>NC_135371.1:33725000-38525000 GCF_049243985.1 Paroedura picta | reverse complement strand
AATTTTAATTTTAAAGGGTCTTTCCAAGACAGCACGGAACAGCTGAGTGGTGAGGAATAAGCTGCTTCCCCCTGCTCAGCATTTTTTAAAAATTTTCTGCAAACCATATTGAAAGGGTCCTTTTCAGTGGGGTTTGCAGGGCCATGGACCACCAGCTAGTTCAGTTCATGAACAAACTGCCTGATTCAGTTTGGTTTGTGGTTTGACTATGAATCACAAACTGAACCACATTTTCCCAGTTTGTGCCTGTCCCTAGCCTTCATCTACCCCCTTTTAGTTGCACATAGAGATCTTGTAAGTTTGTGGCAATCAAAACATTAAAGAAAAAAAGTGAAATTTGTGCACAAGTTCTCTGTGCTAAAATTAAAATATCAGCCTAGGGAAGAAAATTTGTAACTCTGGGGTTTTGTACTTTGGAATGAGAAATCTGGGTCTCAAATATTTTATTCCATTGGTTTTTGACTTGAGGTTTAATTTCAGTGTTTCTCTGCTAACAGTGGAATGGTGCTATCTGAGCTGCGTAAGCTGGCCCTTTAGCCTTTGTTGCCATTAACCAAGCTCAGGCAGGCACGTGGACTGAGTAAACTTGGTCACTGGCCTTTAATTCTGTCCATAGAAAGAATGCTGGGCACCTGTGCTACACAGAATGAGCTATTTGCACATGGTTCCATTCCTCAGGGGAATGCGGACAGCTGGCCGGAAAGGGCCTGTGTTGTTTTCTCATGCTTTCATTGATCAGGGAATGTGTAAAGCACCTGCACTGGTTACACAGACCGGGCAATGTGCCTGCTGCTCCCAGGAAGAAGGGATATCTCTGATTTGAACCTGGAGCCATGTGCAAGTCGTTGTCCCCCTAGGAAGATTGAGCGAAGCTGGAAAAAGAGCAAGCAGCAGCAGCAGAATGGCACGAAGAGCAAGCAGCAGCAGCAGAATGGCACGAAAGTCGCTGCTGGCTCTCATCAGCAGTCCTTTGTCAAGTACAGACGCTTTCATGGCTCCTGAGCCTGGCAGCTGATTTCCATTATTTTTATAGGCTTTATCTTGCATGTGCTGCTAGCGTCAAATAGAGTTAATGATCAGGTTCCCAAACCTCCACCAGCTCATTCCCAGTCCTTGTAAGAAATGGAGAAAACATCTATTTTTATTAGTTAAATGCATATGCTCACAAAAATAGTAAGAGGCCCACAAGCTAATTTTTTCCCTGAAATCCCCCTCCTTTTCATTTTTACTCATGTCATTTTAGAATGGGGCGGGGTGGTAAGAGAAATGTGCATAGAACCTTTTCCACAACGTCTAGCACCATGTTACGGTTTTATGTTTCAGAAGTTGCAAGGAAGAAAAAACACAATTGCTAAGCATAGCACTTCTTCCGCAAATAAGATCCTCCAATTCTTAGTGGGTTTGAGATCTCAGCTTAATAACAGGAATCCTAAGGGGAACTTGAGGTGAGCCATAAGTATTCCTTACAGCCAGTGGCTGAAGTAACAGATATCACCCCTCACCCCTCAGTGTAAAGGGAGAGGAGGAGAAAAGCACTAATGGGCTAAATTTTGATAATATTTGGTCAAACCGAAAAGTAAGGACACATCCTTAAAGGTAAAGGTATCCCCTGTGCAAGCACCGGGTCATGTCTGACCCTTGGGGTGACGCCCTCTAGCGTTTTCATGGCAGACTCAATACGGGGTGGTTTGCCAGTGCCTTCCCCAATCATTACTGTTTACCCCCCAGCAAGCTGGGTACTCTTTTTACTGACCTCGGAAGAATGGAAGGCTGAGTCAACCTTGAGCCGGCTGCTGGGATCGAACTCCCAGCCTCAAGAGCAGAACTTTCAGACTGCATGTCTGCTGCCTTACCACTTTGCGCCACAAGAGGATCTTCTAAGGACACATCCTTACTTTGGTCAAACAGAAAAGTAAGGACACATCCTTATAGGCCAATACTGAATGCAGAACAGACCTGAACTACTGCAATGATCCTTTGTCCTAGGTTTTCTCTGATTAATGTTTGTGAAGCCCAATCCTGGAGATTCAGCCTAATATTGCCTAGCCCAACTCATCTGAGTCCAATAGATACTATCCAGAATAGAGTTGAGAACTCTGGACTGGGAAATACCTGGAAATACGTTAGTGGAGCAGGGAGACTGACCTGAGGTCAGCTGACCATAAAGGAGGCCTGGTGATGAGAAAAGGTTGACTCAGGCTAGCAAGGTGAAGGAGCCTGGACTGTGGTCACCTGGTGGAGATACCAGGCTGGCAAGTTGCAGGGCTGATAGCCTTGGAAGAAAGGGCAGTCTCAGGTACGGTAACCATGGGACCTGCCAAGCTGTAACAAAACCAAAATCAAATCCTAGAATCATGGAGATGGAAGGTATCTCCAGGGTCATCTAAACCAACCCCCTGCACAGTGCAGGAAACTCACAATTACTTGCCCACCCACAGTGACCCCAACTCCATGATCAGATGATGCCCCCCTAAAAAAAAACAAAAAACGAATCCCTGGCTAGGTGTATGCTGCAGCAAGCAAGACTCCTCGGGTGGCGTATTATCGATAAAGATAACTTTTGTGGAACAACTCATAACATTAGACATTGTGTGAAGAAGACTTCAAAACGGAGACCCACTCTGGAAACTCTGTCTTTCATAAGATTTATCGGAATAAAAGGAAGAAGACATTTTACACAAGTTTCTCTTCAGGAACTTTATGTTGATGTTTAGAGCCAACACAGGTTCTTGTTCTGGTTGCTTGCTCCACTGTGTTCTCCAGTATCTTTTGCTACATACAAGTAGGGTTGCCGAGCATGACCTGCCGTCATGTGGCAGTTTCTTTCCCCAAGCAAGAGAAGGAACACAAACTTTGCAGCACTCTCTGAACAGGTGAACTTGGGAGAGGAAGGTGTGTTCTTGGCAGCTGTTATGTGATGAGAGCTGTCAACTGCTTCTTTGTTATTGTACATGAGCACTACATTATTAGAGATTTAAACTAGTTTAGCAGTCTTTCCTTTTCCACAAGCAAATCCTAGGAATTGTAGTTCTATGAGAGATCTGTTTTAGGAATTCACAGTATCCTTCTGAGTACAGTTTTCAGGATTCTCTGGGAAAACCCATGGCAGCTATAAATCCAACTGAACTTTTTGGCGTTGCTATTGGTCTTATATATGAGTGGTTGGGTCATGCTATGTGCATATATTTTCTTTTTTTCTCTTGGCTTTCAGGTGATCTTTCGTGCCTTAACTCCTGCTAACAAGATCGAAGACCCATACAGTCCTGAAGCGCAAGACCTACTGAAACTTACCAACTTGCGACTCCTCTTATTAAAGAGACAAGAGTGTCCATGCCAAGGCTCAGGACTGCAGGAGAAACCACACAGATTTGCCCACTATGCCATCTATGATCTAATTGTCCGGGGCAGCTGTTTTTGCAATGGCCATGCAGAAGAATGTCAACATGCCAATGGGACCAGGGCCATAGATAGCATGGTGAGTATTACTGCAATGCCTCCTTCTGCTACCCAGTGCTTTCCCAATAGTTTTCGTAACATTGCGGTTAAACTTATATAGTCCAGGAGCCCTTGAATGGCATCACAGTCAGTCCATTTAAGTGATAAAACAAAAACTGGTTGAGCCTTCTTTAATTATAACCGAGGCTTTGTTCATAGGATACCAGACTAATAGTGCTGTTGTAGAAAAACTGCTTTGGTTGAAACTCCATGTCATACCGGTGACACATGGAAATGGAAATCATATGGATTTGCCAGATAAAATAGTGAGTACCTTTCATTTCTCTCATCACCACTGCCTCTGGAACCACTACCACTGGTTGGGTATAAACATAAATTAGTGGGGTGACATTACATTCAAAAATGTTGGAGAGTTGGAAAAAGTCATATTTTCCGTACTTTTTGTGCCTTCCCAAAGAGTTTAAGATTGCAATCTACTTGGGATAATAATTTTACCTGTTTTAACCATTGTTTGTGTGTGTGTGTGAATTAGGGCCTGTGTTCCTGTGTGAGAATAGTTAGGAAATAGGTTGTCGTCTTCTTTCCCTGTGTATCAGTGTTTCTTTAAGGCTGAAAGCTTTGTGTTTAAAAATAGACAGCCACTTAAAATACTTGTTAAAATTGAAATGTCTGACCAGATTAATGCCTTTTGAGATTAGGCAGGTGGCAATCTGGGAAATGGCCTTTTCGTTCAGGAACTCTCTCCTTATGGAGATTTGTGTGTCCTCTTCTGTTTCCATCTTCTACCAGTAGACAGAGACTTTTTATGTCATTTGGCATTCCCTCAAAAATCTTTCCTTCCTATTCAACATTTTTATATTGGGCATGCATTTTAACTCAGCCTTGTAACTGTTTTAAAGATAGGTCTTTGGGATGGGGGCTGATTTTAGTGGTTTTAAAATATAATTTTATCATGTGTGCTTTAAATTGTTAGTTGCCTTGGTGGCCTTTGTAAGGAGAGCAAGGTGGGATTCAGATTTTATAACTAAATAATAATAATAGCAGTAGTAGTGATAATATTGACTGTGAGTTTAAAAAAATATATTTAGCATTTAATATCAACAATCTACTGGGTTGCAGGTCTAACGCAATTACTTTCTTTTAAAATGAAAGCAGGAGAGTTAAATCCTCGCCTGATTAACAGTTGCCCTCAGTTCTTCTAACCTTATTTTTGCTTCTAGAGAAATGCCAGATTTGTAAGGCGCCTGGGAATTAGTCATTTTTTCAGATAAGCCGGGAACAAGTTTTATAATTACATCTAAAACAAAATGACAGAATGAGGGCATATTGACAAAGGTCATGTGGATTTTGTGATTTACATTTGCCTACATGTACAAAGCCATAAGGATCATTGTGCTGGATCCAAACTAAATTAGCAAATCCCACAGGTTCCTACTTCCCACTGCAGTCTCCCCTTCTGCCACACTTTAGGCTCCCGTCTCCCACAGGAGCAGCGTTTTGTATAGACCAGTGGGCTGTAATAGGAAGGGGCAGCAGGAAAATCCTGTTCTGCCGATAGGGAGTTTAGTCTTGATCCAGTCCTGCTTTATAACGGGTCAGATTTAAGTCAGTACAGTTTGCTCTGACCAATAGCAGCTCTTCAGAATCACAGGTGGAGAAAGATGTTTTCTAACACTTGTTACCTTGAGTCTCTTAACTGCAGATATCCGAAACCAAAGCTGGGACCTTTTGCGGGTAAACTGTGTGTTCCGTCATGGCTTATCACCTATGTTTTTTGAAATGTGTGACTCTACTTTTCAAACTGAGAAGAGCATCTCTGGGAACTAAAGGCGGAGCTAGAGCACCCAAATCATTCCCTGAGGTTTTACATGCCTGGCAATGATATTAGAAGCCAGTTATCTGGGCCCTGGAAGATAAAAGTGAGACAAACCAAGAATGTATGACAAGGGTTTGTGCCAGAACCTTGGAGAGAGAATGGGAAAGAAAACCATACAATTCCTAATAAAGATAACATAGTGAAAGTAATGATAAACAAAGCTTGTTTTTCAGGGGTATTTAGAAAGGTGTGCTCCAAGTTCAGATTCCAAAGCAAAGTTCAAACTTTCTGTCCAGAAGCCGCAACTTCACTTAGCAGCTGAACTCAGCCAAGTTTCTTAAGGTTATTTGGCTCTTTAAAGAAATCTACAAGCCTAATCAGTTTGAAATGCTTTAAACTTGGCATCGCCTGGCATTAAAAAGTCAAGGACTCCTTTCACAACTAATTTTATGTCCCTCTAGATATTTGTAATGTTGGCTCTTTTTCTGCCAGAACGGGTATTTCTGTCTTCCATTTTTTATGTGTGTGGCTTACAGCACATTATTGTAAAATCTTAAAGTTTCGTAAGTAAAATTCCCCCCCCCCAGCTGTGGTATAAAGCAGAGCCCCAAATCTCCTAGCAACAAAAGATGTTGTTACACCCCACCCATTGCAAATATGGATCCACTTAAGGAATGAGTCGTAAGAGGAAAGCAAACTGCTAAATCTACTAGTGGTAAAGACTTATAAGATGAATAATGTGTTAAATTAATACAGCTGGTAGAAGAATAAACACTCTGCCCACCAAAAAGAAAAAAATATATTATGCCCCACACAGTTGGCTTGCTTTTTGTATACCATTACTGTATTTCTCTCTTTACATATTTTCCATTAATTGTAGTGAAAAAGGATTTGTTATGCCACAAAATGACCTCATGCAGCATAAGATTAAATAGTTTGTTTAACTAAAATTAACTAAATTCACAAATTGCTTACATCCTAGGAGACAATGGGAAGAATGCATCCCGGAATGTGTATCAACAAAAAATTATATTTCAATAAGAAAGAATGTAATGGAACTGCAGCCTCAGAGCAATTTACAGAGAAATATCATATAAATAATAAAAATCTTCACATTTAAACAATACAGAACACAAATCAGAAGCAATAATGTCAGCTGCCTCTAACTTTTTCACGTGTACAGCCAGCATCATAATATTATTACCGCCATGAATTGTAAACTGTATGGATTATGGTTTTAACAGGTTTTTAATGGGGATTGTATTTTATGTGGGCTTATTATGCAACCCGCCATGAGACAGCTTGCCATGGAAGGTGGGGTGTAAGTCAAATAATAATAATAATAATAATAATAATAATAATAATAATAATAGGTCAGATTCTGTATATATACAAATTGCATATAAGAAATTAAGAATAAAGTATGAATTTGGCAGCATTCACCTTAGTAGAAGGTTTCAAGAGGGCTAAGATGGTATAGATGAGGGAATCGCACATAAGCCTTTGATTTGTGAGTGGGTCACACCCATCTTGATTGCCTTCAGTAAATATTTAAATACCATCCTCACATTCATCATTTGTAGCAGGGGTAGCCAGCTGGTGATCTGCAAATCCATCTCCTAAGGGAATGTTAACTGGCAACTGAAACCCTACCAAAGTTTAATCAAGGAACTGTATGATTTTGTTGAAAAAGATTGTACTGTGTCTAGGATTGTCAGGCCTCCCACTATAGTGGAAGGATTCCTGCTGGCAGTCTACGTTTGGGAGAAAAAAATACCATTTCCACACTAGAGGCCAAGTTCCCAGTGCGGAACAGTCAGAGAGATCTATGTTGCTACATCACTTCCAGGGGAACCCCATATAGTCAAAGCTATTCCCAGAGTTACCCTACATCACTTGGAATCATAGAATCATATTTCCCCTGGAAGTGATATTGGCAATGTTGCGCAATACACATCCATTTCCTTGCCCCAGTAGTTCCCAGACTCAGCCTGGCAATCCTCCTGTAATCACAAGCAGACAAGACACTGTTTGCATTTGGAAGATACAGAACTCCCACTGCATGTGTAGTGAGTTCTCATGTTATTCCCAACTGACACAAATACTTTGTAATGTGTCGTCAGAGCTTAAATTGGAAGCTCTCTGACCATTATAACAAGAGACTTCCAGCATACAGTATATACTCGCAAATAAGCCGAGTTTTTCAGCCCTTTTTAAAGCTGAAAAAGTCCCCCTCGGCTTAAATGTGGCTATTAAAAAAAGGCTGCCAAACAAGACTGGAGGGCGGGGGTGGGAGACAAGTATACTTAACTGAAGAAGCAGATGCAGGAAGAAGCAGAGACGCAGCAAGCCCAGGAGGGACAGTGGGAGGGGAGGGAAGAGCAGTCTCCGCCTCCCCCCCTCACTGCCTTATGGAGGCTAGCACGAGGCTAGCAGGTGCTGCTGTTGCAGGAAGCTCTGAAGCCTCTGTCTCAGAGGGAGATCAGAGAGCAGAAGGAGAAAACGCCCCTAGAGGAAGGAATGGAAAGTGGAGGAAACAGAACACCTGGCTAAGAAGAAGGGAATTGGATAAGAAAAAGGATTGGATATAAAAAGGCAAGAGGGGTCAGAGGGAAAGAGGGAGGAGAAAGGGAAAGAAGGAGGAGGAGGATAGGAAGAAAAGGGAAAAAAAAGATCCTGCCCAAAAGGGAAGGGGAAAAGCCACTATCCAAATACCAGTCTCGGCTTATATGCAAGTCAATAAGGTTTTCCAGCATTTTGTGGTGAAATTAGGTGCCCCAACTTATATGCGGGTCGGCTTATATGTGAGTATATACGGTAATTGTTTTGGGATAGATTTCGAGTTGCAGGCCACTAAGGGTTGTTATGTACACATTACTGTAGATTGTCAGAGCAGTAAGCCACCATTTTGTTAGGCTTCCAGAGACTGCCAAAGTGGTTCCCTGCCCCAACTTTGTTCACTAAAGTATTTAAATAAAAAATGTTTTCAAATCTTTAGGCTTCCCAACCCAATCTCTCTCTCTCTCTCTCTCTCTCTCTCTCTCTCTCTCTCTCTCTCGATCTCATGTCAAATTTATTCTGTGCTTACATTTTGTTTGCATTTAGCCTCTCTGTCAATAAAACCATTTTCTTTCTTTCTTTCTTTCTTTCTTTCTTTCTTTCTTTCTTTCTTTCTTTCTTTCTTTCTTTCTTTCTTTCTTTCTTTCTTTCTTTCTTTCTTTTTGGCACTAGGGATACTGCCATTTGCCTCAACTCCAATACCCCTTTCAAGTCAATACTGGCAGGGAACTAAACTTCATGCAACTTCTTTAAAACTCCCCACACTACACATCATAATTTAATTTTTTATTGAAAAATCTGAGAGTAGTGATAGTTTCATGTCACTTGTCAAAAAACTTAAAATTTAAAATGCAAGGGAAATCAAGCTTCTACACTGATGGGGTGGAGTATGGTGGAAGATGGAAGATGCTGAGTGGGTAGAATGATCTTGATATGGGTGGGGGAATAACCTTTGAGGAGCAGCAAAAGGGCAGAGGAGAAATCCAAGGGAATATGATCGCTTTTAAATTACCTTCAGCTTGTAAGTGAAACAAGGGGGAAATTGGCACAAAAGTACTCTTAGAAAACCCAGGGAAATAGCAACTAGAAAGCAAACTGATAACTGAAAAGAAGGAAATCAATGCAAAATTACAAAGAAAACCCAATGGACATGTATAATGAAAGCAAGGAAGAACAACCATGCATAGTAGGGTAAATGTTTTATTATCTAATTTATACAACATCAAGTTTCAGAAAGTACAAGTCATTTCCCAATTGTAGCACACAGCTACATTAGACTCCTAAATTAGACACTCCTACATTAGACACAACTAAATTAGACTCCATTTGTTGCTACCTACATTATCCTTCTCCTCTGACATTTTAAAATATTGTGTTTCTGTATCTGTTAAGTGCTACCATATCACTGTTAAAACAGAGATGGAGAAACCTAAGGAAGTAGTGCTGAAAGATGATGCAAAGGATAAAGTGAAACACTGGCAAGGAATAAGAGCAACTAACAAGAGGCAGCTTTCCTGTTTTATGTTTTTTCCCATTAGATCAGTTTTCTATCCCCTTATGGTTAAAATTAGGATCAAGTCAATGCTAAATTGCCTCAGTTGGTATTTGTTTTTGCCAACTGTAAACATATTCATTTCACATGATCTTGTTTTATGCCATTTTTGTCATTGTCCTCTTCTCTTCCTTAGCTTAATTTGCTCATTTTGCCAAATTGTCTTTATCATTGCGACCCACATGATTTTGTGGATGATTTCATCACAGCACTCAAAAGGGTTAAATAAGTGAGATCAAGTAAGAACAAAAGCAAAGAAGGGGAAAAGAAGCAAAAGCAGCCTTGGGGAACAAGAAGACCATGAGCAGCATCTAAACACGGTGAATCTTAGGCAAAGCACTTTTTTGATAATTTGCTTGACTGTACCCCTTGTCAAACAAATATTCCAGTAGATTTTCAGTGCTACCCTGTTTAAAATACTATTGTTAGTTATCAGTTCCTTAAACAGATCTTAATCTGTATCCAAATTAGATCCCCTGTTCACATAAACTGAAGTTCACGTGTTAATATTGTGATGACTGCACCAGAGTCCTGCTGGGTTCAGCCAGTGGTGCAACTAGTCAAGCATTCTGTTTATGACAGTGTCTGACCAGATGTCCCTGTAAGACTTTACAAGCAAGGTTCAGAAAAAAAAGTCCCTCTGGTTGTTTTCTGCCTATCATCCGGTGTCCAGAGGTCCTCTGCCTCTGAACGTGTAAATTCTACATAGCCATCATGGCTAATAGCAGGTGCTGGGCTATGAATGTGTCTAGTTCTTTGTTAAAGCTATCTAAGCTAGAGGCCATCACTATGTCTTGCAGCAGTTAATTTCATATGTTAAATATACATTATCTGGAAAAGCAGTACTGAATATGGGTGACCTCCTCAGCTTCACCAATTCGCTCTGACTACATTCTCAGCACCATAAAATACTCCCACATATCCTCTGTTGTTCATATATTATAGGTTAGGCAGTAGTCATGTTGCAGGGATATATGCTTGGTTCTGTTCAACATTTTTTTTAAACAACCATACATGTGGCTGTGTACACTTAGGACTCTTCCATTGAAGTCAGTGGGCTTAGAAGAGTGTAGCTCTGTTTAGGATTGCAGTGGCAGCTATAGAATGCACATATTGTTCTGTTTAGCAGTTCGCAACACAGCTGTATCTTAGTCCAGGGATAAATTGGCATTTTAACTTACGGGATAATTTTCCATGGACTACCTCCCTAGAGAACAACTGCGGGCCAGGATCAAGCAGAGACAAGCCGTAGTCTCTCTGCCAATGATTCAGAAGTCACTAGGCTCAGACTCCTAGTCAGCAATGGCAGGAGGTATCAGTTCACATATTGCCCTTTCATGTACTGCTTCCAGCTGGGGGGAAGAAGCAGTGGGTGAGCCCAGCGTTGGCCCCATCTGAACTATGTAGTCCTGATGAGCTTGTTTGTAGCATAGCAGAAGCCACTCAGCTTGGCTTGCTCAGGGGCCGTTTTCACTCCCCTGTCTGTTCCTGGCTAAACCCTCTTCTGCTTGACATGTGAATTATTCTACTTATCCAGAAACGCTTTTTAAAAATTGCAAAACGTTGTGCAGGTTTGGGTGAGTTGTGTCCTAAGTGTGGCCCTTGGCTTGGCCTCAGCAGACAGCAACCACAGCCCCAGCAGACAGCAACCACAGCAGACAGCAAACCAGCGAACAGAGAGTATCTAAGGACATCGCCTCAGCATTCCTTCACCTCGTTTGTTTGAATAATTCCTATCTTGACCCTCAGCCTGAAAGTTCTGAGGACAGTTCACAGTGTAATAAAATATGGACACACGTTTATTAAAACTCTACTCAGATGCACATCAAATAAAATATTATACACGAATGGGAGAGCTAGAAATAATAAATTAAAATATGGGGAAACAATTCCCATAGTCCATATCAAAACTACAGATGCCAGCAAGTGGGACCTGAGGAACTCTCAAAATTACAGTTCATCTCCAGACTACACAGATCAATCTCCTTGGAGAAAATGAATGCTTTGGAGAGTGGGTCTTATGGCATTATAGCCCACTAAAGGCCCTGTCCTCCTCAGGCTCCATCCCCAAATCTCCAGAAGTTTCCTGTCCTGGAACTGGCAACCCTATACCTCCATCCCCTTTGGTGGCTGAGGGGACCTGGCAACCATAGTAAGAACACATACACTACATAGCTAAACTATACACTACATAGTTAAACAAGAAGAACTGGTAGGATACCACAGGGTAATTGAATAGGTTTGATTTGTAAAAACTAAGAGTGAGAAATATTAAGTAGGTCTACTCCTAATCCTCCTCAGTTCTATTCAGTAGAACTGACTCCCAGAAAATTGTTTTTAGGATGGCACTGTTAGCTGCCAAAACAGCAACAAATAAACTAAAAGAATTGATCATATTTCAGCATGTATGTAAAGATCAGATTTTCTTCTCATCCTGCTCAGTTCAGCTTCCCCCTCACTATCACCTTCCCCCGGGCCACCTGCTTCTTCTGTTCCATGCCTCTGCTTCCTTTTTCTTTTATATACCTCAACCTCCCCCCCCCCTCCGTCCCGCTTTTAAAAAAGACTCTTTTCAGTTGTCAAAATAAAGGGTGACTTTGACCCAGGACTTTTGCTGGTAGCTAGTCACTTGGAGAGTGCGCCCTCCCCCTCATATAGCATGTCAGTCTGTGGTGGAAGACAGAAACTGTTTTTCTCATCCCCAGTCGTCTTCTCAGTGCCTTGTCCTGATTCTGCAGCAGAATTTTATCTCTTTGAGAATGCATAGACAGACAAAGGCATTAGACGTGACATTTTCTAAGATGGAAATGTAAATAAATCAGCATATTGTTTTTGCTGGTTGCGGCTTCAGGTATCTTGTTCTCAAATGGTCATTTGTGGAAGCAGCAGAGGAAATTGAGGCTAGCTGTCATGTGGAAACTGGCCTGGGATCACTTTTCATTGTTTCATCTAGAAATACTTTCCTGCTGTTCCCTCTGATCATTTACCATCCAGCCGAGTTACTTTACACATTATCTGATCTAAGCTGAGCCAGTACTTCTTGTGACCTCCAAATACCATCAGAGGTACTTGTAATGAGCTATTCACAGAACGAGCTTTCTTGGGAGAAAAGTGAGGATATTTATGCCAGTTAGCTAACTAACGTCAGAAATATTCAATGGACGCTCACAGCAGCTCGGAGAACAACTTGGGCTAGTTTCTAGGGTTGGGAGAGGGAGGATGGAAGAGTTTTCCCTCACAAACCTTTGTCCAAGCTATATTACATACCTATAACACTGTCCAGGCAGACTTTATTGGGGGGAAGGGAGAGGAGAGAGAGAGGTGTGCCAGCCATTTTCCTTCTGCAGAGCATTCTGCTGTTTTCTTCCATGGGAACCCATATTCATGTATATTCTTGTAATCATGCATCTGGAATATATTGATAACAATAACCTGCTAGCCACATACTACACGGAAGAGAAGGAGTCGCTCCTATAGTTGTGGTTCCTAATCCACAGAGGACTTGCATTATATGAACAAGGATGGCAGGAGGTTCTGACTACTAAAGTTAGGTCAGTTACCAAGGGGCACCTGTGAAATTAACAGTGTGAAACGATGAGTTTGCTCATGAAGTGCCTATAGTCTAGTCATCAGAGAAGAATGCACTCCAGTCTGCTATCTTCTTCGTGTTGTGATTGCAAGGGTCCTTTCTCTTGGCACTTCTAAGGCATCCCCCCCCCCCCCCAAGTACATTCATAGCCCACAGGATCCTATCTAGAAGCTGCCCTCAGGCAGTACCCTGAAAAGAATGGCAACAGCGGGGTCAGGAAGGGTGAAACATCTAGAGGAAAACAAAATATCTACTGTGGTTCTCTGGTTAGGGGCCAGATGCCAAGCAGAATGCTCAGGACAGGGATACCAGCCAGTGGCCTGAGGCAAGGCATGTGAGGGGCGGCTGGAGGATTTATAGTGAACAAGAAGGCCAAGCTGAAAACCAGTTCTGAAGAAACTGAGTTATACACACCAACAATAAAACAAAATTTATTTTCCAGAGAAGATATATGCTTGGAAAGCCCTGGAATAATGGCTGTTTAAGGATTACTCTGCTTTAATCTGCAGAACTGACAATGGAGGATATGCAGGGCACTAAATATAACACTATATTCTTCCTAATGATCCAAAAATGTCTGTCCACACAGGCAATATTCTACTATATTTATTTATTTGGATTTTTATACCACCCATTCTTTACAGCTCTGGGCGGTAAAGAAAAATATGACTGCTCTTCAGCAAATGTTCCATTTCTCCCTGCAATTTCCTTTTTGTTCCTTTGTTTTACAGCCTAATGAATTACTTCCTGCCCTCTCCACAGCCTGCTGGCATTCATATATCAATTGTGAATCCTCAGTTAATCACTTTATTTTTTTATTTTGTAGACAAAGCCGCTGCTAATACTTTTAAATTATCATGTGCTTGTAAGGGCACTATAGGAGTCAGCGTGGTGTAGTGGTTAAGAGCAGCAGCTTCTAATCTGGTTTAATCTCCCACGCCTCCACATGCAGGCAGCTGGGTGACCCTGGACTAACAGTCCTGAGAGAGCTGTTCTCACAGAGCAGTTTCTCTCAGAGCTCTCTCAGTCCCGCCTACCTCACAGGTGTCTGATGCAAGGAGAGGAAAGGAAGGCAATTGTGAGCCGCTTTGAGACTCCTTCAGGCAGTGAAAAGCGGGGTATAAAAACCAGCACTTCTAATAATAATGATAATAAAAAGTAAGACTGGCTTTGCCTGGAAATTAAGTAGGAGCATGTAAAAGTAAGGAATACATAAGAATACAAGGGACATGTGGAAAGAGACTTATTTGGTGGTTTAACAGCTTGGCTACTGGGGTGTTTTTCTTTCCTTTGTTAATCACTCAGCTGTGCCTTTCTGCTACTTTCATCTCTTATGAAAAATCAGCACTAATCCTGCCAGCAGAGTTCTTTGATTGGAAACACTTGTAAAGGCATTTTAGGCTAGTAAAGTGGCTTAATTGGCCTGATCATTCCCTCAAAGGAACTTTTTGCTATTAAATACTTTTTAAAAACCCACTGATCAGCTTCATTTGAAGCAATCAAAGACTTTTTAAAAGATGAGAATTCTTTTAGTGTTGATCTGGTTTTCCTTCATCACCACTGGAGGACTTATATTCTAATAGCAAAATTGAGATACTTTTAGGTACTTAAATCCAGTGACTGGATCTGTGAATGGGCAAAACAGATCTTTCTACAACCCCCCCAAAAATGCCAGATTTGTAGAAAAATGTGGGGGGGGGGAAACATTAGATGGTTTAAACAAATGTGAAAATGATAAAAGTATTGCCTGTAGCTTTAAGCAATAGACTCCCTAAGTGACTGTCGCTAGGTAACCACCATATTCTAGGGGCCATTCTGCACAGCATTAATGTTGCTGAAGTGTTACCATTGTGTAACGCTATTTATTTTTCGTTATTCACGACGTCGTACACAATCTGCAACACTCCTGCAACATTCCCACAAAAATCGCTTTGTTGTAGCAATTTTCGGTGAATCCACAAAAGTGGATTGCCCCTAAAAAAGACCGCTAGACTCTTGAGAACAACCTGCAACACATCCGGAAAAGACATGTGTGTTCTCAGTATAGTGGTAGAAAGTATGTCCCTCCCTAATCTCTCGCACCTGAGCTTCTGGTGTTGCAATTGCCATTCCCCCCCCCCCTTAAACCGGCAAAAGCAACGAATAAGCGATATTTCTTTGGCTGAAATCCCTCCACAAGCAATTGTAAGGTTTCCAAGCACAATACAGCCCCCCGTTCAACACTGCCCGTAATTTCAGCCAGAAATTGCACTGGGGGGAGGGATTTTTTTTTTTACTTTCAGAGCATGTAAACGAATAAGCGCCAGCTCCTAAGCCAGCGAAAAAGGTCTTTCTGACACATCGAATGAACGAATATGCGTTGCTACTGGTGTTTTCATGTTTTTAAAAAACAGTTTTTAAAGGGAAGCATGGACACAACAGGTCATTGGCTGCTCTGTTTGATTGACGGCCAGGGGTGGGAGGAAGCACAGAAAAATATCGCCTCCTTTGTTGCGATTTCGGCAAGACCGGAAACTTGTGCGTTATGAGAACAGCGCTAGTGGAAGAGCCTTTTTTCGATAGAACCAGCTGTGTGCATTACCGAGATGCAAAAGTGGCAAACTTTTGCTTGCAGTGCTTTTCAATAGCGTTCAGATTTAGCAACATTGCCTGTTGTGTGGAATGGCCCTAGGTTTGACTCTATCTGTAAGGCAAGAGGAGGGGACAAAGTGTTTCCAAGGCCTATTTTGATCTTTGAGGGTGTAGTCATTGGAGCCAAGCATGGCTGTGATCTTTTCGCACCAAGAATCCGGTCTCGCACAGCATCCGGTCATGGGGCTAATTTACACTTTCGGACAACATTGGTACTGGTCCGGGGTGGTCCCAGGCTGGCGTTATGCAGGTCCTCGTATGCCCCGTGGATCTGTGTTCCCTTTCCGCAGGACAAATGAGAGCCTGTATCATGCCAGGCCTGGGACCACCCCAGACTGGCACTGACGTTGTCTGAAAGCGGAAATTAGCCCCATGACTGGATGAGCTTTGCTGTGCTGGACTCTCTGTGTGGAAACAGTCTTGGATTGCCTGCTCCAGCTGTGAAATTTGTGGAGTTGGAGGAGGTCATGGTTTGGGGAGTAGAGAGGCCTCGACCAAATATAAAGCCACAGAGTTCAATCTCCAAAGTAGCCATTTTCTCCAGGGAGACAGATCTCTGTTGTGTGGAGGTCAGTTGTAATTCCGGAGTCTTCCTGGTCCTACTTGGAGTTTGGCAACCTCACAATACCCACCAGTTGATACTACCTAACTTGGATGATTCCAGTAGGCCTGGCTGCTCTCTGGTGGACCTCATATTGTCAGACACCATGAGAGAGGAAATGTGTTTTGTCTCATCATAGACCTAAGCGGGAACCATTTAGAATGGAGTGTGATCTTCTCTGTTGTTGTTATTGTTGTTAGGTGCGAAGTCGTGTCCGACCCATCGCGACCTCATGGACAATGATCCTCCAGGCCTTCCTGTCCTCTACCTTCCTGTCCTCTACCATTCCCCGGAGTCCATTTAAGTTCACACCCACTGCTTCAGTGATTCCATCCAGCCACCTCATTCTCTGTCGTCCCCTTCTTCTTTTGCCCTCAAAGTAGATCTTCTCTACTTTGGGCTGTTCTATGTTATCAAAGCCTCCTCCTGGGTTTTGTCATTGTCATGCTACAGTATGGTGTTGGGCCAGTGAAATACATTGCTGGGACTGGCTTTTGTATAAAGTAATACTTAAAGTCCTGACTTGTCTGAGCTCAACATATCTTCAGGAGTGATCCCCCACATAACAATCAGCCAGGAGAGCCCTCTGAGACCTGTGAGTATTCAGAGTGCAGCTTTCTCAAGTGATGGTACTATAGCCATGACATAACTCCCATAACTCCCACATGTGTGACAGCTTGGTATAATTCCAGCATCTTTCCAAAACATTTTAGTCGACTTGGTCTTTTACAATGTTGTGGGTTCCCCCTCCCCCCCATTAGCCTTCTTTGGGGCTGTTTTAGCTGTCATCACTGGAATCCAGTGATTCGAAGAGCTACCCTATGTCGCTTCTGGGTTTTCTCCAGAAGTGACGTAGTGGCACATACAATGCCATGCCCCACCTTCCAGTCTCCTAACTCCTGAAGAGCACACCAGTTGCCAGGATCAGCCCTAGCTGCATGTATGCAGATTAGCCTGATTGGCTAACATGACAAAATTATCTGAGGATTCCTATGGAGTCTTTGAGGCATTATCAGAAAGAAATATAAGCTTCAAGTTTCAGTTTAAAATAGGAGGGGGGCAATTTTTGCCAGTTTCCCCTTCCTGCTGCAGGCTGTCACTTTGTCCACTGACCCACGGAAGCATGATCTCAGCGGGCACAAAGGCTGTGATGGGAGGGGAAAGGGAGGCAAAATCAAACATGATTCTGCTCACAGTGTTTAGGATACATTCCAATACATTCTAGCAAGGTATCCTCTGTATTGGATGACGTATGCTTGTAGTAGTCCATGCAGATTTTCTGATAGCCATCATAAATATTTTAAAATTGTAAATCCCATGTATCTGGTATGTTTGCCATCCTTCCCAATTTTTAAATCATCTATGAAGCTGCTGAATTTTGTTCTGGATTTCTACAGCCTATTTATTAATGAATGTAGTGCAATAGGTCTGTTTCCACGTACTTGTTACAGGAGAAACACAGTAATGTCGTTTATGTGGTTCTTATGTTTACTGTTCAAACTCATGCATTCAACCTCAAATGTTTTCCTTCGGAATTCACCAGAATGTTCCTAAAATTCCACAGGGTTCGGTATTCAGAGTTTATCCTTGTTATATGCTAATCCTCCCTCCCCCTTCTATTCCTGTTTTATCATATCCATTTTTCCCAACCTCTGTTGTTGATAATTTCTTTAGAGAGGTTTTTACACACTGAAATACAAAAGCCACAGCCAATCAGTTGTTCTTCTGTTTCTCCTCTTGATCCTCTTAAGTTCTGATCATATTTACGATTCTGAACACAGACAAGTTTCTTATATGATCCTCTAGACAACCTGTATAATGTGTTCTGTACCCTGTATTCCCCCAGAGGCTGCCAGAGCTGAGAGCAGAGAAGCAGCAAAAGAAATGCATACCCTGAAGTCTGTGCTCAGTCTTCCGTGAGGAGGCAGCCAACCGCTCTGGGCACAGCAAATCTGCCAGCTGGCTGCGGAGGAGCAATGGCATCAGCTACAGCCTGTCCCCATATCTGATCTGACAGGATTAGGAATGAGGGGAGAGAGGGACAAATTGCTGCAGTGAGCCAGTGACGGCTGAGGACAGGAGCGTGAAGAAACAAACTCTCGCTCCCCTTTTAAATTCACTTCTCAACAGCTCACCTTACCTGCGGTGATGTGTACAGGGACACAGTAGCATTGACTTGTCAGGAAGCATTGTGGAGAACTATCACTGGAATTAGTAGCAAGATTAAGGAGATTTAGGGTAGATCCATGTCCTAGTCAGAAACGGAATCTCAGGCTCCATTTTTGTATGGCATGCAGAGAGAAAGAAGGGCAGCCATACAACCGCAACACTTGGCCCGCACAAGACAGGAGGAAAGGCTCTTTTAGAGATGACAACTCTGGCTTAGGAAATGCCTGGAGATCTGGAGGCAGTGCCCGGGAAAATGCAGCATTTTGAGAGGGGGAGTGCAGCAGGGATGCAATACCACTGAGTCTACCCTCTGAGGCTGCCATGTCCTCCAGAGGAATTGATCTCTGTCGCGTGGAGATAAATTGTAATGCTGTGAGAATTCCAGTCAGCAAACTACTCGATGCTGCTTGTTCTGCTAATGCTCATCTGCTTATGCTTATCTGATCACTCTGGGCGGCAGAGCCAGAATTGATGAATGTGCTTCTTATAGCATTTGGTGAGAAAGACTCCGTTTAGAATTTTTATTTATTTTTATTCATTTTCTTTCAAATCTTGCAGCTACTCACTAATGACATTGCTAGAAAGAACAATATACACCAATTATTTTAAAATGGATCGTTGTAGGGATGCCAGCCGCCAGGTGGGACCTGGGGATCCCTTGGAATTACAGCTCATCTCCGGACTACAGAAAACTCTTCCCCTGGAGAATATGGATGCTTTGGAGGGTAGACTCTAAGGCTGAGATCTCTGTCCTCCCCCAGCTCCATCCACAAATCTCCAGGAGTTGATCTGGCAACCCTACTCCCCATCACTTGACTGTGCTCAGGGGGGACCTGACAATCCCAAATTATTGCTACTTCCTCCTGTACAGGCATATCCCTGGCCATGTGACCAAGCCAAAATACTGTGCAAATAACACAAGAGGACAGAGAGTTAGGTAATGGTCCAGGCCTTTTCTCCAAAGTAGCCCTCACTTTGTTTGTTTTAATGAGGAAACCCTTCAGAGGAATGAGATTTGGACCAGAAATGGCAGCTGCTAACCTAGGGCTCCCAAACCCACAGTGGGCTTGGGCAATCCCCAGTGACCGCTACCCACAGATCCTAGTGCCACTGCCACACCGAGAGAAGGAGGAGGGATTGAAGAATGGGGAAGAAAGCATCCTTGGGTACTTATGGGAATTTGATACAGGAAGTAAAAAGGGTAGTTTCATAAATTGATGCCTATTCTGTAGTTTTACCAGTGGTCCGCAACCTTTTTTGTGTTGCGGACCACTGCCAAGGGGTGGGGGGAGAGGGCAACCTGGGCCCCTGCGCATGCGTGGCAGCCCCGTGCAAATGCGCATGTGAGGACCTGCTGCGCATCCGTGTTTGTGCCCGGCAGGGCCGCAAACGTGCACACACAGCAGTTTTGCACATGCACAATGTGCCTGCCTGCTGCGCATGCGTGTTTGCGCGCCCAGCGGGGTCGCAAACACGCATGCACGGCAGTTCTGCGCATGTGCATCTGCACTGCCGGCGTACTGGCAGCTACGCTTCCCTTCCCCCCCTCCCCCCGCAGCAAGAAGCTTGCCGGGCCGCAAGCTTATCAGCCGTTTCGGCGGCTCATTTGCTCACGGCCTGGCGAGCTTTTTGCTGTGGGGGGGGGGCGGCGGGGAGAGCGAGCCTTTGGCCCAGGGGTTGGGGACGACTGGTTTTCCAGCGGAGTTTCCGGTGATTCATAGGGCTACCCATGCCACTTCCTGTATCAACTTCCAATGAGAACATGATGAGGCTTTAGATTTTTTCAAGACAAAAATTCTCCTGCAATACTGTGCTCCCTGTGCACCACCTACCCGCAGTTGCCAGGCATTGCTTAGCAACCTTGCGCTAACCCCTAGATGTAGGTGGACTTTGATTTGTCTGAGTATTAAAGTTGTGGCTATGGAATGCACAGGTAGTATAGCAGCTAGAATGCAGTGTGGTGGGGAGAGTGTTCAGTATATGCTCGTGGAAGCCTTTGCTTGTTATTAATCTCACCAAGTGACCTCACTTGTGCCTCACCTACCTCAGAGAGTTATTGTGAGGGAAAATGGAGGACTGTTTTAAACTCCTTGGAGAAAAGTATTACCTGTTACATTAAAAAATGAATCAATTGGTGCTCCTTTGTACTGCCATGCTACATTTATAAGTGCCTACAGGAAACTCTTGATAATGCTGTGTACACATATTGACCCTCTCCCCATGAGGGCAGGGAGTTCGTCAGCCTCAGCAGCATAATGAAGCCCTCAAAAGTCAACTGTTAACTTTCATTCTTGGCACACCCAAGACATTTTGTGACATGTATCCTCTTCAAATACAGCTATGATTTCACCAGACCACACGTTAATAACAGCCCAAGGTAGTCGTGGCACTTAAGCCACACTCATTTTGTGGTGAACAGTGGCCTGTGACTTTTCAAATGCCTTTGACATGTTGAAGGAATACCCTTGGAAAAAGCAGCCACAGGACTCCCTTCATTTGGAGTTCTCCCGTCCTTTTAGTGCTTCTAGTTGCTTGAATGTGTTTTCCTTGTCTTGGCAGGTCCATGGGAAGTGTGTGTGCAGACACAACACTGCAGGAAACCATTGTGAGAGGTGTGCGCCATTGTACAATGACCAGCCATGGGAGTCGGGAGATGGAAAAACGGGGGCATCGAATGAATGCAGAAGTATGTGGGTCTGGTGAAGGGGGGGTAGAGATGGTGGGTTGTAGAATAATCCATCATTCCTCATGTTGGCACAGTCTGCTTGCAGCCAATTCAATTTGTGATAGATTTACGATGCTGTAGCAGCAGATGGGGAGTGGATTAAGTCACTGTCTGTCTGTCTGTCTGCATAATATTTCAAATTCAACTGTCCTACTTGACTCGTTGCAAGGATTCACAAAGAGCAAAACAGGCCTTCAAAGAGATTTCCCCCTTTATTCCTGCCATTGTCCCCAAAAGCTTTAATATGCTGTAAAAGTGTGGGTGGGATGGGGGGCAATTCACGCAATGGGATTTTAAAAGTCTTCCAAGTCTTCAGCAGATGCTTGGGCTGCCAACTCTGGGCTCAGAAATAGCTATGGAGATTTGAGGGAGCAGCTGGGAAAGTGTGGTCTAGGGAGGAAAGGGACCTTGGTCGAGTATTATGCCGTGAAGTCTATCTTCCAAATGAGTCACTTGCTCTAGGAAAAGGGAAATAAATATTTTAAACGAATAAGTATATAGTCTGGAGATCAGTTGTAATCCTGGGAGCTCTCCAGCTTCCACCTGTTTGGTGTAGTGGTTAGGAGTGTGGACTTCTAATCTGGAAAGCCGCTCCCCCACATGCAGCCAGCTGGGTGACCTTGGGCCACCACAGCACTAATAAAGCTGTTCTGACTGAGCAGTGATATCAGGGCTCTCTCAGCCTCATCTACTTCACAGGGTGCCTGTTGTGGGGAGAGGAAAGGGAAGGCAAATGTAAGCTGCTTTGAGACTCCTTCGGGTAGAGAGAACCAACTTTCTTCTTCTGGAGGTTACAGAGAAAGCAACCTGTCAGTAGTTGCAACAAGGAAATAGGTAGAGAAACTGACAGACTGGCTTGGAAGAAGTGTGAAGAAGAAGCATCTTTAGCTCAATGATGCCAAAACGTTGGCCACCTAAAAGGCATGTTTTCAGAGCTTCCCTCAGTGGCTTAACTATAATTATGACATTTTGATATTCTAGTTAAGCCACTGAGGAAAGCGCTACATTTTGGCATTGTGAACTAACTTGAATTAAAAACGTTTCTTCTTCTCACTTCTTTGTAGCCAGTCTGTCCATTTCCCCTCCTGGAGGTTGGCAAACCTAGCAGACACCAGTCTTGATCATGTTTTCCTCTAATGTTTTGTATGTTTTGAAACCTCTTGGTAAGATTCATATGATTTCCTCTGTATTGGGGGAAAATATTAATTCAGACCATGTATGCTTGTGGATGTTAAACAGATATAATATTTGGTAAGAAGAAACTGGAGTAAAGCAAAAAGTTCAGCCTCAGGAACAGTGTCCTAATGACTTCTCTGTAGAGCTCTGTGATGTGCATAGTCCAAATTCTAACCCCGGGGATCCTTTTGTTTTAGAACTATGGAGCAATTAGTGACCTGGATGGAGATGTGCCTGTTGCTGCCCACTTTTATTTACAAAAGCATGGAGTCGCTATTCCAAAGAGGTTCCAGTTTAAACTAGTTGGTTAAAAAAAAGAAAAGAAAAAAGGATTGAACAACCCAGGACCCTTCAGGCCAAATGCAGCCCCAAAGGCATTTTTAACATCCTTGTTCTCTTCTTGGAAGGCAGGCAGGCAGGCAGGCAGGCAGGCAGGGAGGGAGGGAGGCAGGGGAAGGAAGGAAGGAAGGAAGGAAGGAAGGAAGGAAGGAAGGAAGGAAGGAAGGAAGGAAGGAAGGAAGGAAGGAAGGAAGGAAGGAAGGAAGGATCTATCATGCCTTTACTATGTTAAAAAACAACAACAACAGGAGACTTCTCTTATTAATCTGGAGTCACATTTTCTTAATTATCTGCACAAAGGAGGCAAGTGAAACTCCTACAATGCAATGAGTGTTTTTGCATTTCTTTTTTCAAATGTCATCATTTCTTGGGGTGCCAGATTTCTCACCATTAAATAGTTCCAGAATGTAATACACCCAAGACTAAACAAAGCAGGCTCACTTCTGGTGGCTTCTCCGTGCAAATTCAGGCAGTCTCTTTTGTGCAGATAAGTATGAAATGGTGGGTAGCAGTTATATTGCCATCAAGATCCCACCATTGTTGAATTGTTGGTCTGGATATTTACAGTGAATAAGCATTACTTGTTACTCATCTTTTCAGTGCTTCCTTTAAATGACTGAGAAATGAGAAAGAGCCAGAGTTCAGCAGCACCTTAAAGACAAACAACATTTGTGGCGGGGTATGAGCTTTTGTGAGTCATTGTTCGCTTCTTCATACCATGAATGAGTAAGCAGTGGCTCATGAAAGTTCATATCCTGCCCAAATGTGGTTAGTCTTTAAGGTACTACTGGGCTCTTGCTCTTTCCTGTTGCTTCAGACAGACGAACATAGCTACTCATCTCTATCTACTAAATGGGAGGATGCATTTATTTCAGTATTTATATATCACTTTTCTCCCCAAAGCAGCTTACAACAGAAACAACCCCCCCCCACACACACACACACATTAACAAGACCAGTACACAGCAAACACCCACACAAAAATGAACAGGTACATCTCAGACTGGTCCTGGACTCATTAGCTGGCTTGTCTGAATACACAGGCTGCTTGCTAGCCATGGGTAAGAGCCCGAAGGCCTAAAATAGGAAGGAGAACATCAGTCCTCAGCAGAGATGTTTCCCAGCTGGCAAAAACATTCCTCCATTTAATTATTTCCCTCCTTCCCTAAGGTTAAATAAATCCATGACAAAAAGAAATGTTAATAACACTTAAATCCGATTTGCCTGTACTGACATGTTCATTGTTCTTCTTCCTGCCTCGCCCCCACAGAGTGCCGATGCCACAATCATGCCAATAGCTGCCATTTTGACCAGAGGGTCTGGCTGGCATCAGGAAAGCAGAGTGGAGGTGTCTGTGACAACTGCAAACACAACACTGAGGGCGACCGATGTCAGAGGTGCAAGGCCGGTTACTACAGAGACAGAGGAAAGCCCATGTCTTCCCCAGAGGTCTGCAAGCGTAAGTTGTTTTTTTCCCACTGTAATACGTAATAAGGCAGTGGAGCATACACAGGAAATAAAATATATCCTTTCAAAGTTTCTTTATAAATATACTGGTTGCCTTTCACAACTTAAAATCAGCATTCCAGGCAACATCTTATCCTAGTAGGGATACCAACACCAGGCTGGGAAATTCCTGGAGGTTTCAGGGTGGACCCTGGGGAGGGAAGATTTCAGGATGGGAGGGACCTTGGGGGGGGGGTAAAATGGTATAAAGTCTACCCTCCAAAGTAGCAATTTTCTCCAGGGGAACTGGTCTCTGTAGTCTGGAGATCAGTTGTAATTGTGGAAGATCTCCAGGCCCCATCTGAAGGTTGGCAACCCTAAATCCAAGTTAATTGGTCCCTGTCTTCTACGTATTATGTTCTTCATAATGTACCTATTCTTCTCAAAGAGCAAGCTCTGAAGTCAGAAATCTTTTACTTCAAGGTTGCCACGACAGAAAGCAATATTCAGAGTTGATTAGTAAGGCCTGGATCCCCGTGATGTCATTAGTTCCTTGAAATTCCCAAATATGCTTTGTATTAATTTTTTTAAGACAAATTAATAAGGCAACAAATGAACAAGTCAGTGCATGAACGTTGCAAAACAATCCCCTTTTGTCAGGCCTTTGCCAATCACATTCTTAGATTTTATCAGAAGGGCAGTGGAAAAATTTTTAATGAGAAACTTATATTGGCTGTTTAATGTACTGTATTTGTATGATTTTACCTGTGGCACAGAGTGGTAAGGCAGCAGACATGCAGTCTGAAAGCTCTGCCCATGAGGCTGGGAGTTCGATCCCAGCAGCCGGCTCAAGGTTGACTCAGCCTTCCATCCTTCCGAGGTCGCTAAAATGAGTACCCAGCTTGCTGGGGGGTAAACGGTAATGACTGGGGAAGGCACTGGCAAACCACCCCATATTGAGTCTGCCATGAAAATGCTAGAGGGCGTCACCCCAAGGGTCAGACATGACCCGGTGTTTGCACAGGGGGATACCTTTACCTTTTGAATAAAGAGGGATACAATTTTTAACAGATTTATAACTGAAAATACATTCTGAAAATTAGGCTGCTCACCAGAATCATGGGGAAAGACTAGACTGGTAGTTTAGGATACATGTATGTCATTTCTGTTGTGAAGTAGTGTTCCGGGATTACCAGTTCTGGGTTGAAATTCCTGAGAGGAGGTCTTTGGGGGTGGTGGTGGTTAGGAATGAGGCCTGGGGAGGGATCTCAGTGACTATAATGCATTAGGGCCCATCTTCCAAAGGACTCATTTTCACCAGGGAAACTGTTCTTTGTAACCTTGAGTCCCGTTGTGATTCCAGGGTATCTCTAGCTACCACCTTGAGACTGGCAACCCTATAAATGTGCTCCTTTCCCTATTATATCTGTCTTCACCCTACTATTTCTTTATCTGGATAATTGTCCTTCTTCTAGTGTTGTGCTGCTGTTGCTTCGAGATGCCTGATCAAAATTCCTCTGAACTCAGGTTACACGTGCTTTTCTTGCTACCATAACTGAGCTCCTGACAGTTTAAACTGCCCGTTCACAGCCCTTCCTCTGCTTCTGTTCTTTTGTGTTTGCCTTTCCTGAATGCTAATGCTGGCTCAGCCCCCCTACCCCCCTGCTCACCAACTTTTAACCTTTCCCGAAAGCAGACTGAATGAGGAGCTGCCTTGCTAACCCATTGGGGTCCCCCACCATGTTGCATGACACCTAAGGATTTCTCTTGTGATTTTTCTTCTATTCCGAGAAGTCTTGGTGAAAGCGTAGCTTTGTAAAAGGCACTGTTCCAGAAGATTAAGTTTCAAGTAGAGTGGCTGAAAGGTTCTGTGCCCAAGTTCTGTAGTCTGACAGGAAAGCCAAGGTTCGGTAACCAACATGATGTATTATTAGACACTCACTGAAGGAGGAAACCTTAGAGAAGAACAAAGTGAAACTTTTTGAAAAATCAACCTGTGCAAATCGTAGGATAGTCTACTGGGGTGAAACTGGATCTCTGTTCTCTTCAGTGCTCACCTTCCTCTCAGTTCATTATGCCCAAGCATTCTCTTCAAACTTCACATGAATGAATGTTGAAGTGAGATTTTCGCAAGAATATTTGCTGAATATTTATCATCTGTTTTTTATATTTGGACAAGATTTTATTTTAATCTCCGATGGCCGATGTGTAGTGGTATTTCATTCCAGTGCAGGAACCTAATTATACATTTGTGGCAGAAAACATACAGGTATACAAAATGTGTGAACGGCATCAAAGAAGTGTTTGCTTCTTGTAGTAACAGAATATCTCTATATACATATCAGAACTTTTACTAATTCCTAGCATACTGATGTATTTTTGCTACTTCAAATTGTATTATATGATTCCATTAGCACAAAAGCAAAAATGCTCTTACCCTTTCTAGCTGATGGCCACATCTCATGATTGCACCGTAGGACAAAAAAAATGTGGCTTTGCCCTTTGAAAATGCAGAGTGAGGACCTTAGTGCTCTCTAAATGTCTCTGAAGCACAGTGCAGACAGAAGAAAGATAGTTCTCCTTCCCAACTCATCTTTTGTCTGATCTCATTGTCTAATAATCAGGCATTTTAGTTGACCACAAGGGTCAGCCAAGCATGTGAAACAGAATGCCGAACTTGACGCAGAACACCTCATAAAGTCTTACGGTGCTTCTTGTAATCAATTGTTTTACTTTCCAATATGCTACGAAGGGAGCAGATGTGTGCACTGACAGATTTAAAAGAGGGTAAATGGTAGCAAGTTGCTAGGCCCGTTTGAGCCCTGAGGATGGCTTCTGGTCCTACCCAATCTGACTCTGCAGGTTTGTTTGGCTTGTCCATAGCCTGCCCTAGATCATCCCAGATTCCTCCTCAGTATCTTAGGTCAATGGTGTGCTGAGCAAAGGAAGGAAGTGGAGGTCTGGATCCCAGTACAAAGAGTAACAGCAAATCTTTATATCTTTTCAGGACTGCTTCTTGCCAGACAGCTCCAGTCTTCTTTAGCTTTTTGTGCCCTGTTGAGACTTGCCATTTCCTTCTTTTTCCTTGGCATACACCTTCCTACACTGAACACAGTCTCTGTCAAATCAGATAGACAGGATTTGCATCCTAAGATACCCTTGACTGTTCCTTAATTGGCACCAAAGCACTAGCTCTTCAATTGTGCCCCCATCCTATCCTGCAGGTCGTGAGCTAAAGATCTGAGAATTGAGATGTGGCAGTAATTGATATACAGAGATTATTTGGCTAAGTAGACAGCCCTGTTAGTCTGTCTGTAGCAGTAGAAAAGAGCAAGAGTCCAGTAGCACCATAAAGACTACCAAAACTCGAGTTAGGGTATGAGCTTTCGTGTGTCACTGCTCACTTCTTCAGATACTTGACGAAGAAGCTTTGTGCTAAATATGCACTTGTTTTTGATGCTGGAAAATACCAAAGAGGAAAATAACAAATTTGTCACAGTGAATTGCACAGATGTTTGTGGAATGAGCAATTTGGTTCTCAGCTCTACTGTGAGAAGGAAAGAAGGAATTTTTTTTTTTTTGGAGGGGCGGGGGATCAAAAATTCTTCCTGTCTCTTCAGTGGGCACTAGGTTAGGGGAAAACAGCAAATGCAAAAGCTGAATGAAATATTTTATTAATCCCTAGAGAAAGCTTGCTTTAAGAGTGCTCTTCCATCCAGAGCAAAGTCTCTCTGTTAAGCTGCAACAGGCCCTCGGGCTCCCAAGAAGAAAAGAGAACTGGACGCTGCTCGGACTCAGAAGGAATCTCTCAGCATTAGTCATAATAATCGAGCACATTCCCTCTTAATCACCAGTCAGGGGGGAGGGAATGTGTTGTATAACAATTTGAAGCTAGCCAAGGTCCTCTTTGCCGACTTCCTGTGCACAGGCGTTCCTATAAAACATGAGAATTCTTACTAAGAAATGTAACGTGTAACTATGAGATGGCCTGCAATTTCTTATAATCTGTCAGATTGCTTATCTCTGGTCTTTTTTGCACTTGTTTGGTTCTAATGGCCTGAGGCTGAATGACAGCCAGACTGCACATGCATTTTTTTGGGGGTGGCTGCAGTCCAATGCACAGTTAGGTTGCTTAACTTCCACTGACTTCAGTGAGATTTAAGCAGCCTAACTGCAGGGTACAGTGGCAGCTGAGTACCTTCCAGTTCAGCCAATTCAGGTCATGTCACAGAACTGACATGGGAAAAAGAGGTAGAGTTGATTGTCAGGGAAAGGTCTCTAGAGGCCAGATCTACCCCTACTGAAAATAAAGGCCTTTGAACGTTTGAAGAGCAGATGTGCTCCTGAACAGCAGAGGGTGCTCTAAAACAATGGGCAGTAGACCCATTCTCCAAATTTGAAGGCCAGGTTTATCTCCTATTAAAACTAATGTCCCTTTAAAGTTTAAAGAGGGATTACGTTTAATGGCCAGGTGGCAGCCAGCCAAGCTACTCCCCCTTCCCCATTCCCAGCAGGCAGCAGGAGTGGAGAGAGAAAAAGTAGAGCTGCCCTGACCTTGGAAGTCTGCAGGACCATTAGTTTCAATGGGAGATAGACCTTGTCTCTGAATTTGGAGCCCAGGCCTACCACTCATTGAAAATCATTACTCTTTCAGTACACCTCGTGCTCACTTTGGATTTGCTGCATGCAAAGCAAGTGATTTACCATTGGACTATAGTGTCTTCCCCAAACTTACTGATACCTCTCTTGATCATTTGGGGCTGCTCTAGAAAACTGTCAAGGCAATCCTATGCAATCCTATGCAGCCAGATGAAACCCATTGAAATAAAGGGTTTAGATGAGAATAACTCTCTATAGAGTCTCTTGTGGCGCAGAGTGGTAAGGCAGCTGTCTGAAAACTTTGCCCATAAGGCTGGGAGTTCGATCCCAGCAGCCGGCTCAAGGTTGACTCAGCCTTCCATCCTTCCGAGGTCGGTAAAATGAGTACCCAGCTTGCTGGGGGGTAAACGGTAATGACTGGGGAAGGCACTGGCAAACCACCCCATATTGAGTCTGCCATGAAAACGCTGGAGGGCATCACCCCAAGGGTCAGACATGACTCGGTGCTTGCACAGGGGATACCTTTACCTTTACCTTTAACTCTCTATAGCAGGGGTAGCCAAACTGTAGAGCCAGCTTAAGAGCGGCAGTTTCTGTGCTGGTGAGCCAGGTTTGATAGCCCTATTCCTCCACTTGCAACCAGCTGGGTGACCTTGGGCTCGCCATGGCACTGATAAAGCTGTTCTGACTGAGCAGTAATATCAGGGCTCTCTCAGCCTCACCCACCTCACAGGGTGTCTGTTGTGGGGAGAGCAAAGGGAAGGCGATTGTAAGCTGCTTTGAGACTCCTTTGGGTAGAGAGAAGTGGCATATAAGAACCAACTCTTCTTCTCTCCAGATGTCCATGAACTACAATTCCCATAAGCCCCGGCCAGCATGGGAATGATAGTCCATGGACATCTGGAGAGCCACAGTTTGGCCACTCCTGCCTATAGGAATGGATAGCAGGCTTAATCGCTCCACTAAGAATCTTTTAAAAGGCTGGTTAGTATGTTTCATATTGCACATTATATATTCTGCATTTAAGAATTAATTGTTTGGCTGCAGAATTTCTGTTTATGTAGATGACCGTGGAATTACAATCTCGATTGCATCCTAAACCTTCTCATACAGCTTGCTCCTGCCAACCAGTGGGCTCAGTGAACACAGCCTTCAACCAGAGCTGGAGATGCCACCCAAAGACAGGCTTCTGCTTCTGCAAGCCAGGTGTTGCAGGGCCTAAATGTGACAGGTGTCTCATGGGATACTGGGGCTTTGGAAAAAATGGCTGCCAACCTTGCGACTGTGCCAGGGACTGTGACAAGAACACTGGAGAGTGTCTTGAGAGGTATGTAAATTCTCTTACTATAAAAAGGTTGGCTTTTAAATCTAATTGAAAGAAGAGTCAGGACTGATTCATATGATATTCATATCATATGCCTGGAATCCCATGCTGCAAACTCAGTTTTCATGAAGGCCTTATCAATGCACGGGTCACAAATGTGGCTTGCCAGGCATTTTGCCATCTGCAACAGACAAAGCTACTAGTGCCCTATCTGGCCTCAGAAGACCCAGCTATGGTGATTCACGTGATAGTCACTCCCAGAGTAGATTTCTGTAACACTCTACATGGGATTGCCCTTGGCCTTGATCCTGAGATTATAGCTGGCACAAAGTGTAGTGGCACAGGTCTTCACAAGGATCCCATGGGGGGCACATATTTAACCTGCCCTCCAACCACTGCATTGGTTGCCAGTAGAATTCCGGATCAGGTTCAAGGTTCTGACCTTTAAGGCCCTATGTGATCTGGACCCTGTGTATCTGAGGTACTGCCTCTGCCAATAAGTTCTCCAGAGGGCAAACACCAATATACTGGTGATCCCTAGTCTTTTCTGTCTGGACTCCAGCCTGGTGGAATGGGCTGCTGCTGAGATCTAGGCCTTGATGGAGCTGTCAAAGTACTGCAGCGTCTGTGAAACAGCCCTTTTTCATCAGGCCTACGGTTGAGGCCAGGGCTGTCTGAAGCTTTTTGGGCCTCCCTCCATTCTCCTCTCTCTTGGCTCCCCCTGTTTTTTCATTTTTTATCTAATGTCATTTCCAGTCTGGGATAGCTAGCAGAGGGTACGAAGCGGATGGGGGCGGAGATGGGGTCTTAAACTATATTTTATTGTAAGTTCGTTACTGTAATAGATTTTATTGGCTGTGTTCTTGTTGTGAGCCACCCCAAGCCCATATGGAGAGGGGCGGTATAGAAATGAAACATTCAGTTCCATTCTATTTAGATTGGGATGCATGGCACATTGGGAACTGTATAAACCTTTCCTCATGCCTTTTCCCTCAACCAGAAATGGCCCCAGGTGCCACTGCGTGCCCGGCTGAGGAAACTTTAGTGTAGCTCACTGGGCAAACAGCAGATCTCTGGTGCCATTTCAGGTCGGGAAAAGGTGGAGATGGAGGAGGAAGCAGCTTCATCTCCACGTGTGTCATGATACCAGTCAGAGCTGCGACAGTGCATACCCGGGAATTAAGTTCCCAATAAGGAACTCAGAGAACGTGTCTGTGGATCGTCCGCATGGAGGAAATATGGTGTTTGTACAAGGAATTTACCCTCATAGAATCATCAAGTTTATCATAAAATTCCTGCTAGGAACTTCATCCATGTTCTAGAATTGCTGCATAAACTGCTGTTGTGAATGACTGTTAAAGATATTTCTTGCCATGTTTCAGCGTTGTGAGGATCAAGAGGTAGACTTGTTTGTTACAGCAGATAAAGTAATAGGTGAAGTAGATTCAATATACACAATTGCACATCCCAAGGTTGCCAAAAAGTTTAGAATTGCTGCTGATTTATATGGTGCTTATCCTCAAACACTGTAAATGGATATAAGTTTTAAGAAAAGCTCCTTCCTCCTCTGGATAAAGACTCCATTGTCTTCAATTAGAGACAGCAAATGCTGCTGATGTTCTGGACAGGATGACCCTCTGGGTTTTTTCCAATCTATCGAATTGTGTATTTCTGTATAACAGTCAGTGAGCAAATGGCAATGACAAATGTTCAGTGTTTAGGCTGCCGCTGGTTATCATCACATCCTATAATCTACACATTGTTTCTGCTTTCTCCTTCCCCCTCTTCTCAGTTATGACAATCAGCATTTTTTTGACGTTCCCATTGGTGGGAGAATCCCTGACCTCATCCAAACCCAGATTAATGAAAGCGAGGACGAATGGCAATGGAATGACCACGTGCAGGGGTTTTCTGCATTAAGACATCCAGGTATGAAGTGGTGTTCTAGCTGGCAAGCGTCTTTTTTCACAGCTGATCTACACGTTTTAGAAATATGGTTTCCTGTGCTTGAGCGCTGAATATGCTTGCTATCATAACATCCTGGAAAATCTAGAATCCCAAGCAGTCAGACTTAAGAACTGAATGGACTAAGTGAGCTTGGTGTAGTGGTTAGGAGTGCAGACTTCTAATTAGGGTTGGGCATTCCAATGCCCGCGCCTCCCCTCCCTCCCCTGGCACGGCACTGGCTGCGTCGGAAGTGACCGGCTGCTTTGGGTGCCGAAGCACCCAACCCTACTTCTAATCTGGAGAGCCAGATTTGATTCTGCATTCCCCACATGCAACCAGCTGGGTGACCTTGGGCTCACCACGGCACTGATAAAGCTGTTCTGACCAAGCAGTGATATCAGGGCTCTCTCAGCCTCACCCACCCCACAGGGTGTCTGTTGTGGGGAGAGGAAAGGGAAGGTGACTGTAAGCTGCTTTGAGACTCCTTCGGCAAGAGAAAAGCAGCATATATGAACCAACTCTTCGTCTTAGTGTAGCAGAATGTCTACACATCATTACAGTTATGTGGCCCTTATGTCATACAGTAAATAGGGAAGTACAGTGCAGTACAATATACATTTTAAAAGATCCCATACTTTTGGCATATAATCTTTAAACAGCCCCGTGGCGCAGAGCGCCACGGACTGAATAAAGCAGTAAGGGCACTGTGGGAGGAGTTAGGGCGGGGCCCTGTCTGGGATAAAAACTCGGAGGGGCCAATCAGGATCCACGAAGCGGCTCCTGATTGGCCCCTCCGAGTGTCCATCCCGCCCCAAGCAGCCAATTCGCGGGGCTCAACATCGGCTGCTTCACCCGCCAAGACAGCCACGGGTAAGGGGTGAGCCGCGCCGCCTTCTCCCGGCCGGCGGAGCAGCCGGGAGAAGGCTCGGGAGAGCCTCGGGTGGGGGGTGGGCCTTGCAGCCTTCTCCCGGCCGGCGGAGCGCCCTCGCCGCGTCGCAGATGCGGTGAGGCCGCTCCGCCGGCCGGGAAAAGGCTTGGGAGAGCCTCGGGTGGGGGGTGGGGGGTGGGCCTGCTCTCAGGCCATCTAGGGCCCATTTCATTACAAAGTGAAATGGGCTTTAGATCTAGTGTCAACATAAGTTGTAGTAGCAAAACGCCCATTGCCAGAATCTTTTGTTCTTCAAACTATACCTCCACAGTGATGTATTTTGTTTCAACAAATTTCAAATCAACATTGACTTCAAGCTTAATTTTCAATTAATCACGTTTACATAGATCTTCAGGCGACAATTTCATTATGGTTGTAATACTGAGCTGATATTTGTCTCATTAATGTCTCTTCAACTCAGGAGTGTCATAAGGTATAAAAGAATAAAATATTCTTGCAACAGACCTCTTCTTACTACAATGTATTATGTTGATGTTATGTGCCAACAGGACAGAATTGTTTTTGATTTATATTGCCCTTTTGTTATAAGTCTGTGACCACTCAAGAATATATATGGATGGTAACTATTTCTTTCATGAACCCATTACCCAGCTCACAGGGAGACTAAGACAGCCCACCAGAAGAGGCATAGGAGATATTCTGAATCATTCAAAAAAGGCCTGTCTCTCTCTCTCACACACACACACACACACACACACACACACACACACACAAACGTAATAGTGTAGTGCATAGAAAATTGCCAGATTCTGCACATGGAAAGGAAATCAATCAAATTGTGGAGAGTGAATTTAATGTATTGTGATTTATTCTGTTACATGACTTGACCTTTTTAAAATCAAATTTGATATTTTGAAAGAACAGCAGGCATTCCTGGGTACAAGTTGACAGAGAATAGACGTATGCCCATAGTACAATGATGAGTTCTGCTAAGTTAAATTACAACCTTCATATGTTTAATTTACTCACATTTCTAAATAGTACCTAGCAAAATAATTGAGGTAAACATGCTTGGGACCAAATTGCTAGTTTTCCTAAGTGTAGAATCCCCTTAATGTTTTTTGGATTTATTTTATGACATTTTATTGTTTTATATCAAGCCATTTAGAACATTGATATGGAACAATTTTACATTAAAATAATTTGATTTCCCTCCGCTCTTCTCTTTCATAACTCCTTTGACATATTGGCTCACGATTCCCTGCCTAGAAAAGTGTGTATGCAAAGAAAGAATTCTAGGAAGTGTCACCAATTTCTGCCAGATGAAATATGCATATGGTGAGTGATGTGAGCTACCTTCTCTTATTTAGATGGGAGAGACTACGGAAGCACTAGAACCTCTTTCCTGTTGCTTTTGCCTTCCCCAAATCAAACTCTGAACCTCGGAAGTTCAAACTGCACACTCTGCCATCAGTCAAGATTGTGTGACATAAAGCCATATTGAAAGTTCTCCAGGCTTCTCTTGACCCACACATTCTCATACCTCCATCATGTGATAGTGACTCATCCACTGGCTAGCTATTTTATTGCTAAGGCTCCCAGGGCCATCAGCTGGCCCACACGGTTGATGGCTTTATTTTATGACCTCTATATATAATAATCAAGGCAATAATCCAGTCGGTGCTAACAGGTTAGGTACATTTTAAATTTAGTTCTTTGTTAACTTCCATATTTTGTATATGTGTTTTTATATGTCTATGTCAGGGTGAATTGTCCATCTCTTCGAAGCCATATAATTGTGATTACAATTATTGTTAATATTGCTCTTCCATATGACATCACCATATGCTGCTCCATGAGTGGGTACTGCAGCCCAAGCAACCCAATCTATTTTACATATCTCTCTATCTTCATCTAGCCTGCTCTGAGTAAGTTATATATTATTCTGAAGCAGTCTCCTGTGCAGGTAGCTTGCAGGCCCAGTCCTGCTTAGCTTCATCCTAAGACTTTGGACCATTCTGATTCCCTGGCTGGTAAAATCTAATCCATGTGGCTATGAGCCATGTAGCCACGACATAAAATATTCCAATAGAAATTGTGAAGCTTTGCTTATCTCACATTCATTCCAAATGTAAAGTTTTATTCCAAACAGTTAACTGTTGAAGACCTTTGAACATTTTAGCAAGAAGGATGATGGTCAGAACTAGATTTCATACTGACCACCACCACCCACAACAAAATGACTTGGGATGCCTTTAGCCACAGTGTGATGTGCAGAAATCAATGACTGAAGCTTTTCACAGGATTTAAGCAATGATCTCTGCAATATTAAGCTGCTGTTAATAGAACATGAACAAGAACTAGTAGAGAAGTTGCAACCCTCAATAAAACAAATGTGATATATGAAAAGAAATTATGATGTACAGGAGAACATGAATGAAAGCTAATAGGAAGGGGCCACACATATATATCAGTGCCCCACTCCTTTTTGGAAGTCTCCTCATTATCACGAGGGATAATAAGGCTGACTTTTTAAGAATTAAAAGCTAAAATGGCCAAAAATCCAAATTCTGTGATATGTGTCTTAAGACAAACATCCCTGCTAATATGATATCTCTTGTCCCTGATAGTGGTGCTTCTCTGGTCTGCCTGTTAACACAATAACTCAGTGGCTATTTGGGTGAAATTAACACTGTTTACATTTTTGCTTTCTGACAGTTATAAAAGCAAAGGTCCTCTCAGCTCATGACAAAGGAACTCACGCTGAAGTTATAGTAAAAGTGAAGAAGGTTCTCAAGTCAGACAAAGTGAAAATCACTCGGAGTAACAGGAGCATCTATCCAGAGTCTTGGACTAACAGGGGCTGCACATGCCCTATTCTTAATCCTGGTAAGGACTTTGAGTTTATGACATTGTCTGTGAGGAAGATTGGTGCTTCGGCAGAGTTCTTGCCAAAATCCTGAGATGAACAGGTTCATCCGGTGCTTTGCAACATACTGTCCCTGCATGAAAAATCCATGGGCCCAACCTGGTTTCTCCAGCACAAGAAGAATACCATGTGGAGGACCTCCTCATAGGACATAGTGTAATTGGGTCCTCCTCATCTCACACTGTTACAGTTGTAAGGTGTGATCAGAAGGCAGAGGATTCAGCAAACTAAGTACTCCAGCTTGGGTTTCCAGAAGCAAGGTAGGATATATATATACAATAAATAAGTACTATGGAGTGTGCTGCTTCTGTTCTGGACATGATAAATGTGCCCAGTCGGTTCTGGCAAGCTGAGGGCACTCCTGCACCTCACTAACATGCACCCCGTGGGTTCTTGTGCACAGACTGCTCCCAGACTGAAAGCCAGCAGAGTGTAACAGTTAGCATACTGGATTTAGATGAGGGAAATCCCGGTTCACATCACTGTCTCACAGCCTAAACAACCAGAAGGTACCATGTCCAGTCATTGGCAAATCCAGTTACACAGGTGACCAAACTGTGGCTCTCCAGATGTCCACGAGCCTCTGCTCATGGGAATTGTAGTCCATGGACATCTGGAGAGCCACAGTTTAGCCACCCCTGAGTTACAGAAGCACAGGTAAGAGCTGCTGGCAGTCGATGTTGGTAATATAAAGCTGGAGGGAACAGTACCTGAGCTGCAATAATCCAAAGCAGCTGTGACAGCACGTTTCAGAGGCTGAGAGCAACAGGCCGCTGATGCATATAAATGCAGCACAGGAAATCCCGGATCAAAGAACGGATTGAAAACTCCACCTCGGAAAGCGAGTCCTCCGGCTCACAAGGGCATCCGCATAGTGCACGAAATCAATGGATGGACTCTGTCCCACTGGGTCTGCAGGGTTGTCCATACAGTACATCTTTTAGTTAGTAACGGCTCTAGTTTGTTGTTTCAAGCGACAGGCTGGAGCCCTTCTGACAAGTGGATCTACTCATGATGAGCAAGCACTCCAAAGATGGCTGCTTCACACAATGCTTCCATTGTCTCTGGGGTGGTGTAAATTGCAAACTCACAGGAGGAGGGATAGCTTTCCCCTCTGTCTCACAGGGCAGGGGGGGGGAGGCTCTTAATGTTTGCGTGGGTCCCCCTGTCACAAGTGGGTTCACGTTTGTCCCATGTCAGGTCAGTGTGAGATAATGTTAGAAATAACTAGCCATGTTAAAACAATGTATGATTTGCTTCAGATGACTGGTTGGGCTCTGTAGCATAACCATCAGCACAGAGGCAGAGTATTTTTGCACTGTTTCTTCCAGTTGAACTGCTGTGCTTGGAAATTGGATGCACCATGTTCTTCAAACCAAAGCCTGGGAACATTCTTTGGACCGTGTCTTCTCTCTAAAGTCAAAGTAACCAGAGAATGCAATGGCTTACTTTTGTGGGCCATTAGGTTACAGTGAACGGGGTTACACCTCCAAAGTTAACACCTGTCCTGCCCCCCTTCCCTTGATCCATTACTACCAGGTAAATTGCCTTGTGGTTTTTAAATCCTGTGACTAAATTACTCATCCACACTGGCTGAGGGGGGAGCAGGGGCATGCATCATTATCAGGGGAAATGCTTCCTCTGATAATTCTGCCCTGTTATGTTCTTTGAAATTCCTGTTCTAAATTTTCCATTTGCACTGAGCCCCATTGAATAAGTCTGTCAGATTCCCACCGCCCCCACTCTCAGAGACTGAGAGTGGCACCCATGATCCCGCAGCCCCTGTATTTTATTCTCACAGTGACCTGTGTTAGGTGGCTCAGGCTGAGTGAGTAGCCCAGGGATGCCTAGTGAACTTCATGGCTGAATAGAATTCAATGCAGTCTCTAAAGGTATCTGTAGAAATAACGGGGTGGGGTGGAAAAGCTGAGGCCATTAATTGCAGCTGTAGATCTAGGACCTTCAAGGATGGGCTGTGGCTCAATGGAAAAGAAAGTCCCATGTTCAGACCTTGGCAACTCTGGTTAAAATCAGCAGTAGCTGATGTGAACGACTTCAACCTGAGACTTTGGACAGCTGCTGCCAGTCTGTGTAGACTGACTATGATGGACTTAGAGGTTTGAGTCAGTAAAGTCAGCTTCATGTATGTTTGAAATTAGAACAACCGTGTAGATGGGGAAGGCAGCATGAAAATGGGTGTGTGGTATAAAAATATAATAAATAAATACAATAGATGGTCATGCCTGGGTCGTCTTAGACTGACACTCTAACCCAGGAGTAGTCAAACTGCGGCCCTCCAGATGTCCATGGACTACAATTCCCATGAGCCCCTGCCAGCGTTGTGCCTGGGCTGACTGTGCATTTGCACCAACCACCTCACTTCTCTGTGTAGCTCTTCCCTGTGTTTCAGCAACACTGCACACCAGACTTTATTTTTATTATAATTTAGCACCACTCCCTAATTAGGCTCAGTACATAAAGCAATTTAAATCTCCATATAAGTATAAATTCAGATAAAACCATAAACAGTGAAAGCAATAAAACTGTAACCCTAAGCGCCCCATTAGTGCCTCCTAGGCCTTGTTCTTATCTCTTTCACATGTATACTCCCATCTATGGCAGTAAACACTGGGTGGAGGGAGGGGGTCCCATTTGATGTATTGGTTTTCTCTGGCCTCAACTATGTCTAGTGAAATAGTGCTGTTTTGCAGGCCCTGCAGAACTTTGGCAGTTCCCTCAGGGCCTGGATTTCCACTTGGGAGCATACTCCGTCAGGCTGGGGCCAGGACTGAAAAGGCCCTGGCTCTGGTCAAGGCCAGAGGCACTTCTTTTGGGGCAGAGACCAGCAACATATTAGTGTTCGATGATCTTAGTGTTCTCCTGGGGGTATTTAGGGATAGGTGGTGCTTCAGGTATGCAGGGTCCAGACCCCACAACGCTTTAAAGGTCAGAACCAGTACTTTGAATTTTATCTGGAATTCAACTGGTAGCCAGTGCAGCTACTGGAGGAAAGGTGGAACATTGGCCCTCCACAGTGTCCTAGCAAGGGCCTACACTGCTGCATTTTGCACCAGCTGTCACTTCTTGGCCAAGGCCAAGGGCAGGCCTACGTAGAGTTGGTCCTTGAGCATGGATCACAGTGACAAGGTTTTCTGGAGTCAGATAGGGTGCTAGCAGCTTTGCCTGGTGCTGATGGAGAAAAGCCTAATGGGCTATGCCTCCATGGTAAGGGAGATATCAAAGATCACCCCCAGGTTTTTGATGGATTTTGAAGTTATCAGTTGTACCCTGTCAAGGCAGGGGAGATGCGCTTCATCTTCCGGGCACATCCTTCTCACCCACAGGACCTCTGTCTTTTCAGAGTTTAATTTCAGGTAGCTCTGCTGGAGCCATTCCACTTCTGCCTCCAAACACCTGGCCAGTGAATCTGGGGGAGCAACTGTTCCTCCCTGCTGGCTACCCTCTGTCCTTGACTTTGGAGGAAAGAGACCAGCCACTGTAAGGCTGATCCCAGTATCCCCATGTCAATGAGGTGGCTAGCTAAGAGCTGATGGTTCATTACATCAAATACATCTATGAGATCTAGCAACATAACCAGCACTGACCTACTTCAGTCCAGCTGCCTCTGCAGGACATCTGCCAGAGGGACCAAGGCCGTCTCCATCCCATGGTCAGGTCGGAAGTCAGACTGGAATGGGTCCAGAACTGATATTTCCTCCCTGAATGCTTGCAGTATGTCCATGGCCACCCGTTCTTCATTCAGTCTGTCTTTCAGTAACTGTCTTCCTATTTACACAAAAGTACTGATCCCACAACTTTGTGGGCTGAACCCAAGTAAGATTTGATAGAGTGCTGGACTTGTATTGGCAAGTTGGTGCATGAGTTTGTGCCTCTAAATTCACATTATGCCATATTGCCTGTAGTACATATGCAGCCCCTCCGTGTATATTAAATGGGCAAATAGATGCTCCACAGATTCATTCTGGTTGGTAAAATGCTACCAAAGGCCACTTTCCATGTTTTCCCTTGTTCAGATCGAAATTCAGCCCGTAAGAGCCTGAGAACTGAGGATGGAACCACTGGACCTCAGTGTAACTTGTAATATTAAGCCCCTGTTATTAGCTTTACAGTTGAGCAGGAATTTGAACCCCAGTCTTTCAGGGTCGAGCCCAGCAGTATTCACTGCATCAACCTGACCTAGTGACATGGATCAGAGACCTGTGAGACACTGCAAAATTTAGCAACTCACATGACATGCTTCCCAAAGCATTAATCTAATTTGGGTACATACCCCATTCTCTCTCTTTCTGGCAGTCTGCAGAATAGTGCTTCCTGTCCCTTTGTGTTCAGCAAGAGGAAAGGTGTCTTTGGGAAAGGACAAGGAAATAATCCACACTCGCCTCTGCTAGTCCAGTCTGGCTCTGCAGTTGACAGTGCTTTCTGCTGTGCGCAGCAGTCTGGCTCCCGGCCCAACCGTCTCTGTGGCATTGTACTGTATGTTCTTCTCTGGCTGGTGACAGGAAGTTCATATCTAATCTCATGGCCTTACAGTTTAATCATAAAACTAAATTTATGGTGTGGTGCCATGGAATTACTACACGGATTTCTTTTTCTTTTTAAGGCTTGCCTGCTTTCTGTGCAAATAATAAAAAGACAGAAACGTAGAAATAAGCCAAAATAGCCTCCTACCTGCTAAGCCCTATGGGGGAAATAGGGCTGGAAAGACCATCAACTGACTGGACAAGAAACTCAAAGACTGTCTATTAGATTCACCAAGTTACAAGATTACCCTCTTGTCTTGCATTATTTACAGAATATCACACTACGATATGAAGCAAAACAGGAATATGCTTATGGGCAGGCAGGCATAGTTGCATTGGGGGTATCCATGCACTCATCCCTGGTTTACTTGGCTACACTAGAGCAATGTTCCTGAGCCCAGGGGCTTTCCCAGAGAGAATGAAAGAGGCTATGATCAGATTGGGAGTGGACCAATCCCACCATCCCAACTACTGCCCAGTCTCGCATCTGCTGTTTCTGGGCAAGGTGGTTGAATGGGTGGTTGCAGGCCAGTTACAGAGTTTCCTGGAAGAGAGCATGCCCCATTGCCTGGTATGTAGCTTGCTAGAATCCCCATATAGAACTGCACAGAAAATCAATGATGAAAACAAAGTTGCACTTACCTGTAACTGCTGTTCATCGAGTATCGTCTGTGCAGGCAAACATATCCTCCCTCCTTACTATGAGCATGTGATTCCTGGGCAGGAAAAAGTTTCCTGGCTTTGCCAATGATAGGTCTGCTCATGCGTAGTCCCTGTGTGTGCAACAGGTAAGTGCAGCTTTGTTTTACGAAGGCAGGTAGGAGGGAGTCTCTCTCCCACCCTCCAGATGAGCCCCATTTAAGGTGCCTCTTGCACCTGGAGGATAATTTTTCTAATCTGACAAGGACAGGGATTGCTTCTCCTGGGGCTGCCTGCACTTGAAATGATTCCTATTGTGCATGAGGGGTGGCATAATGTGCATTGTTATACCAGGAAGAATACAAGACTGGCGCATGTTAAAGTTAACAGTCATCTTTCCTCCTTTATGTAGCACACACAGATTAAGCTGGCCCTTTTAGGCAGTTCATTATCTAACTGGAATGCAAAATATTTGTGAAATAATTGTGCTTATTTTGATCTTTATCAAAAAATACTCTGGGAATACTTTAGGATTTGACAGATTTTTATATAATCTTGTATATATGAATATTTCATTTGGAAACTAACCCCCCCCCCAAATGAATCTTTGGTGTTTATATAGAATTCCTGTCTCCCTTTAAAATGGAAATATATAACAACAAATCAATCAGGCATTTACATGGTCTTAAACATAAGAGTGGCTAAATTAAATGTAGAACATTGAGGAAGAACAAGAAGCTATAGGTATTGGCACCTGCAATTTACTACCAGAATGAAAACTGCAAACTTGGGAGTGATGTAATAAAAAAACATCTTTTGGGGTGGGAGGCACATTTGTAAAATGCACAAGCATGGATCCAATGGAGATTTCCTATGGGAAGGAGAATTTCCACCACTAAATCACTTCCTCCCCTCTCCTCTGCTGCTGCAGGTGAAAATGCCCCCCCTCACCCCCGGGCCTGTGCTCTTGGGAGTTCTGTACCCCAGCAGCAGCATTCCAGGGAGCAATTTGGGCTGGAAGGAGGAAAGTCACATTTCACAGCCTGTGGATATGCTTCAGTAGCTCTAAGCTGGTACATTCCTCCCAGAGTGCCAAATTTTCAACCAGCCTCTGCAATACCTAGAGACCCAAGCAAGGGAAAACTGGGAAAACGTCCACTAGAAATCCAGTAAATCAATCAGACGCAACACGGCAGTGTCAACTGAAAAATATAAAGAGTATTTCTACATGTTTATTCAATAGAATGCTCTCCCAAGAAAGAGTTTTTAGGATTGCACTGATATCCCCATGTACCTTTAAGTTGCCCAACCATTCATTTGAATTCGCTCTTTTCTTAGAGCTTGTGTGCTCTATATACCTCTTCGCACTGCTGAAAGTTTTTGAATGCATAGCTTGTATTGTGAAAGATGGATGTTCTTTGTATTAAAGGTTGCAACGTAGGCTGTGGGGTTTTGAAGGATGAAGACTACTTAATATTTTCTTCTAACACTTGTGTTTTTTTTTTAAATCAGGTATAGACTACTTGATAGCCGGACAGGAGGACGCAAGGACAAACAAACTCCTAGTGAACATGAACAGCCTGGTGAAGCCCTGGAAAGCTCACTGGGGGAAGCTGGTGGCAGACATACTTCGGACTGGATGCAAATAGCCTCTCACTTCACAGTGAGAGTCACGAACTTCACACCTTAGTAACATTGCAGTGAACGGCCTAGTTAGTTCTCTTCTTGTCATTCAGTACATTCCTAGCTGTTGGCTTTCAAAGCAGACTCACCTTTCTCTCTCCCAATATGTTCAGGAAAGAACCTATCCCATAACTTAGGCCTTCTGTGACTCCAAGGACAGTTCCTCCCTCCCCTCCCTCAACACTTGTAGGGTTGTGGCTTGTCTCCCTAGATATCCAATACTCCATTATCCATGTCCAGAAACAAAAATCACAAGCCACGATATGTGTGGACATTTCAAAGAATCAACCTCACATTATTACATAGGATTGCTGCACTGAGCATTCATGTCTACAGGGTCATTTTCCAATGTGGCTGAAAAGGAGCAGTGACTTAGTAGAGCTTGCAACCTGCAGTGGACTAAAAGATTGCTCTGTCACAGGACTACTACTTAATGTGCGATCCCTTTCTATTTCATACTCAACAAGCAATGTATGGGTAGAGCAAGTGTTTGGGTTCCAGTATGTTTGTGCCCTCTTTACACCAGAGTTCTGATGCTGAAGTTTGTAATTTACAAGAGAAGCATCCTAAAGGGGAGACCAGGAGGGGCACCATGATGCATCTTCCAGGGCCACTGCTGGGTCAGGGTGTGAGCAGCATCTGATTCTGCAATAAGGAATCTCCATTGGCTTCTCCTTTCCTCCTCGTTAGCTGGATATGGAAAGGAGCTGACTAGGATCCCGGGGATCATGTACTTGTCAGCTAAAAGACAATTTTATGATAGAGATCCATTGGCTTGCCTCCTGTGGATTTCCATCCTCTCCAAGCTCATTCCTTCTGCCACTATATCTGATTTTAAGACTAAGTCCACCTACTGTCACCAAGCGCTTCCTGTGAGCTTGTTGTCCCTTTGATATCCAATATATTAAGCCATTTCCCACAAGACTGCCGTTGTTCAATTTTATGTGCTGATCCCTTTTGTTGTTAAGGCAGAACACAGCAGCAACTCAGCATTCTGCATACATACAGGAAAAAACCTGTTTATTTGCTTGGAACAATGTGGCAAACTGGATTGATGGAAACATTTGCTACCTTTAGGGATAGCCACAACGTGACCAGTCCTTTCGAAGTTCATACCTGATTCAGTTATCAGATTCTTCCATGCTCTTTTCCTGTAAAGATATTCATCACCACTTCTGTGGTTGCAGTAATTTGCTGCTGCGGCTTATACTTAAGGACTACTGTTGTCCAGGGTCCTGAAGATCCCAACAGTATTCACCTTGGAGAAGCACAACTTGTCCCTTTGCTTTCCCCCCCTCCTGCAGCGTTAACCAACGAGCAGGCATTCAACACCCACAAAGCTCCCCCAAGTACTGTACTTCCTGAGCAATCTGGATGAAGGAAAGCGAGAAGAGCTCCTTAGCACATCTGTGGTTAAACATATTTCTGTGGCCTGTGATGAAGAAAGCCTACAGCTGTATGAACAGGACATGGTCATTTACCAGAAGAGACTTGGGAGCTTCTCAGTACAATCCTAGTCAAGAATTCCTGCTGTTTCTTCCCCCCCCCCCGCCCACACACACACAAAATACTGCCAGCCTTGTTCTTCCCCTTGCCCAGTCTTCCTCTGCAAAACTGCCTGCCGTTTTCTTTTTTTAAATCAAGGTTATCTGTGTATATTTAATATATATGTGTAAGACCATCTTTTAAAAGCAAATGGGCATAAAATGATTAAAAACTGCTTTGAGCAGGAGAAAGTGGTTGTGACATCACAGCTATTCTAGCAAGTCAAGGCTTGTGCGTAGCCAAGTTCACGTACAAACACAAAATCCCTACCACCAAAATACAGATAAGGTGATTGATCTGTGCTAACGATGCATTTTTACAGTGACTTGAATGCAGCACTTGAATGGCACCACGAAGCAATAGAAATCTTCAGTCTTCCTTGAATGAGGATGGAAGCCTGCCCCTCGGTGCAAGACAAAGACTGGGATTCCAGAGCTTTGACCAAGTCACATTATAAACATTATCCAGACGCACTGTTAGATGGAAGTCTCCTATTTATAGGCACCACATTATTTGATCTAGAGCCTATGAAGGCTGCTTTGAATACCATTGAGTTGTAAAATAAATGAATTTACTCTCCTAAAATCATGGAAGAGAAGAAGGGGCTAGGCTTTGCCTTCAGAGTTATTAAAAACATGACTAACACTTCAGTGTGCAACAGGCCTAGTTCTGTGGTACACTATTGGCCTTTCCTTTCAGATGATCTGAGTAGGTGCTCATGAGTACTCATTGTTAGTCAAGTGGGATGCACTGTGATGATACGCTGTATTGTAAACTCTACAAGTATATTGTCTGAATGTAGCAAACTTGCTCCTCCTTTCTTCTGACCAGGAGTGTTCAGTCCCATAGAGAGCTACGTTAGCTAAACCTTGCTAAAGCCGAGGCTGGCCATTCATAAAAGCCATTATTGGAAGTTCCCCTTTTGTGGATTATACAGTCGACTGATGCTATATTTTGGATCACCAACAAGAGAAACGACAACACTTCCTATATAAGCAGGAATATTTGTGCTCTGTAGGTAACAACAGAAGAGTGGGGACTTGCTGGGTCAAACACTATCCACTTTTGTAAATCGCTCAAACATGCTAAAATACTATCAGCCATGTTTTTGTACTCTTATTTTAAAAGTAAACTAAGATATTGATAACTGTTGTTTCAGTTGCTTTTTGGATGCCATCTCACTCTCATAAGAGGAAATGATAGATATATAACACCTCTGCAAATATGAAATGTACAACTACGGGGTTACATATACTCAGGATACATCCCATCTAAATAAATGCCATTGATGGTTTAATACATGTTCAATACAAGGCAAATAACCCCAGCAACATACAAGAAGAAATATGAATCAATATAACACACATCCATTTGCTGAAGATTTTGTGCAACACCTAATGCTTTCCTTCCTGTCCCCAAAACTGGTTGTGAAAGATCTTGGGCAAATGGAAATGCAAATAGGGATATGTTTGACTTGGTACACATGGAAATTTTGTCCTAAGGTCCCACAGTACTGATGAAGCTTCTTCTTTCTATATCTGTCCCATCACTTCCTGGGCCTGCAGTCATAACCCCCGCCCAAATGGTAGGCTACAGGCCAGCCTAAGTAGAGTTATACCCTTCTGAGCCCATTGACTACAATTAGGATTGCATTCTCACACATTCAGATACACGGCTAACTGTAGCAGTATTTAATTTGCAGAACTCTTGGGTAATTGGATTTTGTGTTGGTTCATTATGTCATGGTGCTCTTATAACATTTAAAGGCTAGAAGAAGCATACTGGATAAACCCATACCACTGCTGTAACATATGAAGATGTCCATTAGAGCCCAGATTCTGCAAATATTGTCTGTTCCACTTAATATTTCTGGTAAGGCCTTGCAGGAGGAGCACATCTCAGGGCAGCTGTCCCGCCCGAGTGCCTCTTCCTCCAACTGGCTTGCCTGTCTGTCCAGAGGCCAGCCAATCACCTTCTGCTCCTACCCGACCACTCCCTCCTCCTTCCACTTTCCTCTGAGGCTCAGAGGCTGCTTATCCCTGCCGCATGAGAGCTGTCCCTGCCGGTGAGTTCACTAACAGCTGCCTGCAGCCTTTCTAGGTCCTGAGGGGAGGGGAGGCCATCTTCTACTCCAGCCCCCTAAGCTAGTACCCGTTGTATTCCTGAATGCAATGGGTTTGGCCCCTAGTATATAATATTATATGAATTATATAATCCTCACTATAATAGCAAGACAAAAAGAGGTGATTATCACACAAAGGAAAAAACCCAACAAAACAGTATCACACCACACAGGCAGCTGCCCTTTCAAGAGGTGCTTCATACAGTAAGTTGTCCTCAATAACCCTCAAATGGTGCTTGAGGTAAAATCCATTCTTAACAAGTAGTTTGTTTTTGATATGGTCAGTCAGGACTCCATGCACATGGCTCATCTGCTTAGGTGCCAATGCTTCATTACTTCATTACTTTAGACAGCTGTTTTGTTGACCATTGTCCACAGACTAGGAAGCCTTCTAAGAGTGTTTGGTAGGAATATGCTCAAAAAATGGCTGCCATCCATCCCAAGAGTGAACTGATAGCCAGATGGATAATGAAAAGCTAATGGAAGACGTCAGATGACTTGAAAAAAGATGGCCTGGAAGAAGGAAAACATGAGGCTTACCTACAACAGTACATTATAACTCCAAATCCCTGTGCAGCCAGCTGAAGAGTTGAGTGCTGACATTACTGACTGCTGAAGTTCATAAGTATCATTGTAAAAATACATTTATTTTAAGGGATACCAGTCAGCGCCAAGGTAAAGTGCTTATGTTTGATGTCAGAGACAATAGGTGTTAGTTCAGCTTGACTTCAGAGCATGCCAGTATCAAGGGTCAAATAGCAACAAAAGCAGAATGCCATTAATACATAAATCAACCCAAACTGAACATACCAGTTTTTAAATGTCATCTACCTCCCAGGACTGACTAACTTTCTAAAATGTCACCCTCCCCTTAAAAAAAACAAAAAACGTACAAGATATTAACCAAGTTCTCAAATTGGTATAAGTTTAAACCAGGCTTTCTCAACTAGGGTTTTGTGAAACCCTGTGGTTTCTTGATGGCCCTGGAAGGGTTTCTCAAATGGGTGGGAGTTAATTTTTATATATTTAAAAAAAATGTTAAACATTTATCAGGTAATATATGGTCATGTCAACTTACTCACTCCTCCCAAAATGGCAAATGATGGACCTGGAGGGGGCAGGAACGAAGAGGCCCTAAGTGGGCAAGTACATAGCCATGCTTCCCAAGTATATTCTGCACGATCACACCACTTCTGGGATTTCTCAAAGGTAAAAAAACTGACAAAGTCTGGTTTAGACACTTCTATGGGTTGTTACGTAGCTAGGAACAGAACAGGCTCCCGCGTTTATTTTCTATTATTCAGCAGGTAGGATTTCAACTTTGAAGTAGGGTTAACCTCCAACTATGAAGTGTTGTTGCATTTTGATTGGAGCTAAGGTTACGTGACAAAAAGCAACATGGGCCTGTAAGACTGGATTTTAATACCATGGGCCCTCTCTGGGGTGATCTTGAACCATGTCAATTTTGGCCATCCTTTCTGGTAAAACACGAACACATTTCACACATTGAACGTACTGATTAACACTGTAAACAGTGCAGGAGAGTTAGCAACTGTTTACTCTTTTTCTTAAAAGAACTCAAATAGCAACACTTGATTAACTCACAAGACACAGGTCAATAATGCAGTTTCTACAAACTGACCTAAGAGCACCTATAGTAAAAGTTTCCAAAAAGTTTCCAAAAAGTTTCCAAAAAGATGAATCAACTGTATCAAGGGTGGGATCATCTATAACACACAACTTAATAAAGTCTCTTTCCCAGATATCCATAGCCATCTGATCATTTGGGACATTTCGGGGATTTAGAACAATGCCTATCAGCCTTCTTTTAGCCTCTGATACTAGCTGTTGTCTGGAAAAAAATAGATATGTTTTCAGTAGAATGTAGCCAAGCCAAATTTACTTCGGCATATTTTAGATCGTACCTGTTTTCCAGTGTCATTTTGCTACAGATTTACATTCCCAAGATAGTTTAATTGTCAAGCCTGGAAAGAGAAACCTACATCAGAGCATCAGCACGAAAGCTAAATGTAAGAAAAGTCCCCCAAGCAGCAAGGAGAAATTTGTCATGGAATAGAATGCCCCCATATTTCTAGAATGGTTCAAGTCACACTGCAGATGTCGGCCCCATAGTTTCCTACAGGGCAAAAAGAAGTCTACAGAAACAAAAACAAGAAGACACATCTTGTTGCAGGGACTAGCTTCATGGACAGGAAGTAGTCCAGGGGATCTCAAATGTGGCCCTCGCCAACACCTTTTCTGGTGTTTTTAGGAAGTCAGTAGGGTCAGGTAAGGCTTTTGTCAAGCTAGGCTTCTGATTGGCTGTGCAGTTTTTAAAAATCATTGCTTTGCTGACAGCAGCCACCACCACAGCATGAGGGTCTACACATGATACTGAAATTAAGCTATGGCAATAACTTTGTGGCTGGCTCCGCCTACCACAGCAGTCATTTTGTTGCTACAGCCATCATGCCATGTGAGAATTCCAAGTGTTCCACGGGCTCAAAAAGGTCGAGGACTCCTGATGTATTCAATTATCTCACCCAATGCTCCATTTACACACATTAATCCAAGCACTACAGGTTTCTGAAGGGTAAACGCAGCTATTTTGTGATGAGCTGATCAGGGGGGACACCCATTTCTTCTCAAGACAATCAGCACATGCATGTGTGTGGGTGGGTATTTTTAACTGAAGAAGAAATTTAACTACAGTACCATCTCATACCATGCAGCACATCATCTATCATTAATAAGAGGACACAAGGACTTCTGTGCAAGGCTGAAAGAGTTTACTTTTTAATGTATACTCAGTCACAGTATTTACTTAAGAGGCTGTTACTCCAGGTAACATTATAGATTTCCTATCAGGCTGTTGGGAGATGGGATTCCAAGGAATCCTACAAGCCAGGAACACTAAAAGACACAGTGGTCAGCATTTTCTTGTCAATTTGGTTACATCAGGAGCTGATAGATAACACATTGTTAAAAAATCTGAATGCCTCCAAAAGTATATTAATTTTCTTTTACTAGGAATCAGTAGTTTATGCAAACTGCATTCGGCAATAAAGCATAGAGACTGCTTGACTGAAAACATCACTCATACTCAACAGCGTCTGCTTCTGGCGATCTTTTAAAAAAGCATTTAACCCCATTTTTAGTACAGAACACACCCCAAAGTGTAAATTACTGAAATTTAATGAAATCAAACATTGATCCTATATCCTTAGCAACAGATTCTCTTCCCCTTTTCCTCATTTATTGTAAGATGTCTCTACTGAGTTGCAAGAGGAGCATGAATGGAGTAGAAAGTAATGCTTGAATTAGTGGTTTGACTATGGGCAGGCACACTTAGCCTCTCTACAGCATTTACCCAGCGAGACCATTGGACTGACTTTGTTCTCTGCTTCCGTAAGTTATTTCACAATAAAAGGTGCAGAGCAGAGGTGAAGGGCATTCCTCAAAGAATCAGGAGGAAAGTGGGGTGAGAAAGGAAGAGTGGAGGGGAAGAGAAGGTGATTTGCATAAGTTCATGTCTCTTTTTGATTATGGAAGGGAGACCACAGCCCCCATACAGCTTCATTAGCTAGTTCCCTCCTCCACTTTGGCTATAGGAGTAGTTTCTAAATCTTTGTTCGTCTTTTCTCCTTCTTCCTCATCGTCTTCCTCTTGAGGATAGAGATCAGGATACCTCTGCATGCACTCCTGCATTGCACGAAACTGGTCCACACAATCCGACCCCTTTATGTCTTCCTTGCTATAATGGAAGCAGGAAAAAGCGGACTTGAATTGTTCCCCACAAGGGCCACTAGCCATTCCACCCAAACAAGGACAATTCCAGTTGATATCTCCATTGGGCAATATCAAACCTAAGGAGGGAAAAAGAGAAGCCGGTGAATTAACAGCAGATAGCGGGGATGTTAAAAGAGTTGTTAAATATGTTTAAATACATTTATCCCATCTGCATGACTGAGCTATCTTCCTGTAAATTTGACATTTACGTCAGCCTTTCTCAATCTTTTCGCTTTTGAGAAACCACTGAAACATTATTCAGGCTTTGAGAAAACCTGGAAGTGATGCCAGCAGGCCACCCCTCCCTGACACACACCCCAGAAGTCACATGTCACCAGAAGTGACATCACCCAGACACTCCCGCTGGATGTGACATCATGCTCGGTCACCCCCAGCCCCCTCCTCCGCCTACTCTGCTGGGCTGGGAAATGCCTCCACCACTCCGTCGTCCCACCCAATGCCAGGCTGCTGGCCTCCCTGGCCTTGGCATTTGCCTGCCTATCTCTCACTCAATCGGCAGAACCCTTCCAGGGCTGCCAAGAAACCCAGGTTTTCATGAAACCCCTGCTGATAAAATCCAACACAGACTGGAAGGTTTATTTTGATTTAAAAAAAAACACTGATGAAATTAAAAGGCTGCTGACACCACTTACACCAAGATTTCTTCATATGCTAGATATCTCAGAATTAAATCTGAAGACCAAGAGAAATCTAAGACATACGGTTATGATATGTTGGGTCAGGTGACCAGATCATGTTTAAATCTCTCCCATGTTTATGCAATTCAGATGCACACCTACTTGCAGGAAGGAAATGGCCACGCAAAAATTAACTATGCCTAAGAGCAAACTGGGGAAGGCACTGGCAAACCAGCCCGTATTGAGTCTGCCATGAAAACGCTAGAGCGCGTCACCCCAAGGGTCAGACATGACCCGGTGCTTGCACAGGGGGATACCTTTACCTTTAAGAGCAAACTACAAGCAGGCGTCTTGCAAAATGTGGCCTTTGACTGCTCACAGCTGGGGAAACTTTTGTAAACTGGAAGATTGCAGCTAATATACTATCGAGAAGAAGACATCAAGGTAGGAGTACAGGGATGATAAATTTTCTTGGCTTAGTTGCAAGAACGAAGAATACAGCAAAAGCTAAGAGGTGATCCTCCATATTATTTTTGGCTGTAACTTGGGCGTTTCAGAGGACCGTATGCTGCCTGCAAATTAAGGGCAGATTCAAGTGGGTAGCCCTGTTGGTCTGAAGCAGCAGAATGAATTTAGAGTACCTTTCTAAATTCTGGGTACCTTTCAGACCAACACAGTTTTATTCAAGGTGTGAGCTTTCATTTGCAAAATAAGGACTATTTTATAAACACCTGATACAGAACCCAGAAGAACAAGTTGGGATTGTTGGTTTCCACTGCCAGGCTCTCACGGTAACTGCCACTGATTAAATCCATTCTCAAAAGACCTATTTTTAAATGGGATCAGGTGCTGAAGGCAAGTGCAAACTTCAAATACAGCTGTCCAAGTGTGCAAATGCTGCCCCCTAGAGATGAAAGCCAAATGCAGTTTTCAGACTGATTTCGGACAAGCCACTGACCAAATTAAAACTACTAGTACAAACTACTTCAAATCAAACTACCTGGATGACAGCACAAAAACAATCTTACATAGAATACAGCAGTAGCTTCGAGTAGAAATTGCCTCTCTTGACATCTTCAGCTGATTTTAGCATTGCTGGAGGTCAATGACCTGGATGGCCTAGGCTAGTCTGATCTTGTCGGATATCAGAAGCTAAGGAATGCCAGGGTTGCTGTGCTGAGGCAGGCAATGGCAAAACGCCCCTGAAAGTTTCCTTCCTTGAAAACCATACGGGGTTGCCATACATCGGATGTGACTTGATGGCACTTCCCATACTCACCACCACCACCTCGTTTATCCTGGTCTTAATTTTAAGCATGCTTGTATATCTAGCACAAACTTTACAAATCAAATGCTCCATAGTGCTTGCAACACAAGCCTCCTCTGTAAATCAGCTGACACAGGCATCTGCAAAGGCAAGAGGATGGTCTCCTCTGTTAAGCAAGGCAGCCAAAAGTGTGGAAACAGAGTGGGGGGAAAAGAGGATACAGCCACATGCTTTCTCCCAGTTTCACCAAGGTACCCCTGAAGCCTCCTTTGGAGAGAGCTGGGAAGGGGCTGACATTTACAACTGCACACAAAGCTGCCTTGTATTATTGTTCCATCGAAACTAGCAGTGTTTCACCAAGCGGCAGGGGCTCATCAAGGCCTGAAGCATATGTCCCCCCAGGCCTACCTGCAATCCTTTTAACTGAGTTGAACCTGGTCCTTCTGCATCCACGGTGTCCTATGGTCCCCACTTTTGTCAGCTGGGTCTAGAAAGTGCTTAAGTTTTTGCCATGAATAAGGAGTCATGGGAAAGGGAGGCCGTAATACTGTGCCATAGCCAATGATGCATATGGGGCTGCAATAAAAGAATCATACTGCAACTACATAGAATCGCATAGTCAGAAGGGGCCTTACAGGCCATCTAGTCCAACCCCCAGCTCAAGGCAGGATCAGTCTAAGGCATCCAGGATAAGTAGCTGACCTGCCGCAGCTCAAAGACTGTCAGTGACGGGGAGCTCACCACCTCCTTAGGCAGTCGATTCCACTGCTAAACTATTTTGAGAATTTTTCCCCCTGATATCTAACTGATACCATTTTACATGTAGTTTAAACTCATTACTGCAGGTCCTATCCTCTGCCATCAATAGGAACCTCTCCTTGCCTAAGTAACAAACTTTCAAATACTTAAAGACAACAATCATGTCCCTTCTCGACCTCCTCTTCTCTAGGCTGAACATTTCCAAGACCCTCAGCATTTCCTCATAGGGCTTGGTCCCCAGGTCTCAGATTATCCTTGTTGCTCTCCTCTGAACTCTCTCAATTTTGTCCACATTATTTTTGAAGTGAGGCTTCCAGAGCTGCAAACAGTACTCCAGGTATACAGTGGGACTATGACATCTTGTGATTTCGGTGTGATGCCTCTGTTGATACAGCCCAAGATTTATTTACCACTGCATTACACTGTCTTCTCATACTTAGTTTACAGTCAACAAATACCCCAAGATCTCATTCTGCTACTCAAAAGTCAAGAATACAAACATTCTTAAAGAAATGTTCACATGGCAATACCTACTCATGCTCTTTAATCCAGTGGTCCTCAACCTTTTTATCACCGGGGACCGGTCAACGATTGTCAATTTTACTGAGGCCCGGGGGGGGGGGTAGTCTTTTGCCAAGAGACGTCGCTGCCACCTGAGTCCCTGCTACACTTGCTTTCCCGCCAGCACCCCTGACTTCCTGCCGCCTGCTGGGGGGTGCTGCCAGCAGCAGCTGCACAGTGCCACGCCGAGGGGGAGCCCCAGCCATGGCAGCCGCCGGAGAGCACCAAAGGTGAGCTGGCGGCAGAGTGGCAGGGCAGCCCACGAAGCAGCAGCCAGGGAGGAGGACAAGGAGGAGTTGCAGACCAGTACCAACTGATCCACGGACTGGTACCGGTTTCCAGACCAGTGGTTGGGGACCACTGCTTTAATCTGCACCACAGCAAGGGTACACAATGAATAGCAAAACATCAGCAGTATTGCCATTGCCTAGTCAGATGGGAATAGCCAAACCAATCCATTTTCTTAGTCCTAAGAACTTCCTCTCGCAACTAAACAGTTCCTTCTTGACAAACTAGCACTCTATAGTTTTAGAGCCAAAAGAGTTTGCAGCAATCTATGACTTTTTGCGCTCGGCCCAAAACTGCAGTTCAGATTGCTTATCTTGAATAGTTCTAATGAACTAAATGAAAATCTTTTAGAGCAGTAAAATTTAGAAGTCATAATTTTTTAAGGTTACTCTGCTCTGTTTTCTCTCACATGCACACAGAATATAGTTTAAGACCAACACAGTTTAATTCTGGGTATAAACTTCCTAAAGAAGTGTGAATGCACACAAAAGTTTATGGCTAAAATAAAACTTTGTTAAAGGTGAAACTGGACAAACTTGGTTCTGCTGCATCAGACAGACATGGCAACCCACCTGAATCTATGCATAAAGAATGTTCTGGGGGTCTGCCATCACCCAGCAACAAAATGTTAGGAGTCTTGGGGAAAGTGTCTGCAGAAAGAAGAACCAGTCCTGTTCCAGAAAGTCTGCAAATGGCCAGATACATCCTGCTATTCAGCTTGGTTTTAACATTGCCCAATGACTATTAAAGGCACGGTTACCTGTAATCATAATACTGGCACTCTTTTTTGTAACTGATGTTTGGAACTAGGAGAGACCACATCCTCACTAGATACAGGATGGTCCAGTTTATGCTCATAGTAAAGAGAACAGAAGGGTATGCATGATTAAGGCGCCATCTCTCCTCATTGTATTTAAGGGATACAGAAAGAGGGAGAAGTCATGTCCAAATACTCTCAGGGTCACTCACAAATGTTGTAATTTACAACAGTCAAAGTATTATGAATTACACAAAAGAATTTCCTAGAAAAACAAGTAAATTGGTGAGGCTGAAACTGGCATTCTGATTTCCAAGTATCAAAAACATGTAATGATTATTACTATTCTCAGCAAGTCCACCAAAAAAAAGGCATGTTCAACGTGACCCTAGACATTACCCAGGAGACCCATAGGTGGTGGGAGGCTCCTAACCCCATTTTTCCAAACAAACCTACTGCTACAAAATTCTCCTGGGCCACGGTAGAACAACCGGACCCCAGTCAGCCACTTTTCAGCTGCCATCACACACAAAAGCTGCAAGCTGATCTCCTAATGGAGGTCATAGAGCAACAGCTGTTCAGGGCCTAGTCTGCACACATAGGATAATGCACTTTCAATGTGCTTTGGCAGCTGGATTTTCTTGTGCAGAACAGGATAATCTACTTCTAAAGTGCATTATCTATTGTGTGCAGAATAGGCCCAGGAAGGGCTCGTGGGATAGTGAGAAAAACTCAGTTTTGGAATGTGAGTGTGCTTTTTCCCTCTTTTTAGAACAAAAAGGTAGTGGGATTTTAAATTAACAAAACCACTATTGACCATTGCTTAGCTCAAGTCTGACAGGGTGAGCATATTCCTCTGCCTAACGTGACAAAAAGACATCAACATTTCTAGCAGACTGACAATATTCACTGCTGCTACTTTCCTTATTTGCTCTACTTAGGCTAGAGTATAGCCTTCCTTAACACCAACACATATTAACCTTGTATGTATTAAAATCTGCATTCCTTGTGGGGGGGGGGGACTGTTTTCTGTGAACAGAATTTTGCAGTCAGTAAACACAACAAACAAGCTGTTAGAAATCACCTGTCACCCAATCACAGACTGATCATGGGGCCATCTGCTTTTTGAGTATTTTCAATGTAAGTAAGTCTTATTCAAACAACCAGACTGGTCAAATATGTGGCAAACAGACAAAAATGTCTGTGCCATTTGTGAGTTCTGAAGGTTGAACAAAGTCACCAGCTTCACCAGACTAATTTATGTTGATCAGGCCACAGGGGTATACAAGCAACGTACTAATACATACTGGCAGGGCAAGAGTAGTAGTATTTTAGTTTAAGATTTATTATTTTTACAGAATTGTTCCCTGAGCCTTTTTTGGAGAGGGGCAGACTAGAAATCCAAGGAATAAGTAAAAAAAAATATTTAAACAAAAACACATATGTAGCTTCCACCCCAAATCTTTTGACTTCAATGATGCAGGAAACCAAATGTGCATTGAGACATCTGTGAGTCTCAAAAATTACTGACCTTGATCCTCATAAGGGTCATTGGGATCATCTGCTACCAGTTCAGCATTACTTGGCGTCTCATGATCCTCTTTGGTCACAAATATAATTTTGTCCTTTCCTAAAGTGGAAAAAAAGAGAGAAAGTTCAGAGGCGTATTAGGTGCAGATAAAAGAGGCTGTTCAAAATCGTTGCCTAGCACAAGCCTTTGAACTTATTCAGGGCTTGAAAGGAATGCATCTGTTTTTGGATGGAGATGTTCAATCAAAGCCGTGTATTGGCCTGGGCATAATGTTTGGCTAATGTGAACCAGAAAGCCTTCCAGAAATTAAAGACCAATGTTCTCTTTTCCAAACCTTTGATCAAGAACTGCAAGGAAAGACAGAAAAGCAGCCTGTGTTTATTCCGAAGAAAGCGATGATTGAGGCGAGGCAGACTGTTGCCCACAGATGCATGAAAAGATGCTATGAAGGAGTCAAGAGATCAATTCCTCTCATTAGTCGACAAAAAGAGGGAAAAAATAGTAATGAGCTGAAGATGACAACAAGGCAATTGAACTTCTATTGTGAATCAATTTGCTTTGATTATGCAGGGAGGAATCCCAGCATGCCAAAGATGGTCACATGATACTGCTGCCCTGGGATGACCTTGCAAATGAGACTGTCCCAGAACAAATTCTACAATCTCTCCCCAGAACTTTGAAAAGATGCAGCAGCATTTTGAAGGAAAGTTTTCCCTGAAGTGCTGACTAACCCAAAATAATCCATATGGGACACAGGAAACTGAACCCTAAGCAGCCTCCATGTTTTCAACTCAACCACTTCAGAGCAGCTGTGCCATAACTGATTCACGCTATTTTGATCGCATCTACAAAAGAGAGCTGATTTCAGAGAAAGAAATGCCTAAAAGAAAAACAGGAGGGTGATACAACTTTCTCAACGTTAACCAGGCTTGTAAAGCCTTACACAGATAATATTCAGTTTAAAATTGTATCCATTAATTTATGATACCAACAAAGTTACGGTTCAGTCTATTCACTACTTCAGCATTAGCTCTTGCCCGCAATATAGGGATGATGCGACCTCATCTTATAGAGCAGGGGTAGTCAAACTGCGGCCCTCCAGATGTCCATGGACTACAATTCCCAGGAGCCCCCTGCCAGCGAACGCTGGCAGGGGGCTCCTGGGAATTGTAGTCCATGGACATCTGGAGGGCCGCAGTTTGACTACCCCTGTTATAGAGCCTTTTCTAAAGACTGAGATAGAAGAGTTGGTTTTTATGCCCTACTTTTCAGTGCCTGAAGGTGTCTCAAAGCGGCTTACAATGGCCTTCCCTCCCTCTCCCCACAGCAGACACTCTGTTAGGTAAATGGGGCTGAGAGAGCTCTGAAAGAATTGATCTGTGAGAACAGCTCTAACAGAGCTGTGGATAGCCCAAGGTCACCCATCAGGCTGCATGTATAGTAGCAGGGAATCAAACTCAACTTATCCAGATTAGAGGCCACCACTCTTAATCACTATACCAAGCCAGCTCTGAAGAATTTTGCTATATAAATGTGATTTATTGTAAGCATATGGAAAATGTAATCCACACGTGTTGTGAGACTGAAACATATGTGGTAAACGTTTCCAACTTCTGTAACATTTATAGAGTAAGCTGAAGAAGAGTACATTCTGTCTACCCATCTACATTTTTATCCTGCCTACCCTCCAAGTGATGTTCATAGTTTTTTCCCCAGACACATGTCACCCTCACAACAACCCTGTGAGGTAGGTTGGGCCAAGATAGGGAAGTTCACTGGCCCCAGGACAGCTGATCAGCTTCAGGGTGACTAGAAGCCAGGTCTCTCAGATTCAAGCCAGACACTCTACCCATTACACCACACTGACTCTCAGCCAGATATGATCCTGTTACTACTCATTGGTTCCCCTCATTGTTGGTTTATAGAACAGGCTTAGGAAACTAAAGGATATAACCTGTTTCAGGCCTAACCTGGATAGCCTAGTCTAACTTGATTTTGTCAGATCTTGGAAGCTAAGCAGGGTCAAATCTGGCTAGAATTTGGCTGGAAGACCTCCGAGGAATACCAGGGTCACGACACAGAGGCAGGCAATGAAAACCACTTCTGGACATTATTGCACTGAAAACACTACAGGGTAAGGTGACCAGATTTTAACATTGGTAAAGCGGGACACCATTGACCTGGCGGGGTTCTTGATTAAAAATTTGGTCTATATGGAGCAAACAAATATTTTCACAGATTACACAGAACGCAAAAATAATATTGTAATATATATTTTTTACTTTCAGCATAAGTACAATTTGCCAGGTGCCCCCAGATGTCCCTCCAAAAGTGGGACAATCTGGTTACCTTACTACAGTGTTGCCCTAAGTCAGTGGTCCCCAACCTTTTTATCACCGGGGACCGGTCAACACTTGACAATTTTACTGAGGCCCGGGGGGGGGGTAGTCTTTTGCCGAGGAACGTCGCCACTGCCTCCTGAGCTCCTGCTCCACTTGCTTTCCCACCAGCACCCCTGACTTTCCGCTGCCCACTGGGCGGTGCTACCAGCAGCAGCTGCGCAGTGCCATGCTGAGGGGGAGCCCCAGCCATGGTGGCCACTGGAGAGCACCAAAGGTAAGCCTGCAGCAGAGTGGCAGGGCAGCCCCCGAGGCAGCAGCTGGGGAGGAGGATGAGGAGGAGCTGCAGACTGGTACCGACTTATCTACGGACCGGTACCAGTCCCCGGACCGGGGGTTGGGGAATGCTGCCCTAAGCCAGCTGTGACTTGACTGGTATTTTCCACTACCAATCTGATTCAAACAGTATAGAAAGGGGCGCTATCTCTTCTACCTAAACTATTTTTGTTTGAGAGGATCTGTATAGATCAAAAGACCAAAGATTAAATTTCTGTTCTCTAAAGGAGTGGCCCCCAACCTTTTTCGGGCTGGGGACCAGTCCGTGGGGGGGGGGGAGGCCCGGGTGCTTGCAGGGGCAAACGCGGAGCTGCCGCGCAAAAGCGCCTGTGCGGAGCTGCCATGCCAGCGCGTTTGTGCTCCCCCCCCCCCGCAGCGTGGCACTCATTACGCTGGAGCGATCGGCCAATGGTCCGCTGCCCAGGGGTTGGCAACCCCTGCTCTAAAGCTTGCAATGTGTTTCTTTTGTCTTGTAAATAAAGATAGGACCAACTTTTAACAAACATGGATTAAAATTTGATAGAGCCTTCAGGAAACAGAAAGAGAACTGGGGCCAGCAAGATGTCCATCCCTGTTCCATGGCACTGTGAATACAACTCATCAAACTGTTATAGACTACATATGCTCACAGAAAGGAAACAAGTTCACTGTTAGTGTCAGGAATTCTCGGCTTTCAAATTCCTTGACCCATCAATTCTCCCTGAAAATATAAGCACCACTGAAGCAAAGTCAAGCAATTTTGGCCAAGGGTCCTATTAACAAATTTAGGAAATATGTAAAAGCAGGTGCATTTTGATGCAATAAAATAATAATTCATGAAAGCCAGCATGTTGTAGTGGTTAAGAGTGGTGGCCTCTAATTGGAGAATTGGGTTTGATTCCTCACTCCTCCTCCACTGCAGTCAGCTAGGTGACCTTGGAATAGACACAGTTTCTCTCAGAGCTCTCTCAGCCCCACCTACCTCAAAGGGTGTCTGTTGTGGGGAGAGGAAGGGAAAGGCGTTTGTAAGCTGCTTTGGGACTCCTTTTGGTAGTGAAAAAAGGGGTCGAAGAAGAGGAAGAAGAGTGGGTTCTTATATGCCGCTTTTCCCTACCCGAAGGAGGCTCAAAGCGGCTTACAGTCGCCTTCCCATTCTTCTCCCCACAACAGACACCCTATGGGGTGGGTGAGGCTGAGAGAGCCCTGATATCACTGCTCGGTCAGAACAGTTTTATCAGTGCTGTGGCGAGCCCAAGGTCACCCAGCTGGCTGCATGTGGGGGAGGGCAGAATCGAACCGGGTTCGCCAGATTAGAAGTCCGCATTCCTAACCACTAGAGCCTCTTGTGGCGCAGAGTGGTAAGGCAGCCGTCTGAAAGCTTTGCCCATGAGGCTGGGAGTTCGATCCCAGCAGCCAGCTCAAGGTTGACTCAGCCTTCCATCCTTCTGAGGTTGGTAAAATGAGTACCCAGCTTGCTGGGGGGTAAACGGTAATGACTGGGGAAGGCACTGGCAAACCACCCCGTATTGAGTCTGCCATGAAAACGCTGGAGGGCGTCACCCCAAGGGTCAGACATGACTCGGTGCTTGCACAGGGGATACCTTTACCTTTACCTTATTCCTAACCACTACACCAAACTGGCTCTCTAGGTATAGAGTATAGAGTATAAAAACAGTTTCTCTTCTTCTCTCATCTAACAGCAAAGTGTGCCATTCATCTACAAATATCTAAATCTATGGATCATGGCAACATCATCATGAAACAGATTTTCCTGTAAACCCCCCCCCCCCAGATTTGTAGAATTTGAAATCTTAAAAAAAATACATTGAGGGGTTTAAATTCCTCCCCCCACCCCAATCCCCCACGAGCGCAGAAAACACATATCTTTATTAGTCAGAGCTGGTGACAGCAGACTCTGGAAGCTGCTCTGGGCCTGGTGACAGTGGATGCTGGGAAGCATTCTGGACCCAACTCTCAGACACTACTGCCACTGCAGCAGAGTTAAAAATTGGTAGTGGGGCCTGGAAATGGTATTCCCATGTCTGGCAGCCCCCCTACTTGTTAAATCATATTTGTTAGTTTAAAAATAAATGCTCCTTTGCTTATAAAAGTTTATGTCTCAAACAGTCCCCTCCCCCCCGAAAACATTAGCTTAAGCCAGGGGTAGTCAAACTGCGGCCCTCCAGATGTCCATGGACTACAATTCCCAGGAGCCCCTGCCAGCGTTCGCTGGCAGGGGCTCCTGGGAATTGTAGTCCATGGACATCTGGAGGGCCGCAGTTTGAGAACCCCTGGCTTAAGCCTTTAATAGTGCAATTCTAAACAGAGCTGCAGTACACAGCCTTTGAAGAGGGTGATTCTGCTCAGGGCTGTATTTTAAGAAACTTAAATTGAACCTAACATTATAGTAAACAGCTTTCACTTAAAGCTTCTTTACAGAAAGCACTACCATTTTATTACTAAGACATAATCACTACTCATGTTTATCTAGTATTACAGACTTTGTTCTCAGTAGCACCTTAAGCATCCTCTATTAAATTACACACCTTGCAATTCATGCTTCCCCATAAAGGAGGATACCATTTGATCCATTAAGCATTACCCGGGGATCCGTTAAGGACTGCACAAACTTGATAACTAGTGCTAGTAAATGCTACCAGTTCATTCACTTTATTTTGCAAGGGTGGAGAAGAGGAAGGACTGAATTAGCCTCCTCTGTAGCAGGACAGCGACTGATAAAGACCGCAGCATCTTATTGCCCATAATACTACATTAGATAAACCAGAAAAATATGGTGTCTGCTGAGGTTCAAGCCTTCTTAGGAGGTGTTTTATGGAATGGTCTCAAGGGCAGGAGAAAGTCCCAATATTGCAAAAAGCTCTCTCAAGCCAAGCTTTTCATATATATTTGGGTCCACTCAAAAGAGAACATCACCATCATCACGTAGTATAATGGGTGATGCTTTCTTTTTTAAGATTCACACTTGTACTTCCGTGGTCTCAGATCTTAGCAGCCTTTAATGATATACTGGTGTTTTAATTAAATTACCCAAGGATATAAGACACCCAAGTTCAATCCTTTACTAACAATGAAGTCAGGCATAAAACTGCTTGCTCCATAAGTGCCATGTAGCATGTGAGGCCTTTGTAAGCCTAACCTACTTCTAGAGCAGAAATAAAATGTAGTAACAGTACAATATAACACACTACCCCATTCATGTCCTTAGAACAAATTTTTAGTATATGCTGGGCTGTAACAGATTGACCTTAAGGGAATCAGAAGCCAAGATCAAGAATTCACAAGCCCCAACTACCACTGGTAAATCATCTCCTCTTTGCCTGAGTTTTTGGTGTCTTCAGGAAATGCTGGAAGAATTTCTAAAATTCAAATTGTTTTTTGACAACCAAATGTGGGTCAATTTTTTAAAATACCCAATTCATTTAGCAAATTTGGGAGGGGTATATTTCAGAGCCAAAAGGGTGCACATTATATTACCTTCTTGAAAAAAAACAGAGGGAATTATGGCAGGGTCAGGTGCAGATGGGAAGCAGCTCTCCTGTTTTATTGACTTCATTCTAATATTTCCATTGCTCTAAAAAGGGGCATAACTGGGAAACGTGCTGTGCGAGATTCACAAATGACTTGTGACCTGGCCCACCTCTGGAATGGGACAAAAAGAAACGACGCGCCATTCTTTTTATCTCATCTAAAGGGCCAGTATGGATGGATCAAGCCGGGAGAGACGCTGTATTCGTATCCGTATTTTATTTCTATACAGCCACTGGCCCCGATATTCAAACTATAAAAACAAGTTTATGAGACGTATTTATTTTGACAGGGCCAAAAAAAGGGGCTAATGCAGGATGAAACCTTTCGCGCCCCCCCCCCCTTCCAGACCAGGCGGCCTCTCCGTTGCCCCGTCCTGCCCCCTCTCCTCAAGCCCCCCGAGGTTTAGCCGGCGGGGTCAGGCGCAGCAGCCTCCGCGTGCAGCAAGACCGAGGTCTGCGACTGGTCCGCCGCCGCCTCCTCCCCGCCCCCCTCTTGCGCGTGCCCCGGTACCTTCTTGCCTGCAGTAGGACATTGCGGGGCGACCACCGAGCGCCTTATTCCCTCCACGACGCCGCGTGGCCCGAGCAACGACCCGTCGCCTTTCCCCCACTCACGAGCCGCCGCCGAAAGCCCGCGCACGCGCTCGGCCTCCAGGTGCCCTCGCGGCGCCCTCTCACCCTCGCGGCGCGGGAAGGACCTCCAGGAAGCGGCCGCCCTCACACCGCCTGATGGCTCCGCCCCGCGTCCCGCCCCTACAGGCTCACGGGCACATGGCGCACAGCCACCCAGGCAGCCTTGAGCGCCCTTCCAGTCTTGTAACGGGGACTGACAAAAAAGCAACGGTAACCCGGAGCTCCTGAAGCCGCTATTCGTGAACGGACTACATATCCCATCGGGCGTTGCGTAGAGCAGCCTCCTTTCCCGACATGCTCTTGTTACAGGGTCGCCGCTGCTCCGCCTTTGACGCAAACCAATGATGCTCCCAGCAAGGCTTTGCGAGAGGCCGCGTTAGCCGCCCTGTTTGCAGACTACATCTCCCAGCATGCTCCGAAGAAGCTCTGCCCAGCCTTGTGCAGGGATTAACCCCTGCTGGGTGGGTGTGGTGGCAAAGCGTCTGCCTCCTCCCTGGGAGTTCTGTTGCAGCCGCCCTTCTCTTTCTGGGACTAGAAACCTCATCGAGGAACGCAGGCGAACTTGCGGGCTCAGAAAGTCGCAATGTCTCGAAACGTAAGTGCGCTTCTTTCCCCGTGGGTGGCGAGGAGCTCTGCGGTGCTGCCAAGTCCCTGTACTAGCGCGCGAAAGTTTATGCTAGAATGAAAGCTCCTTGGACCTCATGATGCCACAGGCAGCATCTTTTTGCAACGACAGACGAGCGCCGCTCCTGCTATGGAATTCGTTCCTAAGAGCGGCCTCTTTCCTCCCTCCCGCCTGTGGTCCCTTAAGCGGAAGAAGAAGACAATGACACTAGAGTAGAAGTTGCAGCTGCGGCATGCAAAGGCGATCGTCTTTATCTGTGCTGCTGGGGTGGTGTAGAAGTAGACAGTGGGCTAGGACCCGTGACACCTGGTGCAGATGTCCGGTCAGTTACAGAAATGCTTGCCAGGTCTGCCTGGTCTCTGGTGGGGGATGGGGGGGGGGGTTAGGGATGCCAGGTCTGGGTTGGAAAATTCCTAGACATTTGGCCACGGAGCCTGGACTGGACAAGGACCTTATTGCCATCTTTCTGTTTTCTGGAGATGAGCTATAATTCCAAGGGATCCCCAGGTCCCACCAGGAGGCTGGCATCCCTAGTTACAGGATTCAAAAAGTGACTACTGTGCAACATTGTTGTGAGAATTACAATGGAAGTGGCTACCATCTATGCTGCCCAGAGTTCCTTGGAGAAACAACCAGTTAAAATGTGATTAAAAGATGCATAGTAGTGTTCGGTTGTATGGGACTAGTTAGTTTCTAAGTAGAAACATCTTCTGAGGTTACTGCTGTCCCAGATATGTGTGAATAAACTGAGAAGATGGCACGCATCACTCTATTATTAGAGATGAATCCTGCCAAGTCAGTTCATTTTATATCTTTAGTAAACTGTTGCCTTGGAGAGGTTGTATACCACAAACTAATGCATGTGATTGTTTGCTTCTGCTCCCTTTGGAAAGAACATGTTTGTGTTTTGTTTCAGCACATTTTCATGTATGATGGGTAAAAGTAGGTTGCTTAAGCACAGTACAAATGTGTGGCCTGCCTGGGCTACAGTATGTATTCAGTTTGAAAGGAACTGGGCTTCCACTTTCTCTCCTGTAATAACACTTGTGTCAAAACAAAGGGTGTGAAAAGAAGCCTAATGGCAGTTCAGTGATGTGGGTGAAGATGCCTTTTCCAATGTGTTTTTTCTTTCCTTGAATGATTCTTATTGATTAATTATTTATATTTGCATACTGCCCTCCCTTTGGGCTCAGGGCGGTTTACATTATGACTCTCATAACAATACAGTACAGTGAAACATTCAAGTATAGCAACTTATTTAACAGTGAAAAACTTGTATCAACAGTGCAATAAACAATAGTACCCAATAAATAACAGTTTGGTCTGACTGCACAGTGACTGTTTTGTGCAGTTTATGGGGCTGATGGCTGGAGGCTTATTCAACTGTCTTGACAAAATGCCTGGTGAAAGAGCTCCTTTTTGCAGGCCCTGTGGAATTGTTTTAATTCCAACAGTACTACGATGACCATAGCTAACATCCCAAATAAGATCTTCTGGGAAAGCATAAGAAGTTTGGGGTGGAGACACCTCTGTCTACATATGTTTGGCAGAAAAAGGCAGACTGAATTGCCAGTAGTCTTAATTTAATGCATTCACAGTGCAATCCTAAACAGGACTGCTGTAGTTACAAGAGTATAATGGGGTTCAAGATTAGAATGTCAGTCCTGCTTAACCCAAACTGTAAATGTATTACTAGATTGGTGCCAAGATGTTCTCTTGTTACTTTTTTGGAGAAACTCTTGTCTATGGGTTTCTTAACATCAAGATCCTGCTTCCCCAGGGAAACGTATATATCAATGCAGTTGGCTCCACAGCCTGTTGCCATGGACAACTGTAGAAAATATTTTGAGTAGACACACCCTTTGGTGTGCTCAAATGTAGACACAGCGCATAGTGTCTGTGCCTTTTCTTAAGGTGGCTTTGTACATCTGTAATCTGTAACTGAATATATTTTGAGAAGTAGCTTCAGTGGATGGTGTGGGGGTGTCTTGCTGAATGTAAAATTGCCCATTCAGTACTTCTTACATTTAGCTTTTTTGAAATGGTGTTAAATTACTGTAAGTAGAAATTGATGTAAGCCTCCCTCAGCCCTCGGGGAAGGGTGGCATATACATTTGCTAAATAAATAATGAAAGAATGAAATCCATGACTATTCCATTTCTTCTTGTTTTTCTGTAACAGTTCTCTGACATGGGCAACAAGAAGGAACATGTTAAAATCACGAGTGAGCGGAAGCCGGGGTTTCTGGAACGCCTCAGTGAGACGTCTGGGGGGATGCTCATTGGGCTTGCCACTTTTGCAATGTCTTTCTACATTCTGTTTACCAATGAGGTAAGCATATGGGGATAGCTGTACAAGGATAGTCTGGTATTTTTTCATATGTACTGGGGGTATCAAAAAGAAGGCCTTGGGATCTTCTCAGGCCATTTGGCATTTCCATTACTGTTCACAGAATTCATATCCCATTCCATCCAGTGCACTCATTTTCAGGACCAAGAGGCCAGAAATGGCAGGCTGGCATTTTCCCTCCACTGTTGGAACAGCCCTACCTTGTTGTTTACTTGTCTTGCATGTTAAAAGGCAAGCTTGCGGCCAGTAAGTGATTGTCTAATTTGTGATGGATTTTGATTTTAATAGTATAACACAATTATTGAGCATCGAGGAGCAATAAAGGGAGATACTTCTTGTACAAAATATTTGTGCATGCTGTTTCCTGAATGGTTTGGTAATTCCCCTCCAAACGTTGGCATTGCAATACTAAGGAGAACTGAATGCTCCTGAGTCCGCCAGGCCTTGCGGTTCCATAAATAGTAACTGTCTTTAGGAGACTGCCAGCAAGACTAAGTAATATCCACCTATATGACTAAGTCTCCTGGGACATCTCTTGTGCCCTGAATCTCTAGTGCAGGGAATCTTGGTGCTAGAAAGCAGAACTGACTGTCCTTAGGTTAATAGAGTCCAAATTGTTTCCAGTCACTCTGTTCTGTTCAACGTCATGTAGTGGTTAAAGACCAGCATCAAAGAGAATTAGATTTGATTCCCCCCTCCTCCACATGCAGCCAGATGGGTGACCTTCAGACCATCACACATCTCTTATAGCTATTCTTGCAGAGCAGTCCTCTTACAACTGTTTCAGCCCCACCTACCTCACAGGGTGTTTGTTGTGGGGACTGATAGGGAAGGCAATTGTAAGCAGCTTTGTGATCCCTTCGGGTACTGAAAAGTAGAGCAGGGGTAGTCAACCTGTGGTCTTCCAGATGTTCACAGACTACAATTCTCATGAGCCCCTGCCAGCAAACGCTGGCAGGTGCTCATGGGAATTGTAGTCCGTGGACATCTGGAAGACCACAGGTTGAAGACCCCTGAAATAGAGTATAAAAAACAGATCTTCTTCCACTTCTACTAAAATAGGGGGGCTTATCTGTTGAGCAGATGAATCATCCTCAGGGTTATGCACTGATGCCTGCAGATAATTTAACCAACTTCTGCAAGCACAGTCTATAATTCATTCCTTAAAATACATTCAGCTGTGAGCCTATGAAAGCATGATAAGCATGACAGCCAGTGCCCTGGAGAAAGAAGAAAGAGTTGGTTCTTATACACCAATTTCACTACCCAAAGCAGCTTACAATCGCCCTTCCTTTCCCCACAACAGACACCTTGTGAAGTAGATGAGGCTGAGAGGGCTCTGACAGGACTGTTCTGTGAGAACAGCACTATCAGGGCTGTGACTAATGTCACTCAGCTGGCTGCATGTGGAGGAGTGGGGAATCAAACCCATCTTGCCAGATTAGAAGCCACCATTCCTAACCACTGCATTTTACAGCCCTCAGTGGTTGCTTCTGCTTGTGCTTGGCACTCACCTCTGGACTCTGAACTTAGCCCCGCCATGTTCTTAACTTACTTATGTCCAAGCAAAGATAGTGGTACTATTGGTCATTGAGCTGGAATACATAGGAGTTTAAAGAGGATGGGATTTGAGGATATAAATTCTGTCTGGCTGCAGTGAACAACCATGATCAAACCCAGACAAATGCCTGTATCCTCTGATTCGTTCCTCAAAAACATTTAATTGCAAAACTGCTCCCATGCACCAAATCATTATTTTGCAGAGCACCTGCTTTTACCAGCAAAATTAGACGATTTGTGACTGTGAGTCCAAGCAGAAGTAGATTTCACTGCAGTTAAAAGTCTTTCTCTGGTGGGAGCCTCTGTTGGTACAGCGAGATCCTGCTCATTCGTTTTCAGTGCAGTGTTTCATTGGGTTTGTGTTTTCTTACCCATGTACTCTTTTTCTTCTCCTTGCCCCATTTCTCCTCATTTAATGATCCGTAGGGCCGAGCTTTGAAGACGGCCACCTCTCTGGATGAGGGGCTTTCTCTGGTGGTCCCACTTGATGACATCCAGAGTGTCTTACAAGAGAATGACCACAAACTCGTGCACCTGTCAGGCACCCTTAGAACCTCAAAGGTAAACAACATGGCTTCATTAGAGAACATTTTGAAAATTACCATGACAGACAAAAAAAATGTTTTGATGCCGTGGTTCATGGTAGATGCAGACACCCCCCCCCCCCAAAGGCTTATGTTTTCTGATTTCATCCCAGCTGCTTATGCATGTTTGTGAATTTTCATCTGCAAGCTGCATCCAAAAGTTAACACACAGTTAACTTTTGGAATTGGCAGTTAACTACAGAGTTGTTTATCATGGCCTATTGCTGAATTCCCACAGCTACAGTATAGCATGGGGTCATTGAGTTGCACTTTGCAAATTTACAGTGCCTCTGTAAGATGCTTTATGATAGGAATCCAGAGGTTATTTGCACAAACTTAAGCCTCAGTTTTCTGGAAGTCATGCTGTTTGACTTAGAATCTTTCTCTTTTAATCTGACTGTAGCTATAGGTCGGTACATCTTTGGAGGTGCTCCTTATTACCGCTTCAGGTGGAGAGTCTTGGGCTGTCAGAGAAGTCAAGCCATGATTGAGCAGCATGAAAGTTCTTATCCAAAGGCCTTTCAAGTCCACAATGTCACGGTGTTATTCCAGCAAAATAATTGCCTTGATACCTGACCATACTGTTATGGCACCATCAGGATCCCTGATATTTCAGTAATAGAATCAGCCCCCTTGTTGTTAATCAGGATTTTGATTACTGGACAGACTAAGAAATGGTCTCAAGAGTTGCCTTTACAAGCAAGGGCGATGAGGAGTGAGAGCATGGCAGAGATGCTATACTTTTTGGTGTATTGTTACCCTGCTTTTGCCAGTGGTTCTTGGAAGGGATTGGATGGAACAAATTATGATAAGGGTGGTTGTGGCTGTTTACTTTGGATACCAGCCCTAGCTAGGACTCCAGCTGGCTTGCATTTCTAAGCACGGTCCTTTGTTCATGTGGTCCGTAACTGCTGGCCACCCAAACAGATTTCTGCACCAAAAGGATCTAGCTGTAGGTTGTCTATTGCTGATCTGATTGTGTTCAATCTTTATAATTTGGTATTATTGTTTTGTTGTTATGGGAAAATGTAAAAATAAATGGTGTACGTTAAAATATGTAGAGTAGTATCATTATGGCTGACATCTAACAAAGATGTAAGGATACACCACGGATATAAAGAGCTTCTTTCTTTCAGTGTATTTGTGGAAGTCCTATGATACAGAACCTCCTGCTGATGTAAATTTCTGTTACATTTCCTAGCCTTTGTATGATCCCAGCTATGGGCTTTCCATCCGGGCTGTCAAACTTAAACGCCATGTGGAAATGTATCAATGGGTAGAATATGAAGAATCCAAGTAAGCGGCACTCTTACGAATGTTCATTTTGCCATTAAGTATGTTGTATGAGAGAGTTTTGATATCAGTGACATAGATATTCAGAGACGGTTCCTGTATTCTTCAGTATGCAGCAGTGCTGTGCCCTTGGGATGTGGCTATAACAATGATTTGATGTAGTCTTTTTTTCTATAACTGGTGTCTCAAAGTTATAAAAGAACAAGTGAACACACAGCTGTGAGTCACTTGTTTATAGCTGGCTCCAGGAGTGGAAAGTCTGAGCAACTCGGAGCTTGGGAGTGGGGGGAGGCAGCAATCCTTTATGCCTTGTGTCTAGACCTGCAGCTACTCCTGCAACTTTGTCTTGTGTGAGCAATATGCCCAAATGGGTTACAGCCAAGTGGCATAAATCCTGGCATCTTGCCTTCATGTCTGTGTCACACCAGATTTCAGGCTGTCTTACTGAATACTCCACTCAAAAGTAAAGCAGTCAGTGCAGATTTGAGAGTGGTCAAAATTCAAGAAGTATTTCCATTATTTTTCCTCTTTTCTGTCCCCTCTTTGTCTCTTGTATTCGTCAGCTCTTCTCATTTGGTTTCTTTGCCTGCCGCCTCCTTGACACTGCTTTCCACTGAGTCTTGACAACACCACACACTCGACAGCACTACACACCCTAGTGTAAAGTTCCCAGGGCCCTTCCGTCAAAACAGAGCTTTCCGCCACCTCACAGAAGCAGCAAAGAGTTCGGTTAGCTAAATGTTCATGTTAGCCTTAGCTAATATTTGGCCTAATATGCAGAAAAATACAAAGTTGTGTGGACTATCATGGACTTCTCACAGGACGTAGTTCAGTGCATGTTCTGTCCTTTCTTCTTCCTGCCTACAGGGATTATGAAGAGAATGGTGAGCTCAAGAAAGAGACAAGATACTCATACAGTAAGTAAAAGAGCACTGAAATCTTTCGGCTACGGTTGTCAGTGTGAGCTGTTTGATTTCAGGAGCTCCTCTTACAAACACTCCTTGCATCTCTATGGGCAGTTGTTGAGGCTAGTAATGGTGAGAGTTGCATCAATTGAGTTTTTGCCCCCATGCAGGTGTTAGGAGGCACAGAATCTTCTGCTCTGTGAATTTAGAATCGCTTTGGAGCGTTTATTACTCATGTCTGTACTTTTTGCAAGAAGCTCAGGATGAACTGTGTGAGATTCTCAGTGGGATTTGGAAGGGCACAGAATCTTGTTGAACCCTCCATCAAGCAGACTGGTGTCTACCTGAGTAGTGTGCAAGTTACACTGTGGCTTCCTGGTGTCATTATTCAAAGAGCATGGTGGAAAAGACTCTGCTGTTTCAGAAAATAAGAGAGTATTTATGGGGGTTCGGGTATTGGTCTGAAGCAGCAGAATGAAGTTTGAGTCCAGTGGCACCTTTAAGACAAACAAGAGTTTTATTCAAAGTGTGCATATACATTTCTTCAGATACAACAAAATGGAAGTTACCAGTCCATACATATAGGTAGATACTGAGCAGTAAAATAACATACAGCATAATGAAGATGTTTAACAGATTTTCAGGGATAAAATTGGAATGACAAGCTTAGTTTATATCATTAACATATGTAACCAAAGTCTCAGTTAATTATTCTCAGCATTCTACAATTAAGGATACATCTCCTCATCAATCTTCATTTTTATTTCCTTCACTGTGTTTTCTCCCCAGAATTAAACCCAAGCAAATGGCAACCATATGAATTAAACCTATTATTCTGGTTTGGTCCTTGAAACTCTGTTAAACAGCTTCATTATGCTGTATACTAATTTACTGCTCACCCTCTCTACCTATATGTATGAACTGGTAACTTCCATTTCATTGTATCTGAGGAAGTGTATGTGCACAACAAAAGCTTATATCGTGAATAAAACTTTGTTCTTAAAGATGTGACTGGACTCAAACTTTGTTGTGGAGGTTCAGATATTCTGTTTCCCTTCACAATATGGGGAAGATCCTTTATTATTTGATTCGTATTGGCTTGTTCTTCTACCTCATCCTCAATGATAATATCTTGTTTTGCTCCTACCCTTATAAACCTCTCCTTTGGGTTCTGTTGTAATGGATATTTCTTCAGCATACAAGTGATTGTGGTCCTGTGTATGTTACATAACCTGTGGAACCTGAAAATGACTTAGAACTAGAGTTTCAGTTTTTTCTTTTTTGATATATATCACTTGTTTCCTGTTAGATACTGAATGGAAATCAGAAGTTGTAAACAGCAGAAATTTTGATCGAGAAATTGGCCATAAAAACCCCAGGTAAATCTTATGTGTTGGAATGAACTTCTTCCTGATCCGTTCTTCTGACTCTGCATTTTATGAGTTGTTTCCCAGAATTCTTTTTCAATTGACTGAATCTTTCACTGCATTTGACTTTGCTAACTATTCTGGAATAAGGTTAAGTAAGGTTATTCCAGAATAAGGTTAGGAAGAATTTTTGAAACTCACAGCAGGTGCATATATGTAGGCTTCCTTGCTGGAAATGTCTAAAAAGAGAGAAGCCTTAATTACCTTTGATTCTCTTTCTGCCTTTAGGTTTACCATGCTGGAATTCATCTTACTGTTTCTTTTGTCCTTGTAGTGCCATGGCTGTAGAATCTTTCACTGCAGTTGCTCCTGATGTCCAAGTGGGCAGATTTTTTCTTTCCAAAGGTAAGGTGTTTCTTTGGGTGGGATGGTTTAGGATTACTCCACAGCTGGGGAATCTTATAAGAACTTTGTTTTCCACTTTCACTGAGCCTTTTCAAAGCTGATAGTACGTAAAACCCAGATTGTCTGGATGAGCTCCTGTAGTTAAGTGTCTTGTGCTGGGCATAGAACATAGTTAATGCTTTGTTCCTTCCTAGGCCTCATTGATAAGATCGATAACTTCAAACAGATGAGCTTGACAAAACTGGAAGATCCACATGCTGATGTGATCCGCTCTGGAGATTACTTCTTTCACAGTGAGAATCCTCGACGCCCAGAAGTAAGTAGCCCCTGGCAAAAAACAATAAGCCCTCTGTCTTTCTTAGCTAGTTAAGTTGATCAGGTTGTGTCCTTTTTAAACTGGACTGTTTACTCCTGAACTGTTAAGAGTCACCTAAAGGAAAATCCAGTAAGTACTTTTCCATCAAAAGCCTCACCTGCTTAATTCTGTGTGTTGTACTGCTCTTAAAAGCTCAGGAGCAGGGCAAGTAAGCAGGTGGAGACTGTGAGATACCCCTCATGTCCCATTATATGGAAACAGAGTGTCACACTGAACTAGGTCCGTGTGTCTTCTTCTTTCCCTTTCTTTGTCATGCTAGCAGTCTTCATATACCATTGCGTTAAAAGCAACTGAGAAACATGTATGTTTCCTTTTCATGTAGTGGGTGGTCGTTTTGAACAGCAATGAGGGAAGAACAGAAGGACTGTGTTCCATAGCTCTTTTTTGTTGAAGGATCATGTGATCCTGCTTATATCTAAAATGACAGTCATGGGTGTGTTGACTAACTTTGACTTGAAAGTTAGTCAAAGTTTTTGTTCAGTAATGTACTCCTCAGATGGTTCAGCTCAGTTTGAGTTCATCTGTAAAATGGGGACAATAATGGTCTGGTAAAGAATATCAGCAGAGATTCCTGGACAGATGTAAGACTCCACAGCTTGCAAGGTCTGAAGAGATCTCATTCCAAATTTCAGAGGGTCCCCTGAGAGTCTCTCTTGATATAGGAATAGCATCAACGTGGAGAATACAGGAATCCTGCATGCAAAACCACCACTGGGCAGTTTCTGTTGCTATCTGCTTTAACTTTTCCCCTCCCTTTTTCAGGTTGGAGACCTTCGTGTTTCCTTCTTTTATTCTGGTTTGAGTGGCGACTCCTCCCACTTGGGTCCAGCAGACACGGTAAATCTACTTCTCTCTAAAGCAATAATGCTCCACAGTTTACAATGTGTGAGTCTCCAGCTTTGTGTTAATCTTGTCAATTGGGGTTGATTTTTAGGTGACAATAATTGCTAAGCAACGAGGGGACCACTTGGTTTCATACAAAACCAAATCTGGCGAAGCTTTGGAGATTCTTTATCCTGATGAGCTTTCTGCTGAGGTAAGAGTTAGTGAGTAAACTAGAGGAGACTAGTGAAAGAATAGTCTTATCTAAATAGGCAGATAAAAGGTACTATGGATAAATTAATTTTGTTTCCTCCCATCCTCCTAGGAAAACTCCCTTTTGTTACTGGAAAGCAGAGTACATTGTAAGCATAGGTCACCTCATGCACCTATATTGTATAGCGGTACCAGTCCATAATTCATCCCCATGCCCCACTTCTAGATAGCCCTCCCTCCCCTGACCTGGATAGGTCCAGGCAAGCCTTGATCTTGTTAGATCTCGGAAGCTAAGCAAGGCCAACCCTGGCTGGTATTAGGATGAGAGACCTTCAAGGATTTGGATGGTAGTTCCTCCAAGGTCATGGCGCAGAGGCAAGCAATGGCAAACCATCTCCAAACATCCCTTGCTTGGCTGCCAGAAAATGCTTGGATCTCCTGGCTGCAAAACACACACAGCATACGATAAATCAGTAATCCTTCCTTACTCTCTCTCTTTTTCATTTCTGTCTTGCTCTCCTTGGTCCTCTGTGCCACACTTCTTCTCCTAGACTACTTCAGTGAACCAGGAAATACAGTAGCCATAACCGCTCTCATGACATCTGATCTTTAAAAAGGGATAGGGTTAATAAACTGACAACCTTATTAGTGGGTTGAATCATCCCATGCCAGCAAATACAGAGCTAGTATTGAAGAGCATTAGTCTTTTCTTTGACTTCAGGCATAACCACCATTTCATTGAACTGGAAGCATGTGTTGGGAGTTCTTTCTGCATCATACGAATTACTTACAGCATGGGTAGTCAACCTGTGGTCCTCCAGATGTTCATGGTCTACAATTCTCATGAGCCCCTGCCAGCAAATGCTGGCAGGGGCTCATGGGAATTGTAGTCCATGAACATCTGGAGGACCACAGGTTGACTACCCCTGACTTACAGCACGTAAATTACTTCTCCAGCATTTCTCACAATTCAATAAAAACAATAATTATTATTACTATTCAAATTGCAGAGAATCAGATCAGTCTCCTGCTGTGGCAGATTACCAGAAACTGATTCCGCCTTTCCCCCCTCTGTGACAAAGGGCTTGTGTATTTATTTTTAGGCTAAAGAAATAGTAAAGTAGAACTTAACTAGAGTGAGTTATATAAATGTCTGTGACTTTCTGACTGTGTAGTTTTGTTATGTGTAAGTGTTCTGTCAGTTTTCCACACTCCCGATAGCTCTTATCTGTTGACTCATCTCTTCCCTCCCCCCAGATTGTTTCCCACAGTGTTGAAGGTCATACTTTCCACTCGGTCCACAGAACAAGCAAGAAATAGCTGCCCTGCCCTGACTAAATCCCACCCTATTTCTGATGTGTGCCTGGGCTCTGAGGAACAGCTGGGTGGGAGTGTCTGCAAATGCTTGGGCAGCCCCAGTCAGTCCCTGGCAGGTTGATTCCACAAAGGGATTATCTCGTGCCTTGCTCCAAAGGAGCTGTGACATAATTAAGCAACACAAGTCAATTTAATGGAATGTTGGGTTGCAGTATGTGACAGAGGCAGGCAAAGTAATGCAGCTATTCTATTGTTAACCTTTTACAATATCGGTTTTGAAGCTCATGAGATTCCTGTAAACCAGCCCTTTTGATTTAGAGACTAGTCCTAACTTGTTTGCGGCTGTAATTTGTGTAGGTGTATTAACTTGGTCTGTTGGAAAGATCTTTTCATTTAGGCTAGCCCAAGTGTCACAAAATTTTGGCATTCCTTAGAACTCTTCATCAGTGTGTTCAGTACAAAAATGGTTCATGCATCCAGCGCAGCTGTTACAGAGTGGGATTAACGTGGAGATTCTGCATGGGCAAGTCAGTCCTCTGAGCTGGCTCTTCCAGCTGACATCATTATTCAGCTACTGCAGTGTTCCCTAATTCAGTGCCTGCTTTGTGGCTGCTTCCTTCATTCCTCAAGAAAAAGCCAGTTATGGCTTTCTTCCACCTTGCTGGAACAGGAGATCCAGGGGGCATCACCTTAGCTCCTGCAGGAAGCACCTGTTCATGAGCAGCTGTGTTCTTCACAGGAGGATGCTTGGCACCGGGGCCTGTGACAGCCTTTCTGTTAAGGAGGTAGCTATTTATAAATATGCCCCCCCCCCATTTGAGGCCATTGCTGCATATACAGGTAGATATACAGATAAGTTGAATGTGTTTGGGACCGCGAGGTGTATGATCAGATGTGCTCACATTTTAGGAGGTGTTCCAGAAGGAGCATGCGAGTAACAGCATGAAGACTTGGGGCCTACGTGGGGCTGGCTGGCTAGCTATGTTTGTAGGCATCAACCTTATGATGAGAATTTTTTACACCCTGGGTAAGTTTGCTGATAGCAGCCTCATTTTGTTTTATAATTTTCAAATCAGTTCTCATATTTTGTGGCTGATTCTGAGGAGTCAGGGAACAGCTTTTTAAGGCATGGAGGACTAGAATGAAGGTAGGTATAGAAATGCTTTAACACAGAATTGAGGTTACATAGTGGTCCTACAAGTTAAGAAAATGTACAACGTGCAAAACTCATACATTCAATAAAAGCCAGAATCTTGTAGCATGCTCTATGAAGTAGAATAAAACATGCTTAGTCCTGCACTGTTGTCCCTTTGAGACCTTAAGTTGAAGCATTTAAGTTTCACAAAGTCCCTCTTTGTTAAATGGGTGACTGATGCTTCCTGTCAGCTCCATTTCCAAACTTACTGGGAATTATTTTAATTGTATTTGTATCCTGCCTTTCCTCCAAGGAACTTAGTATGTGGTAAAGGTAAAGGTAAAGGTAACCCCTGTGCAAGCACCGAGTCATGTCTGACCCTTGGGGTGACGCCCTCTAGCGTTTTCATGGCAGACTCAATACGGGGTGGTTTGCCAGTGCCTTCCCCAGTCATGACTGTTTACCCCCCAGCAGCAAGCTGGGTACTCATTTTACCGACCTCGGAAGGATGGAAGGCTGAGTCAACCTTGAGCCGGCTGCTGGGATCGAACTCCCAACCTCATGGGCAAAGCTTTCAGGCGGCTGCCTTACCACTCTGCGCCACAAGAGGCTCTCTTAGTATGTGGTATGTGGCATTTTTCTGTTTTGTTCTACTAAGCACAGAGAGATGGTAATTAATCCAAGGTAATCTTTATGGCTGAGTGAAGATGGGAATCCTAGTCCTGTATTGTGACCGCTGTACCACACTGGCTCTTCAGTGCTCAAATCAGTGTCTGACAGAGTAGGAAAGGTCTGAGCATTGGCTGATGTAATGTAAGAACGTGGAGAAGGACTATAATAAAATAAGTGGCTGTCAGGTTGGATTTTAAGCGTTAACTCCTTTCCTCCCAACAGACCTTATTGCCTATTCCATCTCCTAGAATTGTGAAAATTTCAATTCATGGGTCTTTTCAGAAACAGACAGGGTTTGTTGTTGTTTTTAAAATGGGATTTCCATGAAGTTACAAAGTCATCTTTTCTGTTGGCCTTCAGGAAGTCCTACAAGGCAGTTATACAGAAAAACATTTTGTTAGAATTTAATGAGTGTTGGAGCTTGGACATGTGTGTCTGTCTGCTGTTTAATGTCCTGTGCGTGTTTAATGTCCTGTGCGTTAAACATTACAATGTTTAAATAAGTGTGTTAATGTGCACACTTCATATGTATATGCCTCTTTGGAATGTGTTTTGTGTAAGGTACCTTGAGCCTCTTTCAAGGAATATAAAAGTGAGATGTACATACTGAAAATGTGTTGTCCTGCACTTCGCTAACTAGCAGGCAGTGGTTGAATTTGCTGTTGGTCTCAGCCACGGGGGGCGCCCACCTCATGGGCAGTGCCTGTGGCTTGGATCCCACTGCTCGATTCCCCTGCTTATTGTCCCTATGCTGTAAATCAGGGGTAGTCAACCTGTGGTCCTCCAGATGTTCATGGAGTACAATTCCCATGAGGTCCTACCAGGAAATGCTGGCAGGGGCTCATGGGAATTGTAGTTCATGGACATCTGGAGGACCACAAGTTGACTATACCCCTGCTGTAGATCATACAGCTATCCACTGCACTGGTGAGGAAATGGCACATTCTGGCCTTGGCCACCACCTGTGCTCCTGCCCATGGTCAGGAGCTCACCAGGATTCTCTACCAGCTCCCGGGCTGTGGGAGAGCAGGCATAGGGTTCCCATTTGGCTAATTTGCATGCTTGGATAACCAATCACCTCAGTTTCCTATCAGTGCTGGTTAACAAGACAGCTTTCCCTGTATTTTGACTGCGATTGTTGATTTGACACAACCTCACTGATGCTTCCTATCTTATTTTTTTCTCTCTGTTACAGTGGATTGGTTTCCAGTAGTCCGGGAGCTGGTTAACATTGGCCTGAAAGCCTTTGCCTTCTGCTTGGCCACTTCTTTATCCCTGCTAACAATTTCCGTGGGGTGGTTCTTCTACCGGCCACTCTGGGCGATCCTGATTGGGCTGCTGGCCGTGGTTCCCATTGTGATTGCAAGGTCCCGGGTTCCTCCCAAGAAGCAGCAGTAGCAGAGTGAGGAACGTGCCTCCTCTTCGCGCCTCAATCTGTTTGGAACGGTTCCATATCCAGAGCATCTACCCAGCTTGAAGCCATTATCACTGTCCATTCTGCGTGTTTAAAACCCAAACTTGACTGTGCTGCACAGACAATACCAAAGATTCTATAATGGAACTAGATGCATAAATATTTGTACAGTTTGTGTAATCAAGTGAGAAGGGCTTGTTTTTATACCATGTTGATGAAATTTCAGCTGTGACCGTATTTGAGCACATAAACTGCTGCATTTCAGTGGCAGTATCTTTAAAAGTATCTGCCAGTCTTCATAAGAGGATGGGTGGAGCGTAGCCTTGATGGGCACTAGGAGAGCTTTCAGATCAGTGTGTGTGTGGTTTTTATATTAATCTGAATTTGTGTGCTTTGTCTTCTTTACTGCCCACTGCTTGTCTTTTCTAAAAATATATCCAACCCTGCATTTTCTTTTTTTTTTCTTGATATTTTTGTCATAGTCCCTTTTTATTTCTGTCTGGCTTGTGCCTTTACATTTAAAACCTTCAGTATTGTAAAGGTTACCCTGTGGCATTGTCAGGTTGCTTAAAGGCACGGTGTTTGTTTGCTGTTGCCCCTGAGCTGTAATACCTATGGAGATTCTAAGCAAATAAGGGTTTTGCCTATTTAAGGTGCCTTTGAGGGTGGGGAGGATTTCAGATGTTAATTTAACTTTATTGGATGTGTTTCTGTAATAATCATCTTAACAGCCTGGTGAGGAGACTTCCCAGACCATCAATGTTGGTTAGCAGGACAGCATGTAAATCACTAAAAGCAATAAATTACATGGAATGTTTCTGTGTAGACAGGGCTACCAGCCTGTCCATCTACCACAGTCCAGAGGAGCTGAGAGCAGCAGACATAACTGTTCCCCTCTACCATTTGATCTTCACAAGAACCTTCTGAGATTACGCTGAGGGTATAGACTCAAGTCAGTAGCATCTTAGAGACCAGCAAATGTTCAAGGGTCAAAGCTCCTTTTGTCAGATACAAGTAGCATGTGTGACTTGCCCTGGGTCGCCTTATGAGCTTCATGGCAGTGTAGGGATTTGACCCTAGATTGTCCTGGCCCAACAATTTAATCCCTATTCCATAGTTTTGATCCACTATATTTTTAAAGGTAAGCTAAGCTAATTCTAAGGTAGAAGAAGAGCTGGGGTTTTGTACCCACTTTTTACCACACTAAGATGTCTCAAAGCAGTTTGCAATCCACTACCCTTCCTCCCCCCCCCCCCCAACAGACACTCTTGTGAGGCTGAGAGAGCTCTGAGAGAACTGTGCCTGGCCCACAGTCACCCAGCTGGCTGCAGATGGAGAAGCAGAGACTCAACCCTGATTCTCCACATTAGAGGCTGCTTATCATTCCCATTACCCCAAACTGGCTTTCAGTTCTTCTAATGTTCTTACAGCTATTGTTAATGTGATATGTTCTTCCAAACTATGATAGGTTAACATCTTAGTAATGGCTAACCAAACTGGGCCAGCATCAGGTACAATTTAAGGTTCTGTGAACTCAACTGTATGCTATACAACTGGGGCCCCTCCTCCAGCCAACGCTATACCATTCTGTGTCCCTATACCCTGTGTTCGTTGACTGTAGTTTGGAAAGGATTGGGGATTATGCTGCCTTTTGCAAGTTTTTTTTTAATGGTATTAGGGGATCTGTGTTTGGTTTTGTTGGGGTTTTAATCTGTTTTTGTGTAACTCCCCACATGTCTATGGAGAGTGGTGGGACATAAATCGAAAATATGTGACTTTTCATGCTTAAAGTGAAAAATGTTCCTTCATATTTGTGTATTTCAGCAGTCACTTTTGGAACTCCTGTTTCTATTAATGGAAGCACCAAACGTCTGTATTTTATGAATAAAGTGTCATTAATGATGGTGGGTTTTCCCCAGAGCTACTGTTGATACCAGTTCAGCCATTATCTCTCCTATTTTATTGTCTTAACTATTGTCCCTGAAGGAGGAGTTTTCAGGGTATCAGTCCCATTCCATCTCTTGAAACTGAGACAGTGCTCAGGTAGGAAGGATGGGCAGACTTAGAACTTTTGAGTAACATATCAGTGGAAAGGCATTCCCAAATCTTTACTTATGAGCTTTGGTTCCTAATACACAAATGCCCTTCCTTACCTTGTACAGTGCCAGCATCAGCATGGATCCTGTGGCATTGTTCCCCCATATGCTTCTCTCTGGCTCCTGTGGAGGCTTGCCTTTGCTGTACCACTCCCTTCCTCTGACACTTGTGTTTCTGCGTGCACATGTCAAATCATCTTCATGGAGGCCTCCTGCAGCTGGAAGTGTCAGCAACATCAGGAGTGAGCACTGCAGCAACCTAAAGCTCCACAAGTGGCTGGAGAAGCATGAAGCAACCAATGTTGGAGGATCCAAGGCACGATGTTCCCAGAAACTGGAAGGTTTGTAGCCTGCATGAAAAGGGATTGCAGTAATTTATGTGATATAGGGTTTAATAGGTATTGTGTTTTCCCATCAAAATTAAGTTTTCATGGAAATACTGGACATTAAAGAGCTGGTCACAACAGCCAGTCAAAATAATCCACCAAGTTGCATTCTCCCCCTGTAACTTGGTTTCGTATGCATTTATAGGATTTAAAGTACAAGTATTTCACAGGGATGTTAGGGAGATTTATTTGATTAGTGCTGATGAACCATTATGCACTCTTGTGTGTCCTAGCTGGAAGAAGCATCTTTTGAAGAATAATTGGTTTTTATACTGTGTAGGTCTCAAAGCGCCTTCCCTCCCTCTCCCCACAACAGGCACCCTGTGAGGTCTGTGGGGCTGAGCGAACTCTGATATTACTGCTCTGCAATAACAGCACTATCAAGGCTGTGATGAGCCCAAGGTCACCCAGCTGGTTGTATGTGGGGAAGCAGGAATCAAACCCGAAGCTGCTGCTCTTAAGCACTACACCAAGCTGGCCGGGTAGCCTAACCCAGAATGCTTTTTTGGGCGGGGGGTGGGGGGGTGTGGAGAGGCTTCATGACTTATTTCAACCATATATCAGCAACCACTACCTACAGCAGAGTTTAATAATTAGTTACACAAGTACATTTGATTTCATGGACACTGTGGTCCTTTGGCTGCCAGTTATGTTGAGATTGTAGAGAGAATAGTGTAGTCTAAGCTGCTGATTGAGCCTCTTGTGGCGCAGAGTGGTAAGGCAGCCGTCTGACAGCTTTGCCCATGAGGCTGGGAGTTCAATCCCAGCAGCCGGCTCAAGGTTGACTCAGCCTTCCATCCTTCCGAGGTCGGTAAAATGAGTACCCAGCTTGCTGGGGGGGTAAACGGTAATGACTGGGGAAGGCACTGGCAAACCACCCCGTATTGAGTCTGCCAAGAAAACGCTAGAGGGCGTCACCCCAAGGGTCAGACATGACTCGGTGCTTGCACAGGGGATACCTTTACCTTTACCTTTTAAGCTGCTGAAGTCCTCTGACTATGCATTTGTAGCATTCATTCAACAATTACTATGAATGGAAAGAACTGGATGCGCGTATATCTTAGAGAGTTTATTTCCCCCTCAAGGATTGAATATAAAAATAATTTTGGACATATTTAAAGTGCTAAAAGCTAACTGCAATCAGGTCCAAGTAATTGGATGTTTAAAAAAAATACAGGAACTACACTGTGTACTTAAATCTTGTGTAATGGTACAATTTGAATATTTCTGCAATAAAAGTACATCTAAATCAAGGCAGTCTGAACACAAGTATTTATATAATTTTCATGATGTGTGTAAAGGCAGAATGTAAGCATATGTGCAAGAAAATCCTATTTAGGTTGTATTAACTCATAGTGCTTGGAATATGAATCAGAAGAGCTTAACTAAAGCTATCACCATAACCCCGTAACAATTTGTGAGGATACCAAGGAGAAAATCATCACCAGAAAAACATTCTCCAACATCAAGTTTTCCAGTGGCCCCATAGTAACATTAGGAAAAGTCCCCTGTGTTGCGGGTGCATGATTCATTGAGAAGTGCTCCTATGCAAGCCCTGCCGAAATAAACAGGATCTGTACAAGGACACAATGGTGTTCTAAAGCTGCCATTTTATTTCAATGGACCCGGTGTAGAACAACATCCTAATGGATCATGCCTTAATTGTGCAAGCAGTCTACACCCTGAACTCACCAAGAATTCTTGCCCATTTGCAAATTCAAAATTTCACTTCCACTACCTTCAAGCTAATTGTGACATCTTTGGGGCTCTTCTCCAGCTGCTTTGGAACAAACCAAAGCAAAAGATGAGCGCAGCAACTGATTCCAAAATAAGAAATTACAAGGAAGTTCAATGGAAAAAGGAGGTCTGCAAGGATTCCTCATGAAAGACTGGTGGTTTCTAATAAACCAATATTTTTGTTGTTGTTGTTGTCAAGTCACTCTGTCACATAACCCCACAAATTAAAGTGGAAGACCTAAAGCTCTTAAAAGATGAGAATAGAACTTGTGACTCAAAGCCTTTCAACATCATTCCTATTTGGAACTACACTGTGTAGAAAAATGTCCATTTTGTGGCCTAGATGGAAGTTTTTGCTCCCTGAAGTATCGCAAATATTGCTCTATGTATATATTGACACAAGTCCAAGTCTCCAGTTTGCAGTCAATATAAAAATGGAATTTGTTAAGTTTCCGATTACAGGCTGGTTTGAGAGATGCCACGGATGTTTTCCCTTGGCAATATGGGTTTCAGCAAAGGCCCAGTATCAACTCCTGGTCACAGCTTCTCAAATGGGAACAAATGCTTTGCTTCTCCTTTCTTCTCCCTCTGACTCTTTCGGTTTCTTTTTTCTCCTCCACTCTGTTTCTCCACTTGCCGATTTTGAGGCCAAGCAACAGCCATATCCCCAGCGAGGGTCTCTGAGCTCGGTCCTTCTTCATCAGAGGAGAACCCCGTCTCCCTTCCCATCGTGCCGTCTGCTGCCTCATTCTGGAAGAGTTGAAAGATTTAACTAAGACTGGGAAAATTCCCTTTTGGAACAGCAAATCATTCATTCATTCATTCAATCAATCAATTTGTATATCACCCTCCCCAAAGGCTCGGGGCAGTTCACATAAAACAGAACAGAAACAATACAGATAACTTAGATTAACAATAATGAATGAAGTGAAACAACAAGCAATATGGAACCATAGAAAAAATTAAACATTAAAGTAACTCCTGACAGCTCAGTGGGTTGGGTGGAATTATGGTGGGTGCCATAGGCTCAGGGAAGGCCCGTGGGAAGCAGTGGTTCAGGTCGACCTCAGCCAAATCAGCTGACTGATCAGTATGGCAAACGGCACACGAAACAACACTTAGCAAATGTTTTCCATCTAAGGGAGCTGCAGCATCACAAGATGGCCTTTGCTGAAATATAGAAGAAGGGAACTGCACACAGATTTTAGGGAAAGGACAGGACTCTGTTCCAGTTCAAAAACAGTTTACACATGCTCACGCTCTTTATTCAGGAGTCAAATGTAGCTTTTCATACAATTCTGAATAATCTCAGCAGTGACAACATTCAAGCAAGAGAAAGAGCTCAGACCTTAGTGGAGTAGCGTCTCTTCAGTCTCTCTCGGATCAGAACTCCTTTCACCAGCAGTTTCCAGTTCCCCAACACTCTCTTCTCCCGCTTCTGTGTTTACAATTCACCCAAGATTAGGAAGTGGAAGGCACAATTTTTTAAAAAACCTGTAGGCGTTATATCTTAGAACAACACTAAAGGAAAAAAACTAGTTGTCCAAATCATGATTAAACTCTTTGCTGGGGCCGTAACTTACTATGCATTGTGTTGAACTGAACTGATCTTGACAAGAGGGATTCCAATTGCAAAAGTAAGGCATCCCTAATGTTAAATTCACCCCCAAATTCACAACCAGGTGATAACCCAAGCACACAAACATTTAGGAACCATCTGAGTAGAGGTTATTATTAGAAACTCAGGGCAAAGCATGGGTGCAGGTGGGGCAGGAGGGCTCGCAGGGCAACTTGCGGGCCCCCCCACCGTAGCGTCCCCGCCGGCTCCTCTCCCCCCCTGGATGTGGCTGCCCCGGCACGGCGACAGGAGCAGGCTGGGCGCGTCTCTTTGCCTGATCTTTGCAAAGGCTTTTCGGGCACCTCCCTCCACCCCAGGCTCAGTGCGGCAAAAGGAGCAGGCCTGGCACATCTCGCCGCGGCGATGCATTTCCCCCCTCCGCCCCCTCCCAAGGTCCTGGCTTTGGCGTGGCCAGAAGAGCTCTTCTGGGCGTGTCGAAGCCTTCCCGCCACTCCCCACCCTGCCCAAGGTCCCGGCCTCGTCGGCGGGAAAGAAACAAGACCACCGCATCGAAGACACTCCTTGCCCGGCGCCGAAGCCTCTTGCCCCGGCCCACTCAGTGCGGAGTCCAGGACGGGCCATGTGGCCAATGGGGAGCTGCGCAGTGACACTCAGACGGGCCAATCAGGAGCCGCAAAGTTTTTATCACGGACTTGCCCCCGCCCCTTTCTCCTCCCACCTAGCCCTTACTGTTTTATTTTTAACTGCTCCACAGGAGCGGTTTAGAGATGGTAAAAACACTTTATTGTTCACCAGATGCATGATTAAGGAACAACCTTGCTCACTAATGCTCTCCAGGTCTATCAATGCCCGTTCAATTCTCTGAAAGGGGAGAACAGATGGACTCTCACAAGTATCTTTCTTACCTCCTTTTCTTTCTTTTCCCTCTCTGCTTCTTCATTCTCCCAGGCAGCAACAAGCACCTCTCTGTATTCTTCACAGATTATGTAGCCTTCGGTACTGGGGAGGAGAACATACTAATCAAGCCACCCACATATTGTTTGTGTGTTGATTCAACAGATTAACAGTACTTCCATGGGAAGGTTCATTATGACATGATCAGACATCTTGGGCCCCCCGACTGTGCTGGAAACCAACAAGGCTGGTGAGAAACACCAACAGAGTTCTGTCTTTGGGCAGTGGCAACTGGCACCCGGTTCCCTTCACAGAATGCAGAGACTGTGTTGCTGAGACAAGCTCCTGAGCTAGCACCAGAAACAGCATAGTGAAGTGGACAGGGTGTTGGCCTAGCTGCAAGACACGTGCTCAGCTCTCTGCTTGGCCCTGAAACTCACTGGACAGCCCTGGGCCCAGTCACTTCCCCTCAACCTCACCTAATTCCTCTTAGCCTCACATAACCCACACGTGATTTGCTTAATTCATTTGAGGGCAGGGGGGAGCAGAATACAAATGAGACAGAAAAACGGGCATCCCTGTTGCCATAGCTGCTTATATTAGGCTTCCTGGACAGTTTTTCTTTGTACTTGGGTGACATTATTCCTCCGTCCACTCAGTGATTTCAGAATCACTTACCTTTGCTTCACCTGTGTTTTCTCTCCTGTTTCTTGAGCATCGCAAAGAGGGGAAGGGACGCATATGAATGCTGGACAAGGTACTTCTGATGCTTCATGCCCATATCTGAGGGACTGCTTCTCTGAATATGTTCCCCAGAGAGCTCTTTGATCAAGCACTGTGAATCAGCTAAGGATTCCTGGCTCTAAGGAAATCTGCCTGGCCTCAACCAAAGCCAGGGCCAAAAAGGCCCTGGCTCCTTCCTGGTGGAATGAGCTCCCAAGAGCGATCAGGGCCCTGTGGGAACTCTCTGAGTTTCACAGGGCCTGCAAGATGGAGCTCCTCTCCCGGGCTTATGTGTGAGGCCAGCTGGATAACAACACTAGATCTAAATCTCAGGCCTCCCCTCCTCCCCTTGCTTCCTCCAATTTAACACCTATTGGCTACAAGTCATTACTGTCTGTTGATGCAACAATAATTGTAGTTTTAAAATGGTTTGTTAATTGTACCAAGTTATTTGATTTTATATCGTGTAAGCCACCCCAAGGTAGTACTACTGGGAGGGGCAGTATAAAAATCCTCAAATAAGCAAACATACATTGTGGGGAGATGGGAGGGATTATTCTGTGAAAACCACAGTACTAAGAAGGGAAATCAGCATGCATCCCACATGAGCAATATTTCATTCCATATGCCAATTTTGGAACTAGCTACATCTCTTGAGGAATCTTGAATAATCCAGCCTGATTTCTGCTGCCTGAATATCATGGAAAAGGGGGAAAAATAAAGCAGGATGGGGAACTCGACATCAGCCAGAATTGTATATTGTTGTTATGTTCATCTTAAAGGTAAAGGTATCCCCTGTGCAAGCACTGGGTCATGTCTGACCCTTGGGGTGATGCCCTCCAGCATTCTCATGGCAGACTCAATACGGGGTGGTTTGCCAGTGCCTTCCCCAGTCATTACTGTTTACCCCCCAGCAAGCTGGGTACTCATTTTACCGACCTCGGAAGGATGGAAGGCTGAATCAACCTTGAGCCGGCTGCTGGAATCGAACTCCCAACCTCATGGGCAGACAGCTTCAGACAGCATGTCGCTGCCTTACCACTCTGCGCCACAAGAGGCTTTTTATGTTCATCTTACTTCATTTAAATACAGCACTTGTCTTCCCAGTGAGGGCCCAGAGTAGCTCACAACCTTCTTCCCTTCTGCATTTTATCCTTGCAAAAAAAACTATGATGTAGGCAAGAGGGAGAGAGTCTACCAGGACCATACCCAGAAAGTTTCTAAGGAAAGCAGGGATACCCACTCTGTCCTGGAAGACAGCCAGACAACCTTCAGCCAATCACACCTTCTCAGCCTACCTATATCTAAGACACATTCTCCACTGATGAAACAGGCCCCACACATGACCCCACTGGAGACTGAACAAGACCAGAAAGCAGGACTGTGACGTACACTGCGTGTGAATAGCCACCATGAAAATCAAATCCAGTAACAGCCGGAACACAATCAATGTCCAGTTTGCGGGCCACTCGGTGAAGGTTGGGAAGCTTTAACTGCACACAGCCTACAGGCAACATGCTGGGCTGGAAAAGATACACGTTTCCAAATTCATTCCGAGGAACCTGAAAGGAAGAAAAAAGGAAGAGTGAAACACGTCAGAAGGACCGAAACGAATATTTTAAAACAGAAATTGCCTCTTGCTGAGATGACCACTGCTGTCTAAAACTATAAAATTTAGAGGAAAACCTCCCGCAGACTGAGTATCCATGAGCTCACAGGAACAAAAAGCATTAGATGAAATTCTATATGTTGTGCTTAAAAGGCTGTAGCTGTATAAGAATACTTATTAAAATAATATTATTAACCTGCATTTTCACTATCTTGTCAGATTTGAAAATCATACTGGAAGATACTGGTGGAACGCCATACTTGTAACAACCTATTATTGGCTGTAAAGGGCAATCCACAAACAGCTTTAACCAACTCTGGCCCAGTTCAACATTCCACAAAAGCCGCTGAAGCTTTCACAAGTATAGAGGTCCTTGATTCCCCATCAGTTCTAATCACCACTTTTATTGGCAGGAGCAGGGAATGGGAAAGAGCTAAGTCCTCTCGATCCATTCTTTTGCTTTTGAAAGGTGGAAATTTAAGTGCACGTGCCCTATCCACAGCCAACACGAGGATGTATGTCCACCTTTCTGGAGAAATTCAGAACAGGTTACAGCCTGACTTGCTGAGCCAACACTTTTTGTTAGGACAAGATGCACGTGGAAGGCTGTATGAGCAGTACCATCAAAATTATTATGTCACACAAGTCAGCAGGCGGATATAGTAGTGCAGATGTTAAAGTTTAGATTATCAAAGCCTCACCATCAGATCTGACCTGTTCTCCAGCTTACCCTTCCATCTACCGCCACAGGGGGCTGATAAACTTCCGTCTGCCAGAGACCAAAGAGTGCCAAGTCCTTTTTCTCCCGGTTTGCAGGTTCCATCATTCGTGCCTTCCTGGCCTGGTTAGAGTAGCCTATGACCATCTGTGCAAACAAGACAGGTGAATGCTGCACACATCACAGGCACTCCTTCCAGTGGGGATGGGGCCAAAACAGCAGGTTTGCTTAGATATGTTTTAGACCAAACTGCGTGCAGTCAGGTATCTATCTGAACAAACAGAAAGAGGCGCTATTCCTCCCATTGCGAGAACAGTTCTTTGCATGGGGCAGTACTTCATTAAGATCTCTTCAGACTGAAAGGGACTTCCAGGGATCAGGAGGGAGAGATGCAGATGTTGGGGAACTCAAGTCTAAGCTAGGATGGGAGAATGAAACACAAAGTAATTTCTGGCTTGTCTAAGAGGAGACAATCACTAGAGTGGAAAAGCTACCAGAAGAGGTTGAAAAGAGTTGATAATGAAAAACAGAAGCTTAAACCAGGCCTGGTAAGGGCATGGAAACATCCAAAAGGAGAAATATGAGCAAAACGAGAGAGAGGGAAAACAACAGAGTAAAGAAGGGAGGAAAGAGGGTGATGCTTGGAAAGGAGCAAATTGGGTAGAAGCCGAGAAAGGATAATAAACCATTGCCTTCATTGACTCGATGGGCAGCAGCTGTGAAGAAGGCAAACTCCATGCTTGGAAAGACTGGGAAAAGGACTGGAAGTCAAACCGACAATATTGTAAAGCTGTCGTATAGAGCTACTGTGTGGCCTCATCTGGAGAACTTTGTGCAATTCTGGTCATTGTATCTCAGAAAGGATAATAGATGATGATGTGTGTATGGGCGGGAGAGAGAACTGAAGAGGACAACTAAGCCTGCCTTCTAGGAAAGGTGCTCTGGCCCATATTCTCAACCAGGGTTTTCTGAAACCCTGGGGTTTCTTGATGGCCCTGGAAGGGTTTCCTGAATAGGTGGGAGTTAATTAATTTTTCGTATATTTCTTAAATTTGTTAAACATTTATAGGGCGATATGACCATATAGGGTCATGTCGACCTACCCCCTCAAAATGACCAGTGATGGGCCTGGAGGATGTGGGAAGGGGAGGGGCCCTGGGTGGGCGTGTACACAGCTATGCTTTTCAACCATATCTTGCATGATCGTGCAACTCTCGGGGTTTCTTAAAGCCTGGAGAATATTTCAGGGGTTTTTCAACAGTAAAAAAGTTGAGACAGGATAGAGAGAGTAGACAGAGAACTTTCCCCCCCTCTCCCAGGATACTAGAACTTGGGGGCATTCAATAAAGTTGATAGGCAGTAGATTCAGGGTGGACAAAAGTACCACTTTATTTAATGAGTGGATTAAAATGTGGAATGTTTTGCTAAATGTTGAAACTAAGGCCACTGGTAAAGATGGTTTCTATAGGGGGATTAGACAGATTCATGGAAGATAGGTCCGTCAATAGCTACTAGCCATGAACTTCCATATGTAGAGACAATACACCCTGGAATTACAGCACAAAGAAGCAGGATCAGAGGAAGACTGTGGCCTCCATGCCCTATTTCCAGAGCAACTGGTTGGCCAGTGTGTAAAACAGGGTGTTGGTCTATATGGACCACTGGTCTGCTCCAACAGGGCTCTCATGTTTCTATGACTGAATGATTCTATCTACTCTAATCCTGGTCACCTTAAATGGAAGGAACTCGCCAACGCAGCCCTCCAGGGTTATTAGGATACATGTCTTTCCCACTCTGGTTACCCTCTGGACAGGTTCCATCTCAGGTGAACAGTCTTGTGCATGCATACTTTAGCAACTCCTTCTGAAAGTTGCTATTCACTTCCCATACCTTATATGGCACTTCCCCAAGCCTCACTACTCGAGCTTGCTTCAGCCATGTGTCCTTGGAGTGCAGTGTGTGGACACAGTCCCTGAAAAAAATCCAAGTAAGACAGCATCCTTTCCCAATGCAAAAGCTGTATGCACAATGACTCTGGTTATTATTCTGTATTAACACTAAAAAGAGAGAACAGAACAGTGCTAATGCAACCCACATTCTAAAAAAAAAAAAAGACAGTTCTGCTGTCAGTACAAATTAAACAACTTTGCAAATGGTTATAATTTTGCATTATATATTCTGCTTCTCATGCATAAAGCCAATGAACAATGTGGGCTAATAAAGGCCTATGCTCCCCCTCCCCACAAAAACAATAAATTCTTTTGAAATTTTACCAGGCATTGTCCACACATGTTCAAAAGTGTTCTTCACAGCCATAAGAGCTAGAAAGCCTCTTATAAAAAATGAAAGCTGAGATTCTCAAGATGCTGGATTCAGTCCTCTGTAACAAATACAGCATTTCCATGGTCTTTACACAGAAAGTACTGATCCTATACACACCTGAGGGACGTCTCACCTGGAGTACACAGCCTCCCCTCGGCAGTATCCAAGCACAGCAGCAGATTCAGGGTAGATGGCTTCATATTTGAGGAGATGCCTCTGTAAGGCATAAAGTGGGTGATTCTTGTATTCACCAATGGCTTTCGGGAGGGGTTGGTCTTGAAGCTGAGCTAGAAACTGTGAGAACCATACTGTCAATGGCACACTTCAGAGTTTATACCCCACAAATATGTTCATTCTGCAGCAGTTGGGAGACTATGGACAGCAAACTCCTGTATGTTCATCATTTGATCACGTGATGATCTATAGGTGTGGATGAGCCATCACAGGTTAACACCACAAATGGATGTTTCATATCACCTGACACCATCTCAGAAGAAATATGTTCTTGTGGAGTTCAGTTCACAAATTCAGCTGTGAGTCAAGGGCTGAATAAAATAAGTGAAAAGACAGCAGCAGAACACACTCCTGCATGAATCAGGTCTCAGACACTCTATATACAAGGAGAGTTAAAAAAAGGCAACTATTCCTGATACAGTCAGGATATAATATGAACCGAGGGCATCCCTGAAAGCAATTTTTAGTATTAGGGCTCAACTAGCTCAGTCGCTTTTGCAAGGTCTTTATTATAGATATCTCGTTCCTAATCTATAGGGATGGGTAGCGGCCCTAATTGTCCAGATAAGCTCGATCTAGTCAGAGCTCAGAAGATCAACAGCCCTCAGTAATTGGATGACAGCTCACCATCAAACACTGTGGCTGTTATGCAGAGGAAGGCAATAGCAGAAGACCTCTGCTCATCTCTTGCCTGGAAAACCCCATGAGGTAGAACTTGAAGGGGTTGCTGTGAGTCACCTGTGACTTGACATCATGTTTGACTTATAGGGATCACGGAATCAAAACAATCTAGCTCACTGTATCCAATGAATGGATGGCTCATCTATCATCAGCCACAATTGCTAAATGGAATTTCCAGGCTCAGAGGTATAGAAGTTTCTGTGCCTTCAGGCCTTGGTTATGGCTTATCTGCTTAGTCCCTATTGGAAACCAGAGGGTAAAAAAGAGACTTTGCCCGATTCAGCAGAGGCCTGCCAGAGGAATACAGTACCTACTAGGCCAGGTCACTTTCATCACTAAAATACTCCACGAACAAACTCTGCAACGGGTTTTTTTGGTGAAAAATAAAATTTCACTGGACGGTGAGTCGCCCAATTATTCCTTTCCCTCCAAGCAACTCCGGCACAACTGATCACTGATCTACTCAGCATATAACTTGTAACATAATCGAATCCAAATGCAAACTACTAATTTAGTAGGCATGCCTAATGTGGTATTTACTACCCTCTGGGCCACGCTTGTAGATTGAAGAGTCTGCTATCTTTTAGTCACTCCCTAAAGCCATTTCATGAAACCCACCCCACTAAAATCTAGCCTGCACCTCAGACCTCTGCATTCCATTTTCCCATTCCCCCTCCCCTTATTTTCTTTTCAAGAATATTTAAATATTAAGGGGAGCACCAAGCCAATTTGGAACCCTTTTCAGTCACGCAGAATTAAAAAAAACCTTTACCAATTCCATAGTACTTACCTCCTTTTCTTCTTTCTTCTCCCTTTCCACAAATGGGCTTCTGTATGGTTCCAGACTGTCATTCCACCACTGGGCATCCACACGGCTTTTCCTGGTTGAAGTCATCCATGCTGGATCATATCTTTGTGTCACGTCCTTTACACACCCATCATTGTCAAAGCCAACAATATAGCACACCGGCTTGGTGGCATATCTGAAGCACAGTGAAGGCTGGCCAACTGTGCCATGAACACAGTTCACATCCACCCACTTGCCTTCTCGTTCCACGAAAACCTCCACCCATTCATCTGTGCCTCGCTGGATAACTGGCTCCTGGCTTCCTTCTTCTTCATCACTACTAGAAATTATTTTGTTCCTTTTCCTTGGGTTTGAAGAACTGGAAAGCGGGGTTTTCCTCAACAAAAGCTCAGCGTTGTCTGAATCCTTGGGTTCTTTCAGCACTGATGGTGCATGTTTCCTTCTATTGTTAAGTGCTGCTCTTGCTTTAGGTGTGCCCACTGAGGGCCTGTGCTTCCTATCAGTAGTTTCAAAATCATCATCAGAGATGCTGCTGTCATCTTGATCATCTTCCGAAGCGTGGAATTCAGAATCACTGCCCTCATCACTTCTACTCTCCTCTTTGTAAGACACTTTTGAGGCTACTCTTCGTTGGCGGTCATTTTTGGGCTTCCCCAACCCTTCCCTTCCCTTTGAGTTATTTTCACCATCACCAGTTTCCATTTCTTTCTGAGAACCTCTCAGTACCTTAGATCTACTTATTTTCCTCTTGGCTTCAGGGGAATTTGGTTTCCTGTTCTTTGATGCAATCTCCTCTTGGCCTGCTCTTTGCTTGTTCTTTAGTTGTGGGCATTTTTTGGGTGTAACTCTAGGCTTTTTGGCAGAACTATCCAATTCCTCCGAGACTAAATTGACAGAACGCTTCTTGGTCGGGGGCTTTAACTGAAATAAAGAAAAGGAGGTTTCTGTGGACTGTAAGACAATGAAGGAAACTTAAACTCTTTACAATATTAGGCCAACATCTTGAAAGATAGCTACTAAGTCAATAGTACTATGTTCTGAAGTATCTGGTCTGTACATTTATTGTTTGGCTCTGTTCAGAATCACACAAAGCCACAGTTTGATTAAACTAACTATGGTTAGTGTGATTGCGGAATTCAGAAAGACAAATGCATTAGAATCCAGTGAATCAGGATCCATCAAACATTTCTGATGAAAGGGATTTCTGTCAGAGGAGAAGAAGAAGAACAAGAAGAGTTGGTTCTTATATGCCGCTTTTCCCTACCCGAAGGAGGTTCAAAGTGGCTTACAGTCGCCTTCCCATTCCTCTCCAAATAGCAGACACCCTGTAAGGTGGGTGAGGCTGAGAGAGCCCTGATATCACTGCTCAGTCAGAACAGTTTTATCATTGCCGTGGCGAGCCCAAGGTCACCCAGCTGGTTGCATGTGGGGGAGCGCAGAATCGAACCTGGCATGCCAGATTAGAAGTCCGCACTCCTAACCACTACACCAAACTGGCTCTAACAGCTTTCTCATCTGCCTCCTCACACTGTAGCCTAAAACAGGGGTAGTCAACCTGTGGTCCTCCAGATGTTCATGAACTACAATTCCCATGAGCCCCTGCCAGCAAACACTGGCAGGGGCTCATGGGAATTGTAGTCCATGGACATCTGGAGGACCACAGGTTGACTACCCCTGGCCTAAAATACTACTCCTCGGAGACACAGGGTTTCCCAGGAACAGCATAATGGAGGAGCCAGGGGCCTGTAGCAGGAGGAGGGAATTAGTGAGAATCACCCTTCCCCTTCCATTGGTGGAAACTCTTTCATGGATCCCAGCCAAGCTTTGAATCTGACTTGATGAAACAAAGACAAGCAAACAAAAATAGGATTTTGGGGGGGGGGGGATGAGAAATCTGAACGCATGTCTGCCCAAAGAGATCTCACTACCAGGTGCTTTAATGTTCCATCTTACCTTCCCTGCTGGTTCTTTCAAAGGAATGGGTTGTAAAGACAAGACAAGCCGACACAGAAGCTGCAAGGACCGCAGGATGAGCATGAATATCTATTTAAAACACAAACATAAATGTTCTGTTTTGGCACATCGTGATCCCCCATATGTAAAGGCATTTCCCTACTTCCCCAGTGACCTCAGGACAAGTTATTTCCAGGCCCAATGGAATGCAAAGCAATGAAAATGGCACTTCCCCTATAGCAGATGTGCCACAGCTCAGATATTGGCACAGCCCAGACATTGCACACAGTTTCTGTGGCTGCTGCCACTTGCATGGCTGCTCCAGGGCTGTTGGGATTCCATACAAAAGCTTCTGCCTCAAAGGCTTTTCTAGCAGCAAGCTTTTGCCCATCAGAAGGTGCTACTCTGCAAATGGCTAAGATCTATAGCTGCCAGGCATTCTTTGTGGTGACCCTCACTTTCTGAAACGATTAAAAACCAGCTGGGTGCAGCGGTTAAGAGCAGTGGCCTTAATCTGGATCACTGGGTTTGATTCCCCACTCCTCCTCCACAGGCAGTCAGCTGGGTGACCTTGGGCCAATCACAGAGCTCTCTCAGCCTCATCTACTTCACAGGATGTCTGCTGTGGAGAGAGGAAGGGTAGGCGATTGTAAGCCACTTTGACACTCCTTCAGGTAGTAAAAAACAGGTTACAAAAAGCAGCTATACATACAAGGAATCCAGGAAGAAGCCGCAGTATTGCCACTCTACGAACTATGGAAAACAGAATTGTCTGGAAGGAATTTTTGTCATCAAGGCTCCAGTATACTGCTTTGACCTGAAAAGCTGGCTCAATCTCATCAGATATCAAACACCAAGAAGGGTTGGCCCTGTTTAGTATGTGGATGGGGGACCACCAAGGAATATCATGGTCACTATGCAAAGGCAGGTTATGGCAAATAACTTCTGAAATTCTCTTGCCTAGAAAACCATATGGAGTTGCCATAAGTTGGCTGTGACTCAAAAGCAATTTTCACCACCATCATGGTACAATGGAATGATTCAGGAAGCAGCTTTGAGAAAGAATAGGGCAGTAACTAACCCTTTGTGTATGGCATGAGTGTGCTATTATCCTGTTCTTATGGCATCATTTGCTAATTTGTAACTCCATTTTTTGCATGACTTGTTTATCATATCTGATAGGACTCGGGGCAGCAAAACTAAAGATACTTTTTGCATTGCTTATTAGACCACTCAAACTGCATTGTCTGGCACCATGCCATCTGTCTCGAGTCTCAGAAGAAAAAATAAATCTTTTAATGACCTCTGGAGTTAGCAGAAATCGGTGTGACTTACATGGTATGCTAGAGACATGACTGGAGGAGCCACATGGGTGGAAAACCTTACAAGAGAACAGCCGTAGAGGTGGCAGCGAGCATCCACTTGGGGGTTCACGAAAAAGTTCTCTCTTATTTCAAAAACTCTGCATTCACAGAAAACTTTTGTTCTTAAAAGTCTTGTCACTCACATGGACCAACTCTTCATCATCTCGCGCTGCATAGACAGCAAACCGCCGTTCCAAGGTGGACTGCCAACTTTCTTCGTCAGTGGAGAGCTCACTGTTGACTGTAAAGGTTGCTACAAACCTTGAAGAACAAAACCATGCTTTATTTTGTTTCTACTCTTCTGCCAGCTTCTTCATACTGCACCCTCCTTTTTTAGGGGACTTATGCTCTCCCAGTCTTACCCAATCTTACAATTAACATTTTTTTAAAAGGATAGAAAGCTTACACTTAGATGGCTACGCACATGGAAAGAAATATTTCTACTTTGTCTCACTGAAGACAGAACCCAAATAGATGATCATGGAGAGAGATTCTTACCATTTCACAAGGTTTGACAGATACAAGCGGTCTACACGATCGGTAGGCACTTTGGTGAAGTGAGCAGGGATAATGGAAAGGCCAATCGCTTGGAGATCTGGCTGACTGCAGATTCTGTTCCGATAGAAACCATTTGCTAACAAGCACAGTAAGTGCACCTGTTGGATAAAGGTCCCCAATAGAGAAAGCAGCAAATTAGGGAAAAGAGGCAATATAAAAATCCAAAAAGTAATAATAATATATAAATGTTTAGGTTAATGATGCTGCTCTGAGTGTGGAAATCAAAAAGGGCACTCCCAAATTGCACCAAATTTGTTCTAGGAACCCAACACATCAATCACTCCTTCCCACTCCACTACCTATATTTGTCAAACCTCAGTGTATATTATCAGTGTATTTTCATTGTTGGAAGATACTAAATCTGTAGCGTGCATGACTGAACAGAATAGGAAGGATCTCCTACAGGGGCGTCGGAGGGGATATATAGCAATCATATTTAGATTGGAAACTTCTTGATGTTTTTGAAACACTCTCCTCCTATGCCCTGATTTGCTCAGTGGGAGACTTCCTGCTCCTCTGAGTCACTTCCTCCCTGCTTGCCTCCAGAACAGAATAAATTGAATCAGGACAACAGATCAGTTAGATCTCTCTTTCATTACAATATGGCTTCTAAATAAAGCTATTTTATTCTTTAAGCTTCCTGTTGCTGCACCCCTCTTTTCCTATTTAAACTCTGCCAACATCCATGAGGCAGGAACAGTGACTATTAAAAGCAAGCCCTGCCCTGTCATCATCCCAAGTCTGTGGAATGATTTTTGTATTGAAATTAGATGTTTTCCCGTCTCTCTTTCCTTGTAAACGGACCTTAGTTAGGGTTGGAATTCATTGTTAATTGAATTGACCATAATGTACTAGCAATCATTCCTTGTATTTGGACCCTTTTTGGTTTACCAGTTAAAGTTACTGTTTTTTAAAAAAGAATCTCACCTGCACAAAAAATTACATTTCAGTTTACTAGGGTTCTCTTCCTCGGAATAACATAATTGATATTTCAGGTGGTAATTCTGTAAGTTAAAACTGCAAGAAAATGTCCTAAGAGACAGAATAAGGTAACAGAATCCCAATCCTGTTCCCTGTAATTTGCTTTCCCCAACTACATTCCTATGGTGTAGTGGTTAGAGTAGGGGTGGGCAAACCGTGCCCTTCCAGATGTCCATGGACAACAATTCCCATGAGCCCCTGCCAGCGAATGGGAATTGTAGTCCATGGACATATGGAGGACCACAGTTTGCCCACCTCTGGGTTAGAGTGTGGAATTATGATCGGAACTACACAGATCCGAATCTTCACTCTGCCATGGAAGCTCATCAGATGACCTTAGGCCAGCCACATACTCTCAAAGTCTACCTATCTCCCAAGAATAAACTGGAGATGGGGAGAAGGTTGTTGCAAGCCTTCTAGGGTCCAAATGTAAAAATAAAATGACTCAAATCAGTCTTACCTTGTGCATATCTTCATGAACTTCTTTGTTGAAGCGCTTCATCATCCTTCGGAGATATGTCTCAAACTCAGCTTGCCTTTTCTCTCTGCCAGATGAAAAATGCAGAACAGTCAAGTCAGAACTCATGGCCAGGAAGATGGAAGAGCAGATTCTTTGCATTATAATTTGCACATAGCTTGGTACAGCACTCGGCAGCTAGACTCAGACATTGCTTCAAACCAAGATGAAACACAAACCCAGCTTGTTTCTGGACTTCCATACACATGCCATGCTCCTTCCCTTCTTGCATGGAGTGCAGGGAAGGAATTAACTTTAACTTCCCAAGATTTACAAGGGTAACGGTAAAGGTATCCCCTGTGCAAGCACCGAGTCATGTCTGACTCTTGGGGTGACACCCTCTAACGTTTTCATGGCAGACTCAATACGGGGTGGTTTGACAGTGCCTTCCCCAGTCATTACCGTTTACCCCCCAGCAAGCTGGGTACTCATTTTACCGACCTCGGAAGGATGGAAGGCTGAGTCAACCTTGAGCCGGCTGCTGGGATTGAACTCCCAGCCGCATTGGCAGACAGCTTCAGACAGCATTTCTGCTGCCTTACCACTCTGCACCACAAGAGGCTCTTTTACAAGGGTAGGCATGGAGTTAAATGGAATAGATTCTTAAGTTGGGAAAAACAGTGGGGGTTGCGTCCTATGAATGGGTTCAGTATGTGCTAGTGTATGCTGCAGTGTGTGCTTCCTCTTCTACTAAAACTTCCATTTGCCCAAGACCAATGGTTTTCAATGGGCCCTTGAGCAAATAGACATTTTAGAGGAAGTGGAAACACCCTGCAATACAGATTATCTAGTACACAAGGAACTCTTGCATAGTCCAAACCAAACCTTACGTTCACATGTTATGGGTACCAGGAGTCTGCTTTAAACCAGAACTATTCCATCACCTTTCCGTGAGGAGGCAAGGTAAATGGAGGAATATGCACGGAAGGCAGCAGCAAGCTGGACTTGTGTACACTGAGGCTTGATGTGATACTGAGCTGGAGTCACCATGTACTATTGGTAGCTGTGTAAATGCTGGCCTCCTTTGGGTTTGCTGACCCACATGGGAGAGAAGGAAAAGCTAACCACAGATCTCTGAATACAGAGCTCCCCAACCTCAGCTTACCTTCTCTCTCTTTTCTTTGCTTGTTCTGGTGTTTCAATCTCTATCTCAACCATTTTGTTGGGCAGGGCTGGCAATGGAGAAATGTCTTTCAGAATCTCGATCTCAGGCTCACGAAGTTCTGGAAATTGAAGAGTCCATCTCAACTGTGTTGTTCAGATGATGTCCAGTAAGCTACCAAGCATTTCAGTTCTAATGCACAGCTGATTACCTATCTTATTAGGCACTTTTTTAAAGGCATACTTTTCCAAATTGTGAAGAAATCACATAAAGAGGAGGAGGAGAAGGAGAACAGTTGGTTCTTATATGCTACTTTTCTCTACCCGAAGGAGTCTCAAAGTGGCTTTGAGACTTTCATCTCCTCACAACAGACACCCTGTGAGGTAGGTCAGGCTGAGGGAGCCCTGATATTACTGCGCAGTCAGAACAGCTTTATCAGTGCTGTGGCGAGCCCAAGGTCACCCAGCTGGCTGCATGTGGGGGAGTGCAGAATCGAACCCAGCTCGCCAGATTAGAAGTCCGCACTCCTAACCACTAAACCAAACTGAAAGTTACGAATGCTTCAGTTTCACAGAAAAGATACATGCTCTCTCAACCGGCTTTAGGGACTTTGCCAAACACAGATTTTGTCTGTTAAATGGGTGGGACATGCAGTCTTGGTCTGTTCATTCCAACTGTACTGCTGCATATTAATACCACTTTAATAATGGCATCACAACATCAGGCACCCAGTTAACAGCTATGCAAAGCAATACAAGGCTTTTTAAGAAAGAGGATGGCTAGAAGAAGGCTGATATTTGAAGGAGGACTATCCCTGTTTGATACTAGGCAACTCTCACATTTAGGTACTGTGTTTTCCTTAGGGGGGAACTCCAGTTATCATACACAAAGGAAGAGGCTATGCTATTTTGTTTCACATGATTTAAACTTATCCAAAGTTGATATAAAATTAACAAGAAACTATATTAGAAACCATGAAGCCAGAAGAATTCGGCACAAGAACAAGCCCAAAGAATGATTAATCTAGGTAGAAATTAGTTTTACAACACCAAAGGAAAAGGACTACCTTCCACATCTTCCCACTCATCTTCACTTTCCTCTTCTTCCTCATCCTCTCTCTTTTTGATGGCAGATTCTCTTTTTGCAGATGCTTCTTTCTGTAGATGACTGCTCGGCAAACCACTATAAAGGGTGAAAGAAATATGTAGCTAACTAGAAAACCCCAGCCCAGAAGAAGTTGCATGAGCATGTCATTTTCCCTTCACCCACTTATTTTGTCTCTCCCTTCCCTGGAGGCCTCCATAGCATCTCCTTTTCCTGCTTCCTTCCCACCTAACCTACATTTATCTGTCCCCCATTTTCAACTATATTTACTTCACTTACACCCTACCTTCCTCCATAACAAGGACCAAAAACACATTCACATCACTCTATCCTCCATTTTATTCTCACAACAACCCTATGACATAGGTTAGGCTGAGAGTGCATGACTGGCTCAAAGGAAGCTTCCACAGTAGAGGGGATTTGAACCTGGGTCTCTCAGATCCTCATCTAAAACTCTAAGCATTGTGCCACACAGTCTATCATGGGGTAGCTGCAAGTTGCCAAGTGGTTGCTGCCAGGTCTGGCCCTGATGAGTCTTCCATCAAAAGCAGGAATGCTCCCGGAAAGGGTTCTGCCTCTGCAGACTGGCAATAATGTTGTGGTTGCCTAGCAACAACCACCATACTAAGGGTGTTTCTTTCTTAAAGCTATAAGTGCGGTTTGTAGCATACTGAAGGGGTTTAAACCTCCCCACTTTTGGGACGATTTCACATTAGTTCAGCAAACCTAGATATTTTTTTCCAGTTTGTAGAAAGATCTGTCTTGCTTATTCATGGCTCCAGTCTTCAGAGTGAAGTGTTCTCAGATAAGGCTATATTGAGAATTGGATATACTGATAAATCCATTCACCTGCATTTTCCCTCTTTATCTTCTACATCTATATTATTCCCTGTTTTTGCTTTTGACTTTGTTGTCGTCTTCCTTGAATTTCTGCCGGGTGGCTGGTAGACGTTCGTCTCACAAGCTCTCTCCTTTTTTTCAGATGAAGACTTGATCTTCTTTGTTTTTTTCTGCTGAAAATCATCTGATGGAATCAGAAACAAAAACAAATATGTCTTTGGAAAAGCAATTCCTGTTTAATTTATAATTAAATCACAGTCCAGGTTATCAGAAGTCCAAACAAACCAGTAACTTCTATGAACATTCAAAACCAAATGTATTGTATTATTAGCTCCAAATTGCACCAGTCATTACAATATCTTTTGTGCTGGTGTTGAGATCGATCTGGTGGCTAACAACATCGTTCCGTGGTCTGACCACCATACCCTGACCACCATACCCTGACCACCATACCCGTGGTCTGACCACCATACCCTGAAGGCTCGCCTACGGATGCCACCCCTCCCCTGTTTGGGTGACGGACGCATTTTAGTCCGCCCACGGAGACTTATGGAATCCGAAGGATTCCTGAATGCTCTGCGGGACCCGATGCCCTCCGGTGTCTCGTTGGAGGCCTTGGTGGAGGACTGGCAGTCCCGCCTGTTGGCCGCCATTGACGAGATAGCTCCTGAGCGCCCTCTCCGCCCTCGCCTCAAGCAGGCCCCGTGGTTTACCGCGGAGCTTCGGGAGAGGAAGAGGGAGGTGAGACGGCTAGAGCGAGTGTGGCGGAAGACCCGCGACGAAGCTACAAGAACATCTCATCGCACGCTTATGAGGGTGTATGAGATGGCGGTGAAAGCGGCAAAGTGTGACTACTTTGCTGCGGAAATCGCGTCCGCTAGCTCTCGCCCAGCCCAATTATTTAGGATAGTTCGGACCCTTACTGCCCTCGAAGGAGGGCATCAAAATAGTAGTCAATTGGAACTAGGCTGCGAGGCTTTTGCGAGCTATTTTGCGGATAAGATCTTGTCGCTCCGTCGTGACCTTACTGCCACAGTTGATACAGTTCGTGAACTAGAAGCTCCGTGGCCGTTACGGGGGATCAGGTTTGATGGCTTCAGGCGGCTCTCTTTATCCGAAGTGGACAAATTGCTAGGGTCGGTGAGGGCGACCACTTGCCCCCTTGATCCCTGTCCGTCGTGGTTGCTTAAGATCAGCGACCCACGGATAGGTGTTCCCCTGAGGGAGATTATAAACCTCTCCCTTACATCGGGAGAATTCCCTCAGCGGCTCAAGGAGGCAGTGGTTCGCCCTCTTCTGAAAAAACCATCGCTGAATCCGCGGGACCCCGCCAGCTACCGCCCGGTATCGCATCTTGCATTCCTGGGCAAGGTGGTTGAGAGGGCCGCCGCGGACCAGCTCCTAGCATTTTTGGAGGAAACTTCGGCCCTTGATCCATACCAGTCTGGCTTCCGTCCTGGCCATGGGGTGGAGACTGTGCTGGTCGCCCTGACAGATGATCTCCGGCGCCAGCTGGACCGGGGCGGGTCGGCCATTCTCGTGCTATTAGACCTGTCAGCCGCATTTGATGTGGTTGACCACGAGCTCTTGGTTCACCGCCTCGCTGATACTGGGATTGGAAGGGTGGCTCTTAAATGGCTATCCTCCTTTCTAGAGAACAGATCACAGAGGGTCGCTGTGGGGGAGGAGTTATCCGACTCCTTTGCACTCCCATGTGGGGTGCCACAGGGAGCGGTGCTCTCCCCCACGTTATTTAATATCTATATGCGTCCCCTGGCTCAGCTGGTACGGAGTTATGGGCTTGGGTGTCACCAGTACGCTGATGATACCCAGCTCTATCTCTTGATGGATGGCCGGCCAGATCTCCCCCCAGAAAAATTCGCCAGTTGTTTGGAAGCAGTGGCTGGATGGATCGGGAAGAGCCGCCTGAGACTCAACCCCTCCAAGACGGAGGTCCTTTGGCTAGGCCGAAGGGAGCAGGAACAGGAAGCGCGTCTTCCCTGCCTGGACGGGGTACAATTGTCATCTGTGCCCCAAGCCAGGAATTTGGGAGTGATTCTGGATGCCTCACTTTCCATGGAGGCCCAGGTCACTAAGGTAGCCCGGACGGCGTTTCTCCATCTACGCCAAGCTCGGCTACTAGCGCCCTACCTGCCCCCGGAACACCTGGCCACTGTGATCCATGCAACGGTTACTTCTAGATTAGACTTCTGTAACTCGCTCTACGCGGGCCTACCCTTGTCTCTAACCCGGAAGTTACAGCTGGTACAGAATGCAGCTGCACGGGTCCTCACTAAATCATCTTGGAGGTCCCATGTTCAGCCTCTGCTGAAGCAGCTGCACTGGTTGCCAGTTTGTTTCCGGATCAGGTTCAAGGTTTTGGTACTAACCTTTAAGACTATACGCGGCTTGGGTCCTGCATACTTGAGGGACCGCCTATCTCCTTATGCCCCCCGCAGGGCACTTCGCTCTGCGGGTAAGAATCTGCTGATGATCCCAGGACCCCGGGAGGCACGCCTGGCCTCGACAAGGGCCAGGGCCTTTTCGGTCCTGGCCCCTACCTGGTGGAATGAGCTCCCTGAAGAGCTGCGGGCCCTGTCGGAGCTCTCTGAGTTCCGCAGAGCCTGCAAAACGGAGCTCTTCCGCCAGGCGTTTGTCTAAGGCCGGGTGATGGCCCGGGGCTAAGATCGGACCCCTCTCCCCGGAGGGGGGAGACCAGTACTAAACTGACCTGGTTCCCCAGAGTGTTCCATCCTATGCCCAATTATCCTCCGTTCCCTTCTGCTCATCCAGTGGGCCTGTACGGGAATAGTTTTAATCGCCATCATTGTGACTTAGTCATTGTTTTAATGGGGTTTTAATGGGGAATTTTAATGATTAATATATTGTATTGTATTAAAATGTTGTGAACCGCCGCGAGCCGGTTTCCGAGAGCGGCGGTCATACAAATCAAATAAATAATAATAATAATAATAATCTTTTGATTTCATTATAAAGACATTCGCAAAAGCCTATTTCAGTATACAATGTATGCAATTGTAATTGTAATTCCATCGATACAAACTTCAGAGAAAGCCCCACTGGACACATCAGGGCTCATTTCTAGCTGAACATGCACAGGATCAGTACATACATACATATCTTCTACATAAGAATAACACCCATGCAGGACCTGACTTGTGGTCCTAGGAGCTGGCAAATACTTGGAGGTGTGGGGAGGGACTTTAGTGGGGTATACTGCCATAGAGTCCGCCTTCCAAAGATGCCATTTTTTCATGGTGAAGTTATCTCTGTCACCTGGAGATCATAGAGTTGGAAGGCAGCTCCAGGATCATCTAGCCCAACCCACCCCAGAATGCGGAAAATGTACAACTACAACTATAGACCAATTGCAATCCTAGGAGATCTCCAGTCACCACCTGGAAACGGGCTACTCTAAGCACACTTAGTCTAGTACAGAACATTGTATCACACAGTGGCTAACCAGCTGCCCCAAAAGTTAACTAACAGTCGACTGAGTGCAAGACCTTCACTGATGTTGCCCTCTAGCCCTGGTCTTCAGAAGTTCCCCTTAGTCACCATGGGGAATAGCAAATGATGGACCTTGAACATCTATTTCCTTTCAAACGACATTTACACTAGCACCATCACTGCATTGCAACAGATTCTGCTATTTAATTATTATCAGAACAACGTGTGGGGCACAGTTAAGTTTGTTAATATCTAGTTTTATTATTTGAAGAATCCAAGTAACAACAGTAGCCACTGCAAAGTGTTCCTAACTATCTTCCTCAAAGTCAAAGAAAGCAATCCTAAAGATATCTATCTATGGCCCAGGGAAAGCAAGGCCTGAAGCACTGAGACCCAGCTAAGCAACACTTCATTGTGAAAACAGTGAGAAGAGGTCTTTAATTTTTTTTAAGAACATTAAGAGTACAAAAAGTCAGAACATCATGGTAAGACAAATGCAACTGCATTATGCAAGTGAGAAGAACAAGACTTTATCTAAAAGGAGCCCACGTTACTATTATAGGCTGCTTTTGCAGCAACCTTCCAGTTTGTGTCTGGCAGGTGAAATGATTCAAAATTAAGTCTCCTTCCCTCCCTCCCGGGAGGAGTCCCAAAGAGGCTGTCCCAAAGGACAGCTCCTGCTGGACTCGGCGCCGCTTAGCTGCCTGCCCCTCGTGCAAGCGCCGGGAGTCGCGGCGCCGCTCACCGTCTTGCTCCTGCCTGGGGGGTGCCGGCGCCGAGGCGGCCTCCGCAGCCCTCCCGCGGACTTTCCTGCGCGGCGCCTCCAGCGGCGGCGGCGGGCCCGCCTTGCGCTTTCTGCCCATGCCCCAGAGGCGGCGCGGGAGTTGCCGCCACACAAAGGGAGCCACGCGGAGGCGCCCCAAGGCCACCGGCTCGCCCAGGCGGGGCTGGATCGGGACAGGGCCGCGCCTAGACGCCCGCCTGGCTCCACGCAGGATGCCGGCCGGCCGGTCACACGTGCCCCCTCCCCAGCCGCAGACCCGGGCCCCCGCGGGACGTCAAGCAAGGGGGCCGGGCCTCGCAGGCAGCGCCGTCGCGCTTCTCCCCTCGCTCGCTCCTCCTCCTCCCTCCTGACGTCCCTTCCGTGCCGGCTCGGCGAGACACGTGCGGCAGGCTGGAGCGAAGAGGGCGGCGATGCGAATCAAGAGGAGGCCTTCGCGCGTCTGGACAACAAACTCGCCTCGTCTGGCAAGCAAACATCTCAGTGCACACGGCGGGGCTAGAACCCGCGTGGCCGCCAATCCACGCAAACTCATGCTCGACTCCTAGTCGCAAGGCGCATCTTGAGCTGCCCTTCTCTTGCTTCTGCCATTTTCAGCATGTCTTCTCGAAAGGAAGAGGGCTTGCACTCGAAAGCTCCCGCCTTGAATAAATCTTTGTTGGCCTTAAAGGTGCCACTTCAGACCAACACGGCTACTCATTTGAATCTATCCTTCTCGAAAGGAAGGCCTGCAGAGTTCAGTAAGACGAACTCCCTGGTAAGGGTCAGCCCAGTGGCACCGTTAAACCCAACAGAGCTTAATTCGGAGCGTAAGCTTTCGCGTGCACACGCGCACTTCCACAGCTACACTCCTGACTTTATCCCCAGCAAGTATGGGGTTAGGAGGGCTGATCTTTTCAGAAGCCAGTTGAAAGCGCCTCGACCAGCGCATTTCACAGGAGCTGGAGATCTGCTTCACCGACTCTGCGGTAACACGTTTTGAACAAATCACGGATCACTGCAGACGCATATATTATTGTAGCATAAAATTGTACGGGTTAGAGAGCCGATTTCAGAAGCAGCTTCATTTCCTACTACAGGTAATTCCGAGTATCACCGATCGTGCGCGTGCTTATCCGCAGGATTAACCTTCGCTGCTCTTCCAAGTGCCACTGGACTCCGACTCTGTCCGGTCGCTTCAGACCAGAGGGTAGTCAAACTGCGGCCCTCCAGATGTCCATGGACTACAATTCCCAGAAGCCCCTGCCAGCATTCGCTGGCAGGGGCTTCTGGGAATTGTAGTCCATGGACATCTGGAGGGCCGCAGTTTGACTACCCCTGCTTCAGACCAATGAATCTAACTTAGTACCACATCGAAAGCGGTTAAGAGCTGAAATGGGAATAAAGCCCTATCCTTTTATGTGAGTTGTCTTGTTGGTGGGTAAACATACACGATTTAGGGATGTTAAATGCACACGCGACTGCATGCGCCCAGGGCTTGGATGCGACTGCAATAGCCACTCACTTTAGTAAACGAACTAGCGCATAATCTTCATAGCACCTCGCCCAGCTTCCCGCTAGATCAGGGGTAGTCAAACTGCGGCCCCTGCGCTAGAGCATACGTATGGATCTACCTCACACGCTAAACCATTCGTGAGAGGGGACATCACCGTAATGCACTGATGGTCAGATGAAACTTGACAGACCAGTTTGCATTTGATCCGCGAGATGCTTCGTGTATGCATGAACGCGCCGCCGGGTGGCTATGCGAAGGAGAGGATTTTCAGTTGTGCAACCGCTAAACCGGAGCAGCTTCATTACTATTATTAGATCAGCAAGCAGCTGCTCCACGAGCAACCGACCACAGGCTCCGCCTTGTAACCACCGATTACAGCTCGACTCCTCCGCCCGGGGTTGCTCGCGGTCTCCTCATCTGCGCACGCGCCGCCGCCGGAGCATAAAATCTCGCGAGGAATAAGTGAGGTCCGGTTTGAAAAATGGCGGACGAAGTGGACCAGGTAAATAGGGTGGGCGAGGTCGCTTGTGTCGGAGCGGCGGCACGGAGCTTGGTTTTCAGGGGTCTGAACGTGCAACGGGGTTGCTTTTTTCTCATTGGATTCAATATTAAGTGTCTTGGAACAACGCGATCGGTGCTTTGGCTGGAAGGGAGGATACGCCTCTGCCAGCCCCGCGCCTCTTCCTTGTGGTTTAAGATCTGGTGTAATGGTCGCGGTGCGGAGTTAGGTTCTGGGTTCAAATACACAAGTGGGCGTGAAGCTTGGCGAGTGATCTTGAGTCAGTCTCACGCTGTCAGCATACCCTGCTCTGCAAGGTGATTGTGATGCTGTAATGCGATGGGATGAGTGCTGTAAGCTATCCTGAGTCGCTGTGAAACAGTTAGATTAAAAAGGACTATGTGTGTATATATATATATATATATATATATATATATATATATATATATATATATATATATATATATATATATATATATATATATATATATATATATATATATATATATATATATATATATATATATATATATATATATATATATATATACACGTATGTGTATGTATGTATATATATATGTGTGTGTGTGTGTGTGTAACATGCCAGGAATCCTGATGAATGGTCATTAACTTATGCTTGTATCCATGCTTTCTCCCATGGTTGTCAGTTATGTGTTTAGACTATGTAATTATTAATATTCAGTGTTGCAATCTTCAACTTTTTCAGTAAAACACTCTGTGGCGTGTAAGTTTTCAGGAACTGAAAGATCTCACATTTGAATAGTGCATCTCTTTAGAAGCTCCCATATACTTAAAAAAAAATTCTGTTATCATTTATACTCCTCTTTTTCCCCAGTGGCTAACCCAAAGTGACATATAGCCTCCCTCCTTGCTTTTATTACCACAATTCAGTAAGATAGGGGAGGCTGAGAATGTGTGACTGGCCCAAAGTCACCCAGTGAGTTTCATTGGCGGCGGGAGGATTTGAATCTGTGTACCCCAGTTGCTAAGAGCCTCTTGTGGCACAGGGTGGTAAGGAGGCCGACATGCTGTATGAAGCTCTGACCACGAGGCTGGGAGTTCGATCCCAGCAACCAACTCAAGGTTGACTCAGCCTTCCATCCTTCAGAGGTCGGTAAAATGAGTACCCAGCTTGCTGTGGGGTAAAACAGTAATAACTGGGGAAGGGAATGGCAAACCACCTTGTATTGAAAACGCTAGAGGGTGTCACCCCAAGAATCAGACATGACTAGGTGCTTGCACAAGGGATACCTTTACCCCAGTTGCTAATCTGGATTCTTTGACTATATTGTTTTACTACTAGACAAGACAGGCTTTATCTTGGGCCACTTTATAAATCACTGGTTGCATGGATTTGGAGGTCTGTCTAGAGCAAGGATTCCCAACCAGGAGTCTGTGGAAACTCTAGCGGAGGTCCATGGCCTTTCTCCTCCTGCCTTAATGGACTTGGCCACAAACTAGGGAACTGGCTGCCCGCTGCCCAGAGGGCTTGGTGCGTAGGCCATGGGTGTAAAAATCAAAGGGGGAGAATTGGTTGTGGCATGATATAGGGAAAGATTCTGGGCTGTCTTCTCAGCTCCGGCCCTTCTTTCCATCCTACATAAGGCAGAGTCACCGTAGTCATAAAGGCGGGTAAGAAATCGGAAGGAAGGCAATGGATTTGGGTGGTTATGTCACTTCCAAGGGCATGGCAGGGGAGGCATGGCCACCTTACATCACTTCAGAGGATTCTGAAAATTTACTTCAGGGGCTCCTAAACAGTCATAAGGTTGAAAAAGGCTGGTCTTAAATGACCTATTTTTACAAAAATTCTCCATCTCTAGAGCAGACTTTTAAAATGAATTATTGGGTGTGGAGAAACCAAGGTAGTTAATCCATTATCTATGTGGAACACTCTCAGTCTTATTTTTATTCTATTTTTATTTATTGGTAGATTGTTAGATTTATAGAACTCTATTTTCGGCTGAGCCAACTCATGGCAATTTACATAAAATATAAAACATATAAAACCACCAATACAGTTTACAACATGCCTCCAGTGTACAAATGAGAGACTCTTCAAAATTAGATTCAGTAGACTGCAACATTTTGAACATTCAGCTGAAACTTAATTTAACATTGTCAGGCTGAGGATTGCCCCGTGATGTAACCCGTGGGCATGTCTGATAGGAGGGGAGGTTCTGGGGGGCCCGGTAGGTGTTAACAGCTCATTGTCCCCAACCAAAAGCTTGGCAGAAGAGCTCTGTTTTGCAGGCCATGCAGAATTGTGCTAGCTACAGCATGGCCCAGATCTCCTCATTCCACCAAGTGGGGGGCAGGACAGAGACATTTCATCAGAGCTCAGCATTTATGCTGATGATGGTGACCATTTCCCTTATCATAAAGGTATTGCTTTGTACTCTTTTCTTTTATAGCAACAAACTACCAATACTGTGGAAGAACCTTTGGATCTCATCAGACTCAGTCTTGATGAGCGAATATATGTGAAAATGAGGAATGACAGAGAACTTCGAGGCAGGTTACATGTAAGTAAAACTGTATACGGATGCTGGAAAATACAGTGGATCAGTATAACATGCCCTGAGACATCATAGTGAGGGGTGGTACATAAATTAAATTAATAAATACAAATAAAATAAGATTTTTCTGCTCTGCCCGCTATAAAAAGGTGGCTTAGGTAACAGAATTCATACAGATGCTTCTAGAACAAAAGCTACGGTTTCTAAAATACAGTGAAGCTAACTGTCTAGTTACTTGAAACCCTCTTGGGGCATTCACTGTGCACTCCATTTGCCTGGAAAAATGCAATGTGCAGTCCATTACAATAGTCGTCTCAATTGTCCTGTGGTGTGGATCCAGGTAACCAGAAATTGTGCTTTCCAAAGCTGCTTTTATAGATAGTGGTGGCGGGGAATTACTGATTCATTAAAGGAATATTTTCTTACCCGCTTAAGAGTAGGTGTAGCCTTGATTCACATTGGGCCCTGCCACTGTTAATGTGTTCTGCCAGGCCTATGGTTGAGGCTAGGAAATAAGAACAATAGATGCTGGCCTCCCCACCTGGAAAGTCTATTTGAAAGTCCATCCATCATCATAATAATAGAAACTAGAATCCAACAATGGAGGTTATATGTCCCTTAAAAAGTAGTACAATGTTGCTGAAGGCCAACAAAATTTCTCTGAAACAAAAGGTTTGGGTAGGGTTGTGGGCAGCGGCATCCGAAATGGCCGTTCCAGGCTAACGCATCCAGGGGGGGAGGTGCAAATGCATGTGCGTAACTCAGGCGTGGAAGCCAGTGCATAACTTGGCACCACGCCTGCCTGAGTGCGCTGAGTTATGCACCGGCACCCGTGCCTTCCCTCCCCCCCACCAGGTGGCGCTGGCTGCATTGGCCTGGAATGGCTGATTTGGACACCGCTGTATACAAACCCTAGGAGGGTATGATAATCTTTCTTTGAAATGGTGAATCTAGAAATAGTGTGGTTTGAGATGTGGTATCACCAAAGGGCTGAAGATGTTAAATGAGGCGTCATGAACAGGGGAAATGTTTCAAAATGGAATTTTTCTGTCTGCCACTTGTAGACTCCTTAAACGTGGTTATAAAAATCCACTCTTCAAGCACAGGGCCATTCCCACAATTGTTAAGCAATCCCATATTTTTCCAAGAGTGGGGGGAAATATGCTGGGGAAAGAATATCACAGAGCAACTGGAGATTCTGGACCTATAGAGTTAAGAATACAGTGTTACCGTTGGCTCTAACCATGGCAATCGTTGTAATTTTAAACTGCTTGTGCTTCTACAGGCTTACGACCAGCACTTAAATATGATTCTGGGCGATGTTGAAGAGACCGTGACAACAATAGAAATCGATGAAGAAACCTATGAAGAGATTTATAAAGTAAGAACTTTACATTTTTAAAAATGTTTTTAATAGTGCAAATGCTGTTTCAGAAGCACAGTGTTTTTATAATTTAAGTTCTATCCTTGTCCTCCTTGTTACAGATCCTTTTAGTGGCTTAATGCTGGGTAAAAGCAGGCCAGTTATAGTCAGTGAGAGGTACAGTGTGTCATTGTATAATGAAAACAGTTGCTATATTTAAGATCTTTCATTTTGGATTGATCTCCACTGAATCGTGTGCGTTTAGAATTGCACTGCTGGAATGCAGCTGCGTTGACCTTTATACTTGCTCCTCTCCGTTGATAAGTCTGTGCATTGTTTTTCTTCCCTAGTCTACCAAGCGGAATATCCCAATGCTGTTTGTCAGAGGAGATGGAGTTGTACTCGTTGCTCCTCCTCTGAGGGTTGGTTGAAACAATGAAAATGTATCCCTGGCAAAGTGGCAGGCCACAGGACACGGACTTCTGCTGTTCAAATGTTAAGATTCGGCACTTCTTGAACAGAAGACTACTTGGGTTCAACATTATGTTGTCAAAGCACCATTTCATTTTGCAAAAAAAAAAATATGACGTGAATTTATTGGATTAATTTTACCCCCTAACGGTCTCTTGAACTAAATCAGTGGATTTAACCTATTGAGTTACATTTGTGGCAGTTGCGTTTTTGTTTAAATAAATCTCTAGTTTGCTTAGTTAATGTGTGCTTAGTGTGAAAAATGATTTACAGTCTCGGTTCAGTGTGTGCTGTATTTATTTCATAGAACTGCTCAAGGTGGTTCAGAATGTAAAACATGACCAAATCATTAAAAGGGCATGAACAAACCACAGAAAACCAGCCACAGAATTAAAATGATACAACATTTGGCAACCTAAAAGGATCCTCATTTAAAAGAAAGCTTCCTAGTCAAGAAGCCAAGATCAAATGTAAAACCTCAAATCCCCTTAATTAAGCCTATATCAAAAGAGATGTGGGTTGCAACAAGGGGCAGAGCCAAATATAATGCCTTTCTCCTCCCATTGCAAAACAGCTGAATGGTAACCATGCTAAATATATGAAACTGTCTTGTGCAGACTCAACCCTGGTCTCTGACTGAGGCTTTTTATCCCTTCCCAGCCTGAATAAATCCCTCCTGTCTGCACTGAATTAGATTTCCATTTTTATTTTGAGCGCTTTAAATTTTCCCTCTGCAACATGCATGATTGATCTGCGGTGACCCTACCTTTCCCTCGTGATATCTAGAAGTAGATATAAGCTGTGATATTTGAAAAACACCAGTATAAATGCTCTGTGCCTACAACATCTAGCAAAGCAGTCTTCCCTGCTTGGCCAGGGTATCAGTTCAAAGACTTCCTGGTTCCCGGTTGCAAGGCTTCCCTCCCTGTTTTAAAGTGGCCTGCGCTCCAGAAGCCCACACTTCTCTCAGAGATTTGCCTCATTCTCTGAGCGGCTGCTGCTGGCTCGGGAGTCAAAAGAGAAGAAATAAATGCCAGCTGGACTTCACCTGACCCCCACCGCCCACTAGTTCCGGAAAGGTAATTTAGCTTTGTGACCAGCATTTCCTTCCCCTCCCCCCTCTTCCCCAATCAAGTGCAGAAGGCTTTGTGTTTCAATTCAGGGGTAGGGGAGGAGAAAGACCCAGGTTCAAATTGATCTGCATTCAGCAGTATCGACAACGAGAAAAACAAGTAAATGCAGAATCAGTCCAGGTCAGTATTATTTGTACTCTGGGAGCAGCCACTGGAAGTACAGCAGGCCTGAAGAGAGGGTGTGGATGGGCTTCTTCCCTTGAACACTTCCCCTCTTGGAACAGGACTCCCTGGACTCTTAAGGCTAGATCAAAGCTTCCTGCTTTGCATAAGAAGTACATGGCAACAGTTGGGCATGCTTGAAGGAAGAATGGATTTGTGGTGGTACAAGGAGTTAGGAAGATCTGTCCCCAAAATCCCACAATTCATTTCTTTTTAGGAAATTTGGAGTCGATTTAAAATCAGTTTCATTTTTGATCAAAAATAAACAAAGAGGAGGACCAGGAAGGGATGTTCTCACAAGACTCTCAAGATTTCTGTCTGGTGATGCTCAGAGGGAGGCAGGCAAACCCAAACCTTTCTACCTTCCTGCTAAAGAACTCTGTGATTATAGTTTTTTTAAAGAAATTCTGTAAGGCTTGAAGTTACACATGGGTGAATAGAGAAACTACAAGGAGAAATTCTTCTTGTAAAATAATAAGATTTATTTATTTTTATATATTTCTGCACTGCCCTCCCTTGTAGCTCAGGGCAGTTTTCATCACAAATTCGCAGTTCACAACTCCATCCAATTTTGGTACAGCAAAAATCGAGTCCAATCGCCCCTTTAAGACCAACAAAACTTTAGTCAAGGCATGAGCTTTCAAGTGCATGCACTCTTCCTCAGATAAAATGGAACAAGAATCATAAGTATACAGATATAAGGCAAAAGTAACTTGTGGCAAATTAGTAAACTATGTCATAATATCCAAATTAAGCCATATTTTGCCATATAACTTGCTAAAACAGCTAATCAATCCTTTTGAGTTCAGTTGCAGTGTACCAAAGCATTGGAGAAATAAAACTGTCCATGTTAGTAATTAATAGCAGACACTTTTCTAGTTGTGAAAAGAAATCATTAGTTGCTCGTCTCCACTCAAGCAACTAGCCTCTTTTAATTATTTCTTTTCACATCTGGGAAAGGTAGTTGAAAGGACTGCAGGAGATCAGCTCCTCTTGTACTTGGAGGAAACTTTGGTACTCAATCCATACCAGTCGGGATTCCATCCTGGCAGTTTTGGGGTGGCAGATAACAAAATCCAATACAAAACCAAATGCATTTTTAAAAATTAGTTAAAAGAAAGACAACCTCAGTCAGTAAAACCTGGGAACAGGTGAATTAAAGGAGCTTACACCCCAGGCTTGGATGGAGGGGTAGGGGGACAATTCAGATGTCCGTGAGTACTGGCCTTAATCCTATGCCATGTGTAAGAATACCATTTGGAATTTTGACGGCTCCAAGGGGGCCCGGATCTCTGCTGGCAACTCATTCCACTGGACTGGAGCCAGGGCCTGGTGCGCATCTCTGGGGCCGGGGATCTCCTTTCATTTGTATGAGGGCAGCTGGTTTCCAGCCCTGCCTTCTGGTGGTCCTGCATGCCTTCTGGAAAGCTTGGCAGGGGCTGGGTAGCCAGGCTCTAAACAAAAAGAGTTATTTGCCCCCTCTGTCTTGTGGTGCTGTTCAAGTATTTTCTGCTTGAGAGTTTAGCCTTCCCTGATCCATTTCCCACAGAAATCTAGCCCTCCAAATTATTAACCTTTCCTATGAGTATGGCCTAATATCGTTTTGCAAGAGTCTCCACATCTCTCTTAAAGCCTTCACTTTCCACTAGGTGGTGCTGCGTGCATGAAAGACTTTTGGCATGGCTTGCCTGATAGTTATCAGTAATGTAACAATCCATAGGAAAAGGCCAAGTATTCCATAAAATTAAGCCATTTGTTTCAAATAAGAGGCTGCTGTAATCTGCAGCCCTGAGTGGGCAGTTGCCACATGAATAGCAGTGCTCTACAGAACAAAATGTTCTCAATCACTTTGTAAATATCAGTGGCATTCTTTGGAGCAGGATAATGGTTGGCTATATTTATTGTCTGGTAGAAGCCTTGTTAAATAATATGCTTCCTGCATTAACCTTTTTTTTGATAGTCCCAGTTGCCCAAGAATGCCTGGGGGAAGGTGAATGGGAGGGGGAGAGGCAAGAACAAGAATGGAATAAGAGGCTCCCCCTAAGTGGCCGTGGTTTAATGCAGAGACTGGTGCATATTAAACGCTGCAGGTCACAATACTGACTCATAGGGGAAAGACGAATTCTTTTAGGATTGGCTAAAACAGGGCTATAGTGAGTGAGATTTGGAATTCAGTACTCTCAATCAGGCATGGATGTTCAGTGCAAAGAATACAGAAGTGCTTGCGGGCAAAATGGAAACACTGCAGATGCATACTCAGTAGGAGTCTGCCTGTCCAGTGGATATGCATTCCCCCAGTAGCTCTCAAGAGGTCTGAACGGTGGGCTTTTATTCTCAAAGGCAGAGAAGTTTTGCCTCTGTTCTAGCTGTACAATTTGATGTCTCTTCTACATCCAGCACCACCTAATTAAACGCGGTCCATAAATACCAATGCAAAGCATAGACTTGGGTTTTTCTGTATCTCCAAGTGCCCTTTTGCCCTTCTCCCTGCCACCTCTCTTGTCTTGCCACTGAACACCGAGCCTTATGGAAGAATTCGGGGGGGGGGGGGGCTGGATGCTACCTTGTTTTTACACTTCAGTTGGTTTCAGTAAAAGGCACAGCTGACACATTTGTACATACTGACTGTAGGCCTAACCATGCTCCGGAGGTTTGATAGAACTTAGTGGGATTTAAGTTAGAATTATATGCACGCATATGAGGAAGTGAAAGGCCAAACCTTATGTTTGTACAGGAAGATGACAATCTGTTGTACAATATATTGCCTTGGGGCTGTTGAACCAAGGAAAGGGACACTTTAGCCCAAATCACCAACTGGGGAACTAAGAGTTAGTTAGGGTCTGTACTTGCTTTTCTTCTAGAGAAGGGAAGCTCTTTCTGACTTGCCATCTTAATCTATTCTTTCTTCTTGTTCCTTTCCCCTTCTGCTTTGTGTAAGCCTGTGTCTCTTCTTACCACTTCCTGTAAGCTGTCTTCCTCCTCCCCAATCAGTCTGTTTGGCAGAGGAAATACTTTTATAGACTTTTCTTTTTACTAGCATCTTGATAAAGACGTACAGGATCTCTTGATCTTCTAGGTGTGCCAAGACCTCTCTTTCTCAGAAACGGCTAATAAATCAGGGGAAAACATGGTATGAGGATACCACGTGTGGTTGGAGAAGGGAGGAGAATGGTGCCCCCTGAGCCAGAGGCAGGTCAGTTGGGGAATTCAGCAAAAGGTCACACTTGGAAAACAACTAGCTAGACCATTAAAAAAAAATCTTGCCTAAAGTAGGCTGGAAGAGTTCATAAAATACAAAATGTTCCAGAATGGCCTCAGACCTTAGGCTTGGCTTGCTGCGTTCTCCTAGTCCTTGTTTTGGTCTTTCCATTCTCTTTCCACCCCCACCCCATATGGGGAGGGGCTGGCCCTGCCAATGGCATTCTTGTACTGCCCACAAACTGTGAGGGCTGCTCCGCTAATTGCAGCAAGCTATTGTCCTTAGGAGCTCATTAAAAAGAAGCCAGCTGTGTTGCTTTACCTGTTGCTACATCAGACATCTGTTTGCAGAGCAGTGGCTAAGTGCTGGAGTGTGCTGGCTGCTAAGAAATGTGGTCTCCCATAGGATATCAAAATCCTAAATAAAGAATGCACCTTATTATGCCTTGGGTTGGCTCCAGCCCATTTGAACCAGCTGCTGCAGCTGCTTTTGTCTGTAAGGAACGAATTTCACTGTGCAAAGGAAGGCAGAATTGCAGCCATCTGATGAGGAATAGAGATTCTAATGCAGTGAACAAAGGATTGGAGTTAATCTCCTTGACTTTTCTCCCCCTATTTTAGCCAGAAGTTATTATAGTTTGTGGGCTGTGTACATTAGGTATCGCAATTGGTACAGTCCGTGCTGCTCCTTGCACCCTGCTGCTTGAAAGCAAAGGGCATCATTAAACACATTGTCTTCAGGCATCAGTAAACACATTGACAAATATCTGCATGCTGATAGAATTTCCAGCAGTATTGCAGTAATCTCAAACACAGAATGAAATGGATCAGCGGGCACAGTCTCTCAGGAAAGCTGCAATGAACCTGATTCTGAAGCAGGTAGACTAACATGGCTTCTCGATCCACTGCAGCAGCAGAAAAGAGCAAGAGACCGGCAGCACCTAAACAACTAACAAAATTTGTGGCAGGATAAGAGCTTTTGTGAGTCATGTCTCAGTACTTCAGATACAGCTAGAATGTGAGTCCATCTGCCCTATATTTTGGAGGGTGCAGTGATTTCAGATGCCAAAAGACATTAGCAGGTGCATGGCAATAGCTGGTGTGATATGCAGTGGGGTAGTCGGCATGGAGGAAATGAGACAGGTAACCTAGGAGTTTCAGAGGGAGATGAACGAAGCTCAGCACAGCACATCCTCCTAGACTAAACTGACACCTAAATTTCCTGTCTCACTGCCAGTGCTGATTTCCCCCTACCTACTACCCTTCTGCATTGGAGCAAGGTTTGAGCCCAGTGCAACCTTTAAGACCTTTACTCAAAGCTTTACTCAAGATAATAGGGGCCAAGCCCATTGCATTCAGGAATACAACGGGCGTTAGATTGGAGGGGTGGGGTGGAAGAAATTTGTGGGTGTCCCCACCTCCCAGCTGGAAAGGCTACAGGCAACTGTTATGGAACTCATCAGCATGGGCAGCTCTCATGCAGCAGGGATTTGCAAGCCTCGGAGGGAAGTGGAAGGAGAAGGGGGTGGTCAGGGGCTGCCAGGGGTGGGGGAAGGAATGCGCTGAACAGACAGGCAAGCCAGTTGGAGGAGGAGGCAGTTAGAGGTGGGACAGGGGTGTTAAGCGCTGAGTGGCACTTAAGCCATGAGACCACGGCTTATTCTGCATTGAATGATTTTTCCTGCATTGATTCTTACCGATCGCAGTTCGATTTGGGCCCGGACATAGTGAGTGTTCTGCAACAAACAGTTTCCCCGAACCAAAACAGCCTTCAGTTGCTTTTGCCATCTGCATATGGGTGGGCTCCCCCACCCGACTGTAGTGCTTCTCGATCACACCACCCCTCCTCCAGTTTGTGGTGGGCTGCCAGGAAATTTAGCGCCCACCCCACCACTTTAAAGCAACCTTGCGCTTATGCCTCCCCCTCCTCCCCATGCATAGCAACATGTAAGGGCCCCAGGACAGAGTGAGCCTTTGAAATGCATGGCTGAGGCCAAAGGTGTCTGTGGGGGGGGGGGGATTTGCAAGTGCCGCTGAGCTGGAGTTCGGAGGAGAGGTCACCAGAAAACTGAGTTTCCATTTAGACAAAGATATATTATGCCTCAAGCCCCTTAAATAATTTTTTTAAAGAAAAGGCTCCGTAAAATGAATGTTCAGATTAGTGAGCAGAGAGCGGAGAGTAGCATAAAACAGTGAATAATGGAATGATATTAGTCTCTCAATAATCCCAAGCAAAGGATCCAAAAGACAGCCCTTTCCTTTTGAGTCCACGACTTGACCAATCAGCAAGAGACGATTGTGCTACGTCAGCATTGTAAACACGTTTACAGCACTGCAAAAAAGTGGTGGGGAGCGGGGAGTGCCGGTTAATCTGAAGCCACAGACATCTACCCTTTCATCTATTGGGCTTCTGGAGCGCTTTAGTTGGATATCCCAGAAAATAAGTGCTCCCTAATATTCCGGTGAAAAGGTAGGGTCAATGCGAGTCGAGGCATGGAGGTGGCAGATGGAAATTTTCCATCGACCAAAATCAAAGTGGAAATCGATTTCAGTTCAGATGGGAGGAGTTTAATCGATCTGGGATTTCAATAAAAGTTTCGTGCAGATTCAAGCCAGCTCCTCCTCCAAGCTGTTACGGAAATATATTATTTGGAACAGATAAGCATTAGATACAATGAAACCCCCCTGCGTGTCACACCGAATCCAATCACATCTGCTATTGTCATTTGCTTGTTAACGTCATTTGGCATCTGAAATCTCCCACAAATATTGTCAGCCTTTAAGGTGCTACTGGGCTCTTGCTCTTTTCTACTGATTCCAAAGGAGATGGTGAAGAATGCTGTCGTCTCATTGATTCACCTGGAGACGTGCTGTGAAGTCCCGTGCACCGTTTGCGGTAAAGACTTGTGAGACTATAAAAGGACAGATTGTGCATCTGTAAAAGGATAAATGCACATGCCTGTGATGCTAAACATCACAATATTCAGAAGTCAGTGGAATATTCTACTGGAGCCTTGATCTCAAAGCTACTATCCTTCACCAAAAGAATGTAAAAGGAAGACTGCAACAAGAAATGGCTGAATTGGAATCTACCCATACAATTTTTCTCCCTGGGACTGAAGACCTTTGTGTCATTTGTGACCGCTACTCCCCAAAGAGATCTGAAGTGTCTTTGTAGTAATTAGCATTTATTTGCAAGTGTTAAGCAGGTAGGGGCTGCAGAGGCAGGCACATGGGGATCTAGGTTTGAATCCCTACCCTGTCATAGAAGTCTGCAGAGTGACTTTAACTCTGGCCCCCTCTCAGCTCTTGAATTTGCTGAACAATACAGACTGAATTATGATGAATATAAGTTTACTCGGATATTTTTGTATGTTAGACTCCTTGAATTTCTGAGATAAACCTTTATTGTATTGACAGGGCCCTCCTTAAATTTCTCAGAAGCCCTGACAAAGCATGTTCTAGCCTCAGCAGAAATCCGCATTTAGATTATTGAGAGGCAATCTTTGCTTCTTCCAAAGCATTGGTTAGAAAGGCCCTCAGGAGGCCATGTTTACAAAAATCAATTAACCCTCAGAAACCTCAGTCAGATAGAAAGCAGATGCTATTAATCCCAGCAATGTGTCTAAATACCCTGGCATTGGGTGCGCTAAAGCACAATCCTAAACAGTGTTAGGCCCATTGAAGTCGATGGGATTCGAAAGATGTAACTAGATTTTGGATTGCACCACTTGAAGTGTGGAAGGGAACAGAAGAATACAGAAACAATTTGCACTTGATCACTACTTCCCCCTTGTCGGTTTTACCTCGGCCTTGTCCTTAACCAGCATTCCTGTAGAATATAAAAATAGCCTTATTGTACCAGTTCATTCTGAGGGATGCAGTTTGGAATACTGTACAGCAGGGGTAGTCAACCTGTGGTCCTCCAGATGTTCATGGACTACAATTCCCATGAGCCCCTGACAGCGTTTGCTGGCAGGGGCTCATGGGAATTGTAGTCCATGAACATCTGGAGGACCACAGGTTGACTACCCCTGCTGTACAGGGAACAAGTAACCCTTGTTTAAATGCACAAACTGCCTTGGTGCATTAACTCTATAATCGTCTTGACAACTTTGCAAGGTAGGTTGGCATTATTCCCATACTGCAACAACTTCAGGCGAGAGGAATTAGTTCCTCTGGAGAAAATGGCTGCTTGGGAGAGCGCACCCTATGGCATTATACCCACCTAGGTCCTTCCCATCCACAAACTCTCCCCTATCCAGGCTCCACCTCCAAATCTCCCAAGAATTTCCCACACCAGTTAACTACCCTATAGATGGAGTTTCTATTCTCAGCCAGCATGTTTATAGCTACTCTGGAGGCCAGGAAAGGTCCAAAAAGAACTGTGAAAATAATGGGATTTTAAAAAGAAGAGGCTGTAAAGTACCATGCTAATGAAAAGGGCCGGTTCAAACAATCCTTAGTGTAGCATTCCCACCTCCCAGTGTTTTGTGGCATCAGCTTCTTGCTTTGTTTGCTTCTTCCTGATCCCAATCTACAATTCTTCCTTATATTCATCCCTTTTCAAGTCCCTGTCTTTTCTTTGCCACCTTTTGCTCCCTCCATGCTGTTGGAATATGCAAGATCTGCCGTGTGCATCATTCAACAGCATCTGAAGAATATCCTACAAGGGGACATCAAGGGAGATGTCTGGTGAGCATATTTAGATTAGGAACTTGCTGGTATACTTCAAATAATTTCCTTGGTCCTGATTGGTTGAATCGGAGACTTCCTCTTTCTTTGAGTACACTTCCTCCCTCAGGTTAAACAGTGAGGACTCTCTTTCTCTACAAAGCTGTTTCACTTCTCATTTAAGTTATTTATTCTTTAAAGCAGCCAGGGCTGTGCCCCTTTGCATATTGAAAAACTGCCTACACATATTCCCTCTTTTTCTACCCTTGTCCTTGCTTTTAGCCCCTCCCTTTTCCTTGGCTCTCTTTGGAGCCTTCCAGTCCTTAACCCCAACCTTTCTTCAGCCTGTTTTAAGGCCAACAAAAACCGGTGAGAGGGTACCGTGATGGAGTCGAGATTAGAGGAGAGGGCAGAGCCCAGCTGTCATCACCACTCTGGCAAGGTCCAGGCATGAGCTTAAGGGGTTTAAGGATGGCCTCCCTTCACTCCCAGTTAGTCTGCCTTAGGTTTGCCTGAAATGATTTTACCTCAACTGCTTCCAGCTGCAACAAGACGGAACACTGAGGAAAGAGAAATGAAAGTAAACACAACTGGAATGCTGGAAGAGACAGGAGGGGGGAGAGAAGAGGGATGAAGGATTTCCTCTCCCCTAATCTCAGTCTTTTGAAATCCAGGCCATGCTCCTAGCACTGTTAACATTCAGCTTCCCTCTCTATTACAGATATCCTACAAATAAATCCAATCTTCATAGGCTTACAGATTCCCTAATATTGGCTCCAAATGGACCCCCTCCCTCAAAGTCTCAGATGGCACCTCTACAATTTATTTTGGTCTGGGAAGTATTTGAGGGCATGAGCCATTACATGATTGATTGAATCTTGACCTCCTATGAAAACTGAAATATTCCATTTTCCTTCCTTAAACATTTTGTTTAATTGAAATTTCATTGTAAAAGTGTATTTATGGGAGAAAGTTATAGTAATGCCTCTTGAATGGTAGTCATTCTACGATGGGGTCCTTTATCCTTTCTCAACATTTCAAGTGTGACTGAAGGCTTAATTTTTATTTGAATCCCTCCACTAATTCATCGCTAAATAGTTGTTTTTAGAATTTTACACAGGCGACATTTTTCTGCATGGCAGCACTTCATCCATTAGATGGCGATATTGCACATAAAGTTGTCCAATAAGCTTGGCTCTTGGATTCAGAGGTAACTTCACCAGCAAGAATGGCTTGAAACTCGGGATGCCAGGGCCTGAGGATCCCCTGGAATTACAGCTGGCCTCCAAACAACAGACATCAGTCCCTCCCAGAGAAAACGGGGGCTTTGGAGTGTGGACTCCTTGACATTGTACCCCACTGAGTTCCCTGTCCTTCCCAGGCTCCACTCTCATATATCCAGGAATTTCCCAACCTGGATCTGTCAGCCATCACTCATCAGTGGCAAGGGGTGGGACCTGGCAACCCTACTTGGAATGCAGAAGGAGACTCACAAGGTCTTGGGTTGTGTCTGCTGTAATCTTCCAATGGAATTCACTTTGGCTTGTGCAGGATGTGAGTGAGAGCCAACTTCAACTGCCTTGTGAAATCCTCTGTGGCATCTTGTGGGGCACTTTGTTATAGGGGCATGTGTAATGTTCCATAGCCTCCCACACATGAACACAACAGAGAGCTGCTCCTGCTGCTATGAGCCTCAGGGTCTAGAATTTGCAGTTGACTGTTCCACCTTCACCTTGTCTTGTGATAAAGCTTTTTGGCTGCTGTTGAGTTGTTTGTTAGAGTGAGCTGATGCTTCATCCATGAGAACCACGGGCTAGAAGTGGCTTCCTTAAATGAGACGTCCATCAGAACTGGGGGGGGGGGGAATGAAACTCCCTCCAGTTCAGGATTACCAGTTCCCTGGTGGTGGTGGATGGGGTAGGATTGCCAGATCTCAGTCGGGAAACTTCTGGATATTTGGGGGCGAAGTCTGGTGAGGACAGGCACTTCAGTGGGGTATCATGCCAAAAAGCTAACCCTTCAAAGCACACATGTTCTCCAGGGGAACTGATCTCTGGAGTCAAGCTGTATTTGCAGGGGATCCCCAGGTCCCACCTGGAGCTTGGCCATCCCTATTCCAGCTGAGGGGAGGGTACAGTGACATGTATGGAACAAGAAACAGGTTAATTTTGGAAGGACATAGAGTTCTGATTCACATGGTTTGGGTCTAGGTTCTCACTCTGTGTAACATGTGAATTGTGGGATTCTTCTTCATTCCCAAATCCATGGTGACCACTTCAGGTCATGGTGCCCAATGGACCAAAGTTTGGGAAAATACTGTGGGGGGGGGGTGAGGCAGATGGAGCCCCCTTATCCATGTGCACCACAGTTCCAATCTTAATTAGGTACTGTACATGAGGGAATTGAAAAGAATCCCCAGGTCACATCTGTTTGTCCCCCAGGGCAAGGACCCAGGCCCCAACTTGTGTTCTCCATATAATCGGCCATATAAGTTGGGATCCAGGGTATCTGACTAAAGATCTGCTGTACTATCTTTTTGCCTCCACTCATGCTCTCCTTGTTTATATGAATATAAAGTAAATATTGCAAAGACAGTATAAATCTTCAGTGTTAAGGAAGCCAGAGCCAGATAGCACTGGCCCTGAAGCTACTGTTTTTGCAAGCTGATGGGTAGTAGTTTCCATGGCAGGTGGCCAGAACTTGGCCTAATTTATAGGTTCGTTTTGTTATGACTAGTCACTTGGTAGCTACAAAAATGCAGCTCTGCCCACACACATACCATGAGACTGATCCCTCACCCCTGAGATGCAGGTTCAGGACAGCAATTGTTCAAGGAGCTGCAATTCCAGGACAAAGAGCATGCACAACACATGCAAGTGTTGCTGTCCATGTGCTAGCGCCACAGCCTACTGCGTTGCGTAGTTTAGAAAAGAAGGAGAGCAGCGGGCTTTTTATACACCACTTTTCACTTTCAAAGGAATGTGGCTTATAAACACCTTTCCCTTCCCTTCCCCACAACAGAGGTAGGTGAGGCTGAAAGAGCTCTAGGAGAACTGCTCTGTGAGAACAGCTCTAAAAGAAGTGTGACTAGCCCAAGGTCACCCAGCTGGCTGCATGTGGCAGAGAAGTGGAGAATCAAACCGGAGTTCACCACTCCTAACCACTCCATCACACTGGCTGCCTTACTCAGGAAACCGGAGTCACATACAAAGAGGAAGGAGCGCTTTTCAGCAAGCATAACAGGTGACTGAACATCACATTCAAGAGCCTACTTCTTGCTGTCATTACAGGAATTAGTCAGCTAGTCACTCTGGTTTGCATCAAGGCATTGAAGAAGTTGCTCTACATGCAAGTGATTCCCTCCTTTGATCTGCTCCGGATGCTTTGGAGTTTATAATATTGTCAATAAACTTACACCCTGTACCTCTTGGATTTCTAATACTGCTTAAATTACTTTCCAACAAGGAGAAGTTTAGGTATGGTTGGAAGGCCATTGATAGGTATGCTTGTTGAAGCCAAGCCGGTCTGTATCTGGTCAGTGCCTGGATGGGAGACTTCCTTCTACGTAAAGTGCCTTGAGTTCCATAAAGAAAGATGAAAAGGAGACAAAATTAAGGCCCACCTGGATCTCCCCCCCCCTACCCCGTCCCCACCTTTTTGGGAGATGTGTTTTTCATCTGTAGAATGCGCTAGGCGTGCACAGACACATCCATTCCAGAGTTGGCACCACTGCATGAGTGCCTTCTGATTGGATTCTCCCCTCCCCCTTATTTGTCTTTCCACTCACGGTGGTTTCAATTAATAAGGAGGTTTCAGAATGGTTGATGGGGAAGAGCCCTGCGGTTGCTGGCCGCCTCTGGCAGGAGGCAATGACGGAACAAACACTTTCCAGTAATTATGTTTTTGGCACTCTAACCTCACATTACCAGGAGTGCAGCAGTGCATGATTACCTTACAGTAAAATGACCATCCTTCATATGACAAGGTGTGCAGTTTCAAGCTTTGGTACACACTGCTGGAAACCCAGATTCATTGGGAGGACATGTGTATACTTGAAGCCTGAAAATATGCCAGTTGCTCTTCACACAGGACAAGTGCAGGAGCTGGGAGGACTACAGGTAGTTTACTTTTCCTACCTATTACATTGGTCAGAGCACTGGAAAGGCAGGCAGGGAAAGTTGAATGCTGATTGTTTTCCCCTTGCAAATGCACCTGATTTCAAGTCATGAGTGAACCTCATTATTTTACTGCTGAGATATCCCTGAAACATTTTTCAGGCTTTGAGAAACCCCAGAACCATGCAGAATATGATTGGGAAGCATAGCTGTGGACACACCCACCTGGGGCCTTCCCACCCCGCCCAGGCCCATAATTCGCCATTGGGGCAGATCAACATGACAATATATATAGTTATATCACCTGACAAGAGTTTAACACATTTAAACAATATAAAAATATTAATTAACTCCCCCCCCCCATTTGGGAAAGCCTTCCGGAGCCATGAAGAAACCCCAGGGTTTCACGAAACCTTGGTTGAAAAACCTGGACTACGCAATAGAAAGATGAGCAGTTGGGATTCCATATTCACATATTAAGTGTTCTCAGTAGCTAGTCACTGTCCTTTAGCTTTTGATGCCCCCATGCAGATCTCACTGTTATGTCTAAAACAGGAATAATAATCATGCAAGACTCTCATGCTTGTTGCAAGAGCTGAAGACAGAAGAATCACTCCAACCTCCCTTTCCAAAAGGTGTTTGCACAAGTCCTTCTTTACTCCAGATGATGGGCTCCTTGTAGCCCCAGCCTTTAGGCATGGGGAAGGCTTCTACAATCTTTGTATATTTGGTCTGTAAAAGGTGGGATCTGGCTACACTTTCAGAAGAAAAGTACGTGCAATCCTCCTGGGACCTTAACATTTCGGAATGTGAGAAAAATGACATATTAGACAAACAAACCCTTCTCTGCAAGCAGAAAAGTGCTAAGGGTTTCATCCAGTAATCTGCCAATGGAAGGTGCCGATGGTCCTGTATGTTTTCTGCCTCCCCCCCGCGGCTTCATTCAACTGCAAGAAGGTCGATTCCCACTTCTCAGGACCTGCATGGGCAACTGATATCTACAAGGGTTTGGGGGCTTCAGTGTGGAGGAGGAAGAGGATGAACTTGCTCTTCCTTCCTCTTCCATCAATAGAGTTTCAGTAATGGGAGAGGAGAAGGGAGGGTAGGGTGATTTTGCTCCTTTCCCTCTCCTTCACTTAGCCCTCTGATTGTTGTGGCTGTTAGTTCATGTGGTTCCTGTGCGCCTGAGAATCAGCTTCCTGGCATCAGAAAGGACTGGTGGAAGGAAGAGAATGCAGCAAAAGCTTCCAGTCCTTATGGCCATGATCACTGAACTCTATAAGCTGAACGCTCTGGAGTGGACCCTGTGGTAGGTTTCCACAGGTCAGCTTGTTGTGGGGTAGGAACTGATCGTGCACTTCCCACACCTGAAGCAGTCCCATCTTAGGAGGAGGAGGCAAGAGAATTTTCTGCTTATCTCAGTGGGCCCTTAAAGCCCTCTTCTGTCTGTGGCATTCCCCTTCCTGGATAGGTTGTCCCTATCAATAAGCAAACTTTATATCTTGAGACTGCATGTGAATTTTTCAGAGAGATCCTGGAAGGCAAACAATAAAGTGTCTACCATGAACTGGACAAAAATTCACAACCTTTGAACTTTAGAGAGCAGATGGATTCATGCTCTTTCAGACTCCATCTCTAATTATTGTCACTCGTGATCTACATGGGTAGATAAGCACAACTGTTGAATGTTATGGTAAAATGATCTTGGTCTTTTTAAAAACAAAAACCTCCATTCTTCTGCCAGCTCCTGCAGGCCTAATCTCTTTGTTCCTATGTTCAGCCTTGATTGCCGGTTTCTAACCAGCCACAAAACAATGTTCTCCTTAATTTGACATCTATCGTTGCCCTTCAGAACTCGTCTGAACTTTGAATGCACCTGTAAAGGAGCCGCTGGCCTGGGTTGCTGCTGGTAACAGCACAGATGGAGCCAAGGAGACACCAATGGGGGGAAAAAATCAAAATCAAAGGCTCTGTTGCAGAGAGTGTTTGTCATTTTCTTCAATTGGTGGTGGTGGGGGGGGGTTTGCAGGGCTATCACTGCTGCAGTTTCTTCTGTAAATTCCCTTCTCAAAACACCACAAGAATAAAAAATTCCAAAGTGTGCAACTGTAACATAAAAGATGTGAGTTTATTTCCTTGGTGTAATTTAGGTTGCAAGCTTGTTCTCAAGGATTCTGTCTGCAAGAGGAACCAATACAGCTAAACCATCACTCACATACTTCCTGCACTCCTTTCACCTCTCTGCTTCCCTTGCGCAGGAGCATCATTGAAGGCTTTGGGCTTCAGGAAGCTTTGAAACCTGGGAACTGAAGGCAGGAGCCCAGATGAACTGGAGTTCGTTTACTCCCCTCAAAGCAGGGGATTTTCTGAAAATTGGTCTCATTCCACTTTCATTGTTTGATTTTATTTATTATATGTATTTATCACCAATCCCAGCCAACTGGCTTGAGGCTATTTACAAAAATAAGATAAAACTCCCTCTCCCAACCCATCCCACCCTGCCTGTCTCCCCTTCTGTCTTCAGTGGGCCATGGGACCCCATAATATATAGGAGGGATACTTGGAGGAGGGACCTCATGATGTTCTGCCACCCAGCCTCAACCAAACACCTGATAGAAGAGTACCATTTTACAGGCCCTGAAAAACTGCAGAAGCTCCTGCAGGGCCCTCAGCTCTTCATTCCACCAGGTGGGGGCCAGGACCAAGAAGCTCTTGGCCCTGGTTGAGGCCAGGGATCTCCAACCAGTTAGAATTCTCAGAGAGCAAGGCTCTGAGAGTGGCATAGAGAGTAGGAAGGTCTGAGAAACCTGGTGTGGCACTGAGAAGTGGTCAATGCCATAAGCAGTTTGGAGTACTTTCGGAGTTGTCTGTAACCATGGGTTCCACCAAATATTCAAGAACTCAGATCCTGGCTAGATAACTTTAGAACTGAAAGTGTGTGTGTGTGTGTGTGTATGTGTGTGTGTGTGAGAGAGAGAGAGAGAAGGATGTTGTTATTCCAGGAAATGTAATAATGTATGTGTTGATAAAGAAACCAAATAACCCTAACCTGTTGAAATCAGGTGCTTATGCACTTGTAGAGTAGCTGAGCTCATGGGAACAAACCAGGGGCAAAGGTATATGACCTATGAGATCCACTAGAACAGTGGTCCCCAACCTGCGGGCCGCGGCCCGGCGCCGGGCCGCAAAGGCCATGGCGCCGGGCCGCGGCTCCCTCTCCCCGCCCCCCCCCCCGCAGTAAAAAACTTCCCAGGCCGCAAGCTTGCGGCCCGGGAAGCTTCTTACTGCGGGGAGGGCGGGGAGAGGGAATCAGGGCCGGGCCGCGCCCGCGCGGCCCGCTGGTGCGGCCCGATCCACGGGTGCGGCCCGCGGGCGCGGCCGGGCGCGGCTTGTGGGCGTGGCCCGCGCGGTCCCTGCGGGCGCGGCCCAATGCCCTGCCGGTCCCCAGCCTAATAAAGGTTGGGGACCACTGCACTAGAACATATCACGATGTCATATATTTTCATTATTTATGTACAAGTCATTAATAGTTAGACTCTCCAAACTAAACCACAGGAAATTTTCTCTCCAGGCCACAAGGAAAAAATGGTACTCCTAGTAACTACCAGCCCTTAGTTCTGCAATGTTCAGTTCAAGAAATTGATCTTGCTTAGTGTCCTTATATGGAGAAAACCAACCAGCCAACAATAAAAGATATTTCCCTCTAAGACTATGTCATTTCAGCCTATGAGGTAGGTTAGGGTGGGAGATAGTGACTTGCCCATATATATTAATTCCAATTGTCATTTTCATCTTTTTAACACCTGCAAAGCCTGCTCATTATTGATGCAACTATTGTTCAATCTCTCATCATTTTCCACAATGGCTAATTTCCTGCTCTTCCCTCAAGCCTGTTTCTTCTCTTTTCAGTCTTCAATTTGACTAATTTCTTCTGCTTTGAGTTGACCAATTTCATTCTGTTTTTACTATTCCCAATGCTGGTTCCCTCTTTGCTGCTCCTGTCTGAGTTAGACACCCCCATTGACTTTTAAATACAGGCATCATGTAATTCACTGCAAAATGACTGCTATGGGAAGCAGGAGCAATCAACAAATGGCAGCAGTGAAGGTCAGTTACAAAAGGTTGGAAGTCCCCAAGCCAGACATCCTCCTATAATGGGAACGGGTATTTCCGAAGGAGCACTCCCTGCAGACTAAACAGTGATGCTTTCTGCTCTGGGGAGCACCTCTTGCTTCAGCGAGATGGCGGAAAGTTGGGACAGGCCCTTTGATTTGGGGAGGAGTTATTTGGAAAAGGCTCAAATGGGTATCAGGCAGATCAATGGGCATCAGGCATAATTTGGCTGACTTTGACAGGGTAGATTCAGGGTAAATAAAATGAAGTACTACACACAACACAGAATTACTTTATGGTGCTGCTCGCTGCCACAGGATGGAATGACTGCTACTTTAGATAGTTCAAAACAAGGGATTTGGGTGTGGAGGGGTATATGTATTATGGTGGCCAGGTCCCTCGTGGCCATTGGGGGGGGGCATGTGGATAGAGCTGTCAGATCCAGGCTGGGAAACTGGAGATTTGGGGATGGAGCCTGAGGAGGACAGGGAACTCAGTAGGGTATAGTGCTGTAGAGTCCACCCCCCAAAGCATCTTTTTTCTTGGGGGGGGATTATCTCTGCAGTCTGGAGATGAGCTGCAATTCCAAGGAATCCCCAGGTCCTTCCTGGAGGCTGCATCAATATAGTATAGCTTGACTGGATCAGGTCTTGGAAGCTAAGCAGTGTCACTGCTTGGGTGGGGGACCACCAAGGAAGACTTTGTGAAGGAAGTCAATGGCAAACATTCTGTGCCTAATCACTTGGCCTGAAAACCCTATGGGGCTGGTGTGAGTTAATCAGCTGCAACTTGACAGCACTCCACACAAACACACCACCGTGGGTTTAGACAAATTCATGGGGCATAGAGCTGTCCGCTGTCATGGCTAAAATGTTTTGTGATAACAGTTGTTGGGGAACAACAATTGCGGATGGCCTTGGCTTCTAGGCTTTGGTTATAGGCTTTTTGGAGGTAAGCATCAGCTTAACCACTGTGGGAAACTCGATGCTGCAGAACTCCTTTTACATCCTTATAATGCAGTATGCCTGGATGCATGTTATTGCACAGAGAATGAGATAGCTCTGGGAGTGAGCCGTTTTAAGATAAACAGGAAGTTATTTTGACTACATGAAGGCAATCACGTACGCTGGATGCGGGCCCCTTGCAGATCTTGCTGTTTAGGTACATGGCAGCCTCTTCCACTGCCACCATCACTGAGTGTGGCTCAATCAAAGATTTTATGGCTGGAACGACACTGGAAACAGTAAGCGATCGAAGGGAATGAGAATCCCAGCCTTTTGGAGGTGGCATCCAGCACAAGCCTAATCTCCAGCTAGATAAAACGAGTGGACTTTGTCTATTGACAGCTTGAACTTAAGCCAACGGGGCTTAAGTGGCAAGGGCACTGCTCCGACAGTCAAGAGACCTGAACATGCGAGCAGCCTTGCTGCCAAGTGCACATGACCTTGATTGTTTCTTTACCATCTGAACTGAAGTTACCATCTTATCATCAAAAGCCACATTGTTATTATTGACTCTGAATACTGGACATGCTCCAAAAGCGTAGCCATATTAGATGGTAGCAGCAAAGAGATTACAAAAAGGCTGGTGCAGTCACAAAGGTAGCTCTTACCATTGTGAAAAGAAAGAAAGAAAGAAAGAAAGAAAGAAAGAAAGAAAGAAAGAAAGAAAGAAAGAAAGAAAGAAAGAAAGAAAGAAAGAAAGAAATCTGGCAAGTGCTTCTGCTGTCCATTTGCCTCCCCTCCTTGACCTCAGCCAGGTTCAAGTAAAATAACAGCAGCAGCACCTGTCATAGATGTTACTGCTAACTAGGACTCCCGGACTCCTGGGCTCATTCCTCATGTGTAGGATCATGTGTAGGATAATGCACAGCTGGATTTTCCTGTGCAGAACAGGAAAATCAATTTCTAAAGGTCATTAATTAATGTGTGCAGTATGGGCCCTGTTTAACCAGGAGCTGACAAATGGGATTGGGATCCTGGTGAAATTAGAACTGTGGTTAGAGTGACTAGCAATCCAGCTGGATAGTAGTATTTCCCTTAATTGCAGCTAAAGTAGGGAAGCGATTCAGTTTTAGGTTCCAGCTTTGTGTTAGGAAATGCCTGGAGGCTTTGGGGGTAGAGCCAGGAGTGGGTGGGATTTGGGGCAGGGCAGGATCTCAGTGGAGTCTACTGCTATGGATACCCTCCAAAGCAGCCATTTTCTCCAGGGGAACTGGTCTCTGTTGCCTGGAGATGAGCTATAAAACTGTGGGATCCCCAGGTCCCACCTGAGGACTGGCATCCCAATTAATCATTCCAGAGAAAGAGAAGAGGGTATCAGGAACGTGCATGTACCTCTGGGGGTGCCTCCTATTAGCTGCAGTTAACAGGAAGCCCAAACTTCTGAGTTGGATGGAAAGTAACTGGAACTTTTATAGGCCAATATCTTTAAACCGCTCCGTGGTATTAAATAAAAGAGTAAGGGGTAAGTGGGAGGAGAGTGGGCGGGCGCTGTCCAGGATAAAAACTCGGAGGAGCGAATCAGGAGCCGCAAAGCGTGGCCAATGGGGAGGCACGTGAAGCCCGAGCCGCCGACTCTCCACTCTCCCGAGGCGGCCATTGTTGCCTCACCGCCCGCAGCACCGTGAGTTAGCCATGAGCACCCGCATGGCCGCCGCAGAGGAGCCTCCCCACACGCCGCTGGGCTGAGGGAAACCTCCTTTCCCTCTGCCCGGCGACACCCCTTCCCCACCCTCTGAGCTCAGCCCTACCCCCCTCCACCTCGCCAAACGCCTCTCTGCCCCCCGCCAACGAGCACTTCCCACCCCGGCCCGCATGTCACTTCCCGGACCCCCAAGCCTTCTCCCGGCTCCAATTTACCATTTGCCCCTTCGGCCACTTCCCCGCTGCTTTCGTCGCCTCCCTGCCACCGTCACGCCACCAGGGCCGCCTGCCCACATGGCCCTGCTATTCCCTCAGCAGCCTCGCCGCTGCCGCTGTTGCCCCCGGCCACACTGATCGCCACAAGCTGGGGCCGCACCCGTAACCAACAAAGAGCTGCCCTTCGCTTTGCTCCTGTTGCCCCCGCGCCGATGGCTACAGGGTGGGGCTGTGCCCACGAACAATGCAGACCCCTCCACTATGGCTCGATGCAGTTGCCCACGGGCCCTGGCCGCTCAAACAGTGCTGAGCCGGGCCGCCGCCTCTGCCATGCCTCCATGCCATCGCGCCCGGGCCCTGGCCGTGTTGATGGCTACAGGCCAGGGCCACGCCCGCGAAAGCCACAGACCCAGACCACCACCACCGCCACGCCTCGCTGATGTCACCTTCTTCTTGCAGCCATCGCCCTGCCGCACGCCCCGATCCTCCGGCCTGCACCCGCACCCTTGGCCTACAGGTGCTAGCGCCTGCTGTATTCTAAGGACAGCGGGCTTTATTTCTAGTATATATATAAAATAAATACCTAGCTAGATGCATAAAGGGAACTATAGCAAGTAAACTCTAAATGTACATGGTATGAGATGAGGGATCAGGGATAAAGAATGAAATGGTGGATATGCTAATAGCTATCACTACAGTTGCCATGCTTCACTTAGGAAAATTCCTGGAGATTCCGAGACAATATCTGGGGAAGAAAAAGTCTGGGGATGGGAGGGGAGAGGAAGGGAAGGGAGGGAGATCAGCGAGGATATGATACCACTCTTGGATTTAAATTTCTCCTATACCAGTCTTTGGGCTATCATGAAATCTGACTTTGGAAATTTCCTCCAGGGCAAATGACCTCTGTAGTGAGGAGATCAACTATAATTACAGGAGAATTCTAGGCCTCACCTTCATGTTTAGGGAAGCTAGCCCCTAGGTGGAACCTGGGAAAACTCTCAAATTATGGCTTATCACTAGACTACAGAGATCAGTTCCCCCAGGGATAATGAATTTGATTGTACCTTACTGAGGTCTCTGTCTTCCCCAGGCCCCAGTCTTAAATCACTAAGAGTTTCCCAAACCCGAAGCTGGAAACCTTACCCTCTACTCTTTTGCCTATGGCCAAGGGGGACTTGGCCATCCTAGAGGCCGGTGAGCTTCATGGCACCCTATGAGGACCAAATTAAAAAAACAAAACCAAAATGCTGAGCTCTTTCATGGAACCGAAGCACTTTTATTATCTTCATTCAGGCCCCTGGGCCTTTCACGCTTTGCCAACAACTACAACTAATCAAATAGTGGAGTTCTGATGATTTGGCCTGAAGTTCTTGAGATAACAGTGTAACTATGAACCCAAGAGTACCTTTTTGGGTCAACAAGAACAGGAAAAACTATGGACCCGAGGTCAAAGAATGGAGGTCAGTTAATTCAATCTCAACTGGTTGAAGCCAACATGTAAAGGCAATAAAACCTTGGCCTATTCTGTTGTTTTGCCACAGACTTTATGGCAGACACCTTGTTTTGCTCCTAGCCATGTGTTTGCTCTCATTAAACTATGATTAGAACTCCACAGAGAGACGATTGCCTTGCAAGCATACCCTGGAGAAGGAAGCACAGTGGGCAAGGAAAGTTTTCAGCATGCCACCACCGACCGAGAGGGGCCATGTGTGTGGCATGTTTAAGCCCTGACATCTCTCTGTGCAATGACTATGTAGTGGTTAAGGGTTAAGGTGAAAGACCTCTGCTTGTAACCCTGGAGCACACTTTCTCAACCAGGGGTTTGTGAAACCCTGGGGGTGTTGATAACAATAAACAGAGTTATACCTTTTGATGCCCCTTAACTTCAACAGCCCTCTAAGGGCTCTGCTTGGGATATATTGTTAGATTGCCAAACCAATCATGGTTTCAGTGCTGCGCTTGTAGTGATCTGCATTGGCAGTATTCCCATCAGTCCACTGAAGGTTGGTGGAGAGCTCTGCTCAGCTGCAACACCACAGTGCACAAAGTGTGCGCAGACGGGATCCTCCTTTTTGGTAGCTAGTAGTTAGTTACACCATGCTTCTTTTTCTTCTCAGTTGCCCTTTGACCATGGCAACAAGGTATTTCAGTGTGCTCTGCTACACAGGTGGCTTCTGAACATACCCTAAAGGCAATACAGGCTTCTAGGGACATTGACTGCACCTGGCATATAGGCTGTTCAGGTTTCTGAAAGATCGGCACAAAGTGACACAAGAGATTCCCTTTCCAATGCTCCATTGCTTCGCCCATTAAATTGAATACTCAGGGGATGATGTAGAACAGCTTAAGATCTCATTAACTAACATGTGCATCTGCATAATTTCATCTTGAAAGTTTCCTGTATTAAGTATGTGATCAGTGCCAGTCCCTCAGTGGTCATTATCACAGCTCTGATGTCAATATAGGTAGCTGAGTCATTCATGCGTGCATCTTAAAAGATCTTGATCGTAACTTCATGGTCCTGGGAAACTGCAAAAGGCACACTTTGGGTTGGATCCAGCCAGTTTTTTCCACTTCATCTTACGCAATCTACCTCTATAGTGCTTATTACTGTGCCCATCCTGCATGGCTTTTATAGGTGCAGGTCCCATGATTCTCAGCATAGGCTTTTTAGGTTGTCAAAGAAGCTCGCCTTCATTTTTCAACAGCAAAAAGATCACGGGACTCAACCACGTTAATGGAAATAGACTGAATCCCATAATATGAGTCTGGAAAAGTGGGGGGCAGAAAGTGTTTTACAGCTCAATTATTGGCATTTTAAAGAATTGCCTTAAAATCATCAGCTGCCGTGTTCACTCACAAATTTTAGCTTTCAAAAGGCAATGGGGTCAAATCCAAAGATTCCGTTCCACTAATGGCAGTTCCTGTCTTCAGTCCACGGGGATTTTTTACTGAATAAAACATTTTTATTTCTTCAAAAACGCTTTTTTTGCAGATGAATTAGGCAATATTGCTTTGAAAAATCGCATAACCTTCATTTGCACAGATGTAAAAAAATGGATTTGTGACCTTAACAATTCCCCCATTTCCACTAACTCAACCCATTTACAAGCAAAGGCTACACTCCTAAGAACCTTTTCCTGGGAGTGAAAGCCCAATTGAATAAAATAAGACTTACTTCTGAGTAAAACTTCTTAGGATTTCTCCTACTGGGTTGACTATTAAGGTTATATGGTAATGTAAACTATCAACATTTCTATGAATGGCTTAATATATGAAAGGGAGAAATTAATATTAAATCTGAGACTTTCTAAACAAATCGTTTAATAATTAAAGATACATTTTTTTCTAGAAGAGGAAGCATCCTGTGATGCCCTCTATTAATTAATTAATTAAAATCTTTATCATTTCCCTTTTTTCGTGGGTCAAGGCTAGGGAAGCCAGTCCCCAAGTGGGAAATGGGGATACCCCAGATTTACAGCTCATCTTTGGGCAACAGAGATCAGTTCCTCTGGAGAACATGGCTGCTTTGGAGGATGGACTCTATAACATTGTGCTACATTGAGGCCCTTCCCCATTCCAAAGCCCACCCAGTCCACGTTCCACCCCCACAGTCTTCAGGTATTTCCCAACCCAGACCTGGCAAATGTCGCTCGCAATATTGTCCTTTTGTACATTTCCCTTGCCTATTACTGCAAGGCTAGAAGTACACATTATGAAAAGAACACAGGAATACTTCAAGGCAAATGTAGTAGCCCTTCTTCTGCCCACATCTTGCATCCCCCTCACATTCTACTCATACTGTGAATCCATATGTAAACCCACCTGAGGGAAAAGGGTTTGGGGGAAGCATTTGCAGGGGGAGGGACACACCAATTTGTACCCATCCTTCCCAAGTACTAATTCTCTACTACAAATGCTCCTTATGTCCTGTGTCCCTTCAGCAGATGAACATTTTAGTACACACATTTCCAGCCACCATGGGGCAGATTTGTTCTCAAGCAGTAAACATATGGGCTATGAAAAGCAGATATATTTCTGCTAGATGTACAGAGAAATGCATTTACTATTGAATCCGTAGATTCAATAAAGACATGGACACTTTAGCTCCAAACAACCAATACTTTACTAAAACCAGACAACACTGAACACTGACACTGGGGAACTCATATACATGTTTGAGACTCCTGCCAAGACGCATGATTAGTCCTTAACAGAGGCCACTGATAGGTCCATAAGCCTGTCCGCTGATTGGTTAGAATCCCTTACAAAAAGTACAGGATCCCAGTCATTGCTCTGAGCTCAAAGCTTCAGGGTGTCTACCGACACAACATTTACCTTTCATATTTAGAGCTTTACTGTGAGCAGTAACTGCTATGGCTGTCAGAAGTACAGTTCCCACATTTTGAGATTTCTGGTACAGCATAGTAGTTACAGCAAAACCAAAATGGAGACTTATTGTACCTTAAAGGCCAACAGATTGATTAACCCTTAAGCTTTTGTGTATGACATGCATCAGATACATGGTATGCGTTATAATACTGAAACAGCTATAATCTAAATTCAGGCAGGAAAGAGAGGTGCACAACATACTATAAAAAGGCCAAAGGGCGAGCCACCTTAGGGTGTAACTTCTCTTTTTTATGGTGAACTAGTGCTTATGCTGGGAGCGATTGAGGGCAAAAGAAGAAGGGGACGATAGAGAATGAGGTGGCTGGATGGAGTCACTGAAGCAGTCAGTGCAAACTTAAATGGACTCGGGGGAATGGTATAGGACAGGAAGGCCTGGAGGATCATTGTCCATGGGGTCACGATGGGTCGGAAATGGCTTTGCACCTAACAACAACAAGTACTTATGCTGTCTACCTTTCAAAAGATACTATTTAGTTCTGTCCATGGATTTTTCACTAATCAAGGAAGTAATTGACGGTATCCAGATGTTCCTTTCTCACTTACCAAAGTGGTTGGAGCATTAGCAGGATCCTCTCCAGTGCAGTTGACAAATACAAATGAAAGAGCAGCTTATCAATTTGTTTTCTTACTTGCCTTGAAGTTCATTTTTGTTTGTAACTTGAGATTTCAGGGCAGGACGGGATAGAAACCTGAATTAATCTGCTCTCTTTGTCTCCTTGCCAGATGCTAATCATGGTTTGCATGCCACAGAGAGAGCATAAGAGCCTCCCTTGTTTCCTTATCACAGGAATATTTGCTTGATTGCATTTCTGTCTCGCTATGCATGGAAGGTTAGGGGCTTTTCCCTCCTGAATGTATGTGGTTAGAATAAGATCTGGGAGACTCCCATTCTGTGAGAAGCTCGTTGGGTGACCTTAGAGCTACTTGCGTTTACTCGCTCTTTCTCTACCTACTTTACAAGGTTGATACAAGGATAAAATGGGGAAGGAAGAACCACATTGATAGAGGCTCTGAGTGAGGGGAAAAGCAGCTGGGGAGAATTTAAATGGAGAAATGACTAGCATGGAGAGAGCTAAGTACCCTGTCCCTTGGCCACTCCTTTCCTCGAACGCTAGTCTGCTGGTGATACATTATTTTTTTTTAATACCACCTATGCTTCATGGGATCTCCAGGTATTTTCCAACCTAAAGCTGGCAACCCTTGAACAGAGCCCAAATTCCTAACACCAACTGAGCCTTTTGGTAGCTAGGACTGTCACAAAGACAACATGAGGTGATGCTCTGTCTGGTTTCCCCCACACAGGGCGCTGAAGTAGCTCTTTTGCACCCAACCAGCCTGAGGAGGTAGTGGGTTGTGGATGTGTGTTAAGTGCCGTCAAGTCACTTCTGAATGATGGTGACTCTGTAAATGAATGACCTCCAAAGCATACAGACATTGACAGCCTTGCTCAGGTGGTACAATGAGATAATCTTCCCTAGGATGCCTTGAAGGAATTGTGGGACCTGTAGTTATATCACGCCGCAGTGTTAATGGTTAAGACAGCAATTACCAATGGCATGGAAGTAAAGCATTATTGACGTGTTTATCACTTGCAGTTAATTGGAAACCCACTCCCTGCTTGTCTCAGCACTTGCCCTAGGCCGCTGCTCGTGAAGCTTGCCGCATCACCTTGTTCCTGTAAGCCTGCCCTTGGGAATGTTCTTGCCTCCCAATTATTTCAATGGGATGAAGTGGCAGGGCCGACTTCTCACCTGCCCATCAATTCAAAGATGGGCCTTCATTTGAATAATGAAACCATCCATATTTCATGCTGATGATTGCCCACCAACTTGAAACAAGAGGCTGGAAAAAGAGGTAAGGTGTCACTCCAAAGTCAAGGGCTCATTTTCTTTGATTTAGCAAGGCACCCAACACGTTTGTTTTTTTTATGGCTTTTTGCCAGTTTGAGGTCAGGTGCAGAAAAGGGCCAGAGTGGTAAGGCAGCTGACATGCTGTCTGAAGCTCTGACCATGAGGTTGGGAGTTTGATCCCAGCAGCCGGCTCAAGGTTGACTCAGCCTTCCATCCTTCCGAGATCGGTAAAATGAGTACCCAGCTTGCTGGGGGGTAAAATGGTAATGACTGGGGAAGGCACTGGCAAGGCCACCCTATATTGAGTCTGTCATGAAAACGCTGGAGGGCGTCACCCCAAGAGTCAGACATGACTCAGTGCTTGCACAGGGGATACCTTTACCTTACCAACACATTTGTGTTTTTTTTAATGGCTTTTTGAAATTTGAGGTCAGGTACAGAAAAGAGCCAGCATTCAAGTGGGAAAGAGAGACAATATTTGCAGTGTTCAGCTTGAGTCAGTCAAAGGACATTCAGAGAGAAGTACTGATGAAATGAAGCCAGCGCTGAAAGAACCAAAGATGGCTGCTGAACATGGCAGCACCGTGACACATCTGCTAATTTTTATTACAACTTACCCCGTGTCTTAAATGTTTCCCACGTCTGCATTACTGGCTGCTGGTAGTGAAGGAACCAGACAGTATTAAGGACAGCAAAGTTCTGACATTGTGCAAGAATGCCATCAAGGCTGGGGGCTGCGGGAAGGCTGCTGGGCCACTAATCCCCCTCACCACAGCATCAGAAAGAATGTGTCTGAAGTCCCATTGAGAACTTAGCTCTTGCCTTGCTCTGCCCCTGCTTGTGTCTTGGGAGACGAGCCTCTGCTTGCACATCAACATGTGCAGCAAGGAGTAGGACAAGGTGGAGCAGGGGCAGACTTGGAAAAGAGTATGCCAGAGAAGGAGTCCCCCTCCCACCTTCAAAATGCCAACACAGCCCTCATGACTTCATAGAGAACATTGTGATCTCAGGCTCTCTGCACCATCTGTTTTTCCTTCTCCCTTTCTTTTTCTTCTTCTTCCCAAAACACTCAATTGGATATGCCTTCAGGAGCCTTCGGAGAGCTTATTTTTCTGAAACAGGCACCCACCAGGAGCAGCTGGAGGGGTACACGAATCAGGGAAAGATATGCCTCATTCCTATCAGATAAAGCCAGGAAACTGAAGGTAACTGGCACGAAGCAACACGTTTTGAGAGAGCTCTGGCAATGGCCTGCTTATTCTGTCTCCCTGTTCCTCTTCCCGTCCGATTTGTCCGCCTTCCTACTCAAACATTCTGGCCATTCCTCTCTGCCCAGGGGAGCCTCATGAATGAGGATCATTGTCACAGCCCATGCAATGGAATTACTTCATTGGTAGGAGCTGCTGAGCCTGTGACAAAACCGAGAAGACCTAAAGCTCATACTAGGGAAGGTTTCTAAGGAAGGGATAACATGGCTGCCAATTTTTGCTCTCACCACATGCAATGTCTTCATATTTCTTCAGAAAGGTACCTATATTTCTGTTTATTCTGAGGTATCAAAAGGGAACAACAGCAAATGCTATTCAAATGGACCCCCTGGGTAGTTCACACTTGAATCTGGCCCAAGAATCTGCCTTTGGCTCTCCCAGCCAGCAGATAAACACATTGAAACCAGAAATGGCAGCGGAACGATGCTCTTTCTCACTAATGCTCAAATGCAGCCAAGAAGAAAATATTACCTGTCCCTTGGGAGAGGGCTGCTAGGTAAATTTGCCATGCATACCATTCTTGTCATGTGCTCCCCACTTCCCTGAAGGGATAGTCCAGAGGTAGGGCAGTAAATCCAGGGAGCTAGTCTAGAATCCAGGTGGTTAGTCTCTGCTAGAGATTTATTATGCCTTTAAAAATATTTCTAATTTTAAAATTAATTTATTATCACAAACAGTAAAATGAAATATAAAATGCAAATACATAAAATGCGTAACCATCCCTTTCCCCTTTACAACCAAGGACACAGACACCCTTTATCAGCATAGGGCAATTACAGTGTTAATTCAGTATACTCTATTCTATTTCTAGTTCCATTCTCTGTATAGCCCCTGAGCATAGGAGGTCTAATCAGAATGTGCCTTTCTGGGGTGCTGCTTAATTTAACAAGGGTTTATTGACTGGTTGATTGTATGGTATATATAGTACACACAGGAGGCCCTAGTATCATCTGGCAGCCAAGCAAAATATGCTGGAAGGTGGTCTGCCATTACCTGACCCCCCCCCAATGTCCTCTAGTATTCCTTGGAGGAAATACTAGGCAGGGTCAACCCAGCTTAGCTTCCGATATCTGATGAAATTGGGCTTGCCTAGGCTATCCAGGAGCCTCTTGTGGCGCAGAGTGGTAAGGCAGCAGACATGCAGTCTGAAAGCTCTGCCCATGAGGCTCGGAGTTCAATCCCAGCAGCCGGCTCAAGGTTGACTCAGCCTTCCATCCTTCTGAGGTCAGTAAAATGAGTACCCAGCTTGCTGGGGGGTAAATGGTAATGACTGGGGAAGGCACTGGCAAACCACCCCATATTGAGTCTGCCATGAAAACACTTGAGGGCTTCACCCCAAGGGTCAGACATGACTCAGTACTTGCACAGGGGATACCTTTACCTTTAGGCTATTCAGGTCAGGGCACAAGGTTATAGATCTCCTTTATTTTCAATCTTGCAATTTAGGAGTTGCAATTCAGTTGCTTTGCAAAGACCAACCTGCAGTAATCATGTGTAAAGCGACAAAGCTTCCATCTTTGGACTTGTCAAAGTTATTTTCTATTGCCCCAGAGGGTCGGACCAGAACCTATGGGATGAAATTAATTCAAAAGAATTTTTGGCTTAACATCTAGAAGAAGTTCATGACAGAGCAGTTCCTCAGTGGAACAGGCTTCCTCAGGAGGTGGTGGGCTTTCCTTCTTTTGGAAGTCTTTAAGCAGTTTTTAAGCATCTGACAGAAATGCTGATTTTGTGAACTTAGGCAGATTGTGAGTTGGTGGGCAGAAGGGACTGTGTCTGACCTTGGCTCCTATGGCTGATTGCCACTTTGGGGTCAGAAGGCGAATTTCCTCCAGACCAAACTGACCAGGGATTCTGGGGTCCATTCTGCACAAGTTTAATATAGCGATAGTCTTACCTTTCGTAGTCGCTTAAAAAAAAATTATGCACGATGTTGTGCACAATCTGCCAATTCCTCGCCAAGCTCCCGCTACATCGTTCCATTTGTAGCGGGAGCTGGGAAATCCAGAAAAGTGGTAAAGGTAAAGGTATCCCCTGTGCAAGCACCGAGTCATATCTGACCCTTGGGGTGACGCCCTCTAGCGTTTTCTTGGCAGACTCAATACAGGGTGGTTTGCCAGTGCCTTCCCCAGTCATTACCGTTTACCCCCCAGCAAGCTGGGTACTCATTTTACCGACCTCGGAAGGATGGAAGGCTGAGTCAACCTTGAGCCGGCTGCTGGGATCAAACTCCCAGCCTCATGGGCAAAGCTTTCAGATGGCTGCCTTACCACTCTGCGCCACAAGAGGCTCTTCCAGAAAAGTGGATTACCCGCCAAAAAAGCATGTGCCTGCTGCAAGCAAACAGCAGCACACCTGCCAAGGACATGTGCGTTGTAAAAACAGCGCTAGTTGCCCTCCAACTCACCACAACTTCGGTCCCGCCTCCTTCCGGGAGACAGGACTGCCTGATTTTTTTTTTTAAACGGAGGCAACACAGAGGCAGCTTGCTGTAGTGATCTTGTTGAAAAACCACTACCCCTTTCATAGTGGCTGAAAGTATTCCCCTCCAAATGTCCTGTGCTTGAACTGTGATTAAATTTTTTTTGTTTTACCTTTAACACATGTGTAAACGCATAAGCACAGGCACGATCACTAGCATACATAGGGCTTGAAGAGCCCTATGCACATTTGAAGCCTCGCTTATGCGTTTATACGTGTAAATTTAATTCTTTAAAATAAAAGAAAGGGTTAAGTTGAAGGCTCCAGAATGTCCCAGCATTTGATTGGTTTGTCAGCCTGATTGACAGAAGAAGGTGGAATGAATCGCTACACAAAACAGGTGCCTTGCTCTACCCACCGGCCAAACCGGAAGCTGAAGACTAGCGGGGGGGGGGGGGAGGCTGTGTGCAAAACAAAGGTGGGACGCTTTTTTTTTAACACTAACCCATTCAGTGGGAATCACGCTAGTTGGAGCTGAGTGCGGAATTGCCCTGAGTTTTTGTGGGCGAGGAACATCATTTGGACATGGAATAGGAGTCACTGTGGGTGGGCAGTTGATTGTGAGTTCCTGCATTGTGCAGGGGGTTGGACTAGATGACCCTGGAAGTCCCTTCCAACTCAATGATTCTATGACTATTTCTTCGGTCACTCAGACTTACATGCACCCAACCCATTTTTTTAAAACAGCTTTCCCAAGGTCCAATAAGGAAATAATCAAATAGTTCTCAAGAAGCCTCTTGTAACCTTCACTTCCCAGGGTAAACACATCAACCTCAGCTGAAAAAGGAGTAGTTAGGCAGAAATCTGTGATTTCGTGGGGACTCTTGCCTTTGCAGGCCACGGGAGCCAAGAAAAGTCCCTTCTCCAGCACACAGTGCTTTAATTTCTCCTCCTCCCATTGGCACATGCTTCCCGTAAGACATGAGGCACTGTCACAGCAAGAGCTTGGACATTCCCCATTGGCCTTGAGATGACTCAGTGTCTGATTCAGTGCTTGCTGGCTCTTGATGCAGGACTTTGGACCCTTCTGCTCAACAGCCAAATCTCAGGGCTGATTCTCTATGACCATTTCAGATGATGGCCGCTGCAGGAATACTAGCTTGCACTGGCTTTTAGCTGCTTCAGTCCTGTTGTGAGCCAACTGATATGGTTGTTATTATTATTTATTGAATTTCTGTATCACCCTCCCATTTGGCTCAGTGTGATTTACATACAGTTAAAATTAACAATAAATTAAAACCAATAAAACAAAGAAAACATTCACAGACTAAAACATAGTAAAAACATAAGTAATCAGCAGCATTTCAGTCATAGTCATAGCAGCCTCCAGATTATTCACTGCCTGTAAATCTCCGAACTGGGTGTCTCTCTATGGAGGTGTTTTTGTAGAGGAAGGCCATAGATGTTAATAAGTCATTGAGTCATTGGCCCCAACCATAGAGCTCTGTCTTGCAGGCCCTGCAGAAGTGTGACAGTTCCAATAGGGCCTGGATCTCCTCCGGATGCTCATTCAACCAAGTAGGGGAAATGACTGAAAGGATCTGGACCTTGATTGAGACTAGACATATGCCCCTGAGGCCAGGCCAGGGACTGCCAACCAGTTGGAATTCGCAGAGCAAAGTGCTCTTTGGGGGACATAGGCAGAAAGGTGTTTCCCTAGGTACACCACACCCAGACCACAAATGCCCTTTTAAGTACCAGAACCTTAAAACTGTTCCAGAATTCAATTGGAAGTCAGTGTAGCTGCCAAAGTACAAGTTGAATATGGGTCCTCCAAGGTATTCTTGTGAGGATCCAGGCAGCTGCATTCTGAACCAACTGCTATTTCCAGATCAGGGTTAAGGGAAGGCCCATGTAGAGTGAGTTACAGAAGTCCAATCTAGAGGTGACACTTGCATGAAACACCATGGCTAGGTGTTCTGGGGCCAAATATGGAACTAGTAGCCTGGCTTGGTGATGAAAAACCATCAGCCATACTACGCTCTTGATCTGCACCTCCATGGTAAGGGAGGTGTTGAAGATCACACCCAGCTTCCTGCCTGAGTGTGCAAGTATAAGCTGCACCCTCTCCAGGCTGTGTAATTACACTTCCTCATATGGCCCTTTCCTACCCAGCCACAGGACCTCTGTCTTTGAAGGGCTGAGTTTCATGAGACTCTCCTTAATCTATCCTGTTATTGCTATGGTAGTGACCATACATTTAATTCTGATCATCAGCCAGGCGAGGCTATAATCTTCAAAACTATAAAAATAATTATTTGAAAGACCCCAGCAATACAGGGTGCCGGAGAGCACCTCTTTCACTATAGTGAAAGTTTGGCTGCTAAATTGATTTACATGTTAGAAAAAGAATTGGAACTTAGTTGTGTCAAGAAGCTGGGCCCTTTCAGCAGTTGGTGGTTCAAGTCAAACAATGGTTCAGGCTGATGCTTAGTTAAACATCATGGGAGTTCCTGTTTCTGAGAACTTAGGTCTAGCTGATTATAGCTTCCAAGAGTCAGATAAGGGAGATGGAAGGAAAGGAAGGTGCCAGGTGGACCACTAGGCCTAGCAGATTCAAGGCCATGAGAATCCAGGAGGATATAGTCCATCTCATTAGTGCCTGAGCATATGGCTGGGAAGTGCTTGCTTAATTCAGTGTTTCTCAACCAGGGCTACACATAACCCCAGGGTTACTCCAGAGCAGCTACACAAGTTCCGGGGTGGTGGTTAATTTTTAATTAACTCTGACTCTGGGGTACTTCTTGTTTCAGTGTGGGTCATAGTGACTGGAACCCTTGTTTTGGACTTCGAATTTTGAAACCATATTGGACTCGGTTGGGTAACATCTGGCTCTTGAACAAATGAGCTTAATTTAGTTTTATAGCCTTGTCATTTTTATCCTTAGTGTTCACTTTTCTTTTATTGTATAGTCTTGCACAATTTTGTAATCAATCATTTTACTTATATTTTATGCTTTGGGGCTTCAATGTGAATCCAGGACTTTAGCCCTTATTGGCTACGGCTACCAGAGTAACAGTTTCTTCGAACTTGCATAAGCATCCTACCTTGCAAGAGGGGCTTTCTTATTCTTAGGCCCAGAAGTGCTAGAGGCTTGGCTTTTGGTTGCTAGCTGGCTGGGTAGTAAAAGGGCTGGTAACAGTGATACCCTGCCTGGAGTATAAGGACTCGCATTTCAGCCTTCTGGGTTCTTTCTTGCCCGACCTGCCCGCTAAATGGGACCTTGGCATCGGTCCTTTGACAAGGTGGTTGTAGCCGGAAGTGGGGTCACACAACTGCGACAGGTGAAGTATGGTCTGCTAGAATGCCCCCCCCCCTTCTAGAAAATACTTGCAACCAAAACCTAGCACCCCAAACAAGGGAAAGGGAGCAGAAACCTCTCCCCAGCTATGCTAACATTATAGCTGTACGGAGTTTTCACATAACGTAACATTTAAAGCTGAAATCTGCTCTCTCAAGTACTATAATCCATTCTGCTACCTCAGTATTCTGCCATTTCATTTTCCTGCATATATTAGCTGGAGAGCAAAGAGTTGCAACAACTCTGCCCCCCCCCCCCCAACATTCCCGCACTGCATTAATAGTTTGGTCAACTGCAGTTACAAAATTACCTGCCGTTACAAAAGCCGGGCTACTGGGAGCAATGCCATGCAAAAATATGTGGCCTTTCCATAGGCATCTGCAGACGCACGCAGCCATTTACACCAGACCACTGGAATTCCCTGGGGTCTGGTCACCACACGTCTTTGGGAATATATGAAGCTGCCTCATACTAAGTCAGACTAATGATCCATCAAGGTCAGTACTGTCTACTCTGGCAGCAATTATCATGTTTCTCAGCTAGAGAGATCTCTTACATCATCTACTACCTGATCCTTTGAACGGGAGAAGTCTGGAATTAAATTCTGAACACAAAGGAAACATTGAGCTACAGACCTTTATCTCACTCTCAGCACTTCCATGTGCTACATCCACTCTTTGGCACACATACACAACCATGGTGAATCAGCTGTGAAGCTAGAAGAAGAGTTGGGTTTTATACCCTGTTTTTCATAAGCATCTCAAAGCAGCTTACAATTGCCTTCCCTTCCTTTCCCCACAAGAAACCCTGTGAGATAGGTGAAGCTGAGAGAGCTCTGAGAGACATTGCTTTGTGAGAACAGCTTTATCAGCGCTGTGGCAAACCCAAGGTCACCCTGTTGGCTGCACATGGAGGAACGAGGAATCAAACCCAGTTTGCCAGATTCGAAGCTGCCACTATTTTATGTTGTAATCCGCCACGAGCCTTTTGGGAGTGGCGAGCTAGAAATCTAATAACAACCACCACCACCACCACCACCACCACACCAAGCCAGGTTTTCCTGCAGCTGTCACAGGCTGAAGTGGTTGTCAAACTAGGCTTTCTGAGTATAGGAAAGAAATGTGATGTCCTCAAAATCTTACTTAACATACCGACACAAGGCTTCACAGGTTAAACTTCAGATTATAAACCAGTGACGGCACATGGAGAACCATCCATCTCCTTGGTGCCAGCTGCCAAGCATGCAGCTACCCACTCGACAGATGGTTCCTGGGAGGGGAGAGGGACTGCTTGTGAAGCATATAAGCTGTGCTTTTAAGAAGATCGGGATGGAAACTTTATGTAACCGTGTAGGTTGACTGGAGCTCTTCCGCTCCCTGTGTCAGCCAGAAATGAGAGAGGGAATCTGTAAGATGCCAATCTGTTGCTGTTTGGAAGAGAAAAGCTCACAAGTATTAGTTCAGCTAGAACACAGTATTATGGGATGACGGTTGCCCTGGTAACTGAAATTTCCTGAAGGCTCACGGCAAGGACATACTGCTGCTGGTGTTTGTCAGAGAACTACCAGCACCTACCAAGGAACAGAACAGTCTCAGGGACTGTGCTGGGAAGGATGCTCAACCCAGGTAGGTTATAAAATTAAAAGGAAAGATTGCTTGTTAGACTGCTTTCACTTGGTGGTGGGTTGGCACAGCAATAAATTATAGCAGTTGCAGGGAATGTGTTTCTTCTTGGCTTTTCTGCCCAGACTCTTGAGAAAGAGACTTCTTGCTTTCTTCCCATCTGTATAGTATTGATTGGGGTATCAGGAGACAATAGACTATCACTGCCTCTGCAGGAATATGTCCCCCCCCTCCCTAGGCAATCATCTCCTTGACCTGGGTGGCCCAGGGTCAGGGTCAGCTCTGGTCAGTATCTGCAGAAGAGACCACCGAGGAAGAAAAGGGTCATGACACAGAGGCAGGCAATAGAAACTGTCTCCAAACATCCCTTGCCTTTGAAAACCCTATAGGGTCACCGTAAATTGGTGGTAACTTGACATCACTCATTCCTGATATCTAGTTGATATTGTTCTCCATGTAGCTTAAACTGGGGTCCTCTCCTCTGCTGCCAACAGGAACCTCTCCCTGCCCTCCTCTGACATATTTTCAAAGACAGCAATCATGAAAGCTGCCTTGAGATTATTGTTAGAGAGGGACGGCCTAGAAATAAATACATAAATATATAAATAATCTCCATCATCATGGCTTAATCTCTGCTATGAAATGCTAGGCCAAATAAGGAACTCGGAAGGTGTCTGGGAGAGTCAGCATAGATACTGGAATACTGATATAATATGTTCTTGGCAGCCTGCTAATATCAGGGGGGGGGGGGTAGACAACTGCATTCTGCATCAGCTGATCCCTACACATGGTTGCCAAGGGAAACGTCACATACAGCACGTTATGGCAATCTAGCCTCAAGGTTCCAAAGATATGAATGAAGGTTGCTAGCCTCAGTCCGACAAAAAGGGCTCCTGCCTTCTCCTTAAATTAGTCAGAATAGTAACCTGAGTTCCCTGGTGCTGCAATGCACCCAGGTACTTCCAGAGGCTATAAGTTGTCCTGACCAAAGGCAGCTGAAGTCTGTCAGTCTGAAAATGCTTATCAAGTCTCACATCCTGGTTTCAAGGCCTAAAAAACTACCACTATTTCAATCATTTATGAGATCAGTGCCTCCATGGTTCTACCATACCAGCCACTGGGTGAGAAAGAAGACCTCCAGGACAAGATGAAAAGAAGAGACCTGAGTGTTATTAATTCAATCATTATACTATTTTCTGCGACTTCGCAGAATCCTGTCCAAAAGCGCCTCAGCATGCTGAAAAGGAGCCAGAACAAAATGGAACTTTGTAGCGAGTGCGGTGAAATTCCCTGCACCCTAAAATCCCATTGATATTCTTCAACATGGGTTTGTACTGTGTCTATGAACTGCAACCCATCCACAAGAGAAGAAGTGCTCTGGTCCTCAAACGCCTAGCTTAGTTATGCAACAAGTTGTGACTAGAGTAAGACAAGTTTTACCATCTGACCATCTTCTGCTTGATTGTTACACCTAGAACCCACATTGGGAAAGTAAAAAGTTGACACAATATTTCTTCCTCATGGATGAAGAAAATTGTGAGTGCCCCCAGAGCGGGATGGAGTCCCAGAGAGAGATCACAAATTCTCCATACACAAGGAATAACCCATTTAGCTCATTCTCTTGTATTGACTCTTGGGTTTTTCTGTATGCAAGCCACAGAGAACTAAACTTCAACCTAAGGAGTCCATCTTCCCCATATGTCAAGGGAAGAAGTCTCAGTTCTGCACATGATGGCAATGGGTAACTTTTAAATACTGCAACTTCAAGAATTACTAGCCTCTCCTTATTTAACATAGTTTAGGATAAGTATAGAGTTTCACATGTTTTAACTGCTTCTTTTTATCCTTGCTCGGCCCGATGTTCATATAAACCATGTGTACTCTTTTTCATTGTTTCATAAACTTTTTAATATTTTGAATGCCCAAAGCCTGATCTTGGTACCCAAACCTAGTTGATTCCGTTTTTGAAAGAGCAGAAATGGGGAGGGGCAGCAACTGAGCTCACCATTCCTTGAACACAATAGCTCAAAAGTTTGGGCTGTCCCCCATGCTAGCTAGGATTTCAAAAGCAGGAGATGGAGCAACACAGCTACAGAATGATAGGTGTACAAGTGGTAGATAGACGGCAACACAAGTACAGAGTGCTCCATGTGCAAATCCATCTAGCAGGGTATACTTTTTCAGGTTTGTTGGTGGCAGTCGTTAATACCCAGACAGAAGATGATACCTTTGGGGCCCCACCAGGCAGTTACCTACAACAGGGGTAGTCAACCTGTGGTCCTCCAGATGTCCATGGACTACAATTCCCATGAGCCCCTGACAGCGTTTGCTGGCAGGGGCTCATGGGAATTGTAGTCCTTGGGCATCTGGAGGACCACAGGTTGACTACCCCTGACCTAGAATGCTGTGGGGGCTTCCCCAACCTTCCAAACTGAAAAGGATCAGGACTCTTCCTTCACATCCTGCTGCAAGAAAGATTCTGAGGGCGTATGACAAATCATCTCACGCTAATGTCTTCTGGAACTTTCCTGCCACAAATGAGAAGGACCAGGGAAACAGCCCCATAAATGCTTACCATAGACACCAACAACTCATAATCAGTGGGATCCAAAATTGAAAAAAAGTCTGTCGAATCAACAAGCTCCTGTTTATTCCACTTATCTCTAGGTAAAGTTCATCAACCAAGGCTACAAGTGGGGACTCATTTCATAGATAGGGTGAAAGCCAGATCGGCAGGCCTCCAGAGATCAGATATTTTTCAAGGGTGCCTGAAGTTGTAAAGCAGCCAGTTTCTTAGAAAGAAAAATTGGACCATAGGTTAGAGAAAAAATTATTGCCAGCAGGGACTCGGCATTGCATTTATTTTGCTTCTTTGAGCTGGAATGGATTGGTCATTGATTTGAGGCTCATCTTCTTCGCTCCTTTGAAATTTAATGGATCACCCAGCTGGTAAAGAACCCTTCTTCTCTTCGGTGACTTCCACCAGCCAGCATGAGCATGCATTTAACTGGCAAGTGGTAGCATGCTTACCCTGAAACATTCCTCCTGCTTTTGAGCAATACCCGCTGAAATTGATCCAAGACGCAATGACTAGACTGATCCATGACTGTTTGTTTAAACGGACACCTGCTGCCTCTTGTCAAACCAAAGATGAACCATGTCATCCCTGTAGCAATCTCCTTCCTGTAGGCAGGCCAAGATCCTCAGAGACAGCACTGAATGCTCATCAGAGCCACCAACAGCAAATGCCAAGGCAGCCAGAATGAAGGTTCCTCATGGTAGCCACTGCTGATATAATTCTCAGCATTGCAGCCATCAGCAGTCCGGAATAAAATGTGGAAGTCAATTGTTGCAAGCAGTCATGGGATAAAACATAATGCACATGCCAGCCTTCCTTTAAGTATTCCTTTAATGGCCATTGCTTTTAAACTTTAGTGTTCTACAAAACATGAGTAATCCTAATGCATTCAGGAGGTGCCTGAACTTCTGCTGAACCTTGCATGCTTTTCAGCTGAGACAGTTACTTTCAGCTATGGATTTCAGTTCTCTGAAGGTCAATTGATACCGCTGAAATCTAATACAGATCGGGGAGGAGATTTTTAGGGAAATTACAGTACAAGACTGACCTCCTCAAGGGATTCTCAAATGTCCTTACATTTTTCCTGGAGCCAACACCCTCCTTCTGACGAAAACAAGAGGCCCTTGCAATCTTTGGACTTCCCTCCCATTGCACTCAGCTGCCGAACTACCTCTGTCTACTGTTCTTTTAAAAGTTCAGGAAATTTCAAGCGCCTTAGAAATGCCACTCACTTCACCCGCAACAGCTGATTGCCAGTCACCTGATTTAATGTGCTGCCATTTGCTGTAACGTTAGATGGCCAAGCAGTTGGCTGTGGAGAGGAGGGAAGGGAAAACACGGGGACATGAGTCAAGCTTGACAGCTGCTTGGCAGTGAGAAAGCTGGAATGTGATGTGAGGATTTCAAGATATTTCACAGCAAGTAGTCAGTGCAGGGGAAAGGGGAAAGCTTGTGGTGTAGTGGTAGTAGCTCTGTTTTGCACACAGAAGGTCCCTGGTTCAATCCCCAGCATTTCTGGTCAACTGATTTGGCTAGCAGTTCACATGAAAGGCATGGAAAAGTAGACGGTACGGGCCTTGATAGACCATTGGTTTGATTCAGTACTTATACTATTTTAGTTATTTTATTTGTATCCCTGCTCGCTCCTCAGTGAGGACCCAAGGTCCTCACTTATATCATTCTTATCATTCTCCTCCATTTCATCATCCCATGTGTAACTCCTGCTTTTCATCCATGGCTGCTTCCAGCCTGACCTTTCTGACCCTAGGAGAACTGAGAGGCCACTTTAGGATACCCTCTGGGAATGTATGGCAATGTAGACACAAATGTGTTTACAAGCAGAAAGCTAGATTACATGAACATCTATTACAAATAAATGATGACCTTACTGGGACCCCATGATCCGCTCCACTGGTTCTTTGTCCCAGGGGTGAGAGCTTCATCTGCAAACACCCTATGAGACACTCTCCTGAAATGAACTGTGCTTTCACATGGGTGGAGTTTTCCCTTAAAGTGAAAGGTCACTGGAACAACATCTCAGCATGCATCTTAGGCAATGGGATTGTGCCAAAGTGACCAAATGCCACCTCTTTGTCTATGTCACAGGGAGAAGTCATAAATTAGGCATGTTCCTTCTGAAAGTCAGAGGCATAGGAAATATGGTGGAACCAACCTGTTCTTGCAATAAAGTCATAAACTGTTATACTCAAGTGTGGCCTTCTGTTCTCTGTATAAATGCCGAATATATTTACTTGCATTTCCAGTTTCAGCTGGTCCGAAGGCCTTGTGACTTGTGAATTTGTTCTTGAGATTGCTTGGCTGAACTCATCCCACAACAAACCTGGTGAACTTTCTTATTTTCATAGGCCTGTTTAATTTTAACAACTCCTACTGTAGACGGTATCCTGATAGACTGAAATCTTTCCCCTCCTCTCCCAGACATTGATGTCCACACTCACATACCCCTCCGTGCTTAGAGTTCTGTCTGACATGGGATTCATTACAAACCATGGTACAAATAGAATAACAGGAAGCATTATTCCTGTCATCAGCATGAGACCGAATCAGACAACATCAAGCAAAAAGGAAACTGGGAGTTCTCTGTGGTTTACAAGCCAGGTTGGGCTCTCCCTTGTTTAAAACACTGATCACCAGTTACTTAATGGCTGGCAGTTGATTGAGGGATTTAAAATGATTTTAGACTCTGGTCTTTTCTAGTTTGATTGTTTTAATTATATTTTAGACACATGGCTTAAAAACCTTCAGGAACCTTTTTCCACACTGAAAGGTCTACCGGCTTCTGCTGAAGAACCCCTGGGTGATACTGAAGTTTCTGATCTTTTCAGGGGTCACCCCTGGCCTGGTTCAAACAATGCTCAGCTTTGCATATGAGATGGCATGGGAAAGGGGCAACTGTTAACTTCCTGCCACACAGTGCAATGATTCCACCTCCAGTTCTACCAGCTGTTAGCAGAATTTATATATGCAAAGGAGGAGCAAAGCACCGGCTACTTAAAGTAGCGATCCCCAACCTGTGGGCCGCAGACCACATGTGGTCCTTCGACTAATTGGAGGTGGGCCCCGAAGACGCCTTCTCCCCCCCCCAGCCCTTTACTTCATCCCCCCCAGCCCTTTACAACACACTTCATTTTTGTGGTGTGTATGTATCTTATTTTGGGGGGATGTTTAAACATTACCATAGCGATCAGAGAACGCTAGGGCAGTGGTTGAGAGTAGAGGAGTAAACTACCCCCCCCCCCCCCACCGGGCCTCAGTAAAAGGCGTTGAGTGGTCCCCGGTGATAAAAAGGTTGGGGAAGTCTTAAAGAACAGAATAGTTTATTTAAGACGAGAAACAACTATGTAAAGAAGAGAGGAAATTGTCCCAACAGTCCAACTAATGTTCTAGGGCAGTGGTCCCCAACCTTTTTATCATCGGGGACCACTCAATGTCTGACAGTTTTACTGAGGGGGGTAGTTTACTCCTCTACTCTCAACCACTGCCCTAACGCTCTCTGATCGCTATGGTAATGTTTAAACATCCCTTCAAAATAAGATACAGACACGCCACAACAATGAACATAAGGAACATTTTATTTTCATGGAAATTTTAACTCATGACAATGACAAATCAATGGGAACCCTGAGCTTGTTTCTCTGCAACGAGATAGTCCCATCTGGGAGTGATGGGAGACAATGACACCCGAAGTGTGTTGTAAAGGTCTGGGGGGGATGAAGTAAAGGGCTGGGGGGGGAGAAGGCGTCCTTCGCGGCCCACCTCAAATTAGTCAAAGGACCACATGTGGTCTGCGGCCCACAGGTTGGGGATTGCTATTCTAGGGGCAATCGGGAGCAGGAAGTTGTAGTTGTGAGTTCCTGCATTGTGCTGTGGGTTGGACTAAATGACCCTGGAGGTTCCTTCCAACTCTATGATTCTAAGTCTCCAATTGAGCCAATCAGGACATAGGAGATTATTTGAAAAATAACAGGAAGTTTCTGTCTAAACATGCTAGTTACACATGTCCTCCAATGCCCTCTGTAGGACATTCTTCTTAAGCTGTTCAGTCTTATGCACACTACAGATTTTGCATATTCCAACACCAGCTACTTGCATAGTAGCAGTTGTTGTTAGTTGCAAAGTCGTGTCCGACCCATCGCGAGCCCATGGACAATGATCCTCCAGGCCTTCCTGTCCTCTACCATTCCAAAATAGGATTTTGTCCCAATTTGGACCAACTATGGGAACAGTACTGGAGGTGAACCTCTATGCCTTGGTGGAAAAGTACACTCTCACTATTTCCCTGGTTCCCACTGCACAAAGGACTGGATATCATTTAAACCAGCCCCTAGCCCAATAAACTTCCAAAGAATCACAGGGTTCCCAGAACATACTTTGCAAAGTGATCATTTGAATGCTTTATAGTGTCTGCCTTGAGCATATTTCTGGACATTGGGGTACCAGTCAAGTAGAAAGTCAACTGAATGGAGAGCAATATGAAAAAGCCATACTGATGGCCTGGAGGTAAAGAAAATAATTGCAATCTTCTGATTGATCATACAGTTATTAGGGATTGGCTATCATTATACATCTTGGTCTGTCCTGGTTTTATCACTGAGAACACCCTGAAATAGTCTTTGGGCTTCAAGAAACCCCAGAAGTGGGATCTCCAGGTCCCAGCCAGAGTCTGGCATCCCTGCCCCTATCCCTGCCTTCAAGTGGGACCTGGAGAACCCCCGAATAAAAGCTCTGCTCTAAACTGCAGAGATCAATTCCCCTGGAGGAAAGGACTGCTGGGGATGGGGGCAGAGGGCTGTGTTGCCCTCTCCTCTACACACAGAGGGAGCACAGAAGACAAATGCATTCCTCTCTTCTCAAATTGCAAACCTTATTAACCATACAATCATCTCCTGAGTGTCTCCCTCCTTGGATTGCTCTGAGGAGCTATTGGCTAGAAGGTCAAAATTTAAAGGAAAAGAATCCCCTAACAGTCCATGAGCAAGTCAAAAAAAGACAACCCTCCTGCAACAGCTTCTTCTGCCTGTGCTCTAGCTACATCTCTTTAAGGCAATGGCAATTTATACAGCTTAGTGTAGTGGTTAAGAGCAGCGACTTCTAATGTGACAAGCTGGATTTGATTTGATGCTGGGTGACCTTGGCCTAGTCACAGTTCTGTAAGAAACTGTTCTCACCAAGCAGTTTCTCTCAGATTGAAAACTGCAAACCTCACATGACTTATTCAGGAGTAAACATCCCCAAGGCAGAAGTTTTCCAGGCCACCCTGAGTCCCAGAGGGCCACAGTAGGGGACCATTTCTGGGGCTTCTGCAGCTCTTCCCTTCAGAAGGCATGCAGAGGCTGCCCCAGGAGGCACATCACTCCCTTCCATGTCCTCTGAGTTGAAAGAGGCCAAGGCTACTTACTGGCAGCAGGACATGCTCTGGGACTGCCTCCTACCCAGCAAACTTCTGAAACTGGCAAGAAGTTGGAGACAGAAAGCTGGCCTCTTTATTAGCCCTTCCTGGCTGAGGGCTCCCTCCTGATTTGAGCTAAACTACCAAGGCAGGCCATTTCTTGCTTAGGGCCATCTCTTATTTCCTATTGGGAGAATATTTCAGGGGTGGGGGATCATGTAGGGAGTGAGTTGTCTGTGTGCAATTTGAGCTGATTGGCCCTCATTGGCAGAGTGCTCCCCCCTCCCTCTCTCGGTGGCACACCCTCAGGGAGATTCAAGCGGGTAGTGAGCTGTCAATTTGGGCTTTATTATGTTTACTGATGATTGTGATGGAATCAGCCATGGATTATGGGTTCGTGGCAGAGAAATGATGTTTGGAGATAGGTTGTACTTTGTTACAGTGAAGACAGACACAGTGATTTGCTAAATAAATTCTGAAACAACATTTGAAACTGCGCAAAGAACAGCAGGTGGTGCCAAATCTCACTTCTCACAAGGATCTGTTCCTAGATTCAGGTAGGTAACCCTGTTGGTCTGAAATGGCAGAACAATGAAATGGAAATTATCAGACCATATATAGTCCAAATTATTATGGACCAAATTATATCTTTAGTATAATTTACTGCCCACCTTCTACCTATATGTATGGCCTGGTAGTTCCCATTTCATTGTATATGACCGAGTATGCATGGACACAAAAGCTTATACCTTGAAAAAATCAAGGTGCCACTGGACTCCAACTTTGTTAAGCATCTGTTCAGCAATTGGTTCAGCATATCTAAGACTGATCTAAGTGAAATTTATCTTATCGGCGACAACTCATTAAAGGAGTTAGACACACAAACGTGTTGAAACATCTCCCTGAATTCTTTTGTTATAATGCAGCCCTGTCATTTTATAAGAATGTACCCCCTCCCAAAATGTTCTGATTAAAATATTGCTCAGAAATTCAAAAGTGGGGGAACTTTCCTGAGTTTGGGCATTCTGTAGGATGCTGGCCAAAGTACGGGCAGTGGTGGATCCTGCCAATATGCAGGGTGGCACCTGGAGTAGGGCAAAGTTGCGGCAGAATATTGGAGGAGAGACAACCCTGAGTGTCCAAGGCCATGAAGGACTTTGTCTGTGGTGGCCAGTATCATGAACATTGCAAGATACCTAAATGGCAGTCAATGACTGCAGGGTGGGTGTGGTATGCATGTACCACCTGGTCCCTGTTAATGACTGAGTTTCAGCATTTCCACTAACTGGAGTTTCCAATGTGATTTTCAGGGGAGACCTATATAGAATGCATTATAATAGTCTAGATCTAGCATTAATGTGGTATGGATCCAGATGGCAGGTTGGGGGTCATTTTCCAAGCTAAACAAAGTTGGAAGAAAGTTTTGTTTTTGTTTTTTTGCATCTGAATCTACATTAACTTGACAGTATGCACCTTCCATTGTTGGCCTCCTGGTCTATCCCATCCCCCCTCAATTAAGCGATCTATCCATAGACTGCTGGGCTGTCTTTGTTAATTGAGTATTTTTCTAGTTTTTAATAATGTTATTGATATTTGCTTTTGTCCACTGTTGTCAGCAGTCCTGATTCCATTGAAAAGTGGGATGGCCAGCCCATAAATCAAATGCATAAATAAATAAATTTTTAAAAGTGCACTGAACATTTGGAGACTTAGCTCATGATGAGCAGAGTGGCAATCAGAGTCCTTTCAGTGACCTTCCATGTCATATGATCACGTGAATCAGTATTCTTGCCAGTTAAAAGACCTTAGGTAGCACTGCTAGGAAAGGCCTTGAAAAGCCCCTGCCATTTACAACACGTACATACAGCAGCCTTATACCAAAACTTAGACCACTATGTCATAGTTTTCTTAAATAGGGGTCTTTTGCATCATTTGCTACTTGAACCTTTAACTGGAGGGGCTGGAGATAGAACCTGAGGCCTTCCAGTTCCACAACTTAGTATACAGGGCTTATCAGACCAGTGGTGTGATACAGTATACAGTACTTTAAAATATTTTGTTATCAGCACCTCCTGGCTTCTAGCTCAATATTAGCACAGTGCACCAAAAAGTTCTCCTATTGAAATGCAAGGCAGCTATATGATAGAGATGTCATGGTCAAGGCTGAAATCACTTTCAGAGCACTGTTTCTTAATTGGCTTCCCAGCTTTTTGATGTCTTCCTAGCAGTCATCAGTGTGATCTGGTGATTAGAATGTTGGTCTGATCATGGGAAGATTCAAATGCCCACTCACTGGGAAAACTTGGATCGGTCACACTCTCTTAGCCTAACCTCCTTCAGCGTGGTTGTAACAATAATAAAATGGCAAAGAACCATGAATATCACTCTGGGAGTAAGGTCAGGATAAAAAATGTAAATTGTCTTCTTCTTGGACAGGTTAAAAACAGACAGAATCCAAAGGCATCCAAAAGAAAAACCACATTCATTGTCTTGGCCCATTCTAGCTATTCTCCTTATGATCTTCCCAATAGGTACCAACATTTGCAAATGCTAGCGGTAAAATGTTTTGGGACAAGAAATATTTGAATTCTTGATGTCTTGGTGTTAAACTTTTATTTTCAATTATATTAATCTTTTACAGAGTTATGCCCTGAATGTTTGATCAAAGCCTGTGTTCAAAATAGATTGCAATAAAACTTTCTTAGAATGTGTTAAATAAACATTAAAATTGTTGTCACTGGTTCAGAAATACTTTAGTGCTGGTTGTCACAAAATCCTCCTTAAGAGTGGTCAACTTATTTTTAGCTCTGTTGTTCTCTCAACGGGAACCTCATTTGGATTCTGTTCATCGCTTTGGATAGAGGGATCAAACCAGCATCCTGTTTCCTGTGGCAACCAACCAGATACTTGTGGGGAGCCCACAAGCCTGGCTTGCCTGCCTTCCCCTGATCCTCAGCCTCTGAACTTGGAGGCTCCATTCAGCCATCATGGCTAATAGCCGCTGATAGATCCATCCTTCAACAATGGTATCTGATTACCTTTTAAAGTAATCTAGTGTCTGACATATCTTGGAGCACAGAATTGCAAACATTATGTGTTGCGTCAAGAAGGAATTTCTTTTTCCATGTCCTATTTTTCCATTCTGATTTTGGAAAAAGAGAAAACATATCCAAGTTTTTAAAAGTGCAAGTGTCCTTTAAGAAAAAGGCCTTTAAAAGGATGTTTTGCTGAAGGCATTCTATTGTTTTATATATAGACACAGCAAGTGGACCATGCAATTACAAATTTTTACTTAGTTGATGTGAGATATTGCAATGTCTGAAGTACAATAGAACCCAAAGTAGTATAATATAGCTGATCTCCAGATGCATTTGATTCTGACTCAGATGAATATACAGCTTCCAGCGTGCTATGCCTATCTCCTCTGTGCTCAAAAGCAGGAGCATTAATATATGACTTCAATCTCATCTCTACCTTTAAGAGAATTCCATACCTTTCATAAGTTCAACTTGGGAAACTTATTTTTTTTTAAATCTCCCTGTTCTCTTCATGAAAAGAAAACCAAAATCTCTAAAGTTTCCATATCTCTTGAAATCCCACTTTGCAGGATTGGAGAGTTCTCACAATAAGTTCTTTCGGTTAATTTTGTCATTGAGGAAATACATTAGATGAGAAATGACATCTATGTATGGAAAAAAAATCTACTCTTTGTTCTGGATTTCATGTCTATAAAACAAGAATTCAGCATGAAAAGTAATTGTCTTGAATGGAAGAAGGTATTTCCGTTTCTTTGTTCGATAAACATTAAGAATCTTAAGAATATATGTTAAGAAATTAAAGTACTTGTTCCTTTGGCTAGTGACAGTTGGCATAGAAGTATGCATTCCAGGAATGTCATACAGACAAATAATGGACAATTGGTTTCCTATATTATCTGGTCCATCCCAGAGATGTTAGATATGTGGTGGGGGTAAGACTATGCTTCCACATGTTTCAAGGGCCACCATCTCCCATGTGCAAATGCCCACTAGACTGAGGGCATTGTTGGATGGTACATAACCACAGCAACCTGAATGGAGGAAGTCTGTGCCTAGTCAATAGTTAGACGGGAGACCTCCTGGGATTCCTATGTAAACTGGCTCATATTCCATGAGGGAAGAAAAATCACCTAGAAATAATATATTCCATACATTGGGAAATATACATGTAGCCATCATGATGTGTAAATTTCCACATGGATCAGTTTCAGGTTGCTGACTACTGTCCCAATCCAAATCAGATTCCTATATGACTGAGCAAGGCAGAATTCCCATTACAAAATGTCGGTGATCCAAAGTTTTCATGGCAACCATGATGTCATTGCAATCTCTATGTCGGCCCCTTAGCTCCCAGCTAAGAGTTGGTTGCAGGAAGGCAACCAACATTTCCAGTTCAAATTTTGGGACGTTTGGAGGGTTAAATTATTTGAATGCTGTTGTTGTTGTTTTTTTTTAATGAACTCCATAGACAGCCAAACCCAACAATGAACAGGAAACCCAACAGGATACACTCATGATGCTAAAAGAAAAGGGGAAGGGGAAGGGGTGGATGGGTGGATGGGTGGACGGATACATTCATGGTAAAATCCACAAGGCTGACTGAAGCCAGGAAGTGTGTCCCAGCCAGATGGACCAAGTGGGAAAAACCTCTTTGTGAGGTGCACCAGCTAGGGACACTCCCCCTCCCCAGCTTCTTCAAGCCATGCCTGATTGGCCAGACCTTGGGGCCAGAAAGCCTGTCCAGCTGCAGAGGCCTCCCCACCCATTAGCCTGCCGTGCTGCTAGGCCCCACTGGTCCAAAACAGTCACATCACCCTCCCACCACTCCCACAGGTCCACAGACAGGGGCCAAGGAAAGTCTGGGTTGTTAATATGTGACAACATAATCCTTGAGACTGGAACCCAAAAACAATTCACAAAGTGGCAGGAGTGTAAGGAAGAAGTGTCATTCGTATTTGTACAGAATTTTGGCAGAATTTTGGATTATTTTGATTTACACCCCATCCGGTCTCAAGGGCATCAATCTCAGAACTAGAGACGGCGGGAGAAGAAAAATGCTTCCCTGTGAAACTGTCCTCTCGTGGCTCCTGTTCTTCTTAACCCACACTTGTGTTTACTGCATTATGAAGATTGGCAAAGAACAATTTGTATGATCTGTCTCCAAGGCTGATACAAGATGTTTGCTTTAATCCAAAGGAATCCAAACACAGGACAACACTGGAGCCTAGAAACACAAAGTTTTGCCCATTCCGGCCTCAGAAATAAAAAACAAAGAATGCAGACAATGCCTGCACAAGGACAGCCAAAACCTCCCTGTTTGTATTAAACCAGCTTTTGCTGTCAGCAGCTTGGAAATTTATTAAAATCTCTGGGTCTCAGAAAGTAAATGGACCTGCCAAATACCTACAGCTACAGTCAAGGATGCCACAAGCCATGTCATTTGGGTACAAGGCACACTGGTGTTGTGTCAGGCCTTACATTTCTAGGAACATTCTGCTACCATGGTGTGAGGTTTAGGAATCCTGACAGGATGGGATGAACTATTGTAATATTTAGATCAGGAGTGGTCAAACTGCAGCCCTCCAGATGTCCATGGACTACAATTCCCATGAACCCCTGCCAGAATGCTGGCAGGTACTCATGGGAATTGTAGTCCATGGACATCTGGAGGGCCGTAGTTTGACCACCCCTGATTTAGATCATAACATCAGCCATAACATCAGGTGGTCCACCTGTATATCGGAAGGCTGGGTCCAGAGGCTAGGTGATCCTCATGCATATCACACTCAGATGTATTTTAATAAAATTTAAAAAAAAAATTTAATTTTATTTATGTTATTCATATTCTGCCATTCTCATAGGGACCCAAGGTGGATTACACAGAGTGAGCCAGGCCAATCAACAAAATTGGTCACTCAGCAACCAATGCATTAGGATGTGAGAGGTTTGGAACCACCAGAAAGAACTGAAGCATAGCTTAAATAATAATATGACACATAGAAGCAGTACAGAAATTACATGATAGGAATCTACTTACTTAAGTAGAGACCATAAGTCCTAATCATTTATCCAAAAGTTTGTGAAAACATTGTGTACTGTGCAGCCTTATTACCTGTGTGGTTTTGCCTAGTTTGTGGAAGGCCAGGAGAACGGGAGTTCTTGTGACCTCCTTTGGGGGAAAGCACATTTATGGGAAAGTTGTTGAGAGTAATTTAACCACTCTGTCACCCAGTGACCATTATGGATCATCAGACCTATTGGAAAGAGACAAAAGTAAAGAGAAATATCAGTTCTGGTCTCTATGTCCACTTCTTTAACTGAGATGGCTCTCCAAATATATCCTCGACATTATGCTGAAAACAATTTATTCTCGAGACTGGAGGCATTTTTGGATGACAAAGATTCTTAATGACCCAAATGCAAAATGAAGACGTTGAATAAAAATATAGAATTAATTTTGGAAAACTGGAACATAAATTCAGTCATATAAAGAAATCAAACATAGAACAGCATCCTGTGGCAGGTCTTGTCCTAATTTAAGTGGTAAATACCAAAATACAGTACTTGAATGTAAGAATCACAAATCTAGAGTATAATAGCATTTCTTCTCTAAAAAGTATTATTAGAGATGATGTAAACATTACCTTTGCCATACATAGAGGCAAATTTCCCACTAGAGGCAATGATTTCTGAGAATACAATGAGGCAAGAGCCCTGTGTTTTGATTCGTGAAAGACAGACTTGATTTCCACAGCCCCATTCACATATTACAGTGGACACACATACCTCCTGTCTGTACATATATACGTCTGTTTATAAGAGAAAGCAAGTGAAAGTTCACTTTACAAACGAAATCAGAAACCAGTGCCTCAATGAATGTGGGGTTTGTATCACATGTTCAGCTGCACATGTGTTGATGGTAACAAATAGAAGAAGAAAAGCTGGGGTTTATGTACCTCACTTTTTACTATCTGAAGGAGTTTCATATTAGCTTACAGTCTCCTACCCTTCCTCTGAGGGAGGAGAAGTTGAGAGAGCTCTGAGAGAACTGTGTATGACCCAATATAACCCAGGTGCCTGCACATGGAGGAGTGGGGAATCAAACATAGTTCTCCAGATTAGAGGTCACCACTCTTAACCACTATACCAAACTGGTTTATGAGTGATACTCTATGTAACAGGGAACAATCAAATTACACAGTGAAGGGACTGTATATGAATTGACTGTAATTTATCTACAGGGTCATACGATAGACAAGTAGAAATGACAGGAAAGTCAGTGGAAGTGAAGAAATGCTCACAAGAACATAAAAAGAGGTTTTTTATTTTCTGCTACTGTTTTATTGTGATTTTATCTCTGATGTAAACAGCCGCAAGCCGACTGGCCCGGGAGTGGTGGGTAACAAAGCTTATCCTTATCCATTGTTCCTCTTAATATTTGTGAAACAACCCTGGGGGTAGAGAGTGTCCTGGCTGTCCGAGTTGGAATAGGGCCAATCAGGGTGCGACCAGCAAAGCTGGCCACACCCTGATCGGCCCTGTACCTACAGCTCCCACCCTCCCTCCCTGGACACTAGCCCTTTTGCTCTCAGAGCTGCAGGAGCCAGCATGTGAGAGAGAGACACAGATACACAGAGAGCCCTGCCAAACTGCAAACCAGCCCTGATTACCTGCTATGGCTCCTGCTGAGGGAGAGAGAGAGAGAGAGAGAGAGAGAGAGAGAGAGAGAGAGAGAGAGAGAGAAGAACTGCACCTGCCGGTGTCCCCTGCGGCCTAGTGCCCATTGCATTCCTGGTTGCAATGGGCTCTTTTTGCTAGTCTTATCCATTTGGTGTCTCTATATAATTGTGAAACAGCCTTGGGGGACGAACGGTCTGGCCTCTGCAAGGCTAATCAGGGTGCAGCCAGCTGCACCCTGATTGGCCCTGCCCCTACAGCTCCTGCCCTCCCTGTCCGAGTTGGAATAGGGCCAATCAGGGTGCAGCCACCTGCACCCTGATTGACCCTGGCCCTACAGCTCCCGCCCTCCCTTACCCAGCCCTCACCCCTTGCCTCACAGATGTGCCTGTCTGTTACAGCCTGTGAGTCTCCGCACTCCCTTGCCCCAGGTAAGAGGCTGCAGGGGGAGGGGGCCTGGGATGGCTTCTCCCCAGGAGAAGAAGCACACCTGCGGCCTCGCAGAGGCTGCCAGTGTGCTTCCAGGCACAGGGGAAAGCCGCGTGGCTGTGGGGGAGCCAGGATTGCTTTCCGGGGAGAAAGCCACGAATGGGCTTTGAACCTAGTAATAAAATAAAATAAGTTCCTTGGTGGATGGCCAGCAGGAGGCCACCCACACCTACTGTGTAATCTTGTTTACTACCATCCCCTGGCGCATCTACGAATCAGAGGTAATCTCCCTGTAAATCTAAACATGGACCCTGTCTCAAGTTTTCTGCAAATGAAAGTTTGCACAAGTGGTAAGGGGAGGGGGTGATATGAGAGAAAAGAGAGTAGATTTTTACACCCAACTTTTCTCTGTAAGTCTCAAAGTGCCTAACAATTTCCTCCCCACAACAGACACCCTGTGAAGTAGGTGAGGCTGAGTAGGTTTTGAGAGAACTGTGCCTGGCCCAATGTTACCCAGCTGGGTGCATATGGAAAAGTCGGGAGTCAAACTCGGTTCTTCAGCTTAGAGCCCAACCCACTGCAACACACCATAGTTACCATTCTTCCTGCTGTCGCTTGTTGAGGCCTATTGAAATCTTACCCATAGAAGTGGCTACACGGTATGTAGGTCAATGGGTATCCACACTGGGTCAGGACCACACCCCTTTCCAGAAATGGCAAACCTGAGTAGGCTCCAAGTCATTCCCATTTAATGCAGCAATCCCTTAACTTCTCCTGAGCCTTTTAAAAAAACCAATTTGCTTTAGTAATGAGTGCTATAAGTTAAAAAGAAGATGAGCTGGTTTCTATTCCCCACTTTTTACCTACCCTTCCTCTCCTCACAACAGACACCCTGTAGGATTGGTGAGGCTGAGAGAGCTCTGAGAATTGTGACTAGCTCAAGGTCACCAGGTGGCTGCATGAGGAGGAGGAGGAGTGGGGAGTCAAATGTCACTTTCCAGATTACAGGCTGCTGCTCTTAACCTACACCAAGATGGCTCTGAGGAAGGTGCTCTGAGTCCTTTGGATTTGTCCAAAATCCAGGATGGGGCTAAGGACAGGAAGTGAATGGGATAAACTAGGCAATCACAACATCTGAATGAGTAATTGAGCTATCCAGGAAGAAGAATCTCCCCTTCCACTATCTTCCAGGCCAAAGTTCCCTTCTAAAAAGCAACAAGGGGCTTCATGCAAAATTAGAAAGGACTGGAAAGGACCAAAAACTATTTCAGAATCAGAAGGCATCTCAACTTTTGAGAGCTGCAGCCACAAGATTTATACTAAACTATCAGTTTCAAGCCACTGGATCCTCAGGTCTAGTTTAGAAATGAATCTTGAAAGCCTGGGCGCTTTTTTCCCTTTTATCAGAGAGTGAATGAGCACAATCTGCCTATTTATAGTTCAGTGCCTAGAGAGAGGCACATTATAAATCAGTTTTGGCCTCATGGATGACAGGAACTCTATAAAATGTCAATCCATTTTATTTACTATGTGCCACCACCAGCTGGGCCTAGAAATCTATGTCAAAGAGGAGGTTCCTCCTCTGTGCTTGGATCAAAGAGAGATGCTATGCTATAAATATGATGGCACATTTTCACATTTGTCATTACAAATGCAGAATGGCTGTCAGGATGTAAGAATGTTTGCTTGGGCTGTGTCCCAGTGACATAACCAGCGCCTGTTACAGCTCCAGTGTTACTGTTGATATTACAGTCACAAACATGAAGGTTTGTGTACTGAAATGCTGTTTCCTCCTCCCTCAGTTACAGAGCTGAACGCGCCATTCTGAAACTGAAGAAGAAGGTTTTATATTTACCAGAAGAACGACAGAAGGACTTTGCCAAAAAACAACCAGCTGCCTTCTACCCCTCACAGGAGTGACCTACAGGATCAAGAACCAGACCTAAGGCTACTTGCAAAGCGTCTGGCATTAATATAGACTGGGTCACAGCTCAGGCAGAGTCCTAGGGATCATGTTTTGCAAATAGGCCAACAGCAGCCAGTGTCGTGCGGTCGTTAGCATGTTGGATTATGGTTGGGGAAACCCAGGTTCAAATCCATACACAGCTGTGAGGATCACTGGGTGCAAGGTTGTCATGAGGATACAAGAGAGGACAGGAGGAGACCCATGTATGGTATGCCGAACTCCTTGGAGGGACAGCAGGATAGTAAATAGTGATGAAGAAGAAGAAGAAGAAGAAGAAGAAGAAGAAGAAGAAGAAGAAGAGTTGGTTCTTATATGCTGCTTTTCCCTACCCGAAGGAGGCTCAAAGCGGCTTACAGTCGCCTTCCCATTCCTCTCCCCACAACAGATACCCTGTGGGGTGGGTGAGGCTGAGGGAGCCCTGATATCACTGCTCAGTCAGAACAGCTTTATCAGTGCCGTGGCGAGCCCAAGGTCACCCAGCTGGTTGCATGTGGGGGAGCGCAGAATCGAACCTGGCATGCCAGATTACAAGTCCGCACTCCTAACCACTACACCAAACCACTACACCAAACTGAAGAATTACTTGCAGCCGCCATGGATGCCTGAGAGGAGCAGGTGACAGGAAGGCATGCTGGAGGAGGAGCCCAGGCAGCATGCATGTTGGTAAGGAGGCATTGGCCCTGGGTGCCTTAAACAGGTTCCATGTCCCAGGGACCCAGCCTCCGGCACCTGACCTGTTGCTGAATACCTTCCCTCCCACCCACCCTGTCATGTTGGCTAATTGTTTTTGTCTGATTGGCCACTGTAAAAAATGTATTTGCATTATATTTCAACACAGCTGGTGGTTTTGGCATGGGATGGAGTCTGTTTGGGTGGAGTTTGGTCTGTGTATCGGACTCCCCAGGTTAGTGGATGCCTTATGAAGTGGCAGGTGTGTGAGTGGGGCCAACCTGGCAAGGAGGCATGGCTTTTATTGCCACATAACCCAGGGTGGGATCAAGGGAGTTGGGCGCCTCTCCTTGGCACCCCAGGGTTTATGGTGTCAGATCGCCTGGAGTGGGGCCAAGGGAAGTGTGTGCTTCCTCTTGGCACTCCATGTGAACACTTCCCTACAGTGGGGTGGGCCCCAGGACACTGTTGCTGTCCAGGTTCTTGTGGTCAACTGACTGCTAGTCAGACTGCCTCTCCCATACTGTGTCAACACTCCTGCAGAGTAATAATAAAGCTGTGTCCTTGTTTAAGCCAATGGCAATGTGTGCATGTCTTCCTTGAGCCCGTTGCCCTCCTGCAAGTCAATGTAAAATGTAAAATCTCTAATTTTATTGCCAGCTCTACAGCTAAACAGTCCCAGGTTGCAGCACTGCAAAAGGCTACGGGTATCCCCAGACTTTAGGAGCCGGTAGGCACAATTGGAATTCTGACACAGGGTGATGGGCACAACCACAAAGTGCCTCAGGAGGAATGCCAGCAACAAAATGGCTGCCACAGGATGCTGAGCCAACCACAAAATGTCAGGGAGTGAGGTTATGTGTAACTCCTAATATTCAGGCAGAAGCTCTGTTTAACAGGATGCCTTTTAAAATGAACATGTTCTTTAAAAGTATTTTCTTACATACACACAACTTATCTTCCATCACGAAGTGAAGATACTTGTGCTGCAATGGCAGCTGCTGCTGTAGCAGTTTTTAAAAATCTACACATCCAATCAGATCTTTAATAGCCCACCAGAAACTGTGCTGGGCAAAAGCCTGGCCCACTTTCTAAAAACACTTGGAAGGTGCTAGGCAACGTGTCAGCAGGTCCCATTTTGGCCATGAGCACCACATTGACCGTTTATGCACTGGAGGTTTCATGCTGGGTTGCAGGCTGGAGTTTTATTCGTGGCAGGTGGCTAAAGGGGACTAAAGTACAATAGCAGCCCACAGTATCTGTAAAACTCTCCCCCAACACCACATTGCAAATAAATCAACTTTCTTCCTGTTAGCTTTTCTCACTGCCAGCTTTCACACCCATACATAGTACCGGGGAATACCACAGTATGCATTACCTTGATCTTGGTTACCAGTGTCATTCCCTTATCCGTATCTTTTCTGACACTTGCATAGATGACTTTAAAAGAGGTCTGGACTGATTCACAGAGTAGAAGTACATCAACAGTTACTAGTCATGGTGAGAAAAGGGAACTTCCATGTCCAGTGGGAGCAAACCTCTGAATGACCACACTAGGAGGCAGCCTCAGGGGAAGACTTTGGCCTCTATGCCTAATCTGTTGGCAGGGCAACTGTCTAGGTAGTGTGTGAAACTGATATCTGGGGAAGATGGATCACTGGTTTGATCTGGGAGGGATTGTCTTTCTGGCCCTTGGCACCTCACTGTCTATGGAGGTGCAAGTCTTGAAGGTAGCCCACCAGGCGTTTTATCATCATCAGGCGAGGCTACTTGCGCTCTACCTGTCTTCTGAGCACCTGGACACGGTGATCGATATAACAATCACCTCCAGGATTGACTTCTGTAATTCGCTCTATGCCAGCCTGCCCTTGTCCCTGACCCGGAAATTGCAGCTGGTGCAATATGCGGCTGCTAGGGTCCTCACTGGAACACCTTGGTGTGCCCATATCCAGCCAGTGCTGAGGCAGCTGCAATAGTTACCAGTTGTGGCCCATCATCTGGTTCAAGGGTTTGGTTTTGACCACACAGGAGTAATCTCACATCTATGAACAAGGCTCTAAATTATTACCTTTGCTGTACACAAACTCCATGTATGCAAGAAACTCACAATCTTTGGTGGGATAAAAGCCCTGGGTAGGAATTCATTCCAAGCAGCAGCCTTCGTTTGGGGAAACAGAAAGGCACACGCCTGGACCATAAGACTCCAGACATCTCAAGCAATGAGGAAATTCCTCCCTCCCCTGGGACTGTACAAAGCTTGAAAACAGTTTCTCCGGTGGATCCGTTTCCAGGCTCCTGTTCTTGAGAAGGGAGGGATGGGATCAACTCTGATGGGAACACTTTAGAAAGTTAAAAATAAATTGCACCTGTTGTTAAAAAGTGACTGGAAGATACCGCTGCTTCACTGGGATGCTTTTTTGGCCTCATGGACTTCTGACCAGAGTTTCTCCCCCAGGCCCCCTTGCTGCGTTCTGCGTCTGCCAAGGTGGGAGCTGTCCCAAACAAATTGCTGAAAGTTTGACCCCTCCACAAATCCAGTGACATTAGCCTTGGCATGTGAGAAGTTGACAAGTACACAGAGTCCAACTAAAAGTACAAGAGGGCTTAGTGGAGCTGTTTGATGCCTCCTAATCCAGAAGAAAGTGGGATTACATTATTAAAAGCGACAGCGCAGGAGAAGCCGGCCTGCCTGTTTCCTCTTGCTTGCAGGCTCCTCCAACTGAGGCAAGGGCAGACTGTACTTCACGGGGGTCATAACTCTGATGCAGTGGGGGGTTCTGATCCATCACGACTGAGATCATGAGAGATATGGAACATGCTGCCTCTGCGACCACCATCAAGTAATGAGGAAACATTCTGAAGTTTAAAGGATGTTTTTGTTTTGATCTAAGAACAGACGTCTCCTTGTGATCTATCTGCAGACGTCTCCTTGTGCTGGAAGAAATTGTGACCGTTAGCAGAAAACCGCCGTAGGACCTAACATAATACATTTAGTCACTAAACAAATAAAATAAGCAAGCACAGTGGGACTTCAGTGGTACAACAGCAGAGAGGTCAAACTTTAAAGAAAACAGAAACTTTAAAAACTGGGCACTGGTGTGGCATGAGAGTGTTATATTAGAGGCGCCCCCTCCCATGACGCCCCCCATTTTAGATAGCATTCCTAATGACTGCATCCTTGCTAGCTGGAGAAAGAATAGTGCCCTGGAAAAGCAGTGCTCCTAAAGGAGGAAGCCTGGATTTGTACAGATGAAGAAAACCACACGTTTCTTATGCTTTGACTAAGGTTTCTATTATTACATTCCATCTACAATGTCCACATTAAGAACAGCTGAGAATGGTTTCCATGGGTGGCACATGCAGCGGAGTGGATCAAGCGTCAAATTAAGATCTCGGAGGCCTCGGTTAGAATGCCTGCTCTGCTATGGAAGTTGGCTGGGTGACCTTGGGCCTGTCATTCTCTCTCAGACTAACCTAATTGACAGGGGATAAAATGGAGGAGAGGAGAAAGATGTAGGCTGCTTTGGGTCCCCATTACAGAGAAAGGTGGGTATCAGTGAGGGAAATAAGTCAACAAATAAATATGCAAATGGAAACTTCCAATGCTATAAGTTTTGAGCCCCAACCACTAACAGTGATTCTCTCTCACTTTCACTGAATTGAGCTCTTGGGATTTTGAGGAGTGCTGGTGGTATAAAGCCAGAAGCATGGGAAGCAATACCAATGGATGGGGAACACAATGTGGCTGTTAGGTTTTGTACATTCACAGCTGCCGCATATGTAGATTGCATTGCCTATAATTGCATTTGTCTGCCATGGAAACAGGTAGGCGATTCGTTGGACAAGAATGGGATGTGACTCGGCAGAGACTGCAAGCCGAGAATGCTTTGTCAGTGTGTGTCGGGGCCGCATTTCTGCATTCATCCTCGGAGTCAGGTGGGAACCGGTCGTGACCTCGTGGCCTCGTTTGATTGACTCCCGCTGCCTCGATCCACCTGCCATGCTATCCCCGGAGATTTCTAAATGAATTATGAAGGTGAGACACAAGCAAGCCCCATCTCTATGTGAAGACAGTCATTTGTGCTACTTTTGCCCCATCGGACATGTGTGCAAGCCAAAGAATTAAAAGGAGCTCACTGCAATGCGATTGACTTTATAGTGAACTCTGCACAGCAGCATTCAGTTAATCACCCCCAACACTTCCTGCTCTTCATGTCCTCCTGATGATTATGAATCCCTTTTCAATAGCCACTTAGAACTAAATGCTGCATTTTTGTCTGCTGACTTAACAATGGGGTGGATCTCACCCCTATGCTAGGGCAAAATTTATTTATTTAAGAAAATATATATAACCCACTTTTTCTTCTTTTTCAGAAGAAGAAGAGTTGGTTCTTATATGCTGCTTTTCTCTACCCAAAGGAAGCTCAAAGCGGGTTACAGTCACCTTCCCTTTCCTCTCCCCACAACATACACCCTGTGTGGTAGGTGAGGCTGGGAGAGCTCTGATATCACTGCTCGGTCAGAACAGCTTTTTCAGTGCCATGGCGAGCCCAAGGTCACCCAGCTGGTTGATGTGGGGGAGCGGGGAATCAAACCCGGCATGCCAGATTAGAAGTCCACACTCCTAACCACTACACCAAGCTGGGCTCTCTTCAGGCCCAGGTCTGAAGCCTTCCTCCTATCTAAGGAGTTTTCCTCCACATCAAGCAGTTCTTCCATTAGAAGAAGAGCTTCTTACATTGAAGGACATCTTCTTAGGCTGGAGGAAGGCTACTTGGAAGATGGTAGTCCACTTCAAGACTGTCTAGAGCAGGGGCTCATGGGAATTGTAGTCTATGGACATCTGGAGGGCCACAGTTTGACTACCCCTGGTCTAGGGTTACAGGACTGGTCCACACAACATATTTCCTCCTAATACTGGCCAGCCATAGCCAGCTAATTAGGACTGCAGTTTCCAGACCAGGCCTGAGCATCAGTCCCTCCCTTTTTATTTACAGTTTTAATTAATCAGTCCATTATGACCATAGCTGGCCATTATCTCTTTACAGATCTGAGGGAGCAGAGCTCAGTGGACACACACCAGGCACAGATTGACGGGTTTCCCCACTAATAGTCTTATGCTTTGGCCTCTCCAGGAGACAATTTGAGCTCATGGCTTCCGGCATTCTGTATCCGATTTATAATTTGTGATCTCCTCATAAAATACCCGTTGCACCCAGCAGGTCTCCTCTTGGTGAACTGCTTTCGACACAGCTCTCTTAAGGAGTGTAAGACAGATATCTGCTCTTAATACTGCTATGGCTGTCCTGCTTCCTTCCTGATGTTAAAAAAAGGATACAGAGGGCTCAGCTAATACTCCCATCTCTCTATCCAATTTAAGAAGAGGACTTAATGACCCACTTTTATTACTTATCAGCTACTCACAGGCTGGATCTGAAAACTGTGTCAGATCCTGCTATCGGTTTGTGTTTGGGGGGGGGGGGGAGGGGATCAAAACAAGGACATGAATGCAAACAGCATCTCTTTCCTGTATTCCATTCCATAATCCAGGATTCATACAGAAATGTCTTTGCTGCCATCACAGATTCTCTTCTGTTTATTCCTGTTGCAAAGTCATTCACTCTGTGCTGTATTTCAGTAGTTCCATTCATCTGAAGATCACCCACGTATTAAGTTTAACCACCTTAGGGTTTTGCAAGTTGTTTTAAAATGTTAGAACATGAGAGAGAGAGAGTTTTGTACCCTGCTTTTTACTCTCCAAAGGAGTCTCAGAGCAGCTTACGATTGCCTACCCTTCCTCTCCCCACAACAGCCACCCTGTGAAGTAGGTGAGACTGAGAGAGCTCTGAGAGAACTGTGACTGGCCCAAGGTCACCATGCTGGCTGCATGTGGAACTGGAGTGGGGAATCAAACCCGGTTCTCCAGATTAGAGGCCATCGCTCTTAACCACTACACCAAGCCGGTTCAATCTATAATGTGCTCTTGTGACAAGGAAGCAATGCAAATTCTTTGCAGGATTGTCAGTACTGGCAAAACCTGAATTTAGCACCATCCTTTTCAGCTGTGATTCAGAGCCCAGTTTGCCTCGTCTTACAGGCACACTGGGAAAGCGGGTTAAGGGGATCTGTGCAGTATCTCTAACATGCTGCAGCAGCAATAAGAATGCTTCAACGCTGGATACTCAATTCAGTCCCCCTTATCCATATTTATTGCCTCCTCCTCAAATGGTGTTGGACAGTTCTTGGTTGGCAAAACAAACTGGAGCCTTTATGCAGTGAGTGCCTACTCACCCCCATCCCACAAGGGCTTCAACATAAACAGAATATTCAGTTGAGATTCATGTTCATAGCGTGTGAGTTAAGTGAAGTCTGATCTGAGTCTTATAGTCATTCTGGGACTGTGTTACTTCGGACTGCATTTGGGTAATCACATGACTCAGTGTTTCCTACGCATCAGAGACTTCCAGACTATGAAAGCTAATGCCTCCAGGCAGGTCTACATGTTGACTTATGTCATCCTATGTTTTACTATGCAGCCACTGGGGCCACTTTTTCTAAGACAGAATGGCACGTGGGGAGGCGCTCTTTCACTTTCCGTCACTGCCATTTTCCCATTGGGGAATACCACCGCTGGACTACTTTTACTCCATGGGGAAAACATAGCAACCCATGGGCTTTCCCCAGTGAGGATAAATATGACCTGGGAGTGCTGGAGAGGAGTGGATTAAATCATCCTTCTCATCAAAACAGCTGGCCAGTAACCCCACAATTAATATGTTTGATCTGCATAAAATAGCAATTTGCTATTGGTCACCTGGAATCAGGGAACTTGAATATGGCAACCTTGCATGCATGATGGTCAATCTACTTGATTGTACAATTGCTGAATGGCACAACAAACATACATGAGCTGGCCCTCAAACATACTTTAGTGTTAGGTGAACCTCTGGAATCATGGTTATTTCCAAATTTCTGAGGACACAAATAAAATGCCAATGCATACAATTTGTGTAGCCTGTGTGGTCCTGGATCACATGTGTGATTGCTGCAGGGTTGGATCTCCAAGAGGGGTTGGAGAATTATCCATGATCTCCAACCAAGATCAGTTTTCTCAGAGGAAATGGCTGCTTTGGTGAGATTATATGCATTATATTCTGCTAGGTTTCTTCCCTCCCCAAACTTCACCCTCCCCAAACTCCACCCTAAATCTTCAGGAATTTCCCAATCTGGAGTTGGCTACTCTAGTTTAAGATAAAGGCAGGGAGACATCTCACAGCATGGGAAAGACTACAGGCTGCAGGTCAGAATAGGAAGGCAAGCGGCTTGCAATATTTGACCCTTATTTGCAGACCCTAGTGCTAGATTTTTGGACAGATGACTTTCAGATACTAACAATCTGTTATTGATAAAATGGTCACACTTTTCTCCTTCTTACAGAGTCTTTAATTACCTGTGATGTATCACACTTTTCTTTGGCTGCAAAAAAGATAAGGGCCAAATTAGTTGAGAGTAAACAAGGCACTAATTAAACTCCCTCTGTAATGTGCTCTTGTAACTATTCTCCTTGTCCTCTTTTGAACAATATTTTATTTGTATGGAAATAATTTTATTTTAAATTTATATATGTGTGTGTGTGTGATAATGTGTGGTTATAATCATAAATGTTTGGAATGGAAAGCTGCAATGGTTTATGACCACATGGAATAAACTTTTGACTGACTGACAATTTGCAAGACACCCTGCAGAATAGCTGTATGGCTTCAATGTGCCATGCTGAGTACTGACGGACAACCCTTTAGAATCTAGGCTGAGGCCAAGAGTGAGCTTGGTAACAGGAATAAGATCCAGACTTTGTTGTTGGCACATAATATAATTGAAGTATTTTCCCAGCAGACTGGGAAGTTAAAATGTATGAAACAACAGGAGCCTTACATCCAACCGTTGCCATGTAGGAAAAATTCATCATCTTGCATGATCCCAAATGGGCAATGTAAAGGCTGGCCCACAAGGTTCCCAGACCCACAGATGGACTTCCACTTTGGAATAATATCTGTTAATGTAGCCTTTGTTTATGGAATCTCAGCTTCTGTGAATTATACTTGTGAAACTGGGACTGCAGAGTTACGTACCAACAGATCATCAGTTCCTGGAAAGAGAATTCCAGAGTACTATATTTAAACTGTTCTCTGGGTTATTTTTAAAGTGTACTTTAAAAAAAAAACACAGTTCAAGTCAGTTTCTGAAATACTTTCTCATCTTGGCTAGATGTGTCTTCTGTTATGAATAAAGCATATTAAGATTTGTTCTTGAGTGCAGGCTACATTTGACACTCACATTTTTTTCCACTGTAGATCTTGCTGAATTCTGGTTGATTTGAACCCATATCTACAGCCTTCCTTTTTCCTGATTTTAAACATGACTCCCTTTAGCATTTGCATTGTCCCAATTTTTAGGCTTCTTCCCGCTTGATGTGGGGGAGGGTGGAAGCTCCAGCTGGTATTAAAGGAGCACAAGGCTGGAGAGTGCTTTATTTCCTGCCTTTTGACTCCCCAATCTACAGCCAGAGCAAGTCAGGGAAGGGGCTAGTGGAGCATGAGGCTGCTTCTTTATCTTTCTTTTCCTGCAGGAGCGGGGGGGGGGGGGGAGTAGCAGCCTCACAGAGAATGTGGAGGAGAAAGTAAATTCTGGAAGCAAATCTCTGCTCATAGAAGTGTGGGCTTTTGGAGCGCAGTCACTTTAAAACAGATCCCAAAATGAGGGCAAAAATAAGTCTTGTGAGGGAATGGCAACTGGGAACCAGGCAGTCTTTGAACTGATACCCTGACCAATCAGTGACAGACTGCTTCACTACATCATCATTGGAGGTACAGGGCAGGTAGTTAATTTAGCAAAATGCAGAGGTCTACACTTAATGCTGGGGCTTTCGGAGCGGTTTGCTCAAATGTGGTGAGTTATATCCACCCCTGGATATTGCAGGGGAAAGATAGTGTCACAGTGGATCAATCATAGATGTTGCAGAGGGAAAATTTAAAGCAATAAATATCAAAATGGAAATCAAATGGGTAGAAGACTTTCTTTAATTTGGGGCCACTAGGGATAAAGAGCCCAGTACAGATTCATCCCAGTGCCCACACTTACATCTTCAAGTATTTAAAAGGGTGCCATATAGAGGATGGCAGGTGACAATAGATGAGCGATAGGGATGTAAATGTCCTGCATAGTGCAGGGGGTTAGACAAGATGACCCATGATGTCCCTTCCAACTCTATTATTCTATGATTCCTTTCTGGAGGCTGAAAGAGCCCTAATATTACTGCTTGGTCAGAACAGCTTTATCAGTGCTGTGGCGAGCCCATGGTCACCCAGCTGGTAGCATGTGGGGGAGCATGGAATCAAACCCGGCTCACCAGATTAGAAGTCCGCATTCCTAACCACTACACCTAACTGGCTCAAGAGTCTCAAAGTAGCTTACAATCGCCTGCACTTTCTGTCCCCACAACAGACACCCTGGGAGGTAGGTGAGGCTGAGAAAGCTCTGAGAGAACTGACTGGCTCAAGGTCACCCAGTTGGATACATGTCAAGGAGTAGGGATTCAAACCTGGTTCTCCAGAGTAGAGGCCGCTGTTCTTTACACCATGCTGGCTCTTAAGATCAGTACTGTCTACTCAGACTGGCAGTGGCTTTCCAGGGTCTCAGGCTGAGGTCTTTCACATCATCTTCTACCTGATCCTTTAAATAGCCAAGGTAGGGATTGAACCTGCATACCGAGCAGCTGCTTTGCCATTGAGCCACAGCTCCTCCCCAAGTCCCATTGTATTCAATGGGGCTTACTCCCATGTAAGAGTTTTTATAACTGTAGTCCTTTTGTAATTCCTTCTCCCTGGCAAATCTGTTCACACATGTTCAGTTTCTTCTCTATATTTAAAAACATTACCAACAAGGCAGTCACACAGCTTCTTGTGCATGCTGCAACACATAGAAAAGAATGCTGTGATCAGCATAAACTCAGTTGTTTACCTTCGTGGCTCAATGTGGGCAGACCAAATGAAGGAATCGGATCCCATATGGGTACTGTATGGTTTCCTCCACAAGGCTCAGGGAAAGGACCTTTTCTGTCAAGAAAAATGGCTTGGTGGAAGGTTAAGCCTACCCTAGAACCACAATCCCGATCTGGTTCCCAACAACTGCTTTGAACGACAATTAAAAATAACTACCAGGGAAAGTAATTCATGGATCTCGTGGCATCTTGTGTAATTTAGTCTGGAGTAAGCCTAGAAAGGAGCTACGTGAAAATCAACCCGAAATATCTTTGGTACTCAGCAGTTGCTCCACTTGCAAGAGCATCTTCATTTGAAGACAATGCATTCTCTCTATAAATACTGCTATGGCTATCACATGCATATTTATTTGTTTCACGATTTCTATACCAACCCTCTCAGTTAACCATCTTGGGGCGATTTACGAAGTATAAAATGCAATAAACCATGATTCATCAGTAAGACCAGATTAAGAGTTACAAAAAAACACACTTTAACACCATTACAGCAATCCTGAACTGCTGAATTCCTGAACTCCTGAGCCTATTAGAAGGATGGAGAGAAAAAGAGGGCAGGGGGGAGGCCCAGGATTTGTTGCAGTTGTTATCTAGCTGTATATCTGTATGTGTTGCTAGCCTCTGGAGAATGTATTCAGAGAGGCGGTCCCTCAGATATGTCATACGTCATGCCTGCTCACCACACTTTGATCCCAGTCTCAATCACCTGTTGTTGTGCGACCCTAGGTCAGTCACCATCTTTCAGCCTAATGCCCTTCACAATGGAGCTGAGAATGTATCAGATGGGATAACCTCTAGTTGGCCAGCCTGAGCTCCTGGAAGAAACTAGCAAACAAATAATGCCCTGTGATAGCAACCAGTTGGTCATGTTCCATACTCTTAAAGTTCCTTCATCTGGATGGGCAGATTCTTCCATCTTAGCTCTGACATTCTAAAACACTGTACTTCTAGTAACAGCAGTGTCAGCTCTTCTTCTTCCCTAGAAGGTTTAAGGATTGGCAGCATCACAGATAGCTGAACATTGGAAGGATAAACAGAAAAGGTCATGCAGATGCAAGGAAGCAGCTGTCCTGGCTGCTTTTATTTTTCTGGCATACACATGTTCTTGTAATGTCTTCTGCCTCCTGCAAAATCAGAGAGTTGCATAGAAGATAAACTGGCCCATCAATGGCAATTTCATTATTTCTCTCCCTTAGCCAGCCTCCGTTTTGGCCCCAAATCAGCTGTAAACATGGATCAGTACTTAAGCTGGGCAGTGCTTTTTTGGTTTAAAAAAAAAACCTCTCCCATGTAAGGGATTTTTGGCTGTGCTCATTCTTTCCTTAACTATTCAGATCATGAGATATGAGTAGTGCCCGTTAACACAACCATTTTAAACATAGTAACAATAACAATAATGCATTTGCCTCATTCATCATCATCATCATCATCATCATCATCATCATATTTATTCCCTACCACTCCCGCAGACCGGCTCGTGGCGGGTTACAATGTCCAGTAAAAATCCCATTAAAAACCCCATTAAAATGGACACAAAACATACAAGAACAGGCAACATGGCAAAGGGCCTTAAAGGTTAAAACAAAAACCTTGAACCAGATCTGGACAGCAACTGGAAACCAGTGCAGCTGCCTCAGCACTGGCTGGACATGGGCCATCCACAGTGTTCCGGTGAGGACCCTATCAGCTGCATTTCATACCAGCTGGAGGCTCGAGATCAGGGACAAGGGTAGGCCCCTGTAGAGCGAGTTACAGAAATCTATTCTGGAGGTGACTGTCGCATTGATCACTGTGGCCAGATGTTCAGGGTACAGTGCTAGTAGCCAAGCTTGGCGAAGATGGGAAAATGCCTGGCTTTTTGATTTGTGCCTCCATGGTTAGCAAGGCATCAATCATCAAACCCAAGTTCCTGCCTGGGACATGGTTGTAGGTTGCGTCCCTGCCAGGGTGGGTAAACGTGCTTCCTGGCCTATCCTCCTACCTCATAGCCACAGGGCCTCCATCTTGGCCATTCAGTCACTGCTTCCAAACATCTGTCAGTTGGTTCCAGGGGGAGTCCAGGTGGCTGTCCACAAGGAGATAGAGCTGAGTGTCATCTGCATATTGATGACCGCCCAGCCCAAAACTCCATATCAGCTGGGCCAGAGAGTGCATAAATATGCTGAATAGCATGGGGGAGAGAACCATACCCACAAGGGAGTCTATAGGTGTGTGAGAACTCTTCCCCCACAGACTGATATGGATCAAGAGCTGAGATTTCCTCCAAGAATGCCAGGAGCTGGTCCGCCATAGCCCTTTCAACTGCGTTACCGAGGAATGCTAAATGCAAAACCAGGTGGGAGCTGGCCAGATCCCGCAAGTCCAGCGCTTGTTTCTTAAGGAGAGTTCGAACCACTGCCCCCTTCAGGGAACTCACCTGTACTCAGGGATAGGTTGATAATATCCCTGAGCTGGCCTCCTATCTGCTGGCCACCCCCTTTGAGGAGCCAAGATGGACAGGTATCAAGGTGGCAGGATGTCACCCTAACCAATCCTAGCAACTTGTCCACTTTGGATAAAGAGAGCCGTCTGAAGCCATCAAATGTCATCTCCAAAGGCGGCCAATGGACCTCCAGTTTATTTACTGTATTAACCATGGTGGGAAGGTTGCAGCAGATAGCTTGCTAATGCCTCACAGCCAAGCACCAATTCACTAAAATTTTGGCACCCCTCCTTGAGGGCAGTAAGATCGAAACCATCTTCCTTAAGCATGTAACTTAAGGAGAACATGATTCTGCCCTCTTGAATGCTCTCTTGTTGAGACCCAAATTAAAGTATTTGCCAGGGAGCATCCAAAATGGAGGGTGCCAGTGGCAGTATGGGAGTGCAAGACAGCAAGTAGGCTTGTATAGTTATGACTAAGTAGGGCCATTCCCAAGGCCAGAACTGGCCAAGCCACTCCAGCAGCGATTGTGTGGGGTGGCACAATGTGGAAGGTGCTGATGTTTCACAGGAGACTCCCAGAGTGGGCCTAGGAGGCAACCAGCATATCTTCCTTGAGGTAAACAAAAATGCCCTGAACTGCTCCCAGTCATTGCCTCTATACATTTTAAAAGAGATGCTTATGAGCACGGCTGCTGTCCATTAAACATTTAAGATGGTAATCTGAATTCGATTAGTGTGCTCTTTGAATGGCAGGAAAGACCATTGTGAGCTATTACTGTCCTGTCATTCCAGCATGGGCTGTTCTTAGAGATGCATCCTTGCATAGTAAAAACATGACACCGACATACAGCCTTCATTTTTAATTGTTGCATTTCTGCGGCTGAAAACATATTTGTGTATAACTACAGAATAATAGTAAGGAAAAGTCATCATGTGGTGATATTCTGCAGTCAGAAATTCGCATTCAGGTCTAATTTCCAATGCCTTTCATAGAAAGGATCAATTTAAAATTAGAAAAAACAAATTGAATCCCCATTCAATCTATAGGCTCTTAATATGGGATAATTAAAACGATTCTTCTGTCAGACAATAGCTGTGATGGATTGCAATGATTATCTGGTGATCATTTCACATTTAAATTGTTCACTAAGGTGAAGACTGTCAGGTTGGAAAAACTACATCCATCCTAGATTAAAGGATATAATGCTTTATGCCAACCACACATTCTGGAGACAAGCATCTCACATTAGTTTTCTCCCCATTTTGAATTCACATATACATGCAGAACCTGCTCCACTCCTATCTAGTGTACTTCAGTTCCCTGTCCAACCATTGATATTTCATTCATAAATATGTAGCATTCTGCACAACATTTTGATCTCATTTCTTAAGGTGAGAGAACATCCATCTTGTTTAGCGCTGGGAGAGTTTTAGAAGAATTCTGATGCAAGCAGCAGAATAAATTGAGAGACTCTGGAAAGTAGGCAGTGAGAAAAATCTTGGAGACATGGTGGAACAGAGAGACTGTTTCTGCATGGAGGTGCAAGCCTCGTGCTGCCTCCTGCTTGCTAACACATGATGGTAAGCTGCGCATTTGCACGCCTCCTTACGAGAGACCCCTCCCTCATTTCCCCTCTGCCTCATAGTGGCTTTTTGCCTCCCAACGAGGCTGCAAGGGGAAACAAGCCAAACTTCTCCTCCTTGCTCCTTGGCTTGTCAATCACAGCAAGCCACCAGCACAGTTGTTCTATCATAGAGTGAAACTCCCCCCCCCCGAGCCCTGAAATTAATTTTTTTAAAGAGGCATTACTGCATAGCAATGCAGTAATGCCACAACACAGAAGCATTTTCAATAAAAATCAATACTTCTGTGTTGCTATGGAGAAACTCCAGAACAATACAGAATTCCCCCTGTTTTTGGGATGCATGGTGTTTTTATGTCTGGGTAGATTTGTGAGAGGCTGGAAATGGTAACTGGACCCCAAAGAGTGATCTTGTGTAAACAGTGGGCTTAAAAACAAAGCGCACAGATGCCTGGTTGATCGGGAGAGGGCTACTTCATCATGCGCCTCCCCCTTTCTCTGTCCATTCCCCATTGCCAGAAAACACAAATAGGACTGTGTTTTGCTTGCTTGATCCCAAAAAGTCTGTAGACACTTTACAGAAGATTTTATTTTACCTTTGAAAAAGTAACATTGCAGTCCCACAGCAATGCAGACCATGCCATTTTTTTAAATTCTTGGAGCAGGAAATGGAGAGGGCAGGGCAGGTGTGAGGGCAGAACAATGTTACAGAATCTATCGCACCTTTCCCTCTCCATATGGGCTTGCCCCTGGTTGCTCCCTGATGAGAAGCGCAATAGGAAGTGGCAAATCCAGTTCTGGTGATTTCCCTCATTTTGAGGCAAATCCAGCCAAAATTTGAGCCAGACCCAGAAGAGCCTCAGGATGCAGACGACATCATGTCGATGGGCTCTAAATCCACCAGCAACCAGAGGCTGTCCAGAGGCAGATTCCTTGTGTGGAAATGGTCTGAGACTATGATGACCAGCTAGGGTTTCCAGGTCGATTGGTACTGTGGACTTGTTCCAGGAGAGGGGCGGAATGATGCAAAGTGTTGATTCTGACATTACCCAAAAGTGATGCTGGTATGTTTGGAACACCAGAGGGGTGATGCTCTGGCTTTGGGGCAAAATTCTATGGTAGAATTAGCATATAACCTTTGGGTTTTGCCGAAAAACAAGAACGTTGCTTCCTCGGTGACTCCAACGTACTGATATCACTTCCAGGTGATGTCAGCATGTCATGTTAATTTGTAGCATTCTTCCAGTTTGTGAGGAATTGGAGAGAGTTGGGGAGAGCATGGTGCATTTGGAAAGCAGGGTACCACTACCTAAAGCAGGGGACCTGGCAGCTCAGGATGAGGAAATTACTGGTTGCCAACTCTGGGTTCAGAAATTCCTGGAGCTTGGGGAGATGGATTGTAGAAAGGGTGGGGTTTGGGGAGAAGAAGGCCTCAGTGAAGTGCACTGTCCTACTTCCACCCTCCAAAGCAGTTATTTTCTCCAGGGGAACTGATCTTTCTCACCTGTAAAAGGCTAGGGCATGCAGCAAGGCCTGGAAGGCCTGAACCTCCCAGCACCACTGGACAGACTAGTCAGTCTGGCCCAGGCACAGTAGCATGGAGCGAGGAGTTTCTGGATCATGCCTTGGACCCTGGTTTAATTATGCTAAAGAAGAGAGTTTCATTTAACTTGGGCCTTATTCTGAAGTTTACTTTGCGTAATGGGGAATTCAGCATTGAGTGGAGGCTTCTGCCATATGTCACCAACTTCTGTAGTCCTGGGGAGAAACAATGGAGATAGTCACTGGAAAGAGGAAAGTCTTTAATGGCTTCCATAATTGAATGTTCTCAAAACCTGAGAATTAGGTTTATTACTTTTTCTCCCTTGGTGAGGAACAGAGCAATCAGGCTAAAGTTCATTCTGTGCAAATCTGACAGTTGCTTTAATGGTTCCCCGAAGGACATACAAGGTTACTGTCAATCTCTTTGTTCTCATGTCTTCTACCCAGCCATCCTGAGCAGCCAGAGATCCACACAGGAATCCCTAATGCCGAGAAGAGTCTTCCTTTAATGTTGCCAGCTCTGAGTTGGAAGCTGATTACACCTACAGTATGGCAAGACCAAGTACTTGTCTCTGCTGCCCCCCCCCCAGGCCTTTTCAAGTCCTGGAATGTACCCCCGTGTCTGTTTCAGCACTGAAATATTGCAAGGGGTGGAAAAAAGAAGAGTTGGTTTTTATATCCCATATTTCACTTCCCAAAGGAGTCTCAAAGCAGCTTATAATCACCTTCCCTTCTTTTCCCCACCACAGACATCTCATGATCTCATGAGGTAGGTGGGGCTGAGAGAGCTTTAAGAGAAACTGCTGTGTGAGAACAGTTCTAACATATCTGTGACTAGCCCAAGGTCACTCAGCTGGCTGCATGCGGAGAAGTGGGGAATGAATTCCAGCTTCCCAGATTAGAGGCTGTCGCTCTTAACCACTATACCGCACTCGTTCTCCAGAGCTTTGTCCTCCCACACTGAAGGCCCAATCAGAACTGGACCCTTGTAGCATTTCTAAATTGTTCCTGTTAGGCTGCCTAGGTAGACTGTTGACATGAGAGCATATTTAATCCAATTGACTTAAAAAAAATTGTTCAAGGAGCTACACAGTTTGATCCAAAGAGCATCCAGGATGATGGTGGTGATTTAATCATTTTTATCCTGCCTTTCAACAAAGCAGATCACAATCGATGTAGAAACTGCTTAAAATCACACAAAATGCCAAATAGCAAATATGAACTGTGAGTGGTTAACAGCTGGGATTGGATTGAACCAAGAAAACTTTAAAACGTTTGAAAAGCTTGAAGCAAGCAGAACTAGCAAAACCCAAAGGACTTATCTAAAGTAATCTAGATCAGCAGTCTCCAACCTTTCTGTGGTCGGGGACCACCTCCGGGGGTGGAGGAGAGCCAACGGCCCAGGCGCCACGCTCGGGTGGCAGCTGCACGCAAACGTGCATGCATAATTGCCATGCATGCACGTTTTCGCCAGCAGGGGCGCAAACACACATGCACAACGTTTGCGTCGCCGGCGTGCCAGCGGCCGCTCCTGCCTCTTCCCCTCCCACTTGCAGTGAGAAGCTAGCCAGGCTGCGAGCAAAGCGGCCGCTTCGCTCGTGGCCTGGTGAGCTTCTCACTGCGGGGGTGGGGGGTGGGGAGGCACTAACCAACACTAAACCAACATAGCACTGAAGTGCTACAGCAGTACTCCACAATGGAGTCAAGGTTTCTGAGTGGCGCACTACAGCACTGAAATGCTATAGCGGCACCATTTAGAACATTCAAACAACTCTGAGGAAGATCACATGGCAAAAAAGAGTGTTGGGGAGGCACCATGGGCATTTTAAACAGCACACCTCAGAAGTAAAACAAGGAGGTGAACACCAGAAGAAAGCAGTTTCCCTCAAAAGCGACTCAGCCTCACTTTGCTAACCCGATAAAAATGGGTTTGTATGAATGGAGAAATTCTACTAGCAGCCAGTTACTAAAACTGGTCTGCCTGAAATGATCAGGGACAAAATCTGTTAGCAACCAGTTACTAAAATGGAACACAAAGGCAATTTGAAAATGGCCAATGACTGGCCTAAGATCACCCACTGAGTTTCCATGGCACTGGGCATTCAAAGCTGGGTCTTCCAGATCTTAGATCTACACTGGGCAATTTTGAAGTCTCTTATTACCTATTCCTCCCTTCCAGGTGGTAACCTGCTCTAAATTCAATCAAATTAAATACAAATCAAAAGTAACTAATAATTGACTGTGTGCCTGTCAAAACACTGAAGTGGGAACAGGAAAGTCAGTGAAATGTCTTATCCATCACTCAAAGATACAAGGAAGTCAAGAGGGTTTCTATTTGATTTCTTATTACTACAGGTTAAGACCAAAAGCTCATGCTCTGTTTCTGAACTTTCCCCTAGCTTTTGTTTCCTCATATCTAGGGTCTGACTCGGCTTTTTATGAAATGCTTAGTACAGATCCTATTACATAGCAATGCAATGATAAAATGAGAGAGACGAGCACAGCTGCCCAGTCCCGCAGCAATGACTGGCCCCTTCTAGCCCCAGATGCACAGCTCATTAAAGGAAAAGCTAAACTGCTGACGAACAGCAACCATGAGAACTTGAGATGTGCCATACCCCTTTCTGCTGAACATATCACAATTACCGAACTCTGACACACCCCCGCAAGCTGTCTCAAATTCCGACTGTTAACATTATTTTGGAATCTATATCACACCACTCTGCAGATGCTTCAGCTGATATTCCGTCAGGGACAAGTTTTTCAAAAGCGGAGTGACTTCCAAATTGTCCTTTCCATTCCTAGAAGAGACAGCTTTCCAAGAAACCTGTGCAGTTATTTGTTTATCAGGCTCCCTGGATGCAGCAGCTACATCAGAGGGCTCCTTGAATCTATCTTCTTTTTCTTTTAGGAATTGCAAAACACAGATGACCCTGAAATAGAATGTTGGTGATGACTAACAAGGCTTTGAAAACACAGACATTCCCAAGGGGAACGGGAAGATTAGTCCTGAGGGGAAAGGGGTGATAAGAAAGGAAAGGGAGCTCATTCAGAATGGCTGATCACACAAAATACCAATGCAGAGGGAGAGCAGCATAGCAGTCTGTTCCCAAATGAGAATGTTAAATAACTTGCAGGATTACAATTTCTAGAAAATTCACTGTGCCCAAAGATATTACTGGCTAGCAGTTGTTATATGTTTATCATGTGATGTAAAGAATAGAGCCTCTTGTGGTGCAGAGTGGTAAGCAGCAGAAATGCTGTCTGAAGCGATGTCCATTAGGTTGGGAGTTTGATCGCAGCAGCCGGCTCAAGGTTAACTCAGCCTTCCATCCTTCCGAGGTCGGTAAAATGAGTACCCAGCTTGCAGGGGGGTAAAACGGTAATGACTGGGGAAGGCACTGGCAAGGCCACCCTGTACTGAGTCTGCCATGAAAATGCTGGAGGGCGTCACCCCAAGGGTCAGACATGACTTGGTGCTTGCACAGGGGATACCTTTATCTTTAAAGAATAGAGACCACCAGAAATCCAAGAAAGTCCACAAGATTTCATTTTGGTTTTGAATGTTGAAAGGTCTCAATGAAACTTCCATTTTGTCGGTGGGGACTCATAGGCCTCTTAAATACTGATGTGTTCCTTTACTTTGACCATGCATTCCCATTGGGTGGATTTCTTCACTTCTGCATGCCAAGTCACGTTCACTTCACAGGTTCATTGGGCTTTCTTTTTCCTTCTGCTTGAATTTTACTCCCTTCAGAATTTACTTCGTTTCCCATTTGCTGTGTCTTTTTTTTTTTTGAGGGGGGGGTTGTTTTGTTTTTACAGTACTGTTATGGTAATTTTCCTTCTTGCTTTGCTCCCAATGCAAAAATAATTCAAAAGCATAACAATTCTGTTGGATTTTCTTCCCCTCCTGGGAGGCCACTCTTCCACCATCCAAATTGTGCAGCATGGTGGCTTCCCACACCTGCCATGCCGTAGCCCACAGAAGTGTGGTCAACTTGGGGCCTCTGAAAAGGGGGTTCTGTTGCATGGGACTGGGTGGCAGCTCTGCCATTCCTCAGTGGTCTCCATCTAAGTACTGGCCAAGGTTGATCCCGCTTAGCTTTCAAGTTCCAATTAGCCTGGGCCATCTAGCTCAGATATAATATCTGATATTACAAGAGCCATAACTTGGATCTCCAGACAAGAAGAAAACAAAACTGTGCTTCTTTATTTCAGTGCTCAGATACGTCCATGACCTCTGGGTCTTGAAGAGTACTGGTGGCATTAGAAAGATTCCCAAAGGGTTTATTTACAGATTCTTTTAATGTCATTTCAGATTGAGCTCACATCTCTAGTGCTATATCCTCATGGCCATCATCGCCTTCATTTCAAATGCTGCACATTTTCATTCTCACTACTTAGTGGGCACATTTTGACTACAAGGTACAGAGTCTAAATTATCAGTTAATTATATGGTGGAATGAAGATTTGAACCCAGATTCCCTTCATTCAGGTCTGGTCTGCTTTACTGCCCTGATAACAGTACTGCATGAATTTCCACCCCCATTTTACAGCTATTCATATGGTGGATAATTTGCATGGTCTGTAGAAAAACTAAGTGGGCAGCTGTAATGCCTGAATATTTCTTGAATCTATGCACACCGGTAGACTTTTTTGCTGTAGAGTAATTCTGTACAGTGGATAGCAACCGTGTCCATGCAGGGTTTTGGAATCTCTAATTAGTCCAAAACTTTTCCGCTCCCCCCCCCTTTCTCCTGCCTCCCACCTTAAACATACCTCACCTTGCATTCAGCAAGCAGTCCTTACAATGTGCCGTTTGTTATCCAAAATAAACACTATGTGCTGCTTTGGTTCCAACAAAAGGTCGACTGGATTTGATCCAGCACTCAAGAATGACCCTGGAATAGCCACTAATTGTGCCGAGGCCAGCGGCATTCACAGTCACGATGCTTCAAGAAGAATGGACCCAACAGACGGGCTGTTTTGAACAGTTTCCCTTTTTATTCATAGCATGCCCATCATTGTGAAGAGCACTGCACCAAGTAAACATCCTCATCTGTGCCGTGGGAGATGAAACAGAGAGATAGCGTATTGACATTCTGCCTCGTGCCATTAGAACAAAAGGGCTTCTAAACGGCAGGGATAAAACTGAAGCAGAACAGAACTGGCTACCGCTACACAAGTGCTGGCTCCAAGTCACTGCAAAGTGCTCAGGCAATGCCTTTTCTTGGAAAGAGTCACAAGCTTTCAAGTTGCGCAGGAGTCCTCAAACTGAATGAACGGGGAAGTTCAGAATCTGTTTTACTGGCCCAAGTGAAAACTTGAACTGCACACAAATCTTCCCTTCATTCACACGAATGAAAGTCCCCTCTCTGTGACACGTGCTGAGGTATACAATGCATGACGTGGGTGAATTGCAGCTGGAGTTTCATAGGGAAAGAACTATATCCACGTAAGCCAGGCCAGGCAGGGTCTAAGGTCTCTCAATTATGGGGTGGTGCTAGTGGTATATTTTTCACAGTGTACCTGCCAATGGAGTTACAAGGGTTGAGAAGGAAGCTGTTGACCTTCCTAGCTAGTTGAAGAAATGCAATTATGTCAGATGCTTGTCATCTAAACTCATGCTGAACAAGGTCATGCCCATGGTATCAACACCCTCTGTACACCACTACATACTTGCCACAGAATTCTTCACGCAGCCATTGTTGAAATACCTCCCAGCAGACAAATATAGCAAAGGGTACACAGAGAAGGAGAGGCAAAATTATTTTAAACTCTTATCTTTGAAACTGCAGCCCTATCTGGTTGTCTACGTCCTGAAGCCACTTCAAGCCTGATTCTCTTCAATGTCAGAACCGAGTTCTTCTGGCCCAGCAAATGCCATTGAACAATTCACACCTCAGCAACAAAAACGATTGTTCAGCAAACAGCAGCATCACCTGATGCTGTTTTGTATCGAAAAGCTAAAAGTACACTGTGGAACAACCAACTAGAAAACACCACGCTGGGTGGATAGTCACATTAAATCTTTCCTCTAGTTTGTTTGCTCATCTGTGGAACCTGTTTCGGTTCTGTTTTGGCTTCTTGTTCAAACACGTTCAGGAGGTGAGGCTGTACAAACACAACTTGCATTGTTTCTATAGAAATGTTCCGTGTGTGCAAGCATCAAGGAGCCCATGACAGCCACTTCATCAAAGCAATATGAAATCCCATCGCATGGTAGCTGGTGCCACTGCTACGCGCTGCTTCCTCACTCTGGTGGAAGACTTTCACTGTGCCTCTTGTTCTTGGACGTTTGCAGCCCCATGGGGAAAATCCATCTGAACGAGGAGTCTCCTATAGCACCAGCTGCATCCTTACAGGTCTAAATAAATAAAGGTCTAATATTATCTGTCTGCCTGTTTATCTAGATCAATCAATAAGTTGACAGATAGCACTGGTCCTTTATTGCAGTTAATAAGGCATGAATAGTAGACTGAGTGAGCCAATGTGGGATCTGGTTTCGATCTGGTTTCAGTCTGGTTCCAAGTTTCAATCCCCACTCTGCCATGAAGCTTACTGGTTGATCCTGGGTCATTCATTGTTTCTCAGTCCACCCAACCTTACAGGGTTGTTGTGTGCACAAAGTAGGGAAATGTGCATAAAATAAGGAACAATGCCTTGAGTTCTTTGAAGGAAGGGCACAAATATTAGATAGCTCATATTGCTATCTAATAGCATAGATTTGTATTTGGACCTTTGGGTTGGAAAGGTATTTGATGGACAAATACAAGCTGCCACTATTGTGGATTATTTGAATTCTTCTTTATTTTTGGACAGGCATTAGTAACACTGATGGAATATATAACTTAAAAATAGTCCTGAATACATGGCATGGCTGAAACCATGAAAACTTTTGTTTGGCTTGGCTACTGCTTTGCTGTTCATGAAATAAACAAATCTATCACACCCAATAATTGATTTTGCACCCTGACAATGGAACCGAAATCTCCATATTAGTTATGGAAATCTGAAAGACTGAGATGTGGGCAGTCTTCTCCAAGTCTAATTTCAACCAGAGTGCATGGATTTAAATCCATTTAATCTCTTTGATGACTGTGGAGATGAATTGGTTTAAATCCAAGTTCCTCATCTTAACTGGATTGAAGGTTAACCAGGAAGAAACAGATGTGTTGGCAAAAATCTCATCTGAATATTCTGTTTATAGGCATTATACACTACTCAGCGTCATTACCAAATGACAAAGGTAAGTGCCACTGTTAACACTAACTTGAATTTTCAGAACCTACTCATGTGAATAAAGGAGTATGCGTTGCTTGAAAAAGTTATAGCTTGTGCTGATTTATTAATGAATGTAGATGCTTTTTGCCGTTTCACGTAGACTATATCCAGTCGTTTGACCTTTGGCATTTAATAAAATAATCATTGCATAGCATTTACGCAGCATTTTTTTAAAGTTCAAGGTGATTGACACTCATTATCTTTTTGTAATCCTCAGACAAACTCTAGAAGTGAGGTCAGCAATGGCATTATTATCTCTGTTATCTCTCTTATTGCCCAAGAGGAAGGGCTGAGGGAAAGTGGCTGCTCCCACAGGGACTCAGATTTCCATTTGGGTCTCATGGTGGCTGTCAGTCCAAAGGCCTCCACACAGGGCAATTAATTCTGTTATTTCATCTCCAACCCACCATTACCTCACCCTACCCCTTGCCTCCATCAGGCTTTTTTTTGCTGGTTCTTTTCCATTGATCTTTTGTATTTGACCCCCGCCGTCACTCTGTAGCAACATACCTAAAATCAATCTTTTTTTTTTTAATTGGCAGAAGCCAGCTAATGCTGGTAGTATGGAAACGGCAGGTGTGAGAGCAAATGGCACTAGATGTGAAGGGAGAGGCACCTACACCTTCCCTTCCATAATTTCCCCAGGCTTTCTTCTATGCCCCAGCTTTTGGGGTTATGATCTTCTAGAGAACTGCAGAGTGGAGCTAGGTAAAGCCCAAAAGGAGAGTGACCACATGACCGTGGTGTACAGAAGAACCACTGCCTTCCGGGAGTCCCGCTTCAGATGGCAGCTGAGCTAACCTTCTGTGCTTTCATAGCAGAGGTGAACATCAAAGCAGGGGTCAGGATCTAGAGTTCAGCTTATAAATCACTGTACTCCAATAATGACACTAGTGACTACATTTCCCTCCTCCGTGGACATCAAAATGGCACCAGTGGTTTTTGAAAAAAACAGCATAAAAACCAAAGGCAGAAGAAAATTTGAGAGCTTCCTCCACCATAAATAGCAAGTTGATATATGTGATATATTCTTTTTATTATTTCTTTATAGGATTGTCAGTTCCAGGTTGAGGCTAGAGATCTCTTGGTATTACAACTCATCTCCCAATGACAGAGCTCTGTTCCCCTCAAGGAACAGGCTGCCTTGGAGGGTGTAGTCTATGGCATTATACCACACTGAAATTCTCCCCCTGCCCTCCCCAGGCTTCACCCCCCCAGAATTCCAGCTGTTTTTCAACCCATAGCTGGCAACCCTATTCCTTTAGGTTGCTTAAGTACTTATAAAGAACGGGGGGGGGAGGGGGGGAGTATGTGCCAAGTAGAGTGTACCATGGCTACAATTCAATGTGTTTTGGGAATAATAGCATTTGATTAATGGTGTTCAGTATGGTGGAAGGAAAAATAATTAGAAAATGTTTTGTAAGCACCCCATGAATATAATCTGCGGCCAGAACATTTCAAACAGCCTGTCAGCATCAGCTATGTCAGAAGATGACTCATGTGCTGATGAGATAAAGGGAAGATGAGATACATTGCCAGAATTAAATTATCGTCAGTCTCTTCAATACATATCATTTTCACAGTGGAATTGCTCAGGATTTGGATCTGTTTGCCTATCACATTTTTATCTCACCTTTCCTTCAGGAAGCTCAGGCTGGCACACAAATTTCTCCTCCATTTCACCCTCACAACAACCTACTGAATTGGGTTAGATGGGGGCCATTTTCAAACTGCTGTTGAGTAGCCATTTGAGTAGCCAGTTGCTAATGTGTTTTTTTCTGTGATTTCAAACTGACCCATTTTAGTTACCAGCTGCTAGCGGAATTTATTTACCTGTTCATACATACTCGTGTGTGTCAGGTTAGCAAAGTGTGGTTGAGACATTTTTGACGGAAACAACCTTCTTCCATTTCAACCCCTTGGTTGAACTTCTGAATCACTGTGGTGTGCACTTCCTATGCTACTGCTTCCCCCCACACACACACACACCTTTTTTTACCATATGATCTTCATCAGAGTTTTTTTAAACATTCTAATTTGAGCATTATAGCTCTAAACAGGTCAGAAATATGGTAATGCTTGGACCCCTTTTAACCTTTGTCCCATCCCACAATACACAGCGAGAAAGAGACTTGGGTTATTCCAATAAGACTACCACCCTGTAAGCATATTTTTCAGAACATAAAGTAAACCTGGAATGTGTGGCTGAAATGTGGGTAAGGGAACACAAAACTGTTGTCCCCACTAGGATACTCAGTCCTCCATTAGTCCTAGATGACCGGTTGGGGTGGGAGGGGTTGTTATGTTGGTTTGGGAGTTGTCATTAATTATTGGTTGGCTAGATACCAATACCCCCCCAAGATCGATGTTTGGAGGCAGTGATTTGATGGCTCCGGCAGAGTTGCCTAAAGCTGAGTCCCTCAAAGATGGCTCCCCTGTGGCTAGGGGAGAAAGGACCAGAAGAGGAAACACACCTACCCTGTCTTGATGGAGTGCAGCTAACAACCTTGCCCGCTATCAGGAATTTGGGAGTGATCTTTGATGCCTCCCTGTCTATGGAGACTCAGGTCATGAAAGTAGCACACCAGGTATTTTACCAGCTCTACCAAGTGAAGCTGCTAGTGCCCCATCTGGCCCTGGAAGACCTAGCCACAGTGATCCATGCAACAGTCTCCACCAAACTAGATTACTGTAACTCAGTCTACATGGGCCTACCCTTGGCTTTGATCCAGAAGTTACAAGTGGTATAAAATGCAGTTGCATGGGTCCTTACAGGGACCCCTTGGAGGGCACATATTCAACCTGCCTTATGCACTGGTTACCGGTGGAGTTCTGGATCAAGTTCAAGGTGCTGGTGTTAACCTTCAAGGCCTTATGTGGTCTGGGCCTTGCATACCTGCAGGTCTGTCTTTCCCAGTATACCCCCAGACAAGCATTACACTCTGCTAATGCCAACCTGCTGGAGATCCTCGGCCCCAGAGAAATATGACTAGCCTCAACCAGAGCATGGCAGAATGAATTGCCAGTAGAACTAACAAAGTTCCACAGGGCCTCTAAGATGGCAGAAAGAACAACTTCAGGCTTTCTTCCCTGATTCCCCCTTTTCCATGCCCCTCCCATTTTCTCCCATCTCCCACACTGTCTCCCCAATGCCCATGGAATTCCATCATGCATGCAGATAAGACAATGAGAAAGGCAGGAGGGCTGTGGAAGTAGTTAATTGGTATATTAAGCATTTTTTAATATTTTAAGATGGTCTTAATGTATTTTGTGTTGTGAGCTGCCATGAGCCCTTTTGCAGGGAGGGGCAGCCTAGAAACCAAAATATAAATGCATAAATACATAAACCAGAGTAGCACTTCAGTGCTATAGCGGCACCATTGAGATGCCTTGACTCCATTAATCTCCATTAAAACAAAAGGGTGGTTTATGGCTAACAGCATATGGGGAAGTGAGAGCCTTTGATCACTAGTAACAGGCAGTTTGGTCTCTCCTTGTCTTTTTGTAAACTACCCTAAATTCCAGGGGATTGATTGGCTGTTTTGACAAAGGATTATCATTGGCTGTATTTGGTTGTGACACAGACTACTGATGTAACATAAATGATTTTTGCTATACATTCCCTGTCATGTAAGGAGATCAAGTGCTTGCACTTGAAAGCTCACGCCCTGAGTAAATCTTTGTTGGTCTTAAAGGTGCTGCTGGACTCTGATTTTATTATATAACACCTTGTTCTTCAGTCAGGTATGAGATAGTGTCTAGGATTATCAGTCAGACATGAGTCTGCAAGTTCAATTATGAAGCGTGCAAGTTCTGATTCTGGTCAAGACTATCTAACGTGGTAAGAACAACACATGAACACACAAAGCTGCCTTACACAGTTTCATCATAATGTACTCAGACTGAAGTGGATTTCCAGGGTTTCTGGTGGAGGTCTTTCGTATGACCTACTGCCTGATCCTTTTACTTGGAGATGGCAGAAACTGAAACTGGGAACCTCTGCACACTAAGCAGATGCTCCAACACTGATATATATTCCCTCCCATGGAACTTATGCTTTCCCGACATGCCACTTCCTTGATCTGTGAGTGCTGTTTACCTCACTAGGGGAAGCTCTGTGTACCCAATTTTGTGGTACTGGTAACCCTATCTTATCTGAGTCTGGTCATTCTTGCCTAGGAACTGAGTTATCAGTGGGGAACTTGCAAGCACTTGTGAATCATGTGGACTCAGAGAGGACCGGGGGTGGGGGCACTGCTCTGTGGTAGAACATCTACTTGACAAGATCCCAGATCCAATCTCCAGCTAAAAGGAACAGGTGGTAGGAGATGTGAAAGACCTCTGCTCTGCCTGAGACCCGTGAGAGCATCAAATAGTATCAAAATGTATACTGAACTTGTTAAATAGATGGTAACCACTGCCAGGATCTTATATGCATCAAGACAGAAAAAAGAATCTTACCAGATCTTGCAGAGTGATTCAATAAATTGATTGCATATGGGTCAATGGCAAAACTTATGTATTTGATGCAAAACAGATCAATAGCAGATTTTAATGGAAAATGAAGCCCAATATTAGACTATATTGATGGATACAATTAGACAGAAAGAAATGCTTGATCTATATGAGGTATATGTATATGGAAATACAGCGTTTTATGGGGGGAAACAATAGGTACACTGGAATAATTTATAACATATTGTGACTTATCAGCTTAATATTCATAGTTCTGTAAATGAAACATGTAGTGTCGTCTTTTCTGTACTCTGTATTCTTTTCTTAATCAATATCCTTTTTAGCAACAACAATAAAAGACACTGAGAGCCACTGCCTGTTTGAGTAGGGAATACTTACTAACTTTGATGGACCAAGGTCTGATATGGCATAAGACACCTTCATACAGTCAGCATGTAGTTAGAGCCAAGTGACTTTTTGAACCCAGGTATCCCTTGTGCAATGGCCCTCTTGTGGCGCAGGGTGGTAAGGCAGCCAACATGCTGTCTGAAGCTCTGACCATGAGGCTGGGAGTTCACTCCTAGCAGCCGGATCAAGGTTGACTCAGCCTTCCATCCTTCCGAGGTTGGTAAAATGAGTACCCAGCTTGCTGGGGAGTAAAACGGTAATGACTGGGGAAGGGAATGGCAAACCACCCAGTATAGAGTCTGCCAAGAAAACGCTAGAGGGCATCAGACATGACTCGGTGCTTGAACAGGGGATACCTTTACCTTTACCTTATCCATTGTGCAATACTCTAATCACTACTCCAAATAAGAGCAATCAAGAGGAGGGAAGCTTGTAGCAGGCAACCCATTCTTGGGCCTTCCAAATGATTGTTTTACTATATAATAAATTTGCAGTTGTTGCAGAGAAACCAAATACATGTGTTGCTGGGCATTTGTATTATCCCCACCAATTAAGTACAAAAATCGGGGAATACGGAGGGGGGGGAGAGAGCGAGAGAGCTTGTTAATTGTATTTTGGAATGCAATAGGTCTTTTTTCTACAGACTAATGCTGAGGAAAAGGGCAGCTGGTATTTTGACACTCACCATGAAGGATCTACACCTGGAACCTATAGGGCTAAATCTGTCCTCTGAGGATTACTAGTTGGCCCCTCTAGCTGACATGCCAGAGGAAATGAGTATATAGTGTAACAGATACGTCTGGCAATGGAGTCTTCATGTGGTGCAGTTCACAGGTCTCCAATATTGCTGAATCTGCAGGCACTTTTGGAATTTGGAACCAGAACAGTGGACACCTTCCTAAAATGGCTGCCAGAGGGGGAGGGCCAATCACAAAACATTTGAGGCTCTAAGCCAGAGGTAGTCAAACTGCGGCCAGCATTCGTTGGCCGGGGCTCCTGGGAATTGTAGTCCATGGACATCTGGAGGGCCACAGTTTGACTACCCCTGCTCTAAGCCATCATTCTACTATGATGGAGGCAGTTGCAACCAACTAGATGCTTTCTGCAGATCCAAAAGTGATGCCTCCTGGGATGTTCTGCAGTAACTCGGGATTTTATTTTTAAAGAGACAGATTGGCTTTCAATTTCCATGGGAAAGGGAAGGTTTATTCCCTGTGTGACTACCAAATCCATAGACATAAGAAAGTCTGTTTCCATGGCCAAGCTGAGGGCCTGCATATGTGATGTGCCTGGCTGGGCTGTGCACTTTGCCAGTCAGTCAGTGGGTAGGGAGCAATCCAATACTTCGCGTTCTGTTTAATTAAATTTAGAGTCCAGGACTCAAAATGTCTTTGACTGCCATTTACCCCACTAGGGGAAGCTTTGTGTACCCAGCAGGAGACATCCCAGCAGTCACCCTGGGGCCCAAAGGCATCACACTGAGAGTCCCTGATCTTAGCAAGCCTCCTATATTCCTTTATCAAAGGAGGTCTCCTATACAACAGACTGCTGACCAGTAGCAGCAGAGAGTCTACAAAATCCCAAGAATTTGGCCTTCTGCTGAGTTAGTGACTTCAGCACAGCTCCATTTAGCCCTAGCAAATGGTATTTTTCCACTGTCTTTTCCTCCCTTCATTGTTACAAAGTGGGTTACTTTAATCTCATCCAAAGCTTTCCGTCGTCATCAGCTCTCCCCTGGGGCTTTGACTGTTAGGCCAATCCTTTTTTACACTCGCTGGCTCTCAAGTTTACCATTTCAGCGAAGCAGAACACTGGTGTTAGTTTTCTCACTGGGACTGAGTGGGCGCTCCCGTCAATCATGGGAGCCCGCTGACATCACACCTCTTAGCAGGCTGCCAAGTCATTCGCTTGCACACAGTAACTTTCCTTTCGTCAACAACGGTGGTTGCCAAAAAGAGTGAGAGAGGGGAAAAAACACCCAAGTGCTCGAACTGAAGGAGGCAAGAACAAAAATGGCAGCAATTGCACAACCCGGATTTTGACAAGTCACCAAACTCATTCTCTTGTGTGGCAATTTGGTATCTGAAGATGTATGCATGGACACGAAAGCTTACGCCTTGAATAAAACTTTGTTGGTCTCAAAACTGTCATTGGACTCGAATTTTGTTCTATTGTCTTCCGCAAGAAGCATAAAGAACCCTTCTCTCATTAGCACCCAAAACGACAGCCATGTTCTTTGGTTGTAGCAAAAATAAAGAGCAGCCAAGAGGCACTTGAAAGAGTAACATGTACTTTTGTCAAATGCATGGCAGTAGGGCCTCAGTGGTGGTGGTGGTGGGAGGGGCCATCAAGTTGCAGCTGAGAGGCGCCCCCATACGGTTTTCAAGGCAAGAGTCATTCAGAGGTGGTTTGCCATTGCCTGCCTGCATCCCATACCCCTGCTGTTCCCTGGAGGTCCCTCACCCAAATACTAACAACCAGTGACTCTAGAGAGCTGATGAGCAAAGGAGAGCTGATGAGAGCAAGCTATCCTGGGCCATTCAAGTCCTTACTATACAGCTGTTAATATGAGGGTGGATTAACAGAAGGGAATAAAGGCTATGATATTGTGTTTATTTACAATCCTAAAGGTTGCATTCCTAAGAGCACTTTCCTTGGAGCAGGGAGCACTGAATAAAATGGGACATTTCCAAGAGGCTGCATTCATGATTGCTCTCAAAGTGGCTTACAAAAATACTAAACAAACAGAGAAAGCAAACATCACAATAGCACGTACTGGTCTAGCCCTGGTTCGGCTAACCTGGCTCACTCAGGGCCACTGGCAGCTAGCCACAGGCTTAGCCCCACGAACCTTGGCTCATGGCAAAGGCTTGCACCTCTGGCTAACTACCTGAAACAGAGAAAGAAGGGAAGCTCAGTCCGGACCTCATTCAACAGCCATACACAGGCCCTCAACCATAAATATTTTGTCTTGTGCTTTGTTCTTTGCAGGAAGTTAAGAAAAAGACAGGAATACAATGTAAGATCATTACGTACTATTCAGATATAACAAGGAAAGAACAGGGACCATTCACTATTAAGGTAGGAATGTTTGTAGTTCCCTCCCCCCCTCCTCCAGGTTTGCTAGTCTAAATAGCAGCAGATATGGCTGGGGAAATCCAGCTCTTGCCATTGTAAAATGAAGTCTGTACTTTTCTTAATTCCATTTTATTTCCTGTATTTCATGGCCCATTGACCCCAGTAGAGATCTAAAACCACTGACATTGTTCTCCTCACCTCCATTGTTATCAGTGCCTCTGTGAGGTAAGTGGCGCTGAGAATGTGTGACTGTCCCAAGGTCACCCAGCAAGCTTCCAAGACATAGTAGAGATTTGAACCTGGGTCTCCCAGATCTTAATCCAACACTGTAACCTGGGGGCCCAAACATTTTGAGCACCTTTGGAATTCTGACACAGTATGGTGGGCAAAGTCACAAAATGGCTATCACAAAATGGCTGCCTCCCAAGGTGGAGCCAGCCACAAAAAAAAAAAAAATGGCTGCTGCGGTTTACCCTCAATCACACAGTGAAGATCTGTATTGCAGTGCCAGCTGCTGTCCATACAATGCTTTTGAAGATTTACACAGCCATTTAAATCTCCAGTGGCAAGTCAGAAAGAAGCCTCACTGGACAGAAGCCCCCCTTGGCCCTGACTACTTTTAAAAAGACCTGGCAGATGCCAGAAAAGGGGTCAGTGGGCACCATATTGGAGACTCTGATCTAATCACTACATCAGACTGGTCATGGCCCTTTAACCCTTCTGTCCTTCCCCCTATAAACTCATATACAAACGCCTGCCTAATAAGGATCTATTGCATGCATTTGAATAACATATAGGCTGATTCTGCACTTACTTAGTTTTTTCCATTGTGGATCCTGCTGAATTCAGATTGATTTGAACTCGGATCTTCCTCTATCCCCCTCAAATTGAAACAGAAAGTGTTATGCACTCAGTTGGGGAAGCTCAGAACAGGGTGGGGAAACCAAGCACAGCAGGAGACTCTTTCTTTCTTTTCTTGAATGGGTGGTGGGGGGAGAGGATTGGAGACATGAGATCTCTTCCTATGAGGTCCCTTCCAATTCTATGATTCTATAATTCTACAGCAGAGGAAGGGGAGAAATCAAGAGGCAAATGTCTGCTGAGAGAAGTTAGGGCTTCTGGAGCGCAGTCACATTAAGACAAGCCTTGCAACCAGGAAGCAGGAAATCTTTGAACTGACACCCTGGCCAATCAGGGAAGACTGCTTTGCTGTACGGCACAAAGGGAGTTAATTCAAAAAAAGCAAAAATCTGCACACTTACTGATGCTAGGTTTTCAAATATCGATGGCTATATCCTCCTCTGGAAAGGTAGGGTCACTCTGGAACAATCATGCATGTTGCAGAGGAAAATTTAAAGCACCCCAAATCAAAATGGAAGTCGAATTCAGTGTAGACAGGAGGGCTTCATTCGAACTGGGACTGGGTAAAAAGCCCGGTGCAGTTTACATGATGATCATTCTGACAGATGATTCTGGCCTACTGGCTCAAAAATCTGCCAATAGTGTCCAAAGTGTTTCAGATGAAATCATCAGTTGAGTTAGGTGGCATAAAGTGTGATGTGATTAGATGGGATCAAAGTGCTAGGAGGAACAGTTGCAAGCCCATATTCCAGGGGGGTTTTGGTGCTGTGTACAGAAGAAAAATGATTGTGTGTGAAAATTATTTTCACACACAAAGAAAAAAGAAATGTGACCATCCAGATTGACTGCTGTGACATTCCTCTTTAAAAGATGGTTAGCGTTCTGTAGACATTGTATACATTTATAATGGAGGTAAAGAGACATAGCTTCCCTTGTCTCTTATTTGAGGGGGGCAAAACAGTTTAAAGTGGATTGTTGATGTCGAGCCACAAGTGGTGGAACCACATTATATAAAACAGTGTGTGTGTGTTTAAATGGGAGGACCTGTGGCTCAGAGGCAGAGCATCTGATTTGCCTGCAGAACATCCCTGAAACTCCAGTCAAAAGGATCAGTAGCAAGTGATATGGAAGTTCTCTACCTGAAACCCTGGAGAACTACTGGTCTGACTCAGTATGTTTAAGGTATATTATTCAGTGTCTTCATATACACCATTTTAACCCAGTTACCATGATGGATTTTGATAGAATTCTGGAATCTGTGAAGACCACCCCTGGTGAACTGAAGTCTTGTCAGTCCTGACAGATGAAATCGTGTAAGGACCATGTTAATGAGACCTTGATGTCTATCATAAATTACTCAGCAACTCAGGGTGCCTTCTCTTGACCCCTCAAAGAGGCAGTTATCCATCCACTAGTTTAAAAACCATCCCCACAGAAAAATAATGTGTCCAATTATCATCCAATCTCTAATCTGACATTTTTAGGCAAACTGAGTGACAGAGCAATTTCAAATTTTTGGTAGTTTTAATTGCATTGTTTATTGGTTGTACTATCCTGGTGATTGTATTGATGTGCACAGTGAATTCCACCTTGAGTATCAATACGAAACTTCCTTTTAGAATAAGGTGACCAGATATTTGGCCCTGCAAGGCAGGATGCGCCGCCGCCATGGCGGCAGCGGCAGGCAGGCCCACCCTCCCTCCTCCTCCCTCTTCCTCCTTCCCCCCAACCCTTAGAAGGGCAGCAGTGGAGCGATGGCGGCGGCAGCAGGGGGCCCTCCTTCCTCCCTCCCTCTCTCTCTCCCCCCTCCCCAACTGGCCTTAGGGCGGCGGTGGCTCAGGTCAAGGGAAGACTCAAGGCCCGGTCCTGGAGGAGGCAGAGAGGCCCAGAGGAAAAGGCCACCTGGAGAAAAGGCGGCCACAGAGCTGGCTGGGAGGGCCCCCCCCCATGGAGCCCGGGCGCCTGTGCGGGGGCCTCCTGAGGCCAGGTGCCTGCGCGGGGGCCTCCTGAGCCCATGCTGTCTAGTGGGCTGCCTGCCGCGCAAGCAAAAAGATATATATATATATAAATGTAAAATTAAATAAAAATATGTAAATGCCGTGGGACATTTTGAAAACGTCATGGGACACAGGGCAAATGCCCCAAATGCCCCACCAAAGGCGAGATAGATGGTCAGCTTATTTTAGAAGGCAGCCATGTTGGTAGGGATGCCAGGTGGGAACTGGGGTTCCCTCTCTGTTACAGCTCATCTCTAGGTGACAGAGATCGGTTTCTCTGGAGAAAATGGGTGAACTCCCCAGCTGCATGTTCCACTGAGGTCCTGCCCTGTCCCAAACCCCAACCACTCTCAGCTCTACCCCACAAATCACCAGGTATATCCAAACCCAGATCTAGCAACCTTACATGTTGGTCTGCATAGAACAGCTAGATTTGAGTCCTGTAGCACCTGAGATCAACAATATTTTTCAGAGGATGAACTCTGAAAGTCAAAAGCTCCCTTTATCACATACCAGATGCCTTAAGACAGGAAGTATCCTAGGGAGAACATTTTTGCTCACAATGATGACATGGGAGGAAAAGCAGAAGCCCCTCCTCCCAGTGTGGCCTGCAGTAGAGCAGAATCAGACCCCTATCCTATGCATCAGTGGTCCCCAACTTTTTTATCACCGGGGACCACTCAACGCTTGACAATTTTACTGAGGCCCACTGCCCTAACGCTCTCTGACTGGTCGCTATGGTAATGTTTAAACATCCCTTCAAAATAAGATACAGACACGCCACAACAATGAACATAAGGAACATTTTATTTTCATGGAAATTTTAACTCATGACAATGACAAATCAATGGGAACCCTGAGCTTGTTTCTCTGCAATGAGATAGTCCCATGTGCACTTACTGGATCGTGGATGAAGTAAAGGGCCGGGGGGGGGGAGGCGTCCTTCGCGGCCCACCTCCAGTTAGTCGACGGACCACATGTGGTCTGCGGCCCACAGGTTGGGGATCGCTACTATGCATGACTTCCAGCTGGGCCGTGAGACCCACAGCCCAACTTGCATCACACGCCTGCTACGGTGGGAATGGCCAAACTGTAGCTCTCCAAATGTCCAGGGACTACAATTACCATGAGCCCTTGCCAGCATGAACTCATGGTAATTGTAGTCCTTGGACATCCGGAGCATCACAGTTTGGCCACCCCTGTGCTTGGGTAGGTGGGGGGGGGTATGGCAGAAGAGAAAATTATCTCCTGTGCTAGACTGTTTTCTGCGACATGGAATCCTGACTGGGCATTGAGCTCATTCACTCAAACCACATGCCGTAAGAAACACGTGTACAGACCACAGACATGCCTAGTCTGATTTTAGATTGTAGCCGGCATGTCTCATGCTTTTTCATGGCTATGAGGATCATTTAGTCTTTCGAGGCATTAAATAAGTTTCAAGGAGGGTCAAGGGAAAAAGGAATATCTTTCTGAGCTTTCATCTGGCTGACGTTTTGCCAGGGCCAGGAATAGAATTCTGGAGCCCTGATTCCTAGACGCTGTCTCTCCCACACAAAGGGCCCTGCTTTGGAGGCCGCAGCAACAAAACAAACAACAAAGCCAGAAAGGGAGGATCTGACTTCATTGCTTCTGGAGCCAGTTGCCTATTATTTTTCTCTGCTTTTTAACCTCTGCCCTATTTAGGACTTAGATCATCCTTAGGCAATTGAAACCCTTTCCATGTATTCTAACATTGTTTGAAATGGATTCATGTGGGTAGCTGTTCTGATTTGAAGCAAAAGGACAAAGTTTGAGTCCAGTGATACCTCGAAGACAAATACAGCTTGATTAGACCCAGAATAAAACTTTGTTAGTCTTAAAAGTACAACTGGACTCAAGCTAGTTTGGACCCTGCTGCTTAAAACAGCCACTCTAATTCCAGTAGCCTACCCATTTGATTTCCCTTTTTTGTGTTTTCTTAACAAAACTATTAATAATAACTTTCTTCATTTGTAGTGGAAGAATAAAACAACACAAGCAAGTTTTATGTCTGAGACCTACTGAAGTAGAACAACAATTTTTATAACTTAACGTATACTTTTGTTAATGCGTTTTATTATAAAGGCTGTGGTATAAATGCTCTTAACTGTACATTCACAGGCCCTTCTAGGCAAAGAGCTATCTACTTGTTCACCCTCATGTGCCCTCTTCTGTTCTGGCCAATGGTTGCCAACCTCCAAGTGGGGCCTGGAGTTCTCCCAGGATTACAACTGATTTTCAGACAAAAAAGATTGGTTCCCTTGGAGAAAATGGCTGCTTCGGAGAGTGGGCCCTATGGCATCATGCCCCTCTAAGGTCCCTCCCCTCCTCAAACTCTGCCTCCTCAGGCATCACTTTCAAAGCACCAGGATCTTTCCTAACCTGGAGTTGGCAATCATAGGCTGATGTGATCTTTTATGGTGACTGGTCCCTCAGTAGCTGCACAAGGATGCTGGTTCTTGACACTGGCTCTGGAAAGGGAAGGAATATGAGCAAACTGGCACCTGAATGGGGAAAGAGGTGCTGTTGGAACTGAACGTCTGAGAGAGCTGAGGGAAATCAACTACGGGTGTAAAAGGAGGCAGTCAGTGTGATCTTTTCCGCACGGATGCTGCCAAGACATGATGCTCCCTGGTTTTGAATCCGAGCCCAGATGCTGCGATGTTTCTCACTTCCTCACTGGAGTCTCTGTCTTGTCTTTCCCCGGCTTGTTCTGGGTTTTTTCTTCCTAATGAGTTTTCACTTCCTGACGCCCTGCTAATGATAAGACCCAGGCCTATTCCACACAAATGATATATAGTGAAATCCTTAGCTTTGCAAACACCATATTATTGGTGCTTTGCATGACATCGTCCTCATCTAGCAATCCAGGAGCAAACCAGCAACTAAAACCTCAATTTTAAAGCGCTAGTGGGAGAATCGCATAAACTGGATTCCCCCAACTATTTAGCACAAGCGGGAGGAGAGTAAACAGCAAGCCACACGCCAAGTGAATGTGTTGAGCCAAATTAACACTAGCTGCGGCTCCAGAGCCTATCCCCGTCCCTGCCTTCCTCTCCTTCTCCTGGGGATGGGGCTTCTTCTTTTTTTGGTACAAACTGTCTGGAGCAATGAATACGTGTACAAACACCTTGACAGGGAAGGGAAAAAATCTTTGCCCCACATTTGCAAAAAAACCATGCCTCTTCCCCCCCACCCCCCAAAAAAATCAGGAAACAGATCATTTTTAAAAAGCTTCAAGGCTGGCCATAAAAACAAACCTATGTGTCTATGAACTGGTTACCAAATCACAACCAAGAAGCACGACATGAACCAAACCAGTGGGCAATTGATCATACCTCATTGTAGTTTCATACATATCTGGAGAACGTGTATGTGTAACAAATGGGTACATCAAAGATGTTCCTTTTATTAGACGAGGAATTCATAGCCGTCTCATGGGTAAACAATTTATTTATACACACACACACACACACACACACACACACACAAACGCAGCGCCTCTTGTGGTGCAGGGTGGTAAGGAAACAACATGCTGTCTGAAGCTCTGACCATGAGGCTGGGAGTTTGATCCCAGCAGCTGGCTCAAGGTTGACTCAACCTTCCATCCTTCCTTCCGAGGTTGGTAAAATGAGTACCCAGCTTGCTGGGGGGTAAAACGGTCATGCCTGGGGAAGGGAATTGCAAACCACCCTGTATTAAGTCTGCCAAGAAAATGCTAGAGGGTGTCAGACATGACTCGGTGCTTGCACAGGGGATACCTTTTACCTTTATATATACGGAACTTTTCCAGTTCCTCAGTGCCTGCAAAACAGAGCTGGTTGAGGCCAGGGTGGCCCTCCCTGAAGCAGCCAGGTCATTGGCCAACCCCTGCAGTGTCCTCTGAGTCACTGCATCGAAGCCTGTGAAGCACAGGGTGGGTTATTTATCACCGCTATGTGTGGGTTTAAACTGATTTTATTATTTTAAGGGTTTTTATTATGGGAATTATATGTTGTTACCTGTCACAAGCTACTTTGTGGGAATGGTGGGCAAAAGACTACACCCCCCCCCCCCGAGGCCCCAGTAAAAGTTTCAAGTGTTGACCGGTCCCCGGTGATAAAAAGGTTGGGGACCACTGCTCTACTTGATTTGGAGTGGGTCACCATTGCCAATCAGCCAGACTGTCCAGCCTTCCCATGACTAAATGAGGAAGGCTGAGAGAATTGAGCTGCAACCCCTCCTCCCGTTGCTGCCTTCTGGCCTCAGCTGATGTTGCTCCAAAGTGCAGAGCAGAGCAGAGCATGCTGGAAAATAAAATCAGGAAGGAAAGTGGGACTTCCAATCACAATACACATCATTTCTCCATACAGGTGATTCAGGAGCACTTTGCCCATGCACATTGAACAGGCAGTTATTCTATTCATGTTAATAACTATTATAAAGCACTTGGGGGTGGGGGAAGACAGGGGGGAAAGTTGGAATTGGCACTGGTGTCATCAGTCATCTCCAATGATGGAAATGCACATGATAGGCTCACAGCATATCCCAGCCATTCCTGGCACAGCAAATGGGGCATTCCCATTCAGCCTTTCATCCAGCCATTTGCCAGTCCTATATTTGCTTCACTTCATAACCAAACCAATTTCTATCTGCCTCAGAAAATTCCCTGGTCTTGGAACATACACTGGATCCTGGTGCCAGAATGTCACATGTGCAGTAGGTCCCTCTGAGCAGTATCCAAGGTCATCCATGATCCCCTCCCAAGATAGTTGGTGCATGGTTGCATGGGACCCTGTTGGGAAAAGGGGAAGTATCCTGGCTTATTAGGACAAGTTGCAAAGTACCCTGCACTGCTCATGCTCCAGGCAACTTTGCAACCTTTGACTGGGTGTTTCACCAGCATTCATTAAACATCTAAAGGAAACAAAAGGTCCTTCTAAACTGGGCTTCCATTGGCCTCTGAGAGATCTTGAAAGTGTATTTGATTATGTGAAGCCTGGATAAAAGAAGGATGAGTAGGTAGTCATTATCATACTGTTTATTCTCCTGGTTCCCCTGCAGGACTTTGAAAGCTATATTTAGGGTTCACTCGGCATTATGAGGCTGACAGAGAATCTTTCAGGACCACCCATGTGATATATTGATATCACTTGACTTTCCCCAAGATTCAGACAAGTGACATTGAAGGAATTAGAAGCCAATAGTTGGCTAGGCTGCTCTAGGTAACATCATCTGTGTATCTGTACAGCAGACGGAGGTGATGGGTAGACAACATCTTAATGCTTGCTTCTGGCATATTTTACCTTAAAACGCGAACGTTGTAAAGAGTTTGAAACTGAGGAGGGGTAGTGGTCACCACCACAAAAATGGTTGGTCTGGAGGTGGTTACAATCATAAAATGGCTGTGGTGGAGCAAGGCCAATCACAGGAGTCCATGCCAAGTGTTGTTTTGCAGCAGATGCATGAGGGAGGCGGAGATAACTGGGGGTCAATTATTTTCCTTGGAGAAGAAATGACGTGCAGCTTCAGTTTTCCAACAAAAGGGAGACTTTGCTCTTTGTGTGGCCACAGGGGGGATTTCCAAGCCTGAGGGTACACGGCTGTGACATATCTGTCTGCAACGTGTGCAGCACCTTACTGGGATCTGCTAGGCAGCAGCCTGCAGCCTCATGTTTTTCCCCCTGTCCCATTCAAGACCCTTATCCCTGACTTACAAAACAAACGGGTGCCAGGAAGTTCATCAGTGAGTGCCATAATGCCCTCTGGGAATCATATTCAGAAATTATTGCTCTAAACTCGCTAGGGCTTGAGCAAGCTAATTCACACACACCCCTCTTTCCTTTTGCCAACTTGCAGTTTCTCTCAACATTTTATGCCTCCTAGAGTAGACTCAGTTCTCATTAGAATATTCATGTGGGGGTGAAGGAAGGAGTAATTTCCTTTTGGCTAATTTAATGTCCAGATTACAGTTTAATTCAGTGACCACATTACAGTTTAATTTGCAGATCGATTCCGCACAACGAATTTGCCTCCTGGACAGCCTCTCGTAGCTCTCGGGTTTTAGTGCTGCTTCCAGGTGACGTCGGCAGCAATCTGAGGCTTGGTGCGAGCTTTCGTCAGATTTGATCTCCGATGAGGGAAAATGCCAAAGCACGATTTCCCCCTCCTTGTCGTGCATCAAATCAGGGAGCGACCAGGGGCAAGCCTGTGAGGAGGGAGAAACGCACTACAGTCTCTGCAGCATTTCGCTCACCCTCACACCCATCTGCCCCTCTCCACTTCTGGATCGAGTATCTTAAAAAAAAAATGGCATGGTCTACATTGTTGTGGGACCACAAAGCTACTTGCCCTCCATAAAAATAAAAAGTTCTCTTCATTGTCCTTGGCAGTTTTGTGATCAGGCAGCCAAGACACATTTCTCTTTGTGTTTTCTGGCAGTTGGGTTTTAACGGGGAAAGAGGGTGGCATCTATCTATATACCTACCTTCCTACCCACCAACCTCTCTCTCTCTCTCTCTCTCTCTCTGTCCGCCCAACCACCTGCCTGCCTATCTACCTATCTATATCTATGTACCTACCTACCTACCCATCTATCTATCTTAATCTATCTACCTACCAATCCAGCTACCTACCGATCTAGCTACCTACCTACCAACCTACCTACCTACCTACCCATCTATCAATCTTTATCTACCTACCTATCTATATCTACCTATTTATATCTACCTACCTACCTATTTACCTACCTATCTATTTACCTACCCTAACTATCTACCTACCTACCTACCTACATATCTATATCTAGATAGCTAGCTACATACCTACCTATGCATCTATCTACCTGCCTACCTATTTATCTACCTACACATCTACCTACCTGATTACCCACCTTTCTATCTGCCTGCCTATCTAGCTACTTATATATCTACATACCTACCTACTTACATACATCTATATTTATATCTAACTATCTAGCTAGCTAGCTATCTGCCTATCTATATCTACCTACATACCTACATACCTGTCTGTCTGTTGGTCCTTCTGCCTTCCTATCTATCTATCTATCTATCTATCTATCTATCTATCTATCTATCTATCTATCTATACCTACCTACCTACCTACCTACCTACCTACCTACCTAAATATTTATATCTACCTACCTTCCTAACTAATTACCTATCAATATCTATCTACCTACCTAACTATAACTATCTTTCTACCTACCTATCTATACCTGCCTACCTACCTACCTATCTACCTACCTATATCTACTTACCTTCTTATCTACCTACCTACCTGTCTGTCTGCCTGCCTGCCTGTCTGTCTGACTAACTATCTACAATCTATATGTATCTACCTACCTACCTACCTATCTATCTTAATCTACCTACCTACCTAACTAGCTAGCTACATACCTACCTACCTATCTACCTATCTATCTACCTACATACCCACCTGTTTATGGGCCTGCCTGCCTTCCTAGCTATCTCTATCCGTCTGCACACCCACCTGCCTGTCTATCTACCTAACTATATCTATATACCTACCTACCTACCCATCTATCTATCTTAATCTATCTACCTACCGATCTAGCTACCTACCTACCAACCTATTTACCTACCTGTATGCTTGCCTGCTTACATGCTTGCCTGCCTGCCTATCTGTCTGTCTGCCTGTCTGCCTGCCTGCCTGCCTGCCTATCTACCTATCTATATCTATCTACCTACCAACCTACCCTTCTATCTTAATCTACCTACCTACCTACCTACTTACATACCTATCTATATCTATATACCTAACTATCTAGCTACCTACCTACCCATCTATCTACCTACCCTAAGTATCTACCTACCTACATATCTATATCTACCTACATACCTACCTACCTGTGCATCTACCTGTCTACCTGCCTGTTTGCCTGCCTGCCTGCCTGAATACCTACCTACCTATATTTCTACCTAACTACCTATCTATCTATCTTCCTACCTATCTACATAACTATCTACAATTCTACCTACCCACCTACCTACCTACTTGTCTACCTACCTATCTACCTACCTACATATTTATATCTATCTACCTACCTATCTATATCTACCTATTTATATCTACCTAACCATCTATATCAACCTACCTACCTACGTACCAGTCTGTCTATTTACCTGTCTGTCTATTTACCTACCCTACCTACCTACCGACCGACCTATATCTACCTACCCACCTGTCTATCTGCCTGCTTATCTAGCTACCTATACATCTACCTACCTACCTACCTACCTATTTACCTGCCTGCCTGCCTGCCTGCCTGCCTACTTATTTGTCTGTCTGCCTGTCCGCCTGTCTGCCTGCCTATCTACCTATCTATATCTACCTACCTACTTACCCATCTATCTTAATCTATCTACCTACCTAACTACTTACATACCTATCTATATCTATATACCTAAATAGCTAGCTAGCTAGCTACCTACCTACCCTAAGTATCTACCTACCTACCTACATATCTATATCTACCCACATACCTACCTACCTGTGCATCTACCTGTCTACCTGCCTGTTTGCCGGCCTGCCTACCTACCTACCTATATTTCTACCTAACTACCTATCTATCTTCCTACCTATCTACATACCTACCTACAATTCTACCTACCCACCTACCTACCTACGTGTCTACCTACCTATCTACCTACCTACATATTTATATCTACCTACCTACCTATCTATATCTACCTACCTACCTACTTATATACCTACCTGTCTGTCTATTTACCTGTCTGTCTATTTACCTACCCTACCTACCTAACTACTGACCTATATCTACCTACCCACCTGTCTATCTGCCTGCCTATCTAGCTACCTATATATCTACCTACGTACCTACCTATCTACCTACCTACCCACATATATTCATACCAACCTACATACCTATCTAAATCTACCTACCTACCTACCAACTAACCTACCTACCTACCTACCTCTGCATCTATCTGTCTATCTATTAAGCTATCTATATATATCTACCTACCTACATAACTACCTATCTATCTTAATTTATCTACCTACCTATATAGCTAGCTAACTACATGCCTACAACCTATCTATCTACCTATCTATACCTACCTACCTACCTACCTACCTTAATCTATGTACCCATCTATATACTTATCCATCTACCTATCTCTTTCTGTCCACCCAACCGCCTGCCTGCCTATCTGCCTATCTATATCTATCTACTTACCTACCTACCCATCTATCTATCTTAATCTATCTACCTACCCATTTAGCTACCTATCAATCTAGCTACCTACCAAGCAACCTATTCACCTGCCTGCCTGCTTGCCTGCCTGCCTGCCTGCCTGCCTACCTGTCTGTCTGTCTGTCTGCCTGCCTGCCTGCCTGCCTGCCTGCCTGCCTGTCTGTCTGTCTGTCTGTCTGTCTGTCTATCTACCTACCTACCTACCTACCTACATATCTATATCTGCCTATCTAGCTACCTATACATCTACATACCAACCTACAAACTTACATACATCAATATTTATATCTAGCTAGCTACCTACCTGCCTATCTATTTATCTACCTACCTACCTACATACCAACCTACATACCTATCTATATCTACCTACATACCTACGTACCTGTCTGTCTGTCGGTCTTTTTGCCTACCTACCTACCTACCTACCTACCTACCTACCTAATTATTTATATCTACCTACCTTCCTACCTAATTAGCTATCTATATCTATCAACCTACCTATCTATATCTGTCTTTCTACCTACCTACCTGCCTGCCTACCTTCTTATCTACCTACCTACCTGTCTGTCTACCTGCCAGTCTGTCTGACTATCTACCTATCTATATCTATCTACCTACCTACCTATCAAGCTAGCTACCTACCTACCTACCTTAATCTATGTACCCATCTATATACTTATCCATCTACCTATCTCTTTCTGTCCACCCAACCGCCTGCCTGCCTATCTGCCTATCTATATCTATCTACTTACCTACCTACCCATCTATCTATCTTAATCTATCTACCTACCCATTTAGCTACCTATCAATCTAGCTACCTACCAAGCAACCTATTCACCTGCCTGCCTGCTTGCCTGCCTGCCTGCCTGCCTACCTGTCTGTCTGTCTGTCTGCCTGCCTGCCTGCCTGCCTGCCTGCCTGCCTGCCTGTCTGTCTGTCTGTCTGTCTGTCTATCTACCTACCTACCTACCTACCTACCTACATATCTATATCTGCCTATCTAGCTACCTATACATCTACATACCAACCTACAAACTTACATACATCAATATTTATATCTAGCTAGCTACCTACCTGCCTATCTATTTATCTACCTACCTACCTACATACCAACCTACATACCTATCTATATCTACCTACATACCTACGTACCTGTCTGTCTGTCGGTCTTTTTGCCTACCTACCTACCTACCTACCTACCTACCTACCTAATTATTTATATCTACCTACCTTCCTACCTAATTAGCTATCTATATCTATCAACCTACCTATCTATATCTGTCTTTCTACCTACCTACCTGCCTGCCTACCTTCTTATCTACCTACCTACCTGTCTGTCTACCTGCCAGTCTGTCTGACTATCTACCTATCTATATCTATCTACCTACCTACCTATCAAGCTAGCTACCTACCTACCTACCTATCTCCCTATCGATCTACCTACATACCTAACTATTTATGGGCCTGCCTGCCTGTCTGTCTATCTCTGTCCATCCGCCCACCCACCCGCCTGCCTGCCTATCTACCTAACTATATCTATCTACCTACCTACCCATCTATCTATCTTAATCTATCTACCCACCTACCTACTTACATACCTATCTATATCTATATACCTATCTAGATAGCTACCTACCTACCTATCTACCAACCTTAAGTATCTACCTACCAACCTACATATCTATATCTACCTACCTGTGCATCTACCTGTCTACCTCCCTGTTTGCCTGCCTACCTACCTACCTATATTTCTACCTAACTATCTACCATCCTACCTATCTACATACCTGCCTACAAATCTACCTACCTACCTACCTACTTATCTACCTACCTATCTACCTACCTACATATTTAAAACTATCTACCTACCTATATCTACATATTTATATTTAGCTACCTACCTACTTACCTACCTACCTGTCTATCTGCCTGCCTATGTAGCTACCTATATATCTACCTACCTACCTACCTACCTACCTACATACATACATACATACCAACCTACATACCTATCTATATCTATCTATATGCCTACGTACCTGTCTGTCTGTCGGTCTTTCTGCCTGCCTACCTGCCTACCTACCTACCTACCTACCTACTAACCTACCTATCTACCTTCCTATGCATCTATCTGTCTGTCTGTCTGCCTGCCTGGCTGCCTATCTATTAACCTATCTATATATAACTACCTACATACATACCTACCTATCAATTAATCTACCTACATACCTAGCTAGCTAACTACATGCCTACAGCCTATCTACCTATCCATCTACCTACCTACCTACCTTAATCTATGTACCCATCTATATACTTATCCATCTACCTATCTCTGTCCGTCCGCCCAACCGCCTGCCTGCCTATCTACCTATCTATACCTACCAACCTACCCATCTATCTATCTTAATCTATCTACCTACCAATCTAGCTACCTACCGATCTAACTACCTACCTACCAACCTATTTACCTGCCTGCCTACCTGCCTGCCTGCCTATCTATCTGTCTGTCTGCCTGCCTATCTACCTATCCATATCTATCTACCTACCTACCTACCCATCTATCTATCTTAATCTAGCTACCTATCTAGCTACATACCTACTTACATACCTATCTATATCTATATACCTAACTTTCTAGCTAGCTATCTTCCGGCCTATCAATCTATCTACCTACCTACATACCAACCTACATACCTATCTATATCTACCTACATACCTACGAACCTATCTGTCTGTCTGTCTACCTGCCTATCTATTTATCTACCTTCCTACCTACCTACCTATATCAACGTACCTATCTACCTACCTACTAATCTATCTATCTATCTATCTATCTATCTATCTATCTATCTATCTATCTATCTATCTACTTACCTATCTGCCTACCTACCTATCTACCTACGAGCTATCTACCTACCTACATATCTATATCTGTCTATCTACCTACCTATCTATATCTACGTATTTTTATCTACCTATCTATATCTATCCACCTTCTTACCTATCTATTTACCTACCCTAACTATCTACCTACCTACATACCTACCTATCTCTACCTACCTACTTACCTACCTACCTACCTACTACCTATCTACCTACGAATCTATCTACTACCTATCTACCTACTTACCTACTTACCTATCTATCTACCTACCTACTTACATACCAACCTACATACCTACTTATCTATATCTACCTACATACCTACGAACCTATCTGTCTGTCTGTCGACCTGCCTATCTATTTATCTACCTTCCTACCTACCTACCTATATCTACGTACCTATCTACCTACCTACTAATCTATCTATCTACCTATCTATCTATTTATCTATCTACCTACCTACCTATACATCTATATCTACCTACCTACTTACCTATCTGCCTACCTACCTATCTACCTACGACCTATCTACCTACCTACATATCTATATCTGTCTATCTACCTACGTATTTATATCTACCTATCTATATCTTTCTACCTTCCTATCTATTTACCTACCCTAACTATCTACCTACCTACATACCTACCTATATCTACCTACCTACTTACCTACCTACCTACTACCTAACTACCTACGAATCTATCTACTACCTACTTACCTACTTACCTACTTACCTACTTACCTACTTACCTACTTACCTACTTACCTACTTACCTACTTACCTACTTACCTACTTACCTATCTATCTATCTATCTATCTATCTATCTATCTATCTATCTATCTATCTATCTATCTATCTATCTATCTATCTATCTATCTATCCATCCGTACCTACCAACCAACCTACATATATCTACCTACCTACCTACCTATCTGTCTATCTATCTACTTACCTATCTTCTGCCTATATCTATCTACCTTCCTACCTATCTATTTACCTGCCCTAACTACCTACCTACCTCCCTATCTATCTATCCTAAAAAATTATTAGCACTTTATAATTTTTCCTAAAACTATGGATTTTACTGTCTATTTAAAGGATCACTTCTAATTGGGCACCCGAAGAAGAACGCAGCAATTCCCCCAGGAAACAATCTCTAAAAAACCAACTAGCCACCCAGGGCACTACCCCAACAGTGGCAATCAACAAAAAGTGGCCCTGCAAGGCCTTAACAGCAAAACCAAACTATGAACAACTACAAAAGTGGCAACTGAGCAAAACTGGGGGAAAAAACACCAAAGTAATCAAATGATCCCGCCCCCAAACAACCAGCAACAATAACACCCCACAAACTTTTAAACAGTAAACCAAGAACAGTAAATGAAAAACAGTAAACCAAGAACAAAAATGAAACTAAAAAAAAAAACACACAATAATAAATGGAACAAATTTCCCACCCCTCACCCCCCAGGCCCCCACCCAGAGAAACCCAAAGGTACCCAACAAAAAAATTTTTGGAAAAGGGGGAAGGAAAGTTATCTATCTATCTACCTAATACCTACCTATCTACCTACCTATATCTACCTGTCTGTCTGTCTGTCTTCTGTCTACCTACCTACCTGCCTGCCTATCTAACTACCTAACCTACATATTTATATATCTATCTACCTAGCTATCTAGCTAGCTAGCCACCTATCTACATACCTACCTGTGCATCTACCTGTCTAACTACCTGCCTGCCTGCCTACCTACCTATATTTCTACCTACCTATCTATCTACCTTCGTACCTACCCACGTATCTACCTACCTACCCAACTATCTAACTACATACCTACCTACCTACAAATCTACCTACCCACCTACCTACCTACTTATCTACCTACCTACCTACCTACCTACCTATCTACTTGTCTGTCTGTCTGCCTACATATCTACATATCTACCTATATACCTACGTACGTAGCTACCTACCTACCCACCTATCTACCTACCGACCGACCTATCTAGCTATCTACCTACCTACCAATCTACCTACCCACCTACCTACCTACTTATCTACCTACCTACTTATCTATCTATCTGTCTGTCTGTCTGCCTGCCTGCCTGCCTGCCTACCTACCTACCTATATTTCTACCTATCTACCTATCTACCTATCTACCTATCTATCTATCTATCTATCTATCTATCTATCTATCTATCTATCTATCTATCTATCTATCTGCCTGCCTGCCTGCCTGCCTGCCTGCCTGCCTGCTTGCCTGCTTGCCTGCCTGCCTGCCTATCTATCTATCTATCTATCTATCTATCTATCTATCTATCTATCTATCTATCTATCTATCTATCTATCTATCTATCTATCTATATCTACCTACCTACTTACTTATCTGCCGACCTACTTAACTACCTACTACCTATCTACCTACCTAGATATCTATATCTATCTATCTACCTACCTATCTATATCTACCTATTTATACCTACCTACCTACCTAACTATATCTATCTACCTTCCTACCTATTTACCTACCCTAACTATCTACCTATGAGCCTCTTGTGGCGCAGAGTGGTAAGGCAGCTGTCTGAAAGCTTTGCCCATGAGGCTGGGAGTTCAATCCCAGCAGCCGGCTCAAGGTTGACTCAGCCTTCCATCCTTCCGAGGTCGGTAAAATGAGTACCCAGCTTGCTGGGGGGTAAATGGTAATGACTGGGGAAGGCACTGGCAAACCACCCCGTATTGAGTCTGCCATGAAAACGCTAGAGGGCGTCACCCCAAGGGTCAGACATGACTCGGTGCTTGCACAGGGGATACCTTTACCTTTTTTAACTATCTACCTACCTACATACCTACCTATATCTACCTACCTACCTACCTACCTATCTATATCTACCTACTTACTTACATGCATCTATATTTATATCTAACTATCTAGCTAGCTACCTACCTGCCTATCTATATCTACCTACATACCTACGTACCTGTCTGTCTGTCAGTCTTTCTGCCTGCTTATCTACCTACCTACTTATCTTTATCAATATCTATCTACCTATCTACCTACCTATGTACCTATCTATCTACCTATGTACCTATCTACCTACCTTCCTACCTACCTATATCTATCTATCTATCTATCTATCTGTCTGTCTGTCTGTCTGCCCACATATCAATCTACCTACCTAGTTACCTACCTACCTATACCTACCTACCTATCTATTTATCTATCTTCCTACCTACCTTCCTACCTATATCAATCTACCTACCTACCTACTACCTACCTCCCTACCTACCTATATCTGCCTGCCTGCCTGCCTGCCTTCCTTCCTTCCATCATCTATCTATCTATCTATCTATCTATCTATCTATCTATCTATCTATCTATCTATCTATCTATCTATCTATCTATCTATCTATCTATCGTAAGTATCTACCTACCTACCTACATATCTATATCTACCTACCTACTTACTTATCTGCCGACCTACTTAACTACCTACTACCTATCTACCTACCTAGATATCTATATCTATCTATCTACCTACCTATCTATATCTACCTATTTATACCTACCTACCTACCTAACTATATCTATCTACCTTCCTACCTATTTACCTACCCTAACTATCTACCTACCTACATACCTACCTATATCTACCTACCTACCTACCTACCTATCTATATCTACCTACTTACTTACATACATCTATATTTATATCTAACTATCTAGCTAGCTACCTACCTGCCTATCTATATCTACCTACATACCTACATACCTGTCTGTCTATCAGTCTTTCTGCCTGCCTATCTACCTACCTACTTATCTTTATCTATATCTATCTACCTATCTACCTACCTATGTACCTATCTATCTACCTATGTACCTATCTACCTACCTTCCTACCTACCTATATCTATCTATCTATCTATCTATCTATCTATCTGTCTGTCTGTCTGTCTGTCTGTCTGTCTGTCTGTCTGTCTGTCTGCCCACATATCAATATACCTACCTAGTTACCTACCTACCTATACCTACCTACCTACCTATTTATCTATCTATCTATCTTCCTACCTCCTACCTATATCAATCTACCTACCTACCTACTACCTACCTCCCTACCTACCTATATCTGCCTGCCTGCCTGCCTGCCTGCCTGCCTTCCTTCCTTCCATCATCTATCTATCTATCTATCTATCTATCTATCTATCTATCTATCTATCTATCTATCTATCTATCTATCTATCTATCTATCTATCTATCTATCTATCTATCTATCTATCTATCTATCTACCTACCTACTTACCTGCCTGCCTGCCTGCCTGCCTGCCTATGCATCTATCTGTCTGTCTGTCGGTCTGTCTGCCTGCCTACCTATCTATATCTTAGCTTACATCACACTGCCTGCTCATGTTTAGCTTACATCACACTGCCTGCCTGCCTGCCTGCCTGCCTGCCTGCCTGCCTGCCTGCCTGCCTGTCTGTCTGTCTATCTATATCTATCTACCTACCTTCCTACCTACCTATATCTATCTATCTATCTATCTATCTATCTATCTATCATCTATCTATCTATCTATCTATCTATCTATCTATCTATCTATCTATCTATCTATCTATCTATCTATCTATCTACCTACCTATCTATCTATCTATCTATCTATCTATCCCTTTCAGGTGCCATTCCCACCTTGTAGGTTTGTAAACATGGATCTGTACATATTTTTGTTTACCAAGGACACTAAGTTGAGCCCCCATCGGCTCAGGATAAGGACCAGAGTGACCAAGAAAGAAGCAGAATTTGTCACATGACCTGATCAAGACTGCTGATGCTCAAAAGGATTCTTTGTCTTGCTCGTTATGAGGTCATTCCAGTTTCTTTGACTGGAGCTTGGCAGTATTACAAAGGCTAAACCTCTGTGACCTCCCAGTGACTTCTGTTTTAGGTACTAGGGAAACTGTGGAGGGAAACTCCTGCCATGGCAACACCAACCATCAAGAGTTCTAGAACTGGAATGGGCTTGAACTGGAGGTCGGGTTCATTTGGAAATTCCACTTAGGAGTCTGTGTCATATAAGCATTTTTGCCTCTGGAACAAGATGATTTTGCATTTTATAGAGAATCTTCTTCCCACGTCACTGGACAACGGCCAAGACTAAGAGATATAAATCAGAAATTAATTGCCCAGGTGTCCCTGTTTGTTTTCCACCAGGGCTTTCCACCTGTCTTTACATATTTGTTGGCTTACCGGTAGAAGTGTTATCCATATATTTTGTATGGAAATAACACCATTAAGCAAGTTACAATCAAAAAAAGGAATAATAAAGATCCACCTTGTATTGAGTGCAAACACTGGTCCACCTGTCCTTACCATTCTGATACATGATATTTCTTCAGGATGCTAAACAGAGGTCTTTCTTAGTTAACTGGTGATAACCACGATAACGCAAATACTTTGGCCACCTCATGAGAAGGAAGGACTCCCTGGAGAAGAGCCTAATGCTGGGAGTGATCGAGGGCAAAAGAAGGAGACGACAGAGAATGAGGTGGCTGGATGGAGTCACTGAAGCAGTAGGTGCAAACTTAAATGGACTCCGGGGAATAGTAGAGGACAGGAAGGCCTGGAGGATCATTGTCCATGGGGTCGCGATGGGTCGGATATGACTTCGCACCTAACAACAGCAACAATAATAACAACAACAACAGCAACCACCACCAGGATAGAACCCAGAACCTTGTAATCACTATATGATAAGCCTCTTCCTATGGCTAGGTGTAAGACATTGCAAATGATGTTACTGATTTCTGAATCACAGATATGAATAATGGAAGAAACCAAAGGACTTAGCAACCATTGTGGAGACTTTGCAGTATTTTCTATAGCAAATTGGCTGCACATAAAAGACAGTAACAAACCACAATGTTTCAAATGGGAGAATCATTTCCCCTTTTTCCGTTTCCTTTCTGACTGTTGTTTGTAACAGAATGCAGACTGTTAGGAGGCAGGTAGCCATGTTGGTCTGAAGCAGCAGCACAAAGTCAGAGTCCAGTGGCAACAAAGCCTTATTCAAGGGATAAACTTTCATGAGCAAGAACACTTGGAATCATAGAACCGTAGAGCTGGAAGGGGCCAGACAGGCTATCTAGGCCAACTCCCTGCTCTATGCAGGATCAACCTGAAGATCCAGGATGTCTGTCCAGCCACTGCTTGAAGAGCACCTGGGAGGGGAAGCTCAACAACTCCTTAGGCAGCCTATTCCAATGCTGAACTACTCTGACTGTGTGTGTGTGTGTGGGGGGGGGGGAATCTTGATATTTAGCAAGTACCATTCTACACATAGTTCAAACTGTGTGTCTTATTCTCTGCTGCCAACAGGAACTGCTCCCTGCCCTCCTCTAAGTGACAACCTTTCAAAGCAAACAATCACATCCCCTCTCAGCCTCCTCTGAATCTGACAAAATATGTGTGCACGTGAAAACCTATGCCTTGAATTAAACTTTCTTTTTCATAAAGGTGCCTTAAAGGTCTTAGGTACCTCAAACTTTGTTAATCTGAACAGGGTGAATAAGAAGACAGGTGTGATGAAATCCCACAGGGTTAAATTTTGTTGTTTGGTTGTGTATATATATTTATGTACAATCTGGGAGTGGGTCTTAGTGTTGAGATTCAGTGTTGTGGTTAAGAATGGTGGCCTCTAATCTGGAGAACTGGGTTATGAAGGCCTCACTTCATAAAGAACGTGAACAAAATTGAGAGAGTTCAGAGGAGAGTGAATGATCCAGGGCCTGGGGACCAAGCCCTGTGAGGAAAGGCTGAGGGACATAGGAATGTTCAGCCTGTAGAACAGGAGGTTGAGAGGAGACAGGATGTGAAAGGTTGTCACTTAGAGGAGGGCAGGGAAAGGTTCCTGTTGACAGCAGAGGATAGGACCTGAAGTAATGGCTAGATATCAGGAAAAAAATTCATAGAGTAATTCAGCAGTGGAATGGACTGCCTATGGAAGTGGTGAGTTCCCCCTCACTGGCAGTCTTCAAGCAGTAGCTGGACAGATACTTACCCTGGATGCTTTAGGACAGGGGTAGTCAACCTGTGGTCCTCCAGATGTTTATGAACTACAATTCCCATGAGCCCCTGCCAGAAAACGCTGGCAGGGGCTCATGGGAATTGTAGTCCGTGGACATCCGGAGAACCACAGATTGACTACCCCTGCTTTAGGATGTCATCAATATGCAGATGCCACCCAGCTCTTCCTCCTGACGGATGGCCCCCATGGTTCTCCCCCAGAAGCAATAGCCAGCTGTCTGGAAGCAGTGACGAGGTGGCTCAAGCAAAGTAGTCTGAAGCTCTGCCTTTTAAAGACGAAGGTCCTATGGCTGGGCGGGAAGGGTCCAAGTGAGGAAGTGTGCTTGCCCAACCTGGATGGGGTACAGCTATCAGTGGCTCACTCTGCCAGGAACTGGGCATGATACTCGATGCCTCCCTCTCTATGGAGGCACAGGTCTCAAGAGTAGTGTGGCTGGCTTTCTACCATCTACGCCAAGCCAAACTACTAGTGCCCTACTTGGCCTGGAACACCAAGCCACAGTGATTCATGCAACGTTCACCTCTAGGCTGGATTTCTGCAACTCGCTCTATGCAAGTGTACCTTTAACCTTAACTACAGCTGGTCCAGAATGCTTTGGCCAGGGTCCTCACAGGAACATCATGGGGCCCACTCTCCAACAACTGCACTGGCTCCCAGTTGAATTCCAGATCAGATTTAAGGTTTTGGTAATCACCTTTAAGGCCATATGCGGTCTGGGCCCAGTGTACCTGAGGGATCACCTCACTGTCTATAACCCCCCAAAAAAGCTCTACAGTTCCCCACTTCCAACTGGCTGGTGATCCCTGGCTCCAAAGAAGCATGTATAACCTCCTCAACCGCAGCCAGATCCTTCTCTGTCCTGTCCCCCACCTGGTGGAATGAGCTCCCAGAAGAGATCAGGGCCCTGCTGGAGCTAGCACAGTTCTGTAGGGTCTGCAAAATGGAGCTCTTCTGCCAGGTGTTTGGTTGTGGTTGACCAAACAGACACTCTCTACCTGACCCCCTCTGAACTGACCAGCCATAGGATAGTTAACAAGTTAATGTTGTTCAACCAGTTACTGTACCTAATGGAACCACTGTTATTACTGACGCTACTGTAACCACTGTTGTTTATTTGATGTGGTTATTATGTTATGCTGTACTTGTTCCATGTTCTCTCACATTCTATGTAAGCTGCCCTGAGCCACAAGGGAGGGTGGTAGAAGATGACAGACAGACAGATACTGCATTGAGCAACGGGGTTGGACTAGACAGCCTATATGGCCCCTATGGTTCTATGATTCTATAAACCTGCGAATTCTCAGTGAAGATATGGTGGTAAACCTGTCTACCAAATAATTTTGTTTATCATTATTGATCTTTCCACCTGATGCCTGAGGCTCATTTGTATCTCATTGCAAAAACATAATTTGCTTTTCTTAAGCACTGCAACTGATCTTGTGGTTGCCACACCTGCTACTGAAGTAATCTAAGCCTGACTGAGAGATAGCAGTAAACTCAGTGAAATTTGTTATCACACTGATTGCATTCACTATGCCCTTGAGATACCTGACTGATCTTCTTTCTATGTTCCATTTAGTTTTACTCGGTCTGTAAATCAGTAACCAGTCGGATTTCCAAGAAAAGACTATATACCTGTTTATGTAGAAATGTTACGAGACCTGAAAGTGTCTGTGGGCTAATTGTAAAGAGAAAAAATTATCCTTTCACTCAAAATCCTTGCATAAATTACAAATGTGTTCTATTCGTAATATTTAAAAGTTTTCCCATTAATGATGACAACCCATGCAGGAAGTAGAATAAGAATTAGGAATTAAGGGATTTATAATTAGGAATGCTTGAACACCCACTGGTTTGACTTTTGTTCTGCTGGGGAGTTCAGGTGCTCATTATCAGCTGCATCCTGTTTCAGGATGCCAGTCCTTTCAGTACTCAAAGGAAACAAACATCTTTTTTTTCTTCTTCCCACAACAGGAACCCTGTGAGGGAGGTGAGGCTGAGAGAGAGCTCTAACTGAACTGTTCTGCACCAACAACTGTGACTGGCCCAAGATCACCCAGCTGGTCGCATGTAGAGAAGTGGGTAATCAAACTGCTTTAGGATGGTTAGGGCTGATCCTGCGTTGAGCAGGGGGTTGGACTAGATGGCCTATATGGCCCCTTCCAACTCTATGATTCTATGATTCTATGATTCTAACCCGACTCTTCAGATTAGAGGGCACAGCTCTTAACCACTCCATCACGCTGGAGGATAATAAATATATTAGGGGACTAGCCCCTCTTAATTTCATATGACCCCTTGTGTAACTCTGGCATAGCCTTTTGGTAAGAGTCCTTCCTCTCATGCCATCGGAAAAACTGTTAGGATCCAATTGATTGTGTCTAGCAATTCTAAGGCATTCAACCCCCAAAAGGAGGGCAACAGTCTCAACTAATACATGCCTTGAAGCCCTACCTCAATTTCCTGCAAATATTTCCAAGGGGAAAACAGCATACACCACAGTGCGTTATATAGCCTGAAGTACAAGAGAGATCTCGGTGAACTTTAATTTGCATCTCCACAACATAATGCTCCATTTGCAATTTGCTGTCCACACCTGCTTGCAAAGCCTCTCGGGGGGCGGGGGGAGGCAAAGTCTTGTGACTGTGATAATAGTTAGTGTGCACACATAACTCAAGACACCGTGCTATGCTGTACAGTGAAACTCAAGCTGCATTTTCAAGCGAGGCAAGGTGGCTGATTCTGCCCCCTTCCCCTGCACAGTGCAGAGATCAGTCCCGTTGGAGAAAATGGCTACTTTGGGGGGTGGACTCCATAGCAATTATACTGCACTGAGGTCCCTGCCCACCCCAAATCCTGCTCTCTCCCAAGGTCTACCCCCAAAGTCTTCAGGTATTTCCCAACCCAGAGCTGGCAACCCAATTTAAAGCCTTTATCCCACTTCTCCTGGAGAAGATGGTAGCTTTGGAAGGTGGGCTGCATGGCATTATGCCCTACCAAGGTCCTTCTCCTCCCTACAGCCCACTCTCCCAGGCTCCACCCTCCAATCTCCTATTATTTCTGATCCTGCAGCTGACAATCCTATGCCTCAAACATTACTGCTACTGGAGGAAGCAGGATCCGGATGGAGTTGGCAACCTCCAGGAGGGGCCTGGAAATCTCCTAGAACTACCACTTGACTCCAGGCTATAGCTAACGGCTCCCTTGGACAAAATGGCTGCTTTGGAGGGTGGACTCTATAACGCTATCCCCCACTGAGATCCAGCTTTTTCCCTAACCCCACACTTCCCTGACTTGCCCCCACCCTTGGAAAAAAATCTCCAGGAATTTTGCAACCTGGAGTTAGAAACCTTACATCTAGAAGAAACTGTGCCTTAAGAGATCTGCTCCGATTAGTGGAGCTAAGAGTGGGTGAGATTTGGGGTGGGTTGCAAGGGGCCTCAGTGCAGTATAACACTGTGGAGTCCACCTTCTAAAGCAGCCCCTTTCTCCAGGGGGACTGCTCTCTGTCGCCTGGGAATGCTATAATCCCAGGGGATCCCTGGGTCCCATCTGGGGCCTGGTACCCCTCCCTTTGACAAATGAAGAAGGGAGACATCAAGGAAGTGCCAAAGGCTACGCACTAAGCCTGTGCCCGAGTTCAAAAGAAACAAACAATCATCTGTTTCTTATCCTTTGCTCTTGCCGCTCCCTCTGGGAGCGTTGTGTCTTGGGCAAAGCAGTATAATCAAATAAGAGGCACAGTGCAATCATTAACCAACATTAGTTGACCTTTGATATCATTCTATCTAGACACTATTCTTGCTTGCTTCAGGCCTGGTGGATTCTCCTCTCTCTTCTCTTTCTTCCTCCTCCCTCCCTCCCTCCCTCCTGTTATCTTTGCCCAGAGCACTTTGCAAGGCTTGATGTCTTGCATTCCTTGGCACCAACTTAAGCTGGTTTTGTAACACATTCTGGGCACAATCCAGCAGAAGTTAGTGATAAATTTGCACTCCGAGCTGAGGGTAAAACCTCTTGAACCCAGTGGAATTTACCGGCCTGTCAGCATGCATAGGACTGGGCTATGATCCTCGTCGAAATCAATGGCCCATTAATAAGTCATGATGGCATTATCTGCTGCCACTTTCAATGGGAGTTTGTCAAGGCGGGCTTTGCTGGATTGTGCCTATTTTTCTCAATTGCTCTGACCACACTGGTATTTTTCAGTGGTATGTAGACGTACATAACTTGCGTAGGGTTGCAGTCTGTGTGTCTCCCTCTTGGTTTTCTTGAGGCCAACAACAACATCTTTCTATTTTGGACTGTAAAGGAGACAAATAATTTGGCAAATAGGGCAGAGGAAACCCACATCAAGGCCAGCATCAGGCAACCTGACAGTGCAGTCCTAGGCAGGGTTAGCCCAATATAAGCCCATAGATTTCAGTTGTTTTACACCGGAATTGCAAATCATCAAGGTGGGCGGCCTTGTTTTGAGCACAAGAATATTTCGCCTTGGATCTGTAATAGGTGATATAGTGGTTAGAAGTGCAGACTTATAATCTGGCGAGCCAGGTTTGATTCCGCGCTCCCCCACATGCAGCCAGCTGGGTGACCCTGGGCTCACCACAGCACTGATAAAGCTGTTCTGACCAAGCAGTGATTTCAGGGCTCTCTCAGCCCTACTTACCTCACAGGGTGTCTGTTGTGGGGAGAGGAAAGGGAAGGTGAATGTAAACCACTTTGAGACTCCTTCGCATAGAGAAAAGCATTTAAGAACCAACTCTTCTTCTTCATAATGGAATAATCAGATCTAGCACTTAGAGCAAATCCTCATGACTTGATGAACTTTCTGATCAAAGTTCCTTGTAACATTTGATCACATTTGACTTTTTAGGCATCCATCTAGTTCAGCATTCTATTTTCTACATTGGCAAACCAGGTGTTTTTGAGAAACCAACAAACAGCACAAAGGGTGAAGCCGCCACCACTATGAACCCCAAGCAAGTGGCAGCATGACATAGACAGCCTTTGCTTACAGAGGTTCGATTCTAGCCTTGGACTATCCTCTCGTTATCTATTACTGCCTTTAATCTCCTTTAGGATTCTAAAAAACTCACCCTAGTAACCACCAGGACACATTTTACTTGATCAAAGTGAACATGCAGTGAAGAAATATATATATTTATATATATAACTCATGCATTTCCCTCGTGACTAAAACAAGCATCAGATGGGAAGTGGGAGGAGTCTAGTCAGATGATGTAAACAGCACCAGAGCTCATCTCTGAATCCTTGCTAGCTTGTCAGCATACTCCTGGCACTGTTGTGTACCATCGCATTTTGAAATGTTTCCCACATGGATCTAACCCAGGATGCATTCGAGCCCAACTGAAGCAGAATAATTCCCTCTATTCAGCCCTGCTGCATTAAAAACCATGTTGCCTAATCCGTTTTATCTGAGTACATTTCTTCTGGCTCAGTCTTTTCAATTTACTCCTAATGGGTTCTATTAATGATTTGGATGGCCGTAAAAGGTTAGGCCAACTAAATTCATACACAGCAGAAACATATTAGAAGCTGTTGCAAATAACTAATCGGCAAGGACTGTTAATACAAATGGAATGGGGAGGCATGGTGCCAGTCCAGGCACTAAGAGGAAGCAAGCCAATTGGACTGCTAAGAAGTGAAGAGCTAGGCTCTCAGGGTGTTTTGGTGCCTGAGTAAGAACCACCTGTTGGCAGAGTTTAAATCTGCAGAGATGCAAAGCACCAAACTGCCTAAAAGAACCAAACAGTTACTGTAAGAAGAGAAACAAAATCTGTGTAAAAAGAGGAGAGGAGAGAGATTCCTAACTGTCTGTCTGTTGTCTGCAGTCATTCTGTCTGATCTGGAGGCAAGCAGGGAGGAAGTGGCCTCAAGGGACCAGGAAGACTTCAATTTAGCCAATTAAGCCACTGGGGGAGAATATTTGAAAATAATCAGAAAGCTAACTATACTAAATACACATCTCCTCCAGTGTCCCCTGCAGGGCACTCTTCATTTTCTGTTCAGTCATGCACACTGCAGATATTGCATAATTCAGCACCCCAAATATGTTGCAACAGGAGCTCCCTCTCTTAAGCCAGCTTACTGGGTGTTATTTCGGTGCAGCTCTGTGGGAGGCAGTTGCTGGGTGCTGCTACAGCAGTGGTGAAGCCAGACTTCTTGCAAGAAGAAGCATCCCCGTTGCAGTGTATGGAACAGTTCTGCAAGCAGTGTGGCTGTAGTACTGTACTTTAAAAATATACCTTCTGTTTCACTGCAGTGTCCTGGCTGTTCTACACTTGGTGGCTGAAGTTAGCAGCAGTGAGCTCTAGGGCTGGTTGGTTATAAGGAGCTATGGCTCACTAATTACCCCTGAAGCCTCTTATTTTGTTTAGTTAAAGTAAAGGTAAAGGTATCCCCTGTGCAAGCACCGAGTCATGTCTGACCCTTGGGGTGACGCCCTCTAGCGTTTTCATGGTAGACTCAATACAGGGTGGTTTGCCATTCCCTTCCCCAGTCATTACCATTTTCCCCCCAGCAAGCTGGGTTCTCATATTACCGACCTCGGAAGGATGGAAGGCTGAGTCAACCTTGAGCCAGCTGCTGGGATTGAACTCCCAGCCTCATGGGCAGAGCTTTCAGACTGCATGTCTGCTGCATTACCACTCTGCACCACAAGAGGTTCTTGTGTTAAGAGACTTTAAATTATCATTAGGAGAGGGGCCATGAAACGCCTCCTTCACTGCCTTCTAAGATCTTGGGAAGCTCCAGGCTGTACAATAGGAGAGCTAGCAGAAGGAGGGAGCTGCACAGTAGGCCTACAGCCCCTTCTCAGTAGGCTGATAGAGCTACTTGCAGTCTTTGCCATCATGTGAAACAGATTCAAGTCCAGTAGCAGTTTAGAGACCAAGATTTCCAGGGTGTACTTTTTCAAAACCCTGACCTGGATAGCCCAGGCTAGCCCATTCTTGTCAGATCTTGGAAGCTAAGCGGGGTCAGCCCTTGCTAGTATTTGGACTTCTCCAAGGAATATCAGGGTCATGAGGTGGAGGCAGGCAATGGCAAACCACCTTCATCCATCTCTTATCTTGAAAGCCCTTCAATAACTGACGAAGAGAGCAGTGACCCTTGAAAGCTTATACCCTGGAAAACTCTCAATAAGCAGACTCCCTGTTCAAGAAAGTAATGAACAGAGTGCAAGGTGCTTCCTTGCTAGAACTAAAAGGCAAGCCTGCAAGCATAACTTTTAAGTGTTCCCTGGCCCTTCCTCCCAATGCAAAAGTTAAGTGGCCCTTCCTCCCAATGCAAAAATAGGCACACTGAACATAATAGTATGCAATGAAAGTATACTAACATTTCAGGGTAGGGAAGGAATCATGAGAACAGGTAAGCAGACAACAGGTGAACAGGGTCTTAGCAGTTGGTCTCTAAGATGCTACCAGAATTGAATCTTGCTCAATTGAATCCAGCTCAACACCTGGAACTGTGTGAAATAAGATGCTGGACCAGATGGACCCCTGGTTTGATAAAGCAGGGCTTTTCTTTACATGGTGTACCCTTAAGAATTTTGTAGAAGAGGGCATTTGGAAATGTGAGGTATCCCACAGAGGTAAGGAAAGCTATGTCTGCTGAAATTTCCTCTTTTACATAGCAGTTAAAGGTACAGAAACCCCGCTTACCCAAAGGAATTGGTGGCAAAGCCACCGTACAGAATGTTTTTGGTGCTCTGCTAGACTGGAAACTCTTTGCCTTCATCCCTGTTATGCAGGCTAACCAAATGGGTTATTATGGCTGTTGTTTTGCCAACATTCTCAGACAATTCTTGTTTAGTTAGCTGCTATCAGCTCTTTGAAGTCAGGGGTGTCCTGAGGTAGGAAGAATGTTCCAGCCTGTGCATATGTCTTGTTAATGATTCAGGATCATTAAATACATTTTCATGGCTTGATATTTTTTCACATCATGCTGCTCTAGTCTGATTAAATGAATTAACTGATGGCACAGTCACAAATCTCCCACAGGCACCTGCTCCCCCTTGCTGTTTTTGAAATAAGTAAAGTTCCATTACGATGCTGAGAAATTTTCGAAGGCATTTGCACATTTGAATAGTGGCAAGGGGCATTGGCCACCTGTAAGACTAAGACCAAGTTTAGCTAGGTAGAGAGCCCAGGACATGCGTACATTAAAGATATACACTGGTTTTATACTAGCAGGCAATTGTTGAGGCATCCCTGAAAGAATCCTGGGAATTGTAGTTTGGTTAGGTGCTGAGAATTCTGCTCAAAGATCTGTCCCCTGTAACAAAATGGCAATTCTTTTGGGAAGAGAAAACTAGCCTTCCATTGTAAATCTGTAATGTACCTATGCACTAACCTCACGAATGTTGGGAAAATGTTGAGCTGTGGCTGCTGCAACATGAGAGCTTTGAGTGTTTCATTGCCATGTCCAGGCTCTGGTTGACCCTGAATTAATTTCAAGATCCTGGACATTTGAAAAGAACATAATGACAAGTTACTGAATCTCTGTTTCTGAGCAATTTTACACTCTAAGTGTACAGCACAAACAGCCAACACCAAACTTATGAAATGACATCCTGCAAAAGCTTCTTTACTATTATCCAGATAGGATCATATTCAACGGACTGGACCATGACAACATTTCCCCTCTTACTCCAAAATCCTTTGGTATGTTTGCTTGCTTCCCTCTCCATTTTGTCTACTTTCTTGATATTTTCCTTTTCATGCCATTTTCCTTATTACTTTTGACATACCCTGAATAACTACCTCTTTTTTATTTGGTATTTTCCATTATTCAATTTTCCTTTCATATTTTGGCAGAAAGATATTTCTGTTCACGCATCTGATGACGTGGGCTCTAGCTTATCAAAGCTCACCATTTAATAAATGTGTTAATCATTTATTGTTTTTAATGCTACCAAAGCGCTCTTTCTCTCTGTATGTGTGTGGTAAGGATTAGAACTACAGATCCATACTAGATGGGAGAACCCAAACACAGGAAAATATTGCTGGACATCTAATAAATAGGGAGCCACTTGAATATTCTGGCTTAGGCCAAACTCATCAGAGCTTGGACGTTAAGCAGGGTCAGCCAAATTTCATACTTGGAGGGGAGGCCACCAAGAAAGACTGGGGTAATACTCCATGGAAGTAGTGACCATGAGTTGGTTGTATGTTCTTCTAAATGGATAGGGAAATGTCAAAGAATTGGACAACTGGAGATGAAGAAAGTAAACTACTAAACATATTGATAAAGTAAGAAGGCATATTGGTTGGGTGAATAGTAACAAGCTAACAAATGGTCTAAAAGTAAAGTCCCCCAAAAGCCAAATGCCACCATCCATAGGATATATTTATGAATACAAACTCAGTGAAACAGAGCAGACCACAAGCTTACAAATTCCCCAGAACTCTTAATGAAAATAGAAGTTATAAAATACAAGAGGAAAAGGGCAGATCTTCTGGATACAAAATATCTTATTTATTTATTTATTTTTTTGCTGTGTAACGTCTTGCCTGACAAAGAGTTCCAGGGAATTCAAAAGTTTGTTGTACAGTGTTATGTGTCATTGGGTGACTCTTAATAAAGATACCACATGGATGCTATTTAGCAGTTGGCCCTGAAAACATCAACAGTCAGCTAAGAAACATGTCCACACTTTTAGACAAATGCACAGTCTTCCCCACCTCTTGTGAATGATACAAAAATGGGAGAAATTCTGATTTACCAGCTTCCTATGCCAAAGTAACCATTTTGCAAATGGACTTTTCTTCGTTAAGCTCCAGACAGTATGAAAGGCAGGGCTGACCTGACCTGACTGTCACTTGTCAAACCAAATGAGGGAATGGAAAAATTGACTTTGATTCTGTTCATTCAGAGGCACTGCATCTGAAGAAGTTTCTGAAAATTAATGCTGGAATAAAAATGTGTTTGTCTTTAAGGTGCCTGTTTATTTTTATTCCAACAGAGCAAAGCTGGAGTGCCTTTCCAGCTTTGAAGCTGATACTCTGAGCATGCATTAACAGCTAAAGGCAATGGCACTCAAGAAAAAGAAATGACACCTGCCAAGGTGTGATGAGGCTTACCTAGCATTAACACCCATTCGTAAGATTCTTCAAGTGGGCTGTGAGTTGGGAAGAAAGGAGAGGGGAGTACTAGGAAAAGACAGTGTGAGGTGCCTATGACACCTTTGTCATAGGGAGGTTGTCAGGTCAGGTCAGGTCATGTGCAGGGTCTTTAAGGTGACTGTTGGGATCCGACAGAAAAAGAAAAAGAATGCTTAGGAAACTCACAATTAACATTGCACTGGTTCTTTAACACTTGCACTAGTTCTTTGTTAGTAAAAGGACTGCCATGATATTCCTTTTGCTCTCTGCCTTACAAGGTATCAATGAGTCTCATTTAGTCCTGGGCAGAGTCTGCACTTACTTTTTTATTTCATTGTCAATCCTGTTGAATTCAGATCGCTTTGAACTCGGGTCTTCCTCTCTCCCCTCTCCCCATTGAAACAGGAAAGTCTTCTGCACGTGGTTAGGGAGGCTCAGAAGAGGGGGGGAGGCAAATGGAGACTCTTTCTCCTTTTCTTGAAGGAGGGAGAGGATCCAAGAAGTCAGAGGAGGGAGGAAAAAATCCTTTCTTTTCTTGAAAGGGGGGGGGGACGGGGACGAAGAAGGCACAAAAAAAAAATCCAAGGCCGACAGAAGTTGAGAGAAATTAGGGGCTTCTCCTTTGAGGCAGGCTTGTCACATGACCACCTGTAGCCAATCACGGGTCCTCTACCACGGAGGAGAGCCCCGATTCAAAACAATGCGATTTTCTGAATATATTCAGGATTAGCAGCAGTCTGAGATATCGCTCAATAAAGATAGGGTCACTCCGGATCAATCCTTCTTGCTGCAGAAGGAAAATTAAAATCGCCCAAAATCCAAACGGAAATCGCATTCTGTGTAGAGGGCAGGGACTGAATCGATCTGGGGTTGGAATAAAAGCTCCGTGCAGTTTACACCCTGGAGAGACACCTGACTACCTGCTGTTTTTTTATATTTACAAAGGGAGAATGTCAATTGGTATCTCTCTTGTCTACCTCCTGGCAGTTACTGGTGAAATCTGAAAATCTATTTTTCTCTCAGCCCCATCAGATCCTATTAGCCGGCAGCACTTTTTGTTGTTGTAGATTTGGGTCTTCATCAACAATACCCTGAATAGTTTTCTTTCTCTTCCTCTTCCCACTTGTTCATCTCTACAGAATATACAGCCAAATTTAAAAAAATATCCCAGAACTGCAAAAAAAACAAAAACAAAACAAAACCCTGAACACTAGTTTGTGATCTGAATAAGATTTAGATGGACTTATATGGAATTCACATAGTAGAGTCACAACATCCATTAGAATAAAATAACATTTATATTTGATACACATCATAAACATCACATTGGCTGTATTGACACCATAGATATAAATGTACAAATATTAACGTTTTCCCTGTTAGATGGTTCTCCTGTAACACTACAAATGTTTAATGTAGCAGCCATGCAGCCATGAAAAACATCTGTGGACTAGTCACAAAGCTAAACTGATTGGGGATTTGCTCCTCTCTCAGTCTTTAAGAGAGATTCAGCTGTAGGAGGTGTTGAAATCTAGGCAGCTAATCAGAACCCACAGAGTCTATGAAGTTTGGACAGAACAGAATGGTTGAATGAACAGATGTATGAGCTCTTGTACATTTTAATAGGATTTCAAATTTTATTTTACCTTTAGGGTTTTGTTTTATGTCAGTTTTCTCAGTTTTCAGCAGAATTTTTCCATTCCCTGTCCAAGATGCAGGAAGAGGGAAAAAGAGAAAGAAAGACCTTTGTGCAAATAGTGGGATCTGGAAATATGCTAAACCCCCATATCACATGTTCATAGACCTTTAGTGATTCAGGAAGCAATGAGAAGGTAGATTCTTCACCATGTTGGAAGCTACAAGATATGGAAACAGATGTTGCAAGCTGTGGGGATCTCTCTAGGTTTTGGCAGACTTTTCGTACTTTATTTGCAATGCAGAATTGGAATGCACAGGTCCTGGGGCAGTTTGGAGATTATTCCAATCCAGCGGGTGTACTATGTTCATGCTGGGATTGCAGAAGGGGTAGCCTATCCACAGGGCTTCTCCATAGGCTTTCTACTGAACTACCATCAAATGTTTTCTTTCTACTTCCTTCTCGGCCTCTAGGACCTTTGCCTCACAGGAACCTCCATACCAGGCTGCCCCCTTATGTTTGAGCCGAGGCCGGTTGCCCCACCTCTTCTTGATCCCGCATGGGAGAGCATTTGGCTTGTTGCTCCTCTTCTACCCTGGATTTGTGTTCCTGTGTGGCAGCCAGGGCTGCGAGGTTTTGCCACACTGAGGAGCAGCAGGGGCCTTTTGGTTTGTTTAAGAATGTGATATTGAGCACCAACGCAATACCACATTCTTAAACAAACAAAAATGCCCAAGGAGGCAGTTTTTTAGTGCCTCCAGCGCACTGTACCTGGGCGAGGGGGGGGGAGGAGCTGGGCCAAGACTCTTCCCTTCCAGACAGTCCTGGCCCGACATAAGCCCCATTGACACCTGGGGCAAAAAAGGGAACTTGGATATATCCACATTCCCTTGCCACACGGCAGACAAGGGCCTGAGTTGGGCCAGGCCTGGGACAGTGCTGACGTTATGTGGAAACAGGAATTTACCCTGTGACCGGACTAGCAGTGAGTTGGGGCAAGTTCCTGGTACAGAAGAGGTAAAATGTATGTATTTATTTATACTTGTGTTTATCAACCGCCATTCCCGGACTCAGCTGGCTTGTGGTGATTTACAGTAAAATCCATTGGTTTACAATGAAATCCATTGATCCTTCAAGTCAATGACTTGCTGTGTGCAGAGGAAAAATAGTTCCATTTCATTAGATAGGCAGACTGTTATGAAATATCATCTATAAAATAATATTTCACATGAGAAACTATCAGCTCTCCTTCAAGTACGTATGTACCCCCCCCAAATTCCAGAAGGCAGAGTATTCTGTGAGATTTGTGAAGGCAGTTTCCCCCTACTTTATTTGTCATAAAGTGAGTAATAGTCTTTCCTATACTCCTCCCTGGGCTCTGTGCAGTCCAATGTGTGTTGGAATTCCGTGCAGGAAAAGGTGAAAGAGGAAGAACGAGGACCCTTGGACCACCAAAAAAATACCCATGTTGCGGATCGGAGACCCTGCACAGACACAGAAACCATAGGGAATAGGGGGAATGCAGTAAGGAGGAAAATTGGTTGAGACTGAGTGAAAAGTCTGGCTAGATCCAATCCAGTGCTTCTTTTCTCTGAACTCTAACATTGCCTTCCCTTCTTTATCAAACTTGAGAGTGTTATGCTTTTGTGTGTGAGTGTCCAGCAAGTCACAGAAGGTTTTCAAGGTAAGAGGTGGTTTCTCATTGCCTGGCTCTGCGTAGTTATCCTCAGAGGGCTGTCATGTAAGTACCAGTCAGGGCCAACCCTGCTGAGCTACCAGGATCTGATGGGACTGGGCTAGCCAAATATTCAGAGATGTCTTTCAGTGCTGGTTTCTTCTTAATACTCTCCACCCCCCCCCCCCCCGGTCTGGTTTGTTTTGTTTATTTAGCACTCTTCTGAACATGACTGGATTGGAATGGTGAGCCATGGCTTCACGGTCTACCTACGGTTTAGGGACAAGTGCAAACTACAGATTTTACTTCCCTGTACAGAAGATCAGCCTGAGTGTCTCCTCAGTGGTTGCAGTTCCAGAAACAGGAAATAATAAGGTGACCAGATTGTCCCACTTTTGGAGGGACATCTGGGGGTACCTGGCAGATTGTACTTATGTTGAAATTTAAAAATATATATTACAATACTATTTTTGCGTTCTATGTGTTCTATGAAACTTTTTGTTGCTCCATATAGACCAAAATTTTAATCAAGAACACCCCCCCACACACACACCCAATGGTGTCCCGCTTTACCAATGTTAAGATCTGGCCACCTTAGGAAATAACCCTCCAAAAATCCCAGAGAGATTAACTTGATTCCATTTTATTTTCACTCTTTTCCATCGGATTTGCTTCTGAAAACAGACGATCTTCCTGGCAGAGCTCAGAGTCTATAGCAGAAGCACAAAGATTACGCGTCTAAAGCACTGCTGAAGCAGAGTCATGAATAAGCATATGAGCTGGCATCAGGGATATTCAAATAGTGCCTCAACTATGAACTCAGTAAATGGCTGTAGGGAAATCATTTCCCCAGAGCCCCACTATTGCTCACGCTCACCTGAAATAGGAGGACAATAATATTGTCCCATTTCACATACTTAACAAAATCAAAGATTTTCTTAAAAATAGTATTTTTTATGAGTTCAAGTCCCATTATGATTAATACTACGCATTGCATTTGGCCTTTTGAAGTCATACAGTAAATAGGTGTGGAATACTCCGAGGATATGTTTATTAGATGCATATCCCGCCTTGGTTCCATGATGGAGCTTCCAGGTGATCCAGGCACTGACCAGACACAGATCCACTTACCTTTAGCAGAGTTAAAGCATGGTGTGCCTTGAGATCATACCTGACAGCTCCAGTGACCTTAGCTGTGGGTCAACTGGGGCAGTTAACCCACTGATGCTAGACGAAAACCCTTTTTGCTAGCATGGGAACACTGACACCTAACTCCAGATGCAGTGAGGACTGGAGGCTGGGGCAGTTGGCTCTGCTGTGCAGCCAGCTAGGCACCTGTCCCTCGTACGCCACGCTGCCTACTTGCATCTGCCTATTATGTCTGGGATTGCCATAAGAAGGCAAGCAGGGAGCTGAACACTACCTGAGAGTCCCACTTGGTACAAGAGAGGACTGGTTTGCTTGGTTGGTGTTGGAATATGCAAGATCTGCAGTGTGCATGATTGAACTGAATATGAAGTGCAGCCTGCAGGGGGCATCAGAGGAGATGTGTATTTAGCATAGTTAGACTTGGCACTTCCTGATATTTTCCCACTACTCTCTTCCTATGTCTTGATTGGCTCATTTGGAGACTTCCTGCTCCTTTGAGCACCCTCTTCCTCCCTGCTTGCCTAAAGGGCAGACAGAATGCACAACAGAACAGAGCAGTTAGACTAGGACTAATTCTCTCCTCTTTCTATACAAAGTTGTTTTTCTTCATAATAAAACTATCTTATAACTTATAAGCAGCCAGGTACGCCACCCCTCTCTTGCATACTTAAACTCTGCCAGTAGTTGGATCCTGCCGCTGCAGTAGCAATTGCCTCAGCCCTCCTGGTGCAGACTCCTTCCTGTGCCGGATTTTATTTTTCTGCCAACATCTTTATGGGACTGCTTGATTCTACATACAAAACCGGTCTTGTGTTGCTGCTCTCAAAGAGGTAGGGAGACTTGGTGGGAGGAGAGGCAGCAAGGACGTCACGTTGTCCTTCTCACTCACAACACAGCCCTTGGCCTCATCATTGTCCCTTCCTCTTAGCACTGCTCACTGCCTGCCACTAACAGACCACTGCAGGGAAGCAACCAAATCTGTGGGTAGGTAGTGGGGGGTCTCCGGGCCACATGCTTTCGGTTGGCCCTCTAGCACTGCCTTGCCCACTGCCTTTCCATGTTGCCATGAACTAACTTACTGAGTTGTTGGAGGAGGGGAGGAGCCAGCTTGGTGCAGTGGTTAAGACTCGTGGCTTCTCATCTGGAGAGCTGGGTTTGATTCCTCACTCTTCCACATGCAGCCAGTTGAGTGACCTTTGGGCCAGGCATAGTTCTCTTAGAACTCTCTCACCCCTAACGTTCTCACAGGGTATCTGTTGTGGGAAGAGGAAGGGAAGGGATTGTAAGCTGCTTTGAGACTCCTTTGGTTAGTGAAAGGCAGGATATAAAAACCAACTCTTCCTCCTCCCATAAGCTTCTTGGAGGGAAGGCAGGAGAACAGGGTAGTGTGGTGTGGGGCATATTTTTATTTATTTACTTAACTTATTTATTTAATGTGCCACTCTGGGCTATCAAGATGGTTGAACACATCCCCTGCAATGTCACTAATGAGCCATCTGCTATGAACAAATTTTTCGGGGGTTGTTGACTGCTTATTGTCGAATGGGTCTATCACTACGGGCTTGTGACATGCTTGGTGGGGTCCAAAAGCAAAACCATGTCATATCTTTTATAGTGACCAAACAATATAGCCCCCCCCCAACTCCCAGTGTGCAAGCTGTCAAGTTCTCCAGAATTTTCCATCAGACTAATCAGTAGGATTCGAAACCTGTGACTAGAGCACACTAAGGTTCTTCCACAGATGCTGTTAGGAGATGTAGGAGGAGCTGTCAAGAATAGGCAGGAGTGTTTGTGTGTGTGTGTGTGTGTGTGTGTGTGTGTGTGTGAGTGAGAGAGAGAGAGAGAGAGGAGAAATACAGCACGGTTGAGTGACACAGAGTGGGAAGCAGAGACAAATCCCAGAGGGGAAGTTGTGTTAGACAGAAACAGCTGTTTGTTGGCTGAACCATCTGGGTACAGAATCTGATGTGGGTGAACATATTTGCTGGCCTGCAGGAGTGCCTGTTTTCTTCCACTTTTGAACTTTCTACCATTTGGAGATTTGGGGAGCGTGCAACAGAAGAGGTGAAGGAATATGTCAACAAAGTGTAGACACATGAAAGGAAAAGCAGGCACAAAAGCTGGATTTTTCTGGTGCTACTCTTTCTCCGGTCCATTTGTAAACAGCAGAGGAATCGCATTCCAGGTCTCAACAGTAAACACTAAACTGACTTGCATCCAGAGAGTGAGGCTACATTTCCAACGTCTCTAAGCAACCTTGGAATACAACGTTACAAAGGGCTGTGGCTTTGATCGCAAATTTTTCCATTTCAGCTATTTCCCTCTAGTATTGTTTATTGACATTGTCCACTCTATTTCCAGGGTTTTCCACCCCACCCTTGGTTTGACCAAGAACTCTGTGCCGCAGGTAATCAATGAAGAAAGCTATCCTGTGTGCATAGCTATCCTGTGTGCATCTTGGTTTTAGTTGCCCTGAAGCAAATCTACATTCTTTAGGGCTTATATACACAAACCATGGGTGGCAATTGTAGCTAGTGGTGTGTGTAAGGCAGAAAATGTGGAAATTTAAAAGAAGAAAGTTTCATACTCTTGTTGAGGGGGGACCTGGGCTATTTAATTTGAGGCTTCTCAGTGATATGATGGGGCACTCTGTACATGCCCCTATTGTTTTATTATTTTAAATATATGGGAATGGCGAAATGCAGAAAGGTCAAAGGCTAAAGGGCCCCCAACCCCCCAGCATTAATAGCACTCTCTCACATTGCCTGACCCTCCGTTACAAGCATAAGCTCTCTTACTTCATTCTCACAGTTCATTTCAGCCTTAAAGTATTAGCAAATGGCTCTAGCTGGCTTGATTTTTAGTAATAGTCCTGGGTACCCAACTAACCCTCTGTGGCTTCTGACTCCGGGAAGATAACAGTGGATTCTACATCTGCTGGCTATCTTGAATGACTCTGAATTTTAATCCTATAAAGGCAACAGATCTTGGGTTGTCTGTCTGTGTTTGTGTGTGAGTGTGTGTTTTTTTGGGGGGGTGTCCATCAAGTTCCAGCTGGCCTATGACTTCACAGCAAGAGACAGCAAGTTTGCCACTGCCTGCCTCTGTGGAACAGCCCTGGAATTCCATGGTGATCTCCCAACCAAACACTGAACTGGGGCCATGCCATTTATTCAGAGATGAAAAACTTACTGGGTGAACAGATGCAAGGGAGACTGGGGTTCCTATGCCTCTATTGGCATTAGAGCTGTATGAGAAATAAATTTCATGACCCCAGCAACCCTTAGAGATATTTCCAAGATCATAGTCTGAGCTCCTTTGGAAGAACAGCAGCAGTAATTTAAAGATTTTTCGGGGGAATCTGCCATAAATCTAGTCTACAAGCTATGCTTTCCTTGCTCTATCCATATCATTTCCTTGGTATATTATTGGTGTGATGAACTGCACTTTTTAAAAGCTTAGAAGTGTGATACAAACTATTGAAGGGAGCCTTGAGAGACTGGTTGTTCCAAGGGATCTGATTTAGTTAGCATCAGCTGAGCAGAGAAAGATTTCTGAACTGGATGCTGGGGAGAATTCAGTCTGATTTCATTCCTAGCTGAAAAGGGATGAGTACTGACAGTTTCAGAATTCAGTCCCAACTGAGAACAGTTTGACACACACAGGACATCTGGGAAAAGCTGGCAAGGATGAATGGGTAGTTAAATGGAGACTCCCATTCCAGCCAAGAAAAGGATAGATATTTTAGTGAGAGAAGAATTTCCCAATGCAGTCAAACAGGGAGTTAGTGCTGAAAAGTGCAGAGATCCCTGGTCTGCTGTAATTAGAAACCTATTTCCAGCCTTTTAGAAACCAAAAGAGTTAGAGCAGGGGTAGTCAAACTGCGGCCCTCCAGATGTCCATGGACTACAATTCCCAGGAGCCCCCTGCCAGCATTCACTGGCAGGGGGCTCCTGGGAATTGTAGTCCATGGACATCTGGAGGGCCGCAGTTTGACTACCCCTGAGTTAGAGAATGCTCAAAGACAGCATGCTGGAGTGTTTGAAAAACATTGGAACAAAAACCTCTCAACGTGAAGATTATAAGTAACTGTGAATAGCTTAAGAGACTCTCATCAGCTTGAAATATAAGAACTAAAGTCTATGCATGTACTGGTATTAATGTTGTTTTTACTGTTTTATTGTGAGCCGCCTCGGGCTGGCAGTTGCCGGGAGGGGCAGGATACAAATCCTTATAAATGGTTCCTCTATATATTTGTGAAACAGCCAGGGGGGTGGAATGTGTCCAGCTGTCTGAGTTGCAATAGGGCCAGTCAGGGTACAGCCAGCAACACTGGCTGCACCCTGATTAGCACTTCCCCTACAGCTCCCGCCCTCCCTCCCTGGATGCTGGCCACATTCCTCTCAGCTGCGCCAGAGACAGAGAGACACAAAGAGACCAGCCAGACTGAACATGAGCCCTCATTCCCTCCTATTGCTCCTGCTGCGAGGGAGGCAGAGAGAGGCAGAGAGAGAGCTGCCCCAAGCTGCTGACCAGCCCTGCTTCCCTCCTAAGAATGAGCCCTAATTACCTGCTATGGCTCCTGCTGCAATGGAGCGAGAGACACAGAGAGAGCCGCCCTTGCTGCGATGGAGGGAGACAGAGACAGAGACACACCAGCCCTGCTTCCCTCCTACAAACCAGCCCTCATTACCTGCTATGCCTCCTGCTGCGAGGCACACCAAGAGACAGGCAGTGAGAGAGAGCAGCCAGGCTGCAATGGGCTTTCTTGCTAGTGTAAAAATAAAAAAATTAAAAAATATATTATGTGCACCAGACTTTCAGGTGGCCCAAGTGGAAGCCAAGCCCTCATTGGACAGCTCCAGAGTTAATGATTCTCCTGCCCACCATCAAGGCAAACCAGAACATAATAATGTCAGGATTATTTCCCAGCAGCACCCTGACAAAGGGGCACAGGCATTAGCACTATTGTGATCAAAGTAGATGGAACTATAACAATATTGTAATCAAAAAACAATAAAGAGAAATTGGCACTTGACATCTTGCTTTTCTTTGCCACTCTGGTATGGGATTATGACAATTTCTCGGCATTAAGACAGAAATTGCGGTATATTCAGGGGGTTGTAGTTTTTCATACTTAGAACATTCATTGGGATGGCAGCTGCATCCTGTTCACAGACAATTGATACTTGGTCTATATACTGATCATCTTCCCAAATCCATCCCATATATAAGAACCTGAGTAGATTTTATCCTTCAAGCTGCACCCATGCTAGCCCCATTCAGTGCTGATGCAATTGTTCTCCATCTCCATACAATGCGTGCCAGTGTAGGGGTGTGTCAGCCTTGCAAACAGAGAATATATTTTCCCCATTTTATTTCAGGTTAGGACAGAGCAAGAGAGAGCAATACTCATCCAAGAATGAAATAAAAGACATCTTTAAGACAGCAACATTTCATGGAATGGCAGGGCGTGGGAGTTGCCAGCTCCTCACTCAGGGATTATTACAGCTTTGATTACAATAGCAACAGAGATTCAGAAGCATTTGATGGGCCTACTGTTGCATCACTGTACAGCCTCATCTGCACGATGATGTTGATCTGTGCCCAACAGAACTGGCAGGATGCATCCTTTGATTGAATGGGGATGTGCACTCATATCAAAGGCCACCAGTTGCTCATTTGCAATTGTTGCTAGATCACAGCCTTTTTTCAGTGTATGAAAGCTCTGAGTGATGCTCCAGCTACTCTACCTCTGGCCATTCCTCCTGTAATCATCTTGTTGACTTTCCCCTGCATTTGTGGGGCAAAATTAGACTTGTAGAATACAGCACTCGGGGACAGAGTAAGGGAAGCAAGACAGGTGATGGACCAGGGCAGCAGTAATAGCTTTACTCTGTGTCCTGGTACCTTTAAAGATGCTGCCTTCAAGCAACAGCCTGGCGACCCTATGAAGCTTCACAAAGAAAAAAGTACCCTTGTGTTGCTACAGACTAACATGCTTTAAAACAGAAAAAAATGCCTATGTGAACAACCCTGGCCTAAAGTTATGCAATGGGAAAACAGTAAGCCATTAGTCTAATAAAATAATTTAAATAAGAACACTAGCTTCTAGGTTCCTTAGGTATTTGCAGCCACATACGTTCCATACGTCTCATAATGCCAATAAATAGCAATATATAGCAATAAACCTAGAGCATTTAGCTCTAAGAGAACACATTAATGGGGGTTGGGGCAGATTGGCCATTATGACCAGTAAGTAAAATCCAGGTAGGCTGGAGGAACCACCTGGGCCTAGCCAGCTTGGAGAGTTGCAACACCAGCTCCCCCCAGCCTGGCCCCAGGGAGCTTTATTACCTGCTCACCCTGTGAGTAGTACCACCTGCTCACTCAACCCCAGAGAGCATCAGTACCAGCTTGCCTGCCAAGTTGTGTCATCCATAGGATCATAGAATCCTCTAGAGTTGTAAAGGGCCATACAGGCCATCTAGTCCAACCCCCAGCTCAATGCAGCATCAACCTAAAGCATCCAGGATCAGTCAACTGGTCCAGGCCCCACAAATGGTGCTGCCCACTTGCCCAAACCAGGTCTGCTGCTTGTTTCTGTCTGCTCATGGCTCCCCCAGCCTGGTCTTGGAAACTGTGCTGTCAGCTACACTCATTGAGTTGAGCCACCTGCTCAGCCAGCCTGGCTCAGGAAAGTTGTATTGCTCACTCACCCAGTGAGTTCTGTGGCGTGCTCATGTTAGGGTTCCTGGTTCTGGGTTGAGACATACACCGGCGGGGGGAGGGGTTACCTGGAGTGGGCAGGGTTTGGGGAGGGGAAGGACTTCAGCAGCATACACTCCATGCAGTCCATTCTCCAAAGCAGCCATTTCCTCCAGGGAAACAGATCTATATTGTCTGGGGGTCAGTTATAATAGCAGGAGATCTCTAGGCCACACCTGGAGGTTGGCTGCCCTTGCTCACTGCTCCCCTCTGAATGGCACTGCCCACTTTCCCGGTGCTCTGGCCATCAGGGGTGTGTGGCAGGGGAGGGGGTAGGGCCATTTCCAGATCCATTTGGTTCTCCCAGTCTAGCCCTGACATTTACCAGTTGTGCTTTACCTTGACTACATTTTTAGCAGTGAGCTTTTGGAGAATTTGTTTAACTGTTTTGCAGCCTTGCAAGTCAGAAAAGACACACACACCACTTTCAGCAGCAGCCAGTTGCTGCAGCTCTTTAAATGATGTAAGTTGAGCAAGGTAAAAACAAACAAAAATATCTGAGCAAGAATGAGGGTTTTGTTGTTTATTACCCCATTTCATGTTTTGCACTGGGACTTTAATTTTTTTTAAATCTCTGTATCTCCTTCTTAAACATAAGGATGCCTTAGATTGTTTCTGCTACTCCCACTAAATGATAGCATTATTTCATTGAGGGTAAAGGTATCCAGATCGCATACAACCAATTCCAGTAGTAACTGTAGCTGTTTATTGAGTTGAAAGCCTGTTCAGGAAAGAACTAGAAGAGATCCAAGTCTCTATTTCAGGGGTAGTCAAACTGCGGCCCTCCAGATGTCCATGGACTACAATTCCCAGGAGCCCCCTACCAGCAAATGCTGGCAGGGGGCTCCTGGGAATTGTAGTCCATGGACATCTGGAGGGCCGCAATTTGACTACCCCTCTATTTGATATACTAAATGGTTAGGAAGGTCTGAGTGTCATGTACTAGATTCCCATATCAGATTCATATGTTGCAATTCTCTCGTCCAAATATATTCAAACATATTAATAGCCACGACAGGATCAACCACCCATCCGTATCCTATTAATTGTATCCTCTCCCAGCAAAAACTAATGCAAGCTATCAAATGACATTCCAGCAAAGTCCAAAGATTAATTGGCTGTTGAGCTTATACTGTACTGAACCCAGTTATCAATAGTTTGGGATCTTTCCTGGGGGGGGGGGGTGCTACCAAAATTGCACTTACACATGGCCTGTGACACGTGTATTAAGCCATGGAGAACTAGCAGAGGGAGGTAACTTAGCGTTAAAGGATCAAATGCCAGTGTTTATGAGGTAATTGAACCCTTAAGAACTCAAGGCAGACAGCGTTGGTAAGTTATAAAAATAGTAATAGTCTTTAATAGAAAGAAAATAATAAAGGCATAAATATAATCTAACATACCTATCAAACAGTCATATAGAGAAGAATCAGAGTGGGAAAAGAAGGTACTGTCTAATTACCGTTCCTGTAGAGAGTCAGAGATCAGTGACACGAGCAGCGTGACAGGAGGTTCCAATGGATCCAGGGTTGGAAAGCACTCAGAGAGGCTGTGTACAGCCATGGTTTATATAGGGTTTTTGGGGAGGGGACTACGTGATGTAGTTTAGGTGAGCACATGACGGAATTTTCCAGGATGTTGGGCAATGCCCTGGCCAGGTCGGGAGATGGCCATTGATGGGCTTAGACAAAGGTGTTAATGGGGCTAAGAAAAGGGAACCATCATGTCTCAATACTCCTAGCTTCAGGGTTTGGGGAAGAGATTTCCCATGGCAAAGGGGCCAAGTAGTAGTCACATGAAAGAGAAAGAGGTTTGCCTAAGAGCCCCTGGGCAAACAGGTCTTAGACGGTCCACTAAATCAGCAATACAATGGGGTGGTGGGGGTTATGAGGAGAGCAATATTGAGTCATGGGGTACCTGTGTCAGGCAGAGACTGCCCTTCTGAACCTGTGGCTGAGAGCAAGCTCTTTAAGATGGAGTCTGACCTGGCCTGGCAGTCTTTAACAGTGTCATGGCTTTGGCTTAAGCCTAGACTATAGAGTGGTTCCACTGGTTGTAGAAGACAGTTGGTGAGGCAGGGGTCCTGCCATGCATAACACGGGTTCCACAGGGCACAATTCTATATCCTGTGCTTTTTGATATGTGCTTTAGGATGCTTAGGGCTGATCTTGCGTAGAGCAGGGGGTTGGATTAGATGGCCTGTATGGCCCCTTCCAACTCTATGATTCTATGATTCTATGACGCAATGGCAGACACCCCCACAGACACACACACACTTCCCCACTCCAAAATAAAGTGTTATTCCCTCACAAACCAAGCAGCCCTTGCTGTATAAGATAAAGCAGACTGTCCCACCCTGAAACTGAAAGACTTCTTGGCTTTACTCAGCCTTGGAACATTTTGGAAAGTTGTGAGACCCGACTTTTCTTAAAACCTTTGTCAGAGTGGCAGAGAGGCTTTATTAACAACTGATAAACAATAGATGTTTTTATAAAGAGAAAAAGGCTAATTTGAATGAGGAGAATTGGCTTTTAAAAACTGTTCTTTGTTAACAGGCCTTGAGTGGGTTTTTTAAAAAGCTTTTCTTAGTTCTTAAATTTTTTACCACTGTGAGGTTGTAGACACTGTGTTTATCCAAAACAGGTCTGTTTATTTTTCTTTGTGAGTTCCCTGAAATCACTCAGTTTCTCAAAAACAGATACCTTATGCTAGTACCTCTACTTTCTCTTCCTGGAAGCGCCAGTTTCCCCTTGACTTCTGAAGAGACTGAAGCAAGCTTACTCTCACACATATCTAAGGAAATCCACACACCTTTCCCCCTTTTCAATGGTCAGAGTTCCAGCCTCTCCTTGGAAGAATTCTCCCATCTCCTTTTTGCCTGAATTAAAAATTTCAACTGCCCGCCCAAATTCCCATTGGCAAAATATCTGTCCCAGTTCTCCAGACACTGGGCCTTTCCACACGTCATATAGTGAAATGCTTACCTGGTGAAGATGCTACATTTTTGGCACTCCACATGACGTCACCAACATTCATCGTCCAAGCAGCAAACTACTAGGTACATCCTCCATTTTAAAGCGCTAGCTGGGAAATCGCTTAAAGTGGATTCCCCAACCTAAAAAGCGCCAACTAGAGGAAAGCAACCAGTAGGCCACCAGCAAAAGAAATGTGTGGAGGTGAAGAAGTGCTTTTTCCACCTCCAATGTCCCACTCTCACAGCTGCCTCCCTCTACCTTCTCCCAGGGGCAGTTTTTTTTTTTTTAAAGCAAACTGTCTGGAGCAACGGATAGGTGTTCAATCATGCAGGCAAAGCAAACAAAATTTTTCCTGCAATTTAAGCACAAAGCATGCCTCTCTAAAGCCCCCCTCCCCCCAAAAATCAGGAGGCTTGTGCAAAGGCCCAATTCGGCCACTTTAGCTGCAGGCCCCATTTAAGTCAATAACTCCATTGACTAAAATGGGAATTTCGGCTTTTCTGCCTTTCCTGGAGTCTGGAGGAGTGGGGGCTTGCTATTATGCTATTGATTATTTTATTCGCTAAATGTAATCTGCTTTGAAATCCAGTAAGAAAGGTGGACTATAAATAATATTAATTAATTAATAGGAGGCCTTTAGTCCAACGTATACTTTGATATCACAATTCTTATTTAGAAGTGCCCATAAAATGGAGGGAGGGAGGGAGATCAGCATAAATGCCTGAAGCTGTATATCCATTACTTTCTATACCTTGCCCAGAATTATTTTAGGAAGAGTATGCATGATAACTCAGGGGAAAATGCCCAATGTATGATTTAGTTTGAGATCTCTTTAGTAAGCCTTTGTGTTGTGATCAAATTCCTTGACCACAATATAATCCAGAATAGAGATAGAGATGCCAAATAACTGTTCAGTCGCAAATGGACTGGATAAATTATTTTAATTTAAGTAATTGCTTTGGGAAAAAAATTCTGAGTCTAACCAATCTTGCTTTCTGTTCATACTTCTGCCAAAATAATAATAATAATAAATTGAACTTTGGCACACAGCGTAGAGATCGATGTAAGCATCCTTGTTTAGCCAGAGTTTGATTTTTCCTGCATAGCTGGAGTGTTGACATATCTATTACTCACAAAATGTATTATGATGCTGACATATTTCTTCTTCACAGGCACTGCAGCTCCCTAGGTTGATATTCAGGTATTAAAAGAGTACAGGGGGTTCAAAATTACTGTGGCTTGGTTATCCTAAAGGAGGATGTAATTGGTTTTACAAACTTCTTTTTCTTACTTTTTCATCTTATAGATACTAATGTTCTGACTACACAAGAAACCAAAACTGGCATAGAGGCATAGGGTATATATATATATATATATAAAAATTGTTTAACAGCCACCGATATTTGTTGCTAATATGAACTTTGAACGAGAGTGGCCAGCAGAACTGGGGGGAAATGTCCTGCTTCTTGGTTTCATATGTGGACATGATGCTTTTCATGCCATTAAACCTCTGTTATAGGAGAAGGGCTTTTCCCCCCTCCAGGGGTCTGACAACTTTAGCCATGGCATACTGACATCCAGGTGTGTGGCACAGTGGGTAAAAAGTGGCAGCTGTAGGGATGCCAGGTCCTCTCTGGCCACTGGATGGGAACAATTGCTGGATCCAGGTTGAAAAATTCCTGGGGGTTTTGGGATGGAGCCTGAGGAGGACAGGGACCTCAGTGAGGCACAATGTCATAGAGCTGTCATAGAGTCCACCCTCTAAAGGTACCATTTTCGCCAGAGGAACTGATCAGTGTAGCTTAGAGATGAGCTAATCTCTGGAGGCTGGCATTGCCAGGCAGTTTAGGGAAGGAATGGACAGGAGTACTTTAACTTCTTTGGAAAGGGGCCATGGTTGAAGGGCAGGACATCACTTTGGCATGCAGAAGGTTCCAGACATGTCCAGTGAAAAGGATCAGGTACTGGGTGATGTGAAGGACCCCTGCCCGAGACCCTCAGCTACTCAGAGCAGACCATACCGACTTCGAGAGACCAAGAGTTTTATTCAGCATATAAGGAACCTTCATATGTCTCTGCGATTGCACTCCCGGTGCTTTTGGGGCTCCTTCCCTGGCTTTGCCCTGCTTGCACTCTCTCCAGCCTCAGCCAGCCTCAGAAGGGCAGGAGTCTCCCATCCCAGAATATGCTTCCTGGATTACCTTGCCACCTCCAGGTGTCTTCTGCCTCCTGTCATCTGAACACCTTCCTTCTCTTCCTCCGCCAGCTTCACAGGCTCTCCTTTATCCCCTTCTCCAATCTCCAGTCTCAGCCTCTGCCCTTCCTGCTTTTCCCCATCCAGTTCCCTTGAAGGAAAGCTTTCTTACTCTGAGAGAACTGGGCTCCCCTGCCCCTCAGGTCGCCAGTGTTCCACACATAACTAATACAGGTAAGCAGCTTCAGGCAGGCTAATAAAACTTCATGGCTGAGTAGCACTATGTACTCCGTTGCTCTTCTCAATGACTTTTTCTTCTCTGTCACACCTACACTGGTGGCTTCCTCATGAGTTGGCTTTTCCTTGTTACTTTTCAAACAACATTCATCGTAGTGACCACTTCACCTCTACATTCAGGATCATCATCCACAGCCTCTAATTGTGGCTTCTTTTCATTATCCCCCTATATATTTTTTCTATGGCACATCTTGGCTAGATGGCCTTGTTTCCAACATGCCCAGTGGGGCATGACTGACTATCCTCTTTCCCTCCACATCCTTTAGAGGTGCACCTCTGTTCCCTTGGCACCTGCTTTAGAGCTATCATGGCTTTGGACAGAGTCAGCATAATGGCTGAAGTCCATGGGCCTCTTCGAATGGCTCAGAAGTCCCCTGTAGATCTAAAGTATGCTGTGTTGGCAACTCCATCTAGAGCTTTTTTACAGTCTCAGTGGGGTTCTGTCAGGAAGCATCTCAGAATCCTCTGATCATTGATGGCACAACCCACCCTTATCCCTCAACATGGAAAAATTCAGGGCCATTTCGCACGGCTTCAAAGTAGCACAATGGTTGCTATTTGGAAACGCTACTAATTTGCCATAACCCACGACGTCGTAGACAATCTGCAACAATCCTGAAACCAATCAGCAAAAAGTGCTTCGTTGTAGCGCTTTCAGGGGAATCCAGAAAAGTGGATTCACCCTCTGGATAGCGATACACTCCTGCAACCAATCTGCAACAGTAGCGCTAAAGACCTGTGCGTTACCATTGTTGCTGGTTCTTCAAAGTCCCTCCCCCTGGCTCTCTCTTCCAAACTTCCGGCGAAGCGATCGCCATTTTTTTTTCTCCGAGCGAGCGGGGATAAACGCACCGGCGAGCCTCTTTCTGTTTAGAGGCTTCCCTGGCTTCAGTCCTTCACCTTTAGTCACTAAGCACAAACCACTGAAAAGCCCGTTTGCTGAAATAAAGTCCCTTTATTTTTTACAAATAAATTCAGCCGAAAATCGGGCCCGTGAGAGGGGGGGGGATTTTTTTTTATCACTCGAGGCAGCGTGCAAACGATCATACAATCAAACGACAGCTCACATTAGGCAGCTGGATGGGTCTCTCCGTAGCAACGAATCTACCTAGATTCGTTGCTATGGGTCGTTTTTTTTTTTTTTAAACCTTTCTTAAAGGGAAAGGGGCTGTTTGGGAGCATGCTAACGGCTGCCCATTGGCTGCTTGACGGCCAGGGGCGGGACAAGCTTGGCAATAGCGCTTCCTTTCTAGCGATTTCTGCCGAGACCGGAAGCCTGTGGGAAACGCTAAAAAACGCAACTGATTCCACTACAAAGGCAGGTATGCATAACGACGAATTCCACTATTTTAAATGGCGATTTTTCATTCCGCAAACAATTTGCAACAAAGATCCCTGTGCGAAAAGGCCCTCAGTGTTTCCAAAAGTACAGCGTGGATGCTGTGGTTCTACTGCAAAACGACCTATTGGCTTTCCAGATGGACATGAAAAACTGTGGACACGTTGTACAGTCTCTGCTGTTTTGGGGTCGTGATGACTGGAGACTCTTACAATCAGCCCCTCAAAAAACTTGGGGCTGTGCTTTTGATGTGCTACCACATTTCTAAGTAAGCTATGAACTTTTGCTCCACAAGGACTCGTGATGGAGAACAATACACTTTTAAAATCTTTTAGTAATGTCATTAGCAAGGACGTCCTGGGAGAACCTTTCTTCATACTGGAGCCCTTCATCCTGGTCAGCACCCAGCATCAGGGTGCCATAGGCAGCCACTCCACACTTCTGTTTCTGCAAGGTGGAGAAGGGGGCAAAGCTGCTGCAGCTAGTTTATCTTCATTATCAGTGTAAAACCTGGAGTGAAGGTTATAGAGCTGATTTATTTGAACCATGGCACACAAAGCCTCATAAAAGTATCCATTTGGAAAACAGGCTGAATTAACCCCACCTTCCTCGGGAGCCTGCCTAGTCCAGCGGCTTCACAAAAGGTATTTGCCACTCAGCCACTAGGTGACAACAAACAGGAATCTCTGTTACACCCGCTGTGACCGTTTTGCCAAGCTCTTTGCAGGTAAAAATCTCTCAAATGCATTCCTACTTGTTCTCTATATTAGCTGTAGCAGTTTCAACTGGTGCCAGTATGCCAACTTGTTCCATCATTTGGGATACTTTTCAATTTATTCCATCTGAGGATGTGGGCAGGATTCTGGGAGGTCTGAGAGGTGGAGCTGAAGGAGGGTGACCCCATCTCATGGTCAGACCACTATGCCCTGAAGACTCGGCTCGGGATACCACTCCCTTCCTGCATAGGCAGCGGGTGTATTTTAGCCTGCCTGTGAAGACTTATGGATCTGATTGGATTCCTAAATACTCTGCAGGACCTGATGCCTTCCAGCAACTCGTTGGCAGCACTAGTGGAAGACTGACAGTCCCAGCTGGCTGTCGCCATGGATGAGGTCACTCCTCAGCTCCCTCTCCACCCTCACCTCAAGCAGGCTCCATGGTATACCACAGAGCTTTGGGAGAGGAAGTGAGATGGCTACAGCAAGCATGGAGGAAGACTTGCAACAAAGCTGCAAGAACATCGTATTGCATGCTTACAAAGGCGTATTAGATGGTGGTGAAGGTGGCTAAACGTGCTCTCACTCATCCCAATTATTTAGGGTAGTTAAATTACTTACTGCCCTCAAGGAGGGGCATCAGAAACTTAGTCAGTTGGAACTAGGCTGTGAAGCATTAGTGAGCTTTTTCGTGGATAAAGTCTTGTTGCTCTACCACGACCTTCCTGCCACATTTAATACAGAAAGGTCTCAGGGGGATATGTTTAATGGCTTCAGGCAGCTCTCAAGTACCAAAGTGGACAGGTTGCTATGTTTAGTAAGGGCAACCACTTGTCCCCTTGATCCCTGTCCATCTTGACTTCTCAAAATGAGTGACCAATGAAGAGGAAGCCCTCTAAAGGTTTCTCCTTTTCATTTGGAGAGTTCTCATAGGAGGTGCTGGTGGTTAGTCTTTTGCTCAAAAAACCATCGCTGGATCCCAGCCAGCTACTGCCCAATCTTGCATCTTGCATTTCTGGACAAAGTGGTAGAAAGGGCCACTATGAACCAGTTCATGGCATGCCTGGAGGAGACTTTGACACTCAACCCATACCAGTCAGGCTTCTGTCCTGGCCATGGGGTGGAAACGGTGATGGTCGCCTTGGTGGATGATCTCCAGTGCCAGCTGGATTGCAGTGGTTTGATCTGTCAGCTGCTTTTGATGTGGTCAGCCATGAGTTTTTAGCCCACCCCCTCACCAGGGCTGAGAACTGGGGGACAGCCATTCAGTGGCTGCACTCCTTTCCTTGGAACTGAACACAGAGGGTGGCACTGGGGGAGGAGTTATCATGCCCCTTTCAGCTATTTTGTGAAGTTCTGCAGGGGGCGATACTCCCTCCCCCCCTTTGTTTAACATCGTTATGTATCCTCTGTCCCAGCTGGTCCAGAGTTATGGGTTGTCACCAATATGCGGATGACACCCAGTTCTATCTCCCAGACTCCCCACCCCACCCTGGATACATTCGCCAGATGTTGGAAAGCCATTGCTGGATGGTTGGAGCAGAGTCATCTGAAACTTAACCCCTCCAAGATGGAGGTCCTGTGGCTGTACAGGAAGGCGGCACTGTTTGAAATGACCATAACACTTAAGCAATGAATCATTAATGGGAGGAAATCTGCTATATGAAACCACCATTCCTGTATCACTTTACCTGAAAACAGGCCAACAAGAAATAACATTTGGATTAGAATGGCAATGTGAAAGTCTTCAGTGTTCCTCAGTGAGCTTCCATGGCAGACTGAGGATTCAAACCTGGTTCCCCCCAGATCATAATCAAGTATTGTAACTACTACATATTACTGTCTCTCTGATGAGAAGGTCTCTCAAATATTTATTTGTTTACTTCTACTAGAGGCCTAAATTGCTCTTGTGGTTTGTTCTGTGTCAGTGCTTCTTCAGTCTAACTCTTGGAGTTTAAATACAGCAGCATACAAGGTTCTCCTCTTTTCTGTTGTCTCCTCAGAACTTTGTTAAATTCAGAATGATTGAACCACTGAGTATTGTGATCAAGTAGAGATTTGAATTTGGGTCTCTCTGGTTCTTGTTCAGCAGTTTTAGCTACTACCCTCCCCTGGCTGCTGTGCTATTAGTTTATCATGTCTCCTGCTCCTACCCTTCCTATCCCACCATACCAAAGCTCAGAGATATCCCACAATGAATACTGAAGTCTATGCATTTTTTTCCAGCTGGTGCTAAATAAAGAGAAGGCTGATGTTTCAGGACCAGCATGTCCTAGCCATCCTTGCCAGATTGCAGTCTAGCTCACTCAGGCAGTGTTGCTGTGCTTACGGCAGTGGGTTGTGTCAGACGCCACAGCTGATGAAACCCAAGCATTTGTTCAACAAGTGAGGGGCAGTTGACACAAGAGCCTGGTACTCATCAAGTTCAGTTTCAAGGGCTGCGGTGTAAATCTGGCCAGCTTTAATTGCACTGTCCTTGAGTATAAAAATAGCCCCCATGTCATCTCCTTCCCTGTGAATTTTCCCTTCCATCTCCAGCAACTCTGAAATGAAAGAGTAGGTGACTTTTAAAGGAGGTGCCTGAAACTTTACATTCTGCCTTACTCAGCTTTCGTGTGTTAACAGGTCAGTTGGATGCAACTTTCTGCTGGTTGCAGCTCCATCAGCATTTTAATGGTGGAACAACATTGGATATATTTACATGGCAAAATTATATCTATTTGATGTGTAAGTCCTGATTTCCTCAAAGAATTCTGAGGAGTGTAGTTGAGGTAAAGCTTAGAATTTTATGCTTCAGATCTCTGCTCACCGCCCCCCCCCCCCGGAACTAAGTTCCCAGAATTCTGTGGGGGAAAGGGCGTTAAAAACTAGTTCTTCCCACAGCCCCACCCCACTTCTGACAGATGGGAGGAAAAAGAAAATACTCCCAATTAGGGTTGCCAGGACCGTTGGGGGATGAGGGATGCACTTACCAGGAACAGGGAGGAATGCTGAACATTCATGTGAAGTGCCTACGTGACCTAGGCACATTGGGGATGTCAGGGGGAGGAGGGGTGATACTCACCTTTTGAACAAAAACTCTATGGTAGAATTAGCTTCTAACCACATTGCCCCAAAACCAGAGCCCCAAGTGTATCTGCGTCACCTCCAGATCACTTAGGTTCTCAACCTTCCTAATGCCGCAACCCTTTAATACAGATCCTAATGTTGTGGTAACCCCAAACCATAAAATGATGCAAGTGTTCTTTCACAGAAATTAAACCGAAACTGACGAATGGCATGAAGATCCATTGTTCATGATTGTATATCAGTTGTTTTTTTCTTCTGGGGTTTCTCAGTTCAGGTCTGCCTCTTGTCCCACCATGCCGATCTCGCTCTTTTCTGCTGCTCCAGACAGACGAATGCTCTATCTCAATCTACCCCGCAATGCTGTTGTGTGTATAGTGCCCTCCTTGGCCAAGCTGCTTGACCTGCCACAACCCCAGTGAAAGGGTCATTCGATCCCCAAAGACATCTCAACCTCCAGATTGAGAACCACTGCCCCACAAGATTACCAGTGTCACCTTCAGAAACATTGAATGATTCTATTGAAGTCAATTCAGCATTGTTGTTTATATCCACTACTATATCTAAGAACATGAGCCTCTTGTGGCGCAGAGTGGTAAGGCAGCTGTCTGAAAGCTTTGCCCATGAGGTTGGGAGTTCGATCCCAGCAGCCGGCTCAAGGTTGACTCAGCCTTCCATCCTTCCGAGGTCGGTAAAATGAGTACCCAGCTTGCTGGGGGGTAAATGGTAATGACTGGGGAAGGCACTGGCAAACCACCCCGCATTGAGTCTGCCATGAAAACGCTAGAGGGCGTCACCCCAAGGGTCAGACATGACTCGGTGCTTGCACAGGGGATACCTTTACCTTTACCTTTTTATATCTAAGAACAACATATTATGCCCAAAGAGTCTTTTTATATAGTTAATTTTTCAGTGCTTACCACTGGAAGCATTGCTTTGTTTTAGAAATTACTTCAAATTTGTTTGTTTGTTTTTGTTTTGTTTCTGCAACAGCTATGCAAGGTACATAACCTTACAGAGAAAATTGGGGTTATTGAGGGCCTCAAGCAATTCATGGCAAGAGGTTCTGTTTCCTCAAAATTCATCTGGTTATGCTGTTTCTCATCAAGGTAATTAGAAAAACAGTGTAACTTTGGACTGAGGCAGTCCTAGCCAATAGGCAATGGGGACAGCTGCATCAGGCAACATACTGGGCATCCCTGATGACTAACCCTTGTATGCCCCCTGATATGAGAGGCAGAAGAAAAGACCATGTTTCCACCTCCACTCATAGACTTGGCAGCTAACTCCAGTGTCTGAGGATTGAGCAGATGGTTTCCAATGGATGATGCCCACCTGCTTTGCACAGGGTACAGGCCCTTTCTTGGCTCTGGCAGATTTTACACACACATAGACACACATGTTTTCAGTGAACATAACTTGCAATGCCAAGCTTGTTCTACACTTATTTTTTTCCCCACTGTAAATATTGCTGAATTCTGGTCTATTTTGAACCCATATCTACAGCCTTCCTTTTTCCTGATTTTAAACACATCGCCCTTCTGCATTTGCATTGTCCCCAATTTTGGGTCTCCTTCCCGCTTGATTGAGGGGGAAGGGGTTGGGTGAAGCTCCAGCCAGCATTAAAGGAGCACAAGGCTGGAGAGTGCTTTATTTCCTGCCTTTTGACTCCCATTGACACAGCCAGAACAAGCCGGAGGAGGGGCAAGTGGAGCATGAGGCTGCTTGTTTATCTTTCTTATCCTGCAGGATGGGGGGGGGGGAGGCAGCAGCTTCACAGAGAATGAGGAGGGGAAAGTAAATCTAAGAGGCAAATCTTTGCTTATAGAAGTGTGGTCTTTAGGAGTGCAGTCTCTTTAAAACAGATACCAAAATAAGGGCAAATATAAGTCTTGCAAGGGAATGGCAACCGGAAACCAGACAGTCTTTGAACTGATGCCCTGACCAGTCAGTGATAGACTGCTTCACTACATCAGTGTTGGAGGCACAGGGCAGGAAGTTAATATGGCAAAATGCAGAGATCTACACTTAATACTGGGGCTTTGGGAGCGGTTTCCTCAAATATAGTGACTTATATCAGCTCCTGGATATCGTGGGGGAAAGGTAGTGTCACCGTGGATCAATCATAGACATTACAGAGGGAAAATTTAAAGCACTAAATATCCGAATGGAAATTGAATAACGTGTATATGACTTTCTTTAATTCAGGGTCACCATGAATAAAAAGCCCAGTGCAGACTCACCCCTAGTGTCAGTGGGTTCTACTGTGCATTTTTTATATTCAGTATGTCCCCCCATATTATGAGATAATGTGTCTCTTTCCCATTTTTCACAGTGGCCCATAGCAGAGCAAAGAATTCCGTAGTATGCAACAATATGGAAAACAGAGCTTCACAGCTGCTTGTCAGTTTTGAAAAAGTATGGCCAGTTTCGCCCTTGGCCTGCGACCCATCCTGTTCCCTTTCACTCAGCGAACTAAAATGCATGCACAGAACCTGAGCCATGAGGATTTAAATGGAAAGCACTTGCTGGACACAACGGCACAGATACAATAAGGTGATTGTGTGATTTAAAAAAAAACAAAACTTTGGATGCCACCCCCAACACGACACAAGTGATGCTCCACCCGATTTTAAATTGTAGCTGCAGAATAAATCCAAAGTCAAGATTAAATGCTTACTGCTCTGGAAATCTGCAGTAAGATGTGTGTGCTAGATAGGCCTTTATCTAATTACTAGTAAATAAGCCCGGTGTACTGGAAATACAGCGGGCGCTAGCGGCTGTCAGACCCTTCCTGGGGCGCCTGGCAGCCTTCCCCCCCGCCCCTCCCCCTGCAGCGCGTTGCGCCTCCCAATTCGTCAGTCCGGCGGCAAGGGACCAAATACGAGCCGCGTTTGGGCCCTATGATTATCGGACTGCGCCCTCCGATTATCAGTCCGGGGGAAGGGGCCTATCAGCACCCTTCCTCATCCCGGACAGGGCCTGCCCTCGGGGCCCTTACTGCTTTATTTAATCCGCTTCACTAGGAGCGGTTAAAGATGGAGGTGAGGCAGGTAATAATAATTCCTGTGAAACAGCATCTGGCCCAAGGACCATGAGTTTCATGGCTAAAGATGAGTCCCAGCAGTACTCACTTTATTTACCAACATCGCACTAAGCTTGAAAAATTAATTCACCATTTATTCACCAATTTACTGTTTCACAAAGCTGGTGATCCTGTAACAATATACTCCATAGGCTGCATTTCCTGAAGAAGTACACAGTGTTTCTCTTAAACTTTTTGTATATGCCTGTGGATGAACTTTTCAAATATATTTTGACTCAGTGAGTAGTTTCCCACATTTATTTTCTCATTATGCCCAGAGATTGCTTCAGGGAACAGGCCACTTAATAACAGACTCACATTGTCTCAAACAACATATTCAATCCAAATTATGTGATACTGGAGCACTGCAATAAATTTCATTCCCCAGGTATCCTGTTAATTATTTTGTGTATATCTCTACTCCTCTGCTGAAGCTGATACCTTTATAAATGCACTTGAAAAATTGCCCCCCCCCATTTGTGGATAAAATCTCCTCACAACTATTCCCAAAACTAGACTTTCACCTCTTCTATATTAACAATTAATAACATTCATTAACTTTTAAAGAAAGGTTGTATTCATTTCCCTGCCTGGCTATATTCCAGACATCAGCATGCAAACATGAGAGAGAGAGAGAGAGAGAGAGAGAGAGAGAGAGAGAGAGAGAGAGAGGACTATCTCTACTAAAAGCATCAGACAAACTTTTTCCTGTTTTAAAAGTATTGATATTTGAAATGGTTACTTAGTACCTTCTTAACTGGTATCATAACACCTTTATTAGGATTTGTCAGAAAGCAGAGAGATAGTTTTCAAGTTCTACAGAACTTTTCCTCAGGTCTCAATGTGGAAAAGTTTTTGAGAAAAGTTTTAAGATGGTGATTCTGGAAGGTGTGATATTGCTAATATAAAGACTACCACCTTACCTCCTGAAAATGGGGAGAGCATAGGATTGATTAAAATGTTATGTTAGTGATCCATGATTCAGCCTCTCAAAACTTACTTAATTTTCAAAAACAACTCTGTGGTGAGGGCGGAGAAGATAGTGTGAAGGCTATCCATGGGTCCTTTATCCCTTTCCCCTATACAGCTTTCCGAACACAATCTGTCCTGGAGACCCAGTAAATAAAAAAGACCTATATAATATGTTTCTCTGCCTAGGTTTAGGGGGAAGGAGACATTCACAAGGAAGTGATGTTGCATCCTTCATAATTGACAGATCATACTTGTTAATGGTTCAGCATTTTCTTGGAGAAGAGTGACAAGTGGAGTGTCCCAGGGATCTGTCCTGAGGCCTGTGTTGTTCAACATATTTATAAATTATTTGGATGATTTATAGGGGTACTTATTAAATTTGCAGATGATACTAAACTGGGACCGGTAGCAAACATAACCAAAGACAGAATCAGAATACAGGATGATCTTGATAGGCTCAAGAAATGGGCTAAACTGAATAAAATAAAGTTCAATAGGGACAAGTGTAAAGTTCTGCATTTAGGTAGGAAAAACCAAATACACCAATATAGGATGTGGGAGACTTGTCTTGGCAGTAGCAAGTGTGAAAATCTAGGAGTCTTAGCAGACCACACATTGAACATGAGTCAACAGTGTGACTCGGTGGCTAAAAAGGCAAATGGGATTTTGGGCTGTATCAAATGGAGTATCGTGTCCAGATCACCGGAGGTGATGGTACTGTTTTACTCTGCTCTGGTTCAGCCTCACTTGGAGTACTGTGTTCAGTTTTGGGCACCCCAGTGGAAGACGGATTTAGACAAACTGAACAAGCTTCCTCGGGAGGTGGTGGATTCTCCATCTTTGGAAATTTTTAAACAGTGGCTAGATTGCCATCTGACAGAGAGGCTGATTCTGTGAAGGCTTAAGGGGGTGGCAGGTTACAGTGGATGAGCGTTAGGGTTGTGAGTGTCCTGCATAGTGCAGGGGGTTGGACTAGATGGCCCATGAGATCCCATCCAACTCTATTATTCTATGTTTCTATGATTCTATGATTTGCAGATGATCTAATCTGGATCCAGCCGGATATGTAATTCAGCCCTTGACATTGAAAATAAATTCTTTTTGGAGTTCAAGTATAATTCTTACTTTGTTTCAGAAAGCCAAGGCAGTAAAACTGGGTTTTGTTTGTACTGTGAACATACTCTTTATATACAAAAGGGCTTTGCAATTCTTCTGTTATTTGGCTTGAAAAGAATGTTCTCATGGAACCAGGAATGTAATCTGAATGATTTTAATAAATATATAACATTGATTTTCCCCCTTGTCTTTGCTTTAGTCATGGGAGAAGTTATAGCATTGGGGAGGTCTGTGCAAGAACCAGATTGATATAAAGACTAGGAGGGGGCTCTTAAATCTTTTTTTGGTTTTTCAAAAGCTGACAGATACATCTACGTTGTAATGTCAACAGAGAGAAAACAGTAATGGATATATAGTCAGCATTGCATGATCACAATGAAAACAATAGGGTTATTTATTCTACTTGAGAAATCCCTAAGTTGCCAAAATGTGAGTTACCTTGACCCTAGTTTGACATTTCAGCATATTTTTCATTTACTTTTGACAAAGCTTTTTTTAAAAAAAAGCTTTATCAGACCAACCCTGACAGCCAACTGAAAACAATCATTCCAGGGAGAGGCATAAACTGTTTCACAATTCATGATGCTAGGCATATATATGAATGGCTTGGGGGACAGCCAAAACCTTCTAGCATAATTTGAGATTAAAACAAGCGACAATGGCATGTTCCACATATCTAAGGATCAGAGAATAGGAATCATAACCTATTGTAAGACAACCATCCTAAACAGAGTCCCACCACTCTGAGGGACAAAATAGATAATACTGTGCCCCCATGGGGATCATTTTATGTCACTTTAAAAAAAAATCAAAAACTTATATATCATTAAAAAAAAACTTTTGAAAAGAATATTTAAAAATGCCACAGGGGACCAATTCTGATGAGAACCCTGGGAGAGAGGAATCTAGGACTTCTCCCCTGCCGTTTTGAGGAAAAGCTGTTGCCACAGGACAACCGGATATGCAAAGAGGTAGTAAGGATAAAATGGGAAAGGGAGAGCTATGCATTTCTCCCTGGGCCATTCCGCACTTGTCCAAAATAGCACAATGGTTATAAATTGAAATCACTACAGTTTTGCCATTATGCACAACGTCGTTGACAATCTGCAACACTCCTGAAACCGATTCGCAAAAAGCGCTTCGTTGTAGCGCTTTCAGGGAAATCCCAAAAAGTGGATTCACCCTCCAGAAAGCGCTACACTCTTGCAACCAATCAGCAACACTAGCGAAAAAGTTCTATGCATTACCATTGTTGCGGTTTCTGCAAAGTCCCGCCCCCTAGCTCTCTCCTCTGATCTTCCGGCGAAGCGATCACCATTTTTTTTTCTCCGAGCAAGCGGAGATCAATGCACCGGCAAGCCTTCGTTTACCCAGCAAGGCTTCCCTGGCTGCAGAGCTGTTTTAAGTCACCAAGCACGAAGCAACACACAGCCCCGTTTGCTGGTTTATTTTCCCTTTATTTTTTACTGTATTTTCGGCTAAAAATTGCGCCCGTGCCGGGGTGGGGTGGGGGTTATTTTTTTTTTCACTCGGGGAGAGCGTGGCAACGATGAAACGGCAACTCAAACACCACCTGCTACCTAGATGGGTCTCTCCGTTGCAACGAATCAACGCAGATTCTTTGCAATGTGTGTGTTTTTTTTAACTTCCTTAAAGGGAAAGGGGCTTTTTGGGATCATGATAACAGCCGCCCATTGGCTGCTTGACGGCCAGGGGCGGTACAAGCTCAGCAATATCGCTTCCTGGCTAGCGATTTTTGCCAAGACCAGAAACCTGTGGGAAATGATAGAAACGCAACTGGATTCCACTACAAAGCCGGGTATGCATAACGACGAATTCCACTATTTAAAATGGTGTTTTTCGTCCCGCAACCAATTTGCCACATAGATCCTGGTGCGGAATGGCCCCCTGAGTTCCTTGGAACACATGTGTTGGAAAGGTGGTTCTGTGCTGCTTTCTGAACTCTCTATTTTCCTGTAGAAAGAAACTCATCCACCACATTCATAAAAATAAACAATGCTCTCTTGTAGACTGGAAACTTTTCAATTTGAGACATTGATAGATGTGTCCATGGTGCTGCACCCCAGCCTGAGTATGGCAGACTGTCTTTCACTCCTTTTATCCAGTAAAACTCAAATTGGCAATATGTTTGCCCTGAGAATGATGGACCAAAGGAGACGGCGAGAAATGAAATGCAGGGGATGAATTCAAAAACCAACATACCTGATCATACCGATAGGATGCGTTTCCTACTCAGAAATGCTGCATTTTTATGCGGCTGCTACACTGGATGCGTCATGACAGCTAATTTTGTTCCTGTCTTCTTCCCCGTTTCCAGGACTGGACAATGTTTACATTTTATGGGTTAAGGAAAATTAAGTTTGGGTTCCTGACTGCATAATGGCTTTCAGTCCCAGTTACTTAAATAATGTATGCACAAAGTGGTACATTTTGTATGCAAAGCATTCCATGCATATTAAAAGAATTATTCACAACTTCACTGGTTCCCCCACATTTGCTGCTTTTAAAATGTATTAAAAGAAGAAAAGAAGTGCTCAGTATACAATGGAAACATCCACACCACTCCTGAATCATCATTATTATTTTTTAAATGCCTCTTGAAAAATTCTGCACCTGCATGATAATGTGCCCATAGTGTGCAAATACACTGTGACTATTTAGAGTGAATGAAGGAAGTGCAATGATTTGTAGCTACATGTGCTGTAGGCACAGGTGGAATACACACGAGGTCAGGTATAGGTCAGTGGCCTTGTTCTTGTCCTTCATTTTGTCAGGTGGTAGCTGTGATGGATGCCTGATGCCTCCCAGTCTGAACACTGCTGTTGGAATGTAATGTCTATTAATATAAAATGGCATGATCACATGTAGGAGAGAGTTTGGCCTGCAGTACAATTTTCTTGAAAATATTTTTTAAGCATATCATCAACACTGTAGACTCTAAGCAACAAGGGATTTTCACTGGGATGTTTCCATTGTGATCTTGTGTTTTCCACAATTATTCAGACACATTTTAGGCCTATCAAACACTCTCAAGTACGTTTGTTTCAAATGACTGTCAGTAGTGGAAGCACCACTGCTACCACTTAAGGCTCAGAAAGGTTGAAAAGCAGATAACACAGTTTGGACATATCTTTGGCATTTGAATGAATAGGGACATTCTCATTTCGGATGTTCCAGCTTCCGGCTTCCGTGCATCATTTTGTACAGTTCAGCTAATTAAAGTGTGTGAGTAACAGTGGCTGATTTTACACGAAGAGAATTTTATATGAAGGTCATGTTGCCAGTATGAGTGTTGGCAAGTTCTAGGAGTGCGCAGCTGGATATTACAGGCCAATAGCATGCCTAATACTTCCACTATCACATCAGCAATATCTGATAACCCAGCAATTGCTGGTTCTATTTCCAGTCCTGCTAACATCAAGTTCACATTGGGAAGACAGTGGCTAGGGGAGAGGGAGAACTCCCCAGATGGTGCGCAGCATGTGGGAGAGCAACAGCAGCAATATCAACATCACAGTACTGACACACATGGCCAGTGTGACAGAAATAGTGTGATTGTGCTGCTCCAATACACTTTTTCTTTTGGGAAAAAAATTGCAGTTTGGGCTGTACTGAAAGGCAGTCACCCCCTTCCCTTACATTTCCAAGTCGAAAATATTAACACTGGGAATACATAGGAATACACAAGGAATACATAGAAGACATATCATGTTACTTTATAATTGCACTGTTCTGTAATAAACATTTCCCCAAAATTAGAACACGGAACAGGGTTTCACTTACCTGTAACCATTGTTCATTGTGGTCTTGTGTACAGACACACATTGGGACTGCGCAATTGCAGGCCAGCCACAGAAGTCTTTTCTACCTGAAGCTCTATAGCAGGGGTAGTCAACCTGTGGTCCTCCAGATGTTAATGGACTACAATTCCCATGAGCCCCTGCCAGCAAATTCTGGCAGGGGCTCATGGGAATTGTAGTTCATAGACATCTGGAGGACCATAGGTTGACTACCCCTGCTCTATAGGGAGTGTTACCATCCCATCATAGCGCACGTGCCTGCAGTTTCCCGCTGGAACACACACGTGATGCGGGCAGAGCACCCCCTCATCCCTCAGTTCCAAACCGCCAAAGAGAGCCTAGGTCAGAACACCTCTGCCAAGACCCCAAGACACAGACTCACAGTGGGGTTGGAGGGAGGGAATGTGCACACAAGACTTCAATGAACAATGGTTACATGTAAGTGAAACCCCATTTTCATTATCAGTCTTGTAGTGCAGCCCCACATTGGGACCTTCTTGAGCTAATATCTGAGCATGGCGGGGTAAGCTCTTAGGAGAACAAGGACTGTAGCACCACTCTTCCAAACTCTGAGTCTCTCCTATCTTGGAGCTTAATGGCATAATGCTTCGTGAAAGTCTCTTCTCTTGCCTGGGTCACTGCACAACAGCTGTCCTTCAGAGGAACTTTAAGATGGAAAGCAGCTGACGAACCCATCGCTCAAAGGGAGTGCGCTCAAACTGCAACAGGGCAAAGAACCATCACGACCAAATAGCAGATACCATCCACCTGGAGATAGTGCTGGAAGAAGCCTTGTTTCCCTTATTGGTGCCCCAATAGCAGACAAATAAAGAATTTGACGTCCTAAATTCCTTTGTCCTGTGCAATTAATATGATAATGCCCTTCTAACATCTAGAGAATGCAAAGACCTCTCAGAATCTGAGGGAAGAAAATTGGCAAGTGACAAGTCTTGGACAAATGAAAGCTGGAAACTACCTTAGGAAGAAGCTGCGAATCAGGGTGAAGGATTACCTTCGTCAGGAAGAATTGGAGAAAGGGATGGTCAGCTCTAATAGTGCTAAGCTCCCCCACCCATCTAGCAGACATAATAGAGACTAGAAAGGCTGTCTTCATAGAAAGCAAATCCAGGCAGACCATACTTAGATGCTCAAAGGGGGAAAGCATGGCAGATAGAACCAATGACAAAGAGCATTGGGGGTCAATTTCGGAGAAGGGGGAAACAACCCTTGAAGGGGTCAGGTATGGCTTCTGGAAATTTACTTGAAGACCCAGGTTTAAACAGAGGGTCAAAGTAACAGCAACCTGTGAATTCAGCAGATCTGTTGATGGGACCTCCATGAGCCAATCATCTAAATAGGGAAATATCACCATCCCTTGGGTACGGAGGTATGAAACCACCACTGCCATGCATTTTGTGAACACTTTTGGCACTGTGGCAAAGCCATAAGGGAGCACGGTATATTTGAAGATTTGGGATCCTTTCTGAAAACATAAGAAGTGTCTATCCTTGGTATGGATAAAAATGTGAAAATAAGCATCCTTGAGATCAAGGACCACAAACAATCCCCACGTGTGAGAAATTCAATAACTGAAAGCAGGGAGACCATTCAAAATGTGAAACAGCTAAACAATTATTGAGATCCCTCAAATCCAAAATTGGACAGTAACTACTGTCTTTTTTATCCACTAGGAAGAAATGGGAGTAGAAACCAAACTGGAGGGGACCATCCGGTACTTCCTCAATAGCTCCCTTCTTCAACAGTTCTACAACTTGTAGATCCAACTCAGGAAATGCATTAACGCGTGCCTTGGAACCAATAAGGCATGTAGTAATAGAGGATAATCCATGCACACTTGTCACAGATAACTGTGATCTGATACAGATAGGGGTATAAGAGATTTTTAAGCTCTGCAGATTCTCTAGTTTTTCAGTCCATCATGAAGGAGGCATCACTTTCAGCAACTATAAATACAAATAATTTATCAAGAATAAACCTGACCACAATATTTCCTCCACTATAACAGGCTAGATTGTTTGAACATGTGAGAATCAGTGTCATCCCATAGTAAGGATTTGGGAAACTTTTGTCTTTCTCTGTGTTTTACATGTTATAAAAATGTGATTTCTGGAGTGACACATAGTTAAACCCAAAAAAAACCCTTCCCTGAGACTAGTAAGTATACCTGAGTTGGATTCCAAACAGATCTGCTTAGCATTTCTGTCATAGTCTATTCTAGCACCTTGGAGGTGCTGCTTCCAACCAAGCTGCAATTCATTCCTCTTTCATTCTCCACTTCATTCTCCACCATGGGAATATCAAATTATATTCTAGATGCACTACTCAACCTGTTCTTCTAGACAGCAGAATTAAAACTTCTAACTATACAGATAATCCTACCTTTTAAAGAGCCCTGAAGTTAAGTCCACAAGCACATGAAGCTGTCTGGACCAATGGGCCAATGGACCAGGCAGCAGATTTCCAGGGTCTTATGTAGCAGTCTTTCTCACCACTTACTACTGAATGCTTCTAACTGGAGATGCCTGGGGTTGAACCAAGACCTTCTGCATGCAAAGCAGAGGATCTACTACTGAGCCATAGCTCCTGCTCATAGTATGTTAATAGTTACTACTCCACAATAATTGTTCTTGGCATTCATCCCCTTGACTTTTACATAGGCAAATTTTGGGAGCGGCATTTTGCTTTTGCAGAATTTATCACACACACCCCCCCCCCCGTAAACTTGATTTCAGAGGCATGATTCACTAGCCAGGCAGCTGGTGACAGGAAAGGCAGCTGAATTTCCACTGCTCCGAGATTCCCTGGTTTCGCATTTCTGTTCTTAGACAAGCAGCAACACATTAACTACCCTGTAAGCTACAAGTAATCTGTGACGTAAGAATTAAGCTTATTATTTATTAGCAAATGACAGTCACTGTTTCATGTTAAAAGTCTGGAGTGAAATAAAATCAAAGTCTTAATCTCCATTTTAAAAGCTTTACGCCCAAAAAAAAGAGAGTCTCTCTCCCCCCTCCAAAAAAAAAAGAAGAAAAAAAATGTACAAGCACACAGCTGCTATATACATTATATAATGCTTGTCAGTACACAGGGCAGAGGGACAGTTCCAAGTTATCTCCTTTGGCCTTGCTTCCATCTGTGTACATATTAATTTAACTTGATTGTAAAACAAGGATTACAGTCTCAATCAGCTGATTGGCACCTTCTCCGTCATGATGAGTTCAATGATTTTAATAAGTGCCAGAGCAAGGGCTGCAGAAATGCATGTTTAATTTTTCTGCATCGTAGACTCTTTTTGTAACCTTAGGCAAATCATTTTTCCTCAGATCCACTTAGCCATCTGCGAAACAAAAATAAAGGCAGCCTATTTCCCAGCATTTATCTTGTGATCACCCTCACAAAACCTCCTATGAAACAGATCACCGATCTTTTCCACTGGTGAGGAAAAGAGACGAGTTCAGTAACTGATAGAAATGGTCCAGAAAACAGAGTAGCGTGTCTCCTACTGTAGGCTGGATGAAGTTTCTACAGCCTCAGGAACCTTCTTCCAAATTAAATGGCTCTTCCATTGGAGACTGAACTGTTTAAGTTGGAATACAACTCCTTAGGTGTCAAACTTTGCTCAATGAAAAAGTAGGATACATGGCTCTGTGTTTTGGACCACTGGGGTCAAATCACAGTGGTAGAGTACATGTGCTGGATGATCGATGTCCCATGTAGACAGTTCCTCCTGACACCTTAGACAACTGCCGTCAATTGGAAGCTATTGGTTCTGAATGAGATGATTGGGGTGATAAACTAGTATTTTTGAGTCAGTTGCAATGCAGATATTTGGGCAAGACTCACATAACCTCCAATATTTAGCATTCATTTAAAATTAGCTGTTAACCCTGACTTCTATTAATCTAATTCTTTTTCTAAAAGCCATTTATGACCTATCACAACATTATTTGGCAAGGAATTCATTTCATTAGCTGAATTATTTCATTGAGTGTTCTTTTATATAAACCCTGAATCTGTAGTTAATCTATTTTATTGGTTGGCTTCATATCCTAGTGTTTTTAAAGGAACTGGGGTCCCCCCCCCCTTACCAAATCTCCAGGAAAAATCATTTTGAAATTTCCAAACAGAAATTTCCCTAAATTCTTGAAAACTGACACAGACACAGTCCAAACCTTAAAGTTGGTGTCTGGGCTTCGAAATACAATATACATCCTCAGTGTTGTAAACATCCACTTTTAGATGAGGCCAATAATCTAGGATAGCTGGCAGCCAAACACCCAGCAATATGGACAACCATCAGGCAATCAGAAAGAAAAGAGGTACTTTTCCTATTAAATAGGTGAATTTGGAGGTTATATGGCTGCACTGCCAGTGATAGGATGGGAGAGTTAAACAAAAACAAACACACCTGTGTGCTAAAAGGGAACATCTACATTCTGGGACTCAGCTTTATTGTGGCATGCGGGCATTAGTTCTTGACCTCGGTGATGCCTCTTAGCGTATTAATTCAAAGATCGCCTTTTATACAGCCGAAAGCACATGGCCAGCTTTTCAGGCTAATCTGGCCTGTAATAAGATTTGCATTGTGGAACGAAGGATCGGACATTCCAGACAAGCTAGAGTAGTTCACTGAAGCAGAGGCACTGGCTACCCAGTACGTAAGGCCCAGGTCACCACTGCAAATAGGAACTGTTTCAAAAGAGGCTAAGCTGTCATGACTGCTTCCAAAGGGTTCTAGAAACTGTAGTCTGAAGAAAGAGCTGAACAGCCTTTTTTACTTGGTGGGAATCTAAAGCAGTTCCCGGCATCATTCTGCCTTCTTCCATTTTATCCTCACAAGTGAAGTGGGGTAGCCTGAGCAAGAATGACTGGCCCATCATCCCCCGACACTCCCACCCCCTGCTGGAGTAGAGATTCAAGCCAGTTCTCTCCCAGAGCCTGATCCAGCCTTGTAGCCACCCTGAAACTCTCACATTAAGTTGGCTCTTAAGCTTCGTGATCCCTGAGCCTTTCTAGGAAATATTTATCTGACCTATCTTTTGTGTCTCTTGCTACTATTAGTGCTTTGCTTCTATTTTGGTTTGGATGACTTCACATTATATTCAACTTGACATCTAAAAGTGAGCTATTGCTTTCTCTCTCACGTGAGCCCAGGGCAGCATATATTACCCCTTCCTCCTCCTCCTCCATATTGTTCTCCAAAGAACATCACATACAATAGGCTCCGTTGACTCAGACTACTCATCCATATTGTCTATCATCCGCTTTCATACCATGTTCAATGAGTGAACATAGAAAAGCAAAATTAGGACACAGCGGCCAAGCCTCCACCCCCTGCCTTGTTGTCTCCTACCACTGTTACTCATGGGTTTACTGCTTCACAACACTTGTGACCTAAATTAAACTAAGACAGAAAAACTTGCCCAAGGTCACTCAGTGAGCTTCAGGGCAGTGCTCACACATGGAGCTCCCCAGTGTGAGTCTAAACCTCTGTACCATGCTAGCTCACCCTTTTTGACCCTGCCATATATTTTGCCTTTTGCCACACGTCTGTTGCTTCCATCCTTGTCTGGGCAGCGTGTGGGCACTGTTGAAGTATCTCTCCATGACTGTTGGGTGTCAGCAGCATAAACATGGATTTTGTGGGGGTGTCAGTTGATGAGGCTACATTATCATCTCTTGAAAGTGGTGTTGTTTTCTTAGAGTACATAGGATCTCAGTTGTATTTTGCTGGTACAAGTGGGGACATACAAGACACTTGCAGGAATGGTGCATCTCAATTCTTTACTTAGTTCCCTCTCTCCTTCCCTCAAAGAATTCCTCCTCTTTCTCCCCACTGCCTTTCTCTGACAAGCTACCCTTTTATCCCACTTCCCTTATCTGTCAACTCACCCCCTCACCCTTTTGCCCCACCCCTTCACCATCAATCTCCTCCTCCCCTTCCCTATCAACTTAGCTCCACCCTCTTTCTTTCTGCTGTTACTGCCCATCCCCACAAACACCAAAGTTGGAGGCCAAGAGCCAAGCAGTTCCTGAATTCTGAAGCTCCCCCATGCCCCGCTCATAACACTGGCCTTGGACACTGACCAAAAGCTGCACAGCTCCCAACGTCTGAGTTTTCCCCCAACAATGTACTTGGAGGTTGAAAGTGGTGCAGCTCCTGATCTCTGAGGTTTCTTTGCCTCCCCCCCCCTCCATCAGCTCCTGTACTCTGTGATCTACTGACACAGTAAGGGGACATAAAGTGTTTCTTTGTTTTTTAAATATATTTTTATTGTAAAACATAAAAATCTTTTGGGGGGGATAAAAATCCCCAATGTTTTTTTTTTAACATTTCTGATTTTCTGTAAACATGGGGAGGTGCCCAACTTTACAGAGCAATCTATATAGCATTGGTGTGGCCCCAATACACAGATGTAGGTATCCACCAATGAATGCCACACATTGCTATCAGATATATAAAATGGTGGTTATCAGCATACTAGGACTCTTGGACTGCCTTAACTATGGATTCATTTTGTTTTTAAAAATATCTATTCCATTGCTATTTGTCTGGCAATTTGTCTGGCAATGAAAAGGGTTGGTCTGGCTATTGCACTCAAAAATTCAAATTAGAGTCTATTAAAGCCAGTCCTAGTTGTTAAATGGTTTTATTTAACATACTCTGGTTCTCTGGTTTATTTAACATACTCTGGTTTAACATGCTCTGGTTCCAATCGAGCACTTGGCTGAAAGAGCTCCAAAATGAGATGTGCTCTTTCTTCCTCTTATTTGATCAATTTAGCATCATCTCTCTTGTTCTCTTTTTGTTTCCATCCTTTGCTTTCGCCCTGTACTTCCAACCAAGCTGCAAAGTTTTGCCTCTTTTCAAAGATCCCCAAACACTGTCTAAGGTGGCTGCCTTTCCTCCTGGAATGTATGCAGCCTAATCTCCTTTTGGCAGCAACCAGAGTCAGATGCTTGACCCTCACATGGACGCTGAGTCTCTCTAATATGAGATTATACCCAAACAACTCACGTGCTAATAGAAGTCAAAGACGCAAGGACAGCGGAAACCGAGACTGGGGAGAGGGGGAGAAACTTTCACCTTCTACCATTGTCTTTATTTTTTTAAACCCTCTGATGTCTTCAACTGTGTACAGATTCTGACTTTCACTGTACATAGATATATAAGACATTTTTTTGTTCTTTGTAGGAAAGCAAACACTTATCCAGACAAATCAGAAAGCTGCTAGCCCTTCAAAACAATGCTGTCGCTTTGAGCCTTTCCTCTACCAGCATTTCCTAGATTTCTCTCTCCTTGCCTTGTGATTCTCAAACAGTGTGTTAGGAAAGCCTTATGTGGCTTTCTGGGCTACTAGTAGTGTGAAGGTGGGATTCTGGGCTGCCTGTTTCAGGATTACATCAAAGCACTATCCATGGCCTATTACACACAGGTACATTCCCTCATGTCCATTGGGTTTTCTGTTTCATTCTGTGTATGTTTGTGGGAGAGGCTGAAGCTCCATCTCCACAATGGCAGTCAGAATTTCGCCCACATGTATCCAGGAGTCAAAGAACTCCCATTGCATGTCTGACACAGAGACCTGAGGGTGCATTGCACGAACTCACCCTGAAAGTAGACTAGATTCAATTATTGTGTTTTAAACATAAAGTTAAATACTTTGGCCACCTCATGAGAAGGAAGGACTCCCTGGAGAAGAGCCTAATGCTGGGAGAGATTGAGGGCAAAAGAAGAAAGGGACGACAGAGAATGAGGTGGCTGGATGGAGTCACTGAAGCAGTTGGTGCAAACTTAAATGGACTCCGGGGAATGGTAGAGGACAGGAAGGCCTGGAGGATCATTGTCCATGGGGTCGAGATGGGTCGGACATGACTTCGCACCTAACAACAACAACAAACCTAAAGTAACAATAATTAGATTCTCTGTAAGTGTGTATAGAAAGACAGACAAAGAAAAAGGGGCCATCAAAGTGGCAGCTGACTTATGGTGACCCATAGTTGTTTCAAGGCAAGAGACAGTCATAGGTGATTTGCCGCTGCTTGCCTCTGCATAGCAACCCTGTAGCCCTTGGTGGTCTCCTATCCAAATACTAACAAGGGCCAACCCTTCTCAGCCAAACCAAAAACACAGGCAGCCACTCTAAGTTCCATAAAAACATATTGTTCCCTCATTATTCACTTTCTTTCTTGGCCAGATTCTTTCTTGTATTTTGAGAGGCCATTTCCACCTGAATAAAAAGAATGTCGAAAGTATTCATGTCCTGCAAGGGCCTATTTAGCTGCTTTGGAAGACGCATTAGGAAAGCAGACGGAAGAAGCCGCTTGTGGTCAGAGGCAAAGGAGAGAACATGGGAAAGGGAATACAACTATGCAAGCTATTCCAAACATCAACATCTTACAGCAGCTACTGCTTAATCTTGCCGGGAAATGGAATGAAAAACAATTTGGAGGGAGGTTTGGAACACTGGAGTGAATGCCTGGTATCCCCCAAGCTGTAAGTGGCCTAGGCTTGAGAAGCAGGACTTCCTGCTTCCTCCATTAGCTCTCTGATCCCCCCCCACACACACACACACCTTCACCCAGTGCTCTTGGGTCTCAAGGGATCCTCGGCCAGGATGGGGGAGGCACAAAGTGAAGGTCTGCAGAAGCAAGGGGAATCAACAAAGTTGCCCTCAAGGCTTTATGAGGTACGAATTATTTGCTTTCTAAGGTCCACATGGCAGTTCATAGCTGTTGGGGAAACAGAGGAGTTACGTTTGGCTTTCTTTTGCACAAGACAAATTGTGTGTGTGCAAGGGGGGGGGGAGAGATCACAAAGTCCAGGCCGTCTCAGGGAAGCTGGATCATAAAACAGACATGAAAACAACTCTGAAAGGTAGATTGGATTTAGAGCTCATTTACAGTATTTGCTGGCGCATAAGACTACTTTCCCCCCCTGAAAAACATGCCTCCAAGTGGGGGGGTCGTCCTATACGCCGGGTGCACTTCAGCTGGGATAGACATAGCTGCCCATAGTGGCCTCCCGATACCCACCCACCTCATTCTACATTTCATCCAATATCACGCGGTATCCAGCGTGGCCGCAGTGGGTCATTAGCGTGGCTGCGGCAAGCATCAGCAGCAAGACAGGGGAGCCAGCCTTTTCTGCGTGACTGGCCAGTTCTGCTTGGCAGGAAGCAGTGGCACTCCGGCCCACCCCTTGTTTACACAGAGCTCGCACATGCGCACTTGCACACTAGTGCCAGTCACAGGGAGATGCAGCTGCGGATGCGCTGCGGCCATACAATGGTGACAATGACAGGTACTGCAATTTAATGTAACAAACTCTATATTTTGAGTGGAAATGTTGGGGGGTCGTCTTATACGCCCAGTCGTCTTATACGCCAGCGAATACGGTACTTCACTGGAGGGGTTGATTTCAGTTTAAGCTGGACTGCACATCACCTCCTCCCAGCTTTGTAAGTTAGGGACATTGTGCAACATTGTGGCTATACTGTCTCCTGAGTCCTGATTCTCTTTTGAGAATCATGCCAAGTAAGAGGGCATGAGATCAGAATTTTCTGTCTGCAGTATAATTAACATTTGAGAAAATCTTATTGTTAAGCATAAAGTCTGGCATACAGCAGATTTATACACTGTGAAGTCTTTGTGTCCTCATCTGTCCAGTCAAATAGATGTGGTCTCCACGTTTTGCACTTGGAACTTCATTCCCAGCTAAGTGTGGATGAAGGATGCCAATCCCCAGGAATTATAGCTCATCTCCAGGTGACAGAGATCAGCTCCCCTGGAGAAAATGGCTGCCTTGGAGGGTGGACTGCATAGCATTATTCTCCACTGTGGCCCCTCTCCCACCCTGCCCCAAATCCTGCCAACTCCTGACTCCACCCTCAAAGTCTACAGATATTTCCCAACCCAGAGCTGGCAACCCTAATGTGGGCCCTGTTCAGATCAGGACTGCAGCATAAGAACATTGGAAGAGCCACGTGGATCAGACTAATGATCCATCTAGTCCAGCATCCTGTCTCGCAGAGCAGTCAACCAATTCCTCTGGAGGGTCAACAACAAAGGGGCCTTAAGCCTCCTTTGGTGTCATTTTCCTGATCTGAAGTAGATCAGGAAATTCCAAAGAGCTTCAGTTTGCCCTACTGGGAAACATATGTGGGCTATAACCCACCATCCCTATGTAGTCCATCAGTCAATACAGTTTTCCCCAGCAGGCACATGGCATCTCCCTGAAACTTTTTCAGGATAGAAAATTGTGCAGGGTGGTTGGCTTGAGCTCTGTGTCACTGCATGCCACCATTCTGATTGAGCCAGGCCTGTGTGTGCCTTGGGATTAATGGCTGAACACAAAACAGCCAGAGTACAACACCCGGGTGGACCTGTGGGAGGCATGCTGTCTGTGCAAAACGTGAATTGGCCAACAAACTAAAGCAATCAAACGCTGATTTAGTGCTTTTATGTTCACCACCTAGGGGGCCCTACTTCAGTGGAAAGGAGATATAGAACTGTTTTGAATGAATGAATGAATGAATGAATCAATCAATCAATCAATCAATAAATCAATGAATCAGTGAATCAATGAAACAAAAGGACATGGTTGGAGGCATATTGGCTATACTCCTGTTTGCTGATTTGTTGCATTAAAGCACAGAGGCCTTCTCTACACTACTGCTCTTTCATGACCATCAGTGGAATGGTGTCATGGAAAAGCTACCCTCACCCCCCAAAGTCCAAAATCATTCCTTGATGTTTTGTATCACAATGGTGACTGAAGAACAGCCATGACAAATAACCATACAGTTTTTTTTATTCCAGACCACACACCTATCTCTACATGCAAACTCTTTCTGGCTGCAATGTAGTTGTCGAACAGTGCCTGGCAACTGGTGGGAAGGTTGGGGAGGGGGAGTCAGAATTCTAGGAGCAAAATGTTAAAAGAAAAATAAAGCTTCGTCCAACTAAGCGGTACCTTGTACCTGGAGAGTTCCTGGCGATTTCTATAGCTACCTGGAAGTGAGAACGGGCAGTTCTAGGAATTGCCAGAAACTCTGTGGTCAGAACTTCCTGTAAGTAGATGAGGCCTTGTTTTTATTTTTTATTTTTGTCTCTAGGATGATCAGTATGTCCCCTTCAGCTCCAGTTTCCACCTGTGGATCAGGCCAGCATTGGTGGGCAATGGCCACGATTACCTGGAGGTTTCCTGCCATAAACAGAGAAATAGGAACCGTATTTGGAAGGGACATCATTATGCAGAATGACAGAATTTTCTGATTGGAAGGGGGAGAGTTTATCTGCCACACTTCCCCACCACCACGCTTTCTCCAAGGAGCATAAGGCAGTACATATACTTTGCCCCACCTCCATTTTACTCTCACAACAGTTCACTGAAGTTTAGATAGCAACTAGCCTAAGGTCATCTAGGAAGCTTCATGGCTGATTGGGAATCTGAACTCAATCCTAGGCTGACTTTCTAATCATTACACCACTCTAGGAGTGATCTTACTTATAAGGCATGGCTTTGCTGAACTCTATGTTACTGATCCTAGCTCAGTCCAGTAAGTTATTGCTGTTCTGGGATGCTCCAAAGTACAACCTGTGTGAGCTCATGCCTTTCATTGGCCCATCTGCTGTTGGTCAAACAGCAGAGATGTTTTCAAACCTGAAGCTCTGGTCATTTGGTTTACAGTTCTCTGAAACTGGAACAGCCGTAGGTAATAAAAGTTAATTCCCTGTCCCAAACATGGTATTTTATGTTGAAGTATATAAATAAGCCACTCCTAGCAACTCCTTTGAGGGAGTGGATGTGCTGAGGTAGCAATCATCCCATTAAATCTCACAACAACTTTGGGAAATCAATGATATTGCCCATTTTATAGATGGGGAACTAAGGGCAAAGTGCTTTAGTGTGTACCTTGCTACAATTCAGATCAAGCTGACCTGGAAACCATTGGTTCACAAACAACGCTTGTATTCATTTCAAGTAAAGCAAGTAGCCCTACTGTTCTTCACCCTTGGTAAACATGTGGTAATATTGACCTAGGAAACAGAAAGCCTGTGTGAAATTGACATGAAAGGTAAGTCTGTACACATAACTGTACCTGTAAACAAAGTCTTATGACATGGGTCTGTCCCAGTCATTGGAGAGTAATTAAGCTCCTCATGAAGCTAACTAGGTGTCCCTGGACCAGTCAGTCTTACTGTGCAGAATTACTGCAACCATAAGGGGAAGGAGAGGTACCTATATGCACCACCCTGAAGGAGGAAGGCAAAATAATGTCATAGAGAGATACATCTAAAGTATGATATTGGGTGATTTAGAGAGGTGCACACTACATTTGCCAATTCTAGGTTGAAAAATTCCTGAAAATCTTGGGTTAGACCCTGGGGATGGCTGGTTTGGGAAGGAAGGGACCTCAGCAGAATATAATCCCACAGAGCCCACCCTCCAAAGTAGCCTTTTGTCCTGGAGAACTGATCTGAGTTCTGAAGATCAGTTATAATTTCAGGTGATCTCTAGGTTTTACTTGGAGGTTTGTAACTAAAGTTGACAGTCCTCCCTGAGGGGCAGGGTTTCTTTTACCCCTGAATCTCATTTTTAATCATCACTAGGCCAATGGTATGACATCACTTCCAAGGAAAAAATGGAAGTAGTGCCAAACCCCTCTAGGAATAGCTGAAAACTCTGTGGCTTACCATAGAGTTTCCAGTGATTCCTAGAAAGGTGTGATATTATTTGGGGTTTTTCTCAAGCTCCTGCCCTTTGGTCTCTTGCTGGTTGCCTGACTGGGCCTGGCAGCCCAATTACCCTGGTGCTCAAATGGGAATGCTGTGCCTACCACCCCAACCAGCACAGCTCAGTTCCTGAAATCATCCTCCCCCAACTGTATTCCAATGCCAGATGCATGCCTAATTGGGATAACAGTACTTGGGGAAGGACTTCAAAAGAAAACAGAACCTGAGGGGAACTTTCTGTTTCACCCACTTTCTTTCCCACATTGGTACTTTAAATATCATTCTCTCCAACCCCAGAGATCTTCTTCAGACATGACTGAAGCAGGCCTGAGCTTAAAAGACATGGATCTAATGTGTCATATGTAGTTCGGCCCTAAGTAGTAACAGCAACAAAGTCTTAGTTGCAGCAACAATAGCTGCATGTTTTATCACATACAGCATCAAACAGTGGATTGTGTGTGTGAAATTTATGTGTATTACATTCTTGGAAAACCAAAAAGGGAACCGAAACCCAACCTGAAATGAAGTCAGGAATCCAAAAGTTGAGCTGCAAAACAATATTAAAAATCAATACAAATATTTATTAAACAAAGTCCACCAATAATATATTAAAAACAACGTAAAGACAACACATATCTAACTGCACATGATAGAACAGACCAAATGCATTTCAACCCACAGGAGTCTTCCTCAGTGTTCAATATATTATGTGAAATGCTCTCTTGTATAAGTTCAAAATCTCAAGGCTTGCTGGGTGGCAAAGAAAAATCTGTTTGGTCCAAACCAAAGTATCTGGTTTGGAGCCCACCTTCTAAAATATGTCTTATCTGAGGCCACCACTCTCAGCTTTTGCCTAACTCTACATCAAGAGTGCATTTCCATGTGTGTCAGAAAAAGGGAGAGTTTTTTGCACCATCTTTACAATGGAGGTACTTCATGCAATGTGCCCATTTGATAAGCCATGGAATTATTTTGTTTAGATTGTTTTGTTCTGGTCATTAAACATCTTGTTATGTTAGCAAGTCAATTACTCCATGGTGTTGGTTTTTTCTCTTAAATCAGCCCCAAAGTAGAATATCTGTAAACCACTCCTGTGGAGTGGTAAAAATAAAACAGTAAGGAGAAAAGGGCAGGCGAGTCTATGATAAAAACTCAGAGGGGCCAATCGGGAGCCACGAAGAGGCTCCCAATTAGCCCGTCCGAGTGTCTGTCCGGGGCCAAGTGGCCAATTGGGAGCCGCGTGCAGTGCAGCTCCCCATTGGCCACTTGGCCCGTCCTGGACTCGGAGGTGAGGGGGCCGGGGGAAGAGGCTTCGCTGCTGGGAAAGGAATAGGGCTGCCTCATCTTTGATGTGGTGGCCCTGTTCCTTTCCCACGGCTGAAGCTGAGACCTTGGCTGGGGGTGGGTGGGGGAAAGGCTTTGATGCACCAAGAAGAGCAGGCCCGCCACGCCTCCACTGCGGCGGGCCTGCTCCTTTCACCGTGCCAAAGCCAGGACCTCAGGTCCCACGCTGAAGCCAGGCCTGCTGCTTTCACTGCGCCAAAGCTGGGACCTCGGGGTTAGGGGAGGGGGAAAGGGGGCAGCAGGGACGACGTGGTGGAGGGGCCTGCCAGGAGCTCTGCAAGCCTGCTGGGCCCACCGGCGCCCATGCTAGCCCCCATTGTATTCCTAAATACAATGGGCTTTACATCTAGTAGGTAAATAAATCTGTGGAATGAATGGAGTTTCAGCTGACTGGAGCTATCCATTAGGATCGTATATGCCCCATTTTGAAAGGACGGCATTGGACCTTGGTATGTGTCCAAACTCAGTTCTAAGTGCCAGTGCTAACTAAACCATCTGGGATCTGTCAATTTGCACACCACCTATGTTCTTCAACTGAGTCACATGCACATGGAACAAGTAGTTCCCCAAGCTTCATGGGAAACCTGTAGGGGTTGTACAGTTATTAAAGATTCTTTCCCTTCTGAACCATTTTGTTTTTTCATCTTTGGTTTGTTGTTTGTTCTGTTAACCCTAGCCCTGGTAGGATTTTACTGAATCTTTCTCAACTAAATCAATAAATGTCAAGTGGTATAAATCATGAAATGTCAAGCAGTATACCTGTGTGGGGAGGTGTTTGTGTGAACCAGCACTTAATATGTGAAGTGAATGTCCATAAAGAAGGTGAACCCATTTGGCTTCAGCAGGAATCCTATTTAGAACAACCAATTGACTTAGCTTTGATTTCATCCTTGCAGCTGGACATCAAAGGCAGCCTTTGATAGAAATTCTGCAGCAATCTGGACAATCTTTTCTGATTGCCTAAGCTGCATTTGATGAATCACATTACTTACCTCCTGGGATGCTTTATTGATGCATTATTCTTTTGGTCAAGCATTAAAAATAGATGAATGTGGTGGAAAAAGAGTCCCAGAAGGATTGTATTTGTAAGTGTAGGCAAAAGGGGCAAAGGAAGTTTTCCATAAATTTGGGTATGCTAAATTCTGTTGCAAACGCAAGGAGGAAAGCAAGGCCAATGGAAGAGGATAGATTAGAGGTCGGACAGCAGAATGATTGAATACTCAGGTCTCTGGGGACCATTTCTTTCACACAGGTTTGTTTGTTTGTTTTTATTTTGAGTAGAATCAAAGAATCCTAGAGTTGGGAGGGACCATGCAGGCTATCTAGTCCAACCCCCTGCTCAATGCAGGATCACCTGAAGCATCCAGGATAAGTATCTGTCCAGCCACTGCTTCAAGACTGCCAATGAGGCAGAGTACCTTAGGTCAGTGGTCCCCAATCCCCAGTCTGGAGACCGGGACCAGTCCGTAAATCAGTCGGTACTGGGCCGCAGATCCTCCTCGTCCTCCTCCCTGGCTGCTGCCTTGGGGGCTGCCCTGCCACTCTGCCACCGGCTCACCTTTGGTGCTCTCCAGCGGCCGCCATGGCTGGGGCTCCCCCTCGGGCCTCAGTAAAATTGTCAAGCATTGACCGGTCCCCCGTGATAAAAAGGTTGGGGACCACTGCCTTAGGCAGCAGCTGAACTACTCTGAAATTACTGTTCTACATGTAGTTTGAAGCCATTCCTGTGGGTCCTATCCTCTGTTGCCAACAGGAACCACTCCCTGCCCTCCTCTGACAACCCTTCAAATACTTAAAAACAGCAATCATGTCCCCTCTGAACCTCCTCTTCTCCAGACTGAACTTTCCAAGTCCGTCAGGCTTTCATCATAGGGCTTGGGCCCCTGGCCCCAGATCATTCTCGCCACTCTCCTCTGAACCCTCTCAATGTTGTCCACGTCATTTTTGAAGTGAGGTCTCCAGAACTGCACAGAGTACTCCAGGTGGGGTCTGACCAATGCAGTATAAAGCGGGTCTATAACATCTTGTGATTTTGATTTGCATTCACCTTTTTTACCACCGTATCACACTGTCTGCTCATATTTAGCTAACAGTCCACAAGTACCCCAAGATCTCATTCACACACACGGCTACACAGAAATGTATTTTCCATCCTGTATGCCTGCTTCTCATTTTTGGGGCCCAGATGTAGAACTTTGCACTTCCCCTTATTGAATTGCATCTTGTTCTCATTTGCCCGCTTTCCTAGCAACTATAGAAACACAGGAGCTTCCTTCCAATGCGAACTTACAAGAAACTGCATTCGGTATCAAATTCCAGGCTCTAGAGTGAGCTATGCATGCAGATGGAATAAATAAATTCTGCTTTAATATTTCCTTACAAATCCGTCAGTTCCTCCCGCAGCCCTAATATACGGAATGTGTCTAACTTATTTGCAACATCAAGTCATGGTAAAATAGATTTAAAAATAAAGATACTCTAGTGTCCTTTGGCAGTCATAAAATGTGTTACTGGAAGCAGGCGGGGAGTTCATTTTATGAACCGCTTGTGGAATGCAAGTGTGGTTTAGAGACGGCAGACCCTTTGAAATGCCCTATCTAGACACGGGATGTCCTCTAAGGAGCTATGACCTTTAGCTCACAGCCTTTAATCAACTCTTGCTGTCCTCAGGGACTGACCCCCCCCCCAACACATGCATTTTGCAGACTGCAATCTTAATCTCATTAGCTATATATAAGGGGCTGTGTATGGGAATGTGATATCTGAATTGGTTGCCAGGGATACCATTTGAACCAAACATCCCTGGGCTCCCCAGCTTGGCAAGGAACATAATTTCTGAGTCAGCCCTGAACAAAACAGTTTCACATTTGTAAGGAATTAAGGCTGTGCAGAGCATGCACTGCAGTTAGTCAAACCGATGTTATCGGGATCTTTCAGCCAACTGTACACAGAGAGGATTTTTGGACCAGGTTCCCAGCTTGATAAGATTTTAAGATAGTTGTAGACTTCACAGCCCTCATGTGAATTGGAAGCAGCTGTGCCTGATCCATAACAGCTTAATTTGCCTTTTCAAACTTCATCCAGTTCACCTGTTTTACTTACCGGTTGCTGTCTTCTGTGCAGCCAGCCAGTGGGAGGGCTCAACTGTTCCATTAGAAGAAGAAGAAGAAGAGTTGGTTCTTATATGCCGCTTTTCCCTACCCGAAGGAGGCTCAAAGCGGCTTACAGTTGCCTTCCCATTCCTCTCCCCACAACAGACACCCTGTGGGGTGGGTGAGGCTGAGAGAGCCCTGATATCACTGCCCGGTCAGAACAGTTTTATCAGTGCCGTGGCGAGCCCAAGGTCACCCAGCTGGTTGCATGTGGGGGAGCGCAGAATCGAACCCGGCATGCGAGATTAGAAGTCCGCACTCCTAACCACTACACCAAACTGGCTCTAGGAAAGCTGCCGTGGTTAGGCCAGGAATGCATTGCGAGGAATCGGCCAAGCATGGATCCAGATAGCTAGGTCTTCCAAAACTTGTTGCCACAGGGACTCATGAGATCATGTTCTAGAGATGTGCCCGGTAAAGCAAGGGTAGTCAACCTGTGGTCCACCAGATGTTCATGGACTACAATTCCCATGAGCCCCTGCCAGCATTTGCTGGCAGGGGCTCAGAGGAATTGTAGTCCATGAACATCTGGAGGACCACAGGTTGACTACCCCTGCTGTAAAGGACTTAACTAGACTTGAGGATACAGCACTTCACAACCAACAGACTTCAGGTTGTTGGCCCTTGAATTAGGAGCCCTGTCAGCTTCTCCCAGCAGTCCTGTATTCTGCAAATAGTTGCAGCACAATCCTAGACAGATTTATTCAAAAGGAATTCCTACCAAATTCAATAGGATTGACTCCCAAGTAAGGATGTGCAGGATCACAGCATTAGAACAGAGACAAGACAACACGCTATATTTATTACTTAACATTATTACTTAGGTCTTAACTTTTCAGGCTGTGGATGAGGAAAGCAAATATTTTGTTTCTTTACTGCCTCCAGGCATACCCCCTTTTCTCAACAATGGGAACCCAAAGTGGCTTACAACATCCTCCCCTTCTCAATTTTACCTTTATATCAAGGTTAGGCTGAAAGTGTGTGATCATTCCAAGCTCACTCAGCAGGCTTTCATGCTCATTTAATAATGAACAATGTGTCACCTGGGAATTTCAACACAGAACAGCCACGTTTAACTTCAAAAGATGCAACTTCTCAAAGAGGATGGGATTTAGAGTTGCCAGATCTCTCCTGACTACCAGGGGAGGGGGAGGGGGTTGGGTTACCAAATCTAAGCTGAGAGACTACTGGGGATCTGGGATGGAACCAGGGGAGGACAGAGACCTCAGTGGGGCACAATGCCATACAGCCCAGCCTCCAAAGGATCCGTTTCCTCCAGGAGAACTGATCTCTGTAATCTGGAGATGAATTGTAATTCCAGGGGCTCTCCAGATTCCTACAGGAGCATCCCAAATGGGAACAGTTGAAAGCCAACCGCAAAGAAGAATCCAGAAAGTCAAATCTTTTAAGAATGCTTGGAGATTATTTTTTAAAAATCCAGTAGTAGAAAGTCAGCTAGAATGTGTAGCACTGATGAGGAGGAGTCAAAAAAAGCAGCCGGCCTGGATAATGAGTAGAATCAAGGAAGCCATAAACAGCAAGAAGGCTTTAGAAAGTGGAAATGTAGACCAGGCAGGGAAATATTTGTCAGAAGAAATGAAAGAGAGAGCTGAATAAGTCTATAAGAGAGCCCACAGTCTGCGCATACCAGCTTTCAGGCCATCCTGGTTCACCACCCATCCTTGAGGTAGCAATGCTAGTCTCTCAGGCCAGTATGGTCTTCTGCATGGTCAGTTCTCTGACATTGGTAAAGGGATGTTTAGTAGAAAGGGGCAAAAAGGTGCTTGCATTTTCGAGAGGGGAGAGATTTCCCATTTCTGTGCTACAATACTAAAACTGGAATACAGGCTGCTATTACACATCCCAGTCTCCTACACTCAGGTGCATTTTGCTTCCTCATCCACAGAAACAGTAGGGAAAAAATGGTCTCAGAATGGTACACAGGCGTCATGTTTCTCCCCTACAAGGCACATTTCTACTTTGACTCATTCATTGATGCAAGAGGATATTGTTTACCAGAACAAAGGTTTCAAAGCGTGATTTTGTTTCTGATTTTCCTAATGGTATAGGAGTCTTTCATAAGACTATCACATTTTTCTCCTGCCTTTCTGCCAAGAAACTCCAGGCAAGATGCATGGTTCTCCCCTAACACTATTCTGTGAAATAGGTCAAGACAAAGATCTGGCCCAAGGCCTCCCTAAGTGCTCCAGAGAGGATCTGCATCTGAGCATAATCACAATAAGAGCTTTATGGTGTATATTTCTGTTTTCCTTTGTGTATGCCAATAAAGGTCTTCTGATTCTAATTTGCACCAGGTTCTCACTGGTCCCAGCTTCCTCACTCTGACCACTTCACCACACAGGTTCTCATATGGTCTCTAATGCCATAAACACATAATTCAGATTTCATTTATAAATTCTGCATGACCCTTCTGCACAGTGCGCCACGACCTTACTGATGTTGTCCTTCGAAGCTCACTGGGGGAGGAGGTGCGGTCGCTTTAGTTTCCTTTCCACAGTTGGAGGTCCAGTTGTGTTTTGATGACACATAGTAAGGGTCATATGTTAATGTGCTAAATGGAGACCTACCACATGGAAAAAATTCTAACCAGGCTACACTGACAGGAAAGAACACATTACAATGTTAGCAGATGCACTCCAGAGCAACTGGAAGTCAGACATCAAAGATCCCCTTGGCTGTATAATTATATCTGACAATTTTTGGAAGAAGTTTGGCAAAAAGGACAGGGAAGCCAGAATATTATGTATTAACACACACTCACATAAAAGAGAACATGCATAGGCTAGATAATTCGATTTTTTTTCAGGTCTCTTTTCAACAAAAAGCAAGGGTTCACATAAGCATAATGATGGTGTGAAGTCGAAGGTGAGTTGTAGCTCATTGACTTGGGCCTCTTCTGCATGATGGAAAAGCTGATGAAAACTCACTAAATACATCGTTGTTTTTCTGATCTCTGCACAGAAGAGTTAATTTACTCCACAAAACTGATTTTGCTCTGCATGGTGAACTGCCTCTTTGGTGCTTTAAGTGTCATTTAAGCGTTGTTTCTGAAAGATGCTTTTCACCGATTCATTTCACTCCTGCCTGCCTGAGATGACCTATTAGCCATGCAGAGAAGTTCTTTAGTTATGCAGATTAGTGACTGCATTAGGGAACAAAGCGGAGTTGATAAAACTACAGGGGGTAAGGCTATGAATTGTTTCATGCAGAGAGCATTGCAATGTAGTTTTTCAAAAGACTATATTCAATGCAGAACAACAATTGTAATATAATAAAGCGGTCTAAACTGGGGGGCTTTTCGCACTGGGATCTTTGTAGCAAATTGGTTGCTGAATGAAAAATCGCCATTTAAAATAGTGGAATTCATCGTTATGCATACCTGCCTTTGTAGTGGAATCCAGTTGCGTTTTGTAGCGTTTCCCACAGGCTTCCGGTCTCGGCAAAAATCGCTAGAAAGGGAGCGCTCTTGCCAAGCTTGTCCCGCCCCTGGCCGTCAAGCAGCCAATGGGCAGCCGTTAGCATGCTCCCAAACAGCCCCTTTCCCTTTTAGAAAGTTTTTTTTAAAAAAAAAACCAGACCCATTGCAACGAATCTGTGTTGATTCGTTGCAACGGAGAGACCCATCCAGCTGCGTGGTGTGTTTGAGCTGTCATTTATTCGTTGCCACGCTCCCTCCGAGTGAAAACCCCCCCCTCTCACGGGCCCGATTTTCGGCTGAATGAATGTGTAAAAAATAAAGGGAAAATACATCAGCAAACGGGCTTCTCTTGTTTGTGCTTAGTGACTGAAGGGAAGGGACTGAAGCTGGGGAAGCCTCTAAACAGAGGCTCGCTGGTGCGTTTATCCCCGCTCGCTCGGAGAAAAAAAAAATGGCGATCCCTTCGCCGGAAGATCAGAGGAGAGAACCAGGGGGAGGGACTTTGTAGAAACCGCAACAATGTTAACACACAGGTCTTTTTCGCTAGTGTTGCAGATTGGTTTCAGGAGTGTATCGCTTTCCGGAGGGTGAATCCACTTTTGGGGATTTCCCTGAAAGCGCTACAAGGAAGCACTTTTTGCAGATCGTTTTCAGGTGTGTGGCAGATTGTCAACGACGTTGTGCATAACGGCAAATCAGTAGCGTTTTCAATTGGCAACCATTGTGCGATTTTGAAGGCGTGCGAAAAGCCCCTGGTTGTTTTTAAAACTGTTTTATTTGGTTCCATGCAGAATACCTCTTGGAGTAGGACAACAAATCCTGTTTGAGCATGAAGTTCCCAAATTGAGACAAGCCACATTCTCAGAGCCTTACCCATCTTCCAGGGTCATTCCAAAGGTAGAATAAGATAGTTCCTGTGCTCCTTGAAAGATACACAATAAATTAAATTTTATCTGCCAAAGATAGGCTCAAATCTCTACTCAGAGACAGCTGAACTTAAGCCAACTATTTTATTTCAGCCTAACCTAATGGAGAGGATTATTGTGAGGATACAATGGAGAGGGGGATGTAATGTTCAGATATCCATTCCATGTTTTATATTAGTTCCAGGATACTAGAATTGGGAATAGTTCCAGTCAAGGTTTTACATGCTTCTAAGACAAACTAGCTAAAAGAACTGTTCTGAAGGACTCTAGTAGCCCTTGTTCTTTCATTCATTTTTCTGAAATAAAGTAGAGTTGCTAGGCCCCTGCTGGAGGCAGAGGATCACCCCACCCCCACTAACAGGCACCTGGCCGGCAGGAGTATTTACCAGGAGGAGGAGGGAGGCCCAGGTTATTTCACTGGCAATCTGGAGACATCACTTCCAGCATGTACCAGAAGTGATATAGAAACATAGAATCATAGAGTTGGAAGGGATCTCCGGGGTCACCTAGTCCAACCCCCCTGCACAATGCAGGAACTCACAACTACCTGCTTACCCACAGTGGCACCAATTTCATGCCCAAGTGGTCCCCCCACCAAAAATCTCCAGAATCCAGCCTGGTCTGGAGGAAATTCACCTACCATCCCACAGTGGCAATCAGCAATTCCCTGGGTATCCAAGGAAAGGTCACAAAAGACAAACACTGGCACATCCCTTCCTGCCCACCCATTCACAATCTGCCTAAGTTAATAAAATCAGCATTTCTGTCAGATCACTATCTAGCCTCTGCTTAAAAGCTTCCAAAGGAGAATCCATTACCTCACAATGAAGCCTGTTCCACTGAGGAGCCACTCTAACTGTCAGGAGGTTCTTCCAGATGTTTAGCTGAAAATTATTTGAATTAATTTCTCAGTCCTTCAAGTATTGATGTTGTCACAGTGATGTGTTGGAACTTGGGCAAAAACTATGATAGAGCCCTTTTTTACCAGAGTTTGTTGTTGTTGTCAGCCATTTGGTTGTGTCTGACTCTTGGTGATCCCATGGTACAGTTGTCATCATGCTCCCCAATCCCGCACCACCACCTTCAGCGGTGCAATGTTCTGGCCAGTGTCCATTTTGATTGCATCTAAGGACCATGTTCTTTGTCGGCCTGGTTTCCTTTTTCCTCTGACCAATTCTAGCATAATTGCTTTCTCCACTGAGCTGGATCGCTTGATATGGCCAAAGTAAGTGAGACAGAGTTTTGTGATGTTGCCTACCAATATCAGACTTTATGCACTGTAGTATTTCCTTGTTTGTGACTTTTGCTGTCTATGGATCCCTCAGAAGCCTTCTCCAACTCCAGAGTTCTAATGAATCAATTCTTCTCTTGTCCAATTTTTTAATCATCCAACGTTTACAGCCATAAGTGGCTATTGGAAATATGATAGATCAAACTAATCTACGTTTGGTAGTCAGGCTTATGTCCTTGCTTTTCCATATTCAGTTCAAGCTCATCATTGCTGAGAAAGTGACCCAGAGCAATTTGACATTTTATTCGCCACTCAATTTGTGACCCAAGAAAAATGAATTCTTGAAAGCATTCAATCTCTTCACTATCAATTGTTATTGTGACATGTCTGTTTTTGCAGTGGTCATTATATTTGTCCTTTTAGTGTTTAAGAAAATGCCACATTTCTTACTTACTTCATTGACCTTTGAAATCAGCTGTTCTAGGTCTTCCTTAGTTACCATAGCATGTTTGCCCAAATGCCAGAGCATTGTCATGACAAAACAGCATGATGGCATCATTTCCAGTAAACACCAGAAGTGATGTCACTATGTCAGTGGTAAGTCACCCACTCTAACCTTCTCCTGTTGCCAGGAAGGACCTGGCAACCCTAGAATAAAGTTACTATATGTTTATTAAAGAAACCTTCAGCATTTTCCTGGATGATTGCAGCATCTTACCAGAAGAATGATGTAGGTCTCCCTGAGCCTGTTGGGGGAGGGTGGTAGAGCTGCCAAAATCCAGATGGTGGCTGGAGATCTCCTGGGATCACAACTGATCTCCAGGCAATAGAGATCATCTGGAGAAAATGGCAACTTTGGAAGGTGGAGTCGATGGCATTATACCCTGCTGAAGACCCTCCCTCCCCTCACTAAGCACTGCCCCTTCTCATGCTCCACCCCCAAAATCTCCAGGTTTTTCTCAGCTCATAGCTGGAGAGTGGACTTAGAAGGGAGACTTAAAAAGGAATAGTATAGATCACTAGGAAAGCTTTTCTTCCCAATTAAATGGATAAAGACATCCATGCAAATGCTATGAGTACAGTAACTAATTGCTACTAGGATGTTCTCTGTTGTGTCTGTAGACCTGTGGGGGACCGAGCTTGAGGTCTGAGGCTGGATCAGAGCTTACAGTGACCAATGCACAGCTAGATCCCTTCTGCTGGATCTAGTCAGTTTAAATTGAAACTGACCAATAGCATGCACTGTCGGGAAGATCCATTGTTTGCTTGCATATATAAGCTGGGTTTTTTCAGGGGTTGTTGGTTCAGTTCAGTACTTCTTGTACCATGCTTGGGTCTTAATAAAGAGCTCAAATCACTTCCAGTGTCTGTATCCACTTCTGAACCCACAGATTTAACATTCTCTGTGACACTTCTTCCCACAGTTAAGAAGCAATGCGAACTATTCCATCAGCACTGTCCTACAGGGGATGTTGTATGAGTAGTAGAGAAAAGTGTCCTCATGAGCTCTTTTTTCTCCTTTTCAAAACAGCCAAAAGCCATGTATGAACTACAGAATGGTCCAGTATGCTACACTGGGTCGTTTTTCTCTCTCTTAAGCCTTCTAGCAAAGTCATGTGAGCAGCCAAGCATCTCCTCATCCCATAAGTCAAATGAGAACACTTGGATGAAAATAGCTGAATCTTCTTGAGGAGAAAACTCTGCAGACAAACTGCAAGAATTGCTCAAGCATCCTCTTTGGAATTAGGGTTTCAGTATACAAGAAGAAGAAAAACTGGTAAGTAAGGAGGCACATAATTTTGTTCCTTTCTTTGTTCTGGGCCTTTTTCTTTTAAAACAGCGGTGATTGATATATGGTTATCCAATTCACTATTTAAGCAATTTAGTTTTGATTTCAATGGGAAGTACTTCCCAATTCTAAGTCCCATTGCATTATATCCCATTGGGATGGAATTCTCTAGAAGTGAGCCCCTCAGCCCAAGTGGTCTTTTGTGTCAAAAATCAGACAAACAGGGAAAGTCTTCTCACTGACATAGGAAGGTATTTTGCAGCTCTTAAAAGCTCGTGGGCACAGAATCCTATCCAATGCCCGTGAGTAGCCCCAACAAGGGGATTTTTAAAAAATCACAGAGAGAGGTCATTTAGGGCTAGGCAAAGATAATAGTTAAAAGGTTTATAGTTTCTACAGAGTAAGGGGGGACAAAATGGGAGTTAGAAGAGGCATGCAGAGATTATGCTAGACATCACCTCATAAAATTGAGGAGTAATACAGCAATATATAAGACTTTTGTGGCTTGTTTGTCCATCCAATTGCATCCTATATGAACTTTTTTAACCCAATGCCAAAATGTAAATACCAGTTTATGACTCTGAGGATCAGATGCAAGTGTTGTTTAGACTTTGATGGAGAAACTGAATCTCACATGTAAAGAAGGGCCAAAAAACAGAGGTTGGATGTGTTTTATCTGAAGACAAAAGAAAAAAGATGTCCATTAAAAAAAATGTTTCAGAAGTTGCCAGAATGAACCATTTCTCACTAATACTCTTTACAGTAAATTTTCGATGGTGCAAGTTACCTAAAGAAGCAGTTCATTTTTGGAGCATTCCAATTAAAGACCTATCAAGCATCTATCATGTGTGGTTGAGACATACAATACCCTACTTTAGGACAGGCTGAGTTTCTATTTTTAATACCAATGACATACCATGGGATGGGGAACCCACTGAACACCACAACCAAACACTTAGGCCTCTTATAAAAGACACAGTTCTCCTATGGAAGCCCCCTCAAAATATACCAGATAGCTTATAGATCCACTCGGAATTAAGTCCATTCTAATTTTAGCAGTAGTTGCATTGATGTTAACAGAATACATGCTGTGTGAGTGCAAGGACAGGATATGCCCCAAGGTTATGATTGCGGGAGCATAGCGTGTATCTGCCCAAACGCAGGATCAGCCCAAAGCATCCTAAAGCATTCAATCCCAGCAGCCGGCTCAAGGTTGACTCAGCCTTCCATCCTTCCGAGGCCGGTAAAATGAGTGCCCAGTTTGCTGGGGGGTAAAACGGTAATGACTGGGGAAGGGAATGGCAAACCACCCTGTATTGAGTCTGCCAAGAAAATGCAAGAGGGTGTCACCCCAAGGGTCAGACATGACTTGGTGCTTGCACGGGATACCTTTATCTTTACCTAATTCTTTTTAACTCTTATGGTCAAGCAGAGATGGTTGCACAAGGGGCAAAAAGGAAGTTGTTTTCAAGGGACAAAACAGCAAATAATTTTGTTCGGTTATATCAGATGCAGCTATACATTTGGGGTTTGTTTTGCTGTTCATCATTCCAAGCCCGGTGGCTAGTTTACCCATTAAGCAGGCTTTGAGTTAGCATTATGTTTCCTTCAGTAGCTGACTGCTTGGTTTAACCCATTCAGATTTTCATTAACAATATTATCCAGTGATTACAAGTCTGCAATTTATGCAATCTAAAATCAATTTGTGCAATCTGAAATAAAAATTATGAACCATAAAGTCGCATAATGCACAACTGCTATAATGCTCAATTGAATTAAATTGGCATAGTAGGATTTGGCACTTAGATTTTGAATCTGTTCTCAGGAGAGCTTACCTTCAGGATCATTAGCATCACATTAGCACAATATTGCAATTGTCTGTTTGTTCAGTGGTCTCCAGTCGAAACCCAACTAATCTTTCTTTTAAGATGCAAGGTATCCTGTCTTCAGCATTAAAATATAATAAGCGGGTTAGTCCTTTAGGCAGAGAAAAGGGGGGATGGCCTTAGTAAATCCCATGTGATTGTATATTCTAGTTCATATGGTACTCTGAACAATATATATATACCCACAAATATACTAAGTATTGTAGAAGTCAGAACCAGCTGTCATAATCTGTTGTATGCTGGGAATCACAGACATAAGTGGTTATGTAACTGCAGATTACGGTCAGCAGAGAACACTGTAATAATCTTGGGGTATAACACACTTAATATTTTTCACCAAAATCAGTTTGCTGACCCTTTTAAATCCTCCTTTCTTAAAATGGTCCCATTTATTTAGGTGATCTGATACTGAAGGGTTTTTTGGGGGGGGAGGGTGTTGCACACTATAGTAGACCATAGTAAACAATTACGCATTTGAAAAAGTTTCAACAACAAATGCTTAAGTGATACTTCCTTAGTTGTACTGAATGTTCATTGGTAGGCTATGGCCAGCTGCAATGTTACCTGACTGCCACTCTGGCACATGCTGCTCGTAAGGCCTCGTGGGAATTGTAGTACACTGACATGGAGACTTGAATAAGAAATTTCTGTGGGGGAATGCCAGCACTACCACTTTTCTCCTTCTGAGGCATATTGTTCCTTTTAGAGAGAGGATTGAAATGCCTTTGAAGGAATTAATAAATGAATTTCTGCTGATGTAATGTTATAATAGCAGAGGTGGGAGGGGCCATGACAAACAAGGGGCACCCCAAGCTCCCATTGGTGGATGATGGACTACAAACAAAGGAGCTTTCCATTCACCCACTGGTATATGATAGTACAGGAGAGAAGAGAAAAAAACATGGTGACATTTATGCATGCAAAAAAAGGAGGTGTCCCTGGAACCAGTGTAAAGGGAAAAAAACGTAGCAAAGCAAGTTTACACTACTGTGAGGAAACAATGCAGAAAATGTGTGTCCGCTTCCATGAGGGGTAAATGTCATGCAAAATCAAAAATACAGTGGTGGGGCTTGCATGGTGGAAATGGTGCCACATGCAGAAATCAGGCAGAGAGCCAGCTGGGTGTATTGGTTAGGAGTGTGGACTTCTAATCTGGCAAGCCGAGTTTGATTCTGTGCTCCCCCACATGCAGCCAGCTGGGTGACCTTTGACTGATAAAGCTGTTCTGACTTAGCAGTAATATCAGGGCTCTCTCACAGAGTGTCTGTTGTGGGGAGAGGAAAGGGAAGGAGACTGTAAGCCGCTTTGAGACTCCCTTGGGTAGAGAAAAGCGGCGTATAAGAACCAACTCTTCTTCAAAATGACATGATTCTTTTGCAGAGCATTTGCAAGGTCCCCCCCCCGTGCATAATACCCCCTTGTCCAATTTATGCACAAGGGGGAAGTTCATCTTAGACCATGTAAATACATTCTTTAGAATTTAAGACCAGGAGAAGAGGAGAAGACACCTAGAACAGACATTATGAAAAATATATACAATAGGCTAGTAATGCAAAAATTAAAATGGAAAAAATTACATCATCACCATTGAGTAGGTACTAACTTGCTGGTTGTTCCTGGTCCCAGAGAAGCACGCCTGGCCTCAACCAGGGCCAGCGCCTTTTCAATCCCTGCTCCCACCTGGTGGAATGAGGGTTTTATTGGACTATTTGTAACCCGCCACGAGCTGGTTCCAGGAGTGGCGGGAAATAAAAATCTAAGTAATAATAATAGTCACAGAAGGGAAAAAAGACTGGCAACTTGTCTTCCCCCCTCCCTTTTTTTCCAGGGCTAATTGCTCCCAGAGGAGATTTCACTCAGAAAAACAATGAAGAGTGAAAGGATTAACATCCCTGCCTCCCCAATAAAAAGAGCCTGATCCATATCGGTGGCTCCAGGAGCTACCTTAAAAAAAAATTAAACATCTGGTGATACAGTAGAAGACCTTCAGTGTTTGGTATAGTTGCTCCTTAACTTAGACTGGTATGAGTTTAATTACAAATAGTGGTCTTCTATTAACCATAGAAAAATAAAATAGATAACAGATCGTGTAAGAGAGATTATCTAGACATGAAGACATTTTTAAAATTGTCAAACATTTTGGAACATACACACTCATTATATTGTCTTATTTGGGTGCGCTGACTGAGTGTTGACAAAGGTATGAACTAGAAACCTACAGTGTACTTCACATAATCCAAGACCTTGGAGGAATACCTGGAAACACAATGCATGTACCTCTTTCCCTTGAAATGCATGGAGTGTACCTCAAAGCAGTTAAAGTATTTCTATATAATCTACAGAGCTTCAGTATGGTCATGGCATTTTGTGCTTAGTATGGCTTGAAATTCAAATATTTTGGCCACCTCATGAGAAAGAAGGACTCCCTGGAGAAGAGCCTAATGCTGGGAGCGATTGAGGGCAAAAGAAGAAGGGGACGACAGAGGTAGCTGGATGGAGTCAAAGAAGTAGTGGGGGCAAACTTAAATGGACTCCTGGGAATAGTAGAGAACAGGAAGGCCTGTCCATGGGGTCATGATGGGTTGGACACGACTTCGCAACTAACAACAACAACATGGCTTGAAAAGCATCTACTTGTGCACATGTACACATCAGCCTTGGGCAGGCTAACAGACATTGCCTTTTAGCTTGATTCAAACCTTACCACAAAGATATTTCTTCAGGCTTCAGTTAGAGTTCTCATGCAAGTTTTACCTTGACCTATGGAATACTTCCTCCTTGTTTGTGAGAACAAATGTAACCTAAAAGGAGCGAAGACAGCACCTACTGACCTTTCACTGTCTACTAGAATAGTTGAATCAAGAATTAAAATATAGTCAAATGCAAGAAGCCACCCTTTGAAGTGATTCTCTGGATAAGCGCTGGGTAATTTCTCCCAGTCGTCATTCAAGTCTTCGTTCACACAATCCTTCAAAGGATCACACAATGTGATAGGTCGAAAGCTGTGGTGCACATTCCCATCTTCATGTCTTCTTTGTGGCTGGTGCAGGGACCAGGAGATATCTCTGCTCCGTGATGCCAAGAGCAATGTTTTTGTTCAACTTCTCTTAGTGAGTTTCATGCTTTCAGATTGGCAGAACATTCTGTTTTTCCATCCAAAAGAACAAAACAAAAAACAATGGCGTGTTATGGGGGCTTGGAGCACAGCAAGAAGGACTCATTAACTACAATAAAGGGCACTTCATTTGCTGACATGATTATTATTTTTTTGTCCAGACAAAACCATGTTTGCACAGATACTTGCATACTATAATGCTGAGCATTTACGTACTGACGTTCATTTTATGACCCCCTCCAAATTGGAAGCAGAAATAGAACCGCTGATGAGTTGCCATAAATGGGATGCTGCAGAATAAAAAGATTTAGCAGGTGCTGCTGCATTGTGATGGAAGAAACCTCTGAAGGCCCAAATTTGGGTCCAGTGTTTTCAATCCTAGAGGTTAAACTAGAAAACTAGAAGGTATTGAATACTGTGTTGTGTGATTGCTGTCTGGGAATGGGTCTGTCTGAGTGACCTTAAAGTGCCCAAATGTTAACAAAACATTAATATTCCTTTCAAAGAACCCGTATATACTCACATATAAGCCGACCTGCATATAAGCCGAGGCACCTAATTTTACCACAAAATCTGGGTAAATTTATTGACTCACATATAAGCCGAGGGTGGGAAATGCTCGATCATCACAGGCTCTCCCATCCAGCCTCCCCCCCCCAACAAATACAGAAAAGTCAAGAGGGTGAATAGCTGCTGGTTTTTGCACCCCACTATTCACTAACTAAAGGAGTCTCAAAGTGGCTTACAATCGCCTTCCCTTCCTCTCTTGATGCCAGACACCCTGAGAGAGCACTGACAGAACTGCTCTGTGAGAACAGCTCAGAATAACCAAGAAGTGCCCCCCAGGCCAGCAAACCAGAGCAGAACAACAGTATCCAAAGTTGGCAGCCTACTACAACAGCTACCAAACTGGGAGAATGGACTACTCTAACTATAACTGCAGTGCCCCCCCCCCCACAGAACAAAACACTGAAATAAAGAACTCTAAAACTGAACACTGAAAGAAAAAACTATAAAAATCAAATTTTAAAAGAAACACAACCCCAAGAAAAAAAGGCAAACAATGCAGCCCCTCAGGTAAAAGAAGAAACACTAGGAGAAAGAAACAGTAAATCCCAAAGCACCCCCAAAACCCATCCCACCCACAGAAACCAAAAGAATAGTTTGGAAGAAGTGATTAAGAAGAGGAAGACGTGAGGCAAAAGGAAAAAAAAGATCAGAGTCCCTCACTCAAACCGTTGATGCCCTACAAGCTGCCGGAGCAAGCTCAGCTTGCAGTACACATTTGCAAAAGGCAATGCAATGATTGGCTGGCTGGAGCAGGCTTTTATTTCAGTCACCATATATACCTGATTATAAGCCGAGGAGGGCTTTTTCAGTGTGAAAAAGGCGCTGAAAAACTAGGTTTATACGTGAATATATAGGGTAAATGAGAAGCAGAAACAATTTTCCATTGTGTTCTTCTGTACAATGGTCTGCAATGCAAGTACCAATCCTACTTATATTCTGAGATCTGTCAAAACCAAGCTATACTTTGCCACCTGCCCTCCATAGGAGTACTTTTGAGAATTGGTGGTGGCAGTGACAGAGAGAATGTGTGAAACAGGTGATCGTGTTGATAGCCAGCAACAATTTCTGGGATTGTGGTGACTAGAAATAGCATTCAATGGTTTTTGAGAATCATTGATTCCAATGGGAATGTTCATTACATACTTTAAACTAGCGATCCCCAAACTGTGGGCCGCAGACCACATGTGGTCCTTCGACTAATTGGAGGTGGGCCATGAAGGACGCCTTCTCCCCCCCCCCCGGCCCTTTACAACACACTTTGGGTGTCATTGTCTCCCATCACTCCCAGATGGGACTATCTCGTTGCAGAGAAACAAGCTCAGGGTTCCCATTGATTTGTCATTGTCATGAGTTAAAATTTCTATGAAAATAAAATGTTGCTTATGTTCATTGTTGTGGCATGTCTGTATCTTATTTTGAAGGGATGTTTAAACATTACCATAGCGATCAGAGAGCGTTAGAGCAGTGGTTGAGAGTAGAGGAGTAAACTACCCCCCCCCCACCGGGCCTCAGTAAAATTGTCAAGAGTTGAGTGGTCCCCAGTGATAAAAAGGTTGGGGACCACTGCTTTAAACTATCTTCCACTGAAATTAGTTGGATGTAAGAGCACACAAGGGGCCTCAGAGGCATATCATGTCACCAAGCCCACCCTTCACGGCTGCCATTGTCACCTGGGCCTATTCTGCACACAATAGATTATGCACTTTCAATTTTCTGTTCCGCACATTATCCTATGTGTGCAGAATGGGCCCAGGTGAACTAATTCCTGTAGTATGGAATACCATTGTAATTCTGTGGCATCCCCAGGTTCTACCTAGAGCTTGGCAACTGTACCACACTGTGAGCTTGGTTATTGAATTATGGCCATGGGAAATTTGGGGCAGGGTAGACAGGGAGCAAAACAAGTAAAGCAAAATAAAACCACTCATTATATTGTCATGTTTGTTTCTTTTAAAACTCAATATGTAGATAAGAAAATAGACCCATTTTGTAGGACAGATCAATAAAGCACAGCACATACACTCTACTGTCATCTTACATCCTTTTTGAAACAGTAAAATATTGATTTAAGAACATGTTGGAGAAGCCATGTTGGATCAGGCCAATGGCCCATGCTCTCCAACACTCTATGTCTTACAGAGAGGCACAAACTCACATGCTCTCGTGAGATCCACCAGCAGGGCCAGTACTCAAAAGCCTTCCCATTGTTCCCCTCCAAGCACCAAAAATACAGGGCGTCACTGCCCCAGACATAGTGTTCCATCTATACTTTGTGACTAACAGATAGATGGACTTCTTCATCAATGATGCGCACTCCACAGCATTAGGAATGATGCGTTTTAGGAAAAAAGAAGTCCAAGCATGAGTTACTTTTAGAATCATAGAATCATGGAGTTGGAAGGGGCCATACAGGCCATCTAGTCCAACCCCCTGCTCAACGCAGGATCAGCCCAAAGCATCCTAAAGCAATTATCTTTGAGAGTACTCAAAGAACTTTCCAGAGAACTTGCACAGCCCTTGTCCATCATCTTCAGAACCTCTTTAAGGACTGGAGATGTCCCGGAGGACTGGAAGAGAGCAGACGTTATTCCGATCTTCAAAAAAGGGAGGAAGGATGACCCGGGAAACTACAGACCAGTGAGTCTGACCTCTGTTGTGGGGAAGATAATGGAGCAGATATTAAAGGAAGCGATCTGCAAACATCTGGAGGACAATTTGGTGATCCAAGGAAGTCAGCATGGATTTGTCTCCAACAGGTCCTGCCAGACCAACCTTGACCAAGTAACAGGTTTGCTGGATCGGGGAAATTCGGTTGATGTCATTTACTTGGATTTTAGTAAAGCTTTTGACAAGGTTCCCCATGATGTTATGATGGATAAGTTGAAGGACTGCAATCTGGATTTTCAGATCGTTAGGTGGATAGGGAATTGGTTAGAGAACTGCACTCAAAGAGTTGTCAATGGTGTTTCATCAGACTGGAGAGAGGTGAGTAGCGGGGTACCTCAGGGCTCGGTGCTCGGCCCTGTACTTTTTAACATATTTATTAACTAGTAATCAAGCCCGCTGCAGCTAAATGCAGCGGGCGCTAGGTACTTACTGTGGGTGGGTGTCTTTCCTCGGTCGGCGGCGCTTGGTCGGCAGCGGCGGCCTGGTCGGCGGCTTGGTCGGCGGCGGCGGCGGCAGCTGCGGGCTTCTTTCGGCGGCGGCAGCCTGACGCGGCGAGAGGCGCTTCGTCAGGCCGCCAGGCAGGGAACCCCCGGCAGCCACGCTTCGCGCCTGCCGATTGGTCCCTCCGATTGTCTATTGTGAGGAAGGGTCCAATCCGGACCCTTCCTCATCACGGACAAAGCCCACCTCAAGGCCCCTTAACCATTTATTTAGTCCGTGGCGCCCGCACGCCACGGGCGGTTTAAAGATGATCTAGATGAGGGGGTGGAGGGACTACTCATCAGGTTTGCAGATGACACCAAATTGGGAGGACTGGCAAATACTCCAGAAGATAGAGACAGAGTTCAACGAGATCTGAACACAATGGGAAAATGGGCAAATGAGAACAAGATGCAATTTAATAAAGATAAATGTAAAGTTCTGCATCTGGGTCAGAAAAATGAAAAGCATGCCTACTGGATGGGGGATATGCTTCTAGGTAACACTGTGTGTGAACGAGACCTTGGGGTACTTGTGGATTGTAAACTAAACATGAGCAGGCAGTGTGATGCAGCGGTAAAAAAGGCAAATGCCATTTTGGGCTGTATCAACAGAGGCATCACATCAAAATCACAAGATGTCATAGTCCCATTGTATACGGCACTGGTCAGACCACACCTGGAGTACTGTGTGCAGTTCTGGAGGCCTCACTTCAAGAAGGACGTAGATAAAATTGAAAGGGTACAGAGGAGAGCGACGAAGATGATCTGGGGCCAAAGGACCAAGCCCTATGAAGATAGGTTGAGGGACTTGGGAATGTTCAGCCTGGAGAAAAGGAGGTTGAGAGGGGACATGATAGCCCTCTTTAAGTATTTGAAAGGTTGTCACTTGGAGGAGGGCAGGATGCTGTTTCTGTTGGCTGCAGAGGAGAGGACACGCAGTAATGGGTTTAAACTTCAAGTACAATGATATAGGCTAGATATCAGGAAAAAAATTTTCACAGTCAGAGTAGTTCAGCAGTGGAATAGGCTGCCTAAGGAGGTGGTGAGCTCCCCCTCACTGGCAGTCTTCAAGCAAAGGTTGGATACACACTTTTCTTGGATGCTTTAGGATGCTTAGGGCTGATCCTGTGTTGAGCAGGGTGTTGGACTAGATGGCCTGTATGGCCCCTTCCAACTCTATGATTCTATGATTCTATGATTCTATGGTTCACTAGGTGATGTTTCTCACCTAGCATAGCAGAGAAGTGCTCCTGGGAACTTCACTGCCCTGACTCCCATGCAGGAGCACAAATCCAGGGAGGACAAAGTGCACGGGCCAAATGCTTCCCTGTATGGGAGCAGAAAGAGATGGGACAACCTGCCCCAGCTCAAACTCCAGCCTACAGCCCGGCGCAGAACCTCAGTGCAGAAATGGTTTGACATGGGTTATTTCCACTGTGTATATTTATTTAAACATGGGGTTATCTCTGGGTCCTGTTTATATTCTGCACACGTGCCTACCTGCAGAATTAAATTAAGAAGGTGGTGGCATTGCTGAAGCTCAGGGCGTGTCCAGTTGTTTGAACTGATATTTGTGCTCTGAATAATGCTTTCAGTACAAGCCCTTAGAATTACTGCTTGCCATGCACTTTTCTTCAAAGGCGTTTGTCATAAAGTGTGAGATACGTTCTGGTCTTTTCATCCTAGAAAGACAATACAGCACTATGATTTACTCTGCAGTCCTCGTCAGAGTTACACCTAAGCCCTTAGCCCATTGAAGCTAAACCACAGAATTCAGGCAGCCACAATTATTCATAGGCCTTGACAGCCAGGCATTCTTTCTGGTTGCTATTGACTTCTCTCCCTCCCCTGAGTCTTCTAGCACACACAAACATTCAGGGGAGGAGCTGGACCAGTCTTTTACAGAATTGTGGGCTTTACGAGAAGAAGAGTTGGTTTTTATACCCTTCTTTTTATTACCTGAAGACAACTCAAATCAGTTTAGGATCTTCTTGCCTTCCTCTCCCCACAACAGACACCCCATAAAGCAGGTGAGGCTGAGAGAGCTCTGAGAGAGCTCTGTTGAGAAACCACTGAAACATTCTTCAGGCTTCAAGAAACCCCAGAAGTGGCATGATGCATAGCTGTGTACATGCCCACCTGTGGCCCCTGCCCTCCAGGCCTATCATTGGGCAATTTAGGGGGCGGGTGGGTCAGTAGAACAATATTGCTTCATAAATGTTTAACACTACCCCTGCTCTTAAATTCTGCTCTCACCAAATAGTCTTGTGGGCCCAAAGAGGGTCTTGCAAGGCCCACAGGATAATGCCTTTCTTGTGTCATGCGGCCCAACAGGTTAAGAGCCAACTGCACAATTATTTATTCCAGGAGAGCACATGGAAAGGATCTGGCTGTCAGGGAACACTCACTCAGGCCCAGAGGAAAGAAGATGAGGACTAGCTGGGAGGGGGAGGCAGAAAAGGTTGGGAAAAGGAAGGGGAATGGCTTGAGAGGGAAGGCTTGGTTTACAAGGAGGCTCTTGCAAAGGCCTGGGAGGTTTTGGACAGGAAGCTGGTGGCTTTATACCTTAGCTTTACATTCTGGGACAGGGAGTCAGGGCAAGTTGCCCTCTCCCATCCCATATCTGAGGCCCATGAAGGGTGACAAGATGGCAGAAGGTTGTTGTGACCTATGAATGTCTCTCTAATGTGTACATTAAGATATCTTTGCTTCTTTTTTTCTTCTTATGCAGGACCTTCCTCTTCATTTGTCAGTCTGTTTCCACTAGGAGTTTCAGATGTTCTCTTAAGTGTGAAGCCTTTACTTACACACACAGCTAATTTGTAGGTAGGGGTTGCCAACTCTTGGATGGCAACTGAAGTCCTCCTGAAATTACAACCAATCTCCAGACTACAGTGATCAGTTGGTCCCCTCCCCAACTCCTGCCCTCCTAATGCCAATATGTTGGAATGGGCCTGGAGTTTATTGGGTGAACAGATGAGACGAACATCTTTGAAAGAAACCATCCAGCAAACAAGCACTTGTAATTCTGTTGAGCCGGAGCCCAGGGCCAGGAATGACAACAGGAAGGGAGCTCCTGCGCTGCCTATGGAGATATTAGCGCCTTTCCCCATTGAAATACTGTACCCTTCTCTAGAGAATTCAACAACCTCTTGCTACTGCACAGTAGTTTGAGCTGAAAGCTCCCAGGAGCAATATTTGGCCACAGGGATTCCCTCCCAATCTCTTGCTTCTTCTCCTGCCAAGGGAATGAACTGCAGTGAAACATTTTTGCAGCCTGATCCTATAGAGATCCCCAAGGCCCCAGTGTCTGCTATAAAGAACCGAGCTGGCTGTATCTGACAGGACAGAAGACAAGACTGTCTTTATTTTCTCATGCTTCAAGACAGATCCTTTGTGAAAGGGCTATTTGAAGTCAGGAGAAAGGGGGGAGTATTAAACTTTCTCACTCCACACAGACACCCTGTGACTGCCATTTATCAAATCATTCTCTCTTCATTGCCAAATTCAAAGTCCTCTGCACTGTCCTCATCCTCCTTGACACAGTTGATCACTTAGTCCGATTTGACTTTCATCACATCCCCAAGCTCTATTACTCTTCTCTGACTAGGATCTGTCATTTCCTGTAGTTGGCTTTCCTGCCCTGTGCTTTGTCCTTCAGGGGTAGTCAACCTGTGGTCCTCCAGATGTTCATGGACTACAATTCCTATGAGCCCCTGCCAGCATTTGCTGGCAGGGGCTCATGGGGATTGTAGTCCATGAACATCTGGAGGACCACAGGTTGACGACCCCTGCTTAAATCACAGGAACACATGCAGCTGCCTTACTGAATCAGAGAAACTCAGAAGCTTATACACCTGAAATATCATGGGTCTTTAAAGTGCACCAAGATGCAAATCTTCTATTGAAGAACAAAATAGCTACCTACCTGAAAAAAAACTGATGGTGGCAATAATTCCTGATCTGACTTCCAGATTGAATGTATGTGAAGCTTTTGAAGTCTCATGTCGGTCAATAAGTTCAACAATGACATCTTACTGTGCCCAGGCAATGTGAGTCACAGTAGTAATGTATTTCATTCCGGTCATGACCTTGCTATAGTGGCAAAGGTCAGGATAACTGTAAATGCGACTAGCATTCCCTACAGGCTGCCTTCAAGGTTGGTCTTCTGCAACCATCAATGAAGGATGAATACAGATCCAGACACTATTGTCCACGTACTATAGAAAAATAGACTATTTTACCTTTTTTAAAAATAGAAAACCCAAAGGAATCTCAAAGCGGTTTACAATCACCTACCCTTCCTCTGCTCACAACAAACAGCTGTGAGGTAGGTGTGGCTGAGAGAGTTCTGAGAGAACTGTAACTGGCCCACGGTCACCTCCACATGTGGAGGAGAGGGGAATTGAATCAGATGTTCAACCACTGAGTCACAGTCCCTCCCCAGAGGTCATTTTGTAGCTGGTTATTTCTTTCAGGATGTAATTACTTTGACAAGCTGACCCTGAGCCAGAGGATTTGTACTGAGCCCTTTTTTAGCTACTGTATCTACAGAGAAAATCTGTCCATAGACCAGGGTAGGACTTCCAAACAAGTAACCTCTGTAATTTCTTCTCCTCTTACTTATGTCCAAAATCTCTGTACTGCTTCTCCAGGGAACCTCCCTGAGACAGTGTGAAAAATAAAACGCTAAAAGTTGTTAAATAAAACTCAGCACTAACAACCCAGCCACAGTACAAACCGTAAACCATTAAGCAGCTTAAAATGAATAGCAGCTTCAAGCGAAAAACACTCCATAAAAATGATGCTACAAGATCAATTCCTTAATTAAAATTCTGGATGAAAATCAACTTTTTGGCTTGGTGCCTAAAAGAGAGTAACACAGACGGCCTCATGGGGAAGGGCAGTCCACAGGCAAGGTGCCACATAAGTTTGCCAGCCTCCAGGTAGGGCCTGAAGGTCTCTCAGAATTAAATCTCCAGGGATTTACCAGTTTAAGGTTGACAACCCCAATTTACCATTCAAAAGTGAGACCGCTAGCGTGAGTGTGGAGATAACTCATGACGAAGTGGCAAGAGCATCTTATTGCTCGCTTATGAGGTCATATGAGATGGTGGTGAAGGTGGATAAATGTAAATTTTTGCTGCTAAGATTGCTTCCATAAGCTCTCGCCCGGCACAATAATTTAGGGTAGTTTGATCTCACTGCCCTCGAGAAGGGATGCCAAAATAATAGTAAATTAGATTTGAGCTGTTAGGCATTAGTGAGCTCTTTTGTGGATAAAGTCTTCTTGCTCCACCAAGATCTTCCTGCTATGTTTGATACAGAACTCAAACAGGGGGCTCTGTGGCTGTCGGGGGGGGGGGATATTGTTTGATGGGTTCAGCGGCTCTCTTTAACCAAATTGGACAAGCTGCTGGGGTCAGTGAGGGTGACCACTTGCCACCTGGACCCCTGTCCATCATGGTTGCTCAAATCGGGTGACCACCGGATAGGGGGACCCTTGAGGGACATTGTCAACCTCTCCCTGACATCAGGAGAGTTTTCTGAAGATCTTAAGGAAGCAGTGAAAAAAACATTGCTGGATCCGTGTGACCCTGCCAGCTACCACCTTACCTTGTGTGTTGTGTTTCTGGGAATGGTGGTTGAGAGGGTTGCTATGGACCAGCTCCTGGCATTCTTGGAAGAGAATTTGGCTCTCAATCCATACCAGTCTGGCTTCCATCCTGGCCATGGATGAACTCCAGCCCCAGCTAGATTGAGGTGGTTCAGCTATCTTGCTTTTAGATCAGTCACATCTGACTTGGTTAACCATGAGTTGTTAGCCCACTTCCTCGCCGGAACTGGGATTAGGGGGACAGCCTTGCAGTGGCTGGTCTCCTTTCTCCAAAACCGGACACAGAGGGTTGCAGTGTGGGAAGGGTTGTCTGGCCCCTTTGTACTCCCTTGTGAGGTGCCACAGGAGGCAATACTCTCCCCCACACTTTTTAACTTCTATATGAGCCCACTGGCACAGCTGATCCAGGGATTTGGACTGGGTTGCCATCAGTATGCGGATGATACCCAGCTCTACCTCCTGATGGATGGATGGACAGACTCCCCCCCCCCCCCCCCCGGGGAAACATTCACCAGTTGTTTGGAAGCAGTGTCTGGATGGCTCGGGAAGAGTCGCCTGAAACTCAGTCCTTCCAAGACAGAGGTCCTATGGCTGGGTAGAAGGGAACAGGATCAGGAAGCATGCCTCCCAAGCACTTTTTAAGTGGGGGTGCTGCTGCTGTGGTGCTCAAGCCTCCACCCAAGGCAGCAGCTCGGGCTGCACAGCGATGGCTCATGTGGTTCAGCTCGGGCGGCACGGCTTGGGCAGCCCTGTTTAAGAAGTGCTCAGGGAGTGAGAAGGAGGGCAGGAGTCCAAGGCGAGTGGGGAAGGGAAGGGCTGAGCAGCAGGTGGGCGGACCAATGGGGTGGGGGGAGGAGCAGAAAGGACAGGGGTATGACACACAGGAGGAGGAAGGGGAGGAGGCAGCAAGGGGGCAGCTGCTTGGGTGGCAGAGGGCCACTAGAGAGAACTAGAGAGACCACCAGAGAGAGCCTTAATGGCGGCTGAACTACTGCAGGGGTGGGAATCTGCCTCCCTCGCTGTGTCCTCCACTGGACAGCCAGGTTTGGGTTTTTTTCTGTGTGTGTCCTTTACCTTCTGTAGCAACGCATATGCATAGCAACAAGTACATATTGCCACACATACGTTTCAATTAAAATAGATGAATGTGGTGGACAAAGAGTCCCAGCAAGATTGTATTTGTAAGCGTAGGTGAAAGGGGCAAAGGAAGCTTCACAAAAATTTGGGTATGTTAAATTTTGTTGCAAACAAAAGAAGGGAGTCAGACAGCAGAATGAATGAATGGGGACCATTCAGGGTCTCTGGAGACCATTTTTTTCATACAGTTTTGTTTAATTATTATTTTGAGTAGAATCAAAGAATCCTAGACTTGTGAAGGGCCATACAAGTCATCTAGTCCAGTGGTCCCCAACCTTTTTATCACTGGGGACCAGTCAACGCTTGACAATTTTACTGAGGCCCGGGAGGGGGGGGAATCTTTTGCCGAGGGACGTCGCCGCTGCCGCCTGACCCCCTGCTCCACTTGTTTTCCTGCTGGTGCCCCTGACTTCTCACTGCCCGCTGGGGGGCACTGCCAGCAGCACGGGGAGCCCCAGCCATGTCAGCCGCTGGAGAGCACCAAAGGCAGAGTGGCAGGGCAGCCCCTGAGGCAGCAGCCAGGGACCAGGACGAGGAGGAGCCACGGCCCGGTACCGAGTGATCCACGGATCGGTACTGGTCACCAGACCAGGCGTTGGCGACCACTGATCTATTCCAACCCACTGCTCAATGCAGGATCAGCCTGAAGCATCTAGGATAAGTATCTATCCAGCCACTGCTTAAAGACTAAGGGGAACCCTTTAGGCAGCAGCTTCCATTGCTGAACTGCTCTGAAAATTTGTTCCTGATATCTAGCCAGTATTGTTCTACATGTAGCTTAAAGCCATTACTGCAGGTCCTATCCTCTGCAGCCAACAGGAACCACTTCCTGCCCTCCTCTAAGTAACATCATAAAGACAGCAATCATGCCCCCTCTCAACCTCCTCTTCTCCAGACTGAACATTCCCAAGGCCCTCAGCCTTTCCTCATAGGGCTTGGTCCCCTCAGATGACTTTTGTTGCTCTCCACTGTACCCTCTCAACTTTGTCCATGTCCTTTTTGAACTGGGGTCTCCAGAACTGCACACAGTACTTCAGGTGCAGTCTAGCCAAAATGGTATACAGGGGGATTATGACATCTTGAGATGTTGATGTGATGTCTCTGTTGCTACAGCCCGAGACTGCATTTGCCTTCTTTATATGATGCATATGCCTGCATCATACTGTCTGCTTACAGTCCATAAGTACCCCAAGATCATGTTCGTACAAACTGCTATCCAGAAGTATATCTCCCATCCAGTATGCCTGCTTCTCATTTTTGTGACTCAGTTCTATAAGTCTACACTTCTTCTTATTGAATTGCATCTTGTTCTCATTTTCCCACTTTTCTAGCATGTCCAGTTCTCGTTGAACTCTATCACTATCTTCTTGGGTGTTCACTACCCCTTCCAATTTAGTGTCATCTGAAAATTTAATGAGTAGCCCCTCCACCCCCTCATCCAGATTACTGATAAAAATGTTGAAAAGTACCGGACTCAGTACCAAGCCCTGTGGCACCCCACTGCTCACCTCCCTCCAACCTGATGAAATACCACTGACAACTACTCTTTGGGTGCAGTTTTCTAATCAGTCTATCCACTTATGATGACCCTATAAATTAATGACCTCCAAAACATGCTATTCTTGACAGCCTTGCTCAGGTCTTGCAAACAAAGGGCTGTGGCTTCCTTGACTGAGTCATTCCAACTCATGTTGGGTCTTCCTCTTTTATAGCTGCCTTCAATGTTTCCTAGCTTCATTGTCGTTTCCAGTGACTCTTGTCTTCTCATCATGTGATCAAAGTACAATAGCCTCAGTGTAGCATATAGGAAATGTTTGAACTCAATCTGATCTAGAACCATCTCTTTTTCTCTTTGTCATCTACAGTGCACAAGAATTCCATTTGAACTGTGATGTTGGAGGAGAGTTTTGCAGATACTGGCTCATTCTACACACATTGCATAATGCACTTTCAGTGTGCTTTTGTAGCTGGATTCCCAACCCTGGTGATGTGGGGGTGAGGAGCACACCTAGGTGGGGTTTACATCTGGCGGAGCATGTGCCCAGGCACTTTCTGGAAATTGCAGTGCTAGTTGGGCAGTGGCGCAGCCACATGTCCTCACTTGGTCAGAGTCTCAAGCTGTCCCCAGAAGGTTCATGCAGCTGCATTAAGTGCTGCTCCAGCCAGCCAGTGAGAGGGGTGGGTAGCTTTGCTCCTGGGCTGGGCACTACTGGGGCCCAGGGGCCATCAGGCACATGTGGCTGCTGCAGAAGACTGCAGTGATGCCCGCGAAGGGTGTTGTCTGGGCAGGAGGCATGGGGTTTATTTACAAACTGGGGGCATGGTGTACATGGCCTGCTCCCTCCCTCCCTCCCTCCCTCCCTGGTGAGCACTAATGGCTGGCCCGGGTCACCAAGTGAGCAACTGTGTCCTCCTCCTGCAGATCTGCCCAAGTGCCATGGCCAGATCACTGCAGAACAGGAGTTGCACTGAGTCAACCATTGATGTGACCAGAAGACCAGGCTTCACTCTGGGTAGGATGGTGGCCAGTGGCGTTCCCATCAAGCGGTGCCCAGGGAATGTGCTATGGCTGCCATATCCTAGATCCGCTGTTGCTGAAAGTGTTTTTGGAAAGTGCTTTCCAAAATGGCCATTTTATTCAGAAGTGAAATAAATGGGTGAAATAAGTAAATAATTAATACATAAGTGATTTCTGTAGTTTGGAGACCAGTTGTAATTTCAGGAGCTCTCCAGCTCCCACCTGGAGGCTGGCAACCCTACTTAGGTGACAAGCCTTTGTGGACACCCATGCTTTCCTCTGTAACATTCATCATGCCTCCTTTATGCAAAAAAACAGTGGCACGTGTATAGTTCAAGGACTCCATGAGCAAATGTTGCATGAAAATCAGAAACAAAAGGGAGAAATTAGCCACAGGCTAAATGTTTTCTATGTTACGCTGTACTTTTCCTCACAAGGAAGAGCAGATACCACAGTGATTCAGATGGATGTTGGGTGATTCACGCAAATTACAACAGGCGTTGCAATGGAATTTTACAAACTTTCTTTAGGAACCCTGTGAACTTGTCAAGATGAGAATGCAAATATCTTCCGCTTCCTTATTTTGGCACAGCCAAACCAAAATCAAGCCATGGCTTGCAAAGATTTGCAGTAGCTTTCACCATTTATCTTTGCAATTATATGCACCATTTAAAAGGCAGTGCAGATTGGAGAATCATTATGTGCATACTTCTTAATGGAAAATTAATTTTGTTTGGAAACCTCATTACTATCTTGGCTGTGCGTTTTTTTGGTTTTTTTTTTTAGTTCAGCTATGTTAGCATGTCTTTCACTTCATCTTCTTTCATGCCAGAGTTTGTTGTTTTCTCCAAAGAAAACTCTCCCTCCCTTTTCTTGAGGTCACTTGTTTTGCCCTGGGTTATTCAAAAACTTGGGCCAGGCCCAAAGGAGGTTGAACCCACATGGTTCAACACTATTTGGATATGAATCATTCTGACAGCAGGCCGCAGTAATGGAGAAATCCCTCTATTACATAACGCGGGGCCAGTTCAGCTTTGTTTTTTGTCAGTCAGTAGCACAATCCCGCCCAAATCAGGCACTACAAAATATCTTTGGGAGAAAATTAAGGGTATGTTTACAGTACTTTCTCAGTTAGATCAACCCCTGGACTTGTGACAAGAAAAACCATCAGGAATTGTAGATTTGGAGTCCCGAGGGGGGGGATGATAAAATACAGTGTGCAAATGCATATATGCCATGATTACGATGTAATCGGTGATAATAAGTTCATACTTTAAAGACAAGGAAGTGCCACAAAGCTAGAAGGGATGTAACCGAGATGTTGTTCCTCAACAGAGTTGCTGATAGTTTCCCCTTTTTGGTAAAGACCATGATTTCTGAGTCATCTGATTATGAAACAGTCCAAAGGAGAAAAAAAATAACAGGAACATTTTGTTCCTGTTTGGTACATCTATCAGGAAATGCTTATATTTCCACAATTATTAAAACAGAAAACTGCAGGGCCAGATTGATCATTGAGCAGTGACAGGGGATAGAACACATCCAGGATCCTAGTTCTCGAGAGCTCTTGGGGTTTTGTGTGTGTGTTTTCCCCCATTTGCCATTATTTTTCAACACTACCTTAACCCAGGCAAAATACACATCTTATGGTCTTTAGGGAAAGAGAAGTTCATACAGGAAATGTGAGTGGACGTACCCAGGAGACTGAGGTAGTAAAACAGGCTGCAGCTATACAGACTACAAGGTGGTGAATTCCAATTTGGAATGCTGGTTTTGTTTTTAAAGGGAAAAAGTGTTATGCAAACACAACATTAGCACTGCAGGGCAAAAGCTGGTAGTGAGTTTTCAACACTGTGAACATTCTGAAATGGAATCCCGCACCTTCCGTCTTCAGTCATTGCTACCACCTTGGCATTCGGCCACCTTGTTCCCTCCGTATTCTCCTGCAAGTGTAGATCAGGACTTAGTAGCTTTGTGAAAAGGGAAAGTTTCCCAGAGGTTTTGCTTTATACCTTACTAAACTTCAAATTCAGTTTATTACAAGCTTTACCTTAATAGCAGATTGGAGACCAAGTCTCCAGTGTCCACATTAAGACCCCCCATTTGGGGCACCAGTAGCCAGCATGGTGTAGTGGTCAAGAGCAGCAGACTCTTCATCTGGGTTTGATTCCCCACTCCTTGACATGCAGCCAGCTGGGTGACCTTGGCCTAGTCACAGTTTTCTTAGAGCTGCTCTTGCAGAACAGCTTTCTCAAAGCTTTCTCCGCCCCACCCTACATCACAAGGTGTCTGTTGTGGGGAGAAGAGTAGGCAATTGTAAGTCTCTTTGAGATGCCTTCAGGTAGTGAAAAGCAGGGTACAAAACCCCAGCTCTTCTCTCTGTATTGTGGATAAACATACCTCAGAGTATCAAATAGGTAACAGACCCATAACAGATTCTGTTGGTATTGAAACTACCCACAGTTTACCTAGATGACAGCCAAGTTAGCTGAGCTGGTCTTGATATTTTGTTGAATTCTTATTTGGGATATTGTCTGGAGTCAGCATGTTTTGGCATTTCCTGAGTCCCATGGTCTGGTTGAAGATCGGCCATCATAGGGAGATGCCAAGACAATCTGCAGCCTGGAGAAAGAAGGCAGGGTATAAGAAAGCCACACATCTGGCTACTTCCTTCAGGCCTCCCACCCACCAGATGGGATATGCCGCTTCTTTCAGACCTGCCCCGGCATTCTTCAAAGACAAAAGAACAAGAGCGCCGTTCTATACTTGGAGGAGAGAAGAAATCTGCAACGGAGGGACTCCTGGACACTCCATGCCTAAAGCCCTGGGAAACCTGCAGCTGACTTTGTGTCTCAGAGACCCATTGTGTTTCAACGACCTCATCATGCACGCTGGAACAAAATGCCTTATGGTAGACTTAAATTTTCTTTTCGACATACACTCACGACACCAATGTTAGGATTGCCATATCACTGTTGCCCTGGAAGGGATGGCAAATTGCCAGGAACAGCTCCCCTGATCTTCCCCACATCTGTGGATCTATCCCAGATAACAGACTGCACATACGTTACTCCCCGCCTGGGCTGGCTGTCATCAGACCAAGCTAAACAGGGATGGCCCTTGTTGTCCTTGGATGAGAGACCCCCGAGAAAGTCCAAGACTGAAATACAGAGGCAGGCCATGGCAAACCACCTCTGATAGCCTCTGGGCTTGAAAGCCTGACAGAGTCACCATAAGGTGGCTGCAACCTGACAGCCCTTCCCAGCTCTATCACACATGTCATAAGACACAATTTGGACTTGATGTTTGGGAACTGCGATTTAGTTATTAAGGTTATTAACAAACTGCAGATTCTCTTAAAACTAGCCCAATTATGTAAGCTGGGTTTCAACTTGGTGTGGTGTAGTGGTTAAGAGTGGTGGCCTCTAATCTGGAGAGCCAGGTTTGATTCCCCACTCCTCCACACGCAGCCAACTGGGTGACCTTGGGCTAGTCATAGTCCTGTTCTCACAGAGCAGTCCTTCTGAGAGCCCTCTCGGCCTCACTTACCTCACAGGGTGTCTGGGGGGGCTCCTTTAGGCAGTGAAAAGGTGGTATAAAACCAACTCTTCTTCTTCTTCTTCTTCACCTTTCTGATACTGTTTCAGTACAACGAGGCAGGACACCAGGAGCAGAGGAGAGTGACGTGGGAAAAGGGAGACAGCGAATGGGCAGGAAATGAGAGTGACAGAGAGGCACTAATCTTGCCCTAAAGACAATAAGTTTAATTTCAGTGCACAGCATTTCTGTTAATCTTTACCCAGCTGGGGAATACTCTCTGGATATTATATAAATATGGAGCACCAACATTTCCCTGCCTTGCCTCCTGTGCCTGTTCTACAAGTGAGAAAATTAATTGTAAACACCTATAAAATAGAGGCACATTTTCCTAACTGTATCGATTTGAAATTTAGAGTCCAGCAGCACCTTTAAGACCAACAAAGTTTTATTCAAGGTATGGGCTTTTGTGTGCATACACGCTTCCTCCGATACAATGTCGATGTATCAGAGGAAGTGTGCATGCACATGAAAGCTCACACCTTGAATAAAATGTTGTAGGTCTTAAAGGCGCTGCTGGACTCTAAATTTGATCTAGTGCTTCAGACCAACACGGCTACCCACTTGAATTTGGGTAGGAAATACAATGTTAGAGCCAGAAATGTGTTTCCTACTGAAAACAAAGAAAACAAATAAACAGCAAAAAAGTAACAGCCATGATTGGGGGATAACAAACAGTACCCGCAGAACAAAACCTTTGTGCATATTCCTTCTAAAGGACATCTAAATCAAACATGCGTCTTTGGGCAGTCATGGATCCCTGCTCTACTTGTGTTTCTGAAGCAGGAGCGGAGAAATTGGATTGCTTTGCCCTTAGAGCAGGGGTAGTCAACCTGTGGTCCTCCAGATGTTCGTGGACTACAATTCCCATGAGCCCCTGCCAGCAAATGCTGGCAGGGGCTCATGGGAATTGTAGTCCATGAACATCTGGAGGACCACAGGTTGACTACCCCTGCCTTAGAGAATGTTGAGGCCAGCTAGATACCCGAAGGCATTTCCCTTCACTCCATGATCTATGAAGAAGCGGGCTAACGTTGACTCCTGTCACAGGTGTGCTTTGAGACCACTTGACCAGCACAGGAGTATGTGATCGAAGGAGGGCTTGGGTCATGGAATGAGGGAGGCTGGCTGGTATCACATTATATGTCTGCTCTCTCCTTCTGAGAAGCTCCAAGTGGATTCCAAGCCGTGCAGCTGAGATGCTTCGCTTGAATTGTAAGGAGAGACTCTGCTGGTAACTGACAAGTGCATTCTTGTGACTCCTCCCAAGATTTGTTCTGCAAGATGTTAAAGGCTGGGAATGGAATGTACCGGCTACAATACCTATGACAGAATAACACCACCAACCCCCCCCCCCTCAATGCTATTGCACTGCTGCCAATTTGTTTGACTGTGGTATTAATCAGATGCCCGTCCTTTCCTTCCTAATTCATAGGTTGGTGTGCAGTCTTGCTTTCTAAAACTCTGGAGCTGCACACTGCATGGCTGTGCGCATGTGTTGCCATACATTCTTTTCTGCCCCCCACCCACGGGACACAGTGAGTGTATGCTGCTGAGCATTCCCTTCTGGAAAGAATCCTGTTTTCAACAAGGCATGCATGCGTACAGTGATTCCGAAGCATGCATCATGCTCCCCTTTGACTGAGAAATGCTTTTCTTGGGGGGGAGGGGGGAAGTATAAAATAAATCATATCAAAATAGGGTAACAGCAATTAAAATCCCAAGAACACTTCATTTTCATGCTGACTTTCAATTGCCTTGGGGGAGGGGAGAAACAAGTCAGGGGGATGAAATTCTGGCTTGGCCACTGAAACGCCGGCAAATGGGCTGGCAGCCTTATGCATAAAAATTGTCCCTATACATAAACACTCACAGAGGTGCAATCATCCCATCACTTCCCTCAAATTATGGCATGAAGTGTAGGAAATGATTATATAAACGGCATTCAATTTATATTCGCCGTTGCCTTGAAGCTCTGCCCTTTCGAATGATGCTTTGGTTACCATAGCAACCCATGCACTTGAAGAGGAGAAGGAAGAGGGAAGATAGAAGTGCACCAAAAAAATAATGAAAAGAAGACATATATGTGTGAAACACAAAACCCATTTTGTCCCATATTCTCCTACTAGAATTGGCCTGAAGCTGGCGACACAGTGAGCTTGGCCTCAGAATGGCCCGTGGCTTCATTTCAATATTCCCAAGTACATTATCTTGAATAAGAAGAGGTCATCTCACAGTCAAGCATCACCAATAACACTTGCCCAATATCACCTATAATTGTGTATGGACACATGGAACAAACACACTTTAACTGAAACATATAAACAACAAATGCACCAGCTGTCAGTGCTTCCAAGATGCCTGGTCCTTTGCTTGCAGTTCGTTATCAGGAGTTTTCAAGACAAATAAGGAAGAGGGAAATTCAGAAGCAGAAGTTGCATCTTGAAAAAAAATCAAATTCCATACTGCCAAGGTTTTCTTTTTTAAAAATGCACCAGTATTTGAATGTTTGATACTAGTAAATATACTGCTTTGATGGCATCACAGATTCGCATAGCAAGATGAATCATCAAGATGCTGTCTGTAGAGGCTATTTATTTATTTATTTTCTTTATACCTTTCATTTATACCCCCCTCCCTCCCATGACCTGGATAGCCAGGCTAGCGTGATCTTGTCAGATCTCAGAAACCCAGCAGAGTTGGCTCTGGCTACTATTTGGGTGGAGACCACCAAAAGTCCATGGTTGCTAATGCTATGCAGAGACAGGCAATGGCAAACCACGGTGGAATATCTCTTGCCTTGAAAACTCTATGGGATTCCCGTCAGGCGGCTACGCCTTGATGGGACAAGGAGCAAATTGTACCACTGGCCAGTATGATACAGAAACTTGAGCACCAGACGTAGACTGTGGAGACCTGAGTTCATATCTCCATTCAAGCAGGATCTTTCAGCCAATCACTGCTTCTTATCCCAAGCTATCACACAGGACTATTATGAGACTAAAAATAAGATACCTTCTTTTTATGGTAGCTGTGTCAGCCTGTAGTAGAAGAGCAAGATTTGAGTCCAGTAGCATCTTAGAGACCAACAGGATCTCCAGGGTGTAAGCTTTTGAGAATCAAAGCTCCCTTTGTCAGACATCAGAAGGGAGCTTTGAATTTTGAAAGCTTGTCCTCTGGAAACCTTGGGAATCTCTAAGAAGCTAGTGGACTTGAACTGAGCTCTTCTGTGTATGGTATGCTGAGCTCCTTAGTGAAAAGGCAAGTTAAAACTTAGAAATCGTATGAATGCCTGCTGAGACCGCGAGTCAATGCAGCCAATCTTTTTGGTCAGTTTCCACAAAGCCATTGTCCCACTCTATGCCCTTCGATAAAAGTCCCCCTTCCCCCTACATACCCACACTCACCTTGTGATGATGGCATTGCCTCTAAGCCACTGAACGGCAAACTGGCAGTAAAACTGGAAACAGAAAGGGAGCCAGGAGGCCTAACCCTGACTCTGCTGTTGCCAGCGGTGTTAGCCTTTCAGCTCCTGCCCAGATATACCACAAACTCCTCTTTAGTGCCTTCTAGGCTAGCCACTGATCCTGTGCATGAGTATTTATTTCTTTGGGGAATCTGTAGGCTGCCTCTCCAGACCTGCTCAAGGTGGCTGACAACAATAAAACAAACCCAGCCCACAATAAAAACAAGAAGAACAAATTGTTAACAGTAAAAATGTAATAAGACAAGTCAGGAAATAATAAGAAAAAAACATGCCCATAAAACGATCACCAAAAGGAAGCCCATAAAACAGAGCAGTCTTAACACAATATTAATAAAAACAGTCCTTAAGGCTAGAAGGAGCCCATAAAACAGCTAAAAAGAATGGAACACCACCTGTGGTCAAGAAAAATATATTTTGGAAAAGAAAGTCAGTATCAAGTGAGCCTCAAGAGGGAGGGGATTCTGAGGGAGAGATATGCAAATAGTATGTAAACATTGTACCCAAAATGCCCTCTTCTGTTAAAAATAAACAGGGCAGCACAACAAGTAAGAAGAGGCAATGTCCCAATGCCACCCCCCGCCCCCAAATATAATCCTTTAGCAAATATATAACTTTTCATAATTAAGAATAGGTCACAGATGGGACTGTTTTCCTGTAAGAAACTTTGAAATGAATCATTGTGTGTAAATAACTCAGCTCATGCCTTGCTTCTCTGACTGTTCCCCAGAATATCTGGTATTTGTGACTCAGCGTGCCATCAGTTCTGTTATACACAGTGAAAAAAATGTCTTTTGATTTGGTCTAATTATAGAGGTAGAAAAGGACAGTGGTAGTGATGGGCAATTGATCTGTCCCATATTGCATGGGCTTCCTGAAAACGTGAGGGTGGAAAGTGCTGTCGTGTCCCAGTCCACTAATGGCAAATCTATAGGATTTTTCAAGGCAAGAGATGAACAGAGGAAGTTTGGCATTGCTAGCCTCTGTGTAGTGATCCAGGGCCCATTTCACACACATAGTATAATGCTCTTTCAATGTGCTTTGGCAGCTGGGTTTTCCTGTGCAGAACAGGAAAATCTACTTCTAAAGTGCATTATCTATTGTGTGCAGAATAGACCCTGGACTCCATTGTGGTCTCTCATTCAAGTGCTAACCAGGGCTGATCCTGCTTAAGTGCCTGAGATTAGACGAGATGGGGTCAGCCTCAGCCATCCTGAAAATATAAGCTCCCTTAATTAGAAGGGCCTCAAGGACAGAGTCAACAACTGCTTTTGATATCTTTCTTTCTTTCTTTCTTTCTTTCTTTCTTTCTTTCTTTCTTTCTTTCTTTCTTTCTTTCTTTCTTTCTTTCTCTGCAAGTCAACATCTATCTTGACATCATTGCAAAACAGCCCCTATCTATGAGTCACGCACAGAATGCACTTGTTATTGCTGAGTTATTTCATAAGCTGTCTGTATAAGATAAACATTGTACCTTGTTCACTTTCACTTCCTCTGCACCTCCCTGCAATTTGGTCTCATGGAAATACCCACCTCTCAAAGCTTCTGAAACTTTTCAGCCACAATGTGCATGGCTTTTAGCCATTTAAAAAGGAATAAAATGAAAAGCCCACAAATGCACTGCATGCTGATTGCATAATAGTTGCACATTAAGAAAAGCACCAGGCCAGTCATGTATTATTAACGTGTATGTCAAATGTCTTGATTACCTCTTTTTAGGCCCAAGGCTAGACCTTATAGCATGTGAAATGGCATCATTAAACATTTATATAGCACATTTATTATGCAGAACAAGTGGGGGACCCACGAGGACTCTTTCTGGCCCCTTGGTAGCCCCTGTTGCCTCCCCCCATTCTCTGGTTCCTTTCTTTTTCTCCCTCCCACCCAGCCCCATAATTCACTGGTCATGGGTCAGCCAGGACTCAGCAATGTTGAGTTCTCCTCAGAGGAGGAAGCCAAAGGTAGAAAAAGCTGAAAAACAAGAGGAGGAGGTCCAAGCATGCCAAGACTTACTGCTGAGAGCTTGTACAAAGTCACCTCCACCATCCCCCGACTGTGGACTAGGAGATGAAAACCAGCTGGCTGTTTTCAGCCCTCCAGGATCACCTACACCATTAGAGAGGTGAAGGCACAGACTTAGAGCTGAGTTGCAGGCTAGAAGGAGAAGTGTTTGCCTTATGGCTAGACATCAGCTAACTGCTGATAGTGAGTTGTTGCAGGATTAAATCTGAGCAGCTGGCATTGAACTATAAAACCTCTTGAGGGATGTTGTGGGGTATGGATGCAGTGACACTGACCCTTATGCATGGCGGCCACTTCAGCGGGTGGGCGCCGTGCTGTTGCGGCGGGGCATGATGCCCCGCCATTTCCCGTGAACGCACAGGGGCGGGGCATGCGGGGCTGCCCCGGCATAGCGGACACACATGCGCTTTGCTCTGGGGCCAGCAGGATAAGTGGCAGCAGTGGGGGGGAGGTAGGGAGGGGCCGGGGGGAGTGGGGGGCGGAGCCTGCAGTGGTGTGCGGTGTCCCTACAGGGACACCATAGGTTGGGGATGGGCGGGCCGAAAGGCAATTATGCACAGCGCCAGCCTGCTCCAGCCCCTGCAGGTGCCCGCAGTACCAGGAAGCTGCGCAAGTTCCCGCATTTTCATAACGTGGACCTTCCGTGGCCCTGGGCTGGGCCATGCCCGCGCTCGCGGTGGGGGCTTGCACAATTGGGGATTTTCCCCAATGCCCTGCTGCTGCCAGTGTGGACCTTCTGGCCCATACATTTCTGGTCACTGCCTTACTTGCATTGTGAGAATCTTGGCTTCTCAGACTGGACATTTGTACTTGTCTGATCTCTGGAATCCTGACTGAAATAACTTTGTCTCCTATCTCCTCTCTTGGCTTTGATTATTTGGAAGAATAATTAAGATTTCTGCAATCTGTTACCCATGTCTGACCAGACCATTATATAATGTATATTTGTCTCCTCATTCTTTAGTTTTACTTCCTTCTCTTGCAAAGGGGATTTCTTACTCATCCACCTACCAACCTTTTCTGTTCCATTCTCCCCTCTCCAGCTTTAACACCATATTTTCCCTTTCTCTGCTCCTTTCTCTACCACCTTTTATGAACAGAGATGGAAACCTCAAGCAATATTGTTGGGATTGTCTAGCACCCCCAAATGGCCACCAAATTTTCCCAGTGTTGTCTGGCAAGACCCTAATAGGCATTCATGTCTTAAAATCACTGACCTGAACTCTATTATTTTGGGGTTTAACCCTCTAATTTATTTTTTGCTTAGATTTCAGAAAAGATCCCCCTTGTATGTTTTGGACCCCATTCTGTGCCATTTTTTTTTTTATCCACACTAGAGTCCAGGTCAGACAAGATGATTTATGAGCCTTATTCCAATAACCTTCACAACAATATTATGGAGTAGATCCTTACCGCCGTTTTATAGCTGTAGGTTCAAAGATAGTGATTTGCACATGACTGCTCACTTACAGCCAAGCACGGAGTTAGATCTTAATCATCAAGAGCAACAAGTGCAAAGAGACCCAGCTTGGTGTAGTGGTTAAGAGCGGTGGCCTCTAATCTGGAGAACTAGGTTTGATTCCCCACTCCTCCACACGCAGCCAGCTGGGTTACCTTGGGACAGTTCTTAGGACTGTTCTTGCAGAGCAGTTTTCTTAGTACTGTCTCAGCCCCACCTACCAGACAGAGAGTCTGTTGTGGGGAGAGGAAAGGAATTTTTTTTAGTGGTACTCCTTCAGAGATTGAAAACCAGGGTATAACAACCAGCTCTTCTTTTTCTTCCCCTTCCCCTTCTCCTCCTCCTACTCCTCCTCCTCCTCCTCCTTCCTCTTTTATTGCTGCAGACATAGAACCATTTGGGTTCAAAGTCCCAAAGAAACCCATTACATTAAAATGAGTGCACTAAGTTCGGAGAGTGCCACTATCTGAAAGTAAATTTATATATGGAAAGGCCTGGCAGCATACATTTCAGGCAGCATGCCTGCAGTGCTGATTCACAAGTGAATCTCTTTCTTGACTACATACTCTATCTTGCCTTCTATACAGACCCATTTGCATTGGCCACTATTGTTATTCTCAATGCTGATGTCAACTCAGTTTGCAACAGTGATTTTTTAGAAAAGCAAAATCTATAGGAAAGGCAATGAAAATAAATTGGCCACTATCCTGTGGGGCAGGCACATTTGGAATAACGCATACAGTTCTTAGATATAAAACAATATTGTGTAGCTAGAAAAGATACAAACAAAATGATGGGAGAATGTTGCACCTTTTAAACAGGGAACATTATTTATTTGTTTGTTTGTTTTGTTTGTTTGTTTATATGTATATATCACCCTCCCTCAAAGGCTCAGGGCGGTTTTCAGGGAACAGGAAACAGGTACAGATAACATGATGTAACACATGTGACAACAGCAATAACAGTACAGCAACAATAACCCCAGCATGATAACAGCAATAATAATATGATAGAATTGCAAAGGAGCCTCAGCTCAATTCTTACTGGGACCCTCTAGCATTTTCATGGCAGACTCAATACAGGGTGGTTTGCCAGTGCCTTCCCCAGTCATTACCATTTACCCCCCCCCCCCAGCAAGCTGGGTACTCATTTTACCAACCTCGGAAGGATGGAAGGCTGAGTCAACCTTGAGCCGGCTGCTGGGGTTGAACTCCCAGCCTCATGGGCAGAGCTTTCAGACTGCATGTCTGCCGCCTTACCACTCTGCGTCACAAGAGGCTCTTAGGCAGATTAGTGGCGGTCATAATAGGATGGGGGGGGGGCTGAGGGCCAATGGGAAGTGATGGTCCGAGTCAACCTCAACCAAATGACTGGTGGAGGAGCTCCCTTTTGCAGGCCCTGCAGAACTGTTTGGGTTCTGTCAGGGCCCTGATCTCCTCTGGGAGCTCATTCCACCAGGTGGAATGGAGAAATCTCTGACTCTGGTTGAGGTCAAGCGGGCTTCTTTGGGGCCAGGGACCACCAGGAGGTTGGAGGTAGTAGAGTGCAAGGCTCTTTGAGGGGTGTAGGCAGAGAGGCGATCCCTCAGGTATTCTGGGCCCAGACCATGTATGGCCTTAAAGATGATAACCAAAACCTTAAGCCTGATCCGGAATTCAACTGGGAGCCAGCACAGCTGCTGAAGGATGGGCTGGATGTGGAACCTCCTTGGTGTTGCTGTGAGGACCCTGGCAGCTGCGTTCTGGACCAATTGCAGTTTCCGGATCAAGGATAAGGGTAGGCCAGCATACAGCGAGTTACAGAAGTCCAGCCTAGAGGTGATCGTCGCGTGAATCACTGTGGCTAGGTGTTCCAGGGCCAAGTAGGGTGCTAGTCGTTTGGCTTGGCGAAGGTGGTAAAATGCCAGCCATGCTACCATCGTGATCTGAGCCTCCATAGAGAAGGAGGTGTCAAGTATCACTCCCAAGTTTCTGGCGGAGTGGGCCACTGTTAGCTGCACTCCATCCAGATTGGGTAGGCGTGCTTCCTCGCTTGGAACTTTCCTGCCCAGCCACAGGACCTCTGTCTTTGAAGGGTTGAGCTTCAGATGACTCTGCTTGAGCCACCCTGTCACCACCTCCAGGCAGGGCGGCCATCCATCAGGAGGAAGAGCTGGGTGTCATCAGCATATTGGTGACAACCCAGCCCAAACTTCCGCACCAGTTGGGCAAGAGGGCACATAAAGATGTTAAATAGAGTTGGAAAGAGAATTGTCCCTTGTGGGACTCCACAAGACAGTTGGTGACGGCTTGATGAGCTCTCTCCTAATGCTACCCTTTGTCCGCGATTCCGGAGAAAGGAGATCAGCCATTGAAGGAGATCAGCCATCTGATCCTGGCATCGGCGAGGCGGTGAGCTAAAAGCTCATGATCTACTGTATTGAACGCTGCTGAGAGATCTAATAATATAAGCAGCGCTGACCCGCCCCGGTCCAGCTGGCGACGGAGGACATCCATCAGGGTGACTAGCACTGTCTCTACCCCATGGCCAGGCCAGAAACCAGACTGGGATGGGTCTAGGACCGAAGCTTCTTCCAAGTATGCTGACAATTGGTCCATGACTGCTTTTTATAGAGTTGTATGTATGCTGCTGGAGGATCATTGTCCATGGGGTCGCGATGGGTCGGACACGACTTCGCACATAACAACAACAACAACATGTATGCTGCAGAGCAAGTGGATAGAACATCCATTTTCTGCCTCTTTCATCAGACTACAACTTGGCTATCCAATGAAGCTAATGAGTTGTGGATTCGAAACAGGTTTCACGGAAGGGATGGATGGCCATTAACCAGCTTAAGCAGTTGCTCTGATCCATACTGTTATACAAAGAGGAGACTGACATTTGGTTGATCTCCTCAAAGATGGGATGAAGGACAATGGACGCTAAAGGTCAAGTACCAGGAATGTGAGTCACACCCACCATTGGAAGGGCGGAAACTTTTTCTGCCAGTCTAAATTGGCAGATAATCTCTCAGCACTTTTGGATGTATTCTTTTGGATCTCTGTAATGGTTTTCAATTGTTGTAAGCAACCCAGGGTGAAAAACACAATAAATGTCAGATTGAAGAGCTAAAACAAAGGCAGGGCAGGGTTTTGTACAGCTTTTTAGTGCTTTCTTCCTCTTGGAAAAGGTGGGGCTGCACAGAACTCTTGCTATTGTCCCAGAGCTCCATACACAGGAAGCCCTCATCCCACAACTGGCCATTCTAATGCGTACAAGAAGAATGTCTTTTCTGGAATGACGCCTTATCCTACATTTGTGATATTTTTAGCCAGTTTAATGATGGTTCTTATTAATCAGATAATTAAAAATTACTTAGAGCTGTGGCTTTCAATCTCTGGTGCTCCAAGAAATTCTTTACACATTAAATGGTCAGGCTGAGAAGCCCTGGCTGATCTGCCTTGAAACCCTTCTTGGTTATAAAGAACTTGGGGAGATTTTCTAGTTAGAACACTCAGGTCATGCACGGTGTTGGACGGGCCCATGGGAGTGTCATCATTGTGCCGTTTAAATGGAGAGAGTGTGCTTTAGAGTACACTTAACATTACCCTGAGGCAGTACATTGCTGGAGGTAATTGTTAATGCTGGGAAAGCTCTCTTTCAAGGATACTTATCTGCCATTGCTGATCTCGTCACTAAAGAACATCTAATAAGGTTTAAGAGAACCAACAGTTTATAAGCTACCCTGTTAGGCGATGAATAAAACCTGATCTTAGAAGTGCAACCAGAAAATAAAACAATTTGCTATTAGCGATGCAGAGTTCATATGTTCATTTTGGAAGACTTTCAAAATTAAAGGCAGCTTGGTGTAGTGGTTAGGAGTGGCAGTTTCTAATCTGGCCAGCTGGGGTTGATTCCCCACTCCTCCTCCACATGCAGCCAGCTGGGTGACTTTGGGCTCCCCACGGCACCGATAGAGCTGTTCTGACCGAGCAGTAATAGCAGGGCACTCTCAGCCTCACCCAACTCACAGGGTGTCTGTTGTGGGGAGAGGAAAGTGAAGGTGAATGTAGAAGAAGAAGAGTTGGTTCTTATATGCTGTTTTTCTCTACCCGAAAGAGTCTCAAAGTGGCTTACAATCGCCTTTCCTCTCCCTACAACAGATACCCTGTGTGGTAGGTGAGGCTGAGAGAGCCCTGATATTCCAGCTCGGTCAGAACACCTTTTATCAGTGCTGTGATGTGACGAGTTCAAGGTCACCCAGCTGGTTGTATGCAGGGGAGCGCAGAATCAAACCCGGCTTGCCAGATTAGAAGTCTGCACTCCCCCTACACGAAGGAGCCACTTTGAGACTCCTTCTGGTAGAGAAAAGCAGCATATAAGAACCAACTCTTCTAAAGCCAGGGGCATGGGAACTGGATTTGGACCTGAAATTGTGGCATTTTAGATGTCTTCAAAATCCTCCCCCTTGGGGGAGGGGTCATTTTTCAGTGGCACAGCATCTATTTGGCACTTATGTTCCCAGGTTCAATGCCAGGCATCTCCAGTTTACAAAGGATGATGTACTACCTGAGAGCCTGGTGTACTGCTGCCAGCCTGAGCAGGCAATACTGATGGAGCAATGGTCTGATTCAATACAAAGCAACTTTCATCTGTTCATGTGTCCACTTGAATATCAATGAAAACAAATCTAGCTGACACATTGAAGCAAATGAAGCAGCACAAGAAATAAAAACATGATTTCACCAATTGCTTTGGAAGAACAATATTAGGTATATAGGCTCTGCATACACCTGAAAGGGAAACAGGTCATAGTAAATCCAGAGAAAAGTATAATCCTAGAATCCCAGGCAAATCCTAACCACTTTCACATTTTTCCACCCTGTGATCACATGTGAAAACCTATTCATCAGTCTGAGTGGCAATATGATGATGATGACAATGTAAATATCATAATACTTATTAGTTATCTTTACCACTGGCTCTTAAATAAAGTTGAAATGGCCATCTGGGTGGCTCTGTCTGGGTCTCAGGTCTGCTGCCCGTGTCTGTCCAGCCCTAGGACAGCACAGGCAGCGGGCCAATCCGGAAGTGCCCAGCAAAGCTGGGCACCTCCGGATTGGGATGGCCCCTAGAGCACCCGCCTCCCCCAGGCATGTGGGACCGCTCACACAGCCTCGCTGCCACATGGCTCCTGGCTGCCGAGAGCTGCACTTGCTTGACTCGCCTACTTGCAGGGCAGCCCTCCGCCCGCCCACCATGGAGCCACCCGCACCCACTCACCCCGCTTCCTACCGGCCTGCCCACAACCGGCCTGCTCCCTGCCGATGTTCCCATCACCTGCAGTAGGTCCCCCCCTTCGCCCGCTCTACCTGCAACTGCTCTCTAGCGCCCATTTTTCACTTTCCATAAATCCTGTAGAATTCAGTATATGGTCAAGCTAAAAGAATGTGGAAATGCATATTTCTCTCCATGCATAACTACATCACAAACAAACTGGTTTAATAGGCAGTTCTTCTTATTCAGGGAAACAATCCCCAGATTCTTTGAGAGAAGGCATAGCAATAAAACTGGTATAAAATTCAAAATAGGCTTGTTGTGCAGATTTGCCTTAAATGTCTCTAAGGATTCAATGCAAGATTATTTCCTTCTCAGTTTTATCTGCTTTACTGCAGAAGTCCCCATTGTGCTGATTGCTATAACAACAAACCAACCAGAGCTGAATAGCATTTCAATATCAAAATGTAAATATAGTCATAGGTAGGGCAAAGATATTATTTCCAGAGTGGAGTTCTTACAGAATACACAGTTGTCAGGCAATTGTATTTTTAGTGGAATCTAATGAGAACAAAATAATAGGCGGTGTGATCTCTGGCAGAAGCAAATATGATGGCCATGGGATACCATGTACTTGGACTTAGCAAAAAACAAAATGCCAAATCACATTCTGCATATTCATTGACCTGCACATTCGTAGAGATAACCTGTGAATAAGCAGCACAATTCTTGCAAGTGTTCTGCAGCCTATAACTCATTTGTTTCTACACCACTGTACCTAGGGTTGCCTGCTCTGGGTCTGGAAATAATTGGAAATTGGGGGGTGGAACCTGAGTAGGATGATGTTTGGGGAGGGGAGGGACTTCAGTGGGGTATAATGCCATGGAGTCCACCTTCCAAAGCAGCCATTTCCCCCAGTTGAACTGATTTCTGTTGCCGGGAGATCAGTTGTAATCCCAAGAGAAGTGGATAGCCCTAGCTATGCCCAAGGTGTGGTTTCAAGATCACACCGTAAACCAGGATAATCTTGTGACCACCTAACACAGATTTCTGGAATAAAACAGCAGTCTATTGACACACTGAAGACTAGCAAAATTTCTTCCAGCATAAACTTTTGTACATCAGAGCTCACTTCATGAGATGCATGATTTGCAAAAGCTTAACACCAATAATTTTTTTGTTAATCTTTAAGATTAGTCATTTTTTACAGGTTGACTTGAAAGCTAAAGATGGAAATCTGTTCCTGGCAGTTTATCACCACATGATTAAGATGAGTAGTCTCCTGCTTGCTTCTTCCATCCAGAATCCTCCGACAGAGATACCTGTTTTCACTAAAAATTTCTGCTCTCCCTTTTATTCCTCCTCTGCACATGGTAGAACATTCCAGGAGATTCTAGTAATTTTTACTGTTAGATACTTTAGGTTTTCTTTATTGTGAGGGGACACTCAGCAATCCCACTAGGAGAGCCAAAACTTCACATCTAATGTTATCTTCCCTGAATAGTGAGGTTCCATCTAAAGCCGGCCTAGAACAACTGGTTTCATAGCAGCTGGTTCTACCTAAATAGACAGATTTAAGCTATTATTCTTTAAAACAAAAGTGAGAAAGATCGTCTGTGTGTTAAGGAACCATTTCACCACAGCCTCACCCCCCCCCCCCAACTCCATAGTGTAATAGTGCTGTAAAGTGTCATCAGTACCTTTGAGAAGGAGTGGCTATTTCAGTCTCCACCTTCTTCTCAGAATGGCATCACTACCTGAAGTGAACTAAATTTTGCGACTCCCAGCCTTTATCCTAAAGCAGGCATTATAACACACAACAGTACAGTAAGTGCTGAACTAGCCCTGATCTCTGAACAGCAACTTCCCTATTACCACTCTCTTCTTGTAATGAACATTTGCAAGCTTGTGCAGTTTAGGGTGCACAATCAGTTCACATAAGGTCATGGTGGTGTTCTGCAAACCTGGCCAGTGCCCTGTGGCATGTGCTCACAAACATGCACAGAATTCCTCATATCATCATATTGAGAGTTCTCTTGAGGGAGACAGTTTGAAAACTACTGTTTTAGGATGAGACCTAAACAACCACCATTCTCTCCATCTGGCTTTTACACATTTCAAAAATAAACTCATTTCAACCAACTGAGGTCAATGGCTGCAAATCCATGGCCTTCCAGCCCCTTCACTCTCTCTCTCTCTAGCAGCCAGCAAGACACTCACACAAAACATGTGCGTTACCGAAGTGGCCAAAGCAGCAAGATCTCAAGCTCCAGTGCCCACCCTTGAGCCCGCCTTCCTCTCTCTTAACCTGGAATGGGGCTTTCTTTTTTAAAAATGCCTGGAGCAATGAATAGACACACAATCGCCCAGGCAGAGCACAAAATAAACTTTTCTTCACCAGTTTGCCCATAAAGTATGCCTCTTCCCTACAAAAAACAAACAAACAAATCTCCCAAAATATATATTTTTTAACTTCAAGGCTTTGGATTGCGACAGGGATTCAAGTACAAGGAGCCCTATGCATCCGTGAATAAACACATATGCGTTTAAATGAATAAGTTTCATTTTTAAATAATTAGTGGGCATCATGGTCCCTTTAAAAGAGTAAGAAAGGTGATTGACCGCCTGTCTTGATTGACAGGCGGAAGAGAGGAGTCTGTCTAGTGCATTCCCCTCTTCCACCATTTCAAGCAGGTGTGCAAAATGGCTGGAAGTGCTACACAGCAGCAGAGGAGCCAGCAGATGAGGAATTCGGGGAGGCGTGTGGGGGGGTTAGCTTTACGCCATTGCGCTGGCGTAAGGCTTTTTTTTCCTGAGCGGAATGGCCCTCAGTTTAGACTAGGGGTCGTCAAACTGCGGCCCTCCAGATGTCCATGGACTACAATCCCCAGGAGCCCCTGCCAGCATTCGCTGGCAGGGGCTCCTGGGAATTGTAGTCCATGGACATCTGGAGGGCCGCAGTTTGACAACCCCTGGTTTAGACCATAAAGAATGTATTTATTCTTCCAGTCACCAGGAATATCATTAGGTAAATGTCCCACTATTGTTCATGGAAATTACTGACCTCCTGTTGAAGCAAAGAACAAGCTGGAGCCAAGCCATAACAATTAAGAAACTAACAGTGCCATCCTAAACAGAATTACACCCATCTAAGCCCATTGACTTCAATGGATTTAGAAGGGGTTAACACTGTTTTGGATGTCTCTGCAAATGACTGGTTGTGTTTCCATGTATTGTTCAGTTCTTTGTATCCAGTACCGAATCCAAGCATCCCACTTAAAATGAGATCCTTTTTTAACAGAACATACCAGCTGGTAAGTGTTTGAACTATTTACCAAAAATAATATCTATTTAGGAAACCATCTGCAAAATGGTTAAATATTTTTCAAATGTAGTTGTCAATCACATGCCAATGGCCTTCTGAGAGATTTGGTCTCACCATGTTCTTCTACTATTGGCTACCTTTGGTTAGGCTAATCTGTGTCTGTGTCCCTTGACTCAAAGATGTTGGCGCAGTAGGGAATGGAACAAGCCAAGACTTTGTAGATCTACATCTGACTCCTGTAGGAATCATGTCTGTGACCTTGTAGTAAAATATGTTTTTTAATGCATAAAGTCCTAGGTTCAACTCCTGACATTGTTAGGCAAGAAACATAGCCGAGCAAGTGTTAGGAAAACTGTCGCTCAGTCTTAGAACCTGGATATCTGCTGTCAGAGCAGGTAATACTAACCCTGATGTATCAATAGTCTGATGGTATAAGGCAATTTGGGCTTGTCCCCTGTACTCCACACCCAGGGGCAAATTCCTTGCCAAGTTACTACCAAACTCACACCCCACTTCTGATTTTGATAAAGTCACCTATCTGTTATCCGATGTCGACCCCTATATTTCATATAGGGTGGCACTTTTCGCTCTGGCCACCAGGAAGATCCAAGCCAAAGCTTTTTTACAGGTGTCCCCACCTTGATACTCCGGGTTTTTTTTTCTTAACTTTAACTCAGTAGCCCTCGTCTACAATTTTATGTATTGTGAATAAAACACAATATTGGAGAAATATTGTTTTATTCATATTTGTACCATATTGTTTTTAATTATGTTTTGTAATGGCCTTTGGCTATACACAATAAATGTTATCATATCGTATTGTATAAGGCAATTTCATATGTTGTTCCTTTCCTTAGTTACCACACCACAATGCTGGCTGTTTCCAAGTTTAAATTCCCTTCCCTTCCTTGCTGGAAAATCTTTCCATATAGCCAATATTCTTGAGCAACATTTGCCAAACAATTCATTTGCACTTAAATTTGTCAGACTTAAACATTATACCATAAACCATTTAACAAAGTTTGAGTCCAGTGGCACCTTTAAGACTAACCAAGTTTAATTCTGTGTCTAAGCTTTTATGTGCATGCATACCTCTTCATATACCCAGAATTTAACTTTGTTGGCCTGAAAGATACCACTGGACTCAGACTTCGTTCTTTTGTTTGAGACCACCACTAAGTTGAGGATATATCCTGCAGTTTGTGATAGCTTTTGGGCCTGCACAGTCACTGAACTTTTTTGGTCACAGACAGTATGCATCCCACAGACACATAGTTACCTCATTAACGTCTCTATGCCTGTGCACCACTAAAGTGACTGACAATGGATGAGGGGGTAAAAACTACAGTTCCCATGAAGCAGTGCAAGAATGTACATGCAAGATTTTTTCTATAGGCGGACAATTTGCTTGCTTGTGCTATGAACCTCCACCGAGCCATGTAGCCATAAGAATTACAGGGAGACACCTCACATCTGTAAGTTACTGTGACCTGTTAATGTTTGTGTACAAAAGAATGCAGTAAATAGCAGATGGGAATGCTGTGGTGGCAGCAGAAAGGAAGCCATGGGAAAGCTATATGAGAATGCACATGTACAATCATCTTTTTTGCTGTTGCACACATGCAGACTATTTAAACACAGACAGTTTGAGCAACATTTGACTACATGAAATGCAGACTGCAAATGGATCACAAACAGGAAATGTGATCAAGAGTCTCTGACCTGAGAAAATAATATCAATTTGGGATCACAACGTTAATTGGTTTTTCCCATTGTTGATCCTGCTGAATTCAGATTGATTTGAACCCAGGTTTTCCTCCTTCCTATCCCCTTCCTATCCATTCAGCACTTAACTGAGGAAGCTCAGAGTGGGGAGGGGAGTGGCAGTTGAAAAACTACTTGTTTATTTTTCTTTTGCTGAACAGTGGAGGGGGGTTGGGTGAAATCCAGCCAGCATTAAAGGAGGAGAAGAAGAAGAGTTGGTTCTTATATGCCACATTTCTCTAGCCAAAGGAGTCTCAAAGAGCCTTACATTCGCCTTCCCTTTCCTCTCCCCACAACAGACACCCTTTGAGGTGGGTGAGGCTGGGAGAGCCCTGATATTCCTGCTCGGTAAGAACAGCTTTATCAGTGCTGTGGCGAGCCCAAGATCAACCAGCTGGCTGCATGTGGGGGAGCAGGGAATCAAACCCGGTTCACCAGATTAGAAATCCATGTTCCTAGCCACTATACTAAGCTGGGTCTCTAAGAGTACTTTATGTCTTGACTTTTGACTCCAAACCATAACAAGCCAGGGAGGAGCCAAGTGCAGGATGTGGCTGATTGTTTCTCTCTTTTCCTGAATGAGGCACCAACAGCCTTACAGAGAATGAGGCAAATCTCTGCTTGAGCGCAGTCACTTTAAAACGGCAAAAATACGCAATGGGAGGGAAGTCTTGCAACTGGGAACCTGGAAGTCTTTGAACTGTTGCCCTGACCAATCAGGGAAGACTGCTGTGCTACATCAGCATTGCAGGCACCAGGGCGGAAATTAATCTGGCAAAACACAGAACATTTACACTTATACTGGGGGCTTCAAATATAATGATGTATATCTACTCCTGGATATTGCGGGGGAAAGGTACGGTCACCACGGATCAATCATGGATGTTGCAGAAGGAAAATTTAAAGCACCCAAAATCAAAATGGAAATCTAATACAGTGCAGAGGGGAGGGGTTTATTTGGGCTGGGAGAGGATAAAAAGCAAAGTGCAGATTTGATGCAGGAGTGACACATGGTGTCTGTATATGTGCATGTGTGTGTGTGGGGGGGATCTTCTGATTACTGAGTCCTGCTGGGCTGTGTGCTACTATTTTATTATTACAATTTTTTCAGTTTAGCCCTATCAAATTCAGTTTTGCTGTTCTGTTCAACAAATGCTTCCCCTCTTGGCACTTACAGATAATGAGTGGGTCGATACACACATTTGTGTCTACACAAACTCACTGATTTCAGCAGGATTTGTATATACCAGATTGTAGCAAATTACTCCATGTTTTCTTTGTAACATGGTAAATCAATAGCTATACCACGTAAGCTGTGACATAATTAATGAAGGTTGAACATTAAGCACTTGCTTCCCTTTTGGTCAGCCATTGAATGTTTTTCATGATATGTCCTTCAGTCCTAAAACAACTTAGGCCTCACTTCAGTACTTTAGCCAAAGGACTGGATTGGCATGTGAAAAAAGGAAATAATTCAATTATGAAAGGTAGAGGTAATTGAAGTTAAACACACATACATCCTGCCACCATTTCTGTTCGTTTATTAAAGGTGGGGATCTAAGGCAAACTAAAAGTGTAGCTTGCTCATGGTCCCTCACATGTTCTTTGAGAATAAATACTAGCCATGGTTCCTTGGCTAATGTCCAACATGGGCAATTATGAAGTACACTTCCTCACTTATACTTCCCTGTAGTTTCAATTAGTCAAATTGCTTTCATGCTCTGTGGGGTACTAGTACTGGTCTCATTAAACAGCTTTAGCTTTTCCCCTCCTAGGAAACTCTGCCTTTTCTTGGTGTCGTCAAATACACACACGCTTAACTAAGTGGAAGCTAGAGTCTCCGACGCTGTAAATTAACATTGTTTTCATTGAGTTAATGGACCAAGACCAATTTGCCTCACTGGGGATCTTGACCAAAAGCCTGGAAGCTAATTGTTTCCTATATTAAAGCTGCTATGAATGGCAATTAATTATATACGATTATTATTGCTATTCATTCAGAAACTTCAAGTCTGAGTTCCAAACAACGAGGTGTCTGATGCTGACCTTTTTATACAGAAAAAACAAACAAACTTTGACTAGTTGGCTATCCTAATTTCTCTTTTATTTTGATGAATGTGAATATATTATTCTAGTTGAATAAAATATTAAGTATATTTTAATAGATATTTGCATCATATCTGTATGTTGAAAATAAGCATGAAAATAACCAGAACGGGTTCCGGATATGTACAAAATTTCAATTCCCCATTTTCAATTATTTCTTCATCAGTGGAATAATCTACAAAATAATCATTACAGCATTATTAATAATTAAAAGGTATACAATAATACATTAAGTGTGCAGTAGAATTTCCACCTACTTTTAAACAGAGTTCATTTCAATTTACTTCCATTATTTCTGTGAGAAAAGTATAAAATATAAGCACAGGATGAACTTATCCTTAAAATATGAACTTAAAATATAAGCACAGGATGAACTGGTGATTACAGTAACAATAAACTATATTACAATGTAAAAAATATTATAAAACAATACAATGTATCTTATCATACACAATGTCCCAAAGGCTCTCAGTTTCAAAGAGGCTTTTTTTTACTGCTCTTTGGCAAGAAAAACCCCATTACTCCCCCTTACATTGAGGTTTTTAACAGTAGCGCTAAAGGACAGGTGCAGCCAAAGTTGACCTAATTAAAGATACAGTCTCATAAGTGGCACGAAAGGTCCCAAGTAGTATTTAAACCGTTTGGAAACAAATCGTTCAAATGGAAATTATCCTGTTGAAACAGCAATTTATTTATGTCAGTTCTGTAATTAGCACCCAAGGTCCTCCGGATCATGTTTCTTTTACTCCAAGTAGCCTTACCACGGGACATCTTGCGCTCACAGCTTTAAGCAGGATAGATGTTCTAGGATATGGATCTTAAAGGGTTGTCATACCCATGTAAATCAAATCACATGGACATAAAATAATATAGATTACACATTTTGTAACACAGTTTATAAATAGAATAAATGGAATAGACAGAGATGGATCCCAAAGCCCATGTAGAAGGCCACAAGAAAATATCGAATCCAAAGAATGACCAAAATGCAACACAGTTATGGCACATGCCACCAACTGGCCATTTAACCTACCTTTGGATATACTGTGGGAAATGTACACATGTCAGAATTGGGGAACAGTCTTATCTTGCTCAGTCTCAGCACTTGGTAAAGTCCTGTTTTGAAATCTAAGATGCCAGTTCTTGCAGTTCCCAAGACTATGTCTTCATTATAAGCTAAATGCTTCTGATCCTTCCCTAGATGTGCATGGTCTTCGTCTAAAAAACCACACATCCTTTGTCTCAGAAAGAAGTGTCTATTCACAATGTGAGTAGAAATTTTGCTATAACTTTAAAATACTCTTGGATATTGGTATATAAGTCACTTCAATTGACCAGTGCTGGATCAACTGTACTGTGGGTCAACTTTCTGGCCTTTCCTTTGCATTAATGGTATTCTAGAATTCTGACATGTTTATTCTACATGGAAAGCTCCATTGATAGAGTTAGTCAAGAATTAAGTAACTATCAGTGTTATTTATTTATTTATTTATTTATTTATTTATTTATTTATTTATTTATTTATTTATTTATTTATTTATTTAGATATTTATACCGCCCTTCCCTACGACTCTGGGAGGTGTACATAAAACATTTTGGAGCATTTACATAGAACACTATCAAAATCAATATAACAGTATAACAATAACAACAACATACCAACTGGAACAATTAGAACAGCACTTCGACAATAACTTTGACACTCTCTCAGCAGGTTCGATCTCTCAGTCTGGAGAGGGGCTGTAGATATTATGGGTCAGTTGGCCCCACCAAATGCCTGGTGGAAGAGCTCCTTTTTGCAGGCCCTGTGGAATTGTGGAAGTTCCGGCAGGGCCCTGATCTCTTCAGGGAGCTCATTCCACCAGGTGGGGGATGGGACTGAAAAGGCCCTGGCCCTTGTTGAAGTCCGACATGCCTCTTTAGGGCCAGGGATCCGTAGCCAGTTGGAGGTGGCGGAGCGTAGAGCTCTTCTAGGGGTGTAAGCAGGGAGGGGGATCTCTCAGATACACTGGGCCCAGACCGCGTATGGCCTTAAAGGTGATTATCAAAACCTTAAGCTTAATCCGGAATTGAACTGGGAGCTAGCTGAGTTCTTGGAGTACCGGCCGGATATGAAATCTCCATGATGTCTTAGTGAGAATCCTGGTTGCGGTGTTTTGCACCAGTTGTAGTTTCTGGATCAAGGATAAGGGTAGGCCTGCGTAGAGCGAGTTGCAGAAGTCCATCGCATGGATCACTGTAGCTAGGTGTTTTGGTTCCAGGTAGGGCGCTAGTAGTTTGGCTTGGCGGAGGTGGTAAAATGCTAGCCATGCTACCTTTGTGACCTGGGCTTCCATTGTAAGGGAAGCATCCAGGATCACACCCAGGTTCCTGGCGGAGTGAGCTGCACACTGTTGCTAGGAGCTGCACACCGTCCATGGTGGGCAGGCGCGCTTCCTCTCGACATGGAATTTTACTCTAGTTAAATACATAAAGAAGCAGACTTCCGATATTCAATCCCATTGCCAACAGAAAGATTTTTCACAAAATGGGTGACACTGGCCCTCTTTGAAATCCTAGCAGCAGTAGCAATGTTTTATGCCATCTGGAGCCTATGCGGAATCTTATTAGGGAAGACAGCCAATACAGAATTACAATAATCAGATCTCATAGTAATAGAAATAAAAATAACCCCCTTTTCAGAAACTCGGGAAGAAAACATGACTGTTTTACTCACATTAGTTATTGACCTGGTCCAACATGCAGCCCAGTAAAGCAGGGGAATTCTGAAGTGATAGAACAGACTTTCCATTTCAAACTGGAAGTACGTGTGTTTAATACCTTCAGTTTCTTCTGTATCTAGAAACATGGAACAGCAAGGGTTCGAACCTTTCTCCCTGATGTGCTAGATCTTTTGTTGCAGAGAGTTCTTGGATATGGGAAAGTATTGGGAAGATGGCCTCCTCCACCTGCAGTCTAAAGTGCTGTAGTCATTTCATATTTTACCACCCCATTCAGCTAAATGCACATACTGTACCTTCGTTTTGTCAGCTGAAATTTCATGAGAACAATTGCATGCAACTTGATGGATAGGGCTGCCAGAGGTAAATTTGATCTGAATCTAAGTGTATAGACAGACATAGCATTCTAAGGGAGGTCACACAGCTGATTCTTCACCTACGGTGTGAGCACAAGTCCATTGGGCAGATATGCAGCCGACATGAGAACTCTGGATAAACTGTGTGCCTGGAGTTTCATGCTGGGAACCCAGTTCTCAGGGATAGGGGGACCCAATTTAGATCAGGACTGCAGTATGTGCAGCAAAACAGTGGCTTCTTTTCCTCTAGGTTATTATTCCAAACTGAAACATTTCCAGGGAGCCTCCCTTTGCCCAGCTGAAAAATCTTACATGAACTGATAGCTACATTTCGCCACTAGGGCAAATAGTACTTCCCAAATCCGTAGGTCAAGAAAATGATAGGTGGGGCTAAGCACTCTTTCCGCAGGTGCCATGTTCTCATTCTAAATTGGGTCCCCAAGCACCTGAAAACTGAACTCCCAGCATGGAACTCCCAGGTGCATATCGGTGGACAGTCCATATGTCAACTGTGTAATGCGTAGATCAGGCCCTTGAAGTCATATTCTGGGTTGGTAGATTGCTTCTCACATCCATGAAATGTGTCATTCCATACCAGAGTTGTCCCCCCCCCCCACCTCCCCCATTCAAATGAAAATATAACCTATGTGCATGTGCGCATGTTTTCTAAACGTGTCCTAGGACAAAAAAAAAATTGAAGGGTCGCTGCAATACTAGAAAATCTCTTCTACTGTTAGAGGTCAGACTCCTCAATTTAAGGGGCAGTTTGCCCCAAAACGCCCTTCATTAATGATGCCTATGTCCTGCTATTATAATGCTCTGCTATTTCATTTTTGTGCTAGAAATATACAAAAATGGGCCAGACAGCAATGTCTGCAGTCACGTAGAAAGGGATGTACTGCTTTCCAGGAGATGCTTGGATTTCTCAGGTGACATCATCCTTAGTCCATAGAGATACTCGGCTGCAAGCTTTTCTCTCCCCCTGTCTAGAGACAATACCTATTTGCAGATCAATGACACACCTAAGAACTGTTACTAATCTCATCACCCTCTAAGTGCTCTTTCCTTCCCCCCATGCCCGAGGAACTCCAATAGCCCTTATTTACTCATCTACCACAGGTGCACTCACTTTCTGTCCTATTTATTTATTTGTTTGTTTGTTTGTTTATTATATTTATATACTGCCCTTCCCAGAGGCTCAGGGCGGTTTACATAAAATGTATAAACAATAAATGAAACAATCTATAACATATAAATAACCTTAACAATAATACTAATAACTAATAATTGTAACAGTGCAACAGTGCAAATAGGTCCAGAGTGCACTGATGGAGGATCATCAAGACCCCATTCACTCTTTACTTAACTTGGCCATTGTAATCGTGCCTTTGTTTGCTTTCCTGGGAGATTCCTCATGGGTCCATTACAGGTATTATCTCTGTCCTGGGAAAACTCCAGAACCTTGCCCTGTGCTTTGTCCACTCTGGAGGAGAACACTACCTATCTTCTAGATTTCTTTATTTTGTACCAACAATACAATCAAGTCAATTGTGTAAGTGGGTAGAGAGCCCAACAAATAGCCCGACAAGTCTGGCTATTTAAGGCACAGGCTGGAACTTCTCAGTGTGTGTGTATGTTCCAACACTGCCCCGTTGCTATGGAGAAACACCAGAATGATACAGCATCCCCCCCCTCCTTTTTGGCATTTTTTTGGGGGGGAGGGATTTGTGGTTTTTTGGACTTTATGTCTGTGTGGATTTCTGAGATGCTGAACATGGTTACTGGAGTTCAAAAAGTCATGTTTGGTAAATGGTTGGCTTAAAAACAAAGTGCTCAGTCCTCTGTATGATCGGGAGAAGGATGCTTGATCACCCACCCCCCACTTTCCCAGCTCATTTCCCACCTCCAGAAAACACAAACAGGACTGTTTTTGCCTGCCTGTGTTGTCGGAAGGCTGGACATGGAAACTGAAGCCCAAAAAGACATTTTTGGTAAATGGTTGGCTTTTTAAAAAAGCGTTCAGACCCCCATATGATTGGGTGAAGGCTGCTTGATCATGCACCCACCCTCTTTTGCAGCTCATTTTCCACCTCCAGAAAACAGAAATGAGGCTGTGTTTTGCCTGCCCAATCCCAAGAAGACCATGATCACTTTGCAGAAGATTTTATTTTACTTTTGTCAACGTAGCTTTGCAATCATGCTGAAACACAGACTACGCCATTTTTAAAAAATTACTTGGAGCAGGAAATGGAGAAGGGAGGGTGGACAGCTTCGGGATGCAGGCGACATCATGTAGAGGGAGCTCTAAAACTCACCAGTAACCAGAGGCTGTCCAGGAGCAGAATCGTTGTGTGGAAACGGTCCTTGATTAGTCTTCCTTCAAAAGCCAATACAGGCTTGGAAATAGCCTTACCCATCCCTCTGCCTTTTCCTTACAGAAACCAAAGCTTGAAGGTCGTTAGTACTGTTAATAGCAACCTCCATCACTGCAAAGTCCATGTACTGCTTCTATTATTTAGGAATTTTAACCCATTGTTTTTTGGGTTGTTTTTAAATTCAGATTTTTCTGCAGGTTTGTAGAAGGCTGTCTTATTTATTCACAGCTCCAGTCTCTAGTTTTTAGATTAAGCCATGTTGAGAATTAGATATGTCATTAAAAAAAAAAATCAAACATAGACAGAGTATATCTGATTCATCAGCTACCTGGATAAAAATATCTTTGATTTTTATCTCTGACAGAATCCATTTATTTCTCCTACTCTTAGGTTATCTGGGACTTGTATAGAGCTAATTTGTGTGTTTCCTGTGTAGGTACAATAGTTGCCACAATCTCGTTGGCTAAACCCATAAAGATTTAACTAACAATCTGCTCCTGATCCCTCAGTGGTTGTGTGAGAAGGAGCCATTGAAATGTACCTTGGAAGATAACAGCAAAAGGTTTACTTAGGGATGTGGGAGAACCAACATTGGAGATAAACCTTTTCATCCTAATGGAAAGAACAAACAAGGAAACTAATCTCTCTGCCCCCTCCTAAATATTAGCTTGGGTCTATAATCCATAAAGTGATCAGCACTCTTAGCTTCTAATTGATTCCAATATTTATTGTGGGTGCTTTTATTCTTACTAGGTAAGTCCCAATTGTGTAAGAGTCAATTGTGCCTGTTAAAGATGCTGTATGCTCGGCATTTTCACGTTCGAGTTTGCTCCTGTTTCTAAGAGCTAGAGAGACCGAGCATTTACGTCTCTTCTTATTTATACATTGCTTTAAAAATATCAAGACATCACCAAGGTAACCACTAGCATCATTTTCAGTGCTTCACTTTGCAGCTTGACATATGCTACCATTGACAAACCACTTATTCAGAACAGCTCAACTGGAGCCTGCAAGGCTACATACAGATGATTATTTCTGTGGAGAAAAGCCAGTTACTACAGGACAAGAAACTCCTGGAGATGTGGGGGTGAAGCTTGGGGAAGGCAGGGCTTGAGGAGAAGAACCTCAGCTCTGGATAAGGCCATACAGTCCACTCTCCAAAGCAGTCATTTCCCCCAGGGGAACATCTCCGTAGTCTGGAGATCTCCTAAATTCTGGAAATCTCCAAGTATGTCCTGGAGGCCGGCAGCTCTACAGTTTCTACAGTTCCTAACTGCAGTGTACTGTTGAAGATTTGCCCACTTCTGCCCTTGAGAATTGGGCCAAAGGTACCAAAAGCAAGATAAAATAAAAAAAACAAACACTACTTGTTATTAGGACCAATCAAGGATCACTGCTGAGGTCCCCCACTTCCCCAAACTCTACCATCCCCAGCCCCTGCTCCCAAATCCCCAGGAATTTCCCAAGTGGAAGTTGGCAAACCTACTAGGGGTCTCAAAAGCTGGAAGTGGACTGAGCCGCTCTGGACCTCTGAAAGGGCCTCTTTCCATACAGAGCTTTTTGTCTGGTTTTGTGACCAAACAGTAGAAGGTTATTCTGGACAATCCACATGATAACATTCTCTAATAGGGTTCCAGCCAATTGTTCACCATCCTTAGTGTGCTCTTCACTCAATCTGCTTTGCTAAGATCTTTCTGGGAAGGATTGTATTCAAAGTGGGGTCATATAAAAACAAGAAACTCAATTTCTGAAACCCCCTGCCCATATCTACACCGTTTTACCTCCCTACCCTTGGACTACCCATTATTCCCTCCCCCACCCCCCACCCCCCACACACACGCCATTTCCTTCCCTCATGACCACATACTCCTTTGCCACCAGAGGGCTTAAACTGGACTATTTTAAAGGGGGGGGGGATACTGGTATCATAAAGGAACTGTCGTTTCTGTAAAAGCCTGCAAAAGTCCCAGCGGTGGATGTACCACATGTATGAGGAAACAATTTCTGTAAAGCCAGGATTCTTCACAGAAAGGATAGGGATACTTCCTGCTTCCCTCCCTGGCTCGTTAGTAAATGGAGCCAAGGACCAATGTGACAGCTCTAAACCATTCTAGGCACTGCCCATAGCCTCATCTGGGATAGACTGGATATGGACTGGAGAAGTGGCGGTAGATCTTGAAACGATAGTTTAAATATTTTACTTTAAATGTTTCTATGCTGTCTTTCCACCTTGTTCAGTCTCCAAGGTGGCAAGCGTTAAAACATTTTGAACTTGAAACAAAAATACATATAATGTATTTAACACAATTAAACAACACACAAACACACATCGACTCATAAAACAAACACACAAACAGGGAGACAAAGTTTGAGGCGAGCGGCACCAACAAAGTTTTATTCAAGGAATACGTTTCTGGGTGCATGCACTCTTCCTCGGAGAGAGGGCTCTGAAGATGACCAGAGTGACTGGGCAAGTTCACGCGATCCATTTTGAAATGAATCTTGGGATGCTGAATAGGGATTCCAGACGGCATTCTGGCTTTTGGGCAAAGCTCTATGGTAAAGTTAATTCTAGAGGCCTTATACAAAGCTGAGATCCTTTGCACTTATTTCTGGCTTCTTCCCTCCCTGCTCCCAGTAAGTTCACCTCCATCCCCCACTGGCTGGCCTTAATGCTGGCTGCCCAGATCTAGTGCCTTTGGTACACAGTGTTCAAAAGGAAGAGAAGCAGCACTTGCTTTGCAGCATATCTGCAGAATACTTTTGCCTTGAATACAATTTGCAATTAGTGCAAGTCTGCTCAGACTGATCAGGCCTGCTCTGTTGTTTTCATGCTGTGGCTCCTTCTGTTCTCCAGTCATACTTTGCCATCGAATCTCTTGGTGACTGAGGAGTCTGAGCAAAGCAAGCTCATCTTACACAGAGCGCTTTGCATCTTGTGAAGTTTGGTGCACAGACCCTAAAATCAGTTCCCCTGGCTTAACAGGTAGTTCAGTCCCAGGGCTGCAAGCAACAATCCAGAATGCCCCACTGAAAATGGTTGCCTTGGCCATTATAGACTGAGCTCTGGGGAAGCACTGAAGTGAAGTGTGCCTTAGGAAGGGATATAACAGAGATGTGAAAGCAGCCCAAATGTTATAAATAGCAGGAAACACCGAACAGTGCAGCAATAAAATCCACGTGGAAATAAGAAACCCTTGTGGCTATGACTCCACTCCCCCTCCAGCCTGTTCTTATTTTCCAAAGTATGAGAGATCATCTGATTGTTGTTTAGTAATGCACAGCCCAAAAGTTAAGGTTGGGAGAATTATGCAATGCACTTAGCTGTCTGTTGGTATTTTTTCTCTTGATGTCCTGCCACAGACATTCAACTGTTCTACACCGCTGCCAAATCAACAGTTTGTAAAGGAGGTGGCAGGAGGGAGGAAAAGGGAGAGCTTCGTGCAGATTTGAAATCATTAGTCATCAACTTTTATTTTTCATCATGTTCCTGATCCTGACATTCTTACCAATGGCTCTTGGAATATACCAGCCGTTTGGGTTTATTCTGCCACTGGTAGGACTGCCAAGGGTGTTTCTAATCACTCGTCGTAACCTAGGGAGACAAAACGGTCAATAAATAGAATCAATTAAAAACATGGAACTTTCCCCTCAGATTAGGGCAGGGAAACCAACCTCCAGGTGGGACCTCGGGATCCCCTGGAATGACAGCTCATCTCCCCTCTATACCATTGTAGAAGAAGAAGAAGAGTTGGTTCTTATATGCCGCTTTTCCCTACCCGAAGGAGGCTCAAAGCAGCTTACAGTCGCCTTCCCTTTCCTCTCCCCACAACAGACACCCTGTGGGGTGGGTGAGGCTGAGAGAGCCCTGATATTACTGCTTGGTCAGAACAGTTTTAATCAGTGCCCTGGCGAGCCCAAGGTCACCCAGCTGGCTGCATGTGGGAGAGTGCAGAATCGAACCCGGCATGCCAGATTAGAAGTCCACACTCCTAACCACTACACCAAGCTGTACTCTCCTGAGGTCCCTGTTCTGCCCAGGCTCCATCCCCAAATCTCCAGTTTTCCTACCAAGAACTGGCAACCCTACCCCATCCCCCCCCCAGGGTGGGGCTACAGAGTACCTGGCAACCCTAGTTTAGGGCAATAATACTTAGAATGTGCATAGTCCTTGAGAATGTTCATAGTGCTCCAAATACATTACTATTACAAGAACCCTGTATGTTATGTCAGTATTACAGATGGGGAGGGTTGGGCAGCACCACAAATTAGTTTATCATACAGGTAACATTTGAAATGAGAATATCTATCGTTCACAGCTAACATCACAGACTATGAAACATAACTGGTTCCTGGCCACTTCCAGTAAAAGTAAGGTAGAACAAGGATGTTATCACCACAAACAGGGTTTCCCTGATCCGACAACTTAGTCCATCGGCTGCTGCTTCCAGGAGGTGGTTAAGTGAGGGAAATGATGACGCTCCCCCTTGCATTTCTTTTACTGGTTGTTACAAGGAAGCAAATGAGGGAGACTTACAGAGACTTACAGGCGTCCCATGTAGTGTTTGGCTGAGTCGCTTCACAGTGATAGTAGCCTGGCCCTAAGAGGTAGTATTGTTAGGCCACACCATGGCAGGAGGAACTCCATCAAGTGCAAAGCTCCAGTTCTGAATCATCTTTGTACTTTAGAAACTAATGCATGAAATATTGTAGCATAATACATGTTTCACTCAGTGGTCATAGAATCCTCGAGTTGGAAGGAGCTAGGCAGGCTATATAGTCCAACCCCCTGTTCAATACAGGATCAGCCTCAGGTTATCCGTCCAGCTGCTGCTTAATGAAGTAGACACAAAAAAGAAAGTGCGCAATAAATCACAGTAAAAAATCAAGGTCACAAGGAACCCATGTAGGCAGCAGGAACAGGAATCCTTATGGCACATGAGTGAACAAAATAGCTTTAATCGTCAGCTTCCTCAAAAATAGAAGTCAAAGCAGAAGTCAAACTTGCATCAGTTACATGAATCCTTACTCAGTGACAACAATCAGGCTTACAAGAATTCAACAACCGAACAATGGGCCCATTTTTTTAAAATGGCGCTAACCCTATTTTGTTCGCTCATCTGTTTTGAAGATTTATGTTCCTGCTACCTACACAGGTTCCTTGTGATCCTCACTTTTTACTGTGATTTGCTGCGTAAAGACTGCCAGCCCTTTCATTGAGTTTCCCATGTTTGTTTCAAAGGCCAAGTTAAAATGCACTTCATTTTCTTGGTCAATCTGCTGTTCTTTTTGTGGGGTTGTTTGTTTTTTTTGCATCCTCCTTTTATTACTAAATTTTAATTCTGTGCTGGCATTTCATGTTTTGTTTTAAACATATTATTAAATCCGTGGGTTCAGTGAAGACATGGACACTTCAGCCCCAAACAAGCAACACTTTACTAGAATCAGAATACACTGAACACAGATGAGCGCAACTGAGGAACTTATATACTTGCTTGAGACTCCATCCAAACATGTGATTGGCCTTCAAAGGGAGCCCGTGATAGGCCCATAAGTCTATTTGCTAATTGGACAGAATCCTGGAGCTGGTGAATCCCTGACAAGAGTTCAGGATGCCAGTCTTTGCTCTAAGCTTGAGGTTTCTGAATGTCCACATACCCAACATCTATCTTAATAGGTTGGGGAATTTAAAGAGAATATTTAAATCATATCTTTTCTACTGCCTACTTGTATAGTCCTTCTCTTCCTCTTTTTGTTTTACTGCCATAGGCTGTTTCCACGTGGGGTGAAAAATGTGCCCCCACAATGGCAGCAGCCAACATGGCAAAAACAGGCAAGAATGGGATTGATGTGCCCCATTCCCATGCTGCTTGATCGAGCACTGCCTCCATCCCTCCTGTTATGCCAGCATTTTGTCCTCAACAGCGGTAACTGCCTTTAAGGCCCTGCCTGCCTGCCTGCCTGCCTGCCTGCCTGCCTGCCTGCCTGCCTGCCTTCCTTCCTTCCTTCCTTCCTCCCTCCCTCCCTCCCTCCCTCCCTCCCTCCCTTCCTTCCTTCCTCCCTTCCTTCCTTCCTTCCTTCCATCGATACAGTATGGTTCAGTAAAAAAAAAGAATTCTCTGAAGGGTCAAAAGTGGTGGTGAGGGAGCTCAGCTGAGCTCAGCCATTTTAGAAGTTAGCTCCGCCTCCCCTCCCTGTGGTGACTGCAGAAAACCGGCCAGATGTATATTTCACCTGTGGCCACCACAGAGTTTCCAGTTTATACTGGGTGGGGGGGGGGCTTTCTAGAGTTGGGGATGGGGTAGAAATGGGAGCCATAAAAATTGCATCCTGATTACGCAGGATTTCACCTTGATGCTTGCCCTTTACTGGAGGCCTTATCAATGCAGGGAACAATTCATCTTTGGAAACAACATCTTTCTTTCTTTCTTTCTTTCTTTCTTTCTTTCTTTCTTCTTTCTTTCTTTCTTTCTTTCTTTCTTTCTTTCTTTCTTTCTTTCTTTCTTTCTTTCTTTCTTTCTTTCTTTCTTTCTTTCTTTCTTGTCTAAATACTCCAGACTGTTGACCAGTTCAATATAGCTCACCAGTCGTTTCTAAAACAGGAGACAGACATAGAAGTCGAAATGCCATTCTCACCGAACATTTCAAAACTAAGCGTGGTGTTTTAAAATACACATGCCCATTTGAGCTTTTTGCACAGCTCCATGGATGCCAGTGGAGTGGTGCCAACCTGTGCCTGCTAAAGTTTTGCCCTTAATGTCAGAGCCAGAGGATTAAGTGGCATTAATGGCAGAGCTGGGACTGGAATCCAGGAATTACAGAAGCTCAGGTCACTAGACCGCTTCCCTCAGCTTTACTAAAAGACCTACATACTGAGGAAAAGGTCCCAATCTATCCGATTTAGGTTCAAATCTGTTGGCTTTACAAAACTATGTTTGTTTGTTTTTTGGTCTTCCTACCCCCATATAATTTGCCGCACAGCGTGTTATTTGTTAATGAACATGGCTGTTTGTGTATAAACCAAAGGACTGGTGCGTCTTTCCTCACCCAATCCTCTTAAAGAACACTGTGGTGCTGGAGTCATATGAATCAATTCTTATCGTGATGCAAATGGCAACAAAGGTTTAAGAAGAGTTGGTAAGAATAAGCACCAACTAGCAGTAGAGGAAATGCTGGAAACAAAGCCGCAGGCAGAAAGCTCTTTGCCCCGCCAGCAAAACGGCAAGTAATTCTTAATGCATAAAAGGACTCTGCTTGTGTGTTTTGAGCTGAGCAGGCCTGGTAACCTGCATTTAGGCTGCCCTTTGTGGCCCTTCTGCATGACTCGCTCCTCTGGTATTGCCTCCTTACATGTCTAGAACAGCAATTCGTGAAGAAACACAACAGGTGGGCTCTGCTGAAGGTGAGCAATTCCTTATTGCATGAACTTTAAGGGTGTTTGAACAAGGTGCGTCTCCAATTTTAATTCACAGCAAAGGGCATTTCAAATAGAAGAAGCCTGTGACATGCTGTTCCACTTGAAATTATGAAAATGTAAAATGTGACTGTTGTAAATATAATGCTTATCTTGCAGCTTCTCCCAGGATAAGCCTGGATGCCAGCTACATTTATCAGTGTTCTCCTTGTGGTGCCCTCCAATTTGCAAGGGCGGAAAGGGACAAATATCCCACATAATAACAAATCCAGGCTTGCTGCCTTTGTGTTTTTAGATTTTTAGACTTTTACGAGATATATTTACTTTTATTGTTCTGTATTTTCCTCTTATCTGTTTTGTCATGCTCTGTGACTTTGTTTTAACCTGTTGTCATGTATTGGTTTTATATCCAAGACCTTTGATCATACGGGCTAAATAATAAAGGAAAGGTTTGCTGCCTTATAATGTGAGGAACAACCTTCAGTTTTATTGATATTATTATGCACTTACTTCTCTACAATTCCTGACTTTGGCTAAGTGCATACATAAGTGGAGTTCCCTAGCTCAGGCTTGAAAACGGTGCCACATGTCCTTTGCTTGATACGCTAGCTGTTTATCCGAGATGTTCAGTAAACTGTGGCGAGAACCTATAGATCAAAAAGTGTTGTGGTAAATGAATAATAAACAAATAATATGACGAGAGCATTTGATCCATGGATTGTATTCTCAACCAGTTAATGTGAACAGAATATTTTAACTTAAATTGTAACAAATAGAAAAAAAGAAGGTGCTAAAAGTGGCCACTGGGCAAAGTGGACTTCATATTTCTGTTCTAGAACACCTTTTGAAAATGTCCACATACCCAACATCTGAATGTGGCAGAATCCTTGGTTTACATGCTTCCTAATCAACAAATTGAAAAATCCAGTTATTCCTGCAACAACTATGTAGAGGTTTTTTTGGGGGGTGGGGTATAGAATATACATAGATGAACACCTGGACTTGCCTTACATTGACCTGGGTCCATTAAGGTCTGTATTGTCTGCTGAGACTGGCACTGGCTTTCCAGGGCCTCAGGAAAAGGTCTTTCCTCATCACCTGCAACTTGATCCTTTCCTTTGGAGATGCCAGAGATTAAATCTGAGACCTTCTGCATGGCCGGCAGATGTTCTGCCACTGAGCCACTTCCCCTCCCCTTAAAATGGTCCAAGTTCTTCTAATAGCCAGAGTAGGGAAACAGAGACTTTAAATAAGTGAATGAGAAGCTGGAAACCAGCATAGCTTTCCTTTCTGGACTAGGGCTTGAAAATAAAGTTCTGTAACAAAAGCAGTTCTATGTCATTGCTTAGCAGTTATCTCATTCGAAAAAGACTTGGTGCCGCAGTGCCTCAGCTTCTTATAGACTTGTGCTGGGATAACAGATGTCTAATACATATCAGGCTGTGTCTCGGTGTGTGCTGCTTGCTTGCAGTTGGTTTCCATATGCTGGTTGTTGTAGTGCTAGGGTCGGTAACCAGCACAATGGGCCAGAGCCAACACCACAAGTTCATACGGACCAAGGTGGCTGGTGAGAGTTATTTTCTTGCGTAAATAGTAGCAGTAATTCAAAACCCCAAGGACAGGAAGTGACTTTTAAACAGGCATTTTCATTTTACCTAACTGGGACGGTCCAGGCTAGCCTGATTTTGTCAAATTTTGGAAGCTGAGCAGGGTCAACCACATGGATGGGAGGGTGTCAAGGCAGGCGAAGGTTGCTACGCAGAAGGATGCCATGGCAAGCCACCTCTTTGTGTCTCTTGCCTTAAAAACCTTATGGGACTGCCGGCTGCAACTTGACAGCACTTCCCACCACCCCTTTCAGTTGAGTGGCTTTCCTCTCCCACTACAGCCAGTTCTCACAGTAACATCAGGAAGCACCTTCATCTTAGCATCGGGAGTGTGTGTCCTGAATCCAAACTCTGACTCGGCTACAGAGCTTATTATGAGGCATACAAATAGAAAGAATAAATAAATAAATAATTGTGCATTCTTCCTGAACCCCATCATGGACATGTAATCACGGACATGTGATCAATACATTAATGTTGTATAGAATCCTCATATAAAAACCATTGACCACTGGAATTGACAGTGCCAATGATAACCCAAGTATGAAAAGGAGAAAGAGCTGACAGAATTCAGAGCCTAGGGAAGGCGAGGCCATAAACTTTGGAATGGTGTCCATATATTTAGAGCATTTGCAAACACACCTAAAAATGCCCGTCCACTTTGGGAAGCAGATTAAACATCTACAGTATCTTATCCTGTTCCTGCATGCCCTATGTTGAAGAGATTTGCAATTAACAGAGTGAATCCACTCTGCAGAAGTAATAGATTTACCGGAATCAGATGGCGATGCCAGTGAAAGAAAATACTTCTCTCATTATATCATAAACAATAAACAATTCTCCCCTTTCTTGTGTCAACATGCGACTGAATTATCCCCTTCAAGTCATGCGTTCAATTTATCTTTCATTAAGAACCACACTGATTTTGAAGCACAATGAGAGAATGGGTATGTACTTGCCTGCTTGGTTAATAAACTATACAAGACAAAAGCGTATGCGCGCACACACTCACACACGGACCTTAATCTGCTATTAAAATACACACATGGATCATTGTTTGCTGAAGCCAACAGAGTGCAAGGTTGGAATAGGTGGATAAACATTCTTGGCGCCCAAGCACCCAGAGGGGACTGAGCAAACTGGAAGGCTCGGTTGACACCTTGCAGAGGAGAAAGTGAGAGGGCAGCTTGAGCTGCTCTCTGATTCTGCAGCACAAGCCAGACTGAGGCTTTTTGCACAGGAGATGATTATTCTGACACACTCTATGGGGGAGGCAGAATGTTAGTGGGAGGAGCAGATGTTCTGTTTCCTTATCAGTGCAGTATGGTAATTGGCAGTTTTCTTTAATCTGTGAAAGGCTAACCTCAGCAGTCCTTAAGCCTGGGTTGTGGAGCTCCCATCTCTCTCATACACATTTCAGACTCTGTCTTGCTTGGAGGAGAGAGTATCAGACAAACAGCCTACCTCTAATCTGATGCTTCTGTAAACTTGGAAACCGAGCATTGGGGATAGCCAAACTCTGAATTATGTGGATGCCGTTCCTGTTGTTCTTCTGCAGCATCAGATTAGTAATTCCCTTCCCTGGTCTGTGTACCATGGTTCATCCAATGTATGTCATTTTGTAGTGTTGGGAATCAATGGCACACATTGTATTGGCTTGTTTGTTTCTAGCAAGCTGGAGCTTGGCTTCAGCCATGGGTCTTCAAGATTTAATAGTGACCTGAACAACAGCACTGAAGCTTGTGACATCTGACTTAATACCAAAGATGAAAGTAAGCATATGAGAAGAACTTTTCTCTCCATGTAGCACAGCCTTTTCAGATTCAGGATGAAGGGAAAGGATGTGCAGTTGAGAAGGCTTGGCTTACAGCTGGAGTACTGACTGTTTTCTGCAGAAATTGAACACTGCATTGCATTATATCAGAGGTAGGGAGAAGGGCATACTAGAAGATTTTTCCTTGGATATGGCTTCTCATCAAGTTTAGAAAGGAAAGAAGTCTGTCAGTGGTCTTTGTCTGGACCCTTTTCAATCAAAAAAGGTACCTCTTGGGCGGGGAATCATAAAATTGGAAGTGACCTCCAGGGTCTTCTACTCCAAGTTTAGTATGCTAAAATTGGAATACTCCTGTACGGATCTATTCTTCTTAGTTCGGGAGAGTTGGTTGTAACTCAGCCCTCCTCTTATATCAGGTTTGTGTTGCTTGGAATAAACCATGAGTACTATAAACATTCACTGTCATTCATGGCACACAGATCAGCTGTTACCATTAGAGGCTGCCTGTAACCGATCTGTAGAAAGAATTCAGGGACTTTGAGTTTACTGTATATTTACACGTGTTCTTAATGAAGCAATATAGAATGCTTCTACACTACCCAGTTAATCTCAAGTTGCTGCCTTGGGGAACTATATTTTGGGTGTCAAAGTGGCATAAAAATGTTTTAAATAAATAAAAATGAACACTTTTTTCAGTTTTAAATGAGGATTCAGATGATGATGTTGGCAAACCACTGCATTTGTATTTTCCTCTTATCCAGTCATCATTTCCAAATCTGATTCATGAAATTTTATTTTAAAACCCCATAAAATTTAATATTAAGAGTGCCGGATTGTCCAGTGTGGACTTAGTTCTTATGGCTACCATCTCTTTCTATTTTCTTTCTGGTTCCAGCCTGATGCATTACTTTTTGTTCTCTCACACACCTGGTCACGAACTGATTAGGATCAGATTGTGTTTGTGTGTGCTAAGTACTGCTTTCACTTTTATTTTGATTACTGTTGCGGCATTAGTACAAAATTATGCCATGTAAATGTATCCCCAGGCAAAAGAAAAAGAAGCCCAGCTTCTTCAACGACCCCCTGTAATAAAGACATGGCATGCAGCCACATGCTCAAAATCAGACAGGCATGCAAGCAAGCACACTTCCTATGAAGCATCTAGAGGCTCATGCACTACTGATTTTGCCATTCCTCTCTGCTTGCTGCCTCTTCTTCCTTCCTGTTATAGACAGACCATGTGAAGAGAGGCTCTCAGTCCAAGACTCAGAAGGCAGCCACTGTGTGGCTTTACCTGTTCAAGATGGTGGTGGAGAATGGTGGCAAAAGCTTCCCTCTCCTGGTTGATCCCTTGTGAAGTGGTTCCGTGACCACTCAAGGGATTTTGTTTAGTCTGTCCTATTGAATCATTCTGGACCTTCAAACAGCCTTTAATGTGAATAACCACAAGCATTATCATGTGTTGTGTCTACAAATACCACTGGCTGTTTGGGGGATCCCAGCATTGTAGAGTTGTTACTTTAGTTTTGTTTTCAGTCGACAGAATCTCTTTGCCTCCAAACAGCTTCACAGCAGGCTAAAATCAACTGGGGCAGTGTCCCCCATGCATGCATCTCCAGGCTAGAAAGACCTCGCCCTGCTGATAATGCTGCTATTTAAATGGACTGGGCAAAGAGCAGTCAGTGGAAATGTGCAATGACTGGATACAAAGGATGGAGAGACCAGGGCTGCTAAAGCCAAGGGGATTGGAACCATCAGGGCAAGGAATCCACGTATGGGAGGTGGCAGCTGGGATTTGAGGTGGTATAGGGAGTCTCTGTGAAGCTTAACATCTACTGTGAAGCTTAACATCCAAAATGCCCCAGCCAAAATGCCCATAAATCAACTGGGCAGAGTTGAAGTCTACCAAGATCAGACAACAGTTGAAACATGGTTTAAATGTTTTTAATAAGTTTTGTTAAATTTTAATGAGAATAATTTTTACTTTTACTGTAGTGTAAATTTGTTTTATTCATGTTGTTCACTGCCCTGAGCTGCTTGCAGGAGAATGGTATGCAGATTTAATTAATAATAAAAACAATAAGATGGGGCCAGGAAAACAAGACAAGTGAAGTCATAAAGGGATAATATGTCATGACTTGCACAAGGTGGCCCAACTGTGGCTCTCCAGATGGACTACAATTCGCATGAGCCCCTGGAGAGCTACAGACAGTGAGGCTGAGGGCACTAGGCACAATGATTTGGACATGAAACAGGATTCAACACCTTACTTATCTGGGGGCCTGTGCTGGACCACTTTCAGTGACTCACCATTTCTCAGCTTCAGCCCCATAACTTCACAATGGGAATAATAACAAACAATAGACATTTTAAAAACTGCTTCAGCAGATATCAAAATACTGTGGAGCAGGCTAACAGTGGTGCTTCCAAACTCTAACAAGAGCACCAAGTGAGGGACTCTCAGCAATTATGCACCAGCGATCAGGTAAAATCAGAACTCTTCTGACATGAATTTATCTGATACCTATGTAATAAAACCTCTGTTAAATCCCTGGCTGAACTACCTGTATATACATGTTTCCTTTGAACACCCTGCTGAATCAATATTGCCCAGCAACCTACGGCTCTTCTGTTGTTTAGTCTGTCAACACAGGCATGTTTTCAGTAGTGACCAGGTGCTTTTCTCAGTAGCACAAGCTTTTGTCAATACTTTCTCAGCAGCACTCAAGACAACCACCCTTCCCATTAGTATTACTTAACATGAATCTTACAATGGTCCTCCAATGTCACATGGCAGAATTTGACACCTAGAAACACTCCTGGGGTAAAATTTTCCAATAACACTTTTGAGAGCTGACAGTATTAAAAAAAAAAAAAAAAAAAACCTAGCCATATCAGCAGTAGGTTTTAGGAAGCCTGAACAAATTTGCTGGAGGGAAGTTGGCTTAAAAGCAGCCTGTAACCTCTGAGGAATTTCTATCCTACATATCTGTAAAAGTGTCCATGGCATTCACTTGGTAGTCGATACAGTAGGGGGAAGGCAAGCCGATTTATTGGACAAAAAGCTCTGCTGTTCTGTTCTCGGAGGGAGGGGGAAATATTATGCAAAGAAAAAAAATCCATATCTGTAAAAATGACTTTGGGCACATTCCACTGAGGAAGAGCCTCTTTTGTACGTATACTAGGGAAATTAATGGGAGCTGTGTCAAAGGAATGAGAGTACAGAGTGTGGATGGATTGATATAAGACCATAACAGCCCTGCTGGATCAGATCAGTTGTCTGTCTAGTCCTGCATCCTGTCTCACACAGTGGCCAACTAGTTGTCCTGGAGGACCAACAGAGTGTAGAAGCCAAGCCCTCTCCTCAATATCCAGCACTGGTATTCAGATTTGTATGGATTCTGAATACAAAGGTAACCTTTAGTCACCGTGGCATAGATGGACCTATCCACCATGAATCTGTCTAATCCCTTTTTACCCTTCAATGGGGCTTGCAAAAAAGTTCTCAGTGGAATGCATCTTTTAGCAGATTGAAGTTTGGAAACTGCACAATGTTAATGTTTCACCCTTTTTGCTGTACCCATGATCTTCATTGGGGAGCTCTGTGGCTATTCCATGTTGTTGCATCTCATGAAGCCACCAGACAGTTTTTTAAAAGTGATCCTGTGCACTCTTCAAATTTTGTTTAGTAGCTGATGTGAGGGTTCGACCTCCCCCCTCTTAATGCTGCAAATCTGTTAAAAGGCACCGGGGCTTTCCAAACAATTTATTATTCAACACTCAATAAAGTGGTTGGATTCATCCTTTTAGTTGCCAGAAGAAATCTCAAGATCCATTTAAATCTCTGGGAATTTTGCCATCAACTCCTGCTATATACCATGTGAAGTTTAAAAACTGTGGGGCAAGAAGACCTGCGGCATGACAGAGATTCTGTCAGGTTTATTGTGGTATGAGCTTTAATAAGTCTACATGGCTCAAAAACCAAGACAGTTTCACTATTAGAAAAAATTAAGGGAGTGCCAGTACAGTGAATAAGGGGCAAGGAATGGGACTCATGAAGAAAAAAGGGATATCTCTAACATTCTTTCAACTTGATTTGCATGAGATATGTGCTAAATTTAGAATAAAGAGAACCCAGTTTATTTCCATTGGCATGTGTTATCTTTGGGAGAGAACTGTCCTTATGCCAATGGCCAATTCCTTCTTTGCTTTCTAAACTCTGGGGATAAAATTCTACAGCTCTTGAATTTCTCCTCCAGTCTAGAACTTCAGTAGCAACTTTAACAGAAGGCTAAAAAACGGTAGGAGGGTTTTCTTCTTAAGCTCAGGGTATTTAGTGTGAACCTGGGTTCCAACTGATAATGGACCACACTAACACTGACAATTGTTTAGGATAGATGTTGCTTTGACCAAATAGTGGTCTGTTGTCATGCCTACAAAGCAACATTCTGTAGGACCGTTTCATCCTGGTTTAAAATCTGGTTTGTTACAAAAAAGAAAGTCTTCATTTTTCATGTTGTGCATCAGGGGAAGAAGTACTGAACCTACAATGTTCTTGGTTAATTCTTATATCATGAATAATTCAGTTTGTGTATGATTATTATTATTATTTTATTATTTATTTACATTTATATACCGCCCTCCCTGAAGGCTCAGGGCGGTTTACATAGAACTGAGAGCTATACAAAGAACCATATGTATAATAACTGTAACATTAATAATACTAACTGATAACAGGGTAACAGAACAACATTAAACAGTAATAATACAACAGGTCCAGCAGCAGAATCCCTTGATGGATTTCTGGGAGTGGGGAGTGGGGGGGGGACAGGGGCTCTGTAGATGTTGTTGGTTGTGCCTGGTCTCAACCAAATGTCTGGTGGAAGAGCTCCCTTTTATATTCTCTGTCTTGTTTTATTATAAAACTAGTATCAAAGCCCATTTAAAAAATGGGCTTTGAAAGAGGCGGCAGCAGGAGGGTGTGAGAGGGTGACCGCTGTTCTGTTTGGTCCACAAAGCCCCCACCTCGGCTCCCTCCCAGAAGGAATGTACCTGCAGGCCACAAAGCCCTGACACTGCCTCTCTCCTTGTGGGTGACAATGAGGGAGGGTGGGAGCTGGAGGGGGAAGGCCAATCAGGGTGGACCTGAACCGGCAGGGCCCCAGACAATCTCCTCCCAGGAGGCTGTTTTCCAAATATAAGGGAGTGAAATAGTGTTAAGGATGCATTTTAAATATTTTAATTTTTCTAGTTTTTGAAGCCTACCTTTTATGGTCAATGGAGACAAATACAATTATCAACTTATCTGTGTACAAGTCGACATCATTTATTTTGAGCTGGAGGGATATAAGGGTGAAACCCACTCAATGGCAAAATTTTAATTTATTTAAAGGAATCAGCTGTGTACTTTTCTTAATTTATGCCTATAAACAAGGAATCACAGTACAAGTCATGCTTCCAGGGCAGATAGCAATTAACATACTAGTCTAGGGTTCATTATTGCTTGGTAGAACAGCTGGTTTCCCTCCTCTTCCCCCACAGTCTTAGATACATTCCAAGTGATGCTATAGTGAACCTCCCCCCCCCCCCAGTAAAATGTAGGAATGTGGTATACTGATATAACAGTAAACTTGCCAAGAACCAATTAAAAAGTAATTGTTCTAGCTTGTTGAGTGTACAGAATCCATAAATTAAAAGGCACCACATTTATTCTGGATTAATTGCCTGCTGTTTCTGGCAATTCATTTTTGAACACAAATATGCTGGAAAAGAGTCCAGCTCCTTTTCCTTTTTTAATGGACCGCCACAGCCATGAAAGAATCATAAATAAAGGCCTCATAAAAACACAAAGAGGAGTTATAATATTGGCAGAAATGTGCAGTTAGCATATCCAGTCATTAATTTGAGTGCTGGAAGTGTACTCCAGATCCAAAAAGGAGTCATATGAATACATGAAGCTGCTTTATATCAAAGTAGACCATTGGTCCATCTAGCTCAGTATTGCCTATTCTGGCTTGCAGCAGCAATTTGGGTCTCAATCCAAGAACGCTGTTTTCTAACACCAGCTACCTGAGCCTTTTTAGCTGGAGATGCCAGAGATTGATTTTAGGAATATTTCCCTTGTGTCTTAATGAATGACTGCGCCATCCCTGCTCCATTTATTGAATTTATGTGGGAATTGTGTTTTCTGGATTCCATTATGCTACAAAATTTAAGAAAACAGCCCAATATGTTTTGCTAGCCCTTTAATTATATTTCAAATTCTTCTTGTGCTAGGAGCTTTGCACCTTGTGTTGTTGCCTAATCAAAATCCTCTTTATGGCTATACTTCATAGCCTCACTTTCAATTATACTGGTCATCAAGTCATGCTATTCATTTATTTTATAATACAGCTGCATTAGTATTAGCAGTGAGGTACTGGAGATTTTAGGACTACAGTGTTTTAAGTGGTCGCACCAGTGAAGAATCCGACTTTTAAAAAGATTGCATTTGGACTAAATGAGTGAAAGCGGATATGAATCACAAAAGCAAATACTGTGCTAGAAGTTACAATGAAGTGAGAATTATTTGACAACAGGGCTCTCATTAGTTCATAACTAGAAGTGGTAGGGTGAGCCAACAGGCCAAATGATATGTCCTGGAATCTGAAGCAACCACCACAGGTACCTTTTGCATCACGAAATTCCAAGATAGCATATTGTGCCAAACCCAACACTCAGGAAACACCTGGCCGCTGGCCTAGCCTCACTGGAGAAACAATTCAAGTGGTTGCAATGTTTTTAGCAGTGCAAATTCTGTATATTTAATCAATATCCTGACTTCCAACCCAATAAGTCCACGGTGATTTACAATAATAAAATAATTAATTTAGAGCCCCCTGGAATGAACCAATATTTGTATTTTAAATGTAAAAAATTAGATATGTAATTTGTAATTACATATGTAATATGTAAAAAAAACAGAATTGTTTTATATATACTGTGTTTCAGCCATTCCATTCAAGGCAGTTTACAGATCAAAACAGCTGCCCATAATACAACATACGACACATAAGGAAAAGCAGTTTGAAAGGGAAGGAAAACAAGCATGAATTCTCAGATAACTGACTGGTTTCCTAAAGAAAAGACTGAATTATCACTGCAGGCAGTTCCAGCAGAGAAGGACCCAAAGGGCAGTTGATGCAGGCCCAAATTGGTAGCCTTGGTGTCTCACTTCCTTTAAGACAACCTGATACTACAAGGTTCGGACATCTTCTGAAACTGAGATAGCCAATGCTGAAGAAACTTCTCTTGAATCCTAGTGATTAACTAGGAGGGCACTTCACAGGCCTCACAGGAGACTGCATTCCACAGATGGGGAGCTACAGCCAAGACGTTTTAGTTTGGTACTTACACTGCTTCTGTTAAGGCAAGCATCTCAAGCTGACCCTCCCCTAAATGATATTATGTTCAAAGGGAGCAGGATTAGTATTTGTTTCAAGATAAATGATTCACCTCATCTGAATCACACACACAGCACACACATATACACATTAAAGTAGTCTATCAGCAGTCTTCAGGGATTGCCAATTCTGGGTGGGGAAATACCTGGAGATATGGGGGGTGGGCTCGAGGGAGGGCACCTCAGCAGGGTGCAATGCCATAAAGTCCACCATCCAAAGTGGCCACGTCCTCCAGGGGAATTGATCTCTGTTGTCTGTAATAGCAGGAGATCTCCAGGTTCAACCTGTAGGTTGGCAAGTGTAGGCCTTCATAATTTGTCCACTTTAGAAGGGAGGACATTTACAGCTGTGTTGTTGGATACCCTGAAATAATCAAATGTACCCTGAGATAAACCAATAACTTCCCAGAAAAAAGTGAGTTTATGTCTGTCTTTCCCTTGACAGGGAATGAAAAAACCTATCTAGGTGGGCGGGTATTTTGGCAGTATAATAAGCTGACTGTTGTAAGAGATATATTTCTGGTTTTGGCTTTAGTGACTTTGCTGTGGTTGATGATGGGTGACAGTTGGAAGTATCCAGTTGATATGTGGCTTTTTATTATAACGGCTAAGGTTTGGGGCTTGTTCTGTTATTTTATTGTTAACGTAGTCTATCCACATTGAGCACACAGAGAAAGGTGATGTAGGTAAATAGATGCCCATGCCAGAAGTAAAATAGAAAAGGGTGGGGGGAGGAGCTGGAACCATTGGCCCAATATTCTCAACACGTTTTCAAATAAGGGACTTCTACTGCTTGGAAGTTAGGACATTTTAAAATGTCATTTGACAAAATGGTGCGTATTTTTAATTCATCCAACCCTCATGCTCCTCTAGAAAAACCTTTCATTGTACAGAAACCAAGGGAGGACAGCTGAGTCACGTGGTTCTTTTTCCTGTTATAAAATCCTCCTTCCCCACGTGTGAATGCCTCTTGCTTTAGGCCAACATGATTTGTATTGTAATCCAGAAGGAAGAGATGAATGGTATGACCTTGTATTCCTTGAAAATGCAAGGCAATTAGGATAAGCAGGGTGTGATTCAGCGAAAAGTATTAACGAAGGCCTGGTGTTATTGTTAAAAAGCAAAACAAAAACCAAACCCTTTTCTCATCATGTACACCTCTGAACTGCAGGTGTTGCAGATGTAGCAGAAATGCACACAGGCCTTCTGCAGGCAACTAGAAATTCATTTAAAGCAAGTAACAGTAAAATATTCAACTAAAAACACAACAGTTAGATAGAAAGCACCGAATAAAAAATAAATTCACACTAGAGTTTATCCAGTTTTTATGGAAATGCATTTTCTTTAAAAGATTTCTCAGGATGTATTAGCCATGGGCACTGTAATGCCAGTTCCCTCTTGCATGGTTCTAAGGTGAAGAAACGCCTTCCTTCTAATTGGTAGCAGAGTAGAGTGCCTTTTCCAAGATGCTTCCTCTGTTCAACATCACTTAATGCAAGGGAGGAGAGGATAGCTATTACCTTTCTTCTCTGCATGAAACAGCAAAGAAAAATAGCAGCCATTTAATCCATACCGATCCAGTCATCTGGCCTTTACTAGACAACAACCATATTGTCTTTGCCAGCAGTTTATATGTATGAATATTTTGGAGCTGCCTTATGTCAACAATATGTCTAGATCAATATTGTCTGCTCTAATTGGCAGCTGTTTAGCAGGGTCCACCCGAGGACCTGTTAGTCATCATTCAAATACAAATATTTTATCTGTTTCAGTAGTTAAAGCAGCAGCAAAATTCATTCTCACTTGAATGCTTGCATAACTAGAACTGTTTATTAATGTATTTAACAATAATCCCATACAGAGGACACCACTGAAAGGGCCTTATTTCTTGAAGGTAGGGGCACCAGCTTCTGATAACGATTTCAAAGAAAGTGTGCCCTCCTACGCAAGTTGGCATCCTCTACTCACAAATGATGGGAAATATTTCCCATCTGTTTTCTTGTGTCCCCAGCAGCACAGTCCATGTGTGCCAAAATGCTTTGGAAAAATAATTCCACTGGTCCCTAAGTAGGCAGGACATAGTTATTACCTTCATTTTAATTATGAAAGATACATTTATATGGTTCTCTCTTGTAGCTTCCCATCTATTAAAGTCAACACAGAACTAGACTTGTAAATGAATCCTACATGAATAGCAGGAAAACAGAGGACAGATATAAAAAATATCAAGCGAGCTAGCTAGAAAATAATTGATGTTACCATAATTGATGTTACTGAATGTTACTGAATGCCAGCCAAAGATCCATGAGAATCAGCAGGGGCACAGTCTCCATGTTACTCCACCAGAAGAGACAACCAAGGCTATTTCTATATGATATACAAGCCTGAATCCAGATTGAAATAGGTCTAGAAATTCCTCCAAGACCATAAATTGTGTAGATTCATATATAAGCTCATTTCATGTTTATTTCTATAAAATGGTCAGAAATCAAGATTAATGTTTACTAGTAACTACAAAATTAAATGGATTCAACTAATGAGGTATTTGAAACATATTTAATTGCAGGTGGTCTCAAATATTTGAAGTAACATGCTCATGGGGAGGATTTTTTAGGACTGTGGGTTACCAGCGTAACATGACCCACATATTGTCATCCTCCAGGACTGTTTTGAGTGGCTTTGTTTAATAAAATAGGGATTAACAGTGCCCAATTTATGTCATGTAGGAATGATAATTATTATGACTTTATTATGACTTTAGTCTGTTCCAGGTAATGTTTACATGCTCCTGATACCAAAACGCCTCTGTTTCCTCTTATACACTTGGTGTCCAAAAACAGTCTGATTATTTTTTACTTTTGCTGGCTGGTTCGGTAAAACAAAAAGAGACATGAACTAAAACATAGAGTCAGATTCTACACAAGGGAAGTGAGGCAAGATAGTTCTGCTTATTTGCAGAATGCAAGAGGAAACCTTCTGGGCACAATACCTTGGTCTTCACCAAAGTCAGAGCTCACTTAAATGGCGAGGCTTAGAATAGAAATTAAGAGATCAAGGCCTGATTAGGATCTGAGAGACCCAAGTTCAAAGTCCAGCTCTGCAATGGATGCCTGCTGGGTAACCTTTGGATAGTCATACTCTTTCAGCATAATCTAAGTCAAGGGGACAAAAGGCAGAAATATGTATTTTGCTGTTTCTCCACTGAGGTGAAAAGTGGGATAAAAATAAAGCAAATTATACAATAAAGGTTTAAAAATCACTTGTGTAGTGATCCTGCAATTATCAGTGTCCCCTAGCAGTGAATGTAGTTACCCCAAGTGCAAGAGAAAGCTGGACCTACTAAGTTCCTAGGTGTCCTAATGATTTTATCTTTACTTTTTCTTTGCTAGCAGATCTAAAAACAGCACATTTCATTGTTTTGATTCCACCGAGAAAGCTAGACTATAAATGTAAACACATTGATAGTTACAGCTACATATATGGCTGACCAAAGCACTGCTGATTTGGCATGTCCTGGAAGAACCAGTTCTTCTGAAGGATAAAACTTACTTTCTGGAAAATGCATTTGCTCCTCAGCACTCTTCATATCAACTTGTTTTTTTTTCTGTGTACTTGTCAAGTTTGTTGTGGGGATATATTAAATTTAGTTTCGTTTTTAAAAAATAGTTGACTCATTTCCGTTGTGGTGCAACATTGCCTTTCAGACACACTTTCTACCCCTTTCAAATTCATGTGCACTTACATATAATATGAACATCAGTATATGTCTCTAGGAACTTTAATTTCCCCCTTCCCCTTAAAACCCTGTTGTTCTGCATTCCCTATTCTTCAGGGGATGGGAAGGTTTCCCAGACTGGTTTTCTTTGAAAGAGAGACCACTGGACACTTATGCTGTTTTGCTAATATTTCCTGTTCCTAAAGCTTATTAGCCAAAAAGGTCAGTATTTGCTCTATCTATAGATATACATGCAGGACACAGGTGGAGTCAGAGGCATTATTACAAGAGATCTACTACTTCACACTAGATCCCAAGACAGATCCCTACACGCCAAAATCTTTCAGTTCACAACTGTATCAGCTTGCCAGATTCCTTTCTTTCCCCTCATACACATCTCCATTCAGCCAAAAGGTCAACTTCTTCATACTCTGCTGAGTGCTTCAAAGGTGCCATCAGTGGACCAACTTTGGACAATTAGCCTCTATGAAGGAGGCATCTGTGCCATGTAAGGAACATCAATATCAACTTTCTTTTGTCCTAGAACTTCTTGTAAGTTCTTGAAGCCAAGGAGGAGGAGCTGCAAGATGTCCTGTTAAAACAGCAAGGAGAAGCTGCAGGTATTAGTGTTGCCAGGTCATCCATGGCCACCAGTGGGGAATGAGATGTACAGTTGCCAGATCCAGGTTGGGAAAGTCCTGGAGATTTGGGATTGGAGCCAGGGAGGACAGGAACCTCAGTGAGGTACTATGCCACAGAGACCACCTGTCACAACATCCATTTTCTACAGTGGAACTGAACTCTGTAGTCTGGAAATGAGCTGTAGTTCCAGGGGAACACCAGGTCCTACCTGGAGGCCAGCATCCCTAGCAAGTAGTCACAACGGCCCACAGAAAAATCCAAAAACAAAATCCATGTAATAAATACCTTTTTATTAACACCAACCCAGATGATCAAAACCTCATGGCATTTAGGATTTATTAACTGAGCATGAAAGGGAAGGAGAGGGGCAGAATTTCAAACAGTGATGAATATGTCTCATGTGTGTAGGGAAATCTTACCCTCTTCCAGGGAAGTGAATTCTAAATGTGCTTGGACTGTAGTCACTCAATACTTAATGAAATTTGAGAGCATTCAGTTTATATATATACACATACACACACACACACAAATATATATGTGTTGTATCACTGAGTTTGTGTTCTGTCATTGAGTCCCCTGGTCATCCCTGGCTCTTTTCCTTCCACGCAATGTCTTAAATCCATTATTATTGGTTGCTCTCCTACTATCCTTCCTCCTTCATCCCTGAAACTCGCAGCAACATTAGACTCTCACGATCATACAGTGGGGCAGCGCAGGTGATGAGGGAAGGACTTACCCAAGGACATCACTGAGCAGGAATTTGAACTTGAGAAATTTCCTCAGCCACATCCCACTGCATCAGGCCTGGGAGTGGCTGTAGGGGGAGACGGGGCGTTATTTTGGTGTCCACTTGGCCGGCAAGCAGCGGTGCCATCCGAAGGAGGCTCGGGAACCCTGGTTCAGGGCGTCCACGGGGGCCGGAAAGGGGTGTGCGCGCGGGTGTGCAGGCGGCAGGCTTTGCATTTACAGCCTCCATCGGCGCATAGAGGTCGCTCATGCCAGACTCTAAAACTGCTTCACGGCACGGCTGAAGGTAAGCCATGAGGCTGCGAGCAAACGTGGAGCCGAGCAGCTACGCTCCCCACAGCGCCATGATTGGCTGCCCAGCGCGGGCTACGGCAAACGCAGGTTTGGCTGCGGAACGTGTGAAAAGGGCTGCCGGCGCTTCCTGCTGCTGGGAGCCTTTGTGAGAAGTGGGGGGGGGGGGCGGTAGAGAAAGAAAGCCATGTCTGCGACCAAAGCGCTTCGCCCCCCTTCCCTCACCTGGGCAGTATTCGCGGGGGGGGGGGTGTCTCAGGCCGTCGTCTCCGGCCACGCGCCCCAGAGGGCCTCCCGCCCCCACCCCGCTTCCTTGGCCTCTGCGGGCCACGCGCAGCTTCCCCGTCTCCCAGCCCCCGCCGCCCAGCAGCCTCCCCGCATGGCCGGCAGCCCCTCCCTGCGTCGCCGAGGCCCGCGGGCCGCCTGCCAGGCGAGGCTGCCTCGTTCCCGCTCCCCGTGTGTGTGTGTGTGTGTGTGACTCGGAGGGAGGGAGGGAGGCCGCCCGCCGCCGCCGCCGCCTGAGCCGTGGCCCCTCCCTTCCCCCCGCCGACCCCTCCCCTTTCCCCTCCCCCCGCCAAACAAGAGGCCGAGCTGGTGTTTTTCCACTCAGCAGGATGGGTGATGCTCAATGCTCCCTCATTAGACAACAGACACGAGAGGTCAGGAAGAAAGCGCTTATAAATTACCGTTTCCTCCCTCGCCGCCCGCTTAGTCGCCTCGCCGCTCTCCCCGGGACACGTAGGACAGAGCCCACGACGGCTAAGAAGCTGGACAGCTACCTGGCCGGGGACGAGCAGCTGCTGCAGGTACCCCCGGCTGCCTTTCCTGGGGTGGAGGGGGAGAAGGAGGCGAGGGGGGCGGCGGGCAGGAGCCCTGCCGCCAGCTACCTCGCACGCGTTTTCCGCGCTCCCTTCGAGCATTTAGGAACAAAGGAGGCAGGCAGGCAGGCAGGCACGCATATGGATCTCCTCTCCCTTGGCATTGCAGAAGACAAGGACCCGCAAGTCTAAAGCAAGGCGACACGGATTCTTCTGGTTTCTCTGGTGGCGGCCTCTCGGGCAAGGTGGGAAGGAGGAAAGCCTGTTTCCAGGGGCTTCTTGGGCCAGGTTTCTTCCCAGGTGGAGTACCCCCCCTTCCTCCGGGGTCCTTTCTTTCCTCAGAGATTTGCCTTTGTTCGTTTGCCATTTACCTTGGGCCACAATTTTAGAGAGCAAGGCAGGGCTGCTTTTGTGTGCCACCTTTTTTTATTTTTTTTTGCAAAAAAGAAAATTAATCCTCTGTGCCTACACCTTTCTTGCTACAATGTACAGTTGGCTCAGCTATAATTTATACCTCTTTCGTTCCTCGTCCCCTGACACCTTGTGTTAACTTTTAAATTAGAGATATCAGCTAAGTGGTGTGGTCATAATTTCCGTCTGATTTAGTACATTTTGTTCTTTTGTGTGTGAGCATGTGCTCTGCACACACACGCACATGCAATAGGCTGATAAATAATTTTTTGAAGATGTGGTTCCCTCTTCAGAATTACTTAGAAAGCACTAGCTCATTGCTGTGCAGCTGTTGCCAGTCCTTCTCTGTGCCGATAGCCCTCTTGCAAACCCCTTCATTCATAAAGGGGGGGAGGGAGAGAAATGGAAAGAAATTGGGATACTTTCAGAAACTTTGCTGCCAAGAACTGAATCTCAGGAACACTTCAGTGTCAAGGAAGTGATTCTGAATCTGCAAGTCTGTTACTGGAATCAGAAGCCAACGGTAAGGTAATGAATATTCATCTGTGTGCGACCATTGAACGAAAGGTGCTTAGACTTTTTGATACACCACCATCTAAATTTCCATATAAGAACAAAAAGAGGAAGCCACTTTGCATGCATGTAAAGGATCAGCTGATAGCTGGTTGAGGACATTGTATTCTCAGTATATACTATCTCATAAAGCCGAGAATGAAGTTGTTACCCATGAAACCTCTGTTTTGGACAAGTTATATTAATGCTGAAATCAGATGCTCAGGATTATGTTTTTCATCATATCACAATCTAATCATGCACAACTGGATGTAAGGCCCATATATTTCCAACAACACATTTCCTGGTAGGCATGCTTAGGATTTATGTCTTTAGAATTTTGAAGATAACATGGTACAGTGTTCTGTGAAATAAAGAGGCAGGTGTAATAGCGAAAAAAGAGCTACCTTCTTTTGGAATCTTGAATCTCCCTATGACTTTTGCCAAGGTGGGGGGAAAGGAGTGTGAGAGAGATTTTTATTTTTCCCCAGCTGATGATTTTTTAACTGTATCGGAAAATGTATTAGGAAAGTGTGCCTGAAAATGTCTGTTGTGCTTAATGCGCTATTTTTGTAACCACTGTAGTTTCTTGTGCTTTGACCTGGATGGCCCAAGGTAGCCTGATCTCATCAAATCTCAGAAGCTAAGCAGGGTTGACATTGGTTAGTACTTCAATGGGAGATCACTAAGAACAGGGGTAGTCAACCTGTGGTCCTCCAGATGTCCATGGACCTAAATTCCCACGAGCCCCTGCCAGCATTTGCTGGCAGGGGCTCATGGGAATTGTAGTCCATGGACATCTGGAGGACCACAGATTGACTACCCCTTACTAAGGAGGTCTAGGCTGTGTGTGCAGAACCAAAAAATGGCAAACCACCTCTCAATGGTCCTTCCCTTGAAAATGCCATAAGGGGTAGCCATAAGTTGGCTGCAACTTGATGGCATTTTCCACCACCATACTTGCTTGTTCCTGGGCAGCAAATAGTCTCATGTGTTGGTCTGGCAAAATGTGAAATAGCTATGTTTCAAGAGCCATGAAATCAGCAGCCTAATCTGGAACTTTGATGAATTACTGCTAGATAAGATTTAACCACTAAAAAAAATTAATCCAAAAATTTCTTTATTAAAGATGTGTGGTCATGAATGGATAATGTCGAGATAGTCAGTCTGGGCCAGACCTCTTTGTCCTTAGCAAATGCAGTTTTTGTATTTAGGTTTGTGTGGAATTTGGAGAGGGGGGGGTTCACTAAAATGGCAGAATTGGGCTTCAAAGGAACATGATGGAAATTTTTCTGAGTGATGTTGCTTGGAAGGTGATCTTCTGTAGAAGGAAAAGAGAATGGATTTTAGTTTGTATATGAGATGAGCTGGTCATCTATTGTAATACAATGTTATTTGTTTATGGCAGATTTCGAGAGTGAATTTAAGAGTACAGAGAGGAATAAATCTGCATTTAGCTGCATTGGTCCTGCTTTTCTCTCAGTTTCCATTTTAGATTGTTCGTTCATTTTCTCTGGCTTGTGCAGTTTTACTCATGGTTCCATTTTGCTCCTCAAGCTTTTATCGAGAGACTATTGCCCCCCTCTCCTTCTGTACCCCCCCCCCAAGGTCTTGAGTGTTAATTCGTTCATTTTTCTTTCTCCTTTGATTCCATACTAGTCTCTAAACCGAGAGGGGTATTTTTGCTGGCCAACAAAATTATATCTGACAAATAACATCCCATCCTGTGGGGGCGCCATGTGGAATGAGATTAATATAGGACTTCTTTAAATACACTTTGTGGAGAGAAGAAACAGAAAGGAGACGTTTTTCACTTGTTGCTTGGCCACGGATTATATTGGTGGTATCTTCCCATGTGGCAATTTAGATAAAGCAGGCTTCAGAGAGCTTCTTATTGCACTGGGTGTAACTGCATGCTGATCTTGGATATGATCTACAGAATATTAAGGCTTATGCCTGTGTAGAGCATTGGGAAGTTAACAGATATCTAGAAGTTTACTTCTGTGAGCTGATCATAAAATGCGCTGCTTTGGTTTTATTTATTATTGTTTTATTTCTATCCTGCCCTTCCCCTGAAGCTTAGGGCAAGTTATAACATGCCAAATATGCATAACTTAAATACACAATTTAAAATTCCACAAAAATACAAATACAAAAGTTTGAGATATCAGTTTACTTAAAAATATTTATAGATTTGGGGCAGATTTTAGTAAAGCTGGAGCATCTTTGCTAAAGCTGATTTATGCCTGGAGTAGGCCTAAGAGTGAAATGTGATATTATCTGGTTATTAAACACCATTTCCCTGCAATGATGAGATATATTTAGAATTACTTATCCACATTTCCCTTTCCTTTATAGTAGAAGGAGAATGGACTAGGGCAGAAGAGACTAATAACTAATTGAGAGAATGGTGCATACAGGAAAAATGTATGACTGGAATATTAAAAATAGAGGAATGAGACATAAGATCCTTTTTTCTTTTTTGCTTCAGTAAGGCTCTGATAAGAGACTTTTGTATAAGTCACTCTGGGGCTTATTCAGTGACTGCTTGCCAAATCATTAGTGGCATCTCAATTATGGCCCATTGATGTCAGGAAAGCTCAGGGTCAAACTACAGGTCACGGGAAATCTCTGACTGGATCTCCCAGGTTTGTGTTGTTGTTGTTGTTATGAAATGCAGAAGGACAGGGCTGCCGGCATGATCAGAGAGACTGCATAACCCTTTATCCTGTTCCATTTACCCAACCCAGATTGCTCCCCAATCTGCATTTTGCTTTATGTAGTGGAGGGGGCTGGGCACTGTTTTGATTCTATCTCCTGCATAGCCTGTAAATGTCCCCCTTGGGATACCTCCTAAAATTTCCTTCCTTTCCGCTGGGGCACAAGAAACTACAACTAGAAGGCTTTTGCTGGGCAAAGTCAATGTGTTAGAAAAAGAAGGTTAAGAATACTAAAGGAGAAATGGCACAGGCAATGAGAATTTGTAGCGCTCCTGGAGATTTCTGTTATTTTTTCTTTAATTATTTCTTCTCCTATCCTTGGCTCAGACAACTGGAGGCAATATCCCTCTACACCTAGGCATTGCTTCCCAACCATATTCCGCACCAGGGGTAGTCAAACTGCGGCCCTCCGGATGTCCATGGACTACAATTCCCAGGAGCCCCTGCTAGCAAACGCTGGCAGAGGCTCCTAGGAATTGTAGTCCATGGACATCTGGAGGGCTGCAGTTTGACTAACCATGACGATCACCCCACTTCTGGGGTTTCTCAAAGCATGAAGAATGTTTCAGTGGGTTCTCAACGGTAAGAAAGTTGAGAAAGTCTGGTCTACTTGCCTGAGGTTCCTATGCTGTTTTTCTGAAACATTATAGATATATTCTTATGTTTGATTTTATTTGTACTCATGGAGTACCATAATCTAGGTAATGGGAGCTAGAACAAGTTAAGGTGTGGTGGCGTGGTTGCTGTATAATCCCCTGTTGGGGCCATGACTTCACTCTGCTGCTTTAACATGTCTGACCATTTTCCTGTATGGATCAACTGGATTGCCTGGTGAACCTTCACCCCAGCACCACACCCACTAATCCTTGGGTTAGAAAGCTGTGCTTGTCAGTTCCAATAGAATGAGTGCATATATTTTTCTTCTGCTTGTGAAAGTAAGTGAAAGTAATTGATCAACAGGAAAATGTTTTTAAAATGCTGGTACAGACAGAGTTTGTATTGCTTTTGCACCCTAAGGAGAAAAATGGCTATGAAATACCTAGTGATATAAATCTAGGCTCAAGTTTGTATATAGCATATTAAGCAGTAAATTTAGGTTGTTCGCCAGAACATTATGGTGCTGAAAATGTCTACAGTTGTTTTGGAAAATGCCTGCAAATGAATAAGGAAATGCTACACTGTTGTACGGAAATGGATCAAAACATACTCGTTGTTTGTCATGGTGGACTGCTATGTGGAATATTGTGGATTGCAACTGCTTTGCTGCCCATGTGACTTGACTTTTGAGGTTGTGGAATAAGATTGCTTTATCTCCTTCACTGACTGACCTGGCAGATTTGTTGAAATGAGGGATTAAGCATGCAGCATGCAGAGCCAAATGCTGTGTGATGTGTGCCCAGGGTCTTTTCTACAGGTAACAACTCAAGTTAATGTAGTTCATATGCTACACGTGTCCATATATAATGTTTCAGATGTCTGCAAGTTCATGCAAGAGCATCTATCTCCTTTTTGTTTCCAAAATGCTTCAGTAGCAGAGGCCATTATTTTAGAGAGTCCTTCAAATGCCTTCTTCTCCCCTTAGGAAAACTTCCCTTCTGAACCGCTTAACCGGCACGGGCAAAAAGTTGAAAAGAAGAGAGAAAGGCAAATGACTCAGTTTTTTTTTGGGGGGGGGGGAATGTAACCTTTCAGCTAGAGAGCGGTATCCAAATTCTAGAGACCTATTCCCCTCATAACTGCATAGAGCAGGAGGACCAGCTTCCTCTACATAAAGGGGCAGGGGAATTAAAGTGCTTTTTTTGGCATCAGTGGCATATGCATGTGCGCACACACACACACACTCTCATCTCACACTTCTTGGAAAAGCATCAAGAAAATATGAAAAGGGGGAATGATGTAACAGCTGCTGATGTCACAATTACCTTTGTTGTTTTTTCCCTAACTACCATTGTAAGAGGGGTGGGCTGAATGGAACAGAAGGTGGTGCTGGTGCATGAAGTGAGAATTGAAGCGAGACAGTGGAAAGGTGAGATTTCTAAGATAGAGAGCATAATGGAATGGCAGGAGCTACTAGTGTCAGAATCAGAAGTTTTTTTTAGCACCTTTAGTCTCTTTATATCCATTTTCTATTCGTTTAGCTTTTTGGAGGGATGCAGGGTCATGAACTGAAGCCTTATTTTCTTTAGAAACTTATTTTCATAATTTCAGTGGGAACTGTACAATGACTTAGTATTTTAGTACTTTATCTTACTAGTCACCCTATATTGATTAACCTGTGAGTTGTGCAAAACTTCTCATTATCATAGCTAAGCAGTGGTTCAGATACAAATCTCACATCTACAAACTTCCGCACCATTGACGATTCAGACACAGGAAATGAATATGAAAGGGACTTAAAAATTCTAGTGACTAGCCTACAGAAACAAAGTTTACAATAGCTTGCCTTTGTTTTGCTTTCCCCTGCAGTTATTCACCAGTTCTTTTGCAACTAGATAACTCTAGGTAATCATTAATTAAATGATCCTTGGGTGCCAAAACTTCATAAAATGTTATTAAAGTTGGCTTAGATCATGAAGTAATACATCCATCACCACAACACTACACACTTCGGTGAACATCTCCTGATACTTTGTTCTGGATAATTCCATTCTTGCTCTCTTCCCCACCCCTCTCAGCTGTACTTTTAAAATCAAATCTACTTGAATAATCTCCTCCAGTAATTACTGAACATTTTGCCTGGAGGCCAGTTTAAGGCTTCTCACATGGAAAGTAAACCACCTGTCTTTATTCACCGCCTCTCCCTTTCTCAGCATCCATGCAGAATTGGCTTGACTTCATTTAGGAATATTGTTTTATAGTTACAATCGGGAATGTGAGATTGTTTTATAGAAGCAGCTTACTACAAGACAATCAGTTGATTTGCAGAAGTAGTGTGCAAACGCCATCAGTAATGATTCAAGGGTCCATTACCTCACCACACATTAACCAATATCTGCTGTTCAGGGCCATTTCACAGATTATTATTATTCTTGTTCTAGCTATGCCTGTGTGCTGATATTTGGAATTGGCCAGAGCTCCCCAATATATGTGCACCTGATAGTAAAAACGCTATTTACCACTTGTGTTATACTTTAATTTGTGCTCACAAGATGAAATAACAAATGTGCCATGCCTATTAGCATATTGGGCATGTTAATGGTAGATGCTTCTACCCTTAGTACATCCTGCTGATTGGGCCTTGTTGAATGATTGAAGGTATTCTGTCTTTCCAAACATTTTAAATCTTAATGCATTTTTAATTAGTACTCTGGTGTCAGGAATCAAAAAAACTGAATAGGAAAATTTGGAGAAATCATCAGAGAAGTGGTACTTATTCTAGATATATTTAAAACTAAATCTTGGTGCAATCCTAAAAACACTTGCCTGGGAGTAAACTCCATTAAACAGACCCAAGTTACATTCTGAATAGATCTACTTAGAATTGTTCTCTATAGTTTATGAAAATTGCCTTATTTTTGTCCTTGACTTTTTGGTTTTGTTTGTGTCATAGCATTTGCCTGTTTATTTCAGCAGAAGTGAATGCTTTGTGTTCATAATTGATCAGCCATACTATAACATAATAATTTCCTATATATCTCTGCTGTCCTTTGATGTTTAGGAATATTCTCTGGCGTAAACTGATATAAACTTTATAGGTTTCATAAAGACTTGAACATTTAATAATTCAGCTAAAAGAGTGAGTTTCCTTAGATTTTGAATATACTGAATGTATTTTCAGTTATGAATGCTGCTTTCATACTGAGTTTTATTTCTTTTATTATGCCACCTTTTTGCCCAAATTGCTGCCAGAATTATTTTGTTGCCATCATTACGCCTTCAGGAGACTGAATCTTAGCAAAGGGTTTGTAGGAGCTGTTTTGATTTTGTAGGACCATGTATATGTCATGCATTCTCCTCCACCTAACAGTCCTTTCCAATCTTGAGAGATTTTATTTCCAGAGTCATGGGGTTCCTATGGACTAATGGATCAGTGGGCTGTAGGGAGTAAGGGGAAAGGTGACAAAAGTACTCCCTGTCTCCTCAGTCAGCAGTGCTACACTGATGGAAAAGACAGAAAGGACAACTTTGTCCCCATTGCCATTATAGCCCCCTGAACCATATGGGTGTTAGTCCACATGGGTACCCCAACCCTAGGAATAAACTTTTTCCAGTGTTGGATAAGCCTGTTAGAGGAAGGCGGAATGAATGAAAGATACAAAACTATCAGGGCCTTCTGTTGATGTATCACAGGGTCTAATCTATATCCCACAGTAGCCAATAAGAGTACCTTGATGGAAGAAGAATATCAAGAAAGTTTATGCCAAGATGCATTTTCAGGTGCCCAATGTAAGCAGAGTGATATTTGATTCCTTCATGCACCTGGCCTCTCCCTTTTCTCCCACTTTGCAGAGAACATGATTATTTACTTTCTCCCTCTGATTTGAGGTGGATTGCAAATTATAGAAAACAGTTCAATTGGATAGCACAAGACATCCAGTAAGCTACAGTAGTGCTAGGATTACAGGATTAGAGAACAATGCAAACAAAAAACTGTTTTAAGGCACAGTAAAGGTGTGGTAGCTTAAAACTTACCCATGAAGTATGAATACAGGCATTCGGTTTAACTGGAGTTGATTCCCACACCCCAAACGTTCGGATGCTTAACTAGGGATTAATCCTTCTTTAGGAAGTGGAAAGGCAACCAACTCTGGTTAAGGCACATGTCCATATTTGTATATCATGGATAAGCATAGATATTCTTAAACCACCATTCCTTTATCACACTGTGCACAAGAACAGTGGAGGAAAGAGGGAGGAGCCAGGCATACATTTGAAGCCAGATCTATGCACATTTTTGTTAAAATGATGTCTCAGTACAACCACAGTGTTCAAGGATCCATGGAACGAGAAGCCACGCCCATCACGTGGGCTGTACCTCTTCCAACTTGGGGAGAGGGAACTACATTTTGTGATCCTTCCCCCCAATATTAAAAATTTCAACAAATTAAGAGTAGCTCACCAGGAAGAAAAGTTCTAGCCTTTTCCATACTGATAGCATTTAACTTATAAAGGTAAAGGTATCCCCTGTGCAAGTAACAGGTCATGTCAGACCCTTCCCAAGTGAAAGAACTCACTCACAGTCAGGAAGGGAGAGCAGTGGAAGGGGCCGCTTCACTAACTTGTGGCTGAGTCCATTAAATCAGGAGGGAAACAGCCACGGACCCCCGGAGTCCATGGACCCCTAGTTGGGAATCCCTGATCTAGTAGAATGGTGGGAGGGGAGGGGAAATCATTCCCTCCCCTTCAATCTGCTCTATCACCTCTGAACTCTGCCATCTCATTACTATTTCATTGCTGCATGTAAAGGACTTTGGCTGTAAGTTAGTCACATCTACAACTTCAGTCTGGCCCTTTGCCAAGAACTGATTCAGCAATCCTTCCTGCCTTCCTCTGTCCTCCCACAGCTCTGGCAGGCTAGAAGGAAACCACCAACGAATTTGGCCCACAAGCTCCTTTATCTGTGGGACAAAAGAAGCTAGTTTGCAGCCTTCCATGATCAAAGTACTAGAGCAGGGCTGGTAGAAAACGGTGATCCTAAGCAAAGATTCATGAACCATAAACAAAGACTCTGGAAGGTGATTAAGGTAGGATGGTGTGGGAACTCAAGTTTGTTACATTGCTTTCCTTTGAGGCAGTTTGAGGTGAAAGTGGCATGTTACAGTGAAGATTTAAATGGAAAATAAGAAGAAAAACAGTCGCCTGTTAACAGAATCCAAACTATTTTCCAGTGTCCTGATTTTTAAAATGTTCACACCCTACATTTTTCTGGCCCCATTATGTTCATATCATTATTTTCTTTCCCAGTGTCTTCTTTTTTTGTTTTGTTTTTGTTTATTTTATTTTATTTTATTTTTTTCTTTTTCTGAAACAGGAAGAGAAAATCCATTCTGGAGAGACTCTTCTTCATGTAAGTGTCATTTATGTTTGTTAATGAAATAAGTGAAATATTAGCAGTGCAGCTCAGATGTTCACAATTTATATGTTCAGTGATGGATTATTAAAAAGAAGATAAGTACCAGTTGCTCTTTATTTATTAAAAAGGGGGTGAGAATGAATAACTTTTAAAAATTGTCTATGACCACAGAACAAACCAGTGTAAGACAACAACATAGAATGTATAAGATTCCCTTTCTGCTCTGCCAAGATATGCTTTTTAAAATCTTGGATTCTGCTACGTAATCCAAGTTACTATGTGCAAAATTGGTTTTGGTTGTGTATGTACGTGTGTGGCCTCAATTATTGCTTAGATATTACAGGCTTTTTTAGTGGTTTCTTGCATTACACATTAACAATCTTGAAGACATGAAGCGTAAACATTTACAAGCCCCGAACTCTAACAGACCTCACTGAAAACCCTACATCCTAGGGCAGTTTGAGGTTGACAGACTCTCCATGCAGAAGAAATAGCAAGCCTCTAGCTGAGGTTGTAAGAGAGAACTGATTTGAGCAGCTGTCATTGGCTAATGTTGCAGATGTTTTGAAACCATTTGTAACACTGTACTAAATGTTCCCCCTACACACACCGCATGAGTGTGGTACTTAGGCCAAATGGAATATCATGTTGTGCTAAACATTTGTATACACTGCTCATGGATTTGGCTTGCTTATAAATAGGGGCGGGTTCCAAAGAGGTACTTAAGTCAAAGTACTTGGGCACGTTGGCGGGATCTTTAACCTTAAAAGCAAAAATGGATCCCTTTGCCATATCAGTGAGTCTTTTTGAGTCTCCCCCATCAATTTCAAAGTGTTTGATCATGCAGTATGCAGGGCTGCTGTTCGGAAAACATATTCAAGGATATCTTGAAAACATGGAATCCTTTTTTGGAATGTAGCCCCATTTTAATCTGTAAACTACAGTTGAGCATTTGATAAGGCTTCTTTATAGAATATTGTTCGCATACAAGCCTTGGAGTGGGATATTACTGCATTCTTTGTGGTATGGATTTCATTTTGCATAATTTTCTTTGTGTGCATTCTGTCTTGTGGAATGGTAACCCCAGGAACATTTGCATCAAGCAACTTTTTCATAAATTAATATGCTTTTCATTTTAAGATAACACCCAGTGAACTATAGTGCTGCATTATTCTTGCATAATAACAATTGATTAATGCATAGCAAAAACCCTATGTAATAACTTTTCCCCTTTTTGCTATTGTTGGGCTGAATTGTTAGTTGAGCTTTTAGAATAAAAGCAGCTTGTGCAGCATACCCTGCATAGGTGATTATTTCTGTGTTAAGTACAGTAATTTCTACAATAAATTATTTCTGCTTTTCCTTTAAGCCATGTCCTTATTTTTGTGCCTTAAGCTAGCAGTGTGTTCAGATGTAGAGAAATGTTGGTGTGGACATAAAATATTGTGATAGAGGACGAGATGAAGGAGAAGGGAGGAAAGAGGCTATCCTGTCCCACCGCACCATTTGCCATGGTCCTTTCCTATATACATCTCAAACATGTTGTTTGAGTACATATAGATGATCAAGGAGTTCTCCCCCCATTCAGCTTCATCCCCTGGAGGTATGGGTGTATCTTCCCTACCAGGCTGATGCTTTATCTGGGATATTTCAGATACTATGGCAGTGAATTCATTTGTATGCTGTCTTATAAAAAGCAGAAAAGAACCAACGTTCAGTGCATGGCCAGTGTCTATGTACATATACAATAATAATATATATACACAATAAAAGGCAGCATGTAGTTTTCTGCTGATTTGCCAGAGGCAACACACATACATAGTGACTCGTTTATTGTTCTCACCGTCACCTCTTGACTTAGGATCTTCCTAGCTGGTTTGACTTACCTTAGTTGTGCCAGTGGTGACCAAGTGGGTGAGAACTGAGAGCATAGGAGTAATATGAAACAATTCTTCATTAGAGTGGGTAAGAAATGGGGAACAGAGAGGCCCATTGACCTGGACCATCAGCTCATTTGCATCGTTGTCTGCAGGGTACGTGGAAAAAAAGTTTCTTCCCAGCCCTGAATTTATGGAAGGAAAACCAGCAACCCGTCATCTAACTGCACAGTTATCCCAGGATGAATGAAAATGAACTTGCTGTTCCATTGTAGTATGCAAGACAGGATGAAAGCTCTCACATAGCCATCTTCACACAAATTGCTACTACTGGTCCATGGAAGAGTGAACCTGGCCCTGTTCTCCCTGCCAGACTAGTCTTATTCATGTGAGCTCTCTGGCAGCATTAGTGGCTAGATGAAGAACTTTGTGGGGAAGGGCTCTTTCTCCATTTCTCTACCCAGATCCTCCTGCCTCCTGGATAGGGTCAACGATATTATATGGAAAGTTGAGTATATCTCTGTGCAAGCAATATTTCTTCTCCAGTCCTACACATGAACCTGTGATGCTACCTTATACTGAGTCTGACCTTTGGTCTTCCAAGGCCACTATTCAGTATTGCCCTCTCTAACTGACAGTGGCTCTCCAGGATCCTGGGTGGAAGGCTTTCACAGCACATATTACCTGATCCTTTTTAAATTGGAGATGCCAGGTCATGAACTCTGGACCATCTTCATGCCCTTATCCCGGGTGTGACATAGTCATACCGGGACCTAGGGTGATTGGTTTTGAATCCCCTATTCAGCCATGGAAGCCCACCAAGTGACTTTTGGCCCATCACAGTCTCTCAGCTTAACCTACCCTCACAAGGGTGGTGTTGTGGGAATTAAGTGAAGGACGGAGAAACAATGTGAAAAGGAACTTTGAGTTCCAACCAGATACAAAGTTAGATGCTTTACTACTGAAATATAGCCCCTCCATAAGCCCAGTTTCCGTCCAACAGAATTCAGGCCATAGTCTCTCTGTTTGTCCTGATAACTTTGAATTTCAGTAGAGCAGCAGTGCCAGGAGTCTCTAGAGGAGACTTGGAAGGGTAGGTCTTCTCAACAAAAGATGTCTGGGTATGATAAGCAGAAGGGATGTTTGGATCCATGCCAATGTAGTTGTGCCCTGCCTCTGTGCCCCAATTGTATATTTGATTTATTCCAGCAATTCCCTGTCCAGCAGTAAAAGAAAGCAGCTTATTTCTGTGCATGGAACTCCTTGGTTGTATGGGGCTAGGATTCATCACTGGGAGGGGGCAAGATGTTAGAAGGAGACAAAAATTGCTGTCTTTCTCCTCTCCCACCATGATACCTTTTCACAGGCCCACGTGAAAAAGGGGATGGGATACAGCAAAGAAATGTAGCAGAAAAATGTACAAAAAGGTCTACTCTTGTACATGTGCATAGCACACAGGTACAACCTGTGGACTCCATGTAATACATACAGTGTGGGTCTGTACTGCCTGCTTTGGCATGTAGCAAATTTGAAATGCCGGTGCTTCTTTTTCTTGCATCTGCACATAACAGAAGAAGGCTCACCTTTGATGTATACATCTCTTTCTGTTCATAATATCTTTGTATGGCTTATTGCTTTGGCTCCTTTTGACTTGTAGAGCATGAATTTTTTAATAGGAGCTAAGTGAACTCCAGGGAGTTACACATAATGACTTGTTTAAAATGCTTGTCTAAAATGGTCCAAATAATTTTTGGAACGATATCTGATTCTTAGTTTAATATTTTAAAAAATCAGAACTTATTAAAATAAAAAATCCTCTCTGGCAAAGTTAATTTGTAAGCGCAGTATATAAAATACAGGCTTGGATCCAGTAGTAATTTAATGGGTTTCTGTCAGCAGAGCAGGACTTCCTTTCCTTACCCTACCCCTGCTGCAGCCCCAAATGATACTTCAAATGTTTTTTCCGGAGGATGGGTGGGATACCCCTCCCCCAGGAATAGCATGGAGTCTACAGCAAGAAGGGGGGATTGGCAAAAATGACTCTCCCATGTGTTTGTGGGCATCCTCTGCTGGATCCAAGCTACAAATGCTTCCAAGACAGTTATGCCCAAGCATTGAGTTGGATGGTTAAAACAGAAATGAATTCTCAAACAGAATTCAGGATTGTGACACCATATGTAGCAAAGCATGTGAGATATTATGAAGTTGGTTGTTTCTTAGTATGGAAGTCGTTATAGAAAGAAGTAGACTGCTCTTTCCCTCGCCACCTCATTTGTAAAAGTAATGCTAAGAAGGCATCATCTTACTGTGATCATTTTGCGACAAATACTACCATCATTCATTACTTTCTATCAGTGCCTCACCCTATGGAGGAACCAGCGCTGCCCATCCGCATTGAGGAGGGGACAGACGTTCCAACGGGTGAGTGCAGATAAGATAGATGCTTGTGAAAGGGGTGGGTGGGGTCGTGTTGGTACACGGAGCATGATGGCTCTTTTGTGTTTATCCATGTCACCACATATTCTGTTGTTACCAGGAAGCATTCTATATATTTGTCTAGATTTATATTGCTGTTCTTTTTTTTCCCTGAAAGTTGCTGTTTTGGCAGTGTCATTTCTTAGTTTATCAATGGAAAAATGTATGGCATGGGCTGTCACACACCACTCTTCTGTTTATTGCAGACTTATCAGTACATCCAGAGTTGCCAGCTCTCATCATTTTATTGCCATTCTAATAAATATAGGGATTCCTGTCTGTCCTGATGGCAGAGAATGGTGTGGTCCAAAGAATGTTAAGCATGCATATGACTTCTAAGTCTCAATGGATTGCTCCCTGTATTCTATAAATGATTCTGGACAAGTATATAACATTTTTCTTACCTTATTTTTAAGAAGTTTACCTGTTGTACTAGTGTCAGTTTAGACATTTCAATTTGTCATAAGGGCCGTTTACTGGTGAAGATACACTCACACTCCTTTACTAACTGCTTTTATTGCAGCAATTGGGATTCTTAACTAGAATCACACCTCAGTTAAGAAATCTAGTTATTATGAAAGAATAAATATCTTTGGATGACATGTCTAATTGAAATTAGATTGAAGATGCCACCCCATGAGGAGAATCATTAGGGAGAGTGTCTGAGACTAAGTATTAGCCAGGTTCATGCCTTTCAAAAATTAACAGATTCGTTCATGTAAGCTAACACATACCCTACCATCTCTTCAGGGACGTTAATTTTCTGTCATAATGGATATTAAGGCGTAAAATCTATGGACGAACAGTGTAGGATTAAGTTATTGCAGCTGCCACAGAATAAAATAAGTATAAAGCACTAGAAATAAGCAAAGTACAGGTTAAAATTTGAAGACCTCCCCCCCAGCCCACAACTGGTATTTGGAACTTACTGCTATTCAGCCAGCAGAATGACTTTCTATGAGGCACCTAGCATAAGCAGTACATAAAACCTACACCTTCTGTTAGTAGAATGTGAGCTGGCATGCTGTCTTTTTGGAAAATCCCCTATGGTGGGGGTGGGGGTGGGGGCAGATGAAAACTGGAGCTATTTGGGCAGTGCAGTCACCCCAGTCTCTGCCACAACATTACTGTATTTGGCAAGTTGACATTTAAGAAGTCTACTGCAATGTGAGCAAGAAATAGGTTTTGATATCCTGAAAAGCCTTCCTTCCTTGCTTCCTCCCTCCCGAAACATTTCCATCTTGAAGTGCCAGTCATTCCAGTATCTTGGGATAATGAAAGTGATACAGAGATGACCTGACCTTTAATTTGACTTCAGTGCCTTGGGGTTAATTCCCCTCATCTGTTATTTATTACCTGTTACCACTGTGAATTGCAGAAATTCCACCCTGGGATGCCCAGGGGCGGGATATAAATTGAATAATAAATAACATAAATTAATGACGGTATGGAAAACAATCAAACTCCAAAATTTCTGAAAAGAACTAAATAATCCTAACAGTCAAAAGATGTGGATCCAAGAGCAGGCACAGGGTGGCTCTTGAACTCTGGTGCATGTACATGTGGCCATGTATATATTCATATCCATAAAAAAACTATTCTTTGCCAAGGCCACCCAGATCCTGTGTAAATAAAATACAGTTCTGCAATCTCACTATTTTAAGCAGACATATAAATTATTTTTCTGTTTTAGAAAAGGTTTACTACTTTGAATATTTCATGTTCTTACTTTAGTCAAGCATAGAGGCCCCTGAAGTCTCATGCCTAGCTACTGAAGCCTCATTCCACAGATACTGGAAATCTTGGTCAGCCACTTCTCTGGCTTCTGAGATTTCACCAGGCATTTCCTGCACACTTCCAAATACTACTTTTAAAGATAACAGCTGTGATCTTTATGGATCTTTGTTGAATATTCTCTTAAACATTTTGTGACTGAAAAGCATATTTCAAAAAGAATTACTGAGTATTTCAGTTCTCATACAGAATTTGTTAAATTAATAGACTGGTTTGTCTTCCATCATGGAACTCAGGGTGGCATTCTTGGGGGGCCAGTGTTCCCAGGAGGTCTCCTGTTCAATCACTGACCAGACCAAGACCTCCTTAACGTCAACAAGGCAGATTCCACACCGGCGGAAAAGGCCGAGAGGGCAGTCATATGGAAGTGGGGCAAATCCTTGCTTCTAGATGATGTTGCCGCCAGGGTTGGCACGGATCAGACCCCAGAAGCCCTGGGCTATGGGAACATGGATCCTTCTGAGTTCACTTAGCCCACTGTGGCGGCCTACAGGGACTGTCCTGCGGCAGGCCCGTGTGGACAGGAAAGAGCTGGGCTTTCTAGGCCCGGCTTCTCCCTATCCTATGGTGGCCCAGTGGGGGCAAGAAATGCCCTGGTCGGTCAGCTTTGCGGTGTTCTGCTGCACTGAGGGGCAGACAGAGACATTCGTTTTTATGTTGCAGGAAGTGGGATTGTCTGCAAAATAACCCCCCTGCAACCCCCCCCCCCATCATGTGGTAGAACTAATCCATGCTGCTTTGTTTTGCCGGGGCGACACATTTCAGTGCTTGAGCAGATTCCGTCCGCACTGAAGTGTATCCCCTGTGTGGACGCATACTGCTGCGGAGCATGCATTGGCAGCAGCCCAGTGTAGCCGCTGCAGATTTGGCCCAATAATGCTGGAACCTTCTACATACTTAAATAATTCTGACTGATTTCTCTGTGACTGGAGACAGCTTATTTTCCAGAAGCTTTGAGAATATATAACCATATTTAAAAGTGGAAGGATGAGATCCTAACTTCATCAGTACTACTGTGGAAATTCTACATTTAGGGGAAAATAATAAACATCATTAGATGGAATAAAGGTGAGAGCTAGCAAAACCTGTACTTTCTTATGGCATTAACTGGATTTTCATTTTAAAAATGCCTTTGGACAATTCTATTTTTATATATGGGAGTAGTTTTTAAGAAGGTTTTGTTTTTAAAGACAAAATTTAAAATCACCTGGATGTGTCATTGGCTTAATAAAAGAAAGAATTTTTTAATGTTTCCCACTGTAATGATAAAATATGTTTTCTCAACATTTTATCTTGGTTTCATGTGTGAATTCATAGAATTTTGTAGTGTGCTTTTCCAAGTGCATCTCGGGAAGTGTTTCTTTTGTCCTTTTGCTTTTATTGTTTTAATGTGTATTTCTTTTCACTAACCTTCACTTTCTTTCATCCATACTGTTTAACTCTTATGCAGTCCTTTATTGTTCTTTTATTTTGTTTTTTATTCTAGATTAGATTTATGTTCTTGGTTTGTTTTAAAATCGGGGCTAGCTTCACTGAAATCAGATAAGATTGTTGCCAGAGTGAGGATTTATTGTACATTTTTATTGGACCCACTTTTAACTTCCTTGAAAGCAGGGAAAATTCACATAGACTTATAAACTGCCAGGATTTACAGGAAACTATTTGCTATCTTCAGCCTTAGCAGTGGGGCCTTTTTTCCCAATCCTGCAAGTATATTCATTTTTTTTGTAGTGGTATCCTTTAAAGTCTGATTTGTTATCATGACAGACTTAACTCACAGGCCTATATTTTAATAAATAAAATGGCAGACATTTTCCCACCTGGCCAAAATTTCATTCTCTGACAGACACCAGACAGAGGAATAGGACAAGAAATCCAAAACATAATTTTTAATGTGGCAAAGATTGAACAGCAATAATTATAGCATATAAGTATTAATTTTGTTAAGATTCTAAATTTGTTCTATAAAATTAACAAAAAGTTAGATGAAGAAACACAAATATAAAAATAGAATCTGAATTGTAATGTGAAAATCAGCTAAAACTAATCAGACTGGAAAAAAACTGTCAAAATCTTCTTTCCTTCTTTCCTTCCTTCCTTCTTTCCTTCCGCAGAAGTTTAATAATAGCCATAGCAAGAACAGACAGCACTAACTGTCATCTGCTATGACATTTAGAAGACTGTTTTCATGGAACTCTGGGGTTCTTATCCCTCATACTGGAATTGATTCTGTGTTTATTTAAAAGGAACTTATATTTTAGAGCTGGGGTAGTCAACCTGTGGTCCTCCAGATGTCCATGGACTACAATTCCCATGAGCCCCTGCCAGTGTTTGCTGGCAGGGGCTCATGAGAATTGTAGTCCATGAACATCTGGAAGACCACAGATTGACTTCCCCTGCTTTAGAGAGTTTTGTTGGTTATGGTTCAAAATATAGGATAAATTATTTTTTGCATATGGTGTGCACATTTGCACAGGATGTTTTACAGAAGTCGGCTATGTGTATGGTTTCCTTAAAGAAGTAAAATGCTTACTTTGAGAACTACTTGATTGTCCTGTTAGTAAACAGAAGAACATTGTTTAAAAAGCCTGTTATTTCTTATATATGTAACAACCAGTTGTCAAAGATTTGTTGTCATGCTGTGCTGAACATATTTTTCTGAAGTAAAGATTTAGAATCACATGGTCTTCAGGAAAAGGATGTTTTTTGTGTAGGGTGGTTGGGAATTATATAGAAGTACTAGCCGTCAAGCCCGCTGCAGTCTAAAATGCAGCAGGTGGTAGCGATATAAGGGGGGACGGGAGGCAGGCCGCCAGAGGCATAGAGAGGCCTCCCGCCCCCTTGCCTACCTCCCGGACCCAAAAGCAGTGGGGCGGATGCGCGTCGGCATCGTTGCTGGCGGATGTGGTGTGGGCTGTGGGAGGCTGCCGTCCTACCTGGTAGGTAGTGTTTAGTGGTTCCTCTCTGAGCCCTCTGTGGGCAGTGGCTCTGGCAGACCATGCATGGTGTGAAGTTGCACCGGCAAACCTCCCTGGGCAGTGCTGCCGCCTCAGGGCTGTGCTGGCGGCCATGGCATGCTTGCTGCCGCCGCTGCCTCCTCCTCTTCTGTGGGTGATACAATTGGGTTGTCCACGATGGCACGGCTGCCTTTGGCAGCCCTTGCACAGGCAGCCCCTCCTTACCGCAGCAGCTTGCTGCTCTGCTCCGCCACCGCCCAGGTCCAGTGGTGGACCATGGCAGACACATTGGCTCCAAGAGCCAGGCACGCCTGCGGGCAGAGCAGCGAGCAGCTGGCCACAAGGAGAAGGGAGAGGACTTCTTGAGAAGTTGTTGGTGGTCACATCTCCCCAGCCATCCCAAAAGGCTCTCTTGCAAATTCTGTTAGCCAAACAGGAGCAGATATTATTAGAATTTATATTTCAGAAGTTACAGAGGATAGTCCAAAATGTCGGACAGGCACTGAGGTATAAGAAAGATTTCTTTCATTCCAGGCTGTTCCACATGCTGCCATTTCACCAGGGGCATGTAGATGTGGGGGAAAGCAAAAAAAAATGACAAATGATAGGGGTTTTTTTGGCCTATTTCTTTCTGTTATTTTCCATTCAGAACAGAATAAACACACCATTGTGAGTTTCCTTGTTGGCAGGCTGAAGTAATTTTTTTGCCATCAGATGGGTAGCCCGATTTGAGCTCAGCAGGGTCAGCCTTGCTCTCAGTATTTGGATAGGAAACCATCAAGAAATACCAGGATCTCAAATCAAAGGCAGGCCATGGCAAATCACTTCTGTTCATCTCTGGCTTTAAGAACCCCACCGGGGTTCACCTTAAGTCAGCTATGACTTAACAACAAGAAAGAGAAGGATTCTCTGTAGAAATATCCTGGTCCTTTTCTTATTTATTAATTATATTTATTATTATATTTATATATACTGCCCTCCCTTGCAGCTCAGGGTGGTTTATATAGAACATGGAAAATATTGGAATAACTATAGTACAATTCAGCAACACATCAAATAGAACAACAGTAGCAACTGTTATTTCAACAACATTCCAATAATTAGTGGTAACAATATTAACCTGTTAACTGTGATCCTATAGGCTGGTCATTTTGGATTCAGTTCATGGGAGTGGTTTTGGGGGGTCCCAATAGATGTTGGTTTGGTCGACCTCAACCAAATGCTCAGTGGAAGAGCTGCATTTTACAGGCCCTGTGTAATTTTGCTAACTCCAGCAGGGCCCTGATCTTTTCTGGGAGCTCATTCTGCCACGTGGGGGCCAGAACAGAGAAAGCTTTGGCCCCGGTTGTGGTCAGCTGTAATTCTCTTACTCCATGCATTTCCTGCACTTTGGTAACCGCTATAGGGCTTCATTTCCTGTTTGAAACACAGCAATTATCTTTTTCTGTTCATTTTTCCCTTTAGTATACATCCCCAATAGAAAAGTTCTGGTTTAAGGAAATAAACCAGATTTGCCAGATTTCATAAAGATTTCATAAAGATTATCGTATTTAAACCTAATTAATACAGCGACTCCACATATTGGTTCTTTTTCAAATCAACAATCCTATCCTGAACCTTTATTGTAAAAAACCTTTGACCCATGTTAACTTTATATTGATATTATTACTGACTTTTGTGAAATTAGAAGTAGTAGATCTTGACTATAACTGTGCCAGAACCATATTCCACTGAAGTCCAGTAGTGCCCAACCGGATTTTTTTTGTAATTCTCTAGGATCTCAAGTGTTTCTTATCCCTTCTGCTAGAGATGCCAAGAATTGCCTTAGAACCTTGAAAATGCAAAATTTAATTCTATATTTATTTATAAATGTGTTTATATCTTGCCCTTCTCCGTGAATGGGCTCGAGGAGGTTTACAAAACATCAATAAAAACATCAAAACATCAATAAAGCACCAATAAAACCATAACCAAAACTAAGAACAACTTCCCTACAATCATCCCCATTCACTCTCGCCAGTCATTCATTGGTAAAATTACCTGCTTTGGGGGAGGAGCACAAGATGGAAAAAAGGAAATAAAAAGAAGGAAAGAAAGCCATAGGCCTGGTGGAAGACTGCCATTTTGCGGGCCCTGCAGAGCTATGACAGCTACGTCAAGACCTGGGCCTTAGCTGGTAACTCATTAATCAGGTTGGAGCTCAGATCGAAAAAGCCCTGGCTCTAGTCGAGGCCAGGTGGACCTCCCTAGGGCCAAGGATCACCAACATGTTTAACAAACTGTCTCTCTTCATTGATTACTTCTGAATGGTGGGATGTATTATGCAACATCCCCCGAGGCACTTCCTAAACTTTCCCATCAATCACTTTTCCCTTGAACCCTACAATTAATCTTTAGGTCAAAACTTGTGCTGTACTACTCTGTAAAAGGCTGTATTTTCTGTTAACATATCTGGTTATTTTATTATTGATGTAGCAGAATCCCAGTTGTAGTGCAGCTGTATGCTGATCATTCCCTAGAAATGCTCTTGTTCATAAGACTCAGTTTACAAAATATTAACAAAGCCAACAACTTGCTGGAGCAGATTTATTCTTTTTGCTCCAGAGAGCAGGGTGAGAACTGACAGGGGGAAATGACAAGGAAGTAGATGTCAACTACATATTAGGAGAAAATTCCAAATGGTAAAGTATTACTCAACAGTGAAACAGATTGCTTCAGGAAATGGTGGAATTTCTCTAGAAGTCTAAGCTAACTCTTGGGATGCTGTAGTTGCACATTCTTACAAGTAGCAGAGGATTGAACGGCATAATTTGTAATGCCCCTTCCAACCCTAATATTTTAAATCTCTTACATTTCTCTGTGTGTATTCTGGGGGAAAGCTCTCTTGTTAGTTCCCCCAGCTTTATCAGATGTCAAGGATTGGCCTGGGCAGTAAAGGAAATTAGTGTCCTGTGTCATATCTGATATGTTCAAAGCAAAACAGTATGGAGGTTTATGGTTTTCAGATCTACTTTTTTCCTGATTTAATTAGTCCAAGAGAAGCAGAGGGTTGATCTTGGGACATTTCCCTCTGCTGTGTCAGGGTAATAAAAGAATTCTCAGTGATCTCAAATGCCATGACATCAAGGCAGGGCATAGGTTGCCCTTGAATCAGATGAGAAAGTGGTAAGAAGAACAAAACAAATTGTCCCTCACAGAAAAAAGACAGTGGGAGGATGGAATGTAGTGAGTTGAAATGACACAGAAGAAGTGGGCTCCTTCTTGAATCAGAGTTCTTTCTAGCAACTTACTCTGCCCCCTGCATAATTTTATAAATTGCTGTAATGCCCTGTAGTCCGCTTGTTTTTTTTCTAAATGGAAAATTCCGGGCTCTTAACCTTTCCTCATAAGAAAGCTGCTCCAACCCTTTAATCATCTTGGTTGCCTACTTCTTGGTCCCAACCATGACAAGTGAATTCAAGATGATGCATAAAGTTATGTGAAGTAATCTGATAAATAGACAGTACCTGCCTTTATCCTTTTTATTATGAAATGAAAAGCTATGTTTCAGTTGATGCAAATATGGCCTTCTCAAGTTGTGTCAAGAATTGCATGGATGCACAGGGAAAAGATAGCATGGTTTTGTTAATCCTGGTATTAGTGTGTCTTTACATAAAGGCATGAATTGACATAAGCAACATTTGCAGTAAAACTCAAATGAACCTATTTGTACTTGCAATGTCATCAGTTCACTTCATATCATAGAATCATAGAGTTGGAAGGGGCCATACAGGCCATCTAGTCCAACCCCCTGCTCAACGCAGGATCTACTTATGATGAAGTTTAAATGGGCAAAGGCTAGCTTGCTTTAAATAGTGGCCTGAAAAGAAAAATATATTCAGAAAAATAAAAGTCTGTACAAAATGATACGACATAATCTGATAAGAAGATACATTAAGATAAACAAGGAAGGAAAAACGAGAGAACTTTTAAAATAGTAACAACCACAAGATATAACCACTATTTATTAAGCTTCAGAAAATGCAAGGGTGTGGGATTTGTATTTGTAAACATATATAAAATGTAAGCATTCATATGATTTGCTTCAAGCTATGGCTTCTGTGCTGGAGCAGCCCTGTGGATCCATTAGCACTGCTCTGTTTGGACCTCAAAGGCATCTAGGTGCCCAACGATTGTTCAGTGTTTCCACCTGGTGATGCACCAGTCTCCTGACACTTGGAGAGCAGTTTATATTTCTTTTGTACATGGTTACCCACTGATCATTTTAGTAATTACCCGCCAAGACGGCCAGTACTAACAGCTTCCCTCCCCACTAGCTAAGGTTCTTCCTAGTGCCTACATCTCCCACTATCTAGCACAGCATTTCACAGCTTTTTTACCATTGAGAAACTCCTAAAGCATTCTTCAGGCTTTGAGAAACCCCAGCAGTGGCATGATCATGAGGAATATTGCTGGGAAACATAGGTAAAGGTATCCCCTGTGCAAGCACTGGGTCATGTCTGACCCTTGGGGTGACACCCTCTAGCGTTTTCATGGCAGACTCAATACGGGGTGGTTTGCCATTCCCTTCCCCAGTCATTACCGTTTTATCCCCCAGCAAGCTGGGTACTCATTTTACCGACCTCTGAAGGATGGAAGGCTGAGTCAACCTTGAGCCGGCTGCTGGGATCGAACTCCCAACCTCATGGACAGACAGCTTCAGACAGCATTTCTGCCGCTTACTACTCTGCGCCACAAGAGGCTCTTGGGAAACATAGACAATAGACAAAAAGATATTTCTTTGATTCCTATAATTATTCAGGAGGCCCAGTAAGTTCTTAGGGGGTCTCACTGAGATTTTCTCCTGTACAAGATTTGCATTGACTTTCAGTTAAAGTCAAAAACTGTTCCATAACATAATTTAGTGGACACTACTGACCAATACTGTCAATAATTTTCCTAGTGTTTGGAAATAAAATCTTTCTTTCTTTATACTTGAGAGAGGAGAATGATGGCTGGGGGAAATCATGACTGTAAATTCTGTATATATGTGCAAATGTATAACCATGCAATCCTAAAGGCGTAGGTTACCCCTGTCCTCTTACAATATCTGAAAATGTGCTGTTATTATTTATGTGTACAATTTGGTTGCCAGACATAATGCCAGACACATATAATATAGAAAATCCTGGTTAAATGGTCTGAATTTGGTGGGACTGACAGAATCCCAGAGGCAGAGTGACAGTACTTGAAGCATTGGTCTGGAGCAGGGGTAGCCAAACGGTGACTCCCCAAATGTCCTTGGACTACAATTACCATGAACCCCTGCCAGCAGGGACATCTGGAGAGCCATAGTTTTGTCACCCCCTGGTCTGGAGAAAGTTCCCTTTTATTTTTGTATGCCTTTGGCTGCATTTGTACTTGCCTTGTGCTATAAATGGCAGCTTTGGCTCACTGCTCATCCATCTACTGGGCCAAGCCCTTGTTTCCTGAAAATAAGTCAGACATAAGTCTCCCAGAAGTTGGCATGGAATAGAATGACTTGTTTTAGGCTTTATGGGTGCAAGTTATATTTAAACGTATTGTGGTTGTCTTTGGGAGACATTGTTCCCTATTAACTGGTATTGTTATAATGGCTGTAGTTGTAACCCACAAAATAACTTCCAAATTTATGCTGATGGTTATCTTTTACATGGCATTGTCGCTCCAGTCAGTGGAATAAAAGAGCAGGAAATTAAACACAAACCCCATTAATACTCAGGACAATGCCTTTCTTTAAACAAACACTGTTTCCCTGGAATTCCCCTCAATACTGTGATACCTCAAGCTTCCTCCTTTTCCTAAGAGATTGTGGGTTGGACTATAGGATAAAGTTCAATAAAAGATAGTACTTAAGGGACTCGTTTATATATGTTAGAATCATGATACTGTTCAATGCAAATATTATGAGAGTGGCCCGTACCCTGAGCTATACAAGCACCGCTACAAACAATGGAGACCTCAGAATCTGGCACTTGAAGGCTACATGACTTCAAAGCCAAGTTAATCATATCAAGAAATAACACAACTAGCTCATGTTTGTTATTACTCTGTATCTCTGCTTTTAGCTGTTTCTGTGATGTCTGAAATCATTTGCTCACTAACAAATTAAAAGCTTTCCCATGGATACTTCCAGACAATCTGGTCATTTTTTCTCCCTTCTAAGGCCAATCTAGGCCCCATATTTCACAAAGCAGAAGCATTCAGAAGATCTGAAATCAGTTTGATTTTAAATCCAGTATTTTTCAACAAGGTTCACTTTATCCAGACAATGACAATTTTCTGATTTTTTCTTTTCTCCATTGTTTAAAGCTAGGGAAACATGGAATGAAGTCACCTTCAGGTGCCTTTGCCCAACTAAAGGGTTTTCGGATTTTGGCTTTATAAAAAAATACCCTCCTGAACAATTCCATTTACATTCTGTAGCATGATAGGTGTGAGAACTTTATGCTAGCAGAGCAAGAAGTTCTGTAGATAGCTGCCATATTGTTTTAGCATATACTTGCTAAGAGACCAGCAGGACACTTCTCCAGTCTACAAATTGCTAGCTTGACAACATATGCTGCTGAGAAGGCCAGCCTTAAACAAGAGTGCAAAACTCTGTGTTTGAGCCAATTCTATTAAGCCAGCACAATTTCTCTGATGTGCCGACATAACTTCTGGGTGACTGGACATTGGTAAGCTCCTGGAAAGCATCCCCTTATCCCCTGCTCTCAGCGCAGATGGACCTGGCAACCTACAAGCAGATTAACAAAGGTCTATAACCAAGAGTACAAAAATTACAGGTGATTTGGACACATAAAACCTCTATTCTTAAGAACGTAAAATATTTTGCCAGTTCTGTTCTTCTTGATCACCCTTGTCTTATGAATGTTTCTGATGTGGCTAGAGCCAGGATCTATGGTACTTCAGTTTTCTTTGGTTCAAGAATGAATCTGAGAGTCCAGCTATGGTGATGTGTGAAAGTGACTTTTGGGAAGATCCATTGGACACAAGAAGCTTATGCTCTCTGTTTTTCATCTACACCCAGTTTTGTGAAACCCTGGGGTTTCTTGATGGCCCTGGAAGGGTTTCCTGTATGGGTAAAGGTAAAGGTATCCCCTGTGCAAGCACCGGGTCATGTCTGACCCTTGGGGTGACGCCCTCTAGCATTTTCATGGCAGACTCAATAGGGGTGGTTTGCCAGTGCCTTCCCCAGTCATTACCGTTTACCCCCCGACCTCGGAAGGATGGAAGGCTGAGTCAACCTTGAGCCGGCTGCTGAGGTTGAACTCCCAGCCTCATGGGCAGAACTTTTAGACTGCATGTCTGCTGCCTTACCACTTTGCGCCACAAGAGGCTCTTAAGGATCTTAAGAGGCTCCTGTATGGGTAGGAGTTAATTTTTAAGATGCTTCTTAAATTGGTTAAATATTTATTGGGTGATATGACCATATATATAGTCATGTCATCCTGCCTTTCGAATGGGCCTGGAGGGGATAGGAAGGGGCCCCAAGTGGGCGGGTACACAGCTATGCTTCCCAACCATATTCTACACAATTGCACCACTACTGGGGTTTCTCAAAGCCTGAAGGTTTCAGGGGTTTCTCAACAGTAAAAAAGTTGAGAAAGGCTGATCTACATTGATACAGCTGTCACTAACATTACTTATCAAATGTAACTCAGCTTGCCAACTAACTTCAGAAAAAAATATAACATAATAAACCAATAGCTTTGAAGCTAAATAGAATAATTGTTGTGTATTCACGCTGTTGTCTGGCATGCAAGACTTATTTCACATGTAGGTTTTCTTCAGGTAAATTATGAAAGTTTTGCATTAAATAATCTCAACTGTAATGCTCCCCTTTGCTTGCAAATCAGGAATAGGGCACTTAGGCAGGTTCCTGCTCTTAGGTTCACTTAGCAGAGACATGTTAGTTCAAAACAGCATCCATTTCCTTTTCCTTTAACAATACCACTCTTTTGGCCATAGCCGTAAGCTTAAACATCCATTATTAAGACAAGGAGATAGAGGGATGGAAGCATTTGGTTTGAGAACAAAGGAGCTCAGGCAATGTATAATTCTGACAAACAGGAGCAAGGACTCCTCCCCATGGGACTAAACCAACAAATACAAATATCGGGAGAGACAGGCTGTTCCATTGTAATGTATACAATAAATACACCACCCCAATAAAGATTTTTTAGAATGTCATTGAAAGTGAATATACATTTCTCTTTACACCTTAAAAAATGTTGTTTGTATCTTATGCTGAAACTGCTTTTCAGATGTTTAACTAAAACACAAATTTAAGCAGTCATTGTAATGGAAGACATTTTATCTGCATGGATACATTGATGCATATCTTTATTGTTCCTCTGGGGATTCCTACAAAGCTAATGTCAATCCAAAGATCAGGGCACTACAACACAAACTAACTCTGTTTATGGATCACAAAGGACCAAGTTAAATCTTGCGTCCAGTAGAATAAAACTATTCTTAGTAATTTGATACCCATGTATACATTAACAGGAGGGAAATTTTGCAGATAGAAATAATGTAGACTTGTACAAGCCCAGTGAAAATTTAGTACTTTGTCATTTAATTTATCACTTAAAGGTAGAAGGGGTTAATGTATTCTTAATGTATCCCAGATACTGGGTTTTACTGTCATGTATCTGCAAGATTAGGCATGTATGTACCAGTTAAATCATTTTCTTCTGCTATATGATAGGCTGTTCCATACATGCAAACCCTTACAGAATCATCCAGCAAATTAGCAAAATAATTGAGACCCACTGGGTGTTTACACACAACCTGATATATGATCACTCTTTCCTTGGGAATATTCAGTATCCCAAGTAGATGAGAAAGTCAGTTTATTGCTCTGTCTCTAAATATGCAACACCTTAATCCTTGGGAGTAAGCATAATTCAAGTGACCTCTGTGTACCTCGGTCTCAGTAATATGTTATTTTGGCATTCCGGTACAAATTATCTTTCCTCCTCAGATATTCTGTCTACCTACCATAGATTCCATGTTGGGATTACTAAATGTAGCCCTCTGGTATATGTAAGATTTCCTGGATGGATCTTGTCTGAGTGTTTTGTCTTACACTGATTTCTATGTAAAAAGTTTGATTTACCCATGTGGACTGGTAGACATTGCAGTAATGAGACCAGGTAACCTAGGGTTTAATTTGCTTTGGGGTTTACTCAGAGCCAAGTCTTCAATGGCAATTTCACTGGCTACTGCTATAGCAAAGAATGTGTATCAGAATCTATATTGAAATACAAGTGTGTTACTGAAGTGGTAATGGAGTGAGGCGGGGGTATATGTCAGAACTCAAGTGAATAGAAAAGCTTATACAGGAGGTTTTTAAAATTAGCAACAAGATAAAATAGATGGAGAGGGGAAAAAAGAGCATTGTTTCATATCCTTCTCAATAGGATAAATCACTGTTTAAGAAAATTTTGCTTTTAGTAGAAGCACCATGATAACTCTTTGTAATGTCATAATATTCTAGGCAATGTAAGATTTTGGGAAAGAATTGCAGGCATAGACCAGATATTAAAAATGAGGACAGAGCAAGGGGAGATGACTAAGTGTCTGGAGACAGATTTCTGTAGTGCTCAGCTCCCAGTCTAAATGGTGGAGCTGCATTGTTGTAAAACTCAGAACAAAGAGTCATAGAGAAATTTTCTGGAAGAACCAACTATGAGTTCTTAATCTTCACGTAATTTTACAGAACGCCTGAAAATCTGAAAATAAAAATGACCTTCAAGGGTATGGTTCTAAACTAACATTTTTTCAATGGCTTTCTGAACTCTCCCCCACCCCCATTTCCCTCAACTGTTCCTGAGAGAACGGGCATCCTAGGAACAGGATTTTGGAGGGCATTTGGGGCTGCTACAGAAGGGGGAAAATCATGCAACTTGGGGAGAAATCCTTACATCTGCAGAAATGCTGGTCTGGTTCTAAGTCAAGGCCCTGCATAGAGCTTGTTCTAGATATTCATCTTCCTTGGACACAAGCTTGGCCTTCCCCAATTATACATCCCCATCTCATTCCCTCAATATGCACTGCTTCTTTCTTCCTTTTCCAAGAACCTCTGCTACTTCTTCTCCAATCACTTCCCTCTTAACACATGCCTTTGGGACTTTCGTAGTTCCCTAGCTCTTTAAACCAACTATCATTTTCCCACTCTTACCAGAGAGAGAGAGAGAGAGAGAGATTCTTCTAAAGGAAGGTTAAAAATAAGCATGATGCAGCCAGGTGCCTAATGAGTCAGTAAGGTCCAATGTCCTTTTCTTCCAAGGATTGCCTGAAAGCTGCTGCTGGGAGAAGGTTGTCTGCCAACTACTTAGCATCCTCCATAAGCCTTGCTGGAGACAAATGACCCAGCTGTTCAGTGAATAAGACAGAAAAAGATTCTGAGGATTTCCCATCCTTACTGTTTCAGAAAAAAGTAGAGAGCTTTTTGTTTACTAGTTTATTGTCTTTAACACTCTTTAAGAATGCCCAAATTGTAGACATGCTGCCCATTTTCCAACGTTTCAGTTTATTGCTGAAGCAAACGCTGATGTTAGTACAATGGATGAAGATCTTTTGGCTGCCTTTCCAAGGAGTTCAGAAACCTGGAGAGCTAGAATCATATTCTGGAAAGATCCTTCATAGGTGTCAAGACGCATCTGTATAATTTGCACCCATTTGTTAGAGTCAGATAGTACTGAATCTTTCCTGTATGCATATATATTTTAAGCCAACTTAAAAGAGTGTATGATCCTGAAGGAAACAGGGTTTATTATCTGGTTTGCATTCTTATGTATCAAAGTAGTTCATGAGCACAGGTATCTGTCGAATATGGGCGACCAAGTGAAAACTGTTCCTAAAACCTACATTGTGATTTCCTTCCTTTTAGAAAGCAAAAATATGGCAACAAAGGAGAAGCTTCAGTGTTTGAAAGATTTCCACAAGGATATTCTCAAGCCTTCTCCTGGCAAAAGCCCTGGGACTCGGCCTGAGGATGAGGCGGAGGGGAAGCCACCGCAGCGTGAGAAGTGGGCAAGCAAGATTGACTTCCTCTTGTCCGTGGCTGGAGGATTTATCGGTTTGGGCAACGTGTGGCGATTTCCGTATCTCTGCTATAAAAATGGCGGAGGTAAGTGCCATTGCTCCTTCCAGAATTTTTTGCTGCTCGTGTTCCTTTAATTTTGAATGTACATGCCAAAATACTAGGTAGTTTTATAGGTATTACTTCCAAAGTAGAATACAAGTTGTTTGTAGGTGGGGATGTTTCTAAAGAGGAGCGAGAAAAGGTTTGCAAAGCAACTTAAGTGCTAATAAAATAGTAACAAAAAGATGTTCTTTGTTTTTAAAAGGGAATGTTTGGTTTGTATTCATGAAAGGCAACCCCATTTTCTCTACAGAGACTTTATTCTATAAAGGGGGATTAATCTTTGTACACAAATAGTTTCAGGAATGCTGACGGAAGGGCACAGGAAAGAATTCTCACTAATCTTTATCAGTATGAGCTGCTGGGCTGGTGTTTTATTTCATTGAGTCACAGAGCTTCTCTAATCACCCTTGTGTTTTCTCTACAGGTGCATTTCTCATACCTTATTTCATTTTTCTTTTCGGGGGAGGTCTTCCTGTGTTTTTTTTGGAGGTGGCACTAGGACAGTATACCTCCGAAGGAGGAATTACATGCTGGGAAAAGATCTGCCCTATTTTCACCGGTAAGTTTTTGCCTTTACGTATCATTGTGGACATCTGCCTATATAAAGGTCAGCTCTCAATATTCTATCACATCCCAATATGATGAAGACACTGAGCCCAGGAGGGGACTATGCAGAGGAGAAGGAGGACCTCTGAGCAACATGATTCTCAGTGGCTAGAGTCAACAGCGTGAGCTTATTCCTCAGCCTAGTTGTGTCTCCAGTATCCACCTTTACTTTTTCCCTTCCAATTTAATGGGTATTACCCAGCCCTATAGGGAAGAATTAAGTGGTGACTTTGGGGACTATGTTACATCAATAGGCAAAGGATGCTGTCAGCCTGGGTTAGGAATCCCACCGTAGAGTACAAGTGTCAAAGAATTGCATTGTTTAAAAAAATGATTTTGGAGTTTTTTATGGAACCTAAAGACTTAAGTTTGTAATACTGTAGGGTGGCCCAAAGATACTTTCTTTCATCCTCATCATTCAGTGCTGTGATCTCCCTCTACTCCTGTACTCAGTAAAATATTTAACAATGTGAATTGGCTTTTATTTAGGATATTTTTATTTCAGTGGAAATCAATCATGCCTTTATATGCTTCAATGAACAGTGATGAGATACCTCATTTTAATAAGTAATTTTAAAAAATCAACTAATATTCCTAAACACATCATTGTAATTATTTTATGCATTTTTATATATTTTTTGAAAAAGCTGTATAAGATCCTGATCCAGTATTTACCTTCTGGTTGAGTTTCACCCTTCAATACAAAAGGAGATGCTTAGAGTATCTTCTCCCTTGAGATCCAGGAGGACATCTCAATTGGTGTTTTCCTACCACTTCAATAGGGAGGCAGGACTTAAATTTTACTTCCTGTCCTGTGCCGTGGAGTGACACTCAGGGAGTGACAGGGCTGACGAACCTCTCCCGCTAGTTGGTATAGTTGGTATAAACTGTTCTGACCGAGCAGTGATATCAGCGCTTTCTCAGCCTCACCCACCCCACAGGGTGTCTGTTGTGGGGAGAGGAATGGGAAGGCGACTGTAAGCCGCTTTGAGCCTCCTTCGGGTAGGGAAAAGCGGCATATAAGAACCAACTCTTCTTCTTCTTCTTCTTCTTCTTCTTCTTCTTCTTCTTCTTCTTCTTCTATATTTTGACTAGTAAGACAGAAAGTTTAGCTGTTTGATTATTTAAAACTAACAGTTAAATAGTAGAGTTAATATATTTTAAAAGTGTTGATTTATGATGAAGTATGATGATACTTTGGGCTGAACACTTGCTGCAAAGAACTGCTGCGACCCAAGTTCACAAAATGGTTGTTGAAAAACTGGAGCATATATAGCTTGCTGAAATTGTAAGCTGTGTCTTTCAAAATACTTGAATGCACCCTCTGCTGAAAACAGTAGCACTTATTTCCAAGTAACTAAAGGGCTAAGATTGTGGAAGATAGTTAAATATTTATAGGAGGATTTAAATACCTCATTAGGTACTTTCAGGCTGTTTTGAGCACTGGGAAATATGGTCATATCTATCAATGACTTTGTTTGAAAAACCAAGGATGGGTTATTTTTGTTTTAGCATTATAGAGGTTTAGTTATAGTAGGCATCAGTTTTCGGCAAAAAAAGATGACTACATGAATAACAGCTTTCACTCTGCTGACCATACCCATTTGCCTTATTGCCTCCTTATTATATCTGACACAAACTTGTTACCTTTTCACTGAGAATATTATTATTACCAATCCTCCAGTTACTGGCTGCTGTGTGTAATAGTTGACTAGAGTCAAAGGCTTAACATTTTTGTTAGCAGCCTTTTAAACCATCATAAGAATGCACCATCTAATACATAGATTTGAACAAAGGTCAAGCAGGTGCTTCCTGGAAAGTCATCAGTAGGGCTTGATGTGGTGAAAGTGGTAGGAAAGTTCTACTTCCCGGCCTCTGTTTTGAGCCCTGCACACCAGAGGCACATTGCGATTTATTTTCACCTAGTCGCCAACTTCCAGTTGATGGCTGAAGGTCTGGGATTACAATTGATCACCTGGTCTCATGTTCTTCTGTAACAAAGATTGTTTTACTTATGTGTATTATTTCATACATGTCTCCCCCCCCTTTTTTTTTCTCTGTCTCTCTCTTATAAACAGGAATAGGTTATGCTTCCATCGTGATTGTTTCACTTTTGAATGTGTATTACATCGTCATCCTGGCCTGGGGACTGTATTATCTGTTCCACTCTTTTACAAGTGTCCTGCCCTGGTCTCACTGTAACCAGAAGTGGAACACGGAATCCTGTGTGGACGACACTCTCAGAAGAAACAAAACACTTTGGCTGGCTATGAATGTTACCAACTTCACATCTCCTGTCACAGAGTTTTGGGAGTAAGCAAGTTGAATTCTTAGTGGGTGCAATGCTCTATATAAGGGGCATGGAGCATAGATTAGCACTACAATCCTAAATAGAGGAGGTTAATCTGCTGCAGCTGCCAATACAATTTAGTGGCAATGGAGCTTCCATGGGGCAGGGTACCTGTTGCTCTGCCTTCTCTTCTTCAGCAGTTGCCATCCTTTCCTCCCCTGGGCCAAGGGTTCTCCTCCCCCCCCCATTTTTATTTTCAGGTTTAAAAATATAATTGAATAGTTGCATTGATATAATGTTATGACAGTCTGTGTACCAGGCTCTCTAAATTCCTAGCATTCCTTTTTGGGGGAAAGTCTATAGCCCCTTTTGTTGCAGAGATATGTCTTCCTCCTTATATCTGCTTAATGAAAAACCATAGAGACTAACTTTCTTAAAATGAAAATTTGAAATTCAGAGAACCTGGCACAAAGATAAATCAATCTAATAGTATTGAGTTCCCGATTTTAAAAGCCCTCTGGTGGTAGGGAGATGAAATGTCAGCCTTGGGGGAAGAGGCAGGGATAATGGTTGCCACTTGGTCAGGAAAATCCCAATCCACATGACCACTGTCTAGGCTTTACTGCGGTCTTCCCAAACCTTTGTAACAAAGCAGGTTTGCGAATACATCATGATACTGAGGGAAGCACTAAAAAAAAAATCTCTTTTTAACAGCATCAGACAAATAAGGCATATTGAAATGCCCAGAATTATATCCTTCTAAGACCATTGACTTCAGTGAATTTAGAAAGATGTAACACTGTTTTGGATTGCAGTGTAAAACTGCAACCCTTATTGCAACTATAACAGTAAGTATGACAATATAACCTATAGGTATCTGAGTTAATATTTTTTCTTTAAATCTGATGGATTATCAGGAAAAGAATTTCCCTACTGCCCCACATAGGCACAAACAGATTCATAGGCAACATTTCATAAGTTCTAATTCAGTTTTGTTGAATTAAGGACATATAACAGGGTTGAAAAAATACTAGATATCCTTTCCCAATTATGTTAAGCAAAAATTACTTAATTGCTTGGCTTTCCCATTTGCTTAAATTAGGATTTTGGCACCATTAAGAGATTCTGTGTTAGGAAATATATAGGAATTGCTGGATGTCAGTAGTTCTGTCAGCAGAAACCAATCCTGGTTTATGTGTGACATTTACCTCCAGCATGGCTGGATTTATTTTATTCATTTAAGTAGGATCTTGGCTGTCTGGCCTTTGGGCTGAATTGTTTGAGTAGAATTCCTTGGAATTATATCATAATTTGCTGATGACTGTGATAGATGAGAAAGTGAAGTTTATACTGTAAAGCTGGTAGATGCGGCATTTGGAGTAGACTAAATCATTGCTCAACGTGTGAAAATAAGCTGTCTTTGCAATGGCTGACCCAATACAGGAGGACGAAGAGAAAGATTTGAATACTTATGACACTGAAAGAACTGCATTAATGAAAATGCATACATTTATGAACAATTTTCAGTGGCCTATAAATATACACATTAACTGATCAAGGAAAGCCTCAGAACTAGCCAAAATGTTACAGAGCTCATTTAACAAGCATGGGATGGTGCTCCTTACCTTGCTAGGATATAAACGTTATCATACGTTAACCCACTTGAAATTTTTTTAAAGGTGTAGGTAGTCATGTTGGTCAATAGCAAAAAGTCTAAAATCAAACGCCATGTAATACCTTTTATTAAGACTTACCAACTTGATCAGGGTGGATGCTCAAAAGCAGCGGGGGAGGGGGGGATTCTGTCCATGATCTTCAAATCCCTTTTCTGAATATAGGGTAGAATGTTCAGCTGACTTCAGTGGACACAAAGTGTGGTTTTGTAAGAGGTTGCACCATGGGGTAATGGAGTGCAGTTCATTGCTTTGCATTCCCTGAAGTCAGCTGAGCATGTGTTCTGACAAAGCGGTGGGGATCGTGATCTGGATGATCTTTTTGCCCTCACCACCCACCTCTGTGGAAATTTACCCTGATGAAGAATTTTGGAGAACTCTATACGTTTTCGCACTATGTTGTGTTACTTTGAAGCCTGTTGCTTTTGGATTTCACTTGAAACTGGGTGTTTTATGTAGGGTGTATCAATAGATATCTCGGAAGATGATAGACATGATTGGCTTTATTGAAATATTTACCTCCACATGCTGAGTGACATTCTCTTCCTAGTAATACTACTGATTATGCATTGGAGGCTGTCATTATAGCTTATTTGAGTTAATGGCCTGTGCAAATCTCATGCTTGTTTGAGCAGTCACTGAGGATAAGCAACTCTGGCTTTATTTCCAGCGACTTACCCTTTGGGATCACATCACATGCTTCAATTCTGTAGTTATAAAGGTTGGCCTTTTGTAGTATCTTTTTGCAGATGTCGTATGAAAGGGCAAGAAGCAGGAGATAATTAACAAGTAAACAAGGGCTTTCATTGTTCTGGAAAGCTTAAAAGCACTTAGGAATCAGGAGACCTGGTTCATCTAAAATTCAGGGAGCCTCCCCTTGTGTTTTGGACATAAAAATCTACAGAAAGCAGAATGAAACTGAATAAAACGTGCTTTAGGCTCACATGCTATTGAAAGTAGTCATAAATTTGGGAATATAAATGTCTTATGAGTGTATTATGAGCCTTGCTGTTTCAAACACCTCTTCATCTTGGTTGAAATGGGATATCCAAACAAGAGTTGTGCAACTTCCCCAGTTCTATGTTTTGTTTGCCTTCTGAAGTCAGTGACAAAGCTGACGATTCCATGATCATGTTTCTGGGCTCTGCAGAGTTATGATAGCAACAGTTCTATATACAGTTCCCTTCTGTATGCAGGTTTGCAGTGCACTTCTGAGCATGTTTACTCAGAAGTAAGCCCCATTGAGTTTGTTGGAATTTAGCCTAGTGATTGTGCAGTCTTTATGTTTTTAAATAAAGTGAATTTATTTGCATAAACTTAATAGGGGTTTGCTTATATCCTGAAAGAATATCTAAAGAGAAAAGTATTCATGCAAACACACACTTGAAATTAGTTATCAACAGAAGAAGTAATAAGTTCTGAAGGGATACTCACAATTTAGTTGCCTTATACAAATCACTTACTTTGGTAGTGTCTTGGAATAATTTCATTAACTTTAGAAGGAATCTCTTAACTAGATCCCAGTCCCAAACTGCAGCATACATTAAAATGAAGTCAAAATTCACACTTATTATAGGACAGAACTCACTATCCTTTACTGACATTTTGGTAATTTATTTAAAATTCTTGTTCCTTGCCTTATCTTTTATTATAGGACAGTTTAGGATAAGTTATACATGCCACTCATTTGGGTATTTAAAATTCTTGTTCCTTGCCTTATCTTTTCAAATGCAAGTGGCTACAAAATAGCAAAAGCTGCAAGAACACAAACCTCATGATAGTTTCATTGCACCCTTGTGTTTCTTGTTTTAAGGCACAATGTCTTGAGCTTGTCTCCAGGAATTGATGATATCGGTGTTGTCAAGTGGGACCTGGCTCTCTGTCTCCTCCTTATCTGGGTGATATGTTTCTTCTGCATTTGGAAAGGTGTCAAGTCCACTGGGAAGGTGAGTGTTCTCTGCCTGTCTCCTTGTCATTATGATCATGTTTAAATGTCATCTCTGACTGGAACTAAAAGGTAGATTCATTATTTTAAAAGGAATCTATTCCTTACTGAAATATGTCGATGAATCACTATGATATGCTTTATTAGCTGAGGCAAAAGGGCCAAGCTATAATGGTTATGAGGTGTTGAGTCAACTTCTTCAGGTGCCTAAATTCAAACAAAATTTGAGGTCTAAAATTACAGAATTATTTTCCTGGCCAGGTTATGTCCCTGTTGTTGTTTTGACTTTCCAGCCTATTCCTTATTCATCCAAGCATTGAGAACATGTTGCTTTTTGAAGTTTCCTCTTCAGCTAAGTGCACTGAAAACTCAAGAGTTCAAGAATTCATGAACATTGGGTTTTTGTAATTTAAATGTGTTTCCAAACTCAAAGTTTCAAGATCCCATATTCCATCCCTTGCAATTATTTTAATTGTAGAGTGATCTTCTTTGTTTTTTTGCATTTTTAATACAGTAAGTACAGAGATTGGGGGTGTAGGGAAAATTATAAACTACCTTAGAGAATGCTCTAAGACATAATTCCCCTTGCCCACAGGGGTGAAAACAGCATGGAAAGACTGATGTAGTTACATGTGTTGCATTTAGAGACTGGGCTGTCTGCTGGAGTCATTATGGTACAGTCGCCTTTGATATCTGCCTGCTAATCTCCTGAGATTCACTTAAAAGGCAAGAAGATGCATCTCAGGAGCTTTCAGCTGGCTAAACCAATTTCACAAAAACAAAACTCTATTAAACAAAGCAGCAGAGCTGTAATTACCAGGTGGCATGTTGTGACCCTATTAAGAGAAGAAAAGAAAAGCTAATCAGGATTTCACATGTTGATATGTGGTAGGCAGGCCTGTTAAACTCTTGGGGCAAACACAGCCAGAAGCAGACAAGGGGCTCCTGCTGGGAGCCTTCCTCATACACGGCCCGTCTAAACATTGCAGTTTACATGTATTTCCTACTCAGTTGTTCATTCTTCTAGTGCAGGTGTGGCCACACTGGTTCACCAGATGTTTATGAACTACAGTTCCCATGAGCCCCTGCCAGCATGCTCATGGGAATTGTAGTCCATGGACATCTGAAGAGCCACAGTTTGGCCATCCCCACTGTAGTGTGACTATTTTTCTACACTTTCAGATGTTCAGCTTAGGATATATATCCCAGGGTATATTCAGAAGAGTGTAGCAGCAGTCTGGTGGCCTATTTGGGTTCTCCAAAGTGGTCCGAGAGTTAGTAGATTCTTGTGCCACCTTCAACAAGTACTTTTTGGCAAAAATGTAGCAGCATGAAGGCAATCGTGCTTTGGCTCCTTCAGAGAATTCCATTCCAGGTGGATTCCAGTGAGCTGTTGTTGTGCATCCATAGTGAACGGGTCCATGTTTAACCAAGTTGTTTGAAGTGGCCCATTGAACTATGGATATTGACAAAAATGAAAGGGAATGTGAAGGTGTACATAAATCCTTTTGGAAATATGCTTAATTTTTTGGTGAAATCAAACCAAATCGTTCTTCATTTGGAAATATTCCTTTGATAATATTTACTGCATAGAAGACATCTACAGCTCAGAAAGGGGAAAGGAAGGAAGATCTTGATCACTCAACCTTCACTTGCTTCTGTGTGTGTAGTTTCTATATATTTGAGTCTGCTGCATGCTTCCTTAGCTTGTTCTGCATGCATTTGCATAATAGGAATGGAATAAGTTAGTTTGTTGGCTTGAGTCAACAGTGCAGCAAGTTGCTGTCAAAGAGTTTAATAAAGACTCAGCTCTCCATGCTGAGATTTCCCCTCTACTACCTTTAGAAATCTTCATTGAGAAGGTGTATAAGGAAGAATGATTTTTATAAAACAGTGCATTTGCATTTGCCAGAAAAAATGTCAATGGAAAAAATACATAAGGTGAATGTGTGTGTGTGTGAGAGAGAGAGAGAGAGAGAGAGGAAAAAACAAGAATCGTCCCTAGCACTGAGCTTAGAAGAAAAGTCCTTTGCCTTATCCTTAGTGGCAGATAATCCATTTCCTGTTGCTTGATGCACTTTATGGCTTGATGCACTTAAGTTCTGGTTTAGGGAACCATGAAAGCTTTAGGCTTTCTGCAGGGCCTGCAAAACGGAGCTCTTCTGTCAGGTCTATGGTTGAGGCCAGTGCTGGCAGAAGATCAAACGGGGCTCCCCCCTGGAAGATATGCTCCTATTTCGGTCCATCTATTGGTGTGGCTGGTTGTCACACCCCTCCGCTAGCCGTCCCAGCTGTTAGTGGGGGCTAAGGTGGTTTGTTATTGTTTCCGCTATATGGTTTTGTATTGTTGTAATTTTATGGGGTTTTTAATGAGGGTTTTAAATTGGGGATTATACTATTGTACTGAATTTCGTATGTAACTCAGCATGAGCCGGCGTGTTTGAGAGTGGTGGGCAATAAATCAAACAATCATAATACTATTCAAGTGAACTGTCCAAGACAAGGGCAAACAGAAGAGGGGACAATTAAATAGGAGCTATTCCAATCATGACCTGAAATTTCAGATGTATATAAATTAATATATTTGAATCCCTGGGCATCTTATTAGTAAAAGTGATAATTCACCATTTTATTTTTGGGTTTTTAAAAATTATTCCTAGGTTGTCTACGTGACAGCAACATTCCCTTTCATCATGCTTTTCGTACTGTTAATCCGTGGTGTCACCTTACCTGGAGCCGCAGAGGGCATCAAGTTTTATCTTTATCCCGACATGACTCGATTAGCTGATCCTCAGGTGGGTTGTTAGGCCTTGAAAGTGGTGATACTTTCTTCCCATGTTTTAGAAGTGGAAAGTAAGATTATGGCACAGTAGATCTCCCTACTTAGCTTGAGCAATCAAAAGCTAAACTTTGGATGACTTCCACCACTCTCCCCTCCCTCGCTATATCGTTTCGAAAGGTTATTATTGTTAATATATGTTAATGCATTTTTCCATGTATGTATATCTTTTTATATTAAAAGGATTCTGAGGCTTGTAGACTCTGTCCAAATATAGCATCTCAGCTTTTTTTGTTGGTATTAGACTGGACAAGGCAAGGGAGTTAATTTTTGCTTCAGTCTAGTTCTGAAAGACAACAAAATTGTGGAGCGGCAAACAGAACGGTAAGAAGCAATTGTGAGTATTTGCAACTGATTGCAACTGTGTTGTATGGATGCTTCTGGGACAGGTAGTTGAGGACAAATGCCATTCACCCAAGTGCCTGGAAGACACCTATGACAAGATGGGAGAGTCTAGTGCTTTGTTTTTCCTTCCTGTGGTACCTGCTGCATCAGTAAGGCTGTCTTAAGCTCTTCACAAATGATATGACAGCACATTTTTTTTGTCAGCCACAACCTCCAATCCCTGGCAGTGGGTGAATACTGACAGATGAAAAACGGAAATGCAAATGAATCTCTTTTAAATAAATATTGTTGATCCGTTCAGTAAAGGAGAAGACAATGCAAGACAGAAGAACCATGCCCACTGGATACGATCCACCCAGAACACTTTCATACCAACCCTGAAGGAAGGGAAATAACACAAGGGGATGCTCAAAAGCTACTGCTTCTTTGCCTTTCAAAAGATCGAGGCAGTTTTCTGCCCACGTAAACATATGTGGCTCTAATGACCAGGGGCAAGAAACAAATAGAGGGGTAGTATAAGTATTGTGTTGCCTGCTCCTTTAAAACGTTTGACTTCTCAGGAAATTGCTATTACTGTATTTTTGCTGCTGGTGATGATATTCGGAACTGGGCAGTATATATATGCTGTGTGTGTATATGCTGTGTGTGTATAATGCTGTTACTTTCAAGTCAGTCATGTTTTTATGCACTTTTCCCATCTAAATGTTGTGAGTTATTGAAGGAAGTGATTGAAACAAAAGGGGGACATGCTTAGCCAATATGCCTGTCAGTGTGTTTCTGTTGTTTTTCTTGAAGAGACACTCTTTCTTAGAGGTGGGAAGATGCTTGTAGGCTGCATAGTATCGGAAATGCCATTTTACAATGGAGGTTTTCTTCTTTTCTTTAGGTTTGGATAGATGCCGGGACACAAATCTTCTTCTCCTATGCAATCTGCTTAGGTGCAATGACTTCCTTGGGGAGCTACAACAAATACAAATACAACTGCTATAGGCAAGTTTCCTTCCATAGGGGTTTAGTGTGTTAGCTAAATAAATGATGTGTAGGGAACCATGGATTCAAATTTTTTCTGTAATTAACTTCCTCCATGACATATGTGTGACTTAGGGACTGTATGCTGCTGGGATGCCTGAACAGTGGTACCAGTTTTGTGTCTGGCTTCGCAATTTTTTCCGTCCTGGGCTTCATGGCACAAGAGCAAGGGGTGGACATTGCTGAGGTGGCAGAGTCAGGTACGATGGTTTCGGTGGCAGTGATGGTGGGCACTGCCACCCAGTGTGTGAGCAAAGTACTACAAACAATCAACCACAGAGAGAGAGAGAGATTTTTTTAAAAAAACAACAACACCTTTCTGTAAACAAAGTCTAATTTATTTCAAACAGCATAACAAGTTAAATTTTTTTTATTTTTCAAAATCAGTTAAAATGCAAACTAGATTTTCCTAGAAATGAAACGAGAAATGTGTATACATCTTATAAAACTAAAACCTCCTAAGACTGCAGTTTATTCTCTATTGGTTTTGATCCTAATAGACAGGTTTATGGGATCTCCACAGGCCCACCATGTTTGTATATGGATGGAAACTATGCTAGAAAAAAGGTCTGGATTTTTTAGTGGCACTTCTCGCATTTCATTGTGAAGCCATAATGGAATGTATATGATCTGGAACAAGCCCATATAGAATTTGGGGTGGGGTGGGGTGGGGGGGAGTAGAGAGATCTGTTTTCCTGCCAGTCCATGCACAATGCACATCTGCCCACTGGCCCCTCTTTGTATGAGCAGTGCTGTGAGCATGTGCTCAGAACTGTTCGATACACCTTTCCATGGGAAGATCAGAATGGATATAGGACTGCATTTCTAAGTTATTGCGTGTTTTGTTAAATAGTCCGGAGCTACTGAAAAAATCCAAACCGAACCAAAATATCTCTCTTAATTTTGTTACCTTTGATCAAAACATGCAAATCCTCTTGGACTTCCCTTGTAGCACTTGAGCAAGTGAGGCACTCCTAGGCTGTTATGCCTTTGAAGCTCAGACACCCTAAGCCAGAGGCTTACCTTACATCATCCGATACCTCAGGCAGTGTATTGAAGTCTAGAGGCCATTGATTAGACTGGCAGCAGGTTGAACAAGTGATGGCTGTAGTTGGAAAAAAGAATCCTTGGGGATCCCAAATGGACACGTTACATTAGTCCCTCTGAATGCCTACACGAGAAAGTCTAGGCCAGCTTTAGAAAGGGAAGAAACGGTGAATTGGCCCCAAGTGTAAAACCCCAGAAAGCCTTTAAGAGCATCCACCTAGACTTGCAGACACAGGCTAATGAGGGCACTACAGGGACAGCTCTTTTGCTCTGTGATTTCCATACCATTTTGTCAGAGAGATTCCTTTTTCTTCCTCTGATGCCATTTCAGTAGTGGCACAGCATTCCTGTGGAGTTTTTTCATTTCTCCTTCAGTTATTTTAATAACCAAATCCAGCACTCTTCTTCTAGGCAGAGGAAGAAAAAAGAAAGTGGGAGTGTGATGTGTAACATCTCTAAATCTGTTGGCATATAAACCTGTATATTTGATCTCCAGTCTATTTTTTTCTTATAAAATCCTGGCCATAAGCCAGCACGGAGGTAGACTTAAGTGTTGATTTTCAGTTGGTCTAAGTAAGGTTATCTGGTGCTAGGTTGTGGCTTCACTATCCCCAAGTCTTCAAGTCGGCTATCATTTTGAAGCCCATTTCTTTGAAAAAGTGACTGGCAACCTGACCCTAGCCACATTTACTCAGAAGTAAGTGCCACGTGGTCCACAGACTTTCAGGGGTCTGTGGCTAGGGTACTAGCCTAAGGTACATTGTGAATGAACAGACAATTAAATAACAAGATAATTGATCATAGTGAGTTGCATGCAAGAAGACTTGCTAGAAGTTGGGCTTACCTGACAGATGAGCCAAATGTTCTCACTTCTGTGCAGCTGTAATGTAGGAGAGTCCTTTCAGAGCAGCTGGAAATGTGTGCAGATCTAAAAGCCCACTGGCAGGCTTTAGCAGGGAGTTGCAAAACTGAATTTAGACCTTCCCCTATTTCCCATCTTAAGGAACTGAATGATTGGAGTTTTTCTTCTTAAAAAGGGCTCCACCTGCCAATCTTCAGCAGTTTGATTGTGAAGGGGAATTGCTAGTACAGAACCCATTCGAACATGAGGTTTCTCATGCAGCTAGGGATATACATTGGATGCACACTTACATGAGTGTAACATTAACTGAATTATGCCCCATTGCCCCAATCCACAGAAAGTTCTTTGTGCTCATCCCCCTGAAATCTGTTGGATGGGATGGTAATGAACAACTTGCATCATGTTAATGTTACTGGGACATAAGCCCAATTTTTTTCCCTGTGAGTTGAAGCCCAAGGGTTTATGGGGCATTAGCTTCTTTTTTCTTCCCTTGTATCTTGGTTAAATGTGAAAGAAAATGGAAGGGAGTAACAGCACCAGCAGTGAGTGAGGAGCTTTGATCCTTGACAAGAATTCTCCTGCTGTACTTTGTGACAGAAGATACGCTTCCAGTAGAGGGGAAAATGGTGTTTTAATCTGACTTTCAGAGATTTGAACACTAATGGTCTTTCTTTTTTAAACAAAGTTTGCATGAAAACTTTTGATTCAGTGTTTTCTCACCATTTTCAAAACAACCCAAATTCAAAATTAAATAACATTTTGCAGCTTCTCAGTCTTTATAATGTTTCCATCAGTTCTACCACCTGGTAAAGTGACACTGAAAATAAAATGAGAAATCTCATTGTGATGCAGTGAATGTTTTGTACCATAAAACTGAGCATAGTTTTGACTTCCAGGTGGCTTGTCCACAAAGATAACACAGAGTAATTCACCCTTGACTTTGCTGTTACTAATTATAGTAGGAGGTACGTTAGCCTTGTTTCATTTAGAAGAAATATTTTCTTAATTAAAGGAACAGAATACAATTTCTGCAGCAGTTGTTAAGTGTAGCGGGAAACATCAGAGAATAGCATATGGATTTATTGTAGCCGTAATGGACACTAAACCAATAACACAACATGGCTGCCAGTTACATCACTGGATAAGACCTAACAGTTATGCAGATAATCAGTTGTTGCTTTAGAAAGGAAACCAGTAAGTCAGTTCATTCGCTATTTTATGCAAACACTGTTCTGTTGCTGAGTGCCAACCCAGAAGCAGAAGGCCTTGTTTATGTTTTGCTTTGTCCAAAGATTTCAGGAACTGGCCCCTGCCTTAATTGCATGTCACATGCCAGGTGCCCCTCGCCCATCATAGCTTGTTTGTGAATGACACATGCATGATTTGGCATGCAATGGATAAGCAATGGCTTTTTTGGATTTAAGGACTGCAGTTCCTGTTGGAGCCATGCATGCTTCTATGTCAGATAAAAGGATCTCAATGAATTCCGTCGTGGAATCTTCAGTTGGGCCTGGGTTTATCTGAATGGAACCAGGCATCCCTAGTGGGGGGGGGGGAGGTGGGGTCTTGCCTTCAAGAGTAGCTGGTTACTTACTGTCTCTTCTCCCTTTCCCCCTTTCCTTTCTTCTCTCTTTATCCCTCTAGGTCCAGGACTGGCCTTTATTGCCTACCCGAAAGCTGTGAGCATGATGCCACTGCCAACTTTTTGGGCTATTCTTTTTTTTATTATGCTTCTTTTGCTTGGCCTGGATAGCCAGGTGAGTCACCACATTAATGCACAGTGATGGAAAACCTGTATTTGCATGTTAAATTGCTTCTCTTGCATTTTTTAAATTCTGAATCCATCATGTCATAGATGGAGCAGGAATGGATTTTGTATCTCTCTGGGCTTAATAAATTAACAAATTTTAAGAATATATTAAAATCAATTAACTCCCACCCATTCGGGAAACCCTTCCAGGGCTATCAAGAAACCCCAGGGTTTCACAAAACCCTGGTTGAGAAAGCCTGGTCTAGATAGACCTCTGGCCTGATCCAGCAGGACTCTTCTTACGTTGTTTATAAACCTTATATCCACACAACCCTGCACACAGATGGCATGCAGTTTGACCCAAGTAATGTGGGCTTAAATTTGCAGGGAGTGCGAGGGAAGATTAGGCCTGCAATATTGTTTATGATTAACCAAGAAGCTTTGATAGGTGCCAGTAACTATCAACAGTTTTACACTATATGATATATTGCCTGGGTGATTTACTAATTAAGACACTTTTTGGCTTGTTTTCTGAGTGACTAAGCATCTTTATCAAGGGCACAAGAAGTTCTAGCACTTTTGAAAAAAACAGCTTTCTGAAACCAGTGGATAGACTGATTTGGTATAGCTGGACTCATTTAACTATACAATTCATACGGTTATTGTTACTCTCTGGGAAAATGGAAGGTTTGGGTTTTTTCCACAAGGCCTCTTCTTTGCACTGCACAAAGAAACCTGTTAATAATTTCTAGACAATTGCTAGTTGCACAGATGTACTGGGGATTTAAGGGGCATTTCTTTGAGGTTAAGATTTTAAATTAACAAGCTCCCATTTATTCTTTGCTAAAGTAGCTTTAACGTCAAATAAATCTACTTGACAGGGGCAAACTGTTTACTGAATTTAGAACCTCTCATATGAGCAGAGCTTAGTGGAGTTTCCCCCTCTGGTTGCTACTCACTTGATCTCTTAAATTGTCAAAGCATTCCATTTGTTCTAAATGGCTCTTTAGTGCTTAATCTTTGAACTCCAGTGAGTGACTTTTAATCACTTCCAAATTGAATGTTAAAACATGCTCAACATTTGGTCCTGCAACCAAGTGCTTATGTAAATTGAGGGTTGCCTAGTAATTTTAAGTCATTTCTCACTGTGTCGAATAATTAAAACTAATTGGAGCACTTAATGTTTTGTTTGCTTTTGGAGTGCTGTCAAGCAGGATTTTGGAATGCTAGAGCAGCTTAGGAACAAGTTGGACCAACTGTTAACATTGCAACAGAAATTACCCAGGCGTTTATATAAGGATGTAGGTTACAAAAGGCGTTTGACACTGTCTTTTCTGAGTAAAGCACAAAGAACTAGTGGCTCCTTGACAGAAAGAGACGTATGGTGTCTATGTGTATATTACATTATAGGAAGATGAGAAGAAGAGTGTATGGGGTTTCGAACATTGCTAGCGAATGGGGCCAGTTTGAAAATACTTGTCCATCACAAGGTCTCCCAACAGAGGATTGCCTGCAGGGGCTTCTTTTGCTTTGAGGAGGACGGGGTTTATATGTAACTTGCCTTTGGTGAGCGATTGCTGAATAAGAACCATCAGGGAAGTAGCCCAGCTGGTCTTTTCCAGCAAAAGCAACAAAAACAGCACGTCTGCTGAACACTTTGTGTTCTAATATAGGAAGACTCATTAAATTATTGAGGGCGGGCATAATCTGTGGATCAGCTCAGGCTACTCTCCCTGAACTGAAGCAAGCACCACTCTAAGGAAGTAGTTTTGTGTGCTTTACAAACCACCCACCATGAAGTTATGTGAAGAGTTGGATTTGGCCCCATAAGGCCTTGCACGGTTGTTTATTGCAAATCATTAATAAAGCTCTTGCTCACAGCTTTCTTGAATTCTAATGTTACATTGTAAGCCAGGTTGGCATTATGACTGCCTTGCAGTCACTTCATAAACGTCATTGAACAACAGTTGCAATTAGGGAAAGAATCTGAAAGGTGACCTTAGTCTAGGCCTCGTTCTTTAATACGGCCATACAAGTCCTTTACTTTCCTACTATTGTGGCTGATTCACAATTAGTATCATATTTGGTGTTTGCTTACATTGGCATCTATTAAATTAATTCAGGAACAAACTGGGCAATACATTTTTGTGTTTCTCTAGCCTATTTTGGCAGTTTACAGCAAAAATAATTGGCCTTACAAGGACACACACGCACACCCCAAGAAATTTTGGCCTGTATTGAGCCTCTCACCTAGATTTACACAACTGTTAAAGAAATGGTTGTTTCTAATTTAAATAACAAAAAAGAGAGATTTCCTGTGAATCCAAAGAAAAACTTAAAAATGCATCACTAATCTGGCCCCTTGGTCAAACCATCAGATCATTTTTTCTTTAACCACAGGCTGTGCTGTTATGGGTTGCAGACAGACTAAGATTCTTCCTCTGCTTACTGGGGGAGGGGCAAGATGCTTCTCTGTGTAAAGTGCTTGTTTATGGGAAGATAGTCCTGCTCCTTCTCTCTTCTCTCTCTTCACTGTAAATACCTGGTGGGCTGCATGTGTCCCTCAATTCCCTGTCTATATTTCCAGTTTTGGTGGGCCCCTTTCTACAAACTCAAATAACTTGACAGAGTACAGAAGGAGGAGTAGACCAGGATGTAAAATGTTTGCACGGATGAAATCATGGCTCAAAACTGAACTAAGATGAAATCTTCTCTGACCCTGCTTTCAAGGGGTGCTTTTTGAAAGGCGACTGTGTGGATTTTACTCCTGTGCTAGAATTGCTGGTGCTGGTTGTAAAAGAATGAAGCGTTTGTGCATTTGTTCAGTGCATTTCCTTTTCTTCTTCCCTTCTAGTTTGTTGAAGTTGAAGGACAGATCACATCATTAGTTGATCTGTACCCATCCTTCCTAAGGAAGGGTTACCGACGGGAAATCTTCATTGCTATAGTGTGCTTCCTCAGCTATCTTCTGGGACTAACTATGGTGACTGAAGTAAGTAAGACTGTGACAGAAACAGCTTCACTTTGCTGCGTTTTGCAATGTGAATCCATGCCACAAAAACAGGAGGCAGAGCCCAAAAGAGAAACAATGTTCCATAAGGATACGTTCTGTAAGACAATTTTGTTTGGCAACTCTTGATCCAGATTTCAATTCCAAAATATTGAAATTCTGCTAGTTTAGTGTATGTTAACTCAAGTTCAGTATTATTAGTGTCCCCTTTGATGCTTTCCTCCAGTGCACATTCATATAAAAATTATATTTGATTTTATTATACAAGAAATTGCCTTGACTTTTGTGGCCTATGTTAGCCCAATCTCATCAGAACTTGGAAGCTAAGCAGGGTCAGCTCTGGTTAGAATTTTAATGGGAGACACCCAGAGTTGCTACACAAAGGCAGGCAATGACATCCTTTGCTTCAGTTGTGACTTGATAGCATTTTCCACCATGTACAAGAAGTTGGGCTCAATTCCACTTCTTACTGCAGCTCTTCTCTCACATGGCTTTTGGCCATGAAGGTCCCATGGCCCTTTTGGTGGTCAAAAGGGACTCTGCCCTCTCTTTCCCACCAGATGAAGAACTGGTTGGATCCAGCTTTAATTACAAAAAAAAAATGAGACAAAGTTAAGGCACGTGGGACATTATTGCCAGAGTGTAATCTATCATATTGAATTTAGAGGCCATTAGGGAAGCTAGAAGGCTCTGGAAACTTTGAAAAGTCATTACTGTGCATGAAAGAGAGATGGTAGGCTGAGGGAAAAATATTGGTCCATGCATTAGGAAGTTGTTTAGTGAACTGTACTTGCATATATAAGTCTCATAGTTATTTATGTTAAATACCAATTCTTATTTCTAAAAATGCCCATCCTGAAATATCATCCTACGGGAAGGAAGTGCTTCAGTGTTTCAGTAAATTACACTAAGTGGCTTAATTTTGGTCAATCATGATTTCTTTCAAAATGCCTTCTGTATTAAAGGCAAACTTGAGTGCAGATTTTTGAAAAGACCACAGTATGCAACTCCAAGAGCTGACTGGCACTTAATGCTTGTGGATGGGTAATCTGCAGAGTGAGTCATAGATATGAAGGAGAGTGATGAAGGTTAGCTTGCTTTCTGCACTTTTTGGGGGTGGGTGGGTTTGGTAGTGTATTAATAGTACTCTGTGTGTGTGTGTGTGTGTGTGTGTGTTTCACAGTGTTCCTCTTTTGCAGGGTGGCATGTATGTGTTTCAACTCTTTGACTACTATGCAGCTAGTGGTGTATGCCTCTTGTGGGTTGCATTCTTTGAATGCATTGCTGTAGCCTGGGTTTACGGTAAGTAAGGTTATCAGTTATAATCTGATGCCATTCCTTGCAGGAAAGAGAAAGGCTGTTGCAGAACAATGCCAAAGCCACTAGGTAGCCTGGGAGGTGGGAGGCTAGATAGGAGAGACAAAAAAAGAAGAAAATGGCAGCATGCAAAGCAATTAGAATCCTACAGCCATTAGTAGGGTTGTTATCCTATTCTGCATTTCTGGAATTTAACCAGCAACATCACATCTCTTGGGACATGCTCTGCCTTGGCCTAAGATGGAGAGAGTTCACCACCATGCACAGTATGCCAGAGCTCTACTCCAGCTCAAATACACTGAGTTTCTGCTCTTTAATCTTCTGGGATTGGGTCACGGATTTGGAGGTTTGGCAGAGGCTCAGTTCCTGAAACTTGGTGGTATCAGAGAGGGAACATATTCTCCATGGCTGAGCTAAACCAATGCAGAACTTGGGAGGATTGGATGGCATGTTCACGGGAATGCACATTCTGGTGGGAGGGCAGTGTAGCTTTCCCTCTGGCCATTGGCGTGATCTCATAGCCAGTGAATTGCTCCATGAGATCAATACGTGGTCTCTGATTGACTGGCTTATATAGTAAAAGAGCAAAGAGGAGTCCTGTAAATGTTAAAATGTGCAGCAGCTGGTCAGAGGAACAACAGTTTTGAACACAAAAAAGGGTGTCTCTCCCCCCCCCCCCGTGTGATTGTTTTGTATCATTCAAAACCACACTTCAGATATTCAGTGCTGCTCTTGTTACAGGCCCTTCAGCCCCTGAAGGGAAGGAGGAATCTTTTATTGAGACTAACAAATCTGACTTATACTGTGTTTGAATTTTAGGCGCTGATAATATTTACGATGCCATCGAAGATATGATTGGTTATAGGCCTGGTCCATGGATGAAATGGAGCTGGATGATCATTACACCAGTTCTTTGCATGGTGGGTGTTGAAGTATTAATGTCTCTGTAGAAGTCATAAATTAATATTCATGTATATAAATTCATTTTCTACATTGGATCAGTGAAGGACTGTAAGGCAGCAGCATTGTAGGGATGCACTAGAATTGCACAGTTATTCAACGTTTAGAATCCAAAACATTCCTATAAGGTAGAAAGCAAGCAAGAATGTCTCAAAGCCTCCTTATTGGAAGATACAAAATCCAAAGGGAAAACCTTTTTGCACTTTAAAAAAAATTACAGGTTTATTGTGGCAGAGGTTTTTGTAGGCCGCACTCTATGAGTCAGTCTCAAGCCTTCAAGAATCTTATGGTGGGATAAATCTGCTAGACATTAAGACTCCTTTTGTTGATGGCAGGGTGTGCTGGTTATTACACTTATGCAGCATAGTGTTGCCTGAAGAAGAGGTAATAGTTATTACTTAAATGATAAAAATACTGCTCAGTTTGAAAAACAAATGAAAACAAGAATCAGGTACACAGCAGCTAAAACACAGAGGAGTTCCCCCCCCCCCAGGTTTAAAATCATTATATCAGAGTTCCTACACATCAAAGGCCCCTTTATCACACTTCACAGCTTTTTGTGTGCACATAGAAAGTCACGGTGCTGTCATTGGGATGAGGGGAAAAAACACCCTTGGCTCTTACTAGAATTACCATAAATGTAGCTGTTTGATCTGGGAAAGGAGCCTCAATCATACTGCCCACTGTGTCATGATGCTCTCTGCGTGACCTTGTACCCTGGCAGTCAAGGAGAGGACCATATACACTGCCCTGAACGGTAATAAAGACAAGTGGAGTAGAAGTGTAATAGACAATATGTCCTACTGTCAGCTAATTATTTTCAGTGTGTGTGTATAAGTGATAGATTAACATTGATGACATTGCTCACTCATACCACAAACACTGTCAGACTATAGTTCTTGTAACGTATCTTGAATCTGACATTTGTATTTTTGGTCTCTTTCCCCAGGGATGCTTTATCTTTTCTTTGGCCAAGTATACACCATTGACCTACAACAAGGTGTACATATATCCTGATTGGGCAATTGGCCTAGGCTGGGGTCTTGCTCTCTCTTCTATGATCTGCATCCCTCTTGTTATGGTCATCCGTATAATACAGTCAGATGGGTCTCTCATTGAGGTAAGTTTTTTGTTTTAAAGAAAATTCACAAGGATAGGGAACAGTGAAAAATAAACTTTGGCAAATGGTCATTTTCCATGCAGCTGTTATTTGTACTTTATTGCAGTCAAGGGAATTCAGCATGGTAGGGATATCAGAGTTCCAAAGGAACACCAGTAAATTAGAGAAATTGATTTCCATTTATTTATTATTTCAATTTATATCCCACCGCTATCAGGAATCATCTCACAGCAGGTTACAGTTATAAAAGATAAAACCCTACAAAGATTAAAAGTTAAAAAGTTAAAAATCCCAACCATAAACTGGCAAAGAAAAAGGAAGAAGAAAAAAACAAAGAGAAAATACCCATCCCCCCCCCCAGCTCAGGGAAAGCCTGGGGGTGCCCAACCATTACAGTACAGATTGTAGCTGTTCTTAGGTGTGGCAGATCCCCTAGATCACCTGTGCCCTCGCCTCAACCAAAGATCTGGCAGAAGAGCTCCATCTTTCAGGCCGTGCAGTACTGAGACAGTTCCAGCAGGGCCCTCAGCTCTTCTGGGGGCTCATTCCACCAGGTTGGGGTCAGGACCAAAAAGGCACTGGACCTGGTTGAGGCCAGAGAACCTCATGTGGGCCAGGAACCACCAACAAATCAGTACCCACAGAGTACAAGGCCCTGCGGGAGACTGAAGGCAATAGGTGGTCCCCCAGGCCATTAAGGGTCTTAAAGGTTAAAACCTTGAACAGTTGCAGCAACCGGGCTGCAACTGGCAACCAATGCAGGTGCCTCAGCGCAGGCTGGATATGGGCCCCCCCAAGGTGTTCCTGTAAGGACCCTAGCAGCTGCATTTTGCACCAGCTACAATTTCTGGGTCAAGGACAAGGGAAGGCCTACATAGAGAGTGTTACATGAGTCAATCCTAGAGGTGACCATAGCCTGGATTACCATGGCCAGGTGTTCTGGGGACAGGTAGGGCACTAGTTATCTTGCCTGGCGAAGATGGAAGAACGCCAGAAGGGCTACTCTTGTGACCTGCGCCTCCATTGAAAGGCACATGTGAAGGATCACACCCTGCCACTTCTGAGTCACCTTGGAAGTCATGTCATTGAATGAGGATGACAATTGTACCCCCCCCCGTAAGTTCCTCCTTCTGTGGCCTGTGATTTGCAAGTGTGCCCATAGAAGCACATCCCAGTTGTCTGAAGGCCTCCTCTTCTAACCTTCTTCCCTCCTTTTCTTCATAGCGGGTGAAAGCTGTCGCTGCCCCACGCGAAGTGAACCGATGGGCCAGGGAATCGGAAAGTGCTGTCCCATTCTATCCTGCCGCCGTGGCCAACGGGGGACTGATCAAGCCAACTCATATCATCGTGGAGACTATGATGTGAGCTCTCTCTATGAGAGGAAGACACCTGCTTTAAAACTGCCGTTTACTAACCATAGAATCTCTCATAGGACCAGGTTTACAGAGCTTTATATTTGCACTAGGTTTATTTTTATTTCTCACAGAGAAAGTTATTTTTTGTGTGTTTTTGGTTTTTATTTTTTAATATTTTGTAAAGTAAATCACAGCAAATGCCTCTCACTCTATTTAGAGGCAGAGTTTTCATATCAAATTAGGCACATTACAGGATTACTAGTCCCCCGTCCCCCCCATATAACATATCTAACTCCTATTCATCATTTCTGGCCACTTACGTTGATTTCCTTGCCAGCAACATACACAGGCGCACACACACACAAAGGAAAAAAAATGCATCTACAAATCTCAAATATCTTTAGGTGCTGGTATGGTTGGGAACAGGGTAAAGGTTTTAAAAGCAAATCTTTCAGTGAAGGGATTTGCTTTTTAAAAAAGATCGATAGCATGCATATGTCATTTTAAGAAACTGGTTTTCAAAGGTGTAGCATTATCCTCTTGTGGTGGGGAGACTTACAACAAGCAAAGGGTTCATGCATTTAGGCTTGTTGTGGTCCATGTCAGACTATACGTGTGTGTGTGTGTGTGTGGAATTGGAAAAGCAGCAATATAGGGTGTAAGGTGGGAGCAGTTATGAACCAAGGGAACAATTCAAGTGACAGCCATTTCTGAGTATAGCACATGTGTGAACTGTCTGTACAAGGCTAAGAGGCAGAATCATTCATGCTTTGGAGGCATATTTTCCCATTACTTCTCTGGGCCACTTTCTAGATCACACAAGTACTTTCCCAAGTCAGCCCTGTGCCTAACAATTGATCCCTGGAAGGGTTACGTGCATCAGTCTCTGAGAAACACAATCATACAGCGGAGTTGCTTCAAAAAAATGTTGGAAGACAAATGTTTCTCTGAAAAGCACCTGTATGTCTGGTTGCTTTCTGTGTTATGTTTTTAGACATGGGAGTGACTTGACAGATAACTCATGGCGGCATCGTGTCATGTGGAAAGTGACCCGCTTTTCATAGGCTCCTTGCTGTACTCAAGACAAACTGGTATTGACTTGAATTTTTTTAGAACACTAGAATGGTGTCAAAGAGCACATAAAAATGTTGAATTTACAAAGAAATGCTGCAAAAGTGCTGTGCAATTCTAAGTTGCTTAAAAGTCCCAAATTTGCCAAAATTTGTTGTTGTCAGGAAATGCAAAGGATTGTTGGGCACTGTGACGATACCAGCCAGGCCAGGTTGCTAATTTCCCAATGAGAACGCTGCTGGAACTGTTGCAGAGGAAGCTTTTGTAGCAAGGCAGATTCAGAAGAAAAGAGATGGTAGTAGCTCTTAAGTCGTGATCTTTAGAAGAGGAGACAGCACAAGGAGATGGACTGAGCTTCAGAGACGTTTTAGTTTGGATAAAAGTGCAGAAGTGCTTGAACAGGATTTCTATAGGTAAATTATATATTTAGAATGTTCCCACTTAACTCAGAAATAAGGATTTGTTTCTAGTAAACTCACCTCAAATTTTGCCAAGCCTGGGTTTTGTTTCTTTCTTTTGATTATCCTCGCATTCTGTGCTGGATAATGTTCTAATCCCTTCTGTATGGGCATTTTTCTTGGGAGGTGTCTCCTTCTGAGTGAGTATTGGTACTAACTATAATATTGGAAGTATTAGAATAAGCCAGAATTAGCTGTTTCCACTTATATATATATATATAAATAAATAATCTATTTCCAGTTTAGTCTGTCAGTGACAGACGTTATAGTATAAACTGGAGCCTAGCCAGTATTTAAACATTCCTAAACGCATACAAAAAAAACCCCAGCCACAGCACATTGGCTATGCACTAGCTTACTAAGTCATGTCATTTTTTAAAAAATATATATAATGGAAGGGACAGCTTCAAAATAAGGACCAAAGCATAGCGGCTCCAACTGTCTTGTTCAGCGGAGGTTTCCGTAGTTGGAGACTGCAGTTTGTTGCACGTTAGAGAGCTGCGCTTTCGGCAATGCAAGTAGGTGAGATCAGGGTGCTCTTGCTTTCCAGTGACCGTTCTACTATGAGATCTAGAATTCCAACACTGCCAGGGGGTAGCAGAGGATCATGTGGCATCCTCGACAAACCCCAGCCCAGTGGAAATTGTTGCCTGTCTTCAAGCCGAAAAACCTGTGAATATGTTAATCAGGAAAAGCAAGGCAGCTGAGAATAAGTTACCATTTCCCTTAATTTCTGCTAAGGCACCGGGGGTACCTAGAGGCTTCCAACTTAATTCAGTGAAATTTAGGTCACATGCTTAATCTTTCATTCATTTGATCTGGGACTAAGAGCTCATTGGGGAGTTAGAAAGAAAGTGAGGAACATCCTGCTTCTCTCAACTTGCCTAGTGCATGTTGCAGTGGTTTGTTAACAGTAATGAAAGGTGTTCAGAGTTTCCAAAGCAGCCAATGCACCAGGTAAACAAGCATGTCAACCAGGGTATGCTTTGAGAGGAACAAACCAGAAAATCTCAGCACTGTACTCGGAAAGTTCCAAGTAAGGCAGAGAAGACCCCATCCCCATATGGATAAGCTGTGCCATTAGAATCAGTTTGCTTCCATGTCAAGCGTGAAGAGGTTATTTATGCATGCACACCTTAAAAGATACTCTGGCTGTTTAGGCTTGACTGCAAAAGTAAAGCTTGGATTTGGGGGAAGAAGTTGTAAAATTGCCATGTAACACAACCAGATTCAGTCCCAGGTTTCTGTTCTGAGCACATTTTCCCATCACACAGTTTCTGGATAGTAGAATGTGGTAAATCTGAATGTCAGTAACAGATTCTGCCAAATTAAAGAGGAAGGGGTAGGGGTGGTAGGGAAACATTGTAAACAACTGTTTGTATTTTCTACTTATTTATGATTGTAAAAAAATCTGATTTTTTTTTTCTAAATTACTTTGTAGAACTTTGTGGCCTATTTTATCTGTCATTTGTAACTGAGAAGTTAAATATTCAGTATTGTGACTGTTGGTGAACTGGTTTGGATACTGGGGGTACGGGTGGGAGGGTGGAAGAGACTAAATGTTTATTCGAAGGAACACTTTCATTTTCCACAAACGATGATGCGGGGAGAGAGAGCACCTTTAATGCTTTGTGGGTTTCCTTCACTGGTTGGGCTGCAATCCAGAACTAGCAAGGCATACAGCCTCATCTACAATTAAAACCAGCAGAATATGCACTTGTTTGCAGAGCACTTGCAAGAGTTTTTCGAAACATGCATTCTGCTCTTAAGGAAATCTTTCTGACTGTCAACATTCATTCCTATTCTAATTGGACGGTAGCAATAATTTCATAACCAATGGTGTATATTCTACTCTTTCTACGAAGTAAATGTGCTGTGTTTATGCCTACTACTTACATCCTGTCCCAGGTCTCTGTATTTGGATTCTGGTCCACAAGGCAGAATAAGAATTGGAGCACAAACATTATTAAGTCCCAGCTGAACACTTGAATGTTTTGCTACTGGAGCAGCAACTGATGGGCAGCTTTTGTGAGGCGGGCCAGGGGCAGGTGGGGAGGGGGGGGTGAGGAGTAGCCGGAGGTCAGGCAAAGCAGTAGTGCTTTCAGCAGAAGGAAACCTGTGGTGAATGAGCACAGTAACTAGCACAACAGAGAGGGCAGCATTGCATAGAAACGAAGGACACAGCAGCCTGCTTAAAGAGAGATAGTGATATTCTACAATTTGACCCTAGCCATCATTTTTTGGAAGAAAATTGCATTGAATTCAGTTGGGGTTTTTTGGTTCATGTCAATTCAGTTGGGGTTTTTTGGTACATGCCCACACATCTCATTGATCTTCACTTAAAGGAGTAAGAAATATTTCTACTTTCTTTAAACTGTCAATCATCTGACAGGATACTGAGCGGAGGTCTACCTTGCTTTGCCGAGGAAGACTTCAGCTTGAAAGCATTTAGTTTATAATCTCCTCCTCTCTTTACTATTGCATGCCGTCATTTCTCCAATCTTGTGGTTGCTGCCAACGAAGGACTTCATGCAAATCCAAGGTGATTTCCATGTCGCCTTGAGTAAAGGGTGTAGGCTCAGAACTGTACAGAGAAGAACAAACTTTTCATAATGGTAGCACTCCAAGAGAGGGAGAAGTCTGCATTTGTGTAGCTCTTAAAAATAGTAATCAAGACCCAGAATCAAACTAGGTTTTCTTTGCTAGAGGAGAAGAGTATAAAGTAAAGCACCTCTTTCCAGGCAAGGCAAGGCGGTTCCTTTTCAGAGAAGAAATTGATGCCACCAAATTGATGTTCCAAGTGGGAACCAAAGTCAGGCAGAAGTCCCTGGCCAGGCCACCTTACTAGCACATAATGGGCCAACTCTTCCACCATCAATTGCTGAAAACTCCCTGGTCTGCTCACCACTGAGGCTCAGCCTTCCCTCAGGTAGAACTCAGGTTTTCATTTAGGATTATTGATACCACTTCAATCAAGAAAGCTTTGGAAGTCACCAGGGCATGACCATCAGGATCCTGTACTAAACTATTGAAACCTAGAATGCAGACCATATATAGGTATGCTAATGGCTTGGCAGGAAGAATGCTGCAGAAGAGTAAGCCTGGCCAGCAACTAGTTTTGCCTGCTGTGCTCTCTGTTAAGTAGGACCCGATAAGATAGTTTTAAAACGGGGGGGGGGGGGGAGAGAGAAGCCGCCCACCTGATTGGTTCCCAAAAGGCTGACTAATAGTAACAGGGAAGCAGTGCAGAAGCTGACATTTCGATGCTGACTCTAGTAGCGTGTTTGTGTACCTTGTTTTAAATAAGGAGAAGGCAGGTTGGAGGATGAGGGTAAGAGAACAAAACAGCAGGCTGAGAGTGTTAATGAATGTCTCCCCCTCTATCCCCCCGGCAGTCTGTGCAGTGCTCTGGTAACCTGTGTTATTGTAATAGAATGTTTGCTGCTGCTGTATTACTGCTGTTGCAATGTTGAAAAGAAGGCCTCTCCAGGGGCTTCACGGTTATAAGTAGTGCAGACAGACCTCTTTATTCTGCTGAAAATATGGGTGAACATTTTTAAATTATTGCTTAAATTCACACTCGTGACTACAGTCTGTAGTAAATAGGTGCGTGGATTTGAGAGGACGTGAGATGGTCCTCCTTTTAAATAAATTTTTAAAGTAATTTTTAAAAAGACATTTTAGACCTGTTGTCCTTTGTCATCATTATTGTTCCAATAAGGAATATTTGTATAGGATTAAAAATTTGGAATGTACCCTTGAAAATTAGGTTTTTTTGTGTGTAAACAGTAAATGTTTGTATTTTGCAGTTTTATCTGTTTTGCTTTTTAGAAAAAGAAAATGTACATTGATATTTTAAAGTCATTTTTTTGCTTTTTTAGATGAGTTTGTAATCATCACAAACAAAAATAAAATCCTTTCCTCTACAGTATGGGCTGTTTTTCATTCCTGAGAGTCATAAGAGATACATGATTTAAGAAACAGCTGTTTTAGGATATATAAGTAAAGCTGGACCACCTCTTATTTTATGGATGTTACTACTTCACTGACATTCATAAAACATAGAGCAGATTTGAGTAGTATCCCTCATTTTGTAGAGCACTAGGTGGGGTCAGACAAAGGTTCCATCTAGTCCAGCATCCTGTTTTGCACAGTGGCCAACTGCCCGTCAACATCAGGTCTGTTCTGGGAAAAGAAGAATAAGTTGATCCATAATTTTATCAATGTATGCCTATCCTCATCTCCCACCCCCATCCCAGTCATCCTTTCTGTTCAACTTTTTGTTGCAAAGAAGGTACTGTCTTGTGACCTTCTGGTGCCCTTCACTTTTTCCAGTTCTGTGATATCAGCCTTGATTCCAGATAATTTACGAACAATATACATCACCTCTGGGGACACCATTGCTTACATCCATTGTGAAAATACCCATGTATCCCTGCCCTCTACTTCTAGTTTAACCAGTTGTTAGTCCACATGATAACTTGGCCTGGTCCTATGACTATTACGTTTACTCACATATCAAAAACATTTTGCAAATTCTTAATGTGTGCCAGCTTAACTTTATCCACATGCTTATTAACACTACTGAAACATAACAAAAGCTTGGACAGGGCAGGACTTCCGAAAAATCAGTCTGGAGCAGACTTTCTCAACTTTTTTACCATTGAGAACCCCCTGTCACATTCTTCAGGCTTTGAGAAACCCCAGTAGAGTGAACGTGCAGAATATGGTTGGGAAGCATAGCTATGAACATGCCCACTTGGTGTCCCTCCCCTTCCCACTCCCTCCAGGCCCACCATTGGCTATTTGGGGAATTGGGGGAGCGGTCAATGTGACCATATATCCTTCCAGGGGCATCAAGAAAACCCAAATTTCATGAAACCCTGGTTGAGAAAGCCTGGTCTAGTCTGCATTAGGCTATTTTCACATCCAGAAAAACGTTGCTTTGCCTTTGCAGGCATCCCTTGTTCATGAAAGGTCACTGCTCATTCTACCGGGCATCTTCCACAGCTTTTCTCCAAAGAAACCTGCAGAGCTGCTGCTACATGGTCATCAGCTTCCATGTTTATGAAGCACTACTCTTTAGACATAAATTCCAAACATGAATCAACAGTGGGAAAAACAGTCCTTTCAAACTTACTAACCTGTGAGTGACACACTCTTTGCCTGGATAAACGAGTTTGCGATACTCCCAGTGTAGGATTGAGCAGATGACTCAAAGATGAAAAAAGGCTTGTATGTTTGCACAGCTTGTGTTTATCAAGAGGCTTTTGAGCAGGCACAGTAGTCTCCCTTCTGTGAGCTCACAGTGATTTTTTTAAAATTGATGACTTTAAAGTGATTACAGAAAAATGAGGGAATGGGTTGATCTCCAGCCCAAACCATGTGGTAGTTTTGGCGGGAAAGCTCAGTCTCATAGCTTGGAGGGTCAAAATTCAGAAGGCTCTGGAAGACAAGTTTTGAAACATTTTCTTGGATGCTGGCCTGCTCCTGGACAGTCCAGTGTGTGCCTGTAAGGAGGAATCTTGATGAATGTTACAGGATCCTTCGGAATTGTAGCTCATCTCCAGGCGACAGAGACCAGTTCCCCTGGAGAAAACGTCTTGGGAGGGTGGACCGCATAGCAGTATACTCCACTGAGGGCCCTCTGTGCCCCAAATCCTGCCCATTCACGGCCCCACCACCAAAATCTCCAGTATTTCCCAACCCAGAGCTGGCAACCCTATACAGGTAAGTGCAACCCTATTAAGCACACTTGGTCTCTTCTACACAACCCTCTAAAAGAAGTCATTAGAAAGTAATTAAATCACTCAAAACATTTTACCCCAGGACACTCCCTTTATCAAGTACTTTAGTCAACCATGTCAAAGTCTGCTGAGAGGTCCAGTTATAATACTAGCAAAGTGGCATAACCCTCATCGGCCTTTATTTCCTGACCCAAAGCTGGCAACTCTTCTGCTGCCTGGCAATGATATGGGGTGAACTTTGTGTGGGGGTTATAACAAATCAGTTCCTCTAATCCAGGTCAGTGTTTCAGATTGCTCTAGTCCAGGACTCAGCACAGGTCCAGTGTAGAGCTTCACTGAGACCCTTATATATTCAAAAGGTGTGTGTGTGTGTGTGTGGGGGGGAGACAGAGCAGTTATCTCCGAATTCAGTCCCATCTACAAGAGCCAGTTTGGTGTAGTGGATTTCTTATCTGGCGAGCCATGCTTGATTCCCCACTCCCCCACATGCAGCCAGCTGGGTGACCTTTGGTTCACCACAACACTGATAAAGCTGTTCTGACCGAGCAGGAATATCAGGGCTCCCTCAGCCTCACCCATCTCACAGGGTGTCTGTTGTGGGGAGAGGAAAGGGAAGGTGACTGTAAGCCACTTTAAGACCCTTTCAGGTAGAGAAAACTTCCTCTTCCTCACAAGGTGTGTGTTGAGGGGAGAGGAAGGCTAATAAGAGAACAACTAACACAATATGGGAATTACCCACCTCCCCCCCCCCACACACACATTTTATCCTCACAGCTACCTTTGGAGGCAAGTTAGGCTGAAAGGCAAAGCTCAGTATCACTGCATGCACTTTGTTGCTGAGGGAAGATTTGAACCCTCCAGCTACCCAAACCCATTGAATATGTCACCTGTCCTCTCACACAATATTTTTCTTGGTTTCCTTTCATAGCTTTTTATATACAAGAGGCATTTTGTAGCTAATGGTTGCCATAACCATTTTGTTACACAAAGTAAACGGTAGAGCAGGTATATCAATCCAACCCTTTTATGAACAGTGACCCTCTCAAAGGAGAGCAATTTACCTTGGCTGGATGCTGAATCCACATTTGCCACATATTGTTGACAAGCACTTTTGCAGTTCATAGAAAAACCTCAGATCTGCCTTTAAAAAGAGACAGAATTGGCTACCAGGTGCCAAACCTCTAATGGTCTTTGTTTTGCTAAAAATTCATACCGAGGAGAGAGTCCAAAGATCACAGATAAGAGTTGCCTGATGGAATATAGTCTTCCCTGCTGAACATTAATCAGAAGAAGGAAGGTAGGGAGAATAAAAAAGACTTTCTGTGTGCACACATGGCTTTGGTGCATATACGCACATAATTTTTGTAGTTTCTGCTTTTACTGGCCTTTATGTTACTGAATCTGAGCAATTAATCCCATAGCTATAGCAAGATTAGATATCTTTACTTCAGCATTTTGGGTTATTTCACTTTTATCCATTCCTATGAGGATTCTGTCACATGTCCAGCAGTGGCAGTTATAACTACTGGGGTATTTCAAAGGATGTCTATCATGGCAAAGATGCTTCCAATACCATTTTTGGTAAGGGAATGTGGTAGCGCCCCCTATAGGAGCTAAACTAGAAACGACTTTCTGTGGCTGGCCTGCGTTTGAGCAGTCCCAGTGTGGGGCTGCACCACAAGACACAAGACAATGAACACTCATAACTGAAGACCTTGCTTAAGCTAGGTGCCATACCACCAATCTTCCTACTCTGGTTGAAACTCCTGTGGTTAATTCTTTCCAAAGCTGGTGTGAGGAGGTACAGAGAGAGATTGGGAGAGAGAGAGATCAAATGAACAAACAGTTCTATTCCCTGAACTTCTACAACACAGTCTGAGAGTTCAGAAATCTTTTGTTTAGGAAAGAATTCTAGAAAGCAAAGAGGGATGTGGACAGAAAAATAATTCTCCAGGCAGCTTTCTGCCCTCTTGGGAATCTCTTCTCCATTCTCTCGTTTTTAATGCCTGCTTAGCAGAAACAGAGGAAAAACACCTGGCAGCTTTCTGTTCCCTCAATGGGTTTGATGCACAGAGATCGGGGGCCCTCCTATAGATGCAGCGGTAGCAAATTCTATCTGTGCCCTCTTCCTCTCCCCCCCTCCTTAGATATTTAGGGTACTGTTAGCGTTGGGATGAGTTTAAATTGAATGAATGAATGATGAATGAATGAATGAATGAATGAATGAATTGAATAGAGATGACTCTCTGGATATCCCTCCTGTTCACCTAAAGAATTCACACAGATACATAATTTATGGTGAAAAAACTAAACAAGATGTGCCAGTGTCTTTGCTCTGGAGGTGGAAAACATAAAAATGATCAGGGAAAGCCAAAGGACATTGTGACAGACCCACACAGACAGGACCCTAAAGGGAGCTATAGAGGATCTAGGAGTCCCCGGTGGGAGAGGGCATTCCTGAAGGAGCAGGTCGGAGTGGCCTTGGAGGGCTCTAGGGGGGAGAATTCCAAAAAGGGCAGTTAGAGTTAGGGAGTGAGAATTAGGAAGTTAGAAAGAGAGAGAGACTTGGTATTGGGAAGAGGTCTGAGGAGGAGGCTTGGTGGAAGAGAGAGAATTAGGAGAGCCTCTGGGACAATCAAGGTAATATTTCTCACAAAGGCCGGGGGGGGGGCATGGTGGCCTCAGCACTCACAGGCAATACAGGCTACTCATAGGCTTAAGGAGAGCCCAAGACTCTGACAGAACAGACGGTTGAATCTGAAAGCTTATATATAGTTCTTAGTGAAACAAGCGTACAGTGTGATTTATATGCATTAGATCAGCAGTCCGCAACCTTTTTCTTGTTGCAGCTTGCCACCAAGGGATAGGGAGAGAGGGCGACCCGGGGGCGCCGCGCATGCGCGGCAGCCCTATGCAAATGCGCATGTGCGGGGGCGCAAACGTGCATGCGTGGCAGCTCTGCGCATGCATGTTTGCGCCCAGCGGCGTGCTGGTGGCCACGCTTCACTCTCCCTGCCCCCCCGATTTGTGGCCAATTTGCTTGCGGCCTGGCAAGCTTCTCACTGCGGGGGGGGGAGCAGGGAGAGGGAGCCGCGGCCCGTTGCCGATGCTGTCACGGACCGGCACCGGGCCGCAGACCAGGGGTTGATGACCCCCGTATTATTTATATGACATAACTGCCTATAACAAGATCTATGAACTTATTTCTAAACCTTTATGTTCAACAGTTTAATATGCTCAAGAGTCACAACAGTTCCCTTCTTCCCAGAGACAACAGCACCCAGGGATGGGAAAGAATCGCTCTCAATTATACTGAGAAAATATCTTTCCTAAATAGAGAGAATGTTACAGATGTCAAAAGTTATTTACCGTATATACTCGCATATAAGCCGAGGCACCTAATTTTACCACAAAATCTGGGCAAACTTATTGACTCGCATATAAGCCGAGGGTGGGAAATGCAGCAGCTACTGGTAAATTTACAGGGTTGCCTAAGTGCTTAATCCATGCTCCATCATCACAGGCTCTTCCATCCAGCCTCTGCCTCCCCCAACAAATACAGAAAAGTCAAGAGGATGAATAGCTGCTGGTTTTTGCACCCCACTTTTCACTAACCAAAGGAGTCTCAAAGCAGGTTACAATTGCCTTCCCTTCCTCTCTTGATGCCAGACACCCTGAGAGAGGACTGACAGAACTGCTCTGTGAGAACAACTCTGGCAGGAGAACCAAACAGTGCCCCCCAGGCCAGCAAACCAGAGCAGAACAACAGTACCCGAAGTTGGCAACCTACTACAAGTACAACAGCTACCAAACAGGGAGAATGGACTACTCTAACTACAGCTATTGTGCCCCCCCCAGAACATAACACTGAAAGAACTGTAAAACTGAACACTGAAAGAACTGTAAAAATCAACTTTTAAAAGAAACACAACCCCAAGAAGAAAAGGCAAACAATGCCGCCCCTCAAAAGAAGAAAGAAACACTAGGAGAAAGATACAGTAAATCCCAAAGCACCCCCAAAACTTACCCCACCCACAGAAACCAAAAGAAAAGTTTGGAAGAAGTGATTAGGAAAAGAAGGGGGGGGGGAAGATCAGAGTCCCTCAGTCTAACCATTGATGTCCTACAAGCTGCCAGAGCAAGCTCAGCTGCCAGAGCAAGAAGGCAATGCTACGATTGGCTGGCTGGGAGCAACAAGCTCAGCTTTCAAAACCTTTGCAGAAGGCAATGCTACGATTGGCTGGCTGGGAGCAGGCCATTATTTCAATTATCTATATACCTGCGCATAAGCCGAGGAGGGCTTTTTCAGTGTGAAATACTGTGCTGAAAAAACTCAGTTTATAAGTGTGCGTGTACACGAATGCTCATGATAATTACTGATCAAAGGGAATAAGATTAGCAATAGTGGCATCCCCCCTCTTCCTTCTGTCTAAAGAACATTACTTTGTGATGGAAGATGAAAGGCTAGTTAGAAAAACTTTTGCCTACCATGAATTGCAGTTTTAAGGGGTCAGCAGCACAAAATTGTAATTTGTTTTTACACAAATCTCTACATTTTACCACATACCCAGACAACACAATGTGCTCACAACTTTGGCCCTCATGCCATCTGAATAGGATGGTAAAATATTCAGGATGCAGGAAACTCACAACTACCTGCCCACCCACAATTACCCCAATTCCAAGCCCAGATAACCCCCTCCCCCCAAAAAAAGAACAGCATCCCTGGCCAAAGTGGTGATTGGCATTACCCTAGGAATGCAAGAAAGAGCCACAAGAGCCAAGTTCAGGCAAAATCCCTTCTTTCTTCCCACCCACTTACAATCTTTCTAAATTCACAGAATCAGCATTTCTAGCTTCTGCTTAAAACTTTCAAAGAAGGAGAGCCTACCACCTCCCAAGGAAGTCTGTTCTAATGAGGAACTGCTCTGTCAGGAGTAGGGTTGGGCGCTTCAGCCTCTGAAGTGGCCATTCATGCCTAAAGCAGCCGGCACTTATGCTTCCCCTCCCGCCCTATGGCACTGGCTGCTTTGGGCGTGAACAGCCGCTTAGTCTGGAACTTCATCCAGGTGTTTACCCAAAAATTATTTTGAATTAATTTCATCCCATTGGTTCTGGCCTGACCCTCTGGGAAAACAGACACCAAGTCTGCTCCATCCTCTTCAGGGGTAGTCAACCTGTGGTCCTCCAGATGTTCATGGACTACAATTCCCATGAGCCCCTGTCAGCCTTTGCTGGCAGGGGCTCATGGGAATTGTAGTCCATGGACATCTGGAGGACCACAGGTTGACTACCCCTGCTCTATGTGACAAGCCTCCAAGCTCTTGAAGATGGCTGCCATATCACCTCTTAGTTGTCTTCTCTCGAGGCTAAACAGACCAAGCTCCCCCAGCCTTTCCTCATATGTCTTGGTCCCCAAACCCCTCACCATTTTTGTTGCCCTCCTCTGGATGCGCTCCAGTTTATCTACATCCTTGTTCAATTGAGTTGCCTGAAACTGAACACAGAACTCTTAAGTGAGGTCTAACCAGATTAGAGCACAGCGATACCATCACCTCCCGTATTCTGGACACTATGCTGCTTTTGATACAGCCCCAAATCCCATTTGTCTTTTTAGACACTGTGTCATACTGCTGACTCATGTTCAGTGTATGGACTACTATGATCCCTAGATTCTTGTTGCGCATACTACTGCCAAGACAGGTCTCTGTAATGAAGCACTTGCTTTTTCTACCTAAATGCAGAAGCACCTTACCAAAACTTGTGGCAGGGTATGAGCTTTCGTGAGTCACTTCTCACTTCCTCAAATATCTGAAGTGACTAATGAAATCTCATATCATGCCACAAACCTGTTCCAATTCTTATCTATTGCTGCAGACAGACTTTAAGGTGCTACTGGACTTTTGCTCTAGTTTATCAGATAGTTCTGCAGTGCAGGCAAAGAAATATGCATCGCTCATGCACACTCTCATTGGCAAAGTGGGTTTGTGTAGCTCTGAGCCACAGTAAAAAAACACAATAATTTCCATTTAGTAATGCCATCTTGTTCAAGCTGAATATTTGCAATGGAATTTCCAACGGCACTTAAGAATACATATCATGCTGCAATATGAAGCACTAAAGAATGCTCATTAAGTTCAATTGGACTAGATTCCTAGGACCATTAAAATCAATGGCGTCCTTGAAGCATGCTTCCTTTGACTAGATTACTCCTCAGTAACCATTTGGGTCCTGTGGCATCTCAAACCGGATTCTAGGACATGTTTCTGATATCTGTCAGATAGAAATATGGCCTTAGGCAGCAGCGATCGAAAAGCAAGCAGATGCAGACCATACAGACACACAGTTTAGATTCAAGCTTTGGCAGAACGCAAGACATCTGTTTCATTTATTTTTATTTAATTAAAAAAATCAAAGGAATTGCAATACCATTTAAATACATAGATTTACAAATATGTCCAAAACAGGACTAAAATATTCTTTGAATATTGTGCTTTCATAGATACATAAGAAAATCCGCATATAAAAATACTTTACAAGGAATACACTCTAATATATAGATAAAAATACACATTTAAGTAATGCATTTCATTTTCATATCATTCAAAATGCATAGGAAGGGATACAAGGACCAATTTTTTTTTAAAGCCTTATTAAAAGTCTTCATTAAAAACCTATTCGAAGCCACGTTCGAGCTTCTGCCGTTTTGAGAATATTGCATATAAAACCCCCTTTTCTGCTCAACTGCCAATGCTCTGCAGTTTTCTTTTTATGGCACGTTATCTAGGTTATGGCAGCAATGGTATGGAATATTGCATACGTTGCAAAGAGAATGGCTACAACTAGAGACAGCCCCTTGGGACTCCATGCACATCTTGAGGGATCTTCTTGGCCCAAGAAGTGTAAGGGGGAGTGGGGAAGTAGACACAATCACAGCTTGGCCTGGGAACTGCTCTTGGCTTAGCCTTAATTGAACAGAGAAGGTTTCTAACCTGTACCAAAACATGGCTCCTTAAGATGCATCACACTGTACAAAAAAAGGAAAGAAAAACCCTGTACTGAGTGAGTACAAAGGAACAGAGGTCACGTCCTCAGATCAAGAAAGTACTCAGATTCCCAAGCAGGGTCCATCAGAAATCACTGCAGTAAAGTACTGTTCCACATACATACCGTGGCACAGGCAACTGTCCTGGCCAGAAAAAGATTTGCAAGACAATCTTCTGCCATGAAGCAAGACATAAACAGGAAGAGATCACAGCCTCACTTTCATTCAAACCCTTTTGCTGCAGGCAGATCATTCAACTGCATGTGAATTCACACCCATTTATCACTTCCCAGGGGAAAGGTTGGAGGAGGAAGATGCAGGGAACGGGGCACAGGGTCACAAAGTGTGCTTACTGGCCACAGCGAAGGTAACAACTGAGAACAGGGCTGATGCTTGGAGTGGCTACAAGAGTGTCAAACCTCATCATCATCATGTGATAAAAACGTGTACTTCCATGGAGGGCACACGGGGGGACACAATATCGATCGAGCACAGGATGTCTTTCATGCCAACAGTGACAAGGGGGTACAAGGCTTACTTATGTCCATCCACAAGGAACAGATTAGGGGCACAGTGTGTGCACAGGACGGACCTGGTGGCCCTGGGCAGCTATTCACCAATATGCTGTGTTCTATATCAAGTGCCTTCTAAAAAAATGTAGGAAAGAAACTATGTCTTTAGCCATACAGTGGCACAGGTGCTTCAGTTTTGTCCCAAAGATCAAGTGCGTGAAGTGGAGGGAGAGATTTTTAAGTGTCAGAATGCTGACAATCGGCTTATGTTTATTTATTTTTTAACTGAAACCATAGGAAGTGAAATCTGCTCTTGGTTTTAAGGAAAATTCATTGTTGCACCGTGAGAAAGTGATGGTGACAGAGTGAATTTGGAGAAGGTATTCAAGGTTCTTGCAATTGTTTAAGAAAAGGCCATGGGAGAGTGCAGGGGGGTCTTTCACAGAAACAAGGGGGTTATTTTAAAATTCTACTGTACATGATTCAACAAAGCAAACGACAACAACAAAAATAGCACCATGTGTCCAAGCCCTTCAGATTGGGGCAAAGAGATGGCCCATTTCCTATTAGCCCATGCACTGGAGAAGCTCTGGCAGACCACAAGTGATGGACTGGAGAAAGATGTTCTCCCGACAGGTGAGATGCACTGGATGCTGCATTCTGTGGCCAGCAGCACATTCCATCATTTGCATTAGCCAAAGGCAAAGTTCTTCACTGGAACATCAAGGCCAAGCCTGATAGGCTTCAAGACATGGCTAGCTGGATACCCACTTCATCATGGCAAGTTACGCTACAAAGAGTAACCACAAATACTAGTGCAAAAGAAAAACAGAAAACTGGAAAAAAACCCAAAACAAACAAAGCACGAGACATCCAGAAGCTCCTTCGTAGAGCCTCAAGAACAGCTGACAACAAGGCCTCATTCAGAGTGTCTGCATGTTGGCCTTGACCTCCACACCAACAGATGACTGGCCAGACAGATTTCCATGGTCATCTAACCGGGCATTGGCAGCAAAGGCTAGGGGGTTTCGGCTGATTACTAGGTCCAGTTTGTCTCCCGCCTCAGATATCAGAGGAACAGCCAAACAGCAATCAAAGTCTCTCGTTCGGATGCGATTGACCTGAAGGGATGGATGGAAAATTTATATTTTTGGGGGGGAGGAGACAGAGTCAACTGGAACTAATTAAACAATGGTGCCATTTTCCTTTACCAACTTGGAATGCAAGACAAAAGATAGCCTGTCATAGACTGCAATTCTGGATCCTATTACATGACACCATACAGTTATATACAATTATACATTGCATATATGTTACAATTGTTTTGGCTTTTGCATATCATATTTAAGGGTGGAATACTTCATTTCTTGAAACCATTTTTCTTTTTCTTATAACCAGTAAAGCTGTAGCCACCCTATTAACCCCAAACTGGCTATAATTCTGCTTGTCAGCCAGGAAGCAGTACAGATTTCTAAGGAATTGGGAGTTGGGGTGGGACAGACATCTCATGGCTTGTCATTTGCGCTGCCTAATAGATGCATTTTGTTCTATTGATTGCTCTGATCTACACTGTAGAATCCACCTTGAGCCAAGGTAAGAAAGGTGCTCTGCAAAGTAAACAAATCCTTGCCGTAGGATAAATGGTGCGGAATGCAGACTTGGTGAATGAGGCCATCTCAGTTGGCAGGTTAGATCTCAGTTCTGTTGAGAATAAGTCAATACGTAGAAAAAATGTTCAGAAGTAGCAAAGACTGGAGATTTCTTTGTCTATTTCACCATCCAACCTTCCAAGCAAGATAGTTTCAGGACAGTCCCTTTATTTTTGCAAGATGTAAAAAACAAAGAGGACATTCCAAGAAAATGGCATGCTTGCAATCAAGTCAGAAGCCTCACGTAATCTTTTTTGGGGGTATTCCCAACCCCACTTCCCTGAAGAATCAAAGGCTATTATAATGCCACTTCTTCGGCACCCAGATCAGGATTACCACTTACTTAATCCGAATGAATTTATTTCCCTTTATCATTTGGAAATATGTGAACAATTGCCCACAGCTCAATACTTTCTCCTACACTGCTTGAACAGAAGCCATGCGATGGTCAATTTTACCAGCTTCAAGTACGGCAAGAAAAGAGTGTACGTATTTCAACTAAATAATTGACTACAATTAGGGGTGTCTCACGTGCCTCTCTCTCTTGCCTCCCCCTTGGACTTCGTATTTGGGGGAATACTGACGCTTGCACAGGCGGGGACAGTGCCAGCATCCAGCAGCAGTGTGGCTGACAGCCTAATTAATTTTGGGGGTGGGAGGGGGGGAATTTCTTTCTTTTTGCTGGCCTTTTACTAGAGGCTGGGAAAGAATGAGTGCGCAGCTAGTCAGCTGGCTATGAACTGAAACAAGCACAGACAAAGCTTCCCGAAGTGTAGCCAGACTTTCTGTTGCAGACCCTCCATGTGTGGATTGTCACACAGCCAATGAAGCTTTGTAAATGCTGAAAAGCAAAGAGAAATTGAAGGGGAATTCCAATACTTCTCTCTAACATAATAAAAATGATTGCTGTTCAGGAGTGGGAAGTTTGGATTTTTCACCTGTGAAATCGTAGAACTGAGAATGCATGCCAAAGGGGACAGCTGAAGGTGCCAACCATACAGGGATTAATTGTGCTTGGGTGTGTGTCAGTGTAAGGTTTTATACCTCCTTCCATATCCTTAATCTCTTGACAGCTTAAACCCTTGATGGCTCAACAGATGCTTACCCTAGATGCTTTAGGCTGCTCCTGCATTGAGCAGAGGGGTTGACTCAATGGCCTATCTGGCCCCTTCCAGCTCTATGATTCTATTAATACATTGGGCTGAATCGAACACTATGTTTCCATAGGAGTAGGCACACCTTTATCATCTCCACCCTCCCACCAGCACAGATGCTAGAAATTGCCCTTGAAATCCCGCTCCTGGAGGAAAGGGACCCCCCCATCCCACCCCAGGAACAGGGATTCTTTTGGGCTGCCCTCCGGGGAATGGTAGAGGACAGGAAGGCCTGGAGGATCATTGTCCATGGGGTCGCGATGGGTCGGACACGACTTCGCACATAACAACAGGAAGAGAGAATTGAGAAAGTTGCAATCTATAGGCAGAAATCCTTGAGCCCACAGAAATGTGGCAATGGATCTACCCCATTATCTTATGATACTGCCATAGCTTACTCAAAAGCTAATCCAGGCCTTGTTGGTAAATAGTGCATGATACTATACATTGCTAAAATACATCCATTCCAATTACTTAAAACTATTCCCACCGCTTGCATCAATTACCTGAAGGACTCTGTCATAAGGCTTGAGGCCACACTGGTCGGCTGGCCCTTCTGGACGGATCATGTTAATGTAGACGCCTTTTTCTAGCAAGCCATCTGAGACGCTGAACCCAAAGTCTTCTGTCTCTGGATCCTTGTAGATAGTCATCTACAAGAAAAGACAAGTCTAATGCATTCCAGCCGATAGAAAGTAAGGGGAAAATGTGACATGAAGCTTTATGATACGATAAAGTTCATCTCATTGTGAAGTTCTTTTTACTGACTTTGGGCAAAGTGGTAATTTTAGGGGGGGGGGTGACAACATGTGGTACAGGGAATAAAGTGTCAAGTGAGGACTAGAGGGAAACCTATTTCATTGCTTTAAGAGCACCAGGCTCAGTTTCCCTATGTTTATTAACACAGTAAAGTGATCCCAAGACAGTTTTTTTCTTCTTCTTGGTGATCACATGGCAGTTATTCTTTATGAATGTGTTCTCACAGCTGTTCTTTCTGGCAAAAAGTTTGAACTTCACTATATCCCCCAAAGGTTAACAACAAATGCTACCAACTGGAGACACATTCATATGTTCTATGCAACAAAGAGGAAGCAAAAATTAAAAGTGACTGTGGTAACCAGACATTAAGCCAAGTATGCCCATGAGCACGGATTCCCTAGCTAGCTGCACGCATACAAAAATAAATTTAAAAAATTAATCCAGTTCTTCAGACTCACGAACACATGAAGCTGCCTTACACTGAATCAGATCATTGGACCATCAGTGTTGCCTACACAGACTGGGTTTCACCTCCCGCCTGGTCCTCTTAACAGGAGTCGCGGGGGATTATATCTGGGACCTTCTGCATACAAAGCAGAGGCTCTTCTCCTGAGTCACAGACCTTTGTAAGAAGGTAGCGGTTTTAGTCAGCATGTTTACAATTAAGCTTCTCTTTAAAAATAGTGTGAAAGCAGATATCTAATCTTAAAGAAACTATCAGAGACTGCTGTATCACATTCCAGAGCAAACTCGCTGTGAAATGCCTTCAGCACTGTTTTGAGATCCGTTTGTTTTACAATTTCTGTAGTCCAAACCCAATTCATTACTTATTGGATGGCTCATCCTGTGGATTGTACATATTTTACATTATGTAATCTGCCTTGAGTCACAGCAGCAGCAGCTCATTTTTAACTCCCACAATACTAGCACTTGGAGGCATCCAATTAAGTTGGTGGGCAACTGATCCAGGACAGAAGGTGGCCATGAGCATAGAGGGCCTCAAAAGGAGGTTAAGCAGATTCATGGATGAAGGGCCATCAATGGCTACTAGGTATGCTCAACCTCCATATGCAGAGGCAAGAAACCTCTGAAATCCAGTACTAGGAGGCAACATCAAGGGAAAGCCTTAGCCTTTGTGCCCTGGTTGTTGGGTCTCCAGAACAACTGTTTGGCCGCTGTATGAAACAGAATGTTGGACCAGATGGATGACTAGTCTGACCCAACTGGGCTCTTATGAAGTTCTTTCAGTCCCCAGACACTTTGTTGGAGAGGCTAGTGCTACAGTAAGCATTCCTATGTACCTGGGATATTGGATTATTTATTATTTATTTATTATATTTATATATACCGTTCTCCCAGAGGCTCATACCTCTTTACTCTTAGTCACAATTAAATAGTTTTGATAACTGTGTCACCTTTGTATTTGTATTAAATCAAGCATCTCAGCAAGCAGCCGCTGTTAGCCATCTGAGGATGCATTTGGAACAAAATTCACTTTCTCATGTTAGAAATTACCTACAGCCTATAAAGGAACCCATTCTTAATGCATACCTTGTGCAGTTCAAGAGGAGTGGGAGACATGATTTCCTGAATCTCTTCCTTAACCATCTTGATTTCCAAATTCCTCTCATTTTTCTTGGTAGGAGTGACATTGTTGTGGCCCTGCCCTTCCCCTGAGCTCTTGGAATTCCCTTTCCTTGATGGGCTCAATCCTGACTGGTTCACAGAGTTCACGAGCAATTTGCCCCCATCAAGACCCAGATTATGCACACTCCCAGTCATGATGGACGCCTGCAGGAAAAATGAAATAAAATCAAATTAGCAATGTGAACTCTGTGAAGAAGCAGAGCTTGTGAGGTCCAGCTTTAGGAGAAGGCAGGTTTCAAATCTCCTGCCCTGTAGTATTGAGCATGCTTAAAAAACGGTGGATATTGCATCTCTCTTAGTAACGTTTCCCCCCTCAACTTCCAAGAAGTTGGAAAGACCAGCAGAGAAAGTTAGAAATAGAAGTATCAATACACCTGTTTACTACAAATGATGACCTGCCATTTGGCTTGGGGTTGGTGCTGCAGGATTGTATCTGGGTAGATGAGAAATGTCAGCCTTCACAAGGATTTACTACACCTTCCTTCTTCTTTTTTAAATGGCACAAGATCTCTTTTGCAAAGGCAGTCTTTGGGTTTTTCTGATCAAGGAGAATTGTGTGGGAGGAGACTTTATTTTATCGTTTCTCTCCCCTTGTTGCTTTTTACTGGAAAAAGTCACATCTAAGATGCTTTTTTTCTCATATTAAGTGCCACCCAGTTGCCTCCAACTTATGGCAACCTTATGGATGAATGACCTTCAAAACATCCTATCATTAACAGGTCTTGCAAACTGAAAGCTGTTGCTTCCTTTACTGAGTCTTTCCATCTCATGTTTGGCCCTCCCATTTTCCTGCTTACTTCAACTCTTCCCAGCATGATTGTCTTTTCCAGTGACCAACATGTTCTGTGTACTGGTATCCTTTATCCAGTAGGAGTAAAAACAACTAGTGGATCAGTTTCTCCATTAGAAAAAAATGGCACGGGAAGAAAGACTTAATCTTCCTTCTTCCTTGCCCCTTTTACTGTTCTCCTCTATTGCACTTGTAAAAGCTGAGGTATTTGGTAACATGCCCATCAGGGTGGCTCAAGCATTGGAAATGTAAGCAGCACCCTCTGGCTTGAAAGAGGCTTAAACTGGGATTGTATGCGTACAAGCGACACCAGCTCCTAAAACCCTGGATTTAATGGACAGAGGCTGATTTGAGAGCAGTGGGCCTGATTTGCCAACATGCTCATTTTTGCATCCTTGTACTGTCTTGCTCAACTTGGATGTGAGTCTCCCCGCCAAAGAAAAATGGCATAAAGGAACCATAGACTTTTATGCCACAGGACTTTCTTACATCCACTCTTCCTGCTGCAGGCCCTCGTACCACCTAGTCGGCTGCTCCTGAGGGCCAGGGGCCTCCTGGGAAAAACAAAGGCTGCAGCTCCAAGACAAAATGCAGGACTGCCCCCTGCCATCCACTTGTCCAAGAGCAAGGTTGGAAACTGGAAGAGCAATCCCAGCACTCTGAACAACTTGGGGAAATAAAAGAATTTGAGATCATCTGTTCACCCTACCATTGCTCTCTGCCCTATCCCCAACTGGAGAGTTTCAGCTCAAAAAACATAAAGGGGGAGAGAACTTTTTAGATGTGGCCACAGCAGTTGAGCTTCCAAGTGCTAAATTTACCTCAATCTCCCTCAAAAGTTCAGACTGGCCGCAAGTTTCCAGGTCTTCCAAAGCTTCTCCAAAAACACGCCAAAAATTATCCTCATGTGCGGTCTCAAGGCCATTTTGGCGGTTGGGATATCTGTTGTAACGTAGGAACCAAAGATTGTCAGCACTCCTCTGCAGCGGGATGGAAGCCGCAAGGCTACAGCAAGTGGCTCGCCAGTAAAAGCAGAGACTTGGCAGAGTCTTCATATACAAAAGCAAACAATGTGAACTTTTTCAGGCAAGAGAGTCCAAATACAAAACCTCCATGCACTTTTACTAACAGGGCAAAAGTCCTTCAAAAGGAAGAATTAAACTGGTGTAGTACATGTCAAGTTCAAAAGGGTAAATAAAAAAGTGCCTGTAGGAAGATTGTAGGTTTAGGAAGACGTTTTGGTGAAATAGAGAAAAGAAAAAAAAGGATGCATTATGGGTAAACCAGGAGCCTCAGAGACTGTTAGTACAAAGGCGGATGGGACAGAGTTCAGATCTGAGACACAGAACACCTGAGAAAAGAGAAAAACACAGAGGGTAACAGACATGGTGAGAAAATGATAAATACATCAGGTCTCTGTGGGAGTAAATGTAAAAAAGATGTATATAAAATGATTTTTCCCTAGACTCAACCACCAATTCAACTTTGTACATGATCATACCCAGAAGACTTAACAAGACCTGTCAGCTGACCAGACACTTTTCTCCTTCAGCATCTAATCTCTTGTTATGTTTTTGGTACATCCATCGCCTTTCCCTTTATATGATGTAGGAAAATACCTCTGTACAGAAAGGGATTCAGGGTTGCCTATTGGCTAATCACCACCTCCGCCCAGCGTTGGAAACCCGCAGTCCAAAAGCTGGTCCAGTGTTTTCATCTACATAATTGGAACAAGCAACTGAACCTATGATAGGTATGCAGGCAGAGGCTTGGTTTTCAACAGCCGAGGTCACTTAGGCTGGAAACTAATGGTGTCCCTCATCTGAGCTGTGACCCTGAATGTGCCTCTTACCTTAACTTCCATATAAGCGATGTCAATAATTCCTGTGGGGAAGAGTCATGCACTGCATTTGTGGACACGCTTTCAGGGAGGAAAAAGCCTCCTTTCCCCCTGAATACTGGTGGACTGAACCCCTCAGACAGTGAAACCAGAGTTGTGAACTCTGTTTCTGCAAATATAGCCCAGACTTGTATTGTGCAAGTTCATACTCATGTATCAAGACTAGGGTTGTGCGTAGCAGTGTCCGAATCGGCCTGGAATAGCCGATTCGGACGCTGCCATGTAAAACCCTGACACAGAATGGCAGCATTGACTTCCCAAGCACATGGAAAAGTCACTATAGTGGACAAACTGGCTTCAGTCATCGCTCCTCTGCACCTTAAAGGGAAAACAGGGATTGAAGGTGAACCAAAGTCATATGAAATGGTTTGGAAATTCATGCCAAGGAGATGATTGCTGCTTTAATGGGTCAACACTACAGAGAACTGTGACACAAACACAAGGGATGCTGAATTGAGGTGTGAATGTGTGTGTTTTAGTTCCTTTTGCTGGTTTGCTTTCCTTTTTATTATCTCATCCAAGTTCTCCCTGGGCCTCGTTCTCCGGATGGGTGCAGTACTGAGGCAGAGCCACTGAGACATAAGCAAACCACTGAGTTAAGGAAGCCGCAGGAAGACGGGTATCCCCTAGTATGCAATCTAGGCAGCAAATCGCAGGTAAAAGATTGTTCCAGAGAACCTAATACAGTTGTTACTCTTTTGTGCTTCAACATATAGCTTGGCAGGAATCTATCATTTGGATTCATGCTTAATACTTGGTGGACAAAATAGTTGGTGGGACGTGGGCAAAAAACAGCCAATGATTGGTCCATTAGGATAGCAGCAACCTTTTGCTTTAACCTTTATCCAGACTGCCTTAAGTTATGAAGAACTGACAAAGTTACTCTGAAGAGTTCTGATTAATTCAAAAGATTTTGACACACTTGAGATGTACGCCTCCCTGTAAGAAGCCACAGTTATTTTTATACCTCATGTTGAACCACCCAAGTACACTACACCTCCAAATGACTGTGGCTTCTTACGTGTAAATGTACATCCCAAGTAGCGTTCCCAAGTATCTATTAGCACTTTTAGCAACAAAAGATTGCCTATTAATCAAGATCAAATGTGAGCCACAAATGAAAAACGTTACATGCCTCCAATTAATTTACCTCAATTATTAAAAGAGTGTCCCCAAGCTAATTAAACCAGTATCTGGATAATCAAAAAGCCAAATACCAGCTTCAAAATGTTAATGGTATTTTAGCTTCTTTTAAAACAAAAAACAAAAAAACCCATAAGACAACAGACCAACATCTACCCAATGACATTCTAGTTGTGCAAAACTGCTTTCTTCAGTTTACAGGCCCAATTCTTTTCTCAAAACACTTATTCAAGCATTATTTTGTTCGGTTCAGTCTAGACAGATCTGAATGTTTTCAGAATGTCTTTGCTTTATCACTGGTTAAATTAATATCTATTCATAGCACTATTTGGGGACTGAAATGTTGAAATAATGTTTTAACCTCTTTCAGAGAAAGATACATTAAAATCATTTAGAGGGCAGCTGTGCTGCTATGCAGTGGAAGAACTAGATCTGAGTCTAGTAGTACTGCAAAGACCAACACAATTTCCAGGATATGAGCTTTTGATGATATGACAGTTTAAACCCCCTTATCTGAAAAATGGAGCTTTGAATTCAAAAGCTCATAGCCCCCAAATCCTGTTGGTTTCCAAGCTGCTACTGGACTCGAATCTAGTCTAGCTTTTATAATAAAACCAGTTTGCCATTCAATCATGCTGGGTATCCATGTTAGTCTGTCTGCAGCAGTGGAAAAGAGCAAGAACCCAGCAGCCCCTGAAAGACTCACAACATTTGTGGCAAGCCTCTTGGACCCTTGCTCTTTTCTAGTGGCAAACAGGTTATTTGTCAAGCACTGAGGCTTTCAATAGTGCCTAACCATCTCTTCCCATAAGGATTGCCAAGCATCACTCAGAGATACCAGTATTTATATTTGGCATTCGGAAGAGCCTCACAATCAGCTGGGTAACCATGTCTGTCTGCCACATTAGAGAAGAGCAACAAGGATACAGTAATTTGGAGAAAGAACAGAGCAGTTAATACAATAGCCAGCAATTCTTGTGCACTCATGAAAACCTGATATTTTCAATTAAAATGTAGGGTTTTAAAAAATAATTCCAGTGGAATAACCAGATTCCTAATTAATTGTCAGATGCTTTCACTGAATTAATGTATCCATGAAGATAATCCTCTAAAGCGGTGGTCCCCAACCACTGGGCCGCGGCCCGGAAGGCCCTGGCACCGGGCCGCAGCTCCCTGCTTCCGCAGGGCCGTGCCGGGCTGCGCATGCGCATTTGCGCCATGTGCGACCGCAACCGCGCATGTGAGGGTGGGTTGCGCATGCGCGTTTGTGCCATGCCAAGGGGGAGCCTGCTGGGGGGGCGCTGCCAACAACAGCTGTACAGTGCCATGCCAAGGGGGAGCCCCAGCCATGGTGACTGCTGGAGAGCACCAAAGGTGAGCTGGCAGGCCAGCCCCCAAGGCAGCAACTGTGGAGGAGGATGAGGAGGAGCCACGGCCCGGTACCAACTGATCTACGGACCGGTACCGGTCCCTGGACCGGGGGTTGGGGAGCACTGCTCTAAAGATCAGCTTTGAGATGAAGAGTTGTGATATTTTGTGTAGCCTTTTACAGTCAAATATACAAGGTGGTATGTCAGTAGCACCCCATGTCAACATTATGCATCCATAAGCCTTAACAGTTATTTGTATTAAATGTAGCTGATTTTCCTGAGTGGTCACAGCTGCTATCTAATAACTATTAGAGGGGAAACAACACTAGCAGCCTTCCCCATTCCCAGTCAAGACCCAGTACCACGTGTAGATATGCACTCTTGTCAAATACATTTATGCACCACATTTTTAAAATGAAAAGAATTATTCCAAGTATCTTCTGACCAACATAAATGGACATTTGCTACCACCTTCCTCCATCATTTAGTGTCCTAACGTACCTGCTGGGCTTCTCCCAGTCCTCCTCACTGAAAGGGCCATCCATAAACGGGTAACTCTTCCTGGGATCCCCAGGAGGGGTGCTGCTCTTCTGTCTGCTGGATCTCCACTCATGCGGATGAAGAGCAATACCAACAGCCTGAGGTATGTAAGTACCTACTGCGATATGACGAAGGGGAGACAGATAGACAGGAAGGATTGTGTTTCTTTTAAAGAAAACGTGGCTAATACTGTTATTGGTAAAAATAAATTATGATCACATCAATAGAAATGGAAACCCAAGCTTCCTGTGTAAAGTTTTATAGTTACTACATTAAAGTATTTTAAATTGTTGGTCACCTGGAGGTTCCCCAGTCTTCAAAAAGTGGGGAGAACAGAAAAAGGAATATGTTAAAATAGTCCCATCTGTTTAATATTATTTCCCCTTGGCTTGATTAGTAAGACTATGTATTTATTTATTATATGGCATATTTATTTATTTATTATATTTATATAACACCTTCCCTGAAGGCTCAGGGAGGTTTACATAAAACAAGAATGATACAGATAATTCAATATTTATAACACTGACTAGGGGCCAAGCCTGTTGTATTCAGGAATACAATGGGTGCTAGATTGGGGGGGAAGGGGGGGAAGAACTCTGTGGATGGCTTCCCCCTCGCCCCCAGGACCAGGCAGCTGTTAGGGAACTCACTGGCAGGGCAGCTCTCACGCAGCCGGGATCTGCAACCTCCGAGCTGCAGAGGGAAGTGAAAGGAGGAGGGGGTAGTCAGGGATGGGGGATGGAAGGCAATTGGCTGGCCACTGGAGAGACAGGCAAGCCTATTGGAGGAAGTGGCAGTCAGGAGCATGACAGCCTCCCTGAGTGGGTGTTAAGCGCTGAGTGGCACTTGAGCCATAAGACATGCTCCTCCTCCAAGCCCTTACCAGAAATATATTATGTGGAACAGATAATACAATCGTAACAGTAGGTAACATAGTGGAACAGTAAATAATGGGGAGAACATTAAGTCAACTAACGCATACTAATGACCCTGTGGACTGGACAGATTGGCATTGGTTACCATAGAGGGAGGCTTGGAAGCAAGCGGGAAGTAGTTGGTTCAGGTCAACCTCAAATGTCTGGTGGAGGAGCTCCTTTTTGCGGGCCTTGTGGAGCTTTCAAGTTCCGTCAGGGCCCTGATCTCCTCTAGGAGCTTGTTCCACCATGTGGGGGCCAGGATGGAGAAAGCTCTGGCTCTGGTTGAGTTCAAGCAAGCTTCCCTGAGGCCAGGGAACATCAGGTAGTCGGAGGTAGTGGACCACAAGGCTCTTTGACGGGTGTAGGCAGAGAGGAGATCCCTCAAGTACACTGGGCCCAGACGATTTATGGCCTTAAAGGTGATAAACAGAACCTTAAGCCTGATCCAGAATTTGATCGGAAGCCAGTGCTGCTGCTGGAGGATGGGTTGAATGTGGAACCTCATATGTAGTGGAGCCAAGAGATCCAAGGACTGTCTCTCAGTTAGGCAAGGAACATTTGGAGGTAGTTTGCCATTTCCTGCCTCCACATCATGACCCCTAGTATTGGAAGTCTCCTATGCAAATATTACTCAGGGTTAGCCCTGCTTAGCTTCTGAGATCTGAAGGGATTGGGCCTGCTTGGACTATCCAGGTCAGAAATAAACCTAAGTTCTGTAAAGATTCATCAGCGGTTGAAAGACTGACTTCTTAGAGTTGAACGAGAGCTGAACATGCTGGAAAAGTAGGCATATGAGAACAAGATGCAATTCGATAAGAAGTGCAGAGTTCTACATCTGGGTCACAAAAATGAGAGGTATGCATACTGGATGGGAGATACACTTCTGGGTAACAGCGTGTGTGAAGGAGATCTTGAAATACTTGTGGACTGTAAGCTAAGTATGAGCAGACAGTGTGATGTGGCTGCAAAGAAGGCAATCTTGGGCTCGATCAGCAGAGGCATCCCATCAAAATCAGAAGGTATCATAGTCATTGGTCAGACTGCACCTGGAGTATTGTGTGCAGTTCTGGAGACCTCATTTTAAAAAGAATGTGGACAAAATTGAGAGGGTGTAAAGGAGAGCAACGAGAATGATATCAGGACTGGCGACCAAGCCCTATGAGGAAAGGCTGAGGGACGTGGGAATGTTCAGTCTGGAGATGAGTAGGTTGAGAGGGGACATGATGGCTGTCTTTAAGTATCTGAAGGTTGTCACTTAGAGGAGGGCAAGGAAAGATTCCTGTTGGAATGGGTTTAAACTATATGTAGAACAGTACCAGCTAGGTATCAGGATTTTTTTCCCGTAGAGTAGTTCAGCAGTGGAATAGGCTTCCTTAGGAGATGGCGAGCTCCCCCTCAGCAGTGGCTGGACAGGTATTTCTAATGGATGCTTTAGGCTTTAGGCTGACCCTGCATTGAGCAGGGGGTTGGACTAGATGGCTTGTATGACCCCTTTCCAACTCTATGATTCTCTGGATCCCTTCTGAATCCATTGAAGTCAATTAGGATTATGCTGAGAATCACCCCTTGTCTTGCATACTGTCCAGGTTGAAAAGATGTAGTACTGTGACCTTCAGAAATGTGCACAGTTAGCCGGGGAAGAAGAGCAGATTTAGAAAGAGCGAATAAGTGAGAGATACCTTCACAAATTGGCTGAATTTCTTTGGATTCAATATGTGATATTAAAATGCAACTGGCCAGGTGTCTGGAAGCAGAGGTGCTTGAAGCCGAGCCCTTCAAAGATGGAGGTTCTGTGGCTGGGTAAGAAGGGGCCAGTGGAGGAAGCATGCTTGCTCAGCCTGGATGGCATGCAGCTTATTGCTGCACAGACCATCAGGAATCTGGGGGTGATAATTGGCACCTCCTTCTCTATGGAAGCACAAGTCAGCAAAATTGCTCCAGAGGTGTTTTTCCATTTATGCCAGGACAGGCTACTAGTGTTCCCTACCTGGCTCCAGATCACTTAGCCACAGTCATCTATACAATGGTCACCTCCAGGCTGCACTTCTGTAACTCACTCTACACGGGCCTTCTCCTGTTCCTACTCTAGAAATTACAGCAGGTCCAAAATGCAACTGCCGAATCTTCACTAGAACACCGTGGAGGGTTCATGTTACCCTGTTCTCGGGCAGCTGCATTGGTTCCCAGTGGAGGACCAGTTAGGTTCAAGGAGCTAGTTTTGACTAGAGTTGTGCACTTTGGTGTTCGAAGTAGCCGTTCCAGTCCAGAGCAGCCAGCGCCGTAGAGGGGGGGGGAAGAGTGGCGCCAGCATACCAGTCAGTGCATGCATGCAGGTGCAAGGTTGCGCACCACCACTAGCGCCTCCCCTCCCCTCCCCCCTTCGCTACTGGCTGCTTCGGCCTGAAATGGCTGCTTCGAATGCCGAAATGCACAACCCTAGTTTTGACCTTCAAGGCCATTCGTAAACTAGGCATGGTATACCTGAGGGATTGCCTCTCTGTTTATGTTCCCCAAAGAGTGTTATGCTCAGCAGTTGCAACAGGCTGGTGCTCCCTGCCCCCCAAGAGGTGAGTCTGGCCTCAACCAGGGCCAGGGCTTTCTCAGTTCTGGTCCCTACCTTATGGAACAAGCTCCCAGAGGAGACATGGTCCCTGTTGGAGTTACCCAATTCTGCAGGGAAAAAGGGAGCCAACAGGCATTTGGTTGAGGCAGGACAGCCAGTAACATCTAAGCCCCCAACCCAACACTCTCCCCTGTGACTCTTAGATTTGGCAATCAGTACGGGAATGGCCTAGAAGCAAGGGATACCATTGTTGTTTTAGGTAGCTTAATAGATTTTGGTTTTAAATTATGTTGATTTTAAACTGATATACACCGCTCCAAGATGGCTGGGCCGAGAGGGGCAGTCTTACAAATCTAAGTATAAATAAACTCACCTTGGCTTCCATAACCAGCGTCAATGCCAGAGCCATCCCAGGATTCCATTGCACTGTCTACGCTGGGAATTGTAGTGGAATAAATCTCAGAGAGCTTGCTGGTTTTCTGAGAATCCGTCAGGTCATCTTCTGGGTCACTCACTTCATTCATACTTGCAGACTTTTTGGGGTAAATTCCTGGAACCAAAAGACAAATGCACAATGAGTACAAAATGGCACTTTGCACTTTATGACCAAAGCAGGATCACATGAAAGTGCTCATTCTGAATTTGGACAGGTCTTAATTTAAGGGCAGAGAAAACAATTCTACATGTGGAGAAATCATGCAGTCACAGTATTAGGATAATCCTAAGTGTAAGGGCTTTCACTGAAACCAGTTAAGACTTATTTTCTGAGGAAAGGTTTTCAGATTTCAGGTCAGGGTAACTTCACAGCTTCAGATCTTGAGCCACAGTGTTTTACTGCCAAGCTATCTGGCAGTGAAGGAATGCCTAATATATATCTCCAATTGGCTTTTTTTTTAGCGATGTAACACTGCATCAAAGTAGAAGTGATTGAACAGTACTAAAGGAGAAAAATACCATGTGTGGAAGAGAATTTGCCTCGATTGACAGTTCTGAAGATACTTTTTACATTTTAGGGTTCAAAGAATTCTTTCTTTATAAAGGAAGCTGACAGCTCAAAACATGGAGTCAGCATCGCAAAACTGAATTTCAACTGTGTACTTGAGATTACACTTGCTGATCCATACTGAAAGCCCACAATGAAACAATCATGATTTCCTATTAGTAACTTTGTGAATCTATATAATATTGCCAGTAAAAGAAACAAATCAGACATTGTAGAAAGGAGACACACTCATTCTTCATTAGGTTGTTTTGTTCTTGATGGTAAAACAATAAAGATTCTCCCAGTCATCTTTTATTAGTCTGCATGGATCACCCCAGGCATATGTGTAATGTTTCCTGTTTGCGCTGCACCCTGGAAATCACATTTCTCCTGCTACAATGATCCATCCTCATTTCAGTTTTCTGGCCATCATATAAGGATGTTAGAAAAAAGGGAGACGAAAAAGACAGAGAACTTACTTTCAGTTTGTTTCTTGATCTTCAGCGTTACCGTCTCTCCAGCCATTTGGAGAAGATGAATGGCTTCGCTCAGTGGCTTCCCCTTAAGGCTTACATTATTAATAGCTAATATCCGGTCTCCTACATGTATGGCTCCAGTTCTGAAGAGCAAGGAAAGAGAATTGCAGCTGTTGGGCATGGCCATAAATTTTATTGAAAAGTCAGGGGCCAACTGAAACATGCCTGTTCCAGTAATCCTTAGAGAGATCCACATTCCATTAATTTATACATACCACTGTGATCATTATGATCAGTAGGGGGGAAAAGATATCAAAACAAGTCTATTTATCCCATGAATGCAACTGCCTCAACTAAAATTTAAAGTCACATTATCAGTAAAATGTAATAAATGCATGAAAGCTTAGGTTGCTATTCTACAATGATCATTCTGTTTGATTTTCAGTGGAGCAAATATTCATATGGCTACAAACTCTTTCATCCCAATCTCTACTATACAGGAACTGTATTGAACAAGTTATTTTCTAACTGAATGCTACAATGAAAGAATACTTTCTGCAACTATAATTTGAGCAAGCTTAATTTGTTCTCCATTAGTAATACAAAAATTATCTTCATCAATCAGATAACATATAATACAATGGGAACTGCACAAGCAATACTCCTCAGCACAGTATATTCTAAGTTTGATACAGCTTAAGACATTCATCCATCTTAGTACACTTAGTACACATTTGGTCCAGCTGAGTATACTGACTCAGAATTTACCAGGTAATCACAATGGACTGAGAAACTGACCCCTAGAGGGCTGAACAATATGGTCATAATAAGAAATTTCAGAGCAGCAAAAACAAGCAAGCGGAAGGAGACTTCAAGACTAAGTTTAAACAAAAAAAATCTAGCATACATTTTCCAGGATACAGGCTGTTCTTCAGATGCATGCGGTGGAATATAACTACTCTGCTTGATCACATTTGCATTTTTATCATGTTGCCACAAGCTGCACTGTTTGCATCTCATGGTCTTTTGACATTACCTTGTAATTTCTTTCTCCGTAACCATGGGTGCACATGCACGCACGCACGCACGCACACACACACACACACACACACACACACAATCAAATGGAAACCCACATGATATAGTGGATTGTAGTCAACAAAAATTTGGGCTTGAACAAATAATTCTTAATAGGTCAAATGACTCCTGCTCGTATTCTCAAGTATAAAAGGCTGATCTCACGGAACATATATACCTGAGGCTGATATTCCAGTGGTGGATCGCTGTGTCTCCCTTTCAACTACAAACACATTCCTGTGTTTTATTTTTTTGGATGCTAACATTTGTGATATTAAGAAGTGTTTCTTAGTTGAGTGACTGGAGGTATCTTCAACAGGAAAAAGCCATAGCCAGCTCGGGGGAATACACAGCTCGTTTGCTGTAGCCACTGAGACCACAGAAAAGAGGTTAATTCTGACACTCTAGCAACAAGGCATGACAGAATTTTCAAGATTTGTCCTTTAAAAGTATTTTTTTTTTCCATCAGAGCAGTCTCTTCATTGAATCCTACTTCCTTTCATGGGGAAGTGATTTTTGCTTGCAGTTCCCACAGACAAAAGAAAATAATCTCCTTTCAGCTAAACAAAAGCTTTGCATGCTGCCATATAATCAATGTGCAAAATCTGTTGGCAATTCATTTGTTCAGCTTCTATGGATGTGGAGTTTTGTTTTGTGTGTGCGTGTGTGTGTTTGGTTAACATGGTGATTTCCCTAGCAATCCACTAGAGGTCAGTAAGATGCCAGTAAAACACCAAAACATCATAATGGATTCAAAAATGGCAAGTTAACTTTCATCAGTGAATTATTGCAATGTTCTTCATATTAAGGAAAGATCCCAGATTATAGTTTGGAATCAATTCCTGGCAGAAAGGTTGTGACACCAGCTTGGTGTAGTGGTTAGGAGTGTGTACTTCTAATCTGGCAAGCTGGGTTTGATTCCCAGCTCCCCCACATGCAGCCAGCTGGGTGACCTTGGGCTTGCCACAGCACTGATAAAACTGTTCTGACCGAGCAGTGATATCAGGGCTCTCTCAGCCTCACCTACCTCACTGGGTGTCTGTTGTGGGGAGAGGGAAGGGAAGGTGAATGTAAACTGCTTTGAGACACCTTTGGGTAGAGAAAAGCGGCATATAAGAACCAACTCTTCTTCTTCTATATAAAATTCCAGGAGTAGATTTCTTTCTTAGCCAACACAGCAAAATGCTGTGTCTTTCTGATCCCTGACAAACTCCAGCGAGTACAGTACCATCCTAGCCATTTCCCCCCCCTCTTAAGACCAATAATTTTTCATGTGCTTCCATTCTGTCTCTCTCACCAATGAGATAAATTATTGATACACAGATGGAAATAGGATTTCCTTCCTCTTCCCATTACAACATTGTTACATAAATGATGTTTGCATGGATGTTGCTGATAACCTTGCATGACAAAAAGAGACTGTTATGAATGGAGATCTAAAACAAAAGAATTTAATACTCTACTCCTGCAAAACCCTACCAATGGACCCTCAGATCTTAGGGTATTACTGCCCCCTTTAGGCAAACAACCTAGAAACTTAATCTAGAAAATAAATCCAAAACAAGTTAAAGAAATATGAATGTATGGTCTTGATCCCCCCCCTTTCCCCTTAGCTTAATCTATTAAAGCCAAATGATATACATCAGGAGTATAAGCAGTGCTTATACAGGTCAATTTGGACTGGTTGCTCATATGCATAATTAACAAGAGGAAACACCAATATATCAACATATATGAGCACAGGAAATATATCATGTCAGGGAGAACGGTTTACTAGAATCCAACAATAAATACAGTGGTTGGGCTCTTGAGAGTGCAGCAGTGAGCATGTCTCTTTGCAGGGACTGGATTGTGTAATTAATTGGCTTGTCAAGAGAATTCAGCCCCAGGATGCTGAAAATCCTTATCCATTGTTGTTCCTCTATATATTTGTGAAACAGCCTGGGAGGTGGGGGACTTGTCCGGCTGGCCAAGTTGGAATAGGGCCAATCAAGGTGCCATCCTAATTGCCCCTGCCCCTGCAGCTCCCACCCTCCATCCCTGGACTCTAGCCTCTTCGCTCTCAGATGTGCCTCAGTGCCTGGAGCCAGCAGCAGGTAAGGGGAAAGGGCCCTGGGCAAAGGGTTGTGGTCGAGGGCTTGCTAACGAGGGCGTCTTGGCCTGCTAGGCTGGGCCTGCTCATGAAGGCCTCCCAGACGGCTGACTGCCTGTTAAGGAGCTCTGTCCTGGGCCTCCTAATGAGTTGCCCAGCCCCCGCTCGCCCCACTTGATCCGGCTGTGCGCTGCAGCCCAAAGCCACCTTAAGCCGTCTGTCCGGGGGCAAGGGGAGGGGACCCTTTCAAGGCCCATTCTTAGGAACGGGCTTTGAAGCTAGTCTCTCTATAATTTCCAATGGAATGGTGTACATCATGGCAATTTCTCTGCCAGATACTTGAGATGTAGACCAAACTATACATAATTCAAGCATTACCATAGGTCTCCCACTGGCAACAGGCATAAACAAAATCCAGTTCATGTCCCATACAGCACTCACAAAAGCAGGAGACAGAGGCTGCAGCTCTGTCCCATTAAAGCAGGGGCCTATCTCAAGAGACTTACAGCCTGTCAAAACTGGCCTAGATGGGCCAATGTTCTGATTTGGTGTGGGGCAGTTTCATATTCAACATCAGGGAGAAGAATCACATCCCTCCCATAAAGAATACAATATTATATTTCGAGATTTAACAAAATGTGACTTCCCTTCAATTCGAGATTACTTCCAACAAACAAAAACCTGTGTCTGTGTGTACCTGCTTAATCAAAGGGCTTATACGGAAAACCTCTTAAGCAGCTGCGATTCATTTCTACCTGACACAGGAAACCTGTTTGATGGCTTATGCTCGTAGTGCTGCTGCCACAGGACCCAGCTGCCATCTCACCTTTCTGCCAGCCCTCGTTTTGTCAGGCCTGATATGACGATTGGATCAAAAGGTTCCTCTGTCCCTGAAATTGTTATCCCCAAGGGCCCACCATATCTCTTCAGTTCCACTGTGTAGATGATGGCACCTGTAGTTTCCTGTTCATCTGTTTGGGGATAGGAGGAGAAGAAGAATATTGGTGTGGAGGAGGGAAATACAGAAATGCTCCAACCCTAAGTGAGAACTCAAAAGTATCTGCCAGCAAAATAGTTCCTGCTTTTGAATAAAAGTACAAGAACAACTTTTCTGGATTAAACCGAATGGCCCATATATTTTAACATTTTCTCTTCCACAGAGGCCAAAGAAGATATTCTGTGAGTCTGCACATCAATGGAGGCACACATGCACGCACATCCCCCCACAAATACATACTAATGAAAGTGAATCATGGTTCCTCGTTTGTCCCTGCAACTCTATCAATACTTCTAAGAAACATTCTCGTCAACAGGCAGCTGGATTCAGATTTATACCAGAATTGTCCTCGTCCTTCCTGATCTTCAGTTTTACCAGCTCTTCACACTGCTTTAAAATCTGTACCGCATCCTCCATTGAGCAGTTGTCGAGACGGATATTGTCAATGGCTAACAGCTTGTCCCCAGGCTCTAAGGTGCCAGTTCTGTGTACAGAGGTATAAAAAGAGCACACTTCTGTTTACAGCACATTCCAGAGAGATAAAGGGTTTCTCCCACTTCTTTTCCAAGACTGTCAGTATCTCACCTCCTCAACACAAGAGAATCTTTTCTAGTATAATATTTGAAAATCAAGTGTGGGAAAATGTTTTTACATAAACTCTCTACACACTGAAATAACCAAAGACCAGCTTGAGAATTCTGTTCCTTTTTGAAAGGTATTCTCCAACTGGTGAAAAATTCAATGCTTTTCAATATTTTGTAATGCGTATCCCCAACAGTTTAGAAAATCCTGCCTTTCCACATTATCTTACAGCCTGAAATCCGAAGCAAAGGTAAAGGGTGACAATTGCAGCTCCATTGCTCTCCGTATAAAATGCAGAGCTAGGCCAAACCACATCTGTGCATAGTTTTATTAACAGCAGACTGCTCTACCCACCTGTAGTATATTATAAGGGAATATCATGAAATATTGGCTAGCAGAGACCCAGCCAGACAGCAAACCCTCTTAAGACTGGCATGTTCGATGGCTACATAATAGAATATTAATGACAGAAGCACTCATAGTGAAATCCAGTGAGCCTATGTTAAGGGGGAGAGAGACAAGTCCTGAAAGTTAGCATCCTTTTCAGTGTAAGAGTGGAGGGGAAAGTTATCCTGCTCAAGCCCCTGAGGATTGAGTAAAACAAGGGGAACCCCCCCAGCAATTCTTCATGCCCCCCCACTTGTAAACTCTACTATATCTAACACTGCAGGTAAAAGGTCATGATCAAATGTATGCAGTATTTTTGCTATACACTATCATGTACAGAAGAAAAGGATGCAAAAAGGCATGAAAATCAAAACAATTGGAAAATATTGGGGGTTGTCTCACAGGATTGGTTTCCAAAGGCTCAGCCACAAAGGTGGATCTTGTGTCCCTACAAGCTGTGCAGTGGGGCAGAGGTTAAACTTTTCTAATGAAGAAGAGAGCTGTACTCACCTGTGTGCCACACTCCCCTTCTTGATATCAGAGATGATTAAAGCCTCCCCAGGTTTTCTACTCGCTGTTTCAAAAAGAGGCATGCAGTCAAAGCTCAGCTCAGGAAGCTACAAGTCCACAGAGCATTCTTCAGCAGAGGTCATTTAAATATGCCCTTGCATTAAAATGTAATGATTTATATTGAGGAGCACCAGTACTTCACCAGATTGAAGTACAGGCACTACAGAACGGCATCCAAGAACAAAGCTTTGCATTTTGTACAAAAGAACTGATATAGGGGAGGGGGAATTAAGTTTGGGCTTTTGAGGAATATATCTTGTGGGCAGGGAATCTTCTTTAAAATCAAGAATCACACACACGACTTGCATTTTGATGTGAAACAAATAAAGGTTAGAAATGGTGCAACAATACTGTATTTCTCCATAGGTTTTAGCTTTGTTTGGGACAAAAACACAAACAAAAAACCAGCATATTTCAGACCTTCTGATCCTTTTTTCCTAGAGCTCCACATTTTCTATAGCACCGAGGACTCTGATTCCAGGTAGAGGCAACAGATGGAAAAAGGGCTTCAATTGCCGCAAGTGCTTCTACTATAGTTTTGCCCCAAACCAGAATGTCACCCTCCCCAACATCTACAACATGCCTGTCACTTCTGGGTCATGTAGGCACACTGGATTAATTTCTGGCATTCCTCCCTTTTTTGGGGAGTGGGGTGGGATTAGCTTTTACCATAAAGTTTTGCCTCAAAACCAGAGTGTCGCTCCCCAACATTCACTTCTGAGTCGTGTAGGCATGTCGTATTCTTCCTCGTGGGTAATTCCCCTCACTGGCCAGCTGGCCGGCAGCAGAAAGGTGAGGGCAGCAGGAGACCCCCTCTTCCCCCATGTGTGTGTGTGTGTCTGGCATCCTTTTTTTTTTTTTTTTTTTTTTTTTTTTTATAGAAAGTTTTTATTTTATTTTCCAGAGTTGAAAACAGTGAGATACATGCAATCTACATTGTTAATACAGAAAAGGAGAGCTATACTCTTCATTTGATACACTTGGTTCCCCATTTTTAATCCCTTTTGTAAATAGTTCAGGTAAGGGCCCCATTATTCTTGTAAGGCCTCTTAGTGTCAGTTTGGCTATCTTGGTAAGATCAGCTAGTTTATTCACCCAGTCTTCTGTCGAGGGTAGTTCTTACGTTTTCCATTTCTTGGCCAATTCTAGTTTTGTTGCCGTCGTCGCATAGTAGAAGAAGCTCTGTATGTGGGTTAGGAAGCGCTGTGGAAAAACATTTTGGTTCCCTGTTTCAATCTTACAAACCCTCTTCTCTCCATTTAAGATTATAGACTGGCTACAATATTATGGACTTTTACCCAAAGCTTATAGACTTTTTATAGACTTTTTCACGTTTGCACCACATTTAAAAAGAGAAGTCTACTTTGTTACCATCATTTCAACATTTGTTTGCATAGTTTCTGATAGTTTTAACAATCATAAACAGTTTATACTTAACATAGTCCTAGAGCCCTCCACATTTTCACTAGAAAAAGGGAAAAAAGAGAAAAAAAATACTTCGTTGTACGGAAAGAAGGGAAACAAATATATATAAGTATACATTGTTGATACCAGAAATAATAAAATGGAGTCTTCATTAATTAATAGAAAATATTTTTCGTTAGTTATATATACACCTCCTCAGCTAGAAACCTTCTTTTAGTTATGCTTTAAATTTAGGCTGAAAGTCACTACATAGATATGCTAGATAATTCAAATTCAGCTATCATAGGAAATCTAAAACCCCACACTATAATGTAAGCCCATTCCATTAGGTGTCTCCTTTTAGTTATGCTTTGATTTTGGGCTGGTAGCCGCTGCGAAATTAGGTTTAATAATACAAATTCAGCTTACTTAAAAGATCTTAGACCCCAGATTAACTTCTTAACTAGTTATATTGCCTATATGGCTACATAAAGGAGGTAAAGGAGGAAAGGAATTTCGACCACTGTGTTGCATTTCCATTCCCCAAGCTTCTTAGGGAGGTCTCATTTCGAGGCTTATTACGTCTTGTGACTCCCGTTGACTGATGTTCTGTCCCATTGGTCTTTGGCTGGGAAAGTATAGTTGTAGTCTTTCCCTCGGAGTATACATCGATAAATCTTGAAGCAGTTGTACCTCCTGGACTCCAATATCAGTACAGATGTTTTTCCATGATGCTCCTTTCAATCGATTGCTTTCACCGCAGATCCATATGTCTTTCTTGAGTATTGTTGCTTTGTAGTGGCTGTATATCTTCTCAGGCAGGGTGTCCTTATCTGAGCTGCAAGACTCTGACATCCCCTTTTCTATCTCCATAATTTCAGATTCCTCTTCTGCTGGTAATTTTCCATCTTGTTTCTTCGTATTCTGTCGTATTCTTCCTCGTGGGTAATTCCCCTCACTGGCCAGCTGGCCGGCAGCAGAAAGGTGAGGGCAGCAGGACACCCCCTCTTCCCCCATGTGTGTGTGTGTGTCTGGCATCCTTAATAGGTAACTTTGGTCAAAGCAATCTCTCTCAGCCTAACCTGCCTCACAGGGTTGTCTGAGAATAAAATAGAGAAATGGAGCCAAGCACAATACTCTGTTTCTTGAAGGATAAAAATGCACTACAACTAATCAATGCACTTGCCATTTTCGACTGCTTCTACTGCAAAATGAGTGAAAAGGACAGTCTTTATGTTTCGGGCACAGAACAAGACACTGTACTCTAAGAAGGAAAGAACAAAAATACCAAGAGCATGGATACATATCAGGCTGGAAGAATTTCACTTAATTTACTGTCTCATAGTCAGACCTGGCATCTGGTAGACGGAGATATTTAGTCTGCTTAAAACCCATCTCAAACCCATCTGTATAAAGCTTTTGAAAACTGGGCAATTTAAAACATATCAAGGGAGCTAGTAAGAATCTATTCCAAAAGATTCTCAAGAACCGCCTAATGCTACCTGAACAAATTCATCTCGATTAGATAATGTAAAAGCATAGCCAGTCAATATCCACACAGTTCAACCGTCCCTAATTACATCCTGGGTAAACAAAGGCAGAAGCAGACAGAAATGGTGAACTCCATTGTCAAGGCAAAATATTCCATCTACATTCATCACTCAGTTTACAGCATAAGTAGATGAGACGTTAGAACAGCGGTGGGTCAAACTGTGGAACTCCAGATGTGCATGGACTACAATTACCATGAGTCCCTGCTAGCATGGACATCTAGAGAGTCACAGTTTGGCCACCCTTGCATTAGAGATTGGCTCGCCCATCTTTTTGAACCTTTTTAAAGATCAACTGGAGAAAGAAATTGTAGCAGAATCATTCACAGGCAGGGTGGCTGGTGGTGGTGACATCGAAGTCTTTTCCCCCCTCTGCGCTATTTCCTGACGTCAGTTCCCTAGGGTGCTATCTGACCTAACATAGAAAGCCTATTAATAGTCATTTAAAAAGACGGTTGCCTGGTCACTGATTTCTAACGCCTTGAGTAGTTTTGTCCTTAGACATGTGGTATGGCAATTGGGGTGAGCAGACAAAACATTCAACCACTGAGCAGCACAGAGAATTAAATATGATAGAGATGGCTTTTAACTCAATTTAATGTGGGTGATTAGACGCATTTCCTTTTCAAACACATGGAAATGCTGGACGGGAAAGGATGTGGCTTTCACTTCCCTGCTTTATAGCAATGGTATTCACTTGGTGGCTCAGGGAATAAAACGCTTAATATATAATTTTTTTGCTGTCAAGTCACAACTGAATTATGGTGATCCGGTAGGGTTTTGCAAGGCATGAGAAGCTCAGAAGTGGTTTGCCACTGCCTGCCCTCTATGCATAGACCTTGATATTCCTAGGTGGTCTCCCATCCAAATACTAACCAGAGCTGACTCTGTTCAGCTTCTGATATCTGATGAGATCAGGTTAGCCTGAACTGTGCACACAAGGACATTACCAGATTACGTCTATCATTTGTGAACCATAGTCAGACCTTGTGTATCTGGAGCAAGGAGAAGGCTCTATCTGCTCTAGTGAGCCAGCATGGTTAAAGAGAAGCAACCTCTAATCTGGAGAACTGGGTTTGATGCTCCACTCCTCCACATGAAGTCAGCTCGGTGACGTTGGACCAGTCACAGTTCTCAGATCAGTTCTCTTAGAGCTCTCTCAGCTCCACCTGCCTCACAAGACTGCAAGGAAAGAAAAGGTGTTTGTAAGCCACTTTGGAACTCCTTTAGTAGTGGAAAGTGGGTGTATAAAACCCAGCTCTTCTCTTCTTCTTCTTCCTTGTTCCTAAGCATGAGGCAAGGCAGCAAAAGTGAGATGATGAAATTTCCAAGGCATGTGGTACAGAACTGGTTGTGGAGATGGAGAAGTCAATATAGTACCACCTCATTGAGGCTGGCTTGGTCTTTTCCTGGGTGGCTGCCACGGTGGTAAATTCACTCTCTCTTTTCTGCAGCCAGTTTGCTCTCCTCCTGGCAGTTGCCTGGGTGCTAAGAGAGTTTATGGTGCCTGGAAAGAGCATGAGGGCTTGCTGCGAAGGGCAGGTGTCCCTGGCATGCAGCTCACAGCTCAGGAAACATCACAGTTCTCTTCTCTTTCTGTGCTGGGTTGTGTATCAAGATGGAAGCCACTGGCAAACCACAATGGCTTTTATCATTTTCCTGGAACACAGAGCGGGGAACCTTGCAGATGAATGCACAGAAGAGCCACGAGTGCCATATAAAATAGCGACATGGGGCTCCCAAGCCACTGAGTGAGAGTCCCTGTTTCAAAGAGAAGCTATTACTTTATTTTGGCAGCCCTGCTGTAGATTTTATTCCTCCCAGATATTGGTATTTAAGGTCAGATAAGCAAATATTCATTTGCAACTCAATGATGTTAGTTCATTACGCAGAGACTTCATCTAAACAAGAGTCAACAGACCACCAGCCTCTAATTAGAACTTATATCTTTTGCTAAAATTAACCCAGTATATCAATGAATACATATAACATTTTGAATACTTGTTTTAACCCAATACACATAACTATGGAATGCATGGATCTCTGCAAATTCAGCTTGCATCATAATCACCAGTCGCAAATATCCCAAAGATGGATCAGTGACCAGCTAAGGAGATGGCTGGGCCATTTGTCAGAGTTCACTGAGCTGCTGCAGGATGGCATGCATGCCTCATTGCCTTAAACAAGCTGGAGATCCCAAACTAGCTTCCACTTCAGGTTTCTCTGTTCCTGCAAAGGGAAACTCCATTCCCCTCCCAAGGCACGGTTTATTACATTTTTAATGCAATTCTCTTCGTTCGTGATACTTGGGGGGGGGGGGGAGAGAATCAACATCAGTTAGGGCATTGCTTCCCCTCCATATCTCCCCTTTCCATAATACTGTTTGAAGGGTTTCTAAATATGATTAGGTTTTTTTTTCAAGGTGGTGTACTACCAACTTTTATTTATTTTCTATATATAAAGAATAGACAGGAAAGAAAGAAGAACAAACTGAATACAAGTTACATAGTTGTTGCCTCACTGATCTAATACATCAATTAACTATCTGCTTAAACAGTTTGTATAGTAACACCATATGGCTATGGCACAGTGCTGGGAAGCAAACAAAAGCACATGTGCCTGAATGAAACATCCTCCTAAACGATGGGAACAACAAACTAATCGTGCATACCAAGTACACACAGGATAACCAGTGCTGCTAATGTCCAACTGGACAAAGATTTACAGTGGCTGTGACCACTTCATCCTTTCAATGACAAATAACTGGTGGAAAGCGGCACAGAAAGAGCCCACACCGGAGCCTCCCTAGTGCTACTGGATGTAGCCCAAACCCTTTCCCCTTTGCTTTTAGATTAGTGGACACCCAGATTAGTACACCCAGGGTATTCACTTAAAGTCTTCCTCCTGCATCCAGAATAACTTAGTTTACCAGGATGCTGGGTTGGCCTCCTACATGATGCCTGGAGATCAACCCAACGCCATGGCTAGTGACTGCACAGCGACCAACCAATTCACAAAGGCTCTGAGACATCTGCTGCACCAGCCAAGTAATTTCCTGAGTAGTTCAGCACAAATGCTCCCCATGGAATATAGTACATTTGTCTGATGAGCTCATTTGCAGTGAAGTTCATGGCAAAACCAACAACTGCCCATCCATAAGCAGTCTCTGTTGTGGCTCCCACCTTATGAAATAGCCTGATGAGGTTAGGAAGTCTCCCACTCCCCTGGCTTTCTGCAAACTATGCAAAACTGAATTATTCAAGAGGGCTTTTTTTACACAGGCAACAGCAATGAAAGTGTTCAGAAAGATGCTTCATAAAGGGACAGAGGCTGTGGACTATGTGATACTATGTTCTGTCTGTTGCTGTAGGAATGCTCCTGCTGTGTTATTCCTGCTTTGTTCAACCTGTCAAGTTTAAATGCTTATGTTCTGTTTAAGATTTTTTTTTCTTAAATCAACTTTAAGATTTCTGTAATTGAAAACCTGTTAGACTGTTCATTTGATGTCCCATCCTGTTGGCTGTATTTGACTAAGCATTGTGTAAGAAAGGTGGAGGGGAGAGCGGTGAGCAAACAGACAAACACATGCCTGTCCTTTACAACCGACGTCACCCTCTCCATTTTCAAGCCCTGTCCCACATGTTGATGCATCTACATAGGGATAAGGAGGCAGTAGTTGGATAAAATGACATTTCCTACATTCTCAACAAGAAGAAAATCCTGGGGGTATGTAGGAAAACTGTAGAATTTTTACCAAGATAATGTGCTCCAGTCCCCACAGGGATCTACGTGTGCATAAGTGTGCTGTCAGCAAGAAGAAATGCACAGAGATACGAACCCATGAAATGGCAGGAGATGGCACTCAGGCTGAAGAAAACAAATGTTAATTTGGATGTGACCCTGAACATTTAGTAGTTATATTTGTTTCCTGGAAGAGCTGACCCAGTTCTGCAGGGCCTGTAAAACTCTTCTACTAGGCATTTGGTTGGGGTCGAAGAACTCTTGCAATAATAACACCAGAGCATCGCTGGGCTCTCTCCATAAGAATATAATACCCCCCCCCCAATCAACATCTGATAATTAAGATCTGGAATCCATATCAGAATTATCTCAACAGCATCAAAAACCACCAAGTGATAGATAGTTTTAATAGGTTTAAACGTTATATTAATGTTGAATGTTTTATTGTTTTTATGCACTACATCTGTTTTATTGTAATGTTGTAAACCGTCCTGTGTTGACTATGCCAGGAGGGGCAGTGAATAAATCAGACAAATAAATAGACAAGTAAAATGGAAGATTTGTTTCAGTTACACGTTTCCTTCACAGTGGTTCAAAAGTGGGGCAGTCCTGAGACTCTTGGGATTCAACATTCTCCGCATGGGTACAGTCACAAGTCTTGTGACTGCACTAGAGGGACATGCTCTCCCGACTGCCCCAGTCCAGTCTGAAAGCAGTCAGATGGAAAGAAACTACCTCTCCCCAACAAAAACTAATATCGCACACCAAGTCAAACCACCGGTGTCTGTTCTCAAAGATGGCAAAAAAACATAACAAAACAAACAAACCCAGAACCACCAGAACAAAACCTAACAGGAACTAACTGCATCAGCAGGGTGAAGTCTAGAGCCATCCCTATCTTACTGAGGACTCACTCAGTCTCGGAGGCCTGCATCCATGTCAGGAACCAAGCGGTTGAGACCCAGCAGATTCGCACAACAGACATCACTCTTAGGCTTCTGGGTGAAGCTTTAATTAGAAGTCTTTATTTTGAGGAATCGGGGCATAGATCAGCACTTTGCAAACAGCTCAGAGACAGGAATCTTGACAGAGACGTTAGGGAAGGGGGTTACATAGCTTATATACCTTGAGGGAAGAGTGGAGGGGCACAAGGGCTGCTTTTGGCGGGAACACCGATTCACACAGAAAGGGTATTACAGTTTCCTCTGATCTACAATGTGCCAGAACAACCCAACCGGCCGTCTGGTATTTAGTCTGAGATCCCAGCAAGGCCATCCTTGCCAGAGGTGATAAGGGAGGAAACGCGGGAAGATGCTTTGAAATGCAAGAGGGGAATGGGAGGGGCACTGTCGAGCGGGCCCAGGAAGGTGCCACAACTTAGCAGGAGATCCAGGAGCACAAAGGAATGAGGTGAACATCAAAGGGGCGGAAACTACGGGTCAGGAAACGGGTTCAGGACACTCTGCTCCCCCCAGGGCTCCCCCCTACCCACCCCCGAGGCTAAGGGATTTGGGACTCGGTTTGGAAGGGTATACTTCACGGAGGTGTTTTACCAGCACTGTAGTGTACACGTCCTCCGTGTCTATCCATGAAGCAAGAGGCAATGCTTCTGAGGACACTGGTACCTGCTGAGGACACTGAACAAAGCAGTCTGAAGGAAGGAACCAGAGGAACACCTACAATCCCAAAAGGGCTGAAAATGCTTCCTCAGCTTGGCATCCTTTTTCTTGAATGGTAAAACCTTTGTCTTATCCTGGTTTTCAATTATATATTTGGCACTCCTTCTCCAAAAAGCAGACACCCTTTAAACAGCACACCAGCCTCTCAGGCCTGGGTGGAGGTATTCACTTCCCAATTACAAAGTCAAATGTTCCTTCTCGCTACCACATTGTAGGCCATAACTCCGGCAGCAGGCTGGATGAAATCCAGGGATGCATCTGCAGAAAAAACAGCCATTTGCGCAATCTTTTAAAACTCATCCTTCAATTCTTTGGGAATTCCATTTTCTGCACCAGACAGCTTGGAAGCCCAGATAAAAATTGCCTGAGCAAAACTAGCAGAGGAAGTTTTGAGGGCTATGGAAGCAGCCTCAGTTTGTTTTGAAGCGCCTGTTCAATACTCCTATCACAAAGATCTTCGGCCTACCATTGTCCTCCACAGGAAGAGCAGAGGTGGAACAATGGCTAGTGACTGGCTCATTCAGTAGTGGCAGCTTAAAACACTGAGCCACCTCTGGAAACATAGAATAATATTGGCTTATAATTGGAAGAATGGACTTAGGCCTAGCTGGACTCTCCCATTCAGCCTGCACTGTCTTATTGAAAATAGAAGGAAAAGGCATCCCCAGGACATAAGAACCGTCTTTTTAGGAAAGGCTCTAACAGACCCTGCTGGTAAAATCAGGTCCTGGACCTCAGCCAGAAAAAATAGTAGCCACTCCCCACTATCGCATACCACAAGGCCCCAATCTTACTGGGCTCTGATGGCTGACCAGGCAGCTGGCACCGCGTCTACCAATAAACAAGAAATGGTGGGAGACTCAGCATGGCTTGGAGGGCACAGGTGCTCCAGTAACAACAGGTCACTCAGACTCACTGACTGAGAGAAAGAGGTGGGGGTGATCAAGCCCAAAGACTGGAATGTTCCTGCAGCCAAAGAGACTGACTGTCTCTGCCTCCAAGACTGCCCTACCTCCACAGCTGCAATCAGATCTGGGTTTTTTTTGGGGGGGGGGGAGATCTGTGTCCTGCTGTTCAAGCAGCAGGGCTAAAGACTGCGGCTATCAGAAGAACACCTCCCCCTAGAGGAGTCACAAGATTTGTGACCCTGTCCATGAGGAAGAGGAGCTGAATCCCAGGAGTCAGGACTGCCCTGGAGAATAAGATGAATATTATAATATTATTATTATATTAATGCTTGGAGTGATTGAGGGCAAAAGAAGAAGGGGACGGCAGAGAATGAGGTGGATGGATGGAGTCACTGAAGCAGTGGGTATGAACTTAAATGGACTCCGAGGAATGGTAGAGAACAGGAAGGCCTGGAGGATCATTGTCGGACACCTAACAACAATTATTATATTATTTTCAAAAACAGGGCCAAGAAATCATACATTACTGCCAAGATAGTTAAGGAAAATACAACAAGCATCTGCTATGGAGTTGGTGATCCACGACAATCCACTCAGAAATACCAGACTCACGAGGCTAAGAAGTCCCAAGTGAAACATCACCTCACTGGGCACCATAGGTCACAGAATCTGATGTTATTAAGTGAGCCAGATGGCCACTGTGGTGGACTAGGTAAAACTATTATACAGAGTTCCAGTATATGCAAATAGTGAGTGGGAGGAAAGGGCACTATTAGAACTTGTGAACGTAAGTCCAATTGCTGTTCTCCGTTAGCTATTGCTCCAGCTGCCCCCCTCCCATCTCCAAATGCTTAGCTAAACTAACACCACATGAGAGGTGCATGTTGGGATGACATTTATCAAGCAAACATAGGCCTGTATGTTGCATAGACCAATCCACCTTACTACTCTAAGAAGAGAAAAGAGCACATAGGAAGATACTATCTCAGTATAAATTAAAAGACTTTATTTAAGGGAATAGTCTGAATTACACTTTCCCAAGAAGCTTAATGATGTTTAATTTAGTTGTAGTGATTTACATCCAAAACCCTATTTGGCATGCTGATAACTGAAGAGTTTCCAAATCTAGTTTCACCAAAACTAGTAACAACTTAATTGGCTTGAACAATTAACATGCATTTCAAAACAAATCTTATTATTAGTTTTAAACAAGGCACAATATTTGTAGAAATTTTTCATTAAAACTAATTCAATACAACTCTATTGCAGACTGCTCAGTGACATTTCTCCTCAAACACAAACTAATTCAGAGGAGCTGAAGATGGCTCAGTAGTCAATTAGTATTAATATAACCCCATTAGTACTTATTAGCCAAATTAAATTCTCACATGCAAGCTACTGTCCCTTCTCTTCACTCAGGGATTTCCAGCTGGGTTTACTTAACTCAAGTCCAGAAACATACATCAGTTTGCTTTGTTTTTAGCACACCAAGTCATTTTACAATCTTAAGCCCAATTATCTTACACCAGGAAATTATCTGTTTGTCTTTATAATTTAATTTATATACCGCCCCAATCAGCCTTGCCATCTTGGGGTAGTTAGCAGCAGATTCATAATCCTATCATCTTTAACCGCTCCTGCGGAGCGGATTAAATAAAAGGGTAAGGGCTCCTGGGGAGGAGTTAGGGCGGGCCCTGTCCGGGATAAAAACTCAGAGGAGCGAATCAGGAGCTGCAAAGTGGCTCCTGATTCGCCCCTCCGAGTGGCACTCAGGGGCTAAGTGGCCAATGGGGAGCCACGCAAAGCGCGGCTCCCCATTGGCCGCTTGGCCTGGCCTCGCCTCAGCCACCAGGGGACTCGCCGCACAGACGGAGAAGACCTCCGAGGCGGTGAGTCCTCCTGGCCTCCACACCTCCCCATTGGAAAAGGAGCAGGAAGGCAAAGGCTTCTGCGGCCCTGGGGATGGCGCTGGGCCACAGAAACCTTTTGGAGTCAGTGCAGCTGTCACATGTGGGCTCCCCATGGTATTCATGTGAAAATCTGGGTAGATGCATTCTGGACCAGCTGTAGTTTCCAAAGCAGGGTCAAGAGAAGGCCTGTGTAAAATAAGTTGCAGTTATCAAGCCTGGAGTTGACCATTGTGTGTATCCCAGTGGCTAGGTGTTTGGGGCCAGATAGGGCACTAGTAGCTTTGCTTGGTAAAGATGGGGAAATGCCAGCTGTGCCACCTTCGTAACTTGAGCCTTCATTGTTAAGGAGGCATTAAAAATCATTTCCAGGTTCCTGGTTAAAGGTGCAGCAGCGAGTTGTACTCTGTCAAGCCTGGGAAGGCATGCTTCCTAGTCTGGTCATTTTTTCCACCAGCTAGAAAACCTCAATCTTTGAAGGGTTCAGTTTCAGGTGGCTTGCTATAAACCATTCAGTCACTGCTTCCAAACACTGGGCCAATGAACTTGGAGGGGTGTCTGGCTGATCATCCATCAGGAGACAGAGCTGGGTGTCATATACATATTGGTGGCACCCAAGCCCAAAGCTCTGGACTAGCTCAGTGAGAGGGCGCATAAGGATATGAAGTGATGTTGGAGGGAGAATCACCCCTTGCAGAACTCCACAAGGGAGTTGGTGATGGAGTGATTAGTCTTCCCTGATAGTGACCCTCTGTCCTCAATCATGGAGAAAGGAGGTCACCCTTCATCACTCAATGAAGGGCAGTCACCCAATGAAGGGCAGTCCCCTGAATCCCCATGTTGATATGGTGGCAAAGGAAACTTGTGATCAACCACATCAAATGCTGCCATGAGAGCAGCGCTGACCTACCTTGGTCCAGCTATCACTGGAGATCATCTGTCAGGGCAACCAGAACCGTCTCCACCCCATGGCTAGGGCAGAAACATGACTGGAATGGATCCAGAACCGATGCTTCATCTAGGAATGCTAGCAGTTAGTCTGCAGCATAATGCAACTGACTCAAATTGTCTACCAACAATTTACTGCCTAGAGGCCCCTGAAGGAATACCTGCATGCCAACTGCCAGCCTCCACCCTTCTTTGGGCTCCACTTTAAAATAGTGTGTCTATGTGATGGAGTCTGTGATATAGAGAACCACTACCAGCATCCCAAATTATAAAGTATTTATAAAAAGATAATGTTTACAAGCATACTTTTAGCACAGCGCTAGACTGAGCAAGGGATTCCAAAAGAACTGGGGGGGGGGGAAATGCAAATCCTCCTGTTCCACTCACTTTATGTGCCCTATCAGGTGTTAAAATATAGGTTAGGTTCTTTTTGCTTAAGAAGTTACAGATCCAAGTTTCCCTTAAAGGTGGCTTAAGCTATCCTGGCTACTGCATCATCAAAATAGATGCCTCCCTCAGACCTCAGTTAAGAAATCAGTCTCCTCTGATGGAACCCAGGTCAAAGAGGCCTCCTCCTTGTTGCAAGGGGTTTTAATTACTTTAGTATCTCCATTAAGAGCCTCTTGTGGCACAGAGTGGTAAGGCAGCAGTCATGCAGTCTGAAAGCTCTGCCCATGAGGCTGGGAGTTCAATCCCAGCAGCCGGCTCAAGGTTGACTCAGCCTTCCATCCTTCCGAGGTCGGTAAAATGAGTACCCAGCTTGCTGGGGGGCAAACGGTAATGACTGGGGAAGGCACTGGCAAACCACCCCGTATTGAGTCTGCCATGAAAACGCTAGAGGGCGTCACCCCAAGGGTCAGACATGACCCGGTGCTTGACCCCAAGCCAGGTCAAAGAGGCACTTCCTGGGCATCTCCGGAAATTCCTTCCTGGAGATTATTCCTCTAGGCTGTCTAGTTTACAAGTCCTCCAGCCTGTACAAGTGTGGCTCCATGAGCGCCTGCACAGAAGCCATGAAGTTGAAGCAAAGATTTCTTAACTTGCCCGCAATTAACATTTGTCTTTATTTGCATGTTCTTAAATTCACTTTAGAAAAACATTCTTAAATTCTAGCATTATTACAAAGAAATATTATATACCTTAGGAACAGAAATGTAAATGTTTCTTAAATCACGCTAAGAAATTCTTGTAGACCTATAGTCTGTGTACGTACTGACTTTACCTCAGAAATTTCAACCCCTGATTTTATCTGACCCTTCCCCTCTATATTAAATATAATATTTTGTTATTTTAAATTTCAAAACACCCAAATGCCATTTAAGTTTTGAAATTCAAAGCAGCTGCTAATCCTTCCCTCAGGTTCCTGGGCTGAACCAATAGCTGAAATATTGTTCTGTGACGGAGTGGGACAACCAGAGTTCTTCACATTACTAGGGCAGCTCTGCCAGTCAAGGGAAAGAAAATGGAGGGGAAATCTTGCCTGTGATGGAGGGAAGTGGATAGGGATGTCACAGATACATGACTTAGTTGGGGAAATTATTCCCCTCAGAGGAATTCAGGCACATATCTCATATGCGCCAGTGACTTTCCTAGTTAAAAAACTCCTTCCTCTGTTGATTGAGACAAAGCAACCATTGGGACATGTGTAATTAAACTAAGCCTAATAATGCTATAAAACTTAATTTCATAAAAGAAGTGCTTAGGAGGGAGAAGGTGTGAAGAAACTACCCAAAGAAAGAAAATAATCTAAGTATAGCCGAGTGAAGGAGATGCAGACAAATGAACTGATGAACAGGGGAGAAATCCATTTCAGATGTGAATTACAAAAGAGTAGCAGTCAGCATAAATACCTGGACTACTAGAATACTTTTGAAGAATCCATTAACTTTGAAGAGAAACCATACATTAAATGTGCTTGCAGTTGAATATGCACATCCAGCTATATTTTCCAAATCCGAGACCAAGGTACTACTGGCTGGCTCATATAGCCATTTTCAAATGGGAAAGTCACAAATATTTTATTTATTTATTAGATTTTTATATCGTCCTCCAATATGGCTCAGGGCAGTTCACATAAAACGTAGTTAAGTTCACATAATACATAGTTAAATTCCATCTCCCCCATCGATTTCCATGGGTTGAACTTATCTTATGATGTTCAGTTCTTTATTTATATCCCACTTTTCTCCACAATGAGGCCTCCCAAAAAGCTTACCTCAGTCTCTTGTCCTCCATTTTATCCTCCCAACCAACCTGTGAGGAAAATGGGTTTCCATGATCCTAGTCTGACACTTTAACCACCATACTCTTTATCATATTGGCTCTTTATCATGTCCAGGTAGATACATTTTTCCAGCATATTCTAAGGCACATAAATTAATGAAATTATTCTCTGAATTTGCAAAACGGTTAACTAAAACATATGGCTAACGAATCCCAGTTGTCTGACAGCACCTCCTGATTACATGACTGATAGGAATTTGATATCACCTTAACTAACTATCACTCTATCTCCATACCTATCAGTAGAGTACCAAATGGGTCCACCCTGAAACAAGGTGGGTTTAAAAAAAGAAGAAAAAGATCCAAACACTACAGAGTCCAGCAAACTCTGAATGCTCTTTTGTCTTTCAGAAGACATAGAATGTCAAAGGAAGAAAGGAATTAAAAATGAAAACGTAGGGGACACAATTGGATTGATACTGCTCCTAGCAGCTTATAATATCATGGAGGGAGAGATTAGGGGTCCATGAATATACCATCACCCTCGTATTCTAGAATTCTATAAAACTTTAAGGGCTCTAACCACTTTATAGATAAGAACCATGAAAGAATTCATTAGAATAAGAAGGGCAGCACATCATAAGGAACTGCATATACAGGCCTACAAACACTTAAAGCTAGAAAGGAGGCAAATATCCTAAAAGCTTATGTACCCAATGGGGGGACTCAACAATACATGTTCTCGTACAGCTCTCAAAAAAATCTGACAGAAAGTTTAAAGAGCAAAGAGATAACACAAGCTATAAAATAGAACTGAGTCTTCTTATTGTGCTCTTGTTATTGAGCATTTGATCGATCACACCACATTCTCACACTTGTCTCCAGTAACATAAGAACCAGACATTCAAATGATAATGGGAAAATCTGTAAGAAATCACAGCTCACTCATAAAAGGACTACCAGGCTGCCTGAAGCTTGTGAGTACACATGTTGCTACCCCACACTTTGCTACCCCTCCTCCCTCTTTTGATTGATGGCGAATATAGACATTACTTTTTGATGCGGTGAAGTCAGCACAAGGTGACTTTACTTCATCAGTTTCACACTTCTGAATGCACCTTCCAGATGGTGACAGCTGTATTTAATGTGTCAGAGAGCTTGTTACTTCTCAAGCATTTCCACAGAGGTCATCAATAACTGTCACAGAGTGGGAGGAAGGGGAGGATATTCATAAGTGTGGCTCCGTGTATGTGCCAGAAAAATTCAATTTTTATAATCTGCATAAATTTAGTAATTAATCACGTTTCATATAATTTCTTTTAGTTTGCATAATTGACCCTGCAATTTGTACTACTTTGCATAATTGATTCTTGTTTTGTTCCTTGTGGAGATGGGCAAGGATCTAAACAGATCATCCCTAAAGGCCTGCCCTTGACAAATAGAAATTCCCCCCAGTCCTCCAAACTGATTTAACATATCCTGCCTTACCACTGTGCAACCTACATGGTAGCTAAACATAAGAGTGAAAATATAATCTGGGAAAAGAGCAATGCACATAAACACGCACATTAATATAACCAGATCCAAATAAATAAGTAAAAAATATACAGCAGAAAACATTTCAAGCTATTTGCCATTACAAACTTTTTCAAATAAAATGATTTGTCTGCTACTGAAATTAACCACAAATGGGAGTCAACTGAATCCTCCAGGGAAGCTACTCCAAAACTTGGGCTTAGTGCCAAGACAGTTCTATGCCTAAAGTGGGACGACACAGAGGTTGGCCTCAACAAATACATAGGATCATGTGGGGACAGCTGTTCCGTCTCATGTCTTCTCTATGATTCCTTTTCTTTGCCCATTCTAGAACACTGTCATTTGTGTTGCAGTTCTAAGATTGCTGGGACATTTAGTTTTCCCAGGGTGCTTGGCTAATCCCAGTATCTGGAATGCAAACACACTTGAGAAACCAGGAAGAACAAGAGGCTGTGGAGAGACACAGAGGCAGAGTGTTCAATCCGGACTAAGTTTTCTTCTTGCACAAGACATTCCTGCCTTTCCCCTTCCTGATCTCTCTGAAATGTTGTAGCAAAGGGGGAACCTCAGGAAAGCATGAGAGGCAAACTGAACCTCTGTAGCAAGATAAGGAAATCAGTGGCCACCATCTCATTCCTTCTGCTAGTGGAACATTCGGTCTGGATCCAACCTAGAGAGACATTGCTTTCCTATTCTCCCGCCACCAGTAACTGAGCCCCCTCTGGAGCCACTAGGGGTACATGAATTGGGGCTAGCAACTACAAGTGATTTTTGAACTGAGCAAAAGAATAATTTTTGTCCTCATTTTTTGCTCTTCATTGCCCATCCCAATTATAATGCAAGCATGGTGGGAGTCCACCCATCACTAGCTTTATCACAACGAAAGCAGATGTACATATTGGCCTTGAGCTGCTATAAAATTCAAATGCTTTACAAAATTACACCGTACAGAGTGAATTTAAGTATCTATTTAAAAAATCCCCCAAATTGTGCCTGAGTACATAGTCCCTCTCAAGCAGCACTGTGAGAAGCTATTTCAACAAATAATTAAGAGCAGTGTATAAATTTAACCAGCTATCATCCTCCTGAGGCTAAAAGAGGCATATGCATGTATAACATTTTTAAATGTCAGTTATTGACTCCACTCAAACACACCACATTATCCTGCTGCAACTATTCAACACATACACTAAGAAAGGAAATGTTTAAATTTTTTAAAGACTTGCTCTGTGATCAAAAAGGCAGGTCCACACTGGACAAATTGCAATCATTTATCATTTTATCTCTGCCATGTACTTTGAGATTGTTATCTCAATCATATTCACAAAGGCCCTATGAGGTCAGTCCATTTTATAGGCAGTAAATGAGACAGTGATATGGTTATGGCTGTTGAATGGAAAGTTATTCTCTCTTAAGCATTTTTATGAATACTCCTCAAGAATCTGAAGGTTGGTGGGGGGGGGGGGAGTCCACTCAGTATGGCCAGGAGATGTTTGATGTAGCTCTTAATCTAATCTGACAGTATATGGATTGGTTGAAGGAGATGCACTGGGTGAAAACCAAATTGAATGACTGGACATACAAAAATTACATCTCATGGGAGATCCAACTCACAAAAAAAACCAAGGTCTAATTGTTTTTCTGTTAGCACTCTATATGGAGAATCTACTCTCTGTATCTAGTCATCTACTGTAGCAGTTAAGTGGCAACCTCTAATCTGGAGAACCAAGTTTGATTCTCCACTGCTCTACGTGTAGTAAACTGGGTGACCTTGGGCCAGTCCCAAATCTCTTAGAGCTGTTCTCTCAGAGCAGTTCGGTTTAAAGCTCTATTGGAGCACTATATTTATGAGCAGACTATCATTTATGAGTAGACTATCTGATGTCTCTGGTTAGAGACCTTCCTGAAAAAGATGAAAAATGACCTTTAATTTTGAAAAACTTTCAGAACCTTTGATTTATTTTGAAATACAATTGAGTTATCATTTAGAGCCAAGGCTATTAATTGACCCTGGGAGTACAATGCCATCTGCCTAATTCTCCCCTTGTCTAAACCAATCCTGAAAGAAATGGAACAGCAATCCTGATCTCCTCAGTTTAAGAAGTTTCAATGTGATTTATCCAGTAAGTATTAGGTGCAAATAGTATCTCTAACCCATCTTCTTCCATTGTGTAGAAAAGTGTAAACTACGCCACCTTGCTTAGTAACTATAACTTGAACAATACTTACAGCTGATGGTAATTCCAAGCTCCACACCTCGTTTCTTGGGCAGCTTCACATGAAAGGTACCACTGCTAGGAATGACAGATTCTATAGAACAAAATAAGCCAAAGAGATAAATTCTGTCACTGAAATGGTTGGAGATAGTTTTGGTAGGCTGTTGAGGCACTTCCCACTTGTGGAGTCATCTTAAGTAGGTATACACAGAGCATAGGGCATTTATACATTAGAGCAGTGGTCCGCAACCTTTCTAAGGCTGTGGACCGGTGGGGGGGGATGGCAATCTGGCGAAACCGCTGCGCATGCGCGTTTGCACCATGCGCGTTTGCACCATGTGCGGCTGCAAACGCGCATGGGTGGCACTTCTGCGCATGCACAAAACTGCCGTGCGTGTGCGTTTGCGGCCGCGCATGCGTTTGTGCCGGCGGTCCTGCTTCCCTCTCTCCCCCTCCCACAAAAAGAAACTTGCCGGGCTGCAAACTAATTGGCCGCTTTGGCAGCCGATTTGCTTGTGGCCTGGGAAGTTTCTCACTGCGGGGGGGGGGGAGTGGCGGGGAGAGGGAGCCGCAGCCCGACACCGGGCCGAGGCCTGGTGGTTGGGGACCACCGCATTAGATCAGGAACTATAACTCAGTGGTACATGTTTTGCATGTAGGAGATCCCAGATACAGTCCCCAGCTGAAAGGAGCAGGTGAGTCAAAGACACCCACCTATGATTCCAAATGGCTTGTCAAAGGACATGGTACTGACCTTGGTGAACCAGTGGTATGAATCAGTATGAGGCAGCTTCATTTCTGTTTTTAGAAATGTTTGCTTAGGAGGTTATAATATTTATGTGCCTCTTACTACATGCATTGGCTTGATTTGTGCAGTTCTATGTTTAACATGGCACAATCCTAATGGTTGTTGACACTAAGACCCACCACAAACACTAAGACCCTCCATCTCAGCCAATACGTATTCTCCAAAGAAATGACCTCAGAAATGGTTCTTGGCAACTCCCCACATGGAGATTGTATTAAATGAAGCTGCATCTAGTTCCCATTTGCAATTGATGAAGACAGACAGACATTCTATATGAAACAGAAGCGTTTGGCACACATTTCGGCTCTGAAAATTTTTTAAAAACCAACAACTTCAGATTGCAGTAAAAGTGAGTTCATAGCATTTGCACCATTCTGAAATGAAAATATTATGTCTGCCTTTACCCTAAAGCACAGGTACAAAAGGACACCACAGTTCACTTTCAAAGTTTAATTAACCAAACCATCCTCCTTATTAGGGAACTGTATATATATTCTTCTAATACAATGACTACGAGTATTAGTTAATCCTAATTCATATCTAAAATTATAACTGACATCTCTCTGCACTTTGTGTGCCATATGGAACATTAGCTTCAAAAATAGTACAGTGTACTTTATGCCCAGAAATAAACCAGTGCAGATAAACAGTGATCCCCTTTGCAAACAAGAGGATTTATTAAAGTACTAGGTTCAAAGCCCATTTCTAAGAACAGGCTTTGAAAGGGTCCCCCTCCCGTGGCCCCCAGCCAGGCCGTTTAAGGTAGCTTTGGGCCGCAGCTTGCAGCCAGATCAAGTGGGGCGGGCGGGGGATGTCCAGCTTGTTAGTAGGGCCAGGACAGAGCTCCTTAGCAGGCAGTCAGCAAGCCAGGAGGCCATCATTAGCAGGCCCTGCTTAGCAGACCAAGAGGCCCTCTTTAGAAGGCCTAAGCCTAGCAGGCCCTCAACCACCACCCATTGCCCAGGGACCTCTCCCCTTACCAACTGCTGGCTCCAGGCACTGGCTCCAGGCACCGAGGTGTGTCTGAGAGCAAAGAGGCTAGAGGCTAGGGACAGAGGGTGAGAGCTGCAGGGGCAAGGCCAATCAGGATGCAGCCAGCAAAGCTGATTGGCCCTATTCCAACTTGGACAGCTGGACACGTTCCACCCCCAGGCTGTTTCACAAATATATAGAGGAACCATGGATAAGGATGTAGTTAATGGCAATTCTAAAACAAAGAATAATGTTTTAATGGGAACACTAAACTTAGCTACATACTAATTTCCCCTTAAAGCCTAACCATATTCATTTTTTCTGTGATAAGAAATCACAGATCTAAAATTAATTATTTGGTCATAAAACCATGAGGGGGGATGGTGGCTGACAACTGTTAGGAGGTGGGCAAGGGAGAAGGCCCTTGACAAGTTACATGGGCAAGGCCAATTTCCAGATTAAAGCTTCATAATAAAATGGATGCATACCATGTTATTTGCAGATGGGACTTTATGGCTTCCCAAGCTAAACACAATCAACATGACTGGTATTGCTATGCACTCTTATGCCTTTTTTTTGCTGCAGCACTAGGATGAAGCAAGGCATACATTATCATGCCATATTCTGGAGATGCTTTGCGGCAGAAGTTGTAACTTTAATACCAATCACAAGTATCCCAAAAGAGTATACAAGAACATGTTTCATACTCAAGTTACTGATCTAAGTAGCTGAATATAGGTAACTCTTGATCAATGACAGCTCTACAAGTTCTCAGATAAAATGTTTCCCAAACTTGCTGTCTAAAATATCAGGGGTTCTGACACCTGATATGTCCCCGATCATCAAGCTACTAAGCATATACCCTACTCCTGAGTTTCAGTCCTTCTCCCATTAGACTTCCATGACTATTGAAGTTTATTGAAGTTTTAAACTATGTTGCCGTATATGTGTACATTGCAGTGAGACTAGATAGCTGAGAAAAGCCGCTGATTCTGTTTTTGGAAGTATGTATTCACCAAGAACTAAGAACATGACCTCATTCATGTTTATGGAATGCCAAATAACTGAAAATGATCTGTCCTCTGCTCCTCCATGCTGCTATAACTCTACAGATTTAATGAATTGAGTGAAACCAAGAATTACCTTAGGGGAGGGGTGCATAGCTCAATGGTCTGACTCAGTATAAGGCAGATTCATGTGTGTTCAATGGAAAGTAAATTTGGGACAACAAGGAAAAATTATTTCCTTACCTGCCACATCAAATTCAATCTCCAGCACAACCTTGTTAGTAAGGGCTGCATCCCGCAAGAGCTGGTTGGCTTCTTCCATTGTCCCATCTTCTGTTGCAATACTATTGATGGAAAGTACTCTGTCTCCAACTTGTAGAAGGCCACACCTATGGAGTCCAGAATGGAAGGAAGGGAAGAGGAACAGTCAAGAAAGAAAGATGCCGCAAAAAAACATGACATTTCAAAGAAGATAGGTACACTGATGTCAGATGAACAACACAGAAATTCAGTGGACTTTGGTAAGATATGCAGCACAGAGAAATTATCCACATGGAAGATATGCTGATGGCAGTTCTTGATATGCTACCATAGCTTTCTTAAAGTTAGTATTGATTTTTAATGAAATCATCCACAAAAAGCTATGTTGATTTATAACAAAGGTCAAAATTTCATAAAAATAGGAAACTGATCATTGCCCGTTTTGAAATCATGCTCAATACGACAAGAGTCACATTAAGCTAGCCAAAGCCACCTGCAGCCAGATTTATGACACTAAAAATTACAAACTCCTCTGATTAATACATAGGTAATACAGAAGCTATCACTCAATGGGTTCAAGCTTAGTGTTTCAGCAAATTGCATAATCATTGATCCCTTGTAATTTCCTCTTCTTGAGCCAAAATACACATGCAGGGGTAGAACGGTAAGTTAAGATGGTCTTTGGACAAGCCAAGCTGAGTAACCCTATGGAGCTAGATGCCAATAACAAATTCACCTATTACCTTATTTGCAAACTGGAGGCCACCAGGAGACAACTAATGAACTGACAATAACAACAACAATAATAATTTTATTTTTAGAGCCCACCCTTCCCAGTTGGCTCAGGACAGGTAACAGCTGAAAAAGAGATGGTCAATATAGTTTAGGAGAGGGGGAAGATTTTTCTCAACCCAACGGAGCTTCTTGTACAGTTATTCAGTCAGCATCTCTGCTGCTGAAGAGACCAAGCCAAGTGGCCCCTGGAGCAGTGGTCCCCAACCTGCGGGCCGCGGCCCGGCGCCGGGCCGCAAAGGCCATGGCGCCGGGCCGCGGCTCCCTCTCCCCGCCCCCCCCCCGCAGTAAAAAACTTCCCAGGCCGCAAGCTTGCGGCCCGGGAAGCTACTTACTGCGGGAGGGCGGGCAGGGAATCAGGGCCGGGCCGCGCCCGTGCAGGCCGCGCCCGCTCGGCCCGATCCGCGGGCACGGCCCGAGCCGTGGGTGGGGCACGCGGGCGCGGCCGGGCGCGGCTCGTGGGTGCGGCCCGCGGGCGCGGCCGGGCGCGGCTCGCGGGTGCGGCCCGATCCGTGGGCGCGGCCGGGCGCGGCCCGCGGGTGCGGCCCGAAGCATGGGCGTGGCCCACGCGGGCGCGGTCCCTGCGGGCGCGACCCGATGCCCTGCCGGTCCCCAGCCTAATAAAGGTTGGGGACCACTGCCCTGGAGCACTGGTACAATTGTTGAAGCTTGGCTATGTTTACACTTGGCCAATAGCGATCATTCAGGCTAGAATCCCATCAGGAAATTTCCCTGTATAGGTATATCTCCCACCCAGTATGCATGCTTCTCATTTTTGTGACCCAGATGAGAAACTCTGCACTTCTCATTTAATTACATCTTGTTTGTATTTGCCTACTTTCCCAGCATGTTCAGATCTCATTGAACTCTATCTTCTGAGGTGTTCACTATTCCTCCTAATTTGGTGTCATCTGCAAATTTAATGAGCGGTCCCTCCACCCCCTCCTGATCATTGCTAAAAATGTTGAAAAGTACCGGACCCAGTACAAGTCCCTGCGGTACCCCCACTGCTCACCTCCCTCCAATCTGATGAAACCACTGACAACTACTCTTTGGGTGTGATTTTCTAACCAGTTCCCTATTTACCTAACCCACCAAAAATCCAGTCTATAGTCCCTCTAGATTGCCCACTAGAACATCATGGGGAACCTTGTCAAAAGCCTCACTGAAATCCAGGTAAACAGCATCATCTGAGTTTCCATGATCTAGAAAGCCCATCACTCAGTCAAGTAAGTCACTTCATAGGCAAGTAAGAAAAAGTCTCAGCAAGAGTTTTATGTTTTCTTCCAAAGTTTTATACTTGCCTTGACTAGATAGTTTTATAACCTTGAGTCACAAGCATTTTATCTATCATTTTAGTGGAATGAACAGAGTTAACAGAATGCTTCACCATCCAGGTTTATAAAATTTTGTGAAGTGAAATTATAATTGGCTGCTGCCTGCTGAAGATAGGTGCCACGGTCAACTTAAAAAAAGATTCAACACACTGTAGCATGATGAATGAGGCCAGTATAAAATATTGTGGCTGCTGTACTGGGCTAGGTTTGGAAAGCCTTTTCTCTGTACAGAAAATATGGAATTTTGTTTTTTCACAACTATATGAACAACTATATGAGCATGCCTGTTTGGAAGTTCTGTGTAAATCCCAGTGGAATGGATGTGCAATTCAGTCAATGAACTGGGAGAGGACCATCAACAAGATTGCTCCCTGATGCCTTCTCATCTCCTGTCTGAAACCAGCTCTCTAGTACACACCAGAGCTGCGAAAATGGAAACAGGAGCTGAGACAGCTAGAACAAATCTGGTGGAAAACTTATGATGAACCATCAAGAACATCTTATAAGACACTTACGAATGCTTATGAGATGGCAGCAAAAGACACTAAGATGGAATTATATGTGGCTGCCATTGCCTCCATGAGCTCGCAATCAGCACAATTATTTAAAACAACAATTAGATCACTGACATCTGTTGGATTGTCCCAAAATAAATTGGATATTAGCGGTGAGGCTTTTGTGAGCTATTTCATGGACAAAATCTTGCTGCCAGGACCTTTCCACCAGGTTTGATGCAGAATGTGAACTAAAGATCCCTCAACCATCTCAGAGACCTATTTTGGACCACTTCAGTCTTCTCTCCTAGGCTGAAATGGACAAGGCCCTGGCAGTTGTCCAGCCAACCACTTGTCCTCTTGACTTGTGTCCCACATGGGTAGTTAAGGCGATTAAGTTAAGGTGATTTTAAGCTGTCTTGAGACTTCTTTGAGTAGTGAAATGCTGGATATAAAAAACATTTTTTCTTCATTTTTGGCATGTTTTTACCATGTTTGTTCCATTATCTTAACACAGCCCGCGGCACCATGGGCGCCATGGACTAAATAAAGCCATAAGGGCTTTGTGGGAGGAGTTAGGGCGGGCTCTGTCCGGGATAAGGAAGGGTGCCGATTGGCCCCTTCCTCTGGACAGACCATCGGCCGGGCTAATTGGCAGGCGCTTTGCGCCTGCCGATTGGCCCGGCCGATTCCTGCAGTTGCTCTCTTGCCGGCGGCCTGACACGGCGAGAGGCGCAAAGCACCTCTCGCCGCGTCAGGCTGCCGCCCGAGAGAGCCCCTGCCGTCAGACCGCCGCCTGGGGGAGGCCCCGCCGCCCGAGGGAGCCCCTGCCATCAGGCCGCCGCCCAAGAAGCACCCACCAGCCGCGGTCACCAAGAGGCACGAACCGCCTCCCACGCCTTGGCCCACCGACCACGGAACCCCCGCAATACTGTTAGTATCTAGCACCCGCTGTATTGGTCATACAGCGGGCTTGTTTACTAGTTATATTGTTCTACCTTTATTGTTATTGTTCAATTTATCATATTATCTGTACTGTTTTTCTCCAGTTCCATGTAAACCGCCCTGAGCCTCAGGGGAGGGTGATATATAAATATAATAATAGTAAATAAATAATAATTTATAATCTATTTGCAATTAACATTAAACATTAAATGTAAAACACTGAAATATTCCCAAAGATTAGAGACATGTCAAGCTTTTTTTCACTGAAAGTAATAAGATAGACATTTTCCACGGGAAAATTCAACTCTACCAGACTGAGCTACTGAACTGACTCTGATATATTCAAGTGGGTTGACATGTTGGTCTGAAGTAGCACAACAATAGCACCTTTAAGACCAACAAAGATTTATTCAAGGTGTGAGCTTTCGAGTGCATGCACTCTTCCTCAGACTCTGATAGAGTTCACTTGACTAAGAAGCTTTGCCACAGACCATGATGCTCTTGGACTACTTATATGGTCACTAACTCTGAAAAGAACCTGTTTTACATTTTGAACGAACTGCCCTCTGGCAATTCTAACTTTGATGGTCTACACACTGCCTGTCTCCCCAGTGGAGACTTAAAGTGGCTTACACCGTTTCCCTCTCCCCCATTTTATTTTCACAACTCCGTGAGGTGCTTAGATTAAGTTTTGAAGCATCTTGCAATGATGGTTTTCATGCTCTTGGAGGCGACCCTCAATGCCAACCCTTCGTTATGTTTTTCCTATAGAATCATCAAATGATCACCATCATCTTGATCACATACATTTGGCTCAGCTGTAAAGAACAGTGGGCAATACTATGAAAATTAAATCACATCACCAATTTGGATAAGTGACTGACCTCTCTTTGCAACTTAGTAGTTACACAAGGGACAAGTAGTGTGCATTCAACAGATAACCTCAACAGATAACCTACTAGAGCTGGCTACCTGAAAATGGGTTCCACGTGTTTATCATCCCATCATCAGAGAGACATCACAGGCCATCTGCCCTAGTTTTTTAACTACATGAATATCATAGTTATCAGTGAATGACTCTGGATCAAACTATTTGTGCAGATGTATTCCACTCCCTGGCTACAGTTACTTGTACATCACAAATCCCGTCCCTTTTCCAACACAAATGATAAGGCAGCTGGGAAGGGTGGTTTGGGAACAAATGGCAAAAAGAGAAAGCTTTAAGCAGCACCCTCCCCAGATATTCTGCCTCTCAGATTTGCAGCCAACGGAGTCTGATTTTCACTGAAAGCAAAATGCCACGGGAAAAATGCATGGCTGTGTATCACACCAAGTTTGGCCCTCATTTGGAAGTTGGCATGGAGACAGATACTTTTAAGCAGCTTCCAGCTGGAACAGAGTCCTCAATGTACCTTTTGCTTCAACAGGCCAGTCAGAACTGGACACCAGATGGGATACAAATTAATTTCTACAGATACTGAATAGAAGATATTAAGTACCTTCTCTGTGCTAAATTAGCTCTCCAAACACAGCCTGATACGAAGCATTGACCTGAATCAAAATGTCCTTCAGGGGATAGGAATCAAATGGCCTCTCCTCTATTTGGACTCTCACTGTAGCAGTGCTCTGGTTATCTCTGGACTACTTACCCTCACTCAGTTTATACTGTGCCACACCATATTCAATCTGAGGAGATGAACTGCGGACACAAGTTAGCAATTATGATGATGTTACTGGATTAGTATGGAAATCTTATCCTGAGTTGGAGTAAAATCTACTTTCAGGGAACACTTGGCACCACTGCTGAACCAAGAGCAACTCTTTAAGCTAATTTCAGGAAGTCTAAGCACAGCATTGGGGAACCAAAAAAAAAAAAAAAAAAAACAGGATGTAACCAATCCATAAAAAGGCAGCTCTTCAAGCAACCTGAAACTGTACAAAGTTCTGAGGCCTTAGATAAGTGGTAGAACATCAGGGATGTCAGCCTCCAGGTGGGACATGGAGACCCCTCTAGAATTACAGTTCATCTCCAGACTACAGAGAGCAGTTCCCCTGGAGAAAATGGATGCTTTGGAGTATGGATTGTATGACATTGTACCCCACTGGAGTCCCTCCCTTTCCCAAGCTCCATCCCCAAATCTCCAGGAGTTTCCCAATCTGTATTGGGCAATCCTATGTCCCTATCCCCTGCTGATGAACTGGCAACCCTACAGAACATATGATTTCCATTTGCACAAGACTCCAGTAGACAACCCTGCAGTTGGTAAAGATTGGGATAGGGGGATGCAAATTCAGTCATCAAAGAGAGAACCCCTCCCATCCTGGCAAGAGTGATCCATACCAACTCTCCTGAGCTTGAAATGTTCACAAAAATCACTCTTCAAGCTTGGTTGTGGCAGCAACCCCTACCTGCCTCTGCATCTCTAAGTCCCAGGTCTCACTGGCATCACGTGTATTCTGGAGACCCTCATAGGTCATCAGGATATAGATGGAATTTCAGTTCTCTGTTTGACCTTTGACATGGGGAAGTTGGGAGGATACAGGAGCACCTCATAACTTAATATGAAGTCAGTTATATCTGGCTGTCAAACCTCACCAAACATTTTGAGAAGCCCAAAAGCAACAATTATATGATTCAGTATAAAGGCAGATTTCTATGTTCTCATCTAAAAGGGGGAGGAGAAATGGTGTCCAGCTCTGAATGAAAGGAGAATTGGCATCCTGCTACCAAGACACACACCTCAAATCAAGTGTTTTCTCAGCAATGCATAATAAAACAGTCCTAATCAGGACATTCTTCAGGTGGTTTGACAGAAATTCTTTAAAACATGGGCACAGAAATATTACAAAACTGTTTTCTTTCCTTCTGTACTTTCATACAGCACTGTTGATCCCTCTCTACCTTACAGCAAAAATGTTTTGCTGTGTGATCTAACAGTCTGCGACTGCTTGACTGGCTCTTAAGAATTTGCTCCATAAAAAAGAGGGACATAACTGTCCTGGAGGCACCCAAGTAGATGCATTATACTGATCATTCACCAAATATGTTCTGACATCATGGATCCAGATCAGAGCTGCTCTGCGATGGCGGTGGGTGGGTTATAGTTAATATACACTAACTTTTTTGTATGCTAGTTTTATAGCATTTGGAAAAGGCACCAGTGAAGATTACTTAAATTATACTGATGACCTTTGCCTGATGCTTTGTCTGTTCTAGTTAATTAAGAGGAATTAAATACAGTGTCCATATTCTGACTAGCTGAGAAGAATTTAGAGCAACTTTAGGGGAGAAAGAAACACAGAGATACATTTTCATCTCTTAGACTGTTTAACCTAATAAAAAAGACTCTTTTTTGTATTCAAAATGGCTGCCTTGGTTCATATACATTTCACTGGCCTCATGCTGACCACCTACCATGCATGAATAAGTGACTGCCAGAACAGCCTCCCGCACATGTGCACAGAACTGGGTCAACAGATTTGTTTCCAGAGGCACAAATGTGTGCAATGATTGTATGAATAATGACATCAGCTCTGAAGAAGACAGCACTGAAGAGGAAGAGGAAGACAGTAAATAGGCTTCTGGGATTCTGCCTCCCGGAAATGGAACACCACAACAGCAAACCCTGAGGCACCAAAATATGGATAAATGCATATTGCTTTTGCCCCTGCTTATTCACCAGAGATCATACAAAATCCAGACTGAGGTTATCACAAGGAAAAGAAAACAAGAATTCTTTGGGAAATCCCAAATTATGGCCCCGACTGTTTGTGGTGTCAAACTATGGACCTATAAAATCATTCCAGAGTAATTGGGGAGCAAATGTAATTATTGTACTGTTGTACTTTTATACTTAAGTTAACCAGTGTTTATTAATGCAAGCTAACTATTTCATTCGCATAAAAAATCTACACTTGTAGAATGTGTAAAGACCTTTCATTAAAAAGAACAAGGCAGCCCCTTCCCACAATGATAGGGTAGTGATAACACATTCCTGAAATTATTATTATTTGAGTATCAGGTTACTGGAAATTGACTATGATTTTGCGTATTAGTTTGCTTTTAACTCTCCATTATATATTCTACTGTCCACTGAAAGAGAACGATAAATCTATATGCCTACTTCTGACACTTAGCCGCCTGTAAATGGGAAGAACAGTCAGCACTAGGCTGTTCTCTGGAATGTGGTTCAGATAAGTTTTAACACTGAACCCAAGGCACCATATAGATATCTTGAAATATAGGGGTCGCCTTGACAAATCCTTCTGGATACCTCCAGCACCTTGGGAAGGAGGAAGATGGAAGAATGTGCTCTGTATAATGTAAACTTGGGGGGTGAGTGCTGACCAAGTGACCCCAGGCCTCATTACAGGCTCTAGGACCAGCCTGGAGACTTCGGGAGTAGTCCTGGAGATGACACTGAAGGAGTGGAATTATTGTATTTACCCAGGCATCTGAGCCATCCACCCTATGAGGTAGATGTATAAAACCCTATATAACCTTTTATACGGGGCACAGGAGCTTTGGACACTTAGACCCCCTGTGATTTTTTTTCTTTTTGCTTCAGCTAAAAAAAAAACAACTCATAAAAAGGTTTTCCAGTCTGGCGTGTTTTTGGGTTATGTCACGCTAGGCACAAATGGACTCCAGGGCCATCAACAAGAACCCACAGCCTCCCAAGGTTACAAAAAGAAAGATTCTGAATGGTTCTGTCAGGGGGAAAATAAAGAATGAATAGATTAAGATTACCTTGCTGAATATATACGTAAAACCTCAATGATGGAAGAAGTCAAAAGCCATGCATGTAATCCCTCATTCTTCACCTTCTCCAAAGCAGGATCTTACATACATGTACATCTACACTCATAACATGCACACATCCTCTCTGAGAAAGAGGATGTACACAAAAATGAATCCAATTTATGATTGGGGCCAAATGCAAGAATGAAAATGAAGGGGAAAAAGATGGTGGCTTTGGGAAGCCCTCTATGCTTGCAGTTACAAGCAAGCAGCAAAACCAGAAGATTGATTGAGCATCTGGCGAGCCGTCATGCATGGCCAGTGGGGTGATTTCATTGCAGTGCATCACAAACAGTGCAGTCCCCAACAGGAGCTACCATGATTCTCTCGTGGAACATACATAAAAAGAACACAGTGAAGCATGGAACAGACTGTGGAGGGTAAGCCCAAGTTTCTCCCTGACACTGTATTCTATCCAGGTACAGCCAAGCCCAACAACAGTGCAGACTATTCCCCACAATCAACGCGAATGGGATTAATAGCAAAGTGAGTCCTGCTGGGTTGGTATTTCAGAGGAAAAATGACGTGCATGACTCACTAGCATCAGGCAAGCCCATGCAATGCAGTAGAAAACTTTGCTCTTGCTTTTGGCTTGGCAAGAGCACAAGACAAATTGGACTGTTTCCAAGCCCCCTGGGTTTGCAAGCTTTGATAATGCCCAATGCATTTATTATTATTATTTTTCTTTTAAAAAACCCTGGCAACTTCACAGTACATGTAGCTCACGTCTGCCAAATTTACAGGGAACAAATACAGCAATACTTGGATGAATTCAAGTTCAAATAAAAGAAAAGGGGCCTGAGCATTTAGTCACCCTCTTCTATCTAGGGAAAGTCTGTGAAAAGACAGCATTTTCATCAATATCTCTGCCCCCATTCTCTTTTTCTGCCCTCGACTGAATTTTAATATTACGGAAACTAAAAATTTCAGACATATCCTGAATTTACTAAGATCCTTATACCATCTGATCAATTTGATTCTCTTTGCTGTTGAGAGGAAGCAAATCTTGAACAGCGATTATGGGGTATGGTATGTTTGGCTTGCGCTCAGAAGAATAAATTAGACTACATTAAAAGGTTGCCTGCAAGTTTTGCAGCAAATGGGTGCACTAGTGAAAATTCATGAGAGGGAGGACAAAACACTCTGAAGATGGAGGCCATGGAGTGGGACAGTTTGCAGGAAGCCAGAAATGCAACGTTTTGCTTCAGACCAATCACATCAGCATTTGTAACTGTTTAATGGGGCAGACAGCATCAGATTTGAACAGTGGAGATCTTGGGCTACTCTGTTTTTTTCTCTTAACAGTTTCTTGTGAGGCTTAAAAAGTGGGGTGCTGAAGTAGAAACTTGTACACTGCCCTGAGTTCCACAGAAGAGAAATGGCAAAAAATGTAATAAAAGCATAAAATAGTACCCATTTCTGTATGAACAAGAGTCACGCTTGTACACACACAGATAACTAACTTATTCTTTGTAACAAAATGCCACCCTTCACTGGCTACCGGTGAAACCACCTCCATCAGCACCCCGTCATATCTTCCAAGGAGCAAATAGGAAAATCTTTAAGAGCAATATCCCCTTACTTATCACCCAACATGATGGCCTTGTCATTAATTATTCATAATCAAAGTGCACTGTGATGCCTCTTCTAAAATGCTACCGGCTGCTCCACAGAAGATGCAAGCCCTTTGTTCTCATGGAGACAGTGGATATTGTCTCAGAAGGAAGGCAACCTTTCTGGTGCAACAGCAGAGTGGTAAGCATTTAGGCCACAAACGAGTGCCGTTTGGGTTCCCCATTGACCGTTTATGCACTGGGCACTTCACTGCCCCAGCTCTCATGCAGGAGTACAAATCGGGGGCAGATGAGGTGCACTGGGCCAAATGCTCCTTCTTGTGGGTACAGGAAGAGGTGGGGAAACCTGCCACAACTAAAACTCCAGCCTGCAGCCCAGCATGAAACCTCCAGTGCGTAAACGGTCATATTGCTGACCAGCCAAAAAGATTATAGTGTGATTTAAATGGGCTTTGATCACTTCTTTCATGGTATGATACTTTGGAATGGTGAAATCTAAAACCACAATACTCCTTGCTAACACACAAGCTGAAAAATTATGTGGTACAACCTGGCACAGCAACATAGCAAGTGGTGTTAAATGCCACACAAAGAAGTGTTGATGAATGTTTTCATTGTTTCATTTCCCCTGGTGAATATTTTACAGCAGGCACGAGATTTCTATTAGGAGTAGTAAGGAATACTCCCCTTGATGAATGCTGGAGCTCCAAGTCACAAACAATTAGAATCCAGAGGAAGGTAATAAAAAAGTGACCTCTCTGTGTGGGAGACACCTCTATTAACTAAAGGAAATGCCATCATCATCATCATTTGAAACTCAAGGGCAAGGTCTCTAACCTTTCTGCTGGGCTGTCAGGCTCAATAAATCGGATGAGGGGGGGAGAAGAGAGTGTTTCTGTAGCAAAGATCCCCCCCTGAAGCTGTAGTCCAAAGCCATTCAAGGGATCTCCTCTTAGAATCACCTCTGTTGTTTCTGTATGAACAATCTGCCCACCTGGACCCACTGTGCTGGACGCCAGTGACACTGAAACAAGAGACACACTCAAGTTAGCAATACAGTTCTCTGGAGCATCTGCAGATACATAGGTAGCAGCACTCTCTTCCTACCCCAAAGCTATCTGCAAGTATAAACTTGCTACTCTTTCAGCAAAATGTCTCTCTTAAGCACTGCCTTCGGCAGAGCTTGAGACATTAATAAGACTCAATGACAGATACCAGAATGGCTCCACACTGCGCAAGTCAGAATTTGCATCAACCATCGTATACATGATCCACCCCACAAAACAGGATGACCATCCATCATTTTTGCTTTCGTTTGACGTACACCATCATCTACTGAAATAAAAGTCTTCATTACAGTACTGTGCAACATCTATACTGGGCACATGGGCACAGGGACAATTTGAAGGCTCAAAGGCAGGGAAAGCAGATAAGTTATTGTGGTGTTTACACTGCTGCATGGATAATCCGGTCAAGAGGAGAAGAGAAGCCTGAAGGGAGAAAAAGCTAAGCCCTACATATGTAAATAACCCACCATACGAGTAAACAGGTGAATGACCTTGGGCTTGTACCTAAGATAACTATTCTATGAGGGAGGGTACAGCTGGAAGTGCATGCCTCTTTCCCACTATACATTTAAGGCTTTGTCTTGGTTCAGACACAGGGTTAGAACGTTCCTTCCACTGCAGAAGACCGATGTCTATGAAATGCTGCACTTAGGGGGCAGTGGACCCACAGGAACAGAATGAGGGGAATTCTGCAGAGCAAGAAAGGAGAAATTGGTAGAAACTACCCATTTAGTCTAGATGCAACCCAATATGCAAAGCCACAATCCTTGAAGCAGCCTCAAGCTCATTTGCACCATCCTCTTCCTTTTGGCTAGTACAAGTCAGTTAGTTGTTTCTTGCAGACCACCATAGTTAAACAGGCAAGTTCAGGCGTGCACTTTCTCTACAGGGCAGAGCTCCAAACTTCGAACAAACACTGGTTTGCAATTCTGTTTTGCAGGGGGACAGATCACACAAATAAGGCCTCAGTCTGTATGGGACCAGCTTGCATCATGCCTCTAGCACTCTTCAGGAGGATGTAACTTGCCACTGAGGTTTGGTGATAAGTGATGATGTCATGTGGTTTTCAAGGCAAGAGTTATTAAGAGGAGGTCTGCCTTTGCCTGCTTCTGCAGCATGACCCTGGATTTAATTGGTGGCCTCCCACCGAAGCACTAGACTATGGCTGACCCTGCTTAGCTTCTGCGAAATGATGAGATCAAGCTAGGTGAGCTCATATCCTCACACCCTTTTCAGCTTGGATCCTATACCTCAGTGGTCCCCAACCTTTTTATCACCGGGGACCGGTCAATGCTTGACAATTTTACTGAGGCCCGGGGGGGGGGGTAGTCTTTTGCCGAGGGACGTTGCCGCTGCCTGAGCCCCTGCTCCGCTTGCTTTCCTGCTGACTTTCCACCGCCTGCTGGGAGGTGCTGCTAGCAGCAGCTGTGCAGTGCCACATCGAGGGGGAGCCCCAGCCATGGTAGCCGCTGGAGAGCACCAAAGGTGAGCCGGTGGCAGAGTGGCAGGGCAGCCCCCGAGGCAGCAGCCAGGGAGAACGAGGAGGAGCCACGGACCGGTACCGGTCTCCGGACTAGGGGTTGGGGACCACTGCTATACCTTACTTCTGCTTGCACAACACTGTCCTATTATCATTGTTGTTGTTATTTAATTTATGTACCACCCACCCTAGCAACTCAGGGTGGCAAACAACAAGAGTTCATTAACAACAATAAAACATATACATTAATAAAAACATTATTAATAAACACATAAAAATTAAGACTACAAACATCCTGGTGCAACCATGCAATTTCATTCAGAAATAAAATTGTCAGAAGTAATTCTCTTTGGGGGGCTATCCAGGGGAAGCGCCAATTGCTGTTACAGGATCACTGGCCCCAACCAAAAGCTTGGTGGAAGAGCACGTTTTCCAGGCCCTGAACTGAGTCTGTTCCGACAGGGCCCTGATCTCCTCCAGGAGCTCATGCCACGAAATGGGGGCCAGGACTGAAACTAAAGCAGATTTCTTGATAATAATTAAGGAAAGGGCACACAAACCCTACAAATCCTGGCATGTCAGGATCTTCGCTACAGTGTCAGCCTGTCCGTCATCTGATCCCAAGTGGCAGAGATTTGGTTTTCTCCCAGTTGCCATTTTTACCTTCCCCTCCCTCTTCCGGCACATGCAGCTGGACACATAAAGACTGTTCTGCCCTAGGAATATTCAATTGCTTGCCAAACTGGAGGGGATAGTCTCTTTTTTCCCAGTAGAAATACAAGACTTTCCACTGTAAAGCTGTGCTCCTACTGATTCACTAGAAGGCCTCTCAGGAAGAATCCAGGTGTATCTTTTAAAAGGATCTAATGTGGATTTTAAGAGCCTCTTGTGGCGCAGAGTGGTAAGGCAGCCGTCTGACAGCTTTGCCCATGAGGCTGGGAGTTCAATCCCAGCAGCCGGCTCAAGGTTGACTCAGCCTTCCATCCTTCTGAGGTCGGTAAAATGAGTACCCAGCTTGCTTGCTGGGGGGTAAACGGTAATGACTGGGGAAGGCACTGGCAAACCACCCCGTATTGAGTCTGCCATGAAAACGCTAGAGGGCGTCACCCCAAGGGTCAGACATGACTCGGTGCTTGCACAGGGGATACCTTTACCTTTACCTTTAATGTGGATTTTGTCTCGTAGGATTAATTAAGTGCCTTTCCTCCTCTTGAGCAACTTAATCTCTGCCTTCATATCGAACACTGATTTCCTGTTCAGATCCTGCCTACCCCACCCCATCCCAGTGCTCCTGGCAAGCAATGAAGTTTGAAAAGCCGCTTGTGCATTTCTACATTTAAAAGACCATTCAGCACCTTATTTTACCTTACTGTCTAAGAAACCCAATTTGTATATTCCAAACCAAAAAGGGCGGTCCGGGAGAAGGTGGTTTCATGGTGTCACAAGCCAGCTTCTGCTGAAGACAGAACCACTTCTCTTGGAGGCTGACCCTGAAGAATAGTTTGTACCATTAGATCCATTCCTCAATAGACGGTACAGTTTTCAATGGTTCAGAAAACTCCAATTGCAAATGACTGCTAAACACCAATGTGGTGTGGATGCAGTGAGAGTGCTTTCAGAATGGACTGATGCTTGTTCCTCATTAGGGAAACATTAGATGAGGTGGGGAAGAAAAGGTGACTGCCTTACTAGTGTTTCTTGGGGATTGAAGGTGGGAGGGGACACTAAAGATCCAGGCAGTGAATCACAGAGGACAGTGGAAAAAAAGACAGATATTCATTCTCCCTTTGTGGTCCAGCAATAAAAGCCATTAAGTGAGACGGAAATGTAAAGGACATACTAAATAGTCTACTGAAGCAGCCACAAGCACAGCAGCCCTCCCTGCTCTCCCTCTTTGAAATGCCCGTTCCTCTTACGTGAACTTTTGTGCTCCTTCTTCCTCTGTCTTCTCCTCAGCATGGTGGCCCGTGGGCTCATGGTGTGGTTGCTCCGAGGTAGAGTATTGGAATTCTGGCACGCAAACCCTGACGTGTTCATTGTGGGAGATGAAAAATTGGCAGCTACAAGGGCTGGACAGCACAAAACAGCCAGAGTCAGAGTCGAAAGGTCAGAACGAACCCATCTGGCTGGTTTTGCTAACACCAACTTTTAACCCGATTTAACATGCTCCAATGCTCCTGACTCCTAATCAGCTCGTATATACCACAGAGTTGCCTGAGAGCATACAGAGAGGAGAAGTTATTTCCTCCTCCCCAAACAATGTTAAGAATTGTTATTAGGAACTTTTCCTTCATGCAGAACACTGGCACCACAACTGACCTCTGGGACAGTGAGCTTGGCATGCTTCACATTATCAGAGCATATCATTTCCTGTACACCTCTTAGCCTTCAGATTATAAATCTGTGAAAATCATTCAAGGAAGAATTTGAGATCTGTATGGCTACTACTGCACATATTCACTGTGCCTGTGGCACCATACAGAATACAGCAGTGATGCAGTCTGTATCCATAAAGATGGTAATCTATATTCAGTGACTGGAGCTGGGATGAGGGAAGAAGAGACGGATTTCCACAGCTACTGAGAATGAATTAGAGCACAATGGGCCTGCTGGAGGAGCAACTAAAGCAGGACTGGGACAACAGAGAAAAAGATAACAGGTTTTATTGTCTGATTTTGTGGCTAAACCTTTGAGCTGCTGGGGGGGGGGGCTGAAAAGGTTTTTGCCTGCGTATGTTGAGCCACGGTTCTGCTAATTCCTCCCTCCTATTCAAAGCCCCCTCCCCTCTGACTGGGCCTGAGTTCCACTTGTGGAGCAGTCTGCAAACTCCCCAGAAATAAACTCAGGAGGGTGCAACTGGTTAACTGCAATGGGAGGGGAAAGTGAGAAAGACCTACTCCACAAAGTCCATGGATGGTTGGGATAAACCCCAATTAATTTAAAATAGTTTTTCAGGGTGGGAAACAACTCTACATGAAGATATACTTTTTACTAATTCATAAACCTTTCTTTAAAAAAGGCTCAATAAACATAATTATGGAAATACGGCAGCAGCTCAGGCTAGCCACCCACCCCTGTAAAGTGTACTGATTCTTCCCTTTCTCTGATACTTGGACCTCAACTAGTTGAAAGTCTGGCTGTGTGCCCTTTGCCAGCTCCAAATATGGAAGTGCAGATCAAAAGAGAAGGAAAAAGATATTAAGGTTCCTTCCTTACATTTGCAATAATCTTGGCTAGAAGTCTGGTTCCAGGTGGGTGTCTTGCAATGCCCTGGATGATGAGTGTGGCAGTAGCTGCTGACACAAGGATCCCAACAATGGTGGTGGTCACTCTTTTGCACTTTGACTGTGTCCAGCATTATGCAGGAAATAATGCAAGCAGAAGCCAGAGGGAAAGACATAAGCATACAGAATACACAAAGCAAGCCTTCTGGTTATCCTCTACTGGAAGATCATTACAAAACCACTCTCACAAGTCGCATCGGCAGTATACATCAGCCCGCATCAATTCTGCCAGTGTGGTACAGCAGTTAAGAGCAGCTGCTTCTAATCTGGAGAGCTGGGTTTGATTACCCACCCCTCCACATGCAGCCAGCTGGGTGACCTTGAGTTCCTCACAGACCTAATAGTGCTGTTCTAACCAAGCAGTCCTGTCAGAGCTCTCTCAGCCTCACCTACCTCACAGGGTGCCTGTGGCGGGGAGAGGAAAGGAAGGCGATTATAAGCTACTTTGAGACTCTTTCAGGCAGTGAAAAGCACGGTATAAAAACCAACTCTTCTTCTTTTAGCTATGCAGTAGTGGTAACATACTAAAATGGGCATGGGATTAATCTGTTTCCCCTTCCAGCAAGAAAAGCATATAAACATGGGAATGATTACTACCAGGGGCCATTTAAATGGCACAAATGTTTGAAGCTTTCCTCCTTTTCCCCTCCTGCAGATTAGAAACTGTGTTCAGCTGCAAAAAAGTCCCTGTTAAAGCCAGAGATGAGAGAGGCCAGAGACATAGTTGCAAACAGCTGACTCATATTGCTATAAATTGACCATGGAAGTTTCGGATATGCTGGGCAGCAGACAAAGGGAATGTGTTGCAGATATTTAAGTCATCCACAGGAATATTTTTAAGGTTACAGGTATCCAGGGCAGTCATTTGTCATGGGGGTGCCCCCGAAATGACAAAGAGCTCTCCTTCCATATTATCTGGCACTGTATGTGCAACCAGCATTTTAAACTGTATTAGAAGGCTCAATTTGTGGAGTGTATCTCATCCGTGAAGGATGGCTATTGGTCTGTGCAAGGTTAAAAGGACCTGAGTTCAATTCATAATTAAAAGAAACTTTGTACTGTTGGATAAAAAGAAGAGCCTTGCCCGAGAATTGTGTTGAAAGTGTTATGTCTGATTTTAAATAGCCATACTGAGTATCTATATCTAATAGACATGGGTGACTCGCATGCAATCAAAAATATATGCAATAGGATTACTCACAATAAGAGGGCTATTGTTCAATCGTACTTAGGTTTCTGGAAATTATTTTACCTCATCTATCATGCTACGCCGTTGTCTCAATGAAACTCCTCAGATACTAACAAGGGCTCTAGTATGGTTTTGCAAGGCCTATATAGCAGGGGTAGTCAAACTGCGGCCCTCCAGATATCCATGGACTACAATTCCCATGAGCCCCTGCCAGCGAACGCTGGCAGGAGCTCATGGGAATTGTAGTTCATGGACATCTGGAGGGCCGCGGTTTGACTACCCCTGGCCTATAGTATAGCTATTATGCATCAGCATCCCAGAGGAAGAAGCAATGCTTTGTATTTTACAGCTAGTCTTGGTCCATACCTGTGTCTGGAGGCTTGAGAGGGAGTCTGCTCTGGTGAGCAGGTAGTATCTCCAACTTTACATTTTCTGAGGTTGCAGCTAAAAGCTGGGTAGCCTCTAACAACGAACAGTGTTCTGTGCTGGTGCCATCAATGGAAAGGATGTGATCGCCCACATGCAAAGCCCCACATCTGCAGAAGAAACACAGAAACAGAGGAGTCACTTCTGGCAATCACAACAGCAATTCAAAACCCAGCAAATTTCCTCTCACGTGCAGCTTAACCAAGTTATTGTGACATTCTGCTATATCATACCTTCCAACCATACCTTTAGCCAGGTATTTCCAAGTCTTGTCCTAGGTGTTTAACTACCCAGAGAATGGGCTGGGTTTTCATTTTTAAAAGTTGGTTGATCCTCCTCTCCTAAAGTTCATCAGAATTCCCAAAAATTACCAATGTAGTGACTGGGATTTTCAGGGCAACAACATACCACCCAATCTGTGGCGTCTACAGAACACTGAAAATATCCTACTGCTAAAGCACAGAATGTCTACATTCTGAACTACTGTGCATTTATAGCACTCAAAAGAATACACACTCATAGTCCATAAAGGGTCCACTGTGGCAAACAATTTGAGAAGGGAAGAAAACAGCAGAAAAACCAAGTAGCTACTTACCCTTTAAGCAACAGGTTATCCTTCCTCATCAGCCAGCATCTCAAAATAGACATCTGCGGTCTCTCCAAATTAACGTTTAAATTTATGCTCATACTGCATATTCCATTGGGCCTAATTAATCTCTGCCAAACCAAATCCAGTTATCTTGGATCACATGGTCACTTAAATTCACTAGCAGGAACGCTGTCAGATGGTCTTGATTGTAAAACTACCAATACCAAGCAATAGTTTTAAATTCCTGGGTCACACATTTCTACCTGCAAAAAGACCTTCCACATTGCCCATAAAAGAACCCCTGACAAGGGCCCCTGAACTTGATGGAGGATTCTGGGCCATATATTTAGTTTACATAGGAAAGTGGTCTGGCCTTCTGGACTCTGTGTGCATCCAAAAGCATGCTCTGGCATGCCCTCCTTGCTACACATTGCATGTGAACATTGGTTCTAAAGGGCTCCAATGACTCCAATGCACCAAAGCATATGTGTTCTAATTTTATAGTAATGGTTTCTATCCTGCATCTCCCAAAATCTGTCTGGGGTCGCTAACAGCATCAAACATTAAATACAATTTTGAATTAGAAAATCCATTCAAATAATTTAAAATCCAAATCCACAATAAAATCTATTCACAGTATTAGTCACAGTAACATCACCTGTGGTATAAAGTCAGGGTACAAAAGCAACCAGTGTAACAGTAGGGCAAGAACACACAAAGGATAAGATATTCAATTAAATCCAAAATTGAATAAGAACACATCTCGAACTGGCACTAAATGCAAGTTTCACAAATTTGTCAATAATAAGAAGGCCCTGAAGAAGGATTAGCCACAATATTCCTTGCACAATATCACCTTGTATCTGTAAAAATACCATGTGGTAGCAAACTCCCCCCCCCCCATTTTAAATGTGGGAACACGTATTTTAAATGTGGGAAACAAAGAACTGACATAACAATGGGAAAAGGCAAGGCAGTTCAGCTTCATACCTGTCCACCACACTGGCTGGCTTGATCTTGTCAATAACTATGACTTGCTTATTACGATGAGTGCTGGTTGCCAGTGTGATTCCTAGTGCAGAACCTGGAGTCTTGGCTATCTCTACCAGCAAAGGGCCAGAAGCATTGGCAACAGTGTCTAAAACACAAAACAAACAATTTATGATGTTTTCCAAACATGGCACAAGACCAGAAAAGGCTATCAATGGCTACAGCATAGCTAGCTCCGACTTGGTCATACAATCCTTGACACATGCGGCCTCACACACCTTTACAGAAGTTCCCACTTCCACCATACATTGAACATGAGTCAGCAGTGTGACTCAGTCACCCAAGACAAATGGGATTTTGGGCTGTATCAAATGGAGTATCGTGTCCAGATCATGGGAGGTGATGGTACCGCTTTACTCTGCTCTGATTCGGCTTCACTTGGAGTACTTTGGGCACCCCAATTGAAGAGGGATGTTGACAAACTGGAACGTGTCCAGAGGAGGGCAACAAAGATGGTGAGGGGTTTGGAGACCAAGACATGTGAAGAAAGGTTGGGGAAGCTTGGTCTGTTTAGCCTAGAGAGGAGGTGACTGAGAGGGGATCTGACAACCATCTTCAAGTATTTAAAAGGGTGCCGTATGGAGGATGGAGCAGAACTGTTCTCTCTTGCCCCAGAGTGACAGACCAGAATGAATGAGATGAAATTAATTCAAAATAAATTCCGCCTAAACATCCGGAAGAAGTTCCTGACAGTTAGAGCGATTTATCAGTGGAACAGAATTCCTCGGGAGGTGGTGGGTTCTCCATCTTTGGAAATTTTTAAACAGAGGCTGAATAGCCATCTGACAGAGAGGCTGATTCTGTGAAAGAAAAGGGGTGGCAGGTTACAGTAGATGAATGATTGGGATGTGAGTGTCCTGCATAATGAAGGGGGTTGAACTAGATGACCCATGAGGTCCCTTACAATTCTATTATTCTACTAGCTTCAAAGCCCATTCCTAAGTACGGGCCTTGAAAGGCTTCCCTCCCCTGGCCCCTGGCCAGACTGCTTAAGGTGGCTTTGGGTGGCAGCTCGCAGCCAGATCAAGTGGGGTGGGTGGGGGCCAGGCAGCTCATTAGCAGGGTCGACAGAGCTCCTTAGCAGTCAGGTAGTCAGCACCTTAGCAGTCGTTAATGAGCAGTCAGCAGGCCCGGATGCCCTTGTCAGCAGGCCCAGCCTAGCAGGCCAAGAGGCCTTCGTTAGCAAGGCCTCCACCACGACCCTTTACCCAGGGCCTCTCCCCTTACCTGCTGCTGGCTCTAGGCACTGAGGTGTGTCTAAGAGCAACGAGGCTAGAGTCCAGGGATGGAGGGCAGGAGCTGCAGGGGCAGGGGTAATCAGGGCAAAGCTGGCTGCACCCTGATTGGCCCTATTCCAACTTGGACAGCCAGACATGTCCCACCCCCTAGGCTGTTTCATAAATATATAGAGGAACAACAATGGAGAAGGATGATTCTATGTATATGCTTGCAGAGTTCAGAAAATTCCAAAGAAGAAGCATTCAAGGTTCAGGCCTAAGGGTATAAGCAGCACAAAGTAGAAGCTCTCTGGTTTCTCTAACTTCACCCATAAAGCAAAAGTACAAAGAAGAAAATTCCAGCTGATATCACTGTATTTACATTCATTCATATCATATTCACAAATGTAGGCTAAAAGCAAAAACATTAAAAAAATGCTCTGTAAACTTATTTAAGATTTTATCATAAATCTTAACATTATTTCTTTCTCTTTATAAATTATTATCTAGGTACCCTACTCTTCAGTCCCCCCCCTCCAAACAAAGGTCCCAATTAAGTATTTCTTAAATCCATGAAATCTGAACAGACCAGAGAGAGCAAATGCCACTCACAAAACCTCAGATTTGAACTACTCAGCTGTTCATATTTAGCACAGCTGTCTCATGTTGGGATGCAAAGCAGATACAAAGGTTGCAGAACTGCTGCTCAGTGTTTGTCTAGTGTGGAAGTGTGCCAGCAGGACAAAGTAACAATTCATTCTAGGAAATAGATATTTCCTTCTAAAAACTACAGAGGATGTTAAATTGGCCCAAAAAACAAAATCTGAAACCAGGAGAGATAATAGTCTTTAGACTGCATACAGTTGGGAGAGCTTCCATTCTGCTTCACATACGAAAGAACAACAATCATAACTTTAAAGAGTCTTAAGCTTAGTATGAGGGCCAGTGGTTCCAGTACCCACAATCCATATGGGGGATGAGGTGGGCAGCTCCCTTCCTGCCTTGGCCAAAGAAGAACCATTGCTTTGCTGCCTAAACATAGCAAGAGGCAGGTGTGGCGCTTTTCCTCACTACACAAGAGTTCTTTTCACAGGAGGTAAAAAGGAAACTTGACTGGTAGTTAGGACACTTAACATCTTGACTTTCAAAAGAATGGCATAGCCTGCTGAGAAAAATCATGAGGAGAGAAAAAAAAATTGCCCTGACAATATGACTCTCAGAGGGTATGTGGGACACATACCTGCTCTGGAGCTACCAGGTCAGGGCCCCCTCCCTCACAAACACACATGCATATAAACACACACGCAGACACCCTGCCCTTCCCCCCTTATCTGTTTGTTTCCCTGTTTGCTTCCCCCATGCACACACACACACGGACTTCCTCCCCCCCCCCCGTTTCCCACTTTACCTGTAGGTTTTCCAACCTCCCTCTCTCCCTGCTCCCAAGCAAACGCACACAAAAACACACACATACTCTCTTCCCCTCCCCCTCCAGATTATGTGTTCCTCTGCTGTTGCCTCGGCCTCCGCGGGTTGCACAGTGGCTGCCTAGGCCCCCAGGGCCGCTGCAAAGACCTGGGTGGTGGGGCAGCTGCTGCCTCGGCCCCCATGGGTCCCACAGTGGCTGCCTAGGCTCCCGGGGCCTATGCAGTCACTGTGACTGCCTGGGGGGCGGGGCAGCCACTGCGGGTCATGCAATTACCATCTGACTACTTTTAAACTATATTTGGGAGCTCCTTTCCCCTAATTGTAAGCCTTTACTATAAAGTTCTCATATTCACATGGTCAATGGTTAGATATCCCACTCCCCCAATACCTCTGCGGGTAGCTTTTTCCCTCACTAAAGAAGTAATGACTGCCAGGGAATTACACAGCTTTAAGGTTGACAATGAAGAAATTCAAATTTTCTACTCTTTGGCTCCATCATCAACTAAAAGGGAGACTGCACACAAGAAATCAGAAGGAGACTGAAGCTGGGAAATGTAAAGCTGTATCACTGGTGACTAAGCTCAAGTTATTTCATATCAAAGTATTCCCCATTACTATGTATGGGTGTGAAAGTTGAACAAAGAAAGTAGACTCCTTTGAAATGAGGTGTTGGAGAAAAAAATTTCAGATATTGTGGACTGTCAGAAAGACAAGTAATTGGGTTCTTAATTGAATCAAGCCAGAACTCATCATAGAAGCTAAAATGACTACACTGAAGCTTTCGTAATTTGTTCACATTATGAGAAGACAAGAGTTACTGGAAAAGAAAATAATGCTAGGAAAAGTTGAAAAGTCCAAAGGATTTCCTAGCATTATTGTCTTTCCCAGTAACTCTTGTCTTAAGTCTAGTAACTCTTGATTAAGTCTAAAGGACTGACTCAATCAAGGAAGCCACGACCCACCATTTGCAAGATCTGAGAATGCCTGTTAACATCAAGACATTCTGGAGGACATTAATTCATAGGCTTACCTGAAGTCAGAAATGATTTGACAGCATTTAACACATACAAAGACATAGTGGTATAGTGGTTAAGAGTGATGGCCTCTAATATAAAGAGCTGGCTATAATTACCCACACCCCTACATGCAGCCAGCTGAGTGACCTTGGGCCAGTCTCAGTTCTATCAGAGCTCTCTCAGATCCACCTAACTCACAGGGCCTCTGTTGTTGGGAGAGGAAAGGAAGGCAATTGTAAGTCACTTTGAGAATCTTTCTGGTAGTGAAAAGTGGGGTATAAAAAAAGCTCTTCTTAATCAGAGCCATAGACAAATCCAGCTCTACCCTCTGGTGAAACCTGTTGTACATCCTTTCAATGTAGAGGTTAGACCAATTCAGTTCCCTTGCTTGAAGCTATGTTGCCTTGAGGTATTATTCACCACCAGTGAATGGGAGGGAGAAGAGAGGCGACACATGAATATTACACCAAGCTTTGTTTGAACCTCAGCTTAGCTTTTTGCTATGTCTGAATGCATACCTGATGATCCTATTGTCACTGGTGACAAGAAATACAATTACTTCTTCCTCCTGCCTGTACTTCTTCCCAACTGAAAAAGACTCTTCAGACAAATAATGCTATACCACTAACAAAGAAATGCAGGTGCAGCCTTGTTTGAAAAAAAGGTAATGGAACCTTTAGTAATGGTTCATCACCTCACACTCTATTTCTTTCAGTTGGTTGAGGCCTCTCCCTCCCCCTCCCCCGTGCATACCTCTCCAGTTCAGTTTTCATACCTGCTATCTATCTTGCAACAGCCCTGACCTGGATAGCCCAGGGCAGAGTCTGCACTTACTTTGATTATTCCATTGTCAATCCTGTTGAATTCAGATCGCTTTGAACTCGGATCTTCCTCTCCCCCCCCCACATTGAAACAGGAAAGTCTTCTGCATGTGATTAGGGTAGTTCAGAAGAGGGGGGGGACCAAGCCTCTTTCTTTCATTTCTTGAAGGGTGGGGGAAGAGGAGCCAAGCAGGGAGCGCCTCTTTCTTTTCTTGGGGGGGGGGGGAGATGATCGAAAAAGGCAGAGAAGGGAGAAAAATCCAGGACCGACAGAAGTTGAGAGAAATTAGGGGCTTCTCCTTTAAGGGAAGTTTGTCACATGACCACCTGTGGCCAATCACGGGTACTCTACCACGGAGGAGAGCCCAGATTCAAAACAGCCTTTAAATATTGAGCATTAAAAGCACTCTAAGATATCACACAATAAAGGTAGGGTCACTCTGGATCAATCCTTCTTGCTGCAGAAGGAAAATTTAAATTGCCCTAAAACCAAATGGAAATCGTATTCTGTGTAGAGGGCAGGGATTGAATTGATCTGGGGTTGGAATAAAAGCTCAGTGCAGTTTACACCCAGGATAGCCTCACCTTGTCATATCTCAAAAGCTAAACAAAGTCAGTCTTGGTCAGTGTTTGGATGGGAGGTCACCAAGTAATACCAGGGTCAAAATTTAGAGGTAGGCAAGGGCAAACCAATCCTGAAGGCCTCTTGCCAAGAGATCCTTATGGGGTCACCATAAGCTGGCTGTGACTTGACAGCAAAAAGAAAAAAGCATGCAACACCACCACTGTTCCACTGCTTAGGGATGCTTTCCCTCCCTAGCACTGGCCCAGAGCTATAGCACTAGTTTAACTCTTCACATGTTACGTGTAGCTCTTTTCTCGGCAACCCAATACCTCTGGGACTTGCTTAAAGGATAATTTTGCTTTAAATTGTCAAGTAAATAAAAAGGCACATCAGCCTCATCAGAAATGTAAGTTTCTTTTCAAAAGCAACAGGGAATATTAAAAAAACAACAACACCTGTCTCTGGAAAGTCATTAAAGAAATATACACAACAAACTCAAAGGGCATCATATGCTTTCCTTTCTACCAGCCAGGACATCCAGACTGCTTAGCAATGCTCATGGCATGTAAAGCAATACTGCCAGGAGCCAAGCGTCTCAGACACCACATGCTGCTGACATCAGGTAATGTGATAATACCCCAAAAGATTTATCCAACTTTCAACAGGAACGAAACTGACAATTTGGGGAGCTGGGGAATGAGGCTGAATGTATTCTTTTCCAGGGGCAAGCTTGTGTTGATTCTAATAGTGAATGACGTTCCACTTCTGAAGACACAGATTAAAAAATCAACCTGGATATTTTTGACTGGGGATAAGACATCTGCTTTTGAGTTGCATGCGTCTCCAGGACAGCAGAGCAGCCCAAGGAACAGTCATAGAAGGAGTTTGCAAACAAAAAATGAGGGAAGCTCCAATATGACCCCAATATGCTTGAATAAATCCACGTATTCCACAGCAAAGAATATACTGACAATGAACGTACCATCAGGAGGCTGCAGCCAACCACAGCTCTCTGAGTGTATCTATATTGTAAATGAAAATTATAAACACACTAGGCTTCAAAGTCCACTCCTCCCCCACATGGGGACCCCTGCCCGCCGCCCCCGCCGCTGAGTTCCCGGCTTCTCTGAGGGCCTTGGAGCAGGCCCACCATGTCGGCGACATGCCGGGCCTGCTCTGAGGCCTGCAGGGAAGCCTCTCCTGCCCACCCTCCCACTCCGAGGGGCTGGCTTCCCTGCGAGCCTTGGAGCCTTCCGATTGGCCCCTCACCCAGACTGGCTCTGCCCCTTTCTCCACCCACTTAGGGCTTAGCAAATTATGAAGACCGTTGCTCCCAGCAGTCACAGATTGTTTCCACATTTGCAGGTTTTAAAGGTACATCTAAAATTGTAATGTGGCTGCAAAAGGAACTACTCCATCCCCAGAATCTCAAGTATATATAGGACTAGCAAGAAAGCCCATTGCAACCAGGAATGCAATGGGTGCTAGGACCCAGGGGACACCAGGAGGTGCTTTTTTTTTCTGCTGCGTGGAGCTGTGAAAGGCTCCTACAGGGTTTTTTTTTCCTGCTGCTTGGAGCTGGGAAAGGCTCCTACAGGGTTTTGTTTTCTGCTGCTTGGATCTGCGAAAGGCTCCTACAGGGTTTTTTTTTCTGCTGCTTGGAGCTGTGAAAGGCTCCTGCAGGGTTTTTTTTTTCTGCTAGCTCTCGTGGGCTTGGAGCTCCTACAGGGGTTTTTTTTCGTGGGCTTGGAGCTCTCGTGGGCTTGGAGCTCCTACAGGGGTTTTTTTTCCTGCTGCTTGGAGCTGGGAAAGCCTCCTTCAGGGTTTTGTTTTCTGCTGCTTGGAGCTGTGAAAGGCTCCTGCAGGGTTTTTTTTTCTGCTGCTTGGAGCTGCGAAAGGCTCCTGCAGGGTTTTTTTTTCCTGCTGCTTGGAGCTGTGAAAGGCTCCTACAGGGGTTTTTTTTTCTGCTGCTTGGAGCTGCGAAAGGCTCCTACAGGGTTTTTTTTTCTGCTGCTTGGAGCTGTGAAAGGCTCCTACAGGGTTTTTTTTTTTTTCTGCTGCCTCTCGTGGGCGCGGCGGCTTGGAGCTCCTACAGGGGTTTTTTTTTCTGCTGCTTGGATCTGCGAAAGGCTCCTACAGGGTTTTTTTTTTTCTGCTGCCTCTCGTCGGCGCGGCGGCTTGGAGCTCCTACAGGGGTTTTTTTTTCTGCTGCCTCTCGTCGCGCTTGCGGCGAAAGGCTCCTCCGGGGGTGTTTCTTTTTTTTCTGCAGCTTCTCGGCGGCTGGAGTCTTGTGTTGTGTTTGCGGCGGGGGCTTCCTTGGGGCCGGCCTGACGCGGTGAGAGACGCTTCGCGCCTCTCACCACGTCAGGCCGGGAGCAACTGCGAGCCGCGCTGAGCGCGGCTCGCAGTTGCTGGGGCTGGGAATCGGAGGGACCAATCGGCAGGCGCTTCGCGCCTGCCAATTGGTCCCTCCGATTGTCTGTCGTGAGGAAGGGTCCAATTCGGACCCTTCCTCATCACGGACAGAGCCCTCCTCAAGGCCCCTTAACCATTTATTTAGTCCGTGGCGCCCGCGGCGCCACGGGCGGTGTACAGATGGGGGAGACTTGTATTAGCACTGGCATGTGTAAAAAGGGCTCTTAGTAAACCATACACTGAACATGAGTCAGCAGTTTGACTTGGTGGCTAAAAAGGCAAATGGGATTTTAGGCGGCATTAAAAGAAGTATTGTGTCCGGATCATGCGAGGTGATGGTATCACTTTACTCTGCTCTGGTTTGGCCTCACTTGGAGTACTGTGTTCTGTTTTGGGCACCACAAATGAAGAAAGATGTAGAGAAACTAGAGCATGTCCAGAGGAGGGCTATGAAGATGGTGAGGTGTTTGGAGACCAAGACATATGAGGAAAGGATGAGGGAGCTTGGTGGGTTTAGCCTGGAAAGAAGACGACTAAGAGGTGATACAATAACCAACTACTTGAAAGGGCTGTCATATAGAAGATGGAGCAGAGTTGTTTTCTGTTACCCCAGAGGATCGGACCAGAACCAATGGGTTGAAATTAATTCAAAGGAATTTTTGGCTAAACATCCAGAAGAAGTTCCTGACAATTAGAGCAGTTCCTCGGTGGAACAGGCTTCCTTGGGAGGTGGTGGGTTCTCTTTCTTTGGAAGTTTTTAAGCAGAGACTAGATAGTCATCGGATAGAAATGCAGACTGTATGAACTTATGCAGATTGTGAGTTGGTGGTCAAGACGGGATGTGCCAGTATTTGTCTCTTGTGGCCCTTCCTTGCATACCCAGGGAACTGCTAATTGCTGCTGTAGGATGGTAGGTGAATTCACCCCACAATGGGAGAACTTCTTGAAAATGGCTTTTGAGGCCATCCTCGAGAACATGTGGCTGTTTGAGACTTCGACTATACTTCATGGCAGCGAAAAAGGAACTGAGGGTAAGGGGGATGCGCCGTCTCTAGTCATGTGTATGTTCCGGCAGGAAGTTGCACGCATGCACACTGTGTCGAGGGGCAGTGCCCCCTATAGGAGCTAAGCTAGAAAATACTTTCTGTGGCTGGCTTGTGCTTGTGCAGTCCCAATGTGGGGCCGCACTACAAGACGGATAATGAAGGTGAATTTCCTCTAGGCCAGGCTGGAATCTGGATATTGGGGGGGGGGGGGGGATCATTTGGGCGTGAAATTAGGGTCACTGTGGGTAGGCAGGTAGTTGTGAGTTCCTGCATTGTGCAGGGAATTGGACTAGATTACCCTAATTTGATATGATTCTATGTACTAAAGGGTTCATTTCAACAGCCTGATAAATATGAAAATTCACTGCAACACTGAAGGAATGTCCTGCAGATCAAATAATGTGGCAATCCAGTTTACAGCGCATGGACCAATTGTGGGAATGCTATGCACTTGACATCATTTTTGCAATGATTTATAATCATTTAGCCTCCCACCATTAAAAAGTGGAACAAACATGGCATGTAATCAGGAAAGCTGAATTTGTTTCTTGTTGTGAGATGCTGGAAGTATATCTGAGCATTTTAATCTGATCTAACCACCAACTTTGGGAGAATCTTCTACATTCCTTCGTAACAGCACAGTTCTTTCTCAACCCATCCTTAAACATTCCAGTTAAAGCAAACCACAGCATTAGCCACCCATCCTTTGTGCTTTGGGTCATCTACATGTGAGATGTTCACAGTTTGTCCAGAGAACAGAATTTAAGATGAAGGTTGATTTTTATACCATGCTTTTCTCTAACCTAAGAAGTCTAAAAGCTGCTTGCAATCTCCTTCCCTTCCCTTCCCCTCCCCAAACGAGGCATCTTGTGAGGCAGGTGGGGCCAAGAGAGTTCAGAGAGAAATGTGGCTGGCCCAAGGTCACCCAGCAGGCTTCATGTGATGGAGTGGGGAATCAGGAAGAAAATTTCTGTGACTTCAGGAAAAGACTCTGTGACCCAACCTGACCTGGTCGGTGGGTGAATAGGGGAAAGATAGGTGATAAATCTCCTGGAAGCAAGGAAGGACTCTTTTAGGTACTGAGTCAATCAGAGTAGACAGAACTATTAAGTGAGCTCTGGAGAAGGTATCCATTAGCCATGTGGTCATATTGTATAACTGAAGTTCAAGGTAATGGAAACTCTGTAGAGACTTGTAATTTCCTAAACTAAGGAGCCTGTCCTATATTCAAAGATCTGATAGGCAAGTATATAGAAAGGAACAGAGAAATTACACTTTACTCATTTATTTATATCCCTTGCTCAATCTGGTGTTGAGCTAAAATTATGCTTTTCAACATTTTCTTCTTAAAACATATCTTATAACTTTTGACACTGGCAAGGGTTTTCTTTACCATATGGATCTCCACCATCTTGGACATGCTATTTTAAAAGGAGTGCCAGGGGAAAGGCCAGGAGTGGGCAAGCAGCTATTCCTCCAGAGGTGCACAAGGCAAGGCCTCAGAACTTGGAAGAGAAGCTGACCCTGACCCTTCAAGCAGGCAATTCATTATAAAGGTCAGGAGTAGCAGCAGATTGCCCAAGAGAGAAAGAAAATCCTCTCCAGGTGTTTGGAAATCCTCAGAGGGCAGTGTGGAACCACTGGCCAATTACAAAAGGAAACCCAGATTGAATAATAGTAGGCTGCCTCTGGCTGTCACAAACAATTTAGCAACCAAGATTAATTTCAAACCAGTTTCTACACATTCAAGTCACCATCTATTTGTGAATGCTAAGCATTCCTTCCCTTGGATACGTTATATAAGGTAATTCAGTCAGTAACAAATATTATTCTTATTCAAGATGTATTCTTACTATTCACACCCTGCTTCTCAGATATGACTTCAGACAGAATACCACAAGGCTGTGCATCCTTCGTATTCAATTGAGTTGCTCTCCCTGAATGGTTTAGGACAGCCAGCTGCCAGGCCTCACTTCTTGAGGACCAAAGTAGATGTGATGGCTGCAGATTTGTGTGTTTAAACCCAGATCTGATGCAATCAATTACAAAGTAAAGGACAGATGCCCAGCTTAGGAGCAAAGAAGGGAGGAAGGACGAAAGGAGCAGAGCCCTCCTTACTCCTGCATTCTTCATCCTAGAGGGCTCTTTTATCAACCAGGGACTCTTTCTGGTATGGTAATCCTAGGGCAGATGCATGGAAAAGTAAGCCTCCTCACCTTTTCACTCCTTAAATCAGACCATCACATCCATTGCTTTATATGTAACTGCAGTAGACCCAAGGGCCTTAATAAAGGACCCAGATCATGCTTTTGCACTGCAAGTGGATTATCCCACCACTACCTTCTTCTGACAAAGTGATCTTTGCAGATCTTTGACAAGCTGCAGGATTCTCCATCTGCAAAATGTTGATATGCACCTTTCTCAGTGAAGTACAGAAAGGATTAAACACATATGTTTTCAGATCAAAGCTTCACTTTACTCATCAGTTACTTCAGTTACTTTAATTCTCAGCCTATCTCCCGGAAAAGCTATTTTATTCCATTTGGATTAGGCGTTAGCAGTTGAGTGGCTCGAAAAATATGTGCTGAATTCATGCTTAGAGAGAGGTTGACCCAGGGGAACAGTGAGAGAGGAGCAAGTGCGTATACATTGAATTCTTGGAAGAGAGGGAGAAAAACCTCACTTTAAAACTGCAGATCATGAACCCACTTAAGCCTCATACCAGACATCATGTCAGTTTTGGCCATCAGCTCTATACCAAGCTACAGAGCTTAAACTTCTCCAAGATCTCTGTTCAACTGATAACATGAATTACTAGTAAGGGCCATAGCTTTTCTTCACTAAGAATAGCTTCTTAGCAGTTCCCCCCACCCCTGTCCCATTCAGAACAGAATCAGGACCTTTTTGCTATAACGAAAGCATGGAAAGTAGACACATCTTGCCCCAACATTACCTCCTACAGTAAATTCATGGCAGAAAAAAAAATGTCACAGGCTGACACAGAGAAGCAAATAGAAATGTGCCTACGAGGCAGAAAAGCACACAGATATTCACTCTGATATATTTCACTTCCGTAAGCCAAGCTACATCAGCATCAAGCAACTGCATGCAGCCAACATGAATCAGACCTGGGCCTGAAAGTCTATTCTTATGCCTGTTATCTGCAATCATCTTTTGATCATTTCTATCGATTCACATCTAATTTTCCCTGCAGTGCTCCTTATTTTTTCAGCTCCAGGTGTGCTATGCAAATAACACCCTTGGTTCTGTTGCAAAGGAGGTATGGAGAATCAGGGCACCTTTGGCCAAAGGAATATATATGGAACACATTCTGAACTCTGAAAAAAGGCAACCTGGATTCTGCAAGCATAAATCCAGGGTTTAGGGACCAGATTCTTACATTTTCTTAGTAATTTACACAGGGATTGGTACTAATTAGCCTAGAATATTTCTATCCCACTTCTCAAAAAAATTTCAAGGCAGCTAATAATAAATACTACAATTGGTTTGGAATGATTAAAACTGATAACACTCCAGAAATAAAATCCTCAGCAAAAATATAACAGTAACAGTCAAGATAGGAGCATAAAAGAGTTACAATTACAAACACAGGGCATGCCATAAAGAGAAACAATCCTACACACACTTATCTGGCTATAAGCCCCATTAACATAACTAAAACATAAAGCATGCCCGGTTCTGCACAGGAATAGGCAAAAACAATGGAACACAAACTCCCAACAGAAAATGCCCATGTAGCTCTCCCAAACCCCAGTCTCTTAAGAGCTTAGATAGATGTGATTTCTAAGTTTTAGGCCTGCCATATTCAGGTTGCTAATGGGGAAACAGATGGATCTAATATTTCCCTGTATTGGGGATGCCCCATCCCCACCTCCCCTCTCTTCATACAAAAGACTACATCTTAAAGTTCAAGCAGTTTAAGCTATTACTCTGAACTGCTGGTTTCCTATTGGAAGGATGGGGGGGATATCACGATGCTGATTCTTTTCTAGTTGTACCTGAGCACTCCGTGGGAGCTTTGAGCACTGAAGATTGAACCTAAGAAGGCAAATATTGTACTATTTCATCTTCCCTCCCAGTTGGTGACAAACCTTTTTTTCCTAAAACAATTAGAAGATTAAAAAATTAGCAATTGCTTAGACTCATGTTTTATGTGCCTTTTAGATCCATGGGCAAAATAAATATTTTATAGCTTAATGAGCTGTCCATGTTGTGTCACAAGAAAATTTGATACAACTTACTCCATGGGTGAACAACTTAGTGTGAATAAGGTTGTTATCCATGTTTTTTTTAATGTTTCTTAACATAGATATCTTACTTCCCCCCTTCATTTCACTATGTGTATGATCAAGTTTTATGTATTTTTTTTGTTAAGTTAATGGAGTGCTCACTTTGGATTACACCACTGAGGAAGGCCAGGTGCTGAAACACATTTGGTAATAATGCTTGAATATGGAGGGAGTATGCACTTTTAAACCTGAAATTTTGTAAGTGGACATTGGTCTTTATATTGGGATTAGGTACTGATATGCTGAATGTATTACCAAATTACATATGATATTTTGTACATTTATACTACATGCATAGTCATATTTTACTTTCTTTCTTCCAACCGTTTCGGTTACCTTGAGTGTCAGACTAAACATGTTGCATTTCTTTCTTTCTTTTGGCTGTCAAGAGGGCTTTCAAAGCAAGAGATATTCAGAGGTGGGGTTTGCACTTGCCTGCTTTTGCTTAGGGACCCCGGACTTCTTTGGTGGTCTCCTTTCCAAACAATGACAGGGCCAACCTGCTTAGCTTTCATGATCTGAGGAGACTGGGCTACCTGGGCTGTACAGGTCAGGACATTTCATTAGCTTCAAGTTAATCAGTAGGATATTACAATCACTCCATGAAATGTTTAGAACTGTTGAATTCCCCCCCATACACACACACACACACTGAAGATCTTCCCAGCTCTAGTCTTGCGTGACATAGTACTGAAAAGCTTTCCCAGCCCTTCTGCACATAGCCCCTCAATCTTCTGAAATGTGGTGCCATTTGATTTCCTGACCTAGTAGTAACCTAGAAAATAATTAGTAACACTGGTCCTCCTTGGCTCCAGAGCTCAAATATGTCAAACTAGCTGACAGGTTTAAAGGAGGGAGGGGGGAAAGGGATTTCAAAAATAGCCAGTCCAGTCTGTTCTCCCGCCCCCCGCATTAAATTCAGCAACAGTTCACTGAGCTTCTGAAGCTTAACAGCCTAAAACTCATCTTTTGGGACACCCTGCTCAGTATTCACCACCACTACGAACCATTCTAAATTGCTGGACAAAAACTACACATCTCCCACACGAGGCTTGTGAAATTCAAAGGCTCTAATAACTTTAGTGCCTGAAAACATTTTACACTGCTGGCCTTTGATCTTCCACAGCAGCAGCCCACAGATACATACAACCCAAACAGGGTTCTTCCTTCCATTCTATCCTGGAGAGGACACCACTTCCTTGGCTGCCGTCTCCTATAGTATAGTCTGCTTTGACTTTCCTCGTGAGTATTTCTGTGATCAACGTTCTCCAAAGTGTCCTAATCTCTGGTTGGTAAATGTGCAATGGATGAGCCAGGAGCTCTTTTTGGTTTTCAAATGCGGCTCTGTTAGCTAGACCTCTGAAGTACAGAGAAGCTTTGAATACGTGTACTCCAAAGTTCCTCACAAGCAGATAAGTATTAGGAACATTACTCAATACTTCAATTCCTCTTCCAAGGAGTCATAGAATCATAGAATAATACAGTTGGAAGGGACCTCATGGGTCATCTAGTCCAGTGGTCCCCAACTTTTTTCAGGTCAGGGACCCGGGGGGGGGGGGGGATGGCGCTTGCCGGCGGGCGCAAATGCACAGGTGCAGAGCTGCCGCGCCTGCGTATTTGTTCCTGCGCCTCCCTCCCCCCTGCCACGTCCCGGTACCGAGGGCTCCACAGCCCGGTACCGGGCTGCCGCCCAGGGGTTGGAAAACACCCCTAGCACTATGCAGGACACTCACATCCCAATCGCTCATCCACTGTAACCTGCCACCCCCTTGAGCCTTACAAAATCAGCCTCTCCGTCAGATGGCTATCCAGCCTCTGTTTAAAAATTTCCAGGAAGATGTGAATTTTTCTCAGGGCTTAAATAACTATGCAACATTCTTTTTCCCAGGTAAGTCTCCAGGTACAGTTGAGAGACATGGTCTGGGAATTCAGTGCTACTCAGGTGGACAGAAGGACAGTGAAACTCGGGACCACAGCATGCCAAAAAAGAGGGCTTGTTTCCTCCCCAAACTGGGGCTCAAGTAGGCATGCCAGACACCCCTCCCCCCACTGGGGCCTGAGGATCCCCCACTTCAGGGGTTCAAAATGGGGGAAATTCCCTCTAGGACTTATCCCCCATCTGAAACTTGTGGAGCCACCATTTGTGGCTCTGTCACAGATGCTGCCTGCTGTCATCGTGCCCACTCTCCCCATCTGAAAGTTGTGGTGCCGTATTGCAGAAGCTGCATGCCAACAGCGGCTCCCCAAGTTTTGGGTGGAATGAGAATGGGCATGACAGCAGATGGCAGTGGACCCGCAAATGGAGGCTCCATGAGGATTTTAGGTGGGGAAGCAGATGCTGTGGGCAGTGGAGCCACAAACTAAGGCTCTGCAAGTTTTGTATGTGTGTGTGAGAGAGGCAGGCACATGTGGCACCCAGTCTGGTTTTTGGATAAAGCTCTACCATAGAGTTTTACACAAAAGTTAAAGCACCACCCCTGACTTCTTCACTGTCACTTTTGTGTGACATCAGCGAGTTCCCAAACCATGCCCCCAAATCCCCCCACTGCCAGCCCGATCCCACCTGGCTAAACTAGACTCAGAGCTATTTGTCCTACTGGGTAAGAAACCTAATAGGTAAAAGCTTTCTTTCCTAATGAAATCTCCCTGGTTAAACAAAGGCTCCTTGAACCCCTCTACCCTTACACCATAATCCCAATTAGAATCAGGCTCCACCATACCTGGGAATCAAGATCCCAACACAGTGCTCCTGGATCATACCTGTCCAATGCTCCAAGTAGAGTCAGACACTCAAGATATTGATGTACACAAAGTATGTTTATAAGCAGTAGGAGAATCATAGATGACATGCTGGAAAGGCTTCACGTGCACAAGAGGAAAGAAACAGGTGGCAAAACCCTTGCTAGTAGCATTCAGGATGTCACCACCTTCTATTGTTTGCTATGGCCAGGACTGTAAAAGGGTGAAGACAAATTGACCCAGGGAAGCATATGCTGCTCCAGAGGGCACAAGAAAGCCCTCCCTGGCCCCACCCTGCCAATTTCTGCCTATTCTCTGTCATACTTTGCCCCAGTGTTGTCTTTATCTCCTACCCATCCTGTTCAGACAAATGCACACCTTCTCTGATCCATCAGTATCTTCTGTTAGGGCTCATTTATTTTTTATACTGACCTCTGCCCCTCTCACTTTGAAAGCAGACCTTGGCAAAGCTTTTGGGTTTGAATTACACAAGTGTTCAAGTTTAGTGAAGTTCCAAGTTCCTAATGAACTCCTTTGGCAGTAAGCTAGGCAGAAGGCTATGCAAGAAATATCCCTGCTAAATCACCATAATAGTCTAACTAGTCCAGGAGTGTCCAAACTGTGGCTCTCCAGAGGTCCATGGATTACAATTACTCTGATCTAGTCCAACATTCTGTCTCTTGCTGTGGTCACACATCCTGGAAAGCTCATAAGCAGTGGCAAAGAAACCCAGACCAACCACTGTGTGATTCTTCTTCAGGAATTGGTATGCAGAGATATGCTACCTTGGGATGTTCCATTTGGCATAAAGGCTAACAGCTATTTGTAAACCTATCCCTGCATGAGCTCAACTAATCCTCTTTACAAGCTAAATATGCTAGTGTCCTAGCAGAGAGTTCTACACGTTACTTAGGCATCGTGTGAAAAAGTACTTTCTGCTCAGGATATGCAAAAGAATGATGATTCAATCTACTAAGAATACAAAGCATCCAAGTATTTTTACATACATTTAGAACTAGGATTTGAATGAAGGCAAACAGATTAACAGACAAGGACACAATACAAGGACCAACCAAAGGGTGCGCAGAACTTGGCACTGTAACCTTTCTTCGATTTTTAGACTGGCAGGTTATATGATCTTTCCCTTACCACAGACTGATTGTGCTGTAAGAGGAAATGACTCTCTCCTATTTTTCATTACAATATTTTCATTACAGTATTCAATATCATTTACACACAATGTGACAATGTAGCTCTGCTTCACAATGTATTCAAGTTAAGCCATTTGACTCTGTTGTATATGAAAGGTTTGATTGCTCATTCTTCTGTGACAGAAAGGTCTGTTCTGTTGGAAATGTATGTATCTCTGCTGCTTGATCTCCTGTTACCAAGGCAAGCTTTTTTTAAAAACCGAAGCTGAATTCATCACCTAGAGCCAACTCTAGGTCTATTAACCTTCCACTAATATTCTACAGCTTTCCTGGACAACATGGTTCATTGTCTCACTATTTGCAAAGGAATGGCTCTATCCTGAACAGTTACACTAGGATATTTGCCTGCAAAACCATCAAGTAGCTTTTCACTTATGTAGACCCTTTGAATTAATGACCTAAAAATGTCATAAAAACATACAAGAAGCCACGTTGGATTAGCCCAATGGTCAACCCAGCACAACACTGGGTCACCCAGTGGCTAAAACCCAGGTGCCATCAGGAGGCTCACAAAGGTTAGGGATAAAACTACATAAATAAATAAAGGAAAATATTTTTAAATTATTATCAGAGATCAAAGTGTCTAAAAACATAAAGAGGATCTCATTATTTATCGGTCACACGCAAATGATCTCAGTGCGTACACCACTAATGCCCACAAGCTCAGACCTAATGTGTTTTGATCATACTGATCTTCCTCAGAGGTCAATATACAGATACACACAGTTATACAGAACTCCACCCCCTCCAGTTTTCAACACGGGGGCATATACTTCTTTAATCTGTTCCAGCTGGTTGTCTGATCCTGCAATATATTCATATTGATTGTCATGTGCCAGGCAGAATTCTCAGCCAGCAAATATTTCTGTTCCTCCCTTGGGAACTGGAAAATAGTGCTATGTTTCTCTGTGAAAAGGTCCAAAATTTATTAAATCGCTATCGTGTTGCCTTGCCTATTTAACTTGTATGCGGAGCACATCATGAGAAAGGCGGGGTTAGATGAGTCACAAATTGGGATCAAGATTGCAGGGAGAAATATCGACAACCTCAGATATGCAGATGATACCACTCTAATGGCAGAAAGTGAAGAGGAACTAAAGAGCCTGTTGATGCGGGTGAAGGAGGAGAGTGCAAAAGTTGGCTTGAAACTCAACATCAAGAACACAAAGATCATGGCATCCGTCCCTCTCAAATCCTGGCAAATAGATGGGGAAGAAATGGAGGTAGTGACAGATTTTATTTTCCGGGGCTCCAAGATCACTGCAGATGGGGACTGCAGCAAAAAAATGAAAAGACGCTTGCTCCTGGGGAGGAAAGCTATGGCAAATCTAGACAGCATCCTAAAAAGCAGAGACATCACCGTGCCAACAAAAGCGCGTCTAGTCAAGGCTATGGCATTCCCAGTTGCAATGTATGGCTGTGAAAGTTGGACCATAAGGAAGGCCGAGCGTCAAAGAATTGAGGCTTTTGAACTCTGGTGCTGGAGAAGACTCTTGTGAGTCCCTTGGACTGCAAAGCGAACAAACCGGTCAGTCCTAGAGGAGATCAGCCCTGACTGCTCCTTAGAAGGCCAGATCCTGAAGATGAAACTCAAATACTTTGGCCACCTCATGAGAAGGAAGGACTCCCTGGAGCAGAGCCTAATGCTGGGAGTGATTGAGGGCAAAAGAAGAAGGGGACGACAGAGAATGAGGTGGCTGGATGGAGTCACTGAAGCAGTCGGTGCAAACTTAAATGGACTCTGGGGAATGGTACAGGACAGGAAGGCCTGGAGGATCATTGTCCATGGGGTCGCGATGGGTTGGACACGACTTTACACCTAACAACAACAACAATCATGTCACCTCACACTCATTGTTTCTCCAAGCCCTAATCACTTTAACCTTTCTTGATAGGGAAGGTATTCCACCCTCTTAATAATTTTAATTGTCCTTTTCTGCCCTTTTTCCAATGCTATAATATCTTTTTGAGGTGCAGTGACCAGAACTATATGCAGTATTCCAAATGAGTCCGCATCATAGATTTATATCCTCTGGAGTGCTCCACAGACCTCCCTGGTTCTCATCACCTGAAACAATTAACTGTTATTTGCAAACAGCCACTTCACTGCTTAGAATCATAGAATAATAGAGTTGGAAGGGACATCATGGGTCATCTAGTCCAACCCCCTGCACTATGCAGGACATTTAAATCCCTATCGCTCATCTACTGTAACCTGCCACTCCCTTGAGCCTTCGCAGAATCAGCCTCTCCGTCAGATGGCTATTCAGCCTCTGTTTAAAAATTTCCAAAGATGGAAAACCCACCACCTCCTGAGGAAGCCTGTTCCACTGAGAAACTGCTCTAACTGTCAGGAACTTCTTCCTGATGTTTAGATGGAATTTCTTTTGAATTAATTTCATCTGATTGGTTCTGGTCCGTCTCTCCGGGGCAAGAGAGAACAACTCTGCTTCATCCTCTATATGGCACCCTTTTAAATACCTGAAGATGGTTATCAGATCCCCCTCTCGGTCGTCTCCTCTCTAGGCTAAACAGACCAAAGTCCCCCAACCTTTCTTCATACGTCTTGGTCTCCAAACCTCTCACCATCTTTCTTGGCTTCCTCTGGACACACTCCAGTTTGTCTGCATCCCCCTTCAACTGGGGTGCCCAAAACTGAGCACAGTACTCCAAGTGAGGCCGAACCAGAGCAGAGTACAGCGGTACCATCACCTCCCAACTCGGGATCACTAATGACAAGTTAAAAAGCACCAGACCTAGAACTGAACCCTGCGGTTCCCAACTGCTTACCACCTTCCTTTGTGACTATTGCCCATTTATACATGCTCCCTGTTTCCTGTTAATTAACCAGTTTTTAATCCACAGGAAGACTTGTCATCTTCTCCCATGACTCCTGAATTTACTTGGATGATGAACTTTATCAAAAGCTTTCTGGATGTCTAAGTAAACAACATCTACAAGGTCACCCTTGTCCACCCGCCCCCCTAAAGAACTAAAAGGTTAGTGAGATAAAATCTTCCCTTACAGAATCCAGGCTGATTCTTCTTCAATAACTTTTTGTCTACTAATTTTATCTTTAATTTTATCATTAACAGATTGCTCAATCAATCCAGCTCATGTCAGGCCTTCCTCTTTTCCAGTTGACTTCCAACCTTTCCTAGCATTATTGTCTTTTTCCAGTGACTCTTGAAAATGTGACCCAAGTATGATATCCTTGCTTGAGTCGTTTTAAGCTTTTTGATAGAGTTCAGGATTGATTTGATCTGTTTGTGTGAAGTGCCATCATGTCATTCCAACTTGTGAACCTGAGGGTCATAGCCTCCTTGACTGAGTCCATTGGATCTTTCTCTTTTCCTGCTGCTTGCAACTTTTCCTAGCATTACTCCCCCCCCCGCAAAAAAAAATAAATTCCAACAGTGTCTTCTCATCATGTGACCAAAATATGACATCCTCTGTTTGTGCCTAATTCCTCACTAGTAGCTTGTTGAAACAGCATTCTGGCAGCATTGATAAATATTCTGAATTCTAGAATATATACACATACAGGTCATAGCTTTTCACAAATACTTTTTTTACTTTACACTTACGTAGCTTTATATGGTTCTATTTATTTCTTCCTAAGATTCAGGTTTCTCGGGAAATACCATACAAAGCTCTCTTACCCATGATGGTGACATCATACTCAATCTGGAAGAGAGCCTCTTGGTTGCACTGGCGTAGGATGTTCAGAGCATCAGCATGACTGACACCGTGGAGGGTGATCCCATCAACGCTTAACAGCCTGTCCCCAACTTTCAGAGACCCTTCCCTGCAAAAAAACAAGGCAAACATAAAACTTGAACCTATTCCTAGAAAACTATTTTCAGCATTCATAAGCCCCAGACTCAGAAACACAGCTACTTTTAATAGGCATGGTTGTTGCTATCTTTGTGGTTGCTCCCATGTTGGCTCCAAGGATATAAGTAAGATGGCTCACATGATACAACTTCCTGGTACATTTACAAAGTGTCCAAAGAATGCCTGCTCCATTGAGATGTATGCCACTTGTATATTACATAAAATATACTGTTAAGCCAAACTATGTGGGGCACAAATGGATTTCTTTGCCAATCCTCAACCAGATGATAGTTGGCAGTTGCAGTACCCCCAGGTCTTCCCAGATAATTCTTCTGCTTGGGATTCAGTTCTAGTTTCATACTGAGCTGCAGGATGGAGACAGTACCAGTTGATTTAGTCTATGCTCTCTATTTGGATGGACAAGAGCTGTTCCACTTTTTTGTTCTTATTTCATTTCTCATTAAACTTTGGTATTATGGGCCATGCCATGCCATTGAGGTGTTTGGACACAGAAATGGGAATTAAGGGATGTGCTTTGGATTGGTTTAATCAAAGTAGGACTTGTCTTGTGGGGTATTGTAGGCTCAGTCTTATCACCCATGTAATTCAATAACTCTGTAAAGCCCTAAAAGAGAATTCAGAGATTTATTGCTTCAGTTTCTACATGGCTAGTAGCTACTGAGACCTATCATCCTCGGATCTGCTAATCCTCTTTTAAGGCCATCCATGCCTGTGGCCATTGCTACATTCTCTAGCAGTGAATTACACATTTTAATTATTCATTAAGAAGTATTTCCTTTTGTCCATCCTGAATCTACTACCCATCAGCTTCCTTGGATGCTCTTGACTTTTGGTATTTTGGGAGAGGGAAAAAAGTTCTCTCTACCTGTGCATAATTTTATAAGCCTATATCATATTTCCCTTTAGTCATCTCTTTTCTAACAATGAGGCCAAGACTCTTCAGCCTTTCCTCACATGAAAAGTGCACCAGCACCCTGACCACCTCTTTGTCCTCCTCGGTTCATTTTCCAGTTCTGCAATGTCCTTTTTGAAGAAGGGTAAACTAGAGCTGCACACAATATCTCAAACCAGGTCCACCAAAACAGGCCACACAAGGCCATTATTATTTTCAATTCCTTTCCTAATAATTCCCAATGTAAAGTTCGAAAGGTTGATTACAAAGTAAATAATTAAATAAATATGTACCAGGAGAGGGGAGGATGCAGCCACAGCTGCAGTAGTAATTACACCTGTAGGTGTAAAAATGAAACAGGAGTACATAAAAGTGTATAACTGTGCACACGGTGTAGCCTACCACAGCAGAAGTCTTTGACTGATACAGCAAACGTTCTACAAAGTTTTATAAAGTGGCCTACATGTGTACTTTCCAACAAAGTTTGAGTCCAGTGGCATTTTTAAGACCATCAAAAATTTATTCAAGGTATAACCATTCATGTGAATGCACACTTCTTCAGATAAAAAGAAGGGACTGAAGAACAGTGCACACACATGGAAGCTTATACCTTGAATACAAAGGTGTTGGTCTTAATGGTGCCACTCGACTCAAATGTTGTTCTGTTGCTCCAGACCAACATGGCTACACACCTGAATTGATCTACATATACTTTGAGTATTGTATACAGTTGCATGAGTTTGCTGTTAGCAAGAACATTAAGAAGGGATCTTACAATAAATCAGTATGAACTCAGTCAGAGGGTACAAACAGATAACTGAATACTTCAAGAGCTGATTTTTAAGTTACTAATGGATTTGAAATGTCAATATTTTTGATTTGGCTTAAAAAAACCTCTCCTCTGTCTCTTGGGAGAATTGAATTCAAGTGATCACATGCAAACTATACAGGCATGCTAAGTAAAAACTACAGCCAAATGTCAACCTTAATAACACATTTGGGGTATAAACATGCTAGAGTTTTATGCTCTTATGTTGTTCCTTTAGAGATGGAGACTTGCAAAAAATAGGGAAGCAGTCAATCTGAAAACCCTATCCTCCGCAATCTACCCCTACAGGATTCTACAAGTTCTCAGGGGCATAGTTTCTTCTTTTCCCTCTTCTGAAAGTTGTTCCCAACTTTCTGGGCCTACTAGAACATACTCTATATTAATCATGTCCTTTGTGAGCTGTTTTGTTAATACACAAAATCATTTTGTTTTGCATATCTGGCCAGTCCAAGGAGTATTTTTAGAAACCCCTAACTTGGAAAAAAAAGTTTCCTTGCTTTCACAGTCATGACAGAAACCAGCCATTTCACTATTAGCAAGAGTAATTTGTTCAAGCTCCATCACAAAGTGTGTAGTTTGATGCAAATGTTACCTGTCTGCTGGGCCACCTGGCCTAACATAGGTCAAAACTAATGGTCTGGATTTGTGCCATTCTTCATGGGCTCCTCCTGTAATGAAATGACAAAAGTTGTGAAATGCACAAACGTTTTACTACACAAACATATGAAGCAGTTTTTGAAAACCTGTCAAAAGATTTCAACAAACACAGAAAATAAAGCAAGCAGTTAATGAGGATTGCATTGCATCTGTATGAGCCTTGAGGCTAATTCCCATGCACTGCCCATCACTATTTCTTTCCCTGACTTACAAAAGCTGACCTAGTGACATGGTTACCATCATCATGGGCAGAAAGAACACTGACCTCGGAGCACAAATCCAAAACTGTTGCCTTCTTTGTACAGCGTCACTTCAATGGTCTTTGGAATAATGCCAGCACTGGTTTCTGGAGCTATAAATAAGAAGGACATGGAGATGAATTACCTCTCTGAAATACCACTTTTTTTCCTTTTGAATTGTGGCCTTTATAGAGGTTGCCTTATTGTTCACACAAATCTTGTAATATGAAAGGATTTTTACTTAGAGGAACACAATAGTTGTCTTAAACATCAAAGTCAATTAAATAATTGCATTAAAAGAATCAATGTTCTAGATTGTATGAATACAGACCGGAGACACTCATCATATCATCATACTAAGAAATATTTCCCTTTCTCAACAAGTTTCAAAGCAGACTCTAGCTTTGCTGTTACAATTTCAAACAAATTCTCAGATTTTTGGTCTTTTCTTGTTTCTCATCTTGCCACGTGTGAAGGGTGATTGTGTAGTGTTGGTCTATGTCTTATTTATTTCCTAAATAAAGTATACACCTTATTATTAAGCAGTATTTTTTGTCTCCCATGGATTCCTTGTATAATGCTGCAAACAGATTTCGCTACTTATCCCTTGTGCATAGCTAAATTCCCCAAATTTTGATCAGAGCATAAGGGGTACTTAAGCACTTCACTTAATATTCTGACTGCAGAAGAATACAATCTTCACTGCTAGAAGAACAGTTCTGTCTACATTTTGATTGAGATCATTGTTAAATTTTAAAAGAAATTTGTTCATTCTTAATTTAATACTTTGCTAAACCACATTTTGATCAAATGCTGTTTATCTGTGACTTCCAAATGTAGATGAGCCAACAAATCAGACGTTGTCAGCTGGTGTTGAACTTAGGGTTCAAACAAGGGTCTATACCTGGTTTGTTAATCATACATATTACTAACTAATGCCATTCAATTCCTGAACAGCAGTTTGCTGGCAGAGGTTAATGGCAATCGTAGTCCATGGACATTTAGAGAGCCACAATTTGGCCACCTCCGGATGGAGAAAATGTGTTCTGTCCTGGTATAGATGGAAAAGAGGTAACAAGCAAACAAACCAGAGGTTTGGGGAAGGTCTGTGGCTCAATGGCAGAGTATATGTTTTGCATACAGGAGGTTCCAGGTTCAATCTCCAGCCTCTCCCATGGAAAGGATTAGATAGTCAATGACGTGGAAGACCTCAGCCTTAGATCCTGGAGAGCTGATTCCATTCTGTGAAGGCTATATTGACCCTGACACACCAGTGGCTTGATGGTGTGAAGCTGTTTCATGTGTAAGCCAGAATTCGTTACTTATCTGGGATACCTATGCCCATAGCTCAGGTTTTCCTCTGTAGCCAAGTCTTCTGCAAGTCTGCTTTTACGTAACAGAAAAACATCAACATTTTACATTTGCTTAGTAACTTGTTGCAATCTTTCATCACCCAAATTAAATTTACTCTTTAGGATATTTTTAAGAAGTGTCAAAAACACACTTCACAGCTTTGATTAGAAAAACAAAATTGTATTTGAACGTGAGAAGTTTAGGCAAGCTGTCAGCTCCTGCCACAGTATTTGAATAGCAGGAACTCACGTTTCAGTCTGTGGGTTAAGAACAGTGTCTGCAATTTTGTGAACAGCTGAGAATCTTATCTATTCTTCTGTTGAAATATCCCAAGGTGCAAATAGCAACAATTTACTAGCTCCGCCTGCCTGGGCTTACAAAATCTCAAGAACTATCAAATATTTACAAGCAACAGCATCCAGCATGGATGAAACAAAAAGAATCCCACACAATACAAAAGCATTCACACCCATATCCTCAAGCTATGGTGACAGCGAGGAGGTTGAGATGGGCACATGACCTGTGTTAAATCAGCATCCATAGGTAAAAGACATAGAGGTTGAGCCCCTTTGAGAGCCATGCGTCATTAAAGCAAAATTCAATTTGGCTGAAAGGGTGCATTTGAGCTTCTAAGTTATGTTTTTCACAACAGGACATACTGCCAAAATGGGGGAGAGAGCTGATGAGTTACTGGATAGCAGAGCACAGGAGTTGCTGCTTGATCATCATAAGGTAAGGGAGATCTAATCAGGCCATTTCAGGGCAGCACACAACAACACGCACCCATCACATTGAGTAAAAATTGTTCCCTCTGGAAACCATCCTGTAACAGTCACCATCCATACAACTGTGCAAAGAATACTATGCTTCCCCTATGGAGAAGGGGAAAAGATCAAGCAAGCAGAGAGGAGACAACTCAGCAAAAGAGTTCATGTTTTGCAAGCAAATGGCCCAGACAGCTTTACTTAAAGGCACTTGGACAGAAAAGCAGGCATGGAAAACCCTCATGCCTGTGACCTTGGAGAAACCACTGCCTGTCAGTGCTCAAAATAATCAATAAAAGCACATTTCATATATTCAAGGGAAAGGGAAGCTATCTCCTTGAAGCATGATCGAATTGTGACACAGTATTAAAAATGGAAGGACTAACCAGCAGGGGGGAGCTCATATTCTACCTCCAGTACCACTCTTTCTCCCACGTTCTTCAAGAGGCTTATGATTTCATCATGTCGCAGTTTGGTCAAGTTAATCCCATTCACTGACTTTATGTAGTCGCCGACATTTAGCTGATCGCTTCTGTAACATACAAAACAAAATCTCTATTAAAATTCCCACCAGATATTTCATACCTATGCGTAGATCCTTTCTAGCTAACTACCTGATATCTCTACTAATGATCTGCAATAATGACAAACAGTCTTATTTAATGCGACACCATATCCCACATTCACCATCGCCTTCTTCAGCCTACCCACTAAACAGTGTCAACTCCATGTGCAAATAAATAGATGGAGGGGGAAGATAGGGGAAAGGAACATAGCATTTTTAAATGAATACTTCTAAGATTTACATGTTGTGATCTCTTAGCTGGCAAGGCTGATAGCAGTGTTCAAAAACCACTCCAAGAATAAGGTTCTAAAAACATAATTTTGCAGCCACTGCTTTGATCACAGCAAACAGACCAGAGTGGAATGCCAAGGCCATGCCTTCTCAGCAATTCATTTGCAACTTGGCAAGCTCCATATCAGGAGCCTCTTGTGGCGCAGAGTGGTAAGGCAGCCGTCTGAAAACTTTGCCCATAAGGCTGGGAGTTCAATCCCAGCAGCCGGCTCAAGGTTGACTCAGCCTTCCATCCTTCCGAGGTCGGTAAAATGAGTACCCAGCTTGCTGGGGGGTAAACGGTCATGACTGGGGAAGGCACTGGCAAACCACCCCGTATTGAGTCTGCCATGAAAACGCTGGAGGGCGTCACCCCAAGGGTCAGACATGACTCGGTGCTTGCACAGGGGATACCTTTACCTTTACCTTTAAGCTCCATATCAACTATCCGATCCAACTCAAGGGTTTAAAAAATTAGGAGAAGCCCCTGCTTATCGTTAGCAAGCCCTTTTCTCAGAATGTTGTACTTTCCACTGAAGTTGTCTTACCTTGCCGCCAGCCCTCCTGGTCTCAGATTGGAGACTCTTGGCTTCCCGTCTTTATCTGTGCCCCCAGATATAGTTAATCCAAGGGTGCTGCCTTCCTTTTTGATCAACTCCACAATGGTGACTCCTCTGAATTCCTCTGGGGAGACAAAAAAGAAGTTGAGAACAGAGTTCAGTTCACTAGGCAGTGTTAGACTCTCCTCTCCAGCAGTCAAGACAACTGTCAGTCTAGCTGAAAAAATAACAGGCAATAATGTTTATGATGAAAAGTTGGTAGCATTGCAAGGACAAAATCTTTGGTATAACCCCCCACCCCCTACCCCCATGTCAGTGAGTATGAAGAAGAGTTGGGGAAACAGGAAAAAAACAGAGAAAATGACTCAATCATTAGAACAACCCTCATGATGACAAACCAGAACAACTCCAAATGGCTATTAGCTGTGACACAGGTGTGGAAAAAAGTGTTCTTTAATCATTCAGTGTGGAGCTTCAGGAGGGATGTTTGGGCAGTTTGACAGGAAGATCAGATAAATAACGGAGAAAAGCGTTCCTGGACTGCACATAAAATACTAGATGTCAGATAAAGATTGAGCCTAACCTTTGTGATAGATCTTCCATATATAGAATTTTTGTTTCTGTGGGGCAGCACTCCATCATGCAGTCCGTGCTTCAGACTTAAGTGGCACTGCCCAATGCAGACATAATTGCTCTCTGGTCCCTGATCACTGGGAGATTCTCTCCCCCCCATGTTACATGATCTTTCCTTACTCACATCATTACAGGCATGAATTGCCTCCTGCTCTTTAATGCCACAGATAGTCACGGAATGGCCTTATTTGTATAGTACATTTTATGCCATCCTCCCACCAAAACACTCAGAGTGTCATAAAGTGTTCTTCCCGTCTCTGTTTTGTCCCCCAAGCAACCCTGTGAAATAGGCTAGGCTTGATTCAAATACTATATCCAACCTTCGCACACGATCACCATTTTATTTTTTGGAAACTCATACATGTGCTAAAGCTCTCAGTCGGACCTTGAAGACTTAAGAGGTCTCCAAGATTGGCAATTTTTAAATTATATTTTATTTATATATTGCCCTCCCCGAAGGCTCAGGGCAGTTCACATGAAACATAGGGAACAAGAACAGTACATCAGACTCAAAAGCTAATGAATGGATAACAATAATAGTAACAATAAACTGTGAGGATAACAATTCTAACAAATACCAATCTAATAGACCCATGGTTGGTCAGTTCAAGCGTGTGGGTTCATGGGAGTGAGGTCTGGGGCTTGCTGGATTTTGTTAATTTTGGTTGACCTCAACCAAATGCCTCAATCAAATTTAGGAAGCATATAAAGCAGAAGGGAATAAAAAAATCAAATGGGAAAAGAAGCTTTTAAATATGACCTGAATCCCAGACAAAGTCCTGACAAAGTGGTGATATGAAGTGGTCCACCTCAGAATGAGTCATGTTGTATCAGGGAACCTTTTAGGTAGTAGGCTACAAAGCCCTCCAGTGATTCCCTCAGAAGGCCCACTACCCTTACGCTGAGAGTGGGGTTTGTTTGTTTGTTTGTTTATTTATTTATTATGTTTATATACCAACTTCCCTGAAGGCTCAGGGTGGTTTACATCAACAGGAACAGGTTGCCAGCTCCAAGCTGGGAAATTTCTGGAAGTTTGTGGGAGAGTTTGGGAAGAGTGGAGTTTGGGAAGGCTTTGCAGCATGGATGCAGAGCCGTAGCACACAGTCTGTCCTCCAAAATTTCCATTTACTTCAGTGAAAACAAACTCTGGTCCCACTCTTCAACTTTGAGTGCTCTGGAAAGAAACTGTGAAGCCAATGCTGCTCCAGCTGGTCATGCTGTGGTCCTGTGCCACCGTGGACATTTGGAGGTGCAAGGGTTGGCACGCTCACTGTTGGCCTGACCAGGAACCCCCTGGAGAAGGGGACTGCAGCCCAGAGGCATTCATGCCATAGCCAGTTAGCCTGTGGGGTGCCTGGAATCTGGACATTCCTTTGAAAATGCCTGACCAGCCCCAAACACTCAGGAAGATATGTGCCTGACAGACTACAGAAGTTCATCTTTTTGAGAGTGAATGAAGGACAGTAGCTGAGGGAATCAGGAAGCCTGTGTTTCAATGAGCTTAGTCTCCCCAGGGAAATCTCTCTCAGATTCTGGCCCTTATACCTGGACAGCAAAAAACTTGTAACCTATCATACATGGCTGTTGTAAGGACCGTTATGTGACGGTGTTAGGATACTTAGAAGTATTTTTGACAGTTAATGGCAGTATTCATATAGACATTTTTTATTCAACTCAAAGAGAATAATCTCAAGCAATCTCCAATTTGGGACCAAGTCCATAGAGAAATTTCAGACTGAATTTAATTTATGACAGAGTTATCAAGGAAACTTGATATGCCCTGCTTGATGTTAGGTTAGTAATATTATTATGTCATTACGTTTATATCATCTCCTTCTTTCTGTCTTCAAAGTCAAGGCAGCATTCATAGGAGTCATGCCTTCCAAGGAGGTCTCCCATCCAGCCACTGAATAGACCCAAACCTACTAAGGGTTAGCAAGGATACTGTTTATTTAGCCTGTACATTTTTATTCTGCTCTTCCCTTCAAGGAGCTCAGGGTTCTTCCTTCTTCTATTTCATCTTCACAAACACCACCCTATAAACTAGGCTATCCCAAAAGAAACATTAACTCGTCCAAGACCAGTCAGTCAGCTTCATGGCAGCTTGGGTCTTCCAGACCCCAATCTAACCACTATACCATACTGCATCACTCTGTCACATTGGTACCAAACTACTGTTCTTCAAAAGGTAACCTTCACTTTCTTCATGGCTGTGGCTAGAACCTCACACGCACATATCCAAGGTTATAAATTTACTCCACTCTAACATAATTCAAGATCCTACCTACAGTAATTGTTAACACCTTCTTTTTTTTTAAGTGTGCTATACAGCATTAAAACAATTGGCCTGAATGTTGAACTTAGAATGCTTTGATTTGCATAATGCCGCAATAGCAAAGGAACATGTGTCATGGTTTCAGGTTTCATTGTGATAATTGATAAGGCAGTTCTTGTAAAAGTGCTCATATACTCCTACAGGAGTAGGGAATAATGTGCTGATGAAAGAGCTGGTTTGGAAGGCATTCATTCATTCATCACGTTGCCCCTGTTTATCACAGCGACAATATCTCCTATTTTCCTAATGCTCTCGTTAAAATATCAAACTGCTTTAATTAATGGCCAAGTACAGTAACGTTGGCTTTCAGTTTATTCATCTAGGATCTCAGTGAGTGCCAGGAATCTTCCCACCACCCCCTGCTGCTTGAAATGGAATAGCACCTGGCATGATCTTTGCATTTTTCAAGAAGAAATTTGGAAGAAGTGACAAATCAACTCTGATAGTGCCACAGTAAAAAGGTTATTAGCTTTTTTAGTGGGTGTTAACAATTGGTTTCTAAAAATTGCTTCACAAAATCACGCTAGCCCAAATCCATCATGGGCGAGGCTTAAATAGAAAATCTGTTCAGAATTCTCTCAGAACATCTGATCGACATGTACTTTTATATGTTTAAGATATTTATAGGCTCTTTTTCCTAGCCAACTCATAGCAATTTAGTTAATCATGATGCATTTACAAACAATAGTTTTATAAAGCACACACACAGAGTAACACCTTCAGGAATCTAAACTAGGCAAGTGTGTGTTAGAAAAGTCTTACAGAGTTTCCAAAAACCTAACAAGGAGATAACTGCATAGTTTCAGGAGCTATATATAAAGAGCTTCTCACTATTATCCTAAGCTGCCAGAGGGCAGAATAATGAACATGACCCATTGACAAGACCTTGGTTGATTAAAGGTGTTCCAAAGCAAGAAACTTGAAGTTACCCGTTAGGGTTGCCAGGTCCCCCCTTGCCACAAGTGGGGGATGGGGGTAGGGTTGCCAGATTCAAGTTGGGAAACTCCTGGAGATTTGGGGGTGCATCTGGGGGTGCAGGGACCACAGTGGAGTGCAATGCTATAGAATTCACATTCCAAAGCAGCCATTTTCTCAGGGCAACTGTTCTCTGTAGTCTAGTCTTGAGCTGAAATTCCAGGGGATCCCCAGGTCCCACCTAGAGGCTGGCACCCCAATACCAGCTTGTGGAGGGCTTTTAAAGGTCAACACCAACACCTTGAATTGGGCCAGTGAAAGCACTACTGGCAACAATTCTCATCTGCTTCTCAGGGGACAAAGTCAGGTCTGAGACAACCCATAACCAATTAGGAAGTGCTATCTCTCAGAGACAAACTAATTTCCTCCAAGCTGCCGGCAATCCCTACAAGCATCATATGTACAAGGAAGAGAAGGCCAAGGCACTCCTGCAGTGTCTATAAATCCTCTCAGTGTGTGACAACATCCATCACTACTAGCCTACAGGAAACCTCATGGTAACAAACCATAAGCCATTTCTCAAATATCCAATTTGCCTTCTAAACATGGACGCTTTTTCCCCTTTTTAACATAAGCAAGAGGATTATGACAGTCAATCATGGCTGAGAGCTAATTATCCTGGACAATGTCAAAGAGCCCAGGAAAAATGAAAGCTTTTAAAAATAAAATAAAATAATAGCATTGAGGGTAGGGTGGGATCCACATAGTACCAGGTGGTAGATCTTTCTACAATACATGACAGAACTTTTTACAATACTATTTCCTAAGACACAGGTAATCTCAAGACACAACGGCGTTCAGTCCCATAGTGCTACGCACCATCCTGAACCATTTGGTGATACACAAAGATTCATTGCCTTACCCTCAGCTCCAGATTATTTATGAAGTATATTAAAAGAGAAAACACAGGATGGCAATAAATGAATAGTTTCCAGAGTTGATGGAGGTAAACAGCCAGTTCCCCCAAGGATTGGTGCTGGTACCCACCAATGCTATTTAAAGTAGTTACCAATCCATACGTCATCTCAGAATTGTTACGTTTACTCAGAACCTTTGGTGAAGAAACACTTTTAGAAAGCCCAAGTACACAGTGCCTATTGAGTCACCTCTGTACAAAGACAGATGTCTGAACTTTCCGGTGTCCTCCTAGGATCCTTTTCTTAAACATTGGAATGATGCTGGTTATTTTACAGTCGTCTGACACAGAGGCTGACATTAATAACAAATTACATATCTTTGTTAGAAGGTCAGCAATGTATTTTTTACCTCATTAAGAATTCTTGGGGGCTTATCATCTGGATCAGGCATATTTGTAAATATTTAATTTCTCAATAAGCCCTAAAGGTGCTACTTTGGATACCACTCTATAAAGTTTGGCTCAGATGTCTACCTAGCTTCTTCCACGCTGTTCAAAGAAACAAATATTCAGTGTATCTGTAATCTCCCTAGCACTCTACAATAATCTTCTATCATCATAATTGAACGGTCCAGTGTTAGCTGGTTTTCTGCTTCGGATTTCTTTAAAGAAGTGACTAATCCTAATGCTTCCAGTAAGGTGCTTCTCAAATTCCTTCTTTTTGTTTGATTTAGAGCACTTCATTATTTTGCCACAGTTTATACTCTCTCAAATTTCCCTCCACTATTTCAGCCAGTGTGGTATAGTGACTTAAGAGTGGCAGACACTAATCTGGAGAACTGGGTTTGATTCTCCACTCCTCCACATGCAGCAGCTGGGTGACCTTGGGCTGGTTGTCACAGCACTGATAAAGCTGTTCTGACTGAGCAGTAATATCAAGGCTCTCTCAGCCTCACCCACCTCACAGGTGTCTGTTGGGGGGAGAGGAAGGGAAAGATGTTTGTAAACTGCTTTGGAACTCCTTTGGGTAGAGAAAAGCAGGGCATACCCCCCTGCTTTTCTTCTTCTAAAGCAATCAAACCCCACTCCCCCATGTGCAGATAGCTCACAGTACTCTCACAGCTCTCTCAGCCACACCTACCTCATAGGGTGTATGTTGTGGGGAGAGGAAGGGTAGGTAATAATAAAATGATTTGAGATTCCTTTGGGTAGTAAAAGGCATGGTATAAAAACCAACTCTTCTTCTACAATTGCCTTCCTCGATTCTATTTGTTAACCATGCCAGCCCCTTCATGGCATCATTTCTATCCTTCCTAGTCAGCGGTAGACATTCTAGCTAAGCTTGTATTGTTGTGGTTTTAAATAATCTCTAAATATGCTGAAGAGATCTGACTGCAGCTTCCTTTTATATTAATCCCCACATCTTTGGGAAACAGCCTCTTTTAAAGTTAAACCAGACTGCACTGGACTTTTGAGGCAATTCCAAATTTGCTAGCCACATCAAACATAAACAAAGCACCCTCGGACTTAGGTATGTAGCAGTGTTCTTGAAACAAAGTTGAAATGAGGTTACAGCCTTCCTTATGCAAAAACAAAAATGCTTTTGGCAATTTGAGACAGCTGAACTTTAACTGCCAATATGACTAAGGGATAATGATATAGAAATTCATTGATAATAAGCCAGAATTTCATTTTAGATATGCCATAGACCCACACGGGCCACCCACACCTAGAAAGCAAGAAAGCTCTTTGGTTATGTTGCGTTATCATAGAATCTTAGAGTTGGAAGGGGCCCTATATTCGGCTTGTCTCATTTGGAAGGCTCTTGATATAAGGATAGAATCCTTAAAGAGAAAGCATAGGCACAAATTTCATTGGCTGGCCTCCCTACAAGAAGACAGTGGGAAATAGGGCATTTAACTTGCTGGGACAGTTTCCAGTAGGCCCTGTCCTGAAGGGCTGCTGTTGATCACAACCAAGCCCTGTTGCTACTGGTCTGGCTCAGCTTGGATATGACCGGGAATAACAACGGAAGAGACCGTTTAAACCCATTCTCAGTGGTTGGGTCTAAACTGCATGCCTCCTGAGCCATTTTATATCAGCTCGTTCCATTTCTATTAGCAGACATGCAAAACTTAAGGACAGCTTTCAGACGCAGCATAAGTTTAATGTTAACATATGGCACTGATTATCAGGTGCTGGGTATAAAATGTCTATTTCAATCATGTTCTGATTGTCAGACTTTGAGAAACATGGAGAGATAGAGAAAGCAAGAGGCTGTGGCTCATTAATGAATATCTGCTTTACGTGCAAGAAGTCCCAGGTTCAATCCCTGGCATTTTCAGTTTTAAAAGATCAGACAGCAGAGAATGCAAAAGATTTCTGTGTGAAATGCTGGAGAGCTAACGTGTGTCAGAACAGTCAGTACAGAACCTGACAGACCAGTGGGTTGGATCCCTCAAGCTGTGCTCCCTGTGTCTGCCAACTCCCAGATATGTGGCACTGCCATCTAAGTCCAAGGTGGAATTCACTGGTGGTATTAGAACCTCTGAAGTTTGCCCCGAATTGACTTGTGGACAGGGTGGTAGCAAAGGATCTTGAGATTATCCTTGTGACAATGCATTTCCCAACCCAGAGCTGGCAATCCTATGTATGGTGCAGGCAAATATGAACACAATCATGGAGAGAGCTGGTGAGCAGGCTGAGAAAGTCCACACTGGAAGGTGGGTGGCAAGAGAAGAGTGAATGGGGGGCCTGATGGTAGACAGAGAAGCCCTTGGACTTCCCAGGACTCCCTACGACCTCCTCTGGGGATGCACATCGAATTAATCAAACTGGTTCCATATTCAGAACAACTGGAATATCAAATACACGTGGGGAAAAAAGCATTCTTGCACTTACCTGGAATACTTTGTCTTCTTGAAACTAGTGCAGTGTCCAGTCCTCCTGGGTCTTTGCTCCCTTTTGAATAAGGGCCATCATCTACAGGGAAAAGAAAAACAGAGAGCAAGAGGACATTAACCCAAAAGGATGTTTAAAAAATATATTTCGGCTTAACATTTCCTGAAAGCTTCCTTGTACAATCTTTTTTTTCCCTTTGGAATTTGTGCGCAGAATAATATTGCCACAGAGATGGTGGGTAAAAACTAGGTTCCAGTGGTGGCTTCTTCACCACATCTGCAGCAATACTTAGGGCAGGGCTTGACAAACCCCAATGACCAGGGCATCATGACACCCAATAGGGCTATTACTATTTTCACCCATGGTCTTATCACAGTGTCTCCCAAGGATATTTACTAGAAATATAACACTTATTCATCATTTCACATCAGAATATTAAACTGTTCAGCAATGGCGGACACATTTATTTCTTAGCCATTCTGTACCGGATCCAATTTTCAACTGAAAGACGCATTTTAAAGCAATAATGAAATCACAAGGAACAGAGAAGATTAGGTTAGGGCTACAGGATAGCTCTTTATGGTGGTAATGACAACCAGGGATACCCCATGTGTATTTAAAACATTTTTTGTCGCAGCTTGTCTAAATTTACAAGAAACTGTAGAGCTCAGAATTCGGTTTTGTAGCCACAAATAATTATATAATACGGTCATTCAAATACAAAGCAGTAAAGGCTGAACAATAAGCCTGGCTCTACAGCTGAGGAAAATTAACCAAGGCCAGCTTTAAGGGGTCTTAATGAACATATTGGTCTTATGATATAGCAGGACACCCCACCCCTGTTCCACATTCAGGCAGAATCAAAGCTCTTTGCAATGCTATATGAGCCACTGCAGACTATAGCGGAGGCATGGCAGGGAAAGTGCCATTTTCAGTAGCATTCTTCTGGAAAGGGCAATGTGAGTACCAGTTTATGCCAGAGTGACTTGCAGATTTATCCCTATGTGCAAGGGAATCGGAAGCCGCAGTGAGTTAAAATGATAAAAAGCCCATGGATCATCAGTGGCCCTTTCTTTGCCTCAGGGGCATGCATAAGGGACATGGGAAACAGTAGGAAGCCTATTGAATAATGGAGATCCAAGACACCTGCTTTCACCAGTCTCCCTTTACACTGGGCTTTCTGAGACCTTGTCAGCAGGAGAGGGCAAGCAACAACTCACCGTTAGATCAAATAAGCAGCTACAAGTGCAGTTTGCAATCAGGGATGATAACACAGCAAGCAGTGGAACTGCACTAAGCCCTAACACTGGATATGGGAAACTGCCATAAGCCCAAGATCCATACTACTTCTCCAGCCCCATGACCCTTTCCAGGAGAAGAGCCAGTGACTACCCAATTTGATTTATTTTCAAGGAGATTACCTTTTAAGGGAGATTTTAAAAACTCAGAGCACCATTTTGACTGTGGCTAGATTTAAGATGTGTTGCCTGGAAGCTTTGGGGGTAGAGCTGGAAGACGGCGAGATGGGACCTCAATGGAGTATAATGCTATGGAGTCCACCCTCCAAAGCCGCCATTTTCTCCAGGGGAACCAATCTCCGTCATCTGGAGATGAGCTGTAATTTGAGAGGACCCCCAGGTCCCACCAGGGGACTGACATCCTTAGATTAACACATGTCAACCATTGTTTGATCATGGTTAGGCTTACAATGTGATGCACATACGTTAACCAATGCAACGAAGACGTTAACCTAATTAGCCATCTGCCTCTCATTACAGTCCCCCACAATCAACAAAATGTCCTTTTGGTAATGCCAGATGAGCCACACAAAAAAACAACAACCTCAGCTGCTAAACTAGTCCATATAACAAAGTACTGTCTCTTTTGACTAGCAGTTTCTGCCCAAGTCATCAGGCAAAGAATATCCTTTAAATTGTGATTGCAAGAATCCACCCGACTAGCAGAACAGTTGTAGAGAACTGGACTATACCACATCGCCAGCATACCAATTCAAAAGCCAGCAATGCTCAAAAATGTAATCCTGGCAAGATTTCCATTCTCCAAAGTAGCTCATCTTGAAGAGATTACAGGCCCCATTGTTCTACCTACCAAATTACTGTTTAATTACAACAACTAGCTCTGTGCTTCTGAATACAAAATAATTCACAACTTATATTTTAGAGCACTAGAATTGATCAAGAATAATGGAAATATAAGCAGACAACTTTTAGTTCAAACAGGCAGACGGACTGGAAACATGTTGAGACTCCCTAAGTGTTCAGTTGAGTTCATCAAAACAATTCAGAGTTCCAGAAATTATGGGCTCAAAGATAATTCAAAGAGAATACAGAATCTTTGGCTTACAGGTACTATCGAGCTCCAGAGGTAATGTGGCCAGTTACAAGCATGGTGTAGCGGTGGGCTCTAATCTAGAGAACCATGTTTGCTTCACCACTCCGCCTTCACATGCAGCCAGGTGGGTGACCTTGGGTCATTCAGTTCTCTCATAAAGTGACTGGTGTGGGAGGGAAAGGGAAGCCACTTTGAGACTTAGAGGAAAGCAGGGTATAAAAATCTACTGTTCTTCTTCTGCAAGCCAAGATAAGGGGGGGGGGGGTTCTTTTAAAAGAAACAAATGATACAGAATTTCACTATGGATCAAATCAACACACCATCCAGTCATTGGAGCAACAGAGCTCTAATTCTAGAAGCAAAGGTTGGCTGTCCTGAGGAGCCACGGATGCCAGCTCAGCTCAGCGGTTACAGAAAAACAATCAGCCATCTGCCTCTCATTAAAAGCACCTTTGCAGCCCCACACCAATCACCAAAATGTCAAAACATCCTTTTGGTAATGCCAGGACTTAGTTGAATGCAACCCCCTCAAAATCAGCAAGTCCTCTCTTGAGATGCACCACACACACACACACACACACACACACAAAAACAAGCTCAGCAGCTAAGCTAGTATCTTAAAATCCTGCCCTCGGCAAATTTGCCTATTGCCACCAAGAGCCTGGGCAGACAGCTGAATGGCCTGAGTCAGCAACAGGAAATCTATGCTGGCTATTTGCAATTAGCCATTCAAGGAGGATGCCGGTCATCAAACTCCTCTGGCATTACACGCTGACAGTTCAGATGGCAAACAATTAGCACCAAGACTTCCCTTTCTCCACCTCAGACTCTTCTCCCTTAAGGATGCTTAAGTGTTTGTTTTTGCTCATTAGCTGACTGAAATGTTTGAGCAGTCAAGGAAGGTGCTTGTTGAAGTGTGAACTGGCATTTGCTTGCATTCATTTTCCTGCTGCTCCTTTTGTTCATGTTTGGCTAGCTTCCCGCTTTGTCAATCAAGTTTATTTTATGAGAGATTTCTTTTAACGCCCTGTCCACGATGGAGGCCTTTGGACCGTATGTTCAGCCATATCCAATCTTATTGCATAGCCTCTCGTGTTGACCACAGTCAAAGGAGCTTCACTGGAAACAGCTGTTCCGCTTTACAACTACTGGAATTGAATCTGGGAGTTCTACTCTATGCAGGAACCTTGGTGGGTAACTTCGAGTCACTCTCTGCCTAACCTACCTCTCAGAATTGTTTCAAGGATAAAATAGAGGAGGGCAGAATGAAGCAAGCTGCTCTGCTTCCCCATCATGGAGAAAGATTGGGTATAAGTTAAGTAAATAAAAATATATTCTTTTCTAGTCAGTCATGTTCTGTCCTATTTGTCCAGATCAGAGAATCCACTTGGTATTTCACCATCTGCTGAAGTAGGGCATTTCCGCACAGTGGTCAAAATGGTGAGACGCCTGCAACCTGCGATATCATGATATTAAATTACGCTATTCCTCCCCTCCACACTTCAAAACCTTCCTGCTGTGTCTTCCCCTTCACACATGCTGCACAAACAGCAAACAAGAGATTGAAGCACTCTTTCACTCACCACTCCTTGGCCTGTCAATCAATGAGGCCAACCAATTGGTGGTTTGTTGGTCTCGCCCCCCCCACTTTTTTTTACTTGAGACTTACATGTTGCAATGCATATTCAGTTCTATGAAAATGCATTGCTACATTATTTAAAGCTCCCCCCCCAAAAAAAAAACAGCCAGCAAGCTGAGGGCACAGTGAGGGAGGCAGATTCTCCCCTCCCATCATTTAAACTGGCCGAACGGCTCCCGGGGAGCTCCCAGACACACACCCCAATCAATCCGGGCAAATTAATTGGGGGTGGTTCACACACACACCCCATCAACCCGTCACCCCCACCATGCCTCCTTCCCTGAACAGTAAATAGAGGGGGGAGGACAAGAGTGAGGGTGGGACATTGATAGGCTGACTATTGCACGTTTCACCCTCCATACATTCCTTCTGCTAGTTGCTTCTTGGTTGTCTGCTGGTGGATTGCGCTTTTTAGGTTGGTGAATCAACTTTTTGGGATTCCCGAAGTTGTGCTTTAAAATGGAGGATGTAGCAAGCTGGCTGCTGCCCAGATGCTGGATGTATGCGACATCATGTGGAGTGGCCAGAATATGCCGCCTACATTCGGCAAACATTACACTATATTTATTGCATGCAGAAATGCCCTCAGTATCTCCCCACAGGGAGTTTCCATTTGCTTTGCTTATGCTTAAAGCACATGTAAGAAGTGTGTCCCTGAAGCTTCTCCAGTGCCAGTTATTCTGAATATTCTCCATCCAGTGTATTATAATCTACTTATGTCAACATAGGTGTTTGACAGAAAACTCCTTTGCCATTTTTTTTTTAAAAGATATATAACCTATAATATTATTACCTCTAATATTATAGATATAATTACACAGAGGCCATTTCTATGCAATAAAAAACACTATGACAGATCGGATAAGATCCAGTGTACTCCCTTTCAGCTTTTTACACATGAAATTAAGAGGGGAAGAAATAAGTTATACTGTTAATAATATTAAACCACAAAACACAATAAAAACCTGACTGACCTCAGGGTATATAGCAGGGCCTCAAAAATAAGAAAGAATAGTGATTCAGAAAAATTTATCAAAAGCTGTAAACATAGGGGGAAAGTTTATATATTTTATAATTTAAGCGTAATAAGAAGACCACTGCAAAAATTCCAGAACACTATATTGTGTTCGTTGGAGAAATACAAGCAGCTCTCCATATCTCGACAGCATTCGCACCTACCAAAGCTGCAACAGTCCATCACTGTGACTCGCAGCAGCTTAAAATAAAACAATAAACTAGTCCTGCCACATACATTAACAACTTAAAAAAAAAACTAAACAGAAAACTCCCAATCCTTCCAAATCCACCATGATGAATATGAAAACACAAGCAATCATAATTATACAGAGATAATTGAATTTGGAGTGTTTCAACACACATGAAATGAGAAATGGCACCTTTTCATCCATTCTGCCTACCAAATCTGAGGCTTTGAGTTCCAATTATGAGGGGTGTGTTTTGATGGCACTCATGGGATTTTATTTCAGTTTTACACCTCAGTTTAGTTTCTCATACATCTATACATCCTCCTGTTGAAATGGCAGGGGTAGGTTTTTAATCTTTCCCTTAGCCTGCACTGAATTTGTGGCATTGCAGCTATCTGTCCATGAAATTTTCAGAATTTGCAGACGGGAGTGGGGAAGGAGGACAGTATGGGTAAGAAGTAGGGTTCCCAACCTCCAGATGGAACCTGGAGATCTTCTGACAACAAGTTCCCTGGAGAAGGTGACTGCTTTAGAGGCTGGCCTTTATGGTATGTAGCCTACTGAGATCTTTCTCCACCTCCCCTAGCTCTTACTGAAAACTCTCTTAAGTATTTCCGACTCATTTCTGTTGATGGAATAACTTCCTTCATTTCGTCTCATTGCTGCTCTATGGGGAAAAAGGTCCATTAGGAACTCCATTTGGGGGGTAACTGTGAGCTAAAATGGGTTGTCAGGAAGCCATACAATGGAAATTCTTCCATTGCATATATGCTCTGTGAGACTGGAAGTTATTTTCAAGGTCTATAGATGCAGTGGGAAGGGGGGGTGTCCAGGCGTGAGAGGACTGAAGCTTTATCAGGAAGCCATGGGCTAAAACAGAGTGTTTTGGACAAGTTCTGAGCTTTAATTCCTCTACAGTTAAAATCCGGGCAGAGTGAACTAAATCAGAAAGACTATAAAGCAGAGTGCTATGTAAATAGTCAACAAAAACAAAAGCTGCACCACTTCATTTCAATCTTTTTTTACAAGAGCAAAAATAACATTATGTAATAAAAAGTCAGAGGAGAAAGCACTCAGACAGAAAGTGGCCATTTATGAGAAGAACCACTGAGATTAAAAAACAACACAAAACCCAACACATATAGCAATTCATTTCCCTCATTGAGGAGATACTGCCAGGATCTATCCAAAAGAAAAACTGGAAGCATGAAGGTGCAATGGGCAAACCAGATAGCACTTGATTCCATAAGTAAGTAAAATTAACTAGTTTGCTGTCTTCTCTTTGCACATGCTGCCATCTTTCCCATTCTACAGTGTCAATATCCTCTTTGCAAATAACTCATTACAAATGGCTCTGGCTTCCAAAAGTTGCAGAACACAGTTAACTCTCGGTCGTTGCTTGACTTGTGCCAAGATTTCACTGCAGGTAGCTGCTACAAGAAGAAAAAAATAAAACAAAACACAACCCAGCAGAAGCATCGTTAAGTGGTTGCAAAAGAGGAGCAGTAGGGGCTACTAACTGCAACCTCTCACATTATGAGCGGTCAAGGGACCATAAAGTCTAACCTGGATCAGATTAACTAAACATAATTTGTTAAATCCTTGTCGGCAATGTCATAGATATCATAAATATTTACCACCACTTGCTTTCCAATTTTTCCTGTGCCTTGCCTCTTTTTGCTTTCTCACCAGGACTGTCAATTATTTTACATTTTAAAGGAATGTGGGGCAGTTTGGAAAGATGACCCAAAGAAAGTTTAACAACATTAACAACCTGTTTAAAGGCAGGAGGAACAAAGACAAATGGTTTTATGAAGTTTCCCCCCATCCAATTGGGAGCTTTTTAGCTCTCCTGCTTTCAATTTAGTGATCTAACTAGCTTTGAAATATACACAGAGAAATGGTCCAACAGCTAACTTATGATTCTTGTTTAAGCACTTTTATATTGAATCCATCAAGGTTTAAATATTTTCTGCCTGCAGCAACAGGTTCAAGACTCATATCTTAAGAGCTTCAACTGTTGCTGAATTAAAATCTTTATTTTCCAGCAGTTTTCATACAGAATTCATATCAAAAGGTACCCAGTTCCAATACAAAAAAGGGTGAATTCAGTCACAAAATGAAGAGATGCAGTGCGCCACTGAATATTACAGAATCACAGAAATGTTTCAACCCATTATCTTTACTATTACGTAATCTACATCACCTGATCTTGCGTACTCCAAAGAAAATTGTCTATGAATACCACTTGCTGTGAGATAGCTGGAAAAAATTGAGCACAGACCTGATCAGTGCTTTGACAGATCACAGGAAGCCCATTTAAAGTGCTTTCAGCTTTCCAAGATATAAACAAAACCCTTACCCTATCTTATTAGAACCTCCTACTCCATTTTGCCTGGTTCAGGTCTGCCTTTTATTTATCAGCTGTTCAGCACAGTACTGAAATACTCTAGTGGCAGGAAGAGACTGGATCCAATGGAGTAAATACAGCAATTCCCAATCCGATGTTAAGCAAATCCTTTGCTTGGTGTATCAAGCCCTAAATCCAAAATGTGGTATAACAATTTCCCGTAACTTCCCTTTATCTGTTTCTTTGGCTGGACAACTCCTTTTCTTCTTTGTTTTTCTGTGTCTCACCTTTTTTGCCTTTTGAACTTGTCCATTTGGTTTTCATGGCAAAGATACTGGAGTGGTTTGCCATTTCCTTCTCCAGTGGTTTGCCATTTCCTTCAACCTTAGATATGCAGATGATACCACTCTAATGGCAGAAAGTGAAGAGGAACTAAAAAGCCTGTTGGTGCGGGTGAAGGAGGAGAGTGCAAAAGTTGGCTTGAAACTCAACATCAAGAAAACGAAGATCATGGCACCCGGCCCTCTCAATTCCTGGCAAATAGATGGGGAAGAAATGGAGATAGTGACATTTCTTTTCCTGGGCTCCAAGATCACTGCAGATGGGGACTGCAGCAAAGAAATTAAAAGACGCTTGCTCCTGGGGAGGAAAGCTATGGCAAATCTAGACAGCATCCTAAAAAGCAGAGACATCACCCTACCAACAAAAGTGCGTTTAGTCAAGGCTATGGTATTCCCAGTTGCAATGTATGGCTGCGAAAGTTGGGCCATAAGGAAGGCTGAGCATCAAAGAATTGAGGCTTTTGAACTCTGGTGCTGGAGAAGACTCTTGCGAGTCTCTTGCACTGCAAGGCGAACAAACTGGTCAGTCCTAGAGGAGATCAGCCCTGACTGCTCCTTAGAAGGCCAGATCCTGAAGATGACTCAAATACTTTGGCCACCTCATGAGAAGGAAGGACTCCCTGAAGAAGAGCCTAATGCTGGGAGCGATCGAGGGCAAAAGAAGAAGGGGACGACAGAGAATGAGGTGGCTGGATGGAGTAACTGAAGCAATAGGTGCAAACTTAAATGGACTCCGGGGAATGGTAGAGGACAGGAAGGCCTGGAGAATCATTGTCCATGGGGTCGCGATGGGTCGGACCCGACTTCGCACCTAACAACAACAACAACACCTTTTTTGGTTAAATGTATTTAGATATATCCTAATCCAATCTGGGGAACTCACCTTTGTTTGTGTATGTCAGATTATGGAGCAAGAGAGGATGATAGTAATTTTAAAAAAAACCCTGCTTTATTTGACTTTTGTTGGGGAAAGGGTCAAGTCAGAATCTGAGGGAGACCTAAATTGGCAGATAAAGGCAACAAGAAGGAAGTAATTTTGTACAACTATAAACAACAGCTAGTTTGCCACAGTAAAGTAGCTGTTTGTTTCTATAGACAGGTCTTTAAAACTGTGGGGAATGATCACTTGGCAGACACTGCTTACATTAACAAAATCAGCTTCTTTGCCTCTTACTTAAGTATGTGGAGGCAGGACCATTCACACAGGTTCCATTTTTCCTTTTTAAAGAATTGACAGGGATCATCCCCCTTTACTAGGAGCTATTTCCCTCAGAGAAGGACTACTTGTCCCACTTCCCTGTTTCAGGATCCTCTTTTATCCTGTGCTTAACTGCCCTTCTTAACTGATCTAACTGCAACTCTCAACTGCCACTTGCAACCGTAGAATTCCACTTGAACCTCAAGGTTCTGAGACCGGTTTAAAACAACCATCCACTATCTATTACGCAAGGTTATCAAAGAACTCAATTATAAGTAGTAACTTTGTAGTAGTAACTAGAACATTGAATGTCTATCTCCTAAGGTGAAGCCTTGAGGGACAGGCTTCTCTCACATCTCTCACAATACAGCAGGAAAGCGGGAAGCAACCCAACATGCCTACTTTTGCCTATTGAGGGAAGAAACCGTCTGTCACATTTACTTATCAGACCAACAATTGTGAAGGAATAAGCTCTTTTAGGGATGACACTAACTTGGCATTTCCTTATCTATTAAAATGCCATTTCAGAAGTTGCCAATAAAAAGCTGCAGTCAGATTTGTCTGAAACCTGAATTTATTACCAACAGTACCAAGCCAGATAAACAGGCAAATCCATTAATCCTAGTGGGATCCGAAAAAGTAGTAAAATGTATCTTTCTAAAAATTTCCATATGATTGTTTACCAAAAAAAAAGAAAAACTCTTTTAGAAAAACTGCACATTGTTGCTAGAAAATAAATGCTGAAGCTGTGGCAAGACAGTGTGTTTCCAAAGGAACACATTTATTGCCATGTTACACTTTGTGGCAAGAAAAGCTTTTATTTTTATCTCCTTTAAGAAAAAGAAACACAAACTGTTATAATTGAACATGATTCTAGTTACCCTTACCACCTCCGTTTTAAAATGAAGCTCATATTAATCTGCCACTCAGATTTATTATTTTTAAATTATACAAGCTGATAAGAATGTGGGCAAGAAAGAAAATTATCTTCTGCAAGTAGGTACAAATGATGCAAGCTCCTTAAGATTTTAGTTCTACAAAATACATTTCAAATACATTTCTAACTAGAAAACAGTTTCAACCAGTATTGAAATTTGATGTAAAGTACCTCTTAACTTCTGGAATTGAGGGTTGGCTATTGCTGAACATTTCTAGGGATAGAGAGAAGGAGTGATGTGCAGATTCTCCTTTCCTGCTGCAAAACTTCAGTTTTACACACACACACACAATATTCCGGGGTGTCCCCTGCCTCCCAAGAGCACCATTTAAGGAAGCATTTTGGGCTACAGAAGGAGAGGCAAGAAAGTTGTATTCTCCCGACTGAAACCCATTCATCTGTGACAGGTGTCAAACCCAAGGACTGGTATATGCCCCAAATTAATTCCCAGTTTGCTATTAAATTCACTGGTAATCCAGGGCTTGTCACTATTTCAACACAGCCTACCTCAAAAACATTATCTTTCTATACTATAAAACATGAAGGGTACTTCCCACATCGTGCCAGCCATTGATTGGTCCTGGGGTGGAGGGCACCCCCCCCCCGGGAGCCAATAAAAAGGCTGGCATGTCGTGAGAAGTGCCAGTCACTTTTGGAGGGCCCTCCCTACCAGGTCTAATCAGAAGGCTGGGATGCCGCTGCCAATGTGCTCGCCTTCTGATTAGCCCCCCACAGCTAAACAGGTGGCTGGCATGCTTCCAACACTATGCCTATTTTCTATCAGCTACTGTGCCCTTGAAGATGGCCATCTGTCTTTCACCCCAGCCCTGCTACCCATGGGCTCCTCTAGGCCTCTGGTGAGCGCCATTGCCTCAGCTCTCTGCTGGAAGGAAGCACAGATGAGCTGCAAGGGTGGCAGAGATAATCAGTATTTCAAAAACAAAATGCAAAGGGACAGACAGAATGCAATGAATGCCTTAACTCAGTCCAGTGAGTCAAGGGTTCCTTCAGGCAGTCCAAGGACATTAGCAGAAAGAGCAGGCCACGGGTTGTGTCTACAACCCAGGCCTCCCAGCCTCAAGTTAACATAGGCAGCAGCATCTCAGTCGTCACTATGTGATGACTCCCAATCTTCTGCAGTCAGCAACTGTCTAGCTAACATGGTGTGGTGCCTTTTAGACTGGAGTTCTCTTCCAGCACATAGCTGGCATTGCTTAAATGGCTCAGGGGAGCCAGGAGGGCTGACAAGGCAGGAAGATGCAGCTGGAGGATGGGCAGAGGAATGAGGAGCTCCTACAACAAGAGGGCTATCACACCCTCTTGCATTTTTCACTGAGAAAACTTAGGACAAGTTTCTGATGTAACAATTCTCTCAAATCAGTATTGCTGGCAGAATTAACTCAAGAGTTTTTCAATCTAGCTATGAAAATGGATAAGGAGGTAAGGACATATGCAAAAAGGCAGGTCTTATGCAAACAAACTAAAATGCAGCAAAGTTATGGATTTTTTTACAGATCATAGCATGAAGAAAAAATAGTAATTAAATAATATACTGTAGATGCTAAGGTCTTTCCATTACATAGATGTGAAAAAAGAGTCAGTGAGGCATAGTAGTTAAAGTATGACTAGCATCTGCAAAATTGTGGTTCAGTTACCCCATTCTATCATGGGAGGTCACTGGATGTCCTGGAAATAGTTAACTCTCTCAACCAAAACCTACCTTGCAAAGTTGTGGTTGAAAGAAGCAGCTAGTGATGAACTCATCAGAGGAAAGGTAGGATATCCATGGTTCCTCTATATATTTGTGAAACAGCCTGGGGGTGGAACGTGTCTGACTGTCCAAGTTGGAATAGGGCCAATCAGGGTGCAGCCTGCTTTGCTCTCCTCTTTGCTCTCAGATGTGCCTCAGTGTCTGGAGCCAGCAGCAGGTAAGGGGAGAGGGCCCTGGGAAAAGGGTTGTGGTGGAGGGCCTGCTAATGAGGGCCTCTTGATCTGCTAGGCTGGGCCTGCTAACGAGGGCCTGCTAACGAGCTGGCCAGCCTCCACCCGGCCCAATTGATCCGGTCCGAAGCCACCTTAAACTGCCTGGCTGGGGGCCAGAGGAGGGTACCCTTTCACGGCCCATACTTAGGAATGGGCTTTGCAGCTAGTATAAATATAAAGAGGCATATATGAAGAAGAAGAGTAGGTTCTTATATGCTGCTTTTCTCTACCAGAAGGAGTCTCAAAGTGGCTTACAGTCGCCTTCCCTTTCCTCTACCCACACAGACACCCTGTGAGGTAGGTGAGGCTGAGAGAGCCCTGATATTACTGCTTGAGCAGAACAGCTTTATCACCGCTGTGAAGAGCCCAAGGTCACAAAGCTGGCTGCATATGGAGGAGGAGCGGGGAATCAAACCTGGCTTGCGAGATTAGAAGTCCGCACTCCTAACCACTACACCAAGATGGCTAATCCTGGGTTATCTTTTTAAAGAGGATGTTTTAAATGCACAAATATTTACTTTCAATCATTTCCTCAAAACAATTCTTCCAGCTATATCAGTTAATCTGCAACATCTTAGTAGTATCACCTCTATTTTTCACCCCTGGACAAAAGAAAAAAAAATTAAGAGTACTACTGATGTTGCAGAATCTCAAGATGGATACACCTCAATGTTAAGAATAAGCATATTAATCTATACTTCCCAAATTAGAGACACGAGTGGAGACTTTATATGGAATTTGCTCATAAACCCGCTGCAACAGTGGTCCTGTCTATTAATTCTCTGCTTATTAAATAACACAATGATAAAAGAAACCAGGTGGAGAGAAACCGAGTGTTTTTTATCCATGACTGTACATCTGGAGACATTTCAAGCTTCGCTGGGCTGTCACCATCTCCAAAGCAGGATGGTACACAAGCGTCACATACGCAGCTATATTCAGCAGCCGCCTTCGTGTTCAAAGCTCAGACAGGTGTTTATCAGTTCCATTCTCCAACTGGAAGCTGGCCAGACCTGACTGGTGCCTTGACCAAAAAAAAATATCCCTCTTTCTAGAAAAGCTTTTCAAAAACTGGACTTGCTCAAGCTAAAATGTGTGAAGTGGTTTGCAACATGAAAATGAGGAAGTTAATATCAGGGCAGTTCAGGGAATAAGGCCCCGAATCCTGCATTAACAAAGCTGCCGCCTTTTACTTTAGATAACCATGTTTTAAAAAAATCAGCAGAAGGAAGCAAGCCTTTGGATTTGTATTATACACTGAAAATTTGAGGGAGCTGACAGCACCTGATTATTTGGGTACCTGCTGCAGAAATGTACTGCTGTTTTGGGTCTATGAAAGTTTGTCTTTTTGAAAAACAACCCTGTAAAAGGACAATTCAGTTTGGCATCAGGGTCAGTTTCACACATGAGTTAACATCCGACCCACATCCTGTCACTACAACTAACTGCAAAACACTCGTCCCTAGGAGGTCTGTGAAATCTACCTAAACGGGTCAGACACAGTTCACAATGAGAGTACTGCTAACCCAGGTTGGCAAGGAGATGATTTCAAGTTCTAGGACTGCATCTGCAGTCCAAACAGCTTGAGCAGCATGTTTGCTCAGCTAAAAATCTGTGGATCATTGAGCAAAGGGCCATGCAACACCCCGCTGCCCTGAGAATACATACAGTAGCCATGCAGCATCATATGCAAGGACAATGCCTAAAGCAAGCATTAGAACTGCGGCTGAATGCAGCCAGAGTACCAAATCCATTTCCCTGTACAATCTGCCAATAGCATCCATGGATTTTCTCCACACACACTTGTGAAAATGAGGATGGATACAGGGTACCCTCAAAAATTCCTGGCACAAAACATGTCCCTTCTCTTATTTATTAAAACATTTATACCCTGCTTTTCCTCATGGTCAAAGGTGGCTCCTGATAACACATAAGGGATTATAGACATTTTTATTCCCACCAGTAGCAAGAAACAATGTGAGCCAGAGATGCGGAAACAGGACAAAAACAGCAAAACTATGTCTGACTGATGCTATGAAGTGGGTGGATGGGCCTGGAAATGCTGCTTTAGCAACAGCAGCTTAATTAGTTATTTATCAGCATATTTCTATCATGTCCTCTTCCAATGAGGTCAAAGGAAGTGCACATGGCTCTCCACAACATTTTGTCTCACACAACAACCCTATGAGCCAGATCAGACTGGAAGAAGGTGACCAGCCTAAATTCAGCCAGTGAACTACATAGTTGAATGGGGATATGATCCCTGACCTTAGTGCCCCGTTTTACAATATTTGTACTGTCCTTCACATTTTGTTTGGTTTTCACAGAGAAATATGTTTGAGTCAACCGTACAGCATTCCCTATTTACCAGACAGCTCACCAAGTTTTTCATCTATTTTGTTCTGGAGAGCTGGTCAGCACCTTTCTCACTTCACATAATCCAAGCTACTTCCCAGCTCTGTCCAAATTTCCCCAAGAGACACTAGTGCAAACACATCTAGTCTGATGTTTGAGAGCCACTCTGTTTGCCATTGCTCTTTTAATCAGTGAAGTTACTGAAAACTTTCCAAGATTTCTTGTAAAACTTCAGTAGGCATTAAACTTTCACCGCAGTCCTCATACCATAGCACACATAGCACGTATCCAAGATTTCCTTATGCCATTGCTCTAATGCAGTTATCTACTTTCCCCCCAACTCTTCTGAGGCATGCAAGTTTCATAACCACTTGCTGCTTTATTCATGAGAAGGGAACCTGTAAGGTGCACGACAGCTTAATGTTTAGCTAAGAGCTCCATTCTTTGTGCATCGAAACTGCTTTTGTGAGTTTTTCAGAAAAGAAAATTGACTTCCAAGCACATTTAGATTTGATAGAGCCTTATGAGCAGCCATTTGTAATAATGAATTATACAAGAACTCAGGAAATCAGGAGAACTTGGTTACTGAAGGGCATAACATTGTTAAGTTGGGAAAGGGAGCAGAAGTCAATCATTCTCTTTCCTATGCACATGAACCTTAAGCATATAAAAGGCAGACCTAAAAAAAAAAAAACCTCTCGCTTTAGTGTGAATGTTCAGTAGCAGATCAAATGTAACTTGTTTACTCTGACAAAGCAGGGGAATCTGGAGACATGGGCAGCTGAAAGTCTGCACTACCTCACCATGTATGAACACATGAAGCTGCCTTGTACTGATCAGAGCCTTGATCCATCAAAGTCAGTATTGCTTACTTAGAATGGTAGTGCTTCCCAGGGTCTCAAACAGAGGTCTTTCACGTCACCTATTGCCTGGTTCTTTTTAATTTGGGATGACAGAGATTGAACCTGAGACCTCACAATGGTCCAGAAGGGTCCAAGATGTCAAAGGAATAGTACAAAGAACAACTGTTGGTAAAAGCAAGTGGAGAACTTCAATGGGGGGGAAAGGGGAAGTTTTACAAGTGAACAACTAAGGATGAAAGTAATCATAATAAATGAGCATGTCTGTCTGCCCTTCCGTGGCCTCCTGGGGGCCAGGGAGAGTGGGACAGACTGTGTGGAGCATTGGTGGGTAGCACTTGGTGACCCCCCCCCCAAGGCCAGGAGGCAAGCTAGAAGGGCGGGGAGCAGGGCGTGCATGTGGTTTGGTGTGGTGGAGTGAGGCTGGATGGCCGTGTCCAGCCCCTGGCCTCACCTGGCAGCAGCTCATCCTCCTCAGGCTGAAAAGCTTTTGGACGACGTGGCAGTCCTCTTAATGGCCCTCACTGGTGGAAGGCCATCACCCTATTGGTGGGACATATCCCACTGAAGGCCAATCAAAGCTTCCCTAGTGCTTCCTGATAGCACACCAGATCTCCCAAGGACCAATCAGAGGGCTGGCATGTTGTGGGAAGCATCCTTCACATTTTATGTGGTATGATGATGATTGTTATGTCACTTTGGAGAAACTTGTAGATGAAAATTAGGTTGAAAATGTAACAACTACATAAATAGTTCTCAGACAAACTGTAGTAAATTGTCAGTTGGAGTTCACAGAAGTTTTTAATGTAAAACAAACATGTAAACTGGATGACCTTTTTTAAACAGCTGCAAGAAATTGAGAATAGATTAGTAACTGACAGGAGTAGGTGCTAGGGAATTTTTACTCTGGCAGCACAAGGAGGGAAATAGAAAGATGGGTCAGTGCCATAAATTCAGGTACATTCTATGCAATATCTTTCAAATTCAAGTATCATCATTTGAATTGGTTCATATATACTAGTGTTGCCCATCCCCAGGAGGTGGCTGTAGATTTTGAGGGATTACAACTGATCTCCAGCCAAGAGTCCACTTAGTGAAAATGGCAATAAAGTCCACTTTCCAAAATGGCAGTCCTTTCCTTCCCCAAATCCTGCTCTTCTCAGGCTCCAAACCCCAAATCTCCAGGTATTTCTCAATCCGAAGCTGTGTACTGACTTATTTTGGTTTCAAATCCATTCACACATTTCCTGTGCTGTACCAATTAAAATAAGCAAGTGAGAGGTGGAGGTTTGGAGAAGATGGATGTGGTAAGTTCACTTCAGTGGTGGTGGGGGGTCCTTGCTTTCTATATATTGGAAAGACAATAGAGTGTGCATGCAAATACACATCCTGTGAAGATTAGAGGCTGGGATTTCTTTTTAACAATTAAAACTATTCTGCTGTCAGATTCATATCCTAGAACACTGAATGCTACTACAAGTTATAGCCATTACAGAATATAACATTTGAAGTCTATTATGGCATTGAAGTCCCAGCAGCCCTGAGCAGACTCACTTATCTAATCAACATATCTGGTAGAATGCACAATGCATTTTTATCTAACAGTTATTAAGTTCTACACAAAACAAATTTTGGGAAGGAAAAAAATAGACAGGAAGGAAAATTAATTACCTTATAAGAAGAGGCCTGACAATAGTTTCTATAAAGTTTAGTGGAAGAAGGGAGGATTGCTGATTTTTCAGATCTCTCCCCATCTGCTTCAATTTGCATCTTTTTGTTAGGTTCTTAGAAACTATGACAAGTACAAATAAGAAAAACTAAGACTAATCAGGATTGTCACTAGCTTAGACTGGGGGGGGGGTCGGTTTCTAATGTGGTATCTGTTGGCACCATGGAATCTACAAACACCTTTTCTGGTATCCACAAAGTATTTTTAGGAAGTTGATGTGGCCAGGTTGGGCTTGTTCCCAGCAAGGCTTCTGACTGACTTCTATATATTTATTTTATATTTTGATTTTTATACTGTCACTCTTCCTGTGGTCTCATAGCGGTTTACAAAACGGTGGTCACAAAACGGTAAAAATACAGTAAAGCCCCATAAGAACACCCCTTACAGCAAGAACAGATGGCAAACTAAACTTATCCGTACTAGTAACCGCCCCCTTCCCCCGTTCTCCCAAAAGGCCGAGCCTTCTTCCTCTGGGAGCGAGATCTAAAGGCATCGAGAGGGGATTCTCTGATGGAAACACCGGGACTCCACTCTGGCCTCAACCATATACCTGGTGGAAGAGCTCCGTCTTGCAGCCCCTGCAAAAAGTTGACAATTCCAGCAGGGCCCTCAGCTCCTCCGAAAGCTCATCCTACCAGGTTGGGGCCTAGAGATCTGATTGGCTGTGCAGATGTTTCAAATTGTTGCTTTGGCAGCAGCTGCCATCACAACACAAGACTCTCCACTGTGTGATTGAAGTTAAGTTGTGACAATGATTTTGTCCCTGTCTATCTCCCATGGCAGCCATTTTGTTGCTGTGCCTACCATGCCATGTAAGAATTCCAAATGGGTCCACAGGTTCAAGAAGTTTGGGGACCCCTGGCTTAGACACTCTTCTGTATCTTGACAACTGTTTTTGCTGACGTATACCCAGGGCAGGGTGAAACAAAGGAATGAATTTGTGAGAATTACACATTTTGAGGGAAATATCAGATTCTGTATTAGTTTGGTCAGTGTGGGAGCACAGCTTCAGTAGAGAAAAGCCATAGAATTGTGGCAGCAGTGCTTATTCTATTCTGTATGTTTCATGTATACTCCCACACAGTTGATTTAAGAAACTGAAAATGGCAGGTCCAAAATCTTCTTCAAAGGAATTCAAAAAGCTTTCTGCTCAGTTACTGCTAGGTCATTTCATTCTTACTCTAGCCAGCTGATATGTTTTTTGACCCTCCTAGGAAAACATAATTTTGGCCCTGCCTTGGGCCCTAGGAAGCTTGGGAGAAAGGCAGGCTTATAATCTGAACACCGCCCGCGGACTAAATAATGCCGTAAGGGCTGGGGGGGGAGGAGTTAGGGCGGGCCGTGTCCGAGATGACGAAGCGTGCTGATTGGCCCCTCCTCCGGACTGACAATCGGAGGGCCCAATCGCGCCTGCTGGCTCGCAATTGGTCCCTTGCCGCCGGACTGACGAATCGGGAGGCACGAAACGGAGGGGGGGGTGACCATGCAACAATGCCACACATTGCAAAGAATGGAAACATCAATATACTGCTTATTTCCCCCATCTTTAAAGCTGTGTGATATACCTAAGCACGCAGATAAAGAATACTAACATTTTATTCTACTTTTAAAAGATAGGGGGAAGAGATCATAAGTTGGATCCAGGATGAGGACTATGCAAGACTTTCTTAGGTCCATCCTAACTATTTCTGACTGTGAAAATTTTGTTAATGGGGTCAAAGGACCCCCACAAAGTAAAAGCTATGCTGGTCAGGAAGCTGCAATGGAGAATGGAAAGAGGATGAAACCACTCCTTACTTCCTCTTATACGACAAGCCCCGCTAATGGAAGAGGCAGGAGGGAGTAACTGTGCCCCCATCCTCTCTCTTCTGCAGCCTACTCATCCACATAGCTATGTGGATGCAATACAATGACAGGAATAAAATGCTCCAGAACTGGAGATGACAACCATAGGTGATCACCTTCCACAGACTGATCCTACCCTGTGTGTGGAAACTGAAACTGTCTAGGCCTGATCATCACCTGGCACACTTATTCTATCTGTTATCTACAAAGAGACATTACAGCTGAAATTGGCATTCACATGTAAAACCCCAATAAATGTAGTCTCTTGTGTAATTCAGGAATCTATTGCCTGATTATGGCACTCACATATTTTTGATATGTAATCCTTTAAATGAATCCCACAAATGAATGTCTAGTGCAGCATTTTCCAATCTTTTGACCATGGAAGAGCCCCTGAAATAATTTTTCAGGGCCCCAGAAGTGATGTTAGCAGGCAGTGCCTTCTTGCCACGCCCCAGAAGTGACATGTCACTGGAAGTGACATCAACACCCACATTAACAGGCAGACTTGAGGTGTACGGGGAGGGGGGGTCATGACAGGAGGTAATTTAAAGTGGCAATAGACGTGCATGCCCCACCCACTCCCCGGCACAGAAACCATGAGAGAGCTCACTCATGTTTGAGGCAGGGAAGGGGAGCAAGTTCCCTAGCTTGTGGCTGAGTCCATTAAGGCAGAAGGGGAAAGGCTGCAGACACCTGGTTGGAAATCCCTGTCTGGTAGGAGAGGCACACCCACTGGATAGATTAGGAAGAAAATATCTAAACTGTAACAATAAAGAAGTCTGAGAAGCTCTCGCCCCTTCCATCAATTTAATCTTGCCATTCTCAGGCTGTTCATCATTAATGCAATAGATGCCTAATGCATAGGATGGATGTAAGCACAGATTCAGAAAAGAATGACTTATCTAAAGAAAGACTGCAAAAAAATCAGTTACAATAAAAATCTGACTGAAATGCAACTTATCCAACTGGAGCAACACTAATATTGTGAAAAATGACCAAGAATAAAAACATTTCACTGGGGAATCTCTTTCTAGATACTGTACTGCTAGAGCTATTAATCAGCACACAGGTAGATGTAAACCACAGAGAGAAAAGTAGCCATTTGTTTTTATTTGATCCTGGGCTTTGAGAGAAAACATTCATTTATCTCACCACTTTATATAATGCATTCAGACCTACTTGCATTTAGCATTTGAATCCAGCATGTTCAAACTTGTAACTTTGCTTGCATATAACCCTGCCTAGGCACTACATTTTTCATTACAGGCAGTTCTCCATGTTCCCCATTTTCAGAAGTGAGATGACGGTCTACAAGGGGCAGACCTTCTCAATGACCTTTCCATTTCCTTTTCACTTAGCACCAAGCAACGAGTTCTATTTGTTTCAGACTGCTTACCCCTGCTTTATTCCCAGGTCAATTGGATGCAGGGGATACTGTTGGCCTAAGTTAGTTTTTTAGCCATTGTTTCATTGGGTTCTGAGTTGTTTATACTGATCTTGATGCTTACTTAGAATATTTCTAAATCTTGATACTATTTAGAGTATTTCCACACCCCACTCAAAATCTGGCCAAGGTGGCTAACTGGAGGAACAAAACAATATCAATAATTACAATAATGAATCTTGTCAGATCTCAGAAGCTAGGTAAAGTTGGCCCAGTTCAGTAGCTGGATGGGTCACCACCAAAGAATGCCAGGGTTGTTACACAGAGGAAAGCAATGTCAAACCACCTCTCAATATCTCCTGCCTTGAAAACCCTAAGGAAATGCCATAGGTCAGCGGCAACTTGACCACAAGCAATAAATGAATAAAATGAATTCCAAAACACTGCAAGAACATAAAACACAATAATCTATTAACAAAATAAAAACACATGTTAAAAAACACAGACTTAAAAATGCAGCCAAATCCACCCAAACAATGTACCTTTCATTAAATGCTCTCTGAAATACAATCGTCTTGCACGTCTTCCTAAGTGAAGGTACCCTCCACAACCACTTTGGTAGGTCATTCCAAAGGACTGGACTACAAGAACAGTCTGGAACTAAATTTTTGTTTTACAGACAATCCTAAGAGGGGATACCACAAAGAAGATGGCTGTCTGAAGAATGTAGCTGGCATGAACAAGCATAGCAGGGGAAAGCAGGCTGAAACATAATGAGAGCCCTAGGTCACAAAGGGCTTTGAGGGTAATTACTAGCAAACAGGTCGCTACTTCATCAGAGGCAGCACTGGAATTCTACCTTCTAAGTGGGGATGCTTGAACTCACTGCCTCATAATCATCAGGTGTGAATATGTCATTGATTTACTGACTCATCATTGGAATTTGCTGCAGAGATGGAGTGGCTACACAACAGCACTTACACATGCTCAACTTTCAGGCATGCATATCGTCTCTTACATCCTGATGCCACTACTCTGAACAGACACACTGATTTTCTCTGCAATTACCCTTATTCTATCCCCCCAAATAAATTCCTTTAAAAATTGATTCTACCTTTTTTTTCTCATTAATGATTTCTGACTATAACTTGCCATCTTGGTTTTATTGTTTGGAACTTAGCTGTTTTGATAAAAAAAACCTCTGCAGAACTGTTACAACTACTCACAAAACCAGGAGACTAAGAAAATGGGGTTTAAGGTGGATTGGGAGGTCAAACCACCACTAGATAGATCCCACCCACAGCCCCATATTCCTTGGTTGGAATAAGAGGACAGGAGAACAACCCTCCAACGAATAGGTTATACCACTTAGTTAGCCGTCTCTCGGTTCTTAAATTTTGTTTTCACACAAAATACTAGGAAACCTTGCCAATTAAAGTTGCACACTGCAAGTCTATGCATGCTTACTTGAAAACAATTCTCAAAACTTTAGGAATGACTCTAATAATAGCCTCAGGAAGCAGAATAAGAATGTGGACCTTCTTCCTGGAATAAAAGAGAACTTGCAACCCAGCATTTGTTTATTTACAAGACTTTTATCCTGCCTTTTAGCCCTTGCATGGGCCACCAAGCTAACTAACAATTTAAAACACATATAATCAAAACACATTTTTAAACTATTAATATCAATCCCCCAACACACAGCAAAACAAAAACAGCTAAAATACATCCAAAGACATAAAAGCAATAAAATTATTCTCAAGAAAAACTTGGGAGCGAGCCCAATACAATCTCTATAAGTAGAACAAACATGGAGTCCTTCCTGCAAGCAAGCCCACTGAAGGGGACTTGCATTGAAGTAGACTTGCATGGGGCATGGATGGCCAAAACAACACTCAAAAGCATTAATTTCAAATCCAGGGATCATGATTCTAGTCTGGGCGCTGTCAGCCCAGACCCTGACAATTGAGAATGCAGTCCTATGCCAATTTATTCAGAAATATCCATTTTATTCAATGAGTCTTACGGCTACAAAGGAGGATCGTACCTCATTCTACTTTCACACACTGTGTTTTACCCATTCCATTGATTTTCATGATCCGTTCCTAGTTTTATGTGCAATAGAGAGAGCAGGTCCACTGTCCTCGGCTGCAAGTTTGCAAGGAAATAGAAGCGGTTTACTACATCATGAATTAATCCAGAGTGGCTCCCTTTGGTTGTGGTAAATTCACCTGGTGAACTCATTCATGGGAAGATGCAAGGCATCCCTAGTTTCCAGAGGCTGACCCCAGACATGCCTTTGTATCAACTGCATTTTCCAAGACATGTTCAAAGGCAGCCCCCCTTTCAGGACAATAAGTTCAACCTAGTTGTTAGAACTGTATAGATCAGCATGGCTAGATTGGCTCAGTTGACGTACGGGGTGACTGTATAAGCTAAATGCTATTGAAAGAAGGCCCTCTGAATAATAATAATAATAATAATAATAATAATAATAATAATAATAATAATAATAATAATAATAATAATAATAATAATAATAATACCAATGGCCTAATTTATCCATCAACAAGGCCAGGTCTAAGAGCTCCCCCATCTGTTCACTTGTTCTCTTGAAGAGCTTAACCTCATCCAAATATAGTTAAAAGTCATTTGTCCAACAGAGTATATAATATAGTCCATATTACGAGGCAGGGGCAGCTGATATTCATAAAACTCCTAGCTGATGAAACTAGAAACACTGAAGGGAAAAGAGCTGCTTCTCATATGTAGCAGAATACCTTTTGTTTTATTCCAGTAGCACTTCTGAATATAAATGTGCTACTGGCATAATATAGTTCTCCCAAGAGAATTCATAGAAATTTTACTTTCTGTTGAGACTTGCTTATGCGCTGCGAGAGTTTAACTAAGCATGGCGAACCAATCTGAAAGAAACAAAGATTAACTCTTGAATAAGATAGAGATTAAATTATCCTGCTGAAATCTTCCACTTGCTGTATCGTTTACCAGAACAAGCTTTTTACAGCTCACAGCAGCTTGACAAGGACGCTTGCTAGCCCTGTGTGTCTGTCAACACCCTATTTATTAATGACCTCCAAACGTTCTATTGTGTTACCAGCCTTGTACCGGCCTCACAAATTGAGGGCCCTGGCTTCTTTGATTGCCTCAATCCATCTTATGTTGGGTCTTCCTCTTTTCCTGCTGCTTTCAACTTTTCCTAACCTTATTTTCTTTTCCATTGACTCTTGTCTTATCAAAGTACAACGGACTCAGTGGAGTCATTCTCTTTTCTGCAGAGTTCAGGCTCAATTTAATGTGGAACCCACTTTTTTGTCTTTTTGGCAGTCCACTATCTGTAAAACTCTCCTCCAACACACATTCCAGAGGAATCAGCTTTCTTCACTGTCCTGTTAGACCTATCAGTATCAGTATATCTAATTTGCAGCGTGGTCCCATCCAGAAAAAAACAGCTCTTCCTATAAACCTGAGAAAATCTAGAAGTGAACCCTAACTCTCCCAAATGATAAAGGAGTGCATGTAAACTTTAAGAAACAGATGTTCTCAGTAGTCATAGCTAAGCAATCACATCTATAGTTCCTGCCAGTAAAAGGGAGGGGGCATCACCCTTTCCAAGGCTGTTTTGGCCTTTAGGAGAAGACACAATCAAGGCAATCCCAGAAGCAACCACACTATTTGCATGATTCACCCAGGCCCAGCTGCTTGCTACTATTCAACATCAGCCACCCCAGGAAAGTCAGTGTAGAGTAGTGTAGTGTAAGGTGACCAGATTTTAACATTGGTAAAGTGGGACACCATTGACTGGGGGGGGGGGTTCTTGATTAAAAATTTGGTCTATATGGAGCAACAAAAAGTTTCATAAGAACGCATAGAACGCAAAATTAGTATTGTGATTAGTATTATAATATATATATATATATATATATAAATTTCAACATAAGTACAATTTGCCAGGTACCCCCAGATGTCCCTCCAAAAGTGGGACAACCTGGTCATCTTGGTGTAGTGATCAGTTTTTCAGATTCGGATCTGGGAGACCAAGGTTCAAATCTCCATTGTGCTGTGGAAGCTCACTGGAAGATCTTGGAGCAGTCACTATCTCAGCCTAGAGATTCAAGTGGGTAGCCATGTTGGTCTAAAGCAGCACAACAAAACAAAATCAGAGTCCAGTGGCACCTTTAAGAACAACAAAGATTTATTCAAGGTGTGAGCTTTCCAGTCTGAGGAAGAGAGCTTGCATTCAATAAATCTTTGTTGGTCTTAAAGGTGCCACTGGACTCTGATTTTGTTTTGTTGTATCTCAGCCTAATTTACCTCAGAGGATTACAGGGAGGATAAAATGGCGGCAAGGACAATGCTGTAAGCTTTGGCCCCCACTAGAAGAAAAACAGCATATAAATTAAGTAAATAATCAATATATGAGCCTTTTGTGGCGCACAGTGGTAAGGTAGCAGACATGCAGTTTGAAAGCTCTGCCCATGAGGCTGGGAGTTCAATACCAGCAGCCGGCTCAAGGTTGACTCAGCCTTCCATCCTTCCGAGGTCGGTAAAATAAGTACCCAGCTTGCTGGGGGGTAAACGGTAATGACTGGGGAATGCACTGGCAAACCACCCTATATTGAGTCTGCCATGAAAACGCTAGAGGGCGTCACCCCAAGGGTCAGACATGACTCAGTGCTTGCACAGGGGATACCTGTACCTTAGCAGCAGATATAAGGTTGGTTGGTTAGTGAGTAGAAGGAAAAGGAAACAGGGACTAGTGAGGATACAGAGACTGGCAGGAAGAATGAAAGGGAGAACAATGTGCAGAGAGATACAGGGGAAAGTGAGGCACCTGATATTAGTCCTGGTGCCTCAGCAAGCACAGTGCTATTTGGTCAGATTTCCCAGAGAGAGGTTGACAAGGAGAGAGGAGGAGGGAAAAGGTGATGTGATGTGTGTGTGTGTGAGGGGGAATGAACATAGGTTGGCTGGTGAGTGGGAAGGAGAGAAGGAAACAAAAAAAAGAGATTGTCTATGGAGGCTTTCAGGAAAGCGGAAATAGTGGAAGAGAAGAAAATGCAAACACAAGTCATTGCAGGTCACCAGAAAGGCAAAGGGGGAAAGTTGTATTGGAAATCAGTTACTTGATAACATTGTGTCTGAAGGCAGCCAGTACCTAATTGTGTCAGTGTTTGTCTCTTGTGGCCCTTCCTTGCATACCCAGGGCACTGCTGATTGCCACTGTGGGTATGGTAGATGAATTTCCTCCATGACAAGCTGGATTCTGGAGATTTTTGGTGTGGGGGATCACTTGGGCATGAAATTGGGGTTTATGTGGATTGTGCAGGGCTTGGACTATATGACCCTGGAGGTACCTTCCAACTCTATGATTCTATGATTGTTCACTGGCCATCAAGTCAATTTGATATAAAAAGTTAACTACATAATACCACAGTTGCAGTCTTGAGTATATTAATTAATTCTATTCAGTTATACATATTTCAGAATGGCTAACTTGTGGGCTTGTTGTCACATGCATGTTTGCCACTTGGAACCTTACTAATTTAGAATTTACAACTAAATTTACAACTAATTTACAACTAATTTAGAATTTACAACTAAATAGGAATAACCCAAGAGACGACTCTACACATGGACATCACCAGACGGTCAACACAGAAATCAGATTGACTATGTGCTCTGCAGCCAAAGATGGAAAAGTTCTATCCAGTCAATAAAAACAAGACCAGGAGCTGATTGTGGCTCAGATCATGAGCTTCTTGTTGCAAAATTTAGGCTTAAATTGAAGAAAGTAGGGAAAAGCACTAGGCCACTCAGGTATGAACTAAATCATATCCCCGACGAATACACAGTAGAGGTGACAAATAGATTTAAGGAATTAGATCTGATAGACAGAGTACCTGAAGAACTATGGACGGAGGTTCGCAACATTGTACAAGAGGTAGCAACTAAAACCATCCCAAAGAAAAAGAAATGCAAGAAATCAAAATGGCTGTCGGAGGAAGCTTTACAAATAGCTAAGGAGAGAAGGGAAGTGAAAGGCAAGGGAGAAAGAGAAAGATACACCCAATTGAATGCAGAATTCCAGAGAAAAGCTAGAAGAGATAAGAATTCCTTCTTAAATGAACAGTGCAAACAAATAGAAGAAAACAATAGAATGGGGAGGACCAGAGATCTTTTCAAGAAAATTGGAGATATGAAGAGAACGTTTCATGCAAAGTTGGGTATGATAAGGGACCAAAATGGTAGGGACCTCACAGAAGCAGAAGACATTAAACAAAGGTGGCAAAATTATACAGAACAACTATACAAGAGCGAGCTTAACATACCTGATGACCACAGTGGGGTAGTTACTGACCTGGAGCCAGACATCCTGGAATGTGAAGTCAAATGGGCCTTAGGAAGTCTGAGCAACAATAAAGCTAGTGGTGGTGACAGCATTCCAGTTGAACTATTCAAAATCTTAAAGGACGATGCAGTAAAAGTGCTACACTCAATATGCCAGCAAATTTGGAAAACTCAACAATGGCCACAGGATTGGAAAAGGTCAGTTTACATTCCAATCCCAAAGAAGGGCAATGCCAAAGAATGTTCAAACTACCGCACCATTGCACTAATTTCTCATGCTAGCAAAGTTATGCTCAAAATCCTACAAGCTAGGCTCCAGCAATATGTGGACCGAGAACTTCCAGAGGCAGGATTTCGAAGAGGCAGAGGAACTAGAGATCAAATTGCCAACATACGCTGGATCATGGAGAAAGCTAGGGAGTACCAGAAGAATGTCTACTTCTGCTTCATTGACTATGCTAAAGCCTTTGATTGTGTGGAGCACAACAAATTGTGGCAAGTTCTTAAAGAGATGGGAATACCAGAGCATCTTATTTGTCTCTTGAGAAATTTATATGCAGGTCAAGAAGCAACAGTGAGAACTGAACATGGAATCACTGACTGGTTCAAAATTGAGAAAGGAGTTCGGCAAGGCTGTATACTGTCGCCTTGCCTATTTAACTTGTATGCAGAGTACATCATGAGAAATGCGGGATTAGAGGAGTCACAAATTGGGATCAAGATTGCAGGGAGAAATATCAACAACCTCAGATATGCAGATGATACCACTCTAATGGCAGAAAGTGAAGAGGAACTAAAGAGCCTGTTGATGCGGGTGAAGGAGGAGAGTGCAAAAGTTGGCTTGAAACTCAACATCAAGAAAACAAAGATCATGGCATCCAGCCCGCTCAATTCCTGGCAAATAGATGGGGAAGAAATGGAGATAGTGACAGATTTTATTTTCCTGGGCTCCAAGATCACTGCAGATGGGGACTGCAGCAAAGAAATTAAAAGACGCTTGCTCCTGGGGAGGAAAGCTATGGCAAATCTAGACAGCATCCTAAAAAGCAGAGACATCACCCTGCCAACAAAAGTGCGTTTAGTCAAGGCTATGGTCTTCCCAGTTGCAATGTATGGCTGCGAAAGTTGGACCATAAGGAAGGCCGAGCGTGAAAGAATTGAGGCTTTTGAACTCTGGTGCTGGAGAAGACTCTTGCGAGTCCCTTGGACTGCAAGGCGAACAAACCGGTCAGTCCTAGAGGAGATCAACCCTGACTGCTCTTTAGAAGGCCAGATCCTGAAGATGAAACTCAAATACTTTGGCCACCTCATGAGAAGGAAGGACTCCCTGGAGAAGAGCCTAATGCTGGGAGCGATCGAGGGCAAAAGAAGAAGGGGACGACAGAGAATGAGGTGGCTGGATGGAGTCACTGAAGCAGTCGGTGCAAACTTAAATGGACTCTGGGGAATGGTAGAGGACAGGAAGGCCTGGAGGATCATTGTCCATGGGGTCGCGATGGGTCGGACACGACTTCGCACATAACAACAACAACAAGGAATAGCCCCTGGACATGCAAAGTCGGGGGTGGGGAGAACCTCTGTGATCCCTATTTCATTTTTTCCCTACAGAAATCTGAATGCAGAGGAGGGAAAATTTGTATTATTTTCTGCACTTTTGATGTGCTTTTGTGGTTTCTAATGCACGCTGAATGTGCATTATCCAATATATGCAGAATGGGCCTGTATTTCTTCTACAGCGGGCTTAATTTCTAGTAACAATATAAAACCGAACCCTAACAGCATACAGGATTATGGTTTCCATTATGACCCCCAAAAAAGTCCCTCCTCATCCTCCGGGCCATCGGTCTTGGTGCAGATGACATGAAATTAGGTTGGCAACTAAGTTGATAGACTTCTCCCGATATGGTCTAACACCACAGGAGCGGGTGGGGGGGGGGGGGAACCTGATCACATACCCTGTGGCTTTCCACTCAGCCTCAACCAAAAGCCTGGTGGGAGAGCTCTGTTTTCCAGGCCCTGCAGAACTCAGAGTGCTCTGACAGGGCCCTCAGCTCGTCCAGGAGCTCATTCCACCAGGTAAGGGCCAGGACCCTTTCATGGTTTTAAAATTTCTCAATATTCTACATCTCAAATATCCTCCCCATCTAAAGTGATGTGAAAATTCTATGGCAAGCATTAATATATGAATGTGCTGTTCAGAAAGTGCTGAAGGTCACTATGACTCTAAGACATAAAAATATTTTGCTTGTATTCACAGTGATGGACGATACCAAAATAATTTGAACTGGTCCATACGTACCCTTCTAGTTGACAAAATTTCATCGCAATTTGAGATTGAGACAAGAGGGCTGAACTACATATTACTCCACTGCTCAACACTGATGGACTCTAAGGCAACCGGCAACACAAAGAAATCAGGTACATGATTTGCTCCAGCTTGATGTAGTGTGGTGTAGTGGAGACCCAGCTTAGTATAGTGGTTAGGAGTGCTGACTTCTAATCTGGCGAGCCAGGTTTGATTCCGTGCTCTCCCACATGCAACCAGATCGCACATGCAACCTTGGGCTTGCCACAGCACTGATAAAGTTGCTCTGACCGAGCAGTAATATCAGGGCTCTCTCAGCCTCACTTCCCTCGCAGGGTGTCTATTGTGGGGAGAGGAAAGGAAAGGTGAATGTAAGCCACTCTGAGACTCCTTTAACTCTCCTTTGGATAGAGTTAGGTAAAGGTAAAGGTATCCCCTGTGCAAGCACTGGGTCATGTCTGATCTTTGGGGTGATGCCCTCTAGCGTTTTCATGGCAGATTCAAAACAGGGTGGTTTGCCAGTGCCTTCCCCAGTCATTACCGTTTATTATTATTATTATTATTATTATATTTATATTTATACCCCGCCTCCCCCCGAAGGCTCGAGGCGGCTACCCCCCAGCAAGCTGGGTACTCATTTTACCGACCTCGGAAGGATGGAAGGCTGAGTCAACCTTGAGCCGGCTGCTGGGATCGAACTCCCAACCTCATGGGCAGACAGCTTCAGACAGCATGTCGCTGCCTTACCACTCTGCGCCACAAGAGGCTCTTCTGGGTAGTGTTAAAGCAATGTAAAAATCAACATTTCTTGAAGCAGTTATAGCATATAGTGCTGTACAGTCTTGGCTAGGCTGGGGAAGTCATCTGAATGTAAGAAATAGTCCAACAGAGTTAGAGGACCCTGGGACTTGGGGGTGAAGGCTCAACTAAGCAGTATAACTTTATAGGACCTGAGAGTACTGGCCCAGTTGAAAGCAAAAAACGAGTTTGGAATGCTGCCCCAGATAAATTTGTTTGAATACTATTTTAGTCACTGCTCTTAAAACAGATTATTTAAATCCTTCACTACTGCCCATCCTGTCCAGTCAAATTAACCACTAACTTAATCTAACATATTTATGTAAAGCTAAAATAGCTGCTGTTCATAGTTTTCCATTTATGTCTCATTGTTGGAACTTAAAGTTTGAAGGTTCAGCTGAATAATTTTAACATTTTGAATAAATCCAAATTTCATAATTCTAGATGAGCTGTATTCCTGTACATCTTATTTAACATGTCTACATAGATCCATAGCTGCTAACAAAAAGCAACCATGATCTATTAAGTGATTACATAAATAAGCCAGAGCCCACCTCAATTCAAGCGGCATTTCTGCACATTAGTAAAAATAGTGTTCAGCCAGCTGAATGGCAAAACGCTAAATTTTATCTTGCTTCCCAACTCCTCATCACCTTTTTGCTGTCTCACCTTTGTCTGCTGCCATTTTGCGTATGTCACCCTGCACAACTGCTGCTGGAAATGGTGGAAGAGAACAACGCACCTTATACACATTGCACTTCAGCCTGTCAATCAATTCAGGCAACCAGTCCCCTTCCTCCATTGACTAAAATGGAAATGTTGGCTTTTCCGCCTTTCCGCCTGGGGTCTTGGGGGGGGGGGGTGAGGTACAGCCTTCAAAATTTCAGGGAAACTTTAGGAGGCTCCCCTCCAAATTTCAGAATGAGATGTTCAGCTCAACCTACAGCTGTGTTGGAGGGGCATTTAAAAAAAAACCCTTGCTCAGCGACTCTGTCCTTGAGCCATCGGATGGATAGAGTCAGACGAACATGTGCTTCTGTATTGCCCCATTTATGATACCATCAGATGTAACTTTATTCAGCCAATTTTGAACACCCACCCAAGATCTTCCCCAAAGGAGAAAGTCAAGGTGCTGCTTCAAGATGAAGACAGGCAAATAACTTTCTGCACAGCTAAATTTTGTACCGCCGCCATGAAATTGCAGACTATGTATGTGGACCAGAAAATTTCTCTCTGATCCAATTTCGAAAGTACGAAGAGCCATTTGTCACTGGCAACTTAAACTATGTTTTAAATATTGAATGTAAAATCTTAAAGTTTGTATGTTGTCAGATCTTTTTAAAATTTTGTAGTACTATTAGTATATTTTCTCTTTTTAAATTGTCTTAGTTTTTAATTGCCTGTATTTTAATTGTGGGCTGAATGACCTTAAATAAATGTTGATATCAGAATGATTGGTCCAAGGGATCCACTTCTAGGGGTTCCCAAAGAGGGTGCCCCCATCCCTCCATTATATCCTAAGGCAGTGGTCCCCAACCTTTTTATCACTGGGGACCACTCAACGCCAGGGACCACTCAACGCCTTTTACTGAGGCACGGTGGGGGGGGGGTAGTTTACTCCTCTATTCTCAACCACTGCCCTAATGCTCTCTGATCACTATGGTAATGTTTAAACATCCCTTCAAAATAAGATACAGACACGCCACAACAATGAACATAAGGAACATTTTATTTTCATGGAAATTTTAACTCATGACAATGACAAATCAATGGGAACCCTGAGCTGGTTTCTCTGCAACGAGATCTGGGAGTGATGGGAGACAATGACACCTGAAGTGTGTTGTAAGGGGCCGGGGGGGGGGGGATGAAGTAAAGGGCCGGGGGGGAGAAGGCGTCCTTTGGGGCCCACCTCCAATTAGTCGAAGGACCACATGTGGTCCGCGGCCTACAGGTTGGGGATCGCTATCCTAAGGGACGGACTCTCCATTGGATATAATGGAGGGATGGGGGCACCCTCTTCGGGAGCACCTAGAAGTGGACCCTTTGGACCAATCATTCTGAAAGTTGGAGGCGAGTCAGGGAAGAGGCTCCCGGAGCTACCCTGAAAATTTGGAGGCTGTAACTTAACCCCCCACACCCCAGGCCCTGGAAAAGGCAGAAAAGCCAAAATTCCCATTATAGCCCTTTCTTTTGAGAATACTGTGGCTTGGGCCTTCTGTTGTTGCTGCAGGTTGGCCAAACTGTGGCTCTTCGGATGTCTACAGACTTCAATTCCAGTGCGCCCCTTGCTAGCATGTGCTGGCAAGGGCTCATAGAGTTGTAGTCCGTGGACATCTAGAAACAATGATGGTGATGGTGCTTCAAGTATTTGAACCCAGGTCATGAAAAGTTTCAAAGGTGAGCATCAGTATGTTAAATTGGACCCAAAAACAGGCAGCCAATGAAGAGACTTAAGAACGAATGTAATTCAGTCCCAATGGATGGTCTCTGATGACAGGCTACTACATTTTACATTACCTGAAGTTCCTCAGTCTTCAAGGGCACCCCCGTTGAATATTTCAGCAATGTTGCCTGATGGTTACCATAACATTGATCAGTTTTGGCAGACCAGATGACTAAAGAAACTGGGTTAACTTCCAAATTAAATGCAGCTGTAAAAAATAAATTTGCACTCTAATATTTACCTATTGTTCTAAAAACAGACCTGGATCTCTTAGGACTCCAAGCCTTTTAACGCAGTCTGATGAAATTTGCATCTTATCAATAGTGAGGAAAACCACCCTGTACAATGCAGATATCTTACCAGCCAGCACCATCTTATCTGGATTCAGTTAATTCTCCCTCAGTCATTTCACTACCATGTTGAGGCACTGGCTCAACACAGAGGTACCTTGTCTCTGACAATTTAGGCAAGGTGACATAGAACAGAGGGCAATCAGCCTATTGATGTCATCCCATTCTGAGTGGATATATGTATTTGTTCAGGGGTCTCACAGATATCGAATAGCAGGGAGGAAAAAACTGAAAAAAAAAACTGAAAAAAGCCCTCAGGGGCTTTTTGCACGCCTTCAAAATCGCACAATGGTTACTAATTGAAAACGCTATTGATTTGCCATAACGCACGACGTCGCCGACAATCTGCCACACACCTGAAACCAATCTGCAAAAAGCGCTTCCTTGTAGCGCTTTCAGGGAAATCCCCAAAAGTGGATTCACCCTCCGGAAAGCGATACACTCCTGCAACCAATCTGCAACAGTAGTGAAAAAGACCTGTGCGTTAACATTGTTGCGGTTTCTACAAAGTCCCTCCCCCTGGCTGTCTTCTCTGATCTTCCAGCGAAGCGATCGCCATTTTTTTTTCTCCGAGCGAGCGGGGATAAACGCACCAGCGAGCCTCTTCTGTTTATAGGCTTTCCTGGCTTCAGTCCTTCCCCTTTAGTCACTAAGCACAAACCACAGAAAAGCCCGTTTGCTGAAATAAAGTCCCTTTATTTTTTACACATTAATTCAGCCGAAAATCGGGCCCGCGAGAGGGGGGGGGTTTCACTCAGAGGAAGGGTGGCAACGATCAAACGATCAAACGACAGCTCAAACACACCAGGCAGCTGGATGGGTCTCTCCGTTGCAACGAATCTACACAGATTCGTTGCTATGGGTGTGTTTTTTATATTAAAAAAAACCTTTCTTAAAGGGAAAGGGGCTGTTTGGGAGCATGCTAACGGCTGCCCATTGGCTGCTTGACGGCCAGGGGCGGGACGAGCTTGGCAATAGCGCTTCCTTTCTAGCGATTTCTGCCGAGACCGGAAGCTTGTGGGAAACGCTACAAAACGCAACTGGATTCCACTACAAAGGCAGGTATGCATAACGACGAATTCCACTACTTTAAATGGCGATTTTTCATTCAGTGACCAATTTGCAACAAAGATCCCGGTGCGTAAAGCCCCTGAACCTAGGTGGACCAGTCCTTTGACTTGAAATTGAAAAGCTCGAGGATCTAATTCTGCATCTCTTATTATCCTTTTAAGTACAGCTTGCTATAAAGAACCTGTATCATTTTAATATTGTTCTGCTTCAATCAACCTGAAGAGCTGTCATATAGAAGACAGCAGAGTTGTTTTCTGTTGACCCAGAGGGTCGGACCAGAACTAATGGGTTGAAATTAATTCAAAATTATTTTTGGCTAAACATCCGGAAGAAGTTCCTGACAGTTAGTGTGGTTCCTCAGTAGAACAGGTTTTCTTGGGAGGTGGTGGGTTCTTTGGAAATTTTTAAGGAGAGGCCAGATAGTCATCTGACAGAAATGCTCATTTTATGAACTTAGGCAGATTGTGAGTGGGTGGGCAGGAAGGGATGTGCTAAGTGCTTGTCTCTTGTGGCCCTTCCTTGCATACCCAGGGAATTGCTGATCACCACTGTGGAGTGGTAGGTGAATTTCCTCTAGGCCATGCTGTATTCTGGAGATTTTTGGTAGGGGGGATCACAAGCATGAAATTGGGGTCACAATGGGTAGGCAGGTATTTCTGAGTTCCTGCATTGTGCAAGGGGTTGGACTGGATGACCCTGGAGATCCCTTCCAACTCTGATTCTATGAACCTTTTCTTCAAGGTGTTCTATATGATATGGTCCACAGTGTCACACACAGTCAAATAGGACTGCCAGACTCCATAGTGGGGAGGTCAGTGAGGGAACAACATTTTATTTCTGGAGGGAAAAATTTACGTCAGTGGAAAATTGTGAAAGGGTCCGTCATTGCCACTCTCTCTCCAGCCTGGTCTAAAGGCTGACTGAAGGAATCATGGACGCATTTTAACAGGAAGATACATTTTAATAAATATTCCCCATTAACAATAATCCACTCCATTTTTAAAAACGAAGCAGCAGTGTTATTTCCCATGCTAAAGAAGAAGCAGGTACAAATAGTGCACACTGACAACAAATATGTAAAATAATTTGACAGTGTCAGATCCATTATGGCGAAGATTAATGGATCCATGCAAAGATATAAAAGCCAGGGCAAGACTGAAAGTAGGCACTAGTCTGATATTATTCGAAATTAAAATCGATGGAGACATACAAATGGGGAGAGTTAGAACACAAGGCACACACCTGGAAAGAAGCTGAATTTTAAACTATTCTGATCACTTACAGATATGAAACAGAAATAATGACATTATTAAGGAATGCTATGTCATCCCAATCTCATGCACATCTTCTTGGAAGTGTCATTGACAGAAATTTCTTCTGAGCAAGACACACACACATACTTTTTAAATATTTTCATTATTTTAATATTTACAACCTTGGAAACCCTGAATTGGGTTGAAAGGCAGCCTAAAAACATTTTACAGCAATAATGAAATATAATTGTAACAGAGATCCCATCTTCAACAGTATTTACTGCATTCATAACAGTAACAGTCATACCCACCTACGGGCCAGTTAAAAATACGTCAGTCCAAATGCTGGGAAGCCAGCTCAGCCTCAGCAAAAGCATAGCAACTGTGCATCAAAAATACTTTGAATCTTCTTTGCCTTCCATCTTTGGGCTCCGACTTTGTTTAGTATCTCCATCTACCAGTCATTCTGGTAGCGAGTGTGGTATAGTGGTTAAGAGCAAGAGCTTCTAATCTGGCAAGCTGGGTTTGATTCCCCCCTCCCCAACATGCAGCCAGCTGGGTGACCTTGAGCCAGTCACAGTTCTTTTACAGCTGTTCTGACCAAGCAGTAATATCAGGGCTCTCTCAGCCTCACCTACCTCACAAGGGGTCTTATGTGGGGAGAGGAAAGGGAAGCTGATTGTAAGCCACTTTGAGCCGCCTTGGTGGAGAAAAGCAGCATATAAAAAAACCAACTCTTCTCCTCCAACCTATCTGCAATTTAGTTGGATTAGGTTCTATGAGTGATCATGATACCAGACCTAACTCCAATTTCCCTCCATCTTGGATTCTGCAATCTCTGCTTTGGAACATTTAAGACTCTTAGAATGATACGATTTGTGGGGTTAAACTATTGTTTCTATCCATCATGCAGCTGTTAAAGGAAGTAGAAATAGTTTTAAAGAGTTCTATTTATCTGTCTGTCTAATTAATTTGACTTATATAGCACCTCTCACACCCCTTCAGGTGTGTAGAAGCTACCACTTGCCTAAGTGAACTGGCAATGTGTTGGTAGATCTCTGTACCAGAGATGGTGCACATGAACTACTTTGAAAGGCAGACTTTGTCTATGAGGAATACGTGTGGAGGACTAAGGAGGCTCTACCACGCTATACAGAATGGTTGAGCTCTTACAGACTTTCATTGTACATGCAAAGCTCTGCTCAATCTCTTTTAAATCACATGAGCACTTAATTCCCATAAAGATTATTCTCTTACCAGTGTTCAGTTAAGTAGCAATATTTCAAGTAATAAATACTGATTTGTGTGAGCAGGATTATGCATCCAAGCAAAAAAAAAAACGTTATTAGGAAATGCAAAGACAAGTCCCAGATGTTAGCACTTCAGAACTGATAGAAACATATGTAGGTTTCAGCACGGAAATCATCCACTGCACAACGATCCGTGGATTCATGGCGGATCCTTTCAACCCAGCAGAGCCAAAGATGGTGTCAACAGCTCTTTAAATACTGAATGTATCCTTGCCGTTAATAGAAGAAAAGGAGGTAATACATCTGCATGTACTTTGCAAGGCCTTGAGGAGCAGGGGGGAATACGAGGGTATAGTACAGCCAAAGAGAAGGAGAAAAACAACAACTCCTTCCCATTTAGAGACTATATGTCACTGATGAGAAAGTCACATGTGGGAAATGATAGCGCTAGAACTCCTATCTCCATCCTCTGAATAGAACAACAGCACAAGCTATCCACCAGGTACCATGAGAGGCACTTGAAAAACCCATAAACTGAATTGCAACTCCAGCTGCCATTATGTCTGATACAGACTGTCACCCCCAAAATGCATAGAGTTTGCTTACACCAGCAGACAATAATGGCTGAACTAACCCTGTTCACCTCCAAAACCCAAGAAGTCCATTCTGCCTTCTCACTGGTTGCTGTAGCTGAAATCTGTTCACCCCATTCTTGGAGTTAATTCCAAAATAGGAAGAAGCAATGAATACTGGATTTTAGACTTCACCCCATCCTGAACCATTTCAGATCAGATTCTTGACTACCCAGCATATTTCTTAATCTGGATTAAATTTCAGAACAGATTCAGGCTGGATTGTCTATCACTAGTTAACTCCCAACAGGAAAGTCACATTGCTATGAGTGCAGAACGCAGGATGAAGTGATACCTGATCTATGTACAGGGAGCTCTGCAATGGTTACTAGGTTTCTATAGATACAGGTTCATTATGAGATAATAAAAAAACCTAAAACCAATTTCTTTCCCTCTACTTCATTGTCCCATCTAATTTCACTAAACAGTACAATCTCATTTACTGAAATGGTCTCACGGACAACCAAATGGATAGCCAATTTCAATTCCTTTCATTTGGTTACACTAGCCTGGGGCAGATATACACGACAAAATTTTAAAAGATTTGAAACCAGTCAGGGTTTCTGAAATATACCCTTAGAATTGTAGGGCATTTTTGGTGGGGTGCTAATAATAGTGTTAAAACCCTTAAGCAGAGATAGAGTCTTTTAATTGGGAGTGTAGGAGATACATATGTTTAAAACTAGTTTTAATCGGTATCATAAATATGCCCTTAGTACATCATGAAAAACTGTGAAATAGAGGGCTGTAGGAGTAAGGCAGGTTTCTATTTGGGTATATATTTTGCTATTTGAATTTTGGATCTTTATTCCCACAAAAGGGAAATGAAAAAAGGTCTAAAAATGTCAGCGCCTTAGCTTTCCTATATAACTTATCTCTAAAAGTCTCCAATAATGTGTCATTATGTATCAGGCTCTCACCAGATACGCTGACCAGCAGGCAATAACACAACAGATAACTCACAGATTTCCCCAAGCCCATAGCAGCATTTCCACAGGAAATTTAAAAAGTTTGTCTACGGTTTTCAGAAGTTCACCCACAACTAATGCCTCTATTTTGGACCATTCCAACTTGACCATCTTTAGCATACAAGATCATTTCTGTGTGCTGATCAGAACGCCTGCATCTGGAAACTACTCTGCTAAGCCTGAAGATGTTCATGGCATACAGACCTTCAGCCATTTTCTGTGGCACAAGAGATTATGTATTGACCAGGAACGAACTAAAATCCGCTGGCAAAGCTGCTTTCATGATGATATGCTATCAGTGCATGACAGCACACACTGACACTCGCAAACATGTACAGCTGCCTTCTCTGTGAATCTACACACAGCTGAAAACACCCCAGAAATGTCATGCAAACCTCAGTGATACATATCAATGGGAAGTCAATGTCCAAAGGACCCTAAAGAAAAAGATCAAGGCATTCCAAAAATAACTGTGCCAGAAGCAGTACTAGATTAAACATCATAGAGGTCCTTGCAAATTGTTGCTGTTGGAGGACACAAAGCTATCCCTTTCCCTACCCAGTACCTTGGCACCTACCTACCAGTGGCTGCCTCCTATTCCAGGTACTTGCTGCCTCACCAGCCACTGGAAAGGGAATCTTTGCTTGATTTTATTAAAACCATTTATATTCCACTTTGAGCACAGAAGTGTCAAGGGTGAAATAAACAAATACAGATCACATATATTAGCAACAAAGATGAAACCAAGCAAATATCTATACTGACACCAGTTATTCTCTTGAGGTCAAATCTATCCAACCATACTAGCATCCATATGACTTACTGCAAAAGGTCACTGGAATGTGAAAGTTTTTATGGTCCACCTTAGAAGCCAAAAAGGGAAGGTACCAATTCTGCCTCATGGAGGGAACGGCATTTTGCAGTCTCAGCGTTGCCATCACAGGTTGTTAATGTGCCTCTTATTGTGCACCCATCCTATTACCTTAGTGTTTGGGTAGGTTCATGCTACAGGCAGCAGTTTATTAGGTCCCTCCATCCCAAACCACTTGGGTCAAAACTAGCAAATCGAATAAGAAGAGGAGCTGGTCTTTTGTACCCTGCTTTTTACAACCTGGAAGAGTCTCAAAGCAGCTTACAATTGCCCTCCCTTCCCCCAAAAGAGGCCTTTGAGGGGAGACTGAGAGAATTTTGAGAGAACTGTGACTGGCTGACGGTCATCCAGCTGGCTGCATGTGGAGGAGGAGTGGGGAATCCAACCCGGTTGTCCAGATTAAGGGCTGACATTTTTAACCACTGCACCAGGCTGGCTCCTCCTGGAAATGAATAGGAAGCCAATAGGAATAGGGTAGCCAAGTTTTTATCTATAGTAATGTCCCATAGGGTAAAGAAGTAAACATAACTGGCTTCATCTTGTTGTATTTGCTCCCTTGCCTTTTGTAACTTCCCTCACAGTTTTTTAGACTTTTATTACAGAACCGATTGTATATTTTATATTGTGAGTGCCATTAAAGGTTTTGTATTGTATTGTGAATAGGAAGCTCAAGGAGTTGGAACCCAATTGATATCATGTGGACAAAGTGGCTAGAGATAAATAGTAGAGTAATTTTATTCTTCTCCACCAATATATGGATGCAATACAGTTATATTGTTCTAAACCCATTTGGTTAAAAGTGTGTTAAGTCTGTTTAGACTGCACCGAAAGCTGTGTAAGAATTCTGTTTATAAACTGTGGCCACATTTTGGGCTACGTGAAGTTTCAAAAACTACTCTAATCTGGACCTTGTCTGCGTTTTGCAGCTCAAATGGCCTCATTCTTAACAATCCTTTGTACTGTGAGTGGCATATAAAGCCAACTCTTCGGAGCATTAGGATGCTCATTTTTATGCCCACCTTTGGGCAGGTCAAACAGTAATGTATGCAGGTCACACAGCAGTCTTGGGACCTATATTAAGAATGAGTTCAACACAATGCAAATGAGGGGAGGGCAACCCAGTCAATGGTAGGCACAGCAGGGCTCTTTAATCATTTTAAAAAAAAAACACTTGCCTACACCATCCCTGGTTTATAATGTGTGATGTCAAATAAATCTACTGAAAATCTAATTGCCTATTAAAACAGCAGCACTGCTGGAGCTGGGAATTAACAACAATAATGCAATATTTACAAGGAAGCAGAAATCCAGTGGACTACTCTGCTATAGCTTAAGAAGTTTGTGGCATACAGATCTTCAACCACTCACTCCGCCAGAAATTTGGGCATGACACCTCCCTCTCCATGGAGGCGCTGATCATGAGAGTAGCGTGGCTGGCATTCTGTCACCAGCACCAAGCCAAACTACTAGTGCCCTACTTTGCCCAAGAATACCTGATCACAATGATCCATGCAACGGGCACCTCTAGACTGGATTTCTGCAACTCGCTCCATTCAAGCCTACCGTTATCCCTTATCTATTTATTTAGATTTTTATACCGCCCTTCCATACGGCTCTGGGCAATTTACATAAAACCTTGTAGAACATTTACTTCTTTAATCCGCTCCCATGGATAAAAGAGTAAGGGGAGGAGTTAGGGTGGGCTCTGTCCGGGATAAAAACTCAGAGGAGCAAATCAGGAGCCGCGAAGTGGCTCCTGATTCACTCCTCCGAGTGGCACCCCAGGGCCAAGTGTCCAATTGTGCCCTATTGGACACTTGGCCCGTCTCCCGAATGCCGCACCACAGACTCCACTCTTCACGAGCCGTCATCCTCCCCAGATGGAAGCCAGGGAGGAGGCTTGCCCCACTTCCCTGGGCTCGGGGGAAAACGCTTTCCCTCCGCCTAGCCACTGCCCTTCTCCGCAAACACACCTCCATGGCGCCCTACCCCGCCAGCCGGCAGCCGCCACCCGAGCCCTTCCCACCCCCACCCCAAGCGTCCCTCCCCGGCTGCCCACGTCCGCGCCCTTCCCACCCTCATAACCCCACCAGTCCCGGAATTGTCCGCTGCCGCGCCGACGACAGACCTTCGCCCGAGCCCTTCCCACCCCCACCCCAAGCGTCCGTCCCCGGCCACCCATGTCCTCGCCCTTCTCACCCCCAAAACCCCACTCACATGCTCCCGCTTGGCTGGCTCCGGAATTGCCCACTGCCGCGCTGACAACCTTCGGCCCACGCTTCCTCGAGACTTCGCCGCCGCCGCAAATTGCGCCCACACAAGATGGCGCCACAGACGACGACGACGGCTCCGACCCGCTCCCCCGCCAGCGGCCTGCCAACGCCTCCAACGGCCAAGACAACATGCCGCCGCTGCAACGAGAACTGCCGCGGAGCTGCTGCCGTGGAGCAGCGAGACCGCCGGCAGCGGCCCGCCGATGCCTCCGATGGCCCTTGCAAAATGGTGCTGCTGCCCTGGGGACCACTGCAGAGCTGCTGCCCACACGGTGCCACGCCCAACCATGGCACACTGACCTCAACTGCCTGACCTCCCGCTGCCCACCTTGGATCCTTGACGCTGCCAGCCGCCCGAGCCCCGGTGAGTCTCCACAATGGGAAGGGCGCCGCGTGCCGACAGCCACCCCCCCCCCAAGCCAGGGCCCGTCCATCAGCCGCCCGCCCCTAACTTCACCCCCAGCTAGAGCCTGCTGTATTTTTTCCATAGAGGGCTTAATTCCTAGTAGAACATATAACAGATAAGAATAATGATATAAGATGCAAACCAGAACAGCATTTCAATAAAACAATAACACTGACAATCCCTAGATAGAACAAAACAAAATCAGAGTCCACCGGCACCTTTAAGACCAACAAACATTTATTCAAGGTGTGAGCTGAGACTAGTCTGAGGAAGAGTGCTTGCACTCAAAAGTTCACGCCTTGAATAAATCATTGTTGGTCTTAAAGGTGCCACTGGACTCTGATTTTGTTCTGTTGTGCTGCTTCAGACCAACATGGTTTCCCACTTGAATAAATTCCTAGGTAGGTTCAGCCTCTCAGTCTGGGGGGGGGAGGGGAGCAGGGGGGCCCGTAGATGTTTTGAGTAGGTCAGCCTCAAGCAAATGCCTGGTGGAGGAGATCCCTTTTGCAGGCCCTGCGGAATTGTGGAAGTTCAGCCAGGGCCATGACCTCTTCAGAGAGCTCTTTCCACCAGGTGAGGGCCAGGACTGAAAAGGCTCTGGCCCTTGTTGAGGTCCAATTTACCCCTGACTGGGGGGCATCTATTCCCCCCAGTCCCTAAAAAAGAAAAAAACCCTGATAAGGACTGAAAATGTTTCAGAAGGAACAGAATGATGAGAGCAAGTTTGCTAGGCCTCCTACCCTCCAGGCCCTTGGCAGGAGGTGGGGAAATAGGGTTGCCAGATCCAGGTTGAAAGACTCCTGGAGATTTGGAGATGGAGCCTAGGGGAGACTGAGGCCCCAGTTGGGTACAACACCATGGAGTCCATCCCCCATTTTCTCCAGAGGATCTGATCTCTGTGGACTGGAGATTAGGTATAATTCTGGGTGATCCCCAGTCCCACTTGGAAGCTGGCATCTCTAGTTGGATTAGCTGTCAATGGAAAGGGGTGGGGGAAGGACAGGGATCAGTTTTCTGCTCAAGAAAGAGAGGCTGGACTAAATGAATTCTTGGTCTGATCCATCAAACTACTTCTAATGGGTCAGACCTTGCTGAAAAGATCCATGTGCACAAGGGTGGAGATTTCTGATTTCCTCCTCAGAAGTATGGCCCCCGGCTGCAGCATGCTTACAGGTTCAAAAGAGAGAAACTTGTTACAACTTCGACATCCAATTTTTTAACAATCAGACAGTCCCATGACTAATCAAACAAGACTTTTACTCATTTCATGTAACTTGAGCCTCTCTCTCTCGGCTTCACTTGGAGACAAGGACAGTAGTTAACATGGGTGAGGTAGGAAGAGGCAGAATACCTGTTGTGATGGGAATGACAAGGTTTATTCCCCCCTTGCCCGCATCTTTTCATGAACTCGTGAGTTAAGTAGCACATCAATTACAAGGCATGATTAAGTGTGTTCCGGGCTTTACATCCTGACAAGGAAAATCACTGCCACGAGTCCATTTCAGCAACCAAAATATGCAAGGCAAATTAACAGTGATTAAAAAAAATTACATTTCTGCCTTTCATGGTTCCCAGGTGTGGGGGGCCAATTTGCGACACAGCAATTTTCATTTCTTTCTTTCTAAAAGCCCACATCTGCCAAATACGTTGGCATCCACTGAAGCTAGAAAATGAATTTCCCTGTGCAGCAAGTTCTTCCAGGGTGAATTGAGTGAAGGGCGGGCTCATAATTGTACATTTCTGGTGGGGTTTTTTTTTGTTTTTTTCTTAAATCTGGGGAGATATTTTTATCTGCATCACCAGCTGAAAACGGCTGGAAAAGATACTTTGTAAAAGCCTTCATTCCCAAGCATGTAATTATCAAGTCCTTCAACAAATATATTATATACATAAAATCACTCTTCCCCCCCCCCATGCATGTGTTCTCTCATTTTCTTGCATACACTCACACACACACACAGAGCGTTAGTGAAAAAAGCTTTATTTTAATAACAGCAAATAAAAAGGGATTGGGGGGTGATCACAGGCAGGAAATCAGAGCACTCCTGGATACATGCTGTTTCTGCTGATATGGCAGTGCAAGTGAAGGACAGTAGTTGCCCAACCACAGAAGACATGATTCCAGGTCTCCCAGACCAAAGGGCAAGAATTCTTCTGCTTAGTCGGGATGAAAATTCTTTCATAGATGTCCTGCCTGTTCTCTCCTCCCCAACCCCAATGGCCAAGTGCAAGACTGATGTCTCCAAATCTGTCTTCAGTTTGGTGAAGGAAGAAAGCTCAGACGGTACATGATGCTGTGGATCACTCCCATGACTTTTACTCATCTCATGTAACTTGAGCTCTCTCTCTCTCTCTCTCTCTCTCCCTCTCTCGCAAAACAACTTGTAGACAAGGACAGTAGTTAACATGGGTGAGGTAGGAAGAAGCTACCCTCTAAAGCTGTCATTTCCTCCAAGGTGATTGATCTCTGCAGTCTGGGGACCACCTATCATGCCAGGAGCACAACAGGCCCCACCTGGAGGGTGGCATCATTATGCCAGACACAGTATCTGTGGATCAGTGGTGCTGTCCAAATCACCTGGGAGACCCAGGGTTAAGTTCCCAGCCTGCCATGGAAACTCGGTCCAGTTACACACAGCCAAACCTACCTCACAGCATGGTTGTGAGGTTAACATGAAGGGGAGGGAAATGATGTAAACTACTTTGAGTCCCCATTGGGGAGACATGCAGGGTATAAATAAAGTAAATACATTACAAAGGGAGTCACTATGCTCAGGACTGGACTTCAGAGGTCCATAATTTCTACATTCCATCTTCTGACTCTATAGGGTTGCCAGGCTTAGCAGGGCAACCAGCAGGAAATGGGAGGGGAATATATGGAGGGCAGCAAAATCAGGACATCACTTCTGGGGGGAAACCTGACCTAAGCAACAGTTTTCCCTAGGACCGTTTATGCACTGGAGGTTTCATGCCAGGCTGCAGGCTGGAGTTTTAGTCATGGCAGGCTGCCCCACCTCTTCCTGCACCCACATGGGGGAGCATTTGGCCCAGTGCACTTCATCCACCCCCCCCCCCCGATTTGTGCTCCTGCACAGGAGCTGGGGCAATAAAGTTCCCAGTTGCTGATGGCCTGTTGTTTATTTTTCTCCAGGGGCCTGGCAACCCTAAGTATAGCAATAACAACATTTATATATAGCAAAATTTCCACTCTGACATTCTCCCATGGATGCATTTTGTTCTAATATGTGAGAAAGGGTTGCCAAGTTTTAATAAAACTTCCTTGCATACTTTGTTTCCCTTCCCACATTCGCATGGCATACCATGTTTTACAACTACAAATGTCTGGGATAGGTAAGTTATGCTTTTTCCAATATTGTGCTAAAACACCTGTTGCTGTAAATAAGTTCTTAATCAAGATCTTAAACCCTGAATTCAGGTGTTTAGGAAGAATCTCTGCAAGTGCAATTTCAGAATGGCAGGGCATCTTTTATCTTGTTATTTCTTCCACACTATTGAATATGATAAGCAATACATTTCTACCATTGGGTTAACCCTAACCCTATGGCTTTCTTTGCCTACACTGGCACAAAAAGAAGCAGGTTCTTACCTGCATCTCATCTATGCTGTGGCATCTGGTCCTTACTTATTGAGACCAAAAAATAATCTGTATGTGCGACATCCTCCATGACTGCGGATTTGGATATTGCTTTCCTTTTACACTGTGAAGAAATTGCTATCACAACCTGAGCCATGAGGCTGTCTGAAAGAAGCTCCAAACAGAATATAAAGTGGGCTTCCTCGAAAACATGAGGGTGACTAGAAGCCATTTCATGAGGCCCAATACATCAGAAAGCCAATTAAGCATACCCATCATACTTTTGTAAAATCAACATCTGAAGAGAACAGTTGCATCCTTCCAGACTGGCCATCCAACTGTACTGCTTAACTAAGCAACTGCTAGAAATATGAGTTAATGTCTATGAAGAAACAGGTGGTGATAAACCTCAAGGTTGGCCTTGGGAAAGCCCATTCTTCATTTCATTCGTTACTGGTTATCAGCATTATCCCTCTTTCAGAGCCATGTGCTTTCATATGCCAGCTTTACAGAGAAAATAATCCAATGCAAATCAAGGAATCCATACAAATTATCACAAAAATCAGAAATGTGTTTCACCTACAAAGTTATTCATGACTTTCCCCAAGATAAATGCTGTAATAACAAAGCATATTTATTTAGATACTCATGCCTGGTTATCATTGGCCCTTCTTATACAAACAAGTAACAAAGCAGCATGTCTTCATCACCAAAGCAGTTCAGGCAAAGAGACAAAGTTTAGAGAAGCTAAAGTATACCTTCTCATGAGAAAGACACCCTTTCCTTCCCAAAATGGAAGGCACAAAGGATTGAGGATGACTAACGGAACCATCTTTTAAAGGGCTGCTGTTCTGTAATTAGTAGCACCACCCTATTTCTATACAGTGTCAACAGGGCTAGCGACAGTGGCCTTTGTACAGCATCTCCAAAGACAACTGGCTTAGTCGACGGCACACGAGGCATCTGAAAGCAGTCTGATGACGAAGACCTTTAAAACACTCTTTAGGTAAGAAGGGACAGAAACAAATCACTTAGCCAAATCATTCAAAGATAAAAATAGTTGTCTTTTCAAATAAACCTAAAAACACTGGTAGCGCCTAAATGTTACTTGTATTGAACAAGTTCAGTTATATACAGTATTTGCTGGCGTATAAGACTACTTGTGGTGCAGAGTGGTAAGGCAGCCGTCTGAAAGCTTTGCCCATGAGGCTGGGAGTTCAATCCCAGCAGCCGGCTCAAGGTTGACTCAGCCTTCCATCCTTCCGAGGTCGGTGAAATGAGTACCCAGCTTGCTGGGGGGTAAACGGTCATGACTGGGAAAGGCACTGGCAAACCACCCCGTATTGAGTCTGCCAAGAAAACGCTGGAGGGCGTCACCCCAAGGGTCAGACATGACTCGGTGCTTGCACAGGGGATACCTTTACCTTTACCTTTAAGACTACTTTTCCCCCCTGAAAAACATGCCTCCAAGTGGGGGGGTCGTCCTATATGCCGGGTGCACTTCAGTACTGTAATGTAATGTAACAAACTCTATATTTAGAGTGGAAATGTTGGGGGGTCGTCTTATATGCCCAGTTATCTTATACGCCGGCAAATACGGTAAATATCTAGGTGTCATATTTCAAGCTTCAGGCTTTATGAACTCTCAGGTAGCCCATATTGCTCTGAATGCGCAAAAAGGTACAGGTGCTATACTAAAATTCTACTGGAACAAAGGTGGTAGGAATGTCCCAGCAGCTCTTAAAATATACAAGCCTAAGCCCCTGGTACTAATGTTATATGGGGCATCACTGACAATCACCAGCAATACAATTTGCCTGGAGACAGTGCAAACCAAATTTTTGAGAAATCTTCTGCAGCTCCCCAAAATTGTCTCTAATGCTGCACTGCATGTGTTTGACCATGGCTGAAGCAAGTTTACGGTCAGCTACAATACTGTACTGGCTGAAGCTGATCTTTTGTCCCAGGGGTCTATCCTATTTAATATTATTTGACTTGTTTATTGCATCATGGGTACAGAGTAAGATGACCAGATTTTAACATTGGTAAAGCGGGGCACCATTGACCGGGGGTGGGGGTGGGGGGGGGTCTTGATTTAAAATTTGGTCTATATGGAGCAACAAAAAGTTTCATAGAATGCAAAAATAGTATTGTAATATATATATTTTAATTTCAACATAAGTACAATTTGCCAGGTACCCCCAGATGTCCCTCCAAAAGTGGGACAATCTGGTCACCTTAATACAGAGCAGCCTATCAACAGGAAGTTAGGATTTTATGGTCTATCCCAACAATTTCTGCTCTCTTTGGGTTTTAACCGTGCCAAAGAATTGGTAAAGTTAAGAATACAGGAGGTAGAAAGACAGCATGATTTGAATAGAATCATTAATCCACTGCATGACATCTCTCTTCTAAATAGATTATCTTTTATGCCTTATCTTTCTAATATAGATAACTCTGAATTTAGAAGGGCATTTACATTATTGCACTACAATGCTCTCCCTTCAGCATGGGTAGAAGGAAAATATAATAAGCTTCCACCCCAAGAACGTACTTGCATTGAGAACACCAAACGTGATTTTTGATTGCTGTATTTACAACCAATTGCATCAGGAATTGCTGTATTCCATCTTCACTGACTTCAAGACAAGCCAAATTAAAGAAACTCCTTTCAGATAAGAATGTATTCTATATTATTGCCAAATATGTAAGATTAGCAACTAAATGTAGAAGTGCCTGGCTGACTATGTCCAAGGGTTAGGATGGATATATTGAATAAATGAAGTATTTTGGAATTTTTAATCAATCTTAAGTTTTGCATTTTGTACTATACACTGACTGAAATAAATGTATCTGTATCTGGCATTTGAATAAATCACTTAGCCATCATGAAACAAAACTCAAAGACTTACCTAGCCCTGACATTCCCCATTCCCTGTAGAACAAGCATGCCCAACTCTTCTGAGCCTTCACCCAGCATTGCATTAGCTTTTAGCATGATTTGTGAAGCTCTCCAGGCTTTCCCCTTTGCTCCAACTTCAAGGAGAGGCAGAGCAACAGTTGGAGGCAGAGCTATTAAATATTTTATATACAGCCATTACACAGAAATGTCACCAGCCTTCACACGTGTTATCCCTGCGAGGTACGGAAAAAGGTGAGCTAAAGTCCATTTGAAGTCCATGTGTTCCCCATGTGAACCTTCAACAGATGTGTTCTGGAAGTTCTAATCGGGGAACCCTTCTTTGCCCACTGGGCTGGTGTAATATGTAACTGATAGCCTCATGTTATATTATTAATGAGGCAACTTGTGGTTCTCCAGGGCTATTTTGGATCAAAAAAAGGTATGGGGGGGAGCTTAGCCCCACCCCCTCTGCAACCCAAAATGACCATTCACACTTGGGAATTAAGTTCCCAGTGGGGAATTCCAGGCACACATCTGCTCCTGGGTCATTGTTAGGGTCACATATCTACCTCATGGGCTTTGTAACATATTAATCAATCCTCAAAGAGGCTTTAATAAGTAATGAGGTTGCTTCCACATGGGGATTTTTCTGTCACCATGCAGAACCAGCCAGCACTATTGTTTATCAAAGACATGTCCACCTTGTCTTATGATAACGCCTGTGAGCCATGAAGGAAATAACTGGATCCCTCAATCTCTGAGGGAGCAATTGATGATTAGAATGTCAGCCTAGATTTAATGTTCAAATGTCCACTCAGCCATTAACCTGTCTTGAACCACAATAAGGGGTGGGGTATAAATGTTTTACTAAAATAATAATGCAAATTTGAGACACTCTCTCTTAGCCTAACATACAGCACAGAGTCCTTTCTCTACGCCTAGTATAAACTTGTAAGGTGTTTAAACATTCAGTGAACTTCAAGAATCATAATTTATTTTCTTTTGGAAATGACAAATAGTTTGGGAACAATATTAACCACTGCTGCACATTAACTAGAATTAAACATTTGCATTTTTAGTACTCCCACATCATTTTTATGTCAGTCCAAATAAAACTTGTCCATATGTGTCAAATCACTTATACACTTGAAGCGCAGATAAATCTCATAGGGTTCCATTTCATACATTCTCAAAAAGTAAGTGTAATTTCATAAAAACGCTCAGATTAACTGTTCGGGGAGGAAAGCAAAACGTTTAGATTTGGGAGTGGAAGTGATCAGAGACACCATTTTGGTAAATCCAGTGAAAGTTATGTTAAAAAAAGGAATAAGTGAGAAGGGTTTAATGTTGGCTAATGGGGCACACAGACATCTTGTGGTAGTGGCACGTTCAAAGCTACAGTATCAAGATGATTTTCACTCAGTGGAATCCTCAAATTAATATAAAACCGGCTTCTACAAAAAAACAAAACAAAACTCTGGACCGTTTAACATGATAATCAGTTGGAGGCAGCTGACACAAAGGCAGAATAGAAGGTTACAGTAGAGTTCACGATAGATCACATGACTCTCATAATCACTAAACGAATAAAGCCTAGTTTATACATGTAGAGACCTGAGGCGGCCTGTATCGTAGAGGTTGGGGCAGCAGGTTCCTCTCTGTTAAAAAAACGCAGCAAGTAAAGAAAGAGGTTATGTCCCTGCTATACTCATTTTCTATTCCTTTGGTGTTTCTGTGAAAGAACATTCAGAACCTACCATTGGCAGAATTGCCATAATGCATTCTACTGTCTCATTTTCCTGCATGAGTGAATCAGGCCACAGAGTCAGGAACGGAGCCATGGACAGTCCTGCACAAACCCACAATTTCTAAGTCTCAGGATACACCTCTCAGGTCACTCTATGTGTGCAGCTGGAATCCTGTGCTTAAAAAGCAGCCAGTGTTGTACACTCCCATCTCACATCTGTGCCTGGCGAGAGTTCCAGGGAATGGGGGCAAACAACCCTACACAATTTACTAGGATAGGTCATCTCATACCATGGCATAAACCAGGGGTAGTCAAACTGCATCCCTCCAGATGTCCATGGACTACAATTCCCATGAGCCCCTGCCAGCATTTGCTGGCAGGGGCTCATGGGAATTGTAGTCCATGGACATCTGGAGGGACGCAGTTTGGCTACCCCTGGCATAAACCCTCAAGTTCTGACATACGGATCAGCAACTGAAGGACCTCGGGATCAAATCTGACTCACGGGAAGTATGGAATTCAGCCCTCAGTTATCAATCCAGAGGCAAAAAGAAGCATGGAGGGCGTGGCAACAGATTTGCTGGCTCCACAGACAAAGCTCTACCTTTCTGCTCCTCTGAACCAGGCCACAAGCAACACTAGTCAGTGAGCAGGATAATAACATTGTTGTGACTTAAAATAATATCACCTGCCTTACTATATTTCAAAGCAATTCACAACACATTCCAAAAGTCCCAGGATGCGATATACGTGTTAACAGCAGCCAGCATAAAACAGGTTCGTTTCTCTAGAAATAAGGGCGTTTTTAAAAGTTAAACATCTATCTATCTCTCCATGCAGACAATAAAACCAGGATGGGCTTCCAGTATTCACGATGGTCCTGGCAACTAGCAAAGCAAAGTGATATCTGTATTAGGCTCAACACTGGCAACAAAAATAATTCCACATTACAGCGAAAGTCCGAAATTCAGTGGACGCTGTTGGGAAGATGTGAATGGCCAACAGTCCAAGATGGAATTTTGGGTCATTCACAAAATGAAAGGAACATCAATTAACATGGACGGACACCTCAATGTGATGACCAGCGTTCACTGGTATATATCCCAACAGTGACGAAAAACGTATGTTCAGATATTCACAAACAAAACTGTGCCAGAGCGGAAGTTTAGACTAAGCATCTTCACATTTTGCTCAAAGTAGAGTCTGTGGAGCTGTACAGTTTCGCTACTTAATAACAGGCTTATCTGAGAAACAAAGACAGACCAAGCACCTTAATAACTGTTATAAAAGCCACACTGCACAGTGTTTTCAGACATCTCGTAAAAAGCACTTGCTTTCTTTCTTCATTGATTCATTTTTATCTAGATGGTCAAAGGAACTTGCAAGGGAAGCAGTTTCTGTATGACAGTAGGTAACCAGCCTAAACATCATTAACCACTTAAAGCAATCTGCTGGCACAATCTACTATGGCAAATATGCCTGCACCATGCTTTGATAAAATAGCTTTCAGATGGCAGCAGAGATAGAGTGTCTGCAAAATCAATTGCAAGGTCTGCTAACATTTGTTTCATTTTCTTCATCTAGATCAGAGAGCCAGTTTGAAAATAAACCATCCTTCCCAGATTTGCGATACCCCCCCCCCATTTCCCCCAGAGTGAAAGTTTTCAGTAGGGAAGTGGGCAAAGCCGGAAAAAAGAAAAACCGCCTTAGAAAATGAAGAAAGCGGCAAAATTTAGTGCAACTGCATTTTATTGTCCACCACCTTCTTCTTCCAAGCATTTTACAATCAGATTTCCTGGGATAGCTGCTCAGCCTCCAAAATCCATCACGTTTTTAAAATGGCCATTAACCCTTATTTCTGGGATCGAAAGGACAGAAATAAAAGCAGCTTTTTGAAAATAAACCACAGGAGTGCCATTTGTCAAGGCCACAAACAAACTTTATGGCTTGTGTGTAAAAGGGACACCATAAAGCCATTCCTGATGTGTGCACCAGCTCCATAGAAGTGCATGGCCATAATATTTAGTGTGTGAAAGAGTCTCTATTAAAGAGGCAATTTTCTAGCACAGGAAAGTCAGTGATGCGTTGCAGCAGGTTAGGCTGAAAAACCATCACTGGAAGCAGCCCTTGACATCAAGATTCTGAGTTGGCAATCTGTCTATATTTAGCATGCTCATTTACTATGCTCTCTCACACATAACACCATGCTCTCTCGCTCTCTCTCCTTTCAGTGAAAATCCAGCCTTATAGTAAGAGGAGAAATACAACCGGCACCCAGCTACATTTCAAAGCCTCCATAAAACATGTAAGCTGTAAAAAACAAACCAAAAAAAAGGGACTTCGAAGAGAGCTCCGTACAGAACGGCATAGTTTCCAAGGTTACAAAGTCAAATTCCTTATAGGCAAAGAGAGCAACGGGGCTCGTCCAAAGCCGCCTGTTATCAACGCGTGGAAGTCGCACCACTATAAAAAGATTAACTCTTGCCTTTCAGTTAAGATCAGGCTTGGCATTTGTGAATACAGTTTTAAGAATCAAATTGCCTTTTTAAAACAATCTCTGATGAAATTAACCCGGGGGGAGAGAGCAGCACTCACCGAAATCTGACTGCAAATCCTTTTTCAGTCCGCAAAGCATGGTGTCTCCCGTGATCTACCGGAGCACTGAGCCAATCTGCGAGGCGCCCCTTGCTCGACTTCGCCTTGCCTGGCCCGGGAGTCACATTACAGCAGTCCGTCGCTCCCTGTGGAGCGCGAGGGTCCCCCTGCCCAAAGGATACGCTCCGCCACTTAAAGGGAACAAAGTCCTATTGACACACCTGACAAATGCGCCAGTCGAGTCCCGAAATGGAACCGGGAAGACTCAAATCAGGATCTCGGGAAGATCCAATGAAAAAAATCAAAACAAAGCCGCTTTTTACAAAGAAAGAAATCCAGCCAGAGAGCGACCGCCCTGCCTTGCCACGAGGCGCAAAACAGCACGAGAGTTGAAACCGAGCTGGCAGCCCAGGGGCAGAGCGGCACGCGGGCTCCCCTGCCCACCCGGCAGCGCCCGCCTAGCGGGGACTCCGCGCCCGGCGAGGATTCCAACTTCGACCACGTTGCGCGAGAGCAGCAGCAGCAGCAGCAGCAGCAGCCATGAGCCGAGCGCGTCTGCCCGGCGGAGCCTTTTGTTGCTCCGGCCCACGAATGCAGCGCAGTCCCCGGGGGAGGCGGGCGCTAAACCCGGGGGTCGCTTCCCCAGTTCGGTCTCGCCGCACGCGCCGCGCAGCGATAAACGCACCCGGCCCCAGAGCGCCCAAGTTGCAGCAACATTTCGGGGGGCCACGAGGAGGCGGCGGCGGCGGCGAGGAGCGCTGCAGTGTTGCTGCCGCTTTGACACTCGTCCCTCCCCCCCACCCCCCTGACTGCGCGGCCTCCCGCACCTTTCAAGGCAATGTCAGCAAGCCGCTGCCGCCTGCGCGTTCGCCCCCCGCCCTCAGCGCAGGCACAGGAGCAGAAGGCTGCAGCTCCACACACTGCCTGGCCGGCTGACTCGCGTGAACTCTCCTCGGCACGGCCAACTGGCCCCCGCCGCACAAGTTCACACTGCCCAGTCCCCGCTCTGGCAAAGACACAGGGTTTGAGCCACTGCAGGCAACGGGCGGCGGGATGGATACACTATAGAAAGGGGGGAGGGCGGAGTAAGATAAGGAAGGCTGGCCCGGTAGCCAAACAATAGGTGTCCCGGGCAATTATAATTAAACCAACCGTTTACGTTATGGGAGGGGCGGGTCCTTTAATCATGACTGAATCCCTTCCCTCAAAAATGCCGTTGTGGTCAAAGGATGCTTTGAGCAGCACCTTAAGTACCAGAGAGAGTTTCAATAATGCCAGCAATGGCACAGGTGCCTGAGGTGGCAAGGGTGGGTTTAAAGACCACCACCCACGGCAGCTCATTAGCTCATTCTTGGAAGCCCCTCCTCCAGGACCTGTGTAGGGGCTGGTTTCCATCTTGGAAGTCGAACAGGGAGAGAAAGAAGGGGAGAAGTTATGTTCATTTGCCTCCCATTATATATATATATAAAAAGATTGTCAATCCATGTTTCCAGTTCTCAGGCATTATCTTCCCACTGTATGACAGAAAAGCCAGCTAGCACTTACTGGTTTCCCCTTCCCACCCCTATTTTTGCACGCTGACACTGCAGAATGACTGCCATGTAACTGGTCTGAAGGGAAGCACATCTTGTGCTCTAAGCACGCAGTTATCACATTCAGGTGGACTACAACTAGCAGCAAGGAGGCACCAAAGGCCAGGCAATGCTCAAGGAAGGTGCCAAACCAAGGTAAGAAATATAGGAAACCCTTCATGATGGCCTCATTTCCCCACACTTTGGATGCTGGACAAGATTTGGCCCAAGTGTAGTGCTTAGGAGTCATGCATTTCCACAAGTTAGGCACTAATTTAACTCCTATTAAAATTCAGAATTCAGAATGCTTTGCTTTGGTTATCTTCTGGCACGCAGCAGATGAACATTGCCTTCTCCAAAGCATCCATCCTGGTTTCCCTTAAAATTGCTCTGAGGAGATATATCCAGACAGATGACCAAGAGCTGGGCAAAGTTACAGTCTTGATTGCTTTTAAGATCAGTGTATCTGGACCTTCACCATAATCTCCAAGCACTTTCCATTCCTATGTACTGTCTCATTCTAGAATTTCAAGCTTGAGTTTTCAAACAGCCTGTTCATAATTTTAACAATTATGTCCATAGTTTTACATGTGCACTAATCAGTTATGTGCAGTGTGTTTTAAAGAGATACAGGGACAGCTTGGAAAAGGATAATCAAAGAGCTTGGTTACATGTTTCTAATAAAGTTAGCAAGGTACTGAAGGTGAATGCTGCTGCAGAATAGGTACAATGGTGCAAATTGCACATTAGCCTTAAGGAAAGGCAAACTGTAAGAAGGATGGGAGGGAAAGCAGCAACTGACACTGAGAACAGGAGAATTTGGTCCTGATGAAACATGGGACATTTATTTAATGAAGCAGAATGGAAGAAAAAACCCTAGTGCTGAACGGGATTCAGTATTATAAGGGATCATAAGAAGTGATATGGATTCTCCACTCTTTCATACATTTGTTAATATTAGGAAAAGTAACCAGCATGCTTATTACTCACAGTGTGCTCTGTTCTCTGTGAAGGTCATTGGACTGCGGTGAGCAGGATTTGCCGGGGCTAACTATTCTGTTCACGCTATGCCACCAAAGACTTTTTTAGATTATTATTTGACAATGTGTGGACATTGCAAAACATCACCCAAGATACAAGCATAGAAAGGGCTCACTTCAGAGCAACATCTTCCCCATAGAACTGTGACACAAGTTTACCTTTGAACCAACTCACTCACTTTGGGTTAGACCCTTCTAAGCCCCCTAAAGTGAGCAAATCAACAACCAAAGCACATACAGTACAATTTTACCCTGTCATTTGTTATTAAGGAGGGGGGGGGCACCACCATGGTAATCTTTTGATAGACTTAATTAGCTGGAGATTGCAATTAGAATCCCTTCATACAGCACAGCATTCTCCAAGGAGGATAATTGTGAGAGTTTTGGAAATTCTTCAGAAAAAATGGATATATTTGGAAACTACTAATTTGGAGTGGGCACACTGTACTGTTGCAAATGACAATGAAGTTGATTGTATTAACAGTGGATTCCTTTACAAAGAATCTTGCCCCCTTCCCAAGAAGCCTGAAGAACACATGAAGAAATCTGAATACTCTACCTCTATTGAAAACAGATCAGATTTCCTCCACCCCATCAGATTGAAGATGCAGGTATCAAAAACATACCATATATCAAGCTAATTCATCAATGCATTCCCCTAAAGCAAAGAACATCTTTTAAAATACGTGCATGAGATAGGAACATGACGATTGTTCTTTGTCTGCAATATACTCTTTGTGAAGTCAGCATCTGTCCAATGTAACATAGAAACTAATTATCTGTGGAAAGATAGAAACTTACCCAAAAGTACTCAGGAAAGCCAGGCACAGACAATACAGAAAGTTCCAGATGGCCAGCTGTGCTTGTTTGCAGCAGTAAAATATCCACTGGTGTCTCAATGACTAGCAGTTTATTGTTCACTCCATGCACCTGAGGAAGTGAGCTCTGACTTACAAGCCTTGTGCTTCAATAAACTGTTAGTCACTTATTCTCTGTGGGGGGCTGTCTTGTGGATGAGCCTTTCCCAAATATCTTAGAGCAGCCATCCCCAACCCCCGGTCCAGGGACCGGGACCGGTCCGTAGATCAATCGGAACTGGGCCGCAGCTCCTCCTCGTCCTCCGTCCCGGCTGCTTCCTCAGGGGCTGCTCTGCCACTCTGCTGCCAGCTCACCTTTGGTGCTCTCTGGCGGCCACCATGGCCGGGGCTCCCCCTCAACATGGCACTGCACATCTGCTGCTGGCAGCGCCCCCCAGCGGGCGGCGGGAAGTCTGGGGCGCCGGTGGGAAAGCAAGAGGAACAGGGGCTCAGGCGGAGGCAACGTCCCTCGGCAAAAGACTACCCTCCCGCGGGCCTCAGTAAAATTGTCAAGCATTGACTGGTCCCCATTGATAAAAAGGTTGGGGACCCACATACCACACCCTCTCTACTTGTATTCATATTGTGCAGGGTTGCCAAATCTTCAAGTGCCTGAATGGGCACTTCCTTCACGTGTTTGCATCCAACAGATGAATTGGGTTGCATGGAGGCTTGGTGCAGGGCTAACAACACTCATGCCCACACTCCATCCCCCATACAGTGATTCAGTATCTGGAGGGTTCATCTGCACAGGGCTCAGACCTGAACAGAGACAAGTTATTTTCCTCCTATCAGTGTTCATGCCAAAAGTGATAGCAGGCAAAATCTTTCTGATGGTTCACATTTTCTCATTTTGAATGGCTACCTTTGATCGTTTTGGGGAATGATCTTGGGTTTTTTCAATGTTAAAAGATAATATTCAAGATATAAGATTTCAATTAGAGCCTCTTGTGGTGCAGAGTGGTAAGGCAGCAGACGTGCAGTCTGAAAGCTCTGCCCATGAGGCTGGGAGTTAAATCCCAACAGCCGGCTCAAGGTCAATTCAGCCTTCCATCCTTCCGAGGTCGGTAAAATGAGTACCCAGCTTGCTGTGGGGTAAACGGTAATGACTGGGGAAGGCACTGGCAAACCACCCCGTATTGAGTCTGCCATGAAAACACTAGAGGGCGTCACCCTAAGGGTCAGACATGACCCGGTGCTTGCCCAGGGGATACCTTTATCTTACCTTTAAGGTTTCAAAAGAGAAACTGTACTTTGGTTCACAGTTTAAGGATACAGGACACTTTGCTTGTAAAGCGGATACAAATTCTTGGCATCTTTAGTAATGATGACTGTAGGGGAAAAGCTGGGAAGATTCTGAAGAGTCACAGGCTGCATTATAGTCTTTGTTACCTGAGTACAATGATCCTGTCCTTGGGCTAGAAGCATTTGGCCATTACCTTTGTTCAACTATAAATATTAAGCCAAAACTCTGCAGGAAGGACAAATGCATGAGAAAAAGACAGGGGGCTTAGAAGGGTGTAACTTTGCCTAGGAAGATATGGTGTGTGTCTGTATCAGCCATGGGTAGGCCAGAATTCCAAAACCTCTTTTCCCCAACACAACACTCTTGAGGTTTTAACACCAGATTTTAATTGTGTCTTTGCCCCCAATGCCATGCATACAATTGTTATTCTCCCCCCCCCCATATTTTCCCCAAAGTCTTTTGGTGACTTTGTCAAGATAAGCAGAAGCAATCAATTGATAGTTTCATTTGTTTGAAGCAGTTTAAATGTGTGCCTGATGGCTTTGCTGCCACAATGGACTCACCAGGCAAGAAATTCCAAGCACAGCCAGGGCTTTCTCATCTTTGATTATGGAAAATCTTGTCATTTTGAGATATTTTGGGGGGGGGTTTAGTATTCTACTTCACACAGTATTGCATTTCACACAACAATGGAATCCTGAGTCATATGTTAGCAGGATCACATCCATCATCTATTTAAGATGGTTGTTTAAAATTGCAAGCCTTTAAGTTCCATGGAAACTCTAGTTCCATGGGACAATTATGGGTGCAATGTCCCACTAGCAACTATGTAACAATATTAGACCTGCACATTTAGTAGAGTATTTCTACAGACTGACTGCCGGATCCTGCCCTGCTTCAGAACCCATCCCAGCTACTTGGGGGCCATTGATCTGTGCCCTCCAATATTGTCCGTGATGCTTGGAGGGAAATGGAAAAGGCTTGCACATGCCCACAACCACCTCAGATTGCAGCTGAAATTAACAGATTCTAAAATGCACAAGATGATCATTTAAGAAAAGATGTTTCTTTCAAGATCGGGGCCCCCAAATGCAGCGCCATGGGATTTTGCTGGGTATCCTTCCATGAATATGGGATTCCACTAGACATTCTTAAGAGCTAATTCATCTTCAGTAATTGGCATGGCAAGATAAATGGACCTTTCCAACAAGCAATTATAACCCTTACTTCAGAGACAGATGCCGCCAGAGCACAAAAGAGGGAAGAGTATTCTTGGGAATTCTTCTTTTTAGCCCTACTCTTTCCATTAACATCCTGCTTCTTTAGAATTGGAATTCAATGAAAGTTACCGCACATGTTGAACTATGCAACGTTTTAGTGCTCAACCATATTCATCTGTGGCCACAAACAACAGCAACACTGGCAATACCTGCTATAGGAGGCTATGTTTAGAAGGACCAGCAAAAAAAGGGTTTGGATTGACGGGAGGGGGGGGTGTTAAAGCGACTTTCCATCTGACACCATCCTCTTGGTACTTTCCTGGCTCATTCATTTCCCATGTTTAGCAACCCTACCTAATGCAATGAGGATGCATGTCAAGTTAACAAGCAGACTTTCAGCAGTTTGAGAACGCAAGTGGAAGATTGGAGGTTTTAGAAGCACCAGAAGACTTCCGATATTGTCAGATGGAGTCTTTACTAAGGACTTGAGACCTGCCAGAAAATGTGGAAATATCTTTTAAGGTGATCTTTCCCCCCTTGCTAAATTATTTAAGCATTGTGAAATGAAGATGAACAGGAAGAAGAGTTAGTTTTCAGGTTTCCGAATGGTGTGGGGGAGGAGGAAATACATGCAGTGTGGATGGCCAGGAGCAGAAGACTGGCAACACCTGACACTATCATACAGAAAACGGAGAGCTGTCCTGCTTTTAATCTATTGTGGCTGTTCTCCTTCCTACCTACTCTTCCTCCTATACCACAATGGCTGCACTCATGCTGTTCTGGTACTGTAAAGATCAAGTGACTGGCTAAAAGGCATGGACCAATATAGCTACTTTGGATTACCTGGATTTTCAAAGCAGATAAAAAGATTTAAAGTAGTTATGTTGGTCAATTATGAAGTATTCACAAACTAGCTTACATTTGTAATGAACATTTTGGGGGGTGCCTTTATCCAACTTGTTTAGAATTCCCATCATGCCAGAGGTGCAACTGTCCACTTGATACTAATTGCACCTTTTTACAATCAAGTTAGCTCCTGGCCTTTAAAGACATTCTTTTGCATTAACAGGAAAGCAAGCTATCCTCCAACCCAGTGGTCCCCAACCCCCGGTCCGGGGACCGTAGATCGTTCGGTACCGGGCCGCGGCTCCTCCTCGTCCTCCTCCTCGGGGGCTGCCCTGTCACTCTGCCACCGGCTCACCTTTGATGCTCTCCAGCGGCCGCCATGGCTGGGGCTCCCCCTCGGCGTGGCACTGCACAGCTGCTACAGGCAGTGCCCCCCAGTGGGTAGCATGAAGTCAGGGGCACTGGCGAGAAAGCAAGTGGAGCATGGGCTCAGGCGGCGGCAATGTCTCTCGGCAAAAGACTACCCCCCTCCCGGGCCTCAGTAAAATTGTCAAGCGTTGACTGGTCCCCGGTGATAAAAAGATTGGGGACCACTGCTCCAACCCTTTAAAAACATCCAATGATGTACAATTAAAATGAGGAATAAATATGGGAACAGTGGATGGAAGTGTCCATTTGCTGCTCTACTGGTTAGCGTTAGGCTACACAGAGCTGAACGTTGTTTGAGGGACCCAAATTCAAATCTCCAGTTAGCCACAAAAGCTCAGGGTGACTGACTCAGGTTTTCAGGTTTGTTGCCACTAATATCTGACAGGAGACATGTGGCCTTTACATAGAGGGCCTTCTCAATATAGGTGTCAGGTGATGTCTTTGCATTTTACCCAGGACTTCAGGTGCTTGGGTATTCCTTCTCCAGACTTGATAATTTCCGGTTTGACCTACTGACGGTTAATGACATTCTCGGCTGCTGATCTGATAAATATGATGACTTTGACCATGCATTTTATTTTTGACTCATGTGCCACCATTCCAAGAATTTGGTAAAATGTCAATATACTTTTAAAACTGCTGTTTCAGACTGTTTTTACTGTTTCTTTACACACGTATTCTATTAGCAGTAGAGACTCACAGAAGGGAGAAGGCAACTTCTGCCAGTTCTCCCTTGACTATAGACTTTCACCCCATGATGTCGCATACAGCCTACTGAACAGCTGGAACAAAATTTCAGGGTTGGAGGAATGACAGAGACTGGAATGGGAGAGAGATGGCTGTCAGTTCTGGGTTGGGAAACACCTGAATATTTTGGGGGTCGAGCCAGAAGAGCAGGGGTAGTCAAACTGTAGCCCTCCAGATGTCCCATGAGCCCCTGCCAGCAAATGGACATCTGGAGAGCCGCAGTTTGACTACCCCTGCTGAAGAGGATAGGCTTTGGGGAGGGGAGGGACCCCAGTAGGGTTTAACGCCACAGGGTCCACCCTCCAAAGCAGCCATTTTCTCCACTGATCCCCATCACCTGAAGGTCAGTGGAAATCCCAGGAGATCTCCAGCCACTACCTGGAGGCTGGCAACCCTGGGAAGAGAGGTGGCAGGAAAGTCATTACGATTTTTTATTTTGGAAACTGCCTCAGGAGTAGTGCACACAGAGGCAGCCTAAAAGCCTTTTATATGAGAGACTTGAAACGAAGGAACAGTCTTGCAAGAGATGAAATAATGTTTTCATCCACCCTACGTTGACAGCCATTGTTGGAAGAGATTATTAGTGTGTTTGCTGAAATGTAACTATCACAGTACAACAGTTCCAGAGAGTGCCATAAGAAAGTCCCTTTCAAGGATTCTCCTGGCTCTGCCATCTTCGCTGGGACACAATGCCAAGCTGAAAAGGGAAAAAACGAACTGAGGAGGTCATCCTTCTTAATAGGTGTCGCACAGTTTCCTTTGAATGAGTAACCGTGTAACAATGCATTAACGAGAAATGAAACACCATGTTAACACTAATTTGCATAGCATTAAAACCATGATGCTTTGCTTCCCTGTTCTCCTTTGAAAGTCTCCTGACCTGCATACGAATCAAGATGAAAATTTAATTGCCGGGGTATTCAGCAGAAGCGGTGCGTTTCTGCTTAATAAGACTTTGCTTTTTTAACGCTAACGCATCACACACCTTTCCTCCAAGGTGCTGTAGAGGAACTACTTCACATGCAAACGTCTCTTCCCAGGGCTTCATTTTTAATAAGCGTTGCAACAGGATACAACTTAAAAGCCCCTCTCGCAAAAGAAGAAATATAAATTAAACTATGTATTATGATAAAAGCCAGCAATAACCTGGTCCTAATCAAGCAGCAATATTCAAGGAATTCAGAGAGCTTCTGTGACACGTCTGTGTTGCTTCGGATGCTTCCGTGGGAGGACCACATTTACTTAACAGAAGAGAACTTGGTTAGTTTTTTAGTAGGAAAACTCCACGGGGAGAGGAGAGGCTAATGGAAAAGATTAATCTTTTTTCAAGCTTTTCTTTGCTTGTGTTGATTGGCACCCCTTTGTCACCATTAGTCAACATTATGCAGCCGTCCTTAATGGGGGATCTTTTATCACATTGATAGCACCCAGCATATTACAACATGAGATGGCGATTTTATTTCAGAACAGCAACTATATCATCAGGACGGTGGGCACACAGAGGCAATGCCCCTACAGATTTATGCATCTCGTGCCTCCTCCATGAATTGTTACCTTTCATCTTTAAAAAATCTATACCTTTTCATTGAGAGGTACAAAATAAGAGGTGGAAGTGGCTTTTATCCCAACTGTCTGGAGAAGTTCATATTGTTAGTCACATGTACCTCAGTTGTTTAACCCCCTACCTGACCAAATTCATTCTCCCTTGCTTCCTCTAATCATCTTTTTTCTCCCTGGGCCCTTTGTTTCTTCCTTGTTTCTGCCCTCTTTAATGTCTCTGGTGACGTGGGCTGAACAGTAGGTAGAAGAATGGGAGTAAGACTATTTGGAGATTCGGTGCCCATATTTGCAGTGGGAAACTTGCCTCAGGAGTAGGTAGGACTCTGGAAGGGTGGGCATGAGCAGAAAAATGCATATCCAATTTCACTCAGCCTGGATATCTGGTTTTAATCTTCAACTGGAAGAGGCCAGGAGTTCAACAGCAGCTGTTCATTGGTGATAAAAAAGGTATTTCGCACATGACTGTGTGACAGAATGAAGAACTCTGAGCATGTGCAAAATGCCTTTTCTCACCAATGAACAGCTACTGTCAAAGTGGTCTCACTTTCCCCAGATTCTGGGAAAAGACAAGTTTAAATGCCAGAACCACTCACTGCAGAAAAAGCTGTAATTTACTACAGAAAGGCAAAGAACTGAGTGAGAGTAGTTATACTTTGACGCCAAAGTCTTTGAGGGTCTAAATCAGCCTTTTTCAACCTTTTGACCATGGAGGAGCCCCTGAAATAATTTTTCAGAGTTTGAGGAGCCCCAGAAGTGATGTCAGCTGGCCATGTCCCCAGCCACACCCCTGGAAGTGACATCACTACCTGCACCTTTAACCCTTCCTCCCTGCCTTTATTACTGTTATGGCAGTTCTGTCTCATGGAGGCCAGAAAGAAAAGTAGAAGCTGAGAAGACAGCCCAGACCCCCCACTATCACACCACTTCAGAGCTCCCATGGACCCCCTTCAGAAGTCCTGCAGACACTCAGGGGTCCACAGACTCCAGTTCGGAATCCATGGTCTAAATAGAAGAAGAAGAAGAAGAAGAGTTGGTTCTTATATGCCGCTTTTCCCTACCTGAAGGAGGCTCAAAGCGGCTTACAGTTGCCTTCCCGTTCCTCTCCCACAAATAAATCTGTGCCAAACCTGCATGTGTACAAAGTGGTCACTCCCCTCTCCCTATATCTCCCCACATCTCCCCAGCTAGTACTAGCAGCTAATTTCTAGGCTGGAGGGAGACAGACAAATAAGTGAAGAATCTTTCATTTTTGTATACCAGTTACGGGGCAAAAGAAGCATTTGCAGCAGCAGTCCTCCAATCTGATCCACTTAATAGATGAGGATAACACATAAGAATGCCTGTTATTAGTGTAATGTCTAGTTTGGCTGTAGGTAAATGATGTTTTTGTATGATTAAAATAAAGCATCACGGAGAGATTTGTTTGCAGTTGGTATTAGCAGAAGCAGTCAGATTTTGCCATTGTGTTTTTAGGGTGAGAAAAAGCAATTGTAAAATGGCAATTGAACTGAACATGCCTAGTAAAGGCTAGCTATCAAATGGAAGCAAGCCGGCTGTAAAATGAAAGCAATATATTCGGCCAAGGAAATGCAAAGTACACAAGTATGGGAGTTTTATATCAATATATTTCCAGCCGAAATGCTTTAATTGAAAACAACTAATCTTCTGGTAGGTTGGTGAAGGGTTTACTAGCCCACTGCTCTCTGTTTGCTTGGGTATTTATGCAGTGTTCTGTGGATGGAGAACAGCCTTATATAAGCGTCCGCAGACTTACCAATAAGGTGCAGCACTCTAATGGGATCTCTTTCTAAGACATAACACTGTTGCTGTAAACTGAAGTTTCAGCTCCCCTTTCAAATGAGACAAAGGGAGATCAAAGTCCTATAAAATGACTTATCCCTTCCAGACTTCAAGCTTGCCCCACTGAAGTTTCTTTACCCACTCCAACAATAGAGACCTGTGCCCCTGAAAGATTTCTTAACGACATGCTCTTTTCCCAGTGAATAAAAAAGGGGGCTAACAGAGATGCTGTCTCTACAAACATGGGATGCAGTGACATAACAGCTTGCTGAAATCACAGGGAGTGAAAGGCCAGGGGACAATTATTAGGAAGCAGCTCTAATTCACCCCATAGAAGTGTGTAAAAAAAAAAAAACTTGAGAAGACAGGATGGTGAGAAAGTGCCATCAGAAGAAAGCACGTTTACCCATCCTGGATGGAGTGCAGCTTATGGTTGTATCTAACGCCAGGAATTTAGGGATGATCTTTGATGCCTCCTTTCTATGGAGGCTCAGGTCAGAAAAGTAGCCCAAGCGGCATTTACTTGTCCCCAGATCACCTAGCCACTGTGATCCATGCAACGGTTACTTCCAGATTAGGCTTCTGTAACTCACTCCACGCAGGCTTGAGCGTATCCCTGACCTGGAAATTGCAACTGGTCCAAAATGCGGCTGCTAGGGTCCTCACAAGGTAATTCTGGAGGGTCCGTATCTAGCCTGTGCTGAGGCAGCTGCATTGGTTACCACTTATCTTCCAGATTAGATTTAAGGTTTTGGTTCTTAACTTTAAGGCCATCCGTGGCCTGAGTTCATCTTATCTGAGGGACCGCTTGTCTCCTTATACTCCCTGTAGAGCTCTTTGCTCTATGAGTTTGAATCTGTTGGTTGTTCCCAGCCCCCGGGAGGCACACCTGGCCTTGACCAGGGGCAAGGCCTTTTCAGTCCTGGCCCCAACCAGATGGAATGAAGAACTGAGGGCCCTCCCTGCTTAGACCTTCTGCCAGACATCTAGGGAGTAGTACCTTGTAGGGTTGTGGATTTTTGCTGTTTTTTAATACTGAGTGTATTTTACTGTCTTTCCTGTTTTTTTATACTGAACGTATTTTTGCTGTTTTTTTTATACTGGGTGTAAACCGCCACAGGAACAGTGGTTAACAAAAAACTAATCTAAATGAATAAAAAAATTAACAAAACTTCCCAGTGAGTCTTAAAGGTGCCACTGGACTCAAACAATTTTCTGCTGCTTCAGCCCAACTACACACTCGAATCCAACTGAATGTCCATCCGCAACGCACGCCCCATGGCAACCTTGCAGCATGATATTACAGTAAAAACATGATTGGCCTTAAATCTTTTCTTATTTCACTTCATCCTGCTATCTGATACGCCTCTGAAAAGGCACCAAACCATGCTTATTTTCTTCATTTATAGTCTCCTCATTGACACACGAGACCGATCACAAAAACAAGAAGAAATAAAACGAGGACCTTTGGTGTCAGCTGGCAGGGAATGAGAACCAAACAGCACAGCTTTCTGAATGCTCAAATTGAAATGCAAGTATTCACAAACTGCTTTTGTCTACACTTACAAAAGCAATTGTGGCAAAATTGGATTTGACCTAGTTTCTAAGATGTTGCAACAAGTTAAGGAAACAATATCTGTCAAGCAGCCTTGAGGTCACAGTGTCACAATACCCAGCTCGCAGGTTTTTACTGGAAAGCTTGAACTGCACCCAAGACATAAAACTAGTGAAAGAATCCTGTCATTTCCATTAAGAAAAAGATTCCATCATGCAGTGTCTGGTAGTGAGAGAGAAGACATTTTCCTTTCCTTTGCATGAAAGTGCCTTTCACCTACTCACAAAGTCCCTGGAGTAACAGGCAAAGAAGAAAGGCTACATTCAACATAAAGACTTGCTGGGATGAAACGTACCCAATAGCTTTCAATACTGTTTTGAAATATGCAAAAACAGTAATGACTCAATACACAAAAAGAACCGATCAGGGTCTTAATTTTTTCCCTGGGGAAAAAACCCCTTACGCCACCACACAATTACAATTGCAGTATTTTCAAGACACGGCTGCAAGCCCATCACCTCCTAAGCCATCTCCGCAAGCAATAAGTACCCGAGCCTCTGCTTATTTTCTTCCGTAATTATCCACATGACCTGTGAGGAGCACTATGGAGCTGCACATTTCAAAGGAACGGACACTTCCAGTGCATATAAAAAAGAAGATACAGCTTGTTACGCTTTCAAAGTCTGTTCACGCCTTCACAAAATGCACAGTGTGATCATGCTTTCCCTGAGCAGGCAGACTAGAAGGCCTACCCACCAATGGGATTTTTCAGTGCTTTTCAACATTTTCCAGTTTTTCTATTGTTGTTTTTCTCCCCATGAATCCTCAGGGTGAGGGGAAATTTCCATCACACTTTCCTGGAGCCTTCACATCTTTACCCTTGATAGCTACTATGTGATGCTGGTTGGAAGAATGGACTGTACAATGTCCCTTCTGAGTCTCAAGGGAGAGCAGCAGAGAGTAGGTAAAGGGCTAGACAGGGTTGCTCCCTCATCTTTCCTTTGTCCACTCACGCCTCTCTCCTTTTGTTACCCAGAATGCTACTCTCAGGCGTTCCTTCCACTCAGTTCCCTTCTCTCGTTCTCACTCTTCCTCTGTCCACCAGGTGGTAGTTGGAGATCTCCTGAGACTACAACTGATCTCCAGGCAACAAGAGATCAGTTCACCTGGAAAAAATTGCCATTTTGGAAGTTGGCCGCTATGCATCATTCCCCATTGCAGTCCTTCCTGAAGTCCTTCCTAAACCCTGCCCTCCTTAGGCTCTACCCCCTCAGAATCTCCAGGTATTTCCCAACTCAGAGCTAGTGACCCTGCATATCATCTGCAGTCTCCCTCCATCCTGGTTTAGCTAGAAGCCTTTCCTATCTAGTATAGTGCTCTTACAATAAAGTACTTTTATTTCTTTTCTAAGTACCAAGCCTCTTTGTGAACTGATTCCTGAAGCAGCCAGACTCTAGAATTCCGCTGTGTAGAGACTCAACGCCGCTTTCAGCGTTATGCCTTGCTAACAGTGGACAGCATTAGCAAGACAACAATTAAGAATTTTGATGTCCTACTTCCGTCAGACACCACAGTAGGTAAAGAACAACAATATGCTGCCACATGAATTTGATAGTTCCCAAGTATCTCATTTCAGGAAGAATATCCCAAGGGCTAAGTTTTCCTGTGACGATGAACAGGTTCACAGAATAATGTGCATGTGTAAAATGACTAGTGATAGGTCATATTTCCTTCAGTGAGTAGTGTTGTTCTCAGAGATCACCTTTCCATATTTTCTCTCATTCCAATAGACTTAGGGGCTTTTCGCACGCCTTCAAAATCGCACAATGGTTGCCAATTGAAAACGCTACTGATTTGCCGTTATGCACAACGTCGTTGACAATCTGCCACACACCTGAAACCGATCTACAAAAAGCGCTTCCTTGTAGCGCTTTCAGGGAAATCCCCAAAAGTGGATTCACCCTCCGGAAAGCGATACACTCCTGCAACCAATCTGCAACACTAGCGAAAAAGACCTGTGCGTTAACATTGTTGCGGTTTCTACAAAGTCCCTCCCCCTGGCTCTCTCCTCTGATCTTCCGGCGAAGCGATCGCCATTTTTTTTTCTCCGAGCGAGCGGGGATAAACGCACCAGCGAGCCTCTTTCTGTTTAGAGGCTTCCCCGGCTTCAGTCCCTCCCCAGAGTCACTAAGCACAAACAACAGAAAAGCCCGTTTGCTGATGTATTTTCCCTTTATTTTTTACACATTCATTCAGCCGAAAATCGGGCCCGTGAGAGGGGGGGGGGATTTTTTTTTTTTCACTCGGAGGGAGCGTGGCAACGATCAAACGACAGCTCAAACACACCAGGCAGCTGGATGGGTCTCTCCGTTGCAACGAATCAACACAGATTCGTTGCAATGGGTCTGTTTTTTTTTTAAACTTTCTTAAAGGGAAAGGGGCTGTTTGGGAGCATGCTAACGGCTGCCCATTGGCTGCTTGACGGCCAGGGGCGGGACGAGCTTGGCAATAGTGCTTCCTTTCTAGCGATTTTTGCCGAGACCGGAAGCCTGTGGGAAACGCTACAAAACGCAACTGGATTCCACTACAAAGGCAGGTATGCATAACAACGAATTTCACTATTTTAAATGGCGATTTTTCATTCAGCAACCAATTTGCTACAAAGATCCCGGTGCGGAAAGCCCCTTAGGGTTTCCACATGTCCCACCTCCCATGCGTTTTTGGAACTACAGTTATTACTCTGGTGCCAGCTAGTGAACAGAAGAGTGACAACTGTTGGAACACACAACATTGAGTGTACAAAAGTAGTGCGCTCCTACAGGGACAAGCAAAGGATCTGCTAAACAGCTTTTTCAGTTGGCCCAAAATGCAATTCTCAAACTGACTTCCTTCTTCATGTACACCCTTCTTCTTCCTCTAACATACAGCTTGAGTAAGGATGCCATTTGGCCTCTTACACCTAAGCTCCAAGCCCAATGAAGCAAAAATAGGGTTTGGGAAACCATTTCATGATGAGATATTGTGAGCAATTCTAACTAGTCAACTGGAAGTTATGTTGTTTCCCAAGTCCATACCCCTGAAATATTCCTGCTGGTTGCCAGAGCTCAGCAACTTCTTAGTAATGTAACTAAATAAATAGTTTTGTAAAGGGCGATATTGCAGTTACAGAGAATATAGAGGGCCATTCCACACAACTTAGATGTAGCCAAAGTCTTACCTTACGCTATTAATTTAACATTCCGCATGACCTTGTAAACAAACCGCAAAACTCCCGCAACAATCAAATGTTATAGCGCTTAGGGAGAAATCCAGAAAAGTGGATTCCCCCTGAAAAAAACGCTACACTTCTCAGCACAAGCTGCAACACATGAGCGAAAGACATGTGCGTTCTCAAAATAGCAGCAGAAAGAATGTCCCCCCCTAGCTCTTGCCCCTGAGCTTCCGGAGACACGATTGCCATTCCCCCCCCTTAAACCGGTGAAAGCAATGAATAAGCGAGGCTTCTTTGGCTGAAGTCCCTCCACAGAAGTTCTTAACAGTAAAACAAAGCTCCCTTCTGCAATTGTCTTTAAAGTTTCCGAACACAATACAGCCCGCTATTCGACACTGCCCGTAATTTCGGCCAGAAATTGCACCCATTGGGGGGGATTTTTTTTTTTAACTTGAAGAGCATGTATACGATTAAGCACCAGCTCCCACGCCAGCAAAAATGGTCTTTTTGAGACATTGAATGAACAAATATTCGTTGCTACTGGTGTTTTGGGGTTTTTAAAAAACAGTTTTTAAAGGGAAAGGGGCTTTTCAGGAGCACAAACACAACAGTTCATTGGCTGTTCTGTTTGATTGACAGCCAGGGGCGGGAAGAAGCATGAAAAAATATAGCCTCCTTTGTTGCGATTCTGGCAAGACCTGTGGGGAACAAATAGACTGCTATTGGGACTTCAGTATTCCACTAGAATTGAAGGTGTGTAGAATGACAAAATTCCACTATTAAATATAGCCTTTCTGCATACCGCAAACATTTAGCAACATTGGTCATTGTGTGGAATGGCCCAGAGAATAAAAAGGCAAGAAGTGGGGGAAAGGTCAAGTTCAGGTAGTCTCTTAGTAAGTTCTCCAGTTCTTATACAAATAAAAATTCCTGTACATCTAGTACTACAGGTTAAAATGGAGACACAGGGAAAGAACTCTAAAATGTGGTATACCTTATGAATACTTCATAGAATAAAGTTCATGGAACTTTAGGTCATGGTCTTCATTTTACCTAAAATAACACAGAATAGCCCTCCAATGGTAACACCACACTTGGTTGTCACGTATTATTCTCCTCTCTCAGCAGTATGTATCTATACTGCTTCAACAGATATGACTCCACCTATCTCAGGAATCAGAATTCACGAACATGGTAAAAATTAGGTTCAAGTAGATAGCCAGGTTGGTCTGAAGCAGCAGAACAAATGTTGAGTACTGTGGCACCTTTAAGACCAACCAAGTTTTATTTCAGTAGGAATACCTTGAATAAAACTTTGTTGGTCTTAAAGATGCCAGTGGACTCAAACTGTGTTATGGTAAAAAAAAATAGTTACAGTTTCAAGGAGGGTGGAAGGGAATTTAGGTTTTGGGGTAAGGTAGGAGATTTCAGTGGAGACTGAGCTCTGCATTCTGTGGTTACACAGAAGCTATATTTGTTTTAAGAGTGAGAGAAACCCAATTTATTGTATGCCATGGGGCAGGTTGCACCATAATACGCTTTACGTTTCTCTTACATGAGAGACAAGTTGTTACATCTGCCCAGTTTGGCAAATTCCAACTGCTTCATGACTAGTCCTTTCTGTGTCATGTTCAGTCCAACAATGCATCCAATTGCTCCGTCCTCTTTACAGCTTCTAAATCAGCAAGCCAAACCATGATGTGTAGCTTATCTGTGGTGATGCTGTACTTCTCCACTAGTAAGGATGCCAAATGGATGCCAGTGGAGATCCAGGCCCTGATGCAGCTGCCAAAGTTCTGCAGGGCCTGTGAAACACTGCTCTTCTGCCAAGATCATGGTTGAGGTCAGGCTGTTCTAGAAGTACTATAGGCCTCCCTCCTCTCCTGCCCATCCCCTCCCCCATATGAGGCTCCCCTGTATAGGCGACATTTTTACCACTACCACGATTACTGAATTTGCTAACCATACTGTGGCGGCTATGGAACAAGTGTTTTTATGGTTTTGTAGTTTTTTATGGTTTTGTAGTTTTTTTTAAAGTGTATATTATTATTGGAAAGTGCCCATCACTGGGGAGGGGTGATCTATACATTAAATTATAAATGAAATAATGCTTTGCTCCATAGGTGCATCTTTAATATGTACCTTTACCCAACTTCACTGAGGAATCAAAAATCAGGAAATGTGAGACAGGTAAAAAGAGGAATACAAGGACCCACACACATTATCAGCATAGGTGAACACAAACTTTTGCTACTAGTCTGAGGAAGTGTGCATGCACACAAAAAAGCTCATGCCTTGGAATAAGTCTTTGTTGCTGTAGCTCTCCATTAGTACAGCAATTTAAGATTGGGGGGGGGGGAGGGAACCTACATCACACAGCAGGCTCTCTTCTTGACCAGAAAGACTCCAGCTTGGAAGCATTGCCGGAGTCAGATAACTGGGAGGCATGGCTAAGTTACCATGGCAACACAATGCAAATGTAATGCAAGTGTTTACGCAGCACAGCTGATTTATGTCTGTCCAGCTGAAGAACTCAGGAATGCTTCCCAGTGACTTACTCCAAAGGGTGGCAGACATTCAGGGCCTACTGCCCGCCCATCACTCTGGCTCCTGCTCTTTACCCACCACAGAGATCTTTAAAGTTTCATGACCTCGATAAATCTCAAATGCCTCACTATTGATTCAGCCACTCAGCATAGCCTTCGTCAACTTTTGAGCTGTCATCACTCAGCGTTCTTGGATTCCTAGGGCTTTGGAGGCATCTAAACTGCTCAGCACTTGTGTCCCCAAATGTCTCCATCATGTGTGGAGTTTTTTTTTAATGCAGAAGTCCCAACATGGCTTTTTTGAAACACAGATTTTAAAGTATCAATACAGAATATCCTGCAACAATCTAAATCCACACATTATGGGACTTCACCCAGTCACTATAGAAACACATTGTTGGAGCTCTCATAACCATCACTGGAGAGGCTTCAAGACAAATAAAAGGTTTTTCTTGTGTGCCATCAGGACATTTGTCCCTGGAGCAGACAAATGGATGTTCTACACATAGGACTCCTGCTGAATGAGCATAAATAAGCATAGTAATCATCTTTCACAAAGCCACCTAATTTGGGGGAGTTTCTACTATCCCGACCCTTTTGTTTGCAAACAGTCCCAAAGGGGATTTATGGGGGCAGACCTATGAGGAAGCAACCCAATGCACTAAAAGTACACATATTTCTTTCATGGGTCAAACTGCACATCTTTTTTTTTTTGGCCAGCCAGCAGACAGAAAGGCACAGACTAGAATCCCAAAATCAAACATACATCTATCTTGGACTTGAAACTACCTACTTTAAACCTAATGCACATTTGACAATATTGTGCTACTCCACTTCCTCTGCTCCCTCTCAATTTACACATGATCTTAAGTGGTAAGCTCTTAAAATTGTCTGATTTCTGTGTGCAAATCTCTTTGCAAACAACCTTCCAACAAGTATACAGAAAACCCAGGGTAAGGATGCCCACTATTCAAATGAGCTTGCTGTATCCAACAAATCAGAAACACAACCATGTCCTAGGCTGAAGGTGATATTGGTTTCTACCTCTTTTTTTGGAGGAGGAAGTGAGGGCAACATAGCTGGCAGCCAGCTAGCTGTAGCTTAGGGTTGCCAGCTCTGGGTTGGGAAATACCTAGAGATTTGTGGGGTGGAGCTTGGGAAGGGCATAATTTATCAAGGGCAATCTTCAAGGCAAGCAGTAATTGGACAAATGCTTATCATGGATGCTTAAGCTGATCCTGCACTGAGCAAGGGGTTGGACTAGATGGCCTGCATGTGAACTGGAAGGAGTCTACCTCAGCTGGGTATCATGGCATAGAGTCAACCATCCTAAGCAGCCATTTTCTCCAGGGAACTGATCTTGGTCATCCAAAGATCAACTGTAACAGCAGAAAATCTCCAGGTGCCTCCTGGCAGCTCTTCCATCTGCGAGAGGCTTGGATTCTTTTTTTTTTTGCAGATATTTAGATATTTGGCACAGCCAGAGGCATGAGCCAACGGGAGCTCAGATGGTGGCTTGCAGCCTAGGGCCTCTGTTAGGCAGCTGTGTCAAATAAGAACTGCCCCCCAGGACTTGTTTGTTTAATTGTACTATCTGTTTAAATCATTTATATTTGGGTATCTGTGTGAGTTACTGCGAATCCTTCTGAGGAGAAAAGGCTGTGTGCAAATTTCGTTGATAAAATGCAGCGCTGTCAGCGACTCGCTCCCAGCTGCCTAGCAAGCTGCACAGCAATGTTTTGTAGCCCCCCACAGCTCATCCCGGTTGGCTGGCAAGCGGCTGGTTCTGCGAGACCTGTTCCTTTCGACCGGCTGATGTCTATTGCAAGCCCCAGGGTAGGAAGAGGATGAACAAGCTGTTGCCAGGTTTTGCTTCCAGACTTGGACGAAAAGGAGGAGTAGAGGAAGGAGACACGAGAGCATAACAAAGGGAAAAACTTTGGCCCTTTTGTCAGCTAGCCAGACACTAGTGGACACAGCCTTAAACCAGGAGGGCTGGGTTTTCTGTCCTCATTGTATGAGGTAATTTAAAAAGTAGGGCACAAAGAATATAACAGTAGCTAGGAAATACAATCTGGGTACAACTAGGCTATACAACAATAATGTATTGAAATATATTATTCCTCGCAGTAGTCAGCTTGATGTTCTTTATTACAAAATGCCAATTTTTTAATATTCTATCATCCATTTACATAATGTATAACAGTTCCATCGTGTATATGACAAGCAGCTGGTTTCAAATATGTTCTTCCTCAGACACAATATTTCCATACAAAGAAGGCTTTACTCTTCAATTGATCCTCATAGTATCGGGGAAATTTAAGTCACCAGGACAAAACACCCAGAAAATAACTTAAATAAGTACTTTTTTTCAAAGCCATATTAAAATATAGAGACAAATGATATTTACCATTTATTCTGTGTAAATAGAAATTTATCATGTGACAATCTTTCTGAACTCTTGAGAAATGATAATTCCAGAGAAGTATCTATGCTAGTCTGAAGTTGCTCTAAAATCCATTAGCACCTTAAAGCCTTACCAAGATTTATTTCAGAAGGTGTTTTTTAAAAAAAAAAACTCATGCTGAAATAAGTTTTATTAGTATTTAAGGTACTTCCAGACTTCTGTGTAATCTTGAAAACTGATATGCTTGGTAGCACACAAAATTAAGGTATATTGATTGGTAATAAATGCTTCTGGTTTAACTAATTCTTCAAAACTATTTTGGATGTCCTCAGAAGAAGAACAGCTATTTTTTATACTCTGCTTTTAACTGCCTGAAGGAGTCTCAAAGCAGCTTACAATCACCTTCCCTTTCCTCTCCCCACAACAGACACCCTGTGGGGTAGGTGAGGCTGAGAGAGTTCAAATGGCAAACAGTTACATAGTGACCGCTTCAACACATCTAGTGATCGATCTTCATGTAGGTGGGGGGCAAGGCCTCCAATCCTTACCATGCACATCTACAAAAAGAGTTGGTGTGAAGGAACGGGCCAAAGATTGAAGGTTTGGCCTAGCAAGCCACAGTACAGACACAGCTGCCCTCTTAAAACAAACTCTTTGTGGTAACTAAAACCTGTTGAGTCTGTATGGATATAAGAACTTGGGAGTCTTTCATTAGGATTTGCCTATGGCTGTTTTAGGAAAATGTAACTACAGCAGGAAAATGTAACTACAGCAGATGTGATTAGCACATCCCTGTTAAAGAAAGAGAAAGCAAATGGAATGTACCTTCACACCACTCAGGAGTTATTTCCCTGGAGTGGGAAACCAGGGCTTTCATTCCTGTTCCTGGTTAGAGCTATGTGTGCCATCAAGTCACAGCTGCCTTATGTGATCCCAAAGGGTTTTCAAGGCAAGAGAAGTGAAGAGGTAGTTTTGCCATTGCCTGGCTCTGCCTTTCAACCCTGGACTACAGCTTTAGAGATAAGGACTAGGAGCAAGTGTTTCAAATTACAGGAAAGGAGGTTCCACTTAAATATGAGAAAACACTTTCTGATGGTGAGGGTTGCTCGTAGATGGAACATGTTGCCTTGGAGGGTGGTGGAGTCTCCTTCATTGGAAGTTTTTAGGAGGAGATTGAATGAGCGCAAGTCAGGAGTGGGGCTGGACTGGATGGCCCTTTGTGGTCTCTTCTGGCTCTGTGATTCAGACATCCAAGCACTAACCAGGGCTGACCCTGCTTAGCTTCTGACATCCGATGAGATCACGCTAACTTGATCTATCCAGGACTGGGCAGTTAAAACTCTGAACTCTCACTTTATCACATTCCTCTGCTTCTATTTTCAGACCTCTGGATTATAAAATGCATTAATACCTTTTATTAAACCAGGAAATCCAGATTTGTTTAACTTCTGCTTAATTTCATGCCTTCCCCTCCTTGGGAAAGGTATTGGGTAGTGTGCCCAGAAACGTCTTAGCTTCCTTCTCCACCTGCTCACCACCGATTCTTCCCCAAAGACAAGTGCTTAATTTGAGCTTAAACAGAGCAGGTTCCTCCACTGCACTTCCTTCAGCTTCAAAGAGACACACTGAAAGCTTCTGAAGGGAAAGGAAAGTTTGACAGCTCACAGGGCTTTCCCCTCCTTGCCCCCCATTAAATGTTTCAGCTCCACAAAGGATTCCCTCCACAGGAGAGTGGAGAACCATAAAGCAGGTTATACTTTAGAGAGCCAAAGTAAGAAGGGTTAGCAGAGAGAGAGAGCATGGGGGGAACAGAGGAGACAGCTGATTAACAGACTTGCATTTATGACAGTTTAATAATGGAGCTGTCACAATAGGAGAGATTTACTAATTGCATAGTCGTTTCCTTTCAGGTTCCCATCACATTACCATTTAAATCCCTAGGCAACGATTTCCAAACACCTCTTTAAAGAGGGGGAGGAAAAAGCACCTACATTCTTTATTCGGCTAAATATGATTTTTCAGTCCGGACTGCATGTAAGTAGAAGGACATCGAGTCCTCCTTCCCTGTTTAAAAGAAAGAGTGGGGGGGGGGAGAGTGTCACAGGGTCATCGAGAGAATCCCACCACATAATGATGTCAATTCTAAATCTAGCTAATGAGAGGTGGGGGTGGAGAGAGAATGGACTTCAGGCTGGCTTGTTCAAAGCCTCTGCTGATATATAAGGACATGGATGCACAGTCCAGCGCCATGGAAACCAGGGGAGGGAGACCCAAATGACATGCTAGGACATGTCATCAATTCTGGTGCATGCATTCAGGCTTTGTCCACATGGTCTTTTCAATGCACTGTGGTTGGGCTACAAAACCCTGATCTTGCACTTTGGGAGAGATCTGGTTCACCACTGTGGTGGGGATGCCATACTGCTTCATTGGCTGGGCTTTATCCAGAATTTGGACATCCAGCTACCTATTTTGGCAGGTGGCTGGCTGGAATCCTGAGCTTCCACTAAAAAGAATAAGTCTTGAGTTTATAGGGACTTGTCAGCAAAATACGAGTACAGTTTGACTGACAAGTACAGGAAGCTCAAGGAAGTGCTAGAATTGCCCAGGGCTCGGAGCTGCTTCTTGAGAGGCCTGCCTTAGCTGAGGCCCTGCAGCAGCAACTGGTAGTTCAGATGTGTTATGGTCTGCTTCTAAGGCTTTAAACCAGCTTCTAAAACGAGATAATTCCAAGGCAAAGTATTTAATGCCTTCTTGTGAATTTCCAAACAACAGTGATGCAGTCTATTTACTTCATTTATACCCCAACATTATCCCCAATGGGGACCCAAGGCAGCTTACCTCATTCACCTCTCCTCCATTTTATCCTCACAACAACCCTGTGAGGTAAGTTAGTCTGGTCCAAGGTCACCAAGAGAGCTTCTTCTGCAGAGGAGAAATCTGGATCTCCTAGCTCCTAGTTCAACACTTGAACCACTCTACTATGATGACTCTCAGTAATGGCAATCTTTTATATTTTTAACTGCTACTTTCAGCAGCCCCTTTCCCCAGCTTTATCTGTAAGGCCAAGAAATGCAGAAAAACCAAGCAACCTTTACATTTCCAAAACTGGAATGCAACTTTAAATGTTGCACTAATGAGGGAAAATCAGCCAAATTGGGTAAGATTACCTAGAGCGGGGGTCATCAAGCCCCAGTCCATGGCCCGGTCCTGGCCGCGAGAGGCTCGGCAGCGGGTTGCGGCTTCCTCTTCCCATGCCTCCCTGCAGCGAGTAGCTTGCCAGGCCGCGAGCAAATCAGCCGCTGCAGTGGCCCGTCAGGCGCAAACGTGCACGTGCGGCAGGTCCATGCATGCACATTTGCGCAGGGCTGTTGTGCATGCACGGGGCCTCGGGTCGCCCTCTCCCCCCACCTCTTGGCAATGGCTGCGGACCGCTGACCTAGATGATGGAGGAGATATAATTACTGCAGGTCTTCAAGGACCTTTGGAAGATTTGAGACAATTTGATTAACTGTAAATAAAGTTGACTGGTTTATAATTATTTTCTTTGCACACAGTCCAGATTCAAAGGGGGGCAGGGAGAGAGCAGGATTCAATAACCCTGTAAAAGCTCACAAAATGTTTATGGTCTGGACAGCAGGACTCTGCCTTCTTGTTCTATATTGGCAATGATCTACCATGATACACTCCACAGAAATATCATTTCTGTTACTTAATGATCTTCCCTATATGGATTTTAAACATGTGCTTTGATTGGACACGTTAAGAAAAATCACATTTCTTTGCTGCAGAACTGGAGAGGGGCAGATTCCCTGCTAACAGAAAGCTATTACAGCTCTTCTTGGGGTTCAGTTAAGTGCTTATGATTATACATTTCATCCTACATTTTGTAAACAATGTAATGGTTTGAACAGAAAAAAGCTTAAGATTCAATGTACGAATATGTTTCTGGGAGATTTTCAGGATGTCTATGGCTGCAGTACTATGCACACTTATTTGGAAGTAAGCACCACTGAAATCAATAGGATTTACTTCTGAATAAATAAGGACTGAAATATAAGGCTGCGATCCTAGGCTATTCTGCACTTACTTTGTTTATTCCATTGTGGATCCTGCTGAATCCAAATCGATTTGACTAGAACAACTTCCCATTCCTTCTAATGAAGCTAAGTTCTAATGCTAAGAAGTATGTTTGATATTTAAGGGGTGCATTTGATATTTAACTGCCGAGGGTTTTTAACACAGCAGAAAAACAAATGATAATCTCCTGTGTAGGAACCTTTACTTACATGTTAACCACATGTTACTAGAGCAATACATTCAGAGACCATAGAACAAAGGGCTTTGCTCCATCTTTCTCTTTCCTAGACAAGCTTTGATGTTGTATCAGAAGAGAGCCTGGGCAGATCCTGGTATGAGTGAAGGATCAGGCATTGTTATTAACAGGAAAGGGTTCAAAACAACTGTTAGATATTGCAACAATTGATGTTTGATCCACATCATTAGCAAATGATAATAATGTGCCAATGATGTTATCTATGCGAGGGAGAATATGATAACCCTCCACTGTGGTAAACAGGATGCTATCCCAGAAATACTACTGGTTCAGCAGGCCTCTTGTGTTTTGTACCAAAATCTTAGAACTCTGCAAAATTTGATACAGTGGGAATAAGGGTATAGCTGGAAGGCACACGATACAGCTACTTTACTGAAGCTAAGCAGACAGAAGTCTGTCCTGTGTCCGGATGAGAGACTTACTGGAAATTCCCTTTGGGATTTCTATCAATTTCTGCATTGAGCAGCAGGCCCCTTAACACTTATGGTTCTATGAAATCCCTGAGTACCATTACTGGAGAGCCAGGACAAGCCAACAGACAAACCAAATGAACTCTATGAAGTTCCTCAATATCTACACATACTTTCCAGCCTACCAGTATCAAACAAGGCCTCTTATCTGTCTCCTTGGTTACTGAGCATGAGGAGTCTCTTCTCTCCCCCCTTAAACGTACATTAATTGGTTCTGGCAAATTTAACAGTCCTATTCTCTTTTTGCACTTAAAAAGAATGCAGCACAATTTAGAAGACAGTGTTGTTCAAAAGCTGTCTGTTCAAACGAGGAGGGGATTTAGATAAGCATTGCAATGTGAACAGGTAAGAATATGAAGCATTGTAATTAACATCTGTCCATTGTCTCCATATGCATTTTTTTAAAATCCCTAACTCAACAGGAGAAATGGAGATATTTAGCCATCATCGGCCTTCTTATAGCAATGGATTAATATTTCAACTTTAAACAGGTATGATTACTCAAAAGCTATTATACTCTGCTTTCCTGGTCTCCCAACTCCTCCGTTTTAATAGATTAGCATCCAGGTGATCAAAAATGGAATAATTACTGCAAGGCAAGAAGGTTAATGGCAAGATAAATCCACTGTTGCCTCATTAGAAGAAGGAATCTGAAATGTTCATCTGTTTATTATGTCTGATTAGCACAGATACACTAGAGACCAATTTGACAGACTGACAGCTAGACTGGGTTTTGCACAGTTCTCAGCAAGGATTACCTACAATAAGCAACCAATAGCTGTGCAATGGAAATGGAACCATGGCAGTAGTCACAGGCAGGTTATTCAGCTGAATTGTGGGCAAGTCTATTAAGCCAATTTAACCCTGTCAATGAAATTCTGGGAGACAGCGCTTTGTTTAAAAAATCAGCTTAGTCAGCGTGTTCTCACATTATTTCTTCTGAGCCATGATAAAAGTCTTCAGCTATCCCAGATAGTCAGGATAAGTAGTTCGGCTGCTTATTGCTACCTTGGTTCAAAGGTAATACAAACCCTAAGCTGAATCAAGAAGCCACCCTGTCTAGGCCACATCTGTCAACATGAAGACAAGCTAAGAGGGGGAAAATGTACTTTGCAGCCAAGTCAACAGACTTCTGAAAATTAAAATAGAACAAAGTTTGAGTCCAATGGCATCTTTAAAGCCAACAAAGTTTTATTGAACATGGAAGCTTTCTTGGGCATAGCACACTTTATCAGAGTTACAAGACCACACATACAAACAGCGAGTGGATCCTAGCATCCTGCATAATGAAGATGTTTACCAGATACAAGGGCCTAACAGAAACAACAAGCTAAGCTTATAGGGTCATCATTTGTTTGGGTTCAACTTGTTGGGGGAGGGATATAGGAAAGAAAATAAAAATGTCAAGATTAAAGAGGGAGTATGGGAGTCCTGAACCTAAAATTTTACTACCATGCAGCTGCCTTCACCTGGATGGGAGATTGGATCAGCAACCCAGAAAAGAGGGAAACTGAAAAAGCCAGGCTTACATGAGGCCTACACAACATGCCCTGGCCCCAGGGCAAGGAAAAAAGCGGTGAGAGATACACACACAGTGAGATGTCCTCTGATTAAAATTTGGAGAAGATATCAGGAAAGAATCAGTCCAGGAACATCCCAATTCATATCACTTGTGGAGGCATTCATGGACCAAGCACAAATTCACAAAATAGGCACACTGAGGTACCAAAATCTGGTAACCCCAGAGGGAGCTCTTAAAGAACATGCACAGCTTGCCAAAGAAAATAAACATCTAGATTGAAACTAACACAGGCAGTTAGTTTCAAGAATGAAGGCGGATCTACGATCCTATACTGAATTTGAAACTTAAATTAAAATAAACAAGCCACATCTCCTAAGCCAGATACACAGATGCTTATTGAAGATAAGGTAAAGAACTGCATGATTAAATGGATGCAGAATTTGGGCATACAATTCAGTATGCAGAATGGGAGCAATCATGGTCTAAAGCTAACTAAATCCCAACATCTAAGAGAGGGCTGGTATAAAATGTGGTATATCACACCAAAAAACAAGAAAAATCTCCCCCCCCCCAAAAAAAAACCAGATGGCAAATGTTGGAGATGCAAGAAAAAAAAAGAAAAAAAAACCCTATTGGATCACATGTGGTGGACCTGTGAAGTCATTCAAAAATTCCGGATCAAAGTTCACTCTGAGATGCAGAACATAATGGAATACAAATTCCCAATGCTTGCTAAATCTATGTTACTGTGCTTCATGCCATCAAAAATGCCAAAACATTTAAGAGAATTGTTCTTTTACACAACAGCAGTGGCAAGACTGGTAATAGCACACAGATGGAAACAACCGTTGATGCCCAAAACAGAGATGTGGATGAGCAAGATGTAGAAGATCTTGTCTCAACAGCCAAACTAACAAGCCTGCTTCACAGGGAATCTCCAGACAATTTTCAGCAACAATGGGAATGCTTTTGGGCTTGTAAACAGAGACAATCTCACACTGTGATGGAAAAGGCATAAACTTCAGAAAGAGGTGTTAGGACCGAATGTATACAATTGAAACTTTTTACAAGTACCTACCCTCCTTGGCTTTCCCTATTTTCTCTTTATCTTGTATTAATAAACTAGAAAATAAGCCCGCTGTAGAAGTGTCAGGGTTTGAGGGGTCCGCTCCTCTTCTTTGCTCCGCCACGGTGTCGGGAGACGGGAAGGCAGGTCGGAATAGCACTTGAGGCAGATAGTCGACGTCTCAGAATGGAGTCCACCGGGAAACCCAGGCTGAAACTCCCGGGTTCGTGATAGTTTCTTGCACTATCCCGAACCCCCCCTCCTCACTGACGCCGACCTCTCCCATTAAGTAGCTTTCCTCCCTCGCATCCCCCGCCCACCGAACCCTTAAAGGAGAAGCTCCGGCGTCTTGCATCCGTCATTTCAATCTTGGGCGGCTCCTTGCCCGGCCAAGACCGCTCCTCACTCCTCCCCGGTCCTCCAAGCGCAAACACTGCTCCTCGTTGAGGACTCCCCCCGCCGAGGACTTCCCCAGACCCGACTCTGCAGGGTTGGATAAAGGTCCAGGTGATACGCCTCTCGTTGGTGAGTCCCCGGGTAGGAGCGGCGAAGTCGGAGAAACCCCGACAAGAAGAAAGACAGCGGGCCCTAGCAGATGGGGAGGCAGACTGTGGGAAAGGAAGGAAGAAGAGGAAAGAAGGAATGGGAGGGAGAAAAAAGGGCAAGGGGTGGTTGAAGGGATGGGTAGAAGGGAGAAAGAAAGGAAGTAAAGGAGAGAGACTGGAAGCAAGTGAGAGGGAGAGACAGAGAGACAGGAAGGAGATGGAGAAATAGAGGAAGTCAGGAAGTAAGAAGGAAGAAAGGAAGGCAGGCAGAGAGGTAGGTGAAAGGGGAGGGGACAGGGGGGTGAAGGTTGGGGGGGGAACCTCGGGGGGGTGAATCGGGAGGGGGAGGTGGGGAGGAAAGAGGGGGTAGAGAGGAGTGTGTGCGTGGGTGTATGGGGTGGGAAGAGGAAGTCAGGAAGTAAGAAGGAAGAAAGGAAGGCAGGCTGAGAGGTACGTGAAAGGGGAAGGGAAAGGGGGGTGTGAAGGTTGGGGGGAATCGCAGGGGGTAATCACGAGGGGCAAATCCGGAGGGGGAGGTGGCGAGGGAAGAAGAGGGTAGAGAGGAGTGTATGCGTGGATGTGTGGGGTGGGGGAAGGGGTGGCAGAGTGCAGTGGGTGGGTGGCTGTGTGTGTGCGTGTCTGTGGTCGCTATGAAGCAGTGGCGGGGCGATGGGGGGGCGGCCAGTGGGGTTTGTGTGTGTGTGTGCATGTCTGTGGTCACTGGGAAGCGGCGGCGGGGTGGGGGAGTGGCCAGGGGGTTTTGTGTGTGTGTATGCGTGTCTGTGGTCGCTGGGAAGCGGCGGCGGGGTGATAGGGGGACGGCCAGGGGGGTGAGGCTGTGTGTGTGTGTGTCTGGGTGCCGTGAATGGCCATTGGGAAAGGACCCCAGGCGGGAAAGGAGCAGGGACACATGTATGCGACGCGGCGTCTGTGATCCTTTTGCGAGGGGAAGCCAGCGGAAGTACTCACCGTCGGGGAAGGCTGCTTCTCCTTGTGTGCGGTGAGTCCCCGGCTGGACAAGGCGAGGCTGGGCCAAGCAGCCAATGGGGAGCAGCCAATGGGGAGTGACACTCCCTTCTACCCATCCCTTCAACCACCCCTTGCCCTTTTTTCTCCCTCCCATACCTCCTTTCCTCTTCTTCCTTCCTTTACTACAGTCTGGAGTGACACTTGGAGGGCCCAATAAGGAGCCACTTTGCGGCTCCTGATTGGGCCCTCCAAGTTTTTATCCCGGACAGAGCCCGCCCTTTCTCCTCCCCCTTAGGGCTTACTCTTTTATTTATTCTGCTCTGCAGGAGCGGTTAAAGATGAATGAACAAACTAATTATAAAAAAATTAAAACTAATAAAATGAGCTAGGTGAACGAACAAATAAAAGCGAACCACTTACTAACTCTATTGTGGCTAATTTATTTTATTACATATACTCCTAAGGAGATGGGCACAAAACCACCCTCGAGCGGTATGGCAGAAGAGCTGGCCAGCTTGATTTCCTGAATGAACCAGATCTGGCTTGTCTCTCTTTCTCTTTTCATTTAGAACACCAGAGGCTATTTCCTGCGGCAAGGAATGAACAAGGAGGCAAACAGACCCAGAAAAGACTATAGCAGTCCCATGATCCATGTGGATGAAAAGATCTTCTAGCAATCTTCCTCAAAGAGGGAAAGAAGAATGAAAAAATATGTGTATCCAGTTCAGGCAGCTTATAAAAGGACTAGACGTGGAATAATCCTCTCTTAACAGGCCAAGGTAGAAATATATCCTGTTAATAACATTATAATGGTAGAGGTACCCAAAGAATCTAGTATCCAGGAAGACAACAGGAATTAATGGAGAATTAAAATCTTAGAAAATAGCTACATATCATTATAGGCAACAGAAGACCTATTCTATCTTGTGTTGTTAATGACTTTAAGCAAGAAATATGCTTGAGACCGTTCTTACAGTGGTGCTCTTAGTTCTTTGAGACTAGAAGTGTCATTCATTTCCCCTTCATACACAAGACCACCCAAGAATTCATAACAGATCACATTTCCACTCCTGGCAAGTAAGCTGTAGCAAGCTATGTAAAGCAGTGATCCCCCCCCTTCCCCACCTCATTTGGACTCACACACACCCAAGGACAGTATTTACTTGCTGTATGCTTATATTTTATTTATGATATATGTATATCCTACCTTTCTCCTTCGATAAGTACTCGAAGCAGCCTTCTAAGATTAATTGCAATGAAACATAACGTCAGTTAAAACACACATATAATGACGCCAGCTAAAAAGCAACGGCTAACTGTAAAAACAAAAATGGGAGCACCACAAAATGGAGGACACGCAATGTCAAAGTGTTCAAAGAATAAAGAGACCAGCCCGTATTCAGGATGCAAAGCATGGAGACGAGAGGTGAAAAGGCTGTGTCTCTCAAGTCCACCAGCATCACGGGCAACAAGGTGTTCATGAAGCAGGACACCACCAGGCAAAGGTGGGCAGGATCACAGGAAACTGCAAATCTTACATTTGGGGGCAGGGGAGAAGAGCGCAGTTTACCCACAACTGGTTGCACACCAGTTCTACCGTGAGCCATATTTCCAGTCCACAGCTCTTCTGTAGTGTTTGCCCACAGCTAGCTCTTCAGTGGTTCCAGGCATTAGATCAAAGCTTCTCCAATGTGATGGAAACAATAGATCAAGGCTTCTGGAATGTGATGGAAAGGAAAGGCAGAGGCATTAATGGCATTGCACTCCACGCATTCGTCTCATGAAGACGTTACGGGAGACGAGACTTACAGCCCCCTTAATGACAAGGAGGGTAAATTGCAATCTCTCATCATTACCTTCCATGATTGGCTTCTCAGAGTCACTGCAAAACATATTTCCCTGTCTTTCTTAGAGGTACAGACAGAATGGCAGTGTGATCAATATCAAAGGCAGATCCAGAGGTTCAGCAAAACCACATACACATGTGCAACCTAACCTTCCACTTCAGTTCCTTGGGAAGCCACCAAGCACATGACACAGCCTCCCTCCAATGAACCTCCCTTTAGATCCTCACAGCCAAAGGCCTACGCATCAAGAGGCCTACTTTCATTTTAGACAGAACAGGAAATAAGCCTTTCTGGGTTTCAGAAGTCATATCCATTTGCCCAGTCCCTTATAACGCACAGTGTTAATGTCAATGGCAGAGCCACCTCAGCACAGGTGACTTCAGTGAATTTAAAAGGCTTAGGCTGGCACTGTTCATTGACCAAGACTTTAATCTTCACTTCAAATATGATTGCAACTGCGCCGTTATCTTTTGGTTCATGCTCTATGCTGTCTGGCAGAGACATATTCTCACCTTTTATCAAGAGGCCACGTTGTCTCCCACTGTTATTCCTCTGTTCTTGCACTTTTGAGCTCTATGCTGCACAACTCTTTTCTAACCGACGTTTGTATTTCCAGTTTTGAAATATAGCATGGTCTCCTTTCCTTCCATTTTACTAGTTGGTAAAAAAATAGTATTTTCTACTACTAACCTGCAGCTCTGCAGGGCCATCCATGATGCTGAATCAGAACAATTGATTGCTGTTTTCTCAGTGGGGTTTAAATGTTAAGAGATAATGCCCACTGTCCACCCTAAAAAATGAGAAGTTGCAACACACACACATAGGCATGCCATTGCAGTTAACTGGAAAAAGCACTAAATGATAAAAATGGCAGGTGTAAAAGTGTGAACTGGAACACTGGAACACATTTGGATTGGAAAATTCACGTAGGAAACATTCCAAGGACCCTCCCCCCCCCAAAAAAAAACACAAAGCCTGTAAAACAATAATGATTTTTGTTTATAACCTGGCCTTCCCCCAAGGGCTCAGGATGGTAACAACAAGCATAGTAAACAATAAAATCACAATGCAGTCATTGTATATCCATAGTATTAAAATCAGAAATTAATTTACATTCCGGTTTAAAACAAATTCATTCTGAACACTGCCTCCTTTCCTTTGACAAGAGGGTGCTGTAAATGTGAATTTAACAATTTGGTGATAGTTTAGCTGATGTTTTGATAACATGCATTATGTTATCATGTTTTGATAATGCATTTTGAAGCAAAATGTATTGCCTTATGAACAGGACTTTCTCTTCTTCAGAAAGCACTAGCATCACTCATTCTAATCTACATTCTGGAGGGAAGTGGGAAAGATAGATCATACGAATGACTGAATGCAAACTGTACTATTTTATTTACTTTAAAAGGCTTTACTTTGCTTTTTGGCTTACTGACCCAAAAAGGTTAAAGTAAAATGTGTTCAAATGGGTTGCCATGCTGGCCTGAAGTAGAAGAATAAAGTTTGAGTTCAATGGCACCTTTAATACCAACAAATTTTTATTCAAGATGTAAGCTTTTGTGTGCACAGCACACTTCATCAGACACAGTAAAATAGGAGTTAAAAGACTACATATATAAGCAGAGAGTGGGTCATGGATTAGTTCACAGCATAATGAAGATGTTTTCCAGATAGAGGGGTCTTACAGAAACAAGAAACTAAGTTTCTCAGGCCATCTTTTGTTTGATTCAACTCTGGGAGAGAAACATAGTAAAGGAAATAAGAATGTCAATTTAAGAATTAAAGGACAGATGCAAACCCAATTGTGAGACCTGGGAGTAATTAAAAGAAAACCTGTCTCCACCCAAGCATGGAGGCATCCCCACAAGTGACTGACATGTAGAGTTCTGTCCTTAGACCTAAGAATTAAATTTCAATATCCCATTCTAAATTACATTATGTTCTACCATCCATTACATTACATTACAGTCCACTATTCAATTCTATTATCCCAAATTAAATAAAACAAAATGAAGAGGATGTATACCTTCTGGGGAATTGTTAGGAAATTATGGCCCATTCTGCACCCAAGGGTTAATGCACTTTCAATGCAACTTAGGAGTAGATGTTCCTGTTCTGCACAAGAAAATCTAGCCGCAAAAGCAAACTGAAAGTGCATTATCCTCCATGTGCAGAATGAGTCTATATGTAAGATCTAGATGAAGTTAACCTATGTAGTGAGATAAGAAACCAATATCCCTATTGAGCCCAGGTGATTCCATTGTTTTGAGTGTTGTAATAACTCGTAACTCAGCCATTTCTCTTTCCAATCTGTTCTTGAAGTTCCTTGGTAATAAAACAGCTACTTTGAAGCCCCTCACTGAAAGTCCTGGAAGGTTGAAATGTTCTCCTATGGGTGTCTCAGTTTTGTGATTCTTGATGTCTGATTATAGCCATTTATACTTTGGCAGGGGGGTTGACCCATTTGTCCTACGTAGAGAACAGGAGGGCATTGTTGGCATTTAATGGCATATACAGTGTCAGAAGGTGAACATGTGACTAAATTGATGTTGTTAGGCCCAGTGATTGTGTTGTTTGAGCATATGTGGCAGCAAAGTTGGCTTCTGAGTTTGGTGAAAGCTCTGGCCCATGTTCAAATTAGATTCACGTGAGAAACCGCATTGGTCCAAATTAGATGTTGTACCATTGTGGGAGAGGAGTTGTTTGTGCCTGGGGGGGGGGGCGGTTCCTGCGCACAAGAAAAGGTACTGCCCCCGTACTTGAGAAAGAGAACTGTCATTTTACAGAAGAGGTTGTAAATAACTGATGATGCAATTAACTGTTTTGAGCTGAGAGCTGTGTGTAGCCACTAGTGGTATTCTGTTATTGTTATCTTATTTTTCATCACAAGAAGAGAGCCAGCATGGTATAGCCGTTAAAGTGCTGGACTTAGACCTGGGAGACCCACACGGCCATGGAAGTTGGCTGGGCGACTGTGGGCCAGTCACACACTCTCAGCCTAATCTAGCTTACAGGTTGTTATAAGGATAAGGGGGGGGGCAATGTAAACTACTCTGAATCCCCAATGGGGAGACAGGCAGGGGTAAAAATGAATGTAATAATAATAATAATAATAATAATAATAATAATAATAATAATAATAATAATAATAATAATAATCAAGGCAAGCTGGACGTGGTCAAACAAGAAATGACAAGACTGAACATCGACATTTTAGGAATCAGTGAACTAAAATGGACAGGAATGGGTGAATTTAATTCAGATGACCATCAGATATACTACTGTGGACAAGAATCTCGCAGAAGAAATGGAGTAGCCTTCATAATCAATAAGAGAGTAGGAAAAGCAGTCTTGGGATACAATCCCCAAAATGACAGAATGATCTCAGTTCGAATCCAAGGCAAACCATTCAACATCACAGTGATCCAGGTCTATGCCCCAACCACTGCTGCTGAAGAGGATGAAGTTGATCAGTTCTATGAAGCCCTACAACACCTTCTAGAAGCAACGCCAAAAAATGATGTGCTTATCATCATGGGGGATTGGAATGCTAAAGTAGGAAACCAAAAGATAACCGGGATAACAGGCAAGTTTGGCCTTGGAGTACAAAATGAAGCAGGGCACAGGCTGGTAGAATTTTGTCAAGAGAATACAATGGTCATAGCAAACACTCTTTTCCAACAACCCAAGAGACGACTCTACACATGGACATCACCAGATGGTCAACACAGAAATCAGATTGACTATGTGCTCTGCAGCCAAAGATGGAAAAGTTCTATCCAGTCAATAAAAACAAGACCAGGAGCTGATTGTAGTTCAGATCATAAGCTTCTTGTTGCAAAATTTAGGCTTAAATTGAAGAAAGTAGGGAAAAGCACTAGGCCACTCAGGTATGAACTAAATCATATCCCCGAAGAATACACAGTAGAGGTGACAAATAGATTTAAGGAATTAGATCTGATAGACAGAGTGCCTGAAGAACTATGGACGGAGGTTCGCAACATTGTACAAGAGGTAGCAACTAAAACCATCCCAAAGAAAAAGAAATACAAGAAATCAAAATGGCTGTCTGAGGAAGCTTTACAAATAGCTAAGGAGAGAAGGGAAGTGAAAGGCAAGGGAGAAAGAGAAAGATACACCCAACTGAATGCAGAATTCCAGAAAAAAGCTAGAAGAGATAAGAATGCCTTCTTAAATGAACAGTGCAAACAAATAGAAGAAAACAATAGAATGGGGGGGACCAGAGATATTTTCAAGAATATTGGAGATATGAAGAGAATGTTTCATGCAAAGTTGGGTATGATAAGGGACCAAAATGGTAGGGACCTCACAGAAGCAGAAGAGATTAAACAAAGATGGCAAAATTATACAGAACAACTATACAAGAGCGAGCTTAACATCCCTGATGACCACAGTGGGGTAGTTACTGACCTGGAGCCAGACATCCTGGAATGTGAAGTCAAATGGGCCTTAGGAAGTCTGAGCAACAATAAAGCTAGTGGTGGTGACAGCATTCCAGTTGAACTATTCAAAATCTTAAAGGACGATGCAGTAAAAGTGCTACACTCAATATGCCAGCAAATTTGGAAAACTCAACAATGGCTACAAGATTGGAAAAGGTCAGTTTACATTCCAATCCCAAAGAAGGGCAATACCAAAGAATGTTCAAACTACCGCACCATTGCACTCATTTCTCATGCTAGCAAAGTTATGCTCAAAATCCTACAAGCTAGGCTCCAGCAATATGTGGACCGAGAACTTCCAGACGTACAGGCAGGATTTCGAAGAGGCAGAGGAACTAGAGATCAAATTGCCAACATACGCTGGATCATGGAGAAAGCTAGGGAGTACCAGAAGAACATATACTTCTGCTTCATTGACTATGCTAAAGCCTTTGATTGTGTGGAGCACAACAAATTGTGGCAAGTTCTTAAAGAGATGGGAATACCAGAGGATCTTATTTGTCTCTTGAGAAATTTATATGCAGGTCAAGAAGCAACAGTGAGAACTGAACATAGAATCACTGACTGGTTCAAAATTGAGAAAGGAGTTCGGCAAGGCTGTATACTGTCGCCTTGCCTATTTAACTTGTATGCGGAGCACATCATAAGAAATGCGGGATTAGAGGAGTCACAAATTGGGATCAAGATTGCAGGGAGAAATATCAACAACCTCAGATATGCAGATGATACCACTCTAATGGCAGAAAGTGAAGAGGAACTAAAGAGCCTGTTGATGCAGGTGAAGGAGGAGAGTGCAAAAGTTGGCTTGAAACTCAACATCAAGAAAACAAAGATCATGGCATCCGGCCCTCTCAATTCCTGGCAAATAGATGGGGAAGAAATGGAGATAGTGACAGATTTTATTTTCCTGGGCTCCAAGATCACTGCAGATGGGGACTGCAGCAAAGAAATTAAAAGACGCTTGCTCCTGGGGAGGAAAGCTATGGCAAATCTAGACAGCATCCTAAAAAGCAGAGACATCACCTTGCCAACAAAAGTGCGTTTAGTCAAGGCTATGGTATTCCCAGTTGCAATGTATGGCTGCGAAAGTTGGACCATAAGGAAGGCCGAGCGTCAAAGAATTGAGGCTTTTGAACTCTGGTGCTGGAGAAGACTCTTGCGAGTCCCTTGGACTGCAAGGCGAACAAACCGGTCAGTCCTAGAGGAGATCAGCCCTGACTGCTCTTTAGAAGGCCAGATCCTGAAGATGAAACTCAAATACTCCCTGGAGAAGAGCCTAATGCTGGGAGCGATCGAGGGCAAAAGAAGAAGGGGACGACAGAGAATGAGGTGGCTGGATGGAGTCACCGAAGCAGTAGGTGCAAGCTTAAATGGACTCCGGGGAATGGTAGAGGACAGGAAGGCCTGGAGGATCATTGTCCATGGGGTCGCGATGGGTCGGACACGACTTCGCACATAACAACAACAACAACAACAACAACAACAACAACAACAACAATAATAATACCAACACAAGTTTGGCTATTCAGATCACCTGCCTACCAGCAAGTGCACATTTTTCATTGCTGCCATAGTTAAGTGAAGGGGGAGATGTGTGGAGAGAAGCTGTGTTGCTCAAGAGACAAATTCAGTTCCCTCATTTGAGAAATGGCCTATTACATGTTATTCAGGTGTACTGCATATTGCATCCTTTTTATATAGAAGAAACACTGACAAACTGTGTTCTAAGTACAAGGCAGGGCTAAGAAGCTCTTTCCTTTCAGCTTCATATTTTGTGCCCCATTTGCGGCAGGAGGCTGTCAGCCAATTCATTCTATACTGGGATGCTTGGCATATTGCAGCCACATCATACTGTGAAGTTCCATGAAAGGATGTCATGACAGTAAAGCCACAGACAGGCTGCTGTCGAAACTTGTCAGCCGACCTGGATATGCTTCATATCCCCACACACAAATTTAATTGACTTCTTTTTAGAATTTAGAATTTCTCTCTGTGGCTAGTGTAATCTAGCATCTCTGCTTCTGCTTAAACGGAGCAGGAGACGCATATGAAACAAAAAGAAGGAAAAGCAAGAGCCGCAGGTACTAAGGTCAGCTGTATCGCAAGTGAATTTCTCAAAGCAGCTGAAGCGGTAGCTTGACATTTTGTGTATAGTTAGAAAAGAATATTTGTATGCACTACATAGTCAACGCACAAGCCAAGATTACTTTTAGACTCTTACTGCATGCAACAGTGATGCAAAATGTTTGCATTTAGTTTTTCTGCTTCCTTTTAGAATCTGCTCCTTGAAGCTGCCATTTTCTCTAGAGGAGTACATCTCTTTAGTGTCCAGATCTTTGGTAATTCCCAGAGAACTCTTGGCCTCACTGGGGGATTAGCAACACTTGGCACCAAAGTTCACCAAATGGGACACAACTGATATTTTGGAAACCTCACAAACTGATTCAAGCTCTGCTGTGATCATTTCTGAGAAACTTTGTGGGTAGAGACAGAAGAAGCTATGATAGTTCTGCCCTCTAGTGACTAGAATGGCTTTAAAAGTACAGGAACGTCTCATACTAGAGAGGTTGCCTATCCCCAGGCCGACAAGACTTCAGGAGGCCCAAAACAGCTAATGTTAGAACAGAAAACTGAAAATGTACCTTGGGCATGTGAATTTTAATTAGAAATATATGCAAAAAACATATTCCTCTCCAGGGGATACATGAATTACAAGCAGGCATAGAAGATTGCCTGCTACCTGCCTGCAGTTCTTACCCATGAGGGGCAAATGGGAAGGAAAAGTGCTGTTGCACCATCTCTTCTCACACAAACCTTGAAGTGATATCCCAACAATAGTGTGATGCTTTTAGGACTGACCTCAGACTGCACAGTAAAACCACTGTGGGTGAGAGGAGGAACCCTAGAATGTTATGCCAACCTGGTGATACTACCTCCAGGTTTGTGCCAGAAGTGGCAGTGTGCTGTTGATGAAATGCCATCCCCCCTAATCCTGCCCACTCCTGATTGCCTGCCAATGGCAAGCAATGGCTGGTGACCTTAAGCCAACTATTTAAAAACAAAACAGCTAAACAGGGTTACACCTTTAAAATTGATTTTCTTAAAATTGTTTAACTGAGTAAACTAGCCAGCTTGCTGGGAGGTTGTATACAAATCCAATCAATTAAGTTGCATAACCAGCTGTACCTTGTTTTGTTTAGTATTTCTGTAGCAGCTGTTTTCCTAACCGTAAGTACCAAATGCCGTAGTCAGGCCACCACCATAGTATCTGTTTAGAGTTGTCAAATGTCCAATAGGGCCAAGAAATCTCCTGCCCCTGGTGGCCATTTCCCACTAGTACTCCAGCAGCTGGTGGGAACAAATAAGCAATAAAAGTCACAATCACTATCCTCACTTCCAGGTCTTTCAGGAAGTGACATCATTTCCATGTTTTCTCCTGAAGTGATGTCACTTTGTTGCCCCCTTCCAATGCTGCTGCCTATCTAAGTTCCTACTAGTTGGCCTGGCAACCCTATTTCTGTGCATGAAGCCTAATGAAGTACAGACTGAACTTGGTTGTAATGAGTACTCATTTAATAATACAATCTTTCTACCACTTTAAGCCTTGGAATAGTATATACAACAGAATCAAGGGTAGTATTTTGTATGATGATACATTTCAAGCATAGAGTTTGACTATCATTGTTTTCAACATAATATTTTGATTTTGTGAGACCCCAACAGGTAACTAGAATCTGTCATATATAGCTGTATATTGTCTGAATCTGCAAAAAATGCACAAATTGCTTTTAAAGGATTCAGCATTCTGGATGGGGGTTAATCCTCAGTGGTTTAGTTACCCATTAAACTCAGGATCCTACTAAATTCCCCAAGGATGGCCAGAAGCCACAAGCCTGCAGTTTATTTTTCCTTGGCTTTTACACACTTGTAGCTGTTAGAATAAACCATGCAGCCTTGGGAAAACATCCTATTTACCTGTGTTCTCCTCTGAAGAATGTGATATTTCTCATGGGAGAAATTCAATTCTGGGATTAGGGGAATGAAATCAAAACTAATAAAGAACCAGAAGATTTTACATTGATTACCATCTGAGTCAAAACAATGAAGCTCTCTGAACTGCTATTTCATTACCTCTCATTCTCTTCCTCCCCACCATAAAGAATTAACATTAATTTCACATTTGTTCACATCCCTAGCCATAATCACAAATTAAAAAATCTGTTTTCCTCTACTAATTTTATCTATGAAATAAACTCTATTTATAGTCTCCATATTTTCCTGGCACTGCAGTTCACCACAAACCACTAGAGAGCAGTATATCCCTTCAGCTGGAAGACTATTAGCCTGTGGAAAGTATTAAAATGGCTAATGTCATTATACTGGAGATTAAATTTAAGCCCACACACAGTCATGCTGTAGTATCATCAGGATTGTTAAAGGAAAAGGAGCAGCTGAGGAGAATAGACTGAAAGGGAGAATGCACACACATGCTCAAGAGCCTTTGGGTACACATTATACACATGAGGTGAGGTGAAAGAGTTTGACCGAAGCAGCCATCTCCTACCAGCTCAAATAGGTCACTGGGTAAAATCTCAAATTCAAGAAAGAATTTTCAGAGAAAACCAAGCGAAAGGAACAATGAGGCATCAAAAGAAGCACACAGGGCTTCACATTGTTCAACAAGACATTATAAGAAAAGGCAGAAATTGCCAGTCAAATAGGTTTGTCTAAGATGTGGACAGTTTACTTCAACATCCTAATTTTTTTATCCAGATAGCCGCTGGCCCTCAAGTCTGTGGTAGCAGAAGCTAATTTGTTTTGCTAGCAAGCTCATTCTCTAACAACTAGCATAATTGCCAGTGAGTGTTTACAAATGTGACACCCAACAGCAGGAAATATGTCATGCTAATATTTCCATGGTTAAGAAGCCAGAAATTCTCATTTGTAAACTGGAGATATGGATAAATGAAACTATGTGATCGGCCATACGGTCTCTTGTTCCACCTTTGAGGACAAAAAAGGGAGATTTCCTCCCTCATTATGCCCCAAACCCTACACACCTTGTTTTCTCTCCATTATCCATGCCTCATAAACACCCCATTGTTTCTAGCAAAGAGTCCTCTTACGACTCTCTAAGATGGTACAAAGACCATAGACAGAGCAAAACAATTAAGATTGGATGTTAGGGACAATAAAACTCTGTTAAGGAGAAATGAATGTTAGTTATTCTTTAACATGGAAAAATTGTGTCATTGGTTAGCCAGCAAAGGAGAACACAGTCTGTTTTCAGGAAGGGAATCTGAAGAACTGAGCCAATTTGAAGTGACTAGAGATGAAGTTAATTTCCCTATTTGGGAAAATAAAAACGGATAGAGCTCCAGGTCCTGATGATATACACCCAAGAGTTCTTAAGGAACTTAGATATGCTATACAGGATGGGAGATCAACTAAATTTAGCTGCTAAACCAGAAGACTGGATCGTAGCAAATGTGACACTAATTTTTAAAAAGGGATCCAGAGGGAACCAGGAAATTACAGGCCAGTCAGTTTTATGTCTGTCCTAGGAACATTAGTAGAAACTATAATCAAAGATAATTGTTAGATACATTGAGGGACAAAGTCTGCTGAGGAAAAATCAGTATGGCTTCTACAATTGGAAGTTCTGCTTCACAAACCTTTTGGAGTCCTTTAAGAAAGTGAACTGGAAAAGTACAGAGGAAGAAACCAAGATTAAGGGGTTGGAGCACCTTCCCTATGAGGAAATTTTATTTCAGAATAAAATGGGGTTTTAATCTAGTATAATAATAAAACACTAAAACCCATATGACAACAAACCCTATCAGCTTGCTGAAGACTACAAATACAATACAACAATAAAACAGCATAGCATAGATTTATGGAGGATAAGTTTATCAATGGCTATGAACTATGGGGACTGGGGAACCTCCACATTGACAGGTACTAATCCTCTGGATTCCAGTAGGCAACCTCAGGGGAAGGCCTTGGCCTCTATGGCTTTGATTGACCCTCCACTTTGTAAAACGGGATGCTGGACTGGATGGATCACTGCTCAGATCCAGCAGGACTCTTCTTGCATTGCTATGTTATTTTCTTAAACATGTATACTTACCAAACTATATAGTATGTGCATTGTCTAATACAATATTATCATGTTATAGACTTCAAGTGATATCCAAATTATAATTTATTAATATTTTGATCCAATTTCTCTTCATTTTTTTAAATACCTGCCTACCTGCTGCCTTGGCCCTTTAAATATAGAATAAAATAGCTTCATAAATCATCACTGTCTCAGGCTGTCAAACTTAATAAGTGTTGACAAATGTAGCCTTCTATCTAATTAATTTTGCCAGGAAAGAGGAAGAAATTAAGACTGTCCAAACCACTGAAGATTTAACATAATTCCCCGCCCTTTCTTCCCTTGGCCCAGGAAATCTCCCACCCCAAGGCATAATTAGATTCTGAATAGATTTTTTTGACTGCCTTTTCCGTCCAAGAACTGTCCATTTCGATAGCATTCATTAACCAAGCTTGAAGCGGGGGGGGGGGGGGTGCTTTAAATGGTAGCACTGATGTTTTTTTCATATTCCCATATGATCCAGCATATTACCTCTTAAACTGAGAACTGGTTGCATAAAACCTAACCTATTTCTGCAGTTCCATATCATTCTGGCTGCCTACTATAATATAGAATCTATATTACTTTCAACTGATCTCCCACTACAAGTTGTGTTTGTGTGGGAACTAGAGGCAAAGCCCGTTGCACCCAGGAATACAGCAGGTGCTGGCACCTACACCTGCACTGTGACCTTCCTGGGTTCTGCCTCATCCCCCACCCCCGCTCCCTGCTCAATCATGAGATCCAGTGTGGTGAAGTGGTTAAAGAGTAGCAGACTCTAATCCCAGGAGCTGGGTTTCCTCCATATGCAGCAGCTGGGTTGCCAGCTTCCTGGTGGGGGTTTTGAACCTTCAGGAAGATGAAAGAGAGAGAAAGAAACAGAGAAAGAAAGAGGGGGGAGGGACAGAAGGCATCAGTTCTCCAGGAGAAAACACCTGCTTTGGAGGGGCACTGGCCGTCTTACCCCCACCCCTCATATAACAGTGTCTACACAGGTCCCCACCTTTCATCCAACCCCACATCTTCCAAAGGCTGGGCCAGGCAGGGAAGGCCACAGGTGGGCTGCCTCTTTCCCATCGCTTCTCCCACATCTCTCAAAGGCCAGGCTGGGTGGAGAATGCCACTGGGGGGGGGGGCTGCCACTTTCCCATCCATCCCCACATCTCTCAATGACGTTGCTCAGGGAAGACCATAGGGGATTGGCTGCATCCCTCCTACATATCCCCATCTTCCAAAGGGCAGGGAACGCAAGGAAGGCTGTGTGTGTGGGGGGTGCCTCCTTCCCACCAACCCTCACATCTCCCAAAGGCTGGGCCAGGCATGGAAGGTCGTAGGGGGCTGCCTCCTTTCACCCCCTCCCTCACATTTTCCAAAGACCAAGCTTGGTGGGAAAGGCTACAGGGTGGGTGGGTTGCCTCTTTCCCATCTCCCAAAGGGCAGGCTGAGCAGGAAAGGCCATGGGAAATGGACTGCCTTCTTACCACCCACATCTCCGAAAGGCTAGGCCAGGCCATGAAGGGAAGGCTGTGGGGGTGGGTAAGTGGGCTGCCTCATTCCAGCCCCCCACAATTCCCAAAGGCCAGGTCAGCCAGGGAAGGTTGAGGGAGGTCTGCCTCCTTGTCTTGTCAACCCACCTGTCTCACCTGAGCCAATTAAGCAATGCCAGCTATGTGCTGGAAGAGAGCTCCAGTCTAAAAGGCACCACACCATGTTAGCAAGACAGTTGCTGACTGTAGAAGTCTGTGAGTCATCACGGCGTGAGGACTGAGAGGCTGCTGACAGCCTATATTAACTTGATGCTGGGAGGCCTGGGTTGTGGAACTGCTCCTCCTGCTAATGCCCTTGGACTGTCTGAACTAACCCCTGACCAACTGCACTGAAGACATTCACTGCATTCTGTCTGTCCCTTCTGTTTTTGAAATATTCTCTCTGCCTTCTTGGCAGCTCATTTGTGTTTCCTTCCAGCAGAGAGCTGAAACCTGAGACCAACAAAGGAGGCAAAGAAAACAGTTGGCTTCCCTCCCTTGCCTGTTAGTCAACTCACAGCTCTTCCTCTCTCTTGGTACTACGAATTGCAGTTCCTCCTTATTCTCAATTCCTTCACCTCGCCTGGAAGAACAATGCCTTTTCCTTCTGAGGCAGATACTTCCTTTACTACACAGCTATCAGGAGACCATTTCCTGATAATTAGCTTTGTTCCTAAAGGTGAAATGAATAGTACAGTTCTTTTGTGAAACCCAGCACCATTACCATCAGATGTCTCTACAAGCCAGACTATGCAAGAACCCATTAAGAGTTTGCACACTACTGCTGCTCTGTATTCTTGGGATCACCCAAGATTAGTTCTTCAGAAACTCTCAACCCCCGTCCTTGGTCAGCTTCTTCAAGCAGGATTGTCAACCAGACCACATGCTAACAGAGGTTTAATTAATGGAACTGGGGAGCTGAAGGCTTTCATGGCGTAAAGTTCAACATCACCTGGCAGCTGCATACAGCTCAAAACGATATTAATGGGACAGCTGGATGAACCAGCTTAAAAGCTGGCAACAAAGCTGCATATGGCTTAAGTGAGATTTCCTCTCCAGTGGGGGAATTATGGCATAGGTGATAACAGCTTCACATGTCCTATCAACTTGTCTAAGCGATTTACAGGCCCAACTAGCCTAGGCTCCTGAGGAGAAAGGAGAGTTGCAACAACTGCCCACAGTTGTCTCATTTTATTCTAAGCACACAGCAATAAAAAGCAGGGAACAACTAGTGTTATTAATTCCTCTTTACACAGCTTCTCCCTGAAATTCAACAATCTGCCTCTTTTCGTCTTTTATAGGAATTCGGAGCCAGTTTATAATCAATTCCATTTTGATCAAAAAGAAATTCAGAGAGGAAGGGGGAAAGGGAGATTCTGCAAAATTTCAGGATTTCCCGCTGTCAATGCTCAGAGGCAGGAGATGTCTTGACAAACCTGCCAGTTCTGCTTGCGTACCAGCCTGTGGAGTAACAAAACACTTCTGAGGGCTGAAGTTGGAAAAGGGAGCATTGATTTCTGTACAAAGAGAATGGAAAAAGAACTAGAGCATTCAATGCCTATATTTGAAAATGTGAATTTTGGAGAAAGAAATATCACATCCCATATAACCATGCTAGCACGTTCACTGCCAGGAGAAAAATGCCCTATGCCTTTAATACAAACTTAATAGAATAAAGACTCAATAACAGGTGCTGTTATTTACCTCCGTACCATGAAAAGCTTAAACCAGGGGTCCACATTGTGGCATCTGTGGGTGCCATGATGCCTGCTGACACTTCTTCTGTAGCCCACCGAGTGTTTTTAGAAAGTACCCATCAGCCTTCGGATTGGCCACTGGCGATTGTGCTGCTCCTTAAAAAGATACTGCCGCAGCAGTTCCTGCTGCACTACAAGGAACGTCACTGCATGACTGAATGTACAGTGTGTGTGTATGTAAGGAATTTATTTTTCAACAACAGGCTGATTTTAAGAGGCATCTTGTTAAACAGAGCTTCTAACTGAGATCAGCTACTATTAGAGTTATGTATCAACTCATTGCCTGAGGTACTGTGGTTGGCTCTACCTCTTGTGGCAGCCATTTTGTGGTTTCACCCACCTTCCTATGTTAGAATTCCAAAGTTGCCTGCAAGCTCAAAAGCTTGCACATGTATATTCATTAAGCCTCTATGCAATGGACAGAGTATTTCCCTCCAGGCCGACTGGCATACCTAAATTTCTGGAAATCAAGGTCTAGGGGTGGAGCCTGGGAACGGCAGGGTTTAGGGAAAGGAAGAGCCTCTGCAGCATACAGTGCCATAGTATTCATCCTCCTAATAATCCCGAAACAGTTCTTCAAAGGAGCTGGTGAATAACGACACAGCTTCCTAATGCCCTGAAAGCAGAAAGCTATGGAGACACTCCATGGGGCGAGGGGACCTAAACACACCTTAAATCTGTTCTGTAGCTTATGCTCCACATTATCTTTTTTTTAAGATAGGAAACTGACTTGCCAGATTTAGCAAACCTTTGCACTCAGTCAGGAGATGCACACTGCAATTCTAGGCAGAGCTATTCCCATCTAAACGCTTGGGCTTCAGTGAGCTTAGAAAAGAGGAACTCTGCATAGGATCACACTGGCAGGCAGGACACAGATAAAGAAATGTCTGCAACACTACCTTACTGTCTTTAAATATGTATTTTTAGATAATTGTGTGTCCCTGGAAGTATCCGTGATATTAAAGCAAAAGATGGCATATTCTCTGCCTGATTTAAAAGAAATATAATTCTGAATTTTAAAAAATAACAACATAAGAAAACAGACGCGATCTCCACCCATACATATAGCAGAATACCCCCATTTTATGCTGCTATAGGAGAAGCATGCAGCCTGCAATCCTAATTTCTTTAATACTGACAATTGCAACTTTTCACCCTAGTTCTTTCTAACAATAGTTTTAGAAGTCACAATCACACCCTAAGCCACCTTGCAGGCCTAGCAGTGCCTTGGAATTTTCCAGAAATGTTGCATTAGCTCAGCAGTAACGCACCCAGATGAGAAAATCATGGAGTGCATTAATTTTGTAAGTAAGTATGTAGTATGTACCCTCCCCCCCATAACAGCACATTCAAATGACAGGTATAATAATTTTCCCCCTCGAATGAGAAGCAATCCCTCATTTTTATCGTTAAAGTTGATGGATTGCTTATCGCTAAGAAATCATCAGGAGCAGAAAATGAAAGAGACCCTTTTAAAGTCATCAGAGGCACTTCCAATACATAGACATTTCACCCAAGTTCTTCCGAGCCACATGCAGAACACAAAATGATTGCAAACAAAGCAGAAAGACTCTGCAAATACACAGAGTCCACCAAGGACCTAATATGTCACAAGAGCTCATGCCAAGTAGGTTGCCAACTTTTCCTACTCATCTTGTTTCTATGGTTGAATAGTGAAGCATGCAGAAAGAAAGGAAGCTATCCTGTATCCCTTATCCCCACAGCTATCCTTTATCCCTTATTCCTGCACTGCATCACCTAGTGCAAGGTAGTCAACCTGTGGTCCTCCAGATGTCCATGGACTACAATTCCCATGAGCCCCTGCCAGCAAACGCTGGCAGGGGCTCATGGGAATTGTAGTCCATGGACATCTGGAGGACCACAGGTTTACTACCCCTGACCTAGTGTGAGAAAAAAGACTGAGAGCAATGACCAGTTTAAGTGTCAAACAGTCCTAGGCATCTAGCCCATGTTCTGTTTGTTCTTCCTTGCGCATCTTGGCTTTGATTACAGTTTTCAACAGCTGTAGCCTCAAACCACTAAGCACAAAGATATCAGCTGCGGGTCACTAATCACTACTACTCTGGATCTTGCTGAGACGGATCAGATTGTTGCTACAACCAACAGTTCAGCCTCCAGTCCTGAGAACATGGTCACTTTAACAGTTCTGTCAATTTTCTTTCAACCTAGTGACTCCAGAGGGAGTACTGCATTCTTAAATACTGCCAGGAACAGAGCCTGGGGCCAGTGTCCAACTAGTGCTACCGTTTTAACGTATGCAGTGCACAAGGTGCACCTGGAAGCAATTTTCTGAAGAGCACCATCGAGTGAGACCAATTGTTATCACACGCAACATGTCATACCTTATGCAGTTACTACTTAGAACCATTTGTATATACTTATAGCCACTATGAAGCCTTGTTGTGAATACCAAAACACATTTTTCCCCACAAGCTAAACAAGCTAGGAACCACTATTTTTATCACATACCTACCCCTTTCTTGAACCTGCAGCAGTATTCCTTTCATTCATGGACCATGTTCCATTACATACCAGACAATGAACTGAGATTTAGCTAAAACCCTTCAGATTTCCAAGCTAGAAAAACTGCAGCTCCACTGGATTTCTGCTGCTAAAAGGAATAAAGTACTTTCTTAGAATCCCTTGTATCACTAATGCAAAACGTTTAAATCTCAATCCCTTTTTGCCAAAAGAGCTTTAAGAAGCCATTTTCACAGACACCCCACCTCCCCTTTATGCTTCCTCCTCAGCTAGGCTCTCACAAAGCATACACACCCCGAAAAAGAAGGACCACATCATCATTCATTTTCAACTAACTCAATTAACATACCATACCAGTCAATCGAATGTGAGTTGTTGCACTTAAATAATACCTCTACACAATCAAGAACATATCACCACGTTACCTGCATTCCTCTAGCAGGTACCAGTGGTGCAGCTTAGAAGCAACCCTCAGACAAATCCTGAGGGGGCCTCCAGTTCAAGGTGACTAATTAAGCCCCCAGACAAAGGAAAGGGCCAATCAAGACTGCAATTACCTCGGAGTGCCCTCCACCGGAGGAAGCTCTGCAAGAAGTGCATGCTCTTTTTTTTCAGTCCCAGAGGAGGAAGCAACATTAGCCTGACCTGATCACGCTCTACTTCACACCACTTGGTCACTTCAGCATCTGTCCAGCTCTGATGAAGAGCATCTGGTCCGATCAGCTTATCATTGATATGAGAACCAGAAGCGTTACCCCCCCCTTCACTCTCTAACTCCCCAACGAAGCAATTAGCATGAATAATTACAGCTCTGATGATAATACCCAACCAAGTTTGAGCAAGAAGGGGGAAAGCTGTAATTAACTCTTTCTTAGGGATCAGTTAAGAAGTTCAGGAAATATCATAGATCAACTTAACTGCTTCTGGGGATGTTTCCCTAATTCTAAGAAAACAAAGTCTACAAATAGGTTGCATACATGAAACATGTCATTTTGACCATCTGACAGGCTGAATTTCACATGGTAATTACCAAATGCTGACTCAGTAGGCTTGGAAAAGGGAGGGGTGGGTGTGGAACAGCTTATGCAAAAACAGTTATTACATTGTACATTATCAACAGTTCAGCATCTAGGAAGACAAATCATATCGTTCAGCCTCAAAGTAGGAATTCATGAGACCAATTTAATGGAAGAATTTGCGTAGAGTTTTTCCCTTCAGAACTGAACAGAGCCAATTTTGCAAAAGTTTCAAGATGTGTTCATATTGCAGACCCTATGGCATTCTGGAACAAGCAAGTAATATGTTGCAATTTGAATGCCCCTTGAATCACTGGCAATGCAGGCTCAGCATCAAGTTAATTACTCTCTTTTTATTTTTAAATGTTTGTCTGCAATAATTAGCCACATGGCAAGGATTTGGAATGGGGGGGGGGTTATAATTTGAAAGTAAACATTTTGGATTTTTGATTTTTTTTACCATTAGCTGTTACTACAATGTAGCTGTTACTACAATGTACTACAAAGCCACATTACAAAACACAGAAGATGCAGTACATATCATGGACATTATCAGATTGGGGTAAGGTGACTAGATCTTGACGGAGGTAAAGCGAGACACTGGGGACAGCAGTGGCCCTCCCTCTCTCCCACCAACTGGGCGAAAAGAGTGTCCCTCGCATTCTTCTCTGCAAGGGGGCTGCCCCTAACGATGCAACCCCCTTTCCCCCAGGCCCAGAGAAGGCAGTGGCCTTGCAACGGAGCTGAGCGAAAGCTGCAAGCCAGGCTCCCCTTGCGCCCCACCATCAGCCCTCCGACTGCTTCCCAGTCCGGGGAGGGAGCTCCTTCATTCCTCCTGCCCCCCGCCGCCCCTGCTCCCCTGGTAGCCTGACCTGGCCTTGGCTGACTGCTCGTCGCTGCTGCTCCTGCCACCGCTGCTCCCGTCGCCACCTCCTCTTCCAGCCGCCCCAGCACTAGTGCCAGCCCACGGCTTGAGACCAGGCTGAGGAAGCGGGACTTTTAAGGACCAGTACAGAACACAGGGCAATGTCCTCAAAGGTGTGAGTGTCCCACGGAAGTTGGGATGGATGGGCAGCTTAGATTGGGGGGAACTACGATGAGAGATTCAGACTGAACAGTACAAATGGGGCAGCGGAGTTCTTAGGTACAGGAAACACAGATGGATTACAAGAAGAACTTAGCTAACAAATCTAGATCCCACTACCATCATGCATATGGAGAATGAGCAAAAAGTTATTAAAGTTTTTAGACCACAGAACTCCAACCCTTAGTTCAATAGCATATCATACTGTTATTTAAAATAGTTTAACCTGGCTTTCACTCAAAACTATAACTAAGTAGCAACATACCTATGAGCAGAACTGATATTATTATTGTCTTCTCTCCAGACCCTGTTATAAAACATATCAATATATACCAACTTCATCCTTTAAAATGAGATAATTACAGAGCCTCAAAGAACAGACACTTCTTGGGCTTCACATAAACAGAACCCTTGAGCTACACAGAATCACATTTAACCGATCTTCACCTTTTGTCCTTTTAAAGCCTTTCAACATCTGGATGATCAGATGACTAGTACTGATTAGAACTAGATGGTTATTACTTCTTACAGGTACATAGACAAAGGAATTTCAGCATCTGTTTTGTCATGCAGAGGTGAGAGAAGATGCTCCTACCAAAATGATCATGATGTTAGCCATTCAGTCGAGTCCGACTCATGGCGATCCTATGGCTCACCTGTTGTCACAATGTTAGAGCTTGCACCACTTCTCTTGGTTTTGTAACATTCTGGCCAGTGTCCATTTTGACCGTATCTAACCATCACATTCTGTGTCGGCCTGGTTTCCTTTTATCTCTGACCAATCCTAACATAATTGCTTTCCCCGTTGAGTTGGATTGTACAATATGGCCAAAGTAAGAGAGCTGGAGTTTTGTGATTTTGCCTACCAGTGATATATTGAGCTTTTAGCTATCCTGGGGCAATGAACACCAGTTTGTACTTACATTGACAGTAAAACAGTAAAATTACATTAATAATCAAACAATAGTAACAAACTTTAAAAACAGTAAATTAAAATAGATGTCAGCATCAGCAATTAATTATTTGCACTGATGGCTAGGTGTGCTAGCATGGATGTCAACAGAAGGTAAAAATTGGAGGAGATGGATGGGAGGGAGGCCCAGTTGTTTGTTATGTGTGTGTGTGTGTATAGTAACTCTGCTTATAAATGCATTGTAAATCTATTCATATCTATAGTTGTTGTATTTCTTGCTAATATTGTAAAACCATGAAGCCTTTTTACAGAAGCAGAAGAAAAATAAATTGTGCTTTAAACTACTGGCCAAATATATCTGATTAACTGGAGCCATATATCTTAATCCCCCCCATTCATTACTTGAAAAAAGACTAAATCTTTTATAACTCCCTGAGTATTAAAACATTAATTACTATGCAACAAAGTCTTTCAATATGTCTTAATTTTATTTATGAAGTCGACATATTCAGGGCATCCTACAACATAATAAACTGAATAGAAATGCAATAAAATATTTAGATATTAATTTGAGTAATTTCAGATTTCCCCCCCAAGGAGGTCTTCAGGATCTTGCTGTGGCACAGAACTAAATCTCAGACTCATTTCGTTAATTTTCTTTTCTAATCTAGTCAGAGCCATAAAAGCAACTGAAATTGAGATGAATCCCTGCAAATGATTCCCCAAAGGAACCCAGGGTGATATATGCAGACCCTTTCCCCTTATTTTTCCCAGTCCTAAACCATTTTATTATCATAGCAGAATGGGGATTTGAACCTATATCACCTGTCCCTAGCCACTTGTACCATGCAGTTTACTCACACTGAAATATTTTCACTAGCTAATGGTTCCCTTCCAGTTATTGTTTGTGTTGTTTGGCAGCCATAAGTCTGAAGCGACTTCAGAATGGTTCAAGGTCTTGTACACAGGATGCTACTAGTATTAATTAGGGTATCCAGAGGCAAGGATCGCTGGGCTCCTGTTGTGTAGAAGAGGGAAAGCTCCTCCTGCCAAATATGCTTCTCTGTGATGGCAGACCAAACAGGGGCGCTGTCCTTCTTCAGCTCCGCTTCTCTGTCTTCAGCTGCACTTCAATGCCCCTCAGGACATTCAGGTCCACCAACGTGGAGAAAAATAACCCCTCTTTAATATAGGCTTAATGTTTGAAAACTGGCAACTGAAGGTTTTCCTGGCATGGAGCTAAATAACGTCATCTGGGAAATCACATCCCATTAAGCTTCTATTAAAGGGGCAGGATATTTTTGGTTTGGCTTGTTGCACTCCCCCACCCCTCCTTTCTCACATGGAGAGTTCCAGTTACAAACTAACTCCTGACAGACTAACTCAGGGGTAAGTCAAACTGCGGCCCTCCAGATGTCCATGGACTACAATTCCCATGAGCCCCTGCCAGAGTTCACTGGCAGGGGCTCATGGGAATTGTAGTCCGTGGACTTCTGGGGGGCTGCAGTTTGACTACCCCTGGACTCCTGACTAACGTTTCCGTATCTCACAAAGGAGGCTTTGACTCTCCACAGCCTACACTCTGAAAATCTTGTTGATCTCTAAGGACCTGCTGGACTTGAATCCAGCTGACTCTGGCTCCAGCTACTTGCAATGTGTGAATTCTAATGCATGGTGTTCGAACCTGGAATACTCTTCCACCAGACACAAAATGAGACATTTCTTAATGTAAAAAGTCCCAAACTGTTTATTAGAACCACAGATGGTACATCAGGCCACTTCACAAAAGATGACCATTGCTAAGAACAAGTTGCTAAGCCAAGCCTGTGGTTTGTATAGGTCACCACCCTTCCCCCAACAAATGCACATTCTGCCCGCCAGGCTTTTAACTACAAAGGAAAGTTAGAACAAAGTGGGTTCAGACCATTTTGTTCCAGTCGTAACATACAGACCTACAAAGATAGCACCGTGGAGGACAGAGATGGTTACTACATGACGCATAGGTTAGCTGAAGTTCGTTTAATCCAGTTTTAAATTCACTCCCAGTTTGTAGGGGTAGAGAGAAACTGCCTATAGGAAACCCATTACACTTATATATCATTCTAACTTGGAGTTTCCCTACAAGAAGGGATGTATATGCCAGTACAGCACCAAACCTGATCTGTGTAAATCCTGGTTCAAAGCCATTAAAAGTGACATCTCAGTTCAGCTATTGTGCTAGAATCTCATCTTGGCTTGTGTCACAGTAACCCCGTTTTCATTCTCATCCCTTCTAGAGCTTGCCAGCTCCATCTTTTACCTCAGGGTGCACATTATTTGGAAAATGCAGTGCACATTCATACTCTCTCTGTAAACATCTTCATTCATTCTGAAGAAACACCCTGTGATGTGACACACATCTTTTGGAGAATGGCATCCCTCAAGTGTCTGTGTAGTCTTCAGGGCCTCAGGAGCTGAAGCCTTTATAAAAATTTCCACTGAAGCACAGTCCTAGAGGTCAAACAGTGCCCCTACAATGAATCTGACAGGAATGAGTTAGCTAGAGAAAAGCAGAAGAAAGATAACCCAAGGGGGAAACACTGGCTCACGGACATAACACAAAGCAGGCAAAGGGAGGAATGGAGCAGAGAAAGAATTTCAGCAGCAAAGGGCAGCAATAACCCTGGACAAAAAGCCTAAAGACCCAGTGATCTGAATCAAAGATGCGAGGATACTATTTTATTAATAGTGATTGTTCAGCAATCATCACGTGCAGGGAGGAAAAATCTCAGGAGAGAGCACAGTTGCTGCCTTGGCAAAACCCTGTCCAGATTCAGGGAAACACAAAGCATATCCTGCTGCTATGATCCAATACAGTTCAATAAGCAAAGTAATGACCTGATATAAAGATCAAATTTCAAAAACCAACAAAGTATTCTTGGGGGGATAAATTAGCTGTTGCAAAGCACATGGTACATTGAAAATTCAGGTGATGAATGAGCCTTTGTCTGCTTACATTGTAGTGATACAGAGAGAGGAAAAGGGGGATGGGTGGTGAGGGGTATCCCTGCCCCCAGCTTGCTGTCCTCTAGCACTTCACCCCAATTGCCTTCTAGGATGACTTGAACACTTTTGCTTACTGGGCTCAGCACTACACCCCATTCATGAGCAGCTTGCCAGCTGACCAATGAGACAGCCTTTATGTGGGGACCTGGTTTTCCCTGTCTTTCCCCCCAGCATGGTGGAAAAAGTTGCATATAAGACGTTTATGCATGCTTCACCTTATGCATAGGGTACCCTATTCCAAAACTGCTTTCTACCCCTAGTGGGAAGAATCAAATCCCTTTAGCATAGAGACTAGGTAAGTAAGTGTATGGCTTAGCCTTAGGACTGGTTCTTTCAGAAATATGGTTTTACTATTCCAGCCAACATCATACAGTACCATCTCCATTTATACTGAAATTGCTCTTATGAAGGATAGACTGGGAAGGAAAAGGAGAAAGAGGGCCTTACCCCTCAGCCCGCCCTGGCTCCACTTGCTCACTTGAGGGAGAGCAAAAGCACCAGCAGGAATAAAGGAGGAGGTCCCTTGGCATCTTCCTTGGTTGCCCACACAACCCACTCTGTCATAATCTGATCAGGCTGACTGGTGCCTTTCATGCATGCTCTTCAGCTGGGCTGTCCTGGGCCAGGTGGTGTGTGTTTGGGTGCCCATGTGTACAGGCCTTAATGGCCAGCCCATCCCAACCCTTATTCAGTCAGACATCCTCATGCCTCCTACAGAAACATCAGTGCAATTCAGCTTCATGCTGTGTTATTGATTGCAACACATGAAGCTGACTTATACGACTGTAGATGACCATCAGTCTATCTAGGGCGGCCTTCTTGTCTGTTCTGAATGGTAGTGGCTCCCCAGGATCTCAGATCTCTACTTTCCACATCACTGACTATCTGATCCTTTTAATTAGAGATGCCAGGGATTCAGTCATGGGACTTTTGCATGCAAACCAGGTGCTCTACCAATAAGCCATGTCCCTTCCCCTAAGTTGTATAGGTCCCAGATCTCCATTGGAAGAACCTACCACATCTTTAGGATCAGTTTTAGGCTGATCCTGCATTGAGCAGGGGGTGGATTGATGGCTCGTATGGCTCCTTCCAGCTGTATGACTCTGTGATCCTGACCCTGTCTGAACCTGACAAGGAAGGAGGCAGTCCCTCCCAGGATGCCCACCTGTTGAGGTGGATGGCCTTTGATTGACATTCAAGATGATATAGCTGAACTCCAAATTACTTGAATCGCTTGAAGCCCACAGATCTGACTAATCCAATGCCCCCAAAAGAGTACAATTTTAAATGACTCCTTTTCTATTATGCTTTAAAACACTAAAAGCATTTTCACCCAATTATTCTGAACTATAGGCAACCACAATCTTAGATGCATGCAGAAAGACAGAACAACAAAGCATCAACACCCACAAACGTGGAAGTAGCTGCAAGGAAAAGATCACAACTGTGTGAGCTGAAAAGCGGTTGGGGGAAAGAAAAAAACACCTCAAGCAGCAAATAGCCAGGGCGGGTTAGGTGACAAGACTGACTTTTGAAATAAGGCCTCCTATCTGTCCAATTGTCCTCTAGCTTGTGATGTCTAGGCAGCTGAAAGCTGGGCAGTATTTAAACACTCAGTGTCATTGAACGGCTAACCAAGATGACATGGGCTGACAGACAATTCTCCGGCACTCGCCCCAAACTTTGCTGAGTGCACCACTTGGAGCTGGTAGGACACTCCCCCATGTTTGATGGAAGAGGGGAGAGTAAATCCAGAGGACAGCATCGCTTTTGTGGATAAAGCAAGAGAAGGACACTGAGATTAGAGTGTGCCACCTCTTTTAAAAGCCTACTTTCAGAGGCTGATGCATTGCTTTTCACTACAAAGAGCTCAAGGGAAAACATAAAGAACTGTAAAGCCCAGAAGGAATGGGGACTGCTATTATACCTCAGCAATGAGGGACAAGGAGTAAATAATTAATCACAACAGCGACTGGAGTTGACGTTGGATCAAAGTGCATGAAAGATGGGTGAAATTCTCCCTCCTCCATCAACTCCTACCTCTTTTATACACTGAAATCTTCATTTAAATAGTATAGCTCTCTAGAGTCCAGGAGATAAAGGGTAAAATTTTTAAGAAGCTCTGCATATGTATCCATATATGTATTATGCCGGTTTAAGATTTCCATTACTTAAAACTTCTGCTGACAGAACCAGTAGATACTTTTCATTCTCTGGGGTTTTTGCTCAGATCCTTCATGCATCATAGCTTAGGCTGGTGGTATATAAACATGGGAGCTTAGAGCTTAGGTAGCCAGACTGTGGGTCTCCAGATGTCCATGGACTACAATTCCCATGAGCCCCTGCCTGCACAGGAGTTGTAGTCCATGGACATCTGGAGACCCTCAGTCTGGTCACCTTTGGCTTAGAGGCTCTTCTCCTTGGCTTAGACAGGTCTCTTCTCCTGGGCTTAGACCTGCTCTGTCCTAATTTCCCTTACATTTTTATTGTGGAATTATAATGCAGAAGTTGTTAACACAAGTAGACAGTTTTGTTTTGATTACTCTTGTGAATTTTAGAAGCATGTCACTTTTAAGGCTCACTACATTTTCTCAGTATGAGCAATGCCAGGTGTGGTGATTTACGACAACATATCAGGGTGAATTTATATGAGGTAGTGAATTATAAAAAGGTATCTTCAAAAATGTTTATTGCTCCCCAAAGTCACATTGGCTCCACTATGTAACTTCCTCCCCCCAACAGTTGTAAGAGACAATCATTCACACTTGATATGAATAAAGCCCCAAAGAGCAAGAAATCACCTGATCAGAGGTATAGCGAACATCACAATGCTCTTGAAATACCAATCTTATAGTAAATATCACCTATCCCAGCAAGCCACACCTACCAGATTAAGCCATTTCAGCTGCAAAACCAGCCCTGGCAAGAAGTCAGATCAAGTGGTGACTAACTGATAGATTTCCAGAATCAAAGTGCAAACAAACTGGAGTTGCTACTTTTTGGACGGACAAGCTGCTTCAATCAGATATCCTTGGTCTACATAGCTAAAAGAGATCAGCATAAGAGTAACATGGGTGTCTTACATAAAATATCTATTAAAACAAGTATAGCTGTCTTATATAAAATATCTCTCTTTCCACTTGTATGTTTGATCTGTTTTGCTATTCTACCCCCATGACCAAATGGAATAAGCAAGAAGAGGGGGTGAAGACTCTAATTAGAGAGAATACAGAGAGTGTCTGAGAGACAGAGAAGATGAGGTTTCTCTCTTTTGAGAAATCTCTATATATTATTTGAAGGCTCCTAACACTGACCATTTCCGCATGGAGGTGTTAAATTCATGCCGTCTCCTGCTTGCAAACAGGAGGTTGGAAGCCGCACATTTGCAAGTTTCCTGATAGGAGACCCCTCCCATGTTTTCCCTCTGCCTCATCATGGCTTTTTGCCTCCCGACAAAGTGGCAAGGGAAAACAAAGTGAACTTCTCCCGCCCCCTACTCCTCAGCTTGTCAATCACTGCAAGCCACCAATCCCAGCACAGTAGTTGTTTAGGGGACTCAAACTTCCTTCCCTCCTGAGCTCCAAAATTAATTTTTTAAAAAATAGCACGTCCACATTGCTATGCAGTGACACCGCAACCAAAGAGCATTAAAAAAAAATTAACATGGAGAAATGCCACAACAATAAAGCAACCCCCCTTTCTGGGATTTGTGGTGTTTTGGTCTCTGTTTATGTTCAGGTAGATTTGTAAGAGGCTGTCCAGGATAACTGGACCCAGATGAGTGATTTTGCATGAACAATGAGGCTTTAAAAAGAGGAGCATGGACACCTAACTTTGTTCATTTGTTTATTTGTTTATTTATTTATTTATTATATTTATACGCTGTCCTCCCCGGAGGCTCAGGGCTTATCAGGAGAGGGCTGCTTCACCCCCCTCTTTTCTCCGTTAAAACCCAAGTGGCAGAAAACACAAACGGGGATGTGTCTTGGCTGCCTGATGCCAAAACAGATGAGGACAATCAACATAACATTTTATTTTAACTTGGGGAATGTAGCTTTGCAGTCCCGTAGCAATGAGGACTGCACCATTTAAAAAAAAAATCTTGTGAGCAGGAAATGGAGAGGGGAGGATGGATGCAAGGGCAGGACAATGCTAGTGCGACTGTCATGTGTTTCTCCCTCCACGTGGGCTTGCCCTTGGTTGCTCCCCAATGTGAAGCATGATAGGGAGTTGCAAATCCAATTTGGGCGATTTCCCTCATCCAGAGGCAAATCTGACCAAAACTCATGCCATCCCCTGCACAGGTTGCTTTCAATGTCATGTGGAAGCAGTACTAAAACTTGCCAGCAGCTAGATGCTGTCCACGGGCACATTCCTCGTGCAGAAATGGTCTGTGTTTTGGGAAAGCCTAATAGGTAACAGGGGCTGGGGGGGCATATAGTCCCCACCTTATGTAAAATTTGTTCTTTGCAGAATATAAATTGAGGTGATGGTCAAATCAAGTCAAGCTGAGGTTTGAATGGATGCCCAAGCTGGTGGCAAAACTAAGTGTTGAAAGAGTTATGAAGGGACATGTTCATCTAGAAGATTACAAGCCAACTCCTGTCTTGAGAACCCTTCCTTTAAGGGAAAGACAGACTGTGAAGCTTGTGTGCTGCTAAGACAGTCTATTCTTTAGACTTCAAAGACCATTGTTGCTAAACTGTTTTGTGTTCTGTTTGTCTGTATAAGGCAAAAGAATGTAAAATATTGTTTTCTTCAATTTGCAACTTTTATTCCAAGGCTGCCCCGTGGAATCCAGAAAAGCTAGAGGTTATACTATACCATCTAACTGGGTGATCAAGAAATGGCTGTGTGAATGTGCTCTTTGACTGCCACCAAGGAACTACTTAGGTTCTCAGCCTTGATTCTCCATATAATCACTGCTGGATCCATCTACCTCCTTTCAGTCCTGTTAACAGCGCTGCAGAAAAATTAAAATTTCATAGGACAACATTCTTTTGCTCTGCCTCATCTCAAGATCACTTTTCGGGTCATCTATGAGCCTATTTAGTAATGAGTATAGCGACAAGTAAGGCAAAGCAAAGCCTCAAAAGGGTCAAAACATAAAATACTTCTACAGTAGCCTGGAGAACACACATGATGATCAGTCATTTTCTGGCATACCACAAAGCTCATCCATTTTTATGACCCACTATTCACAGAAGTCATGTGAAGTCTTGATTTCACCAGCTCAAAAGAAGAACTGTCTTTTACAACTAGGTTACATTTCAAACATAGCCAAATCACCTCTTAATATGATTTTAACCCATTATTCTTGAGACTTGCAGCCCTAGCCCTTGATCTTGACAGACCTGAAGTAGATGCTACCAAAATCAAAGGGAATAATCTCCCAGAAAATGTATGAAGGATTGTGGTGTTAATCTACAACATGAATGCTACACAAATGTAGGGTGGTTCCCCCCATCCATAAACATCCACCTCCCCCGAATATCGAAAGGAGGTCATGTCCCTGGTGGCAAGTAATTTACATTGCAAACTCCCCCGCTTCTCCGACTTACTTTCAAGTCCCCCAATCTGTTTGCATAATTGGGGCTTCTGAGAGAGGAAAAGAAAGAGAGAGAGAGTCTGCATATTTGTGCCATATCCCTCCTAAACCTTCACACAGCTGGCAGTCTGGAAAACTCCAGTAAGCAGGGGTTCAACTGAAGTGGAAATAGTTTCTCTTTGAAAACAGGGAATTAAAAGTCCAAAACAGATTCAGTGCAGCTAAATTAATCCCCAAAGTGCCAGAAAGTAACTGCAAACCTCCGCCTAAATAACAGCCAATGGAATGTGTGGTAAATAGCATTTGATGTGCCGGTGCTAGGGGACAGAGGAAGAAAAGGCAGTTCATGCAAACTGGAAGCATACTGCTGCCCCAAGGTAATAGGAGAGGCTTGGATATAAATGCATTCTTTGCAAACATCCTGGAATTTCAAATAACATCATACCACCACCACCACTATCACCTCTCATCCTGTGAAGAAATGCAAGGGAGAAGTGACTCCCTTATCTGTTTTAACCTTAATACGTTGTAAGGTACATTGAGACCTGACCTAGATAGGGCAGGCTAGCTCATTCTCAGAAGATAAACAGGGTTTTTTCTGGTCAGTGTTTGAACGGGAAACGACCAAGGAAACCTAGAATTGCTGCACAAAGCCAGGCTGAACATCCCTTGCCTTGATAACCCTACACAATCACATAAATTGGCAGCAACTTGACACCCCCCCCCCAAAAAAAAAGTAGCACTGAGTTCTGTAAAGGGTGCTAATCAATGTTTTAAGCAAAGGTTGTTATTGTTATGAATTGGCACAGTCAATCATTTGACTGGTAGATGGTTTTCTGCAATTCAAGATTCAGCAAACGTCTTGGGAGTTGTCAATGATAATTTTGCAGGATTCTTGGTATTCCAAGCAACTGTGTTTTCTGGAGCTCAGCTAGTGTTATTTGCTCAATGCCCAGATTGTCCAGGTGTTTCTTGAGACTTCTAGGCACTGTTCCAAGGGCTGCAATGGCATGATGGACATCCGTTTGCCCCAAAAGGACTCTAACTCTATTTGTAGGTCTTTGTATTTCATAATTTTCTCCTGTTCTTTCTTTTCTATTCTGCTGCATACTGGGATTGCAGTGTCAATGATCTAAACCATATTTTGTTGCTATCAGGGGCGTTATATTCTAGATATTTACCTGTTTGTAACTGGAAGTCCCAAAGAATCTTTGTTTCATCTTTCTCCATGATCTTGTCTGGTTCATACTCCCATGAATTTCTTGCTGATAAGCCACACTTCTTGCAAAGATTCCAGTGATACATAGCTGCAACTCTATCACAACATTTTTTTAGTCAGCTTGACCAATTTTACTGCAGGTACTGACCATGTAATCAATTGTTCCATCCTTTGTTTTACAAAATTAACATTTATTCTTATCACTGATCTTCTCTTAGCTTTCATACTATTCATTTCAAGTGCTGTGTACATGCCCTCCTGGGGGCATTCCCCCTTCCCACCCCAAAGGCTCATCACTGGACACTGGGTGAGGGGTCAACATGACCATATATGGTCATATCACCTGGAAAATGTTTAGCAAATTTTAAAAATATAATAAAATTAATTAACTCTCACCCACTCAGGAAACCCTTCCAGGTCTGTCAAGAAACCCCAGGGTTTCCCAAAACCCTGACCTATAATGAGTCCTAACATTTCTTTCTTCAAGTGTTCATTTTGGATCCAGTTCCAGGTTGTTGTTGTTGTTATTAATGCACTGCTATCCATGTTTAGATCACTTCCAAAGAGATCTTTCTCTTAACACAGTTATATATTGACCTCGCGTGCATTCCCTACTAAAATGGCACTACAGTGCTATCTTCATGACTTTATGACTTAAATCACTTATGGAGAAGATGACTGAAGGCATGAGTCTCCATAAAATTCTCCCAGGATTAAAGCCTCTTAAAGTCCTTTCTCTTCCACTTCTTTTCTGGCCATTAAGAGATGAAGACTGACAATCTCACACAAGGGCCCAAAGGTGGAAAAGGGAGAATTCAACAATAATGTTCACAGTTAAGCACCAATATAACAAGCAGCTGGATTCCAAACACAAGCAGTTACTGCTATGCCTGCTGGTTATACCATTTGTACTCCAAACAAGGTTGTTAAGAGTCGAGGCAAGGATCAGTCTCATGTCCCTATATCTGTGGCTCAAAATAAATCTCAGAGCCCATGGGTTTCTTCCTCTAATTCCCCAAGTCCTCTTCCAATATAGTTGGTGTAAAACCACCAAGACCAAGCTTGCAAGCCTGGGTTTCTACCCAGATGATTTACTCAGACTGGGTGAAGATCAGGCAAAGTGAGTTCTCAGACAAAAAATACAAGACACTGAAAGACAAATGGACTTAGCAAACACTCCAGCATTTCTCTCATCATCACTCACGAGATACATATTAAATCCAGCAGTCTATCCCTCATCAATTGACATCAACATATATAGGAGAGCACTAACATTATCAAGATATTTGGCCATGCCCATAGTACTTCTGGAGGGCAAATATAAAAGAATACCAGTCTCAGAAAGATTGTGCACTTGTCCACTAATGGAGGTGAAATCTATGGAACACATCTTCTTTCATTGCCCCCTGTATATCACAGCTTGTAGCAAGCTTATCCACTCCATTTTAGAAGGGAGGTTATGCCAAACAGAAGTGGATTGGACCAAACAGCTTTTCATGGGGGACGAGTCTCAAGTCTCTCTACAGCGAGATTTTGTGCCTGCGCGATTCAAGCCCATCGGAAGGACCAATTTTATTCTCTACACCCCCAACATATTTTCTATGTCTCATTTTTATATCCTGGTCTGTGTTGTGACTGCAAAAGTTAAAACAAACAATTTGTACACACACTCAGGCACTCTGAAACTGAGGCTACATGCTGAGGCTAAATGTTCTTAGAACTAGAAGGTGATTTGGAGTCTTCTATGTCAAATCCTTTAATATGGCTCAGATTGCCTTAACCTTGGCATGCTTCAGCTGTGTTGTCACATATAGACAAGAGAGAAGAGATGAAAATGTGGCAGCCTTTCAAGGTATTCTTACTGGTGAAACAGCAACTCTAATTCCCTTCAGAGGTTTATTTTATGCATCTTTACTTAGAAGTGATCCTCACTGTGTTCCACGGGATTTACTCCTAAATAAAGATTCTTCTTGAATATTAAACCAAAGAGTAGTAGTTTGGAGAAATTAGCTGGAGTATAAGGGTTTAAGCCCTGACCCAGATAGCCCAGGCTAGCTCACTCTTGTCAGATCTCAGAAACTAAACAGGGTTGGTCCTGTATTTGGGTGGCAGACCACCAAAAAAGAATGGGGCTGTTACGTGGGGGCAGGCAGTGGCAAACCAGCTGTGCTCATCTCTTGCCTTGAAAGCTCCATGAGGTGGAACTTCAAGTCAGTTGTGACTTGATGGCACACTTTACCTTACTTATCTGTTAAGTGTGGGTCTCCTCGGCTACACCAAGATCTATCCAAGTGTGATCTTCCCAAGGAGACCCACAGGATTTCTTTTCTTGTTGATTTCTGCAGATTATTCAAGGCAGCCCTTCTCAGGAGAGTTACTGGTGATTAATTACAAGAGTGCAGAGTTGTGATAACCTTTCATGATTAATGCTATTTTTATAACTGAGTATTAATAGTTAACCTCAAGGGGGGGGGGTGTCCTCAGTGGTGGTGCATCTGTTTGCATGCAAAAGGTCCCAAATTAAATCTCTGGCTCTCCACTTAAAAGGACCAAGAAGTGGGAAATGTGGAAACATTCCACCTGACCCCTGGAAATTGACTGCTGATCACAGTAGACCATACTGGCCTTGAAACATCAGTCATTTGACTTTGACTTATACTATAAGGTAGTTTCCTGCATGCTTCAAATATCTGGAGGGGCAGAGTATAACTTTAAAAAAATTTATTGGGAGAAATAGTATTTTGCTTTGCAAATGAAAACATGAATATAACATTCATTTTTAAATCTGCAATATTCTGCAATTTTCTCATGTTTATGGATGCTTAAAATTATCAACTTTAGATCAAAGTAATGAAAAAGCATCTGCTTTTCCCCTCCCTTCAGGAATCAATTCCCTCCCTCCCCACACACACACGCTAAAATAAACCCTGTTTAATTCCACGGAAAAGTTTCAGAGCAGTCTAAGTGGCACACCTCCCATTGAATGAACTAAATTCTGGAAGAGGCATAAACACTGGGGCTGAAAATCCAAGAAAACTGGCTTCTCCAAAACCAGAAGTCACAAATAGATTCCCATAAACTATATTACATTTCATCACGGGATCATAAAACTTTGCCTTGCTTGCCTGCAAGAACTGTGCTCTGCCATTGTGGGAAGGGGCGGCAACATTTTAACAAATAACTTCCCCATGTTGTGACTCATTGTGAATCAATAACGTAGAAGTGAAGAGACCCACCTAGAAGGTCCACAGTACCCAGTCCCTACTGAAATAGACCCAGGTAAGTTTTTGGAAAATGTCCCTGAGGAAAACCCGTCAGACCAAAGACTTCAGAGTCTTCAGGTGAAGACTGGGACTACTACCACCATCCAAGGAACAGCAGGCCTGCTTGTGAAGCTACAGGTCAAGGATGACTGATGTCTTTATAGGTAGACAAAGGAAGGGACAGCATGGAGGGCAACTATGGTTCTCTTATATAAACTGAAAATGATGGGCTCAGAGTAAGCAAAAATATGAACCCAGGGAAAGGAAAATTGTCTCTGTGTGATTATTACTTATACAATTTCTATGCCACCCTTCCCTGAGAATGAGAGATTGCAATGCATTTGCAGAAGGACACTCCTGAACCTGCCCACTATGTCCTGATTGAAAAGCTGCCAATGAAAGACTTGTGCCTCATTACCTCTTCCTACTCATCTGTTCTCATTAATATGACAGGGTTTCCTTTCCTTTTCTCAACTGCTAGTACCATTGATCGACATGAGCCAAACAGCCCTCTGTTAGAAAACAGCCCTCCCCTCACAATGGAAACCGAAAGCCTTGGAGAATGCCTATTGGGTTTTTAAGGAATTGAGAACACTCTGCGTATGTCGCTCAAAGAAATGCTGATTTCTATGGTATTCCAAAAGTTGCTGGCTTTTCATAATTAATCCATGAAACAAAGTAAGCACACAAAAAAAAGAAGTAGGTTAAAAATAACCCTCGGGTTCATTTGTGAAATCAAAACCAAGAAAGTTCAGCATTTAATGCTAAAACTGTGAACTGAGATGAAATCCAATTAAAGGCTCACATGTGGGACGCAAGGTTTTGAAATGTGGTCACAGATATAGGCAACACAACATGACACACAGAGGAAGGATTTAAAAGGTGCAATCGATGAAGCATGCAACGTGCAAAGCCTAAATGAGACTCCAGTCTTCCCTTCGGTACGCTTTCCTTACTCAAATACAGGGGAGCTCAATATATAAGATCTTTTTGAAGGAAAGTTAACTTAAAGTTATTGCCAGTAAGCTGGCAATAACCACTGAACAAAATTAGAAAATTAGAGGCCAAAATCCAAATCTGAATGTTGCTGGTTAGGAAATTGCTCAAAAAATATAAGCAGTTTCCGCACAAGGAATGTGCGGTGACATAACCACTGAATTTTGGCAGCTTATTGGGGCCCCTCCAAATGACATCGCCAGCCTCCCGAGGCTGTTTCATGATGCAGCCATTTTTAAGGCACAATATGGTAAATCCAGGAAAGTGGATTTACCACTCCCCATTGTGTGTCCCAGAGGTGAACAAGCAGCGAGCGACCAGAGATAAGACCTGGTCTTATGGAGGGGGAAATGTGCAAGAGTCTCTTGAGCATTGTCCTGCCTTCGCTGCTTGCTCACCTCTCCTGGCCACCTGTTGATTAGGTGGTGCAGTCTGAGCAGCTTGGGCGGCAAGGCAGCAGCAGCTCAGGTGGTGCAGTTCAGGCTCACTGGAGGGAAAGGGCGCTCCCCCCCCACTGACCTTTCCCTTTCCCAAACAGAGGCAGCAGGTAGCTGGAGGCAGGCTGGCTCCCTGGCTGGGATCTTTCTGCAGCACATACACACCCCTGTACAGGACTGGCCTCCTTTCTCTGCCGAGCATGTGTCCCTGCCTCGGAGCCCAGCCCCAGCCGACATCTTTTAAGGATTGGGGGGGGGAGGTGCCAGCAGCATCGAGCAACTCTCTGGCTCAGTTCCTTTTGTAGACCCCTTGAAATGCAGCTCGGGTGGGGAAGGAAAGGACAGAGTAGCAGGAGGGCAGACCAGCAGGGTGTGGGGGAGAGAAGAGGAGCAGAAGGGATTGACAGGCCAAGGAGCAGTGAGTAAAAGACTGCATTGCTCTCTATTGTGCTTTTTTCACCACTAGTGAGGAGGGGAAAAGGTGAGACAGGGAGGCAGAGTGTGGAGGGGAGAAATAGTGCAATGTACTATCTCCCCCATCTTAGTACAACATTCTAACTACCGTACATCACTGGCTCACAGACATTGACTTGGCTACTTATTGGTGCTCAGAAGGGAAGATGAAGAGATGAAGAATCCCCCTTCCCCCTGGTAGCAACCATGGGAGGAGATATGTGCTTCCTGTCCTCTTCAGTAACCAACACCATTTAGTCCAGACACCAGTGGCAATTAGAGTTCAAATACATCTAATTTTACACCCCTAGCTATGTATGCCACAACATTTGAAGAGTTTACAGATGTTCATAGTGTACTGAGTGTTTAGAAGCTGCGTTCACAGTAATAATTCTCAGTTTCCCTTAGTATGTCCTATGGAAGTGATTTCCAATTCTTTAGTACAACAATCAAGGCAAACCTTTCTATGAAAGGTGTGGAAAAGTAGGGCAGTGTTTGCTTAGATCAAATGATTGCTTGTTTACAACTGTGGCAAAGCTACTAACTACTACTAGAGCTGTGGCATTAATTAGCCAATATCCCTAAATTTAAACAACTCTTTAAATTCTATGCTTTTTCCTTTGACTTACACCAACTACTTCCTTGCCAGATTGCAAAAAAACCAAAATAAAGTCTCCTGGGTTTAGCCAGTGGTTACTCAGGTCTCCATTAACTGAATAATCATTCTGGAAGTCAAGTTCAGTCCTACAGTCCACAGAAGTTGAAGCACTTGCTATTTCTTTTCCTGTGTTCAAATACCAGCTTTTATAACTGAATGTTCATAACACAGAGACCCCAAAACATAGGGAACAATAGAACAGATATAGGCTTTCACAGCACAGATACTATTCTTAAGCACATGGCCATTTACCACTGCTGAGAAGTCTCCACTGCTACCTTCTAAACATCTTCTTCTGTTTATAAATCTAAACACAACCACCTGTTTGAAGATGTGGGTTAAGATTCAGACTTTAGTGTGACTACAGAGAAACTGCCTCCTTGTTTCAGCAGCCTTTTTCTTCTTAGACTTTAGTCTGGATACATCTGCATAGATCCTCTGAAACTTACTCCCTATGAGTAGAAAGATTGTGGTAACCTGGAAATGTTGGACTTCTTTGCTATGGTGAACTGGCCAGAGGACCACCACTTTGATCAGGGTGGTATCACAAGCAGGACCAGGCTAGCTCTGTAAATGGTCTCAGGAAGCTTACTCAGGAAGCTTACTTTGGAGAAGGGAGGTTGTTGTGGCAGACAGCTATCTCTACTGCTTTCTCATATCCTCCATGCTCCCAAGGAAACTGCAGAAGTGAATTCTTCATTCCTCTTCGTTCCTTGTTTTCTTGCCCTCAAGTCACAGCTGACTTATGTCAACCCTGCAGGGTTTTCAAGGCCGGAGGCATTCAAAGGTGGCTTGCCATTGCCTGCTTCTGCGTAGTGACCCTGGTATTGCTTGTCAGCTTCCAATCCAAATACTAATTAGAGCTGACCCTACTTCCTAGACTTGTTGAGATCAGGCTATCCAGATTAAAGCAATAATGAAACAGGGATCTCACCTTCTTCCTTAAGTATCCTTAAACATTTTATTTATTTATCATACTTATATACCGCCCTCCCCGGAGGCTCATAGTGTGGGTATCCTTATGTACCCATTAGGGAACACATATGTGGAATGAGAAAGGAAAGAACTTTCCTGTCTATTACTTTCTATTACTAGGGCCACAAGAGTCACTAGGAGTAAGCCCCATGGAAAAGACCAGGAGTAGACCTGCTTAGGGTTGCTCTCAAAATACCTGATGCCATACATCCAATCAACATTTCCTTATATTAAATTATATATCAGATATCCAGAAGCACATTCATTTGGTAAAGAGCATCCTCCACTACTGTGGACACAAACACAGCCAGGACTCTGTGAAGGAGACAGATCACTCTGTGCCTATGGGGTCCCTTTCCTGTTACCTCTAAATATAAGCCACCCACAGGGTTGCCATCTACTAAAAATGTCTCTGCATTTCCTTTCACTTCCACACAGAGAAGATTATGACGAACAAAGAGCTTCCTCCCTCCTTCCCTACAAGCAATACCCCTGTGTATGCCCTATCTCACACAGCAATGTTCACACCTGCAGAGGTCACTAACAGATTCAGCACAGAAACTTCAACCATATAAGAGGGATGGAGGTCTTTCAGTAGCTTAACTGATTGATTAGTTCTTGATGTTCTAGAGTGGTGGGTCTTAAGGAAACGGGAACTCTCCAGAAGTAATGCTGAACTACGGGCTGTTTCTATGCCAATAAGCCCAGTACTCTCATTTATTCAGAATCAGTTAATGACCTCTACTTTGCCAGACCCCAGTTTGGTATCATATTCAGAAAATGATGGTTTGTGCTGCTTCTGCAAATGTATTGCAAAACTGTTTGAGAGCTTGGTTTTGGGAAGTAGTAGGACTCTGTAATTCCAATTCCAAACCATGGTTTGGCCTCAAGTGGAAGTCCTTCAATGACACTCAGAGTTCCTTCAAAACAATGTCAAACTATGATTTGCTGTTAATGTAGAACTGCTTCTAGTCCCAACTGATAGGAATGAGAAATGCACTTGCATCTCCCTAACAGCTGTTAAGAGCCAGCTTGGTGTAGTGGTTAGGGGTGCAGATTTCTAATCTGGCGAGATGGGTTTGATTCCCTTCTCTTCCTCCACATGCAACCAGCTTGGTAACCTTGGGTTTGCTCAGGGCTCTCTCAGCCTCACCTCCCTCACTGGGTGTCTTGTGGGGAGAAGAAAGAGAAGGCAACTGAAAGCTGCTTGAGAACTGTCATTCTGGTATGATTGGCTACAATCACTGTTAAGGATTTCCTTGGTAAGTATTTTGGTATTTTTAAATCAGCATGAAGAAAGCTCTACTTTTTTAAACCAAGGGGTTAGTGATTCATCAGCTCCTGCTGAGCTAACCCAGATCTCTTCACACATGCTGCTGAAAGCCTGTTGGCTTGGCTCACTTCTCAATTTGCATTCATTTAAGCTCAGAGCTAATAATAATTTAGAGATTCAGTCTTATGCTATTATCTGCTTCACTTAAGCAATGTGATTACAAAAAAAAATTGCAATAGCATGCAGGGTGCTTTAGATAAGGTAAAAATCAAAATTCAGACAAGATCACATGGGAAGATTTGACCTCCCATACCAGTAATCACCTGTACCCAGGAGTAATATAAGTGGACTGAAATTAGCATGGGCCATGAACATGTCACACATTGATCCCTATAATTCCTGTTTACCTCTGTCATTAAGGCCATTATGGTTATCACAAATCCTATGTCGAGGGGGGGAAATGGAAACCTTCCTTAAGAAGTGGTCCAAAGGGATGACATCTTCCCTTTGTCATAGAAATACTTTGGCAACTTTTGTCTTGTGGTATCTTGTAGTCTGCATGTTTTTAAAGACTACTGGAAACTCTTAATTAGCATTGTAGACTGCAGAAAATAAATGCCCTGGGGGCATTTTTACATAAAGGAATTATTTAAAGGTTTCTGACAAAATTAATTTTTATGAGAGGGCTTATTTAAGCAAAATGCACGAACTTCTGAGTTGCCCTAAGTAACCGTTACATCTATGCTATGCCCAAGGCCCGCCTTTCTGTTTGCCTCAGTTGAAAAAGTCTGTTTGGGCCTTCAGCCATATTGCTGATCTTCCTGGCTTCCCCCAGAACAACTAGACCTGAGGCTGGCAGCTCAGAATTATTAGCATCATAACAGGCACAGCACAAGGGAGGAAAGTTTGACGGTAAAGACTGCATTCTGAATACTTATAGTGGGGGGAAATCACCAGAACAAAAACACTGTAATCACAGTGATTAAATTTTCAGGATTTTAAAAATACCCTTGGTAGTGTTAGAATGATTGGTAGTCTGGAAGAGAAGATGAGGAATTGCTTTCTGAGAATAGATTCATGTGGATTGCTGTGTTGGTCTGAAGCAGCAGAACAAAGTCTGAATCCAGCAGTACCTTTAAGACCAAGAAAGTTTTATTCAAGATATAAGCTTTCATGTGTAAGATAAGCACACAAAAGCTTATGCCTTGAATAAAACTTTGTTGGTCTTAAAGGTGGCACTGGACTCAGACTTAGTTCTGCTGCTTTCTGAAAAGTAACACCAAACTCTGTCACAAGGAGACCATGGTCCATTTTCATAGTTACTAGGAAGTAAGGATGTGCATTTGGGTATTACCAGTTAGAACATAGTATCTGAAAAATACTCTACTAGTTTCTGGAACGATATCTGGTGTATGTTTGTGTGTGTGGTTTTTTCATGTAGATAATCAGGTTCCAAAAAAACCCAGAAATATCTGGGAATATTCAAGGTTGGCATTTTGAGGATCCCAGGTCTGTTTTTTTCCTTCAGTTTTACAGATTTGTTTGGGCTTGCAACAGGGTTCCTGGCTTAAGTTGGTTTTCCTTGGTTCTTTGTTTTGTTCTTTGTTTTGACATTGGTTGTTGTGGGTGGCAGGTAGTTCTGCTGGTATTCTATGTTTGACCTTGTTCTGTTGGGCTTATTGGTTCTGCTTACATTTGGAAGCTTTTAGCCAGTGGGTGCTCTGATGTGTTTGACTATTGGCTTCTTGGTCCTAGAGAAAGCATGGGTTTTTCCTTACAGGAAACAACAGAGACAAGTAAAGGGAACCTTATTCAGAGGTTCTCTGGATTGAATCTTCTTGATCCAATTTGCTAGAAACTTGGGTGAATCCTTAATGGACAGGCAGGACAAGTTGTTTTGCAACTGTGGTGTTATTTGCTTGACAAATATCTACTTCAGCCCCCCCCCCCCCCCCGAATTATCCCCAGGGAATCATGGACTTGAAAAAATTCAGAATTCTGAGAAAAGCTCAAATTTGAAATAGTATCAAAGACCAGAATAATCCAGAATACAGGTACTGAAGTGCTTCCTGAAATACAAATCCACAAAACTCCATTTTGTTTTCAAGCGCACTTCCCTACAAGGACAGTTAGAGGGAAGAATTTGTTTTGCATGAACTGCCCATAAACTGAAGTAGGAAGTCAAACTGAACACACATTAGACTAGGCCTTCAGTTTTAAATCCATTTCTTCTACTTTCTGTCTTATAGAAGAACGACAATCAGAAGTGACATAGCCTAGACTAAACGGCACTTTAAGCTGTCACTTCTAAAAATGCCCTGTCTGGGTATCCAAGGCAGAGAAGGAAGTCTGTCATTGACAGAAAGGGAGAAAAAACTAAGCTAACAGGAAGATTGAGGAATATTTACAATTTTTAAAAGTGCTTAGAATACTTTCAAAGCCAAAGCTTCCTCTCAGATATACCGACAAGGAACTACATGATAGAGATAAGAAGAGTTGGTTTTTATACCCCATTTTTCAGTAATCAAAGGAGTCTTAAAGCGGCTTACAATTGCCTTCCCTTCCTCTCCCTACAACAGACACTCTGTATGCTGGTGGCACTGACAGCTATAATAGAACTGCTCTGTAAGAACTGCTCTGAGGTCACCCAGCTGGCTCCATGTGGAGGAGTACGGGATCAAACCCAGCTCACCAGTTTAGAAGCCACAACTCTTAAACATTACAACCCCAATGTAGCCTCTTCCTGCCCAGGATACGCAGATTCAGATCCCCACTTGCCATGGAATTTTGTTGGTGACCATGGGCTAGTTGCTTTCTCAGTCTAGCATACCCCCCACAGGGTTGTTGTGAGGATAAAAGTGGGATGGGAGAGAATCATGCACACCACCCTGAATTCTTTGGAGGAATGGTGAAGTAAACAAATACTTAAATATTCTGCTTTGGGGGAAGAGCCCTGGTTTCTGTGCTTATACTGTAGTGTAGCCCATACATCCCTCCAAAACAATTCCAAAGCATATTCAAGAATTATGAGGGCTCACACTCCCAGGGAAGTAAAGCTCATACTCTCTCCCTCAGGAGGTTGCTGGACACACAGGCTGAAACTAGTTATGCTAGACAGAATCCGTTCCTCTCCAAGATCTGAACTGGCAGGTAGCCTCTTATTGATTTGAGCTGCCAACTGCTGCCAGGGAAATGCTTGGAGATCTGAGGACTATGCTTGAGGCCCAGGAGGGAGCCATAAAGTTCACACTTCCAAGTGGCCATTTCCTCCGGAGGAACAGTTCTTCACAGAATGGCAATCTGCTGCAATTCCAGAGAATAAATTAGGGTTGTCAGGTTCCCCCCGGCCACCAGAGGGGATGGACGGACAAGGCTGCCAGATCCAGGGACCTCAGTGGGGTACAATGCCATGGGGTACAATGCCACACTCCCAAGCTGATTTCTGTAGTCTGGAGAGGAGCTGTAATTCCAGGGGGTCCCAGATCCCACCTGAAGGCTGGCATAACTAGGAGAATTCTAGGCCTCCCCTGAAGGCTGGTGAACCTACTGTTTGGCTGAAGCTATGAGAAGCACCTCTTATTCTTGAAATAAGACATTTGTGAACATGTCTTGTAAGAGATGCCACATGCCAAAGGAGTAACATTTTATACAGAGGTTACAGGTAAAACATACAAGCAATCACTTCCCTTAGACACACCCAACTGTAATTTTCAATTTATCATGTGTAACAATGGGTGGCCCCAGATGTGGATTTCTGCCAGGTGTGGATCCGGTAGGGCTCAAGCATGCAATGTGATGTGAATGTGCATGCAAATGGTGCTGGCTGTGAACATGGAAACCTAAATCCACGCTAAATATCATTTACTCCTGAGGCTCTCTCTTGTTGGATCAGAGAGAGTGGGTTGGCTCCAACCAGCTTTCCCCTTGGTAGGAAAGGGAGGAGGAAGGCCCTTTTGACCACCCAAAAAAGGCTATGATGGGTATTATGGGATTATCAGGGATCAAAGCTGCATGGAACAGGGGCTATAATCAGGCAGAGAATTGGGACAGAGTGAAAAAGCTGGCTGGATCCAACCCACTGCTTGCAAAGTGTATGGCTTTGTTCACCTATATGTACTTTGATCTTTCTTCCTCTTTGCACAGATTCAACTCTTTGAAGCATAGTCTGATGGGGTTGTTATGTGTTGTTTTGCATGTCAACTGACAGATGCCTCTTCTGGGCTTATACCTCTCTAGAGATGCAAAAAGACAGGGTTTTTGAAATGATGTAAAATAAGAAGACTTATGGATCAGGAAATAAAACGTTTTATGGAGAAGACATATGGATAGAATACATATGGATCAGAAAACAACTTTATTCTTCCTCGGAGTTAATAATCCATTGCTAGCAATGCATTAATGAAACATTACATTTTGAAAGAAAAGAGTGTCTAAAAGAAGATCGTAATGGCCATTTTTGCAAGTTTTTAATTTTATTATATGGTTTCCAAATATGCAGAAATTGTACAGCACATGCACTTTCCCTTCTTTCCTCCCTTCATTTCATTTGAAAACCAATTTCAGCCCAATTTAATCCTTGATCAAAGTGTAAAATTTAGCCGTGGATTAGTAATTTCTATATTTAACTCAACTCTGTGTCAGGGATGTCAGGCAAACTCAGGCAAACACTCTCGGAGAACGTGAATTCAAGTGGGTTGTCATATTGGTCTGAAGCAGCAGCACAAAGTCTGACTGAGTCCAGTGGCACCTTTAAGACCAACCAAGTTCTATTCCTTGAATAAAACTTTGTTGGTCTTAAAGGTGCCACTGGACTCAGACTGCATTCTGATAATGTGGAAATTCTTTTAAGCCCTAGAATGGGCTTGCACATTTTATCAGGAGAAAATTGTGGGGATGCTCTGCCTCAGGGATAGCCCATCTGCCATGAAGAAGAAATTCCCTGCATCTTCAGTTAAAAGGATGAAGTAACTGTTCAATGGGGGGGGGGGGGGACTCAACCTGAGACCCCAGCAAACCACTGCCAGCCAGAGTAGACAATACTGCCCTGACTCAGTATAAGGCAGCTGCATGCGTTCTTTTGTCTTCACAGATTTTTATGTGCACCATGCTGCCAAAACTACTGATGTAAATACATGTTTTTGTCATCTCTGGAAATCAACTTATCAACACCAGACTACTGAAAAGCAGTTGATTCCCATATGTACAGTATTAGTGGGTATGCTGTTGGAATTAAAGGCAACCAAGTAGGTTCGGTAGCTCTCAGAATCAGACCCCTTGATATGGTCGCCAATCTCCAGGCAGGGCCTGGAGATCTTCTGAAATTATGACAGATCCTCAGATCAGTTCCCCTGAAGGAAATGGCAGCCTTAGAGGGTGGTCTCTATGGCATCACAGCTCTGCTGAGCTTCCTCCTTCTCCAAACTGCTGCTTCCCCAGGCTCTACCCCAACCACAACATCTCCAGGAATGTCTCAGCCAGTGTGGTGTAGTGGTTAAGACTGGTGGACACTAATCTGGAGAACTGGGTTTGATTCCCGGCTCTTTCACATGCTGCCAGCTGGGTGGTTTTGGAAATGTTAGAACTCTGTAATTGCCACCTACCTCATCGTGTGTCCATTGTGGGGAGAGAAAGGGGACGGTGTTGGTGAGCCACTTAGAGACTCCTTTGGGTAGTGAAAAGCAGGGTATAACAAATCAGCTTTTTCCCCCTGCTGCTGCTGCTGCTGCTGCTCCTCCTCCTCAGAAATAAGCCCTTTCATCTGGGATTTTCTAGAACCTGAGCCAATCTCTGTGCCACATCAAATCTTCTCTTAGCTTAGCCCCTCCCCTCATGCAGCATTAAATGCCTGTGAAAGTTGGAGGAGAGTGGGAAAAGCTAGAGAAGAAGGGGCTAGAATATGATGTGAAACAATAAAGTTTAACCTGAGGCAGATTAAATTTGTACAGGCTGCCTTGCATTCACCTCAGAACACAGCCGGCCTCCATCCTGGGGGAGGCGGGAGGGCACAAGGTCCATCTGCACCTGAGCCCTGGCAACTCTCACTTTAGCAAAGAAGCTACATGGCAGCTGAGTCAGACCTCATGTAGACACAATGATCTCAGGTCCTCTTTATCCCACTTGAAGTGTTGAGCCCGTGGGTCTCTTGAATGAATTCTGAGCAGATAAGCTGTATCAGAACTCGGCATCAGGCACGAAGATTGGTTCTAAATGAGGGAAAGAAACTAAGCATGTACAGTTCAGGAAATCAATAACACCCACCTACATTAAGTCCCCGGTTCTTATTATTCCATAAGAGTGTGTGTGTGTGTGTGTGTTTAAAGCTTCCCGTGGCTTTGTAAAAGTCAGGCTGAGTTTATCAATATGCAACCAATATGCCTGGCTTTTGGGATCACAGGAAAGACTTTGCGGGACTAAGGATGTCCAATTTGTACATTTAAAATTTTTATTTTATTAGAGGATCTATTGGAAAGGGCTCCCCCTCCCTCCTTCGTTTTTAACAGTCCCCGACTCTGCTGATCTGACAACCCATCTCAGAAAGGAACCAAATGAACAGGGCTATCACTGCAGTGAAAAGTTCTGAGATCAGTCCCCCTGCGCTTGGACTTAGCAGATCTGCAACCAGAATGGCATCTCTGGGCCAATGAAATTTGATTCGGGGTTTTCCCCTAGCACGATGTAGTAGGTGATAGGAAGCAAATTGTCTTGACTTTTACCAGAAATTATTTCCCATTGTTAATAGTGTTCAGCCCTTGTCAAAGATTTATCCTATAGTTACTGGGAGCACCTCAATAGATCCATTGCACACCCACAGATGTACGCATACCCATGTGCCTCTTTGAACACCAGCCTTCCAAGGAAACAGCTGCCAAACAACTGCAAGCACTGAGTAATGTTGTGAAAGTAACGACATACAAAATTGTCTCCGTCCACACAAAGTACAAACAATCCCCCCCCCCTGGAAAATTTTAAGTGGAGATGCATGAGATTCCCATTTTATTTCACAGCACAGCTATATTTGGCAGAAACAAAGCCTTCACATCCCTTCCCCTAGCTAAAACAATACTATAAGAGTGGTGGAGAAACTAGGCTTCTGTGCTCCCAAAACACATTCTATGCAAAAGACTCAGAATGCATGCGGCAACCTAGTTTCTTAGGGCATGGCTACAGGAAAAGTAAGAGGGGGGCACTCCAAATCCTTTTGCTGCCTCGCTTGCCCTAACCTCCAGTCCCACAGTACCTTTGTTCCGGCGCTTCACCACCCCTAGTCGGCACTTCAGGGACACGGCAAACATCTCCCCCGGTCGCTGTCCTTCCAGTGCCTGGCTCACATGGCTCTGTACAGCTTCTCTCTCAACACCTCTGCCTGACTCTGTGAGGGGCTGCCGGCTTTAAATTAATTTATGATTACTGTGAAATGGAGCTGTGCTTCATGTTCGGGCAAAAGGAGAGAGACGGAGAGAGGGGGGGAAGAGGGAAGAAAAGAGGAGGAGGGAAAGGGGGGGGAGACCCAGATTCAGCACAGTCCCATCTGAAGAAAAAAAAAATCCTGGGTTGCATTTTGTTATTTGTACCATCCAGTCCACATGATAGTGGAATCACTAATCTTATAATACTATCTTTTTTAGCACACATATCATCTCTAGCATTCTGAGAATCCTATCCATTAACATACTAATTAGCAACGGTAGAGATATTTTTATCAGTGTCTCCCTATAAAAATAAACCTTCCAGAGGCTCATTAGCAAAAAGGAGCTCTCGGTTTCACAGCAAACAAGGCAACAGAATGTTTACGGGGCCCAAAGTCAACTTGGAGTCTGTGCTGGTAGAGGCAGATGATGCCAGAAACAATGAAATGACATACCCCGTGGGGTTCAGCAGGGGGAGGGGGAGGAGGTAACAAATGACAACCCTATTCATTGGGTGATGGTTTTTAAGCACTTGCTTAAACTGAAAGGTTTTAGCATCCCTGAATGTGATCAGGATAATGCTGCAGGGGGAACTGACTTCATACATGGAACACTGCCACTGAGATCATCTTTCTATGGTTGAACTAGAAACAATGGTGATATATTTAACAGGGTTTTCTGGAGTGATATTATTTTTATTTTATTTTATTTTTAGCCCACCACTCCCAATAAGGATCATGTTTAAGGATCATGTTTAGAAGGACAAGGAAGCAGTCTCTATGACGCACGGGATTTAAGATCCGTATAGGACACATTGTGAGAATGATTTGTTGATTTATAAAAATGGCCTACCTCTATCTCTGCTCAAAGCAGCTAACAATAAAAGACAAGGAAATAGTTGACAACCAGTAGCAGCAGATGAAAAAAAATCAGAGAATCATTACTCAGTTTTTCACCCCTGTCAAGCTACAGCTGACCTATGGCAACCCCATATGGTTTTTAAAGCAAGAGATGTTCAGAGGTGGTTTGCCATTGCCTCTCTCTGTATCATGATCCTGGGATTCTTTGGGGGTCTCCCATCCAAACCACGGCCAACCCTGTTTAGCTTCCCGGATTGGAGGAGACTGGGCTAGTCTTGGCTATCCAGACCAGGGCTCATCACCCAATACACTACAGAGGCACTCATTCCCTTGAAATGTGCTTCTGTTAAGAGACTGCAGCATCTTACAAACCAAAATATGGTCAAAGACTCAAAAGCTTCAAAAAATGGCTTGCTGAAATAATATGGCGCTTTGCAGTCAAGGGAATCTAAGCAGGGTAGATGTTCTGAATAGACCATTCCAAAGGGTGAGTGATTGTAATAAAAGTATTGAGATTCTTTCAGACAGGTGTCCCTAAAAGAAGCCCACTTTGAAAGAGGGTGAGGAACCAATCTAGGCAGAGAGGAAGGTTGTCTTGTTGTATGTGGGCCCCAGGTTCTGAAAGGCTTTAGAAGAACCTTGAACTAAGCATGGAAATGTGCAGGAAATGTAGGTATTGCAAGACTGGCAGCCTATGTGGACACTGCCTAACATCCATACAAAAGCAAGTCTCCAAGGCTTTATATTTGATCACGTGGTAGATGCAGCTATCACTTGCCTGCTTAAAATGTGCAAAACTACTATCAAAATAATTAGTTCTTATCTCAACGATGAACTGGCTGCAGTTCTCAACTTTTTTTTACCATTGAGAAACCCCTGAAATATTCTTCAGGCTCTGAGAAACCTCAGAAATGGCGTAATCGTGCAGATTATGGTTGGGAAGTATAGCTGTGTACACACCCACCCAGAACCCCTTCCCTTCCCACCCCCTCCAGGCCCTTTATTCCATTTTGGGAGGGGAGGAAGTGGGCTGACGTGAGCATATATAGTCAAATCACATTTTAACATTAAAAATTAATTAACTCCCATTCATTTGGGAAACCCTTCCAGGGCTGTCAAGAAACTCCAGGGTTTCGTGAAACCCTGGTTGAGAAAGCCTGAGCTAAAGGGGGGAAAGTAAGTAATGTACCTATAAAATGTTGCTCTTTCTGTGACAGGCCTGTGCTCCCTTTAAGCCAGAGGATACTATCTTGTGATAGATGCACTCAGCATGTGATTGTACCTAAGGCAGCTAAGATGAAGCAGGATTCCTCTTCGAAGTTGGAACGGAATCTTGATCCCACTTTACATGGACAGACAACAATAATACTGCTGGTCACAGTCCCGGGGGCTTGTTTCAGCTTGACACCGCATTCAAATCTGCAAAGCCAGTTTGATTAGAGACCATGACAGGACACAAATAATGAACATGTGTACCATAGGCCGTGACAGCTCTCTGAAAAACTATTGTCTGCACAAAGTCTCAGTACCGGGGCAATGGAAAACAGATGGATGGCATTGGTCTGCAACCTCAGTGGCTTCCGTGATTGATTCATTCTACAAAGTCAATTGATCCTTCAGCGTTTCCCTCAACTGTTCGCTGCGCTACTTTATATACAATTGGGGGGGGGGAGCAACGCTGCCTGGCAGAACGTGGCGTAAAGCCTTCCCGGGCAGATGGCAGAAGCTGACATTGCCAGATGGCTACGGCTGAATTGTTTGCAGTCCTGTGTGTGAATGTGTGAGCGTTAAGTTGCCAAAGTTATGCAGACTGAGCCCGACATAGAAATCTAAGCTTAGCGCCGCACTTGTAACATAACTCTGTGCATCGATGATAAATATGGATTAGAGTTTTCTCCCATGGTCATTAAAAGAACGCATATTGCACATTTTGTTTTTTTTTAAAAAGCCTTAGAATGTATTCTGAATGTATTCTGTAGTAACACCAATCAATCCTATTTAAAGACTACAGAACTCCCAAGCAGCGAGTTATTTAAAAACAATAAGGGAACTAAAAATCATATATAAGATCAGAGAAGAGGCAGTGTTCAATTTTTTAAATGGCAAGAGGCTACTCTACAGGCCTGCTTTACTGTACAGTTTGCCCTCCTTTCTTCCCCAAACACTCCCTCCATTGTGCTTCCACAAAGTATCCTTCAGTGTAGCAAGAATCACACTGGAAAGCCCACTACTGCATACATCACCTCAGGGGTAGCACTGCAAAATGGGGCACTGAAAAAGCTCCTTATCACATACACCTAACATTGCCAGGGATACCAAGGGATGACATGAAGATGCGGCATGTGTTTGGCCAGGTATTTTGGATGGGGATTTCCAAAAACTGTATCCAGTGTATGGATTACCCTTTCACAGAAACGCTTATCTGCTGCCACCACATGGGTGCGTTATCCGCTTGAAGTCAAACTGCAGTCCTATGCAGGTGACATTATTCAGGGAGAATATATATGAGGAGGGGAAAGAGATTGAGGCCATGCATTTTGGCCCTACTCATGACCTGTTCATAGAACCTGCATGTATATACAGACTCACCCTTCAGTCTTCATGAATACATTGTCTGCAAAGGGCTAAAGGCTAATTCAAAGAGGTATTTTTGTTAATTTGTTGATGACGAAGGGAATCCAAACAGAGGAACCATTAATACTGCCTGATTTAGTAGCAAGAGGGGGAAAGGATTCCTAGGTCAAAATGCAAGAAGTGATGGTTCCTGTTTTTCAAAATGGCAGGCTACCTGGTGCATGTAGTTAAGCCAAGCAGCAAGGCTTATTACAGCACTGAGTCCTCTCATAGATAACCACTCTGTTCCTACAGTTGATCAGCTCTCTGCTAGGAACATGGGTTGATGGACTGAGGGATAATTGCACAGCAAAGGACAAGTCTAGATGATGTCAGTTCTGTGGTTCCAGGATTCAGTGACCATTTGGCCCGCATCTATATATATATATATATTTTTTTCCGCATTTGTCTCACTGAAGGACCCCCTTGAATGCACATCATGAGCCCTATGCAACACACGAATCTCACTACTCCTATTTTTAGATTTGAAATGTGATACGGATTGCGCAGAAATCTTGTGCTGGCCTCTTGCAAGGGAAAGTATCCCCCTGGCTACATTTAGCTGCTAAATAGAAGCTTTTGTTATTGCTTCTGACTTGTTTGCGATGAGATAGCTCTGTGAGGAATATAAATCCCAAATTATGAAAGGCGGAAGTCAGATATTTCAGCCGTTAGATTATCTCAATGAACACTGATAAGGGGCTTCATTAAGCCTCTATGAAGTAAGATATCTTTGTAGAAACAGGAAAGGATGAAACCAGATTGGGAATTTTCTTGAAAATTAGCAGGAAATGAAATTCACAGAAGCACGGGGAATACCTCTATGATAGCTGTCAAGGTGAATTACACTGACAATAGTCCAACCTTGCTTAATGGTTTTGTTTCAGAATGGCCTTTTCTAATCAGGTGGTCACACAAACTCAAGTACACTGGACATTTTATGAAGTTCTTTGTGAAACAGTCTTACCACCACAAAAATATTTTTTCCTTTTGTTTTATCAGAACAGATCTAAATTACTCCAGTCACTATCCTAGATACTAGTTTCCAGACCTTAGGAACTACCTTCAACGGAAACTTGTAATATTAAATTTTTCCCATGTGTCATTTCCCCCTTCTCTCACTTCCTCGTATTTGTAAAAAAACAAAAACAAAAGCAAAATTAAAAGGTGGTCTGCTGTGCATCAAGTGTACATCTCCAAGATCAATTCCTTGAGATCAATGGATCTTGTTGGGTTCCAGGCAGAACTTGGAGATTTGGAGAGCTTCCTTAGGAGGCTCCTGCAGCTACTTGGAATGATGGGCTGGATGGGGCCATAAACAGAGTTGCTTCCTAGCATTCTATTCCAAGCTCTGTGAGTCCCCCAGCTTTTTTTGGTTTACCAGGGAGCTGGGTGACATGAAGTGGGCTGAAAGATGACTAGAGTAATCTTGGCAGAAGACTCAGGATGAATCAGACGGAGCATGTCATAAAGCCCATTTGCATATGAGGTGGCGGTGAGGGCAGTGAAGAAGACGTTTTCCTCTGCCACCAATGCATCAGCAGAATCTCATCAAGCTCAATTGTTCACCATCGTTTTTGACTTGATAATCCTGTGGGCAATGAAAATTTGGCCCCCAGCTGTGATGTTCTGCAAGGTTCTTTGCTGATAGAATCCCTCTCTCATCCATTCCAACTTGGAGGCCAAGCTGGGTGAAGAGCCAGTACCTGAGGTGTCACAGACACCCACTTGTCTGTTTGTTATTAATAGCTTCAGATTGATCTTGCCTATGCATGCTGACATAGTCCTTGGCAATATGAGGGCCACCACTTGTGCTCCTGCTTTTAAAATTTTCCTGGGGAAAGGTAGTGGGGCTGTTGAAACTCTCGGTGGTCTTTGATACAGTTGACCTCTCCATTCTTATCCACCGGGTTGAATATGAAGATGGTATTAAGGACATATCCTTTCAGTTGTTTTGCTTTTTTCTGTCTGATTGGGCTCAAAGAGACTCCATCAAAATGCAGAATCAACTGGGTGGAATTTATCTGTTGAGGTTCCACAGGATTCTCTTCTCTTACCCATGCTCAATATATATATGAGGCCACTGAGTGAGACTGTCCATAGCTTTGAGGTTTGGTATAATGTAACCCTCTCCTTTATACTTTGATTGTGCTATTGATTATATCTCTCACTTATCATAATATCTGTGAATGATTCCCCTTAATATTCCCCTATGAATTATATGCATGGTCTTTTGGATTAAGGCCACAATCCTTAACACAATTATTCAAGAATAAAGATTTATTAAAATCAATAGTATTTTCTGCCTAAGCAAGCATGCTTAAGTTTATTGCTTCCCTGTTACTACAATGTTATCTTTTAATTGCATTTTAAAAGACTATACAGAATGAAATGCATACATTTCATTCAGCTCTGGAACATGACATCACATTTCAGGAAAACCCAGAAGTGATGTCATGTCACTCTAGGTATTGCTAGAAACTCTATGGATTTATCATAGAGTTTGCAGTGATTTGTAAAGCAAGGGGACATCATTTCTGGTTCTCCCTCATGATGGCAGAAATCAGTGCCATGTTCCCACTCCTCTATCTCCCACTGGATACTGGCAACCTAAGATGGCATGCAGGGAGAAAGAACTTAAGCCTTTTTTCCTACACTTTTTTTTCAAACCAGAAAAAAACCAGCCATTTTTTTCCAACCAGAAGGAGTTGCTATTTGTCTGATTAGGAAAACACTCATGTACCTCACCAGTAAACATAGGTTTTCCCAGGGGCTATTTAAATCTTTGGTGGGGGGACAGGACATGAACTGAGGCTTAATACCCTTAATGACCCTCAGAATTAAGTTCCATCACAGAATTCCCATCATATGAGTGGCAACAGGCTCTGTGGTAGGCACAAGGACTGGCCCTACGTTTGATGTGCCCTAAGATATGGTCAGAATATGAGTACCCTGAGGGAAAGGAAGGGAATCTGAATTGCTCAAGCTCCCTGCTGTGAATCCAGACAGTGATTCCCCTGCTCTTTAACATATTTTCTAGGTGCTGCATAATATCATATATACACTCCCTCAGCATAACAATATTTGGGGGAAAATCATTGTCACAGACAACATCACAGAGCAACATAATAGTTGGCCATTGTCTTTCTACATTGTTTTTGATACATGCTATTTTGGCCTAGCCATCGTTATGTCTTTTTCCGGTTCAGGATCACCAGACTCTGTCTTTCCATTGCTGTTTATTTTTCTACTTCAAGAAGACATCATTGTTCCCACTAATCTCTCACTTTTGCTTTTCCTGTGGCGGTTATTCTACCCATCAAAGGAGGCCTCTTCCCCATACAGTGAATTCAATGTGCTCCCGAGCTCCTGCTGCTTACAAATCCTTAGTTAAATAAAGAGCTGCCTATGTATGCATAAGGACACAGAGCAGCTATCGAATGAAAGGGATTTTTTTTTTTAAGATTGGTAGCAAGATCCATTTCTATTTCTCAAGTTTGGTATTTGAAATGTTTCCAGTGAGGTGGAGGAAATTAAATAATGATGAAAAGATGAAGCTCCACATTCATTGCAGTTAAGAAAGGAATTCAATGAGTTTATAATCAATATCAAGCAACACATATTGAACATTGTTATTTGGACACTTGTCTTCATTTCATACACAAATGAAAATGAACTGAATAGAATTCTTTGGGGAGTATCCTTAAATTATGTAATTTTTCTGAAGCCCATTTTTAACCCTCTGTTACTACAAAGAGTCCTTTAATTTTTCCATCTACTACGTATCTCTCTCAGGGCTATAACTCTTCCATCTCTTCCCCTCCCATCAAATGGGTCAAGGCACAGGCCTTGGCAAAGTTTAAATATACAAGGTAAAGCAGAGCACCAAGCTACTTAAAAGAATAAAATAGTTTTATTAAGAAGAGAGAAACAACTTTGTATAGAAAAAGAAAATACAGAGTCCTAATAGTCTTACTTACTGTTTTTCTGGAGGTAATCATTCACTCTGTTGTGAACGCAAGCAGGGAGGAAGGAGCAGGAAGTCAACTGAGCTTATCCGAATGCTGGAGAGTCTATTTGAAAAATAACAGGAGGTTCCTAACCTAACTATGCTAAATACACATCTCCTCTGATGCCCCCTGCAGGATATTCTTCTCATGCTGTTTGGATAATGCAAACTGCAGCACTTGCATATTCCAATTGTCTGGACATTTTGAGAGAGAGAGAGAGAGAGAGAGAGAGAGAGAGAGAGAGCACAGATAAATATGTACTCCCAGTTTGGGATGCTATGTTATTATGCACTAGTAATGGAATGTTAGTTTCTGATTTCAAAACATCATTCCAAAGCATTGTGGTAAATGTTCAAAAGCAGGGATGCAACAATCTTCCATTTTGCAGGCTTTTTCATGTGTAATCCTCACCACCACTGAAGTGTTACATCCTGCATCCAGCACTAACAGGCACTGGGATCCAGGGAACATGGGTCCATCCAAATATAACAAATGTTATAAACTGCCACAGTAGGTCACATTTCTCACGAAGAAGCAGCTATGTTGTCATCCTATGACTATGTGAAGCTGCCAGATGGGCTAGATAGAAGACTGGGCCAGATAGCTCAGTATTGTCAATACACTCCAATGCCTTGTGCAGAGCCTTTAAATGAAGGTGTCAGGGATCAGGCCTTAAACAACTCTCTGCACAGAGGGCTGAACCTGTGGAAGGGAGATAGGCCTTAAGTGTTCTGGCCTTGCCCTCTGCCTCCGCATGATTGCTAGCTTCAGAATCAGAATCAGAGGGTATCTATAGGGCATCAGCCCCAGAACGATTCATTAAGAGGGCAGGAGAAGTATGGCCCTTATGCAACTTGCAATCTGAGGAAAGGGGGATTATAAGGCGGCAAGCAGGCGTGGGAATTCAGCTTGAAAAATGGACGTTATTATGCTGAGAAAGTGGCAAATGCCAGTGCTGCTTTTTGTTAATAATTAAATGGTACAGGATGTTTGCTCAATCCACAAATCCACGTACGAGGCTCAACCGCTCTTTGCAGGGAACAGCTGAGCCTCCTGAAGCAAGAAATCGAACGAGCCTTATCTTCATGTGCATTATTGCCGCCTGCGTTCCCTGCCAATTTATTTTGGAAAGGCTAGGAAACAGGCCTTCTTTTACCCTACTGGAAATAAATGACTTCCCAGTCTGTGGTCATGCCGCCTCCATGTATTACTCTTAACCACCTCCTGTTTGTATTTTCACCTCCAGACTATATTAATAGAGCCTTATGTTAGTAAATGTATGCCAGAGGAAGAGAGCCAAAGGCTGAAAGACATTTACCTCACAAGCAGGTGTTCACTAGCCTACCTCACTCACACACATGGCCGCACATACTATATGCCCCGAGAGGACAAGTTATTATTATTATTATTATTATTATTATTATTATTATTATTATTATTATTATTATTATTATTATTATTATATTTATATTTATACCCCGCCTCCCCCCGAAGGCTCGAGGCGGCTTACATAAACCCGTCCCCTAAAACCATAAAATGACAATAAAAACCAATGATTTACAATAATTGTAACAGCGAAGTTAAATGTTATTATAGATTATTCTATTATTTATTGAGCATTATTGAAACTTAAGATAAAATAACATGGAAATAATGCTAAACCCAAACTGTTCAATCCATTATTGCAACAGTGATGGAGGAAAAGAGAGCGCCACCCCATGCTGATTCAAAGTAACTATGGCATTTAATTTCCCCCAGAAATTTGCTGTATCTCTTAAGCTGCCAAGGCTGCTCTTTTGGATTTCTTTGCTAGGAATTAAGCATCCAAGTATATGAAAGTTCTGTACTTTTTCAGAAATATGAATGGCATCTTCTCCCATCCATGAATTAATGCTCGTTTAGCACAGCACCCAAAGCACTGAAGGAAGACCAGGGGCAGTCCTTGCTTGTATGATCTGTCTTGGATCCTACAGAATGCTTCCACTGACAGAAATTAATTCTGCTAGATGAGTAAATATTCCTTACCTCTCCGTTATAATGTGTCAAAAATGCCCCTTCCCCAGACATTATGAAATATCTGCAGCATGAAAGGGGGATCAGCCAAAATCTCCCCTTTTTGTTAGCGGAAATCCTCTGTAGGATCCAACCCACTGTATCAAAGAAGTTTTGCTATCTTGGAAGAAGAAGGAATTTTTTCCCTCACTTACACTATGCATAAAGCATAACTTTTTAAATGGCGCCAATCCTAGTAACTAATTGCCGTGCACAGAATTGCCTAGAATGATAGATTATACCATCTAGTTTTAATACCAAACAAAGAGGGAACAATTTTGCACTGATAAATCTTACACAAGTTGAGTATGCTTTGTGCACTGAGGCACACAATAGCCAGAGGCAATATTTATGAGTCTGGTTAAATCCAAAGAACTGTGCATGGAGTTTCAAACACTGAACATCTTTCATGCCCCTCCCGGTCCTCTGCATCCTGCTGGGTCCCCCCAGCTTATCCCAAGGACTGGTTTGGACCACTCTACAAGTAGTAAAAGCCATATGCTGGGAGTAGAAGAAGCAGCAGCAGGATTCGGAAACACTACCCAGTTGCTGGCATTATCTGTGTTTGTAAATATTTGTTTGTTCATTAGCCAAAGTGGCTAATATCATTTAGACCAGCCTTTCTCAACTTTTTTACCATTGAGAAACCCGTGAAACATACTTCAGACTTCAAGAAACCCCAGAAGTGGTACGATCATGCAGAATATGGTTAGGAAGCATAGTTATGTAAATGACCACCCAGGACCCCTTTCCTTCCCACATCCTCCAGACCCATCATTGGTCATTGATGGGGTGGGGGTTGGGTCAAGATGACCATTTAAATATAAATATAAAATATAAATATATGGACATTTCACCCGACAAAATTCACCAAATTTTAAAAATCTATTAATAATTAATTAACTCTCACCCATTCAGGAAACTCTTCCAGGGTAGTCAAGAAACCCCAAGTTTCATGAAACCCTCATTGAGAAAGCCTGATATAGACTCCCCTTTTTAAAAAAGGGAATTCATGGATATTTACAGAATGGTTCAAATCAGCGGTTCTCAACCACTGGTTCACTGAAAACACAGATGGCTCTTGAGAATGTTGCCACAGTTGTTAGGAGATATGACTAGTAAAAAATAAAAGTACAACTCATGTCTTCAAGGCACCCTAATTTGGATCTTGGCCTCCCCAGCATTTGCTGATCTCCTAGAAGCATCCTCTTTAATTGCTGGACCTTTTACTGCTAGACTGGAAGCCATATTATATCATACTTTCTGCCTTCATTTGCTTTCTTAAAACCTGAACCCTCATTTCTGGGGCCTGTATACTTTTCTAGAGATGTTAATAATGGATCAAAGCTTTGTTGTTGTTTAAGACTGCTTGTGGTTTTGACTTGTGTCCTACCTGTGCGTGTCCCATTACCAAATAACCCCACTTGAAAGAAAATGGAGGGGAAGGGGAGCCTTCCTGAGCTCCTCAGGGAGGCTACTCCATAAGGCGAGGCTGAGCACCAGAGAATGCACATGTGGAGGCAATGGTTCATTTTGCCCACTTGCAGGGAGGCAAAGCAGCCCATTTGTTTGCAGATTTTTTGAATGGTTTGGACCAGCCCTCATCTTGTGCAAATCAGCCCCACATACTTTTAGCAGGGGGTTTCAAGAGCATTCCTGAGGCCTGGTGCCCTTTCCAGTACGGATGATGGGAGGAGGGGTGAGCTTCATTATCTTGCAGGCATCGTGCGCCATTCTTCAATGAGAAAATCCAGTGCCACACAATACATACTCTGCACACTTGAAAACATGCCCTCTTCTGCCTGGTGATGTAAATGGGCAAGGAGGATGGAGAAAGAAAAGCCTTAAGTGTCCTTAAGTACCCTGCCACATTGCTTCTAAGAACACATTTAAACTGCTTGAGATATTAGTGAAGCTCTTCTCTACTCCCTGCAGTGAACTAACGCAAGCAATTGCTTCCATGTCTTAAGTGGAAAATCATTTTTATAATAAAATCTCCCTTGGCAAGCCACTATTATGCTATTGCGTGTGTATGTTATTCATTGAGGTTTATAACCTTGGCTCAGGGTGAAGTGTTTGTTTTTGTAGCATGTTAGCATGTTTTATGAAGTGTCTATTAGGTATCTGAACATTTCAGGGGCATCTGGAGGATACTTTGAGATGTGGTTTGATCCAGCTAAGAATTAAAATGGGTTTTGCAAGGAAGGAAGATTCTTCTGGACTGAGAATGCATACTAGTAGATGGACATGAAGACAAACATGACACTTCTGTAAGTCAGGGGATTACTGGGAATCCTTCCAGTAGGGAGCAATAGTGTCAGACTGCAAAACTTCAGGGGTAGATAAAATGCTTTCTGCTCAGCTAGCCCTAGATTGAAGAAGGATAGTGGCTCATGCTGTTGCCCCAACTACTTTAAATCCAGATTTATAAAATCCTAAACCTGAATGCGAAGGTGTGGGGGTGTTTTCAATTCCTCCCCTTTTTATTGTATGGATCTGGAATTTAAGACATCAATCAGAGCGGTTATCACATCAAAACATAATGCATCAAGATACAACTTCCAGAAAAAAACATAAAGAACTTTTGCCACCTTACCTGATACCAACATCTGGTCGGGTCCATAGACTACTTAGAAGGAACTGAGAATGCACAATATGATAGACAGCTATCTAGCCGGATCACATTGTATGTTGGGCTACACTTGCTTGAACATTTGGAGGCCTGGTGGTGTTGGAGAAGAATATTGTAGAAGACCACTCCCAAAAATGCTGAAAGGGCAAAGGATAAGGGAAAGGCTAAACTGTTATCCTCAATTTGCAGATGGAATATTGAGTCTCAGAGACATTAAAGGATTGAATTTCTTGCTAATCGGCACTCCATTGCTTCTGGTCTGGCTGCACCAGTTTTGTGCAGCAGAAAGATCTAAGCCTGAAGGGATTTGTTCAAGTCCACACAGTAAATTTGTAGCATAGTTTTCAACTCTGAGGAAGTGTATTAACTGAAAAACCTTCCTGTGCAGCTACTCTACAGTCATTTCTATGTGCTATTTATTTCCATATATAAAGGATTAATTCTGAGTATGCTAAGTGGTGGCTGCAGATTCCAGAGCCCTATTCTGAATTCTACGGTTTCTCAGAGTAGAATTAGATAGCTAGCAACCTGGTGAATGTTCTCTGCAGCATTACCAAGTCAATAACGCGATGTTCATAGACTGCCTCAAGATGATAGCCAGAACATTACAAAAATGGAAAGCAAATCATTTATGGATGTGGATTTCAAGAATACTCAATAGAGTTTTATATGTCATGATTTTTATGCCTGTAGCTATTGCTGGCTTTTGAGGGCTGTCTCTTTGGTTGCAAAATTGCTCTCACTGTAGCCCATATCTCGATTCCCCTAAGGTAGAGGAACACAAAAGAGATCCCATGTATGTATGTATGTATGTATGTATGTATGTATGTATGTATGTATGTATGTATGTATGTATTCATTCATTCATTCATTCATTCATTCATTCATTCATACAAAAATACATGCTTCTTTTCACAAAATTCAAAAATGGCAGCAAAACAGAAGAAATAAAATATCAATAATAATTATAATAAAGAACTAAAACAAAGAATACTATTTATATTGGGGATTCTTGGAATGAAGAGTAGCAATAAAATAACATGTCAAAAGACCAAGGGATCCATCCTTCAGTCTCTTTCCGCTGGTGTTAAAGCACTTGTCTTTTTGAGGATAAAATACTGTAGGATAACAAAGTCCTTCCACTCTATAGGGTACAAGCAGCAATGTTAATGAAAATACTATAATGGGCCTATTATGCACGGCCACTGAAACGGCGGCATGGAGAACGTGGAGGAGGAAGAAGTGAAGCAAACCGCTTACACACGGGACAGAACGCAATGGCGGCAAAACCTAGAGTATCCGATTATACACGCGGCTACTCTGGAGTCTCTTCTGGTTGCGCCCTGGTCCCGGGAAGTTCCACTTCTTCCACATCTCACTAACGCCGCTTTTTCGGCAGCATACGTTGACTCTGCACCCGGTTGCCATCTGCAGCGTGCATAATTGGTGATTTTAGCCACCACCATTCCTGAATGCGGACCTTCCACTCCGTGCATAATCGGCCATGGAGAGTATTTATACAGCAACATCTGCATCTTAGAATGGTCAACCAGCTGGGTGACCTTGGGCTCGCCACGGCACTGATAAAACTGTTCTGACCGGGCAGTGATATCAGGGCTCTCTCAGCCTCACCCACCCCACAGGGTGTCTGTTGTGGGGAGAGGAAAGGGAAGGCGACTGTAAGCCGCTTTGAGCCTCCTTCGGGTAGGGAAAAGCGGCATATAAGAACCAACTCTTCTTCTTCTTCTTCTTCTTCTATACTTGCTCATAAACTTTGTATAACTGTATCTCTTTCCTGTTCAGATGCTATCAGCATCCAAGATGGTAATTAACTTTCAGAATCTCTCACCTTTCCAGCATGTGCTAGCTGATTTTTCTTGGAAGCGACAACAGCTATAGACATAGAAGACAAGTAGTCTCAGGAGGAACTGTAAATAACCTAATGCTATAACACCTCACGAGAGAGCTCTAAGATATCTGGCCTTTTGAAAGAGAAGCAGGATTAAAGGAAATGTTTCTTCCTTCTACTGGCCACCACTGGGGAAATCATTATGAATGAACAAAAAAGCCAACTTTTTCTGGTTCAGTAGGTTCCATGACACAAACACATAAATTCAAAAGACCTCTCACTAGGGCATTCTAAAGAAAACTATTACTACATACATGAATTGCCACACAGTGTACATTTTGGTCTGTTTTCCTGTCCTGTAATTTCCCTCTCACCCTGACCAGCCGCTCTACTGACTAGGCTGCCTTCATCTTTTCCACCTGCAAGTTCTTTCTAGAACTTAGTCCTGGGCCAAAAGTATTTCCATCAAAGGGAAGAAGTAGCATCACAAGGCATCCCTCTCTTCAATGAGGGCTCTGAAAACATTTATCTTTCCGTAATCATTACCCCAACTCAAAATTCAGGTTGCCAGAACTGATTGGTTAGATAATACTCTGGTTCCATCACATTGCTACCCATCCCCCAATAAGCCAGTATTGATAATGAAATGAATTCAGGAAACATCCCTGTAGTGATTCTTACCCTGGTGACATCACATATAGCATCATAATGATGTCACTACATGACCCCTCAAATAAACATGGTATAGAGGTATCTGGCTTTGACAGCATCTTAACCACATCATCTGCATAACTTCTCATTTTGAACTCATGAGGTCCTATGTGGAGTCCTTCAGGGAGGGTACTGCCACCCACAACTGCTATAACTTGTGCATATTATAGTTTGTCTGTTCTGACAAAGGGGTATAAAACAAGAACTGGTGCACAAAGTTACAGTTGTTGAAAAAGGCCCATAGCAAGGATGAATGCTAAAAACAGAAAGTTCTGGCTGTTGGATGGCTAAGCTGGTCACATGAGATAAAAGGATGCCCTCATACAGTCTCCAGGTGCAGACAAAACTTCATATGGTCTATCCAGGAACCATCCCCTCTCCCCCAATTCGGAGCTGCACTGCACAGATAAAAGTGAAAGATTTAGGAGCCAGTTCTGTCTTGCAGCTCAACCATAAAACATGCCTGGTTTGACCCGGTCTTATATCCCAGGGGTGGCTATGAACATTGGGATATGGTCACTAGAGACTTCTAGTTGGCCTTTCTCAGAAACAAGATTTGGAAGGACTGAGGAAACATTAAAATCTCTTGCTGCAGTGAAATGAGGAAAATACAATTATATTCCCAGGATAATTTCCTCAGTACTTTGAGAGAGTGCTGTTATCTGCTCTGCCTCTGTCTGAGGAATCTGAGGGCAGACTTCCTAGAGAGATCTGTGGCTGACAACTACATTGCTTCAGAGCTCTCTAAGAGACCTCCTCTATCTGGAATAGACCACCAGTATCCTTCTATGCCACCTCTTGCGGCCGCGGGGGCAGAAAAGTAGACATATATTGAAGCATTGTAATATTTTCAGCTCCTCCCAAATCCACAGATCCATTACATCAACAAAACTCCAGTTTTGGAGGACAGGCATAAACTCTCATTTGATCTAAGAAAATCAGAAATACTGGATGATAGAACACAATAGAAGAAGAAGAAGAAGAAGAAGAAGAAGAAGAAGAAGAAGAAGAAGAAGAAGAAGAAGAAGAAGAAGAAGAAGAAGAAGAAAAGTTGGTTCTTATATGTCGCTTTTCTCTACCCGAAGGAGGCTCAAAAGTGGCTTACTGTCGCCTTCCCTTTCTCTCTCCACAACAGACACCCTGTGAGGTGGGTGAGGCTGAGAGAGCCCTGATATCACTGCCCAGTCAGAACAGTTTCATCAGTGCCATGGCAAGCCCAAGGTCACCCAGCTGGCTGGATGTGGGGGAGTGCAGAATCGAACTACTACACCAAACTGGCTCTCCAGTTTGCCCACTACCTTCTGCTGTGTCAGACACTGGTCTACCAAGGTCAGTATTGTTTACTCTGACAACAGTTCTCCAGGGTCTTGAGTAGAGGTCTTTCACATTACCTATTATCTGATCCTTTCAACAGGAGATGCCAGAGACTGACTCTATGTTGTTCCACTTGGAAAGCAGATACTCCACCATGGTGCCAAAGTCCCTCTTCAACTGGAGAACCGCAGACCAATAGAAAAGGCAGTTGTGAATCTTCAGGAAAAGGTACTCCAATTTGGGAAAACGGTTGCCATTTTGCAAACCACTATGAGAACTTATGATGGAAAAGGCAACCAATGGCATTCATGTTATTATGTAAAGGTCATGGCAGTTGACTACTTATGGATGATTATTTACAGAATGATACACATGATTTTAAGTGGGCAAGGTACAGGAAAAAGAAATCTATCTTTTCTCCAGTTGTGATTTATAGCTTGAAGCAAAGCCATCAGAGCAAAGCTATCAACTTTCCAGTGATCAGCCACAACAGAAAAAGACAAATGTGATATAAACAGAGGGAAGAACCATAGCAGGGCACTAAATCACCTGTCAAAATTTAAAGCATTGCTAGAGAAAAAAAGAGAAGGAAACCTAAGTAGATATAAATTCCATTGAGAAATGAGATTAAGAGGCATTGTTCAAAAATTGCTCATTTGCCTTGGGGGCTTTGTCATAGCATATTTTCTAATATCTAGCTTCTTATTCGTCTGCAGCAGTGTGTGTGTAAAGTGCCGAGAAGCTCCAGCCGATTTATGGCAACCTCGTAGGGTTTTCATGGCAAGAGACTTAACCGAGGTGCTTTGCCAATGTCTTCTTCTATGCAGCAACCCTAGAGTTCCTCGGTTGTCTCCCATCTGAATACTAACCAGGGCTGACCTTGCTTAGCTTTCAAGATCTAATGAGACTGAGCTATCCTGGGCCAACCAGTATCAGTAGTACTAAAATATGGTCTGGGTATAGGGAGAAGGAGCAATGGGGGGTGCATTTGTATGGCTTGTATTCCTTGACCATTTTCCCAGTTATTCTACTCTTCACCGATACCTTCAAGAACAATCCTGCCTGAGCATCAGAAGCCACAACTTCTTTATAGAGCTCTGTCTCCTAATAGTTCACCTCACACACCAATTCCATCATAAAAAGAGTCAATTCAGGAGAGAAGCCCTACATTTATTTATGTAATTAAAAACATTTTTATGCTGCCTTTCTACCCAGTCAGGTGCCAATATCACAGATGTACTTGATTTAAAAGGCATATACCCTGTCTCTGATGCCATAAAATGGCCTGTAACAATAAGATTTCTAGAATGGAAAGACAATACAACGGCCACATAAAAGGAAAAAAGAGAGAAGTCACACACAAGAGCTCATACCCTACCACAAATGTTAGTCTTTAAAGTGCTACTGGTCATTAACTCTCTTCTTCTGCTACTGACAGTCTAACATGGCTACCCATCTTGAGATATAGCAATAACGTTTTGCTAAACCATCCTATTTTTGCACATTAACTATAACCTTCATGAAAGGTGAACTAGAGGAAATGGATCTGACCTTCTTGAGAACTATTTAATCTAAATGTTAGTCATTCAATTACATTGTTGGTTCCCAGGCATTGGTCCTGAAGAAACAATATGAAGTCAGAGAACCTCAAAGACCCAGCATTTATGAAAATGCTGTGCTAATCTTCTGAAAACACTATCCAACTGTATATGCTATTTTTAAGGTACTATTTAAATGCTTGCAAACTATCTGCCAGGCAGATGTGGAAAAGACACCTCCATTATGCAAACAATGGGGAAATGCTGTCTTATCTTTTCACACCACCAGGCCTTCGGGCTGTAAAAGTATGGTTTTGCATTGATTTACATGTTTTCATGATTTGGTTGGCTACAATAACTGTTCCATGAATGTGAAGGTATGGATGCTCCAGTTTTATTCCCATTTTCTGCAGCAGCTGTCTTCACACTATTTCAGCTTCATCATTTTCACAATCTGGAAGGCAGCACAGAGTATGAGAGTACTTCTTTGCCTTTTTAATAATAAAAATGCCTTCATGACCTCACCAAAGTTCTACTGCAAGAAAAACCATACACAGAGTTGACCCACTGCCTTTGTATCTCCTTAAAACACCATTGTCAAAGGTACCAAGGTTAAATGAGAAGAAAGGCTACTTTCTAACGAATGTTCATACCTCAAGAGCCAAACAGAAACTTTATTAGGTCTTCAGTTTTGTTTGCCTGAGTTATTTCTCATTAGGATTGAAAGCCTAGTGCAAGCCAGGACACTGGAAGCCCTTTATTTATTTATATTTCAATTTTTATTCTACCACTTCCAAAAAGGCTTGTGGCGGTTCACAACTCAACTGACAGAATCAAGTATCAGGGAATGTACCATGGACAGGTTTAAAATGGTTCCTCGTGGACTAGATTCAAAGGATTGACATGGGAGACCAGCTATCTTCCTTGTGGGAGTTCTTATGGGGTTCAACATGGCAGACTTTTATTCCCCATGTTATTTAACCTCTCTGTAAAGCTTTTAGGATAAAAAATTAATAGTTTATAACTGAACATCATCAATATGCTGATGACACCCAGATCTATATTTCTCTATTCAAATTGTCTGCTGATAAAAGTAGTGATTTTCAGCCAACCTATGAATGCTGTGGTTAACTGAATCAGAATCCAGACAAGAAGAGAGTGATGCTGGTTGGGGGCAGAGATTTTGAAGGACACTGAGATTTCTACTCTTGATGGGATTCAGCTGAATCTTGATGACTTGGTTAAGAGCCTATGAATCATACTGGATTAAGCATTGTTGTTGGAGACACAGGTAACAAACAAGCACTATCTTCCAACTCAGGCTATCTTAAAAGATAGTCCCCTACCTTGACAGAACCAATCTGGTCAGTTGGATGTAGGGAGGTAGCAGATCGGGGTGGGTGAGCTTTATATTACCCAGTTACTCTGGACTGCCTCTATACTATCACCTGATGTCCCAGGTCAGGGGGATTATTAGTATGTATCTCAGCTTGAACTGCTTCTGGTTCTCTTTTCTAACCAGCAGCCATGGTGGGCAGGATTTGTGCCACATATTGCCCGACATTATCCAAGCATTCAGCAAACATGTGGTTAATTCTCTTTTGCATTTTATTCTCTCTGTGCTTCTGTTTTTCTATAAAATGAGGCCAACCTTATTGCCCAGTCTGAAAACTGATAATGTACAATATAAGTTTGATAAGGTGCTAAGGCCATAAATAAAAGCCAAAGTTAATTATGTAGATAAAGACTGAAAGAGGAAGATGTGTAAGAATCCCTGCATTATACCAAAATAAGCACTGTATACAATATCAGGAGCACTTGCAATTTCCTTTGTATTGTGTCTGTGGTTAAAATTGGTATGAGCGTCTAATTCTAATTTCCTTGCTGCACTGAATAAGGAAAAGCATTAGGGAGCCTTGTTTCTCAGCCTTCCTGATTCTTCGGCTGGAAACAAAAAGATGTAGTGACATACAGAATCAGGAGAAGGTGGAGGGGAGGGGAAGGGGGAGGCTGATTGTTTAAAGGAAGACCTAAACCTCCACCTCTCAGAAAAGCTAACAGAATTACAATCTTCTTAAAAACAACATAATAAAAACAGCATTAAAAGCATTTAGAAAGCAGCCATTCCACAGCTCAGAGATTTACTCAAACAAGCAGAACTTAACATATCTTTCTAAAAGGAAGGCTCAAAGGCAGCATTGTCACTTCTGCACATTAGTGTGCATAAGTACAGGATTAATCATTACAGTCCTAGAGGATTCTGGATTCAGGAAAGCAGAAGACAGAGAGAAAGAGAGAGAGAGAGAGAGAGAGAGATACACAATGCCATAGCACTGGTGTTTAAGGTAACCTGTCTCCCTCCACCCATCTCTTTCTAGCCATCCTTGACTTCCTGGTTTTCCTCACTATGTGATGAGAGATGAGTAGCCCACAAAGCACTTAATAAATAATAAATTATATATACATTTAAAATGGTGCCATTTCCCCAGAAGATTCTTGTTCTCTCACATATATGCCCATCCCCCCGCCCAAGATGCGAAGATACACAGCTGCCAAATTTTAGCTCCTTAAAGGGACATTCTACAACAGCCCTGAAACTACATCCTGACACCAAGTTATGTATATATCCATGAGGCAGCTTCTTACATTTCTGGCTGGACAATGTAGCTGAGTAGTTCTCCAACTATGGGTGGGGACCTGAAGGTGGCTTTCTCTGGTAGGTCATGAAACCAGGATGGAGGAGGCATTTGAGGAGGCATTGAAGCATTTGATGGGCTTGATGGCAAATTTGGGTTTGCTGCAACATAATGTGTGAAATAGCCATGAAATATAGCTTGTTGCTCAATAATTCTATATATTTAGAAATATTTTTAAAAGACTTAAAAAAAAAGAAATGTATATTTGTTCAGTGTTAAGCAGCACTCCTTTACAAACTGGTCCTGAAAGTAGCATAAGGGTAGAATTGGGTCCTATTTCAAAGAGTCTGAGAACCACTGTTGTGGTTTTCACCCAAATACTTTGGCATTCCCTAAAGAAGACAAGATGGCAGATAATGCAAGCTGCACTGGCCCTCATTCAGCCTCTGAAATGGGGATGTGGCTGCAGGAGCTGGCCTGTCCTCAGCCGTTAGTCAGTTAAAGCCTTGTGATCCTTTTCAGAGAGTTTATGCAAGCAAGAGTACAAACAGCTTTGAGCCCAAAATACATCACTGGTGAACACAGAGCAGCATGAGAACCAACTAAGTTCAGAGTAGTTCAACAGTGGAATCGGCTGCCTAAGGGAGTGGTGAGCTCCCCCTCACAGGTGATCTTTAAGCAGTGGCTGGACAGGTACTTATCCTGGATGCTTTAGGCCGATCCTGCAATGAGCAGGGGGTTGGACATACATGGCTTGTATGGCCCCTTCCAACTCTAGGATTCTAAAGTGAATATCCATTGTGGTTAAGCCCCAGCAGAATTTTCATTGAGTCAGCTTGAATAAGGGGCTGAGTATGTTTGCTAAAGACACTAACCTTGTTGCCATATTCGCATTTCATGCAGATACCTTTTGTGGCTTTTCCCCAGTGCTCTCCACTGACATCACATGGTGTCAGTTTACAGGTCTATTAAAAGCACTGGTTCCCTAATTTTCAGACTCATTCCTACGCGCAACCACCTGGGTTAGTGCACCCGAGAAGGCGAAAGATGCCATTATTTCAATGAACGTCAGTACAGCAACTTGACGGATCCAAAACAGCAAATGGCATCCTACGATTCTGTCAGTGTGTCTTGGCGTTGTTATGTAATTTCATGTGATAGCAACAGCGAGGGCTGCTTTGGGAAGAACAAAGTGCCGAGGAGGGTGCCGTTCAAATGCCTCAAACAGACAATTTTCATCAGCAATGAAAAAGAAATGAGACGCACACGAGAAGCTTCCATCCAGCCCCAATTCCAGCCAACGTAAGATTCATATTTAAAGTATAAATGCCTCACATTAAGCAGAAGCATTACGCAAACATACCCCTATCTCAAGTTTAAGCATCATCTGCACATGGGTTTAGAAATCTTAACAAAAAAACACCGTCGCCATCTCTGCCTGCCATGAGATTCTAGACAGCTAGCAAGTTCATTAATACAAATATTCCTTACCCCCACCACAGAGATGCAGATTGCACAAGCCCATTTGCTCACAGGATCCCTGGTTTTCCAGCTCCTCCTCCTCCTCCTCCTCCACTCCAAGTCCCTCTTTCCATCGCCTCCTTCTTGAGGACTTTTTAACGATCTGGAAGACCTTGGTAACTTTCTTCATTTGTCCACACCACCGCAGAGAGAAAGAGAAAGCACAAGATCTACAAAATCTTCTGGGTTCCTACATTCTAGCAATCTCGGTTCCTTAAAAAAAAAAGGAATGGCATTAAGACTATTTAAGAGAGGGGGGAAAGCCTAGTCATTTCACTGACACCCACGAGCGTAGGCATAGCTGTAAGAAAAGGTAACAGAAATTCTTTCCCCCACTCAATGGAAGCCTGTGGTGAGAAAGAAAGAAAGGGGAAAAAAAGCACAAGGCACAAAACCACAGGCTGCTGTGGTGCTCTTAAAAGTGCAAGCGCATAGAGCTCTTGACTGGGAACTTGTGAGAGCAAACAACTCAGAAGGGCAGCAAGCTCATTTTACAAGGTTTCCAGTGTCTGTTTTCAACACTGTATACATTCTGGCAGATTTCAAATGCTCTGCGGGCATAAAGAGTCAGCGCTGGCATATAAGGAGCAGTGACTCTTCCCAACACAAGAAGGCTCACTGGAAGGATTAACAATAGCCAGCACAGACTGCAAAATATCAGCTGATATGCAGATGAAAGGTGCCCATGTAGTCTCCTGTTCCCCACTATTCACACCTTACTAATTTTGTAACCTCAGTTAACTCTCAGTTATCATGTTGTGGCCTATGACTCAATTAGCCCTTTGGAAGCAAATTGCCTACTGAGAAATGTCACCTCAGGTTTGCCAGGATTTGTGAAGCTGCAAAACCAATTAATGGGGAAAGCCATCTGCAAACAATTGGTTCGTTTCAAAGACTACCAAAAGACACGGAATGGTAACAGTTAGGCACATCACAAAACCACTTTTTTAGGTGCACAAGGGGGCGGCGGGAGAATGCGCCCTGCAAACACAGTCAGAATTCCACAACCACTTTTAGCCTGACTCTGAGCTAAGGCAGTGCTTGAAGGGACTGGGATAAGGTTGAAACACTAATGTGAAATGACTCATTGTCCTCTCACACTCATGTTGCACTCCTGCAGCATTGGTGGCATGGCAAATGCACGTCATTGACACTCATAGGTATGGGGTCATAAGTGACAGTAGTCCCCTTGCACTGTCAAGGTGAGGGTGTGCATCACCAGCTATAATCATCATATTGGGATTTTTTTTAATGGTGGGAGCAGGGCAAGCACCATCTAGGAGGCAGGTGAAGTAGAAATCAATGTTTTTAATCCATCAAATTGGGAAAAATTGTTCAAGATGGACAGCTATGTCAGTCCGTCTGCAGCAGCAGAAAAGAGCAAGAGTCTAGTAACACCTTAACATTTCTGGCAGGTGTGAACTTTTGTTGAGTCACTGCTTCAGATACAGCTAGAATGGGGGGGGGGGATATGGTTGGTCTTTAAGGTGTCACCAGACTTCTGTTTATTCAAGAGACATGTGTTACTCTAGTATTTCTATCTCCTTGCGTGCTCTCAAGTTCAGCATTCAGATCCTGCCCCAAATCCAAAGCTGCCTCTGATTGGTGATAGCCAAGTCGGTAGGTGTAGATACCACCACCTCTTCCTAAAGAGAGACATATTCCATGGGGCTTGGGTCATTTTTCATTTTCTGCATTCACCACGTAGCAGAGTAGCAGACAGCTTCCTGGTGGAACAACAGCTTAAGTGGTCCCTCTATCTCCAAGTGTCATGGTGTGTCTTCTGGTTTGCCATACTATGTATGTCTCTGCATTCTGGTACTCCACTGGGGACATGGAAGGTGCCCTTGTTGCTCTTCTATATGACATCAAATGAGCTTATGGGAACAAGAGTGGGAAGTAGTACCTGGAGTGGTGCCGAGTGAAAATCAAGGCAGAGAGAAGAATTTCTTGGAGAACTGACTCTGCCCTGCTTCCCAAGCATAGGACTGAATTTTTGGTTTGCAGGTGCAGGGCAGCCCTTGAACTATTAAAGCTTAAGACAAAGGTCACAGGATCAAGTGCCGAACAAAACCACGTGATCCTGAAGCACCAAAAAGCATCCACTTCTTGGCCGTTGTGGCTGTATGTAGAGTCACCAGTTCGGGCCTGGGAAATACTGGGAGATTGTGGAGGTGGAGTCTGGGGAGGGCAGGGTGTGGGGAGGGGATATAATATTATGCTATAGAGTTCACCTTCCAAAGTGGCCATTTTCTTCAGGGGAATTAATCTCTGTAGCCTGGCAACTAGTTGTAATTTCAGTAGATCTCAAGCCAAATCTAGAGACTGACAACCTTAGCTGTAGACAAAAGATCTTTTATAATTGTGCAGAAAAGAGAATTTCAGCAAGTGCCATTAATCTTTTTCCTGTATGAAAAGCTGTTATGACAGCCTCCCCACCCATCCACTTCTCTCCCTCAGAGGCAAGATTTCCTCTGTTTTTCTTTCCCTTCTGTCACTGAGAGCCTAGTTGTCTGTTTTCTTCTTTCCTGGACAATTCTGTCTATTCCACTCTGTTGCAGTATAATATTTTGACTGTTTGCTCAGCCCAGGAACCTGATGGATGGAATGGGAGCCTTCATTAACTAACACAACTGAAATTGTACTTAAGAAGATTTTAATTAAATTAATTAATTAAATTAATTAAATTAAATTAATTAAATATTTTATTTGACATACAGAGGGAAAGCCCAGGTGAAAACAGGGGTAAAATTACTGAGGTAACTCAATAAAGGTAACTATGAGGTAAAATCAGTACATGCACAGACTTTGGTTCTTATATAGAAGGCTAATGACAGTTCTTAAACTATTCACAGTAACTTAAAATATTTGTTGAGAGGGTTTTGTTCCAATGTATTCCTAACCACTTTAGTGAACTTTCTTTAGTATTCTCTGATTCTTTTGATTTCTAGAAGGATGGTACCCTCTTTCCACACCAGACCAGAGATCTCTGCACTCTTCAGAACTTACTCCCTGTTTGATTGGGTAGGGAAATTCTCTTCTCATTAGATCTATCCCCTTAACAAGGAAATACTACAGTGCATAAAGCCTGATCTATCACTGGTAGGCAAAATCACAAAACTCCGGCTCACTTACTTTGGCCCTATCATGCGATCCAACTCAATGGAGAAAGCAATTAAGCTAGGATTGGTCAGTGGAAAACGGAAACAAGGCTGACAAAGAACACAGTGGTTTATTACAATGAAATGGACACTGGGCTAAACAATATACAACTAAAAGAAGCAGTGCACGATCAGAAATCGTGGCAGCAGTTGTGCCGTAGGATCGCCAAGAGTTGGACTCAACTGAATGGTTAACATCACATCACCCCCTTAATTTATTTATTTTGAAATTTATACCCTGCCTCTTCCAGCAGGTTGGCTCAGGGTGGCTTCCATCATTTTAAAATCACATAGAAAGCTATGTATACAATTCATTTATAAATATCATTAAATTAAAATATTAAAACCATTAACATCTTTAAAATCCAACATACTAGCTGATTTGCCATCAGATATTATTGCCTTTGATTTCTCATTTTTTTAGGGGTTACAGCCATATAGAGAGAGCCCATTGATGTTTTAATTCAAATCGTCATGAGAAAAGAGATCGGCCACTGAAGGGGTATTCCCTGTATGCAGCAGCATCAAGGCAGTGAGTAAGAAGCTTGTGATCTGTCACATTGAACACTGCCATGAAATCTAGCTAACCAACCTCTGTCCAGTTGTTATTGGAAGTAATTCATTAGGGCAACCAATGCCATCTTGACCCCATGGACAGGATAGAAGCCAGACTGAAATGGGTCAAAGACTGAAGTTCCTCTAGGTAAGCCAAAAGTTTGTCTATGGCTGCCCTTTCAATTACCTTCCCTAGGAATGCCAGATGTGAAAAGGGGTGGTAGCTGTCTGGGTTCCAAGGCTCCTGAGTTTTATTTTGTTTTTTAGTAGGAGTCAGATCACTGCCTCTGTTAGCCTCTTTGAGAATTCTCCAGAAGATAGGGCCAGGTTAATAATCTCCCACACAGGGTCTCATCACTTGTTTTGAGCAATCAAGAAGAACAGGGGCCTAATGGGCAAGTGGTCAGCTTCACTGAGATTAGCAACCTATCCACTTTGGTCTGCCCAAATGGGAGTCTTCACCTTCTTCCCAAACGTCTTTGCCAACTTCCCCCCAGTTCTCTATCTTTGTTAAACTGCTCTCAGCTAAAGTTGAAATCAGACTCAACTTAGTCAAGATAGAAATCTGACTCATTCTCTCCTCAGCATGCAGCTCTCAAGTCTTTCTCTGCTCAGCTTATGCAAATTGATGCTTGGAACAGCCTATCTCTCAGAAGTTCTGAGAATAATCAACCCTGCACAGTCCTTCAGCTGTTTTTACAGCAGTACTAAGCTTTTAAAAAGTACAATACAGTACATCACAGTTGTCCTTGTCCAAATTCTGTTTCTACACAATGATTCAGAGCCACCTTTCTGTTTGTACTGATATATTGATTGATTTTTTTTTTGGCCAGTGGCAATAATCCTTCATAAATTCCTCATCAACAAGATTTATGAGTACAATTTCATTTTATTTTGATGGTTAATTCTAACACTAGCACTGCAGTTGTGTCTACATAATTAGCAATGAAGCTAATAATGCCAAGCCAGTGTAATAGTCATTTTATCAGCTTCCGGCTTCATTAGTTAGAGCTGACACAATCAATTCATGTTACCATGAGCAGGGCCTAATCAGTAACAATATTTTTCTTGTATAATAAAAGCTGGCCCAGGGAGCTGCAGGGTAACAGGTATTTCCTTGCCAATGAGCAACATAAAGGAATGCCTGAAGGGCCATTTTTATTCCTAATAACATTATTGTCATGCTAGAATGATCACAATCCAATTCAAAAGAAACTCTGCATACCCTGGAGATATAGCATCTGAAGATGAAAACCCTTTGGCTCTACCCAGCTAAGTCTCCAAGACTGGTAGGACGCCTTCCAGAGACTGTCCTGTCTCTGTAAGACTCCCTCTGCTTCCTGTAAGGATGACCAGTCTGATAACCAACACAGGAAATTAGGATGACACCAGTTCACAGCTCCGCCCTGACCTTGTTGGGCAACCTTCATTGTGAGATCACATGTAATCCAGTTAGAGTTCTGTTAGGCTATCTTAATATGTTAGAAACAATAAGGAGCTTATAAGGAATTTGCTAATAGCAGCTACAATTTGAGTAGCAGAATATTGGAAGCAGAAGGTACTACTAATTATGGAGGAATAGCTCTGTGTAAAATATGTACCTGGAGAAAACAGTTTATAGACAAAGCTGGAATCTTAAACAACTTATTCAGGATATTTTGTATAATAAAATTCGTTATAATAAAATACGTTATCTTTTTATTGTCCTAAAAGGTAAAGGTATCCCCTGTGCAAGCACTGGGTCATGTCTGACCCTTGGGGTGACACCCTCTAGCGTTTTCATGGCAGACTCAATACAGGGTTGTTTGCCAGTGCCTTCCCCAGTCATTACCATTTACCCCCCCTCCCCCAGCAAGCTGGGTACTCATTTTACCGACCGCGAAAGGATGGAAGGCCGAGTCAACTTTGAGCCGGCTGCTGGGATTGAACTTCCAGCCTCATGGGCAGAGCTTTCAGACTGCATGTCTGCTGTCTTACCACTCTGCTCCACAAGAGGCTTTTTATGGTCCTAGATCGTTAAAATCCATAAATGTTTAAGGAAGAGATACATTTTGGGCAATAAGGATATGCTGTATATTGTATGACTATTATACATAGAACAACATTAGTATTATACTATTATGACAGTAAATTTAAAACATTTCAAAAGATGTGTCATCTGGGCATGAAATTGGGGTCACTGTTGGAGCCAAGGTAGTTATGTTTCATGAATTGTGCAGGGGATTGGACTAGGTGACCCTGGAGACCCCTTTCAGCGCCATGATTCTGATTCTGTAACCTGTAGCCAATACCCAGCTCCTTTCAGTGTCTCACGCCCATCAGTCCTTGCCTTTCAAGCAAAGCCTTCATTGTTGCTATAGGGATGGCTAAGCTATGATGCTGAGTATCCTGCTAAATGATGTCACAACCATTGTCAGACATACATAAGGCTTGCCCACAGTGGTTGCTGTGCAGTCTGCAAAGACCTGCTCGGTGGCATAAACCTTGCTGATATGGCTTATGATAACCTCTACCTTTGGATGTTACTGGTGCCTCTTATGGGGCTAGCAGGAGCTCAAGGGCCATGCCCTACCTCATGGCACTGCAGTTTGGAAATCCTCAACTGCAGCAGGATCACCTGGATTCCACCAAATTCCTCTTCCCAAGCCAGGAGTTGATCCTCATCCTTTCATGTACTTGGACTTTACCAGATATGTGATTTCCTCTATTGGAAAAGAAGCGTGGGGGGCTTATCCTTGGACTGAATACTTGGTTCTCAAGGACAACAGCTTGACGAGGCTTCAAAACTCGTCTCTGGAAGGCTTGCTCTCGCTTACCTACCTGGACTTCTCATACAATAAAATACAAATTATCAACGGGAATGCATTTGAGGCTGTCCCATTCCTGCAGATTATAAACCTCAGTGGCAACATCATTGAACAGATCACTGAGGGAACATTCCGGGCCTGGCATGGCATGCAGTTTTTGCTCAAGGTGGATCTCAGCCACAATCCCCTGGCGGTCATTCAGGATTCCTTTTTTTACAGGCTGCTCGCGCTGAAGGTCCTAAACCTTGACGCCACTGAAGTGACGACTGGGATACTGGAGAACCTGCTGCAGACCTCTCTGCAGTTGAGGGCGCTCGTCTTGCCCCAAAAGCTGTCCTGCTGTATTTGCCGGATTAAGGAGGACATTGATGCTTTGGGTGACATTATCAAGTTGGAGTGCACAGGGTCATGTGATAAAAATGTAACTCTGTGTGAAAAAGAAGAGCCTCTGGTGCAAGAAATCACGAAGGCATTAGAAATGAGAAAACTGAATGGCAGCAACCTGCTTAACATTTTGCCTGAGAAGGCCATGCACGACCATGCCATGCCAGAGAGAACTGAACCAACTCTCTGGTTTTGGCCCAGAACTACTCCAGCTTAGTTGCCAATTTTAACCTGTTAAATTTGGTCAAGCAGTTAATGCAGAAGAAGGCAGATGAGCCTTTGGACGTAAACTGGGCAGACAAAAGTGAGTTAAAAAAACTTATTTCTCACCAGTCTGCTGCAAGTAGCGCTGAAAGAACGAATTGTTGAACTCAACAAGGTCAGTACAGTGGCAACTGTCCAAAATGAGCAGTCTGACCATGTTTTACGGAAGCCAACAAATGAGGCCTGGAAAAGGTCTGCAGATAGCAGGAGGAAACTAGCGGGAGGCCCAGAAGCTCAGTGCACCCTTCCGTTTCTTCAATCCCGCCAAGCAGCTCTTCCGTCCCCTTGGAAATGCTCAGACTAATGTTCTAGAGCCCAAAGCCTCCATGGTAGTAGACAGTGAAAACAGTGACTTGACTAACCTCCCTAATGGTGCAAACTCTGTGGTAGTACTGAAGAAGGTACTTGGGTCTCAGATATTGACAAAGGAAGAGCTGCTGAAACCGCTCCTACAGGGAACTAAACATGTTGCAGGAGAAATCTCGGCAGGTGACTCAGAACCCTCCTTGAATGAGCCCTCACCTCAGGGGACTTCTGTCTCTCCCCCTTCGGGCTTCTTGCCACGTCAAGATGCCAACATTCAGGGTGAGGGTGAAGTCTTTGAAAATGAGCTGAATGAGAAGTTGACTGACCTAATCCCAAACACATCTGTGAGGAAACTCATCTCTCACATGGTCTGCATCCTGAAAATAGATTGCACGTCACCCACACTCCAGGTGGCTTGTGCGAAACTCATCACTGAAACAGACCTCCTCATGAAACTCTTTAGTGAACATGTCAATGAAACCTCCTCCCTATGGAATATTTGGCCCTCCCTAGATGCAGCTGATATGATCACAGCAAGCACACCAAAACTGGAGAAGCCTTCAGCCAGGCTAGCAAATGAGGGGATTCCAGCATACGGATATGGAAACAAGCTGCTCTTGGCTATTTCAGTGACCACCATCATTCTGATTATCGTTGCTGTTATCTGCCTAATTGAGGCCGGGTCTCAGTGTTCTGCAGCCAAGGAGAAGAGCTTTCTGAGCAAAGAAAAGAAACCCCTGCCAGATGAAGAACTTCCCAGAACACCCTCTCCTTTGAGGGATAAGCCTCTTTGGCTCAAAGATACGTATTATAATCCGGATAAAGTAAAGAATAATACACTGGACAAACTGCATGATGAAGAATCCTTCAAGGAAGTGGATCTGACCAGCTCGAACACGGGAACCCCACCGTTACGAAAGCCCAGTGTTGAAAAAATATTATCTGAACCAATGCTGGAACAACGGATTTCCACTGTTACTCCACCTCCATCACCAGCAGAACTTGCTCCTCCTCCTGCTCCTCCTCCTCCTCCACCACCACCACCACCACCACCTGCTCCTGAACCACCACCACTACCACCACCAACACCTTCTACTCCTTCTGATAAGTCCATTGAGAAAAAGAGTTCAGAAACAACAGAGGCCATCAGTCCAAAAGCAGCATCTTCAGCAACAGATGGAGACATAGAGAGCTCTGCTGAGAAATCGGAGAACCCCCCTTCAACAGAAGTTATGAGTGAAGGACCAGAAAGTGGAGAGGGGGATGGTGAAGGTGAAGGTGAAGAAGATGAAGAAGAGAGTGACTGATCTCTCTCAAATTATGAATATTTACATAATCTGTAATAAAGTTTTAGCGTTGCTTCTATTAAACATGTGATTCAAAACACAACTCTGGCATAAAGTGTTTGGATTGGGTTTGACCATTAATAATTCCACTGTAATATTTTTAAGTGCCCTAACCTCCATAGCCCAGGTTACTTGATTCTGTCAGATTTTGTGAAGCTTGCAATTTAAGGATGAGAATATGAAAAGATCATGGTTAATGGGTAGGAGGAACAGGAACAAAGGATATGAAAACACCCAAGTAATACCATTAAGATAAGGGAAAGAGCGGCAATACATGGTGCTCCTGAATCTTCCTCTGCAGTTTGAAATAGCACAGTCCAATATACCGTCTCAGCATCCTTCTGCTTCATCCTCCTGCATGGATTTACTTATGTACTTCATTACATATCATGGAGTGGGGAATGATGAAGGTGAAGGTGAAGGTCTTGGGCAACCTCCAGCAAGCCTGCTGCTGTCAGCCACTGCAACAGAAGGGCCAATTCTGGCCTATTTTACAGGTTTATTGTAAAGATTATAATATGGCTTAGGTTAGGGCTGTCAAACTCCTGGCAATTTGGCAGTTAAGCCTGGGGAGTGGAGGGAACTCAGTAGGGTACAATTTCATAGAATCTACCCTTCATCAGAGCCATTTGCTCCAAGTGAACTGATCTCTGGCCTGGCGATCGGCTGTAATTCTGGGAGGTCTCCAGGGCCTGCCTCTAGGCCAGATCCAGATTGGAGGAAGGCATTGGCAAAGGTAAATTTTCCTCTCTCTCCTTACAGCATATGTAAAGCTCTGAGAACTTTCTAAAGCAGAATGTAAACAGACAGGCAAGACTTAGCTATCAGGAACACCAAATATCCATTTGATTAATTGCACATATTGGTTCTTCAGAATCTCACCTGTTTGCCGAAATTACAGTAGGCAGTAACTGATGGTGAGCAGTATCCTACCGCAGTATCCTAAGGGCCCTTCCTCCAAATATTTTTTTTTGTTGGAACCAGGCCACATTAGAATTAGGGGGAAAGTCCTTAGGGTGGAGAATGGCTTCAGACATAGCTTAGTGGAAGAGTAGAATACAGAGCAGCAGTATTAGTGGTAATATATGGAAATAAATGCACCTGCCTTGTAGTTTATAAAATAGAGAGGCAATATCTACCCCTTTCACCCCCAAGGACTCTTGGTTCCCAAGCAGATTTGCTTTCCTAAACTGATTGTGATTGTTCGTGGGCCATTAATCCACAGCATGAATTCATGTCTCTGGGTATTCTGGAGGCCGGCCGGCCTCCTCCAAACAGATCCCCCGCAATGCAATTAGCACTGCTGTTTTCCTCCTTTAGGTGTATGATTCATGCTCAGTTTGCTGCCGCTAATTCCACTGACATCAATATAAAAATGTCGTAGGTCCGTAACAAAAGCTTGTGTAATGGAAGGGTTTGAAGTAGCAGACAATTCCCCAGCCTCGGTAAAGAATGCAAGACTCTAGATTTTTTTCCCCTTGCTATTTATCTCATTGAGATATTCAGGTGGATTCAAAAGGAGGGGGATTCTCCATGCAGTTGCTGTAATGAGGCTCCCGCCTTAGACGCGCTGGATATGCAAGATCTTGCCTCAGTACATAATTTGAGTAGGCAGCCCTCTCTTTGCTCAGTTTCATTCAGTTGATTACAATGAAGTCCTTTTCATTAGATAGCTTACTTTTCTGGTTCTCCACATCCTATTTCAAAGTTGCAGCCTTCATTCCCAGTAAGTAAAGTGAAGTTGGTGGATTTTGAGGGTCCCTCAGCTATATCAGTAGCCTAAGGCAACATCTAAAAGTATTTGGGTGATCACAAGTTTGAAAAAAATGTGTCTTTTAAGAGAATATTAATTACATGAGGGGAAAAAAGACTTGGATAATGAGAAATCTTGAGTCTGGAGAATCGGTGTTCTGTTGCAATCAATTTTCTGGAAAATTTTGCCCATAAGCATGGTGCAGTGCAAAGAGTGTTGGACTTTAACCCAGGGAGCTGGGTTTGATTTTCCACTCCTTCAGATGAAGCCAGGTGGGAGACTTTGGGCCACAGTTCTGTCAGAACACTCTCTCGGCCCCTCTTGCCTCACAAGGTGCCTGTTGTGGGGAGAGATTGTAAGCTGCTTTGAGATTCCTTAAGGTAGAGAAAAGAGGAGTATAAAAGGCAACTCTTCTTCAAATCTCCACCATCACATCAGATTTGTGAACCATATTACAAGGTTCCTTTTAAAAGAGTGAACCACCCACAGTTCACATTACTCTTAATTTAACTTGTTTATTTTGAGGTTAAGTGATAAGGGAATGGCAATGACACAATGGCCATTATGTGAGTCAGTAGATTGTAGGGTAGCCTTTTGCCTGACAGGGCAAAAAGCTAACAACTAGAGAGAACTAATTACTATTCTCTCAACAAAAATTAGACCTCCCTCCTGTCCTCGTAACAGAAGTTCCAAAGTACAGAAAGGCTTTGGCTCTATACTAACATAGATGCTAGAAGGTCAACACATTTTAGGGTGTGACACTTAGTACCCTTGATTTCAATACCAACTTTGTAAAAGTGGATCTATGAAGGTCAGTGAAAAAGTATTGCTACGAAATCATAGAAACCTTCACTAAACAATGATATCAAACTGTGAAGCTATTGTTTCTTGACATATCCACCATCTAGGTCTATACCCTTCTGATGGCACTGTTTCCATCTCTCTAACCATTCCCTGAAGAATTCTGTGCTCTTTGATTTACACCACATCAAAACACCAGTTTTTGCATCCTCGAGGGACTCCAATTGTGTTTCTTTTAAATGTTCTTTGAGCTTTGGGAACAAAAAGAAGTCTGAAGGAACAAGATCAGGGCTGTAGGGTGGACGGGGTAAAGTTTCCCAGCAAAATTCTCATAGGACAGCCCTCGCTACCCTTGAAGAATGAGCAAGTGCATTGATATGATAGGGAAAAAAATTCTTGGTGCAATGTTCTTGGCCTTTTTCTCACCAATGCAATTTTTTTTTCAATTTTCTGAACATTTCTTCATAATAAGACCCCATGATCATCCGGTGTCCTTCGTGAAAATTGTTTTGTTTGGAATATGAACTGGAACCCTAGTATAGTAGCAATACTTTTTGACTTATCTCATATATCCACAAAATCAGTGATGGTTGACAAGTTTTGAGAGAAATTCCACTAGCACATGCCAGATGTCTTTAATCTCCACATATTTCCTTTCATACATGAATCTTTCATGTTTTCATTAATAACAGTAACCAAGCTGCCAGCTCCTAGTTACTGCTTCAGCATACTTACTGAGATCTCTCCTTTAGCAGAGAACAGACAGAAAATAAACAGAAGTTGCCCATAAAACCTATCAGAAAGAAAGACCATTAGCATTCTTTCCTTATAAGTTGTCTCTATTCCAATCTTTATGGGAAAAGGACCAAAAAGACCATCAGAGCTAATGATTTGCTGCCAAGTAAGATCTCCCAATCGTTCCCACACAGAAGGCCCCACATCATAGTGTAGACAATCTATATAAAAAAAACTTTGGGGCAAACAGCTACAGATGACTCAATCAAACAATGGCATGAATTCAATCAAACCTGCCTCTCTCATGCATCTATTTTCTTTACTTTTCTGTTAGCAAAAGGCATAGTGACCTTTATTACAAGTAAGCCCAATGGGAACTCAGCTCCTTATAAGACTAGCCCTGTTTGCCAGAAAAATATGAAGTATAAAGCCATAAAATCAATACTTGGCCTATTACAGTTCCTACAGTTCCCTCTTCCCTAGAGAACATTGTTTGATTAACCTTTTCTGCCCAAGTCTGTCTGCAGCAAATAAACATTTTTAACTCATTTACAATCACCTTGGGTACAATATCACTGGAGATGGAAAAGGTCCCCTTTAATTAGCAATACATATACATGACAAAGTCCTGTAGAAACCCTTTCTATTTCAGTATTGATTCCAAAGGTAAGGGCATGTATTCACCCTTTGCACAGATGTGCATGACTGTTGCTCATACCTAGTATGCAGAAGAAAAAAGGGCCATGGTAAATAGATGTCATATCTACTGGTTTATTCATTTTTTAAAAATCTCAGTGAAAAGAGTGCCAGGCCTTATTTCATTTTTGGTATTTCTGTTCAGTCTCATGAGCTGTTCTAATTCCCCTCTTATTTTCAATATCAGAAAAAAGTCTAGAAAATCCTAGGTTGTTATTTTTATCTTTCCAAGACATTGTTAGTTAGGAACTGCAAAATAATAAAGCAGTAAGTTAAAAAAAAAGGAGAATACAATGGGCCAAAGGATTTTTTGAACACGAATGCAAGATAAATACAACAGATAAAACAACTATGTAAAACAGTTTCTGCTGCAAAAGGCTACCTATGACCATTTATGCACTGGGAACTTCACTGCCCCAGCTCCCGTGCAGGAGCACAAATCAGGGGCAGATGATGTGCACCAGGCCAAATGTTCCCCTGTGTGAGTGCAGGAAGAGGTTGGGCAACTGCCACGACTAAAACTCCAGCTTGCAACCCAGCATGAAACCTCCAGGGTGTAAATGGTCTATGAGGGCCACTGACAATATTACTAAAAACACTTTGGCAAATAATAATGGGCAGGATTGAATGGAGGGTTTTGGTAGATTTCCATTCATGGAAAATCAGGGTTGGATTAAGGCCAGTTGATGCTATAAGCTTAGCCCAGCAAATTGGAGAGCCAGTTTGGTGTAGTGGTTAGGAGTGCGGACTTCTAATCTGGCATGCCGGGTTTGATTCTGCGCTCCCCCACATGCAGCCAGCTGGGTGACCTTGGGCTCGCCATGGCACTGATAAAACTATTTTGACCGAACAGTGATATCAGGGCTCTCTCAGCCTCACCCACCCCACAGGGAGTCTGTTGTGGGGAGAGGAATGGGAAGGCGACTGTAAGCCGCTTTGAGCCTCCTTCGGGTAGGGAAAAGCGGCATATAAGAACCAACTCTTCTTCTTCAAAGGTGCCTCTCAGCCCTCCCATTGTTTAACTGATAAAATATTAAGGCTCAATAAGAAATTGAGGGAAATCTGGGACTGTAGTGGGAAGCAGAAAGTGAGAAAGCCTTTAACTAAGGAACAGACAATTTAAGATGTCTCAACACGAGTTTGGGTGGTAGAGATCAACACTAATCTGATGTCATCTAATATATTGATTTTATATTGATTTTCACAGCTCCTTGGATGTGCACAGGCCTGGACACTTGTCCCTCCTGGCCCCCTTCTCAGTGCTAGCAGCTTCACTGCCTATTATTTCTTATGAATAGCCATAACAGAAGGAATGACTGAGAAGAATATTTCATCTTCAAGGTAGACTTCATTCCATGAGACGAAATAAATCTGATATCTGATGATGACATCTTCACACTATACTTTGATACTTAGTGACTTACCATGCCAAAGAAATTTTTTTTAGCAATGCAGATTTAGTTGAACACAGTAGACTATTACCAAAAATTCAATTTATGTTGAGTGTGGCAGTGAAAGAGTTATGGGTATGATAACTAGGGGAGTACTTAGTGGTGCCCTCCTTCCCTTACAGCCCTAAACCTGTGCTTATTTTACTCAATGGTTAATCCAGAGCTGTAGAACATAACTTTCTCAACTCCCGCCCCACACTGCAGGCCCAAATGTCTCCCAAACAACATTTTAGGGAGCATTCGGGACTGCAGGGCAGGGGTGAGAAAGTCACACTTCCTTGGCAGAAATTGTGCCATTCTTAGAAGGTCTCCACTGGATCTCATTCCAGTGTTTTCATCAAAAGGATTAAAGTCCAGGCTGTGACAGAGCCCTGGTTCCGAGAGCATGTCACACACAGCCAAGGCCACATAATTTTTAAAAAACCACCATTCACATAAACTCATGCTAATGCACTGTTAAATTAAACATGTTGCCAATATGTAGCAAAGAATTTAAAAAACTAATAAGGTCATGATCTGCATTAGAGGCAACTTTACCTATTTTTTAAATTTCTCTCAATACCAAACTGCACTACGTGCTAACTGGAATTACATCTATCAAAAGGTTTTTTTTAAACTCTGTTTTTATTACATTTCAGACTCTTTTGTACCGGAACACTTTGGGAAATAGTATGGGAGATTAGAATACCCTCCCCCAGAGGCCAGCCAGCTAAGGTGTACAACACAGTGGTTGCTTCCATACAGAGTTTGTGCTCTGACCCCCTGCCCCCATGCAGAATTTTACATTCTGCATTATGTTCTTGTGCAGTAATCTGTTTTTTGCATTTTGCCCAGCCATGTTTTCCAACCCTGGGGAATTGGCCATGTGGGGGAGCAACCTTGATTTAATAGTGAAAGACTGGCATCAGCACTAGTTAACTATTCTAAAGGTTCTCAGGGGAATCCCAGATTTGCAGGAAAATAATTTTATCTTAATTAAAATAATTAAGGAGGTAGTGCCCCCACCCCCAGTTAATATGGACACAAAACACAAAGTACTGGAGTTTAGGCTTCATTTTGGATTGTAATTCTATTATGCAAAATCTGTGGGGATATCATTAGCTGGTAAGAGGGGGAGAAATAGGATTTCCTCTCCATAGTTCCTCATAGATCTCCCAAGGGTCCTTTTAAAATATTGCCCATTTTCTGCTATAACAGCCTGAGTGATTACAATATTGGTGTTTTGGAATAACCTAATCACCATATTCACTGACAACCACAGTAGCAACCACCGTCTTCAGTTTCCCTAAAATAAAAGAGAACTTTAGTGGAGAAGAAAAGAAGAATTCCTATAAAAAGAAGTATTGTGGGGAAAACCCCAAAGAGTACTTACAACAAAAAAGCATATATCGAAAATATCCTTAATTTACAAAGTGTTTGGCACAGCCTTGCAGAGATTTTTCTCCTTTGTGCTCATCAAATGTTCCAAAATTATCTCTTCACATCCCACCTTCCTGTAGAGTTATGTTTTCCAGCTGGCTTTTCACTTCCCATTAATTACCAGACAGCCTGATTGCTGAAGCCCACGTCTCGCAGCTGGGGTATTGCCGGCGTATCTCAGTAAAGCACTGTGTGGCTATTAATGTTCTTGAGAGAGAACATGGGGAAATGAATGTAGCAGTTTAGTACAACTGATCAGAAACTCCTCTCTCCGAGTTGAGAGTGGAAGGGATTTTTTTAATGCCAAGGAAAAGATGAGGTTGCAAAACAAGAACACACACCTTCAAGCTTTCAGATTATGACTTCCACAGCATCTTTTTTTCCTTCCCTTCAAAAAGACTAGCAAAGCATCAACTATCTTATTAAATGAAGAAAGCGAAGATAAAGCAACTGGAATGAAACATGCTCTAATTTCAGCCAGTATAGCACCTCACTTAGTAGGATTACTGGCTCTAGGTTGGGAAATACCAGGATACTTTGGGGGTGGAGCCGGGAGAGCCCAGAATTTGGGGTAGCGAGAGACCTCAGTGGAGTATCATACTATGAAGTCTGCCCTTCCAAGCAGCCATTTTCTCTAGAGCAGTGGTCCCCAACCCCTTGTCCGGGGACCGGGACCGGGACCGGTCCATGGATCAGTTGGTACCAGACCGCGGCTCCTCATCATCCTGCTCCCTGGCTGCTGCCTCGGGGGCTGCCCTGCTACTCTGCCGCCGGCTTACCTTTGGTGCTCTCCAGCGGCTGCCATGGCTGGAGCTCCCCCTCGGCATGGCACTGCGCAGCTGCTACTGGCAGTGCCCCCAGCAGGAAGCAGGAAGTCAGGGGCACTGGCGGGAAAGCAAGCGGAGGAGGGGCTCAGGCAGCGGTGACGTCCCTTGGCAAAAGACTACCCCCTCCCCCCAGGCCTCAGTAAAATTGTCAAGCGTTGACTGGTCCCCAGTGATAAAAAGGCTGGGGACCACTGCTCTAGAGGAACTGATCTCTGTCACCTGGATTTGAGCTGCAAAACCAGGAGATCCCCAGGAATGGCATTCCTATCACTTAGCAATGTGCGAGATGTAGTCTGACATGAAGCAAGAATATTAGTTAAAACCAGCTTCCTTCTTAAAGCTTCCTTTAAAAAAAATTGGGTTCTGTATCTCTTAGGATATCTTTAAACAGCCCCGTGGCACGGAGCGCCACGGACTGAATAAAGCAGTAAAGGTAGTGTGGGAGGAGTTAGGGCGGGCCCTGTCCGGGATAAAAACTTGGAGGGGACAATCAGTAGCCGCGAAGCAGCTCCTGATTGGCCCCTCCGAATGTCTATCCCGCCCCAAGCAGCCAATGGGGAGCCGCGCAAAGCGCGGCTCCCCATTGGCTGCTTCACCTGCCCAGACAGCCACGGGTGAGGGGTGGGCTGTGCCGCCTTCTCCTGGCCGGCAGAGCGGCCTCGCCGCGTCTGCGATGCGGCGAGGTTGCTCCGCCGGCCGGGAGAAGGCTCAAGAGAGCCACGGGTGGGGGGGTGGGCTTGCTCTCAGGCCATCTAGGGCCCATTTCATTTCAAAGTGAAATGGGCTTTAGATCTAGTATAACAATAATACTCAAATAATATAAATTATTACCATTTTAATCAAAATTGATAGAAGGCCCAATTAAAAATGAAATTCGAGACCCTTAAAGCTATGGAGGGAATCCAGCATGCAGTCACGCATGCTGAAGTTCCCCATTGCTAGATGGATTTCCATGGGTCTATTCAGTCATGGAATGTGAGGTTCAGGGGGAAAAAATACTCCACATAAAGAGGCAGTGCACTGCAGTCTCCGACTTTGCTCACCAGGTGATCTTGGGCTAGGGCTGCCAAGTCCTCAGTAGGCCCAAACTTGACCTTTACAGCAAGACACCTGATGGTGTCACACAACGGGAGCATTGATGGTAGTACTTCCACATGCCATGTGGTTAGACACAGTGACATGGCTTTGAAGAGAAGGCTTATTCACCCTACAAAGAGATTGCATGGAAATTAACTGTCCACGAAGTATAAAACATGGGTGAGTTGTTAGTGTCAGTTGATTGCCTCCCATCTTCAGTTGTCTAATTCAGTAGTAATCAAAAGCAGCCAAGGCTTCCAGTCAGAGCAAGCAATACTGACGCTGAATTGTCAGACTCACTACAGGCAGCTTCATGTGGTCGTGTGAAACTGGTAGAGTTTCTGGATACTATTCAATGGGACAAAACACTATGATCATACCAATTATGTAATTCTTACTATGTAATAATTATTACATTCCACAAAAAGTCTACTTTACCCTCATGCCTTCTTCATCACCTTGCTGCTGCTAAAAAAGCAACAGAAATCAGCTTCAGTATGCTTATTATTATTATTATTATTATTATTATTATTATTATTATTATTATTATTATTATTATTATTATTATTATTATTTCCTGCCACTCCCTACAGGCTCGTGGCGGGTTACAGTAGTCTTAAAATCCCCCATTACACTCGCACTAAAAGACTTTAAAAATACCCAACATGTGGAAAATGCCACTCTCCCCCTACCCAAACAAGGGCATTAGGGGATGGAGGGTAATGGTGTATACTTCAGACCTCATGGGGGGCAATCATCTTCCTCACCAGTCCTAGCCTCAACCATAGGCCTGGCAGAATAGCTCCATTTTACAGGCCCTGCGGAATGTTGACAGCTCCCGCAGGGCCCGTAGCTCACCCGGGAGCTCATTCCACCAGGTAGGGGCCAGGACAGAGAAAGCCCTGGCCCTGGTTGAGGCTAGGCGCGCTTCTCTGGGCCCGGGAACACCCAATAGATTTCATAAGGCCCTGCGGGGTACATAGGGCGAAAGGCGGTCCCTCAGGTGTATGGGTAAAGCCTTGAAGGTTAAAACCAAAACCTTGAACCGGATCCGGACAGCAATTGGCAACCAATGCACCTGCCTCAGCACAGGCTGGATGTGGGCCCTACAAGGTGTGCCAGTGTCCCTTGCAGCTGCATTTTGCACTAGCTGAAGTTTCCAGATCAAAGACAAGGGCAGGCCCGCGTAGAATGAGTTACAGAAATCTAATCTGGAGGTGACTGTTGCATGGATCATTGTGGCCAAGTGGTCAGAGGACAGGTAGGGCGCTAGTAGCCAAGCCTGACAAATGGAAAAATGCCTGGCCTGCTACTCTCTTGACCTGCACCTCCATAGTCAGGGAGGCATCGATGGTCACCCCCAAATTCCTGGCTTGGGACACGATGGTAAGTTGCGCTCCTGCCAAGGTGCGTAAATGCGCTTCCTTTGAAAAGTTGTCTCAGAAGGCCAGAAATGTGAAATTGTCTGATTTTCTATTGATGGCAATTTGCTATTCAACAGTCTCCTTTCTGCAGTTCTAACTTCTCACTTTTGCTCCCATTATTACAGAAAACTGCCTTATACAGAGTCAGACCATTAGTATCTCAGAGTCAGTGTTCTGTACTCAGGCTGGTAGCAGCTCTCCAGGGTTTCTGACAGTGGTTCATGGAAGAGCATCTACTTGGCATGCATAGTCCTAGCTTCAAACCACAGCATCTCCACTTAAAAAGACCAAGCAGTAGGTGATATGAAAGACGTTTGTCGGAGGTACTAGAGATAAAAGCAATAATGTTAGATGTCTGCAATAATACAATCATATGTAAATCGAAAATTCTAAGTCCTGTTTATTGTCCAGTCCTTGGAAGCCAAAAGAGAAACACTCTATAATGCATGCTGAACATGATTCCTGTATAATAGAACCTGTTTCATAACTTTCTTCAGCAGCATTAATCAACTATCAGGATGTAAGCTCTCAATGGCACCTGGCTCTCAGTGGCTTGTGTGTCATCTCTTCACTGAGCAACCGCAGAAGGTGTTTTTCTAGTATCTACTGATCTTCCATATTTGGCATGCATAGAGTCCCAGGTTCAAACCACAGTATCTCCACGTAAAAAGACCAGGCAATAGGTGATGTGACAGACTTTTACCTGAGGCACTGGAGAGTCATTGCCAGTATGAACAGCTGAGGCTGATCTTGGCAGACCAATGATAAGGCAGTGTAAGTCAGCTTCATATATCTGATCATTTAAACTAGCGATGCCAGGGACTGAACTGGAGACCTTCTGCACACAAAGCACCAATGCTCTACCTCTTAATCTTTTTCTCAGATGCTCTGGTGGCATGGTGAATCTTACACAGGCCTTGTTCAATATAGCCACAGGGTAAAGTGAATGTCCATCACATTGTATCACCCAAGATTGGTCTTTAATTGCTGAGCATGTGGACGTTTTTGACAGTGGGCTCACAAAGTCCCCTTGAGATGTGCCATTTGGGACTGGCTATAGTGATTGACTTGAACTTTGTTAGCTTTCTTCACCTGTTTACTATAGCAAATGGCAATTGCGCTAAAAGCAGCAGGGAGACTGAAACTGCAGGAATTAACCAGCCACTTGAGATGAAATCCCAGCTCTGTTGAATTTAATGTCAGATCTCGCATTGACCTTCGTGAGGACATGCAATCAGCATTGCAGCAAAATATTGTCAGCGCACAGCTTCCATATACTCCTAAGTATTGAGACTATGATCCTGCCTGAATGCATTCACAGCTAATGAACCTGGGAAAGGGATGGAGCAGAAGCTTAAGGGAAAGAGAATTTTACTGGGCTCAAATGGAAATTGCAAGGGGTTTTTTATTTTGTTTTAAGTGACTCTGATTATTTTAAATGCGGTGGCACAGAGACTGCACCAGGTAACTCCTAGAAAATCCCTGTGCTACTTCTATAGATTGCTGTCAGACAGAAAAACAGAAAAAAATCCTTCCTAGGGTTGACCTAGCGGTGATGGAGGACAGTCTTGATGAGGATGTTTTCTGCATTTTTGTTTTACTACACGGGGCTGCTCATCTGACTGAAGGAAAAAAAAACACTGGAGAGGGATTCTACTCCTCCACTCTAAATAAATGCCTCAAGCTGGGGGGGGGGGGATAAGCATAGCATCTACCCACAGCTAACCCTCTTGTGGTACCATTCCCCCAATCAAATCAGCAGACCCACAAAATTGTTTTGGAGTGAATAAAAACTATAGGAGAACCTGCTCCCCATCTAGTTTGGCTCAAGGGAATGTCAGTCAGCAGAGGAGACAGAGTAACTTGTGAAACCTCTGTTCTAGACAATGTTGTAGAAGTTTTAATAATGGTGGCTTGTTACATAGCCGTGGAATAACGTTGTCTTTGGGAACAGCCCGAGCAGTATCATATGGCAGAGTTACACACGGGAAACACATCTTTCCATATGAAAATATGTACCATATTCTTCTTAAAACATCCTGTGCATAACTTCTGAAAGTGCAAGAGGAGATGCAGCTGTTGTGCTCCCCAACACATGACTCTACTTTCCCCGCATCTTAGGGCTCTGATTTTAGCCTACAGCAGACAGAGCAAGAAGAGAGGCAAAACAGCTGCTGGGGGATAGAATGACTAGAGCAGTAAAGACAGGTGCTGTTAGGAACGGGCAGAAGGCATATCAATTGCATGCTTTCCAAGAACATTAACAGATATCAGCAGGATCTCCGGGTTAAGAAGTAGAGATCTCATATGGGGAAAGAGTGTGCTTCAGGCAGGGCAACTTTTAAAAGCATCTTCTGTAGCTTGTAGCCCACCATACTAAACTCACCTCCATCATGCTGTATGGCCTGCCAGGGGCTTGTCAAACCATTCTCATTCCATTTTTGTAGCTCCAGGCAGGCACCAAATTCAGAAGACTTCTCAGCCCTAGATGGGCCAGCGCATATGGCTAGTGGTTGAAGAATGGCTAAGATAATAAGGGAAGTCTGTACCACCCTTGGGTGGTTCAACTTCTGGCAAATGGCAGCTCTCATCGAAAAGAATAGTTTCCCAGTCTCACATTCAATTTAGAAGGCTTGGGCATTCATTTCAGTGGGAGTCTCAGAGGAGAACTTAACGGGTAAGTAAGAGTTGGCGAACAGTCATCACACATGCAGCTGAGGTATGCATTCACTGCTTTATTTGGCACAATGTTGCAACTGATGTATGGTGACCCCAGAGGGTTTTCCAGGCAAGAGGCATTCAGAGGGGGTTTGCCACTGCCTGTCTCTGCACGGCGGTCGTGGTATTCCTTGGCTGTCTCCCATCCAAATACTGAGCAGGCCCAAAGTTGCCTAGCTTCTGAGATCTGACAAGATTGAGCTCAGTGACCATTCACTCATGCACCTGAGTCACCCCAAACCACCGATGACCACTTGGGGGAACAATGGATGGCACTGACAACACCCAAACTTTGTGGTCGGCTGTAGTCATCCCCGAAATGTTGGTTAACTCGGGTTACTCTCGACTCCAAAGACAAAATTGCAGCTTTTCAGACAAGGGTGACATCAAATGAATATTTAATATCTTTGCATACCCACATGTGAAATATTTAAGTAACAAGGCCTGTCGGAGAAAGTGGAAGCCATAACTAATTGCGTCTCTGGGGTCTTGCAAAGCACAAGGTTCAAACAAATGCCTCTGATACTTTAAGCCTGTGATTATTCCCTGATTACAGCATCCCCAGGAATTGGGTCACTGCCAAGGAGAAGGCTCCCGCCACCATAGCCAGCTATGTGCAGAGGGCGCATCGCGTTCCTCTTTCATTAGCCGTGTAACAATTACAGGAGTGACACATAACTCTCAGAGCAGCCAGTAGGAAGGAAAAAGGCTTTCATCATGCCCTGTCCTCCCCCTCCCTCCCCACCGTTAATGATTTATAATCATTCACAGAAAAGGAAAGAACATATAGAAATAATAACAGGAACCGCATGAAAAGAATTTGCAAACTTGCTTCTTTTCCTCTGCAAAGCCCTCTCCGTGTGATAGGAACACAGCAACGCAGGGCTTTCTGCAACTCCTACACAGCCTGCCTCTCTGCCATCACTTTTCCCCTTTCCACACAGCCCCCTTATTCCAAGAGCTCCTCTCCCTTCCTGCTTCCCAATCCCCACGGAAAAAGACAAATGTCCTCCATCTTAGGAGTCTGGATATGATATGTTTATCAGACTATTTCTCCAGGGAGCACCCAGCAGAGTCCTTCTTACAGCAACCTGGCCACACAGGTTGGGGAGTGAAGAAAGAGAGAGCAGCCCAGGGTGATTCAGTGTCAAGCAGGGATGCGAAGGTAGAACTCTCAGATCACAGTCCAACTCTGACCACTACAGCATGTGTGTGTGTGTGCATGTGTGTAAAGTGCTGCCAAATCACAACTGACTTGTGTCAACCCCATATGTTTTTCAAGGCAAGAGACGTTGCCTGCCTCCACATCACAACCATGGTATTCCTTGGTGGTCTTAGCTGCTTCAATGCGGGGAAATCAAGCTAGCCTAGCACCATACTAAGCTCGCCTCCGTCATGCCTGACGGCCTGCCAGGTGCTTGACAAACCATTCTCATTCCATTTTTGTAGCTCCAGACATGCCCCAAACCCAGAAGGCTTCTGAGCCTCTGACAGACCAGCACACATGGCTAGTGCCCCAGGAACAGTTAAGATAATAAGGGAAGTCACAGTCCAGCATAGTAGCACCCATCAGCCTTGGGGAGCAGAAGTGCTGAATTCCAAAAAGTGCTTCTGTGGTGGCGTCAGTCACATTATCTGTCATATGGCAAATAATAATTCCAGTTTTCTTGAAAAGAAGTCTGTAAATTCCTATGTGTGTTAAGCACTTTGGGTTCAGGTGCAGTCCTTCTTTTGTTTCATTTGACATTAGAATACCAGAGTGTACTGTCAAGTAGGCATGTGCAATTTGATTTGGATAGTCCAAAAAGTACCCGAATCAATGTTAATTCAGATACTTTTTGGACTTCTTCAGTCCAAATCAAACTTCCCACTCAATTAAATTGCCTGAATCAGCAATGGCTGAATTGTCAAACCACAATTCAGGTGCTATTGGCCGTGGGGAGATGAGAAAGTTTAAAAGGTCCAAAAGTTTCCTTTTCCATCTATTCTGTGGTCTGGGGGGCGGGGGTCAAAGGTTTGTGGTAAAGGCACCAAATTTGCAGTGTAACTGTGGGAGTCTCTCTTCAAAAGAACTCCCAAGTTTCAAAGATATTGGACCAGGGGGTCCAATTCTACAACCAAGCAAATAAGCCCCCCCCCCTTTGACCTCCACTGTTTCCAATGGTAAGGGAAAAAATTCTCTGTTCTTGCCTTATCACTGGAAACAATGGAGCTTGGATGGGATTACCCCCCCCCCCCGGTCCAATATTTTGAAACTTTGAGATCCTTTTGAGGAGAGGCCACCACAGTTACACTGCAAATTTGGTGCCTCTACCGCAAACTCCCCTCCCACCCAGACCATGGAATAAATTGAAAAGGAAAACTCCAGTTGATTTTAATGGTGCCATTGACTTTTATAGTGCTGAATCACTTCGGATGTGGCCAAATCCAAGCCAGGGAGGGTTGCTTCAGGTGCTTCGGATCTGGCCTGCATTGATTCAGACTGACATCCAAACAGTCTGAATTGTATTTATTTTTTTTTGCACATGCGTATTGCCAAATTGCCTCAGCATTTAATTCGCGTCATACGTTCTATCTTATGCATCGACTGCTCCACCCCATCAGCTAATCTAAAAATCAGACAACTGCATGTATAAAGTTAAAGCCATACTCTATGGATTGATGGATTTTCACATCTGCTAAGTATCATTTTATATTGGTCCCCAAACAAGGACACATAAATTGCATTGAGCGGGGGGTCGGACTTGATGGCCTGTATGCCCCCTTCCAACTCTATGATTCTATGAAAAGTGATAAATCTGCATCAAAGCGGATTGCACACAGTGCAAAGGAAGCAGCTTGCAGCTCACTCAGGAATAAGGTATTGTTTCATATTTTAAAAACTGGCTTTCAGAGTAGTTAGACGTGGGCAAGGGGAAATACATTCTGGGCTGTTACTAAAATAAATACAGAGATTGAAGGAAACCAACGAGATTTTACAGAGTCCTGCTGTGAAAACAATATAAATGGCTTCACTCCTTTTTTGCCTACCTAGTTATTATTTGTAGATTATCCTGTTTCCTGAATAAGTTTCAATTTTACATGGGGAGGGGAGCTCTACCAAGCATGAGCAACAGCAAAAAAAAAATCCACATTCTTTGACCAAAAAGCTCTCAGATATTCTCATGGACAGGAAGCAATGTTATGTGCAAATATCATTTTCCCTACAGTACAATAGCCTGAAATACAAACAGATTTAAGAGGGGAGGGGAAGGTAAAGTCCTTTTCTCCTTGCAACTAGTGCTCTCCTATAACTAGATGAAGAACTTTTGACTTGACTCAGTACAGTGCTGAGTTATGCTTGTAACATCTGGCACATCCATAAGGTTTCCAGTTGCAAACAACCTAAACTTATCTGGCCACAATTGTCTATAAGGATCACCAGCATGACATCCAACAGTATGTTTCAAGGCACCCACTAATTTGCTTCTCAAAACATCTCTTCCCCAAAACAAAAAGTCCAGGAGGCATCACATTTATGTCCACAGAAAGCAACCATTTGGAAACAAATGTCTCTATCATAGAAGGATGCTTGACTTGGAATTACCTTACTTCCTGATGTTGTAGAATTAGACTTAGCCTTTATTGCAGCCATTTTACGATGGGTCCCACCCGTGGCAGCCATTTTGTTGTGTGTTCTAAAAGAGCCTATAGGTTCAATAAGGCTGACAGACTACAGTGGCAGCTGTCAACTCTCCAGTACATACTGGAGAGTTAAGGAAGATGTCCCCTGTTTACCATCACTATATCTTTTGACAGCTTCTAACTACCTTTTCCTCAACACATGCTAGAGGCTCTAAATTATTTCATGCAATTTCAGGCCGTGGAAATGAAATTAATATTTGCTGTGCATGTTACGTTAAGGTTTGAGCAGGTAACAGTTGTGTTCTTTCCCCACAAATGATAGATGTCATACAGTGAGGGGGAGCCACCTTGCTTCTCGTTAATAAAGGGATGTTCCAACTTACTGATTATATAGAATTCTTAATCAGGCAAAATGGAGAGACCTCTAAATGTGTCAAGGGACCTGGTAACCAAGAGAACTATTTGTTGCTCTTAGTACAAATAAAGAGTACAAACAACACAGGCTACTAAAAACCCCTGCAGTAGTTAGAGTACCATACTAGCTCTGCCTAGGGTACTTCCTGGGAAGACAAAATGGAAGATGGAAGAACCATTGATGCCACCCTGGAAATAAGCACAGGACAAAACTCTTAAAGAATGAGACAGGCAGGTAACATCTGAAGAGAAATCTTCCTCGAAACAACATAGCATGTGGCATGTTTAAGTAGAGCGGTGTGACAATTTCAACCCTAATCCAAGTCATTTGCTGTTGTTGGTTCTCTCTCTCCCACCCCCCTACCCCACCCCCAAATAATTGATCTCAAAGACATCTGCATGCAGGGGATCGTCGTTTGTGACAGATCTGCAGAGCTGGGTGCAACAATGGAACCGTCCAAGATGTTTCAATTAGTCAAGAGAAGCATTGGAGAGGAAAATATTAAAGCCATAGGGGGCACAGATTAATCAGAAATGTTATGCTATAGTAGCAGCAGGTTCTTTCAGCCCATACGTGACAAAGTCATTATGAAAACTGGTGACTGTTTTTTGTTGGGAAAAAAGTATTTTCAAGTGCACTGGTTACATTATTTATGGTTATGCTATCCCTCTGCATGGGTTCTGCATGAAGGGTGCTTAACAAAGCAGAAATTAGGGCATCCTTTGAACAGCTATTGTAGACACCATTGTGTGTGCCTGTGCCTGAGGACTAGGAAGTTGTAGTCTCTGCCTCCATCTGCCCAAATGACAATAACCAACATACAGTGGCAACAGCTACAAAGAAGGCTGAGAGTCTGATTTGACACACATCTGTATTGTTCCTTTTGAGGAGAGGGCAAAACTGCCAAACTGTGCAGGGAAAACAGGATGAGAGTCTTTAAACATATATAAGAAGAAAAACTTGGGATCTACCTGCAGCCTCAGGCTTAGTTATTCTTGGGAAATATAGGCCAGTTGGCTCCCCCGGCTTTCTTCCTTGAGAGTTCCAAGAGCTAATTCAGTCATTTAATTAATGCATTCTTTACACATCAAAGCAAAACAGTCTGGGTTTATCTTGAGAGAAGGGATGGAAAAATGTTCTAAAAGTTAAAAGGCCCAGTGGGAGAAAACAGATGAAATCCTATTCCTAGGTATGTGATTTGGATGTCCACTTTAGATAATGGTTGAAGGGAAGGTCAGTTCTATGGTTTGCTCATTTGTGACCATATTTAAACCCCAACTGGTACCCCTAGCAGTTACAACATTCTTCTTGCATTCTGTTTTAACTTCCTAACAACAACCTTCTTGGGTAGGAAAGGCTAAGAGAGCAGCTGGCCAAGGTCACCCAGCAATCATACACTGCACAGTGGGGATTTGAACCTAGGCCTCCTGTATCTTAATCGGATGCTCTAACCACTACACTACACTGGCTCAGCCTCTGAATTCTCATTAGTGGCTAGAGAAGGGTTTCTTGACAGTCCGGAAAGGTTTCACCAGTTGAGTGGGAGTTAATTAATGTGTAATATATTTTAAATTTAAAAAAATATATCGGGTGATATGGTTATGTCAGCTCCCTCCAACATGGCCAATGATGGGCCTGGAGGGGGTGGAAAGGGGAGCAGCCTGTATCATAAGAAGATCGCCTGGTCTCGACCAGGGCCAGAGCATTCTCTGTCCTGGCCCCCACCTGGTGGAACGAGCTCCCAGAGGAGATCAGGGCCCTGACAGGACTAAAACAGTTCCGCAGGGCCTGCAAATGGGAGGTCTTCCACCAGGCATTTGGCTGAGGCCAGGCCAACCAACCAACATCTGCAGGGCCTCTGCCCCTCCCCTCCCCCCAGAAACCCGCTAAGACTCCTGGACCTGTTCTAGTTACCACTGTTTATGTTATGATACACTGTTATGTTATACTGTTAACCGGTTTATCAATTAATAATATTAATGTTATTATATGTATGGTTTCATGTATAGTTTCAGTTATATGTAAACCGCTCTGAGCCTTCGGGGAGGGCGGTATAAAAATATGAATAAAAATATATAAATAAAAATAAATATCCTTGCCGGCTGAGGCTCATTGTACATGGTAACAACTGGAGTCCAGATTAGTAAGTACTCTCATTTTAACTTAACTGCATTGGAGGTGGTGGCAGGGGGTACCAAAGCAGTGGATTCCTGCCCCAGCTCTGTTCCCAGCCCAGATCTATTGTGCCCAGAAAGGCCACAGCTGACAAAGCAATCTAAGCTGTTAAAAGGCACCCTTGTCTACATCTGCCACCTGTTTATCCAGCAAGGAGATTAGTTCCAAGAACATCCCCAGGAGGATTTGTTTCTTCATGGAAAGTGCCATCCCATTCAGAACGGGTGACATCTTAAATCCTGGTCCACTCCCCAGTAGCATGTCTGTCTGGGATTAAGCTTCAATTTATTGGCCTGCATCCAGCCCAAACTGCCTCCAGGCACTGGTTCAGAGTTTCTATAGCTCCCTTGGGGTCCACTGGAAACACACAATAGACTTGAGTATCATCTGCATATCCATGGCAGGCCAACCCAAATCTCCAAATGATTTCACCCAACAGTTTCATGTTGATATTGGAACCTTTTCAGACTCCACAGGCCAAAGGACAATTGGCTGAGCAGCAGTCCCACAAAACCACCTTCTGAAACCTACCCACCAGGCAGAACCAGAATAGGGCTTCCAACTCCATATTAGGAAATGTCCTGGATATATTTGGGGAGGAGCCTCAAGAAAGTAGGGTTTAGGAAATGGAGGGAGCTCAGCAGAGTATAACGGCACATATAACGGCATCCTACAAAGCAGACATTTCTTCCAGGGGACCTGATCTCTCAAATCCAAGGATCTGTTGTAATTCAGGGAGATTTGCAAGCCTAGTACCGAACAAGTGACATTGTCTTGCTATTAATCTTTTTTTGGTTCCTAAATCCTAGACCAGAACCACTGCAGAATAGGCCTCCCAATCCCAGCCCACACAGGCAGTCCAGAACAATGCCATAATTGATTGTACGGAAAGCCAAACTGAGAAGTCCATGAGAATCAATACAAACATACTCTCTCTGCCCATCACTTAACTTAAGCCATCTGCCAATGTGATCAAGGGTGTTTCAGGCTCAAAAACCCAGACTGGAAGGAATCTAAACAACTTGCTTCAGTCAGGAAATCTTGGAATTTTTGATTTAATACCCGTGCTCAGGAGACTGGTTGATAATTACTCACTGGCACGGGCAGCTCTCATGCGACAGGGATCTGCAGCCTCTGAGCCTCAGAGGGAAGTAGGAGGAAGAGGGGGTGGTCAGGAGTGAGGGACAGAAGGTGACTGGCTGGCCACTGGACAGACAGGCAAGCTGGTTGGAAGAGGAGGCACTCAGGGCTGGACAGCCGCCCTGAGTGGGTGTTAAGCGCTGAGTGGCACTTAAGCCATGAGACATGCTCCTCCTACAAGGCCTTACCCGAAATATATAGTGGAACACATTATTATTGGGGGTTCTAGGATAAAATAAACATAATGGGAACAAAGAGGGTATTGATTTTAGGACTCCAAAATTAAATATTTTGAAGGAAATTGAAAACAAAAAAGAACAAAATGAATTAAAAAAAAATTAAATGATGTCATAATGCAGTTCTGTGAAGCGCTGGTGTTGATTTTTTTCTGTTGCTTCCTTCTCCCAGTGGGCAGGAGGCCCCGGCTAGATCGTTGAACTGACAGTTGAGTGAGAAAGGGCATTTTACACTGTCAGGGAAGCATTTTTGGAACAACAACACTTTGGAAAGAAGCAATTAAGCATCACCCTTCAAGTCTGACATTTGGCATCTGCTGAAGCGTCTGCTGAGACCTCCTGTGTTCCTAGTTAATACTCAGAGCATAAAACGATTCAGCCACTAGCTGAGAGGTTCTTGGAGCAACAAGTGCATGATGAACTACTGGGGGAAGAGACTTTGTAATGTAGAAAGGTAGCATTTCCTTTATTGGATTGCTTTAAAAAAAAATTATGTTCAGTATGTGACCAACTGCTTGCTTCTTGTGATCTCTCTTGCCCAGGAAGGTGTGGATGATGGCCTTTGGGAAGCAGCCTCCCGCCCCACCAGTATTCCAACTTGTTGTCTTCTCCTAACCCTGACAGACTGCACATGACGATGGTGGCTGCACATTCAGCCTTAGGAAATGCTGATGACAAACAGAAATGCCAGGGGATGGGGAGGGGGGTGAGAATGATGGTGTTGACATATTACAACAATTTCACACAAGTAGCTTCTCACCAAAGGGCACCAAGTTGTCCCAAGTTGTCCCAATTCTCATAGACAGAGAGCTGCTTTGAATATGAAGTGACTGTAAAACAGACAGGAATTTGGAGACTAGCCTGAAGCCAGACAGCTGAAGGTTGTGTGATAACAGTGTGTACTTACTCACTGTGTATACATCCATCTTTTTGTCCTACTATCATATGTAGTAATGATTTTTGAAGCACAGCAGTACCTCACAGGAACTGTTTACAAGAGACAGTACACAGACCTGGGTGCAGATCGTGGATTACAATCCCTCCACAGTCTTGTTTTTCAGCATTCTGAAAAAGCATTCCCTGTCTACAGCCTAGTACACCAGACTGAGAGTCAGAATGGCTAGAACATTGAGCTAGAATCTTGGAGAGATGCAGGTTCAAATCTCTACTCTGACCTGGAAGCTTGCTGGGTGGCCCTGGGCCAGCCACGCATTCTCAACCAAACCTACTTCACTGGGAGACTGTGAGGATAAAATGTAAGAGAGGAGAACAATGTAAGAGGCCTTGGGATTTCACTGGGCGAACATGGGTGGGAATTAAATACATATGTAAATAAATAAATGGTGCTGCTGTTACATAGAAGATCCCAGAACTTCTACCATCCTACCACAAAGTCAGAGCTCGATTAAAGAATTGCAGTGTCAGAGAGTACTAAAGTTTTCCATCTATCAAAAGAGGACTTCAGGCTGGGAGGATTTGCCAAACTGCAGTGCATCTGGATGTAGCCACTTCAGGAAGGAGCCTCTGGTAAGTATCAAGAAGCAACAGATAGATGAAGAAATTTGTGGTTGAACTCAGTAGAGATCAGAAGTTTATTCTCCAGGATCCCTTTACTGGAATATCTGGAAAATTGGGGGACAGCTCACACAAAGAAATAATGACAACAGGAACATCTGCTTGAAGCAATATGCAAGGGTGGTTAGGAGGGAAATGGAACGGGGTGAGTAGGAATTGCTAAATCTTGCTTCAAATCTTTCTTCACACACTCAGATGAAAGTAACTGATCTTGAGCAGATGTGGCCAACTCAGAAGAAGAGAGAGTTGCAGCAAGATAGTGTACCTGATCCATTGACTGATTCAGTAGAATCCACACAATGCACTATGGCACAAGGGAACTAGTTGTGGAATCAGATCCTAACCCATGAAACCTCACTTGCTGAGTCAGTGCCCCATCTCAGATAATAGCAACTGGTTCATTAGAAGGAGGGTTGTGCGATTCGGCTGCTTTGGCGGCCGTTCCCTCCGGGCCTGCGTGGTTGCTCCCGCTGTCACGCCACTGCCGGCACCGCCCTCCCTCCCCCCTGTGGCGCGGCGCTGGCTGCGCCTGGAGGGAACGGCCGCCGAAGCGGCCGAATCACACAACCCTAGAACAAACATTACAGGCACTTTGCTCCTTCGCTGGTTTTGCTCTCGCATATTCAAAGAAGCATGAGGTCTAGAATCTTTTTAGTCTGTCAATCAACAATACAATTCAATACAAAACCTTTAATGGTATTCACGATATAAAACAATATGCAAATCGGTTCTGTAATACAAGTCTAAAAACTGTGAGGAAAGTTACAGCAGGCGAGGGGGCAGCAAATACAAAAAGATGAAGCCAGTGACGTTTACTTCTTTACCCTGTGGCTACCCGTTCAGTGGTCTCCAAGCAATTATCAATAAGCAGCAATTCAAGAGCCCTGCCATCTGAGACATTAGGGAAGGGTAGAAGTGGGGAGATCAAGTCAGAACGTTTGTTGTTATACAACTCACATTGCAGAATGGTATGGCAAACTGAGTCTGGTTCTGTATGGCAATACCTGCAAATTCTTTCATTGCGGGGAATTCTCTTATACCTGCCTTCAACCATTGCAGAAGGAAATACGTTTAGTCTGGCTAACATAAACGCTCTGCGGTTTGAAGGTATTATAAGGTTGGAAAAATAATGTGCCATAGTGTTTGGGGTATAGGATAGACCAAAAGCTCGTGGGGAGCACAGTCCCCCTGCACCAGCATAAATTATCTGGAGATCAATATCCTGGATTCTTCTTTGGATAGTTTGAAAAATAGGATCCTCTCCAAAGTTAGCTAAAGAATCAAGGTCAATGCCTATGGATTTAATTTTAGAGACAATGGCCTGAGACCATTTCAAAGTATAATGGTCAGATGGAAGAAGTGCAAGGAGACTATTTGGCGGAGGACTAAAGAAAAGATGGAGCCAGTATTTTATGGATAAAATCCAATCACATGATTCAATAGTGTGTAGACCCAGCTCGGCACATAAAGTCAAATAGGTTACCGAATTCGGTAAGCCTAAAATTCTGTGGTAATAGTCTGTCAATCAAAGCTGCATCAAGGGCTACATGCAGATAGGTTGCCAAATCCCCCTGGCCACTGGCAGGTATAGGGGTTTGGGTTACCAGCTCCAGGTTGGGAAAATACTGGAGATTTGGGATGGAGTCCAAGAAGGACAAGGACCAAAGTGGGGTACAATGCCATAGAGTTCACCCTCAAACACATCCATTTTTCCAGAGAAACGGATTTCTGTTCTTGGGAGATGAGCTGTAAGTCTACGCGATCCCCAGGCTCCACCTGGAGGCTGGCATCCCTATCCCTACTTGCAGATATGTCAGTAAGTGAGCCAGCTACCAAACATGTTACTTGAATGTCATTTCATCTGATTTTGGTACCACTGAGTTCTGCTACTTGCATCCTGAAAAGAACATGGGCAAGACTACCAAAATGGTTTCTAGCATGTGCAAAAAGAACAATAAAGGAGACAAACTTTGAGCACGGCACAGTTTGCCCTGCAAGCCAACAACAAGCTCGCCTCCAGCCTAACTGAAAGTTTTTCCTTTTAATTTTTTTTCTAGTGAAATGTGTTATTCAATTTACATACACCCAGCTAATGCAATTAAAAATAAACTCCAGTGCAGACCTCCAGGGATAGCTAGAAAAGCCTTTTTATCTTCAGTCAAAAATTTACATTGCTTGAGAAAAAAACATGTTTATGATGGAAGAAGCCCCAGCTCAAGGCTGAGGCAGTCTCTTAAACTCCTTAGAGCTCTGCAGCTGGAAAACAGATCCTGTGATGGGCGCCCCAGGAAACTGACTACTAGGCCCATGTCGTTCGATTCACCAAGCCCCTTCCAGTTTGAAAACTCAGAGAACCATATTTCCCCCAAGCTACTATAGAGAAAACTTTGCTGTGTTTCCAGCTACCTTTACCTCTTAATTCACCCAAGAATCTGAGGACAATAGCAGCATTGTATATACTGAATGATCGTAGAAGCGTTAGATATCTAGAAGAAAATTACGACAACTGGGCTACAAATGTCTATCTCTGTAGATTTTATCTTGCTTGTTCTCTAAAGTGCTCAGCAAGGCACATATGATTCTTCCAGTCCATTTTACTTTCATCACCACCATCACCACCTGAAATATATGGTGGCCAGCCTCCAAGTGGGGCATGGAGATCTCCTGAAATTACAACTAATGTCCGGACTATAGAAATCAAAGTGGCTTATATTCATAGAATCATAGAATCATAGAATCATAGAGTTGGAAGGGGCCCTACAGGCCATCTAGTCCAACCCCCTGCTCAACGCAGGATCAGCCCTAAGCATCCTAAAGCATCCAAGAAAAGTGTGTATTTGCTTGAAGACTGCCAATGAGGGGGAGCTCACCACCTCCTTAGGCAGCCTATTCCACTACTGATCTACTCTGACTGTGAAATGTTTTTTCCTGATATCTAGCCTATATCATTGTACTTGTAGTTTAAACCCTTCCTTTCACTACAACAGACACCCTGTGAGATAGGTGAGGCTGAGGGAACTCTGAAAGAACTGTGACTGCCCAAGGTCACCCAGCTGGCTGCATGTAGAGAAGTGGAAAGCCAAACTCATTTTTCAAGGTTAGAGACTCCTGCTCTTAATCACTACACCAAGACAGCTCTCTAATGAGTGAAAAGCTTCGTAGTACAGGCTCAAAACTCCACCTTCTCCAGCTTATCCTTCCATCAACCCTTTCAACAGTGACTGGTTTTTGTTCCACTCCCACCCACCTGCCACATTTGCTGCTTTCCCCTCCTGGCTCTCCTCCCTCTCAGACCCTCATCCCTACCCTCCTCTTTCCTTATATATTTAAAATGTGTCAAATGGCTTAAAGAAAGAGAATAGTTATCTACAACAAAGAAAGCTATGGTAAACCAAACCAAATATAACATATGAAAAGGAAAACAAATGAAAATTACTAAATTGGCCTATCTCTGAAATCTGAACCAAATTAATAGTGGATTGTAGTCTGTGTGATCAAACAAAATGGAAACCCTGTGTGGGTGGGAGCATTTGCACGTGCGCACATGTATGACCGTTTATGCACTGGAGGTTTCATGCTGGACTGCAAGCTGGAGTTTTAGTTGTGGCACGTTGCCTCACCTCTTCCTGCACCCACATGGGGGAGCATTTGGTCTGGTGCGCCTCATCTGCCCCTGATTTTTGCTCCTGCACGAGAGCTGGGCCAGTAAAGTTCCCAGTGCATAAATGGTCTATGAGAGAAAACCAGTGAAGAGTTCCTGATTGGTCCCACTGTCACCTATTATACATGGAGCAGCCACACCAGGTTGCTGCCATTCCGTTGCAGCGGGGCAAAAAGCCCTACTATTCCCCACGTGTGCATGGGGCAGGGGCTCCCCTGACTCACGCTGGCTGCTCTCACGCAATGGCCAGAAGCGCCGGGATGGCGCACACAATGCAGGGGTGGAAGCATTGAGAGTGCTCCACATCTGCGGCAGCAGAGGGGATCGGGGACATGGAGCCCCCGCTGCACGATGTTGGGAAGCGGCATACTGCTTTCCCACCATGTTGGAGGTGGGGGACACCCCTGTCAGAACTAGCAGGGTGACAGGCATCCCTGCAGGAATGCTGTAGGTCGGGGGGGGGGGAGCTGAGCTCCTCTGATTATGCACTGGGCTAGCCCAACCTAGCCCTTGCCTGTGCCCTTGGCAGACCCAGGAACGCGGAAGAATCCATGTTTCCTTAACACAGGTCTTCCAAGGGCCTAGGTAGGGCCAGGGATGGGACGGCAGCGACATTGAGCATAATTGGGGATTTTCCCCAAAGCCCTGTCGCTGCCATCTTGGGCATTCCAGCCCGTACATAATCGGTCTGTGTGAACAATAATGCATATAATCATGGCAGATAATATGCAGAGCTGGCAATCAAATCTGTAACTTTTCACAATATTTTTCATTCTAAGTATCCAACATTCAGATATAACTTTAACAGTTTCAGCATAGATTTATTATGTCAGGTGGCCATTCAGCAAGCCTGCTACAGCTATTTTTGAGACTGAGTCTATGGAAGAGATATGCTCTCTTGGTATTCATTTAAAAAAAAAACAACAACTGCAAAATAGCATTGGCTTCAGATGGCCTATGAGGTACTGGCAGAAAATACGATGCAGTAATTGCATTTTCTTAATTTGAAAAATATATTATTATTATTATTTTTAAAAATTGCTTTTTTTACATGGAAGCCATTAAAATGGCTGTTCTACAATTGAAATATGAAAAGGCAGCCAAATTAACTAGTGATGGAACCATCGTGACCAAGATAGTTTTGAGACCTGCTGAAATGCCGTGAGCATGCTAAGCAACAGCAAGAAGAAGAAAACACCAACACACACAAAAACAGAGTATAAAGGCAGCTCATTAATAGCCCCCAAAAGGAGTATTAAACAACAGAAATAACAGCCTTGCAAATAATCCATGCTGGTGGCTAAACTCTAATGAGGCTAGATGTGGAGTGTGAAGCCATAAGCCATGCTTAGATCATGTTATCTTTCTTTCCATCTTTCCCCTCAGCCCCCTTCTGAATCGCCTTCCGCCTCAGTTTGTGTTCTGCAAGAAAAAAAGTCAAGATTTACAAGAGATTGTGTTTCCAAAACACTCCTAATTGCTTGCTTGCTTGCTGCTCAAGGCCATATTTTTCTTCCTGGGGAACAGTTGAGTTTTTGCTTGGATATGGCAAAGTCTGATAGTCAAAGCTGATATGAGTAGTTTGGCATGGGGGAGATCCCAAAAATCTCTAGTGAGGAGGTTCACGTGTATAGCAATATCCATTGTATCCACTATTTAAAAAAAACCCAAAAACCTCTAGAACAAACAGCAACCCCTATGATAAAGCCACAAGATAGGTGAGAAGGGAACAGCATGCAAAACCTCCAAGGGTAATTGTATAAACTCTCAAAGTGGAGTCAAAGGGCTGACATGTGTAAGAGAAACCAGGGAAATGCTTCACCGTGAACTAGATCCCTCATGCTATCTATATCTTAATATACTGCAGGGGTGGCCAGACTATGGCTCTCCAGATGTCCATGAACTACAATTCCCATGAGCCCCTGCCAGCACTGTCCATGATATCTGGAGAGCTACAGTTTGGCCACCATTCTTAGGTACTCACAGCAACACTGCCCGCCTCACTCTCTCCTCCAGAGTCCAAACTACAGTTTCTTCATAGAACAACCTTTCTCAACCTTTTTACCATTGAGAAACCCCTGAAACATTCTTTAGATTTCAAGAAACCCCAGAAGTGATGTCAGAAAGCTACACCTCCCTACCTCACTCCCAGAAGTGACATCACACAGACACTCCAAGCAGCCTACTCTGCTGGGCTGGGAATAGGGCTGGGGCAGGCATTGGCTGCTCTGTTGCCCCCTGCCACACCCACGCACCCCCTCAATGCAATTAAGTTACAAGGAGAGCACTTACCTCTCTGACCATATGGTCATATCACCCCATAATTTTTTTTAAGTATATTAAAAATTCATGAATGCCCACCCAATCAGGGAAACCCTAACAGGGCATGGAGAAACCCCAGGTTTCCATGGAACCCCTGTTGTGAAAGCCTGTCAGAGAAAGATAGACAGCTGCCCTCCCTTCACCTGAGGGCAGAGCTCTCTCATGTCCTGGTGGGTCCTTTGACAGAGCCATTTCCTAAAAATTCAGAGCCACTGAGGTAATAGTTACACTTGGTAAGAAACTTTACCATTCCTTTTGCCATAGGATCTGGCTCCCTGCAAGGCAGACAACTTTAAGGCAAGCCAACTGACCCACAGTAACCATAATCCAAGTCAGCACCTATAGCAACACAAAAGCACAGAGGCCCAAAGTCATCCATGTGTCACATTAGTTCTAAGAGGACGGCTGCACCAAAGTCTATGAGTTTTCTTTTTCCTCTTTGAGGCTCCCACACTAATCTTCGCACATTTTCTTACCTACCCTGCTTTCTCGGTCTCTCAGGAATATGGGATCAGTCTTTTTAAAAACAACATCAGATTATACAATTCCATCAAGGCAGACAGATACTTTTTAATAAATCCAGCCTGTTTTCAAGAGCTGCCTGTTTTTTGTTTTGTTTTTTGGTTGATGTTTTTTACTGCTCGCCTGCTAGAAACACAATTCCATTCTAATCTTTAAAACTGTGTGCAAAGATCAAATGAGAATATTGCCCAGAGGGGGGGGGGGAAATAGGGCAGATCTGTTTGTCAGACCTATTAAACTGCTTGATTCACTTAACAACACAGGACTGTGGTCTGAGTCAGGATATTTTCCCCCAGCAGCATTTATTTCACTCACAGTTCAGTGATATTAATAGTAAAGAAGAATCTTGCCTCATGTGGCCAAAAGTGACCAAAGGGGAACCATTCCAATAAGACTTGTCCAAGAAAGTCCTGTGCTATCAATTAACATAAACGCATCCAGCTCTCTGATTCTTCTCTTCTGCTGGGGACGTGTTTGAGTGTGTAATGCCTCTAGGTTTGATAGGAACTGGCTATAACCGTGATATAAGTGTCATTCCAGATGCCCCTGTCTCAATCAACCTAAGTGGTGGTTACAAGTGCCTGTCAGATGTCCCTACTGATTATCTGATGCCATCTGGTAAATTAGCTTTGTTAAATCAACTTGGGAATTGTACAGAACATCCACCCCTGTGATTTCAGGAAGCAGTGGAGCAGAACATGAATATTCCAGCTGGCTTGAAGGAAATGAGTGAATAATGGATCTGATACCCCTGCTATACCAAGCCTATCCTTCCCCGTCCACCTGCTCCCTTGTTAGTGCCTCTTGCATTTCTGAAGGCCTAACTGGACAGTAATGTGACACTTTACTTTTCAGTCACCCAATCAGGACAGGTTTTAAATGGAAAGTTTTTAAAAGAAGGATCATATGAACCCAACACAAGGTCAAACTGCTAATCTTCAAGGAGCAGATTGTTAAAAATCAGTTTATTTAAATATGCACACCTTCTGGGTTTGCAGGCACAGACAATGCCAGTGGTTTTTTTTTTTATATTACTTTTATTTTGTCACCACTTGGAGTGGGGGTGGGCAATAAAGGCTCCTGGCAGAAAACCAGGCAGCCCTGTCTCTGGAGGAGGTATTTAAACTTCCGTGAGATAGAATGTGGAAAGGACTATCCCGTGAACATAGAAGCTTAAAGGAAGCAAGAGAGATGAATTTTCCACTTAATGAAATAGAAAGCGAACACCGCTCAATATTAGAGATGATACCATATTTTGAAAGCTGGCTGATGTGATTAGATTATGCCAATTCTGATTTAATTTCCCTTTGTGGAAATTAACTCTACAAGTGTTTGTTTTCATATCAGTTTCCTTTCTCATATAAATAATTTTCAAGTGTTATTTGTAGATTTGTGGTATATAAATGGCATAAAATGGAGCACAGATGAAATTGAGTGGTGTGTGCATATAAATGGCATCATAGAAAGAAACAAGCACTAAGCAAGTGTTGTTGACCAAAGTGAGGCAAGCCATAATGGATGGTAATGGACGTATGAAATAAAAAAGAAATTAAAATAGCGTTAATGGGTACATATTTTTCAGATACACTAGAGGTGTGGGCCAAAAGGCCTTGTGGGAGTTAGGCCAGCGGAACTGGCACCGACCTAGATTTGTTTTATTTATTTACTAGCTGCAAAGCCCAATCATAAGAACAGGCTTTGAAAGGGCCCCCCAAAGCCCCCCAAGGCCCCCGCGGATCATCGCAGAGCAGCCAAGTCCTGGGGGCCGGCAAGCGCTCCGGGCAGCTCTGTGAGGTGGCGGGGGTGCTTGCTGCGCCGTAAGGAAGTAGTGGTGACTTCAGGGCAGCAGGCGCACTTGCCGAGGCACGGGGGAAGGCCTGGATGCCCCCCCAGCCCAAAGTCAGTGGCGCTACCCCGCATCCCGGCAAGCATGCTCGGGGCCTGCACGAGGCGGCGAGCACGATCGCCGGGCTGTGGGGAAGGCCTGGCTTGGGCCCCCCCACCCAGAAGTCAGCGCCGGTTCCCCGCAACCCGGCAAGCACGCACGGGGCCTCCGTGGGGGAAGGGAAGGCCTGGCTTGGCCCCCTTACCCCGAAGTTGGCAGCTGTTCCTTGTACGCGGCCACTGGCTGGACAGCTGGAGGCAGCGAAGCCACTGCCAAGAGGCAGTGGCGCAGCCTTGGGCCGAGGTGGGCACATCAGCGTGGCCAAGTGGGCAGCAAGAGGCACCCAGGTGAGTGGACTGGGGAGACTGGGGAGGACCGGGGAGGCAGCAATGGTGGGGCAGAAGGCCATTTGGGAGAGGTGCGGCAGCCTCAGCAGTGACGGGCTGGGGGCATGGGCGGCAGCCAGCAGCAGGCAGTCTGGATGGAGGGTTCCTCATTGTCGTGGCAGCCAGTGGGGAAGGGCCTCAGCGAGGAGGAGCGGGTGCGGCAGGCTCCAGGGGCTATCCTAATCCGGATGTGCCCACCTTCACTGGGTGTGTCTGGATTGGCCCACTGACCAGGACACCACCTGGACACCACCAGGACAGAGTGGCCCTTTGCCACCCGGACAGGGCAGCCTATGTGGCTGTTTCCAAAATATTAGAGTCACCAGTGGTAAGGATAATTAGGTTTATAGGGCCGTCCTTCTCAGCCCAGCTATCTCAGGGTGGTGTACAACAGCTTAAAACAACAAAATTAAAACTGAAACCAATTCACACATTTAAAACACTATTAGCATCCCTTGCTTCTGAGCCTTTCCACTTCATCCTCTCACATTGCTCTCCCATATTATAAGCCAGGTCCAGATGTTATGAGTGAGAATGTTTCGAGGAAGGAGGAAGGTTCTTGATATTCTGGTGACCCAGCCACTACCAAATGTCTGGTGGAAGACTCCATTTTGTGGAACTGGTTGAGTTCCATCAGGGACTGTGTCTCCATTCTACCACGTAGGGACCAGGACCAAAAAGACTCTGGCCCTCATCTTGGGCAAGAAACTACCAGCCTGTTGGAACCAGCAGAAGGTAATGCTCTTCAGGGGACATATTTGGAGAGGCAGTCCCTCAGGTAAGCTGGGCCTGGACTGTGAATGGCCTTTAAGGTCAAAATCACCTTGAACCTAATCTGGTACTCTACTGGGAGCCAATGCAGCTGCCTAAGCACAGGGTATATATGAGCCCTCTACAGTGTTCTAGTGAGGACTCTGGCAGCTGCATTCTGGACCAGCTGTAATTTCCAGAGTAGGGGCAAGGGCAGGCCCTCACAGAGTAAGTTACAGAAGTCTAATCTGGGGGTGACCACTGCATGCTTGATTATGACTGAGTGATCTGGGGCCTGGAAACACACTAGTAGCCTAGCTAGGCATGGATCAAAAATGATAACTTGAGCCTCCATAACACATCACCTTGAAAGTGTGCCAAATATCTGTTAGCTTTGACTGTCTTGGTTTGTGTCTTCTGCTGTGTGTGTATTTTAAGTATACGCCATTTTGTGTCCCTGGCATGTTCACAGGATAGTCTTTTCCACATTCTGTCCTACAGAAGTTTAAGTACCTCCTCCAGAGACAGGGCTGCCCGATTTCTTGCCAGGAGCCTTTACTGCCCACCACCACTCCAAGTGGTGACAAAATAAAACTAATATATTTTTTAAAACATTGGCATTGTTTGTGGTTGTGTAATGACATCACTTCTTGGGAAAACCCAGAAGAGACATCAGGTAGTGTGAGCAACTTCCAGAAAGTCTATGGTAGAGTTCCCAGTGGTTTCTAGAACTATTCACTTTCAGTGTCAACATTTCTACCACCACCTTTCCCAGCCCAATCCCTTCCTTCTCCACTCTTCATTAGGCTCCGCATCCACCCAGTTCACAGGACAACAGAGGCTCCTAGGCTGCTTGGGGAAGAAGCAGGATGGCCTGGTGCCTGGTGTGACTTCCCCTGCACAGTCTCTTTGCCCGTCAGGCCTTCTTTTCCATAAGAGAGGGAGGAATAGTAGGAGATTGTCCCCTACTTTTCTGCTGCGGAGCTCTTCTTCTGCTGGCTCTCCACATATGGCCTCTTCTCCTGCAAGCTTCTCCACTGCTGCTGCCAGACTCCATGCCCATCCTGCTTGTTGCCTGCCTGCACCCAAGACGACTCCCCCTGTCACCTGGCCTGCCATCACTTGGCCCACCCCATCCCACATCCACAAAGGAGAGATGGAGAAAGTGGCTCCCCACTCAGCTCACATGGGAATGGTAGCCAGGATCCTTTTCCCCACCTGACTCGGGCACAGCAGACTGCACCGCACCCTGCTTTGTATGTGCCCAGGTCCATGTCCACTCCATGTGGCAGTTCAACTCATGGTGCACCCACATCCCTGCATGCATGCCCCAACCTGCCTCCTCCTCTCTCTTTCTCTGGCTGAGTGGGGCCAATCAACACACAAAGCTCAGGATGACATTCTAGCGTTGCAAACTCTGTGGTAGCCACTGCAGACTTCTCTGGGCCCTACCATGCAGCTACAGCCTCAGTAGGTAGGAGGGCTTGGGAGAGTCTCCAAAAAAGGTTCCAGGAGGAAGTCAGTGTGTACTATCACAAAAACAGTTCTGTTTTTTCCCATAGGCCAAGGAAGGAGCGATAAAGAACAGAGGGGAAATGCTGTTATGGGTGGCACTTCTCGTTCATATTCTCTCCCCCTAGCCTGAAGTATGCATCTAAAAAGGTAGTACATGAATAGAAAGCCTCGAAAGTGGCCAAGTCTGAGCCACCCTCCCACCACTTCAACATAATGAGACTTTAAATAGCTTATTACTTTCCACAATTGGGGTAACAAAAGTATAAATGCTATAATAATTTACCACTTCATACCCTTATCATTGGTATAATTGCCATAAAGATGGTTATATCCTGTCCCTTTGGGTAAAAATCTCATGACTTGTTTGTACATCAACATTATGGCCTTCTGACTTTTATTCTGCACTTTGTGCTCTGCCTATTATTTCTATGTCTGCATTATCCTCTGGGTATAGTTATCTTGAGAGAATCATCTATGCACCTAGTTATATTCTCCTAAGGGTATAGTTATACTGCCAGCGATATTTAAATTTTCTTCCCCCATTATAGTTATACTCCGGGTGCAGGTATACAAGAGAGTCAATGCAAATAAGGTTGCTCCAGCAATACTTTACATAGCCAAATGTATACAATCATGCTATTACCAGAAATAACTCTATGTCTGCCAACTTTAATTCCAGTCCAGTCTGGGCAGGAGGAGCAATCGGTTTTGTATAGTGGTTAATGGTGGCTTCTAATCTGGAGAGCCAGGTTTGATTCCTCATTCCTCAACATGCAACTAGCTGGGTGACCTTGGGCTCATCATAATTCTGTCCTGTCAGAGCTCTCTCAGCCCCACCTACCTTCACAGGGTGTGTGTTGTGTGGAGAGGAAGAGAAAATGGTTGTAATCCACTTTGAGACTCCTTTGGGTAGTGAAAAGCAGAGTATAAAACCAACTCTTCTTCAGTCAGAGTAGGAGACTTCAACATATCTTCCCTTCAGAAGATGACACCTATGCAGGTTGATTTTCAGAGTTCCACTTTATTCCACAGTTTTCCCATGCAGAGGAGCTGCTCCATAACCTGCAAGCAGCTGTCTGGTTCCCTCACCTGCTGTGCTCTATCAGGCCTCTGTTTATGCCACTGCCTTTTAGTCCCTCCAGCTCCTGATCAAGGTTGCCCTTAAACCAACTTCTAGGTTTTGTCTCTCACCTGGAAAGCAGAGGAGAGTTTCAGGTCATTGTCACCCTTTTCCCCTTTGCCACCCTAAGGAAACATTAGCTCCTCCTTTTCAGGGACAACCCTGATCCACCCTGAGGCTTCGGGGAGGGCAGTATATAAATATAATAAATAAACAAACTTTTTTGTTGAATCTCTGCCTATTTTGTGGCTCTTATGAGGAAGGAAGGAAGGAAGGAAGGAAGGAAGGAAGGAAGGAAGGAAGGAAGGAAGGAAGGAAGGAAGGAAGGAAGGAAGGAAGGAAGGAAGGAAGGAAGGAAGGAAGGAAGGAAGGAAGGAAGGAAGGAAGGAAAGTTTAATGAGTCTAGTTCAATGCCATTCTACAATGTTTGCCATCAGAATAATTTTGCTTGAAAAAGAAGGGATACATCTTTCTGTACACCTGAAAAAGCCCCAGAGGTGCATAAATATCTGAAATCTAAATGGCAGACATCTAGGTTCCATTCCTTTCTCTACTACTAGCAAGCTTGACATCAGCCAAGGCATTAATCTGTCTGTGTGATGTTTTTTTTCCACATTTAAAGTAGGGGTGATAGCATTGTCTGAGTAGCATGAGTAGAGTTTGGTCACTGTGGGAAGATTAGCCACAATAATGCATGAAACAAGTAGAGTTTAAAAGTGTCCCCCTGCCCATGTCTGGTTTCTGGTCGAAATTGCTTGTGATGCAGAGGTGTTATCTAGTGAATGACTGAAGCATCCCTTAAGCTGCCAAGTTTGTGCTGACTCTGGCAGATGGGAGACACTGGCAGTTTGGCAGACACAGCAATTCTAATAATAATAATAATAATAGTGCATTGTGAATGCTATAGGGAGGAAAAAACTGGGTCATTGTATCATATAATGAGGGAAAACTGGGGTGGCTATAGTGTTGTGACCGAGAAGAATGTGTTTTTTATTTTCAAGAGTATTCTAAAATATGGAGGCATTTTCTATAAATTCACCAGTAAATCCTAAAGTATGCTAGAGAATTGATACCAGAATTAGACAAAAAAAAAACTCCACACAATGACTTGTGAGGCATTAATAACTAAATATGTAGAATGTCAATTTAAATAAATTGACAGAGCAACCCTGCGTGCGGGAAAGGGAAAAAAGAATAGGGAGCTGACTGACCCCTACACTGGAATAATATATGCTGGTATAAGGAGCGTTTATACTAGCGGAGGGGATAAGCAGCATTGTGCAGCACACTTGCACTGGTGCAGGTGCACTGCAGCTGTGTGTCAGCAAGGTGATGGAGCAGACTCCTCTGCTAGCAGAAATGTGGGTGTGTCAGGGGACATGGCACCAGACAATTGGTTCCCAAAGCTTTTCCAGCATGGGAACACCCCAAGAACAGATGCATTTGTGCCAGCAAAAATGTTGGTGCAGGCCTTTAGTGGCCATGGTAACTCCCAATTCACTCCCCACCACTCAGCTGTAACCACGTCCTTAGGAACCCAAGCCATTCAGGATCCCTATACCACTTCTGCCCATCCTCAGGATTCAATGACAGCCCACCCTGCCCTGCCCTAGAAATGATTCCAAGAGGTCACCCCACAACTCTCACCTTGGTGACTTAGAACTAGTACATATGCACCTTAGTGATGGACAAAACACATATAGAATAACTAGCAACTCTGGGTGAGCACTTGTGGGAAAGTCACCACCATAAGCAATGTCCACACTCTGTGACTGATCTCTGCCAGATTTCAGACTTCACAGGTATAGCAGCTCACCCACCCGGATCCCAAGGGGCAGTCACACACAAGCAGGTAATCAAGGAATCCTTTCCCCAACCCCCATTCCCCCCTTGGCCAACAACAGTGGCATCAATCCACAATGGACAGTGTCTTCCATTCCTGAACCTGGCAGCAGAGGGGGGCACATGGACCCCATGCAACAGGCAGTTCAGTGCATTGGGAGCCACCCAAGGCATCTGTTGGTAGAGGGGCTGAAGATGGTGCCACCAGGCTGCATGCCCTGCCCACTGGCAGTGCTCCCTCTGCACAAAATGCACCAGAGGGTGGGGAGCCAATTCAATCTTAGTGCCAAATGATTCCACCTGATAGCCAAACTGTTCCTTTGCCAGTGCCAACGGTCCTGATGCTGCTGAGAAAGGGTGACTTGTACAGGATATTTGACGGGATGTGGATGGCCTGGATTCAGCCACCTGTCAAGTCCTCCTTGGCAATGGAATTCCAGATGGGGCACCCATGACTGTTAAATACCCTACAAGCTGCCAGCAATGAACATTGTCAGCTCCTGTGGCCCACCCCTCTCTGAACCCTGCCAGTGATGGATGCTTGACTTGGCCTCCTTGAATCAAGAATCCCAGTGATCCTGGCTGCCCTATCATACCACCTTCAGCTCACAACAACTCTGGAATGGAATGTTGCAGCAGAATCACCATGGCAGAAGTTGGCACCTCTTTCCCCTTCTGGCTGCCATGTAACAATCCACCACAGCAGAAGTTGGCTCTGCCCATGATTTAATGGATTCATAAGTCAGATATAGAATTGATGGAATTCATTGATATCAGCTGTGTCTACAATAGGGATCCTGATCAATTTCTATTGAATGGTCACTCTATTTATCTTCATATATATCTTTGGTTTTTCCATAGAAATGCTGCAGGCTGTGCCTTCTCATTTTATTAATCATACAGCTCATAATATTTTCTTTTTACCAAGTTCATTCTGCAATGAAGTATGCCCTTCACGTACCTGATGAAAAGGGCTTTAATCCCACAGAATAATCAATTACCTCAATGCAAATGATGGTTTTAAAAGGGTGTCAGTCTGTTTAGGTTTGCACAGTTAATGTAAAACTTTAGGATACCCCCAAACCCCCTTTTTCTTTCTTTTAAAATAATTAATTATTACATGCCTTTGTTCTTCACATGGCAGAAGTCCAGGACGTAAGCAAGAGGTCAGGACCATGGACAGAGACCAGCTGCAGGGAAGTGTGAGGCGGACTTGAGCAGCTAAACTTAGGAACGATTTGCTGCCCTAACAAGCTGACTATGAGAACCCTTGTGTGTACCTCATTGTGTGTGTCGCCATGCATGAGTGTTGTGTGGTGATGGCACAGGGTGGTATGGGAAGCCGGAGAACTTCTTTAGAAGAATAACTTCTAAGGAAGTTGAATGCAAGGGGACTGTGATGCATCCAATTATACTTATTTCTCGGAGTCATGTCACTTTTTACTTTGCTCCAAGAAGTTACTTCTTTTAAAAATCTGGAGTCTCACGGCATTATTTTTGGAAGTACTTGTTCAATGAAAAATATACAAGTAGAGCACAATCCATGGCACTCTGTATGGCTTTGTCTCTTCCAAACAAAATCTGTTTCATCACATGCATGCACACATACAAACATACTCAAATATATCTCATCCAGCCCATACTCTCAGCTGGGTGGAACCACCTCCAAGCTCTTATGATACTTAACAAAGCCTTCAGAGAAGATTCCTTAACAATTAACAGCTACTGAAAAAAATCCATCCATCCATTTGGAGTCATCAGTATAACAAAGGAATGGTCAGCCAGCAGTTGCTATGTTAGAACAATGCTCCTTTTATCACACAAGCCAACACTTGATTTTGACAGTATGTTTCCTTTACATTTTGGAAATATATTTGGTAAATCAAGTTCTGGATTTTCCAATCAAACGTATACAGACCTAATTTCCCAACAACTGAAGGCACTTATGTGAACGGAACTGAAATGTTCCTCTCTCTCATAGCATTCAATTAGACTCTCCAAAATGTTGATCCTGAGAAACAGCAAATCTTAAAGAACGGCATCAGGGGTAAATTGGGTCTGTAGCAGGAAAGGAGATTTAGTGGGAATTGCAGTAATTCCTTCCACTAGTGGAAAATTGAGGTTGAAGCTAACCCATAGAAACTGCAAATGTAACCTGGAATTCAAATTGAAGCAGAGTACTCATATATTCTGTTTTGCCTGTTTTTTTTTAAATCTCAGTTTCATGTTATAGAAAATTTTTGAACAGAAACAAATAATTAAAATATGATTCTATTATGGAAACTGAGTATTTTAACCATCTGTTTACGTAGCCCAAAGGTTCTCAACCTTCCTAATGCCGTGACCCTTTAATACAGATCCTCACATTGTAGTGACCCCCAACCATAAAATTATGCAAGGGTTCTTTCACAGATATTAAACCAAAACTGATCAATGGCGTGAAGATCCATTATTCATGATTGTGACCCTTGTGAAAGTGTTGTTCAACCCCCAGTGGGGTCCCAACTCCCAGGTTGAGAACCACTGGGCTAGCACAGCCATTATTAGCTTTCCAAAATTCTTTCCTGCTGGAAGGAAGCTGGATCAGAAATAAAAGCACAGTAGAGTCATAGAATAACATGAGCACAGGCTTGGATCTTCAGCTATCCCCCTTTCCACTGTGGGGACAATCCTCCACTGGAAATCTTTCAGTGCAGCTAGCTCCTTCCACTCATACAACATCAGTGAGCTGAAAAGTGACTACCACCAGAGGATGGATTCTAGATGGATTCATGGAATATTGATTTTCATTAATTACTCTTATGTATAAGCAAAATCACTTTATGATCAGTGTAAACCTCAAGATCAATATCTGTTTCTTTTGTTCTAGTGACAAAACTCATTGTTTTCTATGTCTGTTCTTGAATAAGTACAATGGAGAACTAGTACATGATATCACACCTTAGTAATGGGTTAAGAAACTTCCAAATGTCAATGTTTTAACATTTTCTTATCGGTATATACAATTTTTGGTACTGCTGTTGTCCGTTCATTTCTTTGCCTAGATCTATGTGTCATGGCCATTAACACCTCCAGCGCATTCCTTTCCTAGCAGTATTTCTGATTTGGCAAAATCTATGAGAATCTTTTGCCTTTTGGATCTGTCCATAGAGTTTCAAAGTTGGACCATAAGGAAGGCCGAGCATCAAAGAATTGAGGCTTTTGAACTCTGGTGATGGAGAAGACTCTTGCGAGTCCCTTGGACTGCAAGGCGAAAAAAACGGTCAGTCCTAGAGGAGATCAACCCTGACTGCTCTTTAGAAGGCCAGATCCTGAAGATGAAACTCAAATACTTTGGCCACCTCATGAGAAGGAAGGACTCCCTGGAGTAGAGCCTAATGCTGGGAGTGATTGAGGGCAAAAGAAGAAGGGGACAACAGAGAATGAGGTGGCTGGATGGAGTCACTGAAGCAGTGGGTATGAACTTAAATGGACTCCGGGGAATGGCAGAGGACAGGAAGGCCTGGAGGATCATTATCCATGGGGTCGCGATGGGTCAGACACGACTTCGCACCTAACAACAACAATAACAACAACAATGAGAATCTTTACAACTGCTAAGTAAGTTAACGCGTAATCATTTGGAATTCTAATTTGTACTTTCCCCCATAATAGAAACTAAAACCAGAATTTGACAGGTGGAACAGATTACACCTTCACAGACAAATCAGAAAATCATTTGTTCTCTAACAGTCTATGTCAATACAAAAGGAGATAAAGGATTTTTATTTTTAAGCATTCAGTTTCTCCTTACTGGCTCCCCTCCCCCCTTTTGTAAAGGTAGTTTCAGCCATTATTTTGTGGGAAACACTACTGAATTGAAGTCACCATCTTTCCAGCACCGAAACAGCCCTAGAAGTAATGAATGACTCCTGTTGTTATTAGCAAAACAGGGTATCACTCAATCTGACAAAATAATGTATGAGTTCTCTACAGATAGGCACTGTGCAGAAGGAGTCTTAGGTTTCAAGTCAATTTCACAGTGGATTATTAAAGGGCATGTGTTTTATTTGTTAAGGAAATTCTTTATTGCTCAATTGACATATAGCTGTTTACCTGTTTGGTCAACCAATTTATTTTGTAATGTTCCCCCCACACACACCTTTACATAAAATCATGTTTATTTCAAAACTTCAGGTATTGTTGAGGTGTAGGGAACATCTTTGTTATCTAAAATGGCACATGTCCTGGAACGTCACTGAGCAACATTTCCAGACTTCCATCCTAAGTAGTGTCTTCTTCTTCCTACTTAAGTGACTCTTCCTCCAAGACCTACAAGGATGTGTGGGGAAGAAAGCACAGTGATTAGAAAAAGAGGATCTAGGCAGCCGCACCATGATATAACAACATCCTAACAAACTAGGGTTTAAAACCTCAGCCCAAACTCAGTGTTGACATCTTGTTGCCACCCTCAGAAGAGATGCCAGATCCCCCTCGCCACTTTATGGGGATTGATAGTATGGCTGTTGCCATATCCATGTTAGGAGACTACTGGAAGAGTGTAGCCTGGGGAGGGCAGAGCCTCAGTGGGGTACAAATCTCCAGAGTCAACCCCCCAAAGAAATCTATTTTCTCCACAGGAATTGATCCCTGTAGTCTCATAATGAGCTGTAATCTGAGGCATGACCAGGTCTCATCTAGAGGCCAAAATCCCTACACAGGACACGTCCACAACTTTCCTGAGATTAGCTATTTTTCTATCTGAAACATGCCATAGTATGATTGAAAGAACTGCAAAATAGAGGGTAGGGGGATTTCTGTTCAAAATTGAAGCATTCCCAAGTTTGCAGAAAAAGCTGATATCTGAGGGAAAATAATATATCCTGGAATGAAAACTCCCCAACTGACACAAACAAGATCTGTAGCTTTAAGAATGCCCACTAGATTCTGTGGCAGTTGGGGTTTGCTTAGCAACCATAAGAGTATTGCCAAGCATTCCAAGTCTTGATTTCAAGAAAGCAAAGTGATAAGGACGGGAGCAGGAATACACCAAGAGGTTGAAACAATTGTCCTGTCGCCTGATGGAGGAAGACTTGCCAATGACAAGCCCAGTAGCAACTAGTGGAAAACCACAGCCAATGTCATTTAGCCTGGCTTGGCAGGGGTGTCTGTGGTGCCCTTAGGCCTGACCAGCTGACAACACGAGCAGTCACACAACTGGGACGGGCTCTGAGCTGACAGCCAGCCCACAACATAGCTAGACTATTCCTGGGGAGATAGTGAAAATTAGGAAAGGGGAGAGGGAAGAGCTGAAAAGAAAAAAAACTAAAGGTAGGTTGAGTACTAGGCGGAAACAAAAATAAATAAATAAAAAGGAAAGAGCCTGTTGAAGGCCTCTATGTTTATTAATTTGTGAATTGTATAGGTTTAATAATGGTTTTGTTGTATTTTTAAAATACGGTGAGCTGCCTTCAGTTCCACAAGGAAGAAGACAGCTAACAACTGTCTTAAATAAAATAATAAGAATCAGCGAAATATTTAGAAACAAAAAGTAGCAGGAAAAGAGGGGAAGAGTGGAAAATGCATAATGGGTAGTACATATATCAACACATAGCAATTAAAACAGAAATGACATGAGATGTGTGATATGGTTGTTTCTATCAGTTTTTCACTTAGGGTAACAAAATAAGAGGCCTTTTAAGGGTAATCAAAATTGGTATCTCCACCATTTTGGGATCCAGTTTGGGATACCAATTTTGGTTTGGGAAATATACGGAGATTTTGTGATTGAAGCCTCTGGATGGTGAGGTTTGTTGACAGTGCTAAGAACAACATGTGTTCGGGAATAACAGCCCAATATTTTAAAATTTTTGAAAAATGAAGAACTGTGGGCGTCACCATATAATGATCTTAAGTTCAGTGGCAGCTATTATATTCTAAATAGTGATAACATTCAGTAACAAGGTAGGATCACATATATTTTCAATATGTTGAAAGAAACCACACAGCAACATCATCTGAATTCCCCAGCTGTTAGTTCTGGTCCATAAGAAACTGATGTGTGAATCCTGGACTGGACTGGGGTGGAGCTAGATGGTACACTTATGATTTGTCTTTTCAATAAAATAGAATTTACTTTTCAAGTATTGAACTTTATCTTTCAAGTATTGAACTTTATCTGCTTGCACTAAACTGAGGCTACATGTAAGAGGTTTTCTCTCAATATAGGATTTCTAACAGAAGAAAGTTAATAAAAGCATTCTAGATGCTATAAGGGCCAGAAAAAGGCTTTTCACGTAGCCTAAATTCAGTTGGTGGCAATTTCCAATAGGTGGGTTTTTGTGCTTTATTGGTTTGGAATCCTTAGCTGGGTACAGGACAGACAACCCACCAGGGAGTGCAGTAAACAAGGGTTTTAAAATATTCTGTAAATCCCCAGAGGGAATCCCTCATCTCAATCAAACCCATTGCAAATACACACACCTCCAATCCCCTTGTCCCAATATCCTCAGTCATCCATACACTTTAGCATAATCTTTACACCTTTGAAACAATTGCTCAAATCCCAACCAAGAATTAACATCAAGCTTATCAACAGAAAGCATTTCTTCAGAGCTATAAAAGCATCTCTGCCAAATATTTGTGGGTTTGGACAAAAAAAAAAGAAAGAGAAAACCCAAGCCATGATAATTTATGAAATGTCTACACTTTTATTGACTCCTTCAGAACCCCTTATAAAGAAAACCACAATAGATTGTCACAAGTGCTCAGGAAATACTCAGGCTTGAGTGTCTGAGAAAGATAACTTGCTGGCTAATTAACTAGAGGTTTTTAAACAAACCTGACCCTTTTCTACTCAAGAATTTTTGTTCTCCTGAAAGGAGCTTGCTAGAATCCAGCTGTAGTCTCTTGAGAAGGCTCCAGGGGGGGGGGGAATCCTTTTAGGAAAGCCTTTTAAAGAATTGCTACAGAACTCAGGTGCTAATGTTGCTTCACCCTTCAGGTGATGCGGTGGTCTGCTATCCACAGAGAAGCAGCTTTGACCTCATCCCACACATACAACTGAACCCACTAAGTATTTTTCTCCACATAATTCAATAGCTACCATTGATTTGTATGGGGGGGAGTAAAGGGTTTGTACCGAAGGAAAGGAGAGCCATAAAAGGGGGAGGAAAACCAGAGGGAATATGGGGAAATAGACAGCTAGTATCAGAGGGGAAAAGAAGAGGCTGAGGTCAATATGCAAGGAGACATTTTCTTCACACCTCTGCCCCCACGCTGTCTTTGAGCACCGCCATGTTTTATTCACCCCTCCCTGCCCCACTCACTCTGCCACCACGGCCTCATTTTCGTCACCCCTCCCTGCCCCACTTACTCTGCTGCTTCCACCTCATTTTCTTTACACCTTCTGCCCCAGTTGCTCTGCTGCCACCGCCACTGCCTCACCTCAGTTTCTTTGTACCTCCCTCCCCCACTCACTCTGCCACTGCCACCACCTCGTTCTCTTCACACCTCCCTGCCTGCTTTCCCTCACCACCAGGACTCCAGGCCTGCTGCACTCACTTTGGTCACCCTGGGCTCTCCATTTCCCCTCACCTTCTGCTCGCTCTGTGCGGGGGTGGAACGTACAGACGTCACATCCATCAACATAGCCATTTTTGAGACCATACTAGAAGATGCTTCCATATCAACAATAAGACATCTTGGAGGTCATTAATTAAAGGGGTTGCAGTAAGTCAGAAGCAATTTGACAGCACTTAGCACACACATAATGTTGATATCTTTGTGGGAACGCAATCAGGTGGATCTCTGGGTTTTAAAAACAAAAATTTTTTATTCTGTGTATATTTTAAAATGTTTTATTGAGAAATACTGACATTGTTTTTTTTTTTTTTTTTTTTTTTTTTTTTTATAATAATTTTATTGTTTATTATTATATAAAGCATTTACAGAGAAGTTGTAAGGAGAAAACAACCAGTTGATATGGTTTGCCATCTCTTTTAACATAGGTATTTAGTTCTCATCACATATTATTCCTAGTCTAGAAGTTTTTACCATATTTCTTAGCCAAGTGATTGTTAATACATATGAGATCTGTTATAGGAATACATTCTGTTATTATCTTAAATGATATTAGGTCAATCTCCTTCATAAGTTGGCCCTAACCCAAGAATTACTGCTGTTGTCTTGTTAATGCCTATAAAATATGGTTTGTCATCCTCTTTTGGCATACATATTAACATACATATTCAATTCCCATCGCATATTAATCCTGATCTAGGAGTTATTACCATCTTTCTTAACAAAGTAGTAGTTGATACATAGGAAGGTATAATCTATTATAAGGATATATTCTATTACTGTCTTAAGTAATATAAAGTCAGTTCCCTTCATATATTGGACCTGTCCTAAAGATTGCTACTGCTTTTTTTTTTTTTTTTTCTCACAAGAAGCCAGGAGAATACTCCATTGTTCAGCTCATCTTTCAGGTGGTCGCAGAAAATGAAATTGTATTTTTTTCCATAGTAGAGTGTTTCTGATTGTCCTTCTGTCAGGGCCAGAGAAATCTCTTGCTTGATTCTTGCTTGTAATCGCCTTTGAGGGGGCTCTGAAACCTTTGTCAATCTGGATCTCTTCCTCTGGTCGCACAGAAATATCTCCTGATAGCTTCCTAGTTGCTGTCGCTTTTGAATAGACTCTTTTTATTTTGCTGATCCAAGTCATTTCCTGCTCTGAATAGACTTCCAGGTTTTTGGTACTTTCCTTCCATGAATCTGTTTTCCCGGGTTCTTTAAAGATACTTTGGGTTTTTACATCTCTGGCACTCTCTCCCTCCTGAAGTTTCACTTGATTTACTGTTGGCTGAGCTGCGTCATCAGCTGGTCTCTCCGGATCTTGGGCTCTATCCAAAAACTCCCCCTTAGTCCCACGAATTTCCTTTTCCAGCTTATTGATTGCTTTCAGTATCTCTGAGTTTCCTTTGCATAACAAATGGAAAAGCTGTGCCTTTGATAATTCTTCCATAGTTCTAGGCAATCACAAACTATAAACAGAAAGTCTCGTGAGGTCTCGCGGGAGCACGAGCGATCCCAAATTATCAGTTTGTCGATCTCCGTATCAAGTCAAATTCTCCCACTGAACGTTCACCCATAAATCTTCAAAGCACTCTCTTTGTTTGGTTAATGGGTGTAATTAGCTGGGAGTCTCTCACTCGGGGAAAGAAGGAATTCGCTTGTAAATTGGTTGAGGGAGGGGGAGGGAAGAGCTTGTGAGAGGAGAGAGAGAAAAGCCAGAAAGCTTTCAATTCTTACTGTTGTAGGTTCCAGCTTCTGTCAACTTCTGCTCCTATTGATCTGGTAAATGATGGTCTGGGAAGAATGTGAGGTCGGCTGGTCGTTTCAAGCTTGTAAAGTTGTTTGCGACAAAGACGCCATCTTGACCTTGAGCTCAAGCCGCTATTAATCCAAGGAGGTCTTGCTTCTCCCTACGGATCTGTAGGACCCTCAGGTCACCGTTCCCGGTTCCTGGGGCGACCGGTGAACAGATTTGCGTATCTGTTCAGGTCAGCCAGGTGCATAAGCACCTGACCCTCGGCATGGCTTAAGAGCTGAACTGAAGTCCAGCTTTCCCTATGGCGCCATCTTGAGGTCTCATCGAGAAATACTGACATTGTTGTCCAATTACAGATCCACTACAGGCTATAGTTTTCAAAGCTGCAGCCTGAGCATGGGTGCAGCGAGGCAGATCCTAAGTTCTCTACAGTATGTCCAGGCTCACAGTGTAAAGCTGCATGGCCTGCTGGGATCCTTTGCCATAACGTATCAGCAGTAATTGGCTGGCAGCAATGAACTGCATAGGAAATACTACATGACTCAAGACTACAGGATCCTTACACTCCAAGGCAGCACCACCAATCCTTCAGGACCCAACTTCCTACAAATGCCTTTATGGGCATCTGAGAGGCCCTCAAAGATGAAAGAAAAGGCAATTTTCACCATGTCTGGTTGTTTTCTCAAGTGGCATGTGCAATTCTGTCTGGAGTCAGTTCAAAAATCTGGCTTCAGAGGGTAGCCGTGTTGGTCTGCAGTAGAATTATTAGATATCAGTCCAGTAGTACCTTAGAGAACAAACTTCATTTAGGGTTGCACAGGGTATGGAGTCTTCCTGGTTCCAGATTCAAATCTTCCTTGAAATACAGGCCTCTTGGAGGTCCTCTGAATAGGAACGTGGCACAAGAATCATTCTTTGGACTAGACATCACTGTGTGTCCTCTTGCAGGAGACAGTCTCCGAAGTGTAGGGATATGTCATTTGGCATGGTCCAAACATTATTTGGGGACATATCATTGCCCCAGTGTCTATCTGATTGTTCTGGGGACACCTACATTGCAGCAGCTGGCACAAGCACCAGGAAACAGCATAGAATATAATCATATAAGTGGAAAGGACCCTCTAGTCCAACCCTCTGGTTAATGCAGGATCAGCCCAAAGCATCCAGGATAAGTATCTGTCCAGCTGTTGCTTGAAGACTTCCACTGAGGAAAAGCTCAACACTATGCAGACAAATCCACTGCTGAACTACTCTGACTGTGAAACAATTCAAATACGTATTGTATTGGAATTGAATATATATACACACACACACACAGACACACACACATACATACAGAAAGAGAGAGAGAGAGAGGAGAGAGAGAGAGAGAGAGAGAGAGAGAGACTCTTGTGGCGCAGGGTGGTAAGGCAGCCGACATGCTGTCTAAAGCACTGTATTGAGTCTGCCAAGAAAATGCTAGAGGGCGTCACCCCAAGGGTCAGACATGACTAGGAGGACAGGGGGAAAGATTTGTTTTTAGCTTTCAATAGACCTCTGATGAACCTAATGGGGTTCCCCCCCCTTTTTTTTTTTTACAATGCTATTCCCCACATTTCTCATGTTTTCCTCCTAATAATCCTTGCATCCATGTTCATTTGGTCTTACTTGCATGACATCATGCTACCAAATCTGCATTATAACACCACCCCATTCACTGGTTGATCTCTGATTCAGTGGGATCACTCTTGTAACTAATCCAGGCAAGAAGGAGCAGAAACAACCTCCAGAAAAAGAGATGCTGAAGAGGGGAAAAACAAGAGCACCATCTGTTTCCTGGGGGAAACAACAGCATCAAACAGGATTTTTGTAAAATAAAAAGAAACCCTGAGTATTTACATAAATATTCTGGGGAGAAGCCCAGGCTTCTCAAAATCTGAAGACTGAAATTCTGGATACACTCGTTTTTCTGCAGCTGTTTGCCATTTATAGATTCTTATGAATATGTTCCAGCAATATCCACAAAAGTCTTCATTGTTATCTTTCAATATGGTATATCATCATGATCCCTTTGCCATGAATATTCTTTGAACATCACTCACTCATCTTTTTCATCCTGCCATCATTGCTTAGCAGTCACATCAAATGCTTCTTGGAAAACAGGTTAGTGAGGAGTATGGTGAACATGTGGGAACAGTCAACAAACAACACAACTATAGCACATTTGGCTGAATGGGAATACATTGACAAAACATCAGTTTGGTTATGTGAATTAGCCCTGCAGGTTGGCCTAGGTTGCTCATCAGGTAAAGCAGGGATTGTGAAGACTGAGAAGACTGTGTGACAGCTCAGACATCTCTTCTGCAGAACAACTTCGTTGCTCAGTTACAGGGAGACCCCTGACAAGCTAAGAAGCCAAATTGTCAGTGGAACTGCTGCTCTGCCGCGCTTAACAAACACATTCAGTTCAAACAAGTGTTTGTTTGTTGCAAAAGAGGAAATCTGTGTTGTTTATCATAATGGTTTTGTTAAACCACATTTAGAACATTAGGGCATTGTTTACTCAGCAACTTATGACCCTACAGTGGCTCAGATGACAGGTAGGCAGAGGAAGAAAGGAAGAGCGTAGGGAGGAGAGAAAGGAGATGCAACAACAGTTATTTTCCTGACGCTTCTTGGACAGGAACTTATGAAGGCTTACCGCTCATCCGTCAAAGCAAACCTCAAACACAACCATAGGGCAGTACAAACAAATATCTACAGAGGATGGAAGTCTGGAAGTTGTCCAAGTAAGACTCCACACTGATTCAGCCACAGACTATTTACTTTGAGATATGTTGACAGTTCACCATTACTGCATATCTCAGAGCCCTCAGGTGACAACCTCAGTGGGTATCAATCACCAAAAATGATTGATTTCATTTCCGGGGGCTGGCCAGGGTTCACTGCTAGACCACATATCTGGCTATTGCCAATCGATATAAACACTTAGCTCAGTGCACCAATAGGTTGGCTTCTTACAGCAGTTTCATATGTTCATTAGAACTTTATGAGTTTACTTAGATAAGAATATAACTCAAAATTGGCAGTTGTTGGGCAACCCCCTTGTTCCCACACTTCCTCATGTCAAAATGCAACAATTACAGAATTAATAGAGAATGCCATGGGAAACACCACTGTTTTTTCACAGTTGTTTTTGTATAAGCATCATGTTTTTCTGGGAATGATTCGTGTATATTTGCTTCTTAGGAACTGCTGTACTTAGTCAGATGGAGGCATAAAATTCCCCGGATTTTTATAATTTCTAGAATACTACGTTAGTATTCTTTGGTGATAATTCAACCAAGATCTGTTATGGACCTAGCTGGCAGGCCAAATTTTGGTTTATCTGATGAACTATTAAGTTGATTGTTCTCTCCATAAGATTTTTCCTTTCAGTGTCCAAACTTACCCCTGGCTCATAGCTGAAATGATCTAACTTGGAGATTACCAGAAAACACATTCAGAAGCCAGTAGCCCAAATATGTTTGAGGAAATACAGAAGTTCTATTTCAATTCATTTTCAATCCACAAACATACCACTCAGACAGCAGCTGCTTTCTAATATGTCTGCTCTGTGTTGTATACACAGGCTAAAAAATGGACCTCATGATCAAAACACTCTTGATATAAATTATGAGCAATATGCCATGTATAGTCTGCATTCAGATTCCATCATTTGCTCACCAGTTCTCACCCCAAAAGATGTCAAAGTTTAGAGACCAAGTTTGTGGGAGCTGAGTGGGATTACAGTTATGTGGTAGGACTGCAGGGCTGGCCCATTTTTTTTTTTGACCCCCTAGACAAATTATAACTTTGTTACTCATCACCCCTATTCAACAAGAAGCTGAAAATGAATGCTTTACTTACTGGTCATTCAAATGCTGGGGGAAAATAGCTCTTCAAAAGCTCTCTATGTTGAATCATGGTAGCTACAGAAGACAGTCAACAGATATGGAGAGTCCAGAAGCCAGATAATGCCAACCTTTCCTTCAGGCTCTCATTGCAGCATGGATTATCTGGAAGCAACAGAGCCAGCCTGTTGATTGGGGAGATGGGATCTGTACATTCCCCACAGCACTAGTGAATGTGGCAGCCATAGGGGAGATATGATAAATGGGTCCAGAGCAGTTTTGCAAGAGCCTGATGAATCACAAAGTGTATTACTTTCTTTTACACCCTGACTTCCTTCCATTGTGCCTCTCTAGGCAGCAGACATTATATTGCAAGTGCGAGTCCTCCTTGGACACACTCAGTCCTCCATCCCTTCTCTTGAGGATATCATCAAGAGTAGAGCTTGAACGTTTACTCACCAATGCTGTGACTAGGAGTGGGGGGGGGGCTAAGGAGAGGCAGGAGTAGACGGAATGCTGTTGCCGCTGTTGCCATGGCCCTGCTTAACTCAGCGCTTCTTATGTGCCATGGCTGCTTCCTCTCACCAGCTTCAGCAACGATTGTTCAGGAAGTTTCAGCCCTACCCCATGCCACTCTCCCACCTGGCCTCTTGGGTGGTGCTGACAGAGCAGGGATGATGGAGATAGAGCACTTGGGCTGAGCCAGGAGGAGGAGGGAAAAGAAGGATGGCAAGTAAGAGGTGGCTTTCCTTTGGTCTTTGGGACAAAGGGACACGGAGGCTCCTCTCACCTTTTAGGATCCTTTCAACATCTGGCATCCTAGGAGATTACCTAGGTCTGCTTAGTGGTTGGACCAGCCCGCAAGACAGCCCTGGTCATAGTATCTAATTTGCCATATATATTTATCTAGCAGTGAAGCCTACTTTAAGGCTACTCAAAGGAAAGACAGAAACTCATGAAGACTTAATTCATAGGCAAGTTAATCCTTAATGAGTTTCTATCACCCTCCCACAAAACATACAAAGATGCACACACAAACACACACACAAAGAGAACCTCCCAGCCAAATTGTCTCTGGGGTCCAAACTGACTTCTCTTTTTACTGTATGCTAAAACTGTTTGGAAAAATTGCATTTGGCCTAGCGTTCCTTTAGTGAGGGATTTATTTTGAATGGTTTTCTATTTGGGACTAAATGCCTCATTAAAACCCACTCCTTCAGGCCACAGTTTTAATTAGCTTTTGGCTGGATAAGGGTGATAAATGACCACTCAGAACTTTGTCCTGATAAGAAGAATTGTACAGCAGCTTGGCCTCCCACAGCTCCCATAGGTGGAAAAGAGCCAGGCATTACTAAATTCAGACGAGGCCGTTTACTGAGGATCTGTTACTATGCTTGTTAGTCAATAAACATGAGGTGCAGAGCCCACTTAGCCACAACTGGTTCCAAAGAGCACTAAATATAAAGTATAAGGTATGCTCTAAATATTCGCATTCTGCTTATGTAAGCAACCAACTTATATAGTGCATGTCCCACAACATACAGAATCTCTTTCCAGTCCTCCTTTCTCTCTCCCCAGGCACCAGTTTTTCATCTTTCAGATCAATTGTTGAAGTGCACTTCTTCCTCCCACCCCCACCCCCTTCAACTAACCAATTTTGTAACTCAGCCAAAAGTTCACATCCATCCTTCCAAAGACATCGCAAACTTTTACCTTTTTTTAATTACTGGTGAAGATGAAAATAGGTAACTTTCAGCTGACTTTGCACTATGTAAATAGAAAGAGGAACACTTATGAATAAGTCATGCCTCAGGTAAGCAGAAAGGTTTTGAGCATAACCACATACACACACACACACACACACACACACACCCCCTGCAGATTAACCGATCGGTTCTATTCAAGGTGCTTCCAGCCTTTAATTTAAATCAACACAACTTGCTGTGATATTGTGACACTCTGCTGCGCTGCTTTGTCATGTACCATCAATCAACTGCTTCTGTGTACGCAGATATCAATGTACTATAAGAGTGCACCTCTATGAATATCATTAGAGGGGGGGAAATAGAAACAGAAACAAAATATCGAGCAAATGACCACTTTGGGAATTGGACTTGCAGGAGACTCTGATCAGAAGGCTGCTGGCTGCTTCACTCTGTACTATCTCTACCAAATATGGTTGCCATCTTGGCTGAAGACAGCAGAAGGGACAACAGTAGCATTGAGGTACCACACCACTACTGCCTTGAGCTCCATTTCAGGGCTCAGGTATAGATATAATGTGGATCCTGTTCTATTGGTCCATGCAGTGCCTCTTCTCATCCAATACTATCATGTCCATTTGGGTAAAAGACTATGACTATGACTATGGGTCAGTACATCTTGGGATATTACCTCCGATGAGACAACTGCCCTGAGACTATGGGGCACCTTTGCCAAATCATTGACTTTAGTGGAGGATAGGTCTATCAATGGCTATTCATTGCTCCGAAACAGCATGACAGGAACAAACAATAGAGATGGGTTCTCTTCCTCTCTCATGCCCAGGTTGAGTTTTTTTTTTCAAGGGAATTTTTGTTGGCTATTTTGGGAAGCGAAAGTACTGGATTGGATAGACTGTATTTTATGCTTCCTGCAGCAAACCTCAAAGTGGGGCACAACCTGGGGCTAATATGCATGTACCAATTTTCACTGCAGTCAGTTCAGCAAGCCTTTTAAAACATCCTTTTCTAAAACATTTTAAAAACATTCCCCTTTATGCATGTGTTCTGATACTGCATTGTGGTTTCCCCCCACAATTATGCATTTGAAAAAGTTCTGATGGTAACTCTGGGAGGGGGAACTTCCTTCATTGTGCTGCAATGTCACCTAGCCGCCACTCTGGCGCATGCTGACAGCAAGGCCTCATGGGAATTGTAATTCATGGACATGGAGACCTAACAAGAAATTTCTGCCCAGACACACAGACATTTGAATGCCAAAACTACCAGGATGGACAACAGCAGACCATAGGTTCCCATGGCTACCAGGATGGACAACAGCAGACCATAGGTTCCCATGCACACTTAAAGCCCCCTCCAAACCATCCCTTCCTCTGTGTAGTTTTTTAAAATTACTGGCAAGCCCATAACGGGAACCTCTGCTTCCTCATTCCTCTGCAAGATGGAACTGGCATTTCAGGCAGCTGCTGAGCCTATGCAGGGCAGCACTTTGCCAGCCTGATAAACTGTCAAACAACAGCCTCCCCCCACCATGGTCACTGATCATAGGTAGTCTGACACTGTAAATAATTACTTGTGTGATAAATTTCTACAAAGAAACTAGTTTTGTAGTATCAGGAGTATTTGGGGTCAGCTGTAGCAGAAAATGCCAGCATACCAGAGCAGCACTCCTTGGGCTATTATGTAATTAAGCAATAAAGTTGGCTTGGTTGCCAAGCGTACTCGGAAGCAAAAGCGTATACACATGATTGCTGACACTGAGGCAGCAGAACATCAACAGCAGGCAACTTGAGCTTCCATTGGTGGATGAGGAACTGAGAGCAGAAAAGAGACTGTCATAAGGACTCAGGGGAGGAGACCAAAAACACACTAATGTTTATATATCAAAGAAAGAGCGTCCCCAGTACCGTCACACAAGAAAAGTTGTTGCAAAGCTTGTTTTAGATACTGTGCTGATAAAATGCAGTTGACACTATGAAGAGGGGCTGCCATGCATAAAATAACACAATGGGTTTTGCATAGCGAAAATATTTCTATGTACAGAAATAAAAACATCTTTTTGAGCAGTCTTTTTGTGAGGTTTCCTGCCATGCATAATACACCCTGCATTGGTGTCCCTTAGGATGGCAAGGAGCTGCAATAAGGGAAGAAGTACTCAAAAATGAACTTTTTAACTCAGGCTTTTACCTATGGGTTTTTAAAATCTTTCTAGCTCTTTTACAGTCTGCTTCTAGTCTGAGTCTGATTTATAGATACTTTATACTGTTGTTATGTCCATGACTTGTTTTTAATGTCTTATTTTGTTTTTATACTAATGCTTAATGGTTATGCTATGGTGGCATTTTACTTGTATGCAGCCTTGAGCAATAAGAGACAACCTAAGCATTACTGAAATAAAAAAAATTAAGTAACGGTTTTAAAAATACTCTCATGGCCAGGATCAGATATGAATTAAAGCACGTTTCTGCTCTGTACTGTGTGAAATTCTTGGTTAATGTATACCTGGTCATGCAAAGAAAATGATACAATATAAAAACAGGGATTAAAGACTAGGTTATATTCTACAAATCAGTTTACAGGCAAGTGTATGTGTCATGAATCCCGATTCATGCCATCTAAGTTTCATTTCTTACATGCCTTCAGATCTCACCAGCCGGCCCTAGCCAAGGCCATAAAGCAATAAACCTATCGGCTAGTTCCCAGCCTCCCTTCCTTTCCCAGCAGGAGAGGCTCCATATGAATTTATGAATCTTACTGTAATTGTCCTTGCGGAGACAACTTGAAGTCTCAACAAAGTGCCAACTGCTTGATAAGATTCCGGGCCATCTGGTCGCTTGGGAATCAACCTACCTCTGCTATTCCCTCGCTCTCCTGCCAAAATGCCTATGCACCCCTCCCTTATTTGGTGGGCTCTATAACTGCCCTGAGTATCCTTTTGTACTTTGTTATTATCAAGATCTTTGCTTAGGAAGATCTTGGCTTGCTTCAGCGTTCTGTAGACTCTGCCTAATAAAGCTCTCTTAAATGTTCAACTGGCTGTTGGATTTCGGATGTGCCTTTATCTCGGACTCTGCAGGCTGGGCTCAGCCTGATTCCTGACAGTATGTACTCTATTTTCACTAAGCATACAAGAGAAAAATCTTTTGCATTATCCTCTTAATTTGTAAATTAACACATCATAAGCTTTGAATCTCTCTCTCTCTTTGTGTCTGTCTGTCTATTGAGAGAGAGTGAGACAGAGATCATTGATCTGACACTGCAGCGGTCTTTTGATGCTCTCCAGTAACAATTCTTTTTTACTAATTTTTGAGCAATCAAATGAGCAAACACACAACATTTAATAAAATGATCGAGCAGCCATAATTCTCCCAAACAACTAATGAGAATGTAGGTTCTCTAGGACTAATAGGATTGCAGCATTCTTAAAAGCAAAATGTAAATGTTACTGAGATAGTAACTTCTAAACATGCTTGACTGCATTCCAGAAGCAATATTGTTTTGTATCTAGGTGTCATAAATGGACATACTGCATTGCCGCACAGCCTCTTACCTCCAAATGGCTTCAGTTTTTCAAAATTTAGCTCATGCTAACAAAGTTTTCTGATCCAGTACCCAAGCGAAACAAATATTAGTTACAGGAGAGTAGCTGTCTTCCAGCATTCCCTGCAATATGTTTATCAACCAAGAACATGGACTCATTATGAGTAAATAGTATTGCATTTTTCATACAATAAGAAAGAGGGTGGACAGAAAAGGTGTGTCCCCCTTCCTTAGTCGTGTCATAAAAAGCCTGCCTTCCATCTATTTATTACTAGAGCATTTTGCATGCACACTCTGAAATGTTGTGGCCTGGCTAATAAACCCTAGAAATGATACTGCCATGAAAAATGTCTCTTAGACCATTTATGCACTGGGAACTTCACTGCCCCAGCTCCTGTGCAGGAGCAAAAATCGGGGGCAGATGAGGCGCACCAGGCCAAAAGCTTCCCCGTGTGGGTGCAGGAAGAGGTTGGGCAACCTGCCATGACTAAAACTCCAGCCCGCAGCTCAGCATGAAACCTCCAGTACATAAATGGTCTTACAGAGAATTCTTTGTAGTCTTCTATAGAACTGTAATCCCCAGGTTTTTCTGGAGAAAGGCATATACTACCCACATTCTGGTCAGTAAGAGCTGGGGTTGAGTGTCCTTCCCACCTCCCATTCAACAAATTCTTCCATTGCATTCTTGCATGTAAATTTGTACAAATTAGATGTTTTTAGAAATCTGGTATAGAGCCAAACATATGCCAGCCAGTATAAGTACCCTTTCCTAATCAGGGAGGAGGGAAACACTCTCCTTTCTTTTTTCTTTTCTTTTCTTTTCTTGGTATGGTGTTGCACATTGTGTTAAATTTTATGTTATGCTTTCCATATGAAATTTTGTTTAATGCCCTCCTTAAAAAGATTCAGCCCTCAAGACATGAATTAAAAAAAGCCAAAATATCAGGATTCTTACTCAACAATTTTTGTGATGAAACTTACCTATCAACAATCTTCACTACAGTAAAAGAATTATGGCAAGTTTATCAAACAAGAAAAAAGATCTTTCTTCAAAACAAACCTTTCATTACACACCCCAAATGAAAGCTGAGAAACCGTTTTAACTCTACACCAGATGTTTGTGAAACTTATATTCTTGTGGTTGCATGTTACATTATTTTTTTACAACAATCAGCCTAAGATATCAAACCAGATTTAGCTGGGGGGGGGATGAAAAAGGATAAGTGATGTCATGTGGATGCTCCCCACAACAATGCCACTAAAAGGATGATGTTAGCCATTCAGTCATGTCCAACTCTTGGCGATTCTCTGGCTCAACTTGTTTTAGTTACATATTACTCTGATCAGTGCCCATTTTGATCACGTCTAACCACAGTGCTCTTTGCCAACCTTGTTTTCTTTTACTACTAACAAATCTTAGCACAGTTATTTTTTCCAGTTTTGTGATTTTGCCTTCCAGTATTTCCTTCTTTGTGAATATTGTTGTCCATGGAATCTGCAGAAACCTTCTCCAGCACCAGAGTTCAAATGAATCAATTCTCTTGTCTGATTTTTTTCATCATCTAACTTTCACAGCCACAAGTGGCTATTGGAAATATGACAGATCAAACTGATCTGCATTTAGTAATCTGGCTTATGCCCTTGCTTTTCCATGCTCAATTCAAGTTTATCATTGCTGAGCAACCCAAAGCAATTTGACATTTTATTTCCATAGTACAATCACCATTCTGGTCAATCTGTGATCCAAGAAAAATGAATCACTGAACACATTCAGTCTCTTCACCATCAATTGTTATTGTGATTTGTCTGTTTGTGGTGGGTATTATTTTAGTCTTTTTAATGTTTAAGAAATCATCTTGATTTCTTCACTGATTTTTGTAATCAGCTGTTCTAGGCCTTCCTTAGTTTCTGACAGGAGGGCAGTGTGATCAGCAAACTGGAGATTATTTATATTCCATCCTCCAGTCTTAATTCCAGTGTTTGATTCTTCGAGTTCAATATCTCTCATAATGATCTCAGCATAACAGGAAGAGGGAAAGAATACAACCGTGGCACACTCTTTTCATTGCTCTGAACATGTCAGCGTCACCAGGTGGTGACACTGGCTTCTTGGCTTGCATAGAGTGACTGCATTCAATGGCTTCTTGGCTTGCATAGAGTGACTGCATCAGTTTGGTTAAATGCACTGGCAACCTCAAATGCTGTTGGGCTTTCCACAATTTATTGTGATCTACACAATCAAAAGCTTGTTGCTAACAAAGCAGATGTAGACATCCTTCTGATGTTCCTGTTCCAAAATCCAGTGCAGTTTTGCTATGTGGTCAAGAGTGCCATACCCTTGTTGAAAGCTGGCTTGAACACCTGGTAGTTCCCTTTCAGTGGTTGGTGCTATGCATTTTTGTATGATTTTAAGTAGGATTTTACTTGCATGAGAGATGAGGGCAACTGTGTGGAAATTGGAAAAGTTTTTTGAGTCACCCTTTTTTGGTAATGGGATGAAGACAGATTGTTTCCACTCCTCTGACCAGTTATTAGTTTCCCAGATTTTCGAGCACAAAGCTGCCATGGTTTTGATTGGTACACATCTTAGCAGTTCCACAGGTATGTTGCCAATGCCTGGGGCCTTGTTTGGCAGTTGACTCTAAGCCCATTCAGCTTCATCCTCAAGAATGGCCAGTTCAAGTTCTTATTATCATTTTGAGGAGAGTGAAATCCCTTCCTACATCCAAAGAATTTTTCTGTGTATTCCCGCCATCAGTTCTTGATGCTCCGTTGTTCAGTCAGTTCCTTCCCTTGCTTATCTTTGATGATGCTTTTGCAAGCTAAAAGGAATCCAAGGCAAAGCCAAACCTCTATGCAAAAACAGCCTGTTTTGTTCTATGTTATTTTTCAAACAAATCATACGAAGGCATCTACTTTTATAGATGTGTATAATTCTTTATGACAGTACATCCTTGATCACATAAAGTTTATAGTGCCATAGCTCTCAAAATATAAGTCAGGTGTCCTTCATGAGACACAAGTAATTCTCAGAACAAATCTTTCTCCGGCTCCCCTCTTACAGAGATGTGTCTTAATTGGATCAGGGATAACTTGCCCACCTAACTTCTTGTTCTATGGATTCATGAAAATTCTAATTCTCATATGAGGTTTGTTTCCTACATGGACTCATACACATTCTGTGGGCCTTGTGACCATGCTGCCTCCCTCATTTTCCCTCTATCCTCACTACTGAAATGAGACTGCTATTTTTAGTTGACCACTCTTATGATTTCTCTGTCAAACTGTGGAGTCCAACCACCACAGATTAACTCTGAAACTGTATACATGATACCTTATGCTGGGATGAAACTGGAGAATCACAAATCCTGCAACTTACCCAAGAGAAATGACTTGATGTATAGCCAGTGTAGATGCAGAAATGTTAAATTAAAATGATCTCAAGATCCTCAACAAATGCCAGGAATAAAGACATATTCCAGACACTTCACAATGTTCATTAAGAACTCTTCCCTAGTCAAAAAAGAACCTTGATTCTCCTATGAGGCCAGGATTCACAGATATATTAGCTTTGGAGTAACAGTAAGTTTCTCCTATATGTGGCTTTTCAAGAGAGACGTCTTGCTAGAGGGTGTTAAGTAATAATTTCAGTGCTATTCTATGATAAATGCCTTCTACATAATTGCTCTTGTCCTCCACTCATCCTAATTTTTAACTTCTCTGCCCTCATCGCCTTATGCAATTGTACTTAGTCACTTTCCTTCCCTCAGTATCCTAGTCTAAAACATCATTCCTAGTCCTAAAATATCATGGGCTAGTGGTTCAAAAACTCTTCTCTTATTTCATTTTTTAACATGGAAAATTACCAAAGCTCTTCTGTTTTTCTTCCAATTTCTACCATTGAATAACAACAACAAAGCCTTTATTGGTGTAACAGAAGGAAAGAATAAACAGAAATAAAATATAGTACAAACATGGTGTAAACCAGGTTTGCAAAACAAAACAATTACAGACAATCAAGTTCGATTACATAAGTTGTAGCATTCATCAGTTCCAAGTTGGCAACTAACATCTGGACTAAGATCAGTGCAATCACATGCATTTTAGCAGGATCCTTCTCATTCAGGGTTATCCCAATGCAGTGTTTACTGTCTAGATGGATAATATTAGCCTTGCATAAGGATACTCTCCAAGCTGGACGACACCTCTCAAAGTGAGGGCAGTCTAAGATTAAATGATCCAGTGTATCTGGAGTGGGGCACCCATGTAGGCACAGCCTTTGGGAAACAGGGATCTAATTAAATCTGCCTTTCATTAAATTAGAAGGAAAGATGTACATTCTGGCTAGTAAAAAAGCTCTTATTGAAAGTGAATTGTCTAATGCGCAAATATAAGGATGTATTTCTCTATAGTCTGTTGTTATTCCCAGGGTCTTTGGCGAACACAAACCAACTGCTGCAGATCTCAAAAATTGAATTTCCAGATCCTCCAGTCTATGGATAACCTGCAGTAATAATGATTTCTCATCATGTCCAATCAGAAATGATAGGTCTAATCCCATTGTTGCTATTTTCTGTTGGACTGATGCTGACCAGTTGGACACAAAGGGATCTTCCAGTAGATTAGAAGCCAGACTCCCCTGGCAGTTCTTAAAATACAACCCAAGCCAGTACTAAAAAGTTTCCACGCTCTTGTTGCAATCTGGTACTGACCAAGTTTTGCAACCAGGGTTTTACTGCCTACACAATTAGGCACTCCGAGAAGTAACCAAAAGAAACAGGCTTGTAATTTTTCAAGATCTCCATTTGCTGCCTCAATCCACACTGGGACCCCATACAGGCGGTGAGGCAATATTTTGGATTTGAGCACTTTCATTACAGCTGGTAGATTCCTATTACCTTTGCAATGAAAGAATTTAGATAGCAGTGCCAGCTAACTTTTAATAGATTTTGTGACAGACCTCCTATGCTTTTTCCAGTTGTTGTAGGAAGAGGTTATGCCTATCATTGAATATATAGAGGTAGAGCCAATAATCAGCCAATGGTGCTTCACGAGAAAGATCATTATTTGTTTTCACCAGCAGTAGTGTACCAAGGAGGAGGCTGTGGTACACCATAGGTGCAACTTGGGGAAATTAGCTGGAGGGCCCTTAATGTTCCATCAAAGCCAAACATCTTTCATTTTATTTTTAGAATGCAGTTGTGGCTGCAGCTATTAGGGGTGGGGGGAGGTCTGAGCATAGTAAAAAGCATTCTAAAATGGTTAGACTTCCCTTTCACCAAGACTGATGCAAATTTAAAAGATTGTATATCTAAGCTAGCACACTGGTAGCATCTACAGTAATTGCCAGACTGCAGGTCATTTTCTTCCATAGTCTACCCTTTCTGTCTTCCTTTCCTTGCACCCACCTCAGCCAGATTTTGCAAAGCAGCAGTTAGGGTGTTGCAGGAAGATAAAATAACTTTTCTGTCTCTCAATTTCTCTCCCCCTTTCCGCTACTTTTCTCATTCATTTCTGTCTTCCTTCACTTAATTTTTCTATGTCCCCCCTCCTTATTTTTATTTCTTGGTCTCAAGACCTTCTCATTCCTATCCTGCTTGGTGACAGATTGTATTTAAGAGCAGCATCATAGTAATTTTTTAAAAATATTATGAACAGAAGGCACTGGGTTTGCTGGACAGTATACATTGTACTGGTTCTGCTAGACTTCCACCACCCCCTCCCCCTTGCTTAGACTGTGATTTAGCACTTGACATCAGTCCTGTTGAGCTGCCTTGCCACAATGGCACTGGGTTCTTCTGGGCACCCTATGATTGCACTGGTTCTGCTGGGCTTGAAAAATATGCCCTCCCTTACATATCTACCATAGAGATTCTTTGGTTTAACTTTAGTTCTTTAGAAACAAGGGAGGATTTGGACACCTTCTTGGAGAGGGGTAGTGTGTTTTACAACATGACGCGTGTGATCACTATTTTGTGATTCTTTGGCTAGTGTTAGTAAAAGTTAGCAGAAAGGCAGACTCCTAGCTCTCAAAAATGCCTTGTATATGTTTCGGATGGTCTGCTCTTAGGCTTCAAAATGGAGAACACAAGCCCTTCCAAATGCCTGCTTGGAACTCTAGTAAGGGATTTTTTTGGGCTGTTTTTTTTTTTTTTGGCTGTCAAGTCACAGCTGACTTATGGCAACCCCACTGGGTTTTCAAGGCAAGAGACATTCGGAGGTGATTTGCCTTTGCCCGTCTCGAAGATGCTAGGGACACCACTGTTCACTGGAGCCTTGTTACTCCTGGTTGGGAGGAAACTATGAAATGCTAAAGCAAAAACAGGGAACCAGTAATCTCGCCACACCCTCGTTCAGGCTCCTGTTCTATTCACATGAGCTCATGCAAAAACTGAGGCAGATTTGACTTCATACTGATCAGGTGTAAAGGCAGCCTAAAATGTTTTAAATAGATAAACTCACTATTGTGTTTATGATGACTCTGATTCAAACATCAAATAAAAGATACCCTGTGCCACTCCAGATGTTAAGAGGTGGTCAGATGTTGTATATAGTAACTACTTCTTGATTGTGTAAACATGTGTTGAACTACACATCTTTGTTTTTACTTTGCCATTCCAGGAGGGAGTTTGAATTTTTGATTGGGGAGATGGGATTATCAGAAAAATACAGGTTATCCCTCAGGATTAAAGCAATGCTTGGTTATTAGAGGATGCATTTCCAGTGAATTGAAATATAGCGAAAGCACAAATTAGCTCATCTTTCTCCTTTTTCTTTTCAAATGTTCAGCCATTTCACTGTTTTGCTTGTTTCAACAGAAAATGGCAACCTGTTCTATTTCAGCATACTGCAGATTGAGACATTTCAATTCTCAAGTTGATTGAACATGAAAACTAATTCCAAGACACTATGAATGAAAACGCTGCCTTCCAAACAGCTCAAAGACAAGGTCAAGTAGTCAAGTGTGTGTGTATAGTTAGAGGGGCAGAAGAAGGAGCAACTTTGCTTTAGAGATTTCCTGCTGCAGATGTTTGTCAGATTGGCTTTTAACTATAAAAAGTAATGGGTTTTTAAGAAGAGAAAAAAGCAAAGATGTTTATTACGTACTGGGAAAACATATCTATGCATTGTTGCCTCCAAATTTTGGAGAAAGCTGAACCACAGAAAATTTTGATTATATTCTGATTCAAATTCATCAGTATTCTTATTTGAGTTTCAGTTCAGGCACCCACAGTACTATCCTATGCAGAGATATAGCATTCCAGGCTCACAGACGCCAATGGCCTGAAAAACATAGAACTCTGCCTACAACTGCACTGTGGCTTCTAGTTTGATACCACTAGAAGATTCTCGCTACACTCTGCAGGAATCAAAGCCTGAGAGTTAGTCTTATCCACTAAGGCAACTTTAAAAATATATATATATTGAGTTAAGGCTCACTGATTTAAAACCCCCCACAAGTGCAGCTTTGTGGTTCAAAATAATTCCTTGCTGTTGTTATTATATTACACTTCATCCCCTCCTCCCTCTAGTGCTGGATGGGGTATGTCCTGCCCTCAGTATTTAAAAAAAAAAAGCACAATATATAGTAAGTAGGGCCAGCCATTATCAGTGGCATATTTGCAGCTGGGCACTATCACACATCAGTCAAACGGCTAATAACACTGGGCTGGAACTCAATGTTAAGCATGAACCAAAGATAAGGATATCAGCCTTAATACAAAGTGCCGGCTAGTCAACGCCATTGTCTTCCCCATAACAAGCTATGGATGCGAAAGCTGGACCCTGAAGTAGGAAGACAGGAGGAGCCTAAACGCTTTCGAATTACGGTGCTGGAGACGAATGCTGTGAATATCATGGACAGCCAAAGTTACCAACAAGATAGTTTTAGAGAGGTGCAAACCAACTATGTTGTTAGAAGGGAAGATATTTGGCTAAAGCTCACTTACTTTGGATGCATCATGCGATCAAACTTGTTGGAGAAATCATTAATGCTCGGCATGGTCAGCGGCAAAAGGAAATGTGGTCACCTAAGGATCCACTGGCTCAATGCGATCAAAGCCAATACAGGGATGACCATGAACCAACTGAAGGAGGCAGTAATTGACAGAGACATGTGGCAAAAACATCCTATAGAATTGCCAAGGCTTAGACACGACTGAACAGATAACATCATCATCACTAACATCATGCCTATGCTTTACACCAGTGGTCCCCAACCACCGGGCTCCCTCTCCCCGCCCCCCCCCCCCCGCAGTGAGAAACTTCCAAGGCCGCAAGCAAATCGGACACCAAACCAGCCGATTAGCTTGTGGCCCGGCAAGCTTCTTACTGTGGGGGGGGGGGAGAGGGAAGCGCAGCCACCGGCGCAAACGTGCATGTGCGGCAGGTCTGCGCATGCGTATTTGCAGCCACACATGGCACAAACGTGCATGCGCGGACATGCTGCGCATGCGTGTTTGCGTATGGGCTGCCGCACATGCGCGGCACCCGGATCGCCCTCCCCCCACCGGTCTGCAACCTGAAAAAGGTTCCGGACCACTGCTTTACACGGTCAAGAGCCAAAAAAAGGCTCGCCATGCTCAAAGGGCCTCCAGAATCTTGGCAGCCCTAGCTCATGGCAGTATGCAACAGCATGTCGTCCTCCAGCGTTATTCTCATCATATCTTGCAATGTAGGATAGATGTAGGATAGACAGAGAATGATTGGCCCAAAGTCACCCAATAAGTTTAATGGCCTTAATCTATTCAAAGTCCTTGAGCAGGTGTAGTGTCTCAGATCAGATACTGATGGGTGAGCCTAGTTATCTTAATCCTTTTCAGTTTGGATGTCTACATGATCTTGGTCATTTGGGTACATGACATGCCAGAACTGAACAGGCAGAGCACATCTCTATTGGTTCTGCTGTATCTCTCAGCAGCCCGGTGTGACAGACTGCACTTTTTAAAAGCTTAGAAGTCCTGTATAAGCAGAGTAAGGGACTGTGAAGGGTTAATTCTTCACAGAAAGAGAGAGCCTTGTGTAACCTGCTGCTCCAAGAGATCTGATTGGTTAGCATTAGCTGATCAGAGAAAGACTTCTAAACTGGATGCTGAGAAGGAGTCAGTCTGATTTCAGCCCTAGCTGAGGTGAGTAATTACAGATTTGGAATTCAGTCCTGATTGAAAGCAGTTTAACACAGACAGGAGAACTGGGGAAAGTTGGAAAGGATGAGAGGGAAAAGGGAAAGGGATAGATCATCTAGTAAGAGGACTATTTCCCTACCCAGTCAAATGGGGAGTTAGCTCTAAAGAGTGCAGATATCCCATGTCCAGATAGAAACTGCCTTTGAAGACCATAAGAATTAGTTACAAACTCAAAACAAGTACTCGTGTTTCAAGAGTAGGGGTTTGGTTACTGGAAAGAATGCACCAGCCTTCTGGAAACCAAAAAACTCAGAAAATACTATAGAAATGGTGATAGGGTGTTTGGAAAACACTTCAACAACTCTGCTGGCTTCCAGTTGAATTCCAGATCAGTCAAGGTTTTGGTAATCACCTTAAAGGACGTATGCAGTCTGGGTCCAGTGTACCTGAGGGATGCTCTCTCTGCCTATATTCCCAGAAGAGCCCTACATTCCACCACCGCCAACCGGCTGGTTATCCCTGGCCCCAAAGAAGCACACCAGACCTCAACCAGGGCCAGAGCCTTCTTGGTCCTAACCCCCACCTGGTAGAATGAGTTCCCTTAAGAGATCAGGGCCATTCCTGAACTACCACAATTCTGAAAGGCCTGTAAAAGTGAGCACCATTGAAGTAATATAAGGGGGCTCCCTTTCCTTCCCTCGGGGTTCCCGGGTTGAACAAACAGCCAAATTATTATACTGTGACAGGAAGGGACAGCCAGAAGTCTTCAGGAAAGAGAAAACAGATAACCAGGGTGGTTCAATCACAGAAAGGGGAAACAAATGGAGGGAAAGCCATGCCTCTGAGGGAGGGAAGTGTATGGGCGCCATCATACCTTCAAAATCATCCCATCAGCCTAGGACTCAACCTGGAATGGATGGCAAGGACAGGATTGAGGATCGCACAGTTCTGGTGATTCTGGTCCTTCCTGGAAGGCATGATTAGAAGATGATGCTGGGAGACGTGTTCTGCTGTATCCCACCGTGTCTCTCATGCTATTTAACACTGACATAAAATTACCGAGTGAGATCTGGTCTTCAGTAATTGCCATGCGCAGATGTTGCTTTTCCATCTGTTCCAACTGTAGCTGTTATGCTTTGATAGTACTTGAGCTCAGCAAGAGACTGGATGGGAGCCTGATGAATCTGGTGAAGACATTTTTTTTTCATTGTTTGCCAAAGAACGAACACCACAAAGCTTTAATTCCCTATTTTCCCTGAGGAGCTCAGTTGAGAAAATGAAGTCTCTAATCTAAAAAAATAACGTAAGATTTATATGTATGTGTACATTTTTTAAAGGCTGCATTCCTCAACTGTATAGATAAAAGCACAATATCATTAAAAGTTATTCTGTTAGGAGTCTACCTGCTTTTCCCCACAGACAAACTGTACTGTGGAATTTACACCAGGTATTTTAGCATTACAGCCATTATTTGTTACTATTACTAATCTAAATTGCGGCTGTTTTATTCCTGGAAAATTTCTCTCTCCGTGTTGTTGCTCAGGGCTTTTACGCCATCTGCTGAGACCTACAGTCCGTGCAAGTAACATTCAAACTGGATCAACAGTGGGAGCACTAGAGACTCCAGGAATCTGTGAACCATGAGAGAAAGAAACAGTGGGATTCAGAAGGCAGGTCACAGCAGAATCCCATCGCCAAGGCAACAAACTAAGGTCTCGGGTCTGCCTCGTGCTGAAATCCACTCCAGCCTGTGTTCATCTGGCAAGTTTCTCACCACTAACGCTCACACATTATACATGGCGATGGAACCTCTGGGGCTGGTCCCTAAGATTCTCTCCCTTTAAGACTCCTGCACAACAAGAGAGTGTGGATCTCCACAGCCAGGCTGGCCAACATTTTTACTGTACCCTTGAAAAGCAGCTTGACATACAGCAATTGAGTAGCTAAGGCTTTCCTCATTATTTTATACTAGAAATTAAGCCCACTTCTCCCCAAATGCAGCGGGCGCTAGTGGTGTGTTTGGCTGGAGGGGCAGAAGGAAGGGAAGAAGAGAGTGAGAAATAGAGAGAAAGAAAGGAAGAAAGGGAGGGAGGGAGAGAGAAAGAGATGAAGCGAGAGGGAATGGAAGTAAAGTTGAGAGGGAGGAAGGAGGGAATGGATGACAAAGGGTCCATTGGGAGGCAGGAAGCAGCATGGGAGTGGACAACGTGGGGCGTGTAAGTGGCATCGGAGGTCAGCATAGGGGGGTGGCTTGGGAGCTGGGGGGGAGAAGGCGGAGGTGAGCTGGGAGGGCTCGGGAGTGTTGGGGGAAAACGGGTGGTGGAAAGCGGCGTCGGAGGTGTGGTCAGCTGGGGAGGGCTTTGCATGGAGTGAGAATGCCACGGCGATTGTGTATGGGGAGGCGTTTGGAGGGGGGGAGAGTGGGTGGCAGGCAGCGGCGGTCCGTGTAGATGGGGAGGGGTGTGAAGGGGGGGTGAGAATCGGGAGGTGAGCGGGGATGGGGAGGGCTTGTAAGGGGGGGAGGACGTTGCGGAAAGCAGCAGCGGTGGAGCCGAGTCGGCAGCAGGCAGGGAACTTGCCTTGTCGGGTCACAGGCGAATAGGGGCAGCATTGGAGGCGGCCACCCCGGGCCGCATTGGATGGAACAGCGGCAGGGCAATGATGTGGCTGGGTGTCCAGCAGCCTCTCAGTGGTGGGCTGGAGGCGCAGGCGGGCTGTGTTGGGGGGTGGGTGGATCTGGAGGCGGGCGGGTGGGGAAGCCTTTGTGACCGCAGCCCGTCGGCGGTTTTGTGGGGTAGTCTGTGGGGAACTCTCAGTGGCGCATGGGAGAGGAGGGCGGGCTGCGAGGTGCATTGGCGTGGAAGCGTGGCGGGCAGGTGAAGGGAGGCTGTGGCTAGTGGTGGGCATTTGGGGAGGCATCCGGGCAGGAAAGCTGCTTGGCGGGCTGCAGGCGAAGTCGTGGCACGGCGGGCCCAGCGGGCTGGGCGCCACATGGGAGTGCAGGGGGGTCGGGCAGCGACGTTCCTCGGTAGCGGTGAGGCTCACAATGGCGGGCAGCAGCCAAAGGCAGGCTCCGGTGGAGGGTGGGCAGTCGGGGAGGCGAGCTGTCAAGTGGAGGGCCCAATCGGCTGGTGCAAAGCCCATGGCGGGGGAATCTCCGATTGTCAGTTCGGGGGCAAGACCCCAATCGGTGGGCTTCCTCATCACGGACCAACTCCTCCCACACAGGGCTTACTCCTTTATTTGTACCATGGAGTGGCTACAGATGGTGGGGTAGGGAACCTTCATTGGACATGGTGCAGTGGCATGCCCTACCCAAGAGCTGGAGAACCTAACGTTTCTTTATATGGCAAGCCACATGGACTCAATGAGGCATCTGGAACTCTCATAAGATGCACAATGTCTACAGGTGCCTGGGAATTAGGAGGGAAGGAATATGATCTTTCTCTTAGGTGATGTGGCATGAAGCAGGGGGTCACATTTGGAGACTTTTACTGAGTTGCCAATGCAGACAGCTCTTAAAAGACTGAGGAACTAGGTGGTGAAAACAACTCACAAGTTCCTGCAAATTCTACTTTGATTTTTCATTCTGATATACAGATCACATGTGTTTGGGGCAGGCAGTTAGATATCAGCCAAGTCTGAGGGCAGTGCACGTGGAACGCAAAAGATGAGTTAGGCTGCCTCTGCCTCCCTGTCTCACGTCCTTCCCTACTCCAGAGTCCAGACTCCCCGCTGCACTGGGAGACCATCACACCATAGTTGTGATCACACCATCACTGGCAGTCTTCAAGCAAAGGTTGGATGCACACTTTTCTTGGATGCCTTAGGATGCTTAGGGCTGATCCTGCGTTGAGCAGGGGGTTGGACTAGATGGCCTGTATGGCCCCTTCCAACTCTATGATTCTATGATTCTATGATAGTTCTTAGAACAGCCAATGAGACAACAATGGGAGCAAAAACAGTGAAAACAGTATTCTAAAATGTTTTATTAGGCTTCAATATGATTTTGCTGTATGCACATATTGTATGCTGCCCTGAGCCAGCTTGGTGGGGTCCGGCAGTCTAAAAGTTAAAATAAAAAACATTCTGTCACTGAAGGAGATACATTCAGGGTACTAGATCTTTTCTTTCTAGAGGAGACTTTTGTTACTAAGTGTGCTATCATGGTATTGTACTGGTCCAATTTAGGACTTACTCCCAATAATATTTTTTTCCTTGCATTTCTAAAAGATAGGCAGTGCTTCTGTAATATCCGAGGGGTCAGGTGGAAGTAGGAGCCATACATGAGGTTATTCCCCCGCCATGGGCTTCTGTACATTTCACAGGTACAAGACAAGCAAGGGGAGATGAAAGCATGAAAGAGAAGTAAAGCATTACTTTGTCTGTATGAAAGATAAAATAAAATACTTCCCAGAGAGAATTGCCCGCTGACCTATCTCCACACAGCCGCCATCTTGGATCCACCCTCCAGGGTTCAGCAAGGGGAGATTTTTCCAGCATGCAGAAGTTAGTGAGGAAAGTTCCCCCCGCCATGCATTTAGGAAAGGAATATAAGCTTTCCTCCCTCCCCCATACAGCATTGGCTATTGCAGACCCCCATTTCCCAAAGGAATGTTCTTCAGAATTTATATAATTTGCAATCAGATTTCCAGTATTTCAAAAAAGGCCTTTTCAGAAACACACTTTTCAAATGCAAACCGGGGAGAAAATGTAAATGTCAGTGCAAAACGTAATCCGTAATGAACACAGAGGATATTTTCACCCTCAGGACACTCTGGCTGAGCAAAGCAAAACTATTTCCAGCCTTCGCCAGTGATTCATAGCAGTCAACCAATCAACTTCTTCCATTTGCCACCATTCAAAGCCTTTCTATTCTACCGTATCTGCAGCTCACACTTGGGAACGGAACAAATCACCCCTACAGAAGAGGGGTTTGGTAATCAAGTTACTTTTGATTTCTTTAAAAAAAACAAAACAAAAACATGAATGTCAGCAATGATTTTCCCCCTCCTTTGGCACCAGATTCATTATTGATGTGTAGCCATTATTTAAGTAATGGATTTCTTTACAGCGTATCCAGATGGCCTCTCATGACAAAATGCAGGTGCCTCTTGCCTTTCTAGTGCTACTGATTTTTCAAACCTTAAATGACTGGCACTTCCAGGCTAAAGTTCATAGTCATTCAGTAATCATACTGTTTTTGTCGGAAGGTTTATAATCCGGCAAGCAAGATGTTCAAGAGGCTTAGAGGAGCAAAAAGCTGCTGACAGCACGGCGTGTAAAGAGGCAGCCACAAACGGCATCTTAAAAAGGTCTGTAATCAACAAGATGCACATGGAACCAGCAGTCAGATTAAATGAGCACGCTTTTCTAAAGTGATCTGAAGTGTCACAACGGAGGCATGGAAATGAGGCAGACAAATAAAAGCCCCTTTGAAAAGGAGAGAGAGAGAGAGAGAGAGATTTATGTTAGGATTTGATTCAAGTTGCCCATCAGGAAGGCACCTATAATAATAAATGCTTCAGAAAAATCAAATTGTTAATTTCCTGAGCCTTTTGACATCTTTTAATCTGGGGCCTCAGGAATAACAGGCCATATATCACCACACCAGCAAGTTAGCTGAATAAGTTTTGGGTTCAAAAAACATTATTAGCCTACTCGCTGATCTGCAAATATCTTTGCCAGTCATTATGGCAAATTGAGAGAGAAAGATGCAGGGACAGAGAGGGGGGGGGAGAAGGAATGGGAGGGAGATGCAGTAATTCATCTCTCATTTATGGGCTCCTAGAGATAGTCCATAAATGGTCAGAGGGAAGTAGTTGGTTGTGAACGTGAATACCACCATTCCTACCCCATACGCAAATATTATCTCTTCCCTGTGTAAACTATCAGAAGTGTGATCATAAAAAGCCACCAAGAATCACCAATAGGGGCCATTGTCGCCATTGGGGAAGAACGCCAGAGAAGACCTGGCTGATGGGAGGGAACTCCCAGCCCCGGCATCCCCTGGTTGGTAGCGGGACAGTGCGGGATGGGTGGGGCTGAGCCAGGCTCCCCTTCTTAAGGGATGTTATGATGGATGCAGCTCACCCTTTCCCCTCCAAGGCACCCAAAGACGTTAATAAAAGGCTGTGGCCAATATTTCAAGCCAAAAAGAATTAGTGTCCAGTGTCTTCATTAGGTGGTCAGTATCCCCCTGCAAAGCAACTGGAGAAGCAATATGGGAGATATAGGCAAGGACGAGGCAGGAGACCTTGCTAGGAAACTTTATTCTATTGCCAAACCTTTGTGAAGGCTTTATCTGGTTGCCCCATTTGGGACTAAAATGGCAATATTTTTTCAATCCAGATTGTTACAAGCCACCAAGGGGCAACTTATCAGATCCTCCAGGTAGGTTCTGAACAAAAGGCCTTTAAAATCTCTGACAAAATCTAGAATCCAAGTGGTCAACAATACAAAAACATTACTCTTTGGTAAATATATATATTGTATATTCCTTTATAATGCATTATTGCTAGATAGCCTTTCTGTGTTATTATCCACCCCTTCTTGTGAAAAAACAATGGCCTACAAAAATGTATATATGCATTAGGAAAACAAATCAGACAACAGCTATTAGTATTATTATTCTGCATATGTTTACCACACAGTTTCCCCGGTTTTTAGTGTGAACTCTACCTTCCAAGCTCTCATCTCACTGATTGCCACTTCTTTGGCAGGCAAGGAAGACAAAGCTCAAACTTAGCTGTATGTACGTCAGGAGAAAAGTATTTGTGACTACACTTGCTGCAAAGAATCAACATTCCAGACACTCCAGAGGCTGTTTGGTTACTATTCCATTATGAAGTGTGCATTTTCTTCTTACAACGTAGGCATGATTACTCTAACCTGATAAATTCTGGAGGACAAAGTAATTAAGTGGAGACTGATTTCTCTGATCTGCAATGCAATGACCTTCTCCTATTTCCCCTAGGGCTGCAGGTTCAGAATACTCTAAAGCTGCGGAGCTTGGGAAGAAGAAGCCAGGAGAGTTCCCCCATCCTTGATGGTACAGAAGATTCAGAACACCCCAAGCCCAGAATGTACTTAGAAAGAGGCAGGGGGAAAGTGCATAACAGAGATGACAGACAGATGCAGGTTGTTCAATCTGAATCTCTCAGGCCCATTCCGCATGGGCAGAAAAGGCTGAGAGAGCGCTCCTATGGAAAGCAGAACTAATCCCCACTTCCACATGACACAGCCGCCGGGCAGGCTCCCTCCCGGGCCAGCCGTGGATCTGGGTCTCATTTGCCCCAGGCTAAGGAATGCAAGAGAATCCCGTGTTCTCTTAGCCCACTGTGGGGGCCAATGGGGCCTGTCCTGTGGCAGGACCATGTGAACAGGGAACAGCCAGGCCTTCCAGACCCAGACCCTCCCCATCCTATGAGGGCCCAGAGGGTGCAAAACATGTTCCAGTCGGCTTCGCAGCACTTTGCCATGCTGCAGGACAGACCATTTGCGAATGAATACCATCAGGTAGCCAAGTCCACATGGCTACATGAAACTGCCTTAGTCCATCACAATCAGTATTGCTTACTCAGACTGGCAGTATGTCTCCAGGATCTCGGGCAGAGGTCTTTCACACCCCCTCATGCCTGGTCCTTTTAACTGGAGATGCTGGGGATTGAACATGGGACTTTCTGCATGCCAAGCAGATATTCTACCACTGAGCCACAGCCCCTCCCCAAAATGCTATTTAATAATACCACCCATTTCAGCTATTCACTTCCATGGCACATGCTAACCTACTCCAATTCATGCCAGTTTGCTGTTTGTTATATTGGTGCAGCAGCATCACCACAAAGAGAAATGTTTACCTTTCCATTTGATCCTTAGTATTCTAAAACTTTTTTTTCACATTCAGATTGAAGTAGTTTGATTTTAAATCACAGCTGTCATGGGCAGCCCCATAGCAATCACTATGCAATTCCAGGAAAGTAGCAAAGAAAGAAGTACATTGCTAAACATTTTTTGACAAGCTGCAGAGGATTAATGCAATCACCACTCACAGCATGTCTTTAGCTGTCTGGCAGGGACCTCTTCACTCACTGCACATCCTAAAGGTGACATGTGGAAAGTTTACATGGCCAGGCCAACTGCTTAACATGAAACTGAATTTCAAAAATTTACAAGAATCCAGGGGGAAACAACATTTTCTATTTTCCATGTTTATTTATATTGTATTTTGTAAGCCTCTTTGCCCTGCCCTAAAGACAAATGTGGGGTAAAAATATGTAAATATGTAAATAACATAGGGACAAATATAGGTATTGTTCTCAAACAAGAACACAGTTCATCTTGACTTTCAAACGCATGAACTTACATGACACTTGTGGTTTCTAATACTGTTCTGTAGCATTCATATTTTACAAGTGTATCCTGCCAAAAATGTGAAGTAGACATAAAAAGTAGATGGCAAGTCCTTGGTGAACTTTTCTAACCATACGTTAAACAAGGGGGAGGGGGATGTTTCTTCTTGTGTGACATGAATTGAATTGATGCAACTTCCAACTACATCATGTTCCGGTTTCACAGTCCTTCACATCTGAATTGAAGACTATTTCAAATACCTATATTTTAGGCTTGAAGCAACTCCACATATATTTTCTTCAGGAAGAACCTTTGCAGACAAACACTGATAAAACAGAACATCTTACTAATCCAAGCATGAGGTCATGTATACCTGACTTTTTGCAGCAAAGAACAAAACAAAACCCTCTTCACTTGACAAACACACATTCTGACAGATGTGGCCTGATACAAAGATGCCATATTTAGTTCAACTGCCTTTTAAATTACCTTTTGATTCATAGTCCAGTAGCACCTTTAAGACCAACAAGGATTTATTCAGGGCGTGAGCTTTCGAGTGCAAGCACTCTTCGTCAGACTAAGGAAGAGTGCTTGCACTCGAAAGCTCATGCCCTGAATAAATCTTTGTTGGTCTTAAAGCTGCTACTGGACTCTGATTTTATTGTGCTACTTCAGACCAACACGGCTACCCATTTGAATCTTGATTCATATCAGTGTTTTTCACAGAATATGACATTTGCATACTTTTTTTTCATACTAAGCATGACAATATTTAATTACTTGCCTCTTATGAATCAACAATATCATTACCCACATTTTGAGAGATCGTGGGAACTGAAGTTAAGTGAGCTCAAGAAGAAAGACTATTCCACCAGCAAAAATTAAAAGGAGAATCCAGATTTTTCAAATAGTACTAATCCTCTGCTCACACCCTCAGTTCCTTGGCAAAATCTTTGCATACAGCCTTCTGTCTCATGGACATTAGGGACTTGCACTGACTCTACATTGTCCCTTCACATGCCATAGCGCCATTCAAATTATACCCTAAAGCGATGAAGCAAAATAACAAATTTGAGGATTCAAACAAGATGCCAGTTTAATTTAGAACACTTATATCTAGTACTGGACATACTTTTCTCCAGGGCTAGATTTTGAACAACTGAGAAACAAATTTTTCATATTTTTACATAAAATCCTTGATTTGCTATTTGGGATCGAGAATATGCATCCTAAGGTCCATGGAGCTCTTTCTTGATTGCCTGTAGAACAGCCCAACTACATGGCAAGATAATACATAAGAAGAAAAGTAGTAATGCCTCAGAAATACAAATGGCAGAAAATTCTAGTATGGCTTGTTACACTATGGTGTAGTTGGTTTGAGGAGTTCATCGGCATATCCTTGAGCATTTAGCTAATACTACTGCTCCATATCAATATCTGTAGTCATTCTATTGTTAGTTGCCTGCCATAAGGAATGAGATCATATACTTCTTAGTAAACCATGCACTGAACATGAGTCAGTGGCTAAAAAGGCAAATGGAATTTTGGGTTGTATTAAAAGAATTACAGTGTCTAGATCAGGGGTAGTCAAACTGTGGCCCTCCAGATGTCCATGGACTACAATTCTCAGGAGCCCCTGCCAGCATTTGCTGGCAGGGGCTCCTGGGAATTGTAGTCCATGGACATCTGGAGGGCCGCAGTTTGGCTACCCCTGGTCTAGATCATGCGAAGTGATGTTACCACTTTACTCCACTCTGGTAAGACCTCACTTGGAGTACTGTGTTGAGTATTGGGCACCACAGTTGAATAAAGATGTAGAGAAACTGAAGCATGTCCAGAGGAGGGCAACAAAGATGGTGAGGGATTTGGAGACCAAGTCGTATGAGGAAAGGTTGAGGGACCTTGGTCTGTTTAGCCTGCAGAGAAGAGGACTAAGAAGTGATATGATAACCATCTTCAGCACTTGAAGGGCTGTCTTATAGAGGATGGAGCACAGTTGTTTTCTGTTGACCCAGAATCAATGGGTTGAAATTAATTCAAAAGAATTTGCAGCTAAACATCTGGAAGAAGTTCCTGACAGTTCGAGCAATTCCTCAGTGGAACAGGCTTTTTTGGAAGGTGGTGATTGCTGTTGAGCTTTTGTGGAATGGCATCACAAACCAATTGATTTTATACACACACATCCATCCATCGGATATCTCTACTCAAACAATCCCTGAGTTTACACACAGTGTCTGCTCATGCTGAATATCAAAAGTTACTTCAGCCCATTTTCTCATATGTTACAGGACATGCCCAGATTGTCCTTCAAAAACCTTCTTTCAAACAGAGAATTGCAGGGTTTGAATCCGCGCTCCCCCACATACAACCACCTGGGTGACCTTGGGCTCGCCATAGCACTGATAAAGCTGTTCTTACCTAGCAGTAATATCAGGGCGCTCTCAGCCTCACGGGGTGAAGAAAGGGAAGCTGCTTTGAGACTCCTTTGGGTAGAGAAAGGCTGCATATAAGAACCAACTCTTCTTCCTCTTGTTCTTCTTCTTCTTATGCATATTTCTATTGCATTTCTACTGTCTAGTCCTTCTGTCATCTGTTTTCTTTTTTTTGCTATCTGATTTATCAAATGCCTTCACTGTCATTCTTTCTTTCATGACTTAGGACATCTTCATCACCGCCTGCTGAGAATGTTCCCTCGGGATCTCATACCAAGTGTCCAACTGTTATTTGTAATAGCACTGCTGCAAATGTTGGCTGACCAAGCCTTTTCTAGGTTAACGGTGCAGAATAGATAACTAACATTTTGTCATTGGGCAACAGTAGTTAGAGGTAGCCCTGGGACAGCTTTGTTAAATATCTGTTAAAGGAGGAGAGGCTTCAGCTGAAGGGAGGGAGAAAGGAGTGTTTGTGTTTGTGGACAGGAAGAAAAACAAAGAGCAAACTGATCAGGCCATACCGATCCATTTAAAACTTTCTGTACTTAAACATGCTGATGCTTTACAAATGAAAAGAATGTAATGGCCCCATTGACAGTTCAGTTAAAAAGGACAGGCCGGTTTGCAAAACAAAGGAAACCAAAACATTGGAAAATACCAGCTCATTCACAATTTTTGGAAATAGAAAGGATTTATATATATACCCATACACACACGCGGGCACACACGGGCACACACATTTAAATGTCTTGAAACATATGCCTACCAAAAAGTGACAATAAAAATATGAGAAACAAAACCTCTATTAATGTAAATGAATCATTTTAATTTGTATTTTTTGGGAAAGCGCTCAGGAAAGGATGAGGCAGCACTCTTCAAACATTACAGAACCACAAAAGGACTAAAAATGTAAATGCCCATACATTTGTTTTATTAGCATTCAGTTTGCTGGTGTGCAACAGCCAGATGTTAATTGGAAAAGAAAGCTGACAGCATTCGTAGCACTATGAGCTCCCTATAGATGTCTGCAAATATGGCTGAAGACAGTCTCATAACGGCAGATGTTTTGATTTATGGGTTTGGAAATTTGGGGAGCTTGCAGCGCTGTAATAGAGTTCGTTGTAAGACACGCTTTTAAGCAGCCGCTCTTCCAAACTAAATTATTTTTGTGTTGCTACATTCATTAGCACCGGACAGTGAATTAGAACTCACTTATCTACGCAGCGAATACACTGTCTGATTTTAAGGCATATGGAGCAGAGCTAGCTTCTTACTGCAGGCAATGAACATAGCCTAAATTTTACAATGTGAGGCTTGAAAGGCCAGGGAATTAGAAAATGCAATTTCATTTGTTTCTGATGCTCCTCGGTTACATAGGAAAGAATTCTGGTCAGCATAGCCACATGAAGTGAATTTCTGCCTTTATTTGCCCAGTCCTATAAAATTCAGTGGGCAGGATAGTCCTCCAAAAATCCACATGAGATGAGAGATGCTAAGCATCATCTGGCTGGTGTTAAAATTGGGTCAGACCTTTGCAGGTGTCAGCATAGATTAGAGGCTTGCTAACGTAAAATGCAAACTTTCCTCTAGGGCTCAATCACAATGAATTAAATCATCAATCCTAAATACAGACAGAAGAAATCCACACCTTGACATATCCACTCATCTATAACCTGAGCATGAATCTGAAGCCAGACATATCTGTTCAAATCTGCCAATACAGAACATTCATTATCAGAGATCACAAGAGGTATCTCATCTTGTTATGTGTCCTGCAACGTTTGGGCTTAGTTTGTCGGTACACTATGTTTTCCCATTTATTACCTTCTAATAATTATTGCTAAGAATAACGGAATCTACATTGTAGGGAAGTCTATTCAAAAGAATAGGGTAACGTTTCAAAAGAATAGGGTAATGTGCTTTCTTCTCAGTAGTAGATTGGTTCTAGGAGACCGCTTTAGAACAAGCCACCCACAAAGTTACCAATCTAAGAGAGCACTTAGATGCCAACAGTTTGCCAACAATCTATTACTGATAAAAATAGATCCATACTGCATCTCACTATCAGTCATGGTTTACTGTCCAAATGTTGGGATTCCCCACCCCCTCTCCTCATCCATAACACAGAACCTTGTACTTACAAATACTTTGGAAATTCTCCTCTGAAACTCCCTGCATCTATTTGGAGTTCTGACTCACCTGCTCTTGTTTCCAGCAATGAACCAATTAAGAACCACCTCTTCTTTCCATTTCCTAATTTGTACAGAGAGCTGTGCATGTGCTATTTTCCATACCTTTCCCATCTCATGTATTTTAGACCAGTGTGGTGTAGTGGCAAAGAGCCCTGTGGAGGGCATAAGGACACAAGCAGTCCCCCAGGTAGGCTGCTGTTCTAGAATTTCAGAAATTCTGCTACTTACACCAGAATTAATTCTTCCAGTTCAGTTATACCCTGCCTCCTAAACAATGCAGTGTTACATATTTTGTAAAATACCAGAAGCATGAGGGCCTTCTTCGTCTTCTCAGATAAGCCATTACAAAAGGAGGGTGCCACAGCTGAGACTGCACATGCATGGACACGTATCATGGAGACTTGCTTCATGAAACACAATTAGAGCTGTCATTAAAGTTGGCAACGAACAAATCCAATATAATAATAATAACAACAACAATAAAAACAACAACAACGCCAGGCTGAGAGATTCCTGGAGATTTGGGGGTAGAGTCTGGGATGAGAAGGACCTCTGCCATATGCAATGCCATACAGTGTACCCTACAAAGCTGCTGTTTTCTACAGGGGAACAGATCTCTGCAGTCTGCAGATCAATCATAATTCTGAGAGATCTGTTAGTTTGCCTGGAGGTTGGCAACCTTTATATAATCCATGCCTGGCACTGTAACTGGTGTTGTTTACCGTGGTATCCTATAATTGGAATAATCATCACAGTGTAGCTATTTTATTTATGTAGGCTATACCCTATTTTCAACTCCCCAGAATCATTCCAGCTTAGAACTGGGATCTGAATGATTAAGGGCTTCCTAATCTCTTGCACCAGTGTTTATTTTGCTACAAAATCAGTTGCCTTTTCTGAGTTTCCTCTTTCAAGTAGATAGCACTGTCTGACACTCCTGTACTATAATTAAAAGCAGGCACCTGAACACTTGGCTACTGAACAATGTGATAATAAAGCACTTCCAGAGACAGGAGTACACTCTCTAAAGAAGTACAGGCGATAATCCAATGTACACCAATTTGATTTTCTTGAGAGAGAAAACTGGGGTATAAATGTAGTGAAATGAATGAAAGGAGAAAAGGACCTCTATGCCATGGTTTAAAATCTATATTTAAGGCAAAGTCCTGGCCTTTTAAATACAGGGACTACAGCCTATGGTCTAGAACAGGGGTAGTCAACCTGTGGTCCTCCAGATGATCATGAACTACAATTCCCATGAGCCCCTGCCAGCAAATGCTGTCAGGGGCTCATGGGAATTGTAGTCCATGGACATCTGGAGGACCACAGGTTGACTACCCCTGGTCTAGAACTTTCATTTTAACAAGACAATGGATGATATCTCAGTGCAAGTAAGAAACAGCAGCAGTGCTGGCTGGGCAGGCAAAAAACCCAAAGAAAATATTTAACTCCCATTGCACTTGAAACACCAAGTCCTTTCAAGAGAAAAACTGGTTCACAGATACAAAAAGCAGTTGGATTTGTTCAGCCATTTGAGAGACTACAATCTTGTACCTTATGTATATTTCACAATCTCTTATCAAGTTAAGACACTATAATAGCTCAAAGAGCTCAGAATGAGACACTGGCATAGTCCAATTGCAATTTTCCCTTGAGTAATCAAAAATACTACTGTATCTACAAAGCTATTGCTGTTTTCCCTTGTGCTGATTGACCCCTTTTGTTGTTTCTTTCATACAACAGTACTCCTCCTCGGGTGTTTGGACCAAGGCCTATTCTGTCAACACACACTGCTTCCTCTACTATGCATTTCATGGGTCACAATGACAGGTGAGATCCATAAAACCCTTCTAATAAGACCATTTCCACATTAGGAGACAAACCTTGTTTTAGTCCCGCTTTGAATTTCCTTTGGATGCTGCAAGTTGACTCTAGCCTGTCTACATTTGGGCTTCCTCCCCTCATTTTCCAGGCTGAAATTCGTGATATGTTTTCCGCCCTGAGTATGGCCCATTATGCACGGCCGCCGAAACGGCGATTTCGGGTCACATGGAAAACGCGGAGGGGGAAGACGCGACGCATACCGGTTATACACGGGGCGGGGCGCGACGGCGGCAAAACCCAGAGTAACCGATTATGCACGCGCCGATCCGGGCGCCACTTCTGGTTGCGCCCCGCTCACCCGGAAGCTGCGCTTTCTTCCGCGTTTCACTGACGCGGCTTTTTCGGCGGCATGCACCGAAGCTGCAGCCGGTTGCAGCCAGCTCCATGCATTATCCGTGATTTTAGTCGCCGCCATTCCACCCCGAATGTGCGCTAAAACCCCCGTGCATAATGGGTCTATGACAAAGAAAGCCTCCCATCGTGTTTTGCTTCCTTCCCCTTTTCAAAAAAATGTCATTTTTTTGCAAAATGGTGCCTGCTTGTACCTTTATTTTATTGTGCACTTAATCTCACCATTCCACACCTTTGATCACTTCCCCTCTTCCCCCCCAAAGTGTCTTGAATGTAATTTTTTTAATAACCCCCCCCCCCGTATTATAATGCAGCTTTGCAAGACTATTTTTAAAATATAGAAACAGTGTTGTTTTTAACACTGTTTTTAAAAAGGCAGATTTTTTGGAATGGAGGGAGGGGATGGAAGAGAGGATGGGGACAAGGAAAGAAGCATGCCCAAATGACTCAAAATGGCGGGGGCGGAGAAAAACCTGAATGCTGCATTGCCGTATTGGGAAGTATATTCTATCTTGACTGATGAAATCACTGTATCTAGGAATGTCCAAAACACATGATAAATCAGATGGCAATATGAGACTGTGCCTGGAAAGGCTGATTTTAATGCAGAAATGGACAGAAAAATTGGCCTATTTAAAATGCAGGTTTGAAAGATATTACTAGTGCAGAAATGGTCTAAGACTTATTTCCTGAATCTCAGTTCCTGGACAATGTAATGTTGTGGTATTCTCTGTCTAAACTCTCTTAAGTGTAACTGTGGACACAACCTGACTGTCCCCCATCCTCTCCAATAATTCACCTGGCAAAAGGGCATACAACTGCACATTCACCAGTCCTTACCAACACAAAGAGGATGGGGAAACCCAGCATGAGGCAACATAACAGCACAAGGTAATTTCCACAGAGTACCACAGACAGAGCTTATTTATTTATTATTTGTTTGTTTGTCACATTTTTAGGCCACTGCTCCCAGCTCATGGCAGGTAACAACACCTAAAATAAGAATAAAAACAGTAACTCTAAAAACCTCACACCCTTGCCAGAAGCAAATATGATTGCAATTCTGGATGACAACCTGGTCACCAAACTTTAATATAGTATCCCATTTGACCTTAAATTTTGCATTCTGCTTGGCCTTGGCACAAAAGGATCCTGTAGTGTATAGCTCTGTATTTTTGATGTTTCACAGTATACTTGACAACCCAAGTGACACTGTTGAAAGAACCAAGGAAAGCGTACTAGATTAGCTGACAGTAAATTAAAATTTCAGTAGTCAATGCTGGGTTTTAGCCAAGTAATAACAATATATTAAGCCAGGTTAATGGAGTTATATACAAATAAATTTAAGAGTCTACCACTATCAGTTTTTCAGGCTTTGCAACAGAATGCACAGAATCTACTTGAACACTTTGTGTATGTGGGGGAGGGGTGTACCTACTAATCTCAAAACTATTTATTGTGTGTGTGTGTGTGTGTGTGTGTGCGTGTATGTATATGTATATGTATATGTATATGTATATGTATATGTATATGTATATATTTAGTCTTGAGCATTTAATGCCATGCCTTTCACCTAAAGAAGAAAACAGGTGCCCTCTACAGTATGGCATAAAAGCAATAGCCTCCAGAAGAAATTCCACAGCAATTTTTGCCCATTGCAGGCAACACAGAAAAGGAACCTTACAACATCTTAAAACTCTAACAGATTTATGGCAGCATCAACTTTTGTGGATGAGAGCCTACTTCATCAGAGGGATAAAGTATATCTTCTGTTGTCAAAAGTTGTTTCATAAAAGAAGTAATGTTGCCCAGGGATTTGTATTGAAAAAGTTGAAACCTAATGCTCAAAGTTTAAATGTGGTCTAGGACATAAGTACTAGAAATCCTAAAGTGGTGTTCAGGATCTTTATCTTTTATCATTTTATATTGACTGCATTTTGTGTTTGTTCAGGTGACTAAATTTGAGGTGGAAAAGGTATCTCAAGGTGACATTATGCCAATAAACAGATAATAAAAACCTCATTAAAGTTACCTGATTCTGAAAAAGTGCTAAGCATTAAGGGTTTTTGGAAGACAGGAATACATTATTACCTCCTGGATCCACAAAACTTCTTTATTTTATGAAGAAGAACAGTCACATTATGGTGACATGTCCAGCTCAAAAAACAGCAGGGTGTAATTTGTACCTAGACTTAGGTACATCTTCCATTTTTTATGTCAGGCTTATAATTCAAGCCTGAGGGAGTGGAGGGTGGAGAAAAAAACAGATCTGGGTCTGGGTGGGGTATAGAAGGATGTAAAATTATTAGTATGTTAAATAACCGCTATATAATATAAATACCTAATTCTCAACATGTCCAAATCAGTGGATACTTAAATCTGGAGACTGGCAGTATAGACAGATAAGGTGTATCTTTCTACAAACTTGAAAAACATTCTTGGGTTGCAGACAATCTGGAAAAAAAAACAGTCAGTAAACAGAAATGATGGATGGATGGATGGATGGATGGATGGATGGATGGATAGATGGATAGATGGATAGATGGATAGATGGATAGATGGATAGATGGATAGATGGATAGATGGATAGATGGATAGATGGATAGATAGATAGATAGATAGATAGATAGATAGATAGATAGATAGATAGATAGATAGATATTAAAACTTCCCGAAATAATAGAAGCAGCGCTAAGAAATGGATGTCCTCAGTGGCCATTGTTAGGCAACCACAGTATTACCAGCCTTCAATCCTTGATTTCTGACAGTAAAAGGTACCTGAGTATTATGCCATCTAGCTAGACTACATAAGAAGGTTTCTCCTGAATGTGCTTCCAAGTGCAAGACCAGACCAGAAGGACTGAACTCTTAAGTGACAATAAAATAATTACAGTTTATTTATTCATTTGTACCCCTCCCTTCTCCCCAGCAGGGACCCAAAGTAGTTTATATTGTTCTCCTCTTCTCTGTTTTCCCTCACAACAAACCTGTGAAGTAGGTTAGGGTGAGAGTGTATGGCTGTCCCAAAATCACCCAGTAAGCTTCCATGGCAAAGTGAGGATTTGATCCTGGATTTCCCAGATCATATTTCAGCACCTTAACCATTATACCATGCTGGCTGTTATGCTGTCAGGACAATGAAATTAGTAGAAGTCAAGAGGGAAATATATATTGCCACTTCACATGACTTTCCTAATTGATCTGGCACATCCTTCATGCCAACACACTCAACATCACAGGCCATGAAACCTGGTTTTTCACTCCTTGGCACACAAAGGCAAAATACAGCTTTGGGACTGGAAGGTGATGCAAAAATACGGCTTTGATGACCGTGTGTCTAATTGGCAATATAAGGGCAGGCAGTGATATGAAATGTCAGCAAAGCTGCTCTTTATTACCAGGGGCTTGCTATAAAAATCAATAGCAATTGGGTAGGACTAAAAATGTACCGATCTTGCTGGCAAGGCTAAACAAAATGGAATGTTAAAATCACATATCTCACGGAGCATGGTCAAACAAAGATTTTGGTTACAGAGCTATATGTTTCAGAGGGAAAATCTTTGGACACAAACTTAAGCTAAGGATTAAATAGCCAGAAAATCTCATGCAAATTCCTTGCTTTAATTAAAGGAGAACATCAGTGAAGAAAATTTCTCATTCCAGTTAGAGAACAAAATGCTCCCAAACTCCACAATTTTCCCAGGGCTCCAACCCCCCCCCCCCTGTCATTAGTCAATCCAAGTTTGATCTTCCAAGATCGTCCATGGAAGTTTCTAAATACAGGACATCTGCTCATCTCTACTTAAGAAAAAAGACAGCCACTTTAAATGCAAATAGTAGCCATTCCACACCAGGACCAATGTTGCCAATTGTTCACAGAATGCAGAAACGCTATATTAAATAGTGGAATTTCATCATTCCGCATACTTTTTTTTTTAGTGGAATATAGAAGTCCCAGTAGTGTTTCATTCATTCCCCACAGGTTTCCAGTCTCGCTGGAATTGCAACAAAGGAAGTTGATTTTTTTCTGCGCTTCTTCCTGCCCCTGGCCGTCAATCAAATGGAACAGCCAATGGGCTGTTGTGTTCATGCTCCTGAAAAGCCCCTTTCCCTTTAAGAACGTTTATTTTAAAAAAACAAACACACCCATTGCAACGAATCTGTATTTAATTGTTGCATCAGAAAGACTTTTTGCTGGCATAGGAGCAGGCAATTAATCGTTTATATGCTCCTCAAGTAGGAAAAAAAAATCCCCCTCCCCACAGGCGTGATTTGTGGGCGAAATTACAGGCAGTGCTGAACAGGGGGCTGTGTTGTGCTCATTTTTCTTCGGTGCCACTAATGTATCTAGTTACACAACTCAGCAAAGTTACAAAACCTAGCAGTACTTGTTAATCAGAGATGACTGAGTTGACCATACACAGCATGAAGAAGGATCCTATTTCACATCACCTTCATTGTTCTAATTTAAAAAATGACTTATCTCTAGCCTAAATTCCCTGCTAGTAACATGAGAATAAGGCCTATTTCATATATGACTGTGTATGTAGAAACCAATTTTCACATTCAGATGTCATATGGCATGGTTTATGAACAGTGTGTTTAAGAAAGTGCCCCTGGGGAAGGGCAAGATATAAATGTAAAAATAAATTTAATTAAAAAAACGTTTTTGCGGCTTCTTGTCAGCAAATTTTACAACACTGAGGTCTAGTAAGGCAGTGGTTCACTTAGATCCAGTATGGCAGTGTTTCCAAAACTTTTGGGACCCAAAAGTGGGGTATGAAGCCTCTGAGAGCTTCCCTCCCTAATGCCATACCTGTCCTTTCCATTGCTCTTTGTTATTTTGAGAACCAGGATCTGATCCTCAAAACAGTATCTTCTATGTCATACATTAGTTGTTTACTTCCTTGCATACACATGTTGATCAAGTAAAATGTATTGTAATTGTTACTAGAGTCTTAGAATCTTAAGGGGGGATTCAGAAAGTAATGGAGAAGGAAAGAGTGGAATCTAACATCCATATGTGAAGACTGTACATTCCAACTTGCCTGGGGTTCACTCTGTGTGGGGGGGGGGGGGCGCCGCACAGTTTGTGCAATGTCTGTTGATTTGTAAAGAGCATCTGGTTAGCTATTGTAGAAAATGGAATGCTGAACTAGATGGGTGCCAAGGAAATAGTTTGCCTAAGACACCGAAAGAAAACCTTCGGTCAGACTTAGATGAGTCACCATACTAAGTAAATTGGAACGTATGGGTCACCACACCCAAAAGTCTGGGAACCCCTGCAGTAAGGGAACTCTTGTGAAACTCAATAGACATTCAGCTGGCAATCATGTTCACCCAGTTCTCTGCACCCAATTAGATTCAATACAAAGCAGAAAACTGTGGTCCCAGCTCAGCACTTTGTGAATCTGCAAACAGACGAATGAAGCTTGGACAGCTATAAGAGTGTGTTATGCTTAGGATGCTTTTAGGAAACTCACCACATGGTTCAGCCTCAGAGCAGTGTCTAAACAGGTTTAGATGCTTCAGAGCAACAGTCAAGAGGCAACACACCACAGTTCTCAAACCTTATTTGTGATAAGAAGGATGATGTTTGGTATTACATAACATAACAGAATGAAAAGGCAGTGATGGGAGCAGAAAACATCATTCAGCGCTTCAGCTCCCCGAGTTCTTCAGCTCAAGAGTCAAAGCAATTACTTCCACTGTTTCAGAAACCTTTGCTCTCCTCCATTGCTGTGTCAGATAGTATTACTTTAATTGTACCTAACTTTGCCCTTGGAAATGGAGCGCGCTTCCCTGGGAAGGTAAACAATCCACTATTGTTTCCTCATTTTGCCCAATTTAAGTTCTTACCATTCCAAAATAGTTTCATGACCAGATAGGCTCTCAAAAAGAACATGGTTCACCACAGCAACCCCAGGCCATCAATCCAAATTAAATACATTCAATAATGGCTTTGTCAGAAGGCCCACAGGGGAGAAATCTTAATTATCGGAATGTTAAATTTTAAAAACAAACACTCGCTTTCAACTGTACAAAGCCATGGGCAACAACCTTTAGTTAATCCCCATATGTATCAGTCTGGCCATTATAGATCCCTTTAACTCTGCTCTTCACCACACAGCATTCAAAACTGGAAATGCACAAAAGGCCTGAAATTCAGCAGCCTAGACTTGACAGGGAAGGTGCTTCGCCATGATCTACTTTAGCTTTTCTCAACTTTTTAACTGTTGAGAACCCCCTGAAACATTCTTCAGGTTTCGAGAAACCCCAGAAGAGGCACAATCATGCAGAATATGGTTGGGAAGCACATGCCCACCTAGGGCCCTTCCCCTTCCCACCTCCTCCAGCCCCAATCATTGGGTTTTTTGGAGGGGACAGGTCAACATGACCATATGGTCATATCACCTGATAAAAGTTTAGCAAATTTTAAAAATCTATTAGAAATTAATTAACTCTCACTCGTTTGGAGAAACCTTCCAGGGCCATCAAGAAACCCCAGGATTTCATGAAACCCTAGTTGAGAAAGCCTCATCTACTGTGATTCTTTCTTACCAGGTACCTGATCACGCTTGTATTCCTTTTCAGTATTTAATTACTAGACTTTTATACTGCCCTCCCAGCAAGCCTCCCTTGCCCAAGCTGAAGGCAGAGGTAATCTTCCATGTGGTGTGGGAGCTCCCAAAGGTCAACTGGGAATGGCTTGAACAACAAATGGCTGCCTTGTCCATTTAACAGAGTCTTAACAGGGTATTATTTATCATGTGATGTGATGTGATATCTCTTTCCACACATTCAGTCCCTATTAAAGAGACAAGCCATTTTCCTCCAAGCCAGGTGGCAAGTAGAGCGGTTTCTTAGTGGAACAGGCTTCCTCGGGAGGTGGTGGGTTCTCCATCTTTGGAAATTTTTAAACAGAGGCTGGATAGCCATCTGATGGAAAGGCTGATTCTGTGAAGGTTCAAGGGGGTGGCAGGTTACAGTGGATAAGCGATAGGGACGTGAGTGTTTTGCATAGTGCAGGGGATTGTACTAGATGACCCAGGAGGTCCCTTCCAACTCTATTATTCATTGATTCCATGATTCTAAGTACACCAGTAGGCTCAGAGCAGTTAACCACAGAAATTAAAAACAGATCAAGGTAATTGAACATTAAGCTAAAAACATTAGAATCATTTACTCCCCACCCCTCCACACAATGCAGACAGCTTCTGCATAGGATTGCAAGCTCTGGGCTAGGAAATTCCTGGAAATCTGGGAATGGAGTCTAGGGAGGGTAGGCTTTGGAGAGGGGAGAGACATCAGTGGGGTATAACACCAGACTCTAAAACAGCCATTTTTTTCCCAGGGGAACTGAGCCCTGCAAACCCTGTAAACTGGAGAAGAGCTTTAATTCCAGATTTCCAGGACCTACCCAGAGGCTAGCAACACTCGGGGAGTTTGCAATTTAATCAGCCAACAAGTGCAATAATGAATCCAGAATGAATGACAGCCAGCATGGCATAGTGGCTGGACTAGGATTTGGAAAACTCAGGTTCAAATCCCTACTCTTCAATGGAAGCTCTCTGGGTGACCTTGGGCCAGTCACCAACCTTCAGCCTAACCTATCTAACAGAGTTGTGGTGAGGATAAGACAGAGGAGAGGAGGGTGAAATAAGCAGCTTTAGGTTCTCACTGGGGACAAAGCTGGGATATAAACAAAAGAAAGAGTGAAACTACTAACAGATGGCCTTCTGGAATAGCCGGATTTTACAAGGCTCCTAAGATGATGGGCTATTCAGAAGACATTACTATGCTGAATTAAGTTCCTCACCTGTACCAAAAGAAGGGGTTCCTCAGAACCATAATTTTACCACATCTGGTTGGTCACCATAGGAAAGAAGGTGCTGGATGAGATGGACCATTGCTATAATCCAGTAGGGCTCTTCCTTTGAGGGCCTTAGACTGAATCCCAGTTAATCCTGAAAAACCCATACACTCATGTGGCTACTTTGATCCTTGGTCTTTCATGTTCAGTATGTCTGCTCCATGGCTCTCCCATCACTCAAAAGGGAGACTATGATCAAGAAATCAGAAAGAGATTGAGAATTGGAAGGACAGCCATATAGAAGCTGGAAAAGATTCTTGAGCATCAGGTTGTGCCCCTGGCAACCAAGATGAAATCAATTCATGCTCCAGTATTCCCCATTACTGTGTATGTGTTGTTAAAGTTGGACAATGAAGAAAGCTGACATGAAGAAAGCAGATTCACTGAAAATATGGTGTTGGAGGAGTGTCTTATGGATATCATGGGCTGCCAAAAAGACAAAGAAGTAGGTTCTAGATCAAATCATGCCTGGACTCTCCCTAGAAGCTAAAATGACTCAACTGAGGCTATTGTACCTTGGCCACATTATAAGACAAGACAAACTGGAAAAGACACTCGCGCCAGGAAAAGGTTAAAGACAGCAGGGCAAATAATAGGAAACTACAAACAATAGGAAAAAATTACTATCCCCAAGATTCCAGCTGAACCCATTTACTACTGCTATGAAAGCTGAACAAAGAGCTAAGCTTTAGAGCCCATTCACAGAGAAAAGGGAACAAACCTGAAATGAAATGGTTATGTGAGGCTTTCTTCATCCCTCCCTCCTTTCTCTCAGCACATAGTGCCGGCTTTTGGCCCAAGGTACATCCCACCGCTGTTCTTGGGAGCTCCCAAATTGAGTTTCTCAATGAACCCTTGCATCATGATTTATTTCATTTGGGAAGTGTCACAGATAGTGAACTAAACTGCCTCGCTGTCGCTGGGACTTCTCTGCCTCTGGTAGCAGCCTGTGCCAAGGGGAGATTACTACTGAAGCGCAGGCAAAGAGAGGATTTTGTATTGTGAAAAAAAACCAGATTTACTTGGGGGTTAATAATGAACAAACTTACAACCCGAAAAGTAAAAAAAAGAAAGATTCACAACCCAGCTAAAATCTTACGAAGAAATCACATTGCCAGATGAAAGATTTCTGCTCTCAGAAATCCCAGCCAAAGTCACTCTGGGGCTATACACAGACTGGCTTGGTGGCATCAATTCAATAATACTAAATTCTGCACGGCGAATGAGGGTTTTTTTCTGCCTTTTTAAACAGAATTCCTGGCTGCAGATCTATAAAGCAAAGAGGGACAGCTTTACGACTCATCTCTGCCACACAGGCTCCATGCAGGCTTTTTAAGGCCACATTTTTTGAAAACCTACAGGTGCATAGCCACACAGTCCATCTCTGCAGGCAACAATTCAGCTTAGTGTTCAGCTCCAGTAACTCTGCATATACTTCCCCATATATTTGCAGCAGCGTATGCCGGCATGTCAGGAAGCTTCCTTGTTCTCCTTTGCGGGGCTAATTTTGGGGGGAGAAACTGATGCCCTCCATACTTCAGGATCACACAAACTATTGGTGCATATGTAGATGCAATACTCAGCCAATCTGTGTCTTCCTCTCCCCATTTCTGCAGACGGCGCTGTCACTTCAAACATCTATTTAAAAATCCACCCAAATCTCTGAATGGATACTCTTTTAACAGCTGGGCTCTCACACAGGGCCATTAAAGCTAACAGTCAGTATGATGTTTTTCATATTACCAAATCCTATCTATCCACTATCAGAACTTGTATTAGAACCACATTCCATTCAAAAATGTGTTTTCAGAGTTTTTACATTCATGTTTGCAACCAAGAACATTATTTTAAATGAAAACACGTAATTGTTCAGCATTCAAAAATCCTTTTAGTTCCTATTTCTTTATCTCTGATAACTGGAACATGAGAACATAAAAAGATCCCTGGTGGATCAGATCAGTGGTCCATTTAGTCTACCATCCTGCCTTACACAGTGGTTAACTCATGGTCAACCTCTGGATGGCCAACAACAGGGCACAGAAGTTGAGGCCTTCCCCTGGCACCCGGGATTCAGAGGTTAGTGCCAGCTTGGTGTAGTGGTTAAAAGCAATGGCCTCTAATTTGGAGAACCGTGTTTGATTCCCCACTCCTCCACCACATGCAACCAGTTGGATGACCTTGTGCCTCGTCTACATCATAGGGTGTCTGTTATGGAGAGATCAAGGAAAGGTGCTTGTAAACCACTTTGAGGTGTCTTACTCCTTAGTAAGAAGCAGGGAACAAAAACTCAGCTCTTCTGAATGTGGAAGTTCCCCTCAGCCACCATGGCTCATATCCACTGATAGACCTATCCTCCGGGCATCTATCGACTCCTCTATTAAAGCTGTTTATTTCTGTGGTCATCACTATATCTGTGTAAAGTAGCATTTCCTTTTGTCCATTCTGAATCTACTGTCCATCAACTTCATTGGATGCCCTCAAATTCTAGAATTTTGGGAGAGGGAAGCAAAGTTCTCTTTGTCAATTCTCTCTACCCCATGCATAATTTTATAAGGCTCTTATAATGTACCTCCTTTGTATGTTTTCTGGTTCTGTGTCCTTTTTGAGGGAAAATGTTATGCATTACTGTATTGCCAACTAAGGCTAACAACACCGATTTCCTTTGGCCTGCAATATCTGTATCTAATGCAAAGCAATCCAACCACCTTACTGTGTTGAGAGTGCCAGTCTGGAACTGATGAAATGCAGAAACTCTTTGTAGCCTTGGGTCAGACTTCCTTGACCTAACACACCTGTTGTGAGAATAAAATGAAACAGGAAAAAAACTTGTATGTCTCCCTGAGTTCCCTGAAGTAAGGGCAAAAAAATGTAATAAATAAATATGGAGTGTTGGATGACAATATTTACTTCCTTACAGAACTGTCAGAAGAATTATTGAGATAGTGTATAGGTATTACTCTGAATTAACTAAGTACTTTATGCCAATAAAGGTTATCTGAATCTGAACTATGTGCTATCATTGGTCATTATAGAATTTTAAATGGATTATACCCAGATGGATCTTTCCTGACATTTGACTATTAGTATTTTATGTTATTTAAACGATTCTGTTCTTTTCTGAGGTACAGCAGATATCTTAGAATTAATGAAACAACATGCAGAAGACAAGGTGGGAGTTTAAAAGGTTGTTCTTTATGTTACAATTCTGCTTTTCAGTCCTCTTGCAAGCTGATACTGGATCAACTTCAGCTGCTATGTAAGAAGGAATCAGGGGGAAACACTCCCATTCATAAGCAAATGCAGGAACTGAACTTCTGTCTACTCAGAAGTTCAGTTCCTATGTTTTCTTATGAATGGGGGTGATTTCTCCTGATTCCCCCCTTACATGGCGGCTCACTGAGCCCCCCTCCCAATTTGTGTCCTTAGGAGTCAGCACAGTGAAGGTCTACAGTGGGAGATGAGAAATGACAGAAATTGCCAATTGAGAAAAGTCCCATCTCTGTAATTGAATACTGACCATAGGGAACAGTAAGCAGGCATAGGATAGCTTTCTTAACTGCCTTCCCCAGCCTAATGTTCAATCAGTAGATTAAGGTCAGAAGAAGAAAGAAAAGGAGGAAGACTACTAGTTGGAACTACTAGAGTTACCATGAGGTATTTGTGAGTGCATTTCCATCTAGCCCTCTGCACCTACAAATAATGTTAACCAGGGCCACCTCTCTTGACAGACTCATAGCTCTTCTATACAACTACAGCACCCAAGAGGCATGGGAGATGTTTCTACATGGCTGCTTCTTAGGAACATCTAAGCAATTACATGGTTTGTGCAACCAACTCTGCATGCATTTCACCTGCTACAGGGAAGCCAGTTTCTATACTCCCTAGGGACATTCTGTTCTCCAGCAGCATTTGGATTAGTCATATGATGCAGCCTTACAATGAATCAGATCCACTCGTCCAACTTCTGAGAACTGTCAATAACTCTCTGCATCCAGTAATGAAATGGAGATGTTGACTGCTTGGGGGTTGAACTGCAGGCTTTAAATATGCAAAGCATAGACTTACAACAGAGATGGTGGTCGCATTCTCATTTATGGAGTATGTGCACCCAGGCACAGAGAAGCAACAAGTGTGCAGCACTAGTCTCTTACAAATCATATGCATTTAATGGCACGTACAATTGTCGTAAACCTTTTACCCTATCTTAATTAAAATTGGACAGCCAGATAAATGTCCTTTAGGAGACAGATCTGATCCATGGTCTGCCAGTCAGCTCTCCCTGACCTGAAATATAAATCAGTCCTAGTGATTGGACTTTGATGGAAATGAGAAATGGCGGCTTCAATTAAGCAATGTGAAACGGGTTTAAGCTAGAATTAGACAAAGGGAACTCTGTCACCAGAATGATGCAGAAGATGAAAGTGCAAGAAATGCTGCCACCTGACAAGTTGTGTTATTTTTCTGCCAACTACTACAGTAGTTGGGCTTCTTGCATTGCCTGGCTCCACCTAAAAAGATCACTCACAGAACTATCGACAATGCTTGCCACATTCTCTCCCCTTGGCTAACAGTACAGATAGCCAAGTTAGGAACATATTTCTTTGAAAGCAGTTAGGCTTGGCCTTCAGCATAGCTAGATGCTTTCCGAATGAGTATTTAACAGATCTTTTCTTCCTAACACAGCCCAAAAAGTGAATGAGTGAATGGCTAAGACATACTCTAGTCTCAAGAATGGCCACAACAAATCTGAATGTGATTGCCACTGTCCAGACCAGAGTTGGCCAAACAGTGGCTCTCCAGATATCCATGAACTACAATTAGCAGCATGGCAGGGGCTCATGGTAATTGTAGTCCATAGACATTTGGAGAGCCACAGTTTGACCACCCCTGGTCTAGAAGAAACAGAACAGTAGGTTCACCCACGTTAGCACCTGCTGCCTCTCTACACAAACCTAGAGCATGCATTCCAGCAGCAGAAGTCTTCCTTCCAAGCAAACATCCTCCACTGTTAACACAAATCAGCACAATAGCAATAGTCAGTCTATACAAACACAGCACAGCTGTCACTTCAGAACGGTACAGGCTGTTTTAAAGAGAATTACCCTCAGCGTACAGCAGAATGCCAATACAGACAGGTGAACTTCCTTTGGAAGGGGAATCTAAAGTCACAGCACTGCTGTTAAGAAGGTCTATCTCTCATAGCTCCCCACAGCATTTATGGAAGCACATAAAAAGAGTCCCCATAGGTTACTTCAGTGCTGCTACAGGTCTGCTACAGTGCTGGTATTTAAGGCTTCAGTGGCCAGCTTTGTCAGTTTGTCCAGGAACAACTGGTGATTAAAATAGGTGGAACAACGTAAAAGTAACACACTCTTGGTGGCCTTTGTCCATCAATAACCTGGCATCTATATTCTGGACCACATGCAGTTTCCAAACGTCCTTGAAGGGTAACTCAAGTTACCCAAGTTACAGTAGAAAGCAACAGCACCACCATTAAGGCATAAGTAATCATGGCATATTTCCATGCTTTGGTAGGGACACAGCTGGCCAAACAATCAAAACTTGTTAAAGCACTCTCTATTCAGAAAATGTCAACTAAATCCACCAGAGAATGTCAACTAAATCATCCAGGAAGACCTGAAGTTGTTCTGCTTCACCATCTTGTCCAAAGAGAGTCATAATTATATTTGTTAGCGTGGTTTTGAAAAAGAAATGGACAGCTGCTCACCTGCTTTAATGCCTGAGGAAAGGCATCCTGAATCAGTTATCAATTTTTGATGGGCATCAGAGTCTCAATGATGTGATCCTTCTAACTCAACAGCAGGAGAAGTCAAGAGAGGGAAATCACATCAATAGTTTCTCAGAAACTCTCATTTTGAGCTGCCACAAAAAATTCCAGTGATGCTGTCATTTGGACTTCTAAAGTTCCATAGGATGTTCCTGAGCAGATGTATAACTGTAAGTCTTCATGGGCAGACCATATTAAGTACCACCCCTTTCCCTTGCAGTGTGGGTGCAAGGAGACAGTGGCATGAGTGAATGTGGCACCAGCACAGGCTGAACCACCAGTCCCCAAACCAGACCTCTGTCCTGGCTCAGCAAAAAACTTAGGTCTAAAGTATATCTTTTGTTATGCATGGGACCATCCCAACCTTTGACACACAGTGTCTAAAAAGGCTACAAAATCCTGTACAATCAACATCAATCCCCCCTTTCCCCTCTCAGCAACCCAGAATGGAATACCATTTTATTCTTCACTGATTTGTTGTTGCCCATTATTAATGAAGAAGCAGGGGCACTTTATCAGTACAGCCTTCACCTTGCTTTCCTGTCATTGCCTGAAGAGCAGCATTTATAACAAAGCCAGCTTTAACTAATCAAGGATGGGTAAGGGTTGTGCACATTTACCATAGGCTTCCCCTTTCTAAGAATTCTGTTCATAGGAACAACCAGAGCCATCTATATATAATCTATTTGCAAATTGGTTGCATTGGTTTCCTGATAAGAGCCTAGATGTAACAGTTTGCAGACAACTGGAAAATTCCACGGGAGAGCTTTTGTAAATGTGCCAGTGGGAGAGTCACATACTTTGTTTTTGCCATTATCACTGCCAGCTCTAGAATGGTTCTAGCTCATGCTTGGTCAGATATAGGCAGATGGTGCCATAGCAGTCTTATGGCACGATGCACTAGTGTTCCTGAACTGGCCCCGTGGAGAAGAATAGAAAGTACACAAGACATTTACATGGTGTAATGTTTTCAGAAAACAAAGGTAGCTGAGAGAATAACTATACTTTCAGAGGATAATCTTTTAAGAGTCAGAGCTCACTTTGTGAGATTCAAATCTAGATTTTCTACAGAAGACCAATACAGCTACCCTCTGAATTGATCTCCAGAAAATGAGTATTACAACAATAGCGCTGAAGCCTTAAGTATTAGGAGATGTATGATGGTGGAAACTTTACTGTGGACTGGAGCCTACTTTGACAGGGGGAAGGGGGCTCTAATCCACTAATGCTTTTGCTACAATCACGCTGTTAGCCTTTAAAGTGCTGCTAGAGACTAATAGTCTTTTGTTTAAATGCTTTGGACATGATACTATGTTTTCCACTGCCAGCCACAAAGACCAAACACTGTACATAAACCCAAAGCTGCATGGCATTCTTGCTGGGGCAAACATATTTCTGGGATATATTACGGATTATTTACAAGGCACCATATTTCAGAATAAGGGGGACACAGGCACATCCTGCCCCCCCATTGCATTCTAATACAGAACAGTTAGATCCAAATCAAATTGCATCTCAGAGACCAACAGCTCTCTTCATCAAACTCTGATGAAGGGAGCTTTGATGCTTGAAAACTCCTACCCTGGAAACCTTGTTTGCCTCTATTACTCAACCCAAATCTAACTGTTCGACTGCAGACAAACATGGCTACCCTCTGGAACAATCTGAGATAGATAATATTTTTGATATATGCCACTCACACAAGGGGAGAGGAAAGGGAAGACAATTGTAAGCCACTTTGAGACTCCTTCTGGTAGAGAAAAGCAGCATATATGTACCAACTTTTCTTCTTTTCAAGCATTTGACCATGGAGGAACTCTTAAAATAATTTTTCAGGATTCATGGAGCCTCGGAACGAATGTTAGCTGGCCGTGTCTCCTTGCTACACCCTGGAAGTGACATCTCCACCCGCGTTAACAGGTAGGGTCAAAGAGGACTGAGGGGGAGAGCAAAAGGAGTTGGTTTAAGGTAGAAATAGATGTGCATCCCTTGAGAGACCTCATTTATGCTCAGTAGGGGTGAGGGGGAGCAATGAAAGTGGCCAGTTCCCTAGCTTGCGGCTGAGTCTATTAAGGAAGGAGGAGAAAGGCCATGGACCCCCTCCAGAGCTCCCACAGACCCCTGGTTGGAATCCCTGCCTAGTCACTACACAACACTGGCTCTGGCACCAAAAGTCAAACTGAAATTAGTCTATAGGACTAATTAAATTATTGGGGTCCAACTACGAGTTACATGCAAATGTATGTGTTCAAACGTCAACGTTGTTATTTCTAAGCAACTGGAAAAGCAGATGCAGGCAGAGGAAATTTGCAGCAGAGAAGCAGCAGGGAGAGAGAGAGAGAGAAGTGCCCCCTTCCCTCCCTGCTGTTTCTTCAAAATTAATCACCCCTCTTCCAAACTGTAGTGCATCTGTAGTGGGCTTGTCACAAATTTAATTAAGATTGCAGCCAACACAATGGAATACCCTAAAGGCAGCACCAACGAGTTTAGGTTCAGTGTGAATGGAGAAGCAAAAGTGATGAACAGAAGCTATTGAGGAAAAATCAGCTTGGATTCTGTCAGGGAAGGTCTTGCCTACCAACATGTTAGAATTCTTTGAGGGGCTGGACAAATATTTATTTATTATATTTCTATACCACCCTCCCTTCAGGGTCAAGGTGGTTTACATATAACAAAGAGAACGTACATATAACAAAGAAGAAGTAATGATGCATAAATTCGGGCAAACAGTAGTGACAGTGGTTTTAACTGGCGATAACAGTGTGTATAATATCTAGTCAACTTGCTAACAATGCAGAAATGATCCCACGGGTAGACCAGTGCAGGATTCAGTATATGAACAGGGGTTCTCTGGGGGCCCAGTAGACACTGTTCTTTCGGTTGGCCTCAACCCAATGCCTGTGGACAAGGGTGACCCTGTAGGTGCTGCTTACCCTGGACTTTCAGAAAGCTTTTTCAAAAAGTTCTTCATCAGAGGCTCCTAAGTAAACTCGGTGGTCACAGGATAAGAGGACAAGTCCTCTTGTGGATTAAAAACTGTTTAATTAACAGGAAGTGGGGAGTGAGTATAAATGGGCAGTTTTCACAGTGGAGAGTGGAAAGCAGTGAGTACTGCAGGGCTCAGTACTCGGTCCAGCAGTTAAATGAAGTGAAGTTTGTGGATGACGCTAACTTGTTCAGGGTGGTGAGAACCAGGGAGGATTGCGAGGTGCTCCAGAGGGATCTGCTGGGACTGAGTGAGTGGGCAACAACATGGCAACTGTGGTTCAATACAAGCAAGAGAAAAGTAATGTCCATTGGAGCCAAAAATCCTAACTATAAATATACATTGTTGGGTTCCAAACTGGCAGAGACTGACCAGAAGAGAGATCTTGGACTCATGATAGTTAACTCACTGAAAATGTCAACTCTGTGTGCAACGGCAATGAAAAAGGCAAATGCTATGCTGGGGATTATTAGAAAGGGAATACTGCATATTGTTCTGATCACTGCACCTCAAAAAACAAGTTACAGCATTGGGAAAAGTGCAGAAAAGGGAAACAGTGATTAAGGGGATGGAACTTTTTCCATATGAAAAAAGGTTTAAAGGTTAGGGCTATTTTGCTTGGAGAAATGACAACTGGGGGGTGACATAATACAGGTTTACAAAATTATGCATGGGGTAATGAAAGAAGTGTTTTTCTCCCCTTGTCACAATACAAGAGCTAATGGGCACTCAACGAAATTAATGAGCAGTAGGTTTAGAGCAGATAAAAGGAAGTACTTCTTTACCCAAAGACAATTAACAATTGGAATTCACTGCCACATGAAGTAGTAGTGGCTATAAACATAGACAGCTTCAAGAGGGGGTTGGATAAACATTTGGAGCAGAGGTCCATCAGTGGCTATTAACCATTATGTATAGATGGAAACCTATGTTTGGAACAGCAACCCTCTGTATCCCTGGTGCTTGGGGGCCACAGGTAGGGCTTCTGGAGTTCTGGCCATGATGGTAGACCTCCTGATGGCACTTGGGTTTTGGCACAGAGTGTTGGACTGGATGGGTCACTGGCCTGAGCCAACATGGCTTCTCTTATGTTATTAAATCACTAAAAGGAACAGGGGTCTGGCTTTGAGAAAAGCCAGAGGTGAGTCAGTAGTCAAAGGCCAGAGAAGACAAGAAGCAATAATGTTCCTCCATATCATTTGTGTTCCTTGCTGCTGGGCAGGTTCTGTGCGCTGCCAGCAAAGGTTGGATCCACGTCCTCGGCAATCTCTACATAATAAGTCAGTGCAGGCCAGTGTTATCCCTGGGTCATCGGTTTCTGCCCAATTCAAACAATGTCTGACTGCCTGACTCAGCTGCTCCTGCCTCTCCTTATGATGTGCCTGAATGCAGCTGTACATTGATCCTTCCCTTATTCACTGAAGGATAAGCAAAGCCCTTCCAAACTGTCATGCCAATATGCCGACTGGAATGCAGCAAAACCATTTCGGAAGCAGAGCTCAGCAACCTATAAATCTGCTTCTCATAAATTTTCCCCCACAACCTGATCCTAACTGTCAGTCTGGCTGCATTAACTCCATGTCACCCACTGGCCCTGTCAGAAGCAAAGCAGCACAAAGCCAGTACAGTTAAAATGGCAGCCTTGAAGACAGCACCATACCTAAGGGGCACAGATTAACCAAGATCTAAGCAGAGGATTTAGTTATACATCGTAATGCTGATTCCTCTAATAAGAATAGGCAGCTCCAGCCTATAATTATACTGCAGTAAACAGCTAAACAGTGTGAGCTGGGACTCTGCCACGTTGGCATCTAAATGAGAGTCAGATATGACTCTACCAGTACATTACTAGAATGAAATGAGGCAGCACAATATATCTGTATCATGCTTCAATCAACTCTTTCTGGCAGGAATTGAAGGTGACCCATAACCCCTGGGACTTTCTCTACCTCAGCCTCTTGGATAAGTCCAATGACAAGCCCACTGATAAAAATGGACGTTTCCACTTAGCAGCAAACTTAGGTCCCAGTGTGCCAACTATGGTTCTCAGGCTGCCACTCATCTGATTGGCTGTTCCCTCATTTAAAGTAGCCTGCTAGGTATCAACCTGAGCATCGCAGTTCCCATCTTGTGGAAGAAGTGAGGTTAGGGAGGTGCCATCTCTAGACTTTTTCAGGAGGTGCTACCACAGGTTTTTCTATGGGATATAAACTATGAGCATTTTCACTTGGGATTAGCAAGTTTTCTTGAACCACAAGGAGAGGTGCAACAGAAATATTTTAATTCAAAAATATAAATTAATAAAGGGAGGAGAATGCTTGATCACTGGTACCACAATGACTTCACTTTTAAAAAATTATTGAGGACATTTTTAAAAAAGATTAAAACTTGCAATACTAAGAGAAAGAGAAAAGATGTACTATAACAAATATATGTAAAGTTACAAACGCATCACCTGCTTTACAGTTATAACCAATCCTCCCCCCCTTTTTGTTCTCTGAATCCTCTTTATAAGCAAAAACAAAACTCACCAGAACTACAAATCATCAGGTTTCTTTTTAATTTTCCTGCAAAAAGTCCATAAGGAGATCTCCGGTTAGTAATAAAGGTAGATACTCTATTTTCTTTAATCAAAAAAGTACGTTTATCTATCTCTGCAAATGTCATTTTCTTTACCAACCAGGTGCTGCAATGAGTTCTCAAGCATCCAGCTGTGTTGCCCACAGCACTCAAGCTTCTCCTGTTATAACTTCACAGGTTGTGCTAATATGGGCAGCTCTCCTAAAAATGCATCTCACCAGAAATGGGAGTGAAATGACAGAAACAACAGAAAATGGGATGGGAAAGTATGCCTGTGATTTTGCATCACCTCTCTTAGAGTACCATCTACTTGCAGCTATGGACGGCATGTTTAAATGGAATTTAGATATCGGTGCTTACCTGCAACAATCTGCGCACAGATTACAGAGTTCCAGTGTTCCTCTCCACGATGGACAGAAGGAAAAACTGTCACTCAGCTTTCATTCCTGAGCCTATGGGAGTGCTACTCCAACATCCAACTACCTTTCAGAGGGGGACTAGTACGCTGGAGGGAAGCACAGCAGGTGAGTGTTCAGATTTGCCTCAGGGAGAGGGCAATGATAGTTTGGCATCAGCAGAAGAGCAGATCATTTAAAGGCTAGCTCTTACTGGTAGCATGGACAGGTGAGGACAGAGAACTTGGTTGTTAGGCTTATCTCTGGTGATGAGCAGACCTTGTACCCTTTAGTCTTATTCTTGGGTAGGCTGAGGTGGATGGAATCCTGGGTATATGAAAGGAAGCAACCTAGTGGCTAGACTTTTTGTACCTGAAATCATTAAAGAGAATTCAAACCACACTCTGAAGCCATCACTAGCTTAAAATTATGTGCCTCGTTTCACCTATACTATCTGGAGAACAGTGCTGCTGATTTTTCTTTAAAGACAACCTGTACAGAAATAGTATTTATTATTTGCATGCCAAACTTGCCTCAGTGATCTCCATGTTTTTCCTGCTCACTACAAAACTTACGACATAGCAGCAAACTCCAAAGTCAATATACCTTGCAACTGAGGGAAAGGTTTACAGATGAAAACAAACACAGTTCCCCAAAATTGTTGGAGGCTGTGGGGGTCCTCTTGGATTCAAGAAACGGCCTGTCACTCTCCGTTCTTTTAGACTGTTCTTACCCCCAGAAGGATGTGCAAAGGAACAGTTGTATGGGCCAAGGGGCCAGAGTCACATAGGAAAAAAGGAGTGAAATGGCTTTCACAAGGACAACTCTACTGAAAGCAGAGACCGATTTCATCCCCTTGAAAGGTGGTCCCCAACCTTTTTATCACTGGGGACTGGTCAAGACGTGATAATTTTATTGAGGCTCAGGGGGTAGTCTTTTGCCGAGGGACGTCACACCTGCTTGAGCCCCTGCTCCGCTTGCTTTCCCACTGGCGCCCCTGACTTCCTGCTGCCCACTGGGGGGCACTACCAGGGGGAGCCCTAGCCATGGCGGCCTCCAGAGAGCACTAAAGATGAGCCGGCAGCAGAGTGGCAGGGCAGCCCCCGAGGCATCAGCCGGGGAGGAGGACGAGGAGGGGCCGTGGCCCGGTACCGACTGATCTACGGACCAGCACCGGTCCCTGGACCGGGGGTTGGGGACCACTGCCCTTGACCATTCTCACTCCAGCCTCCGACCCATACAGCTAGTCTCCTGCACAGCTTGTATAACTCTAGAAACAGTCTTTCTGGGGGGTCAGAAGGGACTGAAGGAACCAGAGAAATAGAGAAAAACTGTCATGGGCCTTCCATTTATGAAAGCCAGCATTTTCTGAAAAACAGATTATGACACTTTAATCAAAAGCACTAGATTTTGCAATATATATTTAAAAAGTGAACAAACTTGCATTGATTCCAAGACTCAGCAACATTAATAGATTAAGTGAAACATTAATAGATTATTGGCCAGATATGCCACTTCCAGAGAATGTAGCACAAAGCTGCTGCTTGCTTTAAATGGCTAAACTCAAGTCCTATCAATAATAATTTATGTCGCTTTTTAGTAGACCAGGTACACTATGTTAATTTCTTCATTCATTCCTGCGGGAGCTTGGCAAATGAGCCATTAAGCAGAAAGGAAAGAAACAGCAGCTCAAGGGCCTGTATAGTTTCTTCGTGATCAAGGAAAAAATAGAACTCATATCTCTAAGGTTGAAATATGACCTTTGTCTACCTGAATACTCTGTCACACATAGTTGGCCTCTCCAGTATACATACCTAGGCAATCACCTAGAAGCCAGTCTGTCCCAGAGTTAGAGGGGTACCAACCAGCCTTCCCACAACATTGTGGGATTGGGAGTGGTGGGTGGCACTCCATCATGGCACTCAAGCAACAGGTGAGACCGTCTTCCATGGCCTAATCCAGAGCAAGATCATAAAGCATTACACCATGGCAAGCAGCTGCATCGCACAGATGTGCCCAGGTGGTGGTGGGGTCTTCCTCCTCATTGTTGCATCCAGGATTGGTGGTGGGACTGCTGCAAGCCATAGCCCCCCTGGGGATGGCTTCCTGTGGCACTGGAGGAAATCAAATAGGAAGACAGAAACCTTTAGACTGGCCTTGCTGCCAGAATATTATCAGATGTATGGAGCAACTTAGTGGTTAAAAGAGTCAGCTTCAAAGTCTTTGGTTCAACTGTAGGTTGAGCCATGAGCTCATGAAAGGCATGTAGGCTTTCCATTTCCCCCCTGAAAGTGGGAATGTCCCATCCCCAGTTCCTGTTGCCTACCATCATTCCCGCGGCGGATGGAAGGAGAGGAAAAAATCAAAGTTTTACCACCAAGTATTCAACAATTCCTAAAGAGGCTTGCTGCTGGTTTCCCCCAGTAATTATTTAATGATGATACTCAACTATACCCCACCATGTCTCTGGCCCCTCCCTGCACTCTCACTATTGACTGGCAATCCTACAGGAAAGCCACTATTTTATTTGGCTCTAGCTCTACCTGTATTATATCGATGGGATGTCTCTCATCATTTTCCTCATTCTAGTATACCAAAGTATTGCTTGGTTAACCAGTTTTCCATATTTATTAAAATAACTGTTATTCTATTTTCCTCCAGCTATAAACTTGCTCAAAGTGGCCAACACAATCCATAAAGCAATCAATACAAAAAAAGCCAAGTACAGTTTTTAAAAAATGATTAAGCCAACCAGATCTCATTTGTGACAAGCCATCACAATAATGAAACAGCAGTATAAATCAGAGAATATCCAAAGGGGGTGCCTGACACCCAAATGCCAAAAGTAGAGGCACCAAACAAGTTGTCACACGGTAGATCAAAATTTGTCAACCCCTTCTTCAATGGCAGCTAATTCAGAATAATGAAAAAGATCTTTGGTTACTTCCTCCCTACCCCTGGAATCTTATCAAGTTTTTCCCAGTCCTAGAAATAGAACATGACCATAGTGAAGTACCAGAAATGAAGCTCTAAGGCAGGCTTTCTCAACCAGGGTTTCATTAAACCCTGGGGTTTCTTGATGGACCTGGAAGGGTTTCCTGAATGGGTGGGAGTTAATTAATTTTAAAAATATTTTTAAAATGTGTTAAATGTCTATTGGTTGATATGACCATATATGGTCATGCCAACCCACCCACCTCCTGGCAAACTGGCTTGGAGGGGGTGGGAAGGAGAGGAGCCCCAGATTGGCGTGTTTCTTCTTCTTCTTCTTCTTCTTCTTCTTCTTCTTCTTCTTCTTCTTCTTCTTCTTCTTCTTCTGCTTCTGCTTCCCAACCCTGTTCTGCAAGATTGCACCACTGCTAGGGTTTCTTGAAGCCCCAAGAATGTTTCAGGGGGTTCTCAACAGTAAAAAAGTTGAGAAAAGCTACTCTAAAGTAATCTGCACAGATACAAATCCTGTGAAATAATGCCTTTTAAAAAAAGTCTTTTCCTGAACCTCTGCAGTAGGCCAATGAGCTACCAGTAGCTCACAAGCTACCCACTAGAAATCCCTGGGTAGAGAATTCCCAAGATGTGAAGCCACATTAAAAAAGACCAATTTTTGGCCTCTACTCAGCAGAAGGTAGGAAAAGAACCTCTTAGGTGCATGAATGCATAGCATTCATTTAGAAGCAAAAATATATTCAGGTATACTAGGCACATTCAAGCAATTTCAAATTGTATTTTGAATTTAAAAAGCAACTCTATGCTGTAAACTTGCTCCTTTCATGAGAGTGCAATCTGTAATTGGTTATGCTGGCCTGAATAACATCAGCTGAGTTTGTCTAAATGGAGCTTCAGTTTAGCTCTCATTAACTCTGTTTCAGCTTCTGTTCATCCTGTCTATCATAAAACTGTACTGAGAAGAAAAGGAGATAAACAGTTGAATATCATCTGTATAACTTGTGGCACCTCACCCCAATCCTCAAGCAACTTCAACCAGCGGTTTATTGACATGAAAAGAGAATCTGTAGAACCCATCACATAATTACCAGGGATCAGGCTTAAATTCCCTATCTCTTCCCCGACCTCTAGATAGGAATGGAGTGATTGGAGTATGGTGCCACCAACTACCAATACAGATAGGCATCCCAGCAGTATATCGTGAACACTCACTGACAGATTCAGGAGAACCCACAAGACAATACGCCATAGGCAATGTCACCTCCAAACCCTGGACAAAATCTGGATGGGAATGGGTCCAGAAAACCAGCCTAATCTAGAAGCACTTGGAGTTATTCCACTTAATCTCTGATACATTTGCAAGCCTTATTAACAAATACCTTGGTTAAATAACATCTCTCATTTCCAAGTTTCAACACAACCCAGAAGTGGCAATGTTCTGGCATTTGTTGAAAATGCCATGGTTTAACCATAGAGCTTTAGGTGAATGCCAGAGCATTGCTCCTGTATGATAATGACACTTCTATGTTGTGCCAGCAGTGACATCACCACATTGCCATCAGGGGTGACTCCCCCCATTCCTCCTCCACTGGCCCTCCAAGTGGAGGCTGGGAAAGAAGACTGCTGGTGGGACGTCTCCTGCTGTTCCAGGAGATACGGCAGCACTACAGAATCACAGGGTTGGGAGGGACCTACAGGGTCATCTAGTCCAACCATAGTTACTACATGCATTTAGCATGCCACCTCAATAATCCACCTGCAGAGTGTCATTGTCCTTTTAACCCGTCAATTAGGTTTGCATTATACTCCCATAGAAGAGGCTTTATGTGTCTTCCACCAGTGAGCTCTGATTCTAAACGATCTAGCCATCTGTAATGGTTTCTCCTAGAAAGTGTTAGTACCAGCATGGTGTAGTGGTTACGGGTGGTGGACTCTAATCTGGAGAGCCAGGTTTGATTCCCCGCTACTCCACATGCAGCCAGCTGGGAGGCCCATCACAGTTCACTCACTCTCTCTTCCTCACCTACCTCACAGGGTGTATGTTGTGGGGAGAGGAAGCATAGGCAATTGTAAGATACTTTGAGATATCCTCAGAAAGTAAAAAATGGGGTACGAAAATCAACTCTTCTTCAATTTTTTATTCAGTTTAATATTTATTAACTTTTCTCATCTGACAGAGCTCTCTTTCCTCTCCATTTTATCTTCTGAACAACTTCCACTTTTTATTCTATACTTGAGCTAAAGGAGCTGTGGGGCAGGAGGAGGTTTCTAAGCATGGAAATGTGTGGCAAGGAATCACCCGCACCAACAGTTGACACGGTGGAGGGTGGGCTGGAGGCTGACATGATCGCCCTCCTGCGCTTATGCAGCACACACAGCGTAAAGAGGCAGGTGGGACACACAATGCCTATAAAGGCGTCCTGCACGTGGGTCCCAGCCTTTTCACCTGGCACACCACAGTGCAGTTTCCCTCTTTCCCACCCTAGGTGATATGTAAACAGCCTCCAGGCAGTGTCTGTGGTGGATGTTTCATGGTTAATATTTCATTACAACTGTGGGTTTTGCATGGGATGAAGCCTGTTGGCAGGGAATCTGGAGGGTGATTGGACTCCCTGAGGTGGTATATAAATGAGCACTGTTTATCTGGCTGGGAGGCCAGGGGCTCATTGCCATCTGGGCTGGGGGACAGCCAAAGCAGGTGGGTGCCTGGTGGCTCCCCCCACATAGGTTGTCTCCTATAGGGCAGACTTCAGTAGGCAAGGGGATCTGCTCTCCCACCTGGGAATGGTGAGGATCCCCAGGGCGCCTCTGGAAGCCGTAGGTTTTGGTGCAGTCCACTGACTGCTAGGTCAGGCTCCATCTCCCATGCTGTGCCAACCCTCCCGTGGGGAGGTAATAAAGCTTTGACCCTGTTTCTACTCAATAACTGTCTGTCACCTCTTATTACAGCCCAAAATGCCCTCCTACAAGTCAATGGCACTGGTGGGGGAGAAGGATAAATCCTTTCTGCTCAAGCACCACATAGGGACCCTCTGCAGCAGTCATTTATGGTCAAATTTCACATCTGGAGTTTTGCTCTTGGAACTCTAGTGTAGTGTCTATTTCTGGGGAGCCCTTTTGCTTGAGTGCAAGGATACAAACGATCTTAAACATTTGCAGTCGCATTTCTGGCCAGGCCTTTCCACAACATCTTCTGTCCTGTTTTTGCATTCCTTGCAGCACATCTCCTGAGCTCCAAAGCCGGTACGGATATAAACACATATATTCAGATTTGATGCTATTACAACGGCAGCGTGAAAGCTTTTATGGCATTAAACCTGCCCTGATGATCTCTTTATGGTTTTATGGACTGCATTCACTCTAATGAAAGGATGCCAAGGCTACGTTATCAGGGTAATTCACATTTCCCCTCGCTTTTGTGAACACTGCATACAGATCGCGAATGCTGATGCTGTACTCCATAGAAAGGGCCTTTCTTCCCTTTTAAAGTGTAGGTATAACTTTGCAGATTTGGGATGCCTGTCTCTAGTTGAATACTTGACTGGAGTGGAGAAGAAAGGAAAATGGGACAGCAGTCGTGGGCCCACAATGGGGAATGGAAGGTCTTGGTCCAGTGCTGATACCTTCATTGTAAAAAGAAGAAGAGTAGAAAGAACAGAGGAACAATGAGGGAAGGAACTTGCCTCCTTTAAACGTACTTAGTGAGCATTGTTACAGATTACATTTTGTCTTCAGGCTATCTAGCAGATAGCCTATCTAACTCTAGTCCTATCAATAATAATTTATGTCTCTTTTTAGTAGACAAGGAAGGTACAATTTATTAATTACTTTGTTCATTCTAATGCAAATGGAAGGCCAACTGGAAGGATGGAGGAACAACCAAATTTCCTTCACTTGAACAGATTTAATTTTTCTTTGAAGCATACCAGAAACAAAGGCCAAGCAAATTTGACACTTCCAAAGGAAAATTTCCTTTCCTCCTTTAAGTAGCCAATTAACTTGTCTTCGTTTTGGTGAATGGGAATTTCTATTCTTGTTCGATTTAACGCTTTGCAGCTCTGCGCTTATGAATGACTGACTTGTTTTTTCTTCATCTTCTTTATAATAATAATGGTTGGCACACAAAAATAGAAATTACAAAGAAGAAGAGCTAATTTTTGTATCCTGTTTCTTACTACCCGAGGGAGGCTCAAAGTGTCTTACTATTGCCTACCCTGCCTCTCCCCGCAACAGATACTCTGTGAGTTAGGTGAGGCTGAGAGAGGCCAAAGTTATAAATCTCTCATTCCATTTTTATTGGATATATCAATCAATCAACTTCTCGGCAACCAGACCAGGGTCCCAGGTAGGAAAAATGGGAGGAACTTACCTGGGACCCAATTCTGGTTGCCGAGAAGTTGATTGATTGATATATCCAATAAAAATGGAATGAGAGATTTATAACTTTGGCCTTCTGATTTCAACTTTGGACTAACTACTGGTACAGAGATTTGGGCTGGAGTGCCATCAATATGCTGACAACACCCAGCTCTTATCTCCTAATGGACGGCCACCTGTATTCACCCCCAGAAATGTTTACCGGTTGTTTGGAGCAGTGATGGTCTAGATCAGGGGTAGTCAAACTGCGGCCCTCCAGATGTCCTTGGACTACAATTCCCAGGAGCCCCCTGCCAGCGAATGCTGGCAGGGGGCTCCTGGGAATTGTAGTCCATGGACATCTGGAGGGCCGCAGTTTGACTACCCCTGGTCTAGATCAAGCAGAGCCATCTGAAACTCAACTTCTCTAAGACGGAGATCCTTTGGTTTAGTAAGAAAGGACCAGGAGAGGAACTGTGCTTGTCTTGCCTAGACTGTGTACAGCTTATAGCTGCACCATCAGCTAAGAAATTAGGAGTGATTCTTGATTCCTCCCTGTCCATGGAGGCTCAGACCACTAGAGTAGCTCAGTTGGCTTTCTAGCACCTCTGCCAGGCCAAGCCACAGTGATCCACATATGGTCACCTCCATGTTAGACTTCTGTAGCTTACTCTATGTGAGCCTGCCTGTGTCCTTGACTTGGAAACTACAACTGGTCCATAATGCTGCAGCTCGTAGCCTCACAAGAACATCTTGGAGGCCCATCTTCAGCCTGTTGTTAGGCAACTACACGGGCCCCAAGGCATATTCCAGATCAAGTTCAAGGTTTTGGTTTTGACCTTCAAGGCCATATGCAGTCTTGGCCCAGCATACTTGAGGGACCACTTAGCTGACTAAGCCCCTCAAAGAGCGCTCCTCTCAACCCAGCCATAGGGAAGTATGTCTAGCCTCAACCAGGCCCAGTGCCTTTCCGGAAAAGCTGCAGAACCTACAGCAGCTTTCTCAGTTTTGTAGAGCCTGCAAAACAGAGCTCTTCCAACAGGCTTTTGGTTAGGGCCAGTGAGCAACAGAAATGGACACCATCATATGGGGCCCTCCTTAAAGTAACCCACTCCCAAGTGGGAGATGGGGTGTAGAAACCAAGACCCACAGCTGGGGCGATTATGAGATTTTAAACTGTTTTAACTTATTTTAGTTTAAATTAAATATGGCCGTGAACCATCACAAGTTTGTAACTCTGAAAGGAGTGATATATGAACGTAATAATAAATAAAATAAATAAAAACTGAAATTTTGCAGAACCTCCCTTCCTGCCTTTTTTCTCTTTGAATCTGTCTTTTGCTCAAAAAGGGATGGACTTAAAACAGAGTCCAAATTCCTAAAAAGAGAAGAAGCAGATTTCAGGGTAAAAGGGCATTAAAAGGATTTCTTTTAACAATGCTACCTCTAACTTCCCATACAGTAGGGTTTATTTTAAAAGTGTGATATTTTGCTGCTGATGTCTCAAAGCAGAAAACATTTCTGGGTTGTAATTAAATTTCAACAAAAAAAAATAGAATTTATATCCCAAACCAGAAGTCTGCAAAGCACTTCTACACATCATCTCAGTAACTTTTAGTAGACTTATGGCAGGTCAGCCAGTGTTGTTAACACAATAGAGTAGGTGTTCAGAAGACCCAGAAACACCAGCTTGACTAATACCTCCCATTGAGTTCAGTACAGAGAAATCTGAAGCAGCAGGTTGGATACCATGACCTGTTCTGCAAGCAAGATATCTCTTTTACGTCATGAGAGAGCCCCTTCTCACAGACGAAAGCATCTCAACTAGTGGAAAATCCCCTTGAAAAAGTGCCTAGAGGAATTACTTCTTAGAATTGGCTATTAGAAGGCAAAATCCCAAGGTTTTTTTAAAAAAAAGTACATCAAATTGCACCAAATCGGTCTTCTGCATTTTCAGTGCCTATAAGCATTAAGTAATCTTACATAACGTCTCTCTCTTGTGCAATTCTAGATAAGGGTAGTAACTTTTCCAAAGCTGCAGAGATAACAAGTGAAAATGTAAACCCTTGATGTAGCATATTGTACTGACATATGGAATCTTCCAAGATTGGTTATACTTCTCCATTTCTCTGCTGTTGAAATGGATGCAATAACATCTAGGGGCCAAGAACTATAAAAACATCATAAAAGCAGGCTTGGATCAAGGCCAACAGAGGCTTCGCTCCAGACTAGCATTTCCACCTGCAGAAGATGACTTTCTTGCCATCTATAGCAGTGTTAAATGTCCCTCACCCCCAAATCTGGTTTCTGAGGGACAAGGAAACCCCAGGAACAAAATTTCAGAAGGCACTTGAGGCTTCCATGCTGGGGGGAGGCAGGAAAATCACACAGTCCACGTAGAAAACCCTGCACACACAAAACCAGTCTGGATCAATGCCAGAAAATGTCATAAAGCAGAGAATGACGAAAGGCAACAGAAGGATATCTACATAAAAGCACATAATAATGATGTAAAAATCCTATTGTACTTAAGTTGACCGTTATATAGCCGTCATGTAAATTTTTTGTAACAATTCATATCCAAATTTGTTTATTATCCTCATCCTCAGTCGTTTTTTTTTTAACTTTTGTAGCATGAGTGTTATGCTAGTTCATTCTTTTAGATTGTAAACTGCCATGAATGGATTAGTAGAAAGGTGATATACAAATGTAGTCAATGTGAAAATACATAAACTTTACAGGCTGTCTTTCATTGAATTGCAGGATGTGGCTGTTTAGCCTGACTTAATCTCTGTCTCTCTCAGCACCACTCTTTAGGATTACCTGAGGGTCTACTAAGTGTAGCTGGCTCCAATAAACAGAAGCATTTTTATCTGCCAAAGAAAAATACCCACTTTTGTTTATAGGTCCAGGCAGGCTATTGGGAACAATTCTGGCTTTGTGGTGCTATTCTAGCTAGATTCCTGGAAGTAAGCCATTAGGAAAGCCTTGGGGTCCTGAATTACACATTTCTGATTTCCCCCGGGAGAGTTGTTTATTTCTCACAGCTTGTTGTTCGATCAAAACTTTTATTTTCCATGTTGTTCTGGTTCAGTTAAGCTGGACACATTCTCAAGCGACGGATCGATACAGGAGCAGCTGCTTACAGTGCAATCACTCAGTCCTCAGAGTCATCCAGCCCTGTGCCCCAGTTGGTCCACTTGGGCACAGAAGCTTATGAGATGGAGCATGCAGTGCTCAGAATATTCTCTCGTTGTGCTCACCAGACCAGTAAGCTCACGCAGGAATGTTTGCCTTCCTGAGTGTTACAATAGTGACTGTACTCTCAGTTAAATCAAATGTTTTGAGAAACAAGACAGATGGACTCCTAGGACAAGGTGCAGCTCTTTCACCAGTCTTCCTTCTTGACCATACTATCTAATTTATGTATTTGAAAGCTTGAAAGGTTGCCACTTGGGAGAGTGCAAGGAAAGGTGCCTGTTGGTAACAGAGGATAGGACCTGCAGTAATGGGTTTAAACTACATGTGGAATAATAATACCGAAAAAAAATTCACAGAGTAGATCAGCAGTGGAATTAGCTGCCTAAGGAAGTGGTGAACTCCTCTTCACGGGTGGTCTTCAAGCAGCAGCTGGTCAGATACTTATCCTAAATGTTTTAGGCTGATCCTGCGTTGAGCAGAGGGTTGGACTACATGGCCTGTATGGCCTCTTCCAACTCTATTATTCTGTTATTCTATTTCCACATGGTGGAGCACACCACATACATATTGCTTGATCTCCCACTTTTTGATATAAATATAGTATTTTGTCTCCTGCCTTCTGCATACAAATCTACTTCTTTGGTTTGATCCCAGTACATTTGCATTACTAATGTTCTTAACAGCTCAGGATTATCTGCTGTTCAACATGATGAAAATGGAATGCCTCTTGCTTCCACTCTATTTTCCCCTTCTACCATTTGCCATCCTAAAGAATCTCTGCTGTTTTTTCAGTTTAAAAATTTAGTTCCTTGCTTTAGAGCCAGCTTGGTGTAGTGGTTAAGAGCAGCGGCTTCTAATCTGAAGAAATCGTTTTGATTCTCCTCTCTTCCACATGCAGCCAGCTGGGTGACCTTGGGCCAGTCACAATTCTCTAGGAGTTCTCTCAGCTCCACCTACCTCATAAGGTGTCTATTGTAGCGAGAGGAAAGCTAGCGAGAGGAAAGGATTGTAAACCTCTTTGAGACTCCTTGGGTAGTAAAAGTGGGGTACAAAAAAAAGCTCTTCTTCTTACTTCCTCTGCCAAACATCCAAATTATTGCTGGTTCTTCTGTCTCTTCCAAGTTTCACCCTCTTCTCTCTATATCATATTTCTCCTTGGTACCTTTCAGGCACACCACTGGAGACAGCCTCCTGCCGTGCTATTCCTCACTGTTATCAGCTCTGGATTTTTCTGCTAAAACCCCACCTTTCAACCCAATCAACTAATATGGTTTCTTATGAAGCCAATTTGCCCAGGGCTACTTGGTTTACAAGTAAGAGCAAAATGGTCTTAGATATTAGAGCAATTTCTGGCTGTTTTCCAAATCAAACATCATTATTCTACTTCATGCTTAGCAGTAAGAGAAGGAATTGAGAACTGAACAGACTCAAATCCCATCTCTCTTTTCCCCCAAAAAATGATCTAATATACTCCAGAGCTGAGCATTCACAAAGAAAATAGGGTCTGGGTCTACATCCTGGTGAGCTTTGTTTCCAATTAAACTCTGGCCTTGATCCAAATCCTACTGAGATAAAAGGGTTTATCTGGATCAGGCCTTGTATTAGTTTTACATCTTGGTTCTCCCTCGGGACAGATTAATGCTGGTTTTAACCATCCGTAGTCTATGAATGAAACGGAACACACTTCAATAGCATGGCAAGAATCCCTCTTTGATGAGAGTAGAGCCTTAGCTTGTTTTATCTCTGTGAGTCATACTATAAATTCCCAGCTACCAAAAAGAACAAAGCAATTATGGGTGGCCAAGACCACCAAGATACAAATATTAGCTTTCTCAAATACCATCTCAGCCCCAAATCTTCACAGGTTTCTGATTAGAGTTTTCAAAAGCTATTAAAATGTCATCCTGTTTATCTGTCTGGTTGTCCTTCTGGGTGAAACATCTTAAGAGTTCACGGATCTGATCTGTGGCTGCTGACACACTCATGTATTCATCATACAATTAAATGCTGGAAATCCCTCAGAGTGCGTGGGGAATCTGTTGCCATGCAACTGAACTGAGAGTCCTTTGCCTGAGGGACACAGGACTAAAGATCAAGTTAAGGCCTCTGTTAAAAATGTTAGGCCTCTGATTGTAGAGTTTGTCTTTTATCCACTGGTGCTCATGAGAGTTGTTGGATTTTTGTGTGTGTGAATACTGTCTGCCACAGGATTATTTGCCATTTCATGACGTATAAATTTAGAACACCAGTAGCTGAAAGTAGGGTTGTCAGTTCTGGGTTGGGAAAGACCTGGAGATTTTGGGAATGGAGGGTGGGGGTTGGGGACGGGAAAAGACTTCAATGCCATACAATGCTATACGGTCCAACTTCCAAAGTGGCCATTTTCACCAGATTAATTGATCTCTCTCACCTGAAGATGAGATGTAATTCTGGGTGATTTCCAGCCACCACATGGAGGTAGGCTACTCAAGTCAGAAATGATGACTGGTGGAGGAGGAGGAGGAGGAGTTGGTTTTTGTACCTGTTTTCTTTTTACTGGAGGGTGTCTCAAAGAGTCTTACAATCTCCTTCCCTTCTTCTTCCAACAACAGGCAACCTGTGAAGTAGTGGGGGGGGGGGCTGAGAGAGCTCTGCCAGGACTCCTCTGGGAGAAGAGCACTCTCAAAGCTGTGATGAGTCCAAGGTCACCCAGCTGGTTGCATGTGGAGGAATGGGGAATCACACCTGGCTGGCCAGATAAGAAGCTGCCGCTCCTGACCACTACACCAACAACTAATAACTAGTATTGGCAAGAGTTTCATTTAAAACAAAGAGAAGGTATATGTAGAACATTTTTACAGCTCACGGTGATGGACCATAGAAAAAGCTCTTATTGAAATTAGAATTCTGAAATATTTCCGCATGTGATAGATTATATAGGATTCAGATGCAAAGTACAGATTATTTAGTTTGGTCAAAGACCAACTTAGAAGTAACTACAATAGTAACTACAATAACTCCAATGATGCATAGAAAGTTACCTAAATTATATTATAACTGGAATCAAAGCCCATTGTAGCTGATACTACGGGCACTAGCAGGGGGGGGGGGGTAAGCAGGAAATAGCAAAGAGAGAGGGAGATTGAAAGGAAGAGAGTGATTCAGATAGAGAGAGCTTGGCATTGGGAAGAGTAAGGGGAGGTGTTGTCCAGTCTGTAAGGGCATGAGGTTGAATATGTGCGTTGTATAGGGAGTTGTGGTGGCATGGTGGCAAATAAGGGTATGGGTGTGGAGATATGGGTGTCAAGAACCTGTGGTGTGGAATGTTCGTTGATTGTGGGAGAGGACTGACCTTTGGGAATTTTGGCATAGTGGTTACAGAGGAGCTTTCCAGAGCTATGTGAAGAGAAAATCAGACTGGAGACTCTTGTTAGGGGGAGATTACATGGCAACCAATTCCTCCCAGTTCTGTGGCCCTGCTCCTTCTGTCTCCATTTTTTTTTACTGTTGATATAATGTTATATGCCCACATGCTTCTTTTAGGGTTGCCCCTTAGAAGAAGAAGAGATGGTTTTTGTACCCTGCTGTTTACTACCAAAAGGAGTCACAAAGCAGTTTACAAATACCTTTTCCCTTTATCTCCCCACAATAGACAACCTGTTAGGGATGTGGGGCTATGAGAGGTCTGAGAGAACCAGGAATGGCCCACAGTCACCCAGCAGGCCTCAGGTGGCTCTAAGCAGTTTAAAATCGCCTTCCCTTCCTATCCCCATAATAGGCACACTGTGAGGGAGGTGGGGATGAGAGCTCTGAGAGAACCGGGAATGGCCCACAGTCGAGCCTGAGAAGGCTGTTCTCGAAGCGCACCAGCAGGCTCTGTTTGTTGATGGTGTGCATGCCTGAGAAGGATGAGCATCACCCAAGTCCTCCTGTGGGGGCTTCTGCTGGCACCCGCCCACCTCTCAAGGGCCCAACAAGGGTGCCTGGCTTCCCCCCAGCTGTCGCCGCCTCCACACCACCTCGAACATTGTTGTACATACACACCCACACACCCACATATGGGTGCCCACCACCCCTGCCATTGGAGTCAGTGTTACAGCAGTTGAGAACCGCTGCAGTCGATTAATTAACTGCAATAAAAGCTGCACAAGATCTGGCTACTTTTCATGGTTGCATGTTCATGAAAAATATTCTCCAAGGGAGGATTCATTTCTGTGACTGCTGTTTGTCTTAACAGCCTGTTTTCAAAACCTTTTGCAGATTCTAGACTTTGGGGAGCTGTGGGCAGAGTATGCCCAGGGCCTCCCTCCATTCTTCTGCATACCACCGGACCCCTCTATGAAACTTCCCTTCCCACTCACATATCTACATGCCTATGCAATCTCGCCCCACCTCCCCCCACCATGACCCCTATCACCACTTGGACTCACAGATGCCTGGACCCTCTACATCAGGGGTAGACAAACTGCGGCCCTCCAGATGTCCACAGACTGTGACTACCCCTGCTCAGTCCCTGACAATGCATCTGGGAACACAGATGGTGGGAGCCTTGCAAGCAAGCTAGTAGGAGGGAAGTGGGCGGCCAGCAGCTGATCATAATTGGCAGCGGGCCCTCTTGGGAGCTCTAAGCCCTGGCAGCTGCTCCTCCTCAGGGGACACTGCCAACAGCCCTGCCCACCACACTTTTCTAGCAGTATCCTCAACACAGAAAACTTTTCCTGAAGGTAGAAAGCTTGAAAGCCACCATGACCATGAATACAGGGCATACTGCAGTACATTTCTTGCAAGTCTCTCAAATTCCTGACACGTCCTTAATAGACAGACACTTCATATATTTCCTAAGGGGGGGGGGGGGGAGAACCTTCAATTTACCTGTGGCAGAGTCATCAGCAGAGAACATTCACTAGGAGATATCAGACTGCAGCATATTGTCTGTGCTTCTTTAAAGAATTACGGCTTTCCATGGGGAAAGCTAACGTATCCTGCTATGCCACGATGGCTAGATTACTCTTAAATGGTGGGGACTGTATTACTAATGTGATTGTGTGTGTGTGTGTGTTTAAAATGCATTAATATTTAAATGTCTGTTAGCCTTGTCAGCCTCAGATGTAAGTCAGTCAGTACAGCAAAGATTCTGAAACAAAATTCAGTAAGGAGTGACAGAAAGATGAGATTATTTGTATAGTACAAATTTCAGTTTTTAATTTAGTCAAGCCCATGTTCTTTCAGAAGTTTTACACAGTAGGGACCACAAGGAAGGCCGAGCATCAAAGAATTGAGGCTTTTGAACTCTGGTGCTGGAGAAGACTCTTGCGAGTCTCTTGGACTGCAAGGCGAACAAACCGGTCAGTCCTAGAGGAGATCAGCCCTGACTGCTCTTTAGAAGGCCAGATCCTGAAGATGAAACTCAAATACTTTGGCCACCTCATGAGAAGGAAGGACTCCCTGGAGAAGAGCCTAATGCTGGGAGCGATTGAGGGCAAAAGAAGAAGGGGCCGACAGAGAATGAAGTGGCTGGATGGAGTCACTGAAGCAGTAGGTGAGAACTTAAATGGACTCCGGGGAATGGTAGAGGACAGGAAGGCCTGGAGGATCATTGTCCATGGGGTCGCGATGGGTCGGACACGACTTCGCACCTAACAACACAGTAGGGAAGGGGAGCTGCTGTCATCTTAGGACAAGTTTACATGTATTCTCATCTCATTTTCCGGTTAGGCCTTGTAATTCTGCTCTTCAGTGGTATCATGCTTTAAGCAGGCTATCAGAAATTAGTATGCAGCACATACTGTTGCATGTATATATGGAGAGCTGGTGTTCAGTAGTGCCTAACAGAGTGAACTGCACTCTGAATAAAATGAATAAAAAGTTGCCTGTTTACTAAGTCAGGACAGGGATCCAGTATTATCTAATGCATTATTATCTACTCTGACTGGCAGAAGGTCTTGTGCACAGAAAGGTCTTCCCCAAGACTTTCTACTTTAGCAGGAGATGCCAAGAATTCAAAGGAAGAAACTATTGTCTGCTGGACCAAGGCTGCCCCACAGAGTTACAGCCTCTTTTCCACCAGGTGTTGCTAGATTTAAAACTCACCTCGGGCATGAATGCACTCACCCTCTGCCAATACACTCTCTCAGTCAACTTATACAAGTCAAATACTAATGATTTATCCCCATGATCTGGAGACAAATAAGTGGACAAGATAATCTGGTCCACTTAATATTTCTGGAAAGGCCTAAGAGGAGGAGCTGGTCTCATGGCTTAAGTGCCACTCAGTGCTTAACACCCACTCAGGGCGGTTGTCCCACCCCTGAGTGCCTCCTCGTCCAACTGGCTTGCCTGTCTATCCAGTGGCCAGCCAATTGCCTTCCATCCCCTACCCCGACCACCCCCTCCTCCTTCCACTTCCCTCCAAGGCTCGGAGACTGCAGATCCCTGCCATGTGAGAGGTGCTCCTCCTGATGAGTTCCCTGTAGCCTTTCCAGGACCTGGGGGGAGAGAGATGCCATCCACAGAGTTCTTCCACCCACCCCCAATCTAGTGCCTGTTATATTCCTGAATGCAATGGGCTTTGCCCCTAGGACAATGTATATAGAACATCTTGAACAGTCTAAGGTTCTATGCAGACATTATCTCTGGGAAAGTATTTGGGGGAGGGCCCATGGCTCAGTGGTATAGCATCTGCTTGGCATGCAGAAGGTCCAGATTCAATCCCCTGCACCTCCCACTTGAAAAGGCCCAGGGAGGCGGTGATGTGAAAGACCTCCACCTGAGATCCTGGTGAGCTGCTGCCAGTCTGAGTAAATAATACTGAGTAAGGTGTGATTCAGTAGAAGGGAGTTTTGTATGTCCATGTGTATCTTGCTTCCTAGGTGCCACAGACCCGGCCATATTGATCCAGTGCTTATCAAGGTTTCCAGTTTGAACCAGCAATGGAGTATGCTGAAGCACCTCATTCATGAGTATTGTGGGGTTCAAATACAATGGAACAGCATCTAGAACAGGACCAGAATGCAACTTTTTAAAATTCCATCAAAGTCAATGGGCTTAAACGGATGTAACTCTACTTAGGTTGGCACAGTAAAGCATCCTACCCATAGGGCAAATGCAATCATTAGGTGAATTAACCCAAGAAAACCAAGAGGGGGAGTGCTGTCCTATGGACTCCCAGTGCCAGCTTTCCAGTCTGCTTGGGATGGGCCTAAATTGAACAACCTTATCTACCAAATTAGGCTCTCACAACAAAAATCAAGAACTAAATAAGTACTTAGTTTCAATGTGCTGAGAATCCAATAGTTTCCATTGACTTTACGGACAGCAGTTGTGTGCTCAGCACTTTGAAAAACTGGTCCATTTATTTTCCTGCCAAGCATTGATTTAGGGGCCTAGGGTCAAGCAGCAGATATCTATATATTCATCTATAACTAATGCTATCATTATCTATCCATATAATCTATAGTGTTTTTGGATTAAAAGGTGCAGTAAACTAACTTTTGCATTCACATTGGAATCAAGTGATAGCATCTACAGTGTTCATGATATATCCTACATTTTTACATAGATTGAAAGTGAACATTCACATGAATAGCCATCAGAATGCCTGGATATACTTCAAACTGGAAACATGCCTTTCAGCTGCACATTCCAAGTATGAAGAATATCTGACCAGTCAGAAATTAATTCCTATTTCCTTCTTGTTTGAGGTATTAAATGTTCTTTGTTAATGAGCTGGATGTTCAGCAATTTGTCAACCAGCCATCAGCTGGTCCTTCCAGCCAAACACCTGCAGATATTTGAGGAGACTAAATTAGACTGAATTGGGTCCATCACTATTCTACTGAGAAATGCTGCTACTTAATGCCAAATTTGGTAAGTTTGTCTGTTGTTCTATGATTATTTGAAGCACCAAAATCATGGGCAATTGAAACACGAAATAAGGGGGGGTTAAAGGAAGCATTTTTGCTGTATACTCAAAAGCCAGATTAGGAAATTACATAGATCTCCCCTTTGTTTTTAGCTTGTAAATAATAAGTAGTCCTAGGCTACCATAGGGCTCCAATTAGCTGGTTTCTCAGCCATCCATTCACTGACAGGAAGAGGGAAGAAGGGAGGCCCAGAAGATTTTTGTTTGTTTTTTTACTTGTACCAGCCTCAGTCAGAAGCCCTGTGGAATAGTACCCTTTTACAGGCCCTGCAGAATTTAAGTAGCTCTGTCAGGGCTTAGATCTCAAAAGCAAAGATAAGGCTCAGTTATAAGGCCTTTTATAAAGGCCAGTTATAAAGTCTTTTATTCCAAAGACTCCTTCTTGCAGTTTTTTCAAATGTAATTTCAAATGGAGATATACAAATGGAGCCTTCCAGAATGAGGTCCTAGGTCTTACTCTCATTTTCAATGTTAAGCACCTTTGTCAGTGGCACTCTTCAAAAATACTATCATGTCATTAACGTAGTAATCAATTGATGGGCACTTACCACCCAGAAAAAAATCTTATAATATCAATTCAGCCAACAGCTCCCAAATTCCCATGGGGAACCTGTGTAGAAATATTCCCATCAAAACATTTCCACACAGGTTCTCCATGAAAAGAGAGTAAGATCCAGGACTTCGTTCTGGAAGACTTTGGAATAAAAGTATTTTTCAGTCTTATAACCGAGCCTTATCTTGGTTTTTCTCTTTGTGTGTTCAATTGGTTTTCTTCTTTAGGGCTTAGATCTCCGCTGGCAACAGATTCTACCAGGCTGAATCCAAAAACGAAAATGCCCTGGCTCTGGTTGACGTCAGCCGTACTTCTTTCAGGCCAGGAACCACCACCATGTGGATTGATGGTCAACTCATACTGGAGAGAGGTGAGTAGCAGGGTACCTCAGGGCTCGGTGCTCGGCCCGGTACTTTTTAACATATTTATTAATGATCTAGATGCGGGGGTGGAGGGACTACTCATCAAGTTTGCAGATGACACCAAATTGGGAGGACTGGCAAATACTCCGGAAGATAGAGACAGAGTTCAACGAGATCTGAACACAATGGAAAAACGGGCAAATAAGAACAAGAAGCAATTTAATAAAGATAAATGTAAAGTTCTGCATCTGGGTCAGAAAAATGAAAAGCATGCCTACTGGATGGGGGATATACTTCTAGGTAAAACTGTGTGTGAACGAGACCTTGGGGTACTTGTGGATTGTAAGCTAAACATGAACGGGCAGTGTGATGCAGCGGTAAAAAAGGCGAATGCCATTTTGGGCTGTATCAACAGGGGCATCACATCAAAATCACAAGATGTCATAGTCCCATTGTATACGGCACTGGTCAGACCATACCTGGAGTACTGTGTACAGTTCTGGAGGCCTCACTTCAAGAAGGACATAGATAAAATTGAAAGGGTACAGAGGAGAGCGACGAAGATGATCTGGGGCCAAGGGACCAAGCCCTATGAAGATAGGTTGAGGGACTTGGGAATGTTCAGCCTGGAGAAAAGGAGGTTGAGAGGGGACATGATAGCCCTCTTTAAGTATTTGAAAGGTTGTCACTTGGAGGAGAGCAGGATGCTGTTTCTGTTGGCTGCAGAGGAGAGGACACACAGTAATGGGTTTAACCACAAGTACAACGATATAGGCTAGATATCAGGAAAAAATTCTTCACAGTCAGAGCAGTTCAGCAGTGGAATAGGCTGCCTAAGGAGGTTGTGAGCTGGCAGTCTCACTGGCAGTCTTCAAGCAAAGGTTGGATACATACTTTTCTTGGATGCTTTAGGATGCTTAGGGCTGATCCTGCGTTGAGCAGGGAGTTGGACAAGATGGCCTGTATGGCCCCTTCCAACTCTATGATTCTATGATTCTATGATTGTAGAAGATTGTAACATTCTTCTGGGGCATATTGGGAAGGATGGTCCCTCAGATATGCAGGACCCAGACCACGTAAGGCCTTAAAGGTTAGAATCAAGACCTTAAACTTGATCTGGAATTCTACTTGCAATTAATGCAGCTGCTTAAGGACGGGTCAAATGTGGGCCCTCCATTGTGCCCTGGTAAGGACCCATGCAGCTGTATTTTCTACCAGCTGCAGTTTTCGGGTCAAGGTTAAGGGAAGACCCTCATAGAAAGAGTTACAATAATCTAACCTAGAAGTGACCATCATGTGGATCACTATGGCTAGGTTTTTCAGGGATCTGATAGGGTGCTAGTAGCTTCACCTGGCGAAGATGGAAAAGTATCTGATGTGCTATCTTCATGATCTATGCCTCCCTTGCAAGATCACCCCAAATTCCTGATGGCACACAATATTGTTTATTTATTTATTGAATTTCTATACCGCTCTCCCATAATGCTTATTTGTATTCTGTCAAGCCAGGGGAGATACCCTTCCTCTTCCAGGTTTTCAAGACAAGAGACATCCGTAAGTGCTTTGCCATTGTCTGTCTCTGTTTTACAACCCTGCTAATCCCTTGATGGTCTCTCATCCAAATACCAACCAGAGTCAACCCTACTTCTGAAATTTGACACGATTGGGCTAGCAGGCTACACTGTTTGTGTTCTGATACTACTACTCAGGTTCATTGTGGACAGGGAGTGAGCTGTCTGATGCATTCAACCTTGAATGCAGTGTCAGACAAGCTTGTCTGCTGGCTCCTTATCTATTTAATTAATACTTAAACGATCCGTCAAACCATGTTGATCAATCCTGTCATTCTCCTTGTCTAATACACCATAGTATTCCTATTCTGCCATATGCAGAAGATGCAGTCGTGTTATCCCTCATTCACATTGGTTTACAGAGATCTTTCAAGCTTTGTTTTACGAAGAAGGTTTGATAGTAAACTGCCAGAAGTCCAAGGCAGTGATTTTGAATTTTAAAAATAATCCTAAAATATAACATTGACTTTTAAGGGGGATGAATTATGACAAATCAAAAAAAATTCTTATCTCAAATCTTATTTGTGGCTTATTTAAACTGGGCTCCATGTTGAAAAGCTGTGAGAAACAAAATCAAACCCTGTATTGGGGGTATTTTGAGTTTCTTTCAAGCAAAGGGAAAGAAATATGTACCATGCATGCATGTCTTTCTCAACCACCACTCCCTTACAGTAGGCTTGTGGCGATTCACAACAAGGTCCACAAGGACCATTACAATAAAATCACATAGAACACAAGCAACAATAACCAGCAACAATAATGGTGGAAGACCTAAAATATTTCCTCCCCCCCACACACACATCCAATGACAACAGGCCTCAGAAGTCCACAGAAAAAGCTGTGGTGTTGCTGGAATGGCTTGGAGTACTGAATCTGGTCAGCCATCATTGAAGGCTAGGACATGGGACTGGCATTTAATCTGCACTTAAAGTTACCTTTCTGCATCAACTGCTATTTGGCCTTACTGAAGTAAGATTCTTACAAATCATCATGGCTTAGGATTGGTTTTATCACCGAATCTAGATATTACAATTTTAAAAAGGACTGATTATAATATTTGTTTTTTGTTCTTGACAAATTTGGCCTTCCCTGTTCTTTGGAATACTTCCGTCTAATTTTCTTCCCTCCTGTGTTTGCCATCTAATCTCACCAAGTCTACTCAGGGCTTTTACTCTAGAATGAATGCTCATTCAATGGTGGTTATGAGAGACTGCTTTTTGCATCTTCCCTACTCTGACAGAACATGCTCTTGTTCCTTCAGCAAAACAGATTCAATCTCTCATATTTTATTGGAATGCCTTCTATATTCTAATCTAAAATGCAATTTCATTCTACCTTGACTAGTGACTTTCAGTGTTTTTAACTGAAACTAGGTGGTCACTTTCCTAGTCTCAGATCAAAAGGCTAATATAACCTTGGACATTGCAACAAATTTTTATTCCGCTTGACTTTTGGGAAACAAAGAGAGATTATAAATGAAATGTCAGATTGTTACATTGCTCAAGGTATTGAGTTATAGAGCCTTCATTGGACAAAGGAAAGGAAAGACACCTAGTCATCAATGCAATAGGACTATAATTACAGAAGATAATGCAGGGAGGGAGAAAAGTCTATAAATTATGACACACCATAAAAATGTAGAAAGTGGATTACAAAAGTAGAAGACAAGGCAGCAAAAATCAAGGTCATACAATAAAGTCTACATTCCTGTTCCTTTTAGAAAAGCACCGTCGTGACCCGTTCCATTATACAACAGCCCTATCCCCTGCATTACATAATTTGCAGAATGGCAGAAAGGTGGGGGCCTTCCTGACCTCCTCAGGCAGATGATGCAGGGCCTGCCAGAGAGAAAGTTTTGGTCTGGCCTGCTGTTCTTAGTCATGGGCAGGGATGCACTCTCATGATGTGTACAAAAAAAAACACACTTTCTTTTCTTTACTGCCACATATTTTTTCTTATTTCAAATTTTATCCTTCCTGAAACTCAGATGGCAAAATTTACGATACACATCGCATATGGTACTGCAGTTTGTGGCACTCTGTCTCTTGTATTTGCAACTCTTTTCTTGTAGAAGACTAAGGTGTTGACATTTCACATTTCATAAATATGCCAAGTTATACCCTTTTATATGCTGTTATAAATGATGCATTTTATATTTAGGTTTGTTGGGAAATTAATTTTTTTGCTGGGAACCCCCCATCCCTTTTCCCCATGGCTTCAATGTTTCTGGAATTTTTACATCTCTACCAGCCGCCACTTCTCAGAATAAAGAAAAAGGCAAAGATTCAACATTTAATAGATAAGGGACTTATTGCAATTGTAAGACTTTCTCTGGAAGTCAGCACTTTTGAACAAAATTCTTCCAAACACAATTGCTTTGGGTTGTTCCTAAGAATGGAAACACACAGAGATGAACAATTCGATGTAACTTTTCAAAATCCATTTCTACTTATGAGTATAATGTAGAGATGGGAAAGGAATAGGGCATACTCTTTAAGTATTTGAAAGGTTGTCACTTGGAGGAGGGCAGGATGCTGTTCCCATTGGCTGCAGAGAAAAGGACACACAGTAATGGGTTTAAACTACAAGTACAACAATATAGGCTAGATATCAGGAAAAAAATTTCAGAGTAGTTCAGCAGTGGAATAGGCTGCCTAAGGAGGTGGTGAGCTCCCCCTCACTGGCAGTCTTCAAGCAAAGGTTGGATACACACTTTTCTTGGATGCTTTAGGATGCTTTGGGCTGATCCTGTGTTGAGCAGGGGGTTGGACTAGATGGCCTGTATGGCCCCTTCCAACTCTATGATTCTATCCCAATAGCTCCAAAAATATCTCTCCACATTCAAGCCTTTAAATGATTTGAGCAAATGTGATGCCACGATGGTAGATTGTGAGAGATCGCTTGTGAAATGTTTTTCATGTGGAAAGGAAGGGCACTAGGCCACCTGGCCTTATTGTCTTATACACATATAATTGCTTTTGCAGGCACTGAGCATGAGAACGAGGGATATGCCCAGCACATAAGAGCATCCTGTACTGGCTCATCAATTCTCCTCACTGCTCAAAAGGGAGGAGAAAAGAAGATCAGTACACATGCTGCACACAGGGCATTATTTATTTAGCTACCAGGTTATGCATGATATATTATTTATATAACATGCATATTTATCAGAAAGAGAAGAAATAAATTGCCCAGTGTCAACTTCAGCTAGCCTACACCAAGCCTTCCCATTTTCCGCTCACCCGGAATAATCTTGGTGTGTCCAGAATACCTGTCCTGTGCTACTCTTAAACTACTCAGAATGCCTCTCTTTTGCTAAACTCATACCGCCCCTTCAAAACACCTAGGAAAATTGCCATACAATTGCAGTATGTTATTGGCTAGCTCTATATTATTTCAATTTCTCGGCAGCTGGGAGGCAATTTTGTCAGGTTTTTTCCCCCTGTATGTTAATGTGCTGGCTGTAATTTCTTCAGATTTAAATTGGTGCTATTTCTTTGTATTAATTTTCTATGCACCATATTTTATATCACGCTTTTAAAAATTGTTCCATAAGGCATAGAGTAAAATAAAACATGCAATATGCCTCATGACCACCTGCAATTCTGGCGTATCCCAGTTCTGGGAACTGTCTGAAATTATCCAGCACACAGATACCTTAATCTATTGCATCCTTTACTAAGTGGTAGAAAAGAAATCAGACTGGAGAGTATGAAGCTTTAATACATCATTGCATTCTGGAAAATCTGTGGTATTACCATGATGGACAAGTCTCTACTTCACTGACCACAATTCATTTACCATAAGCAATGAAGGCTTCCCTGGGATTATGTTTGCACAGTAGATTCTTAGCGTACTAAAGAAGCAACATCAATAGAAAGCTTCAAGGAAACCCAAAGGACAGAGGATAATTTATGCACATTAAGCAACATGGAGAACATGCATTGTCACAAAATTGCATCCTTGATTCAGAAAATGTTGGTTGACCAGTGAGATGCCGGCAAGGAAGTATCGTAGGTGCAAGCAGGAAGAGGCTTCAATGGGATGGTGAATCCAGAATGTGAAAGTTCTACCTCCTGGCTGCTACCATCAGAATTATTTAAACCTGGAGTCCCCAACATTGTGCCCTGACCTGACAAGTGTTTAGAAACCGGGAAGAGTGAGGTGGAGCTTTTTCTTAGCAGGGCTTCAGATTGGCCAATGGAGATCTGACTGGCTGTGCAGATTTTTTAATGTAGAGATGGGAAAGGAATAGGACATCCCAACAGCTCCAAAAATATCTCCCCATATTCAAGTCTTTAAATATTTTGAGCAAATATATATATTAAACAGCTTTTGCCTGAAATTAATATTAGAGTTGTTTATCATGCCACTCCCTGACATTTTGTGGTTGGCTTCACTTCCTGCAGCAGACTTTTTGTAGTGGCACCCACCACCTGTGCCAGATGTTCAAAGCTGCCTGTAGAATGAAATAGGTTGGGGACTCCTGCATTAAACTTTGTACTACAACCATAACAATAGGAAGTTCATTCCCCCTCCCCACAAAAGATTTTAAGAATTAAACTGCTTGCCGCTCCTAGTCCTTATAAATGTCATACGGGAATTATAAGGGGATTTCTGCACCCTTAAAAATAGCTAAATGCTTACCTTTCATTGTCATTATATTCCAGCCTCTCCATATGATGTCGCCAACATACAGCATCTGGGCAGTAACCGGGTGGCTACATCTTCCATTTTAAAACGCTAGTTGGTGAATCCCAAAACGTGGATTCACCAACCTATGCAGTGCTACCTAATGGAGAACAACCAACAAGCAACCAGTGGAGGGAAGTTATGGAGGCTAAAATGTGTGAAAGGCACCTGCCTCGTCCCGTCCTTGATTCTGCCCCCCTCTCATGGGGATGTGAATGTCTTTTTTAAAATATCTGAAATCCTGGAGCAACAAATAGGCAGAAAAGCATGCAGGCAAGGCCAGAAATATTTTTTTCCAATGTTGTAGCACAAAGCATGCTTCTCTAAAGCTCCTCCCCCCATAAAAATTGAGAACAAAATTAATTTTTTTAAATTATCAAGACTCGTGATTCAGTAAGGGGTAGCGTTCAAAAAGCACTATGCATCTATTAGTTGCATAGGCATAGCAATGGAAAAGTATGCATTAAAAAATATTAGTGGGCATCACGGGACCTTTAAAACATGGGGAAAGGGGATTGGCTGCCTGGCTTGATTGACAGGTGGAAGAGACTCGTGTATAAACCATGTTGCTCTCTTCCGCCATTTCAAGCAGGTGATGTGAAGGGTGAGAGGCACAAAAAGGCGGCAGACAAGAGTGAGACATCAAAAAGGTGAGAAGAGGACAGGAGGCACGATTATATTTAGTGTTACACCATTCAGCAAGCATAATGCTATTTTTACCAATGTGTGGAAATGCCCTAACTATTGTCCTCCTACTGGGCATGTCTCTTATGTTATCTCACTTCTTACTCATTTAACTAACCTTACGTAGGATTTGGGCTTCCCATAAGTTTCCACACATTGTGTTTGGAAGGGCTTAGAGAGCATCTTGGTCGGTTCTAGCATGAGGCCACTGAATATGAATATACTGAGTAACAGAAATGACCAAATATTGTTGCTGATACTTTGTGGTGAATGGATACCAAAGACAAGGACCACACTGCCTGTGGCCAGCTCTGTGTGCTGTAGTTTTGAAAATTTACGCAGCTTCTACTCTACTGAGGGGTGGCTGAACTGTCACCTTCCTCTTCTCTCTTCTCTTATATTGATGGTTTATCACAATAGCCAGACAGATCCTTTCCTCTTCCTTCTGTGTTGCCATGAACTGGGCACTTTCATGCTCCTCACACGTCTGTCCAATCAGAATCAGTCCATACTTTAGTTATTTGCTAGGTAGTGCTTCTGGTTCTGTTATAGGATTGTGTGACACTGTGAAATTATCAAACGCTCTCTTTTTATAAGCTGGTAACTTTGTTTTAACATGGCAGACGGAACACATTTCCAAGCAGAACTGCTTTCAAATAAATTTTCCAACATCAATGCTACAGACGCCACATAAGGGCTCTATAATTACATCAAGACTACTATTGCATTCTGAGAGCCAATCAAAATGTACAGAATCTGCACCATTACTCCTGTGTTCAATCCGTAACATGAACTGTCCTAGGAAAGAAATAGAAAAGGCCTTCATTACTTGCATCTAGCACGGCCTTTTTCAACCCTTTGCGTGTGGATGAGCCCCTGAGATAAATCATCAGGCTCCAAGCCCCCCCTGAAGTGATGTCAGTTGGCCATACCTCCCTGTCCCTTGGATGTGACATGTCACCAGAAGTGACATCACCACTGGCATACTTCACCCTCCTTTCACTCCCCCTCACCTTTACTAATATGGCAGCTCTGCCTGATGTAGGCTGGAAGGAAGCTGAGAAGACAGCCCAGACCCCCATACCATACTACAACCAACTCCCCCACTTTGATTTTTACACCCATGGCCTACCCACCAAGCCCTCTGAAAAGAGGAAGCCCATTCCTTATCTTGTAGCCAAACCCATTAAGGTAGGAGGGAAAGATTGTGGACCCCCTCTGAAGCTCCTACAGACCCCAAGGGCTCCACGGACCCTTGGTGGGAAATCCCTGGAGTAGAGTCTTTGGAATCACGTGAGAGGAGGAGGCAGAAATACATGTTAGAAAAGATGAAAGGACCATATAATGTCCTGTTTGCATACAACCTGGGCATCTGATACAAAGCCTGAGTCCTGGGCTACCTTGATTTCCAAGCAATACAGCAACTATACATGTGACAACACTATGTGGGGTCATCTGCTGAAAGCCACGGTAAATAAGGATCATTCATTGTGAATTTGAACTTGAAAATTCAATGCAGGTAATGTAATAACACAACTGATCAATTCTTTGCCTAGTTAGCCTGGAGTGAAAGTAATAGTCACCTGAAATTCTCATATCAATGTGTTTCCTATTATTTTAGGCAAGTGCTTTTCCAATTGCGATTCAAGGAACCCTGGGGACCTTCAAATTGCAACAACAGTTCCTCAAGAGAAGCTCAATAATGTTAGAGAACCTGTCCTTGAAAAGATAGCTTATACCATTAGTGCCAGTTTTTACTGTTTAATGTACAAGTATATACTGTTCAATTGAAAGAGGTGGAATTAATAAATTTCCTGAATAAATAAATATAGCAAGGTGAAGCTGGCATTCTATGGGGACAAAATGTGAACCCTTGAACCTTCTACAGACTTCTCAGCTGTGAATCAGACATTCTGGGCAACTGAGCCGGTCCAGAAAGAGTTCCCTTGATGGTACAAAATTTAAAAACTAGAGCCTTAGTATTGTGGATGAATGCTTGGTTCCTGAGGTTCAGCTACTAAAATTCTAGAGGTTAAATTAAATGTTGTTGGGCTCCACATTTCTACACGAATAATCTAGAGAACCAGGTTTGATTCCCTCATTCCTCCACACACTGCCAGCTGGGTGACCTTGGGTCATCCACAGTTCTCTCAGAGCTCTCTCAGCCTCATCTACCTCACTGGGTGTCTGTTGTGGGGAGAGGAAGGGTAGGCGATAAGCCACTTTGAGACTCCTTTGGGTAGTAAAAAGTGGGGTACAAAAAACAGCTCTTCTTCTTCTTTTGAATCCTGCATTATGGACAAAGACATATGTCACTGAGAACAAAAAGAAGTTTTCACTTACAATGTTCAATCACAGACTACTTGATCAATTTCAGCATATGAGTTCCACTGAGTAAAACCCTAGCCTTCGCTCTTCACAAAATCTTATAGCACAGGCTGCTATTGACAGCTCCATCATCATTCGCAATACAGCATGACAGAAATCATTGACTACTTGGAAATCATCATTTAAAAAAAAATCAAAAGGGAAAGGAAGGATGAAAAACCTAAAGAGAAAACACAGAGTGGAGTCTTTCTTTGATGGACGATCATTTTAAAAGGTTCTACACTAAACTGCCTCAAATAATACAAGAAGCCAATATTGCTTTCATTAAAAAAAATCAAAGTGATAGTCTAATTTTACAGAGGAAATTATTTATTGAATCCTGGGGAAAGGGATGAACATGTTGGATATTGTGCAAGAGGAGCTGGGAGGGAAAGGATTAAGGGAATTCTTGGGTACATGTGGGAGATGGCCCCAGCCCTCTGAGAGCGTGGTGTAGTGGTTAGGAGCACGGACCTCTAATCTGGCGAGCCGGGTTTGATTCCCTGCTCCTCCCCCACATGCAGCCAGCTGGGTGACCTTGGGCCCGACACAGCACTGAAAAAGGGAAGGCGATTGTAAGCCATTCTGAGACTCCTGGGAAAGAAAAGTGTCATACAAATTCCAACTCTTCTTCTTCTTCATTGGTTAGATGTTTTGCCTCTTTGTCCTTTGCTTGCTTATGCCCTCAGAATGCTCTTCACTCAGCAAATTCCAACTTGCTGGTGATTCCTGGCCCCAATTTCTTCTGAGCAGCTCTCAAAACAGCATTCTATAAGAGTTCTGCACTTCTTTCCTCCACAGTTTCTTATTTTAAAAAAATACAGAACAGACTGGGCAGCTGTAAATCTGTCTGAAAGTAGATTGGACAGGGTCAGGCTTACTCTCTCTCCTCCTACTACTCCAGTTCTTTTTCAGCCCTAAAATTACCTTTCCCAAATTGCTTTTTCATTTTCTGAGCAAGAGATACAGGATTCTTGTAGAGGGGTGACCATAGAAATCTAAATACTAAATAAACAAATAAACTCTCCAGGAATTATAACTGATCTCCAGACTACAGAAATCACTTCCTCTGGAGAAAAATGACAGCTTCAGAGGACAAATTCTACAGTATACCACAGATTCTAGATGAAATGTCTCTCCCCCCCCCCCCCAATTCCTACTTCACATGCACCTCCCCCAAATCTCACAAGAATTTCCCAGCCCAGAACAGGCAACCCTGGATTCTGATGATCAGTGATGCTTCCTATGCTTCCCTCGCCTCAGCAACCCCATCAAACCTCATGGAAGGTGAATCCTAGAGTCACAGGACACATGCAGTCAGAGGACTGCAATGTAGAGAAGGAACAAAAATATTCTTCCTGCCAATTTTGCCCTCTGCTGTCTCATCAGAGAGTGTAGCCTCTTCCCACACCCCATGAGGCTATTCATTCGCAGAGCTGTAAACTCAAGGATCAGCTTGAGGACAGGACATAGGGAGGGAGGGAAATGCAGTCAAAGTTTTGGCATCTAAAGATGACTACATCCAGCCCTGCATCTGTCAGCAGTCAGTAGCCAATATGCTAGGGACCGAGATCCTGCTTGTTACTCTGCAACGTCTCTGTGTCTGGAGTGCAAACTTCCAGGAGGCATTTGCCCGGCAATTGTTGGAAAAAAGAATGCTGACCTAAGCACGACAGTTCTTTTCCTAATTTTTATTTGTTCATTAAATTTATACACCACTCCTCTCCCTATTGGGAATCCGGACAGTTAGCAGCATATAAAATAAACCAGTTAAAAAAATACAAAGATTTAATAAATAATCTTTAAAATATAAAATGAGTACAAATCTTTCCCCATTAAAATCTATCTGCTATCAAGCAGGATAGGAAGTCAGGATGGCAAAGACACTGTTGAAGCATTCCAGCAGCCTGGTGGATCACCCAAAGGCTGCCTGAAAAAGAGCAGCCTTGCATGCCCTGGGGAACCCAGGGAGTTCCTGTAAAGCAGGGGTAGTCAACCTGTGGTCCTCCAGATGTCCATGGGCTACAATTCCCATGAGCGCCTGCCAGCAAACACTGACAGGGGCTCATGGGAATTGTAGTCCATTGACATCTGGAGGACCACAGGTTGACTGCCCCTGCTGTAAAGCACACACCTCTTCAGGAAGCTGGTTCCACAAAAAGAGGCCACTACTGAGAAGACCCTTGCTTTTCTTGACACAAAGCAGACTGTTTGTGGACCAGTGGCCTTCAATAAACGCAGAGATGAAGACTGGAGAAGATGGGAAGAATCATGGTGGGAGAGGTGGTCCTGCAGGCATGAGGGTCCTAGGCCATTTAGGGTTTTAAAGGTAAGTGTCTCCACTTTGAATTGATATCAGAAGTTAATTGGGAGCCTGTGCAGCTGCCAGGGGAGAGGTGCTGTGCTCAGCAGGAAACTCCTGTCAGCAATCCAGCAGCTGTGCTCTGGGGGCCACTCGCAGTTTCCAAAGCATCTTCAAAGGTACCCCTGTGTAGAGCACCTAACAGTAGTCCAGTCTCAAGGCAACTGTTGAGTAAATTATCATGGCAAAGTCCTCCTGAGACAGATTGGGACCCAGTTGACAGTTCTGGCACAGATGGTAAAATGCAATCTTTGTCACCAACGGCACATGTTTCTCCATGGAGAGCAAAAACTCAAGCCCAAATTTTTGACAGAGTTGACCATAGAAACACAGACCCCCATCAAACATTGGTAGAAATGGCTACCTCAGTGGTTTGGGGTTTACCAGCCACATAATCTCTGTCATAGATAAATGTCACTTCAACCAACTCTTGTCTAGCCATCCCACCACTGCATCCAGGCAGAGGCCAAGACTGGAATTCCAGCTACTGCTAGAGCAGTAGTGTTATTCTGCCTGCATCAAAGTGTAAACAGAAATTATCAGCCAGAGTGACCAAAGATGTCTCAGTCCTGAACCCTGGTTGAAAGCCAGTCTGGAAGGGATGGAAAGAGGGTCCTACCAGTGATGCTAATGTTCAAGCCTGTAGAGCTGACCATTATAGACTGCCTTCTCATTCCTTTTTCATACTTCCTGAAAGATGTGTATCACTATTTCCGAGACGGTTTTTAACTCTGCAAGGTTAACCAGAAAACAAATTGCACCCTAGTCATTTGAAGGAAGGCTGTGCATGGTATAAGATGTATGCTCTGAAAAAATCCCATGTTACATTGTCTCTTCTAATCTGGCAAGCCAGGTTTGATTCCCCGCTCCCCCACATGCAGCCAGCTGGGGGATCTTGGGCTGACCACAGCACTGATGAAGCTGTTCTGACCAAGCAGGAATATCAGGGCTCTCTCAGCCTCACCCACCTCACAGGGTGTCTGTTGTAGGGAGGGCGATTGTAAGCCACTTTCCAATAGTATTGACCTTGCTTAGCTTCTGAGGTCTGATGAGATTAAGCTACCATTCCACATCTCCCACTGGTGATTTTAATGGAAAGCTAATCACTCCTGCCCAAGAGTCCGTCATCAGGATTTCGAGCTGATAGTTTAGGTTTGGCAGAATGCTCTGCTGAAAGAATTAGTGGGAAGCCACCAGGCAAGTCTCTACAGAGGAAGGCAGTAGCAAACCACCTCTGAGGTCATCATAAGTCGGCTACAAACTGACTACGCTTTACATGCCCACACAGACGCAATTGTTAATATCTTGATATTCCTCCCCCACACACACACACACACATCTAGCACCTGCATTCCAGGAGTGAGCTGATATCCCCTATCTACTTATCCATCATATATAGCTCTAACGTCTTTCAAACAGAGTTACTTTATTACTCTTCTCTTGGTCTCCTGAAAGATAAAACCAAATCAAGTCCCTCACACTGCTAGATTCTTGTGATTATGGTTGTTGTTCTTATATAGGGCTCAAAATAAAAAGCAATAGTGTCACATGCAATCAGCACTTGTTTAATTTTTTTCAAAAAATCCTGTTCCCTACGTCTCCTGCTCTTTTCTTTCCAAGCTTAATATACGTAGTCTCAACATGTTTGGCTTCTTCAAATGTGGAAGTTCTAGCCCATGACAAACAATTTTCTCACTACCTTTTCTTTTTCTCTTCTTTTTTTTTAGGGGGTGGAGAGAAGAAATTGGCAAAAAAGTCCTGTCTGCATTTCAAAGGGGTTTCCAAAGATGATTACAGCATATGCCCACTGACCCCCTTGGAGCATGTGTGATCTTACTGGAAAACAAGCTCCCCACTGTGTTCCAGTGATTCACAATTTCAGACTGGCAGTTTTACAGGCTGAAGGGAAGGTACAATGCTACACATTCTAGGGGCTGAAGGTTATACAATAGAAAGGTAATCAAGGCGGTACATTTTATTTTCTTGCCATTAAGTAGATCTAAGAAGTAGCCACAAAACAAATGAGCCAACATTTTTAAAGGCTTTTAAACTGGATACTCTCCAATCAGGTTCACATTCACTTTGTGAGGTAATTTGGGCAGTCTACAGATAAACATAATTGACCGTATTTTCTTTTCAGTGAAGGCAGAAGAGGAAAAGAAGACAGCTTAACAAATTTCTGTGTGATTTTTTGTGATAGCACCTGAATGTGAGAAATAAAAAAAAGGATCTTTTTAAAATAGTTTTGACTAAAGAGCTTCTAGATTAGTTTTATTTTTTTTCATTTATAATCTAATTTATTTCTATTTATGATCTAATTTATATGCCACCTTTCCTCGGAAGTTCAGAGTGGATTACCCTACAAAAAAAACGTAGTTGAATTTGAAAATTTAACAATAAAACATTTAAAAACCTAAAACATTTAAAACCCTAGGAGCATCATTTCTATTTCAGTTTGGGGGAAGGGAGGGGATAACGTGCTACAGTTGTTCATTTTATGGCGTACAGATGGTAGCCTTTCTATATATGTATATGTTGTGTGTTTGTAGGAAGGCTAGCCATTGGTGGGATTATGTAGGTCTCAACCATAGTCCCAGTGGAATAATTCCATCTTGCCTGCCCTGCGGAAGAGCATTCCACCAGGCCGATGCCAGGGCTGAAAGGGCTTTGCATGAGGCCACTTTAATTTCTCTGGGACTGGGGATCTTCAGCAGGTTTTGTATGCCAGATCATAGACTTCTCTGAGGGGCATAGAGAAGGAGGCATTCTCGCAGGTACAAAGTTCCCAGACCATTTAGTTTTTTTTCAAAAAGCATCTATACCCACATCCAGTACCTTTTCGGTTTTCTTATAACCGTTTGGAACTGATCTGATCTGAACGAAAGCCATCTACTGTGATCTGCCTGGGGAATGGGTCACTTCCATGCAGCTCTGGGCCTTGTAGCTAACGGTCCTCTCAATTAATCCCATTAGAGGTTTCTATAGCCTCCTCAGACAAGCGCAAAACATTCAGAGCTAAATTCAATAAACACAAACACTTTTCATGACTGAAAAGAAGATAAATGCATTTTATTCACAGACCATAGATCCATTAGCAGTAATCATGAGCAGCATGGGACAATCTCTGTCATTTCATATATTTCATGAGACCCAGTGTGGTGTCATGTTTAAGAGTGGCAGACTCTGCTATGGAGAACTGGATTTGATTCCCTGCTCTTCCTATACTTAAATCCTGGTGGTTGACCTTGGGCCAGTCACAGAACTCACTCAGTCCCACCTACCTCACAATGTCCCGGTTGTGGGGAGAGGAAGGGTAGACGATTATAAGTTGCTTTGAGGCTCTTGAGGGTAGAGAAAAGTGGGTTATAAAACACAACAATGCTAATTCTTCATATCTGTTTACAAATATACACTTCCCAAGGGATTCAAGGGGCATCTTCCCAGATCATGCAATGTGCTAATAATGCGAACTGGCACTTCCAGAGAGGGGTGACAGTGCGGCAATAAGCCAGGTTGTTCTGATTACAACAGCTTAAAACACGACCTCCAAAATTAAAAGGGGTGTTTGTGCATATGCAGGCTTTGACTAGTCTCTGCTGGAAGTGTCACAGAAACTGGCAAAAAAGTTTCACCTGAAACCACATTGAGAGGTAAGAAAAGAATGTCTACAGCAAACAATAACAGAGTTACAACATTGCCCCTAGCCCTCTGGAGAGCTATTCCTATTGTTTTCAGCCACTGGTTTTCAGCTAGTGGTCTGGGTAACCCCAGGGTTCTTAGAAGCTTGGTGGCATTCCTCAGTGAGGAGAACAACAGTCCTAAGAACACCTTCCTGGGAGGAAGTCTCATTGGGAGAAGGAATGGAATTTATTTCTGAATAGAACTGTTCAGGATTGCTCTCAAGCTTACTTAATCTAAGAGATGCTGCCAATATACAAATGGTGGTGGTCACACATTCTAGCAATTGATGCTCAATAGTCCAATTACGGTCCATTGAGTTTAAATCCTGAAACAAACCCATAAATGTTCTGTTGAAGGGCTGTATGGAAGATACTCAAGAGATCTTTGGCAGGCAAGTTGAAATTAGAAGGGGGGGAGGCAAAAGGTCAAAAGAAACCATTCCTTTAAACTCTTTTCATTTTCATTAGGAAAATAGTTCCCGAAGTTAATATCTAATTTTGCTAAGAGCTATGATGTTTAATTTTTTCCCAATGGCCATTGGACTAATATCATTGGAGCATCTCCTAATGATTATTGTTTCTACATGCACGCCATTCTTAAATGTCAGGTGACAGACCAACTGGAAATTAAATGAGGAATTAAGCAGCATACCAAAGGTCCACCAAAGAGTGATGGGAGCATGAAATCCAACCCAGAATCCCCAAGTTCAAGCACTTACGTAATCACAAGGTCCTGGTTCTCACTACTAAATGTCCTTTTTTCCCCATTTAACAAATATAACAAGTAGAGCACCAGTTATACCAGTAATTTAAAACCGACAGTCTGCGTGACTGCAATTCAAACAAGTCAAAGACAAAATAAATAGGCAAGAAATAATTGGCACAAACCATTCTATTGGAAGCAGGGGGGAAAACAGAGAAGATGGGTTTAGAGAAATGTGTAAGCACTGAAGCAATCATTGCAACACTGGCAGAGAAAGAGAAAAGTTGTGGTGCATGTGGTTCGATGAGCCCTTTTCAAACAAGCCTTAAGGCCCTACTCCTTGACCCAGGCCAAGCTGAGATCATGCCATTGGTGTAGTTAAAAGTATCCAATATAACTCGTAAATCACAGGGTGGAGCGGCCTTGCTTCAGACAGGACATTCATTCTGCCTACTGAGCTATGTTCAGATCTGAAACACAGAATAATGTCAGGAGCATGAGCACCAGTTTAAATCAGTTCTTCAGAGCACACTGCTACAAACAGGCATACAGAGAACACACAAAACAGGCAATTTAAAGCACAGGCAGCACTTTCTTTGATTACAAGAGCATGATGTGGGCAATACAACATCTGACTGTTCAGTTACCTGTCCCGGTATATCTTGGGCTCAAGCCAAATTCTGCATCACTGTTATCGCCACCTTGATTATTTCACACCTTCAAAAACAGTCAACAGAAAACAAATACTAACACCTAACCAAAAAAAAATCCTCACCCTAAAATATATTCATACACTTTTCTTCTCTGTAGCGCTCCTACAAGGTCCATCAGGTACCCATCTGCTTCTTTTTATCAGTGGATATGTGCTTCAACTCTACAGCCATCCTAGGGAACAGAGGAGGCTCTTAAATTGCTCCAAGCATGAATGAAGCCTTTCATCTCAAATGCAGCCCTTGGATCAGATGGCCCAGAGGACTCAGTCAAAGCTGCCAAGAATGTTACGAGCACTCCAGCCATTGCTTATGTGCTGCTTAGGCCAATCGTCACTCTCTGGTCATTGTTTATACTCCACCTTCGGTTCTACAGATTGTGTTCCCTAGCTATTAACTCCTTGACCCATTGCTTGTGTTTGAACCAATAACCATAGAGCGCATTTGTCATGGCCTTGACATGGTGCTGGGAGGTGTTTGTTCCATAACAACCAGTCAGACCTGTATTCTGGAAGGCTTTGTAAAAGAATAGCAAGAGTGTTCTTTCCAGAAGATCTTAAAACACACAGTTACGTAAGTAAAGCTGATCGCTAATGATTCTGAAAAAAGACTGGGCTCATTTGAGACATGGATCAAGATTGCTTTAAGGTGAATACTTTGTGCTCTTTTCTCATGCATTACCCCAAGCTTTCCCAGGGAAAATATAAAGCAAATAATGAAATTGGATGGCCATGTTTTGCAGACAATTAACTGTCTGCTTCAGGAACTTGTTCAATGCTTGCTTCAAACAACAACAATAAAACTCCTAAATGAATGCAATCAGAGCCAGTTCACCCCAATGAAACCCTAGTTTGGAAGATCATCAAAGACCATGAACTACGAGCCTCTTACATAAGCCTACAGCAAAGGGCACAATGGCTTCAGGTGATTGGTAGATTCAGGAGCAAGAAATCCAAAAAACACACTAATTTATTTAAATAGCCTGGAGAAGACGGGGAGAAAGCAGCACAATCCAGACATTAATATTTTCAGTCTTATAAAGTAAGCATGCCATTTAAAACAAAAACCAAAAACCAAAAAAAACATGCATTCCCTACATAACATACTTGCTCTCCTTGCTGGATTTAACTTTATTGTTGCTGGATTTAACTTTATTAACTTTCCAGAGCAGATTTAACTGGTAGTGGTTCTCTTGGACTAGCAGTGGGGATGAACATCTTTGTTACTGGTTGGATATCCAAGCACTGTAGAATTTCCAAAGCAGGATTTCCCTACCTCCCCCTCCCATTGCAACCCAGTTAGCTCCCCCCAGTGAGAAGTGGGACTTGACAAAATTGTCACCCTCTAATAGGAAGACTTAAGTCTTCAGAATTATATGATTAGATCACAGGAATTACTACGTTTATTTTCATGTTTTTTAAATTCCCATTCTTCTAGTGATTGCATATGATGCACTGCCATGTATGAATCTAGAAACATTCTACAGGAGTTGTTTCTTGCTTAGAAAAGCCCTTTGAGTGAATGCTCCCTACATACCAGCATCCTCAGCTTCTTTGGGGTGGGGTGGGGTAGAGAGTCATGGGCAGCTGGCAAACAGGGACCAGCAGAATCAATTATGGGACACATGAAGCTGTTCACACTAAGTCAGATCATGATTAACAATGGCTTTCCAGGACTGCAGGCACTGGATCTTTCTTAGAGACCCTTTGAATTGGAGGTTCTAAGGACTGAACTTGGGAGCTTGAGTTGAACTTGTGACCTTGAGTGTGTGAAGCATATGATCTAACACTAAACTAGGCCATGCTCATTCTTGGCTGGAAGTAGAAAATAAAAGAGCTGCACCAGTCATAGAAGACTTTTTTCTTGGTTGGGCCAGCTATATGCAAGAGGTTGGAAGTGACTAGCAGATTTCAAATAAGTGTAAAATATACATTTTGAAACAGTTTCCCTCAAAACTGTGCCATGGTGAAATAGTTTTCCTGCAGAAGATCATAGGCTTATAATCTCCATGCTATTTTAAGCCCTACCACTTCTCACTACACAAAAAACAAAGACCTTTGGAAAGATCTACATCAGTGGTTCTCAACCTGGAGATCGGGACCCTTTGGGGGGGATCAAACAACCCTTTCACAGGGGTCACGGCAGGGTAAGCAGCTTGGCCAGGCGGGGGGGGGGGCATCAACAGCCTTGTGGGGTAGATCGAGATAGAGCGTTCGTCTGTCTGGAGCAGCAGAAAAGAGCAAGATCGGCATGGTGGGACAAGAGGCAGAACTGAACTGAGAAACCACAGGAAAAAAAAAACTAATTTATATACAATCATGAACAATGGATCTTCATGCCACTCCTCAGTTTTGGTTTAATTTCTGTGAACACATGCATAATTTTATGGTTGGGGGTCACCACCACATGAGGAACTGTATTAAAGGGTTGCGGCATTAGGAAGGTTGAGAACTACTGATCTACATCCATTGAGCCAACAATAATACCTACTCTGAATGCTGAGATTGCAAACATTCTATTAGGATTGCCAACCTCCCAGTGAGGCCCAAAGATCGCCTAGAATTACAGCTGATCTCCAGACTGCAGAGATTGTTTCCCTGGATGAAATGACTACTATGGAGGTTGGTCTCAATGACTTTATACCCTAATGAAATCCCTCACCTAGCCAAACTCTGCCCTCGCAAGGCTCCACACCCAAATTTCCAGGAACTTCCCAAACAAGAGTTAGCAACCATAATAGGCATAATGGACTTAACTCTTTACTTTCACTCTACACATCAACCCATCTAATAAGGTATGCATGTATTTCTAGGTTAGAGGGAGCGATATGCAGGCAGATGTAACTCCCGAATCTTGCATTTCAGTAATTAACGCAGTGATGATTAAACAAGATTTTCCTCCTATATATGTTGGAATCCCATTCCACAGTCTTGAGAGATGAATACAGGCACAGCAAGACTTGCCTAAAATATAGGCATCATCATCAGATAATTATAAACAGATCACAAATCTCTTTCCCCAGAGGGCTGATGGTAGGACACAGAACAGATGTGGCAGTTTTATAAAGTACTTTTTTGCTTTTTAAGTTCATAGCTCTATGCTCCTACACAAACAATAATGTCTCACAACGTGAATACATAGTTATTCTTTCACAACATGAATGCATAGTTCAATTAAGGTATTAACCAGACAGTGTTCTTTGCCACACTGATCTCTGGTACTGCCACCTGCCAAATGAAGAAAAAACAAAGACAAGTTGGTCAAGGAAAGCCAAATGACAAGAAGATGACTAACCAAAAGGTGTGCCAATAAAGAAATAAAATGTATTCCAATCTTGTGTGGATGTCAATAATTAAGTCTAAAGCGGAGGCAAGTCAAAATAGAGTTCTGGATTCTACTCAAGTGACTTGTCCCTTGTACATACACAGATTATGAATTAACAAAGCTGTTCTATCAAATTCTTTATGCTGTCTCATATTCTAAAAAGACCATAGGTTCATGTTGTAAACATATGATTGCAACGAAAATCTTTTATGTATATCATCCATTTACAATGGATTGTAACAAAAATCTTTTTTGTAGATCCTTTTGTAGATCAAAAAATAATTTTTTGAAAATGGGAGTAGAATCTGGAAACCCGTTTTGACTTGCCTCCGCTTTTGACATGCCAAATGAAAGCACAACTCTTCTCAAACAGTTTCATTTTGGGAATTCAGGATTGCAGGTTTTTCTTTGACACATTGTCATTCACCCAAGTCTTTATTGACTCCTATATCACCTGAATCAGTGCTGTCATTCATGAGATTGGGCCTTTCTGTTTGCAAAGTGCAAAACGTATTTAATCCGATCGGACAGGTACCTCATATGGCCACTGGGGTTGCGGAATTTACCTAGCTGGGTTTAGGTCACAAGCAGTCACCTCTTCAGCTTTAGTACTGCTCCCTCCACCCCCAGCAGCATAAGAGCCCTCTACCATTACAGGTTCCACCAGAGATCTTTAGTGATATGCCAGCTGGGTCCTTGTGGAAAGTAAACCAAAACCTATTTCTCTTGTTCGAGTCTCCTTAGACTCCTTAGACTAAGAACCCCAGGCGTTTCCTGATCACCCACTACAAAGTATGCTTGATGTAAGGGATCCAAATACACTGTATAAAATGATTATACAAACTTACTTGGACCAATTCTTAACAACTGTGCTCTTTACTATGGTGTATAGTTTGTAGTAAACTGGATCCTACTGTGTAATCTTGCATCATTTTATGTGTCATGTTAACTTCTATCCTTGGCTTCAATTCAATTTTTTAGATTTCTGGTTGGTTCTGTAGCCCAAATACTATTTCATTGTTTTAATAAACAATGTCCCACCTTACTGAATTAATTGACTTCCAACGTGATTTTCACCTTGAGTCCCAATGAGAATTGTGGACTATAAATAAGTAAATAATATAAATAATTCTCCATATCCCCTCTTTTTTTACCTTGATATCAACAACTCAATAACTTTGAATTCATAAGAATAAAAGAAATAATAAGTTGTAATTAAAGTCTGAGGTTACAAAAACAAAAGCTGTTAACGTTAACAATAGTGGTCAGAAGGAAAATAAAAGCATTGTTTTCTATAATTGTTCTATAAGCGGCTGACAATGGATGAGCAATAGGGATGTGAGTGTCCTGCATAGCGCAGGGGGTTGGACTAGATGACCCATGAGGTCCCTTCCAATTCTATGATTCTAAAGTTACCTGAATAGGAAACTGAATTAAGGCTATGCAAAATGATTTTAAATTGCCAGATTTCAGTTTCATCTTTTCATGCCTATTTCCCGTAGATCTTCTCATAAAGCCATTTCCTCTTCAGCCAAGTCCTACCTTAGTATCTCTATTTCCCAGCTATTCCTAAAAATCTCAAGTCCAAATACTGCATTTAATTTTTTTCCGCTTTCCTATGCTTGGCGGACTATAACCCCCAAGGACCCTAAGACTGCCCAGTAGGAATAAATTAGTGATTCTTGGCCCAAAAGAAGTACATCTGGTCTCAACCAGGGCTGGGGTCTTTTCTGTCCTGGCCCCAACATGGTGGAATGAGCTTCCGGAAGAGCTGAGGGTCCTGACAGAACTGGGCAATTTCCGCAGGGCTTGTAAGATGGAGCTCTTCCGCCAGGCATCGGGCATCAGATGACTTGATTAAACATTGTCCAGGCTCCCTATATACCCCTCCTCCGAAAAACCTAAACGCTCTCACTGATCTGTCGACACAGCTACTTGATTGTTGATTGATTGATTTTAGATGATTTTATATGTTAATAATTGTTTATAACATTTATTGTATAACTTTTATGTTTAAAATGTAAGTATGCCAGGAGGGGCAGGATATAAATTTTAAAAATACATACAAATAAAAGTGCGAAGTCCAAATACAAAATTCAAATTGGAATTTCACTGTTGTCATCATTTCATCTAAGATTACAAGAAGTGTTCCAGAGCAGTGCATTTTATTGTAAGTCAGCTCTAGTTCACGACAGTAAGCCTTGGGATACACAGACATTGGCAACGCCCCATACTGTGGTAATACAGAATCCATTATGCAAAGAATCCTTTAGGAAAGGTAGCCACACTCCTTGGTTGCCAAGACAGTACATTATCTATCATGTCTCTTTCAAGCAACAGTGACATCTAGTGGGTCAAGATTAAATGAACATTCTCTGGTCTCCACTTTCTCAGAACTGATCTGTATACAAGGATGCGCACACATTTTATTTTAATCTAAAAATAAAGATGCTGACAGACAGTCTTGTACTTTCATAATTAAAACAGCTCCAGGAAAACTATTTCATTAAACTGCCGCTAAATTACACTTAGGCCAGCTGCAAATGGGTAAGCTGTCTACCATCTTTAGGAAGGCAAAGCATAGTCTCTCCTGGAGGTTTCTCACTTCACAATCTATTACTTCCCTTCAACAGCAAACAACCAACACAGATGATCCAATATGAAATGGAAACTAGCGGCTACAGCCAGCATCTTACAACACAGGAAGCCAAGGAGAGGTACTCTCAACCCATCTAGGCGTGCTTCTCCTGGATGGTCCTGAGAGGTATTATCCAAGAGAAGACTGAATCACCCATGTGAATCAGTATGTGGCCCATAGAAATGTAAAAACAGCTTCAGGCAAGAAGCCCTATTCCCATATCATTTTCCCATGAACAGTTTTGCAAATGGTTTATATTTTCCACCAGTTGCTCATGGGAATTGTAGTCCATGGACATCTGGCGGGCCGCAGTTTGACTACCCCTGGCCTACAGCTTTTATGCAGTTCATGCAGGTGCTTTTTACCTGGTACCAGAAGTGACAGCAAGTAGGAAAAGAGTGGCTGGTTGGAGAGGACACCACTGGGTGAAACAGTTCACACAAGTCAGCTTTTGACTGTCTACAAAATGATAATTACAAAAGGAGGATGCGTAAAACAAAGATTACCAAACTCATTTTGTACTCAAGCAGCACTTCATACATTCACAATGAAACTGTGGGGGCTGTTAAGTTGTCCTGCTGAAGTTGCACCTATATTAGTTTTACTTTTAGCTGCCTCCCCCAACCCTGAAGTATCCACATTCAGTAGTTGCATCACGATGACCTACAGGCTTAATGGGAAGATAGTATTTACCTCTGGCTTCTGTGGGTCTTGCTTCCCTTCAAAAATTGTGTTCAAATGGATCTGTACAGAGGATTCTTACTCAGCTATGAAAAGGCTGTCCTTGTACAACAATCCAATAATTGGTTGCCAACCTACAGAAACAGCTTTTTATAAGTTTGCCCCTGCTCTCGGTGACATTTCTGTCATGGTCAGGAAGTTCTTCAGAATTCCCGACCTCCAATTAATTACAGCATTTTCCCTCCTCCGCTTGGGCAACAGATTTTTCCTCACACAATGCACTTCATAGGAGAAAAACAGAAAACAACTGGGGGGGCTTTCTAGTCCTTGAGACACTACTGTGCTTGCGCTAGTTTATCTCATAGCCTTTGAATGAGCCTGCTGGATTCTACAAAAAGGGTAATGAATGAGTGGAGGGCGGGATGGAGGAGTCCTCAATATTCAACTGTGGTCACAAGAGGCAAAGGAGGCAATCAAAACCCTGGAGAGTGATCTGTGTAACAGTTTTAAAATGGCCCAAAATATGAAACATTATCTTTAAACCGCCCGTGGCGCCACGGGCGCCACGGACTAAATAAAAGGTTAAGCTGTTCTGAGGTGGGATGTGTCCGTGATGAGGAAGGGTCCAAATTGGACCCTTCCTCAGGACAGACAATCGGAGGGACCAATCGGCAGGCGCTTTGCGCCTGCCAAATGGTCCCTCTGATTCCCAGCCCTAGCAACTGCGAGCCGCGCACAGCGCGGCTCGCAGTTGCTCCCGGCCTGACGCGGCGAGAGGGAGCCTCCGGCACTCGCGCACAGCACGGCTGCCGGGGGCTCCCTGCCCCGCACCCTGACGCGGTGAGAGGCGCAAAGTGTCTCTCGCCGCGTCAGGGCGCCGCCCCAGGGAGCCCCCAGCAGTCGTGCGGAGCGCGGCTGCCGGGGACTCTCTGCCCCGCGGCCTGAATGCTAGTCCGAGGGAACCCCCGGCAGTCGCCCCGTCGGCCCACGACCAGCACGGAGGTCGCCCACTTGCAGCGGCTGAACACAGCTCTCGGGAGTTGGGGATAACTAATCCCCTGCGGCCCCCGTGGAAGTCTCCTGATTCCGAGCAGACGCGCCGGCCGGGAAGGACCGCTCTCCACTGCCGTCCTTCGCCTCGCTTCGCCAGGACCCTCAGGAGACGCCGCCAACGACAGAGCAGTACTCTAGCCGCTCGCCAGCCGCTCACCGAAAGACCAAGACTCCAGCCACTCGCCAGCCGAAAAGGCAGTCCCCCCCCCATACCCACTCTCACTCCTGGGGGCTGCTAGAGCCCATTGCATTTTTGCGTGCAATGGGCTTTTTGGATAGTATTATATATATTGATAATAACCGCCACAATTTTGCTGGTAAAGGTAAAGGTATCCCCTGTGCAAGCACCAGGTCATGTCTGACCCTTGGGGTGACGCCCTCTAGCGTTTTCATGGCAGACTCAATACGGGGTGGTTTGCCAGTGCCTTCCCCAGTCATTACCATTTACCCCCCAGCAAGCTGGGTACTCATTTTACCGACCTCGGAAGGATGGAAGGCTGAGTCAACCTCGAGCCGGCTGCTGGGATTGAACTCCCAGTCTCATGGGCAAAGTTTTCAGATAGCTGCCTTACCACTCTGCGCCACAAGAGGCTCTTAATTTTGCTGTTAAGGTAAAGGTAAAGGTAGCCCCTGTGCAAGCACCGAGTCATGTCTGACCCTTGGGGTGATGCCCTCCAGCGTTTTCATGGCAGACTCAATACGGGGTGGTTTGCCAGTGCCTTCCCCAGTCATGACCGTTTACCCCCCAGCAAGCTGGATAAGGAGTAACAAGGGAGGGGGGGCTGAGAAGGTTGGACAATTGACTCCTTGCCTGGATTCAGAGCCTTGAACTTGTTAGGGGAGGATAGGTTAGCTTAATAGTCCTTTCATTAGGAGGTTGTCAACATGCAGCAGCTTAGCCAATTTTAGTGGGGAGTACATACTCCAATATATGTACACACGCGCACGCACATAGTTATGTTATGCTTTTGTTTAAATTGTCAAAAATGTTTTTAAAATCTTGTATAAATTATGGAAACTGGTACATTCATTAGATTATCTGTAATGTTAGGCTGTATTGAAATGTTTTTTGTAAAGCATGGCATTAAAAAAAACCCATCAGTTGCAGCTATGTCTTTGCTTTCAGTTGGATGGATTTTTTTTTCATGTATCCTCTGTGTGAATATTTGGTTCTAAGCTGCTTGCAGTACCATTCGCTACCCCCAGAACTAACACAGTCAGCCAAGACCCGTCAAATCCCAAGAACAGGAGGAGGATCCAGGATCCTGGGTACAAAAATCAGTTGAGGTCACACCAATCACACTGGGAAAGAGCCTCAAGACCCCACTCCTCTCTAAACATGGACTACTTTGAGAGCCAGCTTGGTGTAGTGGTAAAGAGTAGCAGCTGCAGCTTCTACTCCAGGGATTCCCAACCACGGGTCCGTGGACCCCTAGGGGTGTGCAGGAGCTCCGGAGGGGATCCGCGGCTTCTCCTTTCCTATCTTAATGGACTTGGCCATAAGCTGAGGAATGGGCTGCCTCTGCCCAGACCACCTGGTGGGTAAGTCATGAATGTAAAAATCAAAGTGGGGGGGGGGGGGTTGGTTGTGGCATGGTATGGGTGTCCTAGCTTTCTTCTCAGCTCCTCCCTTTCCTTCCAACCTACATGAGGCAGAGCTGCCATAGCAGTAAAGGTGGGGGAGGGAGTGAAAGGAGGGTGAAGTGTGCGGGTGGTGATGTCACTTCTGGTGACAGGTCACTTCCAAGGGGCATGGCAAGGAGGCATGGTCAGCTGACATCACTTATGGGGATCCTTGAAGCCTGAAAATTTATTTCAGGGGCTCTTCCACAGACAAAAGGTTGAAAAAGGCTGCTGTACTCTGACGAACCAGGCATGATTCCCCAGTTTTCCTCCACATGCAGCCAGCTGAGTGACCTTGGACCAGTCACAGTTCTCCGAGCTCTCTCACAACATCACCTATTCCACAGGGTGTCTGTTGTGGGGAGAGGAAGGACAGGAGATGGGTAGCAAAAAGTGGAGTACAAAAATCCAGCTCTTCTACAGTAGCCAAAAATGGTTGGGGCCACTAGTCAGTTCTCTCTTTAAATATACAAGGGACAATAATTTACTGAGTGAACAGATGGGACAGACAGCTAAGAGATCTTGAAGGTAAGAGTGAAATGGCTGGGGGGGGGGGTGATTCCATACTGGAGCCATTCAAAATAGCTTCATGTATGGATCTATATGTAAATATTTATTGCAAAGAATCTGCAGAGAGACATAACATAAAAACAGCAATATAAAGTATTATTGAGGTGGATGTTACTGTTCATTTCCTAGCTGAAGCAGAATTACTAAGAAAGGCTCAAATTTTAAAGCTAGAAATCCTTGTAATTCTGTGCCATAGAGAATTTCCATGGAAATGAGAAAAGAACTGGAGAACAATGGATGGATGAAGCATGTATGAATTTAGGGTAATTATGCTAAATTTCATTAGCGTAGAATCACCTTGGGTAGTTTTCTTTTTTAAGCTAGCAGGGAAACCCTGCTGGTGAAAACATGATGGGAAGAGCGGCTTCGTGAGATGGCAGGATTGGCTTATTTAGACAAGACTCAGATGATTTTTTATTTTGTTTTAAAATATGTGTTGCTTATTTAAAGTGTCTTGGAATGAGCTTTTGGTGACATTTCCCAATGAATATCTATCTATCTATCTATCTATCTATCTATCTATCTATCTATCTATCTATCTATCTATCTATCTATCTATCTATCTATCTATCTATCTATCTATCTATCTATCTAATCTATCTAATCTATCTAATCTATCTATCTATCTATCTATCTGCCACCCTCCCTGAGAGCTGTTCTTGTTAAATTAATTGTTGCCAACATTCCTGGGATTTTGTTATTTTAAAACTGGCGTGTAAATTCAGACATTCTCACATACAGAGGAAAATGCAGTTCTGACTTTGAGCACAGACTGAATCTTTTAGTCCTTTCCAAGATACCAGAGTCAATAACTATTATTTATTTATTTATTTATTTATTTATTTATTTATTAAATTTTTAGCCCACCGCTACCACGAAGGCTCTTGGCGGGTTACAATATACATAAAATCTACAATAGAAATTACCCCTAAAACACTATAAAAACAACATAAACCAACAGAGAACCTGGAGGAAGAGTTCCATCTTACAGCAGCCAAAAAACAGCTAAAAAGTCCCACCCACTATCACCTCTGTTATGGACAGCGGGATGCCGATCTTATTCCACCAAAAAGGTAACCCAGGAGGGGGGTCGATCTTCCTTAGCGCACCAGCCTCAACCATAGGCCTGGTGGAAGAGCTCCATCTTGCAGGCCCTGCGGAACGCCGAAAGATCCCACAGGGCCCATAGATCTTCTGGTAGCTCATTTCACCGGGATCGAAAAGGCCTTGGTCATGGTTGAGGCCAGACGCGCTTCCCGGGGGCCGGTTATGACCAATAAATTCAAACCCGCAGAGTGTAGAAATTTGCGGGGGGGGGGCATATTAGTCTCTCGCATGTGACAGACCTTTCCTGAATGTTTATGAATCTGTACTGAAGATCTTCCTTCTTAGACCCTCACTTTTCATAAAACTCTGTCCTCTAGTACTTTGACAAAACTAGTGGTTCAAGGGCTTGCAGTTGGGAACCATTTCAGCCCTTTATAAATCTGGGGATATGGCAGATGAAATCATATTAGAGGATGTGCTTATATTAAATATTTCAATTTATTTAGAGACAAATGTTAAGAGTTTCCTGAGGCAGAGAATGACTCATCTGGAAGAGATGCTGACCCACCCAGGGACATGAAATCAAATCCGAGAAGGGAGATAGTGTAGTAAATACTCAGAAAGGCCACAGACCCTTTTAAACTTCAAGGTTTTTTTTAAAGTGGAAGAAACTCTTAAGCTAGCAAGTCAGTTACCGGATGAATGGCTCTGGAATGTTGGTGATATGAAATTTAATTGAGAAGATACTGGATGTTCAGATAAATATCCCGGACCTAATAAAATGCTTCAAGCTCCTGTTTTCAGGTCATATTTCTGCAAATATGATGAGTATGAAGACACTTGAGGAAATGGTCCTATGTTTTACCGAAGTTCTAAATAACGCACGCAGCTGCGACTGAAGATTTTAGAAATGTCTGGTGGATACATGCAGGGATCATGATGGAATGTGCTTGCATAACAACCATGGCTGCAGATATTTTCTGAACATTTCATGCAAGCCTAAAAGCCAGGACTGCTTTACTCCGGGCTTTCAAAGCACCATATGGCAACCACTACATTTAGCTTTGGGAGGCATATCCATACCAAAGATCAGCTTAACAGTCATTCCAAGACAGATATTTCAGTATTTCTAATAATTCATTATAGTCCCCCAAGTCTTCTTTGGGACTGAGCCACCACAAGAAAACAGAAATTCTCTCCCCTGGAAATTTATTTAGACCCTTCTCTTCTGGTTATTGTAAGTGGGTTAGTACTTACAGGTTTTAGATGGGTTTTGGACATGTTTCCAATTCACGTATAGGTCAATCTTTAGTTTGGCCACTTAATACATGGAACTGCCTCATATTGAATCAGATCATAGGTCTGTCAGTGTCATTAGCATCTATACTGCCTGGTAGGTAGAAAACTTTCACACCCACCTGATAGTTTGAACTGGAGATACCAGGGGTTGAACTTGCAAACAAAGCAGATATTGTCACCAAGCAACAACCCCTCCTGAGAAGGACATATTCAACTTATTCCCCAACCCACATTCTGAAGTAACAGAGTTACTGTTACTAAAGTAACCGAGTTCAGATAATTTATTACATCATCTTCTGAAGCTGCAGAATAAGGCTCCAAGTAGGCAATATGGCATCCCTGAATCTACCTGGGGGATGCACCACCATTTTGTAAGAGGGAATTTCTTTTTAAGAGCATCACAGTGGCCCAGTTCTGGTTAGGACCACTGCAGCATGGTGGAGTGACAGGTTCTGGCTTTCCCCACAACTTGATTTTTCTGACTTGAAATGATGCCATGGGGTATTATTTGCCCCTATGGCTCCCATAACTGTTATGGATCTGAAAATTGTACAGGGAGAAAGCAGTACCCCCATCATGATGTTTCCAACCAGAATTGGGTCCCTTCACAGTACTGTTAAAAGGAACTCCACAGTGGGGAATGTGCCACCTCCAATAAAAGGTGGCATGTCCCTGGAGCAGACCTGAAGACCTAATTTGTCCCCAAGCCTGAAGTGTTAAGTGCATTGAATGAATCCGTTCTGTGTTGTATTTGTTACAGTGTCTGACCACTAAACCATAGCTGTTGAGTAATAACTATTCCTTCCAATAGAATAGAACAGTCAGATGTAAAGTAGCAAGTGAAAGGGAGGGAACCTGCAGGATAAATTATCTCTGAATTAAAGAAGAATTCAAAATTTTGTTTTGACCTTCAACATTTCTGTCGTGATTTTGCTTCTCCATTGTGTGAATTAAACCAGGGGATTTTCATTTTCATGTTATGCTGTATTTCCTTGTGCTGAACCTTTCCCCATTAAAACATACCTTTCCCCATTAAACGTTTCCCCATTAAAACATAAAACATTCCCCAACATGATTTGGAACATCAATAAATCATCATTATACATTTCAGGTATTAATGGTGTTCTTTATATGCATAAAGACTGTGTCAACGGTACACAAAACTGCACGCCTTTTGAACACAATATAAACAAAATGACAAAGCCAACAGCAAAAACCAAAGAACCAAGCCCACTGGCAAAAAAATAAAAACATGAAAAAACTAATAAAAAGAACTTACTCCTGCATAGATTCTCACAGACCCATACTGAGGACATACGTCACTTCTGACAGCACTGCTGATATTTGCCTCTTTTCAGCATTCAGGCCCAATAAAAGCCTTGACAAAGGAGTTTTGATTTCATTGTTGCTATTACAAAACTCCCAAGGAAGCTAAATCAAACATAATTTAGATTCTTCACAACCCCTCACTGAGTAATGGCTATATTTTACCTGTGGAACGTCATACAGTGTTGACGCTCTGCTACTGGCTCCCTATTTCTGTTTTCATTGGGGCCAAGCCGGAATCACAATGCTAAATCTTATCAATTGCCCTTGCTGCCAAGAATGCACAATATAATCCTCTGGTTCATTACAAGATAAGATCACCGGCCGCATTGCTTGAGATCCATCAGGATTTCTTTAACAGCAGCACCAATTCCTCGGTGCCATATTGTTATCTTGCCTTTCCTCCCCACCTCATCTACTTCTTTAGATTTCCTCGAAAACCAATATAGTTGGAGGATTATCCATTTCTGGCATGAGCAGAGTGATTATGATGGAAGGCTCTTCCAAGGCTTGCTTGTGGGTGTTGTACAGAAAAATGCGTATGTGGTATTGACATAAACTCCTGGGAAATATTTTTTTTTAATGCAATTGGTCATGATGCACATGCCCCACCGGGAGGGGCCATAAACTTCATCCAGGATGCAAGCTACATTCAAGTAACAAACCTAAAGGCAAGGAACAGAATAGCACAGATAACTAATACACACAATTCCTTTTATTGATAGAATTCCACAGTTAGGGATTATCATGGAAGTGCCCACAGGAATCGGTTATCTGTCTATCACACAATTCAGCAGTGATGGAAATGGTCAAAGAAATAATTTCAGTGATCATATGATGGGCGGAAGCCGATGATAGTTCTTACTTTTCTTTCCCCCACAATCTGCTATCGTCTATATTGCACTTTGAAATAGGAACTGTGGAGCATTAGCCACAGTGTTCAACTGTTACAGGGAGACCTGGGTTCAAATCCAATTGGCCATGTGGATCAGTTGGGTAACACTTTATCATGCGCCGTTGCACAAACTACCTGAGTTCTCATCAGGGCAAAATCAACTACTTTAAATTCCTTGAAGGAAGGGCATGACATGGGGTAATGTTTTAGAATATCATGCAAGTGGATTTAGCAAAACAAGCCTAGATTACGCATAGCACACCATGATTCCCACATTCCCACTCTTTGTCTTGAAACCAACTGGTGAACAGATCAAGAAGCATTTGCACTTTGGGGGCTCTGATTTCCCCCTAGGGTTTCTGGAAGACTGTAACCACTAGAGAGAAATTTTGTTTTTTAACAAACACATGTATGCGTGCATGCAAATACATGAATGCAATTCCAGGACTCCAAGTTTTCACCATCCTGGAAAAGCATTGTCATCAGTGGGCTCACCTCTTGCCCAATGTGGGGAGGACAGAGCATGGGCGTTCACTGAAGGCTGGGAATGGACTGGGTCTTCATGTCCCCCCAAGCAATACACAGGGTTTGAGGTACAATCAACCCTATGTAATGATCAAGGGTACTCTTGCCATCTCCTATCACATAAGGGAATTAATTTGTTGCCTGCACTGGCCACTTGGCACCCTTCTCAATGCCTGCATATGTTGTGCTTTCCTTGTCCTCCACCTTCCAATTCCTCTGCAAGACTGCCTTTAAATATCTTCCCAATAGTTGCAGTTGTCTAGGATACCCAGGAAGCGGCCCCTCTCTAGCACCACCTCCACCAACCCAATGTCAAGCCCTCCCTGCTTAGGGCTGCACCTCCAACCATCAGTCAGCTGCAACCACTATGATAGCTCTCAGGCCAGACATGTCCTATTCTTGTGGTGCCACCACTATGATGCCCTCAACTCCACTGGCAACCCCAGTGGGCATCTTTGCCTGCCACAAGCACATCTATGTGTTCTAACATAGAAAGAAACATAACAGGGAGGGGGCTTAAAAGCTTATTTTCAAGGGTTTTTAAAAGCGTTCCAGCACTCCAAGGGCTATTTTGGCAGGCTTACTATGGTTTTCTTGTCATTTTTAAGCTGCAGAAAAGCAAAACTGCTATTTCCAGACTTTTGAAAAAAATGGTTAAGAGCATTCTCTCTTTGCTCCTCAGGTTCCACAAAGTTCCACAGAGTTTGATAGAAGATAGATCATCAGGACAAAACCCTACAAGAGAGAATGAAACGCAATGAGGATGGATCTTGGGAAATCCGCTTGTCCCTAAGGATGCTGCAAACATGACAGAAAGGAGAAAGGAGAGTAAGCAGCCATAAGCTATGAAGGGAATCACCTTCCTCCCTTATTTCTGTCTGTAAACCCTTCCCCACATGCGGGACATGACTGCAGCTGTTCCAGTCACCAGGCTTTCTTGTTCATTTTGACAATATTCTAGGGCAAACATTACCTTCAAATAATCACTACCTTCAAATACTTCCCAGAAAGAACAACATGAAGAGCCTCCTGGGTATAATGCCAGCTGATTTGCCTCTTTACATTAATTTTGCTTGGCCAAGAATAAAAGGGTGGGTGAGAGGGGGCTTATAATGTGTGCAGAGGATTTCAACCAAATCTCTGCCCCTTGCAGAGAGATTTTGCAGTTGCTTACTGTACCAAGTCAGACACACACAGCCACAGAGCCTCTGGCAAAATCCAGGAAAAGCTTGTCCTGATTTCCAAATGTCATCAGCAAGAAGATTGTTTGCATTTGTATTTTGGATCAACCAGAACAAGGGCTTTGAAAAAAAAATCAAATCACAAGACAGGCTACTTCCCACCCATTCATTGTAAACTATAAGGAACAGGCAAACATTCTACATGCTTGAGATTTGGTAGAAGCTGATCATTAACATACATATGTATGCTAATCATATATCAGTGTTTCTAAACATACTAGCAATGCAGAACTTTCCACTGTGAGAAGACAAAGACAGCTATTACCAAAGTATGCTGCTGCCCTGGTATGACTTGAAATAATCTGGGGGCCAATGTATTATTCTGTTGAACAATGTATTACTGTGTTGGGAGATACTCAAATATTAAACTCAACTTCACATTGGTTCCAGAGCATCTATAGGCCCTAGTTATTGAATTAGGCATGCACAGCAGCCTTTGGACATACTTGAACTGAAGGAAAAGCAGTCCAGGTCTACAGGCCCAACCAGATGTTACAAAAATAAATTTCATTTCACTTTCTTGTTTCACTGGATTTCCTAGAAGTTTCCCCACACGTATTAAGCTGTCTTATACTGAATCAGCCCCTTGGTCCATCAAAGTCAGTTTAGTCTACTGAGGCAGGCAGTGGCTCTTCAGGGTCTCAGTCTTTCCCATTGCCTGGTCCATTAACTGGAGATGCCAGGGACTGAACCTGGGACATTCTGCATCCCAAGCAGATGCTCTACCACTGAGTCACTGCCCTTCACTCATCTATTAATAAACTGTGATTTTACCGTTGACCAGACTTGCATCTGTATGACCACAAATATGCAATTCTGTTTTATATAAGGCACATGCTAATGCCCCACTGTCTCCAGGATAATGTCTCCCCAGTAGCTCTCTCCACGTGCTCTCAGTTGTCTGAGCTCCCACAGGGAAGCCCATTGTAACAAGAAAAGATTTTTCAGTTATGTGAGGAGCAAACGTAAAGTAAAGGAGGCAATAGGCCCACTGTTGGGTGCAGATGGACAAGCTCTAACGGAAGACTGCAGAGAAAGCAGAAAGGCTTAGTGCCTATTTTACATCTGTTTTTTCCCACAGGTCAAAGGTTTTAGGCACATCTAGAGATGGCCATAGCCAAAGGACAGTGTCTGGGTGGCAGGTTAACATGGATAGAGAGGTTGTCGAGAGGCATTTAGCTGCACTGGATGAGTTCAAATCCCCTGGTCCGGATGAAATGCACCCGAGAGTACTCAAAGAACTTTCCAGAGAACTTGCACAGCCCTTGTCCATCATCTTCGGAACCTCTTTAAGGACTGGAGATGTTCCGGAGGACTGGAAGAGAGCAAATGTTATTCCGATCTTCAAAAAAGGGAGGAAGGATGACCCGGGAAACTACAGACCAGTGAGTCTGACCTCTGTTGTGGGGAAGATAATGGCGCAGATATTAAAGGGAGCGATCTTCAAACATCTGGAGGACAATTTGGTGATCCAAGGAAGTCAGCATGGATTTGTCTCCAACAGGTCCTGCCAGACCAACCTGGTTTCCTTTTTTGACCAAGTAACAGGTTTGCTGGATCGGGGAAATTCGGTTGATGTCATTTACTTGGATTTTAGTAAAGCTTTTGACAAGGTTCCCCATGATGTTCTGATGGATAAATTGAAGGACTGCAATCTGGATTTTCAGATAGTCAGGTGGATAGGGAATTGGTTAGAGAATCGCACTCAAAGAGTTGTTGTCAATGGTGTTTCATCAGACTGGAGAGAGGTGAGTAGCGGGGTACCTCAGGGCTCGTTGCTTGGCCCGGTACTTTTTAACATATTTATTAATGATATAGATGAGGGGGTGGAGGGACTACTCATCAAGTTTGCAGATGACACCAAATTGGGAGAACTGGCAAATACTCCGGAAGATAGAGACAGAGTTCAACGAGATCTGAACACAATGGAAAAATGGGCAAATGAGAACAAGATGCAATTTAATAAAGATAAGTGTAAAGTTCTGCATCTGGGTCAGAAAAATGAAAAGCATGCCTACTGGATGGGGGATACGCTTCTAGGTAACACTGTGTGTGAACGAGACCTTGGGGTACTTGTGGATTGTAAACTAAACATGAGCAGGCAGTGTGATGCAGCGGTAAAAAAAGGCAAATGCCATTTTGGGCTGTATCAACAGAGGCATCACATCAAAATCACAAGATGTCATAGTCCCATTGTATACGGCACTGGTCAGACCACACTTGGAGTACTGTGTGCAGTTCTGGAGGCCTCACTTCAAGAAGGACGTCGATAAAATTGAAAGGGTACAGAGGAGAGCGACGAGGATGATCTGGGGCCAAGGGACCAAGCCCTATGAAGATAGGTTGAGGGACTTGGGAATGTTCAGCCTGGAGAAAAGGAGGTTGAGAGGGGACATGATAGCCCTCTTTAAGTATTTGAAAGGTTGTCACTTGGAGGAGGGCAGGATGCTGTTTCTGTTGGCTGCAGAGGAGAGGACACGCAGTAATGGGTTTAAACTTCAAGTACAACAATATAGGCTAGATATCAAGAAAAAAATTTTCACAGTCAGAGTAGTTCAGCAGTGGAATAGGCTGCCTAAGGAGGTGGTGAGCTCCCCCTCATTGGCAGTCTTCAAGCAAAGGTTGGATACACACTTTTCTTGGATGCTTTAGGATGCTTAGGGCTAATCCTGCGTTGAGCAGGGGGTTGGACTAGATGGCCTGTATGGCCCCTTCCAACTCTATGATTCTATGATAATCTACTGGAGCTTTTACATATCATCAAACAAAGAGCAGTGTTTCCCCCTGATACTTCTGCTGAGTCAGAATGAGATTAGCACTAGTTGAGGACTGACTGAACCATTCCAAGTTCAAGAGAAGGAGTTGCTACCTCATTTATTTTGCTGAGGAAATGGATTGTGTCACCTCTCCAGAGATCATCTGTAGTGGGCTCAAAAACTCAAAACAGCTTAACAAAAGGATAATGAATGTAAAAAGGATCAATGTTAAAGTAAGCAATCAAATAAACCAATCACAAACATCAAACAATATTCAATAGCTGCCTTTCATTTCCTACCCTGATGCGCAAATGAGGGCTTATTGAGCAATTAAAAATCATTACTGCCAATCAATGGAATCTGGGCAAACAGCTGAATCTCAAAAATGGAGCGTCCCTCCATCCAAGATCTGCCCTTCTCTTCAAGAGAAGTTGATGTAGGAGGAGTTGGTTCTTATATGCTGATTTTTTCTACCAGCAGGAGTCTCAAAGTGGCTTACAATCCCCTTCCCTTTCCTCTCCCCATAACAGACACCCTTTGAGGGAGGTGAGGCTGAGAGAGCCATGATATTACTACTTGGTGAGATGAGGGCTGTGATTAGCCCAAGGTCACCCAGCTGGCTTCATGTGGAAGAGAAGGGAATGAAACCCAGCTTGTTAGATTAGAAGCTGCCGCTCTTTACCATATTTAAAGTTATTTATTTAAAACTGTTATTAGCCACCTTTCTACTTTGAAGCACATAAAATGATTTACAATGTAATTTTAAAAGTTCTAAAATCCATAAAAGACAACATTTTGAAATCTTAATTAGCACTGCCAATAAATAACAACTATATTAGTATAATGCAGTCCTAAACAAAACTGTCTTCAGCTATCTCCCAAAGATGGGAACTGAGGGGGCCAGCTTGAGGACCTTGTTCAATAATTAGGGAGCTGCCAATGTAAATGCCCCTTTTTTGTGACCACCAGACAACATTTTTCAATTGATGGAATAGAAGGAAGGGCCTCTCCCTGTGATTTTAATGGTCTGGCAAAGATGTTTGGAAGAAGACAATTTTTTAGCTATCTGACTCCCAAACATACAGAGCTTTAAAGGATAAAAACAGCACCATGAATTGAGTTCAAGAGCAGACTGGTAGCTGAGTGATAGCTGCAGTCACATGCTCCCAGTAGTTGGCCCCAACTGGATGTAGTTGCAACATTCTGCACTAGCTAGTCATATAAACCAGTGATCCCCAACCTTTTAATTACCTGGGACTGGTCAACGCTTGACAATTTTACTGAGGCCCGGGGGGGGGGGTAGTCTTTTGCCGAGGGACGTTGCCACCGCTGCCTGAGCCCCTGCTCCACTTGCTTTCCCGCTGGCGCCCCTGACTTCCCACCGCCCGCTGGGGGGAACTGCCAACAGCAGCTACGTAGTGCCATGCCGAGAGGGAGCCCCAGCCATGGCGGTCGCCAGAGAGCACCAAAGGTGAGCCGATGGCAGAATGGCAGGGCAGCCCCCAAAGCAGCAGTCGGGGAGGAGGACGAGGAGGAGCTGCGGCCTAGTATCGATTGATCTATGGACCGGTCCCGGTCCCCGGAACGGGGGTTGGGGACCACTGATATAGACCACATGAATGGCAAATATGGATCCTCCAGAATTTCCTCATGGGATGCCCTTCCATGTAGGAAAGGGTGTGAAATAAGTGTTCAAGGAGTCATATTATTTTTACAAGTATGCAGAGGATACACAGACTGGACACCTCCAACAAATCAATGGTTCCCAGTCCATACCCACCAATATGTATAATGTGTCACTTGTTCAGTAACCCAGATTCCAGCCAGTGGTTCCTGGAGGTCTGGAGCTTTTGCACCTTTAAGTTATTAGTTTAGCCTTATTTTAAACACCAAGAGAAGTTTCTGCACTTCCTTCTGGGTTATCCCAGGATATCAATCTGCTGCTGCGCTCAGAGTGGTAAGATTTATTCATGTAACATCCAAGTTCTGTTTTCTTTACTGCCAAACATCAGCATTTAGAGGGGTTATTCTAGCCAGTCCCATCATAATCAATCATAACAGTAGGCTATTTAGCACAGCCAGGAATACCAGATTGCAGCCTCAACAGCAGACACACATTTCTCTTGTTTTGTTACACTTGAAGAAGAAAGTCACTGAACTCATCTTAAGGTATGGCATGCAAAGAAGGAAAGTGATTAATAAAATTGTAAACATAAAGAGCTACTGCTGGCTTGTCAGTTGGATCAAGGTGGTGGTGGTGGGATTTGGTGGGTCCTTTATTTTGTTTTCTTTGTCATTGCTCTGATTCATTGATCACCCAAACAAATCTGGAATAAAAGTGTAAGGGGAATTCTCTCCAGAAGGCATCCTTGCCTGTTTTTGAGTTCCCTGTTGTACTTCAACCAAATTAAAAGGGAAGATTCAGCTACAATGCTTTAAAGGGGGGTTTCAATGTGAATTTCCCTCTTCTATCTTTACAAACAGTCAAGACACCATGTAGCCTTTTCTCTAGCCTTTGTCAACGATCCCTGAGAAAAGCTGAACAATGAATCCCTGGCCTTTTAACTCCCAGCCATCATATTACCAATTGTTTGGCAGCTTGACCCTCAAATCTAGAAAGAGGAGCTGCAAGACACAGATTGCTCCAAAGCTCCTATTGGCCTCTCACAGGTTTGGCCATTCAGCTGCTGGGTAAATGAAGGCCACTGAGCATGCCCAAGGCATAGTTGGAGCCTTTGAGAGACCTGAGAGAGGTGGTCAAAAAGAACCTACCAGCTCTGGCCCCCACAGAGAGTGGAATAGAACTAGGAGAGAGGATATGGAATGGGGTGATGCTTACCCTTTGCCCCTCTCCATCTAAGGAGAAGGTTGGACTCTGGGTCTAGGATATGATGGCCACAGTCCAGGGACTGACTTTGTTCTGAGCAAGGGAGAAGCAAGTTCTTTTGCCAGTCCTCCAAACCTCTGCCTGTTAAAGCAGCAATATATAAACAAACAAGCACAAGCCGATATTTCCAGCTTAAGCAGAACAATGGCCACAGATCTCCACCTGACATGCAAGGAATGGCAACTGGAAAACCTCAAAACCATATCTGTACAAATTCCCAGGACTCTCCCATTCCTCTAATCTTCTGGATGACCGCAACCTGGGCTGATTCTGCACTTGCTTTGTTTTTTCCATTGTCGAACCTGCTGAATTCAGATCTATTTGAACCCGGGTCTTCCCCCCCCCCCCCCCCAATTGAAACAGAAAGTGTTCTGCACTTGATTGGGGAAGATCAGAGTGGGGAGGGGAGCCAAGAACAGCAGGAGGCTCTTTCTTTATTTTACTGAGGGGGGGGGAGGATTGCTCTAGAGCAGCTGTCCCCAACCTTTTTCGGGCTGGGGACTGGGGGGAAGAGGGAGGCGCTGGCCCAAACCAGCATTCGCGCCTTCCTCCCCCACCCCTCCACGGTGCTCGCCGCAGTGGGAGCACACTGCTGGGGGGTGAGGTGCAGGCGCAGCAGGTCAATAGTAGCACCATTTCCAGTTGATACTGCATGAATCAAGGGCAAAAATACTGTTTTCCTTTCAATATTGCCGCCGGAGTCGGGCGACTTCGCCTCACTCTCGATTAGCCAATGCCGTTTGTACCCCCTTCACGCTCCCCGCCTGGGACTCATCGAAGCTGCTGGCTGGCTCGCTGCTGCTGCTGCTCCAAGGGGACTAATCCTTGGAAACAGAAATGCCTTAAATTAGTCAACAGCTATTTATATGATGCTGTTCCTCTGTTAAAAGCAGCTTACACAGCTAAACAGTTGCTGAATTGTATCGTTCCAAGAAAGAAGAGTTAAACAGCTTCCGATATTCTTTCTTTCTATAAGCAGCCTGCCAAAATTAACTGCCAAATGACCATGAAAAAAAGATACAGCCCGCAATAAAGATATTTCAGACAATTGCTCATCAGGCTTCGTTGTGAAGGAACAATCTTAAAATTCACTGTCAACCTTTAAACAAAGAGAAACTCTTACAAATTTTTTAGACTGTGATGTTGAGATTTAAGAACTGCACGCTCATTGGTAGGGCTGCCGAGAGCCACTGTGAGCCTCCGAGCAAAAATTTCACCTGCCCCCCCCCCCCCCCAATGACCCTGACACACATAAATATCATAACAAAACAAATCACTTGGCTTTCTGTGACTGTGGGCAGAATAATAATTGTTACCTGGGAATAAGTCCTATTGAACTAAGTGAAACATCAGTCTCAAACAGTACCAAAGACTTTAAACATATTTTGAGTAAACCAAAACAAAACAAAAAATAGATTCCTGGGATGCTTAATGGAGGAAAGAACATTGGGGAGATGTGAAAAGTCAATTTGATCATCCAGGGATAGGAGGCAAGTTTCCAGATCAGCCTTTCTCAACCTTTTTACCATTGGGAAACCCCTGAAACATTCTTCAGGCTTCAAGAAACCCCAGAAGTGGCATGATCATGCCCACCCAGGGCCCCTCCCCTTCCCATCCCCTCCAGGCCCATCACAGGCCATTTAGGGAGGGGGGAAATGGGTCAACATGATGACATATGGTCATATCACCTGATGAATGTTTAACTTTTTTTTACAAAAAATAACTCCCACCCATTTGAAGAAACCTTTCCAGGGCTGTTAACAAATCCCAGCGTTTCATGAATCTCTGGTTGAGAAAGCCTTCTCCAGACAGTGTTCTCTTCCTTCATGTACACTAACTTTATAAAGCTATTCTAGCTACCAGAACTTAAAATCCAACTAGCTCCACCTGTCCCTGCGAACTCCACCCCACCTCACCCCTCCTCTCCTGCTGCTGTCTTCTTTAAGAGAGCAGGAAAGCAGGGAGCAGACTGGGCAACTGAGTGCATGCAGGCTACCTGATAAACACAATGACTTTTTTGTTCTGGCATCCATAGGGCATTTCTCATGGAACATGACATTCACCAGTAGACTGACATCAAGAAACAGCAATAGTTTTTCTAGGGGCTGCTTTTCATTTATACACTTATTTATTTAGAATAAAATTTTATGCCAACTCTCCAAGGAAGGTGCCCAAGGCAGTTTATTTTTAAAAAAAAACAAACAAACATAACATTAACAGTTATTAATTCCAAACCAGAATGTTTTTGAAAAACCAAGAATATAGCAACCTGTTAGCAGCAGACTGGGTTCACCACAGAAATGTGTCCCCCATGGGGCCACAGAACACAGCGGACCAGGTCCATCATGGAACTGTGTCCTGTGTGGGGACATAGAAAGTTGAGGAGCACAACACACTGGCAGCAGCCAGAAGCAGCTGCTGCCATACAGAACTGACCTGATTTTAACAGCTTTCATTTCAAAGGAAGTGATGCTTAGAATCAAAGCATGTTTCTTTTTTCCTACACAGTATGAAACGGTAACTTCCTTTTATTTATATGGGCCACAGCATTAACTTGAACTAACTCCTGTACATAATGTGAAGTTTTGACTACATTTTAATTCCAGGCTTTCTTAAAGAACAGACACAAATCTGATCAGGGCAATTTGAAATATTCCACTTTCCAAAGAGTATGTAGGTCTGCCTTAAGAATTATTTGCACCTTCTAAAATGGTACACAATAAATCACAAGTATCTTTCTTGCACGATTTATCATGCATTAAAAATGTAATGTCAACCCCACTTTCCCACCACATTCTTTATCCCTTTTTTAAAAAGTATCTACCACTTTAGGACTGCAAGTCTTGGGCAGGGTAGCCAACATTATTTTCTTATCTCATATCAAATGCCTGAATATCTTTATTTCCATGATGCAGATAGCAAGGCGTAGTTTATTGCTCAAGGGCACGCAACAAAGACAACAGCAGAGATTTAAATCTGTGCTTTTCCCAATAAATCCAACATAGATGTCCTTAACCCAAAATGGCTTGTAACCAAGAACCGGAAAATCAAAGTGCTCTGAGAAATAACAAATGATGACTTTGACGCTCAAGATTATTGTGTGTGTTTATGTGTTTCAACAACTAATGTGATTTTCCATTTTTTAATTCGACTTTCGATTTGTTCAGCTATTCCTGACACAGGAGCGCATGGTCTGGGAGACAACTAGGGCCATTCCACACGACCTAAATGTAGCAGAAGTCTTACCTTTGGTAAACGCTACAAATTCAATGTTCCACATGACGTCGCACACAGTCTGCAACACTCCTGCAACACTCACGCAGAAAGCGCTTTGTTGTAGCGCTTTTTGGGAAATCGGGAAAAGTGGATTCCCCCTGAAAATATCACTACACTTCTGCGCACAAGCTGCAACAAACCAGCGAAAGACATTTGCGTTCTCAATGTAGCGGTAGAAAGAAAATCCCTCTCTCGCTCTGGCCCCGGACTTCCAGAGAAGCGATCACCATTTTTTTCCCCCTTAGACCTGCAAAAGCAAAGAACGAGCAAGGCTTCACTGGCTAAGGTCCCTCCACAGAAGTGATTTAAAGTAAAACAAACCTCCCTAAATTACCAAGCACAACACAGCCCCCTTTCGGCACTGCCTGTAATTTCGGCCACAAATCGCGCCTGTGGGGGGGGTTCTACTTGAGGAGTGTGTAAACGATTAATCACCAACTCCTATGCCAGCAAAAAGGTCTTTCTGATGCAACGATTGAATGCATATTCCTTGCAACAGGTGTGTTTGGTTTAAAAAAAAACAGTTCTTAAAGGGAAAGGGGCTTTTCGGGAGCATGAACACAACAGCCCATTGGTTGTTCCGTTTGATTGACAGCCAGGGGTGGGAAGAAGCGCAGAAAAAAATCACTTCCTTTGTTGTGATTCCAGCGAGACCGGAAACCTGTGAGGAATGAATGAAACGCTACTGGGACTTCTATATTACACTAAAAAAAAAAAAGGCATGCGGAATGACAAAATTCCACTATTTAATATAGCATTTCTGCATTCTCTGAACAATTGGCAACATTGGTCCTTGTGCGGAATGGCCCCCAGTTTCATGACCAGCTGACACTGCAATGACTAATATGGAAGCTTTCAAAGCATTCTGTGTTTCTCGGGGCAGCGTCCCTTGAGCCAACTATCATTCCACACCAATTGAACTTGTTATGCATTCCCTGCTTCTGAGCAAATCCCCAGGATGTCTGCTTATTGCACGTGTGGTAACACCTAAGTGATCTGCAATGTATCTAGAGCAGCATCAGTCCCGAATTACACCAATAAACTTTCTGTTTTCTCGGGGATATTATCTCCTAGGACAGTTCAACCCATGATTTCACCAGCTGGGGCTACTGAGCTAGATGCAGCAAATAGGTATAAACATAGGTGAGGGGTAAACTAACGCAAAAAGCAAAACTTATCCAAAGGGAAAAACTCTGGCTTCTATAAGCTCTTGGAAGCTTTCCTTCATGTAGCTGCTCTACATTCCATTAAAAAGAAACCACCACAGATATCATTTGCCACTAAGAGGATTGAAAGTACAATATTTATTTAAATTATTGAAAATATGTATATCTTGATTCCCTCCTAATTAACTGGACTTAAAGCGAGTTAGAGCTGCCAAACTGCAGCTGAGACTAGAGATCTCCTGGATATACAGTCTCCAAATTATAGAGATGAGTTCTCCTGGAGAAAATGGATCCTGTGGAGGGTGGGCTCTATGGCATTGAACCCTGCTAAGATCTATTCCTTCCCCAAACCCTGGCCTCCACAGACTTCACTTCCAAAGAACCAGTATGGAGTAGTAGTTATTTGATTCCCCACTCTTCCTCATCCAGCCAGCTGGTTGACCCTGGGCTCACTGCAGCCCTGATAGGGCTGTTCTCACAGAGCAGTCTTGTCGAAAGCTCTCTCAGCCTAACCTACCTCACAGGTTGTCTGTTGTGGGGAGATGAAGGAAAGGTTATAGTAAGCCACTTTGGGACTCCTTCGGGCAGTGAAAAGCAGGGTATAGAAACCAGCTCTTCTTCTTCTTCAAAATCTCCAGGAATTTCCAAATATGCAGTTGGCAACTCAACTACAAGTCAAAATGGGTGAGGAGGAAGAGGTTGCTTTGATACAGAATGGAAGACTATTCCTGGCAGGACTGCATTAGACCACAATCAACACAGGAACAAGGGACAAACCGGAGGAGCAGACCACATGAGCCGCCTAAGGTCATCAGATGCCATCAGTTTGCCACAAGTTGGTCTTCCATTTGCTTGTCTTTCGTCACCTCACCATGCCCTATAGTGCTAGCAGAAGCTGTAGGAGAGCCGTATTACACTGAGGAAGCGTTAAGGCCCTTCTCTACAATAATACGAAACAGGTTAAACAAAGGATCCAAAACATGTCCATTTTCCTCATCAGCATTCTATCTTCCTTCTCGCTTCCTTTTCCAGCTCAGTGCAACCTGTTTGCTGCATCCTGTTACATTCACCACCATTAAGCAGCTGCACAACATTTGTCCTGGGTGCACAGCTTAATGCTTCATGTTGTCTGCAGAAAAGTGAGTATCTTGCCTTTAAAGACACACAAAACAATTTGGAGTAGCTCCTCCACAGCAGTTGTTTTTTCTCAACTACAAAACACGTCTTTATAACTGAAAAATGCTGAAGATTTGGTTTGGGAAAAGTGAGTTGCTTCTCACCATCCCATGATCTCATTACAGTTTAGTTTTGCTGCATTAAGAAGACCGACCAAGTTTCATGAGCATTCTTCTGCCGGGGGATTCACATATTTCAGCTAGTGGGAGTTTGGACAGATTGCCCATAGAGCCACAGAAAAGTCCCTTGTAATTCAAAATGCATCAGCCAGACCTTCTGAAAATACAAGTTTAAACAATCTAAAGCAGTCCATGCATATTCTTCAAGCCTCTTGACATTTATTTTATCTCATCTCTCTCTATAATATGCCTCTGCGGGAAATGTCAAGTTGTCTAACTCAAATTTTATTAAAGACAACTAAACATATCAGCATGATATGTTTGGCCACCGGCCCTCTGAAAGAACTGTAATTTCAATTGCTCATTCAAGTCTGACCTCTCTTCAGTTATATTTTGTAGAGTGGGATGGTTGACTATGTGTCTGAAACTCAACAACCCACATGTGCACACACATACACACACACAAGGCAAACAGCTGTCTTTGTGCTTTCACAGTGGAATTGTTTGAGGGAGTTTACTACAAATGATGTTTAGAGGCCATTCAGATTTTTCAAAACTTCAGAAGCTGTCGTATCAATGGTTGCATATAATATATGTTCAGTTTAGGATTGCCATATGTTTGGTGGCATATGTAGGGTGCCCACCAGCACCCTAGGAGCCAAAGGGAGGGAAAAACAACAGCAACATATCACTTCTTGGGAAAACCCACAAGTGATATACCTCTCTAGGAATCAACAGAAATGCTATGGTAAAATCATAGAGGTTTTTTTGTGATTCCTAGGAAGGACTAACATATCATGTTGCTAACAGCTGCCTGCCTGATGTCCTCCCACTGGTTGCCAGACTGGGCCTGTAATCCCTACTTTTGTTTTATACTGATGTGCCCAGACAAATGGGGCTGGCAAAATTCTCAACATGACATCCCCATTTGTGCCTTCCAAAAGGAGGTTGTCCATGGGTACAGCTCAACCCACTATTTCCCGTGACATTTGGAGTGTACTGAATTGCAGTGGGGGAGGGAGAAGAATGGAAGATTGAGGTCCCCACTCATCTCCAAAGCCAGGAGCAAAGAAGTGTCTCAGAAAGACCTAAGAAGCAGTGAGGTGCTTCCCTGTTGTTTAAGCCTCTCCGAGATCAAGACACCTCGGCCTTTTCTCAGAATGTTTCCCTGGGAAGGTAGAAGAAATGTTGGACCTCTTCCCTGTCCCCTCAACATACTAAAGAAAGTTAACAGGATTATTATTATTATTATTATTATTATTATTATTATTATTATTATTATTATTATTATTATTATTATTATTATTATTATTCACAGAATTATTGCCATTACAATCAATGCCTATTTTTGTGTCACTGGTGTAAAAATGTCATGAAAGAAACCAATCAAGAAAACCTACACTGAAGTGAAAAGGGTTTATGTATATCTCCCTCATTTGCATGATATTCAAGCATCTTTTGTAGGGTCCCCATCCAGGCCTCAATCCATGCCAAACACGCTTGGCTTCAACTACAGCACTGGAAACTTCCTTACCCATTTCACACGGCCTCTTTCCTAGCAGGGTTTGCTGAGGCAGGCCTCATCAACTTCAAAATGTTGGCTGCAAAGAGATACAACAGATGGCTGGATGTTTGCATAGCAGACCAGAGACACAAAAGAAGGGAATACACTCCCAGGAGATCTGCATGTCTCAAATTTTACCTTACAAGTAAATGAAAGATAATGATGGGACTGAAAATGTCAGAAATTCTTTCCACATAAAACTTCTAGCCTTTCTGTTGCTGGCTTTATTTCTTCTTTTACCCGTTATTTACTTGATAAATGTATCACAAGAACAAAAATCTTCTTTCAGAACTACTGTTTCCCAAGTAATAAAGCAAAGGGCTGAACATGAGCTTCAGCACCATACAACAAGAGACAGCAAACCACAGTCCAGCATGATGGTATGCAAGAAAGCACACTGTGGTGCTCAGAGCCAAAGACTACCAAGAATCTCAGACACATCTTGATTTCCCCATCTCTGAACAGCAAGAGGAAGCTGTTCCATTGATAAGATGACTCCTTAAACTGTCCATGTTTAGAACTGCATTATTCCCCCTTTCAACACATGTTGTCTTTGTTGGCATTAAAAGTAGGAGAAAGGAAACAAATAAACAAGCAGAGAATCTGACAGGCATGTTTTGGAGGGGAAACAGTTGGCCAGCTGGTGTTTGCAAATATTCTCCACGCAATACAGAGCTAGAATGAAACAGTAATTATCTTGATTATTTTGCAGCCTGGCAGCATTCATCTGTTGGTCACACCAATGAATGAATGGGATTGAAGTTTAAAAAAAAAAACCCACCCTGCTAGTATTAAGCAAAGATAAACAAATCCACGGGCATCATGGACAGAATGTAAACGTTTCGGAAGGATCTGCAGGGCAGGGGGAAGATACAGAAGGTGAGATTACTTGTGACCAAAAAAAGTCAGAAAGTACTCTTATTTGCATTCACTGATTATTAAAGTGCGGGAGCAAATCAACAGAGAGTCACTTCCAACAATATGCTGGGACTGACTTGTGCCTAAGAACCAACCCAGGTGACAGGCCTACTCGCAAGAGCAGCACAATGTAGAAACAGTGAACTAATACAAGTTCTCATTCCTCTTTTAGGAAAATACATTTTTCCTTCTCACTGGAGATAAGCCAGTAGTTTCTGTTTGCTGTCCCCACTTTACACTCTGTTCAAGAATAAACTCGTTGCATCATTTGGCTTTTCCCTCGTGCAGCTGCTCAGAAAACTATTACAAGCAGCTCTCACTATCTTTTTGGTGGTCTTGATTTAAATTTCAAATGTTTCTGCTTCCTCTAATAAAGATAACAAGAGATCAATTCCACTCCCATGGTGTTGGATTCAGCCAACTTTTTCCATTCAGTTCTCCCTAATTTTCCTCCTGACTGCAACCCTCGTCCCACATGGTTCTTGTCCAAGCAAATTCCATGACCTCAGTCATGGCCATTTTAGTTTTGCAAGTGAGGGTGCCCCCCTTCCTTTTTCATCAGTATAAAAGCTGCATGGATACAACCCATGGAGTATTATTAGTGCCTCCCAAAAAAGGCCTACAGAGGAATTAGAAAGGAGCAAAACAACCAGCTGAGAATTTATTTAACTACTTTTATTTACAAGCATCCTATTTGGACTGGCTAATAATCTTCCATAATATAGGATGAATATTCAGGGCTTATGAACCTATCTGTTACAACTCCAGAAAACCACTACATTTGTAGAATTAAACCATAAATATAAATAAAACTATTAAAATGTCTTGCAAGGCAAGCATTTATACATATTTATGAAACACATGATGAAGAACCAGCCTGCATAATAACACAACTAGAGCCTGAAGGATAAGACCACTGGTCCATTTAATCCAGCATACAGCAGCCAACCAGGTGCCCTGGAAAGCAAAAAAAACCCCCAAAAACCAGAGGCCAAGGCCCTACCTTGCTGCTACCTCCCAGAACTGATATTCAGAGGTTTCCTGAGTCAGTATATGAAGCCTCCAGCAATGGTTACTAGACACTGATGTATCACTCCTCCATGAAGAGATCAGTTCTCTCAGAGAAAATGGCTGTTCTGGAGGGTAGATTATATGGAGGACGCAGAAGAGGAGGAGAAGTTATTTTTATACACTGCTTTTCACTGTCCAAAGTGGCTTATAATCGCCTTCTCTTTCTCTCCTCACAGTAACCCTGTGTTGTAGGTGGGGTTGAGAGACCTCTAAGAGAACTGTGACTAACCCAAGGTCACCCAGCTTCATGTGGAAGAGTGGGGAATCAGACCCTGTTCTCCAGATTACAGTCTGCCATTCATAACCACTAGACGATGCTGACTCTCTCCAAGGCAGCAGTTCTCAACCTCTCTAACGTGGCAACCCCAGCTTTGGCATTGGCAGCACACACAGGCACACAACAGTCGGGGCAGCGTGGAGGCGGCCATTGCCTTGGTTCCTCTATCGCTGGCCATCCACCACTGCAGCCTGCCACCTGCTGCCGCTTCCGGTTGCCATCACCTTCCCCTGAAGGTACAGGCCGAGCCCACTTGGGGAAGCCCCTCCCCCCCCCCAGAGAAAGCCAGGACGGACCCAGGAATTTCCCAGCCTGAAGTTGGAAACCCAATGGGTGAAGGAGAAAATCAGAATTCATCCTTTTCTTTGTTATCATACATTCAGTCAACATTATCATCCAGTTTTTAATTGAGACCCCAAAACCTCCTTCAGTGTCAGTCACAACCAGATCATGGATGACTACCCTTGCTCTACAGCATCTAGATTCATGCTTGTTCTCACACAACCACCAGAGAGGTGCCAAAGCAGTCCTTTTGCTGGAACTATGTTGGTAAGCTTTCCAGCTACAGTTTCTGCCAGAGATCTCAGTTATGGAGATTTATGGGCCAAGAACACGTTTCCACATCTAATCAGCTCTTAATAATACAAGGGCATTGTGGCATTTTTTCACTTAAATAAGAGACAGAAGTTAACAGCAAGGAGAAGCACAGCATTTATTCAAATAAAAATAAACTTGATGTTATATATTATACAATGTCAGCATGATGTATGGTGAGTCAAAGTAATCACAGAGGGTTTTTTGGGGGGGGAGGAAAACTATGATTCATTCAAAGTCAATGGCCTTTCCCCAATTTGTTCTGCTTTTCAATATGGTGAATCTCTAAATACAAAGTGATCACTCAAATTTTTTTTTACATGAAGTCTACAAAAGGTTCTGCATCACCTTCAGGTTCAGCTACTGCCAGGAAGCTGACATATAAGATTTAAAGAAACCTTTATTTAAAAACTTATTTCTAGTATATTACAAAGGTCAATGTTTTAAAACTGTATGTGATAGGATGTGTAGCAGACCAATTACCAATAGCCATTTAGCAAATAATATAAATTACTTTCAGGGGGCATAAAAATCAAATAGGGGAGAAAATGTTGCACTAGAAAATCTGAGAGTATTTCCTGTAGATAGATTTGCACATCTTTGTTGTTGTTATGTGCGAAGTTGTGTCCGACCCATCGCGACCCCATGGACAATGATCCTCCAGGCCTTCCTGTCCTCTACCATTCCCCAGAGTCCATTTAAGTTTGCACCTACTGCTTCAGTGACTCCATCCAGCCACCTCATTCTCTGTTGTTCCCTTCTTCTTTTGCCCTCAATCGCTCCCAGCATTAGGCTCTTCTCCAGGGAGTCCTTCCTTCTCATGAGGTGGCCAAAGTATTTGAGTTTCATCTTCAGGATCTGGCCTTCTAAAGAGCAGTCAGGGCTGATCTCCTCTAGGACTGACCGATTTGTTCGCCTTGCAGTCCAAGGGACTCGCAAGAGTCTTCTCCAGCACCAGAGTTCAAAAGCCTCAATTCTTTGATGCTCGGCCTTCCTTATGGTCCAACTTTCGCAGCCATACATTGCAACTGGGAATACCATAGCCTTGACTAAACGCACTTTTGTTGGCAGGGTGATGTCTCTGCTTTTTAGGATGCTGTCTAGATTTGCCATAGCTTTCCTCCCCAGGAGCAAGCGTCTTTTAATTTCTTTGCTGCAGTCCCCATCTGCAGTGATCTTGGAGCCCAGGAAAATAAAATCTGTCACTATCTCCATTTCTTCCCCATCTATTTGCCAGGAATTGAGAGGGCCGGATGCCATGATCTTTGTTTTCTTGATGTTGAGTTTCAAGCCAACTTTTGCACTCTCCTCCTTCACCCGCATCAACAGGCTCTTTAGTTCCTCTTCACTTTCTGCCATTAGAGTGGTATCATCTAGCCCTCCATATCTGCATTGCGCTTAGAGGCCCCACCTAGTTGCCAGGTCTCCCACCCTGCTTATACTAGCTAACACAGGGACAATCAGCACATGAGAGCCAGCTTGGAGTAGTGGTTAGGAATATGGACTTCTAATCTGGCCAGCTGGGTTTGATTCCCTTCTCTTCCTCCACATGCATCCAGCTGGGTGACCTTGGTTTTCGCCACAGCACTGATAAAGCTGTTCTGACCTAGCAGTGATATCAGGGCTCTCTCAGCCTCACCCACCTCACAGGGTGTCTGTTGTGGGGAGAGGAAAAGGGAAGGCGATTGTAAGCTGCTTTGAGACTCCTTTGAGTAGAGAAAAGCGGCATATAAGAACCAACTCTTCTTAATCTTCAGTTCCAAGTTATCATGGTGAAGGAACTGTAAACTCACCCACTGTCACTTTATTGCTCATTGAGTAGCAAGACCAAATGGGTGTGGGGCGCTTACAGACCTCAGTTTTAGAGTGTTCAAATTATAAGATAGTTAAATATATACAAAAGTTAAAAGTACACAATGGTCTACTCAAGTATCAGGCTGAGCAAGGATACAAAGAAAAGAAGAAACTACGCAGCCCTCTTAGTGCTTATCCCAAATGATGTTTACCAAGGATAAGCTATCACTTCTTGAAGCTGCAGCATTTAAAAGTTATTATCATTATTCAGGTTGGAACTTCTCCCCATTTTCCACCATTACATGGAGTGGATGGAAGTCTCTTGGCAAAGTTAATCCTTCACCCTCCCTGGCCAAAGAGTCCTTCCCTGAGACCTGATAATTTATAACCCACCTCAGGAAGAAAAACGTACTGTCTAGCCATTTGACAGCCCAAGTCTCTGGCCTTTCCAGTGGGACATTCTAACATGGTATAAGGAGCAACCCTCTTGTTCTACTTTGGACAGAAAAGTTTTCATTTGTAAGCACTAAAGTGCTGGGAGCTTGGGGGACAGATGAATCATTCTGTACTTTTCCTCTCTGCAAGCTATAGATTTACTGAGAAGCCCCTGAAACATGGTTACAATATAAACCCAATTTCAGAAAAGCAAATGTGATCTCTATGGTGGAGGGTGTTTCTCCACATCCTGCCAAACAGTAATGAGAATTTATTACATTTCTATACCTAACTAGACATCTTTTAAAGTAGGAGAATGTTGAACACTACCCTGGGAAAGGAATTTTATGCAAATACAAAACGTTTCAGTAAGAACTTCAGCAACACTGTGACTCTGTTAAATAGGTTTAAGAAGCAGAGACAAAATGGTGGCTACTTTCTACTAGTAATTGGTAATTACAATTACCTTTAGTAATTACAATTATTGATTTTTATGGGTTTTATTGTGTTTTTATTCTTTTATTATGTGAACTGCCGTGAGCCCTATTGGGAATGGCGGGATATAAATTTAAATAATAAATAAACAAACAAACAATAACTGTTGGGAAACTAAATGAGAATTCTGGTCAAAAACAGATAGGAAACAGATGACAAAACCAAGGCCTCACAATCACTGAGTAATTTGCAAGAAGGCAAGGGAATGAGGATAAAACTCATGATAAAACTTTAATACATGTATCATTAGTGAAATTGTAAACAACCTGGAGAAAAAATGTTCTGCCTTTTAACAGTCTTAATAGGATGTTATAAAAAGCTTCAGTGGCCTGCTCCCACACATTAAGCCTCCCTTAAAGGGACAATTTCCCCCTCCAGCTTGTTGGCAAAAAATTGTAAGACAAATAGCTCTAATCTTTAAATGGGTTTTTAAAAATCCCGATTAGTCTTTAAATAAGGGGATTAATGGGTTTAGGGATGGGGGGGGGAGGCTTGAGAGATTCCATGATTGTTTGTATTATGATAGATTAAACCTCATTTGAATAATTAAGCTTATGGCCATTATATTTTGAGGTTAATAAGAATCAATAGGGTAATGAATTGGAGCGTTGGTTGATTCTGTCTCCCAGAAAGGTTTCCTTGAACCTTCCCCAAGATGGTAGTTATGTATTTAAGGATTTATATGCCACTTTTCTCCCCAATGATGAACCAAGCCAGTTTACGTACAAAAATATGGTTTTAATCAAACAAACAGGAGAAGGAAAAGGGGCATCCAACTATGGGACAGGTCTTTCAGTTTCTCTGTGCCACCAGTTCTTCTCCCAGTTCCAGGCTACAAATCTCAAGTTGAGAGCAGACAGCCCCTTAACTCCCATATCTGAGACAGCTCTGGTTTAAAGATAGAATGGGTGTTAAAAAGGGGTAGGAAGTTGCGCCACACGTTCTTGCTGCTCTTCCAATTCCCTCACTGCACCAGTTATCGCTTTATTTGTACTTTTAGGAAGTAGGGTTTTAACCTTGGCAACTATATTCAACATACGTTAAACTGTTTTGTTTCTTTTCTGTTGTCTAACTCTGTATTGCAATAATTTTCTCACCTGATCAATGCTGGGTTTGTTTGAATGATTTCATGAATAGGTTCTGTACCTGTTTCTCAGTCACTGGACAACAAAACTTTTCTGCCTGACTTAACAAACCACTGTCCAAGTCTGCTCTCCAGTTCTTGACCTGAACAGCTGGATGTTGGCAAAATAAATGGCATCCAGACCACAGTGACCTTTGGGTATATAACCCAGCAGTTCCAGACAACAAGTGTTCTCTCCGACATATAGTTTTCTATGTCTAGAGTTATTAAACAAACAGGTACATTCTGTTCTGCGATTCTTGCCTGTAGCCTGAAGCAGAGATGTGCACAAACCTTAGCATGAGCCTGGAAATCGCATGGAAAAAAAAACAGTTTGGTGGTTGCGCTCTAATGTTCATGCAGCCATGCCCCCCACCCCCAGCGCGTGAGCCCATATGGGTCTTTTCTCCTTTCAAGGGCTCAGCAGTTTATGGGGGGGGGGTTAGCTTTTTTGCTCATGTCTCTCGCACGGCAGAAACATTGATGTTCCAGGAAGAGGGGTTGGGGGTGTTCTCCTGTGACTATGGAAACTTTAATCATACCCCTCTTTCCAGGCATCTGCACTAACCAATAGGATTCCTCCCATTCTTGCCTTTGGGATCAGCAAGCCATACATGCTTCCAGTGGTCACGTACAATTGCATTTCATTCTTCGTTCTAGCTTGGAGCACAGGGCAAGCGAGAGAAATATAGAACAAACGAAGGTAGGAGAGAAATCTGATGGATAAATAGTGGGTCTTGTGGAGGGGGGAGAGAGAGGATGACTACCTTCTGAACTACCAGCTGGAGGTGTTTACCTGGTGTTGTTCAGCTGCCATTCCAAGACAGGCGGAACCCCCCTTTCCCTGACAAGTCTGTTCTTAATTTCAAAAGAATTGTTTGTTTCTTCGTGTTGCATGAAGCCTATTTTTGTTTGTTTGTTTTTGGCCCTACTCTTAGGGCATTTGGGGAGGGGGGGACATAAGATTTCCTTTCTTTTTTACTTGAAGCAGGAGTTGCTTGCTGAGTTTGCTGAAAAACTCTCAAAAACCATAGTCTCCTTTGTTTCCCTGGGGTTGTTTTTGAAAGATACTTCCCCCCCCCTGCTCACCCTCATGTTGGGGGTTGGCTGAGATTTCACCCTTCTTGGTTTTAGGGCTTTCAGTTGCTGGAAATCCTCCCAAATCAATAGCTGTTCTCTGTTTTTTTCCTGGGACATTCCTAAGAGAGTCCCTGTTCAGATTTAAAAGTCACACGCTGACTCCAGACACATCTTGGAGTTAGTTTTGGGGGTATTCAGTGGAGGGTCCTGATTGGGTCTGGACACTGTCATGATTGAAAAGGCATGTGTCAACAATACAACAAGTCCACCACGTTCCTCTAACTCCCAGTATGCCTGCCCAGAGGTCTACTAAGCCCATTTCACTCTTGGCAAACCTACCCAGAAGCCTACCAAGTCCATCTCTCTCCTGCTATACCTATTAAGAAGTCCACCAAGCCCATCTCTCTCCCAGTTCATCAATCCAATCCACTAAGACAATCTAGATCTCAGTATACCTACCCATACATCTACCCAGCTCTTGATCAAAGAATGGTACACTCCTATTGGCAAGGGTCATTCTCATCCACCAGGCACATGGCTTATGAAGGAACATACATTTGGTAGTTAGGGAGAATGGGGTATTTAACCAAAGGAAATGCTGGGGACAAAAATCACAGCATGATCCTTCCCTCCTCAAAGCCAAAAAACCCTCTCCATTCCCTCAAGGAACCAGCCTTCTATGAACAGAAACAAGTTCCTTTGAGCCACAAGGGGAGGGTGATATATAAGCAAACAAACAAACAAATAAAATTCTTGCCAAACCGACTGTGTCCTTTTCATTGTTACCCATTCTGAGCCAACAAGGAATGGAGGGCTATAAAAAGAAAGTTATTATTGTTATTCTTGCCCTCATCTTCTGCCATGGTATACTTTTCTCCTGGATAAAACGCCTATTGACCACAAAGTCGACCATGCCTATCTATCTCTGATCATACCAACCCTGAAGTTATATCTCCCAGCATCCCTACCTAGTTGGCTACCAAGCTCATCTTTCTCCCAATGCACCTGGCCAGAAGGCCACCCACCAATCTGGAGTCACTAAAAGGTTAGTGACTTGTCATAAATTAATCTGGAAATTATAACTAGGGATGGGCCAGTTTGGGCAGAAACGTGGCCCAATTCAAAGTCCCTGAACCGAAGATCAGCGAAGGCACCTTCCACAAACATTTAGTGGACTTTTGTCTTGTTCATTTTGGCAGTCTGGCCAGTTAAACCTAAGAGCTGAGCATCATGGATTCCCAGCTGACCCATTAAGTTAAAATGGCTGCAAACCATTTCAGCAGTCAATTTTGCTTCCTCCCACTTAGAGGTGTAGGGGGGGGAGTGAAACAGGCCAGGGTGATGGCTACCAAGGATTTTATAAAATCCTGGCCAGGTGCTGGTATCAGGTTGCAGCAACCAACTCAGTTCTTTCAGACAACCAAAGCCAGTGGAGGTGGTGGGACAAAGTTGGTTCCAATCCAAAGTTCAGGCAAGCATGGTAAGCTGGTCCAAGAAGTCAAAGTTTTCAGGCAGGAAGGTTTCAGCATATCGCTTATGTTGCATCCACACCCCCACAGCATCCCTTGAGAGGTTTTAACTGCCAGATGCTGAGACTCAGTTCTGCAAAAACTCATCATCACTCTCAGCAGGTAGCTGACATCTAGCTATAAGGTGAGTGCTTCTCATTTTAGCTTGAAGCTCTGCTCTAATGCTGCAGGTGATCCTGAAGGACTGGAAACTGTAGCTGGCTTTGATCTGTTGAATCAGAACTGGGGGTGGTGGAGGTGATTCTGTACAAGCTCACTGCTGTAAGTCTTGGCATGCTTGTGCCTCCTCCTCTTGTTTGTCAGCTTCTGCTGCTTCTGATCTGGCATTGCTGGCCCCTTCCTCCTCTGAGGAACTTCACTGAGTCATGGCCTGACCTGCTGTTAAGGCTGAATTGACTGCCAGCCATTTAAATATAACACAGGCGATCCACTTGTCAGCTGTTAGGTTCAAAAGGCTGTAAGCCAGTAAACCCATCCATTTTGCTCCCTCCCCACTTCAAAGAGAAATGGATGGGTTAAATGGCTGGCAGCCATATAACTCTTCCTGAGCAATCTCCCCACTTTCTCCTGGTCATGACAAGCCAGTCCAGAGGAAGAATTGACTGGTTTGGGGTTCAGTTCAGAATATTTAGGTCTGTGCCTGTCCCCAATTACAACACATTAAACCATTTCTGAGAATACATATGAAAAAAAAACCCAGAAATCAGTCAATGTGTGGCTGCCTGTAAATATATGAAGAAAGAATACAAAAAGCTCAATTACAATTGAGCTGTCCCTTTGGAGTCAGTCTGTTTATGTGATCACTTAATTGTCTCTTCTAATTGTCACACTGCTATTTTCCTTGGCAGAGAGACCTCTGATGCATGACCTTTATGGTATGCAAAACCTCATCACCCTCTTGTGTTTTGCTTACTATCATCTCTTTTTTCCCAATGCCAAGCATCCACGCTTCAAATGCCTACTGAACAACAAGGGTCCAAGCGTAACCATAGCTAGTCTTCCAAAAACTCCAGATTTGCAATCAGGTCTATGAAAATTAGATCAATACTAATGTCCATAATTTATTCCATAACAGTACAGCGGGAGAAGTGGAAGAGTCCCAATATGTGTCTGCTTTGCTACAAGAGTCCATACTTGTAGCAAGCAGCCTCAAGAATGAATGGCACATACAGAGAAATCTCATTTTGCACTGCTTTCAGGCCATGGCACAGAAATCCCAAATAACATAACCGTGCCACATGCAGATAGCATCTGTAATAAGCATAAAAGCTTTCTTAGGAAACATGGCAACTCCAAAGCACAGTGAACCAAAAGGGAACGCTTCCCACCCCGCAACTGCAGATTGCTATGAATGGAGTTGATGGCAACTGACTGAAAGGGAGGCAGCGACTCTCACGGCCCATGAAATTGCAGGCTGCCATCAAAAGCTATTTCCTCCAATTCACAGGACTCCCTCCTTTAACAACAGGCCTAGAAAAAGGCTGAGGCATCTGTCAAACCCAGATGGCTCTCGCTGGAAATGGCTGCATATATATGAATGTTCATGACAGACGGAGGAACAGAGAACTGGAGGGGGGAGGAGCTTCCCCCACCCGAAAAGAAGGAGGCATACTCGAAGCACTGAGGAGCCCAACTGGCCCCAGCTGTATGCGATTCCACAGGCCCAGGCACAGAATTTTTGAAAGGAGGGCAGTTTGCAGTATATCCCAGAAGCTTCATGGAACCTCTTCATTAGCTCTTTATGACCTTTTCTTGAATTATTAACCTCTTTTTCTGTTATTTTTCTAACTTGTACCATTGCTAATAGGTTTCAACAAGTAGCTTTTTGTATTATTCCTTTATTTAACCTTTGGGGTTAACCCCCGCCCCGCCCCGCCCCCCCAAAAAATCCTTGTGCACGGCCTTGGATGGAGGGTAGCTGAAGTTTACATTCATTTATCGATGATGTTAATCCTTAAGGAAAATGGAAGAGAGAACACGATTCAGTGTCAAAATCGTGCAGAAGGCCCTGTGGTCTCTGGTTAAAGATCTTAGATTGCAGCTGGGACTTTAAGGATCTGCAGCCAGCTGACAGACAATACTGAGCTAGATATATCAGTGGTCAATCTCAGCAAAAGGCAGCTTCATGTGTTCTACTTAATTCATAGTGTTAGATTTGTATGCTAGCAGAGCTGGCCTTCAGTACCTGCAGGAGTTTCAGAAACTGGGGCAGCTCATAATGGTGCTTTTCTCACACTTTTACTTTTAAGTGGCAATGCCAGCTTGGATCAGAAACTTTCTGTAGGCAGCCCACACTCTCTAATACTGAGCTATGGCTTCCTGCCAGGCCTCAGTCAGGAGGACAAAGTATTTGAGCCCCAAGCTCAGCGGCACGAAGCAAAGAAGAACATCAGTTCCAAAATAATAATGGCACCAAATGTTGTAATTAAACTTTGATAATATTCTATTCCTGTAATGGCACAAGAGAGGCTTTTGAAAGTTCAAAAACACGCAAAATGTATTAACTTGGAGGGGGAACGGTCAGGGAGAATCAGCTTAGGGTTTATGAAAATCCTCAGCAAAAACTGAGGTAACTTTGAAATCATACCACATCGAGTTAATATGTTGCCGAACTGTTTTTACTTTTCAGCACGGTCTTTGAAAGGCTGATGAGAATCCTTCTCGGGATCACTCTTTTATGAATTCTTCCTTTTCACTGGCAGGGATTACTTCTCTTAACCAAAGGCAATTTCCCTTTTCGGCTTGAATGGAGATCACCAATCTACTCATTCCTTCTTTGCCTCCTTCCCAGTCCTCAACCAGTGCTAAACTCTCTCTTCTTCAAATGCTTTTGCACCTGGGGCAAGCAGGTGAACAGCATTTGGTGATAAAGTGGCTGGCGGCAGGACCTCCACAGAGAAACATCCACCTGCAAACCACCCCTCCTCCCCGGTGCCCAATGGCCTGCCCCACTAGGGGCAGCAGCAAAGAAGCCAGCCACCTTGAGCCATAAGTCCCTTGGCTCGTCCCCACCATTGGGAAGGTAAGATGGAGGACTGGTGACCATCAGGGGGTAGACCACACTGATGGCAGAGGCAAGACCATGGAGATGTGCACTGGGTGGCTGTCAAGCATCACTCCATCCGACATGAGTAGTCGCAGCACTCAGTCTTGGGTCCACAGTGTTGGGGAGTCAGGATGCTCACAGACAGCATGTGCACTGCTGAGCCATCCTCCACCTACTGGTGCCAGAGTCACTGGGTGCAGACCGATCAGTGCATATGGTGACTTGACGGGGACCAGTGTGCCCTCCTCAAGTATGGCTCCTGGAGCATGAGCCTAAGCCACCATACCCTAAATACACCATTGAATGCCAGCTCCCAGACTCCCATAATTCCATTTGAAATGCCTAGTTCTCAGACTCTATGAGGCATTAACCCTTGATAGTCCATCACAGCTGCATGATCAAGAGTTAGGAGGCACATCTTGACAGTTTCAGCACTGTTTAGAACAGGGGGGTCTTCAAACTTTCAAGGAGTGGGAGTCACTGAGCTGGAAGTCACATGATGCCCTTATCATTTATTTTATTTATTTATTTAGATTTATATACCGCCCTCCCCGAAGGCTCATCCTATCATGTGATAGGATGAGGGAGAGACAGGATCTCATCGATGTCAAGGCCAGACAAAGAACAAGAGATGCACAGAGCACAGGCAAAGCATCAGAAAGAGCACCATAGTGAGGAATAAGCCAATGGGTAGCCATTTTGGTCTGAAGCACCAGAACAAAGTTTGAGTCCAGTGGCACAACCAAGTTTTATTCACAGTATAAATTTTCATGTGCGTACACACTTCTTGGAGATTAATGGGCAGATTTATTCTTAATGCTTAGAGCATTCCACAACTAAGAATAATCTCTTCTATAGAAGAAGGGTGCCATATAGAGGGTGCCATATAGAAGATGGAGCGGAGTTGTTCTCTCTTGCCCCAGCGGGACAGACCAGAACCAATGGGATGAAATTAATTCAAAAGAAATTCTGTCTAAACATCAGGAAGAAATTCCTGACAGAGCGGTTTCACAGTGAAACAGACTTCCTCAGGAGGTGGTGAGTTCTCCATCTTTGGAAATTTTTAAACAGAGGCTAGATAGCCATCTGACAGAGAGGCTGATCCTGTGAAGGCAAAGGGGTAGCAGGTTACAGTAGATGAGTGATTGGGATGTCAGTGTCCTGCTTAGTGCAGGGGATTGGACTAGATGACCCATGAGGTTCATAGAACCCAATTGTTTGTCTTCATTCAAATGCTAATTGACCTGGCTAAGAGACAATGAATGGTCAGGTACTCTCCTCTTCCTACACAGGTATCAGAAATTTGGAGGTTTGAAATACTAGAGAGTCTCCCAGGAAGATTACTGTGGACCCTTGAGGAACTGTTTCTCTGACCTGGCTAGACCTGGTTCAGTGGATGGAGAACCTCAGTTAATACATCTCCTGGGAGCCAGGAGGGAGGTCTATTTTGCTGCAGTTGTGAGTGTATCTGCCCATTAATCTCCAATCTTGACATATATATTTCCTTCACTATGCCTCTCCCCCGCTCCCAAAAATTATTCCAAACAAATGGTATCTTTCTGAGAGCAGTGGTATACAAGTTTAAATATAAATAAAAATATAAACAAAAATAAACTCAGCTTATTATTTCTCTTTTATTTCTGTTTGGGCTTGGATTCTGTTAAACATCTTCATTATGTTGTATGTTAATTTACTGACCACCCTCTACATATATGTAATGCTTGAGGAAATTCTCTTTCAGTTTATTTGAAGAAGCATACATGCATACAACAACTTATATCAAAGAGTAAAAAAACAAAACAGAAATTACTAATTGCAGTAGAAATGTTCTTATCTGGCATTCATGAGGGGAATGAGGCTTGCTGGAAAATCATATGTGCTAGATATTAAACTGTTCTGCTCCACCCTCTATCCAGAGAAATCTAGAGCAACTGGAACCCAACACATTGGGAATGACATGACATCAGCCACTCCATGTTTGCTGGGACCCTTCCCCTTCCACCCAAGCCACAGAGCCATCCTACAAAACAGGTATGCAAGCAGGCCAGTTGCCCAGGACCCCTCCAGCACAGCTGGCTCCTTGACCACTCAAAACAGGTTGAGGGGGAAGGAGACACCGAAGGATGATGTCAGCCAGTAGTACCAGCTGTCTGAAAACCACCAGTGTCCAAAGGCATCATGCTGGCTTGCTGGCTGGCTAGGTGGGGCATATGAGCTTGAAGTTACACAAATATAGAAGCTGAAAGGAAAAGCTTGTTCCTTGGACAATGCTAGTTAATTGGATGATGAAATCCCAGATAACAAAGCTTTTACTCTGTGAGCTCAGAGCACTTCTGCCTTTTTGCTCCAAGGGAAATGGGCTGTGCAAGTCCAAGATCGTAAACCAACTTTTGTGTATCTGCATGAATGGTTAATTAAGCAACAACATGGGATGGCTGAGGACACCTCGGACCCAAGATGTATAACTATTTTCCAAGTTAGGAAAAGTGCATTTCCCCATTTCTCCGGTTATGAAAAGTATGAAATGTTCAGAAAATGTTAGTTCTTTCACTCCAAACATAAAATGCCACATGCTTTAAAAATGGAGGGAGAAAAACCTTCAATAGCTGCAACCCTAATCACAGGGCTTGCAAGAATAGATTGCCTTTCACAAAGTATATGTTTATTATCTGAGTCTTGAATTCAACAACTATTTATGAGTTAGCTTCACATTTGGTGCAATTTAGGTTGGTCTTCTAGACACATGAGGGGGTGGGGGAGAGCAGAGGGGCTACATTCAGTCCATCCATACATTTTAGAAGCATACAGATCGCACGCAGGCTTATCTGTAAACAAAATATAACACTGCCCCTCAAAATAAATAAATATAAGAATGAAAGGGAAAGCAAAAGACAGCCAACTCTATTTTCAAAAATGCAATTTCCTTGTGCTGCATATTCGTCTGTTATTGTGTCTCTTCGAGATATTAACCTCACAATTCCCACTGAAGCATTGAAAACAATTATCATGCTGGCAATGGGGCTTTCAACCAAGAAGAAAAGTGCATTAAAAGAGGAAACAAATGCTCAGTTGTGAGTAACAGCTTCTGGTTTCACTAGCCCGCGATATTCCCTTAAATGAAAATGTCATCATTAATATGAGAAGGGACATTATGGATACGTGAGGGCTGTTGATGTGTTGCATCTCTGTGGGGTGGGGCCTACAAAGCACTCCCAAGGAATCAGTAAGGGCAGCCTCAAGGCGTTGAGCACAAAACAAAACAGAATTAAGTGTGTTACTTTTCCTCATAGGAGAGAACGACAACAGTCCCCTTGTATGGGAGGAACTGAACAGCTGAACCTGATATATATAGAATCAGATCCTTGGCCCATCAAAGTCAGTACTGACTACTCAGGGTAGTCAAACTGCGGCCCTCCAGATGTCCATGGACTACAATTCCCATGAGCCCCTGCCAGCAAATGCTGGCAGGGGCTCATGGGAATTGTAGTCCATGGACATCAGGAGGGCCACAGTTTGACTACCTCTGACTCAGACTGACAGCAGCTCTCCAGTGCCTCAGACAGAGCTCTTCATCACTCCCTACTCATTCCCCCCTTTTAGCTGGAGGTACCAGAGATTGCACCTGGGACCTTCTGCATGCCAAGCAGATGTTCTTCTTGGGAGGACAACTTGTTCCCAACCAGGCATTCCACCTGAGAGGACAACCTGCTCCCATGATCCCAGCATAGGAATGCAGCCTGTTCCTTTTGCACAGCCCATGCCAGATAATGCTACAACACCATGTTATTTTGTGAAACAGCTTAGAAGGAAAACACAAAATTACATTGTGTTTTAGCATATAAAGACAACAGCAGGAACAAGAGAAGAATACAGATGGCTTGGATCCAGCAAGGTGCACCACAAAAGGCTTAAACACAGGAGGCAGATTCAGCAAACTCTGCCATTACTTCTCAATCTGCTTTTACCAGCAGTCACCACCAAAAACAGCAATGCACAATGTGCATCACTGTTGCAAGGAGTCATGTCCTCAAGTCCTTAGCTAAAGTGAAAGACTGCAAGGCTATCACAGGAAGTGGGAGGGAGCACACAAGTTTTAGAAAGTAGCAGGACTGAGATAATGACTGATTGGAACCCTTGTCTGTCCTGAGTCGACTTGCAAGCTGGCTGCTCCCAGGGAAACAGGGGACAGTTTAGCAATGCTAATAAAAGGAATGGAGGCTGAATGTGGCAGCTGAATTCACTCTTAATGGCCCCTTGAAAGCTTTCATGCTGTCAGGCACTCTACCAGTTTGCTTGCAATGTCACCATAAATTAGTGGGATCTGGATTTTGTAAAAAGATCACCAGGTCAACAGCCAAAACTACCTAATTTGCTTTCTGAAGGCAGCCAGAAATAGAAGGATTCTTCGGAAACATCCCCACCCCAACAAAATCAGTGGTTAACTAGGGGGAATAAAGGATAGAGCTCCTTTGCCGTTAATAGGCACAGAGAAACCAGAATGCTGGTAGGCAATCCCCCCCCCCCCCCCGGCTACGTATTTGATAATACAAATGCACAGATACTAGAAGGCAAATTTCTGAGCTTTGGCATACAACCTGATGTCCACTTAGGGAAGTGAAATTCTGTTTTATACAGTGGTCAAACAGCTGCCTTGGAGGATGAATGAAGAGGGTGATGCAGCCACCCAATAAGCATAGATCGCACAGCTTCCATATAAAACAGAATGCAGGACTAGGTGGGCTTCTGGTCTAATTCAGCAGGACTCTTGTTCTTATAGCAATAGAATCTTTTCTGTTTTATCACTGACTTTGCTTATAGCTGTTTCACCACTGCGGTTCATCTGCTTCTATGCTAACCTCAGCCATATGAGTTTTCATTTTTTTTAAAACCCAGTTCCCTTAGTGGGAGAAATGGTGGAGGCATTCCTGCTTTCTACTGGCCCTGTGCATTGAAAAGCAGCCCACACAGGCAAACTCAATCAGCAAGCCTTCCTGTCATGCTACCTCCATGTGAAGAAAAGCATCATCCCCTTCTTTTCTGTGGGTCGGATAAAGGCCCAGGAAACAGGCCAGTGAGAATGGCTCAGATTCTTAGGCAGCAAGACTTAAGGCTGGGGACCACCTGCAGCGGTGGAGGGAGAGGGCGGCCCAGGCACCGCACATGCGTGTTTGTGGGGCGCCACTGCGCATGCGTATCTGCACCCACCAACGGGGCGCAAACGCATGCGGCTGCACCGCACATTCACGTTTGCACCCACGGGCGTGCCGGCGGCTGCGCCTGCCTCTTTCCTCCCGCAGCTTGAAGCTCGTCGGGCCGCTTCTCGCTGCGGGGGGGGGGGAGGCAGGCCCAGCTGCCGACGGCCCAGTGCCGAGGGTTTTGCATCCTGGTACCAGGCCACGGCCCGGGGTTGATGATCACCGCTCTAGAGTAACTAGATGGCCGATGTGTGAGGCAGGATGCAAAACTTGATGGACCGCTAGTCTGATCCAGCAGAGTTCTTATGTTATGTTCATATGCTTGAGAAAGGAAATTTTCTCACCTCTCCCATTCACTGCAGCCTTCCATACTCCTTCTATACTGGGCTCCTATGTGTCAGTATACAGAAATAACATGGTGTGGTACCACCAGGAGGGAAGAAAGGGCAAAAACTGCCCTCCCTTCTACCGCCAATGGATGTATCATCCTATCAGAGATAATGCTGTTGTGCCAATGGTATGGCATGGCACTATAGGACCCAAGACACTGCTGGCAATTGTGATAGAATCTCCTTTCAGCTTTCCATGAAGGTGAGTCTTCTGGATTTATCTAAGATTGCCTTCCTAAAATTGAACATGGACACTGGTACCACAGCTTACAACAAACCCAGATGCCAACTTTGCTGCCACATACACAATCACTGGACCTAACATCACCTACACCATCAAAAGCTTATTCACATGCTCATCTTCTAACATTTTATATGCCATTAAATGCCCTCTGTTCTCTACATAGGACAAGCAGGTCAAATCCTCTGCCAAAGAATAAATGGACACAAGTTTGACATCAAAACTCACAGGACTGAGAAACCTGTAGGAGACACTTCAACCTTCCAAGACATTCAATAAGGGACCTCATAGAAGCTGTTTTATTACAAAGAAATTTCAAGAACAGACTAGAAAGGGAGTTTGCAGTGATGCAAGTTATTACAACACTCAAAACAATGGAATCCCCAGGGCTCAACAAGGATATTAGTTTCTTATCTCACTACATGTGCTAAGTTCATTCAACTCTTATATCCACATTCCTTACAATCCCCTCTTCCTCTTATTTTACTTGGGACAATGAGACTAATGTGATGTAAGTAAGTATGTAATGCAATTTAAACTCGAATTCTTTGGTCTCAGGACAGGATAACAAACTCAGCACACCTTGTCACTTGTGGGGATGCCTCCAAGCTTGGGTGGAGACAGATGGGGCTAGCAACGTCTCTTTTAATTACTTCTTTTCACAGCTGGGAAAGTGTCTGCCATTAATCACTAACATTAACAGTTGTATTCCCCCAATGTTTTTGTGAATGACAACTGAACCCAAAGGACTGATTTGCTTTTCTAGCAAGGGACTATAGTACTGCATATTTAGGATGTTGTGACACTGTTTACTAATTTACTTTTTCCTTATATCCGTACTTTTATTATTCCTGTTCCATTGTCTGAGGAAGTGTGCATGCACACAAAAGCTCACACCTTGAATAAATCTTTGTTGGTCGTAAAGGTGTCGTTGGACTCAAATTTTGTCATGCTACTTCAAACCAACATGGCTATCCTCTTGAATCTGCCTTCCTCCTCGTGTTTCCTGGTAAATAAAGAGATAGCTTTTGTGATTTCTATCGATGGGATGAGGCAACAGGCCCTTCACAAGTGTTCTCTTCCCTCTAGGATTAACGGCAGCCATGCACAATGGATCATTAGTCAGTGCGACAAGTCCCAACAAGGTTTTGGTAGCCTGCCACCCCTGATAAATCTCTATGATGTTTCATTGTCTCCCACCGGCACAGTCTGTCACTGAGCCGGTGATGAGTAGCTGGAATCTTTCACTCCATCTTGCTGATTACAGAACAAGATAATGGCGAAGAGATCATTTTAACTGCTTTGCTAAGACCAGTGTTGCTCCTAAGGGCTGTTCTACTGCAGTCTCAGGGTTCAGTCAACATGAATTGCAGAGCTGCTATTAAGCAGGCATGTCCAAAACATGCCACTGAAAGAATTCCCTTGTGTACTTGCCTTCCCCAGTCTTCAGAACAGATTTGTAACACACGTGTCTCAAGAGCAGTTCTCTGCTGTAATTTTGATAGATTCCATGAACATATTAGTTTCATCCAGAGATCTCCCCCAAGCTTCTTGCACTTCTGTTGTTCACTTCAAACAAGGCAAAACTGTGGGTGAATGGATTTGGAGGCATAACCCCCAAACCCAGAAAACTGAAAACAATGTATCCTCAGGAGTTTTGGTTTTCAACTGCATTATTGAATTACTGTGTCTCCCTTCTCGCTTACTCCTTTGACACCATGATAATGCCTCTGTCTCAGCAAACCCATTTTCTTGGTAATAAAATTCATGACCCTGCCTTTCCAAGACTACATCCTATCAGGAATGCAAAAACATTGCAAAAATCAGCACATTTCACAACAGCCCTGGTCTTAAATAGTGATGGGAAAACTCAGTTCAAATATAGCAATTCTAAGCAAATAGGAGAACTCTTGGATAAGAAATCTGCCCCCCCCCCACGAAGGCTTTAAATGCTTCCTTGAACCTTCATAATATAAAGTGCCATATTTATGGTTAGTGTTAGCAGATGGCAAAATGGAATGTGTTCTTATGAATATCATCCTGGTGGTCCAATCCATGCCTCATGTCACAAAGCAATCCCTGATGTTGATGGGCCACATGTTCAAGAGCACATTCTACAACCTTCTGTCCCATCGCAGCAGAGGGGGAAGAAAAAGTTCTTGCTGGGTTCAATCATGTTGGGGGCAGAGTACGCAGTGTCCAGCCTGCTAGGCATCAAACTGAGAACATACCCGAGAGACCCAACACACACTAAGCAGATCACCAATCAAAGCAGAGGCTAATTTTAGCCTTCTTAGGCCCCTTACAAAACAGGAACAAACCCTTAAAACAGGGGTAGTCAACCTGTGGTCCTCCAGATGTCCATGGACTACAATTCCCATGAGCCCCTGCCAGCATTTGCTGGCAGAGGCTCATGGGAATTGTAGTCCATGGACATCTGGAGGACCACAGGTTGACTACCCCTGCCTTAAAGAGTCTAGAACAACTGTCTGTATAACCCTTCCCACCCATCTGTCATCCACTCAAGCTTGAAAGCTCACAAAAACCTGGAGTCCACATTTGTTTCCATTTACAGACATTAACATTCAAAGTTATACATTTTAGTAGTGCCTTATTTTCTTCCCTTAGGCAGATGGCAGCTCGGCTTGGCTTAAATATCAGGCTGCCTACAAGAGAAAGTTCAGTCAAGTAAACAGAATGGTTAGTGAACGGTTGAGAAGAGTCAATTCTTAGGTTGCCAGGCTTCGGGGATCACCCTTTGGAATGCAGATGGCCGCCAAAGATGCTGCAAGAACTAGAAACGATGCTGAGCCAATGGTTGCAGAATAGACATAGCACTATAGGCAGCGATGGTGTTATCCTTGTAATGATGGCAGAAATGACTTTGAAATAAACTGGGGGAATGGGGCATTCGAAGCTGCAAGATTGGAATAAACTTAGCTAGTGATTTTAGTGAAACCTCTGCATTCCTCCCTCTTTCAGCAGTCGGTTAGTATAAATGGCCTGGAAATGGAATTTTTGGGTCTCTCTTCTGAAACTTTCACCCCAGTGCCCTCCACTGTTAAAGCAGGTTTGACAACAGATTCATCAATTAGCTCATAGCACAGCAATTTGGGAGAGGTTTTACTTTAACATCTGAATTGGAATTTTTTTTTAATGAAGGGTAGGAAAGAACTCACAGTCAATTAGGACCCACAGTTAACAAAAAATGGTAGAGTTATCAACTGAACAAAATGGAAAATTGTCCGATCAATTCCTATATCTTTTATCAGCTTGATCCACAGAAGTAGGCAGATATGACAAGCACAGGTACCAGGGGGATAAAACTCAGCAGTTTAGCTGACTAGGCAGGAGGTGAACTCAGAACCGTAACAGCCAGATGAGAGAGATAAAGGAGATCCCATCACATTTCCATACACCCAAGGGAGGAGAGGTGAGTGATGAAGATCAAGAAGGCCAGTAGACGTTGACCTCATTTCAATATTTCATTTAAGCTGCTGCAATACTCACAATTAAAAAGCTGAGAGAGAAGACTCACTCAAATGTGCCAAATATTTCTAAAATCACACCACTTGCGCTTGGGTCCAGGGACTTCAAACACGCTGTCGCTTGGCTGCCAAATTAATATGCCCTGCACACAGTCCCTCTAAACCAAGAAGTGAAAAATTCTATTAGCTAATCTAATTCAACCTGTTCTGTCTGAATTTCATTAGCTGCAACTGCACTGGTGACTCACTAACAAGCCTCTGCTGCATTGGGAACCTGCCCATCTTCTCTTACCAGCCTCCAAACCTGAAGCAGGCAGCTTCAAATGCCCTAATTAGTCACTGCACCTGCAAATGAACTATACCCGCACTAAAACAGCAATGGGAACTCAAGCTGCCGCACAGCAATCTCCCTAGGAGAAACATTGAATCCAGGATTTCATGACAGGGTCCTTTTCTGCACATGTGTTCTTTACTACTAAGGACCACAGGGGCACTAACAGAGATTAAGGTTGCACTAACAGAGATTAAGCACTAACAGAGATTAAGGTTGTCTACAGTTTGCCTCACCACCCATATTTTGTTGGATATTGAAGCTCTACATGCAAGAGGATACAGGAGGGAAGGGCTTAAGAGAATTCTCTCATTGGGGATCATTTGGCAGTTGGCTCCACCCTCTTCTCATTGGTTAGATGTTGAGCCTCTTTGGCTCTTGTTTGCCCCCTGCTTTATCCTAGATAGGACCTGTTCTTCTGTCGCTTATCTGGGCTTAGAGCTGTAGCTAGTTAATATGTTTGAAGTTAATCCATTCATTATAAGTTCAATGTACCTACATGAATAAGTCATGAAAGATGTGCTTCTATTTTTCTAAGTAAAATTTCTTTCTCTTGTTACCAATGGAGTCAGATCATCATTATAATTTGTTTGAACAAATTTTCCCCTTAACTAGGAAACATAAAGCATCAGGGATACCATGAAAAGCTTCTGTGCTTTGAAGGCAAATTATTTGTTATATAGTTAACAAAACATATTTAAGCCAACAATTAGCTCTTTTTAACCTTTCTTCAGGCTTTGAGCATTTAGTAGGAGGAAATCAAGTCATTCATTGCTCAGGAATGTTTGTTAATTTGCTAAGCAGAAGTAAATTTAAAATTGCCTGCTGAGTAGCACAGAGGCTGAGTAGAAAAAATAATAATAAAAGAACCAGATAACTGCCTACCCATCAAGGGAGTAGGAGGCAGGAGGTAAACAACTGATGAGCAAGAAGAGTGACCTGGTTTAAACCACCTGCTAATGTAGTTTCAGAATAAATTCCACAAGATGTAGCCACTGATTTAGGGTTGCCATCTCGTCTGGAGAAAAACAGCCATAGTGTGTAGAACTGGACAGTTGCAAACTAGTGCTTTCACACACACTAAATAACAATTTTTCAATCCACTTCGCAACTGGATTTTACTGTGCAAAATGGCAGAATCCACTTTCAAACAATTGCTGAAGTGGGTTGAAACTTATTTAGCATGTATGAAAGCACGAGACTTCACTGGGTAAGGACCATCCTTTTAAAGGAACAAGACATTTTCTTTCTACAGGCAGTTGGCAACTCTACACAGATCTGTGGCTAAAAATATTTGGCCGCTATCGGGTCTCGAAGGAAAACGTCATAAAAAACTTGTAACATCAGACCTGATGTGTGAAATTCATGTATAGCATGCCAAAATTGCTCAGAAATGTAGAACAAATGTATGGAATTTCACATGTAGGAATGTATCCAGCATACCTAGCCACCACCATAGCCATCCTTGCCTCATTAATATTGTAACTTCCATGTGGTGGTAGAACCTCTGAATCATACATGTCTCATGAAGTAGGAGAGAGGCAGGATCTCAGAAGTCATGTGACTGGAGAGATGGCCAGTGCGATGCAACACTTCTGTTCATTACTCTCTCTTACCCTACGCTATCCAACGCTTGAGACTTTTTGAATGATACAATAAGGTGGAAGAAGGGCAGGACAAAAATGTAACATCCTCAGGAAGAGGAAAGTGAACAGGGGTCCATAAATGGACATCAGCCTGTGGGCAGAATGGCAGCAGAATGGGGAGAAGGAGCAGGTTTTTATACTCTCCTTTTCTCTACCGTGAGGAATCTCAAAACATCTTAACAATCACTTCCCCTTCCTTTCCCCTCAACAGTCACCTGGTGGGATAGGTGGGGCTAAGAGCATTATTGGAGACCTGTGACTGGTCCAAGTTCACCCAGCAGGCTTCATGTATCAGAATCAGAAGACTTTTATCGGTATATGCAGGCTTCATGTAGTGGTGTGAAGAATCCAGCCTGGTTCTCAGAGCCCACTGCTCTAAGCACAGACCAGGCAGTGGATTAAGGGAGTAATTAAAAGAGGTGTGATAAGATCACCTAACATTTCTAACATTTAGGAGAAACCCAGCATGGATTGGCATTGTGTTGTTGGGGAAGAGAGATTTAACTCTTCCTTTCTAAATCACTGTTCAGACAGGCACAAACTATCAAACAGGTGTTTCTTTCCCCTACCACTATTAATAATTGAGGCAATGAACTCGGGATACATCTACACAATTACATCAAGTTGACAACCTTCCATGTTTCCACTTAAAATAACCCCACAGAGGAATCCACTGCTCTATATCTGAATTATGTTAGTTCAATGCCTTGTTTGTTTTACGTTTATTACTATTCTTGGCTGTTTGTTTTAATATGTGGAAACAGCTAGCTAAATTACTACATAAAGCCACCTGAACTACTGAAGTCTAGTATACATTCACCAACACTCCCAAGAAAAAAAGCGAAATCTTCCCAACTTGTCATGCACAGAATGACCCTACAGAGATCAGGGCCCTTTCCTGTGCATCGGGCTATTTCTGTTCTAGATAATATAATCTTTGAGAGCTCCATGCTATTTTAGTTTTTTAGTCATTGTTAGGAGACAGAGAGAGCATTTTGTACTGCAAACTAATAGAGAACCATAATTGTGAGTGCACCTGAGGTATAACATGATCGGCTTCCGCTTTGTCAAGAAGAGGTTCAGGTGCCTTTTGGAAGGAAAGTCAATGACAATCCCCCACCCGCACCGCACAAGCCAATTTGGGCTGTGTTCAGTAGATGCATAAATCCCGTTTGGTTGAGCAGCAGCCGGCAAAACAGCACAGCTCGGTGCAGGGAATACTGTGCGGCAGCAACATCCACATCCTATTGCACTGGGAGAGAACAAAGGTTTCATTCCTCCTCTTTCTCTTATCCCAGGCAAGCTCTCCCGTACAGGTCTTTGGCCTGTTGACAATTTTTGGTGGAGACATGAAACATAAAGGCAACTTGTGTGCACCTGCAAACAGATAAATCATACAGGTATACACATCAGGGAGCTGGGATTGGTCCTGGCCTCCTGCCAAGTATACACTTGGTGGCCTCATTTGGTTTGCTACCTTGTCAACAGATAAATCACCCTCTAGCTCACACTCCCTGGGTTCAGCATAAAGCTTCAGAAGCAAATGCCAGTGTGAGTATGAATCTACCTAAGTGATTCTGAAATATTTCCCCACCTTAACCCACCTTGTCCTCCCGCAGCTTTAACCTAGGACAATGTCTTAGCATGTCTCTGTTCATTACAAAAACAACCGTTAGTTCACACAAGTAATTTAAGAGCTGCCATCTGATGAAAGTCTCAGGAATTGCACCACTGTGCTTTCTACCCCACCCAAAGACATTGACTGGCCAGAGTCAGGGTACAGTTCCATAAATTTTCCTTGTCAGCTCTCTGACTGCCTCCCACTCTGGCTAGAGACAGATCTTATTTTTTTTTCATGGGGGCAATTTCCCCCCACGTTGTGCTCATTCATTTTACTATCACTCTTTTCAAAAACCAGCCACTCCTATTTCAAAAGCGATGATGTGAGAAGTTAAAAAAATAAGTGGTCCACACGGCACAATAGTTCTATCATAAAGGTAAAGGTAAAGGTATCCCCTGTGCAAGCACCGAGTCATGTCTGACCCTTGGGGTGACGCCCTCTAGCGTTTTCTTGGCAGACTCAATACGGGGTGGTTTACCACTGCCTTCCCCAGTCATTACCGTTTACTCCCCAGCAAGCTGGGTACTCATTTTACCGACCTCGGAAGGATGGAAGGCTGAGTCAACCTTGAGCCGGCTGCTGGGATTGAACTCCCAGCCTCGTGGGCAGAGCTTCAGACTGCATATCTGCTGCCTTACCACTCTGTGCCACAAGAGGCTCTTTGTTCTATCATACCCCTCCTAAATCTTTTGCCAGCCTTTGATGGTTCCAGGAAAAGAATATGTAAGGGAACATGAAAAGAGAAGCATTTGGTACCGGTTACAACACTGTTTCTACTAGTTCTGCGTCTAGCAAAAATTCTGGGTTTTAAGTATTTAGTCATTGCATATTTGGATATGCAGGTGCCTTATACTGAGTCAGTCTTATCAAGGTCAGTATGGTTTCTTTTGCTGGCAGGAGCTCTCCAAGGTGCCAGGTGGAGGTCATTCACATCACCCATTGTAACCTGATCCTTTAAACAGGAGATGAACTTGGCACTTTCTGCATGCAGAACAGATGCTCTACCACCTCGCTTCAGCCCTTCCCAGGTGGCTTTGTTCAACTCCAGAGTATACTAGCCCAAAACCTGCTTTTCTCAATTAAAGGTAAGCTTCTCCAGGTTACACATCCCATTCAAAACCACATAAGAGAGTCAGAGCTTAGTAGTGCCATCTCAGCCAAAAAAACAAACACCTAAACTTTTAGGCAAGATTAGGTGGGAATCTGCAGGTGATGAACTCGGGTAACCCCAAGAAAGACAGATTTCCTTGCCTCTATTGTAGGACCAGCTGGTTTAACTTAGCCATATCAATTCAATTCAGTTTAGATAACAATGGTTTCCCAATGCAGACAGGAGCCCTTTGATCTACAAAAGCACTTCTGGCTGAATCTACTTGAATTGTTCATATACTGTAGCAAAGTCACATTAGTATTGATTTCAGAATTACCTTTGAATCACAAGGACCTGCAATAAAGTTAACTTCATGAATTTCAAGTACTCCTGTGACTTCAACTATCGATCAAGTGCTATGATGGAAACATTAAATCCTGAAAACACCACAACAGTGATTATCATATGGCTGCTACTGTGTTCTAACCCTCTTATATTCAACCCATTCTCATGCTGAGCATTCTGGGGGTTGTAGTTCTCAAGCAGCAATTCCTCTAAAATAATTCAAGTGGGAACTCTAGATTGGTAACAAGGTAAGGTTCATAGCAACCAACAACAAATATGCAATGAGCAAAAAAATATTACTCTTGCCCTTTCCAGGAACCTAGATGTTTGGATGGCATATCCCAGTCATGTTTACATCATGCCCAGGAGATTTCTGAGAACAGGAGGTCTCAAGAGAATCTTCCTGGAGATCTAAAAATATTCTGCAAACATTTGCAGGCAACCATTCCCTCCTCCTCCCTAAGACCCAGAAACACTTGTGTAAAATTCACTCCTGTAATTATGCCTTCAAATGGACATTATTATTATGTATTATTATTACTTATTGTATGGCATGTGCGTAATGCACTGCAAACAAGAAGAAATCTCTGTGAGAAATCCAGAAATCCAGTGGTAGTTATATTTTCAAATACTTCTTGTACACTTGTTCTGATTTTAAAACCATAATAACTGAGTGATAGATGGTGACTGGCTCAAACAGATGACCTTTGAATAACAATTTTGGACCACTTTGAGAACAAACAAACATTTCTACTTCATTTTAATGAAAAAAACCTTCATGCTATACAGATATCTAACCTGCCACCATAAATGCTACTGCCTGTTAGCGAAGAAGCTACCATTTGCTCTTTGCTTTGTACCTATTAAAGCCTCCATTAGAATGATCCAGCAGCCTTCAGTTCAAATCCTCTATTTCCTCTCCTTCCCTATCTAATAGGGTCTTTCTGAAAAGATGGAACTATTCATGTCTCACGCCTATTTATCATTCTGGAGGTGACTCAGAACTAGATTTGACTTCAGACAGAAAGATTAGATACCCAAAGTCTTCTAGCACTTGGTGTGCGCAAGTAATTATCTTAATTCATTGGGAGCAAGAAGCCCACTGTCGGTTCTAGATGAAACCACAAGGCTTGTTAAAGTCTCATTACATTGTATGCAAATCTTGTAAAGCTCTTCCTGGCAACCTGTCTCTCTTGGCAAAGCTGGCGCAAACTAGTTAGCTTTGTTTGATCTGCCCAATGGACCTGCGCGTAAATCTCACCGCTGTGAATACTGAATACCTGGCTCTGAAATACCTATACAACTAATTTAAAAGGCAGGGTGCTCCAAAGGCAGCTCTTAGGTTTCCTGTTTTAACCGACAGCAAAAACATCAAATCAAACACAGCCTGTGATGATTACATGGCAATGATACCTTTATTTCCTGGCAGAGGCTCTGTAACTAACAGCTGTCTGACTGGCAAGAACTCAACAGGTGCAACTCTACCAACTGCTGTATTACCATACCAAAGTGTACCTGCCAAACAGCCATCAAGTACCACATAAAGGCACCTCTTCTGGCAAACAGCAAGTGCATGTCATGCAACAGCATCCATGAAAGGCCTTCTCCATGACCCACATTTCAGACAAACAATGGCACAGGGATAACCGCACCAAAAGAAGGATGCTTCCTCTTTCCTGGTAGGCAATCTTCACGCTTCAGCTGGAAAAGGCAGGCCATGCTTGATGACATGCAATACAATTTCACATATGCATCTTGTGAAACAAGACCCACTTTTTGCAAGGGTGGGTTAAAAATATAATTGACAGACTGTATGTGGTGGGGCTTACTCTCTCGTGCCTGTGGCTAGATTTGCAATGCAAAGCATCTAAAATACTTATGCTGACTTTTACTATCTGTTGCTGGACCTTAGGAATTTAAAATATATTTGGACAAACCTCAAAGGCCATGATAGCAATGGAACAGCCCCACATATGTGAAGGGAGGCGCCTTCTACTTATAGGAATGAGTCACTCCTCACACCCAGAGGACATTTGACTGATTCTTAGCCTTGGGCATTTCTGGAACCCCTTTAAACGTATTTGTTCTCCCATGTATTTTGTTCATTCTTGTTTCAAAACAGATTTCATCTGTATTACTACAACCTTGTGGGGTTTTTTTTACCAATTTAAGAGACTAATGGAGAGAAAGAGCTGACTGTGTTTATGGTGCCAGCAGGTTATCCTCTGGGACCAGAGGATAGGTTTTCTAGAAAAAGGCCTACTAACACAAGATGGACTTCATTTATCCAAGCTGGAGAAGAATGGATTTGGCAGGATCTTGGGGAATTTAATCAGGAGAGTTTTAAACTGAAACCCAATGGGAAAGAGATGTCCAACATAGAGATTCTAATGTAAGAGAGAAAATAGCAGTTGTCCACCTGAGGTAAAAAAGGTAAAGGTAAAGGTATCTCCTGTGCAAGCACCGAGTCATGTCTGACCCTTGGGGTGATGCCCTCTACCGTTTTAAAATGCCCACCTGAAGAGGCCAGGTCAAATGGAACCAAGAGTAAAAGGCTTCTGGTGCCTATACACCAATGCCCAAAGCATGGACAGGGAAGCTCACTATAGCAAGAAAAGCTTTTTCACATATGTGAAGAGCAAATGCAAGGTAAATGAAGCAATATGTCCACTGTGGGGTGAAGATGGAGACAGAGGACAGAGACAAAGCAGAAAGGCTCAATACCAATTTTGCCTCTGTTTTTCCACGGAAGAATATGGACACATCTAGGGATGGTAGTAGGCAAGATATCATGTCTGGGTGGTGGGTTGACATGGAAAGTGAGGTGGTCAAGAGACACCTGGTTGCACTGGATGAGTTCCAATCCCCTGGGCCAGATGGTGAGCACCCAAGAGTGCTCAAAGGACTTTCTGGAAAACTTGTGGAACTTTGTCTATCAACTTTAGGACCTCTTAGAGGATTGGAAAGGTGCTAGAAGACTGGACAAGAGCAAATGGATTTCAGTAAGACTTTTGACAAGGTTCCCCTTAATGTTCTGATGGGTAAACTGGAGGACTGTAGACTAGACTTTCATATGGTTAGGTTAGTAGGGAGCTGATTAGAAAATTGCACCCAAGAGTAGTTGTCAATGGTATTTCATCAGATTGGAGGGAGGTAAGCAGTGAGGTGTCACAGGCCTCAATACTGCATCCAGTAGTTTTCAACTTTTTGATCAATGATCTAGATCATGGGTGAAGGGACTGCTCATTATATTTGCAGATGACACCAAATTGGGAGGTGTAGCAGTGAACACCCCAAATGATAGAGTTCAACGAGATATGAACATGCTAGAAATGTGGGCAAATCAAGATGCAATTCAGTACAGAGAAGTGCAGAGTTCTACCTCTGGGTCACAAAAATGAGAAGCATGCATATTGGATGGGAGATACACTCCTGGATAACAGTGTATGTGAATGAAATCTTGGTATAGCTGTGGACTGTAAGCTAAATATGAACAGACAGTCTGATGCAGCTATGAAGAAGGCAAATGCAGTCTTGGGATATATCAACAGAGGAATCATACCAAAATCACAGGATGTCATAGTCCTGCTGTATACTGCATTGGTCAGAGACCACATCTGGAGTCCTGTGTGCAGTTCTAGAGGTCTCACTTCAAAAAGGATATGGAGAAAACTGAGAGGGTACAGAGAAGAATGACAAGGATGATCCAGGCCTGGGGACCAAGCCCTATGAGGAAAGCTTGAGGGACTTGGGAAAGTTCAGCCTGGAGAACAGGAAGCATCTGAATGGTTGTCAGAGGAGGGAAGGGAGCAGTTTCTGTTGGCAGCAGAGGATAGGTCCCACAGTCATGGCTTTAAACTATGTGTAGAACAGCATCAGTTAGATATCAGGGGGAAAATTCACAGGAAATATTATTCACAATCAGAGCAATTCAGCAATGGAATTGACTGCCTAAGGGAGTGCTGAGCTCCCCCTCACTGGTAGTCTTTAAGCAGAGGCTGGACAGATGCTTATCATGGATGCTTTATGCTCATCCTGCATTGAGAAAGGAGTTGGACTAGATGGCCTATATAGAAATTTCCCATATCCTTCAGCTCACCAATACTGTGGTTCAAGAGACCACCAGGAACACAGCAGGACATGGCAGGAAGTTCCACAGTGGAGGTGGGAGGGATTAGCAAAAGAGCACATCTGTCAGTGAAAAACAGGTGTTAGATACAATTCTCATATATTTTACCTGTAATTCACCATGAGAATGAAAGAATATGTGGAGTTCAAATATACAGACTTAGCAATGCACATTCTCTAGCCCACTGCTGACAAAATGACACATGCTGGAATCCATTCACACAGAATGGAAGTGGGCATGCGCATGCTGGCTTGTGTGTTGAGTCTATGCCCATACAAAGGCCCCATGATCAGGAATGATGCTTTTGCAGATTCTCCAATGCCTGTAGAAAGTTAGCACCGTTCCTATGCATGTACATTTTGTGTTCACAAGCTGGAGACAGCACATGGGGGGGGGGAGACACAGTACACTTATGCCCACTCTCCCTCTCTATTTATTGATTTCAATACCTGTATTGCCATCTCTAGAGGCCATACATGTTTAGTGTATAAGTAATATACATGTTTGCTGGCTTAAGAAGCCAGAGGAAGTATACATATGTGTGATGAAAACATGTTGTGTACTTAGGATTGTCCAGAACGGTTGCATAATTAATATGGTGCCAGGCCAGGTTTTGTGTTTCTCGCTGCAAAAAAGTAGTGAGAATAGAAAGGAATTTTAACAGCTGTGCTTGTCATTGCTTTGCTAAACCCATTAACTGAGTCATTTTGCAGAAGCCAACAGGCCAATTAAAAACCACAGATCTCATGGGCTGATGGTCTACAGATTCCCAGTCTTATTAGGCTTCTTCACAACATTCTTTATTCATACTTGGGACTTTGTGTGGGCACAATAAGTCTAGTAAAAGAGATAATTCTCGTAAAGAACAGCTAGTTTAAGTTTATTGTAAGGCTCAGGGAAATTTACGATGTCCTTAAAACTAAATAAGTTCAAAACATATAAACTGTCAATTATCAGAACAAAGGAGCTTATAAAGCTTGAAGACTAACACATATACCCCACCTTCCATCTTAGGTAAATACTAGCCAATGCAGAGGATATATGATGACCACAAACACACCTCTGGCCCTCTTTCCAGACCACAGATATGATCAATCTCTCAGACTTCCTTGTCCTTGGAAGTGGCAGACCACAGAAATGCAATAGGATAGAAAAGGCTGAAACATGATGATGACATATGTATCTGGATCACTGGTAAATGACAGGGGAGATTTCAGAAATTTGCTGGGTGGAAGAGGAGCTGGCCTCAGAACACGCCCTGCTCCCATTAAGTTGCTCTAGCCTAGATCAATTTGGAGGGCAGGTGGGGGGAGCCAGGCTCCGTGCACCATCTGGAGGGGGCTGTGGGAAGCTTGAACACCCCCCCATGTCCTCCAAACTGAAAGAGGCCAGGGTCATGCTCTGAGGCCAGCTCTTCTTCCACACAGCAAACTTCAGAAACTGTAAAGGTAAAGGTATCCCCTGTGCAATCACTGAGTCATGTCTGGCCCTCTAGCGTTTTCATGGCAGACTCAACACTGGTTTGCCAGTGACTTCCCCAGTCATTACCGTTTACCTCCCAGCAAGCTGGGTACTCATTTTACCGACCTTGGAAGGATGGAAGGCTGAGTCAACCTTGAGCCGGCTGCTAGGATTGAACTCCCAGCCTCATGGGCAGACAGCTTCAGACAGCATGACTGCTGCCTTAACACTCTGCGCCACAAGAGGCTCAAGAAACTGTAGGGTATGACTAATTTAACCAGTAACTTACCATGTTTTCATAGCCACATGGTGCCAGAGACAGCCATGCTAATATGTGAATTTGCACTGCTTTATGGAGATTGGGTTAATTCTGTTAACTGTGGCGACTACTGAGGACGGGTGTTGCTTGGTTTTCAATCTCCTTGCTTTGGGGCCTTTCAACTTTCCTATCCGTCTCTGCCTCAATTCTTCACTTAATGGAGTTTCCTTGGCTATTTGATACTCTTCAAATTTGATTACTTTTATTACTAGCTCTGGTCAACTTTATAACTTTTCCTTTAACTTTCCTTTAATCTTGTATCATCCTGATCATATGACATGACAGAATTTATACATTTTAGAATTCTCCAGGCCCTCATTCCTTTATAAACTAGTTTTTAAAAAGGCATAAATATCCCTTTCAAAGAAAATAAAATCCCCAGAAAATGTGGCTCCAGACTGCCTCTAATGATCCGGTCTCCTTCATTCCCTAGCTTTGGCCTTGACAAGACAGTGACAAGGTTCCCAAGACCTAGCAAGGGATTCAAACAAGCAACCAGGGCCAGCACTGCCCTCCCAACTTTTAAAGCTAAGCAGCATCTGTATCTCCTTTCCTCTCTCTTGTCTTGTCTTCCCATCACCTACCCTCCCCAAGTAACTGCATTCTCCAGAGAGGGGAGTGGCAGATGCTAGTTGATCAGTTCTGCGACCTATGTGAGGAGTGAAATTAAAAGCCAGAGGCATCAAGTACAATAGAGGTAAGACATCCTTCATGGCTAAATTTTTGCCTGGAGGTTAAATGGCTATTCTGCGGATTCTAATTTCACTTCAGAAATGGGGGAAATCTGCAGGAAAGACTCTCAACCTTTCTGCTCCCAGTCTGCCAGGACTGTGCAAGGCGCAAGATGCCCTTTAACGTTAACAACAGAATTATTATAGCTTCTTGGCTTTAGGACACAGAACTCCACACTACATTAATCTGCACACTCTCTCTAGACCTCTGCATCAATGACAAATGTATAGTTATCCTAGGAACAGTCTAGATGTAAGGCTTGAAGGGTGGGGGTGGAATTCCTGTCTTGAACACCAAGGAAAGAGGGGATATAAATATTTTAATAAATGAACAAACAAAAAAATGTTTCCTAAGCCTGATTCATAATGAACAATCAATTTGGCCTTTCCACCAAATCCTTTGTATGTTCCAGTAGTGACCACAGATAACTTCTGGATACCAAAGTCAGCCAAAACATGTGGACTCCTGGTAACATCAGTAGATGGAGGGCAGGGAGAAGAAAACTTAAGTACAGCTGAGAAAGTAAATGTTTTATAAAGAGTTGTGCAGCACAGAGTCCCCTGGTAACTACGGCTTCCACAAAGTCTACACAGTACCTTGCAGCAGTTATGGAAGGATACAGCTGCAGAGAAAAGACACTAAAAATGTTATACTCCTGTTTCCCGAAGAACAAAGCTGCAATCAGCAGCATCATAAATGCGTGAGGGAGAAAATAAGATATTTACCTTCAGAAAAAAAAATTAAGATGTTGTCTTTAAGAAGATATTATTAGTGAGAGATCAGAGCAATTTTTTTGATCAACGACAGAGTACTGTGACTAAGTACATTTCATAGTCTACCAAGCATCAAAATAGGAAAATGCCTCCTGCACAGAGCTTCTACAGCAAGGGACTGTAAAGCAGAAAGACTTTACACTTAATGGAATGAAAATTGCATCTAAAGCTCAATTGCTTTTGCATGCTTGCTTGCTCCTTGCTTGTCTGTGTGTTTGTGTGTGTGTCTGTATATAAGTGCATACATTTGGCTGCCTGATTATCTCCCGCCCAGTTGGGATTCTTTCATGGGGCTTTGCTGATCCTTGAAATATTGGCAGCCAAACAAATCACAGCAATCCTTGAACCATCCCTAACACTTTGGCCACAAAAAGTACAAACCTAATCCTCAAGAAACACTATTTCTCACAGAAAAAAACAGTCTGTTAACCAAGCAGGGGAGAGATGAAGTTTCTGATAAAAGCATGGTTCCATTTAATTATCTATAGGCCAGGGTTAAAGACAAGTTCCTTGTCTTGGACCACTTGTTCCTTACTGTGGGCATAGGGTCTAGCAGTGGTCCTGGATAAACACTTAAACATTCTTATGATGTGCACTTCCTTGTGTACTCTAACTCTAGTCATTCAGAATGCATTTCGAGGTTAAGCCGTTGCATGTTCCAGCACACAGGACTGTGGTTAGGTAATGTGTCCCAAGGGTGTGTCACGCACGCATTTTACAATCACTTAATGACTATCATTATTAGTAGTAATAATTAGCTCTATAATTCTAATGTTTTTGAAACCCCTTAAAAGATCAATCCTTAAAAGTATCCTGTAAAATTACCATTTTACAGACAGAAACCCTGTTATGAATGAGATGGTGGCTATGGGAGATCCTCAGTTGGATCTCCCCATGTATTTTTATAATGTAGAGCACCTCTCCCTCTCCCCTACAGTTTGGATCAGTTTGGATCTGTGCTCCAAAAATTACCTCTTCTTACTTGTTATTAGCCTCACCTGAGACACAAGCCAAGTATAATATGACTTGTATCCCTACCACCATAGAGTCCCCAATTTAAACCAGGAAAATGGCACATGGAAAGGACTGAATGCTCTTTTGTCTATCACAACCTCATATGGTTGCCAGCCTCCAAGTAAGGCCTGGAGACCTTCCAGAATCATGGCTATATCAATACCACAGAGATCAGCTTCCCTGGAGCAAATAGTTGCTTTAGAGGTAGGACTCCATGGCATTATACCCAGTTTGGTATACCCTACCACCCCCCAAGCCCTGCCCTTTCCAGGTTCTACTATCAGGAATTTCTCCAGGAATTTTCTAACACAGAATTGGCAACTCTACAACCCGATCTGAACCACTCTCCCCGCAGCTACTTTTTAAGGTTACAAAATATGTTCTCCCCCTTAATGTTTAGACCTAAGAAAGAGTGCTGATTTCTCAAATTTCACATACTAAGTGCACTAGCCTTTGAAAGCTAGATCAGGACTGCAATCCAGGTGAACAGTCTTGATGGATTTTTCCTGGTGGGTCAGGATTGCTGTCCAATTATCATTTTGCTTTTAAGCCAAGAATCAACTCCACTGGCTTGAGCAAATATTCAGCACCCATCTCCAGTGTTCAAGTAATACACATTCACTTCCCCACCATACCATTTTAGGCCATTCCTCCCCATATATATGCTAATAAAAGCCCCTTGTCAGCCAGTGGGTTATTGTTTCCCTCATCCCTGGCCTTTTTGCTTTCCTAAAGCTTTTACCTGCCTTGGTTTACTGAAGCTCTTGCTTCCTTTTGATAGCTTCTCTGAGTCCAGCTCTTATGAAATGCAGGGGCCACCTAGAGTTAACCACCAATTTTTAAAGTATTTGTATTACTCTTGCAATTATTGCAAGTTACAGAGATGCAAATGATAACAGGAAGTAACTATCAATATATATTAATTATCTTACTTACCTCCATGTCAGATCTCAGAAGGTAAGCAAGGTCAGCCCTGGTTAGTATTTGGATGGGAGGCCACCAAGGAAGCCAGGTTTGCTACTCAGAGGCAGGCAATGCTTTGAATGCTTCTTGCTTGAAAACCTTACAACAGCCTTGCTCAACTTTTTTACTTTTGAGAAACCTCTGAAACATTCTTCAGGCTTCAAGAAACTCCAGAAGTGGTGCGATTGTGCAGAATACGGTTGAGAAACATAGCTGTGAACACACTCACCTGGGGCCCCTTCCCTTCCCCACCCTTCCAAACCCATCATCATTGGCTGTATATATGGAAAGGACTGAATGCTCTTTTGTCTATCACAACCTCATATGGTTGCCAGCCTCCAAGTGAGGCCTGGAGATCTTCCAGAATAACTCCCATTCATTTGGGAAACCTTCCAGGGCCATCAAGAAACCCCTGGGTTTTGTGAGTGGAGAAAGCGTGCCCTACAGAGTTGCTATAAGCCAGCTGCGATTTGACAGAACTTTCCACCACCAGTTCCCATGCATCTTGTGGGTGTTCTCCTCTTCCTGTGACCCTTTTCAAACCTGCCTTCCTGAAATGCTTTGGGAAAGACCACAGAAAAGCCAGCATGGAACTCATACCGCTACGAAATCTGAATCTTCCAGCTCCCACCCAAATCAAAGCCATTTACCATACAGCACCCAATTCCCACCTGCCAACTGATGCCAATCATCTCTATCCCAGGATGATGTTACTTCAGTGTGGCAGCAGATGCTAGCAAGAATAAATAGGGTTAGATCATCAGCAGATGAGGGAGTGGGTGAATCATGGAAAGCACTGAGTGCTGAGCGTATCAGAATGGATAACACTGCAATCACCAGGAACAGTGCACAAGATCAACAGACATTGTGAACATCTCTCAAAGTTTGGAACTAAAAATCCGTCTCAGACATCTGAACAGCAATCATTCAATAGCAACAGGAAGGTGGGGAGGGGACTAGATGGCAGACAGGCTGAAGAGAAGTTTCTCTGTGCCATTAATGATATGTTTATCTAGGCTCTCCTCCAAGTAGCTCAAGGTAACATACCCCCTTCTTCCATTACTATGACAAAAACCCTCTGAGGAAGGCTAGGCTGCTGACTTTGCTAACTTGGTGGCTGACCAAGCTACACATTACATTTTATTTTTTATTTTATTATGCTACTTCCTATCCCTTTATCCATAGGATTTGGAAAAAAGGAAATAAAAATAAATCAATACATCATTGACCATAACAGGTATTTTAAAACGCATGCATGAAATTTAGCAACACTTTCCAACCAGTCTATATCGCTAGAAAACAATAATTTCAAGATGAAGAGGTGGTTTTTATACCCCATTTTTACTGCCCAAAGGAGTCTCAAAGTGGCTTACAATCGCCTTCCCTTCCCTACCCTCTGGAGCCAAGAGAGCCCTGACAGCATTACCTGGACTGTGACTAGCCCATGGTCACCCAGCTGGCTGCATGTGAAGGAACAGGGAACCAAACCTGGCTTACCAGATCAGAAGCCTCTGCTTTTAACCACTACACCATGCCGGCTCTGACATTTGACACTGGCTGCAATAGGGACATACAGTTAGGGAAGCCCCTCCTCCCAATACAACTCAGTTCATAAACTCAGAACCATAGCATACAAGGAGAAGGGGCTTTTGCCTTTCCCACATGCCTTTTGTCCAGCCCAAATTTGCCCTGGTGAGGACAATATTTGCCCTGCTGGTGGTTGCACATGTATTGATGGGCTATATGAGCAGCTGCCAAAGGGCCAAATAGTATTCCTAGGGTTGGTTTGGGTCAAGAAAACAACATGGGAAAGAAAGCAGGAGCTATTCTCTTCCCACATTGTGGACCTTGCCCACAGGGAACTCACAGCTGACGTCTGCAAAATCATGTGGTGATCATGTGCCAAACATAACATATACAGACCAGATTTGAATCCAGGTTTACCAAACATTATACTCTTATCACTCCCCCATCTTGTGCTCGCAGGGACTTGAACAGGAAGACAAAGCAGACAAATGACAGGCTTGCTGTTGCCCCCACCAGAAGACTTCCCCTCAAAACTGGAATATATACTCTGCCGCAATCTGCATGCTTGGGGAACACATTTCCCAGAATGTTTTCTCCCCCATTAAGTTCCACTTGCATGCAGGTGTTTCACTTCCCTTCAAGCCATTCTCTACCTGGCTCCAACACAATCCATCCAGGCCTGGCTTGTCTCCTAGCCTTTCTTTTCCAACAGCAGACATGTGCCAATGACTCCCTGATTTTGACAATTCGTTCAGACATCTAGGTTTTTCCTAGCAGCCTTCAGACATTTGGCTGCTGTGATCAGCTGTTCTGGCCTGACCCTAATTTTCTTCACTAATTCAGTCATGCCCTAGAAAATCTGTTCCTGGCATCTGCCCTTCATCCTTTCAGGTGAACCATGAAGCCAAGAACCTTTTATTTTATCTTATTATTTTGCACTGTCCAACTATTCAGCCAGACTGGCCTCTAGAACTGGCACTTTCAGGGGCTTTTTGTTTTGCCTTGAAGGGATGCACTTATTTTAGCATGGGATGATGCACTAAGAGTAACCATGTTCATTCTCCATACGGCAGTCATATTCAATCATGTATTTACATTCATACTTTTAGGTGAGTAGCTGTGTTGGTCTGAAGAAGCAGAACAAAGTTTGAGTCCAGTAGCACCTTTAAGACCAACTAAGTTTTATTCAAGGTATAAGCTTTCATGAACAGGCACACAGATGTCTGACAAACTATGCATGCACATGAAAGCTCATACCTTGAATAAAACTTTGTGGGTCTCAAAGGTGCTACCGGACTCAAACTTTGTTCTAGTGCATTCGTAGTGCATCTATAGGGCCTGCAACTCAATGTTACAGCATGACAAAGTGTCAGATTGAACCTTTGTAACTAATTAATTTGACACACCTCTCCCTAAGTAATCTTGGAGGAGGGGCTACATTATGCACTTTATGCCTCTGCTCTTCTGTGTGGCTTACTTTGGTGAAGCCATTTATTTATTTATTTGATCTTTAGCCCGCCACTCTCAAGCAACTCGAGGTGGCTTACATAAAACATAAAAACCATTAAAACCCTTACCCCATAAAAGCCACATCACCTCAGCAAACAAGACAGCTAAATATATATATATTTTCCCCTACCCACAGCCAACCCCCAGGGGAGGTCAGTGAGGTGGGGGGCTGAGGGGGGGGGTCGATCTTAATCTGGGCCTCAACCAAAGAACTGGTGGAACAACTCCCTTTTGCAGGCCCTGCGAAACTTTGAAGTTTTTCTGCGCCTAGTCACTGTCGGGATACAAGCACGATATATGTTTAGAGGCCCCTAACTGACCTCAGCTGACTTCTGGCTTTGCTTCTTGGCTGGCCTGCTACAACTCCACTGGCTCTAAACGTATCCATTAGCTCACAATATTTCCTACACTTCCTTGCACATTGCTCCTCCCAGGACTGCCTGCAGGATGGAAGGCTGAGTCAACCTTGAGCCGGCTGCTGGGATCGAACTGCCAGCCTCATGGGCAGAGCTTTCAGGCTGCATGTCTGCTGCTTTACCACTCCTCTGTTAAAGAGACAGGACATTTATTTTCTAGGCAGCTGGCAACTCTACCTGGACCCTAAGGACTCATTCTTAGCACCTGATTGGCTAAGACAGGACCAATGGGGTTGATGGTAAGGACAATAGTGCCTTGCCATCAAAGCTCTCCAACGAGGCTCGCAACTGAGATGGGGCTATTCCCTAACCAACCTTCTCCCCTGTAAATGTAATAAGAAAACCAGTGCAACAGTGCCTGAACTGCTACTGTGCTCCAGCCCAGACAAGGCCTAACCTAGTATTGTATTAAAACTGTAAGCAGCTAATCTTCCCATCATTTGGTATGTATTTCTTCTTTCTTTAGTGCCCTGGGGCTCAATCCTTATGAAAGCCAAACACATGCATAGCAGGACCAACCCACAGAGTGTGGTTTTAATCTCTGTGTGTTTTTACATTCATTTATTTGGCAGCATTTTAGCAGCTCGTCTGCAGATGGCACTTTTTATCTCTGAGAAAATATTCCCATAAAAAGTGAAGGGAACTTGTTAGAAAGAATGCAAACAGAGCGTGAAACTGTCATCAGAGACTATTAATGTCTCCTTAATGCATGAACTGAACTGGAAACCTATCGGAGAAGAAAGGGGGCAGGGGCATAACTCCAGGCGTGCAACCGCCTCTCCCTGCCCTCTCTGCTGTCCCACAGCAAATAAGGCTGATGTCCAATAAACGTCCTTGGTCCCCAGTTTAATACCACCGAGAATACCCAATTACACTAGAAGGAGCAGTAGAAAACAACAGCCTTCGTTTCTATTTCAGCTTCAATTCCATTTACAAATGAAGGAATCTCTGTGAACACAGGATTTCACGTGGAATCAAGGCAGCTGTACTGGCGATCTGTCCCCAAATTTCAACGTCTCAGAGCTCCTGTACACATTTGCTTCCAAGAGCTCAGAGTCTGTGCCCATAAGAACTCTCAGGACTGTAATGTTCACAGGAAATTATGTGCTTCCAGGGGTTATCTTGTTCTAGGCTTCAAAACAGGGAATACTTCATGAATATAATGTTCTTCATTGTATATGTAGAGCATTTCCCAACACTGAAGAGGCTAATGACATCCCCATGCATACAGAATCCATATGGACAGTAGACACCTACTGCTGAATTCTGGAACATTCCTATTTATGTGCTACTCCTTAGATTATATACCCAAAGTTCCTGATTGCCTCTACACAGCTAAAACCATAACTTCAGCACTGATTAAAGAAAATTCAATGGAGCAGTGATCTCCAATGTGGTACCTGTGGGGCACCCAATATTGCCTGATGCCCAATTCATTCTTCCCCAGAGGCAATACTGACTTTCCTTTACCTCACTGGGGCTAAAGTTACTTCAGAATAGCTTAGAAAGCACTTCTTTCAGAACAAGCTGCCTCCATCTCAGGAAGACACTTAGCCTGAAATAGCCATATGCCCATGTCAGCCATTTTGTTCTAAAAATTCCAGAAGTGCTCATAGCATGGGGGCCTCTGCCTCATAAATAAGCAATGTCAATCACCAACTTGTCTCTAATACAGAAAAAATGTATCCAATCAGTCCATGAATGGAAGTTTTCTCATTTTTCTCTCCATTCCCTGACAGATGATTCCCGGGGCTGTAGGGTCTTATGCAGAGAAACAGCTAGTGGGTCTTGGTCTGGAGTGAGATGGGTTATGGGAATGAAATCAACCCTTTTCTTCTGTGGGGCTATTGGCAACATTAGAGTTTTATCCCATCAATCAAACATGGGGGGGGGGGAAATGTCAAAATGGAAAATGCTGAATGTGGAAAATTTTGAGAATTTTATGTGTCTCCGCTTTTGTTTCAGCTCTGTTTGCTCACAATTTCTATGGAGAGGGTTGTTGCCAACATGCTCATTCAGCATCATTTCCAAGCTGCTTTTGATCATCCGTATAAGAGCCTCTTGTGGCGCAGAGTGGTAAGGCAGCGATATGCTGTCTGAAGCTGTCTGCCCATGAGGCTGGGAGTTCAATCCCAGCAGCCAGCTCAAGGTCGACTCAGCCTTCCAACCTTCCGAGGTCGGTAAAATGAGTACCCAGCTTGCTGCTGGGGAGTAAAATGGCAATGACTGGGGAAGGCACTGGCAAGGCCACCCCATATTGAGTCTGCCATGAAAACGCTAGGGGGCGTCACCCCAAGGGTCAGACATGACCCGGTGCTTGCACAGGGGATACCTTTACCTTTACCTATAAAAGTAGGAAATCTTTTCTAGGCAGCCACAAGGCAAAAGTTTACTCTACTTTTCTATGTTGTCAACTATCATGCTATCTTCTCCCTCATTCCTGTGATTCCTTTTCTTATCCACTCCATCTTTGTCATGTTTATCTCAGCTAGCTCAGCTCCAATTTCTTATTGACTCTGGAAAAGCCATGCAAGTGGCTTTTCTGGACAGCCCATTCCTGGACAGCCACATTCTTCACACACGGAAGTTTCTGGTTGGACCAAGCACTTTGTTGCCTGCAGGTCATGTGGTACTTGAGACTTAGACATATTGCTTGGTTAGCTCTTCTCCCTCCAAAATGCTGCTAGCTAGCTTCTGTGAAGAGGCTCCTGAGGCAATAAGGAACCAACTGTCAAGGGAATGGGAAGCCATGATAGATGTCCTGGTCTTCGGATCTTCGTGCTCATCTGGGTGGGGAAATGGCAAGTGGTTTGGACCTCAACATCACACAGCTTGGAGGCAAAGGATTCTACGGCAACTATTGACAGACAGGAGCATGTGGGGAAAGTTCTCCCAGAGAGATGCTGCTCAGTAGGGCTAGGGACAGGAGCAGCAGCAGCAAAGTCCCATTTCCTCTTACTAATTTCTTATTTTTATTTGCAGTTCTTTCTCTTTTGAAAAATAAGTGCTGGTGCAGCTCAAGGAGCTTCAGCCAACTCCTGTTCCATAAAGGAAACTGACTGACTGAATGGGAGGAAGAAATCCTCTCCCTTAGGAGGAAGTTGCTACTGTGTCCTTGCGTTCTGCCATCCAGGAAAGTATCTTCCCAGTCATCCTGATACAGATTGAGACTTGTCCTCTTTTACATTCTGCTTTCCCCTCCAAAACTGTAGTGTGGGGGGGAAAAAACCCCATAGGAATCTGCCCTTTTCATGTATTTTCTGTAGCTGGACTTGCTTCTTCTTCTTTGTCATATACAATTAGTTTTTATCCGTGACCTGCAAAATGCTTGCCCGACAGTGCTCACGACGCAATTGACATTTCTCATTTTGATCCCGGCGCTCAGAGTACGCTTGCTCTAGGTCATGATTTTGGAAAGCAGTCCCCCGCTACACAGCAGCGGGCTGAGTGAATCAGGGAAAGCACCACTGATATTTTATTAGGATGATTAAAAGCATTGTGGTTTGGCGAGCATTAAATAACTTACCCCAAATTAACTCTCAGCTCTGTGAGCATGTGTAATTCTAATTGGGAGCTTTCAGCACTGTGAAATTTTCAACACAAAAGGGAACACACACAGTTCTCAGATAATGAACCGCAAGCTTTTCATGGACAATTTTTGCAAGAAAATCTTGTTGTGTATCTTCTACATACAGCAGTAATTTCAGCAGAATCAACACACTGTTTTCTGCCACACTCTGCATTGCACACAAACAATGAGGTAACAGTATAAGGTGAAATGTTTGGAATGAGTTATCCAAAGCATATATATGTTGAATAGGGTTGCCAACTTTGGGGTTTATCAATTCAGAAAAATTTGAAGGCTATTTGATGGAGTGATGATACCCATATTAGGAGGCTATTCCTGGGGCTGGTCCTAGGATGGGAAGCTCATCTTCCTTGTTTTCTCCTTCCCAATAGAGCCTTCTGAAACCTCCATAAGTCAAAAGTCACTAGATGTAGAAAGGAGAGGGAATAGAATAAAATCACTTTCCATTTCCACTGCTACCAACTAGGTGTTTTCCACCAGCAGAAGCCCCACTAGAGGAAGAGGGTGATAATATCCAGGGAACGGTGATTTTGCCCAGTTGCTGTGTTTTGTTGCTCCCTTCCCAGGCACACTGGCTTTTTTGTTCATGGGAATTTACCAACCTCTGGGAATGCTTTTATCGTGATAGAGCAGCCTTTCTCAACATTTTTACAGTTGAGAAACCCCTGAAGCATTCTTCAGGCTCCAAGAAACACTAGAAGTGGCACAATCATACAGAATACAGTTGGGAAGCATAGCTGTGTACATGCCCACCCGTGGTCGTTCCCTTATCCACCCCCTACAGGCCCATCATTGGCCATTGTGGAAGGGGGCAAGATATGGTCATAAAATGCAATAAATATTTAACAAAAAATTTAAAATATATTAAAAATTAATTCTCACACATTTGGAAAACCCTTCCAGGGCTGCCAAGAAACCTCAAAGTTTCACAAAACCCTGGTTGAGAAAGCCTGTGACAGAGAAAGCAGGGTAAGAACTGCTTCCCTAAATGTTTTTATTCTCATGGTTTGTAGGATTGTCAGTTTCCATAGGAAAAAAACTGGTCCAATGAGTCAGTGTGCAGTATCTTTACTTACTACACCAAGTTTTAAGGTCAAAACTAGGAAGTTCAGAGTATTATCCCAGCACAATAGAAATGTGACAGGTTCATATACTTCTCCTGTGACTTCTATTTAATGGAATAGCTTTCCTGAAGTTGTTAGAAAGTTGTCGCAGTTCTGCAAGCTGTAGATGATAGAATTATTCAGGAGAGATTTAGATGCTGTCACCTAATTCTTGGTTAGTTTTTTATGCATTTTAAATTATATATTGTTTTTATTATGAATATAACATGCCTTGACTCTGATTTTAGAGAAAGGTAGGCTAAGAATGTTCCTAAGAAATAAAAATATATTACCTTCCTAAATATAGCCAAACTAGATGTGACAATATATGAATGCAGTTAGCAGCTCCAGGAGCCAACTGATATCACAGAACAGCAATCAGGGAGATATCATCCTCTCTTCCTATGAGGCACAGAACAAACCTGGGTCAGGCACCAGACCATTGCTATCTAGAAAGGACAGCGGATTCATGGATCTCATACACATCACATCCAGTTTGGCTCCGAGAGACCCTGTGTACAGAAGCCTCAGACCACTCCTAATAGCCTCCAATCCTGACACACTTTACAGATACGAGTCCCAGCACCCACACAACTATCACGACAGTCTTGCTTGATCAAGAGGGACTTCCTATCCAAATACATTCCTCAGAGAGCACTCCACTCTGCCAGAACCAACCAGCTGAGGATCCCTGGCCCAAAGAAGTACATCTAGCATCAACCTGGGCCTGGGACTTCTCAGCCCTGGCCCCCACCTGGTGGAACAAGCTCCCCAAGAAGCTCTCCAAGTAAGCTCCTAATGGAGCTTACTAAGTTCTACAGGGCCTGCAAGAAGGAGCTCTTCCGCCAGGCTTATAATTGAAGCCAGTCAGGAAATTCTCCAAAACAACTAATCCAGCCTCCCTTTTTTCTCTCCCCCCTCCCTCCCACCCATATCGCCCACCACCTCCTCATCTTTCTAATTTTGCAGGAAATTTTTCCATCATCAGTGCTGAGAATCCACATTTTATTAACAATCTTTAAATTTTTAAATGGTTCTAATGTGTTAATTGCTTTTATTTTTTTGTTACCTAATTTATAATGTAATGTGGGTTTTGAATCTCCTGTTAACTGCCTCAAGACGGCAAGATCAAGAGGGGCAGTATACAAATTAAATTATAAATAAGAACTTCCACTATCTAACAGAACAAGGCAGGTGAACAGCAGGCAGCATCTTGATTATTCCCTTTTACAAGGAAACGCAAGATGCCACCCAAATGTGAACTGACATGAGCACAAACAGTTCTCTTCTTGGCAGGAATTGGGAGGGGGAAGGTAAAAGTTAGAAGGAAAGTGTAATGGTGTACCTCCACATGGGGTGTCTGAGGGCAGTGTTACTTGTTAGGGTTTAGTTCATGCTCATTTTTAATGACTTCTTTCTTTTCCAAATAGAGCTAACATGGCTGGATTTCTTGCCAAAGGGTTATAGGGGTTTGTTTACACTTTAATCCTCGGCTGTATTTGGGTTAAAGGATGGCTTTATTCACTGGGGAAATGGCAGGAGGAGGAAGACTAGAGCCACTCTCCAGAGCCATTTCCCCCCCACCCAAAAAAGTTGATCCGGCAGCTGTATTAAGAAAAGAAAAATCCTTTTTAAAATGCTGACAGAGCTAAACCTAAAGGATAAATCTGACCTTATAGAGAAGCTAACCAACCCCGTGAAGACCACTTGCCCCATTATGGGAAGCCAGCTACGGACACGGAAAAGCGAAGAGCCATCCCCACTGGAACTTAACAATAGCCAAATGTGTTTCTGCATTCCCTTGGCTCCTTGTTTTGAATTAGCAAAATACTGTGCATCTTGGAAACATGAACGCCACAAGGCCAGTGAGAAGCTGCAACAGGATCGCTCTTTCCTCATTAAGCCTTCCTTATGTCATCTTGAAAACACAACTGAACTGTTCCAAATTAAAGAACAAATACATCATTTAACATTCTATTAATAATGTTGACTATATTATCTTTAACACCTTCATTGCTCCTGGCTTCAGGAGGCACATAAAGCGGGTGGCCCTACCCTTTTGGCATATGAACACACATAAAGATTTACATTCCAGGAAAGGAGGAGAGAGCAATAAATGTTCTCCTTATAAGGACCATCTAAAATGCTGGCATCCCAATGGCATTCGTAAAGATTTATAAATACACTGCACACAGTTCAGCTGCCCACTTAGTACTTAAAACTTTTTTTTAATTGTAACTGTCAGCCTAGAGTTTTAACACTCACCTCCAGTGCTTGGTGAATGAAGAACAGGATCCCTCGTGGCATTTAAAATGACACAGAGAAGAGACTCAAGTGGCCCTTGAGAGCAAACACTGTGTCCTTATAATAGACACATTTTCCAAATCAGCATCTGAACACTCATGCCTATAGACACAGACCTGCAGATTGACAACTGGTTTAATAATACCTTTTTATACACTGCTATAAAGTGCCTTTATGATCCCGTTTCTGCCAGGGATGAAGCCAGCTTGATTTTTCTGATCTTACAACAGCCATTATTGTTGCTGAGCGATTATGGGTTAGCCATAAAATACCAGGTGGGTGGGGGAGGGGGAGCCATTGTTTCCAATGAGAGCCATCTGCATGGTCTAGCAGCAAAGAATCTGTTCATGGGGAATGAAATTATGACTGGGGTAAAGCTGCAAGAGACTTGTCCCAGATTTGGGTGGAGGGAGATAAGGCATGCCACACTACATGCCATTCTAGTACATAGATAAGTTCACAATGCGGACCCTGCTACTGTTTTCCGTCTACCAGTACAGCCACACATGGCTGATCCTGCCACTCATCTTGATGTAACAGTTTCACTACCCAAAGCAGTCCTAAAATAGCTTAAAAACATCCTTCCCTTCCTCTCCCCACAACAGGTAAGCTGTGAGATAGGTGGGGCTGACAGAGCTCTAATAGAACTGCTCTGCAGGAACCGCCTTATGAAAATTGTGACTAGCTCAAGGTCACCCAGGTGTATGCATATGGAGGAGTGGGGAATCAAACCCAGTTGTGGACTCCAAATTAGAGTCCACAGTTCTTTAACCACAGCACCACACCAGCTCTTAAATAGGACTTCATGCAAGGTATATTTATGCTTTCTTACCTGCTGTATGTATGCAACCAGAAGGCGGTCTGCTAAGATGGCAATAGAAGCAGGAAAAGCATAGATCTGCTAGCCCAACAGCACAAATGCAGCATGAAAAATGTGAATTCTGGACATTCTCCCAAAACGGCATTACGGGGCCCACCCAAGTGCTCAGTTGCTCTACCTGGCCAAGACCCCAAGGCAATAGTGATCCTATACTGAACATCCTCCAACAGATGAAAAGACATTTTTATCCACACCAGGCACAGAGTTATTAGCTAAAGTCAGTTTTCCCCTGACCCATACACATACTCTCAAATTTCTGGTCCATGGTATATTAGGACGCTTGGTATGGGGCTGTCTGGCAAAATTCAATTTTAGTGTATGGCTCCCATCTTATTTTCATTTGAGCCAGTGAGAGAGTTATTACCAGTACAGGGGTGGGATTGAGCCTAGAATGAATATATTTTATTTCCTAATTCTTAGGCCCACAACTCACTTTTTAAATTTGGGGTGGGGGGGGGAGACTAAAGATATCTGTCTTATTTATCATTACAGGTATTTTAAGCTACAAACAATGTTGTGTGAAGGATAGCTTGGTTGCTGCATTTAGCAGCTCCATTTTTCAGCCCTATCAACATTACTGCAAATGGATCCTGCCCAGGAATAGTGGGAGACAACATCACAGGGGGAAGAATCAAAAATGAGCTGTTAACTGTTCCATCTGGTGTCATACATCAGTTCATAGGATGAAGAACTGAAATGAGAGGGTTGATCATCTTTCAGTGGAAAAAAGTCAAGATAGAAATGGTAGAGAGGCTCTAAAATACTGATCAGAGAACCACCCTGGTCTGGCTTTATGCGAACTGTAGTTAACCTGGAAAATTACAAGTGCTAGAATACTGTCATCAATTCTTCTCAGTTTGGGAACTCTTCTACTACAAAAAGCCCAGGAAGGACTCACATGTGTATCTTTTACTACAGTATATAATCATAAAGGGACTGATCTCCATCTTGAGTAAAAATAATCTGCACTTATTGCACTATCCATGAAAGACAGGGGTGCAATCTTGGGGGTCCATTTCAGATCATAAGTTCAATGGAAAGCAGAATTGCACCTCTAAGGCCTGTGCTCTACCATAGGCTGCATGAGGTGGCAGAACCATGTACAATACCACTTCCAGCCTAGGGTTGCCAACTCCAGTCTGGGAAATTTCTGGAGAGTCGGAATAGAACATACAGAGGGGCGATTTGGGGAGAGATTTGAGTCTGCCTCTGAAGCTGCCCTTTGCTCCAGGGAAACTGCTGGTGGAAAGTAGAAATTAGGTGTAATTCTGGGGGACCTCCAGGGCCCAGCTGGAGGATGGCAAAAATACAAGTTGCGGATGAAGAATCTAGTATGAACGATCTCCTACAATAAAAATAGAAACTGTCCCAAAAATACAAAAGCAGAAGGTCTTTCAGTACTAGTAACTATAAGAACTAACGGTCTTGTTGGCCCTTTCTCTGTTGTGTCAGTGTTCTTACTCACAATGAGATCTATTTACAAGGTAGAACCCTACAAAGCAAGATGACCCTTCCTGACGTTTGGAGTGGTACGGTCCGATTCACCATCTCAGGGCTCTATTCCCAATCACTCATTCTTCACCATGTGCAGATCCAGCCTAACTCATGGAATAAAAGTGCAATGAAGGTTAAGGATCTGGTGTTTGGGCCTTTGTAATCTCCACCCCCTTTTTTTTAAGCATCATGATGAGGACTAAAAATCCATCCCGTTTTTCAAGATGTAAACTAGCCACCTGCAGGGTTTGGGAATGAGTTTTTATTTCTCCTGCAGTTTTACATTCCATTCCCAGCTAAATTAAACTGCTGTGGCACTATCTGTTGTCTTCCGCGGCATGATCCATTATTTTTGGTTGCTGCAAGATGCCAGACAAACTGAGTCTCAAAACTGAGGTAGCAGAACAAATCTTTCTGGGGGATTTCTCTGACGTCCTCACCCCCACAAGAAGCTGGAAGATGAACAGCCATAGCTGCATTATAACACAAAGGGCAAAGACTTTACACATCAGAAATGTGGCAAAAAGTGGATTCACAATAGTGGCTTCCAGGGAAAATGTTCTGCAAGAAAACCTTTCTGCTCTTCTTGCTGAGTGCTCTTCGACACTTCAAACACTTCAATATGCTTCTACCCAGAATTCCTGGGCACAAGGGGTGATCAGAGAGCTTTGGTGTGGCACCCTACACCAGGCCCCTCCTGGAAATGTTTCCAAACACTTCAGGCAAAGGTTAACATCCCTGCCAAAAACACAGCTACCTAATATTTACATAGCACTTCTGATCTGCAAAGTATTTAGCTTTGCAACTTACAAACTGTGCTCATGCAGAAACAGCTCTTTCCCACCTTCCCTCACCCTATAGCCCCCTCATGACTCCCCAAACTGTATGCTGGGGGGAGGGGTCAGGGGACCGTGATGGAAAGAATGTGTCACAAGGCACAGGTGGGCTGCAGTGAGCAGAGATTGTCAGGCAAAATTATCCTTCCTCTCTGCCCTGCAAGCAGAAGAAATTGGGGGTGCAAATTCTCTGGTAATACAAGCATGCAATAGTAAATTGCCTTATATTCCCTAGATTCCTCTACCTCCCCACATACCATGAGGCACTTTAGCCCCAGCACTGTTTCTTTTTTCAGGGGTCACAGTGGCTATGTGTGGGGTCGAGGTAGTTAAGATGTGTAAGGCCTGACTTACTGGATGCAAGTCTGTAGGATTCAATTCTTAGTCTCTAACACATCTGCCTAAATAACAAGTTAATTTTGGAGGTCACTTCTATTAAATAGTGGGTTCAATGAAGACTCAACACTGCTTTTTTTCAAAACACAGCTCTTTTACGGAAAACCATCAAATGAACACAGAACAACCAACAACATGAACTTATATACATTTGGAGGTTCTTGCCAAAGCCTGTGATTGGCCCTAAGTAGAACCCTCTGATAGGTCCATTAAAGTGGCCAATGGCAGGCTAGTTCCTGCATGATAACAAATAGTCTTTTAAGAGTCAACAATATCAGGTCCCAACTCCAAGTTCCTAGTTTACACAACTATTGCCATTTAGTGAAGCTGAGAGATACCCACTTAGCTTTTAGTGACATTGATCTAAATTCCAAAAATGAGGCACTTCTGATAAGGCCACACAATGAGACAGCAAACCCTGTCCACAGACGCACACCTCAGCCATTTCGATGACAGAGCAACAAAGATTTTTGGGCTATTCTACAAAGACTACAACATGAGTGACAAGTTTATGTGTATGGGTTATTCTCAAAAAGAAAAAAAAATACAAGACATGAGCTATATGGCCAGGCTGCATGTTTAATCCTAGACGTAATAAAGTTCCATGAGCATTTAAATGCCACCAAAAAATCAGACAGCCCATCCAGGTAGCTATCTAACACGTCCATGACCACTTACTTAAATAGTCATTCTTACTATTACTTAAATAGTCACCCAATGATCTACCCTAGCCATTCAACTCTACCCTAAGTTTCCCTGAGTCCTGTAAATGTTTTTTGACTGTATTTCTATCCTTCAAAGAAACTAAAGGGAAAGGAGCTTCAGTGGTCCTGTCCCTCTGTTACACTATAATGTCACTTAATGATTTCTGAGCCAACAAGATTGATGAAGATCTACATTACTGTTACAAATAGTACAAATACAGAAAACACAAGGCTGTTAGAGAAATCTGAAAGTGGGTAGGCTTGCACTGACCATTTTCTGAACTGATCTGAATGAGTGACCAGCAGGTCTTGAAGCTGGCGCTTGCCACTGTGCAAATGAGAAATTACTTAGCTTCCATGGCCAAAACGAGGTCAATACTCCAATAAAGGAGTCAAAGGGCAGGACACATGGGGTGGGTGTAAAATAATAAATGAAATGTCACCCTAGGTCAAGACACATTTTCGATACATAAACCAAATAACCCTGTCAGTTATTTCAAGGGTACATTCTTAGATATTTTGTGCATGACCAGTATTGATGTATCTGCCAATCACATCAGATTCCTGCTCTTCCTTCAAGGAACGATATGCAGTATTTAAAATGAGGCCACACCATAGAGCTGTATGAGGTATTACAATATCAGCCACTTTATTCTCAATCCCTTTCCTAATAATCCCTAACAAGCCACCGTGTGGGAGTGGCAGAATATAAATCAAAATGTATACCAACAAACACAGAGATTATGTTTTCTTCTACGTCTCATCAAGTCCAGAGACCACGAATTTATAAACTTGGGATTTTTTGTCCCAATGTACATTACTTCACCCTTACCAACATTGAATGTTGCAGACAGAGCTGAGAACAGAAGGGGGCTGAAAAGCAGGCTGGGTCAGAAGAAATTCAGGCATGCAGATCCTTCTCTATCAAATCAAGCTGTTTTGGGGCTTTCCCATATAGCAAAATCATGACAATGTCCCTTGTATACTGCCTATTGAAGGCTTTACAGAAGTTTAAGTGTTAGAATGAAATGTAGCAAAGGAACACTTGACATGTCTGATTGCCCGATTATCCCTATGCATACTTAAGTATCATAACAGGATCAATATGCTCATTTTGTCCATTATGAACTTGAATTGAGAATATATTTAGCCTTCAGAACTCCATCCAACAGGGATGTGTGAGAGAGAGACAGAGACTGTGTGAGAGAGAATGCGTGTATGCGAGTGTGCAATTGAACTGGGTACCTTTGGGGCTTTCTCCCAAGTCCTGATCCTTGTTTGCCAGCGTATCCCACTCAGCTAGAGTGGACCCTCAGGGAAAAGAAGAGTTGGTTCTTATATGCCGCTTTTCTCTACCCTAAGGAGGCTCAAAGCGTCTTACAGTCGCCTTCCCATTCCTCTCCCCACAACAGACAGCCTGTGAGGTGGGTGAGGCTGAGAGAGCCCTGATATCACTGCTCGGTCAGAACAGTTTTATCAGTGCCATAGCAAGCCCAAGGTCATCTCGCTGGCTGCATGTAGGGCAAGCAGGGAATCAGACCCAGCTCACCAGATTAGAAGTTAGTATTCCTAACCACTACGCCAAACTGGCTCTCAGTTGCCTAATGGGGATTAGTAGAGAGATGGGGGAATTGATGGAAATCAGCACAGCCCTATATATGAGTGCGGCCACTTTCTCCCCCCAAAAGCAAAGATGTTGACCCCCCAAGTCTGTTTCATACACTGCACACAGCAAATCCTTATTTGCTATATGCTACTGTGTATATTCAACACAGAGCCATAACCAATCCATGTATCTCAAGAGGAAGAGCTAGTAACTGTTGTACACCCCATCAGAACAGATTTTTTTTGAAGCAGCAGCATTTGAATTTCACAAATAATTAAATAAATTCTCAGACCACTCATTTGTCATTCCCTACATTTTGGGCCTCTTGTGGCGCAGAGTGGTAAGGCTGCAACATGCTGTTGGAAGCTGTCTGCCCATGAGGTTGGGAGTTCAATCCCAGCAGCCGGCTCAAGGTTGACTCAGCCTTCCATCCTTCCGAGGTCAGTAAAATGAGTACCCAGCTTGCTGGGGGGTAAACGGTAATGACTGGGGAAGGCACTGGCAAACCACCCCATATTGAGTCTGCCATGAAAACGCTAGAGGGTGTCACCCCAAGGGTCAGACATGACCCGGTGCTTGCACAGGGGATACCTTTACCTTTACCTTTTTACATTTTGGGTAAGAGCCTCTTGTGGTGCAGAGTGGTAAGGCAGCGAAAATGCTGTCTGAAGCTGTCTGTCCATGAGGTTGGGAGTTCAATCCCAGCAGCCGGCTCAAGGTTGACTCAGCCTTCCATCCTTCCAAGGTTGGTAAAATGAGTACCCAGCTTGCTGGGGGGTAAACGGTAATGACTGGGGAAGGCACTGGCAAACCACCCCGTACTGAGTCTGCCATGAAAACGCTAGAGGGCGTCACCCCAAGGGTCAGGCATGACCCGGTACTTGCACAGGGGATACCTTTACCTTTACATTTTGGGTACATGGGTACATTGGGATAACTGCATTTTCATCATACATCTCTTACATTTCTTGAATAACAAAACATGCACACTTCTTCAGATCCAGAAAATGTACACCTTGAATAAAACTTTGTGGGTCCTAAAGGTGGCATTGAACTCAAACTTATTATTATTATTATTATAGTTATTTCCCGCCTCTCCCGACAGGCTCGAGGCGGGTCACAACAACTAATCCCATTAAAATTCCCATTAAAACATCAATCTACTAACATGGCGGCTAAAAATCCCATCCCTCCCCCAATTATTAAAGAGGTGAAGAGGAAAGGATAGGGGGGTAGCGTACACTCCCCTATGGTAGCTTCAGACCAACACAGCTACCCACCTAGATCTAACATGATACTTGATCATTATTAACATTCAGGAAAACCTTTGGGCCACTTACTGGCAAAGTCTGAAATTGTTTAGCTTAGGGTCTAGATCAGTCTTTTTCAACCTTTTGACAATGTAGGTGCTCCTGAAATAAATTTCAGGCTTTGAGGACCTCCCCCCCCCCCCGAAGTGATGCCAGCTGGCCATACCTCCCTGCCACACTCCTTGGAGGTGACATGCCACCAGAAGTGACATCATCACTCACACCCTTCATATTCCTTTAGCTTCCTCACCCTACCTTTACTACTACTACAGTGGCTTGACCTCATGTAGGCCAAAAAGAAGGTCAGGAACAGAGAAGACAGCTGGACCTCCCATACCACAACTTACTCCTCCCCTTTGATTTTTACATCCATGGCCTACCCTCAAGCCCTCTGTGTGGAGGTGGTCTGTTCCCTATTATATCCAAGTCCATTCAGGCAGGAGAGGAAAGGCCATGGACCCCCTCCAGAGCTCCTGCAGACCCAAGGTTGGAAATCACTTTTCTATGAGTGCATTAATTAGATGGATACGCTTTACCCCCATTTTGCAGTCCTTAAAAAGGACAGTCTGGGCAATGAAGATTATCATGCAGCTCCAGCACTGACCCACTAGCTCAGCCAACTCAGTTTCTCTGACAACCTATTTCCCACCTTCCCTGCTGTCTCTAATGGGCTGGCACCACATCTGCTAACTCAGGCCTGGCAGATCAATAGGCAGGACCGGCATGGATCAATTTTTAAAGGGAATAACACTCCTTTCCCTTGCTTCAGTAAACAGCTTCATGCATACCATTTGCATTTGCTGCCAAAATTCTAAAAGATCCATTGAGAATACACTAATCAATTTTTATTTCTCATTAAGCTGATGCTCGCAGCATACGGAAGGAAATAGGCACAGAAGGTAACTTATCACATTAGGACTTTGGGAAACCGCGATGGAGGGGAGAGAAGAGTCAGGGGATCCTATCAGTCATGGGGATGTGCCAAAGCAGGCCAATAAATCCAGACTGACAGATTTCACTAGTCACGGTCATTCATTTCTTCTACGTGCCTACGCCACTTACTGGGGACACAACTTCAACACAACAAGCCTGATAAATGGGGCAGCAAAACCACCTGCAAGAAACTACTTGGAATTCAGTTACTCAGGTCTTTATGCTATAAAACGTATGCCATAAAATTCCATTTGAAACAGAAAAGTTATTATTTTTTTAATCTACTTATCTGTGTAACTCTTAAAACAGGAAAGGAGACAGGTTTCTTTTTAACATCATTTACTTGTGTATCTCTTTGGCCCATTATGCACGGAGTGGAAGGTCCACATTCGGGGTGGAATGGCGGCGGCTAAAATCACCAATTATGCACGCTGCAGGCAGCAACCGGGCGCAGAGTCAACGTATGCCGCCGAAAAATGAGATGCGGAAGAAAGTGGAGCTTCCCGGGACCAGGGCGCAACCAGAAGGGGCTCCGGAGTAGCCGCATGCATAATCGGATACTCTGGGTTTTGCCGCCATTGCGTTCCTTCCCGTGCATAAGCGGTTTGCTTCACTTCTTCCTCCTCCACGTTCTCTATGCCGCCGTTTCAGCGGCCGTGCATAATAGGCCTTGGTAATGTTTCTATCTTGCCCTTCCTTCCAAAAGGTCAGACGCAACAACCTTGGTAGGCTACAACAAGAACCAGTGATCTGTTCAAGAGCTCATGGTGAGAAAATGAGCAGGGATTTAAACCTGGACTTTCCACATGCAAAACAGCAGCCGTATTGCAAACAGCACTGGCTATCTGAAAGGAAACATATGGCACTTCTAAAAATGTAACACGGAAATCATGATAAAACCACAAAACCCTTTCAGTCCTTGGTCAGTAAAAATAATAAATTAAATTCTAAACAAAAAAATGTCAAGGGCACATTTGGGTTTTGGCAAGTGACACAGGGTAATGATTTGCATTTCTTTCCTTGCCACAAAAATCCCAATAGACAAGCTTAGAGTCACTTTCTCTCTGACCCCGTACAATCTTGGCAGTCAAATGAAATGTCTCATTGAAAGTATTTTTGTGACAGGCCTTTTCTATCAGTCTTGCCTCCTATGAGTTTGTTTTAAGCTACATACCTTCCACTCAGTTACCAAATGTTCTTATGCTCATCACCAGCAACAAACCTAACCATTGAGTGCACTCTCCTCTCACAGAGGTAGAGCTAAACCACTCTGCCATAGACAGAACTACCCATCCAAACGTCTGCTCTTTTGCTGAGGCAGATCTGTCACCTATTGTGCTTCCCCCCCCACCCCAGATTTCATCCCCCTTCTGAAAAGGGACTGGATGCAGTGGAGATTTGGGAGTGAGAGGATGCTTCAAGAGTAATTATAGTGTCTAATTGAACATCATTGGCCAGAAATATGAATTCCAAAATGCCTTGAAATACATGCTGGTTTAGTTAGTTTTAAAGAACGTGATATATTTTCCTAACAATTTACAGTATAATCCTCAACCTTCTTAATCTGCTGAAAGCAATGCGTTTAAAAGCATGCAGCTCTGCTTGCACTGCTAATGTGCATTTCCTTCTGGAAGGCAGGAAAATGTTAAGACAGTATTCTTTTGTACAGCTTGGTAGGAAATTAATAGTAACAACATTTTTTTACATTTCCAGAAGTCAATGCATTTAACACACACTGTACTTCTTATGTTAGCCAGCATGATTGTTCCCATATTGCAGAAAGCAGGGGTGAAGCTAAGAAAGACTGACTTGCTTAAGGTCACAAGGTGAGTCAGGGTTACATCCACAATACTCATTCTCTTAGCCACGAGACCAACCTTTCTCAGCCCTGAAACATTCTTCAGGCTTCAAGAAACCCCCAAAGTAGCACTATCATGCAGAATATTGATGAGAAGCATAGCTGTGTATACACCCATGTGGGGCCCCTCCCTTTCCCACCCGCTCCAAGCCCATGATTGGCCATGGGGTGGTGGTGTTTCAACATGTTCATATATGGTTAATATCATCCGATAAATATTTAACACATTTTAAAAATATATTTTAAATTAATTAACTCCCACTCAATCGGGAAACCCTTCCTGGGCCATCAGAAACCCTAGGGTTTCACGAAACCCTGGTGGAAAAAGCTTGCACTAGACTATACCAGCCACAGGTAAACACATCAGATCTTAGTATCTGAATTTTCCAATAGATACGCTATTAAGGTTCTAAGGTCTACATTATACCAAACAGGCATAAATACTAAGATGTCAGCAAGCCCAGCATTCTAGGAAGTGTCTAGTAATTTATAACCTTATTTGGTCTCCTGGAGAACTGGCCAATATTTAAAATACAGCTCCATCCAAGCAACCCAACATAAAGAGTTCATAAACACACTGAAAGATAACAATCGTAAAAAAATGTGAAAACATAAATTACAGATCCATAACAGGAGGTTTAAGACACTGTTCTACTTGGACCAGAAGTGAAGCCATAAATAAGTGAGAGGCACTCCTGGAGGCTACCCTCTTTCTGGATTCCACCTTGCAGAATAAACTCTCATTTACACAGAGACTAGGACAGAATGGTTTACTTAATTCAAGGCAAAGGATACCATAGAATAGATCTATTGGAATAAACAATATTAATTCCTAACTGGATTTTTATAAGCATACAAACACTCTAATTTAAGGATACAACAGCAGAGTACAGGAATACCTTAACAGTTATATGGGAAATGAATATGGCCAGTCTAAGTCTTGGAAAGCTGTTTCTTTTCTGGAATTTTTAAACTCCAGATAAAATCCTGATATAGTAGCTCATAGGTAAGGACTGTTTCGCACCAAACAGTTAATAGCTAACACTACCCAGCATTTTTAATTGCAGTTAGGGGACACAACAAAATGTACACAGATTTAGTATATCAACAGCGAAAGGCATCAGTCTGGATTTATTGGCCTGTTTTGAAACTGAAGGGAGGAACTCTCATGGTAAGAACAATGTCTGGAACATAGAACAGTATTAATATTCCCATGTTGCAGGTGAGGACTGAGAGAAAACATAACAGGAGCCCTACTGGATCAGCCCAATGGTCCTTCCAGTCCAGCAACCAGTTCTCTACAGTGGCCCTGAAAGGCTCAACAGCATGGGCACATAGGTCAAATCCTTTCAATGTTGTTGGTCCAGCAACTAGGATTCAGTGATATCCTGCCACCAAGTATGGAGGGTCGACTTTGCCATTATGGAAAACAGACATTAAATGTGCCTTACTTAGTTGACCACCATGACTACATGTGGCAGTGAATTCTATTGGCTTTTCTGCATGCAATAAATATAGTAGAATGCTTACCTTGTGAAGATGCTATATTCTGGACACTCTGCATGACGTCACCAACCTCCCGTGTTTGGTCAGCAAACTGCTCACTACATCCACTATTTTTAAGTACTAGTTGGAGAATCGCATAAAGTGGATTCACCACTTCACCAACAGCAATTGCTGGAAGTTCATCTGTCAATCAACCATGCCAGGAGGGGATTGGCTGGCCAAAGTGATTGACGCTGGTAGGCAGGCCAAAGCACAACAAGACTAAAGCGAGAAAAGCTCAGGCCAGAAACATACAAGACAGCTTGAGAAGTATGGAGTGCCAGTGAGTCACGATTATTTCTCACACTTTGCAATACAGCAGGCTTCACGCTACAATGCCAAATGTGCAGAGAAGTCCTATAAGTTAATTATGCATTGTGTGAAAATATATTTCTTTTGTCTGTTATGAATAGGACCACCACCTGTCACCAACTGTGGCAGAGGATGATTTGAACAAAGGTCCTCCTGAATCACAGCTCTTTCCTTTTACTTCTTTCCAGCACTTTCTCCCAAGTGACCAGCAAACTGTTGTTGCTGTTTTTTTAAATTAAAAACTCATTTTAAAAAAGATCAAGAGGTTGGATCCAGCCACTTTTTTCACTCTCACGAAATTCCTCTCCATCACACGTGGCTTTTGTACATACAAATCCCATGATTCTCAGCATAACCTTCTAGGGTGGCCCAAGAGGTTACTGCCTTCCATTTCCACAAACAGAAAACTAGTTGGATCCAACTGTGATGGACAGCACTTAGAAAATAAGGCTCTAAGTTCTGAAACAGTGACAGTCAGTGAGGTGTTAAAAATCCTCACTAGACAGGTAGATCTGATGTGACAGGCTCTAAGTCCTATGACTGGCCAATCACAGCTGAGTGGGAATTGATATTGGCTGTGGGCTAGACAAAACAGAGTGACTGGGTAGGACAGTGAGCTTCATTTTAGAGGGAAAATGTAATGCAGTGTGGGGAAGGGTGTGTACAGTTATGTTATACTAACCCAAGGGAGGTTTTGTAGTAATATTATGTTCACTCCAAAAACTGTAACAGCTGTGCAGGATAATAAAAGGCTATGTTCATGGCATTATTCTCCCCAACCCATATTTAATAATTAAAGAATGCAAAGATTAGGTCTGATATCATTACATTGTGATTGCAGCAGACATCTCGAGGTCATATCTATCTTATCTAACTGTCAAGGTAAACAACTAAATTGTCCATAATTTTCCAGATTGAAAAGTTTCTGCCTTGACACAAAGCAGACCTGAGGCACCAGAAATCAGGATGACCAGAAAAAATGATGACATTCTCTGAAAGATGAAAACTATTCCAGAGAATGAAGTCCAATGTGGATAGCAATAATGTAAAACCAAACAGAGATGGTTGTTGCTGTGGTATGTGACTGGATAACACAACGGCCCCAAGAAATCAATTAGTGCAAAGGGACCAAGACTAAAGTAATGCTAATTTACATAAGCAATATCAGGTCCAAATGAGTTGTTACTACTTGGGAAAGAAGCCTCTAAGGACATTTCAAACAGTTCATTGAAAATATCAACCTGGTTTTCTGCAACTGTCAAAAACATTGCTCTTTTCCATGCAGATCCAAGAGGATTTCAGCCACCTGGCAGTGGCAAATTGGATATTACGATCCAGTTTAATTAACCCAACCAGAATTGAGCCAAGACTATAATACAAGCACTCTGTGATCCAGATCCAGATCCAGTTAACATAACTGGAATCTCCAGCATATTTTAGTGACTTCTGTATGCCATCATTATGGTTGGATGAAGGCCATGGTATTGCAAGCCAACTTTTCTGGCAAGTGGCTGGGGACTGAATATAGTGTACTGCACCCTTGGTTTAGGTTTTCAGACATACAAAGCTGGAGTTTCTTTCCTTGATAACTCTTGAAACAGCTGAATTAAACCCTAACAACACAGGGAATACAAGCAGTGCACAGCGACTTCAGCCATAGTAGAAGCCAGGGTGATTGTCCAATTCTCCTTGTTCTTAGACTCAGGAATAGTGTTAGAACCAGGACACAGTTCTGAAGCCGTGTATTCCAGCTGAACAATCCCACGGTAATCAATGGATCTGAAATAATTTTAACATTTTGGAGAGTCAGAGTACCTTAAGAAGAATGGAAATTTAATTCTGGGTATAAACTATCATGTGCATGCACACAAAACCAACTCAAACTTTGTTTCTATTGCTTCAGGCCAACCCAGCTACCTACCAGAAACTATCTTAATCAGCATGGGGTTTGTTTGTTTTTTGTCCAACTCTCAAACTGGACTTGGGGAGATGGGGGTGAGATAAGGGTGAGGTTGGTACAACTGGAAGAATTCTGGGTAGTGGTGCCTCATGAAAAAAAGGCATGGTGAAAGAGGAGGCCAGCAGCTTCAAAGGGGAAGGAAAAGGAGAAGAACCTCTGAATATGTCACATGGAGGAACAATGCTCAAGGCATCCTCTACCAAAGAAGATGACTCTTCAGCATGTTCTCCTGCTGTGTACATATAACTGGCCACAGCTGCTCTCAGCAGTGATGTTTATGGCAGTTAGCATCTGAGATGGCAGATGGAGTGGCAAAAAAAAGGAGGGGAAGCAAAACAAAACAAACCCAGTCCAAGTTGCTTTTCTGCATAGAGAGATACTCTTCTTGTCCTTTAATTATTTAAAAGCCATTAAAAGGCTGCTGTTTGTTGATGTTTTGTCAATGTCTGTGTTATAACCATGCAGCACATGGTCCCTGGCAAACATCACATCACATTCTTCATAAAGAAGTACAGCAGTTAGCTGCCTGTGTTAAGATCATCTCTGTGAGAAAAGCATCTGGAGTTTTGGCCACCAGGGAAGACTGCAGACATGCAAAACATATTCAGAAGGTCATTTGTCTCAAACATTTTTCACACCAGATAGGAGTTTCTATAGCTATGCAACAAGACAATGCACATGTACCTCACGGTTGGTTGAAGTGAATTTAGCAGAACTACAAGATCTGGTTATATCATGCTGGGTACCTTTCTTAGTATGTTTGGCATGAAACCAAACTAAGGCTCAATTTGGCCTCATAAAAGACAAAAAGGTTAAGGACAATTCATACCTTTTGTGACAGTTGTTTGAAGTCTTCATCACATGATGGTTCTCCACATGATGGTTTACTCATTAAGAGCAATCATTATGTATTAATGGAAAGAACACTTGCTTGTGACATAGTCATCTGAATGGATAGTTAACTGGCAGTGAAGCATCACAAAGTGGTCCCCCCAAAATAGTGTTTACATTCCATACAGGCAGTAGATATCAATAAGACAAGATGAGGAGGATAAGATGGCAACCACAAGGATGCCATATATATGCTCCAAATCATTCTGGCTAGTACTGGCCTAGAAAACTAACATTGTAAGCAGACCTACTAAACAAGATGACAATTAGTGCACAGCCTCCCCGAGAAAGCGGTTTTTGCAGCTCCAGAGATAAACTGTGCTAAACATTTGGAAGCAACAATATGAGAGAAGAGCAATAGAGCAAGGTTGGAAACATCTCACCAGCTGAAGGCGGTCTAAGCAGAGCTTCTGTTCCTCCAGGTGTTTAGCCTGGGCATGGCCCAAGATTCATATGTCTCACAGCCTGTAGCCCTGAATGAGCCAGTTATTGAAACCAGCACCAGGCCAGGATATTGCAATTTTTTATTATTATTAATGTATTAATTAATCTCATATCCCACCACTTTCCAAAGACTTGCGACAGCTTTAAAAAAAACCTATAAAAATCCCCATATAAAACCCTTTGTATCCAGGGGCCCTTAGACCCCCTGCAACCACAAAGATTGGCAGCCGAAAAATTCCCTATCCTCCGAGCAGACCTTCCCAGAGGTGGGAATGTAATACAACAAAGCCTAAGGAGGATCCGTGATGTTCCTAGCACTGGCATTGGCCTCAACCAAAGACCTGACGGAACAGCTCTGTTTTATAGGCGCTGTGTGTGATTGAGGTTGTCCATTTGTTTACATTATATATTTGCATTTATTTTGTAAGCCACGTTGAATTCTCCAAATGGTATGGTCTGTTCCCTTTGAAGCCCCCTATCACAGGCCACAGGAACATATCCTGAGGCCTACAATTAAAAGTTGGAATTGCAACAACACACAGTTCTGATACTCCAAGACAAGGTGGTGTTTCAGACCCACAGTTAATGTTATATATGGATTCAGATACACACAACCAAATGTTCAGGACCCTAGGATGTCCGTGTTTCATAGAATCAGACTCTTGTGACTTTGACCAAAGGCAAGGTGCAGCAAGGCTTATATATATAATTTATAAAAGCTGAAAGGTAAAATTATTTGTCTTTGATCTTCACCCATTTTTTTTCCAGCAACCACTACTGATTTCTGTATTATGCAGTTCAAACAGCCATTGTCTTTCATTCTGGTTTTGTAGAGAAAGCACCTTGAATGATTTGTTCCCATTTGTTAGGATAAATATTAGCAGTAGGATATATTTTTTCTTCAAGCCTGCTTTCAATAATTGACCTGAAATGTTATTTGAAAAGTAAACACAGAAGCCTTAGGATGGATTCTTACCCTCATTTTTGTATGTTAAAAGTCATCAGGCATTGACTTTTTCAGTGGATTTGTACGTATACAGGCTTGGTCTTGAAAATGATTCAATATGTGCCCATTCCATGACTCACTGTCAATTGGGTTTTTAAAGATCATCCGAATAGAGAGAATTTAATTAAATGTTGCTCTAAAAACATGTTGAGGATAAACATTTTATCAGCATAAGAGAATAATAAACAGGTAATCTTGGCCAAATGTTTACCGGTTAATTCACATATTATTAGGCAGACAATTTTGATATTAATCAAGAAAAGCATTGATAAGCTATTTATACTAAATTATTATAGTGGATTGAAATAACTACGCAACCATTTTTATCATGGAATTTTGTAAGGAGAACGAGAAAAGTAGGGGGATGATGGGTAGAATTATAAACAACTATAAGACCTACAAGAATTCTCCACTGTGCCCCACACTACCCTGGCCCACACAGATTCTGCAGTGCATCTGTGAAAAACTGCATGGATTGACAGTATCACTGGAGGCTTCCATGCATGAGAGAGGAAACCTGTTCTAATCTCCTTGTTTTACAGTCTAGGATGAGACAGGATAGTCTTCATGTCCCAGAACACAGTTCCTGCTAAATATTTCTGCTTTCTCATGTGCTTTAAATAATCAGGGAAATACCCTATCACAAGACTCATTTAATAGTATTACTTCTCGTTATGAACAAAAAATTAGGGTTCCCATATCCTAGAGATTACATAATCTTTGCCTCAAAGAACAGATGCACAAAACAACAAAACTGTTGTGAATTCTCAAAATCCATTCCCTAAGGTTAGATTCCAACTCCACCAAAACCCACAAATGAAGCAACACCACAGCAAAAACATAACCTAGTCCTAGATCATCAATTCTCTGCACAACTGAACTGTCCAGTGACTAACTTTAAAAGATGGCAGCATCCATAAGTTAAGTACATATGGAGAATACCTGTTAGTGAAGTTAGTCAAAAACACACCAAGGTTAGCATACATATACAGCTGTATGGAAGGGACTAAAAATTCCTTACTTTGTGCTAACAAAGTATGATAGAAAATGTATTATTTAATAGGATAACCCTTAACCATATGAAGAATGCATGAGAGAAAATGTTTTGCAGCTTGAGACAGAGGGTTATGTGTATCTTCAAAATATTATCTTTACTGGCTGCTAGCCTGAAAACAGCCATCAACCTGCAGGGCAAGTGACATCTACTTAACTCATGGATTTAATCACAGCCCAATCCATAAAAGGTCCCTTGAACTTCACAGAGTGCACCATGGTCCCCTTCAACTTACATCTGGTGTGTTCGGAAAGAAGAATACCTGGAGCGAAAAGTGTTGGAGCAGAGCGTGCTTCACTGAATGAATTCCCTAGTGGAAGGCAACATGTTAAATACTGTCACAGGAATCAGTGAATTTTACTTGAGCAGAAGACAGCTCTGGCTACAGATCCAAAGCTGGTAATTACGGGCTGCCAAAAACATCTAATGTTAATGAAAGAAAAAGTCAGGCAAGTGGGAATCATCATAAAACCTGCAATTTGAAGATGTTACATTTATCCAATTTGAGCATCATCACCTTCAGAAAGCAGGAGGAGGGAGTTGGAGATAAGTTCACAGCTCCCTTTCACAAAGTGGGATGATGGGAGAAATATTATGATTTTCTGAATTCTTAAAGAGAAAACTTCATCTTTCTTCCTTCCCATGAAACATATCTACGGGAATATCAAAAAAGTAATTGGACACAATTCAAGCTCTCTGAACAATCTGTTTTAGTATACCTTGTGAATCAGCTGAATCAAGCACTGCTGAGAAGGAAGCTCATCAATCTATACAAGGACCAGCACATTAGTGTAAAGCACAGTCCCTCCAGGAATTTCTCATCACAACCCTCCGGCAAAATCAAAGGAAGTTCTCATCTCACACATCCTGGCAGAAATCCAGAGTAACATTTCTTTCTTCTGCAAAGTCCATATCTGATTTCCACAGCCATAACTGAAATAATAGTACTACACTGATTTAGTTTAAAGGATGGTTTCGACAGGAGTCTGTGAAAGAGACTGCTACCCCAGCACTCGTGTTGCTCCTTTCTCCAAGTCCTGGAGTACAGCTGCAGGAATAAAGGGGACAACTTCACTCATGCCTCTCCAGAAGACTGCAAGTTCCTCTTGGAACTTGAGTACAACTCTGAAGGGAATGTCTCCTACCATGATGGCAGTTTCGGACCCAGGTGGCAGTGATAATGAAAGGTAAGGTCTAGTATAAACCATGCCAGCTGCCTCCTTTCCTGCCATGCCAACTCCCCCTGCCAGTTTGGTGGCTTGAATGAGGCTGCTTATGGCAGAAGTCTCATGGTGAGCATAATAATCTCGACTTCTGAGAACTACAATGCATGATAGATTGTTGAGAGCCCACTTGCAACCCATGCATTCCCGTTTTCACCTTCCATGTAGCAACGAACAGTAACTTTTAGGACTTAGCAACAAAAAGATACAAGTCAGTAACAGTTCTTGTGTTTGAGGGGGAGTGGATAGCTGTAGAATAGAAAGAAGGTTCTCCATACCTGCCTGTAACAGCTGCTCAAACTAATGGATGCTACATTTATATCGAGACATATACATAGATTCCACTGAGAATTGAGCATTAAAATGGACCCATGAACATTTGGAGCATTAACTACTTTATGAGCAAGTTAAGTCAGAGGTTTTAATCATTGTGTCTAAAAGATAGTATGCTTTTAAAAAAATCTAACATCTTTCTCTTCCTAGTCATTCCCTTATTCCATTTTCTTTCATTTTAACAGAAACCCTATTCCTTGTTCATCACAATTTTGCTACCTTTCCCAATGCACAGCATATTTTTACAGTCCTCAGAAGCATTCAGACCTCAAGGGAAATAACCCAGCACCATACAGAGCAGCACTTCAAGCACATGTAAACTGAACCCTGGTTTAAGCAGTGAAATCCACTGAAATCTCCTTGGGGATTTGGCTTGAAATCTCCTTGGGGATACATCGGTGTTATTCCTCAATTTTGCTGAGACTCCAGCTTGAAATAATTCACCATTTGTGTGACAGCAATTAACGGGGTGCTCTAACTCTCCTGTCTTAAGCACAGATAATACTAACTCTTAAAACATATGAATAAAATAATTGAGGTCCCAAAAATCCCTACTGTGTCCCTGTATTTCACCAAATGAAGATCAGTAACATTTCCATTCATATAAATATGAATGACACTAAAGAGAGGCCAAGTCTTTATTTTGTCATATTTACGAAAGCATTTAGCATTTATATAGCCTTCTGGGAATGTTCAAAATGCTCAATATATATTAGTAAACATCACAATAACCATGTAAGGTAATATTATTGTGGTCTTACTGCAGATATGGGTTTGAGAAAACATGCATAGTAAGTTCCTGAGAAAGATCAGATTTGAATTTCTTGATTCATTATTCTCTTTTCTAGTCACTAAGCTATTAAATGCCGTATCCTTTTGGAATGCATTCTGAACAGCAACTTCCAAACATGTATGCCTGGAACACTCACAGTCTTCAAAACCCAGCAGTACATTTTTTGTGTGTGTGCAAATATTCAATACACACTGGGGGAAATGGCATGGGTTAAATGGCTTAAACAGACGTTAACGCTAGGAACAAATCCTCATTTATGCTTCTACACATCAACATTTTAACAGAAAGCAAAGGGGAGGGAGGCAGAGTGAGAACACCAGACTCTGGGCGACTGTCCTATCAGTCTGATGAATGAATATTTTCCTTGAAGTATTACTGCCTGTGACTTGAAAGCCATTCTAATTCTACACTCTACATTGCAGGAGTCGCTGGAGATCAGAACCTCGGTTTTAACATTTTGTTTTAAAAGCAGTGGCCTGTATAATTAGCATTAGCAACAAACAGCAGCCCATAAATTCTTATGCACCATCTAAGCCATCCCTTCCCAGGCAAAGCTGACATGTGCTGTCCAAAATTCAGGGTTGGGATTTAGGGAATTATGACATGACAAGGTATACACAAGCAGCCTTAAATTCATGCAGCTTTCAATCACATATTGCAGGACCTTTCCGGAAAAGCAATCTATGTGGGAACAGAGTCTTTGCTGAGAAAAGGTGCTGCTCTGGTTTCATACACTGGAATGCCTTATCAGGCAATCAGAGCCAAGGAATTCTGCAAAGTGAAACTCCAAAGCAATGAGTGCTAAAGACTTCACAGCCATAAACCGTTGCTAGTAATGCAATAATTCCTTAACTGTAGCGAGATTGCAGTCCTAAACACACACCATTCTAAGTTCCTGGGTGTCAACGGGTTTGAGAACGGTCTCACTGTTCTTAGGATTACACTGTCAATCAGCTCTTTGCATCAGTGGGAGTTGGAAACATAGCCCCAATCTTAATAACTGTTTTCAGAGGAAATGTCTGAAGAATTACACTAGACAGTAGTGACAAATAATACAGCTTTAGACTTAATAGATCAATTACAAATTAACAGGTCACCAGAGTCATACAGCAATCACCTGAGAATTTTTAAAGAACTCTAATGTGAAGCTGCTGTTCTGTTAACAAAAATGCGCCACTTTATTAAATTCATCTGTCTCAAACTGCTGAACAGCTGTTGATTTTTTTTTAAGGAACTGAGGAGTAATCCAAGTAGACCAGTCAGCCTAACTACTCTCCCAAGAAAACTGGTACACAATACACTAGTAAAATTAAACACAGAGAAGAACAGGTCTTGCTAAGGACAAATCAGCATGGCTTCTATAAAAGGTTGTCGTGCCTTGCAAACCTTTTAGAATGTTTTCAGGGTATCACTGAATCACAGAGCAAGTAGACAGGGGTTGTCTGCTATATATTACATATTGGATACTATAACTACCCTTAGCAACATTTGAGGCTTTCCTCTGGTCTGATGAGCCTGCCTCTTCCATTGAGCTACTCCTATCAAAGGATGGCCTCTTAGGCTGGAATTACACCTCAGAATTTGTTGAAAAGGGCCTATGGATCTGGAATTCCTCTAATCACCAAAAGCTCCAGAATAAACTAGAAAGCTGAGGAATAAAAGAAGAAGGTGTCTTACAGATTTGTAACTCATCAGCAGACTGGAAGCAGAGTGCTAAATATTTTTGCAATGGAATGTAGGGGGTTCCTCCCAATGTGACTACAGCTATTTAACATACTCAGGAGATAAACACTGTGGCAGCCTTTTCATAGACTGTGAAGTACCCCAAAAGGATCTGACGAAACTGACTAAATGGTAAATGAGGTTCCAGCAGCCCAATCCTATACAAAGTTACTTCAGTTCAAGACCTGGAATCAATAGGTTTACAGCAGAGTAAACTTTACAAAGAATTGACACCGATAACCAACAAAAGAAGCTCCCATATACAAGGGTGAAAAAGCTACATTCCTTTCTGTGAATTCTTAGAAAAGGGACAAAAAATAGAAAATGTTGTATAAATCTACAGTGCTACAGCATTTAGAAACCTATATACAGGTTTGATTGCCCCACTTCAAAAAAGGGGAATAAAGTATAAGAAAAACACAAAACAGTAATTAAAATGACATAGTTTGTATATGTGTGTTCTTTTGTGTATGTGCTTGCAGATCAAGTGTGGACATGTGAGGTTAAGTGTTTAGGGCTTAGTGTTGTGTATTTAGAAAAAAAGATGTCCCTCAAAAGAATATTTTGAGTAATATTTAGTAGCATGGAAAGAGCACCTAAGGAGATTTGTTTTGCCTTACATGTGGGAAGGTGGTTACCCAAAGAAACAGAGAGCAGCAGTGGGTTCAGCATGGGCTTCCTCATAAACCACATAACTTAAGAAGTCTCAGTAAAATGAAGATGCCTTTGAACAGGCTTTAGAAAAATACATCACTTCAAATGCTGGGGCTTTGTGGAGAATTGATGTCTTCAAGCCCTACTTGTAGGCTTTCCACAGGCATATGAGCAGTTGGAAAAAAAGATCCCGGACTAGACAGATCTTTGTTTTGATTTACCTAGATTCTACATGTTCCTACCCGAAACCTGTAGCAGGATTTGGACAAGAGCCAAATGGTATTTACAGTGGAATCTCATGTAGAGTTACCCCAGTCCAACTCCACGGAAGTCAACTGAGTTAGTCTCTACATAAGATTGCACAGTTAACATATGGGAGCAGCCTAAGCAGGCCCCTTTTATTTAATGACACTTCCTCCCAGGAAAATATTTTGAGGAATGGGTATGGGTATGATCTATGATTGAACTTCTCCCACTTGAAATCACTAGAACTGGGAAGTGTTCTGTTTCAAGTTACCCCATCAATTTGAAGACTGATGCATTAAGAATCTTCACCTTCCATCTATGTTTGTTTATTTTATATACCACCCTCCTCCAAGGCTCAGGGCAGTTTACATGAAATGGGAACAATACAATTAACTCAGTTTGTAGTAATGTGGTAACAACAGTAACAATAACAATATAATGATAATAATAAACACTGTAGAACAATAGAATACTAGAACATTGATTAACTTGTACTGAGGCCCAGTGGTGTGGGCCTATCTGTAATGATTGTTGGAGGAAGCTTGGGGGGCCAGTGGGAAGTGGTGATTCGGATCGACCTTAACCAAATGCCCGGTGGAGGAGCTAATAGTGCAAACCTATGGAAAGTTACATACTTTGCAAAATCCATTGTCTTCAGGGAACTTAGAAGAATTTAACTCATAAGTGTGTAACTCTGTTTAGGATTCCACTATAGTTGTTACATTTCTACATGTGTGCAACCATATCCATGGTGCCATAAAAGAACCAGGCATATATAACCTCCTTCAGCTTCTCTTTGGATTCATTTGCTTTCTCAGATTCCATGCCCACCACACAGAAACACATTCAGCGCCCCCACTTGCAGAAATCTTGCCACAAAAGTTAACTGTGATCACGAGAAATGAGCTATCTTCATTAAATGTTCTCTATATAGCCCCTATGTTGAGATATGTTACAATTTATTTTAATCAGCAGATTAATTGATTGGCTGGTGAAAAGCAAGCCTGTTAATTATTGGCTGACAGGCGTTAACAGTAATGTGGTACTTCATAGCATCCAGCTGAGACTTCAGGGTAATGGATAAAAAGATCTCATTAAAGTTCATGAATAAACTAGTGGCCCTATTAACCAAATCAGTTAAGCCAAAATTTTGTTTCATTGGCTAAATGGGGCTAACACAGCTTAAATCCAGATTTACCCATTTAACAGTCAGTTGGATTGTAATGATTTACCTGTAATGATTATGTGGAATATTAGTAGTAGTTTAGGTTTAATCCTATAGTTAGGTTTAATCCATAGTTTAAGCTATGGCAAATCTAGACAGCATCCTAAAAAGCAGAGACATCACCCTGCCAACAAAAGTGCGTTTAGTCAAGGCTATGGTCTTCCCAGTTGCAATGTATGGCTGCGAGAGTTGGACCATAAGGAAGGCCGAGCGTCAAAGAATTGAGGCTTTTGAACTCTGGTGCTGGAGAAGACTCTTGCGAGTCCCTTGGACTGCAAAGCGAACAAACCGGTCAGTCCTAGAGGAGATCAACCCTGACTGCTCTTTAGAAGGCCAGATCCTGAAGATGAAACTCAAATACTTTGGCCACCTCATGAGAAGGAAGGACTCCCTGGAGAAGAGCCTAATGCTGGGAGCGATCGAGGGTAAAAGAAGAAGGGGACGACAGAGAATGAGGTGGCTGGATGGAGTCACTGAAGCAGTAGGTGCAAACTTAAATGGACTCCGGGGAATGGTAGAGGACAGGAAGGCCTGGAGGATCATTGTCCATGGGGTCGCGATGGGTCGGACACGACTTCGCACATAACAACAACAACAAGGTTTAATCCTAGAATATTAGTAGTTTAGGTTAATCCTGTAAATATATGCAGGATTATTTAACCTACATCTATTTAGCTACAATGGACTTTGTGTTATATTCTACACTGCCCTGAGCTGGCTCACTGGGTAGGGTGGTATAGGAGTTAAAATAAATAAATAAATAAATAAACAAACAAACAAACAAACAAACAAACAAACAAACAAACAAACAAACAAACAAACAAATAAATAAATAAATAAATAAATTCCATTTTTTAATATCTTCCATTTCTACAAGGTACTGACACAATCTGTTGGATTGCCAGTAACCAGACAAAGCACTGCCAGTAACCAGACTAGGTCTTCTCTTCCTCCAACCACTAAAGTTCCTGAAATTGCACAGTAGGGGTGGGCCAAAGGATACTCAAGAATACTGTGGGGAGAAAAAAAAACCCAGAATCCACAATGGGAAAGAGACATTGGCTAGAACTGCCCTTTCTTCCTTGACCAATGGAAGTGCCATTCCACTGGCATCAGAGCCATCACACTAGCACAACAGCACTTTTGGATCCAACCCATTACATTGATCACCCAGGCAGGCAGTGCTAGCCATCCCCAGATACACATTTGCCTGGGCAAACATCCCTCAGCAATCAAGAATATGCTTAACAGCATGAAAATGGTTGACGATATCCCCAGTCATCCAGTTAACCACTCTATTGCCCCAGCCAATGTACACAGTATGACTTGGTCCTGTACTTCCCAAAATTAAAATCAGAGGTAAGCAGCCAATCCCAGTTTTTTAAAAGATGCAACACTTTCCATGCAGAGGATTTTACTGTACACTCCCATCTGCCACACCTGAAGCAAATTCTTTTGAAAATGTGAAGTATTTCCTGGTGTGACTATCAGTAAGATTTTCCACTAGTAAAAAATGAAGAAGCAGCTTCCCTTTGATAACAAGGCTCTGCCAGTAGTCATGGGACTGGCATGGACAAAGATCACATGGGACAAGGGTGGTAAGAAGGATCCATTCTTATGAATGAGTGAGATTGAGTAGAAAAACTGGCTGCATTCAACCCACTGATTTCAATGGTTTGCTTCCTTTCATGACAAGTGATTAAACAAGCACAGGAATAGCCACCCACCACCACAAGACATATCAGGGATGATACACCCAGCCAAGAAATATAATGGACTCCTTTTTATATCTGCATAAAAACTAGACCCTCTGTGTTTGAAACATATGCAGGATGTAAGATCCTTCTTAAACAAAAAAATGCAACATTATTTCTCCTTAAATTCTCTGTTCTTCTGATTCTCTCTGTGTGCCATGGCTTATGCAGCAAAAAAAATGTTAATGGTATCATCTATTAAAGACTTTGCAGCATCCTTTCATCTTAAAAACCAAAACACAGAATAAACAGTTTCCTTCTCTGGACTTCCACCAGCGTAAACCTACCAATGGAAACCTCTGCCCACAACTCTGACCGTCAGCCTAATGATGCAGCCAATAAAATTCCATTGTACACTCCTACAGCTGTTTCCTAGGTAACCATCACAGAGCCATATAAACTGGAGAGATGCAGAGGAAAGAAAGGAACAATGCAGCAGTATCCCCATCCCACAAAATCTCTACTTTTGAAGAACAGTTTTAACTTGCTCCCCCCCCCCTTTCCTCTCCAGCTGATTCATGCAGAGAAAGTTATTCACAAAGTTGAGGTGTTGCATTCACCTGTTCATATAATCGCTGGCAGGGAATGGCACAGCACAGTAAATTCTGAAATCCAGCCAAACAATTGCCATGATGTCAGCCAGGAGTGCTAAATTTGCTGGTGCGTAACCCAAGGCGTATACCATTTGACATGTGCCCTTATGCTATTCTGCAGAAACAGTGGACTCAACATAACCCAGGCTTGGATCCTAAGTCTTGCTTTCAATTAAAAGAGCTACCCCCACAATTGATGCAGCAGAAGCAGGGCTTAGAATCCATCATAATCATTTACACAATAATATCTGGCATATTCTGTGCCAGTGCGTACAATGGGGGCGGATGACATCTATGTAAGTTGCTGGAAGTTCATGTAGGCAAGGAGCTAAATCCACTAACCTGACAGTGAGAGCACACCTGTTTTAATCTTGCTTGCTCCCTAAATCCTCTAGGTCAGGTTGACTACCCCTGCTCTAGGTGGCCTTAGAGAAGCCAGGAATCAGTCCCTCTACTATTAACAATCTGGAGGCTGGATAACATTTTTTAAAATTATCTTGAGCATTTTATAAATAGAGAAAGTGGGTGAGTGAGAAGTGGTGTCAAGTTGCTTCTGTTCTGACCCTATGAATTAATGACCTTCCTATGGTTGACCACCATTCTCAGGTCTTGGGTCATGGCTTCCTTGACTGAATCAACCAATCTCATGTTGAGTCTTCCACTTTTCTTAGCACTATTGTCTTTTCTGGCGACTCTTCTCATAATGTGACAAAAATATGATAGCTTCACTTTAGGCATTTCAACTTCTCTCTAGAGTTCAGGCTTGATTTGATCTAGAACTTTCTTTGTCTTTTTGGCAATTAATGATATCCAGAAAACTTTCCTCAAACACTAGATTTCAAAGGAATCAATTTTATACAACTGCTAAGTATTATCTTGGGAGCTGAATCACACACAACACTAAGATGCAGCTCCTGGAATCTTCCCTGGACAATTTGTGTAGCTGATGCCTTTCATAAAGAAGGGGACCGGCCAGGAACAGGAAGGGGGGTGGGGTGGAATCAGCCAAAAAACGTGGAAATTTTCATTAAGCTCCAAACCTACAGATGTGGTGGGGAGTATTCTACAAAAGCAAATAAACTCAGGTTGGGTCAATCTACCTTCATGCATGTAAATACATGTACATTTCTATGCCCAAAAGTGGACTGGTGAGTCTTACAGCTCTAAGACATGGATGGCTGAACTAAACATGCCCCATTTGCTCTATATGCTACAGCAACAGGCAGAAACAACTGGCTCAGATGCAAAGAAAACCGAAAAATGAGAGTATAGGTAGAGCTGGTCTTAACAAAAAAAAACTGCGCAAAGCTGTGCTGAGATCACAAGATGCTATTATACCAGGCAAAATGGGGAAAGTGTTTTCTGGAGGCCAGATGAACTGTACACTACAATATTGGCAGGGGCCATTTCTGTTCTCCCAGTGGAAGAACATAGTCTCAGCCTGCAAGATATCAAAGTAGTATTGCTTAGTGCTCTTTTTGTCTTCTTTTTCTAAGGAAAAGGAAGTCATTTCAGAAGCTGAGACACAGAATTTTTGCCCCAGATATGCAGTGCATCAACTTTGACCAAACCAATTCCTTTTGTCTTTTAACTTCAGATTATTACTATGGGCCCCCAAAATCTTTTGACTCTATAGGCTACACATATTTCTCCAAAGCGTTCTTTGGAAAGTAGGATGATGTTATCAGGAGAAACAAAGAGAACCCTGTCAGGATAGCCTTGCCTTCTCCACATGGCAATTTTATTTTATCACGAAGCAGGCAGTCAGCTCAGAACCACTAGACCAAAGTTTCAATGACATGGCGAAAGCTCATTCCATAAGAGTATCACAATCTGAGGCTCCCATTTGAGAAATACCCGCAATGTCTTGTGCAGATGTGGGCATCTGGAATCAACAGGCTGTAAGTCTAAATAAGAAACACCCAGTACTTTATCAGGTGGTGGAAGAATGACCCTTCTGGTTCCACTTTCCAGAGTGCAGCTCAGCGGCGTATCGGAGATCCAAATGAATTATTAAGGTCTTTTATTTCTGGATACATTAAGAAGCTGCGCATTGCAACCCATACACAAGCCACATGTCACCGATGGAGGGTAGCAAAGGATAGTGGTATCCAATGAAGTTGCTAACCAAATTTTTAGAGGAAAATGTGGTCAATGTTTGGCAACAAGTCATGAAAATGTGATTTGAGCAGAAATACAAACTAGAAAAGTAACACTTTAATACAATCGGCGGTTCAGCCCTGTCAACATCCCTGTAGAAACATATCACCTGAACCGTCCCCCCCTGAGAACTGGCTTTCCACAGTGTTACATCCAGACAGCAAGAACAAGTTTAGCACTGCAAAGGAGTTAAGCAGCTTACATCAAAGCAGAAGCACTTCTGCTCTGCTTTTGAAGAAGTCATTCAAATCTCTACTCAAAACACCTGGGCTGTGTACGGCATCAAGTGGCTTTTCAAACACACAATGCCTACCAAGCCTCAAAACCACGGAGGAAATCGGACTCGAAGTCATCCATTTATTCCTCCAAAGCATGGATCCTTCCTAACCTCACCCATGCAGTACACAGAGAAGGGGCAAGCTCAGGCTTTGTGGGCAGCTACCAGCCAGAAGTGGAGCAACCTCTGCTGACAATCATTCTTGGCCCCCTTCAATAAGGCAGCAATTTTAGCGGCAAAAAAGGGGGAACATAAAACGACACCGGTCTGAGCCACTGGCTGTCCCATCACAAATGAGACAGAGCCAAAGTGCTTAAGTTAGAACTGGCCCCCAAAGCCCAAAGACTTATGCACTTCTCCTCTCCTTCGCACCAACAGTCCTAAAAATGCCAAGCCAACCGCAAAGTCCTTAAACGTTCTGCCACCTGGTGGGACATTTCCTCAAACTTTTACGAGCCGGAGGCAGTGCACTCATTCCACGTCCCCCTCTGCAGCACATGCGGCTGGCGTCCTGAGCCCGACTGACGAGCCTTGCGGGACCCACCAGGCCCTTTGACGTGAACCTGAATCGACCTCTGAAGCGAATCACCGCAGAGCACGACGGCCTGCGAGAACGTCCAACACAAAGCTCCTGTTGGCCGCCAAAACTCAATCCCCTCCCAAGCGAAATGGGGTTTGGTTCGCAGGAGGCCGCCCCAAAGCGGGCACGGAGACATGCCAGGTCCTTGCCCACCTCCTGGACCGCCTCCGGTGTACTGGGCTTTTGTTTGGGGGGTTGTTTTGTTTGTTTGTTTGGCCAACAGGGAACCATCCGGCTGGCCACGCTGACTTCCCCTTGCCCGATGCCATCCAACCCGCTGGAAATGCAGCGGCTCGCAAACCAAAGAGGGACAGTCATTCACGCAGCGCGACTCGGCAGGGGCCGCAGCCTGCATTTCCAAGCACGCCCCCAGGGACAGACGGGAAACAGACCAATGCCGAAATCCCCCCCCCCCTCGTTCTGTGCAAAACACACTTTTCTGAATGCCGGGCGATGCGATGCCAGGCTTTGCCCCCGAGGGCTTTTGCAGGCGACCTTACCTTCCTCCTGCATCCTCTGCAAACACAGGGTCAGGTTCTTCCTCCAGCCTGGCATCCCGGCACCGGGTCAGCCGCTGCAGCCGAGACTGTCAACCGCCGTGGGGAGGACGCGTGCCTCCTCCGCGAGGCTCGCCCCGAGTCCCGCCGCGCCAAAAGTGTGAGCGGCTCCGGCGACCCCCGAGCTGGCGACGGAGGCTTGGCGAGACTAGGCATGGATGTGTGCGGCGTGCTCCATCGGTGTTTTGGACCGGCAGGCAGCCGCGGGAGGCGGGGAGGGGAGGGGAGGAGGGCTGGCCGAGGCGGCGGCGCGGGCTGGCTGGGTGGGTGAGCGGGCTCCGTAAATAAGGCGGGCGGTGCGCGACGTGGGGATCTCCCGGTCTGTTGCGCGGGACCGGGGGGCGGCGGCGGCAGCTGCAGTTCCCAGTCGGGGGGGGGGGGGGGCTCGTCGTCCTAAGTCGCAGGCGACGCCAGGGAAGGGGGAGGAGGAGGCGGCGGCGGAGCGGGGTTCACGCGGGCGACTCCAGGTTTCCGAGGCAGAGAGCGAGCCGCGGGCCGGCCAGGCTCTGCAATCGCGGCTGGGTGGGCGGCCCACCTCGCTGGCTGCACGCCCCCGGCCAGCCTTCGCCTTTCACGCCCGCCGGCTCCGGCTGCACGCAGCGCCCTTGTGGCATCGCCGAGCCCGGGAAGAGGGCAGCCTGCAGGCGCCGCGCGGGTGGCGGCGAGTATTGTTGGGGTCTGAAGCGGAAGCTCGGCCTCCCGCAGCACGTGTGAGCGCGTGAGGGAGTCTCAGGTGCGAGCGGGAAGGCCGGGGAGTTGGGCGCCGACATACACAAAACCTTTGCGAGTGGACGTCTCCTGGGAAGCGCATGGAAGGTGGTCTGGTTGAAGATAATCTGTGGTGGTGTTGGTAGGAAAGAGGATTTCCCTTTGATGGGGGGGGGGGGGGTAGTCTCACTTCCAGGGAGCTGAGCTGCCTTTTCTTCATCGTGTGTTTGGGCAGGATGGGGAGGGGGATCTCAGCACATTGGCCACATAGTCTGACTGCAAGACCACCTGTCACGAGAAGAAACTGGCACTTTGTTCGTGTTGTTGTGTATCCCCCCCCCATCACCCATCACCCCACCCCCCAGGGGGGAAAAAACAGGAGGGTAGGAGGAGGAGGAGGGGGGGGAGTAACATGCGTTGTTGAGCCATGCACTTTTGGCAAAGAGGAATGCAAAAACCAACTTGCACAGTGCAGACTTGAACATGATTCCCCAGAAGTAAGTTCCTCTGAGTTCAGCAGGGCTGGTTTCTAGTACAAAGCCAAGCAGATTGAAATACCTGTGTAACAGATAGCACTAAAAGACACATGCATGTCCTGCCTCTTGGCACCATGTGCTATCTGGACTCCATTGGACTGCGGAGGTGTGCTGCGGACCTGCCAAATTTACCACTTGTCTATTCTGTTGCTTTTTTCCCTTGGAGTGCAGGTACATGTGCTCTGGTGGGATGACAACTAGAGGGACACCTGGTACCTGTCCTTGGTACATCCCTGTACCTATTTTGCCTTTGGGGATGCCTTACATGAAGAGTGTGGTTGGATTTCAGTCCCTTCTATAAAAATCAAAAGCCTTGTCATTCGAAACAAACACAAGTCAGTGTGCAAGTTTTTAATTTCTCATCATGACTTCTTCAAGACTTCATGAATGTTAGAAAAGAGAAGGGGAGAAAAGATTAGAAACCCAGTTCTAAAATTGTGTATGTCTTGGACCAAGGCAGCCACCTGCAGCCTCTTTCTTGCATCATCTGCAGCTCTATGCATACTCACCTGGAGGTAAGTCTCCACTGACACAATGGCACTTCCTTGGGAGCAAAGATGCTTAGAATCTGCCAGCCTCTCAGTTGTCCCTGGTGTATTTCAATGTCTGTGTGTGCATGTACATGAGTGCTAAGGTATCACACAGTGTATAGCCTGCCATTTCACATGCTTCAGACTGGGTAGCATATTGGTTGTACAGCATATAAAACAATTAGTATATTCTTAGCCTAAAGTCATGTAACCAGATGAAGGTTGTGACTCATTTTCCTACACAACTCCCTGTTTCCCTTCCATCGTTGTCCACAACTGCCTCAATGTATTTGGGTAACTAAGGGCAGCCAGATAAATTATGAGATTAGACATTCTGGGAAATATTTTTCTGTGTGTCCATGAAACCTGTCTCAGTCAGCTTTCCAGCACATCCTGCTTCCAAACAGACCCAGTGCAAAAACGGGTTATTGTACAGTAAATTAATATAACATTTTGCAGAAGCATGATAATGTTCTGGAAAAATGCCTCTTCTGTGCATGAGTGCTAAATATTAACATGCCTTTTTACTGCCTTCCTTCATCCACAATGAACTCAACATAAAACCACCAGTACAAAAATAGACCACTGTCATAATGCAGCCGGAGGTATATACTAAACAGTCAGAATGAGCTTCGAATCAGCAATACTTCCTTTAAAAAGTGGCAGAAATCAATCAAAGAATACCATCCTCAAGATCTGGGCCTCATGTGCAAAGCCGTTTTGTTGGAACAACAACAGAAACTGGTGTACCTTTTTAAAAGGCTTCCTTTTCTTCATGTGGTATGCAACATGTCTGTACTTTCCGACTAATTAACTGGATGACCAAGAACTGCAAGTGTTGCTTCTATGATCTAGAGCAGGGGTAGTCAAACTGCGGCCCTCCAGATGTCCATGGACTACAATTCCCATGAGCACCTGCCAGTGTTTGCTGGCAGGGGCTCATGGGAATTGTAGTCCATGGACACCTGGAGGGCCGCAGTTTGACTACCTCTGATCTAGAGAGAGAGGGAGAGAAGGAGGAAGCTCAGTTCAAGTGGCTGGCTTAGTTTTAAGCAAATAAACATTTCTCTTCTATAACTGGGAGCCTGAAGTGAAACAGTCTATAAACAGAAGTGAAGCACGCATCATTGGTTTTGATGGTCCAAGCTGAAAGGAACAGACACTGTTGTGGGAAGGATACAACATAATCAGAATTCTCTTCTCTGACTTTATAAGGCATTGGATTTCCTTGACCCCTGGCACATGTAAATCACAGCCTTGAAGTTTACTGTCTTTAGGGTGACAAACACACCTCCTCATGTGTTCATACCCATTTGTTTGAATACAGTGGCAGAACGAGGCCATGGTTTTATATTTTGCATTTGTACAATGGCTCATAAATAGTTAAGAATTTCTGTCTGCTGAAACAAAAATACCTCACTGATTTCATATTATTCTGCCAAAGCCTTAAAAACAGGGTTAACAAAGAAAGCATTTATTGTGCTTGCCACAACGTTCATGTTTTTAATTTCCTGGGGGCAAAATTCCTTAGCCTTGATTGGCAGGTCTTTCAGTATTTCACCGGGTCTTTATTAACAGACTAGTAGGCCTCAGTATGGATCTCTTTCCATTGAAGCAGTGATTGCAATGTGTGTAGTGACAGATAACCTTTGCAGGGTTATAGACCAAACTCTTCTTATGGCAGCACAAAGAATTCAGAACATTTTTGGCCTGGTTTCTTTGAAGAGCCCTCTCACTCCCCTTCATCATGGAACAGCAGGAACATTACGGGTCTTGGATAATGAACAGTTATGTTACACGACTATCTTGAAGAGGGATTATGGGACACTGAAGACACTACATCCCCATATCCTCCCAGATGCAAAGTGACAAGCTGGATGATTCCATCCTCCTTTTCTACAACTAGGTTGGCAACCAGGGGAAAGAGACTGGTCTATTCTTCCTTATGTATACATCTCTAATTTAGATATTACTCTATACCATGCTGCACTTATGTTACCAATCAAGTAAGCCAAATTTAACATTTTCCCACTGTTATTTCCATGGTTGTCATTTTTTGATGTGTAAACATCTTTTCAAAGACTACACATATAGAACCCCTACTGTTTAGTTTTAGCTAATTTGTTATCCTGCATAAAACAGTATTTAAGTATATATGTTTTCATTTATTATTGAACTTACAGAACAATCAAGAGAGATACTTGGTTTCCAATCCTGATTCAAGCCTGTTAATGTCATTTATGTGGGGGGGGGGGGGCAGTTCAGTCACTTGATAAGGAATCTCAAAGAAATACACCTGGCTAAACAGAGCCACAAAAAAGGGCCTTTGTCATTTGCCTGGTTATTCATTGGTCATCAGAAACTAGGGTAGATGACACAGTTATCTAACCAAGCAGAATAATCCTTAAATTCTGTAGATACAGAAAGCAGTACCACAGAAGCCATTATGAGAGGCTCAGGGCTCACTCACACGGCCACTGCAGCCACATTTCATAATCCCACGACGAATTCAGCCATGCTTCCATAGGTCGATTTGATCATGGTGAAATGGTTAAGCCAGGTCACCATGGAATGGATAAAAGTCATGGGTGGCCTCAACTGACCGAAATAAATCATACCCCATGACTATTTTTGTTTATTAGTTTTTGGTATCCTTTATTCCCCAGCAGGTTCAGTGTAATAAAACTTTTTAAAGCATTTTTTTAAGTTCCCCCTAAACTAGCTCCTCAGAATCTCCCCAAAGAGTTGTATGATTATGTGCAGTAAAGCTCTATTCTGTCACTGAAGCTTCTCTCATAGCTTTTCAGGTCCAGCCTTGTTTTGCCATTGGGCTCGTCAAGTTCACCTTCATTTTAGTTTCCTATACAACAGTTTTGTAATTAAAAAAAATTATTTTGTGCATTTTTATCAAGTCCTACCTCCAGGAAACTGGGGGGGGGGGTGTACATTATTCTCCCCTATTCCATCTTATCCTCAAAACAACCTGTGAGATAGGCTGGGCTGACAGAGAGTGACTGGACCATGGTTTGCTGCCTCTGACTCGTGCAGGCTTCATAAGGACGTTGCTTATGCTTAGCCCCTTCAGTAAATAAAGGAATAATGATGCACCAGCTACTATAAGCTCTAGATCAGTGGTCTCCAACCTTTTTAACACCAGGGACTGGTCAACGCTTGACAAATTTACTGAAGCCCGGAGGGGGGGTAGTCTTTTGCCAAGGGATGTATCCACCATTGCCTGAGCCCCTGCTCCGCTTGCTTTCCCGCCGGCATCCCTGACTTCCCGCCACCCGCTGGGGGGGTGCTGCCAGCAGCATCTGCCCAGTGCCACACCAAGGGGGAGCCCCAGCCATGGCGGCCACTGGAGAGCACCAAAGGTGAGCTGGCGACAGAGTGTCAGGGCAGCCCCTGAGGCAGCAGCCAAAGAGGGCGATGAGGAGGAGCTGCAGCCCGGTACCGACTGATCCACAGACCAGTACCAGTCTCCGGATCGGAGGTTGGGGACCACTGCTGTAGATGATAGTTTCTGGACAGGAATCTCATAAGTTCTTGTGGCACATCATTAACATCCTAATAGTTCGGTGTAATAATAGTTTTGAGGCAGGTTCTAAGAAGAGTTATTGCCTAACTTCTATATGGGGTTGAAATTTGGGGCTGACAGCCCAGTCATGAGTTTGAAGATAACACAGAACTCGTTTTTAAGGAGAATTTTGACTGCCTTGAGGCACACCAGCTGCCTTGCTGTGGGCCAAAGCTGGTTTTCAGGACTCATGACTATTAACTATTGGAGTAAACACCATCTGGTCATCTCTCAAGGAGGTGTTTTACCCAGCAGCAGGAAGGTACTGTCTAGATTAGCGATCCCCAACCTGTGGGCCGCGGACCACATGTGGTCCTTCGACTAATTGGAGGTGGGCCCTGAAGGATGCCTTCCCCACCCCCCGGCCCTTAAGTTCATCCCCCCGGCCCTTTACAACACACTTCGGGTGTCATTGTCTCCCATCACTCCCAGATGGGACTATCTTGTTGCAGAGAAACCAGCTCAGGGTTCCCATTGATTTGTCATTGTCATGAGTTGAAATTTCCATGAAAATAAAATGTTCCTTATGTTCATTGTTGTGGCGTGTCTGTATCTTACTTTGAAGGGATGTTTATACATTACCATAGCGATCAGAGAGCGTTAGGGCAGTGGTTGAGAGTAGAGAAGTAAACTACCCCTCCCACCGGGCCTCAGTAAAAGGCGTTGAGTGGTCCCCGGTGATAAAAAGGTTGGGGACCACTGGTCTAGATTGCTGGTTATCAGTTCTCCTTCCCCATCTGATATCAGCACGAGGGTTTAGCCTTGATTTAAACTGCTCAAATAGGATCACACGGGGGCTTTTTATTAGTATCACCTTCCATACATTTGGAGAAGTCTTTAATGCCATCAGATTTCAAACAGTGCAATTGCCATGTTAGCCAGCTGCTATCTGCAAAAACCAGTCTCCCGCCAAGCCTGGAGCTCCAGGACTAGAGATCTGCCTCTACTACATCCTGTTTCGCTGCCCTTACTTGGCCACCTGGTCTAAGTTTCTTAAAGCCATTTTAGCCAGATTCACACACAGTGGTACATAAATTAACCTATCTTCTATCTGATGTTACCTTGATGGTATCTTTATACACACTGACTTCTAAAAAAATCTGTGTGACATTTTTGTTTAGTGTTAAATGCTCTGCAATTTATGCTGTGCTTTTGCTCTGAGTTTTATTTTCCTTTTATTGCTGTTTTATTTATTACTGCTTGGGCAGCCTTTGGCCATATACAATAAATTCTGCCTACCTATCTTTTGTATCATAGAAATCTCATATGTTTGTAGCTGCACTGGTGCAGAGGGAGCTCATTTTGTGTGAGAGATTATCTTGTTAGCCTGCATTGCCTCCCTTTTTTGCCAGCCAGGTCTCTGTCTCTTTCACAGCTGTACAACTGGCAGGTGGGAGTTTCCTGGCAGGCCTATGGGGAAAGCATCCCCTGGTGAATTTTTATTGGCACTCATCCTCAGGGAGGAGTGCTTCAGGTGGGGAATTAGTTCTGTGTCAGTCTTTTCCTCCACTTCGCCAAAGAATTCAAGGCAATTTACTACATGAAGAATAATAAAGATAAGAGAATGGGAAGTTATCTACTCACAGAAGTAATGATTAAACATAATTAAAAACAGCCCTTATTCACCAACTGAAACCAGAAGAGAAGTTCTGCAAAACCCACACAGGAATGAAGCTCTGAAATTCCTTATCAGTTTTAATATTGTTTTATTTGAAGCCTCTTGATGAGGCATAAATCTTAAAGTTGCTACAATACCTGGAAGACTTTAATGCAGACAGGTCGGAACTACTTGCCACCTGATCTGGATAGCCCGGGCAAGCCCGATCCCATCAGATCTCAGAAGCTAAGCAGGGTTGACCCTGACCAGCACTTGGAAGGGCAACCTCCAAGGAATGCCAGGGTTGTGACACAGGAGCAGGCAATGACAGACCACCTCCGAACACCTCTTGCCTGGCTGCCAGACAATCTTAGGATCTACATTTCACACATGCTGTATGATAAGAAGAAGAGTTGGTTCTTAGATGCCGCTTTTCTCTACCCGAAGGAGTCTCAAAGTAGCTTACAGTCGCCTTCCCTTTCCTCTCCCCACAACAGACACCCTGTGAGGTAGGTGAGGCTGAGAGAGCCCTGATAGTTTTATCAGTGCCGTGGTGAGCCCAAGGTCACCCAGCTGGCTGCATGTGGGGGAGTGCAGAAGCGAACCGGGCATGCCAGATTAGAAGTCTGCACTCCTAACTACTACACCAAACTCCTAACCACTACACCAAAATAAACAGAACTACTTGCTGAAAATGTATCAAATAGTTAAAGAAGCTGTACTAAATCTGATGAGTTAGCTAGTTCTGATCTAAGGTCTTGCAGAGACTGGGTGGCTTGGTAAGACCTTAGATTCCAGCCATTTAGTGGTGCTTTAGTAAAGTGGTTGTCATTAGCTTGCACACAGCTCTTGCATGTGTAGAGGAGCTGAACTGTAGTCTGCACTGATCTAGCAAGGTCCACTCCACCACTTCCAGAACATTTACCCTTATTTACTTACTTCATGTATAGGCTGCCTTTCTTACTGAGACTCAGGATGGATTATAGAATTTGAAGGCAGTGTTTAAAAGGCTAGTATATACAAATATCCAATAAAAGAAGAAGAAGAAGAGTTGGTTCTTATATGCCGCTTTTCCCAACCCGAAGGAGGCTCAAAGCGGCTTACATTCACCTTCCCATTCCTCTCCCCACAACAGACACCCTGTGAGGTGGGTGAGGCGGAGAGAGCACTGATATCACTGCCCGGTCAGAACAGTTTAATCAGTGCTGTGACTAGCCCAAGGTCACCCAGCGGGCTGCATGTGGGGGAGTGCAGAATCGAACCTGGAATGCCAGATTAGAAGTCCGCACTCCTAACCACTACACCAAACTGGCTCTCAGGATTACAAAACTAAAGAATCACGAGGTGAAACAGTAGAATAATGTAATCATAGATTTGAAAACCCTCCTTAACATTTTTCACAGGCATCAAAACGACAACCCTTTACAAATAATTTGAGTAGAAAATTAAAATGAAGGAGAACTCAACTAAAGTACGGGGATTTTTTTTTTTTTCACATTCAATGGGGAGGAGGATCTCTTGCATCACGTCCTAAGTGGTGGCATGGTTAGCTACGCCATTAAAACTCACCACTTATTTATCTTATGACCTCTTCAGAGAGGATGAAATGATGTATGTTTGGAGTTCTAAAAAAGTATTGAAGTCTATCAGGTCCTATCACCCTTTGCCTGACAGAAGTCAAAATTACAGACACAAACAAGATAAAGTGCAATCCTATCTAGAGTTAATCTAGTCCTTTGAAAATAATTGGCTTGCAGTAAAATACCGGTATAAAATTTAACTCCAAAGAATATTAGAGCATTCTGGGGTTTATTTTACTTCTTCTGTTTTGTGTGAGTTTTCAGGAAGGAAGGGAGGAAGGAAGGAAGGCTTGGGTACCACATTAAGTTTCTAGGTTCTGGGTGGTCCCTATTGTTAGATGTATAATATCACTGGTATAGCTGCTAAACTGCTATGGTTTAGTGGTTTAGATTTCTGATTCAATATGCAGTAACAGTGGAAAAAAAGGCAAACTCCATGCTGAGAATTATTAGGCAACAGCCACTGTTATAATGCATAAAGCAGCCTCATTTGAAATACTGTTAGCCATTCCAGTGACTATATCTCAAAAAAGACAATGCAGAAGTGAGAAAAACTACAGGAGAGGGCAACCAAGATGGTTAGGGAGTTTGAGCACCTTTCCTATGAGGAATGAGACTTTTCAGTCTAGGGGGAAAAAAGGCTACGAGGAGGCATGATAAGGTTTATAAAATTATGCATGGGGCAGAGAAAGTGGATAGAGGGAGCTTTTCCCCCTGAGCCATAATATTAGAATATGGGGCACCCAATAAAATTGTTGAGAAATACATTCAGAATGAATACCTCTCTACTTAATAAGCCATTAAGCTGTGGAGGTAGTAATGGCCACAAACATAAAGGCCATACGCGGTCTGGGCCCAGTGTACCTGAGGGATCGCCTCTCTGCTTACAACCTCCAAAGAGCCTTACGTTCTAGCAATTCCAATTCCTGGTGATTCCTGGCTCATTGAGCCTCTATCAGGGCCAGAGCTTTCTCCATCGTGGCCTCCACCTGGTGGAATGAGCTCCCAGAGGAAATCAGGGCCCTGACGGAACTTGAAGAGTTCCACAGGGCCTGCAAAAGGGAGCTCCTCCACCAGGCATTTGGTTGAGGTCGACTTGAACCACCACTTCCCAAGGGCCCTCCCCCTGAGCCTCCCTCCTATGGCAGCCACCATAACTCCGCCCATCCCACTGGGCTATCAGTAGGAGTTACTTTAAGGTTTAATTTTTCTACAGTTCCATGTTGCTTGTTGTTTCACTTCATTACTGTTAATCTAAGTTATCTGTATTGTTTCTGTTCTGTTTTATGTGAACCGCCCTGAGCCTTCAGGGAAGGTGGTATACAAATATAAATGAATGAATGAATGAATGAATTGCTTTAAATGGAATTAGATTCATGAGAAAAGATCCATCAATGCCCATGTTGACTGAAGGTGTCCAGGGCAACTAGCTGGCCATTGTGTGAAACATGATGCTGAACCAGATGAACCACTGGTCTGATTAAGTATATTTTTGTGTTCTATTGAAATTCAGCTCACGTAAAGATCATCTAATCAGCTCAGCAAACAGTAAAGAATTGCATGCCTTAACGGCTTTGTTCATGCCAGTATTGTGGATGGGCATTCTGCTGATAACTCAGTTTAATTTGAAGATCATTCCTGTGTTCCTCATTTTGAGTGGTCTGCAGGGAATCTCATGGCCTTGTCATGCATCAGGGACAAAACACAGCATGTGGACACTGGCCATACCCTGCCATAATTGGTGTCAACACAGCATTCCCCTTGGCACAATAGGGATTCTGCACTTAGATTGCTAACCAGATACAGAACCTAGATTGCACTACAACTGAGCTAGCAATTTACATTGATTTGTGCATAGTTGGAGTGTATAATCTGCCAAGAAATACTATAAACACAAGGGTTTTTTAAAAAATGGACATACGATATGCTCAGCAGCAACATCTCTACACATCTTTTAATGTAGACATCAATACAAATTACTGCTGTTTGTTGGGGGATGGGAGGTCAGATGTTGAGCCTCTTTCTATTGCAACCAGAAATATTGTTTTGAATGTCTGGTGTGCTTCTGTTGTATCATTCAGTTACTTACTTCTGAGCAAGATACAGAGTGGATGCCTATATCAGTCCTGTGGGACGAGGAAGTGTCTCGCTTTTGAATTTTGCTGAGAGCCCAGAATAGTGACTACTACAAGAGCCAGTTCAGAGGAAGAGTGCCAACCCAATTATCCACTCTACCACATCTGTCTCTGAAAGGGACAGACAAAGAAAATGAAGATCACTGATTTCTTCCATGACATGCTCATTAACTCTCAGAATCCCACAGGACCTGCAAAAGGGAGCTCCTCCACCATGCATTCGACTGAGGTCAATCCGACCTATAAACATCCGGGGGTCCCCCCACAATTCATACCTTCCATAACCTGAATGTTCTGATCTCCCTAGGGGTTCTGTTAGTTCTATCGAAATGGTTCAACGAGTTAATTATGGTAACCTGTTAAACTTATATTCACTGTTAGAATTGTTATTGATATATTGTTGTGATTGTTATTAATGTATGACGTTCTATATATCCTACAATGTTCCCATGTAATCTGCCCTGGGCCGTACAGGAGGTTGGTATAAAAATCTAAGAAAATAAACAAACAAATAAATAAGGATTGCCACATTCTCCATGGCTACTGGCAGGAGATCGGGGGGGGGGGGGGTAGGGTTGCCGGATCCCAATTGGGAAACTCCTGGTGATTTAGGGCTTGAACCTGAGGAGGAAAGGAACCTCAGTGGGTACAATGACATAGAGTCCACCCTCCAAAGCAACCCTTTTCTCCAGGGGAACTGATTTCTGTAGTTTGGAGATGAGGTGTAATTCTAGGGGGACCCCAATTCCTGCCTGGGGGCCAGCATCCCTAAGCTCACTGCAAGCTTTCTTACATTAAATTTGTCTCAGAGGCCCTAGAGGAAACAGGTTGCTACTGCAACCTTCAGGTTGGATTAAGGGACTGTAAAATTTAAATAGGTCTGTCTTTGAAGCTAAGCCTGGATAGGGACAAGGGTGAACTGCACCAATGCTTTATAGAGAGTTAGAGTTGGAAGGCGTCATACAGGCCATCTAGTCCTACCCCCTGCTCAATGCGGGATCAGCCTAAAGCCTCTAGGATAAGGATCAGTCCAGCCGCTGCCTGAAGACTGTCAAGGAGGGGGAGCTCACCGCTTTTTTAGGCAGTCGATTCCTCTGCTGAACTACTCTGGCCCCAAACCAAGATTTTCCTGCACTCCTTCATGCCCCCTCCCACCTATATATATGCATTGCTGCTTCTGGCTATCTGTCATTTTGGCACCAGCCTAACCTCTTTATTCATTCGCAAGTGATGAATATTGAGAAAAGCCAACAGTGGCCCTGGATCACAATTAAACTACACCAGGAGCTGCCATATCGCTAGCTATTTTAGTTCAGTATGTTACCATTTCTATTGCAAATAAGTTATGCTATTCTATACTTAGGCTTTTCTTTGCGATAAGGAACATTCCATGACTTCAGCTATAAAGAAGAGCTGGGTTATTGTACCCCACTTTTTACTACCAGAAGGAGTCTCAAAGCAGCTTACAGTCACCTACCCTTCCTCTCCCCACAACAGACATCCTGTGAGGTAGGTGGGGCTCAGAGAGCTCTGAGAGAAACTGTGACTGACCCAAGATCACTCAGCTGGCTGCATGTGGAGGAAGTGTGGAAAATCAAACCTGGGTCTTCATATTAGGGGCCTCCACTGTTAACCACTACACCATCCTGTTTCTCAAAACATGAGTCATAACACGGGCCATTTCAATAGTGGACAACTGTCAGTCAAACAAATGCAGATCATGATAAGCTTCAGTATAGAGGAGAAGAAGAAGTTGTTGTTGATGAAAATAATCATAACTGTTATGATTATTAGTGCTTATGGAAGCAACACTTGTCAAAATACATAATCTCAAAATCAAACTCATTCCAGTTGAATGGGGGGGGGGAGCTGACATGAAATGATTTGATTAACCTGAGCTGTGATCCTGAATACATTGTCTAAAAGTCTTTCACGTGTAATTAAAAATGCATTCATTACAGGGTTCCCAGCAGTTGTATGAAAGGTTCTGAGACAGATGGTACATATCTCAGATTACCAACATCTAGTTTTCTGTACTTTTATGGATTTCTCAGGCATTCTGAACACTGGTGAAGGAAACTTCCAGAAAAAACAGAGTGTCTAGTGTTGTGTCACATGCTTTGTCACTTAACACAATGAGCCAGCTTGGTGTAGTGGTTAAGAGCTGCGGCCTCTAATCTGGCAGGACTGGGTATGATTCCCCACTCCTCTTCCACATGCTGCCAGCTGGGTGACCTTTGGCCAGTCACAGTTCCCTCAGAACTCTCTCAGCCTTACCTACCTCACAGGGTGTCTGTTGTGAGGAGAGGAAGGGTAGCTTATTATAAGCTCCTTTGAAGAAGAAGAGTTGGTTCTTATATGCCGCTTTTCCCTACCTGAAGGAGTCTCAAAGTGGCTTACATTTGCCTTCCCTTCCCTCTCCCCACAACAGACACCTTGTGAGGTAGGTGAGGCTGGAGAGCTCTGATATTACTGCTTGGTCAGAAAGGCTTTATCAGTGCTGTGGTGAGCCCAAAGTCACCCATTTGGCTGCATGTGAAAGAGGAGTGGAAAATCAAATCCGGCTCGCCAGATTAGAAGTCCGTACTCCTAACCACTACATCAAGCTGGCTCCATACTTCTTCTTAAGATACACAATTGGAAGCACAGATCCTTCTAACAAGAGCCACTGAGATAGGTTTGAGTGGAGAACTACCTGCAGCAAAATGATGCAAATGAGGACAGTATCAATATATGTCTAGAAAAGGCAATGTCAGTGAGTGCAGTATCACACACTACAGGGTGGCAAGTTGCACCTGTCAATTTTTTTCACCCCATGCACTTCTATTTAGCACCTCTGTCTGAATCCGGCTCTGCTAAAATTCAGTTTCTCCTGAAACTCTGAAATCTGCGGCAAAGCTCCCACAAGGTTCAACCTAATTTATGTAAGCAGTTGATGGGGCCAATAGAACCCAATCCTAGGTTCCTATAATATTATGTTGGCATTTCTAAACTTGGAAAAACAACACATCTAGGATCATATTGTGGGGTATCTGCTACTGGGAATGCAATTTCTCTGTGCTCCCGTACCGAAGAGCATATCTATTTTGAAGCAGACCCACTGGAAGGAAAAGCTTATTTTTTAATCTCATTTCCTTCTTGTGACTTTTAAAAATTAGCACGGTATAACATTTTAGTGTATTCAAGGCATCCCACCTATGGCATCATATTGTAACAGTTACTACAGCAAAGCTACAAAGTAGGCCAGTATTATTGCCATAGTCATAGTTTCTCCATGTCCAGGTTCAGGGGGGTAACCAGGAGAGAAGCAAAGCACATAGAGAAAACACAGTCCAGGGATCAAAGCACAGGTAGCCCAAGGGTCAAAACCAGTACAGCAAATTCAAAAGACAAAAGCCGGAAAGTCAGACACACAAAGGTTCACCACACTGCCAGGCTAATGTCAGGGACAGTCCAATTGTTAACAAGCTGTTTCCACATTGGTGCTCTCTTTTCTGGGTGCTTTTATCAGGAGTCATTCAAGGACTGGTGTGACTCACCAGTGGCTGAGCAGCCTACAGGCTGTCAGCCCTGGTTTTGTAGGGACTCAGACTCACAGGCAGAGGTTGACCGGTGCACAACCACACGGCTCCTGTGCCTCCCTCCAGAGCTCTTGAAATGCGTTCTCCGGTATTCCAAGGGATCTGGCCCTCCTGGTGAGAGGGCACAGCTCTGCTTCAGCTTCAGATCCTGGTTGAGAGTATAGCAGAATGTCTTTGGCCTGAGACTCCTTCTTTGCACCCTACCTTGTCTGGCAAATCTTCCTGCAGCACTTGGGGCCAGGGTCAGCTTCCTTCATCTCTTCCTCATCCGAGCTGTTGGCAGGCAGACCCACAACATTCAGGCCGTGCTGAGAACAAGCTTGCCTGAGGCCCACTATTGAGCTCCTGGCAGAGACGGCATTTGAACCAGGGACCTCCTGGTTTATAGCATACTGGGCAATCCTAAACAGAGTTACACCCTTTTAAGCCCATGAAGTCAGTGGGCTGAGAATATAATCCCCCCCCCCATTATTCAGTTTTAATTCTTCCACAAAACCCCTTGAGGAACTAAAGGTTTACAAAAGAAAATATGCACAACATGAGTCAGCTTTGAAAACAGGGCTGTGGCAGGTTGGTAGCAAAGGGCCATCTGAGGTCTTGATGCAGGACAAGATGGGCCCCAAGGGCTTCTCTTTACAGGCCTAGTTTGGTCTTTCTCCAGTGCCTGGAGCCAGGCATGAAACCTCCAGTGTATAAACGGTCTTAGCGTTGCATTTGATCTCATTGCCAGTTATCATGCAGATCCATGGTGGAATCAGCCGGTTCTGTTTTTGCTTCTTAGCAAGAAACTGTTTGAACTTGAACGTTTTGTGGGAGGGCATGGCAAAGACCTGACAACTGATCATCACAATGTCACAGCAGAAGAGAGAAGAGTATAATTTGATTGCTCTGTCTTTTCACCATTACACCATGAAACTTTCTGAGTTCCCACTCTATACAAATGACAGTCCAGAGTGAACTCATGCCCCATTCAAAGGAAGTCCAGTTCATATAATATCATATGTCTCTGAAATCATTCCAATGAGAAGCCATAAGTCCTTTTCTTTCTTAAGTGCAGTAGTTTCAGGAAACATTGATAGTGGTTAACTGCTAAACAGCTGTTCCACCTTCTGGATTACTTCTTTATTCCTCAGGTTATCACTAGCAAGCTGCAGCACACCTTAAATTGGGAACTGAGGTATGTAACTGAAATCAAGATGAAGCTAGCACACCATGCGCTTTCTCTAACACAGTAGCATTTGGAACAGGATCGCTTTCAAGTTCCACTGCAGCTACTGCATATCGATTTCTGACCTGCGGATGGAAACGCTGTCTTGTAACTCAATCTACTGGGGTGACTGACCAAGTTTGGTGTGACCCTGAATAGTCTCTCATTCCAAGTCATCAGTAAAGCATTGGGAGTTCCAGTGGGTGGCCACAATTGCTTCATGCCACTAACATTCGTTTGGAATTATATGACAGAAAAGACAGTAGAAGACAACAGCTGTTCCTCCATTCATTCTGAATGGATTAATTTTGAGTTCCTCTCTTGGCAGTTGGGGTCTTAGTCCTGGGTCTTCCACAGACACAATATAATTGTCTTACACAGCTAAGTCAGCTCAGATTTATTTAGCCGCACGTAGTGAAACCCTTTCTAGGACCAGGACAACATTTTACAAACTTGAAGATGGTTTGGAACATGGGAGGTCAAATGCAGAGATTTGCATGAAAATACTTGATGCATGCCCTACAACACCTTTGGGACAGTTTGCCAAATCGATAGGAAAGCAGCAGGCCTCTTGATTAGATGAAGTGCGGCCTCATACTATCAGTATGGAGGGAAAGTGGCATGGTCTAGCCTGATCTCATCAGACCTCAAAAGCTAAGCAGGGTCATTACTTGAAAAGGAAACCACAAAGGAAGATTCTGCACTGGAAAGCAATGGCAAACCACATCCATTTCTCACTTGAAAGCCCTTGCTGCGGTTGCCATACGTCAGCTGCAAACTGACAGCCCTTTATGCACGCACAGCGTTATCCGTTAAACGTTCGATGCGAAAACACTGAGACGTTCAGAGCCAATGTAGTGTTTTAAAGAGGGCAGCTATGCTAGTTTGCTGCCGCTAAAATAACAAGAGTCTCATGGTATCTTAAAAACTAGCAGATTTATCTAACAGATGTCATAAGTTTTCGTGAGCCAGAATCCACTGTCAGATGCTGAAAATTCGGGTCAGATTGTAGGAGGACAGATTCAGATCTCCATCCGGCCATGATGCCTATTGGGTAACCTTGGACGGGTCGCTCTCAACCAACTCTAGTTTGTGTTGGCAGAGTTTCAACATGCAGAGAGAGTGAAGCATCAGGCTGCTTAAAGAATAAAACAATTTTTATTTAGAATAGAAACAACTGTGTAGAAAGAGGAGAAGAGAGACCTAAGTATCTGTTAGCTGTTGTCATTCTTCTGTTAAATTGCTGTACTGGAAGTAACAGGAAGAAAGTGTGTTCAAAAAGCATTTGAGCCAATCAGGACACTGGAGATAATTTGAAAATCATCAGGAAGTTCCTATCCTATCAATGCTAAATATATATTTCCTTTGATGCCCCCTGCAGGATACCATTTATATTGTGGTTAATTATACACACTGCAGATCTTGCATATCTCAACACTTTGCAGGGCTGTTGTGCTATATACACTGCCCTAAGCTTCTTGGAAGAACAGCAAGGATAAACAGTAGATACATTCACTGTACATGCCCTCTGTTTTATGGTTCTGGTAAATCTGGGGGCAAAAATGGGAGGAAACAGAAGTATATTTATATATTCATCTTATCTCAGTCCTGCCCCCTTCCATTCTCCTCTGGCAGAATTGTGGCATTTTCCACACATTTCAAGTATCTTTGCAAGTGCAGATTTTTTTTTCAAATGTAATGGTGACATTTGGGATTGATCCGTAACCTTGAGAGGTGTGCGCAGTGTGTGATATGAGCAAGTCCTGCCATGCCAAGCATGAGTACAGTCTAGCTCTGGGGACTTCATTAAATCCAGTGACGTGTATGAAACACTTTTGCACTTGCCAAAATTGATATTGACTTATGAATGAATTGCGTGCTGGTCTACAGAGTTCTCAGTTCCAAAAATAAAATAATTTGTTTCCTAATTGTGAGGTAGATATTAACTGTGGTTACTCAGATAGTTGTCTCCAGCTGTTTGAACAAGACTAGATTTTTAAAAAAATTAGAGACTTGTTCAGCATCAGCTTTTTTAAAATAATGGATCCTTTGTGATACATTAAATGTGTCCAAAAGTGTGTGTTCTGTTTGATTCACTGCTGAGGGTTCATAAGCTGTAGTCACTTCTGTACTTGCTATTCATTTACAAAAATCTGTATGACATTTTTCTGTCTCAAGGGAAATTCAGGGTTGCTTATAAAGAATAAAAGCCAACCACAGCGAATTTCACAAATGCAATAAAAATGGAACAAAACTGCAGCATTCCAACATAAATAATGAGAAGACTGCAGTGCCAAAACAAACAAAATCATCAAATGTCCACATAAAAGACAGCATCAGGCAGGTATCCACACAGCAGGGCATCTCATAAGTGGATCACAACCGCAGAAATGGCCATTTAACAGTTCATTTACTTTACCTTATGGGTTAGGCCAGTTGTCAGTCATCTGCTGAGGGTTGGAAATACTTTCATTCTGAGTTTAGCACCTAATCTGCCCATTAAGCAGTTCACTCAGAGCCTGCAATCTCTTCTTGTCACTCACACCGATTTGCAGAAGCATCATCAGAAGGCAATATTTGCAGTTCTGTCCTGCCTCACCACGAATTTGAATTAACAACCAACCTATCCCTGTGGGCAGGGCTGCCAACCTCTAGGTGGGGCTTGGAGTTCTCCCATAATTACAGCTGCTCTCCTGATTACATAAATTAGTTTCTCTGGATAAAATGTCAGGTTTGGAGGGTGGCTTTCTATCTCGATGAGATCCTTCCCCTCCCCAGGTTCCACCCCCAAAACCTGCAGAAATGTCCCAACCCAGATTTGGCAACCCTGTTTGTGAGCCTGGCCATTCCTGTTTCATGTGCAAGATCCCAGGCCTGTAGCCTTCTCCGCATTTTGGGGTTCTCCATTTTTAATGCACAGTTTATGGCATTCTGAAGATAAAACAGTGGATCGGTCTATTGCTTGCAATACGGTATACCAATTAGGCTACAGAAGCAGAACTATGTTATTGTTAATAAGCTGTATGTTGTGCTAAAAGATCACCGCCCCACTGAGCAGCATGAATGGCTTATCTCTAACAATAGTCTTTCACTGCCCTCTGCTGAAAGAATATCAATTCCAAGTTGGAACAGGGAACCCATATTGCAGGAGAAAGGAATCCATATGCCAGGATTCCCAGGAATTCTATGTGGTATTTCATCACTTCTAGTTCCTATGGCCAAGGTATGCAGGCTCCCTCCACCATTACTGCCTGGGACCAGGATACGCTGCACAGGATAACTCCTATGCTTCTGACTGTGCACTCGTAAAACAGCCAGCATTCAATGGACTTGTAGCAGTGCTTTTGCAGCGGCTTGGCTTGCAGAATTAAGGAGGTGCTTCCTATTGCTTACCAAGGCCAGAGATGTGTGTGAGTTGCTTCCTTAATCCCTGCCGGTTGGCCTGCTCTTGAGAGAACAGGAACAATATCAGTCATAGATTGCCAACCTCCAGGTCATGGTTGCCGATCCCCCATTATAACAACTCATCTCCAGATGACAGAGATCAATTCATCTTGAAAAATGGGTATAATGTTAAAGGTTCTTTAATATTATACCCAACTAGGGGCAAAGCCCGTTGTAGCCAGGAATACAATAGGCACTAGAATGCACACCTGCACGGAGGCCTTCCTGAGGGCTGGGTACGTGGCAAAAGTGTAAATCATGAGAGGGAGGGAGGGAGGCTGTCCTGGGTCCCATGGGGCTGGTGGGCAGCTGTTATTCCTTCTCCTGCCCCCCCCCCAAACTATTGAGGTCCTGCCTACAAACCTCAAGGAAACCTCTCTCCTGCAAACCTTGAGTGCAAGGAACTCTGTGGCACTGTGCCGAGAGGTTGAGGGATGCCAATCTCCAGGTGGGACCTGCAGATTTGCTGGAATTGCGGGTCCTTTCCAGGCTACAGAGATCAGTCCCCCTGGAGAAAGGAGCTATGTGAGAAGTGGAACTCGGTGGCCTTGGATCCCAAGGAGGTGCAAGGATGCCAGGCTCCAGGAGGGAAACAAAGAGAAATGCTGCGGGACAGTAAATGCTAATAACAATAAACATAAAATAATTCATAAACTTGTCACAACGTCTTCCTTCAATGAAAATATTTGATAGCAGAATTTGCTTGAAGAACTGAAAAGCTTTCAGTCTATTATCAAAGTAAATCAAGAACAGTGACATGTTAACATCGAACATAAAAACATTGGTTGGAAAAGAATTTACACTGGGTTTCTGAATTACTGCCTCTATTTCAGCCTTTCTCAACATTTTTACCACTGAGAAACCCCTTCTGCAATCATGCAGAACGCGGTTCAGAAGCATAGCAGTGAGAGCCAGTTTGGTGTAGTGGTTAGGAGTGCGGACTTGTAATCTGGCATGCCAGGTTTGATTCTGCACTCCCCCACATGCAGCCAGCTGGGTGACCTTGGGCTCACCGCAGCACTGATAAAACTGTTCTGACCGGGCAGTGATATCAGGGCTCTCTCAGCCTCACCCACTCCACAGGGTGTCTGTTGTGGGGAGAGGAATGGGAAGGCGACTGTAAGCCGCTTTGAGCCTCCTTCGGGTAGGGAAAAGCGGCATATAAGAACCAACTCTTCTTCTTCTTCTACATGCCCACCTAGGGCCCATACCCTTTCCCACCCCCTCTAAGCCCATCATTGGCCATTGGGGGGGGGGAGGTCAATGGTCATGTCACCCAAGCAATGTGTAACAAATTCTAATATATCTGTTCCACTATATATTTCTGGTAAGGCATTGGAGGAGGAGCGTGTCTCATGTCTTAAGAGCCACTCAGCACTTAATACCCCCCTCCTCCTTCCACTTCCCTCTGAGGCTGCAGATCCCTGCTGCATGAGAGCTACCCCTGCCTGTGAGTTCCATAACAGCTGCCTGCAGCTTTTCCAGGTCCTGGGGGAGGCCATCAGCAGAGTTCTTCCACTCCCCCAACCTAGTACTCATTGTATTCCTGAATGCATCAGACGTGGCCTCTAGTGTTTGTGTGTGTGTACATACACACACACACACACACACACAGAAATACCTCCCAGCCATTCAGGAAACCCTTCAGGGTTTCACAATTCCTGGTGGAGAAAGCCTGCTCTATGTGCTTCTTCAGCTACATTCAGTGCCATGGGACCTGAGGATCTCCTGGACTGACAGTCCCTCTCCAGGATGTAGAGGTCAGTTCCCTGGAGAAAAGGGATGCTAGGGAGAGGGTGTCTCTGTTGCCTTGTGCCCCAGGGAGGCTCAGGGATGCCAGCTTTCAGGTGGAACATGAGGATCCCCTAGAATGGCAGTCACTCTCAACATTGCAGAGATTGCCCCCCCCCCACCTTCTGGGGAGAAATGGGCTGCTTGGGAGAGTGGGGAGGAGAGCCAGGTTGGCTTGGCTGCAACACAGCAATGAAACAGGCTTCTGCCCTCCCCTCCCCCGCATCTCCGAGGAGGAGGAGCTCGTGGAAAGGACTCGCCAGCGCGCGCTTTCTAAGGAGGGCACAGGGCAAAGCTCCCTGTAGCCTGCCCCCTCCAAGGAGCAGGCGGGCAACCCCCCCTGTGGCTGGCCCTGGGGCCCAGAGCGGCTGAGCAGGCTGGAGATGGAAGGCCAGGCGGGGCGCGGGAGGCTTGCGCACAAACCGCGCGCTGGAGCGCCCTGCAGCTGGAGGCCCGGGAATAGTGGGGGCAGGCAGGGAGGCGTGGGTGGGAAGCCGAGCCCTGGCTTGAGAAACGGAGGGCCGCTGGGGGGTGGCTTCCCCAAAGACCGGGAAACTGCGGAGACAGGGGGAGAGCCGCGGGCGGGCAGGCTGCTCCGGCGTGTGCCTCCGCCCGAGAGGAGGGTATGTACGACTGCCGGCTTCCCGGACACCGAAGAAGGCCGTGAAGGTGGCTCCGCTCTCCCACCCACCCCGCCAGAGCTGCTCAATCAATGGGGCCTGCTCTGCTTCTTCCCCACTCTACACTGGAGCTCCTAACTGGCGCTGACTGCCCCCTCCCCGCCGCCGCCGCTCCAACTTCTACACCGGAACTTCTAACTGGGGCCGGCCCGCCTGCCCCTATTCACTGGAGCCGGCTTCTCTTCTACCGGGCAAGTTCTTATAGCTGGCAGGAAGTTGGGGGTGGAGAGCTGACTCCTTATCAGCCCTTCCTAGCCAAGGGCAAAATCCCCATAGGGGCTACACTTCAAGGGCGGGCCATTCCTGGACAAGGGCCAATCAGGTAATGAGTGACCTGTTGCTTCTGAAAATATATGGTTTGGTGATTGGGGGTGATGAATGCCCCCCACTCTATTCCTGCCCTCCTCAGATTCCATTCCCTAAATCTCCATGTATTTCCCACCTCAGAACTGAGACTATCCTAAGTCAAAGGGAGCTTTCCTGCAGAATAATGCCATTTCAAGCCACTGCAGTGACTGTTTGTAAATGAATTGTGCCATTTCACACAGCGAAATCCAGTTGCAAAGTGGATTGAAAGTGCATTATTTGGTATGTGTTAAAATGCCCCAAATGTATCAATGCACTTTATAGGTTGGCCACCTGCCATAATATCGCCTATGCCCCTCTCTGGAGTGTATGATTTATCATGCATTAAAATGAGGAGCGAAACTGTTAACATTTGAACATGCAGATACAGGTGATACTGCCGACATAAGCAGGAAATGTTCCCTGCAAAAGTAGCTTGAGGCTGCTCCTTCATCTTCCCCTGCTCCCTCTCCTGTGATCTGATATACTTTTGAACAGGTCCTTGGCAGTCATCATCTAATGCTCCATGGGGAGTTCAGGATCATCATTATAAAGCCTCTCCCATCCAGTGGCAGACAATAAAGGAAGGTTGCTAAGCAGCCACAGGCAGTTAACCCCTAAGCATCTGGACATGGTTTATTCTTGAATGATCCTATATATATATATGTAAAATCTGTATCTGCACCATAAATAAAGCTGAAGAGCGATGGTGGGAGGAGTTGGAACTTATCATCTACCTTATTGGGCCCCCCTGGGGAGTTACTTGCCCCAGAGCACCAATCAGGCAGGGGATGGTCCACTCCTAACTGCCTCCCCCTCTGCCTTCCAGCCGCATGAAGAGGTGGCAGTCAGGTAAGGTGGCCCCAGCCTGAGCAGCCCTCGCCAGGCCTCAGTGGGGCTGTCTGGGTGGGTAGCAGGGAGGCAAGGGACACCCACTTGACTCGCCCCAACCCTAACCAGCCTTGCCATGGCCTGGCAAGGCTTCAGTGGGGCTGGCCAGGTGAGTTGGTGGGTGAGGCAGGGAGCGCCCACCTAAGCTCACTCCCACCCTGACTAGCCTCGCTGCAGCCTGGCAAGGCCTCGGGGGGGGGGGGGGCGGGCTGGCCAGGAGAGAGGTGAGAGTGCCTACCTGAGCTTGCTCCCGCCCTGACCAGCCTCACCACAGCCTAACAAGGCTTCAGTGAGGCTGGCTGGATGTGGGAGGTGGGGAGTACCCACCCAAGCTCGCACCCTCCAGACCTGCCTTACTGCAGCCTGGTGCAGGCTAGATCCCATTGTATTTTTAGTACAACGGGCTTTCCTGCTAGTCTATAAAATAAGACTTGGACGTCAGGGCTTTGTTATCTCAAAGGTACACTACCTAATGATCTTGAAATGGCACTATATCTGCTAATTGTGGTATGGTTATGTATTGCAGCATACTGGAAACAAATTCCAACAATCGCAGAATAGCTGTAGAGAATATTGAAGGCAGCATACTTGACTAAACTCACATATTATATACACTGTTCTGGAAGTTCCTTTTTCTGTATGGGTAAATTTCTTGAATGATAGACTTTATTAAATTCCAGAATAAAAAACATAAATATGGTATTTGACCCCATGTTTTCTCTGAAGCACAGCGATTCTGTTGTGATACCAGCATCTTTACTAAGATATATAAAACTAAATTATTGTGAAAGACAAGGAAATCCACCTCAGTATGCTACCACCACTACCATAACCTATGAATGCTTTTCACCTCACCCTTATTTCTGCTTGTGCACTTAAGTTTATTTTTTCCTTTTATGGATTATTATTGTGTTAGTTCCTCTTGTTCCAGGTATATTGATCACATGAATCTGCCTTCAAGGTCAGCATTAAGTACTTTGACTAGTAGCAGCTCTTCAGGGTCTCTGGCTGAGGTGTTTCACATCACCTACTACCTAATCTTTTCAGCCAAAGAAGCTGCGAGTTGAACCTGTGACCTTCTGCACACAAAGCATATCGCTCTACCTCGGGCCAGCCTCTGAGCTGAGCTGAGCTGGATTACCTCCCAGTATATTTCTAGCCTGCCTTGTTTCTCTGTGGTTCTTCCTTCCTGAGGCAATAAATTTCGATAAGCAGTAATCTAAGCCCCTGCACATGCTGGGAAAACAATGGCACGACGCTAGAACAGTGAGGATGCTGCTTTAGCTGTCCTTGAGCTTCAGCTTAATCAAGTCACACATGGTGCCAGTAAGGGATGAATTCTAGTAACAAGCCAAGTGTGGATGAGAGGCATGGGTGTTTGTTCAAGCTGGCATAGCTTGCTTTGGGAATACTAGATGATCCTATCAGTATTTCTCTCTCAAAGCTTTTAAAGCTCCCAATAGGTGTGTGTGAGGAGGCAATCCTTCCCCACACACCCTTCCCCACAAAAACCATTAAAGAAGCATAAGCATTGACTTACTGAAACAGGATCAAAATCCTTGCACTCATTGGCATAAACTCACAGGGTATTATTCTTTACTTAGTATTGAATTACATAACTTACCGATGCTTCTGTTTTGCTGCTAGAGATTATAGACTCTTTTATACCCATAATGCACTTTCAATCCACTTTTAAAGAACTTTGCAACAGGATTTTACTGTATAAAATGGCAAAATCCACTTGCAAACAGTTGCTGAAGTGGATCGAAACTGCGTTATTTAGCACGTGAGAAAGCACCCAATGTTAAAACTTTTCACCTTTTCACATGGACAGCTTGATGTACCTTTTAAGCAACCTAGAGAAGGAGCATGGGTGATGAGCTTTTAATTAGCAGCATTCCTTGCAAAGGAGGTGCATAAAATATAGGACAGGGTTTATCCAACCATACAAAATCAGCTACAGCTCTGAATTCCTTCTGAGTATCCAACAATAGGGCTGATGGCAGTGGAAGATTTCCACATATGCTAGAGTCCTTGCGCAAGTGGAAGCACACTGAGAAGACTGTGCCAGAAGCTTGCACTGTATTACGATTATTGTATTCCCAACTTGCATTTATATTGGCACAAAACATTGTGCAAGAAAATATTAGGATCGACAGACTTTGCAGTATTTGTGCAACCGGAACTGTGTTAAGCGTGGTGACATTTCTGTTCAGTCTTCACTGGACCCATCTCATGGAGCTGGAGCTTGTAGGAAAGGTAAGGGGGAGATGATTACTTATTACTTCCAGAGTTTTACACATGTATGTATTCTACCCACCTTCACTCTTAGGAATTGTTCATGGGCAGCAGATATGCTGAGACCTCATCAGCAACATCCAAACCTACCTTCACTAAGATACTTGTGTTTTATTTTTGGGTCCAGCAGCAGTTCTTTTGATTCCTTAGGTTTGCCAGTCAGGTAACTGATGATCACGTTTGACTACTGGGTCACTACTGGAATGTGTCTTTAAAAGGAGATTACGTTGGGATGTACGTGCTGCTATTTTAACCTGCACAGTTAGCAACATTATTTCTTCTTCTTTTCCTTTGAACTTTTCTGGTAGGATCCCCTACAGACCACCTTTAGTTTTGCATATATTGAAGGTGTACAGTACCTCCATGACTGATAAGGTCTTGGTAAATTTCATCTCATGTTCCTGAGCTCAGAGTACACCGATACACTGAGGACCTCAAGGCAAAGTCCAGACTTAAGGTCTTGGCAATCACCTTTAGGTCCATATACAATCTTGGCCTAGTGTACCTGAGGGACTACCACACTGTCTATATTGCCCTAGGAGCTTTACGCTCTGCCAATTCCATCTAGCTGGTGACCCCCAGCCCCAAAGAAGCACATCTGACCTCAACCAGGGACAGATCTTTCTCTGTCCTGGCCCCCACCTAGTGGAATGAGCTTCCAGACAACAGGGGTCTGCCAGAGCTAGTGCAATTCCACAGGGCCTGCAAACTGGAGCTTTTCCACCAGGCTTTTTGGCTGAGGTAAGTGAACCTGCTACCAACCAGTGCTCAGAGGCCCCTCCCACTACCAACTGCACTCATTGAAGAAAAACTGAATCCACAGTGCAGTAAAACAGTCCCATTGTTGAATGTTAAATTGAAGTGACAAAGCCAAGTTCTATACTATACAGCATTATGAAAGTTCCAATGTAAACTGCCCTGAGCCGCAAGGGAGGGTGGTATATAAATATTGTAAAATGACCAACAAACAGGTTGTCTAATGCTCGGCTGAGCTGCTTGCCACTTACAGACAACCTGCGGATCAGACTATCCATGAGACTGAATGTCTTGAAGGTAGGGATTAAAGGTAGAAGGTCTGCCAATATTGGAGAGCAAACAGAATGTTAAACTCATACATTTTATCTCAACAATGAATTTAACAAAAGGAAACACAATTAGCCAAGAGATGATAAAACCTTAGAGCACATTAGAAGCCTTAATGAACAGCCCCCCATCTTGATGGAGAAAATAACTGCAAATCAGGGACGGAAAAAACTGTGTAAAATCATCAGTGTTAAATTTCGCTTTCCATTACTGAATAAATAATATCTAATTCTTTTTTTCCTCACTAGCACCAAATTGCGATCCAGGGTTATGCATGTTATCTTGGAAGGTGGTCCTGCGTTTTCAATCAGGATTTTTGTTGATAAGCAGATGTGACTAGGTCCATAGCGTCAGTCATTTCTGACATGGTCACTCTATTCTAAACTCTTTCAGTCAGGAGAACCTGATGGAACATAATAAGTCAGATGCTACAAACGGCCCATGCAAGGTGCTTGCCGGACAAGAAAGAGAAAGACAAGGGGACATTAATCATGGACTGCATGGCACGGTGACCACAAGAACACATGAGTCACAGCTGCACTATGAGCACTTTCCTGGGAGTAAGCCTCACAGAATAAAAATGAATGAGTCATAGCTGCACTATGAGCACTTTCCTGAGAGTAAGCCTCACAGAATAAAGTGGTAATTACTTCTGAATAAAACTGCTTAAAATGGCTTTCCTTGAAAATATTGTGGGGGTAAAAACACGTCCCCGCACTCCTGCCCTAGCAATGTATAGGATTTAATTTTCACTTGCTTCTACGTATTCCTGCATAGCAAATAACACTTTAGAAATAAATTCCATGTTGTATTTTCCACTTCCGTTTTAAAATCCCTAGAAGAATAATTATGTGGTCTAACAACGGAACCACCTTATCTAATAATTTCTATAACAACTTCAATGTTTGCATTCCAACATTTCATGCATAGATCACTGATCCTTCCAGAAATGATAAAGTTGCTTCCTGTACTATCCCCACTTATTATAAGCCTGACTTAACTTGTAGATATTTTTCATTGTAGAAAAAGTTAGATCCAGTCAAATGCTTCTGCCAATGTCAAACCGCCCTGAACCGCAAGGGAGTACGGTATAGAAATGTAACAAAATAAAATAAATGTTTTTGAGCTCCAGTTCCAATTTTGTAATAATTCATCTCAAACACAAAATAATTTCACAAACAGTTTTCCTGGCATGCATGATTTTGTGCCATCATCTGATACTGATGGGCACAAATAGCTGAGTTTCAGTGTTAACAGACAAGAAAACAACCTCTGCGCCCAAATGAAAATCAACCCCTTGAGGCAAAATTTCATCAAAAAGACAATTGGGCTATAAACAATTTTGTTCTAATACTGTGAGACATTTCCAGTTAGAATAAACAGAGATCTGAAGAGCTGAACAGTAGAATCATATCACAACCGCTATACGTATTCAGTAGATGTTTAATAGAACAGTATTTCTTTTCATTATGAGTTGGTGCCGAAACTTAACTGCCAAATACACCTATTTTTGCTGGCATAGCACCATCATTAATTCAGAGCAGGTTCTCCAACTTTGATACAGCATTTGTGGTTGAGAATAGTGTAATCTGGTTAGCAACTATTTTGAGTAGGGCCAGAGTCGAAGACCGACAGGCGAAGGCTTCACCTCTATTGTCCAAAATGTTTCTCAATGTCCCATTTTGTTATATAGCCCAGAACTGATGTATGGGCCTTGATCATACTAGGGACCAATTAAGCTGGGCAAGTCATGTGATTTCTTTTCATATAATAAATTAGGTCAGGGAGGGGGGGTTAGAAGGAATCTGTCTGGGAGCCCTGTCACAGTTACTGCCCCATCCACCTCATTTCACCTCTGAGTTGGCAACTGGTGAGATGAGAAAGACTTTGAGGGCCAAATTTGCCTGGGGTTCATTCAAAGATGACCACTCTTTTATCATTTATTTTTAATTTTAATATGTCGGTGTCACTTTTCCAGCCGAACAGGAAAGGCAGTGAACATTCAAACATTTCAACATTAAAACCTCAAGACATGTTAGTACTTTGAGGGGGGGATATTTCTTGGGAGTGTGTTACCAGGCACTGTGAACCGACACTTTGGGCTTCCTTGATGCCATTCTATAATCCCCAGTCTGCACTTAGCATGCACAAGCCATTTGGTATCCTCCTCCTCCTCCTCTCAGATATAGGCCTCTTTCACAGGTAACAGTAATGGGGAAAGGCTGGGCACAGTTTGCCCCCTTTCTCTAACAGGGGACAAGGAGAGAAATAGCGTCAAAACTGAAAATAATGACTGCAAAAAAAAAGTTTCAGCCACTGCAGTCATTTCAAGGCTTACCTCCATCCTGCATTGTTTGGCGACAGAAGGCGAAGCAGTTCTTCCAGCGTGACATGTTGGCTCTGGAGAGACGAAGAGCTGTGAGCTGTCAGCCTTCTGAAAGGGTTCGCAGACATGCAGCTGAAACTGTAATCCACCTTGCTTTAGAGGGCCGGCCAGTTCTACTTAGGCCCTTCAGGCATCTCAGTAAATGCTTGCAAAGCCAAAAAAAATCCTGCTTTGGTTTACAGTATGTGAACATTTCCTAACAAAATATCAGTCAGGACCTAATTTTGCTGTCAAGATGGAGCAATTTCCCATGTCCACAGTAACAAGAAGGAGGTGGCTGGGAACAGAAAAACGAGAGAAAGATGGAAGGACCAATTTATAAGACTGTAGTGTTCCTTCAAGAACAGGCTTACCTTACATCCACAGAGCAGCTGAATAATAATAAAATAATACGGCTTATGGTTACATAATACATTATACATAATACATACTGCCATGCATATTTTAGCGGTCTGTTCATTTCATACAGTTATATGGAAAATCGCAACATGATTTTGGCATTTTTAACTGGTATTTTGTCAAGCAAAAAGGAGGCGGAAAGGACATTTGTTTCAAAACACATCAGCCATGAAAGAAAAAGTTTCCTAAGGGATGTGCGTGGTAAGATGTTGGGGGGGGGGGGGAAGAAGCTTCAGGAAAATATGCGCCAGTCTGACCAAGTTTGAGTTGTGTCATTTAAATATATACAGAAGCATGTTGTCTTGCATCAAGTCAACCTTTTGTTTCTACAACCATATTAATTGGGTTGTGTGATTCTACATACACTTCTGCAATATAAACTCCATTGAAAGCAATAGAGCAAAATTGAGTTATATTAGCTTCATCAGTATCAGAATGTATCCCACTGGGGGGAGGTTTGACTAGATCACCCATGAGGTCCCTTCCAGCTCTGTATTTCTATGTTTCTATGTGCGGTGTTTTGTTAAAAGGCCATTGCTTTCTAGCTGCATGAACAGCTTCATATTCCATACAAAACATGCACGTGTGTGGTTTGCAAAATGATTTACAGTTCTATATAAAAGCTATATAAGTGACTGGAAATATGACATATATTCTAATCTGATACACTTATGTTAAGCAAGTGCACATTGTACAAAATAAGTGCTTGGTAATGAAGTAGTTCCTAATAAAATGGAATCTCTTGGGGCTAAATCGTCTCATTTCAATTCTGCCCTATTGAGGTTGTGAAATATAGCATATGCCTTTTGCTTCTAAATTCAGCTGCAAAGAACACAGAAGGCTGCCTTCATAGCTGCTGATCCAGTGAATGGTTTCCTACTAACAGGTTCTCAACCAGAATGTTTTTTTTAACAGAGGGATTGTGATTTATATTTTGAAGAAAGAGAGGAAGAGACCAGGCTACTTTGCCCTAATCATAAACTCAAAGTAGCAAATTCTCTTGCACAGATGTCACTCACTGCATTTCTGTTAAATAAATTTCTCCCCTAGATCTTGTTAGGCATTGCTTATATCCTCAAAGTCTATTGGCTCAAAAGCATCAAATAAAAATTCAGAACCCTATGCACTGTCAGAATCCTGTACTGCAATTGTTTTTTATAATTATAATTATTATGCTGAAAGTTGGCCCAACGGCTGCTGAAACTTGCAAAATGAGATTTGTATGATAGACTCAAAGCCGTCCTTTCCTCCTAAACTTCACTGGTGCTCCCCCCCTCCCCGGTTTGCCGTTCTATTCTTTATGAAATAAGTCAACCATTTATTCTTCTGTAAGCCTCATATGAAGGATAATATGTCATTGTTTTTCTCAAAAAAAAAAGAGTTCTTGACAGGCCATCCTCACTAAGTTGAAATGGAAAGCAGTAAATTCTGGTTCTCTACAGTCAAGAAGAGATGGTAAGAGATTTTTATGACCCATCAAGCACACGAATCATTTAGTAATCCTATTTCCCTTCTTTCTTTCCCTTTTTTTCTCCCTACTACTTTGCAATAAAGACTGCAAACTACTTGTATCTAGTGTGTGAACGGGTCACTTTCTAACTTGTCCGCCACTGACCTTTGGAACAGAATCCCATTTTAATTGAAACAGGAGAAGCATCAAGCTGTGGGACTGCCTTCTTGACTACACCCCCCAAAGAAACTTACAGTTGAGCTCACAAAATCAGCTCAAGATCCCCAGCCTCAAGAGAATTTAAATTGGCCTCAACCAGGGTCAGGGCTTTTCCTCCAAGGGACTGCAAGACAGAACTTTTCTACCAGGCCTATGGTTGAGGCCAAAAATATATGCCATCAATGAGTTAGCCTCCCTACACAAGTTGACAAACATCTGTATATCATCCAGAAACTCTTTATAACAATGCATTGTACCTCTCCTCCCTCCTGTTAGACAAAAGGAGGTGAGGGGTTATTAAAATTGGTTTTAATGCAAATCTGAATGTTTGAAATGTCTGCAATGTTTAATTTATTGTTTTATCTTAATGTGGTGTGAGCTGCCCTGAGCCCTCGGGGAAGGATAGCGTATAAATTTGAAAACTAAACAAATAATAAATAAAGCATTTCAGAAGTTGTGTGAGGCCTCTTTCAATAGGCAGTGTCCAGTTATTTAAGAAGAAAAACTGCTCATAAAGGCTGCTGATTGTATTGGTTGCAAGTCTTGTATGTACTAGAAGTTAGAACCTGGTCGATTCAAGGGAAAATCTTTCCACAGGTTCAGGTAGGTTTGTGTGTTTGTTCCTTTCTTCCCCTCCTTTTTTACTGTGTTTGTTCTTTTTTTTTCTCCTTTATTACTAGAAATGCCAGAGATTGAATTCACAATCTCATGCATGTTCTCACAATTACCCAAAAGAGAGGGCAATGTTGGTCCCGCTTTGAAAGTGGGATTTGGATTATATTTCCTTTTGATTCTCTTCCAACATTCATTTCTGTTGACCTTTGTTCTTTCTACAAAACTCAAGAGGTCATCTCCTACCAGAGACAGTCTTAGTCTTACCAAACAGAACACAGTAATTTTGCAGCCCAGATACCATTGTTGTTGGCATTACAGGTAAACTTATCTGCAGATTAAGCGTAAGAAGGATGATTCTGCTCACCCCCCTAACTATCTCATGATAAGCATTATTTGCAAAATGGCAAGTCCATCACATTATAGTTTAATAAAAGTACTTAATCAAATTTATCAAATGATTTCCCCCATTATGTCTGCTCTTCCACTTATTTTGGGTTTAACGCAACGGACTGCTGTCCCAAATTCTTTTCTTTCTCCTGTTGAGAAATTATACCACCACTGGAAGATAGTTACATAACTTGTTTAAAAGTTTTTAACATCTTTTCTCTTTCTCCTTTTTGGACTATGCCTGTTCCCTTGGTCCATGTTCAAGTTCGCCCTTCCCCCCTTTGATCTTTGATCTAGCCCCGCCTGCTCTCCCCCCTCCCCAAAACTGACACTGGCTAACTGGTTGTCTCTACACAAGAGAATATATGAACACAAATCAGAAATTACATTTAATTCAAACACCAGTGAGGCAAGCGTTTAGTAAAAATATTGCCACAATTCATCAAAAAAGTTTCAGGAGTGACCCTGGCATGAAATGTCCATGTTGAAATCCCTTTGCACGATGTGACCCTTCAACGTTTGGGCTACTTTATTATACAAAGTTGTAGAAGTACACTATGCATCTTATCATGTCAATTCATAGTTGGGATGTAATCGACACCTACTCTGAGTGCCCATTTTGTCTTTTTGCTGGATCTTATATTCACTTGTGATCAGCAATTAAATGTAACATGCCAAAATCTTGGCATAATGGGCTCTCTGGCCTTTCCTCATCATAATGTCCCCCTTTCCGTTGGCACGTGCATTTGATGAAGCGGGTTCTTGCTTGCAAAAGCTGATGGCACAATAATGTGTGGAGCGGACTTAACCGTGCTGCTGTTTGGCAGGGCGGAGGGCGAGCTGGAGAAGATGTGGCAGCTGGGGCTGTCAGGTGCGTTGCCAGTGGCAGCACGCTTGGCACACATAGGCGGGGCCAGGAGCGTCGGCGATGGACGCTGCCAGGGGCTTTCCCACCTCTCTGCTGGCTGTTGGGCAAGTGAACAGATGTGTTCCTTGCCATGGTGCGAGTCTGTTGGGGCCTGTGAGAGGATTTTGTCTCCTCTCAGACTCTTGAGCAGCAGAACACCAGAGTTTACCTTCTGGGCAGACTTGGGTGTGTTTTTGCTCACGGCCAGAAGTCGTGAGTAATTACTAACCCCCTTTTTTTTCTTCTTTTGGGATTAGGCTAGAAACCCCCCCCCCTCACCCCGCTGCTCCAAAAAAAACCCCAACTAAAACTAAGCCAGTGGGTGACAGTAAAAGCTAGGTACGGCTGGGGAAAAAACGTCCTGATTCCAAGAGGGCAGGGGGCAGTGGCAGGGCCAAGCCAATGTCCAATGCAGGGGACGGGCAGGAGAATGCTCAGGGCACCGAAGGGCCCAGCCAACGGTGGGCAAGAGCAACTCGGGCACACGAGGCCTGGTCGGCGGCAATTCCCACCCCCAGAGCAGGCAAGGTTCAGCGTGGCCGCGAGGCGGGGCACAGCTCCGTTAAGGGGCCCAGGGCGGCGGAACCTGCTAGGCCCTGGCAGAGGAGCAGTGCATCTCCAGGCCCCTCGAGGGGCAAGGCAGGAGGGGGTGTCAGTATGGTTACGGAAATCCAATACGGACCAGTCTGGGAAGGGGACATCTGTGTTTATCCCCAAGGGTTCATCCCACAATGACTGCCCCCTCCAGTGGTTAACAAAATATGTACGGGTTCACCCTTTATGAAAAGGCCCTTTGTTCATACACAGGAATAGGACTTCTTTTTCAAGATATCAGTTCATCGCTATTTTGAGGGCATGCCTGAGGCGGTTAGGAAAACCAGCCAAGTTTTTTGGCACGCATTCCTTCAGAATTGGTGCGGCTACTCAGGCATTTCAGAAGAGAGCCTCGGCTGCACAGATTATGAGCCTGGGAAGGTGGCGCTCCTCAGCTTATAAACACTATGTCCGTCCAGATATGGTCCATTAATCTTTTACTTGTTTCAGGGTACCACTCCGAGTTACTGTATGTTTTGTTGCTGGGACACAGCATCGTTCACTGGGCTGGAGAACATGCCACCAAGTCTGGTTGAGGTCGGCCTGGGAAATCGTGTTCAGCTGGTTTGGAGTGGTCATCGCGGGTTGAAATGGCGCTTTCTCTTGGATTTGGCCTCATAAGCAGTACATCTCTGGGGGGTTCCGGCAGCAGCCATCATTCAATTGGGCGAAAACGACATGCCAGAATTGCCGGGGCGTCAGTTAATCAACATCATGACTGAGGATTGTGCTGCACCAGCGTTTGCATGGTACTGTTTTGATCTGGTCTGAGCTGTTATCGCGGAGATCTTGGAGGAGCAAGAAAGCACCCGCAGTTATTAACAGGGCAAAGGCCAAAGTAAATCATTCAGTTGTAAAGTTATATGTAAGTTAGGGGGACAGGTTGCTTGGCATCCTGACATAGACAGCCAGTTGGCTGCCCTTTATCGTTCTGATTGGGTGCACCTATCAGCTTGGGGAAATGACATGTGGCTCGATGATACCAGATGGGCACTGTTGGACTGGCTGACTGAGGGCGAGGGTTGGCGGGATCGCAGGGACATGCGATCTGTGGCGGGGTATGCGCGTGAGAGAGCCGATTTCAAGGGGAGCCGGTGTGCGATCGGACTCCCCGAGGGTCGGGGCCCCCTTTAATGGGGTGGTAACAAGCAGTGGAATGGCCAGCACGGTGGGCAGTGCTGCTCATCAATGACTGGACAACTAAAAAGATGCAGCCAAGGAGGTTTGTGCCCTTTGACTTTCTTTACAGGTTGTCTCCCATCTTAGGGTCCCAAGTAGAGAATCACGTATTCCCAGCGGGGATCATGACATGTCCTTTAAATGGGAAAGGGGGCAGCCGGTGGGCTGTTTAGAATCGGTTCCTTCCATGCTGCGCCAACCCTCTGGTGGGAGGTTCTGTGTTAAAAATAAAAGCTATGGCCAAAATGTAAGCCAAAAAGAGCTACTAGTCATGTCTTCTTACTGCCTACACTGACCTCCTGCCTGCCTGCCAAATGAATTGACTCTAAGATTCTTTGTTCAGGGGGAAAATGTTTTAGGCCAATTCTGTGCCATCCAACACACAGTTACGATGATTGTGAGTACTCCAAAGAAATTGGGGAGAAAAAAGAATGAAACAAATGAAAGGATGGTATCCATTCCTGACTCCAGTCAGTTTCAGAATTTTATATTTAATAGCTAAAAACGATGATTAATTGCTTGGAGCTTAAGGGAGCCTTCAACAGCAGTGTTAGGATCACTTCTTCAAGAAACTGTGTATTAAAAGGTTGCCACTTCTTAGACAGTGAAGATAAGAGCAGTGGACTTGTATTCAGGGTGTATTTTAAACTCATCTGTCTCAGCACATCATCCAGATAAATGTGGCACACCAAGAGCAGAGCAAGAACACTGAAAAAGCTGATTTCCATAGTCCCAGCTCACTTGTCTGTTGCACAGGTATTCATTACTGCCTGTTGGTCGTTCTGCTGTTAACTGGGGATGGGGGTGCCAGCTAAAAGTTATTGTCATGGGTTGATTGCATAAATTAAGCATCATTACAGTGACAAATTGATTGACTCTATACACAACATATTTCAGAGATGTCAAACCAAGGCTCCTTTCTCTCTTTACGAGAAACCCTTGTATGAAGAGTACACGTGAAATAATGGAAGCAAATGTGGATTACCATTCAAAATAGAGTTTATATTAACAAGCAGTTGTTCTCTTAATTTCAGCATAATTCCATTTTCAGGGTGATAATGCTCTTTCATAGCTGTGGAGACTTGAACCTAGATCTCCTTACCACATTGGGTTGGATGCAGCAATCCATCAAGGAAAGGTGTTAATGGATGGAGATCTCTCCCCCCCCCAGGAGTTTTCTAACTCAGGTTGCAGGCCCTAATGAAGTAAAAGCCAGAGCTCCCATGGACCTCTGAGGGTCCCCAGATCCCTGCACCCAAAGGGTCAGAACCAATGGATTGGAATTAGTTCAAAAGAATTTTCAGCTAAACGTCCAGAAGTAGTTCCTGACAGTAAGAGCGGTTCCTCAGTGGAACAGGTTTCCTCAGGAGGTGGTGGGTTCTCCCTTCCTTGGTACTTTCTAAGCAGGGGCTAGATAACCATTGGACAACAACTCTCATACTGTGAATTTAGGCACATTATGAGTGGGTGGGCTAAAGGGATTGTGTCAATGCTTGGCTGATCACCACCCTAGGGTTGGGAGGCAAATTTCTTCCAGGTCAGAGTGGTCAGGGATTCTTGCTTATTTATTATATTTATTGTTGGATGTTTAGCCCACCACTTTCTGGAGACTCTAAGTGGGTAACAGATGCATATAAAACCCCATTAAAACCCCATCAAACCCCTGTAAACAACAAAATTGGTGGAATTAAACCTCATCTCTCCCCCATCCAACCTATCAAGAACAGCCATTCATCTTGGTGCAGGGCTTGCCTGGTATTATGGTGTAGCCTGAGGAAGGGCCACTGTTGTTCCTTGCTGTGGCCTCAACCAAAGATCTGGTGGAAGAGTTCCATCTTATAGGCCCTAAGGAACCCTGACAACTCTGTCAGGGACCTCAGCTCTTCCAGGAGCCTATTCCATCAGGTCGGGGCCAGGACTGAAAAGGCCCTGGCTCAGGTCAAGGCCGTGTTGAGGTCCTTAGGGTCAGGAACCTCCAGCAGATTAGCACCTACAGAGTGAAGAGCCCTACAGGAGGCATAAGGAGTCAAGCAGTCCCTCAAATAGATAGAGGCCAAGCGGCGAATAGCCTTAAAGGTTCAAACCAAAACCTTTTGGTTTCAACCAAAGTCTATGGGGGGGGGGGGCATCATCTGGGAATTGAATTGGTAGGTAGTTGTGAATTTCCTGTATTCTGCAAGGGGTTGGACTAGATGACCCTGGAATTCTCCTTCCAACTCTATGATTCTACAATCAATGACCTAAATAAAACTGCAGTGATTAGAACTAGGGATGTCCTAGATAACTGTTCATGCTTTTGACCACTATCTTATCCTAACTCTATAAACCAATATATTACTCCAAATTCTGCACCACGAAAAGTCAGTCTTTTAAAAATAATACTGGCAAACTATATTCTGCTTCTAACCTCAGGCAGCAACAAGGAACTATCAAGGGAATTGTACAGCATTACCTGGAGATCCTCTTCAGCACATATTCTAGCTTCTTACTAATTCTGGGGTTTTATCATGCAGCCGGGACACGTGTAAGTTTCTTGTTGCAGCCAGACGATCAAGAAAGGCATTTCCTCCCTAAAATATTAGATTCTTCTAATCTCATTTTGCCTGCTCAATACCACATTTGTTATGTATCGTGCAGTCTTCGGTATTAGCTAGAACACCTAAGATTGAAATCTCCATACCCGCTGTCCTTCTGATTGTTGATAAGTATTCCAATGCTGCTAGCAGGGCATTGGGTAATATTTGAGTGGTATCATATAAGAAGTCCAATGCCAGTGCAACATCTCACAACTGAAAGTCAGACCACAAGTTGACTTGTACATTTCTAAATGGTAGAATAGATTTTCCAGCAAAGTTTAGGCAACAGATCATTGTTACTGTTCCTGCCAGTAGAGCAAAATTGAATCTAAGTATGCTCTATCACAGCTTCCCTTAAGGGTCAACAAGGTGCTAGTTACAGATGGTTGTGTTGGTTTGAAAGATTTGAGTCCAGTAATACTTTAAGGCAGGGGTAGTCAACCTGTGGTCCTCCAGATGTTAATGAACTACAATTCCCATGAGCCCCTGCCAGCAAACGCTGGCAGGGGGTCATGGGAATTGTAGTTCATTAACATCTGGAAGACCACGGGTTGACTACCCCTGCCTTAAGGATCTACAAGATTTCCAGGGGATCAGCTTTTGAGAATCAAAGATCCCTTTATCAGATTAGTAAAGATGCTAATAGTTCATTAAATATCTGCATCTTCTTCCCACAACAACAGTTGTCAAGATTTTTTTTAAGGTGAAACCATAACAATAAGATCAATCCAGCTTTGTGGTACATAACCTTAATTTTAAGCACACATTTCATATTTTAAGACACTTTCTAATATTCCTAGTTTTCTTTCTCCTCCTCCTGCCTGAAGCAAAATGAAATTTTTTTATTTCCTCATAAGATGTCAGCTGGTTTCTAAAAGCTCATAATTTTTCATAAGAAAGCAACAGGGAGAGATCACTCATTCTGACATTTATTTGAATTTTTAGTAACCAAAGGCTCAGGTAGATGAAAACAAACACATAATACAAATGCTATTAAATACCTGCCGTTTATTAAAAGAACTCCAGGCACCCCAATAACATTCTGCTGTAGTTAAGTTCTACCTGGTTTAACATACCTTATTTTCAAACAGCACTACAATCTTACTGAAAAGTCAAAGCCACTACTATTAATTTATGTACTTCATGAGGACATTTTTGCCCAGTTAGACTATTAAGTTGCAAAATAGCTTACAATGAATGTAGTTACATGTAACCCCAAGGTTACTCCAGAGCCCCAGAGGGGCCACTCTGGTTGGGGGAGATTTAATTGTTTAAATATATATTTCTTTTTAAAAATTACCAGGCATGGTTTTCTCCTTATTTTATTTTCTGTCTTTCAAGTATTCTGTCTGGACGAAGGGGAAAACAATTTTTTTTCCAATGTGGTATTCTTTAAAGGTTTTCCTTTTAAACCTCTTCTGGTTTGACTCTCCTAGTTTTCTCTCTTAACGTGAGACAAAGGATCTCCCACAAATCCAGATTTCTACTTTACTTTTCTTCGAGGAAACACTTTATTCCTGGTTTTCCCTTCACTTAGGGTGTGTCTGTGTGGGGGTGGTGGTGGAGGGGGGAGAAGCTTGCCGAGCCGCAAGCTAATCGGCCGCTTTGGCGGCCGATTTGCTGGCGGTCGGGAGAGGGAGCCGCGGCCGCAGGCATGGCGGCGGTGCAAACGCGCATGCACAGACTGCCGCACATGCGCGTTTGCGCTGGGGCTGCTGCGCGTGCGCGGGGCCCCGGGCCGTCCTCCCCCACCACTCTGGAGCAGCGGTCCGCGGCAACCGGAAGGTTGCAGACCACTGCCCCAACACACACAAAAAAACACCTATTCATAGATCTCACATCTACTCTGACTTATCTGCCAGGACAGAATTGAGGATTTGAGAGCGATTGCTCTTTCTCTCCCATAGATCAAACTCCTTTTCCATTTCCCCCAACAAGATGAGTTGTAGAGGACAAATGCACGGTTGGCCTCAAGTGAGGGGTAGGATACGGATGAATGGCACCTCATCTGAGAAGAGGTGACGATATGCAGAGGAAGAACGAGTGCTGTCAACTGGGTTGGTCCATTATTAGAGTTCAGTTCAATTTCTGATTGTTTGGCCTCCAAGCATATAGTGTGGATTGTCCATAACAGTGCCCATGTTTGATTCCGAAGGATGTTTCCATGTCCTCCCCACTGTCCAGACTACTGCTTCCTCTGGCCAATCCATGTTTCTCCCCTGATCACTGTACTTTCCCTCTACCGATGTGTAGTCCCATGTTCAACCAGACTCATGACATGACTCTAAAACTTTCCCTGGAACAGCACCTTTCAGAGTCGGCTGGTTAGTTCCTTTCCCTCCCTTGACTTATATGCTTGTATTGAGCAGGTAACTTCAACCCCCCCCCCATGTGACTATCCTGTCTGTTGATGCTAACAAACCCCGATCATAGTGGTGGCTAAACCTGACCTTGTCTTCAAAGGTCACTCAATGAGATATTCTCAGCTGCATCCTGAAGTGCCACCCTGAGTTTTGTCAGCAGACACTGGATCCAGACAAATCCACAATACAGACTAAGTTTCAATCCAGTCTCTGTCAGGGAACATCTGCTCAGCGCATCACTCTCCCCATTTCAAACATCATCACCGAGTAGATCCTGGTTAGTTTCTTTCCCTCCCCTGACGTTGTTATTCCTGAAGTGGTCCCAAACATGGGGCTAGAATCAAATGGCCTAAGAGCCCAAACTGAAAGGGTAGATTGTTTTTGTGACCCCCATCGAGCACCAGCTATCCCGAGGAAAACATCAAAGTGAGGTATCGCGCCAATAATCAGTCCAGTCTCTGCTACTGATCACATTGTTCATCACATCATTCACTCAACACCTCTTCCAATGTGCCTTTAATGATGTTTAGTTTGTTCCACAGCCTAAATCCCAAGTGGTCTGACACATGGGGCTGGAATAATTTGGCTTACCAGAAAAAACTGCAAGGGTGGAGGTTTTTTGCGAGTCCCAACCAGCACCAAGTATCCTGAGAAGAACATCAGTTTCTGTCCAGTGCTCCCACTCTTTGTCTCCATCGATATGTGTGGGTACCATGTGGCTCCCATGGGGCCTAATGATGCCCATTTCAGTCATCATCCACTTTTCCTCCACTAATTGGGTGCTCTTGGTTGGTGGCCATCAGAGCTCAAAAGTGCTGTCAGAGATAAATTTAACACCAGTGGTTGCCTCACAAGGCCAGGAAAAGGAGAAGGGTGGACCTTGTGGACTTCCCGACAGAACATCTGTGAGTGTGCAGTTGTTTGGTCAGCAGAAATGTCACTCCAGAAATCTGCTATATCAGCCTTCGCAATCCTGGTATTTTTCTCCCTGCAGAAGTCCACCTCAGCAAAATCCTTCCTGTTCTGCAAGCATGAGTCTGAAGATCAGGGATGGATCCCTATCAGTAGTGATGTGGCCATGAGTGTCGCCCAATGCCTCCAATTGCCCACGCCACAACTCTTTCTTCACTTCCAAAGCTTGGACCTATTGCATACTGGACCCCAAAGGCAGGGAATAAAAACAGCAGCAAAACTGGTGTGTGTGTGTATGTATGTAGGTATAATTTTCATAAAAACAGTTCTCAACCTAGAAGCAGGTTGGAAAATTGAAAAAACATAGTCCCTTAATTAAAAGTCTGACTAAAAATAAACGTCTGGATTTAGTATTGAACACAAAGTAAAACCTCAACAGACAGGGAAGCACTACCACTTCAGAAAGCTCATCTCTGTTTACCACCCACCCCACAGAGAACAGAGTTTGAGGGAAAACCCTACCTAACCAGTTGGAAAAAAGAGCTGGGGGGGAAGAGGCTGAGCTCATTGGAGGCAAAATAAGATGGGAAAATCAGCATTATTAAAAGGCAACGGTCCAGTCGACAGTATTAGTTTTTAAAAAGCCCAGCGCAGAAACAGAGGACCTTGCGGCCATTAAAACACGCTACTTAACACTTTACTTTGGAATCACATGAGAACCAGCAATTTGGGTAGATTGTAGCTCTCATCCTGTCCCGCTGATGTTCGCGAGACGATGGTCTCCTTAAAGAACGGCAATTGGTGGGAAACAAGCTCGCCGTCTCTATGATCTCCCCGCGCCTACATCGTCCCCCTCCCCTGATCTCTTACTGCGCAGCCGCAGCATCCTTTTTACCGGCGCGCAGACCGGACCCAATCGTTCTCGGCAGCGCCCTGCTTTGCGGCATTGTCGTAATAAGCCGTTCCGCGGGCCTTGCAAGCCCGTCTGTATTGCTGAAACTGCGCTTTACGTCTCGGGCCGGAAGTGCTTGAGGACGGGAGGTCCTGCGGTCTGTTTTAGTCTGATCGTCTGTCGCTCGTTTTTCGTTGCAGGGGCGGCGAACAGCAGCTGCTGCCACCATCACCATCACCATCACCAGCATGGATCGCAGGAAGAAGCCGCTGGATGTGGCGGTGGCTTCGGTGAGGAATGAAGGAAGGAAGGAGGGAGGGAGAATTTCGCTGCGCCCTGCCTTACTCCGGTGCTACCCTTGTGAAGCGGGCTTCATCTGGTCCACGGGAAAGCCTCCGAAACAGCCTGTGAAGTGCCTTTCTAGAGGTCTCTGGTTCTGGAATCCGGTGCTTTGTTCACGGGCAGGATGCTTTAAACATGGAGCCTGGCCCAAGAGTCCTAGTTACTTGTAGCATGAGCGTCTGTGTACCAGGCTTGAGAATTGTATTGAGGGAGGATTGAGGAGAGAGCACGAGTAGTGCCTCGTTTCTTGTTTTCCTCTTGGCCTTCTCTGGTGATCCTTGAGGGGCTGGAATCGGTTCCAGCTATCAGGGCTTTCAACAAAAGCCTCAAGGAAAGTTTCACCTGCCTGTCAATTGAAATGGTCATCAGAGGCCTGATTTAACCCTCATGACCCAGAACTAGTGGATGAGCACCAGACCTGGGGCCCTCTCCATTAGAAGAAGAAGAAGAAGAAGAAGAGTTGGTTCTTATATGCCGCTTTTCCCTACCTGAAGGAGGCTCAAAGCGGCTTACAGTCGCCTTCCCATTCCATTACAGGGCCAAGACTATGTAACTTCCTTCCCCTGGAGGCTTGTCTGAGGCCAGTCTTACAATCTTTTAGTCGCCAAACTTAGGAGAGCTGAACAGTCTGTTTTGCATCCTTGATCCTTGTCTTTCCCAAATTTTCTGTTGAGGATCATAATTGTTCTTGGGCTGTGTTCTATTCAGCTATGAATGCACTAGCATGTATTAGAATTTCTGAAGGATGCTAGTGTTGATGCTGTTAGTGTGTGACTGTAGATGTAAACACGTAGAGTTTTTTCAAAGTACAATTATGTTTAGCGATAAGTAACTTTTGTTTCTTTACTGTTGCCTCTTCCAGCTGGTAGACTTGAAAGCTGAGCTTTTCCGAAAACAAGAAGAATTCAAAAAAGAAAAACTTCTGAAAGATGCTGGAACCTTTGTAAAAACCAAAGCAACAAATAAGGTAGATGAATAGAAATTATTGGTTACCCCACATCTTGAATTTTAGTATTGTTCTTTCCAACTTTATAGAGACTCGAGACTCTAACAAATATCATTTGAAGGAAACAAGAGGTGATTTAGATTCCTTCAAAATGATTTTTTTTCCAAACAGAGAGAGTACTTAGTCATTTGAAAGCTTACTTCTAAGATTTTAAAAGCTGTTTTGATGATGTTCCCTAGTGTTTATATTGCACTTTCATATTTATAAGCACTTTACATATGTTGTCACAGACATTCTTGCAATATTTCTGTAAGGTAAGGAAGGTAATGTCTGTAGAGGGGCTGAGGCTTGCTGAACACCGCTGAGTGAGGTACATATTTGCAGGTCCCTTAAGAGCCAAATCAGAGTCCAGTGGCACCTTTAAGACCAAAAAAGATTTATTCAAACAAAGATTTGGTTGTGCTACTTCAGACCAACATGGCTACCCACTTGAATCGGTCCCTTCAGAGGTCATTGACGTAGCCATTAATCTACAACAACTCCTGATAAATAGAAATGTCTCACTTTTTCTGTGCGCCCAGTGTTCCTCTGGCTGTGACCCACCAAATGTAGAAAAAAAATTTAAAAGTGAATAAATTTGGTAGTGACTGTGTAATATAACTTTCTTTTTTACGTTGGAAGACTAGACATTATTAGGTAGTAGTTGGTATTCTTGTTAATCAACAGATTAATATCACATTTATTTACTGCAATTTTCTGACCAATAATTTTTCACTATGTTTTTATAAATCTAAATTTTAGCCAACCGATTTTACATCTGATTAAGACTGAGCTACATTATTGAATGCAATGGGATGTAATGCAAGAGTAACTCTTTTCCCTGAACAACCTGTGAAAGGTGGTGGGCTTTGTGCTATTTTCCGAAATCAAATAAGTTCTAGGCGGATGAGCTAAACATTGTTACAATTTGAAGTGTTGATTAACCTGAAATTTGTTTTTATTTAACTTTCCAAAATAAAATTGCAATTAATTGTTAATCTGTAATTCTGCAGTTTCAGAATCTTAGTTTTTTTTAAAGTATCATTTAGAATTTTGTTTGTGTATTTAAATCTTATAATCCCCACATAAATGTATGCCTGCGATGTTAAGGATTTAAAAATTATTACTTTCAATCTATTACTGCTAGTAACCTTTTATATAATGAGAATTTCTCAAATCTCTTGAATCAAAAATGGTAAACAAATAAAAGGTGTACTTAAAATGTAAGAATTGTGACTGGATGTAGTGATAAGCAACAGTGCTATAACATTCAAAACAAAAAGAATGCCATTTCAAGGAAAGCACTGAAAGTTAATTCAGCTACTTTATGCGGTTAAATATGAGCCTCTTGTGGTGCAGAGTGGTAAGGCAGCCGTCTGAAAGCTTTGCCCATGAGGCTGGGAGTTCAATCCCAGCAGCCGGCTCAAGGTTGACTCAACCTTCCATCCTTCCGAGGTCGGTAAAATGAGTACCCAGCTTGCTGGGGGGTAAACGATAATGACTGGGGAAGGCACTGGCAAACCACCCTGTATTGAGTCTGCCATGAAAACGCTGGAGGGCGTCACCCCAAAGGTCAGACATGACTCGGTGCTTGCACAGGGGATACCTTTACCTTTATGCAGTTAAATGCACCATATTTTCAAGTAAAGGGCTCTCCGCTCCCTTCTGCTGCCTGGCAACTTATTTTTAGGTGTTTTGTTGTGGATGGCAAAAACCTTTTGATGGGGAAAGCTTCAGAAGGTGTAATGTAACCACGGGGGATAGCTTGTTGCCTAGAGCTGCTCTAATGGATCTAGCACTGATTACTGTTTGGGGTGAAACAGTGATTAGACAGGCATACAGCATATGTTAGTCAGGAAGTCTGCTTTACTCCAACGTCTGTGTTTTGTTTTGAAAACCAAATATTACAGAAGCCAAGCATCTGGACTAAGCAGAACAAAGGTGTTTCCGATCGAGCTGAGAAAGATGCTGAGCAGAAGATAGAAGAGCAGCAAACTTTGGATAAAGCAAGGTAATTCTTGTGTGAAGAGCAGGTGTCAATGTTCATTGCATTCAGTTTGCACTTGATTGGATATACTGCTTGGTCAGTAGGATCGTGGTATCAACTTGGCTCTTTGCTTCTGGGACCAACAGTGTTCCAGGCTTTCAAATATATGTGGCTATAGCTGATGATCATCCTCACGGCAGATGGATAAGAATTTGTGCAGGGGAATATTTGTAAAAATATCTTGACCATTAACACATATTTGGAGGCCAATTCTAATCATGTGCTTCAGACTCTGGAGGCCATTTCTAATAGTGTGTTTCAGTCTCTTGTACTTGAGGGGCCAGAGTTCAGATTCAAATGTGTACTCATGTGAAAAAGGCAGTCATCTATGCTGTATGATAACTATTTATATATATATGTACCACCCTCCCCTTGTGGATCAGGGCAGTTTACAGAGAACATGGAAATCATAAGACAAGTACAATATAGTTCAGTAATAACCTCACATAGTAATAACAATGATAACAACATCCAGTAATAATGATAGCTTCACTAATAATTGAAACATTAATGTGCCAACCGTAACCCCATAGGTTAGATGATTCAGAATTGCCTTTTGATGAACTTAATGGGGATGGCTGTGTGGGAGGAGGGGTTCTGGGGGCCCAGTAGATGCTGTTGATTCAATTGACCTCAACCTGGTGGAAGAGTTCCATTTTGCAGGCCCTGCAGAACTGTGCTAGCTCTGACGGGGCCCAGACCTCTATGTATACTTGGAAGTCAGTTCAATTGGGGTCAATAGGGCATGCTCCCTAACAAGTACTTAGGATTGCAGTCCTAATAGATTTGTGGGAGGGGATTTCACTAGGAAGGTAGATTAAATGAAAATACTGGCTGGAGCGAATTGTTTTTTGTCTTCTCTGAGTGAAACAGCTAGAATAACTGTACTTAAGACCATGGGATGCTTCGCTTGATGAATGAGTACCCCTGAAATACTCCATGCATGTGTGTGCTGAGGATAGCATGGGTAATATTATGTGGTGATGTTTTCGGTTATGAGTATTGGCTCCAAGAAATAACACCTGTCTCCTGAGTTCAAAATAGTGAAAGGTTTACTGCTGTGGAGTGGCAAATTCAGATTTATATAACTGTGTTTTGGGATGTTTTTTTTTTTTTTTTTGCAGACAGAAACTGGAAGAGAAAGCAAAATTGTATGAGAAGATGACAAAAGGAGACTTTCCAGGTAATTAAAACTAAATACATTTCAAAGTAAAATCTGTTTCAGACTATCTTGTATTTTTCATGTGGTAACTGTTGTATTGAAAGAAAGGGTTTACCTCATAGATATCCACTATTAATTTTCTCTATCTAATGAAAAATAATTATATTGGCTTTCAGTTTCATCTTCAGATTCAAAATTTGGAAACCTAAGAAAAGGTTTTAGATCAGATCAGAACAATTTTATTGGTATAATTACTAGATACAATAGTAAAACAGTGGGATATACATATAGAGATAACAGTATACCGAGTCCCAGCTATTAAATCAATTATGTCTCTAAATTATTTGGTCGCTACTTGATTCATATACACAAAATTTTCTCTAGGAATTTCGAACAGAAACTTCGCTATCCTCACAATATGGATTGAATTCTCCCATTCAAGCACCATATATCCTCTAAGGGAATTTGTAAAAAAAATTACCTTTGACTACATTCAAGGGAAAGCTGTTAAATCGTGCCTTAGAGTAGGCCCTTTTAGTTGACGGCTCATCTAATAATTGGGCTGATCCTGCGTTGAGCAGGGGGTTGGACTGGATGGCCCGTATGGCCTCTTCCAACTCTATGATTCTGTGAAATATGGGGGCATACATTTGTATTTTGGCAATGCACTCCAGTGCCACGGAGAGCATATTGTTGAGGCTAAGGCTTGAGCATCCAGATCCTCCAACCTCTGAGTTATTTGCTTCCTAATTGTATGTTCCTCTTGTGTAACCAGAAAAGAAATATCTAGTCCCGTACGTTGTCGTTTCTGAAGGACTATTTTATTAAATCCTTCAGGGTGGTTTGAGTCACTTAGCAGGTCTGGTAGCAATGAACAGGGTTGTGGGTGGAAATGCATCCAAATCCAGTATCCAAAAGTGAGCCACCATGCTCAGAAAAGGTTTCATTGAAGCATAATTCAGTGACTTGGAAGGGAAGCTTGTTTGTCTCTCAGCAAGGTAGCTTCAGAGAAGGATGTCTTAGCTGTCCCCTTTAACAGTCTTGCCAATAGTAGTCCCATGTCTATGTACCTGCTGTTGTAAAGCATTAATGGTTTGCTGGTCTGCAGAACTGTCTGGGAACAGTGGAATTTATTTATTTAGAGTTTCATTTATTGACCGCCACTCCTGGAACCTGCCGGCTTCTGGTAGTTTACAAAAAAGTATAAAACCACATAAAAATACAATTACAAAAATATACAACCCTGTAATTGCTGGCAAAACACCATCTAAAACCTCCCCTCCCTACCCGCAGCCACACACAACTGTCCAGGGGGTGGCGATGTGTGTGTGTGTGTGTAACTCATTTAGGTGTTGAATCAGCTCCGAGTTCATGGCATGGCCTTACATTATTCCTCTAGTCTTTCACATGTGAACACCAGTTGTATATCTTAGAAGGCTGTTATAAAGATAATTGAGAGAATTCATGTGAATGGAGTTGAGCCCATGGGGAAAGCGCTCTATCCATGCTTAAAATACTCTCTCTAAGCCACTTAATGCAGTCAGAAATTAGTGGTGCCATTTCTTATGATCTCCCCCCCCCGCCCCCAATTCTTCATGCACACTTAATTATGTAGCCAAGTCCATCCAACATTTTTAGTCAGTAATTCTTTTCTCCACATAGGAAGTTATCTCAAATGCTTTTATTAACTTGAGTATAGGTGTGCATGTAGCTTACAAAATCATTGTGGTAATGTTTATCAGGCTTCCTGGTAATCAATATTAAATTGATGGTTACACACATACAAAGGAGCATCAGCTTTGGTGCAAACTGCTGCTGTAGGCATCTCACTGATTAAGCCTTGAAACTTTTGCATCACGCTTTAAAATATACTGAGAGCCTCATTAATACAGCATTAACTTCACCTCAGCGGTGGGGTGGAGATGATGGAAATGGTGACAAATTTCTAACAATCATGCAGTTATTGGAAGCTGGTTTTTAATTTTTTATATTGATGAATGATTGAGATCTCTCATTCTTCTCTGTATTAAGAAATGCTGCCTACCTTAAGATCTGGTAAAAGCTGGCACTAAGCTGTGCTAATGGCAAATTGTGGATTCCAGGGAATATTTTGACTAGAATTAAGAGTTTCTTTAATTTTACATTTCTGATAAAACAGTGCTTAGCACAAGCAGGCACCGTAGGGGAAAAATATGCTGTTTAATGTAAGCCTGAAGGTTGAGTGCTGATGGGGTGACCCTTGCCACATCAGAGGGTAAGATCAGGGCTCCAGGGCTAGCCCTGGCTTTGGGGGTGGCCTGGAGAGCATCAGAGGGAGGGGAATGACATGGGTCCAGAGATGCAGCCAGCCTTCGAGATGTAAAACTATATATTCCTATGTAGCCCTTTGTTCTGGGCACGGGTTCTTTCTGGACTCCAGTCCCCCTGTGCCCCCATTTTGACTTTTTGCTGCAGCTGAGTAAAAAGCATAGGAATGGGTTTCTAGACTAGTGTGTCTTTGGGTAAGGTCATAACAGGCAAAGGACCCTATTAGGCTTGCAGGGCTTTCTGGCCTTCCAGGCTATCATCAAGATGTACCCAGGGTGACCAAAAGTAATCTTGAGGTGTAGAGATCCATTGTAAAATGTTTCTCAGCTGCCAGGTATGCTGTTAGTAGCTTATGGTGTGGATTGTTCTTCTTTTCTACAAATGATGATGCTTGTCAGCCCTAGGTATATGGGAGGTCCAGGGCACATGACAGGAGCCCTGCACGTCTCTCTTAACCACATCCTAGCATACAAAACTCTGGGCGTGATATCAGCTGAACGTGACTTTTCTCACCCTAGCTCTGCTTCATTGGCTCTTTCTTGCTGGTGCACGGCCATTCACATTGTGAAGGCACCAGGCCCCTTGGTCTTGTATTAGTAGATGTTATCATGGAAGAGATGAGGAGGTGGTGCCGGGCTGCTCTATCCAGTGACAGCTAAACATTCCCTGTAACCTTAGCTCTGGCTTTAGGAGTACTTGATTGTTGAGCTGGAGCTGCAAGTTACGGCCCATAGAAGAAAATATTCTGTGAGCTCTGGGGGCCCTTTCCTTGACATGCCGCGTAACCCGTAATTGTGCTCAGCTATTGTAGAGCTGAAGAGACGCATGGGGATCGCTTGGGTAGTTTTATTGTGTTCTGCCCATCGTCCTGTATTGTAGGCAAGGGCATTGTCAGCAGCAATAGCGCTGATTGCTGCAATTTCATATTGACTCCTCTCTCAGCTGGGTACTTTTCGATGCCTGTTATTTAAGAATTGATTTTTCCGGTTGTAGATGAAGAAACCGAGGATTTGTACCTGGTGGATTTCACTCAAAAGATCATAGACAAACAGAGAGAAGTACAAGAGCTGTGTGCAAATGAAGCTGCAAGGAAAGCAGCTGAGAAGGAGAACGAAGACGAGAGACTCTCTGAAATGGAGATTCCGCCTCCACAGGACCCCACTGAAGAATGGTCAGTAGGAACATTGTAGGGAGACAGTCCTGTTTCTCTGGATTCTTATTGTCACTTAGCATTTTTAAAAGGCCACAGATCTCTGTAAGTTTGGCAGTTCCTTGGGATGTGTGATGAACTTTCCTTTCTTTCAGGAGGTATCCTAGCATGTCTTTCCCCTTTCCTTGCAGACGCGATTCCAGTAGATGATGAAAACAATAAAGACTCCTAGAACACCTAAAATAATAATGGATTTGTTGGTCATGAGCTTTTTTGAGACAATATATTTCCCCCCCCAAATAGCATACATAAATGAACATGTGTAAAAACTACTAATTTAACCAGCTCGAGATCCCTGGCCCAAGGGATGTTCGCCTGGCCTTGACCAGGGCCACGGCCTTTTCAGTCCTGGCCCTGACTTGGTGAAATGAGCTCCCAGGAGAGCTGAGAGCCCTGTTGGAGCTATCACGGTTCTGCAGGGCCTGCAAAACAGAGCTCTTCCACCAGGCCCTTGGTTGAGGCCAGGGCAGGTCGGAACAATGGCCCCTTTCCAAGCCGACCAGGACATTGCTCTCCTCCCCCCAAGCCAGGGTGCTGTGGGGAGGGGCTCAGTGGGGGGAGAAGAGTTTTATCACCATCAAGGTGTGCTGGCTTTCAGCTGTAATGTTGGGGTTTTTATTGGGATTTTATTTAGGAAATGTTCCCTGCTACGAGCTGCTTTGTGCGAGTGGCGGTCTATAAAACAAATTATAAACATAAAATTATATAAATATGTATTGGATTCCTTAAATATACTACATTATTCTTTTTAATAGCACTAATGATCTGGTGCACTGGGTTATAGTCTGTGAAAGCTTATGCTAGGAAGAAACATCTGTCTTTTAATATATCACTAGGCTCCAAGAAGAAGAGTTGGTTTGTATACCCAGCTTTTGACTACCTGAAGGAATCTCAAAGCGGCTTATTTTCCTTCTTCTCCCCACAACAAACACCCTGTGAGGTAGATGAGACTGAAGGAGCTCTGAGAAAACTATTCTTTGAGAAGAGCTCTAACAGGACTGTGACTATCCCAAGGCCACCTAATTCGCTGCATGTGGAAGACAGTAGAATCAAACCCGACTGCTCTTAACCACTATACCAAGTTGGCGTATCTCCATCAGTCTTTCCCCAGGCCACACAATTGGTGTTCTCAGTTGTCATGAGTAGATGAGTCATTTCATTATCAAATCAAATGTCTTGGAGTAGAGAATGCATACATTTCAACTACCCCATAAGTTGGGTTTTCTGAATAACTGGAAATGTATTTTCTGAGGTGCCACTAGCATTAGTAAGAATAAGAGTTCTGGAGAAGCTTCAAGTTTTGAAAGATCTGCTTTGATAGTTGGAAGTGGAAAAAAATCATTGAAGAGATTTGTCTCTGATAGTCTGCAGACTCATCAGCAGGAGCCCCCCTCCCCCCAAAAAAGCAACAAACATTTTTCAAGTACAAAAAAGAAGGCAAACTGCCCCTTCTGTCTCCTCCACATTCTTGTAACAAGCAACTTAATGGAAGCATAAATCGTTAATGGTTAATCATTAGCACTGCATGCTGGGCCCACCAGCATTCGGTCAGTCTGCACCACTGTGAGTAATTGGGGAGGAATTCGATTTTAAAGAACACTTGCCACTATTAATGGGCAACAAATACAACTGTTTGTCTGAATCTCTTAACAGTTTTCAATACTTATTTTTTGGGGGGTGGGGGAATGGCTTTACATCAAAAGAACTTTGACAGAAGTCTCGCTTTGCATTTCTTTTCAGCTTTCGGTAAAATAGAACAATTGATGAAGAGATCACTCAATGAGTCTTGGCCTGATAATTTAAATCTATTGTTGTCGTGTAATATTAGTGTGGAAAGTCAATGCTGGGTCGTTATTCTCTCCACAGGGAACACATATTCTTTGCTAGTAAAGTTAGAAAGTGAAGTGCCATTATAACTTGTTAACATTGTGCCAGGTGCATTATCTAAGCAGCTAGCTGGCTCACAATGACTTCCTTCAAAAATTTAACACATTGACAACTGTTTAAGGGGTACAGGTTTCAGTTCTGTCGCTGTGAGCAGGTAGAATGGAGATCAATTTAGTGCAGTCTTAAGCAGAGCAATGCTTTTCCATGTCCATTGAAATCAGTAGGATTAGAAGGGCATAACTCTGCTGAGGACTGCACTGTTAAATTACCTCCACCCTAGTAATTAACAACTACAACCTATAAAGAGAAGCCCTTAAAAAGGGTGTGTGTGTGTTTGTACTGTTACTGCTTTCTGTAAGCAGTGTCTATCCCATGCATAAATCTGGGGTTCTGTTATACATTCATTTTGCTTTCATTTCTAGGGTTGACTACGTAGACTCCTTGGGCCGATCAAGACGTTGCATGAAGAAGGATTTGCCACATCTACTTCAAATGGATAAGGAGCTTCAGGGGAAGAGGTGATGTTGGTCCCAGTGTACATGTAGACAGTGGTCCCCAACCTTTTTATCACCGAGGACCGGTCAACGCTTGACAATTTTACTGAGGCCCTCGGGGGGGGGGGGGGTAGTCTGTTGCCGAGGGATGTTGCCACCTGAGCCCCTGCTCCACTTGCTTTCCTGCCAGTGCCCCTGGCTTCCCACAGCCCACTGGGGGGCACTGCCAGCAGCAGCTGTGCAGTGCCACACCAAGGGGGAGGCCCAGCCATGGTGGCCTCTGGAGAGCACCAAAGGTGAGCTCGCGGTAGAGTGGCAGGGCAGCCCCCAAGGCAGCAGCCGGGGAGGAGGATGAGGAGGAGCTGCGGCCCGGTACCAACTGATCTACGGACCAGTACTGGTTCCCGAACTGGGGGTTGGGGACCGCTGCATGTAGACTCTTGCAAATATGGGGCAGTAGAACTGGTAATGTGGCTGAAAATAGGAAAAATTCATTCAGCTTGTTTAGCCCTGTGTCAAAACAAGGGTGGAGACTTTTGAGGGATATTTCCTTTTTGTTTAATTTCTGAAATGTGTTTTTCTTCTGGTGTATCATTCCTCTATTCTTAACTGTCGAAGCAGCTACTTTTCTCCTTTTCTCCACTGTTCTCTTGCTGCCTCCAGGCTTCCCTTTTACAATCCTGTTTTTAAAGGTTTTTTCTTGCTGTGAAGAATAGCTTATCGTGGTCTTAAACTACTCCCTTTCCTCCGATGCCTATATTTGAAAGTAACTTTGCCCTGTGTCTTTGTCTTCATTCTACATCCCGCATTATCATTTGAGAGGGTCATATCTGATCATTGCTTTTGTTAGCCTTTATAACAAAAGAGATCAGTCATAATGAGAAAGGGTGAATGGGCCAAAGGGTACCTAGAGAGTTTGGTGGCTTACTGGGGATTTGAGTCTGTGTCTCTACCTTAATTTAACCACTGTATAGCTTTAAGGCTGACAGTGAAGAAACTGAAATTGTTGAAGATTTTCTATTCCTTGGCTCAACCATCAACCAAAAGGGAAACTGCAACCAAGAAATCGGAACAAGATTGAGACTGAGAAAGGCAGCCATAAGCTCCTTAAGTGTAAGGATGTGCTACTGGTGGCCAAGATCAAGATAATTCATATTATTGTATTTCCCATTATTATGCATGGGTGTGCAAGTTATACAATGATGAACGAATCACTGGATTTTCCTTATCATTCCAGTTTCAAGATTTAGACTTTTAGGTTGTGAAGTCTGTCTTAAGGGACTATTGTAGTTCTCCTTATTGCCTTACATTATGATTTCCGGTAGTGGTAAAATCTTAGGGTGAAATCTGTATTGCCGGCCACGTCTCCATTTTCTGCCATTAGCTGAAATGGTAACTTTGTAGTCTTTTTAAATAGATGCTATCAATTCTGTCCTGGGGTTTTGCATGCCACTTAAATAACAGGGAAATAATTGGGGGAAATGAAAAGGACGTCTCAAAAAAGAGTACATCATGATGGCTGTTTATGGGAATGTTTGCTATTGTTAAAACCCTTTCTACTTAGTTGAAATTGGGGTAATAATGCTGACAAAATCAGAAATGTTCTGTGTAAAGGAGAAAAAAGCTCTTAATGTGTTCTTCGCAGACTTATTATCTAGAGAAATTTATCAGTGTTTTTAGAGCAATGGCCCTTCTATACAAGATTGGATTTTAATGTGTCACAATGAAATCCAGTAGGATTCTTCCCCCCCCCCCCCTTCAATCAGTGAGTGGAGCTTGAGGCTTTTAATACCATTTAGGACATGGTATTAAGTGTACGCCACTTGTTCCAGCCATTTAGTTTTTCACTAGTCCTGGCCAAGTTGAGCATTATGAGAGAAATAGTTACAAAATAGTTGAAACTGTTGTCTGAGCAGCTCATCATTCAAAGATCGCCTGCTGCTAAAATGAACCAGCAGCTGTATGCAGAGTGATTCTAGAGCTTAGAGCAACTCTGCAAAGGACTGCAGTGCTAGATTGCCAGTACAGTCCCATGCAATTTTGCCAGGGTGTAAGCTGCCTTGAATCTACACTGATAAAGCAAGCTAGAAATGGTTTAAATAAATGCAGTGAGACTTGCTTCTGAATCATTCTGCGTATAGTATTGTACTGTAGGGGAAGTAAAAGGTTTTGAAATGCACACCTGTTGAGCCAGAGCTTGCAAATGAATTTACCGTGAATCCTTTTTCCTATGAAGCAAACATCTTCTCCCTGAGTCCTGTTACCATATTAAAGATCAGCTGAGAACATCCTCTAAACTATTCTAAGGCCAATTAATAAATGCATACAGAGAGACATTGTTGTTGGGTCATCTACAGATTGTTTTCCAGAAGTACCCGATGACTATTCTGTTTGGACTAGCCTTTCGGCAATTGTATTGAATGCAGTTATTGAGTGCTTTCCCCTAGAATACATTAGTCTTGTTCAGGTAATTTGTCCTTATCTTTTATTGCTTCCCAGTTCTCAAGCAGTGCCTCTGCTTTGTTTTAATTAGGCAAATAAATGAAGAGAAGACTCTGCTGTCTGAAGATATGAGAAGGGAACTTCAGCGTCAGCAATGGGAACAAGAGGAAGAAGAGGCCATGCGGAGACCTATGGGACCAATACATTATGAGGACATTCGTGAAAATGGTGTGCACTTGAAGTGCTTGTCTTGGGAAGAAAAGTACATTTTCATTCTTAGTATAACAATAATATTTGGTTGAAGCCCATGGAAGCTGGATTCTGACCCTACAGAATTCTCAAGTTGTTATGCATTCAGGAAGAAAAAAAGAAGTTTAATATCTTAGGGTGTGTTTACTAAACACCTTCCTCTGGAGTGTTTGGCCTGGAATAACCTCCAGTTCTCTAATCACAGTCAAAGAGCAGAGGTCTTTGGCCCTCTACTTAAATACAAAAGGGATGGCATATTTGAAGGTGTGCTAGACAGGCTTCTTTTCTAGTCCTTTGAAAATGAAGAGAATATCCCTTGGATGCAAAGAACATCTGTCTGTACTGATGTGTGCGTTGGAGTTATAAGTATATGGTGCTTTCTAACCGTGTGTGAAATCTTTCCTTTTCAGAGGCCAGACAGCTTGGTGTTGGTTATTTTGCCTTTGCCCGAGATCAGGCTTTGAGGAAGAAACAGATGGAAACATTAGAGATGCTAAGAGATCAGGTATGAGGTTTTGAAGGTAGTATAAACATGTGCTGGAAGAGGGTTTCTCTAGTAAGTATGTAAGAACATTGTGGCTTATTATTTTTAAGGCCCCCCCTCCAATCTCTGCTGAACCGTGTAACCCCTTAAAATAGCCAGCTCCAGCCTTTCCAAAATATCTGTTTTCCCCTTAGCAGTCTTTGTAAGATTTCAGTAATGAGGGCAGAAGTAGTAAAAGGAAGTGACACGGCTAACTAATGGATTGTTCCTGTATTGTGAGCCGTATAATTTTGGAATAGTGACAGAATTGACTTACTTTTGTTTCTCAAGACCACAGACCAGAGAGCAAAACGTGAGCACTTAAAGGAGAAACGCAAGGCTGTCCTGGAGGCACGGCTGTCCAAGCTTCGGGCAAAAAAGCGCTTAAAAGAGGGCATCACAATAGAAGATGGAGGTATGCTCTTTTCGAAATTATTTGAATGCCAAGAATAAAAGATCCATGTTTATGACAATGGAATGTAAATGAGGTCTAGGTTATGCCAGTCAGAAATTACATTTGAGTCAGCATGTGAAGCAGCCTGCGAAAAGTCTTTGTTCCAAACAAGACGTGGTACAGTCCTTCCACAGGGACAGACTTCCAGCTTTTGTGAGTGGTTTTGGTAGTGCTCTGCTAGTAGGTCATGGCTGGTGAGAAGGGAAGGAAGAGAAGTGCATGATTAGGAAACCTCTGAGAAGTCCTAGTTATGGAAGGATACAAACTCATTGAAGTAGGAGCCCAACCAACTGGATGAAATCCTTGGGGACATTGAACACAGTTGGCTGATAGCAAAACACTCCTCTGCAAGCTCTTTACTCTCATAGTTTTTCACTAAAAGCCACTCTTGAGGATCATTAGGAATGTCTTGGAATAGAAAGAGTTTGAAGGGGCCATGCAAGCCATCTAGTCCAACCCTCTGTTCAATGCAGGATCAGCCTGAAGCATCCATGATAGGTATCTGTCCAGCCACTGCTTAAAGTCTTCCAGTGAGGGAGAGCTCACCACCTCCTTAGGCTGCTGATTCCACTGCTGAACTACTCTGTGAATCCCCCCCCTGATTTCTAGCCAGTACTGTTCTACATGTAGCTTAAACCCATTACTGTGGGTCCTATCCTCTGAGGACAACAGGAACCGCTCCCTGCCCTCCTTCAGGGCGACCTTTCAAATACTTAAAGAGAGCAATCAGGTCCCCTCTCAACCTCCTCCAGGCCAAACTTTCCCAAGTCCTTCAGCCTTTCTTAATAGGACTCGATTCCCAGGCCCTTGATCATCACTCGGCTCTGCTCCCCCTCAATTTTGTCCACATCCTTTCTGAAGTGAGGCCTCCACACAGTACTCCAGGGGAGGTCTGACCAATGTGGTATACAGCGGGACTATGACATCTTGTGATCTTGATGTAATACTTCTGTTGATACAGTCCAAGACTGCATTCACCTTCTTTACCGCCACATCACACAGTCTGCTCATATTTAGCTTACAGTCCACAAGTACCCCAAGATCACGTTCACACACACTGCTACCCAGAAGTGTATCTCCCATCCAGTATGCATGCTTCTCATTTTTGTGACATGTTGACTCTGCATGTCTCCTTATTGAATGGGGGGGGGGGGGGAGGTTTGCCAGAATCAGGAATTAGTACATTTTTGCCTTTCTCAAGAGGTTCTGTAGGATTCATACACCACATTTACCCATATAGAGACGACTGTGTGCAGTCTAAGGTTACGCTCTGTCCTTGGTTCCAGAAAGACTTATTTGAGTGGTTCCGTCTACTTCAGGCAACTCTCTTAGCATCTTGTTGATACTGAGAAAGAATTGGATTCTGGAAAAGCTAGTGAGAGCAGGTGAAACTGAAAGGAATGAAGCATGTTCATAATATAGAGAAGGGGAGGCCAAACTGGCTTGCTGGATGGCCATCGACTACAACTACCATGAATCCCTGCCAGCAGCAGATAACTGTAGTCCATGGACATCTGGAGAGCCACAGTTTGGCCACCTAAGATACAGAGTGATCATCAAGGTGCATAAAGTCCAGCTAAAGCAGAGGATGTTGGTGTATTTCCGTTCTTGCCTTGTGTTTCATCTCTTATGTGACAATGCAGTCATTCCAAGTTATGTTGCCAAGTAATATATTTTGAGCTGTCCTTTTTCCCCCTTCAGTAATTGTGGTAGAGTATATGGTTTTAATTTTAACCTTTGATTTATTTTACAACTTTTTCAACAGTATTTTTTTTCTGTACAACAGGCCTTACCATTTTTAGATTCATAAGTTGCAATTCCACTTATTTGCAGTTCATGATACCATCATGCAATGTGATCTCCAGCCTGTTTTTATTCCAACCCTGTTCTTGTCACAGTCACTTCTTTGCAGGAAATCTAGTTGTTTTGCAACTGGGAGCCAGTAGACCCCCATGCCTCCCAATATTCTTGGATTTTGATGTTCATGGTGATCTTGGGAACATATCCCAGCCAGGGCTCACTGTTTGAAAAAAGTGGCTCTCCCAGTGAGAAATATTGGCTTTGTTAGGTAGCAGTTGGGTACACTTGACTGTTAAATTTTGAGTAACATCTACTGTAACTTTCTCCCACAAAGCAGAAGAAGAAGTGGTTGAGCCAAGACCTGCTGAACCTGCCCCCGATGTAGTGGCAAGATCTGCTGCAGAAAGCAGGAAAGTAGAAGTTGTCATTCAGGAGCGGAAAGATACAAAACCTGGGGTACCCTATATTCGCGAATGGGACAGAGGCAAAGGTGAGTGTGTATGTGTAGAAATGCATTTTTTAATCTCTGGAGGACTGAATGGAGTAAACCTTCACCAGGAACGTTTAAAAGTTTTTCTCCTTGGACAGAGAACCGAGGGGGGGGGAGGGTCAGTTCAATTGCTTCCCAGCCGTATCTCACCCATCCTTTACAATTGTTAATAGCCCTAGCTAAAGGCAATGAGGTGGTCAACCCCCCCCCCCCCCCCGCAAAGCAGGGAACAGAAATTCGGATGTAGTAAATACTGGAATGACTTCAGTAAGAAACTTTTGGAGACTTCAAGAAAAGCTTTGTTGACCTAACCTGACTTTGTCAGTGGCGGGTGCTAAAAGTCTTGGGAGCAAGAAGAAAGTGGGAGGTTGTGCTGGTTCCATCGAGGCATATGGAACTCTTAACTGAGGTCTGGAGGAGGTGGCCATTGCCATGTGTTGGCCTGCACGCCGGACGGAGGCTTGAAGATAATGGAACTCTTGTAAAAATCTGCCTGCTTTATATTTAACAAACTTTACCCTTTTCTTTTGGATCCTATGCTTAGTTTGTTGCTGTATTAAAAGTATGCTTATGAACATTACAAAAAAAAAACAATCTCCATGGTTACCAGACCTTGGGCTAGTCACAGTCCTGCTAGAGCTGTTCTCAAAGAGCAATTCTGTCAGAGTTCTCTGAGCCCCACTTACCTCACAGGGTATCTGTTGTGGGGAGATGAAGGAAAAGCAATTGTAATCCACTCTGAGGCTCCTTTGGGTAGTGGAAAGCGGGGTATAAAAACCAAAGCATTTATATAACTTTTGATCTTGGTAGTGGTTCTCTGTACTAACATAGACCTCCACTGTCTTGGATGCACTAAATTGAAAAGAGCCCCAGGGGGAAGGGGAGGCAAGAGGCTATTCCCGCAGTGGTGCACAAGGCATTCCCTGTGGAAACAAGATGCTGGGTGGCAGGAGACCCAGAGGCAAGGCCTCAAAATGTGGAAAGGGATGCTGGGAGTTCTGATTTTCTCCAGTGGACAAAAATCACTAGGTATAAAAAGCTGTCTGTAGTTTGAGCCTACCATTTTAGGATGGGAATGGCTTGTTTAATTGTTCCTTTATTTAAAAAAATTCTTACATAATGGAGAGGAGACAATACTATAACCTGTATTCCTAGAGGGGTTCTAGTATGGTTTTTCTCTCACCATCTGGCTCTTACTTCATTTCCTTGAGGACTCTTAAAATGGAAACGGTTGTGTGAAATAGGATTAAACCACCTTAACTGGTGATTTACACTTTTTCTCTGCAAGGCCACTAGAGGGCACGCCAGTTATGGCATGACCACAGTACAGAAGGCCATAATTTGGATTTTCTTTTGAGCTGCTTTTTCAGTTATTTGTGTAGATCATGCGGGGATAAAGTTTCATCGCAAAACGGGGGGGGGGGGGGGGGGGGAGACTTGGTTAAAACAATCATGGATTCTACTTGATGGCTCAAATGACTTTTCTTGTGATTCCCCCCCCCCTACTAGAATTCACTTTTGGGCTTTGGTCAAAGAAGCAATCGGATCTCAGGAATGAACGAGACCCAGAATTTGCACCTCCTTCCAGTTATTACATGGGTCAAAACAGAGCATCTGACTTTAAAAGCCAGAACTGGAGGAGAGCTGGGTCCTCCTCCTATGATACAAGGGAACCGAATCCAGCGGAGAGCGCTCCCTCCCGATCAGCAGAGACCGATGATGGCTGTTCCCAGAGCAGTTGGTGCCCACCCACCACTCAGGCTTCCAGCAGTGACTTGCAAAATGAGCAGCCTGTTTACCACAGTTTAGATGACATGCTCTCTTACTACAAACAAGTGACATGAGGATTGACAGGCCGTGCACAAGATCCGTTCCTTGGCAACTGGAAGGGAGTGTTATGTTTGAACGGCAGCAGAAGTGAGAACCCTAAAGACTACAGCAAAACAACAACACACGTTAGTGGCATAGCTATCAAATGCCTTTGCCATGAAGTGGTATGAACTGTGCACGTGGCAACCGGATTGTCTTCTGTTGTTACCTTCTTTAACAGTAAAGGCTTCCATTGTGATGATCCAATGTTTCTCTCGTGTGTTTATAGTACATCTATTACAATTCATCACTCTTTTCATTGGCCTGCTCTTCACCATGATTAGGCAGGTTTACAAGGGATTGCAGTTGACCCCATGCCCTCTGGGGGATCTTGACTTTTAAAAACAATCCATCATTCATCCATCCTTAAGTACAGCATCGTGGAGGCCTAGAAGTGGGGGTGCTAGAAGAATATAAACCCACCCCTCCTTGGGCATGTAGCTCGTTTCACTTTGCTTTTAATCCCAGGATTGAAATAGCTTGCTTGGTAAATTTAATTTTGTTTTCAATGGGAATATTGGTAAGGACTAACTCACAGGAAGCATAAATTCAAGTGGGCAGCCATGTTGGTCTCAAATAGCACGACCGAAATAGAGTCCAATAGCACCTTTAAGATAAACAAAGATTTATTCAAGGCATGAGCTTTTGAGTGCATGCACTCTTCCTCAGACTAAATGCACAACCATGAATGTTTTTCACTGCCATGAAGGCCGTGTGCTATCCATTAAATTTCATCAAAACTACCAGGATGGGTAGCTTTTCCTTAGCCATCTGGATTTCTGCCAGAAACAAGTCTTAGTCAGAATCCTCCATGGGAATGATGGGGGGGGGGGGATATTCTTGAGGCTCCTGGGATTTTTCTGCATGAGGAACAGCTGTGGGAGAGCTCAACTGCTAGCAGTGGCTTTAACCAATGATCTTGTCCTGCTAAGGCACCTATTGCTTGCTTTGTGAGCACCATAATGCTAAAGAAAGGAATTTATATTTCTGAGATGGTTAAACAGTAGATATGCTCACAACTCTGCCTAGGCCCTCCAAAATATGCACGTCTCAGCCATACATCTGCCTCTTCAATCTGAAATTGTAATTTTATTTAATCTAAATACACCTATATCTACTGTCTCTAGAGGGCAGCAGATAGCTTAAATTCTAAAGTCCTATACATTGGAGCAAGTGGGAATTCTGTTCATCAAGCACATTTTCAGTATTTCAGAGTAAAACATTTCCCCTCCCATTGATTTGTTTGCCTTTGAAGAACAGTGGGGTAGAAAAGGCAAATTCATATGGTTATGCCCAGACTTCCACATTGGGTGTGGAGCACTGTTCATGGAATTTCTGCCTTTAAGCCATTTATGGGAATCCTTCTGGTAGGCAGCAGGCAAGCCAAACAGGACTCTGCTTTTTCAACTGTTACCCCAGTAAGTACATGTGAATTGTGGATAATAAACATCTCAAGGTTTCTTAAAAGGCCAGACAAGGAAGTCAAATGCCCTGTGTACATAGGTGAATAATTCAAAATCTGAGAGGAACCAGATGAGCACACCTCACCCGTGTGCTCCAGTTTTGTTTCCTAGTAGGTTAGACGCAGGTGTCTGCTTTACATGAGAAGGCATGGACTTGTGTCTCCCCTGCTACCATCACTCTGCAGTGCTTTAGAATGCAATATAGGTGGGAGATTGTGGGTCTTGAATCAACTGCTTTCAAATGGTGATCTGATGTGTTATCAGTGATCTCTCAATGCTCCTGATGTGTCCCATGATATTGCAATTTTCACTGCTGCTTCTACTGACAGAATGGAGTGTGCACTGTGAAAATAACACAGCTCAAGGCAGCTGCTGTGACACAGAAGTAAAATTATGAGAACTTAGAGCTGTAAAGCATGCTCTCGCTTCTTTTGCAGTTGTGATCCAAGGTCATCAGGTACTTCTGCTGACAGACAACACAATGGCTAAGTTTTACCTCAGGTTATGCAGGAAAGCAACCAAAATTTGGCAATGGGCAATACAACACAATGTTTCCTTCTCTGCCATCCACATAGCTGGAAGTCAAAACTCCTTAGCAGACACGGTAAGCAGGGATGTCACCACCACTTAGAAATGGCCAAAATGGTCCACAGGTGCAAGGACTTCCACCTGCAGTAGGTGATTTTTCCCACTTCACTCAACAGCCTAAAATGGTTTCTGAAATCTTGTACCTCTTCCTGGAGTGTAGCAATCCAGTGAATGACGACCAGCAATAATAGACAACAGTTAGCTAGATGAACCAGTTGCCTGACTTAGCATAAGACTGTTTTTATGTCTGTGTGAGGTTAAGAAATTACTAGATGGGCCGTACTTGGCCCTGCCTATCTGAGGGGCTGCTTGTCTCCTTATGTCCCTGCAGAACATTCCACCCTGCGGTTGCTAATCTGCTTGTGGTCCCTGGCTCCAGGGGAGCATGTCTGGCCTCTACTCGGGCCAGGGCCCTTTTGGTCCTGGCCCCAACCTGGTGGAATGAGCTCCTGGAAGAGCTGGGGGCCGTGACGGAGTTATCTCAGTTCCACAGGGCCTGTAAAAGAGAGCTCTTCCGCCAGGTGTTTGACTGAGGCCAGGACCAAGAACAAATGTGGTCCTTCATTTGGCCGATGCTGTGTCTTCTTGAGAATTCCCTCTCTGTGATGATAGTTGACTGTGGATTAGGGGAGGTTGGGATTATGCTGCTTCTTGTGCTTTGTGTTATTTGGGTTGTTAGGTTTTTTGGGGGGGTTTAATATTGTTTTATGTGACCCACCATGAGTCCATAGAAAGTGGCGGGTTCTAAATTAAATAAATAAAACGTATTACCCAGGATAAGAGGAAATTGAGCTCTTCAGCTAACTTTCTGTCTAGCAAGCCTTCATACTTCTCTATGAGTTTGTTTTCTGACGGCGGTACTGAAAGAGCAGCAGGCAGATCTACAAAAATGAAGTGCCTTTTCTTCAGTTCAGCTGGGAAAAGGGCTTGACAGGCCTGCTTGATCAAAAGAACCCAGGTCTACTATAGAATCTGTTCTGAGGATTATGCTTATTGTGACCTAAGAAAAGAATGGTCATAGCATAGAATGGTTCCATCTGTTAGTGCTGTGTTACTGTTGAAACATCTCCTGTCAAAAGGTAGGCAATTCCACGTCTTTCCCTGTAAGAGTTCATGTTTAGTGTGCATTCTAGACTCAAAATGTATTTCCAGCTCATTGAACATGAAATGGCTGCACAACCACATCTTTTCCGCACAGTCATTCATACCCCACTGAGCAGCTGTAGGCACAACTCCCTTCCCCAGATTAGCCCCAGGCACAGTGCATCTAGCTAGTAGCAACACATATATCCTATATAAACCGTGAGGGAGTTTGTCCCCTTTTCCCTCTGAACATTTATTGTTGTTGTTGTTGTTGTTGTTTAGTGCATTTTTATCTTTCCCTTCTTCAAAGAATCTTAGGAGGCTCCTTTCCACCTACCTGGAAGGTAGGAAAGGCTGAGAGAGACTGACTGGTCCAAGGTCTCACAGTGAGGACCAGGTTATAATGGGGACTTAAACCAAGAACTGCCAAGTCTGGGAAGTTGAAATCCCAGAGCTCAGATGTGTGGGGCTGGAGTCTGAGAAGGGGTAGAGCTCAATGGGGATGTCATGCTATAGTGCACCCACTCTCCAAAGTTACCCTTTCCACTAAGGGAGCTGAATTCTGTATTTTGGAGATCAGTTATAATTCTGGAAGAAGTCCTATGCCCCCCACCCTACCCCCATGTATCACAATCCTATCAGATCCTAATTCAAACACTAGGGGCTTGACTACACAAAACATTTTCCCCAGGGTCATTCCTGGGTCAGGTAGGGATGCTAGCTCTGAGTTGGGAAATCCCTGTATATTTCGGGGATAGATCTTGGGGAGGGACCTTCCAAACCAACCATTGTCTCCAGTGGAACCCATCTCTTATAGCTTGGAGATATAACAGAAAGATCATCAGAGCCCAGCGAGAGGCTGGCAACTCTACTGGATAGACAGGTGTCTTCTGAAGTTCTGTGTTTTATAAGCTGCAGGAGCCGAGTTCAGATAGGAATTTTGGCCTTTGGAGAGAAGAGCTGTGTTTTCCTGGTATGAAATTGCCCTGGGGCTACTATTTGCCTCACTGGGGGCTGCACATGTTCCACTGAATTATATATTACATTTCTGCAATTGGTGTGATTGCTGGTTTTTCTCAGAGGGCTTGATGTAACTGGATTGGTTCCTGTGATATTTAAATTTTTCGAGACATCACATTTTATGTATAAGCCTGAAGGTAATAATAGGTGGTATTTGATTTATGACTAATGAAAATTAAATTGAGGTGAGCTGTTCATAGACAATTATTCACAGTGAGTCAGAGATTCCCAGCCTGCATGGCAACCTCCTTTATATTAACTAAATGAGGTGACACTCTTTTTTTTCTATTCCCTCTGCCACCGTTCTGTTATAACCCATTCGTTTTTCAGCTAAGGCAAAACTGGGAAGTGGCAAACCAGGACCTCCATCCCTGAAAGTATCTTGTTTGGCTCCTTCTATGTGCTACAGTCAGAAATTCAAACATAATGTTCTCTAAGGCCTGGTCTGTGTACTGGGTGTAACTTGAGACAACTTGATGTTTCTTGTCCCTGCTGTTTTGGCTTGAAAATCCTTACTCTGATTTGGTTTCTCCTTTGTGCAAATCTAACCTGTGCTTTATGTACCATTTAAGCTTCCTTAAAATAGAATTCCCCTCCTGTTGAAACATTTGCAGTTTTGACGATGCAATAGTGCAGAAGTGGCGCACAATGTGCAAGTAGCGTACAATGAGTTCACAATGAACAAAAATGCATAAGTGCAGAACTGCAATGAAAACTGAGGTAACAAAATTCAGAATGATAGCATAGAAAAAAGGGCATGGAGGTATATTTCTAGCTTTCAAGGGTTGTTCCAAGCAATATGAAAGAAAGAACAGCCCCTACTGCCAACTCCACCTACCGTATTTGCCGGCGTATAAGACGACTGGGTGTATAAGACGACCCCCCCAACATTTCCACTGAAAATATAGAGTTTGTTACATTATATTACAGTACTATGGGCCACTATGGGCAGCTATGTCTATCCCAACTGAAGTGCACCCGGCGTATAGGACAACCCCCCCCCCCCTTGGAGGCATGCTTTTCAGGGGGGGAAAGTAGTCTTATACGCCAGCAAATACTGTAATTCCTGCATGTCTGTTCTTGGACTTCCTATAGAGGATTTCCTTTTTTTCCTGCTGCTTATGCTGCAGAAGATAAGCTTGCTCACCTAATTGCCCCATTTTGGCCTTTAAAAGTCACATGTTACCTAGGGTTGCCAACATCCAGGTGGGGCTTGGAGATCTCCAGGAATTACTACTGATCTCCCAGCTACAGAGATGACTTCCCCTGGAGGAAATGGCTGCTTCTGGGGATGGACTCTCTGGCATCTCATCCATATTGGGCTCCCTCCCCAAACTACTCCTCTTTCCAGGCTACAGCCCCAAATAGTGAAGAATCTCTCAACTTGGAGCTGGCAGCCTATATCTTGCTCTGAACTAACACAAACTCCAAAGCAAATGGTTTCTCTAAAGCTGTTCTAAATATCTTGTTACGGGCAGGGTAGAGTAATTTTTGCTGACTCCTCTCACATGCTGTTTTTGGGGATCTGCTGTGGCCAGGAGCATTTCAGGTGCAGCAGAAGGCAGAAAGGAAGAATGTCATGCCCAGAAATTTTGTCAGCAGATTTTTGGATAGGGTCCATGCTCTTGATTCACCGAATTATGCTGTCCATAAAATGTTGAAAGAACTTCTGTATTGTTGTTGATGGAATCATTCAGGGAACTTAGACTGGAATAGCAGGGAGAAGAAACTTCTCTTGGGAGTCCTTGCTAAAGTCTCAGCAAACTCTGTAGGACTGGCTTCAGAGTATCTATGCTTAAGTTGCACTCCAAGACAGCAAATAGAACGGTAGACTTAGGTAGTGAAGCAGCTTTTCTCAACTTTTTTTAGTATTGAGAAATTCTTGAAACATTCCTCATGCTTCAAAAAGCCCCAGAAGTAGTGTGATGATGCATAATATGTTTGGGAAGCAGAGCTGTGTACACATCCGCCTAGGGCCCCTCCCCACCCCCTCCAGGCCCATCATCGGCCATTTTGGGAGGGAGGGGGCTGGTTGACACATATCACTCAAATGTTTACCAATTTTAAAAAATGTAAGAAACTAATTACGTCCCAACCCATTCAAGAAACCTTCCAGGGCCATCAAGAAACCCCAGGGTTTGACAAAACCCTTGTTGAGAGAGTCTGCAATAGAGGCTCAGCTCCTTTCCCAGACATGAAGTGAACAGGGTGATGTTGAGCCCATTTCTGTTCTTGCAGGATTGTTGTGAGGCTGAACTGATCCAGCGTCCTGCGCTTTGCTGGACAGGCAGGATGAAAATGTAAGAATTTGATAGGGTTGCCAGGTCCTCCCCAACCACCAGCAGGGGAATTTGGACCTAGGAAAAGCATCTGCAAGAAGTATTCAGGAATGCAGTGTCTTTACTCACTTCATTTATACCTTGCCTTTCTGCAAGCACCCTCAAGCTGGGTAAGGTGTTTTTGTTTTGTTTTTTGCGTGTGTGAGTGAAGACCCAATGACAGTAGAATCTTTATCGTGCATATTAAGCCTGCCATGGATAAAAGCTAAGCTGACAGAGTGAGAACTGGAATAATGTATAAAAGATGGTTCAGAATCACTGGGAAATTAGCAGGATTGCCAATGCCTGTGGATCAAGTTGCAATATTCCAGAGGAAGTTCCCTTTTCCCATCTGCTGCTGCCAGCTCTGGATAGGAGTCATTTTTTAAGAAAAACATTCCAGTTTCAGAATAGGAGAAGTGCCAGGTATGGAAAGGCCTAAGACTGGCAGGGCACATGGCAGCTCATGGGGTGTTTGTGTTACAAGGATAGCAGTATCTAAACGGGGTGTTCTGAAACCAGCCACCCTTTTGCAGTGATTGGACCGGATTGCTTCGGAGGCCTCTTACACCATGATGTTTCCATTTTGCATAGCAAAAAATGCCCTGCAGGCACCCAGACCTAAATGAATGCAAAAACAAATCTAGGAGTTGGCGGCTTGGATGAGGAGGCTGAAATTAATTAGCCATCTATCTCTGCACAGGATACTTGCCTGGAGCCAGCCAGAGAAACTTGAACTTACATAAAACTTAACTGACAGTTTATTTGTTCCAGCTGAAAGTTTATTTTGTAATTAAGAAAGTGCTTCACTTGCTTTTTATAATTAAATCAAAAGTAATTTATTTTTGTTGCCAACATCCCCCACCCTCAATGCCTTGGACTATTTTTGGACTTCTGAACTGATGAATATAGGAACATTAAAAACAAGCATGGCAGTCGATGCTGGAAAGTTTTAATGTCTCTTTAAATCCCCTGCTTTAATTTTCTGGATCTTTTCAATTAAACAGTGTAATTCAATTAGTGTCTTGTTCCTCAAGCCTCCAGTGTTTTGCTAGCTTCTGGCCTGTTGCAATCCATCTGATATAAAACGTGCTGTCAAGAACATCAGGTACAATTGTTAAGAAAAGTAAAAAGGGCTGGTCTGGAGGCAGACAACTGGAACTGGCCCTGGAGTTCAGAAACATTTATTCATTAAATTTTAGGAAGGAAATTGAAGATGACATATCTAGCTATTTTATCTGTATATAGTAAATGTTTCTGTATGTTGTCTGCATTTCTTATCCTGACCTGGATAACCCAGGCTGGCCTGATCTTGGAAGCAAAGTAGGGTTGGCCCTGGATGGTATTTGGATAGGAAACCGCCAAAGCATACCAGGGTTGTGATGTTGAGGCAGGCCATGGCAAGCCACCTCTGAACATCTCTTGCCTTGAAAACTCTATGGAGTCACCATAAGTCACCTGTGGCTTAAGGGCACTTTCCACCGCAGTCAGAGTTTCTTACATGCATTATTCTTTGCATCTCAAATTGCAATCTTCAGACCCCTGAATCAAACTCCAAACTTACCATCAGCAGAGACCAGAAATATCAACACCTTTCCAGTGGTTGCTGGAATTGTCTTCTGGATGAAGCGAAGAAGGCTAATTTTCTTGTAAAACCTTCCTATTTACATTACTGATACCAGTAAGCAGATATGTCTGCAGGGCTGAAAATCTACACTGGTTATTGACTAGCAGGTGGCGATCATATGAAGCAGACTCGACTCCTTCTTTGGCAATGAAAATGGCCGCAGCCTTTTATTGCCCCCTCTCAACAGAGGGTTGGCCAAACACAGAAACCCTGAGTTAAGGAAGCCTGACCTGCCCCAGCCGTCCAGCTGCTTAGATGTCATGATCCGTGATGCTCGGGGTCCCTGCTTCACTCCCAGCCAGGAGGTGAGGTCGCACCACATCACAGAATTCCCTTGGGAGGTGACTCTATGGGGGCCGACGGGTGTCCGCCTTCATCTGCCTCCCTAGCCGCCTGGCCAAAGGCCCCTGGCTCCCCAGCCAGGTGAGCTGCACCCTTATTGTGTCCGGCCTCTTTAAAGAGACCCCCCCCTTTCAGGGAGTCCCGTACCCAGACGGGACTCCCTGCTAACAGGCTCCTTACCGGGGTTAACCCGCAGCTGCGACAAATAATTATAACTATTATCAACGCATAAAATAACTGGGTGGGAGGGAGGGATGCTGTTCAGGCGGCTCGACGTGGAGAGGCAGGAAAGCCCAGCGAGTGGCCTTAAGTAGCCGCTCACTGCCCCCTCCGCGTGATCTGAGCAGTGGCTGCGGGCGCCGCCCTCTTCTTCTTCAACGCCCCCGTGGCGTCAAAAGCAGCCATGGTGAGTCGCGTCCGCTAATTCTGCTTCTGCTGGTTTGCTATAATGTCTTTGTAATATGATTGCCACACATTTAAAAAACAACAACGACAATCCTTTGTTTAACTACATTGTGTAAACCACATTGCATTACTGCAATAGTGATTCAGTCCTTTTTTTTAATCAAAAGATTTTATGTATGTTTAAATGACTGATTGATTCCATAAATTGTCTGTCACTGAAGAAGAGACTAAATCCAAAGGCCAGTTCACCTATGATGTATACATAGACTACAGCCTCTTGCTTATTGTAGCAGCTATTGGTTGTGATGGTTGCTATAGGCACCTGGAGAGTCCCATTTCTCTTATTTCAGCAGCAGTGCTCTCCTTTGCCAGACAACAAAGAGAAAGGGTGCCTTTCTCTTCCTTCTTAGAGGTAGTGGCAGCACAGCAAAGGAACCTGGAAAGGGGGGTTGGGGTGCTTGTAGCACCTGTCATAGCTGATAGCTGACCCAGCTGGTGGCTTTTGTACAAATGTGGGCTGAGTTGACAGGCTCTTGCATGAAGTGGCCCTTATAATTAGCTGTAACAGAAGGAACACTCCACTATTATAATAACATCACAATCAGGAAAGGTATGTCCTGACTATGTCCCAATATACCAGTGCCATATTCCCTGACAAGAAATTAATTCAGTCTGGATCAAAAGGGCCAAGGTTGCTGCCCAATTTCTTTTGAACATTTACTTTTTAAACTGAAGCATGGCACAAAGACAGCATTCTGGATTTTGCTTGTTCTGTTGCAGATTAGTCTTTTACAATTCCATGCAGACTTGTCAGCAACTTTTAATGGCACGAGACCCCATCCTAGACACTGCTTTTTGCCCTGAGCCTGGGTAGGTGATCTCAATCATACGAGCCAAGGTCTTGGCTTTGACATAACGAAATAGGATAGGGTTGCCTGTAGTGTTGAGGCAGAGCTTTACTTTGGGGGAGAGAGCCATGATTGGGTTGGGTCTTTACGGATTTCATTTGAATCCCAGCCTTTCTTCAAAGGTGGGTCTGACATTGTCTGAGATGTTAGCTGGAGAGGAGAAAAGAAGCATCAACACCTGCTCAGAGGCTGAATCCGCAGCCTTGAGAAATAAACTGAACAGAAGTATCATTTGCTCAGGAAAAAGATATATTTTTGGAAAGGCTTTATGTGTATGTGAAAAGATCTTAGGAATTTTGCATGTCAAAGTTTAGTCCAAGGGGAATAAAAAAGCATTGTGTCCTAAACCTTTATGTAGCTATTCTCTTTCAGTCTTGTTCTTTACTTTGAAATCCTTCTTAGACTTCAATTATTTAACAAAACCTATCCTAGAGAGCCTCTTGTGGCGCAGAGTGGTAAGGCAGCCGTCTGAAAGCTTTGCCCATGAGGCTGGGAGTTCAATCCCAGCAGCCGGCTCAAGGTTGACTCAGCCTTCCATCCTTCCGAGGTCGGTAAAATGAGTACCCAGCTTGCTGGGGGGTAAACGGTAATGACTGGGGAAGGCACTGGCAAACCACCCCGTATTGAGTCTGCCATGAAAACGCTAGAGGGCGTCACCCCAAGGGTCAGACATGACTCGGTGCTTGCACAGGGGATACCTTTACCTTTACCTTTTATCCTGACTGATTTATCCTATCCAGGTCTACATTTCTTTTGCCAACTGCTTCTGCCATAATCCATCTTTAATTCTTACTGGTCATTCCCTCTGCTGTCTTACTCTGCTTACACTGTTTGGCTGATATCTTTTACCCCCCCCCCCCAGATATAGCGTTATATAGTTCTTCCATATATGTGTTACTAGATGGTAGTCCTCATTTGTGAAACATTTCATTTCTCTTAAACTTGGCTTCATGGAGACATCTTTCTCATGTTCATTTCATTTAGATCTTGTGATATCAACTACAGGCCATTGCATGAGCCGCTTGGAGAGATGTCTTCGCGCAAAAAAAATCTTGAGTATGAATTCATGAAAGCCAAAGCACCAAGCATTCTGTCTGAGATGGCACACATGCTTGTCACATGGCGGAAAATGGGCTTCCATGTGCCCCGAGGGGTCAAGAATGTTTTTGAATTTACATGGGAAGAACTCTTGGTGTCATTGCCCAGGAAGTCTTTCAGTGGTATATATTGTCCCATTGTCAAATTCTCTCAGTATGAAGACACTTCGGCTTCCTCCACCGCTGCTTCAAGAGTTCATAAGCCTGGTGTCACACTCTCAGGGATAAAGCCAACCTATGTGACCCCATCAGTTGACAGTCAACAACAGATGCTCCTCAAATTCCAGCAACGGTCTGTACATCTGCTGTCTGAACTCCTGAAGATGAAGATGAAGATAATGATTGATGCAGTAGCTGGTAAGATCTCTTAAATGAGGATGTTTGCTTGTACATTACTAATGAAGTCCAGGAAGTATTCTCAGGAGAGAGATGTTCTAACTTCTGCAGCAGGCGGAAATAAAATGGAAGAAGGGGGTACTTCCAATGAAAAGCAATCTTCCAAGAGCACCCCCCCCCCAAAAAAAAACCAAGACAATCACTTGCTGGATGTGGATGCATCTGGCTTAGTCCAAAGCCATGAGGGCATGGAACCACCACACCATGTCTCTGCAAGGTTCCTGATGCTGCTCTGTTCTCCTCCTCACAGGCCCCTGACAATCATTCTTAATAAGCAAGTCGACAAGGAAGGCATTTACCTCACTACAAGTTGCCTTTGTGGACTTTATGTTATGACATTTTCATACTCACTAAGCATGATCTGTTTAGCTGTAGAATCACTCCACCAAGGTGAAGGACCTTGGTGGACATTAGTAGACATTACTGTAATTATATGGATTTTTAAAAATAATTATTTTAAAAAACAAAACTGTTGCAGAGTCTACAGCACAACATGGCGAAGGACCCCAAATCTTTTCAGTCTACAGACCTTCATGGAGGCTAGGTTCTTGAGTGTAGTTAGGGATATTCCAGGACCTCTTCCTGGATTTGTCTTTTATTTTTTTAAAACAGTAGACAGGCATGTTTGGGTTTTGGCACTGACCTTTAAGCCTTCTGTGGTTTGGATCCTGCATAGCTGAGGCACCATCTCTCCCAATGTGTCCCCAGGAGAGCACTCTACTTTTCGAGTGACAATCTGTTGGTAATCCCTGGCCCCAAAGATATTTGCTTGGCTCAGCCTAGTGGTATTAGATAAAAGAAGCCCGTGACTTACCAAGGGCGCCCATTGACGGGCGGAGGAGCAGGCGCCAAAGAAGAGGCGCGAAGGAGCGCGGGCCGGAGCGTCAGGAGCGGCCCGACGCTGGACGTCAGGGTGGGGCAGTGACGTGGGGGCTATAAATAGCGCCACGTGCACTAGCCCCGGCCTGTTTGCTGCCCAGGAGCTGCCACAGCAGGATGCTTTCCCACCCACCCACCCTAAGTTGCAAATTGTTATTGTTTCTGCGTGTGCCGTTGGATTAAAAAAAACAAAAAAAAAACAATTTCATGTCACAGCTGGCGGGAGGACCTAGGGGGAGCCTGAGTTTTGGGGGAGGACGGCTTGCGGCCCGACTCCCAGGTTGGAACCTCCTAAGAGGTGGCTGGGTGTGAATGAATCTGACCCTCTGCGGAAGAGGCTCCGGGGTTCACACGGCCGAGTGGCCTGAGGTTGGACCAATGGAGGTGTGCGCCCCCTGCGGTACCTCAGGCAGTCACTTCCCAAATTAGGGCTCTAGTGGCCTGAAGGACCTCGACTCCCGGCTGTTAGTAGGCGATGGTGTCCTGATTTGGCCACTAGAAAGGCGGGTGCAGCGGCTGTGGTCAGCTGACCACAGGCAGGCTCTCCCCTATGTCCAACCAACACTCCCTGTTAAAATAAAGCTGTGGCCAGTTATGCCAACTTAAGAAAGTATGTATCATGTCTTCATTGGGGCCGGGAATGCCATCCTGCCTGTCAATGTCTGAGATCAAAGCCATGACAAAACTATCATAGTTCCTCAGGCTCTGTAACACAGCACTCTTTTGCCAGGCCTATGGTTGAGGCCAGGGCAGTTTAACACCATATGGGCCTTCCTCCTTTCCTCTCGGTTTCCCTCCTCTCTTTCCTCTGCTGGCACAAGTTTCCAACTCTGCAGGCCAGATGGAGGATGGCTGGGAAAGGAGGGGGACTTTGTTAGTTCCTGACAGTTAATAGTTAATTTTAGTATTTTATGCTGTGATAATTATTTTTATCTTAATCTTACTGTTGTGAACTGTTCCAAGCCTATTCATGGAGAGGGGTGGTATACAAACTTAATAATAATAATAATAATCTTAAATAGTCTTGAAATATTTTGTTCCTGATCAGTGGCTCTTTATTTCAGGCCCTAGTGCAGAAGAGATTGCAAGGCGGTTTCTGGAAGGAGGTCAGCGGCTAAACCCGAAAAGTCAGGAGGAGGCTGCTGACATGTTGAACAAAGATGCCAAGAAGAAGGGTAGGAGAAAGTTACATTGTCTTTGTGTGTGTTCGAATTCTTTAAAATAGTACCCTCCTGCTGTTTATTGTGAGATCCACTCTCCAGATTATAGTGAGTATAGCAGCTGGAAATGCTTTTGTTCTGGCAGAATGTAAACATGTTTGAAAGTGAGTGAATGTGGTGCATTGCTAACCTGTTTTGCTATGTACTATCAATTGGTCGGCCTCCCTACCCCTCCCGCACTGTCCCCTTGTCCACACGGTAGAGATCCTTTATTCTTTTGAACAGGAATCAAGTTACTAATTATTCTGTGTCCGAAAGTTCCCTAAAAAGTTAAGAACTCTTATGTATTTCATGAAAATACTGATGTGACTTCAGGAATATAAGAAGTGTCCCACTGGATCAGAAGACTGGTCCATGTAGTTGGGCATCCTGTTTCACACAGTAGCCAACCAATTGCCCTGGAGGGCCTGTGAACCAGGCAATGAAGCCTTCAAGTGGTGTTGCCTCTTAGAACTGGTATTCAGAGGTCCACTGCCTTTCGATATGGAAGTTCCCTTCAGTTTGCCGTTGTTGGCCCTATCTTCTATGAACTGTCTAGTCCCCCTTTGAAGTCATGTTCATTGTCTGTACCTGAGTATGAATTCCAGTGTTTAGTCTGGTCCATGCATCACTGACTAGCCGTACATGCATCCCATCCCTGGAAAACTATTTGAACATTTAGTAGGTTCTTGGCTCCCTCTTCTGGCCACAAAAATGTTGCTAGACTCTGGAACATTTCTGCCAGGCACTCCATAGATATAACTTATTGGTGGACCCAAACCGTGGGAAGGACACCTTCTTTCAATTCATTTTCAACTCTCTTAAAAATTTGTCCCTAGCTTCAAACTGCATCTGATGTTTTTGATGGCTGCCTAGAAAGCCAGAGTGGTATAGTGGTTACGAGTGGCAGACTCTAATCTGGAGAACTAGGTTTAATTCCCCACTCCTCTACATGAAACCTGCTGGATGACCTTGAGCTAGTCACAGTTCTCTCAGAACTCTCTCAGCCCACCTACCTCACAGGGGAATTGTTGTGAGGAGAGGAAGAAAAGGGTCTTGTAAACTATTTAGACATCTCAGGGTAGAGAAAAACAGTGCATAAAAACCAACTCCTCCTCCTCTTCTTCCTCTTCACTCTCCTCCTCCTCCTTCTCCACCTTCTCCCCCCCTCCCAGCCAGAAATAGCCCTTTGGGCACCATGGAAGGGGACTATATTTGGCTTTTGGGATGGGGGAGGGGATCCACGCACGATGAAATAGCAGATGCAGACGTTTATATTTTGAGAAGTTTTCTGTGAGAAGTGAATGCTTCAAGTGCTAAATGAATGAAACTAAAAATAATCAATCCACCAGTAAAAACTTGGTTAACTTAGAAGTGAATGTTATATCAAAGTGTTCTCCGTGTCCTACTGAATTTTAAGGCCGTCCTCCAATTAATTTTAATATTGTGATACTGCCCATCTCTTATGAGCTGTGATGAAGACCTAAGGTAGCATCAGCCTCTGCAGCTTTGCCTTGCCTTTTCAAAGAGAACACTACATTCCCAAGCACATTTACAGAGAAAGAATCTCAATTTAAATCAATAAGACTCTGTTCAGTTTAATGTGAATGATTGCATGAAAAAGGATAAAGCTGTCCATCAGCAGTCAGGGCCCTTCATATCTGCAGGACCGCCTGTCTCCTTATGCCCCCCACAGGGCCCTTCGCTCTATGGGTTTGAATGTGCTGATGGTCCCCAGCCCACGGGAGGTGTGCCTGGTCTCGACCAGGGCCAGAGTCTTTTCAGTCCTGGCCCCAACCTGGTAGAATGAGCTCCTGGATAAGCTGAGGACCCTGACAGAGCCACCACAATTTTGCAGGGCCTGCAAAACGGAGCCCTTCCACCAGGCATGTGTTTGAGGCCAGGCTATGGAAGGCCTGGGTCTCTCCCCAAAACAGCCTCTATAGCCTTAAATGCCCATCCATCTTGGGCAACCTTCTTAGGAAATTGAGGAGAGAATTGACTGGTTTTAGGCCACTGGGGATGTGTTTTCATCCCTGTTTTATAGTCCTTTTGTAAACAACCTTGAGCTGCATGTTCCAGGACTGGCGATCAATAAATCGAAGTATAAATAACTATTAATATAAATTTGTTTTCTCACCTTTTCCGCTTTGTAAAAGGGTGCACTTAGATGTCTTGCCCATGATCCAAATTCAAGATCTGTATCAGTAAGAAGACCAAAGCAACTTCTGTTGAACAGCAAAACAGTGACTACAAAGTCAGTTCCAGGCAGAATTACAATAGCTTTATAGAGGTGTAACTCTTCTTAGGATTGTATTTAGGGTTGGACATTTCCAGGTGATTTGTGGGTGGAGCCTAGGGAGGGAGGATTTGTGGAGGACCTTAGTGGCATATAGTGCCATAGTATTTATCTTCCAAAACAGACATTTTCTCCAGAAAAACTGATCTCTGTACTCTGGAGAATAGTTGTAATTCTGGGAGATCTCCAGGCCTCACCTGGAAGTTAGCAACCCTAATTGTACTATTAATTCTGCTCAATCTTCTTGTTTATCACCATCTATCTATAGCTGTAATATTGTTACACCTGGGAACATTGTGTCCCTTCCCAAAACTCTCAGGGATGGGTATTTTAACAGAAATTCCATTTATTCAGGCAATGAGCAGCCAGCCTCCAAACACTACAACTCAACACTTATCCAAAAATGAGGGGGAAAAAGACCCGTAGATGCAAGAACGTGCATCCCATAATTGTCCTTTTCCGAAGACTTTACTTCAGATCTCTAAGGCAATTAAGTCTCATGGCTCCCTCTTCTGGAATTACTTGAGTTGTAAAATAACATTTGTTAACGCCCAATTTTTACTTGCAGGTGGGCGTGTTGTAGTACCATCGGTGCCAGCAATTCCTGTTAACTCGACCACCCTGCTGATCCAGCAAGTGTCCTATTCCTGTCTGTGTTTCTCATTGGCTCTGAAAGACAGCAAGCAGAGCAAAGGTAAATACAATGGCCAGGACATTATGGACACCAAAAAGATTTCCTCTGAAGTTGTTTATAGCTGTGACATTATGTCAGAGCTGGGTGGAAGGAATGAGGAAATATTGCCACCAAGGTCAAAAATGCACATATGCAATGCCAATGCAAAAGAAAGTTTATATTAAGGATAATTTTGGAGATATCATTATCATCATCACTGCATTTTTCCAGTAAAGGGCTTAAAATGGCTAGATATTAGAAAGTAACATCCTTTTAAAAGCAGGTAGTTCTTGTTCCTAATGCTTATTAGTCAAAAAGGCCATCTGCTGATGTTAAGAGAAGTTTCTCTCCCTTATAAAAAAAAAAGGCTGCGGAAAGAAACTTTGCTATGTCGATGGTTAACTTTTATAATAATCCATTTAAAAGAAAAATATCATTTTGATCTCAGATGTTTAATCTAAATTCCCTACCCAAGAGATAATCTATTTGTCTCTTAGTTAATTGTACAGAGGACAATATAACATTATGTGAATGACCGTAAATAAATATTGATTGATTGACTCTACTTGAGTTGTATCACATTTACATAAACAAATAATAACTGATATTTTGAGTGCTGTCTGGTCATTTACTGTTGGAAGGGCATTTCAGTGTGCCGATATAAAGAATTTTTCTATATTTATGCATTAGGAAGCAAAATGTGTAGAATGAATAAAAAGGAGTGGAAAGGACAAACCAATAGACAATGGGGAGCATTTTCTGTGTGTGTCTCTCCATAATAACTTCCAGTCAAAACTAGTAAGCTTCTTGTTTACCAGCCTAATAAATATATCATTTCATCTGTCCTGTAAAACTGGCCTAAAAGAGTTCAGATGAGTCATAACAAAAGCAGTGTGGTGCAGGAGTCAGAGTCTCAAATGAAGATCTGGGAGACCCATCCCCAGCAAATCCCCCTTCTTGCAGAAGATCCGCTTCCTGTCATTCCTTGACAGAATCCGAGAATGTGGAGATCAGCTGACTGCAGTGTGGGGGGAGAGTCCATGAAATTTCTCTTCTTCCATTGGAAAATTGAGTCTGGATCCAGCCCTGTGAACTAGTTTACTAGATTGTCTTTACAAAGGGTGTTCTATGGGATGGGACGTGTATTAGACCTTGATTCTTAATGAACAAAAGGAATGGGGGGAGGGTGCCAAACTGTGCAATAGATTGAGATTGATTTGTTAGCAATGGAATATGATCCCAGCAAAAGCCATTCCACTGTAAAATGGTGAGCAGAATATTGGATGTTCAATGCTAGGCCATGATCAATCCAGCTATGAGGCAGAAAAATGTAATGAGCGTTTATGAATCAAAGCTTTGTGCTTTTCACGTGCAAAGCTATTCAGAAGGGCTATATGAGGGTCAAGACCTTTGTCCAAAATTGTGTTGCATCCCTGCATCTCCTCCCTATGACCCTTGGAAGAACTTAATATCTCTTGCTAAGTGGAAAGGTCTTATAAATGTGATGGAGTTTTAGTGGGGTGAGATGCCACCAGAGTAATAGCTATGAAGCATTTTGCCTAATTGAGGAAAAGGGGGTCTGCTTTCCAGGTCATGTCCCAGGCCTCTAAGAATAGAACTGATGTTTAACATCTATCTATAGATACTGTTTAATCAAATTATCCTGCCCTTCCTCTGAGGGGTTCAGAGTGCAAACAGATCTCCCTGCCCCTGGTCTATGCATTCCTTAAATAAATAGCATGCTCTTCTGACTGGGGAGGGGCTGTGGCTCAGTGGAAGAAACACTGCTTTGCATGCAGAAACTCCCAGGTGAAATCTCTAGCATCTCCAGTTAAAAGAACTGGGCTGTAGGTTATGTGAGAGATATCTACCTGATATCCTGGAGTGCTGCTTCCAGTCTGAGTAGACAGTACTGACCTTGATGGTCCAATGGCAGATTCATGTGATTCCTGTAGTGGTTAGAGTGCCTGAGAACGATCTCAAAGGTCCAAGTTCCAATTCCCACTTTGCCATGAAAGCTTGCTGGCAAAAATAAGTTGCTGTAATTTTGAGGACTTCAGCAGGATGCTCTGAAACAACTTTTGCAAGGCTGGAACCTCTCTGTGATAATGAAGGCTGTGACTTTTTGAAATCTCATGAAAAAGAGCTATTCAAACGAGACAGTCAACTACCTGGGAAGTCTGTCGTCACACCTTTAGCTGCTTGCCATCAAAGTTTCAAGACTGCATTTCATCTAAGAACGTCAAGGTGCACAGTTCGGAAGCTGGAAAGGTTCCTATCGAGGACTTGCCCCCCCCCCCCCGCCTTTGCTGCTCAAACTGGAGCAGGTTGATATTGTGAAGAGGCGCAAGTCCTTTGTTAGAATAGCTCTTAGATATGATAGTACACATTTGTCGATATAGTGCACTTGATACGTGTGTGCATTCTTTAACATTTGCTTTTCCCCATTCTATGTAACAACGTTGCAGCCACTTATTTTTGCTCTCTAGATTTGTTATACACTGCTGTGGTTCCCTTTAATCTGCTTAGATGAAAGCTTATTGGGCAACCTTGAGCCAGTCTTAGGCTCTCAGTCTCACCTACCTCACAGGGTTGTTGCTGTGAGGATAAAATGGAGGAGAGAAGAATAATGTAAGCTGCTTTGGGAAGAACGACTAGGTATAAATGATGTAAATTAATAAATCTTTGTTGTTCTGCCCTCAGAGTTTGTATAGGCTGAGGTTGCTGTATATCGGTATCCTATACCATTTATGCTGAGCTCCTAAAGGTGGGAAACTTTTTATAGAGAGACTGATACCTAGTTATTTCAAAAACTTGTTTGCAGACAGACGTTTCAAATAAGTCTTGGCCCAGTGATCAATCAGAACAGTATGTAGAAGGACTGTGGCCTCTTGAGCCTCCTAAACAGGGGACACAATTATCAATCCAAGGCAGTGGTACCAACAATAGCTGTAGAGTGGTGGTCCTCAACCATCGATGCCGGAATACAAGGGACAGCCCTTCAATGGCTGATCTCCTTCCTCGGGGATCGTGGACAGAGGGTTGCAATAGGAGAAAAAACATCAGGCCGCCGGCAACTGACTTGTGGAGTCCCACAAGGAGCGGTCCTCTCCCCTATCCTATTCAACATCTTCATGCGCCCTCTTGCACAGCTGGTACGGAAGTTCGGGCTGGGTTGCCATCAATATGCAGATGACACCCAGCTCTTCCTCCTGATGATTGGCCGCCCTGACTCCCCCCCAGAAGCATTGGCCAGCTGCCTGGAAGCAGTGACGAGATGGCTCAAGCAGAGTCGTCTGAAGCTCAACCCTTCAAAGACGGAGGTCCTGTGGCTGGGTAAGAAGGGCCCATGCGAGGAAGTGTGTTAGCCTGCCCTGGATGGTGTACAGCTCTCTACGGCTTGCTCCGCCAGGAATCTAGGCGTGATTCTGGACGCTTCCCTCACAATGGAAGCCCAGATCACAAAGGTAGCGCGGCTGGCTTTCTACCATCTCTACCAAGCCAAACTACTAGCGCCCTACCTGGCCCCGGAACACCTAGCCACAGTGATCCATGCAACGGTCACCTCTAGATTGGACTTTTGTAACTCACTCTACATAGGCCTGCCCTTAGCCTTGACCCGGAAACTACAGCTGGTTCAAAATGCAGTGGCCAGGATCCTCACAGCAACACCGTGGAGGTCTCACATCCGGCCTGTTCTCCACCAGCTGCAATGGCTGCCAGTTGAATTCCGGATCAGACTAAAGGTTCTGGTAATTACCTTCAAGGCCATACGCGGTCAGGGCCCAGTGTACCTGAGGGATCGCCTCCCCGCCTATGCCCCCCAAAGAGCTCTGCGCTCCACTGCCACCAACCAGTTAAGGATCCCTGGCCCTAAAGAAGTCCGCCTGGTCTCAACCAGGGCCAGAGCATTTTCTGTTGTGGCTCCCACCTGGTGGAACGAGCTCCCGGAGGAGATCAGGGCCCTGACGGAGCTAAAACAGTTCCGCAGGGTCTGTAAAAAGGAGCTCTTCCGCCAGGCATTTAGTTGAGACCAGACACAATCAGCAACGACTGGAAGGCTCCTGCTCCCCCCCTGCCCCCCTCAGAAGTCCACCAACATGCTCTAGACCTGTTTGTATTGTTGCATTGTTGTATTGCCTATACTATTACATTGTTATACGGTTATTATTGTAAAGTTATTTACATGTTTATAGATTGTTCTATGTACTGTTGTTGTTCTTATGTAAACCACCCTGAGCCCCCAGGGAGGGCGGTATATAAATATAATAAATAAATAAATAAATAAATACACCACCGGGCCGCAGACTGGTGCCGGGCTGCGAAGGCCCTGGCATTGGACCGCGGCTCCCTCTCCCTGCCCCCCCCCAGTAAGAAACATCCCAGGTCGCAAGCTTACGGCCTGGCAAGCTTCTTACTGTGGGAGGGGGGAGAGGGAAGCATGGCCACGAACATGCAAAGCGCATGCACAACCGAAACGCGCATGCGCAGCACTTTTGCAGCATGCGCAGCTGGGCAATCGCTCTCCCTGCTGCCACTGGTCCCCAGCCTGAAAACTTTGGGGACCACTACTGTAGAGGGTTGCATAAAGCTGCCGGGTGGCATGCAAAACTGTTGGTCTAGTTTGTTTAAGACGAGAGCATCTGGGGATAGGAGAGTAACTGGGGTCCATCTCTTCACTTGGATCCTCATACATTTCTCTTTGGCCATCATGGAGGCCATCTTCCACTGTGGCGCATGTTCCTTTCATGCCAGGCATCTGAAAAAATATTGGTTTTGTACAACTGGAAGTACTAATGTCAGCAAGCATGCATTCCACTGTAGAGGACAACCTCTGTAATGACTGAAGAGAATCACACGCAGAATGAGTGCCTAGGACAGGGGACCCCAACATAGTGTCCATAGACACCTGCCAACATCTTTCCTGCTGCCCATCAAGTTTTTTTTAGAAAGCAGGTGGAGCCAGGTGGGATTTTTGTCCAAGAAGATTTCTGATTGGTCATTGGAAATTTGACAGACTGTGCAGATATTTTCAAAAAATTGGTTTGGAAGCAGCTGCCATCCCAGCACAAGAATCATAGCTAAAGGGAAGTTGCAGCAACCATTTTGTGGCCAGCTCTGCATCCTGCAGCAGCCATTTTGTGGCCAGCTCTGCATCCTACAGCAGCCATTTTATGGCATCCTACAGCAGCCATTTTATGGCCAGCTCTGCATCCTGCAGCAGCCATTTTATGGCCAGCTCTGCATCCTGCAGCAGCCATTTTTGTGGTTGTGCCCACTATGCTGTGTCAGAATTCCAAAAGTGCCTGCAGGCAGAAAAAGGTTGAGAACCCCAGCATAAGATCTAACTCACTGTACCATGGCTCTACTGGATTACACTGAAGAGTCTTCTGGTCATATCTCCCAGCTGTCTGTTTGAGCAAAACTCTGTCTTATCTTTTTTAAATACAGTTTTGTATGAAGGCATTTCTTCTGCCAGCCAAGATTGCTGTGAACAGTGTAAAACACAATGGGGCCGGTGGGGTTCCAGGTGCACAGAAAACATTGCCTGTTTTGGGCATATGGGCAGTCTGGACTGACTCTTTTTGACTAGGTATAGTGACTAGCCCCTTCTTCACTGTATTAGTAAGCAATTTTTAAAAGATGTGAAGTTATTGTCCCATAAATTGTTCATAAAACTCAGTAGAAATCATATCTAATCTAGTTTTATCATTTTAACACACACATACCCACCAGAAATGGCTTGCATAATATATTTCATGGGTCTTTCTTGATTCTGGAGCAGGTGAAAATCTTTTTATGGGACTTGACTGCTCTTCTCATCCAGATAAGGATGGATAATCTCAGTGGGCTGGTGGGCTGTATATAAAGTGAGCATTCATGAAAAGTAACAAAGGCCTGATTGACATCTTTTGCGTTCTTCTTTCCAGGCCTAGCTAATTGTATGGAATTTTTTTGCCATCAGATTCATACTAGATTTCATTTAGATAAATCATTGCTTCTTAAATTTTGCCTTTGTCTTTACAAACTCAATCCTAGTCTTTAGCTACAGTCTTTTGCAGTGCTGTAAAACCTTATATACCTCCGTTCCAAATGGTTGATTTCCTTCTACAGCTTTTCTTTGCCAGCTTCATCTTGCTGCTTTGTTCACAGAGACTTCACTAATCGAAATATCTCCTTCATAGCATCCCAGAGGATAGCCTGGAGTATATCAGGGTATGCTGTTAGCCTACAGTATTGTATTGTTGGCTATTAGTTTGCCTGAAAGGTATTTTTTTTAAGTGGAAACACAGGATTAAGCCTCTAGGAGAAAGATGTGCTTAAGTCACCACCCATTCCCATTGCCTCCCTGTACTTTAGGAAAACGAGGCTTATGCACATCCTCCTCACCCTCCCCAGGTTTTTAAGGGCAAGACATGTGAGCCTGTCACCAACCTCTCCTCACCTCTGGGGGTAGGAAGCCATTGCCTGCCTTACTTTCCCCTGTTACAAAGGTAAGGAGAACAAGCTTCTGGCAGGCTTGGATACCAGCCAGGGCAGCAACAGCTCATGTTGGCCTCAGGTGCCCTGCGGAATTACCAAGGCATGCTTAGTAGACAGGCCATTCCTGGCATTCTCAGTGGTTTGATGGTCTTCTTCACAGTCTACTGAGGTACTAGAAAAACTGCATTTTTTCATCTTTATTTCCAAATATATTTTTGCAGGTGCAGGAAAACATAGAGCCAGTCAAGATACAACCATTTTCGATGAAAGACTTGACCCCTGTCCACAAGCCAGGGAGAAGCTCAGAGAAATCTGCCGACGTATGTAAGCATCCCCAAATGTTCGAGGACAGTATGTCCTTCACATCTAAGTTTCAGAGCGTCTTAATACTGGAAGTAAATGACATTGTGAGTAAGTCTGAGGCAAAGGCTGCCATGTAGAAAGGGAAAAAATAGTCCCTTTAATAGAGGTTTAATGGGGATAAATAGACAGTTGAAGCTTTTTATGGCATGCCATTAAAGAATATCACCTGTTAATTGTTTGCTGATCAAGTTGACATTAGAGAGACTTCTAGAAGGACCAGAGTAAAATTGGGCAACTGTATTTGTGACTGAGAAAAGATTGGAACTGAGAATTTCCAAGCACACATTCTTAGACACCTCCTATATCAGTTCTTCCTTGTGAATCAGATATAAACCCATATCTAAAAACGAGTATTGGCTGCCTTGTGGTAGTTGTGAATCCCAATTTTTACAAATGTATTTTATAATGAATAGTAATGTATAATGTTCTGGGTTACCTGTGACCCTCCTCCGTGCTAAGTATATCCCTGATAGACAATGCAATGTTTCTGTTCTTTCTAGAGAAGAGGAGAAGGCTTTCTACAAAGCAAAAGGCTATACAAGACCCCTAATGCTGAGACACTACCCAACTCTTACCAAAACACACTCTGCAAACATGAAGAGAGGTGTATCATCCACAATTGTCCCGGAACCTAAGCCACGCAAAAAATCGAAGAAATTCCACTATTCCTTTCCTGATGGAACATCATTTATCTAGTATCCTTAGATCTGACCAACCAAAATGGTTGGGTGATTGCCAAAGTTGCAGACAGTGTTGAGGGCATGTAAACAGCTGCTGGGCCTATACCTTGATGGGATCCAGCTACAAAACTTGGCCATGTTCTGTTCAGCTCTCTACAGACATTTATGAATTGGAGGGCTCAAAATCTCAGATTATATCAGGAAGGTTCTCTTGCTTTGCGCTGACACTGGGACCCAACCATGCACCCTGTAGCAGGGGATGTAATGTTTCAAACTCTGGGATGGGTTTTTGTAGCAGTCTCAGTATACGAAAACCTGGGGCAGTTCCAGCTCAGGCTGGGCATGAGCTGTTGTGGTATAGTAGTTAAACCTGGACCATGTAGACCCAGATGTAAATCTCCATTAGCCATTAAACTCATTGGTCACTTTTTCTCAGTTCAGTCCACTACACAGTTGTGCTTGTGAAGATAAAAAGGAGGGAGAGCAGTATATGTTGCCTTAAGCTTCTTGGGGGGAAAGTGGGATGTGGGCATCACTTCACACATAGGCTTGGATCCTACTTACAGTCCCTATGGACTGGAGGATTTTCATCCAGGCCTGTCACCCTTCTGCCATAGACTTAAATAACCCCCCAAACACTGCTCAGGGGGGATGTGGAACCTCAATAAATAGCATAAGACTGGACTTGGGTCAGTTACTCATGCCAGCTTTCAGTAGGCAACATGTTACATTCCTGCTTGCAGCTATGGTTGGGAAATTCATGGAGATTTAGGGAGAGTGCCTGGGGGAGGGTGGAATTTGGGGAGTGACCTCAGCAGTGTATAATGCCATAAACTCCATCATCCAAAGCTACAATTTTTCCCTCAGGGAAACTGATCTCTGTAGTCTGAAGATCACTTGTAGAAGAAGAAGAGTTCTTATATGCCACTTTTCTTTACCCGAAGGAGGCTCAAAGTGGCTTACAGTTGCCTTCTCCCCACAAGCCTGTGAGGTGGGTGAGGCTGAGAGAGCCCTGATATCGCTGCTCGGTCAGAACAGTTTTATCAGTGCCGTGACAAACCCAAGGTGACCCAGGTGGCTGCAGGTGGGGGAGTGCAGAATCGAACCCAGCATCCTGGGTTGTTGTAGTTCTGGGAGAGCTCCAGGTCCCACCTGGAGGTTGGCAAACTTATTTTATCCAAGTTGTTTTCATGAAACACTTTGGCTTGGTTGCTTTGACAACTTCACTGCACCCTACTGTTCCTCTGAAATATCTTACAGGGGTCAGCTGCAGCCTTTGTAGTGCACCAAAAGTTGGAAGAATCTTGGATATGGCAAGTTTCTACTGATTCCATTCCAGAGGTGTCTCTGAGGCTGGGACAGGGTAAGCTTGCATGTGGAATAAAGGCTGTGGAAGCTTCCATTTCTCATTAGGAGCAGTGTAGTTTTGTACAGTGGTGGAATCAGGCAGTGTGGAATAATGGCTGGAGATTGTAAAGAGCTATATTGCTTTCACCATAAATAGCTAAGAGCCACTGTCTGTGCAGCATGGCACTCGACACACACACACACAAAATAATATAAGACAGAACAATATTAAATATTTAAAAATAACCTTTTAAATTGCTTCTCAGCAGAGGACTGAGAACACATCTCTGCCCACCAGTGTTGAACCTGAACCAGCCCTTGGGAAGGGCTTCTGAGTCAGATTTCAGACACGAAACGGTGTGAAAACATTCAAATTCTCCAGAACTCTTTATTAGGTGGAATGCTAAAAAAAAAGGAGGGGGGGACCTATTCACTTTTCTCCCTCAGAGGCAAGATTTTCCCTCTTTTTTTCTTCCCTTCTGTGACTGAACCACCCTAGTTATCTGTTTTCTCATTTCCTGGAGGTTGTCCCGCCCTGTCACAGTATAATATTTTGGCTGTTTGCTCAGCCCAGGAACCTGAGGGAAGAAATAGGAACCCCCTTTAACTTATATGACATAAATAGCACTCAATATTTTTTCTATTCCAAATTAACAATGTTTTATTCAACACAGAGTGGAAAGGTCAGGGGTAAAAATGTCTGAGGTAATGCACTATAGATAACTCTGAGGTGAAATCAGTAGCACATTCACAGACTATAGCTCTTATGTTTCAGGCTAATGACAGTTTCTTAAGTTTTTGAGAGTTACTTAAAATCTTTTATGCTGAGAGGCATTTGTTCCAGTGTTTTCCAAACACTCCAGCACGCTTTCTTTGAGTATTCTTTGACTCATTTAATTCCAGAAGACCAGTACAGTCTTTCCAGTACCCAAACCCCTTCTCTTGAACTATCAGGCCCATTCCGCACCAGGATCAATGTGGCAAATTGGTTTCGGAAAGAAAGAACACAATTTTAAATAGTGGAATTCGTTGTTATGCATACCTGCCTTTGTAGTGGAATCCAGTTGTGTTTCAATCGTTTCCCACAAGTTTCCGGTCTCGGCAAAAATCGCTAGAAAGGAAGTGATTTTTCTGTGCTTTGTCCCGCCCCTGGCCATCACTCAAATGAACAGCCAATGGGTGGCCATTATCATGCTCCCGAAAAGCCCCTTTCCCTTTAAGGCAGGTTAAAAAAAAAACACGTTGCAATGATTCTACATTGATTTGTTGCAACGGAGAGACCCATCTAGCTGGCAGGTGGTGTATGAGCTGGCGATTCATCATTGCCACGCTCCCCCGAGTGAAAAAAAAATCCCCCTCCATACACAGGCGTGATTTTCGGCCGAAAATAAAGGGAACTTGCAAATGGGGCTGTGTTGTGCTTGGTGACTAGAGGCGAGCTTTAAAGCAGCTCTGTGAAGGGACTGCAGCCGGAGAAGCCTCGCTGGGTGAATGAAGGCTCGCCGGTTCGTTGCTCTCCGCTCGCTCCGAGAAAAAAAAATGGCTATCGCTTCGCCGGAAGATCAGAGGAGAGAGCCAGGGGGAGGGACTTTGCTGAAACTGCAACAATGGTAACGCACAGGACTTTTTCGCTAGTGTTGCAGATTGGTTGCAAGAGTGTAGCGCTTTACAGAGGGTGAATCCACTTTTTGGGATTTCCCTGGGAGCACTACAACGAAGCGCTTTTTGCTGATCGGTTTCAGGAGTGTGGCAGATTGTGTACGACGTTGTGCATAACTGCATTTTAGTAGCGATTACAATTTGCCACACTCCTGCTACAATGAATCTGTGCGGAATGGGCCTCAGTACTCATCATGAGGTCTAAAGGCATTTCTAACTATATCAAGGCCAGAAATCTCTGCACTCTCCAGAGCTGACTCCCTGTTTGACTGAGTAGGGAATTTTCTTCTTTCACTAGTAGATCTATCACCATTTTTTGGCCATAATGGAAGTTTCCCTTTAATTACCCACTTATGTTTGCCAACTTTCCCCCAGTTTTCTTGTATGTGTTAACCTGGGCTGAATCTGCATGGAGCTTTTATTCCAATCCCAGGTCGATTAAATCCCTGCCATCTACACTGAACGTGATTTCCATTTTGATTTTGGGCGATTTAAATTTCCCATCTGCAACCAATCTGACTAAGCTGCGGTGACCCTACCTTTCCCTTGCGATATCCGAGAGCAGAGACAACTTGGTATAATTGATCAAGCTGCTTTGAGGGCTCCCAGTATTAAAGTGTAGTTCTGTGTTTTGCTGGAATAACATCCTCCCCACTGAGGTAGAGAAGCAGTCTGCCCCTGACTGGGTTTGTCTTGCCCACTTTTCTGATCTATGAAGCTGGTGTCTCTCTGGTACTCAGAAAAACCACATGGAGTTCTCAGGCCACTGAGTATCACTGGGTTAGAGTATCAGACTAAGATCCAGGATACCTCTTCAAGTCCCCAGACTGCCATGAAGCACATGGTATGATCTTGAGGTAGTCACCATCTCAAGCTCTAACCTGCCTCACAGGGTTGTTGTAAGGGTATAATGGAGTGAGACAGAACCTCCTTAGATGAATGGAAATATCAAAGTATTATAGACAGTAATCAGGACATTTCCAAGATCACTGAAGTCCCCTTTTCCTTGCCCAGGGTATCCCTTCCTGCAGCCTCAGCCTCTGCTCCCATTGCAGCAGATAGAGCTGAACTGTTAGAGCATTTTTGCTCTGTTTCTCTCCCTCTGATCCCCCCCTTTAACTTCCTTGACAACCACTTGGCTGTGGTTCATTTGGAGTTGTTTCACAGAAAGTACATGCTCCGTTTGATCTTCCTACTGAACTGAGAATTAAGAATGAAAGGCTTTTAGTGCAAGATTTCATATTACTTCGGCAGTTCCAAGGACTCCATTTATCAGTCTCTGCTTTCAAATGCAGCGTATTAAGCACAAAGACTGCCTTTCAGTGGCTTTACATCCTCGCTTTTTTTTCTAGCTCATCACTTTGGCTAATAGATTAATTTGCCACCATGGTGCTTACGAAGCTGTCAGGGAAACCATCCCTTAGATGCTGCTGCTTCACAGACAGAGCCACCCTTTGCTCCAGCACACTGCCTTTATTCAGTTGTCTTGAATGAAGTTTCACTGTGGCAAGGATATGTGCCCCAAAGGATGCAATAGACAACAGGAGGTGGGAGGACTGCGGCAAAAGGAATACGTGTTTGCTGGTTTCCCTGCATGGGGGAAGCTAACGTATCTCAGAGGAGGCTAGGACAATAGCTCCTGTCCAGTGTGTGAGCTTTCCCAAATAAAGATGTTGAAAGAGGTGTGACTCCTCTCCATGCTGTCTGAGGTTGGTACAGTCTTCTAATAGCACTGTACCAATGTACTTGTGCAAAGAAGCCCCACATGTGGTCCTACCTAGGGTTGTCAGCCCTGGGTTGGGAAATACCTGGAGATTTGGGGGGGGGGGGGAGCCTGGGGAGGGCAGGGTTTTTGGAAGGTAGGAACCTCAGCAGGTAGGATGTCATAGATTCCACCCTCCAAAGCAGCCATTTTCTCCAGGGAAACTGATCCTAATTGCCTGGAGATCAATAGCAGGAGATCTTCAGGTGTCACCTAGAGTTTGGCGACCACAGGCCCTCTTGACATTGGCCTCCCAAGCCAGAACAAGAAGACTAGCTGCCCAGAAGGGATCAGGTGGTCTGCTGTGAATTCTGGAGGTGATATAAGACAGAACTGTTTAAGATGAGCATTTGACCATGGACAGTTTAATGGGCCATTAGTTCTTCTGGGGTTTGTGGTGAAATTGAAATGTCTCATTCTCATGAATGAACTTTATCAGACTGCAAAACAGCCTTTATCAGATTGTAAGACTACCTGGGACCATGTGTGGTGTCTCAATAAATAAGAGGACAATCTGGAGTCTCTGTCTGCAAGTCTCCCAGGCCTGAAAATGCAGACTTCTGGAAAGGAAATAGAATGCCTGAATCTTGTGCTTTCTTCTGCATGATCATAGCTCTCCAGTTGCATTGCCAGACTCTGTGACTAATGAGAACACTTCTGCATCTGACAATCTTAATAGCAGAAGCTGTCCAGTTCAAAAGTTTCACAGGGTGACTTTGAATTACCACAATTTGTTTTGGAACATATCAATAGAGTAGCTAGATGAATACCCTTTCCTTTTTGCATGCAATGTTACTTGACCCAAGTAAAAGTTATCCATCAGGAAATATTGCGATATACCAGTTTCCCGTATGCTGCGTAGGGAAAACAATCACCCTTCTGTACCACGATGCTCGGAGTGCAGCTCTTCTAGCTTCATTTGTATCATACGGCCAGTCATGTGTACACTACTCGTTTAAAACCAGGTGAGTGACACAAATGGATCCTTCCTGTTTGGGCTGGGGTATAAGAAGGTGCAACAGTCAACAGAGTGGTATTGCCGGGCTTGTGCCAGCAAATGGCAGGAGATTGGGGGGCAGTGCCTGGTGGGGAGGGGGGCTTCAGGGGATATGGTATCGCATATAACAAAGATTCAAATGTGTAGCCGTGTTGGTTTAAAGTAGCACAATAAAATCAGAGTCTACTGGACTCTGATTTTATTGTGCATATTGCAAAGATCACAGATAATTGGGGAAATCCCTAAAGTTTCATGGAGGATGTGATATCACTTCTGGGTGAATCTCTAGGAATCTCTACTCTTTAACACCAGTTCTATTCCTCTCCATTTTGTCTTCCGATCCTCAAATCATGAAAGCCCAGGGACCTGGGGGTGGAGGATGGCCTGCTGCCAGCAAGCCTAGAATGGAAGGTTTTCAACTGGAAAAAGTAGTTAAAATTAGGGCTGCAATATTTCACCAGCTAGATTAATCAAGAAGAATATTTTAATTAAAAAAAATTGTACAAAAGCTGCAGAAGCCATCCCATCAGGTCTGAGAGAAGAGGGGAATTGTCTCCCTACATGATGCCTGCAGGTCTAGGAATAAAGCATATTTATCGCATTAGAGTTATTGCTGCTCCTCACATACTGTTGTATGTAGATGTAATAGATCTATTAATTGATTAATTGACTAAGATATCTTTAATCACAAGACAGCCTCAAGTAAAATCTGATTTTATAATATTATGCTAATATTGGCATTATATTAAGCCAACTCTAGCCTCAGACTGGTTCACTATAAGAACCCATCCTGGTTATAACCTTGTCTCCTATGAGTAGAAGAGTCCAAACTGTTTATGTAAAGCTTCACTCCAGAATCCTAACTGTGCGATCCAGACCAAACTTGCACCCATCTAAGGCCATCAATTTAAGAGATTAGGACTACATAGTCAAGGTGTTAAATTTGTAGAAAGTGGGCCAGTTGTAGTTTCCCCTTTCTAGCCTTCTTAGGTATCATATGAGAGAGGTGTTAGCTATGTTTTACAGATGAATAAACCGGGAAATGCAGGTGAAGAGACTCGTCCAAGGTCAGAGAGCTAGTCAACTACACAGAGAGAAAAGCCAGGGTCGTCACTCCAATCAAATCAAATGCAGTTTATCATTTTATGACAGACTTGCGAAACCAAATTGTCTAGATCCATTTAGCCTGCCGTTACCGGCCATTTATTGTTATGATTCCCATCTATCACTCTTTTTATACGAGAGACAATTAATTATCCCGATTCTCAGTCTCTGAAGCGTGTGGTATGGGAAGCTGTTAATGGCAGATGTTAAAAGCTTAACCCCACTGGGTGTAACTAATGGGTGCACCACATGGTGCAGCTCAGGGAGAAAAAAGGTCACTGTCTTAATAAGTAATGTCTATGGAACGGGATTATAGGAGATAGCAGGTTTAGGCTGCGGCTCTGGAACCTGCAAGGGCTTAAGAGTGAACTAGACCTTCTGGAAAAGCCTTCCACTGACTTTCCTTTTCAATTTCTAGTATATGGCGCTCCCTTACACTGCCTCCCCCCCCCTTGATCTATCAAGGTCAGCATAGTCTACTCAGACTAGGAGTGGCTCCCCAAGGGCATCACCTATTACCCAATCCTTTTAATTGGAGATGCCAGGAATTGAACCTGGGACCTTCTGCATGCCAGACAGATGCCCTGGCATTGAGCTACGGCCCTTCCTTGAGCCTCCCTTCAGACACAGCTTCCTAGCCTCAGGCTGCCTTGCTCATCTGCATCATCAGTGCAGATCTCTTAATGGCAGCTAGAGGCCTCCCCAGTGTCATGATGATGTCATGGAAGATCAGGTGCTGGATCCCACGCAAGTTGCAAGGACAATAAATCAGCAAGTTAGTTTTTGTGCAGAATGTGGGCCTAAAAGAAAAGGGACAAAAAGATTCTCAGTACTCTTGTTATAAACCTCCAATATTTGCATTTAAGATATTAGTTCTACAGTGATAGCAACTGCCGCTTGAACCAGACACAGGGGCAGGGTTTCATGTAATTCTGCTTTCTTGGTATGGTAATGCAAGGTTTCACTGCTTCCCCCTTTACTCAGATGGTCATTGGCGCTCTTGATGACTCAAGATGGAGGAACAATTAGAGACCAGAATGGGGTTCTGACCCACCAATGGAGTTGGTTTTCAAAGCAACAGATTCTGCAGTCATTAGATTTTCAGGTACAGAACTCCCCACCAATGTCCTTGGGCCAGGAGAACTGCAAAAGACAGGTTCACATGCTCAGAACAGCTTCCGTTACTGCTTGATCCATTCTTGTGTTTAGGTTAAAAATGAGACAGATCACACAGCTTTAAAACCTAAAGCCTACAGAGATGCAGCCACCTAGTTCCTTAGTAGAATGTTTATAGATGGGGCCTCTGAGAGTGTCTATATGTGATTTTACAAGATGCAAAGAGCGAGGCTTGGAGGAACCAACTTTGGGCAAGTAAGAAAGGTGGAACATCCTTTCCTAGGGTTGTGAGGCCTCAGTTGGGGACTGGGGTTCCCCCAGTTTGGCATCTTTCCTCCCACTTCAGGGATTTAAGAAATGGGGGACACCCCCCCAAAAGAGGACTCTCTCTCCTGTCCTTTTCTATACAAAGTTATTTATCTTATAAATACAACTATTTTATTCTTTAAGCAGCCTAGTGCTCTTCCACTTGCATAGTCAAACTCTGCCAACAAATATTTAGCTTGATCTTAATTCTTCAGTCCACTCCATCTATGGAGGCCTAAGTAGACATTAAGCTCATGGCCACTTCAAAAACCAGTGATGGGACATGTAGTTTCCCCTCTGTGACACTTGGGAGAACTGAGTCATATTCTGATACCATGACTGAGTAGAGTTCCCCATCTCTGATCCCTGTCATTGGCTTCCATTGGAAAGAGAGGACAGACAGAGCAACACAGAAGAATATGATGTCAGGAAACAGCGGATAAGGATACTATATGAGGGGAAGGGGATTTATGAACATGGCTTCCATTTGGGCAGCAGCACCCCATTTTAGTGCCATGTCTACTTTGATCCTAACTGGTTAAGCCTGAAGTGAAATGGCACAACAGGGGATAAATGAAGTATTAATTCATAGAGAGGGGAAAGACTGCCAAAATGCACTTGTTCACACTGATTTTCTTCCCAAGTGGCCCACAAAAGCCACTTAAAACCATTTTCTCTTCCTCCATTTTATCCTCAGAATAATCCTCAAAAAGAGAACGACAGTCCCAAGGTCACCCAATGAAATTTCATGGCACATTTTGGAATATGCAATCTGTAGTGGTTCAGCAACATAGGAAGAATATCCTCAAGGGGGTAGCAAAGGAGATGTGTAGTTAGCATATTTTGGTTAGGAACTTCCTAGTATTTTTCAAATAATTTCCTTTTATGTTGTGATTAGCTCAAGTGGGGAGACTTCCTGCTCCTTTGAGCCCACTTCCTCCCTGATTGCCTCCAGAACAGAATAGAATGCATGAAGAAGAACAGTCACTTATACTGCTAGGACTCTCTCCTCTCTCTTTACCAAGTTGTTTCTTTTCTCAATAACACTATTATTCTTTAAGTAGACAGTACTGTGACCCTTAGCTTATTTAAACTCTGCCAACAGCACAGGGCATATTTACATCTGGGTCTCCCAGATTCTAGTCCAATACAATGCTGGCTATATAGAAGGGTCAGGTATGGATAGGGTTGCCAGCTCTGGAGTGGGAAATACCTAGAGATTTTGTGGGTGGAGCTAGGCGTGCCCGGGATTTGGAGGTAGGAAGGGACCTCAGTGAAGTATAAAGCTATGGAGTCCACCCTCCAAAGGAGCCATTCTCTCCAGGGGAGCTGATCTCTTTAGTCTGGAGATTGGGCTATAATTCCAGAGGATCCCCCGGGCCCACCTCAGGACTGACATCCCTAGATATGGTGGAACAGAAGCAGTGGCTCAGGCTGGAAAAACATATTGCAACCCCTTCTCAGGCATTGCTTGTAGTTTCCTATTTCATCATAATCTTGAATTCTCCATTGGCCAATGTATGATGTGAAGCCTAACCTATAGACAACCTTCATCTGAAATGTGGGTAACACTGCTCATGATTGCAACTTACATGTGTGTCAGTTGTGCTCTGAGTGAGAGAATCTTTACATATGGAAAAGAAGGCCAGCTGGGAAATAGAAGTTGTGTTAATTGTCTTGCTTGTTCGTTCCTTAGATAAATGAACAGGTAAAACTAAAGGTTCTTGGTCTACAGTCCATGACTCTGAGTTTTACTTCTCACAATGAAACCATCGCTGTCGCTTTGTCAAGTGCTGCATGTCCACATGAACCCAAGATTGATAAACGGGTAAGAAGTATGAAAATAGTTTTGATCTCAGGTACATTATCTAGGGATCTTTCTAGAATACTACTTTGACACCTTCCACATACAACAGGCTTTCTGAACAGGGTTTTGTGAAACCCTGGGGTTTCTTGATTGCCCAAGAAGGGTTTATCCGATTGGGTGGGGATTAATTAATTAATTTGAATTAAAATTATTGGGTGATATGACCTTATATAGTTATGCCAACCTCCCCCCCACCCCAATGGCCCATGATGAGCCTAAAGGGGTAGAAAGGGGTAGAAAGGGGTAGAAAGGTCCTGGTCATAAAAATCCTTGCTGACCAAGGTTCATTGCTTGTGGTAGTGACTGGAATCCAGAGAGGTATGGCATTGAGGGGGTAAGATGGAGTTGTTCTTCCCGACCTATGATTGAGGCCTACAATCCACCAATGGAAAAGGTCTCCCTGTGCAAACATGCACAAGGAACAAGTGCAAATGGATCCAGCAAATAAGACCAATCCAACTTAGAGATGCCGTGCTTGAGTGCTTCATCCCCCTCCCCCTCTGACAGAATGGAATGCCCCATGTTGCTTAATAATGTTTTAACAATTTAAGCACATTTAAAGATTTTTATCCCACTGCCCCTCAGAGTGCAGGAAACAGGAGAATCTCCTGGAATTGCCACTGATCTCCAGAGGACAAGAGATTTGTTCCCCTGGAGAAAATGACTATTTGGGGGGGGGTGGATTCTATAGTACTGTACCCCCACCTGAGGTTCTTCCCCTTAATACACCCTCCAAGCTCGACTTCTAAATCTCTGAGTGGTAACATGATAGAGGTTTCTGGAAACCCTATTAATTTATGACGCAGGCAATAACATTGCAGTGACCCTTTTCCTATAGGAAAAAGCAGATATATGGGTATATGCTGCATCACATAGTGGGATGTCCCATCACAATGGTCCAGACCTCAACAATAATCTTAGTGTTGCTTTATGCTACAGAAGTTGGGAGGGAATCATTTTTTTATGTATTGGGTTTCTACCGCATCCTTCCCAGGGACTTGGGTGGTTCACACCGCAAGGATCCATTAAAACATCATCAGTCTTGTCAAATAAGACAATACATATTCAAATAATACAAATTAATTTAAATTATTAAAATTTAAAACATCATTAAAACACACACCATTCTATCTATCTGTGCTAGTGTGTGTGTTGGGGAATATTCAAGCAGGGTGTCTCTGTAGTTACTTGATTTTATTTGCCCTATCTGGACTGCCTCCGACTTCACGAGAGTCTAAGGCAGAGCCTGGGGAAGAGGATCTTCAACACTCTCAATTATGTTGCTGAAATAAGGACAGACAATGAGATTAAGAGCACAACCCTATAAAAAAAGCCATCAGGCTTAGAATGGTGCAACACTGCTGGGGATTTCACCGAAAGCCTTTTCTGTGTCTTCCAGGACTTGAACAGAGCACCGCTTTAAGCCTCGTGCATTACAATATCATGCCCTTTAGCTAACACAACCCCCTACCCTGGTTTTATGCTTATCAGAAAACGCAAGCTCTGCTAGAAAGGCTAGCTGACAAACCATACCGCTATCTTCTGCTCCCTCTCTGGAGAGGAAAAAACCGACAACGTTCCATATTGGGCCGTTTTTCAAATTGCTTCCCTAGAGGTCCATCGACCTTTGAAGAGTAACCCCCAGGAACGACACTGGAACCTACATTCAAGGGAACCTCTTTTTGTTAACAGCCTATTTCCAGGTCTTTTCCTAAATATTTATATTGTGTATGCACTTTTGCGGAAAGACAACCTTTCCATTAAAATGCTTTATTACCCCACAAGCTGCTTTTGTAGGCTGGCTGAATGACATATTTCCTAGGCACTTGGTGTTAATTGGGCCATTCTTTAGATTAAGAATTCACCATTGTCCCAGCTGGCCTCTTCTCTCCCCCTGCCCACCCCCCACCCCCCCGTTTCCATTTTTAAAAATATAGAACACATACACTCCCATATAAATAATATAAAAATATACATTTAAAAATTGTACAGAAATAAAGGTGCGGGTGTAAATGTTAAAGAAATAAAAATGCATTGAAACCCATCGAGATATTTTCTGGTATCTTTTAAGTTCATAATGCATTAAGGCAACTAAGTGTACTTTTTAATAGGTGTCTAGTCACCTGATTCCAAGATGGGGGTGTCTTCTTATCAAACACAATAGGTGTTCCCTTATTCGTAACACTGTTTGTAGTAGGCAGAAATGATGTCTTATTTTTAAATTCTGTAGCTCCAGAACATCCTCTCTTTTAAATGTTTTAAATACTAGTATAACTGATCTTCTGTTTTATTCATATGTATATGCAAATTATTAGAAAGCTCCTTTGCCTTTGAAAGGACACTCTGGGGTCCTTTCAGTTAACTGTCACTTGATCTAAAGCAACTTTATTTTCAAGTGTACAAGTTGGAAAAAACAGACCAGGAACAGAAATAATAATACTGTCCTACCTTAAAAATGTGTCATAAAGCTGCTTGAAATAATAGCCTGTATCCAATGGCTTCACTAAACCAAGTTTGAAACCTTCTTCCAACCTAAGGAGCCTTTCTGTAAATTATACAGTTTTTTCTCTAACATGACAGCTATGTAGGATGGAGAAATGCTTCTCAGTAGGGTTCCTTAGTCGGGTCCCCTGCCCCCCAGCTCCCATTTCCCACCACCTCTATTGCCATCAGCCATACATGTGATGCTAGTCTCTAAGATCTGCTACAAACTCTGTGGTTGTGCCATACAATTTATGGGCATTTCTAGACAGAACTGACATCACTGATGGTGGACCACCCATATCCGCACCCCCACCCCATCTTCTACTGGTTCCCAGGCCAAGCCTGACAGCCACACTCCTTTGGCAGGAAGAACATTGTTCAGTCTGTGGTAGGATTCTGCCCAATGTATGCAATATACTTAACACTTGGAATCCATCCATCACATAAATGTTGTTATTGCTGCTTGTAACCTTCAGACCAATCCTGGCATTTCCTAAACCTGATTTCATTTATCCTTTTCCTTATCTAAAGATATTTGCAAAGACCAATGAATCTGATGATGAGGGTCAGTGGACCAGAATCATAGTCGACAGTAAGAGGAGGTTTGAGAGGATTGTGAAACAGTTTGTCAATGCTGTTTTGCTGACTGCAGGTATAGTCATGATTTCTGCTGCTCCTATGCATAGGATCTGCTTTTTTTTCATGCAGGGTGGCTCTGGCACCCACATAAATGTAGGGAGGGATAGGCACCCCACTGGGGATAGGGTATATTGTATCCCCAGCTCCCATTGCCTGCCACTACCCTGGTGACTGGCTGAAGAAAAATTAAGTAAAAAATTGCCATCAATGTGGTGGCTTTACATCATTTCTAAAAAAAAATGGAAGTGATGTTATGCCACTCTAGGAATTCTTGGAAAGCCTAATGTAAAACCACAGAGTTTCTGGTGATTCCTAGAGCACACTGATGTCTAGGTCTTCCCTGGCAGTAACATAATATTGATGTGTCAGTAATGCTTCCCAGACTCTAACTGACTGCCAGCTGTTTGTTGGCAATCCTAGTGTTGGTGCAATCTAAAAATGAAACTAGAGTTGTACAAATTTGACTGATTTTATTTGAAACAGATTAATTCAGGCATTGCAAATTGGCCTTTAGTCAAGTGAAACCTGGGAACTTAACAGTGCTATCACCCCTGTCTGTGGGACAAATTAGACATTATATTTGACATGAGTGGCTGATCTGGAGAAGCAAAGATAGTCAGTTAGACACACAGGTAAGCCTCCCCGGGACTTGTTAGATGTGTCCCACTCCACAAATGGCAGCCCCAGGTGTCCAAACCAGTCCAAGCTTATGCTGAATTTTGACTTCTGAACTGGTTTGTGCCCATTTCTATTGGAAAGCCGTGGGAAACCGCAAGTCGCAGTATTAGGTCTGGTGCTTTTTAACTTGTTAATTAATGATTTGGAGTTGGGAGTAAGCAGTGAAGTGGCTAAGTTTGTGGAGGACCCTGAGTTGTTCTGGGCGGTGAGAACCATGGAGGACTGTGAGGAGGGACTCTGGAGGGATCTGCCAAGGCTGGGCGAGTGGATGTCAGCATGGCAAATGAGGTTTAGTGTGGGCAAGTGCAAAGTAATGTACAGTGAAGCCAAAAATCCTAACTATAAACATACATTGGTGGCATCTGCCCAGGAGAGAGATCTTGGAATTGTGGTAGATAATGCATTGAGAAAGTTGACTCAATGTGGCCTGCAATGAAAAAAGGCAAATGCTATGCTGGGGATTATTAGGAAAGGAAGGGAAAAGAAATCAGCCAGGATCATAATGCCCCTGTATAAATTCATGGTGTGGCCTTATAAGGAATACTGTGTCACCACACCTCAAAAAAGGTATTGTAGCATTGGGAAAGGTGCAGAAGAGGGCAACTAAAATGATTCCGGGGTAGGTCTTCCTTCCCTATGAAGAAAACTTCAAGAGGTTAGGCCTCTTTAGCTTGTAGAAATGACAACTGAGTGGTAACATGATAGAGGTTTAAAAAGTTATGCATGGGATAGAGGAGGCAGAGAAAGAAGTATGTTTCTCCCTTTCTCACAATACAAGAACTTTTGAGCAAATTAATGCGTAGGCTTAGAACAGATAAAAGGAATTAATTCTTCACCCAAATTGTAATTAACATGTGGAATTTGCTGCCACAGGAAGTGGTGGCAGCTACAAGCATAGGCGGCTTCAAGAGACGACAGGATAATATGGCACAGAGGTCCAGGAGTGGCTATTAGGACACAGTGTCTGGGGCAATAATGATCTGTATTCTTAGTGCTTGGGGGGGGGGCAACACTGGGAGGGCTTCTGGAGATCTGACCCTGTTGGTGGACCTCCTGATACCACCTGTATTTTTGGCCACTGTGTGACACAGAGTGTTAAACATGAGCCTGATTCAACATGGCTTCTCTTATGTTCTTATGAGTTGGTGGGAATTCCCTGATCTATTTTATGGCTGACATGACATTGGGTAACTAATATTTCTAAGGGTTCCAGGGCCCAATTCAGCTTGAAAGCACTGTGGGGAAGAGGGGAGCTTCAGTGTCCTCCGATACCCCTTTGTGGTTTACAGAGACCTGTTGCACCAGTTCACTGACAGAAAACAAAAGCAAGTGATAAAAAACGATTAACACCCCCAAGAAGGTACTGCAGAGAGAGGCACAGAAGATCTGTCACGGCCAGTTCCTTCTCTGGGGCATTCAATCTAGGGAGGAATGGCTCAGAAATTCTGATGACTCAGACAAGACACTAAAGACAAAAGAAAAGATACCCAAAGCAGGCTTTTTGGGTTTAGTATGCCCTGAACCTCAAACCACAGCTACCAATGAAAAGGGCTTGTCTTCTTAAAATAGAACTCACACAGAAAGGCATACACAGAAACCCTTGTTGATCAACAGACTATGTTGCTTCTTCAATATAAGGTAATATGAATGGGAACCTGAAAGAAACTTGTGGGGGTGGGTGCATTCCTTTCCCCTGCCTTTGCTCCCTTCCCTCTTCCACTTCTCTAACAATCTTCCCCCTCTTTCTCAGCTCCTCCTCCCCACCTCTCTTTCTGTCCCTTCTCTGCCAATCATCCGCCTTTCTCCCATTCCCTTCTCTGACAATCTCCCCTCTCTTTCTCCCCCTTCTCTTATCTACCCATCTATCCCCCCTCTCCCTTTTGCCCCCACCCCTCCTCCATCAATCTACTCTTTTCCATCTCTGTTAATCTATCTTCTCTATATTACCCTCCATCTTGTTAATATTCTCCCCCACTCTTTCCTTCATTAGCCATGGCAGCTGCAGTACCAGGAAGCTGCTCTGGATCCAGAGCAGGACTCCTGTGGCTGACCCAGGTGCGGCTCCAGGCCGGGTTGCATCGTTATCATCTGGGAGCTGCTCCAGGCCTGGAGAGGTTCCTGGATTCCACCTTGGCCAGGTCCGGAGAGGCTCCCGAATGCCAACACTGATGCAACCAGGCCCAGAAAGGTTCCTGGATGAGCAGCCAACATAGCTGGACCTGGAGAGGCTCCCAGATACTGACACAGCCAGGCCCTGAGAGGGTTCCAGCCTCTGCTGCCACCAGCTAGGAAGAAAAAGACAGGTGCATTGTCTGTGCTTGTGCAGATACTTTCTAAAAAAAATTGGAGGGAATTTAAACATCCTGGTGTATTTGTTGATGATACCAGATTATTCTGCAAACCTGCCCCCTCAGACTTGCAGAAACATCTGTTTAGAGTCAGTGTGACCCTCGTTCACAGATTTAGATATCCATGGATGGGAGCCGTACCTATAGATATATAGGTGTCTAGTGGGGGTGGGGGTGATGTTTCTATGAGCAAATGCTGCCAGTGGGGGGAGCTGTTGCACATCTGAGTGTTTGGGTGGGTTCTATGTCGTTCCTAGTTGTGCATCTCTGTTCTGGGAGGAGTTGGCCGTTTAACTGTCGTTAAGATCTGTGTCGAAGGCTGTGCAGATGACCACTTGAAAACCACAATTAAAATTGGTTTCCTGAAACAAGTGTGTTACAATATCGTTAATGCCCTGCATTGTTCCTTATCCTGACCTGGGTCACACAAAACATAGCCTAGCTATGGGACAGTATGATCAGCAGACTAAAAGATGCAGCTAGATCGTGTTAATCTGCTCAGTTTGCATAATTTATATAAATTGCAGATCTTTATTTATTTTTTGGGTGCCGAATTAAGTGTAGAGTATACACTGCTCTGACTTGAATTTTTTTTCAGTGCGGTATAATTAGTGCTCATACAGGTCACAGGTAGTTAACGGTTTCCAGAATATTTCCTTTTTCTAGTGTGGTAGGAGAAAAGGGATTTCCAGTGAGCTGTTAATATTTCAGATTTAGAAACAGAATGAATCCTAAGGAGTCGAAAGAATAAGCACTGTAGTGGAGAAGAGGGAAAAGAGCTAGCAAAGGAGTCTTGAACAGCCAGGACATGCTATCCATCAGTTGCAGTGGGGAAGAAAATGATCGAGCCAACAAAATCTGCTCAAGATCCCCTGTCCCAGAGAAGTCAAACTGGCCTCAGCCAGAGCTAGGACCTTTTCTGCCCTGGAGCTGGCCTGGTGAGATCTTTCAGGTGAGATCAGGGCCTTGCAGGACTTGAAACAGTTTGCAGGGCCTGTAAGACAGAGCTGTTCCACTGGGCTACGGTTGAGGTTGGAAGAACCCATCAACAAACTGGCCTCCCCACAGAAGCAATAACATCCACAGCACTTCACTCCCGCCTCTTCCCACTAGAGAGAAAGTGGAAGCTTTTTGATTTTTAATATATACTGGATTTTACTGTTAAATCTTGTTTAATCTTGTTTTATTGTTTTTACATCTTGTGAGCTGCCCTGAGCGCTTAGGGAAGGAAGGCATAAAAGTCAGTCAGTCAGTCAAGAAGGAAAGAAAGAAAATTAGTCACTGAGCACTCTTCTCAGCTTGCTCCTAGCTTCAGAATGCCAGCCTCCAGCTGGGACCTGGGGATCCCCCAGAATGACAGTTCATCTCCAGACTACAGAGATCAGTTCCCCTGGAGAAAATGAATGCCTTGTAGGGTAAACTCTATGGCATTGTACCCCACTGAGGTCCCTGTCCCCACCCCAGGCTCCATCCCCAAATCTCCAGGAGTTTCTCCTAGCCATCAGCAGCATGACTGGCATCTCCTCCTAGGCTTTTGCTGCCACTCATACAGGGGCTTGGCTTGGACCTGGCTGGGAACACTGCGGGGGGGGGGGAGAGGGAGCCATGGCCTGGTGGTTGGGGACCACTGCTCTAGAGGAGATAATTTGAAAATCATCAGGAAGTCCCTATTTGAACTATGCTAGGTCACAAAAATAGAAAGCATGCATACTGGATGGGAGTTACACTTCAGGGTAGCAGTGTATGTGAATGAGCAGACTGTGTGATGCGGCGGTAAAGAAGGTGAATGCAGTCTTGGGCTATAGCAACAGAGGCATCACATCAAAATCACAAGATGTCATAGTCCTGCTGTGTGTCGCATTGGAGTATTGTGTGCCATTCTGGAGGCCTCACTTCAGAAAGGAGGTGGACAAAATTGAGAGGACTGCAGAGGAAGGTGATGGGGATGATCTGGGGCCTGGGGACCAAGCCCTCTGAGGAAAGGCCAAGGGACTTGGAAATGTTCAGCCTGGAGAAGAGAGGCTGAGAGGGGACAGGATTGTTGCCTTTAAATAGTTGATAGGTTGTTACTTAGAGGAGGGCAAGGAAAGGTTCCTGTTGGCAGCAGAGGATAGGACCCGCAGTAATTTAAAGCCATGTAGATATCAGGAAAAAACTTTTCACAGTCAGAGTAGTACAGCAGTGGAATTGGTTGCCTAAGGAGGTAGTCAGTTCCCCCTAACCGGCGGTCTTTAAGCAGTAGCTGGACAAATACTTATAATGGATGTTTTAGGCTGATCCTGCATTGAGCAGGGGGTTGGACTGGATGGCCTGTATGTCCCCTTCCAACTCTATGTTTCTATGACATATACATCTTGTCTGTTACCCCCTGCTAGATAGCCTTTGTATTCTGCTCAATCCTGCACACAACAGATCTTACATATTCCAGTAAAACGAGACAGGCAAAATCTTGGTTCTTAGTCTTTTCTCTAGACTCCATATCATAATAAATAAATAAACTGACCATGCCTCATTTGCCTGGCAGGTATATGCTGCATAGATTACCCACTTGGAGAAGGTTTAAAGCAAGTGAGGTTTAAGTCGAAGGAGCCATCACTAGCTCAGGCGTGGGAACGAAAATTACGAGAAGAAAGTATTGCTGTTCCTGAAGGAGAAGGGAGAACAAGGCCCAAAATGTCCGTGATGCGAAGCTACAAAACCTTCAGAGAAAAAAAAAAGGTTCCCTCACGGTTAGTAGTTCCATGCACCAGTTTGGGTTTTAAAAAGATGTCCACAATTATGTGTCTCATTTTTTATCCCATCCCTCTATTGGAGATCTTGGAATAGGGTAGATGGTTTTCCTGTACTGCATATCTACAACAACCCTTGGAGACAGCTGTCTTTACTCCTACCTCTGGAGGCTTTCTGTTCTGCAAGATTTTCAATGACACAAGAAGTTCTATTACTGCAAGAAGGAAAGGGAGACAACATCTTTTGGTTCTTTATTTACTGTTCCTGCCCCTCTTGCCTTTCTCTTTTGACATTTTGTCCATAAGGCTTGCACAGCTCCTGGCAGTATCTGTTTGATGGTCTCAGGGAGACTGAAGAGGCAGGAAAGCCATATTTTGTTTGCAATTTGTAGTCATTGGCCACTATATAAAGACACACAGCATACACTTGGGTAGGGCATCTTCTTGGCATGAAGAAGGTCCCAGGATCAATCCTCAGGTTAAAAGGACTGGGCAGAAGCTGATGTGAAAAACGCAGCCTGAGATAGGGTTGGGAAATACCTAAAGACTTTGGGGTGGAGTTAGGAGTAGTCGGGGCTTCGAATGGGTAGGGGCCTCAGTGGAGCGTAATGCTATGGAGATCACCCTTCAAAGCACCCATTTTCTCCAAGGGAACTGATCTCTTTAGTCGGGAGATGAGCTGTAATTCCAGGGGGTCCACAGGTCCCACCTGGGGGCTGGTGTCCCTAGCCTGAGACCCAGGAGAGCTTCTGCCATTTTCAGTAGACAAAGAGTCTGGTTCCATATAAGGCAGCATCATGTGTGTCTTCATATTTATGTGGCTTTCTCTTTTCTCTCTTCCCTCTCTCTGAAAATCATGGCACATGCTTCATAGAGACAAAGCAGAAGCAGAGGGAGAAACACAACCTGCAAGTACCTGGGCAACTTCTCCTGCAGACTGTCCAATTGTGCTGCGCAAAATAATGGCCAAAGAGGATGGTGTTCTAGACTGCAAGTGTGTTGTGAAAATCCCACTCATTACAGACTTGGAATTTGAGAAGTTTATCACTGCCCCAAGAGACCCTCATCAAATCCTTGTGATATGTGTGCTGTCCTCCAAAACCCAGCCCTATTCTCCGTTCTTCGAGTGGTCTTTAGAAAAGATGTATATAGAGATGCAACATGGCCGATCCTCCCCTTGCATTCAGGTAAGCCTAATTTTGGCATTCAGGACTGCAGTATTGGAGTGGGGCCATGGCTCAGTGAAAGAGAACTGCTTTAAATGCAGAAAGTCTCAAGTTCAATCCCCAATACAAAGGGTCAGGTAACAGGTAATAATGAAACAGTCAAAATACTGTGTTCATTTTGGGACACCACAACTGAAGGAGGATGTAGAGAAATTGGAGTGTGTCCAGAGGAGGCCAACAAAGATGGTGAGGGGCCTGGAGACCAAGACATATGAGGAAACATTGAGGGAGCTTGGTCAGTTTAACCCGAAGAGAAAACTAAAAGGCTGTTATGTAGGATGGAACAGAGTTGTCTTCTGTTTTCCCAGAGGGTCAGACCAGAACCAATGGGATGAAATTAATTCAAAAGAATTTTTGGCCAAACATCTGGAAAGGTTCCTGATAGTTAGAGCAGTTCCTCGGGAGGCGGTGGATTCTCCTTCTTTGGAAGTTTTAAAGAAGAGGCTAGATAGCCATCTGACAGAAATGCTGATTCTGTAAACTGGCAAAAAGGGTTGTGTCAGTGGCTGGCTCTTGTAGCCCTTTCTTGCATGCTCAGGGAAATGCTGATCGCCACTTTGGGGTTGGGAGGTAAATTTCTTCCAGGCCAGACTGGCCAGGTATTCTGGTTTCCTTGTGGGGAGGTTTGATCTGGGCATGAAATTCGGGTCACTGTGGGTGGGCAGGTAGTTGTGAGGTTCCTGCATTGTGCAGGGGGTTAGATTTGATGGCCTAGGAAGTCATGATTCTATGATTCTATGATCTTTCTAACTGCATGATTCTATGATCTTTCCTCTTTCTATACAAAATTGTTGCTCTTCTAAATGAAACAATTTTATTATTTTAAGCAGTCCAGTGCTGCACTCGTTTGCAAATTTAAACTTTGCCAAAAGCGTGAACCTTAATATCAGGCTCTTATGTTATCATCACACAGGCTCTTGTGTTATCAAATGGGGGAGTTCATTTGGGACACTTGTCTTCTAAGCTACTGCACAGAGTGTTTAGCTGGAGACTTCCTGGGCCACCAACAAGAGGAAAGAGATGGATTTCGTGGGTGGCAAACTATGAAGGAGGGGAAATTGTTTGGGCTTTTAAAGACCACTGTTCTGTTGTGTTACTAAGTTCTAAGTTTTTGTTGCATGAAAAGTAAAAATGTTTTTACTCTCTTTGAATTATTGCAAGATTCGTTCCAAGTTCTGCCTCACAGAACTCACAAGCTGAGGTTAAAACGCTTCTTCCATTCATGGCAGCTTCCATCCTTTTGCTGAGCTTTGGTATAGAGCAACACATGACAAATGTCTCTTATCTAGGGATGCCAGCCTCCGGATGGGACCTGGGGATCCCCTGGTTTTATAGCTCCTTTCCATATTAAAGATAATTCCCCAGGAGAAAATGGTGCTTTGGAGGTGGGCTCCATAGCATTATATTCCACTAGGACCCTCCCCACCACAAATCCTGCCCATTCCCAGCTCTACCCCCAAAGTCACCAGGTATTTCCCAACCCAGAGCTGGCAGCCCTAGCCATATCTGCCACTTGACTTCTTTGGGAAGAGAGGAGTTGAGTAGATTTCATTGGAGAAGCTGGAGATTTTTTTCTTTTTCTTCACAATATTGTGGTCTTCACAATATTGTTGTCTTCACAATATCGTTGTCAATGGTGTTTCATCAGACTGGAGGGAGGTGAGTAACAGGGTACCTCAGGGCTCGTTGCTCGGTCCAGTACTTTTAAACATATTTATTAATGATCTAGATGAGGGGGTGGAGGGACTACTCATCAAGTTTGCAGATGACACCAAATTGGGAGGACTGGCAAATACTCCGGAAGATAGAGACAGAGTTCAACGAGAACTGAACACAATGGAAAAATGGGCAAATGAGAACAAGATGCAATTTAATAAAGATAAGTGTAAAGTTCTGCATCTGGGTCAGAAAAATGAAAAGCATGCCTACTGGATGGGGGATACGCTTCTAGGTAACACTGTGTGTGAATGAGACCTTGGGGTACTTGTGGATTGTAAACTAAACATGAGCAGGCAGTGTGATGCAGCGGTAAAAAAGGTGAATGGGCTGTATTTTGGGCTGTATCAACAGGGGCATCACATCAAAATCACAAGATGTCATAGTCCCATTGTATACGGCACTGGTCAGACCACACCTGGAGTACTGTGTGCAGTTCTGGAGGCCTCACTTCAAGGACGTAGATAAAATTGAAAGGGTACAGAGGAGAGCGACGAGGATGATCTGGGGCCAAGGGACCAAGCCCTGTGAAGATAGGTTGAGGAACTTGGGAATGTTCAGCCTGGAGAAAAGGAGGTTGAGAGGGGACATGATAGCCCTCTTTAAGTATTTGAAAGGTTGTCATTTGGAGGAGGGCAGGATGCTGTTCCCATTGGCTGCAGAGGAAAAAACACGCAGTAATGGGTTTAACTACAAGTACAACGATATAGGCTAGATATCAGGGAAAAAAAATTCACAGTCAGAGTAGTTCAGCAGTGGAATAGGCTGCCTAAGGAGGTGGTGAGCTCCCCCTCACTGGCAGTCTTCAAGCAAAGGTTGGATACACACTTTTCTTGGATGCTTTAGGATGCTTTGGGCTGATCCTGCATTGAGCAGGGGGTTGGACTAGATGGCCTGTATGGCCCCTTCCAACTCTATGATTCTATGATTCTGTCCTCTTTCAGGCTCTGACAGTTGCTGTACCGTGTGACCACTAGGTAGAAGAACAGAAGCACATTTCCCTTTTCGTGGGGGTCTTCGTTTCCATTCTTCCAGAAGAAGCTTTGGTTAGCCCCAGTTTCCCATTACCACCTAGTGGTTTAAGTGGGATAGGGAGGAAAACGAAGGCCCGCTTAACTCTGAAGAAACGAAAGCTAAGGCACTCTGAGTCGGTGCTTTTCCAGCTCCTTCCTCTTCTACTAAGAAATGTCCTTTGGCCATCTCCATCTCCCTGCCTACCAGAGCTTTTAGTTTGGTTCTTGATAGCATCCAATTTATCCTATGTATTTGCTTGGAGTGCAAATCTCATGACCTTAAGGTTGAACATTTGGCTTCCCTTTCAGTGCAGGCACGATCCCTACCGCTTCCTGAAGTATGACCTAGACAGCCCAATGAACAAGAAGCCTCCTCTTCTCATCCAGAAGCATGGTGTCATTCCAGGAATGGTGGTGGTACGTGTTCTATCATTTCCCTGCTTGTGTGGCCCTTTCATCCAATGCTACAGTGGAATCTTTATGGCAGATTACATCAAGTGCTAGAGCAAAGGCCCACGTTCTGAGAATGATCTATTAGCAGCAAGCAAACTTGCAGAAGCCCACTTAGATCCTGGCAGATGGGAGGTGGCTGATGCTTTTTCTGTATGGTTTTGGTTTGGGTCTGACCAGAGTTATACACACTAGCACAAAGCACCTGTCCTTGCCTGGCCATAAGGTGGCCAGGTGTCCCCTGGCTACCAGAAGGTAATAGGGGGTAGGATTTCCAGATTTAAGCTGGGAAACTCCTGGAGATTTGAGGATGGAGCTTGGGGAGGCCAGGGATCTCAGTGGGATAAAATACCTTAGAACCCTACTCTCCAAAGCACCCATATTTTCCAGAGGAATTGATCTCTGTAGTCCAGAAATGAGCTGTAACTCCAGGGAATCTCGAGGTCCCACCTAGAAGTTGGCATCCCAACCTGGCCATCCTCTTGTCCACTATTCTTGCTGGAGGATCTTGATATTAGAGGCTGGGCTTTTTTGTGCATCTTTATACTCATGTATACTTATTCACACTACCCGTGTTTGAGCTGCAGCTGTGTTTAACGTGCGTCTAAAGAGCAGTCAACCCATTTATTTGCAAAGAGGCATAGCTACCGCTGGGCAGGTGATATTGCTTTTTAAAAGAATGAGTTGTTTTAGAATTCACATTGCAATAGATTTCTTTTATGTTCTTTTTTCATTATGTCCCAGAGACCTGCTCATTTCCCTCTTGTTCTTAGTTCCCATTTTCCTTGAATGAGGAGAGAAAAAGTAGCCTAGACCGGGAAATAGGAGGCATGCACGAGTCCCCCACACACACACACACACACAGTGGCCTGGCACGGCGTCTGGGTGAGACAGAGGGCAAGTTTATGGGTAATGCATCCACAAGTAGGCTTTGTGACTGCATTGAGCCCATAGTCCTTTCTTGTATTAGTACGTGGGAATCCCTGTTGAAAGCTATTGAGCGTCAAAACAGCAGCACACAAATATTCCTCGTCCTAGGCTTACGTCATGGCCACCCCCCACTTCAAGAAATAAACAGAGCTCTGAGAAGCATAGCCCATGTCTGCATCTTCTCTTGAAATAGAATCCCTGCCGCTATCTAGACTAGAGTCAGCACAAGTAGGGAAATGAACAAATCCCGAATGAAATTGTCAGATGCCTTTGCAAATTTCACAGGTGGCTTGTGATGTTTCAGTATTAATTAACATTTATTCAAGCACATAGGGCCTGGGTACTAAGCCTAGCCATTGCAACTTTGCTACAGGAGAAAAGGTTAACATTTAAAGCAACTAATTAATCAGACTACTTAATTATTTTAAGTGAAAGCCCAAAGCTTCAAGGACATACCTGATAGGTCAAAGAGGAAGGAATAATTCTACAGGTAACTAATGAAGGTCAGGAGGACCAAGCAAATCAGAAGGCTCTGGCTCTTCGATTAGTTTCCTTTCAGAAACGACAATCAAGTAGCATGAAAATAAAGATGGGGTGTTAGTTTGGATGGATGTTAATTTTGGTCTGAATGACCACAAATAAGATTTGAGCTTTGATAGATATGTCAACAGATACTCTAGTAAATTGATTCTGTAACATAAATCCATGGTTAATAAAACTCCTGTACCATTGACTCTAGTGCACCATTGTCTATTTCATTTATTAAAACATTTATATCTCACTTTGCCCCAAAGTTTTAAGATAGTTTCCAAAGTAGCTTAAAAAAAAGGTATCCCAAAGAAGAGACAATAGTCAGAAACATTTAACACCAGGGCATCAAAAGCATTCCCAAACAAAATACTCTTTTGCATAGCAGTGTTTTCCACAGCTGTTTAAGCGTTTGGGAAAGAAGCAAACAGATCTGTCTTTGGAAACACTTCCAGAATTTCCATACCACTACTGAGAAAGATGCTAGGCATGTGGGCATTCAGTTTTTCACTCCTGCTTATTGTTCCCCAAAATTCTCCTGTATTATGAAGGCTGTTCCGTATTTCCCAGGAGAAAAGGCTAGATGTTGTACTTCAGGTTGGGCTGTTAATGACTTTTGCTCTCCATATACTGACTGGCTACTGTGTAGGTTCTCTTACTCTAATGAACTTCATTATTTGTCAGCTTGAGCAGCATGTCCATTTTTTCTTCCATCCAATTAGCGGCCCTAGTCAAAAGTGTGTTATCGTTTTCTTTTAAATGAATAGAGTGGGGATGCTAGAAACTGTGAGTAGGAAGAATGTGACAGCAAAAGTTAATATAAACTGCTCAATATACGAAGCTTTGCATATGTGCAATGCTGAAATCATGGGGACACCTACTTGGAAAGAAGCCACATTGAACTTAGTGGGACTTGGCATACTTGTTCCTATTATGAGAAGACAAGAACCCCTGGAACACACAATGATGCCAGGAAAAGTTAAAGGCAGCAGGGACAGAGATCTGGATTGATTCAGTCAAGGAAGTCCCAGGCATGCATTTGAAAGACCTGTTAATGACAGGATGCTGTAGAGCAGGGGTAGTCAACCTGTGGTCCTCCAGATGTCCATGGACTACAATTCCCATGAGCCCCTGCCAGCATTTGCATTTGTATTTGCTGGCAAGGGCTCATGGGAATTGTAGTCCACGGACATCTGGAGGACCAAAGGTTGATTTACCCCTGCTGTAGTGGACATTATTTCATAGGGTCTCCATGAGCTGGAAGTGAGGTGGAGATACTTAACATGCCCACAAGCATTCATAGATTTGGAGTGTAAATGGTTTTCCTCCATCATGGCCCATTCCTTCAGTGTTTGCTAAAATTACAATAAGAAACTGCTGAAGGCACATGCCCTGTGACTGATGCACTTCCTGTAGAGAATCCTGTATCATGCTATTTACCTATCCGTTGCAGGCAGATTATGCAAGCTGCCTTATAAAGGGACAGCAAACAGTATAAATAATGAAATATCCCTGGTGCTCTTTCTCATTACCTCTTTGCCTAAGGGTTTTTCCCTTAGCATGACAAATGTGTCGTTGCTACCTGTGTGCTGGAGGGAGTCCAGGTATCTTCCCTCTGGCGAGGGAGTGTCATATTTCCCAAGCACTCTCACAGCGTATTTTGTACTTGGGGAAGAAAAGGTGGTTTTCAAAGTACATCTGTGGCTATTGTGATTGTTGTGTGAACATCATGGACACCTACTGAATGTGGCCCTTGACACCAGTGGTGAATGCAAGTGAAGCAGTGCCAACCCGTTATGCCATTTTGTGCTCTTTAAATTCTTTGCCAGAAACTGTTTCCTACCCTAATTTCCTATCCTATCACCCCAGAGTAGGTAGGTCATGCAGACTAAAAAGCTAAGCATGAATCAGACCGTGCCACCCCCACTGTAGTAATGTCCTGTGGCTTCATCAATGGTTTGATTTTCAAAATTACTGTGTTCTTAGAGGGCTCTGTCCGATACTGGAGACCACAGCTGATACATTCTCCTTTGAGAGACAGAGGAAGCACAGCAGTGTTCTCCCTCTGGCCATTATTAGTGGCTTAGATATTGTGTCTTGACCTTTGGAGGGGAGGGGTGTTAGGACCTTCTGAACTAGTTAAAAGGCAGCTGGAGCACACATTCACTGGACGGACTCACCGGCTCTACAGATAATTAGCATCAGTGGGGATTAGATTAAATACAAATATTAGGATTTGGCATCAAATATTAATGCTGTATCTCTACATTATTAATACATCAATAGAGCAACGTCCCAGCATTAGTTATTCCTAAATCACTTGAAGATTTTGAATTACACTCCTGCTCCATACTAATTTGACGTGCAACACCTGCCTCCTCTCTTTTAATAGCCCTACTAAGGAAAGATGAAAAGGCACAATTTCTCCTTGATCTGTTTTACCACCCAGGTTGCAAAACTGCTATGACGATCTCGGTTTTAGAGGACAAGAAAATGGAGACAACAATAGAAGGCCTTATCCAGGATGATGAAGAAGAAAAGTTGGTTAATATACCTTGCTTTTCACTATCAGAAGGAGTCCCAGAGTGGTTTACAATCATCTTCCCTTCCCTTCCTCTCCCCACAAAAGACACCCTGTGAGGTAGGTGGGGCTGAGGGAGCTCAGTCAGGACTGGGCTGTGAGAACAGCTCTATCAGGACTGTGACTAGTCCAAGGTCACCTAGATGGCTGCATGTGGAAGAGGAGCAGGGAATCAAACCTGGCTTGCCAGATTAAAAGTAACCACTACGCCATTCTGGCTCAGTCGTACAAACGATGTAAAACAGCAGTGTTGAGGAGATCATTTTTCTAAAGGTAATAGGGCTTTATTATAACAGAATGCATCAGGAAGACCTGCCACGAGCCGCAAGGGAGTGGCGGGCTATAAATCTAATAATAATAATAATAATAATAAAAGATGCTTTTATAGAAGGAAAGGGATTGTGAACTACACCCCAGTAGACATCTGTTTGCTGTAGGCATTATCCTCCTTTGACTGCTTTGTTTGTACACTCATGCAATGCCAATTTTGGGAGCAAAGCATCAGGGTGTAGCCAAATTAACCACTATACCATGCTGGATGTGATTCATTGTCCCAAATCCCATGTGTTATGCAGAAGATATACTACTCAGTTGAATGGCTGGGAATCTCTCCCCTCCCAGTTATGGCTGGAAAGATAAAGCTCCTTTCTTGGGAGCCTTGGCATGTAAGGAGAGATGCTTTTATTTGGGTTTGTTGACAGAGGCGCCAAGTCAGATAAGAAAGAGATTTTCAATGAAAGCCCTTCTGTGTTCCAAAGCATTTCTTTTCTGATGCTTGTAAACCCTGTTTGCAGAAATGTTACGTATTAGTCTCGTTGGGTGGGGAAGCTTGCACTTCCAAGGGTTCCAATGCTGTTATTCGTCCTCTCCAGCATGACCTCCCTCCAATAGATTTAATCATATCACACTGAGAGCCATTTTGGTGTAGTGGTTAGGAGTGTGGACTTCTAATCTGGCATGCCGGATTCGATTCTGCACTCCCCCACATGCAGCCAGCTGGGTGACCTTGGGCTCGCCACAGCACTGGTAAAACTGTTCTGACTGGGCAGTGATATCAGGGCTCTCTCAGCCTTACCCACCCCACAGGGTGTCTGTTGTGGGGAGATGAATAGGAAGGCAACTGTAAGCTGCTTTGAGCTTCCTTCGGGAAGGGAAAAGCGGCATATAAGAAACAACTCTTCTTCTTCTTCATATTGCTAACATAAGGCCTTGAAGTTGCTTCTGACACATCTGCCCCTACAATAGTCCTTGATCCTCATGAAAATGGGCTCTGGGGGAGTTATAAAGGTTGCCTGAGTATTTTGATTCTTCTTAGAAGGGGCAGGGTCCGGCGCTGGAGCTGCTGGCATGGCAGCGGGTGGTAGCCGTTGCGGCGGGTGGGTGGCGGTGCGCTGCCATTGGTGTGGTGGAGGGCCAGGCGTCGCGGAGGCCGCAGGCGGGCTGAGGTAGCTTGCAGCGGCAGGGTGTGTGGCGAGGCAGCGGCCATCCGGGACGCAGCAGCCATCAGAGCAAGGAAATGGTGGTGAGCGGCTGCAGGTAGGGAAGCTGGAAGGGGGCTGGTTCGGGAGGCACTTTGCGCCTCCCGATTGGTCCCTTGCCGGTGGACTGACACTCAGAGATCCCAATTGGCAGGCGCTTTGTGCCTCCCGATTGGACAGAGCAGAAGCAAGGTATCAATCGTGAGCCGCATTGCGCGCGGCTCGCAATTGGTCCCTTGCCGGTGGACTGACACTCGGAGGGCCCAATTGGCAGGCGCAAAACGCCTGCTAATTGGGCCCTCCGAGTGTCAATCCAGAGGAAGGGGCCTACGGGCACCCTTTCTCATCACGGACAGGGCCCACCCTTGGAGCCCTTAACCGATTATTTAATCCGCTCCGCTAGGAGTGGGTTAAAGATATAAACTTCCTTCAAATAAGCTTACTAGAATTGTGAATTTCTTAAGCACATTTCAGCCACCTTAAGAGGCTAGCCTTCTAGCTATATTAGGAAAAGTGGGATATGCTTACAATAAACATGCTTAGAATGACTTTCTTAAAGTTGTATGAGTGTAGACCACCTTCATAACACCAAGATGAATACAGTAGAATGTGAGCCAGATATTATCTAGGAAATGTATGTGCTTACCTCTCCAGGGTTCTACTCAAGCTGGCTTACAAGTAAAAGCGATACCATACAATCATAAGACATAATAAATTAGCCACATAAAAACCAAATAAGTGCCTTAAAAGTCATTAAAAACAAGCCATTAGCAAGTAAAGAGAGATGCCTGTGGTGACTATTCCCTTTCAAGCTGTGTGTATGGTTAAGTGCTGTCAAGTTCCTTCGGATTTAAGGTGACTTTCTGTATTAATGCCCTCCAAAATCTCATTAACAGCCATGCTCAGGTCTTGCAAACTGAGGACCATGGCTTCCTTTATTGAGCCAATCCATCTCATGCTGGGTCTTCCTTTTTTCCTAGCACTTTCAACTTTTCCTAATATTATTGTCTTTTCCAGTGACTCTGATCTACTCATAATGTAACCAAAATACAATAGCCTCACTTTAGTCATTTTTACTTCTAGGGAGAGTTTATTTTTCAGGGTACAAGAGGCAGCTTGGAGACAGCCAGCTTGGTATAGTGGTTAGGAGTGTGGACTTCTAACCTGGCGAGCTGGATTCGATTCTGCACCCCCCCCCACTTTGACCCATTATGCACGGGGGGAATAATGCACATTCGGGGTGGAATGGCGGCAACTAAAATCACCGTTAACGCACAGTGCCGGCTGCAACTGGCCGCAGCTTTGGTGCATGCCACCGAAAAAGCCACGTTAGCGAAACGCGGAAGAAAGCGCAGCTTCCGGGTGACCGGGGCGCAACCAGAGGCGGCGCCGGGATCGCCGCATGCATAATCAGTTACTCTGGGTTTTGCTGCCGTCACGCCCCATCCCGTGCATAACCGGTGTGCGTTGCGTCTTCCCCCTCCGCGTTTTCCATGTGACCCGAAATCACCGTTTCGGCGGCTGTGCATAATGGGCCATACAGCCAGCTGGGTGACCTTGGGCTCACCAAAGCACTGATAAAACTGCCCTGACTGAGCAGTAATATCAGGGCTCTCTCAGCCTCACCCACCTCACAGGGTGTCTGTTGTGGGGAGAGGAATGGGAAGGCAACTGTAAGCCACTCTGAGACTCCTTCGGTTAGAGAAAAGCGACATATGAGAACCAACTCTTCTTCTTCTTCTTCTTCTTCTTCTTCTACATGAAGCTGCCTTACTCTGAATCAGATCCTGGTCCATCCAGCTTAGTGTTGCCTGCTCAGACTAACAGTGACTCTGCAAGGTCTCAGGCTGTCTTTCATTTCACCTATTCCCTGGTTCTTTTAACTGGAGAGCATGGGAATTCAGCCTGGGACCTTCTGTATGCAAAACAGGGGATTTTCTGGTGAGACTCAGCCCCTTTCCTGAATACATATCCTATTCGTCAAGGTACACACAAAATATTTGCCCCTCCAAGAATGGATCATGCATTTAAACCTGTACCTCCAATTCAAAAGAACAGGAAAGGTATTTGTAAGTGGGCAACCCATGGCAATCACCTGTGTATTCATGGGTCTCCTCTGAGTAGGATAACGAGTACACAGGGGCCATTCTTCTTCTTAGGCAGAATTGGGCAAGCCTAGAGGGTACATATGAGCCTGTATTACTGATGTCCTACATTAAGGGGATTAATACATCAAGGAAGACTACACTGTAGACAGACTTCAGTGCAGTCACTGGTGCAAGGAGTTGTCTGCTTTATAAGTGAAACTGCAGTACAAGAATTTCAAATAGCAGAACTAGCTGGAAATAAAGCCCACTTGGGCTGATTGTGCAGGTCCCAAGGTCGTTTTCTCTTGATCTTTACCCAATGAGTGTTTAATCTGCTTTGGGAATGCATAGACTAACAGCTAGGGTAATAAAATATACTACAAATACATTACATGGCAAGTACAATGGTTCATAATTAGAAGATCTAATTTATCAATAGAGGTGCTTGTTCTCTCATCCATGTCTTATCTATGTTTACTTAGAAACACAGCCTGTATTCAACAGGGCATATTCCCAGACCCACGTTCACCGTTTGTCTGATTTGCGCCCTTTAAGAATCACACCTACTTTTTTTTCCTATTTAAAATGTATCCTTTTCTTTTTTTTTGACAGGGGACCCAAAGCAGTTAACAAGAACCACACCACCCAAAACTATAAAATGAAAATATATAAATAACCCACCTAAAAACACTCAAATACGAGGAAAAGAACATAAAGGATTCTAAGTAATTGTGCAAAGTTCTATGAAAGCACAACCAAATGAAAACATTATTTCTGAATTAGTCAACGGTATTGAACACTGTGGTCTTCTTTCAAACTTCAGTTAGGGTGTAAAAACTGAGTGAGGTCAGCAGCCTTGAGCAATCTCATGTAGAGAGCTGGGCCTTTGTACAGAGACATCGATAAGAAATTACAGAGTGGCAAGTCCGGCTCAGCAAAACATAAAAATATAGGGGCAATACTGTAAGCCCTTACCAAAATGTTCATTACTGCCTCTGGCCTCCTGACTTGATACTTGCAACAATCCTGCACCTTCTTAAACATGGCATTATACATGTTAAAAATTTCCCCTGCCTTCTACAAACTGCAAAGGTTGGTTTCGCATCCCAGGCTTGTTGTCCATCCCTGCTGACAGCTTTTGCAACAATGGCCCACGAGAGGGAGCTGCTGATGCTCTGCACTGTCACAGCAGTGACAGGAGAAGACGGCCAGCACAAAGGCAGCGCTAGAACTTGTTTAGTGAGGTTTTGTTTGTTTGTTTCTTGCGTGGAAGCCACACTACAAGATCTAGGTCACACATGGGGTGGAGTTGGTTCTTATATGCCGCTTTTCTCTACCCGAAGGAGTCTCAAAGTGGCTTACAGTTGCCTTCCCTTTCCTCTCCCCGCAACAGACACCCTGTGAGGTGGGTGAGGCTGAGAGAGCCCTGATATTAGTGCTCAGTCAGAACAGCTTTATCAGTACTGTGGTGAGTCCAAGGTCACCCAGCTGGCTGCATGTGGGGGAGTGCGGAATCAAACCCAGCTTGCCAGATTAGATGTCAGCGCTCATAACCACTCCACCAAGCCTGGCTCTCAATGTTTTAATGTAGTGATATGTTGTAAACTGCCCTGAGCTGGTATCTGGAAGGGGCGGTTATATAAATCCAAGCAATAAATTAAATAAATACATTTGGTAGTCACTTATAATTGAATATTCAATTGTATTTCATTGCTCAGAACAGGCAATTGCCCTGTCTATATATTTGTATTAACCCCCATCCTACCAAGGGTATATTATTTCTGATCCTACATTATTATTATTATTCAAATCTCAGTGTTCCTGCCACATGTCTTGTTTCTCATGGATCCACTAGTACTAATGGGGGGTGATTCTGGTAAAATTAGTGATTACTGCTTTGGTCACAGTTAAAAACTAAGCCAGCAAATTCCTAGTCAGAGTGTGAGGTGTAGTGGGAGGAAGGTAGTTCCTTCTGCAGGATTTTGTTGTTGCCTCTGGAAGTTCATAGATCAGTGCCTCATTCTTGCAGTGATGGGGAGAGCATTGCCTCTCACAGGCCGGGGCTGTGTTTGGCGTTCAGAGTTTGGGGCTGTAGCTTATCGTTGGAAAAACAGTGCCAGGTTTGCTCCACAGCATCTCCAGCCGTAGTAGCTGTTGGAAAAGGTCTTGCTCTGCCTGAAACCCTGGAGAACTATTGCTAGTCGGAGAAGCTAACACGGATGGTCCGATCCAGGATAGGGCAGCTTCTGACATCTGGCTGTTTTCTGCTTCCCAGTAGCAAACAACATGATATATTCAACATTGAACGATGTGTGGGAAGAGCATGCGTGTACAACTGTCTCTGTCCCTTATGTCTTGGTGAAAACATTTAAGAGTACTGTGCAAAACAGGAAAAGGAAACTGCTTGGCCCGAGCTTTCAGACTTAGTTTTAATTTTTTACTTTTTTAAAACTGAAAAACATTTTTTTTTACCTCCTCCTCCTCCTTCCTGTCTATTTGTCAACAGATGTACTCTGGAGGGAAGCCAGTCTTTGGGGGCTGTGTTTTCAACGGATACAGCTACAGCAAGAGGGACTTTCTGAAGCAGATCGCCCAGGCTCGCCTTGACTGCAAGATGGGTCACTTCCTGCCTCAGAGTTTCAAATTTAGGTAAACCAGGAAGAACAGAGGAAAGGAAAGAGGAAAATGGGGAGAGGGGAAGGGTGAGATGCTACAAAGGGAATGGGATGCTTCTTGTGAATGGCTCTAAGGTGCCTACAAGGGAATGAGAAGAGTGGTTTAAAAAAGAAAAGAGAAGCCAGAACTAAATGACATTCCTCCCTGTGGTGTTTCAGGTTTCCAAAGATGAGGTTTGTCGACTGACTGAAGATTTAATCATTCTGCTTTTAATCAAGTGATCAATTACGTTTACTAAAAAATGGTACCTAACAAAAGAATTCCGTGCAAATGCATTCTGAGTCTATTAAAAATCATTGTGAGATTGAGATAAAGTATATCTTCATTAAACAGATGCCATCATTGTTAGAGGGTAACACCATTTTTAATTTGTTTTCCCCTTTAAGGTGATAGAATTTAAGGTGATAGAATATTTCCAATTATAGCTAATGCACCAGACCCCAAATTAAACATGAGTATATTCAAATCCCATTAGTATTTTAGAAGATCTGGATGGGGAAGATGCCACTGACTTCAACAGGGCTGACTATGCCCTTTGTTAGGGAAAAAGGCTGGTGGTTTCATCCTGGGGGATGAAATACCTGCTGCTTTGATTTACTGACTGTAAGGGAAAGCTAGGTAAACATTTCTTTTGAAACAGATTTGATGGACAAAGGATGGTGCTTGTGCACAATCTGCACGTTAATACATCATTTACTCTTAGCCCCACTAATAAAATGAGTTCATGTGTATGTGCTGATTTCAACCTTCCTCGGATGAGGAGGACAATGAAACAAATCATCTTAACTCCCCTGAGTACAGACTACATAAACCAGAATCTCCAATGTTAAATTATGTTACAACCCAAATTCTTTGAAGCAAATGACCACCGATCAAACTTCAAGTAGTTTATGAGCTGGTTTGTTCTTTTGATATTTTAGTCTATAAGAATCACAACACCCCAGGGCTCTAGTCAGTTGAAGTCCCATTGACATGGACCTTGAATCCAAGTGAAAAGGTTTAACTGGTTTGGGGATCATAACCAAAGGCTTTGATTCTTAAACCACTCTGCCTGTGTATTTTTGGTGCAGTAAGGCCACTGTGTAAGTGACGTGGTTTTGTGGATTGTGGCTGGTGGTCATCTTCAGGGAAAGAAATGGTGGTCTTGATTTACTCTGATCACTTGGTTAGGTACCTTTGCACCATCATGCAAAGTCTCATAGGCAAGTAAGTATTACATGGATCTTAAAAAAAATCTCTGTACATGTTCTTTCATGTGTCTATAGCTCTCCAAGTGTATTATCTGTGGGCACCCGCAAAGTGCAGGCTGCAGTCACCAAACCAGGTTTAGAACGATGTGAAGAACAGAGGTAAGATTCTGTTGTGAGAAGTAAGAGAAATATAATTAGTCAATTTAGAAGAAGACACAGAGTTGGTTTGTATACCCTGCTTTCCCCTGCCCCAAGGAGTCCCAGATTGGTTTACAATCACCTTCCCTTCTTCTCCCCACAGCAGGCTCCTTGTGAGGTAGGTGGGAATGAGAGAGTTCTGATAGAACTGTGATTGGCCCCACGGTCACCCAGCAGGCTTCATATGGAGGAGTGGGAAATTAAACCTGGTTCTCCAGATTAGAGTTTTCTGCTCTTAACCACTATAACACACTGGCTCTTATGGATTTCTGTGTCTTACAAACTGTTTCTGATAAAAATGTAGATCACCTTGAAAAACAGTGGGACGCCATTCTTGGCTGGCATTTGAGGATGCCGTTAGGATCAGGTCTAGGAAAATGCACTTCATTTCCAATTCTTACCCCTCCTTGTTCTGGAAAAGTTTCAACATATCTCCCTTTCCCAAGTTTATTTTCAGGCTTTCGTCTTTCAGGGTAACCTGAAACTGACATCCTCCCCAGGCTCTGGTTTAGTAATATTTTGGATCTATTAGATTATTTATTCAGATTTCCATGGGACTTCTGCTTTGCTGATCCAAAATCTTACACTGTATTCTTTTTACATGACATTGTAGAGACTTATGGACAAATCGACCAAGGCCAGACTCACAAAGAACCCAGTTGCAGAAAACAGAATCCAAATTCCACAACCAGATCTCTCTCCCTGCCTCTCTTCAGTTTGTTTTTGAGTTCTTGCTTTTCTGGAAACTAGTCATAACCTTATATTTAAAAGGAATGGATAACATAGGATGCATCTATTTACTGCAAGGTTCTAGTGTAAAATTTGCTGGCATGGAATTGTGGAACTTGTATTACGAATTAGTATCTTGGGGATAAGAAGACATCCAGCTAAAATAAATGAAAACAGTATAAAACTCTTGCATAGCTTAAGCATCTCCAAAGTAGAAATACAGATATTCATCATGACTTGGTGGAGTGGCTGAATCTTTTACAGAAGCCGGCTTCTACGTATTGAACCAACAGCATTGGGATGCTGGAGAGGTCACTTCCAGAAACACAATATGGAAGGCCATGCCCATACAAAATAGGCATGGTGTTGTGTTGCAGCTAATAGGAGGCTTACATTGTAATCCAATGAAGAGCTATTCCACTCTTAGCCCAATGAAATCAGTGGGACTTGGGAGTAACTGCACAGAACAGCTTTTTAAACCCATGAGGTGTCACGTCACCAGTGGCAGGCCTGCCCTCTCCCCAGAAAAATCATATATGAGCTTGGTTTCCTGCACATGGTCAAGTTCTAAGGTTCCCACAGTAAGCCATCTGTAAGGATATGCATGCGTCGAGTCCAGGAGATTCTGGTAGTTTCAGTGATCTAATACCGAAGTAGATAACAATGTTATGCTGGGCTAATTTGTTGAACATACAAAATTGGTTCTCTGCCAAAGCACTGGGGCAGACCTTTGAGGCAATAGCAATGGGGTTTATGACATTGGAAAATGTGGCAGGCATGCTATTGCATCTGCCAGCCAGACCCTAGGAAAACCCCAATCAGAAATTTGAGGTGGGGACTGGTTTGCCAGCATCACACCGATGCACAATATTATTTCTGACACCTTGCTGGGTTGACGGTTTTGGATTAGCCCTGAACTATGGTAAACCATAGATTCTGGATTTGTGCTGGAGGTGGTGGAGTTTCATGTCTCTGTGTTATCAACAAACCTCTTCCTTTCCCTCCCACTTGCCTGTGAAGTGGGGAGGAGGAATGGAGGCCAGTACTGCGTGGCCCTTCTACTCCTGAGGTTGTTGCAAGTGCTGCTGAAGCTTAGTTTGCTCCTAAGTGAGTCTGGCCCAGTGAAACCTTTATTTATCCCCCTCCCTTTCATTTGCTGGGATACAAGCATCTTTGCAGATAGATGTTGCCTTTTTTCTTTCTTTCTAGCACTTGACCCCCAAAGGATTGCCTACCTCTAACCTGGTGGTAGAGGACATTGCTTTGGTGCTTTAGATGCAAATGGCAATTGAGGAAACACCCAGTTGCAAGTGGCTTCCACTTGTGGGAAGTAAGGTGAAGTAATTACTACAGTAAAGATGAGATAGACATTGAGTATAGCCACATGATACAATCCTTTCAGGATTGTAACACTTGAGAATTAAGGGAGGGACCAAATGTTTGTCTGATGCTTCGTGTAAGCATGATGATGGTGATGTTATCCGTTCAGTCGTGTCCAACCCTCGGCAATACTATAGGAAAGTTTTCGCCATATGTTTCTGTCAATGCATACTTCCTGGCAGAAAACAGAAAATTAGTCTTGGACACCTCTCGGTAATGTGGTACTTTGTCACGGACAGGGTATTATTTACAGAACAAAGCCTTCAAACATACCATTCCTACATGTGTCATAAAGTGGGACAGTACTGGGGAGTCTGTACCACATCTGTAGTGTTTCATTTATTTTTCTGAAGAATGGAAAAGTGGCAGAAAAATGAAATCAAGTGATTTTTTTTGGGGGGGGGAGACAACATGTAGATTGGCTTTCATGGATACAGTTTCCAAGGCTCAGTTATCTCATCTTTCCCCCACCCTTCTGAGTGTAGAAGATACCAAAAGGGTGTAGTGGATACATTGTTGAAGACTGAGTGACCCAGGTTCAAATCAACCATCAAATTCACTGGATGAACTTGCCGCAGTCCCTTTTTCATCCTAGTCTAGGATTATTGGGAGCATATAATGGAGAAAGGCAGAATTGTCGCTACACTGCTCTGAGGTCCTAAGAGGAAGAGCAGGGCAAAAATGTGATAGAGTCTCTCCAAAGTTGTAGTTGTAGTTCTAACTCTGTAGAAGTGGATGCAGTAGTTGAGTCTGTTCTTCTTTTAGCCCCTTTCCATGTCTTCCTCCTCCCTTCACTTTGCTGCTTCCCCTTTCTGAGGGTAGCAAAAGGCTACAAAAACTTCTGATGGAGAAACTGAAAGAGAAAGGAATAAACTGATGTCTTATTGGGCACTACAGGCAGCAGTGTGTATGGGTTTTCCACTATAACTCTGCAGTACATGGGTTCCCTGAAGAGCTGAAATATAATTTTGTTAGAGATATAGTCCTTAAATTTTAAGCAGCAGCCACTCATTTGCTTCCCAGTATTGCTTTTGCCTCCATATTTGTATTTGGAAAGTCTCTACTGCCTAATTAACTCCCACAGGAGTTTCACTCCGTTGTTCAGGCAACCTCAGAAAATACACTTGAGTCTCCAGTGGAATTAACAGAAGGCTGGGATGTAGATGGTGTAGATCCTACCATTCCACTCAGCCATGTCTGAAGCTTAAGTAGCCTTCCTCCACCTTAAGGAACCTTTCTTTACCTTTTCTGTCAGAAGAAGAGCCATTTAAGTTGAAGGAAGACTTTTCAAGTGGTAGGAAAGCATTAAGCTTTGCTCAATGGAGTCATAGTATAAATGTTATTGATTTGCCTTATAGGATTGTTGTTAAAATAACTGGGATAACATATGTGAAGTATTTTGAATAGTGAAAGTGCTACATACATTTAGTTGTTCATGAACAATATTTATACCCATTAGCGATGCCACTGAGGTATATATATAACCCTTGCATTAAGTTCTTTCCTATTTTGTATTTTAGGAACTGTGACCTTGTTAGGCTCAAAAATATGTGTGTTATGTGTTACGTGTGGCCAAGTCACTTCCGACTTATGGCAGCACTATGAATTAATGACCTTCAAACATCCTATCACTGACAGCCTTGAGTCATTCCGTCTCGCATTGGGTCTTCCTCTTTTTGTATAGTCTTCAACCTTCAACCAGTGATTCTTGTCTCCTCAAAAATATGCCATATAAATAAAAACAATTAATTTTTGAATTTAAGTTTTCACCCCTTGATATCAAATACCATTCCTAAATCAACAACGTCACTAATTGGAAATGATATCTTAGTTCTCAAAAACAAACAGAAACTTCCTCAATAACTTCAACATCTAAGCTCTCCACCATACTGACTGAAGCAGGATGGCTGTATTGATTTGGGAGAAGCAAACTGGGGGAGAACCTTGAGTGGAGCTGGGGGAAGTCAGGTGGATAGGGTCTGGGGCAAAACTACCTTTCTGTGCACCAATTGCCACTTTAAAAAATGTCCTGTTTGGGCATTCTTTAGAGGGAAACTTTCCAGTTCAAAAAAATTCTCTCTGTGTGAAGCAGGTGAGGCACAGATAAGATTTCCAGGTCCTCCCTAGCCATCAGTGGGGAAAGCGGGGGTAAGTTTGCTAGATCCAAGTAGGGAAACTCCTAGAGATTTGGGAATGGAGCCTGGGAAGGACAGGGAGCTCATTGAGGCACAGTGCCATAGAGTTCTCCCTCCAAAGCATCTGTTTTCTCCAGGGGAACTGATCTCTGAAGTCTTCAGCTGAGTTGTGATTCTGGGGCATCCCATCACGTGACAGAGACATACTTGTGGTTCTTTGTATCTTCCTCATCCATTATCCCCTGCCACATCCTAAGTCCAAATGGCCCAAATTGTGCAAATGAAGCAAAGTCAACAACAGTGTGGCATTATTCAAAATTTGTTCTCGATAAAGAGTGCTCGTGCTCCAGTTTCCCCTCAGTAATGAGAGGCTGCCCTCTCCTGTACCATTATCGTCTTATATTATTTTGTGTCCTATGGGACCCATTAGCAGCAGCACTGAAAAGATTTACAGCCTCTTTTTAGGCCATTTGTAGTTTGGAAGAGGAAAGCCCTCTCAAACCGTGGATGTAGGAAACATCGCATCCTCTCCAGGATGGTCTGCTAAACCAATTGCTGAGGGGTGACTAATGGTGGTTCATTCCTTTGGTATTTTCTGCACTCGCGTTCAGGAGGGGGAAAGCCCTCAGATATCTGGGAATGGCATTACTTCATTCTGTCTCCCCTTCACAAAGCAACTGCTGTGGGATTTAAACCGGTAGCAGAGTGTTAGATTCAGCCAGGGGTGGGGAATCTTTCATTGCTAGAAAATATTGTTTCGTTGTGTAGGAATTTTAAGGAAGACATATTTCAACCCCTAAGTATATGGCACCATGGTGATGATATTGTGAAAGCGCTGAAAATTTTAGTGTGTTGCATAGAATATAGCAGTCTGTGCTGACTACAGGAAAATTGACAAGCATCCAAGTATCTCTAAACAAAAAGTGGTGCAATCTGGCAAAAGTTGTTTCAGCAAGACCCATTGTAATAAATGGGGTTCTTAACTCTTAAGAAAGTCCCATAGCTTTCAATGGGATTCAGTTATCCCTGATTTTTTTTTTTCTGGACTGAGCCTGTGGACTGTAGGAATTGATCAGTATCATATGAATAACAAGATGTCTCTGTGTGAGACAACAGGACCGAGAAGATCTCTCTGCACCACTGCAGCACTGCCGGTAAAAGGGGAGAGCGGGAGGTCCACCCCTGACAGGCAACGTGCACCCCAATCCATCATATTCTGCTCCCCCCTTTGGGCCTGGTCATGGAGTGGAGAGGGCTTTGATGTTTCATGTCCTCCTCCTTCTGGCCTTGTCTCAGGCCTCCATCTGTGCCCAGAAAGCTTCAGGGGTGAGGGTTGCCAGCTCTTGGTTGGAAACTTCCTGGAGACTTTGGAGGTAGAGCTGAGAGTGAATGGGATTTTGTGTGAGGAGACCTCAAGGGAATATAATGGTATGCAGTCCCCTCTCCAAAGCAGCCAGTTTTACAACTGGAGTTTCCCCAGGTCTCACCTGGAGGCTGGTGTCTGCAGGTATGCTGCTATGGAGTTCCCCCCTTTAAAGCAGCTATCTTATCCTGGGGATCAGGGGATCAGTTGTAATTCTAGGAGGTTTCCAGGTCCCACCTGAAGTCTGGCATCTTCAGGTGTAATGCCACAGATTCCCCTCTCAAAAGCAACCATTTTTTTCCAGGGGGACTGATCTCTTTAGGCTGGAAATGACCTGTAATTCCAGGGGATCCTCCGATTCCTTCTTGAAGACCAGCATCTCTACAGCACTGCCCTTTCCAGACTCCAGACTTCACTCCACAAAGACCTGTGAGCTAGCGCCCATTGCCTTTCAGGGTGCAAAGGGCTTTGTCTCTAGTACAAGACAGTGACCATTCAAAACAGCTATCAGTAATCACACAATCATTTAGTTATGTCATAATTTAATACCTGCAGGACTAGAAAAAGTGTTGACAGTTTAAGCCCTGATTAATAGACCTATAAATTATACCTGTTTACAGCTACAGTCTTCATGTAAGTACCATTTGTTGGAGAAGGATGGAGATGTTCAGGTCAGGAACAATGTCCTTCTAGACCAGGGATTCCCAACCAGATGTCCATGGACTCCTTGACGTCCACAGGAGCTCTGAAGGGGGTCCAATGGAAACTCTGAAGTGGGGTGGTAAGTGGGGTGGGGTATGGGCTGTCTTATCAGCTCCTGCTATTCTTTCCACCCTAAATGAAGCATAGTAGTAATAAAGGCGATGTGAGGGAGCTAAAGGAGGGCTAAGGGTATGGGTAATGATATAACTTCTGGGAGTGTGGCCAGCTAGCATCACTTCTGGGGCTCGTCTAAGTTAAAAAAATTATTTCAGGGGCTCCTCCGCAGTCAAATGGTTGAAAAAGCCTGTTCTAGACTGAAATGCTGCCCCACTGGTTTCTGAATGTTGCCATTTTGTCATATTTCTGACCATTTATTCTTCTTCCAGAGACTGGCCTATTTGTCAGTCAGTCAGTCAGTCAGTCAGTCAGTCAGTCAGTCAGTCAGTCAGTCAGTCAGTCAGTCAGTCAGTCAGTCAGTCAGTCAGTCACCTTTTATTGGCATAAATGGCCTATTTGTCCTATATAGACAGCAGAATGATATTATTAAAAATGATTACATGTGTAACATAGGAAAATGACCCGTGTTCTTATGTCCTGTATCAGTGTGGGCTGAGTAGGATATAAGAACAAACTGACATCTGGATTGTCAGAGTGTAGCGGTCTGGTTCTTTTTTCCATATGTCTCTTAGGTGGTCCATCTGCTGATGAGTAACAGTACCACCCAACACTTTGCTCACACATTTGGTCATGACATGCTTTCTGTTTCATTGATTTCAATGTTTCCCTCTGTCGACCTGAAACTAGCTCACTCTTCAGCCTTCATGGAAGTCCCAATTCCACATATGAAAATGGGATCAGCACCACTGATCCCACCACAAGCTGAACTCTTGGGAGAATTAGAGAACAGGAAGGACAGCTGTGAGGAGGAGATAATTGAGATTAAGGAGGACCATGAGTATTAAGAAAAATAAGGAGCCATTTGATAAGGGCTGGCAGCTGTTTGGGAAAATATGTAACCATAGGGAAGACCACAACCAATTGCAAATCCTTTGTATGTGTGATAATTTGGACACATGATGGTGAGCAGGACTTACCTTTTCATCATGCCAAACTTCTTTTGGCAGTTCTGTTGAGTTTCTGGATTGAGAGTAACTGCAGATGTGAGATCAGTCAAGGAGAAGGATAGCATGCTCTTCGAAACAGAACAATGATCATATCCGGAACTGAGTATGGAATATGGTCAATGTCTTGCAAATCCCATGGAGTTATTCCTGTTTGATAAAAATACAAGAAGGCGAAAGAGACATCTGAGGCCAACCAGTGACTCAGGGGTATGAAAACACAGCAGCTGTGTTCCTCTCTGTGCCTGCCCTTGTGAACTGCCTGTGGTAGGGAGCAGGAAAATGGGCTGATGGCCTCTATAATAGGATGTATTTGACACAGCAAAGGAATGCTAGAAAACAGCAGAAAGGAAAGCATGGCTGTTTGAAGGTCAGCAACACAAATCGGTGATACTCTGGAAAAGGTGAAGGTAGCCAAGCTACTGTTGTGGAATACGCTTCAAATATAGAACAACCTCAATTCTGCATTCTGCCCTGTGCTCAGGCAGCATCAGATTGCATCATATTGATAGTGAATAATCAATATGCTTCTTGTGGAAACAAGTCAGATTGTAGGAGATGAGAACAAGATGTATATACAAGAACTCTGTTATAATGCAATCTGGTGAAATTTAGACAGTAGCAGATTTTCATTTATTATTTATTTAAGGTTGGATTTATACCCTGCCACTTCTCCAAGGATTTGTGGCGGTTTATGATAAAAACATTGATATGTTAATAAAATCCCAGTAAACACTCCCCCCCCCAACAACAACTCTACAACTCTACAAGAATGGCTGCCAAAAAACACCCTATAACTCCCAAGCAGACCAACCAGAGTGGGGAGCGATGTTGTGTGTGCTCTAGCTGGGGGGGGGGGGGGGAGAGGGACTTTGATCTTACTCTGGCCTCAACTCAGGACCTGGTAGAAGAGCTCCATTTTACAGGCTATGCGGAACTGTGACAACTTTGTCAGGGCCCTCAGTTCTCCCGGGAGCTCATTCCACCAGATCGGAACCAGGATCGAAAAAGCCCTGGCCCTCATTGAGGCCAGGCAGACTTCCCTGGGGCCAGGAACCACGAACCGATTAGTACCCACAGAGCAAATAGCTCTGTGGGAAGCATAAGGAGACAAGCAGTCCCTCAGATAGGTAGGGCCCAAGCCACGGATGGTCTTAAAGGTCAAAACCAAAACCTTGAACCTAATCCAGGCCATGATTGGCAACCAATGCAGCTACCTCAGCATAGGCTGGATATGAGTCCTCCACAGTGACCTGGTGAGGACCCTAGCAGCTGAATTTTGCACCAACTGGAGTTTCTGGGTCAAGGACAAGGGCAGGCCAGCATAGAGGGAGTTACAATCTAGAGGTGACCGTTGCATGGATCATTTTGCCAAGCAGTCCGGGGACAGGTAGGGCAGTAGTAGCTTTGTCTGGTGCAGATGATAAAATGCTATACACGCTACCACTGTTACCTGGGCCTCCACAGATAAGGAGGCATTCCGAGTCACCCCCAAATTCCTCACTGAGGCTGAGATGCTAAGCTAAGCCCTACCTAAAATAGGCAGGCACATTTTCTGTCCTGCTACCTTCTTGCCCAGCCACGGGACCTCCATCTTGGAGGGGTTGAGTTTCAGGTGACTCTTCTCTAATCATCTAGCCATGGCTTCCAAACATCTGGTAAATGTATCTGGAGGAGGGGGAATCTGGGCAGCCATCCATGAGGAGATAGAACTGGGTGTCATCCACATGTTGGCAACAACCCGGCCCATAGCTCTGGACCAGCTGTGCCAGAGGGCACATAAAGATGTTATATATTATATATAAATATGACTATTAGAGCCATACTTCAGATGCATAGTAAACTGAATAACTAATTTGGAAGGTATTTACTGGAGGAGGGTTTCAATATATCTAATTCTCAACATGGCCCCATTTGAAGATACTTAAATCCAGAGACTGGAACCATGACAACCTGACAAAAGACCTAGGTTTGCAGAAAAATCTGAAACCTGAAAAAGATATGGGTATGGGTTAATCCCTCTCCAAATGATAGAAGCAATACCTGTTGCTTCAAGGAATGGAGAACTGTGGCCCTTGTGCAGCTTCTTATTCAACCCAACATTATTGCCAGCTTATAAAACCTTTGTTTATGTCATAAAAAGTAAGGAGAAAGGGCTGGGCTGTTTCCAGTGGTTTTTTGAGCCTTTGAGAGATGACTTCACGGCTAGGCCGGGCAGCTATATAAGCATAGCTGAAGATGAAGGGGGCAGATAAAAAGTGGGTGGGTAAGAAGGAGAAAAAGAAGCAGGGAAAGGTGAGAATATGGGGCGTGGCAGCAGAATGGTAAAGAAATAATATGGGAAGTATGCAAAATGTTCCCCTCAAGCCCTTTCAGTTCTCCAGGTTATAAATGGCTGGTACTACACGGCTGGGCCAAGCCCACTGGCTAGCACTGTACAACTTGGCCTGGCAGTCAACACTACACAAGTGGGCCAAAGTATTCCAGGAACAGGCTTCCAAGGAGAGTGAAGCAAAGAAAGCTGAAGGAGGAAGCAAATAGCTTGGCTGGTACATGGGTGGGAGATAAGAAAGCAAGAAAAGGGAAGTGTCTAAAGGGCTTTCAGGAAAGGAAAAGAAGTTCTAGGAAGAGGAACATGAATCACCTTACAAGTCCTTGTGGGTGCCCTGCTTATATTAAACATTTCTGGAAGTCTGTTGCAAGCCTTCATGCTGGCAGATCAAACTGAGTCAGTGTCCTTATATTGGGAAGAGCCACAATTAGATATGAGAAACCATTCATCCTCAGAATCCTAAGTGGAACAGAAAGGCTCAGATTGTTGATTGTATTGAGAGAGACACCGAACGCCCTAAAGATCTGAATCTATATTTTCTCCAAGAAGCTCATGGCAGCATACAGTGGGATTGTACTATTGTAACGTCACAGTAACTATGTGAGATAGATCAGACTGAAAGATACTACTGTCCCATTATTTCCCAGTGAGAGTCATGGCTGAACAGGGATATCCAGAACTTCTCAACATTTCTTATGCCTTACTGCTGTTGTTAATTACTCTTAATGGAATTTGGAACACCAAAACCACTTATTGGGATTAACTGGTGTAGCGTGACTCATTAATAGTCTCAGTTTTTCTTGATCAGGTCTGAATTTTACAGGACTATGTGTATCTCTGCACTTCCTATATTTTTGTGGCTTCTTGACCTTGCTGATTATTTATTGTCATGGTGGTGGGAAATACTGTCAATTTGCAGCCAATTTATGGCAACCTCATGAGGTTTTGAAAGCAATAGACAAAGAGTGATGGTTTGCTATTACCTGCATAGCAACCCTGGACTTCCTCAGTGGTCTCTTATCTAAGTACTGATCAGGGTTGACGTTGTTTAGCTTCTGATATCTGATATCAGTCTAGCCTGGATTGTCCAAATCTGGCACTAATTCCACACAAGGAATTTGTCCCTGGACAGCCTCTCGTTGCTGGCAGATTTTAGTGTTGCTTCCACATAACATTGGCAGCAACCTGAGACTGTGCAGGAGCTGGTGCGAGTTTTGGCCAGATTTGCCTTGCAATTAGGGAAATCTCCAAAACTGGATTTCCCACTTCTTTTCTTGGGGCAATCCTGTGTGGAGGGAGAAACCTGTGACAGTCTCTGCAGCATTTTGCCCACCCTCACATCCACCTTACACTCTTGATTTCCTGCTTTAAATATTTTTTAAAAAATGGCACGGCCTGCATTGCTGCTGGGCTGCAAAGCAACATTCCCTAAGTTCAAGTAAAATGTTCTGTTAATTGTCCTCGGTGGTTTTATGATCAGGCAGTCAAGACACATTCCCATTTGTGTTTTCAGGTGTTTGTGTTTTAACAGGGATGGTGTGTGTGTGTGATGAAGCAGCCCTCTCCTGATCAGCTGGGTGTCCATGCTCTTTGTTTTTAAGCCTTGCTGTTCACAATCACTCATAGGGGTCCAGTTACCATGTCCAGCCTCTCACAAATCTGCCCAAACATAAATACAGATCATAACACCAAGAATCCCCAAAAGAGGACGAAATACTTTATTGTTGTGGCATTTTTCCATAGTAATGCAAAATTGTTAATTTTAGAAAAATGCTTTTCTGTTCTGGCGTTACCGCATAGCAATGTGGAAGTGCCCTCCCCTTTAAAAAAGTTAATTTGGGGGCTTGAGGAGGGATGGATTTTTGAGTCCCTGTAACAACCACTGTGCTGGGATTGGTGGCTTGCGGTGATTGACAAGCTCAGGAGTGGGGGAGGGAGAAGATTTAAATGGGTAGCTGTATTAGTCTTAAGTAGCACAATAAAATCAGAGTCCAGTAGCACCTTTAAGACCAACAAAGATTTATTCAGGGCGTGAGCTTTCAAGTGTAAGTACTCTTCATTTGCTTTGCTTTCCCTTGCTGCCTCGTTGGAGGCAAAAGGCTGCAACAAGGCAGAGGGAAAATGCAGGAAGGGGTTGCTCGTCAGGAAGCTTGCAAACCCATGGCTTCCAGCTGTGCATTTGCAAGCATGAGGCATTGCAAATTTAATGCCTCCATGCAGAATCAGCCAGGGTATTTATTTTCATATCTTCTGTCCACCTACCCCAAAGGTTTGCTTAGTGGAAAGATACTCTTTTAATCTGAACCTGTAGGCTTTGGCTCTGGTACCCAAAAGGTTTTGCTGGAACCAAGTGCAATTAATCTTTTTGAGGAGCTGTTAGCCTTCTTTTTGTTTGCTTTTTGGTACAACGGACCTGCCACACTTCCAATTACAAAATCAGTAGACCTTTGATGATTGAGAGTGCCATTGATGTAGTCTCCATGACATTGCTCCATATAAAGTACCAAGCAATGAATACCATGTGGCACTCACTGTCCCTTCTTGTGTTAGAAAGCAGAAGAAATGATTGCAACAGCAGAAAGAATGGTGGTGAGGGAGGAGGATGTGGATTAACCATATGAGAGCCTGATTGTAAAACAGATTATAACTTTGGGCAGTAAAAACCATACAAGAGACAATTTGGTATTGTGGTTCAGTGTGGCGATGACTAATCTGGAGAACCAAGTTTGATTCCTCACTTCTGTAACATGAAGCTTGCTGTATGACCTTGTGCCAGTCACAGTTCTCTCTAGCTCTCTAAGTCCCTTCTACCTCACAAGGCATCTGCTGTGGGAAGAGGAAGGGAAGGACTTTGGAAGCCACTTTGACCGTTTATGCACTGGAGGTTTCATGCTGGGCTGCAAGCTAGAGTTTTAGTTGTGGCAGGTTGCCCCACCTCTTCCTACACCCACATGGGGGGGCACTTGACCCGGTACACCTCATCCACTCCCGATTTGTGCTCCTGCATGGCAGCTGGGGCAGTGAAGTTCCCAGTGCATAAACTGTCTTTGAGATTCCTTCTGGTAGTGAAAAGCAGGGCATAAAAACCAACTCCTCCTCCTCTTTTTCTACTGCTGCTATATAATTACATTTGGCATAGTAGTATAGACCTGAACATTTTGTCCCAGACAAAATGCCTCAGTGATAGAGGTGGCATCAACTATAGCCTGTGTGACATCACTAGAACACCCTTTTTGTAGGACTGGGCTATTGGCAGTTCTTTGAGTGTCTGTTTTGGTGTTTTATGATATCCCTTTTGCTTCTTCTTCTTCTTCTTCGCTTACATTTTAAAACTTTTTTAAAAAGAAGGCAACTAGAAACTTGTTTGAAACAAACTCTGAGGGTTGTTGTGGACTTTGAGCAAATGTAATGGAGGCTGAATGCGCCTCAGCGGCCCAATAATAACCCACCCCTGCTTCATGTCGGCATACTCCAATAGGAAGAAATGTAATGAGTTTAGTTCTCTTAAGTGTCCTGGACAGCGAACTGTAGCAGGAATGAAACTACCATACTTCCAACTAATAAGGCCTTAAATCCCAGGGAGGCTAAGGAACTAAGGTACTCAGGGTCTGTTTCAGGTAGTGATGGATTATGGATTGCACATTTATTGTAAGTAAGTCCCCGACTTTCTCTTGGTCTGCATAATGAGCCGTAATAAATTATCAGGGAGCCAGCAGCCCCCAGTCCTAAATTGCATTAATGCTCATGCAGTCGGTCAACGTCGCTGTCCATTGCTGTGAATAATTGAGTGCAGTGACACACACTGGGACTTTGCTAACAGTTAAAATGCTTTTTGAATTAAAGCAAGTAATGGGAGGAAATCAGGAAACTGCCTGTAAATCATGCCTCCATCCCAAGACAATTTTGGGCTTTATAGCTGCCTGCTGGAAGCGTGGGGCGGGGAGCCCTGAAGTTAGACTGTTTTTTGCGGAAATCCCCCTGTGTGACCTCTCTGCTCTTTCCAAAACAAAGAGCAGCACTTGTGGTTTGTACTACAAACTGCTATGCTGAAGTCTTGGCAAAAGGGGATTGCCCCACAATGAAGGCAGAATTTAAACCTTGGCATTGGTACCAGGATCCCCCACTCTCCATCCTTGAGCAGTAATCTCTTAGGATGCTGTTGTGGTGATACATTCATCTTGGCCATTTCAAGCTCTTCAGGAGGAAATGGACCCAGTCCAGCCATGGATTAGAGCAGGCTTTCTCAACCAGGGTTTTGTGAACCCCTGTGGTTTCTTGATGGCCCTGGAAGGGTTTCCTGAATGGGTGGGAGTTCATTAATTTTTATAGATTTTTTAAATGTATTAAACAGTTATTGTGTGATATGACCATATATGCTCATGTTGACCCAACACCCCCTCCCAAAATAGCTACTAATATGGAATGGGGGGGGCTGGGTGGGCATGTATGCAGTTAGGTTTCCCAACCATATTCTGCATGATCACCCCACTTCTGGAGTTTCTTGAAACCTGAAGAATGTTTCCGGGGTTTCTCAATGGTAAAAAAGTTGAGAAAGGCAGGATTAGGGACAGGAAGGGTGACAGTGGGATCCCAAGCATAGGATCAGTAGCCAAAGTTACTCTTTGTATCACTACACTTTTATCACATGTATACGACTCTGAAAGTAGGCTTTCCAGAAGGGCTTTGAGTACATAAGGGGGAGCTAATCAGTAAGGTTGCCTGGTCCCGCCTAGTAATTCACAGGGGATGGGGTGGGGACTTATTATCTGGAGAAATAGAAAAGCCAAGGCATCATTGCTGTTAAGTGGTATAGACCTGAACACAGGACATTTTGTCCCACATAGGATGTCATTACACCGCAACATCCAGGTGATGTTATGGTATTTGTGAAAAAACTCTATGGTAAAACCAGTTTCTACCACAGAGTTTCCCCCAAATATCAGAGGGTCATCTGGATGTGCATGACATTTCCTGGGCCCTTCTCTTTCTCCAGGTAAATCAGCTGCTGGCCAGCTGATTGGTGGCTGTTGGGGTGAAAAGGTACCTGATGGGAGGGCTCCTGTATCCTATGAAGATTCTGTCAACCTTACTAATCAAGGGCATTCTAATGTTTTCCTTATGATACTCATTTACTAGTAGGGCAATTATTCACAGCTGAGCTTCTCTGTTTCCCTGAGTTTCAAGACAATCCAGTAACATGTGATTGCTGTAGTATACATTCAGAGATGACACCCTGGTCATTTCCACACCTGTGTAAAAATAGCATTATGCCAGCTAAATGGCGTAACGCTAAATATAATTGCACCTCCTGGCCCTTCCTCACCTTTTTGATTTTATGTTTAAAAATTCAATTATTCTTCATTGAAACACCTACGCATCTAATCATCTAATCATAGATGCATAGTGCTTTTTTAATGCTACCCATTAATGCCACCCATTTCATTCCTGATTTTGGGTGGGGGTACTTTAGAGAGGCATGCTTTGTGTTACAGCTTTGGGAGAAAATTATTTTTGGTTTTGCCTATACATTTGTATGCCTATTAGTTGCTCCTGGCAGTTCGCTAAAAAAAATCTCCCATCCCTGGGAGAAGGGAGAGGGAGGCAGGTGCGAGGGTGAGTCATTGGAGGCTTTTTTGCCTCCATACCTTTCTTGGGCTGCTGGGCTGCTGGTTGCTCTCCATTATATAGCACTACATAGGTTGGTGAATCCACTTTTGGGGATTCACCAGTTCTTTAAATTGGAGGATGTAGCTGGCTCTTTAGTGCCCAGATGCTGATGTTGGTGATGTCATATTGAGAGGCTGAAATATAACATCAACAAAAGGTAAGCATTTCACTATTTTTAACCGATGCAGAAATCCCCCGTCTCTTTGCCTAAAATTCTGTAGCACAGCTGACAGGTGAGACCATGTCTCATTTCCCAGCAAGCAGCAGAGGTTGGCGAGATACCAGAAAGGGCACCAGAAGGTACAGAGAGCTTAAGCTACAGCCAGACTAAACTTGGCCATGTAACTAAGTATTCCTATGGCTAATGCTATGGAAATAAGTTCCCCCTGGGAACCAGAAGCTGCACTGGATGTAGGATTGGTGGGAAGAACATGCAAGGGGCCCCAGGATCTATTTAAGCTCTGGCCACCAGAAGCTAGAGGGGATGTTCCTGGACTGGCTCATCTCCCTGAGTATGATAACCAGAGAGAGAACAGGAAAGGGAACAGTGCCTTCCCATTTGAAGATTCTTTGGGAGACGGAGAAGCCAGATGTGATGCATTCAGAGTGGTGGTGGAGGCAAGCCCTGCTTCCCTGCTGTGTGATAGTGCAGTATCCAATGATGTGTGGAGGCAATTCTTATATAAAGCATTGTGATTTGCTCTTATATAAAGCATTGTGATTTGAGCAGGATGTTAGCCAGGAGATAGAACATTACAAAACTGCTGACTCAGACCATCTGTCAATTGAAGTTACTACTGTGCACTCAGTAGACTGGCAGGAGCTCTCTAAAATCTCAGGAAGAGGTCTTTCACATCTCCTTGGTTCTTTTAACTCGAGATAACAAGGATTGAACCTTGGACTTTCTGCATGTAAAGCAGAGGCTCTTCCACCGAGCCACACCCCATCCTCGTGAAGGATCATCAACATTCCTGACCAGACTTTTGCTCTGGGCCCAAGTTCAGAAAGTGAACCATACTATCTTTCCTTCACTCTCTGGACCGCATGAAATTTGCCAAACTAGGAGGGTACCTTCATTCATTCTTTAAATTTCCTCCAATTGACTCACTGGAGCTTTCTTAGGTGGCTTGTCAAACTGTATTACTCTATTTAAGAATACAGCTTCAACCTGGTATGCTCCCAATGTATATTAACAGTTTGTCGTACTTACATTTACGATGGCTACATGCTGGGTTTGGAGAAGCAGCCAGGTTTACAGTTTAATTGGCCTTTACGCCCAAATATCTGTGAAAGCAAGAGAATGTGGCTGCCATAAGAGAATCGTAAGTGAGCATTCAGCCTTAACAAGAGATCTGGGCCCAGGTGGGCTTCATAATGGGCTCCGCTGATCACTTCATTACGCAAACCCATCATCCCAGTTTGCTGTAATGAAGTTTCCCTCTTCACTTCACCCTTTCAAAATTAGTTTTCTTGTAAAACTGCTCTGCTTTGTCTTCAGGCAAATAACAGTTGGAAGAGATGAAAAAGAAGGTGCTTAACTAGGAAAAAAAACTGTTAAGGTTCATAAGGCCCAGATATGGGACTTGTTTCTGTTGCTTGTTTCCACAAACTTTTTGTTCCTCCCCCCAAACGTATTTTTCACTTGGCATTTTTCTAAAAAGTTTTCTTTCCCACTGTAGAGAATGCATCACTGAGACAACCACTAAACAGAAGTCTTATAGCAGGTCATTCGTCATGGTTGAATCCATATGATGAATTATGGAAACTGGTTCCCCTTGTCTTATGTAGTGCAGTTACCAGAATGGATAGAGAACCTGAGTTGTGTTTCATTCAAATTCTGACGTTGTTTGGTCAGATGATCCATATCACCAGCATGTTTTCTTCTGCTCTGGGCAAATTTGAAATAAAAAGCTTTCCAGTTTGCAGCATTTTTATTTTTAATTTGCCAAAGAGAGCTCTTGAATCCTCAGCCACGTTGAGCATGTGGACACTTTGATAATTTTAAAGGGAGTTGCCACCAGAAAACAGCTGTAACTAAGGCCAAGACTAGTCACAAGATGTCAGGATGTTCCAAGCCAAGCAGGTGACAGAGATATGATGGAAAAGAAGGGGCAGAATCACAGAGAACGTTAAAGATAAATGAGCTGGATACAGAAGGAACAGAGGCTCACCTCAAACTGCTTGATCATCCCCAAGCAGTTCTTATGCGGCATTAGGAAGGCAACCCACAGCAATGCTCCTGAGATTACTGGACTTTACCTTCTTCCCAGATAGTGGAGGTCTGGGTCTGAGAAGTGCTGAGCAAGAGTACGCCTGTTCTTTTTTTTTTTTAATTGTATATAAAGCGCTTACAGCAGTGGTCCCCAACCTTTCTGAGGTTGGGGACCGGCAGGGCATTGGGGCGCGGCCCGCGGCCCGCGCAGGCCACGCCCACGCATCGGGCCGCGCCCGCGGGCCGCGCCCGCGCATCGGGCCGCGCCCGCCGCATCGGGCCACGCCCGTGAGCCGCGCCCGCGAGCCGCGCCCCTGCATCGGGGCGCTGCCCGGCCCCGATTCCCTCTCCCCGCCCTTCCGCAGTAAGAAGCTTCCCGGGCCGCAAACTTGTGGCCTGGGAAGTTTTTTACTGCGGGGGGGAGGGGCGGGGAGAGGGAGCCGCGGCCCGGCGCCATGGCCTTCGCGGCCCGGCACTGGGCCGCGGCCCGCAGGTTGGGGACCACTGGCTTACAGAATGATGAAAAGAAAAAGAAACAACCAGCTAGCAAAATAATTATTGATGCATGTGATAATATAGTCTGTTATTATCTTAAGAAGTATATAATCGGTTCCCATCACATATTAGTCCTAACCTAAAAATTACTGCTGTCTTTCTTAGCAAAGTAATTATTGATACATATGAGAATATAATCTGTTATTATCTTAAGTAATATATAGTCAGTTCCCATCGTATGTTAGCCCTAACCTAAAAGTTGCTGATGTCTTTCTTAAGAAAGACCTGGTAATTGCTCCACTGTTCGTCACATTCTTCAGGTGGTTGGAAAAAATGGAATTGTGCTCTTTTCCATGATGTATCTGCTGGTAGATCTTGAAATATTTGTCCTTCCTGATCCACCAAATTCAGCGGCGTCTCCTGATGCTTTTTAAATAGATTATTTCTTGCAGCCTTGCTGTCAGAGCTTACAAAGATGTCTCTTGGTTGTTTCTTGCATGCGACTGCCTTTGAATAGACTCTGTATACTTTGTCAATCCAAATCTCTTCCTCCTCTAAGTAATCTTCCAGTCTTTCGGTGATTTCCTTCCTTAGGTCTGTTTTCACAAATTCTTCCGAAACGCCTTTGATTTTTTGCATTCCTAGCTTTAGATTCTACTTCCAGGACTTCGGATTTGTCTTCTGCCACTCTCTCCCACTCCTGTTGATTAACTTCCAGACATTGGATTCTTGTTTGGTGTGTTGCCAGCTGAGTTGTGTTTTCATCAGCTATTTTTTTCAAACTGTCAATTCTGTCTGAGAGCTCTTTCTTGGTATCTTGAATCTCCTTTTCAACCTTTTTGACTACTTTCAGTATCTCTGAGTTGCCCTTGCATAATAAATGATACATCTGTGCATTAGTTAGGTTTTCCATTGCTGTAAACAACTCCACAGAATGCATACACCACCATATAGTCACAGGTCACAGACAGGGCGTCTCGTGAGAGTTCGGGCAATCAGGAATTATCAGTTAGTCAATCTCCGTATTCTGTCAACATCTCCCGCTGGGCTCTCCTTAACAAATTCTTAAGCTCTTTTGTTTATTTTAATGAGTGTATTTATCTGGCTTGCCTCCTGTCCGAAGAAAGAATTCCTTTGCAAATTGGTTAGGGGGAAGAAGAGGGGCTAGTGCCTGGCTTTAAAGAAGAGGAAAGCAAACAAAGAACTCACAGTCTTTGTGTTGTTGATTCGCCAGACTTCCGCTCTTGTCAAGCTGGAAAGAGATAGTCTGGGGGGAAATGCAGGTTGTTTCAGCTGGTTGTTTCAAGATTAGAAAGTTATTTTCGACAAGGATGCCATTATGGCCCCGAGCACAAGCAGAGGAAATCCGGAGAACTTAGTCTCCGTGGATCTGTAGGACCCTCAGGATGCTGTTCCTGGTTCTTGGGGTGACCAGTGAGCAAGATTTGCGCATCCCACTCAGGTCTGCCATGTGCTTCTGCTCCTGGCCCTCTGCCTGGCTTGGGAGCTCATTACAGAACGGGCTAGCACGGTGCCATCTTCAGTTGTCTCCAAGAATACGCCTGTTCTTCATGCCTATCTTTTCATGGTCACCCACCCCACAATACAGTTCTACGTACATAGATTTCCAGTTCTGAACTGTTATCATTGACAGTCCCTGCTGTTAACGTGATTTACTAAATGACAACATGGGTAAAATCCAAAGACAATTCTTTGCCTGATAGGGTTTCCAGCTCCCCCCTGGACACTGGCATGGGGTGGGAAGGTAAGGTTGCCAGCTCAAGGTTGTGAAACTTCTGGAGATTTAGGGGGTGGAGTCTAGCAAGGACAAGAGTGGGGTACTATGCCATAGAGTCCAACCTCCAAGGCATCCATTTTCTCTAGGGGAACTGATCTCTGTAGTTTGGAACAAATTGTAATTTCAGAAAATCTCCAGGTCCCCCCATCGGAGGCCTGCATCTCTATCATCCGAGTGCACTGTCTCTGTGTCAACTTCTCTGTCGAAAGGCAGGAGCCCCCTGTGGAAAGGCAATGGCCTCATTACCGGAAATGATTTGACCTTCTCTCTACATCCTCACCAAAATAAGCATCTGATGAACTCTCTTTGCAAAATGGTATTTTCTCTTCTACACCAAGGCCTTGAGCATCAGAAAAGGCTAGGTCAGGGGAGTGAATTGCTTTGCTGACCTCCTGAGATTTCTTCTGGTTTTTATCTCACCCAATTGTAAATGAAATCCTCTGTAGACTTGTGCAATGGATAAGAGCAGAGAAATTAATGGTGTCTCTTTAGATCAAGGGGCAATCTTTCTCCCTCTGCTCAGAAGACAGTTTGCTACCCCAAGTGCATCAATGTGAATGAGAGCCATGTTTGTAATTGTTCTCCTTTTAAAAGTCATGATGTCAAAATAGCTGTGTGCAAAGATTCAGGATCTTATGGAGGTCCATAGTGTGAAGGAAACCTCTCTAAACAGGTGCAAGAGATGCAAAGAGATCCAGATCTTGGATGAGTCAGGCTGCAGGTCCTATACTGAGCAGGGGGTTGAACTATATGCCCTGTATGGACCCTTCCAGCTCTGTAATTCTATGACTCTAAGTCTAGAGTAAAGATAAAACAAGACTTCTATAAAAGTCACAATTACTTGTAAGGGGAAATTTCATCCACCACATCTTGTGCTATAGTTACTGTACCATACACTTTCTATGCTACCCATAACGATGAAGAATATCCTCTACAGAACCTGCCAATCCCTACCCCTCCTAGTTTGAGTTTAGTCTTGTTAGGGCTGTTAAGCAGAAAACTGATTGGCAGAGTCCCGGCTTGGGGAGGATGAGTCAAGCCTTCCCAGGAAATCAAAGAGATTTAGATCAAGCTGTGAGTTGTAAGTTAGAAAACATTTTTTTCTCTGAAGATCATTGTCAGAAGAGCCCTTCTGGATCAGGCCAGTGATCTATCTGTGGCCTCTGTAGATGATAATTTGGTGTATAGACAAAGATCCTATTTCTGCTTTTTTTTTACATTTTCTTACCTAAGCACAGTACTTAGAATGGAGGAAGGCAAAAGCAAGCCACCTTTGTTTCTCATTTGCCTTGAAAGCTCCTTGCTGGGGTTGCTGTTAAGTCAGCTGCAACTTGATGTCAATTTACACACAATACCATTTTTTGTATTGTTTATCATGTCTAATACTTACTTTGTGTTTTGGATTGCTGTAATCCTAGCCCTATTTCATTGCTTTCAAGATCTGATGATATTGGACTACACCATGATGCTTTGCTCCCCAAAACTGGCATTACGTAAGTATACAAACAAAGCAGTCTATGAGGATAAAGCACCTTCTCGATTGCATTGACCTACCATGTGTAATCTGCTTTTAGTCTAAGTGAGAAAGGTGGACTATAAAGAATGTAAATAAAGAGAAATCAATAAAATAGATTGGCTTTTATATCAAAACTAATGTATATTTTAAAATAGATCTACACAGGTTTGCTAGTGAGTACCAGTAACATATTTGCCCTCAAAAATGTTCCTTTTCCTGCCTTTCCTTTTACAAACCTGTGCACTAGTTATGGTTGTCACCCTTCCTCCTCCTTGCTCCATCTCTCAGACTGGTTTAGAACCATTGGCAGCCTTCTTGGCTATAACCTCAATCATATGGAACATTATCCAATTAGAGGTTTATCTCCATTGCAAGTCTGTAGGGTAGCATGTAAAGCTGTTTTATACTTGAGTGTTTTATTAAGTGCAGTGTCAAAGAATTGAGGCTTTTGAACTCTGGTGCTGGAGAAGACTCTTGCTAGTCCCTTGGACTGCAAGGCGAACAAGCCGGTCAGTCCTAGAGGAGATCAGCCCCGACTGCTCCTTAGAAGGACAGATCCTGAAGATGAAACTCAAATACTTTGGCCACCTCATGAGAAGGAAGGACTCCCTGGAGAAGAGCCTAATGCTGGGAGCGATTGAGGGCAAAAGAAGAAGGGGACGACAGAGAATGAGGTGGCTGGATGGAGTCACTGAAGTAGTCAGTGTGAGCTTAAATGGACTCCGGGGAATAGTAGAGGACAGGAAGGCCTGGAAGATCATTGTCCATGGGGTCACGATGGGTCGGACACACCTTTGCACCTAACAACAACCACAAGTGTCAAGTTGGATCATCAGTTTTTAACTTGGTTGTAAATTGCTTTTTTAAAAATGTTTCGATGGTATATTTCTCCTGATCCAGTTCGGAGTCTCCTTATGCAGGTGGGAAGGGGCATTTATATGTTTTAGTAAAGCAACTAAGACATGTGTATGACTCCAAAAACAATCTGAGAAGTGGGACAGGGGAAATGTTTACTCAGTGGGAATTTTTTACTTACTCTAGGAGTTTGTGTCTATAATAAATAGTTGGTGACTTAAGACAAAAGAAAAACTGCAGCGATTCATTAAAATATAGATGGTGGCATAATATGCCTAGATGTGTTCCTGAAAGCATATTTTGTCCATTTTTTACATCCAGTTCCACTGCTGAAGTGAAGAGCGTGTCTTCTGTCCTTACTACACAGAACAGGTTAGTAATTTTAAAAGGTATGATTGGGAGTTAGGAGAATTCTTTTTAAAAATAGAGCAAGAAGATGAAGCGGTTTCTCTTTCTCCAAGAGCAATACAGCAACAGTATTTAGAAAGTTTTAGTCCAGAGGCACCTTTAAGACCAAGGAAGTTTTCAAGGTATAATCTTTTGTGTGCAAACACACTCCCTCAAATACAGTGAAATTCTGTCTCAATATTGCTGAAGAAGATGGCTTAAGACAAAAGAGAAACTCACTTATCTGAGGAAGTGGGCTTGCACACAGGAGGTTATACCTTGAATAAAATGCTGTTGGTCTTAAAGGTGCTCCTGGACTCAAACTTTGTTCTGCTGCTTCAGACCAACATAAGTAACCACCTGGAAGTATCTAAATATGTGTTTACATGTAATGAATGGCATCAGGAGCTATAAAGGGGATTGTATCATGTGGGCCTTAAAATAAATATACAGTCATATATTTTTTCTCAAGTAAATAACCTTATTTGCCATTGTTCCATAAATGGGTAGAGAAGGTCAGAAAAGAGAAATGAGTATTTTTTGTTTGTTTGTTTAAATAAGGCAGCAGGGAGTTAATTTTAATCACACAAAAAGCTTTGCATGAATTTGTGAATGAGGGTGCATGCACACTAGCCCCTTTCCTCCCAATATTGATATTCATTTATTATATAGAATATGGGCAATGTTCTTCCATGCAATGTCATGATATCTGGAAGTGAAGTAATGCCAATCTAAGAACCGCTCGAAACTCTGTGGAAAAAATTGCAGTTTCTGGCAATTCCTAAAGCGGTTTGATGTCACTTGCAGATTTCTTCTGGAAGTCATGTCACACCTTTTTCTGGGTGGTGATCTTTTTATTTGTTTGTTTTTCTTTCACTGCTGGTCTGGGGCAGGGATTCCCTGCCCACAGTGTGTGCGTGTGTGTGTGTTTGGGGGGGGGAGGGCTGTGTCAACCCTAGCAAACAAAACATTCAGTCAGCAGGGAGACAATGGGGGCAGAAAGGGAAAAGGCTGGTCTGAAGTACAAATACTGCGAGGCAGTTCCTTTTCCCCTGTTCTATTCAAGGACAGCAGAGTGTCAATAATGCTGACCTAAAATTATATCATCGGGAGTGAAGGAGAATGGCAGGCGTCTCCCTACCACACTGCACTAGGATTGCATTAGCACTCTGTTCATAAGAAGAAAGGGAGAGACAAGAAGGCCTGAAAAGCTCTAAGGGAAGCTTGCTTTGCTCTTGTTTAAAATTATGTTTGCTGGGTATTAGTAGAAAACACCTGGGGACCTACGTCTTTGGTCACGGGTAGAACATGTTCTTTACTTAGGCTCCTGTGCACAAGAACTGCTTTAACTGAATTGACTAAAGCATTGGCAACTTTCCCTTTCCTTGTTGGTACCCAGGATTTTACTCTGAAAAGGGCACTGATCACAGACTGTTGTGTTTACTCTTTACTGGTGCTCAAATGAGAGGGAGACTAACCTTCCTCAGTCCTCTGTAGTTCGTGATGCCCCTCAGGCTACTGCTTTAGCAGGTTTCACTACCTCTGTTCAAGGTTTCCCTGCCTGGATCTTTCGGTTGTGTCTATCTGTGGTTATATGCCTTGATGAGGATGATAATCTGGTCTTCAGGTTTTATACTATCCAAATCTACCTATGTTATAACCCCAGGAAGGCTTCTTTTTCATCAGCTGGTCCCTTGCTGTCCTCTTTAACTCAATGCACTTGCTTTGGCCAGATATTTCCTAATGTCAGTCACAACATACCAAGGATCCCAACTGATACAGAGTCTACTACTGCAGAATTTTTTTGCTTCAATTGATTGGAATAAAAGGCTCTCAGTGGTGCTGCTATAGCACTGAAATGCTATATTGCTAACTGAAATGCTATATTGTTTTACCGCTATAGCACTTAATTTAGACGTTAAGAAGCTAAGAGAGCCAGTTTGGTGCAGTGGTTAGGAGTGCGGACTTCTAATCTGGCATGCTGGGTTCGATTCTGCGCTCCCCCACATGCAACCAGCTGGGTGACCTTGGGCTCGCCATGGCACTGATAAAACTGTTCTGACCGAGCAGTGATATCAGGGCTCTCTCAGCCTCACACACCCCACAGGGTGTCTGTTGTGGGGAGAGGAATGGGAAGGCGACTATAAGCCACTTTGAGCCTCCTTCGGGTAGGGAAAAGCGGCATATAAGAACCAACTCTTCTTCTTCTTCTTCTAAGATTGTACTGAGCAAAAGAGCAGGGGAGGGAGGAGTGGCACTGTTTAAAATGACCCTAGCACTTCAGAGGCAGCTCATTAATGGAAGGAAATTTGCTGTATGGAAATGCTCATCTCTATATCACTTTACTCTGAATCAAGCCAACAGCGAATAACACCCGGTTTAGAACAGTAATGTGAAAATTTTCACAGTATTAAAAAGAATAATTGGAGACTGGGGCACAGTGGTTTCAGCACCTTCTGCTCCATTTTCCCATCCCAACAACTGCCCTGTGAGTTAAGATATGCCAAGGAAGAGAGTGACTGGCCCAAGATCCCTCTGCAAACATCCATGGCCAAGTGGGGATCCAAACCTGGGTTTTCCGGCTCCTGCTCCGGCCTTCTCACCGCTGCACCATTCTGCTTCTCAGCTGTCATTTGCAGCACACTGATTCTTATGGCTGCGGAGAGTATTTGTGACATCCGATATTTGTGATAACTTCTTTGGTCAAAGGAAGTCTAAAATACAACCTACTCTGTTAATTTTTCTCTGCATTTGATTTGTATACTAGGATCAAGGGGACCTTGGGTGACGCCGTGATGCTTATGGTTGATGCGGTGAAAGAGGACAAAGAGAAGACAAAGCGTGTCACCAGTGGAAGGAAGAAAAGCAAGAAATAACTAAGACTGGAAGGATTTTGGGGCAATATAGGCAAATAGTTAATGCTCACCAAGAGGTAGATACTGATGTGTATGTGGGTTTTTTTAAATTATAAAGAAGGTATCTGATGCTTAACATCTACGATTCAAAATACTTAGGGAGGAATTGTTTTGTTTCTTTCTATGCTATTTCATAGTGTATGTAATTACAATGCTCTCCAGCCACTTTTGGGCCTAGATGGGTTTCATGGCATCAAGTCATCTGACGACTACCACTGCACCTGAATGAGGTGTGCAAATTTCATGATGGCAAGTTTTCCAGTGGTTGCTGCTGAGCCTGGCTCAGGGCAGGAAGGAAAGGCCCCTTCCCCCTGCCTTTTACGGGTAGAAACCAAGGTATGATGGCTGGCAATATTACTGTGGTTGTCTAGCAACCCTTGCAGTGGTCACTGAGCTCTCAGTGATGCAAACACTGCTCCTATTATTTTTTTGGAAGTTAACCACCCACTTTTTAGGTATCAGATTTTTCTGAAAACTTTTTCTGAAAAGTTTTTTTTCTGAGGTTTATAGAAACTTCTGTGTTGGGTCTGTTCAAGTATCCATAGATGGAGCCATTTTGATAATCAGATATATTTATATAATACTAAAGCATGTGATTTTCATAATTAACCTTCAAATCAGCTATGGTTTAAGTAGGGCTGTGTTGAATATGGTGGCCTGTTGGATTTGGACCTGGAATTCTTCACCTTGGAGCCCTCTTCAACTATAATGTTCACTAGGAGACCTTTCCCAATTTAGCAAACTTATCCCTCAGGGCTGCTATGATGATAAAATAGGATTACCTTTCATTTGTTGCCCTGAGCTCATGGAGGAAGAACAGAAAGCAAATGTGATTGATTGGGTGCTTTCATATAAAAACACAGGATACAAATAATGTAAAATAAAGAATACAAATGTAAAGCCTATGCTACCTACAAGGGAAATTCTATTTGTCTCACACATCTTATCTCACATTAACAACATTTACACGTAGCACATCATGCTCAGGGGTGCAGTTAAGTGATGAGTGGAAATGGTCTTAGAATTACAGAGAGAGAGCATTGCTTTATCTAAATTGTCTCTGAGAACAAAGTTCATTTCCCTTTTCTCAGTCAGAGGAGATGTAATATATATGTCTCAAACTGGTCAATTAAGCAGGTTAACCTAAGAGACCACAGTTAGAAAAAAATGACCTGTTATTGAGAGAAAGTGTTCTTTGAAGAAGAGTCAGCCATGACCTCATTTTGATGGATTGATTTTTTTAAAGAGCCTATTTGTTGTTCCAGGCCTAATAATGAACTTATTTAGTATGAGGCTTAAACAATGCAATCCAGAAGCAGAAGAGACAGGTTTGTAATCGTATCACTATGGCCATCAAATGTTGTGAAAGAGATGGATTCAGATCTTTGATACATAAAGCTTTAGTGAAGATTTAGAGGGTACATAATACGTTATAATTGTTTCAGTACACGTTTAGAGACAAAGAATAGCTTTTAAATAATCTTTTGCGGTCAGTATGCCTACAAAATTAGCATACAACAAGGACGTTATTCTATCCCTTACAGATGTCAAAAGAGACAGTAAATAACTCAAGTTGGGTGGGGGTTCTCAGATTCCTCTGCCACCACTGGGATTTTTTATTTTTTGGTTCTCACCTTTCAATAAAGCAAGCCAGTATTGGATGCAATAGCTTTGTGACAAAGTGTCCCCCAGTGGGTGCAATAAATTAATATGGGTCTGGAAATTGCCATCGTTAAAGAGACATTTTATTAGACTTGCTGTCTATTTGTTTTCCATGCAGACTCATTCTCATTATCTATAAGGCACGGTGTGGTTTTGACATAGCTCATGCCTGTATGGATTCTATTGCAAAATAAAATAATCAGAAAGATTCAATGACTGTATGAGACCACCAGGGAATAGGAATTATTGGTTTTGTTTTCCTTTTTCCTCATGAGATTCTGCCATCATGGGACTCATCTGGGGCTCCACAGTAAACTAAGGAGGTAGGCTTGGTTTTAGCCTGGCACCTGCCTTGCTGAATAAAATATATAGCTAATCTAATTTAGTCCCCTGTTTGCAACAAGTGGGCAACTGTGGCTAGCTCTATGACCCGAAATATCCCTATGACCATGTGGAAATTTCTCTGGTTGAGAGTTTTGAATGAATGGCCTGCTCATTACAGTGTTTGTGAACAAGTAAATCTGGCTTCACCCGCACACAGTTGGATATAATATAGCAATAATTTGCAATTACATTGTCTTGTCCACAGACAATAATTCAGTTGCAAATAATTGCTAAAGCACCATCTACCCTGTGTTTCCCTCATTTTCTTTGTTACTAAAGCTCCCTGTTTATGATGGAGAGACTCCCACATTAGTTTGCCTCCCTCCAGTTTCAGTCCCCAACTGCAGCAGATCAACTCTGAGCTTCTACTTGTTGCCCACCAGTTTTCGTTTTTTGAACACCCACCCAGAGAAGTCCATCCAGAGAAACTAATCAACTGAGAATGTTTCTCCATCACCACCTAGGACAATCAGCAAGGGAGTCCTGCAGGTTTAGAGGCAGGACACCAATTGTCCAATCACAGGAGACTTGAAGGGGGGAAGCCAGCACATTATCACCAGCCAGCAAAGAATGCAGCATCCTGTATAAGGGGGAGGACATTACAAAACTGCCACAGAAAGAGTGGATTAGGGGACAGCATGACAATGCTACTTTCCCAGCACTTCAGTAGATACCACTGAATACCAAAGTCTCATCATGTGAAAGGCTTAAGATGTACTTATTTATTACTCTTGCAACCTGCTCTTTACATAAAAGGCTAATAGTGGTCCAACTATTTCAAATATTTTCATAGAGATTTCTCTCCTTTTAAATCTGTGCTTCGCCTTGACCTAGATAACCCAGGCTAGCCTGATCACATCACATTTGGGAAGCTAAACAGGGTCAGCCCTGATTAGCATTGGAATGCAGAGGCAGGCAATGTCAAACCATCTCTGAACATCTTTTGCCTTGAACATATCTTGCCTGAGCCAGCTTGCTGGGAGGGGGTCTAAAAATCCAATAAACATAAGACCCTATGGGGTTAGCTGTGATTTGAATGCACTTTCTGCCACCACTCTATGCTTTGGATGTTTTAGGTATTACAGTGGTGTTCAGTCATTACCTACATGAATTCTGGGTTTTTAGGGGTGGGGTGGGAGCTTTGCCACTTTAGTTTATGAGCAAAAGGCAAAAATAGTGCATCTCAGTCTCTTATTCTCCCATTCAGTTTTGCGGGGGATTCCTGGCCTTACTCTCAAGTGTAGGGAGCTGTCCGTGGTAGAACGTCTTGAAGAGACTTGCCCAGTGTGTGTGGTAGGAAGGAACTTATCCGTTGAATTGTGCAACACTGCCTCTGTAGCTGGGTCAGCTCTGGCTAACAGTTTACAGAGGAAGTATCCAAAGTTCCTTTAAAAAAATTTGTCCTTAAAAATGTCTAAGTAAATAGAAAGGCCTTCATGAATCCAATGGACCAAAAACTAAGAAGGGTTTGGGGAAAGCATTCAGATTTTCCACATTTTGTGTGAATGGGAATAAATCAACCACATCACATCATTCTCCCCATACGAGAACACTTGTAATATGCACTACTGGATAAGATGATGCTGGTAAGTGGGACCTAATTTTTGGTTGAAAGTATATAACTTATCACCTCCACAGCTCAACTATATCTAGATCTGTTCAAGGCCAGATGCTTGCCTCAAAGAGAGGAATATTTATCCGGGAGGGGGGGGGAGGAGGGGAATTCTTTGGTGTAGAACTAATTTCAGGTTCCATTTATGACAGTAAGGGAAGCATCTTACATATGCTTACTAAGTTTCTATGGTCTATGGAAGTAATTTGGGATTGTGCTGCTGTGATGGTAAAGATTTGTTCACTTAAATCTGAGCTCAAGCATTTTCATAGTCAGGATTTGAGTGGTCAGTTTCATTCCCACCACCTGATTCCCTAGATATACTGTTCACTGCTGTATACCAACCCTTTATCAAATACCTGGGAATATTTGTGACATTGTACCTGCTTATTGACTGGATTCTACTTTCCTGCAATGGGACTAGATGAACTGCTCCCTGTTATTATCTGAATAGTGATTTTAAAAATTTTTAGCTTTTAGAATATAATTATCTATGGTCGTACACATACTATAGAAGCATAACATTATAAATTTTCTAGGTCTTATGGACATGGGCATTTGAAATATTCTAGGCAAATTTGTATGACATTCAATCCGTACTTGCTGGAAAAGTCATGGCTTACAGGTGGAGCACCTGCTTTGCCTGTAGAAATGCCAAGTTCAATCCGTGGCATTTCCTGCCAAGGGATCTCAGTTGCAGGTGGTGGAAAGAAACTTCCTCTGTCTCAAAAAAACCTGACGGCAGGAAAGTCCAATTTATTACAAGACAGCTGCATAAATTTGAATTCACTTATCTCCACCTTTAAGGCTTATTCACACAGTCTTCTGTACCCACTAAGAAGAATGATCATATCATGGTTTAATACTATGTTTTTTTTTAAATATGTGTATTTTTTAAAATATGTGTTTGGATATCATACATATTGGGAAGTGTGATGTTTCAATACTCAAATGGTTAACCCAGAAGCCAGACTGCATATCCCCCAACCTTTCTCTCCAGTTAGAAAGTAGCAGTTTTGACAAGGCAGAAATGTTTCCCAATTGTTAAAATACCCACTTTTCCCAATTTTGTTTGGTACCATGGTTTCCCAAATTCATTGCTGTTTTTACCAGATTGAATTGGTTGACTGGGTGAGCCCACCCAGACACCAATTATCTGGCGGACAGAAGAATTCAAAATATCATACTGCCAAACAGATGCAGCGACAGAATCTCACAATGAGGCCAAATCTAGAACACATCAATGAAAAGGAAATACTTTAGCCAGAAGTATCAGCCAAAAATGGAACACACTGAGGGTAATAATGATGGAAAGCTGAACAGCTGTCATTCATGAATGCAGATGTAGCTTTGTAGACTACAGTTGGAAGTCTGAAGTATCTTGCAGGAAAACAATTTGGGGTTCAAACATTTATTTCTTGAACTGGAAGCAATTCCTACATCCCGCAACCCTTTTCCTGTATACTTTTAAACACTCTTGAAGGGACCACCCTGTGCTGGTCTAAGCACTAATATACACCGTAGTGCTTTCCTCAGCATTCACAGCCATTATATTCACACCCAGAATGATCCTGCATGAAACAAACATCAGATTTGGTAAATGCAACTGCCTTGATTCTGAGGGCCTAGTTACACTATCTGTATGAGGTATGATTCTTAAGTGTATTCCCAAGACCTCCTAAGAGGCTCAGTGATGTGTAAAGGCGATCAAAAACGTACATGACCAATGCATAATACAGCATCTACCAACCTGCATTTTTCTGTGTTTGTATATCTCCCTACCACATTTTATGGGGTTTAGCAAGGGAAACACATAGATGTCTGCTGTATAAAGGGTATATCATCTGTCCTCTTAATATTTCTTGGAGGAGGAGTGTGTCTCATGGCTTAACACCCACTCAGGCCGGCTGTCCCACCCCTGAGTGCTTTCACCTCCAACCGGCTTGCATATCTGTCCAGCGGCCAGCCAATCACTTTCCATCCCCCACCCCTGACCACCCCCTTCTTCTTCCACTTGTCTCTGAGGCTTGGGGGCTGCAGATCCCTGCTGTGTGAGAGGTGCCCCTGCTGGTGAGTTCCCTAACAGCTGCCTGCAGCCTTTCCAGGTCCGGGGGGGAGGGGGAGGCCTTCTGCAGAGTTTTTCCACCCAACCCCTCTAATTTAGCGTCCGTTGTATTCCTGAATGCAACGGGCTTGACCCCTAGTATAAGTATAAAGTTTTGCCATTAAAAATCATACTCCCCCCATCAATCAACATTCTGAATCTAAAGTATAAATATATGCAAATTCAAAGATATTTCAAAATTATATCAGTTTTTATTTATATCTCTGAATGTTCAATGTATGTTAACATTTTGTCAACATGAACATAAGAGTCCAACACTTCCATCCAGCCCATCCAGCCCAACACTTTTTATGATACAGTGGCTGAAACACAGGTGCCATAAGGAGGTCCACCAGCAGGGCCAGAACTCCAAAGGTCCTCCCAGTATTGTCCCTCAAGCATCAAGAATACAGGGGACAGGACTGAATGCCCCTGGAGGGACCTTCCAAATCCATGATTCTTGGACATCACTGCTCCAGACATAGTGTACAGCATATACCTTGTGGCTAATAGCCAGTCCCCTCTTGAAATGCTTGTAGCCACCATCACTTCCTGTGTCGGTGCATTCCACATGTTAATTATTCTTTGATACATCTGTGATATGCCTGGAACAAATCCCTAATGGAAAGTCCTGAATTCTACAGTGGAACATGAGGGCTTTCTCCTTCTTGACACCCATTGTGACCCTATGACTCGAAGAGGACAGACGGAGGCTATTTATTCATCTGTATAAGGTGTGTGTGTGTGGGGGGGGGGAAGCAGCGTTCAAGGGTAATAATGTCCAAGTGATGAATGATCCAAGTGAGGCTGGAGACATTAACCCAATAGAAAAAGAACTGTTGGACAATGGCTGCTCATCTGTGTATGTAGAATTGTGTAACCAGAAGGTTTAAAAAAGTAAAAAAAGATTTACTGGATGCAATAAGACTGGACTGAGATGAGGAGAAAACCCCAAATGCCACAGAGATTTATTGGCTGTAATAAGGCTGGAAAAGAATAGTGGACAGTTTTAAAAAGATGCATTAATCACGAGCACATGTTTCTAGGAGCAGCTGTGGAGGAAGCTATCCATTGGGATTTATGGGTTACAATGTCATTCCAAGTGGCAGTACAGTCACAAGCTGCAGCTGCCAACGTATCTCTGTTCCTGGATGTCTCCACCAAGAGCCAAAGGCCGAGGGCACAGCTGGCCCACATACACATGTTAGGCAAGGAGACCACAAGCTGTCCTCCTCACTTCAGGTCAATTTACAGTTTGTGAGAACGGATGAGGATTGCCAGCCAACTAACCAGGACTTTGGCTCGGACCCAGAATAGCATTTCCATTGGGACAAGGATTTCTGCCTGCAACGTGTGACTTTCTCACTTCCCTTCTTCTGTAGCACCCAGGAATCCACACACTGAAGTCCTGTTCCTGGGGGGCAGGGACTCACAGGAACAGGATTGGGTCATTTCGGGCTGCCAAGAGAAGTAGAGGGAAGAAACTCACACTTTGCAGGCAGAAATCTTGCACTTGCAGTAACACTAGTACCTGCGGTAACACTAGCCTTTGTCTTACAAAATTTTACTGTCGTAGTGTTTACCCCCAACTAAAACAGCTCCAAGGACATGAAATTATCCTTCCCTTTCTTCATTCTCTTTGTTGTTGGGCCTAAGAGCTTTGTGGATCAGGTTAGTCCAGGCGACCATTCTGTAGGCACCAGCTTTACCAGAAGGTCCCCCAGTGGGAACTTGGAGAATGGCTTTTTTTTTTATAGTTCTCTTCCTGGCTTCTTCCAGCAATAGCTGAACATGACTGTTTCCCTAAAGACTTTTTGGGAATTATTGTATTTTGCTGGGTTTAAGTATTGATTTTAGGGAGGGAAGGTGGCATGGTTTAGCCCAATCTCATCAGGACTCAGAGGCTAATTGGAGTCAGTACTTGGAAGGAATGCCACCAAGGAATACTCTGCAGAGGAAGGCAACAGCAACTCAGCTCAGCTTCTCACTTGCCTTGAAAGTCCCTTGCTGGGATCACCACGTATACTACAACTTGAAAGCATTTTAGACATACACGCACCAATACTGATTTTACCTTATTTACTTAAAAGGAAGATGACCCTGAATAGAAGTTGAACCCCCCCCCCCCCAAAATGTTATATGCAAGGAGGATTTTTTTTAAATTATTGGACAGAACTATCATTTGTATAGCTAGGTTTGAGTCCTGTAGCAGCTTAGAAATCAACAAAATATTGAAGATATACTCCTTGGAGAGTCAAAGCTCTGTTTGTCAGACCTTGTAATATCTCATCAGCTCCACTGCCTGGGCTGCCACCGCCACTAGCACCTGAACCTCTGGCACCTGGGCCGCCATCTTGATGCCCCCCCCCCGATGATGTTAAGGAAAAAGATTTTGCATTTGTTCTTCCAATAAACCAAACAATAGCTGCAACTGAATGTACAAAGGATGCTTATCAGCCTTTAAAGATCTAAATGACCTCAGATCAAAGGTAACACAAAGGTGTCGAAGGAACCACCTTTCCCCTTATGAACTTGTCCATCATCTAAGGTCAGCAGATATCATCATTCTCCATGAGCTGCCTTGAGTAAGGTGAGACAGGTGGCTATGCAGGAGTAGGCCTTCAAAACTTTCAGTTCCAAGCCTTAGAATTCCTTGCCCCTTTAGGGCTGGTCACCAGGGTTGGCTAAAACCATTCAACTGCCTGAAAAAACTGTTTCCCTTGCCACCCCATTGAGATACTGGATGGAGATACCTTGCTGCTCTCCTTGCAAGCCTCAAAGTGGGTTTCTGAGGCCATGTCTTCATCCAGAGATGAAGCAAGGGCAAGAGGAGGCTCCTTGCTTTCTGTGCCATCACTGCTGGGGTCCGGGACAGGCTAGATGAAAGCCTGCTCTCATAAGTACTTTCCCTCTTCTCCTCCACCTCCTCTCCCTCTCCACAGCAAAAGTCACTCAAATATCTTCAGGAAGTGCCACCTCAGCCCTAATGATCAGAATACAATGACATCTGCCTCCCTCTTAGAGTACAATTAGCTGGAGAAAGGGAGTGAGGAAAGGTGGTTGGGTGTCTAGGGAAAGGAAGGAATGGTATGGCCTCATTATAATGGTGACTGAAATGATCATTTGTGTCACAAACCTGCTAGTAGGTCCTGCAGAAGATGGTAGAGTTTTTTTTTCTTTCTTTCCTTCCCCAAAGTAAGGGTAGCACAAGACTGAATCCCTTTCTGATGGTATTGTTAAAAGCCTTGAGGATTTTCCTCCCTCTTTTGCTGCAGATTTGGGCTATATGTTACTGTTCTGAAATGTTATTGATGAACTATTGGTTTTCAGCTTGGTGGTTTATATTTCTGTTTTTGCTGGTTTGTGTGTGGTTGATGTTTTAGAGTTTTATAGTATATACTGGCAGAAGAGTTAACTCAGCTGTGAGACAATGGGAATTTGCTGCATGTTCTTTCACCACTCTGCTATTCCTGTCCACTTCTTCTACCTAAGCTGAAGATATGGAGGATTTAGGTATGCATCATAAGAATGCTCAGAAACATCCAGGTTTCCTCAAGTACTTTTAGATCCAGATTAGCTTTGCAATGTAGCCATCTGGATGCTGAAGAGAATGACAATCAGGTAAAAGCTTTGACTTCCAGGTCCTTTTTTTTGGAACTTCTGGGAACTTCTGGGGATATCTGGTTGGCCACTGTCAAAGGAAGGATGTTGGACTAAATAGACCATTGGTTGGATCCAGCAGGATTCTCCTAATATTGTAGTTGCTGCTTATAAGTAACTTTTTGTTAGGAATGCTGAAGCCTTTCTAATCCACTCTTATCACATGTTGCTCACTGTGACGCGTTATGTACGGGCAGGAATGCCCGTGCTGGTGGCGGCAGGGCATCGGGGAAAATCCCCGATTATGCATGCCCCTGCCACCAGCGTAGGCATGGCCCGGCCCAGGGCCACAGAAGGCCCATGTTATGTGAACGCGGGAACTTCCACAGTCCACGGAATACTGCGGGCATCAGCAGGGGCTGGGGCAGGCTGACGCCATGCATAATTGACTATGCCGGGCCTTTTGGCCCGCCCGGCCCCAAACTACAGTGCCCCTGTGAGCTCTGCAGAGCCGCGGAGCCAGGAGTAACATCCCCCTGCCCCCACCGTAGCATGTGGTGGGGGCCCACCCCACCCCACTCCCACCCTGGCCACTGCCACTGCCTGGCCTTGGTGAACAGTGCATGTGCACGCACTGTGCTGGGGCATCCACGTACACTGGGGGAGTCCCATCCCTGTGCATATACGGGGAACCACAGGGCATCCTGCCCTGCCACAGTGGCACGGCAGCCACCCAGCATAGCAGCCGCCATGCATAATGGATTTGTGAGATACATTTCACACTTGCAGGATTGTCAGAGGTACTTCCTCTGTCAATAGGCTTCCAGTATTTCTGTGATGGGGAAGAAATTCTATATATTCATTCCCATTCCCCACAACATGACTGGTCCATCTGCAAAATAGTGGAGCTTTAAAATAGCCCCCAAAATTCAAGAAGATGCTGCTGCATTAGCTTAATCAAACTAATTAGTCCCTTCCAGTCTACCCAGAAGGGCTAGTACTGAGAGCTATGTTATGTTTATTCTTCTGCAGACCTTCTTTTGCAGATAGAAAAATAATTGATCAGGATTGCCTTATGAGATAAACACCCAGTTGTAAAAATGGCATTCAAATGTCCCATTTCCTTTGAAGAAAATCAATGGGATTTAGGTTTCTGAAACCTAGCATGGCTACAAGAAACCTCCACCTCTCTACTGATAAACAGCATCCACTGGTTCCTAGTCCAGCAGAATCAGACTCCCATATATCTAATCACAGTGCCAACAACTTTCATTAATGAAACTGAATGTGTTTTGAGCCTATCTTAAAGATGCATGCAGGATATGTGGGACATGTCATATTCTACTCCAGAGTCCCATCACATCAGTCTGCTAATGCTGCTGACAAGGTAAAGTTTCAGAAATTCCCATTTAATTGGCATGTTAACCCCAGTTTATGACTGTACTGCATCATTGTAAGAGCACAAAAGCGCCATCGACCTATAATGAATCTGGCCCTGAATCTTTCAATACCTTTTAATGCCTCTGTTCATTTGTTTTTATATGTTTTGGTCTCCAGCTTTCTTGATCTGATGTGTTTTCACCAAATCAGTCATCCCTTAGAGGTCACCAAGCAGCTTAAAAATGAAGACTAAAATTTCAAGCAGTCCCATGTCCATTAGATACCGAAAGTTTATTTGTAGGCTTCTTTGCATCCTCTCTATATGTTGACGCAGAAATGTCCCAGCGAGACCAATGGGACTTACTTTAAAGTGAGTGCTTCAAAAGTTTCAGCATTGTCAAACTACATATTATATAAAATTGAGCATAATTCTTCTCTTTAAAAAAAAAAAGAATAAAAGCCACGAAAGGCTTCAGACTTTAGTAGATCACCATCAGGGGCCATTTTTTTAAAGCTCTGTTGACTGCTTGCACATTCAGTATAGAGGGAAAATAGATTTACATTCAATTGAACAGATAATGCTTTTAAGCCTGTCAATAATTCAGAACAGGCAGTTAAGCCTAAGCTTTAGAATTCATTTCAACTAATACATAATGGGGGTTTGTGACAATGGACTAAGTTTGCAGCAGTTTAAAGATACTCCTAGCTACTGATTCTTTCTAGATCCAATTCAAAATGCTGATACTGACTGAAACTCTAAATGCCTTAGGAACAGAATTCTTGAGGGCCGCCTCCATCCATGTAACCATCATACCCCAAGATGCTTCACCTTCAGCCAATTATCCTGTCTTTTCATTGTTTTCTTCCAAACTTCTAAGCTGTTGTTGGTTATCTTCATCTCTCTCTATCACACACAAACAAACACAAGTCACTCTTTCTCTTTTTCTCTCTCCCCATTTGAAGAATATCAACTTGTTCAAACTCTGATTGGTAATCTGATCCTTAGGTAGAGATCGTTGACATAGTTTCTCTGCCTCTCAGAAAATAATCTCCTTATAGCTCAGCTAACCAGTCTGAGCTATAAAACTAACAACAGATGGTTTATGACCATCTATCTATCTATCTATCTATCTATCTATCTATCTATCTATCTATCTATCTATCTATCTATCTATCTATCTATCTATCTATCTATCTATCTATCTATCTATCTATCTATCTATCTATCTATCTATCTATCTATCTATCTATCTATCTATCCATCTATCCATCTATCCATCTATCCATCTATCCATCTATCCATCTATCCATCTATCCATCTATCCATCTATCCATCTATCCATCTATCCATCTATCCATCTATCCATCTATCCATCCATCCATCCATCCATCCATCCATCCATCCATCCAGAGATTGATAAATGTGAAATCCTGAGCCATGATAGAAAGCAGACGGTGAACTCTCATGACTCTGTCACAAGTTGCTCAACTTTTGTTTTAGCTCCTTCCCCATCTCATAATTCACAAAGCTGGGAAACACAATGATCAGAAAGTAGGGATTAGTCTAGTCTTGGCCTTCTACTAGAGACTGCTTTATCCAAAATTTCTCCACTATTGGTAAGGAGACATGGAGTCATGGGCTTGGCAGATGAAATCTCTAAAGATTGAACTGGTTTCTTGTTTCATGGCTAGTAAGTAATAGAAATCCTGTATCTCAGTCAGGAAGATTGTCAATATGATGTAGTATTTGGAACATCTATCACTCTAGTCTAGAAGCTATCTCCATTGAGCAACCACTGACCTATCTGCAGGCTGAAATGCTAGGTAGTCTATGGAACGGAAATCTTCACCATAGAATATACTCTATATGGAAGCTGTGGCAGCCTTAATAGGGACCAAGGAACTACTGGTATCCCAGTCAGATCATGTAGTTGTCTTCACTCAGCCTACAGTCATCAGAAGGAGGGTACAGCTATTTACAAAAGGGCTTTTGTGTCAAGCCAAATCCATTATTGGTGGAAGTTAGGTGTTCATGAGGGGAGGGGGAAAGTATGGGTACCCTAAAGGGACCTAGTTTTCCAAAGTTCTTTAGATCTGGCTGAAAAATTATAAATTAGACATGTACTGGTAAAAATGGGAGAAACATTAATAGTCTCCATTTTTCTATGCAACTCACACACTGGTACCTTTCACTCATATTGAATTACTGAAGGCAAATTCAGGTTCCATTATGACTTGACCATCCACATGTAAAAGGGAAGTAATAACTGTAGTGGACATCATAATGTGAGTTACATAAATCTGAGATACTTGGCAAAATTCTAGAACCTTTAGACATGAATGCCTACTTCATGATTTTTAAAACCTATTATCCATTTTTAATATTATATGGTTTTGCAAAATATAAGCATTTTTTAAAGTATGAAGGCATGACTTCAAATGCATGTTGTTGCTTTCTGTTCCCTTTTGAATTGCCATAATTAGATTAATCTACTTAATCTACTAACCAAATTTCATATTGTTTAAACCAAAGCGAACAGCTCTAAATAGAAGCCATGATCTGAATACTGCAGATGAAAGGACTAATCCTGCATCCTCTAGATCAGCATCGCAGGTCATGTTGAGCACAATGGTAGTTAGATCCGGTGCTTTAAAAGTGCACAGAATGATTACAAAGATGAGTGTGTCATTACACAGACCCAGCTGTTTAGATAATAAACCATATAAATAACATATTAAATTCACCTCCGCCTGAAAACATTCACTCTGTGCAAATAGACCAAATTAAAAAAAAAATCCAGCAACAACAAACAGCCAACTCCATTTTCTTCTTTGTGTGCGCAGTAGACCCTAAACGTTCAATAACCTGCCATTTGAGAAATAGGATCGTCAATATCTCGGGCATATTTTTTTTATTGGGATTCACTTTAATTCTACATTATTTATTTCATATACAGTCGAATCAAAGCACTGTGAAGTGAGCCAATATCTTTGGTTTTGACTTCAGGCTTTGGCAGCGGATGCACGAGTAAATATCTCTTCACTCCCTCCCTCCTCTCAGCGTCTAATGGAAGTTTTATGACTGTTGCAAGAACGTTGACTGTCTGATGTGGTAACTCCAATAATCTTCTCTCTCTTGAGCCTTGGGGACAACGGGGAAAGGCTAATAAATTTTGATTTTTATTATAGGCCTCACTTCATCCGCACACAGATGAGAGAGAAAGGCAAAGGAAACATTGTGCAATGCTGGAGAGGAGGGCAGTATTAGTACTGCTGGCAAACAAGAAAACAGAGCAATAGATTATATATTCTGTTATTAGTAGTCACAAAACTTAATAGCCCTGCTAGCACGGTCAGCTCAAAATTTTTGAAAAGGAGGAGTTCATCAGGAGCTCCTGCATTTCTTTTATGGGCATTGTTCACTGCCCATGCATCGGTTCTCTTGGCTCAGAAAATGTGTATTTAGACTTGCCAGCCCCTTACTGAGGAGCAGGGCTCCCATGCCCCAGCTGGTGTTGTGGTGGGAGAAATATAAAATAATATGACTGTTAGTGGATAGCATGATGTTATGCCTCTCTAGGAATTAGCTAGAGGGCGTCACCCCAAGGGTCAGACATGACTCGGTGCTTGCACAGGGGATACCTTTACCTTTACCTTTAGGAATTAGCCTAAACTCTGTGCTAAAACCAGAGAGTTTTTGGTAATACATAGAGAAAATGATATAACGTTTGGGGATTTTTCATCAGCCAAGATCCCCTTTGCCCCCTTAGGAATATGGTATTGCAAAAATAATAAAAATAAAAGGCCCCTGCCCCTCTGCCCCCCACACAGCAAAACCTTTTTGCCCCAGCTGCCTTGTGTGGAGGCAGAAATCCAGGGTGAACAGTGTGTGCTGCCAAAAATGGTCCCCCATGGAGACACAGGAAGCAGCATGGCTGCCACCGTGCAGAATGGATATGAGGGATTCTGTGTAAACCTGATTGGTTTCCTTCTCTCTGCCTTGATTGCTCTACAAAAAGATCCCTGAATCATCCATCAAAATGCAAGCCTACTTTTTGTACACCTGTCGCTCAAACCACAATTGTATGAATGTAGGAATTGCCTTCTCAGTCAGCAGTAAAGTCCAGCAAGGGTATCATGTTATCACTAATAGGGACTAGCTAGTTGTCTGGGAATGTTCCTAGCAGATCATGCTGGAGATACACCTCTTGGTCTGTGGCTAGCATCTTGGCTCTCACTACAAACTGCCATTTTCTTCTGTTTTTGTCAACAGCCACTTATTGAGTGATATTTCATGAATGTTGCTGTTCATTTGTTATGACTATTCTTTCCTGGTGGCCTTCATAGGAGCCTGCGTATACGAGCAGCATATTGATAATGCTTTGTGGAAAGAAACACCATTGTCTGGGGCTCCTAGTGTCTGTCAATCATTCTCATCATTGTCTTCTGTTGAAATGGAAATCCTGATCTATTAAGTTTGTGCTCACGGTAAGCAGTTCAGACCAGCACATGAGCCCCCTGTTGGGAAAGGAAGAGCGCTTGGACACATATTGGTTGTATGATCTCATCCCAAATTTATTAGGGGTTGAAAGAAGAAATGTAGCTCTGGCATTTAGCTATTGAGCCTGACAGGATCACAAAAGTAAACATCTCCACAGTGGGGGAAGAGAAGAGGAAGAGGATGAGGAATTGGTTCTTATATGCCACTTTTCTCTACATGAAGGTCAGGCTTAGCACTTAGGTCAGTGGTTCATAACCTGGGGGTCGGGACCCCTTTGGAGGTTGAATTATCCTTTCACAGGGGTTGCTGCAGGGCAAGCAAGCAGCTTGGCCGTGGGGGGGGGCACCATCCACACAACAGCCTTGCGGAGTAGATCAAGATAGAGCATTCATCTGTCTGGACAAGCAGAAAAGAGCGAGATCAGCATGGTGGAACAAGAGGCAGAACTGAACTGAGAAACCCTGAGAAAATAACAATTTATATACAATCATGAACAATGGATCTTCATGCCATTGGTCAGCTTCAGTTTAATTTCTGTGAAAGAACACTTGCATAATTTTATGGTTGGGGGTCACCACAACTTGAGGAAATGTATTAAAGGGTCATGGCATTAGGAAGGTTGAAAACCACTGGCTTAGGTGTTCAAATTCCTCTTTGAATTCTTTATTTTTGGCAAATAATTAGGATTAAGAAAATAGCACACAACATTGAGGTTGTTATGTGCCCAATTCAGACCTGAAATGTGGTGCATGCAGAGGAGGAGGAGGAGGAGGAGGAGGAGGAGGAGGAGGAGGAGGAGGAGGAGGAGGAGGAGGAGGAGGAGGGAGGAGGGAGGAGGGAGGAGGGAGGAGGGAGGAGGGAGGAGGGAGGAGGGAGGAGGGAGGAGGGAGGAGGGAGGAGGGAGGAGAAGAAGAAGAAGAAGAAGAAGAAGAAGAGGAAGAAGAAGGAAGAAGAAGAAGAAGAAGAAGAAGAAGAAGAAGAAGAAGGAAGAGGAAGAAGAAGAAGGAAGAAGAAGAAGGAAGAAGAAGAAGAAGAAGAGTTGGTTCTTATATGCCGCTTTTCGCTACCCGAAGGAGGCTCAAAGCGGCTTACAGTCGCCTTCCCATTCCTCTCCCAATTCAGACCTGAAATGTGGTGCGTGCAGAGGAGGAGGAGGAGGAGGAGGAGGAGGAGGAGGAGGAGGAGGAGGAGGAGAAGGAGAAGGAGAAGGAGAAGGAGAAGGAGAGTTGGTTCTTATATGCCGTTTTTCGCTACCCGAAGGAGGCTCAACGCGGCTTACAGTCACCTTCCCATTCCTCTCCCAATTCAGACCTGAAATGTGGTGCATGCAGAGAAGGGTCTTAAGCCTTTTCCTAACCAGAAATGCCCCACAAGGGAGTCCCTGGGCTTGCCCTATGGGATGTGCAGTGAACAGGATTTGCAAGTTTCCTCAGTTCAGCAAGCAGCAGCTCACTGGGGCTGTTTCATGACAGGGAAACGGCACCATGGTGCAAGGAGGCGTCAGCCTCCTTCTTGCACACACTGTATACTAAAGTAGATTCACGGGCATCTGAGAGGTAGGGAGCTCCAGGACACATTTTCTTGTAATATGTGAATCAACCCTCTGTGGGAAGCAAGCAGGCGGAGGGAAGCACAGTGCCATAACATAGCCACAGTCTCAACTTGCCAATCAGCAGACAATTGGGAGCCCTGTTACAAAAGGTGTGATGATTCGGTTACATACGCAGCTGTCTGATTGCAGCATGTCCATGCTGCCAGCTCAGTGACTTGATTAGAAGGCTGGCTTCCCTGGATCTATCTTGCTAGAAACTCACAGCAATGTACTCGGTGCTGATTGTTAGGGATGGGGAGTTGTGGCTGACAATGGGATTAGATTAAGTGCCTCCAAGGTATTAAGGTCTACAGGATTCGGCGGGCTGTTTAGTAGATTAAGCCACAAACTGCTGGCTTCATGTTCCCTTATCTATATTTGTGGCAGCATGCAAGGCTAATGCGATCAAAAGAAAAGGAGGGGTCATGTCTTCTGCCTACTTTTCAAAAATAAAATGGACCTTTAATTTCTAATGTCTGAAAGGGGCCAGGCAGAAGTCTATATGATCCTGGAAAAGAATAGAATTGTTATGATTAAAACTACAGTCTCTGGCATGCTCTATTTCCCAGTATTGTTGCTCACAGGGATGCAGTGGTTCCTAAACCTGGGTATTGCATTAGCAATAATATAAGTGACTTCTTATCCAATGCCATCATTGATTCTGCATGAGGAATATGCTCTTGGACAGCCTCTGGTTGCTGGCGGGTTTTAGTGCTGCTTCCACATGACATCAGCAGCAACATGAGACTGTGCAGGAGCTGGCTCAAGTTTTGGACAGATTTGCCTCTAGATGAGGGAAATGGCCCAAACTGGATTTGTCACTTCTTATCATGATTCACATCAGGGAGCAATCAGGGGCAAGCCTGTGTGGAGGGAGAAACATGCAACAGTCCCTGCAGCATTTAGCCCCCCCCTCGCACCCGCCCCCCCTCTCCATTTCCTGCTTGAGATTTTTTTTTAAATGGCGCGGTCCATGTTGCTACGGGACCGTAAAGCTACTTTGCCTAAGTTAAAATAAAATGTTCTCTTAAGTGTCCACGGTCTTTTTGGGATTGGGCAGGCAAAACACAGTCCTGTTTATGTTTTCTGGCTGTGGGGAATTAATGGAGAAACGGTGTGATGAAGCAGCCTTCTCCCAATCAGCTAGGCATCTATATTCTTTGTTTTTAAGCCTTACTGTTGACACACAATCACTCTTCACAGTCCAGTTACCATGCCCAGCTTCTCACAAGTCTACCGGAACATAAACAGAGAGAGAGAGAGAGAGAGAGAGAGAGAGAGAAAATGACAGTCACAGAGGATGGCGAATAAGAAAAGGGGTGGCAAGAGGGAGAAGGAGGGAGAGATTAAGTGGGGGGAGAAGGGAAGAAGCAAAGTAGCTGGGATAGCTGCTTCCATAAGTTTCTTGTAGGTCCCCACTGGTTTTCAATTCATATGCAAGACAACATTTCTAGTCATGACATGTTAGTGTTGCTAATTTAAGTGTTTATTCAAAGGCATAGTAAAGTGCATTTTTCTCATCTCAGAGGTGGGGAGAAGAGCAGGTGACTTAGAAGTTTTTTCTGGAATCAACTGCACCTGCAGGAGACTATTTGTAAACCAAAGGTGATGAATTCAGCACAAGTTGATCCTTTTGCTTTTTATAAGCATCATCATTTATTTATGTAGAAAATGGACATGGTGGCTTTCTAGTGCCCTGCTTAAGATAGTTCCCAAAGTCAAAACAATATGGCAAAATTGTAAAAACAACATAATCTAGACTTGTGCCAATTAAATGCTCTCTGAAACTGTAGGTTGAATCACAGACCTCCATTAGCCTGTCTAAACTATATTGGGCTGCACATATGCATAGCTGTGATTTGGATCAGGGCTGCACCTTTCAAGCCCCTCTTGTTTTTGCTACTTCCTCTGCTAATATTAGCAATATTCAAGAGGAAAAGATCTGTTCTTAAAAAAAATACTCTCCTTTTCTATTTACAATGCTAATTGCTAACACAGGGAAGCCCAGTTTTGATTAGCAAAACCAAGGGGCGGTTGAAGGATTTATGATACCCCTTTCTTTCTGACTTGTGGGTCCCCCCAGTCTGAATGTGGAATCCAGTGGAATCCAGGAACTTTATTGTGTCCTTTTATTGTCCTCTGTTAGGCCTAATTTAAACACAATGCTGGAGAGGCGCCCTTGCAGCTTTGCCCTCACCCAGCATCTCATTAGCCCATGCTGCTACATCAGCATAATCAGCCTGCTAGAGATCCTGAGCTCAGTCTGATATCACCCATCGGGTCGCCCTCATCCTCAACTGGAAAAAGTCAGAGGGCAACAGGAGTATATTTACCTCCTGTCCTACCATGTCTGTCAAATGAAGCACCAGGCTGAAAAATGAGTATTCTAGCTGTAAATGGAAGGCGAAGGATAACGTCTCCCACTAATATATTTACATGGCTATTAACATTTCCGTTAATGGGACATTACGACAATGAATTTTCAGAGAAAGCGCAGCAGGCCAAGATTTATTAAGCAGGGGACAGGGTGGGGTAGGATGGAGGAAGCAAATAATAAAGAGCACCACCCCAATTTGTCCCCACCCCCTCCCCCCCAAAAAAACTGGAAATATTTGAGAGTACCTTATTTCAGGCTTTTTTCCTGTTACATAATTAAATAAAAAACAGGCTAATAATCACATCTCAAAGCTGAAGTTCTAATTTTAACTGCTTCAGGTCATCTGATCATGTTCAGTAACTGACATTTCAAAACGAATTCTCCCACCTAAACAATGAATGGAAGGATAAGGTTAAATTTTAAGCCAGCCTGTGACAAGAGAAAAGAAACTTCATCTCTGGCTTTTGCAAGGTAGAACAGATTCAACATATGAGCAGATTCCGTTTGATCCATTCCCATGGTGAAAATGGTTTCTTTGAAGAAGGACTTGCTACCATTATACCATGCTGAAGCTCCTTCCTCCCCTCCCTTTCCAGACTCTACTCCCCAAATTGCCAGAAATTTTCCAACCATGAGTTGGCAACCATACTTGATTAGAACCAATTAGTTGGTCAAAACAGAGGCTCTTGAAGCATAATCAGCTCTCTTCCTTTCTGTGAAACACACTGAGGGGAAAATGTCTTACTACCCTCTAGATATCAACCCTAAGTCCATTTTGAACACTAGTAGTTCAGAGTTTGTAGGACAAAAGCCTGTCATCTGAAATCATAGAATCATAGAGTTGGAAGGGGCCATACAGGCCATCTAGTCCAATCCCCTGCTCAACGCAGGATCAGCCCTAAGCATCCTAAAGCATCCAAGAAAAGTGTGTATCCAACCTTTGCTTGAAGACTGTCAGTGAGGGGGAGCTCACCACCTCCTTAGGCAGCCTATTCCACTGCTGACCTACTCTGACTGTGAAATGTTTTCCCCTGATATCTAGCCTATATCGTTGTACTTGTAGTTTAAACCCATTACTGCGCATCCTTTCCTCTGCAGCCAACTGAAACAGCATCCTGCCCTCCTCCAAGTGGCAACCTTTCAAATACTTAAAGAGGGCTATCATGTCCCCTCTCAACCTCCTTTTCTCCAGGCTGAACATTCCCAAGTCCCTCAACCTATCTTCATAGGGCTTTGTCCCTTGGCACCAGATCATCCTCATCGCTCTCCTCTGTACCCTAGATGTGAAGAAGTTAAATTATTCCTGGCTTTCTTTTACAGCACAGTTTATGCCTGCTTTTTCCAATCACGCCCATCTTTAAATATCTGAATAATGGGTGGGGCTTTTTAATTAGCCGGTTCTCCAATCTGCTTTATTGATATTGTAACCACGAGACTTGTAGTAGTATTTTTGAAAACAATTTACTTGTGCTTCCTTGTCCAACAAACAATTGACTTTAGTTCATTAAGCTTGCACTTCATTCAAAAGTTTCTTGTAACTCTTTATAGCAGCAAATCAATGGAATCCGCATTACAATGCATTGTCTTGCTGCTTTCTGTATCGACAGAAGAAGGCAAACTTTAACTACAAAATGCCATCTTTTATTGTTAGAACGAAACTGAGCCTAGGCTTTAAAAAGCCCAGATCTTTAAAGCTCAGCAGGGTCATCCCTGACTAGTACCCAAAGAGTACCAGAGTGGTGGTGCAGAGGTCAGCAATGGCAAACTACATCTGAACATTTCATGTCTTAAAAACCCTACAGCAGGCTGGAATGGTTTCCCTGGAATGGTTTCCCACATTGGTGGGAGTTAATCAGTTTTTAATATGTCTTTTAAAATTTGTTAAACATGTATTGGGTGATATAAACATATATGGTCATGTTGACCCATCTCCCACTCCCAAAGTGGCTATTGGTGGGCCTGGAGAAGAAGAGTTGGTTCTTATATGCTGCTTTTCCCTACCCAAAGGTGTCTCAAAGTGGCTTACATTCACCTTCCCTTTCCTCTCTCCTCAACAGGCACCCTGTGAGGTGGGTGAGGCTGAGGGAGCCCTGATATTACTGCTTGGTCAGAATAGCTTCATCAGTGCTGTGGGAGCCTAAGGTCACCCAGCTGGTTGCATGTGCAGGAGCGTGGAATAAATCCCAGTTTGCCAGATTAGAAGTCCGCATTCCTAACCACTACACCAAGCTGGCTGGTAAGGGTGGGAAGGGGAGGGGCCCTGGGTGGGCATGTACATTGCTGTGCTTCCTCACCATATTTGGCACAATCATGGTACTTCTGGAGTTTCTCGAAGTCTGAAGACTGTTTCAGGGGTTTCTCAATGATAAAAAAAGTTGAGAAAGGCCGCCCTACAGGGTTTTCATAAGTCAGCTGTGACTTGAGGTCACATTCCACTACCACCACCAGAGTTTCATGAGTCTGTTGGTAGCTTAGCTTACCTAGGATAATGCCAAAAACTTAAACATTAACAACTCTTACAGATACCCATTTTGTATCACATATTAATAGTCACTTGCATTTGGGGTACCATTTTTATACTACTTGACAGGACGATGCAGACATTCCAAAACTAAGCTATTCGTAGGGAAAGCTACTTCTCTTTTGTGGCCTGATAGCCTATTATAGTTCCTGACAATTGAGAAAGCTAATTTTTTCAAACTTCTGAGGACGTGTGGTAAAATGTGTGATAAAATGATAATCTGCATTAATCCAAATGACCAAGCTTTTTCAGGGTGAGATTGCTCTTATGCCTACACTAATGCATGGAGGAGGGATCCGTCAATGGTTATTAGCCATGGTGATATGACATTTACATGATCAGAAGCTATCACTTCTGAATACCATTGGTCGGGGATGACAACAGCAGAAGGCTCTGGCCTCTATAGTTTGCTTACAGTAAACCATCTGGGAGACATCAGGTTAACCATTGTATGAAACAAGATGCTGGGCTGGAAGAACCATTGGTCTGATCCAGCACAGCTGCTATTTTCATATGCCAATTTATGCAACATACAAAACATGCATGAATAAGAAATTGATCTGGGTGACCTTGGGCCAATCGCTATCCCTCTCCCTAATCTACCTAATCAAGGGAGAGGCCTTGGCTCAGTAGGAGAGCATTTGCTTTGTATGTTAAGGTCCCAGATTCAATCCCTGGCATCTACAGATGAAAAAATCAGATAGAAGGCAATGTGAAAGACCTCCATTGGAGCCTTGGAGAGATGCTGCCAGTGTGAGTAAACAATGATGTCCTTGATGGACCAAAGGTCTGATTCATTATAAGACAGATCCATGTGGGGATCATAGGTGTATCTCATACGGTTGTTGCCTGATGAGAGGAGAATCATATGCATGTATTATATTGCTTCAAACCAGTTTAGGTACTTTAGATGGTCTGAATGGTCTAGACAGAATTTTGAGTTCTCTTCACCTTTATTGCTATAGTTGTCTAATGCATACAATCATGCAGGGTTTTCCCAGTTTAATACACCAAACATTTCTATTGTCTTAGGTCCTATTAATAGCAGAGCTGATATTGAAGGGATGTTTTATATTTTCTATATCTTGGGAGCAAATTGCAAACAATGACATCACACATTAACATTCCAATTCATTATATGTTGCAACAAATTCAATAAAAGAAATGAAAACAAAAAGTGATATAGTACCTTAGAGACTAAACTAATTAACAGAAGCATGATTCTCCATAGATACTGGTTTACTATATCACGTGTGTGGAATGGATTGAGAATAAGGAATCATATCATCGTAATAAAGGGAATTATTTCATCTCATTTGCTCAAGCAGAAGGAAGTTCTGGGGATTGCCACTATATAAGTTTTGTTTCCCTGTAGAGAAAATGTAACATACACAGACGACTCGCAGTATTTTTATAACATTTGTTTATTCACAAATACATTATTACTAAATAACTTCAAAAATGAAAGATTAAGTTATGAGTGAAGGTTGATTGAGAGGAAAAAATCTCTGAAAACAGTGATACAAAACATCTGTTGGGAAAAATTTACGAACTCCTATTTCAATAAGATTCTGAAATGGAATCAGTCAAAGATTGTATGATGAAATTGGCTCAGAATTTTGTAGATAAGCATGGACCAGTGGGAAGCATTGTGGGTCAATGAACTGGAGTTTACTGAATATCAAATGTTTAAAAAAATCGGTATTAAAAGTTTTACAGATGGTATATTATCCCAAAAGATATAGGAAAGGTCAATAAGAGTTATCATGGGAAATGTTGGAAAAGTTATGAAATAAGTGCATAATTTTATCATATGTGGTAGACTTGTAAGAGAGCAAGGAAATATTGGATTATGACTCATGACGAAATGCAAAAGTTAATGAAAGATTTGCAATGGACCTAAAATGTATGTAATTAAATATAGTACCAGGCAATATCAAAATGTATAGTGAACTTGTTAAATATATGGCAACAGCTGCCAGTAACTTATATGCATCAAGAAGGGGAAAAGAATCCTTATCAGATCTTGCAGAGTGGTTAAATAAATTGATGGAATATGGATCAATGGCAAAACTCACATATTGATGCAAAGCAGATTAATACCAGATCTTAAAAGAAAGTGTGATCCAATATTAGACTATATTGACTGACATGAGATAGAAATAATTGTTTAATATGAGGTTATTATGTAAATGATGGATATATGAATGGGGGGGGGGAGATAGCAGGTACAATGGAAAAATATATAAGACATACTGTGATATATTAACTTAATATCCATAGTTCTATAAATGAGTGTCCTGCATAGTGCGGGGGTTTGGACTAGATGATCCAGGAGGCCCCTTCCAACTCTATGATTCTTAAATATATACTGTTCTTTTCTTTTCTATATTCTGTATTTTTTTCTAAATAAATAAAATTTTAACCAAAAAAAGATATCTGGCATGATAACTCAGAAAATCACTGCCTATCAGATAATACTTATCTTGATCAAAAACAGTCTGACTCACTATAAAACACACACACACATACATATATATACACATACATATGTGTAGCCATATTCCTACTACGAGTCCACAGAAGGAAAGAACTGCAGAATTCATGCTCGGTTGGTCATCCTGCTTACATTTGTATTTCCTGTGGCCTGTGGTAGTACTAAAGTGTACCAGGGCCAGGCAGCTATGCATATGGGAGGTATCCCCAAAATACATGATCCAGGATATTATCTCATCATGAAAGACAATTAACATTCAGAAACAGCCTCAACCAAACCTTGTGTATCAGGAATGGGAAGGGAGCTGGAGCCCAGAGAAAATGAGTATCAAGTACATCCACAGGGCAACTCTGAAATAACTGGTCTCCAGAGATCTGGAAGATTAAGAAAAAACACCAAATAGATTAACTCTGTTGGCTGGATCTTAAAAGAGGAGGGGAATTACTGCCATTTCTTGTAATGAGATCTCACTACGGGCTGCACTAATGAAAATATTGTTGCGTAAATTGTGGCTGATCGTATGATGATTATACATTATTTACTATTATTGCCCTGTTATGAACAACATATACCAAAGTCTGCATGGAAAACTGCCATAAACATTGTGAGGTTATTTAATTTGAGGCAGTGATGACAGGAGAAGCAATTAATTGCTCTGGCTTTTCAATGATAATTTGTGATATTTTTCTCCCCCTTGACTACAGGTGCCACAATGACAAGGGATCTTCCCGAGTGTCAGAAATACTTTATTCTTGGTGACATCTTATAGCAATTGTCAAAAATTCCGACAGTATGAAACTGTAAAGAGGGAAATTAATCAGCCACGTGCCCTGGGTTTATGAGTTGCTGCAGTTCCAGGGATTGCATGGGGAATGTGAAGCCAAGGTGGCATCGCTCAGATCTGACAAAGGGCTTGGTTAATATTCATAACCATCTGGGCCAAAGACACGATATCTGATTGCTCTCCAGGAAATAATTTCCTCGCTTAAATCTTTTGATCTGCAATTGGAACATCTTTTCCCTCAACAAATGTTTTGATGATGTCTTCTGAAAGAAATGGAGCCTGCAACTCATCTTCATATGAGAGAAGGAAGGCTGATATTATCGCGGGGCTCCAGCTCCCCTTCTTGCTCTGTTCTTTCAGGCGGAATATATTTTCCTCAGGTTGCTGTCATGTACCAAGATTGGGGGGGGGGGGGGACAGCATGTTACCAAATTTCCTTATAGCAATCCAGCATAAAGTGCAACATTTCAACAGGCTTTAAATTTGGTCTCCCGTCTCCCCATTACAGCATCCTATGGGACGTGTTCTGCCTCAGCCTCCCCTCTCTCTCTGTGGATGGATAGTAGTAATGGCCTACTCTTCATTCCCAATTGGTCCTCTGTCTTCCTTAATGCCCCCTTCACAGGCTTTGTCCTCACTCTGAATAGCAGAAAGGAAGATTAGGTCATGGCAGTTCCAGATTTCCACCCAATGCTTCTGTAAGTGGTTTTTGCCTTGCAGCTGACAGCTCCCAGTCCATCCTTGCCCTGATGTGTCCATCTGGTTCATATGGCTGACTGGCTTCACTCAAGAACTAAGGAGACAGCCGAACAGTGTCTTCCCTCTTTATTGAGTGGCTGACAGAATCCAGAGATGTCACTTTAACTTTCTATAGCAACCTAAAAATGTTGTGGCACCTGAGCAAAACAGTTACTACTGAGCCAAATGTCTGGAAGAACTCTGCTGTTCTCTAAGCAGTCCTGTAGTTGGCTTGACCAGGGGCTAATTCTGCGCTATGTGGAGGTCATCTGATTTGGAATGATGACTGGCAGGGAGGACAGATGAATGAATGATTTTATCCATCTAGTGTAGGGGTGGCCATACTGTGGCTCTCCAGATGTTCATGAGCTACAATTACCATGAGCCCCTGCCAGCATGATAATGGTGATTTGAGTCCATGGACATCAGGAGAGCCACATATTCACCACAACTGATCTAGTGCAAGCAGTGGTCTCGATACCTCAGGCTAGCCTGATCTTGTAAGATCTTGGAAGCTAATCAGGATTGGCACTAGTTAATATTTGAATAGGAGGCCACTGAGGAACAGCAGGGTTGCTATGCAGAGTCGGGCAATGACAACCGACCAACTGGGAAGTATTCTTGCCTTGAAAACCCAGTGGGCTCGGCATAAATCATCTGTGACCGGAGTATACCCCACCCCCAAGTCTTGTACCCTGGGTGTTGTTGTGCATGGTGGTGGATCCATTGGGGAGAGAGGTGCAAGCCGGTCTCCCCTATCACAGGGAACATCCATAAGAGGCTGCCCGGGTGGCTCCCACTTCAGGGTGTCAGGGGAACCATTAGAGTCAATGCCCATTGGACTCCCCTCTAACCAGCCACCCCCTGAGGTGCCAGCAAGTAGGTAGGAGCTGGACTTCATGAACAGTGAGTTGCTTGATTATTCCAGCTGGAGCCACTAGACAGGGTTTTCTTACATTCAGCTGTCGGCAAGATAACGGGATCTTCCCATGCTGTGCCATCACTCCTTGAAAAGAGGGCCTATATGTATTACAATGAAACTGTGGCCTAATTACTGCCAAAAGATTGCTGTCCTCCTTTGAGGTCTCCAGTCATGTGCCTCTGACATGCAATTCTTTCCACAGCCCAGCCTTTCTTCAAGGAACGTGAAGGACATTCCCTTCAGTATGTGACAGATACCTGTCCTTGTGCGGTCATTACTGCTTACTAATTAAGTTGGCAAGTGCGGAGTTAATGTTGCATGTTGAGTCCATCCTGAGCCATAAACTATATTTATTTGTTTGCCCCCTACCCTATAAATAAGTAATGCGCCAAACCCACGCAAAGTGAATACCGGCCGCCTAGAATGGCTCCCTATTTTGTATGACTAGAAAGCGTTTGGTTTTACAAATCACTGCATTCTAATTTGACGTGTTGGACAATAGCCAGAAGTCATGCTGCCAACAAGCTACCTAATTTATACAGGAGGAAATGGCTTGGAGGACGATGGTGAAAAATTACCTTTGTAATGACCTCGCTTCAGTTGGAGGTCAGCATAATGTAGTCTAGTTAAAGGCTCTTCACTTCCAGCAAGTCCTGTGCACGAAAGCTTCCAGGTGCCGCTTGGGATTGGCTGTGGCACTTTCCTGAGAATCTGAGGCTGAGGTGACACATAAGTGTTTCTCATGTAGGGATGGAGTAATAATTACCATGTGTGAATCAGCCACAGACAGAAGTACTGGATCACTCACCTTCAGTGACGTTGAACCACTGCTTCTCGGAGAGATCCCGATTGCAGAATCAGGGACTGAGCATTTCCAGCAGCAGATGGAGAGGTTATTTTTTTAAATGATGTACGAAGGGTTTCTGTATTTTAAATAATTAGCATAGCAGGGAGAAACATTCCATATAGCCCTCTCCCTAAATAGTACCTGTAGAGATGCAGTCAAACGTGCAGGACATCACTTCATTTCCATTTGGTATTGTCTGGAACTCCATTTCCATTTGGTATTGTCTAGGTAACTGCGACCCAATCACTCAGCCTCATTTAACTTGGAGGGGTGTCCTGTCTATCATCTGTCTGCCTACTTACCTACCTACCTACCAGGTTTTTACTCTGCCTTTCTGCCTCACATGGCCATCAAGGTAGCTACCAAATTACAACATCCAAATTAAAATATTATCTCAAAAGTGTTGGTAGAAGCCACTAAACTGACACACAAATATACCATTAAAACAAACTAAACCAAAGTTTAAATAAATACAAAAGATTTTTTAAAAAATAGCAGTTAAAAAAATTGGGATGCAGGCAGCAACTGAAGGGACAGGTAAGTCTTTCTGGGGAGGGAGTTCCAGTGTTTTGGTGCCATTGCTGAAAAGACCTTGTCCCAGGTAGCCACCTGTCTGCCCTCAGAAGCAGTGGTTGGGTAGGTTCATAAAGGACTAGAAAGTCATTTCAAGTGGTAAGAGACTAGAGACTATATCATCATTGTACATAAGTTGTAATATATGTTTGCTGCACATATTACCCAGTTGTCTCTCGGGATATATATGAACCTATAAAAGGTGATTCAGTTTGGAGTCTGGGGCAGCCCACGGATCTAACCAGGAAACATAAGATCATAGAATCATAGAGTTGGAAGGGGCCATACAGGCCCAATGCAGGATCAGCCTAAAGCAGCCATAAGAAGTATCTGTGCAGACATTGCTGAACTGGCCCCACATAAAGCAAAATGATTCGGCAAGTTGGGTTCCACCTTTCTCCCAGCAGTGATGAGCCATGGCTGGGTGGAAGGGGATGAAGATCGTTCTAAAAGGGGCTCCCTTTTCACACTGCGGCTGAGAGAAATGTGATGAGGATTGCCCTAGAAGGGGCTTCCTTTTCATTCTAAAAGCTGAGTGGGTAAGGGAGCCTTTCTAGGCATTCTCTTCCTTTCAGTGTGTCTAGGAGAGAAGGAGTAGAGAAACCCGTTCCAGGCAATCCCCACTTTCTGCAGGCCATGGGAAAGGCCTTCATTCCCCCCCTTTTCCTGGGCATGACTTACCACAAATGGGAGAACGTGGGCAGGGATCACCCAGGAAGGGGCTTCACTTAACCATTGACGGGGGAGAGCAAAAACAGAGGGTTAAATAAGGGGGTGAAGTGCCTCCTGGGAGGCATTTCAAATCTTCTTTCTGCAGATCTAGCTGTTTCAAGTTCCCTCATGCAGTGTGTTTAAGGGCTGTGTGAGGCAGCTGAGACAGCTGATGTGTAGAGGGCAGACAGTGTCTTCTTGACTTCTCTGAAGCCTGCTGGGGTGCAAGAGCCACAGGCATTACCTCGTGACAGGGGGCCTTTTGGGGCTCTTAGGATAGGTACCCAACCTGCTTTGGCCAGCATTGTGTAAAGTGGGGATGAAAGTAGCTTACTGTGCAGAAAGACTGTGTGATCACAATAGAATGAAGCAGCAAAACTATAGTATTGATTTGATTTCCTCACTTGCTGACAGATCTCATTACAGTGTGCTCAATTTGTGTTCAGGAATGGAATTGTCTTCTTTTGGGGATGTGCATCAAGGCCTGTTGTGCCTGACAGATGTTTTCCCTCTCGTCATGAACTTGCTCATAATGCTAATGCTGAAAATAGTGCTGTGATTCAAGGTGAATTCGTTCCTTGCTGTTTGTTTCTGCCTCATGCTTATAGAGCGGGAACATTATTTGGCATCTTTCAAAGTCATGAGTGACTACCATCTTCCACTCCACCTTCCTTTTGTGTCATTTTCCTCTCATGAATAAACTCCTGATTATAGTTGGACTCATGGGCAGCATTTAATGGCTGCTGCTCAGAGGCTGTCCAACAATCCCACGTAAGAAAAGAACAGATGAGAGACATCAGAGATCAAAAAAAGCCTCCTAGATCATGCTAACTGTCCTCAGCTGCCAATGAGGGAGGATAAAACTCTTCATTTGATATTCAAGGTGGGTTTTTAAAAAAAAAGAAGTAAGAGTGACTTATTAATCACAGACTGAGGCACTGCAGGGTTTCATATGGGTGGATTCTGAAAACTAATTTTCTCACTTCACAGTGACCTTTTGCAATCACTGCACAGCTGGATCCGAGTGGTGTTTGGTGGCTGGAACTGTCAACCTGCTTAAAAATAATCGCTGTGGGCTGACAGGATTAAAATCGCAGGGCCCTTTTTGATTCTAATGACCATGTTTCTAGTGTGTGTGTATATGAGGGGGTAGGAATCTCTCGTTCCCCAAGAATAATGAGGGGTGGATATAATCCCCTTCTCCCCCTGCTTAGCAATGTTCTCAGGGTGCCACAGAACTGTAGAGGCCCACACAGGATGGAGTAAATCTGCTTGTACCAATAGGGCAAACTGAGGTTGTAGAGGTGACCAAGAATGTTGCTTATTAGTGTGGACAAGTTCACCAACTGCTGAGTGAATGATTGCCATCATATATGACATGGGTCTATATTCAAATGTGTGTTGTGTGTTCATTGGAAGGGAAGCCTCAAAGAATGTCCAGAATCCTCAATTAGTGCCAAGTACAGCCATGGAGATCTCAAGGAAGACCCACCATGACCGATTATGCACTGGAGGTTTCATACTGTGCTGCAGGCTGGAGTTTTAGTTGTGTCAGGTTGCCCCACCTCTTCCTGCACCCACATGGGGGAGCATTTGGCCTGGTGTACCTCATCCGCCCCCCGATTTGGCCTCCTGTGCAGGAGCTGAGGCAGTGAAGTTCCCAGTGCATAAACGGTCCATAAGAAACATAAGTGACCAGTGTCATATCAGTATCAGTGTCTCTTGGTTTATTTTGGTGCAGTTCAAAGGACTGGCTTTGACCTTTCAAGCTATAAATGATTTGGGACTGAAGAACCTGAAAGAACATCTCTATCCATGTGACCCAAGCCCACAACTTGAGATCTGTTGGTTGTGCTCAGTTTGCCTTTTATCTGTAAGATGGGTGAGCTCCTGTTAGTTTAGCCCAGAATCATATTTAGATTGAGCCATTTGCTACAAAAACAATAAATAGGTTATTGAGAGCCAAAACCCAAGAGCTTGCAGTAGCCAGAAACGCATAGTTTCAATCAAAGAGAGTTTTATGGATCAAAGGGATTTCCTTTTTTGGAGCAGGACTTTCCCTCCTCCATATCTGCTTCCCAGTATAAAATAATGTCTCCACATACTGCTTCTGTTGGGATGGGAACACCACAGATACAGGTAGTTTGAGTCACTTGGTGCATTCTGAAAATATGGTTCCCAGAATGTCTGGCATCAGGCCTTGTGAAAACTACAACTCCCTAAGTATATCCCACCGTGTATTCAAGATGCTGGGGAGTGGAGATGTGTGGAGGAGGAGAGGAAGGAGAGAGAGAGTAAGGAAGAATCTTCCTTTGACTAGCCTGTTAGCACCATTGCCTTATGACTGCACAGCAGGAGAGTGTAAATTGGAGAGGAGAATAATTCCTCTTTCACAGAAATGATTCACATCTGAGAGGAAGCTGGGGCCTGAAATGATCACCTTGCTTTAAAGGTGAATGTTATAAGCTGTTGAAGCTCATAGGCAGAGCCAAAGGAGTATGAAACCTTTCCGAGAGGGGTGGTCAAGAAATTGAAAAATGAACGAACTAACCAACAAACCAACCAATAACATTTTGCAGCAGATAAGGGGCACATAAGACAAGGGCCTTTTTGGCTTTTGCTTTGAAGGTATAGAATGTATAAGAAGAAGAGTTGGTTCTTATATGCCGGTTTTCCCTACCCGAAGGAGGCGCAAAGCGGCTTACAATCTCCTTCCCATTCCTGTCTGAGTATTGCCACTGAGTGACATTTGTCCTCCTCTCTCCTGGCCTTCTGATCAAATATGAAGACCAAGAAGTCCTTTGATGTTTAACAATTTAGTACTTTTAATATTGATTTAATTGCTGATACTCTGATACTTTATAGTTGCTTTTAAAATATTTTATATTATCATTATACTATTTTACTTCTTGATTGCCTCATGAAAGCAGAAAACTAAGCTATAAACAGATTAAATAAATAAAACTAGCTGAATTGTCACCAGCTGAGAACTTCATGTGTGTTCTAGTAGAGTAGTAAGCAGAAGGTCACTTACAGTATGGCTGTAATCACTTTTTTGATCCTGCCCTTTAAAGCTTTTGCAGGAACTTCTATCCTTTCCCTCTTTTATGAGGAGGTCTACATATTGATTTTTGATGGGAAAACAACAGCACCAGGCCTCCCCCCCCCCTCCATCAGGCCCAGTCTAGTGACAAAGTGTTTAAACTCTAGTGACTAAGTGTCTGGAATGAGGGACTAAATGGGCAAGTTTAATAAATGTCTGAGTTCAGCAGCTGAGTAAGGAAGCCAGGGCACGAATCTGTCCATGTCCCTAACAGAGTAAACAGACTTTCCATAAACAAATCCACATAAATGGGTAATTTATTTTAAAAATTATTAAAAGGTGGAATGCCAGCAGGTGGTTTGGGTCTATCCAGTGTATTGCACTGAATGTAACATGTATGACTATCTGCCAACTGGGCAGAAATCAGGGTGTGTGCTCCATGCAAGGAGTTCCTGGTTCTCAGGGAACAAGTTTATACTTTCGAGGCCAAGGTGGCTGACCTGCAGAAGTAGAGAATATTTAAAAGATACCCCAGCTGCAATGTTTATGGAAGAACATAGAAGAATTTTAAATCAAATAATAACAATCCCAGGCAATAAAAATAATTAAAAGGACACAGTACCATGCTCAGATGTATTACAAACATTTTGAAGATGTTTTAATGACAAAAAGTTATGAATGAGATTTAAAAAGAAAAGACAATACTTCTGGCATGACAAGAGGCATATATAACATTAATATATAAAAGCAGTGATGCAACACTGCCCCATCATACAGACCTATCTCTTCACTGAATGTTGCTTACAAAATCTTCACCACAATAATGGCAGAAAGGTTAAGACAATGTCCACCAAATTTAATACATGCTGATCAGATAGGCTTTTAAACAAAGAGGCACATGAATGATAATAAACAATTTATAATAGATGCAAATGAATTTGTAAGGAAAAAAAAGCAGTATTTTTATTTTTGAATGCAGAGAAAGCATTTGACAATCTAAAATGACCTTTTCTTCTGAATGTACTTCATCTTGGAATTCTGGAACTGGAAGTAAAGTATATACTCAAACCAACAAGCAAAGATAAATGGAAAACTAACACGACTAACAGTCAGTCCTTGAGTGGCTGGAACAGAGAGCTATGATTTCTAAGACTCAGCATGGGTTTCACAGGAACAAGCCATCTCAGATCGACCTTATTTCTTTTTTCAAGAAAGTGACTGCCTTGCTGGATCAGGGAAATGCTGTGGACATAGTTTATCTGGATTTCAGTACATGTTTTGATAAGGTTCCACATGATATTCTTGTTGACAAGTTGGTAAAATATGATATGGATCCTAATTCAGTCAGGTGGATCGATAACTGGTTGACTGATCTTGTGTACTTGTGAATGGTTCAGCATCCTCTTGGAGAAGAGTGACAAGTGGAGTGCCCTAGGGATCTGTGTTGTTCAACATATTTATAAATAATTTGGATGAGGGATTAGAGGGGGAACTTATTAAATTAAACAGAGGCTAGAGAGAAGCTGATTCTGTGAAGATTCAAGAGGATGGCAGGTTACACTATCAGCGATAGGGTTGTGGATGTCCTGCATGGTGCAGGGGGTTCGACTAGATGACCCAGGAGGTCCCTTCCAACTCTATGATTCTAGGAGAATTTTGATCACCTCTATAAATCCTAGCAATAGCGACTTCAGGTATAAAGATTAGACAAGCCACAAAGATCAAAGGAATACAAGTGGATGAAAAGTTATATAGACAATGTGATTTTAACAGTTTGGGAGCCGCAAAAATTGTTGCAGTATGCAATAGAGCATACTGAAGAATTAAAAGCCTTTTAGGATATAAAATTAACACGAAGATGACAAAAATGATAACAACATTCTTAACGCAACTACAAGAAGAAGATATTATAAAGTGTACAGAGTGCACACAAGCCATGGATCCTATTAAATATCTGGGGATAAATGTGACTGGACAGAACTACATTTTTTTCAAAAATAATTACCAGAAGATCTGGAAACTGATAAAAGCAGACTTATCCAGATGGGAAAAATAATTAAAACATTGTAGCTGGGTAGAATTTTAGCAAATTAAAATGAATGCATTGCCAAAATTTATGTGGTTATTTGGAATGCTACCTATACTTATAGAACAATGAATATTGGCATGGTAGCAAAGGCAAATAAATACATTTATGTGGATTTATTTATTTTTATTCTTTAATTTAGTGGGTCCAAGCTACAAATTATTCCATTTTATGAGGAAAAGGTTGTAATTGCTGGGTTGCAGTGAGGAGTCATTGTACATTTATACGCTGAAATCTTCCACACCTAACACTTACTTTGTTGACTATATGGCTGCTTTCTGTTGAACTAATGCATATATAAATAATAATAAAGTTGCAAGCATTTCTCAGTGGAACAGGCTTCCTCGGGAGGTGGTGGGTTCTCCATGTTTGGAAATTTTTAAACAGAGGCTAGATAGCCATCTAATGGAGAGGTTGATTCTGTGAAGTAGAGGTTGAGTCTATGAAGGCAAATGGGTGGCAGGTTACAGTAGATGAGCGATTGGGATGTGAGTGTCCTGCATAGTGCAGGGGGTTGGACTAGATGACCCATGAGGTCCCTTCCAACTCTATGGTTCTATGATTCTATGATTCTATGATTAGGATTTCAACTTCCAGGTGGGGCTTAGAGATCTACTGGAATTACAACTGATCTCCAGATCAATTCCTCTGGAGAAAATGGCTGCTTTGGAGGGTAGACTGTATGGCACTGAAGTCCCTTTCCTCCCCAAACCCCACCCTCTTTTAACATCATCTACTAAATTTCCATAAATTTCCCAACTCTGAATTGGTAAACCTGCTTGAGCCCCCAGTATAGTTGCCCAGAATACCCTCCTCCTTGGCTTCCTCCCAAGACCACCACAACCTCCCTCTATATTGTCCAGTGGTTGTTTTCCCCTCACCGCTTGCCTTCCAAGCAAGGGTTAAAATGCTCACCCAGGGCTGCATTTCATTGCATGCAGCAGCATTCAAAACAAGCAAGGTGTCAGCATGTTTCTATATCTGCTGATAATCACTGCATCTCCCAGTAGATCAAGCAGTAGGAAATGAAACAGTCTCAACCAGAGCAGAATACATGTATATATATAATCATGACAGAGACCTTCTGAAATTGGCTTTGAGGTATATGTGAATTTTAATGATCCCAGAACTGTCACTCTTTCATTACACAGTGACCATATTATTTTGTCCCAGACTTTGTTTTGTAAAGTAAGTAACCATGCAGACAAGCCATATGTGGTCTGAAACAAAATGGGGAGAGGGGGTTGCCCTCTGCCCTATTTATATGAAAGAATGAATATATTTATTTATCTAGATCATAAACCGCAACAAATCATAATGTGAAAATACAGCAAATGAGGCTTAAAAAGCAATAAAATATACGATAGCTTATTAAAACAGTCTACCACATACACAGTGAAACAAATTTGATGTGTTCTTGTTGCCACAAAAAGATAAGAAGCAATGATTTTTGTTGCAGTCCTTTATGGTGAGGGGGGGAATCATTGTTTAGACCAATCATGAAATACCAGACCAGCAGATCTAATCTCTTTGCAATTAGAATATTTCAGCAAATAATATCCTTTGTGAGGTCCTCGCCAACTTTGAACAGAATATCTTCAAAACCCCATAAGACATCTAATTGAATACGCACTAAACTCTAGTAGATTACTTTCACAATTATACAATAACTTTTCACATCAATTAGTGTACATTGTTGATTCTTTTATTAAATATCATTTAGCCACAGCAGGCTTTGTACCACAGAAATATGCTAGAGAATGCCTATATGATTCTACTAGGAATCCGGTTTTGTGTTGCCAACTAGCCCCTTTTAATGAGCTATTAGAAAATTCTTCCCAGGCTTCTGATCAAAGGTGCCTCACAAGTCCTGCTCTCAGTACTCAACTCCCAGGCATGTGATGGCCCAGTTCAATCAAGGGCACTGTATAGAGGGAGAAGAGGCTTAAACTTTCTTCTATGTACCCTGGAATGGCTCTGAAGAGCTGCTTTTTGCCCCAATGGAGAAACCTATGTGTGTAGCCATCCATGTGTGTGCTATTCACCCTATGGGACAGACAGAGGTTTCAAGGGCAATTTCTTGGTGTGGAAATAGAGCAAAAGAGGAAGCCTTAAGCCCTTTTTTCATGTGTGTTGCATTCCCTGTGCAAACTGGGCCCTGAGTTCAGAGCAGGGGTAGTCAAACTGCGGCCCTCCAGATGTCCATGGACTACAATTCCCAGAAGCCCCTGCCAACATTCGCTGGCAGGGGCTCCTGGGAATTGTAGTCCATGGACATCTGGAGGGCCGCAGTTTGACTACCCCTGGTTCAGAGCATGAAACATGTGAGGTGCGTCTTATTAAAAGCAACCTTGTCACCTCAGGGGAGATGCAGCAGAAATGTACCCTGTGGATAGGCCCCAAGTTCTCACAATGCATCTGAGTTTAATGAGAATGACATGGCTCAATTTCAAGCTACAAAGTAGCAAAGTTTAACGACATCTCTACTATCAATTATTTGACTTCTTGACATGACAAGAGCATATTACCAGGGTCAGGATTTCTGTACAGACAAAGCTGATTACAACTTTATCATTATTGTTAACACAACATATGCACGCTAGGATTTAACCAGTATATATCCAGGCAAATGAACCTAGTTATCAAAATAGAAAGATGTCCTGACATACAACAATGTAGTTTAAAGGAGACTTCCTTGTCTTCAATGTTGGATAAAATAGATGTATGTGTATACAAACACAATTCTTTTTCTTTATTCACCCCCCCCCTACCCCACATCACCTATTCATCTTTTTGTTGCAATTCGTTTTCCCTTAGTAATCTCAGGCATTTCATTGGCCTGTTCATAAATACCAGATAAGAAAGAAAGGTTCCATATTTGGAAGCTGTCAGAAGTTACTGTTGAATGGGGGGGGGATTGCAGCTGTGACAGCCTGCTTTTAAAATGCATGCTGAATATGTAACGCCAACAGAGCAGTTAAATATTCAAGGTATTGCACTCAACGAAGACAAGACATTCCTCTAACATGAGCTGCAGTGTGATTTCTGCTGTGTCCTTTAATGCTCAAAAATGAGCCTAGAAGCCTCTTGAGGGATCAAAGTGTCCTTTGAATGTTATGTAACACTCCAGCCACTGGTGAGTTCTTTCCCAAGCCCGGGAAAGAACCCAAAATCTCAGAAAGAAAATTCCCCAAGATTGAGAAGAAGTGCTGAGAAAAGAGGAAAGTGGTAAGACATGGCCACCAGTGCCTCTCCTTCACAGGCTGGCCCTATGACTTCTTCTTTCATAGGAGCCAGTTTGGTGTAGTGGTTAGGAATGCGGACTTCTAATCTGGCATGCCAGGTTCGATTCTGCACTCCCCCACATGCAACCAGCTGGGTGACCTTGGGCTCGCCATGGCACTGATAAATCTGTTCGGACCTGGCAGTGATATCAGCGCTCTCTCAGCCTCACCCACCCCACAGGGTGCCTGTTGTGGGGAGAGGAATGGGAAGGCGACTGTAAGCCTCCTTCGAGTAGGGAAAAGTGGTGTATAAGAACCAACTCTTCTTCTTCTGTGTTGCTCAGTCATTTCTTTCCTGCCTTCTGCTGCAGATGAAATTGAAACAGTGATTATGCATTAAAAGCCATCCTCCTACTGTATGTCGTCTTGGGACTATAACTCTTCAGAAGAGGGCCTCCCTGTAATTCCTCTTTTGTTTCTTTATTTTCCAGCTAATTAATTGCTTTCTGTTTTCTCTAAGGGTTTACTTTTCTCCCCAGACACTCATGAATGCATATTTGACTGTCCAGGATGGGGTATTAACAATATTGCATTTTCCCCCCTGAAGCAAGCCAAAGTCACCATCAAAAATTTAATTGCATTGTTTATTATTGCTGTGACTATTACAAATGAAATAACCAGAAAAAAATTTAAAGGCTTGCTTCAAAGCCAAAACAAGCCATTTTAAACCCCCTTACCTCTGTACAAGAAGAGATACTCAAGATAAATATCAAGAAACAGGAAGTAATACACTAGAATTCTTGGGGAGTAAATTGTTTCCCTTTCACTTGGATCCTGGCAGTTTCCCCAAGGTTTTAGAGGCAGCTCATTGATCTGACAAAGATCCTTGGTGTGTGGGTCTTTGCCTAGATGGGAGGGCATCTCCTAAACCAGATTCAGAACTTAAAGCAGCAGCTCCTCAGTTAAAGAATGGAGTCATTAGATCCATTGTATCTTGCATAGTTTACAAGACATATGAATTGCATAATAAACGCTGAATTGATTTCATCATTAAAAAGTTCATAATAAATGCAGAATCAAAGCATCTAAAAACTAATCCAATATTTTCTATAAATATCTCTTCTCTAGGACAGATGTCGATGGTTAAAGTGTGGTCTCCAACATCACAGAGTCTGACAAAGGGAGCTTTGACTCAAGAAAGCTTATACCTGCAAAATTTTGTTGGTCTTTCAGGTGTTACTGAATTCATGTTCAACTTCTCAAAAGTTATCTGCCATAATTCAAGAGCTCTCTTTCAACTTAAATGAGAGAGCTGTATGCTGACCCATTTGATAATGTACTTTATGTTAATGAAGTCGTTAAATACCAGACAGAATGGCCATGTATGAACAAATCATAGAAATATTTCTTTACCTAAAACCAATGGGCCTCTTGTGGCGCAGAGTGGTAAGGCAGCCGTCTGAAAGCTTTGCCCATAAGGCTGGGAGTTCAATCCCAGCAGCCGGCTCAAGGTTGACTCAGCCTTCCATCCTTCCGAGGTCGGTAAAATGAGTACCCAGCTTGCTGCTGGGGGGTAAACGGTAATGACTGGGGAAGGCACTGGCAAACCACCCCAGATTGAGTCTGCCATGAAAACGCTAGAGGGCGTCACCCCAAGGGTCAGACATGACTCCGTGCTTGCACAGGGGATACCTTTACCTTTACCTTAAAACCAATGGCTGTGAATCAGTAATAAGGAAACGAAAGAGATGTGGAACAAGCACCTGTTGCCATTGCCATTTCGATGTTCCTGTCAAGCAGGAGAGAACTGCAAAATGGGCAAAGTCTCCCTGTATACAGAAAGTAAGGAAATGAATTGTAACTGTTCTACAAGGGCATCTATGTAAGTACAGAAAAGTAAGAATATCAATCTATGGCTTTTATCCTACTACTCTGCTAAGCAAAGTTTACAGCCTTACTTCAATTTGAAAGGCTGGAAGAACTTCTTCCAACTTAAGCCAGGATACTGGCCAGCTCACCCCAATAAGTTTGAATTCTTTTAAATCATTGAAATAAAACTTTGTCTCATCTTTGTACACAAGACTTTTCTCTCCACTAGTGAGAAGTCACACAAAGAAGACCTTGTTATACCTTATTACTTATACTGTGGGCTCGGTGTAATTGTAGCTACCCTATTCATCAACAACTTCCTTTTGCATTTTTTCCATATTCATCAGTTGTAGTTCAGGACAGAGATTACAAACCTATTGATCTGCAATCTCTTTCCTTTCTTTTTGAAAGATGAATACCAGTGGTCCAGAAACTAGTTGAACCAGGGTGAAGAGGGCAAGTAAACTGCTCTTTTGACATATGCCTTGAACACACACACGCAAAGCAGCAACCAACTTTTCAATAAATGGCCCTAAACACATTATCATTCAGCTCATGTATTAATCACGAGCACATTATAATGTCAAGTCCCCAAAGGCCAACTGTCTTGATCTCACTCTGGTGACCAGCATTGAAAAGGGGTGGGATTCTTCCTTATTTGAATACTTGAACATTGCCAAGCATGTTTAATAGCTTGGAGCTGCAGCTTTAAGTAATTCTAAGCAATGGACTTTGAAAGGTGTAACTCATAGAATCACAGAGCTGGAAGGGATCTCCAGGGTCATCGAGTCCAACCCCCTGCACAATGCAGGAACTCTGAATAGCGTTACACTGTAACTCTTTTGCTTTTTGACTGCCCAGTTTCTCTCTTAATTTTTCTCACCTGTTTTCCTCCCTTCTTGATCTTTGAGTTATTAAAAAACTTTTCTGGCTGCTGACCAAACTCATTGAAACACCTGATGAAAAGTTTTGTGATGATGCTGAGTCACAAACTTTTCTCTACAAAAATTAATCTATAAAAATGCTTTTAATGGCATCAGCTATTATTTTTATAGTAAAAGAGGTTGAAAACTTTCCAGTTATGCAGTGTTTTTCTTCTGTTAGATTATCTAAAGGGAGGGAAATGTGTAGAAAATATATTTATATTTTTACTTAGATTATTTATATTTGCTTTTATTGCCAGTGGGGACCAAAAATGGCTTTCATCATTATCATCACCTCCATTTTATCCCCACAACAACCCTATGAGGTAGGTTAGGCTGAGAGTCTCCCAACATATTTCCAGGGCAAAGTTTTCCACATCCTAGTCCAAGTCCAACTCTCTTACCACTACACCAAACTAACTCTCAAGGGCATTTCTACTTTGAGATCACTTATGAGGAGCAGTAATTACAAAAGTTACCCTCACCCCCCCAAAAAAAGGAGCATTCAGGTCACAAAAGAAGCAAGGAGGTAGAAAGATAAATTGTTCAGTGTACAGTAATAAATAAAAGCACTCTGAACTCATAATACCCACTCACAGAGAGAAGGTTGCTTTATCTCTGCAAAAAGCATTGATTGTCCTGACTTTTCCAATTAGTTTGTATTGGGGTGAGGAGTAAGGATGTGCTTCAGGGAAGAAAAATCTGTATTTTTCAGATATAGATTTCATGGAAGGCATAATTGTCAGTATTCTGCATTACCTACATCTCTAATAAATTCAGCTTTTGGATTCAGGCTTTTTTCCTGGGATTCTAAAATCCTTCAAGGTTACTGTTCTCTGTGAGTAATTCTTTCCTCGGAGTTGAAGGGGGAAGTTATTTTTTTCTGAAAATGACACTAAAATTTCAACAAAGATATTGCTGCCAGTCCATTAAACAAGCCCGATGTTTCATGAGAATTGGATCAAGGGGTCCAATTCTATAGGTCCCTAAACAATATGCCACCAGCCATCCTCCATTATTTCTTGTGTGTGTGGAAGGGAGGAATTCTGTTTTCTCCAGGGCAAAGAATAGCCCAAAACATGCAAGAGTAAGCAAGCACAGGCCAAAAGCTTCTTGATGGAAGCAGAACTAACAAGCCCAACAGAACCATTGTCAAACTAGAGAAACAAACCAAAACAACTGAGCCAAGAGAAGGGACTCTAGTCCATCAGAACCAATATCAAACCACAATAGCCAAGCAGAAACAGTTTGGTAGCAGAAGCTCAGCAGAACCAAAATCAGACTAGAGGCCTCCCAGCAGAAGCAGCCTGGCAACCTCCCCCTAACATGTAAATCCTATTTACCCATGAGAGCTGCCTCCCTCCCCCACCTCTCTTGTTAAAAAAGACACATACCCCACCCCCTCCAAGATTCTCAGATATTCTCAAATATTTTTCAGAATATTCAGGATTGGGATACTGGTGTTGATCAGAATTCCCTAATGTGTATCTGGAATATACCCAGAAAACATGGATAGGATATTTGGAGGGTATATTTTCAACCTGGATATGTCTGAGTGCTCATTCCTAGCAAGGAGTTTTATTCCATCTCTCTGCAGATATGAATGGGTTGTTTAGTGACAATCATTGTAGAATGACAACTGCTGAGAGGACCGCTCTTTGTGGCTCTTGTTATAATGTGTGGTACTGTTTCAGTGTGCATTGGCCTTTCTATCTGATCCTGAGTTCACATGTGGCCATCCTGAGCATATGAAGAAACCTTTCTCTGTTGTCTCTTCCTGCTGATTGCTGGTGACTTAGGTTTTACACCTGCCTGGAAAGAAATTTGTACATTTTGGACAATGACCAACTTAAGGCACAAGGATGGACTACTTTGATGGCTAAGTAAAATGAGAGGTTTGCTTCTCTCAGCAGCTGTTAATTTTTCTCTGTGGACATAAAGAAATGATGTAGACTTATGATCGATGCCACTTCTTTGCTGGCTTTCAGCCTTTGCATCATAGATGGCCCAAGGCTCATTTCCCGGTCCTCAGGTGATTGGTACAGAAAAGCTGATTTCAGTCACCAAGACAGAGGGGAAAGAAAAAGGCCAACAACATGGCAACACACTACCTGAGTAACTCAAAGTTTGCCCCTTTAGACTGTTTCCACACTGGATGCTTTGTGCTGGGTTGCAGGTTGGAGTTTGAGCTGGGGCAGGTTGCCCCACCTCTTCCTGCTCCCACATGGGTGAGCATTTGGACTGGTGCATCTCATCCATCCCGGATTTGTGTTCCCGCATGGGAGCCAGAGCAGAGAAATTCCTAGCATGGAACCGGTGTTTGTGATACACACAGTGGACTTTTCAGAGGTGGAAGAAGGAAGAATTCTTCCCTATAGGCCTATATTATTGATTTTGTGGTATTTGTTATCTGTTTCTTCAAAACATGACCAAAGAGGATTATGGAAATGTTACAGGAAATGTTATAGAAACCACTGTTATTGCTGTTTACCTGCTGTTATGAATTATGCTGTACTATCCCCATGTTCTATGTAAACTGCCCCGAGCTGCAAGGGAGGGCAGTATAGAAACCTGAGAAATAACAAAACCAGTCAGTATATTAAGAAATGTGATATTATATATACAGTATACTGTAAAATGATAAACCCAATAGCACCCAAGCCATTCATGAAAACAGCAGCATTAAAGCACGTTACAACCATTCGATAAAATTAATTAAACTCGCTGCTATCTGAGGTAAGCAGCTATTGGCACAATTCAGCAGGAAACCTGAGTCCATAAAGCAAAAGTAAAGCACAGGACACCACAGTCAGCAAAGATGCCCGTTATCATCTGAAAGTCAACCTTGCAAATAAGAATAATCTAGGTCTTTCCAACTGTAACTCAGAGAAGGCACTCCACAGATATTGACAGTTTGCAGAAGGAATACAGTCGTGTTGTGGCTTGTGCTTTGTTGGAGACAGGCGGCACGATCTCAGTGCTGCAAGGAAGCACACAAAAATGAGCAAGCAAGCAACAGTTTCCCCGCATTCCAGGACGGAATCACCTTTTATATAGCAGGTGTGTTTGCCTTGTGCACGCCTCTGTTGGCCACAATTAACACCAAAGGGTGATGGAGTTCTCCAATTATGAAACACGCTAGCCTCTTCCTCTTAAACTGCATCTGCTGGAAAGAGATACATTCATCACATTTATTTCTTCGTCTTCCTCCTCCTCCTCCTCTTTTGCTCTGTGATCCGTGCTTATTAAAATTTCATTGGAAGCTTTATGTGCTCTGGCTGAAAGCAGCATCCGGTCAATGTAGTGCTGGAGACAGGGAGGGAGGGAGGGAGGGCGGAGAGCTGGTGTCAAACAGGCAGATCTGGAGCAGTAAGCATTTATGCAATGAATGACCTTTCTGGGGACAGCTCTGAAGGGAATTGACGATTCCACCTTTGAATTTTTTATGCTTTGCGACAAAGCTAGCATGGAAGAGAGTTTTAACAAAAGTGACCGCAGCGTACAGTGCAAAATGTGGGGTTCTTATCCAGACTCTTCCATCAGCTGCTTCTCCTCTTGCAACTATGCCTCCTCCAGTGTAACCCCAGTAGCCTATAAAGGGCATCCTTCCCTCTGGTGTTCTGATGATGCATGGCCCAAGTCGATATTTAATGATGAATTAAATGCTGTTTGCCTGAGGCGACTGTTCACACGATTTCCTGTCCATGTAAACAACTTACTCAGACTAATTGTGTCAGTTTTAGCCTATGGTTGTCTGAATATGCCGCTTAAATTGCAGACAAGCCTTAACTTTGAGAATATCATAAATCCTCTAGACAGAGAGGCGAGGATGGGGAATAATGGCTTTAGTGATGCATGAAATGCCACCTGCATATGAGTTCCTGGAGCCAGCCTGGTGCCATGGTTAAGAGCGGCAGCCTCTAATCCCGAGAACCGGGCTTGATTCCCCACTCCTCTTCCTCCTGAAGTCAGCTGGGTGACCTTGGGCCGGTCACAGATCTCTCAGGGTTCTCTCAGCCTCACCTACCTCAGAGGTTGGGGAGAGGAATGTGCACTGAGATATCTCTGGTCTAAAAATATAACTCCTACACATTTTATTAGTGTTTCCTGCTTTGAGACTCATTCCGGTAGTGAAAAGCACAGTATAAAAACAACTCTTCTTCTTCTTAGTGTTTAGTCAGTAGTTGTCAAGCTTTCATTTAACAACAGAAGGAGAGGAAACAAAAATTAAGTCCAGTAGCAGCTTTAAAAGAGCCTCTTGTGGCGCGGAGTGGTAAGGCAGCAGACATGCAGTCTGAAAGCTCTGCCCATGAGGCTGGGAGTTCGATCCCAGCAGCCGGCTCAAGGTTGACTCAGCCTTCCATCCTTCCGAGGTCGGTAAAATGAGTACCCAGCTTGCTGGGGGTTAAACGGTAATGACTGGGGAAGTCACTGGCAAACCACCCCGTATTGAGTCTGCCATGAACACGCTAGAGGGCGTCACCCCAAGGGTCAGACATGGTGCTTGCACAGGGGATACCTTTACCTTTACCTTTTTAGCACCTTTAAGACCAACACAAATTAATACAAGGCGTGAGTTTTCGAGTGCAGGCACTGTTCCTCAGACAACATGGCACAAGGATCATAAGAGTACAGAATCAAAGCAAAGGTAAATTAGTGGCAAATTAGTAAACTGTGTCATAATACCCACATTATTCAATACTAGCCAAAAAGCCCATTGCACGCAAAAATGAAGTGGGCGCTAGCAGCCCCCAAGAGTGAGAGTGGGTGGACTACCTTTGCGGCTGGCGAGTCCTGGTCTTTCGGCTGGAGTCCTGGTCTTTCGGCTGGATTGCTGCTCTTTCATTGGCGGCGTCCTGACGCGGCGAGAGGCGCCCTGCCCCTCTGGCTGGCTCCATGACCAGGGAGGCCGCTCTGCAGGCCGGGAGAAGGCTGCCCCCCCCACCCGAAGCTCTCTCTAGCCTTCTCCCGGCCTGCGGAGCGCCCTCGCTGTGTCTACGATGCGGCGAGGGCGCTCCGCAGGCCGGGAGAAGGCTGCCCGGCCACCCCCCACCCGAAGCTCTCTCGAGCCTTCTTCTGGCCCGCGGAGTGCCCTCGCCGCGGCGCTCCGCAGGCCAGGAGAAGGCTGCCCGCCCCCCCTCACCCGAAGCTGTCTCTAGCCTTCTCCCGGGCCGTGGAGCGCCCTCGCCGCGTCTACGACGCGGCGAGGGCACTCCGCGAGCCGGGAGAAGGCTGCCTGGGCCACCCCCCACCAGGCCGGGAGCAACTGCGAGCTGCGCTGTGCGCGGCTCACAGTTGCTGGGGCTGGGAATCAGAGGGACCAATCGGCAGGCGCGAAGTGCCTGCCGATTGGTCCCTCCGATTGTCTGTCATGAGGAAGGGTCCAATCCGGACCCTTCCTCATCCCGGACACATCCCGCCTCATAATGGCTTACTCTTTTATTTAGTCCGTGGCGCCCATGGCGCCACGCGCGGTGTACAGATGATAAGGAGAGGAAAGTTAGTCATGCCAATTCCACTGTGAGCCAGGTGGGTGCTGGGATCATTGGCAGCTTTGCCAAAATTGACAAGCCAGTGTGGTGTAGTGGTTATGATCAGTGGTCTAATCTGGACACTGGGTTTGATTCCCACTCCTCCACGTGCAGCCAGCTGGGTGACCTTGGGCTAGTCACAGTTCTCTGAGGACTGTTTTTGTAGAGCAGTTCTAGAGGTCTCTCAGCCCCACCTGCTTCCCAGGAGGTCTGTGGTGGGGAGAGGAAGGGAAAGGTGTTTGTAAGCTGCTTTGAGACTCAGGTAGGAAGAAGAAATTGTTTTCTCTGATCCCCTCCACAGACACAAATTCAGCTATCCAATTACCAATCAGTCAACTAACCAATCGTTCCCCTTTTCTAAATGCTGTGAAATTTCACAAAAAATTATGTAATGAGATTACTAACCTTGGCTTTAAAAAAAGTGTTTCAGGCTCTGAGTGACCACAGAAATACATATATAACTCTCACACAAATATTGTAGAGTTTGATGTTTAGTAAATAAGTTGCATCTCAAAATGGCTATAGTTAGTGTCAATAAATTCCATTGAAAAGAATGGAATGTTTGAAAGTCCATTGCTTCAGCTCACATTCTGTTCATCAGTCATGAACAGGGACCTGATTTTTTTGATGATTGGTTCAATGGTTTCTCAGTCTGTTGGTAACTTTTCGGCATTCATTCGCCATCCTGAGATGAAAGGCCTGACAGGGGTGGCCTATAAACATGACGGATAAATATAGCAGAACTGGCTTTTTGCACATATGCATTCTCACACAGCTGAAGAGCTGTTTTATGACACACAACTCCATCCTTGCTGCGTAATTGCTCCTCTAAGTTGACAATTATTCTGAATAACAATTACACCATCCCATAATTTGGTGTTCGGCTAGGTAGTTTTAATGATTCTAACAGATGCTGATTGCTTTGAACTGGAAGCATCTTCATGCATGCACAGTTTTGTGAAATTTGGGTGCACACTGTTTTCTTAGGAGTTTTCAGCTGATTGAACTGATCTTGTGATCAGCTTCTGTCTTCTGATCCACCACCTTCAAACTCATCTGATTGACAGCTGAGTGGGCTTGCAGTGATATTCTTTGTACTGGTGCAGTTCGTGTTGCTCCGTGACCACAAAGGCAAAATAAAATCTTGTTTAAAGTATCTTTAAAGTGTCCACGGTCTTTTGGGGATCAGGCAGGCAAAACGCAGTCCCATTTGTGTTTTCTGGAGGAGGAGAATGAACAAGGAATGGATGTGATCAAGCAGCCTTTCCCCCATCATCCAGGCACCTGTGCACTTTGTTTTTAAGCCCATTGTTGACACACAATCACTCTTTGGGGTCCAGTTACCATTTCCAGCATCTCATAAATCCACTCAGACATAAATAAGAGTCCAAAACACCATGAATCCCAAAGGGGTGTGTGTGTGCTGTATTGTTTTGGTGTTTCTCCATACCAACATGGAGTGTTAATTTTTAAATTCATTTTTAAATTAAAAATGCATCTGTGTTGTGGCATTACCACATAGCAACACAGAAGTGCCTTTAAAAGAAATAATAATTTCAGGGCTTGGAGGGGGTGGGAGAGAAAGTTTCAGTGCACGAGAGAGCTATTATGATGTGATTGGTGGCTTGCTCTAATTGACAAGCCAAGGAGCAGGAGGGGGGAGAAGTTGGTTTTCCCTTGCAGCCTTGTCAGGAGGCAAAAAGCTATGGGGCAGAGGGAAAACGCGGGAAGGATCTCCCATGAGGAAGGCTGCAAACATGAGGCTTACCATCCTACATCTGCAAGAAGGAGGCTATGTGCATTTTACCCCTCTGTGCGGAAAAGGTCCTAATCTTCTCATAGCTGGTGCCTTGGGGCTATTTCTGCTGCCGCTACCAGGCAAACAAATATCTGTAGCCACATCACACAATAGGAGAGCAGGGAGTTCAGGAGGATTACTGTTGCCAGATGCACCATTTTAGTCATATTTTTGTTTCCAAACCAAAACTTGGTATATCTCTTGGGTGTGGCCAGAAGATCAAAGCTCTTGGGTGCATTCTCTCCAGGGGAACTGATCTCCATAGTCTGCAGATCAGTTGTAAAAGCAGAAGATCTCCAGGCTCCACCTGGAGGTCAGCAATGAGTACAAAGGAAGCAATTATAATTCTGTATTCAGACCATCATGGAAATGTGAGAGTTCGGTTCAATGGTTCCAGGTGGCTCCTCCCTGTCTGGCTGAGACCATAGAAGCCTCAACAGGGACTATGAGAAAAATCAATGTCCTTGGGCTGCATTCTACACACACATACTGGTTTGTCAAAGGAGCCGGCTTAAAGATACAATTATGCTCCTCCCATGCTTCTAAAAGAAACCCATCCCATTTTTTCACTTGAAGGGTTATCTATTTCTGTGCAGTTGTAGGACTGCACTCAACACTGTATCTCAAAACTGTAAGTGTGACATTCCTAGTTGAAATAAAAATGAGTGCTGCTTTTATTGAAGGTTAAGTTTAGAGGGAGAGTTAGAGATAGGGAAGAGTTAGAGACATGGTTAGGAGAGGCCATGGGTTATAGAAATATTTTTACATTATTTTATATATAAAAATATGGGGGGATTATGTATTCCTTATTGGGTTTAATTTTAAGGTTAGTGTTAGGTTTAATGTGGATATTTTTTGGTTTGGCAACTAGTTAGCTTTAGAGGGAACAATAGGACTAGGGAAGAGTTAGAGACATGGTTAGGGGAGACCATGGGTTATAGAAACGTTTTATTTATTTATTTATTTATTTATTTATTTATTTGTTTGTTTGTTTGTTTGTTTGTTTATTTATTTATTTATTTATTTATTTATTTATTTGGTTGGCTGGTTTTTTGTTTGTTTATTTATTTATTACATTTGTATACTGCCCTCTTCTGAGACTCAGTTTACATGGAACATAAAAGAAGAATACATGGAACTCAGTTTTTTGTATCAAATAGAAATACAACAATGGTAATAAGCATGAAAGCTAAGCATGAAAATTGGGTACCCAAGTTCAACAGTCTCTCTCAAAATTCACTGGTGTAGAACACTCTATTAGAATTTAAAACCAGTTCCAAAGTTTTCCAAAGCCACCTCTTTGATCCCTCTGATTTTTGTCATCCTAGATAAATCAAATTTTTTTATCATCACAATCAGAAAGGCAACTGCACCTTTTGTCTAAGCCCACCTCAGCCTATGTGACTTTTTACCACATACCTGATGGGGAAAAGGGTATTAAAACCCTTCACTTGGGCTCCCCAATCACCTCTCTGGTGACCAGCCTCCCTGGTATGGATTCCCACCAGAAGCCCAACTTGGATGGCAGCTCATTCACATTGCTCTGACTTCTTCCATCTATGCATCCCATGCCTAGACCGGTAATTGTATAATCCTCGCTGCCTCCTTTTTCCTGAAACCTAGCCATTTCCTACCTTATTTCTCTCTGCATACATGTGTTAGTGTAACTACAAAGTGTTTGTCTTGTATCTTATTTCTTAAATAAAGCTACATTATTTATTCTTAAATATCTCTTGTCTGCCTTCAGTTCCTCAAAGGGCATAATCACCTCATAAACACTGGCAAAATAATTCTTTACTTGTCACCCCCCTCTTGTATAGTCAATTCCCACACTTCTTCTGAGTATTTGGGGTAAGACTTCCTTCCACAAAAGCTGTCAGATATTTATACATATTGTATCTTGGTTTTGTGTACCAGGTATATTACAACCAAGGTGGATTGTTTACAACCTAAACATGCTGTCCACTTGGAAGTCCTCTTACATAAGACCCACTAAATTGCAGGAGACTAAGCAATACCACTTAAAACCATTCAATTAAAAATAAGTTAATTTTAAATTTTAATTAGCATACAAATTAAAAACAGTAAAACAAAACCAGTATCAACAATTGAACAAAATGGGTGTATCTCATGGTAGGTCTCCCAGAACTGAACTCCATTCTGGCATGGTTTTGATAGGGGGAAGGCATTAAATGTTTTCAAGTTCACTGGCCCAACTGAAAGAGGACAAATCAGTATATTCATATTATTATTGTTATGGTTGGCAACAATGCACATTCTTAGCAGTAAGTGTTATACTTAAAACAGCATAAGGACCTCTCACATAAGCACAGTTTTCAGACAAAGCTACTCGGAAAGTAAACAGTAACTAGAATATCTGTTGTGCTGGCAAAACATTTCCATTACTGAGTTTAGAGTTTTGAGATAACATTATGAGTGGGGGCAATGAGAAATTCAAGTAGGGTGTCCTCAAACTAGGGACCAGTTCTTTTCCAACTCATCTATACACTGAAAGGGCAAAAGTCGTTGAACTATATATGAGCTACATTGCTTGAGATTCTTCAACCAATTTCTGCATTTTTTCTCCATAACTGTTGTTTATCAGTGTTTTGTTTCAAACACACTTCAGTCACTAATTTATTGTCTCAAAGTGAATCATCCCTGTAATGTGGCAAATAATAATCTCCCAAAAGACAGGCGTCAAGATCAATCATAGCTAGTATCCATCCTTGTTATCACACCTCCATGTTAATTCTTCCTTCTTTGATATTCACATCATCATCATCATCCAGGGTTGAAGCTCAAGGTGTAATATCATTAGCAGATGCAAACTTTGTTTTGGTCTTAAGGGAGGTGAGGAAATCTACTACAGAAGGCCTCTGTGCATATACAAATGAGGTCAATCAGTAATTATGAAATGTAATTGTCATTCCTAAGTGTGAGATTTGCATAGCTATTACACAGTCCACATTCTGGGAGGGCTTGGTAAATAAATATCAATTATAGACACCTAACATCTCCAGCTAATTTCCAAAGCAAGGGAAATTCATTTGCCCTACTATGCAAAATGATAGCAGGATTTATGCTACAGTCTAGTTCCCTAACAGCCTCCCCAGTCAAGGAAAAGCAACACCTGCAGTCTGAATTATAGCTGACTTTATTGAGGAGGCATTACATAGAAAATGCTTTTTATTAAATGATCCTTTTGGAAAAAGTTGAGATTGGATGTGGAATAGCTCTGAGCTTTTTGCATTATTGGCCACTAAGGCTTTCAGGAAGATGCCCCCCTGAGGGGGGGGCAAATTGACACTTTGAATTCTCAACTTTTTGCCATTGAAACTCCCTTTAGTGCCAGCACGCCATCATGTTTTGTGCCACTGCTCGGATATAGCATTGGGTGTGTCTCTTCAAACATTTAAACACTGCATGCCATGGAATCAGATTGATGATGATGATGTTATCTTGTTCGGTCATGTCCGACCTTTGGTGATCCTATAGGAAAGGTTTCGCCATACGTTTCTGTCAATGACTGCTTCTTTTAGTTGGTTCATGGTCATCACTGTATCGGCTGATTGTGTCAAGCCAGCAGATCCTTTGGCAACCATGTTTCCTTTTGCCGCTGACCATGCCAAGCATTAATGATTTCTCCAACGAGTTTGATCACATGATGTGTCCAAAGTAAGTGAGCTTTAGCTGTAATATCTTGCCTTCTAATGACATAGTTGGTTTGCTCCTTTCTAAAACTATCTTGTTGGTAATTTTGGCTGCCCATGTTATTTGCAGCATTAGTCTCCAACACCATAATTTGAAAGCATCTATTTTCCTCCTGTCTTCCTTCTTCAGGGTCCAGCTTTCACATCCATAGCTTATTATGGCGAAGCCAATGGTGTTAACTAGCCAGCACTTTGCATTAAGGCTGATATCTTTATTTTTCCATATTTGGTTTATGCTTAACATTGCGTTTCAGCCCAGTGTTATTCGCCGTGTGATTTCATGGCTGCATCCACCACTTCGAGTGATCATAGAGCCAAGAAAGAGGAAATCATCAACACATTCAATGTTTTCATTGTCAGTCGTGACTTTGGTGCTACTGCCAGTGGTTGTCATGATCTTGGTCTTTTTGATATTTAGATATAGTCCCATCTTTTCACTTTCTTCTTTTAGTCTCTTTATCAGGGTCTTCAGATCATGCTCCAATTTAGATTAATAAGCAGCAATGGAAGATAATAGAGAACACTTGTCTGGAAATAGAGGAAGTGAAAGTTGGTCTTAGACATCAGAGTTCAAATCCATAAAACTTACCAGGTGGCCTTGGGCGAGTCTATTTCACATGCTCTTTCTCCCTCCCTGTCCCTCTCTCTCTTGCAGTCTTCTGAATTCACTTCATAGGGTTCTGGAAAGATAAAATGAGATTGCCTCATGTATGCCACCCTAATGGATGCAATGGGACACAGATCTATTAATAGTAGTAGCCGTAATAATGGTAATAACAAACAGTAATATTTAGGAGGACCTCTTGGTGCACTTAGAGGGACAACAGCATGAGGACTGAACAAGGATGGATCCCTGTTAAAAGACTACATCAGGAATTAAAGATACATGACAAGTCTCACTAAATTGAAAGAGTAGAATACCAAATAGTCTCAATGTTTATGGGAGGTTTAAAGCCTGCTGAATGAGAGGGAGGCCCTTCTGCTCATGTGAGACAGAGCAATGATTTATATGGAATCTGCCTCCAACCTCCATCTTCCTTTGCCACATCCCACTGTTCCTGAGGGATCTCCAACCAGTGGAAGCTCCAAGTGTAAGACTTAAGTTCCAGGTTCAAAATTTGTGCCCATCTGTGAAAACATTTCAGTAAGACAGCCAATGTGGTGCAGTGGTAGTTAAGAATGGTAGAGTCTAATCGGGAAAATGGGGTTTGATTCCCCTTTCTTCCTCATGAAACTTGCTGGGTAAGTTTGGGCCAGTCTCAGTTTGTCTCAGAACTCTCTCAGACCTATTTACCTCACAAGGTGCCTGTTGTGGGGAGGGGAAGTGAATTTGATTGTAAGCCACTTTGAGACTTCTTGGGATATTCTTCTTTCTGTTGGACTAGGAATGGGGATATCTGTGTTAAACTGTGATTCAAACCTGAAACTCTCTGAGGATATCTGGGTTGAAATGTCCACTCAACTCACTGAAAATGGGGGAAGCTCTGTGCAATGCACAAGAAAAAGGGGCCCAAATCCCCACCCTCGAAGCCCAATTTCTGCTTTTCCCTTCAGGCCACCCCTGGTCAAACTGAGGGAAGTGCAGCATTGGCTCATAACCTCCCCTAGTGAGCCAGGCCAGCAGAGCCCTGCAACTGCAGCAGCCAGCCAAGCCATGTGTAAGAGCTGCCTTTCTTGCCAGTGTGTCTGGAGTTTTGTGAAGGCGGAAGACGGGCAGGTGAGGAAGGTCCTGAGGATGTAGTTGCAGAAGAAGGGTTCCATGCAGGGGGGTGGGGAGCATGATATGAGAATATGACCTTGACTCCAGTGGCAAGCCATGGAATTCAAAAAGACTGTGTACCAGGTACTGAGGACAACATTGCTGCCAGCATTGTGGCTAGACAGTAGCTTTTCCTATTTGTCATGCTTAGGCCACCTGCTCAGCCTGTATAATCCAATGAAGCCTCTGTGGATAAGCATAAAATACACGGAGGCTTGCAGCTTGCCCAGTCAGTGCCATTACTCATTTTTTCCAAATATATACTGTGTCAACACCGCAATGGTAGCTTGGGATTATTAAAAGTTATTACTGTGTATATTAAGATATTGTTGCTGCATAAATAAGAATGCTAAGTCAAGGGAGCTAAGAGTTTGTCCCTACCTTGCTGTAATTTATTATCCTATTATCACTCCTTGCAAACCGCCTGCGCTCAGCACTTCCACGTTACAGCTGGCTCTGAAATACGGCAGCACTTTTGCAAAGCTTAACCACTGGCAATAAACTTCTGCGTGCACTAAGGTGGAATTAAAGCCTTTATTTGAGGTGATTTATGTTTGCCACTCAAGTGACATAGAAAGCAATAAAAATCACCATCCTCTTGATTTTATTTCCCCCCTCCTTTGGTAATACTTGCAATGATTAGTTGGCATATTAAATAGGGGTTTTTATAATTTGGGGTTCACAAATAAACACTGACAAGCTCATAAAACTGATAAACTAGAAACAACTGTCAACATTATTACAGCCAGAGTTTAAGTCGACGCTGGGATTAATTGGCCAGATGCTTGCGGTTACTTTACACCTGGTGCAGTGCAGAGATGGTGGTCCTGCAACATGGTGCTCGGGAAGGAATGGATGAAGGAGAAAGGGTTGGACCCCAAATGAAACTGAAAGACTCATGAAAATTAGAGCCATCACAAAATTCTGAGAATTATTATTTATTTTGTGATTTTATGAAGTGGGAGCATAGCCAGGAGATCCTCCAGCCAACACTGTACCATCATGCGAAACCCACCCTGTGGTAATTGGTTATAGATGGGGGAGGAATGGGGACTATGCCTCTTTCTTGTGTTTTATGCTTGCTAATGGGTTTTGATCAGTTATATTGAGGGTTTTATCTGTTTTATGTAAAGCGACATGAGTCTACAGAAAGTGGAGGGGTAGAAATTAAATGAATGAATGAATGAATGAATGAATGAAGGAAGGAAGGAAGGAAGGAAGGAAGGAAGGAAGGAAGGAAGGAAGGAAGGAACGAAGGAACGAAGGAACGAAGGAACGAAGGAAAGAACGAACGAACGAACGAACGAACGAACGAATAAGGATTGTCTGGCAGCCAGGCAAGGGATATTCAGAGGTGGTTTGCCATGGCCTGCCTCCATGTTATGAACCCTAGTGTTCTCTAAAAGAACGCTATCCAAATCCTTAGAAGTCTCCCATTCAGATACTAGCTTGCTAAACTATGGGTCAGGGATATTCTGAGCATTTCAACTCACTCCCAATTTCAGTGTACTCAGTGATCAGAAATGAAGAAAAACAGTTGACAACAAGGGGAAATGTGAAGAATACAATATAGTCTATACAGTTTATTCTAAACAGGAATGCTTCTGGGGTTGGGCACTCTAATTTAACGTAAGCTATGAAGGATACAAACATCCCCCTCAAGAAATACTAGCCCAGGTAACCTTCAGCTTTAGACCCAGCTGGAACCCCAGCACTACACTCATCCTGGAAACAAGATGCTAGACCATTAATCTGATCCATAGGACTCTTATGTTCTTATATCCAACTGTCTGTTTAATCCAGCATCTTGTTAAAGAACCTAAACAAATGCTCCTTAAAAACCTAAAAGCAGCATATGGAGGCCACCCTCCTCTCCTCTTGCTGCTCCCCAGCAACAGGCACCTCTGAAAATACCCACCAAGAGTATTGCAAAATGCAGTATTGATCCACTGAGGGGCAAATTACACATTAAACCCCAGTTTAGAGGGAAATGCAGCTGTTAAAAAAAACTGCTAGGGGCCCGTACTGCAGCAGCACGAGGTGATCTTGTTTCTGTCCCCTAGCAAGTTTTTGGTAGTCCAAACATCCGGAGCAGGAGCATTAAATCAAAGGACTAGATCAGCCTTTCTCAACTTTTTTACCATTGGGAAACCCCTGAAACATTGTTCAGGCTTTGAGAGCCCCGAGAAGTAGTGTGATGGTGCAAAATATGGTTGAGAAGCATAGCTGTGCACATGTCCATCCAGGGCACTTCCCTTTCCCACCTCCTCCAGGTCAATCAATGGCCATTTTGGGAGGGGAGGGGTAGGTTTACATGATCAAAAATTGTCATATCATCCAATAAATGTTTAACAAATTAAAACAAATAAAAAATTGATTAACTCCCACCCTTTCAGGAAACCCTTCCAGGACCGTCCCAGGGTTTCCTCTAAAACGTTGTCAGGAGCCATTACAGGTAGTTTGGCTGCCGATCTTCTTCCATTCTGTGTTAAAGATGGGGGAGGGGGCTTAAGTTCATTGTGCCATGGATGCCATCCTGGTCATGTTCCCGTGCCAACACATAATTTACAAGGGGCTCAGTTGGGGAAGGGGTGCTAATTAAACTGCATCTCTCATTGAGAAGACAGAAACTCCGAATTAGGAAACTGTGTTTAACAGACAGGGGGGAAATGCATTGCAATGGATCAGTAAGGAAAATGTGCTCATTTTCTGCCAAGTTTGCTGCTTTTACATTTCTTGTTTGAACTTGTGACTCAGGCCTTCTCTCCCCCACCCCCATGCTGGGGCAAAGAATGAGAGAACATCTGCATCTCACTCAGAACAGGCTTATGCCTCATGACCTATATGAAGGAAGGCCTGCTTCCTTTTATCTTTCACGGATAGAATTACTGCATCATCAAGTTCAGAACTTAAGGATATATGTTCTAGGTAGCTACTTGAGAGGTGAAGCCCTCTAGTTGAGTCCTGAGAATTAACAATCAAAATTCTAAATTAATAACATTGTGCAGAGAATCCAAGAAATTTCTTTTACTGAGAATGAGGTTGTCACTGATCATGTGGAAATATAATTGATTCTGATTCTGAAAAGAGTGTGGGGCTGGGCACAGAAGACGGGCAGCGGAGGCAGTGGGGGCTGGGCAGGGCCGGTACTGAGCCCCGCTCACTGTGTTTTCTCCTCCTCCACCATCCATCTTCTGTGCCCGGCCCGAACTCCTGGCGGTGAGTGGAGTCAGTAGCACAGTGAGTGGAGCTCAGTGCCAGGCCTGGCCAGCCACCTCCTCTGCTGCCCATCTTCTGTGGCTATAGGAGGACTAAAGGAAACCTTCATGGAGTCAGTAAACTTCTGAAATCCAGTGCTAAGAGGCAACAGAAGCAGCAGCAGCAGAAAGAAAAGAGTTGGTTTTTCTAAGCCACTTTTCTCTACCAGAAAGAGTCTCAAAGTGGCTCACAGTCACCTTCCCCTTCCTCTCCTCACAACTGACATCCTGTGAAGGAGGTGAGGCTGAGAGAGCCCTGATATTACTGCTCATTTAGAACAGCTTTATCAGCTCTGTGGTGAGCCCAAGGTCACCATTCTGTGAGGTAGGAAACTCTGTACCACACTTCTCCCCTTAGCAGCTGCAGTCATTACCTCATGGTAGTGCCAGGCTCTGGGTTAGGAACTAAGCAGAAGACAAAGGATCAATGTGGGAGTTATACATGAGTCCAAATAAAGTAAGAGGGATCCATAAGGCAGAAAAATATAATAGTTCTCAGGAGGGCCATCTGGTCTGTGCTTTTATCTACAAAGTTACAGTGTTGAGACTTCACAGTTTCTAGCAAGGTCAGGAAGTGATAAGGTGACACTTTGGAATGCAAGGGAGACACTTCGGAATGCAAAGGGAGGAAAGGAACTAACAGGCAATTTATGGCTTTATGGGTTTATGGCCAACAACCCAGGAGATGCCAGGAGAACACGGGTGAAATATGGGTCAGAAACCGGGGTTCATGACAATGTTTGGCATCCACCAAGGTGAGGACTTTTTCAATTGTATGCCTGTCAATGTAGAATGCCCTCTCAGATGAGACCAGGGCTCTGTGGGATACCCCTAGGTTCTACAGAGCCTTTAAGGCTGAGCTCTTCCACCAGGCATCCCAGTTAAGTGTATTTGGGGGGGCTTAATAATGGATCCACCTCTATCAGTTGTAAGTTACTTGCTTTTTGTATTTTATACTTTATTGTTAGAATATGCAAGATCTGCAGTGTGCATGATTCAAAAACATATAAAGAATATCCTGCATTGGGCATCAGAAGAGAGGTGTATTTACCATGGTTAGATTAGGAACTTCCTGATATTTTCAGATAGTCTCCTCCTATGTCCTGATTGGTTCATTGGGAGACTTCCTGCTCCTTTGAGTATACTTCCTCCCTGCTTGCCTCCAGACAACAGACGAAAGGAATGGACGACAGACTAATAAGGCTCTCTCTCCTCTCTATATAGTTTTTCCTATGCTAAATGAAACTATTTTATAATTTTAAGCAGCTTGATGCTTCCTTCTTCTTGCATAGATAGTCTCCTCCTGTGAACTGATTGGCTCATTTAGAGGCTTCATGCTCCTCCCTGTTTGTTTGTTTGACTTGTATGCCACCCCTCTCCAGAGGTCTTGGGGTGGCTCACATAAATAGGATTAAAAACCTGTACAAATATAAAATTAAAACACATTCAAGTAAGTACTAAACATCTGTCTCCAACGCCCCTAGCCTGGCAATTAAACCATAGCCAGGCATAAAGTGGAGGATAAGGAGGTTCTGTTGTTTGGCTGGGGGCGCCATTAGAAGGTAATGGTGGGCCCTAGCCTCAACCAAGGGCCTTGTGGAAGAGTGCCATCATACATGCCTTTCAGAACTCTGGGAGCTTCATGATGTCATGCACCTCATTCCACCAGGCTGTGGCTCTGGTTGAGGCCAGGCACACCTCTCTGGAGCAAGGGATTGTCAGCAGGTTGGCATTAGCTGAATGAAGAGCCCTCCAGGCTTGCCTGGAGGCAGAACAGGCAGAACAGACTGAATGAATGAAGAAGACCAGTAGACTACTAAGGCTCTCTCTCCTCTCTCTATACAAAGTCTTTTCTATTCTAATAAAAAATTTGCAAACTTAAATGGACTCCGGGGAATGGTAGAGGACAGGAAGGCCTGGAGGATCATTGTCCATGGGGTCGCGATGGGTCGGACACGACTTCGCACATAACAACAACAACAAATTCTAATAAAACTATTTTATTATTTTAAGCAGCTTGAAGCTTGGCTCCTCTTTTCATAAGTAAACTCACTGTTTTATACTGCTGTGAACTGCTGTGAGCCCCACCTTGGAGGGGTGGTAGTGGTGATATATAAATTTAAATACTAAAATAAATACACTCCAAGCATCAGCAGACAACAGATACCTTCTGTATTAAATCCAATCAAAAACATTGCACCTCATTTTCCTACAACTGGCTTCTCTCTAGTCTTCTGCTGAGAGACAACTCCCTCCCCCCCCCCCCCGCTGCCAGATCAACATTCAGAGTCTCAACATTAGTCTTGCTGCAGATCTTCTTTAGAAATGTTTATGCACTTTTTGAATAATAGTAGTAACTGTTAGAACTCCACAGGCAGCTTGCTTCAGAGCTGGCGGCTGCTGTTGCCTCTTAGCAAATTAGTCACAGGTAATTTACCAGCGCTTAAAAACTACAAAAGGGACCCATGCATGGTAGAAATAAGTCAGAAATCAATACCTGCATGCTATGTTGTCATTGTGCTCACCTTATTGTAAATATGCAGTCATCTGAATTCCTATAACTCACCAAGTGCAGACATGGTGAGCAGGGGTGTATTTTTATACAGCGTCTTAGCATAGGATTAGACAGATGCAGGTATTGCTGTATAGTTGAGGCATTTTAGTTTTTCAGTGTTCTGTCATAAAATGAGACAATACTATTAATCATAACAGCTTCTCAGAAATTTGCCTAAAGATAATCTCGGTAAGTGGCTAAATTTAAATTTTATAGAAGTTTTTAAAAATGTACCATCATCTTGAAGGTTCACAAGTTCACAACTTTTTTAAAAAGGCCTTCGGTTTCTCTTTTTCCAATTACAATCTGTCAGAAAAGCAGGCTGCACTTGCCTTCAATGGTTTGGAAAAAGTTCCTTTCCCTATATTAAATGTCTAAATAGCCCTTACCTGGTTAGCCCAGGCAAGGCCAATCCCGGAGATAGCTACTGAAAACTCTCCCTTTGTGTGTCTGTTTTTGAAAGGAACTCCTCTGCTTGGGAGCATTACAGACCTTCTTAAGTGCCCATGTATTCTACAGGATGAGCCTCTTGTGGCGCAGAGTGGTAAGGCAGCCGTCTGAAAGCTTTGCCCATGAGGCTGGGAGTTCAATCCCAGCAGCCGGCTCAAGGTTGACTCAGCCTTCCATCCTTCCGAGGTCGGTAAAATGAGTACCCAGCTTGCTGGGGAGGTAAATGGTAATGACTGGGGAAGGCACTGGCAAACCACCCCGTATTGAGTCTGCCATGAAAACGCTAGAGGGCGTCACCCCAAGGGTCAGACATGACTCGGTGCTTGCACAGGGGATACCTTTACCTTTGCCTTTATTCTACAGGAGTGGCAAGTCGCACTGCTCTTGCTATTTATATTCAGTGCCATTTGCTCAGCATTTGATTCAACTCAGCATTTGATTCAGCTTTGTTATTGCAGACCTATGTTTATTTGCCTCTTCAAGTTGGTTGATTATTTGAATTAGACAGTTTGCCTTTTGCTTCAATTTGGGATATAGTATTTTCATAACTTTTTAGCACACTAATTACAATCAACACAACCAGATCCTGCTCTGTGTTGACTATATAGCTAAATTGCTGGTGGTTAGGTGGTCACTGACAGGAACCAAAGCTTCCCGAGCAGTTGTGATCAAGTGCTGATGCTCAGTCAATATAGGCTTTCCCCCCATTCTATATGGCAGGCACACAACTGCCTCAACCCACAGCATCATAGCTAAAAGTCCTCTATGACTGACTGAAAACCATGACCCCTTTCAGACAACTTCTGTAAGCTGTTTTCATAGAAAGCTGTTAATGGATTGTTTTGTCTCAGTTTAGACACAACAGTTTGAGCAACCAGATGCTAATAGATTTTATTTAGCTGCTCATGTAAAGCTGCTTGCATTCCATTGGCAAACAGCACACCGTTTTTGAGGGAAACTGCTTCCATTTTCACCTCTTTGTTGTGCTTCTGAATCACTGCACTTTGGGACTGATCACAAGACATCAAAACAGCATTTAGGCTTAAATTTCAATTTACAGATCTCTGTGAGGATGAAAGTAAAGGGAAATTTCCCTCAAAACTTATTTCAGCACTGTTTGTAGTTTGGAATTTCCAAGATAGTTGTCTCTGGGATACAGTTCAACTAAGGAGCAGCCCCAAAACAAAGGCTGCTTAATGGGCATAGGACCACACATTGCGTGTAGAGTTAGAACATGCTAGTGATGGAAGTGATATTGAAGAAAACTGAAATATTTGATCAGAGTGGTGATAATCCTGCTTTGACAAGACAAGAGGAACAACAATTTCTTGGAATCCTTTTGAAAGTCTTGACAAAGAAGCAACAAAAGAAGAATCTTACCACACCCCTTTGTAACTAAGGTAGTGTATTTTGATATGTTTATATTATATATGGTAGTGATGAAAGGGACAGTGTAAATGCCTTAACCATTACACAGGAATCTTGTTTTAATTCAGGAATTATTCGTCTTCATGGATAACACATAAACAAATGGAGAAAGCCTATCTGTGTATCAGGCTTCTATATTTCACTCTCTTTCCCCCAAGAGATTCCAAGAACCAGGGCTTCCTGAAGCAATTTTGCAATCCGAATGTGTAGAGAAACTAAATTGAAAAGAATTTTCAAAACTGTGATTAATCCACATGAAGAATACTAACATTGTGATTAAAACTTGGATCCAGTGATTCCTTTAATGAATGCCTACCTTTGTTAATTAAACCATGAGTTTTAAGTAGATTTTAAATTGATACTCTTCCCCTAAATTGACTCCTCACTGAGGATAGCTTTATATGTGTACTTCTGTTCATTCAAACAATGAGTTTTAAATACATTTTTCTAAACTAAATTACTATACCATTAAATTACAACAAGTAGTTACATCATTTAATGCTCTTTTATTTCTGGCTAGTGGCTGCATTTCACCAAGACATTTAATTAATTAATGTCAGTTTGGTGTAGTGGTTAGGAGTGCGGACTTCTAATCTGGCATGCCGGGTTTGATTATGCACTCCCCCACATGCAACCAGCTGGGTGACCTTGGGCTCGCCACGGCACTGATAAAACTGTTCTGACCGAGCAGGAATATCAGAGCTCTCTCAGCCTCACCCACCCCACAGGGTGTCTGTTGTGGGGAGAGGAATGGGAAGGCGACTGTAAGCCGCTTTGAGCCTCCTTCGGGTAGGGGAAAGCGGCATATAAGAACCAACTCTTCTTCTTCTTCTAATCTATTTATCTATCTATTTATATTTATTTGGGATTTTTATACTGACCCTCTCAGACTTTACCATCCAGTGTACAACTGATTGGATAAAACAGTAAAACAGAAAAAAAACATTGACAATAAAATTGCAGCTAACCAATGTCAGTACCAAGATAAAGGGGGAAGGGGGAGTCCAGAAAATGATAAGACAAAAGAAACAATCCATATTAAATATTAAAATAGGGAAACAGAGATGTTCATTGATATATCTGTCCCCAACTCAGTTTTCATGTGGAGAGCGGAGTCACAGCCACAGAGCTTCTGCTTTGCATACAAAAAGTCCCAGGTTCAGTCTTCAGTACCTGCAGTTAAAAAGACCAGGTGGCAAGTGACATGAAAGACCTCTACCTTAGTCCCTGGAGAGCAGCTCCTAGTCAGAGCAGGTGACACTAGCCCTGATAGACCCATCATAGCCCTGACTCAGCATAAGGCCATTTATATGAGTCAAACATTCTCCACAGTCAGTGATGCTGTAAAAGAACCCATTCCAAACAGCATGGTTTGAATCAAATGGGCAAATACAAGAATCTACTTCTCCTTCTTACTTCAAAGCAAAGGAGCTAATTAGCCAGGCAGTTTTCATAACCTGACAGATCTTAAAACTGAAAACTATTGAAATGTGACATCGTTCAGCGAACAAATTCATTTCTGCTAAATGGGGGCGGGGGGGGGGATTAGAACGGTACAGTATAACCTGACCTCATCCGAGAACCTAAACTGGGTTGGCACTCGGGTGGGAAACCAACAAGGAAGACTTTTCAGAGGAAGGTCATGGCAAAGCAACTCTGCTTAATCACTTGCCTTGAAAATCCTATGTGACTTTATACCCATGCAACTGAAGAATCTTTCTCTTGAAGCAGAAGGCTTGCTCTAGAAGAAGTTTCCTCCTCCAGAACGACACTCTTTATTCTGCAGAAATAATAACTGTAGCCGATGAACTGTTGGCAGTAATGCCCATCAAGTAGACATTGCAAGCCGACTCAGAACCAGCTTCTCCTAGGAGATCGAGATCTGTGAGATGCCCAGTGAAACATTCTCATCCCCTCCTCACGATAAATGTCATGAATTAGCTTCTAAAGTCATGACTTATGCCTCAGTCTCTTCAGGTCACCAGAGGATACATGACTCTTAAAGCCCTTGCATCTATGTCATCAAACAAATTAGATGATGATGATGATGATGATGATGATGAAAAAGATGTTGCAATGGCCACTTCCTAAGACTCTGCACTGACCTGTGCCCTACTCATGTTTCTTTATTAGGCCTCCAGGGATGGCAAGCAGGTTTTAAGGTGCCATTAATATTCATCTGCCTTTGATATAATCTGCTCTCAGAGGTTCCCTGGGAACCAGGAAGATTAGAATAATAAAATAATAGAAAATTGCCCTAGGCAGAATTTGTATATCAACCCTCAGTAATACATTCAGTCCTTGGACAGCAATGTGTGGGTGATAACTGAATTATACTTTTAACATGATTTTGACGATTGATGGAACAGTGACGGCCTTGAAAACAAAAACTGCCCATCTCCCCCCCCCCCGATTCCAGAAATGCCTGAAGAATGACATCCAGACCATCCCCTCTGTGAATGAATCATTGTATTTATGTATTTCCTCTGCCATTTGCTAGGAAAAGGACCAACCCAGCTTATTTTGTCTGCACATTATTAAAATCACTATTACCATTGCAAATGCTTCCAGGGGAGAAAGTATTAATAACTGTCTGCTCCATCAGATCCTGTCAGTTCCCAAGGTGATTAATATTCCTGTCGGCATGAAGCATTATATCGTTTAGAGAGAGCATATTGCTTGGCTGGTAGGCTATTCGTCATCGCCTGTGATAAGTGCATTGTGATCTGCCATTATTGCATTACTGTTTACACAGCTTGAGATGCCTCATAAAGCAGTTAGAGATGTGACCAAATGCAGATTGATTCAGAACTTGGAAATGAGAGAGGCACCGCAGTTATTGTTGCTGGGGTCTTAAGCTGCATTGTTTCCTCCTGCCCTCATATTTTTTGTGCACACTGTAGTGGATGCTGAGCTGAATTTTCAAGCATGGGGCTAAGGCAGGATTTTTTTTTTTAAAAAAAATCTGTGTTCTGTGGCTAATTTTTAGGGTGGAGGTCTTCATAAGGATGCCTGCAGCCTTTCCCCAAACTAACACTAATTTGGAAGAATGTGACAGCAAACTCCCTAATTAGGACCGAGCCAGCAGACTGCAAACATTCACAAAGGGCAACAAAACTTGTTAAGAATGGTTTGGCATCATCAATTCAATCTACTTAGTCCATCTCATTGGCTTTGGAGGAGCACCAACAAGGGTTGTGTTCAGACAACACAATGAACTGTCATTTGTTTAAGCTGTTCATTTTTTAAGCTGTTTTCTTGGATGCTTTAGGATGCTTAGGGCTGATCCTGCGTTGAGCAGGGGGTTGGACTAGATGGCCTGTAGGGCCCCTTCCAACTCTATGATTTTATGATTCATGCCTCAGGTGATGGCTAGTGTGCTGCAGCCATTCTCAACCTTTTTATTTATATATTTTTAGCCACAGTCGTTTTAGGAGCCCTTCTCAGGTTCCAGGACCCCCTGCAATAGGCTGGCCACTTGTGCAAAGAATTAGGCTAAAAAGGCCAAGCAAGCCCTTTGGCTGCTCAGGTGGCCACTAGGAGTGGCATTTCCTGGTAGTCTACTGACTGCTGGAGAGCGGCTCCCCACATGCTGCACCCTGCTCCTGCTTGGGGTTTTAATAAAGCTGAGGCCTTATTTGCTCCATAGACTGTGTCTGAGGACTCTCCATTGGCCTCCTATGTGCTCCCCTGCTATGCGAGAGTGAACTAACTATACTCAACATGCCTTGCCACACACACACGTGACGGATTTCTAGAACGTTCAACTAAGAGAAGCATGTGCATTCATTTATTTTCCTTGAATGTATTACGCACACACAAAGGAATGGATTACATTATTTATTTTCCTTTTCCTTGACTTTATAGCAATTAATGTGGACATACATGGCAAAAAGGGTATTTCATCCCTTCAGTTACCAAGGCCGTCACATAAACCCTTTGGGTTCCACTTCTCATATTTTTCCAGTGTGTGACCTCCTTCAAATGTGCCAGGGCCCCCCACCCGGGGGCCATATGCCCCCCCCACCCCCGTTTAATAATAGCTGGTCTACTGGATGCAAGTAACAAATCCCAATTTCTGGATAAACACCAGTTTGTATTTTTCTTGCCTCTTTCCTTCTTCCCAGCAAGGAAGATGTCCTTTCTGTGCAGCCCTCTCTATGCCCATGCAGCATCCAGAAGCTGTGCAATTCAACAAACTATGGTTTGTGAATTCAGATAACAAGGTACAATTAGCACAAGCTATAGCTAACAAACCAGCTACAAAGCCTAGACTGAAATCCTAATTTGGTGCCAATCTGGACCATGTGCATTCAAATGGCATAGCTAACAGGAGTCAAGCCATGGTTTATAAACTATAACTTATCAGGACGTCTGAATTCAGTCAGAGTACTTCATCCTGTAATCGTGTATGCCAGCCATTCGTTGATTATGAGCCTTGCACCAGAATCTAAATCCCCCCCCTCCCAACAGAGTACATTCTGAAGAGTCTAGTGCAATCTCAAGCACATTTTGGCTGCATTGTCTTCTCAGATTGCAATGCTAGCTCTGTCGCCTTACTTACAGAATGTTTTATGCTGTCTGATACTGTTCTTTTTAGATTTTGGAATAGTTCTTGAGACTCAGTGAGAAGCCAAGCTAAAAATGAAGTACAACTGAAATCCCCTTGCATGAGTCCATGGAAGATAGAGAGTTGAGCCAGACAATGTGCCGTAACTCTTGACATGAGGCCTGTTCATGTTAAAGATCAAGGCTGTGGTTGTATTCCTGAAGATGCATAATACTGCCAGCTTGGCTTCCCTTTGGATGAAGTCTGAAGGTGCCTGCCATCAACACACTAGTTGCCAACTCTGTTGGGCACCTGATTTTATAGTGTGTTCCAAAGAAACTCCATGAGAGCATTAATCTTTAAAACATTAAAGGAATCTGACAGCTTGTATACACTTAATGCTTAGATTGCAAATTATGTAGATGGATCCCCACTGGGAAGTGTTGGCTGTACAGATCTTTATGGAGCAAGTCAAAGCTTGTTAAAATTGCATGATCAGGCTCAGACAAGACAGATTGCACGGCATTTGAGGAGTTGGCTAGACGGCTTTCGTACCAATGACACAGTGAGAAAAGGACTGAGAACTCAAAATTTAAGTTCCTCAAGGGCATTCCCAGTGCTCAATGATCCCACGGCTCTTTATTTTCTTGGATGGCAGCATTAAAACAGCAATAAAAAGAGAACAAAAGGTAATCCTAAACACACTTTTTTTAAATGGGGGGAGACCTCATCTTTCTCATTGTCACCATACTGAATTGCATTCAGGACCAGGAAGACTTTCTGGTTCTTGTAATGGAATGAGGAGAGAAAAGTGGATATATCATCTTCCAAAATCTGCTTGTATTGGGACTGATTACTCTTCCCAATGTGGCCATCACATCCTATCCCTGATTGATGTCCTGATGGGTAGTTCTATATGGTTAAGAGAGATCTATCTAGCCCAGGGGTAGTCAAACTGCGGCCCTCCAGATGTCCATGGACTACAATTCCCAGGAGCCCCTGTCAGCGTTCACTGGCAGGGGCTCCTGGGAATTGTAGTCCATGGACATCTGGAGGGCCGCAGTTTGACTACCCCTGATCTAGCGCATCCTTGAGAAGGATGAAACAGGATATCTGATGTCACAGGGGAACAGGATAATTCCGCAAATGTCTTAGAAATCCTGAATTTTCATGTATCCCAAGCCTAAAAGAACTCATGCAGATTTATTTATTTTTGTTTTATGGACCAAGAGTGGCAGTCAACAAATGTAATGAATAAGTAAATAACATTTTTATCCTCCCTTGCTGCCATTACAAGAGCCACCAGGCAATTTAAAACATACATGATAAAATCACATTATAAAACCATTAAAATCAATCTCCCTCTCCAAATATACCTCATTAAAATATTTTAAATAATTTTTTAAAATTAAAATACATACAAAACATACATAATAACATTGGTTAGGAAAGAGGGAATACCAAATGCAATTTAAAAAAGACTTCATCCAATGGTGGAAGATGACAACTTCTGGGGTTTCTTGAAGCCTGAAGCATGGTTCAGGGATTTCTCAATGGAAAAATAGTTGCAAAAAGCTAGGCTAAGTTTATAAGATTGGTCTGTGTTGCTCTGAAGCAGCAGAACAAAGCTTGTCCAGTGGCACCTTTAAGACCAAGAAGGTGTGTGCTTTTGTGTGCATACACACTTCCTCTGACACAATGAAATGGGAATTTATCAGTCCACACATAGACCATTTACGCACTGGGAACTTCACTGCCCCAACTCCCATACAGTAGCACAAATTGGGGGCGGATGAGGTGCACCGGGCCAAATGCTCCCCCATGTGGTTGCAGGAAGAGGTGGGGCAACTTGCCATAACTAAAACTCCAGCCTGCAGACCGGCATGACACCTCCAGTGCATAAACAGTCATATAGGCAGTGAGTGAACAATAAATTAGTAAATTATATAATGAATGGACACCTGCAGCCCCCAGTCATGGAATGGCAAGTGTAATTAACTGAGGCATACATGGAGACCTTTTCTCATATATCTCTGGATATAAAGAATTCCTTTTTAGTTTCTTGGTTTTCTTTTTTTGGTTAACAATGGAGGGAAAATACTATGAAATGGAAGGATATTCCAAACAGTTGTTTGAGGAACTCTCAAATAATATCAAAATTTGCCTGAGGGTTCACTACACATTTTTAGTTTTGGTACTGATTAATCCTTGCACACTCACATAATGTCTTTTGCACAAATACATGTCCTAGGGTGGAAAATTGACTTTACAGATGTTTTATTGGAATAACTACATGTGCATCTTTAAATATTGCTGTAATCAAGTCATGGCTTGAACATCTGAGTTAAAATGGGATATTAGTCAGGAGGATTAATGCTCACTTCTTCCTTACAGAAGTAGAAGAAGTGCTGGTCTTTTGTACCATAGTTTTCCAGTACCTGAAGTAGTCTCGAGGCAGCTTACAATTGCCTGCCCTTCCTCTTCCCACAACACACACCCTGTGAGGTAGGTGAGGCTGAGGGAACTCTGAAAGAATAGTGACTGGCCCAAGGTCATCTGGCTGCATTTTGGAGGAGGAATTGGGAATCAAACCTGGCATGCCAGATCAGAGGCTGCCAATTTTAACCACTACCCCATGCTGGTTTACACCAAGCCAGACCAAGGGTACGATTATATACTCTGAATGGCAGCAGCTCTCCTGAATCTCAGGCAGGGATCTTTCACATCACATACTACCTATATTTCCCCCCCAGAAATGCTAGGTATTGAACCTATGACCTCTCTGCATGCAAATCAGATGCTCTAATACAAATTCACAGCTCCCCTCCCCTTATTCAAGCCCTTCTTAGATGCTCATCCAAAGGGCTGCCTCTCATAGCATGCCTAGAGTAACTGCCACATATGTATACAAAGAGTACTGTCACTGAAATGCCAGTCCTTCCAAGTCCATGCACAGTAATTATAAAGACTGTGCTCTTCAATATTCCTTTAGAAATGTACAATTCTCCTAGCTGTTTCACAGATGGGTGGCTGCACCATGATTACTCATTTCAAATGTTCCAGAGGGAAGCATACAGATCTGGCCAGCCCACATGGGAAGCCAGTTCCAGATGTTAATGCAGCTGCAAGTATGCTGCTGCCCCAGTCATGTTGAAACAATTTTCAAAAGCAATAACATTGTCATATTTAAATCCCACACAACTGAGCTCAATCTATAGTTTGTCAAAGAAGAATGCATGAGAATATACTTGTCCCTCTGCCCCCCCCCATGCAGCTCCACCCCTCCATTAACAAACACTTGGGCTGCTGAACTGTTTTCTAAAATTAAACTAGCTGCAAAGCCCATTCATAAGAATGGGCTTTGAAAGGCGCCCTCCCAGGCACCCACGGGCCGGCGGCAGAGTGGGCGAGTCCCTGGGGCATGGGAAGCACTCTCGCCACCTCAAGCACTTGGCAGGCCACAGGGAAGGGATATCTCCCTCCCCCACTACCGCCAGAGCCACTTCCTCGTGGTCTGTGACACAGCAGGGGTGCTTGGAAGGCCACGGGGAAGGGATGCCTCCCCCCACCCTCCTGCCGCCAGAGCTGCTTATCTGGGGCCCGGAAAGTGCGGCTCCTGCCCTCCCTCACCAGCCACCAGCTCCAGCAGCCAGGTCCCTCTGCTTGCTCTGGAAGCAGCCAGTGGTCCGTCGAGGGCAGGGCAAGAATGGGCGGGCCAATCAGAGTGCGGTCAGCTTTGCTTTGCTGGCCGCACCATGATTGGCCCTATTTTTACTCGGGCAGCCGGGCTTGCTCCTCTCCAATGTCGGTTTCATAAATATATAAGGAGCAAACCCATGCATAAAGATTTGGCAAAAAAAGTGACAACCAAAAACACTTGCAAGGATTAGAGTGGAGGTTAATCCATTAGCCATTGTACAGTTCTAAGAAGGCTAAAAAGGCTCAAGGTCGTCTAGATACCTGTGGAGGATAGTACAGAATACAGTGAAGCACTTCCATCACACAAATGATGTAATTCCACTTGAGGAGTTATTGAGCTTTGGAAAATGCAGTCAAGAGCCAGCTTGGTGTAGTGGTTGGGAGCATGGACATCTAATCTGGTGAGCTGGATTTGATTCCACATTCCCCCACATGCAACCAGCTGGGTGACTTTGAGCTTACCACGGCACTGATAAAGCTGTTCTGACCGAGCAGTAATATCAGGGTTCTCTCAGCCTCACCCAACTCACAGGGTGCCTGTTGTGGGGAGAGGAAAAGGAAGGCAAATGTAAGGCACTTTGAGACTCCTTTGGGTAGAGAAAAACAGCATATAAGAACCAACTCTTCTTCTTCAAAGACACATAGGCACTCTGGGTAGGCATAGACTTAATACACCAAGGTCTTGTTCATGCATTTAGCACTGGACAGTTCCATAAATTGTATGCAGACAAAGCATTCTAAGCTCTTCCCTCCTTCCCCTCTAGTGTAAAATGAACTTCTCTGCAACTGGGCACTTTTCGATAAAGGGAGTTAGGAATGATCCATGTATATGGGGTTTGGCAGTGGACAGAGCCATCAAGTCATAGCTGACTTATGGTGACCCTGTAGGACTTTTGAGGCAAGATACAAACAAAGGTGGTTTGCTATCACCTGTATTGGCATAGCACCCCTGCTCTTTCTTGAGGGCCTCCCATCCAGGTACTAATCAGGGCTGATGTGGATTTTATGACAATGTAATTATTGTTAGGTTTTCGGTCGTATATCTAAGAGACAGAACTTTCATGCAGTACTCTTGAGAAAACAAATTGACTAAAAAGATCTGATGACATTCTCAGTCCTGTATTTTCAAACTCAAGCCAGGCTCCCTCTCCTTATATTCTGGAAGCAGTTAGGAAAATGAATTAAGATTTCAAGTGGGAGAAATTTATGAAAACTTAAAACTGATGGTGGGAAGTGTCTTTCACAAGGTACCTGTCCTAAATTACAGTAAACCCCATGGCTCACAATTTCTCCCAGTTTTATAAGCCTTCATCTCTACTTCCCAGTTATGTGCCCTTTTTTTTCTAATTGAGAAGCCCATTTACACTCTCCCTCCTGGCCTTACTAACTTTTAACAAGGACAGTTGCTGTTTTTCTAATTCAGTAATAGAGTCATTCCTTACTTTTACTGTCAGCTCAAGAGACAGAAGACTTCTTTAAATGAATACAGAATGAGCCTAGCCTGCAAAGAGTCTGAAAGGAAATTTACCTCAGTAACAGGGCTGATACAACAAGATAATAAGCATGATAGGATGGAGATGGAAATTGTTAAATGAACACAGTGACTGTGTGGGACACAGCCTTGGCATCCTGGTGCAGTTTTCCTCACTGAGGTCAGGCTATTCTGCTTGCATTGAGCATAAGGTTCATTGATTTCAAAGGTCATCATGTGCTTAAATCTCCTCCTCACTAGAGCATTCACGTGCCATTCATTTCTGTTTCCCATACACTGAAGCCATGTATATGAGTTACACTGAAATCATATACTAGCCATGTACACCTTACGATTTTTCTGAACATGTGAATTAAACCTCACGTTTATCCAAATACTGATTCTTGGTTTTATTTTTTAAGTGAACTCATCGGATTGCCTCTTTCTTACCAACGGGCGTACATTTGTACTTGCAGGGTGAAGTGGTGCTCACTGTAACTTGTGTACGCCTCTAGGGACGTGGCATAATGCTAAGTTCCATTGAGGGAAAACCTTAGGTTCCACATAGAATGCAAGAGGATCAAATCAAGCCAATCACATTTAGATAGCGTAGTTCTTTATCAGTATTCTATCTTCAGTTCAGCAAAATAAGTGATTTTGTTATAAATGAAGGAATGTATGCATGGAGAAGTTTCTCATTCTCTGTTCTTGTTAATTGGTGTTTTTTTTTAAATGAAGAATCATACACACACATACAATCCAAATGGGACAACTGATACATTTTATGTTCCCAGTGATTTTCCCGCCTACTATCTGAATACACCAAATTCCAGCACTGCAGTAAGGGATAGATCTCTGAACAGACAGATCTGAGGGTGCTGTTTATTGGTTATAGCAGCACATTAAACCTAGCAGGGATGGGGGAAGGAATTACAGCTAACCTCTGATAGAGTTGAGGTAAAAAAAAAAAATCTGAAATAGTAATGACAAGATACAAAGTTTGTATCTAGACTACAGGAGCAGCATCTCTGAAACAGGAGCGCTGAAACAGAGATAAATCGGCAGATTATCATCAGGGTGACCCTCTTCCTTCAAGACAAAAAGAAATTTATTTCACTGGTTTCAGAAAGAAAAGGGAAATGTCAAATTAATGGCAGAGGATGTGAAATACTGAGACCGTCAATACTGGGGGCATCATTTATTATTTTTAAGATGATAAAGTATCCAGGGCCGATGAATATGTATTAGGTTACAGAACCTTGTCGTATCTAGAGTACTTTGCTTAGTGTTGGAGACAATTGTTCCTTTGAGTTTCACCATAATGTGGGCAGTAATGGCTTTGGTAATGATTGTAATAGCAAAAGAGCATCTGCTTGGCATGCAGAAAGTCACAGGGTCAATTCTCGGCCTCTCCAGTTAGGCGAGTCGAGAAGCAAGTGATGTGAGAGGCATGAGGCTGTGATGGTGGAGAGCCATAACCCATCTGAGTAGGCAGGGCTGAGCTGAATGAACCAACACAGCTTCATGTGTTTCTATGTATGCTTAGAAATATGAGGAAAGTCCATCCACTTCAAGACTATTGTACTCTGATGAACTGATTGCCACTCTCAAATTCTCTCTTTGTAGGAGGACACCTGGCAGAAGAAGTGGATAGATAACTGTTATATTCTTGCTTTTTATCATTGTGTAACTGGATTTTGGTGAACAATAATAGTCCATCTGCTTCTGGAAACTTGGATCTCTCAAGCTGTTGCTGCACGGGAATGACATAAAAAGTTTATTGGTCTTGCAAAATTTTGGGCCAAATAGCCAAGGAATGTTGTATGCAGGCATGGTGCTAAACTGAAATTGGGGGTGCCAGTCAAAGAAACTAACCAAGAAAGATTAGTTGGTCAACAGAAAATCAGTGCTGGAGTTCAGGGCAGTATATATTCTTCTTTTCTTCTTTACAACAACCCTGCAAGATAAATCTGGTGATAAGAGACTAACTGCCCAAGGTTTACTTACATGGTTGATTGGAGGTGGGTTTTTTTTAACCCTGTCCTTTCCAGAGCTAGTCTGACAATGACATTGGAACACAGGAAGCTCCATTTCCCTTAATATTCCCATAATAAAAATTGGATTTATGACTGAAGATGCTTATTGATACCCCCAATGTCATTTAATAGGCTGGAGCGGCAGAACTCCCATCCCCATTGTCTACACTCACTTTGGCAATGCTGAGAGGGAAATGTGAGGGACAGAACAACATATCTCAGTGTCATGATGTCATTTCTGGCCATTAAATAGGAAGTGATGTCATCACATAATCAGCTGTCCCAGCGTTCATTTATAGCTCTTACAATCCAGGAGTAGTGGCTGATGATATCGTAATGTCACTTCCAGTTACATGACTCAAAATAACATCATAACATTGGGGGAATGCCATTCCAGTGAGACATGCAAGGCCTTGGCCATGAGCCAAAGCACTGTTGGCCTGGGACTGCAGATGAGCTGGTCATTGGATCCAGGACTGACCTCAAATATCGTTCGATATTCTTTGTTTTATTTAAATTCTTTTTTATTTTACTTAAATCTCAATGTACACCACTCATTCCTGGTTAAGGTTCCCAGGTCCTTTTCGCTCTGCAACCATTGATTAAGCAAGAACTGCATCTGTTCTGGCTGCTTCTACCCAATCCTTTCCAGGTCATTTAGTTTCTTCTCTCCCCACTTGCTCACTACAGCAAATGGGAACAGAGGGGAGGCAAATAAGCCAAACAAGTAATGTATGGGAGAAGCTGAAGCTGTTGCTGGTCCCATTTGTACTAGATTGAATCTCTGGTTTGTAACCAGGCCAGCCTGTTCCCAATATTCCATCTACAATCCCTCACAATATATGTCCCATACTTTGACTAGCTGCATAAAATATGAACAAAAATATCAAGATTTGCTGCATTTTACAAGAACTACTGGTTTGAGAAAATGTCCAATTATGGAGCATGCCATATGTATCTCTCTAAGAGATGCAGCAATGTCGTAAACTCATGTACCACTAATTGCCAAGCTTAGCATAGGCTTCTCACACCTCCAAATTTGCATTGTGGGAATTGTCATAATGCCAGTGTGGTGCAATAGTTAGGATGTTGTACTGGAATCAGGGAAACTAGCTTTAAAAATAAAAACATCTGTCATGCAAACCTGCTAGATATTCTTTTGCCAGTCATTCTCTCTCTCTCACACACACACACACGCACACGCACACGCACACGCACACGCACACGCACACGCACACGCACACGCACACGCACACGCACATACTTTGAGGATAAAGTGGGAGAGAGAACAACAGCATTGTGAGCCACTTGGTACCCCCTATCATGCAACAAAGTGGAGTAAAAATAAATACTGAAAACAACTCTGATATTCTGAGGGAGTTCCTGTATTGTACTGATGAAAGTTAAAGCAGAAAGTGCAAAAGCAGGATTACAGCTGAACATCAAAAAGACAAAAGTAATGACTGATGGGCAATCATACTACTTTGAGATTGACAATGAAGAATTTGAAATTATTCAAGATTTTCTATTCCTTGGCTCCATCATCAGCCAAAGAGAAACTGTACCTAAGAAGTCAGAAGGAGACTGAGACTGGCAATGGCAATAGATTAGAGGTTAGAAATGATTTTTAATAGTAAGGATGTTGTGCTGGGTTACAACATCAATTCATACCACAGTATTCCCTGTTACTATGTATGTGTGTGAAAGTTGGATAATGAAGAAAGCTGACAGGTGATTCCTTTGAAATGTGGTGCTGGATGAGAGTTTTACAGGTACCATGGACAGCCAAAAAAGACAAATCAGTGGGATCTAGATCAAATCATACTTGAACTAGATGCTAAAATGAGTCTATTGCACATTGGTCACATTATGAGAAGACACAACTGACTGTGTTACCCAAATTGGACATATCCTGATTTGTTTGGGGAAATTAGCACTTCAGCCGGAGAACTAGCAAGAGACAGGTGATCTCCACCTATGTATACTAGGATATTCCCTTAAGAAACTCTAAATAAACCAATCAGGTATAAACTGCAAGTTTCCTTTTATTAAAATGAATTAAAGCAGTACAAACACACATCAAAAACACATGAAACACACACACAAGATTATCTAAGGGAGGCAGGGGTAAAAAGGAATAGAATTTGGGGAGAGGTGATAGCTACCATCACAATATGAAGAGGGAGGCCCATGTATTAAGTGAAGCGGCCACCATTTCATGGAGAGAAGAAAGAAAGCCTACAAATAAGTAAAAAGTATATGCAAGTTGACCAGAAAACAATTCAACCATTGGTTATACTGATGTGTTAGCCCCTAAAACAATGTGTTGATGAGATTGTCCATGCTTGACAAAAAATCTAAGAGAAATGTGTTGGGTTTGTCCAGAGTGAGAACAATACTCTGGGTGAAATCTTAATGGGTTCCCAGGAGATGAACAATATCAGTGATTCCTCTACCTTAGAACTAAGGATGTTAATATTTTCTTGACGATCTGTTGATTGCTGGATGGGAAACTGCCAAGGTGGGGCAAGCTGTCAGGAATTGCTAATTGAGTTCCATGGGTGTCAGAAGAAGGAAGCAGATGGGAATCTAATGAAATTAGTACCAGTTAATTGGAGAGCCTATTGTTCCAAAGGTATGCATCTCTTTTATATAGGGAGAGAAAAACATTAGTGAAACTGTTGGCAGAGTCTAAATGTGCAGAAAAACTGAGCACAAACATACTTTTTACTAGCTCAAAGAGAAGAAGACAGCTAACTGTTCTTCTCAGAAGAATTGGGGAAACCTTGGTAAGCCAGTCAAAGAAATGAACCATTTGAAATAGGGGGAGGTCCCTAACCTTGCTATTCTAACTAGAAGTCCCCTTTACTGCCCCCTTCAGGATTTTCCAGTTACCTGTCTGCACTTGTGCACATTAGATCTTGTATATTCCAAAAGAAATAGTACATATGATCTCACTACATTAAATCTAAGTGTCCAGGCATGTCCTGGTGATTTGACATCTGACTGCCATCTATCTATACCTGTTTGAAAGTAGACAATGTATTTTGGCAGTTTGAGATGCAATTGACATCTCTTCCCATGTCCATTTCAGCCAGGCAGTGTCCTGTAAATTTATTTATTATTTATTTATTTATTCAATTTTTAGCCCACCACTTCCAAGGAGGCTCATGGTGGGTTACAACAGATAAAATCCCCAGATAAAATACCCCTAAAATATACAATCCATAATATCCTATCCAGTATCCAAGACATAAAGTATAAAATGTAATGCAGCAACATAAAAACAACTGAACCCCCCCCCCTAAATACCAAGGGTCATTTCGCACGGCTTCAAAATAGCACAATGGTTGCTAATTGGAAACACTACTAATTTGCCATAACCCACGACGTCGTAGACAATCTGCAACAATCCTGAAACCGACCCGCAAAAAGCGCTTCATTGTGGCGCTTTCAGGGGAATCCAGAAAAGTGGATTCACCCTCCGGATAGCGATACACTCCTGCAACCAATCTGCAACAGTAGCGCTAAAGACCTGTGCGTTACCATTGTTGCTGGTTCTTCAAAGTCCCTCCCCCTGGCTCTCTCCTCCAAACTTCCGGCGAAGCGATCGCCATTTTTTTTTCTCCGAGCGAGCGGGGATAAACGCACCGGTGAGCCTCTTTCTGTTTAGAGGCTTCCCTGGCTTCAGTCCTTCACCTTTAGTCACTAAGCACAAACCACTTAAAAGCCCGTTTGCTGAAATAAAGTCCCTTTATTTTTTACACATAAATTCAGCCGAAAATCGGGCCCGTGAGAAGGGGGGGGGGAATTTTTTTTTATCACTCGAGGCAGCGTGCAAACGATCATACAATCAAACGACAGCTCACATTAGGCAGCTGGATGGGTCTCTCCGTAGCAACGAATCTACCTAGATTCGTTGCTATGGGTCGGTTTTTTTTTTTTTAAACCTTTCTTAAAGGGAAAGGGGCTGTTTGGGAGCATGCTAACGGCTGCCCATTGGCTGCTTGACGGCCAGGGGCGGGACGAGCTTGGCAATAGCGCTTCCTTTCTAGCGATTTCTGCCGAGACCGGAAGCCTGTGGGAAACGCTAAAAAACGCAACTGATTCCACTACAAAGGCAGGTATGCATAACGACGAATTCCACTATTTTAAATGGCGATTTTTCATTCCGCAAACAATTTGCAACAAAGATCCCCGTGCGAAAAGGCCCCAACTCTGGGGGTGGACATGGGAGAACAGATCTCAGTTGCCAACAGAATGATCCAGGAGGGGGGGGGTCCAGATCTTCCTAGCGCACCAGCCTCAACCATAAACCTGGCGAAAGAACTCCGTCTTGCAGGCCCTGCAGAATCCTCAAAGTTCGGAATCCCAAAATTAATACTTGATGCAACTTTAAAAAGAGATGTTTCTATGTGTCTATAAACTACCCCTCAATGTAGGAGGGGTCTGGATGCAAACAACTGGAAACAACAATAATGCTAGGAAACGTTGCAGGCAGCAGGAACAGAGGAAAACTCAACATTATATGGATTGACTCACTCAGGGAATCCACGGCCCTCAGTCTGCAAGAACTCAGAACGGCAGTGAATGACAGGCCATTTTGGAGGACTTTAGTTCATAAGGTTGTCATAAGTTGGAAGCTACTTGACATCACTTCACAAACACATCCTTTGAACTGAGTGAGAAAGAACTTCTGTTGGTGATCCCTGCCCATTCCTTGCTGCCTGCCTTTCCACAGAATCTTGTGCTATTTGCTGCAGATGTCAAATGCACCAAAAAGACTGTCTATAAGACAGAATGGAGATAATGGGGGAGCCTGTAAGATCTCTGCCGTGATAATCGAGAAATGCTAATGGATTACTCCCACTCAATAGACTGCTACTATTTATATGTAATCAGACTTCTAATAGCCTAATTGCACTGATTAATTAGTTAATGCTTTTAGCTGAAAAGAAATGGAGCAACCAGAATCGTATCACAGATAGTGGAAGCCCTGGGGAAAGAGTGGGAGCTGAGATAGTCCTAAACAATGGTAGTAGGAGCCACAGCAGCATCAATGGAGTTGTGTTGCCTTATCCTGGGAGATCTTGAATGTGTGACTGGCTAGCTAATTATATTTTTTAAGTTAATTAATACACCTAATTGATTTGAAGCTTCTGCTAATGCATTGCACACACCCGCAGCTTGCCAAGACACAGGCCTAGTGCTTATTACCTGGGCAAGTCCAACAACAAATTGTTGCATTTGAGTCCAGTCACACCCTAGAAATCAACAAGAGTTTCAGGGCATAAGACTATAGTAGTGGTTAAGATCAGCAGTCTGTAATTTAGGGTTGTGCACCGGGGCCCCGATTCGGACCGTTTCGGATCCGAATCGGCCCGATTCGGACCGGTTCGGGTTCGGACCGGCCCGATTCGGCCCGATTCGGATCCGAATCGGCCGATTCGGACCGATTCGGACCGGTCCGAATCGATTCGGGAGCCAATACAAGTCAATGGAGGCCATTGACTTGCATTGAAAGGCTCCCGAATCGATTCGGAGCTGTCCGAGCCGATTCGGGGCCAATGCAAGTCAATGGAAGCCATTGACTTGCATTGGAGCCTCCCGAATCGTTTCGGGCGTTTCGGGGCCAATGCAAGTCAATGTCTCCATTGACTTGCATTGGCAAGCCTTCCCCCGCCTTCCCCGGGGGCTGGGAGGGAGGGGGTGCACGTTGCACCCCTGAAACTTCTTGGGGATCTCAGGGAGGGTCTTCCCTGAGTCCCCTGAAAGTTTCAAGAAGATTGGACCAAGGGGTCCAATGCTACTGGCTCCCAAAGAGGGTGCCCCTATCCGCTCCATTGGTTACAATGGAGCGTCAGGTTCTCTAGGCTGAACATGTTTCTCCATAGACTTCTATGGGGGATGTTCCTTTGGAGCCCCCAGGATGGGACCCCCTGGTGCAATCTTCCTGAAACTTGCAGGGGATGGAGGGAAGACCCCCCCAGAGATCCCCTGCAAGTTTCATGAAGATTGGACCAAGGGGTCCCCATCCTATGGGCTCCCAAAAGCATGAGAAAAAAATGATTACAGAACAAGGAAATTGGCAATTTACCTGCTGTTTCTCCAATTGCTGGACTCTTTCGGGCGCCAGGCGGGAGCGATACTCGCAGACGGTGCTGCTAGCATGAGAAAATGCCCGCTCGCTCTGGACGCTCGTTGGCGGGCACGAAAGGTAGACACGGGCCAGGCGGGAGAGGGCCGGCCAGACCGCCTCCATCCTGGCCCAGTATCTCAAGGGACAGGCGTTCTCGGACTCCTGGGGCTCACCGAGGTAAGCCCTCACCATCCCAGACGCACTGTCCTCCCTCGGGCACCCGCTGCCCTCAAGAGAAGGAGTGGGCTGGAGGAACCCCAGCAAGAAGTTGCCCTGCTCAGCCTTCTCGCTAGGGTGGCCCGCAGTGGCTGATGTGCCAGCAGAGGCTGGGGGGGAAGGAGCAGCGGACGTGCTGGCTCCTTCCTCCCCTGCCTGGCCTGACACCTCAGCCTCCTTGGACTTCCACCAGGCAAGCCTCTGAATGAGCAGCTCCCGCCATTCAGGAAGGCTCCTCTCCCTCTCTGCTAAGCTGCCCTTGACGCGCGGATCACACATGGCGGCGAGCCTGTATGTCACAGACTTGCAGAGGGGTTCGAAGCGGCTCTCAAGCCCTCTCAGAACCCTCCTCGCAAGCGCGCGCACGGCTGGAACAACGTCTGCACGTCCTCGAGCCGGGTCCAGGAAGGGGGCCAGCACCACATGGGCCTTGTGGACCATGGGCACGACCAGACCCAAACTCGCCGTGTCAGACGAGAGCATCTCCGTGGAAGTCTTGAAGGGCGCAAGCACTTCCACGGTCTGAGAAATGATCTCCCACTCTCGGTGGGTGAGCCACTCCCCAGGCATAAACATCCTCGTCTCCTGGACAAGGGCGTCTAAGGCTCTCCTCTGCTCCACCAAGCGCTCAAGCATGGCGCGGGTGGAGTTCCAGCGCGTGCTGACGTCTCTGATAAGGCAGTGCTGCGGCACGCCCATCAGGACCTGCTTTCTCTCCAGCCTCGAGACGTCGTACGAGCTGTGAGAGAAATGCGCCACGATCTTCCGGCACTTCTCGATGAGATGCCTGAAGTCAATGGCTTCGGCGGATGAACCGGTTCCCTTGGAGCCGATCCCAAGGGCATCCTTAACCATGAGGTGGAGAAGGTGGGCCGCACAGGAGATGTGCTTCAGGCCCATGCCCTTGACCGCCTTGGTCATGTTGAGGGCACCATCTGTCACCAAGAAGCCCTTGGTGACCCCCGTCCCACTGCCTACCCAGCCATCTACCATTCTACGAATGGTGCCCTCGATGTTGTCTGCCGTGTGCCGCACATCGAAGGGTTCGATGTGCAGCAAGGCATGGCGATAGCCTGCCCGGCAGCCCTCACCCTGCCTAACAGGCTCAACCCCACCCAGCACCTCCCGTACGTCCCACCAATGCGCAGTCAGCGAGATGTACGCATCTTGCGCATGACATGACGTCCATATATCCGAGGTGAAGTGTACGGTCCCTGAAGCTCGGGACATCTCTACCTCCACCCGGCACCTGGCTGCCCTATAAAGAGAGGGCAACACTGTCCTGCTAATCGTGATACGACTAGGAGGCGTGTACCAGGTGGATATGCGACGGCATAGTCGGTGGAAGTACATGTCGTCGGCCAGACGAAAGGGGTACCCACCCACGGCCATGAGCGCAGCTAGGTCATGGTTCGCGGCCCTACACCCTGCCTCAAACCCCCCTTTTGGCATGCCACTGCCAGCCCGGGCAAGCGTCTCCACCATGGTCGCTTGCCTCCCTCTAACTCCACCCGCCCCCTGAGCAGAACTCTTAGGGAGAGCTCTCGAGGTGGAGGTCCCAGGGAGACTCTCCAGCCCCGTGCTGGTAGGTTGTGCCTGCGCAGGCACCCCACTGCCAGCCTGTCTCTCCCCCTGAAGCAGGACAGCCTGGTGGTGCCTCTTCAGGTGGTTCATGAGGCCGCTAGTCGTGTAGTGGCGCTCCTGCCTTCCACGACTAACCCTCTGCCTACAGAGCTGGCACTCTGCTAGGTGGGTTCCCTCCACTATCTGGAAGTAATTCCAGACTTTGGAGCCTTTGGACGACGCAGGCTGGCTTGCAGCCTGCGAAGTCCTCTGAGCTGCCTCCTGTGAGGAGCTCGGGCCGGACACACCGTGTCCTGAGGTGGGGACAGAAAGAGGTGAGAGAGGGGGAAGGGGTCGAGATGGTGGGGCAGGGGGTGCCACCTCCATCTCTCCCTCTTGCACCACCTCAACCATCTGCTCCTGTTCCCCCCCCCCCAATTGAAGCCTGCTGGATCCTGGAGGAGAAAGGGGAGTAGACTGGCGGGCCAGTCCCTCACCCATCTCCTCCAGGGCTCTCTGCACCCCCGAGGTGATGCCTGGGGACATGAAGGACAAGCCACTCATGTCCCCAAGGCTCACCCCGAGGGAGAGATCAGGCAACTCCTCCTGACGCCCCCATGCCTCGCTAGCAAAAGGAGCGGCACGAGGGGCTGCCTGATCAGCAGGCCCCGCAGAAGTGCCAGCAAAGACCCCTGCCTGCCGCACCTTAGAAGGGGGCGCCCCGTCAGCCACCTCTATAAAGAGACCCTTGCGGACACTCTTTATTGCACCACTCCGGCCAGAGGTCGGAGTGGTGGAAGGTCGACCCAAGACAGGCCTCTTCTCAGGTGGGGGGAAGGACGCTTCCTTCCCCCTCTCACTCCCCTCCACCCCTCTGGTTTTCTGTAGGGCCTTTCCCCCAGGGCCCCTAGCCTGACCTTCCTTCTTCCCACTCATGTTCCCTTGGACAAACTTTTCCTACTAACTGTCTGTAATCTAAGAGACAGGGAAATTTGAGGCCCTACCACTAACTGCCCTAACACTTGTTTCTAAGGAAACCTTGAAACTTATAAAACCCTCCCACCAGCTACCTGTTTAGTTTTTTTAGACCCTAAGCTGACCTAACTTCTATGGAGTTTTCCTGTTCTCTCTCTCTCTCTCTCTCTCTCTCTCCTTTTTTTTTTTTTTTTGTTAAACTAAAGGAACCTGTCTGGTCCTAGCTAAGTTTAACTGTCCCTACCTAACCTACAGCAGGGAAAAATTAGGAAAAAAAACCTTTTTAGACTTTTAAAGTGTTTTAAACTACCTGAGTGTTACTAGCTAGAAGGAAGGCTGGAGCAGATTTGTGCACCAAGCCCCCACCTGATCTGCTAAGAAGAACCCCTAAACCTGTTGGCCTCTAAATCAATTCCTGTCTCTACCAGGAAAGCTGGCCTTCAATAAGGCACAGCCCCTGCTGGTTTAAATGTTTTTTTAACTATCAAGAAAATACAATTTTAACCTAAAACCCAAATCACTGTTCTCTTATAAAAATCCTATCTGGCTACTTAGGAAAGAAACTATCTATTCTAAAAAATTATTTGCACTTTATAATTTCCCCTAACACTATGGATTTTACTGCCTATTTAAAGGGTTACTAATTGGACACCCCAAGAAGAACGCAGCAATTCCCCCCAGGAAGGAAACAAACAATCCCCAAAACACCAACCAGCTGCCAGCCACCCAGGGCACTCTCCCAAAGGTGGCAACCAAGCAAAAGTGGCCCTGCAAGGCCCAAACTGCCAAATCAAACCAAGCCTAGCCTAGGCCAACCAAACAGCTTCTGCAAACAACCAGCAGCCACCCAGGGCACTCCCCCAAGGGTGGCCACCAAGAAAAACTTGCCCCGCAGGGCCCTAACCAAACAAGCTAACTCTACCAAAGAAACAGCTCCCAACAAACAAGCAGCAGCCACCCAGGGCACTCCCCCAAAGGTGGCTGGCAAAAACTGGCCCTGCAAGGCCCTAAGCTAAACCAACCTAACAAACACAACCTAACAAACTAAACTAAACTAAACTAAAGAACAAACTAAACTAAAACTAGCCCCCCACCAAAAAAACACCTACACACCTATCAAACAACCAGCTGCCACCCAGGGCACGAAGCCCAAAGGTGGCAACTGAGGAAACCTGTAGAAAAAAACCCAAAACAACCAACCCCCCCCCCCAAAAAACAATCAGAAACAAGGCAACTTTAAAATACAAGCCCCAACCCCCACCCCCAAAATACTTTAACAAAAAACAATACAGCAAACAGTTATCAACAGAAAACAGCAAACACAATTCCCCCCCCCAGGCCCCCACCCACAGAAACCCAAAGGCAAAAAACTTTTGAAAAGAGGAGAGAGAGAGAGGGAGAGAGAGAGAGAGAGGGGAAAATAGAGAAAAATAGAAAAGCAGAAAAAAAAAAACCCTAAAACAAACTATTGCTGTCTTGTCCAGCGCAGAGTCCACAGCCAGGTCCAGAAGTCCACCCAGGAGAGGAGGCAGGCAGGCAGGGCAGGCAGGCTGCTCAACCAAGCAGAGCTTAGGAGTCAGCCAGCCAGCCAGAGCTCAAAGTGAGCTCCAGCAAGCAGCCCCTTGCTTTAAGTAGCCTCCTCCCGGGCAGGCTACAAAGCAAGGGGATTTAAAAATAAAAAGTCTTCTGTGAGTGGCCAGAATGCCTGAGCTGAAAAGCTACAGGCATTCTGATTGGCCACTCACTCCCCCCTCCCCCCCGCCGCCATTTTAGGCGGCAAAAAAATACTGTTTAAAAAAAAAAAAAAGCCAAACAGCAGAGAGGCTTCAGGCAACGGCTGCCTGAAGCCTCCGACTCATGCCGAATCGATTCGGGCCTGCCGAATCGATTCGGCCCGAATCGCCGAATCTCGGCGATTCGGACCGCTAGGGGGCGCCAGAGGTCCGATTCGGACCGTTTCTGGCTCGGAAACGCCCGAATCGGCCCCGATTCGGCCGATTCGGGCGTTTCCGAATCCGAATCGCCCATCCTTATCTGTAATCTCCAGAACCGGGTTTGATTCTCCGCTCCTCCACATGCAGCCAGCTGGGTGATCTTGGGCTAGGCACAGTCCTATTAGAGCTGTTCTGACAGAGCAGTAATATTAGGGATCTCTCAGCCCCCACCTACCTCACAGGGTATCTGTTGTGGGGAAAGGAAGGGTGGATGGTTGTAAGTAGGTATGGGCAATTCAGTTCAGATAAGCCAAAAAGTAACCAAATCAATGCTGATTTGGGTACTTTTCAGGCCTATCCCAGCCAAACAGCCGATCCCTGCATTTAAATGGGTTGAATCAGCTGCAAAGGCTTTAGAAAGCATTTGAAGAGTTATTTGGCACAGCACTATTTAAGTGACTCCCCATGCCTTTGCAGACATTCCTGCCAACCAGCTGATACCGACAGGTACGTTACGCATTGGAAGAAGTGAGCTCTAGTCCACAAAATCTTTTGCTGAGATGAAATTGTGTCTAGTCTTTCCAGTGTCATACGACTCCTGTTTGTTTTTGTTGGGTGGGGACAACTGAGGTTCTACTACTTGTTTCTCCTTTATATCACCATGCAATGAAATGTGGAGTACAATTTCTCAGAAGGAAGCCACACCAAGCTCACTCATGCTTATTCTCTTGTAAATGTGTGTAGGATTCCTTCCTTAGGTACTCATCTGTAAAGTGCAATGTCCTAATTCATATGGCTGCTACCTGATGAATATAAGCTTTGTGAGTAAAGTTGCAAAAAAAAAAAAAGTCATCCCCCTTTAACAGAGATTTAATGAATGGAAACAGGCAGTGGCAGCTTTTCATGGCCGGAAGTGTTTTTCTAAAAATAAAATCACCTGCTAATTGCTGCTTATGTTAAAAGTATAGCTGGGGGGGACCAGTTTGAAAGCTGGCTATCCCGTTTATGAACCACATTGTGTGGTAGTGGCTACAGTGTTGAATAAGTTGCTGGGACATCTGCACTTATGAAACTCACTGGGTGACTATGGGTCAGAGATTCTCTAAACCTAATCTACCTCACAGTGTTATTGCAGGGGCAAAATTGAGGAAGGAGAGTTGCATATGTCACCCTGAGAGTCCTGAAGGAAAAGGAGGATAAAATTGGTACCAAGATAGATAGCTTTAAATCCAGGGGCCCTTTAAAGACCAACAAATTTTATTCAAGCTACTAGAGAAAAAAACACCAGGATCTCTAGACCGGATGAATTTGATGGCTGTGTGAGATACGGAAGGGGCTGCTTATCTATTTCCAAGGTTCTTTACATCCAACCAAGTGTTGCCAAAGCCAAGTGGTAGAGCCCTGGAGTGCAAAGTTCCAGCATTCAGCCAAATTCACTTATCTGCTTTAAATGCTAAATCACTCTCCAAAGTGATAAAGCCTGCCCAGCTAGGGCACATGTTCTCATCCACTGATTATCACTCAGTTTATATACCTTCATTATACATACTAGGGGTAAAGCCCGTTGCACCCAGGAATACAACAGGTGCTGGCACATACACCTGCACTGTGACTTTCCTGGGTTCTGGCTCTCCTCCCCCTGTTCCCTGCTCAATCATGAGATCCAGTGTGGTGAAATGATTAAAGAGTAGCAGTCTCTAATCTCAAGAACTGAGTTTAATTCCTGACTCCTCCTCTATATGCAGCCAGCTGGGTTGCCAACTTTCAGGTGGAACAGAAAACAGAACCTATCCCGGGCTATATTAAACAATTTCACAATGAATACAAATAAACATTTCTTATCTCTTCTTTTTATCTCTTCTTATCTCTTCTTTTATATATATATAAAAGTCAAAAGAGGGGAAGAGTCTTTTGACTAGACCTCCCCAAACCTGGGAGCCAAAGGCCACATATATATAATTTAAAAGGAAAACTTGACAACCACTGAGGAAAACCCAATTGAAAACGGTTCAATCTGGAGGCCGTTCTGGTTGTGCTTATATACATATATATATATATAAAAAGAAGAGATAAGAAATGTTTATTTGTATTCATTGTGAAATTGTTTAATATAGCCCGGGATAGGTTCTGTTTTCTGTTGCAATAATTTTGAACCGTCCCCTTTTTTTTCGTGGTGAACTTTCAGGTGGAGCCTGGAAACCTTCAGGAAGATGAAAGACAGAATGAAAGAGACAGAAAGAAAGAGACAAAGAAAGAGGGGGGAGGGGGGAGGGGAGGAAGGCATCAATTCTCCTAAAGAAAACAGCTGCTTTGGAGGGGCACTGGACATCCTACCCCCACCTGTCCCCATCTTCCCATCCAACCCACAGGTAGGGAGTGCATTGTCTGCATGCAATTTAAAATAGCTGACCATCTTTGGCAGATTTTAACTTTTTGGCCCTCATTGACAGAGTACAATTTGAACTGATTGGCAGAGTGTTCTCTCCCTATCGGCTGCATACTCCCAGGGAGAGCTAATCAGGTAGGGATTGTATTGTCTGCATGGCCCTCATTGACAGAGTGCAATTTAAAGTTATTGGTCCTCACTGGCAGAGTGGTATCTCCCTATTGGCAGCACATCCCCAGGACCAATCAGGTAGGGAGTGAGTTGGTTGCATGCAAGTTCAACTTTATAATGTTTAGTGATGACAAAATGAGTGAAACTCCTCATCGATACTGACTTTGGTTTCACTGCCAATGATTTGCGGGAATGGACAAAAACAAAACATAGCACTGGAGAAAGAGAAGAAACTCAAGAAGGACCAAAGCATTATCTGATTAATTTCCTTACACAATAAAGAAAACTATTAAATTTCCCCTTTTCAAAAAGTGACTGGATCTTGCCTTTAATGTTTCGTCTTTTGTAATGATACTTTCTGTCCCTGGCTAGCAAGAAGCAATAAATATAATCTGAACAATTCCTTATGCCATCCAAGCCTTGTCTTAATTGGATCTGTGGAGCCAGTTTGTGAGACTGAAACTAACAGAGCTCCATTTAGGCGGTTGTTTCAAATACGTTGGCTCCAGTCGCACAATACCAAGGAATTCCCTGCTAGACAATGGCATATATACTTCATTCTGGCTCCCAAAAACAAAATTTGGCTGCAGTTGTTGGGCCGGAATAATGACAACATGGTTTACAGTGTGCATTCATCCAGGTTTTATATGGCACTAGTGATTACAAACACAGATTTTCTCTTTCCAGACAGTCATCGGCTATTTTTAGGGTTCTTTGCAACTGTGGCTGCAACAAAGGTTTCTTTCTTATATCTCTGCTAAATTGTACTCTGCATCTGCTACGAGGATGATCTTTTGTAACAGTGGTGTAGATTCTAGGTGGAGGCACTAGTTCCTCATGGTTGACGGGTAAACTTCCTTTAAAACGGGAAAGAATGGTAACAAAAATTAGAAGACTCATATAAATATTAAAAATTGGAAAGGGAGAAAACTAGAGGCCAATTATTTTAGTGTTTATTTGGATTACCATATTTTGAAAAGCAAACAAGAGGATGTATTTCCCAACTGTCTTCTTCAAACAAGCAATCATTGGGATAAATCTCATTAGAAATGCCCCTACTATTTAAGCTGTGATAATTGCTACTAATGAGAAATGTTCCTAACCTTCCAACCCCAAAAGAGGACACTTTCATCAGTTTTCAAAAAAGAGCCCAAACAAGGATGGCCACCCTAAAAAAGAGGAAATGTCTCTTTAAAAAAGAGGATATATGGTACCTCTAGATTATTTTGAGGAAAACTGTGAGGGCAGGTAGCCATATGAGTCTGTTGCATCAGAAAACCAATAGGAACCTTGTGGCACCTTGAAGACTTATTGTGGCCTAGGATTTCATGTGCTTCATCTTATGCATGAAGAGCATCCTCATTTAGCACAAAGATAAGAAACCTGATAAACAATGGAGTCAAAAGGCAATGAAATGCAAGATGTGCAGCCTGTGACATTTCTACACAAAAATGAATGTCATCATACCTTTCACATTTCATTATCTTTTGACTTCACTGATTACAATTTCTCAATGCTCAATGAAAATGTCAACTCCGTGTATGGCAGTGGGAGTGAAAAAGGTAAGTGCCGCATGAGGGACTATTTGGAAAGGGAATGAAGCAGAATCACACAGAGAGTTGGAACAGACCATAAAGGGCCATCCAATCCTGTCCCCCACGTTCTTGGTGACTTAAAAATCACACCCTTCTGACAGATGCTCATCCAATCTCCTCCTAAAAACTTCCGACGGAGACTCCATCACCCTCCAAGGCAGCCCTCTCCATCAGAAAATGCATTCTAATAATTAAGTGGAATTTCCTTTCTCATAATTGGAACCCATTGCTGCAGCAAACAAGTTGTCCCCCTCTTCATCATGCTGCTGTATCATATGGATTATCATGTTCAGATCACGGGAGGTGATGGTACCACTTTACTCTGCTCTGGTTCGACCTCACTTGGAGTATTGTGTTCAGTTTTGGGTACCGCAGTGTAACAGGGATGTAGACAAACTGGAGCATGTCCAGAGGAGGGCAACAAAGATGGTGAGTGAACAGATGGACCAGAACCAATGGGATGAGATTAATGCAAAAGAAATTCCGTCTCAACATCTGGAAAAAGTTCCTGACAGTTAGAGCAGTTTCTCAGTGGAACAGGCTTCCTCGGAAGGTGGTAGGTTATCCATCTTTGGAAATTTTTAAACAAAGGCTGGATAGGATGATTCTGTGAAGGCTCAAGGGGGTGGCAGGTTACAGTGGATGAGCAATAGGATGTGAGTGTCCTGCATAGTGCATGGGGTTGGACTAGATGACCCAGGAGGAACCTTCCAGCTCTATGATTTTATGATTCTATGTAGCTAAATGGCTATCATATCACTCCTTCTCCAAGCTATACATACCCAATGCTCTTGACCTCTTCTCCTAATGCATGGATTCCTCTATAGTAATGACCCACAGGGTAAAGAAGTAAATGTCACTGGTTTTATCTTTTTGTCTACTGTAAATTTCCTTACAGCTTTTCAGACTTGTATTACAGAACTGATCCCATGCAAGAGTAAGGCTCTGTCCACTTGAGAAGCTTCCTCGCTTATTGAAGCAAGTTGCAAGAGCCCAGGCTGGATATTAGTCAAAAATGCATTAAGATGAGAGACAAAGCAGGAAAGTATCAGCAACAAACTAGCAAAAGCATGCAAATAATGTGAGGGAGATAAGTTATGCACTGGCAATCAACAGTAACAACATTGCAGAAGAATTTACTGAATCTTTCAAATCACCCATGCTGACAGGTCGTCCCTGTTTATCCCTTTCCTCCTCCTTTGCCAGCCATTTACAACCCCAGGAAACCAGATACCTGGGGATGTGGGTCAGTAGAATACAATGAAGCAGAGGAAGAGGGAGGACATTTGTTCTTTTCTTCTTCGCACTTGTGGGAAAGGTAAGAAAGCCTTTTCTCTTTCCACAGCAGCCTCACAATCCATAAGTCTATTGACCCACCTGAATGCAGCAGCCCCAGGAATAAAGCTTTCTGGGGCCTGAAATGGCTGCTAGAGAGGGGAGAATGAGGAAAATATCTGTGACTGGTCGCTAGATCCAGCCTCTTATCTTTCACAGAAGCCAGTTATACAGAATATTTCATGTGCAGCTCCAAAGCAAGGGAAAGTACTCAGGGAAATGGTGCAGGGCAGAGGCAGGAGTGTTTCCCCCCCCTGTGGCATCATGCCCAGCCCAATTGGGCCACTGCACACTTTTAAAAAAATCCCCACAGCTGCTGTCTGATTGTAGGGGAAAAAAGAAAGAAGAGTTAGTTTTTATACCCTGCTTTTCGCTGCCAGATGCAGTCTCAAAGCGGCTTACAATCACCTTCCCTTCCTCTCCCTACAGCAGATACCCTGTGAGATAGGTAGAGCTGAGAGTTCTGACAGAACTGCTCTGTGAGAACAGCTCAAATAGGACTCTGAGTAGCCAAGGTCACCCAGCTGGCTGCCTGTGGAGGAGGAGTGGGAAATCAAACATGTCTTTCCAGATTAGAAGCTGCCACACTTAACCACTATGCCATGCTGGCTCTCTTAATCAATGTGACTAAGGAGAACATGGATGCTTTCCTTTGAAAGCTCCCAGAATATGGCAGAAAAACAAACAGATATTAAATCTGAAAATGATAGAGTCAACCTTGAGTCCTAATGGTTTTAGTGAATGATGATAAAAGTTTGGAAATAGTATTCAAGTGATTTTGCCCACAGTTCCATTCCAGCACTTGATGTTGAAAATAATCACCATCTAAGCCTCATGCAAGTTCAGTATTTTCATTTTCATGGTGTACTTGGTCTTTCTGAATAGTTTTTATTTTTTAAATTAGCATCACTAGCCTCATATAACTATAAATTAAGACAAATTATTAAAAAGTTATCAACACTAAGCAGACAGAAGTTGTTCCTAAACATAATCTAACTCTTATGTGAGTTTGTGGAAGAGGATCTTCCCTACCTTCTTCTCCCAGGAGACCCTCCTCCTTCATCTGTATGTATCTTTTGACACATGAATGTGACAGTTAGTGGTTAGAGTATCAGGCTAGGATGTGGGGAGGCCTGAGTTCAAATCCTTGTTTATACATGAAGCTCATGAGCGGAAGCTGGCCAGCCACTTTCTCTTGGCCTAACCTACCTCACAGAATAATTGCAAGGACAAAATGGGCAGTGGGAGGGGGGAGGGAACAATATATTGTTGCCTTAAGGTTGAAGATCAGCAAGCATCTTCACCAAGCTAAGCTACTAGCACTCTACCTGGCTCCAGAGCACCAGGCTACAGTGATCCATGCAACTGTCCAGGCTAGATTCCTGTAATTTGTTCAAGCATACCTGCCCTTGTCCCTGACTCGGAAACCACAATTAATCCACAATGCTGTGGCATAGGTCCTCACTAGAGCACCTTCAGGGGCCCATATTTGACCTGTAGTGAGCCAACTGCACTGGCTTCTGATTGAATTCTGGATCAGGTTCAAGATATTGGTTCAAGATCAGGTTCAAGATACCTTTAAGGACATTTACACTCTGGGGCCAACATACCAGAGGGTCTGCCTTACTAAACTATATTCCTTGGAGAGTGCTTTGCTCTGCCAGCATGAACAGGCTGGTGATCCCTGATCTGAGAGACATGTACTTTGGCCTCAACCAGGCCAGGGCCAGGGCCTTCTTGGTCCTAGAACTGACCTGGAGGAATGAGTTCCTGGAAAACCTGTGGACCTTGCAGGAATGGCTTCAGTTCCAAAGGGTTTGCAAAGTGGAGCAGTTCTGCTAGAAATTGGGTTCAGGCCCATGAGCAGCCAGAATACCATCAAAAATGCATAATTTTCACCCACCCTAGGCTAAGAAGGGAGCTGTTTAATCAACAAGCTTGAAGTTACAGTAATCTGAAATATTTTAATGGTTTTAGTGTTGTTAAATGGTTTTACTAACTATTGTATATTATATTCTGTTGTAAATCACCCCGACATGGCTATGCCAAGAGGGGCAATTATGGAAATCTAATAAATAAATAAATAAATAAATACACAGGGACCATAGGCCATCAAATTCTTGGTGAGTTCTCCCCCCCTCCCAACTTTGCCCACCATATGCTCCACCCCCAAATCTTAATGAATTTCCCAACCTAGAGTTTGCAATTATATGCTGTCATGACCACCTTGGGGGAAGGACAGAATAAATATAAATAAATGTTTCAAATAATAAATGATGTGTGCATATACAAACTAAATGATAGTATTCATTTAAGATTCCCTAAAGATTTGGGAACTGCAAAATCTAGATTTTAAAGTGCTATCCTAAAAATCCTTTCCCAGGATCAAGTCCCATTGAATACTCCTGAGTAGAATTCATAGTAGATCTCCATAGTATCACAGTGTTAGTTTAAGGAGCCAGTCCATCAAGGTGCAATAGCTTCAATTAGAAATCTACTCTAACACCGTTTCTGCACAGAGGCGTAAAATGCATGCTGCCTCCTGTTTGTTAAAGTGGGATTGTAAACCATGCATTTGGTTGCTTCCTGACAGAAGACCCCTCTTGCTTTATCACATCACCTCCTCATGGCTTTTCCTTTCCTGATGAGGTGTTGGAGAAGCAAGAAGCGTGGACAACCCGCAGGTTTCCCTCCCCCCCCCCCCGCGCTCCTTGGGTTGTCAATCAACACAAGCCACCAATCTCCTCTCAACTGGGGTTTTGGGGACTCAAACTTCCCACCAAGTCCTGAAATTAATTTTTTTAAAGGAAACTTCCACATTGCTATGGGGACACGCCACAACAATAAAACATTTTTCTTGAATTCTTTTAGGGGTTCTTTTTATGATGGTCTAGATTTATGTTTGGATAGATTTCTGATGGGCCGAGACTTACACTGGCCATGGGGATTGTACCCTGAGGATCATGCAGTCGCATTCTTTTTGCATGCTAACGTTTCTCCCCTCCACGGAGCACGTGGTAGCCACCATTTTAGATGACTAAAGCAATGTAGCTATGGCCATTGAAGTACACAATAAAAACACAGAATGTGGACGCTGTGCTAATGAGAAGAGGTCTGCTTCAAGACACACACCCCTTTCCCCATTCATGACCTCCCACCAGAAAACACAATCATGAATGTGTTTTAGATAGGGTTGCTGGCTGCTCCCAATATATAACTGCACTTTGAAGAGAATATGACAGTCAATTTTATTTCCACAGGAACACGGGCATGTTGGTTTGCATTCCCGTTGCAATGTGGACAGCAACATTTTAAAAAAAAATTCCAACCTGGAAATGAAGAAGGGAGGATGGTTGCAAGGGCAGGCAAACCGCTACTAAGAATGTTGTGCATTTCTTCTTTCAGACAGGCTTGCCCCAGTTTGTGCCTTGTTGTATGCTGCAACAAGAAAGGGGAAGCAGATTCTACCGCTTTCCCTCATTGCAGGGCAAAAAGGACAAAAACTCACACCAACCCCAGCACAAACACGAGTTGTTGCTGACATCATGAGAAAGCATTATTAAAACCCTTGAGCAATGAGAGGCTGTGCAGCAGCAAATTCCTGATGTGGAAATGGTCTAAGAGACATATGTTCAACTCTCTATATGTCATACAGCCTCTTGTGGCGCAGAGTGGTAAGAGGCAGAAATACTGTCTGAAGCTGTCCATGAGGTTGGGAATTCGATCCCAGCAGCCGGCTCAAGGTCGACTCAGCCTTCCATCCTTCCGTGGTTGGTAAAATGAGTACCCAGCTTGCTGGGGGGTAAAATGGTAATGACTGGGGAAGGCACTGGCAAGGCCACCCTGTATTGAGTCTGCAAAGAAAACGCTGGAGGGCGTCACCCCAAGGGTCAGACATGACTTGGTGTTTGCACAGGGGATACCTTTACCTTTACCTATACGCCATGGAAGTTTCTTGATGGATTTGGGCTGCTCATTCTCTATCACTGAACGTGAAGATAAAATCTCAGAGGGGGAAAAGCATTATAGTGTCCTGAGCTCTCTGGATAAGTGGTAAAAGAACCATTTAATTAATAAAGCCACTGTGGTATAATAGTTAAGAGAAGAAGAGTTGTTGAGTGTCAGATCTAGAGGATCAGGTTTGATTTCCCACTCTTCTGCCTGAAACCTGCTGGGTGACCTTGGGCCAGGCACAGTTCATCTACCTCACTGTGTGAGGAAAGAAAGGGTAGGTGATTTTAAACCCCTTGGGGTAGTAAAGAGACTCCTTAGGGTAGTAAAGAGTGGTGTACAAAAATCGATCTCTAAATGATAAATAAACTTGTCATCAATTTACTGATCGTGGCAGATTAAATATCATTTATGCTATTGCATTTCTTCTTTCTCAAAAGAGCAAGAAGAATAAAAAGAATAAAAAGAACCCAAGTGAATTCCAAGAAATATGCACTTTGTATGTTTTTACAAAATAGCACACATGAGTATATTTCCTGCTGTAGAAGACTCTTGCCATGGCCTATAAATAATGAAATCCCAAATTGTCCTAGGAGAAGCAAACTGAAGAGGAAACAAGTGAAACAAACATTACAGGCTTGAAAAAAATGCTCCATATTAGAATTTCACATCTGGATCTTGCAGCTGAGAAGGTCACCTCTGTACACGGTCTGATATGCTGCCAAAATTTCTAGGAAGTGCAGTGCTATCTTTATTTTAAAAAGTCAAGTTCTGTTGAGAGCAACCAAAACAGAACATCCAAACAGGTAGAAGAGATGTTGCAAGCTGGGAAATTGATAATTTCTCCCTGGTGTTTCAGCTTTTGCGCTTTTTCTTTCCATGATGTCAAGATGGCAGAAAGTTCCTAAATTAATGGTAAGCAACAGCAGTCGCACCTCTGTGGTTTATTTTTTAAATCTGTTTTTCCAAAACACATGAGGCACCCTTACACATTATGCTTAAAAAAACCCAGACATTTTTCATTCCTGAGTGGAGGCTCATTTTCATTTGTATAGATTTGGTGGGGGAAAAGGGTCCCCATCATTTCTGTTGATATATGGAATCTCTTGTAGACATTGTCAGAGAGGATTGTGCAAGTGTGAGCAGAGCCATTGCCTTAAATGCAATAATCAATCAAATGGGCAATCAATTGGCCAGGTTACTTTAATTCAATGAACTGAGGGCAACCAAGTGGCACTCAGAATTATTCAATTATACGGGCATTGAACTGAAAGGGGATAATGCGACAGCATATGCTCGGAGCAGGTCACACCTGGCGTAACTCCACCAGACTGGCTGGAGCGACACCAAGGAAGAAGATGCTCCGTTATGGCAGCAGAGTCACAAATTTCTTTGTCTTGGGGTCATGAGTAGAGTCAATTGCCCCCTCTGGCTTTTGGAATGAATTTATACTCCCATTCATTCTCTTCTGCCTCAGTAACAGGATGGGTGGTTTATGGAAGATGTCTGTAAAGAGCCAGGTTGATATTATTACCCAGCATAGCAATGTCAATTATACTTGCATCCTGAGGCCAGAGGTAAAGGATCATGGTTTTTTATATTGTTATGCCCGCCATACCAGCAGCGTGACAAAGCCTTTGCTGAGCTGTTTATGTTTCATGAGTGTACAAAGGGAAATGTAACCCGTCCTGTCATTTCCAAGGCCAGCTTTTTATTTCTGTGCATTCTCTCTTACAAAAGCTGCTATCTCCCCCCGCCAAACTACTACACCCCTCCACTGAGGACTAGGACTCATTTATTTGTTTTTAATTGCATTTATAGGCTGCCCCACTTAAGCCATTCATCTAGGGCAGTGTTCTCAACCTGGGGGTCGGGACCCCTTGGGGGGTCGAATGACCCTTTCACAAGGGTTGTGGCAGGGAAAGCAGCTTGGCCAAGGAGGGCGCTGTCCACACAACAGCCTTGCGGGGTAGATCGAGATAGAATGTTTGTCTGTCTGGAGCAGTGGAAAAGAGCGAGATCAGCATGGTGGGACAAGAGGCAGAGCTGAACTGAGAAACCCCGGAAAAAAAACAATTTATATACAATCATGAACAATAGATCTCCATGCCATTGGTCAGTTTTGGTTTAATTTCTGTGAAAGAACACTTGCATAGTTTTATGGTTGGGGTTCACCACAACATGAGGAACTGTTGTCCGTTGGGACAGCCAGGAAAGGGCTTATGTTGTCCGTTGGGACAGCCAGGAAAGGGCTTATGTTGTCCGTTGGGAAAGCCAGGAAAGGGCTTATGTTGTCCGTTGGGACAGCCAGGAAAGGGCTTATGTTGTCCGTTGGGAAAGCCAGGAAAGGGCTTATGTTGTCCGTTGGGACAGCCAGGAAAGGGCTTATGTTGTCCGTTGGGAAAGCCAGGAGAGGGCTTATGAGCGGGCTTTGAAAGGGGGGGGCAGGCAGCCCTTTCCTGGCTTTCCCAACCGACTTAATGATTATAGTGAGTTACACATGTGAATAAACAGGGTGGACCACCCAATAAGGGACCTGCAGGGGGCCCTGCTCTGATGAGCTAAGCTGTTATGGAGGAGCAGAGGGGAAAAGGCAATCCTGCAGATGTGATGGATCAACGGCTTTGGGTGCAATAGCCAGTACCTTGAATTGAGCCTGGTTACTGATGGGCAGCCAATGGAGTGACTGCACAGTTGGAGTAAGAGGATACTCCCAGCTCCTGATAACAAAGTGCAGCATTCTGCACCAAATGGAGTCACCAAGTTGACTTTAAAGGAGAGACCTACATAGAGTGCATTACAGTAGTCAGTGTTCCTGTGGAATGGATCCAGGTGGCTGAATAAGCTGCATCAATTTTCTTTTAACAATAACAGTGAACAGAAAGCAATAGAGCCAATTTGGAAACACTTTACATACAGAAAACCAAACACACTATCAGCATGATAAAAAATATTGGGAAGCAGAGAGGTTCCATAGCATTGTTAAACTGTGAATTCACATTCTTGAATTCTTGAGCCTTTATCCAAGGTAAGAGGAGGAGGTGGTGGAGAAAAAGGAGGAGAAGAAAAAGAGTTGTTGAGGGTCAAATGACCAAACGTTTAGAGGAAATATTCAGTCACAACTGCTATTTTTTCAGCAACATGATTATTAAATATTCCATAAGGATAGATTCAAATGAGTAGCTATGTTGGTCTGAAGTAGCACAATAAAATCAGAGTCCAGTAGCACCTTTAAGACCAACAAAGATTTATTCAAGGCGTGAGCTTTTGAGTGTCTGACAAAGAGTGCTTGCACTCGAAAGCTCCCGCCTTGAATAAATCTTTGTTGGTCTTAAAGGTACTATTGGACTCTGATTTTATTAAATATTCCAGTGAGACATCCCTTATATTAATTGAATGTATATGTATAAAATATTCCTTGCGAGCTGTTATGCATTAATGGCACTAAACAGAAAAATACATCTGTAATATTATCCTGCAGGATCAAAGCACACCCAGGGCTACCATAGCAGTGACCACACAAAAATAATATTCATTTATAAGACTATGAGCCCAAACTAGTTAAAATTGATTCTTGCTAAACCCCCTGGAAACAAAGGGATACCGGCAGTGCTGACAACATGAGTTGAAGCATAGTCTATATAAAATCAGAGTCCAGTCGCACCTTTAAGACCGACAAAGATTTATTCAAGGTGTGAGCTTTTGAGTGCAAGCATCGAAAGCTCACGCCTTGAATAAATCTTTGTTGGTCTTAAAGGTGCTACTGGGCTCTGATTTTGTTGTGCTACTTCAGACCAACATGACTGCCCACTTGAATCTATCATGGTCTATATGTATTACTTTGCAAAGAGAAAAGCAGTCCCTGCTGAAGTGCTGTTTAAAGGTATGGGGAGCCCTCTCCTCCTTGGAATCTACTAGGTCTGAGAACTATGGGGGAAATACAATTCAGTGAAGACTGAACCCAGAGCTGTATCCACCACTAGAGACTCTTCCAGTTCCCCTGAAGGAAAATGACTGCTGTGGAGGGTGGACTCTGTAGCATTATACCCAACTTGGCTTGATTGTTGTGTCTCAAAGTCTGACTCCTTTTCGGAGCTCCAGAGCTGTAATCTGTACTCACGCTTTTCATTTGGATTTCTGTGGTCTCTTGACAACAGCCTGTCTAACATATAGCTCTCAATTTGCTCCAAAGTCACTTTAAATTTAGTAGCAGGAAAAAGAGGAGTGTTGACTTATGGAATCCACCCCTGCTGCTCCAAAACAATCAGAAACAGGAAAAGGCAATCAAAAGGGAGTTTTAATGAGTTATAGAGTCATTGTTTACCATACTGGAGTAAGATACTTGGAGCCCTAGACTTCAGGACCTCTGTGACCCAGCACTGCCTCTTGGTGGCAAAATATTTGCTTGAAATTGCGTCAAAACAACACAATGTGTGTTTCTGGAGGCCAAAACAGGGGGAGGGGAAGTTGAGAATAATAATGGAAACTCCCTCAGTCTCTGAGCCCAAGTTTTCAGAAGCTGGGTGTTCTGGGAGATTTTCTTGAGAAGAAAAAAGAACATAAACAGCAGCTGTATTTCCATGTTCAGATTAAAGTAGATCAGTGACCAGAAATGTTAATATGGCACAGATCTAAAAATACTTCTCAACCTTTGTTCCACTCTCCTGTTGGCATTAATTGTGCCAAACCACAAATGGGTGAGAAGTTCATCTAGAATCTGAGGAAGTGAGCAAAGAGATGCATCAGCTGGACTTTTTTGTACACCCAGTACAGATTCCCTTTTCTACATAGCATTCTTCTTGGACTGGAAGTCCATGACTTCAGCACCACAGCAAATCTTTGCTACAACAAATTTTTGTTGCTGGGGGGGGGGGAGATCATACTGATGAAAAATGATCACGTTTTGTTGAGTCATCAGGAAGTTCACACAAAATATCTATGAGAACAGTACATTAATTACAGGGTAAAAATCTGTCCATGAGGTTGAGAGTTCAATCCCAGCAGCTGGCTCAAGGTTGACTCAGCCTTCCATCCTTCCAAGGTTGATAAAATGAGTACCCAGCTTGCTGCTGGGGGGTAAAACGGTAATGACTGGGGAAGGCACTGGCAACGCCACCCTGTATTAAGTCTGCCATGAAAACGCTGGAGGGCGTCACCCCAAGGGTCAGACATGACCCAGTCCTTGCACAGGGGATACCTTTACCATTAAAAATATTTGATGATGAGCATGGAGATCATGATTAATATTTTTATTTTCCTAAGAAATTATCAAGTGGCTACTTTTAGTTTCCATAATCTTACCCACACATTTATAGATATGGTACTAAGGTCCTACCTACAGATAACTGGATTTCTGCTATTGCAATTTTTCCTTTAAGACAGCCCAAGGAAAAAGGAACCTGATCTGAGTGGGGGTTACAGTGTGTGAGACTAGATATTGCCAAAAGGGACACCTCAGTTGCTACCAGTGTGCACCAGTAACTGGCATCTTATCTTCTGTGTAGCGTGCAAAGTGACAGGAGCTTTCGGCTGGGAAATCACTGCAAAGTGCCTGGGGACTTACACCAGTGATTCTAACATTCCAGCTGATCCTCTTAACTTGCTGATTCTGGCCTAGCTCTTGATTCTAAATGACTCTGTGCTCAGGAGTAGGCTGCATTTTTAGACTGGCTGTCCTTCTGTCCTTCTAGATGATGGTGATGTTATCTGTTCAGTCATGTCTGACCCTCAGGGATTCTATAGGAAAGTTTTCTCCATTCCTCTCTCAATGACCACTTCTTTCAATTGGTTCATGGTCATCCCTGTATCGGCTTTAATTGTGTTGAGCCAGCGGATCCTTTGGTGACCATGTTTCCTTTTGCTGCTGACCATGCCGAGCATTAATGATTTTTCTAACAAGTCTGATCGCATGATGTGTCCAAAGTAAGTGGGCTTTAGCCGTAATATGTTGCCTTCTAATGACATAATCCTTCTAGAACTCTCATACAAATATGAGAAAGCAAGTCTTTTTCAGAAGCTCTGTTGGCATTATAGGATTGCCAAAATATTTTGAGATAATGCTGTGTACTAATTGTTATCTGGCCATGAAGAACAACAATTCCTTTGTGTATATTACCTTCAGGTTTTGCCTGTAATTTTCCTATACTTAGTGATGTTTGCTTAATTTCCAGGTGGAGCCTGGAGATTACAAGTGTTCTCAGAATTACAAGTGATCTGTAGAATATAGAGTTCAATTTCCTGGCAAATATTACAGCTTGGGAGGATGGACATACTTTATGGCTCATTCTGCACATGCTGGATGTTGCACTTTCAATGTGCTTTTGCAGCTGGATTTTCCTGTATGAAACAGGAAAATCTACTTCTTAAGTACACAGAAAGTGCATTATCCAATGTTCACAGAAAGAGACTCTGTGGCATTATACCCCACTGAAGTCCTTACTATTTACAAACTCTTCCCTCTTGAGGCTCCATTCCCAAATCACCAACGAATTTCCCAAAGTTGGGAACCCTAGTTAGTGAGTGACAAAACTTCGAAGGTAGGATTGTTTTCTTTTTTAATGAAGTGACCTAAGGAATCATCCAAACATACTTCAGCTGTTAATACTGTTGATGCTGGTATGAATTTGCCCCCCTCCCCCATTTGTGGGAAGATACTCATATTATCTTAGAGACCATTTCTGCAATAGGAGACGTAGCTTGTTTAGCCTCACTTTGAATATCCTTTGGATGTTGCAAGTCAACTCTAGCCCTTTCCACATTGGGGCTTTTCTCCCCTTATCTCCAAGGCTGAAATTTGCGACATGCATTCCACACGGAGTTCAATGGAGGCTGCCTCCCATCATGCTTTGCTCCCTTCCCCTTCTCCAAAAATGGGAGAATTTCTGCACTGCTCCGAAGTGTCCCAAGTGTAATTAAAAAACAAACAAATAGAACCTGAGTTTTCAACACTTTCTACATTTTTTTTAAAAAAGCAGTCTTGCAGTCTTACAAGAACACCTGGGGGGGGGGAGAAGTGATCCAAAACTGGCAGATTTTTCAGGGGAGGGAGAGGGAGGATGGCAACAAGGAAACAATTCAAAATGGCAGTTGCAGGAAAAAACTCTATTGCACACATTTCACATTTGGCAGCCCTGAATTAGACCCCATGAGTCCCCATTTTAAAAAATGAAAATTGATTTTCTGTGTATTCCTTTGCTGTGAGGCAAGTTAGGGGGAAATTCGTGTCTGTGCCCAAATAGATGATTTTTGGTGTGGAAATGGACAAAAAACTCTAACTTTAAAAAATGCAAATCCAAATGGTATCCCTAGTGTAGAAACAGTCTATGAGGAACTTGATTTACAGCAAACAGGGAGAAAGAAATAGTACTGGGCCACTGGCACATGCTTTGCAATGCTGTCTCTGATGCTGTTCTCCAGGTATGCTGTGCACAAGAAGTTTTAAGGCCTCTTCACATTTGTTCCCTGACCAACAACAATAACAAAAATCAATCAGGAAGTTTATGAGAGTTGTACTTCTCTGTAGTGGAAAGACAGGGTTTGTTGTTGAAGTAGTTCAACAATCAAGAAGCTGGCCCAATTAACTTTGGGTCATGGGTTAGTACACACACAACGAATGAAAGCTACACCAAATGCTACGGAAAGATATAGCCATATAAATTCACGAAAGGAATTACTGTTTAGAGAAAGAAGTTCACTATTACTACAAACATAAGGGAAGATCCAGTAGACTCTTGTGGAAAATTCACAAGAGTCTGATAACTACAAAGCAAAAAAAAAGCTATAAAGCTTTCTCTCTTGTTCCATGCAGGCATCAAGGTCTGGCACAACAGCATATTGAATGGTATGCCCAGTAAAGAGAACTGACAGTGCATGGATTTCCATCATGCTTGTTCATCTGTATATATAAGGATGGGAATAGAGATGCTTAGCTCCCTCCCCTACCCAGTTTGTGAAGCTTACCTGCTGCTCTTCAGGTTATTGCATTGTGAACAACAATGTAAGCAAAGCGCATGAGAGCAACGATAAGCAATGCAATAGGATGAGGATTGCCAAATTAGAGATAATTTTTGCAGTATTAGGCATGAAACATCAAGCAATGCAGGAGGTGGATTTGCAAGCAGAAAAGAATGCAATGACAGCAGGATGATACATACAGAAAATACATGATACATACCACACCCAGTGGCCTAAGTTCCGTCCTCTTTATAGAAGCACTTTCCTGAACTATTTACTTCTATGAAAAAGCCCTCCTAAACTACTGTGTTGTGAGTCCGGAGCTGAAGGTTTGGTGAGCTGTTCAGATGAGTCCAAACAAATCTGGATTTGTCTGTTTCACATGACTGCCTCGCTTTCTCACACATTTTGGAAAACATGGTGGCAGTTGTCAACTTCTGCACAAGTTGTTTGCTCTGCTCACCATTTTTTAAAAATCAAAATTGCTGCTTTTGGCCTCATTACTTCTGACACTGAACAAGAATCCTGGTAGCATGGTGTCCTAATATTAACTGACTCTTTAAAACAGATGCAAGTTAAGGTAAGTAAACAGAGGGAGAAATGCTTTAAGGTCACTGGTTATGGCACCTCCACAGTCTGCCATTGTCTTCAGTTTTGGAAAAACAGCATTAAAAACATTCCATTTGAGCAGAAATGTACCATTTAGGTATCTCTGCACGTTTTCAGCTTCTGTTTCTCATGCTGATGAATGTTCTTCCGCTTCTGTGGCAGTTGAATTATGCCTTTGTCATCTCTCCCCTCCCTTCCTCCCCCCAGACAGATTAGCACTTGGAGGCCATGCAACCAACACCCATTGGTGAAAAATAGTGCCACAGCATCCATTTCAGTTTGGGGATGTGTGTGAGTGCTGTTAGGGCAATTCAGCCAGAATCCTGGTTTGCGTGTGTTTAAGAGAGATGATCAGGACCAGTTCCCTTGGGACTCCTGCTGAAGTCCCTCCTTTTCTGCTCCTCCCCTGTTCCGTTGCCTTTTTTATTAGACATGGTAGGTTTACTTGCAAAGAGGTACATGGACATGGATGGTGATACTGAGGTCTGTGGCACACACCGTCCCAGGCGTGTACACAAGTGAACTTCATTAAATAGTGCCTTTCTCCCCAGCAATGGCTCCTATTGCAAGCATCAGCACTAAGGTCAGCCATCCACATTCCTCTCAGATGGACCTCCCAATCATGTATCCTTCAATTGGTGACACTCCCTCCTTTCTCCAAGAAACAGTGCAATGCCTCTTCACCTGCCAGATCACAGTCATTATGCAAATGATGAATGATTTAACATTTATTATTTGATAAGGTATGTGTGTGGGGGGGGGGTGAATGCATTTCCATAGATTCTTCTGAATTCCCCTAGGTCTGCAAGAGCTTTGGAGATCAGAATCCTGCACTCTGGCCACAAACATAGAACGATTCCTTGTAAGTGTTTTGTGTGACCTTTGGCAACACGGACACCCTCCCCCCCCCCACACAAGCACTATTTACAAATGAGAAGTAGGTCATTAAGGTAATTTCCAGGGCAGAGGAATATTTTTGTTTTGAAGAAGCCAGAAAACAACTGCTCTGGTTTCCTTCCATGGTGTAGGAAAAACATGTTTTGCCTTGTCTTATAATAGGAAAGCAAACTGGACTGGGGAAAAATAATTAAGGGCCAAGGCATCATACCCCTACGCTTTCCTATGTACTGTGTAAAATAAAATAAAATAAGGAAGTGAAAGGCTAGTGTGGGCTGTAAAACATGTTTCCCTTTGAAAAACTGAGCTGTAGGAATATTTATAAGTTGTTACAAAAACACCAAGAAACATAAAGGGAAAAACAAGCATGCCCATTTTGCTAAAAACACCGGATATTTGCCATTTTCACAGTGAAAACATGTTTTGGATTCTCTGGGTTCTCTTCTATTTCCCCCCCCTTGTTATAAAGGTTATGGAAGCTGTTTTTTCTGCTTCCCAGCTCTGTTATCAGGTAACCAAGACATTCTTAATTCTATAATGCACTGGCTCTTTTTGGTTAGATAAAATCTTCCCACACAATCCGGTTGTTGACCAGAGAGGAAATCTCCACTGCACTATTGACATCCATTGTAATGGCCAGGCAGTTTCTATCTTTTGATAAACTAGTCAATCAGCTAGTAAAGTGCTAGATGAGATGTAAGTGGGAGCAATAAGGATGGTTTGTATTACATATCTGCCAAAGAAGAAATGGTGGTGTCTCATGCAACAAAACCCAGTAGCCAGTCTACTGACAAGGATAGCAACGAAAACTTTTTGGGATCCATACTTGTCTGCTCAAAGGAAGTGGCTGACTGGATCAGTCAACTTTAAAGAATCCATCAAGGCAAACACCCCTGCTCCTTCTTCAGATTAGAATGGAAGCTTCCAAACCACCATCCACAACAAATGTTCAGTATTACCTTCACTGTACACACTAATTCCAACTGAGTCATTACAATTGTTTCTCTTTCCTCCTTCTCTCTGTAAACCTCCTGGTTTCTCTCTATCAAAAACCACTGAGTCAACCAGAATGGGCCTTTATTTGGTATGGGACTCTCTGACTGTTACTGCATGGAGGATACAAAGCCATGCTAACACCTGGTTTTCAGTCCAGGGCTAGTTGCCCTGAGTCTTCTCATGACTGGGGTAGCATTTGGCCCGCTTCCACCTGTCTGTCTAACATATGAAGTAGCCAATGGACAGGAAGTGGAAACTTCTTGCTATTCTTGTAATTTGTCGATCATCGAGATGTGGCGAGAACTCCCCAATCACCTCCCGGTGCCATTTGAGTGGCCCCCTCCAAGTCCAAAATAACATTTTTTAATTACCAGGATTGCATTGTAACGCAAAACTATGCCATTCTCCCTACATACATGCACACATATGCAGACTGTCCCTGATCTCATTAAACCAAGAAAACCAACTGTGTGTGTGAAGGTGTTGACATTTCATTACTGTGGAATCATTTTGTTACACAATTGGACTTTTTTTTTAAGGTTGCAAGGATAGATGACAGAAGTGACTTTGAGTGGGGGAGAGGGTAGGAGCAATGCCCTGACTGGGGACAGCTCGACATACATTCCGCTGATGCCTGGGCAAAAAAAGGGAATATGGATTTATCCATATTCCCTTGCCACAGGGAATTCTGACAACTTATCCAATAATGTGCATAAGCAGTCTATGAAGCAAATAAACAATAGGGTCAAGCATATGTCCATATTAACATTAAAAAGTAACTGGGTAAGGCTGGGTTGAATTCTTCTCTATCCCTCCTACCTCCCTATGGTGTACTCCCAGACACTCTTCTTCCAACCCAAAAGGATTCCACTCCCCTTAACCACAAGCTCCATTTGATGTCTTAATTGGTTCCCTCCCTCATCTTTACATGTGATTAAAGGCTGCCACACCTAATTTGACCCTAAAATGTAGAAATCGCAAACGTCCAAGAAGTCCTCAGTACAAATATTAACTCTTCCATGACCACACTAGTGATTTCAAGCAAGCCAATGTCTTTCAGCCTCACCCCCCCCCCCATCTGCTATATATGGGTTTTATAATACTCACCTACTTTATAGCATTGTTTTACGGAATACTGAGGTAATATATGAGAAGCATTTCATTTTCATTTTGAGTCCCTTGACATGTTCTGTGATTCTGTGATTCTGTTTTGTTAGCAACACTATTATACAAGAAAATCTTCATTTTTGCCCAATGAGAGGGCTGTCTCTGTCAGGCCCCCATAAAGTTATCCCTCCTATCCTCCCCCAGACAAGATGAGTAGATGAGCGACTGGGATGTGAGTATCCCGCATACTGCAGGAGGTTGGACTAGATGACCCATGAGGTCCCTTCCAACTCTATTATTCTATCATTCTATGATGATGCTTGGGTGTAATGGTTTTGGGGTGGGGGCACCAGCTATCCCAATTTGTGTCTGATTTTGTTGTTTTCTGCAGGGAACTGAAGTACCTGAGCCCAGATATTTTCAGGAGGCAAATATATGAAAAGTGGCTCTCTGGCTGCTTAGCTATTATAATTAAGTTGTCAGAATTAGAGCTTAATATGGATGCAAAAACAATGTAGTGAAAGCTTTTAAACTTCAAACATAATTCTGTCTTTGGAATTAACAGCCAGCAAACATTTAAGTTTTGCTGTTTTTAAACAAAATCAAATTGATGGAAAGTAAGTATTCCCGGGGAGCATGCAGTATGCTTTTCAATAACCCACGTGACTCAACCAGAAAGGAACTGGCTAGAAAATAATTATTCTGTAGCAAAAACAACTGCACTCTTCCCCTCAAAGCTAAGAAGATATATCTGCCACAATGACGGTGAAAAGTAGATTTTGATAAAAAGTTCCTTCTGGTAAAATACTCTCCAGAACTGTAAGAGGAGAAAAATGAATCTTTACCCAGACATAGACAGACAATTTCCCTTGATGCTAATCTCTTCTAAAGGCAGAACCTGGATAATGTCTGGTCAATAGAGAATCCTGTTCCTCCTTTTATAACCATGCATACACATTCTATAAAGTACTATACACTTATCAGGATGCCAGTATGAAAAAGCAGGACATGTTTCTTTGCAAAAGACACAAGTCTGACTACTATCATTAAGACACCTAACAAAACCCTTGACCCTATTATGACTTGATATTGTCAGTGCTTGAAAGATTCATCAGCTTCTGTCTGTTATAGAACAATTCACGCAGGTCGCTAGGCCATGCACAGCTTTCCAGTAATGAGTACACCACAAACAAGAGCTTCCTGCTTCTCCGGAGAAGCAGAGCCTCACATTCTTGGAAAGACTCCTTCAGCCAACCGAACTGGAACTTCCTCAACTGAGCCCCTCTGTTCAAATGCTGTCCAGTAGGTGGCAATAAGGTACATTCACGATGACCAACTCATTCCTTCACTCTGGGCAGGATGAGATTTTTCAGAATTACAGATGCTTGTAGATATATGTTTGTTGGGCTTATTGTCATTACCTCCAGCTTGTGATATCTACACAAAAACCAGCTAGCAGAACATCAACGAATCCCAGTAAGAGAGTTTATTTCAGGCGAAAAGCCAGGAGTCCTAGGGCAATTTAAAGATTCACAGATTTACTGAAGCTCTTAACCTAGAGCCAAAAAACATTTGATGTCATAGCCTCTCGCCCACAAAAGCTGTTACAATAAATCGGTTAAGCTTTAAGGTGTCATAAGATGCCCTTTTTGTTAGTAAACAGGCAGTAGATTATTAGCAGTGTGGCAGTTCTTTCTGCAGTGCTGGTCTGGAAATGAAATATCAACTTAATGTTCAAATTCCTCAGGAGCTCATAGCCTTATTGCGGCGAGAATAATCATCCCATTGAGTACTGTGTTCTATTACCAATTATTCCTGGTTCTAAATAGAATATGGGCAGCAACACAAGCAAATAAAATACACTGTTTTTGATGCCTTTCTGGCAGAATACTAGTTATAAGTATTGTTCCAGTCCAACATGTTATCACAGTGGCTGCACTGTGGCTTTCCTAACTATATCTTCTGAATCCCATTGGCTATATCTTTTCATGTTAATGTGTATGTGTGTACATATACATATACATATACTTATACTTGTACTTGTACTTGTACTTGTACTCGTACTTATACTTATACTTATACATATGAATGTGTGTATCTTATTAGGATGAGAACACACACACACACATATGTATATGTACAGATAGATATCATTAGATTCAGGTGGGGAGCCATGTTGGTCTAAACCAACAGAACCAAATTTGAGTCCAATGGCATCTTTAGGATCAACAAGGATCAACAAGGTATAAGCCAGTCTTGCTCAACTTTCTAATCTTTGAGAACACCCTGAAACATTCTTCAGGCTTTGAGAAATCCCACAAGTGGTGCAATCATGCAGAGTATGGTAGGGAAGCATTGCTGTGTACATGCCCACCTGGGGCCCCTTCCCTTCGCATCCCCTCCATGTCCATCATTGGCCATTTTGGGAGGGGTGGGTGGACCAACATGACCATATATAAACATGATCTGATAAATGTTTGAGAAATGTAAAAAAAATATTAAAAATTAACTAACTCCCACCCATATGGGAACCCCTTCCAGGTCCATCAAGAAGAAACCTTGAGAAAGCCTGTGTGCACAGCTACTTTGAGGTCATCCACTGGATGTCCTGGAAGGTTGAAGAGCCAGGGCCCCACTCTCAGCATTCCACAATTAAGGATACATTTGCCCATTAATTTCCGATTTTGCCTCTACTATATTTTCCCGTGGAATTAAATCCAAACAAATGGTAACCTTATAAACTAATCTCATTATTCCTGTTTGGTCCTTGAATCTGTTAAGCATCTTCATTTATCCTGTATGCGAATTTACTGCTCACCCTCTACCTATATGTATGTACTGGTAACTTCCATTTCATTGTATCTGAAGAAGTGTGTGTGTCCACGGAAGCCTATACCTTGAATAAAATCTTGTTGGCCTTAAAGGGTGACACCTGCACAAACAGGCTGTCCCTCTAAATCGTCCTAGAGTCTGGTCGGAAGTTACATGATCCAGCATCTTTGCTCAAGCTAAGTCTGCCAGCTATTCTGCCTTCAATTTGGTGGTGGAAGAGAGGTGGGATATAAAGTAACCTCTGGATAGCACTTTTGAGTGTCAGTGCTACTGTTTGCTGGCATTGTTTTGAGTGGAAAAGGCATTTCTCCATATGTATCCCCATTCTGGTGTAACTTGTTACATGCAAGTGCCTTCTAAAAGCGTGATTAGAGCTGCGCTGGGAGAAGTAACGCAAATGCATTGTGCATGTCTCCTAAACAGCATTTGTAAGATGATACAAGCTCTCCTTCCTTCTGACCCTTGGGGAATTTGGAGGAACACATCTAGACTAGAAGCTCTGTGCTTCTTTTCTCACTTCATTGGCTTCCCAAGTGTCCATTATGTTGAAATTACAGCTGTCTTCAAGACTTTGGAGAGTGCTTCCCTGTGCAGTAGAGAAGAAACTCTTTCAAAACATGAAGAGCCAGGATAGGAAGGCTTAAATTTCCCCATCAGGGCTGGCATGCCTAGCATCTTAATGGATTTAGCAAAAAGGAAGGGATGAGATGAGTGGTAAAACAGATAAAAAGAAATCACCGTATCGGCTGGCTAGAGGTTTTTAGAGAGATTTCCTCCAAGCTTGCTCTTCATGACTGGGTTCCCCCTTGTCCAGTGCTAGGATTTGACATCAAGGAATAAGGAATTACTGATTAATTTGTGGCCTATTTGGCAAGTGTTTTAAATTGCTAGCCTGTCTAGAAAATTGTGAAGCAGCAGCCTTTTAAGATATTTATGGGATATTATTAAAACAGGCAGCTGGTTTGCATTTTCAGCAGTTGTCTCTGGCAAGAGATTGGGATGGGGGTCCTCAGGAACTCCTCTTCCCACGCAAATGCTCCGGTGGGCATGGCCAGCTGTCACTTTCCCCTCCCAAGAGTTACAGCAACAATAACGAAAGTCTCGCCCCATCTGAGAAGTGAGGAAGGCCAGTTTCCTAAATATAAAACCATGCATTTTGTGTTGAAATCAGCATTTTGAATAATCTTTTCCAGCCTGCTATTAGACTAACAGCACTCAAAATGACTTGCTATTGGCCCTCGTCAGTCCTTGGAACCTTTTGTCTTGCCAGCAATTTAATGATAGCAGAGGCCAGGAAGTGTGACTCCATCAGGGTCCAAATAGGCAAGGATTTCCTCTGACCTTTCACCCAGTATCTGTGATGATGAACTGTGTTTAGTCAAGGTGAAATATGGACTCGGCCCACACTCAGAGAGAATTGCTTTGTGAAAGAAGCACAATGAAAATAAGACACTGTGTTTAACTCTTTGCAAAACTATGGAGAAGATCCAGGAGGAACTTAGTCTGTAAAAAGAAATTACAAAATAAAGGACTCCATCTTGAGATTTCTGGGACCAGTTCCCTCAGAAGTGGCCCAGAGAATGTTCTGAAGGCATTTAATGAGGTTAAAAACAGAGACACATAAGAAGAGTCCTTAGGTGAAAACAGCAAACTAGCTATACCTGAAATTTATCCACCTGTGCTGATTCCCAGCTCTGCACCAGGAATTTGCTCAGACTCATCGCTCAGCTTAAGGCAGGGCAAATTCCCAGTACCACATGATGCTGGCACCGTCCTGGGGTCATCCCAGGTCTGGCCCGACTTAGGCCCTCATTTGCTCCATGGCAGGAGAATGTGGATAAAACCATGTTCCCTTTTTTGCCCCAGGTGGCAATGGGGACTATGACAGGCCATGGTCGTGCAGAAGGGAAGAGTTGGGCTATCCTGGTCCAGTTCTTCTCTGCCCATGGCCATAAGTATGGCATCCCAGAAGGGACAAAAAAAATGCCCCAGTCAGCTCTGTGCAACTTTGTTGTTGTTATTTAAGAATGCAGTATTGCATTGATACACAGTACCACATTCTTAAAGACAAAAGAACATGGCCCATGCTGCCCTGCAGTGCAGCAGAACCTCACTGCCCCAGATCCCATGCAGAAGCACAAATCCAAGGTGGACATAGTATACCAGGCCAAACACTCCCCTGTGCAGGAGCGGGAAGAGGAGGGACAACCTGTCCCAGCTCAAATACCAGGAGGCAGCATGGCATGGAGCCTTCTGTGCAGTAAAGGTCCCAGTGTTTCAAAACTGCTTTAAACCGAAAAATGAAGACAGACACAATTGAAGTAAGACCACCAGATGACTGATCACATTTGGCTCACCAGGCTGTTCTTAAAGATGCCTAGGGAATGAAGAGGGAATTGACACTGACTGCTCCATGTGGAGGCAGTGGGTGGGGTGACTCAGGAAGCGGCTTTTCCTGAGCAGCTACCGGACAAGACCAGTTCCCATGTGGGTGGGAGGCTTGGTCTGGCAATCAAGAGGTGCCGGGGAGGGGCCTATTAGCAAAGGCATGAAACCAAGAGAAAACCAAGATGTGATATTATACCTCTCTAGGAATCATCAGAAACTCTGTGGTAAAACCAAAGCAATCCTAGTGGTTCCTAGAGATATGTGACATCACTTCCAGATTTTCCCAGAAGTGAGGTCATGCTGTGGACCCAGTAGCCAGTTCCCCCCCCCCCCAGCACTACTTTAAGTAGTGGTGGGAAATGGGAGCTATGAGCAGGGTAATCTCTGCCCCCACACCCTGCTCCAGTTACCAATAGTGAATTCTTGTATGGGTTCCCCCGGGCCACCAGAGGGGAATGGAGGGTAGGGCTGCCAGATGCAGGTTGGGAAACTCCTGGAGATTTGGAGATGGGGTACACTGCCATAGATTCCACCCTCCAAAGCATCCATTTTCTCCAGGGGAACATATCTCTGTAGTCTGGGGATGAGTTGTAATTCCAGGGAATCCCCAGTTCCCACTTGGAGGATGGTCATCCCTATTATACCTCCTTCTGTCTCTCTTCTTATCATAATAATGGACATTTTGCTAGGTTTCTATCCCTCTTAAACTGGTGAGAAGACATTACTGCAGTTTACTATGATGTCCTCACCAAGAACAAGAGCCCCCAATTTATTAGATACAATTAATTATATTAATTGGTACATGAAAAGAGAGCTAAATCTTCAAGAGCTGGAGACCATCAATAATTAGAGGTAAAGTTTGTCATCTCATTTTCTGGTAAATGCGAACACTCAGGCAAATTAAATGGCCTTTAACAATGCTCCTTGATTAAATGGCCTTTTCATTTTATAGTCAGTGTCCAGAGTACATCTGGCTTTGGGTGAAAAGATCAACAAAGTTCAGAAGAGGGGAAAAAGGAGCTAGGATTTATGCATACAGAAGTGGTCCAGAGAATGTTCTGAAGGCACTTAATGAGGTTAAAAACAGAGACACATAAGAAGAGTCCTTCTAGAACTGATGAAGGGATGATTGGCCTGTTTCCTGCAATGATCAGCCAGATTCTAAATGAAAACCTTTCAATAGAGTATGAAGGTAACATCCCTGGCCTACCAACAATTGATAAACTGTCTTTGAGCATGGAAGATTCATTACATTAACAAATGCAATTATCTTTTGGCAGACTAATCCTCTGTGATTTTTTTCTGAACCACCTGCAAAGCAACCTAAGCCGGGTGCAGGAAAAACAGAGATAGGAACAATGGGTCGGAAAGAGGAAGGGAAAGGCATTTGTAAGCTCTTTTGGGTCTCTTGGATAGTGAAAGGGGGATGGGAGATGGGGATGGGTGAGAAGGAGGCAGACCTATGGTTGTCCCAGAACAGCCTCACCTTTGGGAGAGGTGGACATGGATGGGAAAGGGTCAACCCTCCCATGGCCTTGCCCACCCAGCCTGGTTTTTGGGAGATGTGGAGGAATGTGCAGGAAGGAGTTAGCTCCTCTGTGGATTTCTGTGCCTGGCCCAGCCTTTGGGAAATGTGAAGGGGGGGAGGAAGGTGGCAGCTGCCTCCTTCCCACAAACCACAACTCACAAAGAACAAGTTGGACAGGTAAGGCTGTGGGGGGTGCCTTTTTCCCACCCCCTGCTGGATCCCACCAGACCCTCTAAGGAGGCAGAGAGTAGGGAAAGAAAAGAGCACTCCAATAGCCAGCTGCAGGGCCATGAGGAGTCATCCCTAATAGGACCTGGGCTTACCTTAGAAGAAAACCTTTGCCAAGAGCTCCTACCTTCACCTGAGCCTCAGCGGGTTGAGAGATTACCCAGATGTTCAATAGGCAGAGAGCTCTGACCAGCAGGAGAGAATGGAGCTGTAGGCAAACCAGGGCTTAGATTCCAAAATTGTTGCAGGAGCTCCTCATTCCACTGCAAAGCCTCCAGCTGCAGCTCCCTGCCTTGCCAGCCCATTTGGTTGACCTGAGCCAATTAAGCAATGTCAGCTATGTGCTAGAAGAAAGCTGCAGTCTAAAAGGCACCACATCATGTTAACAAGACAGTTGCTGACTGCAGAAGACTGGGAGTCATCACAGAGTGAGTACTAAGATGTTGCTGACAGCCTATATTCTTGAGGCTGGGACTCCTGGGTTGTAGACACAACCTGTGACCTGTTCCTTCTGCTGTTGCCCTTGGACTGCCTGAGGGACCTTTGACTCACTGGTCTAAGACATTCATTGCATTCTGCCAGTCCCTTGGCATCTTGTAGTTGAAATACTGATTAACTCTGCCTCCCTAGCAGGTCGTCTGTGCTTCCTTCCAGAGAGCTAAAACCTGAGACCAACACAGGAGGCAAAGGAAGCAGTTGGCTTTCCTCCCTTGCTTGGGGGAAATGGAGGGTGGGAAGAGGCTAACAATGGAGCAACTTACAAGCAGCAGGGCCTTTCAGAAATGCCAGTACTTCTTCCACCCAGCAAGCAGCAGGAAATGAAAGACTAGGTCAGACAAGCCCCATGATTGGCCCTCACTGGAAGAGTGCTCTCTCCCTATTGGTGGCACACCCCAGAATGGGCAATTCAGGTAGGGAGTGCATTGTCTGCTTGCAATTTAAATTAATTGGCCTTCATTGGCAGATTTGAACTGACTTGCCCTCACTGAACAGTGCAATTTGAATAGATTAGCATTCATTGGCAGAGTGTTGGCTGCACACTCCCAGGGAGGGCCAGTCAGGTAGGGATTGAATTGTCTGCATGCAATTTGAACTGATTGATTATCACTGGCAGATTGCAATTTGAATTGATTGACCCTTATTGACTGAGTGCAATTTGAACTGATTAGCCATCACTGGCAGAGTGGTATCTCCCTATTGGCTGCACACTCCCAAGGATGGCCAATCATGTAGGGACTGAATTGTCTGCATGCAATCTGAACTGTCCCTCATTGACAGAGTGCAACTTGCACTGATTGGCTCTCATTGGCAGAGTGCTCTCTCCCTGTTGGCTGCACACTCCCAGGGAGGGCCAATAAGGTAGGAATTGAGTTGTCTGCATGCAATTTGAACTGATTGGCTCTCACTGACAGAGTACAATTTGAACTGCTTGGTCCTAATTGGCAGAATGCAATTTTAACTGATTGCCCTCAGTGGCAGAGTGGTATCTCCGTATTGGCAACATTCCCCCAGGACCAATCAAGTAGGGAGTGAATTGGCTGCATATCTCATCAACTTTATAATGTTTAGTGATAGTGATATCTGTGTGAAAATAATTAAACAGAGGTGGTTTGCTTAGGGTTGCCAGGACCCTCATAGCAACCAGCTGGGGCTTGCAAGTGTGCATTCTGGGAATGGGGATAACATTGTGCTGACATCCCCAGCCCATGCACCATTCTAACATCACCTGGAAGTGACATCAAAAGTCTGTGACATCAGGAAGCAATGCTTTGGCTTTGGGGCAAAAACTCTATGGTAGAATTAGCTTCTTACCATAGGATTTTGCCCCCAAACCAGTGTCACCTCCTAAAATCACCAACCTGCCTTTGTTTCTTCCGGGTGATGTCACCATGTTATGTTTACTTCCTGCTTCTTCCCTCCCTGTGCCTGGTAAGTTCCCCCAGTTTCTGAGAGCCCTAAGATGGTGGGAAGAGGCTCCAGGGAGGGTGGTATATTAATTAATTGATTGATTGATTGATTCATTAATTGATTGATTGATTGATTGATTGATTGATTGATTGATTGATTGATTGATTGATTGATTGAGGGATCCCCAGTCCCCAACTAGGGACTGGCAACCCTACATTTTCTATTGCCTTTCTCTGAAAAGTCTTCCTTGGTGGTCTCCCATCCAGGTTCTGACCCTGCTTTGCTTCCAAAATCTGATGAGAACAGACAATACAGAACCAATCCACATCCCAATTTCCAATATACTGAATGAAAAATCTGGAGAGTGGGATGACCTAAACTTGCAATGGGACTCTGTCTAAACAGTCCAAAAGCTCCAGATGAAGAGATTATCAGATTGTGCTGGCATTGGTCCCATGCAGTCATTTTCATCCGTTTACCCAGCAACCCCTGATCAATGTTTACATGATTTAATTAATTATCAGTGCCCTAAAGCAACCTGGGAAAGGAAAAAAGTCTCTATCATAAATTGCAAGGGGGAGTGAGTCAACGTTCTTGGAATGCCTCACACCCTTCCTTGGTTGCTTCCCTGCTTCACATGCATTGCACTGGGATATAGCTGAACCCAATATTAACTCTTTGGAAGCCAGTGAAATTGAAGGTCTAGCTGGCAACAGACAAAAGGAGCTAAATTATATGGCAGGAAACCTATTCTTGGTAAGAGGTCCAAATACAGGTTGCATTCAGAAGTTGAGTTAAAATCAAGACGGTTATTTGGAGCTGGACTGATTTGAATTTGTTCCTTTCTGTTTCTTGATCAAGTCGAAATCAGGTTAAATTGGAGTGGGTGCATGTTCTCTATGCTCCAGAAGGCTTCTGTTCTGACTCTGCCTGCAGTTTGTTAGAGGTAGTGTGAGAAGAGCTGACTCCTGCTGGGAATAACAAGAGGAGCGGGATTGCACTGTAGACATTAGATGGGAGGAAAGGATTGTGCATCTGCTTGAGAAACAAGAGGTGGTGAGAGACTGATGGGTGATCTGATTCCAGAGGAGTCAAGGGCAAGGCAAGTGACAATAGGGAGATATGGGAAAGACACCTAATTCACCCAGGGCTGGAGAGAATATAAAGCATACGTGAACCGCATCTTATCAGGAATGAGAGTCTGACTTCAGAACTTTGTAGTCACTAGATTCTACCACTAGAATTAAGGGGGGAGGGGGAGACCACAGCCAAAGGAATGCTGGTACTGTTTCACACATGCAGCCACTCATGGTAGCTGTGGAGATCTGCATGGGAAAACTTTGGCAGGAGTGGTTCCCCACACACTCCAGGTAGATGTTTACTATGACCGCACAGCCCTTCATTGGGGAGCTACAGGGGCATTTCTACTGATAAAGCAATCTGATATTCAGAAGTAAGCCCATCAATAGCCATGAGGCCTGAACTGGAATATTATCATCTGCAAAAAAAAAGAAAAGAAAAGAAAAGAAAAGAAAAGAAAAGAGACCAGTGTTCTCAAGCTGTGAGAAAAACCAAATCAGACATTTCTGTCCCACCCATCCATCTACAGCACAAAGTAAGTTTTAGATGAAGGATGCCCTATGGCATCACTCTTAAGTTCTGTCTATATCAGTGGTTCTCAACCTAGGGGTTGCAACCCCATTTGGGGTCACCTGGCCCCTTCTTCAGGGTCCCCAGGTTGGTTGCTGCCGCGGTAGCGGCGGTAGTGGCTGGGGGGGCAGCGGCGGCAGCCGCAACCAGTAGTAACCGGCAGTAACATCAGGTGGCAGCGGGGCAATGGTGGGGGGCGGTGGGGGGCAGCAGCAGGCAGTGGCAGATAGCCAGTGGTAATGGCTGCCTCCATGCTGCCTGACCGTTATGTGCCTGTGCGCCAGTGCGCCAGTGTGCACACATGCACGCTGTCCGCATGCATGCACACGCCGCCACCGTAGTTAGGGTTGCGGCATGGGAGCAGTTGAGAACCGCTGGTCTAGATCATATTTCTTGCATTATCTATTTTATTGTGTGCTCCAATTCTAACCAGGCTTTCTCCTCAATGGAGACACAAAGAGGCTTACATTGTGTTCCTTCTCCTGCATTTTATCCTCACAACTTCCCAGTGAGGTAAGTTAGGCTGAGATTAGTGTGCGGCTGGCCTGGGGTCACTCTTCCAAGATTAGCTGCTTGTGACTGTTCAACAGGAGCACCCAACATGAGCCTGTGTGGTTTAGCAGTTAAAGTTTATGTGTTGTTTCCATGTGCTGGGAGCAGCCACCATGAAACAGCTAAGGAGCCACTTCATCACACATGTGCTGTCAAATCTGTGTCATAAATTGATTTTGTGCAAACACACAAAAATTGGAACTGCCAAGCACTGGAATGCTCTAACTGGCCATACGTCACAATGGCCATTGACTAGCTGTTGCTGCTTATTTGGAAGCTCTTCAGAACCATCAGTCAGCTTAACAAGGTCATTGCATGTTTGAGCATCCATTATTTTTCATGAGTGGAGTCAGTTCTTCATTTTTCCACTTTGTGCTAATTCCAGGGGTACAGCTGGAGCAGCACAAGTTAAATGTGGCACTTGCCAAATGAGGCTTGCATTCACGTTCCCATGCACTCCTATGATCACCCGTATCCACTTCCCCTCCCGGAAGTGAACTCATGTCTTCCTCCTTTCCACCTGGCATCGATCCATTCAGAACAATATTCAGCTTGCAAATTGCAGAGTCATCAGTTAGAATTAATCTAGGCTTGTTGGAGTCTGGGTTTTTATTGTTGTTGAAGACATTTAAACATTTCAAAAATATAATCCACACATGTTGATAACTGAGGGATAAATCTAAACACTTTACGAATCTGACTTTTTAATGAGCCTGGCCCACATCCAGAGAACATGGCAGACACTTATGATTTGCCTGTATGTGGAGCCTCTCAAAAACCTGACGCTAAAAACCTGATAGGTAAGTGTCAGGATTGTAGAATCTCTGTCATAAATTAGCCTGAGTTCCTCCATGTCAGTTATATTGTTTAATTGAACCTGGCGCCTGCTAGCCCCGGCCTTGTAGTTTGTAAGCAATAAAATAGAATAGTGATGTTATTCTAACCTTATCTTGTTATGGGCTCACAGGGTTGTTGTCAATTCTCTCAAGGATGGGAGTTTGGAATCCTGTTGTTGTTTCACATATGTCTTTCCTCACTAACCCCCCTCCTTGGGAACTGTCAAGTTTTGGGCGGGAGAAATGTATTGATAAGCTGAGGCAAATCTGGCTTCGAGTCAGATTTGACTTTCAGTCCAATGCGTATAGTGCTAATCAATAAAACTATTTTCTTTTGAATAAGTTTTGTTGTGAGTTTCCTGTGCGTCTGACATCAAGTCAAATCTCACAACTCCTTTCACCTGCAAAATGCAGGGCGAGGGACATACTTTTTCTGAGCAGGGAGAGGGCCTGGATTGGGACCTCTCCCAGGGCGACGGCGCGAGTGCCGGCCCGCACAGCTCGGGCATGATGAGGGCGATATCGGGGACAACCCCGGGGCCCGAGGAATTTTTGGAACGACACGTCACCCAGCGCAGGCGATTGTCTAAATACGACCGCCCTACTGGGGATGAGAGGTGGCCGGAGCACCTGGGACTGCCTAGCTACGCGCTGGAGCCTGTGGGTGAGACACAGGACTTGCAGTACAAGCTGGACAGGGTGACTAACTGGCTGCAGGATCTTTCGGGTCGGTTGGATCCGGAGGAGAAGCGCCGAACGCAACGCCTGCTGAAGGAAGTGCTCGGTGGTGTTGCGCACGATACCAGCCTGCGAAGAGTGAGTGGTGGGCTTGCACTGCGGGAACACGGCATGGCGGACACGCAAGCGGCAGCGGATGCTGAGGCGTTGGCCAGGGCCAGGGCGCAGCTAGAAATCGAGGCGGAGGCAGAGGCTCGAGCGAGAGCGCAGCGAGAACAAGAAGGCGAAGACGAGGAGCGAGAGGACGAAGGCGGCGCGGGCGGCGATGGAGCCGGAGGGGACGGCGCGGACGGAGGCGAGGATGCAGCGGCGGCGGCAGCCGCGGCGGCGGCAGCGGACGTTGCGGGAGCCGAGGCGGCGGCGGCAGCAGCGGCGCGCGAAGCGGCGCGAGCGGCAGCGCGAGCAGCGGAGGCGGCCCGGGCAGCGGAACGAGCAAGAGTGGCGGCGGGGAGAGGACGAGGCATCGGCCGCGGTGCAAGACCCCCAGCACCGGCACCGGCACCGGCGGATTGGGGCCCGGGGCGCCTACCGGCCCACCTCCGGGGTGTGGAGATGCGGAGCACCTATAAATTCAAGGCTAAGTTTTCCGGAGACCCCTCCGATTTTCCTACGTTTCTGGTGCACCTTCAGGCCTACATGATGGAAATGGGGTTCACTTTCCAGGACGACGCTGAGAAAGTGCGTTTCGTGGGCCAAGCCCTAGAAGGCAAAGCAGCCAAGTGGTTTGTGGACTTGTACCGCTATCACCCCCAAGCCATCCGTGACTACAACCATTTCATGAGAGCCCTGCGCCAGATGTACGTGGAACCGTTCGAGCGAGAGACCGCGGAGAAAAAACTCAGGGCTCACCGGCAAGGGAAGTTGTCAGTGGTCGAGTACGCCAGGGAGTTTAAAGAGCTGGCTTCCTCGGTGCCGGACTGGACGGAGCCCCAACGCGTGCTGTCGTTCGTGGGGGGCCTCAATCCTACTCTGGCAGACAAATGCCTCCTCCTGGAAGACCCGCTTACAGTCGAAGGATGGGTCCAATTGGCTGGGGAGATGGAGAATCGATTGGAGCGAGCCTCGATGGTTCAGGTCCTGGCAGGCAAAACCGTGGCGAAAACTTCCACCCCGGCGAAAGCCAAGCCCCGAGCCAAGTTGGAGCCGTCTGAGCGCACCCGGCGCATGGAAAAAGGGCTGTGCTTGGGCTGCGGCCAAGCGGGGCACTTTCTCGCAAACTGCCCCACAAAAGCAACCGCGACCCCGAGGGCCGTGAGCAGCGCCCCACCTAAAGCCCAGCCCGCCAAGAAAACCGCTCCGAAGAAAAGTGCCAAGTCTCTCCTGGTGCCAGTGGCGGCCGTACCAGCAGTGGACGACTCGGAGGAGGGAAGCGGGCTGGAGGACGAGGATCAAGCCGAGGAGCAGTCGGGAAACGAGGACGGTCTGCTGTAAAGGCGCCCCGCCAGCAGGCCGCCAACAGGGGCAAACGCGTGGTGAGTGATTCCCCCTTGCTACTCCTACCTGCCAAGCTCTCCAACCCCAAGTCGGGGAAAACAGTGGGAGTCCGATGTATCGTGGACTCAGGGTGCACCCAATCCCTAGTGAGCCCGGCACTGGCCGAGACTTTGGGGGTGGGAAAGGTGCCGCTGAGGGAACCCTTGCCAATCACCCAGTTAGATGGGAAATGTGCTCCAGGAGGGGAGGCCACGGCGAAAACGCGCCCAATGGACTTGGACATAAAAAAACATTGGGAGCAAATCCAGCCTTTGGTAGCCCCTCATTCTGCCTTCCCTTGTGTGTTAGGGTTGGATTGGCTGAAGGAACATGACCCACTAGTGAAGTGGAAAGAAGGGACTGTGGACTTTACCTCTCCCGTCTGCGAGCAGCACGCTCGACCGCGGGATTCCCCACTTACGGGGGTTGTAGCCGCTTTGGGATCGGGGGGGGAAGCGCTCCCTCCTGAGTATCGGGACTTTGCTGATGTGTTCGCGGAGGTAGAGTGCAACCAACTGCCTCCCCACCGTAAAACTGACTGTGCCATTGAATTAAAGAAAGGGGAACCACTCCCCAAAGCCAAACTTTATTCCATGAGCCCCCGGGAAATGGCGGAGCTTAGAGAATTTTTGGATAAGAACTTGGCAAGGGGTTTTATTAGACCAGCCACATCTTCATTGGCGGCCCCGGTCCTTTTTGTAAAAAAGAAGGACGGTTCGCTACGTTTGTGTACTGACTACCGTGGGTTGAACGCGGTCTCCACCTGCAATGCCTACCCACTCCCCCTGATAAAAGACTTGTTGGGCCACTTGGGGAAGGCACGGATTTTTACGAAATTGGATTTGAGGGAAGCCTATTACCGAGTTCGGATCAAGAAGGGGCACGAATATCTAACGGCTTTTAACACCCCCCTGGGGCAATTTGAGTACACCGTAATGCCATTCGGCCTCGCCGGCGCTCCGGGCGTGTTCATGAATATGATTAATGAAATTATGCATGATTTATTGTACCAAGGGGTGTTGGTTTACATTGATGATATTCTTGTGTATTCTGAGAATGTTGAGAATCATGCTGATCTGGTACGCGAAGTGCTCAACCGCTTGCGGAAGCACCAATTGTTTGCTAAACTGTCTAAATGTGAGTTCCACCGCGATGCGGTGGAGTTTCTGGGGTTCCGGGTCTCCCAAGCGGGGATTGAAATGGACCCTGGCAAGGTGCGCGACTTGCTGGCTTGGGAACCTCCCCGCACCAGGAGGCAACTGCAAAGTTTCTTAGGATTCGCTAATTTTTACAGGACTTTCATCCCCAATTTTGCCAAGGTGGCGTTGCCCCTCACTGACTTGTTGAAAACCAAACAAGGGGGAAAAACGGCGAGCCGCCCGGGGACACCCCTTCTGTGGACTCCCCCCTGTCAAGACGCATTCGACAAACTAAAATTGTTGTTTACGTCCGAACCAGTACTGGCCCATGCTGACCCTTCCAAGCAATTTACTGTACAAGTAGACTCCTCGGACGTAGCAATGGGGGCCGTGATCCTCCAGGAGGGGGAGGACGGAAAACTACACCCGCTGGCCTATCTGTCAAAGAAATTCTCGGGGGCAGAGCGAAATTGGGCAATTTGGGAAAAAGAGGCGGCTGCAGTAAAATTGGCCCTTTCCACCTGGAGGCATTGGCTAGAGGGGTCCGCAATCCCATTTGTAGTCTGGACGGATCATAAAAACCTTCAGGCACTCAAGCAGCCCCGTTCACTTTCCGCCAAGCAAATGAGATGGGCGGAGTTTTTCGCCCGTTTCAACTTCTCCCTAAAGCATCTGCCGGGTAAAATGAACTTTTTGGCAGATGCATTATCACGCCTGCCCCAGTACAACAGCAAACGAGACCCATTGGTGGACACCGTTTTCACCCCCGCCCAACTAGGGATGGCCGCCGTGACGCGCAGCCACGTAAAGACTGTTACGCCCATCCCAGGGGGCTGGGTCCAGAAGGAGATGTCACAAGATCCGGAGTTTGGCTCCCTTCGCCCTGATCTGGCTGAGAAGGGGGGGCTCTTTTTTAAGGGCGAGAGACTCTTTGTTCCTGTTGCGGCCAGGGGGAAAGTTTTGAAACTTTGCCACGACGCAAAAACTGCTGGACACTTTGGTTTCGTGAAAACTCTGCACCTAGTCAGGAGACAGTATTGGTGGCCGTCCCTGCGCAAAGATGTGGAGAAATATGTGCAGGGATGCCCTATTTGTATTGCCTCAAAACCGGTTGGAGGCAAGAAAAAGGGGCTATTACAACCACAACCCACCCCCTCTCGTCCATGGACAGATGTCACTATGGACTTTATTACGGACCTCCCTCCCAGCCACGGGAACACCGTTATATGGGTGGTAGTGGATGCTTTTTCTAAACAGGCTCACTTCATTCCCTGCACGGGAGTGCCCTCAGCACCAAAATTGGCTTCTCTTTTCATTGAACACGTGGTACGTCTGCACGGGATCCCGACACGTGTCCTGACGGATCGGGGCCCCCAGTTCGTTTCCAAGTTTTGGAGGGAGCTCCTGAGACTTTTGGGGGTGGAGCAAGCCCTCACTTCGGGCTATCACCCTGAATCAAATGGCCAGACCGAAAGGGTAAACCAAATCCTGGAACAGTACTTGCGTTGTTTCATCAATCACCAGCAGGACAATTGGGTCTCCTTATTACCGCTGGCTGAATTTGCCTACAACAATGGGGTTCATGCCTCAACAGGGGTATCACCCTTCAAAGTAGTGTATGGGACTGATTTGGCAACAGCCCCCACCTGGGAACTCAGCTCCACTGAGACTCCTGACATAAATAAATGGGCATCGACCATCAGTACAGGTTGGCCAGAAATTGTTGCTAGCCTCAAGGAGGCAAAACAAGCCTATAAAGCCCAAGCAGATAAGAAAAGAGTACCTGCACCTGATTGGAAAGTGGGGGACCTGGCCTATTTGTCTACTAAGAACCTGAGGTGCCAGCAGAAATCAAAGAAACTTGGCCCTAAATACGTGGGGCCATTTAAAGTGGTAAAACTGATTAATACTGTGACTGTGGAGCTAGCTTTACCAAAGACTTACAGGAATGTGCATCCGGTTTTTCATTCCAGCCTGCTGCGAAGAGCTCCGGTACCAGACGAGTGGCACCCTCCTCCAGACCAGCCTGTGCCAATTTACATCGATAAAGACACCCACTATGAAGTCAACCAAATTTTAGACTCTCGTTTGCACAAGGGTCGCCTTCAATATCTGGTCGATTGGAAAGATTTCCCCTCGGGGGACAAAGAGTGGGTGGAGGCAGGGAATGTGAAGGCACCCCGCCTTCTCCGGGCTTTCCATCGAGCATTTCCTGATTGTCCTCGCCCGGTAGATGCCGGCTAGGTGGGGGAGTGAAGTTAGTTTTAATGCGGAGGGATGTCAGGATTGTAGAATCTCTGTCATAAATTAGCCTGAGTTCCTCCATGTCAGTTATATTGTTTAATTGAACCTGGCGCCTGCTAGCCCCGGCCTTGTAGTTTGTAAGCAATAAAATAGAATAGTGATGTTATTCTAACCTTATCTTGTTATGGGCTCACAGGGTTGTTGTCAATTCTCTCAAGGATGGGAGTTTGGAATCCTGTTGTTGTTTCACATATGTCTTTCCTCACTAACCCCCCTCCTTGGGAACTGTCAAGTTTTGGGCGGGAGAAATGTATTGATAAGCTGAGGCAAATCTGGCTTCGAGTCAGATTTGACTTTCAGTCCAATGCGTATAGTGCTAATCAATAAAACTATTTTCTTTTGAATAAGTTTTGTTGTGAGTTTCCTGTGCGTCTGACATCAAGGCTATGAGCTCATAGCACAGAGGAAGAGGAACATGCTGTTTAATTTCAAAAGACTCATGGCAACCCCAGTCATTTGCCATTCCAGGCAAAAGAGGAACATATAATATAAATATAAATATATTTTATTTATATCCCACCCTTTCCTGGTTGGCTTGGGGCGGTTGACAACAAAAACAATTATTTGCAATAAAAACTCTGATGATTTAACCCTGTGTGGGTTCAACAGAGCTTGGAAAGGTTTTTGATCTGCGCATGGCTTTTCAGGCAGGGATGCCGGCATCCCAAGGTATTGTGTGCTGGCTTAAACCATAGACCTCATGGAACAGCTGTGTTTTCCATGCTCTCCAGAATGGCTTCGGTTCCTGAGGGCCCTGATCTTTTCAGGCGGAATATTCTATAACGCCGGGGCCAAAAAAGCCCTGGCCCGGGTTGAGGCCAATTTTATCTCTTTGGGGCTGGGGACCCTGAACATATTTTGACTGTTTAATCTTAATGCAGAGGATGTTTGCCATTCCTTTGCCACATAGCAATCCAATCTTTCTTGGTGGTCTCCCATCCAATGAACTGAAGAAGCTCTATGCTGTAGCTAATGATTTATGGTCAAACTCAAGAATTCAAGGAAGTGGAAATGCAGACTTGAGTTCTCCTGTGTCAATATAACACAACTGTTTTTTTAGGAATAATTTTGCAATGTCAAAAATGTATTTCTTTTTTATGATAGCTTGAATATTTGTTTATAACTTTGCTCTCTTGCTGTCATGGGCTTTATGGGATTTTCAAAGATGCAATACTATGCATACAGTGCAGAATAGTGATGCTATTCTGTTGCTTCGCCAAGTCCTGAAGTAGAATTATCTGAGGAGCCATAAAGCATTGTCTTCCTCAATAACACAATCAGATAAGCATATCAGACTGGCTATGAAGAAGAAGAGGAGGAAGAGGAGGGTTTTTATATGTAGCTTTTCTCTACCAGGAGTCTCCAAGTGGCTTATAATCACCTTCATTTTCCTCTCCCCACAACAGACACATTTTGAGGTAGGTGAGGCTGAGAGAGCCCTGATATTACTGTTCAGTCAGAACAGCTCTATTGGTGCTGTGACTGGCCCAAGGTCACCCAGCTGGCTGCATGTGGAGACGCGAGGAATCAAACCCGGCTCTCCAGATTAGAAGCTACCGCTCTTAACCACTACACCAAGCTGGCTCATGTAACAATATAACATTTTCTAAATGATCCCTGAATTAGTCCAGGAAGCAGTGACCTCTCTCTCAGCTGATTTTGCCTTTGTTGATTTCATTATATGATCAAATCTGACAGCATATGTAGTATTTTTATGTCATCCTGTTTACTGATTGGCCAGGATCTCCCATGTGACTAATCCAGATGAAGGAAGTATCAAACAGAATTGAAAGGGACACAGAAAGCATGTGAGCCCAAAACTTGTTCATGTCAGTTACATCAAAGCTCGGTCATTCTGTCTGAGCTGGTCATTTATTTTATTTTTAGAAAAAAGAAACACAGTTTTGAATATAAACTAAAATAAAACTAGATTTCAGTCCCTGGTCTATGCCATCTAACAGAAAAGTCAACATGAGCTCAGAGTACCTATAACAAACTGGGAGTATACAGAAAGAGTGATTTGGTCCTTCAAGACAAGAATGCTGTGTAATTTATTGCCTCCCATTGTGTATGTTATGGCACCCTAGTGGTTAACGGGAGCTTTCTTTGTCCAGCAGTTGCCAAGGAAACAGTTCCTGTACTTCAGGAAGCAGGGAGAGCAGTTTCCTGTTTTGAAGTAGGCTTGAGGACTGTTTTTCTCCAATCAGAAGTCAGATTCATGAGCCGGAAATGGAGAACACAAATGCCAAGGGCATATGAAGTGATTTTTGCTCTAATTTTTGAAAGTTCTTGTAATAAATAAAAGCACATCTGACAGCACCTCAGGTGACAACCATATGACAGCAAGTAAGTTACAAAGTTCAGGGAAGGATGTTTTGTGGAAGGTGACTATGAACAGAGTTGTGAATAGACACAAGAGACTAAAATGCACTGAGGAAATGGGTGTTCTGATTTTTTTTTACTGTGGATGTAGCTTACATACAATGAATCACACCCAGTATAGGTCAGGGTAGAAATGCCATGAGTAGATTTTAGAAGCCTCAGCCTTTGGCTCAAAATAACACACTGTTAGTGTTACTGAGTGACAAGGTTTTTCAAAATTCTTTCCCTTTTCTCCTGATTCTCCTTTTGCTAGCTCTGCTTCCTTCATTTTCACTGTTATCCTCTGATCTGCCTGGCCCACTTGATAACCATGCAATTCCATTTGAAGGCAAAAGGCAGGGTGGTTACCTGCCTCCTACCTCCTCAATGCTTAGGATGCAATTGAGCAGAGAATGGGGGCTTATGAACAAGTTCTACTTGTATCTGGTGAAAGGAGCTTTGACTCTAGAAAGCTTAGGCCCACCTCCCCAAGCTTGTTGGTCTTTAAAGCGCTACTGAATCTGAATCTAGCTGTTCTACTTCCTGTGTTGTGCTTCCTGGAAATCTCTGCCTTTTTAATGGCAAAAGCAAATTTCTAGTTCTGATGATTGTAAAGATATGCTTAAAATTGTGTGGGCAATGCCTGCTGAAATTTCAGAAGCTCCATGGGTAGGATGATTTTTCATACCAGGAAAGGCTACAGCTTGGTCACCCGCTCTCATGAATAGCAAGTTTAAAATAAATAGCAAAATAGGATAAACATTGCAGAAAAATCGACGAGTGAAGTCACACAAGTTAATTTGCTGTTCTTGGCTCAAAATTTGGTTTGCCTGGCTACAGAATTTTAATAATTTGTGTGTTTTGTTATTTCTAGAAAATACATTCTTTTAATGGTTTTGAGGGTTTGCTGCCTTGGGAAACCTAAGCAGCAGGGACTCTGCAACATCGCTAACCTCTTGAGGCTGAAGAGACAAATCTGGTTTCAGAGGGTAGCCATGCTGTTCTGTAACAGGTCAGTTGGATTTGAGTCCACTAGCTCCTTAGAGGTCAACCAGGTTTCCAGGGTGTAAGTTCTGATGAAGGGAATTTTGATTATCAAAAGCTCAATACCGACCGTTTATGCACTGGAGGTTTCATGCCAGGCTGCAGGCTGGAGTTTTAGTCATGGCAGCTTGCCCCACCTCTTCCTGCACCCACATGAGGGAGAATTTGGCCCGGAGCACCTCATCCGCCCTGGATTTGTGCTCCTGCATGGAAGATGGGGCAGTAAAGTTCCCAGTGCATAAACAGTCACCCTGAAAATCCCGTTGGTCTGTAAGGTGCTACTGGACTCACATCAAGATGAATATAATTTCCTTTGGAATAGATGAAGCAAAAATGGAGAGAAATATGTGCAAAATCTTGAAGTCTATTAGAAAGCCACCTACCAATGTCTGCAGTCTTGAGCTTCTAATTTCTCCATTATGTACGGGGGGAATAGCGCGCATTCGGGGTGGAATGGCGGCGACTAAAATCACCGATAACGCACGGCGCCGGCTGCAACCGGCCGCAGAGTCGGTGCATGCCGCCGAAAAAGCCGCGTTAGCAAACCGCAGCTTCCGGGTGACCGGGGCGCAACCAGAAGCGGTGCCGGGGTCTCCGCGTGCATAATCGGTTACTCTGGCTTTTGCTGCCGTTGCGTCCCGTCCCGTGCCTAAGCGGCTTGCTTCGCTTCTTCCCCCTCCGCGTTTTCCATGTGACCTGAAATCGCTGTTTCGGCGGCCTTGCATAATGGGCCATTGATGGGCTTTTTCTAGCAGGCAAAATACTCAGTGAGAAGGCAGTGACAAGACTAAAAAAAAGATATCTAGAAAGAAATAGGAAATTAGCTAAGTACAGCATTTTGAGAATAAATCAATATGCTATTCTGATGTTGACAGGTTCCTTTTGCTTTTTTCCAAGTCTGGTGTTGCCTTTCCTTTTGAGCGGTATTAGATGCAACCTCAAAAAAGACAGGCACAAAGGTGAGAAAATACAAATAGTGCCTTGTAGAGCTTTCGGTAATGAAACAGCCCTCATCTGTAAGAGTATTAACACATTTCAAAAGAGAAAAGCTATTAAGATGTGAAAGTGAGTGCAATATAATGTAAGATGGATGAAGTCTTTAGATTAAAATGGCAAGCACTCTAAGAGGTTCATGTTGATATGACATGGCTTTGGCTCGCAGCCAAGATGTCTTTTTTAAAAAACAAGAACGCATTCAATTTAAAACCTAGTATAATCTTGGATGTCAATAAGAGTTGCATGCTTACAATTAAAAAGACACCTAAATCACTTGTCAAATGATTTTAATGCCAATACGCTTTTGTAATATTGTGAAAATTAATTTACATGTTACCAAAACTTCAGTTTAGCTGACTTTTTGAGCTTTTTTATGGAAAAGCACAGACTCTCTTAAGTGTGAGATAACTTATTATTTTACGAACAAAAATGTAAGGGAAGGAATAGCTATTTTTCCATATTGTCTTCTTCCTCCATATGAGAATTTGGAATACATCTCAATGAAAGTTCAAAGCCAAAAGAACTTTAAAAATAAAGAATTTCAAATCCCTACTGCATTGTGGAAGATGCAGATTTAATATATATATGACACACTGATTTCAGCTGAATGCTCACATATTTCCTGTAATTCTTGATGCTAGAAAGAACTATATACTCCCCAATATAGCAAAGTATCCCTGTAAGACCCACTGAATAGACCAGAGAAGGTTTCTGAATAGACCTGCTTAAGATTGCCCTCTAAATTCTACTAATACCTATGGAATTTTGATGCAAGCAGTCCAAGTTCCAGTGCTTGGGTGGTGTTTGGTCATGTTCAGATTAGGTTGGAGGAGAGCCGTGTGGTCAAACGTATTGGTAAAACATGATGCTGTGTCAATTATTGAAGAGGGCCTTATGCTCCTTGTCTTTCTCCTTTTCTCTTCCTTCTCTTTTCCTTTGCACTGACTTATTTCTACATGCATACCAAACCATCATTGGCCAGTATTATGGTTGCTGAGATGTGTGCAAAAAATGCCCTATTATTTTGACAGAAACTTAATGTGTGAAAATGGGCAGGTGAAGCTTTTCATAGCCTGGAGGAAAATAATTTCACCTGGTAAATAACATGCCATTCAGCCCGCTAAAGGGAAGCCTCAAGAAGTCTTGTGGCCTTAGAAACTGCAAGACCTATATTCCAAGAACAACTATCCAAGGGTGAATTGACAGACTCCAAACTGCTGCAGCCAGCCAGTCCTTTCAGGTGAAGAGTCTGATGTGAGTCATCTGCCCTACGGAGCTGTTCATTCGCTAAGGAGCCCAGTTGAAATGGTGCTGAGGTAAACAGCTCCAAGGAATAGTGTCACACCTTGAAATTCCGAGCTCTGTTATTTGAATGGAGAGGCCCAACTTTGAATTACAGGGGCTCAGCTGAACTTTGAAATCTTGTTGGACTGAAATTAGCTATCCTTGGGTATTCAATCAAGTCCTCCATTCCTGATTGTGTCTCAGCCTGGCTGGAACAGGAAAAGATTTTTTTCATTGAAATCAATAGATTACAATGATTAATTCTAATTTTGTGATTTGATCATTGACAGCACTGGGAAATTTCTGAAGAAAATGTTTCTACTTGAAATTTTAAGGGAGAAATCTATTTATTTACTTACGACACTTATACCCTGATTTTTCCTAATGAGGGCCTAAAGTGGCTTATGTTGTTCTCCTCTCCTCCATGACATCCTCAGAGCAGCCTTAAGAGATAGATTAGAGTGAGAGACTGACTGGCCCCAGGTCATCCAGTGACTTTAGATGACACAGTGGTGATTTAAAACAAGGTTTCTCAGTTCCTAGTCCCATACTGTAACCACTGAATCATGCTGGGATTCCAACTAAGATGCCCACTGTAACAGGAAAAGGACAATGAATACATATGAGTCCTGGGTTCAATATCTTATGTTAGCTGGTATAAGCACACCCGTATTCTACTACTGAGGGATGATGAAGATAACAATTAATTCACTTGGGTTCAAACAAATATGAGACTACATTTTTAGAACTCTACCTGGTCAAGCAGGTAAGCTGTTCAGCCTGCCTCCTTGGATCACTTCCTAATGAAAGGAATCCATGTGGGTATGTAGATTTAAAAGATATGGCTTGTTTTATCTCTAGCACTGACTCACTGTGTGGCCCTGGGTAAGGGTTGTCAGATTGCCAAATGACAATAATTGTGATTTCCCAAACAGGGCTGCTGGGAAGATAAATGGAGTCAGGAATTGTGTGACAGCAAAAAGTTCTGTATAATGATAAAGAATAGTAACATGTAACAATGCTATCCATATTCAAAACTGGGATGAGATGCGGGGGAGAAACCCCATATGCTGCAGATTAGAAAGATCTGTAAAACTCCATAACCATGAAGAAAATTGCTAACTATTTTGTATAACCATGAAAGTGCCTGCTACAGGGAACTGAGTGAATAAAATTATATCAGTGGAATGTTTTATACAACGGATTTTGTAGTGCTTTTAAAATAAAAGTTGTTATGGTGTTTTTGCAGCCTCTAGCGCTGGTTATGATAATCTTTGCAGTGTGGGATTCCTTTTCCCCAATCGAACGGCAGCCAAGTTTCTGTTATTAGACGCCTGCTATAAAAGCAAACCTGGGGATAGGAAGAGCCACATTAGCATGTAACAACCTATAAAACCCCTCTGCTCAGAGGAAGAGCAAATTCCCTTTGCATGAATACTTGAAAAAAAATAACAATAAAAGAGAATACGGCTGCTAAATTAATTAAAAAGCATGAACAAATGAAATCTCATAACCAGCCTAATGAAATGCTTGCACATCAACAAAACTGTCTCAGTTTGATAGCATTGCTCAAGATTCAGAAACTTATGAAAATGTAACCAGTAAATACAGTCTGTGAGTTGGCTCAGGGTTTCTATTCCTTTCAGGGATTTAAAAATCCTATTAAACTTTAAAAATCTGGTAGCTGTCACTGCTTGTAACATTCTGGTTGAGACTCCCTATAAGTAAATATTAAGGGTCAGAAGGTGAGGGAAAAGTGAGAGTAGCCAGAGCTTCATACAAGCAATTAGAGTGAGTTGAACATCCCATTGGACATGTCCAAGCATTTAAGCATATCTATATTAGCTCTTCACAGTTTCCAGTGTCAATTTAATATAGATGCCAATAATATGAATGTAAAACCATGAATTTTCGTCATTGGATGTCCCACTTATACCATGTCCTAAAATCCTATCAAGTACTAAAAATATCAGTTTGCCCCACAGGGATGTTTACATTATAGGATTTAGTTTTGTACACCATAAAATGCAGAACCAGATCAGATTCAAGGTTCTGGTTATTACTTTCAAAGCTCTAAGTTCTTCAGCTGTCATATCTACAGAACTGCCTTTCCCACTATATCCCCCTGAGAGCATTAAGGTTAAGCAACCAAAACTTCCGTAGGATCCCCAGTCCTAAAGAAATAAAATTGGCCTCAGGCAGCGCCAGGGCCTTTTCGGCTTTGACACCAGTCTGGTGGAACACACTGTCTAGAGAGATCTGGGCCCTGTGGGACCATGAGGTGTTCTGTCTTCTAAAACAGAGCTGTTTTGCCAGGCCTATGGTTGAGGCCTGAAGGCAACATGGATACTATACTGGCCTCCCTGCCCGAACCCACCCAATCAAACTCTTTCATAGACTGTATTCTATGAATTCTCCTCTTGCTGTCCCCTAGAGTAGGAGGTTAAACAGACTAGCACTATTTGTTTTAAATAATGATAATTGAATTTTAAACTATATGGCATATTTTTGTTTTAACCTATGAAAGCCACCCTGGAGATGGAGACATGTAGATACAACAAACTAAGAAACAAACAAATATAGTGGCTTTCTCTTTAAATTTTGTGATGGGCTTATGCTAGCAGTTCAGCAGTACTTATATGTCTATTCAGAATGTAGCCTTGTATCCTAGTGAGCAGTGATGTTTGTACGTCCAGTGGAATTAACAGAGGGGGGCAGGAGCTCTGCCATGCATTTTTTCACTCCTCTCTTCAAAGTCTAAAGCCTTTTACCAGCCTGAGGAGACTTCCGCCTTTGCTGAAAGGAGGGATAGGACACATGTCCATGAGCTGATGGCAATCAGTGGGGCTTGCTTTTTAGCAAGTGTGCTAACACTCCAGAGGAGGGGGAGTGGAAGTTCATAAGTCTAAACTGACCATATTTTGAGGTACTCTTCATCAAATGGCTAAAAGAGACTTTAAAGGAAGAAATATTGAGATGCAAAATTAGTAGTTCAAGGAGTTAGACTAGTTTCAAATCTCTGGTCAACAGCAGGAGCGCTTCTGGTCTAGAATGACTCTTGGCCAGTGACACTCTTTCACCCTAGCCTACCTCGTAGGGAGGATAAAATGGAGGAGGGGAAGGAAACTACCGGCAGCGCCTTCTGAATTACATGGGGAAAGTGTGGGATAAAAGTATAACAAATATTGATATTGATAAATAACTCTATGTTAGGCAAAACTGGAAGGTTGTTTATAGAGCAAATCGTATCTACAACATCTCATTCCCGATGCAATATCTTCTTGGAAGCCTTAGACTTGATTTTGCCACTTATAGCTTATTTGCTATGTATTTATTAATTTCATGTTGTCTCTGGAATCCTTGCTGGCCTCATTACCATTGCCACTGAACTGTACCCAGCAGAGTGTGTTATCACTAGGTAGCCTCTGTTCAAGCCGTTTTCTTAAAACAAAGACTCATGTGAGATTCACTTATCTATTTTTATTTCTTTCTTTGTTTAATTGCCTGTGATTCTCAGTGAGACTGTTTACAGAACTGTAAAACAAAGCAATCAGATAAGACAAAACAACCAACAGGACTAGGATTAAAGGAAAAGCAGGGGACCCTCAAGGATTGCAGGAGGCTTCTCTTCCCTGAAAGCTCCCACAGCCTCACCTCTTTGGCTTTCTTCAATCTTTCCCACCTAGCCAACCTACTTTTATCTTCATATTTCCCTCTTTTTCTTTCTAACCGCCTCTATCCAGTTGCATGATGCCCCTAACTAGACTGCACCAAGTTGTTCCCTGTAGAGATGGGCACAAACTGGTTTATGAACGAAAGTTCATGATGAATTTTAGGTGGTTCGTGGTTTGCGAACTGAAATTGGTGGCAGGTCAACCAGTGTGAACTTTCCACAAACTTTGAAGCAGTTTGTGAATTGATGCATTTCCAGACAGTAGAACATAAGGGGCAGAAACATCAGCAAGTTCCCTGTGCATTTGAAGTGTGTACTTGCACTTTTGACTTGTGCCCGGCATTTTTATTCTTATTGGATAGGCCATTGCTCATATCCTCCAAATCCAATATGCACATAAGATTCTGAGATTCTTATTGAGGCTGCCTCACTCACAGTCTTCAAGCAGCAGCTGGACAGATACTTATCATGGATGCTTCAGGCCAGCCTTTCTCAATCTTTTTACGGTTGAAAAACCCCTGAAATTCTGTTCATGCAGAAAAAGAAGGCAGAAAAGACCTGTTTCTCAGTATTTCTTGCCCCGGAAAGTTTTGCATTCAAGTTACTGATACAGAAAATGCAAAAATGTGCTGTCATGTCATGTAGCAGCTTTAGGAACACCTGCAGCAGCCCATAGTCTGCACAAAGCATCTTGATTCTTAAATATCTTTTCCTTGGATCTGACTATCAGCAGATATGAAAACTATAAAATAGTGAGTGGCAGTATCTTTGTCCCAGCTAATGCTTGGCCGTTTGTCTTTTGGCTTGATGTGTTTGCAATAAAAATCTATTGAACAGGTTTATAATGAAAGTAGAATAATGGATGGTCTCTTACGTGGTCTCCCACACATGCACACACACATACCCTCTAAATGGGCTAGGAAAAAATGCTGCTTGTTTTGAGATACTTCATAAAGAAATAAACATGACATATTGGTATGAGAAACCAGAGCTATTGCACTTTTTCACCTTGCTGAAGAAATCTCCTTTATTAGTGATCCTTATCACTGAGCCCATAATCCACCAAACACAAATAATCTTCAGGGATGTAAAATATATACAGGATTTCTTTGAGCATCAAACATCTCTGTATAAACAGTGCTGTTCGTTATTGTGAACAAGTGTTTTGTAAAGCTTCTGTCTGAAAATCCTACCTTTGAATATTCAACAACACAATCAAATTAAGATTTAACCCTCTCTTGGACTGCTCTGCTATCCACGAGCACACTGGGCTATTAGAAGTTAAGTGAGCTATAGATTGCTGTCAAACTCATGCCTGAGAATGCAAACACCTGGAATTGGGCCCTCTGGGTGATCCTGTCTTAGTAAAAAAAAAAAACAGACAAAATAGTTGGGTCCCTCCCCTCCTCTAAATTGTTGATCATCAGAAGATTTGCAGATCATCCCAACCTACTCTGGTCATTCAAGAATGCAGAGATTGCATGAGAAAGGGGCACTGCACAGCCACAGTTGTGGTCTTTTCATGTGCCCCCACCTACATTGTTTCAGCTTTCTTATAACAAAAGAAAAAGAAAAAACCAAGCTGAACAGTGCAGATCTTATACCTTTCTGAGACAGTTCATAACTCTCAGCATTCCACGTCAATCTCCGATTTTAACCTGTTTCTTTATTTCACTGTGTTTTCTCCCCAGAATTAAACCCAAACAAATGGTAACCATATAAACTAAACTTGTTATTCCTGTTTGGTCCTTAAATCCATTAACCATCTTCATTATGTTGTACACTAATTTACTGCTCACCTTTTACCTGTATGTATAGATTGGAACTTCCCTTTTCATTATATCTGAAGAAGTGTGCATGCCCAAGAAAACTTGAGTCCCTTGAATCATTGTTGTTCTTAATAGTGCCAGTGGACTCAAACTTTCTTCTGCTGCTTCAGACCCACGGGCTACCCACCTGAATCTCTCCAAAAAAGGCAGTTCACAGGTTCAGCCCAGTGACCCGGGAGAGAATGTTTGTGTGAATCTGCCCCCCCCCCCCCCATTTAAACGACAGATTCTCACTACTCCCAAACTCCCAGTTCTGTCAAATGGTCAGAATGATCTGCCGGACCAGATTATCAATGAAGCTGGATGAGAGGAGAGGAAATTATGTCATCCTTCCTGGGGGGGGGGGGGAGGATTGCCCGAAAGGGAGGAAAGGAGGCGAAGAGGGCGCGGGGAGGGGGTAGCGCAAACGTGCGCTTTAAAACGCTTCGCCCACCCTCCCCAGGCTTGCTCCGAGAGAAGAAGCCGCTTCTGGCCAAGGGAGAGACGTTTGGCTGCCTCTGGAGCGGAGGTAGAAGACCGACCCTGCCGTGGCGCTCTGAGTAAGTCCCAGAGGCGGGGGTCACCCGGCTGCCACGCTTCATGAAGCTGGCTGGCTTCGCTGCCCTGGGGGTCGCTGCCCCGTTTGGCTGCAGGGAGACCCGCATCGCCCACCCGCGCAGTTCCTAGCCCGAGGAATCTCCCTTCCGTCTTTCACTCCTTGCACATGTGTGTGTGTGTGTGTGTGTGTGTGTCTGTGGCCGGCTCTCTTCTTGAAAGCGCCCCCGGACTCTGCTTCCCAGCTGGGATGCGCTGCTGCCCTGGCCACACCGACCTGCTTGGCAGCAATGAAACCAGGGGGGCTGGCGCTTTTCGGGGAGAAAGGCTGGAGGAGCTTCCCACACCAAGCGGCTTGAGGAGGCGCAGGGGATCGCGGTCCCGAGAACAAGTGTCCGCGTTGCTGGGAGCCCGCGGGTCGGGGTGGGGGTGGGTAGGAGGTAGGGGGTGGCACCCGGAAGGAATGTCCAGCCTCCTGTCGGCCAGGTGGGATCATCATCATCATCATCATCATCATCATCTTAGTTTTATAGCCCGCTTTTCCAAGGGGCTCAGGGAGGCTAACAATATGAATAAAATATACAATTTAAAAGTGTATAATTAATTCAAACAGGAGGAGAGCCAGATTGGTTAAGAGGTGCGGACTCTATTCCGGAGAACCGGGTTTGATTCCCTCACTCCTCGACACGAAGCCAGATAGGTGACCTTCGGACAGTCACGGTCCTGTTAGAACTGTTATACAGAACAGTTCTTGCGGAGCTCTCTGAGCCCCACAGGCTGTCTGTCCTTGTGAGAGGAAGAGAAGGCAAATGTAAGCCAAGACTCCTTTGAGTAGCGAAAAGTGGGGTATAGAATCATAGAGTTGGAAGGGGCCATACAGGCCATCTGTTCCAACCCCCAGTATAAAACCAACTCTTCCTTCATATATAGAAAAATAATCTCAATGGAGGTGATGAGGTTATGGCGGCAGAACGGTATTTCATAAGTAGGGGGGGAAGAGGGCAGAGAGGTGGCCGGAAAGCAACGCGCGGGAGATGGCCACCCGGGGGTGGCTTTCGAGGAGGGCCTTGGCCGGGTCGTGGGCTTACAAACCTCCGGGCCAACACCGGCACATCGCCTCGTGTGGACGCTGAGGTGGCCCTCCTGGCTGCCATCGGGACATCCTCGCAGCGGGCAGCCGGGCTGGTCTGCAGGAGAGCTCCACACCTGGAGTCCAGCAGCACTCTAGAGGCCAGCAAGGGTTGGGACTAGGCGCCTCCGAGAGTCAAAACTGATTGGGTTCTCGTGTCGACAGGAGGCTTGACTCTCCAAAACTCACCCCCCCCCCCGGCGCTACAGATCTGAAGTCCCTGGGCAAAAAGCAACAACCCCGGCGCCCGGAGTTCCGCAGGAGAAGCGTCGACAAAGGCCTGGGGAGGGGCGCCCCTTTCAAGACGTCCATTCTCGCGGGAGATCCCCTCCTGCCCCCCCGAAGAGCGGCGGCTGCCTTTTCCTGCCTTTCCGCTGGTGGCGCCCAGACCCCGGGGCCAGTGGCAGGCGGCTGCGCGGTCTCTTTAAATGTTTGGGCCCCCTCCCCTCCCTTCCCCTCCCCTCCCTTCCCCTCCCCCGTTTCGCCGCCGCGAGTCAGTCCCTGCGTGAGCAAAAGGGCTTCCTCTGCAGGGAAGGAAGGGAAATGCCTGGCGGCCGGAGGAGGCGGCGGAGGAGGAGAAGCGCAGCGGCGGCAGCAGTAGCAGCAGCAGCCCTAGCAGCCGCCGCCCGGGGCTATCCGAGAGCGCCGACGGCCCGTCCACTTGCAGCGCGGTGATGGCCGCGACGGGGCCGGGCGGCGAGGGCTCCCCGGGGCCCTGAGCTCCGCCGCTGCCGCCGCTTGCGCTCCGCTCGCCCTGCCAGTTGGGCGCGCCGCTTCCCTCTGCCGAGCCCGTCCATGCCCCGAGCTGAACTTTAGCAGGCGGGCTGGAGGGGCCGCCCGGAGAGGCAGCCACGACCATGATATGAGCCGGGGGCCCGTCGGAAAGGGGCAGACGCCGGAAGATGAGCGACGCAGGTAAGGGGCCACGCCGATGGAGGCGCGGGGGGGGGGGAAGGAGGGAGGAGGGCAGGTGAGGGGGCGGCCGACGGGGAGGGAGCCCGGCAAAAAGCTGCGCGCCGCTCCGGCAGTTGTGGCCCGGGGAAGGGGCGACTTTGTCCCCGGGCCCCTCTGCCTGGGACAGCGGGTGGGACTCCCACCACCCACCACCACCACCACCAGGGCTGCCTGTGAAGGGGAAGGGTCCGATCCTAAACAGAGTTACGCTCCGCGAAGCTCGTTGAGTTCTATGTACTTAAAAGGGTGTAACTGCTCTGGATTGGCACTGCAAATGGATGAACGTAAAGATGCCCTGATGGATCAGCTCAGCGGCTCCGCATGTCCAGCATCCCGTTTCCCCCCGTGTCTTTCTTTCTTTCTTTCTTTCTTTCTTTCTTTCTTTCTTTCTTTCTTTCTTTCTTTCTTTCTTTCTTTCTTTCTTTCTTTCTTTCTTTCTTTTTCTTCCTTGGAGACCCTGGGGGGGGGGGCGGCTGAAGTGTCACCGTAAGGACTCGCGAATGGTACGGGGAGCCCGCGGGCCTCTTGGGGAGGCTTCCGCTCCCCGCCCTCAGCAACGCCGGCGGATTGCCTGAGCCCCGGAGCGAAGCGCCCGGCTGCTGAGGCTGGAGGCGGGCTGGGGATCCTCAGAAGTTGGCCGGAGAGATCACCCCGCTGCCGCCGCCGCCGCCGCCGCCTGGCCCGTGGAGCGGGTCACTCGGTGGCTGGCACAGGCTGCCCGCCCGGAGAGGAGCCAGGCTTTGCGGCTCTCTCGGACACTGGCCTGTTTGTTATGCCGCGTCTGTCTCGCTGCAGCTTGTTTGTGGAGACCCATTCGCGGTTGAGATGGGGGTGGGGAGACGCCCCTTTGCTTCCCCCTGCGAAGGGCCGGCGGGCAGGAGAAGAGGCGAAATCACAGGTCTTGAGGAAAGCCCAGGTGCCCCTTCAAGCGGGACCAACTCGCCTCCTGCCTTATGGCAGGGATTGCCCCCCCTCTCCCAAGCCAGGAGTCCTCCACCCTCCTCTCTGTTCTGGCTTTTTTGATCACTTTCCTCAGGTAAGACAGATCCCCCCCCCCCGTGGCCCTTTCCTGCAGGGGGCCACCACATTGTGACTGCTGGTTCTCTTGCAAATGCGTAGGGGTGGGCCAGTCCCAGAAACTTGGACATTGCAGGAACGGAGGGAGATATGGGCAGTGGGGCTCTGTCTCACACACCTCCAACCCAACCCAACCCAACCCACCTCCACGCACTCCGCCCCCGTCAGTAGACAGTGGGTTGGCACTGGAGCCAAGCTGCAGCCTTCAGGGTGGCACCGCTGAGTTAGGGAGTGATTGTGGCTGTCTCAGTCCTTCCAATGAAAGTGGAGTGAAAAGGGATGGTTCGGAGATTCTGAGGTAACGATTTTAACCTCCAGGCCTTTCTCAGAGTCCTCCTGCTTAACATGTCTGTGTCTGTCTGTCAGTCTCCCTGCCTCTTGTGCATTTGTATCCTGCCCTCCCTCCCAAAGAGCCCAGGGCGGTGTGCGTATCTCGCCCTTCCCTGCCAGAGCTGAGTGGGAGAGTGTCTCCCAGCATGACCTGCAGGGCAAGAGACTCCACGCGTGTGGGAAAGAATTGCATCAGAAATACTGCAGCGTGCCAGCTAATCAAAACTGAGCAGCAACCCAAGAAGATGTAATAACTCAGACTTGGATGGGCTTCCTCTGTAGCAAACAGAATTGCTCCATCCTTGCTGAAGAGAATGCTCACCAGAGAATAAATACTCTTTTGGGCTCATTGTGGGACATGGCTGCATTTGGTTTTCTTTGCTGTACTTGATGCCGGCACTCCTCAGGCTTCTGTGGAGTTCTTGAGCTTGTGCTGGCCCATGTCAAGCATTTAATGAGACCGTCTACTGTACCCTCTTTTTCTTTGGAGAGAGATTTATAAGTGAGAGAATCTCTTGTTCTGGTGGGGTTTTTGTTCTTCCTGTTGACACTGTGTTGGCACTTCCTCTTTGGACTTGCTTCCTTCCTTCCCATTCTCCAACATCCTGGAGGCTTTAGTTAGTACACTGGCTTTCTTGGGCGTTTATTCTCTCTCCAAAACAAGATTTTAAATCTTTCTTCTAAAAGGCAAAGGCTGCAGTGCTGACACTGAAGCGAGTTTAGGATGTCACAGAATTGCATTCAGATGGGTGCAAGGCAGCTATGGAATTTAAAATTTTGATCATTATGAGAAAAGATTTCTATAAAATGTTGATGGTGAAGTCAAAGGGAAGGTAACAATCAGCAAATCAATCACAAATGGCAGCATTAATTATATTACATTAATTGTATATAAAAACCAAACACATGAAGTTGCCTTATTGAGTCAGTTTTGTCTACTTAGAGCAGGGGTAGTCAAACTGCGGCCCTCCAGATGTCAGCGAACGCTGGCAGGGGGCTTCTGGGAATTGTAGTCCATGGACATCTGGAGGGCCGCAGTTTGACTACCCCTGATTTAGAGGCAGAAGTTCCCAGGGTCTCAGTTAGAGGTCTTTCCCATCACTAACACCTATTTGCTTTGAGTGGAGATACCAGGGATAGAACTTGGGACCTCCTGCATGTTAAGCAGAAGCCATACCACTAGGCCATGCCTCCTCCCCTTTCTTTAAATCACTGTAGCACAAGTGTTGCTATTCATGACTGTTATTTATACAGGCTGTATAATACACCTGCAGTGTGACTATTAATTTTTTACTCTCCAGGACAGAAATGATTGAGAAAGACTTTCTCAGAGGCACTGATCTCTAGAATTTCTTGTCATGAGTGAGAATGCATTGAGGGCCAACTGGTTATGGTTGAACTCTGACTAGGGAGATCATGTCGAAATCTCTGCTGTACTATTAAGGTCCATGATTTACTTAGTGCCAATCACTATATCTCAAGCTAACCTACCAGACAGGGATGTTGTGAAGATAAAATTGAGGGAGGCCACAGTGTACACTGCTCTGAGTCCCTTGGAGAATGCTCTCTCAAGCAACTTGATATTTAGTTTTCTGAAGATCTCCTCTTGTTCTGTACCAACCTTCCAAGCAAGAAAGGTACTGTCTGATTGACATCATTAAAAAAAAGCTTGCTCAACAGCCAATGAGAATCATGAACTGGCATGTGAATACATTTCCCCAGGACAATTCTATGTGGCAGAAAAATGAGCTGACTCTTCTGACTGAGCAGCATCCCTGTCAGTCACCTTTCTGCCCAGTTGGTCTGTCCCTTTACTGCCCTTCCCACTTGCCTCTGCACGGGAAAATGAAATCAGGCAGCAAATTACAAAAGCAAACCATCAATGTATCAGCTTTCCAGCCACTCCTAAAAGTTGGAAATAACTCTGGAAATAGAATCATGGAGTTGGAAGGAACTATAGAGGCCATCTAGTCCAACCCCAGGTCAGTGCAGGATCAGCCTCAAGCCATGAGTATTGATCAGCTGACCTCTTGACTAGGAAATTTCCCAGGTGCCAATTCCAATTTGTCATCCTAATTACATATGCAAGGGTAGAATTAAGGAAGGCATTAGAGCTATCACCATCCTCTTTCCTGTGTTTTATACAACATGCAGGGTTTCCACAAGAACACTTGGTCAACTCAATGGCTCTGCATACGTCTGTACAATTAAATGGGCTGAAGAACCGGGCGCATTTTTCCTCCCCGAACTTTAACCTGGGCAGGTATCCATTCAGGATTCAAGTTTGGTTTGAAATCCTTTCCCCTCTCTCTCTCCCCCAGATGGAAACTGCAAAATATAACCAGAAGCAACATCTGCTTTATGAAAGGACCAATATCAAAGCAAGAGCAGAGATGACTGAGGGGAAACAAACTGCTAGGGCAGGGGAACTAAATTAGGAGCAGCTGAATTAAGGTGATATGTTTGTAGGAAAGTACAGTTAAGCACAGAGCTTCCAATATAAATGGTGTGATTACCTGGGCATGGGATGAGGCAGTCATAGTCGCTCCCAGTTAGTGTTGAGTGGGGTCATGAACATCTGGTGCTATGCGTAAAGGTAAAGGTATCCCCTGTGCAAGCACTGAGTCATGTCTGACCCTTGGGGTGACGCCCTCTAGCGTTTTCATGGCAGACTCAATACGGGGTGGTTTGCCAGTGCCTTCCCCAGTCATTACCGTTTATCCCCCAGCAAGCTGGGTACTCATTTTACCAACCTCGGAAGGATGGAAGGCTGAGTCAACCTTGAGCCGGCTGCTGGGATTGAACTCCCAGCCTCATGGGCAGACAGCTTCAGACAGCATTTCTGCTGCCTTACCACCCTGTGCCACAAGAGGCTCATTCTATGTGTAGAGGTTGACTTTCATTACTTGGTAGGAAATGCTACTCTGTTTTGATGGGGAAGTTAAATTCAGTGGAACTCCCTCCCACCAGTGTGTTCACAGAGGTGCAGCCTCAGCAATCCTTAGAAAGATCACAGAAAACAGAATAGATTGGAACTGAAGTCCTTTTGCATTTTAGTCTTTCCTCATAAATTGATGAAACATGAATGACAAAAAAAGAAAGAAAAAAAAAAGAAAATGAACTGGGGTATACATTTCCATGGCACTGTTTGTCTCATGTTATATTATTGAATTACATTTATGGGTGATAAAGAAAATACATAGTAAATGTTCTGCTCTATTGATTTGGCCTCTCAAAAGCCCTAGGTTATTCATTTCTCTTAAGAGAAAATTGATTTAAATAACTACATTATGGCACATTTTTGCTCTGCTAAATGGCTTCTGCTTTGCCATTTCTGCCTAAATTTCAGGGAACTCTTTAGTGACTACAATGACAAGTAGTCCTTTTTTAAAAAAGAAAAAAGCCCATTTGTTACTTTAATGAACATTTAAGTCAAAGTAGGCAATAAAATAAACCCAGGTGTTGATTGTTTTTTAAAAGCTTTGGAGAGCAACCGAAGTTTTATACTTGAATAAATCTGTTCACCTTTAAGATGCCACCAGGCACCGCTTTATTTTCCCATCATTTATATAGTTATTTTAATCATTGCTCAAATATGTGTTTGTTTTTTGGTAGCAGAACATGTCATCGAGTCACTGCTTATTTATGACTGTAGAGTTTTCAAGGCAAGAGATGAACAGAGATGGTTGGGCATTGCCTGCCTCTGCATAGCAATCCTGAATTTCTTTAGTGGTCTCCCATCCAACCAAGGGCAACCCTGATTAGCTTCTAAGGTTTGATGAGATTGAGCTGTCTGGACCACCCAGACAGGATGTATAATTGTTTGCTGTCAAGTTGCATATCCCCTGGGCTGGATGGTGTGCACCTGAGAGTGCTAAAAGAACTTTCTGGAGAACTTGCAGAACCATTGTTGATCATCTTTAGGACCTCTTGAGGACCTGGAGAGGCACCAGGAGACTGGAGGAAAGTGAATATTATCCCAGTATTCAAAAAAGTTGGGAGAGATGACTTGGGAAACTACAGGCCAGTGAGTCTGACCTCAATTGCAGGGAAGATAATGGAACAGATTTTAAAGGGTATGATCTGCAAACATATGAAGGACAATTTGTTGATCCAGGGAAGTCAGCACAGATTTGTCTCCCAACAAGTCCTGCCAGGCCATCCTGGTATCCTTCTTTGACTAAGTGATGGGCTTACTACATTGTGGAAATTCAGTTGATGTAGGGAGATGAGCAGTGGGGTGTCACAGGGCTTCGTACTTGGCCGTGTACTTTTAAATGGTTTTATCCATGATCTGGATGAGGGGTGGAGGGACTCATTAAATTTGCAGTTGACACTACATTGGAAGGAGTAGTGAACACCCCAGAAGATAGAGTTCAACAAGATCTAAACATGCTGGGAAAATGGGCAAATGTGAACAAGATGCAATTCTTCAGCTGGGTGACCTTGGGCTCGCCACAGCACTGATAAAGCTGTTCTGACCGAGCAGGAATATCAGGGATCTCTGAGCCTCACCTACCTCACAAGGCGTCTGTTTTGGGGAAAGTTAAAGGAAGGCGAATATAAGCCGCTCTGAGACTCCTTTGGGTAGAGAAAATCAACATATAAGAACCAACTTCTTCCCCTTCTCCCTTCTCTCTTCTTCTTTCTTCTTGGTAGCAGTGTGTGTGAAGGAGATCTTGAAATACTTGTAGACTGTAAGCTAAGTATGAGCAGAGAGTGTGATGCACAGTAAAGAAGGCAAATGCAGTCTTGGGCTGTATCAATGGACACATCACATCAAAATCACAAAATGTCATAGTCCCGCTGTATGCCACAGTGGTCAGACAGCTCCTGGAGTACTGTGTGCAGTTCTGGAGGCCTCACTTGAAAAAAGAGGTGGACAAAATTCAGAGGGTGCAGAGGAGAGCAACAAGGGTGGTCTAGGAACTAAGGGCCAAGCCTTATGAGGAAAGGCTGAGAGACTGAGAATGTTTAACCTGGAGAAGAGGAGGCTGAGAGCAGACATGATTGCTGTCATTAAGTATTTGAAAGGTTATCACTTGTAGGAGCAGTTCCTGTTAGCAGCAGAGGATAGGACCCACAGTAATGACTTTAAATTACCTGTAGGATGATACGGGCTAGAAATCAGGAAAAAGAATTTTCAGTCAGCATAGTTCAGCAGTGGAATTGGCTGGCTAAGGAGGTGATGAGCTCTCCCTCACTGGCAAGCAGCGCTTCAGCAGATACTTATCCTGGGCCTAGTCTGCATACAATAGATCAGAGGTAGTCAACCTGTGGTCCTCCAGATGTTCATGGACTACAATTCCCAGGAGCTCCTGCCAGCAAATGCTGGCAGGGGCTCATGGGAATTGTAGTCCATGAACATCTGGAGGACCACAGGTTGACTGCCCCTGCAATAGATAATGCACTTTCAATGTGCTTTCGTGGCTGGATTTTCCTGTGCGGAACAGGAAAATCTACTTCTAAAGTGCATTATATCTTGTGTGCAGACTAGGCCCTGGATGCTTTAGGGAAGCTTGTCTAAAACCCAGTGGACCAAACTCCTACCCTTTATGACCTCAGTGTTGGGCTGGAGGGCAAGGGCTTTTCCCCACAGACTATGGTGACCAGATTTTAACATTGGTAAAGCGGGACACCATTGACCAGGGGGTTCTTCATTAAAAATTTGGTCTATATGGAGCAACAAAAAGTTTCATAGAACGCATTGAACAAAATAGTATTGTAATTTATATATTTTTAATTTCAACATAAGTACAATTTGCCAGGTACCCCCAGATGTCTCTCCAAAAGTGGGACAATCTGGTCACCATAGCCTAGAAAGAGTCAAGTTTCACCAGTGACAAGCCCCTAACTCCTCCATTTGAGAGAGGGGCAGGTGGGCACAAGTGAACCAAAATTATAAAAGGATCAGAGAGAATTCAGGAGTTTCATCTCAAAGTGGAAAGCACCTTACAAAAAGAGTTAAACATGGGAGCTATGAAATCGAGCCAATCTTGAATTATTTATTGTTTAATCCTGGGAGTCTCTTGATGACAGCTGAGATGCTTTATAACATCAGCAGAACTTCCTTTTCTGCAATCATTTCCTTGTAAATCACTCCAGACCATCAATTTAACAGTCGCTGTAACATATGGGAAGCAGGTCACAAAGCATATGCTCCAGATTTATCTAAATTCTGTAAAAATGTTAATATGGCTTATCTCTACAGCCTATTAAACTGTGCTTTATAGGCTGATTAAGATAGCCCGAGGAGTAGAAATTAGCATATGTAGACTTCATCCCAGTGCAACACTTCCAAACCGAATTAAAATTAATGAGGATAAAAATTCTTTTATTTTACTGTAGTCAGTAATAGTGGATCTCCAAATTGTTGGTCTCAGTTTTATTGGAAGAATAAGAAGTCCAATTCCATGGGACAATCTTTCTTATATTAGGCACAGTTACACTTTTTTAAACTAAGACCAATCTGCTTTCATCTGGATTGTGTCCACGTGCCTTGATTCAAGGACCCTTTGGCATATAATGTGCCATGGACCACTCGGAGGACAAAAACTTCTTCTATTTGAAATCTTCAAACCATCAGACCTTGAGCAGCTAGAGCGGATGGCTCTAAGCGAATGGCTGTAATTACTGACCGTTTATGCACTGGGAACTTCAGTGCCCCAGCTCCCATGCAGGAGCACAAATTGGAGGCGGATGAGGTGCCCCAGGCCAAGTGTTCCCCCATGTGGGTGCAGGAAGAGGTGGGGCAACCTGCTATGACTGAAACTCCAGCCTGCAGCCTGGCATGAAACCTCCAGTGCATAAACGGTCACTAAGAGTCATCATGGCTTTCTCAAGAACAAGTCATGTCAGACTAAACTTATCTCTTTTTTTGAGAATTCTGCTACCTTGCTAGATCAGGGGAATTCTGTAGACATAGTTTACCCTAATTTCAATAAGGCTTTTGATAAGGTTTTGCATTATATTCTTATTGACAAGTTGGTAAAATGTGGTATGGAGCCTATTATTGTTAGGTTGATCGAGAACTGGTTGACAGATCGCATCCAAAGGCTGCTTGTAAATGGTTTGTTATCTTTTTGGAGAGGAGTGATGAATGGAGTGCCTCAGGGATCTGTCATGAGCCCGGTGTTGTTTAACACAGTGGTCCCCAACCTTTTTTGGGCCGGTGACTGGGGGGGGGAAGAAGGAGGCACGGGCGTGCTGGTGGGCGCAAACGTGCAGGCACAGAGCTGCTGCGCCTGCGCGGTTGTGCCCACCGGAGCGCTGGCGTCTCCCCCCCTCCCACAGTGCGGTGCTCACTGCACTGGGAGCAATCGGCCATGGGGGGAATACAAGATGATCTTAACAGGCTAGAAGACTGGGCTAAAATTAATTTAAATAGTGATATATTGTAAAGTTGTTCATTTAGGTAGGAAAAAACACATGTGTCACTATATGATGGATGAGACTTGTCTTGACAGTAGTACATGTGAAAAAGATCTGGGGATCTTAGTAGACTAGACACTGACCATGAGTCAGCAGTGTGACTCGATAACTAAAAAGGCAAATAGGATTTTTGGCTGTATTAAAAGAAGTATAGTGTCCAGATCAATTGAGGTAATGTTACTGCTTTACTCTGCTCCAGTAAGACCTCATTTTGGGCAGCACAACTGAAGAAAGACGTAGAGAAAGTGGAGCGTGTGCAGAGGAGTGCTAGGAAGATGGTTAGAGGTTTGGAGACTAAGGGAAGGTTGAGAGAGCTTGGTCTATTTTGCCTGGAGAGAAGACTACTAAGAGATGATATGATAACCATCTTTAAGTACTTGAAGGGCTGTCATATAGAAGATGGAGCAGTTTTCTGTTGCCCCAGAGGGTCAGACCAGAACCAATGAGATGAAATTAATTCAAAAGAATTTTTGGCTAAACATCCAGAAGAAGTTCCTGACAGAGCGTTTCTTCAGTGAAGAAGAAGAATTATTTGCCACTTTTCTCTACCTGAAGGAGGCTTAAAGCGGCTTACAGTCGCCTTCGTTTTCCTCTCCCCACAACAGACACCCTGTGAGGTGGGTGAGGCTGAGAGAGTCCTGATATTCCTGCATGGTCAGAACAGTTTTATCAGTGCCGTGGCGAGCCCAAGGTCACCTAGCTGGCTGCATGCGGGGGAGTGCAGAATCGAACCCAACATGCCAGATTAGAAGTCCGCACTCCTAACCACTACACCAAACTGGCTCTCAGTGGCAAAACTTCCCCCTCTCCCCACAGCCTTCCTTCTCCTCAGCAAGCTGGCTCCTTCGTGCCTGCCCCAAGCACACTGTTCACCACTCTGTTGTGAGGAGATGGAAACACGCCTCTTCAGTAGCTGGCTGAGTGGTCCCTATGGTGGCCGTAAAGTTCTGTGACGAGTGAACGCCTCGCCTGCCCAAACTTTCGCCAGCACTGAGCTCGCAGTGCTTGCTCCACCTTTGCTCACTTGCCCCCCAGCCCTTGCAGGGATCGCTCTTCCACTGCGAAGGTGCGTGCATGGCTGCTGCTGCTCAGTGGGGTCTGCAGCAGATGGGTCTAGGTCCCGAGGCAGAGTGCCCTGCCAGGTTGTGCGGGGGGCAGCAGCAAGCTGCTTGAGCCCGGGGGAAGGGGGGGCGTAGCCATTTGGAGTCACCCGGCCAGATGGGAGGCAGCCTCGGAATGCTCCAGCGCTCTCTTTGGGCCCTGGGGCAGAAGCGTACGGTTACAGCCGTGCTCTGGTGTTGGTGTTGGTGCCCTCGTTTCGCATTACAAAGTTGCAGGTCTTCTAAAGATGGTGGCGGGGAGGAGGAGGACTTCTATATACCCCTTTTACTGCCCTTGACTATCCATTTAGTTGGTGGCAACCCTGTTTGTTGCAACCGAAACAAATCCAGTGTGGGTCACTGGAACAAAGTTTGAGTTTGGTGGCACTTTTAAGACCCACAAAATTTAATGCAAGGTGTAAGATTTCTTGTGCAAGCAGATATCTGAAAAAGTGTGTGTGTACGTCACTTGGTTGTGTTGCTCGTGGTCGCCAAGCGATCATGGGAATGGGGGGGGGGGTAGGGACTCTTCTCACCAGTGGTGAGTGACAGCTTGGCCTGCAGGGCAGCTCTTGGTCTCCAAGCTGTGCAGGCTTGAGTGGTAATTCCAGAACTCCAGGCCATATCTGGAGGTTGGCAACCCCCCAGGCAATGGTGTCCCTCTTTACCAATCTTAAAATCTGGTCACCTTAGTCAAAAGGCAAAAAGGGATGTTTAAACATTACCATAGCAACCGGAGTCAGAGAGTGTTAGGGCAGTGGTCGAGAGGAGAAGAGTAGACTACCCCCCCCCCCGAGCCTCAGTAAAATTGTCAAGCGTTGATCGGTCCCTGGTGATAAAAAGGTTGGGGACCACTGGACTAGATGATCCTGGATGTATCTTCCAGATTTGTGATACAATTATTCTAATATCAGAAACAGCTTGATGTTCATTATTCCTGATACGGATTTAATCATATGAAGTAGTTGGTAAAATTATTATACTTGGACATTGGTCCATCTGAGTGAAGTTGCAGTCCCAGTGTAGTGCTTAGAGAATTTATCTGGGAGATGCAGATTCAAATCCTCACTCTCTCATGGAAGTTTGCTGGGGCCAGTCACTCTCTCTTTCTGAGCCTAACCTACCTGTGGTTGTTGCAATGAGAAGATGGAGGAGCAGAGAGTGCATAAAACAAGACTTTGTTTTGAGTAAATCTGCTAAGAATTGCTCTTCTCCAAAGCAGCCATTTTCTCCAGGGGGACTGATCTCCATTGACTGGAGATGAACTATAAAACCGGGGGAGCCCCAAGTCCCACCTGGTGACTGGCATCTCTAGTGGATACTCAGGCTCCACACAGTAATGAAGACTAAGCTATCATTGCTTGATAGTGACCATTCACCTCTACACAGGAAAATCCAGAAGCAAAGGACTCCTGTAGCACAACAGATGACAGCGGCAGTTTCCTTGGGTCCCACACTTGGAAGGACCAATTGCCCCACAGATACCTAAAGGAGGGATGAAAGAAGGGAAGGCTGTTGCCATTACTTGCACCTTCCCCATATGGGGCATGAGCAGCTGGCTTCCAGTGTCCATGGTGGCTTCTACTTACCTTACTTGGTGGTGGTGGAGATAGTGGTGAGGCAGCAGTGATACTGGGGCCCCATCCTGAACTTTTGCCCTGGACCCCAGATTCACTAGTGGTCAGTTGCCACTAGAGAAGTAACAGGCTAAATTATAACTCTTCCCAATGATGATAACAACATCATTACCATTTTTTGTCATTTTTCACCACCTTGTAGGTGTTTACAGTATTTTGAAAGCATCTGTAACCAGAGGTTTGATATGATTCAGTCAAATTCATATTCAGCATCTAATTTAATTATCTATCATCTCATCTCTCCTAAGAGTGGCATGCATTATTCTTCCTGCCTTCCTTTTATTTTCACAACAGTGCTGTGAGGTAGGGTAGGTGGAGAAAAGGAATGGCAGAGCTGAAGTCAGCCTTGAATAGGCTGAACAGGGATTTGAACTCACATCTCCCTGGTCTTAGTTTAACAATTTTAATATGCAGGCACAGAGCATCTGCCACTCATCCAGCAGCTAATAATTCCTTCCATTTTAATCACATCCTGAACCTCAGGGTAGCATACATTGTTCCCCCTCCCATGGTATCCTCACAACAACCTTAGGAAGTAGATTATGTTTAAAGTGTATGATTTTCTTATTATCATGGATAATTAATACCCAGCTTCTTTAGTTCAAGTCTGGCATTCTAACTCAGCCCTTTTCAGCCTTTTGACCATGGAGAAGCCCTTGAAATAATTTTTCAATCTTTGAGGAGCCCAGAAGTGATGTCAGCTGGTCGTGTCTCCCTGCCACACTCCCTGGAAATGATGTCACCCACAGCTGTCACCTTCCTTTTGTTCCCTCTCCCCACCTTTACTACGGCCAAGATGCTCCACCTCATGTAGGCCAGAAAGAGGGGCGGGAGCTGAGAAGAAAGGCTGGAACCCCAATACTGTTCCACAACTAACTCCCCTCCCTTTGAGTCTTACACCCACAGCCTATCCACTGAGTCCTCTGAGAGAGAGGAGGCAGTTTAATTTGGGCTTAGGCATGCAGGCTCTGCCCCCTCCCAGAAACCATGAAATAACTCACGTTTAGGAGTGGGGTGGAGTGGGGTGGGGGAGAAATAGAAATGTCCAGTTACCTGGTTTGTAGCCAAGTCCATTAAGGCAGGAGGGAAAAGGCCATGGGATCCCCCCCTCCAGAGCTCCCATCGCCCCCTAGGTGTCCCTGGACCCCGAGGTGAAAACCCCTGTTCTAATCACTGCACCATATTGTAATAGAAGAAGGCAAAAAAAAAAAATGTCTAGCTCACACAGAAATTTGAAATCACTGTAAACCGCCCTGAACCGCAAGGGATTGCGGTATATAAATGTAATAATAAAATAAAATAATAAAAACCCATCCGTACAACTTTGATCTTTCTTAAAAATTGTTACCAGCATGAGAGATCATTTCATGAGGGCGACACAGAAGGTTTTATGGAAAGGGATGCTGCCTGCTGGAACCTAATCTCACCCAGATGAAAGGGGACAAGCGGAGGAAGAAGCAGAAGCCGATGAGGAAACCTCTTAACTATAAAGGAGGAGAAACACAAGAGACTGTCTGATACCTCCTCAACCTCAAAAAAGTTTTCTTTGGGTACTTGGTGTTTTTCTCTCCCCTCTGTCCAGTGACACAGATCTTGAAACAAACAGGCATGTTTACCATTTTAGAAACCTGTACACTTTGTATGGCGTAATGTTGCTTTTGTCCTTTGCAGTGGAAAAACTCTTTGCTGGCCAAGTGCGACGGAAGCAGGAATGTACTGACGCTAAAACTGCCCCCGATAAAAAGGTCATTCGGTTCTTCATTGTGGGAGAGATTTGGGTTACTTGTTGCTGGTGGTGTTTTTGTCTTATTGTAATATTGGCTCGATTTCAAGCAAAGTTCCCAATATTTGGAACGAGAAGCCACTGAGAGTCAAAGGAGCTCAGTCAACAATAGTAACAGCAACAATAAAACACCTTGTAGCAGAGGGCAGGTGGCAGGCTTAGAATGTTAGAACACAGAATATTGGATAACGCCAGTGAGAAGCTGTGAACCTGGCTGCCTATGGCTCCCCAAAGGCCTCCCTGTTTCATGCCATCTGGCTCACGCCACAGATAAAGTGCTTGCAGTAAGCAGCACATGTCCCATCAGTGTCATAAAGAAGAATCACATGCCCTAATCTTAGCATGGGAATTTAAATAAGAATCTGGAACATATTGGTGGCCTTTTACCCTACTTTTTCATATGGTCTAGATGAGCTCCATTTAATATCCATAAAGTCAAAGGGAGAGTAATGGGTAAAGAGATGCTACATTCCAGCTATGAACACAAACTTCTAGATAAATTAGTGGAAGATAGAGCTATCAATGGCTATTGGCCGTGTTATCTTGAATGTTCCCTTTGCGGGAAGACACGGTGTATACCTGCCTAGTGGAAGCTGGAACACACTAAGGAAGGAGATGGCATCCATGTCCTGTTTGCATGAGGCATCTGGGAGGCTACAAGTAGGGAGACAGTTGACATGGATCTCAGTCTGATCCAGCAAGGTAATTGTATTCTGATATATAGTTTAGGGAATATGTTGCAAATAAATCTGTTGATGCTCCCCCCCCCACACACACACACCCATCTACCTTGGAATGTGGATGACGTTGCTGTGGGGTAAGGGCACTGGAAGAGAGGGAGGGTGCCCACTGGCTGGTCAGCCAGGTGGCATGGCCGGCAGCAGGGCAGCTCCTGAGGAGCCCCAGTGCTGGGCAAGGCTTTTGCCCCGGCTGCTGGACCTCCTTGCTCCCACCCTCCCTCCCTATGCATGTTGTGGTTACATTATCTGTCCCAGCTGGCAGTTTGCAGGGGGGCGGATCCTTTGGGGGCAGAGCACCTACAAGTGGCAGGGTTCCTCCTAGTCTCGGGAGCTTCCCTATGAGGCTGCACACGTGCCCGAGCAGCAGCATCTGCCCAAGCGGGGAGAGGACTGCAGTGAGTGATGGGGTGTCTAAGAGGGATCCCAATTGAGGCTGATGCTCGGGGGCTTCTTCTAAGCAGCACCTTCCTGACAGTTCAGTAGGCCTGATGGAGAGGGGGAGCATGACAGGCTTCTCCGTTGATTTGTAATACTTAAAGGAATATCCTTAAAGTGACAACCATTGGTTATCATTAGCTTTAAAAATGTGTGACCTGTGAGGCAATTTGGGGTAAATTACTTTGACTTGCAACACAAAGCAAAGGAATGTAAAACTGTAATACTATTTAATTGGTTGGATTGTGATGTTTTTCTACTGAGCAGGTTTCTGTTATAACCTTATTGTATTTGCACTTATAGTGAGTGGCTAGTGTCAGGATTAAATAATGTGTTAAATATGCTTGGATTAGGGTTGCCAACTCTGGGTCGGGAAAGTCCTGTAGATTTGGGGGGGAAGAGTTGGGTAAGGCATGAAGAGAGACATCAGTGGAACATCTAGCCACAGTGATCCATGCAGCAGTCACCTTTAGACTGGATTTCTGCAACTCGCTCTATGCTGGCCTACCCTTATCCTTGATCTGGAAACTACAACTGGTCCAGAACACAGCAGCCAGCGTTCTCGGGGGAACACCTTGGAGGGCTCACATTCAGCCCGTGGTCTAATAGTTGCAGGAGTTACCAGTTGAATCCTGGCTTAAGTTTGAGGTCAAGCTTAAGCTTGAGGACCTTTAAGGCCATATGCAGTTTGGGCCCAGTGTACGTGAAAGACTACCTCTCTGCCTATGCCCCCCAAAAGAGCACTTTGTTCAGCCAATGCTAACCGGTTGGTGATCCCTGGCCTCAAGGAAGCACTTTTGGCCTCAACCAGAACCAGGCCCTGACAGAGCTACCACAGTTCCACAGGGCCTGCAAAATGGAGCTCTTAGAAGAAGAAGAAGAGTTGGTTCTTATATGCCGCTTTTCCCTACCCGAAGGAGGCTCAAAGCGGCTTACAGTCGCCTTCCCATTCCTCTCCCCACAACAGACACCATGTGGGGTGGGTGAGGCTGAGAGAGCCCTAATATCACTGCTCGGTCAGAACAGTTTTATCAGTGCCGTGGCGAACCTAAGGTCACCCAGCTGGTTGCATGTGGGGGAGTGCAGAATTGAACCTGGCATGCCAGATTAGAAGTCCGCACTCCTAACCACTACACCAAACTGGCTCTTACACCAGGCATTTGGTTGAGGTCCATGTCAACATCTATTGGGTTCCCAGAAGCCCCTCCCATTCATATATGCTCACTTTACAGAGTTGTGGTCGTAATGTTACTGTGAACAAATGTTGTATTGTTGCCTATGTTATGTTATGATTACTGTTGAGAATACCGCATTATTGATGCCACAGTTATTAAGATTATATTGTATTCTGTTACACAATTCATATTCTCTATAAATTGTCCTAAGCCGTAAGGTATATAAATCCCAATAAATGAATAATTAAATAATACCAAACAATCCATTCTCCAAAGCATCTGTTTCCCCAGGGGAACTGATGTCTATGGTCTGGTGGTCAATTGTAGTTCCAGGAGATCTCCAGGCTAAGGAGACCAGATATAGCGATTCTGGCGGGACCACCCTGCCTTTCCATGATTTGTGCCGGGTACCGCCACGTTTTTTAAATGTCCCGACTCCACGCACCTGGCAAGCAGGGAAGCTCGGCACAGCATTCCTGCAGGGCCGGGGCCACCTATCCGCTTTTGCTTCCGACCCTGGAGAAACGAAACTAAAAGCGGCCGTGCCACTCCCGGGGGGGGGTGCCGCCGCTGCCGCCCCCTTTCCCTCCTTCGTCCCCCAGTAGCCGGGCCAGGCACGTGGAGCCCTTGCGGAGCTTCAACCGCCGCGCCAGCTCGCTCACGGCCAGGCAGCCGCCCGTGGTGCACACTGCCCCCAGCACTTGGTTGCTCAGCACCTGGCTGCTCGACGTCGACTCCTTCATGGGCCTGGCACACAGAGAAGCTCGGTGCAGCTTTCCCGTGGGGCCACCGCCGCCCAGCCATTTTTGCTTCCGACCCTGGCTGCGGATAAATCAAAGTAAAAGCGGCCGTGCCGCCGCTGGTGGGGGGAGGGGGAGGGGGAGCTTTTCACTCCGTTGATTCTGGTCACCTTACTCCAGGCCCACCAGGAGGTTGACTACCCTAGCTTGAATCCATATGGATAGCCCTGTTAGTCATTTGCTATAATATCCATTCACCCCACAATTTTGATTAAAAAGGTATCTGCAAAATGTTTTTGCACTCTGTACAACTGAGATCTGATGCATGGCAGCTTATGCCAGAAAATATTTGCTAGTCTTTAAGGTGCCTGTGGACTTCTGTGTTATGTTTCATTGAACAAAAGCTGAGAAAGTGGACCATCGTTTACATAGCATTACAGTGATGCAAGGGAAACCCAATGGATCATTGGGATAAACATAGCTGGGGCAGTGGGAGTTCCTCTCTGTATCTCAGCCCAGCAGAAATGGAGCAAGTCTTGTTGTGATATCCGGACAGGGGTGTGGTGGAGAAAGCAACTATTCCTCCTCCTTCAGGAGTTAAAACAGAGCCAAGAGCTGGCAAGGCCATCAATCATAAAGCTTTTGTGAGCACTAATAGTGGCTTTAAAACAAAAGAAAGCTGCTTGCCAAGGAGACTTGCCCTTTATGGTGTCGCTCTTTAAAACAAGCAAAACAACTGCAGGAATTATTTGGGGATGGTGAACTTGTACTGACACTGATTAAAGCTCCTTGTCTTGGTCACAAGCATGCATCATTGCAAAGCGCTTGATTCAGCCCTCTGTGTCATTAGGAAAGAGTACAAGTTTCATTCTGCCACTGAAATCAATGAGACTTATAACTGGGTTGGATCATGCCCAAACTTGATTGGAAATTGGCACCCAGGCTTCTTTATTGACCCACCAATGGAACATCTTTGAAAACGTATTTAGTTTAAATTAATTGGTAATTAATTTACATTGAGCAATTACATTGTGGAATTTACCACCTGTGGGTATATTGGTAGCCATGAACATGTGGCTTTAAAAGACAGGTGGAGAGGTCCATTGGTGGCTATAAGAGCTGGTGACTAATAAAACCTTTAGATTCAGAGACAGGGGAAGACCTTGGCCTCTACGCTACAGCTGCCTACCTCCAGGTGGTGGTTGGAGATCTCCTAGGATTTGAACTGCTGTCCAGGCAATGGAGATCAGTTTACCTGGAGAAAATGGCCACTTTGGAAGGTGGACTCTATGGCATGGTACCCCATTGAAGTCCTTCCCCTTCCCAAACCCCACCCTCCTCAAACTCCACCCCCAAAATCTCCAGGTTTTTCTCAGTGTGGAGCTGACAACCTTACCAGTCCTGTTTATTGTCCCTTCATCACCACTGGATGCAAGAGCATGTTGGACTAGATGATCATTCACCTGATCCATCAGGGTTCTTATGTTCTTAGGTTGTCATTATGACTGTACATGCTGTTGGACTGAAGAAGTTTGGCTTATCAACTGATAAGAAAATATTCATGTTTCTTGATCAAGGTTAACATTTTACAAATATACTGCCCAAAGTGCCAGTGTTACATACCATGAGTGTTTCACTTACAAATGTCATGTTTTACATAGGGGAAAGGGCTTCAAATATGAGGAATGCAGATCTGTAAAGCCCTTGTTAAAGTGGTATTCTGTTTCATGAGTTCCTCAAGGCCTAGCTGCTACATATAAAGATAATGGCTCCAGAGAACTGTTTGGGGGAGTCATGTGAACATCATGAGATATATTGCAAAGCACTGCAGTGGATATGGAGAACAGATAAAATTAGCCCGCCACCTTTCCCCAGCAGAAATGGGGTAAATTCAGTTAACCTGCTTCGTTTTCCTCATGTTTTACATGGCAGTTATGAACTGATACTTCTTGAAGTAGTATAGAAATTTGCTAATGCAGTCTTTTACTTCTTTATTTCACAGATTTCACAAAACCACCACTAGCACCAAAACCAAAGATTTTCAGTCATCTTGCTCCCAAATTTCCTCCATCACTGTCCAAGTCTGGTATACATCACAATTCAAACTCTATGTCTAGGGGTCCAAAACCACCCATTGCACCCAAGCCAAAAATCTCCAATGACAATGATCCTGTGATTGTACAGCAATCCAGTGTTTACACCAACAATACTCTAAACAAGTGTACTAATGGGAAACTAATATGTACAACAGGACAACTCTGTGAAGGAAATCAGTGCAACACTGAGTGCTCAGAACTGGGAACTGAAGATGAGTATATTGTAATATCCGAAACTGAACTGACAGACAAAGACGATAATGACTCTGAACAACTGCAGAAACTAGAGGACAATGTCTTAAACATTCCAGGAGCACCAGCTGGTAAAGAAGAAGATAATTGCACCAATAATGAGATTCCTGATCTTGAACAAAATGAATTAGACAATGATCCTTCATATAACACAGGAACAGTGGACAAGGACTCATTGGAACCAACTGATATCCAAACTCTTGACAGCCCTGAAGATTTAAAAGAGGATCCTGGGTATGAAAATGAAGACCATGAAACTGGTTACAGTGTAACCAAAAGGCACTGTGCAGATGGGGCTGATGAAACACTCAGAGAACTGGATCTGATAAAGGACAACAATGAATATAATATGGATAATAAAATTTTGAATGGAGATGCAATTCTGAAGGACACTATATGTGAAGACATTATTTTAAGGCATTTAGAGGAGCCAACACCCACCTCAGAGGATCTGTTTCCAATTTGTGAAGATCCGGGAGAAGAAGATTCACTCCAGGATTTGGAAGATGATCAACCCAGTGTTGACACAGAAATGGGTGCCACACATAATGATGGAGATGGATCTGCCTTAGACATAGAGTTGGAGCTTGTAGACGATGTTTGTGAAAGTCCTAGAATTGCTGATGATTCTGAAGAAGTGGACACTAGACTAGGACTTAATTGCCCTGAATGCCTTACAGAAGAGGTATTGGGAGGGTCAGCTAATGAAACTGATGCTGGAAAAGAGGAGGAAATTGATCCTGATGTTGACTGTGAAGCAGGCATAGAACTGGAAGAACATATAGATGATGGCTACCAAACCACTGAGATGAAGAGTGAGGAGGAAACAACAGAGACAGTGTGTGATACAAAAGAAAACCTGGAAGAACAAAAGGATGACATGCTGGAGTCAGAACCTGTGGATGACAACTGCCAGATTATTCCCTTTGAGAAGGAATGTGGTGAGGATGCTCCTGACTCTCCTGAAGAATTGCCAGTAGAGGAGAGTGAACTGTCTAGTGACAATCAGCCCTTTGCTCTTCAGGATGATAGTGGACTGGAAAGCAAATCACTGCTGGCAGAAGAATCTAAGTTCAATTGTATTGAAAGTGATTTGGAAAAGCAAGAATCACATAGCCAAGCGAACGAGGTAGACCACAGTGATGGTGGGAAAATTGCCTTAGATGCACCCAGTGAAACAGCAGTTGAAGATACATGCTGTGGTACAGAAGAACTAAGTGAATGTCAGGATAGCAAAACTGAAACAAATGCAAGGAGTGAATATGTGAGTGATGACTCTGCAGCCATCCCTGAAGTGGTGGTTGCTTATAATAAAGATGATGATGGAGAAACAGCCAGTGACTCCCTAGACAACCCATATGTATTGGGAGATAGCCTGCCGTCAGATATTGGAAAAGAAGTGGGGGAGGCTGATGTTCAAGATGCTTTGACTGGCTTTAGGGAGGGAGGGAGTGTGGATGCTGAAAACCACTTGCTCCCTGTTGATCGGAAAAGCATTGTTACTAGAACAAGATCCCTTTCTGGAAAAGTACCTGGATATGTGCCAGAAACGGTTCCAGAAGAAACAGGCCCAGACACTGATCTTCATCCCTTGGGCACAACCCCCATGGTGCCTGAGGACTTAAGCCATGCTTTCTGTTTATTGGATGGAAAGCCTATGGAACTCAATAGGGCATTACCTGCAAAGCCAAGGCGCTTTATTTTATACCCTCGATCTTTTTCGGTAGAAGGCAAAGACATCCCAGGCTCTGTTTATAGAGAATCTGATACCTCTGTAATGGATTACAATAGAATAAACAGGACAGAAGACCTCTCTTTGTCTTGTGTAATTGCTTCATCAGGTAGCTTTTCCCAGAGAAATCACCTTCCATCCAGTGGGGTGTCCACCCCATCCTCAGTTGTTGATATACCGCCTCCTTTTGAACTAGCCTGTATTACTAAAAAGCCAATCACTAAAAGCTCACCTTCACTTTTAATAGAGAATGACTCTCCTGATAAATACTGCAAGAAAAAGAAGTCTTCTTTTAAAAAGTTCCTCACGCTGAAGTTCAAGAAGAAGACAGAGAATAAAGTTCATGTGGATGTTCATCTTTCTTCTTCAAGGTCTTCTTCAGAGTCCAGTTATCACGGACCTTCCAGAGTCATGGAACTGGACAGGAGGAGTTTGAGTAGTTCCCCTCAGCTGAAATCACGAACTGGAAAGTTGAGGGCCTCTGAGTCTCCAACTGTCCTCTTCTACAAGGATGGTAAGAGAAAAGGGACACCCAAAACCTTTAGCAGGAGTGTGTCACGTGTGGAGTCTTTTGAGGACCGTTCAAGGCCACCTTTCATGCCCCTTCCATTGACTAAGCCCAGGTCTATATCATTTCCTAATGCTGATACTTCTGACTATGAGAATATTCCAGCAATGAACTCCGATTATGAAAATATACAAATTCCTCCACGGAGGCCCACCAGGGCAGGAACTTTTACTGAATTTTTTGAAGACCCTAGCAGGGCTTTATCTGCTGCGAATGAGAATGACGGCTATGTGGATATGAGCAGTTTTACAGCTTTTGAGAACAACAAACAGCAGCCTACCAACCAGGAGACAGAAAGGTATTGTAACGCATATTTATGTAAGGCCAGTTAGCCTTGACTGGAGAAGCTAGACTTCCTGTGCACTGGGAACTGCGGGCATACCCTCACGGTTAATCTTCCCTTTTCAAACAATGCCTTCTATAAATACAAGATTATTACAAAGTTATATATGTATACATTTTCAAAATATATTGGAGACTTGGGTATTCCTTGATCTAAATGCTTACCAATACATTAGCGGCAATAGGTTATCACTTATGGGAAGCTCAGGAAAATCAAAGTTAATTTTTAGAAACCGCTTCACGACCACAGTGGTTGACCGAGTCTTTTTTATCAACCTTATTCTGGGCAATGCTCCTGCAGTCTTTTCTGATCAGAAGGCATCATTGGGGGGAAATGTGACTCTCTCATGCGTGTCCCATTGCAATGAACGGAGGCTGCAGGGCAACAACTGCCACACTGCATTCTAGTCTTCTAGCTTTTGTACGGTTGCTCTTGTCTGTTCCTCTAGGCATCATTGTCAGTTTGGGTTCCTAAAAGTAAAAGGATTAATCTATGGACTTGGCTCAAAGTCAACTGACAGGAACTACATAGGGTTTATTATTGTTACTAAAACCTACAGAAATCAATGTCTGAAAGTGATGCTGAATGAATTGCAACAGGGTTTGAAACTTTGTGCACTGGGACATCAATTAGGCTATTTTCCGTCACTGTTATTCCATTGGCTTCCTTGTGCTTTGGCATTCATCTTAATGATCCTTTAATGACAAGTTTATAACTGGGAGAAGACACTGGTAAACGTTAAAGCTATTTGTCTGTCTCAATTTGACTCAAGGTCAAAAAACAAGAAAGGAGAAAAATTAAGTTTTTTTGGAGGAAGTGCGGGTTCATATAATAGTATCAGCTGGACCAAAGGGAACAATAGATTACTTATGCAATAAAAATGAGAGACACAAAGGATGAACTAGGTGTTTTGCTGTTCACTGTTTGGTGTATGATGGTCATAGTTCCAGACCATAGAATATTACTATGCTTCAGTATTTAGAATTGCTAATAAGGTAGCAGATAAGAGTTTAACCAAAAAAGGTCAGGCATGTTGTGATGGCCTCTGGTTACCCATTACAATGAAACCTTGAAGCCTGCAGTATAGGTGTGATGTCTTTGGGCCACAAATGTCGTTAAATATTTTTTTAAGCCATCTTAGATTCCTTGTGTGGTCACTGCTTCATCTGATTTTTTACTTGTCTTAAAAGAGAGATAAAGGGGAGCAGCAAAGGTTGTCAGCTCCAGATTAGGAAATACCTGGAGATTTTGGGGGTGTAGCCTGAGAAGGGTGGGGTTTAGGGAAAAGGGATATAAGGCCACGGAATCCAACTTCCAAAGCAGCCATTTTCTCCAGATGAACTGATCTCTGTTGCCTGGAGATTAGTTGTAATAGCAGATCTCCAGCTGCCATCTGGAGATTGGGAAGCCCAAAGGAAGTATACATGTATAGGCAGAGGTGGATGATGAAGAGGATTCCCCCCCCGCCCCCATTTTAAGGTTTTAGGTTTAATTCTAACTGTGTGTTAGTACAATATTTGTATACATATCCTCTTTCTGTACTTGACTTCATTATGCACTTGTTTTGATATCCACTCTGCAGTATAGTGACCAGATTTCAGCATTGGTAAAGTGGGACAACCATTGACTGGGGGGGGGTTCTTGATTAAAAATTTGGTTTATATGGAGCAACAAAAGGTTTCATAGAATGCATAGAATGCAAAAATAGTATTGTAATATATATTTTTTTTCATTTCAACATAAGTATATTTTGCCAGGTGCCCCCAGATGTCCCTCCAAATTGGGACAATCTGGTCACCTTACTCTGCAACGTTGTTCAGATTTAGATATATCTGTTCCACTATATATTTCCGGTAAGGCCTTGGAGGAGGAGTGTGTCTCATGGCTTAAGTGCCATTCAACACGCAACACCCACTCAAGGCAGCTATCCTGCCCCAGAGTCCCACCTCCTCCAACTGGCTTGCCTTTCTGTACAGTGGCTAGCCAATCTTCTGCCCCCCACCACTGTCTACCGCTCCTCCTTCCACTTCCCTCTGAAGCTGCAGATCCCTGCTGCATGAGAGCTGCCCCTGCTGGTGAGTTCACTAACAGCTGCCTGCAGCCTTTCCAGGTCCTGGGGGGGGGGGAGAGGCCGTCCACAGAGTTCTTCCACCCCCCACCCCCAATCTAGTGCCCGTTGTATTCCTGAATGAAATGGTCTTGGCCCCTAGTAGATTTAGAAACCTCTGAAGCTCAAGATTTCTGCTTTCAAAAAGATATTCCAATCAATCAGAAAAAAAGGTTCACTTTTTCATTTTTTTTCTTCAGAAAAAAATGCCAATATATACATCTGCATGTGGGATAGCATGACCTATAATTTTTAATTAGATTCAATCAAATTTATAGAGAAAGATCCCAATAATGGGAGCAGGCTAGATATAATATTTTCTTATAATTACTGATGTGGGAGTTAGCTGCCAGAATATTGTCCCCTGAAGGGCAGTTGCTACTGTTCCCCAAAATTTAGCCATGTAGTATTAATAATTAAAATATAATTTGATAATATAAAATTAGAAATGCCATTAGCATTGTACATCCTGTGAAAAGTAGTTAGTCATGTCATGTGGAGAAGGCCTTTGGGTCCCCAAAAGCCTATAAACACTGGTATGGAATGGCCTAGGAACATAAAAGAGATACATAGCTTTCAGTTTTTGATTTTATGGTATGTTTCTGGCCTTTATATTGTCCTACTAAAAGGCCAATAATTATGACTGGAGGGGGGGGGAGATGGGACTCTCATCACACTTTACAACAATATCTGTGTCAGTGAGGTGCATGTCAGTGCCAGAAAATTTGCCCTAACAAAAACATAAATTCAAGGGCAATAAAGTACCACTCCCCCTCTCCCACAGGGGGTCTTGCCCTTGGGTCCTTTCCTGCAATCCCCGCCTTCCTGTCTATCCACTAGCATTTAGAGAATCTTGCTGGACCCTGAAGCTCACCAGCTCCCCCCCCCCCCCTTACCAGCTTCAAGGTTCAAGACGGTTGCCAGGAATAGGGATGCTGGCCCTCGCAGGGGCCAGGTGAGGCCCCACTTTGGCATCGCCCCCTGCTTTAGGGGTTTTAAATACCACAGAGCCACAATTTTGGGCTCTGTCGACTGCCATTGCATGCACTGTCTCCCCCCCCCCCCCCGACACTTGTAGAGTTGCAGACTGCCATTGAACACACCCACTCCCTCCCAAAACTAATAGAGTTGGCATTTGCAGCTACCAGCTGCAAGTTTCTGGTGTGTGTGCATGGGCAGCAAAGAGACAGCATGGTGTAGTGGTTAAGACTGATGGCCTCTAATATGGAGAACTTGTTTTGATTACTCAGTCCTGTACATGCAGTTAGCTGGGTGACCTTGGGCTAGTCACAGTTCTCAGGGCTCTCTCAGCCCCACCTACCTCACAGGATGTTTGTTCTGGGGAGAGAAAAGGAAGGTGATTGGATGTAGGGATGGGTGATTCAGCCTGAAAATACTGAAATCAATGCTGATTTGAGTACTTTGTGGGCTTAGGATGAATCAAAAATCAAATCAGTTTAAACCAGCCAAACCTTAAACCTGATCCAGAATTCAACTGGGAGCCAGTGCTGTTGCCTGAGAACAGACTTAACATAGGGTCAGGATCCAGGACAGGCTGGCACAGAGTGAGTTACAGTAGTTCAGCCTGGAGGTGACCATCATGTGGATCACTGTGGTTAGGTGTTCGGGGACAGGTAGGGCACTAGTAGCATAGCTTGGTAAAGGTGGTAAAACACCAGCTGCACTTCTCTAGTGACCTGAGCTTCCATAGAGAGGGAGGTATCGAAGGTGACACCCAAGTTCCTAGCAGATTGTGCAGATATGACATTAGCACATTATTATTTATTTATATGGTTACAGACCAGGATATAAACATTAGCACATTGTAGTGATGCTCTAGAGGTCTACTACTAGATGCTCTAGAGTAGCGGTCCCCAACCTTCTTGTAGTTGGGGACCGCCTCCGAGGGTGGGAGAGAGTCGGCGGCCCGGTTGCCAAAGCTGCATGTAAACACGCACGCGCAGTTGCCGCGCATGCGTGTTTTCGCCACTAGGTGGTGCTAATGCGCATGCGCAGAGCTGCCGCACGTGTGCGTTTTCACCAGGAGGGGGCACAAACACGCATGTGCGGCAGCTCTGCGCGTGCGCGTTTGCGTCGCTGGCATGCCAGCGGCCGCGCCTGCCTCTTTTCCCCCCTCTCACTGCGGGGGGGAGGCAGGTGCGGTCGCTGGCAGCCCAGTACTATGGCCTTCACGGCCCAGTACCGGGCTGCAGACCGGGGGTTGAGGACCCCTGCTCTAGAGGTCTACTACTAGAGGTCTACTACAACATCCATTGTAGTATTTCAGCCCAAAATGACATTGTGGTGCCACAAGATACCCTCCCCATCTCCCCCGACCCACGCTGCTGATCTGAGTAGTGGCAAGGACCAGGAAGGATCAGTAGGAGCCCTTCTGCTGGAAGTGGGTAAATGACATCCTTAGGACCTTCCACCATGGGAAATATACCCATGCAGAAACAGTACTGGTTTGTGACTCTCGTCATTAGTTACCATTTTTGTGTTTTTGTAACTTGTTGGTGAGATTATCTCCCTACACCTATTCCCTGTTCTTCTCAGTTTTAGAACCTGGACTGCCAAGCCCCCTGTCAGTGCTAGGAATCTTCTGCACCCTGTTCCCATTGCTGGCTGCTGGTCTTGTGTAAAGTGACCAGAATTAAGGGAACCTAAGGCAGGACGCACTGCCACTGGGCACCCCTCCCCCTCCCCCATGACTGGGCTCAAGAAGGGCGGCAGTGCAGTGGCGGTTGCAGGCCCCTGTCCCCTCCCCAACTGATCTCAAGAAGGGCAGCAGCGGCAGCAGCCCGGGAAGAGCCCAGCAGACGGTCTTTGTTGCTGCTGATTCATCTTTAAAGAGAGGAGGCAGGAACGTGCGCAGGAGAAGGCTGCCTGAGCAGGCGGCAGCAGAGCCAGCCAGGAAGTAAGCCGTGATTTCTTCGGGTAGTAAAAAGTTCCCTGCAATGGCGGGAATGGCAGCGCCGCAGAAGCCCTGCCCCATAGCCCGGGTGCCTGCGTGGGGGCCTCCTGAGCCCGGCCTGCCTGCTGGGCTGCCATGCGGCGCGCGGCCAAAACCCCCCAATTTGGTGAACAGCCCCCCCCAAAAAAAATTAGGAGATTGCTGTGGGACTTTTGGACAACGCCACAGGACACAGGGCAAATGCCCCAAAGGCGGGACTGTCCTTCCACAGGCGGGAGATCTGGTCACCTTAGTCTTGTGGTAGAGAATTTAAAAACAACGACAACCCTATGATGCTGACTGGTGTCAGGTCACTTCCATCAAAAAACCCAGAAGTGAACTAAGGTAGCAATAGGAACTACCAACTTATGTTACTTCCTTAAAAAAAAAAAGCCAGAAGTGATGTGACACCACAGCCAGCAATGTGCCCATCCACAGCTCTCCTTAGTTCCTGAGCAAATGGATCTTGTAGTGGAAGAAGAAATGAGCTATGCTGTACACTATCTAGCACAGTGGTCCCCAACCTTTTTATCACCGGGGACCACTCAACGCCGGGGACCACTTACCGGGGACCACTCAACGCCTTTTACTGAGGCCCGGTAGGGGGGGTAGTTTACTCCTCTCCTCTCAACCACTGCCCTAACGCTCTCTGATCGCTATGGTAATGTTTAAACATCCCTTCAAAATAAGATACAGACACGCCACAACAATGAAGTGTATTGTAAAGGGCTGGGGGGGGGGGAGAAGGTGTCCTTCGGGGCCCACCTCCAATTAGTCCAAGGACCACATGTGATCCGCGGCCCACAGGTTGGGGATCGCTAATTTAGCACATATGGAACTCCTTCATAGCATATAAGCCAGTGTGATTTGCTCTCCAGTCAGTTTTAAATGACAGCGTTGAAAACTTCAGAAACACAGCAGAATCTCCTTGGAACAGTTGAATATGGAAAGAGAGAATGAGCAAACATGCAGAAGCCATATATTCCTTTTTGTAGCTTTTTACTGATAAGAATATAATAGGCAAGATTACAGTGAATACACTTTTTGTTAACTCCTTTCCATGGGGTGATCCTTCCTATCTTTCTTTCCAGTTCCTCTTCATTTTCTCCCGAGTGTCGTGGGGAGTGCAGACTATCAGAATTCTTTAGGGAATGACCTGCCTACACAAACAAGAGAATAATCTCCTGTGTGTGTCTGTATATAATATATATATATATAGCTTTAAGTGAGCCTGCACAAATGAACTTCTGTTTCCTCTCAAAGGCTGTATGGGTGGAGCGTCACTGTGTCCTTATCTTTGGTTGTTAAAGTTGTAGACTCTGAGTGTATATTACAGTTTAGAAAATATTCTCTCTCTGCAGGTGTTTTCCATCCCAATGCTGGCAACCCTGCCATCCAGCTTCTGAAAAATGTCGGACTTGGCTGTCTTGTGGACAGGTGCACAGTCACCCTGTTCACGGTGGCTACCCTTTTTTCTCAGTATCCACTGGTGACTAATCTCAACTGGTAGACCAGTCCTTCCAACTCATTTGTCATGAGAAGACACACACTGCTGCATCCTCCTTAGTGGGAGTTGAGTGGAAGGGCAAAGTCTATGTGGCTGTTTGAGGCAGGAATCACTTGCCTCTCTTCTGGAGACAATCTAAATGTTTTAGCTGGGGCCACTGTCTTTCTTCCTGGAGTTCAAATGACAGCCCTGAATTTATTAAAAGAGACCTGGTATAGCCATTAAAATAATGGACTATGATCTGAGAGATACAGGACTGTATTTCCTCTCCACTATGGAAGCTCACTGGACGATGTTGGGCCAGTTGTTATTTCTCAGCCTAATCTGCCTGACAAAGTTGTGAGGATAACATGGAGAGGAGGACACTGATCGTACAAGCCAATTTGGGTCCATGTTGGTGTAAGATGACCAGATTTTAACATTGGTAAAGTGGGACACCATTGACCGGGGGGGTTCTTGATTAAAAATTTGGTCTATACGGAGCAAGAAAAAGTTTCATATAATGCAAAAATAGTATGTTATAATTTCAACATAAGTATAATTTGCCAGGTACCCCCAGATGTCCCTCCAAAAGTGGGACAATGTGGTCACCTTAATGTTGGGGAGCAAAGCAGGATGTAAATATTGTAATATGTAAATAAATAAATCTTAATATTTAAGTATCTCAAGGAGAAGACTATCTCAAAAGAGGATATAGACAGCTTTCTGTTCCTTGTGGATATGGATAATTTCTCAATATATGAAAGTATGCAGTGTGCTGCATATCTGAAATCAACATACTGGGAATGGCAGAATAATTTTTGTGTAAAAGAGAAATGTTAGGTGGGTTTAACAAGATGAAAATTGCTCACTTAGAGTTTTCAAACAGCCACTCTTTTATGGCTCCTATTGTACAGTTGTCAGCACAATCAGACATCAACAGAAGCTAATTGGTCCCTGAGTTGTAAACAAATGATAAACTCAGGATTTTCTTTCCTTCAAACATTCCAATGGCACCTTGAAAGACTTGCTGAACTATATTCTCACTTCTTCAAATGAAATGAGTGGGCATTCACTGGACAGAACTTTTAAGTAGCAGGTATCAGAATAAACATTCAAGGAGGGCCAAAGAACCAGGAAATGTATAAGATGTATCAGAGTGAAGCATAATTGCATAATATTGAACTCTAATCAGGAATGATTCAGAGACTTTCACTTGTGAGTCCACCCATTCAACTGTTACAGATCTTAAGCAGCTTGACTTGTGAATGATTTCTGTATTTTTCTTGATTAATTTGACTTTTACATAACTAAGAAGTGTGTATGCACATCAAAACGTATACCCACAATTAAAACTTTGTTGGTCATAAAGGTGCTGCTGGACTCAAATTTTGTTTTGTTGCTTTAGACCAGGGGTAGTCAACCAGGGGTAGTCAACCCCTCAAGAAGAGCCTCTTGTGGCGCAGAGTGGTAAGGCAGCTGCCTGAAAGCTTTGCTCATGAGGTTGGGAGTTCGATCCCAGCAGCCGGCTCAAGGTTGACTCAGCCTTCCATCCTTCCGAGGTCGGTAAAATGAGGACCCAGCTTGCTGGGGGGTAAACGGTAATGACTGGGGAAGGCACTGGCAAACCACCCCGTATTGAGTCTGCCATGAAAACGCTAGAGGGCGTCACCCCAAGGGTCAGACATGACTCGGTGCTTGCACAGGGGATACCTTTACCTTTACTACCTTTTAGTCAACCTGTGGTCCTCCAGATGTCCATGGACTACAATTCCCATGAGCCCCTGCCAGCAAATGCTGGCAGGGGCTCATGGGAATTGTAGTCCATGGACATCTAGAGGACCACAGGTTGACTACCCCTGCTTTAGACCAATATGGCTACCCAATGAAATCTACATTTCTTCCCATATTTCCTGTATTTCCTGGCCTCTTGACTCCACATGCCCCCTACATAAAAAGTCTACCTAGTGAAGAGCCAATCATTGCACCTGACAAAGTGGCTTCAGATTCACAAAAGCTTTGCTTGGAATAAGATTTTGTTCATTTTTTATATCTTGCGGGACTCTGGGTTTTTATCCTGCAACAGACTGGTTTCATTTTAAGGTTAACCACTTCTGGGATAGACTGTGTCTGCCATACAAACAGCCTTCATCCATCCAGATTATTAAGTTTCCTTAATAGCCCAGGCTAATGTGATCTCATCAGAGCTGAGCAGCTGTTAGCCCTGGCTAGTATTTGGATGGGAGACCTCCAAGAAATACCAGGGTCATGACACAGACAATGATAAATAACCTCTGAACGTTTCTTGCCCTGAAAACCTCACAGGTATAAATCAGCTGATGGCATTTTCCACCATCATCCATTTTTCTTAAGAAAGGACAGTGTTTTTTTTTTTACTGAACCCTCCCATAGCAGACCCCCTAATGTATTGTACCTGGGGGTCTGCTGATCTCCAGGAAAAGATAGGGTGGTGCTCAGTAGAATTGATAATCACTGTTTCCCTCGTAAGAAAACTTAAGGCACTTAAGTGGGATGCATAAGACTATATGGCAACAACAGTGACAGCCTAGAAAGCTGATTCTACATGGGAACAGGCTTGTGTGGTTTTCCCATTGCTGTTAGAGCTGCTGATAAAGCCCTGCCTCAACAGGACAGGATGGTACAGGCTTCTCTTCTGTTTCCCTGCCCCCCAATTGCTCTAGAAAAACACTGTAGTAATATAACATTCTAACAATAGAAGAAGAGTTGGTTTTTATACCCGAAAGACTCTAAAAGTGGCTTACAATGGCCTTCCCTTCCTGCCTCCACAGCAGACAACCTGTGAGGTAGGTGAGGCTGGAAGAACTCTGATGGAACTGCTCTGTGAGAACAGTGCTAACAGGATTGTGACTAGCCCAGGGTTACCCAGCTGGCTGCATGTGGAGGAGTGGCTTGCCAGATCAGTGACCACTGCTCTTAACCACTATACCAAGCTGATGTAATCCATTCTCTGGACTCCCGACTTAAAAAAAAATTATTTAGCCACTTCTGTTGCAGACATATGCATTTCCCCATAAATTTCCACAAGTGAAAGGGCAAGAGATTTTTTAGAAGGTAACCTGGTAATTCAGTTATTCAGTTTTTCATGTTGTTACAATGGCATATCAATGTAATGTAATGATATTTGGATGACAATTTAATAACCCGGAGTGGTAGGGGGAGAGATGGCTATCGTGGAGACAGGGTCGAAGGACAGTAGTTGTACTGTCCCACTCACACAATTGCCACTCAGGTTTTACTGCAATGTTTTCTGAATCTTTGAAACCAAGACAGTTTGAAAAAGAGGAGAAAAGTTGGGGAATCCCTAGGAGGTATACGAATGCATCATGATGCTGTGGGAAAGCAGGGGGAAAAACTTTCCAAACAAGATTGATCCTCATGGCAAATAACTCATGAAGGAATGGCTTTGCTAAACTGAAAAATTCTAGGCGTAGAAAGATGGGTTTGTTTGCAGTATTTTAAAGTATTTGGTCATGAAGTAATCTGAAATTTACCTAGTGCAAAATACTACACATATTAACATTCCATCTGTACTTTCTAACTTTGCCAGGAGATATTTATCTGCTAATTAGGGAAGATGCAGACCACAAAATTTGCCAATGAGCTGCAGAATCCCTTGGCACACATTTTATTTCTACCGTGTAGGGTTCTGGAGCAGTTCCGTTTGCCTTCCTTTCAACAGTCCACGGAAGTGTATCCTGAGGCTTCTCACGTCTCACAGCCCATTCCCATTCCTTAACTCAATAATATTACTTGTAACTGCCCATCTATTTCCCTCTTAGTATCTTGGCAGCACCTCTTCTAATTGGTATTTGGTTTCTTTCCCTTTTTTTATTCTTTTCTTATTAGTTTTGATTGCAAACTGCCCTGAGGGTCTAAATGGGTTTGAATGAACAAACTGAATAATTATATTGCACTTCCCTCTACAACACAGAATTCATATGTGATGGTGGATCTCTCTTGACATTCTTTTTGGGATAATGAAGGACAATCTCACTCCTTGTGCCCCCGGCAAATTTGCAGCCCACACACAGACACTAGGGAAGGGGTCATGACTCGGTGGTAGAACGTGTGATTGGCATGCAGAAGGTCGCAAGGATTAGGTTGTAGGTGATGTGAAATACCTCTTCCCGGGACACTGGGGAACTGCTGCCAGTCTTGAGTGGACAATACTGACTTTGATGGATCCATGGTCTGATTCGGTATAAGGCAGCTTTGTGTGTTCAATACACCCCATTGTATTTCTCGTGTGTTCACTAGTAACAAGGGAGCATCCCACTATCCGTGTCACTTAATTAAATCAACTAAGTGACATGGTAAAACTAAAGTTCCTGTTGTAGTCACTTTCTCTTCTAAGGCAGAAAAAAACACTCCTGTATCATATCCTCACATCTATAGCTGGGGGAAAGGACAGAGATTTAGGAATAAGAATAAGTAGGCCAGGTGCAGGTCTATTCATTTTTGCAAGGTGACTGAAATTCTAGCACTGAAATGGAAGACAGACCAAGCAGACATTCTGGCAGAACAGGGTTGCTGCTGGAATACCACTTGAAATATTAAGTACTTCAAATTTCATACTGTACCAAAGTAGGAACTCCACTTTTGTGAGTATGGCAACACATACAGCTGAGATTTACCTGCAGTATGGGCTTCAGAGGGTCTGGGGGAGGTTTTCCTGCCCTTAGCCCAATAGTTAGCAAAGGCCTCAGACCACTGTGTCCTGCTCCCACCTCCAGACTCGGTCCCGCTTCTGGACATACTTCTGGCCTCCGAGCTGTTGCTGTGGCCAGAGGACCTGGGTATTGGGTACATTTGTGCAGCCAGCTCTGCATCCACCTCCAAAGCTGTCAGAACAGGAGATGGAGGGGGAAGGGCCAAGCATTGAATGGCAGGAGGGAGATCGGCACAATCTGAGCCCTGACCAAGGGGAACAACTGGGACCTGGCCAAATGGATCTACTGCCACCTCCACCAGACCCAATCCCAATCGTGCCAGCACCCCAGCACAGCCCAGACAGCTCACTGAAGTGCAAGAGATGGCAAAGAAGGGCAGAGTTCACTGAGTGTCGTCAGAGCACCTGGCTCAGGGTGTGCTGTCAATCGAGATGGAGCCCAGGTGAAGATACTTCAACAGGCAATGCCTGAAGCTCCAGGTGCAGGTGTTTAGAAGTGGACCAGCAGCAGTACTTAAGGAGGAGAGGATTCATCTCCTTCTTGTGGGTACAACTACGTGTAAACCCTCCAATTGGTCTGATCACCTGTTCCTGACCCACCCTTGCTACAGTGAAGCTCTGCCTGTTTGATTCCTGCTCTCGACTCTTGGACAATGACTCTGGTAAACAGACTGGTTTTGGTTCCTGACTTGGCTCTCCTGGTATCCCAACCTCAGCTGGCTCTTTCAACACCCCTTTGGTTCTTTCTTGGATTTTGGTGGCCTCTAATAGTGCTAAGACCCAGACTGGACTCTAACTTTGCTAAACGGTTTGCGATTTGGGCTCACCTTACTGGCCAAGAGTATATTGATCAGGACGACCATTGGGTGTGTCTGGGGAGGGCAGCAAACACTCTGCTGGCTGCCCTCATGTCATCTAGAGCAGTGGTCCCCAACCTTTTTATCACCGGGGAACACTCAACGCCAGGGACCACTCAATGCCTTTTATTGAGGCCTGGTGGGGGGGGTCGTTTACTCCTCTACTCTCAACCATTGCCCTAATGCTCTCTGATCGCTATGGTAATGTTTAAACATTACCATATTTGATATTTGATAAAACTTCTACAGCCTGCCTCGTAGGGAAAACACAGGAGCGACAAGTATTAGTGGTATCACAATGACATACATGCCATTTATTAAACACAGTGTAGGATTAGTTGTATTTTTGTTCATTTTTTGGTGTTTTTCCATCTCCACCAAGTGTGGCTAGTAGCACCCTACCTGTCCTCTGACCACATGGCCACAATGATCCATGCAATAGTCACTTTCAGATTAGACTTCTGTAATTTGCACTACACGTGCCTACCCTTGGATTTGACCCAGAAGCTGCAGCTGGTACAAAATGCAGTAGAACACCATGGGGGGCCCATATTCAGCAGGTGCTCCGACATCTGCACTAGTTACCAGTCTGCTTCTGAGTCAAGTTGAAGGTATCAGTATTAACCGGGGTCCCACTTATCTGTGGGACCACTTAGTTACTTATGCCCCCTGCAGTGCTCTTTGCTCTGTGGGTATGAATCTACTGGTTGTCCCGGGGCTCCGGAACATCCACCTGGCCTTGGCCAGAGCCAGGGGCAGGGCCTTTTCAGTCCTGGCCCCAACTTGATGGAATGAGCTCCTGGAAAAAGCTGAGGGCCTTGCTGGAGTTGTCAGCTTTCCTCAGGGCCTGCAAGGCAGAGCTCTTCTGCCAGGCGTATGGTTGAGGCCAGGATAGGGTTTCGGTATTACCATCAGAGGATTCCCCCCCCCCCAATGTTTGATTTGATCTGGTTCCTCGCTCCCAGTGAAAGAGAACTTGACCCATGGGCTGAACCGGGGGGGGGGGGGAGATTAGAGCTCCTATAGGAATAGATCGTAGTGCCATCTGACACTCATAAGTTACCTCCTGCAGTATAAGTAATAATGAGAAGCATTTCAATGTGAATTCTTCTTTGGGGGAGTTAGTACTAAAGCTAGTATTACTACCAGTGGTAATTAATTGTGCATATAACTCTCTTCCCTCACTACCAGTGGGATGTGAACCTTGTTGGTCACAGAAAGGCTCTCCCATACATAACATTAACTACTGGATAGTTCTATAAGTATTCTTCAAAGGGCTACAAAGATGTTGAGGAATTTCGAGACCAAGTTGTATGAGGAAAGGCTGAGGGAGCTTGTTCTGTTTAGCCTGGAGAGAAGGTGACTAAGAGATGATATGATAACCATCTTCAAATACTTGAAGGGCTGTCATATAGAAGATGGAGCAGAGTTGCCACAGAGAGGTGGACGAGAACCAATGGGTTAACATTAATTCAAAAGAATTTTTGGCTAAAGATCCAGATGAAGTTCCTGACAGAGTGGTTCCTCAGGAGGTGATGAGTTTTCTTTTCAAGCAGAGGCTAGATAGCCATCTGACAGACATGCTGATTCTGTGAATTTAATTGGGTTGTGAGTAGGTGGGCAGGTAATTGTGAGTTCCTGCATTGCACAGGGGGTTGGACTTGATGACCCTGGAGGTCCCTTCCAACTCTATGATTCTATTATTCTGTACTCTTAATGACACTAGTAGTATATTACTTTGGTCCTTATAATACCTATGTTATAGTTCCCATTAACTGAATTTTAAAAAGCAGTACATACATATGAGATAGGAGCTCATACATTTACAGAACTAGGTCCTGTGTTGCTAGCTTGCCTCTAATAAGAGAATGGGGAAATGACCCATCTACATTGATGTTCCAAATCACCAAGTCCCATTCTACCTTGCAGAAATCTGTTTTCTTCTATACTTGCTGTTGCTGACTCTTATTGCAAAGATTTATAGGATGAGGCATGGCACATTACCACTCTGACGCAGCAAGTGAATCTTCTTTTCTTTGCTTCTTAATGATACACAATGCCTATATCCCATAGCATTAAAAATGCAATTGCTTTTGGTTGTTGTAGTTGCAGTTGTTACAAATCTAATTCAATAGTTTATGGTTGGTTGTTCAATCCGACACAGTTATTTATAGCATACAGTACACTTTTAATTATCCTGCAAGAACTGTGCATTCATGGGGCCCATGGGGGTTTAATGTAAAGCCCCTTAATATTGGCTTTTCACTGGCACGCAACAATTAATTTTATCTTAATGGACCAATTAGAGTTAATGGATGGGGGAATGTATTTAAGAGGCACAGACTGTTTTGGCAGGACCCCTCTTAAAGAGCTAATAAAAGGACCCTTTCACTTGGGTAATTGGTTGGATTAATTAGATAGTATCTCTTCAAAGGCCTAAAGTAAGCACAATTAGACCTATCGCCACCAAACACCTTTCAGTGATCTGTCATATTATAAACTTATATCAGCTTTGACTGGCACTGTCATTGGGGTTTTCTCCTGTTCTTCACCACAAATACAGAATAATCCAAGTAGCAACATATTTAGAAAGACCTTAAATCCTTATTTCTTTTGCTGTCATTTTTGGCCATCCACAAAATGGTCAGAATGCATGAGTAGCACTTGCTGGCTTTCTGGTTTTCACTACACTTTAGCATTTCCCCAACTTCCCTTTACCTATACTTTCACATTCTCTCAAATCTGCTATTGGCCATGTTCTGGGATAGTGCCGGGGACTGCAATGAATGGACCAATGGGCTCAGAGAATCTGTATATGAAACTGACTTCTCCCGAGGTTTATGGTGTTGTAATTCAGTTTGATCCAGGAGACAAAACTGGGTGGTAATGCACTTCCAAAGGGCCTGCAAAGGGTCTTCTACCAGGCATTTGGTTGAGACCCAGGGCCACACCTCTAACATCTACTAGGCCCCCTTGCCTATCCCATATCTGGAGTTCTTCCCCAGATTATTGGTTCCCATCTCAAGCCAGGCCATACAGTAGTACACCATAATTTGTTTGCCTGGCTTGTTAGGATATCTTTTGGGAGAAAGCGATTACAGTAGGAATTATGGAAAATGGTTTTTAGTATGAAAGTCTCTTATATCATTTTTAAAAATCTGTTTTATAGACTGATGTAAACCACACTGAGACCTCTTTGGAGAGGGGCAACCTATAAATCTTATAATTAAAATAAATTTTGAAATAAAAATTAAAACAGCGGATTTTGTGATGGATATGTTTATTAAATACATGACACTATTTTATATTGAATCAAACTACTGATACATCTAGTAAGCACTGCAACTTTGATTGGCAGTGATTCCCCAAGGACTTGACCAGCCTAAAGTCTGAGCTCCTTTAACTGGAGACATTGAGGCTCAACTTCATGTGTGCAAAACATGTGCCTGTCACTGAGCAATGGCTCCACTTACATGATTAAGCACAATAAACTCAGTGTTTTCTCCTGAAATGCTCTTGGACAGTACAGAACTATGTTGAACTTATGAGGACTTTCTTTGGATTAAGAAACAAGCAGGAAATTCAAAATAAACACTGAAAATCCTCGATCCAAGTTTTGTGTTCCAAAGGAAAAGTAATAATTTGACTTTTTAAGAAAAGGAAAAGATGGAAACCAAGAAACAACAAAACCAATTTTGTAGTGCCTTGTAATCTTATGAGGCCATGGCATGGATGCCATGTTAGATTTCTGCTAACACAAGGGAAATTCATTTTTCCTGATTTCACTCCTCCCACTGCAGTTGTCCAACTTCCCCTTCTGTTCCTGTGAATCCTTTATCACTACAAGTACAACAATATAGGCTAGATATCAGGAAAAAAAATTTCACAGTCAGAGTAGTTCAGCAGTGGAATAGGCTGCCTAAGGAGGTGGTGAGCTCCCCCTCACTGGTAGTCTTCAAGCAAAGGTTGGATACACACTTTTCTTGGATGCTTTAGGATGCTTAGGGCTGATCCTGCGTTGAGCAGTGGGTTGGACTAGATGGCCTGCATGGCCCCTTCCAATTCTATGACTCAGAAGCAGCATTTCAGACTGTAGCAAGAGGCAGGGAGGTGAACATATCCCAGTAGAGATTTACCACTGAACTGAAACATTAATGTGGATTTATTTATGTGCTTATTCATTCCAGGATTATGAATTTGGAGAAAAAATGAACCCTGAACAAGAGTCTGAAAAGTGTATATCAGAAACTTGTGTAAACAAAGAGTGTACTCAGGTTTTGACAGCTAAAATTAGAGTCGCTAGATACCCTAATTGCCAGATTCAGGTAGGGAAACTCCTGGAGATTTGGGGATGGAGCCTGGGGAGGGCAGAGGCCTCAGTGGGGTACAACGCTATAGATTCCACCTTCCAATCCATCCATGTCCTCTAGGATAATTGATCACTGTAGTCTAGAGATGAGCTGTAATTCCAGGAGATCCCCTGGTCCCAACTGAAGGCTGCCATCCCGAGGAAATGGGTAACATTCCATTGATTTCAGACGTTATGCCAATTTGTATCATTTGAAGACCAGATTGTAAATCATGTTGTTCCTTGCTGTATTGGTAGGGATTACTCTGTGGAGAAGGAGGGGGTTTTTGTTACTCTTGGGCAGGGATAGTCAAACTGCGGCCCTCTGGATGTCCGTGGACTACAATTCCCAGGAGCCCCTGCCAGCATTTGCTGGCAGGGGCTCCTGGGAATTGTAGTCCACGGACATCCGGAGGGCCACAGTTTGACTACCCCTGCTCTTGGGGATTACTCCACAGCATAGAATAGAATTTTACTTTCATGTAATGTTGTGTTTTCTAAAAATTGCCATTGTTGATTGTATGCAAATTTCAGCTAATATGGGACAGGACTGCTGTGTTTATAAGACACACTTAGCAATGAGCCCCATGCCATACCAGCCCAATATATTGCTATTGGCTTAAATTGGATTTCACCCTTGGAAAGAAAATGTGAATTGGCCTTTTTCAGTCTTGTTTTCCTCTTATGAATATTGGCCCTTAACAGTTTGGAAAATCTGGAACTAATATTGCCTAAACAATTTTTTTGTTTGTACTCACCATCCAACTTGACTGTGGATTGATATCAACAAACTGTTCATCCCTGCTGGGGAAAATTCCATGTTCTGTTCCACCCAGTATCGGAATTATATTCTTTTGTGCATAGAACCTCCTATGATGATACCACTGGAAGTCTCTAAATGACTGCAGACTACACATGAGGATAAATCCAATGAGTCAGAGAAGGGAAAGAATAACATTCAGTGGAAAACCTAAAACAACCCACATCGAAAGCCTTTTTTTTTTTGGGGGGGGGGGAAATCAAGGATCAGACTGGGAAAAGTCAAAGGTAATGCAGAGCAGAATGATATTGTGCATAGATAGAGTTCAACTGCCACTGTCAATTACATTTTTATCCTTCCCTTCCCCCAGAGAAATCAGTTGGCCTATATAGGATTCCAGCCCTTCAGTTTTTCCTCTTCAACCCCCCCCCCCCCCCCCGTGAGGAAAGGTCTGGTTGGGAGATAGCTGCTGAACCAAGGTCTCCCAGTGAGCCTGAGTAAAGTTCTTTGAAATCAGTGTCCTTCACTTTAGGCATTATACTGAACTGCTGTAGGGCTCCACCTTTGAAATGAGGAGTATTGTGGTTTCCATGGCAGATGGCACAAATTGCAGACAAACTTGAACTATATAACCTCTCATCACACTAGTAAATCCATTCAATTCAGTGGGATTTATTTCCAAGTTAACATGCTTAGAATCAAGCAAACTGCAAGTTCAACATGTATTTTAGGCTACAACTTTGTGGATTGCCTTGCTCAGGGGCTTATGGCTTGGTTGACACATGCAATTATATCACTTTTTTGCTTGTTGGCCATCAGATAAATGTGTGAAAACTGTCCCCATTACAAAGGATTGAATTTGTGGTGGCAACATGTGAGTTCTATCTATGTTAGATATGTTCAAATGAGTAGCCGTGTTGGTCTGAAGTAGCACAATAAAATCAGAGTCCAATAGCACCTTTAAGACCAACAAAGATTTATTCAAGGCTTGAGCTTTCGAGTGCAAGCACCCTTCATCAGACTAAGAGTGCTTGCACTCGAAAGCTCACGCCTTGAATAAATCTTTGTTGGTCTTAAAGGTGCTACTGGACTCTGATTTTATTGTGCTATGTTAGATATGTAATGCTAATCCGCAGTTTCAAGTCGGGTAAATAGGGAATGCCTGGCAACCCACAGGAGGGCTGAGGAGGTACATATGCACGGGAGACATTTTTAAAAACTGCAGCATCATAGAGTTTCCATCAGTTTCTTGAACTACCCTTTGTCACTTCTGGTAAGAACTTCCAGTAAGGACACAAGGCTGCATTTTTTAAAATCTCTTTGAGCTGCAGTGGGAAATGCTACCTGAGACAGGGAATTCTCCACCCACACCAGGGTTTTGCAGCCCTACTTTCAAGTCATTATCTGATGTTACAGTCATCAAGTGACAAATCTGAAACATTTAAATGAACCGAACATATTCTCTTTGGGTTAATTTACCATCTGCACCATGGCAACACACATGGTACTGTTTCTAGCAATGCTGTGAAGATAAGGAAGATTGTAGGGTGTTCTGCATACTAAGAAGTGTGTAAATAATACTGAATGTTTATTATGGTTGGTATTGCTTTGATTGATGTACCCTTATCAGATGGCAATACCGTTAATCATCTCAATTACTTGGAACAGTAAACTGAGGATTTCTTATCTCATTCATTCCAGATCCTGTTCCCATTCCCCAAATCATTTTTTCTTCCTAAGATATCTATTTGTGTTCTCTTTTACACATGGTTAGTGAGAACATGAAGCCAATAATACTACTGCAATAATACACAGTAGTAATTCTTTGATTAAAGTTTCCTTTTATATATGTGATTTGCAACTTTCATTCTGAGTTATTCACAAGTTTTATGCTGTTTTACCAGGACTTTTAGAAAGCTAAGGGCCACTACCCACAAGATGCATATACTGTGTGTACCTAAACATGTTGCAGGAAGTCATGATTGGATCCAGTTCTCTGTTGGTGTACATAAAAGATATAATTGTCTCAGTTTGGTGAGCCAGTTTGGTGTAGTGGTGCGGACTTCTAATCTGGTATCCCCCAAATGCAACCAGCTGGGTGACCTTGGGCTCGTCATGGCCTGCTGAGCTACCTTTTTGACTTGAGCCTCCATTGTTAAGGAGGTATCAAAAATAATTCCCAGGTTCCTGGCTATGCAATTGTAAGATGCACCCTGTCTAGCTTGGGAAGCCATACTTTCTGCTCTGGTCCCTTCCTCCCTCTCCAGAGGACCTCCATCTTTTCAGGGTTCAGTTTGAGATGGCTTGCTTTAAGCCACTCCGTCACTACCTCCAGACACTGGAGCAATGCAGTCAGAGGGGCATCTGGCCAGTCGTTCATCAGGAGATAGAACTGTGTGTCATCCACATATTGGTGACACTCAAGCCCAAAGTGCTGAACTAGCTGAGTGAGAGGGTACTTAAAGATGCTAAATAATATCAGGAAGAGAATTGCCCCCTGCAGAATTCCATAGGGGAGTTGGCAGTAGTGGGATTGATTTTCCCTGATTGCAACCCTCTGTCCTCAACCATAGAGAAAGGGGGTAATGCACTGAAGGGCAGTCCCTCAGATCCCCACATCGACAAGGCAGTGAGCAAGAAGCTTATGGTATACTATGTCAAATACTTCTGTGAGATCGAGCAACACCAGCAGTGCTGATCGTCCTCGGTCCAGGTGTTGCTGGAGATCAATTGAGGGCAAACCACTGCCTCCTTCAGACCATCTGGGAAAGTCCCAGTAGAAAGGAACAGGTTGATAATCTCCCATAGTGGTCTTCCTACCTTCTTGCTACTGGCTTTAACAAGCCATGAGGAGCAAGGATCTAGAGGACATGTGCTTGGCCTCATTGTTGCTGTTTTATTCACCATATGAACAGTCAGGAATGATGCACTGGATGTGTTTCCGTGATGTATGTATGAGATTTTTAAAAAGCTGTTGCTATTTCATGTTTTATGGAATTGAAACAGGTATATGTTAAATATGTACTTGTTACTAGTGCAGTGTCAGGTTGCCTTTATTCAAGGCTCATGACTGACCTCTTTCAATATTCTGAGGCATGCACTCAAGTTATAAGCTTAGGATAGAAAACAGAAACTTTGAAAACAACTGAAACATTACATTTCCTAAATAGCTATAGTATTCTAAGACTGTTTGGAGCATTACCAAAGGTTATTTGGCATATTACCTTTGGAGATCTTTACTGGCAGTTTTCCCAGTAGCTGTAGAAAATAAAAAAATCATCCCTCACCGTAAAATTGTCCTTCTATCTCCAGCCAACTAAGTCATTGCCTGAATCCTCTGGGATTAGCTAGCAACATTGCAGGAAAGTCTATTAATAAGGAAGATAGTGAAAATATCAAAATGCTACTTGAAATGTATGCAGTTTCAGTTTCCAAGCTAATATTCTTTACCTCAGTCTTATGAAAAATGAGTTCTAGGAGAATTCAAATTGTATTTGATAATGGGTCATACTGTGGCATGTCTTATTGTTAGTAACCAGGCCCACCACCCATATCCTATGCTTTGTCAAATTCATTATGGAAAATGTCAAAGGCCTTCTACTGTATCTCATGCCCTAGTAACTTCTATAATTGACTATTGTAATGTGCTCTGCATGGGGCTGCCCTTGAAGATATCCCCCCCCCAAAAAAAAGCTGTCATAACTGACTTGCCTAAGAACAATACAGGAGCTCCCTCTTCCTCCTTCTTTTAAATCAAAAGCCCTTTTTATGTTAGGCATTTGCACTTCTTTTAAACTTGTTGACTAATATTTTTATCATTTTAAAGTTTTCTAGATTTTCTATTATTATTATGGCCACTGTTTTATTTTGAACATTGTTTAAATGGAAAGGCAACACATTCTTTTCACATTTTACACTGCTATTTCTTTGTTTAAAACACAATTGTACAGAGGTACTTCATTCTTTAAAAAATGTTTTAAATTGTGCATTTTTAAAACATGTCCACTTAGAATCATAGAATCATAGAGTTGGAAGGGGCCATACAGGCCATCTAGTCCAACCCCCTGCTCAATGCAGGATCAGCCATAAGCATCCTTAAGCACTTAACTTTAAAAAAAAGACCAGAAAGAGGGCAGCCCTAGGAAGCATTTCTCCCCCTCCCTCTCCCCTCCCCCACCATGTTGTGTAAGGCACGTGCAGATGAAGTAGGGAGGAAGAAGCAGCTTGAGATAAGGATGGCTGGTCTTTACTTCTGATATTAATGCTTATTGCATCACTCAAGGGGGCTGATAAAGCAGCATAATATGAAGGACTAAAATGGAACCACTGGAAGTCAAAGGAGCTACTCCTGCTGGAAAGCAACCAATCAGCAGAGACCAATCAACAGCTCAAAAGGGGGGGGAGTCTCAGCAATTTGGTGTGCAAATTTAAATGTTGCTGTTTGGAGGAGAAAATGCAAGAAATAAGATAGGTGCTGAGTGCAGGAACAGATGCGAGCAGGATGTGGATTAAATAGAAACTGCTTCAATTCAAGTAAGAACTGAAATTAAACAGTGAATGCAGGTAGGACCCAGATCCAAAACAGACTGTACAGCCCTTGAAGCATCAGAGGAGGAGGCACATGTTCTCTCGGTCCAGTTCCAATGGCAGGACAAATGGGAAATGAACATATGATTCTTCATCTTGCTGTATTATTTAAGAGTGGTGGCCTCTAATCTGGAGAACTAGGGTCTTATCTGCACTGGGCTTTTACAGCTGGTTGGGCTCCATTTTTCAAAAGCTATCTGCACCTGACCATAATCCTCACTCTGATCCTGGTCAGGTTTTTTCTTCCATCTGCATTGCTCAGGATTGACTCTGCAGTCACACTACTTATTCGCTGGCATATCCAAGAGTGGATTTTCTCTGCTTTACTATGGAAACATGGGCCCATTGCACACTCTTGCAGGTGCAGATGCGTTAAGGTATCTCCCCCTAAGCCACACCACCAGTAGGGACATTGTGCAGAGAGGTCTCTGCTGTTTGCTTGGCTCCCGGCAGTAGCAGACCTTTTCATTTCTGGTGCTGCCTAAAATCTGTCTTAACCATTCCACCACAGCTGCATCCCCTGCAGGGACACATTTTGACAGCAGAACTGGTCTGCCATCTAAATGTGTACCCCACAGGGATGCAGAAAATGGCAGACCAGCCCCACCACCAAAAGGCATCCCCTGTGGGGACACAAGAAGTGGCAGAGTGGTGGAGCATGGTGCTTTACTGCCACATACCGGTGGTGTCCCCATGCAGCCTCTGCCATGCATAATCAGTCAAGGTTTCAAGGCAAATGCTTTACTAAGTTATCTTAGTTGTGTTAAAGTCCACTTCCTGTGGACACTATTCACAATGGTTACTGACTTTTTGCAAGGATTCTTCCCCCTCTCCTGAAACACATGCAGCAGACTGGGAGAAGGGATGGCAGGTGAAAGCAACCACAGGTTTGTCTTTTATCTTCTTCTGATATGAGTGTTTATTGCATGAGATAAGGGGCAAGGAAAAGCAGAAAAATACATCTACAGCACAAAAGTTTAGACACAATGGAGCCAGAGATGAAATGGAGGACAGGAAGTCATAACAACCAAGTACTGAGGCACAACAACCAATCAGCAGAAACCAATCAACAGCTCAAAAACAAAAAACACAGGGTGTGGAAAGCTTGGCAGGTTTTGGTTTCTCTTCTTAGCATGCAGAATTAAATTCTGCAATTTGGAGGAGAAAGTCCAGTAAAGGAAGTAGGTGCAGAGTGCAGGAACAGATGTGAACAGGGTGTGGATTAAAGAGATACCCCTTCAATTCAGTAAGAATCTAAATTAAATTGGGGGTGCAGTTAGCACCCAGGTTTGAATCTCCACTCCAACATATGCAGAGACCTGGGTGACTTTGGGCCAGTCACATTCTCTCAGAGGTCTCTCAGCCTCACCTCTCACAGGGTGTCTGATATGGCAAGAGGAAGGAAAGACTGTAAGCCATGTTGAGTCTCCTTTGCAAGCATTGCCATGTGGAGCTAACAAAGGGTTGGCAGTCTAGAATCTTGACCAGGGGTAGTCAAACTGCGGCCCCCCAGATGTCCATGGACTACAATTCCCCTGAGCCCCTGCCAGCATTTGTGGTCCATGGACATCTGGAGGGCCACAGTTTGACTACCCCTGATCTAGGCATTCAGTTATCATGCCAAGTATCCACATGGAGATGTCAGTTTCAGAAATATCCACCAAGAGAGCCAGCACTCTTAACTTCCCTTCTGCACTGCCATTTTAAAGCTGCCATTTAGCACTTGCATTTCCTGCTAACTTCCAGGAAAATAGTAGTTGAACAAACAATGGTCTCCCTTCTCTTTTAGCTAGCACTTTTCAAGAGGTGGTATGGACAGCAACCACCCACCTTTAAAACAGAAATGGAAAAAGAAAAGTTCACACGCATGCCCTGCACAACAATAGATGAAGCAAGGAATAAAAAAAAGGTGCACATGTGTCTCTCAGCCCTGTATATGCACTTGCTGGTCTTATTCTAAGGGGAAGCTATTTAAACTTAAAGGTTACAGCATTCTAAAAGTTTCAAATTACCCTGGAGTCAAGGGTGAACGTTAAACGGGACTGTTCCAGAACAGCAGTAAACTGCATTCTAAGTTGGAATTTTCTGCTAGAAGAGTTTAAATTAGTTTCTCACAGGATTTAGAATTCTGGAGTATAGAATGCCTCCTTAAATGGAGCATTACCTCCTTTTTTGTCATTATATGAATGCAGTTCTTGCAGGCCCTATTCTTTGGTCATAATTGAAATTCTATATGTGCCCTGCTTGTTTCTTGTAGGCCTACAGGAAGGCAAAACCAGACTGCATCAAACTCCACTGCTGAGTTCCCCTTATAAGCTCTGTGTATTAAAGAGAAATGCCAGCTATTCATACAGCTACAGCTTGTTAAGCTTTATGGTCTTGTGCCACTTTCTTAAGATTATATGCCTTTCACAGAGATGCCCCTACAATTTTCTTTCCCCCCCCCCCTCCAAAAATTGAAATTCTGTGAGTAGTGGAACTAGATAAATCTTCCAATATTGCTGCCTTTGTCTGGTGAGTATATTTGGACAAAGCCATCTGCCCAGTTGGCTACCTGGATGGTGATGTGAAAAGGGAAAAAAGCCTGGGAAGCTCAATACATTCCGGTATAAGAGTTCCAGACAATTCTTGCATCACTTGGACTTCTCTAAAATTAGATTGCCCATCCAGTGTTTTTGAAGAACGATGGCCTTATCTTGCAAGGTGCTTGGTTTTAGTTTAATGACTATTCCTTTTGCTCTTGGGTTGTCCACAGTGATGAAAGTGGGTGATTTATTTTGCTGTTTGCTAAACTGATACAGCGGTGTTGAGGAATGTGAGTGAAATGTTTTGCTGATGCACTTGATTTTGCTGATACACTGTATCGGTCCATTCCCCAAACACTTCTGTGATTATTTTTTTAATGCATTAGTAGACAAGCCTGATCCAAGTACTTTGGCCATTTGCCCATCCACGTAAACCCCTACTCTGAACTCCAGTCTCCTGGTGCTGAGAAATCAAGGATTGGGAGAAAAGATGAGCGAAAAAAGGTCTTTGTAGTGATACTCTAGGGCAGTAGCCCCCAACCTTTTCCAGGCAGGGGACCTGTACGAGGGAGGGGAGGGGAAAGGGAGGCCTGGGCACTGGAGCATGGGGGCAAACATGCATGCGCGGAGCTGCCACACAAACGGACATGCGCGGAGCTGCCGCACCTGCACGTTTGTGCCTCCCTCCCCCCATCGCTCCGGCATAGTGAGCACCGCCCTGCGGGAGGGAGAGGGAGGCACCTCCGTGCCTGCACATTTGCTGGCGCCCATGCCTCCCTCTTCCCCCCATAGTGCAGCGGCCGATCGCTCCCAGTGCAGCGAACGTCGTGCTGTGTGTGGGGGGGGGGAAGAGGGAGGCACCTCCCTCCCCCTGCGGCCCGGTACTGAGGCTTTCGTGGCCCGGTACCTGTCCGCAGCCCAGGGGTTGACGACCCCTGCTCTAGGGCAGCGGTCCCCAACCCCCAGTCCGGGGACCGGGACCGGTTCATGGATCAGTGGGTACTGGGCCGCAGCTCCTCCTCATCCTCTTCCCCGACTCCTGCCTTGGGGGCTGCCCTGCCACTCTGCCATGGGCTCACCTTTGGTGCTCTCCAGCGGCCGCCATGGCTGCCCCCCCGGCTTTGCACTGCGCAGCTGCTGCTGGGAGCGCCCCCCCAGCGGGCAGCGGGAAGTCCGGGGCACGGTGTGAAAGCAAGTGGAGCAGGAGCTCAGGTGGCAGTGGTAACTCACCTAGGCAAATGATCCCCCCCCCGGGCCTCAGTTAAAATTGTCAAGTGTTGACTGGTCACTGGTGATAAAAAGGTTGGGGACCACTGCTCTAGGGGATGTTCTGTATGTCTATGGTTTTTACTATAGAGATTAGAAGAACTTCCTAGTGCATTACCTGGAATGATGTCATATCCTCTCTGAACTCTACTGTCCTCCAGTGATGTCTTCAAAGTCCCCCATCGTTTACTAAGGCAGTTCTAGCAAACCAAGATCTAAGTGAAATTGATATGGATTGTTTTTACAGTTTGCTTTTATATTATATAGAGTTAAGTATTTCATTTGTAGGAAATATTCATTCTTGAATGCAATTATACTGGTCATTGTGGGGCAGTGGTTGGACTGGAAAGTTTTGGCTTCAAATTCTTACTCAACTCCACAGCTTGTTGGACAATATTGGAAAGCCACTTTATCTAAATCAGTGGTTCTCAACCTGGGGGTTGGCACCCCTTTGGGAGTCGACCCTTTCAAAGGGGTCGTGGCAGGGTGAGCAGCTTGGCCGGGGAGGACACTGCCACTGTGACCGCTCCTCCTGCAGGTGCCCATGGTTGGCTGCCAGCTGCTCCCGCAGTGCCTCCAACACAGCGCAGTCTCCTGCCAGGCACTCCAGGGGGCAGTGCAGTTCGGTGGGTCAAGAGGCAGAACTGAACTGAGAAACCCCAGGAAAAAAAAACAATTTATATACAATCATGAACAATGGACCTTCACGCCATTGGTCAGTTTCAGTTTAATTTCTATGAAAGAACATTTGCATGATTTTATGGTTGGGGGGTCACTACAACATGAGGAACTATATTAAAGGGCATTAGGAAGGTTGAGAACCACTGATCTTAACCTATCTTGATATACAGAGATGTGGAGCATAAAATTTCCCAAAGCACTATTTGGCTGTGGATTTTTAAAAAATCATTATATCATCAAATTAAAAACAGTAAATGGATTGCTAATACAATATATTGCCAATTTGTTAGTTTCAAAGTTTTCATTAATGTTTTTACATGGAATTGTCTGAAAGAGTACATGGTAGGTTTTATGGACTTTTAAAGGGGAAGGGAGAATAAAAGAACAAATATATGCTTATCCATTGTTGATCCTCTATATATTTCTGAAACACGGGTGGGATGTGTCCGGCTGTCCAAGTTGGAATAGGGCCAATCAGGGTGCAGCCAGCTTTGTCCTGATTGGCCCTGCCCCTGTGGTTCTTGCCCTCTGGCCTTGGACTCTAGCCTCTTTGCTCTCATATGCCTCAGTGCCTGTAGCCAGCAGCAGGTGAGAGGGCCCTGGGCAAAGGATTGTGGTGGAGGGCTTGCTAACGAGGGCCTCCTGGCCTGCTAGGCTGGGCCTGCTCATGAGGGCCTCCTGGCCTGCTGACTGCTTCCTAAGGAGCTCTGTCTCAGCCCTGCTAACAAGCTGCCCAGCCCCCACCCGCTCCACTAGATTTGTCTGCAAGCTGTTGCCCAAAGTCACCTTAAGCTACCTTGCCAGGGGCCAGGGGCCAGGAGAGGGGACCCTTTCAAGGCCCATTCTTAGGAATGAGCTTTGAAGCTAGTATATAATAATTTGTATATCCAGTCACTAAAACTTAATTGGTATATAGGACCATCAAACAGAAGTTAGAATGCAAGGTATATAGCACAAAGTAGGTAGATAAGAAATAAGAATCTTGATTTAAAAGTCAACAAAACTTCACTTAGCAAAAACTCAGGATCCACAATTGTGATGAAACCCCCCCCCCAAATTTTTTTAAAAAATATTCTCTCACTTGCCATTAGGAAACAAGGCACCCAGTTCCTTAGTATTTCGAGTTTGCACCCTTTCTTGGACCACAATAGCTAAAAATTCTGCTATGGCTGTTACTTCAAAAGATATATCCACGAATAACTTTAATACCATGAGCAGATGATTTGTACGTCTACAAAAGGGGCCCTAACAAGAGGGGACATTGTTTAGAAAATAATGGGCAAGAAGAGAGTATATGTAAAATTGGATCCAGGTTTGTCAATCACACAACCCTTTATCATAAGGGATATTCTGATATCTCCCAAATATATTCATTATAGCCAGCATGAATGCTTGGTGATGGAAAACATTTAGTAAATTAGCAAAATACTGGGCCATTAATTTCTGGGGAAAGGGAAGGAATAATTTGTATAACAAATCAGGTTATGATTTCTGATTAGCTGTGCAGGCCAAATGTAAAACCATCTTGAGTCCCCTGTGTGGAGAATTTGCAGGGTATAAATTAAACAAACAAACAAATTAATAATTAAAAGTAAAGCTAAAATATATATTTATCCTTCTCTTTTCACACAATCATTATGGAATTAACAAATAATGGAACTGACACTACGGGAGTGATGGTGGCCCTGTGCAGAGGACCTAGAGATCGTAAAATTATATAGTTGTAAGGGACCTCATGGCTCATCTAGTCCAACCCCCTGCATTGTGCAGGACAATCACAACTGTATCACTCATCCACTGTAACCTGCCACCCCCTTGAGCCTTCACAGAATCAGCCTCTCCATTAGATGGCTATCTAGCCTCTGTTTAAAAATTTCCAAAGATGGAGAACCCACCACCTCCCGAGGAAGCCTGTTCCACTAACTGTCAATAACTTCTTCCTGATATTTAGATGGAATTTCTTTTGAATTAATTTCATCCCATTGAGATCTGCTCCTCACTAGTTCTCCATTCTGCTGCTCAGTTACATGGTAAGGGGAAATTCTGGGAGAAATGGGGAACAGTCATCACCACAGGTGAAGCCCTAATGTTGGGCAATACTATAGCATTTGCCCCAAACTCTATGGTTAGAGAAAAGCAGCACATAAGAATCAACTCTTCTTCATTGTCTTCGTCTTCTGCATAGAATTTGGGCTGAAGCTACATTATTTCCCCCCTACCTGATGATGTTACTTTCAGGCTACAATGGAAATTACATCACAGCATCATCAGATAGGACCCTCATTGGAAGTTTGCCATGGGTAGTGCGTCCTCCTGGCTTTTTCCCAGACTTGTTGATTGACTATGTTGACTCACTAAGTGGGAGGGCACATCAGCAACAAACGTGCTGGACCAACCCCCTGCCTTTTTGTAATAGTCAGGTATTCATAAAGTGAGCTCATGGAGGAACTCATGCATACTTTGAGCTGATCTGAAACATTAAAGAAGACTGGGTACTTCCTTTGCAAATTTGCAGTTTGCTGACAATTTGATCATTACACCGAGGCAGTAGGCAAGGCAAGCTGACTCTCCTTCCCTTTGTGGTGAGTCCACAAATGATCATGGGTTGTCCACAAAGGTTTAGTGACATCAAAGTGTCCGAGTGATCTTCATGAAAGATACATTTTGTGAAAACAGATGAATGGACAGCCATGTTCACAGCATTCTATTCACAGTTCTTTGATGTGCTAAAATTCCATTTACAGTTGTTTTCAGTGGCTACATTTCCCCCTTATATTTAAACAAATATAACAGAAGCAATTAAATTTTACAAGCATTATTCCAATAATTAGAATTTCCACATGAAGCTTTTCCATATTTAAACCACACAACTTAAAAAAAAATTCAGTCCTAGTATTTGTTTCTATTGAGATGTAAAATTAACCTGGGGTACTTTGTAAATTTTGTTTGTTAACTGTAAATAAAAATAAACACGATAACTACACTCTGTTTAAGGTACTGGACTGGGGGGTGTGGGTGGGAGTTTCCCATTCATATTTTTCTGGAAAACCCACTTCATTGTTGGAGCCTCAGAGGAAGGGTGGGACAGTAATCTAATAGATAAGTTCACTATGGAAAACTGAAAAGAAAAGGCAATTAAAAACACACCCCGAAACCTTAATTTTTGCATGGCTCTTCGTGAAGCCAATGTAATGTTTTCCTTGGTGTTTTTTTCATGCTGTGTAAATATTGGATGCTGAAAGGCCTATATAATTTGTTATATACTATCAGGTGTCAGCTGTACCTTCTGGCACAGGAGGATTCTGGGTGTGGTACATCCCATCATCAGCCATGGCTGGTTGATTGCCAGGTCCTCTAGAGAGGAAGTTTTCCCTGTTTACAGGAAATGTAGGACAAGAATTGGAGCCGTAAACTGAATGATAGGCTGAAAAATCTTGTTCAAGCTTTGGATTGAACTGTCGATGTGAACAGGTTCTAAGAGTCTCAAGGCTTCAGAGTTTTGAGGAGACTTAAAAAGGACATTAAAACAAAACAAAAGGCTTTTGTACTTCTTGGTAATTGCAGTTCATGGTGTGTGCTCAAGAAGTCCATTTGAATTCTCGTATAGATTCCAAATATTCCAGTTTTGAACTCGAATCCCTTCAGGGAGAAAAAATCCCCAACAACTTGGGTGAAGCACCTAGAATGGAGGTGTTAAATATAGATCAGGGATCAGCCCCCCTCCCTCCAATCCCTGGTCACTTCTCTGCTCCAAATTCATTTGGAATCTGGTTCTCTCTTTTTTTTAATGGACTACTACATTTTAAATACTACTAATACAAGGATCTTAAAGTAGCGATCTCCAACCTGTGGGCCATGGACCACATGTGGTCCGTCGACTAATTGGAGGTGGGCCGCGAAGGACACCTTCTCCCCCCCCCCCCGGCCCTTTACTTTATCCCCCCCCCCGGCCCTTTACAACACACTTCGGGTGTCATTGTCTCCCATCACTCCCAGATGGGACTATCTCATTGCAGAGAAACAAGCTCAGGGTTCCCATTGATTTGTCATTGTCATGAGTTAAAATGTCCATGAAAATAAAATGTTCCTTATGTTCATTGTTGTGGTGTGTCTGTATCTTATTTTGAAGGGATGTTTAAACATTACCATAGCAATCAGAGAGCGTTAGGGCAGTGGTTGAGAGCAGAGGAGTAAACTACCCCCCCCACCGGGCCTCAGTAAAATTGTCAAGCATTGAGTGGTCCCCGGTGATAAAAAGGTTGGGGACCACTGTCTTAAAGCACTATACATGGTTCTCCTTGCCTCCATTTTACACTCAAAATGACTCTCTGAGATGAGTTGGACAAAGCGAAAGTGATCCAGTGAGTTTCATGTCTAAGGTGGAATTTGAAGCTGTATCTTCTACTCAAGCAGTCTAGTTCCTGAGTCAGGCTGGTGTGCCTTCATTTAGTTTTGTATGTAATATGTTGATAGCCAATGAAATATACTGGGATCTTCATTCCATCCCCCTCTCTCAAATTAGTCTGAGGAAGCTTCTCTGTCCCGGCCGTGGGCACCACTCTCTAAGCCCAATGGCTTTGCTAGTTTTTGATTTGGTCTGTTTCCCTGGGGAACCACAGCTGCCTCTTTCCAATGCCCAGCTGCCTGTCACATGAATAAGAAGCAATTAGGAAAAGGATCACTGTGACCGCACAGCCCAAATATCATTCATTTATTCATTCATTTAAAAAAACGTCTATGGTGTCGCTCCTCATGCAGTCCCAAGCAGTGTTGCTTTCTTCTAGGTCTGCTGACTTTGTAACTTTTTAGGATTACATGGCCCATCACACACCTCCCAAGGCTGCTATCAAAGTAGAAACAATCCCCAATAAAAACAAAACAGAATCTTTTAAAAAAGTCAATTCACAGCATTTGTAGATGACAGTCAGTGGACTGGAACTGAAGAATACAGAAGAGGAAAAAAATCTGAAATTGCCACAGCCAGACAAATTAACCCAAAACATGGATGAAGAGAAACACTGGGGCGTAAAACTAATCAAGGCAAAGATAATGGATCTTCTATTCCCCTTTTAAAGCTAAATGTAAGACATACAGTAGGACCCCAATATGTATTAGAGCTACACAGGAAGGAGGGTGCTTAATCCTTCTACCCATGCATGTTATCAGTGGTAGAAATCCCTTCCACGCACAAACTTGCTTTTGTCTGTCTGTCCATCCATCCATCCATCTATCTTTTGTCTTATTAGCTGCTGCTCTAGGCAATTTAAAAGACGATACATAAATATAATATTATAGTACTATAATGAACCCCATTTTAAAACTGAGTCATATAACACAAGCAGCAGTCAAAAAGTTCACCCCGTCTCTCCTTCCCTCCCTGGTGATAGGCTCCAAATCACAGAACCACTTCCACATCAGACCCCGTGGATGGAAACATGTCATGACTCAAATGTTAAATATCAGTGTGGGGGGGGGGTGAAGGGACCCAAGATCTTTCAGCCCTTGGATCAACCAAAGGCCGGGTGAAAGAGCTCTGTCTTGCTGGCCCTGCAGAATTGTGACAGCTCCAACAGTACCCCGGGCCTTATTCCACCAGGCGTGGGCCAGGACTGAAAAGGCCCTCACCCTGGTCGAGGCCAGGTGCACCAAGTGGGCCTTTAAAAGAAATACTAGGATTGCCAGACCCCCTAGTGAAGACATGGGACTCATGGAGTCAGGCTTCACATCCCATCAGCATGCCAGTGAGGAGGAACTTGCCCTGAAAAAGAGGGGAGATCCTCCCAGTTATAACAATGTGTCTATATGCATTCTATGTGATCCAGAAGTGACACTAGCACTTCCTGGATGTTGAGTGTGATGCTCTGGTATTTGGGCAAGAACTCTATGGTAGAAGTCAAATTTACCATAGAAATATTGCACACATACCAAAAGTGTCACCTTGGAACCCTGGAAGGGAAATGTCACTTGAGGGCCACAATATACACACATTGCTATATGTTGAATGAGACTCCATGGTACTCCTGGTAAGTCCCCTACCCATTTCCCACTCATTGGCAATCCTAAGAAATACACATTTGTGTCCTCTTCTCTCCGCACTCAGATGTAGTCTGAATTTAACTTTTAAAGGCTCTCAGAGATCTCTGATTCATGTAGGTTAACCTTTACTTAACTAGGCACCAGGCAGACAGCAGAGAGGAAGGACTTCCATATTTAAGGTTCCACCCCTGAAAAGTTCCATATTCTCTAGTATTCACGCACTTAACTTCAGAAAGTGGAAACACAGAGATTAGAACTTCTGCCGAAACTTTTAGCTGCCATTCAAGCATGCCATTTAGAAGGGTTGTCAATTCTCAGACCATTTCCGCATGAGGAATCTGCCTCTGGACAGCCTCTGGTTGCTGGTGGGCTTTAGAGCCCCCTTCACATGCTGTTGTCTGCATCCTGAGGCTGTCCGGGGACTGGTTCGAGTTTTGGCCAGATTTGCCTCAGGATGAGGGAAATCACCAAATCTGGATGTGCCACTTTTTATCCCACATCCCATCGATGAACATCCAGGGGCAAGCTTGTATGGAGGTAAATCTGTACGTTTGTGTGACAGTCTTGCTAGTGTTGTCCCTCCCTTGCACCTGCCCTCCCTTTTCCATTTCCTGCTCCAAGAGAGGGGAGCGCATGATGAAGCAGCCCTCTCCCGATCATCCAGGCACGCTCCTTGTTTTTAATCCTACTGTTAATACAAATTACTCTGCGGGGTCCAGTTACCATGTCCAGCCTCTCACAAATCAGGCAGGCAAAACACAGTCCCATTTGTGTTTTCTGGAGGTAGGGAATGAACAGGGAAAGAGGGGGAGCACATTATGAAGCAGCCCTCTCCCAATCATCCACGCATGCATGTGCTTTGTTTTTAAGCCCACTGTTCACATTCAATCACTCATCGGGGTCCAGTTACCATTTTCAGCCTCTCACACATCTACCCAGAAACAGAGTCCAAAAACCATGAATTTCAAGGGCGAGGAGAGAGAATTGTTCTGGCGTTTCTCCATAATAACGCAAAAGTGTTAATTTTTTAATTGAAAATGCTTCTGTTTTGTGGCATTACTGCATAGCAATGCAGACGTGCCTTTAAAAATTTGTGGGGCTCGGGGGGAAGAAAGTTTCAGTCCACAAGAAAACCACTGTGCTGTGATTGGTGGCTTGCTGTGATTGCGAAGCCAAGGAGCAGGGGGAGACATTTGGCTTGTTTTCCCTTGCAGCCTCATTGGGAGGCAAAAAGCTTGGACGAGGTGGTAAGAAAACACGGGAGAGGTATCCCATATGGAGGGCTGAAAACGCGAGGTTTACCATCCCGTGTTTGCAAGCAGGAGGCCACGCATGTTTTACTTCTCTGTGTGGAAACGATCTCAGTGTTTGCTATTTTGCTGCAGTTCTGTACTATTCAGGAGATTTTATAGCGAGGCTTCTATCCTCCTTCAGTGGTCCAATTACTGCAATTAGAGAAAGTTCCTGGCTTCCAGATCATGAGCCAGGAAACAACAGTGCAATTGGCAACATTCACTGAAGGATTCTCCTCTCTTTTGTGGCATCTGATCAAACTCCTGTAGCTGTTGAATCTGGAACATGCCATTTCAGTGCTGGTTTAGGCCATTCATTTAATTTATATTATTATATAAGTGTCTCTTCATCCACAAGTTGAAACTGCACTGCATTCAACTCTTCATGGGCTGCTGTTCATTATAGATGGTATTTGCAAGTGCACTAGGACAGTGCTGGTGGTTACAGGTACATTAACTCTATGCCAAGTATCTTTCAAATAACTGGTAGTCCAATAATAGAGTTAATGAGTCTTTTCCATCTTGACATCCACCAGCCACCTTCCAAAGGATTTTTTTCTGATGGTTGGATGTTTCAGATGTCTCATAAAACATAACTCAGGTCACAAGGGGTACATTAATCCAGAGACCGTATCAGAAGGTTGCATCTACTCATGACTGTCAGGAGCAAGAGCCATGAAGCAGAAGAAAAACAAGGTGAATGTCCTTTGTTAGCTGATAAAGAAACATCTAAGCTATAAAGGTTTAACAAAGAATATTTGGGCACCTGAAAATAATCAAAATAATGCGTTCTAATGTTTAATTTTATTTAGTTTCTGACAATCCATTTGGGATTTAGTTGCTATCACAAAAGATGACAGAACAGCTAAACATTTCTTCGTTTATTATATACGGTACTTAATTTACTGGTTAATTTGGCACTGTTTGCTTAATTTCCTTTTTTAACATCAGAAGTCCCTAGTTAAATTCATATTTATTATCAAGAATAATTAAAAAGAAATCTAAGTCATGTCTTCATTTATTAAACTACTGATGCAGTGGAAATTTCACAAGTACTTTACAGCAGCGGTCCCCAACCTTTCTGAGGTCAGGGACCGCCTCCGGGGGTGAGGGGAGAGCCGACGCGCAGTTGCCGCACATGCGCGTTTACGTCGCTGGTGTGCCGGCGGCCACGCCTGCCTCTTCCCTTCCCTCTCGCAGCGAGAAGCTAGCCAAGCCTGGCGAGCTTCTCGCTGTGGGGGAGGGGCAGGTGCGGCTGCCGGCGGCCCAGTACCGGGCCGCATACCGGGGGTTAATAACCCCCGCTTTACAGGATGAACTATATTTTGCCATCTGTAGAGTGCAACATGCAGTCAAAAAGTTAAACTATTTTGTGTAAAAACTGAAAATTCTAACAGGCAAAATAGACCACACAAATATTTTATTAATGACTAGAAGTAAAGCCCATTGTGGAAAAAATGCAATGGACTCTAGGCAGTCCGCATTCCCTTTCAATATTCCCCCACTACCTACAGAGGTTTGGAGGGAGCATTTAAAGGGACTGGAGTCTGCATAACAGCTGATGATGACAGCTGCACAGCTGCCATCATCAGCTGTTATATGGCCCACACTCCATTTCAATAGTTCCTCCTACCTTTGCAGTCTGGGAGTATTTAAATGGACCATGGGCCACATAACAGCTGTGTGGCTGTCATCACTAGTTGTTACATGGTCCGTGCTCCCTTTCAATACTCCTCCTACCTTCGGAGGCAGGGGGGAGGATTTAAAGGGACCAAGATCTGTGTAACAGCTGATCATTACAGCAGCCTCAGGACTCTAACAATGTGAATTTGAGCTCCTCTTAAAAAACATAAATCACTACTTTTCTCAGAAATTGGGGCTTTGAGTCTAACTAGCCAGTTTTAGCACAAAAGGTTCTGAGACTTCTAAAATCTCTTGAGACAGGTTCTCTCACAAATAATACACCAGAGATGTAGATGCTTTCTCCACCTATTCAGTGGTTTTGGTTGCTTGAATACAAGGCAAACCCTGAGACAGGTCCCCTCAGTTGCTTTTTCTGAAGTTTCAGACCCTACATGGGTGGCCAAACTGTGGCTCACCAGATATCCATGGACTACAATTATCATGGTTGTTTCCTCCTGTGATTTTGAAACTTATCCTAGAAGTTTTCAATATTTCAACCAACTCCAAGTTGTAATCAAAATTCTATGCATATAATACCGGCCTTCAGCTCGCAGGTATGGGAGAGCTTTGTCCAGATACTACTCCCCTGGAGACAATGGCTGCTTTGGAGGGTGGACTCTGTGGCATTATATCCTGCTGAGATCAATCCGCTCCCCAAACCTCACCTTCCCCAGACTCACCCCCAAATCTCCAGGAATTTCTCAACCTGGTGTTTGTGATCCTTGTTGCAGCGGAGGAAGGGTTGGGGAGCCACCCTACTTGTGTTTCAGATCACTTGTGTTTAACTCACTGATTCCGCGCACTGACTATTGTTGTGAACAATTATATTGGTCAGTATTTTTCTACAATGCTAACACAGCATGGGGCAAAATATAGTACAGGGATCCTTTCCTTGCCTAGGGTTGCCAAGCTCCTGGCTGGGCCTGGAGGTCTCCTAGGATTACAACTAATCTCTTGGCTACATAGATATATTCCCCTGGAGAAAATGGATGCTATGAGAAGTGGACTGTATAGAATTATACCCTGCTGAGGACCTTCCTCTCCTCAACCCCCCCTCCCTCCCCAGGCTCCACCCCCAAAATCCCCAGGTATTTCCCAATCTGGAGTTAGTAACCCTATGCCTCCCACACTGCATGCCATCAGTGCATTTTACTGCACTAAATGACAACCTAATGTGTTATATCAGTTAATGTGTAGTATTTAATGGTGATACATTTTGTAATAACTATGAATGTTGATCCACTAAATCAGCTTCTTATTTGACTCTAAGGCTGTATAGCGGAAGATTGAGCAAACACAACCTTTATCCACTCACCTCAGGCAATATGAACCAGTATAGGGCAATTGTAGCCATTGTAGGATCCCAGGGAATCCCCTTGTACCCCTGGAACTTGGTATGTGCCAGTTGCCAAAAGCACAACTCCTTTCTTTTGACGATATGTGCATGACTGTTCAATATGCGCTGGTAACCCCGCAACAAATACAAGATTTAAAAGCATTCACCTTTTAAATATACTGTTGTATGGATTAATTTTAAATAGATTCGCCCTGGCTGATATTCATCCCTTGTCTTACACAATTTCCATTGTTTAAAATTGAGTTGCTTTTAGCCTAGGGTTGTTAGGGGTGATTTCAGGAGTGAGGCCTGAGGAGGGAAGGGAATTCAATGGGGTGTAATGCCATAGAGTTCACCTTGCAAAGCAGCCAGGGTGAATTTATCTCTGCCTCCTGGAGAAGTGTTGTAAGAGTATGGGAGATCTTCAGCCATGGCAACCCTATCTTAGCCCCAACAAGAGAGGAAAGACAGCTGTATTGTACCTCATGTTTTTTTCTTTTCTGGGGTTTTCCTCACTGTAGTTAACAGGGCTTTGGGAGAGGAAATGGATTCTAATTATTTGAATACTGAATTGTTTGAATTTGATTCGGTTTCTTCTGTGTTGCTGTGTTTGTCGATTGTACTTTTTATTGTTGTTGTTTTTTTGAGCCAGCTTGTGTCCAGTTTGAGAAAGGGAAAATATATATGCCCTAAATAAATTAAATAAAATTAGGGAAAGAGTTCACAGTCCCCAGTCCAAGTTAGACTCATCCTAGTGGTTTTTAAGGAGCTCTGATCCCAGATCTTCTAGCTAACAGATAGTTTGGCTCCCAGTTCAGAAGTCTTATGTAGATAAGTCAGTCACATCACAGGAATGAGTCGGCAGAGCCAGAGGAATTCTTTCCCAGCAGGATTTTCTGCTAAACAGGGGAATGTCCCTCTGATAGGCAAATGGTGGCATGCACAGTCTTCTTAACCCATATTGCCAAGCAGCTTATTGTGATAGAAGCACGGTCAGTGAACAAGAATTGGGTTGTTGCCATACTTTCTCTTGTACTGACTCAGTCAATTTAAGGTTAGCTTGTCCCTAAAGGCCCATTGCTGCCTGGAGCATGCTGGCTAGTGCTTAGAATGATGGCTAGCAATCATTGGAAGAGCAGAAGATAATATGCCTGCAATCTGCTCTCATTCAGCCATATCATTGCTACAAGCAAGCAAATTAGTTGGGAATTAGTGAGCCTATTGCAATGTTGTCAGCTGTGTGTCTTTCCCTTCCCAACCTTGTGTAGCCTCCAAAACACGCTTTTATTAGTGCACTTCTCACCCCCTCTCTTCTTTTGCTGCTGCATTAAAGTTTATTGCTTGCAGTAAGTTTTACTTAGCAATGATTTTAACGATCTAAGGAAGAATATCATTTAGCTGGATTAAGAAACACAACTCTCTCCTTTGCATAGACTTCCAACGTTTTAAGAGTCTGTAATGGTTGGTTTTATAGAAAATCTTAGCCCTTGTTGCAGCAATAGTTTAAGATAATGACTTTGAAGTAGCCACATTTTATATGCACTTAAAGAATATGCTGCATACGTTGATGGAAGGGCTGGGAAACAGGAGTGCCCATACAGCATATTGAACATGCACAATTATAAGTTCCGTTTATTTAATGGAGTTTGCCAAACTCCACAGAGGCATCTAAAGTTGTCTTATGTCATATTTCCAAACATATCCTTCCGAGTGTGTAATGTGAAGTGCTTCCTTTTGGTAAACTTCTTGTGTCCACCGGAACTGTCTAGTTCTTTACTGAAAAGTTTCAGTAGAAAGAGGAATGAATGGAAGTTTTCCCATTCTAGCAAGTCTACTGAGAGGGTTTTGCAAACCAGAACGGATTCTGTAGTCTGCTTCAGGCATGCATATTGCCCCAACACGTGTGGTAAGAGGACAGTACCTCCACTTCCTTGCAACTAGGACCACATTAATAGGTTGAAAGAAGCCCAGGCAATATTGTCATACCAGCAGAGAAAGGCAAGATTACAAGTTATAGCACAAAAATGGCAGACCCATGACTCCATCCTGACCACAGAACCACAAAGGGAGTGGTCTCCCCCCCCCCAAGAAAAAGGTTTGCAGCTCTGGGTTGAGAAATACTTGAAGATTTGGGAGGTGGGCCTGACGGGGAGGGACTTCAACGTGGTATAATGCCATAGAGCGGTGGTCCCCAACCACCGGGCTGTGGCCCGGCACCGGGCCGCGGCTCCCTCTCCCCACCCCCCCACCCAGTAAGAAACTTCCTAGGCCGCAAGCAAATCGGCCACAACAGCAGCTGATTAGCTTGCGGCCTGGCAAGCTTCTTTTTGTTGGAGGGGGGAGAGGGAAGCAGGGCCGTGCATGCGCGTTTGCGCCATGTGTGGCTGCAAACGCCCATGCGCGGCCGGGCGATCTCCCCCCCCCCCCCGCTGCCTCAAGAAGGTTGCGGACCACTGCCATATAGAGCCTTCCAAGGTGGCCATTTTCTACAGGGGAACAAATTTGTGTCAGTTGTAATAGTGGAAGCCACCACATGGAAGCTGGCAAAACCTTAATTTCTGTGCAGAATAAAAACAGACATTCGCAGAACACAAACTTAGTAAGGAAAGAAGCTTCTGTTCTCCCTGATCTTATAAACTGTATGTTTTTATAAGTTACCGGGTATGAAATAATGCTGTCTAAGTATGGCATCAGGCCCTCCTGTATTAAGCAATAGTGCAGACTAGAACTGTCTCTGCACTTTTTGTTGTATACATTGCTGAGTAATTGTGCTCATTGCCACTCCACTGCTGGATACCTTGCTTTGGCTGCCACTGAAAGGGAAATTCTGTTCCCCTTGGCTCTGAGATCTTTGTACATAGCTGCCTTCTCTAGTTTTTTATATGGTATTGCCAGCTTTTTAACCATTCTCAGTAGCTTTGCCTTGTTCTGTAGCTGTTAATGGATGATAATGTTTAATTCTATGCCACAAAAATCTTTTCCCACTGATTTCCGTAAATCAAGCTACTGTGAAAGATTCCCCTCCCCCAATCCCTTGTCTGTTTGAATGGTTTAAATATGCAAAGAGCAGCAAAGCATCAGGAGACTTAAAAAAGTAAAATAGTTTCATTTAGAAGAGAAACAAACTTTGTATAGAAAGAGGTAGGAGAGAGATTCCTAAATGTCATTAGGTCTGTTTGGTCTGGAGGCAAGAAGGGAGGAAGGTATGCTCAAAGGAGCAGGAAGTCTCCGAAGAGCTACTCAAGAAATTGGAGAAGATGATCCGAAAAAACATCAGGACTCCTAAGCTGACTATGCAAAATACACATCTCCACTGTCCTCTGTAGGAATTCTTATGCTGTTGATTCATGCACACTACACATCTTGCATATTCTAACACCATAGATCCTTTCCTTGTACCTGTCTTTGCATTTCAATATTGTTCTCTCCAGATCATTTATGAAAAGAAAATCCACAGAGGGCTCAGTATTGATGCTTTAATTATCCCAATGTTTTCTCCTTCCATGGTTAAAACTCAGTGTTATTCTTGTCTATGTCTCCATGTTGTAATTAATTGATCCATTGACAGATCATACTCCTCTTGTGGCTGCTAAGTTTGCTTATCACCTTTGAGTGTTTGAATGATTGTTGAACATGGAAACATTTTTTTTTAAGTTTGTGTATTAGTTTGTCAAATAGTAGAGCTAGGGGCATGTAATAAAGTGATGGGTTATGACTGGGAGGGAGAGACCCAAGTTAAAATCATCCCTTGGCCATAGGATTATTGCATTTTTTCTTTTTCAAAGGACCGACCCGTTTTGGGGCTTGTCTTCTGCTACTGTCCAATAAAACTGGCTGGAGCCTTACTAAAGCCAGCCTGGTGTAGCGGTTAGGAGTGCGGACTTCTAATCTGGCGAGCCGGGTTCAATTCCACGCTACCCCATGGGCAACCTGCTGGCTGACCTTGGGCTTGTCACAGCACTGATACACCACTGACCATGCAGTAATATCAGGACCCTCTCGGCCTCACCTACCTCACAAGGTGTCTGTTGTGGGGAGAGGAAAGGGAAGGTGATTGTAAGCCACTTTGAGACTCCTTTGGGTAGAGAAAAGCGGCATATAAGAACCAACTCCTCCTCTTCTTCTTCTTCTTCTTCTTCTTCTTCTTCTTCTTCTTCTTCTTCTTCTTCTTCTTCTTCTTCTTCTTCTTCTTCTTCTTCACCCAGAGCTACCTGCAGATCAGCTGCTACAGCTCTCCAGGCCAATGGGGTTGATTTAAAGAAGATAACTCAGAACACCACCTATACACTCTGGACCTGTTTGTATGTTGCAACGTTGTATTGTTTATTGGTTATACAATTATAATGTTATATGTTTACAATTATCAGTTATTATTGCACGGTTACCCAAATGTTTTATAAGACTGTTCCATGTATTGTTCTTGTGTTATTATGTAAACCGCCCTGAGCCCCCGGGGAGGGCGGTATATAAATTTAATAAATAAAAAATTAAAATTAAAAAATAAATAATAAGCCATAAGAAGGGAGAGCAGCAGGTGAAAAATTCTCATCAGCAGTTAGTACCTGGATAGCAGACTACAGTGAATTATATTTGTATTTTTGTGTTAGTTTATATCTATAAATGTACATTGCATATGCAAATACTATAACGGTTGTTGTCCTTTTCTGCCTTCTTTTGAGAGCTGTTGTGTTCTTTTTCGGTAAGCCATCGATGGCCACCCTGCTGTGCCATGAAGCTCACTTACCGATCCTGAGGGAGGAGATAAACAAGAAGAGTTGTTGCATTGAGAAAATGGGATGGGGGGAGGTTCATGTTTGCCACCCTCCTTGGAGGGAGAATGGAAGATATACAGGAAGAAAGAAAATAGATTGGAAATAGACTAATTGTTTGAATGGGTTTTCTCTACATTCCTTGTGTTCAGACAAATCATTAGGGTTGGACTGAATAATCAAGATTTTTTTTTCCTTTTAAAGGGTTCCAAATATAACTCTTTACAATCTTTTTCAGCAGAGATATTTGAAGACTGTATTCTCTGATTACTTTCCCCAGTATGAGCAGCAACTAATCTTTGTTTAGGAAAAATACTACACATGTGTATGGCAACCAGTATCCTTTGTCCTTGCTTCTCTGGTTTGGAAAGCCACAGAAACAAAGCAGGTTTTACCTTGAATATACACAGTTTTGTGTGTGTGTATGCTGTCTGAAGCTGTCAGCCAATGAGGCTGGGAGTTCAATCCCAGCAGCCGGCTCAAGGTCGACTCAGCCTTCCATCCTTTCGAGGTTGGTAAAATGAGTACCCAGCTTGCTGGGGGGTAAACGGTAATGACTGGGGAAGGCACTGGCAAACCACCCCGTATTGAGTCTGCCATGAAAACGCTAGAGGGCGTCACCCCAAGGGTCAGACATGACCCGGTGTTTGCACAGGGGATACCTTTATCTTTACCTTTAAGGTCCATCAAGTCGCAGCTATAGGGAATCCTTATGTGGTTTTCAGAACAAGAGATGAACAGAAGTGGTTTGCTGTTGCCTGCCTGTGTAGCAACCCTGGATTTCCTTGGTGATCTCCAAACTAAATGCTAACTTAGTTGACTCTGTTTAGCTTCTCAGATCAGATGAAATTTGGCTAGCCTGAGCCATCCAGGATAGGGTGTCATAGCAAGAGAGGCATTTTACTGATACCATCATGCATATGTTATAAAAAACCAGAACTGTAAGCAGACATATGTGAAGTCTTTGACAAATATTCAGTTCCATTCAACTCAGTGTCCCTGTGAGATTTGGAAACTGTATTCTATATATCCAGCCTCCCTCCAGAAAATACCTATTCCCTGTCTATTCAGTATTAAGTCTTTCATGTCAAATAGTGTTGAGCTTGAGTACCAATTTAGGTGGAAGAAGGCCTACAGAAGCTTTATATAAATAGAGCAAAGGTAGGTTTGAGCAATACTGTAGTTGTTCAGTCAAGTACATGAGACAGCATTAAAAACTTCTGTAATCGTCTGTCTGACTCTTTATTACTCCTGGCAGGGCCTAGGGCCACCATACCCTCCTTTCCAGAAAAGGTCTCAGAAATCAGAGAGAATGGATGTTAGCAACACCCTTGGACCCTATTATGTATGTAGGGTTTCAATAGTACTGAAATTGCTCCATATTCTACTGAAGGATTGTAATTCTACCAATCAGAGGCTCTCACTATTAGAACTTATGGACCAATGAACTGCTCCCATTAAGGACCAATCAGGAGTTTTGGTGGGCTAGGCAAAGTGTATATAAGTCTGTGTTGTTCCAGTGTTCCCTGTTCAGTATTGTTGTTACTTCAATAAAAGTTACTTCAATAACTGGTGTTACTTCAATAAAAGAGCTGTTGTTTTCAAAGAACTTTAGAGTCTATGTTCACTGAACTTTCAGAATTAATAGATCCCATTTCTGGCTAGCCACTTTTCCCTGACTGACACTGGATAGGTCTGGTCTCTCCTCATTGGCCTAAAAAGGATTGTATAGGAGTAGGCTGACCCTGGATTCTCCCAATGCACTCTCTTCAGAGGTGGGTTCATGGTGTCAGTCCTCTGCTTAAGTCTCTTTGGGAGCAGGTGAGTGTGGGGATAGGTTGCCACCTCCAGACATCTTCCCTTTCATTTTTTAAAGGCAATTGGGAGCAACAGGTGGCATCTAAGATGGGAAGTGTTTTGCAATTAATAGTTAAGACATGATGCTTTATGAGTGCAGACAGGCAGACCTAATTTAAGTGCTGTGCAATCACATGTTCAAATGTCTGATGTTTTTGTCAAATCACAATAGCAGGAAATCAATTTTGCCAGTTTGCAGCAGAGGACAGCATTACACAGCAGTGCTCTGAAATGACCAATCTATTACCTCCTTCACCCAGAATAGTTTTTCAGTTTCTACTTCTCAAGAATATAAAACATATTCTATAAAAGGTGCCAAACACTTTAAGAATGGATAAATATAAAAGTTAATTCTTTTAATAATAGGAGAGGCTAGGAGAGAAGCAAGATTGAACACAAAATCAATATGAAGAAGAGTTTGTTCTTATATGCCGCTTTTCTCTACCTGAAGGAATCTCAGAGTGGCTTACAGTCGCCTTCCCTTTCCTCCCCCTACAACAGACTCCCCGTGAGGTGGGTGAGGCTGAGAGAGCCCTGATATCACTGCTTGATCAGAACAGTTTTATCAGCGCCATGGCGAGCTCAAGGTCACCCAGCTGGCTGCATGTGGGGCAGTGCAGAATCAAACCCGGCGTGCCAGATTAGAAGTCTGTACTACTAACCATTACACCAGACTGGCTCTCTATTCATTTTGGTGACCAGGATGTTTGTCATTTAGACTAGAGGACAAAGATGTGAGCACGGAAGCCATATTTGCCAAGTGTTGCAGGGGGAATGCTATTTCTGCCATTAGGTGTTTCTATAGCTGCTAGTAAATATGATAATCGCATTTAATTTATACCATGTAATCCACCTCGAGAAAGGCAGACTTTAAATAATGAAAATTAAAATTAAAGTTATGACTCATAATTTGATAGGAGTATTAACTTTTAGGCAAAAGCACTTATTCTCATTGGCAAAGATTGGCACACAGTAGACCAAGGTTAGAGACCTGTTGAATTTAAAGCCAGGTGGCCAATATTATGGGGAATCTCTTCAATCAAAACACTAAGTTACAGATGTAAAATGAACAATCTTGAATTACATCATGTCTTTTTAAGAATCCTACTCAGTAAGGTTTTGGACTTGATCAGGGCTGGTTTATCCATGCAGCACACATAGTATGTGCTATGGCCCTGCGCTTCCAGGTGGCCCACATGGTGCCTTCCTCCCGTGGATCAGGGCCACAGCCCATCTCCTCCTCCATTTTCCTCTTTAAGGGCAGTTGGATTACATCCCTATCTGCACTCCATCCCCAGTCTGGCTGATCCCCCTGCAATTATACTGTGCTAGGGCCCCATGCATCCTTAGGGCCCCACAAATCCTTAAACCACTCCTGGGCTTGATTACTTAGAAAACAGTCTCCCTGGGTAGATCAGGGGAGGAGCAGAAGTGGCATTCTCATTGATGATTCTAAAGACTAGGTTGGTAATTTGAAACAAATTTCCCCAGTATTCATAAATGGCTTTCATTTTGAAATTCCAAAGATACTTTTGACAAAATAGCTGTATAGCCTCTTTCCAAAACCAAGCTTTCCTTGGCCCTTGAGAAATGCTGCTGGGTATAAATTCTTAAGGGTGTCCTTTGAATTCTCAGCATTAACCTGTCTTCGCATGGCAGACACTGACCTTCAAAGCATCAGTTTGGTTATAAAGATATTATATCATCAGGGACTCTATAAACACTCTGTATAGCAGTTCCTTCTTCTTTTTTGCATTCTCATGTGTCAACTGAGTTTCTTACCCTTATCGGAGGAATAGTTTTTTTTGTGATTATAGTCTGGAAATATCAAGTCACTGTGTGATAATGCCTTAGTAGAAAAAGAATGCCTGGAACATGTGCTCATACTGAAGTCTTCCAAAACTCGCTTTAATGTGCTTCAAATGTTTAACACAGCATACGCTGTGATTGCAGCTCTAAGAATAACAGCCAAATTGGCAATAAAATTGACTGCCTGCTCCTATTTAAAATGGGGAGAATAATAAAGTTACAATATTATTACAGGGCTATCGGAAAGAGAGATTTGTAATAAGTGCCATAAAGCCACTTATGGTGACCCTGTAGAGTTTTCAAGGCAAGGGACGTTCAGAGGTGGTTTGCCATTGCCTGTTTCTGCATAACAACCCTGGACTACCTTGATGGTTTCCACTACAAATACTAGCAAGGCCCAACACTGCTGGCTTCTGAGATCTAGGTGGAGTCTGCATGGAGCTTTTATTGCAATCCCAGGTTGATTCAGTCCCTGCCATCTATACGGAATGGGATTTCCATTTCGATTTGGCAACAAACATGATTGATCCGGAGTGACCCTATCTTTTCCTCGCGATATCCTGGAGTGCCTTTAACCCTTGATATTTTTTAAATCTCATGACTAAAGGTCTCTGCTTTTCCCCGAACTAACTTCCTGCCGAGCCTCCAACATTGTACAAAAGCCCTGCTTCGTCGGGAGGTCAGTTCAAATGCTTCCTGGTTGCAAAACTTTCCTCCCAAGATTTATTTTTTCTTTGTTTCCCTCTAGAATCTATGCTCCAGAACCAGCAGAGATTTGCCTCTTCTCTGAGAGGCTGCATGATGTCTGGCTGGCTGCTCGGCGCCCTCCCCCCCTCCCCCGCACTCATTAGAAAAAGAGCCCTCGAGCTGCTTCTCCACCAGCTTTCAAAAGAGGAGAAATCCTCCGCACTTCCCTCTCTCAGCTCCCCAAATGGTGCAGAGCACTTTCTGTTACAAGTCAAGGGAAAGTAATGAGAAAGACCCGAGCTCAAATCGATCTGAATTCAACAGGAATAAACAAAGTGCAGATATAGCCCTAATGAGATATGGCTTGCCTGGTCCATCCCGGTCAGACTTTTAATAACTAAGCCAGCACAAAACTAATGTTTGCATAGTGGAGTACCCAGTGTTCATTGAAAGTGAACCAAATAGAAACCACCAAACTACTAAAGTAGGGCTGCCATTTTAGAATCATAGAATCATAGAGTTGGAAGGGGCCATACAGGCCATCTAGTCCAACCCCCTGCTCAACGCAGGATCAGCCCTAAGCATCCTAAAGCATCCAAGAAAAGTGTGTATCCAACCTTTGCTTGAAGACTGCCAGTGAGGGGGAGTTCACCACCTCCTTAGGCAGCCTATTCCACTGCTGAACTACTCTGACTGTGAAAAAAATGTTCCTGCTGGCTCTCCGTCCCCACAGCTGTGGCTGTGCCCAACAGAAGAAAAATAATCAGTGCAGAAGTTGAGTCAAACAACCCACACCTACAGTTGATATCATGGCAAATTTAGGTTGGCCACTCAAGCTCCGTGTGCAAGAAAGGATGGGTGGGAGGAACAAGGGGAGCACATTATTACTATTACTATTGCTATTGCTATTACTATTACTATTACTAGATTTATTTCCCGCCTCCCCCTTTAGGCTCAAGGTGGGTCACAATAGGCTCAATCCCATTAAAATCCCCATTAAAAATAAAAAAATACCAACATGGTGGCAGAAAAGAAACTTGTCCTGCTCCCTCCCCCCCCCCCATCAATACGAGAAGATGGAGGGGAATTATGTAACTTCCAATCCTGGCTCCCAGGGGGGGGCATAGCCCTCATTTGCTGAACCCAGCCTCAACCATAGACCTGGTGGAAGAGCTCCATTTTACAGGCCCTGCGGAAAGCTGACAAATCCCGCAGGGCCTGCAGGTCACCTGGGAGCTTATTCCACCAGGTAGGGGCCAGGACCGAAAAGGCCCTGGCCTGGGTCGAGGCTAGGCACGTTTCCTTGGGGCTGGGAATGACCAATAGGTTCTCGCCCGCAGAGTGTAAGGCCCTGCGGGGGGCATAGAGCAACAGGCGGTCCCTCAGGTATGTGGGTCCCAACCCGCGTATGGCCTTAAATTTTAAAACCAATACCTTGAACCAGATCCGGGCAGCAGTTTGCAATCAGTGCAGCTGCCTCAGCACAGGCTGAATGTGGGCCCTCCAAGATGTAGCTAGCAGTTGCATTTTGCACTAGCTGTTTCCGGGTCAGGGACAAGTGTAGGCCTGCATAGAGCAAGTTACAGAAATCTATTCTAGAGGTGACTATCGCATGGATCACTGTGGCCAAGTGGTCAGGGGACAGGTAGGGTGCTAGTAGCCGAGCCTGGCGAAGCTGGAAAAATGCCTGGCCTGCTACTCACTTGACCTGGTCACACCCAGGTTCCTAGCTTGGGGCACGATGGTAAGTTGTACCCCTGCTAGGGAGGGTAGATGCACTGCCTGCTCCTGCCCCCTTCCTCCCAGCCACAGGACCTCCATCTTGGAGGGGTTGAGTTTCAGGCGATTCTGCTCGAACCATTCAGACACCGCTTCCAAACATCTGGCAAATGGTTCCGGGAGGGGGGGGGTGTCCAGATGGCCATCCATTAGGAGATAGAGCTGGGTGTCATCAGCGTACTAATGGCACCCCAGCCCAAAACTCTGTACCAGCTAGGCCAGAAGGCGCATGAAGATGTTGAACAATGTGGGGGAGAGGACCACACCCTGAAGGACCCCACAAGGGAGTCTATAGAGCTGTGAGAACTCTTATAGAAACCAAACTTTGTTTGTGCACAGTACCAACAAACCTGTTTTAATTAGAGTTTAATCTGCCACCTAGAAGCAGTTGTAGTAAGATCTCCTTCCCTTCGCCTCTCAAACAGTACACCTGCCACCAGACTTTCCAACAATTACATTGTGTTGGACTGGAGAGATACATTAGGTCAATTAGAACAAAGCTTGGATCAGAAAACCTAGGGTACATTGTCAGCTCTTTGAAAGCAACCCGCTGATAGCTTGAGCAGCACCTGTAAATGAGATCCCGGCTCCAAGAAAGGCACTTTTGCCTGGGCTTCTACTGTACCAGTCATTATTAGCTCACCATTTATAACAATTACTTCTGTAATGTGCCAAGGCGTTTTTACTGAATCAGAATATGGTTTTACATAAATGTTATGTACCCATTTATCTTTAAAGGATCCTAATTCTACATCTGCTAGGATAAACCGTTGCAAACTGCAAAAAGGCAGTTTCCTAGAGAGACCAGCAAAGCTGTTATACAGGCTCTCAATCTGTTCCTCGATCCGTCTTGCTGCTGCTACCGCTTTCGCTTGTGCTGAGCAAGCTGCTCATATCTCTGCCATGGCACTTTCCAGTCTCTTGGGCACTTCCTTCACATACATCCTTTTGATGAGCTCCTAATGGGGAAAGATAAGAGAGCAACATTAACATGGTGTTTTTATCATTAGTCATCATTATTACATATTATGCAGAATTATATTATCAGCTGGACAGATTTTTGTCAGATTCAGATGAAGACATACTGCGAAATACCTTTCAAGTGTACTGTGTGGGTTTTTGGAGAGCAAAAGAATAAACAAGTAGAAGTCAAGGATCTACAAAATCATTACACGGCATATAACTCGACCTCCTTATTTTTAGTGTATTTTAAATCCCATGCAACCACCTTTCTTGGAAGTATAAGGCTACTGACAACAAAGCAATTAAAAATATCTCAGCTAAAACATCAGATCTCAGATGGAGAATAGACTCTGAAGACGAGCTCAAGGTGCCACAAGACCATGGCTTAAGAATAAAGAACATGCAGAGTTAAGAAGACTGGTGAAATCTGTGCCTTCTAGCGGAAGCTAAGTAGCCTCACTAAACAGGTCCCCAAATTGTACCATAATTGTTTGAAATCCGCAGTCTTTAATCTTTAAAATATTAAAGCGCATTGCAGGTCTTATGTGGGGAACAGCTAGATCCGATTCCAGTACCATCTTAGAGGCCAACAAGATTTCTGGGATATGAACCTGAATTCATGGAAGTTCATACCCTGAACATTTAGCACTACTAAACTTGAATCTGTCTGTTCTACTACAGACCAACATGGCTGCCCTCTGAAACCATCTTCTTATATGAGGGTTAATGAATCAGAAGTCACAGCTGCTTGAGCCATGCCCATGAATGTTCAACATTAGGAGACATGTTTTAGCCTCACTTTGGATTTCCTTTGGATGCTGTGAGTTGACTCTGGGCTTTTGGAATGTGGGCTTTCCTCCCTTCATTTTGCAGGCTGAAATGTGTGATGTGCTTTCCACATCTGAATTGGATGGAGGCAGCCTCCCATCATGTTTTGCTCCCATTCCCTTTTCAGCCCCCCCCCCCACAAAATGGTGCCTCTTTGCACCTTTCTTTTTGTTGCTCCTCAATGCACACGTTTCCCCATTGTGGCGCCCCAAATTAGATTCTGCCTTGATGGATGAAATCACTAAGCGGAAATTTCCAAAATGCCTGGTAAGTCGATTCAGGACTGCACCGGGTAAGACAAATTTTAAAGCAGAAACGGACAGAAAACTTGGCCCTTTAAAAATGCAAATCCGAACAATAGCACTAATGCAGAAACGGTCCTGGATAAGCCAGGATAGCCACATATCATCTATTCCCAGAAGCTAAGCATGGAAAACCCTGGTTAGTATTTGGATGAGAGACTACCAGGAACCAGCTCTGAACATCTCATTCCTTTAAAGCCCTTAGGGTTTTATAACTTGCATTTGTCTATAAGAGCTACATATATATTATATATTGCATTTATTGCCCAGTTTCCTCGCTGTTCACATGATTTACATGTTATATTTTTGTCTGCCATTGATAGGTGAGTTACTTTGTCTGTGGTAAAGGCTACATTTTGTGCCCTTAGAATTAAACAGGTATATGTTTAAAATATCTCTGGGTTTACTAGTACAGCTGTTGTTTTATTAGTTTTGCCAAGATGCTTTGGGGCACAGGTGCTCTCATTTTAAAACAGGAACAGGAAAAGGGCTAAGTCAGCTGCAACTTGATGCAGGGCAGGGTGGTGGTGAGGAGAATGATTGCACTCACCCTATATCCCCTTTTTTGACAATCTAATTCTCCCAGGTAGAAAGCAGGACTCTCATTGGTCTGTATGAGAGTATACATGCATGAAATATATGGTTGCCAGCTCCAGCTTGGGAAATACCAGAAGATTTGGGGGATAGAGATGGTTTGAGGAGGGGAGCGATTTCAGTGGGATATAATGCCATGGATTCTTTCTTCCAAAGCAGCCATTTTCCCATGTGAACTGATCTCTCTCATCTGGCAGCTGAAATCGTGGGAGATCTCCAGCCACCACCTGGAGGTTGGCACTCCTAATCAAATTCAGACTGATTTCCTCTACTGTATTATTTGTCCAGCAAAAAATATCCTGACAAACAGGCTCAAAATTGTTCAACGAAATAAATCAGCCCCCCTGATCATTAGCAGCAAACAGATTGAGCTGTTGGGTGCATCTCTACACGTTCCTTGAAGAAATTATGGGCTAAAAACATAGATTGATTCTTCATAGGATGTGGGTTTAGCTATAAACAGGGGTGGAGAATTAGATAAGCAAATTCTATTAGTGATGGGGAGGACAGAGTGGGTGTTTTGATCGTCTTGAAAAACTTCTCATCTGAGGCTGTCCAATTGCTCTGCTTTCCTGATAGATGTTCTCCTCCATTGATTTCTGCTGACTTCTGTTTCACTGTACCAACCTTTCCTCTGGGTGCTCATTCTCCTTTGTTGCAATATTGATTCTGCATGCTTGGCCTGGAGCTTATGCAGGTGTGAAGCGAAGAAGGGGGGAAGTGAATAAAGCCAACAAAACAATAAGGGAAACATCCCTGAGTGTATAGAATTGCCCAGAAAGGCTATAAAAGCAGTTGCTCCAGAGTTTCTCGCTGGATAAAGTGCTATTGGTGGGGGAGGGGGGGCTATCATCTCAGTCTCTGAGCAAGGAGCAACAGCAGTCCTTCCACCTTTAATGTAAGAGGTCTTTGTAGACTCATTCAAAGTAAATTTGCACAATTACATGAGCATCTGTTCCTTGTTCCAGGTCAGTATCCCAAAGTGTTCTGCATCAGCCACCTGCTAATCCACTCCAGGGCTACAGTCTGCTATCTTAAGCACACTTGCCTGGAAGTAATCCCCATTCAGTAAACCGAGACTGATTTCTGAGTAGAAGTGCTTAGGATTGCTTCCATAGTGAACAAAAGAAAATTCTAGGAGCAAGGAAAGACTCCTCTTCATCAGATTGAATTGACACTGACTCCTGGTTTTCATTATTTTAAGGACCCCTGGTCTTCTCACTGTAAGATTAATAGCTAGGCTCCAGGGCCTAGTTATTTTGTTAAAAAGAAGAAAAAGCTGTTTCATTACAATGAATGGGGCACTACCCCTCCAGATTTAGCTAACCCCCTATTGAGAGCCAGCTTTGTGTAGTGGTTAGGAGTGTGGACTTCTAATCTGGCGAGCTGTGCTTGATTCCCCGCACCCCCACATGCAGCCAGCTGGGTGACCTTGGGCTCGCCACAGCACTGATAAAGCTATTCTGACCGAGCAGTAATATCAGGGCTCTCTCAGCCTCATTCATCTCCTTCGGGCAGGGAAAAGCGGCATATAAGAACCAACTCTTCTTCTTCTTCTTCTTCTTCTTCTTCTTTGCACAGTCTGGGTCCTGTGCAGATGTCGAAACACCAGCTGAATATGGGCCCCCCATGATATCCTAATGAGGACCCTAGCAGTCACATTCTGTACCAGCTGTAATTTTCGAATCAAAGACAAGGGCAGGCCCACGTAGAACGAGTTAAAGAAGTCTAATCTGGAACTGACTGTTGCATGGATCACTGTGGCCAAGTGGTCCGAGGACAGGTAGGGCGAAGACTGGAAAATGCACCCCATTTAATCCATCCATTTCTCTCCCCCCAGTTCGAAGCAGGGGGAGGAGTGAAACCGACTGGTGAAATGGCTTGCAAACATGTCAGCCTAACAGCAGATGGGCACACCTGCCCTTCTGTTAGGTTGGAATGGCTGCCAGCCTGGTGGGTCTGCCCGTCAGCCGCTCTATTTAAATGGCTGCATGCCATTTAACTTGTCTGTTGGCCCCCCTCCCCCCGCTTCCAAACTGCTAGGTTTAAATGACTGCAAGCCATTAAACATATCAGTTTCTCCCCTCCCTGCTTCAAAGTGGGGAGAAGCTAAACATTCAGATTAAATATCTACCAGGCATTTAATCCTTCCTGGGCAATTCCCTGCTTGAGTGTGGGTATGCTAGAGATCTCTAATAAAAGCTCTCTAATAAAAGGGGTCTAAACTGGCCAGTTCAGTTCAAACTGGCTTGCCTTGGGGCCGCCCTAGACCTCAAACCAAACAGGAATTTTTAGGTTCATGCCCATTCCCACCCACAAGTGTCACTTTTTAAGCCTGTTCCATTTAGTTCAGTTCTCAGTCAACTGAAAATATGTTTCTAATAGCTTAATTCTCACATACTTAGATCAGCCAGATGGTTTTGCATAAGCTTGGCAATGAAGTACAGTCTCAGTCTGTACTGCATGTTTGCCATGTTTGACAGATATGATATCATAATATTAAATTACTCCAGACTGGAACTCCAAAATGGACCTTTGCTTGAGATCTCTGTACCAGTCCTGAAGCTTCTTCAAGAGACCTATTAGAGAGCTGAAATACAATTTATCATCATTAAATCTAAATGAGGGAATAGTTATTTTCTTGTCCCACTGGAGCTCATTAATTTGTCAGTTGGTATAGTGGGACAGTACCAGCCAAATGTACTTTGAGTTGTGTGATGAACAATCTAGTACAATACCGTAACGGTGTTTGCTTCTTTTATTGTGGAAACTATAGCAATGTTTTACCAGATGATATTTTGGCATTTGTATCGCTTCACAGGGAACATGAAGCAACCAAGAGGCTCTGAAATATATAAAGCTGCCATCTAGGTCATTATTGTCTACCCTGACTGGCAGTTCCCTCACAGGGCCTCAGGAAGAAAAAGGTCTTTATCGGTATCCATTACCTGAAATCCTTTAAGTGGAAATGGCATGGGTTGAACTGAGAACCTTCTGCATCAAATGCATTTGCTTTCCCCGAGAGTAGCTAGATTCTACATTGGTTTGGGGGAGTCAGAGAAATTGAGGGCCTTTTCGCACGGGGATCTTTGTTGCAAATTGTTTGCGGAATGAAAAATCGCCATTTAAAATAGTGGAATTCGTCGTTATGCATACCTGCCTTTGTAGTGGAATCAGTTGCGTTTTTTAGCGTTTCCCACAGGCTTCCGGTCTCGGCAGAAATCGCTAGAAAGGAAGCGCTATTGCCAAGCTTGTCCCGCCCCTGGCCGTCAAGCAGCCAATGGGCAGCCGTTAGCATGCTCCCAAACAGCCCCTTTCCCTTTAAGAAAGGTTTTAAAAAAAAAAAAAAACAGACCCATAGCAACCAATCTAGGTAGATTCGTTGCAACGGAGAGACCCATCCAGCTGTCGTTTGATTGTATGATCGTTGGCACGCTGCCTCGAGTGATAAAAAAAAAATCCCCCCCCCCCTCTCGGCTGAATTTATGTGTAAAAAATAAAGGGACTTTATTTCAGCAAACGGGCTTTTATGTGGTTTGTGCTTAGTGACTAAAGGTGAAGGACTGAAGCCAGGGAAGCCTCTAAACAGAAAGAGGCTCGCTGGTGCGTTTATCCCCGCTCGCTCGGAGAAAAAAAAATGGCGATCGCTTCGCCGGAAGTTTGGAGGACAGGCTCAGGAGGAGGGACTTTGAAGAACCAGCAACAATGGTAACGCACAGGTCCTTAGCGCTACTGTTGCAGATTGGTTGCAGGAGTGTATCGCTATCCGGAGGGTGAATCCACTTTTCTGGATTCCCCTGAAAGCGCTACAACGAAGCGCTTTTTGCGGGTCGGTTTCAGGATTGTTGCAGATTGTCTACGACGTCGTGGGTTATGGCAAATTAGTAGCGTTTCCAATTAGTAACCATTGTGCTATTTTGAAGCCGTGCGAAATGGCCCTGAGACAATCAGCAAGCTCACAGGGTAGACTCAGCTCTGAGCGAGATGCCCTCTGCATGAAATCCTTCCTCCTCCTGTGAGCCATTGACTTCTCCTCTTCCACCCCATTTGCCCTTCCTTATTGAAATGACACCAGAAAGCAACTGACTGTGAGTGTTGAATTTTGGTGGTATCCTTGCCCCGTCAGTCAATGAGACCAGCATCTGGGAACCGTAGCAGCCAGAACTATGCAGAGAAAGGGACCATGAAGGATGAATGGCAGCCACTGAGGGTCCTCCTCCTCCTAAGCGGCTGCATCCTAATGCTGGATGTAGAATCAGATGAAGATTTTGTCGCTGAAACACATGTTATCTTCAGCTAGCATATTTAACTGTTGTTTGATACATGTTTACAGTATTTTGGATTATTTTTAGTTTTATTTTTCCCTGTACATTATTTTGTTGAAGTTGTTATGTATATGTGATTCAGATCAATTGGCCATTAAGATTTTTTTCTCTCTTATTGCTACATAATTTTACCCTCAATCTTTGGGTTTGCTTGTTCGTTTCCCATTCCTGTCGTATCTCAGGAAGGCAGGCAGCAGTGTTGCTGTTGTGCCACAGTATATCAAGGCTAGAGATTCTGTGAATTTCTCCATGAATGCATTCAACACTAAGGTTTACTGTGTTCAACAGTGTTGCTGGTCACCCAGCTGGGAAAAATTTCTGGCTATAACATATGACTTCCACGCAATTTAAATGAAACATTCAAAGATTGTACCTGTCATCTACGCGATTCTTGCCTGTCAAATTTTAGGGGCATTTCCCACGGCTTAAAAATAGCACAATGGTTGCCGATTGAAAACGCTACTAATTTGCCATAACGCACGACGTCGTCAACAATCTGCAACAATCCTGAAACCGACAATCTGCAACAATCCTGAAACCGATCAGCAATAAGCGCTTCGTTGTGGCGCTTTCAGGGGAATCCAGAAAACTGGATTCACCCTCCGGATAGCGATACACTCCTGCAACCAATCTGCAACAGTAGCGCTAAAGACCTGTGCGTTACCATTGTAGCTGGTTCTTCAAAGTCCCTCCCCCTGGATCTCTCCTCCAAACTTCCGGCGAAGCGATCGCCATTTTTTTTTCTCGGAGCGAGCGGGGATAAACGCACCGGCGAGCCTCTTTCTGTTTAGAGGCTTCCCTGGCTTCAGTCCTTCACCTTTAGTCACTAAGCACAAACCACTTAAAAGCCCGTTTGCTGAAATAAAGTCCCTTTATTTTTTACACATAAATTCAGCCGAAAATCGAGCCCGTGAGAAGGGGGGGGGAATTTTTTTTTATCACTCGAGGCAGCGTGCCAACGATCATACAATCAAACGATAGATCACATTAGGCAGCTGGATGGGTCTCTCCAGTGCAAGGAATCTACGTAGATTCGTTGCTATGGGTCTGTTTTTTTTTTTAAAAAAGCTTTCTTAAAGGGAAAGGGGCTGTTTGGGAGCATGCTAACGGCTGCCCATTGGCTGCTTGACGGCCAGGGGCGGGACAAGCTTGGCAATAGCGCTTCCTTTCTAGCGATTTCTGCCGAGACCGGAAGCCTGTGGGAAACGCTAAAAAACGCAACTGATTCCACTACAAAGCCAGGTGTGCAAAACGACGAATTCCACTATTTTAAATGGCGATTTTTCATTCCGCAAACAATTTGCAACAAAGATCGCCGTGGGAAATGGCCCTTAGACATGCAGGAGAAAGAGGTCCAGTTACATAGGCAAGTACAAACACATTTGTGCCAAACAGCTTCAAACATCTGCCAAATAGGTGTGCTTAGATTTTGCATAACTCTACATGTGCTAAGATTCTGATGATTCAAGCCTACTGCCAGCCATTAATGTCACTTTGGACTACTTATACCAGCCTTTCTCAAAAGTTTTTACCATTGAGAACCCCTAAAATATTCCTCAGGCTTTGAGAAACCCCAGAGGTAGAGTGAATATGCAGAATATGGTTAGGAAGCCTAGCTGTCTACAGGCCACCCCGGGCCCCTCCCCTTCCCACCCCCTCCAGGCCCATCATTGACCATTTTGGGAGGGGAAGGGAGGTTGACATGACCATATATGGTTATATCACCCAATAAATATTTAACCAATTAAATATATATATATTAATTAACTCCCATCCAAGCCTGTCAAGAAACCCCAGGGTTTCACAAAACCTTGGCTGAGAAAGCCTGGGTTAGACAAACAGCAATGGGTCAGACTTTATTAAAACCTCAGCATGTTTTATACAATTTAGGCTAGATTTAATTTTCTATTTGAACAATTACCTGCTGAGCAGAACAATTACGCAGCAAGGATAGGGAAGTAGTAGACCTCAACTGGGCTCTGTGAGAAAGATGGCCTTTGTGATGGCAGATAGGCAGGATTTAATTTTTGAGCTATAAATTTATGATTAGTCAGTTGTAATGCATCGCATGGTTAGGAAGGAAGACAATGAAGCAACCTGGCAAATAGCCACAAGTGAGTCAGTGAACAGTCAAACAGATCATCAAAAAAATCAGCTCTACCTCTTAGGCCAGCAATATAGGAATATTTTCTGAATGGCTCCCCTAAGTTTCTCCCCTAAGAATTTCCTTCTGGACCTGAATGTCCATTGACAAGGTCAGCTCAGGGACATTGTCAATCTCTCTCTGGCTATGGGGGAGTTCCCAGAGTTGCTAAAGGAGGTAGTGATTTGCCTTCTTAAGAAACCATCTCTGGACCTGCAGGACCCAGCTAGCTACCGCCCAGTGTTGCATTTGGCATTCCTGGGTAAAGTAGTTAAAAGGGCCGTGGTGGACCAACTCCTGGCGTTCTTTGAGGAATCTTTGGCACTTAACCCATACCAGTTGGGCTTCTGTCCTGGCCACGGGGTAGAGATGGTACTGGCTGCCTTGATGGATGACTCCTGTCACCAGCTGGATTGAAGCCTTGCTTGTTCTGTTAGATCTGTCAGCCGCTTTTGATATGGTTGACCATGAACTGCTAGTCCACTGCCTTTCCAGGATGGGGATATGGGGCACAAACCTTGGCTGGATACGTCCCTTTCTCCACAAGCAGACCCAGAGGGTTGCAGTGGGAGATGAGTTGACGCACCCTTATGGGGTCTCAAAGGGCACAGTTCTCTCCCCCATGCTCTTCAACCTCTTTTTGCGCCCTCTGGCACAGCTGGTAGAGTTTTGGGCTGGGCTGTAATCAATATGCTGATGGCACCCAGCTCTATCTCCTCATGGATGGCCATTCAGACTCCGCCCCCCCCCCCGGAACAGATGTTTGGAAGACATTGCTGAATGGTTAGAGCAGAGTCGCCTGAAACTGAACCCCTCCAAGATGGTGGTCCTGGGTGGTAGGGGGGTGGTCTACCAACTCTGGCTGGGATGCAACTTATGATCATGTCCCAGGCCAGTAACTTGGGAGTGACCATTGATGCCTCACTGACTTTAGAGGCACAGGTCAAGAAGTTAGCTCACCAGGCATTTTCCCATCTTCGCCAGGCACGACTACTAGCGCCCTACCTATCATCTGAACACCTGGCCATGGTGATCCATGCAACAGTCACCTCCAGAATAGATTTCTGTAACTTGCTCTACACAGGCCTTCCCTTGGTCTTGATTTGGAAATTGCAGCTGGTGCAGAATGCAGTTGCTAGTGTCCTCATGGAGACATCTTGGAGAGCTCATATCCAGCCTGTGCTGAGGCAGCCACATTGGTTGCCAGTTGCTGCCCGGATCTGGTTCAAGGTTCTGACCTTCAAGGCCCTCTGCGGTCTAGGTCCCACATATCTGAGGGACAGCCTTTTGCCCTATGCCCCCTGCAGGGCTTTGTGCTCTGCAGGTACCAATCTATTGGTCGTTCCTGGCCCCAGGGAGGCACGCCTGGCCTCATCCAGGGCCTTTTCGGTCCTGGGCCCTGCAGGAGCTTTGGCATTCTGCAGGGCCTGCAAAACGGAGCTCTTCCACCAGGCTTATGGTTGAGGCTGACATGGTGAGGAAGATCTGATGGGGCCCCCCAGTGCTAAGAGGGCAGCACTTGCTTCCTCTCCCCACTCCTCTCCTTTATACAGATTTTGGGAGGAGTTGGTGCGGTTGAAGACCACCATAATTTTTTTAGGAGTCTGTTTTATTGTATGTATATTGTATGTCCGCATTTGTTTTAACGGGGTTTTACTGGGTTGTATATGGACAGATCATGGCCTGCTACGAGCTGGTTTGGGAGTGGCAGGAAATAAGCTTAAATAATAAATAAAATAAATAATAAACATTTTTTGCCACTTTTCCATCCTGTCAGTCATGGTTGTGATTAGGGTTGGGTGCTTCGGCATCCAAAGTGGCCGTTTGCGCCTGAAGCAGCCAGCGCCATGCCGCAGGAGGGGAGCCACCAGCACGCCTTTGGGCGCACACATGCAGGTGCAGAGCTCTGTGCCTGCCTATGTCCATGTGCTGGCACCTGTGCCTCCCCTCCCCACTGCGTCATGGCGCTGGCTGCTTCGGGTGCAAACGGCCACTTTGGGCACCAAAGCACCCAACCCAAGTTGCGATCCTGAGGGCACTGAATAGAGAGTAAGCCCTATTGAAGTCAGTGGAATTTACTTACAAGTATATGTGCTTAAAGAGCCCCTTGTGGCGCAGAGTGGTAAGGCAGCAGACATGCAGTCTGAAAGCTCTGCCCATGAGGCTGGGAGTTCGATCCCAGCAGCCAGCTCAAGGTTCACTCAGCCTTCCATCCTTCCGAGGTCGGTAAAATGAGTACCCAGCTTGCTGTGGGGTAAACAGTAATGACTGGGGAAGGGAATGGCAAACCACCCCGTATTGAGTCTGCCAAGAAAACTCTAGAGGGCATCACCCCAAGGGTCAGACATGACTGGGTGCATGCACAGGGGATACCTTTACCTTTACCTATATGTGCTTAAGGCTGCACATTGACTTTCCTGGTTATCTGTGTGCCATTGACACATCCCTTCCTCGATGCTATTTTAGACAACAATCTTGCAACATACACTAGAATTTAAGACCAGATATGACTCTTGGTATTATTAGTATTGACTGCCTGCTCAGACAGTAAGAATGTGCAATTAATTTCCAAATGAATGAAAAAAGAACCACCATACCTCAGTTAATTACTTTAGTTTGGTTAATAAAAACAAATGGGAATATCAGTGAATAAATGCCATTAATTTCATTAGTGCCTGCTTCTGTTTTACCTTTAATTCCCATGTGTTTGTAATTGCCTATGCATGTCTTTCTCCTGCATGTCTAAAGTTTGACAGGCAAGGATCTGTTAGACGAGGGGTACAATATTTGAATGTTTCATTTAAATTGTGTGGAAGTCAAAAGTTAAAGCCAGAATTTTTTCCCATTCAATCAATGGAAACAAAAGCAACAATGAAGGCAAAAATGTCATAAAAGTGTGATTAAAACAAAAGAAGCTTTTGAGATGAAATATATATATATATGAAAATGGCAAACAAAAATTACATTCATGGCATTATTCCATGCTAATGCCCAGCAATGGCAGCTGCATTGAAAGATATGTAGTGCTCATCCCATGGCAAAAGCATCTCCGTGGCCTGCTCTTATTTAGGTGTCCAGATGAAGAATGAGTCAACTGCTGAAGTCTGTATTTAGCTACAGCACCAAAACGTTTTCTTACCTCTAAGCATCCCTTCCCTCAGTGTTAGTCTCTGCTTGTCTTGAGCTTCGTAAGTCGTTTGATCAAAAGAAATCTGTAACCTGTTGACAAATTCTACTGCCCTATTTGGACGGCTTTTTTTGCTTAAGATTCCTGTATTGGAAAAATAATAGCCTTCCGAGATGGAAAAGATATTGCCCATCGTAAATAATCAGCGCTGAAGATTAATGCTTGCAAAGGGGATGCGTTTGTAATCATACCGTTAGTGTGCACCGAATACCTATGCCAGGAAACATCATATCTCATTCCAGTCCCATTTGAAAAGATCGTCTTGCTAAATCATTTGTCATCTGAAAAATGCATTGACATTATTAATGTGATATACGTATTTTTCATTCTAACCCTTGAGAAAGCCATAGAATACAAGGTTCCTTAGTCTTCCTCAAAACGTTTCTGGGTTGGCTGTAATTCTATGTACATTTCTAGTCAGTCTGAGAAATTTTATGTTACTTTGGAAATTAGGGTTGTTGTTTAAAAACAAAGATCTTAGCCAGTTTGCTAATTCTTCCAGGCCATTTTCACTTTTGCCATATAGCACACCAGAACCAAGATGTGGCTGGGCCTCATGCTCTCCCTCCTGTTTCAATACTTCTGCCGCCTAGTAACTTGGACAGAATAGAGGCATAAATACAGATATGAAGAGTCTTGTTTATTGCCATTTAAAAAAAATGGCTGCATATGAGAACATCTGTGCTCAGCAAGAATCTTGCTCCAAACATAGGTTAATTGCACCTTTGTTGAAGGAGGAGGGTGCCTGAAAAAGGAGGCGTTTAACCATTTCCTCCTGGCCTTCTTCTGTGATTTAAATCATAGGTACAATTAGCTCTACATGGGGGGAAAGAACACCATAGCACTTGTACCTGCCTTTTCCCTCCTGTGGCGTTAATGGCAGCCTTGGAAGGGCAATTTAAACAACTGAAGAAACATGATAGGAATGCTGCCTTCCCTATTGTTGTGCTAATTTGCTTTTTAAAATCCTCCCAGAAGCCCTAATTTGCAACACCATGTCTCCTTTGGCCTGTTGGCAAGCCACTTTCTCTTAGCCTCGTTCCCCACCCCCAGCCCCCATCCACAATATGGGAATAAGAGGTCTATCTTACCTTACTGAGTTGTTCCAAGTGGGTGGCCGTGTTGGTCTGTCTGAAGCAGCACAACAAAATCAGAGTCCAGTGGCTCCTTTAAGGCCAACAAAGATTTATTCCAGGCATGAGCTTTTGAGTGCAAGCACTCTGAGTCCGAGGAAGTTGTTGTAGGGATTAGGACAAGATCATGAAATAGAAGTACCTTGAACACCTGAAAAGTGCCATATAAATGTGAAGTATTTTATTACGGGATACAATGAGGAAGTTAGACCAAGTTATGCAAAACAAGGTAAAATGATTCAGAACCACATAATTACTGGAATGTGAATGATGTGCTACCTAGGCCAGGCACATCCGTGTCCAATGAAGTGAAAGACTTTAGCTGTCCTTCATCCTGGATCTATTTGCTGAATTAAAGGCTGGAAGTAGCAGAAAAGATGAAACATAAAGGTGATGAGTTGCCTCCAGCAGTGCTTAGGGGAATCATAATGACTTGCATTTACATAGTGTCTTTTATGTTTCCAGTGCAAATGTGCCACAGGTTTCTTCCCTAAGCAGTTGCTGTTCATTTTAAAGCCATTATGGCCTCATCATGCACTCCAGACATCATTAACAATTGTTATGAGCTATTACCTGAGGTATTATATGATTAGTCCAGGACTTTCTTGGAATATGATATAAATCCATTGAATACTCTTTTGGCTCAGCCACCTTATATACCAGAAATGTAGCACTGATTTTAACACTCTCCTTTTTTAGTTTGTTTTTGAGAGGTTATTTCAAGTGGATTTGTTCAGTTCTCACATGACTGAAAATGTCTTCCGAATGCTCGGAAACATGCTGAAATCATGAGCAGCTGAGCCATACGCTACTTACTCTTCAAAAATTCAAACAACATGCAGAGGTGGAGTTGTGATGGGAACTCTTGGTCTGTAAGTTGGCCAATATGCCGATACCCGTACATGGTTTCTTCCTCGCAGCCCTCCTTTATGACTCCAGAAAAGTCCATTCTTGAAATTGCAGGAGGCATGGAAACTGCTATCCATACAATTAAGGAGACTGTACAAAAGGATGTGAAATTGCCCTCTCTCTTCCATAAACCCAATACCTCATTGAAACCTCGGCTACGTTATCCAAAACAGAAAACTGATTTGCTTTGGATTTGGATGGATGGATAGATAACATGGGGCTTAGACCGTGCACAGAGGTAATAAAGACGACAGTCCAAATTAACATTTGCCAAACTTAACATTTCCACAAACAGCAAATGTGACGTTTTATGTCCACGAGAGTGTCCAAAGGATAATATGTTCTGTTTGTTCACAGTGCCTACACAGAGCCTTACAAAGTGTGCCCTATCTCTGTGATTCCCATTGAGGATGTCACGTCAGATGAGGAACAGAAAAGTTCTGGAGATGAAGACAGTAACCAGGGAGATTCCAGCCTCGTCCACAAGGTAAAAGCCTGTTTATCCCCCTTTACCCATTTGTCAGAGCAGATATTCCAGAAAGTGATGGGCAAGAGAGAGAAAGACGCATACATAGAGAAGAGGAGGAGGGGAACCAGAACCACCATGATGGGGGGGGGACTATGGATACTAAATTCTGGGGCCTCTGAGCCTATTTGGTGCCTAGGGCAGGTGGGTGGGTGGGGTTTGGTGATGCAGAGCTAGGTAGGCCAGCTGGTTTGTGGAGGCTCACATAAGCAATAAAATACAGTAAACCAATAAAATATAATTAAGAACCCCCTTCCCACCCTCCCCAAACACCCCAAGATCCCTCCCTACAACTCCAACTTACTGCTTCCCTGTAGACAGCAGCAGAGGGGCTGGCTGTCCCCTCAGTGCATCCCCATGGAGCTGCTGTGGCCTGCCAAGGGGCTGGTGCTGCAACTGCTGTAGCATAGCTGAAAGGGTGAATGAATGGAGGGAACCCTTATGGGCTCCTCTCCACTGTGACAAGTGGGCATCAGTGGTGGGTGTCAGGGATGCGAGCGGGGGTGCCTAGGGCTGCCAGTGGCAGGCAAGGGTTGCAGCATCTGTGGCTCCCTCCCATGCCCTCTCCATTGAGTGGCACCCGGGGCATGTGCCCTGTTTGCTGTACCCTAGATGCACCTCTGCCTCTGAGTGCCTGACAAGTTACTGCTGATGGATGGTAGCAATATACCTCTTCCAACTGAACATCCTTTGAGTGTTCTTCTCAATGTGAATGGGGTCTCAAGAGAAATTTTCCTAGAATTCATGTGTCTTTGGATAGGAAGATCCAGGATGTGAATAGTTATGACAAAACAACATCCATGGCTGTGCTAATGCAGCCTTTTTCTGGAGTAGTGTCAGGTTTCAGCAACCCTGAGGGAAATAAGATAAAGATGGGGTTTCCTCGTTTTGCCTTCTTTCTTTCCCTCTTTTGCCTGAAATGTTTATTTCCTGGAAATGATCAGTATGGGAAAACTGTGCACTAGTGAACCGTTGCTTGTTGACTGTCATATATGCTTACATAAAGCTATTGTTAAGCAGCTACAGTTTAAGCTGTGTATATGCTCTAATAACAAGACCTCAGGCACCAAACCGAGAGGCTTTCAATAGGCACCTCTGATATTTTCAGTATGACAACCTCTTGTTTAATTCTGTCAAGTCAAAGGACCTTCAAATATCACTGAAGCATCTGAAACGGCACGAAAATAATCTGCAAGCACACATGTCACACAACAAAATGGCCTCTGATACTAGAGACCTCACAAAAACTTCTTTCAAGGTCTCAAAGACCATTTTAGGTTATCAGAGCAACTCATGAGAACCATCACAACCTTTTAACAGGGTACCAGGGAATCTGGAAGCTTGCTGGGGCGTTCGCTGGCATTAGCTCATGGGAATTGTAGTCCATGGACATCTGGAGGGCCACAGTTTGACCACCTCTGAAGAAGATACTTGGTAAAAGGCAATGCAACTTCTGAGAGATTTCCCACAACACTTTACAGTAGTCAAAGGCCTTGGCATTCTCAAGTGACAAGAGCAGGGCCAGTGTATGTGGGGAATGGCTTTTCTCAAGGCTGGCCAAGCAGTTGAACGGAGGGAGCACTGAGTGTGTGTGTGTGTGTGGGGGGGGACAGAAAGAGGAAACTGGGGTGGGGGGGTGTCAGTGGACACAGAGAATAAAGGGGAAGACAGCCAGGGGATTAAGTAAAGTGGAAAGTGGGAACTGGTATGAGGAATAGGATATTTCCTCTCCAAGTTCCCCTTGTTGTAATATAACATTATAATATAGTATACTAATATACAAACTGTTGACAGGGTTTTAGTAAACTGGCGGTATATCTCTAGTCTTATAATACTTCTCACAGTTAGTTATTGCATATATGGGGATCAGCTTGATATAGTGGTTAAGAACATTGGCCTGTGATCTGGAGAGCCAGGTTTGATTCCTCACGCCCCCACATAAAGTTGGCGGAGTGACTTTTGGTCAGCAACAGTTCTGACAAAGCCCTCTTAGATTCCATAGAAACTTTCGCCACCCTGTCGAAAAGCAACAGTTGAATGATGAAATGCGAATAAATTGTTCAAGTACCCAACATAGTCATGAAACCATTAGAGCAAGATGAAGTAGCTGTAAAACAAGAGCGAATTTCAGTGAACTGTCACTTAAGAAGAGTTGGCAGATGTAGGTTGGTTTGGATGCCAAAAATAGTACTAGGGATTTGGAAATGAGCTAATCTTGTGAAAACAGTGTTTGGGCAGGTCTACTAGCAAGGGCTAACTTTAATTATTTTTTAAAATGTTTTTCTGGTGGGTCTATGGTTTCCAACTCCCAAGGGAATATCAGCCTGAATAAAGGCATGAGATCAGCTCACAGATAAGATCTTATTACTTTATCCAGAAAACGTGCTTTGTATTATTGCTACTTCTACCCAGTTGTGGCCACTTGCGGGAGATCTGCTATATGAGACATTATAAGCCCATGAATTTTGGTAGTGTCCTGTCTTTTCATGTAATTTAACAGGAACATGAACATTTATCCTCTGCTCTGGTGAGCCAAGAGTTTTAGAAATGAAGGAGGCATTCAAGGGAACCATGGTATATATAGCCTGTTGCTCTATTACCATTTTATTCTATCTTCCCAGTTTCAGCAAGTTTAACCTTTATCTCAGAAGTCACATTGGGCTTTATCTTTCTTTTAAAATGTATCTGGAGGGTCTGCTTTTTAATTTAATTGTACATTTGGATTTTAAAAAAAGTCTTTAGCAGATGGTGTCAGGCTAGAGCAGTCCCAGCTGAGGATGCTGGCATTTTTAAACCTCTGTGAAAGTCCTCAGAGAAATGGCTGCCCTTCATATAGACTAAAATAACTGGACTTTTCTCTCTAGTTCACCCCTGCTGAAACTACCTAAGAGGCATGTTAGGACCACCCTTCACATGAGTACCTCTTCACTGCCTATATTTACTCAGCTGAATAGTGCAAAGGTGACCTTGCCTTTTGTAGACTGTTAAACAGTGAATTTACTAGAAAACATTGCTAGAGGGAGATGACAAAGCTTCTTTTCGCTTTCCCCCATGGAATCCCCATTAAATGGCCACTTTTAGATAACAAGGATGCTTCAGTAGAGTGCTGCTTCATCCTTTTTTTTTATTCCCAGAACCAAAAAATCCATGTATATATAGTACCAGGCACTAACTGTGTAGGCACTCTTTTCTGTGTAGGCACTCAATGGCACGAACACTTTCAGCAAGCATATCAGCTCCTCTGTACAAGTGCTGCATTTTTTCCTTTCCTAACCCCATTTTTGTATGTGCCTCTGTGTTTGTGGCCTCTTTTCTCCATAATGACTTCTCTTGGTACCTTCTCCTCATTGTTACAACAGGCAAAAACACACCCCATGTAACATGGGGACCATATGTGTGGGAGTGTGGTGATAAACAGTTTCAAGAGAGTTGTTGGCTTCACATCTCTCCTGAACTCCCTTCCCCTCCCCAAACTCTACCCTCCCCAAGAAACACCCACAAATCTTTGCAAATTTCCCAAGCCAGAATTGGCAGTCCTAAATCTCAGGTCTTCATCAGTATGTGGTGTTTTCAAATCTCACTGCAGAAAGTCACCACAGAGTTTTTGCAACATCATGAACTCTAGGTTTAAGTTTTCTCCTTTCTCCCATTGCTATGCTTCTAGCCTGGAGAATACTTTTTGATTTGCTGTTGATTAAGCAGTTGAAGCAGATGCCGGTGTTCCAACCTGATCTTCCCTGGATGCTTTGTCTAGCTCTTCCGTGATTTTTTTGTGTGTGCATATAAATTTTTACTTCATTTTTACTGCATTTCTGCCCTCCCTTTCTCTTCCAAGGGGACCCATAGTAGCTTATCTCATTCTCTTGTCCCCCATTGTATTCTTACAGCAAACTATCTAGATGTGTGCCAAAACAGGATAGGGGAACAGATCATAGAATGAGGGGCAGAACAGTCAAGAAAAACCATAGCTTTCCCATTTCCCAGTGAAGTGGTAGTACTTCCCACCCTGTGCCTGCAATTTCTGGCTCCAAGTAAAGAAGAAATTACTCTTGTTTGGGTAGGTAGACCTGCCCCCTCGCTATCTGCACTTGAAATTCTAGGCCACTTATGCTATTTATTTCATAGGACTTTCGTGGCAAATACTGATTTTTATTTATCAGGCCAGACTTGAGCATTCACTTAAACCCCTATGTCTCCCCAGCCAGTTGCTTGTTCACCATTTACAGTTACAGGGTCTACATATTCCTTATTTAGATTTTCCTGCATTTTCCAGACTCGCAGGACCCTTGGTGGTCTCTCTGTCTGTTTGCACCAAAAAACAACTGTTTCGGGTAAGGGATGGCCAAAACCCACAGCCCAGGTGGGACACACCTGCACCATTCCACCCCAACCTTAGCCTGCAAGCATCTACCATCATCTCCGCTATCCAGTTGATCTGTCTGTCTATTTGCACCAAAAATACAAACTGTTGCTGGCAAGGGCTTGCCAAAGCTCACAGCCTAAGTGAGTTACACCCATTCCATTGCACTCCATCCCAACCTCAGCCTGGAAGCCTCCTGCCATTGTCTCTACTACTGCTGCTCATCTCTACACTATAAAGGTCTGCTCTGCAGGCAAAAATTGCTGCTTTAGAGGGTGGACTCTGAAGCATTGTACCATTTTAAGTCCCACCTCCAAACCTCAAGGAATATTTCCAACCTAGGGGTAGCCAACCTCCAGGTGGGGCCTGGAGATCTTCTGGAATTACGGCTCATCTTCAGACATTTATAGTCCAGGCAGAAATGAATGCTTTGGAGGATGGACATTGCTGTTGTGCAAAAGAAACATTTGAGCCTCCCATACAGGTTGTTGTGGAGATGAAACACGTGAGGCCTACTGCACAGGGTTGTTGTGCAGATGAAACAGGATGAAACCCCTGCAACAGCATCCAATTTCATCTGCACAACAACCTTGTGCAGTAGGCCTAAAAAGTTCAGAGAGTGGTGGAGAAGAGACACGTGTGGCTTGGCTGTCTCTTCCCTCCAGCAGTGAGGCCGGCAACAGCAGTATTTTAAGTGAGAAGGGACTTTTCTGAAGGGAAAAGCTTTCCCCCCCCCCCCGAAAAGGAATGCCCATGCATGCCCACAGATTCCCCTGTGTTGCTCTCAGAAACACGTCCCTTGCCTCAGTCAGGGGTTGTTAGAAGCTCCCTTCACAGCAGGCCTGAAGGGAAGGGCCGGTACAGAAACCTAACCAAGAGCAACAATTGGCCCTCAGTGGGGCATATTTCACCAATAGGAGGCTTTGGAACCTTCAACATTTTGTCAGGGTGTACGGTCACAATTTTATGTATATAGACTAGCTTCAAAGCCCGTTCTTAAGAACGGGACTTGAAAGGGCCCCCTCCCCTGGCCCCCTCTCCAGGCCAGGCAGCTTAAGGTGGCTTTGGGCCGCAGCTCGCAGCCGGATGAAGTGGGGCGGGCGGGGGCTGGGCAGCTTGTTAACAGGGCCGGGACAGAGCTCCTTAGCAGGCAGTCAGCAGGCCAGGAGACTCAGCCTAGCAGGACAAGAGGCCCTCATTAGCAAGCCCTCCACCATGACCCTTTGCCCAGGGCCCTCTCCCCTTACCTGCTGTTGGCTCTAGGCACTGAGGCGTCTGAGAGCAAAGAGGCTAGCACCCAGGGACGGAGGGTGGGAGCTGCAGGGGCAGAGCCAATCAGGGCAAAGCTGGCTGCATTCTGATTGGCTCTATTCCAACTTGGGCAGCCAGACACATCCCACCCCTAGGCTGTTTCACAAATATATAGAGGAACAACAATGGATAGGGATAACATCAGCCCGAAAGGGACTTGCTGGCATATGGTACTGGAAAAGGCATTTCTGCTGATCCATGCTAAGGCAGCAGCTTTGTAGCAAAAATCATTGTGGCTCAGACTTTAGCTCAATTTTACTATATGAGTGGAGCTGCAACTGCTTTCAAGCATGTAATGAATCTGTTTGCAGCTTTACGGCAGACTTTGAAGGCCAAGCTAGACATGAAGGGGGAAGCAGGGTTTTTCTTCATAGCTCTGCGCTGTTCCAGTTACAAAGTAGGATGGTGGAGAGCTCAAATCAACAACCTAGCAGCTACAGTGACTTGATATGTTTTGATGTTAAATGGTTTTATTGATTAATGTATATTATATTTGTTGTTAGCTGCCCCAAGAAGGCTGTGCCAAGAGGGACAGTCATAGGAATCCAGTGATTGACAAACAGACACATTTATTTATTTCTGCAACAAAAACTAAATATGGGTAAAGGGAGTTAAATGCTTTCCCTTTTCTTATCTTGCTTTCCTATACTTAAAAAAAGAACAAAAAACAGAGGTACTTTTCCTCCCCAGTCCTTCTCTAACATCATAAATGAACTGACTTTGAGAGAGAAAAACCTGAATCAATGGAGCACAATGACCTATGTCTGCGGAATGGAGAAAGTTCAGCTCACCATGCTCCTCTGCACCTTCAGCTGTAAATATTAGACCATGCCTGTTTTATATGTAGACAATGGAGACAAGGGAATAAACAAACATGGCTGCCCGAACAGCCTCCAGTTTGGCTCTAAGATAACCACTGCTCTGGAAGTGATGTTCATGCAGACAAGCTGAGAGTTATATCCGGAAAGTCGAAAAATTTCATTGTGAAGATGAAATTGGATTAATGTGGTATCAGCAATAATGCTAATGTTTATATAGGAGAAACTCAGGATACAGATGTTTAAAGATTATAATAGAAGCAATTAAGTGTGATTTTGGATTTATAGAAAGTCATTTGCAGCTGTGGAGTAGGCCTGCTCACCATTTCCTTTAGAGGTAGAAGAAATAAAAAAGGAACATTCATTATGCTTAACTGCTGCCTGGGGTTCAGTACAAAAGTTAATGTGACACACAGAGCTAGGAACATTCTCCCCCATATGTCTATTCAGCTTGATTCTCCTCCAAGGGGAAATTCAATTTATTTTTCAGAGAGAAACAACAAGGTAAAGCAATTGCTTGGACGTATATATGATACACACATGGACGGAGCCATGCTATGATAATAGTGGCATGGTGCTAAGTATTGAGTTCCTACTGCTGACATATCTTGAACTTGCCCTGATCTTGCAGTGCACTCTGAAGCAGAGTAAGCACTGTTCTTAGTCATCAAAGTCAATGGGGTTTGAGGAATACAAGTCTGCTTAAGATTGTGCTATTAGCTGGGCACCACAATAAACCATGGTCTGTAAACCACGTGTTGATCAAAATCCACTTCATTGTGACTTCCTCATGCAAACAGTGAAGCAAAGCACAGTTAGTCAGTTGGCAACAAACTGGGATTTCAAACTATAGTTGTAGCTAGTTTATTAATCAGTTTGTACTAATTGGGGTTTGATGTGGCAACTGAATTCTCAAACCACAGTCTGCTGAGCATCAGCATCTCTTGCCTCTATGCTTGGAACGCTAGCTCAAGTTGCATGGTTTATCATGATATCTGAATGGAGCCCAGGAGCCTGAGAATTGGCTCTCCTATGGCTCCATTCCACTATGACTTCTTCATAGTCATTCAATGGAGGATGTTTTTTTTCCCCTGATAGAGAAAGGCTTCTTATGAAGGAAAGAAGTATTTTTTTGTTGAAAGATGTCTTCATTTGTCAGAGAAAGATCTAGTGGAAGGGGGTCATAGATTCAGACCTAGTATTAGGGGATCATAGGATCCAATCCTTAGTCTTACAACTGACTTTAGGATTGTGCAGAAAGTGCTTCAGATAAATGTCCACTACCTGCAGGAACAGCCTGTAATGAGAGTATGACAGGAACCTCAGATTAACATGGGTTTGTTTGTGGATAGAGGGGGTTAAATCCTAAAGTTCATCCAGGAGGGGAAGGAGAGAAACATATGGCGGCATATGGTCTGGGAATGGTACAGACTGTGTGATTCATATTCTATCATTTGGTTCAGCACTCGAAGCCAAGATAAATAAGTTTTAATTTCTTGTCCTGGCACCCTAAAATCTTTTTTCAAACTTTTGAAGTGATTGGTCAAGAGGAGGCTTGGAGGGAAACTTTGAGCCTTCCCATCCCAAATTTGACTGGATTAACAAAGATCCTTCCAAATGGAGTGATGATTGATAAAAATGTTGGCATGGACTATGAGGTTGCTGATATGTAAGCATGCCTTGCCAAGCTGTGCTAGGAAGCTCTGCCATGAACTCATTCCTGGGAGAGGAATATAGAGGTTTTCTTTCAAAATTAGGTAGATCTGTATAAGAATATAAGAAGAGCTCTATTGGATCAAACCAATGTTCAATCTAGTCCAACGTCCTGTCTCATGCAGTGGCCAATCTGGTTCAACAACAGGACATAGAGGCCAAGGCCTTCCCCTGATGTTGCCTCCTGGCTCTGTGATTCAGGGATTTGGTGGCTCTGAATTTGGGGGTTCTCTTCAGTCACCATGGCTAGTAACCTAGCCACAGATGACACCATGACTCTAGCTAATCCACTTTTAAACATATTTAGCCCTGTAACTTTTACTTTCTTTGCTTGGTATTCTGTCTTTCATGATCTGTCTTCTGATAGGTCCTGATTATCAGTGTTTTATTAGGATTTATGCTTACATATTAGAGATCTGGTCTCTTAATGATCTAGAATGCGAATTGACTGCTTAAAATCTCACCCATGTGGCCCAGCCATTCTTCTATGCAAACAGGATACAGCCAGGTGATGAAAGGATAGCCTCAACTGGTTGACTAAGAAAGGGGCAAGAGTCCATACCTTCATCCCTCTTTTTCTCACCCCTCCCAGTACTTCCAGTGTCCAAGAAAGCCAAAGGAGAGTAGATCTTTTGGCAGTGGCAGATTTCTGCTAGGTACCCAGACCTAAACAGTTGGGGTGGGGAAGTGTTTTACAAAAATTTGGTGAGGCTTTAAAAGAATCTAACTGTGGACCCTCTTGGTCTCTTGGCCAGAGTCAAGGGAAGAGGTATGTTAATGATACAGCCATCTCCATCCAACTTTGAATGGCCTTGTGAATGTGCTTCATGCACTGGAAATGCACACCTAGTTGCACATTTAATTTGCACATTACCAACTGATGTATTTACAACTGCTGTAAATATACCTGTAAAACAATTAGCTACATTAATTCAAGGTCAACAGCAAAAGCTGCTCCATTGTTTAAAGAACAGACTGTATTAATTCCCAGTTCAGACCTTAGAGCTTCAGGCTAGTCAATTTATTAGGCTCACTTAGAGGAAGCAAAGCTCTTTTGAAATTCACCTCTTGGGGGGGGGAGGGGATTAAATGTATTTAGGAAAGGGTAAGGCCTCCACTGTACCTCTATGACACCTGAGAGCTTCAACTAACACCTTAGTAGTTAAACTCTCTCCTGGAAGGCACTGGACTCCCTCCCTGATGCAGGAGGCTACAATGGGGAGAGTGAAGGGGTTGTTCCATCTTGGATATATGCTCATGGGAAAAGAAAACAGTGTAGATTTCCCTTGCTCCCCACTACAGCCTCCTGACCTGCAGAATCCACAGCCTCAAACATAAACTTCCCCAAGGTTGGATAAGGCTGCTGTGGGGAGGAGAGAGACAGGAAGATCTGTGATCCTTGCACTGACCTTGCAAGGTCCTTGTATGAGATCCAACCCATTGAGTATGCCCACTTGTTCTCAGATAAAGCGAACTGATTTAATGCTGATAAGATATTCTTCACCAAGATGATTGGAAACTATCAGGACAAGGGAAACCATAATATAGATCTCTTCTCAGAACTCTAATCCTTGTATATGTTAATCCATCTGCTATTCTTTTTTGTCTCAGTTTACATGTTCTAGGTAGGAAAAAAAATACTGGTCCATAATAGGTGCATGCCTATTACTTATGCCAGCTTGGTGTAGTGGTTAAGAGCAGCAGCCTCTAAGCTGGAGAGCTGGGTTTGATTCCCCACTCCTCCACATGCAGCCAGCTGGATAACAGGCTAGTCACAGTGCTGTTAGAGCTGTTTTCACAGAGCAGTTTCTCTCAACTCTCAGCCTCACCTACCTCACAGGTTGACTGTTGTTGGGAGAGGAGGGGAAGGCAATTGTAAACTGTTCTGAGACTGCCTCAGGTAATGAAAAGGGGGGTGATATAAAAGCCAACTCTTCTTATTCTACTCTAGTTAATATAATTGTCTACCGATTTTTAATTAACCCACCTGTGACCCACCTGCAGCCACTGTGGCCAAATGGAAATGGATACAAAAATATGGACTTAAATGCTGGTATAGAACTTAAGATCAACAGAAGAAGCTTGGTGTTCATTTTTCATGAACAAGAAGCTTGGTGTTGTTCATCATTAGAATCATAGAATAATAGAGTAATAGGGTCCTCATGGGTCATCTAGTCCAACCCCCTGCACTGTGCAGGACACTCACAGCCGTATCGCTCATCCACTGTAACCTGCCACCCCCTTAAGCCTTCACAGAATCAGCCTCTCCATTAGATGGCTGTCTAGCCTCTGTTTAAAAATTTCCAAAGATGGAGAACCCACCACCTCCTGAAGAAGCCTGTTCCACTGAGAAACTGCTCTAACTGTCAGGAACTTCTTCCTGATGTTTAGATGGAATTTCTTTTGAATTAATTTCATCCCATTGGTTCTGGTCCGTCCCTCTGGGGCAAGAGAGAACAACTCTGCTCCATCCTATATATGGCACCCTTTTAAATACTTGAAGATCGTTATCAGATCCCCTCTCAGTTGTCTCCTCTCTAGGCTAAACAGACCAAGCTCCCCCAATCTTTCTTCACATGTCTTGGTCTCCAAACCCCTTACCATCTTTGTTGCCCTCCTCTGGACACGTTCCAGTTTGTCAACATCCCTCTTCAACTGGGGTGCCCAAAACTGAACACAGTACTCCTAGTGAAGAGTACTCATTGTTTCTGTCTCTGCAGGGAAAGGTAGGCAGTCTTATCTGATCCATTGGCTACAAAACTGGAAAAGCTTTCAGAATGCACCATCCTGTGCCAAATATTCCAAAAGTTAAATTTGACACTAATATTTTATAAAGATGCTGGTATCCTTTGGAAACTCCTTCCATACAGGAAGTCTGTGCCCTTATCAAACAGTGGGTGGTATACTTAGCAGGGATTCTTCAGAATGTATTTATTTATTATTAAATTTCTTACCCACCACTCTCAGAGCACCAACTCATGGCGGGTTACACCATATAAAAACCCCACATTAATAAAAACCCCATTAAAACCCCATTAAACCCTATCATACAACATTACCAAAAATAGCAGCATGGCAGCAAAACCAATCCCTCCCCTATAATGGTATGCTTGCCACAGGGGCGGCAGAGAGCTACATCAATCAATTCCCCACCCATGATGTTCCGAGCCAATGGCATGACTTTCTGCTGGTATTACCATTCTCTATCCCCCTACCCAGGTGACCTGCCAGCAACAGAGTAGATGGATAGGGGTTAGGGCTGCCAGTTCTTGGTTGGCAAATACCTGGAGACTTTGGGAGGTGTGTGGAGCAGGAATGGGCAGCATTTTGGATGGGGAGGGGCCTTAGTGAGGTATAAAGCTAAGGAGTCCACCTTCCAAAGGCATTTTCTCCAGGAGAACTGATTGTTGTTACCTGGAGATTACTTGTTCTTCCAGGGGATCTCAGGTCCCACCTGGGGACTGGCATCCCTAACAGAGGTGGTGAAGAATTGCAGCATGCAGAACAGACCTGTCTGCAATTAAGGAACTAGCAAGCTCAGCCACAAAGATTTTGCAAAGAGCCAAGCAGCAGCAGCCTGTGTGTCGCGGCATGTCAGATTGTCTTTGCCGTTTCTTATCTTCCTGCTGGGTGGGATTGGTTTCCAGGTCCATTAATCATTCTGTTTTGTAAACCTTTAACCCCCGTATAATGAAACAGACCCACACACGTCTTTATTTTTTAAAATCTCCTCAAACATAAGTTATGTTCTGGGGAAGGACTGTTCTGCATCCCTTAAGGAAGTGACAAATTTAGTCAGCTTTTTCGATAGGATGTATATAATTAAACAGATTTCCCTGGAGATGGTGTGGGACGCTCTCTAAGAAAGACAGCAGGAGACAAAAGTTACTGGTATTATTTTCTACTGTTCTCTGATTCTCTTTCTGTGACATCACATATATCAGTGGCAAACCTGACCTGTCTAAAGTGTCAGAGTGAGTGGTGCTTCACTGCTTCACTCTGGAATCTAAGGAAGCTGGTAAAAAAAAGAGATGGTGCTCATAGGTCCTGACATGCATTGGTACCATATATATATGAAGAATGATTCGGAAGCAGGGTGCACACAGCTATTCCAGGAAGCAGGCGTGATATGCTATTGAGTATATATGTTTGTACTATGTATCGCAGCGGTCCCCAACCTTCATCTGGTCGGGGACCGCCTCTGGGGGTGGGGGAGAGCCAGCGGCCCGGCTGCCGCAGTTGCTCAAAAACGTGCACGCGTGGAACTGCTGTGCATGCGCGTTTTGGCCACCAGGTGGCGCTAACACACATGCACAGAGTTGCCGCGCATGCGCGTTTTGGCCACCAGGGGGCACAAATGCGCATGCGCGTTACGTTGCTGGCGCGCTGGCTGCCGTGCCGGCCTCTTCCCCCCCCTCGCTGCAGGGGGGGAGGCAGGCGCGGCCGCTGGCGGCCCGATACTATGGCCTTTGTGCTCCGGTACCAGGCCGTGGACCGGAGGTTGGGGACCCCTGATGTATTGGGTTAGGTAAATTGCATTAATTCCCATCATGCCATAGCAACTTCTGTATTTCTGTGATACATATATATTCTGTTCTACATACCTCTAATAACTGTGTTTATTCAGCCTCCAAATTGATATAGAAGCTAATCTAGTGTGCTGGTTAGAGTGGCATGTTAAAACCTGAGAAACCCAGGCTCAGATTGTGAACTCACGGGATGGCCTTGAGCCAAGTGCCTGGCGGAAGAGCTCCCTTTTGCAGGCCCTTTAGTTCTGTCAGGGCCCTGATCTCCTCTGGGAGCTCATTCCACCAGGTGGGGGCCAGGATGGAGAAGGCTCTGGCCTTGGTTGAGGCCAGGTGGACTTCTTTAGGGCCAGGGACCATTAGCCAGTTGGTGGCAGCGGAGTGTAAAGCTCTTTTAGGGGCATAGGCAGGGAGGCGGTCCCTCAGGTATACTGGGCCCTGACTGCATATGGCCTTGAAGGTCATTACCAGAACCTTTAGCCTGATCCGGAATTCAACTGGTAACCACTGCAGTTGATGGAGGATGGTCCGGATTGTAGGATCTCCATGGTGTTTTTGTGAGGATCCTGGCTGCTGCATTTTGGATGAGCTGTGGTTTCCATGTCAAGGCTAAGGGCAGGCCTGCATAGAGTGAGTTACAGAAATCCAGTCTAGAGGTGACCGTCCCATGGATCACTGTGGCTAGGTGTTCCGGGTCCAGGTAGGGTGCTAGTAGCTTGCCTTGGCGGAGATGGTAGAATGCCAGCCACGCTACCTTCATGACCTGGGCTTCCATTGTGAGGGAAGCATCCAGGATCATGCCCAGGTTCCTGGTGGAGTCAGCCGTAGAGAGCTCTACACCATCCAGTGTGGGCAGGCACGCTTCCTCGCATGGACCCTTCGTACCCAGCCACAGGATCTCCGTCTTTTAAGGATTGAGCTTCAGACTAGGGTTGGGCGCTTTAGCACCTGAAGCAGCCGGTCTCTCCTGGCACAGCCAGCACCTCGCCACAGGGGGGGAGGGGAGGCGTTCGCTTCAGTGCGGTGGTGGGCGCACACAAGCTCCACACCTGTGTGCGTGTGCCTGCTAGCACGCTGACACCTGCACCTCCCCTCACCCCCCCCCGCCCCGTGGCGTGGCGCTGGCTAGACCGGCTGCTTCGGGGGCTAAAGCAACCAACCCTACTTCAGATGACTCTGCTTGAGCCATCTTGTCACTGCTTCCAGGCAGCTGGCTAATGTTTCTGGGGGAGAGTCAGGACAGCCATCCATCAGGAGGAAGAGCTGGGTGTCATCTGCATATTGATGACAACCCAGCCCAAACCTTCGTACCAGTTGTGCAAGAGGGCGCATGAAAGAAAATGTTGAATAGGATAGGAGAGAAGATCGCCCCTTGTGGGACTCCACAAGTAAGTACTTGGCGGTTTGATGTTTTCTCTGCTATTGCAACCCTCTTTCCAGCCATTTGAAAGGGCGTTCCTCATATTCCGGCACTGATGAGGCAGCGAGCTAGTAGCTCATGGTCGACTGTGTTGAACGCTGCTGAGACGTCTAGCAGTATTAGCAGCGCCGACCCATCTTGGTCCAACTGCCGATGGAGGTCGTCTGTCAGGGCAACTAGCACTGTCTCTACTCCATGGCCAGGCTGGAAGCCTGACTGGGATGGGTATAGGACCAAAGCTTCTTCCAGGAATGCCGTTAGTTGGTTTGCGACAGCCCTTTCTACCATCTTTCCCAGAAACGCTAAGTGCAAGACAGGTCAGTAGTTATCAGGCTCTCGTGGGTCTAAAGATGTTTTTTTCAGCAACGGGCATACCACTGCCTCTTTCAATCTCTCTGGCAATTCTCCCGTTATAAGTTGATTATCTCCCGGAGTGGGCCCTTTATCCTTATGTCAGCTATTTTTAGAAGCCACGATGGGCAGGGGTCTAATGGGCATGTGGTTGGCCTCGCTTCTCAGATGTAGCAAGTTATATCCACTCCTAGATATTGCAAAGAAAAGACAGTGTCATCACAGACTCGATCATGGATGTTGCAGAGGGAAAATATAAAGTGCCCCAAATCAAAATGGAAATTGAATAAAGTGCGGAGGGGAAGGGTTTATTCTGGCTTGGAGAGGATAAAATCCCCAGTGCAGACTCGACCCTACCTCTCCCTATTCCTTTAGTTGACTCCTTTCTCTCAATTTTTACATGTTAAGCTTCTGGGGGGCAGAAGGATTCTTCTGCTCTGGAAACTGCTGTGAATATACCTGGTGGATGATAAATAAGTAATAATTAACAAGTAGAAATACATCCCCCCACCCCTAACTTCTCTGTACTAGGAAACTGTCTCTACTGAGCAGCATATTTGAGGGAGGGAGAAGTTATTGGGCATTATATTTCCCAGTCTCTACACTTTCATTTGCCAACCCTGGCTTGGGAAATTCATGGCCTGAACAGTGCCTGGTGGCGGTGGGGGGGGGGGGCACTGCAGCCTCTGATACTATCATATTCTACTGGAGAATTGATTACTGTGGTCTGGAGGTCAGCTGTAATTCTGGATGAACTCCAGGCCCTGCATATGTGTTTTTAAAAGTGAGTAGCGGGGAGTCATTTAGACTTTTCTCTCCACCTCTCCACTGTTAAAATTCATTACTCCCTTGATGTTTTAAAAATAGCCATGTGGGTCCTGTCCTTTGCAGGTGGGCGGCTTCCCTGCCTACTGTGTGAGTGTGGAGCGTTGCATTCATGGCCCTGGTCAGGGTTAGTACAAGAATGGTGCTAAAGATCAAAGTCATGTTTTTTAAAAAGTTCATCTGGAAAAGCCCTTCGATTCTGAAGAAGATAAGGCTATTAAAAGCAGTGGCGCTTGGATAGGCAGAGAGCCAGAACTTTGTCAGATCCATTGCTTCACCAAAGTTCAGACTAACAGCAGGGACTGGAGCCTCGGCTGCTACCGGGAAACAGGAGTCTGGGAAGGAAGTTTACATAGCCCTCACTGCTAGGCTAAAGAGCAGCCCCCCCCCTCCCATCACTTAGATGAGGTAGCAGCTCTTCATATTTTAAGCACTGCCTGGTTGGGTGTTAGGAACCTTGATGGCTGAGGAATCGGACCTCCCTCCGTCGCCTTGTTCCCAGAAGTCTGTCTCCGGACACTGTCGTCAATCTCAGAGTTCATTTCCTGGTTAAACAAACAGTAATTAAACAACACAAGACAAGGCAACGCCTAGAGACACGGTCTCAAAAGTAGCCCTAGACAGGCCGTGTGACACTGGGGGTCCTGGTGTTTTGACTTTTGGCTCAAGACAAATTAATCACTAATAGAAATACAGACTCTGACAAACTGTATACAACAAGGGAGAGTGGGCCTGGACCAGCGATGAAATATGCTCCACATCTTGGCAGCTCTGAGCTGAGCCATGAATAGAGGACGTGCGGAGTGGCCAGTGCTGCTACCTCTCGAATTTCCTGGCCTTTTGGCACTACTGTGCTTATGGACTTTTTCCTGTGTTCATCTGTCTATTCTAGCTGAAATCACATCAGGCATCTGACAGCTGGTCCACAAAAGCATATGCCACTATGAAAACATTTGCCTTCACACTGTCCCATAACTCTGAGGTACCCATTGTCTGAGGAAGTGTGCCTGCACATGAAAGCTCACACCTTGAGTAAATCTTTGTTGGTCTTAAAGGTGCCATTAGTCTCAAATCTTGTTGTACTACTTCAGACCCACACAGCTATCCACTTAAATCCCATAACTCTGTGTCATTTTTATTTTTTACTAACTGGCCCTTGGGATGTGGAATGTTAGAGTATAGCCCGATGTCTTTAGATCTTGGGCACAAAGCAAGGTTGGTACTTGGGAGACCACCAGGGAAGACTTTGCAGAGGAACGGAATGACAAACTGCTTCTGCTTAATCACATGCCTTGAAAACCTTATAGAGTCATCATAACAAGTCAGCTGCCAGTTTAAAGCACTGGTGACTTTTTGTCTGGGAACTGTGATGTGTCAAAATATAACATAAAACTAATTCTGCTTTCGGACTGATTGCCCCCCTCTTACCTTGCCCCCTATGTGGGGTGTGTGTGTGTGTGTGAATTGTTAGAAATTAGTGCATGTTGACATCTAATAGTACGGTTTTAAGAGGCCTGCAGGATATATCAGGATATACCAGGAATTCTGACATTTATTGGCAGATTTGAAAGCCCACCAAAACAAGTCTTGTAATGCATTACTGACTTTTAGTAATAATATTTCTAGGTCAGCCAAGAACCCTCAGAGGGCACTCTAGACACAAGTCAGAAAATTCAGTTGTTACCTATGAATTCCAAAACCTCTGAATCTTTCTTAGGATGTGTGTGTGTGGAGGGGGTCCTTAGGAAATTTCACTCCATTTTGGAAATACAGTTCACCTCAAGGGGCATTCAAAAGAGTTTGAAGTCAGTAGTCCATGGTCCAAGGTCTAGGGGCCCATCAGGGCTTCTTCAGATAACAGGTCAAAAGGGAGTAGCAATAAGGATAGACACAGTTCAAAGTGCTAGTTTTTGCCTAAACATCTTGCCTCCCTCTGGAATATGAGAATGGCTCCTCCCTGGCTTCTGGTCAGCAAAGTATGCCCCTTTGACTGTACCTATTAGATACCAAATAAGAACACTTTGATATGAAGAATGGTATGTCAGGACTGGCATCTCCATTTAGTTTGCCAAAATCTGAGCCTGGGTATGATACAGAAATGTGGCAGCTACTGCTTCTTCTTCTTCTTCTTCTTCTTCTTTGAATGATTTAAACACTATTTCTGAACTGAAGGATTCATACTGGGGTATACTCTATTGTTGATTTATTCATTTTGGTTACACAAGGAATGTTTGCCTATTCATGAAAACAAACAGCATCTTTAGTATCAAACTTGAGTTATAGGATCATCAAGCAAAGATACAAGACAAACCAGAATAAAACAATGTCATGTGCCATTTGCTCTATAATATTTTAAATTATTAAATTAGGAATGTACTTATTTTTAGTTGAAGGAAATATAGCCTACGAAGGGACTCTAGTTCTTTCTGAAACTCTCTTCTTCTGTCTTCTTTGTCTGTCCATTGTATATGACACTAACAAATAAGAACACATTAAGCCTGCCGTATGTTTAATCTGATCACTTGTCCACAGAGCCCTGTATTGTCTACTCTAATTGGCAGCGACTCTCCAAGGCCTTGGGCAGATGGCTTTTCCCAGCTCTGCTACCTGAGAACTTTTTCTAATTGGAAATGGTAGCAGTTGGTGTTTTTGCACACAAAGCATGTATTCTGCTGCTGAGCTACAAGTCTTCTCTTGTGGTTTCATTATTCATTGTGTTTTAGTAGCTGATAGCTGAGATATCCAATATTGCTCTACTAATCCCTTGCAGTAACTATCATATTGAGGAACCTTAGACCATGACTTCTGTGGCATTCCTTCAAAAAGTCAATCATGTTAAAGAGTTATACAGATCTTTGTACTTTTTGTAGTTATTCTTCAGGAGGTCACCCTCTTGGACCTCTTTTCCATGTATGGCCAACATTTTCCATTAAATAGTTGAAAGATCTTGGACATTCCCCAAGGTGACAAATGCTAGGATGTATCCATCGTTGCAGGAAGGGACAACAATGACATTGTGTTGGTTTGCTATGTACATGTCGGGTATCTCAAATTAGCCTGCAGACAACTTCGACATCTCTAGATTAGCGTTAGTCTCTCTGCCAAGGAGTTGGAGCAGTTCTTATTCTTATGCATTTTGTTTTTAACAGAAAGAAGGACAATCGAGAGCTCACCTCATCGCCCAGGAACTTGTGTCTTCAGAGAAAGTGTGAGTCTGCAAGCTAAAATTTGGTTTGCTGTTAACTTCTTCCTCATTCCACAGTAATTCATTCGGCACTCGCTGGATGGCAATTAATAAAACTGTTGTCTGTTTTCCATAGATATGTGGAGATGTTCCGGCAGTTACACACGGTAAGTAAATCATTTTAATTGCTGTAAACCTAATTGCCCTCTTGCTTAGTGATAATTTAGGAGACAGAAAAAGCATTGAAGAGGCTGAGGTGAACTCTGTGAGGAGTGGCTTGTCGCCTGTCATGCAGAAACACTCACTGAGGCATTGCAAAAACACGTCTGTGATAAAGCAAGCCACCCTCCTTTGCACGTGCCAAAGTCTGGAACTCCACATGAGGAAGATGTGGGTTCTTGGCCCTATAGCTTGCCACGGGAATTTGCCTGAGGAGGATCATTCTCTTGAAAGCTATCCCATGGGTAGAAGGGAAAGACATTCAGCTGATTTGGAGACATTAGGTCTGAGGGAGAGCTAAGCAGTTTGACAGTACACTAGATGAAAATTTATGTGAGTTAACCTTTGGTTGGGGGGAAGATTGTTTTAGGCATGGAATAAGTCCCTGGGATCATTCTTGTTCCTCACTATGCTCAGAAATAGGTTTCATCTTTGACTAACAGGACTTTTGGTACAATTCTCACTTGGATTCTGAAACTGCACTGTGCACAGGCTTATAATGTAGAACCAAAGACTTGTGTTATTTTGTTTCATGCAAGGCACATCTGTAATAATACTACTACTTTATGGAATTCATCTTGTCAGTGCAAAATTCCCAAATAATTAGCAAGTCAAATAGATGACTTGCTCTTAACCAATTAATCAATTAGTTAGATGATTAGCAAATACCACAGGGTTGTCCCTGGAAATTATGTTTAATGAAGATAGATGAAGGTGACAGTTAACATAAATAAAGCTAAACAGGTCACGTACCGTAGAGAAACTAATCTAAAACACATTGCCTGAAGCAGTCCGATGGCGATGTTGTGTCTGTAGGACAGGATTACCACTGTGACTGGCCAAATAGATCTACATTGTTAACTTTGGTAGGGCCGACTACTTGTCCTCTTGAGCCCTGTCCTTCTTGATTGCTCAAGACAAGTGACAAGAGGATAGGAGGCCCCCTTTGGGAGATGGTCAATCTCTCCCTGACTTCAGGAGTGTTCCCAAGGGAGCTAAAAGAAGCAGTGGTTCAACCACTGCTGAAGGAACCATCTCAGGATCTGCAAGACTACCGTCCTGTTTTGCATCTTGAATTTCTGGGGAAAGTGGTTGATAGGGCTCCCGCAGACCAGTTACTGGCATACCTAGAGGAAGCTGCAGTCCTTGATCCTTACTAGTCGGGTTTCTGGCCTGGCCATAGGGTAGAAATGGTTTTGGTTGCCCTAATGGATGACCTCCTATGCCAGCTGGACTGAGGCAAATCGGAACTACTGGTACTGCTAGATCTTACAGCAGTGTTTGATCTAGTACAGTGGTTCTCAACCTTCCTGGTGATGTGACCCTTTAATACGGTTCCTCATGTTGTGGTGACCCCCAACCATAAAATTATGCAAGTCTTCTTTCACAGAAATTAAACTGACCAATGGCATGAAGATCCATTGTTCATGATTGTATATAAATTGGTATTTTCTCTGGGTTTCTCAGTTCAGTTCTGCCTCTTGTCCCACCATGCCAATCTTGCTCTTTTCCACTGCTCCAGACAGATGAACATTCTATCTCCATCTACCTTGCAAGGCTGTTGTGTGGACGAAATGGTAGAGGAGCGATGTTGGGCACTTTGGGACCCCCTTGGAGAGAAGGGCTGCTTGCCCTGCTGCTTGCCTTGTGGAAGGGTCCTTCGACCCCCCAAAGGAATCCTGCCCCCCGGATTGAGAACCACTGATCTAATGGATCATGAGCTTCTTGCTCATTGCCTTACCAACCTGGCTGACTATGCCTCCTGTAAAGCATTGTGCTTTGCCAATTCCAACTAGCTGGTAGTCCCTGGCCCTTGAGATGTATACTTGGCCTCAACCAGGGCCACGGCCTTTTCTGTCCTTGCCCCAGCCTGGTGGAATGTGCTCCCAGAAGACCTGCAGGCACCTTCAGGAGCTTTCACAGTTCCAAAGGTCCTACAAAATAGAGTTCTTCCACCAGATATTTGGTTGTGGCCAAAGAATGATCTGTGCTACAATATTTTATTGGCTTCCTCCCATAAATCCCAGAAGAGCCCCCCCACGGAACAAATAAGGTCTGAGGGATTTAACATCTGCAAGTATGCTGTGCTGATAATTGGAATTCTAGCTATCTGATAATTTTAATTGGTATTTTTATGATGAATGTTTTAATGTATTTATTGTAAATCGTGCCAAGCCGGTATTTGAAGGGGCAGTTATACAAATCGAAATATAAATAAACAGGCGTAAAGTATCAGCAGCACTCACCACCATTACCCTGAATTTCTTTACCTTACCTTATAACTTATATCTGATCTTATAAAATGTTACCATATAACTTTACGGGTCTAACATCCTCCATCTGTTGTTATATGAGCACTTCTGCTGGGAAGTTTGAATCTAGACAGATTGGAAATTTGTCACTTCTTCCTTGCTAAGGATTCTTGGGAAAATTGTGTGATGTTGGGCTGATCAGATGTTTCTCCCCTAAGAGTTGGTGGGATGTTAGAACATTTTATTCCTTGCCTTGCATTCAGAATACTGGTAATGATTACGTGTTCTGTTTTTCTGACTGCTGATGTACCTCTTACACACGTTTCTTTTTGCATGCTTGCTGAATTTACCTAGATGACACACAACATGCAGCCACCTGATAGCAAACATTTGGAAGGATGCATAATGCACGGTTGGCATACTGATACTGTATGTGACCAACAGGCATTCAGCTCAGCAAGCCAATGTCATGGGATACACTTGTCCCACTCTTGCTCACTGGCCTCCCATTGCGGCCCATCATTCCTTTGCCCAGTGGGCATTAATGCCAACAGAGTATAAGAGGATAAGGAGCAGGAAATGGTGTCAGGCAACTCTGAGGTTTCCCCCTCTCTAACTCCGTAGTCTGACCTTTGGCCATCTTGCTGCACAGTGTGGATGAGTCTCCCCAGGAAGGGGTTTGACTCCATCTTGTTCCATCCCCATTCTTCCGGTCAATAGTACCTTTCTCTCTCTATCTAACCCAAAGCTGTGTTCTCTCTCCTCCTTGGTGTTTCATCAAGAACCTGTCTTTAAAGGTCCAAATAGCCCTGCCTCTTCCCTGTGTATACCTGGGCTCTCCCTAAGGGAGGGCAGTGATTCAGCTCTCTCCGTCCTTCCCACTGGGTTTCTGGATGGCTCCTCCTCCCTGCTGCCCTCCCTCCTACCCCATTGTCTGTGTCAGCTTTCAGTCCCCACCCCTTCTTTCCCTGGGCTGTTATTGGACTTATTTGTCCTTGCACAGGCCTCTCTTACCCTACACCCTGTTTTTTGCCTTGGCTGAGAAGGCTGTCTGTAGACATTCCTCGGCTGCTTCAATGTTCAGCCCCAGCTAGTTCTTCCACCTGCATCTGAAATTGTGGTGCCAGATAAGGGACCTATGTTGTAGCCCAGGTAGACCCTGAACTCTCTGTTAGTGGGGGTTAAACTGGTAGTAGTTGCATCTTCTACAGTGGCTGTGGAAGGTCCAGCAGCATGTCTGGAGACACACAGATACGCACTCAAGGCCACAAGAGTGTCATTAAGCTAATGTACAAACATAAGTACTTTCAAGTGTCAGTGGACTTATGATGACCACACCAAGGGACTTTCAGGGTTAATGAAAAGCAGAGGTTTTTAGCCCTTGCCTCTTTCTACAGTCTTCCTTGGTGGTCACCTATCCAATTCAATAAGGAGAAGTGTAGAGATCTACATCTGAGTCATAAAAATGAGAAGCATGCATACTGGATGGGAGATACACTTTTGGGTAGCAGTGTGTGTGAATGTGATCTTGGGGTACTTGTGGTCTGTAAGCTAAATATGAGCAGACAATGTGATGTGGTGGTAAAGAAGGCAAATACAGTCTTGGGCTATATCATCAGAGGCATCACACCAAAGTCACAAGATGTCATAGTCCCACTGTACCCCACATTTGTCACACTTGACCTGGAGTATGCTGTGCAGTTCTGGAGACCTTTGTTCAAAAAGGACATGGACAAAATTGAGAGGGTTCAAAGTAGAGTGATAAGAATGATCCGGGGCCTTGGGACCAAACCTTATGAGAAAAGGCTGAGGGACTTGGGAATGTTCATTCTGATGAAAAGAGGTTGAGAGGAGACAGGGCTGTTGTCTTTAAGTATTTGAAAGGTTGTCACTTAGAGAAGGGCAGGGAAAGGTTGCTGTTAGCAGAAGAGGATAGGACCTGGATTTAAACTACATGTAGAACGATATTGGCAAGATACTAGGGGGGGAAATCAGTCAGAGTATTTCAGCAGTGGAATTGACTGCTTAAGGAGGTGGTGAGTTCCCCCTCACTGGCAGTCTTCAAGCAGCAGCAGGACAGATACTTATCCTGGATGCTTTAGGTTAATCCTGCATTGAGCAGGGGGTTGGACTAGATGGCCTCTATGGCACCTTCCAACTTTATGATTCTTTGATACTATACGTACCAACTGGATCAAGTCTGATGTGATTGGGCCATACCATGCTACCTTCCTTCCTGGGGATGTCATGTTAAAGACCAGTATATTCTAAATGAAAAAGTCTCCTCCAGAACTGCTCCTTTAGATCTTGGAAGGCCAAAGAGTCTTAATAGCCATATCATCTGGAAATTCAGAGGGGAAATGGGTGTGCTAGGTTATTCTTATTCAATAGTTCCATTTTCTTTTGCCTGTGAAACCCACCAATTGTGATTGGAATATATGTGTGGTTTTTTGCACTTACCTGCTTTCAAACTCATAGTTGTATCCAACCATTCTTTTTTTATGCCTGTGTTTAAAAACTGCATTTGGAAATGTGTAGAAATTCTCTTATGCATACACTTCTTTCCCTCTGGAAACAACAATAGACTAATCCATTGGTAACACTGCACTAAAAAAGTATGAAACCATTCAGTATAAAATTAGAACTCATTGTCTAATGACAGGAAAACTCAATCTGTACACAAATTGTAACCACTCCAGTGCACAGAATAGGTGAGAAATATAAGTAGATGAAAACAAGCTGTGTGATTCTTTGCCTAGTCTCCAAAATGTCCACATCTCTCTGCTGTCCTGTAGGTAAACAAAGATACTTTTGTAGAGCTGATGCATACTGCAAATGTTCAGTACCATTAGATGTTGCTCTGTTTGCCAACAGCAGCATTTTGTTAAAAGGCAAAAGGGAAATTGACCTTGTGTTCATGATTATTTAAACACATAGAATGGCCAATTACTATGATTGCAGTGGGGAAGGGATACCAGCAATTGCTGGTCAGAGTTGCTGAATTGCTTGTGGAGGTCTTGTTCATCACTGATGGAGCGGATGAGGGGGCTGCATTCTGTTAAAGGCTTTGGGCCAATCATAGAATGGTATACAAATGATCTTCAGGTGGTATTTTCATCTAATTCTGAACATGGCTGCAAAAAACACGTGTAGATTTTTAAAAATTGGTAAAATGGGGTCATTTGGAGGTGGAAAGGAATTTTCTATAAAACTGTGGAAAGACTCAGGTTTGCAGAAGAAGTTTTCTAAAAAGTTAAATCCTCAAACCAGAAAAGTGGAGATCATGCTTACATCAGGGTTGCCACCCTCCAGGTGAGGCCTGGAGATCTACTAGGATTACAACTGATCTCTAAACTGTAGAAATCACTTTCCTAGAGAAGATGGCTACTTTGGAGGGTGGACTCTGTGGATTGATATCCTGCTGAGGTCCCTTCCCTAACCAAGCCGTGACCTCCCCAGGATCCACCCATAAATCACCAAGAATGTCCTAACCCAGATTTAGCAATCCCAGCATGTATAGCCATCACATGGCAACTTTTAAAAACAAATGTGAAGATGTCACAAGCTCACAGTAAGCATTAAAACCAGGAATTTCAAAACCAATATGATTGGACAGGTACTCAAAGTTTTTCTTTAATCGCTGCGATAGTTCTTTGATAAATATATGCCTTAACTATGAAACTGCATCTATGCCTCCAAGTGTTTCTCCCTCTTTTCTCCTGTACTTGTTATCCAAGTTTTTCCAGGGATTGCTCACTTGCATATGTTCTCTGTACCATTTTCTTTGCCAGTGTAAATTATGGGAACTATGATGACCCCGAAAATGTAATATGGGAGCTTCAGTATTGTGGTTTATTTTTTAAAAACCCAGATTCATAGGCTTTCCCCCGAAGAACAGAATCCTTTTCAGATTTTCATTTTGACCCTCCAGCCATGTTAAATAGGAGTAATCTGCTACTCAATGTGTGTGTCTGCCATTTTGTGTGAGTTGGGCCAATGGAAGTGCTTCCTCGAGCATACAGCTTTGGACCAGTTTACACAGAATCATGGCCATATATAGTTGGATATTCATGGGGAGTAGCATGGTCATGGTCTGTGGCTTTTCATACACATCTTCATTTCATCTTACTACAGAAGCCAGTCAAAAGTTGGAATCCCTAGGCTTTTAATATTATTATTTATTATATTTATTGGCCACCCCTCGCTGGCAGCAGGTTGGGGCGGCTTACAGCAATAAAAACATTTGCAAATGTTAAATATAAAAACATTTAAAATTAAATTAACTAAACCCTACTGAGCCCTCTGACTCTGACCTTATGGGTCAGAGTAAGCCCTGGTGTTGATTTTATTTCAGGAGAAGAGGAAGGGGGCCTTTTGGATGTCATCTACTGGAGAAGGGTCTTGTCAGGAGTTTATTCTAAAAAGTTATACGCTGGCTTTGCCACTTAGTCATGAGGTGGTTCACAAACTCCATGGATTCGTATTGCCAAGACTTCCCTGGTGCCTCGCGGGGGACTTATTAGAGGCAGGGGAAGTTCTAGGCCAGTGATGCAGCAACAGCAGGACTCTCCCCGCCAGCCAGTTGATGGATAGCGGGAGGTAGGGGAAGGGGGAAGGAATGGGTGCCCCCTGCAGGAGACTGGTAGTCCTGCCCTGGGTTAAGATCAAAAACAAGCAATAAGAACAATTGCATAAGTGTTTTTCTGCTCATAGATTAGCTGCAAAAAGCCTGCTTGAAAAGTCTTAACTTTCTTTTGAAATATAAATAGCATAGGGGCAACTCCTCACTTCTTCTGTGAGAGTGGCTCAGTAAGACACTCAGTAAGCCACTGTGGCTGTTCAGAAAGCTTGAAGGGAGGGCTCAACCAAGCGGAAGCCCTGGGAGGATCTGAGGTCTCAAATAGGATTAGGCCCAAATAGTCTGTTTTTGTAACTGTATTGTAGAAGAACTGATGTACCGGAAAAATATTCTTGAATAAACTATTCTCTCTATTTTATTATCGCCATCCTTGCCAACATTGCATTTTTTCGAAGGGAAAATGCTATTTTAAAATATTTTATGTCTTTATTTCTTCTGTTACAGCTCAGTAAGTGAAACAAAAGTGTACCACACCTTAGACCAGAAAAAGAAAACCCTTTTAATTTTCGCAAGGGCCAAGGGACACCTTTTTCCCGTACTCCTGAAACAGATCGCCACCCCATTGAGCATAGCAGAATCTATTTTGCCTTTCTTTAGAGGCCTTAATAGTCTGATTGATTGCCAAAATGATGACATTTCCATACACCCACTCTGCTATTCAACTGGGAGAGTGGAAATGTGTGAGTTCAAACTGTATATCAGCTGGTGTGGTTTAAAAATAGAGTGTGATGGTAATCTAGCAGAACAGTTTTAATCATTATTTTAGGAAGGACACTAGCAAACTGGGGGATTTAGAGGGAGAGAAAACAGAAGGAACTGACCAAAACTACTTTAGAGGATGTTAGAAACAAGTTTTCATGTATGTACATTCATCACTTGACAAGTCTGCATCAAGTGATGACTTCCTTATGAGCCACTACAGAGCTGTTACCAGATGAAGAACTACCATATGACCCATTTAAACACATGAAATGTCACCTCCAATGCAATCCTTCAGTCTTTCACATAGATGTCTTACTGCTGTTTTGGCCCTCAAATATAGCAGTTTTTCTCTTGAGTTTCTTCATGTCATTGTTGTCCATTTACTGCCCTTTTATGAATTCCTCATTGTTTCACTATGATTTCCAAGATAGGGGCAAAGGTGCTTTGAGAAAGCATGGAGATACTATGAGAAAACCATGGAAAGACAATAAGTGGTAATGTTCACTTCCAGGTTATTCCTTCCATCAAACCAGAACCTGATTAAAATGGGCTGGGGTGGATTGATGAGCCAATGAGGAAGAACAATGGAACACTATCCTTATCCATGGTTCCTGTATATATTTGTGAAACAGCCTGGAGGGTGGAAAGTGTCCGGCTGTCCAAGTTGGAATAGGGCCAATCAGGAGGCAGCCAGCAATGCTGGCTGCCCCCTGATTGGCCCTGCCCCTACAGCTCCCACCCTCCCTCGACACTAGCCACGTTCCTCTCAAAAGTGCCAGAGACAGAGCCACACAGATCCCTGCCAGACCGAACACGAGCCTTCATGCCCTCCTATCGCTCCTGCTGTGAGGGAGGCAGAGAGAGACACAGAGAGAACTGCCCTAAGCTGCTGACAGAGACACCGGGAGAGCCACCCCTGCTGCGATGGAGGGCTGATTACCTGCTATGCCTCCTGTAGCGAGACAGGGAGAGGGAGAGACACAGAGAAAGATCTGCACCTCCCAGTTTTAACTGTGATTTTATTAACAATGTATATGAATGTTGTGAACTGCCTCAAGCCTGCTTGCAGGAAGGGGTGGAATATCAAAACCAATAAATAATAATAATGTTCTGAGGTAACACAGAAAAAATACTGTGATTTGAAACCCAAAACTTAGGAAGGCCTTTGTTGAAAATCTAGGGTTGCCAACCTCCAGGTGATAGCTGGAGATCTTCTGGGATTACAACTGATTTCCAGGTGATGCAGATAAGGTTCCTTGGAGAAAATGTCATTTCAAGAGTTACTCTTTGATACTAACCAGGTCTGATGTACAAGAAAATAAACTACATGAAGTCGCTAGAACAGCTTTGAATATGTTGACTGCTTCTGCACAGAGAGGTAAAACGCACATGGCCTCCTGCTTGCAAATGAGGGATGGTACGTCTTGCATTTGCAGCCCTCCTCATGGGAGATCCCTCCCACATTTTGCCTCTGGTCTGTCATGGCTTTTTGCCTCCTAACAAGGCTGCAAGGGGAAAACTTCTCCCCCTGCTCCTTAGCTTGTCAATCACAGCAAGCCACCAATCACAGCACAGCAGTTCTCCTGTGGACTGAAACTTTCTTCCCCCCAGCTCTGAAATTAATTTTTTTAAGGCACTTCTGCATTGCTATGTGGTAATGCCACAACACAGATGCATACAGCATCCCCTCCCCCTTTTTGGAGGGGATTCATGTTCTTTATGACTTTATTTGTGTCTGGATGGATTTCTGAGATGCTGAACATGGTCCCTGGAGACCAAAAATTCATTTTGTGTAAATGGTTGGCTTAAAAACAAAGAGCTGAGACCCCTGTATGATGGGGAGAAGGCTGCTTGTTCACCCTCCTGCCCCACTTCTTTCCCAACTAATTTCCCATCTCCAGAAAGCAGAAATAAGACTGTTTTGCCTGCCTGATCCGAAAGAGACCATGGACATTTTGTAGAGGATTTTATTTTACCTTTGACAATGTTGCCTTGCAGTTGCGCTGCAACGCGGACCGTGCCATTTAAAAAAAATTACTTGGAGCAGGAAATGAAGAGGGGAGGGAGGGTGTGAGGACAGGACAATGCTGCATAGACTATCGCACCTTTCCCCCTTCATACGGGCTTGCCTCTGGTTGCTCACTGGTTGCTTACTGATGGGCTGTGAGATAAAATGTGGCAAATCTAGTTTTTGCGATTTCCCTCATCCTGAGGCATTTCTGGGCAATATGTAAGCCAGCCCCTGGACAGCCTTGTGATGCAGGCGACATCATGTGGAGGGGGCTCTAAAACCCGCCAGCAACCAGAGGCTGTCCAGGGGCAGATTCCTCATGCAGAAACTGCTTTTTCTCACTCGTGTATATACTCTTTTTAAACTATTGTCATTGTACTTTCTGGTCCAGCTGGGAATGTGATTAGGATTAATAATTTCAATGATACTACACTTATTTGTGCCTTTCTAAGTACCATGCCCCCTTCAAGGATCGCTGCCTTGTTGTGGCAAGGGGGCTTGCGTAGTTCAGTGAAGCTATGAGCTATGCCGTGCAGGGCCACCCAAGACGGACAGGTCATAGCTGAGAGCTCTGACAAAAGGTGATCCACTGGAGAAGGCAATGGCAAACCACTCCAGTATCTTTGCCATGAAAACTCTATGGACAGTTCCAATAGGCATAACGATATGACGCTGGAAGATGAGCCCCTCAGGTCGGAAGGTGTCCAATATGCTACTGGGGATGAGCAGACGGCTAGTACGAGTAGCGCCAGAATGAATGAAGCGGCTGGGCCAAAGCCGAAAGGACGCTCAGTTGTGGAAGTAACTGGTGGCAAAAAGACAGTCCGATGCTGTAAAGATTTTTATTCCATAGGAACCTGGAACGTCAGATCCATGAATCAAGGCAAGCTGGACGTGGTTAAACAAGAAATGAGAAGACTGAACATCGACATTTTAGGAATCAGTGAACTAAAATGGACAGGAATGGGTGAATTTAATTCAGATGACCATCAGGTATACTACTGTGGACAAGAATCTCGCAGAAGAAATGGAGTAGCATTCATAATCAATAAGAGAGTAGGAAAAGCAGTCTTGGGATACAATCCCCAAAATGACAGAATGATCTCAGTTCGAATCCAAGGCAAACCATTCAACATCACAGTGATCCAGGTCTACGCCCCAACCACTGCTGCTGAAGAGGATGAAGTTGATCAGTTCTATGAAGCCCTACAACACCTTCTAGAAGCAACGCCCAAAAATGATGTGCTTATCATCATGGGGGATTGGAATGCTAAAGTAGGAAGCCAAAAGATAACCGGGATAACAGGCAAGTTTGGCCTTGGAGTACAAAATGAAGCAGGGCACAGGCTGGTAGAATTTTGTCAAGAGAATACAATGGTCATAGCAAACACTCTTTTCCAGCAACCCAAGAGACGACTCTACACATGGACATCACCAGACGGTCAACACAGAAATCAGATTGACTATGTGCTCTGCAGCCAAAGATGGAAAAGTTCTATCCAGTCAATAAAAACAAGACCAGGAGCTGATTGTGGTTCAGATCATGAGCTTCTTGTTGCAAAATTTAGGCTTAAATTGAAGAAAGTAGGGAAAAGCACTAGGCCACTCAGGTATGAACTAAATCATATCCCTGACGAATACACAGTGGAGGTGACAAATAGATTTAAGGAATTAGATCTGATAGACAGAGTGCCTGAAGAACTATGGACGGAGGTTCGCAACATTGTACAAGAGGTAGCAACTAAAACCATCCCAAAGAAAAAGAAATGCAAGAAATCAAAATGGCTGTCTGAGGAAGCTTTACAAATAGCTAAGGAGAGAAGGGAAGTGAAAGGCAAGGGAGAAAGAGAAAGATACACTCAATTGAATGCAGAATTCCAGAGAAAAGCTAGAAGAGATAAGAATGCCTTCTTAAATGAACAGTGCAAACAAATAGAAGAAAACAATAGAATGGGGAGGACCAGAGATCTTTTCAAGAAAATTGGAGATATGAAGAGAACGTTTCATGCAAAGATGGGTATGATAAGGGACCAAAATGGTAGGGACCTCACAGAAGCAGAAGAGATCAAACAAAGGTGGCAAAATTATACAGAAGAACTATACAAGAGCGAGCTTAACATCCCTGATGACCACAATGGGGTAGTTACTGACCTGGAGCCAGACATCCTGGAATGTGAAGTCAAATGGGCCTTAGGAAGTCTGAGCAACAATAAAGCTAGTGGTAGTGACAGCATTCCAGTTGAACTATTCAAAATCTTAAAGGACGATGCAGTAAAAGTGCTACACTCAATATGCCAGCAAATTTGGAAAACTCAACAATGGCCACAGGATTGGAAAAGGTCAGTTTACATTCCAATCCCAAAGAAGGGCAATGCCAAAGAATGTTCAAACTACCGCACCATCGCACTAATTTCTCATGCTAGCAAAGTTATGCTCAAAATCCTACAAGCTAGGCTCCAGCAATATGTGGACCGAGAACTTCCAGAAGTACAGGCAGGATTTTGAAGAGGCAGAGGAACTAGAGATCAAATTGCCAACATACGCTGGATCATGGAGAAAGCTAGGGAGTACCAGAAGAACGTCTACTTCTGCTTCATTGACTATGCTAAAGCCTTTGATTGTGTGGAGCACAACAAATTGTGGCAAGTTCTTAAAGAGATGGGAATACCAGAGCATCTTATTTGTCTCTTGAGAAATTTATATGCAGGTCAAGAAGCAACAGTGAGAACTGAACATGGAATCACTGACTGGTTCAAAATTGAGAAAGGAGTTCGGCAAGGCTGTATACTGTCGCCTTGCCTATTTAACTTGTATGCAGAGCACATCATGAGAAATGCGGGATTAGAGGAGTCACAAATTGGGATCAAGATTGCAGGGAGAAATATCAACAACCTCAGATATGCAGATGATACCACTCTAATGGCAGAAAGTGAAGAGGAACTAAAGAGCCTGTTGATGCGGGTGAAGGAGGAGAGTGCCAAAGTTGGCTTGAAACTCAACATCAAGAAAACAAAGATCATGGCATCCGGCCCGCTCAATTCCTGGCAAATAGATGGGGAAGAAATGGAGATAGTGACAGATTTTATTTTCCTGGGCTCCAAGATCACTGCAGATGGGGACTGCAGCAAAGAAATTAAAAGACGCTTGCTCCTGGGGAGGAAAGCTATGGCAAATCTAGACAGCATCCTAAAAAGCAGAGGCATCACCCTGCCAACCAAAGTGCGTTTAGTCAAGGCTATGGTATTCCCAGTTGCAATGTATGGCTGCGAAAGTTGGACCATAAGGAAGGCCGAGCGTCAAAGAATTGAGGCTTTTGAACTCTGGTGCTGGAGAAGACTCTTGCGAGTCCCTTGGACTGCAAGGCGAACAAACCAGTCAGTCCTAGAGGAGATCAGCCCTGACTGCTCTTTAGAAGGCCAGATCCTGAAGATGAAACTCAAATATTTTGGCCACCTCATGAGAAGGAAGGACTCCCTGGAGAAGAGCCTAATGCTGGGAGAGATCGAGGGCAAAAGAAGAAGGGGACGACAGAGAATGAGGTGGATGGATGGAGTCACTGAAGCAGTAGGTGCAAACTTAAATGGACTCCGGGGAATGGTAGAGGACAGGAAGGCCTGGAGGATCATTGTCCATGGGGTCGCGATGGGTCGGACACGACTTCGCACATAACAACAACAAAGTACCATGCAATGAATGCGTGGTTGTCACTCAATTCAGTTGCAGTCTGGATTACTTCCTGTGAAGCTATGCTTCTGTTGCAGGGATATTGAATTTTCCAAATGTTCAAACCATACTACTGTGTTCTGTTTGAATCTCATCTTGAATACAGCATCATGTAAAATCAAGCTGTTAAATGCTGTGTTTTCTTCATTGAAGCATTAAAAAGATCTATTTGGAACCATTATATGCAGGATTCATGGCACATACCTGGACTGCATACATGAAAGCCAGTTACACACATCCATGTTTCCTTGTCTCACCCTAGATTGAGACACAATGAAACAGGCTTGATATTTCTTAACATAAGGCGAAGCCTCCCTTCAACATTGGATGGCCCCTCACTGGAATAGTTGTAATATTCAAGCTCGGCGTTCCACATTCACTCTTACACTGTCGCCAGCCATTGCAACAGTAGTGGATATTTTTAAAGAACATTAATAATTTACATGCAATCAAAAGTTAGTTAGGAGCCAAACTAATCAAAATATTCATACATGGAATGAGCTGTGAACCTTTGTTAATTAACTGGAAGTGATTGGGAAGGGTTAGTAGTGAGTGACTAGCTAAAGCTACACTTTCTTCTGCCTTGGATTTCCTGGACAGTGTTGCAAGTTCAGTTGGACCAATCAAGGGCTTGTTTTGCTAATGAAATCCTTCAATGAATGGGAGAAGTCTAGCAAAATAAAAGAACTACTCTGGCTGGTTCTGTGCCCAAAGCACTCAACAGAATCGTAGAGGCATATAACTTCTGAGAACAATAGCCTGTTTTCACTTGCAATTGGCTGATTCGTTTATTCTTCTGTTTCTTCATTTTTTTCCCTTACCAGCAGGTGGGAAAAGAACTTTTAATGGGTCTTTGCAGCAGGAAGAGGAAGCCAGAAGAGCTGTCAAACCACTTAGTATCCCTCTACTAAAAATACACTTGGGAAATTGTGCCAACCCCACCTGGCACATAGCCAAGTTTTTTTTTTGTAAAAAGCCTACTGAGGCAGATTTTGAAACCTGTGCTACAATTTGCCAGTGCGTAGCCTCATTTGGTGTGCATGTGTACGTTGAGATCAAACTCCATGACCTAGATTCTATCCAGCAGTGGGAGAATAACAGGCAAATTATGTCTGCGGTGTTAGTCACAAGTTACCGCAACATGTCTCCATTGGAAAAACAAGGCCGGGGCATGAGGGATTTGGAAAGATCTCTGTTGTGTGCAGCGCAAGTTCACTCTCGGTGCCATCCTAAGAACAATTTCCTGAAAGTAAGCCCCAATGAATAGATCTGAGTGAGACTTTCAGTAGACTTCCTTAGGATAGCTAATTCTCTGTCTTCAAGTGTGATATGACCTTATTCAAGAAATTAAGAGTCCAGTGGCACCTTTAAAAAACCAACAGAGTTTTAATCAAGGTATAGCAAAGTTATGCTCAAAATCCTACAAGCTAGGCTCCAGCAATATGTGGGCTGAGAACTTCCAGAAGTACAGGCAGGATTTCGAAGAGGCAGAGGAACTAGAAATCAAATTGCCAACATACGCTGATTCATGGAGAAAGCTAGGGAGTTCCAGAAGAACATCTACTTCTGCTTCATTGACTATGCTAAAGCCTTTGATTGTGTAGAGCACAACAAATTGTGGCAACTTCTTAAAGAGATGGGAATACCAGAGTATCTTATTTGTCTCTTGAGAAACCTATATGCAGGTCAAGAACCGGGCATGGAATCACTGATTGGTTCAAAATTGAGAAAGAAGTTCGGCAAGGCTGTATACTGTCACCTTGCCTATTTAACTTGTATGCGGAGCACATCATGAGAAAGGCGGGGTTAGATGAGTCACAAATTGGGATCAAGATTGCAGGGAGAAATATCAACAACCTCAGATATGCAGATGATACCACTCTAATGGCAGAAAGCAAAGAGGAACTAAAGAGCCTCTTGATGCGGGTGAAGGAGGAGAGTGCAAAAGTTGGCTTGAAACTCAACATCAAGAAGCTGAAGATGATGGCATCCGTCCCTCTCAAATCCTGGCAAATAGATGGGGAAGAAATGGAGGTAGTGACAGATTTTATTTTCCTGGGCACCAAGATCACTGCAGATGGGGACTGCAGCAAAGAAATTAAAAGACGCTTGCTCCTGGGGAGGAAAGCTATGGCAAATCTAGACAGCATCCTAAAAAGCAGAGACATCACCCTGCCAACAAAAGTGGGTCTAGTCAAGGCTATGGTCTTCCCAGTTGCAATGTATGGCTGAGAAAGTTGGACCATAAGGAAGGCCAAGCATCAAAGAATTGAGGCTTTTGAACTCTGGTGCTGGAGAAGTCTTTTGCGAGTCCCTTGGACTACAAGGCAAACAAACCGGTCAGTCCTAGAGGAGATCAGCCCTGACTGCTCCTTAGAAGGCCAGATCCTGAAGATGAAACTCAAATACTTTGGCCACCTCATGAGAAGGAAGGACTCCCTGGAGAAGAGCCTAATCCTGGGAGCAATTGAGGGCCAAAGAAGAAGGGGACAACAGAGAATGGGGTGGCTGCATGGACGAACTGAAGCAGTAGGTACAAACTTAAATGGACTCCTGGGAATGGTAGAGGACTTCTTACTTCAAGAAGTTCAGGGCAGCATGCATAGCACTCTCATCTTCCATTTTATCATCACACCAGCTTTGTAAATTTGGTTAGACTGAGACACAGTGGCTTGTTCAAGGTCACCCAGTGACCTTCATGGTTGAAGATCCAAGTCTCCATAGTTGTAGTCTCGCCTAAGAACAGATGGTGGGAGCTACTGTTCCAGAAACACAGGTTAATAGTAGTAGTAGTAGTAGTAGTAGTAGTAGTAGTAGTAGTAGTAGTAGTAGTAGTAGTAGTAGTAATACTTTATATGTATAGCTCATCCTTCCCAGTTGGCTCATTAGTTCCATTTTTTTTAATCCAATCTCCTTTTCAACTCATACTATCTATACAATTCAGCCAAATTTTTATAAAACAGCATCGGAATTCTTAAGAAGAAAGCCCTGGTGTCCCCAAGCCCAAATTTTCTCTGATATTTGAGGTAACTTTATATTAAGGACTTTTCAATGTCAAATGCAATGAAAGGCAATTAACTTAAATTATGAAAATATTGCCAAGAGACATTGGAATAGATACAGCCTGTCTGAGTTGTATCACTTTCTCATTCCATATTTAAAAATATAAATATGGATAACAAAAGGCTTATTTCTTAGTGTTAATTGCTTCAATTATTACGATTTTAAACACATAGCAAGGCTGAAAAAATCAAAGCTAATGATAACCAGGAAGAGATCCCATGTGTTCTTATAAATAAAATCTGTTCAAATGTATAAAAAACCCAATGTGGAGATATTAGGAGGTGTATCCTCTGACTGAAAATTAAAGCTCAAGTATATAAATTTAGGATATAATCTGCACACTTGTGCACTGTGCTGACACTTCCCTCTGCACAGCACCTCATGAATGAGGATACATGTGATCAGGGTAAAATTGGAGATTTAAAATGTCTCCTGGAAAGACCTTGAAGGTGAATGAATATTTATCCATCCTAAAGTGGAAAGTCTTTGCACAAACTTCTCATAAAAGCCATACGTGAAATATCATTTACTTAATGAATTTACTTAATGAATTCGCTGTATCAGTATAAATCAGTAGAATCCACAAATTATATCACACAATACAATTTCTACACAGAAGACTTACCTCAAGGAAATGTTGGATCTACAAGATTTTCAGGGAATAAGCTTTCAAGAGTTAAAGCTCCCTTTGACAGATGCCCTTTCTTAAGGGGAGATGTGACTCTTTATACCCTGGAAGTCATGTTGGTCTTTAAGGTCCTGCTGGATTCAAATTATCATTTCCTTAAGGCAGCTTTTTTGTGTAGAGATTTTATTGTGTGCTATAATTTAAGGTGCTACTGGACTCAGATCTTGTTCTACTGTACACCAACATGGCTATCCACTTGAAACACACTTCAAAGAAATATTGTTCCAGAAGCTTCCAGATGGCATCATAATATATAAATTGGTTCTAAGAACATGGAAGTAATCATAAGAAAATTATGTACTTCAAGTACAACGATATAGGCTAGATATCAGGAAAAAAAATTTCACAGTCAGAGTCGTTCAGCAGTGGAATAGGCTGCCTAAGGAGGTGGTGAGCTCCCCCTCACTGGCAGTCTTCAAGCAAAGGTTGGATACACACTTTTCTTGGATGCTTCAGGATGGTTAGGGCTGATCCTGCGTTGAGCAGGGGGTTGGACTAGATGGCCTGTATGACCCCTTCCAACTCTATGATTCTATGAAAATGGAAAATCCCCATGAAAACCATCTCAGAGTACTTTAGATGGGTGAAAGCTTGGCTCTTTCATAGTCGGTGGTGGTGAGACTATACATCAGGGGTAGACAAACTGCGGGCCTCCAGATGTCCATGGACTACAATTCCCATGAGCCCCTGCCAGCGAATGCCTGCCTGCTATACATAGTTACATAGCCTACTGTGATTTCTGGCCACATCAGCATCCATACTTCCCAGGAACAGAAGCAACATTACCTTGGGAGGCTGATGTTTGTAAAAACTCCATTTTTTGATCAAGACCATTATTTCAGATGACCCTGGTTTCTTCTGTTTTATATCTAACCTTCTATGGACTAAGAGGTTTAGGGTACCTTTGTTGTTTGTTTGGCTGTGTTTTCAGATGATGGATTTGGAGGCCTTTCAGTTATTGTGATTGATTGGAGTTATTGAGACTGCAAAAGGACTTTAGCTTTGATTAATGGTTTCCCAGGCCCTCAGCACTTGATTCAACAGCATTAAAAACAAAACAACGGATGCTTATTGTGATTACTATTAGGTATTAGGTTTTGGGAATTAATCATTGCAAGGCTGACTATACAGGCTGTAGGAATTAAACCTCTCATCTTAAAATTAATGATAATCATGCCCTAATCCATGCAATTAATGATTAATTTTGCTGGAGTTGTACAAGAAAGCAGTATTGACCTATCTTGTCCTCCACTGCTTTTATTTAGCTGTGTAGATAGAAGTGATTTTTGCAGATTTCTTGTGTAACTTTATAGACTGCCAATGGTGTGATATGTAGTGAGCTCTGACTCCTCCCCTCCAAAAAAAGAACAGTTGTAGGATGATTAATGGATATATAATTCAGATGGTAGGCTGTATCTTTCCACACTTATATAGCAATGAAGGCAAAGACTTTTTTATGGCTAAATTAGCACAGAAGTATCTCTATATTAAACAAATAAGGTATGCCTATCATCAGCAAAAGAATTACACCATGTCTTCAATTTAGCTGTTTAATTGGGTGCTGTAGCCCCTACGTGTTCATGGCTTGGCATCAGAACCAGATTGCATAACTGACTAAAACTAAAGTGTGTGTTAAACCCTGGCTGCCAGTAGGATAATTTAGGGCATTTCCGCACATCGCAAAAAATAGCGTTAAGCCAGCTGAAGAGCGTAGTGTTAAATATCTCGCCTCTGGCCATTCCTCACCTTCTTACCATCTTACTGTAGTCTGCCACCTTTTCGCACTTCTTACTCTCCACAAGTGCTGCTGGAAATGGCAGAAGAGGGCAACGTGGTTTATCTGCAACTCTTTTCCACCTGTCAATCAAGCCAGGCAGCCAATCCCCTTTCTCCTTCATGACGATATTTAAATGCCCACCATTTAAAAAAAATTAATACTTCTCAATTTAAACAAAAATGCATCTAATCATAGATGTATAGTGCTTTTTATAACACCACCCCTTATGGAATCAGTAGTCTTGAATCTTTAAAAAATTAATCTCGTTCCTGATTTTGTGAGAGGAGGGGAACTTTAGAGAAGCATGCTTTGTGTGACAACTTTGGGGGAAATAACAACTTTTGGCTTTGCCTGCATGCTTGTATGCCTATTCAGTTCGCATTAAAAAAATCCTGTCCCCAGGAGAAGGCAGAGGGAGGCAGGTGCGAGGGCGGGACATTGGAGGCGGGGATAGTGCTTCTTTGTCTCCATAAATTTTTTTGGTGTGTAGTGTGCTGGTTGTCCGCTGGGGGAAAGCACTTTTTTAGGTTGTTGAATCCACTTTTTGGGATTCATCAACTTGCACTTTAAAATGCCGGATTTAGTGTGAAGTTTGCTGGCCGGACGCAGGTTGGCAACGTCATGCGGAGCACCCAAAATATAGTTTCTTCAGGGGGTAATTGTCACACTAAATTTATGGTGTGCGGAAAGGCCCTTAGAACTGACTTGGTGTAATGGGTAAGAACGGCGGCTTCTAACCTAGTAAACCAAGTTTGATTTTCCGCTCCATATGCAGCTAGCTGGGTGACGTTGGGATCCCCACAGCAATGATAAAGCTGTTCTAACCAAGCAAGAATATCAGGGCTCTCTCAGCTTCACCCACCTCATGGGGTGTCTGTTGTGGGGAGAGGAAAGGGAAGGCGACTGTAAGCCGCTTTGAGACTCATTCTAGTAGAGAAACTGGCATGTAAAAACCAACTCTTCTTCTTCTGACTAGACAAACAGAAGGCCAATTGGGACATCCAAATGTTTTATTATCCCGCCTTCATTCTGGAATGGAAAAGTGAAGCAGCAGATATATCACATGGTTTTTGTTTTGTTTTTTGCTAGTAATGAGCCCAGCAACACAGATGGAGCTCATATTCCATTCACATTTTAGCTGGAATCCAATAACAGATTAAAAAAAAAAAAGAAAAATAGTTGAATTAGCTGAAACCACATCCTTGATTTCTAAACTACTTACCCCATTAGCAATTATTTTGTGTGCGGATAAAAGTATTTTCCATTTTTGAAGATTTTCAGTAGTCGCTGCAGACACATTCACGTTGCTTTGATACTACTTGTTTTGAATACATTTTGCTGCTGCTACTTCTTTCCCTCAGAGCCCTTGGCTTCATTTGGCCCCATTGCCATTTATATTCCATTTATCCTCAAGCACACAACTGTGTCAGTGATATCACAATGCTTCATGATGATATGAACACTTATAAAATCTGTGGGTCACATCAACCAGTGGGGTTGAACAACGTGGCCAAGTTAAGCTGAAGAACATGAGGAGGAAGAAGAAAGAAAACAGTGCCAAGAAGCAGCATCTGCTGTGGAAACAGAAGAGAAGCACATAGGACTGAAACAATGATCATGTTTGGCAGGGTATTTTTGTAAGCAGTTTGTTGAGCTAAATGAGCCGCTTTCAAAATGAACATCACAATTAGGGAATGTTTGGCATGGCCCTAACTAATGTCATCCTTTCTGTTTAGCCTCAGCCACCAGAATTCAACCCTAGTAAAAAATCTGAGAACTACTTAAGGAATGTGTCTGAGCACCCCCACTGTGCATCGTCACCAAAAATATTATTTCATAGATATTAAGAAAAGAAGAAGAGTTGGTTTTTATGTGCAGCTATTCTCTACCAGAAGGAGTCTCAAAGCGACTTCCAATCACCCTCCCTTTCCTCTCCCCACAACAGACACCCTGTGAGGTAGGTAAGGCTGAGAGAGCCCTGATATTACTGCTCATTCAGAACAGCTTTATTAGTGCTGTGGTGAGCCCAAGGTCACCCAGCTGGCTGCATGTGGGGGAGCAGGAAATCAAACCCAGGTTGCCAGATTAGAAGTCTGTACTCCTAACCACTACACCAAACTGACTAACCACTAAATGCTGTCTTGGTGAGTTTTGTGGGATTATGACAGGCATGGCCAATCTCAAAGCAAAAATACTAATTATGTATAGTTGTATAATTATTTTTCCAGGTTTCTTTGAATGTAAACAAGAATGTACCTACAGATGCTACAATTGTGAGGGAGCAACCAACATGGAAGGAGAGGGGTATCTAACTTTGTCCCCTTATGCTGTTTACCTGCCAAAAAGTTCTACCTCAAAACTGTTCTATTGGATAAAATTTACTGATACTCATAAAATGCCTAGACTCTTGATGTGTACTCTTTTTCAGGATGGTTAGAGATAGAAATCCAGCAGAAACCTGAGCCTATTTACTTGCTGGAGTAAAGTTATAGCAGCAGAATAGCTATCCTGAACCAGCATCACTTTGCTTTGTAAAGAAAGTGAACATGGTTTCTGAGAGCATCCATAATATTTGGCGTACTAGTGTTGATTTTTCGGCATGTCAGACCCAATTTATCGAGCTGCCTAAATGTATAAAATATGGCATTGCAGGATGAGATATATGACGACAGCCCACAACAGTTTCTTTTTTAGAGCTCTTTTCCTTTCACAGCATGTTTCTCCATACAGCATACAGTGACTGGGAAATCATGCTTAGTTGGGGGAAAGAGAAAGTACTGTTTTTTCCCCGTTAATGCAGCTAAAGCTCAATTTTCACTGTATTGTTAAAACATCTGTACTTCCCCACCACCACCACTTCATCTAGTAGCATTTAAACTATTAGCCTGCTCCTATGCAGTAGTCTCTGAAAACATCAATTCCCAGCAGACTGTATCCAAAGAGTCTGGACATGGAATATCCTGGCTCAAGCTGAAGAGCTGTGATGACACTAATGAACTGCATAAACCCGATGAAATGGCAGCTTCTACTAGGATTTAACCCAGTGAGTTAAACACTGGGTGTAGGGTCATGTATAGGCTAGTACTTTTATTGCACACCTGAGGCCATGTCAAAGCACTAAGACATTTTTTTTAAACGTGTGTCATCCAGTAGCCAGGATGTTGCTTTCATTTCCTCTCCAGGAATCCATTGTGGTTTCCTTGTAATTTCACATGGAGTTTTTTCACATCCCATTAAAGAACTGTGTCATGTCCGAACAGGACTCGGATGATAGCATGATTTCAAAGTGGGCTTCAGGTGGAATTTGTAGCTCAGAAACCAGGCCCAGAGCCAATGTAATGGAGCCATATCAGCCTTCTAGCTTCCACTCCCTGTCCCCTCCAATAGTTCACAGCTAAGAGAAACCCAAATATTCTAGACTCCTGTATATCAGGATATGGTTGGAGAGCATAAGTCAGTAGCCTTGTGTCAGGATCACATGATCTCTGCCATGATTTATGCTTGACCTGAGTGGTTCCATCTTGTATCAATGTGTGTCTGTTTCACTGGCTGTGTAGTGATTTAGTTATTGTAATAATTATGCTAGACTGTTATCTCTGGGAAGGGTAGCTGTGTAACATTCAAGGCCAAGAAGTCCCGGCTATCACTCCTGGCCGTGAGCCCAGGCTGGCACCTGCAAGAGGGGGCTTTTTACTCTCTGGGAAAGTGTACGGCTTTGGGCGGGAAAATGAACCAGTAAAAGAGAATACATTTTGTGTATTGATTAGATATGACTATGGACGTCAAGGTGTTCTGATCTTCTTAGCAATAAAGCTTTCTATTAATCCAGAAGTATCGTTGCTAGTCTGTCAGCCCTGACACCTAGCTGGAGGAAAGCACATCTGGAGCTGGGCAGGGCTCGGATGGGAGACTTCCTGCCACAGGTGTTAGTTTCAGAGGGGAACTCCTAGATTCAAGTACAGCAGCAATTTAGAGGCCAACAATATTTTTGAGGTATAAGCTTTCAAGAGTCATCAGGTAATGAAGGGAGCTTTGACTGTTGGAAGCTTATTCCAAAAAAACTGGTTGGTTTCTAGGTGCTACTGGATGCCCATCTAGCTGTTCTTCCTGTGGAAGGCACTCTGAGTTCTGAGAACGAAGAGCGGTGGAATTTAAATGTTATTAATAAATGTAAATGCTATAAATAATATAATTGTAGTAAGTAAACAATATTCCTGCTCTGCCTCCCAGGAGCACTTTTGGAGGTTCATGTATACAAATACACACACTATTGATTGTTGAAGACTCTTCTCTGTTGTATCCTGTTTTTTTAACGTAAGAAAACGGAGTAAAAATACTGCAAATAGATAAACTTTCATGTACTGTGAAATAGCATGTCTCCTACCAGCTTATAAAGCAAGAGATGTTTGAAGTAAAAATTGCTGAGTCCCATTATCTTATAGGGAAACAGCCAGACCTATTGTGAAATTAAGTGTGTTCTTAAATATCTTTATGTAAAAACAGACAGAAACTTACCATCTGTTTAGTGTGGGGAAAGGTGGTTGTAATGGGAAGGGACATGATGCAGGGGCCTTTCAGGTCCATGTTTATATGGCATAAATAACAGACAACCAGATGCACCTGTCCCTTACCAGGATTGTAACTTCCAGAGTCCTGGAAAGGTAGTCACATAGCTAGTCAGTGATTCACATTTCTGAGGAATAACTTACATGTGTTCTGAAACATGGTGAGGGTACAGCTGCCCAACCCAGCTGTGCTTCAGTGGCACCCTTGTGTATTTCAGAGAATGCATACAGATGCACATTTTTTGTTGTTGTCAAGTCACAGCCAACCAAGGGTTTTATGAGTCTCAGGGGAGGGTGGTATATGAATGAATGAAAGAATGAAGGAAGAAGGAAAGAAGGAAATGTTCAGAGGTAGTTTGCCCTTGCCAGCTTCTGTGGAGCAACCATAGCATTCCTTGGTGGCCCTCCACCACAAAATTGACCACAGCTGACCCTACCTAGCTTCTAAGATCTAAGGTGATCAAGCTAGCCTGAGCTGTCTGGGTCAGGGCAATGTTTATATACATCAAATAGTAACCGAGAAGGCACAAAGAAAGTGCATATCATGGGGATGAGGTAAAATCTAATGTCCTCCAGTTACATTCAGGCTGCTACTGTCTCTTACTAGGCATATTCCTGGCATTAACTAGGGTGCCCTGTGATATTCCAAGTACGTAGCTTTGTCTCTAGGATGTGTTAATGGAGTGTCTCCTTCCAATACAAACAGCTAAGGAAGGTCAGATTGGGACAGATAATCTTTTTGTATGAAATCAGGAAGCTTTGCGACATGCACATCTGTTTCAGCCGCCATCAGCAAGGAACCCCTGGGAGCTTTCAACCCCCTTCTTGAGCAGGGCATTTCTTTTGACCTGGCTTTTCAATTAACAGCTCCCACTCTCCCTCTCTCAGCCGCTCTCTCGGTCTTCTTTTTCTTGCGCAATGAAGTCCCCAGACGTTTCCAGGGTTTATTGGGATGCTAAGGAAGAATTGGGAACGCACTGTTTTTGTAAGTGATTCCATATGGAGCTCCAGTGCAAGGAGAAACCCTGATTGTACTTCCAGTACTACCCCCCCCCCCAGCATGCACTTATTTTCATAGGCAAATGTAAGATCCAGTTATTTTCTCCATAAAGATTAGATTGGCGGAAAAAGAGAAAGTTGCCTGCAAGAGCCAGAACGAGGAACACCCAGCTGCCTGGCTCAGTCTCCTCTCCAAGCATATCCGCTTCAGGGGAATAAAGAAGAGAATTTATGTCCGTGAATAGTTCTCTAGGACTCTTGCCAGACAGAACAGAAATACTGAGCTAACTTCTACTCTGTATAAGTCTTACTGCACTATAATAACAGCAAAGACTCATAGGACAGTGTGGTACACCAGAGGGCCAACCCAGAACACCTTGGGCTTCAAGTAATGTTGGTGGCTCTAGCACTGCTTATCCCATGACAAAATAGCAGCAAAACATCCAGGGATGCCATCTTAGCTCTCCTTTCATTTGGCAACATGCTCCCAATGTGTTTCCTGGGGATCAGAAGAAAAAGGGCAGGGGGAGTGAGGGAAAACGTTTTACTATAGGTTTTGCTTCAATTACTAACTGCCACAATGTTTTCCCTTCAGTGGGACTCAAACCAACTGTATTATTCTCCTAACAATAGGCTAAGAGAGAAACTTACTAGCCCTAAGTCACCTAGAGAAATTCCATGGCAGCATGTGTCTCTTAGACACGAGTCTGACCCTCAGAGTCCTCTACCATGCTGGCACCCTTGAGAACATACATGTGGGAATGATTAATGTTAGGGGCTGATGCTAAGCTGCTGCAACCTTTCAGTGAACAAGTGAGAAAGTTGCCTGTTAGAGAGGAACTTGCCTGTGTGTGAAAGAAACGGGTATCTTCAGCTTGTCATTGGATCAGTGGCTTCAAACAAAGAAAAAAGCATGCTTTATAGCCAAATAAAAGTTTAACATTTATCTGAAGAGAATCATTGAGGCATCTTGCTAGCAGGACACCACAATGATTATCTTCTTCAGATAAATAAATAAATTATATATACGAATAACAGAGAAAGCAAGAAAATATATAGTGTATGTGTGTTTTATTCATAAGGCTTTCAGCTTCTTGATTTGTGGCTATTGTACAGTGATGTTACTCAGTTCTTCTTGTACAACTTTTTCATTCATGTTTGCTTGTGAATAACCATTGGATTTTTCAGTTCCTAATACATGTATTTCCTCTATGGTGGTAGGTATCCCCCCCTTCTTTTTGTACTGCTGTACTGTTTTGTAGGTCATCTTGTTGCTAGAGGTTAGCACTTTTAGACCGCTGCTGAGGTCACAGATCACAATGAGGCCTGACCCACCACTATGGCTGTTTCTTACTGCTGGAACCATTGGCCAAAACTGCCTAGAAGTTGAGAGTGTACGGACAGGGCCTGTGGTGCATTTATTCACTGCCTGGTTGCTTGCTTAGCTGCTAGCTGTCTAGCGTTAATGTATAGGAAGAGGAGCCACTAATGCACAATGCCCTGTTGTGAGCACAGTTTAGTCCTGGGTCTAAACAACATTAGAGTTGGAACATAGTGAATTTCTGTGGGAAGGGAGCACCATTATTTTGACGGCACTGTTGAAGAGGCCTATGTCAAAGCACTGAACTTCGACTGTGAGGTTGAATGGAGCAGTCCTTTGAAGTATCCTGGATCAGCACCATTTATAACTTTGAAGATTCAAAAAACACTTCATTACATTACATTGTCTTTCACATTTCTTTTTAAAAATAAAAACAACAGGGACACCTGGCACCATACTCTTCTATTATTCAGTCTCTTCTACTTTGCTCTGCTTTAAATATAAGCCAGTAGAAAGGTTTTGACAACAAATGGTTGGGGGTGGAGGTCATGTGACACAACCATATTAATGTGAATTTGGCTGTCAGTAACCTGATGAGGTGATCAGAAGTTTGTTAAAATATTGGATGTATTAGCTTCCAAGCCGGTTCCTAAGAACGGGCCGAGAAAGGGTCCCCTCCCCTGGCCCCTGGCCAGGCAGCATAAGGTGGCTTTGGGCCGCAAGCTCGCAGCCAGGTCAAGTGGGGCAGGTGGAGGCTGGCCAACTCATTAGCCTGGTCCCGGACAGAGCTCCTTAGCAGGCAGTCAGCAGGCCGGGAGGCCCTTGTTAGGAGTCCCAGCCTAGCAGGTCGGGAGGCCCTTGTTAAGAGGCCCAGCCTAGCAGGCCAAGAGGCCTCATTAGGAGGGCCAGCCTAGCAGGCCCTCCACCAGGACCCTTTTCCAGGGCCGTCTCCCCTTACCTGCTGCTGGCTCCATGCACTGGGGTGTGTCTGAGAGTAAAGAGGCTAGAGTCCAGGGACGGAGGGCGGGAGCTCCAGGGGTAGGTCCAATCAGGGTGCAGCTTTGCTGGCTGCACCTTGATTGGCCCAATTCCAACTTGGACAGCCAGACACATTCCACCCCCCAGGCTGTTTCACAAATATATAGAGGAACCAAGGATGGATAAGGATATTGACACAACTGAACAGCTTCTGTGCATTGAATACTGTACATGAAGCACGAAAGTGGATCAGGTAACTTTTCCTGTGGCCATTTAGATTTAGACTCAGGAAAATGGCATATGCTGTGGTTTTGAACAGAATCAGGCACCTGTGGACTTTTAAAAATACTTTTTAAAAAAAACTTTAAAAATGCTGCTGTGGGGCTACAGCTGCTGTGATGCTGTCGGGTGCAGGCAACCTGGACCTGATTAATTACAAACTATAACGTGCAGTTTGGCCATAAGAAACCTGCATTGTGAAAGGAGACAGTGTATTTTCATACATACATCTATGGAAATGAGTAATAAAGTCCATTAAAACAAGCCACTGAAAACAAGACAGGGTATAAAAGCATCAGAGAGCAACAAAAAAGAGATGAATTTAAGGAGTAAATGGTTGTTAATCAGAATTATCAAGATATGGACCATAGCAGTGAAGAACAGATTTTGAAAACAATAGGAGCAGCCTTTTAGGCAAAAAACCTACAGATATTATCGATTGCATGTTCACAGGATTTCTATGAAGCTGTCTTAAGAGTGCTGGGACAGAAGGATGACAGTGACCTTGAAGAAGTAAAGCTCAAGGAAAGGTTGAGTGAACTCCCAGAGATCTACAAGCTCCATCAAGAAATGCTAGGGGAGATGGAAGAAAAAGTCATCAACTGGTAAGAGTAGAGTTGCCAACTCTGGGTTGGGAAATTCTTGGCAATTTAAGGATGGAGCCTGGGGAGAGCTAGAGTTGTGGAGGGGAGAGACTTCAGTGGGGTATAATGTCATACAGTCCACCTTCCAAAGCAGGGATTTTCTTCAGGGAAACATCTTTGTGGTCTGGAGATCAGCTGTAATTTGGGAAGGTGGCAACTGTAGGTAAGAGACAGATTGAGGTCTCTTTACCCCCTAAGTCCAGCATACACAAACATTCAAAAGTAAGGGAGGGAAGCAATTGAATCAAAAGGAGGCAAACTTGAGGCACTTATCCTAAGGGGCAGACAGACTGTTATCTTAACATATGACATTTTACATTATATTTTTGATAGAAGACAGGTTAATGTATCATAATTCTACTTAAGTTTCATATTAGTGGATTCTAGATTTGTTTCCTCCACTAATAAATTAGGAGTTCTTCTTGTGAAAAAGGTAATACTCATACTTCTAAAAAAGAGACTAGTAGGATATGGTAGATGAACTAAGCTTAGGGAGACCTGATTTTACCTCCCTGCTTGCAAGGAAATTCCCTAGGTGACAGTCTTCTTTATTTCAAAGGGTGATGGTTAGTATAAAATAGAGGATGAGAGAACCATTTATGTGTCCCCCAAAGGAAAGATTAAAAAATCAACCAACAAGGATTCTTGCCCCATATGTAGAATATCCAAATAAGGGGCAAGAATTCTTGCTTCCTGCTGCCCCCATCCCCCTCCTTACCTGCTGGCACAGCAGGGCCAGCCCAGCACAACACAGTGCTGTGTGTTGCTGTGCTGGTCCCACCCCTGCCATACAGAGCCTCGGTGCTCTGCTGCCGCAGTCCATCTAGTGGTGCGGTCCCTGGTGTTGGGATTACAGATGCCATATCCGTAGACCTCTGTTGGAGGGACCATACAAGTTAATGTTCCACATAAAAAATATACTTAATAAAAAGTTGAAATGTTGTAAAGATCATTTAAATAGGTTCTCAGAATTCCTGAACATTGTTTTAAAAACATGGTAAGTCTCTAGTCCTCTCCCTCATGGAGATATGCCTTTTTCCTTATATCTCCACAAGGGCAAAAACTACAGACCTGCTCTTTTTTTTAATGAAAGCTAGGAATTCAGAGAACCTGTGTAAAATATCATTGTAACACCACAGCATTTTGCCAATATTTAGGACTATTTTTAAAGGGTTTCTCTGACACCACCAGTAATGATACCAATGGCGACAGCACCCTCTCTTGAAAAGCCTCATTATTTAAGTCACATGTGGAACAAAATAAACTGACTTCACAACTGTAAAAATGCACAGAGGGGCAGGTAGGCAAAAGAAGCCCTTCAAACAAAATCCATGTAAATGCAGAGAGAGAAGCTGAACCAGGAGAAATTAGATGGTTTAATCAGACTTTTCCTGTCACTGGCCATTTATTGTGGCCACTTACTTTTGAAATCCTAGACAAAATCATGTTTATGAAGCTCCTGGTGTGCTGTGCTGGACCTGGTAAGCCACACGTTGTGCAAGCCTGCAGTAGAGCTGTTCCCAGTGATTCAGTTCTTCTGATGTACTATTGCTTGTTTACTGTTTATGACAATCTGATTTCTAGTAAAGTGGTGCTATTGTCATTATAGGATAAAGGCTGATGAACAGAAGTATCTGCAAGCAGCACAGTAGGGCACTATGATTTTTCTTGTTCCTCATTTGTTTGTTTTGGTACCATTTTAGGGAAGAACACCAGAAAATGGCCGATGTTTTCCTAACTAGGGAGTCCAGGTTTAGCCACCACACAGCTTTCATTATACAGTTTGATAGGAATTTGGCTTTGCTGGATGAAGCCCGTCTTAAATCTTCCCAGCTGGATTCTGTCATTCGGGAGTTTGAGGTAAGGCCCCTCTTTATTCTTTCCTCTCACTGATTTATGGTTGTGGTGCTGTGCTGTCTTTGAGGTAACCCTGTGTTCCATTCTGTCAGAAGCTGCTCAGACAGGAAATGGAAAGAGGTATTAATGGTGACTGAACTCAGATATGGCTTTTATATGGGCAGTAAGTCTAGAGGAACACAAGCACGCAGTAGGTCAGTGTGCAGTCATGCAAGTGAGCACTAATTCTAGTGCAATCTGTTCTTTTATGTATGCAACATTAAATGCTATAATGATTATTATTAATAATGTCTGATCTTCTGTTCCTATATATAGCTGGTGGCATTAGGAAAGGAAACAGGAATTAAAAGTCAGAAACATTTTTTGCTTCATTATCTAATAATGTGGATGTCTGTATAACTGTCTATCCCCATGTTGCTCTATCTTGGTTTTTGTTCTATACCCTTCCTCTGGTGAAATCCCTTTATTGTTTGTGTCTCATTCTTCACCATCTCCAACTTTCTGATGCAATTTCTTTTATTTCATGCCTCAGTCTCCTGTTTCAGCCCCCCTTCCAAATACAAAAATTCAAGTATTATTAGAGTCCAATGGCGCCTTTAAGACCAATAAAGATTTACTCAAGGCATGAGATTTCGTGTGCCTACACACTTCCTGAGACTAAAGTGTGCATGCACTAAGGAAGGGTGCATACAAACAAAAGCTCCCACCTTTAATAAATCTTTGTTGGTCTTCAAGGTGCCATTGGACTCAAATCTTGTTGTACTACCTCAGACAAACACAGCTACCTGCTTGGATCTATCTTCAAGTATCATTGTTAGTGATAGGGGTAATATTGTAACGTTTACAATGTGCAAAACGCATTACAGTCTTACTTAGTTCATTCTTGCATGAAAGCTTTCAATGAGGATCAGAAACTCAGGGTTAGTTTTTAATTTCCTACCAGAGCTGAGACTTGAGCCCAAGACAGAAGGCCAAGTGCTCTAACCACAGGAAGTCATTAGATACACATTCACATGGACAATTATTTTCAGTGTAAAAAAATTTGTTAGTGCTTCCTTCTCTTTAACTTCTGCTGTTCACATTGAGAATTTTGAGAAGTCACAGAAAGTGTAAGACATTAGCAGGGTTATATGCAAGGTAGAAACTTGCACATAGCTCTCATGGAGACATCTATGAACTTCAAATGTGTGAGGAAATGGTCCATCCAGATACATTTAGTGTCCCAATGTCTTTGTGGTGTTAGTCATTATTATTATTTTTATTATTATTTAATTTTTAGACCACCCTTCTCCAAATAGGTCTCAGGGCGGTTTACAACATAAATAGTTAAAACACAATAAAATCCCCATAAAAACCCCAATTAAAATCAACAAAAGTTACATATAACATATAGCGGCGGTGGTCACAATTCCTGGTGGAGAGAATAATATTCAGAAGAGGGTGGCACCAATACAATAGATCTAACAATGATCTCGATGTTAGAGATCTCAATATTGGAGGGGATCCTTTGATGGATTAGTGGGAGAGCTGCCCTGGCCTCAACCATATGCCTGGCGGAAGAGCTCCGTCTTACAGGCCCTGCGGAAAGCTGGTAGATCCCGCAGGGCCCTTAGCTGTTCTGGGAGCTCATTCCACCAGGTTGGGGCCAGGACTGAAAAGGCCCTGGCCCGGGTCGAGGCCAGGCGAACATCCCGTGGGCCCAGGACAACCAGTAAATTCATACCCGCAGAGCGGAGTGCCCTGCGGGGGGCATAAGCAACCAAGCGGTCCCGCAGGTAGACGGGACCCAGGCCGCATATAGCCTTAAAGGTCAATACCAATACCTTGAATCTGGTTCGGAAACAGACTGGTAACCAGTGCAGATGACGAAGCACCGGCTGAATGTGGGCCCTCAAAGGTGTTCTAGTGAGGACCCTGGCAGCCGCATTTTGGACCAGCTACAACTTTCGAGTCAAAGACAAGGGAAGGCCCGCGTAGAGCGAGTTACAGAAGTCTAATCTGGAAGTGACCGTTGCATGGATCACTGTGGCCAGGTGTTCCGAGGACAGGTAGGGCGCTAGTAGCCGGGCTTGGCGGAGATGGAAAAATGCCTGAGGTTGACTATCATCCCAGTACTACACATTCCTGGGTAGTCAACCTGTGGTCCTCCAGATGTTCATGGACTACAATTCCCATGAGCCCCCACCAGCAAATGCTGACAGGGGCTCATGGGAATTGTAGTCCATGGACATCTGGAGGACCACAGGTTGACTATCCCTGAGTAGGAGACATGCTCTGTACCTCAGCTCTTCTGTCTGCTTCTTATTGCATTAAACTCCAACTCCTGATGAGGCAAAGGCACACTGACTGTCAGCCTTAATATATATCAGTTTTCCCATTTGCAAAGGGTAGGGGTGGAGAGGTAGTAATATTTACTTATCTGACAGAAAAGGTTATGAGGATAAATTGGCTGTTGTATTTTTAATGTTGCTTGGGCTGTCAGCTCCTTGAGATATGGATTATGTCTCCCTCGGCAGCGCATCTGAAATATTAATAATGATAATTCATTAAAACGGCCATTCGTCAACAGTTGCCCATAGATATTTCCCTGTCTGATCCCTGCAGAACAGGTAGCCTACTGTGTTACGAAGCCCTTGCTGGAAGCTACAGATTTTATAAATTTCAATAATTGCTTTTTGAATTCTGCCCAACTAAACCACCTGGGAAACTGTACATCCTTGTTGCCCGGAGATGCTATATGCTGGGTCCAAAATCTCCCTGAATCCAAGGCAATGAGATTGACTCAAAAAATTGAAAGAGTGCTGTTAGGATTCTCACCGGGAGACTCCTTTTAACTTCAATTTGAATTCCAGTGTGATTCTTCGCATTTGCGTTACTTGTCCCAGAATATCACCCAAGAAATCACCAAGGAAAATTAGCAAGCACGGGAAAAGAGGCAAGAGGGAAGGAGGAGAGGAAAAGAGGGGGGGGGAGCGCCTTGCCCAATCACCCTCTTCCAAAATAATGACTATCGTTGATTGACTCAACCAAACTCACCACCCTAATCAATTCAATTGCTTACCTTCCATCCAACCCAACCCATACTGATTACCCCCCTTAACCCAATCAATTCAACGGCTTACCTTCTGCTCAAACTCACCCTGACTGATTTTCCCAATTCACTCCAAGCTGATTTTTCCCCAACCCCAATAAACTCAACTGCTCATTCTCAGTGCAACCCAACCCAAATTGACTGCACAACTTGCTGCAAATTAATGACCTAACTAATCCCAACACATATCAATTCCCCCAATTAATCCTAATTCTAAATCAAAAATCACCCAACAACCAAGACAATGGAATCAACCATACCCATTCAATCCAACTGAGGCCTCCCCAAACTCCCAGTATGATCTAATACATAAACAAACACACACAACATCTCTGAACTGGACAACTCTGAGATGCCACAGCTGGCGATCGGGGTCTCCAGAAATATACATCACACAAGAAACTACATCCTACATACAACAGACATCTGGAATGGGCAGCCCTGATATGCCATAAGTAGCAATCGGGGCTATCTCTCGAGAAACACATAATCCTACTACACACAATAAAGAAACTAGCCACTCAAGTAAGCATAGAACCAGGGTTCAAGAATGGCCCTAGCAAAAATCAAAAGCAGCCAAGAAAGAAACAGAGCCAACAGGTTTCATAGGGAAACAAAATGCCCCAAACCAATTGACCACCAAAATGGAAATCCCATCTACACTGAAAGGAACCGAGGGAGGAACAACAGGAAGCCCAAAAGGATCATGGATCCCAATAATAAGAGGAGTAGGCCGAGACAGCAGTGGGAGGAGATGGAATGAAATAAGGGGCCTGAAACCCAGTCCCCTCCTAACCTCTGCCCCATCCCTCAGGACACTATGGTGGAGGAAAAGAACACTGATGCTGTGCAATGCTGGGTCAATAAACAACAAAACCTCTATCCTGCAAACTTACTTTTCAGAACATAGAGTGGACCTGGCATCCATGATGGAAACCCAGGTTAAGGAGGGAGAAAAAGTTGCCCTTTAAGGACGAACCCCTGCTGGGTTTTCCATCCTTCATCAGTCTCAGATTGCAGGGTGGGGAAGAGGGGTGGCAATCCTAATCCAAGAGGATTTCTCCTTCAGGCCTCTCCCTGCACCACCCATCACAGGTATTGAATGTGTTGGCCTCAGGTGGGGATCAATCGAGAGCACTGTACTTGAGGGACTGCCTTTCTGATTATCCCCCTCAAAGTGAATTACTCTCCACCACCTCAAACTGGCTAGTGATCCCTGGCCCCAAAGAAGCCTGCTTGACCTCAACCAGGGCCAGAGCCTTCTCTGTCTGGGGCCCACTAGGTGGAACAAGCTCCCGGAAGAGATCAGGGCTCTAACGGACTTAAAACAGTTCCGTAGGGCCTGCAAAAGGGAGCTCCTCCACCAAGCAATTGGTTGAGGTTGACTGGAACCAACAACACCTCTCGGCCCCCTGAACCTCCCTCCCTAGGAATCCCATGCACCGTACTTTGTCAACCATGGCCCTGTTTGATTATCATTCAGTTAAATTGTTATATTATTGTTACTGTTATTATTACCATTTTTGTTATTTGTTTCTATTCAATATGTAAAAGTGAGCTTGATGTACAGTTATTTCATGTTCCATGTAAACTGCTCTGAGCCTCAGGGGAGGGCAGTATATAAATGTAATAAAATAAAAATAAATAGGGCTTCTGAACCAGGATCAGACGCCGGGGCATGCATTTCCCCACTTACCCTATTTACTTTGGATAGTGGGCCTCCAGGCACACTGTTTCCCATTCTTATTTATCTATTTGTTTTTGCACTTGCTTCATAACTCATTCTGAAATTCCTAAGTAAACAAAAAAGTAAAATCTTGTCAATGGCGGGGCAATAAAGAAAATGTTTTTGTGGTTTTTTGTGGTGGGCTAGTGATGTATTCTCTGAGGGAGATGTGTGATTTAAAGCGTGGTGGGAATGGCTTGTCACCCATTTGCTACATTCCAAGTCATTTGTTTTCTGGGAAGAAAATGTGTACTCAAACCACTTCCATTTCATACAATGTATGCCTCTCTTCAGAAGCTTTTCAACAAACTACAATTCTGTGGCTTCATTAGGGAAGCCAAACTGAGACAGCATTTATTTTAAGTTTCTTAGATGCTTCCTATCCAATTCCAATAAAACATATACTCTTCTCTCTGTTCACCAATCCAGAGGTTAAGGCCTGGCCCTGCCTCCAGGAAGGTCTTGGTTCTCGTTAAGTTTATGGTCAGCAGTTGGACTGCTCAGCTCCCTTGAGAGTAATCTAGAGCCTTGCCTTAATCCAGCTCAAGTTGTCTGGCCCATAAATCAGTAGAGCTCTTCACAAGTTGCCTTGGGTGTGTTTCAGATCAATGGCTCTCCCTCTGCCCTTTTCCATCTCCTCTGCAATGCCCCAGGAAGCCGGGTCAGAATGTATGACACAGGAACATCATGGCCTCTAATATTAAGTGAGGGATGAAAATTGCAGTGTTAATGCTTTTTATCAGCCTTGTATAGTTGCCCCTCAGTTCAACTACAAATGGAGTTAATGGGATTTTTATTTGAGCCATAAATCTGTGGTCAGGAACTTCCTGAGAATACATCTCTTCGCCTTGCAACTATATCCAAATAGAAATAAATATAAATATTAGCTGTGCTTACCAATAAGGAGGTGATTCCCTCTTATTTTGAACCTGGCTCTACTGTTAGCGCTTTTAAAAAATAGGAGTGCAAACTAGGGTTGCTAGCACTTGGTTGGGATTTGAGCACTTGTTTTAAAGATTATGCTAAAGTTTGTGGATGACTGAGGAGATTGGGATTGGTGGTGTGTGTATTTACAATGGATTTGATTGAGACAAGAGCTACCCTCTGGGGATTTACAGAATGTTTTAATTCCCCTGGTTACTACAGTCCTTGGTGGACTGAGTGTTCTGTACCCAGCTAAGGATTCCAAATTAATAAAACACAAAAACATACTAATTGTAAGTTGCCGCTGACTAAGTTTAGACTACTTAGGAAGTAGTTGTGAATTCCCTGCATTCTGCAGGGGTTTGGATTGGGTGACCCTGGAAGTCCCTTCCAGCTCTATCATTCTATGATTCTATCACTTCTCCTGTGACTTTAGGTAGGTGTAGCAGGATGAAGGAACACAAAAGTTGTTGCTTTCTCATCACAAGTCTGATGTCAAGAAAAGATGTTCCAGTTGGAGGTCTGAAAGCTAGGGTTGCCACTTATAGGTTGGGAAATCTGGAGATTTAGGGAGTGGTGCCTTTGGAGGAAAGGGTTTGGAGAGGAGGAGGAGGAGAAGAATTAGTAGTAGAAGACGAAGTGGTAGTGGTGGCAGTTCTTATATGCCACTTTTCTCTAGCTGAAGGAATCTCAAAGCAGCTTACATTCGCCTTCTCTTTCCTCTCCCCACAATAGACAACCTGTGAGGTAGATAAGGCTAAGAGAGCCCTGATATTACTGCTCGGTCAGAACACCCTGGATCCCAGAGGGCCAGCAGGGGCCATTTCTGGGCCTTCTCCAGCCCCCTACTTCCAGAAGGTGTGCAGAGGCTGCTCCAGTTCCCCCTCATCATGTCATCCCAGTTGAAAGAGGCCAGAACAACTTACTGGCAGTAGGGCAGCTCCTCTTCCACCCAGCAAACTTCTGAAACTGGCAGGAAGTTGGAGATGGAGAGCTGATCCATTATTAAGACCTTTGTGGCTGAGAGCTGCCTCCTGATTGGATCTAAACTACCTGGGTGAGTATGGATGAGGGCCAATCAGGTAGTGGGTGAGCAGTCAGTTTGGGTTTAGGGCCAGCAGCTGCATAGGGGAATTTGCTCAGACAAGTGCTTCTCCAACTCTTATTTGTTCAATTCTGTAAGGTTCCTTCTGAATCATTCATTTTGCCAGACAGTTGCCAGACTCACCGCTCTTTTGGGTGAAGTTTCTGGAATCCAGTGGTGTGTTTCCACTAGCTAAACAACCGCTTTGAAAGTATCTTGTTTTCAGGTAAACATCACTGCCCCACTTCTCCAGCATAATTCATGGTTGACCAAATTCTTCGGATTGCATCTGCCTGCATGTCAGGTTAGAGACAGCTCTGCCTCTCTACCAGAAACATTGGTAGGAACTCAAGTGTTCTGTAGAGGGGTAAATTCTAAGGGAGGGGCACCTCTATAAAGAGAATTCTGATTAGGTTTTGTGTGTGTGTTATAGATGAGGATGAAATGGATACGTAACACAGATGTAAAATAACCATTCAATTTCTCTTCCACATTCTACATGAATTAGGAACATTTAGATGTAACATAAATAGCATGAGAAAGGTTGAAATGTATCTTTTTTATTTAAAAAAAAAAGAAGTGTGAGGTATCTTTCTCTCCCCCACCATAATCAGTAACAATTAAAGGTAGTGTTTGACATCACTATTAGTGATAACTGACTCAGCTTCCCTCACCGCCTGACCCAGCTTTGTGACAAAATGTTTTGAACTGCCTGAATTGAAAAGAGGCGAGCCTGTTTGTTGCCTTGCCAAGTCTGTGTGTATTTTTCCATGTTGCTGGTTAAATTCGAAGCTACTGTGTTATGTGTGTCTGTGGGAGAACTAAACACTTTTCCTTTGCTAATGAGTCTCTAACTCCTGCCAAAAATTATGTATTCAAAGGGGGGGGGGAAACAGCCTGCTTCCTGCTTTGCAGCTACTCTGTGATTTTTTTGCCTGCATTTCCTCGGGAGAGTGGTCCTTCAGCCGCTTGGTGCTATTTTCCTGCAGGTCACAGTGGACTGGAACACTGTTGAGATCACTGGGTCATGTCTCAACAGATGTGTCAAACGGTCATGACGTCACACCTGTTCTCTATTTGGGCTATGATAAGCAGTAGCACTAAGCATACGCCAGGCCCTTGCAGTTTGCTTAGAAGTCATAAGTTCAAGTTGAAGGATACTTCCTTTATGGACTTGTGTACGGGGTGAATGTTTTAAGTTCTCCTGGAAAAGTCGTTGTTTGTTCATGTGCATTAAAGGCAAAAAAGTACAAATGAGATGGTTAAAGGGACCTGCATATTATGTGTCATATGTGCCCATAAACATTTGGGGAAATGTGCCGTAAGTCAAGCTAAAGAGGTGAAGGCCTGGGGGGGGGGGATTGAAATCTGGGTGGCGAGTGGCTTTATCCACCCACCCCCAAAGCCTTTATGTCAAATTTTTAGATGGGAAAAAATGAAGATTTGGAGGCATACTGGAAGAAACACCGACAAAATATTTTCTCTGTTCGAATGTATGAAAAGTTTTAATGACAAAGTGGACATGATGTAGACATATGCAGCTCTTAAATCCAGTATATAGTTCTATATTTAGGAGACCTAATCTTCATGAGGGAAAGGCTTTCATTGATTCTCAGCTGTTGTATGCCTTTTGTTGGCTTTTGCTTTCTGGTTGACCCTTTCAACTCTCCTTCAAACCACTGTGATACATATACAGCACGTACCTTATTGCACTGTCTTACTGGAATGAAGAAAGGTTCAGAAGGAGGTGAGACAGAAACTGCACTAAAGCCTCTGAGAAAAACTCTGAACATTTCATTACGCACTGAGCTTATGTCATAAGTCATAAGTTCATGTGCTATATGCTAGGTAACATAGGATGCATCAGCCTGCAGTTTTCACTAAAGTACTAGGTATGTTTGTGGTTCTGTTCATAGAAAATTAAGGCATAGATGTTTCATTTTATATTGTTAAGGCGTTAAAAGTAGTCTGGGTTTCCTAGGAAACTGAATATTTCATATATTTCAGTTTCTTTCAGAATCTTCAGAAATTTTATTTCTTTAAGACTCATTATGCATGGTGACAGTGGCACCAACCACTGGTTTCTTGCCCTGCCATTTCTTGTGTATGAACGGGGGAAAATTTCCCCTGCCAGATATGATCCGCCCTGGATTTCTGCGTGCACACATGCAGCTGGGGTAGAAAGGCTCCACCGTGCTTCACCACAGCAGCAGAGCGGGGCTGGGATTACTTCACAATGTAATCCCACCTTTGTGGAAGTAAAGAAACCTGCTCCCTTCCGCTCTGTGCTGCCACAAAGTAGGCACATGGCCCTATGCACATAGATGTGGCCAAACATGGCTGCCAATTGTGCTCATGACGAAAAAGGGCAGGTGGAAACATCCTCATTCCCTTGCTGGGGACCATCAGATGCCCTCAAGCAGGACAGGGCTGGGAGGGGGCCAGGCCAGCGCTGATGTCATGCATAAGCAGGGATTAGCCCCGCTGCCATGAGAGCACCAGCCCATCCTTCCCCCTCCCATATGGAATCAAACTAAACCCAAAGTAGGATATGATACCTATTACACTCAGTACAAGTTTGAGGCCCATGAGAAATTGCAGGGGATAAGGAATAAATCAGCAAATTTCTCTATGACACATACTTCCACATCCAGAGCACTGTAGATTACATCCAGCTAGCTTTTTCTCTCCTTCCTTCCTCCTTATTACAGGCCCTATCCCACATGGATTTTGTCCATGCAGGTCCCATGATCCTCAGTGCCAGCAGAAAAACTGATTAGATCCAACCAGCAAGTGTTAGGTGCTTGAACAGGCAGATTTCCCTAACAACAACAACAACAACAATTCTCTCTTACTTACTAAATTGCCTTCAACATTCCATGTCTCCTGGAGCATTCCCTGTCCTCATAATATTACTTAGGAGATGGAGTTTTTATTATTGTTCCCAAATAAATAGTTTTCTGGATACATGTAGAGTCCAACAACTGTGCAGAACTTTGTACTTAGTCTGTGGGAGATTCGTTTTAGTGGCCTGTTGTTAGGAACTCAGCTGTAAAGGTTACTGTTAGGAGGAATTATGTGCTAACATACCTGTCCTCCATGTTTTGACATAGCTTTCCCTGAAAAAGAGAGCATGGAGCATCACAGTACAGAAGTAGCAATAGGAATGCAAAGTCCACTATATAAGTCTGATAAACAGGCTTATGCATCAATCCTGGAGTCTTGCAAAGGTTGTCCTCCTGTGTTGTTATAGCATCCCCATTCTAAGATCAAAGGGTTCCAGTGATCATCCTTACAAGCCCTCCTGCTGCTCCTAGAATCATAGAATCATAGAACCATAGAGTTGGAAGGGGCCATGCAGGCCATCTAGTCCAACCCCCTGCTCAACGCAGGATCAGACCAAAGCATCCTAAAGCATCCAAGAAAAGTGTGTATCCAACCTTTGCTTGAAGACTACCAGTGAGGGGGAGCTCACCACCTCCTTAGGCAGCCTATTCCACTGCTGAACTACTCTGACTGTGAAATTTTTTCCTGATATCTAGCCTATATCGTTGTACTTGTAGTTTAAACTCATTTAAAACATCCTCAGAGATGTTTTAAACATGTAGCCATATATGTCATAAGGGAATGGATTTCTAAAATGCATCATGAAGATTTGCACTGCAACTACCGATAAAGCAGGTGATGGCTTCTCCCACTTGAATCTATTTGTCTCCTTCTCCTTCTGCACCATCATGTCACAGGCAAGACTGCATGTATATCACATCACAGCTTGGGAAGGAGTGAACAAAAAGACGGGAAAGACTAAGAGGGAGAACCTGCAGAAACTATACGTTCTTATTAGTCAACCCTGGGGGCAGAACGCAAAAATATTTACATTAGTATTTCACTTTAGGTGTGTGCATTCGGACATTAAATTCTCCATTAGTTGATAAAATGATTATAACTCATCAGAACTGAAAAATTAATGAAGTCATTAATTGGAAATTTGTGGAGCTGACCATTATTCTACTGCTTAGGTGTTCAGACTGACATTCAAGGTCAGAAAAACAAAACAGGGAGCGGTCTTTAGTATATGTGTAACATGCAGGGATGTTTTTCAACTAGCAAGGTACACACACAATGAAATCCCAGCACTGCTTCCCTGGAAAGAGCCCCATTGAGTAGGTTTGAGCAGGATTCTGGGTAGATCTGTTTACCACTGTATTATCATTTCTTGCCACCAAACAGGATTGCATTGATAGGTTCATCGTTCCAAAGCGTATGCATTTTTGGAGATAGTTACTGCCAGGCATTTGCGGCTAGATAGCTTTTTATCTACTGATTGTGGATTATAGATTCTGACCCTTCATAATTTTTCCCTTCTCTCGAGAACAGCAGGTTCCTGACGGCAGTCCCTTGAATGTGAAACATCAGCTTCTGAAAGTGGTGCAGCGCATATTCCAATACCATGTGCTTCTCACAGGTTAGCAAGACTGAAACCTTCCACCCTCATGACAAGAGCGCCTCCGTCATTCTGGTTTTGTGCTTTAATCTTGACGGTTTGACTGTAAACCATGATTTGGTTATATCCCAGATGTGTCATGTGTCGTATGAGGGGTACTACTACATTTATTCCTTTTAAAGTTATTTTTTAAAGAAAAAAAGTGAATAAAAGACAGAAAGATACAGAGATTGGGGGAAAGGAAGAATGGGGAAAGATGAAAATGGAGGGAAAGAAAAAGAAAAAATGATATATGTTGTTTAAAAAGAGTTAACATATACTCTCCTGTTGTAGAGAGGCCTGCTCTGAGCCACCATGGGCTCCCAGACATTCCATCTGCCCCTCAGATGACCTTGATCCAAACTAAATATCATAAGGCTTCCCGATAAAATAATGTAAAAATTTTTTTAAATTTTTTAATTATATATAAAGCGTTTACAGAAAGATGAAAAAAGAAAAGAACAACCAGCTAGTAAAGTAGTTATTGATACATATTAGAGTATAGTCTGATAATAATTCATTATGTAAGAAACTATAAAGGAAAAAGGACAGGATTATTAAGGAGTAGATTTTACTTATGATTCACACTGTGCTGATTGCAAAAGGATATAATGTAAAAAGAAGAAGAAAAAACCAAGCAGAATCAGAATGACTTCACAGCCAAGGGATCTAGTCAGAAAGCTGAACTGCATTATAATTTAAAAACAAATGAGACACAAATTACCTGAGAATTAGTCCCATTTAATGAAATGAGTCCATCAGTCTCTCGCAAAAAGTACTGAACTGAAAAAAGACTTTAAAATGTTTATGCTCACCCAAAAGGGGGGGAAAGTAAGTACATAGCGGCATATAGATTCTTAATGGGAAGGGGGAGATGTAAAAAGTAAGTCCTATCCTCTATATCTTTGCAATTATTAAAAAAAATAAAAGCTAAGAATTCAGAGAGCCTGATACATATAGGCCACTGGAATCTACCCCCCCCCCCCGAGTCCTCGTTGCAAATGATGGATCCGGGTTTGAAAACATTATAAATCACTGATCTACACAGTGATTGCAGGATCTGGTGAAACAAGACAACATAAAATTAATAGGATCATCAGCGTATACAGTTTTCCATCAGCTATAATGGAGGAAAATCGAGATGAGTTCACCATCCATTTCTGATCCACTGTATTATGATTTGAAGAGACGGTTAGGTTGTAAGAAATTGGATTGAACAATCTACATTAGCTCCACTTGTAGAATGGAACTTTTACCCCTCCCTCTCCTGCTGTCATTTACAGGGCCTCTCCAAATAATGCAATGTAGAGGTCTGCAATGGGACAGAGAATCAGCAGCTATTCCCCTTTCCCCTCCCATAGAATTACCCTTGCACCAGCAGGCCATAGGGTTCAATGCAGTGGCCTAAACCATGCTGAAGTTCTACTGGAGGTGTGGTGGGTGAAGAACAAGGCTCATGTTTTTTTGGAAGATCTTGATTCACACAAAGTTCCAAATGTAAACACATGTGAATTATGAGAATGTTCAGATGAAGTTCATACCAGATTTATAAAAATCAACAATTTAAAAAATCTATAGAGTCTGTTCAGCATTCTACTAATTATGTAGAAATAAGCACTATTACTCTCTTTTGCTCTGACAATATTAATTCTCCCAAAGAAATTAACTTACACTCCTTGTTGACCTACCCTACATTGAGTCATCACTTCCTTTTGTGTCTGCTGAACTTACGTTAACATAGCTTGTGACCCTTGTCAGGAACGGATAGGGCTGTGGAATGTAATATCAGGCTTATAATCTATTGCCATAGCAGCACTCACAAACATGAAGTGACAGATACTGGATTAAGTAGAGCAAGAAGCACAGGTGTGACAACATATGAGGGAACTCTAACTTGTGGTAACATTAATTAATTAATTAATTAATTAATTAATTAATTAAACCATTTATAGCCTACCTTTCCTCATGCTTCAAGGAGACTTACACAGATAGCTTAAAACATCCCCAGCTAAAACCAAAAATAAAGTATCTCAAATTTCTTCCCTTCCCCCACAAAAGCCCTGACAAATAGGCAATCCTTGAAGCACCTCCTGAAGATATCCAAATGTGGCGATTAATGGAATAATTGACACTTGGTTGGCAGGATGCTTAAACATTATAACCTTTTATTTTCCATTTCTTATGTGAAAAGATAGAGGCAATACATACTGTAGGTAGGTTTGTTAATCCATGACTGAGAAAAACCCCGGATTATCAGCAATACAGTCCTACTAAGAATATGGGGAGAATCCATAGCTCAGTGGCACCACCTATGTTTTATGTACCTAAGGTAGCACATTTAATCCATGTTTTCTCCAGTTTCAAAGGCCTGAGATAGCAATAGTAGAGGAAACATGTACCTGGGATCACAAGTGGGCTAGCCATTAATGTAAAGAAAAATTTCCTGATGGTCTGCTACCCTAGAGAAGGGGTAGTCAACCTGTGGTCCTCCAGATGCCCATGGACTACAATTCCCATGAGTCCCTGCCAGCATTTGCTCATGGGACTTGTAGTCCATGAACATCTGGAGGACCACAGGTTGACTACCCCTGCCCAAGAGGACGGCTGGTAGCCAGAAGAAAATAGAGCCAAGCCCCAGCAACTCTGCCTCAGGAGCCACTTTATCCACACCCTTCATCAATTGTCTCCTCCTGGACAGCTGTCAGTTTGGGGGGGGGGGATGGAAAGGGTGAGCCATGGCTAAGGAGCACTGGCTTCAAGTACTACAAGGGCCCCTCAGCTTGGCCTGCTCCAGGGCTATTTTCATTTCCCAATCCACTTCTACCTGGGATCTTGGGCAATTGATGCCAGTCAGAGAAAACAGATGTGGGTTAGATTAGACCAATATGTTTGCCTGGTACAAGGCAGTGATCTGATGTTCCTTCCCACTAATTGTTAGCTTCATTAATAGTGCAGTGAATTAGGAAGCTTCTGAGCCATCTTGCAGGAGTTGGTATATGTGGACTGTGAAAATTCACATTGTAGACAAAGTTGGAATTAGACTGATACACGGAAATTGGTTAGTGTGAAGAGCAGCAGCCCTGCTTTTTTCACAGGTTAGAAGTTCTTGAAAGCACTATATATTTCAGTATTCACTTAAATGATCATTTGGTTTGCCCATTGATTGTTAAATGATAATTTTCATGTGGGAGGAAGTAAAATAACAATGGCTAATTAATGTATGCTATCTATATTCATTCATTCATTCATTCGTTCATCCCACCTAAAGACAGGCTCAGGGCAGCTTACAAGAGTTAAAACAAATAGTTAAACATAAGTACATTAAATAACAATAAAAGCATTAAAACCCATTACCACCCAACCTACCAAATATTGCAACTGTCTAAAAGATGTGAAGCATCAGAATCATTAATGAGGGGTCGAAGAGCCTGGAGGAGATAAATTCCTACAGCCCGGTTCCTTCTGCCTCGAATGCTCAACAGGATAGTTTTACAGGCCCTGTGGATCTGCAAAGGAGACCATGGAGCCCAAACATATTAAAATGGCATGGCACATATTGTTCAGCATCAAACACTTTGCGAAATATTTATATATTCATAGAATATTCAATATCAAAATTAAAGAAGGGAATTTTGAGAAGCCATTTGGGGCAACTACTGCTTAGCTGTAATAGAAGCAGGCACAAGACAGAACAATGTCTTATGAACAAGTTTAATATGGAAACTTGTCATATAGAAACCAGTTCCTGTTTGAGTTTAATTTTACAGTCATATATACTTTGATAATGGCAGAAAGCGAAGAGGAACTAAAGAGCCTCTTGATGTGGGTGAAGGAGGAGAGTGCAAAAGTTGGCTTGAAACTCAATATCAAGAAAACTAAGATCATGGCATCCAGCCCTCTCAATCCCTGGCAAATAGATGTTGAAGAAATGGAGGTAGTGACAGATTTTATTTTCCTGGCTCCAAGATCACTGCAGATGGGGACTGCAGCAAACAAATTAAAAGACGCTTGCTCCTAGGGAGGAAAGCTATGGCAAATCTAGACATCATCCTAAAAAGCAGAGACATCACCCTGCCAGCCAAAGTGCTTCTAATCAAGGCTATGGTCTTCCTAGTTGCAATGTATGGCTGTGAAAGTTGGACCATAAGGAAGGCCGAGCGTCAAAGAATTGAGACTTTTGAACTCTGGTGCTGGAGAAGACTCTTGCGAGTCCCTTGGACTGCAAGGCGAACAAACTTGTCAGTCCTAGAGGAGATCAGCCCTGCCTGCTCCTTAGAAGGCCAGATCTTGAATATGAAACTCAAATACTTTGGCCACCTCATGAGAAGGAAGGACTCCCTGGAGAAGAGCCTAATGCTGGGAGCCATTGAGGGCAAAAGAAGAAGACAGAGAATGAGGTGGCTGGATGGAGTCACTGAAGCAGTTGGTGCGAGCTTAAATGGACTCCGGGGAATGGTAGAAGACAGGAAGGCCTGGAGGATCATTGTCTACGGGGTCACGATGGGTCGGACAAGACTTCACAACTAACAGCAACAACAACAACAAAATATACTTTAATCATGAAGGCTAAATACCATGGCTTCAACAGTTGCTAGAGAAAATCTTCTCTGTGCTCATGTCCCATATACAGCTGCGTGGTTCAAGGAGCTGTCTTAGGAATTGATGTCAGAAATCCCTTGTCTGACAACAGATGCATTTAGGGTGGTTCATACCTTAGCAAACATATTCTACTTTCAGCAGTTTTCCATTAGCAAAACTGTGTAAACATGGATTGACACAAGCATAGCTCCTATGAGCACCTTCAATCTGAGTGAAAAGTACTGGAATATTAAGACCACACACTTTAAACTGAACCTTTGCTTCTGTGTGCACTGAACTAAAATGGCAATGATCAACTGGACTGGCCATTTTATTTGATCATTGGGGGCCTTAACCAAACTTTATTTGGAAGATAAACATTAGCTCACATTTTCAGTTAGTAGGAAAAAAGGCACAAAGTGTTTTTGAGTAATAAGAGATAGGTAGGTGCAAAAGGCAACAAAAACAGAGAATCCCCCCATCCTCTTTGATTGCCCATAGAATTGGATCTCCTGGTTCAATCTTTTTTAAACTTTTGGGTTCTTTTGAAGAGATCCTCCTGCAGATATGCTGCAAACTATTAATTAATTAATCACCAATCAATTCATTAATTCACATTCACATTTACAGGCTGCCCCTCTTGAAGCAGACATCTCTGGGCAGCATACAGAGTCTGCCTCAATCCCCCATTCCATGGAAAAGGTCAGTTTTGGTCTCTTTAAACTGCCTGATATCTGCATGGCCAAATTGCACCCAAACTGCACCCAAATTGTTGGTTCAGCGATTTGGCTAAGGCTGATTTGGGCAGTTTAGCTACCAGGAAGAATCAATTTGGACCACATTAGTCCAAAAACATTGATTCAAGTACTTTTCAGAGTATCCAAACTGAATAGCACATGCCTAGTAAAGAAATACAAGTATTCTTCTGTGCCCCCTAACTAGAAAGCACGGCTGCTAGAGGGCACCAACTTTAACATAGAGAGTATGACATTATGTTTCAAATACATTTCTTGCTCCTCTTGACCTGTATCCACCGAACAGAGTAGCCCATGTGAACATAGAAATTAGCCATCCCTGATCAAGAAAATCATTGGTCTTTGCTCATTTCCAGCAAACTTGTGGAACTTTGACATTGCATGAACATATTCTTTATTTCACAAGCAGCAGTTTATATTTAGATCCCATTGGTGTCAAACATATTTTGCTAGACAGCGGATGAAAACCAGTACCCTTGCCTTAAATCTCATTTTCCCAGTAGTGAGACTTTTGTTTCCTAAGAGGTGTTCTCAGATGACCTCCCCGTTAAAAGGCTGTGACATCACACAACAGAGCTTCATAATTCTCAGCAGTGTTGCTTTTATTTATATTGCTAAACAAAAATAATGAAATGTATTACAAGATAGATCTAGAATGACCAGCCAAAGAACCACAGCTGCTTGTGGCTTGCTGTACACATTTGGGAGAAAAAATTACTGTAGACAGCAGTGAATCATCAGGAAAGGCTACACAAGCCACCAGAGGCAACTTTTGTGTGAAGGCCAGCTAGACAATGAGGTTGTTGCAACAGTTCTTCTCTTTGTCCAAAGAGGTCCAGAAATAACAGATTCCCTCATCAGCCTATTCAAATGAATTTATAGCTGCCTATATTAAACCTCATGTAGATGTGGATTAGGTATTTTATTTTAACATAATATGGATTGAAACCAGTTTTTTGTTTATCTAGTATATTTAATTCATCATACTCCACATCATACTCCAATTCTACTCCAAATGAAAATGAATTAGGATAGAACAAATAGTGAACAAAAGCTTGGCTTCTATTAAAATCTCTCTTTTTTAATTTGCACAAAACAAATTTAAGAAATCTGCAAAAATAAAATCCTGTTATGTGAGTTTTTGAACAGCTTCAGGCCTTCATGTTGGTCTTTAGGAGCAGGATGCACAAGGTCTATGTGATTACTGTTTCTCCTTAACAACATGACATCTGAGGGACCGTTTTGCAAGGCAGGGAGTTTTCTCTTGTGCACCAATTGTGCATTTCTAAACCAGTAGCCAGAGAAAGAAGACAAGCAGAAAACATTTCATCATTTGACAAAACACCTTTCAACACATTTGGGTTTTCTTCTTGGGCTAGTTTAACCCAGAAAATGTCTTAGCCTTCATCTTGGACATAGGATTCTTGTTGAACACCTCCCTGGAGATGGCTTTGGTTATTCATTAGTGAGGAGGGAAAATCACCTCAGAGATTCTTACTGCCTGCAAAATTCAAGACAAAAGTTTAGGAAGTTACTTGATCTGGTAAATTTACACACAGAAAAGAGGACTACAAGTTTAACATGCAGCCCTACTAACATGCAGCCCTACTAACTCAAAAAATTACCAGCTAGACCCTGTATTTCTCTGTTAAGTGTGCTCCTTTATTTGTTTATTTGTTTGTTTGTTTATTTATTTATATTTATATACTGCCCTCCCCTGAGGCTCAGGGCAGTTTACATGGAACTGGAGAAAAAAAACAGTACAAATAACATGATAACATGGTAAGCTGAACAACAGCCTTACAGTCGTAACAGAGGAACAATAAAATAATGGAACAAGCATGGTGAGAACATCCATTTAACTGTAACGTGCTGACAGCCCTGTGGGATGGACATATCAGTGGTGGTTTTCATGGGAGGGGAGCTCAGGGGCCAATGGGAAGTGATTGAATTCAAGTTGACCTCAACCAAATGCCTTCCAAGTGCACACATTGTTTACCTGATTAGAAATGGAATGGGGAGCTGCCAGTTGCCTTGTTGGGGAACACATACAGGTATCCATATACCTGTATGTTGCCCAGTGGACTAAGCAATATATCTTCTTAACTGTGTCTGATCAGGAGAGCCACACAGGTGCTGTATTTCAACCCCATCTTCCCTTGCACCATGATCCCAATCAGAATTGGGCTTCCCTGGGTAATATTTTTAAAGGTATCTCCTTACATGAAACTCCCCATATCATGTGTTTGTTACATTGTTTCAAATCTCAAAGCAAAGCCCAATCTGAAATCAAGCAAATAAAAGTATATACCTGAAAGAGTGTTAGGAGTTACAGTCCACAGATCAGTTTGGAATGGTCTTTGGTGTGAAGTGTATACCTGAAAGAGTGTTCCACAGATCAGTTTGGAATGGTCTTTGGTGTGAAGTGGTTATACTACGTTCTCTGAGCAGATGCAGAAATGGCTTCACTAATCTAGGATCTGGGTTGAAAATCTCCCAACACCTGGTCTCACATTACTATGTACATGAAAGATTACGGACATTACAGAAATATGAATTTAGCATTTGATTGGATCAGAAAGGGTTCTTTAATTATTTGAGACTTACTGTGTACTTTCTCTGATTGTTTCTCACAGATTACTTGAATAATCTTTGCCCAGATTCTGTTGAGTATGAAGATACACAGGGTAATTTAAAATATTTATTTTAAATAATAAATAACTGGTGACTAATATAGGAATGGATCTATGAACAACCACATTTCACCATTTTATTTGGATCTTCATTTAATATTTAGATAAATTACTGTTTCATTTAAGATTGTTTTGGCCTGAAGGCATTCAATCATTGAAGACTTCTTGTTAATTGATTTAAAATTTCTAACCATCACAAAAATATGTCAGCTTGGATACTTGGGAAGAACAATCCATGTGAAATAAAATTGGATATTTTCCTAATGAGAAACGATTATCCTGAGTGATTCTGCAGTCATCATTCGGGAATGAACTTTAATCTGGGAGTGAATTTGTGGATGAACTTGTGGAGAATCTGTTATTGTGGTCAAACACTGCTTGTTGTATAATTTGTAGGATACACTGGCCATGTGGCCATGACTTTTCTCCTTAGGCTTCCATGTGGCCCAGCATCTCATTCAAAGGGTTTTTAATGTATGTGCTAGTCCTTCCAACCTAGAAGCTATGTTGACGGGAGAGAAACCAATAGAATCTGAAGCCCACAGTGGCCTATTATGCACGGCCGCTGGAACAGTGGCATGGAGAACGAGGAGGAGGAAGAAGCGAAGCAAACCGATTATGCACAGGACGGAACACAACGGCGGCAAAACCCAGAGTATCCGATTATGCACGCAGATACTCCGGAGTCGCTTCTGGTTTCGCCCTGGTCCCAGGAAGCTCCACTTTCTTCCACATCTCGCTAATGTGGCTTTTTTGGCGGCATACGTTGACTCTGCACCCGGTTGCTGCCTGCAGCGTGCATAATTGGTGATTTTAGCCGCCGCCATTCCACCCCGAATGCAGACTTTCCACTCCGTGCATAATGGGCCAGTATGAGTTGTGAAGATTTAATATGTTGTATAAATATATCTCCCCAAGAATTCTTAGTATGAATAAAACTAGGTTTGAAGCCCAGAATGTTCTCAAATACATTCTATGAACACATGGAAACAAGCAAAAAAATCCATTCAAAAATCTAGGTTTGTATCTCTTCCTTTTCTAATAATTAGTTAAATGAGATCAGGGCCCTGTGGGACTAAACCCTTCTGCAGGGCCTGCAAGAGGGAGCTGTTCTGCCAGGCCTACAGTTGAGGCCAAGAAATAACATCAAGAAGATGCTGGCCTCTCTGTCTGAGAACCCACCCAATCAACCAAACCCTCGAAGCACTGACTAGTGGCCACCCTCAGTAAGATTTTAAATTTTAAAGAGGCAGCTTTTAAATAATTTTAAACCTAAATTTAAATTTGAAATCTGATTAATGTTTAATTTATAGACTATATTATATATGTAAACTATCTGCACTGATGATGGTTTTTACCCTGAGTCGGCCAGAGATTATTATAAAATGTTTAGATTCGATCCTGCGTTTAATGTATATGGTTTTTTAAATATGTAGTCTTCCTTTAGGAAGTTTGCTTACACCTTTCTGCATCATTTCCCTTCCCAGCTGCCTTGCTCCTTATCTCTGAAGTTGCAGACCGAGCCAATGATAGCATGCAACAAGGGGTGAGTGCCAACATGCTATGGCGCATCATAATCAGTAGCTCATTTCTGATATCTTGGTACCTCCACAAAATTAAATATTCAAGCTTTTTAAAAAAGAGAAATGGAAGAAAACTGGGATGAGGTCAAAGTGTTCCTTAAGTAAGACGTATGATCCTATACAGGCTTACTTAAATGTAAATTTATTCACTGTTGAACGAAGTGAGACTTGCTTATGAGTATATTGTTGAACTCCTTTAGTACTTTTCTCATGAATGTAATTGGTTTCAAATATCCACATACTTCCACTGGGTATGCTGGTCTAACAAGATTTTTATGAGAGTATCCCCTTGAGTCCTAAAACACCTTAATAATCATTCTAAAGAGCTTACAGTTTCAGAAAAAAAGAAAAAAGAAATCTGATTTCCAAAACTTCTTCCGACAGCTTGTGGTGCACCTTCACAGGTTAGGGTTGCCAGGTTGCAACCTGGAAATCCTCACTGCAAATTTAGATTCCTTGATGTAGCAGTTCCTTCTCCAGTCTGTCATCCACTCCTTTCCCCCATCTGCTGTAACAAGCAGGACTCCTGGGATGTGGTACAGCAGGCAGAAACAGATGACAGGACGGGGCTTTTGCTGCATCAGGAAATGTATAAAGTGCTGATCTATGGCTTGCAACCCGGCAACACTAATTTTTTTGCATCCTAAAATATAGAAGCTGCAGTGCTCACAAGAGCATATGGACACTGCTCCTCAGATTAAGTGTAAGTGCTCAGCTATGCGATAACACACATTTTTCCAAGCATTTTCCAAGCAGAAATATGGCTTTTGGATTGAAAATTGAACCATGTGTTGGACACTGTTCTACTAATTCATGCTGTTGGGGGATTCTGTAGGGGACTTTATTATTCTTTTAGAAATGAAAGTCCTTTGGGAGAGGAGGGTGCCAGAAGTCTGTGAGGCAGATAGATTCACCACTTTGTGCCTGGTTAAACGAGACTCACCTTCCCTTTACCATCATTTAGCACAGATGTGCCTATGGACTGGAAACAAACTTTCACTGTTTAAAAATGAAAAACCATATGCTTTGTCCAGATGGAAAGGCAAAGCAACTGCTGAAAACAGAGCCAAGAAAGTCCTGCTTGCTCACATAGATGGGAAATCTCTGATTGTGGGATTTTTCAATCCATGTCGCTGAAACATGCGGCAAGACTAAGCAGCCAACATATTCATGAACTGTTTTACTGACAGGATTTCACTGATGGTTCCTTTGAACCAAAGGCAGATGAGCCCCTGGATAGAAAAGCCTGTAGATTTTTATACATCACTGAAGGGGAAAACTGGTTGATTAAACAGAAACAAAACTTCTTCAGCATGATGCCTTCTCGCCATGACTGAATAGGGTTGCAAATTAAAATAGAACAGTAAATCTACGATTTTTAATATAGCAACACTTTGCCTTCAAGCCCACCTAGATTTTTGTACAGCCGCATATTCCTCCTTCTCACAGCAGCTTCTGAGAATAGAGGTCCCCTGAGATTACTTGGAGAAGGATTAAGTCTCCTGAATGGGGAGACAATTGGCATAAATCGCAAGCACACACATCCCCTGCATGTCTACTAAGATTTTAGGAAGAATGCAAGCCAGTTAAAAGAAAATTCCATAGGTGGAGTATGGGTAACAATAACTTACCTTTTATCTGCAAAGGTAACAAAAGAACATTCTTTTGATTAAGCCATTCAGAGAGGCTAAATCTATCAATATAATCAGCCACAATGGTTACCACGCAGAAAGAGAATTCCCCAAGGATTCTGACACCATTTGAACTAGAGTACTCTGAGATGAATTCGAATTCATCAGCATATTTGACACCATCTCCCAAAGACTTAACAAGGACTTGAAACTCTCAGTTAATGTGGGTGTTCAGTAACATAACAACACATGGGATGCCCCAGCCATTATAAGATTTAAGTAGAACAAAACTAGAGAATTTAAATTTTCTGAAATTATTGTCATTATGAATAGTTTCTGTACTCTTTCTTCATTACATTTGAATTTTAAATAATTACATCTCACCTTGTGCATATCATAGCCCTTTGGACCTGCTGTTTTATTTTAAAATAAAGGCACTCAGCCACGCTGCACAGTACAGTGGAGCTGCCTGGGGCATTTTTTTGGTGGGGGGGGAGTGGTATTTTGTTGTAACACAATAGTGAGTTCCTAGACAAAGAAACAGAAAAAAATAAGGCCACACAAGTATGGCAGAAGCTCACCACCCTGGCTCCCATATGGGAGCACATCCATGGCAGACGAGGTGCAGTTGGCAAAATGCTCCCACATGTGGGAGCAAGAAGAGCCGGGGTAAGCTGCCCCATCTCAAACAGCAGGCTGCAGCCTGGCACACTGGCTTGGGTATGGAAAAGGTCTCATAAACCCATTATGCATGGGCCAGAATGCCCACGCTGACAGCATCAGGGCATTGGGGAAAATCCACGGATATGCATGATGACGATGCTAGTATGGTCGTGGCCTGGCCGAGGCCCATGGAAGGCCCGCGTTACGGGAATGCAGGATCTTCCACGGTCCCTGGCATACCGCGGGCACTGGGGGGGGGCTGGGGCAGGCCGGCGCCATGCATAATCAACAGCACGGAACTTTTGGCCCCACCCCAACCTACGGTGTCCCTGCAGGGACACTGCACGCCCCTCTGAGCTCTGCGGAGCCAGCCAGGGTGTCCCCAGCCCCCGCTGTGGTGGGAGGGCAGCATGCCGCTCTCTGCCAGTGTGTGGTGGGGGCCCAGACCCTCCCCATTCCCCCACCGCTGCTGCCACTGCTGGGCAGCGTCCCGGGCATCCCAGCCCCAGCGCAAAGCACGTGTGTACGTGCTACGCCGGGGTATCTGCCCCCGGGCGTACATGGGAAACGGCAGGGCATACCGCCCTGCCGCAACAGCACAGTGGACACACGCCATAGCAGCTGCCATACATAATGGGTCACAGAGACTCGTACGCATGCCAGCTTCCTACAAAACACCTTTTCTCCTCTTTTGCCCTAATCCTAAAACTACTTTGCTAAACATCAAGGAGTTTTCAGGCACTAAACAAGGTGTATGTAAAAGCACAGTTGTAATGTAATAAAGAGATGGGGAAAACAGTCTTCTTGGCATGACTTTCAAGAGATGGGAAAGTTTTAAAAAGTAAATTACAGATCTTGCTATTAAGTAATGAAGTGTTTAATTTGCCGATTAAGATAATTATCACCCCCGGTTCAAGGGAGAATTTTCTTTTTAATGAAACTAGCAATTTCTCTCAATGGAATATGAGCCAAAAAAGTATAACCTGGGGAAAGTTCTATAAAGTGAGCTTTATATCAAAACATCTGTATACAGGATTGTCCTTTTGCCAGATTGATTAAAAGTTTAATATATAATCAGTTTATTATATCAATTTATTTATCCCTTTGTTATTGACCCTAAGCAAAACATAATTGACAGCCTGACTCTTTTTCAGCTTTCTTTTATTGCCTGATCCTGCACATGTTTCCTTGTAGTAAGTCCCACCATTTCACAAGGGACTATCCCAAAGTTAATGCACAGGCCTGCAACCCCACTCTTCCAGAAGGCTGTCTGTGCAATTAAATTTGTCCAGAGGAATAGATAAACCATGCCAGAAGAGAAAGACTGGAATATCAGGAGACCGTCTATATCAATGTGCAGCTGTAATTAGAGTATATAATTCATATAAAACACATCTCTTTCCTACCCAAGAGCCATCTAACATTGTCGCTGTAATGGGAATACAGCCCTCGTTCGATTAACTTTAGATACTGTACTGCAGGGACTTACACAGCTTGCCAGGGCTCGTTGATTGTGTCTAAGCAGTTCAGACCAGGTAGGCAGTTAATGGGGTCAGGCTCTGCTAATGAGCTCCCCGATCTTTGTAAAGCATTTAGAAGAGGAGGGGCAGCTTCATTAGGCACTTACAGCATAACCTTTAAGACCACAGCTACAGCGCAAATCTATTGCACTTGATCTAAAAAAGGCAACACAACTGCCTCAAATAATTCCATCAGTAGTCCTATGACATTAAAAGGTGATTTCAGTTACCCTTGTCACTTAGCAGTTAGTAGTGGCAGAAGGTGGGTGGGAAAGAAGGATGGTTGCCTAAATTAGTAATCAAACTCCTCCTTCATGAGAATTGGTCTTAAATTCCAAAGGCAATATGAAATATCCCATTAAAATCGAATTTATATTGCTTAAAGTACCGGAATGACAAGCCTTTTTAAACCGTGCACTTTGGATATGTGGATTATTCCAGCAATTCCTGATGCTCATCTTTGCGGGGGGGGGGGGGGTCTATTAATGACAACAAGGTGCTTCTTATTGACTCTTGGACTGAGTGTGTGTGGGTGTAAAATGATGTCAAGTCGCAACTGACATATGGCAACCCCAGCAAGGGGCTTCCAAGGCAAGTGAGAAGCAGAGGTGGTTTGCCATTGCCTCCCTGTGGAGAGTCTTCCTTCATGGTCTCCCATCCAAGACCCGACCCAGCATCGCTTCTGAAATCGAACGAGATGGGGCTATACCATGCCACCTTCCCTTCTCCCTTGGGCTGAATACTGAAAGTTAAATCAACTTCAAAGAATTGAGAACTAAACAATAAATGATTATTTGTCCATCACAGGAAAATTTGCAGAAGTTGGTGCACATCGAGCACAGTGTCAAGGGGCAGAGCAACCTTCTCAAGCCAGGAAGGGTAAGATTTTTCCCGTGAGGGGCGAGTCCTCAACCCCAATGTTCATACGCAGACAAGCTTGTGTTGTTTAATTATGGGCAATGAAGATGGCTGTCCGGGATAGATGGAGCTCTGTGTTACTACAGGAAGGAGCCAAATATGTGATCCATGATCAGCTTTTCCTGCTGATCATTTTGTCTGATGTCCTTTTATTTTTAAGCACTTCTTGCTTTGCCCATGCAAAAGCACTCTGTCTGATACATGTGTGTCCTTCAAAGAGCTCTAGGCAGCATGCATTGTTCTCCCTTTCTGATTTTATTCTCATGAAAACCCAGTGGGGTAGGTTAGGCTGTGAGAGAATGACTAGGGCTGCATCTACACATCAGCAGATATTATTGTGCAATAGCAGTCATTTGTAACTGTATTTCCCCAAGCAGACTACACAGCCTCATGGCAAAACCATTGCTATAGTGCAATGATAGCATAGAATCCAACAATGTGTGAATGCACGTGGTTATTCATGAAGACATGGAACTGCCTTATCCAAAATCAGGAACCCAAAGGTTGAGCTGCAAAAAAGTGCTCTAATTCAACATATTAAAAACAGAGTCATCATAATTTAAAAACATCACATTTCTAACTGCACATGGAATAGACCAACATAGAATGGACCAAATATGTTTCGACCCCGAGGGGTCTTCCTCAGTGGTCAAATTATTGTGAGGAATGCCCTCATGTATAAAATCAAAGGGCTTGCTGGGTGGCAGAGAAAAATCTGTTAGGTGCTGCTCCAATTAGCCTTTCTAATGTAAAGGCATTTGATTTGGAGCCCACCTTCTAAAATATGCACTTCCAGAGGCCATCACTCTCTTCTTTTGTCCAGCTGTCAATCACCAGTGCATATTTTCGGTTCTGGTTTGGTTGGGTTTTGGTTTCCCTTTTTTGGTTTTGCATTATATGAAATCAGACCATTGGTCCATCAAACTCAGCATTGCCTACTCTAACCAGCCACAACTTCTCTGGGGCTTTGGCAGGGGGTTTTCACATTACCTGCTACCTGATCCTTATCACTGGAGATGCCCTGAACCATCTGTGTGCCAAACAGATGCTCTGTCACTGAACCACAGCCCTTCCCTATTCAACAAGCTTTTTGATGGAAGAAAGCTATGATTCCCTTGTTTTCCAGATCAACAGTCTTACTGCTATACCTCACTGGCTCTCTTTAATACCTTTTTCTATGCTATTTCCCCAACCTAACTACTGACCTGGGTGTGGGGGAATACTTCCACTAATAAAATTTGGGGTGGGGGGATATAAGTAAAGTTCTTGTTCTCTCTCCTCCCAGAGGGCTTGTAGCAGCTTTAAGGGTGGCAGGAATCCATATCTGGAAAATAGCATAGTTGGGAAAACATTAAGCACTTATTTTCCTTAGTCCTGCTTGCTGGATTAAATTAGTTGCTTCATGCAGTTGCTTTGACATTTAAAAAAAGCAAAAACGCCCCAGGAGTTCACAGATTCTCAATGTCTCACACCTACATTGTCCCAAAGAGACAGAGCATTTCAAGGATGCTAGAGCTAGAGGGTTATTCCCAAATGTCACAATATTGAACATGTAGTTTCTTCCTTGAGAAAATGCTCTGCAGGGCTGGCTTACATTTTATAACACCAGAGCTACTTTCTAGCCTACTAGCATGGAAGCTATCATCATGCAATAAGCCATTGCTTGCCTAATATAAGTTTCTTCTTCAGCAGTCACAGATTTCATCTACAGCAACCAACAGAGGTTGTACTTTTTCTCCTTATGCTGACTAAACCACAACACTGTGTATGAGGAGATACCTAGTCACATGATGAGCCCCTGAACACAGAATGGTGTCCCCCAAGGATGCTTCTCTTTCTTTCCACAGGTGTTTCTTAAAGAAGGAACGCTAATGAAAGTGTCTGGGAAAAACAGGCACCCTCGACATTTGTTCTTGGTAAGGATACTTCATGTACTTACTTATCTTTGTGGGGATGGATACCGGATATTGTGCTGTTGTGCTCATTTCCTTACTAGGAGCTGAAAGATTACGGCGTAGGGCAGTATCTAATTTCATGTGGATCCTACCTCGGTCGTACTGAAGTCATAAGCACTCAAAAGTAAAGGTTGCTAACAAAATTTATCAATTGGCCTCCAAATTTGACTTCCAAATTATTGGCCGATTCAGCACCAAAGCGTTCAGGTGATGTTATTTTCAGCAAGGCTTCTTAGTTTGTCTGAATCAAGACTCAACACTGGAACACACAGAGGAGTAGTGTGTGATCTCTAATCAGTTAACGCCATTTACCACAAAAGTAAGATTAGGAAGGAAGAGTTTCCTGGCACCAGAGAATTCTCACGTAGTATTGTTCTTGCCAGCTCTCTCTCCTGTCCCAGTTCTTTCTTTCTTTCTATTCATCTCAGGTATAGTCCACCTTTCTCACTGGGACTGCGGGTGAATTACATAGTTAAAAACAACACAATTGATGCTGAACAATAGACACAACAAACTAAGAATTAGTAATGGATTACAAAATTAGAGAATGTACTGGAACATTGTATGATGCATACAATAAAGTAGGATTGCAAATTTGGAGAATAACGGAGCAAAACAACAAGGTACATGCAACAAACCGAACAGTATAAATTAAACAAACAATGAACAATGCAGTGTAGATTTGGTAGAGTTTCACAAACAATAACTGTAGCCTTGTGGGAGTTTTCTGTCCTTGTGAAGCAGGGCGTTCGTTTGGGAGCCACAAAAGAGTATGCACAGATACATCCTGCTGTTGATCTTAGCCATTTGCGGGGTAAAACCTTCCAAAAGTATTGCTCATTTGAGCAAAGCTGTCTCCAGATAACATTATGAGAGAGGCAGTCTGGCATCTGTGTGGGTCATAGGCCAGGAAGCTCTTGGTAGGTGATGAATTGACCCCAGAAACTAATTGGCAGCTGGTGAAACAACTGCAGTATAGGTATAGTATGCAACTCTGTCAGGCTCCCAATGGTGACCCTGCCAAAGCATTCTGTTACATTGGAGAAGTAGGAGTGGGAGTTGTAGACCTAGCCCAAGATATAGTTATAATTATTTTTTGTTAAGGATTAATTCTGTAAAGATTAATTATTGTATTGGTTTTAGGGGACTGATTTTATATGACCTGCCTCGAGCCTCCAGGGGGAGGTGGGATATAAATATAATAATAATAATAATAATAATAATAATAATAATAATAATAATAATAATAATAATAATAATAATAATAGTCAGAGTTTGTCCTTGCCATCACAGTTGAAGAACGAAGCCCGTGCTATAAGCAAAAGTAAGGCATGCGTTGAAATGAGAATAGAGTTATGGTTGGAGAGATATGAGGTAGATTTTCTAAATGAGACACAGTTTGGAGCTTCTGCTGAAAGTTATGCAGCTCAGACTGAAACTCAGTGTTAACTGCAGGGAGGAACAACAACAACTGAGTCCAGTAGCACCTTTAAGACCAACAAAGATTTATTCAAGGTGTGAGCTATCGTGTGCAAGCACTCTTCCTCAGACAAAATGGAACAAGGATCATGAGAGTACAGATATATAGAAAAGGTAAATCAGTGGCAAATTAGTAAACTGTGTCATAGTATTCAAATTATGCCATCTTACGCCATATGATAATTCTTTCCTGAAACAGGGAGGAAATGATGATAATCCCTTGGCAGCTGGAGATATTGCAGAAGCCAGTTCTTGGGTCTTTAAGAGACACGGAAATATATACCAGTGACAGTTTTGTCGGCTTCCTTGCCAGAAATGAAATAGCAAGATCAGGCACATACATTGTTGTCAATGATAACCTGCCATAGTCAGACCAATAAACAGAAGTGAAATCAAACTAAAGGCAAGACAGCAGGGCCACCCAGTCTCGTGATTTTTAAAAGGTTTCCAAGTAATGAATCAAATTGAAATAAAACGCATGAAGAACCTGTGTGGTATTTCCCAGCACCATCAGCTGAGTAGGAAGACACTGAAAGGTTTGCAAGGGACACTGCAATGTGAATAGCTATACCTAATCTAAAAGAGCTTGCATTGAAAGTGCATGTCTGTTTTAGGAAGGCATCAGACTCTGGTGACATTGAAGGTAGCATTTCCCCAAGTAGGACACAGACTGAATAAACATATTTACTGGGAATAGTCCCACTGAATTCATGGGGGATTCTTTTCAGGTTGCTTCAGATAGATGAAGGTAAAAGTATCCCCTGTGCAAGCACCGAGTCATGTCTGACCCTTGGGGTGACACCGTTTAGGGTGGGGTTAGTCAAACTGCGGCCCTCCAGATGTCCATGGACTACAATTCCCATGAGCCCCTGCCAGCATTAGCTGGCAGGGGCTCATGGTAATTGTAGTACATGGACATCTGGAGGGCCGCAGTTTGACTATCCCTGCTCTACCGTTCTTTTGGCAGACTCAGTACAGGGTGATTTGCCATTCCCTTCCCCAGTCATTACCGTTTTACCCCCCAGCAATCATTTTACCGAACTCAGAAGGATGGAAGGCTGAGTCAACCTTGAGCCAGCTGCTGGGATCGAACTCCCAGCCTAATGGTCAGAGCTTCAGACAGCATGTTGGCTGCCTTGTGTGTGTATGTGTGTGCTTGTTGGCTGGAGAACTCAGCCACTTAAAATGCAATCCTAAGCAGAGTTCAACATCCAAGCACCAGGCTCAGGAAATAGGAAAGGCACCCACTGAAACAGAACAAACATCCTGCCAGGAGGTTCTCAATACCAGACTACTCTGTGACTGTGAAATATGTCCAGCCCCCTTCTTTAAAACCAAGGGCCATTCCGCATTCGTGCAAAATAGCACAATGGTTACTAATTGAAATCGCTACAGTTTTGCCGTTATGCACAACGTCGTTGACAATCTGCAACACTCCTGAAACCGATCCGCAAAAAGTGCTTCGTTGTAGCGCTTTCAGGGAAATCCCAAAAAGTGGATTCACCCTCCGGAAAGCGCTACACTCCTGCAACCAATCTGCAACACAAGTGGGAAAGTTCTGTGTGTTACCATTGTTGCGGTTTCTGCAGAGTCCCTCCCCCTGGCTCTCTCCTCTGATCTTCCGGCGAAGCGATCGCCATTTTTTTTTCTCCGAGCAAGTGGAGATCAACGCACCGGCAAGCCTTCATTTACCCAGTGAGGCTTTCCCGGCTGCAGTCCCTCTGTTTAAATTCACCAAGCACAAGCAATACAGAGGCCCGTTTGCTGGTTTATTTTCCCTTTATTTTTCACACTGTTTTTGGCCGAAAATTGCGCCCGTGGGGGGGGATTTTTTTTTCACTCGGGGGGAGCGTGGCAATGATAAAACGGCAGCTCAAACACCACCTGCTAGCTGGATGGGTCTCTCCGTTGCAACGAATCAACGCAGATTCGTTGCAACGTGTGTGTTTTTTTTTAAACCTTCCTTAAAGGGAAAGGGGCTTTTTGGGAGCATGATAACGGCTGCCAGCCAGGGGCGGGACACAGCTCGGCAATATCGCTTCCTGGCTAGCGATTTTTGCCAAGACCGGAACCCTGTGGGAAACGATAGAAACGCAACTGGATTCCACTACAAAGGCAGGTATGCATAACAACGAATTCCACTATTTAAAATGGCGATTTTTCGTTCCGCAAACAATTTGCAACATGGATCCCGGTGCGGAATGGCCCCAAGATCTGCTGCACTGTTGTGCCCCTTTGAGGTAGTTATTAAACCATGGAGTAGCACCCCCCCCACACACACACTTTGCATGTGACGACAGGGGACACCTGGACACCTGGAGCTAGCAATGCAAATTGTGGGGGCAAGTAGGATCACTTGATAAATGGTGTGACTTTGATAAATGATGTGTGATAAATGGTGTGACTAAGACCCAATTGACTGTCCCTTAGCAAGTAGTCTGTCATTGAGCCACACTGGATTTGTAGGTGTGAGTGTAGCCAGAATGCTTCACTATCTCAAAATGGGTTGAGAAGAAGGACCTCAGAAAGACCTGCTGCTTTATTCTTATCTTTCCTGTATGTGGCTTTAGGAAGGGGTTAGAGATCTATAACTATCTCTTTCTTCTGAGAGCTGATGTGAAATTCCTTGTGCAGTTCTCAGATCCTTGGATGTAGTGGCTGTTTGTTTGCTCACAACCATGGGCATGTTCACCTGAGAAACAGATGTTGTCCTGCTGGGCTGGGGAGAGGGCAGAAGGTAGAATAAGTTTAGAAGAAAGCCCAAGTACAGAAGTGTTTTGTAAATGCCTTTTGGAGGGGGGGGTAGTTTTGTTCTCTCTCATCACCCTTTTTTCTTTGTGCCTTTAAAACAGTGAGCTTTGGAGAGGAGAAAAATGGCTTTTCATATCTGCATTTCACTTTACTTCCACTGAGTCCTTAAGAAAGAGTAGGCCGTTCATCTAAACAAGTAAAATGAATGTATGCTGTTGCAGAAGTCACCTTGCAGCTGAGACAAGGGATTACAAGTGCAAAAATATGACAGAGTGACAGGCAGAGACAACTGTCTAGTCTTGTACATGCCAGTAATATTGTTGAATCTGGTGTTTCCTGACAGTGTGATTCAGTGTGTGCCTTCCTTGAATCCAATTACTGCTTGCACAGGGTTGAAGCCTCATTTGAAAGAATGTCAGTTTGCTGTATCTGGCACCCCCTTCTTCTTCCCGCTGTAATGTCCTATTCTGGCTTCTTTTTTCCATTCGCGTTTCTTCTTGTGGCTTCACACAAGATGTTACCTCGCCACTCACACGCTTCAGGATGTGCTGGCTCATCCCTTGAATAAGGCTTTGTTGGTCTTAAAGGTGCCACTGGACTCAAACTTTGTTCTGCTGCTTGGGCTGCCCACCTGAATCGCACTCCAGGCTGTTTGTGCGAAGACTGCTTTCTGGTGGACATGGAAGGCTGCCATCTCCTGGAAGACTACGTTATGCCACTTTTAGACATTAACAATGGACACAAATGGGGCCTTAAAAACAATTGTGTTTAAAACTTGCTTCTGAAGCCCCCTAGACTTTTTTGCCCCCACTGAATTTAGTGGAATTGAACAAAAGTTGGTCTTGTAAATAAGAGGATTATCTTAATTTTCAGCTAATGGACATTAGTCTGTTTGGATCAAATGATATTATGTTTTTTTTATCCTGGCTTTAATGAAAAATAAAAATTCAGTGGAGTCTAACATTGTTGGGGACACATCATTGACCGTTGTACTACAGAGTTATGAGGAATATCAGCTGCTGTTTAAAACAGCAGTCCTGTATTTGTGCTTTCTCAGGTTTTGAACACTTCTGTCTCGCATGACTGATAAGTCACCTCCCTTTGTCTTTGTGACATATTGTGTGAAATGGGCAGCATGTGTATTTGGCAGCTTTGGAACATGCTACCTGAGAAACAGATTTTCGATGGTAGGCATTTGTGCTTACCAAAGGGGCAAAATGCACACACTCCCTTTATTACACAAAATGGCAATCATGCTTACTGAGAGGATCACTCATAGCGTATTCTCCTAGTACATTAAATAGGAGTGCCAGAAAGGGTACACCTGAAACAGGGGCAGAGTAAGTGCCAACCATGGTGCCATGGCCTTGTCAATGGCCATCATTGTGGTTCCATTTTGTCTTTTCCACCCATAGGGCAATAAAATACCACCTCTACCATTCTGAACTGCTACCTGCCTTGGCTTCCTTGGAACTTCTCATTCTAGTCTGTACTATTCCTCTCTGCCTGGTGGATTTCTCATATGCCATCTCAGCCTTTTCTACTTTCCCCTTCTTTGGGCACCTTTGTAGTAACTCTGCCTACTCTGTTACTACTACCTGCTTTGCTTACAGAGCCCAAATTCTTCTTTCAGCTCACTCTGTTTGCCTTCCTCAAGTGCCAAACGCCTTCTTATAATGACTGATTATAAAACTAGGGCTCCTTTCCCTCATCTCTCTCAGATTTGGAATATGAGATCCCTTAAGTAAAGGGTATAGTCACTGTGAATTTTGTCCCAATTGGATGGAAAACTAAAACTGTATAACAAGAGATATGTTTTCCATTAAAACCAATTGAAAACAGATGTACTAATTTTAGAATGTACAAAAAAGCCTGCATTTTTCTGTTTGGGTCTGTTGGACCTGAAAACTATCAGGAAAACCCCAGATCCCAATGCCAGGATTGTATTCAGATCTGGGATTTTTTAAAAACCTGTATTTTTTTTAAATGAGACTGATTAAGTGTAAACGGTGCAGTAGGAGAAGCTGGCCCCAGGATCAGTGGGCAGTGGGGAGGTCTCCTTCTGCCCCAGCCGATCCTGGGGATGCAGGATTGCAACCAGCTCCTCTTGCAGCTTTCAGCTCATATCCTCCCTGCTGTCTTGCAGCTCATTTTAAACCAAGCTGCAGGAGAGGATCAGGTCGAGTGGCATGGATCTTTCAGCTCCTGCTGCCCTGGGCAATTCTGGGCTGCTTCCTTTCATAGCTCAAACCAAGCTGCAAGAGGAACAAGCCCCAACCAAGGGAGCATGGAGCTCTCAGCTTTCACTGTTGCAGCTGATGTTCGGTATAGCTGAATAAAAGGTTCAGCTATATTTGTAGCCGATCAGATTCTCAGATCTGTAATCTATTTAAATAAGGAGAAAAGGAGGTTGAGAGGGGGACATGATAGCCCTCTTTAAGTATTTGAAAGGTTGTCACTTGGAGGAGGGCAGGATGCTGTTTCTGTTGGCTGCAGAGGAGAGGACATGCAGTAATGGGTTTAAACTACAAGTACAACGATATAGGCTAGATATCGGGGGGGGGGGAATTCACAGTCAGAGTAGTTCAGCAGTGGAATAGGCTGCCTAAGGAGGTGGTGAGCTCCCCCTCACTGGCAGTCTTCAAGCAAAGGTTGGATACACACTTTTCTTGGATGCTTTAGGATGCTTTGGGCTGATCCTGCGTTGAGCAGGAGGTTGGACTAGATGGCCTGTATGGCCCCTTCCAACTCTATGATTCTATGATTCTATGATTTTAAGACCTGGAATAATAATACTGTTCAGATATTTTGGGGGTATTTTTTGATTCAGTTTATGTGCACACCCCTAGTATTAACTAAACAAAAATGATTAATGCTGAAAGTAAAAAAAGGAACAGCTTTGTTTTGCATGTTCTGTAAGACATGCTCAAAACCTGGTTAAAATAGAATTACTAGCATAGAGGTCTTGGTCAGGCTGGTCGACATGCTTTCTGGAGGATGTATCAGTTATATACAGAAGCGTTCCATTGCTTCTGGAACAAGATGGTAGTATAGGTTTGGTCCTAGCATCAACACAGTCCCACCCATGCACTTCTTTTGTAGATGCTATGGATGGTGTGTGCCTTGTTAGCATTACCATCCCCCATCCTGGAAAGCTGTGCATTAATCTGAATTTCAGAATAGCAACTCATGACTAGTGAGAAGTTAGAAGCGACTGTAGGCACAGTTCCTTAAATGTAAAGACAAAACAGATGGGAAACAACTGTAATGGGCAATTAGCAAACAAAACTATCATTAATGTTTAATAAAACAGAGGGGTACTAATCATGGCTGCCATAGCAACAGTGTGCACTTGGGTAGCTTCCTTAATCATCACCAGCTATGGAATGACTTGGGCTTTATGAAAATATTTCATATATATAAAAGAAGCAGGATTTGTTGCCAAAGGGATGCTCCAGTGCATGCTGGGAAGAGCCTGACAATGCTTTACATGAACTAATTTGGGGGCTGGTAGAGTGTCCTTCGTTAGCTGCCTTTTCTGTGACCTGAAATGACCCTAAACTACGTGGCTACATTGAGACGCAAAGAAAGAAAGAACCTCTCTAATAACTGAACTAAATATTCAAGAGGTGCTTCGACCCCATTCTTTTACATATTTTCTGCAACACAAGCATCTTGCTTTAGAGGTGAAATTACTATCTGCATGAACCAAGAAACGTTTCAGGATTTTGTAATGAAAATTATGATCTTCTTGTGGCATTAGTTTTTACACACCCATATTTCTTTACTTTTAAAATCTTTTTAAAAAACCACATCCAAGCAAAGTTCATTTCGATGGAATACTTTTTTGTTTTTCTAATTTGCTGAGATTTTTTCCAATCCCCAAGTTCCAAGATTTATAATGAGATCCAGACAATGCAGGAGGGTTACTGCTATGATTAGATTTATGTTCGCAGAGCTGGTAATTTATGAAGCAATAAGTAAATGATACAAAACTTTCTGGGCATGCCATTTGTCACCTTGCTGTACTGCCGAAGCTAGAGATATTAGTTCTTTGAAAGGAGAGCCCCCCCCCAATTTTTTTGTGCCAGTATAATCTTTGTGCTATAGTAATAAGTGAGTGATGTGGCATAATTGGGGAGGGGAGTTGGCTAGCAACAGGGTCTCTTACAAAATGCACAGTGACTTAAGAAGTGATACCAACCTCCAGGTGGTGACTGGAGATTTCCTAGGATTACAGCGGATCTCTAGGTGACGGGGATCAGTTCCCCTGCAGAAAATGTCTGTTTTGAAAGGTGGACTCTATGGCATTAGACCCCACTGAAGTCCCTTCCCAAACTCTTCCATTCTCAGGTTCCACCCCCACCCCCCAAAAAAAGCTCCAGATGTTTCCCAACCCAAGATTTAAGGAAGGAAAGATTAAAATAATCTCCAGCTCTGTACTACCGTGTTCACAAATGTATTAAGACTGCATGCTTTTTATGTTTCCAAGCATTCTCATTTAAAGGACTAATCTGCAGGTTGCAGAGCTGGAAAATCTCCCTGAGAAGCTGGCAGCACTGCTGCTCAGAATTGCCAGCATTCAGGAGTGAATTCCTAACAAATTAAGTGGGGAGCTATGGTGCCCAGAAAATGAGCACCCCCCACTGCTGATAATAATATGCAAAAAGATTCACAAAAAGAATTAGAATGATAAGTAATGGTCTGCCAAGAATGTGTCAAGAGCAGTGAGATTTTATTACTTAGAAGCAGCCATTTGGTGGTGGAAAAAAGAAAAAGACATCTCTAAGGCAGTTCTGGAGATCTCAAAGCCACACCACATGTTAAGTGGGCAAACCATGATCAGATTTTGTGAGGTACTGATTTAATCTGGGAGGGGGGGGACTGGAGCTAAAGCTTGTAAGGGGCTTAACAGTTTTGGCACCCCATGAGGTTTTCCTGATATACATTAACCCCCAAACAGCCCTTCTTTTTATTTATTTATTTTATTTATTTATTTATATTTTTATACTGCCCTTCCCTACGGCTCTGGGTGGTTTACATAAAACATTTTTGAACATTCACATTCACATGAGGGAAAGGTCTTTTTCTACTATAGCAGCATGGAGAAGTTAATTTCTAATCGGACAAATGGCAACAAGTACAAGTTTTTATCTAAAAGTTTTATGTTTTTTTTAAAAAAAACTCTTCCTATGTCCCTCAGATAATTCCAAATTCCATTCTTTGATTGCTGTTAAGGAAAATTGGAATATTCCACATACTACTTCTTGCACCACTAGAACTGACCATTTTTAAACGGTCCCCCTAGTGGTCCCTTAAAATATCAGTTTAATCTGCAGCAATTATGTTGTGATTTAGTTCTATGCCATGGAAAGTTTCAGTGGACCATTTCTGCATATTAAGTCCCTGTTAAAGGGACAGGACATTTTTCTCCTGGCCAGTTGGCAAGCCTGTGCTCAACAGCTGTTTTAATTAAGGTGTTGCTGCTCAGTATTCCCCAGGAACGAAATGAAAGACAAAATATATCCTTGTTTTAATTAGGATTGATTAGACACTGCAGTGCTGTGTTAGCACTCAGGAGGGGGGGGGGCAGCCGACTGAGAAAATTCTCAAAATGTCACAAACATTTGAGGCAGGGAGACTGGCTTCCCTACCCTCAAACGTGCTGACAGTAGATAACACGGATGACGATTGTAAACAGCTCCTCTCAGAAGTAAGTCATTTATTCAGTGGGGGCTTACTCCCAGGAAAGTGTTCTTAGAAGTGCAACTATAGTGTACTTGACATGGAACGTTAACATAATAAATCTATGATAAAGTTCAATAGTAGTACTTTTAATTATGACAAACTCATTAATGACTATGAATGCCGGTGCACTAAGTAAACAATAATATGCAAAGAAAACCTGTGCCTGGCTGGATTTATCAATAAAGAAGCAAAACTTCTAGCTGCAGCCTTTTTTGTTCATTTGTTTTTATTTGGCTTTAAGTAAACACAAAATGTTTCAGTGTGGATTCAGCTTCCTCAGTTATGTTCACACAAAAGCATATGGGTGTATCTACAGGCCATGGGAGCCCTATATGTATCACTTTTCACTCTAACACATATAAAGTGTATCTTTGGGCTTCAGAAACCCTATAAGTAATAACTGCTCACAGCATCAATACTTCGAGTTCCTTCACAGGTTTCATGACAATGTTCTCATGGAACTAGGGTTTCTGTGGCGCAAAATTTGTGTAGCTAGAAGTTTTGCCTCTTTATTGATAAATTCAGCCAGGCACAGTTTTCTTTGTATATTATTGTTTATTTCATAACTGTATTTTGTGATATTGCACTAGGTAAAGAAACAGGCCTCCGGTTTGACTGTGTAAGCTCCATAAGATCACAGGTGAAATGTTAAATACTTATGTCATTCAGAGTCCATCTTTCTCACTTGGATTCAAGGCAGAATACACAGAGTGAGTAATTCAATTGATAGGGTGCAGGTATCTAGTAAGCAGTACAATAGCATTAGGGTTGTAGAATCAACCTTAAACCTAAAAACAAAACTGAAGCAAAGCATAAATTTGAACACGATGCATTACAGCAGTGGTTCCCAACCCCCGGTCCGGGGACCAGTATCAGTCCATTGATCAGTCGGTACCAGGCCGCGACTCCTCTTCCTCCTCCTTCCTGGCTGCTGCCTTGGAGGCTGCCCTGCCACTCTGCCACCAGTTCACCTTTGGTGCTCTCCAGCGGCTGCCATGGCTGGAGCTCCCCTTTGGCATGGCACTGCGCAGTTGCTACTGGCAGCACCCCTCAGCGGGCAGCGGGAAAACAGGGGCTCTTGTGGGAAAGCAAGTAGAGCAGGGGCTCAGGCAGCAGCGACGTCCCTCAGCAAAAGACGACCCCCCCCGGGCATCAGTAAAATTGTCAAGTGTTGACCGGACCCCGGTGATAAAAAGGTTGGGGACCACTGCATTACAGGATGCAAACATTCTATAGCATGAGCCAATATCTTTATGTTTATTGTTTTATTAAAACATTTATGCCTCCCGTTTCCTCGTGGTTCAATGCTGATGCCCCTCAGCCTGGGGAGCCCAGGGAGTATTTACATTCCTCAAGTTTCTGAAGCTATCATGCAACAACCCAACGGTATGTCAGGCTCTGAACAGATTTGCCAACTCACATTCTTAACTTTTTAGAAAAGCTTAAGTCTTGACCTGAAATTTGGAGGGCAAGTCGTTCTTTAGTAACAGCCCAGCCATCTTATTAGGTTGCACCTTGTACTGAAACTAGAACACCATTCAGACTTGTAAGGCATATTGCAAATAATTGATCTTGTCTTTCTCTTTGTACAGATGAATGATGTTCTGCTGTATACGTACCCCCAGAAGGATGGCAAGTATCGGCTGAAGAACACCTTGATTGTGTCTGGCATGCGGGTAATGCTGAACTCTTTATTTTGTTCAAAATTAAATACAGAGGAGAAGAAGAGCTGAGTTCTTTGTAGCTGCCTTTTATTACATGGAGTCTCAAAGCAGCTTACAATCACCTTCCCTTCCTCTACCCACACCCTGTAAGGTAGGTGGAGCTGAGAGTGCTCTGAGAGAACAGTGACTGGCCCAGGGTCACCCGGCTAGCTGCATGTGGAGGAGCAGAGAGTCAAACTTGGTTCTCCAGATTAGAAGATGCCACTCTTAACCACTACACCAAGCTGGCTTACAGCTGGCTGGATATCTAGTATAGCCATGTGTTGCCTTACTACTGTCCATTGTTTAATTCCAGGCCTCAAAGAGTCAAAACTATATATGTAGCAGTACAGATAAGAAGCACTGAGCAAGCATATTCATGAAGTCCTAAGAAGGCTGCAAGCAAATAGACTGGTCATGAATAATGCAAATTATTACTTTATAATGTAAATTAAAATCAGTCAGAATCCTCAGTGCCTCTTATTATAGCTACTGAGAGCTGTCTGGAAGGTTAGTCTAGCCTAAGCCTTTCAGACAGCTCTCAGTAGCTACAGTGAGAATCACTGTGGCTGATAGAAGCACAATACCTGATCTGCACTCGTTCTGCACATCTTGTGGAGGCCCAGTCAAGCAGAAATGACACTTGCATTCTGCCTGCCGACATCTGACAGCCACTGTGATCTGTGTAATGGTCACCTCCAGCCTAGACTTCTGAAACTTGCTCAACCGGCTGCGCTTTCTTCCGCGTTTCACTGACGCGGCTTTTTCGGCGGCATGCACCAAAGCTGCAGCCGGCTCCGTGCGTTATCCGTGATTTTAGTCGCCGCCATTCCACCCCGAATATGCGCTAAAACCCCCGTGCATAATGGGTCATAGGGCTGCCCTTGAAACTGCTCCAGAAACCCTAACCAAAATGCAACAGCTTGGGTTCTTACAAGAACCTCATGGAGAGCAAATATTACACTTGTGCTCTCCCACCTGCATTGGCTCCAAATTGGAGACTGAGTCAGGTTCAAGATTTTGACTCTCATGTTCAAAGCCCGATATGGTTCAGGACCACCTTTCCCCCTATACCCCCCTAAAGGGCATTAAGTTCAAACAGCCAAAATCTGTTTGGGGTCCCCAGCCCCAAGGAGATAAAACAGGTCTCAACCAGGGCCTTTTCGGCCCTGGCAGTAGCATGCTGAAACACTCTGCCTGAAGAGATCAGGGCCTCTGAAACCGAGCTGTTTTGCCAGGCCTATGGTTGAGGCCAGGAAATAACATCTGGGGATCCCGGCCTCCCCACCTGAAAACCCATCTGCAGTCAGATGGAAAAGGTAGCTGATGTACTAATCATTATAATAATTAATTCACAGGCATTAATCACCAACAGAATAATACCCTCCCCCATTAAAATTATAATATACTTAAGTGGGGAGAGAAGTGATGGATGAAAGGAGGGGAGGGTACCAAGGAAAGGAATGGAGCAAGAAGGAAATAGAGAGGGGGGAAAGCAGTTTCTTAGCTTTGTTTTTTGATACGCTGATTCGTCTCTACAATCTTCGGGGGAGGGGCTCTGTTTTTTTCATGTTGTTTTTCATTCTGAGAAAGTTCACATGTCCAAATAGGAAAATATGTAGCAGAGGAAAAGAAATAAATCTTGAGTTTCTGATGAGCCAACTTTCTGGCAAAACAGAATTTTATTAATCCCTGCAACATCACATCATACCTGAAACACTGAATGCTTCAAACAAATATCTTTCATGAAAGAAAAAAAGATAAGAATAAAAGTAAAAATGAGAATAACCAATTATATATTCCACAAAGTAAATAATATTTTTTAAATGTTTTACTTAGTATTTTTGCCCTATAATTGAAGCTGAGATTTTCTTGGACACAGCTGAGTCCTATTCTGCCAAAAAAAAAAAAAGTTCTGTGAAACTGGTTACATAAACCTTTTGCTGTAACTCTGTAATAGAAGGTCAAAGTTTATCAGAAGCTTTACTCCCAAAACCATACATTTTTGAAGAGGTTCCCTCTTACCACTATATATTAGAAGCAGACTTCAAACTTTGCTGGAAAGACTGTCAGTCTTTTCAATTACGTTCGCAGTTACGGAAATCCAAAAATATCCACATATCACAGTTATGGAAGCCCAAAATATTTCAAAGATTACAGAATCCAGTTTTGTTTAGAAAACAGGAATATAAAAGAAAAAGATAGGCTGGGATCGGCATACCTGATTGGCAAAAAGGCCTCCTTGTCTCAACTGTCCATTATATTTCTGGAACCCAGGTGGAAACCCATGGATTCACCTGTCAGTTGGGCCTCTCTCATGGCAGAACTTAGGATACAGAAGTAAATTCCTTCCTTTCTTGGTGTTGTTCACCCCATAGCAAGAAAGGACTGGAGTCTTTGAAAGTGTTGCTTATCATGTTGCCATGCTCCCAGAAGTCCTCGCTATAGGATTTGTGATGATTAAGCAGATTAGTATCTAGACCCCAAAAAAGAGTCTTGTGTGAAAAGTTTTTAAAGGTTTATTGTTCATCTTGAAAAATCTTAGGATACAATGAATGTATGCCATTAATAATGTGATAGAATTCATAGTTGGATTTACTGTGACAAATAAACATGGTTATCCTCCTAGATTCCACGGTGACCTTGGGGCAGGCACGCTCTTTCAACCTAACCTTCACAAGGTTGTGGAGGGAATAAAGTTGAGGAGAAAATAATTATACATGCCACGATGGGATTCTTAGGATTAGGTCCGGATAAAAAGACACTAGATAAACAATTATTTGTTTGGTTACTTAGCACATAAGTCACATCTACTACCTCTTATTCTCTTAAGAGCATGCACAAGAAACCCCACGCGTGGGGGTAGAAGTTCAGATACCGCCTCAGGCAGGGGTAGTCAAACTGCGGCCCTCCGGATGTCCTTGGACTACAATTCCCAGGAGCCCCTGCCAGCATTTGCTGGCAGGGGCTCCTGGGAATTGCAGTCCATGGACATCTGGAGGGCCGCAGTTTAACTACCCCTCAGGTATGATATGGGAACAACTGCAGAAGTGTTGCAGGAGCATGAAAGGAATGGGTAAAAGTCTTTCCAGACTCAGGAATTCACTGATGGTTTAGCTGACTGCTTTCCTTCACACAAATGCCATTTCTTTTTAGGTCAGCCGGGTAGTGACAGAGAAAGCCCAGAATGTCCTGAAGATTGAATATGGTGAAAATTGCCTAACCCTATCTGCAAGGTAAGCAGCATCATACGACCATTATTTATTTTTTTTAGCCTGAATCTCTGGACTAGTGCAACAACTCTTCAAGGCCCAATTGGTGCCACGCCGTCTTTAAACTTCATTTTATATCCATGGTGTTGTGACAGATAATGGCTGAATGGCTTTAAAGAAGACATTTGTTTTAAATGTAAGGCTCAGAAACGACAACTACCTCAATAATTACAGTGAGCAAAGGATTCGATTGAGTATTTGAGAAGATTTTTAAAAGAGAGGGAAGAGTGGAAAATCTGTTTCTAATAGCTAAACAGACATTCCTGTGATCTGTTCTCACTTTTCCCTGACACGTTTTGCCCACTTTACTTCTTATAACTTCATGTGTTATGTTTTGAGGTGACTGAAAATCTAATAAAAAGGAATTGGCTAGTTTGGCACCCTGTATTTAAAGGTACCCAGCTTGCTGGGGGTACCCCAGCTTGCTGGGGGGTAAACGGTCATGACTGGGGAAGGCACTGGCAAACCACCCCGTATTGAGTCTGCCATGAAAACGCTAGAGGGCGTCACCCCAAGGGTCAGACATGACTCGGTGCTTGCACAGGGGATACCTTTACCTTTACCTATTTAAAGGTATTTTATAGCATGTGAATGATAGAAGGAAGATTACAAATGTTATTCTTAGTATGAAGATATGGATCTCTGTATCCAAAGAATTTTCTTAATGTTCCTGTTATACAGACTCTGCTTTGGCATCTGAAGGCAAATGGATTTTTAAAAAGGTTTTATATCCCTCGAGGATAATGTGGTGTCCTCCCACAGTTAATGAAGCTTTCATCTGTGTTTTCTAAAAATTGTGGTGCTCCAATTTTATGTTACTGTTGTTGCATTTGATATTGCTGATGTTACTAAGCTAGGCTCAATGAAGAAAAGCTTGGGTTCTGGGAGAAATCACATTAATGAGGCTTTTGACAAGGTTCCCCATGGTGTTTTGATGGGTAAACCGGAGGACTGTAGACTGTATTTTCAGATGGTTAGGTGGTTGGGGAACTGGCTAGAAAACCATACTCAAAGAGTGGTTGTCAGTGGTATTTCATCAGATTGTAGGGAGGTGAGCAGCAAGGTGCCACAGGGCTCAGTACTGGGCTATGTCAACAGAGGCATTACATCAAAATTACAAGATGTCATAGTCCCGCTATATACTGCATTGGTCAGACCCCATCTGGAGTACTGTGTGCAGTTCTGGAGGCATCACTTTTAAAAGGACATAGAAAAAATTGACAGCATTCAAAGGAGAACAACAAGGATGATCCAGGACCCAGGGACCAAGCTATACAAGGATAGGCTGAGGGACCTGGGAATGTTCAGTCTGGAGAAGAGGAGACTGAGAGGGGACATGATTGCTCTCTAAGTATTTGAAAGGTTGTCAATGGAGGAGGGTAGGGAGTGGTTCCTGCTGGCAACAGATGATAGGTCCTACAGAAATGGCTTTAAACAATGTCTAAAATGGTATCAGCTGGATAAAGTGGAAAAAATTAACAGTAAGAGAAGTTCAGCAGTGGAATCGGCTGCCTAAGGAGGTAGTGAGTTCCCCCTCAGTGGTAATCTTCAAGCAGCAACTAGGCAGATACTTATAAAGGATGGTTTAGGACAGCGGTTCTCAACCACTCCGATGCCACGACCCCAACTGCGGCGACGGGGTCGTCTTTGGCGTGCGCACATTGGTCAGGCAGTGTGGAGGCGGCAATTGCAATGGCTTTGCTGCCGCTGCCCGTCTGCCACTACCCACCACTGCTGCCTGCTGCCGCCCGCTGCCCCCTGCCACCACTGCCCTGCCACCGCTGCCCCACTGCTGCTGGTTGCCACCGCTTGCGGCCGCCCCCGGCTGCTGCCGCCACAACAACCAACCAGGTGACCCCAAATGAGGTTGCAACCCCTAGGTTGAGAACCACTGCTTTAGGATGATGCTGCATTGAGCAGGGGATTGGATTAGATGGCCTATATGACACCTTCCAACTCTGTGATTCTAACTTCCTCTGCTCATCACTGATCATTGCATTAGCTAGCAGAATTGGCCAGTAATTGGCAGGAGAATTGTATATTTATTTGTAAACTAATTGTTAGCATAAGATTAAAGGAGGAATAAAACCGGACAAGTAATTACCATGATAGACACACTAACGGTTTTTTGTAAAAATGTTTGGAGGATGAAATGACAATCTAGCATAGGGTTACTGGGGTAGGACGTGTCCTGTCACTTTAATAGAGGCTTAATGGGATGTTATTAACCAGGTGATCGTATTTATTTCCACGCCATTTAGAGCTTCAGCTGCCCATTTCCACACATTGGTCCTTTTAGAGGACAGGACATTTTCTACCAGGCTTATTGGTAACCCTACTTCATTGCTCATAAAACCTTCAGGGCTACTATAGGCCAAGATTTATGCATACATGCACCCCAAGCTGACTTAAGATGGAAATTTGGGCTGCTGCTGGGAAACAAATAGCCTACAACACTTCAGCCCCTCATGAGGCCTTACAGGTGGTTCAGGGCCAGAAAGAAGGAACTTGCTGCCTCTTTCTGTTTTTCACCCCCAACCAACTGTGAAATCTGAGGAATAGATGTGGATTCCAGTTTTCATCCACTGAGTCTAGCATTGTGGTGGTCTCTGACCTAAAAAGTAAAGTCAGCAAACCCACACCAGCTTTTGTTACTACTGGCCTCTCCAGTGTCTTGTTGCCTCCCAAATAAGGAAATAGCAGGAAAGAGGTAGGGGAAACAATTCTCTCCCACAACTTTATTGCCAACCACTTTTGTGTGTCATAAGTGGGATCAGGAGAGTACTTGGGAAAGCTCTCCACAATGTTTTAAGCATCATAGAATAGAATAATAGAATAATTGAATTGGAAGGGATCTCATGGGTCATCTAGTCCAACCCCCAGGACACTCACATCCCTATCGCTCATCTACTGTAACCTGCCACCCCTTTGCCTTCACAGAATCAGCCTCTCTGTCAGATGGCTATCTAGCCTCTGTTTAAAAATTTCCAAAGATGGAGAACCCACCACCTCCTGAGGAAGCCTGTTCCACTGAGAAACCGCTCTAACTGTCAGGAACTTCTTCCGGATGTTTAGATGGAATTTCTTTTGAATTAATTTCATCCCATTCATTCTGATCTGACCCTCTGGGGCAAGAGAGAACAATTCTGCTCCATCCTCCATATGGCACCCTTTTAAAAACTTGAAGATGGTTATCAGATCCCGTCTCAGTCATCTCGTCTCTAGACTAAACAGACCAAGCTCCCCCAACCTTTCTTGGTCTCCAAACCCCTCACCATCTTTGTTGCCCTTCTCTGGACACGTTCTAGTTTGTCAACATCCCTCTTCAACTGGGGTGCCCAAAACTGAACACAGTACTCCAAGTGAGGCCAAACCAGAGCAGAGTAAAGCGGTACCATCACCTCCTGTGATCTGGACATGATACTCTGGTTGATACAGTCAAAAATCCCATTTGCCTTTTTAGCTACTGAGTCACACTGCTGACTCATGTTCAATGTATGCAGCACCGATAACTTAGTAGCCCTTTTTAGTCATTACAGCTTTGGCATTCCTACCTTGTGTATCAGGAGAGCACACTATGCAATTCTCAGGAGATGCATTGCAGCCATTTTGTATGAACTGGTCAATGTACATATTTTCCTATTTCAGTATATGTGATAGGAGGCACAGATTTATTTATATATTTCACTGATATGCATTTGTGCATACAAAAACTGGAAAAATGCATGATAAGCCCTGTCCACACAATATCGTAGCCATGTGTATCAAGAAGTATTCTTATAGTTCTCTTTGTTGGTATGTAATGTAGGAGTGCCAAAGCTATGAGTGAAAAATCTTTTGAAACAATACATTCCATTGCTCCTGTTGTGGTATGTTGGACCTCTACGAATGATCATCTACTATAGTGTAATCCTGCCATAAACAGAGTTCTGCTTTATAGCATAAACTGGTCCTGATCCTGCTGCTTAATTTAGACAAGTCACATTTCCTGCAGTTGAACTATTGTACTTAAACATGGTCCAAGATGAATGTTGATACTATAATATATAAGGACCACCAAAATATATTATTTCCCCCAGTAAGGCATGGAACCATTGATCCTCTCATTATGTTGTTGCATTATCATTGCTCTTCATTGGTTGATGAGGAAATGAATAATATAATGACTTCACAACCATGAGTAAAGTGTACTGTAGAACTAAGAATAGGGAGACCTTAATACAGGACAGACCTCAGTGGCAGCACTGGGTTTTGGCCACAGTGCATAGTTATACCTGCTCTGTATCCTGAATTATTGTTTGGTATGCATGACTGCTCTTTTTGGATTATCTGCTTCCCATTGTGCCCTTTCTTTGTTTTCATGGTGACATAGAGAAATTACATTCTAGCAGGCTGTAGCGGTGCTTGGTAATGTTATTAAAGTAACCGGCACTCTAGGGAATTCTTGTAGAGCAGAAATTGGTAAGGAGCAAACTTTGCAATTAAATGCTTCAAGTGAACCTGACAAAAGTCATTGACTGGAATATTTTTAATGGAAAGATAGTAGGGATGTACAAATTAAACCCATTAGGAACAACTTTTAAAGAATTGGATCACTCCAGGTTATGGGAAAGCTATCTGTAAGAAGAGATGGTTGTGTATTTAGTAATTGTTCACCCTTTCATCATTGTTACTTAGCTGGTTGGCAGCAGGTTAGCTTTTATGCAGAATGAGCATTGTTGCGCTGAGGCTAAATAACAAAGAACCTTGGCAATCTAAAGACTAACACATTTATTGCCGCATACACTTTTGTGAGCCAGAGCTATTTTGTCAGATGCACCTGGCATGCATTTGACAAGGCAGATGCCAGTTTATGAAAGCTGATGCCACACAATAGATTTGTTAGTCTTTAGGATGCCACAAATTTCTTACTTGTTTTGGCTACAGCAGATGAACAATGGCCACCTCCCCTCTACAACAGGATAATTTAGCAAGAAGTTATTCAATTGGTAAAAATATCAAGGTTGCAGAAAGTCTGCAGTTTGTTTGTTTGTTTGTTCATTCGTTCATTCATTTGTTTATTTATATACTGCCCTCCCCGAGGGCTCAGGGCGGTTTACAGAAAACAGGGAGTATACAATTAACACATGTATCCCTTTCCTGGCCTGTTCCATACTAAGCTGATGTCCCCCTTCCCTGTTGTCTGGTATAGTAGCATTTGTGGTTTCAGTTAGGCTAACTACAAAATAAAAACAAAGAACCTGCCTCAATGAATGATTAAGAGAACATTGGCACACCTAAGTGTGTGATATGTGACATGCAATTCAGGCATTGGAAACCTGTATGTCCAGAGTTGCTCTCTCTCTGTCCTAGAAGTTGTATAACTTTCTTCAAACTTTGTAATGAGTTATTTATATGGAATAAATATAGAATTGCCTACTGGAAGTTGGGAAGTATGTGGAAATTTTTTTGGGGGGGAGCCGGAGAAGGGCAAGGTTTGCGGAGGGGAGGGAGCGGGGTATAAAACCATGGATTCCATCTTTCAAAGTAGCCATTTTCTCCAGGTAAACTGATCTGTGTCACCTGGAGATCGGTTGTAAATCCAGGAGATCTCCTGCCACACCCTGGAAATTGGCAACCCTAAAGAGATTAGTGCCAATTAACAAACCAAAAATGTTTTATATCTACACATTAAAAGCATAATCTGTAATCCATCTGAAGCCAGTGAAAAGGGTTTGCTTTTATCAACATGTGATCCCTGATTGGCTATCCTTGCTAAACCTACTTTGAAAATGCATTGTTGGTTTTCATATTCTTTCCTCCCTCTTATTCAAACTAATATATATGGCAGGGGTGGCCAAACTGTGACTCTCCAGATGTCCATGGCCTACAGTTACTACGAGCCCAGCCAGCAATCATGCCATCCCAATATATGGAATAATTTGAACTTTGTAACAGTCAAACAAAGTTTTTTTTTTTTGCTTATCTATTAGCTCTCTGGTCATAGGAATGGGTCTACACTGTGCCACATATATGACTATCATCTGAACAGTCACACATTCATCACAAGAAAGTCATAGATACAATGGAAAAAAACAAGATATTGATCCCTTATTGTTTGCTGTTAGTGTGTGATTTTTGAACAAGCACTTCAGCTGATACTCCTGACTATCCATATGCAGTTCCACAAGTCTTCCACTTTTGCCTGCATTTCTTTTAGATTCTTCTTTCCTGTTGCCTTGTGTTCCTTTGATAACACAAATGGCAACTTTTGGTTGAATCCAGTCTGGCTTCTCTCTCTCTCTCTCTCTCTCTCTCTCTCTCCCCCTCCCTCCCTTCCTTCCTGCCTTCCTGCCTTCCCTTCCCTTCCCCTCCCCTCCCCCTCCCCTCCCCTCCCCTTCCCTTCCCTTCCTTTCTTTCTGCTCTCACTCAATTACCCTTCATACTACAGCTCTTGTCCCTCATGGCATTTGTTCATAAAGGTCCCATGATTCCTGGCAGCGCCCTTTTGGTAGTCAAAAGGTACTCCACCTTTCTTTTTTCACCAGTTGAAAACTTGGTGGGATTCAGCCCTTTACTAAGCAGACATAGTAAATAAGTTCAAAATCATCAACATTTGTGAATACATTCACAAACTCTGTTAAGTCTTGCCTTAGCATGTAAAGTTCACTGCCAACTATTTTTCTGACTTGGCTCCCAGAGTGTTGTGATGGTGGTAGGAAAAGGTTTTGCCAGTTAACCTGTGATTTGGACTAATAAAGATATAGGAGTCCTGCCAGAAAAAGAATGTTGATAACTCTAATCTCAGGGGTATAACTATCTTGCCAACAGGGAGTAGAGGGCAGAAAATGGAGTTAGTTTTTACTAGCATGGAGAGTAAATAAGTCTGCAAGTCCAAGCCATAAGGTGATCTACAACATCTTGCCTTATTAAGCACCTGTCCTGGGCCCTCTTTTCCACAGCAGGGCCATTGACTTTTATAGTAGCTGGTGTTTTTCACAGGGAAGTGCTCACTGGCAGGCATGTGGGAATTCAACATCAGCCAAGGATCACTGATCAGCTCTTAGCTTTTCTCCCACAAAACAAAAACTATTCTCACAGGTCTTGTTTGGTATCCTTCTACAGGGCAGGATGAAAGGTTTGCAATAGAAAGGCCATCAGCACTAATATATCTTATTTACTGAAATAAAGTTAGAAGCCAGAAATCTTTCCTGTTGAAAACCAATGGAAATGACAGAAAATACAATAGTGGGAACGGATCTGCATAATAATGAATATAACAAAAGGAAATTAATTGGATACACTCCACGTTGGCTTGTAGATCTTAGTGCTACAAGCCATGATGATGACATCCGTTCTAGGTGGGTTTAGAAAGGGGATGGGTCTAACACTAATTAGCCAATGAGATATCCAGGCCTAGAGGCAGAAGGCCTCTGACTGTCACATGCTGGGGAGCTAGTCTGTTGGTTTGTTCTCTGTGGCATCTGACTGGTTACCACTGGAGACAAGCTGCTAAACTAGAGAAATTCTTGGTCTGATCCAGCATGGTATGGCTTACCAGTAGGGTCGCCAAACTCCAGCTGGTTGCTGGAGATCTCCTGGGATTACAACTGATCTCCAGTTGACAGAGATCAATTTACCTGGAGAAAATGGCCACTTTGGAAGGTGGACTCTATGACAATATACTCCATTGAAGTCTCTCCCCTCCCCAGACCCCACCTTCCACCCCCCAAATTTCCAGGTATTTCCCATCTGGAGTTAGCAACCTTATCTACCAGGATGGCTGCAGGTGACATCTACACTTGTTGCATTTGGAGAAGTCATGTAAAACAATTTGTTTTTCAGAAGGCCTTTGGTGGGAAGACAATTGTTTTGGCAAATTTGGATGCATTTCTAATTTGTGCGCTGTTCTTAATTTTACTAATGGGCTGCTACACTGGTATCCTTGCAAACTGTTCACTGCCTTCAGTGAAAGGAGAAAGTGCAGGATGCAGATATTTAAATTAAATAAATAAGTGTTGACCAGGTTGCTGCATTTCTCTCCACAGCTCATGCTCTGAAAGGGATGAGTGGTACAGCTGCATCAGCAGAAGCATCCCAGATGACTACAGGGCTCACAGCTCCACTGCTTTTCACAACAGTGTGGAAGTAAGAACCAGTTGCAGCAGAATGTGTGGGCCTAGTCCAGTAGACTTAAGTAAAAGAATCTCTGATGGCCAGGCATTTAGATTAACCTCATGCAAATTGGCCTGCCAAATATAGATGACAAAGGTCAGCAGAGGCACGTGTTTAATATTCAGCCTGTTGAGGTTGTTGCTGGAATTTTAAATACTTCCCAGTTCTTCTTTTTATGCAATGATCTATGGAGGGGTCCCCAGGTGCTGTGCTGGAATGGGGCTAGCATTATTCAGTCCCTTATTTCTCCTGAAAACATTTTCATTTGCTAATTGGGGCTGCATGGCTTGATCCATGGAAGGTGGTGGGTGACTCTCAACTGTTCTCTACATTTAACTGCTGTTGTCTTGGAAATTGTTTGCAAGTATGCAAAACACAAATAACATATTTCTTCCTGCACAAGTACTCTTTTCTCCAGACCAGGGCCAGCATCAGCATCCCCCGAGGTGGGACAGCTGCTAGGTCAAGGGCTTCTGGTGGGGCCCACTGCCACTGACCTCTTGCCCATGTTCCTACGCTGCCACCTGTCAATTTTCCCATCAGCTTGGCACTCCACCACCAGAGTGCCATATGCACTGCCCAGCATCACTTGGGAAGGATGTGCAGAGTGGCATTTTTGGCAGCAACGGCAGTGGCATTTCCCAGCTGCATCCTGTCCAGAGAAAGGTTGTGTGGGAGAGCTTGTAGGAAGAGGAAGGGCACTTTGGTAGGTGGGAGCTGGAGAGAGAGACACCACTGTGGGAAGCTTGGTGGTAGGAAGAGGAGGGGAGGGGGCTGTGAAGACACTTGTTGACCAGGGCCCACTAAAACCTGGAACCAGCCAAGCTCCAGACAACCACATCTGAATTCATCTTGTGATTCAGTTTAAAGAGCACTATGAATTTGCCTAGAAATATCTATATGTATTGATAAGTTTCTTAAATCACTTTGAGGACAGATTCATATTTGGAATAAAGAAAAGCATTTGGTAAAAATCTAGAGTGATCACCCCGGTTGGAATTGCAAAGGAATCCTGGGACAAGGCATCCTTGTGGCTGTGATTTTAAAATGCCCAGAGGTCCTTATCAGGCAGCATGGCAGGCTGAGGAGTGCCCCCACCCCTCTTATCAAGTGCAACTGTTTCAGAACTTGAAAATGCATATGGGGAGAGCACAGCTTGTGGGCTTAGTCAGGATTGGGCCCTCACAGCATTTTATAATCACTTTAAAACAGTCAGGGTGTCCTTGTGGTAGCCAGGAGGATGCCATCAAGTCTCATTGGGCCCTGGGCTTGAGAGCTTCTGTATAATTTTTTCACAGAATATTTTAAATGTAAGTAATTAATTCCTAAAAAGCAAAAAAAAAGTTTTTTTTATATTGGTAAATTGTATTTCATATATAAATGACTGAATAATTATATTCTTTGTTCATTTTTAGGTCTTATAATCAACCTGCCTTGGCATTAGCACATGTTTAAATGTCATAGTGTGCATGTATATAATAATTTGAGCCAGCTATAGTGGTTAAGAGCAGGGGCCTCTAATCTGGAGAGCAGAGTTTGATTCCTTACTCCACATGCAGCCAGTTGGGTGACTGTGGGCCCATGAGGTCTCTTAGAGCTCTTCTAGCAGAGGGCTCTCTTAGGGCTCTCAGCCCTACCTACCTCACAGGGTGTCTGTTGTGGAGAAAGGAAAGGAAAGGTGTTTATAAACCACTCTGGTAGTCCTTGAGTTAGTGAAGAGTAGAGTATAAAAAAACAGCTCTTCACTGAGAAAGGCCTTGGAGGCTGAAATGCATCTTTTAATCCTCTTTTGATGTGGTTCAAGGTTATCAACCTAGAGATATTGAATTCTTGGTCCGATTAGTTCAAAACTCTTAGATATTGAATTGTATCGTGTTATATAGATTCAGGACTTCTTAGTTCAAATATTCTGTACTTCAGTGGTGGAATGTGCCTCTCTTTAAAACAGAGTTTTAGTATACTTTGTAATACATCTATTTTGTTTAATTTATTTCTCCTAAATGTCCAAGTTTTTACAATTTTTATTTTACAACATTATGTCATGAAATATGCTATAATGGCATTTGAAGGCTGCTTCACACAGGGCAATTATATGTGTCGATACAACAGTGTGCATCTTTCCATGCTGAGTGATGACATTGTGAAGAACAACAGAATTGCACTCCACGTAGCTGCCAGAAGGCTCTTGTATTATGTGGCCAAACTTAGAATAAACTAGCATAATGCTGTGTTTTTATTTTAAGCTTAGGGAAAGACTGGGGATGTCCTTGGGTGAGAGACCCCCGACTTTGGTGCCTGTATCTCACGTCATGATGTGCATGAATTGTGGCTGCGACTTCAAGCTCACGTTGAGGCGCCATCATTGCCATGCATGCGGGAAGGTACATTTCTTACTGGATGTTTTCAGCCTGTTGTATATGAAACCTCTTGATCACACCAGATAAATTTAGTGGGAAGGGAATTCATTTCACAAGCAAAGACTTTTGCAAGAGCTTTGCGATAAGTACTAACAAAACTGTATTGCCATGTGTATGGTGAATACTAAGGGGCTTTACGCACCGGGATCTTTGTAGCAAATTGGTCACTGAATGAAAAATCGCCATTTAAAATAGTGGAATTCGTCGTTATGCATACCTGCCTTTGTAGTGGAATCCAGTTGCGTTTTGTAGCGTTTCCCACAGGCTTCCGGTCTCGGCAGAAATCACTAGAAAGGAAGCGCTATTGCCGAGCTCGTCCCGCCCCTGGCCGTCAAGCAGCCAATGGGCAGCCGTTAGCATGCTCCCAAACAGCCCCTTTCCCTTTATGAAAGGTTTTTAAAAAAAAAAACAGACCCATTGCAACGAATCTGTGTTAATTCGTTGCAACGGAGAGACCCATCCAGCTGCCTGGTGTGTTTGAGCTGTCGTTTGATCGTTGCCACGCTCCTTCCGAGTGAAAAAAAAAAATCCCCCCCTCCTCTCACGGGGAAAATACATCAGCAAACGGGCTTCTCTGTTCTTTGTGCTTAGTGACTGAAGGGGAGGGACTGAAGCCGGGGAAGCCTCTAAACTGAAAGAGGCTCGCTGGTGCGTTTATCCCCGCTCGCTCGGAGAAAAAAAAAATGGCGATCGCTTCGCCGGAAGATCAGAGAAGAGAGCCAGGGGGAGGGACTTTGTAGAAACCGCAACAATGTTAACGCACAGGTCTTTTTCGCTAGTGTTGCAGATTGGTTGCAAGAGTGTATCGCTTTCCGGAGGGTGAATCCACTTTTGGGGATTTCCCTGAAAGCGCTACAAGGAAGCGCTTTTTGCAGATTGGTTTCAGGTGTGTGGCAGATTGTCGACGAAGTTGTGCATATCAGCAAATCAGTAGCGTTTTCAATTGGCAACCATTGTGCTATTTTGAAGGCGTGCAAAAAGCCCCTAGAGATAGGCACAAACTGAATCACAAAACAAAATTCTTCACGAATTTCCCCCTATCTGTAGTTCAGGAACAGAAGTTCATGACTGGTATATTGTCACAAACTGTTCATCCATGTCTCAGTGCTGACTCTGTCTTAATACCCATTTTGGAACTTGATGAGCAAGAATTAGTAACAAAAAGATTAATTGGAAGATAGTAAAAAGTGGCAGAGTAGGATGGATCCAACAAAGCTGAGCTACCCCTCCAGTGTTACAGGTCAGCACTGCAGGGCCACTCAATTCTGGTGGAGCTTACCCATTGCCCCTCCCACAAAATGGTGACAATTTTTCCATAGAGGAAACAATTGGTGAGCTGACACCAGTTGCTGTTTCTACTGAAGGGTTCAATTCAAGTGATCTGTGAGGCTCTAGAAGAGTTGCTGGGGCTTGGCTCAACTTGCTTCTCACCACCAACAGGACTGTTCAGCAACAGCCCACCCTGACAATTCTCTGTAAGTTAAATGGTCTGTGCAGCACTGATAACAAATCATGTATTCAAGGAAGGGCTTGAAAGGGGGCAGTGCAAACCATTTCATAATCTTTGTTTAGTTCTGCAAGCACATTTCTGCAATGTACCTGTTCTATTCATACATACAATATACATTGATTGGGGTGGGGTTAGATAATTATCCTGTCCTGTGATATAGTGTTGGACTAAATTAACTTTAGTCTGTCTCAATGCTAATTCACCTCTTGCTAGATTTAGGCTAAAACAAAATGTATCCTTTGGATTTTGTGTTACTGCAGATTGTGTGCCGAAATTGTTCAAGAAACAAGTATGCTCTGAAGTACCTTAAAGACCGACTAGCAAAAGTTTGTGATGGCTGCTATGGCGAATTGAAGAGGAGAGGTGAGTACTCTATACCTCTAGATCAGGAATTCCCAACCAGGGGTCCATAGACCCCTGGGGGGTCCATGAGAGACCTTTTCCCTCCTGCCTTTCTGGACTTGACTACAAGCTAGGGAACCAGTCATATCCATTGCTCCACCTTGGAGGCAGTTCTCATGTGGTTTTGCCACCTGGGAGGAAGCAGAGCCTGCACATCTACTCCCACCTTAAACCACCTCCTGTCTCTCCTCCCACCAGTCCTCCTCAAATATGCCTGTTAATAGAATCATAGAGTTGGAAGGGACTTCCAGGGCCATCTAGTCCAACCCCCTGCAGAATGCAGGAACTTTACAACTACCTGCCCACCCATAGGGGCCCAAATTCCATGCCCAGATGATGCCCCCCAAAAGCCAGAATCTCTGGAGGAAATTTGCCTCCCCACTCCAAAGTGGCAATTGGCATTTTCCTAGGCATACAAGAAAGGGCCACAAGAACCAAGCATGGATGCAAGTAGCAATGTCACTTCCAGGGGTGTGAGATAGAAGGCTTTTAAAAACCAGTTGACAAGGGCGAGGAGGACTCCATGTCAGGGATCACCCTCCCATGTGGCTCGGGGCAGTACTTCACAGGTACCTACTTCACAAGGTGGATTTAAAATAGGAAAGTCTTTGGATTCAATTATGTAGCTATTGGCCCGCATTGGTCCTGTGATTTGCAAATCAACTATCCTGGAGTTAGAAAGGGCTGTGGGAGGAACAACATAAAAGATCCTCATCCATCAGTGCCTTCCTCTGACAGATTGCTAGAACCACTGGTAGAATTTATGGCTGCCCTCCAGGATTCTCTAGGTGCTCCAATGCTAATGTAGACTGATTTCCCTCCCTCCTTAGCTGACACTCAGGCTCAAATGACCTATTATGTTTTCTAATGGGTTAAATGTTGGTTCCACAGGCCCAGGTTACTTTCCCTGCAGCCACACAGCAGCTGCAAGGAATGGCATTTTGGTGTGGGACTACCACTTCATGGGAGGGGTTTCTGCCTTTGAGACTGCACCATTTTCCTGAACTGAAATGACCCTGGTGTCTCGAACCTGGTGCAGACCTTCCGTACCAATAGAGCAGAGTCCCAGGTGCCTTCAATAAAGAAGGCACTTTACAGGAACAAATATCAGTAGGCACTCACAGAATTGGCAATTGTCAAAGATAGGGTGGGTGAGGATGAGGGAAGGAATGGGACTTATATAGACATAGGTTCCCACCCCACAATACCACGTGAGAAAACCTGTTCCCAAGACAGAACTGTTAGATCAACAAATGTGTTAAATTTGGAGACGAATAGTGTGCCATCATGGCCAGATTGCCCCAGCTCCCTCTAGCAACTCACTCAGTGAGGACATAGATGATGATTTGCATTTCACAGGACTTGCCAGAACTGCACCTGGGCGAAATTATGAAGAAAATGGGAAGGGAGGGGTGGAGTGAAGGAACCCAACTCCAGCCCAGGAAAACACAGGAAAGATTGACATGGCACATTACACCAGGGGGGAGTTATTTGACCCATTTTGGAGCTGCACATAACATGTAATTCCTGCTGACGATGCATAACCTCATCAGAATGTTTGGGGGGGGTATAGGCCCATAGCTACAAGGGCCATCTGGGAACAATATTACCTTGCCATTCCCCCTCTCTGAATTCCCAATTTTTAGTTATTTTCTAAAAACATTAAGTCTCTTTTTTGTGGTGGTAAGGGGGCTCTTGTGGTGCAGGGTGGTAAGGCAGCCGACATGCAGTCTGAAGCTCTGCCCATGAGGCTGGGAGTTCAACCCCAGAAATCGGCTCAAGGTTGACTCAGCCTTCCATGCTTCTGAGGTCGGTAAAATGAGTACCCAGCTTGCTGGGGGGTAAACGGTAATGACTGGGGAATGCACTGGCAAACCACCCCGTACTGAGTCTGCCATGAAAACGCTAGAGGACGTCACCCTAAGGGTCAGACATGACCCAGTGCTTGCACAGGGGATAGCTTTACCTTTACCTTTAAGGGGAATATGTGCTAGCCAACCTCTTGCATGTTTGCTTCTGTTAACTAAAGCATGTGTAAATTGGGAGGTTTTTAAAAAAAATCTAATCTTAACAATATAACTACATTTTACATTTAGTAATTCCTTGAGAGTCTCCATAAGTAGGTGGAGATCCCTTCTATGCTCTGTTGTGTAGTTTTCATTACTGGGGCAAGTTGCTTGGAGAGATAGTATAGACATTTTCTAGATAAGTAAATATTCATGGCATATTCAGCCACTCTACTAGTAGATATAGGGACAGTAGTAACAGCCTTTTGAGACTGGATATAAGATGGAGACAACCCAGGTGCCAAACAAACTTTCTTCTCTTCCTACCTCCACCATTACAGAGCGGCCAATGAGCGTGAGCTTCCCAACCAGTTCATCCAGGTTTTCAGGCAGTGCCTTCTCATCTGTCTTCCACAATATCCACTATTCGTCCTTCAAAAGACAAAAGAAAATTCCTTCAGCTCTTTTGGAGGTAGGACCAAGGATGCCTGCAAATAGGCCAGGCAGCTATAGGATGGTGTCCTCGATGGCTCTTCAGTTTCTAGGCCGCAGTTGCAAGCCTGCTCTTTCAGCCACTCCTGTCATGACCTTTGGCAAATTTTGTACTAAGGAGTAATTTTGGAATCAAATCCCAAATGTTTTCTAAAAGGTCATGTCATTTCTCAAACTTCCATCTGAAAATGTCAGTAAAAAAATTACCATGTTGGTTTAAAAAATAATTTATATGCTGAAATAGGTCCCCCCCCCCCCCACTTTTCCCAGTCATGTACCTGTCACAATACTCGTTTTTTCTTACAACAACAGAGATTTGGATTAAAATGTATTGTTTAATGGGAAAGTAATCTCTTTAGTGTAAAGCAAAAAGTAATTACAGTTTTGGTTTTAATAATTAGATTCTGATCTCCCAAGCATATTCTTGCCTGGTTAAAAACTTGGTTCAGACATAACATGAAACCGTGGCATATTGTAATTTGTGAAACCAAGATTCAGTTTACAGATGATCATTCAAATTCTGCTTTGCCTCAAAAAATGTTGATTTCACTTCCTATGTTCCTGCCTTCTTCCCCCATGGCGATACTACTGATATTTTGGCCTACTGTGTAGAAAGGACAACACTGGGGAACAAATTAGAATTAAGCCAAGATTGCCCATGTGCATATGTCATGCAAAGCTATAGTTAATTTTGTTATTAATAACCAAACTCCAAACCATGGTTTTATCCTAGGAGACCTGGCGGGGGGGGGGGGGGCAGGGACTTTCGGGGTAGCCATCAATAAAGGTGTGCCATCATATCTGAGAAAATCCAGAAGGGATGTCAATCCTGTGGCCTTATCATGAAGTTCCAAGTGACTGCTAGAGATGTGAAGTCACTAGTGGATTTCCCCCAAAAGTGATGCCATATCCTTGACCCAGCTGACATTTTTTTCCCAAGGGGGTCCTTCACCTAGGCCAGGGAACTGTCAACCCTTTTTCATTCTAATATGAAGACTGTAACTTACTATTGTTGGTTGAATGGTCTGAATTCAGACAGTCATACTAATAATAGTTCAACTAAACCACATATTCCCTTTCATGTAAGAAGATCATAGTCTGACGAAGGGTGCTTGCACTTGAAAGCTCACGCCTTGAATAAATCTTTGTTGCTCTTAAAGGTGCTACTGGACTCTGATTTTATTATGCTACTTCAGACCAACACGGCTACTCATTTGAATCTAAACCATGACTGTGCATGATGTTTGAACCGAGCCAAAACTGAGCCTGATTTTACATCTGCCGCTGAACATGCTGCTGATTTTGGTGTCTTTGCATAATTCTGGCCTAGTAAAATCAAAGTTAATGTAGATCTTAATTCAACAAGAGTCATACAATATGATGATGAGGATGATGATGAATAAAAACTGTTCTGTCAGTCAATAAGAAAATACAATTAAAACATTTGAATCTAACCGCAACAATTCCTAGGAAAACAGGAAATGCTATGGGGCTTGACAGATTACAAGTATGAGAAGTGTATTAAGGCAGAAAGTTGAGTACAAAAGATGATAATACAATTCAAGCTAATAGCAAAAATTTTAAAAACAAACCAGTGCAGTAGGTATGGTTACCATTATACTGGGAGACGTCCCAGCAACCCAGTAATGGCAGAAGTGACAGTGGGAGGAAATGGGGTGGAAATCAGGGTGTACCCTGGTGTTGTGTTGGCTTTCACTAGAAGTGATGTCTGCACACTAGTGTGATGCCAGCAAGCCAGCTCCCACCTCTTTCTATCTTTCAGAGGTTGTCAGCTGTAGTCTGGCAATGTTAGCAATGGAGTTGTCACTGAAGAAGTAGAAAATGACACAAACAAAAATTGTGTAAGGCAGCAGAACAATCAGTATAAGTAAAATTTCTCCCTTATATAAAACAATTGAACATCAAAAGAAAAAAAAAGAATATAAGGGAACTGGGATAGAAAAATAGTTGTCTAAGGCAACAAAACTATTCTTGTTAGAGAAGGCTATCTCTTACCTTCTATGTCTAATCATTATACTGTAATTCTTCTCCCTTTGTACGAATGCCCTCCTTAACGGTTCTTTTTTGTACACTCTGCAAAACATTAAAATTGAGTCTTCCTGATGTCCTCAGCATGGCCTTTCCAGGGTGTGAGAGCCACCAGATAGAATGTCCATGAATGTCTAGTTGCTAATTTTGCTTTTTTGCAGAGTGGCACCATAGACATTGGACAAATTTGTAATTGTGTATATTGTATGAGCAGAACATAAGGAGCCCTGCTGGATCAGACTAAACATTCACCTAGTTCACCATGCTGTTACCAGTAATGGTCTGCTATCACAGGAAAGCCACAAGCAGCACATAAAGGCAACCAACAGAGTTCGTTCACACTTCCTCTGAACACAGACGTGACATGACTAATAGCACCTGATATACACAACCACCATGAATCTTCCACTGAATTCTGTATGTTCATTTTGTGTAATGCTTGCAACAGATAATGAAACAAAATTCAATTTCTGGCAGCGCTTACTACTTTAAAACCATTAGGGGGCAGCATGTACCTATTGCATCTAACCAAGAGCGCTCTTACACAAGAATGCTTATGCTGAATAAATTTTGTTAGTCTTTAAGATGCTTACTGGACACCTGTTTAATTTTGTTATCAAATAAGTTTACCTTATATGAAGCCTTGCACCATAAGCCTTCTTTGTTACCTGGTATGTATTCTGTTCCAGTTATGGAAAATTTAACATTTGTACCTCTAGTGATACAAATTTAACATTTGTATCACTAGAGTAAATAGCCTCAACAAAAAAGTGTCTCATTTTGACATGATCTACCCTGCAATCATAAGCAGCTAAGCAAAAGTGGTACCCAGGCCTATCAAATTAAAACCATGCTTCAGTTTCTTCATTGTGGAAGTGCACCTCTTCCTTTACTATCAACAGTTAAAAAGAATATATTATAGTATATGTGTTCCTGATATATTGTTTTTTGCAGTTATCCCAATATCTTCTTTGGTAACAGTTCTTCATTGGTAGCTAGCTTCAAAGCCCATTCCTAAGAACAGGCCTTGAAAAGGTCCCCTCCCCTGGCCCCCAGCCAGGCAGCTTAAGGTAGCTTTGGGCTGCAGCTCGCAGCCGGATCAAGTGGGGTGGGCAGGGACTGGCCAGCTCGTTAGCAGGCTCTGGACAGAGCTCCTTAGCAAGCAGTCAGCAGGCTGGCAAGCCCTCATTAGCAGGCCCAGCCTAGCAGGCCAAGAGGCCCTCGTGACCAGGCCCTCCACCATGACCCTTTGCCCAGGGCCCTCTCCCCTTACCTGCTGCTGGCTCCAGCCAGCTTTGCTGGCTGCACCCTGATTGGCTCTATTCCAACTTGGACAGCCGGACACGTATCATGTTCCCCAGGCTGTTTCACAAATATATAGACGAACCATGCATAAGGATTAGGACAAATTTGTATGCTAAGATTCGATCATATCTTTGTTTGTCTCATGATTCAGCATTCAGTTTTTTGGAAAAATTGCCAGTGAGGCTTCAGTACATAAGGATATGGAAGGTGTAGGTTTGAATCCCCACTTTGCTCTGTAAACTTGTTTGGTGACCTTGGGCCCAATCATGCACTCTCAGCCTAACCTACCTCACAGGAGGGTTGTTATAAGGTTAAAAGAAAGGAATAGAGAATGATTAGGCCTGCTGCTTTGGGTCCTCATTGCAGAGAAAAACAGTATATAAATAGCCTCGTTTGATATCGACCTCCCCTGAGGCATTTGCCTGGTGTTCTTCCATCTACAGGTGTCGGCCTCTGGAGAGGGCTCTTCAATCAGTGGCTATCTCAGCAGGTGCAAGAGGGGGAAAAGACACTGGAAGAAGCTGTGGTTTGTCATCAAAGGCAAAGTGCTCTACACCTACACAGCAAATGAGGTAAAGTCCTGGAGAGAGAATTTTCAGAATAGTTTCAGGTCTGACCTCACATACAAATTCTGTTTGGCACACCAATCCGTTTTGGCTATGGCCTTCCACACTCATTAGCCATCTGAAATTTGTAAGGCAATTGGTAAATATCTAGTGTGCCATTTTCTCAAGAGTACAAGTTCTGTTTCTGATTAACTAATAGTCAGAAAATCCATGATCCAGCACTGGAGTCCTTACTGCAGATTCATATAACAAAGACAGTATCACAATAAACTAGTGGCTTGAATCCAATAGAGTGTTTCTGCAGAAGAAATTATTTATATCAGGGCTGTATAACAACAGCAAAAATTGGCAACCCGTTTCCTGGGTTGCAAATACTGGTATTCAGATCCAGTTTTTTTTTGGGGGGGGGAGATTTCCAACATTTCAACTCTATTGTTTCCTATGGGGAATTTGTCCAGGGGATTGGGCAGTGTTTTAAAACATATTGGCACCAAAGTTGCAACAGAACAGCTGGTGCTTTTTCAGGCCAGGGGAGTCCCATGCCTCCCTTTCCCCCACCGCGGCTTGGTACCGAGGGCTCCACAGTACCAGGCCCCGGCCCGGGGGTTGGGGAACACTGCTTTAATGAACCCCCACATTTCAAGTCAATTGGACCAACCTGTCTGGTTCTATGAGCCCCTGGATAAGGTGCCCCCCTTCATCCTCCATTGTTTCCAGAAAGGTGGGGGGGGGGGGAATGGGAAAAAAATGTAAACCTAAGAATCTTCTCCCAAAGGGAAAGCTGAAGCTATGTCAAACCTAAGAATACAAACCTATGCAAAGCATAGAATCTAAACCTCCATAAACCACAAGAATCTCAATGAAAAAGACGCAAGAATCCAAAAGAAAATTTCACACTTGAAACAATCCAACTCCAACAAAGATAACAAAAACATTTGAAACTGACAGAACTTTGTCTAAAGCAGCCTGGCAAGTCAATACCAATCCACAGGATATACAGGAACACAGAGGGAGAAAAGGAAAAACAGTCCAAGGAGCCTGCAAAGATCAATTCCCAATCTCCCTAGTCATTCCTGAATGTTTCCAGGATTTTTTGGGACCCATTGTTTGTATTTAAAAAAAATAAACAGATATATTTGGGAGCCCTGAATATATTAGACAAATACTGATAAGGTTTTTTTCTTTTTTGAAATTTATTCAGCTCAGTTATATCTGAGCACACATCCCTAATTTCCACCCATGGAGTGTGACTTGTTTACCTTCCCCTTTTGATGCCACCTGAAATTATGCTTCTTCAGAAAAGGAAACGCTCCTGTCTCCGTAGGATTTAAGGACAAGAATTCTAGTTAGTGCAAGAATTTGTCTTTGTGCAAGAATTTATTTAAGCTACCGGATGTGGTCAATAAATCCAAGTTTATGCGTAGATATCTAGTTATCTATTTTTAAAAATTATTTAGATTTTTATACCATATGGCTCTGGGCGGCTCTTGTCCGTACATCCCCCCCTCCCCCCGTGATCAGGTAGATACAAAAGAAGTGCTCTTCAAAAATTGATGGTTTGTGAATTCAAATGTCATTCATATGAAATCTACTTTGAAATCTAGTTGATATCAACCCAAAAACCTTGGTTTGCTAGATCACTTGTCTTAATACAGCCCAGTTAACCAGAATTTGAGCAAACTGTGGTTAACAGGCCATGATTTATGTAATGTCTGACTGCAGCCAGTGTCTCTGCTCCACGCTCACAAGTAGTGTACATCCTTATGCATAGCATTCCTTCTTAAGCCCATTTCCCCTTCTGCACTGATTTTAGGATAAAGTCGCCACAGAGAGTTTGCCTTTGCTGGGTTTCACAATTGTCCCAGACAAGGAAGACAGAAATATGGATGCAGTTTTCCATCTTTACCACAAGCAAACTCTGTTTTATAGCTTCCGAGCAGAAGATAACAATTCCACACAGAGGTACTGGGTGTTGATCCGCCCATGATAACATACTAACAAGTGTGCATATGCAGCGCTTCTTACTCCTCTAACTTACGCTTGCTTCCTTTCAAGACTCTTTGAATGCTGCTCAGCTAAGACTTAACTACTTCATAGACCCTAATCAGTGCCAGTTTTAACTCAAGCAACCCAGCGCACAAACACAGATGCTTGGATCTTGCTTAGGAGCCTAGAGCTGCTTCACCATGAGAAAAGGCCTGGGGTGGCTTATAGAGGCAAACGAATTTCTGATGGGCATTGTTTGGCATGAGCACACCGTGTTACTTATTTAATTTTGCGGCCTTAAAATTACACTTGTTATTACTGTGTCTGAGCATCTTTGGAAATAGGAATGTTAGAAGTGCTGCTTGCTTCCCTACCAACCCATGACCTCAGAATTAAGCAGCTCAATCCTAAATATAGTTAGTAAGAAAATAAGTGTTCACAAATTTCAGAACCGGCCATAGATGACTTGGGGAATTCTGTACATACATAAATCATTAGTTTGTATTTCTAGAGATAAGGGCACAGGAATAATGTGAACAAGTGATCCTGTGATGGAAAATACATCTTGTAAGCTAATGTTTCCTTACTGAATGTTTTCCAGATGTCATCTGTGGCATATTGTTATTGTTTTACAAAAGAGATAAACATATAGGAAACTTGAATCAGACATGGAGAAGGCTGAAATATGGCAGAACTGATCTATATTGTGATTTGTATACATGCCTACACAGCTCACAACTTCAGCCATCTTTCCCACTATTCTCTCCTGGTGGGTAGCAAAGTAGGAAACATTCTTAACTACTGTACAATTGATGGAGAGCTAATAATTAATAAAAAACAAATAATTCTCCCACAATTCCTGGCAGTGCGGCAGTTCTCTAGCATCCAAATTTTAATTTGTGTATGTACTTGCATGAAGACATACACTTAAATAAATATGTTTATCTTTCCTTTTTTTTTAGATGGATTAAAGCCATGGAGGAAGCATCTGTATTATAGCAGTTATCACCTGAGTGGACTATAAATGAATACCTTTATATTTGCAGCAAAACTTCTTTTATTGGAGGAAACAGTGTATATTCCAACCTGGATAGAATTTGTCCAAGACTGTTTTTTCTCCCTTTCCTTTGTTTCTTTCTTACTTCAACTTACTTCCCCACAAGTGGAGACTTAAAAAATACGGAGTATTTATGGCCCTTTTTCTATCGGTGCGAAGTCATCCTGCACTGTATACTCTGATATAATACAGTTGCATCTTATTTTCAAGACGTAGAATGTATGGTTGTTTCTGAACTCAGAATATGCTTGACTCGTTGCATCTGGCTCAACTCCTCTTACCTGCTAAACGTCCTGTCTACTTTGATTATTTTTGTCAACCATGAAAGCAAAATACGTCATAATTTTAATTAAAACTCAGCTTCTTTTATTCTCATCTGAACGCTCAGGACTGACATAACTACCAGTCCCTTTACACGGTCATTGTGAAATTGCAGTTCGCTTATTGGGAATGCTGCCACAGAATGCTGCACTCTTGGTCCACCAGTGTTTGGCGGTGAGAACCCAGAATGGTAATTCAGCACTAACTTACCCGATTGATGGTAAGAGTTTTCCATCTTGCCAGTAAGCATCTCTCTTCTGGCCAACCCGAACCCGGCTGAAGATTACATCAGTCTCCAGTTCAAAGGATGTTAATTTATTGTAAACCTTTACCTAGTTTGTTTACCTAGTAGTATTAAACTATTTTAATAGCTGACGGAATCTGAATTTAATTTAAGACTACAAATCTTACTGCTGTAATATCAAACAAAAACTAGTGTTGCCAACACACAGCTGCAGTGGGGAAAAGTACGTAGCAATAGACTTGGCAGGCTGAGGAAGATTTCTTCTTAGAAAGTAGGAGAGCAACAACCACAACCAAGAGAGACTTCTGGAAACTCATGTGTCTTTTTGTTCTCAGATAACTGAACAGTTGTAGAATCCAAAGAATGGAGACGCAAATTCCCCCCTCCCACACACACACACACGGGCATCCCAGAGCACCAGTATCCCAGGAAAAAATGTATATAAAATGATGTGTTTGTATGCTTATCAGTCAAGACTGGTTAAGCTGATCCTAACCTAACTTTCAAATTATATTTACCTTACACCAAGAAAGGTTTTTGTCTAAAACTTCAATGTGTGTGTGTGAAATGGGATGGGGTGCCCCCTTGAAAATCAATGGCAAGTGAGCTGTTCAGCTATAAATTAATCTTAGCAAGTGGAAGATACAAGTTTGGCCATGCTGGTCATTTAAGAACATCATTTAGCCACTCTAGCTTTGCTTGTTATTGATTCCTGTGCTTTAAAACCCTTGATGTCAACTTCTCATATGTCTTATAGAACATGTTAATAGTTTTTATGCAGTTGATTGTGTTGGACTTAGTCATGCATATCCTCTTTTAATGATGGTAAAGAATAGCTGCCTTTTTCCTGGGAATGACAATGAAGAACTGACTGCCTTCTTCAAAGTGACATTTGGGGTGTTTTCTTGGGTACAGGGCTACATTTACAGGCTTCTTAGCATCACCTATATCATTATATTCCTGTATCCAGCAGGAACTAAATCATCCTGTTCAAATGGCCTTCCAACTGCATGCTGATAGGCTCTTCATGGGCTCATGTACTGTTTCTGAGAGGCTTCAGAATCGTCAGGAAGATGTTTGCCTGACAAGTCTTCACAATTCTTATGCTTGAAATAGATGAACACCTTCAGCATCCAGTAGCATGTGCGAGCTCTCAGGACCTGTCTCAGTCGGCATCAAGCTGAATAGCTCCACCTTCATCGTCGATCATTTTGTTATTCTTCTTATGAGACCAGTCATCAGATAATGCAGGAAATTCTTTTGCTGCTAGTGAAACAGTTACCGTGAAAATGCAGAAAAGATATCAGGATGCTTCTCTGAAAGTGTTTGAAGTATCTAAACAAGTACTGGAAACCAGAGCATCATCTATGGCACCCAAAGAAAATGTCCATGGTCATAACTGCTTAAGAGTATCCACATACATTGCAACGTTGAATGTACAATATGATCCCCAATGTAATTACAGTATTCCAGTACTGAAATTGTGCTGATCCGCTTTTTTCTCCTTTCTCCATTCTTTCATGGCATCAGCATCAATAATGAAAGTACATCACATTTCCAGTTGTGCTTGAGTTTGAAGTGCAAGGTAGCAAGAGACACACCATAAGTATACCTTGCTGTTTTGATACTAGAACCAATAAGATGCATTGGGTTTGCAGTTATTTATTTATATCCCACTTTTCTCCTGTAACTGAAACAAGGCAGTAAAATTTGTCAACAGCAGAGCTTGCCATACCAACACTCCATCCTCTAAGCCGGAGTCATTTGCTAAGTATATTTTAAGACCAGCATTTCATGAACACAGCTTGTTGCTCTCTTTACTAATGAAACGACTCCCACTATAGTTGATTTCCACTTGCGCACATCAAGCTGGTTAGCAGTTGTAATAATGTTCATCATACATGACACCATTGCAGAGGAAGCAATTTCACTGAAGTAGAAATAAAACAGGTTGGCACTTGTATTTTGCAATACCTGCCTGTGAGCATGAAATATTGCAAAAGACATCCTCTCCTTTCTCCAGACAGCCCAGGACCATTGTTCTTTCTATTATGTTTAGCCAAGGAGACAGATAAGGAATGAAAGTAGCTCACTAATACTTACCCACATGCAAGAACATTGGTTTGGGTTGGTGGTAGCTTACATTCCATTGCCAGTGTTTTATGTCTATAGGATCAATTTCTGTGGGTACTGGAAGATGGCAATGATCCATGAAAATAATTGACTATAATTGACGATGACGGATTTAATATTTTGGATAACAGTAGTGATAAACCCATAAGATCCAGCCTTCAGGAGACAGACACCAGCTTGTGTATTTGTAACTGCTGTTAACATTTCTTGTACTCTGTTTTTATCGACTACGCAATCTAAGCTCATAAAAATTTATCCAGTTTTTATTTATTCATAATGAGGGCTGTATCAGAAGTCCCACAAACAATGGAAGTGTGTTTTCCCAATCAAGGAAGAGATTAATTTGTTTATAGTTGGGTCTTTTTGTCCCTTTCACAGTGGTGAACCAAACCAATTGAGCAGAGGATAATTCAGTTCTGTTTGCAACCAGTTCGGAAAATGTTGGGACCCACAAGTACCATTTACCCAAACAGTGCTGCCTCTACAAAATTATTGGTGAAATCTTAACCAAAAGCACCTTCAAATCAGGTCTCTTCACAAAAATGCAGCTCCTTGTCCCAAGTTCATGCTATCCAAGAAATGATTGATGGCAGGACCATCTTTGTCACCAAAATCTTCTGAAATATTAAAATATTTCACAATTTCCTTTGCCTGTGGGGGGTCAGGGGTCCAATGAAATTTGAGATTTATTCAGTTCCTGTTGATTTCTTTGCCTTCAGTCTGTATCCCCAACTCACGCTCATACTGAGAAACCACCTTTGCAAAACTTGCTGCCTTAAAAGGTGAACTTTGCTGCAGATATATGATTTGTTCAATATTGGGAGCTTTTTCTTCATAGGTACATTTATGTTCAGAATTTACATATATTAGAAAATGTGTACAATGCTTTTAACGGGTTCTAATGCCACCAAAACTACTGAGACAAAGCTTTTAAGCAGTGCATCATCACGTAGCCGTACAACACAACTATGGATAGGCCCAGTGCCAAAATATGATATTGACAACAACATTTCCTTCCCTGTTTTTACAGACCATCACATTTTTTCCTTATTTCTCCAAAGTGATTGGGCTTATTTTGAGCTTGGTATTAAAGTACACAAAAAAAGCCATTTCATATCCAACCTTCCAGCCTTTTGAATGTTATTCTTGGAAATCTTATAGTAGACAATAGATTAACTAATGTACTTCACCTCTTTCATCACCAAAGCAAGCCATAATTTACATTTATTGTGGCAAACATTATACTTTGCAATGGTGGCCAATGTGATAGCAGCTCTTCTGTGATGTATTAGTAATTTATTTCAAATCTGCAACACGATAAAAAGCAAAATTGTTTGCTATTGCCCATTATAAATTAGCCATTTAAGGAAAAGTATCCTGTGGACTTTCAAAGGGGAACCTTCAAAGGATCCCATTCCCCCCCCCCCCCGTTACTTTTGGATAGAAACATCTCTGGGGGGAAATTGGATATATCCTTTTATGCCAATAAAGGTACTCTGAATCTGAATCCTGTCATATTGGATATATCAAGAAAATTAGGTGTACAGGCATATCATTTTGTTAAACTTGACATGGTGTATCTAGCTCCTAGAAGAGACAAAAATTGTTAATTTTTTTGGGAAGCAGGGGCTCAATTATGATCATACTTATCCATTTATATAAGAACAATATAGCATATTGGTTGCAAATACTGACACATTTTTGTTCCCATTCATCATTATACATCCTGTTACCTTTAATAGCCAGTTTTCTACCTACCTGGGATAACAGACATAATTCTCATCCCAGCTTAGCAGCCAGGATACAATCAGCAGCTATTTGATTCTGCATCTATGATTAAGCTAGCAGGTCTGGGTATGGTCAGTGCCTAGATGGGAGATGTCCTAGGAATCCTGTTTACAACCTTCTGTTCCACGAAGCAAGAAACATATTGCATAAATGTAATCATGTAGTAGTAAATCTATGTTGCTACATTCCCTGATTATTTGTGCAGTTCTCAGCCAAATGGGTGGCTGGTATTCTGCTGTCTTCTGCATGCTTCTAAAAGTGTTCCTTCTTCCAGTAGGTAGCGTATGGCAAGGTCTGCAACAGAAACAGTACCCCATTATGGGTTCCCTATGTCCTCCTTCTCTTCTATGATAAAGTTCATATAAAGTGGCATCTTGGAGCCACTGTGTGCTGAGATCTTACTTGCAAGTCTTGTCTCCAGGACTCTTTACATCAGAATGCATCAGAAGGAGATGGTGAGACCTTGTTTGTCTTGCTTATTGTCAAACACCCAAGTGCTGAATGCATTCAAACTGGATAACTTCATAAAATGTTATAAGCAATGCCCTATTCAGGCTTAAAACTCCATAGTTCCATAGAAGTGATCAGAATAAGGTTTCCAAATAATGCAAAGGGCTGCAGCCTCTCACCTGAGAAAGCCGGTTTTAAACCTAAATGAGAAAAAAAGTTGCATTGCGCTAAAATAATTTGTAATCTAATGCTGCCATGCTGTACAACCAAACAGGTAAACAGAAAGGGTTTTCCAGCTATTAACTAAGAGCTGGGAGAACCCACCCACCCCAGAACTTATGCTGCTATTATTCCATCAATACATTAAACTGTAGACAGATGCTGCACATTTCTGTGGCCAGCCATCTGTCTAAAATCATTGCAGCAATGGAATGTGAGTTCTTCTAGCAAGAAAACCTGATCCGGATTATATTTTAGTAGCAACTCATATGACATTGGCATTGTAAGATTTATTTTTAAAGTAACTTCTGAGATTTCTGGATGTATAATAATTTTTTGTGTGAACAGTAACTTTAATATTTATATTGTGTGCCATAACCAGAACTGCTAATTAAACTTTTGATTGAGTTAGAATTATCCCTGCTTGTATAAAGATTTCCATACATTCAGTTTAGTCTCATTTAACCGGTTCATTTCAAAAGAAGTGTAAATGTATAATTAGGGGAAAGTCAATTAAATCTAAATTCCCATGAATACGGCTTTTGGAAGTGAATATTTTCACCTTTCCTTCTTTCTGTAACCCTCCACACTCCTCCAAAAGCTGCTCCCCCAGAACATTTTAGGGCACAGAACAGGTAGCTGTAGTAGATGAGGAAGATGGTGGAAATTGTCCCCCTCCCCGTACTTGCACAAACTCCTGCTGCATTCACTGTGTGGGAATGGAAGCAATTTCTAATACTACTTCCTGCCCATCCGAAGTCCCTGTACCATGTCACATTCTTCTCAAGGGCTTACAACCATGGAAAGTGTTTTTTCAGGGAACATGGGTTGCCAGAATAAAAAGGCAGACAGCCAAAACCGCCTGTGTGAGCTCTGCTCCAGTTATAGAGATTTGTACTTTGGTTGCAATGTTTCACTGCAGTTCCAAAATTTGGGTTTTCTGTATCACGAAGCACAGACTGATACTAATATGCAAAAACTGATATTATCTTTAATTAGTTTTCATGGTCCACTCATTTTTCAGGTTACAACTTAAGCAGGAGGCAAAACATTATTTACACTGACAGAAACAGAATGTTAGATACAAATGTAACTCAGCAGAATTTTAAAATAAACACCCACTGCAGAATAAGTGTTACAACTATTTTGGTGCTAGCAGTTGACTACGGTTGTATGAAATCTATACACACACAAAACCTGCTTTACAAATTTTGTTGTAAAAATACAGCTATTCAATTATTGTTTTAAGAAAATATTAAAAAATAAAAAATACCAGCTCCCTAGTATTGCATTTTTCTGCTTTTTATATAGTATTTTATATAGTATATATATGTGTGTGTGTTTGTATGTGCCTATCACTTAGTATAGCTACTTTGCAATTAATTCTGAGCAGCTTGCAAAAGTGTCAGGGGGGACAGCCTCCACATAACCAGCTTTCCTGCTTGCATTCTTCATCTCTTAAGAACTTCATTGTCTGTAACAAGAGACTAACATACTAAGCATGTTTATTCCAAATATCCGCTTCACTTAAAGGGTCTTACTTCTGGGGATTCTGGGCCTTTACAGTTGTTTCCTCCAGAATCATGGGCTCCATCATCACAAAACTAGAGGTTACTTTCCACAGGCCCTTGAGCCCAGAAGAGACACCCCCTCCCTTCCATTGCCCTGGGAAACCTCTTAAGAAGACTTGGTTCTTATATGCCGCTTTTCTATACCCAAAGAAGTCTCAAAGCGCTTTCCCTTTCTTCTCCCCACAACAGACACCCTGTGAGGCTGAGAGAGCCGATATCAATGCTCAGTTAGAACAGTTTTATCAGTGCTGTGGTGAGCCCAAGGTCACCCAGCTGGCTGCATGTGGGGGAGTGCAGAATCGAACCCAGCATGCCATATTAGAAGTCCGCACTCCTAACCACTACACCAAACTGGCTCTCTTAAGGGAGGGGTAGGCCTGGGATCCTTAAAATTCCCATATTCCATTCTGAAAACATACAGGACACAGATACCAGTATTTACAAGAATCCCAGGGGTGACGCCCTCTAATGTTTTCTTGGCAGACTCAATACAGGGTGGTTTGCCATTCCCTTCCCCAGTCATTACTGTTTTACCCCCCCCCCTCTCAGGAAGCTGGGTACTCATTTTACCGGCCTTGGAAGTATGGAAGGCTGAGTCAACCTTGAGCCGGCTGCTGGGATCGAACTCCCAGACTCATGGTCAGAGCTTCAGACAGCATGTCGGCTGCCTTAACACCCTGCACCACAAGAGGCTCCATGTTCCTCCCTACTGGTGACATAAACGGAGCCATATATGTATAGGAATTTAGTATGCCCCAGATTTTTAATCTAGCCAGTCTATCAGAATTACTTTTGGCATCTTAAAACAAGGGTCAACATATGCCAACCCCATTTTGTTATATATGAAGCTTTCTGGATGCCACCCGTGAATTATATCCAGTGGGCATGCAGACCTGTCCCTTTGTTCCCCATCAGCATGCTAACGGATCTTGCCCTGGTGAGCCGTTCTGGGCGCCACCGGAGGCAGACTAATTCAAGAGCACCCTGGAACGCTCCTTGGCGTGGTTGGGGCGCCGATCCTCCCAACAGGATGGGATTGCGCCGCCACGAGACTCGGGTCCCTCTCCCGGCCAGGCGGGGGGGGGGGGGCTCGGGCGGCTCCTTTCGGAGACCAGCGGGAGCTGTTGGAACGCTGAGCCGCGAGCGTTCGCAGCACCCAGGTAGCCCCTCCCTCCTCTCTGCCGTTCCCCCTACACTCCGGCCCCGCCTCATTAGGCTGGGGGGGGGGGAGGAAGGGAGATGGAGGGGGCCGTGGACGGCGTGATGCTGGGAAGAGGAAGCGGGGCAACGCTGCCAGGCGGCGACAGCAGCGCCTGGCGGGGTCACGAACTCTGACCTTTCCACGAGAAAGCGACAGCCCCCCTCCTCTGCCCCCCCCCGCACAAACAAACAATAACAGGCGGCCACTCCGCCCCCTCCTCCTCCTCGCGGGACACTGTTAACCCTTTCGGCGCTGCCGCCGCCGCCGCCTCTTTCTCCCGGGGGAGGGGGGGGCCAGCCCAGGCCCTGACGGGAGGCAGCCGACGCCGGGCCCTTTTGGCGCCAAATCCTCAGGTACACGAAGCCTTAACCCTTCCTTGTGTTGCGGGGCAGGGCTCGTCTGGCGGGTTCGGCGGCTGCGGGGAGCGGAGCGGCGGGGCAGGGGTTGGGGGGAGTGCGTGTGTTGCCTTACGAAGGGCGCCCGGCTGAGCGCGCTGGGTGCGGCGTCTTCCCCGCGGGGGTGGCGGCGGCGGCGGCGGCGGCAGGGATGGTGGCGGCGCTGGTGCGAGGCGAGGCGAGCCACCAACGAGGAAGGAAGATGGAGTCTGAGCGGGCGGAGGCAGTAGCTTGAACCCGACCCTTTTACCTTTGCCACCGGGAGGGCGGAGGGGAGGGGGCGGCGGGTGTTTTGCATACGGGGCAGCCCGTCGCCATCTTAGCGGCCGTTTCCCCCTCGCCCGGCACTGGCGAGCAGCCGTCTTGGACACGCCGGGCAGCCTGACCGGGGACCGCGCCGCGGGCGAAGGAGACGGGGCGGGAGGAAGGGCGGGCGGGGAGACTAATGGCGGAGCTCGGGAACTTGGCCGGCCGCCAACTCCGCCATCTTATGCCTCAAGTGCCCTTTCCCTCTCTCACGCCCCCTTCCTCGGGGGAGGCGGGACCCCACAGTGAGTGGCGGCCGAGTCCACCAATGAGCACTGCGAGAGTGGAGGGCGGGCTTTCCTGGGGGCGGGGGAGGCGCAGGGGCCGAGAGGGGAATGCGGGCAAGGTCTGTTGATTGTCAAGCTCCGCCGAACGGAGCTCTCCGGGCAGCCGCCTCTCTTGCGGGGCTCCGCAGACGGCGGTGCCGCGGTGGCGGCCTGCGCTCATCCTCCATGGCCATAAGTGGTCAAAACCAATCACGGTTCCAAAAGTGGTCCAGCAGCACCGTGAGGCGAGGAGGAGCCGAGGAGACGCCACTCAGTTTGGGGTTTAGGCTCTGGGTGGCAAAACCCGTCCCGTTTGCATTTGCTGGCGTTTAATTTTTTTTTTTTTAACAAATTAACTTGAGAGAGCCAATTTGCTGTAGCGGTCAAGAGCGGCCGACTCTAATCTGGAGAGCCGGGTATGAGTCCTCACTTAGCCACATGCAGCCAGCTGGGTGACCTTGGGCTGGTCACAGATCCCTGAAGAACAATTCTTTTAGGGCTTTCTCAGCTCCACCTACCTCACAGGGTGGCCGATGTGGGGAGAGAAAGGAAAAGGCAGAATTTTTTTTTTAAAAAAAGCTCTTGTCATTTTAATCATCATTTAATAATAAAATGAAATATCACACTCTCCAAAAGCCAGGTTTTGTTCCCTTACCTGAATTGTCTTAATCCTGTTTTGGAATGGGGGGGGGGGACTGGACAGGATCAAGTTTGCACTTAATGTGGCTACTGCCACGATCATGATGGGAAGTAAGTATACTGAATACCTTTTGGTAGTTTATTAATTATATATATATATGTAGATATATGTCTTTTCCCCAAAAAACTGGGACCTAAGACAGGTAACAACAACAATGGAAGGTTGGGTCTTCAGTACCTACCTGTGTGTCAGTTTCCATCTGCTTTCTTTATAATTCAATATCTCCCAGATTATCAGGAAACAGTTGAACCCGTGAAGCTTGATCATTAATGGTGGAGTCACTAGAGGCAGGGAGTTAGTCCTGACTCCAGAAATGTTTTCCAAGTGCAGCCTTTCATTTTCTTAAGTATAAGTAAACACCTGGTATTCATTAATATATAGCATGGTAAAGCACTAGACTTGGGATCAATGCTATAGAAGGAGCAGAGTTTATCTCTGGTCATTGAATGGTCCAGACATTACCAGTAGAATAATCATGGAAGGGAAACAGAATTCTCTTTGGGAGTTAATCCAGGTTTCTCTAGAACAGCGGTCCCCAACCTTCTTCTAGTCGAGGACCGTCACCGGGGGTGGGGAGAGCCGGCGGCCCGGGCGCCCTGCAGCAGCTGCGCGTAAACGCACATGCACAGTTGCCGCACATGTGCGATTTAGCCACCAGGTGGAGCTAACGCACATGCACAGAGTTGCCACGCATGCATGTTTTCGGCAGCAGGGCGCAAACGCGCATGCACAGCAGCTCCGTGCACGCGTGTTTGCGGCGCCGGTGGCCGCGCCTGCCTCTTCCCCCCCCCTTTCTCAGCGAGCAGCTATCCGGGCCTGAGTAAAGCGGCCGCTTCGCTCGCGGCCTGGCAAGCTTCTCACTGCAGGGGATAGGCAGGCGCGGCGCCAGCGGCCCGGTACTGTGGCCTTACCCCCACTCTAAAAGGACAATAGACAAGCGGCGACTTCTAGTCTGAAGATTTTGTATTCTTCCACATGCAGCCTGTTTGATGGATTTGGGCTAATCACAATCCTGTTACAGCTGTTCTGATTGAGCAGTCCTGTCAGAGCTCTCTTAGCCACACCAACCTCACAGGTTGTCTGCTGTGGGGAGAGGAAGACAAGGCAAGAAGCTGTTTTGAGATTCCTTCAGGTAGTGAAAAGTGGGGTATAAAAAGCCAACTTTTTCTTCTTCAATATGAAGCCTTAAGGAGAAAAAAGTCAATTATTTCTTACCAAATTTCTGAATTTAGGCACAAGGTATTACGTCAGTTTCAGAATCAAGGGTAATGATTGGCTTGAAATGAGCAATGGCAGTTTTGTAAAGAAGGCCCTGGGTTGGCCACATCCCAATGGTTCTCAACCTTCCTAATGCCATGTCCCTTTAATATAGTTGCTCATGTTGTTAAACCTTAAAATTATGCAAGTGTTCTTTCACAGAAATTAAACCAAAACTGACCAATGGTGTGAAGATCCATTGTTCATGATTGTATATAAATTGTTTTTTCCCTCTGGGGTTTCTCAGTTCAGTTCTGCGTCTTGTCCCACCAAGCTGCGCCTCACCTGGGGCGCCTAGCAGGAGACTATGCTGCGCTGGAGGCACTGCTGGAGCGGCTGGTGGCAGAGCACGGGAGCCTGCACTAGGAGCGGCAACAGTGGCAATACCACCCCCCCGCAAGCTGCTCATCTTGCCGCGACCCCTGTGAAAGGGTAGTTGGACCCAAATACTTAAATGAAACTACTAATTCAACCCAGCAGCCTTGAGCAGTATCACACTATTAAAGTTAAAAATAGTCCTAATAACCTAACTCCCAACTCAGTCTCATTTAGTTATATTATATTTTATTATAGCTTGGGGAAAGAACTGTGCAACAACTAGAGTGGCTATGTTGAATACCTGGCTCCACCTGTATCAGTGGCCTCTGTGACGGATGGATCAGTGAGAGGTGAACTTCCTACATTCAGTCTTTGACATCCCATGCCAGCTATTGTTGGTAGCTATGTGACCCTTGAGAGGTTGATGTCCTGAAACAGTTCAGTCTTTGACGTTCTTAACAACAGGACAGTTCAAAATTGCACAATTAGGCATCAGCTGTGAGGCATTTGTGAGCTTTTTTACAGACAAAATCTTGTCACTCTGCCATGACTTAACCACTGACTTTAACGCAGTAATAGATCTGGAGGGCCTTTGGCTGTCTCAGAGTCCTATTTCGGACCGCTGTTCTTGGCCAATGTGGACACACTAACAGCTATTCAGCCCACCACATGTTCCCTTGACCCATGTCCCTTGTGGCTGGTGAAACTGGTAGTGAGATTCAAATCCCCATTTGTGAAATTATCATCTTGCCATTATCTTCAGGAACATTCCTGGAAATGCTGAAGCAGGTAGTGGTTAAGTCACTTTTGAAAAAGAAAAAAAAACACCTCCAACCCAGCCAACTACCACCCAGTCTTACATGTGCCATTTCTGGATAAGGTAGTTGAGCATGCTGTCACTGAACAACTATGGAGTTTTTTTGAAAGAAACGTGGGCACTTGATCCATTTCAGTCCAGCTTCTGATCTGGCTGTAGGGTAGAAACAGCTCTGTCCTCCCTCATGGATTAACTCTGAAGACAACTTGATCTAGGTGGGTTGATGCTGCTGTTATTATTAGACTTGATAGCAGTGTTCAATATAGTCAGTCATGGGCCCAATGCCTAGCCAACATGGGAGATCAAGGTATTGCCCTTAAATAGCTATAATCTTTTCTCCATGGTCAGGGACAGAGGATGATGTTAGGGGAGAGAGCCTTCTAGCAACATGCCCTGGTGTGCGGGGTTCCTCAGGGAGCTGTTCTCTCGCCAATGTTATTTAACATCTACATGTGTCTGCTTGCCCAGCTGGTTTAGTGTTTTTGGCTGGGGTGTCAATATTGATGATATTCAGCTATACCTGATGATGGATGGCCATCCATTGATACCCAAGACTGACTAGATGTTTGGAGGCTGTGGCAGATTGGTTCAAACAGAGTTGGCTTAAGTTGAATCCAGCTTTGGTAGTGATCCTCTGTCGGGGCCAGCATGCTTTAGATAGGGCACTACAATTCCCAACCCTTGACGGTGTCATCGGGAACTGTCAAAACTCTGGGTGTGACTCTGAATACCTCCTTGTCCACGGAGACTCGGGCCACAAATGTTAAGCACCTGGTTTTCTACCAGCTCCATCAGGTACAACGGTCAGCACCCTGTCTCCATCAGGTACATCATTTAGCACCTGACCTAGCATTGCAATGGTCACCTCCAGACTAGATGACTAGATCAACATAGGGAGTGTATGATCAACATAGGGAGTGTATGGAAAGAAAACGATCGGAGGCAGCCCAACCGGCAAGGCCAGCTCATAGGGAACCAAAAGTAAAAGGATTCAGTTGTCTTTATACTAACGCCCGAAGCATGGGCAATAAAAAGGAAGAGCTGGAACTTCTCATGCTGATGGAAAGGTATGATCTAGTAGGCATCACAGAAACTTGGTGGAATGATTCTCATGACTGGAATGTAATGGTGGATGGATATGAACTGTTCAGAAAAAACAGAATAGATCGAAGAGGTGGAGGAGTGGCACTGTATGTGAGGAAAGGGCTTACCTGTCAGGAAATGCTAGTGAAGGAGAGCATATCTGCAGTGGAAAGCATCTGGGTGAAAATAAGCGAGGGGAAAACAAACAGTGTGGTGGTTGGTGTCTGCTACCGACCGCCTGACCAACGAGAGGATGTGGATGCTGCACTTTGTGAGCAGCTTGAGAAAATATCCAAACGGCAGGACCTTGTCATCATGGGTGACTTCAATTTCCCAGATGTGTGCTGGGAAACTAACTCTGCGAAGCGTCCTCAGTCATGCAAGTTTCTGACCTGCCTGGCTGACAATTTCATTTATCAAATGGTAGATGAACCCACAAGAGGTTCAGCCATACTGGACTTAATACTGACCAACAGGCAAGAGTTGGTGGATGAGGTGAAGGAGGTGGGGACCCTAGGGGGAAGTGACCATGTCCTCATAGAATTCCTTTTGAGATGGGGAGCCAAGGAACCTTGTAGCCAGACGCGGATGTTGGATTTTCGTAGGGCAAACTTTAATAAACTCAGAGACATGATGAGTGTCATACCATGGACGAGAATGCTGGAAGGGAAGGGAGCATGTGAAGGGTGGGCGCTACTCAAACAGGAGCTATTGCATGCTCAATCAATGACTATCCCAGAAAGACGAAAACACTGCAGGAGCTCTAAGAAGCCTATTTGGATGAACAGAGAACTTCAAGAGGAACTAAGAAAGAAAAGGAAAATGTTCAGGAAATGGAAGGAAGGACAGAGCTCTAAAGAAGAGTACCTACAGGTTACTAGGCACTGTAGATCAATCATCAGAAAGGCCAAAGCTGAGAGTGAGCTAAGATTGGCCAGGGAAGCCCATTGTAACAAGAAAAGATTTTTCAGTTATGTGAGGAGCAAACGTAAAGTCAAGGAGGCAATAGGCCCACTGTTGGGTGCAGATGGACAAACTCTAACGAAAGATGCAGAGAAAGCAGAAAGGCTTAGTGCCTATTTTACATCAGTTTTTTCCCACAGGTCAAAGTGTTTAGGCACATCTAGAGATGGCTGTAGCCAAAGGATAGTGTCTGGATGGCAGGTTAACATGGATAGAGAGGTTGTCGAGAGGCATTTAGCTGCACTGGATGAGTTCAAATCCCCTGGTCCAGATGAAATGCACCCGAGAGTACTCAAAGAACTTTCCAGAAAACTTGCACAGCCCTTGTCCATCATCTTTGGAACCTCTTTAAGGACTGGAGATGTTCCGGAGGACTGGAAAAGAGCAAACGTTATTCCGATCTACAAAAAAGGGAGGAAGGATGACCTAGGAAACTACAGACCAGTGAGTCTGACCTCTGTTGTGGGGAAGATAATGGAGCAGATATTAAAGGGAGCGATCTGCAAACATCTGGAGGACAATTTGGTGATCCAAGGAAGTCAGCATGGATTTGTCTCCAACAGGTCCTGCCAGACCAACCTAGTTTCTTTTTTTGACCAAGTAACAGGTTTGCTGGATCGGGGAAATTTGGTTGATGTCATTTACTTGGATTTTAGTAAAGCTTTTGACAAGGTTCCCCATGATGTTCTGATGGATAAGTTGAAGGACTGCAATCTGGATTTTCAGATAGTTAGGTGGATAGGGAATTGGTTAGAGAACCACACTCAAAGAGTTGTTGTCAATGGTGTTTCATCAGACTGGAGAGAGGTGAGTAGCGGGGTACCTCAGGGCTCGGTGCTCGGCCCGGTACTTTTTAACATATTTATTAATGATCTAGATGAGGGGGTGGAGGGACTACTCATCAAGTTTGCAGATGACACCAAATTGGGAGGACTGGCAAATACTCCGGAAGATAGAGATAGAGTTCAACGAGATCTGAACACAATGGAAAAATGGGCAAATGAGAACAAGATGCAATTCAATAAAGATAAGTGTAAAGTTCTGCATCTGGGTCAGAAAAATGAAAAGCATGCCTACTGGATGGGGGATACGCTTCTAGGTAGCACTGTGTGTGAACGAGACCTTGGGGTACTTGTGGATTGTAAACTAAACATGAGCAGGCAGTGTGATGCAGCGGTAAAAAAGGCAAATGCCATTTTGGGCTGTATCAACAGAGGCATCACATCAAAATCACAAGATGTCATAGTCCCATTGTATACGGCACTGGTCAGACCACACCTGGAGTACTGTGTGCAGTTCTGGAGGCCTCACTTCAAGAAGGACGTAGATAAAATTGAAAGGGTACAGAGGAGAGCGACGAAGATGATCTGGGGCCAAGGGACCAAGCCCTATGAAGATAGGTTGAGGGACTTGGGAATGTTCAGCCTGGAGAAAAGGAGGTTGAGAGGGGACATGATAGCCCTCTTTAAGTATTTGAAAGGTTGTCACGTGGAGGAGGGCAGGATGCTGTTTCTGCTGGCTGCAGAGGAGAGGACACGCAGTAATGGGTTTAAACTTCAAGTACAACGATATAGGCTAGATATCAGGAAAAAGTTTTTCACAGTCAGAGTAGTTCAGCAGTGGAATAGGCTGCCTAAGGAGGTGGTGAGCTCCCCCTCACTGGAAGTCTTCAAGCAAAGGTTGGATACACACTTTTCTTGGATGCTTTAGGATGCTTAGGGCTAGTCCTGCATTGAGCAGGGGGTTGGACTAGATGGCCTGTATGGCCCCTTCCAACTCTATGATTCTATGATTCTATGATTGCGACTCTATCTATACAGGGCTACCCTTGAAGCTGCTCTGGAAACTCCAACTGATCCAGAATGTCATTGCACAAGTCATTACGGCGACTCTGGAGGTCATGTATATCACCTGTGCTCTCCCAGCTGCACTAGCTCCAGATTGGATTCAAGGTTCTGGTCATGATCTTTAAAGCCCTAAGTGGTCTAGAGCAGGGGTAGTCAAACTGTGGCCCTCCAGATGTCCATGGACTACAATTCCCAGAAGCCCCTGGGAATTGTAGTCCATGGACATCTGGAGGGCCGCAGTTTGACTACCCCTGGTCTAGAGCCATTGATCTTGCAGAACCACCTCTCCCTGTGCACCCCCAAAAGGGAATTAAGATCAAGCGAGCTCCAAGGAGATCAGACTGGCTTCAACCAGAACCAGGGCCTTCTTGGTGGAATGGTCTCTCAAAGATCAAAGCCCTGAGAAACCATGAATGGTTCTTCAGGGCTTGTAAAACAGAGCTGTTCCATATATATATATATATATATATATATATATATATGAGATAAGAAATATGTATGAGATAAGAGGCCAGCTTCTCTATTTGGGCAGCAGGTGTGGTCCGTTGATATGATTGTGGTGGTAATCGAGACTGGAAAAGTGCCAGAAGTCACTATCTCCTACCCATCAACAAGCCTAGTATGTATGTGTTAAAACCATTCAAGAACATTTCAGCATACTCTGACATGGCCCTGCCTCTAAGTAGCCTAGTTCTCAGAGTAAGGGTTTCGTCAAGCAGTGTGGTGACAGACTAAAATATGGCCTCTGCACAACAAACAAAAAAGGAGTATAGGGTAGGCAATATAGTATGTTTTGAATTTGCGGAAGACCTAACATCAGAAAAGAGGCATGTTTTCATATGTGTGTGTGGGGGGACTAGGGATGTAGCTTGGAAGCCAAGGGGGCGGCAGCTTGAAAAGGTTTGGGAACCAGTGGGCCAAAATCCCCTGCCTCTGTGGATTTGGGCATAGGAATCACCCGCCTAGAACAAGCAAACAATCTTTATGGCTTCTCTGCGATGGATGGTGAACTTGGAGGAGAAGTATCCCATGTTTTTATCCACAAATGTGTTTGCTACAGTTTTTGATCGCAGTGGCAACTTTGTGATTCTATTGTTGAATGCATGAAGCTGTTTTATGAAGTGATTAAAAATAATGTTATAGTTGCAGTGTAATATACACCATTTTCTTAAAAAACAAAAAATGCAGCACAATGTTCCCTACTGGCTTAAAGCTATACTGTGTATTTGATTGTTTTTGGTTTTGAAAAAATGGCAAAATGCTTAACAGAAGTTACTGGCATCCCTCCAAACAGGTTCTCTAATGAACGTCCTTCACCATGACAACCAATATGGAGGTGCTGGCTCAGCAGATAGTGGAAACACAGCAGGTGGCTGAGGTGAGTGATAGATGATATTATAGTAACTCACCCTTGGTTTTAAAAAAGGCAAATATCATTGTCTTCCGTAGTGTACATCTGGTCTGGTGGAAGTTATTCATAATGTGCTGATTTGAGGGCAATTAGAAAGTTGTTTTCAGTTATAATGTAATGTACAACAGCTCATCTGTATGTAACAAAACATCTGTCCGAAGACTGAGGGTGTGCCTTCCCCTACCTCTGATTGCAGTTTGTCATCCAGTAAGCTGCTAGTTGATTTGGAGTGAGATAGATTCTCCAGCTATGTCACATGCCTTTCTTGGTCCTAGTGGCAACCTACCTGTGCAAGGGGTTGCATATATGCAGCAAGGCTTCTGATTGCCTCCTCTTCCTCATGCACAGCTATTTTTTGTTATTGCATTGACAGCAGCTCTTAGGTCCCCAAACCAAAAATATATACACGAGCACACATGAAGCTGCCTTGTACTGAATCAGACCATTGTTTCATCGGAGTCAGTGTTGTCTACTCAGACTGTCAGCAGCTCTCTAGGGTCTCAAGCAGGGATCTTTCACTTCACCTATTGCCTGGTCCTTTTTAATGGAGATGTCAGGGATCGAATATGTGACCTTCTGCATACCAAGCACAGGCTTTATTCCACCATGGTCCCTCCCATAAGAGCAGGCCTGTTTATGATCAGCCTTGTGGTGTGAAGTAATCCATGGTTTTCAGAATACAATAGGCTCATAACCTCCACTGACATATTTTAAGGTTATAGAGGTTGATAGGACCTGTGCTGGCCACGAAGCTGCAGGAGGTTTATAAACACTGACAACATGTACTTCCCCAACTTTTATAACAATTGTGTTGGATGTCACTGGATGATGGTCAATGCCAGTTTCATATTTTCAGTGTTGCTTTAGTCATAAGTCACTATGCCTAAAGGTCTATGTAAGTAGGTATGTTGGTATGTGATGACAATAACATCATAACCTGCAATGTTTGCTCTTGTCATCAGTATGAGTTTCTTGAACAAGAGCTAAATCTGTTTTATTGACCAGTAAGATTTGCAGCAAGTATTAGCATTTAGATTTCCTTATACTCTCAGTATTCATTTTGCAGATCAGATGCCATCTCCTATACCCCTGAGCAGGATTGTTTGATTGATCGATTTATTGTTTCCATGTGTGTAGTATAATCAGTAGATCCTGCAATTTTCTGGCAGCCAAAAGGTCCAGCTCTTTAGTGTTATCCAGGGTGCCCCAGGAAGAGGCAAACTAGAGTTACACTCTGTATCTATTGCTTTTTGTCTAACTTCAAGTTGTATTTTTAAAATATAATTGTAGTATAATAACTTCTAATTATATTAGAACTGGTGGATTCAAGTGGGTAACTGTGTTGGTCTGAAGTAGTACAACAAAAGTTGAGTTCAATGGCACCTTTAAGACCAACAAAGATTTATTCAAAGTGTGAGCTTTTGTGCACATGCATACTTTCTCAGACAAAAGGGAACAAGGATCATAAGAGTACCTTTTCTATATATCTATACTATCATGATCTTTGTTCCAAAATTCACGCATTGAATAAATCTTTGTTGGTCTTAAAGGTGCCATTGGACTCAATTTTTGTTGTACAATTGTAGGTGTTTATGTGTTCCATGGGTCTCCTGGTCTCCACCGATTAATAACTGCAAATTGTTTTAAGATGACTACTCAATAACACTACTCCTGAAGTACAGCCAAAACCTGTAACAAGAGTTTGTGGCGGTGGTGTTTTTACAAAGAACAGAAGGTAGATTTCTAGTATTTGTAACAGAGCCATGGAATCATTTTTGGCCGGTTTAGTCCTAGTGTCTGTTCATCTTCTTTATATATAATCTTCTTTATATATAATTCTGAATATGGTCCCAGAGTATGGATCAAAAATCCACACATAGAACCATAAAATCATAGAATAATAGAGTTGGAAGGGACCTCATGGGTCATCTAGTCCAAGCCCCGCCACACACACACAATGCAGGACACTTACAACCCTATTGCTCATCCACTGTAATCCTTGAACCTTCACAGAATCAGCCTCTCCATCAGATGGCTATCCAGCCTCTTGGAAACTTTGCTGGGCTGCACAGGAAAAAACAGGCACAGGTGGTAAAATGGTAGATGTTGGGAAGCTGATGATGACAGCCAAGGAGGAAGAGACAAAGCCAAGCAAGGAAGAAGATGGCTAGTGGTGGTGGTAATAGCTGCTACCACCAGTCAAAAAAAGCAGGCAAATGCTGAGGGCCAAGGAAGAAGGTGAAAGGTTGCAGTAGCCACCACTACTGCAGAAAGTTAGGCAAACAAGCAAGAAGGCAGTTGGCTGCGGTGGCTGGGAAGTGTGACTGCTCCCACCAGGAAGAGCAAACAGGCAAATGGGTGTGAATGGGAATAACAGTGAATAGTGGCAGCACTTGGTAGTGGGTGAATAGACAGGTAGAGGAAGAAGGAGGAGACAGAAGGTAGGGAAGGAAAGGAGGAAAAAGATCTGAAGTTTGCTGGAGCCAGCAGTGGTGCTGCAGCCTCCTTTCATGTGAGTTCATCATGAATCCCTTCATCATAAATTCAAGACTTTATTGCTATAAAACAATTCAATCAGGAGTTGGATATGTTTGATCACTGATGAATACTAGATAATGCAGAATGGTGTATCCAGGTGTTTAGAATATTTGTACCACACCATTGCCACCTGAAAAGGTTTCAAGGACACTAATGAGAGATTAAAATTTCAAAATGATCAATCAAACTAGAACCAACTAACCATCAGGAGTACGACCACAAAGCATAAAAACATAGTTTGACAACTGAGACACAGATCTAACATCAAGGCTTTTTTTTAATGCAGTATCCATATATATGACATTCATGCCCTCCTGAAAAGCTATCTGAAACAGGATTGACTTGCTCTGCCTCCTAAACTAAAGAGAGGGAATCAAGCATTTCTCTGTAGAGAGGGAGTGCTATAATCTCTTCTCAGTAGCCACCATTCTATTCTCTGATTATGCATGGTAGCAGCCACACTGGGCCGCCGCCAGTTTCTCTCAGTGGGGCAGCATGCCCCGCCACTTATGTGTATGCAAGGGGGCAAAATCCTCCAGTGCACACAATCCACCCTGTGTACGTACGCACAACTTACTACATCTTACTTCACAGTGCTAAACTAAGTTGGAACTGGCCCGCTGAATTCAGTGGTGCGTTCCTTCAAGTAAAAACATGTAAAATCTTTAAACCGCTCAGTGGTATTAAATAAAAGGCTAAGGGCTAAGTGGGAGGAGAGTGGGCAGGCGCTGTCTGGGATAAAATCTTGGGAGGAGCGAATCTCTGAGTGGCACTCCAGGGCCAAGTGGCACTCCAGCGCGCCTCCCCATTGGCTACTTGGCCCGTCTCCCGAACACCGCGCTGCCGACTCTCCAGTCCTCCCGAGCGGCCATCCTCACCGCTGCGCCCTCCAGACAGTGAGTTGCCCAAGGACAGGCATGGCCGCTGGGGAGGAGGGTCGCCCCACGGTGCTGCAGCCAGGGCAACTTGCTTTCCCTGGCGACAACGACAGCCCTTGCTGCCCCAGGAACCTGCTGCTTCCCCCCCCCCCCCCCGTGCACATGACTCTTCCAGGGCTGATCTCCGCACCCTTCCCACCCTGAACGCCACCTTGCCCGTCCTTTGCCGGCCCACCAACCCTTCTCCCTGCCCCAACTTACCCTTGCGCCCTTCGCCTGCGTCCCTGCCCTTTCCCTCCGGCCGAGCACATGGCCGCATCCATGCCGACAGGCCCGGCCCGCCGCTGCTCCGACAGAAGATGCGTCCATGCATGCGCCCGCCTTTGCGTCTCCGTCCATACAGCCTCTGTCATGCCTCCCCCAAGCCCTGCACGCGCCACAGCCTGCGTCCCCAGGACGGCACGCCGACCCACCCATGCCGCCGCCAGCACCTCGCTGCACCTACCCCGCCAGGGCAGCGTTCCTGCCGCCACCGCAAACAGGTAGGCCATGCTACGATGGTGCTCACGGGCCCGCCGGCGCCGCCTCCCAGCCCGCCCTGCAGCCGCCCTCAGATCCAGCAACAGGCCTTGGGAGGCCGGAGAGCCGCCACGCCCAACGCGCCAGCCCCGCTAGCGCCCACTGTGTTTAGACTACAGCAGGCTTATTTTCTAGTAAGGATAATAAAATAGAGTTGGCCTTTCTGTGACACATGGCCACATTGTTAATTTATGGGGTGTGGTTGTTCTAGATTCGTTATATATTACAGATATCAGAACCCCTACATTATAATACAATACAAATGCTACTCCTTAACCAATCATAAAAATAAATCAATCTTTTATTGTTACATTTGAATTTCCTGTCCCAATTCATGAATACTGTATTCACTTTCATAAAATTCTTTATAATATGAGCCAGCTGACTGAGAGCAGCGGTAAACAAATAAAATTAATAATAATATTGATTATTATTAGATTTTCTTTCAGATTTTAATTTTGCCTATTCCAGTATAAAACAACAAATTCAGCATTAGTGAATCCATATAGTGTTGCATTCAGCTAATTTTAACTGGGAGAACAGATGCTGACATTTTAAAATGTTGAACAATTTGGCTTTGCTGTGCCTTGGCTCATTGTCACCCAGAATCCCTTCTCTTGGCCCCTGTTTTTCCAGTGGCTCCTTTCTTAAACCACATGCTTTGCTAAATAACCACCTTGTTTGCTTTCTGATTTGACTTATTAGTTTTCAGTTATTTTTTTATTATTTCAAATAATGTAAGCCTTTAGGGCAAATTATTCCCACTAGTTAATTAACCAGTCTTAAATTACAATGTCCTTTTTATTGCTAGGTAATCTTTCAAATTGACCAAGTGGCCTACTCACATCCCTAATGCCAGGTATAGCTTGGGCTTTCTAAACATGCTAACAGGGGAACAAACAGAGCAAGAACAATTAATCTATGCTGATGTCTGGAAAAAAACAGCAAGACTAGTGATTTTCCTTACTACAACATTAACAGTGATGTACTTTTGAGAGTTACTTGTCTTGTGAAAGATTATAGGCTTCTGAAGCACATCATAGGAGCAGGTGTCCACGTATTTTAGTTTGGGTTAGTAACCAGATGTCATATTTGGTTGTCTTGCCCTGTATCTTCTGACTTGCATAGAGAACTCAGGGCTGGTGTGTATTTAGTTTCTCACTCTTGTTGGACTTTGAAAAAGGCAGTAGTTGTGAGTGAAGAGAGTGTTTCTCTAAGGCCCAATTTAATTAAGACAAACACTTCCATGTTCTAGGTTCTCTATGTGTACAAGAACAGTGCTTCTCAACCAGTGGGGTGCGTACACAAGTGAGACACCGAAGTAGTGTAAACGTGACACAGCATTTTCACAACATTCTCCTCCTGGCCTTAGATTATCCACCTGTGACCTTTTGGCATTCTAGTAATAATAACAGAGTGCCTATAAAGATAAAAACATTATTCTTGAATAATGTGACTTTTTGTTTCAGTTGTGGTGAGACCCATGTCCTTTGCTCAGAGTGACTGGTGGCACATAAGACATGAAAGGTTGAGAACACTTGGGAGGCAAAGGCCTGGCTTCATCTGGCATGACAAAATATCTTTCCACCTCAAGAGTACTCTGCAATGTGCAGATACTGTTTTCTTAATGCACATAAATCATCTTGAATGTAGTAAAAGTAGTACAAAATTTCACAAAGAAATGAATGCCACGTGAATGCCACTTCTTGCTTTGAATGGACACCAGCAGCAACCTGGCAACCAGCTCTGTGAGCTCCTACTTGAGATCTTTCCCCCTTCAGACAGCACCACCAGCAATGTGGTTCAAGAGTAGGGCAAGTAGACAGTATGACAGAAATGAGCATGACCATTATATAGAGAGAACTTAACAAATTGAGCTTCATTGTGTCACCTGTATTATTTTGTTTTGGGGAAGGAGGTCCACAGTGTACACAATACCAACTCCCAATTTCGATTTGGCACACACACGTAGCTCACAAAATATCATTTTTATGTTAAAAATGTGAACTGTTTTTCTGACCCAAAACTTATGCATTAACATGTAGAGTAGGAAGTTTACTATAAACAAACTTTTGTCATGAAGCACACGAAAGTAGTGGTGGTTGTGTTTCTGAAGTTGACTCAACATACCTTGGATTTTTTTGCCCCGCCTTTCTTAAGTCTCTGCAGTTCTTGAAATAGTACAGATTTGTGTAAATTTATGAGAATCGTAGTTTGTTGTTGATGCTCCTCTAGAGAATTAAATTGGTGGCTTACAGCATTCTGACACATACCATGAAATTAATGTATTTATACTTATGTATAATAAAACTAATTACATAGTATTTGATGTGCAGTAGAATTTAGTAAGGCCTCTGTTTCTTTAACTATATTAGCTTAATGAGCTGTAAAGATAAAAGATGTTCTGCAGGGAATAAAGTAGAATCCTTTTTTCCCCATTTAACTGTATGAAAATTATTCAAGAGCGAGATAAATTATTTTCTTGTGCATTTTGCTACTTTGTGGTTTATTGAATGGTAGGGAGAAGGCAAAGGGGGGGAAGATCTGTAACCTGGGCACATCTCCCCTACTGAAATTAATCGTATTATTAGACAAACTGCTTCAGCAGCTGGCAAAACAGCAGGAACACGTCGATTCTGCTTCCTTGGTTACAAGGAGTGATAGTGTACTTGACCTTCAGAGGAGCAGGGTCACAGAGAGGGCATTTTTAAACAATTCTGTCTGGTTTTGTGATTGGAATCTTTATAAGTGGAATCTGGTTGCATATGTTTGGGAATAGACTAAAACTAGGCTCTTCATTTCTTCGGGATTGTTTTGTCTAAAGATCTTTGCTGAGGAAAAATGTAAATAAAGCTGCAGAAGGATTTGACACTGTAAGTACTAGAGTCTATACAGTATTGAGCTAGGGCTCCAGGAAGCAAATGATTCAAAGGTTACTGAAGAAGGGAATTTTAATTTTTGCTTATGAATCATTTGAATGCCTTTTATAGATCTTTTCATTTCTCAGAATTTTTAAATTGAAAATCAGTGATTTAATATTGCTACCAATTAAAAAAGATTTAAGAGGGCCCTTATTACAAACTGAATTATATCAGTTTTAATAATAATAATTAGCAGTTTTAGATTTTTAAAAAGCTTTATCATAATGGACCATATCTATTAACACAATTTTATTTGTTCATAGCTTTTAACATTTTCTGTAATACTTGCAATAAATATGTAGTTTGTATAGTCTCATTAGCTATGTTATATTTTGCATTGGAAATGTAAAGGAATAATTACAGGTTATCTTTGTATGGCTTAAAAACAAATCTGATTTAGCAAACAGATTGTCTACTTACCAAGTGGCAAATGCTGTGGCATAACCTTTTCTAAACTGCATGGAGTCTAGACATAAAGAGAAGCACTTGGGTACTGATGATAAAATTTATAACAGAATTTATATCACTGTTTAAATATTATAATTAAATATTTTAAAGTACTGTCATTTTAATAAAATAAGTTGCTTATTATATAATATAGTACTTTCTGATACCCTTCAGTTGTAGTAACATTTTCAGAGCAAATTTTAATTTGGATGAGCAGATGTCTATTATGCTTTTGAACTTGCCATGTACCGGTATCTTACCTTGTGTTGGAAAACATTAGCATCCTATTGAAAGTATATGTTACATATTTATGCAGCCAGGTCTGTTTTGTTTATTTTGAAGTTGTGCAAGTTGTATAGCACCAAGGTCCATACTGATATAGTATCTCTAGATGATGTATATTCTGTACTTTTTGGGTGGCATGTATTTATTTATCATGGTGTATTTATCATAGAGAGGCTGCAATTGACATTTTTCTCAATATTTCTAGAAATTATAATTAGCTAATTGTGTTTTCAGTCAAGAAGAATCATTAACTAGTAAACAGTACTTTCAGAGTTAATATTCAAAGATCCTTCCCTTGAATAGTGATGATTGCTTCTTGCAGTGCTAATTTTCAAGACAATCATTAATATTAATCCTCATTGACTGTGTAATATGACTGTGACTGGATAATATTCATGTTAAAAATAATAACTCTGGGCTTAAGTGCCAGTGCAACTATAGACTGTTTGTTTCACCAAGGTGCCTTGGGGCACATGGGCATTCTGATTTTGGCACAGGAACAGACTGGTTAATACGACAGAAGTTCTAGAATTATAACCTAAATGTGAACAATTTGTAACAAGCCTGCAAAATCGTGAAACTTAAGAACCACAACTCTAACTTGTTTTCTAATTTCTTCTAGGAATACATTTCCATGACATACTTTTAATTGTAAACTTTTATTCTTTAAAATGCTAACCAATCTATTTATATGTATATTCAAAATATATGAAGTGGGTATCATTTGGTCAATTTAGGGAAAAGGTAAAGATAATTGAAAATGAATACTGAACAGTATCATACTGCTCCACGTGTAAAAATAGTGATTTTCCTTTGTTCCTCTTCATTGCTGTGGCCCTTTCTAATCCCTGGAGGATTAAGTTGTTGGGTCACATGGAAGAGCAGTTGCCTGGGTTAGGGGAGCAGGAGTGAAGGAACTGAAATAGTTTATTCTTTCTGTTCTGCTTGTACAGACCAGCTGAGGAAAGAGCTAATTTCACCCCCTTGCCCTTACTAACTCTAGACTGCCAGCCCTCAGGGTTGTTGAACAGAGGCCTGAGATCTGTTCTTGGCCTTGAGTTCCTAAAGAAGTACCTCACATACACATGGTTGTAAATGGAGCACATGATGTCCACTGCAGAGGCACTCCAACCAGATTGCTTTATAGTATCAGTTGCTTTAACTGAAGCTATGTTCTAAATTACTCCCATTCAGTGAAAGTTTCTCCTGTTTGCCTACCTAACAAACATTATAGCTCTCCCATTCAGCCTTACTTTCACCTCAGGATCTTCACCAAGATCACGATTAGCTCCTCAGATTACAAAGAATTTATTTGCATCCTTAACTTAATGATATTCTTATCAAGATGCTCTCAATCAAAGATAAGGGATGTCCACCTGACACTGTAGTGCATGAATTACCACAGTTTTACAAAGTGAACCATTCCCTCCAACCATTTCAGTAGCTATAGTGTGTGAGAGGTCACTGATATTGCCAGAGAAGGTCTCTGTCACGGGAGAGCAGGGAGATATTGCAGAGGTTGGCACAGCAGGTGATAAATTTTGATCATTCTTGGTATACTTCTGAAGTTCAGTAATGGCCTGTGAAGAGTCTGTGCTCTAGATAAGTTTCTGCAAGACCCTTTCAATGGTTTCATCTCTTCCCCACATGCTATGTTAAATAAGCATCCTTTCTGCCTTTGGACACTAGCAAAAAATCCAAGCATGCCTATGCTGATAGACAGGGGATATTCTCTTCCACATTCAAGACTGGACATAAGCCTGCACAGATGCAAATTTTGCATGCCAGGAAACATACAGTGAAAAACTGTCTGCACAGGATCTGTGGTCCTCACTGGAGTTGTTCCATAATATCCGCTGGATGTTCATTAGTTCCTTTTATTTCTTCCTTTCCATCCAGAGTTCAAGGGTCTAATTTTCTTGGTGAGAATTGACAGCACCATGGAGAAACTCCATATTAATGAACATGAAATTCTTTATCAGGAAGTCATGCTTTGATAGAGTCAGCTGAGATTCAGCTTCTTTCTCTGGCAGTGGAGAACAATCAAGAAATCCTTGGTAATTTATGTGGATTGGAGTAGCTGGTAGAATCTAAACCAGGAGGCATGGTGCCCAAAGATATAGTTATTCCAAAGGATTGCAGCCAAGTTTGGCATCTTCCTAATGGACATATTTCACTTTCCCAAAACAATAAAGTGCAGAGGCTCTTTTCCAGATTCCACTATAGAGTGAATTTAATTAAATCAAGATGACAGGCAGCCCTGTCCTATGACCATAGCACCCTCATTGTGCCTCCTGCCCAGAACTCCTAGTCAGTAACCTATGCTCACTCAGCAGAGGAGAGAAATGTAAAGAAATATCCAGTGAGTAAAAGAGATCACCAGAATCCATAGAAACCATGCCAATACTGATCCGTCATAGAGTGACATACTAATGATGTCCCCATGACAGGCAAAGATGGAAGGAGGCAGCTAGTTCATGCTGATGTGACCATGTTCCAGTGAAATTAGCCCACTATCAGCCACATGCAGAACACAATTGGGGGGGGGGGGAGGTTAACACAGGGACATGTTATTGTAAGATGAACTGTGGCATGTCAGGATTGATCCCTTCCTGCAATAATGCTCCCTTTCACATAGCGGACACATAGCCATCCCAATATCACCATCTATGGCTCAGTTGGTAGTGGCAACCCTGAAAGCAGGGCTGACATCGGTGTACCATGAGGTGGGACAGCTGCCTGGGCCCAGGGTTTCTAGCAGGGCCCAATGCTGCAGAGCCCCAAACCACTTGCTACCAGGGTAGAGTCTGCAGGTAGTATGCAATGGTGGTATATTTGGCAGGCAAAGTGGTGTTCCTATCTGCACACATCACCCAGCACCATTGGGGAAACAACATACAGTCAGTGGCAAGACTCACAAATATGTGAGAGAAGGAAGGGTACACAGGCAGGTGAGAATATAGATGAATGACAAGGAATACATAAATGGGAGTCTTGGTGGTGGCCAGAGCAGGAGTGTGGCCACTGGGTACTCTGTGCCCAGGGCTATTCAAAATCTGGAACTGGCCTTGCCTAACAGAATGCCCAAAATCTCACCCATTCAAGGCAGTTAGACGAATACTTAGAATGTATAGATTCTAGTCCAGCTTCCTTCTTTTGACGTTGCGGACCAAAAAGTGAGCTTTTCTTTCTTTCCAGGCATTAGGGCAACAACAGGGGCAAGATACAATTCTATAGCCATAGAAGGTATACCTGTCAAGCCCCCTTCCTCCATGCAGTAACTCACTAAGTAAAGGGATGCTGGCAAGAAAGCGAAGCTCACCATTAGGCCAGCAACATCAGCATGGTAAGGATGGACTTGAATCCACATCTCATATATTCTATTCACATGTCCAATTGGCCAACCATAGACTAAGGCAGGGAAGATAATACAGAAAGACACTGTAGCCTCTCCTGAAACAATAGAACAGATATCTGCTGGCACTTGGCAACATTTGTTCTAGTATGCGTTTTCAGAGCAGGCTGGCTTTGGCTGACACTGGAAGGCACTCTTATCAAACAAATTTTACTGTGCAGCAGATTTATTTTATTTATATTTCCTATTTTCAAGAATGCAATGGGTGCTAGCGGGCAGTGGCAGGGAGAGCAGGGTAGGGGGGGGAACGTACCTGAGGCCACAGTTGCATCAGCGGTGAGGAGGCTGTTGGCGGCCAGGCTACTGGAAAGATGGGCAAGCAGCAGCGGGCGTGCGGAGGGATGGCGGTCGGCGGAGAGGGCGGCAGCTGGGCAATCGTGGGGGTCACAGCGTGTCCTCGCCGTGCAGTGACTGGGCAGGGAGCGTGACACTGGTGGAGAGGGCCATTGGGAGGGCCAGAGGGCAGTGCGGCTCCGTGGATGGGGGGCTGTGTGGCGTGTGAGCGCTGGGCTGCGGAGTGCCGCCGCCGAGAAGGTGTCTGTGGAGCGGGTGGCTCCATGGTGGGTGGGCGCAGGGCTGCGCTGCGGGGCACGGCTCTTGGGAGCAGGTGCCTCGGCGGCAGGCAAGCGAAGGGCCATGTGGCACCCTGCAGCCTGGAAGGACGCGAGTCAGCCAAGAGGAGCCCTCACTGACCAAGAGCTGTGTGGCGGCGAGACTTAGCGAGCATTCCCATGCGGCTGGGGGAAGCAGGCACTCTAGGGGCCGTCCCAATCCGGAGGCTGGGGCCTCCAGATTGGCCCACTGCCTCTGGATTCCAAGGCCCAGACAGACCCAGACAGCAGAGCGTAGACCCGGACAGCGCTGCCCAGATGGCTCTTTCAACTTTATTTAAGAGCCAATGGTTAAGATTGTATGGCACGTGTGTAGTATAGCCAGGAGATCCTAAAATTGACTGGCAAGAGACTTTCAGAGTTGGCTTGCCATTGCCTATCCTGCATCCCAACCCTGGTATTCCTTGTAGGTCACCCTTCCAAGTGCCAACCCTAGCCAGGGCCAACCCTGCTTAACTTCCGAGATCTGACAGGATGTTTAAACGTTAGTACAGTGACCAGAGTCAGAGACCATTAGGGCAGTGGTCGAGAGGAGTGGACTACCCTCCCCTCCAGGCCTCAGTAAAATTGTCAAGCGTTGACCGGTCTCTGGTGATAAAAAGGTTGGGGACCACTGCCTTAGAGATTTCACAGCAAGAGATGTTCACGGGTGGCTTGGCATTGCCTGACTTTGTGTCACAACCCTGTCATTCCTTGAAGGTCTCTCATCCAAAGACCAGCCAGGGCCTCAGCTGCTTAACTTCTCAGATCTGATGAGATCAGGCTAGCCTGGGCTAACCAAGTCACGGCCATCAATAAAAAAATATTTCACTCAGTTCTCGGGGATAATGACCTGAAAACCTTTAAATGAAATGTTTTTAATAAATTCATAATTTCCAGGGTTCCTTCCTTTTTTGCCTTCCAATTCTCTTTTATGCATATTATTCTGTCCTGCCCTACATTACGGCATAAAAGCGTATTATCTCGACCAGAATCTAGAGCCCATAGCAGTTACTGAGCAAATCAGTTTCCTGTATAATATAATATATATCATATAGCATACAAAGTAAATGTTCCTTGATTGAGAGGAAGAGTAAAATGTATTAGAATAGAGATTCATCTGTAGAGATCAGGTAGACTAGACACAAAATTGGTCAGTCACCCATATGCATCCGTGGAAAACTCCTGCAGTGTTTTGCCAAGCCCCAGCGTCAAGCTATTATACAAGTAAATGAACTATTGGCCTTTAAAATGTTTTCCCACAGATCTTTTCTTTGTAAAGAAAGCGGCAGTTTTGAGAGATTGCATTTTTGCATTAATTTGGATTTTGCTTTAAACCAGGTCATTTTTAAAAGAGAAAGCTTTTTAAAAAATCAAAATGATGTTAAAATAATCTGTTGGGTTTTATTTGTAAACCTGCCCCACTAACGGCATAGAACGAATGGATGCCCAATGGTTCCCACAGCACAGAGGCTTGCCCTGTTCTTTTCTCTCCAGAATAATCAGGAAGACAACGGTAGAGAAAGCAGAGTTTATCTATGTCACACTCCTGGTCTTGTAGCCTGTTCTCAGAACTGATGTAGCTATGATTTAGAGAGCTCTGGAGACATTCGGCATCCCAGATCTTCTAACTTGGGACCTGATTTATCATACAGATCAACTCCACAACTTCCTGGACACAGAATGGGACAAGCTCCTGAGCCATGGGTACCTGGAGGCTGTGGTCCGTGCTTTGCTTGTTTCTCAGATGCTTGTCCCAGATTTATGAATAAACACAGAAAACGTTTGTCTGGCTTGACAAGCTTTTATTCAGCTAGTTTCTTTTCTTGTATGAGTATTGTTGTAGGAATTGTGCCCCAGTGCCTAAAAGATACTGGCAGAAGCCCAAGCCACCATCCCATCCTAATGATTTGTCAGTGTGGCAGCACTGCTTTATCCAGTTACAATGAACACACTTTCATACTGAAAGAGTCTGACAGTGCTCATAGCTCTCACCAAGTACCAAGTTGAATCCTCCAATCATTGTCCTTGATGCTGTTTACATGGAAGGTTCTGTTTTTAGTAACAGTGATGTAGTTCTACATGATCTCTGGGTTGGCTGTTCCCTCACCCAGGCCTTTTGTGTTTTTCACAAGGACAAGGTGACTCCAACCTCTATACCAAAGGGTAATTCTGCTTGCCATCCTTTATTACGTCCCAGGCTCTAGCGAAATAAAGGAAAAGAGATAGAGAAAGAATGTTCACCTTAGAAAGTCACCAATAAGAAATTGAATTTTTAACATATATCTGGATCAACTGGAGTTCACTAACAAAAATCTAATAAGTGAAATAACACAGCACAATAGTTGTTGTTGTTGTTGTTTTTAGTTTTCAGCAAAGGAAAAAAGCATACCTTTGTTTATAAATAATGGTTAGTGCTGAATACGCAATAAATGGAGAGTACCCCAAGCCAAATAATTTGATATTGCTTTAAATATAAAGGCATGAACTTGGCAATTGACAAAACAAATAGCAAGGTGAGTCAGCAGGGAACGACAACAACAAAAAATCTTACTGGATCTCAAGAAAAGAAAGAGGTACTTAGCAGGGTAGTTTTTAAAATCTCTCAAGACTTCAGCCAACCCTACTCACTTCATAAACACGACTGAAACAGCAGTGGGGGAGGAGAGAACGTAGCAGCAAAGGAAGGGGAAGGTGGCAGTCAGGGATGGGATTTCCCGTCCCTTGAAAATTCCTCACAGGTCCTGCTTGTTTTTTTGTTTTTTTAGTATTAAACATACGAGCTTAAAACATATTCACTATGTTTATATGCAAAAATTCACATTTTTACATGATTCACTATAGGTGCAAACTGTACAGACAACATTATCTGAATCTCCAGTGATGACCAGCCCCTCCCAGCGCATCCAGATCATCTCCACAGACTCTTCTGTATCTTCACCACAGCGTATTCAGGTATAAGATTTGTTTCCATAATTGCAGGTTGAACCTCTGCAGGTTGCAGGTTGAACCTCTGACTCTAAAGCTGTGTCTTCAGCATTTTCTAAGAAAACACATTTATTTAAGAAGGGTTAAAGTAATCCTATGGAAGAAAAAATCTATTTTATTCTATAGCAGTTATTTAAGGCCACAAAGTGAAGAACACTATACAGAACTTAATTTTACTGAACAATTGTCCATTTTGAATCATTACTATAATTGTAGTTTTTTGTTGAACTCCTGTCCTGTCACTAACTCTTATTAGTGCATGCATTAGTTGGGAGATGCATATGTTAAGATTTCCTAGTAATATTTTGAGTAGTCATATACCATATATACTCGCATATAAGCTGACCTGCACATAAGCCAAGGCACCTAATTTTACCACAAAATCTGGGCAAACTTATTGATTCGTGTATAAGCTAAGGGTGGGGAATGCAGCAGGCTACTGGTAAATATACAGGGTGGCCTAAGCGCTTAATCCATGCTCAATCATCACAGGCTTTCCCATCCAGCCTCCCTCCCAACAAATACAGAAGAGTCAAGAGGATGAATAGCTGCTGGTTTTTGTACCCCACTTTTCACTAACCAAAGGAGTCTCAAAGCAGCTTACAGTTGTCTTCCCTTCCTCTCTTGATGCCAGACACCGTGAGAGAACACTGACAGAACTGCTGTGTGAGAACAGGTCTAGTAGGAGAACCAAACAGTGCTCCCAGGCCAGCAAACCAGAGCAGAACAATAGTACCCAAAGTTGGCAACCTACTACAAGTACAAGTACAAACTGGAGGCTACAGTGCCCCCAGAGCAAAACACTGAAATAAAGAACTGTAAAACTGAAAACTGAAAGAACTGTAAAAATCAACTTTTAAAAGAAACACAACCCCAAGAAGAAAAGGCAAACAATGCTGCCCCTCAGATAAAAGAAGAAGAAAAAACACTAGGAGAAAGAAACAGTAAATCCCAAAGCACCCCAAAACCCACCCCACCCACAGAAACCAAAAGAATAGTTTGGAAGAAGTGATTAGGAAAAGAAGGGGGGGAAATATCAGAATTCCTCAGTCAAACCATTGATGTCCAACAAGCTGCCAGAGGGGAGGAGGGGAGCTTTCAAGATCTTTGCAGAAGGCAATGGTTGCCTGAGAGCAATTAGCTAACTTGCAAAAAGCTTAGCTTTTAAGATCTTTGCAGAAGGCAAAGGTTAACTGGGAGCAACTAGCTCACTTGCAAATGCAATGCTACGAATGCCTGGCTGGGAGCAAGCTGTTAATCAACTACCCGTGTATAAGCCGATGAGGTCTTTTTAGTGTTAAAAACTGCTGGGAAACTTGGCTTATATGTGAGTATATACGGTACATATTCAAAGAACTTTGTGAAAAAATCTATCCAGTCTTACTAGTAATACCCTTTTGTGACTGAGTTGCAAATATAACCTAGCAATAGAGAGTGAACAGCATAATTTTAAAGTGACAGAATCTAGTTTCTGGCCAGAAGTAACTCTAACTTATGTGATAAAATATTTCAATTTTTGTTACAGATTGTCACTGATCAGCAAACAGGGCAGAAAATTCAAATAGTGACGGCAGTGGACTCATCCGTGTCCCCAAAGCAGCAGTTTATATTGGCTAGTCCAGATGGAACAGGAACAGGGAAAGTAATCCTGGCTGCACCTGAGGCTTCTAATGCCAAGCAGCTGATTTTTACCACAACGGATAATATAGTACCAGGAAGAATACAGGTAAATATAGCCTTCAAAAGGAGGTTGTGCCTCAGCACTCACTGTTTTAAGCAAAGTAATTTAGTAGTTTTAAACCAAAAATACATAGTTTTATCACAACTAAATGTTTATTTCACAAGATGATATAGGAAAAAGTGTTAAAACCACCAGTGAAACAAAAGTGATTAGATTTACCAGTAGTGTAGAAATCATTCTGCAAAATAAATACAATTTTAAGAGAATGGTTTTGGCAATTTGTTATGTCTTGCAGGGAGATAAGTATTTTTCTTCCCAGATTGTTGTCATAGATAGGCTGATTCTACTTGACAGCTACAACAGTTACTGTTACTGTCTTTCAATTGAGTTATTGTTTTATGAAAAAATGTAATTGTCACTGAGGAGATAATCTCCCAATTATTTTTCCCTATAATCTAATTGGTTTCCTTGGTTCTTTTCTTTCTTTTGCTAAATATGCTCTTCTACTTTATGTGACATTTTATACCTTCTTTGGTCCTGCTACTTCTTCTCACATTTATCATGTGTCCTTTTATTTCTTTATCTATTTTGGGATGAGATTCTATTGATAAACCTTTTGATGTTGTTTTAGATTGTGACAGACTCTGCCTCTGTGGAACGTTTGTTGGCGAAAACTGATGTTCAGCGACCACAAGTAGTAGAATATTGTGTTGTGTGTGGAGACAAAGCATCAGGTACATGATTGTAAGGCGGTTGAACATGTGGAAACAGGTTTTGATTGTAATTTGTTAATTCTGATAGCACTAATCAAATTAGACTTTGGCACAGTGGGGTGTGGTTCTCCTCTTACTTCTGAGAGTAACCAATATGTTGGGAACCTGATGAAAAATGATCTTGCATGAGATGCAGGAAGGCCTCTGACCACCATGAAATGCCTGGGTGCAATGCAGTGTACCTGATTGAAGAAGAAACTTCATCAAAAGAAGAAGGTTGAAATTAATCTCTCAGAAAGTTGCTCTGTATCCTGATCTCTGTGCTCTCTGTGCAGAGTTGCTCTGTATCCTGATCTCAAACAATCCTTGACTGTCCATGTAGTTGGAGCAATATTTTCTACTATAGATTATTCCATGTATATTCTAGCCCAACTTTTGCATGGAATGGAACTGTTCTAATCAACATCTACTAGCAAAAAGTTGTAGAAAAACAAATATATATTGAAAAACACCACAAATTCATAAATTATTTTTAAAAATACATCAAACAAAATACATCAAACAAAAATAAAACACATGCATGTCATTATCTCCCACTGAGTCAGAAGGACATCTTGATTGGGTGATTCCCACCACTCTCTCAGGGAGGCATGACTAAAATTCTTCCTGACTCCTTCGTAGGTTTCACCCATCCTTCAGTTCTTATCCTGCCTTGACAGGAAGAGCAGCTAGATCGATAGGCTTACTGTCTTCTGCTTATCTATTCCTTAGCTTCACTTTCCTTTCTGCCATGTAACTTCTGTACTATGTCTACAGTCCTTTTTCTACATTTTCTCTTCCCATGCCTTGCTCCGTACTAGATTTAGGCTCTTTGAAGAGAGCGAAGGGCTCCTTTCCCACAGCAGCCATTTTCTCTACTTCAATTAATAGAAATGCTATTCAGTAGCTTGGGATGGCTGTGGAGGAGCACAACAATGATGGTTCTGTTTGTGAGACCGATACCGGAGGCTCTTTTAATCCCGGGGAGCGGCCTCTCAGAGTTGCCCTGACTCAGGATCAATCTGCAGGGAGCAGACAATGTCAGTGGCTGTCTTAACTGAGAGACAAGCTGCTGAGAGCAGACCTTGTTGGTCATCGTGCCCTTCAGGGCCATCCTGACCAAGAAGCATATGGAATGAACTTCAGAGCCTAGCAACAACATGCCAAAAAACACAGCAACAGCACCATTGGAGGCGGCCATTTTAATTGCTCCCACTGCACCGATCTGGAGCAGCCCAGGGCTTACTTAGGCTGAGAGGTTGTTGAAACACAGACTGACTCCAGCAACTAGTAATGTAACTCCAAGTTGCCTTTCATTCGCCCTTCCTGGTATGAGGGGCATGACTGATTGGGGCAGCGGAGAAGAGCCTCCTGGCCAACTAAAGACGGCCTTTACCAGAGCATGTTCAACTCCCTGATGGTGATGGTGGAGAAGGAAAAGGAAAAGAAAGAAAAAGGACCTCAGATGAAAAGTAAATTCCCCTTTTCTGAGGGGAGGGGCTCTAGTTCAGAGTAATAGCCTCTGCTCACGTGCAGTGTCTTGATTCAATCCCTGGTGTTCTAGGTGAAAGGATTTGTGTGATAAAAAAACTCCTCTATCTAAAGCGTCAGGGAGTCAATACCAGTTGGAGCAGGTGGCCTTGACCATGAGGTTCTGTGGGCCCAAGTCAGTAGAGCCACCCTAAGCACAGTCAGCAGTCCTAGATACAAAACTGTCTCAGACAGCTGAGGACCTGTCTGCTGATGGGATAGAACTGAATTAGACTCTTCAATAGGCGTTGTGGCATAAGCAAATACCACTAATACTTTTAGCTGAGTTCCTGGCTGTATTAGTGTAATATCATGAACAACAAACATGTCTGTTTGATTTAGCTCTCTGGCCCATTCTCTCTCTGGCTGGGCCTTCTTGCAGTCAGCCCCTCAATCAGATTATTCAACTACAGACTGCAAAACATGAGCCCTATAGGGCCAAAACTGTAAGACAGGCAAGGCAGTAACTTGCCCCCCTAGAGACTACTTATATGCATTACAACAGCTAGGTTCTTAAAACAACAGATGGAAAAATGACTGACCAGCTTAGATAAACACATCCCCCAGTGGTGCTGTGTAAACTTCAGGTGTGTTGGATAGTACAGGCTAAGGGGAACCAAAGAGTTCCTCCTCAGTCTAGGCATATTTTAAAAGTCTTTCCCCAATATGCGCAGGATTAGCAGAGTGGGATAGATGTATTGCCTGTCACAGAAATAATGATAATAAATTATATTCTTTGTATTATTATGCTGAGAATATTTTTACTGGTTTCCTTTGAGCAGTCCCCATAACTACATTACAGATACTGGGCTGGAATGCAGCAGATGTGAAGAGGACAAGGTTTCTGTCTTCCTAGTTGCAGTTTGGTTAGTGAGTCAACAGATTACCTTTCCTTGAGGCTGTACATGTTTTTTAGTTTACATCTCCCTATGTTGGGATTGCCTGGATTCCAATATCACACCTCAACAATACCTTCTTCTTAAAGCACTACTTGTGACTATGAGATTTTTTGAAACTTGCATTATCTCAGATGTCTCCTACATAGTGAGGAGACCTTAATGCAGACAGATATTCCCAGAGACTCCTGTTGTTCAGTAAGTTAGTTGCCTGCCATTGCTGTCACTTAGAACACAAGACTTACTTGGTCCTTTATCTTCAGTATAAATATTCCATATAGTTATAAAATACACTGTAACTATGTTTTTAGGACCTTTGGAGACCAGCTCACAGATGCTTGGACCGCAGGGCTTGTCTATTGCCTTTTTCCACTATGAGACTTTCCCCCCAGCTCTTGTCCATTGTATTTTGTCTTGAGAGAGAACCCTGTCACTGGGAAATATCCTCCTAATCCTTTGCCAAGACAATCTGGATATTGTTAGCTGATAATATTGTTGTGCAGATTTATATACAAGCTGCATATTCTTCGTTGCACATTCAGTCCATCCTTCAAGGCCACATTGCACCTTTTCCGTGCATTACCCTCGGTATTAAAATACAGGGTTTTCTACTTAAGTTCACAGCTGCCGACATTTGAGCATTTGATCAGCCCTTCCTGTCCTATAACATCAGCCATCAATTTTGGTGTGGAACAGTTGAGGATGGAATCCTTACTACTGTTGGCTACTACTTACAACAGTGGAATGTCAAAATCAGGGTTCCTTCTTATAAGTTGGAAATCTACTATTTGACGTGGAATTATTTGGACATTCTGGCCCCAATCCTTTAGGAGTGCAGCCTAACATGACATAGAAAGGCGTGCCAAAAGGTTGAGGATTGGCTAGGAGGCCACATCGTCTTTGGATTCTGCCATTATCAGACATTAGAAGGGCAGTCAATACAGTTTTTGTCAGATGATGCCCTCCACAGAGGGGATATATATATAGCATGCTATGTAGCTTGATGATGATGACCCACCTGAGACTTAGCACACTGCTCTGGTAGGTCCCAATTAAGATGTCCTCCTGACTCAGAGGGAGAATGACCATCGGTTACTCACCTAAAAGGGTCCTTCACCTCTGAGGACTGGAGGACATCTTGCCCCTCCCAGTATATTGTCATTATGAAATTATTTAGCCTATTGCAGACTACTAGTATACATATATTTGTTATGCTATGCTTAGCTTACTTCTTCCTGTTTTTTCATACATCTCCTGTTGATGGGAGTTACCTGTTAAGTGTTGATCACTATGTACTTATCTCCTTTTACTAGTTTATTACAGTAATAGTTCAGATTGTAGCTCTTGGAGTACCAGAACTGAAGGATGGGTGATGCCCACCAAGGAGATAGGAAGAGGAAGAATTTTAATCCTGCCTCTCTGAAAGAGTGGTGGGAATCACCCAGTCAAGATGTCCTCCTGTCCTCGTAGAAGGACCCTTTTCGGTGAGTAACCAATACACACACACACTTAAGGTGTACAAAAACACACACACACACACACATACATATCCAACTATTGCTTTCAGTTACCACATCAGTTAGAGATCTAATACATCTTAAATATTTTGAGTCCTATCCCTCAGTGTTTTCTGAACTGTGTTTGAATGAAATGCAGGGTTTTTGTTGGCTTTCCTACTAACTGTATATTAAGTACAATACCAGTATCTCATATAGGGTTTGATATCCTGCAAATATCACCTTTCTTTTGATGTACTGCACAGTCTTAGAGTGCAATCCTATGGAGAATGACTCCAATGTATGTATAAGTCTGCATAGGATTGGCTTTCTAATGTATTAATAATAATGAAGAAACATTATTTGAAAAAAGGCACCCAAAATGTCCCCCTAGATCAGCATATCCCATTGGGAATTACTCTCTTGTCATTAATAGTTGATTTATGTTCTGCAATAGAGAAAACTTTTTGAATGGAAGCAAGCTGTTTAGCAATCCAGTGGTATATCACTGATGGGTTTAAGCACAAAACCTATCCCTCTTCTGTAGAATGACACAGTACTGGCAGTACTTTTAAGTAAATGCTCTTAAAGTGTTGGAAAATGCTTTGATCAGAGAGGATTTTTCTCCCACAAAAATCTCTTTAAATTACACCAGAGTGTTATTTAGTGCTATCAGGAGTGAAGAAGAACAGAAAAAGAAATCCAAGGCATAATTGAGCAATATGCCTGGCATGTTACAAAGATAATTTAAAAATATCTTCTCTTGTATTCTTAATTTTTTTAATTAGGTCGTCACTATGGTGCTGTCAGTTGCGAGGGATGCAAAGGCTTCTTTAAAAGGAGCGTGAGGAAAAATCTGACCTATAGTTGCCGTAGCAACCAGGATTGTATCATCAATAAACACCATCGGAATCGCTGCCAGTTTTGTCGGCTAAAAAAATGTCTTGAGATGGGCATGAAAATGGAATGTGAGTCTACAGCACACAAATAGGAGTTTTTTGCCTGTGAAGTCTTAAATGTTATTTAGGGTATACTTTGTTGCTATTTTTAAGTTTTCTTTCCTATGTTTTGTTAATAGGTTTTCGTCATCCCAAATGAGATTTTAAAAACCACACTTTTATCCTTTAAACTCTGTTATGTAGATAATTTTCTTAATGAGCTTTTAAAATGTATTAGCAGTGCAATCCTAAGAACACATTCCTGGGAGTACACCCCTCTGAATAGGCCAGTTAGGTATGAGTAGACTTGCTTAGGATTGTTGTGTTAATGGCTTATACTTTTGTTATGTTGTTTAGCACAGTGGTCCCCAACCCCTGGTCCGGGGACCAGGACCGGTCTGTGGATCAGTCAGTTCTGGGCTGCTGCTTCTCCTCGTCCTCCTCCCCGGCTGCTGCCTTGGGGGCTGTCCTGCCACTCTGCCACCGGCTCACCTTTGGTGTTCTCCAGTGGCCACCATGGCTGGGGCTCCCCCTCAGCGTGGCACTGCACAGCTGCTGCTGGCAGCGCCCCCCAGCGGGCGGCAGGAGGTCAGGAATGCCGGCAGGAAGCAAGTGGAGCAGGGGCTCAGGCGGTGGCAACATCCCTTGGCAAAAGACTAGCCCCCCCAGGCCTCAGTAAAATTGTCAAGCGTTGACTGGTCTCCGGTGATAAAAAGGTTGGGGATCACTGGTTTAGCACATCTGTGGATTAGACAATAATGGCACAATCAGAGCACCAATAAAAAGATAAGACACTGATTTAGTCAAAGGTGCATGCTGAGGTCAAATACCTTGCAGGGTCTCTTAAGAAGAGTATGTCAGAACATACAGGGCAAACGCAGGACACACAGGGCAAATGCAGATTATTTCACCATAGAGGTTCAGATCTAGAAGCTGCAAGATAACACAGATAACAATGGCCAATAAAACCTATTTCATATTCATTTAGCCTTGGTTTGGTAGCGCTCATTCAGATGACACTTTCCAGGTACTGGTTCATAACTAGACTTCCTCAATACTGAAAAATAGTATTAGGTGTCATCAGTATTTTAATTTTAGTAGATTCCGGAACCATGGATAATCTTCCTAAATGTCTAAAGATCTTAAAGTTGAGTGATAGAACTGATGCTTGAGTAACCCATGAACATTAATTTCCAGTCATCTCCTTTCTGAAACTGATCTGTGGAATCAGAACCAGCACAAACTGAAAAAAGCAGAGCCATACACATTTGAAGCCCTGCTTTAGAAAAAAAAGTACATGCTTTTTATAAACCTTTGAATAAGTATTTGTTTTCAAATTTCTATACCCATGGTGTAGCTGTACAGAGTGAAAGGAAGCCTTTTGATGTGCAGAGGGAGAAACCAACTAATTGTGCTGCTTCAACAGAAAAAATCTATATCAGAAAGGATTTGAGAAGTCCTCTAATAGCAACCCCGACATTTGTAGCTGATAAAGATGGAGCTAGGTAAGTAAAAAATGGGCTTTAAGGTCTGAACAGTCCAGAGCTCTTGGGAGGTCAGATTACAAATGTTGTAAAAACAGGACATAATTCAAATGTAATTAAATAAGTTTATGTTCAGGGCCATTTGAAATATTTTTCCTGCTTTTAAGTGCATACCACAGCTTCCTGCATAGCTGACCTTGACACATTTTCTTTGGATCTAGGAGCCAGCACTAAAATTTAGCTGCTAAACATAACTTTTCAGTCTTCAGGATGTTGTATGTGATCAACCACATTTTCTAACTGTTGCTGAGAATCATTATGGCTTATTCTTGGTTTCATGTGTTGCTCCCTGTCCTTCCTCCCCTCACATATAGGACTGAGATTGAAGTCTTCCAGGTTTGAAATGCCATTTGGCATGATGCCCCTATTCAGGTACTTTAACAAACTGCCGTTTGCTTATTATCTAAGTTCTGAATCAGAACTGTTTACAATCCTGGTGTGTAGGCAAGAAACAAACAACAGTTTGTTAAACCACTCAAATGTTTTTTAAGCTGGAAGTCTTCCGCGTCAACACTGTGCACAAGGAGTGGGACAAGAGTCTGAGAATCAACCAGACTCATTCTTGTCACAAACAACTTGGTGTTTATCCTTATGCTTAGATGTAGCTGTAATCTTTTTATTTATTTCTGTAAAGTTTTTCATGGCCCAGTTCAGCTTAGTAAGGAGTTCATCCCAAAGGCATTGTACAATTAAGGCTGAGACAAGGCTCTGAAATTATAAACTCAATGAGGCAGAGGTGTGACACATGCATTTCATTTCTATTATAAAAGATAAAACCATAGTGCCATGTTCGGGAATATAGATAAGTGGTAGAGTTTCATAAAATAGGTATGCTAATAAATGGATTTTGTATAAATATGGGTACTGAAATATTTTCTGAGGATACATTCTGTAGAAATTAATTTTACTCATCTGATACTGAACTGCAAGTTATTGCCAAAGTAGGAAAGAAGCTGGCACAGTGGTACAAAAGTGCTGTTTGTGGGAAATGGTGCAGCTCTTTAATAAAATATTTCTTACTCTTGAATATTTGTTTTCACATTATGAACAGAACAACTGGTCTTCTTGATTCAGGGATGCTTGTAAATATTCAGCAGCCACTAATACGGGATGATGGTACAGTGCTTCTTGCCACAGATTCCAAGGTAGGCTCCTTAACCTTCCTTGCATAACGAATGCTTTGTTCACCCAGTTCAGTTTCTTATTATGTGTGCCTCGATGGCCATGCCCCTCTATCTTAGGAGCATAGCTCAGTCCAAATTCTTCTGATCAGTTATGTGTAGGATACCCTAGTAATGAAGAATTTATTTTCTGATGGCTACATCAGGAGAAAACATGTCTTAACTTTGCATAATTATTTCACTAATTTTTTATAGGCTGAGACAAGCCAAGGTGCCTTGGGAACACTAGCAAATGTTGTAACGTCACTTGCCAGTCTCAATGAGTCACTTAATAATGGTGACACTCCCGAAGTTCAGCAAGAAGACCAATCTGCAAGTGAGATAACTCGGTATGCACCCTGCCTCAGAAACATTATTGGTTTATCTGTAGATAGATGCATTGGACAGCCAATGTGAAGCAGTGGTTCAGTGCATTGGACTAGTATCTGGGAGAACTAGGTTCAAATCCCCGCTTGTGCCGTGGAAGCTCATTGAGTGACCTCGGGCTAGTTACATGTTCTCAGCCTAACTTGCCTCTCAGGGTTGGTGTGAAGACAAAATGGAGGAGAGGAGAACAATGTAAGCTGCTTCGGGGTTTCCATTAGGGAGAAAGAAAGGGTACAAATGAAATGAATAAATAAATAAAAGTATTTTCTTCCTATAATATAAATATGTTAATAGAAGTGAGGGGTAAAACACATTTGATAGACTTCCTTTTTTATTTCAGAGCATTCGATACTTTGGCCAAAGCACTTAATACAGCAGATGGTGCTGCAACTCAGAATCTGGCAGATGGGATGGATCCCACAGGTGGGGGGAATATTCATGTAATCAGTAGAGATCAGTCAACACCGATCATTGAAGTTGAGGGACCCCTACTTACAGATACTCATGTGACATTTAAGGTATGGGCTTCCTTAATGTATTTGACTAAATCTGTTTCAGACTACTGTATTTAAAAAGAAAACTCCCATTAGTATGCAGACCTAAGAAAACAATTTCAGTATCCTTGCATTCTGTTTCCCTGCTCAGCATCCTGACGAACAGGCAAAGGCAAGAGGACTAGCAGGGATGCACCACTGTCAAGCAAGGCAGGCAGGAACATCTGCTACCACTGATAGCGAACAAGGCAGGGACTATCAAAGCGGTGGAGATGGGAGGAGGTGGTGGACACTGTGACAGAAGCAGCCAGGCAACATAGGGAAACAGGCAACATGGACACACGGGGACAGGCAGTGAGGGAAGCAGAGGGGAAAGAGGAGGATGGGCAGGCAAGAGTGGGAGACAATGGGGAGGGACAAAAATACCTCGCTCTTAAGAGTCTTGTGCATTATGATATCTCTTTTTTAGTTTAAGCAATATGGTAAAGAGGAGCTGCACAGCTCATTTTAAGTTCACACAAATCTTAAAGAATAACTACAGAAACATGCCAATACACACGGCTTCATTTCTATTGTGCGGTCAGACTTTTTAAAAACTTTTTAAAATGTTGAATGCATCAAGTAAAACTGGGTTATGTTTATAGTTCCATAATAAGAAAAACAAAACGAAAACCTCTTGAGTATATTATATGTTGTATATTGTATCTATGATTTATTTATAAATGATTTAAAATAATTTATTACAGTTGACCTTCAGATTTGTTCATTTCTGTTCTCATGCAGTTAACAATGCCTACTCCAATGCCAGAATACCTGAATGTGCATTACATATGTGAGTCTGCATCCCGGTTACTTTTCCTTTCCATGCACTGGGCTAGATCTATACCTGCTTTTCAAGCACTAGGGTAAGATTTGGAGGGTGGTGTTTGCAAGGGGCTGGGGCCGTGTTTGTTTGTTTTGTAAGAAATTAGTAGAATCCTTTCAATTTATGCTAGGTATCAAAAATGAAAGTGTCTCATTTGCTAAAAGCTGAACCATTTTAGGAAAATGTTAATGAATAGCTGGGTAGATAATTTATTATCATGTGTGTTAAATGTGTCAGATTTTTGTAGGCGTGAAGTTCAAGCAAATTAGCCCATTATCTTTGTGAGTTTACACTCATTTGCTCAGTTTCTGGAATTCAGATCTCATTGCTTTACTTGCTTGATGAAGACTTGTGAAACTAGGAAATTGCTGTATGGCACTGACCATGGTAATGAAGGGCAAATGGAGGTATTCACAGAGCCATTGAAAACACTTGTGTACAGCCTGCATTGTGATAACTTGTCTTTTCTCTTCATGATTGCCATTAAATAATTGTTTGTTTCCTTGGAGGTAGGGAACTAGATTAGACCTACAAGCTGACTGGGAAGTAGGAGTTCAAGATACATTCGCCTCCATCCACCCATTCATCCCCTTCAGGGCTCATATAAACACACTTTTTTGGATCAATCAGAAATCTCTCCAAATGAAAGGGATTTCTGTCAGTACAGCATGACTTTCTTGCCTTCTCCTGCTGCAGCCCCAAATGCCTTTTCCAAATGATGCTCCTGTGGGATAGCAGCTGTATTGGGGAGTCAGGTTTTCAGTGAAGGACAGTGAAAATCACCTTCCCTCATCTGCCTGTGGGATCTAAGCCAGTGTGGTCATCTTCATAGAGTGACACTTGCAGGTGAGAGCTGGGAAATCCATCTTATCTTAGAAAGGGCTGACATTCATGAAGACAAGCCCATGTGGATGGAGACAGCTAGGTCATACTGTCCATCCTGCCAGTTAAGACCTGCCCCTCAGGCCCTGATCTCTGTGATTCTGCCTTCAGAGATGAGGTGGATGGCTATTGGAGACAGGGCATGTTTTGCAGTGACACCTCAACCTTGGAATGCGCTACTCCTTGAGGCTCACCTGACATCTACTTCACATTCTTCTAAGCACCTATCCAAAACCCAGGCTTTTAATTAGGGGAGTTAGCTTATTAGCTTTTTAATGGTCTGCTTCTGTTTTATGGTGGACTTTTTTGGGCTGCTTACATCCATTTACTTGTTTTTAAGATTGTGGTGATCTTAAGTGTAAGTTGCCTTGAGCAGGACTCTAAAAAAGCAGCATAGAAATATCCTAACAAATATATTGGCTGGGAAAATCTCATTCAGTCCTGAATCAATATTTTTTCTTATTCTGTGAGGAAATAAATGAATGTCTGTGATGTAAATAGCACCTGACCATTGGCTGCTACTTTCTGGAAGGATGTAGCAGTCAGGATTCAATGCCCGGATTGGCCCAGGGCCAGCATTACACCTGCAAGGGGATGGGGGAACAGAGATGTTGAAAAGAGTTCAATGGATATATTCTTTGGGATTAAAGCTATTTGATCCTTCATATTCTTTGCTGCCAAGCATTATAGTCCCTCACATCCATAGCAGGAAACAGATACTTACACAGCAGGGAACTGAAGAATGGGAGTCAAGCCAGAGGCTACAGCTGTTTGTATGGTTCTTAGTGTTTATTTAGCATTCTTGAATGATCAGAGTAATCTTGGGTAATCCTTATCAATGTTAGGTCAATATTATCACACCTGTATTGCAGGTAGTTAGCTCAGCAGATAGGTTAAGGCCACCTAATGCTTTCATGACCAAGGAGAGATTCCAATCTGATTTGTAGCTCAGGCCAGTGCAGCACTCCTAAGCAAAGAAACACTCTTCTAAGCTCTGCAGCGGACTCAGAAAGGGGTATCTCTGCTTAGCATTGCACTATTAGATACAGCACCATAATAGCTGTACATCAAAACCAAAAAGTCCACAGACATGCAACAATAGAAGACAAGTAAACACATATCCCATTTTACAAATTGGGAGTACCCAGTACTGTAAGTGCATCTGAGCCACAGAATACTTGAATATTAGCCAGCCCTTGCTTTCATTGCAGAACAGACTTAAGTGTGCTGCCAACTTTTGAGAGGTTATTTTGGAGGTTAACTGGGTTGTTCCCCCGTGGAAACAATTTTTATAACCCCCATGTTCACTAATTTCTTAATTTTACATTTGATGTATTCTTACTTTTTCTGTGCTATCATGCATCCCTGCTAATCTATGTGCAAAAAACCCCCAATATTGGGTAATGAACTAGGAAATGTTGGGTTGGGATATTGGGTAATGAATTAAGAAACAACACATCAGGGGGAAGTAAGAAAAGGTCTTTATTACCTTTTTCATCCACAAAGTAATTGCACATTGTCCAGTTTTTAAGACTTCATTCCATAAATGTTGAAGTGGAGAAATCTGCCATTATTCAAACTAGCATAAACTCAGGTGTTTTTAACAAGGACAAACAATATAGCCAATTGGGAAAAAATGCACTAATGTCTTCACTGGGGCACCTCATAAAATGAAATATAACTTTAGACACAAAATGTTTATCTAGAGCTTTTGTATTTCTTTTAGGCAGGATTGTAACACAAGCCTTGTGCGTGCCTGTTGGAATGAGTTGTTCACTTTAGGCCTTGCACAGTGCGCACAGGTGATGAGCCTGTCAACTATCCTGGCAGCCATTGTCAACCACCTGCAGAACAGCATACAGGAAGGTATGTGCATGGTAATGTTTTTTTACAGCTTTCATTACATGACTTACTAAATAGGACCTATGTCTAAATAAGTGTGTATAAGATTATGATGCCAAATGTTTGGGGAATGGGGTGCTTGAATACATTTTGACGAAGTATGTTCCAGAAATATTGGTTCCTCAGCAGCAAGGTATCCATGGGAACTATTGATGGCTCTTCCTGTTCTAATATTGGTCATTTACTAACTTTGTTGTATCAGTTGTGTAACTATTGCATATTTAAAGCATCAGTGTAATTGGAACAGGATGATAAAGGGATGCTTAGTTTCTTCCTCCCCTTGTACATCTATTGAATTTGCAAACACAGATGAATTATCCTGAGTCCTGAATTTCAAGCTCGTTATTTATTTGCTATGTTGTGATGAGTATGGAAACTTTATCTACTCATCAGAAAGACAATTAGAACATCCCGATATCTATTCTGCACATAGGCATTTGCTTCCTAGTGACTCTCAGATTTATTTATGATCTCAGGATGGTAATCCATTATGAATATACAATAATAAGCATTTGCTGTTTGAAAGCCATTGAACAGCTATTTAAAGCTCTGGAGTAGTTGCACCAGAGAAATGTAGATACCTTTCAAAGAAATGTAGATACCACTTATGGCCTCATTACTCAAAAAGGAATCAACAACAGTTTGCAGTTGAAAAGCTCTTAATTTGTGACCAACTGCAGATCTTTTCAGCATGGTGAGTTTGGTTTTAGCTTTATTACTGTGTTTTGATTTGGGTTTAGAAAAATAAAATTAGCAGTTAACAACATTTTCTGATTTAATTTGTTAAATCCTTTCAAACTTAATTATAATAGGCAGGTTCCACCCCCAAGCAAGGCCCTCAAAAACAGCATAACTGATGTAGTTTCTCTGGGAAGGAGAGAGGCAGGATATTCAGAGGCCCTGGAGAGGGAGGTTCCCTACATTTGACTAAGTTAGGGCTGCAAGATTTTCCAGCATCCAAATTTTGTGGGAACAGGACACACAATTATCTCCTAGAAAGTGCAGGATCACAATATACAGAGAGGGTGCTGCAACTATAAAGATGGAGGTGGGCTACGTTTTTATTCAAATGGGATTCTAGTTACCCAGGATAAAGTGTAATAGGGAGCATATGTGCCGACTCCCTGTAAATCATAATAGACACATCATCTTTATTCTGTAATCAAATGAAAGTAAAGATGTTGTGACCTGTACTTTGTGGAATGCCTAATTTATGTAGCAAGATCTATAGTTTTTAGCAATAGTGATCAAGATAAAGTATCGAAGCCATAGTGTTCTCTGTAAATGAGATTTGTAAAAATACAAATAGCATGTTTCTGCTGTTTTATGCAGTACTGACATGTATTAATCAATTAATTCAAAATGAACAAGCTCCTCTAAAATCATACCAAATACGAATCTATCCAATTTTAGTTCACTGAACTAACTAACACCATCTCCTGTAATTACCAAGCCAAACAATAGTCTGCCGATTTAGCTGTAACAGTAAGCTGTGGCCCACCCCATCTCCAGACTTATGGGAATGCCCTTGTGCTGTCCAGCAGTATGGAATTTCAGCACTGGGCCCATGATTCATGGCGAACTAGAAGCATGAGCTGAGGTTATTTTGATCTAAGGAAGTTTAGACATTTGCTAACCTTCAAATTTATTTATGTTTTCTTAAGACAATGTGCAATATCTACTTTTAGATAAACTTTCCGGAGACCGAATAAAGCAAGTGATGGAACACATCTGGAAACTTCAGGAGTTCTGTAACAGCATGGCTAAGCTTGATATTGATGGATATGAATATGCTTACCTTAAAGCTATAGTCCTCTTTAGCCCCGGTAAGGCATTTAGTAATCAGTATGGTCAACTTCCCTTGACATCTTAAAATACTGTGATGGTGAATGTCCTCTTTTGGCACTAGCTGAACTGAAACCGATTGGTGATGACCCTATACTGTGGACTGTGGATCTCTGAGAAGAAACTTCGCAACATATTTCAGTTAATAATAAACTCATATGGTCTGCATAGATTATTTTATTTTGTTATATTTACAGCTCTCTTAAAAGAGCAATAGTCTCAATTCCCTTCTGTCTGTTTTTGTATATAACACATCTAAAATAATTAAAATAGCATCAGAGATTTAGTCGGCTACAGTACTATGATATTTAATTATTGCTCTAGCATAAGGGTGGGGAATACAAAGTTTATGGGCCGCATCCAGTAGGCCAGTGGTTTTCCCACTTACACAATTTTCTGCCAGCATTGTGTGGTCGCTTGCCCACAAACCAGCTACCCTGGGAGGAAAGGCCTTGGAAGGTGACTAGCTGTAGCCCACAGGCTCTTAACTGGCATACCTTCTGCTAGAAAAAAGTGCCCGAATGATAGATCAGGGGCAGTCAACCTGTGGTCCTCCAGATGTCCATGGACTACAATTCCCATGAGCCCCTGCCAGCAAACGCTGGCAGGGGCTCATAGGAATTGTAGTCCATGGACATCTGGAGGACCACAGGTTGACTATCTCTGTGATAGATGGTTCTCAGCACACCTGTTGGACAAAACCTGTTGGTTTGGGGCTCTATTTGCAAAATTATCAATGTTTTATGTTGGACTTGGACTAAGGAACGGTGAACAGAAATATACCCTTTAGCTGAAAAGAATTTTTGTGTTGACATTTTTTATTAAGACAATCGCCCCCATTGGTGGAAAATGCAAAAGTGACCTGAAAGTCTACTACTCTGTGGATCTACTTCCCAATAAACATTGAGAAAACAAAAGGTAAACAGGATTTCCCCTGTCCTTGTAATCGGTTCAAAAGGACAATAAATTATAAAAACAGATGATATCTACTAGACCATTTAAATCCCCTGAGTTCTGGAAGTTTAAGATGGACTATAAGTAAAGAAATAAGATTCCCCTGAGACTATTTTCACCATGGAACAATCAGTTGATACTTATGCTGTTCCAGTTTGCGGTATGGAAACAGCCTCCATGCTGGTTGCTTTTTATGACAATTAATAAAACTGGAAGAGCGAAGAAACAGATTGCCAATGAGTCTTACATTCCTTTTGAAATGTACAAATTGTTCTGACACAGGATGTTTCTCAAGCATTAATCAGTTGATGTCTCAGAACACTGATCAAATGTGTTTATCCAAACTGTCATACATCCAGGGCAGTGGAATACCGTGTCAAGTTCCCCCCCCCCTTTTTTTTTTCTTTTTTTTTTCTTTGCGATCAAGTTACAATTGACTTATAGCAACCCCATAGGATGTCCTAAGCAAAAGATGTTCAGAGGTGGTTTGCCATTGCCTTCCTCTGCATACTGACCTTGCTGGTCTCACATCCAAATACCAGCTTAGCTTCTGAGATCTAACAAGATCAGCCTAGCCTGGGCTATCCAAGTCAGGGTCTTTCCTATATATTTAACAGTTAAGAACAAAATATAGCTCCCGGAGGAGAAAGAGTTAGTCTGTTGACCATTAACTATTTCCTGTTTCAAGGTTGGCAGCATGTTTGGAGGAGATTTTTGCACATAAGCTGGGAAGGGACTTCCCAAGACAAAACAGAAAAATATTCCAAGAGGGAGGTACTGGGCATGGTTGCCAGGTTACCCTGTTTGTTCTCCCCACAATATGATGTTTGAGACAATCTAGTCTTCATCCTACTCAGGAAGTATGCAGGTTTCAAACGTTTAGAAATTTTGGAAATACATTTTATAATATGTTTTCTTGCATTGTTGCATAGACAGTCCATCTTCTGGACTTTGACAAGTTCATCCCCTTCATCTGTAATGTGTATAACAGCACAATTCTATCTGTTCAGAAAGGTTGTATTCTGCCCTTTTATCACAAAGTGATATGAGGGGTGGTTTACAAGATTTAAACATTCAAATAAATATGTAATAAGTCTTAAACAAGCATAGTATGTCATTCTGATCCTAATCCAGACTAAATCCATTAAAATGAATGGACTTAACGAGCAGAATCAGTCTTTAGTGGATTGCTGCATAAAACATCATGCAAAGAAGGGACTACCATAAGATAAATAACATCTACAGTAGATATAAGTTTATGAATACATGAACCTCCCTCATTTTGGTCCAGGGTCTCAGGTAGAAATCTTTTGCATCACTTCCTACCTGTTCTTTTTAAATGGAGATACTGGGGACTGAACCTGAGGCTTTCTGCATGCCAAGCACATCCTCTGCCACTGAGCCACAATACCCCCCTTAACAAAAGCATAAAATCAGAAGTCAGTAAAGCTAGGTGCTGTAAGGATTATTTAGGTAATGTAAGCAATATATGCCAGTCACTGAGGGAAAGTGCTTATTATTGTTATTACAAGGAGTTGCAGGGGGCCTCTCATTTACCGCTCCCCTACTATTTTCTTTTTTTCTTCCCCTGGCAGCCCCAGTAGTCTTTCCTGTTTCCTGCTTCCTTCTTTCCTTCTCACTCACCACCAATTTTCCCTCTGATCTTTTTCCCCTTATTGAGAGAAACAGTACACATCCTGAGCAGACTATAACTGCTGTAATCTGAAAATGGGCAATGGACAGTACCTATGTGACTCCAGATTGCTGCTGTGTGGGGCTTCCTGTGTTAATGAGCAGCTGGTCACACACCCAACAAACATACCTTTACTTTGTCCCTGTTTTCAGCTTTCCCTCCTTAATTCTTCCTGATAGCTTCTCTTTGACCGTTTACGCACTGGGAACTTCACTGCCCCAGCTCCCTTGCAGGAGCACAAATCGGGGGCAGATGAGGGACACTGGGCCAAATGCTCCCCCATGTGGGTGCAGGAAGAGGTGGGGCAACCTGCCATGACTAAAACTCCAGCCTGCAGCCCAGCATGAAACCTCCAGTGCATAAACGTTTTTGGGAGAAATTTGGCCAAGTTGTGTGTCATTAGCTAAGCTAAGACCATTTGCATGGTGAGGAACCTCACTTATGCCTTTATCTCTGTCCCTATTTCCTCTTTAACTTCTCCAGGTAGCCTCCATATCTATAACCTTTGTCTCCACCTTTCTCTCATTCCTATATATCAGCCAACCTACCTCCTATCTGTCCTCCCATCTTCACCTTTATTTACTTATTTAATTTATATTCCACCTTTCTCCACAAGGAGGACCCAAGGCAGCTTACGTCATTTTTTTTCTTCTCTCAACAACCCAGTGAGGTAAATTAAGCTGAATGTCTATGACTGACCCATGTGATCCAGTAAGCTTCTGCAGCAGGGTGGAGATTTGCACCCAGGTTTCTCAGACCCTTGTCTGAAATTCTAAACCACCACACCACACTGGCTTTCATTATTTTATCCTCACAAGAACCCTGCGGTGTAGGTTATACCAAGACTGTGTGACTGGCTCAAAGTCACCCAATGAACTTCCTTGGCAGAATTCCAACCTGAGTCTTCCAGATCATATTGTAAAACTAACCACTAGACCACACTGGCGTTCATGGAGTGGCTGCTATTGGACAGTAGCAAGGAGCCACGCCTGCATCAGTCAGGCAAGTCGTGTGGTACTGAGTCACCCAGCAATTACTGATGAATCAAAGACAAAACAGCCCTGGAAAGAGCCCCCTCCATCTGCATTTTATTGACAGAAACCGAGACTTGATGGCTGGCATTACTGCCTAGCAATGGCTATTGGGGCGTTTGATAATCCTGCTTTTACTATTTGGGGGGATTCTAACCCCCTAGTTTGTTTGCAAACCTGGGGCTTTTATCAGGTTTATAGAAAGCTCTCCCTTTTCTGTTCATGAATCCAGTCGCTAGATTCAAATGGCCACAGATCTGGCCCTATTAAGAATTAGATATATTCATAATAATGATACAGAAGCAAGACTTTTTTGGGGGGAGAGAGGATAAATAGTTCTAACACTGGTTTAAACCTGTTTTATAGCCACTTTAGAGTGTATCTATGTACCCTTCTTTCTGATACATGGCTGTCAAAAAAACTGATTTTTCTGAACAGTCAACTGCAAACTGCAAGCCTTATATTAAAAGCCAAATTAGACACTTGATCATGATTAGTAATAGTGGTAGTCTTGCTGTCAATTACATTGACTTTATAATAATTCTCTATTTATTGACAAGTTATTGGTTGTAGAAATGAACAATAACTTTTATCACTGCAGTCTTTAAGTAGTTAATTCCATTATTTTTCTCCAGTTATCTTTATATTCACCATTCAGCATCCTGGAATGACTGAGGTTTGGAATATTCTGTACAGCTAATATCAAGGCACACAAATTTTGAACTGTTTTAAGTAGAAGACGAGTTATCTCAACAGCATAAAATTGGACTTACTTAAAATAGTTAATCTTGTCGTTTGGTGCAAGTGAATACCCTTTTTTGTCCCCTTTTCCTAGATCACCCTGGTCTAACAAGTTCTAGCCAGATAGAAAAATTCCAAGAAAAAGCTCAAATGGAATTACAAGATTACGTTCAAAAAACGTATCCAGAAGATACTTACAGGTATTTTATTTGTGGCTTAAATATTATGTATACAGTGGTTTCCAAATGCAACCTGCAAAACAGTAATAAAAAAACAACAAATTGAAATCTATTAAATATTGAAACTACCCAAAAACCCCTTTGTTGGAGAAATATAATCTTATGCTTGTTGCTGTTTGAAATCAGTGGCTTGTAAATGTGCTTAACTGTAGGTGGATAATGCCCAGTGCCCATAAACTTTACAAGTAACATATATCACATTGATAGGATAAAGATTTTAAGCAAGTATCTATATTCACAAAACCATCTATGAGTTAGACAGGGACCTTATTGCAGGGGTAGTCAAACTGCGGCCCTCCAGATGTCCATGAACTACAATTCCCAGGAGCCCCCTGCCAGCGAATGCAGGGGGGAATTGTAGTCCATGGACATCTGGAGGGCCACAGTTTGACTACCCCTGCCTTATTGTAACACTCATAAAACCAGAATAACGGTTATTACTCTGCCTACCCAGAATGACCCACAGCAATCAAACCCCACCTGGTGGGAAACAACATCACCCAGTGGGCAAGGTTCTTCCCCCTCTGCCATCATGTCCCGTGTCTTTGAGCACTTATACACATCAGTCCTGCCCCTCCAGCTGATTCTCCCAGTTGTTGCTGGTCCCTTCCCCTCTGCCTGCTCTGAGCTGTCAGGAACTAGCACTGCTGGATGAATCATGGGCTTGCCCACTGCATCAGATGACTCCGTGGCATGGGGAAAGGGCTCCATCAGGCATGAGGACTGTCACTACAGTGTTAATGGAACACTGGGTAACAAAACTTTTACTGATGGAGTTACATAATGAGCTACATGAATATTGCCGAGTCAAAACATGCATAGAATGGAGATGAAGCTACAATACTGTGAAATAAAGTTTGAGTCCAGTGGCACCTTTCTGACCAATAAAAGTTTTATTCAAGGTATAAGTTTTCATGTGTATGCACGCTTCATCACACAAAAGCTTAAGCCATGAATAAAACTTTATTTGTCTTAATACTGTGAAACGTAATTGGCAGATCCTTTTTATTTATTAGTATATTTATATACCACCCTCCCCTGAGGCTCAGGGTAGTTTACAAGGAAAGTAAACAGTACAATTGAACTTTGTTTCTACGTAACATCTAAATGGACTGCAACAATGACAACATTAACATTAACAACCATAACTGAAGGCAACAGTCTAATCAACAGTTTAAACTGGTCCATGGTTCAGATCGGGTGTATGGATTCCTGGGAGGGAGGTTCAGGAGCCCTGTAGATGTTGCTGATTCCAGTTGACCTCAACCAAGTGCCTGGAGGAGGAGAAGCAAAAGGTGGAGGAGCTCCCTTTTGCAGGCCTGTGGAACTATTTTAGTTCCGTCGGCCCTGATCCCCTCTGGGAGCTCATTCCACCAGGTGAGGGCCAGGACAGAGAAGGCTCTAGCCCTGGTTGAGGCCAAGCAGGCTTCTTTTGGGCCAGGGATCATTAGCCAGTTGGTGGTGGCGGAGCAAAGAGCTCTTTGAGGGGAATAGGCAGAGAGGTGGTCCCTGAGGTACACTAGGCCCTAGCCGCGTATGGCCTTGAAGGTGATTACCAAAACCTTTAGCCTGATCTGGAATTCGACCAGTAGCCACTGCAGTTGATTAAGGATGGGCTGGATGTGGGACCTCCATAGTGTTACTGTGAGGACCCTGCCTGCTGCAGTTTGGGCCAGCTGTAGTTTCCAGACCAGGGTTAAGGGCAGGCCTGCGTAGAGGGAGTTGCAGTAGTCCAGTCCAGAGGTGACCATCGCATGGATCACTGTGATTAGGTGTTCTGGGGCAAAGTAGGGTGCTAGTAGTTTGGCTTGATGGAGGTGGTAAAATGCCAGCTGCACTACTTTAGTGACCTAGGCTTCCATTGTGAGGGAAGATCATGCCCAGGTTCCTGGTGGGGTGAGCTGCTGAGAGCTGCACACCATCCGGGGGGGGGGGGGAAGTTCCCTCACATGGACCCTTCCTAGCTAGCCACAAGACCTCCGTCTTTGAAGGACTGAGCTTTAGACAACTCTGCTTGAGCCATCTCATCACTGCTTCCAGGCAGCTAGCTAATGCTTCTGGGGAAAAGTCAGGGCGGTCATCTATCAGGAGGAATAGCTGGGTGCACTGGGCGCTTCACTGCCCCAGCTCTCATGCAGGAACACAAATAGGGGGCAGATTAGGTGCACTGGGCCAAATGCTCCCCCGTGTGGATGCAGGAAGAGGTGGGGCAACCTGTCACAACTAAAACCCCAGCCTGCAGCCCAGCATGAAACCTCCAGTGCATAAACTGTCATACAGATGACACCCAGCTATTGGTGACAACTCAGCCCAAACGTCCGTACCAGTTGGCAAGAGGGTGCATGAAGATGTTGAATGGAACAATCTTATCAGATAAATTTTTAAAATGTACAATATTAACACCAATTTTAAATGTGATTTTGTACATTTTAAAATAATTGGTGTTATAAGGTCCTTTCTGTTCACCAAAAGTAAGTGTTTATTTTTCTCCTGTGACATTTCTAGGACACTGAGAATGACATTTTCAGATTATATAAACTAAGACAAGGTTTCAGAGAATTAGTGTAGACATGTCTGAATGCTTGGGCATGCCTGGAGGAGTTCTTAATTTATTTCTTTTGAATGACAGACCTTCACACTGGGATGCAGTCTGAAAAACACACACATTTAAACATGTACACAGCTTTAAAAATTCACTGGAGTATGATTGTTGAGACTTTTCATTTCATTTACTAAATGCAAAAATAAGAAAAGATATTCATTCAGACTGATCAAATGTTTTTATTCAGCCTTAAGAGTCAGTGCATTTTTTTTCATGTTCTGTGAATTCTCTTTTGCAGACTAGCCCGGATTTTAGTTCGCCTCCCAGCACTTAGACTAATGAGCTCTAGCATTACCGAAGAACTCTTTTTTACTGGGCTCATTGGAAACGTTCCAATTGATAGCATCATCCCCTACATTCTGAAAATGGAAACAGCAGAGTATAACGGCCAGATTACAGGCTCTGCTTCCTAGAAGGGATCAACGCATCTCGATGGAACTGAATAATCATGTCTCACTGGTTAACTGGCATAATATGTATAAATATTTTCGATACGTTGCATTTTCCTGTTAGTTATTCTTGTCTGCTTTAAGACAAGGTTAAAAAAAGAAGACTTTGGAATAAACCTTCCACAAGGACTTATTTCTGACAGAAAGATTATAATGTCTTTTGATAAAAAGGCTATAGTGAATTGCCGAACAAGCTTATAAATAACACTTTTTATTTAGAGCTTGGCAGTGAGCAAAAATCCTTTTTTGTCAAGATACTAACAGAAAATTGCTGAACTGAGGATGTTCCTCTGAACCTGCCACAGGTGGAGTTCTGCTAGCACAGTGGAATACTGCTGTCTCCCTTCCTGCCACAGTTCTTCAGACCTAATCACAGGAGGGTCTCTTGGAATGACATGCAAGACAATGCAGAGGGCCCCAGCTCTGCATAATACGGAATCGGCAACACCCCCCCCCCCTTGCACAAGCAGCAGCACTTCCTGCTTGGACAATGGGTTCTTTGGACCCCAGCCCAGTGCACATCTATATTTTTAAAGAAGTACCTTGGAACTAGCATCTAGAATTTGCCAGGATATAGTGATATGAGCACTTTGAAAGCAGACCTTGTTAAAACGATGACATCACCATCACCCCAGCTTGATACAAGCAGGATAAATAAAAAATAGCATTTTTAACTGCAGATGCGTGAATGATATGTAGGAAAACTTGACAAGCTGTGGGAGACAATCATTTATGCCATGAAATGTCAATTGTTAATGTGTTTATTAATAATGTGATTCTTCCAAACAGATTTCTATAGTGTTTGAAATTCCATTTTGCTAAATTAATGTAAATGTTTACAGCATAAGTGAAACATAATGTTTATGACTCAGCTGTCAGCATAATAAATGCTGTAGAATTTATCCACAGCATACTAATTTCTTACCTCGGTAATGAAGAATCATGGAGATTTTTAAGGGGTTCAGTACCAGTTACTGCTTTACTGCTCAGTGATGTACGATGATATGCCTTTTTATTATGTAGTACATCAGTCATGAAGTTACAGGGGGGTTATCAGTTTCAGTTATAACCACTCGCTCTTCAGTACTTATTTGTACAATTAACATTTTGGGTTAGAGTTAGAGAAATGTTTAGGGGCATGACCTGACTCGAGAAAACTGTCTAAAGAGAGTCTCTGCTCAAGTTGGAGTACTAAAAAATATGCTTTGTACCTTTATTTCCCCACCTGCCAAAAAACATTCTTGATGCTTCAGTAGGTCCAGTAGATTTAATTTTATATAATGCATTGCTGTTGTTATTTTTCAAATCAACGTTTGCAGAAATTCATTTAAAATACACAGAAATGACTTGTTTCTGGAATTATTGATTTGAAAACGTTCCAAACAGGATTGCTTTTGGTTGTTGTTTTTTTTAATTAGGAATTATAGGGGGGCTGGGCAGGCTTTTTGACAGATCTGTGAGCAAATACTATTATCTTTACTGCCATTGTAAATTCTGACTGACTGGATTAGATGTTACTTTAAATGATCAATGAATCATTAAGTATAATTCTAGTTCCTAAGTACATCTCAGTCTACTGCATTTCCCATCTTTGTAATGTTGAGATGACAGTTAATTCACAAAATACCTGCAGTGGAGAAATAGCAAAAAGTGTTGTGCCTTTTCATTCACTGATTTATACTTTTGTTCCCACTGCAGATATTGACTGCAAACACAGTCAATAGAATGGAGCGCATGAATACATCTTGAAATGATAGTAGAAAGATGTCATAAGTTTAATTAAAATGAATACTGAACTATCTCAGTGTTCCGTAGCCACACTGGTTGAGTTCAGCTCTTCCACAGTAAAATCTGACTTTTCCCCCCTTTTAAGCTTTGTAAGTGGCCTTAAAAGTAGCTGTGGCCAAAATTCTGCTTTTTAAAACTTTTTAGACATAAATTTTGTGCAAAAGGAAATACTAAAAAGGAAATACTAGAAGCATATAAAATGCTGTTTAGGACAATGATATTGAAATCCTGGCAGTAAGATCCCTGAATAGTGCAGACCAGGGGTAGTCAACCTGTGGTCCTCCAAATGTTCATGGACTACAGTTCCCATGAGCCCCTGCCAGCATTCCAGACTATGATTCTGAGTAGACCTGTTTAGAGTTGCCCACCCAGTAGTATTGAAATCTACAAAAATTGGCATATACTGGTTGTATTAATGATGGTTTTGTTTTACAGCATAAGGTTGTTTCATATACTACCCAGAGCTTTTGGATTTGGTAGTATCAAAACAATCATATTTCATCACGGCTTTAGTATGTGCTGAAATTTAAATCGATTACACTAATCTAAATAATTTATTTGGAGCTGGGATTGGCCTAAAAGATTGGTTTTAACCAGTGGTACTTAATAGCTGGCATAAAACCTCTCTTTCGTTGTAAGTTTTTCTGTACAGCACTTTTTGTGGTTCACTGGTTAATCAGTTATCTGATCTTACATGCTATTAACAATCTTTTCTGTAACTTTTGTAATAGAAATAGATAGTGATCCCACTGTTTAGGAGACACACAGAGTTTTCTGCTTTCCATGCTGCCCAAGGATAAAGACTTAGAGTGATTCAAGAGTGACATGGACTGGATCCTACAGTGCAGGCAAACGTTGTTATTTTTGAGTGACTAGGAAGCCACTTCATGTGGCCAAAGAACAGTGCAGTATGGTGATCTTTTTCAGTAGGCCATAACTTGATTGACTTTTATGGCAGGTATCTGGCCTGTGCACTGCAAAGAGAGAGGCCCTAACTAAGAAAAAGGTTGGGAGTAGCAGAGTAGTGTCTGTGTGATCTAATACTACTCCTTGGAACTCAGTTGAGACACTTTTGTCCATTTCAGTTCTCCCTGGTAGAAAATAGGCATTAGAAAGGAAGAGATACACAGAAGCAACCTGGGCGAAAAGAAATGCAAAGATGAGTTTTAACCTCACTATTCATTACACATTGGTCAGCCTGAGTCAGGTGGCTGCCATCATCAGCTGAATATGCCTGGCACAGCTTTGCTTTCTTTTGCCCATTCCCCCTAAGATAATGCCAGCAGCTCTTTAACCCTAGGAGAAAAATTTTAAAAGCAATTTGTGATGGTGGAGATGCTGCTCAGGAAACAGAAAAAGAGGGGGGAAACGATGCAGTTAAGAAACTGCTCTGCATTAAAAACCTGATGCAGAATATCCCACATTCTGGGCTTTGTTTGTTGCTACACTGGACCACAGTCATAAGTTTCATTGACTTCAATGAAATGTGGCCATGGATGACTGATCTAACACTACGGCCTCAGAATCTTATAGAACATTGCTGAAATTGTGGAAGCCATTATATATTATTTCCTATCAAGTATAATTTGCTCTGTTACCAGGGAGCTCTGAAAGTGGCTTACTATGGGAAAGGTCAGATTTCCTTTCTTCAACACGTTTTTAAAGCATATCTACAGGTGTTCCTATTTCTTAAAAAGTTTATTGTGATATGGCATGAGAGTCTGCCATTCAGAGGAAAAAAAATATTCCATGGTATTCATACCCAAGTTCATGGCTTTGCCTAAAATAGCATTTTTAATCCCAAACATATTTAACTTGTGTGTATGCTGATTATGTGTTTTTATCTAATTTTCTCCAGTATACTATGTACAGTGTAATATAAAGAGTGTAAGTATGTATATAGAAATATGTACAGTCGTATAATCATATATATCAGATTTCTATATGTTAGCAAAAAGATTTTAAATTGCAAATATTGAGCTTCCTAAATTTTTCTTGCTCAGAGCTTAGACCTTACGTAATTTTATGTCTCCACGCTTTCCTTAGTCCAGTGAGCATCTGTTTCTAAACCCAGGAAGCATTTGCACTTTGTTTTATATATTGAGAGAAGCTATTTAATAGTTCTGGATATTGTTTCTCAACACTAACAAGCTCTGTTGAAAGGAGTGAAGGTCATATTGTTTTTGGTGGATTGCACCCATGGACCGTTAACATTTCTGTGTATTCTTGATACACACACAAAAATGGGCTTTTTATTCTTGGGGAGAGGGAGTGGGGTTGTACAGGCTTCTTTTTTAGCATGTGAAATTTAATAACTATGTTAATGATGTCCGTAAGTCTCCTGAAGTTTCTGATTAGAATGAACAAGGCTGTCATGCAAAATACATGTTTAGTTTTATATAGATACAAGCTATACTGCATAAGTGAATACAAGGCTGACTACAGTAGATAGTGGCATATAATGCTCCCTGGCTAGGACATTGTCATCTTTGAACAGACCAGTGGTGTGACACACAGCTCATGAGTAGCTATGGGGAATTTTATACTGCTATTGAAGGCTGTGGGAGACATCCCAAATAAATTCAGTAGGGAAATGGCTTGTGATTCACAGCTGGTATTATTTATTGTCATATCTTCCATTATATCTTTGCTAAGTCCTATTTGTAGAGGCTTGTCTGGGCACCCTACCTTCCTACAGAAGGCCTTTGGAGTCAAACGTGATCATTTGAACAAGCAGTGGCCATGTGGAGCAGAGTCCAACATAGTTACAGACACATTTTAGAGATGGGTTTTAACTATGAATGGAAGAGTAACAGATTTGATAAAAATCTTCATCTAATTGATATATGTAAGCTTCTAAATGATTGGGCTTGAAGAAATAGAGACTACTGCCAAATATGCAGGCTAATCCATGCGTAGTCCTGCACTAAAAGAATGTGGTCCTGACTGAACTGTCCACAGAGAATGCCAAAGATGTGGGGCTCAAGTTTTGGTGAAGTCCTATTCAAATAACTGCAAAAGGTTCAAGAGCCTTTCTGCCCAGCTGCCATTTCCTAGCCACCTAATTAACAAATGTACATAGCTTTCTTGTTCCAAGTGTTAATCTTACCCGACATTTGTTTTAATGTTTCAAATCCAATCAATAAACTTTTGAGCAGGAAAATTCCCCTAACTTGAACAAGTTTCTCATCCATTTCGTGTCATGACAATCATGCTTGCTGTTTTAAACTTAAAGTTAAATGGGCATTTTATCATTGAAGAACAGTCCGATTTCATTAATTATTTCACAGGGTGTGTGCAGCTCAAGCCGTTTCTGTATAGAAAAAAAAGTCAAACGTAAATGTTGAGAAATACATCTTGCTATTATTAGCATTCTCTGAAATCCTCTCTATTGAACATTTTGCATTTTGATTCAGTAAATAATTCTTACTGGATAAAGAATGTGGAGGAGAGGCTAAGCTTTATTTTCTGTGCTAGGGAGGAGAGGAGGGATACATTTAAAAAGAAAAAAATTATGCTGGTCAAAAGGCAGCAAGAGTTTGTTGAGCAGTACACTGTCCAAAATGCACATACCTAAAAGACTTCTAAATAATTGCCTGCTAACTCTAAACCTAAAGCCATTGTTTCCAGGTAATTTAGAACTGTAAACCTGCACATATTTATCCCCTTGTATCATTGTTGTATGTTTTTTGAAAACCCTTCATGCTTTGAGCTCTTCTTAAAATTAATCAATTTGCTCCAAAAGGAATTGTCTGTGATAGTTCCCTGGAGTATCTTTTGTAACTTTGTGCTTTTCATTGTTTCTTAAAATGCTGTGTACTTTTTTTTTAATTTCAGGTTGAAAACCTGACAAATGCTGTTGCTTCCTTACCATTTATTTGGTGAAATCAGCTTTGTAAATGTGATAGCATTTAAAATAGCATGATCTTTTTTTAAAATCTAATTTTTTATATATCTAATCAATGTCTTCGGTCATGGAGAGAGATTTGCATTGTTGTGTGTGTATATAGAGTATTGCAGTGCATGCTTATGCATTTTATTAAATGCTGTCTAAATGTGGCATTATATTGTTGTGGCTTAATATTGCTACCTAAAGGAGGTTTATACAATTAAAATAAATAAAAACCTTACATGGCCTTTGATTTCATTTTGTTTTGTTTGCAAAGTTATTTTTAATAATAGGTAATGATCACGTACTGACAATGGCCTGCATATGGGTCCCTCTTAACTTTATTAAAAGGCATGCTGACCTAGATACTGGGATGCTTCGATGTGGCTATGGGGCCTTTTTAGTTAAATAGCCATGTGGAAAATTACTTTTGAAACTGAGGGGCCGTTATAAAAGCTGTTTGAAGTTGGGCACGAAGATTCTACTATACAAAGAAAAACATCTTAAATTCTCACTAGTTATGCCCATAAATGGGTTGTGTTTTTTTGCCCTAAACTTTCATTATACCCTATTTATATCCTTACTCTAGTAGATATAAATATAGTGTATTAGAAATCTCATATTTGCTTAAGTGCTGCCTTGGCCCTTTCCACACATCTCAGAATTCAGTCAACCAATAATGGTTTTGCAGGCCGGGTGGGGTGGGAGCTCTCAGATTTAGTAGAATCCTTAAAATCCTTTTGAAAAATTGCAGCAGGCCACTCTGGCTACAATAATCCACTATTAAATTAAGAGTTCATATAGCGTATACCTTAAATATTACAGATCCATCATGATGCTAAGCCAAAGATCTGGATCACAGAACTTCATTTGCCCTCTTCAAATTTACATGGCTGCATCCCTCTTGTGGCGCAGAGTGGCAAGGCAGCCGTCTGAAAGCTCTGCCCATGAGGCTGGGAGTTCAATCCCAGCAGCCGGCTCAAGGTTGACTCAGCCTTCCATCCTTCCGAGGTCGGTAAAATGAGTACCCAGCTTGCTGGGGGGTAAACGGTAATGACTGGGGAAGGCACTGGCAAACCACCCCGTATTGAGTCTGCCATGAAAATGCTAGAGGGCGTCACCCCAAGGGTCAGACATGACTCGGTGCTTGCACAGGGGATACCTTTACCTTTACCTATCCCATATCTTGAGTCAAATCTGTGACCATAGCCTTCTCTGTGGAAACTAGATCTAGTATGCTGTTGCACAAAAATCTAAATTGGAGGCAAGGCTGTTCCTGGAGACACTGCATGGACAAATTACCACTCATATCCATATCCACAGATTCTAGAAGTTGTGGATCCAGGAGTTGGGTGGCCTTTAATTTTGACCCTTGATTATTTTTATCTAGAAATACCTAGGTAGGGAGGCCAGCCTCACCACCTCCTCTCTACCCATTCCGTGAGCCAAAGCATTAAACAATTCCTTTTTCAGTCATCCAGGAGCGCAGTGAGCTTTACAAGCCCATTCGGCTTACCAAATTCTCACCTTTTAGGCAGCCAGCTGTGGGGACTGGTGGAATGCCTCATTAAACCACCATAGCCTCCAGCCATGTGCTAGGCTCAGCACAGAAATCAAAAGTGGGATAAAAGAGAAGAGAGGCCTTACAGGAACAACACAATTGACAAGCACTTGCAACTACTGTATCTTTTAAAAATATCACAGGTTCTCAGACACCACCACACACACACACAGCTGTGCAACATACATTCTGTCACCTTTGCTAAGTATCTTCAGCTAAAATGTATCACATATCACTTATTGACTGGGAGGGGTTTTTTGTAACTTAATCAGAAACATGTGAAGGTTCAGCTAACATAGTTACCAACAAACCTTGAGAAAAAAGGCCTTATTAAAGATACAGAAATAGGCAGCTGTAGAATGACAGTTCCTGAGTCTAGTGCTCTTGGAGGTGCATGATAGCCTTACATTCATGCTGATCTTCCTTCGGAGTCAATACAGTATCTGGGTGAGTATTGCATGTTTTTGTATCAAACTGTGGACTCAGAAGGCTTGGAGCGAACACCCAACTTCCAAGCTGGAAGTGACTCAAACACATGCAATAACAACTGCAGACACTCCATGTGCAGTAGGGTTCCCTTCAGGTCAATGTCATTATAGCTGGCTCCCAACACCATAGGTTAGCCCAAAAGGTCCCGCCTGTTCCGAGCAAGGGGACAGACCTGCCATCCCTTCCTATTGAGAAGATCCTTGATGGCTGTCAGTGTTGAGTTTTGAGTCCAGTGGCACTTTGAAGACCAACACAATTTTAGACAAGAAGTGTGCAAGCACACTTCTTGAAAATAACAGAGTTCCCCGCATGAGCCTATTTTCCAGCTTTGTTTCGGATACCCAGCAACGAACAGCCAGGTGTGCAAAAGCGGATGTGAGATGCTATTTAAAATCGGTTTTGTTTACCTTCCTTCCCTCATCAGTCCAGATAATGCCCAGTTTATCTCTATTTATCGCGTGCCGAGTGTATAATGAAGCCAGGAGATTCTAGGGCCTTTTCGCACAGGGATCTTTGTTGCAAATTGTTTGCGGAATGAAAAATCGCCATTTAAAATAGTGGAATTCGTCGTTATGCATACCTGCCTTTGTAGTGGAATCAGTTGCGTTTTTTAGCGTTTCCCACAGGCTTCCGGTCTCGGCAGAAATCGCTAGAAAGGAAGCGCTATTGCCAAGCTCGTCCCGCCCCTGGCCGTCAAGCAGCCAATGGGCAGCCGTTAGCATGCTCCCAAACAGCCCCTTTCCCTTTAAGAAAGGTTTTTAAAAAAAAAAAACGACCCATAGCAACGAATCTAGGTAGATTCGTTGCTACGGAGAGACCCATCCAACTGCCTAATGTGAGCTGTCGTTTGATTGTATGATCGTTTGCACGCTGCCTCGAGTGATAAAAAAAAAATCCCCCCCCTCTCACGGGCCCGATTTTCAGCTGAATTTATTTGTAAAAAATAAAGGGACTTTATTTCAGCAAACGGGCTTTTATGTGGTTTGTGCTTAGTGACTAAAGGTGAAGGACTGAAGCCAGGGAAGCCTCTAAACAGAAAGAGGCTCGCCGGTGCGTTTATCCCCGCTCGCTCGGAGAAAAAAAAATGGCGATCGCTTCGCCGGAAGTTTGGAGGAGAGAGCCAAGGGGAGGGACTTTGAAGAACCAGCAACAATGGTAACGCACAGGTCTTTAGCGCTACTGTTGCAGATTGGTTGCAGGAGTGTATCGCTATCCGGAGGGTGAATCCACTTTTCTGGATTCCCCTGAAAGCGCCACAACGAAGCGCTTTTTGCTGATTGGTTTCAGGATTGTTGCAGATTGTCTACGACGTCGTGGGTTATGGCAAATTAGTAGCGTTTCCAAATAGCAACCATTGTGCTACTTTGAAGCCGTGCGAAATGGCCCCTAGGATTGCCTGGTGGTCAAGCAAGAGACATCCATGTCACAATCCTGGCGCTTTGAGATCTCCCATCCAAATATTAACCATGGCCGGCCCTGTTTAGCTTCCAGAACTGACAAGATTGGACACACCCGGACTTCCTAAATCACAGTTCACTAATATAATAGGATTAACTTTTGCTTATATATTCCTACTGTTATGATGGTCAGTTCATAGTCTGAGGAAGAATGCTTGCACTCGAAAGCTCACACCTTGAATAAATCTTTGTTGGTCGTAAAGGTGCTACTTCAGACCAACATGGCTACTCATTTGAATCTACCTAGATCAAGACATCTTTCACTGCTTCCAGCCTTTGGTTGCAATCCCAGTGTGTTAGCTGCTGCTGCTGCTGGAACAAACAGGAGTTTCACCGCACTTTGGAAGCCAACACATGTTACTCCAGAATAAGCTTTCGTTATGTAAAGCCCACCTCATGTATCTAACACTTATTTTGTAATTCACGAGGAAGGCCGTTGCCACACGTAAAACGCGCTATTGTTTCTTATGGCGCCTCAACCTTCGTTCTTCCTGAGGGAAACTACATTACCCGCGATGCCTTGCGATCGAGGCAGACCCTTGCGGCTTCCTCTTCCGTCTGGGGCTCGCAGCGGGTTGGTTGCCGTCCGGCGCGTGCTTCCGTCGCCCTCCTGCGGCTCCCGGGGCTGGAGGTGGTGCGCCCCCCCCGCCCCCGCGGTGTTGCCAACATGCCTATGAAGGGCAGGTTCCCCATCCGGAGGACGCTGCAGTACCTGAACCAGGGGGACATCGTCTTCAAGGCGGCGGTGAAGGTGATGACCGTCAACTACAACACCTTCGGGGAGCTCGGCGACGGAGCCAGGTGAGGGCGGCAGCAGCGGCGGGGCTCTCCGTGGGGCCCCGCAGGGAGCCTGTTGCTGCACCTGGGGCCGGGGAAGGACAAGCTGGCGCGGGGAGGGGTGCCCCGTCTTCGAGCACCTCGAAGGCAAGTTTAGGGTGGTGTGGGGTTTACCTTACCCGGGGCCAGCGCTGTCTTCGCCACAAAAGCTGATGCCACAGTGAAAGGCGTGCTGCTCTTCTGTGCCGCATGGGGACAGGCTGCGCAGCAGTGCGAAGTGAACTGCGTGGCCCTCTTGGGAAGCTGCACTAAAGGTCTGTCTGAGGTGCCCCCGCGATCAAGTCAAGTCTGTAGCGCCCCCTCTGAAGTTTGGGCCGAGGGAGGACAGAGTCAGAAAGGGTGTTGTGACACCGGAACTGGCGAGAACCCCCTTCTCCAGGCTTTGAGAAACCCCAGAAGTGCAGAATATGGTTGGGAACCATAGCTATGGACATGTCCACCTGGGGCCCCTCCCCTTTCCACCCCCTCCATCATTGGCCATTTTAGGGGGTGGGATCAACATGATCACATATGGGGCAGGTCAACATGATCATACACCCTATACATGTTTAAGAAATTTTAAAAATATATTAAAAATTAATTCCCACCCATTCAGGAAATCCTTCCAGAGCTGTCAAGAAACCCCAGGGTTTCATGAAATCTTGGTTGAGAAATCCTGGCCTAGGCTTTATTGAAGCAGCCATATTACGTTTGGGTAGCTAGTTGAGCTGTGCTATATTTAATACGGCTTAAAATGTTGCAAGATGTTGTAACTGGAGCAGATTAACATGCTGGAATTTGTTCTTATATAGCCTTATAAAATTCTCTTCTGCCTTATTGAATGACACAGTATCTTCCACCTTTTCCTCTCATACTCGCTTAGCAGCAAAGTCATAAGTTGTGCAGGAATCCTTCAGTGTGCCCGTCTGCCTGATTTGTGCCCTCTTTTTCCCCCTCCCCTATAGAAAATTTGTTTTTTTCAACATACCTCAGATTCAGTACAAAAACCCCTGGGTCCAGATTGTGATGTTTAAGAACATGACACCATCACCTTTCTTAAAATTCTACTTGGGTAAGTGGAGGTTTTGTTTTACATTTGCTGGAGTGCGTGAGTCCCCTCCTCCAATGGAAACACATTTTTAGATGTACAGTGTAGAACTCGGTGAATGGCAAATGGCAAAACGATTTGTAAGAGCCTTTTCTGAAGAAGGCAAGCCAGTCATGTCTTCAAAGCATCCTAGTAGAGGGCATTGACCCACCAAGTTTTCTGTTGCATTGCTGTTCTGACAACAAATGACATGAAGAACAAATAACCTGGAGAACAGGTGAGAACCATAAAGGTTAGAGATAAAATCAGATATAGAAAAATAAAAACAATGTATTATTAGAGCTCAAAAATGTTTAAAAATCGGAAAAGAATATCATATCTACTGGGCACACACAAAACATCTCAGTGTGTACAACACAAATGACAGTAAGTTCAGACCTAACATGTTTAAATCATATTGATCTTCATCAGATCAATAAACCACCCTGAGTCTTATGGAAGGGCGGTATAGAAATCAAATAAATAAATAAAATAATTAGATACACATAGTTGTATATAACAAGTGTTTTTCAATTTACAATTGGAGAGAATGGTAGTTTTCGGCGGGGAAATTATGCAGGTATACTTTTTGTAGTACAATTTGTTTTTTAGATACCGGAGAGCAAGTCCTTGTTGATGTGGAAGAAAAGACTAACAAAGAGATTGTGCAGCATGTTAAGAAAATTCTTGGCAAAAACGAGTAAGTATGCCTTCAAAAAATAGCTATATTGTAGTGGTGAAAATGTTGGGCTAGACTCTGGGAGACCTGGATCCAAATCACCCCACTTACTGTGTATCCTCATGCCACTCTCTGCCTGCCTAACTTCCCAGGTTGTAAGGAGACTAACATGGGGATGGGGGATCAATATATGCAGTCTTCAGCCATTTGAAGGGCTGAATAAAAATATACCAGACAAGTACAAAGAGGATATGCTGTTTGTTTTGGTCACTGAGACTGGTCACTAAACAAATTCAACATAGTGCATTTCATGTTGGGAGAAACCTGAGACCAAAAAGAGACAAAAATCTAAATTCATTACCCCAGCGTAAGATTGGCTGAAAGGACAGCAAAAGCTTAGATCTTGAATAAAACTTTATTGGTCTTAAAGGTGCCACTGGACTCAAACTTTATTCTGCTGCTTCAGACCGACAGTGCTACCTGCCTGAATCTCTCAGGCTGTGAGTTACTCCAAAGGAACATGTGTTAGTGGAAACCATCTAAGACATGGGCTGGTTGGGAGAGGAGAGTCCTTAGAACAGCACAGTTGCATCACTGCCATTTCTTATGGCAGGGCTTGCTGAGGAGGGAGGGTGGCAATCGGGGACCAAGCCAGAATAATCTTTGTAGCCTCAAGCATTCCCAAATCATGTCCACTCAAATATTTGAAAGGTGAGGCATCTTATTGGTAAGTTATAGTCCCAATTAAGGGGACCTTATCTTCATGTATGTGAGCATAAGTGGCACTTCTGGGAACTTTGAGGGGGGGAATATTTATTTATTATTATTATTATTATTATTATTATTATTATTATTATTATTATTACAGATCTTTATTTTTCAGAAAGTAAGAGAAAGAAATAGAATTGTTAAAATTAGCTCATCATACTACTTACACATTATAATAGCAATGTATTAGAAGATAACCTCCTTCTTATTCAACTTTGGCTATCTGTTTAAATAGTTCAGATAGGGGCCCCATTGTTCTTGAAAGGCTTCTTCAGTTTTCCCGTTGAGCATCAATGTCAGTTTTGCCATTTTGGCCAAGTCCGCCAACTTGTTCAGCCAATCTTCTATCGATGGTAGTTCTTGTGCCTTCCATTTTCTTGCCATTACTAATCTGGCGGCTGTTGTCGTATAAAAGAATAGTCCTCTGGTGCATGTCGGGAGGCACTGCGGTGGTAAACTTAATAACATATACTCTGCTTTTATTGGGAAACACAGACCCCACATTTTCTGCATGGTAGTGTGAACTTTGGGCCAAAATTTATATACTTTATCACATTTCCACCACATACGATAAAAAGAGCCCACTTTATCTTGAGTATTTTTAAGACTTAAGAAAATCCTAGATAAGAATCCAAACAGTCTTGCATCTTCCCCAACTGCAGCTGCTGTGGTTTGTGGAGGGTTATGAGCCACAGCCCTTACTGTTAAGTGGTTTATACCGAGTTATAATAGGCAGATCAGTCCCTGCCTGATACCCCTTTCTTAAAAGAGGTTATGACATTGATGGGTAGATCTTTATTGCTGTGACTCCTAAACTTTGGAAATACCTACTGGTACCAATTAGGTGCTCTTTTTATCTACTTTCATAAGGCTTGTAAATTTGTCTTATTTTGGTTTGCATTTGGCTGCTCTTCCTTGAGGATGTATCCTGATTATACTGTTAAAAACAGGATCCATGAGAACTCATGTAGGAGGGAGCACCTCATGCCCCCTTCCTCTGCCACCTCTTTTCCTTCTCTGTCTTCCTTTCTCGCTCTTCTTGCCTCTTCCGTTTCACATGCTTAATTGTCTGCCAGCTTGTAACACTGCCGCTTCCTCTGTTCCATCTTAGTCGGCAGGGGCTCAGGCTGCCATTTTACCCAGCACCCTTGACCTCTCTGACCCCATCACTCACTCCATTTCTTCACTGGACTGCTTCTGCTGCTGGTGCACAATTGTTCTCCTTTCCCTTGCCTCTGCCCAAAGAGAGCCTCATATTCTCCCTCTAAGGTCCTTCCCAGATGCTGAAGTCAACATGTTATGAGCCTGCCTGTGGGCTCAATTGGCTCCCTCTGGGGAAGGAGAATAGCATCTCTTGCTGGCCCCTTCATTGTCTGATTGCAGTGTTGCCACCTTCACTGCTGCTCCCTCTCAAGCTCTGGCAGTAGCAAGTTCCACTCTATTTACTACACAGAGCTTTGTATAAGGGCAGGCAATGCTCTTCTATTTAGAGAGAACTTAACGCCTCCCCATTAAAAAAAAACCCTTCAGATTTCTTCGAAAACCTGTGGGAACCCCCAAGTTTGTTGAAAAATCTCCCCTTGCTCTATATGACCCCGGTCTATGGATTTAAGTATCTACAGATGGGCCATGTTGACTATTAGACATATTCTTAGTAGGCTTATTCCTAGTAGGGAAGGTAGCCCAATCTCCTGTGGGCTAACTTTGGATGCTAATTTTTGAGATGGCAGGACACAAACTCTACATAGTAGTCCAAATGTTCCAAAGACCTATACAAGGGTATTACAGTATTTACCATTTAATTTGCAGTCCTTTCCTAACAATCTGTAGCACAGAACTGCCTTTTCCAGTGCTGCTATGTGGTTTGTAGATGCAAGCCTTAAGAGATCTTCATAAGGTAGTTCGTAGCCTTCTTGGGTCTTCCCGACACCCTTGAATTCTAAGAAATTCCCAAGTGGCAGCTGCCACAAAAGCTTTGTGATAGACTGCTGATCCATTAGCAGCTTGCATTATTACATTCTGGGGTGTGAGATAGATTGCTCAGTCAGCCAACACTTTTAAAGGATTTCTTTGTTTGCTCATCTAGTGAGAAGCATTGCTTGGAGATTTATTTATAATTATTTTCTTGACCCACAAGCCAGGATTTGGCATTTTTCAACCAGCTCAGAATTGCTGGGACCTACAGAAGGGAAAGGAATTCCAGTGCTATCAAAACTAGCACAGGGGCCAGGTTGCTCAGTCTGTCACAGCGTGACATTGTGATGCTTGGATGATTAACAGGCGTCTCAGCAGCCCTGTTACGAAGTAGGGCACTGCCGTGGCCATGCATTTGCATGCCTAACGGTCCGTGACCACCCATTCCCACAGTTGAACTGAGAATGGGCATGCTTGACAACAGTGTCTTTCGGGAGGGCACAAAAGGCTTTGGGAGTTGATTGGCATTCAAATAATTTTGGTGTGGCTTGAATGTGGTTGTCTAAGCCTGTTTTGCACCTAATGTTCTCTTTTCTGGTAGGGAAACGCTCCAGAAAGAAGCACGAGAAAAAATGAAGCTACTGCATCCTGCAAGCTTCGGCCACAAAAAATACCACCTGCGCGAATGTATGTGTGAAATAAAAGGCCAGATTCCCTGCCCTGGGAAGGTACCTTTACCAAAGGAGATGAGGGGCAAGTATAAAATGGCTATGAAGGAGGAGGCTGCTTCCGAAGCCAGTTCCGTTTGAAGCTTGCCTATGCCATGGACTAAAAGCTCTGGATCATCGCTACGGAAGGAAGCTGGCAAAGTTAATCTTCATGAAACCACCGTTCTTCTGTCAGAGACTACTTCAATGATAGCCAAATAGTGACTTATTTAATGTAAGGACGATTTTTTCAAATAAAGTAATCAATTCTTGTTTTAGACTCAAAGTGAATTGCAGCAGAGCTTTGATATTCTGATTTAAGCCAGTTTTCATTAGCACACACTGTATATCATGCAGTTATACTCTCTCTGCATGGGCTCTGCTGAACGGTTCCCAATTGACTTAGCGACTCAGAGAAAAAGTTTCTATCCCATTTTCAGATATTTGGATTAGGAGACCAATATGAAGTATTGGACCGTGACCTCAGTTCACCATTCATCTCTACTGCTTTTTATGAAATCAAAAAGGCAAGTTTCTAGGACTGTTGACAGTATTTCATAGTGTTTGACTACTTTTTGCCAGGTAGAATTGGGCACAGGAGTTAACCTCTTTGAAAGGAAGAGTGAACAACATAGGCACAGTTAAGCCAGCTTGTTTCGGTTAAAGTGCAAGACCAGGATCTGGGAAGCCATGCTGCCATGGAAACTTGGCGGGGGACCTACTTCACAGGGTAAAAAGGTAAAGGTAAAGGTATCCCCTGTGCAAGGACCGAGTCATGTCTGACCCTTGGGGTGACGCCCTCTAGCATTTTCATGGCAGACTCAATACGGGGTGGTTTGCCAGTGCCTTCCCCAGTCATTACCGTTTACCCCCCAGCAGCAAGCTGGGTACTCATTTTACCGACCTCGGAAGGATGGGAGGCTGAGTCAACCTTGAGCCGGCTGCTGGGATTGAACTCTCAGCCTCATGGGCAAAGCTTTCAGACAGCTGCCTTACCACTCTGCGCCACAAGAGGCTTTCTTCACAGGGTGGTTGTGAGGAAAAAATGGAGAACAATGTAAGTTGCTTTGGGTCCGTATTGGGAGAGAAAGGTGGGATATAAAGTAAATAACCTGTAGCTGTACAGTAGGTTGAATGAGGAAGTAAATTATCTGCAGTAGGTCCCTCTCTCTTGTTTTTGTGGTTCAAATGATACCGTAAGATGTAAATACTTCTTCTGTGCTGAAGATTAATGTAGAAATTTCAGAAGTGATGCTTAAGTGGCGAAAGACCAGGTTCATCGTTCCTTCACTAATACTTTTAAACTCCAGGGCTAGGGTAGGAGTGAGGCCTGTTAAAATGCTACAGGCGATACAATTAAGACTCAAAACAGGACACACAGAACTAGAACTACTGTCAGTTCATGTAGGATTTTAACCTCACCCTCTTGAAAAATCACTACCCATACACACAAAATAAACATGTTATTTTATTTCATTTCATCAGAAGGCTTGCAAACTAGAGTAGTGCATGCAAGTGTATAAACAGATGTCGTTAATGCTAAATTTCACGATGGCATGGTTTTGTTCCATTTCATAGTGTCAGTTCAGTAGTACAAATGGAAGGCTGGTCAAAAGGCAGTCTATCACAATCCTAGTGAGAAGTCACCTTTCACATTGACTTGCAGTCATGAGAGCTACAAACCAACAGGTGTTGGAAGAAGGACATCAGTACACAAATATGTCTTAAATCTATTAGGCTATGAAGTACATACAAACAAGGCAGAATGCAAGTAACGCTTTACATGGTTAAAAAAAGTGAAGCCACTGAAACATTTATTCTGGCTGGCTAGATGAAAAGGTGTTGGGTAAATCTGGTGCCCATCATAAATAGTTTGGCCTTACAAGACTCAATATGCCGTTACTGATAGAACCTGTAGGGCACTGTTAAAAAAGTGTAGAGACATAGCTAGGTTACTGCATTTTACCAGACACATATTCCCACTGGCTGTTGCTGATATTCAGCCTCAGTCCTACTAGGTTTGTTACAAGCACCACAAACTCCCTTTCCAAAAAATATTAAAGACATGAGCACTTTCTCGTGCAGTTATTGTAGTGAATGCTGGCTCTGAACAAATCGTTTCCCCAGGACAGCTGAAGCTGATTAAAAGAAGCTGTTTTTGAGGATGCAGCAAGTTAGCTGAGCCACAGCCTAAAGCCCCACTGGAAACAGATAAAGCTGTAATACATAAAATTTAGTATGTAAACTGCTGCCCTACTTCTCGACATTATTAACTGCCAACACAGCTTATTGAAAAAATTTCTCTGCGATACCTGGAGCCCAACGTTTTGCATCACCAAGTTAGCAAGTTTGCAATTAGCTAGTGTTCCTCTGCTTGCCGGTGACCCCTTTTCTCCATCTAGCATTTAGACTAATATTTGCCAAATGTGAGTGTAAAGTTCTGGATTTGTGCAGCAAACTTGGTAGACATCTTGGGGCCTTTGTCTCCCTGCCCCCCCTCCCCAAAAAAAGAAGTCCAGCTTCCCCTTCAAGTGGTGACAATTAAAAGCCCAAATTTGTACAGTACAAGTGAAAACCAACCAATGATACAATAGCCCCTCCTGCTGCAATTATTATGACTTTTTCCAAATATTCCAGTTCCTGTTTGGAAGGTTTTTCAAAAAAATATAGAAGACAGGCATTCACAGCTTAGCAAATGTGGAAACAAGCAGCAGCACCTCCACCATGACTGCTTCCCGGCCTCCATTTATGGAAGCAGGTCTTACATGGGCCCATCAGAGAAATGAACGGAAACTGCAGAGCCACTTGGGCCCGGTGGACTACAAGCCCAAGCTCCCTACCCTGAAGCACTCCTGAAACGGACGCTGTGGTCACTTTCACTCCAGGTACAAAGCAGCTGAGAAGATTCCTTGCTTTCCCTTATAGTTCAGGTTCAAGAGGAGGCAGACTTAGGCAGAGGTAACTGAAAGTCAGCTATAACTTTTTAACCTGTTATTTGTGAACTGGTCCCCATTTCGATTTGCCATTAGTAGCAGACCTCATGACATGTTGCCCTTACAGTAATTGCCAAAGAATACCAAATCCAAGACCATGCAGCAATCAGTTCGGCTATTGTGGCACCTCTACCCTTCCAGAAATCCCAGGAACTGTAGTTCCAGGTGATTACAAAATAAACAACTCAGCATCCTTGTGATATGTTCCTGGATTAAGCCATTATAATAAAGCCAGTTTAAGCTTGTAATGTAGATGAGAACTGGAAAAAATAGTTCATAATTTCAAGATGGGGTTCAAGGACTGATTCCTAAAACAAAGGTACCACATCTATTGCATCACAAATACCCATATCTAGTTTAAAATCCCTTTGTGTCATTTTTGTATTGCACAGTCAGATCATTGGCCTTTTAAATTCAACAGGTCACTGGATCTCAGGAGCCTGCTTTCTAACACTGGTTCTTTGCACACGCGGCAGGTGAACATGGCTCCGCCAGACGCGCTTGACGCAGCATTTACGAGACAATCTGGTCCCTTGGCTTGCGAAAAAAAATTGGCTCAGGAGGCCAGCTTCTAATACTGCGATAGCAACCACATACCAAGTGAAGGAGGGCAGGCTGCCTCGCTCCCAAGTGCTTGTGCTTGAAAGTCTCCACTTCCCCCATTAGGCCTCTGCCATCAGAAGCAGAGGAGATGCCAGAGAGCACAGCCATGCTCTTACAAAGTCTGTTTGTGATAAAAACTGGCTGTGAGTAATTTAAAAGAGATTCTAAAATGTAAAACAGGGTCTTAGGTTACCACAGCATTATATGTCGTGCGGACAATGTTTGCCATGTCTGACTAATAGTGAGAATGCCCAACACCAAAGTGCAGAAGATTGGATGCAGCCCCTAGAATTCCCCCTTGCCCCTGCTACTCATTGGAGTCCCATCTGCCTGGCCTCCGGGACAGATCAGGGACCGTCAAAGGGTGTGTGTGTGCAGATGTAGCCACTGGTTTAGCAGCTGGATTTCTCCTTTTGTTTTGCTAATGTGCGCTTCAGTTCTTTTAAATTCTCAGTCAGCACTTCTACCTCGTCCATCCGCCCACTGTGTTTGGCATCAAAAATATAAGCCTTGATATTATCTATCTGCTGGAGAAGCAATTCCTCTTCTATCGCATCTTCGCTCAACACTTCATTATCGTCATCGACTTCAAAGGGATTTGTGGAGGGATACGCTGGCTTAAGTGGGTTCCCGGCTTCCCGATTACCTACAGCCATGTGAAGTGAATTCCCAGTATCCTCTTCAAAAGGGTTTGCAGCCCTGGCAGCAACTCCATTGGCTTGCTGACAGTCTTCCTCCTCGTCAAATGGATTGTATTCTTTCAAGCCACTGTTCATGGCGTTGGTGGGCAAGGCAGCCGCAGGGGAAGAATCTTTAGGAAACGGATCACTGGGCGTCCCCCTTGGAGTGCCAATATCGACCTCCTCTTCAAAAGGGTTGAGGGCAATGGTCTTAGTGTGCTCTGGCCCTCTGTGGTGTTCTTGGGCTCCTGGAGGTTGGGCACAGAAGATGGGGCTCTCACCAGCCAGCACCTGCTCACTCCAACTGGGAGAAGAAACTTTACAGCCTGGGCTACTTTGGCTCAGGGTAGTATCTAGATCCAAAGCGTGTGCTATTTGGTTTAGACTGTCCGGGGCAATCTCTAATTTATTGTGCATCTCTCTGAAGTCCAGGGAGCGTGTCCTTGAGTGCTGGGACATTTTCTTCTTATGCTCCCTCTCCCATTCCTTTTCGCACAGGATCTGCAATTGTTCCCTCTGCATCTCCTCCACCTCAGCTTGCCTTTTGGAGAGTTCGATGGCTTTCTCTGTTTGTTGCTGGTCATATTCATCTTGCAGTTGCCGCAGGTTCTCCTGCAGCATCCGGACCTCATCTAGACGATCTGCGTCCTTTGCTTGTTTAATGAAGGACGTGATGTTGTCAATCTGCTGAAGAAGTGGGTCTGTGCACTCCTGCTGGCGAGAGATGCTGGCAGTAGGCAACCAGCCTTCCGCTTTCTTCACTGCAACCCTTTTGGGATGGGAGATCTCTCCATTGGATGCTGCTAAGGATCTGGAAACAACATCCATGTGCCTCTCTTCTAGTTTTCTGTGTGAGTCAAATGTTGCCTAGCAAAAGCAAGCAAAAGGAACAGCTCTTGAAGTTCCGTCTGTATGCAGTAACTAATGATACCAAAGAACAGGCTTTTTTCCCTTCCTTGCTCCATATTAGGGATCTCCCCTATCCCAGTATTGACATGTTCTAGTAATGCGCAAGCACTTTTTGTATTGAAAGAACATTCAAACAACTTTTGTTGATGGTTTAAAAATTAATGTTAACAGCCAGAGCCAGTCAAAGCAGCCGGGGCACTCTCGGCCCTCCTTGCCTGCCTCTAGGCCACGAGGTGGAAATATTGCTCTCCCTCTCCCTCCACCCAGTGGGAAGGAGAGATGCTGTCACTTGTCCCACTGGCCACGAGGAAGCAAAAAGCTGCCACTTGCCCGCTTTATCCCCTGCTGGCTAGGCAAGTTGGGGTGCAGCCACACCCACCCTACTCACACCCTAGTCCATGACACAGGCCAATGCCCCACCACCACCACAGGCGCCCTGGGAGCAGCCTTGGGGGAGGGATCACCATTTCATGATAGTTTGGTAGTGTGTGGGAGCTGCTGCAAGCCATTTCTTCATACACCTTGGTAAACAAGTTAAGTGCCAGGTTGTGTGGGAGAACTTAATGTGGTAGATTCTGCCCACACCAATGCTGCCTCAGTTTTCACGAGGGTGATACTAGGTTCCTCCCATATGGTCTGGAATTTATTTTTGCCAAGGAGTGTGGGAAGGGGCTGTTCTGCATCTACTCCAAACCACAGAAGTATCACAAGGAAAAGATTGGGAGTGCATCATGTCCCTAATGCAGCAGCACTTCACACTTTCTTGTGTGGTCCTAAGTGGCCTTTCCCCTCACAAGAGGACCATTTTTATGGATCTCACTGTGGCTCCCTACTGTGACTCCTATGGGGTTCATGGAGGTTATACTTCCCACAAATGTAGGGAGGAAAGAGTTGGGAAAGTCACTGTCTATCTCACTCTGTTTGCCACTGCACAGGCTCCAAGCCGGTGCTTTTACTTGCTTTCACAGTCATTCAAAAAGGTATTAATGATTCTTTTATCATAGCTAATATGCAGATATAAGGACTACTAGAAATATAATCTAACTGGAGCACTTACCTGTCTCTCCATCTGTAGTTTTCTGTCCATCTCATGTTTCTTTTTTTCTTTTAATTCTTCATATTGGTCTTTAGTTGGCAGGGACATCAGACCCAGCAACTTTTCCTGGGGGGGATTCAAACTATTATCTATCAGATCTAAAGTTCTCCCAAAACAAGACCTACAGATTTATGATTTCTACTGAGAAGACTGCTGTCTATGAATTTATCAAATACTTAAAAAATCTGTTTGCAGTCACCACTTCTAGTGTCTGCAATTCTTTAGCGGTGCAATCCTAAAAAGATTTACCGCAGTCTAAACCTGTTGAAATGAATGGGTTTAGGCTAGAATAACTAAATCAGCTATGCAGAATGTTTAGTCTTACTTCCGTTTGGACTTCAGAGATACACCAACAAAAGAAATACAGAAGAGTAGATCAGTTTCAGTCATATAACTGCCTCTGTGAATGAAACTACTCTCAACAACTTTCTAGAAATTTTTGGTAACCTCTGCAGACTAAGATGTAAATGGAAGCAATCTGTGTTCTGGCAGGAATGCAGCCAATTTTGTGTGAGCAGGGGAGTTCCCCACCACCACCCCAGAAAGATAAGGTTAATGACTTTTACCTACTTAATCTAGCACTAAGATACAATGCAAAAGCCTTCTACAGTCTTGTAAATGATCAGTGTAAATACTTAGCAACCTATGATGAATAAGAATCACAAGGGTTTGAAAACAAGAAGATCAATATTACAAATATTTGGGGTTTTTTTCTGAACCAGGATACCAAGCATTAAAATACCCTGCAAAATGTATCTTGCTTTCAATTATTGCATCACCATGTAATTATGTTTCTAAACACAGTGTAAACAGACACCTGAGACCAGCTCATACCACAGAAAAGTACCAACCTGCACAAAAAGTGTTGCTGAATATCTGATCATTCTCTGAAGCTGTAATGTTTTGGGGTGAGGTTGTGACTCGTCATTCAAGCCCAGAGTTAGGATTTTCTTGCTAAATCAAACACATAAATGTGTCAGCAATACCAGCAACAAGAAGTTATAACCACCTCCAGACTACAATCTAATTCTAAGAGAGCTGAGCAATATAACATCTATCTGGTTGATGTTTGCACAATTTAAGTTTAGTTTAAACCTCATTTTTGTATGTTTTTAATTAGTGTTGTTATGTTTACCTGTCATATACGGCTCTGAGCCAGTTTGCTGAGAGGGCTGCATAGAAATTAAATTGATACAAAATTTGTCCTCTCAGAGGGTATGTAGGACATGTACTTGCTCTGGAGTGACTTTGTCAGGGCAGCCTCCCTCCCTCGCAAACACACAGAGAGAAAGACAGACTCCTTCCCCCCCATCCGCCTTACCTCTTCTCTGCTTCTTCTCCCCTCCCTCACTGGCAAACACAGCTAGAAAGAGACTTCCCCCTCCCCAACTCTAATTTTCCCTATTGGTTTCCTATTGGTTTCCCAACCTCCCTCCCTCAAAGCAAGCAAACATGTGTACACACAGACACACGCTCCCTTCCCTTCTCCCCTTCCGCTTATCTGCTCCTCTGCTGCCTCGACCCCTGCGGGTCACACACACACGCGAGTATGCACACACATACACACACTCCCTTCTCTCCTCCCTCCTGCTTACCTGCTCCTACGCTGCTATCTCAGCCCACACGGTTCACACAGCAAGTGCCTAGGCCCCAGGAGACAACGTGGCTCCTGTGAAGGCCTTGGGGGCAAGGCAGCTGCTGCCTCAGCCCCTTCAGGTTGTAGAGCAGCTGCCCAGGCCCCAGGGGCTGGTGCAGCCACTTCAAATGCAGCCACTTCAAATGCCTTTAGGGTGGGCCAGCCGCTGCTTCAGCCCCAGCAGGTTGCGCAACGGCTGCCCAGGCCCCAGGGGCTGGCACGGCAGCTGGCTGGGCCCTTCATCTTCTGGCATGGGTGGAACGACAGATGTCATGTCCGTCTACATTTCTGTTTGACAAGGTGCACCAGAAGATGTGCCCCACATCAATAAACCACAATACACCTGTAAATCTTCCTACTCACAAATAGAGCTAAATGCTGGAGATTAAAAAGAGACAGTGTAGTGTGTGTGCACTTGGCTTGTGGTAGGCACATGACAGTATTTTATAAGCATTTTTAAGCCTGTTAATTCTATCCAGTCATAAAACTGTGTTACCTCATGTACATGCAAAATCAACAGAGACTAAAGTTTTATACTAGATTTAATTTCTACAGTCGCATCAAGTCAATTTCAGACTACAGCCCCACAGTCCAATCCAACTGTAGTCCCACTAAGGCAGTTATTACCATTTACTGACTGAAATCAATGGCCATCACTGTGCTCAGATTGTGCCCCAAAGACACCAATCATTGCAGAATCTCATCCCAACAGCTGGTCTTTCTTACCTTAAAGCATCTATTAATTCATACATTTTTTGCACCTCCATCCTCAGATCATTAGCATGTTCAAGACTGTAGGTTGTCTCCCCAGCACTGGAAGAAAGCAGGCTTGTTACAGACCTCTGGATACAGTCCTCATTGATACAGCAATTATTTTTATATATGAAGTGCTCTGCAGTCTTTAACTAAATTATCTTACCAAATTGCAAACCACGGGCCGCTCAACCAAATAATGTGTGAAATTAACAGATCTTTAAGTAAACTGCTATAAACATTAGTGCAAATTCTTAAGTTATTAGTTTTCCTTCAGCCCTTAACATTACACCAAGAGAATCTAGAGTTGTTTATCAAAACACTTCAGCCTGAGCTTCACTGTCAATTCAAAGGGGATCCAAAGATGTCAGCAATGCTGAATATTATGGATTTGTGGACACACTCAGTACCTTTGCTTTTTCGACAACAAAAGCTCCCCGTTTTAGATGGGGAACCAGCATCCTTCATGATTCATTCTATCAAGCACAAAGAAAACAGGCATCCCTGTACCTAAATCGCCCAGAGCCGTAGGAAAGGGCGGTATAAAAATCTAAATAAATAAATAGACTGACACAGGAAGAACACTGAAGTAAATGCAGAGGAGCCACCAGAAAAAGGCAGAGGTGGATTTTTGCTGCATTCCCTTCCAATCCCCAAGAAGTTTTCCAAATGTGCATAGACACACACACACAAAGCAGACTGCCCCAGCATTTCAGGGGGCAACTTAGGCTGCATCAGGAGGAAAGTCACATCCTACCAATGGAAATCCCTTCTGACCAAGAAATACTCCATGGAATCCTTGCCCTCATCATTCAGGTGGGCATTGGAAAGTTCACTAAGGCATTGAAACAAAACCCATTAAATGCTACGATTATGTTCTTTGTGATTATAAAGCAAATTATTATAACAACAAACATTTCTATCACTACCATTATCTGAAGAAGTGCGCACACACAAAAGCTCGTACCCAGCATTAAGCTTTGTTGCACAAAGATACCACTGGACTCAAACCTCACCGTATTGCTTCAGACCAACATGGCTATCCACTGAATCTACGCTTGCCTGAACATCTCCTAATGTGTTAGAACATTTCAAAAGGGAATGGCATCAAACCGAATTTTTTTTATCAAACTGCGACAAAGGAATATATCATGGGAGCACGTCATTATTTTACAATTAGTATGCCAGAAACATTCTCAAGCATCTGCTTATAAATTTTCTCTAACATTATGATAGTTCTCACTGACTAAAGGCACATTCATACATGCATCACACAGAACCTGCATGGAGACTTCTAGGACTCCAAAGGTAGAGTGTAAGGAGAACCATATCAAAATTATTAACACGCAATATTGGACTTTAGCAAAATATCTGTAGACATCTTTTTTCCTTCTTCATGTGTTTTAAAGAGAGCTTTTGTATTATATTTTAAAAGAAAACGTAGCTGGAAAGCTTACTTTAATGATTCTGCCATCTTTATATATTCTGGGGCCTTCTGATCCACTTTTTCCATGCAAAGTCGGAGTTTCTTGATTAATCAATAAAACCCATAGATTAGTTCTTATCCAGCATCCAAAGACATGCAGAATTATTTAGCATTTCTATTTTTCCTACTCTGTATATCAGATCTTTTTATAGCTGCTAGACTGACAAACCAGAAGATTTGTACAATGCCGGTAATCATAACTTACTGGATGCAACAACGCCTGTGATAGCAAATGACAGATTTGAAAAAAAAAACATTTCAAGTTCAAGCACATCTATCAAAGTGGCCCTGTCAATGATTAGCGATACTTCTAAGAATTGCAAAACTAAGGTTTAATCTGAACCGGTAAACCACCAGAATGCTTTCTTCCATTGCTTGGACCATCATCTGATACGAGATTCGTCCTCTAACAGCCTGGGCCACATATGACCAAGCAAATTGAAGAGTTTCAGTTCTAAATCCTCAACATTTTGTTTTCAACCTAACTTCACATTCCATCAGAAAAATGCCTCTTTTTAAGAAGACCTCCTAAATGAAATCGCCTTACCCGTCTCCCCGGTTATCTCTTCAGTGTCTCATTTGCAGACTGCAGGACCCAGGAAAGGCTTATTTTCTTTGTATCTTAAACCAGGGGTAGTCAACCTGGGGTCCTCCAGAGGTCCATGGACTACAATTCCCATGAGCCCCTGCCAGCATTTGCTGGCAGGGGCTTATGGGCATTGTAGTCCATGGACCTCTGGAGGACCCCAGGTTGACTACCCCTGTCTTAAACCCTAAACACTGCATTAGGCTCTATTTGAATAATGGCTAAAAATACTCTGCAACTTATCCCAAGTTCCATTTTTCTTCCACTCGCTTCCAACCTCCCTCCTCCGATTTTACAAATGCCACTTTACCTCATAGAGTTTCACAATGTCTGGCGTGTGCTCTTGCTCATCAATCTGCTGCTCCCTTTTGAGCAGGGTATCTTTGCAGTGCCTGCAACACCGGATTCGATCATCATCCCTTTCCTCCAGGACAGAGCTCACACTGTTCATACTACTAATGCTGCCACGGCGAGAGCCATGGACACTGTTGGGTGAGCAGTTTGGGCTCGTATGAGAGGCCAAGACCTCCTTGCTGGCAGTGGTGAGCTTACCTGGAAGGACACATCAATGTCTCATAAGGAACAGAAGGCAACATCCACTTTATAGGGCACTGGCCTGGAACCAAAGTCCAAGCACTCAGCTCAGCACCAGTACCTGTCCGAAAATGGCAATAGCCTAATTTGCAGGCTATTGTTAGGAAGAATTAAATCAAGATTTTTCTCTGTCATGCAAAAAAATGATTTTTAAAAGAAGCATTATTGTACAGAACTACTGGGGTAGTTGGATACTGAACAGCACAGCAATACAACTGCAGGACAGGTAGGACTAATCCCTAAGCAGGGTTTGTTCCAAGGATAGCCATTTTCCAAAGACTGAATCATTCCTGTTTTATGGGTTGGATCCAGATTAACCTTTCCACGCGTGCAAGGATTTCTGACCATGAAGAATGACCGCCCAAAATGTCCTCCAGACTTCTTGTTGGGATCCTCTCTTCCAAAAGAACAGGATTTTGTGGAGCATTTCAGGCTGCTATGGAAGGGGGGGGGGGGAAGGAATATAAAGTTCTGTGAACAGTAATCTTTGGCCCATAGAAATATCCAGTCTGGACTCAAGCCTACAACTCTGCTACCATTTAGCAATATCTCTAAAGTTGCCAACCTGTTGTATTTTTTTTAAGATTAATTATCCATCGACATGAGTTTTCATTGGATGATTACCCTAGTTACAGAATCTCACGCCTATTCCTTAGAATAATGCACCATGTACTGTATTCATGCACCTCTTGGACTGTCTCTCAAGGGATCTCTGTCGCTAGCTAACTGAGCTCTGTGGTGCATCAGGCAACCGGCTTCATGCCTGGCTATCGTTTTTCTTCAATAGAGAGGCTTCGCGTTCTCACCATGCAAACACACATAACTTGTTCTTATTTAAATTAATTGCTTAAATGGGAACTTTGATGCCATATAACCTTATGGAGGCATACCAGATTCAACTGGCAAGAAAGAAGTTGAAGATCTGATTTGGCTGCACACAAATCACCTGTGAGCTTTCTGTATCTTTGAGAGAAAGGCAATTTTAAAAACAAATTCTATTACAGCCATTTTATAAATTGGACTTTTAAAAAGTCTGACCAGATTATTACGTTCTCCAGGTGGACTGAGTCCGTCTGTAGACTGATGAGACAAATCATCTTGATCTTAAGATAAACAGAATGACCAGGAATTATAATGGCGGAAACTTGTGAAAACGATGTGCCTTAGCTATATAAATGTGAGTTCATGGACTTACAGAGTAAAGTGAGTATTTTAACGTTTAAGCAACACCCTTTATCAGCAAAATGTCTTGTAAATTGGAAGGCAGGAGTTAATATATGGAACTATAAACCATAGGATTGCAAATATATTTGAGAGGAATTAAAGCAGAATTGGAAAAACATCGCTATAGGAACCCAAATTACTTATACCGCACCACTGTACTCACTTGCAAAGGGAAGGCTGACCAGTTCCATGCACTTCTTGCACATGATAGACCCACAAAGGCGGCAGTGGTGACGTCGGTTCCGAATGCTGAACTTAGTACCACAGTCGGGACAAAATGGCACATCTTGATCGTTAACCCAAGGCACAACAGACTTCTCTATTGCTGTCATAGGATGAAAAAGCCGTCAAATAAAATTGCCGATGTCCCAGCTGGAAGCCACTAGCAAATGTCTAGGCTGCTAGCACCTACCTCTTATCTTCGCAGAATCCGTATTGGTTCTGTCGAAGGAAGTAAGCTGACAAAGGAGAAGGACCACAAAAGAGATCAGTCAAGTATTGAGGCAAAATTGCAACTGCACAATGCTTAAAAATACCATAACTGGCTAATGAAAGAACCAAAATCTCTGCCTTCTTCTTGTTCCTTTTAGAACCTTCTAGACTTTATAAAATCACCCTTGTGCATAACTTTGTTACCTCAGTGCTGGCCAAACATTTTAAGAGCCACTACAGCAGTGTCCATAAGGGAATACAGGCAGGGGAAAACAGAAAGAAAATTTAAGCAGACTGGTAAGAAAACTCTGAGACAATCTGTTTAAGGGGGAGGAGAGAACTATGTATAGCAAACAGAGGAGGAGGAGGAGAGCTGATTTTTTGTACCCCACTTTTAACGACCCAAAGAAGTCTCAAAGTGGTCTAAATAAGTAAAATAAATAAATCTTTATTCCTCTAAACCAGTGGTCCCCAACCTTTCTGAGGTTGGGGACCGGCAGGGCATTGGGGCGCGGCCCGCGGCCCACGCATCGGCCGCGCCCACGCATCGGGCCGCACTCACGCATCGGGCCGCACCCGCGGGCTGTGCCTGCGCATCGGGCCGCACCCACATGGGCGCGGCCGGCCCTGATTCCCTCTCCCCGCCCTCCCGCAGTAAGAAGCTTCCCGGGCAGCAAGCCTGCGACCTGGGAAGTTTTTTACTGCGGGGGGGGGGGAGAGGGAGCCGCGGCCCGGCGCCATGGCCTTCGCAGCCCGGCACCGGGCCGCGGCCCGCAGGTTGGGGACCACTGCTCTAAACCGCTGTTCCAACACAGTTCAGGGTGTATGACAACATCATTGCAATAGCCTTCCCTTCCTCTTCACACAACAGGCACCCTGTGAGGTAGGTGGGGCTGAGACAGCTGTGAAAGAACTGCTCTGTGTGAACAGCTCTGAGAGAACTGTGACTGGCCAAAGGTCACCCAGCTGGCTGCATGTGAAGGAGTGGGGAATCAAGCCTGGTTCTCTACAGGCCACCACTGTTAACCACTACACCAAGCTAGCCCTCTTTGTATCTTAAACCAGGGGTAGTTTGTATCTTAAACCAGGGGTAGGAAAATAAAGAGATTCTAAAACTTCAAACCTCAAAATTAACGTAGGCACAAAACCTGCAAAGGAGAGCATAGAGGATTTCACAGTCTTCTCAGTTCTGAACACACAGTCTTCGGAGCAGGAGGCAGAGTCATTGTATGTGATAGCTGACGGTTCCGCCAATGGAAAATGGCACTAAAGCTTCATCAGAAATACCTTTACAGATTTTAGACCCACATAATTCATCTCATCTCCAGATTTTCTTTGACAAGAAAATGCTGAAGAGATAACACTGGCTACTCTGCCTGCACTCAGCAATCTGCTCTAAAATTATAATTGGACCTTGGGCAGCAAAAGAACTCAAAAGCAGTATTTGTAGCGTATAAAAATGGTTCAGGTACAATTGCTAAGCATTTCTACAGGGGGAGAAGAAAACAGCCAATTTACCTTCTCTAACCTGATTATTAATTTATTGACTTCCACAACATAGTGATCAATTCTGGCTGCTCTGTGCTTCTTAAAATCGGCAAGATGGCTCCTTCCAGCACCTGATAAAAAATAAACAAGTCAAGAAGCTCTCTAGGTCCACTCGATTTTATACCCTCAGTTAACTGTTATTTTTATTATGATCTGGTATCTCTGGCTCTTTGTTGCTGCTTGTGCACTAAATCCAGCATGAAATAAGGGCATCTTAGGTTTTCTGTGCTGTTTCTTGTATCCTGATGCAGCCTTCACTGAGTCACAGAGTACTTGCTTCCACCGATAAAATGGCATTATGGCTGCTGCAAGTTCTCCCAAATCTCTCCCTTAATAAACCAAACCCCCTTAGTAAGAGAGATATTCCTAAGCACTTTGAACTTGTAATTTGTATGTTCTTACTGAAACTGAAACAAGGCAGCCCTGGGATGTTTGGGGGAAAGGTGGGTATATAAGTATTGTAAACATCCAGTCACCTACAAACTATAAAAATCAGTTTGCATATTAACCTTAAAACATAATTAAGCAACATATTCCAACTGCACCATTTTTCAGGGACGGGCAAGAGACAAAACAGCAAGTTGTTCACTGTGTAATGCAACATTGTTCCCCAGATATATTGCCATGTTTCAAAAGGCACACTCTTCTGAAGGCACCCATTTTCCTGTTCACCACTGTGTTATGTTAAAGGTCCTCCTGGCCTTCAAGAACATCATAGGGGGTAATGCCAACTTTGACTTTCTGAACTAGAGGCCCTACTGCACACAGATCTTGCTACATTGGACAACTCTAACCTAAGCGGTGTGCCTCAAAGATGTCACAGTGTGGTATCAATACAACCAGCCTCTTATGCTGTAGCTATGGCCAAGTTCCCGGGCAGATCCCACTCTTCACATGATTCATGCACCCCACTTTAGGTTTGCAAAAGAATGCCATATAGCGAGCAAATCAGCATGCCACACAAATTTTAAAAACAGAGACTCGTACAGTATAAGTGCAATATAAACTGACGTGACAAAGCATAAAGCTAAGCAAACAAGCTTAAGAAAAAAAACGAAGACAACAAAAGTCTAATGGAATTTAATTATCTATACGTTGCCCTAGAACCTAATAAATTTCATTCAGTTAAATTGCCAGTTGATGCTTCTTAATTTTAACATCAGTAGAGACAGAACCTACTGGACATAAGAGTGTGTTTCCTGTGGAGCTTTTCTGTTATGCCCACCATTCTTGATTAGTTACCTAATTCCTGGGGTTCCCACATATATGGATCCACTCCACCATAGCTGTAAGATTCATATCGCTCCTGAGGACCTCCATCACTTCGGTCATCTTCTCGTTTCAAGAGTTTATTCTTTGCTTTTTTTGCTTTTTGGACCAGATCTGAAAGATGGTCAAATAGTAGATAGGTCAATGGGCTTAGAAGGGTGTAACTCTGTTTTGGATTGTGCTGCTAATTACACTATAAGAGAGCTTCTCATTTCTCATACGCTCTTTATGCTACTTGTCTCTGAGACCCTGACCATTCTCCTTCTCCACCTGCAAAATCCTGGGGGTTTTCCCACCAACTCTTAGGAATGTTATGCACATTAATCAGACGTTTGCAAGAAACCCTGAAGATGACTAGAGCTATGTAAACGCTTCACATAAGAACACAGCTCTGATAAAATACTCCTACTTGGCTCAACCTAGTGGGAATACAAATGTGTCAGTTAACCACCAAGTTCAATTATTGGCAGCTCACAGGAATATGTTGTTCCCTGAGACAAAGGCTTAATTTGGAAAGCAATCTGTGAAACAGAACACTGGACAAGAGCGTTTTAAAGGTAGTGTAGTGACGCATTTAACAATCTTCAGAGAGCTGGGAAACAACTTGTTACAAGTAAAGGAAATTAACACCTCAACAAAACCACTTGCTTCTTGCAATTCACCAAGGCTGTTTTGAACAGAGAGAAGTGCCTCATAAGTAACCACTGAATACCAATTCTTATACTTCATAGCCAAACCGGTTCTTGAGGTCTGGTTAGTCATTTGTATACTAAATGTTTTAAATGCTATGGCCATTAAGGGTTGCCATATTTTATCCTTTGAGAGTGCTCCTAAGAATCGTTTTCTGAAAACATTGTGTGTGTCAAAATCACCAAGACAGTAGGACTCCAAGGCAAAAACATCCTAATTGTGTATGGATCCAACAAGTTAGAAAAGCTGACGTGGTATAGTGGTTTAGAGTCTCAGACTAGAATCTGGAAGATCCAGGTTCCAATCCGGGCTCATGCCATCAAAACAACCTCGTATGATTGTTGTAAGGATAAAAGTGAAGGAGAGGAGAATGATATAAAGTACTCTGGGTCTCCAATGGAGAGAAAAGTGGGATATTTTATTTAGATTATACCTCACCATTCCCCGAGGGCTCAATGAATTAAACAAATATGCATAAATATTTTACAAGTGACGTTTTAGATCCCACTTTGGAAAGCAGTGTCATGTGGTTAAACAGCTTCAAGTAGTAAAGAGCTCAGAGACTGTGACACATCACACACAATGGGTTGATCCCAGGGTTCTTTTCTATAATTAAGGGCTGCAAAGAAAGGCTCTGCCATTAGCAGCATGGAGCCTTTAGATCCAACCTATGGCTTGTTATGACAAACTATGCCAGTTATAATATAAATTGCCAAGTATAATATAAATTGAAGATTTAAAATTGAGGGGGGAAGACAGAGGATAGAAGAAATTACAAGCCTATTTTAATGTATTTCAAGCAAGATATAGAGGTCCTAGCCTATGTTATTTTAAACTCAGAGAAATGATCATAACTGGCATCCCAACAGACCAAATTCAGTACACTTCCTATTGTTAACCATTTCAATCCAGTTTTTGGCTTAACCTGAACCCCTCCTCCACATGCATAGCCAGAGCCAAACATGGAGGAGTTTAAAGGTGTATCAGAATCTGTCTTTAGATAGCTTTCTGAATACAAGAATACAAGGGGGAAAAGGCAAGAGAAGGACTGCGAATGCAAATAAGCACAAGTGTGTGTATCCCACATTTTAAATAGTATGGTCCTCTGGTCTTGTTGGAGAATTCAAGTTTCCAAGTTCCATCAAAATCTTCAACAACATAAATATTTCACACCTGTATACCACCACAGTCAGAATTTGAATTTATTACAAATTTGATTTGCCATGAAGAAAAAACTGTTCCTTTTTCCTATGAGAAAAGCTCCATTAAAACCTAAAGTATATATACTTTTATCAACCAAAGACCCTTATATCAACAAGTAAGCCCAGTGAAAGAAATCATCTTGCCCATTCTGTTTTCAGAATCAGTGGCACAGCTAGCGCTATTTTGTATCAATTAATCAATGCTTCTAATTACCAAAAAAGCTGGCTACAGCCTTTGCTTGCATATTGCATCCTTAATTTTGCTATGTGTTCTATAATCCACTATAATCAAATTATTTCAATAAAGGAATTATCTCCTGCAGTGTTCATTACAAAAATCTACAGCCTTATGTTCATCAGTGTACTTAGTATGTTGAACTGATCCTGCAACCAACTGTCCACCTGCTAGTTATTTGCCATTCCATTCTACCTGATGTTTGGTGCTACTCAAAAGGTTACATACACCTACAGTTATAAAGAAAAAACGGCTTAGTGAGAGCTATAATTTTACCAATCAGCCATGACACCAGACATTTAGAACAATACAGAGCAGATACAGTGTTTCTTACTTCTAAGCTGTCCTTTGACATCTTTGTCTTCACTTGAATGTTCTTCTTCGTAATGAGACTGGAGCTGATAAAATGACTGCAAATCCTTCAGACACAAGGGGCACAGAAAGCCCTCTCGCACCTCCCCAGGGTCATCAAATGGAGGTGTGTAGCTTGCTGCCATAGTGGGCCAGGGACTCAAAAGCTAAACCGACTCCAAATCTCAGCAGCGTTGAAGCAATGATATGCCATTCAACATGACGGAAGGACTAACGGAGGGAAAATGGTAAAGTGTGCAAAGCATTGCCCTGAAACAGACCCAAATAATGATTTTAAACAAAATGAAATCACAATTTTTTTCTGATCTTTTTCTAATTCTTCAACCCGCCGCCCTCCTTGGTGGCTCAAAGAAACCAAGCTGCTATTACAGAATTAACTAGGGAGAGAAAAGGGGTACACTTTTAGCATATCTCTCCTGCATTGTCTGACTATTAGGTTTCTGTCCTTCACTCTGCACAGGCATGTATTATTAAGTTATTGAAACCTGTAGACACCAATCAGTAAATAATTTTAAAAACATTAACAGTATAACAGAAGCAGTAGCAATAAAAATCCTGAGAGTTCAGTTGTCTACCAAAGGTATGAAGTGACAAAGAAGTCTTTTAGCTTATACCTCAAATCCAGTAAGATTGAGACCTCATCTTACCATTTTATCTAATTTAGGAGCCTCCTTAAAATCCTCTAATAAGCTAACTATCCAAGAACGTTAAGGTGATTTCCAGGAATGAATGGAATTCCATTTATGGAATACTTTTTCCAGAACCATTCATATGGGCTCATACTTAGTCTCAAACGAAAGATTATCATTTTGACAGACAACTGAACTCTCAGGGGTAAAAGGGATCACTCTGCCTAGCAAAGCAGCCTTGCAGGCCCTTAAATTGTTCCAAAGGGGTTGCAAAACAGAGCTGTTCCACCAGACCTATGATTGAGGCCTAAAGCAAAAAAACATCAAAACACAGCTGGCCTCTCCGCCCAAATCCACCCAATCAAACTGCATTCAAAGATCATACTCACAACTTCCTCTCTCCATTCCTTGGAATAGGAGACAGACCAAGCAGACTAGTGTTATTTATTGCATTTTACATTGAATGAATTTAAATTTTAAACTTTAATTATATTATTGTATTTTAATGTGTTTGAACAGCCCTGAGCCTTAAGGGAAAGGTGGCATATAAATACAAAAATAAAATAAGTATTGCTACTGGTACTGCTACTGATTTTAATATTATTTGGGAGGTTTTACTAGGATTTGTGTTCCTTGTTCGTCAGTGTTTACCGTTTTGTTTATCCTGTACGTGACCTTGAAGAAAGTAAAGTAATTAAATGAGAACCAAGCCTGAGTCCAGTGGCACCTTTAAGACCAACAAAGTTATATTCAACGTCAATAAAACTTTGTTGGTGTTAAAGGTGCCATTGGACTCAAACTTGCTTCTGCTGCTTCAGACCAACATGACTACCCACCTGAGTCTTCCAGGTTCAAAGCTCCATTCTGGAGGGCACTGAGCCAGTCACACACTCTCAGCCTCACCCCACCTCAGCCTTCCTCACCTCGAGAAGGTGTCTTTCCCATGACCAAGCTGCTGATATGTAACTAAACTAGAAATGCCAAAGACTGAACCTGGCCCCTTCTACTTGTAAAACAGCTGGGCTGATGCAGAACCCCAGTCAAAACACCCAGTTTTTTCATAGTCCTAGTAAATCAGCAGTGGAACCGACTGCTAAGGCGGTGGCGAGCTCCCCCTCACAGTCTTCAAGCAGCCTCCGGACAGATCCTTATCCTGGATGCTTGGGGCTGACCCCGCATGGAGCAGGGGGCTGGACTGGAAGGCCTGTCTGGCCCCTTCCAGCTCTTCTATGAGAGCGAGCGGAGGATGGCTGCTTTGACAGGCGCTACTCACAGTCCTCAGGGGGAATGCCCAGCCAGACATCTGGGAGATCCCTTCCAGCCACGGTCGCCCTGGCCTCCCACCCCAACAAGCACCTCCACGCGGGGCTGGGTGGGTGGGGTGTTGCTGCCCCCCTTCCCTTGAGCCGAGCGGCAGAGGCCGAGGGCAGCCTGACCCGCGGGGGTGGAAAGGCCCCCTGACTCGCACCCGGGAGGCCGCGGCTCATTCACACGAGCACGGCAGGAAGGAGGGAGGGGGCGGGCACGAGCAGCCCCATCGCGCCGCCAGGAGAGGCCGGGTCTCACCTCAGCCTCCAGAGGGCGGCCACGGCGATCGCGTCGGAAAGGCCGGACCCCGCCCCAAAGGACCGCGCGGGGGGGGGGGGCGCTTCTCACGGGCGGCAGCCTCCGGCCGAGCGCCGAACCACCGATGAGCAGGAGGGAAGGAGGGGCGCTCATCCGGGGCGGGGAGGCCGGGCGCGAGCCGAAAAGCCTGGCTGCGGCGAGTGTCGAAAAATCGATGAGAGCCGCCGCAGCAGCAGCAGGGCGGCGAAGGGGAGGGTTGCTCTGGCCAGTGCGTGCAGATTCCGCCTGGGGGCTTTGGGGTCGCTGGGTTTGGACATTCAAAAGGTCGCGGGAAGATGCGAATTTGTTAATTCGTTGACGCCATTGATCGAAAGCGTGTCCGAAAGGGGTGTAAACCTGTGCCAGATTGCCCTAATGTAGTGTAAGGAAATCAAAGTGGCACAAAGGAATGTCAAAAATAATTTTAAAATGCGCTATTTATTTACTTGCCGAGCTGCCTTCACAATTTTGCGAAACAGCCCGCTCGTTTACTAATTTATCACGCGCTTGTGCGAAAGAACGCGGAACTATTTGCACCGTCATGCTTTTGAATGTCTAAAACGGGTAGTCAAACTGCGGCCCTCCAGATGTCCATGGACTACAATTCCCAGGAGCCCCCTGCCAGCATTCGCTGGCAGGGGCTCCTGGGAATTGTAGTCCATGGACATCTGGAGGGCCGCAGTTTGACTACCCCTGGTCTAAAAGATCCAAGTTTTAAGCACTTTTTGTTTTAAAGCAGGTGAGCAGTATTGCGGTGTTAGAATAATCCCTGTTCAGAAGTAAGTACATCTAGTCCCCTTTTATTCAATGGGGCTTATACTTAAGGAAGTGTTCTAGGATTGCAGTAAAAATGGATTACAGTCACAAACCATTCTTGATCATTTACATTTACAGCGTCTAGCAAGTTATTTCTAAATTTAAAAGCCAAGCAGTTGATAAAGAGGTTTTAGGCATAAGAACAAAATTTACCTTTAAAAGAAAGCAAAACCCCAGTGTTTCTCTCCGAAATCCTTACAGCAATGTTTGCCTCCAAAACTGATCGGGGAACAAGATAAAATCATGAACTTACAGCCTAATATTCTTTTCTACTTGCAGAAGGCTTTGTTGCCCATGGGAGATGGAAGAGAAGTGATTGTTACAGTAGACCTCCCCATCCACTTCACTCCCCAGGGTTCCCTTTAAAAGTTCCCTTCAATCTTAGTGGAGGTCTCAGTGTGGTAGAAAGGTTAAAATATTTTTTTGAAGGTAAAATATTTTTATTAAATTATCTCCATTCTACAACACACTTTATATACAGCTGATTTTTCAAAATATATAGAACTCTTTTATGTACAAATCTTTCAAGTAACTAACTCCAGCTTACAAATTACACAATTGAACATTAGCAACTTTGAACATTATAAATTACAAGATTCAAAGTTACACCAGCCACAAAACAAAACTAACAGTTTGTTATTTTTCCAACAGTAAAATATAGATACTGTCCCCTACCTCCTTATATGATCGGCATTTCGCAACCCTCCAGTAGAAAGGGTCTATTGCACTGGCTAAGGCTATCAGCATGAGCTCTTGGGTGAATTGACATTTCAACTTTCTGTTACCCATACAATTAGCCAATTTAGGTAAAAGAAAATAATAAATCATATTATTGAGCCTCCGGGGAGGGCGGTATAGAAGTATGATAAATAAATAAATATCATACTAGCTACCTAGGGCAGTGGTGAATGACCAGTCTTTGCAGGTTTTTAAAACTGGCGTTGTTGAGGATGTCTTAGGGCTGCCCCACACCAAACTCCACTTAGAAATTTATTCAAAATGTTCCTTGTGGTGAAGGTTTGTAGTGGTGTAGACCTGCCACCCTCAAGAGGGGCCATAAGATCCCCTAGTGAACCCTGGTACATTTGAAGGTGGCCACAGACTGAAAAATGTGAAAGAGGAGCCCAAGGGATTTATGGAGGACACTAGTAACTGAGCTGATGAAATACGTTCGTATTGTGCATGACATCATTAATTGCTAGAAAGCTTGGCCTCCATGAAAGGGAAAAAAAACCTATGTTATCGGGGAATGGTAAAGGACAGGAAGGCCTGGAGGATCATTGTCCATCGGGTTGCGATGGGTCAGACACGACTGCAGCTAACAACAACAACAACAACAACAACCTGTTCCCTTCTTTGTGTTTGTATTAGTGCATTCAGGGGGAAAAGAATGCCCATGCTTCTCTTGGTCTAATGTTCTAGAAATCTGTCTTGTGTATGTATAAAACAAGGTATATCGAGTCTAGCCTCAGGGCTCGGTGCTCGGCCCGATACTTTTTAACATATTTATTAATGATCTAGATGAGGGGGTGGAAGGACTACTCATCAAGTTTGCAGATGACACCAAATTGGGAGGACTGGCAAATACTCCGGAAGATAGAGACAGAGTTCAACGAGATCTGAACACAATGGAAAAATGGGCAAATGAGAACAAGTTGCAATTTAATAAAGATAAGTGTAAAGTTCTGCATCTGGGTCAGAAAAATGAAAAGCATGCCTACTGGATGGGGGATACGCTTCCAGGTAGCACTGTGTGTGAACGAGACCTTGGGGTACTTGTGGATTGTAAACTAAACATGAGCAGGCAGTGTGATGCAGCGGTAAAAAAGGCAAATGCCATTTTGGGCTGTATCAACAGAGGCATCACATCAAAATCACAAGATGTCATAGTCCCATTGTATACGGCACTGGTCAGACCACACCTGGAGTACTGTGTGCAGTTCTGGAGGCCTCACTTCAAGAAGGACGTAGATAAAATTGCAAGGGTACAGAGGAGAGCGACTTCAAGTACAACGATATAGGTTAGATATCAGGAAAAAAATTTTCACAGTCAGAGTAGTTCAGCAGTGGAATAGGCTGCCTAAGGAGGTGGTGAGCTCCCCCTCACTGGCAGTCTTCAAGCAAAGGTTGGATATACACTTTTCTTGGATGCTTTAGGATGCTAGGGCTAATCCTGCGTTGAGCAGGGGGTTGGACTAGATGGCCTGTATGGCCCCTTCCAACTCTATGATTCTAGTTAGCTTACTCTTAGTGTATACCTTTTTTCGCCTAGCTCGGCGCAAGCAGCCAACCTACTGCAGGAGACCAAGAAAAGGTTGAGAATTACTGGTGTAGACAAAAATCCTCCAAATGGTGCTCTCAATAAGCTCGCTGCATGGAGGCAGTGCCACAAAGTCCAATTTCAGTAGCCATCTTATGCAGTTGGGTGTGTACTGAACTGAGGCACAGCCTTCTTTTATTACAGGGTAATAGAGCCTCTTGTGGCGCAGAGTGGTAAGGCAGCCGTCTGAAAGCTTTGCCCATGAGGCTGGGAGTTCAATCCCAGCAGCCGGCTCAAGGTTGACTCAGCCTTCCATCCTTTCGAGGTCGGTAAAATGAGTACCCAGCTTGCTGGGGGGTAAACGGTAATGACTGGGGAAGGCACTGGCAAACCACCCCGTATTGAGTCTGCCATGAAAACGCTAGAGGGCGTCACCCCAAGGGTCAGACATGACTCGGTGCTTTCACAGGGGAAACCTTTACCTTTACCTAGATACGATATTTGCATTGTCAGTGTAATACTCTGAAGGCTAAATAATCTCAGACATGCATGTTTTGCTTGCAGAAATCAAAATATCTTGATGCAAGAAGGCATTTGGAGATTAAAAGATGGTTTTGCTCAAAACATGAAAAGTTGCAAAAACTGAGTGTACATAACACTAATTCACTTGTGCTTGATCTTTACATGAATTGAAAAAGTTAATGTTGGAATGCCTATTAGAATAAGAGCAGGTGACCCCCAGTACATATGCCAAACAGTAGCGTACCAGACCATTTTGCTTGGTGTCCAGTTCCTTATCAAAGCAACTAATGCAAGTTCCCGAGGCTCTGAACGTTCACTGGGCATGGAAGGCAGTGATCATGGCCTATGCCCATCATTGCACCCTAGACCCAGGTGGCCACTAGGTGAGCCTTGAGGCACTGGAAGCATCATTAGGGCTTTGGTTGCTTCCAGTGAGCCTTGTCAAATACAGCCCCCCCCCCACTCCCTATTTTTGTTGGCTCACCAACTGCTGCATTAGGTTGAAGTTGTTTTTCTTTGCATTTGGGACCCAAAACATGCCTTCCGTTTCCCTAGCACAAAAACAAAAATGAAAGCAAGGGAGACAAAGGGCAACCAAGAGCGAACAATAGAAAAATCCCAGTGTACAAAAAGGTCAACCCAAAATATATAATGGGTAATGTACACGCAACATAAATTATTATTAAACACCTTATCACTTTATTAAATAATTCTTCACTTACAGAATTAAATCTCACTACCGTTATATACAAAATCTAAACATGAATGACACATCATAATGATTCCCATAAAAAAAAAATCTTCTAACTTCTAGGTCTCCATGTTGTGTCTGTTGAATCTTCAAATACAATCCAGGAAACTCCCGGCTGGGGCACCCAGGAGATACCAGAAAAAACTCCCCAACAGATATTGGGCCCACCTGTTTCGCACATGCTTTATCTAGTACCCCAAGGAAGATATACCAAATGTACATAGTTTTGTACTACAGTATCTTTGTCAGACGGCTCTGTCTGTGCAGTGTGGATTAGCAAGGACCTACAAAAGATCTGTCCTAGTGGTGAGTTGGGTGTGCTGAAACAGTGTGCCCCATGATAACACTAGTGTCTGGATCACTTTCTGGCAAGCAGATAGAAAGGGATTTCACAGCTCAGCAAAGTCTCTATTCTATTGATTTTCCAATATAAAGAAAAATAAGTTCCAAAGAACAACTTGTAGCAAAGTGCAAGACCATTATTTGAAAAATTAAATATATATATATGTCTTCTTTTAATTCTATCCTGTCATCCTGTTACATTTGGCTGTTCTATAAATGGCTGATTTTGACAACTAATTTCCCTTCCCTTTGCTTCTATCTGCCAATCTTATCCCTTGTCTTTGTTAATTTTCTTTTATCCGTAGCACTGATTGGCACTATTATGAATGCGTTTTCAGTGGGTGCCGATCTAAAACATAGTCTACTCATTCTGTCAGACAGGATTTAGTGTCTGTTAATCAATTAGAAGTTTCAGGATCAAATGATCAGAGGCAAGAATGGGAGGACTGGTTATTATCTGTTCCACATAATATATTTCTGGTAAGTATGTCACCAGGTACCTTGGCAGGGGGAAAACAATGTGGTGCATAAATGTGACCTATGACATAAGATTGAATTGAAGGGCAAAAGCCATTCCTCAGACAACAAACCAACTCATTGTACATTGTGCAATAACTTGTGTAGTTATGTTGCCAGTTTTTCACACAGAAGAACTTGGAATATGACTCCCCTCTACAACCTGAAAAGCTCTTTTTTGCTTTGAATTGTGGCTTGCTTCTTAAACACATTAATGTTGTCCCCTCCCCTTCCTGTTTGATTCTCAGTAGCATATCTTCCAACAGGGAGAATGTGAAGGGGGAAGCTGTTTCTTTGACAGTCATAAAAACTTTACCAATAGGAACAGAGATGACCTTGTGCCAGGACCCTTTGACCTGTTAGTAAAAGACTGAGAAGCATCTATTGCTAATGACGGGATGTAAATTCTGGAAGAAGGGGACACGGGCTTGGAAGGTGAGAAGGAAAAGCTACTACAAGAAACCTAGGAGCAATGAAGCAGGTGAGCAGAGAACATTTAGAATAGACCAGATCTTTTCAAGGTTTCAGAGAACTCTTTTTTGGGGAAAGCAACCCTTGAGCAGTTCCCAAGAAAAAAAGGGCTTATCCTGAATCGAGATGAAAGGGTTCATCTATCTCTAAACTTGCGTAGTTGTTTGTACTACTGGGAATTTAATCTCCTAGGGAATACTTGTGGGGGAAATTTTGTATTAGTAAATGTCATTAAAATATTCAGATGAAGTAGATAATTTGTAGACAAAGTAGGTAATTGGATTGACACTATCCCAAGGGGTGTGGATATTGTTAGTATTAAAATAGATTAGCACAAAGCGTTCAACCACAGCATGAGTCACTGAATAAGTAAAGTGATGTTCTATGTAAATTCAGTCGGATATCAAGCACACACTGTTTCAACAGATTGTTCATTTTCTCACAGTAGCATACTTTTCTTAATGGGAGAATTTCGTCTTGAAATTGTGTGTTAAATGTATTAACTGACGTGACCAACAATTGGTTGTGACCCAGGATTTTGTGGAGGAGGGGTTAATCTGAATTGATGTTTAGGAAATTTCCTGCAAACATCAGGGATTAATAGTAGAACAAAAAATTCTACTGACAAGGATTCTCACTCCTTATGTGGAACATCCACGTAGGGGGTGAGAATCCTTGTCCCCTGCCCACTCCCCCCTCTTATCCAGACTCCCTTTCCCTCCTTACCTGTCTTGCTCCTGGGGCCCATGGCTGGGCTGGACTCTGTGGCTGGGGCTTGCACTGAGGCCCAGTCTTCCAAGGCTGTTCCTGCTCTCCGGAGGGCAGGAGCAGCCTCAGAAGACTGGTGGCCATAGCACCAGAGCAGCGAGGCCCAGCACTGAGGCTCAGTTGTTGCTCTGGAAAGTGTCTTCCGAGGCCACTCCTGCTCCTTGGAGGGCGGGAGCGGCCTCTGAATTCTGGCAGCAGCGCTGGCACTAGAGCAATGAATATGCCTCAGTGCTAGGCCTCACTGCTATGGAGCTGCTGCTGCTGAAAACCATCTACTGGCGCACTCCCAAAGGTGGGATAATGGACATCATGTTGATTATCATTTCCGTTATAAGGACCGCAGCAGTAGATGTTCACATCAAAAACCTTCAGATTGTTCAAACACAGTCATGGTCAACAAACCTTGTGCTTTGAAATAACCTTCAAAATGTCCCAAAGATTGCTAGGAACCTCAGGGTTAAACTGGAGTTAACGTGAAAGCACCCATCTTGAATACAGTTTGACACAGCTTTTACGTTGTGTCCGCATAAGGCAAGTTGTTAAGAGATAGCCACTGTGTATGAAAATGAGATTTAAGAATGCCACTAGATGGTGCAATCAGCAAATTTGAAATAAATGTTTCTATTCCTAGGTGCGACAGTAGATCTGAGAGGCACAACAGATGAAGTGGTATACAATCACTGAAGTAGAAAGTAGTTTATGGAGTACCTCATGGCACTGAGTGGCAAGACATAGTAATCTCAGGTGAAAGATGGGACTGACAGAACTGCTTTAATTCTCCACAATGTCTTCTCTTACTTTCCAAGAGTGATTTTCTGGGCATTATTTTGGACCTACTATGTTTGTTGTTCTTTTACAATGAAAATACTCATACATTGAGATTCCTGGCTTTATATGACTAGTGTAATATTTTACAAAGGGACTTGCCTGGATAGATGTTCAGGCTTGCACTGAAGAAGAAAAAAACTGGATGGCATAATGTATGGAATTGCCAGTCTTGGATATGAGATATTTGGATTCAGATGCCACTTAGCTCTGAGAGGTTTTTTTTAGCTACCAGGCCACTTCTGTCCCTTTAGCACTTTACAGGATTGTTTCTAGAGCCAAATGGAGATGTTCATGTGCATAGCCCAGAGCTCTGTAGAAGAAGGAGATGACAGGGAAGCTGGATCTTAGGAGATATAGCATACGTGTACATTTTAAGCTTCCTCTTAAATAACCTAAGTAACATTACAGTTCACTACAGCCCACACCTTTTTAATATAACCTGCCAATAAACATTTCATCAAATGTTTTATTTTCTAGATCACTGAATACAAGAAGTGAAACATGCTAGTTATTCTGCAGAAAATTCCCCTTATTTGCAAATGCTTTAAAATAAAAATTCTGAATGACTGATGTTACCCACCCTGAGCTTTTTGGGAAGATTGGGGAAGGGGGAAAAAAGTTTAGAAGAAGAGTTGATTTTATACTCTGCTTTTTACTACCCAAAAGAGTCTCAAAGCAGCTTACAATTGCCTTCCCTTCCCCGCCCCACAACAGATACCCTGCGTGGTAGGTGGGGCTGAGAGCCCTGAGAGAAGCTGCTCTGTGAGAACAGCTCTGGCAGGACTGTGACTAGCCAAGGTCATACAACTGGCTGCATCTGGAGGCGCTGGGAATCAAACCTAGCTCACCAGATTAGAAGGTGCTGCTTTTAACCACTGCAGCAACATTATTGTCTGGTTCTTGAGCAAGGAGATATTTTAGCTACATGTCTGATGGACTGGCTCTCTAAATAGGTCTCGGGTGGTCATATATTTTAGGAAAAGTTGCACATTGAAAACAAGCAAAGAGCCAAAGTGGTAAATAATCAGAAGGTAAAACTTTCTTTTATCATTCAATTGCAATCTACTTGCCTTAACAGTAATATGCTGAGTGCATTATATTAACAATTTCTCAGGTGAATTTCCCAGGCTGCTACTTGTGGTCTTTTGAAAATCAGCAGCATGGTTCTGTTGGTTTCATTTGTGTGGAAAGTAGAGCTTCTACTATTCTCAGTTTGAGAGAAATAGCCACGCCACCACTCTTGCAGCAAAAATGAACAGGAGTTTTTATTCTACTAAGCTTTTATGGCCAATACTCCACTTTTCCAGATGCATGAGGTATATTTTATGGATAGAGCCCATAGGGATAAGGCTCATCTCTTCTTGTATCATTTCAAAATAAATGAAGATAATATAGCATTCCATATTCTCACTGAACAAACACCTATGTAAAGGTTATGAAGAAAAAAGTAGTAAACAGCATATTCATGCTGGAGATTTCTTTTGAAGTTCTTTTGATGGACAAGGGTGATTATTAGATCAGGAATACAGTATCCTGGAAAAGTGAAAATTATCTTTTGAATATTTCCATTTTTCTTCCTCCCTATCAATATGAAAAAGAGCCTCTTGTGGCACAGAGTGCTAAGGCAGCAGACATGCAGTCTGAAAGCTCTGCCCATGAGGCTGGGAGTTTGATCCCAGCAGCCGGCTCAAGGTTGACTCAGCCTTCCATCCTTCCAAGGTCGGTAAAATGAGTACCCAGCTTGCTGGGGGGTAAATGGTAATGACTGGGGAAGGGAATGGCAAACCACCCCTATTGAGTCTGCCATGAAAACGCTAGAGGGCGTCACCCCAAGGGTCAGACATGACCTGGTGCTTGCACAGGGGATACCTTTACCTTTACCTTATCAATATGAAACAAATATGAATTACAACATGTGAAATAAAGCATAGGGATAAGGCCCATCTCTTCTTGTATCATTTCAAAAGAAAATGAAGATAATCCAGCATTCCATAACTGTATTTGTGGAGTAAGAGATCAGCTCTTTCATTATTTAATATATTTGGTCATAAAACTGTAAGCAGCCCTCCAAATGTGACTAAAGCGGTTGCATGTCAAGGGTGGGTCAGATTTATTCGAACATTTAGCAATAGGCATTTTACTTGAAGTAAATCAGTGTTTGAGGTGCCACAACTACAATAAATGTCTGGTGCGTTCCTATAATTCAAAGATAATTTGTATGGTTTGAGCGATTATTGAAAGAGTAGCTTATTCAGTTTTTACTGAGCATCTGTCAAGATCAGTTTGGGAACTGCACAGTTGCAAGTCCATACCTGTTCGCTCAGAACTTGAGTTTCTAAATTTCATTGCCATTTCCTAGTCTACTCCAAATGTAGTATTATCCAACAAAGACAACAGTAATTAATATTCCTGTCATAGTACCTGACAGAGAAATATTACAGTACATCAATTCAAAAAGGCATTCCTCATACTTAAGCAGTTTCCATTTTTTATATCAGATATGTGTCTGTTTTGGGGCATAGTGACTGACCTGTCTGTCTAATATAGAACACAAAGGAACACTGTTGACATAAGTTGGCATCGTGTCATATTGGAGGAGGAACAAGTATATCTAGGCTATTATGACTGATGTTATTAGTTCCTGTAATAGTGCTACCTGACTAGCTATGGGAGCAGATATGTTAAGTAGATATTGTTATATTGGTTTGTTACAAGATCTGCTAGCTTTGTGCTTTGGTTAGGTGGCCCATTTTTGATGATAAGCTGTCGTAAATAGGGAAGTAGCCAGCAGCAAGGAAAGGCCAGCCTAAAAATCTCAAACTCATGCCTAAGTTCAGTTTGATCATTGGCCTACTTGATATTATTAGCCTCCATTTCAAATAGGAAAAAATCTATTTTGACAGTCATAGAACAATTAACCTAAAAATTATATACCTGTCTGTTACTAAATGATAAGAAACTGACCATACTGTTTCTAAGTGAACATATCACCCAGATAGGGAACCATATCTCTTCTCTATTATTCTTCCTACACTGGTTTCTACTTAAACTTCTGGGTCTAATTCAGAAGACTGGTATCGACTTTTATATGTCTTAGGGCTAGCATACCTTAAGAACCACCTACACCTCTATGAACCTACCTGACTGTTACAATCATCTTTGGAGGTCCTGGAGCTCTTCTGCATGATGGAAAAGCTGATGAAAATTCACTAAATACATCATTGTTTTTCTGATCTCTGCACAGAAGAGTTAATTTACTCCACAAAACTGATTTTGCTCTGCATGGTGAACTGCCTCTTCGGTGCTTTAAGCGTCTTTTAAGCGTTGTTTCTGAAAGATGCTTTTCACCTATTTGTTTCTCTCAGCCACTCATGTAAGTCTGAGAAGCTCCTTAGTTATGCAGATCAGTGACTGCATTAGAGAACAAAGCGGAGTTGGCAAAACTACAGGGGGCAAGGCTATGAATTGTTTCATGCAGAGAGCATTGCAATGTAGTTTTTCAACAGACTATATTCAATGCAGAACAACGATTGTAATATAATAAAGCGGTCTAAACTGGTTGTTTTTTAAACTGTTTTATTTGGCTCCGTGCAGAATGCCTACAGGTTGAGGTGCCCCTGAGGCTAATCAATGGCAACCTGAGAAAGAGCATGGTTGGTTGTGGCGCTAAAATTATGGAATTCCCTTTCCAGGGAGAATCATCTGTCTTCTTCTATCATTGTCTTCTCCCAATGCGTGAAGATCCCCCCCCCCCCCCGCCAGCTGTCCATACTGATCCTCATTGACTCTACATTTTGTTCACATATCTTTGGGTTTAAAATATTTTTAATTGTGTTGTTCCAGTACTTTGAGGATATGCAAGTAATTATGCTGTACAAGGAGAAGGGGCTCTGTAAATAAACTGATTTTAGATTATTGTGGATAAATTAATTTATTTAGATTATTGTGGATTAATTAGTTAAATATTAATAAATTTATGCATTTACATTAATAAATTTATGCATTTACTAAGTTTACACATGGTATTAGAAGAAGAAGAAGAGTTTGTTTTATACCCAACTTTTCACTAGCCAAAGGAGTCTCAAAGCGGCTTACAATCTCCTTTCCTTCCTCTCCCGACAACAGATACCCTGTGAGGTGGGCCGGGCAGAGAGAGCTCTGACAGAACTGATTTGTGAGAACAGCTCTAACAGGACTGTGACTGGCCCATGCTGCACCCAGCTGGCTGCATGTGGAAGAGGAATGAGGAATCAAACCCAACTTTTCAGATTAGAGGCTGCCACACTTAACCACTACACCAAGCTAGCTCTATAGTTTTAGTGCTGTTTTTCTCATTTGCTGCTGCTGCACAAAATGCTAACCGGTGTGAAATCTCATTGTGTGGCCAATTGCAGATGCAGTTCCCTTTTAAATGTACATGTTCTCCTAAAACTAATAACCTGTCTAATGATCCAGTGCTTTTTAAAATAAAAAGCCTCACATCGGAGAGGTCTCTGTTCCTAGGTAATAGTTTGATGCCAAGCTAAAGTGTTTTCTCATTCATAGGAGAAGGGACCCTGGTATGATTGATCTGTCTTGTTTGCAAACCCATCTGTCAAAATGACAGGATACGGTAATTTATAGGCACTGTAAACGGGAGCTTGTCAAGTGCTTTTCAAATTATTTGCCTATTAACTGCAACAGTGCTGTCTGACACCTGGGGACAGCTCACACCCTCTCTCTATTCCTCTATAGGATCAGAACAAAAGTCTTTGGCTTCTCCACAGAGGAGCCTTCAAGCTGCTGCACCATTTGCCAGTTGAAATGCTGAGAAGCCCAGGTGACTGTCACGTCCTACCTTCCCACCACTGCAGTGGCACAGAGCCCTTGCTAAAGCCCATTGGGAGGTAAGGTGCCTTGACAAGGTCCTCTCTGCATAGAGAGTGGCAGATTCTGTGCAGCAGCCAGCTGCATAACACTTATGCCCAGTGCTTTAAAGGATCAAGTCACTGGCTAAGATTGCAATCCAGATGTACCAGAAGCCTTTGGTCTCCAAATGAGCTTGAGAGGACCTTCAAGCCATTTCCTGAATCCAAAAAGTACTGTGGAGATTGACACAAGAGCTTTTCAAAGGAAAAAAAAAATAACTCCACTGCCTGCATGCTATAAATCCCTCAAATTCCACTTCTATCAATCATGATGCATGGTTTGGTGACGTGTGAGCTCATGAATTATTTCAAATTGTTGGTAATCCCAAGTAAAAGAATCAAGGTCTAAAGTAATTAGGATGCCACTGATATGCTAATTGAACTACACTGTAACTTTTAGAAGAACCTATTCAAATAATAGCCATGTCACTTGGAATAGTAATAGGCTCTCTAAGGTACCATTTTTCTTTCTTTTGCTGAGATCCAAATCTCTGTGGATGTTATGTCCAAGGAGCACACAGAGTTCTGTCCAAATTCACTTCTGTGTCAGGGAATGTTCTCTGTGCATCTTGCTTTTGCACACATATTGCTTTCCCCAGCATGGTTGAACCTGGGGGTTTGTGCAGAACTCTATGTGTAAATTGAGCTCTGTGGGCACACCAGGTATTGTGGCTTGGAGTGTTTACATCTCCTGGTATTCAGCAGAGTTGTTGTTTAGAAAATCTCCTGGCAGTACCTGCTTCTTAAAACTCCAGCTGCTAAGATGATGAGACTGTATTCTTTTAGATAAAGACTGTATTCTTTTATACAACAGCCGTGTACATTCCAGGGCACAAAAAACAGGCTGTGAGCATTTGGAAATGTAAAATGACATCTCCCCTAGGCCTGCCTCTAAAAGATGGCAAAACAAGTTGATGACTGGAAGTTTCTTGCTTAAGAGTTCAGTTCTAAGTGGAGTCACACCTTTGACTTCAGTGAACATAGCTGGCTGTAACTCTGCTTAGAATTGCATTGCAACTTTGCTTTGGATGACTGGTGACTACTAGCTACTTTTCCTGGGAAGACTCGATGGGGGGGTGGGGGGACTGCCAGCAATTTAAATGGAGCCTGCAAAAGAGAAACAAGACTGCTTTTGCTGCTGGTTGTCAAAAAGGAGCGCTGTGGTGTTATGTTCTGAGGCTCAGTATATACAGGCCCATCGTAATGATGCTCCAAACTGCAAAAGCACTCAAGTGATGTAGAACCCCAACCATGTAGAATCTGGGGAGGACTCCTGGACATTCTGTCTTGTATTGTGAGAGTAGCCAGCAATTGAAAGGGGAAACACCGTATTGCTGAAATGAACACTTTACTTTGGGTGATATTTCCATTAAACTCCTTCAGATGATGAGTCATTAAAAATAATAATAATAAAGGGTTACTCGGTACCACACATCCCGAAAGAAGGCACAGCACGTACTAATTATAATGATTTAACATGGAGGACGAGCACTTGCCACAGCATCTTGTTGTGTGGGGGGCACAATCTCAGTGATGAGGTTTAAAACGAATTGCAAGAGGTGCTAATTATACAGCTTGTCCCTGTCTTCTTAACCAAACGGGAAGTGGGGGGGGAATCAAGTTTAAAGAATTCTGTAAAGGTCACAGCCAGGGAATCTAACCGTTTTACGCTTCGTTTGCTGGCATTTCTGAAAATGGAACTTTGTTGCCATAAATTCAGAGGTGCACTTCATGGCTGTAGGAGGATCTCGTTTCCCCCCCCCCCTTCAAATTTGTCTTACAGTGCAGTTGACTCAGGAAAACTCAGGAGTTTCACTGGACTACACCCAAAGATTAGTTAGCCCAGAGTTCTGTTCCTACAAGCAGGTGGTCCTAAAAAACCCTACAAACATACCACTAATGCGAAAGGTTTCTCACTTGCTGGCTTTCTGTAATTGCCATTCATAGCTCCTGTCTCAGAACATGGAGGTTCTATGTCGTCATATCTAACAGTCATAGATGTACCTTGTTAAAGATCCTCACTCCCTTTCTGTCTTGGGGTCCTGGTGCCATTAACTGTTTTGTCAAACTCTTTGTTTCCTTTCCCTTGGGGTAAACAGGGGTAGGATTCTATGGCCCAAAGATCAGAGCTTATAAGAAATGCCCTCAAGCAACTTCTGGATAGCCTGGCTTGATCCCCTAACCTGAATGTATGTGTACTTGTGGGGATGCAGAGTTTACCTTTTTGCACTTTGCCCTTCTCCCTGGGGAAGTTGTCTTCATTATCCCTTTCCGTGGTAAATTCATGACCAAGAAAGGCTAAAGTCTTGAGGGTAGGCATTTCCAACAGGTCTATTCTCCAGCCTCCCAAAGATTTTAAAAGTTTTATTGATTAAACACGTTCCCAGAATGCACAGATCTTTGGAGACAAATCCATAGGCAGTTAGAATAATGCACAATACTAGAAAAGGGACAAAATGCATCTGCTAGCCAGATTTACTTAAAATAACTAAACATCTCTCCTTTCCCTTGAAAGACGGGCAAGAGTTCTATCTCTGTGGTATAACACTTATTGAGAATTGTTCAAGGAGAAGGTGGAGATCCCTTGAAACAGAAGGGCTGGCAACGTGGCACCCCATGGACCTTCCCCCTGGCTTGGGACTTCCCTTCCTAGGTCAATCAAAACTTAGGATCCAATTTCAAAATGGCCTCCAAGAAGACTTTTGGGCAATCACTGCAAAAGTATAGATTAAAGAGGGTTTTTTTTTCTTTGCACTCTCTACCAAAATTAGTCCAATGTGGAAAAGTGAAGTACCAGGTGCAGAGGGGTGAAGACCAGGAACATTTTACTGGGGAAATGACTTTTCTTCCCCTAAACTGAAATGTTTTCTAGCCTTTCTTCATAATGAAGGTGTTCTAACCTCTGGAACATTTTTGTACCTTTTCCAACTTTGCAGTTTTGTTTTTGAGTGCACTGTACCCAGCATTCCAAGAGTGGGCATTCCATAGATCAACCTCCTTCCTAATGATCTCTGGAGTAGAATTTACCTTTGCCGTTGCTGCCAGACACTGAGATCACATTTTCATTGAGATATCATCAGACTTCCTTTTCCGGTCACACACTTTCTGTTCCGAGTCCTTCAGGGCGTTGTTGGGTCTTTTTGTCCTGGTATGCAGTGCCTTTCACTTACCCAGTTTGGAAAGATCTTCTTGTAGCTGTTCCTGATCTATTTGATTTTCACCATCCTGAATAACATCTCATCTGCCAACTTGGTAATTTCTCTTAGGTACAAAGTGGTGTGGATTTCAGATATTTTACTGCCTCATAGCCTTTCTGCCCTAAAGCAGAATCTGGGGGGCATTAACCTAAGACCCACCCTAAAGAAGGTGACTTGGCTTCTTATGATAGATTGTATTGTATTGATCAAAGACCTGGCAACTAAGGCAGAAAGGCAGTAACTCTCCACCAACCGTTTTCCCAGCCATATGCATAACCTCTGAATGTAGAGTTTCCATTTAGTAATTGTGGTTAATAGCGATTCACCGAGGCAGATGATACAATCAAACGAGGAAAACGTAAGCACAGTTCCATCACCACATTTACTTTCTAGTTTCCCTTTTCTGAAATGTTCCTGGCTAAGGATGCTTCCAGAGACCATCCACACCCGATAAAAAAGTGAAATTCTTACCTTTTGTAAATGCCATATTTTTGGCCTTTTGCATAGCGTCATGAACATCCAGCATTCCAGCAGCAAACCGGGAGCTGCATCCTCCATTTTAAAGCGCTTGCAGAGGAATCGCATAAACTGGATTCCCCCTGCCATATAGCGAGAGGAGGAGAGCAGCCAGCAATCTACTTGCAAAAGACACGTGCGTTACCAAAGTGGCCAAAGTAGCAAGATCTCCAACTCCAGTGCCCGCTCTCGAGCCCGCCTCACTTCTCTCTTCACCCGGAACAGGGCTTTCTTCTTCTTCTTCTTCTTCTTCTTCTTCTTCTTCTTCTTCTTCTTCTTCTTCTTCTAATGCATAAGTCTCAAAAAAAATTAGCTCGCATTGTAGTCTCTCTAAAAGAGGGGAAAAGGTGATTGGACACCTGTCTTCATTGACAGGCAGAAGATAGGGTGTGTATAGCGCGTTCCCCTCTTCTGCCATTTCAAGCAGGCATGCGAAGTGGCAGGAAGCGTGAGATGGCAGCAGAGGAGCCAGCAGATGAGGAATTCCCTGAGGCGCATTTTTTTCTTAGCATTATGCCATTGCGCTGGCATAACGCTATTTTTTTTTCTGTGCGGAATTTCCCTGAGGTTACCCCTTCAGGCCCAGAGTCCTGTTCTGTTGAATATCTAGCACGTAGCTAAAGGATGAGGCCTCACAATTTAGCAACTTAGCTGAGGAATGTCCATTGTAGAAGCGAGGTCTCTCTTTCATGGGAGGTCCTGCCATCTGCTGCCTGCTCTTCATACTTCAGTTATTGGATGTGCTGCATTGTACAAACAGCCTAAGTGGCTACATCTTAATTTTGGAACATGATGTCTTTCCATTCATTTATCAATGTACATTCACAATAAATAGCAGCACTTTTTATAGGTTGCCCATCAATGTGGTTTCTGTCGGATTTTCAAGAACATTTTTCTGAGATGCAACTTCAGGCAGGTTTTTAGATTACTCAGACAGCACCTTTTTGCACACCTTTCTGAATTGCCATATTATAAAACTTTGAAACCCTGTTGTAGCTGTCAGTGTGAGCAAACAATTTTAACTTCAGAGTCTCTAGCTAATGGCAGTGAATGCACAAAACAGCTAGATGGAAGAACCAAGCAATATTTTCACCAGGTACTGCAAGATACCAGAACCAGCCAAGCATCACTGTGGTGTTGATTTTTCAGTCTGTGTATGAACTATGTACTAAATGGAAAATGCATCAGTTGTTATTTTGGGGCACAACTGAATTCACATGGAGTAAAACCAATGTAAGAGGGATATGTCCTCTATTGCAGGGGTTGTCAACCTGTGGCCCTCCAGATGTTCATGGACTACAATTTCCATGAGAAATGCCAGGTCTAGATCCTGTGGAGCTTAGAGCAGAGTGAAGCATAGCAAAGGTGCTCACTCATCTGCAAGGGCCAGTGAGAACAGAGTCTCAGAAGCAAGCATGGCCCAGATTCTTTATAGGGGTGAGGATGGACCAACTAGTCTTTTCTGACCCAGTGGTATAAAGAGATTTCCTATGATCATGGTTGGTCTCCTAAGAGCATTGTTCCTGACACAACGTAAAAAGTGCACCAGTGTAATTAGCACTAATGGGTTTGTTAATGGCCACAACCTTGCGCCTCTTCCCAATCAGCTCCCCGAATTGTCTCCAGTTTTAGCATTGACATTAATTTTCCTCTCTTCTGGCAGCTTTGAACACCTCTGAACACATCAGAAAGGATGGACGTACTATTTTAAGAGTATAGTGTTAACCTGCAGTGGTGGCAGCTCTGGATTCTCCACGGTGCTAAGCAGATATGCTGTGTGCATCCACTTATTGGGTGCATCGTTCTTCTTACCACACTGGCCAGGCCAGGCTGTAACACTACGTTTGTCTTGTCTCACAAGTATGTATAACCACAGGATTCCTTAGTCTGCTTACTCAGCCGAGTGCTTTCTGGGTCAGCCGGCAGCAATGTTATCATAATGAGAAATAATCCCCCTTAATTCAGGCCGATTAATTTGACTTTGGAGAACGCCCAATTTATATCCTGTCTATGTTGGATGTTCAGTCATGGCAATCGTCAGCTGGGCCTGGGTTACTCTGAAAAGTCTTCACAGTTTAGAAGATGAGGCGGATTCTCAGTCCCACGGACATAAGCAGCAGACTAGCCATGCTCTTAACTGCATAGGATTAGCTTTCCTAGTATGAAGAACAGAATAACCAAGGCTTGGCTGAATTTCAGATGTCTGGATATTCTACGTATCTGTGAGAGTGCACATGTCGAGATCACAAAAAGTGCTCCAAAAACTGGAAAATGTGGCTTCACATACAATCCTCCCCACTCCCTTCCACTCTTTCATCTGCTTAACATGACAAATCCCCCACATAGGAAGTTTTGTTATACATGTTCAGATTTCTGTGTTTTCTGTCTTGTGATTTAAAAGCAGATCTACCTGCCTTAAGAGACAGCTGTCTGTTCAGCACAAATTAGTTCTATAATTGCACATTCTTTGGGCAGATCAAGATGGTGGATAGTTTCCCAGAGATAACCTTTTCCTTGAGTCCAATGGCCAAAGTTCACTATCACTTTTTAAAGGAAGATGCTGATAGGTTTATTCATGTTGCATTCTGCGTGTTTTATTTTTTAAAAATCATGTAAATGCCTTTCAGAAGCACCTCTGCTATTACTACAGAAAAGGGGTCTTCTACTCTAGGATGTCTATAGTTATTACAATTCAAAGTTCTGACTAGAAAAAAATTATCCCCCCCCCATCACTTAAATTGAAATATTTCCATTTAAGATGCAGATTTATTTGCTTTTGCACAACCAAAAAGGACAAGTGAGTGTGGGACATTGGTAATAATGAATGTTTATTGATTTGTTTATGGCAGAAAAACACCTTTTGTCGACCCAAAGTGAAGACATTTATTTTGGGACAATGGGTACGAAAATCCACATAATGAAGCAAAGACACCTGCTTGCTGCAATGGTAAATGAATACTGTTGCCATTCCTTTGAAATAAAGTAAAAACAGATCAGCTGTTTGAAACCTTGATAATCAAGAAGGTTCTTGCCCCTTGCATCATCTTGAATCAGGTTTAGGGCAAAGGATAATAGCAAATGTCTGATTTGTTGAATATGCATGTAATTTCTCCATGCACATTAATCTTGTTCATTAGCAGAATGGCTGCTTGATCCATCTCACAATCCCCTGTCATAAACCTCACCACATGGAAAGTGGCTGCGAGAGATGTGGCTTTGTGAGTTTGATCCAGATTTGGATGGAACACACCTTTGATGACTAGGGAACACCGGCTACAGGAGTCCCCTTCTGCACAGGCATCATTCCTACTTGTGAAGCAGACCGCCCTTTGGAATGTGCTTCCATCCATTTTATTTGTAGAACTTGTACAACCCAGGATGCCTGGCATAGCAAAAGCCCTTCCCTGTCCCTGCCCTATTACAACAGAAACAGCACCAATAGAGACCAGAGCACTGTGATCGGTGCCTGGTGGGAGCTGTGATGTGAGCCCGTCAAAAAGTACCCTTTTCATAGGAACCCACTTGGTCTGCTTCCAGCTTGGGCATTGAACTAAAAGCATTTGCAGAAAAACAACAACCCCCCCCCCCAAAAAAAAAATAATCCATTTTTATTTAATTGGTCTATATTAGCTTTCTTCCCCAACCCTTCCAGTAAATTCTCTTGTGGCTGAGGGGATTTGATAACCATCTTCAAGTATTTAAAAGGCTGCCATATAGAGGATGGAGCATAGTGCAGGGGGTTGGACTAGATGACCCATGAGATCCCTTCCAACTCTATTCTATGATTCTATGATTTAATTAATCACGGTGTGTGATGGACTATGGAATCATTTTGTTGTTTGTTATCTAGAATAGTAGCTAGTCTGCCTCTTGCAGTCATACTGGGGAATCGTCATTGTATTGGTGGGTCTGCAGTCCCTCCGAGGGCATGCAAATGTGTGACTCACTCCAAGAGTTGTTCTAAACATTCTAAGTGGGCAGAGGAGGAATTAGAAACTGATCGAGGAGGAGGGGACGGGCGCCATGGTGCTGCTGATGGCTGCCCCAAGGTGAGCAGCAGGTTTGAAGGTTCAGGGATCAGAAACAAAATATACGTGTAAAAAAGAATCCTGAAATGGCATCTCCATAGGGCCCCTTTGAAGGGTGCTGTGGGATGTTCTCGCACTGCATGTCCAAGTCTGGCAGTCCCTTGCCTCTGTGGTGTCATCCTAGGCTGGTCCCTTGCCTATCTCATCTATTCACGATCAGCTTGGTCAGCCAATCTGTGGGGCTTTCAGTCCTCCCAAAAATGGGACCCTGATTTTTCAACTGCTCCCCACTCATGCCTGCATGCTTCCAAACTGTGAAGAGCTCCCACCCATTGCGGGAATACATAGACAGACATGTGCATGAAACATATCACAGGCAAACTGGTGAGATATTCTAGTTGGAAGCACTACAAACCTCCCAGGTTATACATGTAGAACCCAGTTCAGAAAAGAACCTGTTGGTGATTCTAGTTTTACATTTCTCTACCGAAAGCCCTATGGAAGGAAACAGCTATAGCTACAAAGCAGAGGGAAATAGCTACAAAACTGTCAAAGGTGCTTCTCTTTGTGTTGCAGGAATACATAGATAGACATGAGCATGAAACACATCGCAGGCAAACTGTTTTGGGAGTTGGTCTGTCCGTTGAGAGCATTAAGGCTCACACTGACTGTTCTCACATCAGGGTAATTTGCATCTTTGCCCCCCATGCATCTCTAAAGAAAATAAATATTGGAATCATCCTTTATTAATGCACTTTATTTTAAGATGTGAGAAAGCCTGGTCATGGACCTTGCAGTGGGACAACTTAGTCCTGTGCTTAAAATCAAACCCACAATTCTGTGCATTGCTAAATCCGGACCATAATCCACGAGGAACAAAAGAATTACCTGCATGGTATGGCAGCAAGCAGAGTCAAAAAGGGTTGTGAATGGAACTTGAATAGCTGGGGGGGTGGGGGATCATTCAGAGAGATGTGAACAATGCCTCATCACACACTGCCCCTTTCTCACTCCTCCACCTCCGCTTCCTCATCCAACAAAGACCTTCTTCCAGGGTGTTGTCGCTTCTCTTCTACCTGGCCTTTGTTGACACTATCTAGCAGCTCCAACAACAAGCTGCCTTTGCTGCAGTCGATGGACTCCTGAGGGTCACAGGGGACAGCGTAGTCTGGGCTCTCTGGACCCAGGTACCTCTTCCCTGGATGTTGTCGTTTCTCCAAGTCCTGCTCACTGCCGTCAAGCTCGTCCTCCCAGCTTCTCTTGCCGGGATGCTGTCGCTTGCTATAAGCCAGGTACCTCTTGCCTGGATGTTGCCTTTTGGAGAATTCATTCGGATAGGCCAGCTGGTTGCTAGGGATCTCTGGGTACAGATCCCACAGGGCCCTTCTGCCAGGATGCTGTCTCTTCTGCAGTTCTAAGTAGCGTTCAAATTCACCGTCTTCCTCTCTTTTCCCAGGGTGTTGCCGCTTCAGAGTTTCTCCATAGGAACCATCACTCGTGTCTTCCCTTTTCCCAGGGTGCTGCCTCTTGTCTACATCATTTAGAGATCTCTTTCCAGGGTGCTGTCTTTTGGAAATCCAGTTCAGCTGAGAAGCACTTGTATCTGTCCAAGAAAATTCCCAGTATTAACTAACCTGAGAAATAACATTATCTCTTCTCAAAACCAGGCATTATTCAGTTAAGTTCAAGCAGGATATCAAAGGTTAGGTAATTAACATCCCTTTAGCTCCTGATGCTCTTGTTTTTGTCTAAAGGATATTTATCCTCCTTACGCACAGAACTTGTTTGGTTACCACAGCAGAAATGGCCATACATGCCAACTGAAAAAAGAAGCCACTGTCTAAATACGACTGGATTAATCATGTGTGGCAAATTGCATTGATGACAAAGAAGAAGAAGAGTTGGTTCTTATATGCCGCTTTTCCCTACCCGAAGGAGGCTCAAAATGGCTTGCAGTTGCCTTCCCATTCCTCTCCCCACAACAGACACCCTGTGAGGTGGGTGAGTCTGAGGGAGCCCTGATATCACTGCTCGGTCAGAACAGCTTTATCAGTGCTGTGGCGAGCCCAAGGTCACCCAGCTGGCTGCATGTGGGGGAGTGCAGAATCAAACCTGGCATGCCAGATTACAAGTCCGCACTCCTAACCACTACACCAAACTGGCTGTACTATGTAGGGCTGTACTGGCTGTATGTATGTATGTACTATCAGATAAGGAATAATTGACAGACTTCAGACAAATTTGTTGAATAGTTTATATTACTATGCTTTGGAATGCTAAACTTTCTGATAAAATCCTGCCTTTTGCATTCTGTGAATCACTATAATAGTAATTTTATCTATATCTTCTATTAGAATAATTTACGGTCTTATCTTCAGTGTGATTCTTCAAGGTTAAAGTATTTAGGAAACTATGTATAGAGCCTGAATTACTACCTGGTAGATATTTATAGTTAGCTGATCTCACTGCATCTTTTGAATATGATTAATGGTCACATAAACTTATGTAACATGTAGATTGATTTGTTTTTTTCTGCTTGCCTCACTGATAATCGAGATATGTAACTTTGCTCAACAATAAGTAAAAGTAACAGAAGTTCGAGCAGCATTAGTCATAGCAGTTATACATGGGCTTGAATTGGAAGTAATGTTAAGCAAAAAGGCTGAACATAATGGGTAAAACTGAATGTAATTTTTGGGGCTCCCTATAGGGTCTTCTGGGGTATAATCTTGACAGCATTCCTATTAGCTACTGCTCCCCACACCTTCCCAACAATCCAAAGAGAGTGATCTATACCAATTCAGCCTGGTTGCTTGTGGATCTATCTCTTCAGTTAAACTGACTTATTCAGAAGTTCTGAGGTAGGTATAGCCTTCATAATACATGGGTAGGTCATGGCTTGGTGGTACAGCATATTTTTTGTATGCAAATGTTCCGAGTTACCTTTAGAGGATCTCAAATTAATGTTACACTTCTTTCGGTTTGAGACCATAGAGAGCTTCTGTCCATTGGAGTAGATAAAAGTGACCTAGGTAGAAATTTCTGTTCCTAAGGCTTCTGTGCAAATCAACCATTATCATCTTGATAAATGTACCTAACTGCAAGAAGCAGTGAACAAAATGGCCCCATTTCTCATGCATGGAATTCACTATCCATGAAGAATGAATTGTTCCATGTTGACAACCAGGAATAAAGAGGGGAAAATCTTGAGAGCCTTTATGTCTATATTTTAAAAGTCCCATGGATCAAAATAAAATATAAGGAAATGGACTCCAGCTGTAAGGATGCAACAGAAACCCCCAGATTCTCACTTACCTTTGTTGGTGTCCTCTTCGTCATCTTCAGGCTTCATGAGAATAGACCTCAAGATAATGTTTTCTGCCCTTTGGAAGATATCGTCCAAGTGACCCCTTTCTTCATTCTCATCATCCTCTGGAAATGGCTGCCCCAAGTTGACACAAACGCTGGTGAAAGCCAGAAAGAATAGCAGAAGGAACAGTTGAGCCGATGGCATTATGGGACTGAAGGTCCTGTGAAGAAAAACAGGGTGGCAGGGATCGGAACAAACATGATGATACGTGCAATCTTAATAATCATTCAGAAAGATATGTGATATAGCTAGGAGCCATAATTCTTCTGTCACAAATCCCATTCTGCTTTAGTTGCCCATGGAAATGATTGCTTGTCCCTTTTAATTTTCTGGACGCCTTTTTAGTGTACATGAGGATTTTCAGATGAATGTGGATGTTTTCCTTTGAGCAAGGCACTGGCGGATTGTATATGTAGATAGATGTTAATGTTCCTTTAAGATCCTCAGTTATGAGAATATATTTTTAACACAGGGGTGACTTGAAGGCATTTAGTGCCTGAAATAGAAAGCTATATAACTTTTTCTTGAAAATTGTAGGATAGGTTTTGTTTCATACCATATCTATTGTAGCTAAAATACATACGTACATTTTTAAACAGAATTCAGATGCAACAAAGGTGGCTTAAATAAAATGTATCTAGTTTTTCAAATGTTGTTTTATACTTTCTATTTATTGAATGTAAAAGTTGTAAAAATCAAAATTGTATGGACACCACCACCACCATTGCTTATGAAAGCAAAAGGGGTGTTCATCTTTATAAACTCAGTACAAATATGAGGTTTTATATTTGTTCCTTTTTTCTTAGTTCAGGGGCTTCATTTGCTGTTGTTTTTAACGAGTTTTTAACAGCATTTAAATAAACATTGTTTATCATCTTTTATGAAACTTTTATTTAAGCAACTGGTCTCTGATGTTTTGGCTAATTGCCCCCAAAAGTGCAAACATTTGGCTTTTCTGAAGACATTGAATTTCTACAGCATTTTCCCAACATAATCCTAACTCTTTCTAATTTAGCAAACTGGCAACCTAATTTCAAGACATCTATTTCAATCAGTTCCGAGAAGTTCCAGTGGCTAAGAATCAACACTGACTTTTTTGATATAGTGGAACTCATTGTTTAAGAAAGGAAACACACACATTCTGATTGAAAGTTTCACAAAGCAAGAAGTCATTCAGAGCAGGCATTCCCTCTCAGCAACCAGTATAATCCTGCTAGCATCAAGAACATCACGAAAAAACAGCTGGCCATTAGCATGCACTTCCTAACAAGAGGGAACTCCAACCCAGGCAGCCTGACAATGAAGCAGAAATGGGAATTACCTTCTGAACAGGAGCTTCAGTCCTTGGCTGGGGTTTCCAAAGAGTTCTTCCCGTTCACTTTTGTTCCTGCAGCTGTTCACACGCCTGTACTTCAAAGTTGCTCTCCTCTGTAGAACCACAGGCGATATCCAATAGAACTGCTGCTGAGTGCCCTTTGGAGAATCAGTTCTTCCCTTCTTATAGAGTGCTGCCTCTGGTAATGTAGGTGATGTGTTGCTTCTCCTCCCTCCCTCTTCATTGATGTCAGCAGTCTGAATTTTGCGCAGATATTAAAATTCTGACCGTTGTTGGCTGACATCACAATGCTGGAGTTTGCTACTTCTTTTTGTTTCAGCAGCTAGCATAAAATCAGAAAGGGTTTAGTTTCCTGTCTTAGCAGGGGGAAGGATCGTAAACTGCTTCTTAAGCAACAATTACACAATAAGGCAGCAGGGGAGCAAATCTGGAAAGAACAAAGCTCCTTCTCTATTGACACCTTCATGATTAGTGTTTTAGTTGTTGCAGCTCATAGTTATCCACTTGTCAGGCTGACTGGAAAAAGGAAAATCATTCACTCAGGACATAATTTTGAGATGCCCCATAACTATGACTAGTATTTTAAATGGAAAACACTATATATCTGTGGCAAAACACCAGATGGATGGTCCCTAGGGTTGCCAACTCTCTAGGGAAAATGTCCTGTATTAAGGCATAATACAGCCTTAATGGGAAGTTATTTACCACGTGATGTTATTTAGTATCTCTGTATCAAAAGTTTTAATGGCCCACTTTAGCACAATAACTCTCTATAAAAGGAACAGGTAAAGTTTCCAGCCTTGATCTAGCAATCTTGAGAGGCATTAGGAGCTGAACCTGGGAAGGGAGAGTGATGTTGACATTGTAGTCATGGCATCTGCATCACTTTAGGAGTTTCCACAATCTCTATGGTAAAGACCATAGAAATTTGGGCAAGTTACTAGAGTGACTCACAAATTCTGTGACATCACAGTATGTGTGCCATGGTTTGTTCCCCGTTTTTCTCCTATTGCTCCACTGAGCAAGTTCAGGGGAGTCAACATGGGGGCTAGCGCTTGCCTACCACTGGCAGGCAGTCACACCCATATAGAGAACTGGCACTGAAATAAGACTCTGGGGAAAGGGGATATGACTTCTCTTTATGCTTAAAGGAACAATATTAAGACCAATTGAATTTTATTTTTCTTTCTTGATTGGTCAATTAAATTCAGGTCCTGAAACAACAAGGTTAAACCTAGAATTTGGTCAAAGCACACATTATTGAGTAGTCTAAATGTAGCTAACCAGGGTGTAAACTGCACCGAGCTTTTATTCCAACCCCAGATTGATTCAGTCCCTGCCCTCTACATAGAATGCGATTTCCGTTTGGATTTGGGGCAATTTAAATTTTCCTTCTGCAGCAAGAAGGATAGATCTTGAGTGACCCTACCTTTATTGTGCGATATCTTGGAGTGCTTTTAATGCTCAATAGATTTTAAAATCCGGATTGGGAAACCAAGCTCCCTGGTAGCGAACCTCTGATAGGCCACACTTGGTCATGTGACAAGCTTGCCTTAAAGGAGAAGCCCCTAATTTCTCTCAACTTCTGTCGGTCCTGGATTTTTCCTCTCTCCTCTGCCTTTTTCGATCATCTCCCCCACCCCTCCAAGAAAAGAAAGAGGCTCCCTGCCTGGCTCCTCTCCCCCCCCCTTCAAGAAAAGAAAGAAAGAGGCTTGGCTCCCCCCCCCCCTTCTGAACTACCCTAACCACATGCAGAAGACTTTCCTGTTTCAACGGGAAGGGGGGGAGAGGAAGACCCGAGTTCAAAGCGATCTGAATTCAACAGGATTGACAATAGAATAAAGGAAGTAAGTGCAGACTCTGCCCAGGTCTCCATTTAGTCAGTTTCTGAATGGAAGACATCTTGGCAATATATCTGTGGACATATATATCCTTGGGTTACATTACAGAAAGGTGGGAGATAAAGAAGTCTCCCTTTCAAACACAAGCAATAATCTTTTCTTTGAAATCAATTAAAGGCAGAAATTAAATACCAAATCTTTTTTCCCTTTAAAAATGTTTTTATTATTACATTCTGTTTTCTTAAGTAAATGAGGAATGGTTATGAATTCATTAGACATGGGCTACATCACCCTCAAAAAACAGCTACTGGTAGAATGCAATTGTGTACATTTTTATTCACATTCTTCCTACATATATTTCCAAATAGGCAAAATGTCAACCCTAATCTGCTCGTGTTTTCGTTAATGTCATCAGCGCAACAGGAAATGACTTGTATGATAGTCTAATAGTTGGGTTAGAATCTGTCTACCAAACATTCAGCTTTCTTATTTTAATCCTTGCCTATCACAGAATTGTTTCATGTAATCTGAGAAGTTTAAAATAACTGGGAGGAGGGGTTCACAAAATACTATGCAGTGTAATTCACGTTATATTAAGAAATAACAAATCTGAATTGGATTTTTTTAAGTTAGTGGAAATGAACTTTCTCTCCTCATATGCTCCCATTCCATCTAAAAAGTTTCTTCTTCTGAGATTTGACTGAAATTCTAAGAATGGGACTACATCTTGAGGGGAAAATCCACAGAAACTGGAGGTTCAGAATCTTCTGCTTTCTATATCCATGAAGATGAGGTTTATTGAGGAGGGGTTTAAAAAGCCACATCTACAAAGTCACCACTCCCCAATGACCCATTATGCACAGGGCAGAACGCCTGTGCTGGTGGCGGCAGTGCTTCATGGAAAATCGCCAATAATGCTTGCCGCCACTGTCAGCACCGGGCGTGTCCCAGCCCAGGGCTACAGAAGGCCCGCATTATGCAAACGCGGGAATTTCTGCACCTTCCTGGATACACTGGGTGGCGGCAGGGGCTGAGGCGGGCCGGCACTGTGCATAATGGACAGCACTGGACCATTCGCCCGGCCCTGACCTCTGGAGCTGCAGAGCTGGCAGGGGCAACCCCCTGCCCCCGCCATAGTGTATGGAGGGGGCCCAGCCCCCCCACTCCCCCCAGCCCCTCCCCACCTCCCCCCCCGGTTGCTGCCGCTTACTGTGGCCAGCAGTGTCCCGGGCCTCCTGGCTCTGGCGCAACGCTTGTGTGCACGCACTACCCCAGGGCAGCCCTGCACGCCCCGCCCCCATGTGTATACGGGGAATCATCACATGCCCAGAGCGATGTCCACACATCACTGGGAGATCACTATTGAGCCCCCCGTTATGTCCCATCACATCCCACCGGTTGTCAGAGGGACTTGGCAATCCTAGTGCCTACCACCCTGCCTCAGAATGTGCCCACAGGCTCAGAAAAGGTTGGGACCCCTACAGTAAGTGCACAAGAATCAGTGGAGATGCCAGGCCAGATAGAATACTCTTCAGTAGCTACCTGGCTCTGCTGCTTCAAACGTGTTCTTCCAAATCTTCTACCAAAGATATTTAAGTCTCTTTTTTTAAAAAATAATAAAATATGAGTACAAATTTAGAATATGTTGGGTGGAATCGTGGGAGAAGATAGAGGAAAACAGCAACAATTTTCAGTCACTGAATCCATAAAATAACAGGAAAGAAAAGCAAGGGGAAAGTAGGCTGATTGAAAAGGCAATACTAAATTTGGGGGCTATATTAAACTACAAGTAACTGGGTGGAATATAAAATCACACAAGCATTTGGGAATAAGCTAACAGCAGTTGAATCAAAAGATTCATACTGGAAGCTGTTCCATTTACGCTAGTTACATCCTCCCACAGCTGGTCCCAGTGCTAGAACCCTCCCTGGAGTCCTTCTGAGCTAGTGTCCCCAGAGAAGGAGGAGGGGAGGGGAGGTCAGTAGAGGGAGTGAGCACAGAGGTTTTCCTTCAGGCAGTGGGGACAGAGAGGAAGGGTTCATTGAGGAACTGAGAGAAAAGAGGGAACCAACTGAGGAAATAAGGCAGAAAGTTCCATATGTTGTCTAGCCCTGGAGTGTATATATAATTCTCAACATGGCAAGATCTGTGGCTACTTAAATCCAGAGGCTGGTGCCATAAACAGGCAAAGAAAATATTTTTACAAACCTGAAGGGAATAAATGAAATAAATAATAAATATGGCTGAAAACTGGGGGCAGATGAAAGACACATTGGTTGATGAGTGGGAAGGAGGGAAGAAAGCAGGGAGAGGTTAGGATATGATACTTGATAGGAGGAATAAAGAGGAAATACTATGTGGAGGGCAAACAAGAGAAATTGAAATTCCCCCCCACCCACAAGTCCTTGCAGTCTTCTGCTTGTCATTTTAGACCTCTGAAGTTGCAAAGCAAGGATCTGGGTGTGAAATGACTCTGTCCTATACCTTCAGTGATGGACCTATTTCACGGTGCCATTTTTCTCTGAGCTTTTGCTAGTAGGGCCCGTGATGATCCACAGCCACACTCTCTCTTTCCTTGCTCAAGGTACTCACTAGGAAGCAGGAGAATCTTTGTGTGTAAAGTAGCTTGGTCCTTTCTCTTGTTTGTGGTAGGTTGCCACTGCTCAAACTCTGCCATTCCCTCACTATCAGTGGCCATGTGTGTTTGTGTGTTAGCAGCCACACACACATCTCTCTTACATACACGCTTACACACATTTACAATATTTTAATGGGGTTATATTGGGGGTTTTAATTTTTGGACTGTCTGTAACCTGCCATGAGCCAGTTTCAGGAACGGTGGGAAATAAGTCATAAATAAATAAATGAATAAATAAACAAACAATTAAAATAACTCTACCCCTCTTAGGAATTTCAGTCTGTGTGAATGAATGACGGAGGGCTTTGGGTTAGAATTTTGGGTCACAGTCTGAAATCTTTGAAATAAGAAAGAGAAATAAAAAGACATTTTTATTTGCTAACAGGTCTAATTTCTAGGAAAATGTAGGAAACTCGCATTGGAACATTAGCAGGAATGTTAAAGAAATGGATCAAAGGAAACAAAATCAAGCAGATAACGGTTATACATAGTCACTAGTTTTACCTGTTCTGTTTTATTCTGTTCTGAGGAACAGACAGGCATCTTTGAAAGACAGGATGGCCAAGACATATTTTGTTTCTGCCAGTCCTTGGCTTGCATACATTTTGCAGCCGGCATGGTGTAGTGGGTAAGAGCAGTGGCTTCTAATCTAGTGAGTTCAGTTTGATTTCCTGTTCCTCTACATGCAGCTACCTGGGGATCTTGGGCTCGTCACAGCCCTGACAGAGCTGTTCTGACTAAGCAGTAATATCAGGGCTCTCTCAGCCTCACCTACCTCACAGGGTGTCTGTTGTGGGGAGAGGAAAGGAAAGGGGATTCTAAGCTGCTTTGAGACTCCCTGGTATAGAAAAGCAGCATATAAGAACCAGCTCTTTTTCTTCTTCAATCTTTTTGCTGGTCAGGAGAGTCTCTCTCTAACCTATTCTGGAACTGGGTTTGAGTTTACACATGTGCTGTCCTACACCACTTCTCAGGACATCTAAAACATCTGTCCATTCTGCTTTGAAAAGGGAAACCATCTCTCTTCAATTAAAAATGTTAGGAGTTTATTGCTTTGTTCCCAGGAAAGAGGACAACCTGTCAGGGGGGTGGGGTTTAGTTTCTGTTGTGGTAAACAAGGTGTCCTGCATTTCCCAGTCATAAGAGGGCAAATGTCACTAGTAACAAATCTGGATTTCTTCTACTAGAAGGTTCTTGGGTGGGGATCTGTCCTGTCATTGGAGAGTTTTTATGAACTGAATTGTTATTGGAAGGTTGAATTTTTTCTTGTGGGAGATACAACTCCCAGCCATTAGTCATGAGCCCTGCGGGATATGGGGGAGCACAGAATAGACTCTTTGATTATGGAGTATCATAATTCTTCCTCTTGCAGTAGCTTCCTAATTGTACATAGTGCGTTTTAAGACCCTAGCTTCAATCCCTAAGGCAGCTCATGTTCAGCAATTATAGCCCCAGCCATTGGGTTGGACAGCTCCTCACATGTCCCTTCTTTTGAAACCTAGCCAGAAGGCTCCTTTATGCTCGTAGCAGTTCCACCTCTGCCTTGGCGTCCTGTCTCACCACTAATTCCAGCACTTGGAGCCACTTGGGTCTTGTGGCACGACAAAAAAACTAATTTCCAGGATCCTTCCTGTTTTGAGGACCACTGAGATTGGGTGTAGCTCTGCACCATACCTTGCAGCTTGTGTATGTTTTGTATACAGACTTTAATTCCCACCAATCCTAAAATGTAAATCATTGTGAAGGGAGATCAAGAAATAGGTGAATCTGTGAACTAACTCTATTGCATTCAGTGTTTCAAGCCCTGGCATCTTCCATTGAAAGGATTGAGTAGTAGGTAAATGTGAAAGGCCTCTACTTGGAGAGCTATTGCTATTCAAGGGGCTGACCTTGATAGACCAAAGGTTATTGCATTCATATAAACCTACTGATTCAAAGTGACTACTTCATTTTCAAGTTTATTGTGAGATTGAGATGATACCTACCTATTACATTTTTATCTTTCTGTACTGGCTGGCTTGCCGGCTTCTGTTGTCAGGTTTTAGCATTTCTCTAATTTCCAAAGATAAGAAGGCCAGGTGAGTTTCAGAAGTCCAGTTAAAGGTCAGGTTTCCAGAAATAATTCAATGCAGTGTCAACAGTTCAGCATCTGATGTATGTGTTGGGCAACTTTATAATCTCATACCAAGACATCCTACATACAGCCAACTTCTCAGGAACAATCCTGCAAAGACTCATCTCCGCTATCAGCAGGCAGCTGGCATTGAACCAGGAGATGTGCATTTTGCCACCTAGCCAGTAAATCCATTCTGAGCTTTCTTCTGTGGCATTCCAAGGATGTAGGTGATCCCAGAAGGTTGGGAGTGTGCAACTGAGTTTCACCTGCTAAAGTAGAGCTGGAGAATGGATGTGACACTGAACCAGGGTTGAGTCAGCACTTTGCTTTTTATCCTCTCCCAGCCCCAAAAAAATCCTCCCCTCTGCACTGTATTCTATTTCCATTTTGATTTGGGGTGCTTTAAATTTCCCTCTGCAATATCCATGATTAATCTGCAGTGACCCTAGCTTTCCCCCACGATATCCAAGAGCGGATATAAGTCACTGTTCCAAGACCTGGCTTTTAAAGCCCTCAGTATAAGTGTAGATATTCTGTGTTTTGCAGATTTACTTCCTGCCCATGTCTGCAATGCTGATGTAGCAAAGCTGTCTTCCCTGATTGGCTAGGGCATCAGTTCAAAGACTTCCTGGTTCCTGGTTACAAGGCTTCCCTCCTAAGACTTATTTTTGCCCTGTTTTAAAGTGACTGCGCTCCAGAAGCCCATACTTCTCTCAGCAGAGATTTGCCTCTTGGATTGATTTTCCCCTCCTCCTCTGGGAGGCTGCTGTCTCCAATCCTTTCCTTCCTCCCCCCCCTTCAGGAAAAGAAAGAAAGATCCTCCTCCGCACTTGGCTCCCCTCCCTTCTCTGAGCTTCCCCAATCAAGTGCAGAACACCTTGTTTCAATTTGGGGAATGGGGGGAGGAAGGTGGAAGACTCGGGGTTCAAACTGATCTGAATTCAGCAGGATCAACAATGGAAAAAATGAAGTGCAGAATCATCCCAGGTCTCACTGCATGACCAGACATGCTTGCTGGTCAGCTTCTGTTGACTCTATGTTGGCTACACAAGACCCCTCCTTCTGTGAGGATTTCTCACTGTTGCTGAGTCCTGGCTGGTCTATGAAACTCGCCTTTCCTCTCAGGAACTCAGGACAGCATGCATAGTTCTCCTCTTCTCCATTTTTGGGCAGAGGACTGGCCTTAGGTCACCCAATGAATTTTATGGCTGAGCAAGGATTGAAGCCAGGTATCCCCAGTCCTAGCTTCACCTCCTAACCACTATAGCACACTGACCATCTGTGCCTAAAGGAATTGTTCTAAAGCTGTCAGTTTAGAAAACTCAATTTTTAAATATTTGAGTCCGGTGGAACCTTTAAGATCAACGAAGTTTTATTCAAGGTGTAATAGCATTTTGTTGATCTTAAAGGTACCTCTAGATTCAAACCTTGTTCTGCTGCTTCAGACCAACATGGCTACCGACCTGAATCCTTTTAAAAACGTGGACGTATTTTGGTCCTTTAAATGGATTTCACATTTTCTCCTTTTTAAACAGGCTATGGATAATGAAATAGAAGCATAATGGCTTCACAGTATTATAAGGATCCTGTCGTCTTTAATCTAGGTATCTGTCACTATTGTTTACTAACCTGGACATCAGGACTCAGGGTCCTCAGGATCCATAATGCTAGAAAATTAGATTCCGGCATCTGCAAGCCAGTTTATTCTGGTGAACCACTAATAAGAAAGAAGAGAGCACCACTGAAGTGAAAGGGACATTGACACAGAATAAATTATGGTGATGATGGATTCTTCAGAACTGGAGACTGGAGCACAACACACAGTTTTCAATATATGCTGTAGATGTGAGAGATTTTCAAGAAAGCAGCTTGTTGAATGTATGTGGTGGGCTGATAATAAAGGACAATCCATGCAAGAATAAAGGGCAAGCATTTTCCAAAAGGAGCCCTTACACTGATTGCAAGTGTACGACCAAAAGAAATGGCTGAGGATGGGACACTGGACCAAGCACCTGAAGTGACCAGAGAAGAAATGCACAGGCTGCTGAATCCAACCAGGTCCTTTACTGGTCTTAACTGGTGTTCTCTTATTTATTTACTAAAAACTTTTGAATCCCCGTCAAGGAAGAACTTTCAGACCAAAAATAGGCAGCCATGCAGGGTCACTGAAAAATGCTGAAAACAGTCTAATAATGAATCAATTAAAATAGCGATCCCCAACCTGTGGGCCACGGACCACATGTGGTCCATCGACTAATTGGAGGTGGGCCGCGAAGGACGCCTTCTCCCCCCCCGACCCTTTACTTCACCCCCCCCGGCCCTTTACAACACACTTCGGGTGTCATTGTCTCCCATCATTCCCAGATGGGAGTATCCCGTTACAGAGAAACAAGCTCAGGGTTCCCATTGATTTTTCATTGTCATGAGTTAAAATTTCTATGAAAATAAAATGTTCCTTATGTTCATTGTTGTGGCGTGTCTGTATCTTATTTTGAAGGGATGTTTAAACATTACCATAGCGATCAGAGAGCGTTAGGGCAGTGGTTGAGAGTAGAGGAGTATACTACCCCCCCCCCACCGGGCCTCAGTAAAATTGTCAAGCGTTGAGTGGTCCCCGGTGATAAAAAGGTTGGGGACCACTGAACTAAAATATCACAAAACAGGGTACAAGTTTTTGGGTTTCCCAGAATTCTTCACCAAAACCAATGAGGGAGGGGTGCATAAGCCTCAAAAATTCCTCACTTTAAAAATATGTTTGTTTGTCCTAGTAATAGGCATTAGAGTACTACAAATAATGGTACTACAGAATCAAGTAACACACGAAGCTGTCTTACACTGAATCAAACCTCCATCAAAGCCAGTATTGTCAATGCAGGCTGGGAGCAGCTTTCCAGGATCTTGGGTGCTCCAGGATCTCTCTCCCTGGAGGTGTAGGGGGCTGAATCTGGGAACTTCTGCATGCCAAGCAGATGCTCTCCCACTGAGAAATAGATAAAAGCAATTTAAAGCACCCAAGCAAATTAAGGCAAGAGCATACAGCTGCAGGAACAAGTGCCTGGAACAGGTGAGTGGATAGGCACAGAAGTCTGATGGATTACCTGGCCTGTGTTACCCAAATTGCTGAACACGTGTCCTAAAAACACGTATCTTTGAGCTTGTGGGGAATATTAGCTCAAATGCTGCGAGAGGGGGGTAACTTAGCGTTATCGGATCATTACCTATGTATACGAGGGTCGAGCACCTGTAGGAACTCAAGGCAAACACAGATGTAAATGGTAAAATATTAATATAAGCTTTTATTGAAAGGAAAATAACAAAAAGACACACAAATAGCTAACACACATACAAGCAGTCATATAGAGAAGGGGGAGGAAGAGTGGAAGGCTTGATAGTTACCTGTCCGAGGAGTGGTGGGTCAGAGGAAGAAGCACGAACCAGCGTGGGAGGTCCCGGGTTGGAAGACACTCAGAGTGGCTGTGTGAAGCCACGGTTTTTATAGGATTTTGGGAAGGGGGCTATGTGACAAGGCTCAGGTAAGCATGTGCTGGAAGTTTCCAGGGTCCCCAGAGATTAGGACAATACCTGGCCAAGTGGGGGGGGGGTGATGGCCGTAAATGGATTTGGATAAAGGTATTAATGGCTCTGAGGAAGAGAGCCATCAGGTCTAGCTGGCAGGGTGTGGGGAGGAAATATCCCCTGGCAGAGGGGCCAAGTGTGAAAAATGTTGCAAGACAAAGGATTTTCCTAGGAGCCCTTAGGCAAACAGGAGGAAGCCAGTCCACTCACTTAGAAATACAATGGGGGGGGTGGAGAGTAGGGCATGGAGGCACCTGGATTTCCAAACCAGTAGCTGAGAACAAGCCTGGGCTTGTCCTGTTTCCTAAGATGGAGTCTGCTCTGACATTGCCCTGCCAGAGTGACTTGGTCTGTCCTGTGTCTAGCTTGCTCCCAAGTCTAGACTGTTGCGCTGCGCTATTGGTTAAGGAGTACAGTGTGCCAAGGCATAAGGCAGGGATCCTGCCATGCGTAACATTCCCCCCCTTCTGTAGTGAATTATATGTCCAATTTATTCACTACAGACCAATATTCTGTGTTAGTGGCGGCAAAGATTGAAATTCAGACTAGAAATTCAGAGAGAGAAAAGTGGGGCCATCTTCTGCCACTACAAAAACTACAAAAACTTAAGCCAAATTAAAAACAAAACACATTTAGGAGGGGTTTGGGTGACTTAAAGAAAGCTGTGAAGTTGCCATTCCTCTTTACCACAACCACTCAAAACTAAATGTAACATACATGAACTATGAACTAGCTAAGCGTGAGGTCTCCACCATATGAATAAAGTAATGAACCAATGCAAACTAATACGTTGAGCAAGGCAATCTAGCAAACAATAGACAAAAAGCAAATGCAGTGAAAACCAAATTCTATGCAGGCAGGAAACTGTGGGCAGTACCTGAGCAATATTTTAGAATGCGAGTACTAGGCGATCCTGAAAATGCTGGCAATGAATATCAAGCAATTACTATGAAGCAGGCAGAAAGTGGTAGAAACTAAAAAGTTAGACAATTAACTAAGCAATGGCTTCTAATAAGCAATGCAATAAGAACAAGATAAAGCTAAGCAATTTAGCAAAACTTATATACATATTTAAAACTGGTACAGGCACAATGCAATAGACAGTGAGTTGAAATACAGGGCACAATACAATTTGGAATACAGACAATACAGTTTGAAAAACTTCCTCCCCCCCTTGTCCCATTGGTAAAGGTGGGAGTGAAGCTGGAGATTCCTTGAATAGTTGAATATGAGGATTGATGAGGATGAGCAACTGGTTCAGCAGTTGAAGATGTTGATATATATATGCATATATATATAAGACATTGCTGGGTGATGTTTGCAAACACATAGAATGGTGAAGGAGGTTCCTCCATGGGGGTAAAAAAAACAACTTTGGCGAGGATCCATTTATGAGAGAGCCACTGGCAAGAGGTTGTGGCAACAAGCAAATAGCTGGAGATGTGTGCAAGTCCGGGTTAGCTTGCAAGTTGATCTTCTTCCCCCCCTTGTGACTGAAATGGCAGGGGAAGAGGCATTGAAGGCACTAATCCAGGGCGTCAGAGGGTATGCAGGGTCAGAGATTGCACATAGAAGAAACAGCAGGCAGGCTGGGCAGTGAGGCTTCATAGAGCAGGAGCTGGGGTAAACAGCAAACATCAGAAGTTCACCAGCAGGTGGGCTGGGGCAGAAAGTGCAGAACAGCAGGTCATGACCACAGGACACATCCATAGGAAATGCAGGCAGAGGGTTGCTGTCATCTTTGACCAGGTCAGGTCTGGAGGTTGGCGAGCAGGAACAGCATGCAGGCAGGACCATCAGGAATTGGTTGTGATGCACAAGCCTGGAGCCTCCTTAGGGCAGACTTGGCAGACGTGGGTTGCAAGAATATTTGAGCGACCCAGAGCGTCAACAGCACAGTGGAGCTGAAGAGCTCAAGGGGGAGACACCCAATTGAGAAAAGGACAAAGATTGACAAAAGTTCAATGGAGAAGTGTGTGCAGCTGCAAAGAGTGAAGCTGCAAAGTCTGTTGAGGCTGGGCTCAAGTAGGCACCCAGCCTGATGGATATACAGATTAGGGAAAATACTCAAAAAATTTAGAGCTTTGAAGACAATGAACTCAAAATGAAAGATTGGAGCAGAGGGGTGCCCCCATAAGTGACTGTCAAAAAGATCTACTGTGGTGGGTGCCCACCATGAACTTACAGAGACTGAAAATAGAATTTAAGAGGAGCTAGATGCCATCTCCAGGGAGGGAGATGGAAATTAGAGTGCAATCATAAGACAAGGGAAGGAGGTTGCCAAACTCCTGGTGAGTTTGGGAATTTGAGAGAAAACTGATAGATTACTATGGGTGACTAAAGCAAGATGCTTTGTAGAAATACACAAGAGGAGAGAAAGTCCTGGAAGTCCTGGAAGAAGAAGATAGTTTTTGGAGGCTAGTTCTACTGGACATGTGCATGCCCGCTGCACTGTTGTGTAAAAAGAAGCATTCAGAAAAGTTCCTGCAAACATGTAGCACATGGTCTGTGAATGAATAGATTAGCAGCTCAAGTACAAATATATATATGGGGGGGGGGGAAAGAAGAATTGCTAGATAGAATCTGGTCAATTGCTTCCTTTTAAAAGTTACATTGGAGTACTGCTGAGGATAGGTGTGGGAAAGAATGAATGAGAGGAACATGAAGAGTCCCATTACACAATAGTGTGTCAAAAGAATTGTGTTTTTAAGGAGGAAAGACTGTTCCTCTGTACATACACAGAGTGCCTTTTCATAGGAGTCAGGCTGAGTGGAAGCCTGAGTACCCAAATGAAAGGTCTGTATGAAGCTTTCTAAACATATTCAAAACAAAAACAAAATTGCAAAAACAGATTTTTCTTAGGAAAAAAAAAGGGAAAAAAGTGTTAACTGCAATTAAAATTTGAAATAGGAAGTAAAAATGTCAGAGGGAAAAACTATGGAGGGAATGCTTTTTCTCAAAGAGAAAATATTTCAAATATTAAAAGCAGCCAAAATTGTCTTAAAATAAAAACTAAAACTAAACATATTTTAGAACAGAACTATTTTACTGTACTCTCCCCCCCCCCCTTAGATTCTCTCTGAGGTAGGGGTCAGTCTTTAAAGAAACAAAACTTCTTCCCTTCCTGATTTGGGAAGAGAGAATACTTTCAGTCCTTTGTTATGTGGATTAGTTGCCTGGATGGGGGAGAGCAAGGCATGAGTCATGGGGCTGAGTGCCTAGGAAGGCAGTTAGACAAAGAGAGTCTGTTTTAAGATTGCAAAATAGTGCCTGTTTCAGTGTGACTGCAACTATAGCTGGAGGCTCTACTAATTGCAGCCAAATTTAAAATTTGGAGGTTTAAAAGTAAAAATGGAAGCACACATGTTGAACCATTATTGTGAACTTGGATTTTGGAACTCTGTACAAGTTCAGAGGCAGGGTTTCCTTCCTGACTCTGTGATGGGGGAACTGAGAATATTTCCTCTTCTTTAAAGACAAGAGGTGAAGCTGGGTTACTGGATCTGCTGTATTTTCTTTTCAATTTATTATCTGTGTGGCTTTGGAAATCCAGTACATTTTGCAAATGGGTTTTTACATTTAAAAGTTCACCCTGGAATTCCTTGTTTTTCTTATCAAGATCCTTAATTTCCAAATCTTGTTTCTGGGTAAGAGTTTTAAATTTCTCTATTTCCTTCTGCCAATCCTTAGGGGATTGAGAAGAAATTTCTATGGGGCTAGTTTTCTGTAGCTCACATCTGTCTCTGTTCCTTTTCTCTCTAATGGCCTTTACAAAACCACACATGAGTACAGATGTTGGTTGGTCATGATACTGGAACATGTCTGCTCCAGTATTTCTAAGTTCCCGCCATAGAAAAGTCCTGTTACTGATTCTTTTATTGCGCTGCTGATGGGCAGAATTTCTATTCTGGAAGTATTTAGGTTTGAGAGTATTTGGGGGGAAATTATTTGAAGGGAAACCATTTTGTGGCTTACTCCTTTCTCCTGGCTTTTGTTTGCTCCAGCCATTAGGTGGCTGCAGGGAGCGATTGTCTCTATTCCTATTAGAATTGGGGTGATTCTGATTAAAGCGGTTCTCCCTCTTGATCCTGTACTGAGAGTGGAGACCACTGTTTGCCTGAATGTTTAAATTTTTGGAGTCCTGGTTAGTGGGAAATTCAAGAGAACCTGATTCTCTAAGCTGGCCTGCAATGGGGAGCAGTTTCTGGATTTCCTGCCTCTCAGTTCTATCTGCAGGGGTTGTAACTAGAACTGGGTGGAAGGGAGCTGAATTTTCCCCTTGGGGTTCTATGAACATTTTGGGGTTTATTTCTTCTGGCAGAGGCTCAGAAGGTAGAAGGGGAAGAGTCTCTGTATGAATTGTGGCAACTAGAGCCCTTTGGAGCTCTAACTGCTTTTCAAGTTGCTGCATTTTTCTATGGCATGCCTCATGGCTTACTTGAGCATGCTTGGCCACATTGTTCTCCACTAGGAACTGTGCAGCTCCCTTGATCTTAACTAGCTCTGCTTCTAGCTCGAGAATGCAAGCCTCTGCTACCTCAGCTCTCTGCCTTGTGGCTTGGAGCTGACTTTCTAGTTCCTGGATGGTCTGAAGTTGATGAGCCTTCTCCACCCGTGCACTCAAGCGCTCAGTTCTCATGTCCTCCATCTCGGAGAGGTGGATGATATGAGCCTCACGCTGTTCCAGGAGATCAGCTAACTGGGCCTCCCGTTGTTCGAGATGGTCAGTCAGCTGAGCTACCTGCTCCTTCACTAGGGCATCCTTCTCCTCTAGGGCATGTTGCAGCTCAGCAATCTGGGCTACACTGTCCTGAAGTGCAACAAACATACCCCAAGTGGCATAAGAGTCCTTACTGCCACCCCCGAGCTTCCTGGTGTTGCACCATTCTTGGAAAGCCTCGGTAAGGGTTTCCAGGGGGTTGGAGCTTTTGAAAGCTCCCGGGCGCCAGGGGTTCCGGCCGCCCTTCTTGGTCACCCAGAGTGTCAATTTGTCTGCCGGTTCCTTACGGGCAATCAGGCCAGTCAGATTGAATCTGGATGCCATTTCTTCCTATTAATTTCCAAGATCTTAAAGGGGACGGGGCTTGGTTTTCTGGCTTCTTGTCGCTGGGCAAGCAAGCACAGAGGGGATGAGTTTAGGGGCAGCCGCTGCTCGTCTCTTAAACAGCAGGGGAGAGAGGGAAAAGGATCCCGTGGAGTTTAACCTCTTACGGGTGTGGCTAGTTTGTTTTTGGCTGAGAATGGCCGGGGCTCTTCTCAGTTCAGGGCAAAAACTACCAAAAACCAAGCAGATGGCTGATTTTTCCAATCAAGGTTGCCGGAGCGCACTTGATCCTCGGGAAAACCACCGAAAACCTGAAGGTATTTTTAGGGAAGAAATCACTGGGGGATTTTCTTGCGGCTTCTATATCCTTCAAAGCGGCAAGGGGAAAAGGGGGAAGGGCTCCCGTCAAGGCACGTCCTTACGGGGTTTGGCTAGTTTTCTTATTTTATACCGAGATGGCCGGGGCTCTCTCAATTCAGGGACAAAACTACCAAGAAAACCTGAGGGTACCGGCTAATTTATTCGGTTAGGATCGCCCTGGCTTTCCTGAACACGGGGAAAATTACCAAAACCTGGATCATCTGAGCTTCGCAAAGCCCGCTTGAGTTCTCGTGCCACTCCCGACACTCGAAACTCCAACTCCTGCGGCCGCAGGGCAATTTGGTGCTACAGAGAGCGACTCTGCTTGCACGAGTAGTAGCAGTAGGGGGATTTTTCTGGTCCTTCCTATAGCTAAGAGGAACTGCCTAACGCCTTCCTACGCTTGGCTAATCCCTAGTTGTTGGGTGCGTTTCGTCCACCCGCCCGTCCTAAGCCTAAGAAAACCTTGCTTCAGTGTTCCTAGCCTTAAGAAAACTGTTGTTGGGTGCGTTTCGTCCACCCGCCCGTCTAAGCCTAAGAAAACCTTGCCTCGGTGTTCCTAGCCTTAAAGGAAACTAATCTCCAGCAGGAGCAAAACAATAGCAAAAGGGTAGAAAGGAGAGAAAGGCCAACCCTTTTAGAAAGCACACTTCCAAGAGCACATTCACACACTTATGCCAAGAGTTCAAACGGGCTTTTCCCCTTATGTCCGGGTTACTGGAGAGTGCCGTGCATCCACTTTACTCCCGAGTAAGCCTGGGGCAACTGCCCGCGAGATCCACCATAATCTGTTACCCAAATTGCTGAACACGTGTCCTAAAAACACGTATCTTTGAGCTTGTGGGGAATATTAGCTCAAATGCTGCGAGAGGGGGGTAACTTAGCGTTATCGGATCGTTACCTATGTATACGAGGGTCGAGCACCTGTAGGAACTCAAGGCAAACACAGATGTAAATGGTAAAATATTAATATAAGCTTTTATTGAAAGGAAAATAACAAAAAGACACACAAATAGCTAACACACATACAAGCAGTCATATAGAGAAGGGGGAGGAAGAGTGGAAGGCTTGATAGTTACCTGTCCGAGGAGTGGTGGGTCAGAGGAAGAAGCACGAATCAGCGTGGGAGGTCCCGGGTTGGAAGACACTCAGAGTGGCTGTGTGAAGCCACGGTTTTTATAGGATTTTGGGAAGGGGGCTATGTGACAAGGCTCAGGTAAGCATGTGCTGGAAGTTTCCAGGGTCCCCAGAGATTAGGACAATACCTGGCCAAGTGGGGGGGGGGTGATGGCCGTAAATGGATTTGGATAAAGGTATTAATGGCTCTGAGGAAGAGAGCCATCAGGTCTAGCTGGCAGGGTGTGGGGAGGAAATATCCCCTGGCAGAGGGGCCAAGTGTGAAAAATGTTGCAAGACAAAGGATTTTCCTAGGAGCCCTTAGGCAAACAGGAGGAAGCCAGTCCACTCACTTAGAAATACAATGGGGGGGGGTGGAGAGTAGGGCATGGAGGCACCTGGATTTCCAAACCAGTAGCTGAGAACAAGCCTGGGCTTGTCCTGTTTCCTAAGATGGAGTCTGCTCTGACATTGCCCTGCCAGAGTGACTTGGTCTGTCCTGTGTCTAGCTTGCTCCCAAGTCTAGACTGTCGTGCTGCGCTATTGGTTAAGGAGTACAGTGTGCCAAGGCATAAGGCAGGGATCCTGCCATGCGTAACACCTGCCCTAGTGAGAATGTGTAGCACATCTGGGAACCTTATAGCAAAGGCAAAGGATTGGCCATGGGCTGCCATGATTTTTAGGCAAAGAGGTGGTAATATCCCAATTTACTTCATTGTTCTGATCAGTAGTACCAGTGGCATGTATAGAAAGGAATTAATGGGATTTGTCAGACTCTTAGGTTGAGTTCTGCATATCTGATACCAGGCAAGGGACAGCAGGGAATCCTCTAGTGATGTGCTGAAAGCTTGCATCCTAGAATGTTGACAGAGTCTTTTTGTGACACTGCAGTGGATTTTGAGCAAAGCAAGTTTGGAGAATGCAAAACGAAGGTGGGTATCCAAAGACAAAGTTACTGAGGTAAAAAGGCCTTTAAAGGGGGCAAGATAGGACCACCAAGTTGTTAGCAATTTGATTGCTAGTTTCCAGAATGGTTTAATTAATAGGTCAATGAAGTCAAGCATGTCTTCCAAATTAAAACACGGAAGGTCTTTTGCTGTATATCGGAAGGCTTCAGGAATTTTGAATAGATACATCATTTCACTTATTCTAATTCCACTTTTCATCTGTAACCAACATTTTAATGTTTTTAATGCAGAAATATCAAAGGAGGTCTGCTGTTATAATTTTTCTGTGTGAACTTTGCAAGCCAAATTGTGTTGCTATGATTTGGGGCATCTCATAGTTCTCATGACAATCTTTTAAAAATCCTAAACTTATAATAAGATCTATACATGAATGTAGAAATCCCTGAAAATTAAGGAACTCCAGTGACTTTAGCACCATCGCTAAGACCACCTCTATTAATTTAACCAAAGAAGAGTGCTAGGAAGTGGCATTCCTGAACCTCTAAACCAGTGTTTTTCAATATTTTCCACTACATTAAAAAAAAAGAAAAAAAAAAGGCCTGTTTAGATATACAAAAGAAAAGTTATTATTAGTCAACGTACTTGAGAGATCGTAGACCTCACATTAACTGCTTGATACAATCTAAGAGCTATCCTAGCAGATATTTCTAGGTTTGAGTTAGATGCTTAACATTAAACATTTCTTATAGCACAGTATGAGTTTTGGCCCTTTATCAATACCCTGATGAAGGGAGAGGAAAGTAGGGCTTTGCCTTAAAGATGTACAAAGAAAAAAAATTACAAAAGGATTTCATAATTTCTCCTTATCCTTAATACAGATACATCTACAAACCATTTATACTTGACCCATTCTAAGAGCCATCCTGACAGGTATAAGTTGAGAGCTTTGCATTTTCTACAGATCAATATGGGCTTTGGCCCTATAACAATACACCAATAAAAAAAAATAATAAGGGGGGAAAGCCCCATTTTATATTTCCAACGCTAACGATTATATTACCTATATGCCTACTAAGAAAAAGAAACAAGAGAGAAAAAAGGCACTGCTTCCCCTTTTTCATAAAAATAGCAATGTAGAATACAGTATATGTTGTTAATACAGAGAATAATAAGATTTTCAGGTTTAGATTAAATGCTTAACATTAAACATAAAACAATATAAGCTTTCAGTCTTCTATAGCTTCTCCTTATCCTTGGTTCTGATACATCTACAAAGCAATTTATGCTTGACCCATTCTAAGAACCATCCTAACAGATATATTTTCAGATTGAAGTTGAAAGCTTAACATTAAACATTTTCTACAAGTCAGTGTAGGCTTTAGTCCTAGGACAATACACTAATAGAAGAAAGAAAAAATAGGGGGGGAGAACCCCATTTTACATTTTCACTAATGATTATATTACCTATATGCCTACAAAAGAAAAGAGACAAAAAAAACAAGAGAGAAAGAGACACTGCTTCCCCTTTTTCATAAAAATGGAAATATAGAATACAGTATAACATTAAACATAAAACAATATGAGCTTTCGGTCTTCTTAAGGGGGTCTCATCTCGAGGCTTGCTACATCTTGTCGTTCCCGTAAAATTATATTCTGTCCCATTGGCCTTTGGCGTAGAAAGTGCAGTTGTACTCTTTCCCGCAGAGTATGCATCGATAAATCTTGAGGCCGTTGCACCTCCTGGACTCCAGTATCAATACAATTTTTTCCCCAGAGAGATCCTTTAAATCGGTTACTTTCACTGCAGATCCATATTTCTTTTGATTGATTTTTATACACTGTTGCTTTGAGATGGCTGTATGTCTTTTTAAAAAGGGTGTCCTTATCTAGGATGCAGAACTCCGGCATCCCATTTTCCGTCTCCAGAATTTCAGATTTCTCTTCTACTGTTGGTTTTCCACCTTGTTTAGAGCTGTCATCAGCCACTGTTATTGATCCATTATTCCTGTTAATGACGTCTTCCTTGGCTTCTTGGATCTCCTTGAAGATATGAATTTCAGATTTCTCTTCTGCTGTTGGTTTTCCACCTTGTTTAAAGCTGTCATCAGTCACTGTTATTAATCCATCATTCCTATTGAAGACTTCTTCCTTGCCATCTTGGATCTCCTTGGAGATATTTTTGATCAATCCATCTAAGAATACTTTGTAATCTTGGGTTTGTATCTCTATTAGATGAGCCAATCTTTTTAACATAGACATGATTTTGACTTTAAAAAAAACCGGCCTCAAACAATTTTACAAGTGGCCAGTAGATGTCCTCTGTTTTATCCTCTAATGTTCCGGCACAGGCATGTGGCGTATTGAAGTCAGTTAAGGCAGAGATTCTCGTACTGGCACAGAGTTCTCGTGAGATTTTCCCATTCACAGCTCTTATCTTCTTATCTTCGAAAACCAAAACAATTACAATAAGAGCTTTTGCCAATTAGTTCGAGTTGATTTGAGTCCTTCTTCTGCTTAGTTAGGAGAATTAGCCTGCCTCTTAACGAGGTGGCTTCAGGCAGAGCAGAGTAAGAGGAGGGGGGAAACAAAAGGCTTTGATGCAGGAAGAAAGACGAAGAAAAAAAAAACGAGAGATACTTGCAGTAAATGATGTTTTGGAACTCAGCCGATGTCCTCCCCTCAGTTCAAAGTGTTCATTTGTGGTAAATCATCATGTAGGGTTGAAGTAGATACTTTAAGATTAAAGAAAGAAAGGAAAGTCCGAGGTAGAAAATGGCAGTCGTCCTCTGGACCTGGAACGCTGACAGCCTATAATCCAGGGAGATATACTCCCTAAAGGATTGGAGACGGCCCCAAGAACTTCCTGGGTAGAAAGGTGAGGTGGGGTTTGCGTACCCCTCCTCTTTTCTGCCAATTGCTTGCACAATTGACCCCTGTCAGGCTTCAGAGATAGCAGAGCAGATGCCCTGCCACCCTCTCAGGATGACATCTTTAGCCACACCTCAGTGTTTTTCAATATTTTGACCATGGAGGACCCTCTGAAGTATTCTTCAGGCTTTGAGAACCCCCTGAAGCGATGTCAGCTGGCCACGCCCCCAAAAGTCATGTGCCACTGGAAGTGACATCACCCAGACGCTCAAAATCCAATAAAGACTTCTTTAATTTCTTCTTATAGTTATCCAAATAATAGTAAATATTTTTAATCATCCAAAATAATTACACACAATCAGACTGGGTTCTCAGGTAAACTCTCCCCTGTTTTCCTTATCTTCATCAGCAATAGTGGCCCTGTTGAAAATAAAATACAAGTGAGGATCTCAAAATATGATGAGCACAGAGCCGAAGTGATAACGAATATGGGATGGTAAAAATATAATCAAAATATAATTAAGGTATGTTATGAAGAATAATTGCTGTGAGACAAGATTGTAATTTAGTAGAAGGTTGTTACAAATAGATGTTATATTATTATTGTTACAACAGGGCTTCAACTCCCTTCATTTTTGGGAGCGGGGTTTCACTGTCTTTTTAAAAAATGGTTTATTATATCACCTATTCTTTTTTTCCTCTTTCCCTAGAATTAAATTTTCTACGTGTGACTTCTAGACTAGAGTTTATTTAACGAACGATACAACATATTCAGTATTAAAAGAAGAAGAAGAAGAAGAGTTGGTTCTTATATGCCGTTTTTCTCTACCCGAAGGAGGCTCAAAGCGGCTTACAGTCGCCTTCCCATTCCCCTCCCCACAACAGACACCCTGTGAGGTGGGTGAGGCTGAGAGAGCCCTGATATCACTGCTCGGTCAGAACAGTTTTATCAGTGCCGTGGCAAACCCAGGGTCGCCCAGCTGGCTGTATGTGGGGGTGTGCAGAATCGAACCTGGCTTGCCAGATTAGAAGTTCCTAACCACTACACCGGGGACTCCGGGGAATGGTAGAGGACAGGAAGGCCTGGAGGATCATTGTCCATGGGGTCGCGATGGGTCGGACACGACTTCGCACATAACAACAACAACCACTACACCAAACTGGCTCTTCCTCTTTCCCTAGAATTAAATTTTCTGTGTGAGACTTCTAGAGTTTATTTAACGCACGATACAACATATTCAGCATTAATCCTACACATTGTCCAGTTATTCATAAACAACTTGAACCAAAACTATGCTCTGGCTTCTTTTCTGATATGAAAACTGGGCGGAACTTTTGTGTGGTGTCACAGACTTCTGCCCATTGCTTATAAACAGAAAAGAAGCCAGACCATAACTTTGGTTCAAGCTGTTTGAGTCACAGACGTTGTCATGTTGTGCACGTTGCACATAGAAATGTCTTTAGATCATGAAGGCTGAATTGCTGCAACTACTGAGTCCTGGAAACGTTAAAAGGACAACCTTTTGTTTTGTGCCACACACACACACACACACACACAAAACCAGAAAACATACTAACCCATTTTGCAGAGCAGGAAAACATTATGGGAGAAGATGTTCAAATTCTTACATTGCAGCCTAAGCTATATCCTTCCAAGGCCGCAGACTTCAACAAACTTAGAAAGGTAGAGCTCTGATTTAAATTACAGCATCATTTTCCAGCTTCTCCTTCTGACAGTTAATATACTGCCAGAATTTATCTTCCAAGACATATTTGGTACAGAGAAAATACACCTTTGTTGGAATTGTCATTATGCTGCGAGAAATCCTCAACTAAATCTTCTACTAGCAAAGGAGGAAGCCAGGAAGTCTGCTAGTTAGCCAGCAGAAGGGGAACAAGAAATGAATGAGTTTTTGATCCTTTCTGCTACAGGTACTTAAGACCTGAATATGGCCAGAGCCTCTTGAGTATGACGTGGCTCATAGTTTGAAAGTCCTAGCCTAGAGTCTGGTGGAGTGGTTAAGAGTGGCACCCTCTGATCTAGAGAGCTGGGTTTGATTCCTTACTCTTCCACATGCAGCCAGCTGGGTGACCTTAATCACAGTTCTGTCAGATCTGTTCTCAGAGAACAGTTCTGTCAGAGCTCTCAGCCTCACCTACTTCACAAGGTGTCTGTTACGGGAGTCTCCTTCGGATAGTGAAAAGCAGGGTATAAAACCAACTCTACTTCTCCTGGAAGGAGGATCTGGAGTGGATCTGCATAACCGTACCCATACATGCACAGAAAGAGACCTGCTTTACATTCAGACGTTGTCTCTCTTTATTGGGGGTGTGTATGTGTTATAAATCACTTTGGGTCTGTACTGGGAAGGAAACTAGTATGTAAATAATAAAGACTTGCTTCAGTCTTCAGTCCTCTATCATTGACTATAGCCAAGTGAGTGGGAATGTGATAGTTGGAGAGCTGTTGATTTGGCTGGACTCTGTATTGTTCATTGCAAACCACCTGCAGTTATCTGCAATAAGAATTAAATTATTGGAGCACAGATTTTTTAAAGTTTTATGCTTCTATAAAGAGGCACCCTTCCCACCAGAAATTATTGCAGAAATCTCCTTTACTTCATTGATGTTCATATATGAACCAATACATCTTCCTAAGCTGAGAACATGTTCAAATAGATCCATCAGTTTGGTTCCTTTATTGATATTTTACCGATTCATGAAAATGAGATTGACTCTGATCTTTATACATACTTATATAAAGCAGTGGGATTACTCCTGAATTCGAGAATCAGGCCTTCTCTCTGACAAGAGCATATGGAAAAACTTGTAATTTACATTCTTCTTACTAATTTTCTCTTTGCATGGGACTAATCAGAGAGACAATGAAGAAGGCAGTATTTATTCATAGTGGGTGGACAGCTCCCTCACTCTGACATACAAGGAAATAGCTCCATAAACAAATTCACACCAAGTGAAAATGATTTCCTTACAGAAACTATTTTTCCCTTGAACATTAAATTACTCGGTTGACTTACATCCCACTCCTTAGCTGTTACTCAAATTAGATTGGAATGGGGAATTTAGCTTGTGAAAGGAGTCAAACAGGGTTGCACTTACCTGTAACTGCTGTTCATCAAGTGGTTTTCTGTGCAGGTGGACTGCAGCTTCATAGGCCTGATACAGAGAGGAGCTAGTGAGTTTTGTTTCATAGAATTCACTCCCAGGAGAGAGAAGTGACTTTCCCTCCCTAAAGTCACATGGCATGATAGGGGATACATGCCTCTCTCAGTTCTGCTCAGCTTCCAGGGAATACACATATGCAGTTAGATAGTCCACAGTGGGGACAGGAGGAAGGGATGTATGCCTGCACAAAAGGCCACTTGATGAACAATAGTTACAGGGAAGTAATCATTATGGCTTCTGTGCAATCCCACATGGGGGAATAGCAAGGTTACTCTCCATGGAGGAGGGTGTGGGCTTGTTCAAGAGAAAATTAACCGTAGAACTGCTTTCCCCACAACAGCTTCACTCCTGGATTGGACATTCAACCAAGTAGTGTTTGATGAACATGTATCAGCCTTGCAGAAGTCATCAAGCAAAAGTCCCACTGAGAAAACTGTAGTGGTGGTCTGGATCCGAGTAGAATGAGCCCTAATGTCTATGGGGCAGTTTGGATAACTGAGACTATCCATCTCAACAAAGTTTGAGATGATGCCTTCTTTTCCTTATTTTGTCCCTTGAAACAAATAAAAAGGTTTCTGTCTATTTTGAAATGGCGTACCCTATCTAAATCAAAGAGCAAATCTCTGTGTATGTATAGCCAGTGAAGTATTATCTCTGCATCTGAAGTATGAACTAGAAAGAAAACTGGAAGTGTGGTAGTCTGTTGCAGGTGGACTCTGGAGACCACCTTGGGCAAAAATCCCATAGATGGTCTAAGTACCACTTTGTCTCTATGGAACTATGTGCAGGGGAGATCACAAAATAGGGCCATTAATTGCCCGCCCTTCTAGCTGATGTGATGGCTACCAAAACCAAGGTTTTGAATGAAAGAAAGGCCATGCCTGTTGTCACCAGTGGTTCAAAAGGGTTAATGCATCTACACCAACATCAAACTTTACTGGGAAGGATGAATCATAGTAGAGGGAAACATTACACAAACCTTTCATAAACCATTTTGCATCTCGGGAGACCCCCTGAACCTGGCCATGCATTGAAGACATGGCCATTAAATGAACCTTTAGAAAAGTATTAACAAAGATGTCATGTTTTAGTAAGAGGAGGTATTCAGGACAGGACATAGGGTTTATCCCTCTCATGTCAGCCCAGTTCTGGAAATGGCACCATTTTCTGCCATAAGATTGTCTCATAGATTAATTACATGTTGCCACCATCACCTCAGTGACTTCTTTAGCTAATGAAGGTTTGGTAAGATCAGCCACGCTGTCTAGTGTAATTGCTGCATCCCTGGGAGAAGGTGTTGGCCTATGCATAGGAAGTCTACTGCTGGGAGCTGGAGGTGGCGCCCCTTCAACAGGGACCAGAGCAGCAGAAACCATGTCTTCCTGGGCCAAAATTGGGCCAGGAGGATGCAGTGGGAGTCTTCTGAACTCGACTTTGCAACAACTCTCCCTATGAGACCTAAAGGTGAAGGTGTGATACTAGGAAGTTGACTGTGTCATTTGAATTTTAATGGTTAGAAATTGAATTCTTTTATGAGATTTAGGAGCAGCAAGTAATTGATTTAATTGGTGACTCCCATTGTTTTTAAAGGGTGAGGTTGTTTCTCTAAGAATTTTTTTCCTGATTCTGCTATTAGGTTGCTTCGTCTCTATCAGGATGCAGCAGCAACTTGACAAATATGAACAACACATTTTGTATCAGTTGTTCCAACCTTGTGTAATGTACGAACTTGTGCAAGCAGTTATACTCAGTCTGAATTTTATTTTTAGTGTGGAAGTAAGGTTGTCAGAGTCTCTTGTGGTGCAGGGTGGTAAGGCAGCCAACATGCTGTCTGAAGCTCTGACCATGAGTCCGGGAGTTCGATCCCAGCAGCCGGCTCAAGGTTGACTCAGCCTTCCATCCTTCCGAGGTCAGTAAAATGAGTACCCAGCTTGCTGGGGGGTAAACGGTAATGACTGGGGAAGGGAATAGCAAACCACCCTGTATTGAGTCTGCCAAGAAAACGCTAGAGGGCGTCACCCCAAGGGTCAGACATGACTTGGTGCTTGCACAGGGGATACCTTTACCTTTACTTAAGGTTGTCAAAAGATCTGAAGAGAAAATAAATATCCTGTTGCTTTAATGCAAACCAAATGTGTGGAAATGGCTGGTTGATGCTTTTTAAGACATGGAGGTAAATACAACCTGGTAAATGACACCCATTCAGCCTTGATTAAAGAGACAGGGCATCCCCCCCCCTCCAGATAGTAAGCAACCCCATGTGAAAGTCACAGCTTCTAAATGAAAACAACCCAGAAGATATGCAGCTGTGATCTACTTATCCCTGAAACCTGGAGCACAAGATGCTCTGCTCTCTTTGCAGATGATAAGAACAGCACTGTTCAGGAAGTAATCCAATTCAGAAGCTTTGCAGATACAACAAATGTAAATCCTGAATTTCCAGCCCTCTGAGAAAATTCACTCTAGGATGATATTTGTTTTGCAACAGTGAATAGGAGCACTGGCAGTAAATGAGATCAGGATATTAATTTTAGGAACAAGGGATCTTTTAATAGAGTTCCTGAGCAAATTCCTTGCCAAGTATAAATAAATTGGCTTAACTGTTTACAATGTGCAGGTCAGGCTACTATATTCCCACACAGAGAGCAGGACATCTACACAATCTATCAGTAGAAACACCTTTATTTCAATTATCTCTCAACCAGCTCTCAAAGACAAATTCCTAGATCAGAAGTCCCCCCCCCCCTTCAAGCACTGATCAAGGCTGGCAGCATTTCCCAAACCTGCTTTGATACAAAGTTCAGGAAAAGATCACAGCAAAACCTGAATAGCTGCCATGTGGACTGGAAAAATTAGGTTTTTTAGGTCCCACACCCACAAATCATTTCCCCCACCCCCTGGAGGGGCTTTGGGGTTTTTTTAGAATCATAGAGATGGAAGGGAAAGGAAAGGAAAGGAAGGGAAGGGACCTCCAGGATCATCCAGTCCAACCCCCTGAAGAATACAGGAAATTCACAACTACCTGCCCACCACAGTGACCTCAATTCATTGCCCCCCCCCCAAAAAAAAACAGAATCCCTGGCCAGCCTGGCTTGGTGGAAATAAGCAACTGTATATTGTTTTATTATATTAATAATAATGAACAATGGGAGAGGAGTCTCTGATTAATACTCCTCTAGTAGCTTTGTTATGGATATATAAGGGGAAAGGCATATCTCCTAAATGAAAGGAGCTATAGACAAACTTTTTTAAAATCAGAGGATGAGAATTAATAGATGCTGGTATACAGATTTTTATAACCATATCTGTTACACATAATAAATTTCTCGTAAGGCCTTGGAGGAGGAGCAAGTCTCATGGCTTAAGTGCCACTAAGGGCTGTTGTCCCACCCCTGAGTGCCTCCTCCTCCAACCAGCTTGCCTATCTGTCCAGCAGCCAGCCAATTACCTTCCATCCCCCACCCCTGATCACCACCTCCTCCTTCCACTTCCCTCCAAGGCTTAGAGGCTACAGATCTCTGCTGTATGAGAGCTGCCCCTGCCGGTGTTCCCGTCCCCTGGGGGGCCTCCAGCCTGCGGGCTTTCCAGGTCCTGTGAGGAGGGAGAGGCCATCCACAGAGTTCTTCCCCCCACCCATCTAGCACCCATTGTATTCCTGAATGCAATGGGCTTGGCCCCTAGTATTGATATAATGATATTGAAATGCAACTTTGTTTAGAAAAGCTGAAAAAGTCCTTGTGATGCAAGGGAGGAAAGAATCGCCACAGGAGCAATGGGGAATCCTACACACGAACCTGTCCCTGACCATTTATGCACTGGAGGTTTCATGCCAGTTTGGAGGATGGAGTTTTAGTTGTGGCAGGTTTCCCTACCTCTTCCGGCACCCATCCACCCACGATTTGTGTTCCCGCACAGGAGCTGGGGCAGTGAAGTTCCCAGTGCCTAAACGGTCCCTGTCTGGAAAATACCAATATTAACGAGTACCCAGAAGTGCTGGAAACACAGTTATGATCTAAAAGAACTGAACCTTTCCTTCTTGTTATTCTGTAGCTATTTATGAGAAGAAATATATCACAATATTTCTCAGTTGCTCAAGTAATCTTATCATCTGAAGCTGGCTGTCATAGGTTATTTTTAAAATAACTTCTAGGTGTTCTTAGCAATAATGCTTGATGTCTTCTTTCTTTGTTGAGTCAAAGCAATAGAAGATAAATTTTATTGCAAGGAGAAATATGGAAATGTGGAGGATTACCCTGTAAACAAATGGTGCTGGTGTTTCATTGCATAGTGTATGTTGTTTCTTTTTTGTCATTGGAATAACAAATGATCCCCAGTTCACTGGTAGAGGAAATCCAATTGTCCATGCACATTGTGCTTCTGTCTTTTGGGGGAGATGATAACTCCATTTTCAATTTCTCTTTGGCATTGATATTTTGAATCAAATGAGACAATTATTTATGAGGAAGAAATAAGAACAAGAGAAAAAGTGGTTGAAAAAGATACTTCCCTGCAGAAATCATATATTTCTTTACAGAGTTGCCAACCCCCAGATATAGAGATCAATTTCTCTGGAGAAAATGGTAGCTTCTCAGGCTGGACTCTATAGCATCACACACCTGCTAAGTTGCCTCTCCTCAGACTCCACCCTTCCCAAGCCCCACCTCCAAATCTCCAAGAATTTCCCAGACCAAAGTTGGCAACTCTATTTCCTTACACCTCACCAACTGAGAGCCAGTTTGGTGTAGTGGTTAGGAGTGCGGACTTCTAATCTGGCATGCCGGGTTCGATTCTGCGCTCCCCCACATGCAGCCAGCTGGGTGACCTTGGGCTCGCCACGGCACTGATAAAACTGTTCTGACCGGGCAGTGATATCAGGGCTCTCTCAGCCTCACCCACTCCACAGGGTGTCTGTTGTGGGGAGAGGAAAGGGAAGGCGACTGTAAGCCGCTTTGAGCCTCCTTCGGGTAGGGAAAAGCGGCATATAAGAAACAACTCTTCTTCTTCTTCAAATGGGTAAAAAGATGGACTATGACAAAGGAGAGCTGTGAAATTTTCCATCAAGAGCTTATTTTAAATGTTCTTGATTATTTTGTCACATGGTGGATCTGAAGATGCCACCATCCTTGCTGAAATGTTCAGTGCTCTTTGTTTCAGGAACATTCAGTGGTTGCACTGCAAACAAAGAGTTTGGAGGATAAATTATGTCTATTGTACAGGTCACTCAGAGACCCTTTGGATGTAGTTCCAGTTGCTTATTCTTGAGTAGCTTCCACATGACTCAGAGAACATCTAGGGGACCAGATTGAGAACTGATTGCATTGGCCTTTTGCACGGAACTGGTATTGTGGCAGGAAAGGGAGTGCTGATTCCAAGGGCAACACCCGTGTACCCATGCAATATCTAAAAGTTGCCTGGGCATGTTGTAATTGGTGCACTTGTCATTTTGGTACATAGACCAGACTGCAGAAATCTCATGTAAATTTGAGCACTTGTGGTACAGAAGTGAGATTTAAGGGGATTAACTTCATAAAAGAGGTACAGGGATACAGCTCCATGAATTGGAAACTGTGGAGATGAAGCAGAGTCTATCAAATTCTACCTTATGGAGGAAGCAATGAAAATACAGCAGATATATGTTGCTACAGCTACACGTTGCTCGAGAAATAAGGTCTAGGGCTTGAAGCATCCATTACTGAATACATTGCAGAACACAAATTCCTACTTCTTTTGGGAAGACCATGAGCCAGATCATGTAAAATACTGCCCAAGGCTGAAGAAAATGTTCTTATTTTTTCCCAGTGAATAACAATGGCTGCGGATTTAAAAGCATGGTTTAAAATTCATTATTCTGCTACCAACGTTCAAAACAAGACTCCCTTGGGATATTACACACACGGCTCTTCCATAGATCTATTGTAAAATAGCAAATTACAGAACATAAAGCCATGAATTTGTATGAGGAAAAATTGGTTGACTAAACTGTAGGCTTATAACTCTTTGAGAGAAGAACTGTATAGGTGGAAAAATGCCACATGCATACAAAGTGGAAACCTCTGCTCTGTTTGTGCTTCGTGTGTTAAAAAGGCAAATTAATCCCCGAAGTTAGTTCCTCACAGGAATATTTTTTCATTAGGCCTACCGATGTACCATTGAAGGCTCTGACTTCGACCTCTATTAAATGCCTCCCCAAGAAGGATACAAGGGGGTGTTACTGTTATGGGTTGCATGTTTCTCTGCTAGAGAGTGGTGGGAAATGAAGAATTTAAAGTGGTGAATGTATAGAAAAAGACAATTTACCATGAAGAAATTTCTGAAAAATCTTCTCTTTTGAGAGTGTTCAATTAATGGAGCTTCTGAGGAGACAAGAAGATGTTTTAAATAATGTTCACCATCTAGGTCTTGAGAATTTAAAAAAAAGAAAAGAAAAGAAAGAAACTTAGAACCTGAAAAACTTTTCAAGGTTAGAGAGGTTGTAAAGAGAAAGGGCTGGAAATTGTGTGGGGCTCTATGGAATCTCAGAGCAGAAGAAAATGAACTATAAGGGGTTGGTTGTATGTGGAATAGGGATATGCAGGTATAAGTTATTTCAATTGTATGGTATGGGAGAGATCACTGTGGGGAATTCTGTAGGAATGAAGCAGTGATCCCCAACATGTAGGTGATGTGTTTCTTGGTGCCCACTTCTTCAACAAAACACCACTTCTTCGTTTCACTAGAACAGGAAATGCTTCATAAGACTCCGGGAAGAATCTTTGGAATTTTGAACCTCTGAACATTCTGTGACTAGCCCAATGGCACTCCTCTTGTAATAAAACTCCTTAATCAAAATTCAAAAGTACATACAGGCTCAACACCCTAGAAACTCCTGGAGTGAAGGGATCTGGAAGCTACAGAGAGGAATTTTGCTTATTTGTTTGTTTGTTTATTGGACTTATTGCCTGCCACTCCCAGCAAACTGGCTTATCGTGGGTTACAAAAAGGTTCCAATACAAAACCCCTAATAAAACCCCATTAAAACCAGGAGTATTTCTGCACATAGTTAAAAATAGCATCACGCCAGCTGAGTAGTGTAACGCTACATATAATTGCACCTCCCAGCCCCTCCTCACCTTTTTGCCTGTCTTGCTCTTCTTTGTTGCCATTTTGCGCTTCTCCCCCTCCACAAGTGCTGCTGGAAATGGCAGAAGAGAGCAACGTGATTTGTACGTGACTCTCTTCCTTCTGTCAGTCAACCTAGGCAGCCAATCCCCTTTCTCCGTGCTTTAAAGGACCTGACATGCCGGCTAATTGTTTTTTAAATCTACACTTCTCCATTGAAATGCCTGTGCATCTAATCATAGATGCATAGTGCTTCTTTATTGCCACTGCTTATGGAATCACAAGTCTTGCTTCTTTTAAAGATAAATCTCGTTCATGATTTTGGGGGGAAGCTTAGAGAGGCATGCTTTGTGCTACAACTTTGGGGGAATTCTTTTTTGCCTTTATCTGCACGATTGAATGTCTATTCGTTGCTCCAAGCAGTTCACTTTTTTAAAAAAGAGAAGGGAGAGAGAGTCAGGTGTGAGGGTGGGACACTGGAGGCAGAGATAGCACTTCTTCGCCTCCATACATTTTTTTTGCTGGTGGCCTGCTGGTTGCTCAGATGCTGCATGTTGGCGACGTCATGTGGAGGGGCCAGAATATAACGACAACGAAAGGTAAGTATCTCACTATTTTTAAAGGGTGCAGAAATACCCCAGATTAAAACACAATATTACATTAAATAGCAACATGGCGGTAAAAATAACCCCATCCTAAATGGTGCATCCACCGAGGGGGGACAGTGATGCAATAACTAGTCGCCACCAGAGATGTCAAAACATTGGTAGCGGGTGTCTTTTTTGTGAGGGCCACCAGATCTATGCCCTGAGAAACTGGCCTCATCCAATTCTCACTCTCATGTACATTCCCAAATTTTGTGGCCAACCAATTTTTCTAAATACTGCAAATAGGGATTTTAAAATGTATCTGCTTCTTTCCCCCCCTCAAAACCTAGGGGCTTTTCGCACGCCTTCAAAATCGCACAATGGTTACCAATTGAAAACGCTACTGATTAGCCATTATACACAACGTCGTTGACAATCTGCCACACACCTGAAACCGATCCGCAAAAAGCGCTTCCTTGTAGCGCTTTCAGGGAAATCCCCAAAAGTGGATTCACCCTCCGGAAAGCGCTACACTCCTGCAACCAATCTGCAACACTAGCGGGAAAGTTCTGTGCGTTACCATTGTTGTGGTTTCTACAAAATCCCTCCCCCTGGCTCTCTCCTCTGATCTTCCGGCGAAGCGATTGCCATTTTTTTTTCTCCGAGCGAGCCTCTGTTTAGAGGCTTCCCTGGCTTCAGTCCCTCTTCAGAGCTGTTTAGTCACTAAAGCACAAACAACAGAGAAGCCCGTTTGCTGATGTATTTTCCCTTTAATTTTTACACTGTTTTCGGCCAAAAATCGGTCCCGTGAAGGGGGGGGGGAATTTTTTTTTTCACTCGGGAGGAGCGTGGCAACGATGAAACAACAGCTCAAACACACCTGCCAGCTGGATGGGTCTCTCCGTTGCAACGAATCAACACAGATTCGTTGCAATGGGTGTGTGTGTGTGTTTTTTTTAAAAAAAAACCTTTCTTAAAGGGAAAGGGGCTGCTTGGGAGCATGCTAACGGCTGCCCATTGGCTGCTTGACGGCCAGGAGCGGGACGAACTTGGCAATAGCGCTTCCTTTCTAGCGATTTTTGCTGAGACCGGAAGCCTTTGGGAAACGATAGAAACGCAACTGGATTCCACTACAAAGTCAGGTATGCATAATGACGAATTCCACTATTTTAAATGGCGATTTTTCCTTCAGCAAACAATTTGCTATAAGGATCCCGGTGCGGAAAGCCCCCTAATTTCCCTTTGCTATGTTTCAGTGGTACAAAGGAAAGCCTTTGCCCTCTTCATTTAAGTAAAATTGAGCTTTTGATTAAGATCTTGAAAAAACTGAGACTGGAAGTTAGTGTGTTCGGTGCTGATTTCTAAAACCTTTGGGCACAGTGTGAACTTTTCTTGAGTAAATGACATGAATATGATGCTGCTACCTTTTCGTTCTGGTTAAGGTGGACATTGCTGTCCTTGCTGCCATCTTTCTGCATCATTATAAAGTCCAGGGGCAACCACTGCCTATAATTGGGAATAGCTTGACAGACTCATAGAGCTGAACGGAAACCATTGGATTATGTCGCCAAACACTCTGCCCTGAGGCAGGATTTCTTATAGCATGTTATCTTCTCAAACCAAGAAGTTGGGGGGGGGGGGAGAGGACACTCAGGATGCAGCAAAATGTTTATTTTGAGAATCCCAGCACATTTCAAAAAACGTTATCCTTTGAGGACATTTCTATTGTATTTCCAGAGCAAATCTGTTTATTTCACCAGAATCGTCTTTTCTGCCTTTTTTTTTTTTTGCAAGGCTGAACTGCTTGCAAGAAAAGGTCAGGTGTCTTGAAATGTGTTGGGTTTATAAAATAACCTAGAAAAAAAGTACAAAGGGGGGGTGACAATTACCCACTTTTTTTCTTTTTATATTTATTAAATAAATACTTTAGCAGCAATCCTTTCCACTGGTGCAAAGTTTCCACTGGTGCAAAGTTTATTTGCTGCCTTGAAACCTGTTGTGGAAGCTTCCATTGCTCCTTGGGCGGAATGCTACCCGAAAGGGCCACACATACCAAACTCTGTTCAGAGACTCCAGCTGATGAACTGGATTTTATTGTCAGCAATCCTGTTTTTTCTCAGGCCTTCAACTCAGCCTCCGTTTGTCTTTCTACAGAGTTTCACAGGCGGCATGCTCTTTCTGAAAATTTTGGACATCACCACAAAGTCCCCTCTTTTCAGTGGTTTCTTTGAGACTCTCGTTATAGGATGTCTGTGTTGCCTGAGCAAAGTGTTCTGGTGCTTTCTGAACTGCTTTGCTTGATTTGATAGGCCACAGAGTACCTCCCATTCCCCACAATCCCCAGTGCCCAGGAAAAAATAAGGAGAAGGAATCTGAAGGAGGGAAATACCATCAAAGAGGGGAAATACTGTCGGTGAATGGGGACAGATTGCAGAAAAGTTGGACATAACAGCCCTTTTCAATCAATATTCTCTGCAGCTTGATTGAAATGGACGAACATTCGGTGCAGCCCCACTAGATTCCTTCACTGTACTGTTCATGATTGTTGGGCAGAATCATGTATTTCGCTTGTAGCAGTTATGATTAGAGCATCAGAATAAGATCTGGGAGACTCAGGGTCAAATCCCTACTTCTCCTGAAGTTCACTGACTGACCTTGGGCCAATTGTTCTTCCTCTGTCCTAGTCTACTTCAGAGGATATTGCAAGGATATTGGAGGAGGAGAGAACCATACTTGCCATCCTGAATGCTATAGAGGGAGACTATGATAAAAATGTACTAAACAAATGGCTGAGTGGGGTACAGTTGACCAAATATGTTTCATTGATAGTGATGTGACATGGAGAGCAGATGGGAGAGATTTTCTTTCTTTCACCCTTTAAGTAACTCAGGAGGTTCTATTAACTCCCTATAAATGTACATTTTATCCATCTCTAATTAGAGCTTCATAGTAATTATTTCTCTAGTGAATAGATAAGAAACATGTATGAACACTTTTAAAAACTGTTCATCAGGCTCACAAACAGTTCCTCTCCAGTTTTCATGTTTCAAGGTCTAATTTATTATATCGCTTAGATTTGTCCATATTCGAACTGCAGAAATTCTGTCAGAAGAATCACCACAAAACAGGAAGAGGCAGGATAGAATTTGACAATGCTGTTCCCCACATCTGACAATTTAGCCTCCTGTTATTTAGCGCAGCAAATTATTTCATGAGTCAGAACTCAGAAATACATCCATGTCGACATCCATAGAACAAATCCCCGAGAAAGTGGCCAAGAGGTCAAAGCCATAAATAACATTTTGATAATGCTTGCTTGCCCTATCCATATGCTCAGAGTGTCAGTATTTTTTAAAGAAAATGCTCAGGGTGTTAGATCTGAATTTACAACAAAACTGCATGGTAGGCCAGTACTATCATCTGGAAACAGGTAATAAAGCTGTGGGTTGAGAGTGACAATTGGTGGTTTGCCAAAGGGACACAGTGAGTTTTGTGGCTTCCTGTTCCAGTCAGGCAGAGAGTCCAAAGATCTCTGCCAGACCTCTACCTGCAGTCCATCAACGGCAGATAACAAAGTCTAGGTAATGTCTCCAGGGTACATGTTGCATTGAACTAGATGGTTAAGATAGATTCAGATGGGTAGCCATGTTGGTCTGAAATATCAGAACAAAATTTGAGTCCAAAGGGACCTTGAAGACCAACAAAGTTTTAGTCAAGCTTTGAGCTTTCATGAGCATGTACACTTCCTCAGACAATAGAAGAGGAATCATAAGCACACAAAAGCTCACGCCATTGGTCTTAAATTGTGTAGATGGTTAAGAGGCAGACTTGTGTGTCCAAACTGGATTGGTTGCTGATCAATTTCCATATGTGAGGGAAGGAGGAAGGACTTAAAGTATAGTAGGGATGAAAATGTCCTGAATCATTCCCTCACATGAGCTTCCCTCAGCTAGTTCTCAAAGGAGTTTATTATAACTGGGGTTTAATTGATGAAAATCTTTTTCATTGGGAAAACCCTAAGAAAGTTAAGTATGTGTTAGCAGTCCAGGGATCCTAATGGATTTGTTGCATATTAATGTGCTTTATCATAAGTTCTAAGAGCCTCTTGTGGTGCAGAGTGGTAAGGCAGCCGTCTGAAAGCTTTGCCCATAAGGCTGGAAGTTCAATCCCAGCAGCCGGCTCAAGGTTGACTCAGCCTTCCATCCTTCCGAGGTCGGTAAAATGAGTACCCAGCTTGCTGGGGGGTAAACGGTCATGACTGGGGAAGGCACTGGCAAACCACCCCGTATTGAGTCTGCCATGAAAACGCTGGAGGGCGTCACCCCAAGGGTCAGACATGACTCGGTGCTTGCACAGGGGATACCTTTACCTTTACCTTTATCATAAGTTCTGAGCAAAAACAAAAGCCTTTTTTAGGGGGAGTACTGAATATGCTTATCCCATTTGATATGCTGTGTTGAAAAGAGAAGGAAGCCCCTGTGCACATCTTAACAATTATATCATGCAAACTGTTCTTAATTATTCCAATGTGTCAATTAGGAATGAATGCATCAATTATACACGGGCTTATAGCAAGTACAATAAATTTCACAATGAAATTAATTGTGCACAGATTTCCTTTTAAAAACAAAGCACATGAAATAGGATAAGCATTTTTAAAGCAATATACCAGCTGAGAGAAAGATGATTTTGGTGTTTCGGTATCATCAACTATGGTGCATGAGAGTTGCTGTGCTTTGAGGGCTATACTCCTTCCTGGAAGATAAATTCTATAGGCTGAACAATGTGGTGCTGGGGAATTTAGTTTTGCCCTCAGGCAACTTTGCTATCGGGTTTTATGGGGCTCTGTCTGTTCCCCGTGCTTTGTAATATTTACATTAATCCACTAGCCAAGAATGTCCTCAGATTTGGACAGTGTCATCAGTATGCTGATGATACCCAACCCTTATTTCTTCATCTCATATGAGTTAGATGGAGCATTGAATGTCTTGACCAGGTGATTAGAGGTAATGAAGGGTGGGATGAGACCTACCAAACTGAGGCTCAGTCTATCAAGACAGAGGTGTGTTAATGGGGTGATGGAAATTTACTTGTTATGAATGAAGTGTGGTATTGACCCTAAAAGATCAAGTTTGTACCTTCGGAGGCTTGTAGATTCTTTCTTCGGATGCCAAGTGGCATGCATGGCTTTAAGCATTTGGCCAATTTGAGCTGGACCCAATACAACATATGCTGTTGTCACATCAAAACTAGATTACTCAAATATGTCTTTGATGAAGAAATATTTTTTGGGGGGGGGCTCACAGTCCTTCCAGGTTCAATCCTCAGCATATCCATCTAAAAGGATCAGTTGGTAGGTGATATTAAATACTTCTACCTGGAGACCTACTGCATGTCAAAGCAGGCATTATGGATGATAGACAATGGTCTGATTCAATATAAGAGTATAAACCAGCTTCATGCATTCATGTGACCTCTCAGAAACTTCAAATATGAACATATTGTGGCCAGGTTGGTGATAAGGACGAGCCACAATGATTTAAACAAGGTGTTTAAAGGTCTCTTTTTCTTCTAAGGTCTGCCATATTAACCTACTTAGCTTCTAAGGTGATCCATAGGTCCTTCTGAAGATATTGTACACTTTCCTACCTGTATTGTAACTGGATATTCAGTCCCCGTCTGCATGTACTCTTTATGTTCTTAAACCACCCTCAAATGACAGAAACAAGAATCAATAAAACACATAATTACAACAAATAACTGAAAGGAGGGGGAAAAAGGGACACAAGTTACAAAGTACTATTGTTTTTAAACAGAAAGAAGCATAATGATGCTTATATAAAGGAGGGAATCACTGAAATTTTTATGTAATCATTCAGTCCAAACAAATTTATAATGAGATGGAGGTTTAAGGGCATCAGAGTCTACATTCATATGTACATGAAATGAATGTAATTTGTTCATTTCTAACCATCTGAAAAGGGAAAATATTCCTTTTAGCAGTGCAGCAAGATTTATACACTGTATACCGGAGTGGTTTGAGGGTACTTGCCCTAATTAATACATTTTTATTCTTTAAAGCAAATAGTATAACAGTTGATTATTATTATTTTTTAGCCAGAAGATCTTTTCCAGAATGAGACATTATGACAGCAGCTGCTTTTAAAGTAAAAAAAAAAATCAACCTGTTGGGAGATCAGAACAAAGTTTGAGATAATTGGCACCTTTACAACCAACTAAGTTTCATTTAGGGGACTAGATTTAAGGCCAGTTCATAAGAATGGGCTTTGAAAGGGTTCTCCCGGTCAGCGTCCCGGCTGCTTTCCAGGCCACTGGGAAGCGCTGAGGGTGGGGGAGAGGAAACGCTTCCCGGGGGCCCGGCCAGCACACCTGGTGCCTCTGCGAGGCCTTGGGTGTGTTTGCCAGACCCCCGGGAAGCGTTCCCCCCCCCACAGCCAGATGACTTTCCGGGGGCCTGGCAAGCATACCCGGGGCCTCTGCAAGGCCCTGGGTGTGCTTTTCAGGCCTTTGAGAAGCGTTCCCTCTCCTCTCTCCCCCCTCCCCCCTGCGGCCTCTCACCTGGGGCCCTGGACGTGGAGCGGCGGAGTCACAGACGTCTGTGAAGCAAGAGGTAAGGGTTTGGTGAGGGAGGGCAGGCGCTCTAGGGGCAGGGCCAATCAGGGTGCAGCTGGCTGCACCCTGATTGGCCCTGGAGAGGCCGGACCATTCGTTTCCCAAGGATGTTTCACAATTATTAAGAGACACTAAATGGATAAGATAATCTTTCCTGTGGCCTGCACACTTCTTCAGGTCAGTTACGGATCTCCTGTATAACTCACAGTTCATCCCAAAGACCTGACACAGTTGTCTTATGTATTCTGGCTCCACAGACTGCCTAATCACATTGTCAGCAACCGGGGAATCCAGTTTATCTCCTGGTTTAGGTGCAGTCTGCTTGCAGCTCTAGGTACTTGGCTTGGACTATCTTCTGCCCATCATCTGCAGATGGGCAGACCGACCGAGCAGGTGAATGTCATCGTAGAGCAGTATCTCAGATGCTACATAGCATACTACATAGCAACTGGGCAGACTTGCTTCCCCTGGCAGAGTTTGCTCACAATAACTCCCAGCATGCTGCCACTCAGACTATTCCATTTCACTTCTGAACCCCCAGCCCCGGTCCTGGTGGACCGGGAGAACAAATACCTGGTTCGGGGGATTCTGAACTCTTGTAGGCAATGTGGCATCCTATAAAACCTGGGAAGGCTACAGCCTGGAAGACTGGTTCTAGGAGCCCACTGTAGACACCCATGGCTGACTTCCATCACCAGTACCTGGAGAAGCCATATCCTGACCCTTTGGAGGGAGGCCCTGACTGGGATGATGTCATGCCTGTCCTAGGTGCACTGCCTGCCCTGTTGCCAGAGGGCACTCCAGAAGTGGTGAGCAATTGGATACATCACCGGGATCAAGTTCTCTCCCAGAGTCACTGGGACACCCAGCTGCCCTGGTGCATGAGCAGTCTGGCACCAGCAGCCAGGTGGAGACTCAGCCATATGTGCCAGTATTCATTAAGCCCCAGAACAAGCCCCCTACCAGCCCAGAGGATTCATGAGAGGAACAGGTTCTAATGAATATACAGAAGTACTGAAATACGTTTTATTGAATGCACAGTAACCAGAGCTGTAGTCAAAATAGATTAGTTACAAAGTTTGAAACTTAAATCTTAAATGATGAATACAGAAATAAGAACTATTGTATTTTATAGATAATAACTTAAAGATTATAGTGAAAGGGATGAAAGGGAAAATATTTTCTCTCCTATGCATTATGTACTACATGACTGTCTTTGAAAAAGGTCATTATTTTCCTTTTTCCGCATTCCTCTTTCCTCACTGTTGTCTGAAAAGAATAAGAAATTAAAACAAACAAATGGCCTGTGAGCATGAGGTAAATATCTATATCACTCACAACCACAATGGGCCTTCAAAGCATTGTGTCAGTTGTGGACTACAACAACTTCAGCTTTACCAAAACGACTTCTTGCTATGTGTTACCAGCACCAGAGCCTCTTATTGCCTTCCTGCCTCCCAATACACATTCGAAGGAAATTGCTAGATCTCACGGAGCTCTCTCGGAAAACACAATTGATTTCAATTTGAGACTGATGTGCTATAACAAGCCTTGAGCATTAGAGCTCCTTCTTTTTTCTTCTTCTTCTTTTTTTCATTTTTAGACCTGCATTAAGTGTTTCATCAGAGAGACAGAGAAGCTTTGAAAGAAAGCAGATGGAGAAGATTACACTTTTAAGATTATGCTTTTTGATTTTGAAAAGGGAAAGAGCGTGTGAGAGGCACCCACTGGCTTAATATAGCAGCTGCTTTTGTTGTCAAGGGGAAAATTCCTCCCACATTGAAGCAAATGGACCACAGAATAAATCAGCTCACACACAGCTATCAGGAAGCCAGAGGGAAATCATACCCTTCAGTGGACAGTTCTCAAATCACTTGCTGCAGCAACAAACCCACACACAACGACACATGTACTTTAGCCTCAGGATCCTTCTGAAAGTTTCCCCGCTTGAACTATTCCCCAGAGTCAGAATTCCAAATTACCAGGGCTTGTTTCTGAAGCAGAAACAGTGAACAAGGAATCCTCAATTCTTTTGTTAACTCTCAAGTTTTGTGCAGGGAGCTATGCATGCACAGTGGTTTTTTGCCTCTCCCCCTGTGCATTTGTAAAACATTAAAGGTAAAGGTATCCCCTGTGCAAGCACCGGGTCATGTCTGACCCTTGGGGTGATGTCCTCCACCGTTTTCATGGCAGACTCAATATGGGGTGGTTTGCCAGTGCCTTCCCCAGTCATGACCGTTTAAAACATTACACTCACACAAAAGCAACTATGACTGGGTTACACACAGGTTTGAATAAGGTGACCAGATTGTCCCACTTTTGGAGGGACATCTGGGGGCAACTGGCAAATTGTACTTTGAAATTAAAAAATACATATTACAATACTATTTTTGCATTCTATGAATTCTATGAAAATTTTTGGTTGCTCCATATAGACCAAATTTTAAATCAAGAACTCCCCCCAGTCAATGGTGTCTCGCTTTACCAATGTTAAAATCTGGTCACCTTAGGTTTGAAGCAAGTTAGATGTAATCTTCACATCAAAGTTATGAGTCCCCACACTCTCTTTGTGCCATGTTGTGCATGCATATGTCTTATTCTGCTCTGGCTCGGCCTCACTTGGAGTACTGTGCAGTTTTGGGCACCACAGTTGAAGAGGGATGTAGACAAACTGGAGCGTGTCCAGAGGAGGGCAACAAAGATGATGAGGGGTTTGGAGTCAAGGAAGAAAAGATGCAATTTCCCCAGAAGGATTGGAGGCCTGAAGCTGCCCTCTCCCCTCAGATACACTTCTATGTATAAAAACAATATCTATTAACATTTTAGGAAGGATAAGTTATTATGCTAATTCATGGAAGGGGGGATTGTGTTTATATCAATTGTCTGTTATTCTGGATTTTGATTGCTGTTGGGATTATTTGAAATGAATGTTATATGCAATTTTCCGAGAACGTTTGGAGGCTTGCCCTGAAGCTGCCAGGAGAAGCCCTCTCCCGTAAGAAGCACACTTTTGTATAAGAACAATATCTATTAACATTTTCCGTAAGGAATTCTACTGTTTGCTACCCCAATGTCTTCCGTCTGGAGAATGAAATGATACCAGAGACTTCTGTGAAGAACAGAAGATCTTCCAACCCAGCACAGCTGCAAATTGGTACTTCTTCAAGGGACTGCCTAGACAGAAGTCAAAAAAGACTGAGGCCCTGGTCTGCCCAAACACAACAGGCCTGAATTGTTAACTCTTACTTGCTGTTTAATTATTGTTCCAAATATGATATCTGTTGAAGTTTGGGTATAGCTATTTCCATAAACGCAAGTGTCACAAGATGGGGTCGCACTGTCATAAACGTGAACTCTCTCCCTTTTTCAATAAAAATAAATTATTTTTTGATATTATTGTTTAAACTGAACAGGTTACATCTGCAGTAAGCGTTTAAGCACCCTCAGATTTTTCCACAATTTGAAAACAGAGGGCTGTTTCCCCTGGCCTCTTTCACTGAACTACTTGTTCAGACTTGTTCAAGATAAAGTACTGGTTCAGTCTTGTTCAAGATAAAATACACAGTTCCACTGGCCATGGTGATGGTGGAGGATTGTCAGTTCTGGGTTGTGGAGAACAAGGACCCAGCAGGGCACAATGCCATAGATCCACCCTCCAAAGCAGCCATTTTCTCCAGCGGAAGAATCTCTGCCATATGGGAATCAGCTGTCATTGCGGGAGATTTCCAGGCCCCACCTGGAGGTTGGCAATCCTAGATATAATATCCCCAGATATTTGCAAGGCAAAATGTAGTTCCTGTTCATTCAAGATTATTGAATACTAGCAAGAAAGCCCATTGCAACCAGGAATGCAATGGGCGCTAGGACCAGGGGAAAGCGGGATGTGTAGATCTCCCTGTGGGTGTCTCTCTCTCTGCCTCCCTCGCAGCAGGAGCGATAGGAGGGAATGAAACCTCTTGTTCGGTCTGGCAGGGCTCTGTGTGTCTTTCTCTGTCTCTGGCGCGTCTGAGAGGAAAGTGCTAGCGTTCAGGGATGGAGGGCGGGAGCTGTAGGGGCAGGGCCAGTCAGGGTACAGCCAGCATTGCTGGCTGCACCCTGGTTGTCCCTATTCCAGTTCAGACAGCTGTTCCACCCCCCAGGCTGTTTCACAAATATATAGAGGAACCATGGATAAGGATAAGTTACAAACATAATGAAATTCACCCAGGCAATTTTCTTTAGGGCCACAGATAAAAGTATAACAGAATTAATAAGTTTTATGAAAATCTCTGGCTAGGATTGCCAGATTCAGCTTGGGAAATTCCTAGAGATTTGAAGACAGTGCCTGAGGAGAGTAGCTTCTGAAAAGGGAACTCAGTGGGGTTGTGATGCCATAGAGTTCACAATCCCAAGCAGCCATTTCCTCTAGGAGAACTGATGTTTACAGGCCTTGAGATCAGTTACTGTTCTGAGAACGCCAGGCTTCACCTGAAGTTGGCAATCCTGTCTCCTGCTCATTTGGCAAATGGATATATGAAGGTAAATCAAAATCATAGAAACCTGAATTAAACAAAAAGATCCAAATTACAAGCTATTGTTGCTCAACGTATCTTCCATCTAGGTCTGTAGACTTCTGAGAGCAGTGTTTCTCTCTCTAACCCCAAAGAATTCTGTGTTTTCAATTTGCATCAGGTCAAAATGACAATTATGGCATTCTCAAGGGACTCAAATCAGGTTCCTTTGAAATGTTCTTGGAGTTTGCGGAACAAAGTCTGAAGGGGCAAGCTCTGGGGTATATGGTGGATGTGGTAAGGTTTCCCAACAACATTCTCATAGCCCGTGCTATCCTCGAAGAATGAGCAGTTTTTTTATTGTGAAGAAGATTCCTCAATGTAACTTTCCTGTCCATTTTCTCACCAAGGCAGTTTTCAGTTTTCCTAAAACTTCTTCATAATAAGCCCCCATGATCACCCTGTGTCCTTTGAGAAAATAGTTTTGTTTGGAATAAACCTATGCATATATGAGCTTAGTAGAAATACTTCTTGACTTACCCTCATATCTCTCACTGACTTACCAACTCAAATTAAAAAGAAGACTTCACTCCCACAAGCAGGGGAACAAGGGTTTTATGACCAATAGGCAATTTACTACGTTCAGTTCTTACCCCCAGCCCTGTAGTTCTTCCTCTCTTTATTGTCAGCCACACTGCTAACGGTGCAGATCTGATCATCCTTTGTGTAAAATTACACATGACTGAATGAGACGGAATTAGCAAGTTTGCTTATCGTTGGTCCCAGTAGCTTGGTCGCTACTGACAGCAGCATTTTCAATTCAAAAATAATTAAAATGGAAGTTAGGACATGGCTTACCTTTTCCTGCATGAGAAAAGTCCTGCCATTTCAAGGAAAGCCTACATCTCTATGGATTACAGATTTTTATTTGAAAGTAAAACATTTCTCAATTGCCTTCCAGGGATTAGATCCCTCACCTCCAGGTTAAATCAGTTTAAATTAGTTTAATGGAAACAATTATATAATTTTGTAGGTATATTGTGATTTTGTGATGTGGTTTTATTCTGATGGATTGTCTATTTTATGCTGTTACCCACTCTGAGTTTTTAAGGAAAGATGGGCTGCAAAAATAAAGATTTATTATATAGTTATCATATGAACTCATTGATGCTTAGGCTCTGAACTTCATGAAACAGGAACTGAACCTATGATGGGGGGGGGGGGACAACCTCTAATACCATTTCAGGATTTGGGTTCAATCCCCCCCCCCCAAAAAAAGAATTCTATAATTATTTGAGTTCCATTATTTACTATGGGAATTGAGGGGAAGTGGGGGCTGTTCTTCAACCAAATAACACCAATCTTGCAGGGGACTTTGGGATGCCTGTCCACTAACACCTCCCCCCAATGTTTCAAGAAACCAAACCAAGAAGCCCAATTCTGTGCGGCCTTGAACAAGGTTCCCCCACCTATCCTACTTCCAGAAGAGAAAAAACAGTCCTGCCCCAAAAAAGGGGGGAAAGGGGGGGGAGACTGCAGCTTTTCCTGGCCCCACAGGTCTGCTGGCCCCTGGGGCTGCTCACCAAGGCCAGGGGCTGCTTTCCAGAGGCCAGGTGAGATCCCAACCTCCCTCTTTCCTCCAATTGCCTTGGAAGGGTAGGGAAAACAGGCCTGGGTAGGGAATTAAAGGGTAGGGAAAACAGGCCTGGGTAGGGAATTAAAGGGTAGGGAAAACAGGCCTGGGGTCCTTAAAATGCCATCCTTGGATATCTTTAACAGCTGTATAAATATTTCCGCAGAGCCCTCATGGGTGAAGCCGGTCTATCCTCTGCTTCCAGTCCTTGGAACGTTGCGGGCCAATCAGGGTATCCTGATTGGGCCAGCCCCACTCGCTCCTGCCCCCAACAAACCAGGCAAGGAGCATTCTGACGCACTTGCTGCCATTCAGAACCTGAGCACTGCAGGAAAAGGAGGTCGGAATCTATACCTCCAAGCATGGAATACCCCAAAAGACAGACCTTGCTAGTGAGGACACCTACTGCCTTCCCAGCCCAACCCCCACCCCACAAGCTCGCCCTCCTTGCTTCCTGTCACACCAGCCTCAACCCTCTGTCTCCTACATCTTCTACACTCTTCTGACTGCCCTGTAGGACAACATCTACTACTGCTCACTGCTACCAGATAAGTTCCCCACCCACCCCTTACCTCCTCCACCCCACGCTAGTGTTTGCAGCTCTAACGGGCTTTAATTCTAGTTCCTATATATTTCTGTATGTAGTCTGTATGAGCCTCTTGTGGCACAGAGTGGTAAGGCAGCCGTCTGAAAACTTTGCCCATGGAGCTGGGAGTTCAATCCCAGCAGCCGGCTCAAGGTTGACTCAGCCTTCCATCCTTCCGAGGTCGGTAAAATGAGTACCCAGCTTGCTGGGGGGTAAACGGTAATGACTGGGGAAGGCACTGGCAAACCACCCCGTATTGAGTCTGCCAAGAAAACGCTGGAGGGCGTCACCCCAAGGGTCAGACATGACTCGGTGCTTGCACAGGAGATACCTTTACCTTTACCTTTACCTTTATATATTTCTGGAAACATACAGAAGCCAGATTCCATTATTACTGGGGAAACCAAATACTGCTCTGGGGACCTGAAAATACCATTAAGGGTTTTTGGGACATATATTCAGACAGGACATATCTGAGCACATATCCCTAGACAGCATAGCATCTGCATCAGACTCTACAGCAATATCAGCCAGATACACCAGCCATCATTCAGCATGCCGATGAAAGTCCCATTTCAGTCACATAGGAAGCAACCCATGCATGGAGGCATGCTCTCCTGGTGTCATTACCCTGCCCCTTGAACACGACAGTGGGGAAACATAGCGAACACAACACTCTCCTCAATAAGAAGCACTATGATATGCCCAGCAGGAGCCCTCTAATGACCACCCACTTCAGAACTCTGCAGATGAGAGCTTAAATTCTCTTACAAACATATACTCCTTGGTGAATGAGCACAAAAGGAAGGAAACATGGCTACTCCAGCCATATCACTTGAGGTCCTCCACAGCTCATATGGCAGAACCAACCCCCCCCCCCCCCTATACACACACACACACAAAACAGGGAAGAACTTATAATGTTTTTTGGCCGATAAAAAGTACTGTATAACTTGTTTGAGAGTTTTGCTTCGGACCAATGTGGCTTATCTGCAAGATCTTTCTACCTTATTCATCCCAGAGATCTTTTGACCTGCTATATTCCCTTCATTCCACACTGAAGTGTGTTAGATTCATCACTAATATAACCAATTATGTATGTAATTTTTCTTGGACAGAAACAAAGAGAATTTTATTTAGTACTGATTGAAAGTAATAGATTATCGAACACTCTCCTGTCTGTGTGGCAAGCCCACGAGGGACCCCCAGAGCCAATTTCTTAGCTCCAGCTGAAAATCCCTTACCAATAAAAGTTTCAGATATTCACTGAGTTACATGTCAGGTGTCATTAAATGCAAAGGGAATCTGAACTAAACACCACTTATCATTACTCATCGGCCTTTAGTTCTTATTATTTCAAACCCTGGATTTAATTCCCTAATTTCTTTTCATCTCTTTCCAGTTCCCCTTTGTGCTTCAGTGCTGTAAGGGACAGAGGGTTATTTGATAATTAACTCCACCCAAGGTTGCCGAGAAAACACCAGGAGCAGAAGTTCAACAAAGCTTGTCCACTGCATAGCTTTAGTGACTCAGAGGGGCACAAAGCTGCTTCAGATGTTACAGAAAAGAAGGAAAGACAGAAGCAAGAATATGGTGTTTGTTTTGTCTTCATCGGACAAAGCTGTGCTCTAATAAATCTTACATAAGCGCTTATCTGTTGTTTTGTTTTGGCACTCCAACCACATGTAAGTACTATATGTGATCCTCTTGATTCATGTAGTAACTGAATATTTCATGTATTTTCCAGGTCAGGTATCTGTGATTATGAACATAAATTATCTAAAATTACACAGGCTCATGTATAACAAGGGTGTGTGGGTGTGTGTGATGCCCTATTCACTTAAAAAAAACATATCAGGAGAATTGTAGATAACTCATTTTCCTGTTATGCATGATTGGAGCACCAAAATAGTACCAATTTGAAAAAGATACTGCTATAACTGCTAATTTCTGTGGCCAAGGGCCCCTCTGGGGCACTGTCTTCCAACCAAGAGGTGGCAGGTCAGGTGTCGTTGGCCAGATGGTGGCTATGTCAGGCAAGATTGATACTGGCCTGGAGGAGAGGCCAATCAGACAGGTTTTGCTGGACACACAAAATGTTGGGTGTGGCTGGCTGGAAGCACTGATGACAGTGAAGAGAGAGGAAACAGTCAGGAAATTGGGATGGGCTTATACATAAGCTGCAGGCACAGAACTAAGACATTGCAATAAAGCTACTGTGTCTGACCTGCTGCTCTCACTAAGCCTCTGAGCCAACAGAACTCCAACTTTTATCAGTCACTTCAAAACTACGTCTAAGTATTCCAAACTGTTAAGATGTGTAATGTAACATTCTGTTAGTCCTTACTCTATATTACATTGCCATTGCACTCCAGTATACTTGATACCCGGATAAGTGCCCTGTCATTCCATCCTAGTTATGTTACTGTACCCAGATAACCCCAAGTATAATTTACATAACAGCAAAATGGAAGAAAAGCAGAACCAGAATACAGTGGGCTTATAGCTGAGTCTGAAGTCTGTGGAACGAGTCAGAGACATATTTCAATAGATTCACAACAAATTTCAAAAGCAGAGTGTTGGGTTTTTCTAATTTGAAATTGAAAGCAGTTTGGTTTATCAGTGTGCTGCCCTAGCCTGGCACATGCAGGGTTAGTGCAAGGGCAAGCACGGTTACAAAGTCAAGCAAGTTCAAAGTGCGTACAGAGAGTAGTCAAAAGTCCAGTCCGGGTCTTATCAGGAATTGCTAGTGGATGAAGTCCAAAGGAGAACCAAAAGAGTTGTCGTTTATCTTTACTAAGGTCAAGCCGGGAATCTGTGGAGCATTCAATCAAAGCGTTGTCTAGTCAGGTGAAGCAGGGTCAAGCTGGGAATCAGTCAAGCAGAGCTTCGCCAAAGCGTCAGGGAGCAGGAAACCAGTCAAGGCAACGGGTAGACATATGCACAAAGTTGCAGCCACACTGGGAAGCACCTTGGCTGTGCTTAAGAACAAGCTGAGCTGTCACACCAAGTGGCTGTACCTGGCACTCAGCCTTCCTCCGATGAATGAGCCTCACCTGAGCCCAACCTAGCCTGTTGCTGTAGTCTAAGCCGAGCACTTTACCTGCGTGTTGCCAACGTTGTCCTCCTGCATCCCCTCCTGCGCTCTGGAGATGAGTCTGGGCTGTTCAGGGGTGTTGCTGCAGGCTGAGGTAATGCTGGTGCAGAGGGCATGGTGCTTGTCCGGCTGGGACCTGGTTGTGGCTCCCTATCGGGACTTGCCTCTCTAAGCAGCACCCTGCTGCTTTGCTCCAGCTCCTCCACTTCTTCCTCCGAGGGAGCTGGCAGAATGAGCTCAGGCCGTGGTGCAGAGGCACCCTCTGGAGACGGGGCCATGACAATCAGCATCCGTTGAGATTTCTCCGGGATCTCTGAACATCAGTACTTGTTCTCTGGATTCTTGCCCATCCTAGCTGCTAATAGTTGACCAACTCCAGGGGCACTTCTGCATATCGAAAACAATAACGTTATGCTAGAGAGCGTCACCCCAAGGGTCAGATATCACCTGGTGCTTGCACAGGGGATACCTTTACCTTTACCTAGCATAATGGCATAGTGCTAAATATTATCACACCTCCGACCATTCCTCACCTTCTTTCCATCTCACTGTAGTCTGCTGCCTTTTCGTACTTCTTACACTCTGCAAGCGCTGTTGGCAGAAGAGAGCAACATGGTTTATATGCAACTCTCTTCCATCTCTTCCACCTGTCAATCAAGCCAGGCAGCCAATCCCCTTTCTCCTTTTTTTAAAGGTCCCATGGCACCTGCCAATTAAAAAAAAAACTTAATAGTTCTCCATTGAACGCCTATGCATCTAATCATAGATGCATGGTACTTTTTATAATACCACCCCTTATGGAATCACGAGTCTTGAATCATTTAAAAATTAATCTCGTTCCTCATTTTGGAGGTGGGGGACTGTAGAGAGGCATACTATCTGTGACAACTTTGGGGAAAAAATATTTTTGGCTTTGCCTGCATAATTGTACACCTATTCGTTGCTCCAAGCCATTTGCTTAAAAAAAATCCCATCCCCAGGAGAAGGAAGAAGGGAGAGGTAGGCAGGTGCGAGGGTGGGACATTGGAGGTGGAGATAGTGCTTCTTCACCTCCATACATTTCTTTAGCGTGTATTGTGCTGGTCGTCTGCTGGGGGAAAGCGCTCTTCATTTGGGGAATCCACTTTATTCGATTCCCCAACTAGCGCTTTAAAATGGAGGATGTAGCCAGCCATTTGCTGCCTGGACACTGATGTTGGCGACATCATGTAAAGCGGAATATAATGACTACCTAAGGTAAGCATTTCACTATATTTAATGGGTGTTGAAAGGCCCTAGGTGCTCCTGGATAACTCATCTGATCTGTATCCTTTACATTCTGGCTTCAGGGACAGATAGCCCAGGGGACTTTAGATGATGAGCTCCATGTGAACACAGACCAAGGCCATGCTTATCTGCCGCCTTTGATATGGTGGACCATGCCATCTTTTTTAGACATTTGGAGACAGAAGTAAGTAGCAGCAATATGTTCTGGAGGGGTTCACATCATTCCTCACAGTCCATGCTCAAAGGGCTGCCATTGGAGACCAGCTGTCATCTGTGTGAGAACCATCCTGTGGGATTCCACAGGGTGCACTGCTATCCCCCCCCCTGGTATTGTTCATTTTATTCACCTTCTATGTAAAGTTCTTAGGACATCATACTTGGGGGAAGATAGCTATTATTAATATGCTAACGACATGCACACTATATCCCCTGCAATGTAATGCAATGATTAAGAATGAAGAACTAATTGACACTAAATTCTGACAAGACAAAGGTAATGCTGGTTGGGCAGATATATTGAAGGACATATTGTGCTTCCCACCTTCGGTGGAGTTCAGTGAATCCTCCCTAACTTGGTCAAGAGTTTAGGGCTTACATTAGGCCCAACATTATTGCTGAAGAAGCAACTTGATGCATCTACAAAGAATGCTTTCTTCCAACTTAGCTCAGAAGATGGCTACTTGCCTCAACTTGGCCAATTATTTTAACATGACCTCTAGGGTCTTGTCTCTCTGTGACCAGTTAAAAGGTTTTCCAGATTTAGTCCAGCAAATTTTGTTTTTGCCTTGAAATATTCACTCGAGCAGAACATTTTGTTTCTAAGCTGGCTCTGTTTAAGTCACTGTTGCTTTCATCAAGGCTATGGAAGAGAAACCAGGGCAGATACTGGGGAGGCTATCTCATTCAGCACAAATTCTGCAATATATACAAAAGTAATTGGAAATTTGCTGTCCCTCCTGAAGAGCTGCATTAGGCAGATGCTATATCTTTAGTGCCACGTGAATTTCTCTTTTTTGGTCCTGTATATAATTTATTTAGAAAATGTATATGCTGATGAAGGCAGCTTACGACTAAAACAATAGAATGAGGCAATTAAAAACAAACCATTAAAAGCAAGCCAAAGTCATTAAAACAGTGTAGGATTTCTACTCTGCAACAATATGCTATGATATATTTGTAGTAGGGGTGGATTGAAAAGGCAGAGTGGTCTTTGAAAAGTTGCATTCATTTCTTTCTTTTTTTATGTGCCCCCATTTAAAATACACACCCAGAGTTCAAACAGGTTTTAACAGTTTTTAATAGAGACGTGGGCATTGTTCAAGTCTGACCAATGTATCCTGGAACCATTTCTGAGTTGTCTTTTTAAATCACAAAATTAAACAAAGAGGTTGCTCTACGAGTTTTGCTCTAAGCAGTTATCACAAAACTGTCATCTTGACAAGCCTCATCCTTCATTTCGAACGATGTCTATTGAAATGCGAAGGTGGTGTCCAGAGTGCGGATCGCCTGAGCAACCTAAAGCCAATGCACTAGGGACTGTCAGCAAACAGTACAGCTTCTCACATTCATTCATAGAAGGGTTCCCATCCCATCCCCTGCCGCTGTGAGAATGCAAAGGATTTAAAGCTCTTTCAGGTCATAAATAAAACATATGTATCCCCTCAATCACAGCTAGACTCCCACAGTGGACTCATCCCATCCTTTCAGCCCTTCCATCCCATCTCATACTCAGGAAAAATTGCGCAGGGTAAATAACTTCGTTTGGCCACTGAAATCGGCAAGGTGTGGCTGTTCGGGCCCCTCATATTTTTCAGCAGGGATAGTAACCCTTTACTATCAGTAAATCCATTCTCCTGCCTAGTTTTTGTCCTTGGGTGTCTGAAGCAGATGAAACTTGTACACAGATATGGATGCCTCAACTGGATGTAGAAGATGTACACGCCACTGCATTGCAAAGAACCATTGCTGCACTTGAGCTGTATGGCCCAAAGAAAACTGTGTCCTTAACAGTAGGTCATACAATAGATTTCTTCATTAAGGCCGTTTATGCACTGGAGGTTTCATACTGGACTGCAGGCTGGAGTTTTAGTCGTGGTAGGTTGCCCCACCTCTTCCTGCACCCACATGGGGGAGTATTTGGCCTGGTGCACTTCATCCGCCCCTGATTTGTGCTCCTGCATGGGAGCTTGGGCAGTGAAGTTCCCAGTGCATAAACGGTCTAAGTCATGGCGTAGAATTTCAGGCTACAGATTCCAGATTCCAGAACTTGCTTCACCACACAGGCAGGTCCACTCGGTCTAGTCAAGTATTCCACCACTCAGCAACCATCTCTTAGTAAGTATGCTTTCTCATTATTATTTCCTTTCTACTCCTTGTTCTGTTCCCAGCTTGCCTGAACGCTTTGTAGATCCGGTGCTACAGGGTTTGTAGTTCCGGTGCTGTTTCTCTGCCTGTCAAATTGAGGCCACTTCCTATTCTCCTTCCGAGATCTGACTTTCGTTCTGTTTTGGGCTCCACCACCCATTATGTTAGGCCCAAACATCCACTGTATATTCTTACAGCCTCTGTAGCGCAACCTGCATTTAAAGGCATATGATACCAAGCTATGAACCACTCATGATTCTTGTTAAACTATATGATGGACAAAATTTTATACAATCTTTGTGTGACACAGCAATAAAAAAACAGTTGAGCACAACAAATTGTGGCAACTTCTTAAAGAGATGGGAATACCAGAGCATCTTATCTGTCTCTTGAGAAACCTATATGCAGGTCAAGAAGCAACAGTGAGAACTGAACATGGAATCACTGATTGGTTCAAAATTGAGAAAGGAGTTCGGCAAGGCTGTATACTGTCACCTTGCCTATTTAACTTGTATGCGGAGCACATCATGAGAAAGGCGGGGTTAGATGAGTCACAAATTGGGATCAAGATTGCAGGAAGAAATATCAACAAACTCAGATATGCAGATGATACCACTCTAATGGCAGAAAGCGAAGAGGAACTAAAGAGCCTGTTGATGCGGGTGAAGGAGGAGAGTGAAAAAGTTGGCTTGAAACTCAACATCAAGAAAACTAAGATCATGGCATCCGGCCCTCTCAATTCCTGGCAAATAGATGGGGAAGAAATGGAGATAGTGACAGATTTTGTTTTCCTGGGCTCTAAGATCACTGCAGATGGGGACTGCAGCAAAGAAATTAAAAGACGCTTGCTCCTGGGGAGGAAGGCTATGGCAAATCTAGACAGCATACTAAAAAGCAGAGACATCACCTGCCAACAAAATTGTGTTTAGTCAAGGCTATGGTATTCCCAGTTGCAATGTATGGCTGCGAAAGTTGGACCATAAGGAAGGCCGAGCGTCAAAAAACTGAGGCTTTGGTGCTGGAGAAGACTCTTGCGAGTCCCTTGGACTGCAAGGCGAACAAACTGATCAGTCCTAGAGGAGATCAGCCCTGACTGCTCCTTAGAAGGCCAGATCCTGAAAATGAAACTCAAATACTTTGGCCACCTCATGAAGGACTCCCTGGAGAAGAGCCTAATGCTGGGAATGATTGAGGGCAAAAGAAAAAGGGGACAACAGAGAATGAGGTGGCTGGATGGAGTCACTGAAGCAGTAGGTGCAAACCTAAATGGACTCGGGGGAATGGTAGAGGACAGGAAAGCCTGGAGGATCATTGTCCATGGGGTTGCGATGGGTCGGACACGACTTCACACCTAACAACACCAACAGGTTAGCGACTGTCAGATTACAGCCTGCAGATCAATATTCTCCTCCTCCACCCATCCCTGTGTCACATTTGACATGCCAGGTCTACTCCTTAATTGGCAAAGGTCTTTCCTCACAAGAAATGAGAGGTTGCAGATGTCTTACATATTTCACACAGTGTAGTGTCTAGCAGATGAGAGGAGTTGTCTTCCATGTTGAAAAAATTTGGTTGAAATAATTTCCAGAGCTATCTTGCTCCAGGAATGATAGTGGCTAAGCAAAAGGGAATGTACAGAAGTTGCCCTTTGCTTCTTTTACGGTCACCAAATGGCTCCTCTAAAGACAAATATAACGTCACTTTTGAGGTCCCTGTCTCAGCATGAGATGTCTAGATCAGCTATCATTTAAGTGAGCTCTTAGCATGCTTCTTTCAGACAAGAGAACCAGACTGACCAGCTTATGATAGTGTTCAAAGCACAGCAGTCCAACAGGGGGGAATGTGAGGTCACCACAGATGCCTCTGTGATGATGCGGAGGCCTCTGGCACCATCTCACATTTCCCAAGGGAAGAGCATCCAGTGGCAGGGAAGAAACAGCCTAGCAAGTACTTCCCCCAGCCAAGGCCATGAGGCTGGATGGCAATGCCATCACCCCTAGGAAGCCTCTGGTCCTTGAGCTGATCCCCTGGAAGAATCCAGTTCCCAGACTGAATATTTTAACTGTCTCCAGGCTAGGCGAGTATGCTAGCATGTCCAGACTTTCATTAATCAAGCTGTATGCCTACGACTCAGTCCCAAGACTCTCCTTATGCAACTTTGGGCCAACAACCTGGCTCAATTAACCTATGAAATGTTCCTGATTAACTTCTAACAGGAAGTAAGTAAAACTAATAGGTAAGATGACCCACAAGCTGTTTCTGTAGCCACACTGGTAAAATTAATATGAATAAAGAGAGGCACGGAGCAGTGGATAGTAGGTGGATACAAATGACACTGTTTGTGATGCACCAGCCATCTAACTCCCTCCCCTTTCTTGATAGGTATATATGTATTTATCAAACAATTTCTACCCCACATTTATCTGAGAGCTCAAGGCAGCTTACGTAGCAGCCCCGGTTATTAAAATAACTTATTCAACAGTGACCAAACAGTCATGATTATGCAGTTTTTTAGGCTCTCTGCCAAGGAAATTGACCTTTTTTTACCCTCCCACAATGTCTCCCTGAAATTGTAATTCTTCTCATACTGTATGAAAAATAGCCAACCACAATGCCTTCGAGATCTCTACAGGTAGGCAAAGCACTGGGCCTATTATTGAGAATGTTCTCGCATGAACTTGCATAGGCTGGTATAAAGGAATGTAGTTGGTACACAAGACTATAACAGAAGATCCATCCAGGAGTGGTTTAGGTTTTTGAGGGGCCCTAGCAGAGTACAATTCCAGCAGGAGTAGCTAGGCTGGAGATGGAGTACAAAGAGGTGCCCCTCAGTGCTCTTAAACAGGGAAGAGGGGGAAGGCTACGGCCCTGATCCATGGAGGGGAAGGCATTAAGTGGGGCCTCTGGAAGCATGGGGCCCATAGTACATGTTACATATTCTACATGGATAAACTGGCCCTGGATCCATCCGTTAGGTATGAGATGCCAAGTTGTGAAAAACTTTAAAGGTCAGGTTCAACACCTTGAAGTGACCCCAGAAGCAAACAAGTAACTTGTGCAGATGCTGAAGCAAATATTTCTTTTTCTCATAGATAGAATGATGATATGGATGACCACATTACATAGTAGTAGTTCTGTTTTCTTCATGAATCTTCTGTACAATTCTTGGGTTATGGTGAGAGTAAGAGGACAAAGGAATTTATTAGCTGATCTTCTTTACCCTATCTCAGGCTTTCTCAACCAAGTTTTCATGAAATCCTGGGGTTTCTTGACAGCCCTGGAAGGGTTTCTTGAATGGGTGGGAGTTTAAGTAAAGGTAAAGGTAAAGGTATCCCCTGTGCAAGCACCAGGTCATGTCTGACCCGTGGGGTGATGCCCTCTTGCGTTTTCATGGCAGACTCAATACGGGGTGGTTTGCCAGTGCCTTCCCCAGTCATTACCGTTTACCCCCCAGCAAGCTGGGTACTCATTTTACCGACCTCGGAAGGATGGAAGGCTGAGTCAACCTTGAGCCGGCTGCTAGGATTGAACTCCCAGCCTCATTGGCAGAGCTTCAGACTGCATGTCTGCTGCCTTACCACTCTGTGCCACAAGAGGCTCATTATATATATATATATATAAATTGTTACATATTTATCATGATGACCATATATGGTTATGTTGACCCACCCTTCCCCTCGCAAAATGCCCAATGGTGGGCCTGGAGGGGAGGAGGGGCCCGGGGTGGGCATGTATATAACTATGCTTTCCCACCATATTCTGCACGGTTGGCCACTTTTGCCGTTTCTCAAATCCTGAAGAATGCTTCAGGGGTTTCTCAACAGTGCCCTACCTCTATTGGCTTGGTAAACATCAAAGTCACTAATATCCAGGTGGGGCCTGGAGATCTCCCAACATTACAACTCATCTCTTGATGGCAGAGATCAGTTCCTGTGGAACTCCTGCTCAGGAGGGTGGGTTCTGTAGCATCATACTCTGCTAAGGTCCCTCTTGCTGGAATTTCCCAAGTCAGAGTTGATATCCCTAGTAAACATCCTGAATTCCTTGCTTTGGATGCTTTGTTTTATCACCAGCTAGCATGTCTTGTATTGCTCCTTTTCAAAAAAGGAGAACAAGAAGCAACTGTATAAGTAGACCTTGTTTTACTCTTTGCTTCTTTTCACACTTCAGCCCTGAGGACTTGCACTTCTTAAATGCCCCTGCTTAAAGTCCTATTCTGTTCTCAAAGCTTACCGAATCACATTAGTCCACTGCATAACATGCATGACCTATTCGCCAGTAAATAATTCATTTGGAAAGTGCATTGACTCATTCATTAATTGGCTTAGCTATAAGTCCACAGACATGGCCCCTACCCATTTTATACATACTGAGCTGTACAAGGACTTACACTGTCTGATTACATTTTTTATATTGTGTGATCTTACTCAAATCTCAACTAGAAAGGTGGGTTACAAATAAAGAAAATAAATAAATTGCCAAAATGGTGACAGGTCCAACAAGAAATTTACAGAATGCTGGGAAGAATTTTGATGGCCTCTTGTTAAATTCTATTAACAAGTTAGGTGCAATAGAGATAGGAGCCAATGCAAATGTCTCTCCATTGCTCCTTGACCCATCCAGCCTTCGTACACATACAAAACAAAGATGGTCTTCCAAAATTGTGAGCACATTTAAGATCATGTCTGTCTTCCCTTTCCCCCTTCTTGCTATCATTAACTGTTAATAAAACAGTTGTTCTATCTTATAATCAACACAAGAGGAATGTCTATTATACAGATAAATCACATGGCTGATTTACTAATAAAGAAATGTGTAGATTGGGAGGACATTTTTGTATTGCTTCAAACAAATTATAACATTGACAGAACCAAGTTTGAGTCCAGGGGCACCTTTAAGACCTGAAAATGAAAGTTTTATTCAAGGTATAAGCTTTTGTAGAAGAAGAGTTGGTCAAAGTGGCTTACAGTCGCCTTCCCTTTCCTCTCCCCACAACAGACACCCTGTGAGGTGAGTGAGGCTGAGAGAGCCCTGATATCACTGCTCGGTCAGAACAGCTTTTTCAGTGCTGTGGCGAGCCCAAGGTCACCCAGCTGGCTGCATGTGGGGACTAGGGAATCAAACCCGGCTTACCAAATTAGAAGTCAGCTAACCACCACACCAAATTGTGAGCAGGCACACGTGTTCAGACTAATACAGCTACCCACCTGGATCCATAAAGTTGATATTTCCACTCAGCTTTAACTATTTGGGAGAAATGAGGATGAAAGCCTCCAATTGTAGATTATGCACTCTGACTCTGGCCTCCCTCAGATGTCCTGATCAAAATATTTATGAAGCTGCCATTACCTGACACCTATCACTATGCATTTCAGCATCATATATCATACAATGCAAACTAGAAACATTCTGGTTCAGTGGGTAGAAGATTGTATTTGTAAGTGCATTAATTTTCCAGTTATTCTCTTGTGTTTATTTTATACATTTTTATCCCTCCTTTCTTCCAAGGAGACCAGGCTCATGTGAGTAATTTGTAGCCTCAGCTTTCCATCTGCAGAGTTGCAACATTAACTGAATCTCACAACATTATTGTGCCACTGAATTACTCAAGAGCAGTAAAGCACTTTGAGTGCTAAGTATAATATCCCTGTGTCTAACAGACAAAGGCAGTCTGCATCATGGATACAGTAATCTAATTTAGGGTTTTTCAAACTGAGAAAATTATTGGGGGGGGGGACTTGTTTTTTAAAAACTAATACCAGGGTCCTCTATCAATCCAATGGATAAACATGCTTGCCAAGCATTTAACTCAACGTTAGTAGTTATTAAGGAAATTCGATTAACACACCACTCCAGTGTCAATAGCAACCAGTGCAGACATCTTTAACCCGCTCCTAGAAGAGCGGATTCAATAATCGGGTAAGGGCACCTAAGGAGGGCCCTGTCCGTGATGAGGAAGGGTGCTGATAGGCCCCTTCCTCACGACTGACAATCGGAGGGCCCAATTGGCAGGCGCTTTGCGCCTGCCAATTGGCCCCTCCGAATGTCAGTCCGGCGGCAAGGGACCAATCGCGAGCCGTGCACAGCACGGCTTGCGATTGGTCCCTTGCCACCGGACTGACCAGTCAGGAGGTGCGAAGCACCTCCCGACCCGCCCCACCAACTCAGCCGCATCCGGCCGAACGCTGCCATTTTCCAGCTTGCCTCCGATACGCGAGCTTGCCGCCTGGCCGACCAGCCAGGAGGACCAGGCGCTGGCCCCAGCCGCCAGCAGGCCGCCTCGCCAATGCCCCATGCGGCTTCCTTCCACTCAAAGCCGAGCCTCCACGAACAACCGCTACTGATCCCGACCCATCGCCGCTTTCCCCCGCCACATTGGCTCTGATGCGAGCCGCGGCAGCGGCGCCAACTGCTTTGCCCACCCCGCCGGCCCACCCAGGATCCAGCCGCTGCTGCCCGCCGCCCCGCAAGCACAGGATGAGCCGCCCCCAATCGCCGCCGCTGCATCTGCTGCCAGAACATCAACTTGCTGCTCTCCCCAGCGCCCAGCAGCAGGATCTTTTCCAGGCGACGCGCTGAGTGGCGCTCGCCACTCTGCATCGCCTCGATCTCCTGCTGCCGCGCCTCACGCTCGCTGTCCCGCCACCGCTGTTTGCCCTCCGCCCACTCAGTGACCCCGCCTGCCGCCTCGCCCAACAGCAGGAGCTGGATCAGCAGCCGCACCACCTCAGACATGGCGGTCGACAGCAGCGCAAGAACCGGCGGCCCCAATGGTGCCGCCGCCTGAACACCGAAGACCTTGACTCTGTCCCGCCAGCCAACACCACCAACAACATCTCCCTGCCCTGCCATGATTCAGGTAGGGCACGCCCCCGGGGGAGACTTGCCAGAGTCGCCAGACCACGGGGGAGGGCCTTGCCCCGGCCCATCCACGGCCTCCGGTGCGAGCCCAGCCGCCGCCAAACCGCACAGCCACCCAGATCAACTCCGTTGGCCCGCTAGCACCCGCTGTATTTAACCTGTAGGGGGTTTAATTACTAGTTGAAAGATAAACCAGCAGGGCTTTTGACTGCATCTCGGGTTTTCAACATAAAAATACAGTCACCAGGATGACACAGTGACAGTGGAGGAAGACACCAATAGTAGGAAGAGGTGGGCAGAGCAAGAGCTGGTAAGGGAGCCAGGAGAAGAAGAAAGAGCTGGGGAGGGGCGAGGGTTGTGGGTGAGCCTGTGAGGTTAGGCACTAGAACTGGTGGGAATCATGTGACCTGAGGAGGGTTGATCGCCACTTGCTATGGTGCAGTTTCACAGGTTCCTCTCTTGTGTAAATGAATTGCATAATACAAAATCTAGAAGCCTTTGGAAACCATCCCCTGCCCTTTAATTTCAGAGTAGATCACATTTTAATTCAGAAAGGTTTGCTGCTTCTTTTTATCAATCTAGCCACTTTTGTTCTATACCTGTAATGGAGGGCACAAGATGGGAGGGAGGACAGGGAAAGAGAGGAAGAGGGGTCGATCATGTCTTTCTTTTCCCAGAGGAATAAACTGAGAAGAGCTTCGAGTTGATAACACCTTCACTCTCTTTTCAACAAGATGGAACAAAAAATTATCTCATCTTGGGACCTGACTCAGTAGGTGATCATTTGATGTGCAGGAAATAGCATGGAGTTTGCTATCAGAAAGCAGTGGCTATCTTGAGCAGTGTATGCCAAATGTTCCCCTGGGCTTATTATCGTGCGGGAAGGAGGTGGGAACATCTTTGTTTGAGTCAGCCAGAAAAATCATCTGGTAATAGGATTCCTGTTAAAGCTTGTTAACTCTTTCAGATGCATGAGAATATTTAAGACAATCCAGATCCCCTTAGGAGTGAGGAAATGAACGGGATCTCCAAAGCTCAGACAGGAAGGGGAAGCTTAGCCAGTGCCAAGACCAGACAGTGGCAGGAGTGCCTTCTTCTTTGTCTGCCCCACCTACTTGCTTTGCCTCAATGTGACACTGCAGTCTGAGACTGACACAGGGGATTGTGCAGTTGCAGCCTCAATTGTGGCTAAGTCCTGGGCTGAATCTGCACTTACTTTGTTTATTCCGTTGTGGATCTTGCTGAATCCAGATCGATTTGAACTTGGGTCTTCCTCTCCCCCCGCCATTGAAACAGAAGAGTATTCTGCACGTGGTTAGGGAAGCTCAGAAGGGGAGGGAGGAGCGAAGAACAGTAGGAGCCTCTTTCTTTCTTTTCTTGAACGAGGGGGGGAGGATTAGAGACAGCAGAGGAGGGAGAAAAAAACCAAGAGGCAAATCTCTACTGAGAGAAGTTTAGGCTTCGGGAGCATCTGTTGAGAAAAGTTATGGCTTCCCCTTTAAGGCAAGTTAGGACTTCCCCTTTAAGCCTGGAAACTAGGAATTGACGCCCTGGCCAATCAGGGCTTCTCTACCATGGAGTTCAGGAACAAATTCGAAACAGACATTCTCAACCTGATTCTTCGAATATTGAGGGTTATATCCACTCTAGGATATTGTAGGATAAAGGTAGGGTCATTCCGGATCAATCATGCTTGTTGCAGAGGGAAAATCGGACAAAATCAAAATGGAAATCGCATTCAGTGGAGATGGCAGGGACTGAATTGACCTGGGATTGGAATAAAAGCTCCGTGCAGGCTACGCCCTGGATTCAGCTCACCAGATGGCCATCTGTCTGATCATGTTGCCAGTTGTCCACATCCACTTCCTTGTAGCCTCCAGAGGACAGTATCCACGCACAGCTAAGCTGCTCCTGAATGCTAAGGAGGTCTGCCTTTTATGGCATGGCCTTGGAACCACATATGAATCACTTGGAACAAAGAACAGGATGCACATTCTTAAACACACCTCCTATGAATTAGAGTTACATTGTCCTTTTGATCTAGAACTTCCTGGGGTTATATGGCTCACTTCTCTCTCGGTTTATCAATCCATTTTCACTTTAAATTTGAATTGGTATTGGCTCATTGAGTACTGTGGAATTAAAGGTTGAAAAAGGGCAGGCAGGGCTTGCTTTTTTAAAAAAATCACTCCCATTACCTTAACCGTGGCTAGGGGACAACTTAGTTAGCAGGTGATGGTGTGGGTCACGACAAGAGACCCATACTAGGTTATTTTTCACTCTTAAAGACAAAAAAAGATATTTTTTTACCTGGGAATTCTTTTCTGATGTATGAAAAAACTTTGGGGAGCACTTTGGCTATCATCCATTCCTCAGCGGAGACTTCTGAGATTGCCTGATATCTTTTTAAAAATACTCCATGGACTGATTCATGCATTTACTCCTGGGGCAGTTATTCAATTACTAATTTGTTGCTTCATTTTTACATAGAAAGAGATTTGCCTGAAATAACTCCCACAAATTTTCCACAGTAGAGAAAACTCTTCAGAATGGGAGGTTTTGCTGATGAATTCAAGACATTTCCCTGTAAGCACTATTTCTGATTTTAAAAATCCACCCTTCCTTTTCTTGTAATGCATGCCTCCCAAATTAAAAATTACTTTAAAAGTCAGTTTAGTGACTGGCCTATGCCTATAAGAATTCTCTACCGGACTTTTTCTCTTAGTGACATCTTCTTTCCCTCCCTTCTTCAGCTGCATTCTGCTTTTTATCCAAGAGCTGTCAGATCTCTGATGGAGTCAGCACTGCCCTCATGCAGAGACTTGTACAGCTTCTAGCATAATGGACACTTATTGTGTCTGTGGACATTCAGAAAGCTCAAGTTTGGTGCAATGACTCGGATCCTGAACTCTCCTTAGGGATTCACAGTTCCCGGTTTACAGCCAGTCAGCAAGCAGACTTATGTACCTATCATGAGCCTCTGTTAACAGCCAATTGCATGTCTTGGTGAGAGTATGTATGTATATAAGTTCCCCAGTTACAGTTGTCTGTGTTCAGTATTTCTGGTTCCAGTAAAGTTGTTCAGTTGTTGGAGCTGAGTGTTTGTGTCTTACTTTTTAAATTAATTTATTTATTTTTCAATTTTTAGACTGCCACTCTTGGCCACAACCATCTCATGGCAGTTTACAAATATAAAATCAATAAGTATACAATTTATATAAAACAATATAAAACCTTGAACAATAAATAGAAGATAGAAAGATGGTGGCCTAATCAACTTCTTAACCCTCCCAATCCCACCCCTGCTGTGATTAGTCTTTGGTTCAATAAAGATGGCCCTGGGTGATGGTAGCCCAGGGGGGTCCTTATCATTAGAAAGCAGGGTGGGAACATCAGATTGACAACTCTGGGCTCTGCCCTGGCCTCAACCAAATGCCTGGTGGAAGAGCTCTGTCTTGATGGCCCTGCAGAACCCAGAGGGGCCTTAAGCTCTTTTGGCAGCTCAGGGCCCCTTAGTTCTTTTGGGAGCTCATTCCACCAGACTGAACCCACGGATTTAATAGAGCTCCAAATAGTCATCCAGTGGACTGGGTTAATGTGCTCTTGAGCAAACTGGTGCTTACAAAAACCAGTGATATTTTTCATGAGCCATTAGGACTAATGGGAAGGTTTAGTTATTTTGAAACTTGTATGCAGCAGAAGCAAAGGAAAAGCCTGATACAGCTGTCACTCAATACACAACCAGGTTTGTATTCAGGGTGGCACGGCCTTTGGAGAAGAAAAAAAATGTCTTGACATTTAAAATAGCAGCTCATTATGTCTGACAGAAGAGTCTGCATTTGTTAGAACCTGCTGCTTGACTGCATTCATTTATTTCAGGTTCCTTGTTCACAACAGAGGAACAAATAGGTATGATGAAAGGAGGTTGGCCCCAGCTTTATTATTATTATTTATTTTTTTAGTGCTGGGCTTATTTGGGAAGGGAGAAATAGACTGGCTCGCCTTCAGTGCTAATCAGTGATCTATGCATTTAAACTAGCTTAGTGTTTATTCATGAGCCTCTTGTGGTGCAGAGTGGTAAGGCAGCAGACATGCAGTCTGAAAGCTCTGCCCATGAGGCTGGGAGTTCAATCCCAGCAGCCGGCTCAAGGTCGACTCAGCCTTCCATCCTTCCGAGGTCAGTAAAATGAGTACCCAGCTTGCTGGGGGGTAAACGGTAATGACTGGGGAAGGCACTGGCAAACCACCCCGTATTGAGTCTGCCATGAAAACGCTAGAGGGCGTCACCCCAAGGGTCAGACATGACCCGGTGCTTGCACAGGGGATACCTTTCCCTTTCCCTTTAGTGTTTATTTAACGCTTAAAGCGGACTCGCCTACATCACCTTATACTATAATAGCCCTGTAAGGTACAACACCATTGTTATCTTCATATTATAAAGGGGGGGGGGGAGGAGGCTTAGATATATTCAAATCAAGTAGGCCAGCAAGAAATTTGGCCCTAGGATCTGTATACAATGGACAAGTGAGAATGTATTGTCCGCTGAGTTGTGCAAAAGGCAAGCTGTGATCCGGGGATTTCTCTTAATCGTTCTGCTCTATCATCTCACAGCACAGAAGAATAGTCTCATTCCCACCCACCCCAAGCTGTGGAGCGTGGTGACCCTTGAAAGGTCAGTGGAGGTCCAGGGTACTGCACCCCGGCTGCCTTGTTTATATTTCCTAACTACAGATCAGATTGCATCAATGTATTTGCGCCACAGTATATGCCAAGCTGAAATAGGTATTCAGGGAAAGATTTCTCATGTGTTTTAATGGGTAAATAACACTTGCTGTCTCCCACCTTTCGTGTCAAGGCTGTGGTATGGTCTGAGTGGACAGGAGCTCTTGCCTTAGCCTCAAACAGCCACTGAAGCTGCTTCAAATATAGTTCATTTTAGTCCACCTTTCTCTAGCACTGTTGCCTGGTTGTTTGCTCCAGGAAGGCAAATAGCATACCCAGAGGAGTCTATCTGAGGCAGCTAGGCAGAATCACACTAGAAGAAAGGGTCAAACTCTTTTCACCCATTGCCATGACCCCAGTATGAAGGGTTGTGTATGTTTCTGTGGCTATTTATGCATTTTAGAAGTGTTTTGTCTATTTTACCCTTCTAAAATATGTTATAGAAGAGCTTTGATATGGATCTTATTTGTTATCTATCCAGCCTGCCACTTTAAGAAGCAGTTTCCCCCACCCACCACCAAGCTTTGGAACTGGGACATCACCCTAAGGATTTACGCTAACACTTCAATGAACTTGGAAAGGAGTAACTCTGCATATGACAGTGCTTCCAATCACTCTAGTTGCATTATTTAAAAGCCGGCCTCCCATGGCTTAGGGTAGGGGTAGTCAACCTGTGGTCCTCCAGATGTCCATGGACTACATGGACTACATGTCCATGGACTACATGTCCATGGACTACAATTCCCATGAGCCCCTGCCAGCATTTGCTGGCAGGGGCTCATGGGAATTGTAGTCCATAGACATCTGGAGGACCACAGGTTGACTACCCCTGGCTTAGGACCAAGGATTCCATGCTTCTCCACGGGTTCTAGTGGCACTGCCTACAAAATAGGGGGTGGTGGTATTGCATGAAGCTGTGAACATTTAGTTCAGTTGTTGTGGAAAAAGCATTAAAAAGTGGCTTTTACATTCTAGGGGAACAAAGGCTGGTAACTCTCACTCTGCAAATGTCTTGCTTCCTTTTATTTGGGGACTGTCCGTGTTAAGAAGGGGCTAGTGCAGGAGATAGATGAGAGCTACCCTTCAGGGGGAAACAAAAGTTTTCTAGCGCTCTCAGAACTCTGTTTTATTTATTTATTTCTGTTTCATTTTATAGGCTCTGTTTTATTTATTTATTTCTGTTTTATTTTATAGGCTCACAGTTCGTGCCCATGCTTCTTAAGCAGGTGATGGTAGAAAGCTCAGCTGGAGAGCTTGGGAAAGATTTCCTATTTCATCAGCCGGGCAGGACGAGCTTTCTTGGAAGTAATGTTGGATTCGCACTGGGCATATGGTTCAGATTCACAATGTAGTTATATAGTATGCCATCTATTAGAGATATAGTGGATGTCACACTAAAAAGGACCTCTGTGTTCTCTATAGGGGCTGAGGAAAGGTATTGATTCCTTTCCCCAGATCAAGAAAGAGGTATTCAAGGTCCAAATTGTTCTTTTTGGACAGGGACACGGTTTTTGTCACAATTTAATTCCATGATTCTTCCAAGGAACTTAGAGGGACAAACACGATTCTCTATTTTTCCCACACAGCCATGAGAAGGACGACATGGTGAGTGAATGTGTCTTGCCAAGGCTAACAAGAGAATTGCCTGGATATGGAATTTAAACCTGAGTCTCCCCATTCCTACTCCACTACACCATACTACCTCTCTCACTGGCTTGGCTGTACTTTGCGTGAAGGACGCCGCCGCTGCCTGAGCCCCTGCCCCGCTTGCTTTCCTGGCGCCGACCACTGGGGGGCGCTGCCAGCAGCAGCTGCACAGTGCCATGCCGAGGGGGAGCCCCAGCCATGGTGGCTGCTGGAGAGCACCAAAGGTGAGCTAGCGGCAGAGTGGCAGGGCAGCCCCCGAGGCAGCAGCCGGGGAGGAGGACAAGGAGGAGCTGCTGCCCGGTACCGACTGATCTACAGACCGGCACCAATCCAAAGACCGAGGGTGGGGACCACTGACTTACCGCATGCACCAAAAGTGATATCATCACACTGCGTCATCACAACAATGCTGTGGTATTTCAGCTTCTACCATAGGGTTTTTGCCCAGATACCGGAGCATTACCTGGATATTGCTGGCATGATGTAATTTCTAGTGTGCACTTCCACTGTGTCACTATGTCACCAGTGACATAATCTGTGCCTCCCTCTTTCTCCTAGCAAGTCTCCCCACTGGCCAGCTGATTGTGGCAGGGGGTGGAGCCTGGTAGCAGGGGACCCCTCCTCTACATCCCCACTGGCAGTTCTGGCAATCCTACTCCAGCCATCTGTTCAGAATCTTTAAAACATAATTAGTTCCCAGTAACAAGAAATTGGACCTTCTCAGCAGTCGTCCCTCCCTTATGGGATGCCCCATCCAAAGATGTCCCACTTGCTAGCTTGCTCTCTGTTGTTGCTTTAAGAAAACAGCAAATCTCTCTTGGTTTCAATTATCATTTATGGGGATAAGGCAAGCCTCAATCCCTGTTGTTTTATGCTGCTCTGAATTTGTTCTTTAACGTTCATAGATTGTGATTTGTTTCTGAAGGTGTGTTGTATAAGGCAGAGTTTATGTTATTGCTTGCTGTGCTGACAGCACCATTATGTCTTGTGGCAGAATAGAGACTTTCACATTATTAAAGAATTGCTTTGCATGTTTCAAGGCTGAGCTCTGGCAGTTGAAATAGGTTTGCAAACATGTAAAAACACTCTTCTTTGTAGAAAGGGGTAGGGGGGGAGTAGTACAGGGGGATTAGTATCCCTTTAAAAAGAACTCATCAGGAGTTACTAACTTGTCTGCCTTGTAGGTTAATATGCAATCATTATTCTTTCCCGTCTTCTAAACATGAAAAGCAAAGTCGTGATGCTACAAATGAGTTGCCACAGAGTTGTTAAGTAGGCATCTTCTAAAAAACCCAAAACACCAAACTAAGGCTGAGGCTGTCATTCTACATTGTTTTAAAAAGGGCATATATGAGAGTACAAAATGCAAACTTTTTCATTGTTTAAAAGAAAAATACGTTTGACGCTATTACTGAAGACTTAAAATGAGATGAACAGTGACATATTTTGGACAGTACATCTCTATTGCTACAAAATTAGGATATTAAAAATGGCTTATTGTTCAGAAGAACATTTCTCTTGTATTGCAAAACTACGATGTCTTAGTTGCCCCAAAATATGTGAACTGCCCATTAGTGGCTCTCAGATTTGTTTTGACGATCTTGTAGAGCTGAGGCTTAGTGGGACTCCCCCATCAAGCTTGTTCAAGCTTGCACACTGTGGGAGCGCTGAAGAGCTGGGACACACTTGGCCACAAACAAGTCAGGAAAGCACTTCTTGTGGGAACTGCAACATCACTGGAATGACTACCCTGCCATCCTAGTGGGTGGAACGATAAGTACAGGAAGGCAAGTAGAACTTAAAAAAAAAAACCATGGCAGAAAGAATGGAGCTACGTTGCCACTCCTCAAGGCATGGCTGAAGATCTCCTAGAATTACAACTGGTCTCCAGATTACAGAGACCAGTTGCCCTGTAGAAAAAGGCAGCTTTGGAAGGTGGACTCTATGGCATTATACCCTGCTGAAGTCCCTCCCCTCCTCAAACTCTGCCCTCCTCCGTCTCCACCCCCAAAAATCAGGTATTTCCGAATCCAGAGCTGGCAACCTTGCTCCTGGGTTCTTCTGAAGCATGTGATTCTCCAAGGAGGCGGTGGAAAGCCAAGACTGGCTTTGAGGGAAGAAGTAGGTGGGTGGCACCATATTGGGAATGAGTGTACTGAACAAAATAATGATACAACTGTTGCAGATGAAACAATTTTCAGACGTCTTTCTGGCTAATGGAGTAGCAGAGTTTTGTTTATGGAGAAAATACTCTCAACCAATGCTAGAGACAGAGACAGAGACAGAGCAGTTCTTCAAGAATTTATATGTGGAAAATGTAGTGAGGCTTCAACAAACTTATATGGAAACTAGAATTTAAGCCCGCTGTGGCTGCAATACAGCTGGCGCTAGAAGGAAGGCTCATCCGCTCGGCTTCCCCGGCCAGCGAGTGGGGCAGAGACTGTCTGCAGCTTCCCGCAGCCTTGAGAACACGGCCAACGCTTTTCACCTGCCGATTGGCCCCTCCGCTTGTCAGTCCAGGGCCAAGGGGCCAATGGGCCCCCTTGCCCATCCCAGACACGGCCCACCCCTACCCCCCTTTGCCTTTTATTTATACCGCTCCCGCAGAGCGGTTACCAATGAGTATTTGACTCATTTCTGAATACTGGGTGCATAGAATCTTGTTATTAAATTTTAAAACCACCAGATGTGTCATTACTAGGTTGTCTTAATTGGTCTTTAGTTCAATTGTATACATCTTCCTGAGAATTTTGCTTGGCCAGAATGTAATCTCATGACAAGACTTGAAAGCTATACATGTAACTGTGCACAATCTATTTGTTCTTATTTGCTCCAAAACGTCTAACTGAAAAATATTAATCTTAGTGCTTGAAAGTTTATAACTTTAAGCAACTGTAGGTAGTCACTTAAAGGCATCATCATAATCTATTTTATGTTTCCTTGTTCCAGTAGAGGGTAAAAACGTACCTGTAACAGGAATGTTCATATAGATATTAGCAGTGCATTAGAAAGGACATATTAGTCACACAGATGTCGTTCTATAGTGATTCTGATCTGTATTCAGAACGGTGCATCGATGCTTCTGTGGGTATGAATGAGGAAATTAGACAAAGACAAGAGTCAAGATAGCAGGACTTGAAAGGGGGGGAGAGAATCCATTAGCGCTACCACTCTTTAACAGCTTTGAATTTAAGGACCATATTATTTTGCAAAATGAATATCTTTTAAAGGGCTAGCATTGTTCCAGTAACAAACATATCTTTGTGGCTAAGATGAATTTATTAGCTATCTCTGTCTCCTCCATAATAATAATGTAGCCCTGAGAAGCATCCAGTGTCTGAACATTAAGGTATCAAGAAAAAGTCTACTGTGATGTACTTATTGCAATAAATAAACTCTTCTTAATTTCACAGAAACCAATCAAGGCACAATTTGCATGTGCGTGTTAAGTGCCATCAAGGCAAACAGCCTTGCCTAGATCTTGCAAAATGAGGGCTGTGACTTCTTTGGTCCATTCAATCCCTCTCAGTATTGGGACTCCCTTTTTTCTTGCTGCCGTCAACTTTTCCTCGCATTGTTGTCTTTTCCAGTGACTCTTGTTTTCTCATAATGTGACCACATTTTAGCTTCTAGGGAAAGTTCAGGCTCCATCTAGAATCTATTTGTCATTGAGGTGGTCCACAGTATTCGTACAATTCTCTTTCAACACCATACTTCTAACAAATCAACTTGCTTCCTAGCAGCTTTCTTTTTTGTCCACTTTTCACACCCATACATAGGAATGGGAGATACTAAGATACAATGGGGATTTCTGCACCTATTAAATGTAGTGAAATGCTTATCTTATGTGGTCATTATATTCCGGCCCCTCCATATGACATCACCAGCATCCAGCGTCTGGGCAGTAACTGGCTGGCTACATCCTCCATTTTAAAGCGCTAGTTGGGGAATTGCATAAAGTGGATTCCTCAACCTGGGTGTAAACTGCACGGAGCTTTTATCGATTCAGTCCCTGCCCCCTACACAGAATGCGATTTCCGTTTGGATTTTGGGCAATTTTAATTTTCCTTCTGCAGCAAGAAGGATTTATCTGGAGTGACCCTACCTTTATTGTGCGATATCTCAGACTGCTTTTAATCCTGAATATCCAGCTTGGGAAAGAAAGCTCCGTGGTAGAGAACCTCTGATAGGCTACACCTGGTCGTGTGACACACTTGCCTTAAAGGAGAAGCCCCTAATTTCTCTCAACTTCTGTCGGTCCTGGATTTTTCCTCCCTCCTCTGCCTTTTTCAATCCTCTCTCCCTCCCCTCCAAGAAAAGAAAGAGGCTCCCTGCGTGGCTCCTCTCCCCCCCCCCACTTCAAGAAAAGAAAGAAAGAGGCTTGGCTCCCCCCCCACCTTCTGAGCCTCCCTAACCACGTGCAGAAGACTTTCCTGTTTCAATGGGAAGGTGGGGAAGAGGAAGACCTGAGTTCAAAGCGATCTGAATTCAACAGGATTGACAATGGAATAAAGAAAGTAAGTACAGACTCTGCCCTGGTTAGCACTAGCTAAGGGAGAGCAACCAGCAGAGGGAAGGTATGGAGGCTCAAACGTGCTAAAGGCGCCTGCCTCGTCCTGCCCTCGCATGTGCCACTCTCTCCCTTGTTCGCGGAGACTGGATTGTCTTTTTAAAAATGTCTAACATCCTGGAGCAATGAATAGGCAGGCAAATATGCAGGCGATATCAGAAATAATTGTTTCCCAAAGTTGTAACCCAAAGCATGCCTCTCTAAAGTACTCCCCCACTCCCAAATCAGGAATGAGATTAATTTTCAAAAGTATCAAGACTCATCATTCCATAAGGGGTGGCATTCAAAAAGCACTATGCATCTATGATTAGGCTTTTAAACAGAGAAGTATGAATTAAAAAAAATAGTGGGCATTGCGGGACCTTTAGTGCATGGAGAAAGGGGATTGGTTGTCTGGATTGATTGACAGGGAAGACAGTTGCGTGTAAAGTGCATTGCTCTCTTCCTCTATTTCCAGCAGCAGTTGTGGAGGGTGAGATGTGCAAGAAGGTGGTAGACAAGAGTGAGATAACAAAAAGGTGAGGAGGGCTTGGGAGGCATAACAATATTTAGCGCTACACCATTCAGCTAGCGTATTTTTACTGATGTGCAGAAATGCCCAATTTATCCATATTTGATATAAGTATTTTAAATAAATATTTTTGTTTTGCAAGCCCCACTAGGAACTCTAGCAATGTCATGCCCACACTGGCTGCGCCACTGGAGACCGGTGATTTGATCTTTCTTCAGCTTTAATCTCACATTTCATTGGGTTTGGTGTGTGGTGCCCAATCAGGTGCAGACCAAGTGGAAATCTAGGGTCCCAGCTCACAGGTACAGTAAAGAGTTGGTTTTATATCCCGCTTTTCACTATCAGGAGTCTCAAGGTGGTTTACAATAGCCTTCACAGCTTCTCACCACAACAGACACCCTGTGAGGTAAGTAGGGCTGAGAGCGCTCCCAGACACATAGTGTAACAGTGAATTTCACATATACATTACCATTTTTTATTTTACTTTATTTATATACCACTTTTCTCTCCAGTGGGGATTCAAAATGGCATACATCATTATACCTTTCTGCATTTTATCTTCAGCATAACCCTGTGAGGTTGGTTAAACTGAATATGTGACTGGCCCTGAGTTGCTCAGCAAGTTTCCATGGCAGAGTAAGAATTTGAACCTGGGTCTGCCAGATCCTAGTCTAAACTCTAACACTGTGTTATCTTAAAAGGACTGCCTTAAAAAGAGATCAAATATCCTTTTTGACTCTCATGTCTGTGGAATGTGTACCCATAAACAACTGAGTGTAGTCTTGTGCATTGGGATGCAGAATAAATGAGGCTTTGGCCTGCAACCGCATTGACATAGTTAGCAATTCTAAAATTCTATAAATATGCCACAGCCCCACAACCCTTCTGGCAGGAGCCAGTGAAGAGCAGAGGGGCATATCCAGAGAATATGGTCACTCCCTGCCCCTGCCAGTAGTGAGGAGTCCAGCCAGAATGGTGGGCCGCCATGGCAGAGGCTGTTGATGCTCCTCACCCCACAAGGAGGCAGGGAGGCCGGTGAGAATGGTGGGCCACAAGGTCAGAGGCTGCCAGTTCTCCTCACCCTGTGCACAGCAGGGAGGTCCACTGGCTGCAGCAGAGGGGGTTAGGGAAGAACCTCTGATTGGCCCTCAGTGGGGGAGGGCTTTCCCACTGAGGGCCAATCAGAGGTCTCCCTGGTGCTTCCTGATGGTGTGCCAGCTCCTCTGAGTGGCCCTTGGGGGGAGGGCCCTCCCAACAAGGGCCAATCAGAGGGGCAGCGTGTCATCTAAGTATGGTCACAATTCTATTTGCTATGATGATGATGATGATGTGTGTCCAGATTTAGCCTCTGTACTATATTGTATGCTAATCTAGTGTAGACTGTATCTGTGAACATCCAAATAAAATGTCTAATAAGGATGTTTGAATATTTGCTAATGAAATGGCTCTTTTCTGATGGCCCAGTATTATATTTTCATGTATTGTATATATTGTATATTTTCTTATAGAATATCTGGATATTGGAATATTATATGGAAGTTAAGAGCCAGTTTCTTTTCCCCCTGTCATATATGAGAGGGAATTTAAATGTGGAGCTGAATTTATAAGCTGATATTATGACCTATTTCTGAGAACATTGTTTTACAAAATGGTTTCATTTTAGCCTTTTGTTCATAGTCTAAACATGCTATTATTAAATGGCAATATTTTTCATTGAACTGATTATTCCAATAACTTCCACAACGAGTGTCATAGTGCAGCTCTCTTGTGCAAAACACTCAGATTCCCTGTCTTCTTCCCTACCCATTCAATGGCTATTTTAATGAGACCCAAGGTTATAAAAGAAAATAATGAAGAAAAAAGAGAATAAAAATGGGATCTGACTTCCCAGTAACTCCCATTCGATGTATTTTAAGAGAGCCAATGCTGACCTTTTAGTGATGTTCCTGAAGAAAACTCAGCACTGCTTTGTCTAGCAGATAAGAAGATACATAATCAACATTCTCTTCTTACTAGAGAAGGAAGCACCCAGATGAGACAGCAATGGGGGGAATCAATGACCATTTAGAACATTCTGAGAGAATCAGATGTCTTTAAATTAAAAGGCACTATATTTTTCTCTTGAAAGATTTGAAAACAAGATCTCTCTTGACTCCTGGGTGGTTTTGGGTCTTCTTATTTGGCCATCACTCCCTCAGTGTGAGATCTGATCATGTGGAAAATTACATTTTCAAGAGGTCCATCTTTTGGGTTTCTGCAAGTGTGGAAGAGACAAGAAAATTTACATTTCTTTTTGAATTGTCAATGAAAAAATAAAATCTAAAAAAATGTACCATAATAGAAATAGATGAAGACACTCTCCTCCTCAAATGAACACTCATAACCAGAGCTGGCTTCAGCAGTAGGGAGGATGAAAGACACCATAGAGCATAGCAGATTATTAATTGATCAATTACCATATTTTACTGCTTTACAATATAATTTTGATTTCTGACTCAAAATTAAAATGGTCATAGACCATTCCTGCCAATGTCCCACTGGCAGAGAGATTAAATTAAGAACCAGAAAGTGAAGTCCTCATAAAAACACCTGAGCTGTGCTATATAAATTATCTTTTCATGGCTGACTGGCAGTGCTGATTGTGTTGATCTGTAGATAATCTTTTCCAGAATCAGGCACATGGATCTATTTTTGTCATGTTAATTTTTTAAAAGGTTTACCTCACAGCAAGGCTATTTTCACCAGCTCATCTCTCTCTGTCATGCTAATATTGCATGATAACTCGTTAATGACCCCTCATGGATTTTTCATTGCAAATCATGCTGAGAAAGCTGGCTTGTTTGTCTACTTATCACTCCCACTAAACTCACACTTTTAGCAGAGCTGTTAGGCTTCCCTGTGCTTTGGTCAAATATGGGAAACCTCTGGTAAAGCTAGTCCCAAAGCTTCCTCTCCCCGCCCCCCATGTGAAAAGAACAATGTTCTAGTTAAGTCCAGACAGCCCACACTGCTTATATTTGTGACATGGCCAATCTTAGGCACTTTCACAGACTTTTAAAAAACAATTTGCTAGTCATCTGTTGCAGTATAATGTACCAACATCACTGAGAAGCCTGGAAATGCGGTAATTGAACTTTTCCTGGTATAGTTTCCTGTTTAAAAATAATTGAACGGGCACATTTTTAAACAGCAGAGTAAAAAGTGAAGTCAGGGAATTACCAATCATACCAGCAGCCTGGCCCTTTCCTCCTGCTCAGTGCTTCAATATCACCACATCATACTGAACACTGGATATGCTAGTGCTACAGTTAAGCTCTAAGTCAAAGTTGTCTCTATGAAGCACGCCTAATAAAAGTGTGAGGGGCCAACACAGGAAATGCTGGACCCCAGTAGCATGACCGTAGTATTAGGCTTTTCCACATTCTCATTCTCCTCACTTGTGTGTTCCTATTCCTTTGGGGGGAATGATAAAAAGGTTGAGAAAGGCTGAGGTAGGGGAAGAGGGAGGATGTGGGGTTCCTTCAGGCTAGTGGGCAATGTTTCTGTCTTCAACTGAAAGCAAAGCCTACCAGATGGGCTCAGGCAACAGATTTGGGCTTTGCCATGAAGGACTGCTACTTAGGATGAGCACGGGAACTGGCAACTCTCACAGCATTAGTCAGTCAATCAGCATTTTCTTTTATTGAACAGGGAAAACTGGGGCATGGAGGGAGAAGAGGCTTCTGCATGCCTTGCTTGCCAACTCAGCTGGGGAGTGGAATTCTACGAAGAAGAAGAAGAAGAAGAAGAAGAAGAAGAAGAAGAAGAAGAAGAAGAAGAAGAAGAAGAAGAAGAAGAAGAAGAAGAAGAAGAAAAGCTGGTTCTTATATGCTGCTTTTCTGTACCTGAAGGAGCCTCAAAGCAGCTTACATTCACCTTCCCTTTCCTCTCCCTACAACAGACACCCTGTGAGGTGGGTGAGGCTGGGAGAGCCCTGCTATTACTGCTCAGTCATAACAGCTTTATCGATGCTGTGGTGAGCCCAGGGTCAGCCAGCTGATTGCCTGTGAGGGAGCACATAATCAAACCCAGCTTCTCAGATTAGAAGTCCGTACTCCTAACCACCATACCAAGCTGGCTCAGGCAGTTGAGGGGAAATACTTCTGCCATCCCCTCACCAATCATCCCCAGTGACATTCTCTGTGGTTGAGAATTGGTTTGGGATAAGGATCCCAAGGAAGCTCTTTCCTCCCTCACTGCAGTACAAAACAAGCCCCCCTTTAAAATGTAAGGATGTTGTTACTGAGCATGCACAAAATAGGTTCTAAAAAATGACAAAATATATGATGGTAGGCGGCATGGACTCCTTCTGAAGTAAATGTAAAATGCTTTAAGCAGATCTGATCTTGGGTTTAAAGACCCAGTAGAGCAAATTCGAAGCCTCAAATGAGGCTTAAACTTAATGTTATAACAAAGTAAGATTGAACTGTGGAAATGGTCCTAGAGTGACCAAAAGTCTGATTTGATGTAAGGCAGCATCATATGTTCAACCCCGTGTTTGGATTTCAAGGTATCCCAGAGAGGGGACTCTGTCTTGTTGGTCACAAGAAGCAAGGCAATGGTGAAACTAATTTAATAGTGAATGAGTTTCCTCAAATATCTGGATCCCAATGGAATATCTCTCCCTGTACCCAGATGTATGCACCACATTCCTTATTTTAGTTCATACTGTAGGAGCCTGTCTTAATTAATGCAGGAATTAATATTTGTTAGCAAGAAAAATCAGCTTCCAATTGTTCATTTAATTAACTCCTGCATTTTACACAATATACATGACTGTTAAAATAGGTATAATTCTATGATATTCTTTACCAGGTTGGTCTACTGATAGAGACCATAATTCAATTACAGTTAACCAGAGGGGGTAATGAACTGTGTCATAAATATTGTTGTTTCATTAACACCTCTGCATTTAATTTAGATAAGTGCATTTCATAGTAAACAGAAAAATTGACCATCCCTCCCCCTTTCCTGTTGTTCCATGTAATGTCTTCTTGTTCCTGGCGTTCCAAGCAATGTATATTCTCCCAGGTTTCATAATAGTCCCATGTTGAATGTGAGAGATTAAAATATGAATTTATATAATATCTGTTGACTCATCAGTTCAATTGTTTTCACCTTTTATATTGAATAACTTTAAAAATTAAATTACAGTTTGCTAATTTGATATATTTGTAGCTTAGAGGTATGGTTGCTAGGGATGGGCACAAATCAGTTCATGAACTAAAGTTCCTCATGAATCTTGGCTAGTTCATGGTTTGCAATGTGATGTTCAAGAAAGGGCATGAACATTTCATGAGCTTTGGTGCTGTTCATGGTGGTTTGTGGCAGTCCGTGAACTGATACATTTTCCAGAAGAATGTCTCCACTCAATCAAACAGTTTACAAAATCAAACTGTTTACCATTCCAACTCCTCTTTGGGTGATCTGGCCTGTGGCCTGTGGGTGCTTAGGTGGGAGATGGCCACCTCTGCTGGATGGAGGGGGGGGGGTTCCTTCACTGAATGACTACCTCTTGAAACCACAACATCTCCTTCATAACACCACACCCACTTCATGATAAAATAAATAAAATAATAAAATAATAATAAATGATCATTTTAAATGGAATAATCTGATTCCCACTGGTCTGGTGAGACTAGGTTGCCCTGCCTACCAAGCGTTCATGGAGTTACTTTGGGGAGCCCTCTGTAAGATGTCTGCCTTTCTGTGGTGGCTGGCATCACTTTATGTGGAAAATTCTGATTTCCACTGGTGTGGTAGGGTTGAGGTGCCCACCAAGCTTTCATGGTGACTTTGGGGAGTCCCTGTTGAAACTTGGGAAATGTCTGCCTGTCTGTCTTTCCAAATCTGCTTTTAGAGACTTTGGGGAAATGTGAGCAAAGGGAGGATAATCGCCACCATTTCTACACATAAATACACAGTAGATTCCAACTGTATTGTGAAGGAATATCCATTTATATCTGGGCTTGGGTTTGATGTGTTAATATAAAGCAATCATTGCCCCATTGGAGCCATATGAGTGCATCATGTGACTGGAAACTGGTTCTATGCAAATCATGTAAGAGTTACCTGAAATATGTACATGCTACAGTTAACAAGTATACACTTCAGGCTAAAATCTTTTGCTGCTTCTCAACTTCAAATAATGTTTTTAAAAGAAAATAATAGCACTTGATGTGTAGACATTAAGTGCCGGAGGTGTGTTAATAAGTATTGAAAAGGAGCTTGATAAGTATGATGCACAGAGAGCAAAGGGGTTACCTAGCAAATAAGGCATCAGAGGATGTGAAAATGTCTCTCCTAATCCCACGTGTGCTCTTCTGTATCAGCTTTTCTTCCTTTCATCAGAAGAGAGCCTGCATTTCTTTCGTTTGTTTGCCTGTCTTAGCTTGGATAATGTTTTCTTCCTCATTTGCAATGGAAATGCAGTTACAGAAAAAGAACTCTTGTATGAAGACAGGTGGGAGATGACATTCGCATAAAATAGGGCTTATATAGACATGCTATGCAAGGAACAGATTCTTTCTTGGAACAAGGAGCAAGGAAGCAGTTAATTGTTGATGATACGAATGTTACTGCTTCACTCTAAAAAGTTAGCTGTTTAAATGCTATTATGGCTCTCATGCTTATTCAGTGGAAGACTCAGAGACTTGGCAGAGGTGACAGTTAAAAATCTTAGAAGAATTAAAGTGATGGAAATGTTCCTTTTCTATATGATTTAAAATCCAGACTATTTCAGTAGACCTTGAGAGTCATCAAAGGAGGTTGGTGGCAAATGACGCTAAAAAATTGGTGTGGGTTTGTTTGTTTTTTAGTAATGGGAATAATTTCCCTTGAATTTCATAGTTTCATTTGTTCTACTTGGATTTGTATATGTCTACCTTCAAATGCCCATAGTAGGGACTGAAAGTACAAGAAAGCCAGCTTAGTGTAGTGGTTAGGAGTGTGGACTTCTAATTTGGTGAGCTGGGTTTGATTCCCTGCTCCTCCTCCACATGCAGCCAGCTGGTTGACCTTGGGCTCACCACAGCACTGATAAAGTTGTTCTGACCAAGCAGGAATATCAGGGCTCTCTCAGCCTCACCTACCTCACAGGGTGTCTGTTGTGGGGAGAGGAAAAGGAAGGCAACTGTAAGCCACTTTGAGACTCCTTCAGATAGAGAGAGGCAGCATATAAGAACCAACTCTTCTTCTTCTTCTTCTTCTTCTTCTTCTTCTTCTTCTTCTTCTTCTTCTTCTTCTTCATATACAGCCACATATGAGTTTGGTCCCAGGAGGCTGCCTGGGAATCCTTGGGCTCCATCATGGAAGAAGCGTGGGAAGTGATAAATACTGTATTTATTAAGAAAATGTGTAAGTCACTTCTCCAGAATGACTGGAGATGGCTTGCAATTAGAACAGTAAAAACAATTTTAAACCACATCAATAAGAACTAATAAAATGAAAATAAATAAATAAGAACATTGCCAACAAAGCACTTACCCCGGAGCAGTCTAAAACTCTTTTGGTAAAATTGCGGTTTTCCCTTTTTGAAACAAAAGCCCTTCCTCAGCATGAGAAATTTCAAGAGACATCCTGATTTCCTAAATCCATCTTATTCTTTTTAACCAATGCTATCTGGCCATTTTATCTGGCCAATGCTGGCCAATGCTATCTGGCCACAAGAGCCTCTTGTGGCGCAGAGTGGTAAGGCAGCCGTCTGAAAGCTTTGCCCATGAGGCTGGGAGTTCAATCCCAGCAGCCGGCTCAAGGTTGACTCAGCCTTCCATCCTTCAGAGGTCGGTAAAATGAGTACCCAGCTTGCTGGGGGGTAAACGGTAATGACTGGGGAAGGCACTGGCAAACCACCCCATATTGAGTCTGCCAAGAAAATGCTAGAGGGCGTCACCCCAAGGGTCAGACATGACCTGGTGCTTGCACAGGGGATATCTTTACCTTATCTGGCCATTTGCCCTGACCTAGGTGTAAACTGCACGGATCTTTTATTCCAATCCCAGGTCGATTCAGTCCCTGCCGTCTACACAGAATGTGATTTCCGTTTTGATTTTGGGCAATTTTAATTTTCCTTCTGCACCAAGCAGTATTGATCTGGAGTCACCCTACCATTTCTTCGCCATATCCAGGAGTGCTTTTAATCCTCGATATTGGAATATTCCAGTTCAGAAAGCATGAGAGAAGCGCTGATTGGCCAGCTGACTCTGTGGTAGAGCAGTTCTGATTGGCCAGCTGACTCCATGGTACAGAAGCCCTGATTGGCCAAACCTGTGAAACCAGCCAAGGCTGTTAGCTTTTCTTAAAGAGGAAGCCCTACTTTTCTTTCTGCAGAAACTGCAGAAGCCCTCACTTCTGTGGATAGAGATTTGTCTCGTGGTTTTTCTTTTCTCCCCTCTCTGTTGTGTTCAACCCCCCCCCCCCATTCAAGAAAAGAAAGAAATAGGCTCTGTCTGAGCTTGGCTCCCCCTTCCCCTTCTGAGCTTTCCCAATCAAGTGCAGAACACTTTCCTGTTTCAATGGGGAGGGGGGAGGAAAGAGGAAGACTGAGTTCAAATCGATAGGAACTCAGCAGGATCCACACCGGAAAAAAAAGTAAGTGCAGAATCAGACCTAGATAGCCAGGTGAGCCTGATCTTATCAGCTCTCAGAAGCTAATCAGGGTCAGCCTTGGTCAGTATATGGATGAGAGAGGCCACGGAGGAATAGCAGAAACACTAAGCAGAGGCAGGCAACAACCACTTCTGAGGATCTCTTGTTTTGAAAACCCTATGACTAGATGTCAAAACAAAATCTGTCTGTTTAACTATCTGCTTCCACTACCCCCACCACTCCCACCACTCCCACCTCTCCTGATTTGCTGAGTGATGATGGGTTGTTAAGAATCACCCAGAGGCTTTGCCATACTGACTCCTTCTGCCTTACTTTCTGGATCCCCCTTGTTTGATTGGGTGAGCTGGAATGCCCTGGCACCACCAGAGATCTCTGAAGGAACAGTGTCTGAAGGCTATTGGGGCTGTTCCTGTGGCAGCTGCCCAATTTGTCCACTGCTAAAATAAATTTTAGCTCTTGCAGTCACATCTCCACTCCGTAGTTTGTACAGCGATGAGCTAGACCTGCACATAGAGATGTATGTCTGGAGTTATTATATGTTGTTTATTTATGTGTAATATACATCTTTCTGCTCTTCTCCCAGGCATTTGGAATCCAAAGCCAGTCAGGTTGGACTGAAAACACCAAGTGCTTGATGAGGGCTACAAAAACACTGCATCCGCAGACGTGTCTTCTGACATCTAGATGTAACCAGAATGGTTGTACTCCCTATGGAACATATATTTGAGAGGTTTTCTCTATTAACATGGATGTGGTATGTTTGTGGCCAAAGTATCTTTTACAAGAGAGAAGCTAAGATACTCAGAGTTCTCCCCAGTGTGGTGGATATCTAGGTCATGTTGCTCATAATCATCAAGTAAATTGTTACTTGTCTGAGTGTACTAATTTCGTTCTACAAGCTATCTTGTTCTCTTTTGTGGCATCAACTGTACTGTTACTCTCGACCTAACAGTGATATTATTAAGTATCTATCAGGACAACTGACTCACATAGAGGTGTCAGTGGAATAACACTGCTATAAATGGAACATAAACCATTTTTACTCAATACAACACAGTGCAAAAGCTACACTGCCCAGTGATTAGCATTTCCGTACAGAATTAAAATACTTAGAGTTTAGCTGTGAAGAGTTAGGCTTTAGGAACGTCACTGCAGAAGTTTAGATATTTATTGGGCAGCAGTCATCCTCACTGTATAGAAGATTGGAGCAGGCACCCCCTTTCCTTTTCCCACAAAGAGCACATGGTCTATATACAGAACATCTCAAGTTCCACCCCTGGAATCTCTAGTTAAAGGAGTGTTATTCAAATTGGAGGAATTAGCTCTCTCTCTCTTTCCATATACACACACAAACACATATTTAAAAATGAACTAACCCAGGGAAGAGTCAGGACAGAGTGGCTTTCTGTTCATCTGCCTTGTCTGTGCTGGACTTGTTGAATTCACACACAATGAAAAAGTAATGGGAGGGAAGAGCTAAATCTGCTGCACCCCTCCCCCCACTGACTCCTCCCATTTCTCCCCTCTCAGAATTTCTTTTCAGAGCCCTGCTGGCAGAAAATGGCTGGAGGAAGGCTGTTGCAAGCAAAGGGATTAAGATATTCAGGCAAGCGAAGACTCTGTCCAGTGCCACAGCCTACCCTCAAAGGCAGCCATTTTCTCCAGCCACAGAAACTGATTTCTGTAGTCTGGATATGAGTTGTAATTCCAGGGGATTCCCTACTGGAGGCTGGCATCTCTATCCGAGAGCTACTGCACCTGGATCTAGTGCAAGGACTGTGCACAGCCTGCACAAGGATTCCTGTCTTCCAAGGTTTCCCCTTGCTCTGGCAGCCATTTCTGACCCTGGGAATATATATTTTCTTGTCTTGCTAGGATTGCCAACATCCTGGTGGTGCCTGGAGAGCTCCCGAAGTTTCAAGTGATCTCCAGATTATTACCCCTGAAGATTATTGCTGTTTTGCATGGTGGGCTCTATGACAGATCAGATTATTTCTCAGACATAAAAGGATCAATGCAAATAGTAATGATTTTGCAGAAGCTAGTGAGAGACTTTCTATAGCTTTAAAACAAAGAGGATACCCTTCAAGAGTTATTTCAGAAGCAAGGGAGAAAGCTAGAAGGGCACAGAAGGAGGACTTATTAAAATACAAACCAAAGACCAATATGGATAGGATAGTGTGCTCTTTTTCAGTACTCCAATAGGGCGGAACAAATAAAAAAGATTATTTACAAGCATTGGCACCTAATAGCGGATTTACTGGAATGTGGAAATAAGCCTATGTTCACATGGAGATAGGGTCATAATATAAAGGAATTTGTTACAAGAGATACTAGGAGAGATGTACCTTTAAGAGATCTACCAAAAGGCAATTTTCAATGTAGAACTTGTAGCGTCTGCAGACTGGTGTTGCCCATAAAAGATTTTACCAAAATGGATTTAAGGTTTATGTTAATAGTTTTATAAATTATTTAACAAGAAATGTCATATATTATATATTGTGTCCAAGTCAACTTTTATATGTAGGAGTTTGTTCCAGACCTTTAAAAGTAAGAATGATAGAACATTTGTCCCGCTTGAGACATTCTGTCAGGGACACCCCCCTCACGAATCACTTCAACCTCCATGGACATAGTTCAGGAGATGTTCGTTTCTTTGGAATCGAACAACAGATCCAAAAATTGATCAAAAGACCAGTATGGAGGAAATTATTGTTACAGAGGGAAAGCTTTTATATTTTTGCACTTAACACCATGGGGGAAAATTGGTTTAAACACCAGTTGGGATTTGTCGTATTTCTTGGGAACCTGCCCTTTACACCTGCCATTTAATGGAGTTTCAGTAGGACTATACTTATTCATGCTGTAATTGACTACTAATGAGGACCAACTAACAATTTTAATGGATCCTCAGTGAACGACAGACCAATGGCCAGAATATATTTTGAGGTAAATATATTTAAAATATACTACTATTAGGTTAGGAATAAGATTAAGAGAATAATTTTGAAGAAAGTATACTTTCCATATTAATTATTCATTTTATTTCATTTTTAGAAAATTGGAAGACAATACTGATTAAGATTGAAAATTCTTTAAATAAATTCTAAGGTAGGATTTCATAAATGACATTTCAAATATATAATTTGGGGCTGGAGAGATATGAATCTAAAACTTATATATAATATATTTGGTGATTAGGTAAAGGTAAAGGTAAAGGTAAAGGTAAAGGTAAAGGTAAAGGTAAAGGTAAAGGTAAAGGTATCCCCTGTGCAAGCACCGAGTCATGTCTGACCCTTGGGGTGACGCCCTCTAGCGTTTTCATGGCAGACTCAATACAGGGTGGTTTGCCAGTGCCTTCCCCAGTCATTACCGTTTACCCCCCAGCAAGCTGGGTACTCATTTTACCGACCTCGGAAGGATGGAAGGCTGAGTCAACCTTGAGCCGGCTGCTGGGATTGAACTCCCAGCCTCATGGGCAAAGCTTTCAGACGGCTGCCTTACCACTCTGCGCCACAAGAGGCTCTACAAGAGGCCACAAGAGGTGATTAGGTAAAAGCCACTAATGAACCTGGATGCAGAAAACAGGAAATTTTGTACCTGCAACCTGTTTTGGCTTTACTGAATGAATTACAAATATAGACAAAATAATAAAATTGAGTTTCTTTGACATGATGCCCAAGTCAATCTTCTTTTGTTGGGCTTTTGAGATTTCAGCAGGCACAAACTTGGCAAATAGTGATCTGCAACCTTCAGGGCTAAAAACATCCCCAATGTAAAAATGAAAACAGAGATTTGCTGAACAAGCTGAATTCTGCCATGAATACCACATTTTATGAGTCTTCCATAGAACTAGATCATATAATCAGCCCTGATAATTAAGTACTCTTCAAATTACCCAATAGAGGATGCTGGTACGTGCATGCTTTTCCTAATTCTTACCAGGTTCTAGAGGTTGTACAAGTCAGGTAAGTATGTACAAAATTGCAGTCCTAAAAGTTGCAAACATTTATTATTGAGAGGAAAACAGTTTGTGCTCTCTCAGCCTGACAACTAGCTCTCTAGTAGTCACAATAGTGTGAAATGTATGAGGCAACCTCTTTTATGGCTTGATACCACTAATTTATTTTGCAAGAAATAAGAAAACAAAATATTTAAATAATAATGTGCTGTTCTGTGAATCAATAATTTTGATAGAACACGAGGTGCTTTTCATCTTGCACCAGTGCAAACTATTATAATTAAATCTAGCCGAAGTACATGGATGCATTATGTTTGTAACCCCATTAAAAGAATAAAATGCTGAGCCTTTCTACTGATAATAGGAGATCTTCATATTCTGCAGAAGCACACCCCTAATCTGCCTTGATATTAAAGCCAAGAAAGACTGTTTGATATTGATTTCTTCAAACATTACAATGAAAGTCTCCTTTCCAGACTATTAGAGGCTTTAAACATCATTCTTGTTCTTGAGTTTTACAATGTGATATTTTTTTAATATACAGACTGCACCATCCAGCTGAACCCTTACATTTCTCCAATGGATTTCAGCAGGAACTCCATTTAATTCTGGCCAAATTGCAGTGAGATAGCTCTACATTTTAAAATAGCTTTTCATTACTGAAAGATTACTGTGTATTATTGAAACACAACCCCTCTTTGTGAGCTGATTTGAAGAATATTAGCATGAACAATACTGCAAAAAAGAAGTAAATTTATAAATTAGGCTTGTGCTGGTACCAGTATTTCAGAGCAAGACAGAGCAGGTCATAAGAACATAAGAAAACCCTGCTACACCAGACCAGTGGCCCATCTAGTCCAGCAGCCTGTCTCCTACAGTGGCCAACCAGTTCCACTGGGCAACTCAGGATGCTTTAAATCCTAAGAGTACCACCCTGGCTCAGAGCCAGCATCCCTAAACCCAGGGGTTCCTAGTCAAATTTGAGCCTATGGACACTTTGGAATTTTGTAAAGAGGGAGTGGGCACCAGCACAAAATGGCCGTCATGAATGATGGGAAGCTTGCTGGATGACCTTGGGCACAGTTCTCTCAGCCTCACCTGCCTCATAGGATGTCTGTTGTGGGGAGAAGAATGGAAGGTGATTGTAAGCTGCTTTCAGACTCCTTTGGGTAGTTACAAGGTAGCGTTAATAGAGGAAATGAGTGAGCCATGCTCTCTTGCCCTTTGTGCTTCTAAAGGAAAATGCTTTCAAATATAGACACAGCTGACATGGAGTCTACCCTTTGCACATGACAGGGGGCTGCCACTGAAATGGAACGCCCATCTGAAGTTCTCCCTCTGTCCCACCATAGGTAAATCAGTTGTAATGTCATTACACTGTGTGTTTCCTGCCCACACCAATGACAGCTAGTGTTGTGATGGGGGAAATCAACAATATGACTACGTCATGCTGTAAGCTACGTGATCCTACACATTATGGAACTTAGCATGGAGGTACTGTTGATGCAGCTCCTTAATGGCGATATGTATTTGTTGCCTGATCACACTGAATAACTAGATATGGTTTTGTTTTAAGCAACACCTGATGGGAGTCAAAACCTTTGATGTAAGAATGTTAATGCTCCTCATGGGAAGGCTTTGACTCAGGGATAGCCCATCAGCTTTGAATCCAGATGCTCCGAGGTTCAGTTCATGGCATCTGCAGTAGAAAGGTAGTGGTAACTGATACAAAAGACCTCTGCCTGGAACCCTGGAGAGCGGCTGCCCATCAGAATAGACAGTATTAACAATAGTGGACTAATAGTCTTGTTTGGTGACTGTGAATGTTTTATCAATGGAAGCTAGTGTTTGGGGATGGTCTCTTGCTGGCTTTCTCTCTGCCGGAGTTTGGAGTAATTGTGAGTCCCCCACCTTGAGGAAGGGAACAACTATGTGACTATGGTTATAGAAACACCAGGTTGTTTGTGTAGAGGGACAGTATTGTAAGCAGGTTAAAAATGAAGTTGTTGGAGACTTCCCCCCGCCCCTCTTTGCAAACCTAATGTGAGTAGCAGTTCTACTGTCTTATTGGAGAATCTCTTTACCTCCACTTGAGCTCTACTTGTATATATAACATCACAAAGCGAACATATAACTCCAGTGTACCTTAATCCAGAAAGAAACCAACCTGTCTGGATTGCCCCTGGAACCTATCACCAAGGCAGCTTCCATGCCAGGGATTTTCCATGTTTCCACTACTTTTTAAAAAATGTTTCCACACAACAGCATCCTCTGTTTATGAACGTACTATTAGCAGTCCATTCTTTCCATACACAAAAACTGCTTTAATTCTAAACTTTTTTTTTAAGTATTTCCCTGGGGGCTTGCTTTGGGCACAAGTAGTTACTTCTGTCTAAAAGGAAACGACATAATTGCAAGACAACAGTGAAATGCTAGTCAGTTACTCTTTTTATCTATTGATGACCACAGGAGGCTAATTACAAAATAGCCAAGACCACTGCAGCAGTTAGCAAAACAGAAGATAATTGCCTGCCTTTTAGATTGTCAGGATTTCTTCAAATATGAGGATGGTTTTTTTTAAAGTAGTTAATGGTATTGTGTTATTCCTATCCAGTATTACTCATGCTTATGTAAAAGAAAATATTTACCCAAAACTCAGTCTGCCTATTAGGGAATGGGAATTGTCAGAAGTATCTTCAAATATGTGGAGTTTTTAAAAAGGCTTTTAGGTGTTGTGTTAGCCCTATGCAGTGTAACTCATGCTTGATTTTTTTTTTAAAGAAAAGAATCAAGCACTGCTCAGCCTGCCTTTTAGGGAAAATAGGGAATCACTGGCAGTGTCTGCAAATATGTGGATGTCCCTTTAAAGTTTGTTTTTTAAAGTCACAGATCTATTTCAACGCAGCATTCTGTTACCCTTGTTCCTCAAAAGAATAAGAATGGAATATATGATTTATGGTTTATGATCTGCAATATGGGGGATGGAGAAGCTAAAGAAAAATAAACTTAACAATAAAAATAGTAATAAGAATATAATCTTATAATGTAATGAGATATAAGCTGCCTGTTCTTTGTTCTTAATTTTGTAGTTTGTTTTCTTTTTCTGTAAAGGTAAAGGTAAAGGTATCCCCTGTGCAAGCACCGAGTCATGTCTGACCCTTGGGGTGACGCCCTCCAGCGTTTTCAATACAGGGTGGTTTGCCAGTGCCTTCCCCAGTCATTACCGTTTACCCCCCAGCAAGCTGGGTACTCATTTTGCCGACCTCGGAAGGATGGAAGGCTGAGTTAACCTTGAGCCGGCTGCTGGGATCGAACTCCCAGCCTCATAGTCAGAGCTTCAGACTGCATGTCTGCTGCCTTACCACTCTGCACCACAAGAGGCTCTTTTTCTGTAATCTATGCTAAAAGAATAAAAATCTATTAACACTAAAAATAAAAATTAATGGTTGGTCAGAGAATTCTAAGGATCATATAACTGCACAGTGGAATGGCTTCAGTGCACATTAGGCATGAAAGGAAAACCACTGCTTAAAAACAAAGAGCCTCCGGGGAGGGCGGTATATAAGTATGATAAATAAATAAATAAATAAATAAATAAATAAATAAATGAATAAATGAATAAATGAATAAATAAATAAATAAATAAATAAATAAATAAATAAATAAATAAATAAATAAATAAATGGATTTTTCTGGGCTGTCTGGATGCTGTATTGCATGGGCAATTCCATATGGAATCACATTGCAACCAGACTACCATGGAAAAGCACCCTGGTGTAGAAGCAGCCCAGCTGGAGAAGCAGGAAACGTGATGATATGCAATCTCCCTTTAAAATGGTACAGTCCAGAAAGGACTATCTGATGTGGTGTTTCTAAATGTAGTAACATGGCTCCTACTTGCCTTTTCTCCTCACAGAAGATACTTCTGCTTGTGGAAGGAAGGGGAATTTTTTTGCTGATTCTTCCCTCCCACAGCATTTTCCCAATTGCAACCCCATGATATTCCATGGAGGCACAATTTCAGGGGTACACAGGAGCGGGAGAATAGGAAACTTGCCCTTCTAGCTAGCACGGCTTCCCTTGTGCTACATAGGGCCCAAGCTATGATTTGTTTGGGTCAGCAGGGAAAGGACAGAAATCTAAACATTTTTACAGACACAGTAAGGAATCCATGTTGAAATATCTGTTCAGGCTATTCTCTGTGTCTATATCAGGAAGATAAAGAAGAAATCTGGGAAATTACTCTTATGCTGAGACTTTAAGAGGCATAAATATAACCAGCCTTCAACCATAAGGACATGGAAGTGCTCATTAACAGTAAACAAAGGGTGAAATTCAGTGCATCCCCATATCACATCACTTGCATTCATCCCTGGTTTGAAATTAAACAAGTTGCACTCTCACATTTGTTCTGGAAGGTCAGCTGTTTGGGCTTTCCAGTACCCATAATTCTCCTGCCTGTACTGCAATGTCTCAGCCCCTCCCATTCAACTGCTGGTGCCAAGATCTTTGGGACAGAAGCAAGAGAGAAAGAGATGATATACAGCAGAGCTGAGTATGCTGCCACCAGCCTCATTTTCATTTAAGCCTCAGCTGGGACCCAGCATGATCTAGCCTCAATCTTCGTCCATAATGAAAGTCATTATCAGCTTCTCATGGTCCTGCATGTTTGGATGACAAGATTTTCTCTCTATGTCATCCTGAAAGACATGTAAAACTGAGGAAATGTTTACTGAGCAAGGGAACTGGTTTTGAAAAGGGGAAAAAAACTCAAACACTCTTCGATCTTTTGCAAGCATCTATAATTAAGGAGCAATTTAAAACAAAGAGCCTGTCCTCCTTCACCCCCCTTTTTCATTTAAATGTCTCAAGGATGTACATTTAGTGAGGGAAAATAAAATGATCCTGCAATAAGGCTCCAGTGCACATTAGGCATGAAGATAAGATGAACTTACCACCATCTTAAAAAACTTTTGGACAGCTTTATTTTTGAATAAATAAACCTTTAGCCTTTGAAAGCCTTTATTTTTTAATCATAATGAAACTGTCTAACACTTACACCTGAGGCACGAGCATTTGGCCAATTTGAAGTGTATATCCAGATTCAGGGCCATTTCGCACGGCTTCAAAATAGCACAATGGTTGCTAATTGGAAACGCTACTAATTTGCCATAACCCACGACGTCGTAGACAATCTGCAACAATCCTGAAACCGACCCGCCAAAAGCGCTTCGTTGTGGCGCTTTCAGGGGAATCCAGAAAAGTGGATTCACCCTCCGGATAGCGATACACTCCTGCAACCAATCTGCAACAATAGCGATAAAGACCTGTGCGTTACCATTGTTGTGGGTTCTTCAAAGTCCCTCCTCCTGAGCCTGTCCTCCAAACTTCCGGCGAAGCGATCGCCATTTTTTTTCCCCCGAGCGAGTGGAGATCAACGCACCGGCGAGCCTCCGTTTAGCCAGTGAGGCTTCCCAGGCTGCAGTCCCTCCTCAGAGCAGTTTAGTCACTAAGCACAAGAAGCCCGCAGAAGCCCGTTTGCTGATGTATTTTCCCTTTATTTTTCACACTGTTTCGGCTGAAAATCGCGCCCGTGGGGGGGGGGGAGGGGGGATTTTTTTTTTCCACTCGGAGGCAGCATGGCCACGATCAAATGACAGCTCAAACAGAGGCTTCCCCGGCTTCAGTCCCTCCCCTTCAGTCACTAAGTGACCTTCAGTTTCACACATTCCATTCAGCCGAAAATCGGGCCGTGAGAGGGGGGGGGTTTCACTCGGAGCCAGCGTGTTAACGATCAAACAATCAAACGACAGCTCAAACACCCCAGGCAGCTGGATGGGTCTCTCCATTGCAACGAATCTACTAAGATTCGTTACAATGGGTGTGTGTTTTTTTTTTTTTAAACCTTTCTTAAAGGGAAAGGGGCTGTTTGGGAGCATGCTAACGGCTGCCCATTGGCTGCTTGACGGCCAGGGGCGGGACGAGCTTGGCAATAGCGCTTCCTTTCTAGCGATTTCTGCCGAGACCGGAAGCCTGTGGGAAACGCTAAAAAACGCAACTGATTCCACTACAAAGCCAGGTATGCAAAACGACGAATTCCACTATTTTAAATGGCGATTTTTCATTCAGTGACCAATTTGCAACAAAGATCCCCGTGCGAAATGGCCCTCAGAGTCATAGCTCTGCTTCTGAATTGACCTCATTGTGATCCCATTGGACAGAAATTTCACAGCCTGTAGCATCTTCATTACTTCTGCACGTTTTATTTGTCTCCTTTCTCAAGCAATTATTTTTACTGTTTGCTTGCCTTGCTATTGATGATCATAGTCCTTGTAAATCATTTCTTCTTTCCTTTAATTATGTTCTCCCATTAATTATTTTCTGATCAAGTTTCTTCTTTTTAGTCTTAGGTAGCACTGAAATGACACGGCAGAACATTTGTGATCAAACTTCCTGTCGATTTTTAATAATAAATTTAAATCATTTAGGTGGAGGGATTATGATCCAGGCTCTGGCTGTAAAGTAAAGGGATTCAATCACAGACATTAGTTACCACTACTCGCAACAGTAGTTTCATATATTTCAGAAAAAATGAGTTGTCGTTTAGAGAAAGGGGTTAACCCCCCCCTCTATATCACCCTCTAGTGGCTGCTGCTAATTCTTTCCCAAAATGGGATGAAATCAGATTATATATCACCAGCAGCCATACCTGATATATTCCTTAGCTAGTAAATGAGAACACTTTAAATTCTCTCCCTTATTTTTTACATGTTAATATTCTAAAAGTGTAAAAATAAGTAATAACATAAATGATATTCATAATTAATAAAAACCAGTTGCAATGGCTGTTCCTTAGCAACTACAACATGCTTGGATTCTGTGAGTTAAAGGCAGGCGGAGGGGACTGATCCTGACCCACCCAAGGTGGTAGAGTTAGCGTCCAGCCACCCTGAGGCAAAACAGAAAAGGCAAAAAACAGCTCTCCAGGCCCCATGTTCAAAGTGAGATGGGAGAGGTGGTGATGCCTGCCTCAGCCCTCTTGAAGCAAGGCAGACAGTGGCACCCGGTCAACCCCTGCATGAGGTGAGCCAGACATAGGTGCCCAGTCTGGCAAAGCAGGTGTCACCCACTCAGACCCTCTGTGAGGCAAGGCAGACTGTGGAGACCAACTGAGTCCCACATAAGACAAGGCAGAGGGCAGGGCATGAACAAGGTGATGCAACCAGTGGCACCTGGCTGAGCACTGTGTGAGGAAAGACGGACATCAACACCTTGCACAACCAAATCCCATGTGAGTTGAGGCAAATGATGAAGCCCTGGACAGCTGAGCTCTGTGACGCAAAAGCCATAGTCTTTCTGGGTAGAGAAAGGCAGAAAACTGAAAATAGGGAGGAGATAAAGTAGGCCAGCTGGTAGATGGGAAGTATAGAAGGAGGCAGAAAATAGGGAGAGGATATGGGTCTTTCAAGGAAAGGAAAGAGGTACATAATAGTGGGGGAGATAACATTTACCACACAAGTCCTTGAGGATTCCCACCAGTAAAGACTTAAATTGCCATAAAATCACCAGGGTTTAGTTGTGTTCTCATTATAATCTTTGGTTCCATATTCCTATTCTAGCAAGGAAGCACAATAATTTATTTTCACATTACCCAAGCAATCCTTCTCTGACTTTTATGAAATGAGACTGCAAACAAATGATTCCCGAAGGCTGCAGCACATTGATACCTGTACCCTACTGTCTTGCAGTGGTTTCATGCTTAGCTGTGCACAAAATGCTCACTGAACACAATGCTCTCCCCATCTACAGCAGTAGAACACCCCTTGAGCTTTTAATCCTTATTTAAAGATGTTTCCACCACCCAGCAAGGAAGACCCCATTGCAATAGAGTTAAACTTATTCTGAAATGTATTTTCTTTGAAAATGAAGAAGAATATAAATTTCCACAATATGTGATGTGTTTTTTTGTTCTGGGTCTTTCCCAGTTTTTTTATTTTAAAAAAATCATCACTTGAAGTTTGTCCTAAAAATGTGTAATCGAGTTTTCCAAATGCTCTGTTTCCATTTTTTAAGAAGTCTCTATCCCTTTCTGTTATGGAGTTATAAAGGGAAAAGCATATGAATAAAAGCGGGTGCTAACAAGACTGCCAGCTCTGAGTGAAAATTGTGGAGATTGGATCCTGGGGAAAGCAAGGTTTGGGGAGGGACCTCAACAGTGCATGATACCATACAGTCTACTATCCAGAGCAGCCATTTGCTCCCCCCTCCCAAAATGGCCAATGATGGCCCTGGACAGATGGGAAGGGGAGGGGCCCTTAATGGGCATGTGCACAGCTATACTTCCTAACCCTGTTCTGCATGATTGCACCAGTTCTGGAGTTTCTCAAAGCCTGGAGAATGTTTCAGGGGTTTATCAATGGTAAATAAGCTTGAGAAAGGCTGCCCCAAAGCATCCAAACCAAGACAGCTTCTATTCTGTGAAGAACTATTCCACACTCAGTAATAAGCTTTCCTATTATACATGGGAGCAACCTGAAGGCCACATCTCCATTCAAGCATAATTTATAGGTTTCCTCAGAAAGTACCTGGGGGGTTACTCATTAATAGACCCTTTATGAAATGCATATCCTAGCTGCAGAGGCCCAAGGGTCAGGAGCTTGACTCATCCACAGACGACTGTTCACAGGATATCATTCCACAAGGCACGGAGAATAATACTGAGTTTAAACTAATGTGAGTATCTGAAGCCGGGCTGCAAGTATTGGTAGGAGTGTGCTGTGGCATGAGGAGACAAGTGCGCTGTGAACAGTGTGACATTCTGAACGAGTAATTACAGATCCAAGAACTCACAAATGGATCAGGAAAAGTAACCTGTATAATTAAAAGCAGACTAATTATAGAGGTTATATAATCTGGCCCTTGGTAAAGTTTGGAGCAGTTTTCTGCTGCTTTGACTGCACCCATAGATTCAGCTCTCTTTTGGCAACAACAGTGTGTGTATGCGCGGTTTTCACACAGAGTCTATTCATGCAGGAGATAGGCTCTTCCACTTCATCAAATAACGTCGTTTTTGTAAACCACCGGAATACAGTTGCCGCGACAACACTTGCTGTTCACCTACCTTAGGAAAATCATGAAAATAATGCCCAAAGGGTTTGACAAACTTAGTGTCTCATAGATTTCTCAGCATGAAAGCCAAATAATGCATGACATTAGAGTTAAGTGAATACAACTCCTAGAAGAGCAATTTTTGTCTTTACACACAGTGGGGAGGGGAGATAAATACTGACTGGAGAAGTGGAGCTAACTCCTCCCCGATTGAAAATGTCCTTGACAGCTTCTTTAATCCCTGGAGGGGAGGGGAAAGACAGGCAGTATATGGATACCTGACTTTTTCTCTGCTGGGACTTAAAGCACCTGAGGGGTAGGTAGTTCCCATCAAAGGGGAAGCCAGCCACCTTTCCCAAGTTCTCTTACCCCAGTCCAAATTGCTCTCCCATGACTGTTTGAAAGCCAGATTACACATCTGGAGTTGCAATCAGTTCTAGCATCTCATGTGGTTTACCCATATAGATTACAAGACAGAAAAGTGCAGGGTGTGTGTTTAGGGATGCCAGTCCCCAGGTGGGACCTGGGATCCCCTGGAATTATAGCTCATCTCCAGCTGACAGAGATCAGTTTCCCTGGAGACAATGGCTGCTTTGGAGGGTAGACTCCTTAGCATTATAGTCCACTGAGGTCCCTCCCCACCCCAAACCCTGCCCACTCCCAGCTCCACCCCAAAGTCTGAAGGTATTTCCCAACCCAGAGTTGGCAGTCCTACATGTGTTAGAGCGCAAGGCATTGTGAATATATCACTCTACCAGGTAAATGGTGAGAATGACATAATTTCTGGGTGTTGGCCTGCTGTTAAAGGCACAGGATCAAAGTTGGCAAAAGGGTAGTAACCCCACCTGACAGGTAGGGTTGCTTGGCTGCAACCTATGGACCACATTTTTTATTTTTAATAAATGCTGATAACAGTTAGGAACTCTTGCTGCTGTGCATACCATTGGGTTCCCATTTGCAACCTGGTTTTGCTTTCCCCCAACATTACACATCTGTGTGGTTTCAAATGGGTAGCCTTTTTCCAGCATCTGGACAGCTTTGCTGAGCACTCATGTATCTTCCAGCCTTTCCCGTGCTTTGTTGTTGTTTTGGGACAATCATTTTTGAAATCTCACAGCCAAGATGAGCTTGTGTCGGTGTGGACAGAACAGTGCAGATTTGGGGTGGATGCTCCTGCATTGTGTTCCCTGTGGGCATCATGTTCCCTGTGTCAGTCCACTGTGGTTGCCTTTCCTTCAGCCTTATATGCCAACAGGGGGCTCTGGGGGACTAAATAAATGATGGTCGTGAGGGGCTGAGTGAAGGAAAGCACAAGAAAAATCTCTTGGGGGAAGCTTCAGCTGCAGTATCAACAGCAGCCAGTATCAACCATCACTGCCATGTGGAAGCACCTTTTCTTCTCTGTGTTGCTGCATAGCCTAAGCCCTCGGACACAGGGCTGCCTCTACTATAAATGAATACGAACAAGCAAAATTTTGACTACATGAAGATTGGAGTCCATATGCACACCTAGCATATTTGTAGTTTAACCAAGAGCTAATTTAGAATCAGAGAGTTGGAAGGGGCCATGCAGGGCATCTAGTCCAACCCCCTGCTCCATGCAGATCGGCCTAAAGCATCTAGAGCAGGGGGTTGGACTAGATGCCCTGCATGGACCCTTCCAACTCTCTGATTTTAAATTAGCTCTTGGTTAAACTACGAATAAGTTAGATGTGAATATGGATCCCAGTCTTCATGTAGTCAAATTTTGCTATATGTTGCTTAAGATCAAGTTTCTGTGTAGTTGTTCCTGCAGTTTGTATGTATTCTTTGATAGTAACGAAATGATGCAGTAGAATCCAATGGCCTGCTTTTTGCCGTCGTACTAGTCTGCAGTGGAAAATAGAAATCGCAAGACGTTTTTCATAAATGAATCCAGCTCTGTTTTTGCACTTGGCACGGTGATTCATTTTAAATGGTAAATGCCAGGAGAGATGCTGCGTGTATTTGTAAAACACCCCTGCTACACTTCAGAGGCAGAGTGCTCAGAATCAAAAGCTTCTTCTCAGCTAAATCAGACCATTCATTATACTGTCATTTCCTGACAATTAAAGCACGAGGAAGCTTTTCATTCAACAGATTCCCAGGAGGGCCACTGAGAACAGCACTCCCTGTGGAATTCCAAGCACCTGTCCATGCAAAGATGACTGATTCTCCATCATTTAACCCTATATTCTCATTCCTATTGGGATGAGGGGAATAAACCTTTTCTCTATTGGGACCTCACTATTGGGATGAGGGGCTATTGGGATGAGGGGAATCAACCTTTTCTCATGGGATGAGGGGAATGAACCTCACTAGTGCTGCCAAAACTGTATGGTTGCCTCTCCTGTTTTGCAGATGAAAATGAGGGGAAGGAAAGAAGAGTCTATGGAGAGTGGCGGGATAGAAATTGAATATATAAATAAATAAAATAAATAAGAGATACTTCTTTTGTATAAATCCTATGGCAAGGATCATCGTGAAAAAGCCTCTGTCTCCAATACTACACATTACTCTAAAGTCTTAAGATTCAGCTCTGCTTGTTGTATTCATGTATTCTTCCCTGTCCTGATTTAAAAGCAAATAGAGTATTTGTTCTTTTGGTGACAGATAGATGAGAACATTCGCAGGGAAAATATGCACTGATAGACATACAGGTCCCAATAGGAACCTCCATCAGGATACGATTGTTTGTCATCTCTTTGCTGGCACATACCTCCTCCTCGGGTGTCAAGATATTCACTCCTTGGACATTTAAGAAATGCCACGGCTATATAAAATGTAAAGAGTTCTAAAAGAGAGTATAACAACAACATATGGAAGGGAACTGAAGGATTTAAAGAACTAAAAATGTACACTTACCATTCTGCTGGGGGGGGGGTGGTTTTGGGATGCCAACACCCTCATGGGGTGCTCAAAGCAGGTAATGTCCAGAGATGGTTTCCAACTGCCTGCCTCTGAATCACAACCCTGAACTTCCTTGCTAGTCTCCCGTCCAAATAATAACCAAGGCTGCCCTGGCTTAGCTTCTGAGATTTGACAAGACTGGAGTAACCTAGACCATCCAAGTCAGGGTGTGAAAAGGGCATACTATATCCATCATCAAGACAACTTCTGTGTCTCTCAATGGCATTTAATGTCACCTCAATCAACTATAGGTGGGGGATCTTCTAACTGATTGCCCTCCAGTATGAGGAGGGGAGAAACACCTTGCACAGCTAGCATATCACAGATTCAGCCTAATCTCTCTGCCAGTTTTCTGCATATGGGAGGTTTCATGAGAAGACATTCAAACAGTCTTCTGCAGTCCAAAAAAGTATTATCAAAGTATCGTTCCTATCTCATTCTGCTTCCCTAATGCACAGCTGTTTCCTTAGAACTCACACCAGAATATGCTCATCTATTCATCTGAAGGGAGCATGCAGAATAGTATGAAATGGACTCAGATGATGGAGAAATGCATGATAATGATAGGGCTTTATTGTTTCCCACTGCTCCATCTGCCCAAAGCCAATGCAGGTCCCTAAAGAGAAAGGAATAGCAGACTCAAAAAAGCTGTTCAAGAGGATAAGGGATTGTTCTGAAAACGAATGGGAATAATTGTAAAACATCTGACACATTAGAAGAACTAAAAGCCAAGGATGGCATGATGAAAGTAGATAGTTAATAGACCTATTCATTAGCATGTTGCTATGGCTTTGAAATGCTTTGGATTTATTTCATCTGTTTGTCAACTGGGTTTATTACCAATTTCTCAGAAAAAGATAGTTCCAAGAGCAGGAAGACTAAGCAAGACCGATGCTGCCCCCTTGTGGTTGCAAAGGAGAATTCCATTCCGAAACTTAAATGACATTTTACATACAAACAATACCGTTAAGAGATGGACACGAACCAGCATGTGAACTAAAGTTCGTCACAAATGTTGTCTGGTTTGTGGTTTGCGAAGCAGTGTTCACAAACTAAAGAGCCACCGATTCATGGCAGTTTGTGGCAGTTCATGAAGAGCAGAAGTCAGGGTGTCACTCCCGCACCCTCAGTTCCAGTGCTAGGGGGCGTTTCAGAGGTGGGGGATCTCCCGGAGGTGCCAGGAGCTGCCTGGTCTCCCGGAGGACGAGCAGTCCGGTACCAGTCATGCTGAGACCTAGCCTGATCATATAAAACCCTGGGACAAGAGGCCCACCAGTCCTGAAGACTAGCTGGAGGAGCAGCACTGATGGCCCCACGCCAAGTCCCAGTGAGCCCCAAACAGCAATTTTGGTGGAGGTGGTCTACCTTCCTGTCAGCTTGCTAGGTCCCAGTGAGCCCCAAACAGCAATTTTGGTGGAGGTGGTCTACCTTCTTGTCAGCTCGCTGTCAAGGCAGATGGGGCCTAGCTGCACAGCCTTCCGCTGACAAGGATTAGGACCAGCTGCAAGCCCTCAATAAAACTTTCTAGTTTTGCTGTTTCCTTATCATTTTTAGGGCAAGAAATAGCAGATTGCATGGGGTTCATAGCGTGGGTGCGGCTACAGCAAAGGAGAATTCTTCATTCCCTACTGATTCTGCAACGGGGTAAAGGAGGAGAGAGAAGGGCCCAAATGAGGCCAAGACAGGATCTCATCTATAATTAGAACTTCTATAGTCACGGGCCTAGGTTTATTGCACCCTATTCTAGCAGTTTCTGGATTTCAGTTTAAGGGTGGCAAAATTATTGTTGGTAATTTCAATGTGTATTCAAATCTGGAGATTGTGTATCTTATCCTGTGGCTTTTCACCTTCTACCTCATCCTTATCTTACTGCTTTAAACTCTATGGAAGAAGGGAGGGATAAAAATATTTCTGTCCTACCTTTCCCTATGGCTCAAGAAAGCATAGTTAAACATCATAGTTAATACATTACTGTTAATATTAAAACAACTTTAAAACAGTTAAAATTAAAAAAAACAGCTAATGTTTTAACTGTGTAAGAAAAACTGGGATATACAATAGTTTGAGAGCCAACATGGTATAGTGGGTAACAGCAGCAGACTCTAATTTGGAGAACCAGGTTTGATTTCCCTCTCCTCCACATGCAGCCTGCTGGGTGACCTTGGGCCAGACACAGTTCTCTCAGAACTCTCTCAGCCCCACCTACCTCACAGGGTGTCTGTTGTGGGGAGAGGAAGGAAAAAGTGTTTGTAACATTTCGAGACTCCTTCAGATCGTGAAAAACAGAATATAAAAACAGGTCTGTTTGTAATAATAATAAAAATTATGCATATATACCCACAAGTCCCTGTTCCAAGAAGACTTCATTGGTATGCTTAAAACAAGTGAAACAAAAGGCATTTATTTGGGAACAAGTGTCATAATATGTCATAACTAGTACTCAGGGAACATTCTTATGATTGGGCTGTGAATCCCCCTGGTCCTGCTTTTGACTTTTGATTTTCTGCATACCTAGAACTCTGCATTGTCTTATGACACGGCTCTAAAATGGTGATTATCCTTGAAAGGGTGGCCATTGTTCCATGTTTATAACGCACGTAAAATATCAGTAGTGTTGTTACACCAGAGGGCACTGTAGTGCAAATAAAGGCCATACGATTTGCAGACTAGTTTGCATGAGGGTGTTTTCACCACTATAATATGAAACAACCCCACAAAGAACTTGCATACCCTGGTTTAATCCCTCTTTGGCTTTGAAAAAGCCTATTGACCATCCTTACAACCAGCAAGTACCATCAACCAACTCATTAATTAGCTTTTGAAAATAGTTATTGAGAGCCAATATGGTGTAGTGGCAGGGAATGGTTCCTGTTGGCAGTAGAGGATAGGACCCACAGTAATGGGTTTAAACTATGTGTAGGATGATATTGATTAGATATCGGGGGTGGGGGTGGGGATTCCAGTCAGAGTAGTTCAGCAGTGGAATCGACCACCTAAGTAGGTGGTGAGCTCCCCCTCATTGGCAATCTTCAAACAGATCCTTATCCTGAATGCTTTAGGCTGATCTTGAACTGAGCAAGGGGATGGATGACATGGTCTGTATGGCCCCTTCCAAATCTAGGATTCTATGAAAGGCGGAAAAGTCTGGGACTTTTCAGTTTTAAAAAGAGATGACTTAAAGGGGGACATAATAGAGGTTTATAAAACCATGCATGGGGTGGAGAGAATTGGTAAAGCAAAATTTTCTCCCTCTCCCAAAACCTTAGAACTCAAGGGCATCCAATTAAGCTGATGGGCAGTAGTTTCAGGACAGACAAAAGGAAATAGTTTATTACACAGAGAGTGATTGATATGTAGAATTAACTATCAGAGGATACAGTGATAGCTACAGTAATAAACAACATTAAAATGGGATTAGATAGAGTCATTCATTTTTTTCATTTATCAGATTTATATCCTTCTTCCTCTCCTCTGAATAGAACTTGGGATGGTTAATAGCATTTAAAATACACCAATAAGAACAATATAAAAGTACAATGAATATAAAACAGTTAAAATATTTCTCCATTAAAATCTTTCCACTATCATGCCGGGTAGGATGTGTGGCTGATGAAGACACAGCTGAAGTATACCAGCTACTTGGTGGATCACAATCACACAAAAGCCACTTGAAAAAGAGCAGTCTTGCAAGCCCTGCAGAACCTATGGAGTTCCCACAAGGCATGCACCTGTTTGGGAAGCTGCTTTCACAGATTAGAGCCCACTACTAAGAAGGCCCTTGTCCTTGTTGACACAAGACAGTTTATGGACCGGGTACCTTCAATACATTTCGAGATCAAGATTCAAGAAGATGGCGAGGATCATGTCAGGAGAGGCAGTCCTGAAGGTATGCGGGTCCTAGGCCATTTAGGGCTTTAGAGGTAAGTACCAACCCTCTGAAATGGCACTGAAAACTAATTGGGAGCCAACTCAGTTACTGTAGCACTGATCAGAACACTCATATCAGTAATCTGTAAGCTCTATTCTGAACCACTACTAGGGCCATTCTGCACAATGACCAATGTTGCTAAATGTTTGCAGTATAGCAGAAACGCTATATTTAATAGTGGAATTCCATCATTCCGCATACCTTTAATACAGTTCCTCATGTTGTGGTGACCCCAATCATAAAATTATGCAAGTGTTCTTTCACAGAAACTAAACCAAAGTTGACCAATGGCATAAAGATCCATTGTTCATGATTGTATATACGTTGTCCCCCCCCCCCCGGGGTTTCTCAGTTCAGTTCTACCTCTTTTCCCACCATGCTGATCTCGCTCTTTTCCACTGCTCCAGACAGATGAACGCTCTACCTTCATCTACCCCGCAAGGCTGTTGTGTGGATAGCACCCCCCCCCTCGGCCAAGCTGCTTGCCCTGCCACAACCCCTGTGAAAGCATCTTTCAGCCCTCAAAGGGGTCCTGACCCCCAGTTTGAGAACCACTACTCTAAACCCCTGATAGCTCATCTAGAAGTCTATACTGCCAAATTGCTCTGACCTTGAGTTTGCATCAGGTCCAAACCATAAGTCTGAAATCTTGGACACACTTACCCTGCAAGTGAACCCCATTCAATGCAGTTAGATTTATTTCAGAGTCAATGCAATTAGGACCATGAGTTTTTAATCTAAACCAGATAAATACTGCTAGTTTAAAACCCTGACGTTATAATAGTATAGGTAGCAGCTGCTGTTAATCAGGATATTCTGTTGTGTTTGGTCAGTATTATATAGCTGTAAAATCTGAAAGTCTGAATGTTGGTTGGCTTTGGTGTTATCCTGGCAACAGCAGATCATCTCCTAAGAAGGGAAGGGACAGGGTGTAATGAAAGGGTGTAATGGAGTTGATGAAGAACCCAGAAAGAGCCAGTGAAGAGATTTTAAAAACGGGAGTAATATATTCCCAGTGGTTCACTCTAAATAACACAGTGGTTGTTGCCTTTTGTACCTGCTAAAGTTTCTGAATTGTCTTCAAAGGCAGCCCCTCATACAAAGGCTACAATAGTCAAGCTTCAAGAGTTCTTGTGAGAATAATATTGAAAAGAGAAACTGGAGTGGTCAACTAACTTGAAAAAACTTTCATGACCCTCTAATAGGACGTTATTTACCAGGTATACCGGTGACCTAAGGAGAGGGTTTCCCCAAGAACATTCCTAAAAGGCTCAGAGTTCTGGGACAATTGGGGAAGGGAGGGATCTCAGGAGCGTATAATGCCACCCTCTGAAGAAGCCATTGTCCTCAGGAGAACTGATCTTGGTAGTCTGTAGAGCAACTGTAATAGCAGGAGGTCTCCAGATATAATCTGGAAGGCGGCAACCCTAGTCACAATGGATTTGCTAGTCTCTAAAATGCCATCGGACTTTTGTGTTGCATGAATACGGCCTCCTCACAGAGGCTGATGTGCCTCTTTAAGGGCATTCTGTTTCATTGTGACCTAGATGGCTGAAGGGGGCTTGCAGGGAGATTGCCTATGAAATGTGGGACAAGCTGGGCTGAATTTGTTCTGCCAAGGTCAGAAGTATTACTGTAGCAAATTACATGCCCCAGAATAGAGGCTTATTTAAAGTACCCTATATGTGACGAAGAACGTCTTTGATATATGTGTTCCTTCCTCAAAGAATGCACACAACAAGGATGGTCATTCTTCACTTTGGCAGCTGACCTGTTTCTTTCCTAACCATTAACTTGGGATGGAGGAGATATTTCAGATGTTTTTGGAAACAACATTGTCCTCTTTAAGCATCTACAGCATCTAACACAACAACCACCTTAATATAGATGTACTGCAGCTTGTTTATAAAAGAAATAATCCACAGGCTGATCCTTATGCATGCTTTCTCAAATGTAAATATTACTGCACTCTATTTAGTTTAATTTATTTATTGATTGAATTTCTGTACTGCTTCTTCCTGCAAATGGGCTTGGGGCAGTTACATAAACAATAATACAAATAAAACCAGTATCTACACACCCCAGTTGCCCTCCACTGGGTTAGCCAGATGGGGAGGACCTTAAACAAAGTGGGGAGCCAAAGGGGAAGGAGGGAGGCTCGTATCATCTCACTAACCATGGCCTCAGCCATTAGCCTGGCGGAAGATGACAGTTTTGCAGGCCCTGCGGAACTTTGATAGTTCCACAAGGCCTTAATTACCAGGTAAGAGTTCATAGGATCACAGAGTTTTTTGGGGAATGGCTGAGGCCATGGTTAGTAAAACGATCAAGGTTGTGCATTTGTTTTGAGTTTCTCAAATTTGACTGCGCTCATATTTTGCCTTTCTACACAATATGAAATGTGCCTCTTTGAAGCTGGAGATGTGTGAAACAAATTGTTATAGACAAGCCTTTATTAACTTTTCCCATTTTGACAGTGATTCATAAGTTGCTGCTTTCTGCATTGCCATTAAAGAAGGAACACCTTGTCCACATTTATCCAACTGGCATCTTAGAATGAAATGTATAACAGTGTCAGTTCTAAATAAAACTAAAATATATTACATTCCTGTTTCTCAGCATTCCCCCACTTGCAACCAGCTAGGTGACCTTGAGCTTACCACAGCATTGATAAAGCTGTTCTGACTGAGCAGTAATATCAGGGCTCTCTCAGCCTCACCTACCTCACAGGGTATCTGTTGTGGGGAGAGGAAAGGGAAGGCTATGGTAAGCCACTTTGAGACTCCTTCTGGTAGAGAAAAGTTGCATTTAAGAACCAACTGTTCTTCTACAACGTTAGGGCTGCAGTCCTGTGTACATGGCCTGGATTTGATTCCCCACTACTACACATGCAGCCAGCTGGGTAACCCTTGGACCAGTCACAGCTCTCTCAGAGCTCTCTCAGCCTCTCCTACCTCACAGGATTTCTGTTGGGAGGAGAATAAGGGTCGTCGATTATAAGCTGTTTTGAGACTCCTTTGGGTACAAAAAAACAGCACTTTTCTCTGTTTTGATTTTATCTAAAACTTCAGAAATTCCGTTAGAACCACACCCTGCAACTACTTCATCCACTACTGACATCTGTTCCACTATATATTTCTGGTAAGGCCTTGGAGGAGGAGTGTGTCTCATGGCTTAAGTGCCACTCAGCACTTAACACCCACTCAGGGTGGCTGTCCTGCCCCAAGTGTCTTCTCCTCCAACCGGCTTGCCTGTGTATCCAGCAGTCAGCCAATTGCCTTCCATCCCCCACCCTGACCACCCCTTCCTCTTCCCTCTGAGGCTTGGAGGCTGCAGATCCCTGCTGCGTGAGAGCTGCCCCTGCCAGTGAGTTCCCTAACAGCTGCCTGCAGCCTTTCCAGGTCCTGGGGGGAGGGGGAGGCCGTCTGCAGAGTTCTTCCACTCCACCCCTCTAATCTAGCGCCTGTTGTATTCCTGACTTGGCCCCTAGTCTAGGAATAAATGGTGAAAAGATAGAAAAGTACTTGTAGAAGAATCTCTCTGCAATTTTTTTTATTATTCCTCTGAAAAGCAGATTGATCATGCTTTCATCACCCCATTTTGCATTTAAAAGAATCTTTTTTTATTTATTACTTTCTACTGGGATTCAGGCTTCTTCTTTATCCCTGCCTCTTCTTTATTTATTCAAAGTGCATTAATTATTTTTCACTTACCTCACTTAGGGCTGCCAAAGCCTGAAGAAAAAAATGGCCCGAGGCTTATTGGGTTGTTACTTACCAGATGATCTTGCTTCCTCCATTCAAAAGCTTCAGCTGCCTGTTTCCATACGTTAATATTCTATTAAAGGAACAGGTTATTCTATTAAAGGAACAGCTGCAAAAGTACACTGAAAGTGCATTATCCTACACATGAGGAATGGGCCCTGGTTTGTGCCGACTGCTTAATGCCCAAGAACGTTTAGAATTTTTGGTTTTGCATCCTTTCATGCCCACTCACAGATACTAAAGTGATAAATGAGGGGAGAATTCCATTTCTGTTAGCTTTGAGTGTGAGAGTTAGAATCTGTCTGTTCATAAATCCGTCAGACAATGTAAAATAATCTCTGCTTCTATGTTGTGAATGTCAAAAAGGAAACAGTGTAACAGAACCTAACTGTAAATTGATGTAAACAGAACCGTAAAAAATTATCTTGGTCCAAGGGACCAAGCCCTATGAAGATAGGTTGAGGGACTTGGGAATGTTCAGCCTGGAGAAAAGGAGGTTGAGGGGGGACATGATAGCCCTCTTTAAGTATTTGAAAGGTTATCATTTGGAGGAGGGCAGGATGCTGTTCCCATTGGCTGCAGATGAAAGGACACACAGTAATGGGTTTAAACTACAAGTACAATGATATATCAGGAAAAAAAATTTTCACAGTCAGAGTAGTTCAGCAGTGGAATAGGCTGCCTAAGGAGGTGGTGAGCTCCCCCTCACTGGCAGTCTTCAAGCAAAGGTTGGATACATACTTTTCTTGGATGCTTTAGGATGCTTTGGGCTGATCCTGCGTTGAGCAGGGGGTTGGACTAGATGGCCTGTATGGCCCCTTCCAACTCTATGATTCTATGATTCTATGATCTCCCCACCTAAGCGGAAAGTTTTCTTGCTCTCGCAGCACAGTAACATCATGGCTCATCCAATGGAAGGATAGATGTTCATATAAACCTGATGCTTTTTGTTCCTATGATTACCCAAACACTGCAACATCATTCTGTCAGCACAAGTGCACATTGCCTGATTTAGGGGCACTTGTTGCAGTAACATGCAGCTGCTCAGCTGCATTAAGCTGAAGAAGATGTGCTGAAGAAGAAAATGATGGCTAGAATTTGATGCACACTTCCCTGTGAGTGCGGCCAAATGAACACCATGTCCTTTCTAGTACACAAGCATAAACTAGGGTTTTATAGCCCTGATGCTGTAGTCCCACAAGGTGCATGTAGTTGGACAGGATGACCTTTAAGACCCTTCCAACTGTATACATTCTGTAATTCCTCCATGCAAAGCTGCTTTTCTGCTTTAGAGTGGGTGGGAACTTCCTATTTTTTGTACAAAGAAAAGACAGGCTATTAATTTTGCAGTTGCTTCTGCTTTAACATTTTCATCTCATCATCTGAACAAGCATCAGAGATCTGGCAATGAAACATATGGACAGATTAGCTGGAATTGGTAGGGAAAGGGTGTTTCTTCTGTTAGATGAATGAAGATGCATACTTTCCCAGTTTGCGGATCTCAAATAACTTATCGTGACTTTCAACAGATTGCTGGAGGTAGCTTGTGATCCCAGATCCGTTGCTAGAGTTGCTATCTATGGTGTAATGAGGCTCCTCGCCTTTGCTAGTGCCGGTTTTGTGCCAGTACCCTAGGAAGCAAAATGCATCTGAGTCATCATTTCCAGCTGTAAAAATGACGCTGGTTGGAGGCTTAGAATCCATGTCTCAACTGTTACCCAGCAATGGTTTCCATAGTGACTAATGACCAGGCAAGCAAGGTGTGGTTCATTTCAATAGACTTTCCTAATGTAATGCGTTGGGTGTTGGATGATGTTTTTAGATTATTACAATGACAGTTCTCACCCTATTCAAGAACTGCTCTACACAGGGCAGTGCACAGGTGAACAACGTGAGAAAAGAGATGTATGCATATTGTAGAGTTTCATAACTAGGCCCCTTTTCCAAGAATCCAGTCTTCTCAAGTCATAATGCCATGTGCTCTTGACGCTATAGCAATGGCTCTCAACTTGGAGGTCGGGACGTCTTTGAGGGTCAAATGACCCTTTCATAGGGGTTGCAGCAGGGCGAACAGCTTGGCTGGGGTAGATTGAGATAGAGCGTTCATCTGTCTGGAGATCAGTCTACCTGGAAAAAATGACTGTTTTGGAAGGTGAACTCTATGGCATTATGCCCTGTTGAGGTCCACTTCCTTCCCAAACCCCACCCCCAATATTCAGGAATTTCCCAATCTGGATCTTGGAACCCTACTTGGCTATTGCATTATATGTAATATAATAATATAATAATTGTGGGTGTATTTTGCTATCCTAGTGCAACAGTATGTTTGTTATATACCACAGAAAATCATAGGATTAAGGTTGCTAGATCCCTCCCTAGCAACCAGCAGGGGATGGGAAGGAATCTACAAGAGAAAGGCCATGTTGCCAGCATCACACAGGAAGTGACATCATCCAATGAGCAACATCTAGCTTCTACCATAGAGTTTTTACCCAAATGTCAGAAGGTTGCCTGGAAGTAGCTGGTGTGATAACATCACTATCCATGTGATGCCAGCAAAGTAGCCTAGGCCTTCCTCTAAGCCAGTGTGGTGTAGTGGTTAAGAGCAGCGGATTCTAATCTGGAGAATCAGGTGTGATTCCCTATTCTGTGAGCAATCACCTGGGTGACCTTGGGCTAGACACAGTTCTCAGAGCTCTCTCAGTCCCACATACCTCACAGGGAGTCTATTGCAGGGAGGAGAAGGGAAGGCAATTGTAAGCCACTTTGAGACTCCTTTGGATAGTGAAAAAGGATAATGAATTGTTTGATAGGGTTATTCATATCTCAAATGCTGTTGTTTTTTACCTTTTAGTTAATGCTGATCAAGAAAGTAATGAAACCAATTTTCTTTGTACTGGAATCCTGTTCAGCATAGAATCATAGAATCATAGGGCCGTTCCACATTCGTCCAAAATAGCACAATGGTTACTAATTGAAATCGCTACAGTTTTGCCGTTATGCACAACGTCATTGACAATCTGCAACACTCCTGAAACCGATCTGCAAAAAGCGCTTCGTTGTAGCGCTTTCAGGGAAATCCCAAAAAGTGGATTCACCCTCCGGAAAGCGCTACACTCCTGCAACCAATCTGCAACACTAGCGGGAAAGTTCTGTGCGTTACCATTGTTGCGGTTTCTGCAAAGTCCCTCCTCCTGGCTCTCTCCTCTGATCTTCCGGCGAAGCGATCACCATTTTTTTTTCTCCGAGCGAGCGGAGATCAACGCACCAGCAAGCCTTCGTTTACCCAGTGAGGCTTCCCTGGCTGCAGTCCCTCTGTTTAAAGTCACCAAGCACAAGCATCGCAGAGGCCCGTTTGCTGGTTTATTTTCACTTTATTTTTCACACTGTTTTCAGCCGAAAATCGCACCCGTGAGGGGGGGGGTTTCACTCGGGGGGAGCGTGGCAACGATGAAACGGCAGCTCAAACATCAACTGCTAGCTGGATGGGTCTGTCCGTTGCAACGAATCAACGCATATTCGTTGCAACGGGTGTGTGTGTGTGTGTTTTTTTTTAAACCTTCCTTAAAGGGAAAGGGGCTGTTTGGGAGCATGATAACGGCTACCCATTGGCTGCTTGACGGCTAGGGGCGGGACACAGCTCGGCAATAGTGCTTCCTTTCTAGCGATTTTTGCCGAGACCGGAACCCTGTGGGAAATGATAGAAACGCAACTGGATTCCACTACAAAGGCAGGTATGCGTTATGCCGAATTCCACTATTTAAAATGGCGATTTTTCGTTCAGCAAACAATTTGCTACATGGATCCCGGTGCGGAATGGCCCATAGAGTTGGAAGGGGCCATACAGGCCATCTAGTACAACCCCCTGCTCAACGCAGGATCAGCCCTAACCCTAACATGTTAGCATGCATTACTGAGATTTTTATCTCTGGCTTACCGATGATTGGAAATAAACAGGACTCATAATTCTTAACAAGTTATTGTACTTTGTATACATACACAAACTGGGTTTTGCTGTAAATAATATAATAAGTACTACATTGGGGAGGAGTCCTGCTGCTGAAAATGATTTCGTTGTACATCCATGGTTCCTCTATATATTTGTGAAACAGCCTAAGGGGTGGGACGTGTCCGGCTGTCCAAGTTGGAATGGGGCCATGTTGGCTGCACCCTGATTGGCCCTGCTCCTGCAGCTCCCGCCCTCCATCCCTGGACTCTAGCCTCTTTGCTCTCAGATGTGCCTCAGTGTCTGGAGCCAGCAGCAGGTAAGGGAAGAGGGCCCTGGGCAAAGGGTTGTGGTGGAGGGCCTGTTAACGAAAGCCTCATGGCCTGCTAGGCTGGGCCCGCCCTACTTGATCCGGCTGCAAGCTGCACCCCAAAGCCACCTTAAGCTGCCTGGCTGGGGCCCAGGGGAGGGGGCCCTTTCAAGGCCCATTCTTAGGAACGGGCTTTGAAGCTTGTGTTAGGAATAAAATAATTTTCTCTCAGAGTTGGATGCTGTCAGCTTATGCACAGGCATGGCATTATAATATTTTCCATTTGGTACTTTGCCTTAAAAAAATTAAACCTGAAACATTTAACACTTTGGAATTTAGATATACTAGACATTAGAAGATGTGGTACAGTGTTCCACTTCTGGGAAGCAGATTGCAAGTAGCTACACCAACCCAAAGCAAAATCCACTACACCCCCACATCAAACAAAACCTTTAAAAATTTTTCATGTAGAGACCCCCTTTGGAAAACATGAACATCTCAGAAGTTGTCTTCTGTTTCTGAACTTGCCATAGTCTTTGAGGTCAGAAACTAGGAGCCTGGGGTGGTATGGTGTGGGTTCACTAGGATTGTTTCTCCATTGTCATCTTTCCCAGCACAGATATCTGCTGAATTCTTGACCATCTTTTTTTTTTTTTTAATATAATGATTTTTTTTATTTTCATAAAGATAGAAATATAATAATCATTTGAGAATATACGACCCCACATTGACTCCACAGTGATATAAACTTTTGCCCAAAACTCTAAGAGCCATGAGTCTAAGAGCCGTCCACATTTCCACTACATTAAAAAAAAAAAAAAAAAAAGGCCTGTTTAGATATACAAAAGAAAAGTTATTATTAGTCAACTTACTTGAGAGATCGTAGACCTCACATTAACTGCTTGATACAATCTAAGAGCTATCCTAGCAGATATTTCTAGGTTTGAGTTAGATGCTTAACATTAAACATTTCTTATAGCACAGTATGAGTTTTGGCCCTGTATCAATACCCTGATGAAGGGAGAGGAAAGTAGGGCTTTGCCTTAAAGATGTACAAAGAAAAAAAATTACAAAAGGATTTCATAATTTCTCCTTATCCTTAATACAGATACATCTACAAACCATTTATACTTGACCCATTCTAAGAGCCATCCTGACAGGTATAAGTTGAGAGCTTTGCATTTTCTACAGATCAATATGGGCTTTGGCCCTATAACAATACACCAATAAAAAAAAATAATAAGGGGGGAAAGCCCCATTTTATATTTCCAACGCTAACGATTATATTACCTATATGCCTACTAAGAAAAAGAAACAAGAGAGAAAAAAGGCACTGCTTCCCCTTTTTCATAAAAATAGCAATGTAGAATACAGTATATGTTGTTAATACAGAGAATAATAAGATTTCCAGGTTTAGATTAAATGCTTAACATTAAACATAAAACAATATAAGCTTTCAGTCTTCTATAGCTTCTCCTTATCCTTGGTTCTGATACATCTACAAAACAATTTATGCTTGACCCATTCTAAGAACCATCCTAACAGATATATTTTCAGATTTAAGTTGAAAGCTTAACATTAAACATTTTCTACAAGTCAGTGTAGGCTTTAGTCCTAGGACAATACACTAATAGAAGAAAGAAAAAATAAGGGGGGAGAACCCCATTTTACATTTTCAGCACTAATGATTATATTACCTATATGCCTACAAAAGAAAAGAGACAAAAAAAAAACAAGAGAGAAAGAGACACTGCTTCCCCTTTTTCATAAAAATGGAAATATAGAATACAGTATAACATTAAACATAAAACAATATGAGCTTTCGGTCTTCTTAAGGGGGTCTCATCTCGAGGCTTGCTACATCTTGTCGTTCCCGTAAAATTATATTCTGTCCCATTGGCCTTTGGCGTAGAAAGTGCAGTTGTACTCTTTCCCGCAGAGTATGCATCGATAAATCTTGAGGCCGTTGCACCTCCTGGACTCCAGTATCAATACAATTTTTTCCCCAGAGAGATCCTTTAAATCGGTTACTTTCACTGCAGATCCATATTTCTTTTGATTGATTTTTGTACACTGTTGCTTTGAGATGGCTGTATGTCTTTTTAAAAAGGGTGTCCTTATCTGGGCTGCAGAACTCCGGCATCCCATTTTCCGTCTCCAGAATTTCAGATTTCTCTTCTACTGTTGGTTTTCCACCTTGTTTAGAGCTGTCATCAGCCACTGTTATTGATCCATTATTCCTGTTAAAGACGTCTTCCTTGGCATCTTGGATCTCCTTGAAGATATGAATTTCAGATTTCTCTTCTGCTGTTGGTTTTCCACCTTGTTTAAAGCTGTCATCAGTCACTGTTATTAATCCATCATTCCTATTGAAGACTTCTTCCTTGCCATCTTGGATCTCCTTGGAGATATTTTTGATCAATCCATCTAAGAATACTTTGTAATCTTGGGTTTGTATCTCTATTAGATGAGCCAATCTTTTTAACATAGACATGATTTTGACTTTAAAAAAACCCGGCCTCAAACAGTTTTACAAGTGGCCAGTAGAGGTCCTCTGTTTTATCCTCTGATGTTCCGGCACAGGCATGTGACGTATTGAAGTGAGTTAAGGCAGAGATTCTCGTACTGGCACAGAGTTCTCGTGAGATTTTCCCATTCACAGCTCTTATCTTCTTATCTTCGAAAACCAAAACAATTACAATAAGAGCTTTTGCCAATTAATTCGAGTTGATTTGAGTCCTTCTTCTGCTTAGTTAGGAGAATTAGCCTGCCTCTTAACGAGGTGGCTTCAGGCAGAGCAGAGTAAGAGGAGGGGGGAAACAAAGGGCTTTGATGCAGGAAGAAAGACGAAGAAAAAAAAAACGAGAGATACTTGCAGTAAATGATGTTTTGGAACTCAGCCGATGTCCTCCCCTCAGTTCAAAGCGTTCATTTGTGGTAAATCATCATGTAGGGTTGAAGCAGATACTTTAAGATTGAAGAAAGAAAAGAAAGTCCGAGGTAGAAAATGGCAGTCGTCCTCTGGACCTGGAACGCTGACAGCCTATAATCCAGGGAGATATACTCCCTAAAGGATTGGAGACGGCCCCAAGAACTTCCTGGGTAGAAAGGTGAGGTGGGGTTTGCGTACCCCTCCTCTTTTCTGCCAATTGCTTGCACAATTGACCCCTGTCAGGCTTCAGAGATAGCAGAGCAGATGCCCTGCCACCCTCTCAGGACGACATCTTTAGCCACACCCCATTCTTGACCATCTTAAAAGATCACTATGACCTTATGAAAACAGCTCTGCACAAGTTTAAGCAGGTCTTTAAAAATCTGTGCCGTTGACATTTGGACTGCTCCGGGATAAAAGAAGGATCCTTCATGTCATTCCATCTAGGGTGTGCATCATATGATTTCATGAAAACCAATCAACCTATTGCCCCTTTGTTTATATAACAAGCAACAAAGAGCTCATTGTTCCTAGCTGAGTCCCTTTGCTTCTCTGTATATTTTGTTTAAATTGGGATTAGCTAATGCTCTTACACTATATCATCTGAAGGAAATCAGTTCTTCCGCCACCCTTAACATGTAAACAAAAGGCCTGAATGACTTCTTAGAGCAGATATTTATAAGGTCAAATGCACATCTGGAATTCTGGAGGGCATTTATGCAGAAAAAGCTGTGGGTGGTAGTGAAGTTAAATATCCATCCCTTCTGTGTCCCTGCTCCTAATGTTCTTTTCCAGAAGCTGCTTTTCCATAAGGAAAACAAAACAAACACAAAGTGACCATTGGGGTTTTCTTACACTAGTTTGCATATAATGTGCCATCTCCTCAGGTTTGAACTGCAAAGCTGGATCCTACCATTCTGTGCCACTTCTGGACCCACAGGAAGTGCTCAATCTGATTTTGCAGAGCGCAAGTGATAACAACAGTGAGGAGGTCTTGCTTTACAGCAAACGCTGGCAGGGGCTCATGGGAATTGTAGTCCATGGACATCTGGAGGGCCGCAGTTTGACTACCCCCGCTTTACAGTGTCAGGATCTTCTTGCATATCAGGACTGATGTAGTTCCTATGCAGATAGGATCACTGACAGTGTTACTGCAAGCAAGAAATTTGGGTTGAGGACTGCTGCTTTCTCTTGAACTTGTAATGGCTGCCTATCATAAAGAAATGTTAAAGGTGATGCTTCCTCCACACATGTCCCACGCTACGAAAAGTTTTATCAGTTCATGATGTTGAGGTACAAGAAAGAGGCAGTACAAAAAGGCAACCATATTAATTTAGTAGCTTTAAAACTGTTGGCAGAATTCAAAATTTGCAAGAAATGCGCAGCACTGGGCAGCTTAAAGGAATAAAACAGTTTTTTTGTGAAGAGAAACAACTTTGCAAAGAAAGAGAGACCTAATTAACTGTTCTAACTGTTGTCTGTAGCCATTCTTTGTTTCAATGGCTGTTCTGAAGGCAAGCAGAGAAGAAGTGTGCGCAAAGGAGCAGGAAGTCTCTGTTCAACCAATCAGAATACTGAAGGAGATTATTTGAGAATCATCTGGAATTTTCTATCCTAAGTATGTTAAATACACATCTCCAATGCCCCCTTCCAAGACATTCTTCATATTCTGTTCAATCACATATACTGCAGATCTTGCATACTCCAACAAAAACAAAAAATACCAATTAAACTAGGTGAGGCAGTTTTGGCTTTTGTGGTACTTATATGTGGCTCTCCTATCCAAAACCAGTCAGGTTGCCAGCTCCAATCTGGGAATATCTGGTGGTTTTTGGGGTGGAGCCTGAGGAGGGCAGTGTTTGGGAAAGGGAAAGACTTCAGTGGGGTATAATGATGTAGATTCCATTTTCCAAAGTAGCCATTTTCACCTGGTGAACTGATCTCTGTCACAAAGAGATGCTGTAATCCCAGGAGATCTTCAGTCACAACCTGGGCATTGGCAACCCTATGAACCAGGGTCTTGTTAGAAGAAGATGAGGCAGGGAGAAGCTGCAGCAACAGCCTTGATAATTCAAAAGAAAAACCACAAATCTCAGCATGACAACCTTAATACAATCCACAGTGGCTCCGATTAGCAGAATGAATGGGAGGGTGGTATATAAGTTAAATAAATAATAATATTTATTATCCTGCATGCAAAGGTTGTGTGTGTGAGGCAGGGAAGATCATGGTTTTACTGGTCTGATAGATCATGGGTAAATATTAACTTTGCTCTTCTGTTGCTGCTATACGATTATAAAATACATTTTAAGTTGCCAACCAGGATATATGAAAATCTGAAAAGTAAAGGGGAGTGGGAGAAGAAAAGGGAGGGAGAGAAGAAAGGGAGAGAAGCAGGGAGAGAAGAAAGGCAGACAATTAAAGGAAATTAGTAAAACAAAGAAAATGAGAAGTGGAGAAAAGAGATAAATGTAGGAAAAGACAACAAAAAGTGTGTAGTTTAACAGAAAAATTTCTTCCACACACTACCAGAGCTGCCTCTTTGAAAGCACTGGCTGCGCAGGAACTAGATGGAGGAAATTGTGAGGCAGCAGCATCCTGGCATTCTGTATCTTGTCCTGGCGTGTCTTGCCTTACTCCAGTGTTGGCTTGGTTGATAGAGCAGGATCAACGATGCAAGGGTTTATCTCAGCCTAGTACTAAAATTTGCAAAAAGGCCAGCCTCTTTACTATGGTTACTGTCAAAACTTCATTAGAATTTTTTTAACAAGCATTCTGTTGATATAGCATAGGCTTTCTCAACCTTTTGACTGTAGATTAACCCATGAAATATTTGTCAGGTTTTGAGTAACCCAGAAGTGATGCCAGCTGGCCACACCTCCCTGATATTTTCTCGGACATCATATATTTATGGTGTGCATGGCTTCACTAATAAAATAAAATGCATGTTAAATAAGAAGTTAGATTCATTTTTTCTCTATGCAGTACCTTGCTCAAACAAAACAAGGAAGCATTAATCTCAGCTGTTATAAAGCCCACTATGCAAAGCAGCAATTCTCCTCAGGGGAAATGGTCTGTGTGATCTGGAGTTCACCAAGGAACTTTGGGAGATATCTAGGCTCTACCAGGAGGTTGGCAATTCTAGCATAAGGTGACCAGATTTTAACATTGGTAAAGTGGGACACCATTGACCGGGGGGGGGAGTGATCTTGATTAAAGATTTGGTCTATATGGAGCAAGAAAAAGTTTCATAGAACACAAAAATAGTATTGTAATATATATTTTTAAAATTTCAACATAAGTACAATTTGCCAGGTATCCCCAGATGTCCCTCCAAAAGTGGGACAATCTGGTCACCTTAATCTAGCAAGACCTGAGAATATAGTTTCCTAGGGTCAAAAATGGCTGCCAGAGCTAGGGGAAACCTGGGAATACAGGAATCCTTCTGCAAGCTGTGCACAGTTCTTACACTGGATCCAGGTGTAGTAGCTCTTGGTTTGACCCAGCTCTCAGGTTTGACTCACAGTCTGCCATTGAAGGTTGATAGGTGACTTTGGGCCAGTCACATACTCTTAGCCAGACTTATCTCACATGGTTGATGCCAGGATAAAATGCAGGAAAGAATAAAGGCTGGGTATATTTGTTATAAATACAATTTTGCCTACCATTCCCCCCCACAAAAAAAAGGATGTTTGATATTGCTGTGGCTACATCAGGTATTCTTTTAGCTCTTTTGGCAGGAGGCAGAACTGCTCATCCAGTATTCAAGCTACTGTTAAATATTGCAAGTGCTGCAAGCTGTGAGGTAAATGGAGTGAGCAGGGGTGGGGCTCTGGTAAGCAATAATAATAATCATAATCTTGATCAGAGTAGGGTTTGTTTGAAAAGTAGTGACTTCTGGTGAAATAAATGTCTTTATACTGTATATTGTAGGAAATAATTAAGTAAACTTGGAAATCTGATTTACACAGACGCATGAGTAAGCCAGTATTTGAAACAAAAATAGTTTTAACTTTAAACTAAGGCACAATCCCTCTCTTGCCTAATCGTATGAGACAAACAGAACAGGGACGCTCCTTCCCCTGTATCAGTTCAGCTTCCACTCATAGAAGTGCAGCCTTCTAAAAATATGCTGGGGCTAGTCACAGTAGATTAAGTATCACAAAATGATGATGCAGCTATGATGGATTCTTTTGTTTTTCTTTTTGTATTGCCTTGAAACAAATATTGTGTAATTACACATTACATATGTTGTAATATATTACAGCTATTGTGTAATTACACAATTACATATTAATGAGGATATTACATATTGTGTAATTATCTAATTAAGATCATTCTTCCAATACCTGGTCAAGTTTAATACACAGACTTTGCAAGAGAAGACATAAAATGCCTGAGCAGTTTGAAGTAATACATCACTGGGGTGTTTTCTCCTACCTTCAGAGACACCTACACATCTTCCTTCCTCCCTTTTATGTTTCTGACCATACCGTGAAGGGGAGGAAGGAACAGATGTTATCAACAGGGAGGATCAAGAAAGCACCTCTCACGCTCTCCCTTTCCCTAGCAACTGAACAAAACCATTACTTTTTAAATCACTTTACAGGGCAGCAGACAGAATAGAAGTTCTCTCTGTCTCATCCTAAGCAGAGTTGTACCCATTGACTTCAGTGACTTAGAAGGGTGGAACTGCTTGGAACAGCAATGTAAAAGGTCTGAGGTAGACTTGAGTCCTGTTTCTTGGGGTTTGGGGGTGGGGTGGCAAGACATCATAGTTAGGGTTTCCAACTCTGGGTTGGGAAATTCCTGGAGAGCTGGCAAGTAGAATATGTGAAGGGCGGAGTTGGGTGAAGGCTTCAACTTCAGTGTGTCTACCTTCAAAGGCAGCCATTTTCTCCAAGGAACTGATTTCTGTTGCCTGGAGAGATGTTGTAATCTCAGGAGATCTCCAGCAATCTCTGGAGATGGACAACCCTAATCATAATTGACAGCCACTATGTTTCTTCTTTTCCTCTGTTAGGATACCTGTTCATTCTTGTATGCTAATAACCAGAGGCTTCAGTTGAGGGCACCTTAAACCCTCATAGCAAGTAGTAGAATGTCAGTCGTGTTTGTGTGTGTCTGTGTGCATGTGTGTGTGAGAGAGATTTTAATTTGAAGGACTTTGGGTACCTACAAAATCTCTTTCAGAATGCAAATATCAAACTGAAATTTAATGGTTACCATATATATAAAACTGCATACTGAAGTCAGGGCAGAGCAGAAATTAGCAACCTTAAATCTAGACACAATCTTTGTTTTCTGGACTATCCTTTGACCATCTAATTGGTTGGGAGTGCCCCCATTGGGTAGATAGAGAGGCAAATGTCAATGGCTGGGCAGAGTGCAATTAACTAGAAGAAGAGAAGGGGGGAGGGAGTACAAATCCCATTCTCGTTTCCCTGGCCATCTGCATTGTGGAGTGCTCCATGGGGCCACTCTTTCAGGCCCAAATAAATGCTGAAGAGCCTGCTGGTTGGTTGATCAGGAGCATCCAGGAGTTGAAAGTTGTTTGTTCTCAGTCTCCTCCCTGTCACCTCCCTGTCACCCATGCCTTCAATCTTCTGATTTTGCCTCTGCCCCAATGCACTCAATTGTTCTTTCCCCGCTGCCAGTTCCTATGTTTAAAAAAAGCTTTTTTTTGGCAGCGATATTGGGTTGCTAGGCAACCCAAGAAGTAAACTGGGTTTTTGGATGACATTTGCCGAGAGATGTCAATGGCTCTGCAACTTATTTTTTCCCGAGAATCTTCTTCAAACCTGAGAATTCTTCCATTTTTGTAGAAAAATTTGCTGTTCCCTTTGCAGATTTTTTGGGAAATTAAACATGATTCTATCTCTATTACTTTCAAGATTTGGTGAATTGAAGTTCACTAACTGGAGATAACCTTATATTGAGTCTAGATGCAAAATACAGTCAATAAGTTTGTTAGACATAATGGAAAGGGAAATTGCTTGATAGGTAGAGGACAAACCTGAATATTTGGAAGAGTTTTTCTACAGTATTTATTTATTTACTTATTTAATTTATTAACCGCCACTCCTGAGGGGCTCGTGGTGGTTTACAGAAGTCCGATGAAAAACCCATTAAAACCCTCGTTAAAATGGACTATCACAACATCCACAACAACAATCACAACAGCAAGATGGCGGAACCCTCAACCCCCCCTTACCCTTCTAAGAGAGGGAGGAGAAAGAAGAGGCAAGTCAGAAATAGCATTTGTTGTTCACATCAGGGGGACCCCAATTGCTCTTCCTGCACTAATCCGGCCTCAACCATAGACCTGGCAGTAGAGCTCCATTTTGCAGGCCCTGCAGAAGACAGAAAGGTCCCGCATGGCCCGCAGCTTACCCGGAAGCTCATATCACCAGGTTGGGCCAGGAGCAAGAAGGCCCTGGCCCTGGTTGAGGCCAGGCGTGCCTCTCTGGGGCTGGGGTCTATAAGTTCTCCCTATAGCAGGCTTTCTCAACAGGGGTTTCATGAAACCCTGGGTTTTCTTGACTGCCCCAGAAGGGTTTCTCCAATAATTCTCTCTCTCTGTATATATATATATTGTGTCTCTGTATATATATATATATTGTGTGTATATATATTGTGTGTGTGAATGTATGTGTATACACACACACACACACACACACACATATATATACACATACATACATACATACATACATACATACATACATATATTGGTTTGGTAGGGCGCGGCAGGAACTTGCGGCTGGAGGGCAGGAAAAGGTGGCCGGGTGCCATGGGCTCTGACACCGCTCGAGGATGGGGTGCCGCTGGCCGCTCCTAGCTGTGTGGGCCGGCGGTCGAGGCGCGGTGTAATTGGGCGTGGTGGGCGGCGGCTGCGACCTTGCAACCGCGTGTAGCGGTGGCGCCGTGGGCCACTCCTGGCTGTGGGGGCCAGCGGCCAGTTGTCCCGTTTATTGGTGTGGCTGCGGCCGGCGGTGGCACGGTAGTGGCTGAGGGGCCGGCGGGAGCGTGGCCGCCGCCGGCGACACAATCGCAACTGCTGGGTCCTCCTGGTCTCGCGGGCAGGCGGCAACCTGCCCTGTCAAAGGCGAGCCAGGGAATGGTGGTGGCCAGCCGCATGGGAGCGAATTCGGAGGGGGCCAAATCGGGAGGCGCCTCCCGATTCGTCAGTCCAGCGGCAAGGGACCAATTGCAAGTCGCACTGTGCACGGCTCGCAATTGGTCCCCTGCCACCAGACTGACAATTGGAGGGCCCAATCGGCAGGCGTGAAGCCCCCCTTGGGGACCTTACAGCTTTATTTTATCTGCTCCGCTAGGTGCAGTTAAAGATAGCAGCCCTAGACCTTTGGGAGTGGTCGTTCACTAGCATTCCCCGCAGTACCCTAGAGTAGCGGTCCCCAACCTTTATAGGTTTGAGGACCGCCTCTGGGGGTAGGGAAGAGCCAGCGGCCCGGGTGCCGAGCATGCACGGAACCACCCCCTGGTGGTGAAAACGTGCATGCGTTAATGTAAGGTAAGGTTTTAATATTAATTGTGATTTGACAATATTAATTCAAATATTGATATATAGCAGATTAGATATATACTTGTGTTGTTAATTTTATAGGAAAGGCAATAGGACTTTGCCACCTTTGATACAACAAACTGTTTTTGGAGGTATGTGTATTTGAAGTAATTCTTTGCTGCATTGTTTAATATGATTAATATGGATAAAAATCTGTACATTTTGAATTTAGGATTGGAGGATTCAACCACTGATGAAGTCTGTAAAACCAGAATATATTTAGAAGCCGATATGGTTGTTCCTTCTGGTATATAAAAGAATTGTAAAAGAAATTGTATTGAAATTCATTATATACAAAAACATATTGCCTTGGAAAGGTTCCGTTTTCTTTTGTTGAGATTCCATAAGGGGTGGCAATAAAAAAGCACTATGCATCTATGCATAGGCATTTCAATTGAGAAGAATTCATTTATTTTTAAAGCAGGTATCATGGGCCCTGAGAAAGGGGACTGGTTGCCTGGCTTGATTGACAGGTGGAAGAGTTGCATGTAAAGCACCTTGCTCTCTTCCACCATTTCAAGCAGGCATGTGGAAAGTGAGAAGCGCAAAAAGGTGTCAGAGAAGAATGAAACAGCAAAAAGGTGAGGAGGGGCTGGGAGGCCCGATTATATTTAGTATTATGCCATTCAGCTGGCATAAGTTAAGTGAACTCTCTATGTATAAAGGCAGTAAACTTCTGAATGCCAGTGCTAGGAAGCAACATCTGGAGAAGACTGGCCTCTATGGATTGTTGGTTGGTTCTCTTGGGCACAGGCTGGCTGGCAAGCAGGATGCTGGACTTGGTGGAACAGTGGTCTGATAAAGCAGAGCTCTTCTTGCGTTATTGCAGGGGAGTTCTCATGCATACATTCTAATTGTCTGTATTTCTCAAGACAATTCATGCCTTCTAGAAGTCACTGTTGTTGAATCATTGCCCCTGTTTTTGCCTTTTAGAATTCTGTTTGAGTTTCCAGAGTTATCCAGAATTGAGTTCCCTTTTATGCATTGCTGGCCTGGAGGGAGGCAGGACACATTTTGTCTCAAATGTACAATTCTATACAAAAGGTCCCACATAGTGCCCAAGCCTGCCACTTTACTTGTTGCAGATGGTGTGATTTGTTCTAAACTATGAACAGACTGTGGGTTAATTTTAATCCTAGGCAAAATACTTTCCAGTGCAGGATTTGATGCTACAGAATAAATTGATAATGCCCTCAGTAACATGCAACTTGATAAACTGCTTTTGGAGGGTATTGCTCCCCATGTTTTGTCCCCAGAAAGCTAAGAATACGAGGAGGAGGAGTTGGTTTTTATATCTCACTTTTCACTGGCCAAAGGAGTCTCAAAGCAGCTTGCAATCATCTCCCCTTCCTCTCCCCACAACAGACACTCTGTGAGGCAGGTATGACAGGACAGGTCACTCAGCTGGCTGCATGTGGAGGCGCAGTTTAGAAGCCACCACTCTTAACCACTACACGATGCTGGCCAGACACCTGTGCTACTAGTATCTATGGTCCGTATATTTACAAGGCCTTAAGATCATAAAAGCGTCGTAAACCAGAAAGGGGAGCCGAGAAACCGGATCCCCTCCTTTCTTCGGATCGCATATTATATAACGAAGGCAGCAAGGGAGACTTCCCAATAAGGCTTCAATCCCATCCAGCATTTAGGCTCCCCACACTCCACGGCGCAGCTCTACAAAGGTATGGCGACTGCACGAATGTCCAAGTCAGAGCAAACGCACACCTTAAAACACCCTTAAAAGGAACTGAACAAACATGGCAGCTCCCCCACGAGCGAGCAGAAAACCTGCCCGGGAGGCAAGAAAAAACCGCTCGTCTCTCCCCCTCCCCCAGAGGAACACGTGCTCCTGGCACGCAGCCAAGCGTGCGACGATTCCATGGTAACCCCGAGAAAGAGGAAGCGCCTTTCGCTCGGAGGCGAAGCTCCCGAACCTCCACGCAGGAAGCCAGGATGAAGCCCCGCCCCTCTCCTTGTGGTCTAGCGTCCCGCCCCCTTTTTCCCCCTCCTCCAATGTTAGGCGGGCAAGAGGGTGGAACCAGCCCCTCGAACGGCTCCTTGCTCCGCCTCCTCCCAGCACGCGGAGAAGTGGCTCGCCGTGACGTCACTGTGTGTATGTGCGGCGCGCGCGACCTCCTCTCCCCCCCCTCCCTCCGCTTGCGCAATAACTCGGCGTCGATCTCGTCTTTCCCGTGAGGCGGCGGCGGCAGGAGGAGGAGGAGGAGAGGAGTTGGCGGCGGCGGCGGCGCTGGGAGCCGGGGGGGATGGAGCAGCCGCCGCCGCAGGAGTCGCTGGGGCGTCGCCTCCCCCGACTCCCTCAGCCGGTAAGCGCCCTCGACCCGCTCGACCCCTCACCTGGCTGCCTTCTTACCTTGGCGCGAGGCATCCTCTGGGGCCCGACGCCCCTCACTCGGGAGCCGGGGCCCTCCTCGTCCCCTCTCCTGCCGCCTCCCGCTCGCCCACAATAGAGCGCCTTCTCCCTCAGCCGCCCACGTTTGCCGTGTTTTCTTCTTTCTCGTAGGCGTCCAGTTTTCCTTGCTTGCCTGTTGCCCCCTCCCCGCCCCCGCTCTTTCCTTAGGTCTGCCTCTTGAGTTCAGCCTTCTGTGTGTGTGCATGGGGGGTGGGGAGTCCTTTTCCATGGGATCTTGTTTGAAACGAACGAAGGGGTGGTCGTCTCTGTATTCAGAGAGGTATCACGCGGGGGAGGGGGGGTCTTTAAGTCCACGTTGAGGTCTCTGTCTTGGGCTCCTGTTTTATTTTGCTGCTGCAGACTTACAGGGTAACCCATCTGGAATGATCTTTCTTGGCGTGGTATTGAAGCTGGACTGTTTGCTGCTCCACGTTTCTCAAGACTGGGTCGTCTCTCAATAAAAGAACAACATAAAACCAGGGATAGGGAAGCTAGTAAGCTATATGGGGTGCCAGCTAGGATATAATATTTCTTATAGGGAACAGTGCATTTGATTTGTAGGGGGGGAATTAAGCAAAGAAGCCACATTCCATATTGCCCTTCATCATTATAATAATATAATAACCAGCACTTTTTAATTATAATATAATAATATAATAACCAGCACTCATAAGATGCCAGCACATGAATTTAAGGGGGCCATTAAATGGATGACAACAGAAGCAAAATTGTCTCATTAGTGCCCTTGCACACAGCTTAAAGATGCAGGTTGAAGCAAAAAGTGGCTGATTTTGGCATGAAGAGTAAAAGGGGAAATTGATAGGCAAGCTTGACAAAGCTAATGTCATTTTAAGAGTGCATAGTTTAAGTTTTACGGGCTAGCTTCAACTTTGACTGACTCTAGCTAATAGGGAAGAGGTTATTGTACTATGTAGGATGCGGTAAAGTGGGCAAGAAGTCTGTCTGGGAACATAGCTGACTAGGCAAAACTGTTGATGTAGGGAGATAAGGGGAACTATTTTTATGAAGGTTGCTTTTGCTAACCATAAATTGGTCACATAAGAGTACGATATATTTTTATACTTGACAAAAATGTGCTTATACAGATAAGAAGGAAATATATGTGTGCAATAATTGAAAGGTATCTGCACATGTCTAAAATGTTCTTTGTCACATTTTATGAAAGGTTATCATTAGACTCTTAGTAATGGAATTCTCGGGTTTGTCACTGAGACTCCCATTATTGCAATAATGTTCTACCTACTTCTGGCATCTTCCAGTTGGGTCCATATTGGGTGTTGGCACACCAAGCAAACAAGCCCATTTGGGTGATACCAGGTTCTGGTGCTCTGCTCCGGTATTCCTTCGGGTTCTAAGATCCACTATGGCAGCGTCACAACCACTATAGGAAGCAAAGCATTGATTTCTCAGGTGGCTTTGTCATTTTATGCCATCAGCACTAGCTTTTTCTCTTGTCACAGTGATGTTAGTTTTAACTGCAAGGTGTGGGACAGGTTTTCCTGCATAGCACAAGATTGGGTATTTCAAGTCCTTGCTATGAACGGGGTTGGGTGGAAGCAGTTTGATTTCGTTTTCCTTTTTCTGTTTAATTTTTTTTAATTGAGACCTAAAGAAGTGAACAGGATTGTGGGGCAGTAGCACAGAATTGGTCATCAAAGGGCAACGTTTTCTGAGCAGAAGAACAGGCTGCTTGTGCCCTCTAATATATTATGGAAGAAATGAGTATCCTGGAAACTGCTTGGAAAGGACACTTTACTTCTCAGTCAGAGGCAACATTTCCAGATAACTGATGCCCGCAGTTATATCTTGCATTTGCAGTCTGCTTTGTGTTGTTATGATGCTGAAAACAATGAAATTCATTTAATGTCTTCTTTTATGGTTTGCTGCGGATTCACGCATACAATCAAGATTTTTTTGGTCTCAGCCCCAAAGACTGCTGGGTTTTAACTTTCCCTTGTTATTTTCTTTTCTTGCAAAACTTCCAGCTCATTTTTATTACAGTAAATGTATGTTTTTCACGTTAATATGTTTGCACATGGAATTTAAACAGGGCTTCTAGTTTAAAATTATGTTGGAAAAGATGTTTACATATAAAATTACTTTTAGAAATAGAAGTTGTGATGTTGGTGGCAATGGAAGGCAATCACTTGTATTTTAAAAAAGCAACCCTGTGCTAGAGCAGAAGTTTGATTCTTTCTCCAGGGACTTTGGCTATCGTAGCAATAGTAGCTCTTTAGCAGGATTTCAAGCTACTAATTTTGAGAACAGCTATATGGCATAAAATGTACATTGATGTTCAGAGACCTCTTGGAACCTAGGCTACGTGCTAAAGAATATGAATATCCAATGTGTTCTTTAATGTTCTGGGGCTTGTTGCTCCCATAGTTCAGTTTTGCAAGGCTTTGGTATAAAGGTTTAATGTAATTCCATCAGAACTGACATAACCTAACATAAAAAAATAAAACTCTTTTCACTGATCAGAATCACTGTATACTATGAAGATGATAACTGGGGAAAGAATACCTCCTTTTCCCAGGTCATTATCTTCATGGTATACAGTGATTCCGATCACTCTAGGTAAAGGTAAAGGTATCCCCTGTGCAAGCACCGAGTCATGTCTGACCCTTGGGGTGACGCCCTCTAGCGTTTTCTTGGCAGACTCAATACGGGGTGGTTTGCCAGTGCCTTCCCCAGTCATTACCGTTTACCCCCCAGCAAGCTGGGTACTCATTTTACCGACCTCGGAAGGATGGAAGGCTGAGTCAACCTTGAGCCGGCTGCTGGGATTGAACTCCCAGCCTTATGGGCAAAGCTGTCAGACGGCTGCCTTACCACTCTGCGCCACAAGAGGCTTCCGATCACTCTACTGGCCATTAATTTTTTGAAGATCTGTCTCACAATCAATATTTCTCAGCAAGTAATTAGTAAAAGAAATAGCAGCCTAATGTAGTAGCTGCAAGAAAAACAAAGTGTTCACTTGGATGATTTAATCATATTAAAAACTTGCACTGGCTTACTTTTCAAACTTTTAAAATTTCACTTTGGAGCAGCATGGCTTTAGTTAAGATAGATTCAGGTGGGTAGCCACGTTGGTCTAAGCAGCAGAACAGAGGTTGAGTCCAGTGGCACCTTTAACACCAACACAGTTTTATTCAAGGCTTTCATCTCAAGAAGTCTGCATGCACATTAAACCTTATTCTTTTAGTTACTTTAGTCAAAGGTGGAAATTGCTTTGTTTTTCTAGCATTTTGCTTTGACTACCTAACGGGGGACAGATTAGAGTAGCACCTTAGAGATCAACAAGATTTTTGGAATATAAACCTTCAAAAGTCAAAGTTCACTTTGTCAGATCGGAGCAGGAATGGAGATCTATAAGTCTTTATATCCCAGTCAGAAAGAAGGAAGAGTGTTGTAAAGGATGCAGAAGTACAGTGCATATTTTAATCAGCTTGATTAGAGGAGAGGGGAGATGCTTGGGGGCAGAAATATTATAGAAGTTAGGGTTCTTTAGCGTAGAGAAATGGCCATTGAGGGCTGACATGATAGAGGTATACAAAATTATGTGTGGGATACAGAAGTCAGAGAAAAGATAAAAAGCACTACTTCACCTAAAGAGTAATTAACATGTGGAATTCATTGCAGCAGGAGGTGGTGGCAGCTAGAAGCATAGACAGCTTCAAGAGGGGGTTAAATAAACATGGAACAGAGGTCCGTAAGTGGCTATTAGCTACAAGATATAGGTAGAACACTCTCTGGAGCAGTGATGCTCGGTATTCTTGGTGCTTGGAGAGCAAAGGTTGAGAGGGCTTCTGGCTCTGTTGGTGGACTTCCTGATAGCAGCTGGTTTTGGCACAGAATGTTGTACTGGATGGGCCACTGACCTGATCCAACATGGCTTTTCTTATGTTCTTAACCCTTAAATGATATGGGCTCAGTTTAGAGTGTGCTTGATTCTAATGCTCAATATGGATTTTAATTTTCAATTTGGATTTTAGAAATCACCCTTAACTTTGTTTCTGCCTTATACTGAGTCAAACTGTGTGTCCAGTCACTCTAACTGGCAAATGTCTGCCCAGGCTTTTGGCCTGATATCTTTCTCATCTAATACTGACTGATTTTTATAAATTGGAGATGCCAGGGATTGAACTTGGGACCTTCTGCACACAGAGCAGAAACCCTTCCACTGAGTCTTAGCCATACTCCAAACCCCATGTTCTTTATTAGAAATTCTCTTGTTTAATAATTTATTGAATGATATTTGACAAAGCTGGCAAAATCCTATAACTTCTTATAGAAGGGAGCCTTGAATGATCTGTAGTAAAAATTATAGTGCTTGAGAGGTACAGGTATAATTAATGCCCACCTATTTTCCAAAAGCAAGCAGCCAACATGACAGCCTAATAAATAAATGCATCCAAAAGTGAACTGACTTGTAAATAAGTTCCACAAAAAGATGATGCTAACAGTGGAAAAAATAAGCTGGAAGTTCATATTTCAGATATCACCTTGATTTTGGACATGTTCTCATAGCTTGCACATCTGCACATTATAGTCCTTTAACACAGAAGGGTGATAGAGTTTATGACAGTAGATCTGAAGGTTTTTTTTTAACTTTTAGGGGAAAGTCATATAGAAATGTTAAGTATGTGATTGTTGCCTAATGTATAAAATGGCAGGGAAATTCCGGAAACTAGCGTGATGTAGTTCTGTGTCAGTAAGAAAGAGTAAGAGTCCAGTAGTGCCTTAAAGACTAACAAAATTTGTGGTAGGCTGTAACCTTTTGTGAGTCACTGCTCACTTCTTCAGATACCTTTCACAAGGTTGATAAATTTTCATTCTGTGCAGCTTAATGTGATGCCTTCTGTGGAGACAGATCAAGATGGGTAGGCATGTTTAATCTGTCTGTAGCAGTAGAACAGATATCTGTAGAAGTAGGCAGTGACTCACAAAAGCTCCTTCTGTACCACAAATTTTGTTAGTCTTTAAGGAACTACTTATATTTTGCTACAGATTAACTAACATGGCAACCCATCTTGAAGTCCTGTATGTAATTTTTTTTCTTACTTGTCAGTGTTTTTCTTATGAATATAAAAAAGCCATGCAGGATTAGAACCATCTGGTACAGAATTCTGTTAACACTGGCTAACTGGTTACCTCTAGGAAGTTCTCAACAGCATCATCTTGCCTCTTCTCCCCAGCAACTTGTTTAGGGAGTCATACCGCCTTTTGTACTGGAGAGAGTAGATATCCATTATGATAAGTAACAGTTGAGAACGGAATCCTCTGTGAATGTGTCCATTCCCCTTTAAAAGCTTTCCAAGTCGGCAGCCATGGCCAAATCCTGTGGCAGCAAGTTCCGTAAATTAACTATGTGTTTTGTGAAGAAATACTTCTTTTGTCTGTCCTGAATCTCCCACACTTCAGTTTTCAGTGCATACTCCTGAGTTCTAGTATTATGGGTACAATAAAATCAGAGTCCAGTAGCACTTTTAAGACCAACAAAGATTTATTCAAGGCGTGAGCTTTCGAGTGCAAGCACCCTTCGTCGGACAAAGGGTGCTTGCACTCGAAAGCTCACGCCTTGAATAAATCTTTGTTGGTTTTAAAGGTGCTACTGGACTCTGATTTTATTGTGCTACTTCAGACCAACACGGCTGCTCATTTGCATCTAGTATTATGGGTGAGAGAGAAAAGCTTTTCCGTGTCTGCTCTCCATGCCATACTTAACTTTATAAACCTCTATATCATGTCTTCCTTACTTGTATTTTTCTCAAGCTAAACACCTTAAGTGTTTTAACAGATCCTCATAGGGTAACTGGTAATTTTGATTGGTGTTTTCTGTACCTTTTCAACATCCGCAGTATCCATTTTCAGGTGCAGTGGCCAGAACCCACTACAGTGTTCCAAGTATGGCTTCACCATAGATTTGTGCAAAGGCAGTATTATAGCTGCAATCTTATTCTCTATTCCTGTTCTCATTATATCTTTGCTGAAGCAAAGGCTAGGACAGTAAAATGAAATCGGAGTGGAAATACAATGTGATCTGACAGCAGTTCTTCCCTGGGAATAAGTGCCAGAAACACCTAATGACAAGTGGTTTATTTCTAAATACAAATAGCTAAAATGTAAAGAACACCAGAGATGAAATTAGTTGAATAGGCACATGTGCATTGAAGCATTGCAGTTTAGATATTCTGATGCTTGCATAATGGTGCATAAATTGACCGTGCATAAATTGACCTCGTTTGAACCTCGTGTAGAGAATTCTAAAGGATTTATTTAGAAACATTATAGACTTGTAAATAAATGTAAAATAACTCCTGCTTTTGTGTGATGCTGCCTGCTTAGAGCTGGCGTACTGAAGCAGGGGACCTACTCCAGATAGAAATAGAACTGGGGAATGGCTGGTTCTAGTGCTTCTGTTGCTTAGTGAGCAAAAGCAAAGATACTTTTTTCCTGTATTAGGAAAAGCATGTCATCTTTCTTCTTAGTGAACTAAGTCTTCCCATGACCTTCGAAATAGATTTCTAAACTTAAGAAGGAAATCAAAGGCATTGAATACTTGTTGACACAAAATCTATGCATGTTGTCTCATGAACATGGTGGTACCCTCATCTATTGCAACAGAACTTCTCTCTTCCAGAGAGGCTTCTAGGGGCACTTGGATTTCATTCTCACTCTCTGCAGCATCATGTGTGTGGTTTGTAAATTCATTACATGGTTTGTAAATTAATTAGATCAGTGATTAAAATATCCCTTCCAGGGTGGGAGAGGAAAGGTTCAAATTCAAATTGAGCTTTGGTTTTGATTTAATTTATGCAGCCAATCAGATGAATTTCATGATTTGTTTTTTTATGTACATTATTTTACATATCTGGTTTTGCAGGGTACAAACTTAAAGAAAAGTATTCTGTCGTGTGGTCCCTAGGGATAATTTCTTGGAAAATGTTAATTACAACTTCAAAACTGTCCAACTTGCATAATATACACCAGCAAAATGCTGGACTAGGATCTGGGAGACCAAAGTTTTAATCCTCATTCTGCTGTGGAAGCTAGCTGAGTGATTGTGGGGCAGTCACACAGACTAACCCAGGTGTAGTCAAACTGTGGCCCTCCAGATGTCCATGGACTACCCCTGGACTAACCTTACTGACAGCTTGGTTGTAAAGATAAAATGGACAGGGCATGATTTAGTTCTTTACTCAAACAGTAGTTGATCCTGAATGTTACAAGAATCCTATTTAAAAAAAATTATACACATAAACAATTATTGGGCATAACAGTCACTTGTTTGGGAATGTATGGTGACACCAATTTTATTGGTGACATACCAGGAAAAAACCCTTGACTTGCATTTGAATAAATATAGCAAGCAGATTAAGACTCCATTGGAGGGAAAGGCATGTTATGGGATAATAATCTACAGATAGTGACATCCAAAAGTTTTTTAGAAACAAATTCTTGGGTGGAAAAATAAAGCAATAGAAGACTTTCTGCTGCTACAACTTGGTTTGAAATAAAATGTTTGAAATGAAACATCTTCAGAGTAAAGGATGTGAATATAATGTCTTGTCCAGGGTCATGCATGAAATGTAGCAAATGCAAACGATGAAGCATCATTGTAGCCCTTCCATATACTTTGCCATGTTCTCAAGCCTCAGGTGTTTTCTTTTTCATACTTCAGTTCTTCATGCCTGTTACTAATGATCTCACCATGCTGGAAGTCAGAAAAATAATCTTGGAAGGATTGAGATTTTTTAAAGCCTTAATCTTGAGTGACCTGCAATTTGAGATGAGAAATTTGGTTGAACTGAAGGGTAAAGCTTGTAGTAGTAAGTACCATATATACTCGTATATAAACCGACCCAAATATAAACTGAGGCACCTAATTTTACTACAAAAAAACTGGGAAAACTTACTGACTCAAATATAAGCCGAGGGTGGAAAATGCAGCAGCTACTAGTAAATTTCAAAAATAAAAATAGATACCAATAAAATTACATTAATTGAGGCATCAGTAGGTTAAATGTTTTTGAATATTTTAAAGAAAAACCGTAAACTAGCTCTGTAAGTGCAAAAGAAGATAATCCTCAGTAGGATTATTGTGTGAACCTTACCCTACTGTCCTCCAGTGGATGAGCTCAGGGTTGCCTAAGTGCTTAATCCATACTCCATCATCACAGGCTCTCCCATCCAGCCTTTCCCCCACCAGATACAGAAAAGAGGATGAATAGCTGCTGGTTTTTGTACCCCATTTTTCACTAACCAGGAGTCTCAAAGCAGCTTACAATCACCTTCCCTTCCTCTCCTCATGCCAGACACCTGAGAGAGTCCTGATAGAACTGCTCTGAGAACACCTCTGGCAGGAGAACCAAACAGTGCCTCCCCAGGCCAGCAAACCAAAGCAGAACAACAGTACCCGAAGTTGGCAACCTACTACAACAAGTACAACAGCTACCAAACTGGGAGAATGGACTAACTACAACAACAGTACCCCCCCCGAAAAAAACACTGAAATATAGAACTGTAAAACTGAACACTGAAAGAACTGTAAAAATCAACTTTTAAAAGGAATACAACCTCGAGAAGACAAAACCAAACAATGCTGCCCCCCAGATAAAAGAAGAAAGAAACACCTAATCCCAAAGCACCCCCAAAACCCACCCCACCCACAGACACCAAAAGAATAGTTTGGAAGAAGTGATTAAGACGAGGAAGAAGAGTGAAGGCAAGAGGAAAAAAAAGATCAGAGTCCCTCAGTCAAGCTGTTCATGTCTTCTCCAGCGATGATCCTCAGCCAGCAACACACTCTCTGGGAGTCAGACTATAAGAGCAGGACAGGCTAGGAGGCCAACATAAGGCAGGTAAGAAGACCCCTAGCCTTATATATTTTCCTGGCTATACACAGAAGATTCTCAAAAAGGAAAAACCTTCTATGCTTGGCCAGGAAATGTTTTCCCCCAAAAACATGCTTTCCTGTAGGCTAACTTCCTCAGCATTGCAATACATTTTGCAAATGCAAAATGCATTGCAATGATTGGCTGGCCTCACACAGCCAACAATTTATTTCTATTACCATATATATTCGAGTATATGCCGAGGGGGGCTTTTTCAGTGTAAAAAGTGTGTTGGAAAAACTTGGCTTATACTCGAGTATATACAGTGATTTTGCACAAAAAGCCTTTTATTGGAGTCAAAGCCCTACAAACCAAATGTGCCATAATTTGCAACGCTGCAGCAATGGAAGGGAAGCTGGTATACTTGCTTCCTTCTCCATATTCCAGTAGCACCTTGTATTAGCAGAGCAGGTTGTGGCTTTATCTGGTTCCCTTTTTGTTGTTGCAGTGTTCCATACAGTGGTGCATTTTCTTTGAGACTGTCTGAATCCTGGGTGAACATATTTGGAATAAGCAACAGGCTGCTTGGGGAAGCAGATAGTATAAAAAGGTGTTTTACCAACTTCTTCTGTAGGCTTTGTCACTGAATCCAACCAATTATATTTGTGAATCATTGTGTATTTTATTTAGGAATTATTTTGGCATTATTTTTCTACTCAGTGGGAACTGCAGGCCAGATATATTTAAGTCTTGTTCAATGTGAGATTTAGGTAACAGCATAGTAAATGCTGCAATAAATTCAAGAGCGTACATGTTCTCAGCATAAGCTGCATTGATGGATTACCTGGCTCGAGTTGTAATTTCTGCCATTATTGAATGTACACAGAATCAATATCTTAACGAGAGTTTGCTAATGGGCAAGTGTCCTATTTTCTTGAACAGTGGTGTGCAGATTTCAAGGTACCAAATATGTTGAGGGTCAAAATATTCACAATTCTTAGATGAATTTGAGTTGTAATGATATGCTTAAAACAGCTGATTTTTAGTAATATTTCTCTTATAAGTTCAAACAAAAATAATGATACCAGAATTTGTGATTTCCTTCTTCAGTATACAAATGTTTAATTTTAATACAGATAGGCATTCCCCAGATATTTTTCTCCAGCTTGAAATATTAAATGCGATTATAGTCAGTGTTCAGCAGCCCATGCACTCAAAGCACCCTACTTTGTAGATTCATGCACAGTTTATTTATTTCTTCAATTTACTGACCACCACTCCCAAAGGCTCATTGTGGTTTACAAAATCCAGCTAAAAACCCGTTAAAACCTCTGCTAAAATGGACTATCACAGCATCCATACAACACAATAGAAACAGCGAAGCAAGATGGTAGAACCCTTGACCCCCCTAACTCAACTGCAAGAGGGAGGAGAAAGGAATGACAAACCAGAATGGTATTCGTTGTTGGCAACAGGGGGACCACAATTGCTCTTCCTGGCCTGACCTGGCTTCAACCATAGACCTGGCAGAAGAGCACTGTTTTGCAAGCACTGCGGAAAGTAAAAAGGTCCTGTAGGACCCGCAGCTCACCCGGAAGCTCATTCCACCAGGTCGGAGCCAGGACCAAAAAGGCCCTGGCTCTGGTCGAGGCCAGGCATGCCTCTCTGAGGCCGGGAACGAATCATAGAATCATAGAATCATAGAATCATAGAATCATAGAATCATAGAATCATAGAGTTGGAAGGGGCCATACAGGCCATCTAGTCCAACCCCCTGCTCAACGCAGGATTAGCCCTAAGCATCCTAAAGCATCCAAGAAAAGTGTGTATCCAACCTTTGCTTTAAGACTTCCAGTGAGGGGGCGCTCACCACCTCCTTAGGCAGCCTATTCCACTGCTGAACTACTCTGACTGTGAAAAACTTTTTCCTGATATCTAGCCTATATCGTTGTACTTTAAACCCATTACTGCGTGTCCTCTCCTCTGCAGCCAGCAGAAACAGCATCCTGCCCTCCTCCAAGTGACAACCTTTCAAATACTTAAAGAGGGCTATCATGTCCCCTCTCAACCTCCTTTTCTCCAGGCTGAACATTCCCAAGTCCCTCAACCTATCTTCATAGGGCTTGGTCCCTTGGCCCCAGATCATCTTCGTCGCTCTCCTCTGTACCCTTTCAATTTTATCGATGTCCTTCTTGAAGTGAGGCCTCCAGAACTGCACACAGTACTCCAGGTGTGGTCTGACCAGTGCCGTATACAATGGGACTACGACATCTTGTGATTTTGATGTGATGCCTCTGTTGATACAGCCCAAAATGGCATTTGCCTTTTTTACCGCTGCATCACACTGCCTGCTCATGTTTAGTTTACAATCCACAAGTACCCCAAGGTCTCGTTCACACACAGTGCTACCTAGAAGCGTATCCCCCATCCAGTAGGCATGCTTTTAATTTTTCTGACCCAGATGCAGAACTTTACACTTATCTTTATTAAATTGCATCTTGTTCTCATTTGCCCATTTTTCCATTGTGTTCAGATCTCGTTGAACTCTGTCTCTATCTTCCGGAGTATTTGCCAGTCCTCCCAATTTGGTGTCATCTGCAAACTTGATGAGTAGTCCCTCCACCCCCTCATCTAGATCATTAATAAATATGTTAAAAAGTACCGGGCCGAGCACTGAACCCTGAGGTACCCCGCTACTCACCTCTCTCCAGTCTGATGAAACACCATTGACAACAACTCTTTGAGTGCAGTTCTCTAACCAATTCCCTATCCACCTAACTATCTGAAAATCCAGATTGCAGTCCTTCAACTTATCCATCAGAACATCATGGGGAACCTTGTCAAAATCTTTACTAAAATCCAAGTAAATGACATCAACCAAATTTCCCCGATCCAGCAAACCTGTTACTTGGTCAAAAAAGGAAACTAGGTTGGTCTGGAGACAAATCCATGCTGACTTCCTTGGATCACCAAATTGTCCTCCAGATGTTTGCAGATCGCTCCCTTTAATATCTGCTCCATTATCTTCCCCACAACAGAGGTCAGACACACTGGTCTGTAGTTTCCCGGGTCATCCTTCCTCCCTTTTTTGAAGATCGGAATAACGTTTGCTCTTTTCCAGTCCTCCGGGACATCTCCAGTCCTTAAAGAGGTTCCGAAGATGATGGACAAGAATCAAGTTCTTTTTATGATAGTCCATTAATCTTATTCTAATTTGATTGCTTTCTGTGAAATGTTTAAAATAGTAAGTACTATTTCTCATCAACAGATGCTGAATTGCCTAAGCCATGGCATTTGAACATCTAGTTTTACGGCAACTTCCGTCATGCTTGTGATACCAAGCTGCAATTGCTAGGAGGCAATGAAGTCATGTGCCAACACTGCAAACTGAGAGAACTGTCATGACAGAAAACCATTTTCAAAACACTTGCTTTGAGGATTTGTAATTGTCAGGGCAGTTCTAGATCAAGCTGAGGGGAATTTATCAGTTGCTACAGGGGGAACTTAGATGCGAGGGGTGAGATTCTCAGGAACTGGTTTAAATTGCCAAAAGAAACTATTGCATTTACAGGATCCTCAAGCATGATATAATGCTATAAAAGCTAATGCAGTGATTCCCAGCCAGGGATTCATAGACCCCCAGTGCTCCGTGGCGTTTCCCCTCCTGTCCTAATGGATTTGGCCACAAGCTAGGGAACTGGCCACCTCTGCCTGAAGGACTTAGTGGGTAGGCGGGATGTAAAAATCAAAGAGGGAAAGTGGGTTTGTGGTGTAGTATTGGGGTGTGTGTATGTCTGGGCTGTCTTCTCAGGTGAGGAGAGGGAGAAAAAGGAGGCTGATAGATACAGGTGGTAATGTCACATCTGGTTATGTGTCATTTCCGGGGAGCATGGCAGGAAGGTGTAGCCAGCTGATAACACTCCTGGGGGTCCTCAAACTGTGAACATTTATTTCAAAGTGTCCTCCGCAGTCAAAAGGTTGAGAAAGGCTGTGCTAAAATATTATACTCCAAAGAATTCGATAATAGTCTATACAATTTTCATATAAATCTTGAACTAGCTCATGGACAGTTGAGTCTGCAAGCTAAAGTATTTATTCTGGGTTGACTTCTGTAAGCTAAAGAGAATCATACTTGCTACATATAATGTAATTTTAAATCACTTGAAATTAGGAAAGTAATTTCCTATGGTATTGTTTTCAGTGTTTGAATCATAGTTGCTTCATATTAAGACTGTAACGGATTAATTTCATGTAAAATAATTTTTGAACAGCACAGTGTTGTAGAGAAGTATTTAAAATATTATTTGGAACGGAATGAGAGGTTGAGATTCAGCAAGCCTTGTTCACAAATTGTACTTCAAAATCTGTAACTGAATAATCAGAGTTATTTTTATTATTAGAATCAGCTAATTATGGTTGGGGTGTCAGTCTAGAATATTTTGTTATATGATTTCAGTGTTTATAGCTTATGAAAGGGTAATTTGCTGCTTCTTTAAGAAAGTCAGTCAAGTTAATTACATCTAGCCTTTGGTCATCACAAGTAAGACAGTAAAACAGTAATAATTCTACAAATAAATACAGCTGTAAACACATTTTAAAAATTATGTTAAAATTAGTATTAGAACTATAAACTAAGCAGTTAAATATTGAACCTAATTTTTTAAAACCATATGTGAACAAGGAAATTCTGTGGGACACATAGGCATCAGCATTTGAAAGCAAAAATGCTATCTTTCCAGCATCTGCGTGTATACATTTAAAACAGAGGGTTCCCGCCAAGAATTTAGCCTTAGGGTTTGCATATAAAGGACAAACCAAAATTTAATGGGATGAATCTGCCAGATATACAAGTATGTTGATCCCTAGGGGTTTGCAAATAATGCCCTATCAGTATTGCTGATGGCATAATCTGAAAATATTAGGTGGTAAAAGACATAGGTTTTTATTCAAAATATTGATTAGGTAAGGAGTTCTACAACGGTCACTTTTAAATAGCTTGAACCAGGGCACTGCTGAAGAGTTTATGATTAATGCCCGATCAGTCAGTGCATCTGAGTTGTAGACTCATTCCTTTAATTGCAGTGAGTTGCTGGAAATTCCTAAGATTGTTGAGAATGGAATATTGAAAAGGACTACTAAAAAGGCAAGACATTTTGAGTTTTTGAGTGATAATAGACTGAGTGTTGATTTAACAGAATAGAACTCACAGCCTTCAATCTTTTTGAGTGCTTTAAAATAGCTAATACACCAATGGCCTAATAGAAAGAGACTTACTTCAACCCTCATCAGGGCAGCTGGAAACCCATTAGGGAGTAGGATTTAATTTGGTGGTCAGATCTGCTTATACAACCAAGATCAAACTTGGAATATTTTGAGACAGTAATTTCTATAGAAGAAAATGTATTGTGTTTTTTTCAGCCTCCCTTCTGTAGAACAAACTGAGATTACTTCTAGACCAGAGCGTTTAAGTGTTAAGCTACTGAGCTCAAGAAATGATCTGCCATTCCAAATCCAGATCCATCCTTGACCTCCAATTTTCTCATTACCTGTTTGGGTGAAATTCCTGTAATACCTGCATCCCTGCTCTCCACTCCAATAATGGTATGTTAATTGAGTCCAGTTGAAGAGCCAGCCATTGCACACTAGAAGGGCCCTGAGACCTAAATGTCTAAAATATATTATACTACATCAGATCAAAATGGAAAGGGGTAATGGTCATAATGGGATTGCTATGTACGAGAATGGTTGTGTCTTTTTGGACCCTGCTGGTGTCTTAATTACAATAACAATGAATCACAATTAAAAGGTACTGTAAGAGAAGCAGTATCATTGTCATACCCCATAAAATGTGAAGGTACTTCCGACAACATGCTGGACCTATGATTGTCTCTTGAGGGCTACTCAGAGGGGCTGGCACACCATCAGGAAGCACCAGGGGGTCTTTAATTGGCCCTCAGTGGGAGGGCTCTCCGAGTCTTCCTGGAGAACTGGCCTGCCTGATACCACCTACTTCCCAGGACATCACTGAGGACCAGCAGTGGCCTTCCCCCAGGAGGCAGATGGCTGAGGCAGACGCTCCTCCTCAGCCAACTGCAGTACCACGTTTGGGACTTCTGGCTTACTAGATGCCCCATTTTATTGATTGCATGACCTTACTCTGTGTAATCTTCTGTGAGTCTTATGGGCCATAAATAACAACATATAGATATTCTATATCTTTGTAGCCTTCAGTGCAAATTGTTGGCCACTGTGTGTGAGCGGATGCTGGAGTAGATGGCTTTATCCAGCAAGGCTCTTCTAATGTTCCTCCCATGTTCTTCATCTTTGCCCTTCCCACTAGAAATATGGCTATACAGAATGGCTGTCTCAACAGTGGCAATTGGTCTCTTCAACGTTCTGTCAAATTAAGTTCACATTGATTCATGACTCTTATTTGTGTAAAGGCAGTACTATTCCAGAGAATCTTTGATGCCCAGATATTTTCCATCTTGCATGGATCTGTGCTTTTTGTGATGCATGCTGTGACGATGGCCATGGCCATAACATATGCTTTGATGGTGATGTTGTGGTGACCCAGTATAAAAACCCTGAGAACCTACCAGGATCCATGTTTAGAACCATGTTTTGCTGGTGTTGCCTTGAAAGTGTGGTTCCAGGATTTTTGTCAGGCAAACTGTGGCTATGGGCATGATATCTGCTTTGATAGTGAGTTTGGGGTGACCTAATTGAAAAACCCTAACAATCCATCAGGATCCATACTGTGGAACCATGTTTTTGCTCTGTGGTGTTGCCATGAAGGCATGTATTCCTGCTTTTTGTGGTGCAGACTGTGGTCATGGGCATGATTTTCTGGTGAGTGTGGGATAATTCGGTGCAAAAATCCTGAAGATCCATCAAGATCCATGCTTTTGAACCATGTTTTTGCTCTGTGGTGGTGCCATGAAGGCATGGATCCAAGAGTTCTGTGATCCACACAGTGCCTATTGACATTAAATGATGTTGAGTTTGGGATGGACTTCGGGGAATGGTAGAGGACAGGAAGGCCTGGAGGATCATTGTCCATGGGGTCGCGATGGGTCGGACATGACTTCGCACCTAACAACAACAAGTTGAAAAAATCATGAGAATCCATGTATTTCAACTATGTTTTTTAGCTGTTGTGGCCCTACAACCAAGTGTGATTTTTCTGGTGCTTACTATAGTCTAAAGCAGTGGTCCGCAACCTTTTTGAGGCTGCGGACTGGCGGCGGCAGGGAAGGGCGATCGCCCGGCCACGCATGGTGCAAACGCGCATGCGCAGCTCTGCTTCCCTCGCCCCCCTCCAACAAAAAGAAGCTTGCCGGGCTGCAAGCTAATCGGCCGCTTTTGCGGCCGATTTGCTTGCGGCCTGGGAAGTTTCTTACTGGGGGGGGGGCGGGGAGAGGGAGCTGTGGCCCAATGCCAGGGCCTTCGCGGCTCAGCACCGGGCCACAGCCTTGTGGTTGGGGACCACCGGTCTAAAGCATTGTCTATTGTATGATGGTAATTTCATTTCATTTCAATCAAAGAATCATATGAATTCATTAGTATCTGTATCTTGGATTCAGGTTTTTGAGCTGTTGCTGCACCACAAAATGAGGAATCCATTATTTTTAATGGTCCAATCCATAATCCTGGTTTCAACAAGGAATTTGATACTGAATTTGTTTGAGTTCACTTTTAAAAAGTGGTTGATCCATGAGGATTCATGTAGATATGACTTTTACTTCCCAAACTCATCAAGCAACCCCTGCACCAGGAATTTAAAAAGAGGATAAAACTTTGAGTGTCCCCAACAGCACCCTAACAGTGGGTATTTCTTCAAAGCCAAACAAGACTGCAGTGAGGCTTCACCCAACATCTGGGGGGGGGGGGAACTCAGTTGAGATTGCAAATGGCTTCATCAGAATCACTTCCTTGAGAAAACAGCCAGACACCACCAGGCAAAGACCTGCAACTGAAAACTTGGTAGTGCAGAAGGTGGTAATCCTTTTTTCCCTTCCCACCAGACCTACTATCTATGCAGCAAATCTTTCTCCCGCCTTCACTTGTTCTACAGCTCTCCTGCACACCACCCACTCCATGCTAGAATGAAGAATGCAATGTGATTGCATGCGAGCTCTAGAATCATGTATAGCTGGCTGCTTCCTTAGGCAAGAATGTGTGGGATCCGATTGGTTGCTGCAGATGCCTGTCAAGCACAGAGGGGAGAGAAGTTTCCAGGGCCAAAGGCAAACACCCCCCAGGCTCTCTTCAGGACATGTTACTGTTTCTGGCATGCGGGAGACGTGCATGAAAAAGCAAACTCCACCCCACATGAACTGCTGAGCCCATGAGAGGGAAAAGGACCTGTATGAGCTCATGGGGATGTGGCTGCATGAATGCTACATTGTGAATGACTAATTTGCAGTTTTCATGGGTTTTTGAGACTCATGTTCAGCTCCGTGCCCACCTCTAGTCATATGTGCATGACAAGAATCCCTTTACCACCCTAGGAGGGGAACTCAGACAATTCCTTAGTGTCCAGTAAGGCAACTGCTTCTCTCTTGTCAGTCTTGCATGTGAAAAAGAATGAGCTGTAGGAAGGAGGCTAAGGAAGTCTGGGTATCTGGAGCCAGTCTCTCTGTATCATCTCACAAAGGTAAGATGAAGTCAATGAGAGGGAGGATGTATGCCACTCCAATCCCTTGGGGAAAGGATAAAAATATGCTAGATAAAAGTGTAGTTCTAGCTCATTCAGAAAGGCTGTCTCTCTAGCCCTGTTTAAAACAGTCCTCAACAATAAAACAACAACTAAGACCATAAAATAAACCATGTTAATAAAAAAGCTGGGCCTAAAACCACATAAAACAGAGCAGTCTGAAAGTATAGTCATAAAGCAGTCTAAACTAGGATCAGACCATAAAAAATGGGGGAGACCATTTTATTTTTATAGATTTTTTAGCTGCCATTCAAACGGTCCTGTGGTGACTTCATAACATTAAATTATAGGAGTTAAAATGTAAAAACTATTAAAATATATAAAACATTGACATTAAAAATAAACTTAAAATATGTTGCTAGTACCATACACTAACAAAAACAACCCCAATGTGGATTATACTCTAAAGAATTGAATCTTGCAGGCCCTGTGATAACTAAACAAGTCTGGCATTGCATGGGTATTACTAGAGAGTTCATTCCACAGGGTAGGGACCACATTCAGCTATTTCCACACTATGTTCAGAAGAAATGCCACTACTAGAAGCGAGGGAGAGAGGCAGTACCTGGGAGTACTGCTGACAGTGGACTGTATGAACAGTACCTGTTGGACAACAATGACTAATACAACAGGAAGCTTCCCCTGGACTGCATCATGGTTTCTCTTTTGAAAATAACCCACCAGATGTGAGGGTGGGAGTGTCTTTTGCTTGTGTGATAATTAGTGTTTGGGGTAGGGTGTTTGACTGTGGTGGTGTAGTGCAGCAGGTAGACATGGGTGGAGGGATGATTCTCAAAGATGAATTGCCATTAGGCAAGAATGCTTGCAGTGTACCTAGTCTCCAAAGCATCCCAAATAAGAGCTAGTCTGAGAGTGTCAATACTATGGTTCTGGGAGGCCTAGGTTTGAATTACCATTCTGCTATGGGAGGCTCACTGGGCCCATTAAGCACGGCCGCCGAAACGGCGATTTTGGGTCACATGGAAAACGCGGAGGGGGAAGACGCGACGCATACCGGTTATACACGGGGCGGGGCGCGACGACGGCAAAACCCAGAGTAACCGATTATGCACGCGCCGATCCGGGCGCCGCTTCTGGTTGCGCCCCGCTCACCCGGAAGCTGCGCTTTCTTCCGCGTTTCACTGACGCGGCTTTTTCGGCGGCATGCACCGAAGCTGCAGCCGGTTGCAGCCAGCTCCGTGCGTTATCCGTGATTTTAGTCGCCGCCATTCCACCCCGAATGTGCGCTAAAACCCCCGTGCATAATGGGTCCTGGAGACTCACCTTTGGTGAGTCACACACTGTATCAGCCTAAACTACCTCACAGGGTTTTTTGAAGGTGAAATGAAGGAGTCAAGAAGAAGAGTTGGTTCTTATATGCCGCTTTTCTCTACCTGAAGGCGTCTCAAAGCGGCTTACAGTCGCCTTCCCTCTCCTCTCCCCACAACAGACATCCTGTGAGGTGGAGGAGGCTGAGAGAGCCCTGATATTATAGCTAAGTCAGAACAGCTTTATCAGTGCCGTGGCAAGCCCAAGGTCATCCAGCTGGCTGCATGTGGGGGTGTGCAGAATCGAACCCGGCATGCCAGATTAGAAGTTCGCTCTCCTAACCACTACACCAAGCAAGAACCACGTAAGCTGCTCTTGGGAGGGTATAAATAAAGTAAATAAATAAACAATGCTATTACAAGAGCCCATACTTCTAGCTCCTCTTAAATCTTGTGCAATAACAGATCGATGAGGTACAAAACTGTATGTTACAGAAAGACAAAGTTCACTTGGCTTGTATAGCAGTTGAAAGAAAATCATGTGGTATCCCTGTCCCAATTAATTTATCTGATTATGCAGTCCTTCAATCCTGTGTTAGCGGTTGGGGGGGGGGGAAGTAATGGTGGCTGTTATCCTTTGAGTCCTTCAAATTTCATGCTCCCATTGCAAGCTGTTGTAACAGGATGTTTCACTCCCACTTCCAATTAGAGAATTTGGACTAAGTAGTTCTGACAGGACTTTTCCCTCCTGAAATGTTTAGTGGTAGATTTCTGCTGGATTTATCTATTAGAGGCTGTCCAACAACCTTGAAATCTGATAATACAAACAAGTAAGGGATGAGTTCTGTTCTTTGAACTTTAATCAGCAAACCAAACAGAAACCCTTGGAGACTTTATCTTCTATTGGAAAAAAACATAGCTCTTTATACTAAACAAGAAGATGCGAAGATGTACACGCATGTGAAAATTAACCCTATGGCTACTGTGAAATTAAGCGCTAAAATTATCAAAGTTCCTAACATGGTTTAATCATGTTATAGTGAGTAATATTTAAAAGTAAACTAGGTTTCAGGTTCTTGTCTCATTGCTTTTAGGGATTATCAAATAAACCTAAGTCAGCCATATGCAGAAACTTCACCTAATCTTCTGAGGCAGTGGTCCCCAACCTTTATTAGGCTGGGGACCGGCAGGGCATTGGGTCGCGCCCGCAGGGACCGCGCCCGCGCGGGCCATGCCCATGCTTCGGACCGCGCCCGCGCGGGCCACGGCCATGCTTCGGGCCGCGCCCGCGAGCCGCACCCGCGGATCGGGCCGCGCCCGGCCGCGCCCGCGGGCCGCACCCACGGATCGGGCCGCACCCGCGGGCCGCGCCCGCGGATCGGGCCGAGCGGGCGCGGCCCGGCCCTGATTCCCTCCCGCAGTAAGTACCTGATTCCCTCCCGCAGTAAGTACCGCAAGCTTGCGGCCCGGGAAGTTTTTTACTGCGGGGGGGGGGCGGCGCCATGGCCTTTGCGGCCCGGCGCCGGGCCGCGGCCCGCAGGTTGGGGACCACTGTTCTGAGGCTTCTATCCAGAGAAGTCTTATCAGAGTTGTGTATTTTTATAGAAAAATATCAGTCTTCATTCCCTAAATCTCTTCTAAATCGTGTGATTATTATCTAGATAAGTGATTGGTTCTTTACTGAGATAATCAAAACAGGTGCAGTTTAGCTACAACTGATAGGTCCTTTTCTAAAGCAACATAAGAAGGCCACTTCATCTCATTATCAGTGGGAAAGGAGTATTGTAAATAATTTATAAATTACAATAAAAAGGATGCAGGTTGGGGGTTTGGGTTTTTTTTGCCTGAAGGCATGGCTGACATGACAATTCTGCAATGTTTTCAAGGCAAGGGATGTTCAAAAGTGGTTTGCCATTCTCTTCCTCTGTCTTGTACATTTTACACATCAACTTTGGGATAGAAATGTTATTGAAGAAATGTGACAGTTCTGTTAGAGTATTGTGGTTTCGTTCTCATCTGGAGTCAGCTTGCTGTCTTTCCAGGACAGGACCACTAATTGCTTGGCTGAGAGTGAAGTGGCTGCATAGGAAGGTGAAGTCTGATAGATACGGTGGCCCATTTACTTTCTTCCCTGGAAGGAGTCCCACAACTCAGAGGCTGACAACTTGTCTGTCTCTAGTCCCTCTGGTGACACCTGTTAGTTTTGGAAAGGTGTTAGTTTCTGAAAACTTTTCACCCTGAAACACTGCTTTTCTGAGACTTATTTAAAACTTCTTGCCATTGCAACTGCTAAGCACATCTTTTGTAGAAGCAGTCTGGAATTGCAGTGACCATTTCTTTCATTTGTCAGCTGATGAACAATTGACTGGCTTTTAAATATACATTATAAGTTATTGTTAGCATAAAGCTAATATTGTATATTCATTCTCTTAAGCCTCTGAATCCATACTGTTTTTTCAGTGCTGACATCAGCCCTAAACTGAAGCTCTGCTTTTCCTCCTGAGAAGAAATGTAATTGTTGTAGTGCCTCTAATGGGATACTTAAAAATAAAAAGCCAGAATACTTATGCAGCTTCAGCAGTATGTGCCAAAATCTTTAGTGAGTGAGTAGGTTTCCAATTAAATTTTTTTCTAAAAAAAAAACTACAATCAATCTGACCATTGTTTTTGGTTTGTGGCAAAGTGGCAGGAGTGTTTAGCATTTGTAAATGCAAGTTCAGTCCTTGTGAATCTGTGGAAAGTCACCCATCTCTTAGCCCTATGGAGTGCTGGTGAGACTAAACAGCGAAACTGTACACCTTCATCTACAGTATCCTAAACTCTGCCAGTGCCTAGGTCTATGTTTGTCTTAGTATTCAAAATACTTTCTAGAGCTTTTCAGCCCTATAATGACTCTGTAAGGTAGGTCAATATTATCCCAGAATTGTAGTTGGTAATAACTTGCTGACAGCTTCCTAATGTGTTCATGGCAGAGCTGAGACCTGAACTGGGGACTTGTAGCTGACTCTTCATTATTACACTGAACCAGCTTCTTGGAAGACCAATGAAATACCAACCATAGGGGCAAATGGTCAACTGAGGCACAACATGCGAAAAGCAGAATCAATTTTATTACTTGCATTACCAGTGAGAATTGTATAACTGGTTGGCTAACAAATCAATACATTTACAAAATATATCCTTTTAAATTAAGCTTTTTTTCCTATTGCACTATATGATCTTGCTTCTTAGGCTACAAAGGAGCTCTAAAAATAGTCTGAGGAAGTGTGATGTAGCAGCAGGTCACAATGCATAGCACATTAATGTGGCTTATCCTGGTCTACTAGACATGTTCTAAAATAATGATGGCATTTAGAAGTTACTGCTTAGATACCACAAGTAAAAATTATAAGGATTTTTATCCATTGTTGAAAATCCACAAGTTTTTGAAGTCAGAGGCAGGTGTGCAAATAGTAGCAGGTACACAGGAACCATTTCCTTGCCCTGTGTTCTATTTTGTAATAATATTTTGTAGCCAGGCAGAAGGGCATTGTGCAGCTGTATATACAGAGTATATTTAAGCTGATACTTTCATATATGTATATTTATGTTCTAAGATTTTTAAAATTTTGTTTCAGCTGCTGTTTGACAGGGGAACTCCACCAGTCAGTCATGTCTAAGGATAAGCAACAGAGGCAAGTATAATCTTCACTGGTATAAAATTAACAATTGCATTTCAATTATGCATTTGCTTGAAAGTCTCGTTTAAAATATTCCATTTAAACTAATATATGTGTACGTTTCTCTGCTTGCAAATATGCAGGTTATTAGAACTCTTTCTTTTCCCAAAAAGCAAACTGATTGACAAGTTTAAATTAAAAAACCTGTCCCCATATTAAGCTTACAAGTAATGGATTTGATCCTAAAGAACAACAAATGGTGTAAGCTTGTGAAAGAGGTTTTGCTACATTTTCACTGTTCCTCCAACCCCTTTCCCCTTTTCCCTGGATAAGGGCAGTAGGGTGGAAAGCAGCTTAAAAAACTACAACTAGAAGGGGGGGGGGATAGAGCCTCTTGTGGCGTAGAGTGGTAAAGCGGTAGAAATACTGTCTGAAGCTGTCCATGAGGTTGGGAGTTCGATCCCAGCAGCTGGTTCAAGGTTGACTTAGCCTTCCATCCTTCCGAGGTCGGTAAAATGAGTACCCAGCTTGCTGCTGGGGGGTAAAATGGTAATGACTGGGGAAGGTTCTGGCAAACCACCCTGTATGGAGTCTGCCATGAAAACGCTAGAGGGCGTCACCCCAAGGGTCAGACATGACTCGGTGCTTGCACAGGGGATACGTTTACCTTTAGAAGGGGGATAACAGCATAAACCATGCTCCCTCACTACATATAGCAATATAATAAACATACTTTCTCAAAATGTTTTTACATTCAGAGCAATATTTATTTTTCTATGAAGCTTGAAGCTTTTTCTCAGTAGCACAGATATTTAGAAATACTGTAATATACACTAGAAAGAATATGATAAATTGGGGTTCAGATGTCTCTTTGACTTGGCCATAAATGTATATACAATTTCTGTTTGCTGGAAAGTAACTAATCCAGCGTGTTATAATGTTCAGATCAGGGTTTGTATCCAGATATATTTCCAAAAAGGGGTGGCTTCATCAGAGTATTTGGGAATATACCTTTTATAAAATGATGTCAGGCAGGGTTGAAATGTTCCCTAAAGGCAAAACTGGAATCTGGATATAAAGGGCGGTATGTGGAACTGTATGTGTTCTGTGGCTCTTGGTCCTGGCTGCGATCCAGACTAGATGTTTCTGCAGGTGCAGGGATTTCTGCACAGACCTAGACTTACTTGCCTCTCCCATCTTGTGTGCAAAGGAAACAAAGGCTGACAAAAAAGCTAAGAATAATGTAACTCTTTAGTTCCAAAATACAAGTCAAAGCCAGAACGAATTCTGGTACAACACTCATTTTCAAAGTTCTTCGTCAGTGGCTTCAAATTTCTGAACAAATAAATTACAACAAAATCAAACATGTTGGTTTCATTTGTCATATTACAATGTAATCTTGAAACCTTCATAATATGCCAAAATTTCCAAAAACCACCATACTTTAATATCTATTAAAAGTTTCAAGCAATGTGTTTTCCAATCAGTCAGAAGAGTTTCCAGCTGAACATACAGAAATTAAACATTTATAAGGTAAAATGAAGAGCCATAATAATTTAACATAAAGGAGACTCTCTAGTCTCAACATACTTATTGTGTATCAATAGGACCTACGGTTCCAATCAATCTTTGGCAGGGGAGCAATGTGGTGTAAGCCTGCTAGAATAACAATTCCCCAAAGAATATCCAGTTGTATATCCATTAAATATAAAATGCAGACACTACCTATTAGAGAATAAAGAGTCCATTAAAAAAATAGAATAGATCCCACAAATTGTTGAGACCTCTAGGTGCTAAAATATAATAATTAAATATGAAATATGTTTCCCTTTGTAAGAGTTTACATGAAATATCCAATTGATGAGGACTGATTTGCTTAATGCATTCCAAGTTGCAAAATTTTAAATCTTCTGGTCATGGTTACAATTAACAAAATGTTCTGTCAAAGAAGCTTTCATGATCCTGACTTTTAAGGGACAAGTGGATATTCCTATACAAAAGATTACAGGGGCACATGATACAATAAATGACATTGTTGGACAATCAGTGGATAAATGATTCTATCCTATGCTTATGTGCTGGAATGGGATGGCAAAATTCATTCGATTCCAAAAATCAATCTACGGATAGATCATGCCCCACATCTGTGGTTGCCTGCTGGTAATCATCTTAAAGGGGCAAGTGTCACATCTTGTGTGACAGCCCAAAAAGCCCCCTGAAATCTCTTTCCAGGAGGTCCTCATTTTTGTCTCAAAGACAGGATTGGGGACGACAATGACACTTTGTACTCGTATGGGAGATAGGAGAACCATGTTGCTTACATCTGCAGAAGCACTGATCTAGGTCCAGTACCATGTTTCTCACTGCAACTCCTTATGTTCCCAGGAACTTGATGCAGTATGAGAGAGGGCAGGTAGAAGAGAAAACATTGTCCATATTTATGCAGACAACATTTTGCTTATATATGAGATTCTGCATGTCACATTCATAATTTATACTTGGTCTTGGGTTTAACATTCTCTGGGAAATTCTTTTTTACCCATTGAAAAAACTTGTTTCAGCCTATCTAAATAATGGAATTAAGCTTCTGTATCTGGGCTATAGTATCAGACTAGGATTTGGCCTGAATCTGAACTGTGCTGTGGAAACTTACTGGGTGACCTTGGGCTATTCACTCTCTTAGCTGAAAGAACCTTGGTTGTGGAGATAAAATTGATGAGACATGAAATATGTTAGGAATCCCATTGGTGAGAAAAGCAGAATGAGTATAAATAACAAAATAATTAACTAGTAAGAATTACATGACTCTTCTTGACCATATCAAGACAACGAACAGTTACCTACTGCTTCTATACATATATGCTACTGTAACTCAAGAGCTCTTTGTGACTAAACTTTGGTAATATGAAAGCTCTACATGGGGCTGTTTTATCACAGAAACAAACTCCTGCTTATAAATAAAATAATGTTTTTATATACTGCTGATATCGGAGGTGTGCACCATTGCTGGTGTAATAATGGAACAAAAACTCTATTCCAAGTTCTTTTCTTTAAAAAAAAAGCTGTAAATCCTGTGCCCACTGTAAAGAGAGTTTCATTAGATAAACAAGTGGCAACAACTAGCAGGTTCTGATAATAGATCAGGTAAGTTTTTGCAGTCATAAGGCCTGGCTGTTTTGTGTTTCTCCATGCTTGTTATTGTATTGCACAATGTGCTCAATATGGGTAGTAATAGTACCTTAATTGAATACTTGTAATTCTAGTAATGTTTATCTTTTTGTAAAAAAATAAAACTTACATAATATGTGGAGCTTGTTTTTGTGTTTCCATCACCTTGGGCATTCTGGCTGAAGGATTTGGTCTTCAAACTAGATGTAAGAGTGCATAATTTTATGGCTACTTTGATAGCCTTAATGCTCTTATTGAGCACTGAGAATATAATATAAACATGTCTAATGTTCATGAACTTCTTTCTCAGCTCCTGCTGCTTCTGGCCAAGAATGTGACGTGACTTATATCACTGAACCCCAGATAATATTATTTATGCATGCAATCTCATTTAACTGCAACAGATATGATCCTTTCTGTGCTAAATTTTCTCCATTCATATACTCCTAGAATTCCAGTTAGATTTCCCTTGCTTACTCCCCACATATAGTCCTACTGTTTGACACTTACTCATTGACACAGCTATAGCTGCTTGCCTGCTTCTCCTATCTGAAGTGATGTGCTTGAGGGAGAAGGTTGCTGTGTCTGTCCTTAAAAGTCTGAATTAGTCTGTGTGCTGCTAAAGTCTAAAAAAAGAAGGCCTTCAAAATCTTGGCTAAAACTGCCTTTGGTATCTGTTTTCACTTAGGAACTCTGACATTGCTTGAGGGGATATACTTTACATTTCACTACCATGTTTTTGATAATAGTTCATGCGAACTGTGTGCATTGCTGTTTCTTGAACACCTTGGAGAGAGTGCTGTGTCAGACTAACATGAGATGCAATGCTTATTTAGAAATTAATTTACACCTTATATTTCTCCAGATATGCTTTGTTGTCTGGCATGGCAGCTCATTTGGCAAAGATATATAATCTATTCAAAACAGCATTAACTTTAAATTTACAGTCCATTTTTTGAACATTTCTCACTTTTCCTTTTTTAATCTAAGAATATTTCTTCATGATCAAAGCAAACTATCATGCTTTGTGTTCTGTTCACTACATAAATGTACTTAAGTCTCTTGGTTAAGAGAATGCTGGACTCGTTTAGGGAAGAATAAAGTAATTGCATGTCTTTTCACAGATTATCTTGACCTGATTGTGCATGAAGTATAATTGGGTTCTTTTGTTTAACATTAGATAAGCATGAGACCGCCGTGGCACAGCTGCATGTATATTCATTCTTGAAGCAATTGCACACTTTATTGGCTGACAATCTTGGCATTTTTAGCAAAAAAAACCCACAAAATATAAAGACACAGGACATCTGTGTTTGACTTGTCAAAAAAAAAACTTTTTGGGTGTCATCTGATGGAGCCTTCTGGTGGTGAACAATTTTATGATGACCCCGACCTTGGAGGGAAGTCTCAAGATCAAGAGGCCAGAAGGCAGCATGAGTCAGAGCAAAAGTTATCTAAAATTACCCACAATGCCTTGGAAAATATTAATGTGATTGGTCAAGGTTTGAAGCACCTCTTCCAGCACCAGCGCAGGAGGTCCTCGGTGTCTCCACATGATGTGCAGCAAGCTCAGGTTGATTTGGAGCCTGAAATGGAATTGGAAAGCCAAAGCACATGTGCTGAAATTGATGGTGTGTCTACCCACCCTACAGCTCTAAACAGAGTTCTTCAACAAATCAGAGTGCCACCTAAAATGAAGAGAGGAACAAGCTTGCATAACAAGCGGGGCAAGTCAGATCCTCCAAAAGGAAGCCCCCAGATCAACAGGAAGTCTGCCCAGGATATTCATTCAGGCCGACCCAGATCCTCATCAACTACTGATGCTCCCACTAACTTATCTGTGCTAGAGATGGCATCCCCTGTTTATGCAGCTGGTGAAGAGGTTCCATCAGCAGAGCGGGTAAGTTCTGCTTATTGTAAAGTATGTGGTCTTGTTAGATGCTAAAATGACTAAAATTAAAAAATCTTTCTAGTAAAATCTTTTTGTTGAGAGTCCTCAACTGTACTGCTAATAAGAAATGGCAGTAAACAGTATCTGATTTTGTACCTTAACGAAGTGCAAGTCCAGTGATACTTTTTAAGACCAACACGGTTTTATGCAAGGTATAGTCTTTTATATGCATATGCATGTCTTTGGATTTTTTACCTTGTTGGGGGATATTAACTTATAGTTGTCAGCTGTCAACTTTATATTAGAAGGTTGCTTGTCAGTGGTACTTGAAACTCCAGTCCAAGGAAATGGTGTCTTTGAAGCCAATTCCCTCCCCTCCACATCATGGGATCCTGTTAGAAATTAATCCAGCAGTTCTGCTATACAATGCAGCTTCAACTGTTCAGAATAATGTCTTTAGTGAGAATCCTCTTGGTGATGAAACATAGTTTGTTCTTGATGTATTAGTACATGTTCTTAAAACAAAACTTTGATTCAAGGCATTGGTCACATCATGGGGGAGCTATCCTTTCTGTCTTGTAGCCTTCCTCGTTTGTTAGGGCTTTGATGGATTTTGAAATATATACACACTTTGGAATTCATTCCAGTCTTTAACACAAAGTTCTCTTCTTATGTAGACTCTTGATTTCCTCCTTGGAAGGTCCTCTACCTGCCTTGTAGGAATGACTAATTAAAATGGTGCATTAGATTTAAATGATATTTTGTGTTCTGTTAGAGAAATGCATTATTGGAAACAAAATGGAAGTGCTTGGAATCCCTTAGAAAGATGGGGGAAGTTTGATTGCATTGGGCAACTTAAACTTAAGCCCTAGACCCTGGAAAGCAAGGGGGTTGCTTTTGAAAAAAGAGTGTTGGTATCTGGAGAGGAGACAACTGAGAGGGGAACTGATAACCATCTTCAAGTATTTAAAAGGCTGCCATATAGAGGATGGAGCAGAGTTGTTCTCTCTTGCCCCGGAGGGACAGACCAGAACCAACTGGATGAAATTAATTCAAAAGAAATTCTGTCTAAACATCAGGAAGAAGTTCCTGACAGTTAGAGCGGTTTCTTAGTGGAACAGGCTTCCTCGGGAGGTGGTGGGTTCTCCATCCTTGGAAATTTTTAAACAGAGGCAGGATAGCCATTTGAAAAAAAAGGCTGATTCTGTGAAGGCTTAAGGGGGTGGCAGGTTGCGGTGGATGACCAATAGGGTTGTGAGTGTCCTGCATAGTGCGGCGGGTTGGACTAGATGACCCATGAGGGTCATCTCTTCCAACTCTATGATTCTATGAAATGGCTGGCATTAATTTCAGCACTCCGTTTCGATTGATCAATGCTTCATTTTGCTTACAGCAGGATGGGTACACCTGTTCCCTGTGATGCTGAAATGGCTGGTGGCCTTTTCAGCTGTGAGTTTTAGCTTCCCCTGCTTCTGACCCCTGGGTGGTTCACTTCTGGGCTACTGGCTCATTTGGGTTCGGGGGTTCGGTTTGTGAACACCCTGAACCAAACTGGAATTTTCTGGTTTGTACCTATTCCTATCCACCAAAAATGACTGAACAGCAGTGATAGAATAAGATGTTTGAGTACGGAAATAATATTTTGCATCTCCATATTTCTAACTATGGATTGGTTTGCTTGTTGCTGGACTGGGAGATTCCCCTTCTTTTTCCTGATCTGTCTGACTAAGAAGGAAAGTTACTGGTGTGTTGTGTGTGTATATGATAGGCTATTATCTTTATTGTATGAATTTTTGTAGCAAGTTGCCTTTTTTGTGCATTATGGCAGACATGGAGATATGAAGGCCTACAGCAAAGAATAGATGGGGAGGGACTATTTATTTATTTATATTTATTTAATTTATATATTGCCCTCCCCGGAGGCTCAGGGCGGTTTACATGGAACATATGACCAATACATGAAACAATCTGTAACGTATGAATAACCGTACAATAATATTAACTGATAGTTGTAACAGTATAAACAGTGTAAACAATGCAACAGAGCAAACAAGTCCAGAGCACTCTGGTGAAGTTCTGGGAGGGAGGGGAGCAGGGGACCTTCAGTTGCTGTTGGTTGTGCCTGGTCTCAATCAAATGGCTGGTGGAAGAGCTCCTTTTTTCAGGCCCTGCAGAACTGTTTAAGCTCCATCAGGGCCCTGATCCTCTCCGGGAGCTCATTCTACCAGGTGAGAACCAGAACAGAGAATGCTCTGGCCCTGGTTGAGGCCAGGCGGACTTCTTTAGGGCCAGGGACCATTAGCTGGTTGGTGGCGGTGGAGCTTAGAGCTCTTTTGGTGGCATAGGCAGGAAGGCAGTCCCTCAGGTACACTGGGTCCTGACCGCGTATGGCATTGAAGGCAATTACCAGAACCTTTAGTCTGATGAGAAATTCAACTGGCAACCACGGCAGTTGGGCCGGATGTGGGATATCCATGGTGTTGTTGTGAGGATCCTGGCTGTTGCATTTTGGACCAGCTGTAGTTTCCAGGTCAAGGCTAAGGACAGGCCTGCGTAGAGCGAGTTACAGAAGTCCAGTCTAGAGGTGACTGTCGCATGGATCACTATGGCTAAGTGTTCCGGGGCTAGTAGCTTGGCTTGGGGGAGACGATAAAATGCCAGCTGTGCTAACTTTGTGACCTGGGCTTCCATTATGAGGGAAACATCCAGAATCACTCCCAGATTCCTGGCAGAGTGAGCCGTAGAGAGCTGCACACCATCCAGGGTAGGCAGACGTGCTTCCTCACATGGGCCCTTCCTACCCAGCCACAGGACCTCCCTCTTTGAAGGGTTGAGCTTCAGATGACTCTGTTTGAGCCATCTCATCACTGATTCCAGGCAGCTGACTAATGCTTTTGGGAGAGAGTCAGGGAGGTCATCCATCAGGAGGAAGATCTGGGTGTCATCTGCATATTGATGACAACCCAGCCCAAACTTCCATACCAGTTGTGCAAGAGGATGCATGAAGATGTTGAATAGGATAGGAGAGAGGACCACTCCCTGTGGGACTCCGCAAGCAAGTTTTCGGTGGTCTGATGTTCTCTCTCCTATTGTAATCCTCTGTCCATGATCCTGGAGGAAGGCGATCATCCATTGAAGGGCTGTTCCTCATATGCCGGCATCGATGAGGCGGCGAGCTAGAAGCTCATGATCGACTGTGTTGAACACTGCTGAGAGGTCTAGTAATATCAGCAGTGCCGACCCGCCTCGATCCAACTGTCGACGGAGGTAACCAGTCAGGGCAACTAGCGCTGTCTCTACCCCATGGCCAGGCTGGAAACCTGACAGGGATGGGTTTAGGACCAAAGCTTATTTCAGGTATTCCGTTAGTTGGTTTGTGACAGCCCTTTCTACTATTTTCCCCAGAAACGCTAAGTGCGAGACGGGTCGATAGTTACTGGGCTCTTGCGGATCTAGAGATGTTTTTTTCAGCAGTGGACATACCACAGCCTCTTTCAATCCCTTCGGGAATTCTCCCATTGTGAGAGATAGATTATCTCCCGGAGGGGGCCCGTATCCAGCTGTTTTTAAGAGCCAGAATGGGGAAGGGTCTAGTCGGCATGTGGTTGGCCTTATGTATGCCCAGTTTTCCCAATGGAAGAATTAGAAATTTGGTGAAACACTGAAAAGCTCCTATAAGCTACCGTGAAATTAATGAAAATGTTAAAATAAAGTTTTGATTAATTTGTTATTAAAACATATTTAGTATATTTATTAAATTTAAAAATATCTTTCTATAAGAAAAATTGTGATTACGCCTAATATTATAGATGCAAACTCATGTACCCTGTGCTACCTTAGCACATGTTTTTGGTATAAAAGCTAAAAGAAAATAGTTGAAAATAAAATTTTGTAGTAAATGAAGGGTGTATTTGGACAGAAGGGTGGCATACAAATCTGAATATAAATTAAAAAATAAAACTGTTATTGCAGAGACTTAGAAATTGATTCTGTTTATTACATTTGAAACTGGATATTCCACTTCTAATTGCACCCTATAGGCAAAAAAAAAGATTGTACAGTATGTACTCCTTACTATGTAAGGAACTTCATTGATGTTGCTTGTTAGTTTAATGACATATGAATTTTTTAAGACTCCAGCAGGTTTTAAATGCCAAAACTGTACTGTGAATACTGTATTTGTGTTACAGAAAAAATAACTAGCAGGCAGCGAGGTGTAGTGGTTAAGAGCAGCAGCATCTAATCTGGAGAACAAGGTTTGATTCCCCACTCATCCACATGCAGCCAGCTGGGTTACCTTGGGCTAGTCAGTCCTCAGAGCTCTCTGAGCCCTGTCCCCACCTACCTCAGGTGGTATCTGGGGAGAGGAAGGGTAGGTGTTTGTAATTTGCTTTGAGACTCCTTTGGGTAGGATGGGTATAAAAACCAACACTTTTTCTTCAAGCAGAAGTCCATGTGATAGGGAGATGTCACAGTGCTTTTTTCAAATGTTCGGCATTCGGTTGTTTCACTGACTTTTTGGGATAGGACAGTGCTACCTTTACTCTCTACTATCCATGTTTTCTTTTTATTTCTGTTTGGTAGGCAATTCAAAGGGCACACTATGTGCCCAGTGTTCAGTTTACAGAGGTACACTTGACTGGCTGTTTTATCTTTAGCTGAACGCTGAAGCTATTATGGGATGTTCCCTACTGCAGTATATAGTTCATACCCGCTGTGGTTTTAAACTTGCCTTTAGAAGATCAAGAAGTAGGTACCCGCTGCATTGTTTGGATTGCTTATTACAAGATGTGTGTATAGTCTTAGAGTAGAGTGCTTCTGTCCTCTTGGGCAGAAATACAGGGCTAGAATGAAGATTCTTCCTATACTTAGTATAAAAGAATGTTCAATAGTTACTACTATTCCTCTCTTGATTATTATACATTATCCTGTATTGGTAAAGCATAAGAATATCACCTGGTATTTAGGTTTTAATTGCTTCCATTTATTTTCTGTGAAATTCCTATGCATGCTGTATAGATATGAAGTACTGTCGTGCTTTTTCAGAAATAGTTTGTGTGTCTTTATACTTGTATTTCAACTCAGTTAGAAAAGACTCCAGCAAAATTGTTATTATCCATTTCTCTATGGATAGTTAGATTAGCTGGCTGGAGAAAAATAAAATCAGCTGTCTACATTTTAAATTGTTTCCAGGAATCCCAGTATCAGGCAAGTCCTGGACTATTGGGGTCACCAGAAGAAAAATACTTTGCTTAGTATGGAAGTGAAATGAAAGCTTTTCTAGATACATTGTAAGTAGTTAAGAGGTAGTTATTACTCTGTAAACGTATGGCTCTGGAAACATGGAAGCCATTGTTCAGCCATTGTGGGAGAAAACTTGCAGTTTAGATATGGTATTTGGCTAGATTGAAATGCTATACCAGTGGCTCTGTCTCTTGAAAAGTTCTCAGTGGAGTGCTGGAAATGTGGAACAGTTATTCACATCCTAAGGTCAGGTTTTTAAGTCCACGTTGGTTGAAAGGCGTGTTATTTAACTGAACTTTCCCAAAGCATAAAGAATAACAGAGAATTCAGTGAAGGAAAGAAAGTAATGTTATTCAGCTACGAAGCAGGTGTACAAAACACATAGATTGGTGGAGGAAGGGACAGAGAAGGGAACAGATACAAGTTCATTATCACTTTAAAAACTTCTGGGCTAATATTAAATAAATTATGTATTTTTATAGAACATTTTTGGGTCAGTGATGCATGTTTGTTATTTCAGTTCATGGTGTGTAGACCGTAGCATACTTCATCCTGTCACAGCAGGTTTCATAATGTGCTCTGCTTTTTGATAATCTAATTAATCACTCAGCCACAGTGTGGTGTTAAATAATCTTCTGTTAATAGTATACAAGATTTCTCTTATAAAGCTTATCATTGTTAGGTTTATTGAAATTAAAATACAAAAGCAGTTACTGCTTAACTATGAGTGATGGAACACAGGATTGAAATACATTCACTCTACCAGAAGGGAAATGGCAAATAGAAATTCAAAGTCAGCTCCTAAAACTGGTTTCAGTTGGTCGTAGTTTCTGTTTTTCTTTTCCAAATGCAAGCTTGTCAATATAATGTTCTTCTGTCAGTATGATCTTTCAATACTATTGACTTCTCTCTCCCCTCACCTGCAATTGTTATTTAATTGATTTTGGGTGCTTCCCTCTCAGTGGAGGCCCAGGTCACAAAAGTAATTTGGCTGGCATTCTACAATCCTTGCCAAGCCAAAGTACTAGCTCCCTACTTGGCCCTGGAACACCAAGACAAAGTGATCTATGCAGCAGTCACCTCTAGGACCCCAACCTTTTTATCACCGGGGACCGGTCAATGGTTGACAATTTTACTGAAGCCTGGGGGGTAGTCTTTTACCGAGGGACATTGCCACTGCCGCCTGAGCCCCTGCTCCACTTGCTTTCTCACTGGCACCCCTGACTTCCCGCCGCCCGCTGGGAGGCGCTGCCAGAAGCAGCTGCACAGTGGCATGCCGAGGGGGAGCCCCAGCCAAGACAGCCGCTAGAGAGCACCAAAGGTGAGCTGGCGGCCGAGTGGCAGGACAGCTCCTGAGGTAGCAGCCAGGGAGGAAGACGAGGAGAAGCCGCGGCCCGGTACCGACTGATCCACTTTATGTTAAAGTAATAAAATAAGTTTAGATTTTATGAACCTCAAATATCTTTTTGGAAATAGCTTTCCTTCCTCTAGCTTTAGAAGTTCCCAATATTTTAAATCTCTAACTGTACCCTGCTGTTGTCCAATGTAGGAATGGAATGGGTATTTGACTCGGATAAGCTGAAAAGTTCCCAAATCAGTGCTGATTCGGGTACTTTATCAGCTCATCTGAGCCCAACTGCCCATTCCCTGCATTCAAATGGTACGAATCACAATTCGGTGATTTGACCCATCTAATTGCAACCTCCTCTGCTTTCTTAGTCAGGGCCTGAGAAGGAGGGGATGGGACGGGAGAGAGTGCATATGAAACAGTTGACAATGACATGCTGGGAGGAATTTAAAGGGAGCGGGTGGGGTAGCTGTCATAAGTTTTTTTATGCACTGCTCTCCTTTTAAATGCTCGTCTCACATTCTCACGCAAAGCAGCTACTTCCTTTAAATACTCTTTGCCTGCGAAGGTTGGACGAGCATTTAAATGGAGAGTAGCATGCTGATAATGACAGGTGTCCCTTTAAATCTCTGTCATTATCAGTTGTTTGGTGGGCGCTCTCCCCCCTTCTCAGGCAGTGGAGACACTCTCTTCTGCCTGGGAAGGGGGATAAAATGCACAACCTCCCCCTCTGAAATTTTTCAGATTCAACCAAATCCGAAAACGTGAAGGGGTAGTCATGCCTTTTTTATTCAGCCAAATAGTTTCTGGCTGAATACAAAATGGTATTTTTAAAAAATGCACATCCCTATTCCAATGTTTCATATGGTGAACCACATAATAGTTACGCTGACTTTCTTCTTAGTGTACTTTGGCCAGATGAGGTATTAATTGTGCTTATTACCCAAAGCATGGTTTGTTTGTGTATGTGCAAGATATATACATATATACCAAAGCAAGACTATTAGCTAACGTATTCCTTTCTGCACCTCAAATGCATTAACATTTGGTACGTGAACACACAAATACTTTTATTGGAACCTTTACACCAATATGAAAAAAAATGCTTTCTCTTTTTCAGGTGCATTGTTTGGAAGTAAGTGCTTCTAGTTGCAAGCTGATAACTGAGTTTTGGAATGAAGATAATCTTAAATGCTCTCTACAAAGCCTCAAGTGTCAGTTTTGAAATAAAAATATAACAGAAAAAAACAGTTGAAATTCTTTTTATTGGAAGTTGACATAATTATGTCAAATCAGCTTGTTACACTAGAGGGAAATTTAACTAGCCATAGTATAAGATGTGTAGTATTATATCACAAATACCCACCAAAATGTATTGTATTTGTAAGGTAACATTTAAATTTTTTGGTTAAGAAATGAAAGAAATTATATTTTTAGTGTTGTGAGATAGTGATAGTTTTTCTAGTAGTATCTTCTAACCAATTAATGAGCAAGGAGAGTCCTTAAAAATGAAATTGTGTATACCTTGTCTTCCAAATCATAGTATCAGCTCATTGCAAAATGCTGAAAAATCAATCAGTAGATACATTTGACTGATAGGAAAAAAAACATGCAATGGGGGGGGGGAGTTGAACAGCTGTTGGGGTTAGGAAAGAGGAGGGCTGAAATTAAGCCTTTCAAATGGTTCCATACCTGGGTTCATAATTGCTGAATCAGCAATAAACTCATGTGAATAGGATCCATTTTTCCACATGACTGTTCATTCAGCAGAGGGGTTAAGTGCTTTTAACTTGATGAAGGTAAATTTCTACTTTGTCCAGCAGTTTTACTCATTGTGACTAGAAGGCATAGAAGGTTATAGAAATTGGCATGACTTATCTCTGTTACTCAGAGTTCTAGTATAGGTGAATGGGGTCTGAAGTTGCAGGTACTGCGAGGATAAAAATACATTGGGGTCATAGCTCAGTGAAAGTGTGAACCTAGTGTGCTGCAGCAGTGAAAAAGGCAAACTCTGTTAGGGATCATTAGGAAAGGGATTGAGACTAAAATGACCAATATTGTAATGCGCCTGGATAGCTCTGTGGTGCAGCCTCACATGGAATACTGTGTACAGTTTCTCAAAGGCAATATGGCAGAGCAGGAAAAAGTTCAGAAGAGGGCAACCAAGCTGGTTGGAGGACTGGAGCACCTTTCCTATGAGGAAAAGCTGGGACTTTTCAGTTTAGAAAAGAGACTATTGAGGGGGAGACATTATTGAGATTTCTAAAATTATGCATGGAGTGGAGAGAGATGACAGAGCTTTCTCCTGCTCTCCTGAAGTACTAGAACTTGATGGCATTCAATGAAACCAATGGGCGGCAGGTTCAAGACAGACAAAAGGAAAAACTACTTTATACAGAGCGTGATTAAAATGTGGAATTCACTACTCGGAGATTTAGTGATAGTAACAGGAATATGCAGCTTTAAAAGGGGGGATTAGATAGATTCATGGAGTAGAGGTCTGTCTATGGCTACTAGCCATGGTGACTGAGGGGAACCTCCACATTTGGAGGAATAAAGCCTGAGATTCCCAGAGCCAGGAGACAATATCAGGGGAAGGACTCAGCCTCTGTACCCTCTTGTTGGCTGTCCAGTAGAACTGGTTGGCCACTGTGTGAGACAAGATGCTAGACTAGATGAACTATTGGTCTGATCCAGCAGAGCTCTTCTGTTTTTATTTGTGTGGTCAGTTTGACTACAAAGCAGTGGTAAGTAGAAGAAGTAGAAGAAGAAGAGTTGGTTCTTATATGCCGCTTTTCTCTACTCGAAGGAGGCTCAAAGCAGCTTCCTTCCCTTTCCTCTCCTCACAACCTGTGAGGTGGGTGAGTCTGAGAGAGCCCTGATATTATTGCTCGGTCAGAACAGTTTTATCAGTGCTGGCGAGCCCAAGGTCACCCATCTGGCTGCATGTGGGGGAGTGCAGAATCGAATCTGGCATGCCAGATTAGATGTCTGCACTCCTAACCACTACACCAGTGGTCCCCAACCTTTTTGAGGCTGGGGACCGGCAGGGCAACTGCCCACCTGTGCATGTCACACATGCGTGCCCGCGCATTGTGTATGCACGGCCGAAATCGTGCATGCCCGAAAGTGCCGTGCATGGCGGGTGCTGCCCTGATTCCCTCTCCCCCCCTCCCGCAGTAAGAAGCTTCCCGGGCCGCAAGCTTGCGGCCTGGGAGGTTTTTTACTGCGGGCGGGGGGGCGGGGAGAGGGAGCCCGGCCGCGGCCTGCGGGTTGGGGACCACTGCACTACACCAAGCTGCATAATTTGTGATTCCTACACAAACAGCAGTTATACTGTATAGCTTAAAAGGAATAAGAGGATTGCTGCTCAATAAAATAAAAGTTCCATCTAGTCTAGCTTCCTATTCTGCCAAACACATATGCCCAGAAAGCCTACACACAATCTGTCAAAAACCCCAAGTATTTCTTCCATGATTTTATGCTGTTCTAAACTGTTGCCTGCTATGGTGTTTTACCTAGCCTGGCCTTTTGCCCTGATGGAACACAGATGTTTTAGCTTGACACTCCAAGGTCGATTTCCTGCCACTATGTTTTATGCCAACTTACCCTCCTTCCACGTCCCCCCCCCCTTTCCATAGTGTCCTGTAGTTTACAGACCTTCCTGTTCCTTGATGGCCAAATGATTATCCTTATGTTCTGACTCCTTTGAACTGTGCCTGGTTCGAGTTCCCAAAGATGGGGGTAGAGCCCCTATATTGTTCACCCTATGTTTTGTGAATCAGTCCTGTCTATACCTTCAAAGTAGATGCTTGTATTTTCTTAATAAAGAAACTTTAATTCCACGTTTCAAATGGGTAACTGAGTTTACTTATTTAGAAATCGTAAGTCTCTCACACAATCTCTTCTTGATGTCTCCTAACAATCTGTAATGAGAGGAACACTCCACCCCCTGCAAAATTTTCTCCAGTAGTCCCCTCTAACAAACGTGATGAGTTGGTGTCCTGCCTACTGGCTACTGATCAGTTTGGGCAAGACTGTGAAGATGGGGGTAGGCTTTTCACCACTTTGGAATAAGGGTAAAAACTGAGGTCTTGGCTAAGGTACCTTGGACATAATGAAGCGGTATTACCTGGGATAAAAACACTAGGTCTCTGTAGAAGACTTTGTGATATGCTGATGAAACCACCTCAGTTTCTGATTTTACTATTAAACTGAATTGTACTAGGGAGGATTCCACTGACTTGGTGCAATCCTGAGATTGCATCATGGTGGTTTAATAGCTTTTCTTAGTAACACCAGGTTTTCCCTCTGAGCGGAGGACATCTTATTGGGTTTTCGCATCTGTTCTCCACAAAGGCAGGATAGAACCACACACCCCTTCCTGGCTTGCGTGCTGTTGAGTCCAGTCTTCTTCCTGCCTTTCAAGGGAGCGCACTGGATCTCTAGCCTAGCGATCCCCAACCTGTGGGCTGCGGACCACATGTGGTCCTTCGACTAATTGGAGGTGGGCCCCGAAGGATGCCTTCTCCCCCCCCCCGGCCCTTTACTTCATCCCCCCCCCCGGCCCTTTATAACACACTTCAGGTGTCATTGTCTCCCATCACTCCCAGATGGGACTATCTCGTTGCAGAGAAACAAGCTCAGGGTTCCCATTGATTTGTCATTGTCATGAGTTAAAATTTCCATGAAAATAAAATGTTCCTTATGTTCATAGTTGTGGCATGTCTGTATCTTATTTTGAAGGGATGTTTAAACATTACCATAGCGATCAGAGAGCGTTAGGGCAGTGGTTGAGAGTAAACTACCCCTCCCACCGGGCCTCAGTAAAAGGCGTTGAGTGGTCCCCGGTGATAAAAAGATTGGGGACCACTGCTCTAGTCTGTCCTTGCCTATCTGAGTTTAGGTAGGTACTTTCGATTCTTCACTGCTACAGTTTCCTTCTCTAGTTTCTTCCCAGTAGTTTTTCCTTCTTTCCCCCTTCTTTACATCATTAAGGGCAGCAGGATTTTAGTCGTTAGTCCAATGGGCGTCTGTTATTGACCAGCAAGCTCCACCACTTTTCCCACCCAACTTTGCTTTCTTGTTGAAGAGGAGAGAAAGTGCAGGAGTATGGGGTGCTCTCAGATGCTGATACGCAGGTGCAGACTGATTTGATCACAATCCGTGAAATTGACAAGAAGGCACCCAGTGTACCTTTCAGGGCTGGCGGTTCCAAAAATGGCAGTGATTGCAGCTTTTTTGTCATGTCTTAAGCAGTTCCCTTCATTACTTGAACCTGTACTGTTCTTGAATGTTGCAAGACTTCAGGGATCAAGCAACTCGTTTGCATTTTTGAATCTGTAGTTATAAGAACTTATGTGCCACTGCACCACCCATTCTACCTCTTAAAAGGTGGAAGTATGAAATTAATTTCACAGGATGAAGTTAATAGAGGAACAATTTTATAATTCTTTGTGCTTGGCTTCACAGTTTTGCAGCTTAAACTACCCAGACTAGTTTTCTGAACCCTTAATAAAAAGGCATTATTGATCTGATATGCACAACTCAAGGAAACAAATGGAATTTTCCTGATGCTTTGCTCTTGCCCCCTCTGCCTCCTGAGAAGTCATGCCTTAGGGTTGGGAAACCTTTGAACTGTGTTAGATGAAGCATGGGAAGGATACACTACCTCTGGAGGAAGAGTCTACAGCAGTGGTCCGCAACCTTTTTCAGGTTGCGGACCGGTGGGGGGGTGGAGGGCAATCTGGGAACCGTGCATGCGCGGCACTCCATGCGCAAACGTGCATGTGCGGCAGGCCCGCACACACATGTTTCTGCCACGCGCGGCCGCAAACGTGCATGCGTGGCAATTTTGCGCATGCACAACAGATCCGTGCATGCACGGCCGCAAACTCGCATGCATGAAACTGCCACGCATGCGTGTTTGTGGCAGTACATGGCACAAACACGCATGCGCGTTTGCACCGGCGGCTGCACTTCCCTCTCCCCCCCCCTGCAGAAAGAAGCTTGCCGGGCCGCAAGCTAATCAGCCGCTTTGGCGGCCGATTTGCTTGCGGCCTGGGAAGTTTCTCACTGCGGGGGGGGCGGGGGGTGAGGGAGCCGTGCCCCGGTGGTTGGGGACCACTGGTCTACAGGATCCCTTCTCTGCATATGCAAAAATATGTTCAAATTAAGCCCAATCCATTTCATAGTTTGGAAATGCATTAATATGCCCATTTTATGCACTGCATTTGAAATACAATTATTGGTTGGTTAAAATATTTTCTATTTGAAATGCAGCTTAATACTGTATTCAGATGCGGTTTGCCTGACATAAGAAACCACTTTCTTTTATAAGTAGAGTACTAGTTTGACAATGAAAGCAGAATTTTTAGTAATGAAAAGGAATCTTATTTGAACAGTGAGCACCTCCAGATGTACTCTTTTCTGGGGGAGGTCTGTTCTTAGCACTTGGCAGTCGGGATGACCATATGTCATCCTCTGCTATCTAATCTGTTCAAAGTGTTCTGAAACTTGAGACATCAAGGCAAACAGGTGCACTCTATTCTTGATTCTGAAATCTGTCCACAGATCTTATGAAGCTGATATCAGTGGACCATCTGACCTGGAGGATTCTATGATTCTTCTGCATGTCCTGCAAGTTCTCTTAAAAGGCCATTAAGCCTATTGTAGTATAGGAAGAAATATATTTAAAACTTTAATGAACCACTTTCATTTGTAAATATTTCAGCATAAAACTTAATATACTTAATATGCTTAGTCTATACAAAGTTGCTTAGTTGTGGAATCAGTGTGGTAGTGTATGTACTTGACATGGGTGTAATTGGGGTGTTCCCATTTGCCACTCCCTATCTGCATAAAGGTTTCTGCCCCCATAAGAACTTAACTACTGAAAGAAATTACCCAGCTGTGAAATGTTCTAGTGTAGACTCCAATATGGTCAAATTGGCACTGCACCTTAAACTCTGTAAGGCCATGCAATAGCTCTCAGTAAAACGCTCCTGGGAAATCATGCTGTAATGCTTAATCCCACAAAAGCATTTGGATGTCCAAAAATGAGATACTGTGCTGCAGGAGAAAGAATCCTCCATATTACTGCTGTATCTAATAAAATAGCTGACTCTTGCCAGTTTCTTAAAGCAGTAAAATCAGGCCATGTACAATAAGACAGAAGTTTCTTCATAAATAGAGGACTATTTCGGTTTATAGAATATGACTTGGTAAACTAATTCAAATAAAGAAATATAAAAACGCAGCAAGTGGAGGGCTGGGCAAATTCCATTAGTCACAAAACGTTAAGAGTAATGGATTTAGTTAAAGAGGACTAGGCAGAAAGGTGGGGAAGGGCCCCGTGTACACAGCTTTGCTTCCCAACCATATTCTGCATGATCATACCACTCCTGGGGTTTCTTAAAGCCTGATGAATGTTTCAGGGGTGTCTCAATGTTAAAGAAGTTGAGAAAAGCTATTCTGATCCAAGAAACATTCTGCTGATTATCTTGCATAGTGCCAGTGGAAGAAATTGGTGCTGACAGTAGGAGTGATAGAATCCAACCCAAATATCATTTAAGATAATAACAGAATGTATTCCTATAACAGATCTCATATGTATTAACAATCACTTGGCTAAGAAAAATGGTAAAAACTTTTAGACTAGGAATAATATGTGATGAGAACTAAATATCTATGTTAAAAGAGATGGCAAACCATATCAACTGGTCGCTTTTTCTTTACAACTTCTCTGTAAATGCTTTATATAATAATAAACAATAAAATTATCATAAAAAAAAAAAGAATCCAACCCATTTTCTTTCTCTTCTTGTGTTGCTACTGTTACATATTCAGTAACTAAAACATATTGTCTTAAATTTCGTCAGCCCCTCCCTCCTCCTTTTGTATTCCTTCTTGAATTTGTGGAGTCTTGTAGTAAGACAGGAAACAGTCAAATACTTGAGACATGATTACCGTATTTGCCGGCGTATAAGATGACTGGGCGTATAAGACGACCCCCAACATTTCCACTCAAAATAAAGAGTTTGTTACATTACATTACAGTACTATGGGCAGCTATGTCTATCCCAACTGAAATGCATCCGGCGTATAGGACAACCCCCCCACTTGGAGGCATGTTTTTCAGGGGGAAAAAGTAGTCTTATATGCCAGCAAATACTGTAGATTTTTTTGGCTCTCAGCATTGTTTTAACAGAGGGTATAATACATTGGGTTTGGTATTCATTAAGATTATACAGTTTTAAAAAGGAGTCTCTTGAGTTCGTGTAGCATCAGTGGAGAGACAGTAGCTGCTTTAAAAGACAGTCATGCAGAATTCTTTATAGAATAAGAATGTTGGCTATCAGTCTTTGAAGATTCTTTCAATTGTGATGAAAGAAGAAAGCTTGAAGATTCCCTGATTACTTGTATTCTGTGAAATCTTGGTGAGTTTAAATTATGAAAAGCTTGGTAATCAAGTCTTTAATTAAAAGTGGTAGAGTGAAATTTATTGATACCTAAAAGAGAATGGTTGTTACTGTAATGAGCTGAGGCATGGAGTCCTTTTCTTGATCCAGGAATGCTGTAAACCAAGGCTGTTTTGAGGCAACATTTCTATCTTGGATGGGTGGTTGCTTGATTGATCATTTTTCTAATGTGTTCAAGTTAAGGCACTGTTCTGTCCTCCACAAACAAACTTTTTTAAAGTGCTGGAATTACCAGCTTTTATTAATTGTTTTAATAAAATATCAACTATCGAAAAAAAGGTTAGAATACAAAGATATTGAACCCTCATATGGTTACAGTTGACCCTTATTTCACTAGTACACTGGTTTACTGTCTGTCTATATAGTCTGTATAATAATGCCATTGTTCTTTAAATTCTTCTGATGGTCTGCCATTGATCAGACTGGTTAGCTTGGCCATCTTAGATCTCTAGGTTTATCCAGCCAGTCTGTTATCTTTGGTAACTCCTGTTGTTTCCAGTTCTTAGCTATGAGCATTCTTCCTGCTGAGGTTGCATGGAAGAAAAAATCTTCAGCCCTTCAAGGAATATTATCATACTTAATAATCTATAATCAGGATACATAGGAAATTTAATTTGTTTCTAAAATACTATGGATTTTTATCCAGAATTTCATAACTTTTTTACAACTCCACCACATACGAGAAAAGGAACCAACCTTTTCCTGGCATCTCCAACACATCATATTCTTTAGACATTTTACTGATTAGTTTACATGTTATATACCATCTGTAAAATGTTTTATACCAATTTTCCCTTTACTGACATCTAGTGTGTTTTACGGTTTTATCCCACAATAATTCTCATTCATCTAGGGGGATATTTCGTTTCAAGTTCTACATCCGTTTGATCATGCAGTCTTTAACCTGTTCACTCTGTCTCATGTTTTAACTAAAGTTTATACATTTGCCCCTGTAAGTGAAAATATAAAATATTTTCAAACTCAGAAAAGGCTCCACAAACAAACTTTACTACGATTTGCTCATTGCTGGGTTTCCTTTGGATGACCTACATTTTTGTTGCTGTTTAGCTCTGTTTATAATGGTGGTTAGGTGGAAACTGTTCTGGAAACAAGCACAACCTATATGTTAATATCAGAATACTAAGGAGAGGCTTAGTACTGCAGACAGGCCTCGTTGATTGGGGAGGGGGAGTTATTCATATTTTCTGTCATTATTCTTCATGGGCTTGTGAGAGTTGCTTGTTGCCTATAATCCAGAGAAAACAATACATACAAATGTTCAAAATGTTAAAATAGCCAATCTCTCTTGGTGTAGCAATCAATAGAAAATTGAAATGTGAACAGAAGAATGATGGAAGAGGATTTGGAAAGCCAAGGATCTGAGAGTGAAGTAAGTGAAGAAGATATTGCAAACTGAAAGCATCTGTGTTTAAGATAGTCAAAAGAGAGGAGCTAAATATATCTACATTAAGGAGGGGAAAAGAGTACATTTGTTGTGAGATAGAAGTAGTGGAGCAAACAGAACCTTTATTTTCTCCTTGAATTCCAATTAGTGTTGCGAAGACATCAGGTTAATTGATGGCCTCTATTGTAAAAGGAAAAATAACCAACACATATTGTTTTTTGGCTTTCCCCCCTATCCCATTACCCTTCAGGGCAACCTGGAAATTGTTTGCACTCAACTGGATGTAATCCAATTAAGTCTGCAACATACTCCACAGTTAAGAATTTGCAGGATTTTCTTTCAGGCCTGAAGACCTTTTTGTATTTCCTATCCTTTTTCAATGTCCTTTGTATTAAGTATCCATTATGATGAAAACTCTTGGGAATTTGATGGCTTGCATGCTGCTTTCTGCTATTTTGATGGGTCCCAGTTAAAAGGTATTTGTACAGTTTTTGTTTTGAGATCACTTCTGTAGAGCACCAATGATTAGCTACAGACTTGGTCTAGCTGAAGTACATGATTTCTTAATAAATGTTAGAAATAGGGACCCATAATAATCTTGCATGAATGGCTGCACCAATTCCTCCACTTTTGCTTCTTCCCCTACTGTCTCGCACTCTTTCTCCCTCCCGCCACCTGTTCTCTTTCTCTTTCCTGCATGCCTCTCACTTTGTCTCTCTTTCTGCTTGTCACCCCATCACATTCCCAGCTGCCCACCTGCTTTCCCTACTACCACAGTAGCAATAGCAACTACAAAGGTCAATTTCTCTGAAGGTTGCCAGCTCCAGGTTGGGAAGTTCCTAGAGGTTTGGGACTGGAGTCATTTTCTCCAGGAGATTTGATCTCTGTCATCTGGGAGAGCTGTTGTAATTCCAGGTCATCTCCAGCCCTCTCCTCAAGGTTGGCAATGCTAGTTCCCTCCACTCCAAACAGGGCTATGCAAATTGTATGCCTTTTCAGGACAAGATTGGGCTGTCCCTTCCAGGCATAGAGCACAAACATGGTATAACTTTAATCACCTTAATGATGGTACGTATAAATAATGAGTTAATAAATAAATAATAGTAACCACATTTTCAATGTCCGCCACATAAACATCCTGCTAGAGTACATAGAAGAATAATGCAGTGACATGTGGCCAGATCTGCCCCTCTCTCTTTTCCTTTGCCTCCCTCACTTCAGCCTTTACTTAGGAAAGCTATAGTGTAAACTAAAGGAGCTTACATTATTCTTCTTTCCTCCTTTTTATCCATACAACAATCCTGTGAGGTAGGTTAGGTTAAACGTGTGTGACTGGTCTAAAATCACCAGATCCACGGCAAGATAGGGTTGTGAACCTGGGTGAGCACTACTCTGAAGCTCTGCAACACCAATCTGGCTTTGATAGGATAGCTATTGTTGAATAGGACCATTTGGGTCATGCTAGTCAGGTAATAGAGCCTCTTGTGGCGCAGAGTGGTGAGGCAGCCGTCTGAAAGCTTTGCCCATGAGGCTGGGTGTTTGATCCCAGCAGCCGGTTCAAGGTTGACTCAGCCTTCCATCCTTCCGAGGTCGGTAAAATGAGTACCCAGCTTGCTGGGGGGTAAACGGTCATGACTGGGGAAGGCACTGGCAAACCACCCCGTATTGAGTCTGCCATGAAAACGCTAGAGGGCGTCACCCCAAGGGTCAGACATGACTCGGTGCTTGCACAGGGGATACCTTTACCTTTACCTTTAGTCAGGTAATATCAAGCTACAGAGGGGTTGTGCCAGGCCTGGGGTTGCTACCTTCCAGGTGAGACCTGGAGATCCCCAGAATTACAACTAAATTCCAGACTTCTGTCCTCCTGGAGAAAATAGCTGCTTTGGAGGATGGGCTCTTGTGGCATCATAGTATGCTGAGGCCTCTTCCCTCCCCAAACCCTGCACTCTTCAGACTTCCTCACAAAATCTCTAGGAATTTCCCAAGCTGGAGCTGGCAACCCTAGTCAGGCATGGTCTCAATGAATTCTCGGTCAAATAGGCCTGGAAAAGAGTCTGTTCTCCTCCCTCTCCACACCTTTTCACTCACAGAAACTGAAGCCTGGAGTACTGTGATTGCCTAGCAACAGCCATTATGGAAATCTGTTGTTTAAAGCTGCATGTGCTCCTTTTATCTTTTTTTGAATTTTTTAAACCACCCAATGTATTTTTCTTAGACATCACATTTTTCTGCAAACCTGGAGCCTTTTGTCATAGAAAGACATGTCTTGCACCTCACAGCTACAGTCACTCGATTTAAGTATCCAAAGATGTGGTCAGTTTTGCTATCTATACCATAAATAAAGCTGGACAGGAATGGTGGGAGGAGTTGGGTCTCATTGTGTACCTGATTGGCTGTCCGTCCAATGAACGGCTAATCAGGTAGGCTGCCCTGCCCCTGGTCATATCCCCCTCCAATGCCAGCCCACTCCACTTGACTGCCTGCAAGAAGTAAGGCAGCCAGTGAGCATGAGCTGTGAGGAGGGCCTGCATTCAATGCCTGGGAGGAAAGGGAGGATGAGCCCTGGCCCCGCTGGTGTGTGGGGGGCTTGGAAGGCTGCAACTCCCACCAGTGCTTCCCCTGCCCCAAAAAGTCATACTGCAGCCTTTCCAGGCCTCAGCAGGACTGCTTGGGGCGGCAGGGGGGGGGAAGAGTTAAGTCCCCACCAGGGTTCCCCACCCCACCCCTAGAAGGCCCACCACTGCCACAGCAGGCCTGCCCTGGGGGGGGGGGTGAGAGAAGGCTAGTGCCTGTTGTACTTTAAATTACAATGGGCTATTTTGCTAGTTAGAATATAAGATGTAGTGAATGAGTTTCCTTCATCAAAAGGTATTTAATGCAATGTAAGTACTAGTGCTTTTCACTTAGTAGTAGGTAGATGTGTTCTGTTTAAATTCCAAAGCTCAGCGTGATAAGAAGAAAGTACTACTGGGGATTCTCACACTGTTGCTTTACAAGTACATGTAATGTATGTAATCATGATAGAGTGGTGTCCAGACCCACCTATTGTGCTATATTAAAACATAGCTGAACAGCTATGAACAGACTTCTTAATTTCTATTTTCCAACTTTTCAGGGGTTTGAAAGGAATTAATTGGCATGGCTTGCCTTTAGTTGGCTCAGAAAGAGATCTGTATGTCAGAGGAATCAGTCTTCTGCAGATAATGGCGATTAGCAAGAGTGTGGGTGGGTTTTATCAACACCATACATACTGTCTGTGCTACCCTCCATGTTCTTAATCTGCTCCTTTTCTGTTTGTGTGTGGCTGCTTAATTCCTGGGAGAATATTTTGATTTTAATTAATTGCTACCTTGCCAGTTTAGAGAATCATTGTTGTTAAAAGTTTTAAGGGTTTTTTTCTTCACCTTTGTTAGCAAAGCCCTTGTTGCCATCTGTAGCCTGAATGCATGTTAACCTCTCCCAGACATCCTTATATAAGTTTACCAATCATTTTTTACACTTTTTTGTCAGTATTGCCATGAAACTAAAACTGAGGCTTACGACAGCTTTTTTAAAAAAATGAGGGTTGTCTTTGAGATTGTTCTTCTTTCCAGTACTCTTATTCACCTTTATTTACAGAATGATAATTTTACAATAAAGAAGCATGAATTCATAACTAGCCACTACATACTAAGGCTTCTTAGGATACTTTTTCTAATGCATTTCACTTTCACTGCTGGGTGGCATTAAAATGCTGATGATACCAGCTCTTTATTTCACTAGATAAGATTCCAGTTGTGTGTTGTGAGTTCCTCAACCCTGAGTTAGTTCCTGGATGCCATGGTCAAGTAGATGGGAGAGATGGATCCACATGAGAGAAGTGACAGTAATCAGAAAATTGAAGTTCTAGAGGGGTTGATTTTCTTTTAAATGAAGTTAGTTTTTCTCTCCAATCATGCAAACAGTTTATGGATGTGTTTTTTTCTCTGTGAAGCAAGGTATTAATTAATCCATATTATGTTCCCGACATGTTCAAGATGGCTTACAAAACCTGAAACACCATCTCAAAATAACCAAAAACAATATATTAATAATACATTATGCCTTTAAACTATCATATTTTTCCATAAGTGATACCTCTACCAAATTAGAATATTACAAATGAAGGTGAGACTTCGAATTTCGCACTCATTTAATATTTATACCAAGAGATTTGCTAAACTGTTTTGCAAGAATTTAATAAAGCTGATCTGTGGTTGATATTTAACACCTTAAAATTAGTAAACTTAACAGTTGTGATGTGTCCTTACCAAAAGTTTATTTTCCATGTATAATGAAATTGCAAAAAATACCAGTATCCTCAAAAATTACCTCATCAAGATAATAGCTTTAAATTTCCCCCTATCCTGCAACCATTATTTCAATCCTTTTTTTAAAAAAAGAAGGAACAGTATCTCAAGTACATGCTGTTAGTTCTCAGTCTCCTAACAGCTGCTAAAATATTAATAGCTAAGAACTGGTAACACCCAACCCACATTCAATTATGAACTGGTTAGTGAAAATGTAGAAGATAGTTAAAATGACCAAGTTCATCAGCTTATAGGAAAAATATGATGGATTATTCGACATCATTTATGAATTTTATGAAAACGTTATAACACTTTTAATGGTGGTCTTTCCTACATTGTTCATTGATTTGAGGGCTCTTCAGTCTTGTATTGATTTTAGTTTACTTTTCTAATTTGGTATTCTTGTTTTAATAAATATTATTGTTTAAAAAAATTTAATCATCTTCCTGAGATGGTTGTGTGAGAGAAAGAAAGGATGGATCGTTGTCTGAATCGGCCGTTCCAGGTCGACGTTGCGTGAAGTTCCTGCGTGTGTGTTATGTACTGGCGCCTGTGCCTTCCCTCCCCCCGCTCCATGGCACTGGCTGTGTCGGCCTGGAACGGCCAATTTGTCCACCGCCGCACACACCCCTGCTATGGATCTTAGCCTCTAATAAGGTCCTGATTCAGATCAACACTCAATGAATGAGGAGCGAAAAGACTACCCCTGGACTAGAATCATAGTCACACAGGGCCATAGAGGCCATTCAGTGCAGTCCTCTGCTCAGTGCAGGATTAGCCTAAAGCATTCCTGACAAGTGTTTATCCAGCTGCTGTTTGAGGACTACCAGTGAGGAGGAGCTCACCATCTCCCTAGGCAGCTGATTTCACAGCTGTACTACTCTTACTGGACAAAGATTTTCCCTAGTATCCAGCGGGTATCTTTTTTTTTTATATACAAGTTTTTTTTAATTTTCATATAGATAGAAATATAGGATACAATACAATACGAGTTATTAATACAAAGAACAGTAAAATATAGAATATAATCATCATTTGAAAATGTACGACACCACGTTAACTACACAATGATATAAACTTTCGCCCAAAGCTGAGTCTAAGAGCCATCCACATTTCCACTACATTTAAAAAGAAAGGCCTATTTAGATATACAAAAGAGAAGTTGTTAATAATCAACCTACTTGAGAGATCGTAGACCTCACGTTAACTGCTTGATACAATCTAAGAGCTATCCTGACAGATATTTCTAGGTTTAAGTTAGATGCTTAACATTAAACATTTCTTGTAGAACAGTATGAGTTTTGGCCCTGTATCAATACTCTAAGGAAAGGAAAGGAAAGTAGGGCTTTGCCTTAAAGATGTACAAAAAAAAAAAATTACAAGAGGATTTCATAGCTTCTCCTTATCCTTAATACAGATACATCTACAAAACAATTTATACTTGACCCATTCTAAGAGCCATCCTGACAGGTATATTTTCAGATTTAAGTTGAGAGCTTAACATTAAACGTTTTCTACAGATCAGTGTGAGCTTTGGCCCTATAACAATACACTAATAAAAAAAAATAAGGGGGGAAAACCCCGTTTTATATTTCCAACACTAACGATTATATTACCTATATGCCTACAAAAGAAAAGAAACAAGAGAGAAGAAAACAGTGCTTCCCCTTTTTCATAAAAATAGAAATATAGAATATAGTATATGTTATTAAAACAGAGAATAGTGAGTTTCCAGGTTTAGATTAAATGCTTAGCATTAAACATAGAACAATATGAACTTTCGGTCTTCTTAAGGTGGTCTCATCTCGAGGCTTGCTACATCTTGTCGTTCCCGTAGACTTAAATTCTGTCCCATTGGCCTTTGGCGTAGAAAGTCCAGTTGTACTCTTTCCCGCAGAATATGCATCGATAGATCTTGAGGCCGTTGCACCTCCAGGACTCCAGTATCAATACAATTTTTTTCCCAAAGAGCTCCTTTAAATCTTTTGATTGATTTTTGTACACTGTTACTTTGAGATGGCTGTATGTCTTTTTAAAAAGGGTGTCCTTATCTGGGCTGCAGAACTCCGACATCCCCTTTTCCGTCTCCAGAATTTCAGATTTCTCTTCTACTGTTGATTTTCCACCTTGTTTAGAGCTGTCATCAGCCACTGTTATTGATCCATCATTCCTGTTGGAGACTTCTTCCTTGCCATCTTGGATCTCCTTGAAGATATTTTTGACCAATCCTTCTGTAAATGCTTTGAAATCTTGGGTTTGTTTCTCTATTAGATGAGCCAATCTTTTTAACATAGACATGTTTTTGACTTAAAAAACAACAGCCTACCTCAAACAATTTTACAAGTGGCCAGTAGAGGTCCTCTGTTTTATCCTCTACCGTTCCGGCACAGGCATGTGATGTATTGAAGTCAGTAAGGCAGATATTCTTGTGCTGGAACAGAGTTCTCGTGAGATCTTCCCATTCACAGCTCTTATCTCTTATCTCCGAAAACCAAAACAATTGCAGTGAGAGCTTTTGCCAATTAATTTGAGTTGATTTAAGTCCTTCTTCTGCTTAGTTAGGAGAATTAGCCTGCCTCATAACGAGGTGGCTTCGGGCAGAGCAGAGTAAAAGGAGGGGGGAGACAAAGGGCTTTGATGCAGGAAGAGAGATGGAGAAAAAAAAAACAAGAGATACTTGCAGTAAATGATGTTTTGGAACTCAGCCGATGTCCTCCCCTCAGTTCAAAACGTTCATTTGCAGTAAATCGTCGTGTAGGGTTGAAGCAGATGCTTTAAGATTAAAGAGAGAAAAGAAAGTCCGAGATAGAATATGGCAGTCGTTCTCTGGACCTGAAACGCTGACAGCCTATAATCCAGGGAGATATACTCCCTAAAGGATTGGAGACGGCCCCAACAACTTCCTGGGTAGAAAGGTGAGGTGGGGTTTGCGTACCCCTCCTCTTTTCTGCCAATTGCTTGCGCGATTGACCCCTGTCAGGCTTCAGAGATAGCAGAGCAGATGCCCTACAACCCTCTCAGAACGACATCTTAGCCGGAAGTCCCAGCGGGTATCTTAGTGCTTCTAATTTAAACACATTATTGCAAGTTCTGTCCTCTGCTGCCCACAGGACAGGTCCCCCCCTCTAAGTTATAAAAGGGGAGGGAGTTATTGTATGAATAGCAAAAGAGACCAAATGAATCTATGCAATATAGAAAAAGAAAGCTCCAGAATGGGTAAAAAATTGTAAATAACACACACAAAAACCCTTTCCCTGGAAAAACTGCCTACCTTCTAGGGGTAACAACTTATAAAAGAAGAGGAGACATATGAGCCCATCCTGAAGGGGAAATGTTACTGGTGGCAAAGATGCTGTTTCACTGAGCCAAAACTGACTAAGCAGTGGATGGAGGTGCAGCAGCATATCTGTGGGGTAAAGAGATGAATTTGGGGAGATAAGATGACAACTATAAGGCTGGAGTAACAGGATAAATCCAGGAAAAGTTGTGGCTGCAGGGGGAATTTATGGTAGATGGAGAAATGTTCCCCTTTTTCTTTGAGAAAATATTCCCTTGGAAAGATTTGGAAGTTGGATCGATGGTTAGGTACTTGTCATAACTACTGAGTTATCTGTATTGTTACCTGTTTTTATGTAAACTACCCTGAGCCTCAGGGGAGGATGGTATATAAATATAATAAATGAATGAATGGATGAATGAATGAATGATCGAGGAAGAGCTAGTACCTTCTTGTCTTGTCATTTAGGTAGCTGGAAATTGCTGCAATCTGCTCTTTGTTTCTGAAATTTGGGTTGTTGAGATTAAATTATCTGGCAGAAGGCTCCGAGAGCATTGGGGTAAATGGCTTTCGATCGAATCCCTCTTGGGGGAAGAGGTTATGCTTACTGATAGCCCCACACTCAGGGGTACACACGTGTAGGAAAGGGGGAAATAGTCATGTCATAATGGGGTTTTTTACAGTGGGGAAAGGGTCTTGAGGTCATCAGTCAAGATCATTGTTGTGCAGGAGATAGCTTGCTTACTTATTTCACTATGGTAACATTTGTTAGCAAGGGCAATAATAAGACTGAAACAGTGGAGCAAAAATCTGGCAGCATCAGAAGGTTCTTTTATTTAGCTGTCTCCTGTAACTTCAAGTATCTCTGAACAGCAATGCAAGTGGTGACAGGTGGCAAAGACACTTCCTCAAACCTCCCAAGACTCCATTTTGCTTGCTGCAGGAAATAAGCTCTGCAAAGCGTTGCATGATTGAATTGGGTTGAAAAAGCATTGGCCTGCTGCCTGCTCAGCACAACTGCCTTTCTAAGCAGGTTTTTGATAACTGATTTTACTTAGCATTTTTTTCTCTTATAATTTCCTCCTTTCAAAAAATGCCCAACTGCAAGTTGACCTTAGTGCACCAGAATAAAAGCCCAAGAAAGCATTTGTTCAGAGAAGCCATTTACAGAAGGCTTACACAACGCTGTTATAATGTTACCATTTTTAAAAACAAAACTAATTGTGTTTGTAACTTGTAAAAAAACATCAAACCTGATGATTAATTTCTTGTTCAGTTAACCAAATTGTTTGTGTAATGTTCAGTCTTACTTTGCTTATTGTGTCAGTTTGTGGGAAGAACTTCGACAAAGGAGCTTGGAAGGATAGGAATGGTTTATGGAACTAAGGACCTGCCTTAACTAAACCGTAGAACCCAGAGATTGCATGTAGAAGGTTCCAGAATTGGTCCTTTCCTTCCCAATTCTTAGACATTCTAGTAATTTGTGGAAATATCTATGCCTTAGACCAGCGGCCTCCAACCTTTTTAAGGCTGGGGACTGGCCTGCAGGGGTGGGGGGAGAGCGAGGCCTAGGCGCCACACATGCACGGCAGCTCCTCGCAAACGTGCATGTGCACCAGCTCCGCACATGAGCATTTGCGCCTGCCAGTGTGCCGGTGGCCACACTTCCTCTTCCCCCTCACAGTGTGGCGCTCGAAGTGGCCGATTTGCTCAAGGCCCAGCGAGCACCGTGCTGCGGGGGGGGGGAGAGGGAGGTGTGGCCGGCAGCAGCCCAGTGCCAAGGCTTTCGCGGCCTGGGGATTGACGACTCATGTTTAGCTTACAATCACAAGTACCTCAAGATCACGTTCACATACTCTACTACCCAGAAGAAGCTCTGATCCAGTATGCATGCTTCTCCTCTAGATCTTTGATAAAAATGTTGAAAAGTACTGGGCCCAGTACCAAGCCCTGTGGCACTCGGTTGCTCACTTCCCTCCACTCTGGTAAAATACCATTGACAACCACTCTTTGGGTGTGGTTTTCTAGCCATTTTCCTATCTACTGTACCACCCAAAAATATAGTGTACAGTCCTCCAGTTTACCCATCAGAATATCATGGGAAACCTTGTCAAAAGCTTTACTGAAATCTGGGTAACAACATCCACTGAATTTCCACGATCTAATAAGCCTGTCACTCGGTCAAAGAAGGAAACCAAGGTTGGTCTGGCAAGACCTGTTGGAGCCAAATCTGTGCTGACTTCCCTGGTTCAACAAATTGTTCTCCAGGTAATTTCAGATTGCCCCCTTTAAAATCTGCTCCATTATCTTCCCTGCATTTGAGGTCAGATTCATTGACCTGTAGTTTTCTGGATCTTGCCTCCCTTTTTTGAAGATTGGGATAACATTCGCTCTCCTCTAGTCTACCAAGAGGTCCTAACGATAGACAGGGATTCTGCAAGCTCTTCAGAAAGGGTTCTGCAAGCTCTCGGGTACAACCATCTGGCCCAGAGGATTTGAACTCATCCAGTGCAGTCAGGTGCCTCTCAACAAACCTCTATGTCTATGCCCACCTGCCACCCCAAGGCTTTATCTTGCCTTTCACCATCCCTAGATGTGTCCATATTCTTCTTGGAAAGCCCTGAGGCATAATAGATACTGAGCCTTTCTGTTTTCTTTCTGTCCTCCATCAGAGTTTCTCCATCTTCATCTAACAGCGGGCCTGTTGCCCCGTTTATGTTACATTTGCTCCTTGCATATCTGAAAAAACGTTTCTTGTTATAATGGGCTTCCTTGGCCAATCTCAGTTCATTCTCAGTTTTGGCCTCTCTGATAGCTGACCTACAGTGCCTAGTAACCTCCAGATAGAGGTTTGTCCTCCCCTTCATTGATTGAAGATTTCCTTTTTCTTCCTTAGCTCCTCTTGAAGTTTTCTGTTCATCCAGATAGGCTTCTTGGATCTCTTAATAATAGTTTAGCTTACAGTAAACCAAGCATTCTAAGGAATCAGATCTCAGTATCTTTCAGCAGTTAGTGTAGGTGCAGTAGGTGCAGTACCAGAATATTGGTTTGCTGCGTTATGTTTGTAAGAGTTTGAACAACTGTAATCATTTGAGCACCCTTACCAGCAAATTAATTTGTCAGATTTTGTTACCTTGGATGTTTGCTAGTCCTTCTTGTTTGACATCCAGTATTTTGTTGAATAATGTTAAACAAATTGCATTACAGCACATTTCTGGTATGAGGCACAGGTTGTATATGTGTTAGTATATAGTTTGACTTTACATGCCTTTTATTTATCTTAGGGAAGATTCTGTAACTGTGATGATATAACCTTACCTTAACACAAGTGTATATTGTCTGTTCTTAGTAGAAATGCCCTGATCAAATTCTGATGGCTTGCACAGAGAGGACACTGCATTGTTTGCGTGTTGGAGCAAGATAAGACAAACTGTCAGATGGCATTGTGGGCTAATTGCATATTGATAAGGCAGTGTCAAAGTTCCAAGATGGCTTTACAAGCTGACATTAATCTCTGTCTCTGATTTAGTGAACAGTACTTTCTGTACCAGGCGCTATTGGATGGCTGAATACAACAAAACCAAAGAGAGGCCTCTGTTGGAAGCTTGGGATTTTACTTAGTATGCAGAATGATACACAATAGATCCTATGTTTTGTTATTAATGGCAATAAACATGTTGGCCAGGGCATCTTTTTCAGTTTGGCACTCCCATTTAAAATTGGCTCTAGAGCCGTATCCCACATTGTGCGTATGCATTTCAAATGCCCGTATAGGCATAACGTTATGATTCTTATGCATGTTCCTGCTCTGTGTTTGTGTCAAGGCACGAATTCCCACAAGTTCAGTGGTTGACTTGCGTGTATATGCAATAACAAATCTGAGTTAGAGCCAACTATTGCAATCTGGGGGAAAATATACACGAGCAGAGACAATTTCCTTGAACTAGGATTTATGGGTTCTTATGGTGGAGTGTATGATCTAGAAGCATATTTGAGCCCCAGACCTTCCCTTTAGAAAGTGTTTGCAACAGGCATGTGGTCTCTCTTGCATACCTGCTGGTACACCCATACCTGTTGAGCTGAGACGTCTGCTGAGCAGCACTAATTAGGAGGCTAGCACTAGCAATAGAATTGATAGGGATAGTCCTAGTCCTTCCCATGCTTCTCATACCCCATCCACTGATGTGACTGACAGTGGCCAAAGAAGTGGGAGTGATAAACAGAATTATAAAGAACCAAATGATAAAGTAGAGAAAGTAAACAAGGTTTGGTTCTCATCTTTGGTTAGTCTAAGCCAACAGGGAGTGTGGCCACAAAGTGCTTTAACAGCAATTTTTAATCATGCTTGATTGGTTGACCTTTGTGTCATCATGCTAATTTATGGAAAGCTGGTATCTTCCATCTATTTATAGAGTGTGGATGACACCTGGGTGGGACCAGAGGAATGCCTGGCAGGGAAGGAAGTTGGGAAGAGCCTGCTTGTTTACTGGTAGCAGAGTTGATCTTATTTTCTCCTCTGCCTAAAAGCTTCTTAAACCTGGGCAGGCCCTTGGCCTTTGGCTTACAATAGTCCTTCGAGTGAATCAGGGCCTGCTCAGAATGTTTGTGTTTTTTTGTTTCATCTCTTTAAATTACATCGCTTAAATTGGTGGCTTTGGAGAGAAATGTGGCATAGGAACACCCCAGTACATTTTTAGTATATTCCAGTTATTGCTGTTGATGTAATTTCAAAGCGAATAGTCCTCCAACTAGAAAACAATAGTCCACCAGTCCTGTAACCTCTTATGCTGAAGAAGTGAAGCACTGTTGACTGTGGTGATTTCAGTATCTGAAATCAGAAACAACTTTTCCCGTGTCTCAACTGAGTCTCATAAAACTCTGTGGCAGTGATTTTAACAGAGACGAGCACAGTTCAAATAACGTTCCCCTTTATGCAGTCATACCCTTTTTCTTAGTTATACTAGAATGTAAAGGTTTGTAGGAAACTGGCTTAGTAAAACACCAAACACGTATTGTGGAGCTGCTTTCATCTCTTTCGATCCCTTTTTTGTAAAATCATCTGCAATACAAGGAGATGGTAGGATATCGCTGCAGTGTGCTTTTCCTGATTCTGCTGCCAGCCAAGACAAGGCGAAGAAATGGATAATGTGGGGACAAACTAGTTTGTAGCCTTTCCCAGAGTGGTATTTCCTGGAGTAGTCTTGGGACAAACCATCCCGCTCAGATTTAGTGGCAATGTTCAACCTGTTGTTTGAGTTGGTCTTCCAAACTTGATTTGGAAATCCCTGTTTGAAGTTGGCTTCCAATTTTTGTTTGGAGTGCAAATACAGGCTGTAATTTACAGACTGAGAAGAAAATGTTATATAAATGGAAGTTCAGATACATCAGATCTGTCAGTGCAAGTGGCTTCTGTGGCCTTTTTAGTAAGTTTCTGCTTATGAAAGAGCACAGGTGGAAGCTTTGCATAAATTGTTAAACAGCTTTGTTAGTTTGAAGAATTGCTTACCTTGATGAGGCTATTAATAAAACATGTTTTGTACTTGCCAGATTAAGAACTGGGCATTATCGCTTTTAATTCATTAGGGCTTTTCAGTTTTGATTTAATGCATATGATGCTTCAAAATAGTTAAGCATCAGGGTTTTACAGATTTGAACTTTATATTGACGCCTATTCATATTACATATTAAAAGTCTATAGATTTCAGAGCTGAACCACAGAATATGGGGGACAGCTGGAAAGAAGCATCACTGCCTGTGGCATGTATACTCGCATTCCATTTTCATCACTGGCAAACAAAGTTGGGTATTTTTAGGTTGGAACCCCCCCCCCATACCAGAACAAGAAATAAACACAAAATAAACATGCAAAGCACAGAAACATTTACACAACTTTGAATTTTTGAATGCTGGATTTGTGTCTGATTTGTATCACCTATGTAAGCTTTTCTGCCATAAGCAGTCCAAATATCTTGTCTAATTTTTAACTTGCCAACAGAGGGTGCTATGAACCTTCTAAATATTTTTGGCTTTTTGGAGTGGATTATAAAGACTTATTCTGGGCTGATATAGCTAATCAGAACTTGAAAGTTCGTTCGTGTTGCATGGGTCTCAAGCATTATTCGGAAGCAGTAGTTGGCAGTTCTGTGAAATTGAGGTATATTATCAAATATGCTCAAACCATTTCTCCTGAGTAGTCCTGGACTGAAATAGAAAATAGCTCTCCAACATCCAATAATGCAGTGCCTTTTAGAGCAGTACTCATGCATGAATATTTATTGCTATATTAGCTACATTTACCCCAGACAGTTTTGAAACTCACCCGGATATTGATTATATTTTCCCTTGGATAATACATAACTGGTGGAAATGTTTTGAACACTTGAAATTTTCCAAAGAGATGTTAAGTACAACTTGGTGACTTACGTGATATCATGCCATTGTGCATTGCCCTGCCCTGCCCCAGGGGTGTTGAGAATCAGCATTGGGTAGTTTGGTTGGTATCTGCTGTTCTTTCCTCTTTAATAGCACAGGATGAACGAACAGTAAGTGAATCCCTGAAGCATGTCTTGCCTGGGTGCCTGAACAGAAAGGAGCTTTCCCCTTTCCCTGAATTTAAAAATGACCAAAGAATGGGTGAGAGTAAATTCTGTAATCATTTTAGTTCAGTTTGAATATCCTCATTTCAGCTACTCTCATCCACAGGTTTGTCAATGTGTGAACAGAAGCAGAGCCTTAATTGCCATTTGCTATATTATTTATTCATTAATTAAAATATATCCTCCCACCTTTTGTTGTGGTTCAAGCTGTTTATAAAAGTTACAGAAGTTTCTGAAGATATGCTGATATTGGAGCTGCTTTCTTTCATTCTTTAGAATTTCATTACATGGTGAATCCTGACTTGGATAGCCCAGGCTAGTCCAACTTCATCAGGTCTCAGAAGCTAAGCAGGGTTGGCTCTGTCTAGTATATCCATGGGAGACCTCCAAGGAATACCAGGATTGTGGTGCAAAGGCAACAATGGGAAACTACCTCTAAACATCTCTTGCCTTGAAAACCCATGGAGTTGCCATAAGTCAGTTATGACTTGACTGCACTGCCCACCACCAACTATGTGGTGAAGTAATTTTAGCTAAATTGGTGCATTGAATTCGCTTTCATAAATATACCCATTATAATTACATTCAGTCTGTGCAGTACAGCAGAAGAAGCTGTCTGCATCACCTGCAGGTAGAGATGCTAGAGCCCCTGGCAGAATCTTCCTCTTTCGGGCTCCACCTCTCCAATGACCGGCAAGGGGGAATTACCCCCCCCCCCGCACAAGGAAGAATATGGAAATTAAAAGTGACATGCCTGTGTGATGCAGAAGTGATGTAGGTGCGCTGGGGGTGGCGGGAGTGGTTTTGGAGCAAAACTCTGGTAGGAGTTAATTCTACATAGAGCTTGGTCCAAAAAAGCCAGAATGCACCCAAACATCCCCGACGTGCCCTCATCATTTCCATGTCAAATAGGCACATCACATTTATTTTTGGCATTCCTCACTGCTCCTGACAAGTTTACCTTCCTGTCCCCCATCAGCAGGCCCAAGAGAACTGGGTACCCTACCTGTAGTACCCTATGTGTATTATGTTTAATTTAACTAAGGTTACTTAATCCAAGTGCACTGAGTTAATTTGGATTATGAAGTGTAATAATAATGCTGTGCTCCCCCTCCCCAAGGGCCAGTGATGGGCCAGGAGTGGGTGGGAAGGGAAGGGGTCTCAAATGGACATGTACAAAGTTTTGCTTCTCAACAATATTCTGCATGATTGTGCTACTTCTGGGGTTTCTCGAAGCCTGACAAATGTTTCAGGGGTTTCTCAATGGTAGGAAGGTTGAGAAAGGCTGTTATAGAGATTGATTCATTTGTGCTCATTTGAGCCTTGTTGAGAGCTGTTATGAAAGCCCCAAAACTCTTCTGTGAATATTCTGTACATTTTCTAAATGTGGAGCTTAGAAGTATTCCACCTTTGTAACACTTAATTGCCCAGCTTTTGATACTCCTCAAGCCATTTAAAACATGTTAAAGTTTTGTGTCACTTTTTAAAATGGTGCCTGTTATGTGTTAATTGTCACATTAAATTCTGTATTTCAAAAAGTGCATTTTGTATTCAGGAAGGGATCCACCCCTCCCCCCCAAACAGGATTTTTAAGGTTCATTGTTTTCTATTGATGTTTTGCTCTTATCTTTTTGTCACTTTATAGAGCAGTCATGGGCTGCTACCAGATGCTGAGTTTCTTGGTAATTCTTTGTGATTCTTGTGACATAGGAAAAGAGTTTGTGCCTATTATAAGTACTACTAAGGTGATATGATAGCCATCTTCAAGTACTTGAAGGACTGTCGCGTGGAGGATGGAGCAGAGCTGTTTTCTGTTACCCCAGAGGGTAGGACCAGAACCACTGGGATGAAATTAATTAAAAAGAATTTTTAGCAAAACACCCGAAAGACGTTCCTGACAGAGTGGCTCCTCAATGGGATAGGCTTTTTCGGGAGGTGGTGGGTTCTCTTTCCTTGGAAGTTTTTAAGCAGAGACTAGATAGTTACCTCACAGAAATACTGATTCTATGAATTTAGGCAGATTGTAAGTGGGTTGGCAGAAAATATTGTATTGGTGCTTGGCTCCTGTGACCCTTTCTTGCATGCCCAGGGAAATGCCAATTGCCAATTTGGGGTTGGGAGGTGAATTTCCTCCAGGCCAGACTGGCCAGAGATTTTGGCTTTTTGGGGGCATCATTTGGGCATGGAATTGGGGGTCACTGTGGGTAGGCAGGTAGTTGTGAATTTTCTGCATTCTGCAACGATGTGGACTAGATGACCCTGGATTTCCCTTCTAGCTCTATGATTCTAAGTACTTTCCCTTCTGTTTTCTTTCCATCCTTACAACTTTATGTCACTGAGCCTCAGCAACAGAAGTGCCACTTACACAGATGCCTTGTTCCCAGCTAGGCAGAGTAAATTCTTATCGTTCTGCTGACATTGTGGTAACTTTAGGAAAGTGGGACTTTCATTTGTGCCTTTTGATTAGCAGCAGCATTCTCTCTCAGTCACTAAGAGTTACTTATATATGTCCTTTTCACCTGCCAGTACTTGTTCCAGACAGCAAGATTCTCTAGTCCTGAGAAAGGAAGGAACAATATAGATTTCACTTTCTCCTCTTTCCGTTCCCCAGTAGAACACTAATTATAGCCTTGATGTTTTAAGGGTCAGTTAACCTCCAAACAGTGAAAATGGTGTATGGAGATAGAAATGAACATGTGGAAGCAAATACATGTAATAATACTACTGATTCATTGTAATGGCAAGGGAAAGGATGGCAATGAATAGGCTGGTGATGAGGCCTGTGCCAACCAGTCCTATGAAGCACAAATTGATTTGACCCATGAAGTCTACTGTATAGCTGCAAACAATCTTCCTCAGGCTTTTGTGAGCTTTAACATTCTAGAATTAGAAGCTAACATTCTAGGATTAGAAGTATTTTGACAATGACCTCTTGAACTTCATGAACCTGGAGTTCTGATAGCTTATTGTTATGAGTGTTAACAACATTGTGCATAGTGAGAGACTAACTGTTCATTCCATTGCCAAGAAGTTGTTAGAAATGGAGGAAAAAATACTGGGCTTTCTCAAAGGCTGAATTGGATAACTTTCCACTTTCCTTTCACATAATTCTGAAAGTATTGCCCATCTGTAGGCTTTGAAGTTTTTCTTTTGCTCAGAATGTGGCAGTGTCTGTCAACAGATTTCATCAATATTGGGGATAATTCTGGCTACCTCTATCGTTAGACATAGCCTCTTGTGGTGCAGACTGGTAAGGCAGTAGACATGCAGTCTGAAGCTCTGCCCATGAGGCTGGAAGTTCAATCCCAGCAGCCGCCTCAAGGTTAACTCAGCCTTCCATCCTTACAAGGTCTGTTAAATGTGTACCCAGCTTGCTGGGGGGTAAATGGTAATGACGGGGGAAGGGAATGGCAAACCACCCCATATTGAGTCTACCATGAAAACGCTAGAGGGCGTCACCCCAAGGGTCAGACATGACTCGGTGCTGGCACAGGGGATACCTTTACCTTTACCTTTATCAGTAGACAATCTTTTGTTAAATATTGACTATTGCACTGAAGATCCCAAAGTCTGTTGTTTGAGAGCTACATTCAAATATTTTAGGAAATACTAGTTTTACTTGTGCTAAGATTTTGGATCAGAAAATAGGTGACAAATTCAAATATTTCCATATATTTGTCTATATATATATAGCTGAAAAGTTTTGGTACATATTTAGTTCTCTTGGTTATTTTCTATTTCAGTGGCTAAGTGAATGCTGTTTGAATTCAAACCCAACCAACTGCATTATTTTTGATAATCTCTTTAAAGATGTTTGCAGAAATAATCCTTGATGCTTTTTTGTTGCATTTTCCAGTGAACAGCAAGCTATCTAAAAATTGCAGCAGACCTCCTAATTAGTTTCTGCAAAGTATATAAATCAAATTTATATGTTCTGTGCATACCTATTTAATTATCTTACTAATTTTTATGAAATAAAACTTTAAAAAAAAGTAGGAGAGAATTTGGTTCATACTGTTGGCTTGGTGAGATAATCACTTACGTGGTTGGGAAATTGTAGATGCTAGCATTAAAGATGAATCTCTGCTAAAGAACTTGTATAGACTTCAGAAAGCAATAAAACTTCTGATCCAAGTAAAACAAAAAGGTCTAAGAGATTATGAAGTACCTGGAGTCAGAACAATGTTCGGTATGTGGGACAGGAATAAAAGAGATTGCCTGGGATTTCAGTTGTTTACAGATAATTCCATTACTACAGACTCCTGAACTTTGCTGTAAGTGCTAGCTTAGACATGACCTTGATTCACAGCAGAGAAATACCACAGCATGAATTCTTCATCCCTATAAATGTAAAGAAGAAAGAGAGACTGGAGGATGTGAGGACCATAATGTTCGTTCCAGAGTACCAAGATGCATTTGACATTTGCTTGATTGGTTCTATCACAGTTGGAAATATGATTCTGAAAAACAAATTGTGCTTTCAAGTAAGATTCAAGTAGCCCAGCCATGTTAGTCTGAAGCAATCGAACAAAGTTGGAGTCCAATGGCACGTTTAAGACAAAACAGTTTAATTCGGGGTGTAAGTTTTTGTGTACATGCACAGTTCTACATCCTACATCAGTATCTTTCAATTTGAAACTTTTTAGTTGGAAGTGTATGATGATCCAATGACTTTTCCAAGCTGACTTCCAAATTGATGCAATGCTTTATGCCATTTAAATTCTCCAAAATAAATTACATCAATCAGTGTCTTGCATCATTTATCTTTTCACTGCTTTTTGTTTTACAAAATATCTTTCAAAAACATCTGTTAATGTCTTAGTGTGATATGATTTATGTGGACAGATGTGAGAAATTACAAAGAGTTCTGCAGAGGAGGCTTTTGTGTTAATTCATGTTAGTCTAATGCACATGCTGTGGCAGACTTTCATGGACTGCTTTGTAAGATGAGTGGTCAGTTTGATGTAGTGGTTAGGAGTGCAGACTTCTAATCTGGCATACCAGGTTCGATTCTGCACTCCCCCACATGCAACCAGCTGGGTGACCTTGGGCTCGCCAGGGCACTGATAAAACTGCTCTGACCGAGCAGTGATATCAGGGCTCCCTCAGACTCACCCACCTCACAGAGTGTCTGTTGTGGGGAGAGGAAAGGGAAGGCGGCTGTAGAGAAAAGCGGCATAGAAGAACCAACTCTTCTTCTTTCTGCTTTCTTCTTTCTTTCTTCTTTCTTTCTTCTTTCTTCTTGTCAGCTTTTCAGCAATTCAAGAAGAAGCAATACGCTGTCACAATATTATGAAGTAGCATAAATTAATCCTGTAAAAATAATTGCAAGCTTAAATTGGCATGGATTTGACACACCTTGTTAATGCATATTAAACAGTGTATAAGGTCAGTGAACACCTGCAAAGGGACCATCAGTTTCTGTAATAAGCTAGCTGCTACCATTGTCTCAAACCCAAATTCAATGATGTCACTTTTGCTACTAAATTTCAATTTGTTAGTTTCACACTGGTTACATTCAGAGGTTTTTAGCCTTTGCATTTGTGTTATATGTAGAAATTCAATGTGTTAGAAAAGTCTGATGACTTGGTATAATTTTACTACAGCAACTATGAACTGTGATATTTAACAATTGTTCAGCTTTTCTTAGCAGTTTCTTACCCTCTCCCCCCCATCTGCAAAAAGCCAGATTGCTTTTAAGATAGTATAGTTTGTGATTCACTGCAGTAGTGGAAAACACAGTTGGTGTAGTATTGGAGTTCACTTGCATTAGAAATGCCTGTTTGCTGCTAAGTCAGTTTGGTGTAGTGGTTAGGAGTGCGGACTTCTAATCTGGCGAGCCAGGTTCGATTCTGCGCTCCCCCACATGCAGCCAGCTGGGTGACCTTGGGCTCGCCATGGCACTGATAAAACTGTTCTGACAGGGCAGTGATATCAGGTCTCTCTCAGCCTCACCCACCCCACAGAGTGTCTGTTGTGGGGGGAGGAATGGGAAGGCGACTGTAAGCCGCTTTGAGCCTCCTTCAGGTAGGGAAAAGCGGCATATAAGAACCAACTCTTCTTCTTCTTCTAAGTGTTCATGTTATGAATCCTTTGCAGAGCTAACAATGTAAATGCATCATTATAAGTGCTCAGTGTGCTCAATATTAACTTTGGAACAAACTTTGGCCTACTTTTCAGATAGCTGCTTTGATTCTCCTGAGCTTTGACGAAAGACTCTGTATTGTCAAACCTTTCCTTGCTTTAAGTATAAATACAAGTAGATCACCTTCCTTCCACTGCACCATCATTGAAACAAGTAGCTTTTCCAACTTTGCTAAAAGCTTTAGTATTAATAGGCCTTTCCTGTCCTAAAAAAGTTAATACATTCCATAACACTCCTAAAAAGGAGTTTCTGCAAAAGGTGGGGGAAATGTCTAGTGAAGCTCAGTTCCGTAGTGATTCTGTGCAATGTGATGGAATTCCTTTTTTCCTGTCTTTACGTAGCTTAGTGGGGACTAGAAGATGAATACATATTTAGTGTATATGTAGCCTCTAATGCTGGTGGCTAAAAGGTACTACACTTTGCCTTCTTGTATGAGGAGGACTGGTAAAGAGCTGCACTGGGAGAGACCAGCCACTTTGGGCGCCGAAGCACCCAGCCCTAGCCCTGATCACTCCAGGGAGAGCGTTCACCTGACCAAGGCCACAGCTGAAAAGCTGGAAAGTATTCTAGTAGCCAGGGGTGATGAAGTTATTGTCAGGGAGGATACAAATCAATGTTGTTTATTTAAAAATTAAATCTGATTTCTAAAGATGTAAATCAAGTTTTTTTATTTGGATTGGATTTTTTAAAAAATAAACTGCTCTTCGAGGGAAAATTTAAGTTTTCTGCTTAGGATACATTACAGTCTAATCCATATTCATTATCAGGTATGGATTTGTTTTTAATTATGTAGCATAAGGCTGTATATTCATGCAATGTTTAATTTTTTTGGTAAATGAATTTCATAGTGTCATGCTTTCCATACGATTATGGGCAGTTTCTAGAAGATATCAAAGATGCTTGGTTTTGCAGTTCTCAAAATTGAATTTGTATCTGCGGAGATAACATGCCTCTTCTTTACAACAAAAGTGTTATAAAATAAACATACAGAGTTAAGGGGCTTCAGTTTTACTGATCCTAAGAAACTCTGTGCACCCAGAATTAACTCCTTATTTCTTAAGTTCTAAGATTTAAGAAGTTCAATAAATATAAGATTGTTTGGGGTAGACTAAGGTCTGGATAAGGAGGATGTGTTAAGAGCAAAGTATGCAGAAGGAAGGGAAAGCAGCACAAATGAAAGTAAACCTTTTTGAGCAGAATACTCCAGAAATCTTGAGATCTTTGAGTGTATCATTATGGATGTTAAGCAAATACAAGAATACATATGCCACATAATGTTGTTAATTAAATAAAGCAATTTAAATGGTATTTGTTAATGATTGTTTTTCCTTTTTTGTCCAAATATGGATGATCCACATATTAAAACAGAGTTCACCCTGCAGTGATTTCATGATTATCTATTTCAAGTGGCAAATAACCAATCATTAATTTTCTGATATAATTAAAAGTATCCTGAAAAATTATTATGCTGAAATGAACTCTCAATCTGGGTTATAAATATTATAAGACCCATAAGAATGAGCTTTTATGTAGAAAACCATGAGCCTTATTGACGTGCTTTAAATCAGTGGTCCCCAACATTTCTTTGGCTGGGGACCGGCAGGTAAGTAAGCAAGGTGACTGAAAGTTTAATGCAATTCACTCTTGAGAATAAACACTGTGCATTATGCCATGTTGCAAGTTTTGTTGCTGTTAGAAACTGCAGCCAGTAGTAGAATAGCAGCAGGAAAAATTGCAGTATCCTATCCAATATTATGGTTTAAGCTGAGGAGGCATGAAGCTGCTGTTTTTACTGGTAGATACGTGGGTTCCATACCATCAAGGCTAGCATACTAAACATGGGAAGAGAGAAACCCCTATGTTGGACTTCTGCTTTCTGTAACAAGTTCATGATTTCTGCACATTTAGTTCTGGTCTTGGCCTTAACTCTGAGGCAGTAAACGAAAGGCTGCCATCCAATGTGAATTTTAATAACCTATGGGCAGTAAGCCAGCCCTGTGAGCCTGGTCAAAAGAAAAAAAATGACTAGGTTGGAGGTGATGTATTGTCAGGGGAGTGACCCCTGGCATGTCAGCAGCTGGAGAGATGGAGGAGAGTGGTATACTGGCCAGGCAAGGGCAGGAAGGTGGAGAGAGCTGCATACACCTCTATGGCTGAGGAAGGCCAGGGCAATGAGTCTTTACTTTTTAACGTATTTATTAATGATCTAGATGAGGGGGTGGAGGGACTACTCATCAAGTTTGCAGATGACACCAAATTGGGAGGACTGGCAAATACTCCAGAAGATAGAGACAGAGTTCAACGAGATCTGAACAGAATGGAAAAATGGGCAAATGAGAACAAGATGCAATTTAATAAAGATAAGTGTAAAGTTCTGCATCTGGGTCAGAAAAATGAAAAGCATGCCTACTGGATGGGGGATACGCTTCTAGGTAACACTGTGTGTGAACGAGACTTTGGGGTACTTGTGGATTGTAAGCTAAACATGAGCAGGCAGTGTGATGCAGCGGTAAAAAAGGCAAATGCCATTTTGGGCTGTATCAACAGGGGCATCACATCAAAATCACAAGATGTCATAGTCCCATTGTATACAGCACTGGTCAGACCACACCTGGAGTACTGTGTGCAGTTCTGGAGGCCTCACTTCAAGAAGGACGTAGATAATATTGAAAGGGTACAGAGGAGAGCGACGAAGATGATCTGGGGCCAAGGGACCAAGCCCTATGAAGATAGGTTGGGGGACTTGGGAATGTTCAGCCTGGAGAAAAGGAGGTTGAGAGGGGACATGATAGCCCTCTTTAAGTATTTGAAAGGTTGTCATTTGGAGGAGGGCAGGATGCTGTTTCTGTTGGCTGCAGAGGAGAGGACACGCAGTAATGGGTTTAAACTTCAAGTACAACGATATAGGCTAGATATCAGGACAAAAAATTTCACAGTCAGAGTAGTTCAGCAGTGGAATAGGCTGCCTAAGGAGGTGGTGAGCTCCCCCTCATTGGCAGTCTTCAAGCAAAGGCTGGATACACACTTTTCTTGGATGCTTTAGGATGCTTAGGGCCGATCCTGCGTTGAGCAGGGGGTTGGACTAGATGGCCTGTATGGCCCCTTCCAACTCTATGTTTCTATGATTCTAATGCCTGTGAGGCCAGCAGTGTAAACAGGAGGATTGGGGAGTCCCAGGGCCCTGGCAGTGCTAGTCATGGTTTGGGAAACAGCAGCTGAATTGGGACGAAGGGCACTAGAAAGGAGGGGCTGCTGGGTGACAAGGTCCAATGGACCAAAGAAAGAACTTTCCAGAGGGTAGTATACCAATTATGAAATATAAAGTGAATAGTCTGTAACCTGGGATTCCTGATCTTTGGCCACAGCAAGGTATGGCGTACCCTTTGAGCTCATATTCTTGAACTCTGCCATCAGTGCGTTAAATTAGCTTAGGTTTCCAAAGGTAAAGAAGTCTGGAAAGTAAAAGATTTCTCTTCAGTAACCTTATGAAGTACCTGATGTTCTTGTGTGAGTATGCATATCAAAGTGACAATAAATATTGGTAACCTGGTGATATATGTGATTTCCAAGCACGCAGGTAAAAGAATAGAGAACCTAACTATCAGAGGTCAAATTCTCAACCTTTTCCCATCTTCTTAAGTTATAAAATGCAAAGCACTGTAAAACAAGTTTCTCTGGTCTTACTGCTTTTAAGTTGCTTCAGGCGTTAACACTGAGTTCTGTCACTTGGTGCTACAGTTGTTAACCATGCATTGTATAACGCAAGCTTGTACATCATAAGTGGGTCACCAGTAAATTGTAAATCAATATCATCTAATATGATGTGTGCTTCAAACCAGTGTGCACACTCAACAACAGTGGCTAGGACTACATCTAGCTGAAAGGATGGTGTCTTATGGGCTTCTTCCTGTTGAGTTTAATACATCATACAGGAAAAGGTTTAATCAATCAGCAGGCAACTGGCTGTTAATACAAGCCTCAGTTACTTGCCTTTTCTTCATCTTAGTTCCCCTTAGTAAATACTGGCTCCCCAGCCTGATCTACCATGGATTTCTTCAGTTCCTGGGCAGTTGCCATGGATGGCTATGTCCATTGTCATGTTATTTCATATATGGCAGTATTGAATTAACCTTGTACAGAGAGCAACATAGAAGAACTTGTCCGTTCAGCCATTGGGAACAGCAGATATGCGGGTCTGTGGTTGGGTCTGACCATCAAGCTAATGAAGGAAGACTGTGTGTTGTAAGCAACAAATGTCTAAATCAGATATTGGTTTTAACAGTTTGTTCCATTCTTTTCAGGCTTGTAACTAATTCAGATTAAAGTATATGCTGCATCCAAGAAATCAGGAGGCGCTTGGGACTGGGAAGGGCAGTCATGAAGGAGCTAGAATTCTTAAGTGTAAGGAAGTGTCAGTGGTGACCAAGAACAAGTTAATTTATGCCATAGTATGCCAATGTATGGGTGTGAAAGTTGGACAGTGAAGAAAGCTGACAAGAAGAAAGCTGATTAATTTGAAATGTGGTGTTGGAGACTTTTATGGATAGTGTGGACAGCCAAAAAGACCAACAAGTGGGTTCTAGAGCCAATCAAGCATAAACTCTCCCTAGTAGCAAAATTGTCCTAACTGAGGCTTTTGTACTTTGGTTACATTATGAGAAGAGTCACTACTAGGAAAAGTGGAAGGCTGCAGGAAAAGAGGATGCCTCAGCATGAGAGAGATTGGCTCCTTCAGGGAACCATGACCTTCAGTTTGCTGCAACACTTGAGCAAAGCTAACAAAACCAGAGTCCAGTAGCACCTTTAAGACCAACAAAGATTTATTCAAGGCGTGAGCAAGGCTGTTAACAGGATGTTTTAGAGGCCATTAATTCATAGGCTTGCTGTAGTACATATACACGCTGTCCCTTTTTCTTAGGCTGTAACATTTGGGTTAGATTAAGCAGCTAGAAAATCATTTAAGCAAAAAGGTGTCCTCCACCCCACCCCCACAATAGCTCACTGGACTCCAAAAAATGAACCCATAATGTCTGACAAAAGCATTATAGAATTACTACCAGCAGAAAATAAAAAGCCCCCTCAAAGGCCTTATACAATAAAAAAGATTTCAAAGAATTCCCAAGGGACCAAGGCCAGTAAACTTTACCATAACAACCCCCCCCCCCCAAAAAAAAACCCTGCTTATAACCATCAGCTTCCCCTCAAAATGCATTTTTTGCTCTGGGTGATAGTTTACCAGATTAGCTTGCATTCTGTGTGATGTTTTCAACCTACTCTTCAACTCTGTTCTGTAATATTAGCAGTAATTTGCTTCAAGTATTTAATAAAGCCTCTGGATGGCAAAGTCACATGACAAAATGAATTGTTCTGTAAGCTATATTTTTACAGCTCTGAAATTGAGGCAAAAGGTCTTATTTATACACAGTTATTTAGCTCCAATTTGTCAGCTCCTGGGAGCTAAGCAGGTTCAGCCCTGGTTAGTACTTGGATGGGAGACCAGTAAGAAGAAGAAGGGGCTTTCCGCACTCCTTCAAAATCGCACAATGGTTGCCAATTGAAAACGCTACTGATTTGCCGTTATGCACAACGTCGTTGACAATCTGCCACACACCTGAAACCGATCCGCAAAAAGCGCTTCGTTGTAGCGCTTTCAGGGAAATCCCCAAAAGTGGATTCACCCTCCGGAAAGCGCTACACTCCTGCAACCAATCTGCAACACTAGCGGGAAAGTTCTGTGCGTTACCATTGTTGTGGTTTCTACAAAGTCCCTCCCCCTGGCTCTCTCCTCTGATCTTCCGGCGAAGAGATCGCCATTTTTTTTTCTTTGAGCGAGCGGGAATCAACGCACCGGCGAGCCTCCGTTTAGAGGCTTCCCCGGCTTCAGTCCCTCCCCAGAGCTGTTTAGTCACTAAGCACAAACAACAGAGAAGCCCATTTGCTGATGTATTTTCCCTTTATTTTTCACACTGTTTTCGGCCGAAAATCGCACCCGTGAGGGGGGGGGTTTCACTCGGGAGGAGCGTGGCAACGATGAAACGGCAGCTCAAACACACCTGCAAGCTGGATGGGTCTCTCCGTTGCAACGAATCAACACAGATTCGTTGCAACTGGTGTTTTTTTTTTTTTTTTAACTTTCTTAAAGGGAAAGGGGCTGTTTGGGAGCATGCTAACGGCCGCCCATTGGCTGCTTGACAGCCAGAGGCGGGATGAGCTTGGCAATAGCGCTTCCTTTCTAGCGATTTTTGCCGAGACCGGAAGCCTGTGGGAAACGATACAAAACGCAACTGGATTCCACTACAAAGGCAGGTATGCATAATGACGAATTCCACTATTTTAAATGGCGATTTTTCGTTCAGCAAACAATTTGCTACAAGGATCCCGGTGCGGAAAGCCCCGAAGAGTTGGTTCTTATATGCCGCTTTTCTCTATGCGAAGGAGGCTCAGAGCAGCTTACAGTCGCCTTCCCTTTCCTCTCCCCACAACAGACACCCTGCGAGTTGGGTGAGGCTGAGAGAGCCCTGATATCGCTGCTTGGTCAGAACAGCTTTATCAGTGCTGTGTTGGGCCCAAGGTCACCCAGCTGGCTGCATGTGGAGGAGGAGTGGGGAATCAAACCCAGCTCATCAGATTAGAAGTCTGCACTCCTAACCACTACACCAAGCTGGCTCTCTAGGAAGTTGCTACCCAGAGGCAGGCAACAATAGACCACCTCTGTTGGTCTTTCCCTTTAAAAAGCCATCAAAGTCAGCTGTGATTGGACAGCACTTTCTCCCACCACGTTTAGTTGGCTTATGTATCAAGTCCTTCAAATCAGGTCAAATGAATCAAATATCAGCACATTTTGGGGGTGTCGATTTCTGTATTCAGGGTGGCCTGACCTTGCAGTACAGTTTCCACCTCATTGGCCCATTATGCACGGCCGCTGAAACGGCGATTTCAGGTCACATGGAAAACGCGGAGGGAGAAGAAGTGAAGCAAACCGCTTATGCACGGGACAGGACGCAACGGCGGCAAAACCCAGAGTAACCGATTATGCACACGGCGACCCCGGGGGTGCTTCTGGTTGCGCCCCGGTCACCCGAAAGCTCCGCTTTCTTCCACGTTTCGCTAACGCGGCTTTTTCGGCGGCATGCACCGAATCTGCGGCCGGTTGCAGCCAGCACCGCGTGTTATCGGTGATTTTAGTCGCCGCCATTCCACCCCAAATGAGCGCTATACTCTCGTGCATAATGGGCCATTGTGAAGCCATCAACTGTATGTGGGGTGTTGCTACTTTGGGGTTGTTGGACTGGAAGGAAGCATCAGAGTCAGGTACCCTTTCTGATGTGGCCTTATTCAGGATAGTGAGAGGCAAGGTCTCCAGACTAGTTTGCACAATTTGTGTGTGTGTTCTCCACACACTACTTCACTTCTATGGAATACAAGAGTCTTTCCCCTTTGACTCAGATTGTCTTGCCTCATTCCCTGCACAAAGTGAGGGAAATTTTCCCATGGTGCTCTGCTGCTGTTCCAGGGTGTGGTGACTGGCAACTGTTTTTGCCTTGTGTGAAGACCAGAGCTCCTCCTGTCCAGGCTTCCAGCTCACTGGATGCAGCAGCAAAAAAAATCTGACCCTTCTTGAAGGTGCTGAGCTACATGTGGCAGGGAATGAGTTAAAGATGCTATCCTGTTGGGCTTTGAAAGCCCTTGCTGTATTGCATGAACGCCTAAGGGCTTTGACTAGGTTGGGCCCCATTCCGTGATGTCTTATGCAAACACATAGCAAATGACCCTGCCTAACTCGTACTTCAGAGATGTGTGTGCTGTATGCATGTGTGCACTTGTGGAGCCTGAAAGTGGGTCTGACTGTCAAGTAGCCGCCATTCTAATGCGCATCCTACTGAAGTCATGTTCTCTCTGCATGAGAGGGTCATCAAGCCTGTGCTTTGAGTCTGTTCTGACTGCGTTCCCCCCAAACAAACCTGTGTTCCCACAATAATGTTAAGTAGTGAACTAATTTTCTGCTTCTGCATGCCTCCTTTCCCTGGGACAGGGTTTCAGGGCATGTATGTGGTCAGAGTATGAATCCATGAACTCCACTTCCCAGCTGAGGTTTTGTTTAAGTACGATTTGAAGTACATTATGATACCAAGCCAAGGAGACAATCAACTGGAAAGATTTAAACTGACGAGTGGTAAAATAACTTTTTATTTCAGCTGTTCTGATATGGTGGTGTTTGGGCTTCTGTTGGGTGTTTCAGACAGGCTTCCGTTTCTTATAAATCATTGGCCCGCTTCCTAGTCCTTCAGAGCAAAACAAACACCCTTCATTTGTTTTAGGACTCCAACAAAGTTGATGTCATTGCTTTAGAATGTATTCCCTGTACCTGCCAGTCACTGAAGAGGTGAGGTCTGTCTGTATGAATAAGAGGAAATGTGTAACCAGCACTGTTAGCCCCAGTCCTGCAGCTGGTGAGCCCAAGAGTAGGAGTGTGTTTCCTCTCAGCCAATTTAACCCTCTGTGTCCTCCCCCCCCTCTCTCCCGCCCAGCTTTGAATGGATCACATTTTGACATGTAGAAGAAACGGTGAGAGAGGTGTATGTATTAACAAACCCAACACCCGCAAGAGGCTGGGTGTGCTGCTTCAGTCTCTGTGAGGATTATTTTGGCTTCTGTTTAAACCTCCTTACCGGCACTTCAAGCACATGCTTGCTAGCCCCACCCTGCACTAACTAGAGCAGCCAGTCATTCCCTTCTAAGGCTCAGGTGGCTTCCTGGTAATGTTTAGCTAATGGATCTAGAGAGGGGGGTGGTCCATCTGTCAGGACCCCTCACAGCTGACTCACAGGAAGTGCTAAAAAGCTTGGCACAGCGCGGACAGCTCCAGGATTCCGCCCCTCCTCCCTGCTTCTGTCTCTGCCTGCATGTGTTACGGGCTTTTTTTTTTTTTTTTAATTTAAAGAACAGTGAACTGATTTGGAAGTTTTAAGAACAGGAGGGATTTCCTTGGTCTTGTCCGTCTGGCAGACTGAAGGATGTATTGCTTGAGACTGTGTTAGACAGCTGTCAGTCTTTATTCCCTCCCTTCTCTCTCCCCCACCCCTTGCTGAATTTGCTTTGTCTGGAGAACAAGGGTGACCATGGTCCAGCGGTTCAGCCTCAGAAGGCAGTTATCAAAGGTAGGTTGCTTCTCCCAGCTGGATTTGTGAAACTATGCTCATTTGTGCCACTTTTCTCTTGCAGATCAGTACAGTCTTTGCTTGTGCAGAGGTGGGCGGGGGTCTGTGTGCCAGAGAAAACCGCTCTGCCTTTTGTTCTTCCCTCTTGACAGACACAAAAGGTTTTTAAAACAAACTGTTAACTGGCAGGCATTGGGCTCTCCTTTTTCTCTTTGCTTGTAAAACCAGAGCCTTTGCTTTGGGACTTGGGTGAGCCTGCTGCTGTATTTTCCTTTTGATTTAATCACCAGTGTGCATGTGTGGTGTGAGGGAAAAGGGGATCTTATTATCATATATTTATATCAGAATGTGAACTGGTGGAAAAGCAAGTCCAGATAGAACCCACGGAGAAGTACTTTTGGGCTATGATAATGTTTTGGTCCTAGCCAAGGGATGTACCTGGTAAAGTAGAAGGCAGCTTTTGCTGTTGCTTCAGCATATGAGGCATGGCTGGTGTGGTGCAAAGAACAAAGGAGTTCTGAATCATTTTTCCCCCTTGCTTTAATTCTTTTGTGTTATACTTTGCCTTTTGGGGAAAATGAATACTAGGCGTATTGGGCATGCAGACAACTTAGTTCAACCAGTCTATGTCTTTAGTTTTCAAAAATATGTTTGGGGAGAAATAAAATGAGGGCCTGATCATCTGGATAGGAGGTTTGGATTAGAAATCTTAAATAGTAGGCATCTTTTGATTAGTAGGGTTTTGAGCCTATAACCAGATATTTTTAATTGAAAAATAAAAACTCTTGAAAAATAAAAGCTTCTTGCCAAAACACCTGCAAAGGTTTTCTTTTGTTCTAAATCAGCTGCTGATCACTACATTTAGGTCAAAATGCACTCCCTGCAGACAGTCTATTGGGAGGGAAGCTTTAAGGTGTGCAGCAAACTGGCATTCTATGTGTCCTTTCTTTAGAGTTCGTCAGCATTTTTGAAATAGCTAAGCAACGAGCACATCAATTATCAATAAAGTAGGGAATCACCAGGGTTTTTAACCGTCCCATAGTTTGATCAGAAGGTCACGAATAAAAACGTTTGTTGGCTCTGTTTAAAAAGAAAGAATCAAAACTTTTCACCATGTAATTTAAATTCCAGTCCTTAATAATTTATTTGGAAGCAATTCTATCATCCTCTGGATCTGGACCTGAAGATCTTATTAATCATAAACCTTTCTTCAAGTTTTTTTCTTACAGAAACAGAGGAAGGTTTTGTACATGGGGAAGTCATAGGCTGATTTACTCATCTGAGAGGAGTGGTGAATTTTCATGATCGATTATTTGCATAGTGTTGGGAGCATGGAGTATGGTCATTGCTTTGGTGCCTAAACAACTATCTGGACATGGTAGCAAACTATGCTTGAATTCTGCTGGGATTTCTGCATGGTCTTGGGAGGGGGCAGAGATTTGTTGACCGCTCCCTTCAATAAGAGACCTCCAGTTCTCCATCTGAGTTAATCCTGGTGGTTCCCCCATCTCCCCAGGAGCAGCATTTTATGGGGTGTTTGGGACTGCCACAGGAGGGGTAAATTGGCGAGAATGGCCCTCTTCCTTTTGCCTGCAGAAATGTAGGGAGGTTCCAGTCCCTATAGCTGTTTGGATGAACTCATATGGCCACTACACGTACATGCATAAACAATCCTATCATTCTATAGCAGATAAGAAAATCTTTGTTTAAGTCCCAGGTGGCCTACAGGTTATATCAGGCATTGCTCTAATATTACACTGCCCCTACAATCCCCATGCATAAGCACTAGAAACTTAGAATAATAGAATCATAGATTTGGAAGGGACCATACAGTCCATCTAGTTTAATGCCCTACTCAGTGCAGGATCAACCTAAAGTATCTGTCCATCTGCAACTCAAAGATTGCCAGCAAGGGGGAGCCCACCTCGCAGCAGCCCACTCCACTGCTGAACCACTCTGACTATGAATAACTCCCTCCTGATATCTGGTCAGTACCTCTCAATGTATATTTCAAAGCCACTACTGTGGCTCCCATCCTCCTCTGCCAACAGGAACATTTCCCCACCTTCTCCCAAGTGACCACCCCCTAAGCACTCAAAGATTGTAATCCTGTCCCCCCTCAACATCCTCCCTCCAGGCTGAATACTCCTAGGTCCCTCAGCCCCCCCCCCCAGGGTTTAGTCCCCAAGCCCCAGACCACCCCCATCGCTCTCCAGTGCACCCTCTTTCTTTAAAACACATACACAGCTCTGAGATTCTTGGGAAACAAATTTCCGTCTCCATAACTGAACTCTCCTTTTTCTTTTTGTCCTTTTGAATTATATAGCATTCTCAGTTGCAGGGAAGCTTAACATAATTCACAAGACTATGGGGAGATGTTGTTGCTTGGTGCTAGTTAGTAAGCCATAGCATTTGAGGAGATTCTTTCAGCTATTGAGGCACTCTCCCCATTGATTGCCATTTGCACAGCATCTGGAGATGGGAATTATTCACAAAGAATCTTTGCAGCTGCCAACTTGTAGCCTTGTGAGATATGAGGAACCCTGTCATTTAATATATTCAATATAAGAAGAAGATTGAGTTGTCCATCTTGCAGTCTGTCTGTATTTGATCCAGTGTTGGTCTCTGGGTAGTATGGGGAGGATGGAAGAGTGCCCTGGTTGCCAAGCACCTATTGCTCAGTAGGTTGCTATTAGAGAGAAGCCTCCTAAGCTGCATGGTTGTAGTACTAACTGCAATAATCCCTGAAAGAACATATCCATGACCAGAGGAATTTAAATAATTATCTGTTTAATTTTAGTATACTATTGGCAATACTTGGCAATACTTAACAGCAACGTTGGAGCACCCCACCCCCACCCCATGCACCTAAGTCCATGTGTGTATGTGTCATATCCTTTCACTAATTCATGCATTATTAGGTTACTTTACATGAACAGACTGGCAAGAGAAATGCTGAAGCTGACAAGAAAATTAACAATAGACTTGTGAATGAGCAGAGATAAGGGATAACAATGTATGTAATGCTCAACATGGGTAAATCCATGGGTACTTAAATCCAGAGCCTGAAGCCATGAACAAACAAGCCAGCCCTTTCAATGAACCTGAGAAAACCTTCAGGTTTGCTGAAAAATCTAAAATCTTAATCACACATACACACATTGTGAAGCAAACCCTTCTCCCCAAAACAACAGAAGCAGTGCCTGCAGTTTTAACAGCAAATGCCCTCATTGGCTGTCGCTAGGCACCCACAACAGTATTGCTAGATTTCTAGCCTTGGCTTCTGTAAATAAAGGTCAGGGGGGACAGGGCCCTTACCAAGACTGTTCTAGCCTTTGAGGGTGGACATATTGGGGCCAGGTCCACTAGCAACCACCAGCAATGCCAATTTACTACCAGACTAGTTGTATGACTTTTCAGGCCCAGGTGCTTGCTCCTGTTCAAAGCAGTATCCCCAAAGAAGCTAGTAAGGTTTATTGGTTAGATTTTCAGAATAGCATCTGGGAGAGTCAGATTAAATCCCCCCCTTTTGCTGTGGAAACTTGCAAAGTGGCATAGGGCCAGTTTTGTATTCTCAATCTAGTCTATGATAGCTAAACTTCAGGTGGAGCCTGGAGATATCCTGGAATCTGATCTTCATAACCTCTGGCATTCTTCAGTTCCCCTGGAGAAAATGTCTATTTCATAGGGTATACTCCATGACATTCTACCCCTACTGAGGTTACCCCAGACCTCACTGTCCCTAGACTTCAACCCCAAATATCCAGGAATTTTCTGAATCTCTGGTTAGCAACCCTAGCCTGACGTATGGAGGAGGAGAGGCAAATATAAGCTGGTTTTGGATTCCTAATGGGAAGAAAGGTGGGATATTAATTAATCAAAGAAAAATAGCTGATGATGGAGGGAGATGAAAGATTGTGAGTGGGGAGGAGAGAGGAAAAGTTAAGGATGTGGGGGCTCTGAGGAAGAGAGAAATACTGTAGAGGAAAGAGATACATGGGCCTGTAAGAGATACACTCTCAGAAGTCCTCGCAGCTTCCCCACTTCACACAACTGTACCGAGCATGGCTGGCATCACACAACTCAGCCCAGTGTCTGCCACACTTCTCAATCAGGCTTTTTCTGGGAAGAGCCTTCCAGAGGGTGGGAAGGAGGGAAAACTGAAGAGAAATCAGACAAAAATTGACTGGCAGGAAGGAACAAAAGAAGGAAAGAGGAAAAGGGGAAAGGCTGTGGAGTTTTTAGGAAAGGGAAAAAGGACCTGTCCCCTACTTGTTGTATGTATATATCTGTAACACAAAATAATTATATATGTGTTTGTGTATGTATATATATATATGGTTATAGATTAGATGAAGAGGCTGGCTTGAAAGACATTTCTTCTACTGCCACCATCTTCGCCTTTTCTAACTCAGATGCTGGTTTGCTGTTCTTCTGTTCTCCTTCCACTGGAAATCTATATGGTGTAATGGTTAGCAGTGGACTCTAATCTGGAGAATCACTCTTCCAACATACAACATTGGGCCAATCAAAGTTCTCTCAGAACTTTCTCAGCCCCACCTGCCTCACAAAGGGACTCTTGTAGGGGGAGGAAGGAAAGTGGCTTTGAGATTCCTTGCGGTAGAGAAAAGCAGGGTATAAACACCAACTGTTCCTCTTGATCTGTAGAGTTTTAATGTTAAACGTCTCCACCAGTGTCAGTTAGTGTTTTGTTCTATCTCATACAGACAATATCAAAAGCTAGCTAGTTTTAATATAGCAGTAGCCTATAATTATTTAAAATGAAAGGAGATATATGCCACTATTCAGAGGTACAACCTCATCTCTGTTGACATTAGAATTAGCCAGTGACATTCCACTTCAGATCTGTTCATCATAGTACCCCAATTGACTCCAAAAGTTTCCCCAAGAAGCTGAAGTCCTGTTTCCCCAGTAATGATTGTATAACTTACGTGGCTGGGATTTTATCACCTCTGCCAAGCCAAACTACTAGCGCCTTAGCTGGACCCAGAGCACCTAGCCACAGTGATCCATGTGACAGTCACCTCTAGACTGGACTTCTGCAACTCGCTCTACGCAGGACTACCCTTATCCTTGATCCGGAAACTACAACTGGTGCAGAATGCTGCGGCCAGGATTCTCACTAAGACATCATGGAGATCTCACATCCAGTCGGTACTCCAAGAACTTGCCTGGCTCCTGATTGAATTCTGGATTAAACTTAAAGTTTTGGTAATCACCCTAAAGGCCATATGCAGTCTGGGCCCAGTGTATCTGAGAGACCTCCTCCCTGCCTATACCCCAACAGAGCTTTATGCTCTGCCACCTCCAACTGGCTGTGGATCCCTGGCCCTAAAGAAGCACATCATATCTCAACAAGGGCCAGAGCCTTTTCAGTCCTGGCCCCTATCTGGTGGAACGAGCTCCCTGAAGAGATCAGGGCCCTGCCTGAACTTCCATAATTCTTCAGAGCTTACAAAAGGGAGCTCCTCCACCAGGCATTTGCTTGAGGCCAACTGACACCCTTCCCCCCCAGACTGAGAGGTCGAAACTACCGAGGGATTGTCAATGTTACTGTTTGTTGAAATGCTGTTCTAGTCGGTATGTTATATCATGATTGTTATCTGTTATATTGTTATGTGTGCTATGTAAATGTTCTACAATATTTTATGTAAACCGCTTGGAGCCATATGTAAGGGTGGTATAAAAATCTAAACAAAAATAAATAAATCAGGGCTCTTGTAAAGTGGTAACAATAATGCAGGATGAAAGAGTTGTCATAATTCCTCACTGCTGTCACCTCTGTCCAGGACTTCACTGTCAAAATTATTCAATTCTCTTGCCCTGACCCTGTGACATCTCTGTGCTGGTTTCCTGTCCACTTCCTGATCTAGTACAAATGTTTAGTCCTTGCCTTAAAAGGCCTTCATTGTCTTGCTTTTCCATTTCTTTGCTCATTGATCCTGATACATCTTGCCCATGGTTTTTGCTTCCCTGGCTCTATCACTCTTAAGCGTTCCTAAAATTTTGCTGTTTTCCATGCTGTCTGCTTAGAACTGCTTCTCAAATCACCTCCTGCTATACAGCACCTCTCTTCAATAAAACCCATATCTTCTCTTACACATTTGGGGCTACCCCTTCATCCCATTTTCCTACTGAAACTAAATCTACCCATGTGTAACAGGAATGAATGCATATTCTTCCCCATTGATCCTCACTTCCACCATCCTTCCCTCCATCTTTATGTCTTAAACTACCTAGGATAGGTACTAGTTATATTGTATTCTGCAAAGTGCCTTCAATATCAGCTCTTATATCTAAAAGTAGGGCAACATATCTGAAGTATCCTTCTCCTGCTGAAAAAAAACCCTGAATGCACCCAATGAAAACTGACTTAATGCCCTATCTGTTAGTTATACAACTTCTTAATATGTTCAGTTTATTGGGCAACCTGTCTGCAACCTAAAATGGAAATATTGAGTTGGATCCAGAGTAAATTTTCCATCAGTGGAATGGAACGTCTTTGTAGCCCCCTGGTGTCTCCAAATTCTGCTCCAGGAGAATTGGTGACCCCAAAGAATAACACGGGGTGGGGGTGTCTTCAGGAGGAAGAGGAATGAGTGAAAGTTGTCAGTTTAGTCTGGATCCAGCCTGTTGTCAGTTACTTGGGAACCATTAAAAATGAAGAGAAGGCACTGTGTGAAGACAAGCCAGAGGGGAAACCATCTCCAAAAGTGCCACATTTTATTTGATTGTTTAGGTGTAAATCTATAGATTGTCTTAGGAAAAGATAACTCATGTGAATCTGCCTTATACTGACTCAGGCCCTCAGTGCCAGCATTTATCTACTCAGACTAATAGCAGTTCTCTGGGGTCTCAAGCAGAGGTTTTTCACATCACCTACTACCTGGTGCTTTTACCTGAAGATGCTGGGGGCAGAACTTAAAACCTTCTGCATGCCCAGGAGGTGCTCTGCCACTGAGTCACGACCTCTCCATGGCCTCATGTTGGATTCTGATAAGATGTGGTGCTTTTTGAGAAGCTAGTTTCTCTTGCTTGTGCCTGTCGCTGATAAACCAGCAAACCTTGTTTGGTGTTTGAGATTTAGATGTTTTTGTGTTCCCTGTGAGAGTTTTGTTGCTTGAAAGCCAACACACACATGGACCCCATTTCTCTAATGGATTAACAAAAGGTATTATTGAAATTATTTTGTGTTAGTTTTTGTGAGATATTTGGTAATATAATATAAACAGCCCTGAGCCTTTGGAAGGGTGGTATGAAAGTGCAATAATAAATAAATAAATAAATAAATAATCTCTTTTCTTAGAAATCAGCAATAGTTCTGCCGAGAAAAGGAGGAACGAGAGTTCTTGTTCATTTCAGGAGATAGTTGAACCTTGGGATTTGACTCCTTGCAACTCCAGGGACATTCAGAAGGAGATTCAAGGCAGAAATTTGCAGAATAAGAATAAATCAGATTGGCTTACTTTCATTTCATTATGCAGTAACTGTTTTTCCTTAAGCTCTAAAGGCAGAATATACAGCTATATCTCTCCATCATGACATAGATACTCTGTGACCTAACTAGAAAGTTTACTTTGGCTGATGTATGTGCAATACGCCCGGTTGCTTAACAATTGTTAAAAGACAGGATTCAGGCAAATACTGACACCAAATCCTTTGTTAACATTAGCAGTGTGGTTAAAGCTTATTAGGGTTCCTCTAGAAATTAATTTTGAAGCCCAAATGGAAGCTACTTGTACATCCTGGTTTAAAGGGAGGTTTCTCTTCTGTGGAGAATTTGTGACCCAGTCCAGAAGGACTGGGGTGGGTAGAAGCACACATTTCCATTGGTTGTGACCCATTTCCCATTGTTTAAGTGACCTAGTGCATATTCAGTTTGAATTTTCCTGCTCATAAGCAGAGTCATAAATGAATGTAGGATGTCCTTCATGATACTGGAGGTGTGTATTCACATGGAGCAGCCTTTTACCGAATCAGATCATTGGTCCATCAAGGTCAGTATTGTCTACTATTCAGACCAGCAGTGGCTCTCTAGGGCCTTAGAAAGAGGTCTTTCACACCACCAACTACCTGATCTTGTTATCTGGACATTGAACCTGGAACCTTCTGCTTGCCAAGCAGATGCTCTACCACTGAACCACAGTCCCTCCCCATGTTCAGATGTTCATATCCCCAGGTGTGTAATTGAGCTGTACAGAGCAACTTTGAGTTGTCAAATATGGGTTTGGTTTATATTACAGGGAGAGGCAATTTCTCTTCCTGGTGCTATTTAGCCTAGTTGGAAGCATCCTCTCCAGCTTTGTTAATGTCTGGGTAGGAATTTGTAAAAACGCATGGATCTGTCTCCTCTTCACTGGACTTTAAAGCAGGAACAGTGAGAGATGTCACTAAAGGATGAGTAACCCTTCTGTGGTCATTTGCCCCCAGTCTATATTCCCCTCACATTTTTTAAATATCATCTTATTCATATCTTAATATGAGTCCATAGAGTTAAAAGTAGTTTGGCCTAACATGTCAGCATTCTGGATCTGTGTTGCTACTATAGTGGAATTTAACTCTGGAAGTTACTGTCCCTGTATTTAAGGCTAGGAAGTTTGCGTCCAGCACAACAGTAAAAACTGAGATAGTATTGGAAGTGAACCTTCAACTCATAGCCCCAAATTCTGGATTGTTCACTTAAAATAAAAGGCTTTCCACCCATATATTATTCAGTGGCTTGGATCGACGGGTAACATTTAAGGGCAGAAGGGCCTTCTGTCAACGCTACTTCTCTCTTATGCAGCAGTGCAACACCCCCCCCCCCAATGTTGCTTGCAGGGGACAGGATCATCAGAACACCATGAGGAAGGAATTGGAAGTCTGTTGTGAGAGGCAGAAATTAGTGAAAAGAACCCCTCCCTTTGTCTGTGGAAATCCTCTGTTGGATCCAAGCCATTATCTTAAGGAATGGGTCATACCAAAAGTATGAGTGTGCTTCGTTGTTGGCTAAGGCAGTAAAAGCTTGTCTATGACATCCCTCCCCACCACCACCCATTTCAAAGGCTGTGATTCTGAGCCTATTCCATATCCAGCTTTTCACAGCACCTTGTTTGAAGGCACTTTCCCAGCTCTGAATTTAGATAGTCTAAAAGTAAATTTCATGAATAAAATCAGCACTGGTCCCAGGGAAGCTCCCAGTCTGACTCAAGCTATAGCTAGCTAACTCTGGTACTTTACTGTTAAAGACTGCCTTGAGTTCAAAGAAATAATGCAGAGAAGAAATGTTTTAAACTATTTATTTACTTCATTTCTACCCCATCTCTGTCCCCAATGGGGACCCAAAGTGGCTTAAAACGTTCTCTATTTTATCATCACAACAGCCCTGTGAGGTAGGCTAGGTTCAGAGTATGTGATCAGTCACCTAGGAAGCTTCCATAGCAGAGTGGTGATTTGAACCTGCAAGTTCCTAGTTCAACACTCTTAACCACTGTTCCACGCTATGCTCTTTCTCTCCAATGCAGCCCCGAAACCGGTGGCATCCCACTACCAAAGAAATTCTAGTCATGCAAATTTTTGCAGTCTAACACTGGAAAAGAAGATCACTGGTCCATCTGGGGATGTGTGTGTGAGAAAAAGAGAGGACGTCAGACCCACCCTTTCTTGCTCTTTGTCCCCCTCTGGGCTTCCCCCTCAATTAAAGATGGAGCTGTCCGTCAAGATCTGTGCCTTTGTGTAGCCTGAGTAGTCTGTGAGTGCAAGTGGGCTGGAGCTTAGATACCTGGGGTTCTCAAAGAGCTTTATCCCACTGAACATCTAATTAATTAGGAAGCACAGAGAGTTAGGAAGCAACTTAAGGAAAGGGGGAAATATAGCAGGATCATCTAGAGAAAACTTGAGCTAGCACTTGATGTGTGTTCTTGCACTCTAAATGTCTCCCCTGCCATCCTTGCTTGAAGGATAGGTCAGTCTCTAGCCATCTATGAGGCGCCTTCCAGAAGTTAACTAGACCAGATGGGGCATGACAAAAACGGATCAATTAATTTCTTTCTTTAGTAGATTTTTGTCCTGCCCTTCTTCCAATTAAGTCAGGGTGGTACTAGCCTCCCCCATTTTACCCTTGAAATCACCCTCTAGGTAAGTCTGGAAACATATGATTAGCCCAAGCTTGCCCTGTGAGCCTCATATCTGAGAGATATTTTGAATTTCCCAGCCTAGTCTCTCACGGTGTACTATATCAAACTGTGCACTAAATCAAACAAACAATATGTATTAGTTATGTGTGGTAGTTGTCTGTGGTTGTATTTATTTCTAAGCAAAATTTGTATCATGCCTTTCTCTCGCAGGACCCAAAGTCAGTTATTAAAAAAATAGATACACTATAAAGCTTACATTTGAAATCGTCTTAAGTTCAAACATGTGGATTCATATCTCCAGACACTTTTTCACTGTGAAAATGAACATAAAATGAAACTGGAATGGAGCTTGTAAATGATATTTTTATTTATAAGGGTATTCTAAAACGCCAGAATCCATGTTGTTTGTTCATAGGTTTTAGCAGTTACTCAAGGGGATACCTGCTAGAGATCACACTTGGAGGCTTTGAAGAAAAGGCTGTACAAAAGCATGTCTTAAAAGACCTAGCTAGCTCTTAATGTATTCCTATCTAGGGAATAGGGGCTTGGAATAGATGATCAATCTGTGTCTGTTTTGGAATCTTTTGATCACGAGCAATGAACATTTTCTCCTAAATTGTTGGCTCAATGGGGCTCTTAGACCATCATTAATGCATAGCTAGTTAGGAAACTTGTCGCTTCATATGTCCACATTTTGAGGGAGCTATTAGCAATTTTTCTAGGAGGGGTGTGTGTGTATGTGTGTGATCTTTAAAACACTTGCAAATTCTTATGTTGCACTTTGCCAACAGTAGTAACAGAAGCGCTTCTGGTTATGAGCAGTACCTTTGTGATATAAATGCAGGAGTACTACTTTTGTTACAGTGGTCTATAGGAACACAGATATCTTAACAGTCATTGCTATTCCACTTGTCAAATCATACCAAAAGTAGCAACTAAGCTACTGTTCTGTATCATCCATTTAAGGCCATATTTGTAGTTGTTGCTGTTCTTTGTCTACAACTCCCCCCCCCCCCCCAAGAGCACTCCGCTCCACTAATACTAACCAGCTGGTTATCCCTGGCTCCAAGGAGGTGCATCTAGCCTCAACCAGGGCCAGGGCATTTTCCATCCGAACTCCCACATCATACTCAGGCCCTGCCGGAACTAGCAAAGCCTGAAGGATAGAGCTCTTTATCCACGCTTTTGGTTGGGGCCAGGGAAATAGCAACTGGGCTTTCCTTATCAAAAAGATGCCTCCTGACCATATTCTAGCTCTGGAGGAAGATAAATTAAGAAGATTTGGTTCTTATATGCCACTTTTCTCTACCAGGAGTTCAAAGCATTTGCCTTCCCCTTCCTCTCCCTACAGCAGACACCCTGTGAGGTGGGTGAAGCTGAGAGAGCCCTGATATTACTGCATGGTCAGAACAGCTTTATCAGTGCTGTGTTGAGCCCAAGGTCACCCAGCATGTAGGGGAGTGGAGAATCAAACCCGGCTCGCCATATTAGAAGTCTGCACTCCTAACCATTACACCAAGCTGGCTCTTAAGACTGCCAGTGCTACTGTTCTGTTTTTAACACCAGATGTTACACTAAATTTTAAATGCATTTTACTTTTTAAAGTAATGTAATTGCTTAAATTTTGTTGCTAGTAACTGCCCTGAGCCGATTCCCTGGATAGGACAGTAAATAAGTCAAATAATCAATATACAAGCAAACAATATCCAGGCAGCTTTCCTGTGAAAGAACATGGCTTTCAGGATGGATGAGATGAGCCATAATATATCTCTATTGTACTCTTGAAGTTGGACTTGTATGCCTATTAATTGATATAAGTGGTGATTTTGATTCCCCCCCCCCCAAAAAAAAAATAGCTGGAGAACAGAAAGCATATTGATGATCTGATGATCATTATTTCCTTTGGCAAAAAAAAAAGTACAGACAGAATTAAGTGCCCAAAGAAATAGTCCCTAAATGAGAACACTTCATCCCTAGAAATTCTGTCTTTGTGTAAGCTATAGCCAGAGTTGTGCCCCAGATTTTGCCATTTTTCATGGTTAATATATCTGCAGAGGGAGGATTTAAGCACTAGCAGTGAATCTCTTGTTTTGAGCCTCATCTTGGGTCACTTTGCCCTCTGATACTTATTTATCATATGGTGTCTGGGTCATGTAGCCAGGAGACCCTGCGTTTGTAAGATTGCCCGGCAGCCGTGTAAGAGTCATTCAGAGGTGGCTTGCTATTGCTTGTCTCCATGTAATCCTCGTTTTCAGATCTTCATTTTCCATGGAGGTCTCCCATCCAAATACTAATTAAGGCTGGCCCTGCTTAGCTTCCGAGATCAGGTGTGCCTGGGCTATCCTCTGACTTCTGATAATTCATCTAGTTATTTGTCCAGAATTCTGCATTTAGACATCCAGAATATGTCTATCATATTTTGACCAACCAAATTATTGTCTTTCATACTTGCTTCTACAGGGTAAATCAAATTCCACTTTTTGTTTTGCTTATAAAACAGTGTCTGATATAGTGTGTGGGCTTTTTGTTCGTTTTTTTGTGTACATTGTTTCTAATGTTTATACTGTTACATCTGTGTAAAGTAAATAAATACGATTAAATGATATCTCATAAAGCTACTTTTAAGGTAATAACTATCTGACCTTTTTTATGTTTTTCCCAATTATGGTATTAATTTGAATACTGCTTTTTCAAAAGCCCCTTAAAAATACTTGAATTTATATTTGGCTAAAAAGAGTACCCCCCCCCCCCCTTAAGCGTTATTTATATGTGCAACATAAGTAGATCAGATACAGAGCAGTTACGACCTGGAAACAGAACTAAAAAGCTGACTACAGTGAAGTTACTGTGTAGCATAGCACCTGTCACCTCAAAGAAATGTGTACTTGCAGTTGTTTAGATCATTGTGTTTCCAAAAGTTTTCACTTAATGAAATATTAACAGAAGCTTTCTGACCACTGAAGCTGTTACAGCTGTCTGACAGCTGCTGTGCGTGGCATCTGTTCCAAGTGGAGAACTGTTGTTCATGTATCATAGCTCAATGTGTAGATTGTCCCAGTCTGAACGATTTGCCATCACAGACTGCTTGAAATGCTTTCGAATGAGCATATAGACATGCTGGGCAACAAAAAGCTATCTGCAGTGGGCTGCTACATGCACATTTCTGCATGGAGAAGTCTCCACGTGGTAGGCATATTATTCTCTGCAGTAGTACTGATTTAGAAAAGGTAGCTTTCTCTTTTGACATAAGCCCAGTTAGTATCAGTTGACCTGTAATAGTAATATACTTCACAGCAGTGAGTATGTTATGAATGTGGAACTGATTAAGAAGGCGTGTTGACATTTTTCAGCGAAAATGTTATTTCGGCTTTTAAAACCTTCCTTTGATATTCTCTCATACTACTTATTTTTGAGGTATTGATACATTGGACCAGTCTTGTGTTAAGACTGGATGAGGTCATGACTCTTACACATAATAGACAATGCTTTTCTCTTATTCTATTAAACTTTATGGAGTCTAAAGGCAACCACGTCTACTTTTAATTGTGAATCCTTGTCTTGATCCACCAGTCTCTCTTTCAAGCTTTCCGGACTAATGGCCAGCCAGTCTGAACGAGGTGGCAGTTGGGGAAAGAAACAGGACAACAAAATAGGAGGAAAATGGGATTGAAAAATATCTTTGGAATGTTAGATAGAACCCTAATAAAGATAATTCTGTTAGCCAGCTCATGAGCAAATGTTTGCCCTAAAAAGAAGTTCACTAGTAAAATAACATGAATCAAGTACTTTTGGGATATTTTATTGGGAACAATAAGGACCTTGTTTAACTATGTGGGAGGCAGTCCTATAGCTCCCCTGGACAATTGAATTGTGACCTTGGATGAGACCCAGGGGTGTTGAGTTTCTGTTTGTACTCTTGAGGCACTCTGAATTCTTTGGGGTTTAGAGAATAAGTATTTGCTTTAAGAAATTACTCTGAACAGGATACAGTAGCGAAGTAATTTAAAATACCTTGTTGATCTAAATGTTCCTTTTCTGTAAAATCTGTTGCTGGGATGGAAAGAAACTAACAATTCATTTCTTATATAACATTGATAAAGTCATATGTGCTTATCAAGAGGGCTGTGGCACAGTGGTAGACAACTGTCACATGCAGGGAGTCCAAGATTGAATTTGAGGCATCACTAATTTTAAAAATAAGGTAATAAGTGTTATGGAAGATCCAATACCTTGGAGACTTGCTGCCAGCCAGGAGAAACTAATGGCTGTGATAGATCAAAAGTCTGACGGAATAAGGCAACTACACGTGTTTAAAAGCTAAATCTTAGAACACCTAGTAAGTTTGTTATACATTTCTAATGTCCCATAAAAACACAAACACGTACACCCATGGGTTATCAGCACTTAAACTTTAAGTCTCAAAGGGCAGTAGAACTAAATTTTGATTTAAATGCATTGGAAAGATAATAAGTCAGAACTTTTTTTAGGTCAGTACATGAAATTTGAAACATTCAAGGGGATATCAGAATAATAAACCATGAGAAATCTGTGATGAATATATTCTACTGTTGAGCTTTTCAGAGTTTCTGATAATATGGAGGGTAGAAAATGAGCAAGTTTGTTTCATTGAAAATGTTCTTATGATCTGGAGTCTTTCAGGATGCTTGATTCAGCTACAAAGTTTCATCCTTATATAATGTGTCTCTGTTGTATAGCTTCTGCTTTACATGCAAACAACCCCTGCTTCTGTGCTCTGGATCACCAGGATCTGGTAGCAGATAATGTGAAAGACCTACATGGAGAAACTGCTGCTAGTCCAGTTAGACCAGGCTTTCTCAACTAAGGGTTCCTTGACAGCCCTGGAAAGGTTTCCTGAATGGGTGGGAGTTAATTTTTAATGTATTTTTAAAATTTGTTAAACATTTATTGGGTGATATAACCATATATGGTTGTGTTGATCTGCTCCCCCCTCCTAAAATAACCAATGATGGGACTGGACGGGGTGAGAAGGGGAGGGGTCCCAGGTGGACTTGTAACCAGCTAGGCTTTCTAACTGTATTCTGCACAATCACGCCACTTCTGTTTTTTTTTGGGTTTTTTTTGAAGCCTAAGAATGTTTTAGGGGTTTCTCAATGGCTAAAAACTTGAGAAAGGCTGAGTTAGATTCGATAGACTAACAGTCTGATTCAGTAAATAATTTTCATGTGAATTTAAATGTGACACAAGTTTGTTTCTTAGTTTAGGAGGTATGAGACAGTGTTCAAGTTACACATTGAGAAATCAACATGGTGCTGTGGTTAAGAGTGGCTTTACTCTGGAAATCAGGTTTTTTAACACACACTTCCATATGAAGCCTGCTTGGCAACCTTGGGCCAGTCTGAGGCCAGCTGTACCGCACAAGATGCATGTTGGTGGAGAGAGGAAGTAAATGCAATTGTAAATCGCTTAGACCCATTATGCACGGGCGTTTTAACGCACATTCGGGGTGGAATGGCGGCGACTAAAATCACCGATAACGCACGGTGCCGGCGGCAACGGGCTGCAGATTCGACGTACGCCGCCGGAAAAGTCGCGTTAGCGGAACGCGGAAGAAACCGCAGCTTCCTTAACAACCAGGGTCCAATCAGACGTGGCGCCGAAGCCGCCACGTGCATAATCGGGGAGTTCCGGGTTCAGCCTCCAGAGTCACAATCGAAGCGGCTGCTGGAACGCGTCGCCAGCGGAGGGCACCCACAAAGGGAACGGGGACAGGCGGCCGGAGATCACAAAGGGGAGGGGAAGCAGGGGAGCCCTGGACGGAACGGGCCGGGGCGGTAAGCTCCAGCGGGGGAGAGGGGCAGCATGTCCCATGAGTGAGGGGAGAGAGACCACCAAAGCGACACCCCACCAGTCCCCGAATCCTCCCCCAACCACAAACGACAGCAGAGACGAGGGTTTGGTTGAAAAATACAAACTTTATAAAACAGTTAAAAAAGTGTACAAAAGTGCAGATGGGAAAACAGTGCAAAAAATACAGTGCAAATACGGGGGACGAGCAAACAGGACACGCGAGGGGGGAAACAATACAAAAGGGGATGACCTAGGGGACCGATGGATCGGGGCAGCAAACAAGGGGAGGGGCGAACTGGGAGGCAACTAAGGGGACACCCGAACCCCCCCAAAGTCCAGCTGCAGGGCGGCGGGTGGTCGACGGCGGGAGCTCACGTGGGCGGCGAGGAGGGTCCGGCAGCAGAGCACTCCGTCGAGGTATCCCCTGTAAAGTGGGCAAGAAAGGCACCCGGTGAGAGCGGCGCCGGTACCAGAGATCCCTACAGAGGGCCATGACGGCAAGGCAGCGCAGAACGGCCAGGCATGTGGCCCGGGTCCGCACAGTCGCCCGTTGCCGCCATACACACCCTCCGGCTGCCGTAACATCCAGAGAGGAGCGCCAGCCTCCGCCCACATCAGGTCCAGAACGTCTGCGTGTGGCGGAGGCGGGCCTGGGGAGCCGGCAGCGATGGCCCTCAGAGCCGCAAAGAAGGCGGCCCTCAGCCGCTCGAATTTCTCCCGGCACTGGCGGGGTGTCCGGGAGTATCCGGCGGTCTCGAGGTAGTTCGAGGCCGCTCGGAACAGGTCGAAACAGTTGACCAGCTGCGGCGTGGTCATGAGGCGGCGTGACGCGCCCATCGCCAGGCAGTGGAGCAAAAAAAGCTCCACAGCCCGGCATTGCCAGCGGCCGCCGTCACGCCGCTCCCTCCACGAACGCAGCATGGTCGAAAGTGACCAGCCCCTCCCAGGGACCGCCCCTTCCCACCACACCCCCCTGGCTTCCGGCCGACAGTATCGCGAGGGGCACGGGGACCGCCCCCGACGTTCCTGGGAAGCCGGCATCCCCCGGACGTACCGACGCGTGCCGCGGCCGCCTATCGCCTATCGCCGGCCACGCTGCCCATGCTCCGTGTAGACCCCGTTGCCGGCCACCTATTTAGTACAAGAGCACGCGGCCATAGTGAGCAGGGAGGCCATGGCAGCGCGCCGTCCGAGGACCCCTGCCCCAGCGCCCGAGGGGCCACCTGCCCCAGCAGATGACTACCCGACCCCTAGCTCGTCGGCATCGGCAAGCACGGGCGAGCAGGGGGGACGGGGCCGTAGCTGGAGGGAGCATGAGGTCGTGGCTCTGCTGGAGGTCTGGGGCGCCCCGGACATCCAAAAGGCCCTTCATGCGTCCCACAGGAACCGGGAGGTGTTCGAACGGGTCTCCAGGGACCTCCGGGCACGAGGGGTCGTTCGCAGCGCCTTGGAATGCCGGACGAAGACCAAGGCGCTGCGGCAAGAGTACTACCGGGTCCGCGAGCATAACGACCGGACGGGAGCCGAGCCAGCCACATGCCCGCACTACCGGAGGCTGGCCGATATCTTGGGGACGCGGGGCAGTGGGCGGCCGCGACGGGTGGCACGGAGCCTCAGTGTGCGGCGTGTTCCCCGGGCGCCCGAGGTGGTGGAGGCTGAGTGGGCGGGCCGGGGACGGCCACCTAAGAGACCGGCATCCGCCGGTGGGGCTCCGCCACGCGTTCCCCCTAGGCAGCGGGAGCCACGGGCAGGTAATGGTCCCGTGTGGGTGGCCGCCTGGGCAGTGGGGTGGGGCGCTACGCCACAGCCAGCCAACCCACACCCTATCTATGGTCCCCACCAGGGCCATCAACGGCGCCGGTATCGCCTGGGGTGGATAGCGACCATGCCGGGCAGACGGACGAGGAGTCGGCCGGGACCCAGGAGACCACGGGTACTATGGGCTGCCAAGCGGGTGGAATGGGTGGTGTGGGAGGCGCGGGAAGGGCTGGCCAGCAGCCCGGTCCCCAGGCGTCTTGGGCCAACGGCGAACTGCCACCCCGGGCCAAGGCGCCGCCCTTCATGTCGCCCGCAGGTGCTGCATGGGGGGATGCCCCGGACAGAAGCCCAGTGTCCCCGAACGTGGGCTCCGAGTCCGAGCAACAGGCGGAGGACTCTCCAGGTGCGTGCGACGGGGCAGAGGGCCAGGGGGGGGGACCCTGGGACGGCCATTCCCCAGCACACGACACCTATTCAAATGCAGGTGGAGGCGGTGGCGACGGCGACGATGGCGAGGAAGGGGAGGGGCCAGCCCTGGACCTCGGGGCGCTCTCAGCCGAGGAGCGCCTGCAACGAGAGCGGCGGCGGCGGCGGCGCGTAGCGCTCCTGACCACGGTCGGAGAACGCCTCTTGGAGCAGGGGCAGGACGAGCTGGCCGAGCGGCGCCGGTTTGAGACTGCCCTGCTGGAGCTCGGAAGGGCGGGGGAAGCGCGGGAACGGGAGGAGTGGGAGGAATTCAAGGTCCTGCTGCGAGAACTTATGGCCGGTCCTGCCGCCTCTCTCGCAACAGCAGCTGGGGCCCTGGAACGCATCGCCACGTCCCTAGAGCGGATGGCACCCCTGGGCGCCGAGCCTCCTGGCGGCGGCGACAACCCACTGGCCGGGGCACCCGCTGCTGCTCCCGTTCCGGTGCTTGTGGAGGCCCCGCTCGCCATGGCACAGGGGGCAAAGGAGGGGGACGGGGACGGGGAGGGGGAGGGGGAGGGGGAGGGGGAGGGAGCGGCCGGGGATCCCCCCCCGCGGCGCCGAGGAAGGGGACGCGGGAGGGCTGCTGCCACGGGCGGGCGGCGGGGGGCGCGGGCAGGGCGGGGTCAGCGACGGCTGTGAGTGGCGCGCCACCCAAGTCTAATAAACGGCCCTTCCGACAGTGGGTCGGGCCGTCACTTCACCTGTCATTCGCTGTCGTCATTCACCGGGCACCCCTTCGCGGCCTCCGCTCGAAGATGTATGCCGCCACGGCGTCCCTGACGCGTTGACCCAGCTGCCGTGTGCGCAGGCGATCCCGGCGAGTAGGCAGCCCCTCCTCCTCGACTTCAATGGTCTCCCTCGGCGGCATTGCCAGACGTAGTTCATGGCCATGTACCTCGCAGATGTTGTGGAGGATGACGCAGGCTATGATCACCGGGGTGACGTTCGCAATGGCAGCCTGCAGGCATGACAGCTGGCAGCGCCAGCGTGCTTTCAGGCGGCCGAACGCCCGTTCCACTACGTTGCGTGCACGGCACAGACGGCCATTGAAGTACGCCTCCACCGCGTCCCGCGGGGGGGCGTAGGGTTTCATGAGCCACCGGCGTTGGGGGTATGCCCGATCTGCTACTATCAGGGCTGGCACGCGGACCGTGCATCGTGACGGTGGGGTTCCCTGGGACGTAAGCCCCAGCGTCCATGGCGGCGCGCAGGTTGGACTGCTGGAAGACGAAAGCGTCGTTCCGCCGGCCACCCCAGCCTGCCTCCGCATCGATGAACCGGCCAGTATGGTCTACTGTCCCCTGGAGAATGACGGAACAGAACCCCTTCCTGTTCCCGTATTCATCGTACCGCCTCCCGGGTGCACGGATGGGGATGTGGCAGCCATCGACGGCCACGATGCAGTGGGGGAACCCTAGGCGGCCGAAACCATCCATGATCTGTGGATGACAGGGGTATTAGGGTTTCCTGCTACTGCCCCATTCTTCTGCCCGCCCATCTGCCGCGCCCTTTGTGCCTACCTCGCCAACCCTGTCTCCCAGGCAAACTACCGTCCGGTAGAGCTCCGCCTCCATCGCCAGACACACCTCCCGTATGATCTCCCCTGCAGTGGCGACCCCAACGCCGAACTGGTGGGCGACGTCCCGATACGTGTCCCCTGTAGCCAGGTACCATAGGGCAATGGCTACCCTTTTCTCTACGGGGATGGGCAGCCTCATGTTGGTGGCTTGTCTCTCCAGTCGGCTCTGTAAGGCTCTCACAAGCTCCTGGAATGTGCTCCGCGTCATCCGGAAGTTATCAATCCAGTGGTCGTCACTCCAGCTGGCTGTCACATAGTTCTCCCACCAGTCCCGGCTGCGCCGCTCAGCCCAGCGGGCCCTCGGAAAGCGCACTGCGGACAGAGCGTGCCACCGGCGGATGGCAGCTCGCCTCCAGGACAGTGAGGCACCCCACCAGAGGCCCGACCTGCGCCATGCCTCCTTGGCTCGGTGCCCCCTCCGCTGGCGTCGACGGCGATGCTGTTGACGGCCAGCCGTGGCCATGGCCACCATTAGGGTCTGTACACCGCTTATTAGGGTAGTCACGGCTGCTGCCACCTCTGCGACTGCCCCCACCGCTGCCCTGGACTCCATCTCGGTACTGCAGCTCACGGCCACGGCGCTCCCTCCCTCCCCCTCCCTGACCGTTACAACCGGCAGGACTGCGCCTGCGCAGGTTGCTTCCGCCCTTCCAGCCCTTGACCTCCGGCGCAGCGGCCGCTTGCCGGCGCAGCGCCGCCCTCGCCTCGGTCCTTCGCGCCGCATCGGCGCCTCGACACCCGCCGCTCCGGATTTTGCCGCCGTCGCACCCCGCCCCGTGCATAACCGGTATACGTCGCGTCTTCCCCCTCCGCGTTTTCCACGTGACCCGAAATCGCCGTTTCGGCGGCCGTGCATAATGGGCCTTAGAGATACCTTAGGATAGAGAAGATCCCTATTTTTATATGTATTATACATTTTATGCCAATAAAAGGTTACTGACTGACTGACTGACTGGATAGAGAAGATCAGGATATAAAAAACAAGCTTCAAAATTACAGACAAGAATTTAAGATTCAAATCCAGTGGCACCCTAAAGAGCAACAGGATTTCCCAGGGGATACGCATTGCAGAGTCAAAGCTCCCTTCATCTGGGTACCGAAGACACTGAAAACTGTTGATGACCTAATATTAGCATGCCACAGAACTGTGTGTGATATGTCATGGATGTCGTTCTCATCTATTGAGTGAGTAGAGATAGTAACTCATCTACTTCAGTAGAAATTTTCTGTTGTCTACAGAGGTCAAAACTTCATTTAGATTATTCCTGTATAGTCAGTCAGGTGAATTCAGAACTTAATTCTTAACATTTAATTATATTGTTTCTTGTGGTTCTATCTCTATTTGTCTGTGTAGAAATCAATAAAACATACATGTACTCTCTCACAGAAACCCTAGGAATAATCACTTGAAAACACTACCAGGTCAAAGTCAAACTTCCTGTTTCCTCTGTGATGGGAGGTACCCTCCCCTCATCTTCTTGCCTCGCATGGGCGAGCAGGGCTGATGGGTCTCCTATTTTTTTGATTGCATAGAGAATAGTGGGTACTGAAAACTTTCTTGCTGTTTTTGTTAATGTTAGAGTTAAAGTTGTCATTATAGTTATAATTGTAGTTCTAGTTAGAGATTACAAAAAAGAGGGGAAATTTAAAGCCATGTAGAGACACAGACACCATTTTTTAATTCAGCACCCAGAGCAGCTGCTGGGGAACAAAAGGCATCTTTCTGCAGCCATGGCGTGTTGTGGCCACCATTTTGAAACTCGAGAGCACTTGGAGCGGCCTCTTTGTAGAACTCTGGCTCCAGGGGACAATATGGATAGAGGAGATAGCCTAGGTATAAAATGCAGTTTGCCAGACATGCAAGTTGTCTTCAGACTTTCCATAATTGGAGGTATATGATGAACTTGCAATCAGTGATCAAGATTGCCATCCATCAATAATCTGATGAATTTCATTGGTTATGAAAGTGCCTCATATAGTTAAATGGGCCTGAAATAAGATTTTGTTAGCGGGAGGGAGGCTTTGAATTAAAAGGTACACACTGAGCGGGGTTTGTGTGAGTGTGTCAGAACCCAGAGAGGAGCCAATCAGCTTAACTCTTATGCACGAGGGATGGTGACATCACCTAGTGTGCTTGCATCCATGGGCACTGTTCTGATCCATGGAAAAGATCTTCATTGTGCTGGGATTGAGGGATGCTAGTTGTCTGTTCACCTGGTGTGTTTTGTTCTTGCCCTGACTCTCTAATTATGTGTCTGAGCTAAATAGAATACTTGGTCAGTTCTGATTAGAGCAAGGTTTGTTGGTAGCCAGTTGATCTGAAGGCAACTATGTTTGTGGTGCTTCTGTAGCCTTATACATACATCCTTTGTATACATAGGTGTATTGCCTTCTCTATTGCCTGAATCTCTCCATAGTTTATCGAAAGTATGTTGGTTTATGTTGGAACTAGTTTCAAAGCCCCTTTATAAAAAGGGGTTTTGAAAGGGGAGAAGGCGCGTGAGTCCGGCAGGGAGGGAACCCCCAGCAGCCGCGCTTTGCGCGACTGCCGGGGGTTCCCTCGGGCGGCGGTCTGACGCGGTGAGAGGCGCTTCACGCCTCTCACCGCGTCAGTCCAGGAGCAACTGCGAGCCGCGCTGCGCGCGGCTCGCAGTTGCTCAGGCTGGGAATTGGAGGGACCAATCGGCAGGCGCTTCGCTTCGCTTCGCTTCACTTCGCGCCTGCCGATTGGTCCCTCCGATTGTCTGTCGTGAGGAAGGGTCCAACCTGGACCCTTCCTCATCACGGACAAAGCCCACCTCTAGGGGGCTTAACGAATTATTTAGTCCGTGGCGCCACGGGCTGTTTAAAGATAAAGATGGCGCCCGTGGCGCCACGGGCTGTTTAAAGATGTTAAGCTTTGAAAGATGATGGGTGTAATGTGTGAATATGAATTGAAAAGATGTGATAATTCAAACATCTTTTATATTTGCAAATTACCACTTTGTGGGCTGAATATGTTAATGTTGAGTAGAGTACAAATTCTCTTGTAAAAATTATGCAGTGTGAATGTTGTTGCTTTTAACTTGCTTACATGCAACCAGGGTGATATTTCCAATTTGTTTTCTTGTAGGCTAGCATTTAATTTGAGAGTGCATATGGATAGATACCCTGGCTGATACAGCCCTTTACATGATCATAAGACTCAGTAGTGTGCAGTAATGCAATGACTTGAGCTGTGAAACAGTTCAGTATGTTTCTTCATATAGTTACGTGGGATTGAAGGAGAAGGAAACATTCCTTTTCTATTATAGCAGAGGTATTTGCCAGTGATGGTGGTCCTTCAGTTTTAAATCAGACAAACAATCTAAATTTGGCTGTGTGAAAAGTAAAAACTTTAAAGAAAAAATCATGTGGCTGTTTTCCCATTCTAACTTGCAGGTGCTGCATATTGATGGTTGACAACTGCATTTGAGAGCCAGCTTGGTGTAGTGGCTAAGATGGCAGCATCTAATCTGGAGAACTGGGGACCCCCCCAAAAAACAAACAAACAAACAAACAGCTCTTTTTCTTCTATCTAATCTGTTCTTAATTACAAGTTGCAATATAGGAAAAAACTTTCAGCATACTAGTAAGCGAGATCCTGAATAAGGAAAATGTGATTCTTTGAATACAAGATGCCAGGTTTTTAAAATGACCAATGCCTTCAGTGAACAGACTAGTGTATTACATTGTTCTTCTGACTGTGTGTCTAGTAAGGCCCAGCTCTGAGTCTTTAGTCTTAATAAAAGAAATATATGACATTTTTGCCTTATTTCTGGCTGACATTCTATAGAATTTCCTACTTCATTGCTTCAGAGTCATGAATCTGAGAAATGATGGCCAATTCCCCTTTCTGCCTTCCGGCAGGGACATCACAACCTCATTAATGGTATTCACAAATGTAGCTTCTAAAATGTTTAACTTTCTTACCTTCTAATAGTTCCTTTGGTTTTATTGACAAGATAGTCTACAAATTGTTTCTTCAGGCATCTTGTGTGACTTTGATATAGAGCTGAAAATAATTCTTAGCTGCCACTGTCTAGGTTCTTCCAGTTGTCTGTTGAGGGAGTCTTGTAAAGGGCAAAGAAGAGAAGTGTCTCTTCAGAACTTAGTTCTGTTAAATAATAAATTTAAAGATTAATATAGGCAATGACATTCTGCACCTGAACTCAGCAGCTGTAGAAACAAACAACAAAAACACATCCTTTCCGATTTTGTGGTCTTTCAGTAAACTAAGTATTCCTTACCTAGGAGAATGGTATGAGCAAGTAATAACATTTGTTGAAGAAGAATAGACAACAGATGTTTTTGGAGACTTGTATGGTGGCAGATAATTAATCAACACAATGTGTATTCTTCATTAGCTGTGAAATGACCCTGGTTTTATGTTAGTGGCTTGCATTCTCTTAAAGGGAATTCAAGATAGCCTGTCTTGAAACAACAGTAAATTTTATTCCCTATAGTGCTAGACCCAGTTCTAGTTAATTCCCTACAACCTGGACTGCATATTAATGCCTGTTTTTATTTCATACTCCACCCCCTCCTTGCACCCTAATAAGTCAAGTTTGTTTCAGTGAGATTTTTCCATTAGCACATTTTGATGATTTACTGGGTTGATAATTAACAGAGGCTATTACTTCAGCAAATATAATCATTCTTCATTTCTTCTAGCTTCATAAAAACTATCCAGGTGTAATATGCACACTTGTGATCTCTGCACAATGCATATAATGTGATATATATAAAAGTGTGCTACGGCCATCTTTATTTTGTGAAAGGTGAAACCTTCTTTAGCAATCTAATTATATTTGCAAATTGCTTCTAATTCATTTTTTTAAGTCTAGAACAATTAATGAAAGAACCCAGTATTGCCTGGCTTTCTGGTATGATGTAAAGGATGGTTGATAAAGCAGTTTAGTTTCTGTGGCAGTATAGCTTTTCAAGTTGTGTGTGCTTGAAGCTAATTTGTTCTCTTACAAAATTGTACAAATTGGAGGAAATTGCATTAGGTTCTTTTTCCCAAAGAGGGAAACCAATATGATTTCACATTCCATCTTGGTTTCTAATACTGTTCAGAAAGCAGCTATAAATAGTAACAAGTCTGTGCATTATGCAGCTATTATTTCTGCACAAAGTGCATATTCAGTCCTTTCCTAGACTTGTTCATTGTGCACTATTCTCTGAATAATAAAGAATGGCTGACTCAGATTGCTGTGGACACAGACAAAGAAAGAAAATGCCACATTCTATTGTCTGGATTGTTTAAATCCAATTCTTTTGATAGAATTCTTTAGCTACTCATATTTCTGTGGAGGTTTACCTTGTCTAAACATTATCAAAACCGAACTTTACAACCATACAGAGTGACTGCTTGTTTCCCCCCCCTCCATAGTGCATGTTCTCTATTATTTAACTTCTCACCTTATTTTCTATCTTCATGGATGAGTCTAAACTGACTTGTAGTTTCCCCTGGAACAGGGGGTCAGTGTTCTGTCTATAATAGTCTCAGTGTGAAGACCAAGCAATGAGCATGTTCTGTATACAGCAAGCGTTAGAGCATGATGAGAGTTTTTCCTACCTGAGATACTGGTGGCTGCTTCTATATGTGCAGTGCTACAGATAAGCCAAAAATCAGCTCTTCCAAGTTTCTTTTTGAGGTTTTCTTTTTGGGTGGGGGGTGGGGGAGGGAAACCAACTTGATTCTGCTACTGTAGGCAGCCACTGAGAAACCTGTCTTTCTGTCTCTGAATACTTGAAAATGTACCAAGTAAAACAGTATTGAGATTGGAGTGGTGGTATGCTTCATGCCCCAGACTTGGAACATGAATCCTGCCTTTTAATAAGCAGATAGTGAGCTAAGCAGTGGTGATAGCATACAGGCATAGGAGTCCCCAAGCCTTTTTACACCCTTGACCCATGAGGGAAGCTTTGCAAAGCTACCTAGATATTTATGTCTTAAGGAGTGTGTGTGTGTGTGTGTGTGTGTGTGTGTGTGTGATTTGACTGATCTGTTGAAAGCCTTAAATCTCATGTTGTAACATCCTATATTTTGTTAATGTATATTGAATGTTGCAAAAATTTAAAATATTCTTTAAATTTCCTCTGGCAAGTTCTGTAGTATGAGATTTTGAACCTGCAAAAAGTAAGCTAGTAATGAAAACTTTTTAAAAATTCAGAAAATGTTGCAAGTTGGTTGTGGGTGGATGATAGAAAATTGTCATTCATTAACAATTGCTGAAATGTCATTACTGTTGATATTTATTTATTTATTTATTACATTAATATATCGCTGCTTCCAGCAAGCTGGCTCATGGCAGTTCACATCATATAAAAACATTGCATAAAATTTCCAAATATTTTAACATTCCTAAAATTCCCCATAAAATCATACCTTTACACAACCTCTACAACAACAGTTAACATAACAATACAGTTAGCATTTAATAATTTACAATTAAACAATCAAACTATCAAGATGGCGTTAGTAACACCCAATTCTTCCCAGGCATCAGTAGGGTCGTAGCACAACTGATGGAAAAGGGATAGAGGATAGATGTCCTTCATCCAGGCACAATGGGAACCCTGGCACAATGGGAGGGAGGTGACCTAATCATATACCTCAGAGCCTCCACCCAGCCTCAACCAAATGCTCAGCGGAAGAGCTCCATTTTGCAGGCCCTGCGGAACTTTGAGAGCTCCAAACAACTGGCAAATGACTGGGGGGGGGGAGATGTCTAGCCATCCATCCATCAGGTGATAGAGCCAGGTGTCATCCGCAGGTGGTGACGCCCTAGCCCATAATTCCATGCCAACTGGGCAAGAGGGCACATATAGATGTTAAACAATGTAGGGGAGAGCATTGCTCCCTGTGGCATGCTGCACAGCAATACAAAGGAATCAGAAAAACACCGCAACCCTCTGTGACCTGTTCTTAAGGAAGGAGGTCAGCCATTTATTGACCGTTCCCTCTATCCCTGTGTCAGCAAGACAGTGAACCTGCGACTCATGAACGACCACATCAAATGCAGCCAATAGATCTAATAATATGAGTATAGCTGATCTGCCTCATTCCAGTTAACGCCGGAGGTCATCCATCAAGGCGACCAACACGGTCTCCACCCCATGGCCAGGATGAAAGCTAAACTGGTATGGGTCCAGGTTTTCTCTAAAAATGCCAGGAGCTGGTCTGCAGCAGCCCTTTCAACCACCTTACCCAGGAACGGCAAATGTGAAATTGGCCAGTAGCTGACTGGGTCCCACGGATCCAGCAATAGTTTTTTCAAATGAGGGTGAATCTCTACCACCTTGAGCCTATGAGGGAACTCTCTCAATGAAAGGGAGAGATTGACAGTATCCCTCAGGGGTTCACTTATTTGCCTGTCTCCTGACTTGAGAAACCAGGATGGACAGGGATCAAGGGGGCAAGTGGTCGCTCTCACTGACCCTAGCAATATGTCCTCTTCGGGTAAAGAGAGCTGCCTGAAGCCATTGGACCTATTCCCCCGCAATGGCCACGGAGCTTCCAGTTCACAAATTGTATCCACCATGGCAGTAAGGTCATGGTGGAGTAACAAGATTTTGTCTGCAAAATAGCTTGCAAAAGCCTCACATCCTAATTCCAATTCACTACTATTTTGTCACCCTTCCTCGAAGGCAGTAAAAGTCTGAACTACCCTAAACAATTGGGCCGGGCGAGAACTAGCAGACGCAATTCCCGCAGCAATATCATCACAGTTTGTCGCTTTCACCGCCATCTCCTACGCCCTCATAAGCGTACCATCTTGTCACGAGTCTTCCGCCACACTCGCTCTAGCCATCTAACCTCCCTCTTCCTTTCCCGAAGCTCCTCGGTAAACCAAGGAGCCTGCTTGAGGCAAGGGCAGAGAGGGTGCTCAGGAGCAATCTCATCAGTAGTGGCCAGGAGGCAGGACTGCCAGTCCACCACTAAAGCCTCTAACAAGACGCTGGAGGGCGTCAGGTCCCGCAGAACATTCAGGAATCCTTTGGATTCCATAAGTCTCCACGGGCGGACTAAAATGCGTCCGTCATTCAAACAGGGAGGGGGTGGTATCTGGAGCCAACATGTACTATATCCACACAACAATTTCAATATGAAGGATATGCAGCCTGGAAGAAAAACAGCATTTTTTCCAGATATAAAACCTCTAGTGTTATAAAATGAAACATGCACAAATATCAGGTAAGGAATAACTGCATGCTTATTGCAGGGGGGAGGGATGCGCGCCCAGTGGTGCGCCGGCCCTCATGCCTCCCTCCCGCCGCAGCCTGGTACCGAGGGCTTTGCGGTCCGGGGGTTGGGGAACACTGCTCTAGAGGATCAATGAGATATTATATACTGTATCATGTCAAGGTAGATCTGACAAAATACTGGTATATTGGGGAACAGGGCTTATTGCACAAAATGATAAACCAAGAAACTGCAGCTACCAGCAGTGTTTTCATGTGTCTTGGTATTTTAACTTCTGAATTTGCTATCTACTTTACTTGCCACTTCATTGAACAGTTTTTATTTGTATGGAAATACCAACTGAAACCATTGTGGAATATAGAAGAGCCACCCTCTTCTGAAAGGAAAGACAGGGGAAGTTGAAGGTTTTTTCCTTGCTGCAATTGAAATTTCAATTTAAAGTTATTCCCTGTTCTGAGATAATAAAACTGTTTTAATCTCTCTGCAAACACTTCAGATTGGCTTTCATTGTACTTGCCTTTGGGAAGCCATTGAAAGTGAGATAATGCTTATCGGCGCTGTTATAATGTGAAGATTTACAATGATACTTCAAAAAGCCATTCAGAACTTTAATAGATAGTAATTTGAGAGTGGTTTTTACAAGAAATTGTCTTAAATCTTCATTATAAAGGCTGTACAATGCAGTTGTCGTGCTTCTTTTGTCAGTTGTTTGTTCAAGTGCTCTCGCCATAGATTGGATCAGTATAATTTGCAGATGGCTTAAGAGATTTTCTTCTGTTACTAATGAAAAATACATAGCTGTAAAGTTTAGCTTTAAAAAAACAAGTGTGTGCTGTTTTAAATATGTATTTATTTTTATGTGATGTAATACATTGATGTGCTTCCAATATGCTGAGCCTGTTGAAATTCTTGCCAAGCTCTGACTCATTTGTGGGGAAGGAAGAGGCTATCTGTTAATGCCTCTGACTTTACATCCCCCAAATCTCTGCTAATGGGTCAGTCTGTAAGCTTTTCTGTGATGCACTGGCTCCCTCTGGTCGATGGGTAAGGAAATGAAGGCAACGGAAAAATCCCTTCCTTTTGCACCTTCCCCCTTGCCATGATTTGCAAATGCACACATTCTTTCTTGCACACTTACACATAAGCCACCCACTAAAGTTGTGAAATTCTTGACCAGTATGGTCAGCAGAGAATAAGCAGGAGAAGTGCAGAGGAACTTAGTAGACAAATGTGGAGAGATGTGGAGTTGTAGTAGTGTTGCTTAGCTTGGTGACTGACAGAATGGGGATGAAATAATGGATAAAATTGGCTCTTTAGTCCATTTAGCTGTTCGAATTCGTGAACAGAATTAATAAAGTGGGGCATGGGCCAGGAGGCATCAAAGGTTCATTGGATGTTTGTGTTGTATGAATAAATGACAGGAATGTGAAGGCAGCTTAAGTGGTGTCCAAAAATGAAAATCAATCTAAGGAAGCAAGCGAATCAATGGGATGCAAGCCATGGATTAACAAAAAGTAGACCATGGGGAAGGTGGACTTTGTGCAGTGCTGAAGGAGATGATGGGAGAGTTGACCAGAAGGTATTTCACAGCAGAATGCCTATAGCAGGCTTTGACAAATTTTCTTTGGATCTTGGAGCCAGCCCAAAATATTAGGGGCCAAATTTATCCATAACAAATATAATAGTTGCAGTGTCCTGCAGTTGCCTCAAGGAAGTCTTTGAAGAAGCAACTGTTGTCATGTCTGGATTTCCCCTCATTATTTCCTTATTTAAAAACTAAGACCACCTTTTCAGCTGTGCATGTGTCAAGCCATAAAGTTACATGCCTACAAATAATTTTAAATATTATCAGCTGTTTTAAAAGGAACATCTTTCTATATCCATTTATAAACCAAACTGAGCAGCATATTAATCAAAAGATAGCACTGTTTTGAGAAAAGCTTGTAAAATGGATTTCTGTAAATTTTTCTGTGTTTAATTCATTGCCATCTTTCAAAATGACTGTCAAACAAGCAAAAGTTAAAATCTGTAAAACAAAACCCCACAAAAGCCCTCCTCCTTGGAATAGGAGTAGTCTCTGCAAGTAAGTTCATTCCAGTGTTTTAATGGAATCAAACACACTATAGTTTTAAATGTTCTGATTGATTTAATGCTTAATGTTCTGTACATGATGTTTGTATCGCTGTCTCAACCCCCTGAGCTGGCATCTGGGAGGGGCAGTCATAGAAATCCAATCCAGATAAAAATAACAATGAACTCTTATACTCCAGCAGTAACACAAAACAAGCTTGCAGTAAACTTTATCAAACAGGTTTTAAAAAGCCATAGAAATAATGATAAATGACTGAGTTTCTGAAACCGTCTTCATTCTAGTAAGATAGTATATAATAGACTAGTAAAAAAGCCCATTGTATCCGAAATACAATGGGCGCTAGCAGGCTGGGGCAGAGTAAAAGGTGGCTTACCGTTGAGCGGGCGGGCTCCCTCGCGGCGTCTTCTAGCTGGCGGCCATTTTCTTGATGGAGGTGGCGTGTAGTCCGATGCTGGAGGCTCCCTTGTGCTGCGGCTTGATGCGGCGAGAGGCGCTTCGTGCCTCTCGCTGCGTCAAGCCACCGGCAAGGAAGCAGTTGCTCGCAGTTGCTTCCTTGTTGCTTCCTTGCGCGGCTCGCAGTTGCTTCCTTGTTAGTAGGGTAAAGTTCATAATAGATTCTGGATTTTAAGTGGGGGAGTTCCTGTGATGCCAATTCATTATTGAAGGACTAAAGAATTTTTTTTTCAGGGGGAAAGATGATAACGCAAACACTTGCATCTGTATTATGAATGTCTTATGCACTCCATTCTAATGCAGTAGGGGATCCGTTTTGTGCTGACAGCTATATCGGATTGGATTAGCAAAGTATGACATAAAGTGAGGGTCAAGACTATTGAGTTTCCTTTCTGGAACTGAGTTGGTGTGCTCACATTCTGCATGGCTCTTTAATATTTCATGAGTGGGCTTTTACAGCAGAAATATGTTGCTTGATGTCTGAAAGGTAGCATGCTCCCCCTACTGACGTAACTTCCATTTTTTTTTTACTAAATAGTCTTTTTCAGGCATGCAAGGCGGGAAAGCAAAAGGAATGATGTTACCCTTTCTGCATAGTGTACAAGTTGCATAAATAGTGAAGACAGTGTCAATGCTGTGAAAACTAGCAAGTATGATTTGGTATATGCTGGCTTCCAAGAATTTAACATAATAAAATGAAAGCTGCTTAACGTATTCAGCACCATTCCCTTTATTTCATGTGTTCTTTTTGCATTTAAGGCACTTTTTTTGTTTGCATTTTGATAGTATTTCTTTATTTTATCTAAATATTGCAAAAATACAAGGACTTTCTTACTTCATTCTATGGGTGTTCTCGAACAAAAGACCACGTTTGTGATCATTATCTTTGCTCACCCATATCGGTCAGGTTTTTATTAAGTGTGCTGGGACCAATGGCCCACTAAAGAGTACCACTCCTAATAACAAACAAGCACCTAACTAAAATCTTGCATGTCTCACAATATGAGTGTTGGTCAAATTCTCCACAACTTTGTTTATTTGTTTACGAATGCTTTAAGTTTTGTCCTCTTATGGCAAACAGTGCAGTGTTTCCATTGCATGAAATATTTAATATTAGGCTATTATTCCTACCCTTACTCTTACAATAGACAATTCAGTGCCAACTTCTGAGTAGCATGACTCTTGCATTTTTAATACCTCCCTTCCACAGAAATAAATCGAGCAGTATTAAAGTAAATGAGTTAGAAAATCCGTTCAAATAAAATGACATCAAGTTTAAAAGTACCCGAGGGGGAGAGCGGAGATAAATTCTGACCTAAAGCTTTGTTTAAACATTTTGCTTATTGTCTGTAATTATAGGCAGGAGAAGCGTGTGTAGAAATGCAAGTCTGTGGCTCCAGCAGCTCCTCCAAAGGTCATGGCCAGAGTCTGGGCCCTTCCATCCTACTTAGAAAGTATCTGTCTTGTGGCCAAAGGCCTTAATGCTCTGGAAGGTTAATATTAATACTGTTAATTATTTATAAGTAATCATATCATAAACAAATCTCATATTTATAGCTCCCATTCAGCGTATGTGGCATTGAAAACCTTAACACTTGCATGTCTGTGGGGTGTCTTTATTTATTCATCAGCTTCCCGTTTTTGTGTTAAATGTAATGGATTCCTGGCTTTGGGGAATAAGAATATCTATTAACTATATCAGGGGTAGTCAAACTGCGGCCCTCCAGATGTCCATGGACTACAATTCCCAGGAGCTCCCTGCCAGCATTCGCTGGCAGGGGGCTCCTAGGAATTGTAGTCCATGGACATCTGGAGGGCCGCAGTTTGACTACCCCTGAACTATATACTGTAGCATTTAGGATATGAACCTGAGCCAGTACTTGTAACCAGGCATTTAATAGTTTAGGACTGTTGTACTCAGGCAGCTTACATTGCTACAAGTGTACCTTTTGTGATGTGCACCACATGTCTTTCTGTTGTGAATACACCTCACTTTCCCAGTGTTGCATGAGATGCTAGCTCATCGTTTGTGCTTGGGAGAATAACGTACCCACTACTAGGGATGAGCATTATTTGGAAGCACCATATCTGGAAAACTTGTTAATTTTTCTAATGTTATTTATTTGTGCCCCTTTACTGCCCACAATTTCAGCTCCATCCTTTCTGTTCTAAATTTTAAGTGCATGTTACCTCACTTCAACTCTGCCGTGCCATTAGAATGAGATCCATGTTAAGATTAAACAATTTGGGTATACTTATCCGGATAAAGTGACATAAAGTCAGCAAAAATGCGTACCTTTCTACTCCCATAAAAAAAAAAAAGAAAGGTTCTGGGTAGATGCAAACCATGTCAGCCCTAAAATACTTGGGTCAGAGGCCTGGAGCTCTAGTAAAGGTTTGTTAGAGAAAATATTGCAGAAATCAGTATGCTGAAGGGAACATTTTCAGTTGTCATTTAATGCAATGTAAAATTGCACCCCAGTTTATAGAACTTGGTCAGGTACTGTGAGATATAGCCAGAGTTTTCCTACTGCAACAAATGGGTTCCACTGGACTCCTTAAAGCCTGCCAAATCTTACTCTGATTTAAGTTTTCATGGATTGGAGTCTACTCTTTCTGAGGGAATAGTTTCTGGATGGCTAGTTTGAGATAAGGTTGCCACACTGATTATTTCTTTGAACATGCTGAGCAGAGATTATTAGAGTGCTTCAATCTTGTCCCTTTACTTTTATGTGGAATTATTCTACTTTTGTTGTGCGTGAAACAACTTGTGTATACTGATGTTGCTGTTCTCCATTATGCAAAAGCCACCTCTTGGGAGAAGCTGTTCTGCTTCTGTCAAGGCCTCCACGGGCCAAGGCTGATAATGTTTAGGCAGCCGCATTGAGTTCTGAAACGCGATTTATGCTTAATTATCCTTTACAGCACTCCCTTGTTTTTCTGTTCAAGTGAATGATAGGTTTTGCCCCCCTGAATATTTGAAAACATACACTGACAGATCTGGGTAGTTTGTCAACATTTCCTTTACTGGCATTTGTCCAAGTACATCTTCAAGTGAAGCTTGGTGCGTGAAGGTTATGGTTTTCAAAAATCTTAAGTCTGGAGAATGTAATTGGTACTATGCATAGTTTGTCCGGTGTGACAGTACAGATGCTGAAATACTTTTCTCACAGCATTGATCTACTTGGATATTTTAAACGGGGTTGAAATGTAGATAGATTAAAACACACCCCCTTTCCACATACAAGCAAGCCTTTGTTTTGAGCTCTAGAGAATCGAGGAAGCTAGCAAATAGTTGTTCTAATTTTTTTAGCAAGCAACAAGTTGGCCTCTTAAGCTTTATCAGAGAAGTGATGTGCTGTAAAAGAGTGGCAAGAGAAACAGGCCTCCCAGGACCGAAGATGTTTGGCAACCTCACTCAAGGGATTGATCACTGTATCTTTAGACTCATCTTCTATAACGATTCTATGCGATTAGAAGCCTAGTTGAACAATAATAATAGCTTTACACCACTGACTTGGATATTTAATGGAACTCAGCAGTGTAATGTGATGGGAGCATCAGTATGACCAGTAAAGGAATCAAGGAAGGGAAGCTGCTTTGACGTTAGAAGCCATGTCCTGCAAACCTGCAAAGAGAGAGGTGAGTTGGAGCAGGCTGGTCACATCACGCATACATAAATTGCATGGTTGCAGGTGTCTTTCTCATCTCCCTCTTCCACTTTCTCTCCCACTCTCTCACTTTAACTGGTACGCCCTTTGGCTGTTCAGTGTTTGTTATTTGTTTCCTCCGCCAGCATCAAAGTCATACAAGAAAAAAACGGTAGGGTATTTATTCTGTTGACAGTTCAGACTAAGAACTAGGATTATGAAAAAGTTTCTCTCCAAAATGTCTGGCAACTGAAAACTCCACGTAGGTTGCCAACTCACTTTTCCATCTTGTGCCATTGTTGCTAATCAGGAAAAAAAAACTCCAGTCAGGAATGCTCAACTGCAAAGTGCTTTCCAATCACAAATTAAGATCTGCTTGTCTCTATTAATATTACCAGCTTTTAAAAAGTTTTTTGAAGGGCTCGTGTGCCTTTAACACATGCCTGACATGAAGGAAATGTATCTAGTAAAGCTATTTGGCTTGGGAAGAACAGCTTCACTTCTAATATTTCTGCATAGCAGGGGCTTATGAAAAGGTGCAGGCACCCTGCCTAAAAAGACAGGGAGGTAACTGTAGCTGTATCCAGTCCTAAAACAGTAGGAATGGGTCCACAGGAACTGCATTCCCTAGGAGGAAAGGAGGGGTTGTTTTTTGGGGGGAGAGAGGTGGTTGTGATACCACTGTGATTGATAAGTACAAGAACCCAGTAGCACCTTAAAGACTCTTACACTTTTTTACTGCTTTGGAGGGACTAACATGGCTTGCTCTATCTCCATTAGAAAGTACTAAATGATTGTCTTACTAAAATGTTTGTTTTAATATGGCTGAGAATCATTCAGATTCTTAATGAAGTGTGTAGAGGGGCAAGACTATGTTGAACCCTAATGCTTGTCTCAGGTTGTCTCTCCTTCCAGTTTTAGAGATTGTAGGAAATAAATGCATCTAGCCAGTGAGCTCTAATTACCAATGAAAATCCTAGTAAATGACTTTAAGGTGAAACCTGCTGTTACAGACATTACCTTGTCAAGGGATCTATCTCTCTCCCTTAATAATATCAGTTTATTCCAAGAGTTTTGATTTGTACTTGTCTTGCTCAGGAATTCATACTTTTTAAGTTTTGGTGCACAGCATCCATCCCCCCCCCCCCAGTAATGGAAAAAAGTTAAAATAGCAGTACTTTCTAATAACAGGAATAAATTTGTACTCCAGTAGCAAGCAGTAGAAGTGCTACGTCTGGGCACATAATCCCATTTTCCTCATTGCCTTGCTTTCAAAACTCAGGAGACTGGTTCTGTATATAAGACCAGTAATAGAAGAAGAAGAAGAAGAGTTGGTTCTTATATGCCGCTTTTCCCTACCCGAAGGAGGCTCAAAGCGGCTTACAGTCGCCTTCCCATTTCTCCCCCCACAACAGACACCCTGTGGGGTGGGTGAGGCTGAGAGAGCACTGATATCACTGCCCGGTCAGAACAGTTTTATCAGTGCCGTGGCGAGCCCAAGGTCACCCAGCTGGTTGCATGTGGGGGAGCGCATAATCGAACCTGGCATGCCAGATTACAAGTCTGCACTCCTAACCACTACACCAACTTTATAAACTAATGAAAATTCACCAATTCACCGTCTGGTTTTTCTACCCTGTCTATCCAGTGTTTGACAGCATACATCTATTATGTAACAAGCAGATAACATTTTTGACTCAGTATATAGCAGCCTTAGAGCCTCTTGTGGCGCAGAGTGGTAAGGCAGCAGACATGCAGTCTGAAAGCTCCTCCCATGAGGCTGGGAGTTCAATCCCAGCATCTGGCTCAAGGTTGACTCAGCCTTCCATCCTTCCAAGGTTGGTAAAATGAGTACCCAGCTTGCTGGGGGGTAAACGGTAATGACTGGGGAAGGCAGTGGCAAACCACCCCATATTGAGTCTACCATGAAAACACTGGAGGGCATCACTCCAAGGGTCAGACATGACCTGGTGCTTCCACAGGGGATACCTTTACCTTTTCCTTATAGCAGCCTTTCTCAACTTTTTTACCATTGAGAAACCCCTGAAACATTCTACAGGCTTTGAGAAACCCCAGAAGTGGCACAATCATGCAGAATATGGTTGGGAAGTATAGCTGTGTACATGCCAACCCACGGCCCCTCCCCTTCCCACCCACTCCAGGCCTATCATTGGTCAGTTTTTGGGGGGAGGGGGAGTCTGGTTGGCATGACTATATATGCTCATATCACTATATATATATACAGATGTGGGGTTAGCATAGAGTGGTGCAAAAAAAATTTCAGCACTTTTGTCACTCCCTTAAATTCTAATTGTGCAGCCACATCATATTTAGTACCAAAAGATAGGAATACTGAGCATGTACAGAAATACTTTTTAAATATTATATTATTAAATAAAGTTATGGCGGAACAGAAGTTGTGCAATGTGGCCGTGGCAAGAAAGAGGACTAGAGCTACATGGCAAGACTTCACTGCCATGGTTTCTTTCAAATTCTCATTTAAGTGTCAGCACATAATACTTTTCTATAGGCTCAAGTACATGGCCAAATATAAACACCAATGAGGTGATAGCACCAGTAGCCTTTGTACTTCACGCACCTTGGGAGGGGACTTCATTTCTCTGTTGCCTAATGTTACTCTTCTTCTCTTTGTTCTTCTGACAGAAAATTGCACACCTGCCCTAGCTGCAGTACCTCTGATCTTCCGCTGACATTTGTGCCGGCTGGTGCATGCCACATGGCGAGCGCCACTCTCCCTCTCCCCCCCCCCCCCAGGTCCCCAGAAAAAGGTTGGGAACCACTGCACAAGAGTTCCTTTCCCATTGCTTCGCAGATTTTCACAGTGCTTCCATTAGAAAAGATTCATGCTACACATTTTGAATTTAGCATATTCTTATCTTTACCATTGAAATCAGTGGGGCTAGAAGTGTTTTACTTTGGATGGGTCAAGTTGCATTTATATTTTGCTTCGCTTTTAGACAAAGTTATTTATTTTGGGTGCATAATTACTCAGAGTTTAACAGCATTGACTGGGTTCAGCATACTTGTTGAGAAGATTTTGGGAATTAATTCATAGTTGCTTTAAAGGCTAATTAATTTAATGGTTACACATTTACTCTCTTGGCAGCACTTAGAGGCCTTTCAAGAAAGCTTCTTTTGCAAATTCTAGAACAGTGTAGGACTTTTACCCCCATTATCTTTATTACTGTGGATTGAACCATATGTTTGTTACATTCATTAAAAACTCAATAAATTACACAAAAAACTAACGAGCAAGGAAAATACAATTTATACAAGTGACATGAATGAACTTTTATACTAGAGCTCCATCTGCTGATTCAAAATGTAATTCTATTTCTGACAAATGAGAAACTCTACTGCAGCTCAGTTCCACTCACTTGAGTTGAGGTTTCACATAGCATTTATTACTGGGTGTTTTGTTTGACTGGTTTTTACTGTCTTCTCAATGACCGTTTATGCACCGGGAATTTCACTGCCCCAGCTCCCGTGCAGGAGTACAAATCGGGGGCGGATGAGGTGCACCGGGCCAAATGCTCCCCTGTGTGGGTACAGGAAGGGGTGGGGCAATCTGCCACGAATAAAACTCCAGCCTGCAGGCCGGCATGAAACTTCCAGTGCATAAACGGTCAATGGCCTGTTATGCACGGAGGGGAAGGTTCGTGTTCGGGGTGGAATGGCGTTGCCTAAAATCACCGATAACGCACGGCGCCAGCTGCAACCGGCCTCAGATTTGGGGCAGGCTGCCGAAAAAGCCGTGTTAGCGAAACGCGGAAGAAAGCAGAGCTTCCGGACGACCAGGGCGCAACCAGAAGCGGCACCAGTGTTGCCGCGTGCACAATCAGTTACTCTGGGTTTTGCCGCTGTTGCGTCCCGTCCTGTGCGTAAGCGGTTTGCTTCGCTTCTTCCCCTTCCTAATTTTCCATGTGACCCGAAATCTCTGTTTTGACGGCCGTGCATAATGGGCCATTAACAGAGCTGCTTATAATTATCCCCTTTTGCTAAAGAAAAGCACCACTGAATTAAGAAACCAGAAACAAGTGTCTTTTCTGAGGTCCATATTTTTGATGTGATATTTTTAAAGGAATGATTAGAAAACATATTGAAACTCCTGATTCCTAGATTAGACTTTCCAGAAGGATTCTGACTCATTAGCTACAGGAGTGGGATTCAATGTGAGCCTGGTATTGTTACCTTCAGGACACATTTAACCTTTGGCTTATATTATGTTAGTTTAAAGAAAACAATATAAATATTTAGAAGATTAAATTGCAGGATTTTTCTATTATAATCAAAAGATTATGCACACACATCACTTAATACAGAGGTTGGCTTTGCAAATTTCTAGTCTTGTTTGGTGGAATTATAGGAGGTGGCCTTATACCATATGTGAGGCTCTACTTCCTTCTTAAAATTCCATTGCTGATTTATTCACCACCTTCATCCATCATGGGTTTTTTAAAATCTCTTTTGCTGTTTTCTTCTACGTGTATTCATGGAGCTTGCTGGACTGCATGGATGAAAGGAGAATATGTTGCTAGGCATATTTTGGATTTTGTCTGACCACTAAGAAGCCGAACTAAATTTCTGGAATGAGAGATGATGCAACTCAAACCTTGCCTGGTTCCAGTTCTGAGGCTTGAGCCCTAGCCATGGGTGAAGCTCAGGCTAACTGATTCTTGGCTAATAGGAAGAAATGCCTGGAAAGGCTCACCTTCAGATCACCCCTTATCTTGAAATTCAGTGAATGAATGACCTAGGCCCAGTTTTGTATCTGCCCTTTCTCTCAGCCTAACCTTCGGGTAGTCAGTATGAGGATCAATGAAAGAGGGAGAACTTTGTATGCCATCCTGAGCCACTAAGAGGAGGGGTGGGATACAAATATAATGAACAGAATCTTTCCTGTCTTGTCTCCCCAGAATGAATGCAGGAGGGAAAAGGGAGTCCAGATTGTGCCAGATAAAGACTGTCTTTCACTCCCCAACTATATTTGTAAAATGTTTTGCAGCTCTAATTATTCGCCTAGATCCAGAGATTCATATGTGCCAGAACTATATATGAAGACCATCAGTCACTAGAGAACATTTTAAAAGCATTTAATTGGTTGGTTTGAGGCTGTTTCTGCACTGAGGACTCACCCAGCCATCATGTTGCTAAGCTCACTGTTTTTAAAGTTTGGCTTTGCACCCCAGACCGTTTCTGATGTCTGCATGGGGAGCCTTTGGCCCCTGCTGCCATCTCTTGGCCCCCGATTTTAGCCCCCATATTTGTCTCCACACTGAAGCCAAGGGATAGGAAGTGCATTTGCACTTGCAGCAGGTCTTTCCAAAAAGCAAGGAGCAGGGGGGAGAAGGAAAGCTCTGCAGGGTCTTGCAACCCAGAATGAGCACACAGTGTTTCTTTTAGCTGTTCTTTTGTCTCAGCAGAGTATGTTAGCCTGCAAGTTAGATTGCATCTTCTGCTGAACTCAGGGAAGAAGTAATCTTTTCTTACTCCAGATTTCTCTCTTCCTGTGTCAAAGGCTGGGAATATTTTCAGTGCTACCCCTGTGACGCAGATGAGGGATTGTTCGTGCGGCACTGGGCCATTCGCTTCTTTGGAGTTCGAGTATCTTTCTAGAACACCCACTCAGAGCTCAGCCAACATGTCCACCGTGCCCCTACTTCATATTCCATTCATTGTCTTTTGTCCGTGTGCAATTCTGAGTGGAGCAGAGTTCAGCCTAAGCGCACTCTCCAGGACAGCATGTTCAAGCACGGGAGAAGCCCTTGGCTTGACTTCACGTTCTTCTGCTTATTTATGGGCCGGCATGGAAACCTTAACGTCGTCTTCTGATACAGTACGTTTTGTTGTCCTTCCTGCAGTAATGTTGCTTTCACTGTCTTTCTAGCAAGAGACTGTTCTAATGCAAACCTCAAATAGTCAGTGCATACAAATATTCAGCAGTCCCAAAGGCACAGCTTTCAGCAGTGACCTACAGAAATACAGTTATCCCAGCAGGTTAGGGTCAATGGATAACCTCTTGGCATAAACCAGCATCATCGCCATATAGAAAGATTCAGGTTATGGGAAATTTAGACAAATTAGTCTTTTCTTGCTCTTCTAGTACTGCTTTCTTGTGCAAGTCTCTTTGTGGAGGTATAATAAAAAGATGTGTGTGTGTTTACTGTGTGATGTAAATAATGCCATTTGTAAATGTTTCACACAACTGTTTGTAGCTTGCTTTTATGATGGAAAATAATTAGACATTGTGAAGCTGTCTTGCTACAAAATAAACCCTGATCCAAAGGTTTTTGCCCTCATTAGAGCTGCTTTTGTAGTTAAGCAAAATGTTTTCCCCCCCTTTCTGGAGCCTTGAAGTCAGACTTTGCATTAACAACAAGCTGAAATTCAGTCTGCCACAACATGCTAGGATTTCAGAGGTTCTAGTAAATCAAAAGGTAGATCAAATGAGTGGTGTTAATGTTTTAGGGTTGCTTTGAAAAAGTACCTGCTGCTCCTGTTTCAGACTAGTTTGAATGAGTGTGTTTAAACAGCAGTTTGGAATTATTTCTAGTATAGCTCCTGATGTTACAGTACTTGCTTGTCCTAATGTACTGGACGGGTCTCTTTCTGGCATAGTAGTTTTGATGACCTGAATAGCAATTCCTTCCACCATCATTCCAAGGAGTTTCTTCATTTCTTTTGTCACCATTAATGCAGCAGTTCTATGTTAGGTTGAGTCTACTTTGATTCGGCCATGCAGACATAATTTGTTTGCACAAAGGTTCCAGTAGGTCAGCTTGTTGCAGTGTTCTGCAGCTTTAGAATCCACTACCATCTTACTGGTGGATGCAAAAATAAAAGACAAATGAAGAAAGTTGCAAATAAGAGATCCAGAGGAATGAAAACCGAAGAACGGCATATATATCGTGTCCCTAGCACTTGCTCCTAGAACAGAGCTGCTTTGATGGGGCAAGGAAAAGGGAAAATAGCAAAACATTTAAATAATTTCCTTTCATTTATGGTGAATTTGTCTTCTGATACTGAAAATTGTAACAATGCATTACAAAAGCCATTGCAACTTTAAGGGTGGATACAAAGTCGGAAAGATCAGGAAGGAGAGTGAGGCTATGAGTGGACCAGCTTCCCCAAAAGTCTGAAGTACCGTATATACTCATGTATAAGCCGAGTTTTTCAGCACAGTATTCACATTGAAAAAGTCCTCCTCGGCTTATATGCGGGTATATACGGTAATTGAACTAACAGCCTGCTCCCAGTCAGCCAGTTGTTACATTGCTTCTGCAAACCTCCTACAAGCTTGCTTGCTCTGGCTGCTTGTAGGACAGCAATGGTTTGAGTGACGGACTCTGATCTTTTTTTTCCCTTTTGCCTTTATTTCTTCCAAACTATTCTTTTTGGTTTCTGTGGATGAGGTGGGGTGGGGTGGGTTTTGGGGATGCTTTGGGATTTACTGTTTCTCCTGATGTTTATTTCTTCTTTTTTTCTGAGGGGCAGCATTGATTGCCTTTTCTTCTTGGGGTTGAGTTTCTTTTAAAAGTTGATTTTTACAGTTCTTTCTTTCAGTGTTGAGTTTTACAGTTCTTTATTTCAGTGTTTTGTTCTTGGGCGGGGGGGGGGGACTGTAGCTGTAGTCAGAGTAGTCCATTCTCCCAGTTTGGTAGCTGTTGTACTTGTTGTAGGAGGTTGTCAACTTCGGGTACTGTTGTCCTGCTCTGGTTTGCTTGGCCCTGTTCTGCACTGACAGAGCTAGTTTACTGTTTTTCTTTGAAATAAATAATCAAAAACATTTAACCAACTGGTGCCCCAGTTAATGTAAATTTACCAGTAACTGCTGCATTTCCCACCATCAGCTTATATGCGAGTCGATAAATTTGCCCAGATTTGTGGTAAAATTAGGTGTCTCGGTTTATATCCGGGTCGGTTTATATGCGAGTATATACGGTAAGTTGGAGATACAAGCCATTTGCCTTCCACTGAAATGAATGGCTAAATGAGGATTGAATCCTCATCTCTTGGATCCTAGTCAGATATTTTATTGACTGCATTACACTGGGCCTCAGTATCTTATTCTGTCATGACCAGGAGCTGCTGGTGGGAATAGATGGACCCCAATGGGGAGAGCAAAGTTAAGAAGTTAGAGTGCAAGGCATTTGGGGGGAATGGCAAAAACTGCTCACAGCCCAAAGCAACTGAGGTTATTATGAACAAGGGGAGAGCGGTGCTGAACAGGGGTGTCCCTGTGCATATTTGCTTCCCTCATTCATATAAATGAATGGCTGTTTTTTTATAGGCAGAGATTACATTTTGTGCTTAAGAATAGCATTGCAGTTTAATGGGCCATTAACTATTCAATTGGAGATTTGTAGGCAGAAAAGTATTTTAAAATTATTATTGGCTTATGTGCTTTTGCACAATATCTTTTAAACTAGTTAAATTTGTGTACAGCAATTCAGCACTTAATGGTTTTTGCTGAATCCATAAAGGTATTATAATTTAAATTGATAAAAATATTATTTGTGCCCCCTACTGGCCAATTTAGAAAAGCACAACACATGAAGTAACTTCTTAGTCGATTAGTGTCTAGAACGTTCTTTATTGTTCATTGGCTTTCTGCTCTGCTGGTGCCTGCAGCAAAAGAATTAAGCATCTTATTCTCTTGTTCACACATACGCGCATGAGCACATGGATGCAGTTCCACTCCCCTAATCTCAGCCTTCCAAATATGTCTTTCTTTAATACAGAGTCATTTTATTTATTTACTTTTTCAGAGAACTTGCTTTTCTTCCCAGTGGGAGCTTAATGCAGCTTACATTGTCTCCTATTCATTTTATTCTCACAGCACCCCTGTGGGGTAGGTTGGGGTAAGATTGGCCCAAGGTCATCTAGCCAGTTCCCATGATAGAAATTTGAGCTGCATCTCCTGGATCCTAGTCCCATATGCTGACTATGATACCAGCCCATACAGGCTCAAAATGCTTAAATGTGCACTTTGGAAACTAAATGCACAAGTAGAATTGCAAATGAATGTTGGCATAACTATCTACTAGCTTTTATAGTCCATACTTATTGTTATGCCCACATACATTCAACACTCATTTGTGTTTTAAACAAGAAAATCCGACAGATTTGGGAGCAAGAGCCTCTTGTTCTAGAATCCTTGACACTTTTCTAGCAGGATCTGTGCTAGGAGAACAAATGCACATATTTATTGAGTGTACAATGCATGCAGCACATATTTTATACGCTTAAAGGTTGAAATTTGAACTTTTACTAACCTTGAATCAAATTAAATTATGACTGAAAATGTGTGCAGCTTTCTGATTTGATACTGCTTAGTAAGAGAGATGCCCTCTGGACTTAGCCAGTACATAAGTGGTGCCAAGCACAAATCTTTCTGATTAGCAGGCTTTCATATCACTGTGAGACCACCTAATCATTGCATGATTAAACAGCATTGTACAAAATGCTTGATACTAAAGATTACAGGTGCTGGAGAACAGAACTCAAGTGTGTAACTGCTAACTCATAGGTTTGACTCATCCATTCAGGTCATTTTTATACTACTGAATGCTCAGTAAGGAGTTCATTTAAAGTTCATCAGAGGTGCTCATACTAACATTATCTGCATTTCTGTAGCTGTGTATGTTCTGTACTGCGCTAAGTCAAGCTTTCCGTTATGTCAAGAGAGCCCTCTATTCCTCGGCTCTTGCTAAGCCTGTGGGTTGATGATGCATAGTGGCTACAAGGAACATAACATGTTACCATAAAAGGTACCATATGCAGAGTGAAATGCCGTGACCTCAAATTCAAAGCATATACAATTGCATAGTGGCAAGCATTTTCTGGCCTCCACTGCTAGTCTGATATAATCCTTGGTGCATATAAAGTGCCGTTAGGTATTGTGGAAGAAAGATAAGACGTTGTCTTTGAAACTGAGGATAGTTCAGCTGTTGAAAGTGCTGTTGTACAAGACTGAACAGTTACCCTTCCCTTGAGGAATTTATGATCTGCAAAGTAGAAGTGTTTTGTACATTTGGTATAAATGCAGGTAAAAGCTAAACTTTCATAAATACTGTCTTACGCTGTTGTAGAATGTTCCATGTGTTTAAGTTAAAGAAGCCATAGAAATGAGCAATTGGAAGAGATTCAAATTGCCATTTCTGTAAAGTCAAAAATACAGAAGAGCATAACACAGCCTTTCTCAACCTTTTTACCATTGAGAAAGCCCTTAAACATTCTTCAGGCATTGAGAAACCCCAGGGGTAGAGCAATTGTGCAGAATATGGTTGGGAAGTATAGCTATGTACACACTCACCAGGGGCCCCTCCCCATCCCCCTATCATTGGCCATTTGCGGGGGGGGGGGGACAGATCAACATGACCATATATGGTCATATCATCCCATGAACAATTAACAGATTTTAAAAATATATAGAAAATTATTTAACTCCCACCCATTCAGGAAACGCTTCCAGGACCCATTTGGGAACCCATTTGAGAGCCAGTTTGGTGTAGTGGTTAGGAGTGCGGACTTCTAATCTGGCATGCCAGGTTCGATTCTGCACTCCCCCACATGCAACCAGCTGGGTGACCTTGGGCTCGCCACGGCACTGATAAAACTGTTCTGACTGAGCAGTAATATCAGGGCTCTCTCAGCCTCACCCACCCCACAGGGTGTCTGTTGTGGGGAGAGGAATGGGAAGGCGACTGTAAGCCGCTTTGAGCCTCCTTCGGGTAGGGAAAAGCGGCATATAAGAACCAACTCTTCTTCTTCTCATCCAGGGCCGTCAAGAAACTCCAGGGTTTCACGAAACCCTGGTTGAGGAAGCCTGGTTCAGGGAATGCACAAGTGGCTAGACAGAAAGCAGGAGAGGCAGGGGAACTGATAATACTTTGCTGAAGGGGGTGATGACTTGTCCTTTGCTTCCCTGCATATTACTTGCAGCTGACCAGTAGCCAATTGCCAGAAAAAACAAGGATGATGTGGATAGCATGTGGAGATGCCACCAAGGTGGAAAAGGTGATAAATGGCAGGCTAACTGGGGGTAACAGACAAAATAGGATTTGTCGTATACTTGTGGTAAACTAACCAGCTTTTGTTATACTTCTTGGAATTATTGATAATTATTGATTGATAAATATAAAGGTGGGGTGGAAGCCCCCATCCCACCATGAGCAGGTTGGTCGGCTGTGGTGACAACAAGAGGGATGCTCTCTCTCCTCCAGCCTCCTACCCCCTCTGATGCCCAGCTACTTAGGGGGTTGGCTGGAGTGGAGGAAGAAAGGAGAATTGGGGGCATAGAAAGAACTGGAGGCAGGAGATTTCTGTCCCCGATGAATACTGCATATGCTTCATTTGTTGTTTCTAATGTCATGACATAACTGTTGTCAATCCTCTGCATGTATTTCTGTTCTGAAATTTCAGTAGATGATGTTGCTTAGGAATATGATCAGGCCTGGCTTACATCCAGTGCCAGTGGTTCTCCTCGAGCCCTCCCCACCACACCTTTCCCTTTTACAAAAATGACCCGAGTATAGCAACCATGGAAATGATTTGGTCAGTGTCACTGAGGAGTGTACATTATGCCCAAGATCAGGGGTAGTCAACCTGTTGTCCTCCAGATGTGCATGGACTACAATTCTCATGTGCCCCTGCCAGCATCTGCTGGTAGGGGCTCATGGGAATTGTAGTCCATGCACATCTGGAGGACCACAGGTTGACTACCTCTGCCCTAGATACAACTATGAGCAATGTTTGACATACCCATGTTTACAAGTGCAGCTCCTGTATGTCTCAGATTCTCTGGTTGCAGCTGGACCTGCTTCTAAATGTATTCATAACAAGCCCATAAAACCTGCCATCCAGTATATAGTCCCACATGGTTTTTAGGATTTATGCCATCATTCTAGAACACAGAATCGTGACATGTCACAAGTTTACTGGTTATCTATCCCTGAAGGAAAAGATGTTTATACCATCTCTCTCCCTCCCCTAAATTTTAATTTGTACATAAAATTACGAGGGAATTTACTTGAATGCCAAACTAAAAGTTTTTCATTATTCCAGATATTGTATAATTTTCAAAACACCTATTGCTAGTATTCCTTCTTTGTTATCTTCTCAACACATTCAATAGGCAGTGTTTAAAATTTTCTCTGCAGGATAATTTACCCCCTTCAACACTGTATAAAGAAACATTCTTGCACATTTTTGTCCCTGAGAACATGCTTTATTCTATGAATGAGTTTGCTTCCATTTCCGTCCCATTTCCCAGCACTTTGCAACAAACCTCCTTTGAAGGCCATGAATTCCATAAATAGTTGCTCTCTTATGTATGCACACAAGTACTTCAAAAAATTCCAGTTTATTGGATAAGTCCCTTTTTATTTGAACCAACTTACTCTAATCTAGTAGAGCAAAGCCACAACAATTGAACTATTTAAGGAACCAACTAGGATTATGGGTATGTACAAATAGGAATCTGAAGACTTCTAAGATAACCTTAGATATATCTGCTAACACTTCCGTTGTGACCAAACTGCTTTAGTAATCATCTACAGGGCAATAGCAGTAGTGTTTGCAAAACATATGAAGATACTTGACCAGAAATCTGAGTGGGACAGACAAAATATTTGTGTAACATCATCTTTTAGGTAGCCTTTGGGATTCTCAAAAAATACCACCTTTACCCAGCCTAAAACAAACTAGTCAGACAGAATCCTCCTGTTCAGATGTAGTTTGCAGCTGTCTATAGGTTGCTAATACTTAAAATTCACCTACACTGTGCATGCTATGAAATGGATAAAGGTGTTGTCTTGTCCTGTGAAGTAGATAAAAATGTCATCTTTTCCTTTTGGACTTTCCTTGTCCATTCTATTTACATAATACAGACAATTTCTTGGATGCAGTAAGACATAACAGATTCTAGGAAGGACTGGAAACAGCTTTAGCACCACTATATTACTTATACAACTAGCAGTGATACTGATTCAGATTCAGATTTAGTTTATTAGTCGGCCATTGACCATTTGCAGAAAATTGACTATACAGTACAAAAGTCAGTTAAAATTAGGATATCAAACTGATAAAATCACAGGGAGTAATAAAAGTAATAAAAGTAATAAAAAGTTACACAGATAAAAGGAACCATAATGATTAGGGTTTTAATCCTAATTGCACAATTTGGACCTGATTTTCCTGGCTGCGAGAGCAAACAGTGCAACTCTGTTGGTAACGTAGGCATCGATATCAGACAATAAAAAGATCATATACTCAGTTTTTGAGAGGCCTGAGGTGGTAGGGAGTATTCTTTTAATAAACTTGCCTGTTGGTTCATCATAGAGGGGGCAGTCCATTACATAGTGTGTGAGGTCCTCAATCACTCCACTATCACATTTGCAGATGCATTCAGATAGGGGGAGATGGGAGAACCGACCACTACGCACTGCTATGGGTAAGGATTGGAACTTTAAATGAGTAAATGCCATCCTGAGTGTTAAGGATGGCAGACTCTCCAGATATGAAGATCTGCAGTGAATTCTCTTGAAATGTTTAAAAAGAGGGACAGCTCTGGACCGAGCAATTATATCACCATCTAGAACTGCATCCATTTGATAGATCCATTTCCGGAGCTCCTTTACTGAGCTTCCAGGCCTGATTAGATCGTCTGGGATAGAATAGTGTAAGATAATACTATTTATGTACTCTAGATTAGCGATCCCCAACCTTTGGGCCACGGACCACATGTGGTCCTTCGACTAATTGGAGGTGGGCCCCGAAGGACGCCTTCTCCCCCCCCCAGCCCTTTACTTCATCCCCCCCAGCCTTTTACAACACACTTCATTGTTGTGGCGTGTCTGTATCTTATTTTGAAGGGATGTTTAAACATTACCGTAGCGATCAGAGAGTGTTAGGGCAGTGGTTGAGAGCAGAGGAGTAAACTCCCCCCCCCGGGCCTCAGTAAAAGGCGTTGAGTGGTCCCCGGCGTTGAGTGGTCCCCGGTGATAAATAGGTTGGGGACCACTGCTCTAGATGGATTCTATCAGTAATGGAAGTGAGCTCTAGGTTTTGACTGCTGATGACTTCAGAATTCTTTCGTGTACATTTCAGCCAGTTTTTCATGGTGATTAGTTTAACCCGTGCTTTTATGGATGGTAGTCCCAGTTCAGCCCTCATAAGAGGCACTGGAGATCCTTTAGGAAGAGGAATGGGAAGGCGACTGTAAGCCGCTTTGAGCCTCCTTCGGGTAGGGAAACGCGGCATATAAGAACCAACTCTTCTTCTTCTTCTTCTAAAATCCTTCTCATAAAGAGGTTCTGAATTTTTTCTAGGTTGTTAATCACTTGCTCATTCCAGCCCCAAATCTCTGCACCATATAGTATGGAAGATATTACTTTGCTGCCAAATAGTTTAATAGCGGGGTCAATCAAGCAGCCTCCTTTTGAGAAAAAGAATTTGACAATAGCCCCCATACTTCTCAGGGTAGCCACTCTCAAACTGGACAAGTGTGCCTTCCATGTTAATGTTTTGCTAAACGTTACACCCAGGTATTTGTAGGAGCTGCACTGTTCTATCCATGTACCCAGGATCCTCCAGGAAAAATTTTGGGGGCGTTTCCTGAAGACCATCACCTTGGTTTTAAGATAATTTATGGACAGGCCCTGATCTTTGCAGTATAAGCCTAGGTTGTCCAAAAGTCTTTTTAGCCCTATTCAGGTCAGTGATATCAGCACCATATCATCAGCACACAGGAGGATGGAAATCTTGGTCTGGCAGATACTGGGATCCATAAAGTGGGAGTCCTCCATCTTTCCTACCACATCATTAATATATAGGTTGAACAGCAGAGGGGCCATCACACATCCCTGTTTTACTTGCTTATTAACAGGGATTAGCGAGTGATACTAGCTTCAGCCACTGGATAACCTGGCAACAGTGTTGTGTCTCAGTAACTTCCATCTTACTGTAATGCCTTTGAAAACACTTTGAATACTTTGACTAGTTCAAAATGCAACCATCTGGCTGATTTGAGGGATTACTCAAAGGGAGCACCTATGTTAACAATACTGCACTGGCTCATGACAGAGTTCTGTTTAAATTGCAGGTCTCTGTTTGGCCCGCAGGAGATCTGCCTGGCCTCGACCAGAGCCAGAGCCTTTTCAGTCCTAGTCCCAACCTGGTGAAATGAGCTCTTGGAAGAGTTGAGGGCCCTGATGGAGCTTTCTCAGTTCTGCAGTGGCTGCTGGACGGAGCTTTTCCACCTGATCTTTGATTGCAGCCAGAGCAGTTTGATCTCCCCCCCCAGGGGGGGTAGAACAACTGCCCTACCTCCTTTCCAACTGTTCCCCCAAAGCATTAGGTTATTGGTTGCCCATCGAGCAAAAGGGGGGGGGGTGTCACCGCTGGGGAGAGATATCTGTTTTACTCTGCTTTATTGGGAATTTTATTGTGGGGAACATTTGCTCATTCACCTGGGCCCAAGTTACTGAAGGAAATACACATATTTTCATGGGAAAGCCTGACTTGAGAGCTTGTCTGAAATATTGCTTGTCTGAATACAATGGTGCCAGGCCACACACATCCCGCCCACCCCAAGGAAGCCAGCCAAGGCCTACAGAGGCTTCAGTAGGCCTTTCTGGGGTTGGAGGAAGCACGGGGGGGGGCAGTTCGCCCCCTTCTCCACCATCCTCAAAAAGCCCACCAGCCCACTCCTCCTCTTGCAGCCCTGGCAGCTCTACCAATGCTTGGTAGGGGCTCCCCCCTTCCCCCACCCTCCCTCCCTCCCTCCCTCCCTCCCAGCTCCAGCTTACCCAGCTGAAACTTCTTCCAAATGGAAGAACTTGGAGGAGATGCAACCAGAGGCAATGCATTCTTCCTGATTGGCTGCTCAATGGCTGGACAGTGAATCAGGAATGGGGCAGCCAGGATAGCCGACCTGATTGGTGGTTAGGTTGTGAGGCCCAGCTCCTCACAGCACCCTTTACCAGCTTTATTAATGGTTACATATAATTAAAATATCAAACAAATTGGAATAATCTTTTCCCACATTATTTAACATGGAAGATATTCTTGATTCAGTCATTACTGACCATAGTATTGAACTTGCGTTTTCCTAAATGGGCACCTCTTTCAGAAAGAAAGATAAAAACTTAATTGGAGGATACCATGTTGTGGTTGTTTTAACAAAAGTCTCTATATACTGACATTTGAACACAACTGCTGTATTCTCTAGACCAGTGGTCCCCAGCCTTTTTCGGGCCGGAGACTGGGGGGGGGAGGCGAGAGGCGCGGGCACAAACGTGTAGGCGTGGCAGCTCCGCGCCTGCGCACTTGCGCCCACCGGCAAGCCCCGCACTGTGGGGCGAGCGCTGCTCGCTGGTGGGTGCAAGTGCGCAGGTGCAGAACTGTCATGCCTGCACCCGCATCTCCCCACATCTCTCCCCCCTCAGTGCAGCACTCACCGGCGGGTGCAAACACGCAGGCGCCGAGCTACCACACCTGTGCATTTGTGCTTGTGCCTCCCCCCCTCTACCTCTAGTAAACTGCGGCATGATAGCAGATGCTATAAGATGAGCACTGTTCTATTCCAGGCTTTCAAGTCAGCAAAGAGGTTACTGTTTCATCTCTAGGGATTATTCTGTTTCTCTAAATTCATTTGCCATTTCAGTGCTCTCTTTAACTGGCTTGCTTCTTTTCTTTTGGACTCAAATGATTTACAAATCACCTTCAGCTACTCCTGCTATGTAGACTTTTAAGCACAGAACAAAAAAAGCTGGTGGGTTTCAGGAATCTTGAGGAAATCATGCTGAAAATCTTGAGTGCTTTACACAACACACGGGAGAAAATATTTATGCCCTGCCTACTCAGGGATCCTTTCTCTGCTGTTGCTTTTATTCTTAGTTTGCTTAATTTGTCGTGCTAGCAGTTCAAGAAAGACATTCCACATTCCTGCCCCATATTCCGTACACTAATTGTTTCCAAGTAAACTTGGAAAGGTGCCCAGCCTTGTTACTCTAGTCATATGAGCATCCAATCTTTAAATACTGTAAAGCTGCGACAGAATTTGAGCTTTAATTGCTTGAGCTGTATCCCACCACTTTGTTCTGCTAAGTGGCTGCAGCCAAAGAGAGATAAGCTGGGGACAGAAGACCTAGTATTGTCAGCAATGCAACTGAAGACTCAGTAGCTGGAACTGGAGGAAGACTTCGGAGGGGGAGAATATGTGGACTGTATTGCCGTCCAAGCAGTGGAAGATGTGGCATGGAAACCTCTGTGAATGAACTCTGCTTCAGAAACCATTGGCATTCTCACACAAGTCTATGTGTGTATTTGTTTCCTGATATTAAATGCCTGACATAGCCTTGGGGCTTCTGCACATGTGTTTTGGGTGGGGCTGTGCCAACTATATCAGTAACAGAAATCAGAAAAGCAAGAAAGGAAGGCAGAGATGTAGGCCCAGAAAACAGCAGTGTACCTCGGAGAATGGCCAGCAACATTTTGGATTTTGATTATGTTTTTGAGGGAAAGAAATTCTGAACGGTGGTGGTTATCTAATATGTTTTGGATATAAGTTGCTGAGAGCTTAGCTAACCATACTTGGGGAGTAAGCTTGTAGTAATGAAGGCTTTCTTGATGGAGGCAAGACTGGTTAAGGTAGGCTGAATTAGGTTTGCTACGGTGCACAGTGAATTTTGTATGGTTTGTCAGTCCTCGGGGGCATTCCAAAAAGCCACAGATATTCACGTGAGGAAGTCAGTCTCAAACGCCTATGTTTTTGTTTTAATGCGGAATTATTTGTAAAGCAACACATCCCTTTGTACACTTCATCTTGTGTTCCAACAAGGGCTTTCTGTGATACACAGACAAAGCCTGATTGCCATAAGATAATGAGCTTCTATAAACAGCATGAAATTTACACAACCGGTTACTTTGGTGTATATTTTATCTTATGTGTGTGACCTGGATACACAGTATTTTTATTTAACACTTTAAAGTGTTTTTTAAGAAGCATGTGTGTGTAAGAGAGGGATAGAAAGAGCTATATTGTCTCTTTCTTCAACCAAGGGCCAAGGGCAGAGGCATCTAAAAGTATGCCAATGCATTTAGCATTCATGACTTGAAATAACATGACTTGAACACTTGGACTTCATTTCATTTCAGTTACACAGTTAGAAAACACAGGGATTCTTGAATCTTATTGTAGTGACTCTCCAAGGTAAAAAAGAAAAAAGAAAGAAATGTGCTCCATTCACATGGGAATGGAATAGTCACATCTAACTGATGGCTTTGATATAGCGAGCAAGTAATCGTTGTGTTTTTGCTATGAGGCTTGTAATAAAAATAAGAATATTGATACGGTTTTAGCACCAGTGCAAGCTTGTTTGTCCCCCACTTGGCCTCAGCTTTTTATCTAGATTGATTTCACTGAGCTTATAGCCACCAGACACTTGTGAGAGAGGGAGAGCGCAGGGGAATATCTATGCTTGTGGAATAGCTGTCGATCATGAAATGTGAAACTCAGCATCACCCTCAGACTGATTTCTTTTGAGTGCACCAGGCAGTTGTCCAGCTGCAGGAGCCTAGCTGGGATACATGCCTCTCCCAAGTTAGCTGCTGCCTATTGTGTGCGTTAGCATTTAAGCTCATTAATTATTTCATAACTTTTTAAAAAATGTCTCTAGCAACCAGATTGGAGAAGTCAGCTTGAAAAAAGGAAGGTGAGTCTGCCAAGGATGTCAGAGTGCTTGCACTCAAAGGCTCACACTTTGAATAAATCTTGGTTGGTTTTAAAGGTGCCACTGGACTCTGATTTTAGTATATTAGTATAGTATAGTATTTAATTTTTAGACCGACATTCTCCAAATAGGTCTCAAGGCGGTTTACAACATAAAATAGTTAAAACGCAATAAAATCCCTGTAAAACCCCAAGTTACATCATACAACATATAAGCGGCAGTGGTCACAATTCTAATCACATTTATCCACCTTCCCCCATGTGCAGCCTGGTGGCTTTTGTTTTGTTATAGTCCAAAACTGTGAGAGATCTGAATTTCTTTCCAATAGTGTCTCAGAGCAGTTTACAATATTGTTCTTCCTTTTGTTTTGTCTTCACAACTATCACCTGTGGGTTAGATGAGAGAGAGAGAGAGAGAGAGAGAGAGAGATTGGCCCACGATCAGCCACCCAGCATGCTGCCATGGCAGAGTAGGCAGTTGAACCTGCGTGTCTCAGATCTTAAACCACAGTCTAATCACTGCAACATGCTATAAGCACATAGTATTAAAAAAAAACAAAGTGCAAATGGAGTTAGAGCTGGGTGTATCTTTAAAATCAAGCAGGAGTGATCTTGCATTTAAAAAAAATCTGTTGGAGGCGAGTCATATACTATGCTGGAGGTCAGTGTAACTGTTCATTTGCATCAGTGATACTGGCGCACACAGGACTGCTTGTTTTGGCAAATGGTCTGTTTATCCAGCAAGTGCCCAGAGCTCTTTCAGCCTCACAGATGTATGGAGCAGTCTGGGAGGTGGTCCGATCAGTACCTAGCACTGGGCAGGGCATTGCAGACGGGCCATGCGGCAATGTTTATGTGGTGCTGCTGTACCTGTGTGTGCTGTGAAAAGCATTTCTGTGACCCTGTGAAGGTGAGATAATCCAGAAGAGGTTAGCTGCTTTCTATTTGGCTGCTCTATTTATAGCTCCTGTAGTAACTGACCTCATTAAAGAGCGATATTATTGGAAATGCAGTTCCCCCCTCCCTTGCTAGCTTGGCTGCTTATTATAATCCTGAAGTCATTTTTAACATCTCTCCTTAAGAAGCTTGGAAGTATGCAAACCTTTTATCTGAGCGAGTGTTAATCCTGGTTCTAAATGCCATGTTCTTTTGCAGCAGATGGAATTAGCAGAATCAATGTGTCAGATGGATGTTTTGGTCAGGCAGACCTTTCAGTGCAAATGTTTGGGTTGTTTCGTTCAGCTCAGCTGTATCATGGGAGGCATATTGCAGAATCATCCTTGGTGATGGACAAAGAACCGAAGATGGGCAAATATCCTTATTGAGTTATTGTCCTTTGGAGATAAAATTTCTAGTCATCTTGATCTTTCAGAGGTGCCACACCAAGCATCCTACACTAATATAGATAGAAGAATAAGTGTGAAAAGGTTAAACCTTTCTCCATCCATATGCCTGTTAACAATAACTCATGTTGTCTCATGGAGCCTAGGCTCACAAGCCTGTAAAACTGATGATATTTCTCTTATTCTGAAAATCCAGCGCACAAAAGAGAATAGATTTTTAGGCCTTGGGTTTTGGCATGCTTGTATTGGAAGAGAATTGCCTTGTATTCTTGGCTGATATGCAATACGGTATCAGCATGGTTGAGCAATTTCAGCAGGACCCCAGTAAATACTAAGATTCTAACGTGATCCTATTTGTGAGCAGAATATCAATTCCCAAGACTAGGTTCGATTAACAATAATACACATGACCACAAAGTGTACTAAACCACCGAGAGCTGCAAAGAAATGGGTGGTATAGAAATCTAAATAAATATAGAAATCTAAATAAATAAATTAGTTGCCTCATGCCTCTCTTTGGATCCTGTAACATGGGGAGGGGGGTTAATTGTAGAAGAAAATCTTTAGTATACTGCTTAAATCAGGGGTCTCCAACCTCTTTGAGCACGTGGGCACCTCTAAATTCTGACAGAGGATAGATGCTTTGTAGCAACGTCTACTGCACATTTATTCTTACCAAATGGTTTGACTGGTTATCATTATTGTGCCCTTTCACATGTCTATAAGAATGAAAAAGGAACTTAGCTCACCTAGACAAAACTGAACTTTGTACTTCTAGCTCATCTTTATGGGATGGGGATTGTATTCATGTGCTTTATGTGTCCTACTAGGGGCAAAGCCTGTTGTCTCCAAGAATACAACGGGCGCTAGAGCTTGGCAGTGGGAAGAGGAAGGGGAGGAGTTGTCCAGTCTGTAAGGGCATGGGGTTGAATGTTTAGGCCTACTGCACAGGGTTGTTGTGCAGATGAAACAGGAGACAAAAGAGCCAGTTTCTTCTGCAGAATAACGCTATGCAGTGGCCTCAAACCTGCAGAGAGTTGCAAAGAAGAAAGGCACATGGCTTGACTGTGTCTAACCCCTGGCCAGAGCAGTATTTTAAGTGAGAAGGGGCGTATCTGTGGCCTCCCTGTCAGCCAACTGTTTGGCAGAAGGGGATATCCCCCCCTCAAAAGGAAGGCCCTCAGGCTCCCTTGTATTGCTCTTGGAAACGCCTCAGTCAGGGCCTGTCAGAGGCTCCTTCACAGCAGGCCTGAAGGGAGGGAGGGGGAGGGAGCGCACTCTCCAGCCTCCTGCCAGCTCTGTCAGGGTTCTGAGGCCATTTGCAGTTGGACATGGCAGTTAGGACAGCTTTGGGGCGAAAAGGGCTGGCTCAGCCTCTGTTCTCATCCCCCTTGGCAGCCCTACTGACCTCCTCTCCCTTTGGTGGTCAGGAGCAGACTGGCAGCTTTGCGGCTCCTAATTGGGCCCTCTGAGTTTTTATCCTGGACAGGGCCCGCCCTAACTCCTCCCCAGGTGGCCTTACCCTTTTATTTAATACCGCAGGAGCGGTTAAAGATGAGTAGCGTATACCATGATTCTCTATTCACTTACCAAGGACAATTCCTTAATCACTGTGAATGTTAGCACTTTTGCATTCTCCTGGTGGTGCAGCACATTCTCTTTACAGTCAGGACATTGGAAGACACTTTCTGATTCTCCTTTTGAAACTATATTGAGGTTACCCCAAATGAACCAAGGAGTAAAAAAAAGTAAATCACCGCACATAAATCAAAGTGACAAAGAGCACATAAATCAAAGTGACAAAGAGCATGCAAATATACAGTATTCTGAATAGCCACAAGGTAGTGACTGATATAATACAGTGTAAAGTAAAGGCTTCATCTGTTTGCATAATAGAAAACAATAGCAAACATCCTCATGCTTGCTTGGCTGAATCAAGTTGGGAGCCAACAAGTCGGGAGCAGTGACCTATAAGTATAACAATAAAACAATTTTCTAAAATGTAAACACGCATTTGTTTTATACTCTGAGATGCATAACTGATTACTAAAGCATGCATCTAAATTGGCTGTTTTATGAAGATCTTCTGAAATAAGCCAAGTGACTGGCTGATGATAGAACACTTGGGATTCTTGAACTACATCACCATTAGATTTTACACTGTTATCCTTTAAAATTATTTGCCCTTTGAATTATATGAACGCTTATGGGAATTTGAAATTAGTGCACACGTTGGCATTGTGATTTGTACTTTATATTCTTACTAGGGGCCAAGCCCGTTGGACTCAGGAATACAACGGGCGCTACATTGGGGGTGGGTGGAAGAACTCTGCAGACGGCCTCCTCTTCCACCCAGGACCTGGAAAGGCTGCAGGCAGCTGTTAGGGAACTCACCGGCAGGGACAGCTCTCACGCGGCAGGGATCTGCAGCCTCCAAGCCTCAGTGAGAAGTGTAAGGAGGAGTGGGTGGTCAGGGGTGGAGGACAGAAAGCGATTGGCTGGCCACTGGAGAGTCAGGCAAGCCGGTTGGAGGAGGATGCACTCAGGGGCAGGACAGCCACCCTGAGTGGGTATTAAGCACTGAGTGGCACTTAAGCCATGAGACATGCTCTTCCTCCAAGGGCTTACCAGAAATATTAAGTGGAACAGATATTTGCTTCCCTGCCCCCTTAGTGTCTTTATACAAGGACATGAAATAATTTAGCATCCTATTTAAGGACATTTATAGACAAAAAAAATGGTCTCTATACAGGCCTAGTATAACTTTACGAGCAAGTTTAAAGCACATCGCACATTTATGCCACACCTGTGAGTCAGGGCAGATCACGGTTATCTTATTTGATAAGGATGATGTCACTGTTCAGTTGTAAATGTCATGCCTGTGTGGGTTGTCCTAAAATGATCCTCATAACAGGAAGTCACGTAACTTTAAATGCAGTGGTGGTTATGGGATTACTGCTGCAGTCAGGAGCAATCAGTTCATTCCATGCATCATTTTGAAATGAACAGAACGTGATTTGTTCACTAGCCTGCCGGTAAACTGCACCCATGACACAGAGCCCTCTCAGGTATTTTTGTGGGAAGGCCAGGTTTATTTCTCTCTGGCTGTTCACTTCTTATTCTCCCATTGCCTTGGTCAACATAAGGCTTCTAACTTAGTGCCCAATATTTGGATCCTGTTGGGGGGCGGGGGTGCTATGGGATATTTTAAGGTTCATTCCAAACCAACATAGTAGTGACTTGACACGTGGGCATCTTGGCACTGAGCTAAGGAAAACCATCCTAGGACTCTGTGCCTAGATCTGACTTTGTTATGAGACAGCAAAGGTAGTACTGATAGCTTTTTAAGGAGCAGATGTAGTAATTCAAAAAGTATGTTAATGTGGCTTGACTTCCTCTCACAACTCATGTGCACACTGTTTTGATTGAAAGTTCCTGGTGAAGTTGGACTGCGATCAGTCGTGATTGTTCCTGGTCCTGTTAGATTACTCAGGTTATTACTAACCCCCTTGATGTTTTCTCAGAGTGTGTGATAGAATCTAAAAATCTGTATTTCAACCACGGGAGCAATCTTCCATGCAGTGATGTGGTTCCTTATATTGACAACACTTCCTGAAAAATACTGGGCATCAAAAGAACAGATCAAACTAATTGAAGAAAGAGAAGCTGAATTGCCAGAAATCCAGTAATCCTAGACAAGTTTTGTATCTGCATTGATAAATTAGTCGGAACAAATTTTATTTTTAGGCTACAGGCATAGTTGGAAACCATCTAGAAAGAAAGCTGCTGTATTGTGCAAGGAGACAGAACTATGACAACGAAGCCTTTATTGGCATATTCAAAGAAATACAATATAAGGAAGAAACATACAGTAGGACCCCCTGCAATACAAAGTAAACAAAGGTGGATATCATGGTTTAGAGAGCCAGTTTGGTGTAGTGGTTAGGAGTGCGGACTTCTAATCTGGCATGCCGGGTTCGATTCTGCACTCCCCCACATGCAGCCAGCTGGGTGACCTTGGGCTCACCGCGGCACTGATAAAACTGTTCTGACCGAGCAGTGATATCAGGGCTCTCTCAGCCTCACCCACCTCCTAGGGTGTCTGTTGTGGGGAGAGGAAAGGGAAGGCGACTGTAAGCCGCTTTGAGCCTCCTTCAGGAAGAGAAAAGTGGCATATAAGAATTAACTCTTCTTCTCCTTCTTAGAGTGAGACAGAATATGTTCACAATCTCTCATGCTGAGTTACAAAAACTTTGCAACAGGTTCAATCATATCAGTGTTATGGGATGTCAAATTAAACTGTGAGCTGAGTCAGAATTAAATGCATATAGTCAAGTCTTGTTTTATTTCAGTAACACCAGTATGCATGCCAGTTACTACCAGAGAACTCATAAACTATTATAACTCATTTTGATTTTGCTTGGAAAGTTCCTGTTATGCCATTGCCAAAACAGCAGAACTGGGTGGGTGGAAGTTCATATTTTACATATATTTTTAAAATCTGCACAATTATGCACCACTTCTGGGGTTTCTCAAAGCCTGAAGAATGTTTCAGGGGTGTCTCAACTGTAAAAAAGTTGAGAAAGGCCAGCCCCTCAGAAATGTGCTTTGGAGTACCCTATTTCCTGAGCATGTCTGATTTTTCTAAATGCATAGAGGAAATGAACTCTTCCTTTGACCAGTAGGGAAGAAGAGTTGGTTTTTATACCTTGCTTTTCCCTTCCCCAAGGAGTCTCAGATTGGCTTACAATCGCCTTCCCTTCCTCTCCCCACCATACAATCACCTTGAGAAACGGGTGGGGATGAGAGAGTTCTCTAGATCAGGGGTAGTCAACCTGTGGTCCTCCAGATGTTCATGGACTACAATTCCCATGAGTCCCTGCCAGCAGTTGCTGGCAGGGGATCATGGGAATTGTAGTCCATGAACATCTGGAGAACCACAGGTTGACTACCCCTGCTCTAGACTACAGTCCACTGCTCTTAATTACTATACCATACTGGCTTGTAACTGGATTTTCATGGCTTGAAACCACAGGTTGACTACCCCTGCTCTAGATTACAGTCCACTGCTCTTAATTACTATACCATACTGGCTTGTAACTGGATTTTCAAGGCTTTCATGGCTTGCTTCCTATAAGCATAATACATTTCATTGACATAAGTATTAAGTTTAGGTGTTTACTTTTTGTTAATTCACTTAAAGAACATTTAAAAGAATGTATGTATACGAGCTCAAAACTTAATAGCTCTGTGCCAGCAGTTTTGATTACTCAGGATTACAGCACTACAGAATGAAATGATTGTTTTATGTTACTGCATCAAATATCTGAGGATATTTCAGTCATGTTATATGAATTTTGAAAAATGTAGATTGTAATGAAAAACCTATGGGAAAGGAAGATGGGATTCATTCACGTAAAATATTATTTTACTTCCTATCAGCTGTTGCTAAAAGGTTCTTTCAGGTCGTCATGATACAAGGCTTTGCTTTTTATATGGAAAAAATGGGAAACTCCTGTATACATAAGGATGCTTTTATTTAGATGAGTCTCCCTAGAACAACCTTTCTCAATTTTTGTACTGTTGAGAAATTTCTGAAACATTCTTCAGGCTTCAAGAAACCCCAGAAGTGGCACAAATGCACAGAATATGGTTTGGAAGCATAGCTGTGTACATGCCTACCCACTGCCCCTCCCTTTCTCATCCCCTCCAGGCGCATTAGTGGTCACGAGTGGGGGGAGGGCTGGTTGATACGACAATATATGGTCATATCACCTAATAAATGGTTTAGACAGCGTATCCTAGAAGCTGGAAGTTTTTAATGTTCACAATATATTGTTTAGGCTGACCAAATAAGGCAATTGTTTTCTTTGCCCCCTCTCTCCAACTGAGCCTTTCCCCATATTTTTCATCTCTGTGAAACTAGTTTAACTGTGCGTTTTAGAGAATGTGAGGCCTTCTCTTTCGATTCCCAGTGAATAGAGTTCTGAAGACATAATTGCATATTGAAGGACAGATTCCATGCAATCTTCTAAACAGTTTTGCTCATTGTTTTAATATCATCTGAGTGATTCCTTAACAAATTTCCTAAGTTAAAGTATATAGATATGGCTGATCTGACAATGCTTAACTCATAGGGCAGTGAGAAAATCCTTGACTCCCTGCCCCAGTAACCTTGGCAGCTTTGTGATAATAGCTCAGCAATCTTATTCTTCTACGATGAACATTTTTGCTGCCTAGAACTTTTCTTGGGCCTCCTGTCACCCCAGAGTAATCCAGACATCTCTTATATCCGCACTAGAAAGTAAGCCCGCTGTAGTTGAAATACAGCGGGCGCTAGCGGGGCGCGTGAGTCGGGCGGGCGGCTCTGTGGGTTCCCGGGCCCCGTCCCCGCACCTGTCTCATCTCCCTCCCGCTTCATGGCCTACCGAAGGTGGTGTGGGGGAGGAGTCCTGGGCCTTAGTTGCCGGGCAGTGTCGCCGGCGGCCATCCCCTTCCTCGGGTGACTCACCGTGTGGAGGGCTCAGTGTCGAGGATGGCTGCTGCAGAGGACTGGAGAGTCGGCGGTGTGGAGTTTGGGAAATGGACCAAGTAGCCAAGGGGGAGGCACGCTTTGCGTGCCTCCCCCTTGGCCACTTGGCCCCGGAGTGCCACTCAAAGGAGCGAATCAGGAGCCGCGAAGCACCTTCATGTTTTTATCCTGGACAGCACCTGCCCACTCTCTTCCCACTTAGCCCTTAGCATTTTATTTAATGCTGCAGAGCAGTTTAGAGATGCTTAGTCAATAGTGTATTGTTACCTGACCTTTTACAGAGATGTGGTAAGAATATAGTCTGAAGGAACTGGCGTCTCCAGACATAGAGCTGTAAACTAGTGATTTATGTACCTGTGAAAAGTGGATGGAATTGAATCTCAACTAAAGACAGTAATTATAGAACCCTTGTTACTGAACTAGCAGCCTTGTATAAATACCTAAAGCAGACCTGGTTTTTCTTGTTAGATCACTTCAGTAGCTAGCTATTAAGATCTGCAATAATAATGGCTTACCCCAGTTCCTTTTCTGTAATTTCATTCTACTTTGCCTGTAGAACAGATAAAAAGTATGCATTTTGTCATGTTCACTGATGGTAATGAGGAATTTCAAACACATTACCAGATCTTATCTGCCACATGTGCACTGAGCAATAAAACATGAGAATACACTTTGAATGAGAGTCGGGCAACAATGAAAGTGGTGGTTTTTAAACAATATATCACAATGTGGGCTCCATATTCTTGTATAAAATACATATCAGTTGGAGCATCACTTTTTATATTTTTTTACTACCAAAAAAGCCCATATGCTATATTCTTAAACTTATTTGACCACTGTGGAAAACCCTTGCGGACAAAACGTGTCTGGTTTTTGTTCCTTGAATGTTCCGTGTGTTATTGTTGATGTGTTATCAGTTTTGGTGTAGTGGTTAGGAGTGCGGACTTCTAATCTGGCATGCCAGGTTCGATTCTGCGCTCCCCCACATGCAACCAGCTGGGTGACCTTGGGCTCGCCGCGGCACTAAAACTGTTTGGACCGGGCAGTGATATCAGTGCTCTCTCAGCCTCACCCACCCCACAGGGTGTCAGTTGTGGGGAGAGGAATGGGAAGGCGACTGTAAGCCGCTTTGAGCCTCCTTCGGGTAGGGAAAAGCAGCATATAAGAACCAACTTCTTCTTCTTCTTCTTCTTCTTCTTCTTCTTCTTCTTCTTCTTCTTCTTCTTCTTCTTCTTCTTCTTCTTCTTCTTCTTCTTCTTCTATGTATTAGCTGTATTACACAGTATTAGCTATATTACACAAGTGAAATTCTTATCATTTTAAAACTATTATTATGTGCATGTAAGTACAATAAATATTTGTATTTTAGACTTAACAGATTTTTTTGCAGTTCAACCTTTAGGTTCCTAACCTGTTTTGTCAGGTTGGGTTTTTGTTTTCCTTTTTGGTTATCTTTAACCACTCCTGCGGAGCAGAATAAATAAAAGAGTAAGCCCTAAGGGGGAGGAGAAAGGGCGGGCTCTGTCCAGGATAAAAATTCCCGATTGGGCCCTCCGAGTGTCACTCCAGGGCCAGCGGCCAATGGGGAGCCGCACAAAGCCCGGCTCCCCATTGGCTGCTTGGCCCAACCTCGCCTTGCTCGGCCGGGGACTCACCACACACAAGGAGAAGCAGCCTTCCCCGACTGGGAGTACTCACCTACCTCTCTGCCTGCCGTCCTTTCTTCCTTCTTACTGCCTGACTTCCTCTATTTCTCCATCTCCTTCCTGTCTCTCTGTCTCTCCCTCTCACTTGCTTCCTGTCTTTCTCCTTTACTTCCTTTCTTTCTCCCTTCTACCCATCCTTTCAACCACCCCTTGCCCTTCCTTCTACCTCCCATACCTCCTTTCCTCTTCTTCTTTTCCTACAGTCTGTCTCCCCATTCTCTAGTGCCCGCTGGCTTTCTTCTACAGCGGGCTTTATTTCTAGTTTACAATAAAGTAGTAAGGTGAGAATAGAAATGGTGTTGGTTACCATGCGCCTCAGTTTGAAGAGATTACATTTTGTGCGTGGGGAAAATAACCAGGACTGAACAAGTTTTATTGACAAGGTTGGACACATTGCCTTATATAGACTACAGAACTATTTACTGTCTAAATTCAGAATTCTTTCAGGGCACTATTTGTTCTTAGAGGAGTATGGGAAGAATGGCATGGTTTTGCCTTGGAATACTAATCTGTGGGCAGGGACATTTGTAGAGAGACATTTGAAGAGGATTTTATTCTTCTACTGCAAAGGCTTCTGTACAGTCTCTTTAGCCTGTTATTTCCCCCAGCAGGATCCAGAAATGGGAGTAAGCCAGACTGGAGTGGAAACAAGCCTTGGTGGACATTTATCACCTTATGCGTCCTCATTATCCCTGACCTGGATGGTCCAGACTAGGCCAATCATCTTGGAAGTTAACTGGGTTTGGCCCTGGTTGGGATTTGGATGGGAGATGATGATGTGATGATTTCAGTCATTGAGTTGAATCTGACTCTTGGCAATCTATGACTCAACTGTCACAACGATTTACGATTTTGCACCACTTCTTTTAGTTGTATGATGTTCTGGCCACTGGCCATTTTGATCATATCCACCACATTCTTTGTCGTCCTGGTTTCTTTTTACCATTGACCAATCCTAGCATAATTGCTTTCTCCATTGAATTGGATCGCATGATATGGCCAAAGTCAGTGAGCTAGGGTTTTGCGATGTTACTCACCAGTTGCGTATCAGGCTTTATGCGCTGTAGTATTTCATTGTTTGTTACTTTTGCTGTCCATGGAATCCTCAGAAGCCTTCTGCAACATCAGAGTTCAAATGAATTGATTCTTCTCCTACTGGGGCGAGGACATCTTGCTGGGTGAGATTCCACCGTCGGATCAAGGGAGGCAGGAACTTCACAGTTCTTCTTCCTGTCCCTAGGTGGCCTCACCCGGCCTCTTCAGTTCGGTTTCTGCCTAGGAGGGAGAGCAGTTGAGCTGAGAGATCCCAATTTTTTCATCATCCAACTTTCACAACCATAAGTGGCCCCTGGAAATATAATAGATCAAACTAATCTACATTTGGTATTCAGACGTATGTCCTTGCTCTTCCACATTCGGTTCAAGCTCATAATTGCTGAGCGACCCAGAGCTATTTGACATTTTATTTCCATACTGCAGTCACCACTCTAATCAATTTGTGATCCAAGAAAAATGACTTCTTGAACACATTTGATCTCTTCCCCATCAACTGTTATTGTGACATGTCTTATTATTGCAGTGGTCATTATTTTTATCTTTTTAAATTTATTTTTGTCTTGCTTACTTAATTGACCTTTTTAATCAGCTGTTCTAGACCTTCCTTAATTACTAATAGGAGGGTAATGTCATCAGCATATTGACGATAATTTGTATTCCTTCTTCCAATCTTAATTCCAGCTGTTGACAATAGATGGCCGTGCAACATTGCTTAATAGCCGTCAAGGAAACATTAAATGCTTGATAATTTCCATCTACCCCTCTACGCCAAGCTAAGATGAAACCGCAAGCAGGGGTATGCACAGATGTTTCTTAGAAGCTAAGGTCAAAAGTTGAAATGTGCTTTTGGTAGGAAAATCAATTGCTTTGCAGAAACAGTTGATCTTGCACTTGATAAGCCAAGAGTAGACAGGAAGCTAAACGCTCAACACAAACCGGTGACTGTTAAAGCTCACCACAAACAGGTGTGAAAATGTATCTTTTTGCTTTTGTTGAAGTATTATCCTGTAACTTCTGTTTTTTTAAGGCATTAACCCCTGAAAGCGGACATGCAGAATGTAAGCCTTTGTCTCTCAGTGGGAGATGAGGAAAATGTGTTCGAGAAGGTATAAAAGGGGAAGTACCCGTTTTGACTTTAGCTGGCTTTGCTGACATGCCCCTATATTAAATGTCTTTGTTGTGATAAATGAGCACTTGGTGTGTGACTCTTCGTTTTCGGTTTTGGTAAGTGGGGTGAGGGCCCTGTGGCCTGGACCCCCTTGTGGTCTTGCGTAACACAGTGATGGGAGACCATCAAGGAATTCCATGGGCTCTGTGCAGGGGAAGACATTGGCAAACACCTCCGTTAGTCTCTTGTCCTGAAAATCCTATAGGGTTGCCATAACTCAACTGCAATGATGGCTCTTTACACACACACACACACACGTCCTCTGTGCCACTAATACACATGTGCTGCCCCTCAAGGATCACATTTGTAAGTTTATCCTCATAGTTCTCCAGTTGCTGTTAGCATCTTAAGGTTCCATGAACCTTGCTGTTATTTGAGGGGCTATTTTTTAAATCACTGACTTAATTAATAGCCTTCATGGTAGCTTTCAAATTAGCCTTCTGTTGATGAAACCGTCAGTTTGCTAAGTAAGCAAATCAATATCAACCCAATGCCAAACATGCTCAATGAAAGGGAGTCCTCTTAAGAATGAGGCCAGGTTTTAAAATTGTTTATAAATCTGCATTATGCAAACCAGAACAAGGCTCTAATCATTTCATATAGAAATAATAAACATGGCATAGAACAGGGGTAGTCAAACTGCGGCCCTCCAGATGTCCATGGACTACAATTCCCATGAGTCCCTGCCAGCAAACGCTGGCAGGGGCTCATGGGAATTGTAGTCAATGGACATCTGGAGGGCCGCAGTTTGACTACCCCTGGCATAGAATTGGCTAGCTCAGTCATTGGCTAGCTCAGTCAAAAATATTTCTGAAAGGCCTGATACAGTTGGATTTAGTGCTTGGCATGAGTCTGTCAGCTGCTAAGCTGAGGACATGTGCTGTAATCACTATCTAAGTTTTCAGAGAACACTCATTATGAGTCATGTCTCAAGGATTGGTATTGTGCAGCTTTAAATAGTCAGCAGATAATATTGAAATATTGAAATATGTTACAAATCCTTAATGTGTTGAGTTTATTGTTATCTTCAGGTCAGTGATCAAGTACTGCTGCTCCACAGTTTAAGTACTGTACTTGAATGTATTTGCTTAAAATATATTTTTATTCTGCTTTTCTCCACTTGGGACTCACTAACATCAGAGCTTTGCAGGTGCATTGTATACGCACAAGAGAGTACCAGGTTAGCCTTGTGCTTGCATGAGTGCTAGGCAGACTTATCATCCATTGCTCTTTTCCATGCCTATTTACCCATACTTTGTGTTCTCTATAAGGTTCTTTCACTGGGATTGATAAATCCTGTATTAGAATTCTTGTTGTACAGCTGCAATGAAGCTGGACAATAAAAGCATGATATGTACATTATATATGACCGTTTACTGTTCCAGACTTCTCCCATCTGTTTCACTGATATGGGAGGGGATTGAATTGTAGATTCTTATTTATAGAAGTGATATAATGTTAGGAAGGTTATTACTTTCACTTTATTGTATTTATCAATTGCCTCTCAACTTCTTTTAAAAGACAGAGTGAGTGTGCAGTAAAAACATTGTGGGAATATGTGTGAAAACAGAAGCTTCAAAGAACATGTCCTGTAGTCCAGTGTTCTCCAACCCCTGGGGTGCGGACTGGCACTGGACCATGGAGCCCTCAGTACTGGGCCGTGGGCGCCACCACGACTCCCTCACCCCCCGCGTAGCAGTGCTCACTTCAGTGGCTGATTGCTCCTGGCGCAGCAAGCGCCGTGCTGTGGGGGGGAGGCGTGGGCAATGGCAGGTGCTGGCGCCCACGCATCCCTCCCCTCTTATGGCGCCACGCCGCAGGGGGGAGGTGTGGGTTCCAGCACGCCAACGGGTACAAACGTGCAGGCGTGGCAGCTCTGCGCCTGCGTGTTTGTACCTGCTGGTCCCCGGGCCTCCCTCTCCCCCCCAGGCCTCTGCCTGAAAAAGGTTGGGGACCACTGCTGCAGTATCTGCCTTCTACAAATTGCCATCTAATCAGTTACTTCGATAATATGGCCTCATCTGTTTTTTCATGCTGTGCTCTTCCTTTGGACTATCTGTCAGGTTGTTCCATCTCTTTTTTCTTCTCATTACGCTGCTTCATTTAACAGTAATAAAATTTTATCTTACCTAATATTGTTTATTACATTTAATAGGGATATATTCATTTTTAATGGAAACACATGGGGGCAGTGTACCAATTCAAGCATATTCTTTACAAGGCAAAAATTATGAGAGTGAGAGAATAAAGCAGTAAAAATATCAGACTGGTGACTCAAGGATATCATTCTGTCTCGAGTTAATATCAGAGGTGGCACAGTATGTTGGATTTATGCATGCAATATTGTTCCATTACCTTATTGCTCTGCCATACTACTATACTAATATACTACATTCATATATCATATATACCTTATATGGTAAAGGTATCCCCTGTGCAAGCACCGAGTCATGTCTGACCCTTGGGGTGACACCCTCTAGCGTTTTCTTGGCAGACTCAATACAGGGTAGTTTGCCATGCCCTTCCCCAGTCATTACTGTGTACTCATATTACCAACCTTGGAAGGACAGAAGGCTGAGTCAACCTTGAGCTGGTTGCTGGGATCGAACTCCCAGCCTCATGGTCAGAGCTTCAGACAGCATGTCAGCTGCCTTACCACCCTGCGCCATAAGAGGCCCATTCTGACCATATATATATATATATCGACCTTCATTAACACCACCATAGCTAGGGTCAAAAACTATGTGTACAAGAAGCCTTTATAGATGCTTTGTGAGTGCAAATGGGTAGTCATTTGAGATGCTCCAAGGTGGCTTGCCATTGCCTGCCTCTGGGTAGTACGGACCCTGGGCTTCCTTGGTTGTCTCCCACCCCAGTGCTGACCAGGGCCAACCTGCTTTAGTTTCCTGAAGACAGTGGCAGCTTCAGAAGGTGGGCTGAATGGGATCATATTTTTGCTGAGCTCCTTCTTTTCCTCAGACTCTATTCTTCTCGGACTCCACCCCAGATCTCCAGGAATTTCTTGAGGATTAGCAACCCTTTCCCAAAATGTCTCCATCTCTGGGAGGCTGGAAAAGCCTTCTCCTACTTGCTCCTGGCCATTGAATTTTTCATGCACTCTATCTGGGCTTCAATTTATGTGGCTTAAATAGCTTCCAAGCATTCTATAGGGATTTTCCTCTTTTGAGTTTCACTTTCAATTTCCTTGTAATAGAACTTTTCATTTTTGTAAAGCTTCCTCTTTTGACAACACATTACTGTTTTGGATTTCAATGGTAATTTTCCATTGATATGAATACTGACCTTAATAGCATTGTGGTCACTACTCCCAGTTGGTGCAACAGTATCTCCATCTTGTATAAAGTCTTGAGGTCCAAAGCCAAGATCACAACCCCTCTAGTTTGCTCTATGACCGCCTGTTCCACAGCATAGTCATTTATGATGTCTGTAAATCACATTTTTACTACATGACTCAGGCACAAGTTTACAAAGTCAATATGAGACTAATTTAAGTCAGCCAGTATCACAACATTGTCTGCTTTAAGCACCTCCCTTATTTTCTTCCACATCTTGAGGTCAGCCTCAAGGGTTTGATTGGGTAGCTGATATTACACCTCCATTTTTAAGTAACCCTGTAGGCTGGTATCTCAACCCATATAACTTCTTTTGAAGTGTTCCTTCCCCTAATATTTTCTGGCATATTTGACTATGCTCTGTTTGATATACAACACATGTCCCTCACAGCCCTGCCTATAAAGTTTATATTCAGAGATTACTGCATCCCATTGATTTTGTCCATTACACTGTTTCTGAGATACCCACTGTATATAAATTGACATTTAGCGCTAAGCGCTCCACTCGCTCATCTTGGCTTGGAGGTTTCTAGCAACAGCTTATAGACTTATAACACGTTTTCCTCTCCAGCAAACCTCACCTCCCAAAGCCCTCCATTGCCATTCTGTTCCCATTCCCAAGTTCTGTTGTGCTCCTACCAATAGGACCCTGTTTATACTATCAGCCCTTTGGAATGAGCTGTCCTCGACCAGAGCCTCCTCTGTTCCTGTCAGCTTTTCCCCTGCGATTAATCTAAAATTAGCTGTGCTACCTTCTTGATATTCTGCACCAGCAGCATGGTTCCCTCTTGGTTCAAGGAAAGCTGGTTGTTTCTGATAATTTTGGCTTGTTCCAGAAAATTTCCCAGTGCATACCAAATCCCTTTCTCCCAGGATCACTTTCTCATCTCCTCGTCTGGGCCTGTCTAGTTGTCCCTGTGTATAGAACCAATAGCAACCGTGGGAACACTTCCTTTGATGTCCTGGTCTCTTAACTTTCTGCCTAATAAATTAAATTTTTTCTCCAGGAGCATATGACCACATTTCCTGGTACTAGTGTGCATCGCAACTACCAATTCCTCTCCTGCACTATCAGCCTACTAAATAACATATGATGTCACACCAGGCAGACAAGACACTATGAGCACCATATGAGCACTGCTATAGACCACCAAGACACTCAGAGGATTTGGATGAGGTACTCCTAGGCCAAATTACACAATTCTCAAAGAGGGGGGTAACAGTGGTCATGAGTGACTTCAATTACCCAGATATCTGTTGGAAGACCAACTCCGCAAAAAATATAAACTCCATTAATTTCTTAACTTGTCTTGCTGACAGTTTCATTTCCCAGAAAGTAGAGAAGGGGAACCAGGGGGTCTGCTATTTTAAACTTGATTCTCATCAATAGGGAAGAACTGGTAGATGAGGTGGAAGTAGTGGGCACACTTGGTAGTAGTGACCATGTGCTTTTGGAATTTTCAATTGTGGGAAAGAGAAAACCTTTATGTAGTCAGATGTATAGACTGGACTTTAGGAAAGCAGATTTTAACAGACTTAAAGGTATGTTGGTTAGAGTCCCGTGGTCAGAAAGACTTAAAGAGTTGGGAGTCCCAAGAGGGCTGGGAGTTTCTTAAAAGTGAAATACTGAAGGCTCAATCGCAAACAATTCCCTTGAGAAGAAAAGATGGAAAGGAGCCTAAGGAAGCCAAGGTGGCTCCATAAGCATTTGTCAAATGATTTGAGGAATAAAAAAGAGTCATTTCAGAAATGGAAGGAAGGCCTTATTACCAAGGATGAGGAGAGGAGACAACTAAGAAGGGATTTGCTAACCATCTTCAAGTCTTTAAAAGGCTGCCATAGACCGTTTACGCACTGGAGGTTTCATGCCGGTCTGGAGGCTGGAGTTTTATTTGTGGCAGGTTGCCCTACCTCTTCCCGGGGGAGTATTTGGCCCGGTGCACCTCATCTGCTTCCGATTTGTGCTTCTGTACGGGAGCTAGGGCAGTGAAGTTCCCAGTGCATAAACGGTCCTATAGAGGATGGAGCAGAGTTGTTCTCTCTTGCCTTGGAGGGACGGATCAATGGGATGAAGTTAATTCAAATGAAATTCCATCTCAGGGAGAAGTTCCTGACAAAGTGGTTTCTCAGTGGAGCAGGCTTCCTCGGGAGGTAGTGGGTTCTCCATCTTTGGAAATTTTAAAACAGAGGCTAGATTATGTGAAGAGAGCGAGAGGCTGATTCTGTGAAGGTTCAAGGGGGTGGCAGGTTAGAGTGGATGAGCAATAGGCTTGTGAGTGTCCTGCATGGGTGCAGGGGGTTGGACTAGATAACCCATGATGTCCCCTCCAACTCTATGTTTCTATGAGCAAAATTCTTGTCACAGACTCCACTTGCTATGGTACTAATAATTTCACCATACACTACCAAAAGTCCACCTTTTCCCAACCACAGAGGAGTATCTTCAGTATGAGAAGGTATTGGTCCATCTTCCAAGGAGGCAGTTCCATCTAAGGGATCCTGTCCCTCCTACTCAGCTTTATGTCCTCAAGGTTTGAAACCCTTAATAATAACAGCAACGGAAGAACTGCTAGCAGAGAAACAGGACTGGTCTAGTAGCTCATTGAAGGTCTTGTCCAGATACCTTTCTCTGTCCTTCAGCTTCTTCTGTTCTGTAGCCCCTAACCTCAAGGGAATAAATTAGACATTAGATCTGGGCTCCCTGGGTTCATCTGAATTATCTGATTGCCTCACTCCCATATTACAGTACTATAGTATTAGCAACCTGATGTCCCTCGGCTAACGTGGGGGGGTTAGTGGGGTTAGTTAATGCTCACCTGTTGCCTAACGTTGATAATGTTGATAGTGTGGATTGGTTTTAATGGTTTTAATTATGGGCTTTATTGCAATTTTTATCTTGTAAACCACCGTGAGCCTAAGGGAAAGTTTGATAAATAAATAAATAATAAAATAAATCTGTCCCCTGAAAGCCAGGAGCAGTATGCATTGAGCCACAACCCACAACTTCTATCCAGTGGGCAGCCAGTCATACATGTGGCACTCCCTGCCAAATATGTGATTGCCCCAACTCTCCTGCTGGCCTTCATAAATGGTGTGTTTTAGGGCTGGTATAGGGTATTTGCCTGAACTTGTACCTAATTTTGTTGTTCTGACTCTTGATGTTCCTCAAAAATACAATTCTTACTCATTTTGCTGTATGACATAAAACTGCATGTGCATAACGTTCTTGGTAATTGTTTATGGTAATTGTTTATGTTAACTATCCACCATTTAGTGGTAGTAGATTAATTCATTTCTTAACCAGCTTCTTTTTATGCTGGCTCAAATATTTCATTACATGAAGCTTTTAAAAGCAATAATGGAACTACAAGAACTTGAGAGGAAGTTAGGTTGGGGTTAGAGGTTGGCTTTTTTGGCATAACTTTAATAAAATCGCAAGAAACTGAAGCATTTAGGATTAGGTGGTTGTTAAAATGCAAAGCCTTGAAGTGACTCCTAAATTTTGGGGTGGCTGTTAGAGCCAAGGAAAATTTGTAAGGTTCTGGTTCAGATGATATGGCTAGTGTATTGCAAAATTGTTGTGAAATAATACAAAAAGAAAAAGATATATAAATTTCCAAACTTAAGGGAACCAAAAGTACAACTACAGCATAAAGAGTAGTACCCAGGATGCAGGACGAAACTGGAAAGAACTTGGTTGAGGGAAGGGGAAACCTATTTAAAGCAGGGGATAATTTGTTCTGCTAAACAAAAAAACAAATGTTTGAGGAAGGGGGACCCAAATCTTGCTCCCCCTTTGTATTGTTTTAGTATATTTCATTGGAGAATAATTGACAACTGACAGATTGCAGAGAGGTAAGGCTGGAGAGATGGGATAAGGTTTAGTCCCTCTTGTCCATGTACTTTTTAAAAGGTGGTGGTGGTTTAGAAGCGCATATGGATTCCCTTTTGTTACATCTAGCTTGTCCTGAAGAGCCAAATTAGTTCTGTACAAATTAAGTATATAACTTGTAAACATCATAAAATTATCATAGGTCATCTATCCTTAAAGGCAAGGCTGCTCCACGCCCAATTTGCCATCATCTGATAGCGCTTGCTGTTCTTGTGAGCGCATACTCACATTTGCACAGTGTTGCTTTCTTCACGTGGACCATGATTAAGAATGTCAAGGTTTCAGATTGAATTAGAATACAAAATTATTTCAGTGATTTTTTTTTAAGCGATTTCCTCATAATCCTCATGGCATTTGTGGTGTGCGCCTTTATTTCCTGAGAAAGAGAGAGAATTAACAGGATGACACATTTATTTATTTTATTTATTTATATTTAAAGCCCATCCTTCTTGATCCAGTTAAATAAAGCTGTGCTTAAAGTCCGGGGATGGGCTTCACCTTGAAGGCAAGTGGAAACATAGCCATGTATATGCTCTTTGAGGAACCATATTGCACAATTTCTAATATAACCATAAGTAGCATTTCCTAGAACGTTACTCAGAATGACCAAGAATCAGTTCATTCTTAGACTCAGCAGTATAACTGTTTGCTCAAAGAGAACAATGCTTTGGGGAAGTAAGGCTATTTATTCTGCGAAGTAGAGTCAGTCTCTGCTCTAGCCTTTCTCAATTTTTTTAATATTGAGAAACCTCTGAAACATTGTTCAAGCTTCGAGAAATCCCAGAAGTGGTGCAATTGTGCAGAATATGGTTGTGAAGCATAGTTGTGTACATGCCCACCCTGGGCACCCCCTCCAGGCCCATCATTGGCCATTTGGGAAAGGGGGGGGGCAGGTCAACATGACCATGTATGGCCATATCACCTGTTAAATGTTTAACAAATGTTCAAAATATATTTTAAAAATACTTAATTCCCATCTATTCAGGAAACCCTTCCAGAGCCATCAAGAAACCCCAGGGTTTCACAAAACCATGGTTGAGAAAACGTGCTCTACCCAGTAGCTGACTATCTTGGCTAATGGGCTAGCGGAGGTTCCTAGAATCTGCTGGCTTTTAAACACCATATATGTTAATGTCTCCCACAGATCACAGCTGTCAACAGGATCATCTTCCATTTGACTTTAGGCATTTCCGACCAAGAGAAGGATGAAGCATAAAAATTTGATCACGCTTCTAAAGCTATTCCCCTTTGGAATCATAGATTTGGAAGGGAACCTCTAGGATCATCCAGTCCAACCTCCTGCAGAATGCAGGAAATTCACAAGTACCTGCCCACCACAGTGACTCCAATTCCATGTTCAGGTGATGTCCCCCCCAAAAGCACCAACAGAATCCCTTCTGCCCACCCACTTACAATCTGCCTAACCCTAATCTGCCTTTTCTCATTATTACCACAAACACGGTCAGCATAACCACAGAGTGTGTTCCATGTTCACCACTGCAATAGAATGTGGAAAAGAAGTCCCAGAGTTCTCTTCTGCAAGAACATAGGGGTGGATGGATTGCAAAGCACCATTTGATACAACAGTCTGTGCTTTATCTCTGATGGACTGTTTACACACTGGAGGTTTCATGCCAGGCTGCAGGCTGGAGTTTTAGTCGTGGCAGGTTGCCCCACCTCTTCCTGCACCCACACAGGAGAATATTTGGCCCAGTCCACCTCATCCGCCCCCGATTTGTGCTCCTGCATGGGAGCTGGGGCAGTGAAGTTCCCAGTGCGTAAACGTCATGATGATTAAGCAGCCTTCCAGGGTTTACAGTATCTAACTTTAAATCCCAGCAAGTTAGTTCTAGTGGGGCAGGAGGCCAACAACAACAACAAAAATCCGTGCATCCTTAAAGGTGAACTGTTGCTTGGAGCTTAACCTCAAATTGAACATGGACATACATGTTTGTTCACTTTCTGTTTTAATTTGTGTGTGTGTGGGGGAGGGGGGTTTACTAACATCCTTCCTGCACAGAACCTCCCAAAAATGAAGCTCACTTTTGTGACGTGAGCTTCTAAACAATATTTGTGTAGGTCTGCACAGCTGCTTATTTGAGTATTGGGTGAGATTGGAACGGAAACATTCTCTGGTAACTTTTTTTTTTTAAATTAACTGTTGCTTTAAAAACTGGTTCTCTTCACAGAGAAGGGAGGGGAATTTAGAAGCGTGCTTGCCCTCTCTGCCCTACCCTCGAATGCCTTCTCTGGCTCAGAAAGGTTTGGTTCTCACCCCTGCGAGTGAGTAGAGCAGGCTTGTGTTGCATCTTCTGACAAGTCTTCACAGTTTCCTTTGTTTTTCTTTGGACTGCTGCCCAAGAAAGAGAGAGGGAAAGCTTGTGATGTTATGCCACCCGTACCTCTAATGATGTCATGTTGCTGTTTTTCATACACGTGTTCAGGGCTGGCTAATGTGCTCCTGGTTTGGGGAGGAGCTGCTGAGTAATTAAATGATTCATAGGTTTCTGTCTTCAGCTGCCTTCCTTGAAACTTTGTTTTACGGCATTCCGGGAGTGTCTATGCGAGAGTATGGATTAACTTTCAGCAGAGCAATGGTAGGCATGTGGCTTTTGTTTAAGACATGCATTGGGAGCAGCTCTTACGCCTCAGAAAAGCCAAGGTAGGCGACAGAAGGGAGAATGTTTCCTTTATGACAGAAGGAAAGTTTGGAAGACTCGGGAGGGAGAATAAACTTTAAGACTTTAACTGTTGAATGTATTGGTTAAAGAGTAGCCCATATGTTGAAGGTGAAGTAATAATTTGGTTATCACTTGATGATTACTGCTATACGTGAGCTTAAGGCATGCATACAAAGTATATTCTGCTTTGAGGTCTTTTCAATAACTTGTTGCAGTAGATTTTGTATACTTCCATTGATATAAGTTTTGGACCGATGGAAATCTGGTCTTGACCTATTTACCTCACATTATTAAATTAAAATTAAGCTCATTCCTTTTCTCGCCATCTCCTCCACCTCTTTTACTAGACTACTATTTCAGGGATAAAGATCTGACTGTGGGGCTGGTGCAAAGTGGGGAGTATTCATACCATATGAGAGGCCTTACATAAACTGCTCATTTTACATTTTGCTAGATGTTGTGTTCAAAATAGTTCCCAAAGTCTTGTTATCCTTTCCAGCCTGCACTCCTTGTGTGTAAGCCAGTTGCTTTAATGAATTCTGCATGATGCTTAGGTAAATTGGTTGATGTTCCTTCATTATATCCTTCAAAATGCTCAGATTAGCAGAGGTATTCTTCTTACTTACTTTTAAGGGTGGGAATATTTCACCTGAAACTTAAAGAGTAAAACTTCTAGCAAATGAAACTTTTTGTTCTTTAATGATAGTGAAAGCTTGCTCCTTTTTTGTATGATCAAGATAGTTTTTTTTTTCTAATTTCTCTCCCCCTGCCCCTTCTTTCTCCAGATCGAAAGGTTAGATGTAAGCAGCCTAGCGCAAACGTCAAGTGCAGTGGCTTCAAGCACAGACTGCAGCATCAATGCAGACTCTGTGGATGGAACACCAGATCCTCAGCGCACAAAAGTGGCCATCACCCACCTGCAGCAGAAGATCCTGAAGCTGACAGAGCAAATCAAAATAGAGCAAACAGCTCGGGATGATAATGTGGCAGAGTACCTGAAATTAGCCAATAATGCCGACAAGCAGCAGAGTGCTCGTATCAAGCAGGTGTTTGAGAAGAAGAACCAGAAGTCAGCCCAGACCATCCTCCAGCTGCAGAAGAAGTTAGAGCACTACCATCGGAAGCTGCGAGAGATTGAACAGAATGGCATCCCTCGACAGCCAAAAGATGTCCTGAGGGATATGCACCAGGGGCTGAAGGATGTGGGGGCAAAGGTCACTGGCTTCAGCGAAGGAGTGGTAGACAGTGTTAAGGGTGGACTTTCTAGTTTCTCCCAAGCAACACATTCAGCAGCAGGTGCTGTTGTTTCCAAACCTCGGGAGATCGCCTCGCTCATTAGGAACAAGTTTGGAAGTGCAGACAATATAGCTAACCTGAAGGACTCCTTGGAAGAAGGTCAAGAAGATGGAACTGTGGGAAAGACTTTAGGTGTTCATAACTTTCAGTCAAGCCCAAAATATGGTAGTGAGGAAGATTGTTCCAGTGCCACATCTGGCTCTGTGGGAGCCAATAGCACCACAGGGGTCCCCATGGGAGCACCAAGCTCCAAAACAAACACTCTGGATATGCAGAGCTCAGGGTTTGATGCAATACTCCATGAGATTCAAGAGATTAGAGAGAATCAAGGACGACTGGAGGAATCCTTTGAGAACCTCAAGGCTCTCTATCAGAGGGATTATTCCTTGATAATGCAGTCTTTGCAGGAAGAGAGATACAGGTAAGCATTTAACAAAGTACTCTTTCACAAGTTACTGTTAGGGCAAATGTGAACCATCTGCGTACATTCACAAAACGCTGCCAGACTTGCGTATCTTAAGCAGCATCCTTTCAGATAATTCAAAGGACATATATATGCCCACTTTTTTTTATTAACTCAGGTTCCTTCCTTTCCTGTCCTCCTTCACCTCTGTCGGTTTGATACCTATCATAGTGCCTCCTTCAGAGTACATATCCCAATTTAGAATGGCAATTAGTACTGTCATATTATTTCCTAGCCAATCCCTTAATTTTGTGCTGGATGGAGGAGAGATTTTTGAGCAGAACCCTATCAGTTGCCTTCATGGATGAATGTGGAAGGGTCATTTCATGGGAAAGCTCTATTGTTCTAGTGACATTGAAATCAGCAACAACGGTTCTGCAGAAGGCGTCAAACTGTATGACAATAGCATTTGTTCAGTTTTACTCCAAGTCAAGCATAAATGAACAGCATTTAATTCAAAATGAATTCAGATATATTGTTTGCGTAGATGTTAGAACCTTTGAACTAATACTAATGAGATTTGGCTACTTTTATGTAATTTGCAGATCTGAATGGTTAAAGCAAAGGATGTTTAAATTTTCAGTCTGTGACTTTAACTTTTGTGGCTGTCATATCATGTGATCCTTCAGCCAGGAATGTAAAACACTATAGTCCTTAAGGAACAGTGGGATGCTATAAAGTAGGCTAGAGTAGAAAAGGCAACCTTGAATTAATACGTGTAGGATTAGAAAAGTCTTGGCAATTCTCAGCCTGGTTATTTATCATAGCATTAGCCAAAGAGTCATGTATTGCTCCCTTCTCCTTAATTCCATAAAACCAGCTTCATTGGCAATCAGCCATTGGTTACCATAAATCAGTCCTTGGGTTTTCTGCATTAACACTATGCTGGAACCCATTATATATAAGAGTTTGTGAGAGGTTGTATAAATGTGCTGCAATCATTGTGCGACTTGAAAACATAACTCTGTACTGTCAGTAGACAGTCATATTTGTTTGAATTGGCACTTATATGTCTTATAGGCACACTTTTGTCTACATGAAAACTTCAGAATCAGGTGGGAGAGTGCTTTTGCCAGTAGCTAGGGCCAAAATCAAAGAGAACAGCAAATGTGAGAAATTATGGATAATTTCCTCTTGGCACACAGGAAGTGGCTACCTTTTGGTTTCTGAATCTTTCACACAAATCATTGATGCATCTGGACTAATCCTATGTTTTCAGGTCCTTGGTTTGTCTAGTCTAGTGCTATTTTTTCCTCCAGCATCTGTTCTTCAGTTCTGGCAGAGATTTTTTCCTGCTCTTTTCCTGTCATCTGGGATACTTTTAACAGGCGATGCAGTGGTCTGAACATTAGACTTCCCCGCCTACAAAGTATGTTCACCTCCACTGAGCTGTACCACATCTACTTTATCAGTTTTCCCTCAGGAGCTGAGAGGGGGGTTATGTTTTGAATCTCATTTGACTGTCAGAGATACCTGTTACTTAGCTAGCATAGCTCCTTATCTCAGAGAACTCTTGAGAACTATAATTTTGGAAAAATGCTGAGAATTCTGCTAGATGTCAAGCTGCTTCACAAAACAACTGTATTTTTTGTCTTTTTTAGAAGAGAAAATAAATGCTAGAAAACTCAGTTTTAGGTTTCTCTACATAGAACTATGTAGCAAGGAAGACTTGGATGTCTTATCTTCTCTAGGCTACTGGGCCTCTTTGCTGCCAGTGAACATGGTAGAAAATACTACTTCTTGTCAAAGAACAATGTGGATCTTTTTTTCCAGCTGCCTTTTCCTGAGTTAGTTTGCCACTTGAATGAAGAACATTTTTGTATATAAGCAAAACTTGTCTTCTGAAAGTATCGTTAATTAAAACAGAGGATTTGAACTATTGCCAGATGAGTGAATGGCTAGTGTAGGTTGTTAGTTTCCTTAATGGAAAGGAGAAGTTAATGCTAATGCTTTATTGGAAACCAACTCATGCTGTTCTCAGTTTTCTTTAGTGCAGCTTCCTTTTATGGCACATTTATAGGTGAAACACTCCAGAAAAACAAACCCGAAGTATATAACAACTTAAGTGTGTGGTATGATACATCCCTGGTTATTTGTGTGACGTTGACTAAAGCTCATTTTAAAATTTCTGAGATTAACCACTAAGATTTCCCAATCCTCTGAAGAGCAGGAACCAGTGCCATCAAAACGTGAGGCAATCTGCTGAAGGCTGTCAGTAGAGCCCGTCCTTGTTAGAACTAAGTTTGAGTTCAATGTGTGCTCTTCAGGTATCTAAAGAAGTTTGTATGCACCCAAAAACTCCTGTCCAGTATTAAACTTTGTTGGTCTTAAAGGTGATGTTGCTTTATATGACCATGGCTACTCGCCGGAATCTGTCTGCTAGACTTTCCCACTGACCTGTTGTTAGAAGGAACTAAATATGATTGCACCATAAAGTTCCACCATGTTTCTAAGGCTTTGGCTTTCTGTTCCTGAACTTCCTTTTCTTTAACTAGAGTTCTTGACCTTTGCCTAGTTTCTGTTTGACATTCTCTGTTTGTGTGCCACCTGCTTTGTTCCTCTGCCATCCATCCCTGGCCTTGCCTTGTAGCTGCTTTCGCTTTCACTGGGACTGGGTGTTTTTGGAGCTGCTTCTCTCCTGTTCCTCTGCCCCTCCCTAAGACTATTTGAGGACAGCGTGATTCCTGCAAGTCACTCGCTGTACTGTAGAGCTGCCTGTAGTTAGGCAGTTTGGCTTTTGTGAGAGCTGTCTATTGGATGGTTGATGTGGCCTCATAGTGGAGACTGATTAGCTGCTCCTCCCATCTCTCTCCTCCTCCCTGATAGTTCAGCTCTATCTTGATCTCTGTTCTTTCTGCAATCCCTGATTTGTCAGCTAGACCAAACTACAAAATAAGATTTTTACCAGCTTTTAGAATGTGGCACATATTTATTTGGTAAGTAGGGACTTTCTGTGCTATGGGAGTTCCTGTTGAGTCTCTCTTGTTACAGGTCATGACCCAATTAAAAAAAATCCTTCCTTGCACACAATGAAACATGAGTTCATATAGCTAATTTTCTCATGGCCAATGTCACTTTCTGTAGGTTCCTAACGAAGAATCCTGGTTAGAAGGAGAGAGATCTCCTTGAACCTTCCTGTAATGTTTAATCACTACCTATCAAAACAGACTTTTCTTTCTAACCCAAAATCCTATTGTTAAAGGCTTCACTGTTGAGTTGTGTGTTAGTCAGAGCTTGAGCACAGTAAAATCCAGGTAAAATCCAGAGATGGTGCTTGTGCCAATTCAAAGCACTTTATGTGCTCAAAGATGTGCACTTGTAATCTGTCAGTATGAGCAACAGAAACCAAATTGCTGGAGTTGGTAGATAATTCCTTCTGCTAGATGGAGGCAACAGCTTGCAAAGAATTGCTGTACATTAGAAATAATTCACTGCTTTTATTTGCTTTTCTTTGTGTTCATCCTACAAGCAAGAGTTTTTTTTATACACCCTTTCTTGCCAACTTTTCCCATCTGGAATTTCACTTGCAGATGTCAAGTCCCTAGTGATCTCTGGCTCCCCAGTCTCCTTTTATGGCAAGTGGTGACAACACTTTGGTTTTGGTGATGTTTTGTGTAAAAGGCTGTCCAAAGCTGAAAAATATCCACCAAAAATGCCACACTAGAAGAAAAGAGTTGTTTTTTATACCCTGCTTTTCACTATCCAAATTGAAAAGCAACTTATGATTGCCTTCCCTTCCTCTCCCCACAACAAACACCCAGTGAGGTAGGTGGACCTGAGAGAAGTCTAACAGAACTGCTCTGTGAGAACAGCTCTGTCAGGACTGTGACTCGCCCAAGGTCACCCAGCTGACTGCATGTGGAGGAGTGAAGAATCAGATTAGAAGCTGCGGCTCTTAACCATTACACCACACTGGCTCTTCCTGTAGTCACAGTTCTTCTTAGATGACTGTAGAAATTATGCTATACCTGGAATCTACGATGGAAATGTGTGTGAGATTTAGTACAAGCACTATATATTTAATTGGAAGGCTACAGAAAGCCCACATACATTCTGAAACACTGGTGGCCCAGTGTTTAGTGGCAGCCTCCATCAACAGAGGTAACAAACCTCTGAATGCTAGTTTGGAGAGGCATAATTGAAGTGGGAGACTTGGCTTCTAGGCACTGTTTGTATGGCCCTTCAAGGCAGCTGATTTTCCAGTTTGCCTGCCTTAAACAGGATGCTGAACTAAACGGACCACCTGTCTGATCCAGCAGTCTGTTCTTATGTTTATTGTGTTGTGGCCAGCTGTAACTTCCAGAGACTACTGCAGAATCTGATTACAGCTTAAGAATGTTAATAGCTTTGGTAGAGGAAGGTTAGAGCTGGTGAGGTAATGAAAGATTTCTCTTAATGTACATTATTATAGTTGTGCAAGCTGATGTGGTTATGTTTATTCCATGTTTCACCGTGCTCACATGTGAACTGTGGCAACTCAGCTGAGTTTTGCTGGTCCAAACCTTCATTAAATAAGTTTCAACCTCCAAACTTACAGGTAAACAAAACCACTGGAATTCCAGGTTGAATACATCCTCTGCATATACACTCCATCAGTGTGCTGGTAATCAGGACCTGAATTGATCCTTGGCAACTTCTGCTTGGCAGCAGAAGCAGCAGCTTGAGTGAAGGCTTTCCCATGCTGTCATTACCATTACCATGATAAGATTTGCCTGGCAAACTGAAGGTGATGCATGGAGTTATCCAATCCTCATGCCCTCCCCTCCCTCCCCCCATAAAAAAACAGCCAAGGAAATCCTGTCTTCACATTTGCAACCAGTCCCTCTTAATATCTTTCCATCCCAAACTGGAGCTGAATAGAGATGGAAGCAAAAGGGCACACCAAAACTTGAAGGAATTATGAGCACTTTCAAGTGGTCAGATCTAGTTTCCTCCTTATTGATCTCTGGAGAGGAAACAGAATGAGGAGGTATAAGGCTGAGGCACAATTTACTAGAAAAGGTCCCTTCCTGGTTCAGGCACTCTAATGGATTTTGTGTTGTGTTAGGTCCTAAGCCACCTTCTTCCTATTCTCTGTGTCCCTGACTATCCTGGCTTGTTGCAATGGAAAGAAGAGGACAAAGGACTGGAACCTTTGCCTTTCCTTCTGTAACTTGCTTGTCTCTTAACTAGTCTGATGTAATAAAGAAAATTCTAAGCAGATTTTAGGTTTAGCAAAGAAAAAAGATGTCTGGCCGTCTCTGACATGCAAATGTTAAATGAATTCAAGGGTACAAAATATACATATTCTAATTAGCACAGTTAAAAGTAAGTTATGAACACGTAATCTTTAAAACATCTCATTTGATGTTTGCATTATTTAAACCAGCAGAAGACAGTTATAACTTGTCCTCTTTGAAAACACTGTATATATCTGTAATATATACAGGATATAATGGTATTCAATTATCTAATGCTGCAGATTGACTCTGGAAATATCTTCATATTATATATTCTGAATGAGTAAAACCTCGGCTCTAAGAGTATTTTATTTAAGAAAATATTTCATATGAGTATTTTTCAGTGCTCACTAAAATTTCAAATTTTGGGTATGGAAATAAGATGTTTGTTTGGTTTTTTTGAAATGGGATATTTCATTTCAAATGTTACCCTCCCCAAACCTTTAACCTTTGCATCTTTATCTAGCCCCAGTTCCCCTCCCTATTTTAGCTAAACAATAGCAAGCAGACTTGAAACATTGTGAGATTTGCCAGCAGCTTGACAATGCGGGGGGGGGGGGGGGGCTGGCTTACAGATAGCATCCTTGGACTCTCTAGAGCAGGGTTAGTCAAACTGCGGCCCTCCAGATGTCCATGGACTACAACCCATTCGCTGGCAGGGTCTCATGGGAATTGTAGTCCATGTACATCTGGAGGGCCGCAGTTTGACTACCCCTGCTCTAGAGGCAAGAAAGAAAACAAGGTGCACACTGACTGGAGTTTTCAAACTGGTCTGGGTTTGTGCATCTTGGGTCCTTGAAGTGCTTAGTCTCAAAGCAGGTTAAACCTCTGCAGTCATCCCCTCGGAATAGGGCTGTGTCAGCTCTGGTTCATAGAGTTGTCAGTGCTTTCCCTAAAGCAAGTGCAAATTTTTCTCTGTTCTAGATGTGAGCGGTTAGAAGAGCAGCTGAATGACCTGACTGAGCTCCACCAGAATGAGATTCTCAATTTAAAGCAGGAATTGGCCAGCATGGAGGAAAAAATAGCTTATCAGTCCTACGAGCGAGCCAGAGACATTCAGGTGGGTGAAAGGAAGAAGACCCTCCTCCAACACACTCACACCCCATTCATATTATAGGGATGGTTGGATTTGTGTGCATTTATCTCCCCGATCAACAAGCTTGGATCATTGCGCCCTAACTTCCTTTCTAGCTCCATTGTTCAAAACAATCTGTCAGCCATGCTCTGCAACAAGCCACTGACATGATTCAGACTTAATGACAAGCCGGGGTTTGTTGTTAATTAAATTAGCCTGGGGATCCTCAAGCTCACATGCTCTCTCCCTTCCTTCCCCCTCAGTAATTAAATCTTCCACTTTTACTGCAGAGTATGATTTGTCATACATCTGTGGCTCGTTCTTAGATCTGGATTTAATCTGCTATCTGAAATCCTGGTCAGAAGGAAAGACCAAACTATATTAGTTTACAGTATTGATACAATGGCATGTTCTGGCTTGCATTAAAGCAGAATTGTTTCATTAGCAAGCCATGGCCAGACAAGGAGGGAAGAGAGCATAGAAGCCAATGGATCTTTCAGGCTCCTTCATGTAACAATAAACCATCTTAGACCACGCTATTTTAGCCTTTTTGTTTTTTACACATCTGTTCTTCCTGGTTTATATTAATCTGCTTGACTGACTTTTGCTGCCTATAGTTCAAACAGGAGCCTTTCTCCATAGATGCAGGGAAGCTGTTTGGGGGGCTAAAAGGCTGTGCCAAAAGCCTCTTAGAGTATTGTTCCTTGTCAGCTGTTAGCAGGATGCGCCTGTCATCAGTTTGAATGCATTCGACACAGATGTTGAACTAAAAACAACAAGCTGGCTTTATATATCTATTCTGCCCATTCAGGAAGCAACCTATTCTGTTATTCTTGCCCAAATAAGGAGGCATTTGGTGGAAAGGTTTGATCTGCAAGTAAAGTATTTGAAGCCAAAAGTCTGGGGAAATTGGGTTGAAAGAGTTGCAGCCACAGAGCAAACACTAGGACCACGTGCTGCAGTTCAGCAAGTCTATTTGTAGTGCATTCATCCACATACTGAAGCCCGGGGGATCTCTGCAGGAGGCACAAGACTGGGAAACATATTGTGAGGAACTACCTAAACCTGATGGCAGCAGCCCTGCGTGCTAGAATGCAAGTCTGCCACACAACAGTGCCATGTGGAGAGGGTGTGAGAGAGAGGGAGATTTTGATTTCAGCCAAAGGAGCAGCAGGCCAGAGAGGGGTACTGAGCCCTTTTCCTCCCTCCTGCAAGTTGCTTTCTGGAGGAGAGCAGACATTTTACAAAGCTATAGGGAGAAAAAACACTAAACACTTCAAGTGCTGTCAGTAAAGTCAGTTACGCTGAAAAAGAAGGAACAAATAATAAAACCTCCGAATGCACAGAGATCCTGGGCAAGTGAAAGTGTTGTCGCTGGGTGAAGTTCTAGGTGAACCCCTGTGGGGAGAGCACTCCAAAGTCCAGGCATCACCACAGAAAAGCCGTTCAGGTATCCAGCTTGAATAGTGAGCAGGTAAATCCAGGAAAATACCAGACTTGCAATAGGGTGAGAAGCATGGAAGACCCAAGTCACCAGCAAGTGGGTAATTATAGCAAAGTACAGTGGTTTCCCATTATTTTGCCATTTGGGGGAGTTCTTGCAACTTAAAAAAAAGAAAGCTTCATTGCTTCCCGCAGGTTTTTCATTTTATTACTACTAAGTCTGTAACATTCTACTTTGCATTCAGGAATTGGGGGATTTCCAAATCCCAGGCTTGAATGATGCTACAAAAGGAGCTGCTTGACCAGTTGTGGTGGCGTTGCTTTAGAAGTTAAACATCGATGGGTTGATTGAAGCCTTAGACCAGGGGTAGTCAAACTGCAGCCCTCCAGATGTCCATGGACTACAATTCCCAAGAGCCCCTGCCAGCGAATGCTGGCAGGGGCTCCTGGGAATTGTAGTCCATGGGCATCTGGAGGGCTGCAGTTTGACTACCCCTGCCTTAGACAGTGAAATGTCACCATTATAGGTCAGTTGCCATCATGCAGGAAATTATTAGGGAAATTTAGCTTACAATGTGATTGCCTTTCCCCCAGAGATTAAAGTACTTTAGAGTGCATCAGGTAATTCCTGGGATTCTGTTCAGGCACTTGTTTTCACAGAGAAGAGAGCCATCAAATTCACTCAGAGGTTAGAGAGCACAGATGTATTTTCACAGAGAGATAACCACTTGCCAGGGAGGGCAAGATGGACTGCTGTTGTGAAGCATGATCTGGACATTAAGATGTGTGGGACATAGGCCCTGAGTAAGTGGGAGACCGGAGTTCATCTTCCCACATGAGAGTGAGTTCCCTAAATGTGTATTGGGTAGGGGCTTCCTGCCATCTAAACCAGAAAGGGTTAATAGACTCATTACATCTGCCTGTCTTTGCTTAAATGCTAGAGGTTAGACTCTTTTGCAGGGAGCAGGTGGGGGTCAGGATGAGCGTTTGTTCCACAGACATTAGGGGGGGGGGCGTCAGAGGGAAATGTTATGTTGTTAAGTTTAACAAAGCATTATGTTTTCCTGTTCTTTTCATTAGATGTGTAACTCAGTAAGCACAATAGTATTTTCCCAGTCTTGTGCTCTAGCTCTAGAGTAATCAACCCCCAGTCTGCAGCCCGTTGCCGGGCCACAAGAGCCTCGGCAGTGGGCCACGGCTCCCTCTCCCTGCCCTCCCCCCGCAGCGAGGAGCTCGCCAAGCCGCGAGCAAATTGGCCGCCGAAGCAGCCGATTAGCTTGCAGCCCGGTGAGCTTCTGACTGCGGGGGTGGCGGGGAGAGGAAAGCGGGGCTGCCGGCCTGCCGGCGGGCGCATACACAGCAGCCCCATGCATGCCTGTTTGCGCGGGGCTGCCGCGCATGCACTGCGCCCCCGGGTTGCCCTCTCCCCCCACCCCTTGGCAGAAAAAGTTTGCGGACTGCTGCTCTAGCTTAATCTAGGCCCGTAAAATTTTCCTGTTTAAGAGAGCAGACTGTGATTTGAAGTCCTCTTTGTGCACCTTAGATCACTCACTCAAGCACACTTAAATATGCACACACAGGAGGAAAGGCTGAAGAGGCAACCTTTACTAGTGTCCCCCAGATCACCAGTAACATGGGAGGCTGGATTTTTAACGTGAGGTTGTGCCACAAATAAGAGGAACATACTCTGTATGCACACAAACCCGCAATACACATGTAAAAAATCACATAGACCCAGGGTGGGTTTATGATAATGGTGACTATTAATCTTGTGTTACCTGAAAGATTTCAGTTTGACATTGTGTCCTTAAAGCCACACAATTTGTGATAACAGGGACCAATGGCTTTCAAATTGTGAAATGGAAAATCAAAGCTAATTGCTGATAAATCATGTAATCCCATCATGCCGCTAAATTGTGCAAATACCATTGTAAAGGCAATAACCAGCAAGCATTCTGGTTGAATCCCCCTGCTTAACTAGAAGAAGAAGAAGAAGAGTTGGTTCTTATATGCCACTTTTCTCTACCCAAAGGAGTCTCAAAGCGGTTTACAGTTCCTCTCCCCACAACAGACACCCTGTGAGGTGGGTGAGGCTGAGAGCCCTAATATTACTGCTTGGTCAGAACAGCTTTATCAGCACCGTAGCAAGCCCAAGTTCACCCAGCTGGCTGCATGTGGGGGAGTGCAGAATCAAACATGGATTGCCAGATTAGAAGTCCGCACTCTAATCCACTACACCAAATGAGAAAGAAGTCTAATGTTTGCAATATGAAGACGATACCACTTTATTATTTGCTTTGAAACCAGCAGAAGTGACTCATATCCTGCAAAGTGTGAATGAGGAACCAGGAATGCAAGACACATCATGCTGTCATCCCAAGTACTTAGAGGGCATGCCAGTTCCCATGCTTTGTCACTACCATATGTTTCAGTGCCCTGGGGCTTCTGGCACATGGTTCACATATTACTACACTGGCAAGCCTTCCAGGACTAGTGTCAGGGTACCCTGAAGTCCGACAGCTGGCTGGGCCCATCATTGTCACATATACAGCCTGCCCACTTGCTGTTACTCCACCCCCCCCCCGTGTTCCCAGGTGCTTGCATTGCTTGTGCCCCTGGGGAAAGGGCTGCAGGTAGCGCAGGAGGCTGTGAACATAGGCAGTGGTGATAGGGTCCACAAGTAAGCAAGGGAAGGATGCTTAGGCAAGTGGAAGGTGAGAAAAGAGGAGGATGTGAGAGCCTGGGGCTAAGCAGAAGAAGGGAGGGAGCCCCAAAAACTCTCTGCCAGTGCCCCCAGAACCTGAAACCGGCCCTGAACCTTTCCATTTGTGTCTCACATCCTACTTACGGTCAGACCATACCACTTGGGTATAAAAGGATTGCAAGGTGTGATTTGACTTCTCATTGTCCCTGAATAGTGAAGCATGTATACAGTGTCTACCCCTTCAACAAAACACTATGCGGTTACTAAGCTGTCTTGTTCTGCTCCCCAGGAAGCCTTAGAGGCGTGTCAAACCAGAATCTCGAAGATGGAACTGCAGCAGCAGCAGCAGCAAGTAGTCCAGTTGGAGGGCCTTGAAAACGCCACTGCCAGAAACCTCCTGGGCAAGCTCATCAATATCCTCCTGGCTGTCATGGCCGTCCTCTTGGTCTTTGTCTCCACCGTGGCTAACTGTGTCGTCCCCCTCATGAAAACCCGCAGCAGGACGTTCAGCACTTTATTTGTGGTGGTCTTCGTTGCCTTTTTGTGGAAGCACTGGGATGCCCTTACTGGCTACTTGGAACGGTTCTTTTCACCCCCTAGATGATGATGTCAAGAAGAAACGGCAGTTGCCCCACCCACTCCGGTGTGCTCTGGCGCAAGTAAGCGCGGCAACGCTGAGTCAGCAACTCCCTCCTCTCCACTGAAGTTTTAAAGCGTCAGAGTGTGAATTTGTTTACAGTTTAAAGAAAAAAATAACGTTTTCTCTCTACGAGACGCATTGGCAATAGTATTTTTTAGATTTTATTCAAGAGCTCATTTTTGGCAAAAATCCTGGATACTTTTTATGTAGCATGGTTCTCTTTGGATGCAAATCTTAAGATTCCTTAAAGTGTACAAACAAAAAAACAAAACAAAAAAAACCCTACCGATTTGGAGCACACCAATGGGCAATTTAAGTTATGGCTCGAACTACTGTACTAAACCTGTTGGGACGAGGAGAATATGGTTACATAAAGCATAACGAAAGATTAACCTAGTGCACAGCCTTGTACAACGGTACTGGACGATCCCACAACGCTACTGTGAAAGCTGATCACATTCCATGTCCGAATGTCTAGCTTCAGGGTGACTTTCTCTAGCGGAAGATCAGTACAAGTCTTGGAACTCCCTGGATCTCTTACGAAGTTGGCCTCTTCTGCTAACATGGCTGCCACTTTTTTTTTCCTTCCCCTGTAAGGCCTGCTAAACTTTTTGGCGAGGTATATGAAGTGGATAAATAATACCGTTCAGTAACTGCACAGTTGTTCTACAGTATTTTGAAGTAGCCCTTTAAATACTTTACGCAAAAGCCCTTGGTTGCACTTTTACGGTTTTTTAAAATATGTACAGTCACAGGTTTAAAAATCCGAACGGCATACTTGAAGAGTGTAATACTCAAACTCTCAGTGCTTCCTTATTGTTTCTAATAGGATTTTTTTTATTGTTGTTGTTAACTGAGGGTTGTTTTTGAACTTAGGGATTGGGAGGGGTTTGTCTTTCTCTCATTTTCTCCCCCCCCCTTTAAAAATAAAGAAGTGTTGTTCTTAAATGAAGAAACGTGTGAATAAGTGAAAGGTGTCTTGTCCTGGAGCAGTTTCGAGGGAGGCAGAAGGCAGCTTCTAGTGACACCCTATCAGAAGCAGTTTTTGTGTCATCTCGCACCTGCAGATGCAGCATTGAGGAGGGGGATCCTCTTTCTCCTCGCAGTCTTCGCACAGGGCTTTCTTCTTCTTTTATAGGGGCAAGATTTAAAGCTCCGATCCTGGATCTGTAGCATCCAGACTCGGAATGTTTTCGTGAGAAATAAGGATACCCTTGTTTGTCTTACAGAGATGAGCAGAGAGCAACCAAGAGAGCGAGCCAAAGTTCTGTTCTGAGAAACTAGATTGGTACTTGGGAGTCTCGGTCTCACTTGATCATCCGTAGGGTTTAAACTCTCAGATTAGTCTCCTGCATGCCAAAGTTGAGGTTGTTGACTGGATTGTCAGCTACCCCGTAACTTAGGATCTAGTCAAGAAGTGACCCTGGGCCTTTAGGGAAAGAGTAAATGCTAAAGGATGAGTAAGGTCACAAACCCAATCCCTTAGACGCTCTTGGATTTAATTTATTATTCAGATAAACTCCCCTATAAACGAAACCAAAGTTGCCCTGTTAACAAATCCTAACAATTGTTGGTATGTTTGTTTTGTACTCTTCTGTACATCTCGTGCCCATAATAGTATATTGCAGAGAGAAAAGCTGTAAAGTGTAAAGCTGTATATTGCAGTTTTAATCAGCTATCATTCATACTTTACCCAGAAATGAAGAAGACTAGAATCACCAACAGCTTTCCTACATTTTTAACTTGCCAAGTAGGGACTCTTGCATCTTTTGTAGATGGGTTCTTCCTCAGAGGCTATCAAATCTCACAACATTTGCACTGCTCACTTTCATTTTAGGAAGTGGGCAAGGCAATGACATGAGCCAGTTCTGCTTTTTGATAACACATGAACTGGCTCAAAGAGAGCAAGAAGATTGGTAGCATTTGTGCGTCTTCAGTTGTCATGTCCTGTCTTGCTGGAGGGTTTTTGTGTTGTTTTTTAGTTGGCTAGCAGGCTTGTATAGATATAATTCAGCCTAATTCTTAATTCTGTCTGTTTCCACCATGGAACATGGGGTAGGGGTTAGGAACTGATTCTTTCACCTGGCTGGAATTTAATTGTCATAATTCACCCTTAGCCTGTGTTCCATTTCAGAACCTGACAATGCCCAAGTGACCTAAAAAATGTAGTGATGAGTCCAGGAACTCTTTGTGAGGGCTTTTTTCTCTAGAATGGTGGCGTTGCCATCGCCATTGTGCTCATAACAGAACTTGCTCTTTTGCTTGCTAACAGCCAGCAATAGGAAATCTTCCCTATGTCCCCACTCATCATTCAAGAGATTCAACATATCACTTCCATAATCCAGCACTTTATATACTCAGGTTCCTCATGCTAAAATCTCACGCCTCACTGTCACTGGGTGAATATCAGCTTGTTCTTGTTAGGACATAAATTGCCAATTTCAACACTCAAGCCAAAAATTTGTATATTCCTAGACTTGCAGATGGATAATGGATACGTTGGCATTCCTGTTAACCATTTCTTTTGGCCAATTATAGCAAACGGTCATTTATCTGACACCCATTTCCTAGCAGAACTGCAAGCACTCTTTCCTCTCCCTTTCCAGCATGACATCCTCAAAGTAAACAAAAGGATTGTTTTGGTGCCTGAAAGCATTGACTGGTACCTGAAGTGCTTGATGGGCCAGTTCTGGAAACCCAGTTGTAGGATCTAACAAGTTGTGCTCACTGTAGAGAAGTTCAGTCCATGATACAAACCAATAAGAAATGTATTATAAATCCACATTTTGGTCCTGTATCTCAACACCCACATCTGAAATGACCCCCCCATAAAAAAATAATTCAGTTTTTGAAGTCTAACTGTACAGACTTTGCTAAACTGTTCTATTGACCAGAAAGGAAATGATTGGTAGAACTTTTCCTCATCAAAATTGTTCTGTTGAAGGCCTTTTAGACCAGGGGTAGTCAACCTGTGGTCCTCCAGATGTCCATGGACTACAATTCCCATTAGCCCCTGCCAGCAAACGCTGGCAGGGGCTCATGGGGAATTGTAGTCCATGGACATCTGGAGGACCACAGGTTGACTACCCCTGTTTTAGACGGCAACTGTGTCTTGATCCTAAGTTAAGCTGTCAGTACGTTATGTGATGTTGCATCCAGTCAACTGAGTATCCTAACATGGTTCTGGTGTTGTCATTTTGCCTCCTTTGCTAGCAGGTGGCTCCACTTCCACCTCCTGTTTTCTAAAGGGTTGTGGCAGCATCAGACTGCTTAACACATGTGGTTTGAAAATGTGAATCTAGCTTTAAAACTCCCATGCCCTGTGTTAAGTGCTGTATTCTTTTTCTTAAACATGAAGCATTCCTGGAAGGCTGTGTATGACAATGAGTGCGTGCATGTGTGCGTGTGTTTAGCCCTGGGTTTTTACTGCTGTGGCCCTTTTTTAACTCGTCGGATTCATTTTCTCATACAAATTGTTTTGTGAAAAAGGGTGACATGTTCCTTACATATCATATGAGATCATAAGCAAGGAAAGAATGTAGAGCAGACTGCCTTGATTAAAAGGAGGGAGGGAGTTTTTAACACACTTTCTATGGTTCGTAAATATTTTGCCCATTTCCTGCTACTTGTCCATTAAAGGAAAGGAAAGAAATCCTAGCTTGCTTACCTTCTACCACTGCAAAATGCTAGTGTGTACCCAGTGACAGTAACAGAGAGCGTTCTCGTCCATTATTTTGCTGGGATCCACCAATGTTGTGGACACTTACAAATCAGGCCTAAAGGGTCTTTCAGCTCTTGGGGATAGGGAAGAGGACTGTAAGACGCGAGAGCTGCACACCATACAACTGAAGCCAGATGATGAAGGGGAGGGGGAGGGGAGTGGAAGTTGATCTTGGTCCAATCACTTGCCAGTTCTAAGAGAGTTCCGAATGTGACTAAAGAGTTCTCTGTGTGTCTGTGTGTGTCTGTGTTGTGTATGCCTGGTGGTATTGTGCATTAGTAGGCAACTGACGTAGCTGTAAGTGCAGTTTTTTTTTTTAAAGTCTAAAATAAAAAACTCACTTGCACGGGGTGAAGAGTACAGAAATGACACTTGTGAACGTAACACTGTAGTTTATAGATCTTTAAGCTGCTAACTGTTGAGAGGGATTGATGTGTCTTGTCTGGTAGTCACAGGTTTGTCTGTGACTTATACTGTAAATAAAATTAAATAAAGACCTCAGATATTAAGTGCAGTGTGAGTTCTGTGTTTCTAAAGGCGGGCTGGGGAGGGAATTTGGATTGGTGCATAAAAATGGCAGTGTGCTGTAAGATATTTATACCTGTGCCCTTTTATACCTGTGCAGAAAAGAAATATTAACTCCCCAACAGCAGCAGACTGTTTCTGAGGACAGAATGCTGGCCGAGCGGATCTAGTATGTGGGGTATCTACTCTCTGAGCATATGAACAGGAGGAGGAGGAGGAGGAGTTGGGTTTTGTACTCCCTCTTGTCTCTATCCCAAGGAGTCTCAAAGTGGCTTACAATTGCCTTCCCTTCCGCTTCTGACAACAGGTACCCTTGTGAGATAGGTGGGGCTGAGAGAGTTCAGACAGAACTGTGATTGGCTCAAGGGTTAACCAGCAGACTTCATATGGAGGAGAAGTGGGGAATCAAACCCAGTTCTCTAGATTAGAGTCTGCTCCTCTTAACCACTATCCCATGCTGGCTGGTGGTTATATGGCATTGCATCTCATCTCATATATATATATATATAAAGCTGCCATATGAAAGGTTAGGCTTTTCATCTAACTAGCCACTACTGACAGCTCTCCAAAGCATCAGGACTGTTTTTCTCAAATTCAAGGTTTTTGTCTGAACTTTGCCAACCAGTACAGAACGGATTCAATTGCATTTTACTGTATTATTCATTTATACCGTATATTTGTGGCCCCAAAGCGGCTTCCATCATTCTCCTGTCTTTCGTTTTCTCACAAAAGCCATGCCAGGTAGGTAAGGCAGAGAGTGTGACTGAGCCAAGGTTATCCAGCAAGTTTCCATACATGGCATGAATGGGGGTTCAAAACTGGGTCTCCCAAATGCTAGTCCAACACTCTTAAGATTTTCTGCATGCACAACATCTGTCCTAGAATTGCTCACTAACGGTGCAGTTCATACTTGCTCGCTTCCAGGAACTCTTCCTGTATTCCTACACATCCTGATCATTCGTGATACTTCACATACCCTGAAGTAGGGTCCCTGACAGGGTCCAGGGGATCTGTGATTTGTGGCTCTTCACACACAACCTTGATAGAAACTGGTGGCTCTCACCGGTTGCACTTGGTGAACTGGTAATGTAACCTGAACACAGCAAAAACTCCTGTGACTGCAGAAAATTACTGGGCTGAGAGGTAATGACTGTCCCAGAATTTCTTAGTGAAGTTCATGACTTCCCATAAGAAGTACAACCATCTATTTAGGACATTACACGGCAAGTGGTGCTACAGGTTTTTATGTCTGAGCGTGTGTTGAAGTCACTGCATGATCCCCTGCAGAGCAGAGGCTTGAAAGAGGACCCAGCAGCTCACACAAACTGGCAGCATTCCTTCCCCATTATGCATATGGCTCAAGAGAGGGCAAACTATTAACACAGGAAGAGCCCAGCATGCTTTCCCTGCTCCTCCAGCAGTCCAGCATTGCTTAAGCTGCCATCAGCAAGTATAGGTGATTTTTGTTAAATAACTCATCATTACTTGATCATTTATTTGTTGGGGCAGTGAGGTTGCAGCCAACTTATGATTTTCAAGACAGGAGACGTTCAGAGGTGGTTTCCCATTGCTTGCCTCTGCATCAGACCCCATCCAAATATTGTCCACGGCCCACCCAGCTTCTCTTCCAATCTCAGGTTAGTCTAGACCAGTGGTCTCCAACCTTTTTATCACCGGGGACCACTCAACGCCTTTTACTGAGGCCCGGTGGGGGGGGGGTAGTTTACTCCTCTATTCTCAACCACTGCCCTAATGCTCTCTGATCGCTATGGTAATGTTTAAACATCCCTTCAAAATAAGATACAGACACGCCACAACAATGAACATAAGGAACATTTTATTTTCATGGAAATTTTAACTCATGACAATGACAAATCAATGGGAACCCTGAGCTTGTTTCTCTGCAACGAGATAGTCCCATCTGGGAGTGATGGGAGACAATGACACCCAAAGTGTGTTGTAAAGGGCCGGGGGGGATGAAGTAAAGGGCCGGGGGGGAGAGAAGGCGTCCTTCGGGGCCCACCTCCAATTAGTCGAAGGACCACATGTGGTCCGCGGCCCACAGGTTGGGGATCACTAGTCTAGACCAGTGGTTCTCAACCTGGCGGTCAGGACTTCTTTCACAGGGTTGCGGCAGGGTGAGCATCTTGGCGGGGGGGGGGTCACTGCCACTGTTGCCGCTCCTCATGTAGGCACCACACAACAGCCAGCAGGGTAGATCGAGATAGAGGGTTCGTCTGTCTGGAGCAGTGGGAAAGAGCGAGATCAGCATGGTGGGACAAGAGGCAGAACTGAACTGAGAAACCCCGGAGGAAAAAGATTATATACAATCATGAACAATGGATCTTCATGCCATTGGTTTAATTTCTGTGAAAGGACACTTGCATAATTTTATGGCTGGGGGCATCACAATATGAGGAACTGTATTAAAGGGTCACAGCATGAGGAAGATTGAGAACCACTGGTCTAGACTGTCCAGTTCAGGACACGATAAACATGGACACTATGAAACCTCATAACCTTTAAGATTACAAAAACAAATCATCCTCCCAAATGGCTGTGAATTTTTTATTGACTCTACACCAGCAAAAGGAATACAATATTCAGGCTATATATAAACTTTTGGACTCTTATACAGTAAGGATGAAAAATGTGTTTTGAAAATAGCCCAGTTCGATCTCAGACTCCGCAACTCCACCCTCTTGTGGAAGCATCTTGGGAAACCCACTCTGTAGGGCTGTGGTTCTCAACCTTGGGATTGGGACCCCATTTGGGGTTGCCAGGCTCCTTCCCCGGGGTCACCAGCTTGCCCGCCGCCACTGCGGCAGTGGGTGGCAAAGACTTGTGGAGGCAGGTGGTAGGGGTGGTGGTGGGCGGCAGAGGTGGGGTGAAGCAGCAGCCGGCGGAGGTGAGCAGAGGCGGCGGAGCCATGGCAATGGCTGCCTCCACACCGCCTCAATCGTGCGCATGCTGCCACCGCCACCACACCAGCTGCCGCTGAAGTTGGGGTCGCAGCAAAGAAAACATTGAGAACCGCTGCTGTAGGGACACTTTACTTGACAAAGATCACCCATCAATAGACACTTCAGAGTTAGGCTGAGGTTCCACCCACACATGACAAAACCCTCCTGTTTGGGGGGGGGGGGAACTGTGGAAACAACCCAAGCGGTTTAAACCAGAGGTGTAATGGGAGTTTCCTCCCCGCCCCATCTTTTTTCTGCTTTCGACCAAAGCAAGTGGGGAGAAACAGCTTTAGCCTCTTCCCACGGTGGATTTTGCATTTGCAAACCGCCCAGTCAAGCTGCTATTGGCTTTGTTGTGAAATTGAGTTGTAGCCACATAAGTAACGTGATTTTAACAATGGAGCTAATAGAGTCATGTGGGAGGCACAACACTCGTCTCGTACACCTGATGCAAAGTTCTTGGGTTGTTCCCTAACAAAACAGGAGGATGTTGTAATGTGTGCATATAAACCCTGACATGACATTGGGTGTTCTGCCAACAATGTTTTTCTTTTTCTTGCATGCTCCATTCCCCTTAGAATCAGGACCATGGCATTCTGGAAGGGGAAATTAAGGCATACACACACACCATTTTGACAACACAAAATGGCCATGTGAAGCTGCTGTTTGACCCAGGTATCTGTATCAGCACCTGTATGCTTCCTCCAACAGAGCTAAAACCAACTCTCCAGGGGCTTTTCACATCAGGAAAAAGATCTCCATCAGGCCAAGATATGCTCCATTCATGGAAATTGTAGCATTACTCATGGTTGGGCTGGTGTGAAAGCATTTATTTTTCATACTTAACAGAGCATGGCTGGGAAACGACTTTATCTCAGACTATTGTTGGTCTTTGCGTGCCACCTAGTGGTACAATTGTAGCTTTTCTGCCATGTCATATATATCGGCCTCTCGTCCACTCCTTGCAACAGACCCCTTTCACTGGCAGCTGCTTACACAGAGGGGTTTCCAGTGGAAGCAAAATCTTACAAGAATTTTGCTCTCCCCCCAACAAAGCTATTCAGTTCAGCTCATCTTCGGGGAAGTGGGAGAGGTGCGTACCTCATATTTAGGTTTGCAGCTATAGCCGGGAGTGTTTAGAGGCTGTACAGCAGAATCAAAGCACCTGTAGTTTGGGGCTCTTTTCTGACTTTTCCATTCCATTTGTTCAACTGTTGAATCAGATCAATACATCTTGGAGGTTTTGCTTCAAAGAGAGGCTTCTGAACCAGCTTCAGGCACGTAACCCTGTTCAGGATAATGGTGTGTCCTGTGACAGCACCAGGAACTCAAATCAATACCACAAACCAGCCACTCCTAGGAAATGGGACTCTAGGAAGGAGTTCATGTTTCCTTAAAAGAATGCTCACACGTGACTGGTAGACAGGTTAATTCTCTCAGCTGTGTTCAGAACCAGCCTAAAATGATCCTGAGGCATGCTTCTTGGGCCCATTCTGCACATGTTGGATAATGCACCTTCAATGCACTTTAGATTATCCTGTTCTGCACAGGAAAACACAGCTGCAAAAGCACTTTGAAAGTGCATTGCGCAATGTGTGCAGAATAGACCTTCGACACTGTAGAACAGGCATAGTCAAACTGCGGCCCTCCAGATGTCCATGGACTACAATTCCCAGAAGCCCCCTGCCAGCATTTGCTGGCAGGGGGCTTCTGGGAATTGTAGTCCATGGACATCTGGAGGGCCGCAGTTTGACTACCCCTGCTGTAGAATTAGTTCTATTCAGTTTCCATTCCATACTGAGCCAAGCCATCGTCATGTTGATGTCACTGGGAGTACGACAAGGCCTACTGCCAAACCTTGCCTCCAAAACCCTCTTACCACCATCCCCAGAGGAAAGGAGAAAGCAGCATGACAGGGAAGGCTGCTGCTACGCCCACTAGTTTTGGGAAGCACAGGCATTCCAACTCCCAGAATACAGAGATGGATGCTCAAAACAGTGTCCCAACCGCAATCACGAGGTCTACAGTTGCTCCCCATTTATTCCACCCTTCCTCCCAGAAGCTCAAGGGTTTGTGTAATGCTCTCTCCTGTGAAGAAGGTTAGCCAAGGTCTTCAGAGAGTTTCCTGCTTGATTGGAGCCTGTCTTCCTAGCCTGCCATTCTTTTCTAACCACTATATCACATCGACTCTCACTTACTAAACCACTGTTTAGAATATAAGCTCTATACAAAAATCACTGACAAATGACTCTGCTAGATATATATCACAGCCTTTTGCCTGGTGAAATTCTGTACAACTCTTCATTGTTAAGGGAACTTTCTTTTTGGAACTTCACTGAGGTGTTCCGTTTTTTTTTGTTCGGCCTTGGCTTTGGGTGACATCTAGTGGTTAAGAGAACTCATTGCCTTACAGTATCTCATGTGAGTGGATGAACATTTTAATCTTCAAAGTCATTTGATCTTAAACTTGTTCTTTTCCTGTACAAAATTTTTCAAAAGAGGAATGCAAATAGAAATTGCTGAATGTTCAACAACAAGTTTTAGAGGGCCTTTCACTGTTTACTCAAGATAGGCCTCATATCTTAAAAATATAAGAAGATCCCTGGTAGATCAGACAAGTGGTCTATCCAGTCCAGCATCCTGTCTCACATACTGGCCAACCAGTACTTCTGAAGGTCCAGCAACAGGCTGACAAAACCTTACATGGAAGGTTGATGAGAGAATGGCTAGAATATTTTGAGACCGAAGAAGCAGGATTGCTGTGACACCCTCTTAAATAAAAGCACATTTTTATTGTAGCACAAGCTTTTGTAGACTAGAGCCCCCTTCATTGGTGGAAGATGAAGGTTTGTTTCATAAAGTTATATGTAACTCTTTTGTTCAGGCCAAGAGCTGGTTTTCTGTGTTTACTAAGACATTTGCAATATTCATGGCTTCTGAATGTGTATATACACGTATACGGGGACTTGTGAGACTTACAGTGGGAAACCACATCCATCTGCTAAGCAGCCCATGCTGGCTTGGGCAGCACATATACTCTAAGCAGATCACCACATCTGCTGTCCCCTCCGCAGACAAGACTTTCATGGTAGGGATTTCATTCAGCCTCTCTCTTCCTGGATCCAGCAGTGGGGGTCCACATCCTCCTCTCCCACCTTCCTGCCTCCAGCAGTGGTTTGGTACAAGTGGGAGACTAAGGGGTGAAGGAGGCTCCTTGTCTCCCCGGATCAACCCACTTAAAGCATTGCTGCTTCAGTGGTGGTTGCAGTAGTGTGGCAGGGAGGCTTCCCCTTCTTGCCCACACACCTCTAGTAAGGCCACCTGCCAGTCAATCCAACCACCAGTCAGTTTTCCTTGATATATGGTTGAGGGTCCGTAGCTCTTGGGCTCCCTTGCTTACTGCTTGAATTGGGGAGCTTAGCAGTTCCCCTCCTTGACACCTCCCGCCACCCCCCCACCTCTCATAGGGATGGGATTCTCCCCATCTGTCAAGTGGGGGAGGGCTGCATCAGGGTGCATGGGTCACCTGGCTGCTTCCTCCTTCCCAGAGACTGGTAAGCTGATGTGTGCACTTGCACATACATGCATGCCTCTGGTTTGTGGGGGTTGTGAAAATATTTCTTTATAAAGCTCCCCAAATTTCCAGGGAAATTTATGTATATGTATATGCATATGCATATGTATATCTATATGTATATCTATATGTATATGTCCAAAAATATTTTACACGCATATTCTATAAGTCTGAAATATTTTTTCCTACTATCTGTGTTCCTTGTCATTCACTAGAACTGTTAAGATGAGAACTCCTTTCAACTGCATTGTTTTCCATGGGAATTGTAGTCCATGGACATCTGGAGAGCCAGTTTGACCACCCCTTGCTTTCCAGTATCCGAACAGCATGTCATCTTCCACCCTTTTCTCAAGAAGCAGACCAGCAACAGAGCAAAACCTGTTATGAGCACTGGTGTAAATATTATTATTCAGAACCATAACTCTGCATTCTCTTTTACAGAGTATAAGAAGCCAGATCTCTGCCTCAAAAGTCTCACAGTCTTGAGTCTGCCATGAGAGAGAGGAAATGAGGGAGCAACAGAAGAAGAATACGCACTAACTCCTGTTCCATGTGTTTCGATTCCATTTCAATGGGTAAGCAGGAGGTTTTAGATTCACAAAAAAGGTGGAATTTGAACATAATTCAGCATTGGGGAGTCAATGTGACACAAAAGGATTAGAATCTCAAAACTAAGCATGATGTTCTCTTTTGCCTGCATATCAGGAATAGTGTACTCATGGAGGTTCATGTTGACAACCAACAGAGATTGGTCTAGTTATTATTTTTAGTGAGAAGATTCAAGGATGGGAGCAACAGGTTTCAGGACAAGGAAACCCAATTGGTCTACAGTTGAACCCAACAAAAAGAGTAAGGAACCGGGATCTAGATAGCCACCTGACAGAAATGCAGATTGTAAGTGGGTGGGCGGGAGGGATTGTGTCAGTGCCTGGCTCTTGTGGCCCTTCCTGGCATGCCCAGGGAAATGCCTCTCAACACTTTGAGATCGGAAGGTGAATTTCTTCCAGGCCAGACTGGCCAAGGATTCTGGTCTTTTCAGGGAGGGAGGCATCATTTGGGCATGGAATTGGGGTCACTATGATGGGCATGGTTGCAAATTTTCTTCATTCTGCAGGGGGTTGGACTGCTCTACGATTCTATGACTTAAACCAACACACACAAATATCAGAGAGGGGAATGAACAGACTGTTCCATTATAAAATATACAAGACATATACAACACTAAGAGCTGAGATACTCGGATTCAAATCCTCTCATAGTGGACCCTGGGCCAATTATTCTTTCCCAGCATCGCCTACCTCAGGGGAAAGTGGAAGAGGGAAGAATCTTGCTGTTCTGACCTTGTTGGAGAAGGAACAGGGTAAAAATGCCATAGACTCCAGTAAATATAGAACAGTTTTTCAAATGTGGATTCTGATCTGTAATGGCCCCTTGACCTGTTTCTGTTCCTTGGTTTTCTTTCCAATTCAACATGCTATAATTGTACAAGCAGTGCCCTTTAGGGGAAGCTTTGCTTCCTTGTACATTTGCTCTGCGTGCAACCACAGAGTTGCCACATTAGGCTCTCAGTTTACAATCTGTAGCCTCAGCTAGCCCAAACTTGTCACATATCAGAAACTATGCAACACCAACCAAGAACAGACATGAAAGTCTCTGGCCATGAAAACCCTGCAGGGTCTCCATAAATCAGTGTCTTGAGGGCACTTTCAGCACCATGGAGCTGAATTATTATTGCTTCACTTGAAATGGCAGGGTGGTCACTCTTGTTTTTTCTTTAATCACACGCTAGTGAATGCTTAGTTGGGGAAGAAATGGAGGTAGTGACAGATTTTATTTTCCTGGGCTCCAAGATCACTGCAGATGGGGACTACAGCAAAGAAATTAAAAGACGCTTGCTCCTGGGGAGGAAAGCTATGGCAAATCTAGACAGCATCCTAAAAAGCAGATACATCACCCTGCCAACAAAAGTGCATTTAGTCAAGGCTATGGTATTCCCAGTTGCAATGTATGGCTGCGAAAGTTGGACCATAAGGAAGGCCGAGCGTCAAAGAATTGAGGCTTTTGAACTCTGGTGCTGGAGAAGACTCTTGCGAGTCCCTTGGACTGCAAGGCGAACAAACCGGTCAGTCCTAGAGGAGATCAGCCCTGACTGCTCCTTAGAAGGCCAGATCCTGAAGATGAAACTCAAATACTTTGGCCACCTCATGAGAAGGAAGGACTCCTTGGAGAAGAGCCTAATGCTGGGAGCGATTGAGGGCAAAAGAAGAAGGGGATGACAGAGAATGAGGTGGCTGGATGGAGTCACTGAAGCAGTCGGTGCAAACTTAAATGGACTCCAGGGAATGGTAGAGGACAGGAAGGCTGGAGGATCATTGTCCATTCCATGGGGTCGCAATGGGTCGGACAAGACTTCACACTTAACAACAACAAGTGAATGCTGGTAAAGACTAGTTCTGCAGTCCATCCTGAGTAAGAGATCTTTTGTTCCCCTGAAAGAGCATCCAATAGAGTCTCCATGGGAGTGAACTGCAGATGAATGCATGTGGAGAATTGCTTCCCAAGGCAAAACATCCCTGCACCTGGATAGTTCACAAACCATGAAAGCACTGTGCAGGCCTTGATACTTGGATGTTCCTGTTGCCATTCAAAATGGCCAAGCACATGCTTAGTTATAACTGGCCATCCAAAAGACCAAGAGAAACAATCTCTCTCTTATGCCAGGAACCCAACAGCCCATCTTAGTCATTGACTAAAATCAAGCCAGAATTCATTATTTAAAGGATTCTTTTTGATGTTAGCCGTTCTCCCCAGCACAATGAACAAATCTTCCTTCCATTGTTTTTTTTTTTTTGCAATGTGTCCAGTCAAGTCAGCTTCCACCACTTCCTTTCCAGTGAGTCATAGTTATTCTAGTCCCAGAGACCCGCTTTTCATCTCTTCTTTAGCTCCCTGAAGGTGTTTGTGCAGTGTGAGATGCTTCCTTTCCTGGCCCATGGGAAAGTTTGCTATCTTGGCACATGCAACCCACGATGATCTTGAGGAACAGAAACCAGAGTCCTTGCATCCTGCACAGATAAACGGAAGGGGGTCAACACAGGGATTAGAAGGAAGTCATGAAGGAAATGCCCCTTCACCAGAGTTGTAGCCAGAGTTAGAGTTTCCTGTTCCTATAAATTCCACTGACTGACCGTGCAGCCCTAAGCAGAGTTAGACCCTTCCAGGCAGATTAACTGCAGTGAACTAAAGAGTGTCTTTCTGTTTAGGCTGGTGCAGCAAGCCGCTTGTGCTACAGGTTGGGAAAGGCTGCCATGTCTGACAGTGCTTCTGAATGCTCTTGGAAACATTCAGTGTTGGCTCCAGAAAGGGGAACTGGATCCTCAGGGTTCTTGCACAAATCACTATAGAATAATGGAGTGGGGGTTGACTACATTAACCCTTTTATCTTACAGCATTTTCTTAGCAGAAAAAACCCTCCTGTCTGAAAAACAGCTGGAAAGTTTGTGCTGGCTGACCTGCCACAAATTTCACAAACCACAAATTGTCCAATATTTGTCACAGACTTTAGTTCATGAACCATCCCTAATCAGGTATCTTTGTGCTATTTCCAACTATAGTTAATCTTTCAAGACTGATCACTAACTGGTGGGATTTAAACTCCCAGGGCTCTATTGATATATATACCCGTAGATGATCAATTAAGCTAGACTCCCACACCCACATGCCCCCCAGTGGGATAGATTAAAATGGCTTCCTGGCGGCTCTGAGGAATTTTCATAAGTAGTCTGCTGAAGACCTAGTCATGTGCATGATCACTTCTAGATGCTCTGATAGAGTCTACCTAGTTTCTTAGTTTACCAAGAATCTGGGAGACATGAAGTGGCAGAGCCAATACTTAGAATGTTATTGTAGAAAAATTCATATCAAACATGACTAAATGCAAGCTATTTAGAGTCTACTATATTGATAACAGCAGATTTCCACCATATACTATCTGCTATGGTTGTCTAGCAGAGCTTTTCCAAGCAAATGAGACATTTTTTTAGCTTAATTCAAATTGTTAGAAATCCTTCCTTCATACAAGAGATTGCAATATATTTCATTAGTCTCCAGTAATGTGTACCTGGACAACAGGATCAAATATATGGCAGCAACACATTTCCAGAAGTTCTTTGGTTGTGGTGGTCACAAACCTCACAAACCAAACCCATTTTTAGCTCCCATTTCATCACAGTGGTTGGTAAACTCAACATGCCACAAACCACAAACCAAACTGAACTGTTGGGTTTGTGCCCATCCCTATATGTGATCTATCTTCCCTTAGAGCCAGTTTGGTGTAGTGGTTAGGAGTGTGGACTTCTAATCTGGCATGCCAGGTTCGATTCTGCGCTCCCCCACATGCAACCAGCTGGGTGACCTTGGGCTCGCCACGGCACTGATAAAACTGTTCTGACCGAGCAGTGATATCAGTGCTCTCTCAGCCTCACCCACCCCACAGGGTGTCTGTTGTGGGGAGAGGAATGGGAAGGCGACTGTAAGCCGCTTTGAGCCTCAGTCTAATAGTACCATGCTAGGCAGACAAACATTGAGGCTTCCTGTGCTCAGATATTCCCATTCTAATTTGACCTGATACAGGGTGGTCCATCAAGGTAGCAAGCTGTGAGGCACAGGGTAAGAGACCTCTGGCCTCTGGCCAAGCTATGTCCTTAAGGACCAGCAACAAGGAGACAAAAGCTCAGCCTAGATTTTAAGCAGCCATAGCCATCTTCCCATAAATCTCTCTGCTCCTTGTCTCTCTTGTTCTCTCTTGGACCAACTTCTTTAACATAGGTTTCCTTGAACATTCAGCTCTTCATTGGAGGCTCCAATTCACGTGCTAAGGAGGTCCTCAGTCTCAATTGCTTGTAACATGATACATAGGGTTGCCAAAATCCAGGTAGGAACTGTAGATGGCCCACTATTACAACCGACTTCCGGGCAATAGAGATCCATTCACCTGGAGAAAATGGCTGCTTTGGAAGGTGGACTCTACCCCATTGAAGTCCTTCCCCTCCCCAAGCCCCACTTTCCTCAGGCTCTTCCCAAACCCAGAGCTGGCAAGCCTAATGATACAGGGCCTGCTCAGTGGCAGCACTAAAGCTGTGGGTTGTCCTCCTAAGGGAAGCTCTAATGTCCTCCTCACGGATTGCATTTAGGAAAAAAACTGAAACAGTTGTTTTAGCCAGACTGGCCTAAACTTATTTTCAACCAGATGGGGTTTCTTGATTTCCCCCCCCCCTGTTTTATATTGTGTTTTGAATTTTAGATTTGATATTGCTGTAAGCAGTCTTGAGGAGCTGCTACCTTCAAATGGCGGGATATTAATATTTTAAGCAGCGCCTGCTCTGCCTGCAGCACTCCAGGTTATCTGGCACATGCCTTCCTTAGCATCTGCTACCTGAGTGCTTCTGTCAGGAAATGCCAGGGATTGAAGCAAGGATCAACTTCATGCAAAGCTGATGCTCCATCACAGAACCCTTGACTTTCTCCTCTGCACCTCCAGTGGCAAAGGTTGGGGGGGGGGGGAGTTGAAGATTTTTGCTCACACAACTGGGAGTGGGGGAAAGGGAAGTAACATTTGCATGGCCATTCCCTATGTGGCAGTTTTGTATTTTTTAAAAGGGAGAATGACTCAATGACAGTATGTGCATAGTATGAAACACGTAGTATTGCTTAGAAATAACTCCCACATAAAATGGATTTATACACATTTATCCTTTCTTGTATGGAGCTGAGGACTCCACCTTCCTCCACGGTGTCCTTGCAACAACTTTATAAGATAGTCAAAAAAAATTTTTTTTAAAGAGCTCTGTGGCTTATTGTAGCGTAAGATTTCATAAGCCAGACCCCACTTTGTCAGATGCATGAAGTGTTACATTCACTTGGTAGCCCGATTTATACTGAAGCTATGAGCAGCTAAGAAAGAGCAAAGAGCAAACGAATGCCATGTGACATTCTAGGTCAGAGCAGAGATGAAATCCAGCTCCCGTCAAAAGAAGGAATGATTCACTCAGAGGGCTTATGAACCACTCTCAACTGGTGACAAAAAGACAAACTACAATGTGTGTGTGGGGTGGGAGCAGCTTTGTCCTAAATCTCTCCGCCAGACAAAGTAGCCCTTAATGTAGTATGTGATCAAGCTGACTCCAACTCTGGGGAGCTTCTGCCCAAAGAAATGTATTAATCCTCAATATCCAATTCTGATCAGAGTCTGCACTTACTTTGCTTATTCCATTGTCAATCCTGTTGAATTCAGATCACTTTGAACTCAGATCTTCCTCTTGTTCCCCCCCCATTGAAACAGGATAGTGTTCTGCACATGATTAGGGTAGTTCAGAAGGAGGGGGGAGCCAAGCCTCTTTCTTTCTTTTCTTGAAAGGGGGGGGGATAAGCCAAGCAGGGAGCCTCTTTCTTTTCTTGGAGGGGGGTGGGAGAGGATCGAAAAAGGCAGAGAAGGGAGAAAAAATCCAGGACCAACAGAAGTTGAGAGAAATCAGGGGCTTCTCCTTTAAGGCAAGCTTGTCACATGACCACCTGTGGCCAATCACGGGTCCTCTACCATGGAGGAGAGCCCAGATTCAAAACAGCCTTTAAATATTGAGCATTAAAAACACTCTAAGATATCGCACAATAAAGGTAGGGTCACTCCGGATCAATACTTCTTGCTGCAGAAGGAAAATTTAAATTGCCCAAAATCCAAACGGAAATCGCATTCTGTATAGAGGGCAGGGACTGAATAGAATTGGTAAACTCCATGCAGTTTACACCCAGGATTGTAGCATGACAGGAAGGAGAGTTGAAGCCTCCCCATGCAGACTGATTTCCTTGGCTGAAATGCCCCTAAGGAACTGCTGTTTGCCCTGTTGGGGAAACACCCAGATGCTGATGGGGTACTTGTGTATTTGCCACAATGGGGCCTAGGATCATTTCAGTTTGGAAAAATCAATGGATGGGTGGGGGAGGGAAGGATTAGCACTTTCCTAGTGTCGCTGTTCTGCATCCATGGGGGAGAGCATGCCTGACAATTTCAAAAACCTCAAAATGTTAAGAGTGCTGCTCATGAAACTCTTCACATTATATTTCTCCTGCTTCTCTTCAGTGTACATTTGAACCTAGGCCTCCATAGACCATCCAATACCACTCCAACCACTGCATCATGCTGACTTTCTAACATGAAAATATTATGCTAACTAAGCATCCCTTATCAGTAGGGGGAATTGGAATTGGTAACCTGGCTGGTTGTTGACAGGTACGTGACTGTGATTCTGAGGACACAATTGTGAGCGTAACAAGTCACCCATCCTGAAACATTAATCTATAAACATATAATAGAGCGCATTAAAGGAAAAGCATGTGTTTTTGACCCTGAGGAGCATTCATTGAGCCATTTCCCTAGGCATGAGACCACCCACACTCGCTTTTCTTTCCCCCTTTTCCATTGTGCGTTTTCAAAGTACCGTGTGGGTATGTGGATCCCAATACTGTCAAAGGCAGGTGTTCTGTTGATTGCTACCAGATGTCTCACGTTGGAGCCTTCCATTGTCAGCCAACCTCATTTCTTTCCAGTATTCCACTGGGACTGATTGTGCAGGTGCAACCGTGAACCTCTTCAATTCTGTGGGGAAACCTAGAAGAGAAATTATGGCACACCTAAATCCCATTGAAATCAACTGAAATTCAGGGCCTTCTTTCTTTGTTGATTTCAGCAGGACATAGGTGTGCCTTTGTGTTAATGACTATCCACCAGCTCCAAGTATCTCCTGAGCTAGAGCAGCATCAGACCTGAAAGCAGCCACCTCTCTAGAATTAGATTTGCAAAGGGTCAGTGGGGAAGAATCAAACACAATTCTGTAGACAGGAACATGACAGCACTGTGCATTAAAACCATTCCAGCAAGAAAACAAAAACAAAAACAAGAAGAAGAAGAAGAAGAGTTGGTTCTTATATGCCACTTTTCCCTACCCGAAGGACTCTCTAAGTGGCTTACAGTTGCCTTCCCATTCCTCTCCCCACAACAGACACCCTGTGAGGTGGGTGAGGCTGAGAGAGCCCTGATATCACTGCTCAATCAAAACTGTTTTATCAGTGCCGTGGCGAGCCCAAGGTCACCCAGCTGGTTGCATGTGGGGGAGCGCAGAATCGAACCAGGCATGCCAGATTAGATGTCCGTACTCCTAACCACTGCGCCAAACTGGCTCTAAGGCACCCAGGATACAGGAAAATCCAGGTCTCTGTCACTGCTCTGGTCTGATCACCAGATGACCTTAGACCAGTCTTTCTCAACTTTATTACCCTTCAGAAACCCCTGAAATATTCTTCAGGCTTCAAGAAACCCCAAAAGTGGAGCGATCATGCAGAATATGGTTAGGCTAGCATAGCTGTGTACATGCCCGCCTGGGGCCCCACTACTTATCACCCCCTAAATGCCTATTATTGGCCATTTGGGAGGCTTGACATGACCATATATAGTCATTTCACATGATGAATATTTAACATTTTTTAAATATTAAAAATTAACTCCCACTCATTCAGGAAGAGAAAGAGCCTCTTGTGGCGCAGAGTGGTAAGGCGGCCGTCTGAAAGCTCTGCCCATGAGGCTGGGAGTTCAATCCCAGCAGCCGGCTCAAGGTTGACTCAGCCTTCCATCCTTCCGAGGTCGGTAAAATGAGTACCCAGCTTGCTGAGGAGTAAATGGTAATGACTGGGGAAGGCACTGGCAAACCACCCCGTATTGAGTCTGCCATGAAAATGCTAGAGGGCGTCACCCCAAGGGTCAGACATGACTCGGTGCTTGCACAGGGGATACCTTTACCTTTACCTTTACCATTCAGGAAACCCTTCCAGAGCTGTCAAGAAACTCCAGGGTTTCATGAAACCCTGGTTGAGAAAGCCTGCCTTAAATGGTCATTCTCTCTAAGCCTAACCTATTCTCAAGGGTTGTTGTGAAGACATATGTTGTGTCTGCAGATCTGCTTGGGGACAGAGCTTGGGGTCCAAGGCAGGATTGTAATCCTAAGTATGCAATTGACCATTAAGTGATAGATCCACCTGCAGGATCCAGTCAGTTTAAAGTGAAATAGACCAATAGCACACACTGGTGGGAAGATCCTTTCATTCTGCTATGTATGTAAGTTCAGGGTTTGCCTGGGTTTCCTGATTCAGTTTTGCCTCTTGTACCTTTAGAGCTGGGGTCACAGTAAAGGGTTGAAATGAACTCCCAGTATCCTGGTCTCTGAGCCCACAGATTTGACAATAAATGCCAAGGAAGGGCTATGTGCACCATTCTGAGCTACTTGAAGGAAAAGCAGGTTAATAATCTAATGCAATTATAAATAACTGACAACAGTTAGTGCATGCTAATAGCAAACAGGTTGTATTTTCTCATGAAAACTGTAGCAATCTGGAATACAACTGAGTTTTCTGAGTATCCCCCCCCCGTACGGTTTTGCTCATTCATGAAAGAGAGACTTGAGGGGCCTGGTATGCTTGTTTGTGGAGGATTGGGTAGACCAACCGCTTTCCCACTGACCTCTGTGTAACCACTCGGAGCAAGCTTCGCAGTGTTTCCACCACATTCTCATGACACTTGCAAGTTCTTTATCTCAGAGGAAACAACTGGGCACTACTTAGGAAGTAAGGAGCCAGGCAGCCCCTTGCCTGGGCAGTGTGAATGGCTGATAACAGCAGTGAGAGTGATAAGGGTCTCTCTGGGGCTGGCAAGATATCAGAGGACAGCAGAAGGTCTGTTTGATTTTGTGCAGTTGTCAGAGAACAGCAATCCTGATACCGCCAAGGAAACAATAGTTGACAACACACTGTTTGAGGTCAGTGCTGCAAAACCACTGGGGCCACGCAGAAATTAGACACATAGAAAAGAGACCTAACTATTTCACATAGCCGAAATATTACCTCCCTGTCACCAGGCCAGGATGGATGACTGTGAAATTAATTGACAGCCAATGTAGTATAACCATTAGAGCAGGGGTCCCCATCCTTTTTGCGCCTGGAGTACATTTGGAATTCTGCCATGGCGCAGCATGGTGGGTGCAGCAACAAAATGGCTGCCACAAAATGGCTGCTGCAGGAGGTGAAGCCTGCCACATGATTGCCACAGCTTAACTTCAGTAGCACAGTGTGGATCCTTGTGCTATGGTGGCAATAATTTTTTTTAAAAGCTGAACAGCCATCAGATCTCCAATAGTCAATCAGTAGCCTTGCTAGGTAAAAGTCCTCCCTAGCCCCATCCACTCCCTACAAACTCTTGGTGAACGCCATGACTCCCACCAGCCCTATGTTGGACACTTGGAGTTAGAGTGCTGAACTGAGAGGAAGAGTGGGATAAAAACGCACCAAAGAAATAAATCTGGATTCAGCATTGGTTTGGGATACATTACTTAATAGCAAAGAAGTTATAATTTCCTTCACACAACAACAGTGACTGGACAATTGATGTGTGGATGAGTTGGAGCCAGGTCAGAGAGACAGACTGTACTGACATTTCTTTCACATGTGAGAATATGTAGGGATGAAGCATTATTTTCTCCTCTTCTGCATCGGTGCCAAGGCATATGTGAAGAATCTCCAGTTTCTTCTGGGAATGAAGATGTGTGGTCTGCATATTATGGAGAATCCCTGTCTGAATACAGAGCATTTTCTTTCACAGAAAGAAGGGTTAGAAGGTTTCAGAATTTGCCTGGCTTGAGCGCACAGAAGAACTCATTGAAACGCATGGGGATCTGGAAGCAGTTGGCTTGCTTTAAAACAAGCAACAACACAGGTCTCTAGATGAGGTGATTGTGAGGGAATGGGTTTAGGAAAGGATAAACATGGTCACATCAGGCTCCGTGAGTGAGGTCTATGAGGGGTTTCTCATGGTCACACACAGAGAGGAGCATCTGCACGCCTCATTGAGACTTCCTGTGACTTTACAGAATCCCCTTCCTTTCGGAACACACATAGTGATATACCCCCCGTAGGAATACAAGATCATTACCTCCCCCCACCCCACACACACACACCCCTTATTTCAGTCATTCTTTTCTTTTTAACTTTTCCTGGTCAGGCCAAATTTTCAAATCCTGTCAAAACCACAAACATGGCTTATGAGATAAATAACAAATCTGTGCAGTTATTTTAATCACTGAATCTGGGATTTCAAGATGTTACTTTGCAATACTCCTAATTAGACTTCTGTTCTACTTTAGTGCTATATATTTTAGTGCAATATTAAGAATATGTGATAAAGGGGGGGGGGGGGAAGAGGTATGGCAGTTAAACCACCACCACTTATTGGTCATTCCCAACATGAAACTTATATAATTAACTATATCAGCCAAAACAGCATGAGAGATTTGATTAGCCAAAATTCTCCATTACGGATATTGTTCAGTTCAAAAAAGGAAGGAAGGAAGGAAGGAAGGAAGGAAGGAAGGAAGGAAGGAAGGAAGGAAGGAAGGAAGGAAGGAAGGAAGGAAGGAAGGGCCAGCAGTTAATTAGATCTCTCCCTGGTACTAACTCTCCTTGGTACTAACTGTGGATCTCTTGAAAACAGAGGGCAGGGAAGTACAGTAGTCCTTATATTAACAGATTAATTTTAGTTGACTAAGTAAAAGACAACAGAAGACAAGTTAGCTAATGTTACCTAGTAGCTGAAGGGCTACTAGTCTGCTCAGACAGAGTGAGCGGTTGATAAACCCAAAGAAATCAATAAAATCAATAAAACACTAGAAGGCAAAGGCCCTTCATGCCTGCAGGACAACCTCCTCCACAATGCCCCCCCCCCAACAAATTTATGATGGAACATGCTAAAACTGCTCAAGATCCCCAGCCCCAGAGTAGTCAAGTCAGCTTTAACCAGGGCTAGGGATTTTTCAGCCCTGGCATCAGCCTGGTGGAACGTTCTCTTAAGTGAGATCAGGATCCTGTGGGACTTTAAATAGCTCCAAAAGGCATATAAGACAGAGTTGTTCCACCAGGCTTATGGTGAGACCTACAAATATTATCAATAAGCTGGCATCCATATATAAACAATGAACGTTTGCATGTCCACTCAGTTTATTCACATCCAAAGTGCTCTACCACCCCTCCATCCTATTGGAGAGAAAGCGGGAAGTTCCTTTGAGTGTTTTTAAAATGTTAAACAAGAGCCTCTTGTGGCGCAGAGTGGTAAGGCAGCAGACATGCAATCTGAAAGCTCTGCTAATGAGGCTGGGAGTTCAATCCCAGCAGCCGGCTCAAGGTTGACTCAGCTTTCCATCCTTCTGAGGTCGGTAAAATGAGTACCCAGCTTTCTGGGGGGTAAACAGTAATGACTGGGGAAGGCACTGGCAAACCACCCCGTATTGAGTCTGTCATGAAAACGCTGGAGGGCATCACCCCAAGGGTCAGTCATGACCCGGTGCTTGCACAGGGGATACCTTTACCTTTACCTTAAAATGTTAAATGTTTTAAAGAATGTTTGATGATGTGTTATAAGCTAACCTGAGCCCTTGGGGAAGGGTAGCATATAAATTTGAAAGAAAAAAAAAATTTCAGTGGCAACTCTCTTCTTTGACAGCCAATTTCAGTATTTCCCAAAAGTGACCAAGAACTGTTTTGGCCTACAGAAAACCTCCAAAAGCAAAACTTGTGTAATTTTTTCCCATTCTGTTGGTTATATCTGAGAAGGCACTTAAAAAACTGGATTCACATGTAGTTACTTCTTGTGTTTTTCACTACTGTACTGTTGGACTACATGTAAGAAAAACTGGTAGGTTTAAATGTACAAATATCTGGTCTCTGAATTGATTGAGGGCCTTGTAACAAAGTTGCCTGACACAACTGCATTTTAACCTCCTTGCTCTTTACAATGTACATGTGATTAGGGTGTTTGGTTTTCTTGAATGAGACAAAAGTTCCTTTAACTCAGGGGCTTTCCGCACAAGGACCAATTTTGCTGAATGTTTTCAGTATGCAGAAACGCTATATTTAATAGTGATATTTCATCATTCTGCATACCTTTAATTCTAGTGGAATATTGAAGTCCCAGTAGCGTTATATTCATTCCCCACATGTTTTTGGTCTCACTGGAATCGCCACAAAGGAAGCGATATTTTTCCATGCTTCTTCTCACCCCTGGCCATCAATCAAATAGAACAGCCAATGAACTGTTGTGTTTGTGCTCCCGAAAAGCCCCTTTCCCTTTAAAAACTGTTTTTTAAAAACACACCAGTCGCAACGAATATTTGTTCATTCATTGTCTCAGAAAGACCTTTTTTGCTGGCGTAGGAGCTGGCGCTTAATCATTTACATGGCGTAGGAGCTGGCGCTTAATCATTTACAAAAAAAATCCCCCCCCCATAGGCACAATTTGTGGCCAAAATTACGGGCCGGTGTCATACAGGGGGCTGTATTGTGCTTGGGAACCTTAAAGACACTTGCAGTAGGGAGCTTTGTTTTACTGTTAAGCACTTCTGTGGATGGACTTTAGCCAGAGAAGCCTCGCTCATTCATTGATTTCACCGTTCTAAGGAAAAAAACATGGCAATCGCGTCTCGGGAAGCTTGGGGGCGAGAGCGAGGGAGGGATATTCTTTCTACCACTATATTGAGAACGCACATGTCTTTTTCAGATGTGTTGCAGGTTGTTCTCAAGAGTCTAGCGGGTTTTTTTAGGGGGAATCCACTTTTCTGGATTTACCGAAAAGCACTACAATGAAGCGATTTTTGCGGGAGTGCTACAGGAGTGTTGCAGATTGTGTACGACATCATGCGGAATGTTGAATTAGTAGCGTTTACTAAACTTAAGAATTCTGCTACATTTAAGTTGTGCGGAATGGCCCTCAGTATTCTGTTTCTGTCAGCAGTCAACCAGAAATCTTAGGAAGGTCTTAAGCAAGAGTGAGTAATGATTATCCATTGACAACTCCTGCAATTTAACGGTGTACTTCTAGGTAAAGATTCCATTGAACGTCCAAAAACTGACAGGTTCTGATGTATGCCTCTTCATGAATTTGTCTAATGCATTGCGCTGCCTCCTGCTTGCAAACACACAGTTGTAAGCTGCACATTTGCAGGCTTCCTGATGGGAGCCCCTTCTCATATTTTCCTGCTGTCTCATTACAGCATTTTGTCTCCCAACAAGGAGGCAAGGGAAAACAAACTTCTTCACCCCCCCCCCCCACTCCTCGGCTTCTCAATCACAGCAAGCCACCAATCACAGCACACTGGTTGTCTTGGGGACTCAAAGTTCCGTCACTCCCCTGAACTTTAAAAAAATTAACACTTCCACGTTGCTATGGAGAAATGCCACAACAATAATGCATCCTACTTTTTGGGGATTTGTGTTGTTTTGGTCTCTATTTATGTTCTGGTAGATTTGTGAGACACTAGACATAGTGACTGGAACCCAAAGAGTGATCATGTGTAAACAGTATGGCTTAAAAACAAAGAGCATGGATGCTTAGCTGATTGGGAGAGGGTTGCTTCATCACACAACCCACACAACCCTGTTTCCCTGTTAATTCCCCACAATCAGAAAACACAAATGTGACTGTGTTGCCTGATCCCAAAAAGACCATGGACACTTAATGGAACATTTTATTTTAACTTAGGCAAAGTATCTCTGCAGTCCCACAGCAATGCAGAGCACGCCATTAAAAAAAAAAATCTCAAGCAGGAAATGGGGAGGGGAGGACAGGTGCAAGGGCAAGCAAAACGCTGCTGGGGCTGTCACATGTTTCTCCCTCCACACAGGCTTATCCCTGGTTGCTCCCTGATATGAAGTGTGATAATAGGTAGCAAATCCAGTTTTGTCAATTTCCTTCATGTTGAGGCAAAACTTAAGACAGCCCCTGGACAGTCTTGGGTTGCTGATGATATCATGTGGAAGCAGCACTAAAACCCACCAGCAAATAGAGGCTGTCCACGGACAGATTCCCCATGCAGAATCAGTCATGCTGTGGCATCTGGGCCCCTAAGCTGTCCCGTCTTAACACTAGAGCACATAATCCCTCTTTCATATAGTTCCATATGGCTTATATATTATGAGATTGCATCATCGGCAAGTTTCTTTTCTTTCTTTCTTTTTTTGTAACAAAACAGAAGGCAGTCTCTTCTGGGAATCAATCTTTTCATCATATTTCCGCTAACGCTTTTATCATGTGACATGTCTGCCTGTTGTTTTGATGCATCATCCCTTCTTTTCCTGATTTCTTTTTGTGCGGGGACATGTGGTCATTTCAGTCTAATTATGCTCTCTGATGGTTGGTTGGTGTGTGTTTTAAGTGTATCTTACATGCTGCAAGCCTTTGAGGCAGTTATCTGTATTTAAAACATAGTTCAAGCAATAAAATTAATTTAAATATGAAACTGTTAAAGATTGTTACAGTGAATCAATCTCAAAAACAGACACTGGCAGAAAAGGGGGAACAATCGTTCCCAAGTTTACATTGGATGAAGAAGATCTTCCCCGGCTGCCTAAGGTTAGTCCAGTTAAGGTGGCAGGCAAACTGCTATGGAGAAGAAGCTCCACAAGCATGGTGCCACTGCATCTCTTAGGGATGCTAGGCTCCAGGTGGGACCAGGGATCCCCTGGAATTACAGCTCATCTTCAGGCAACAGAGAAAATGGCTTATTAGAAGGTGGCCTGCATGGCATTATATCCCATTGAAATCTCACCCCTCCCCAAACCCCAACCTCTGCAGGCTCCACCCCCAAAGTTTCCATGTTTTTCCCAACCTGTACCTGGCAACCCTAGCACCATTGGAAAACTAAACCACATTGCTGGTAGCCACGCAAATGACTAAGTAAAGACTGGGGCACACCATATAGGGCTTCTGTTTAAGATACCCATTGACTGAGGTGATAACCATCTTCCACTATTTGAAGGGCTGTCATATACAGGATGGAGCAGAGTTATTTTCTGTTGCCCCAGAGGATTGAACTAGAACCAATGGGTTGAAATTAATTCAAAAGTTTTTTGGCTAAACATCTGGAGGAACAGGCTTCCTTGGGAGGTGGGGGGTTCTCTTTTGGAAGTTTGAAAGTTTTAAGCAGAGGCTAGATAGCCATCTAACAGAAATGCTGATTCTGTGAACTTAGGCAGATTGTGAGTGGGTGGGCAGAAGAGACTGTGTCAGCGCTTGGATCTTCTGGCCCTTTCTCTCATGCCCAGGGAAATGCCAATTGCTACTTTGGGATCAGGAAGTGAATTTCTTCCAGGCCAGACTGGCCAGAGATTCTGCTTTTGGGGGGAGCATCATCTGGGGAATGGGGATCAATGTGGGTGGGAAAGTAATTGCAGACGGGAAGGTAGTCCTGCATTCTGCAGAGGGTTGAACAAAATGATCCTGGACATCCCTCCCAACTCTATGATTCTATGATATGCAGATACACATGGGTATAGATGGTCCTGTAAGGACCCTCTTTCTAACCATGTAAGGCGTTAAAGGCAATAGCACTTCAAATCATGCTGAAAACTCCAGAAGCTTGGCCAGATAGAGCCTTCTGATTCAGCTCGTCTCTTCTGAGAGGCATAAATAAATAAATAAATAAATAAATAAATAAATAAATAAATAAATAAATAAATAAATAAATAAACAAACAAACAAACAAACAAACAAACAAACAAACAAACAAACAAACAAACAAACAAACAAATAAATTTGTCTGTGTGCCAGCCATGCTAAAGTAATCCCTTGGTCTCTTGGAGTAGTCTTGGAGTTGCCTCGATTCTGAAGCCACCCATTATAGAGAGACAGTTTCATCTGTTGACCACTCAGAATCTCCTGCTTAGGCCTACCTCTAAAAGGTAATACAGTGAAGCTGCAGTTTCACCTTTGTCAATCCCTCCAGGGCTCAGTGTGGCCCCTCAAATCCTCCAACTCGGGCTTTATCAACAGGGGTTCATGAAATCCTGGGCCTTCTTGACTGCCCTGGAAGGGTTTCCCTAATTGAGAGGGAGTCAATTAACTTTGAATATATTTTTACATTTTAAAAAAATGTTGGGTGATGTGACCATATATGATTGCGTCAACCCACCCCCTTCCAAAATGGCCAATGATGGTCCTGGAAGAGGTGGAAAGGGGAGGGGCCCTATCATAAAAATCCTTGCTAACTGAGGTTTATTGCACATGGTAATGACTGGAGTCCAGAGAGGTAAGTACTCTAACTTTAACTTAATTGAGTTGGGGGGGAGGCGTGGACAATAGAACAGTGGATGCATGCCCAGCCCTGTTCCCAGCTCAACAGGATAGGCTGCTGAGCCATTTCGAGCATTGGAGGTCCAGGGGGCAACTGAGAATGATGTCACATCTAGTGGGAGTGTCTGGGTGATGTTACTTCTGGTGACATGTGACTTTTGGAGATGTGGCAGGGAGGTGTGGCCTGCTGACATCACTTCCAGGATTTCTTGAAGCCTGAAGAATGATTCAGGGGTTTCTCAATTGTAGAAAGGTTGAGAAAGGCTGAGTTAGGTTGTCAGGCTAGGATCTCCGAGACTTAGGTTCAAATCTCCATTCTACCATGTAACCTTGCTGGGTGACCTTGAACAGCACATACTCTCAGTCTAACCAGCTTTGTAGGGTTGTTGCGACTACAAGATGGAAAAGGAAACCATGTTGTGCACCACTTTGGCCCAAAAGTGGGCCATATTGCATAGTTACATATTGTATAGTGGGCCATATTGTATAGGAAACATATTGTATAGTTACACTAAACAAATAAATGACTATTAATTCCATGTTTTTTCTCTCTTTTCGTATAATACTTTTATTATGCATTAACAAAATCAGAACAAATTAGTTTGCTTAATCACAAAACATAAAGGAGAACACATACATACTAATGAAAGATGTTATATGAATCAGGTAAACTAGACTTCTCCCCTAACCCAATCAAGTAGAGAAAAAAAGCTCAGTTTTGTGGCATTACATTATCCTCAGAACCTACTGCTAACTTACAGATTTTTACAGATTTTCGCAAAGTCTGGGAATTGCTTTTTAATATAATTCCAAAATATTGACCAGGGTATTTCTGAGATCTTGATCCTTTAATACCACTGGCAGTTTTGCAACTTCAGCATAATTCATCAACTTCCTTAGCCAATCTTCAGTCCAGGAGGATGTGAGAACTTTTCCATTTGGATGCATGGACAATTCTTGCTGCAGATATTGTATCAGGTCGCCCAGAAAGTTTCCATGGAAGAGTGGGGATTTGAACTGAAGGTTGCCAACTCTGGATTTAAAAATACCTAGAGGAAAAGTGGGGTGTAGAGAGGGGAGGGACCGTGGTGGAGTATTTTTATTTTATTTTATTTTATTTTATTTTATTTTATTTTATTTTATTTTATTTTATTTTATTTTATTTTATTTTATTTTATTTTATTTTATTTTATTTTATTTTATTTTATTTTATTATTTATATATCGCCCTCCCTGGGGGCTCAGGGCGGTCTACATTGAACATATGAAAAGTACTATTTTACATCTATTTTACATCTGTTTTTTCCCACAGGCCAAAGGGTTTAGGCACATCTAGAGTTGGCAGTAGCCAAGGGATAGTGTCTGGGTGGCAGGTTGACATGGACAGAGAGGTTGTCGAGAGGCATTTAGCTGCACTGGATTAGTTCAAATCCCCTGGGCCGGATGAAATGCACCCGAGAGTGCTTAAAGAACTTTCCGGAGAACTTGCAGAACCCTTGTCCATCATCTTTGGGACCTCTTTAAGGACTGGAGATGTCCCGGAGTACTGGAAGAGAGCAAACGTTATTCTGATCTTCAAAAAAGGGAGGAAGGATGACCCGGGAAACTACAGATCAGTGAGTCTGACCTCTGTTGTGGGGAAGATAATGGAGCAGATATTAAAGGGAGCGATCTGCAAACATCTGGAGGACAATTTGGTGATCCAGGGAAGTCAGTATGGATTTGTCTCCAACAGGTCCTCTCAGACCAACCTGGTTTCCTTCTTTGACCAAGTAACAGGTTTGCTGGATCGTGAAAATTTGGTTGATGTCGTTTACTTGGATTTTAGTAAAGTTTTTGATAAGGTTCCTCATGATGTTCTGATGGATAAATTGAAGGACTGCAATCTGGATTTTCAGATAGTTCGGTGGATAGGGAATTGGTTAGAGAACCGCACTCAAAGAGTTGTTGTCAATGGTGTTTCATCAGACTGGAGGGAGGTAAGTAGCGGGTACCTCAGGGCTTGGTGCTCGGCCCGGTACTTTTTAACATATTTATTAATGATCTAGATGAGGGAGTGGAGGGACTACTCATTAAGTTTGCAGATGACACCAAATTGGTAGGACTAGCAAATACTCCAGAAGATAAAGACAGAGTTCAACGAGATCTGAACACAATGGAAAAATGGACAAATGAGGAAAAAAATGCAATTTAATAAAGATAAGTGTAAAGTTCTACATCTGGGTCAGAAAAATGAAAAGCATGCCTACTGGATGGGGGATACGCTTCTAGGTAACACTGTGTGTGAACGAGACCTTGGGGTACTTGTGGATTGTAAGCTAAACATGAGCAGGCAGTGTGATGCAGCGGTAAAAAAGGCCAATGCCATTTTGGGCTGTATCAACAGGGGCATCACATCAAAATCACAAGAAGTCATAGTCCCATTGTATACGGCACTGGTCAGACCACACCTGGAGTACTGTGTGCAGTTCTGGAGGCCTTACTTCAAGAAGGACGTAGATAAAATTGCCCTCTTTAAGTATTTGAAAGGTTGTCACTTAGAGCAGTGGTCCCCAACCCCCGGTCCGGGGACCAGTCGGTACCGGGCTGTGGCTAGTCCTCGGCCTCCTCCCTGGCTGTTGCTGTTGCTGTTGCTGTTGCTGTTGCTGTTGCTGTTGCTGTTGCTGTTGCTGTTGCTGTTGCTGTTGCTGTTGCTGTTGCTGTTGCTGGCTGTTGCTTCGGGGGCTGCCCTGCCACTCTGCCGCCAGCTCACGTTTGGTGCTCTCCGGCAGCTGCCATGGCTCAGGCTCCCCCTCGGCATGGAACTGCTCAGCTGCTGCTGGCAGTGCCCCCCAATGGGTGGCAGGAAGTCAGAGGCACCAGTGGGAAAGCAAGTGGAGCAGGGGCTCATGTGTCGTCGACATCCCTCGGCAAAAGACTACCCCCCCCCAGGGCCTCAGTAAAATTGTCAAGCGTTGACCAGTCCCCGGTGATAAAAAGGTTGGGGACCACTGCCTTAGAGGAGGGCAGGATGCTGTTTCCGTTGGCTACAGTGGAAAAGACGTGCAGTAATGGGTTTAAACTACAAGTACAATGATATAGGCTAGTCTTCAAGCAAAGGTTGGATACACACTGGCAGTCTTCATGCAAAGGTTGGATACACACTTTTCTTGGATGCTTTAGGATGCTTAGGGCTGATCCTGCGTTGGGCAGGGGGTTGGACGAGATGGCCTGTGTGGCCCCTTCCAACTCTATGATTCTTTGATTCTATGATTCTATGATTCTACATAAAACAAACTATATGAATAACCATACAATAATATGAATAACCATACAAGTAAACTGGTAGTTGTAATAATAAAACGGTGTAAACAATGCTACAGTGCAACAGTGCAAACAGGTCCAGAGCACTCTGGTGGAGTTCTGAGAGGGAGGGGAGCAGAGGCCATTCATTTGCTGCTGGTTGTGTCTGGTCTCAACCAAATGCCTGGTGGAAGAGCTCCCTTTTGCAGGCCCTGTGGAACTGTTTAAGCTCCATCAAGGCCCTGATATCCTCCAGGAGCTCATTCCACCAGGTGGGGGCCAGGACAGAGAATGCTCTGGCTTTGGTCGAGGCCAGGCAGTCTTTTTTCAGGCCACGGACCATTAGCCGGTTGGTGGTGGTGGACCATAGAGCTCTTTTGGGGGCGTAGGCAGGGAGGTGGTCCCTCAGGTACACTGGGCCCTGACTGCATATGGCCTTGAAGGTAATTACCAGAACCTTTAGTCTGATCTGGAATTCAACTGGCAACCTCTGCAGTTGATGGCGGATGGGCTGGATGTGAGACCTCCACGGTGTTGCTGTGAGGATCCTGGCCGCTGCATTTCGGACCAGCCGTACTTTCCGGGTCAAGGCTAAGGGCAGGCCTGCGTAAAGCGAGTTACAGAAGTCCAGTCTAGAGGTGACCATTGCGTGGATCACTGTGGCTAGGTGTTCCAGAGCCAGGTAGGGTGCTAGTAGCTTGGCTTGGCAGAGGTGGTAAAATGCCAGCCGCGCTACCCTTCCATTGTGAGGAAAAAGTCCAGAATCACGCCCAGGTTCCTGGCGGAGTGAGCTGTAGTGAGCTCTACGCCATCCATGATGTGCTTCCTCACATGGCCCCTTCTTACTCAGCCACAGGACCTCCGTCTTTGAAGGGTTGAGCTTCAGATGACTCTGCTTGAGCCATCTCGTCACTGCTTCCAGGCAGCTGGCTAAAGATTCTGGGGGAGAGTCAGGGCACCCATCCATATTGATGCAGTCAACCTTCCAAAGCAGCTGTTTTCTCCAGGGGAAATGGGATAAATAGTTTAAATAAACAATATGGCTTTTAATGTTTTAAATAAATAGGTGATGCATGTAGTCTGGATCTCAGTTGTAATTTCTAGAGATCCCCACTTCTGGAGCTCATAAACAAAGGGAAATTATTACAAATACATAGGTTTGTAACCCTCTTGTTCCTGAGAAGCAAAAGGTTGGCAGCTTTCTTTGAACCCGGGTCTCTTATATCCTCATCAGTCCATGAGGCCATAAAGTATATTATACAACTGTTTTTTGTGTCTCTGTTTCCCACATGGATACCTATTATTGCATCTATATTTCAAATGACAAGGCGTTTTGCTTCCCCTTTATCAGCTTTAGTGCCAGAAGGAGCAACTACGTGCATGAAACAGGCCTTTCCTCTGTTTCCGTCTGGGCACACCCAAGCAAGTCACATTCCCCAGCTGACCCACTGCTCCTTGTTTATAATATGCTCTTCCTCTTGATGCAGGAGCTGTGAGACTGGAGATTACATTCTAGCCTTGACCCACTATGTTATCCAAACATCTTGCTGATGTTTCCATAGGCCTCTTAGACTCCTCACTTCTACAGGCACGTCTGGAAACTCTGCTTCCTGTTGATTGGCCGTGCAGGGATGTAGCCCTCAGCATGTGGGAGGGGGGCAGAAAGCACAAGCTATTTCCCTATAGCCACCAGAATTCAGGGAGGTGTTCCTCTCCTGCAGAGGACTAATGACTGGGCTGGGAAAGGAGGAGATGTAGCCTTATTTCCCATACTCTCAGAAATGGCATCATGACACTGCCATTCTCAAAAATATGCTAATCGCCATAGGAGCCAAAGAAGCTATGACAATAGAATAGTCCATGTGCCAGAATACCAGTTGTGCCCAATTCCTATAAAGGAAAAGGTGCATACCAAGCACGTCATGGGTGGGCTGTGCTACAAAGCAGTGAGGTATGGTTACACACACAAAACCCTCCTTATCAGCCATTTCTCCTTCAGCAATAGATGCTTCTGGTCCCTCATCCCTGCTAGGAGAAAAGACATCTGAGAAGCAGTTTTGAGGAGAAAGTAAGGAATGGCTTTAGGTCCTCCACCTTTGCTATGGCCCACAGTACAAACTGCATTACATACGGTGTCATTGGTTTGGTCAATGGAACGGTCTGGTTCACCCTCTATTAGTTGAGTGGTTTAGTCCTTAATTGCTGGGCTGAGTTTTTCCTAGTGTGGTTCAGCGTAAGAAACGTGTGCCAAGCTGGAGAAAGCTGAGAGAGCTCTGCTTCTCTGAAAAGGTGATTCATGTTCTGCTTTCAATAAAAGGAAGATGCTAGGAGCCCACTTCTCTCTGCTGAGTGCTACTCTTAGCAAAAATCCATTGGGACGAGGACCCTGGAGAAGGTACCCCATGCCTAGAACCCACAAACCAAGGGAAAACATGACAAATAAATAAGTTTGTAACTGTCACGTATATATTCTTCCTGAGGCTTGTTCAAGGCCATCAAGTGATAGCATCCTGAACACGACACCAATCATGATTTCCCCTTCAAGCAATGTTACTCAAACACCCATTTCTCCTCTATTTCTCTCTCGTCCATACCTGCCCAGCTCCTCCTTCTATTCCCCTGTCTCCAGCCCAAACAGGGAATCTGGACTGAGCAGAGGAGGGATGAAAGAAGCAAGTTCTGTCCCATCTGCAGCCTGCTTTTACTGCACTGCAGCCCCTCCACCTTCCTCCTCTAGCAACTATGTTGACACCAGTGTGGTGCCCCACTTTCCACCACAGGGACAAGCAGGGAATGTCCTTTCTTCATACTCTCGAACCAGAATGGCTTTCTAGCCTGCCGTCTTAAGGGTGAACCCCAGAAGAGAATGGTTGGATTATTCTACTCATGATGCACATTTGTATAAGGAGCCTTGTCCCTGTGCTCCTGGGGAGGTGGAGAGGCATCCAGTTCAGCTACTGAAATTAAAAGTGCAGTTAGATGATGGGTTGTATGATATCTTTTAAAAATATGAGTCAGTCTTCAATGCCAGAATCAAAGCTAGTCATTTAAATAGGAAATACATTTCTGGATGGAATTCCCCCACTCTGCCCACTTCATACATAAACCGTCCAGGGATTTCCATTCAGGGGCAATGACTGGCAGAAAGTGGAAGTGATGAGCTCAAAAACTCCTGCTGGACTGATTCACCTTCTCCTGTTGCAACCTGCCACATGATGCAAAGGAAAACCCAGAAGGCCAGTTTCCTTCTGCAGCCAGCCGAGGTCCTGATGGAGCCGGTGCTTTAGCTCTTGCATAACTGCCATGTCCCATAGTCTGCAGGTCCACTGCATAATCGTGATCGCAGCTGAAGATTTCCAGCGTTAAGCAATTCATAGCAGAGCTACTGCCCACGAGCTTCTGATCAATTTTTCATATGACAAGAAAGAGAGTTTTAAAGCGATTCCAGATTTTGTTCCTTTCCTGCAAAAGCCTTTCTCTGTTCTGAAGAAGTTGCTGGGGGGCTGCTGCTATCGAACCATCTCCTCGTTCACTTGTGTGTGGTTATGGGGCTGCTGGCTGGTCGTGTGGCGTTAGTGTTCCGGTTTCCAGACCATCCTTCTCGTCCCCCACGTCTCACTCCCCCACCCCAGCTCTCTATCCAGTTTAGTGTGCTGACTGCCCTTTGCAGCTGTCAGCGAGGGAAGGGGGCCTCTCCAGGAACCCAGAATATCATTCATCATGCTGACATCACCCAGAAATGATGTCAGCATGTTAGAGATGTAGGGAGTGACACGCTGGCTTTTGGGGAAACTCTATGGCAAAATATCGGCTTCAAACCATAGAGTTTTGCCCAAAACACAGAGCAAAAAAAAAAGCAGACAACCCTGGTAGGATATTCTTCCTGGTCCTGGTGAGAGTGGAGGAGGATCTTGGGGGGGGGGGTGTTGCCACTTTCTAAAAACCCCAAAGCAGGGGGAGCAATGATAAAGCAGGCGTTCCCCAGGCCCCAGTGGAAACCTGGCACACCTAGCAGCAAATCTCTCAAGAGCTGGAACCAGTCTCTTTAGGCTGTCTGAGATCCAAATGAGTTCTTAAAGGAAATCAGCTTTTCTGCCTCCACATTCTTATAGTCAACATCATCTGGCCTGCAAGTCCTAATGGGAAAGGCATTCTTTAGGTCCTTATGCCCTCCTGATGTAATCAATAAAATAAAACCAACAATACCAGGGGTATCAAACATACAGGCCCTTATCCAGCCTGCAAGCAACTAATTACCTTTATTGCCAGATGACAGATGCTGTGAATTATGTCCCTGTATACTTTCCCAGCCTAATGCATAGAAGTAGGAGGGCGGGCATCAGGGAGCTATTGTAAGGAAATACCATAAGAGTACTAATGTATAAGCATCTTTGTATTTAGTATCTCTGGTACAGGCATTACATTTCAATGCACACATGGCCTAGCTCAACATAGGGACATTTATGTAGATCAGATCCTTGGAACAAATGAGTTTGACACCTCTGATCTATACTATCTGTGTTTGATAAATCCATGGGTTTAAATCCAATCAGATTTTCCGCTGGTGAAAAAGACAGGAATAGTCGTGTCAAACACATACACAGACAAAAGCTATGCTGGGGGGTCCTGAGACGTATGGCCAAATGTGGTGTTTGATGGGAGCTGTAACACGGAGGAAAATCGGGAAAGATAAGAGCACAGGTATTTTTTGCCTGCATTGTAAAATGGGATATAATTTAGTTCTTCGAGGAAAAACTACACTGAAAAAAATCAGTGGTTTTTCATCCATTAGAATGGAGGTTTATCTTTCAGCTATAATGGAGGTTTCTGAAAGGCAAGCTTTCCCCACTTCTATGATTAAGCTGTCAAAAGCAGTGTTGCAGACAGTGGAAGTGATGTTGCTGCCACCGCAAGCTGTAACTTTTCAATAAAGAACACAAATCGCCTTCAAAGCACATGACCTCCTGGGAAGTATTATGGCTGATGGGGGTGGGGGGTGGGGGCGAAACAAGCATACTCTGCTTTCATTCAGGTGGCTACCTTGATCAAAGATACCCCCAAACCAGGTCCCTGCCCCCACTGAAATCACGATCCCCTTCCCTGCTATCAGTGGACAAAGGATTTCAGAATTCCTAGACGACCTGGGGAGCTTAGACTAGCCAGAGCTTCAAAGCAAAGCAAGGTCAGTCCTGGTCAATCCTTGGGTGGGAGACCACCAAGGAAGTCCAGCTTTCTTATGAAAAGGCAATAGGAAACTGACTCTGAATGTCTGTTGCCTTGAAAAACCTGTGGGGTTGTCATTTTGGCTGTGAGTCAAGGGCAAGAAAGGAGTGCTATGCTTCCTTTTGCTCCATCAAATCATTTTTACACGTGCCACTGAAAAATCAGCTTGGAGCCACTCCCATGCTATTTGTGACATTTGTGAGTATCATTAATGAGGGAGAGAGAGAAAGCAAGCAGAAAAGAGCGGTTTTAAACCGATCCGTGCTTTCCAGCTAATTAGGTTTTGCATATGCATTACAGAATGCGGAAATGCATAATGCACTTTGGTGTCATGTGTGAAAACACTCTTAATCAGCACTGAAAGGTAGATAGTTCTTCCCTTTGATTGTGCAGCCATTACCGAAATGTATTCCGATCCCTCCCAAAAGCCCTCGAGGGAACAATGCCAAGGATTAGAAACATTTCCATCCATTTCAGCAGTTGGACTTATCCGGATCCTGGTACCTGCTTATTGCTGTGATCTGAAGACTCTCCCAAACAGAGGACCTGGTTATAGGAACCAGTGTCATTTTGACAACAGAGCTAGAAACAAAAGAAACTTCTCTGGTTTGGCTTCACATCACTGAGCTCTGCAGCAGCATCAAGAGATTAAAACTCTGACGGGGGGGGCGGGAGGCGGAACAATGTCCAAAACAAGAGCCCCATTGATAATGCTTGAGCAGTGTTCGCTCTCTGAGAGTCTGACCCTCTGGTGTCTAGGGGGGCTGCAAGCCGAAGCAATCTTATCTCCAAGGAGACAGTGTGTTTCTGCGATAGCAGATAAAACCTTGCCCAGTCATCTAGGGAAGACAGGGGATCCAAAAGGTCTTTGGGCTCAATCCACCAAGGACTGCCACTTGAGCCCTGCTGAAATTAAAGGAATTTGTACATCAACTGCAAGCTGTTTATATCTTCCTTGCCTGATAGTTTATTGGCATATAGAGGACAAAAGGAGGAAGTCTGAGGTTGGGTTTCTAGTCATGTGAATGCTATTGGTTCCTTCTGTTGGAGACCACTTACGTGGGTGAGAATGCACATCAAGCTCTCTTGTACCAGGACAGATATTTAGGCAATCAAGATGGGTTTTGTCTACTATGACTGGCAGAAGGTTTGGCAGCATTGGACTTTCACGTCGCCTCCTATCTGGACTTTTTAGCTGAAGATGCTGGGGACTGTACTGGAAACCTTCTATATGTACACTGATCTTGAAAGACCAGCAGAGAGACTCAGCATAAAAGGCAGCTTCATGTGTTGCTGGAAGGGACAGGGAACTCATCATAAGGGCATCAAAGCAAAGGGCTTGGTGAGCTGGATGCTGTGGGGTAGGGGAGATGACTACGTAGGCTGCCATTTTCATAGTCAGTCAAGTGCGTGTTTTTTTTGTTAGTGTAGTTACAGTAAATCAGACTGTAACTAGAGTATTGTGTGCAGTTCTGGAGGCCTCACTTCACAAAAGATACAGACAAAATTGAGAGGGTGCAGAGGAGAGTGACAAGGATGATCCAGGGCCTGGGAACCAAGCCCCTACGAAGAAAGGATGAGGGACTTGAGGATGTTCATCCTGGAAGAGGTTGAGAGAGGAGACATCATTGCTGTCTAAGTATTTGAAAGGTTGTCACTTGGAGGAGGGCAGGGAGCCATTCTTGTTGGCAGCAGAGGATAGGAGCCACAGTAATGGGTTTAAACTACACCTAGAATGGTACTGGCTAGATATCAGTGGAATTAGCTGCCTAAGGAGGCGGTGAGACCCACTCACTGGTAGTCTTTAGGCAGCAGCTGAACAGATCCTTATCAAGGATGCTTTAGGCTGATCCTGCATTGAACATGGTGTTGGACTAGATGGCCTCTATGGCCCCTTCCGACACTAAATTGCACTGGCTGGAATATCAGGTTTGGATCAGAGTTCACATCTTTCCTTGGGTTCAGAATTCACTGATTAGGGGATAAGGATCACTCTCTCGGGTTCACAAAGTTGTTCTGAGGTTTACATGTCAAATTGCCAGACTGAGATCCTGGAAGGAAAGATGTATGCAATCACATTTAATAAGCAGCATTTTTAGTCCTACCACTGAATTGTTTAGCATTTTTCTTAAGCTGCAGCACCTGGCAGGGTTGGTCCTTATCCTTTTTATTATTAAACCTGGCTGTCTCATTTCCTTCTGTTTAACGAACCTGCCTGTAAGGTGTGCACGTGTGATGAATCACAGCTCTCCTGGGCAACACTTCAATTGGAAAATAGCAGGTGCCTTAGAAATAAGTGCAAATAAGGATGGGGAGGAGCATTCATCTTTCATTTTAGGTTACAGCCAAAAATGAGTGCTCATCTATTCAGTATTGTGGAGATGGATGAGCCCCTGTACATTCTCTTGACTGTTTCACAAGAAGTTTATGCAACTTTGCCTCTGAAACAGAATATAAATCTGGAGTTAGAGTTAAAGCTGACAAGCAGAAACTTCTGTCTGACGTTGGGCTGGGCCTCTGCAGATAGCAAGCGTGGGATTCCAAAAAACCTACTTGCAGACATTAAACTAAAAAAAAAAAACTGGGTTAAAATCTTTTCCCTAACGAAGATTTGAATGTGTAGAAAACACTGTGCATGGGGGAGAATGGGGCTGTAGCAATGTAGCTGGCTCAACATGAGGGACATGGCAAGGATGCTTTCAGCTTGGCCTCAGCACTGGTCCACAGAGCTGATATGATTTCACATTAGATACATATACAATGAGATTGCAGTGCATAATGAGATAGCAACTAGAGATGGGCATGAACCAGGAAAATGCAGTTCGTTTTTTTCCGTAAGTCCATGGCATGCCCAGTTTGTGATGAACTTTTAGGCGCCAAATGAACTGGTTAAACTTGTGACATTCATGATGTGGTAGAATGCCCCTTCAGTAAGCTAGAGACACCAAACTCACCTGGGATCTCCAGCTGACTCTCCTCTACCTGTCTTCCCAAACTGGCTTTATGGGGTCCAAGTTATGCCCCCCCCAGGGATGTTCCCAGGGAAGTGCTTTCTGGGGAAATGCAGGTGCAGATTCAGATATGTATAGACTGGATCCTGTACAAGCTAATCAGGGACCCTCCCCTGATGCTCCTCTACAGGTCCTCCATGCTAGGTGTGGCTTGGTTTTAAAGCGGTTATGTCCCCCAAAAGAAGATGCCCTCAAAAAAATGCTTTTTGGGAAATGTCAGGCACAGGATTCTGAAGTCCATAGAATGGACTTCCTGCAAGCTATGCATACCAAGCACACACCCTGCGTTTGAAATTTAATAAACATTTTGATTGAGCAGAGATACTCTGTCTGGAAATGTATCCATTCATGAAAGTCCACAAACCTCTAGAAAGTTCATGGAAAGTTCATGCTGGCTGACCTGCAACAAACTTCAGTTTGCAAACCACACACAGGCCAAAATTAATTACAAACTTTAATTCATGAGCGGGTATGTGCCCATCTCTAATTACAACACAGAGTATGTTCATCTTGCCCCTTGAGCACTGATTTACTGGTGGGTGTGTTCTTGCTGCTGTATGGTTGACATATGATTGACTAGTAATCGTTTAGTGTTCAGTCACAGTTGGATGATTCAGGCATAGTAATTCACTGCCATTTCCCCTTGACTGCTTGAAAGAATCCATGCAGTGTTTCAGGGGTAGAGAACACAGTTGTCTATCCTTTTTAAAAATATGTTTTTCTGAGAAAAACAGAAGGCTTGGATCCGAAGGAGCCACTCTGTTAATGCAACTACAGCTCCTCAAATGGAACAGGAGAGGAGGGCCATGGTCCAGTGGTAGAGCATATGCTTAGCATGCAGAAGGTCCCAGATTCAATTCCCAGCATCACCAGTTAAAGGGATCAGGTGGTAGGTGATGAGAAAGAGATCCTGAAGAGCCATTACCTGAGTACACAGCACTGCCCTTGATGGACCAATAGTCTGATTTGGTATAAGGCAATTTCATATATTCATGTGCATTCAATAGGTTTTCCATCTGCAGAGGAGTTAATTGACAGCTCTCTCACCTTCTGCAGACTCCCAGTTTGCTCCCCATTCTGTTTCTTTGCATCCACTGATGTGCAGGAGCATCATTTGGGGCAGTATCAAAGGCTGCAATGAGAGGGGGAAGGCATGGAAGTAGCATTTTTCTAACCCAACTTTGTTTATGCCGCTTAGGATCCAAGCCAAAAGAACTTCTGCATTAACTAAAGTTATTTACAAAAACTATCTGGAAGATCCAGAAACAACTCAGACTATGCAATCAATGCATGAAGCACACTTTCTTTTTCCAGTTTGTGTGTTCGGAGACTTAGATGTTCCTGTGTCCTTTATATGAAAACCCATTGAATAGAATAATTTTGGGTACCACAGTTGAAGAGGGATGTAGACAAACTGGAGCATGTCCAGAGGAGGGCAACAAAGATGGTGAGGGATTTGGAGACCAAGTCAAAGGTTAGGGGAACTTATTTGGTTTAACCTGGAGAGAAGGCAACTGAAAGGAGATCTTCAAGTATTCAAAAGGCTGCCATACATTCAGCAGAGTGGCTCTCTCTTGCCCCGGAAGGATGGACCACAACCAATGGGATGAAATCAATTCAAAAGAAATTCCGTCTAAATGTCAGGAAGAAGAGTGGTTTCTCAGGCTTCCTTGGGAGGTGGTGGGTTCTGCATCTTTGGAAATTTTTATAGAGAGGGTGGATAGCCATCTGATGGAGAGGCTGATTCTGTGAAGGCTCTAGGGGGTGGCAAGTTACAGTGGATGAGCGATTGGGATGAGAGTGTCTTGTGTAGTGCAGGGGGTTGGACTAGATGACCCATGATTTCCTTTCCAACTCTATGATTATATTATTCCAGAACTGAAAATAATCTCTCTCTTCATTGATTCATAGCACTGCAAAAGCCACCATAAAGCAAACCAGTGGAAAAATATCATAAGGTCGAGGTGGACAGAAGGTCACTCTCCAAGGAATTCGAAGTACCTCTCCAATGTGGCAGAAACGGCTTTCTTATCCTTGGTCCATTCCGCACACATAGGATAATGCACTTTCATTATGCTTTGGCAGCTGGATTTTCCTGTGTGGAACAGGAAAATCTACTTCTAAAGTGCATTGAAAGTGCATTATCTGTTGTGTGCAGAATTTCCTTTAAATCTACTGCAGCAACTTCTTTCCTCTTTCTCTTTCATATGAAGCAGAAGGAGGCACAACTATATACATGCACCTTTGCCTTGGACAGGAAAACGGCACCATTAATTCCCATTAGCCTCTCCTCCTCTCCTCCTCCTAGATAGAAAAGGAGCATGCGTTAGATATTTTCCTCTGCACCAAAGCCATTATTTGCGTATTCCAGGATGATGCAGTTTATACATATGATATTGTGCAGGGTATCTACTTAGAGGGGTAGTATTCCAGAATTTAAATTTGCTAATTTTTTCTTTCTTTTGTATGTTATGCTAGAATCTGACTGGTCAATGACCGTATGAATAAAATGACAATGCCTGTTCTGGGGAAAATATAACAGTAACTGAAAACGTTTCTGCTGTGGGGGCAAGTTACAATTTGGGCTGGTGCTCTACAAAAGTGCTCCCCACCCAAGCCCAGCCTGGAAACACTATATACTTCCTTCAAGCCCCCACTGAGTGACTCACTCTACCCACCAACCTGCCATTTTGTGAATAGCTCCATTCACTGAGCCACCATTTTGTAACTGGCTGCTCCCAAGGCTCTTGGAAAAAACCCAAAGGGGATGTTTTGCTTGAAGAAACAATAGATGACCAGAACATTAGTGCTTATAGGGAGTACAAGTAGAACTTAACTGATGAAGCCACCAAAGTGAGACGAACTTTTCAAGAGGTATCACTGCAGCCAAACCAGTATGGCCCTTCTATATGCTGCCACAGCTGCATTCATTTCTACAATCCTAACACACAGTTACCCCCATCCACCTCTTGGTGACCATTATAAAAGGAGCACATTGGACATGCCAAATTCCTAACCATCATGCCATTTTGACAGACATAAGTTTCTGGTGCAGTCGATAATGTAGCACTGAAAACTAGGGGCCAATTTTACCATGAGGGTGATATTCTGGGAAATGAACAGGCTCCCACAGTCTGGCCGGGGTGCTTCATTCTCATGTTATATTTTTATGCACTTTGTTTATTTTAAGGATTGCTCCCCAGTGGGGACCCGAAGCAGCTTACAACATGAGTCTCTTTTCCGTCATTTGATCCTCATGACCAGGGGTAGTCAACCTGTGGTCCTCCAGATGTCCATGGACTACAATTCCCATGACCCCCTGCCAGCAAATGCATGGGAATTGTAGTCTATGGACATCTGGAGGACCACAAGTTGACTACCCCTGCTCATGACAACAGGGTTAGACTGGTCGTGTTTGACGGCCACATAGCAAGACTCCATGGCAGAGTGGGGGTTGGAACCTGAGCCCCCCGGTCCCACTTTAACCATTACCTCACACTGGTTTTTCTGAAAAGGTTTTTAATTCTTCTTTTAACTTCTATTTCCTCCATCTGTGGCATCTGTCTACTGAAGTGCCAGATCAAACTGCTATTCAGTATGTTGTTTTCTCATCTTTATTAACTTTTTTCCCCTTTTTTTGAGTTTTGGCAGTGATTCATTTCCTTCCTCGTGGTTTTTCATTCTTCGGTGCATTTTAAAATAGCTCCTGCTGCGAACTTCCCATCCAAATGTTTGGCGGAGCACTTAGTGCCTGACCTGCTATTGTTTGTTGCTCTTGCACCTCACAAAGAGGCGAAGTAAGCACCCAACGAGCACTTAAAAGACGCGGCCAGGATAGCACAAGGGCTCTCCCTACCTGCACTTCCATGGTTCTGACGCCGAGCCAGACGGCCAAGCTTTCTGAAAAGCTTGCCGACTTCCTTTGCTTGTTGTCTTTGTTCTAGTTTGTTGTGGATGTTGATGACCCCGGATGTTTGGATTTTTCACAAAAGCAAAGCATCTGCTAATCCTGAAAATTTCAGGCAAGATAAATAGTGTGTGCATGATTCCCTTTCTCACTTCGTAGCTAGTATAAGTCGTATCCTGGCTAGGGTGAAGGGAGGATAGAGTTAGCAGACAGAGGCTGTGAAACGCCTGGAGATTTGGGAATGGAGCCTGGGAGGGCAGGGACCTCAGTGGGGTACAGTGCCCTAGAGTCCACCCTACACCACACCTATTTTCTCCAGGGGGACTGATCTTTGTAGTTTGGAGATGGGCTGTAGTTCCAGGGGATTCCCAGGTCCCAGCTGGAGGGTGGCATCCCTAGTTCTGGCCCTGGGCCTTTCACAGACGCAGCCTGATCTAAGGCTGCTGTTTGGAACACAAATGACATTGCTTTTAATGGGACATTTCCCAGCAAGTGTCCTTCATCTTGCAGCCCTAATGGTTCCGAAAGTAAAAGGTGAATGCAAAGTGACGGCTTTCCTTGTTCCTCTTGATTTACAGTCAGTCCTCAGCTTGGTCTCCATTAATGCCGCCTGTTGGCTCTGAAGCCAGGCAAATCAGTCTTCCAGGACGTCCTTATCGCAGCAGGGCTGTTTTGTGTCATTCTCTCTTCCTCTTGGTCTTCCTGTCTTTCCTGGCTGCACTGAGCTGTCCGGGAAGGCCTCCAATTTGTTTCTATTTGATGCGAGCCTGCTCCACTTCAGTCACCTTTGGCCTTTGGGTCACTCTGTTCATGGAGCCCCTCCGTAGGCTTTCTAAATTCAGCATTCAGTGCCCCCTGGGTCTCTGCTAATGTCACAGGAGGCTTGGTGAGTGCCAGCTGTACAGTAGCTGTGCAACTATTTGTTTCGTTTAATAATAATTTGTTTACCATGGTTGCTGCTCTTGTCCACAAATCAGACCAGCAGAGGGCAAGGAGGCTCCCTGTGAACTGAAATCTTCTAATAAACTTCCTGCTCCACTGTGCTGGTGGAGAACATAAGCAACCTGTTAAGGTAGGAAAAGACACATCGCTATATGGCATCCAAGTGGAAAGATGTGACATAGATTGCGTAACAAAATGAATTAAGACTCAGACATGGGGTTCCCAAGGGTGCAAAAATATTTTCAGGGAAGAAGCCATGGGTGGGGCGGAGATAGTCCTCCCTCCCCCCACCCACCAACTGTTCTTCTCCACTCCTCCCACCCCATCCCCAAACTGGCCTTAATATTTTTTCAAAAGTCTGGTTTGGGAGAAAACTGCCTAAAGGAAAGAACTGCAGGAGGGAATCCAACGAAGTCTGTTTTCCCCTACAAATGCCCCCCACACCCCATCACAACGGTTTCATGGCACACGATCCTCTGGTTGCATCAGCAAAAGGATCCTCTCAGCCCTTCCATCCCCCCGCAGCCCCCATCTCCATCTGCTCTAAACTCCCTCCACTGCAGGTCGTGTAATCATCATGCCCCATAGAACAGTGGGCTGCACTGAGGAGGGACCATTAAGCAAAACTGCCCCCCCATCCCGTGCTCTTATGCAAGCAGAGCAGGGTCCTCAGCAGAGGGGGGACACTCCGGGGTCTGTAGGAGAGATGGAAGAGCCCCTCACAAACTCCCTTTGCTCTCAGGACTGTAGACCACGCTTAGGAAGTTTGCTTTTGCTGGGATATCATTTTATCCTCAAAGAATGAAAGCAGTAAAATATGCCAGGACATTCACTAGTGCATCTGATCCTATGAAAGCTCATGATGAAATAACACCAGTTGTGTTTTTTGCTATCAAGTCACAACTGAGTTATGTATGTATGTATGTATGTATGTATGTATGTATGTATGTATGTATGTATGTATGTATGTATGTATGTATGTATGTATGTATTTATTATACTTTATTATGTTTATTTGTCATATTTTATTATATTTATTATATTTACTATGGTGACCCCCCGTGGGATTTTATCAAAGCAGAGGAGTTTAGCCATTGCTTACCTCTGCAGAGTGACCCTGGACTTCCTTGATGGTCTCCCATCCAAATACTATCCAGGGCTGACCTCCTTGCTTAGCTTCTGAGATCTAAAGAGACTGAGCTAACCTGGGCCAACCAGGTCAGGGCAGAAATATACCAGTTAGCAGTCTAAAATTCCACAACAGCTGCTCTGTATGAATGAAAAGTACTGTGCAACACCTGTTGTTCTATACAGTTCTTTGATCCCGAATCAGCAAACTCCGTTCTTGAAATACACTCTGGTACCACCTCATGAAGGACTCCCTGGAGAAGAGCCTAATGCCGGGAGCGATTGAGGGCAAAAGAAGAAGGGGACGACAGAGAATTAGGTGGCTGGATGGAGTCACTGAAGCAGTCGATGCAAACTTAAATGGACTCCGGGGAATGGTAGAGGACAGGAAGGCCTGGAGTATCATTGTCCATGGGGTCGCGATGGGTCAGACATGACTTCGCACCTAACAACAACAACAACCTTGAGCAAAGTCAATCCAAGGGCCATTCAGTGTCCCCTCCAAATCATTGCTTTCTCCTCCTCCTGTTGCCCTCTCTTTCCTTTCCAAAGCTGCCTTGAACTTTTTTCCAGATTCTACGTGCTTATCATATTTGACTTCTTCCCACAACCCCACGTCCAATCTGCTTTACTGTCATCCTCCTTGCTCTACCCCCATGGATAAGTCTGGCCAACATTATCTTTTGCAATCCCAGATCCTAAAGAGGCCACTCTCTCTGAAGAAGTGTTATGTGCATGTCTACACACACACACAGACACACGCATTGTGTTCAGGCAAAGGCCATTTATTTTTGTACACTGGCTGGTTTTTAGTTGATAAATAGTGCACCATTTTGAGCTACCGAAGGCAACGTGAGTGGAGTTACAATGGAATAAGCAACTACTCACACAAACTGTCAGAGGCTGCCCTTTAATTCCCCTTACAGCACCATGAGAACCAACATAGCCTCTCGGAAATTAACACATTTGTCCACCTCCATTCCTCCACCCCCACCCCAGTTAAATTTGCCCTAGTCTCTTTAAACAAGTAAACCTGCTTAATCTGCCAGTACAAACAAATTAAATATTGTGGCCCTGCTGTTGTTTTTTCTAAATATATATTAAAGGGGTAGAGTGAATTCTCTTTTAGAATAAGAGTTGGTTCTTATATGCCGCTTTTCTCTACCCAAAGGAGTCTCAAAGTGGCTTACAGTCGCCTTCCATTTCCTCTCCCCACAACAGACACCCTGTGAGGTGGGTGAGGCTGAGAGAGCCCTGATATCACTGCTCGGCCAGAACAGTTTTATCAGTGCCGTGGCGAGCCCAAGGTCACCCAGCTGGCTGCATGTGGGGGAGTGCAGAATCGAACCTGGCTTGCCAGATTAGAAGTCCACACTCCAACCACTACGCCAAGTAACATTTTCATAACATTTTAAGTGATGGGCCTTAAAAGGTATTGCTGTTAAAAGTAGTGAGGGAAGGAGTCTTTGTTCATTCCAGGTGAAAGTTCTGAAGACCCCTTAAGGAAAGCTGGTGGGATTTGAACACGGGGAACAGCTGCTAAAATAAACTCAAGCAAAGCAAGACTCCTTGTTCCCTCTCTCTTATTCTCATATAGGAAGTCCCATGCCTCTGAGTCATATCCTAATTCTAAAAGGAATGTGTATTATTGGTCATAGGCCCTGACATTTTGCAAAGTAATCCATCTGTTAGCTGAACTCTTGAAAGAAGAGGGCACTGTTTCTTTAAGGCAACCATCCTAAGTAAAGAACTTTGGCAATAAATCCTATTGAACCCATTGTGAGATATTTCTAAATAAGCATGGAGAAGGAAGAGCTGTCAGGGTGGCTCAGGAGAGAAGACTAAGCGTTGCTATTGGGAAACAAGTTCCACTGGTTGACTTTTGAGGGCTTGTGTTTGAGGGAAAGGTATGGTTTCAGAGTATGGTTTTCCAGGTCTGTAGGACAATTGGCAAGGGGGCATAGTAAACCTGTTATTATTTTAATTGGGGGGGGGGTGGATGCTTGTGTAAGATACTGATTATGGCTAGAACTACCATCTTTAAATATCAGGAAATACGTCATTTTATTATTGATCCTACATGCATCTTAGTACTATGATAAAGTGCCCTGCTAGTCACTATGCCCACCTTGGTTCCCTCTGACATTAGCCATAGTTTTGAAAACCCCTATTTGGATAAAAGTCTAAAATTACATATTAGGGGGGCTATAGGGTTGCCAGGTCTGGGTTAGAAAATTCCTGGAGATTTGGGGGTGGAGCCTCAGAGGGTGGATTTTGGGGAGGGATCTCAGCAGAGAGATAATGGCATACAATCTGTCCTCCAAAGCTGCTGTTTTCTCCAGGGGAACTGATTTATGTAGTTTAAAGATAAACTGTAATTCTAGGAGAGCTCTAGACCCTACTTGGAGGCTGGCAACCCGGGGGGCCTAGAGCTCCAAGTAGGGTCTAGAGCTCCAAGTAGGGTACCACGGGTACCATGGTACCATGCCAGCCTCCAAGTAGGGTACCATGTGGCTGCCACTGAAAGTTCAATCCCTGTATCATTGCCCTTCTCTCTCCCACTGCAGGGCATGATATCATGGTGAGCCTACTCCTGTGGTATCACCCCTATACGTAGCATCCAACAAAATGAAGTGAAGGAAGGGAAATACATAGATTGATAGAGTAAGCTCTGTATGAATTGAGGGAGGAGGCATTTGGCAGCAGGACCTTTGGCAGCAACCATGCATGCTTCATCATGTCTAGCCCCATCCCAACAGGAATGGTCAAAATGTGAAGCTGGCAAGACCCTTTGGAGAGTAAACTGAAGTCCCCCAATTGAACTGTGCTCAGAAATTAATTGGGAGCTGGTGCAGCTCTTACAGCACAAGCATTACAGCTCCCAAGATGATAAGTGGACTGCAGCAGTTGGAACTAATTGAAATACTTTATAATAATATTTAGTATGTCTCGAGTACTTTCTCCTAAGTGCTCAAAATTCCTCACGTACATTATATTAGCAATTGTTACGACGATTCTGTAAAGTGCCTTCTCTTTACCCATCTTTTCTTTTCTTTTTTTCCTTTCCAAAGCTAATAACTATTCAGAAGATGGATACTGGTTTCAGTTGGCGAATCTGCACAGGGATGGAAGGGTTACATCTCTCTCACACACTTTTGCTCCTCTTCCCCCCTCCTCCCCCTCCATTTGCTGCAGTCCCAGCCTTAATTAGGACCTAATTAGTAGCAATTAGTCTTTTTAAAAATGCTGTGAAAAACTATGAATCTCCTAATTTGTTTTGGTCCTGTGAGCCAGACTAAATGTGAGTTGTGGTTGCCACCACATACACAAAATTATTTATGTAAAACATTTATTAGCCGCCTTTCTAGCTCACAGAACTCAAATGGCTGCTTTGGAGGATAGACACCATTACATTATACTCCACTGAGGTCCCTCCCTGCTCCAAATCCTGCCTACTTCCGGCTCCACCCCGCAAAGTCTTCAGGTATTTCCCAACTCATAGTTGGCAACCCTACTCCTGCATTTGGCAACCAGTGTTTGGAGTGGGGAGGTGAAGAGGAAACAGTTGTCACTGGGATAGATGGGTCCTTCAAGCACCTCTCTGCTGCCAAGATGACAGTGGATTTCTCCAGTTGGTCCAGGTATCAAGTCATCCAACCTCAATGAAGAGCTCCCCTCCTAACCCCATTCCACCTTTTACTGCTCATCACCACCACCAGAAGCTTGTTCAAACAGGCTAGTTTGAACAGTCCTCTGTTTGTCTCTTTGTGTCTTTCTAAAGACTCTTCTTTAGAATAAGTACTCCAGACTTTTCCTGGCCCCATTCCTTGTCCCTTAGGTAGCATGGACAAAATGAGGTGTTTTTATACGGGGGACAATTGATCAGAATAAAACACCAACTTCATCAAAAGAAAGCATAGCTTTACTTGTAATTAAAGCCATAGATCACAAAAAGAAGAAAACACGCAGTAAGCAAAAAAGTCCCAACAACTACCAAGTGAAGGGAAAACAAAAGAGAATATAAACACAATCATCTTTCCCCATGTCTTATCTCCCCTTTGGATGGTTATTGGAGAAAGAGGACAAATAAAGGTATTATTGCCTTGTTTGTTCCTGTCTTTTCCTGTGGGGGTGTAATCCTGGCCTCTGAAAGCCAAGTTCCTCTCCTCTTCAACCAAGCAAAGAGCCCAAAAAATGCAGCCCTAAATAAAACTGTCCCTTAATTTGTGGAATTCCCTAGTTTCCTGGCTCCATTTACCCAAAAGCAACCCCAATTAGTAGCATGGAACTTACTTCTGAGAATAGATACACAGAATTGTAAGATACTGGGCTGGGCAGGAGCAAATTCCTTGTGCAGAAGTGGTCTAGGTCTCCTTCTGGATGCAGAAATGCATCTTTGATTTAAGGACTGCATGTATATTCAGCATGCCCTCCTTGTATTTAAAAGCATTTTGTTCATTCTATTCTATAAGAAAATATTTCATAAGTTTTTTCAGTACTCCCCCAAATTTTCAATTTTTCCATTGGGAAATCTTAAAACAAGGCCCAGAAGGGGGCAACAGAGGTAAATCTCCCCCCCCCCCCGGAAGTTTTCAGATTTTTTTCTCCTTGGGCCTTCACATCTCTAGCCCCCAGTCATAAAATTTAGCCAAGGAACCTCTGTCAATGCACCAGTCCCGTTGCCATCGTTTTATGAAGGGAAAGTGTCGGGATCTTTCAGCAGACAGAGCAATAAACATCCCAGGGTTTCTGAAGTGGCTCTGTGCCAAGATCAAGCCTATCACGAGCCATCATTCACTGCCGGCTCCAAGTGACAGAACGAAAACAGATGACCTGTCCCCTGAAAGGTGCCTGCTTGCCTGCCCTTTTTGATTTGGGAGTGATGAAAGCAAAACCACAACAGCAGCTTTGCACCTGAACCTGTCACTTAATTAACAATGATTGACAACCATCCCCTACAATCAACTCTCCTAATGGCTTAGCCATGGTGGTTAAGAACTTATTGTTCGGCAGCTCCTTTCAGTTCTTAAGGTAACAGTAAGCAAACAGGAATCCTGCAATAATATGTTACCGCTGGAAACATGCAGCACAATTTTCCTTGAAATCTGATTCACCCTGACAATGTTTTATAAATGTGCCCGCTGCTACACACTGGCCAGGTGTTCGGAAGGTATGATGACGCCAAGGGATGATGACGCTAAGAAAAATGGCCACGTATTTTTAGCCTAAAATTCTATTTCAGAACCAAGAGCACCTTGTGAAGTAGGTCATAAAAGTTCCAATTAAGTATGATGCCAGGTGTGTAAAGAGACCCTTAGCAATGCAGGTAAGAAGTGGCATCACATAGAAACTGGGTCGCTTGTGGGCAGAGGCTGCAGCTCGGCAGAAGTGGCCCTGCTTTGCAAGCAGGAAGAGTCAGGCTGAGCCCCCCAAATCTCCAGTTAAAAGGATCAGGCAGTAGGTGATGTGAAAGACCATCTGCCCTGGAGAGCTGCTGTTGGAGTAGACAATGCTGCCCTGGACAGATCTGTGTTCTGACTTGGGATAAGGCAGCTTCGTGTGTTCATGTGAGCACATCAGGAATCTATTACAACGGCATGCATATTATACTGGAGTGCCAACACTGTTTTCTATTCATGACACCAGCCACATGGTAACATCTGGGTACTTTTACACATCCACCATCACATTTCAGCCAAATAGCTGAGTGAAAGTACAAGTAACCAAGAGCGCATTATGCAGCGTTTTCAAAAGCCGCTTCCCAGTTTTTGGAACACCCTGCTTTTTCGGGTTCTCCAAAGCCTTGGTATATACAAAAGAAGGTTTTTCTATTACTGTAGGTATTGGGTGTCGGGTGAGTGTAGGGAAGTTTTTAAAAGTAATATATTTTTACGAGGTACTTTTAAAGGGTATTTTCAATCTTCAGGTTTTATTGACATTTATAATTAATAGCTCAAATACAATGTTGCGTGACGATTTGTCACAGTATTAACTACCGGTTACATGGGGAAGGCAGGACCGGCTCATCTCTCCCAATATTGTTTATTTTATTGAGATAATATGTATGCCCCCTCTCCAGAACGCCTGTTCGGGGCAGCTTAACCAGTAAAAAATAAGTAAAACATAAAATACATTACAATTTGTTAACAAGTAATAATGCATTACGAAGCTCCCCCAGGAACTAATTCAATAAAGTAAAATCAACTGCAGAGAAAGTACAGTCCCTTGGTGATGGGTCAGATCGGCCATCCTCAATGTCTGAACAAGCAGAGAGTGGCAATTTAGAGACTGTTAACTGGAGCACAGGGGCATTCGTGGAGGAATGATCCTATAGACATGTAAGGCCTTTAAAAAACACCTTGATCTCAAAAATAAACAAGCAGCCAATGAAGCTTTAAAAAAATATGGCAAAATGTTTCCTGCTAGCAAGACCTTAACAGCAATCTGATGGCCTCATTCTAATCCAAATCCAATTTCCAGGTTGTCTTCAAGGGCAACCCAACATGTAGTGCATTTACAGTAATCTAACCACAAGTTTAGAAATGCATGAATCAGTGTGACTACGTTGGTTAAGTCTAGCATGGTTTTCACAGGGGGGCAGGCTTGTGTGGTGACCTCATTGCTGGTGCGGCTGCTGATACACTGCATCAGCAACCGTCAGGGTCCCCTTGTCATCTCTGACAGTTCCTCTGATGAGAACGTGGACTTGCCTGCAGAGGAAGCCAAGACAGCTGGCACAGAAGAAGATGAAGGGCCAGCTGCTTCAACTCCTGCTAATCAGCACCCAGCTCAGCCAGAAACAAGGAGCAAGGCTTCTGGTAAACTTACAGCCTCTGAAACAGAGAGTTCTTCTGAGCCTCTTTCTACAGTCTGATGCTGTTGACAGAAGCTTAGAGGAAATGGAAATCAGCGCACCTACAAAGCCGGGGCGCTACATGCAAGAATCGGACAATAGTTACAGAAGTATTCCCATACAGACTGATTTAAGGCATGGGCAGAAGGAATGCAGCATGGGAACAATTTGTGTCTTATCTGACATAGCCTGCCTCCCATCCTTGTTTCTGAATCTCCTGAGATAACCATGACCCTGACCTTAGCTCCTCCTTGTTGGCATATTGTTTACATGACTCAGACTTCCAGCTTGGTCGCTGGACTTTCCTGGCTCTGGTCACCCTCTGGCTTTTGGCTCACAGATTGTTAACAGCCCTGCTGTCGGACGTTCCTTTCAGTGTAGCCCTGTGGCTGTAGGAACTCCAGTTCCAGTCAGAATCTGTACTCAGCAGCTGTCCCAGATCAAGGCCTCTCTTCTGGCCCAGCACTGTACTGTGCAGCAGCACACTGGACCCCACCCACCAGAACAGCAACAAGGCTTCCACCTAAGAAATTTTCCTATTCCAGTCCCCCAAGTGGTGGCCATCCTCTCCTACCCTGGACTACAGGAGGTTTTTCAATTTGGGAGGGGGAAATAGCCATTGAATATCTTTATAACATTAAAAATATATATTTCAAAGAGGTCCCCTGAAACCCAGCTTTCATTTTACAAAAAAAGTTCCTAGTCCCTTCTGTTGTGTATATATGCCTTTCCCCTTATATCTCCTCAATGCAATTGGCTCTGTATGTGTGCGTTTCATAAAATCTGGATATTCAGAGAACTTGTTTCACATTTTAGCAGGTTATATAAATACTAGAAACTAAGTCCGCTGCCGTGTAAATGCAGCGGGCACTAGGGAGGCTATGGAGTTGGGTGGGGTGGCTGTGCGAGCTGGGGCAGCAAGGGCACACACCGGAGGCCGGGGATGGGGCAGCTTGTGTAGCTTCCACGGCGTGGACATACCGGAGGCATTAACGACATCAAGGAGGGTGTCCGGGGCAGCGGCGGCGCTGCTGGAGGTTGTCCTGGTGCCGTGGCTGGGGGGGAAGCAGGTGGCAGGTGATGTTTGGTGGGCGCGCCAGCAGCGCGGGCGTGTCCTGGCAGGCAGGGCGTCGGCAGGCGTTCTTGGTGGTGGCGTTCTTTGCGGGGGCAGGCCGGAGCGCCTCGGGCGTTCTTGGCAGGGAGGCCGCGGGGTCGCGGGAGCCATGTGGGTTGGTCGGGCGGAGTTGCGGTTGCGGCTGGGGATGGCAGCGGGCGCTCCTGGGTGTGGGGGCAGTGGCGGGCCGTCGGTGTCGGGGGCTGGGGAGGTAATGGCAGGCAGGCGCATGGTCCCGGGTTGGTGGGACAGATCGGGAGGTGCTTTGTGCCTCCCGATTCATCAGTCCAGTGGCAATGGAACAATTGGGAGCCGCGCTGCGCACGGCTCACGGTTAGTCCGTTGCCACCGGACTGACAATCGGAGGGCCTCCAATTGTCAGTCATGAGGAAGGGGCCTATTGGCACCCTTCCTCATCATGGACAGGGCCCGCCTTGGGTGCCCTTAGCCGATTATTTAATCCGCTCCGCAGGAGCGGTTAAAGATGATTATATTTAATTGCTGTTTTTAAGGACATAAACAAAAATCTTCCTGGTCAGAGCTCCCAGACCTCTCATGCTGCTCAGTAGGGGATTAGTGGCGAAAATCAGCCAAGAAATAAAAAGATGCCATCACATTGATGGTGTGACGTCATTTCCAGGCTGAACCCATAAATAGTGTTGCATCACCAGTGTGATGCTCTAGTATCCACAGGAAACTCTATAGTTAAAATATTGAATTTTGGGGCGTGTTGGTGGAATGCTAAAATATCATGCCAACAGCATGATGTCACTTCTTGATTTGCTCAAGAAATGATACTATATATTCAACATAACAGCAGCCCCCCCCCCCATCACTGTCCCCTGTCTCCTCCTGGGTTCCAGCAGCTGACTGGCAATCCTATCCCCCAGTGGTAAGGAAAGAAATTGCCACTGCTGGTAAAGTGTCAGGAAAATGGTTGACATATGGACAGAAACTTTCAGGTTTCCGCACCACACAGCAGCTATCCAGTCTTCACTGTAATACTTCCCAGAACTTTACAGCAAAGCCAGCATGAGGAGGATGAGAGAAAAGATGGAGAAATCCTGTAAGTGCATGTATATACCACTGGAATGCCAGGTTCTACCTGGGGAATGGGAAGATAGGGCTGGTAGATCCAGGTTGGGAATCATAGAATCATAGTGTTGGAAGGGCTGTCTCATGTTCAATCTATGGTCTACTAAGATTCCTAGATCCTTTTCACACTTGCTACTGTCAAGACAAGTCTCCCCCATCCTATATTGTTGTAAATGGCTTTTCTTACCTAAATGCAGAACTTTACATTTGCCCCATTGAATTGCATTTTATTTAGTTTAGTCCACATCTCGAGCCTATCAAGATTATCCTGTATTCTGATTCGGTCTTTAGTTGTGTTTGCTACCCCTCCCAGTTTAGTATCGTTTTCAAATTTAATAAGTACCCCCTCTAATCCCTCATCCAAATAATTTATAAATATGTTGAACAACACAGACCCCAGGACAGCTCCCTGGGGAACTCTACTTGTCACTCTTTTCTAAGAAGATGCTGAACCATTAACAAGTACCCTTCGGGTACAATCTGTCAATCCACCTGACCGATCCACCTGACAGATTTAGGATACATACCACATTTTACCAACTTGTCAACAAGAATATCATGTCGAACCTTATCAAAAGCTTTACTGAAATCTAGATAAACTATGTCTACAGCATTCCCCGATCCAGCAAGGTAGTCACTTTCTCGAAGAAAGGTATAAGGTTGGTCTGACATGACTTGTTCTTGCAAAACCTGTGTTGAGTCTTCAAAATCACATCTGTCTGTTCCAGCTGCTCAAGGATCAATTGTTTAATGATTTGTTCCAAAATTTTGCCAGCTACAGATGTCAAGCTGACAGGTCAGTAGTTACCCGGATCCTCCTTTTTCCCTTTCTTGAAGACAGAAACTCCTAAAGGTTTGGGGTTAGAGCCTGTGGAGGACAAGGACCAGTGGAGTACAAGGCCCAAATTTTCCCTTCCTTACATCACTGCTGCAACTCTCCCCTGATACAAAGGCCATCACCCCCTCCTGAGCTTTTGTGGCTGGGCAGGATTACAGAGCTAAATAAAAATTATGAATAGTGTGGGAACATATCAGTTCTGCCAAGTCAGATCAGCCTGCTCTGGAAAAACAAACAAACATTCTTTGCACGATGGTGTGCTTCCGCCATGCTCTATGGACACAGCAAAGCTGCACCATCCCTTGGCTCTCTGGAAGTGGATTGTCAACCAAAAAGCAAGCTGAGCTACGAGTCACTTGAGCTTGCCTTTCAATTGGTGTGAAACAAAAGGCAGAACGTTTTGAAGCGCAGGAGCTGTCAGACAGCTGTGTGCAGCCACCATCCTCTCATTCTGATCCAGATGTTCCTCTTCTCCACTTAACAATGGTTTATAATTGAGTAGACTGGAGCTAGCAATGATGATGCATGTGCGCGCACACGTACACACACACAAAATCAAACCTGGTCATGAATCAGGTTCTCAATTATTGGGAGTATTATTAGTTGCACATGCTGACATTTTGAGAAAAGGTCTCTTTGCCTTTCTTTGGCACTGTGAAAATGAAGAATGCCATTTCTTCTGTTTTGTAATTTTTTAAAATAAAAATGTCTACTTTATCATGAAAGATCAGGCAAGTATTAAAATCATTTTGATAACCTACTTCTTTAAAGGCTTTTTGAGAAGGCACTGACACCTGTCTCTTAAAAAAATCACTATGGAAACTTGTTGCCAAGGAGTAGATTCTCTTTTTTTGTGGCTAACTCTTTACAAAGATCACTGACACAATATTATCCTTAACATTAGCCAGAACTAGTAAGTTAGGGGAGGTCCAGAAACTAGCCACTTGAGGTATGTCTACACACTGGATCCTTTATTCGATGATGCTAGCTTACATCCCCTACTACGTTGTCCTAAGCAGAGTTACTGTGTTCTAAGCCTGTTCGCTGTCAGTGGACTTAAACTTGGATAACTCTCTTAGGACAGCACTGTGAGAAGTTTGATATGGGAAACTGAACAGGACCTGAAATTTAGAGAGGAATATCTGGTCTAGTTGACTTCATACTGAACAGAAACTTCACATTCCCCCTCCCTTAACCATCTGGGTGAGCAGATCGATACATTTGTACTCATTGTTTCATATATGCCCCCCCTCCCAAATGCAACAAATCCTTAATGTCATTTTTAAAGTGTTTATTTCAAAACTGCTTGGAGCAATGCCGGGGAGGGGGGAATGTGAGCACCTGAAACAGATATGCAGGGGCTGGTCCCATTTGTGATGGGGGGGGGGTGTCAAGAAAACTGTCCCTGCTACCGCTTGAAATGTACAAATCCAAGCCCCGTGATTGATACAAACCGTGGCAGGATATTACAATAACCAAATGTACCACGACCACCTCCAAGACTCTGAACAGCTATGAGCTGCTACACAACGCAGATTTCGGCATGCTTGTGACATTGTTCATAGGCCCTATCAGTCTGTATCTGATGGTTTTCCAGGCACCATTTCCCACCAGTCTAAGCTGCTATATCAAGATGCTATTTACTGCATATCAAACTCTACGTATGCATACTCTGGTATGCAGGTCCAACGCCTGGATGCTGATGCAATCTACACAACGCCTGGATACTGATGCCATCTACACACACACAAACATGGGGAGGGGGAGCAAAATCACCTAGTTCCACCACACCGTGAACCTGATCAGGGTCAGGCCCTTGCAGCATTTTTAAATGGCATTCCTGTCCATGGATGAGGCCAGTTGGATACCATAACATCTGGTGCAGTGGTTCTCAACCTGGGGGTCAGGACTCCTTTGGGGGTCAAACAACCCTTTCACAGGGGTTGCAGCAGGGCAAGCAGCTTGGCCGGGGGGGGGGTGCCACCACTGTTGCCGCTCCTCCTGAACAATCATGAACAATGGATCTTCACGCCATTGGTCAGTTTCGGTTTAATTTCTGTGAAAGGACACTTGCATAATTTTATGGTTGGGGATCATCACCACATGAGGAACTGTATTCAAGTGCCACAGCATTAGGATGGTTGAGAACCACTGATCTAGTGTGCTTGGAGAGGGGGCAGATATTGGCACATGCATCATGTCAACATAATTCCTGCCTTAGCACTGCACAGATAGTGGCTGATAGATTCAGGTGGGTATCCGTGTTGGTCTGAAGTAGTAGAACAAATTTTTAGTCCAATGGCATCTTTAAGACCAATGACGTTTTATCCAAGGTGTGAGCTTCCGAGTGCAGCCACCTTGAATAAAGTTTCATTGGTCTTAAAGGTGCCAGGGGATTTAAAAAGTGGCTGATAGTTCTAGCTGGACTGAGGACTGGGGCAATTCAGACCATGGGAAATGTATAAAACATCCACAGCCTCTGTTACTTCTTTGGTCATATTAAACAAAACCACCCACACAAGTCTGCATTTGATCTCAATACATAAGAGACCATTCTTCAGTGTCCAAGAGTAACATGTAGTTTCTCTTATTTTGCTGTATCAGATGAAGGGAACTTTGACTCCTGAAAGTTCATGCCCTGAGTTGGTCTATAAGGTTCTACTAGAGTCCTGTCTCTACAACATGGCCACCCTCTGGAACTTTCTCTAGCTTGGATCAGTGATTTTGATGGAGCTGCTACACAATTTTGACCGGAGAAGTTAATATTTACAGTAGATATCAGAATTTGGGGGGAGGGAATCTGGGTTTCAGCTTTGAGTTATGCGCCTTCCTTAGAATATGCCGATACCTTCCCTCCCAAATTTATACCAGCAGCTGCAGCTGATGTTCACTGGCAGCAAAACGATGTGTCTGCTGTTACTGCCTGTGGTATTTTTACTCTGTGGAGAGGAGCTTCAGCCTCGGGGGCCTTCAGACTGGAACTGTCAGCTAGCATCATATTCCTGCAACACCCACAGGGAAATAGCAAAATATTAATGCATTCTCCTTGCTAGTTCCATTCCTTTTCTCTCATTTTCTCAGCTACTTCCTTTGGGACTCTCTCTTCTCCCGGTGCCAACTTCTCTTGCCAATTAATGCCTGTTGGAGTTACAACACATGCAAGGGAAGGTGAATGGGCTCTTTGGGGCTCTTACATCTTGATCAGGGCAGCTGTAGTTACAAGACTGCCCTCCAAGAAGTGAAACAGTAAAAAGGCAGAAAGAGAGAAAAAATGACCCAGTTGACATGTCCTCTATGGGCATTGTTCCTGTATGAACTGAAAGGGGAAAGGAAGCAGGATATGTAATTATCTTGTTTTTCCTGTTCCCCGTGCTTATCTATTGTGCCAGAAATTGATCGTTCTTGCATATCCTCCCCAGCAAGAGAGGCTTACCTTGGCCTGCCTCTGTGGGGAACACTTGCACAGAGTTAGGCAGGGTTCACAGCTTTGCAAAAATAAGGTCCCAAGATCAAGCCTGGCACCTCCAGATAAAGGATCCCAGGTGCAGGCAGAGTCGAGGGAGGGACTGTGTGTTGCAGTGGTTAGAGCGTTGGATGAGGATTGGGAAGAATGGGGACAAATCCCTCCCTACCGCTAGCCTCATTTTCTCTAAACCTTAAGGAAGGGCTGCCTTACGTGCAGTGGTGGACCCTGGGTGGGGTCAGGCCCCCTTGCTTTCAGGAAAGTTCACTCCATACACACATACTTGCAGGCATCCCAGCTCCTTCCTTCCTTTCCTTCTCATTCACCCAGACACAAATACGCATCCCGTCCTATCCCCTTCCTTCCCTTTCCTGATTCTTCTTAGTTAAGCACAGGAAGATCTGTGAGCAGTTTGCCCTAGCAGGAAGGGACTCTCCAATCCAGACAGCATGGGAGTGAGTGGGGTTTAAAACTATTTCCCCATCCCCCCAAAATATGCCATTCTTGCAACTGTCCCCTTCCCTTGGCTACTGTTACTCCTGGGAGAGGTAGAATCAGGTTGCCAACTTCATCGGGGGGGGAGGGGGATATCCCATTTAAGAGGGGCTTTGTTGTGTATGTGGGTCTGCCAAGGCTGAGCTTGAGGCCCAAGGCAGGATCCAAGCAGACATGTAACTGACCAATGCGCAGTGAGGATCCAGTCTGCCTGATCCTATCAATTTAAATGAAGCAATACTAATCTAGCCAGTCATGTACACAGGTGCCAAGATCTATTGTCTGCTTTGTGTATATAAGTTGGGGTTATGTGTGGGTTTTCTCAGTGCAGCCTTGGTACTGGTTGTATCATGTTCTGGCACCAATAAAGAGCTGTAACAGTTCCAGACAGTGTTTGTGTTCTTCCAGACCTATGGATTTAACAGGCTTAATGAGTAGAAATGGGCAGTTGAAGGTTTTCAACTAGGTAAGAGGAAGGCAAAGAGACAAGAGTGTGCCTGTCTCCTTTCCCCCATCAGAGCTAATAACTGAGGGAGGCACTGGTCTTGACTAGGGAAACAACATGGTAAGGGGGCAAATTCCTCCTCTGTGCTTGGTCCATCCACCTACCCACCCACTCACGACTGCTTCTACTTCCCTTTCCATTCACTGACCCAGATCTCCTAATATTTTGACATTTCTGTTGTTGATTAAAAGCAGCCATGAGGGGAGGATCAGATCAAGACTGCAATAATGACAGGGAGGAGATCCTAACTTTTAAGAGGCATTTCCTGCTAGTTGTCCAATCTAAGCAATTCCTTCGTCCCCCATCCCCAAGAGAAATCCCAAACTAAAAATAGGGCAATCAGCAACCCAGCCCTCTTTTCCTAACTCTCCACAGCCTAATTCTGCTCAAGTCATTCTCCTCCCAGACAGCCTTCTGGATAAAGGGTAAGCTGCAGCACAAACACAGTTCCTTGTTCCCTCTCTCATGTTCCTGCTCACAGCTGAGTTGAGCTGCCCTCAACCATTAGATGAACAGACCAGGCTGGCAAGCAGGCAACCAGGAAACAAGCCGTAGGTCAAATCCATAAGGGGATGGGGTGGCAGCACAGCTGCTAGAGGGGCAGTAGTATCAGCTTTGGTGGCAGTGGGTATTGGGCAACAACCCTTTTTGCCCAGGAGATACTGTGGTCTTGGACACAAGGTCATTGGGAAGATACAATGAAGGAAGAGATCATTGTGTTGGCTGACCTTAGCACCTTGAAGGAAGGATAGGCTCCAAATCAATGCAATGTAATAAAAACAACTTTGGTGAATGAAGAACCTGATCCTGCACTAGCTTCTTCTTGGTGGCTGGGTACCAAGTCAGCTGGATGGAAAATTGATTGTTTTAAAATTGGACTGAAAAAACTGAAATTAGACCTTTTGGATTTATATTGGATGTTGAAGCCTACGCTTACAATGTCTTTCTGAAACCGTCATCCTCTTTCAAACACATTGAATTTAAGGCTGCTTCTCTATGTAATTAAAGAACAATGGAGAAAAATACATTCCTTTGGAGGTCATGCATTATCACTGTAGCATAATAGATTGCCTATTATTATATAAAGACTTGCAAAAATGCATAGAAGAGTTTGTGGCATTTGGAGATGCGGATATATCTGTATTCTCCTTCCTTGTCCTAAAGTATGCCTGTGATGTAGTAAGAGTATCAGTGTGTCTCTAACACATGGCAACTCAATGCATGACACAGAAAGACTGCTGGGTGTGCTATATGATAAAGGAATATATGCTATATGATTATATGTGCTATATGATAAAGGTGTGCTATATGATAAAGGTCATGATAAAGGAATCCATGGCCTGGCAAGATGTCGCAGGAAGACATAGCCCCTGGTTCCTGATACCATCTTGCCTAGGTGATCTGATGCCTTTTGTCTCATCTGGAGCCCTGCCAGAGTATCAAATTACAAATATCTATGACTTTAACTACTCAGCACACAACATGATGATCTAGGCACTTGATCAAAAGTTTTGGATTGCCTTCCTCCATACTGTAATGGTTCTACTGAACTGTAGGTATGCCCCAATTCTCAGTCACCACCCTGATCCTCCCTGTTCTGTTCTGTCCAGAACTACACTTGAAACATGTACAGCATGTCTTCCCAAACTGTATAAAAAGAATTTTATTCTTGCATTTCAGTCAAGGTCTAACAATAACCAAAAGTCTTTCTCCTGTCATTTTCCATTTATAGAAATTGAACAATCTAGAGATAAATTTATTTTCACTTACATGCCAACTGCAAAATCTATGATTTTGTTTCCATCTTTGGAATTTATTGGTAATAAAAGAGGAAGGGGGAAGAATGTACAGAAGGAAATCGATTCAGGATTCGGCAGTGGGACAGACATGAGGTCATGCAGGATGCAGGTGTTTGGTCCCCTTGCAATGGACCTGACCACCCACTTCCCTTTTAATATCAGAGCCTTTGAATTGTGCTTTTAGCAGAGACAACTTTGCACATATTTCCAAGGTTTCCTCTGCAATGGGAAGTGGATTTGGTGATTTAATTGGTAGAAACAGGCAGTTGAAGCTTTCCATGGTGTGAAGTTAAGATGTAAGGTGGGTGGGTGGGTGTGTTGTAGTGGAAGAGATTCAGTATTCTGAAAAGTTCAGCAGATTCCATGCCAAATGAAAAAAATTACAATGGCTAGAACTGATTGAAAAGAAAAAAATTGCATTTGATAAAACTGATTGAAATGAAAAAATGAAATGAAATGAAAAAAATTACAATTGATAGAACTGATTGTAAAACACTTTCTGAGCCTAGGGGTGGAGAAAAGAAAAGAAAGATGAGTGTAATATTAAAAAGAAAAGCAATTATCTGACCCCAAAACAAGGATACACCATAAGCAGGAAAATGGAGAAAATTATATTATTTTCTTATTAATGCAACTAGCTTCAAAGCCCGTTCATAAGAATGGGCTTTGAAAGAGTCCTCCCAGTCAGTGTCCCGGCTGTTTCTCAGGCCGCCAGGAAGCGCTAAGGATGAGGGCGGGTGGGGGGGGAGAGGGAGTGCTTCCCGGGAGCCTGGCAAGCACACCCGGTGCCTCTGCAAGGCCCTGGGTGTGCTTGCCAGGCCCCCGGGAATCCAAAAAAGTGGATTCCCCCCGAAAAAAACACTACACTTCTGAGCACAAGCCGCAACACATCAGCGAAATACATGTGCGTTCTCAAAATAGTGATAGAAAGAATGTTCCTCCCTAGTTCACGCCCCTGAGCTTCCAGAGACGCGATCACCTTTTTTCCCCTTAAACCGGTGAAAGCAATGAATAAGCCAGGCTTCTTCGGCTAAAGTCCCTCCACAGAAGTGCTTAACAGTAAAGCAAAGCTCCCTTCTGCAATTGTCTTTAAAGTTTCCAAGCACAATACAGCCCCCTGTTCGACACTGCCCGTAATTTCGGCCAGAAATTGCACCCATCAGGGGGGGAATTTTTTTTTTACTTGAAGAGCATGTAAACGATTAAGCGCCAGCTCCTATGCCAGCAAAAAAGGTCTTTCTGAGACATTAAATGAACAAATATTCATTGCTACTGGTGTTTTCAGGCTTTTAAAAAACAGTTTTTAAAGGGAGAGGATCTTTTCAGGAGCACGAACACAACAGTTCATTGGCTGTTCTGTTTGATTGACTGCAAGGGGCGGGAAAAGGAGCGCGGAAAAATATCGCCTCCTTTGTTGCGATTCCAGCGAGACCAGAAACCTGTGGGGAATGAATAGACCGCTACTGGGACTTTAATATGCCGCTAGAATTGAAGGTGTGCGGAATGACGAAATTCCACTATTAAATATAGCGTTTCTGCATACTGCAAACATTTAGCAACATTGGTCATTGTGCAGAATGGCTCTGTCTGCCCTGCCTTTGGCAGAAAGATGCACATATTTCCGAACACAGAGACACTTCAGTATGTTGAAGAGGGCTCAAGAATAAAAATAAATAGCATTCTGAACTTCTCACGATTGTGTGCCAGCTGCTTAATTTGAGAACAAACAAAGTTGCTGTTATGAGCAACGTTAACTCAATGACAGTTGAGATGACTTTGTCCAGAAAAACACTTAACCCGTGACTTGGACAACTTTTAGGAACATTGCTGCAAGGAAATATGATGCTGGAGACTGATAACTGTTGTGCTTTTTTTTTCCAGAAAGACTTCAGCAAGAGGAATGAGAGAAGCTCTCTTTTCCATGGCCCCCGCAAATATTTCTTCAGTCCCACAGCTGCCTCGAGTCAAATAGGTTTTGCAGATTTCTGAAACAGCACCCAGGTGAGAGTGCAAGGTGAGTACAAAGAAGAAGTCCCTCTTTGTCTATCTGCATTGAGGCTTTGGGAAAAATAACATTGTTAGTCTCCAGCCTAAACTGCAAACTAGCTTTTTAAATAACTAGTAAATTTGCTGCATCTTTCTTCTCTCTTGCCCCTTGGTTTGCTCTTCAGAATTCTCATAAGGGAGCAAACAGATAAGGCCAAAACAAACAAGTCTGTCATTGACTGAGCTAATATAGAGATGACTTTGAACAGAAGATGGGCAGGGAGGGAAACACGCCAACAGATATGCTTTCACGCCCATTCTCTTTGTTTTGTTTCAGGGGGGTTGTGGGCAAAGAGATGAGGCAAGATGCACATTTGCATTCAGTCCCTGACCCAAACTTCCAATTGCAGGAGTTCTCATGCACAGAAAGAGCCGGAGAGGGAAAGAAGTCAGGACAATTACACTCATTTGTCTGACTTGCTTTTACCGAAATCATTCAGACAAGGAAAATTGCATTACGTTGATTCTCTAAGGTATAATTTAGGCATGAGATGTTTACAATCTGGCTTCATTTACATCAGTACACAGGGAGGAAATATGGGTTTTTGTGGGATATTTCAATTGGTGGGTAATTTGCCAGTCTAAACACTAATGTTTACGTACATCGCTGCACTTAAGCAAATTATGGGCCGGATCCTGTATGTGTGGCCAATGTGAGCTGTTGCATGTATGAAGAATAGCGATTCCTACTGGAGGACAAAGTATAGGAGCTTGGTACAACATATAGATGAACAAGGAAGAAGGAAATGAACAAGCACTAGACAGGAAGGCAAAGTACTTATTCCCACCTCCAAAGTCACCGATACACCTCTGGAGGGTGGACCCAAAATTACTCACTGGACCCAAAATTACTCCTCATTGAGGGTTGCTATCCTCTAGGTCAGGGGTAGTCAAACTGTGGCCCCTCCAGATGTCCATGGACTACAACCCATTCGCTGGCAGGGGCTCGTGGGAATTGTAGTCCATGGACATCTGGAGGGCCGCAGTTTGACTACCCCTGCTCTAGGTGGGGCATGTAGTCCACTATAGAAGTCTCCCTGCAAAATGAGGGACTACTGGGTCCTTGTTTGGACTTCAGTTAAAATTAACTTGTTGAACTGTTGCCTGAACTTGTGAGGTGGGTGAGACTGAGAGAGATCTATGGCATTATGTCCTGCTGAGATCAGTCCCCAAGCCCCACTCCCAAAATCTCTGGGCATTTCCTAATCCAGAGCTGACAACTCTAGCCAATTCAGATCATTCTGGAGAGGTGAGTATAGGGCAGATCAATGAAGTATTTGCTAAATAAATTATTGTTTCTTGCATAATTTGAAGGAAGTCAAGTTAGACAAAGGAGAGGAAGGCCTTTGCAAGCATAAGGAACTGCAACCAATACTAATCAGAGCAGAGAGACCAATATAAAAAAGGGAAGGAAGAGATGAAGTTTATCCAAAGTTTGACAGAGAAACAGTGAAGGTAGAAAGAAAATCATCACAGCAGCAGGAGCATGCAAAGCTGGGTTGAGTTAGACCACAGCTCAGTCTAATGGAGCACTGTCTATTCTACTTGGCAGCAGCTTCTTATGTCTTCAGGCCTAGGCCTTTCTCAGCCCTGCCACCTGAGGTCCTAGATATGCCAGAGTGGAACCCCAAGTCTTCTGCCACGGAGCTAAGAAAATATATAATTAGCTAAGGTGTTCTGAATCAAATGAGGAAGAGATACAATACAGGAAGAAAGGTCAGCAATGAAAATGTTACAGAACTTTATTAAAAAGCATATGAGCACTAGATAATCGAGTCTCTGTCTCTGTCTCGCTCTGTGTGTGTGGCTACAGAGAAGTCCTGATGGGAGTCGCTGAAAGGGAAGAAGATACAGGATTTGGCAATCATGGAAATTTGGGAAGAGAAGTAAAGGGTGGATCTGGAGAAGAAATCTCCCTCAGTGAAGATTAAAATTTGAACTTGCAAGACAGACATAGGGACTCAAAGATTAGGAAAAAATTAAGCATAAACTCCAATCACCATGTCATAGTATATTTTACAAACACTAGAGCCCTTCCAGTTGACCCAACATACAATCACTTATGATATGACACATGTGAATTATTGTTTTCAGTAACAGTTTTGTTTTCCAATTTTATAACTTATTATTTATATTTATGACAACATGAACATATCAGGCAGATTTTAAAGAAATCATATTTCATATTTCCCTTTGTAGTCTTGATATTTTGCAAGTGGGCTTAGAGTAAGATGTCTGAGTAGTAAATATTGAGAAAAATAAGGGGGAGGGATATAACCCTGAACTTGTATAATCACTTCACCATAAGACATACATGACTCATTCTTTAGAAGAGCATCAATTGGATTAGATCCCAGCAAACATTTCTACAGATGGAAGGGATTTCTGTCCATGAAGCACAATTTTCTCTCTTCCCACTGCAAGGCAAAATACTTCCCAAAATGTTGCTCCTGGGGAAAAGAAAACCTGCAGGAGCAACATAATGGGGGAGTTGGAAATCGTCAGTGAAAAGGGAGAATCGGTGAAAATCACGCACCTTCCGCTTGTGGAAATTCCCTATGGTTCCACATTGTGGTTTCCAACCCAGACAATTTCCAGCATTTCATTTCAGCTAGAAATAACAGATTCATAACTTGGTCATTTTTTTAAGGTGGTGGCAAACTACCCATTTTCCAGATTGCCCTAATGTTCCATTTTTATTTTCCTATGTTACCAGGGTTCGTTTCCTTCTTGTGTCCAGACAACTTTGCTAATATCCCCATGCTGTCCCCGTTTTTCCTCATCCCCCTCCCTCCGCATTTCGTCCTAAACTAGTTTGTCCCATACTATTTTTCCCATGGCAGAATGAATTCACAGAATAGCCTCTGGTTCAGGATCTGAACATGTTTTCTGCCTTGTGGATTGTCACTCAACCCCACCCAGAAAGGGCAGATTTCGGTGGATGTGTTTTGCACTCCAGCATTTTGACCATTTGCAGCACCTGCCAAAGGCTCTGCTCAAATGAGCAAAGCTGCCAAGTCAGAGCATAGGAGGAGAGGCAGTCCCACAGGCATGAGAGAGCAGGGCTATGAAGGGCTTTGTATGTGAAGGGCTTTGTATGTAATACCTTGAATTAAGCCTGGTAACTGATGGGCAGCTGGCGGAGTGACTGCAGAATGAGAACAACATGCATGTCTCAACTAACACCCAATTAATAACAGAGTTGCAGCATTCTGCACCACCATCTCCAAGCTGACTTCCATGGGAGACCAAGACAGAGAGCATTACAACGAACTAGTCTTGCTGTTGTGTGGTGTTGATCCAGGTGGCTAGGCTGCATCAGAAGAAAGCATTTTTTTACATTTGCATTAACTTCCTTCTCTAGCAGTAATGTTGGATCCAGTATAACCCCTAGGCTCTTAATCAGAGTCAACAAGGATCAGCTGAACCCCACTGAGAGTGGGGAGAACAGTATCCTTCAAGATCTTTGCCTTCCCAACCAGAATGACCTGTGATTTGCCAGGGTTTCCTTTCCATTTTGCTTTCGAATTATGGTGTTGGAGACAAATGCTGTGAATACGATGGACGACCAAAGTTACCAAACAAGATAGTTTTAGAGAGGAGCAAACCAACTATGTCATTAGAAGGGAAGATATTATGGCTAAAGCTCACTTACTTCAGACACATCATGCGATCAAACTCACTAGAAAAATCATTAATGCTCGGCATGGTCAGTGACAAAAGGAAACGTGGTCGTCAAAGGATCCACTGGCTTGACACGATCAAAACCGATACAGGAATGACCATGAACCAACTGAAAGAAGCAGTCAGAGACAGGGGCGCATGGCGAAGGCTTTCCTATAGAATCGCCAAGGGTCAGACATGACTGAACGGATGACATCATCATCATCATCCTTTCAGTTTGTTTACTACAGACTAATGATATTTATTTCAGCTTGAGCATTCATGAAGCACAGCTCATTTCTTCAGATACATGAAGGGAAGATTATCATGTATCTCTGAAGAAGAGATCTGTGACTAATAAAAGCTTGTATTGAAATAAATATTGTTAGACTTTGGTGCCAACTGGGTTTTATATCCAGGCTAGACAAAAGATATTTCCTAGGTTCAGAATTACAAACAAAATCTGCATACAGTGTCACATTTAAGACCAACAAAGTTTAATTTTGGGTATGAGCTTTCTTGTGTATGCCTGCTTCATCACATAAAATATCATGCCCAAAATTAAATTTTATTAGTGTTGAACAGTAGGGCAGAGGAGTAAGGCCTTCTTCTAATATTGTAGCCACTGGTATTCAGAGTTTTATATGAATGTGTTACTGTATGTGGAAGTTCCCCATAATCACTATGGCCATTGATGTCTTTTCAAAGGCCCCTGTGGTCACAATAGATAATAAAAAAGATTAGAGAGGTTCATGGAGGATACCATGAAACTTTCTAACCCCTTTTAAAGACTTCTATGCTTGGGGCTACCACTAACTAGGGTTTGCCAACCTCCAGATGAGAGCATCATAAAAACAGCACTGAGAGTACAAATTCAGGTGTGGTAATCAAAGGTGCAATATATTGTCAGAAACATGAACTTCACAATAATCAATAATGGAGTCCCATGAAAAGTGAAATAAAAATCCATGTTTGGCTCAGTGGCTGTGCATTCCTAGCACTAAAGAATTGCATTAAATCCACATTTGGCTCTGTGGCTTGCCAGACACCCCAGATAATTCAGTCTGTTTAATGTGTCTTTTTCAATTAGTCACAGGAGAGCCAAATAGGCATTGTGCTGCTTCCGATGGACTCAAGCCTTCCTAAGAGCATATTGCACCTTTGAGTACCACATGTGAATTTGTACTCTCAGCATTGTTCTTCTGTTGCTGTTCTCTCTCCTGAGAGCTCTCTCTGTATTGTGTTCAACCTCCAGATGTGGGCTGGAGTTCTTCTGGAATAGCTCATCTCCAGGCTACGGAGATCAGCTCTCCTGAACATCAGTGTTTGAAGATGAACTGTGTATCATCTAATCCCCACTGAGCCCCCTCCCATCACTAAACTCTGCTCTCCCCAGGTACTGCTCCTAACCAGGACATCCACTGGCAGTGAATTCCACATTTTCATTAGCTATAGGATAAAGAAGTATTCTCTTTTGTCTGCCATGATAAGATAGCAGGCTCAGTTTTTGGTCTGGTTGATACAGCCGCTCCTGGTTCTCCTCATCTTCACCTTCCTATGGCTGTTCCTTTTCCTTCTTATGTCCCTGGCCATAAATTACCTCATGTTTCCTAACCAGGAAGCTTAGCAACTCAACCATTTGAAAAAACATCCTGTCCCTTTAACAGAGGGTTAACAAACAAGAATTGGCACTTGAAATTTTTCATGGGACAGAACTTAAACAATATCATCTGATAATTGCTGCAGACCAAGCTGGTATTTAAAAGAGAGCTAGGAGGACCAGTTTAAAAGTTGGCAGCCTTTATCACCACACACAGTCTCGCCTTCTTCACATTGTTGTTGGCCCCGACTTGGCTGAGTTGGGCTCTGACAGTTAGAAAGGCAGGCAAGGGAAGAAAAGAGAAAGATGCAATTAAAAAAATTAAAAGCAGGTGTCCTCCCATGTGGCTGGCTACATTTAAAGGCATCTTGGGCCTCAGAAAGTTGCCGCTCATCTAATTGTGTGACATCAATGGGTCCAAGAGAAAAACAATGTGGTATGCAATCACTGTGACAATGCAGGAAAAAATTAATGAGGTCTGACTGAATTTGGCAAAGTTTAGAAAGGGCATATAGTTAAAATGTGAAAACAAATCCGTCCAGAGGCACCCTGAAGGAAACATGTGCTAGAAACGCAGTGGAATGATGCTAGCCCTGATGCAGGGTTGAACAAGTATGTTTTTGGTGATAAAATGCAAAGCACTGGATGCGAGATAAGATCTTAGCAATACATTGGGTCAGACCACGACTCTGAAAACTTTGATGAAGTGTTCGGTTTGTGGTTCCATCTGCACCAGTGGTAATTTATGCTAGCTGGAAAGGTCTGTGATAGTGTTGACATAGGTCTACTGGGATCTGACCTGAGACCACCAACTAATTTCTCACCATAAATAACTCTGAGCTGGTAACCAGCCAGATTTTGAACTGTGATGGAAGGATTGATCACCAATATATGTGGAAAAGACTCCGTATTTCATTTATGTTCACAAAGCCTGCCACCCAAATGTGTGTGTTATCATAATAGTACCTTTGACACCCATTTTAATTCCCATCTTCATAGACCAACTAGCATGACAGAACCATTAGTCATTAATGTATGAAGTAATAAAGGGTTGAACTTAATAAAAACAAACACAAGTAATCTTACCATGGTTTTAAGAGAAGCAAATGTGATTCTATCTATGATTCTATGAAATGTTCTTCACTGATTTAATTCTTAAATAGTTGTCTCTACAAAATGAAAAGGGATTGGTTTCTATGTTACAGAACTTATTTGAAATGCCCTATTTTGTGCTCTGAATAGCCTAGCCTAGCCCAATTTCATCAGCTCTCAGAAGCTAAACTAGGTTGTCCTAACTTAGTACTTGGATAGGAGACCACAAAGGAAGTCCAGGATCACAATGCAAAGTCAAGGAATGGCAAAACACCTCTGAAGTCTCCTTGCCTTGAAAACCCTATGGAATCATCATGGGTTGGTTATGACCACCACCATTTTCTGGAAACCTGTGAACACACAGTGAACATTTCACTGGGATTATATTACAAGTTAATATATTGTGTTAACAAAGTAGCATTTCAGGGTGCAGGTGTAGGAGGACAGAAATGAGGCAAAAGCATGAATTCCCATCAAGACTAGAATTGTACCATCCACTAAAGTCAAACCAACAGTCATAACAAGGTAAGGCTCAGAAACCCACTGGAATTCCATGCCTGCGTGGTTGCACCCACTGTCACGCCGCTGCTGGCACCGCCCTCCCCCCCCCGTGGCGGGGCGCTGGCTGCGCCTGGAGGGAACGGCCACTGAAGCGGCCGAATCGCACAACCCTAGTTGAGACATATCTGAATCTTTAAATAATGTCTATCATTTTAGTCAGCTCAGTGTTTAGTTGGAAGCTATTCTTGTTACCTTTGAACAAAACATTGAGGCCTAATTGCAAACCATCCCAGATCATTTACTTGGCTAGATCCCAACTCTTGGTTCAAATCCGACTCTCCCTGACAATGCCTCGTGAGCATTCCTGGCCTCCCTTCAACCAGACAGTGACAGTTCTACCAAGAAATGTCCTTGGGTGAGCTCATAATTCTGCCTATTATTGTCCATCAACAAGGTTAATGCTAGGATTGTACCTTTGGTACAGAATGCTGTGGCCAGAACGCTAATTGGAGTGGGTCACAGGGACCATATCACTCCCATTGTGTTCCATTTACACTGTAGGGGTGCCAGCCTCCAGGGGGGGCCTGGAGATACAATTTACCTCCAGGCTACAGAGATTAATTCTCCAGGAGAAAATGGCAGCTTTGGAAGTAGGGTTGCCTGGCCCACATTAGGAGTGGGGCAACCTCTGCCCCAGAGCCCCTCCCCAGCCAGCTGGAGACTTACTGGCAGCAAAAGGAGGCCTAGTCCTGTGTTGCTGGCAATATGATGATGTCACTTCCAGCACATACCAGAAGTGATTTCCTCACATGACGTAGACTATAGGGTCTTTGCCTAAATACCAGCATGCCCCTACCTTGCTATCAATGTCATGACATCACTTCTGATGCACCCCAAATGTTGCTGAATTGCCAGCAACGCTGGCCTGACTTCTCTTTGCTCCCAGTAAGTCCCCCCCACCCATTGTTGGTAGCTAGTTAGGTTTTGAACTATGATGGAACGACTGGTCACCAATGTATGGGGAAAAACTCCATATTTTGTTTTATGTCTGCCAGGAAGAACTTGTCAACCATATTTAGAAGGTGACCTCTATGGAAGTATACCTTTCTTCAAAAGTCTTCCTTCCCTAGGCTCCACTACCCAAAAATCTCCACGAATTTCCCAACCCAGTGCTGGCAACCCTACTTCTGACTCCCAGTTTGCTTCCAGGCCCAATTCAAGGTACAAGTATTGACTTCTAAGGCCCTATATGGCTTATGGCCAACATACCTTCAGAAACACTTACTCCCTGACCATCAGTCATCTTTATTGGTTGTGTCATGAAAACTTTGAAATTCCTTCCCCAGGGAGATTCACCTATTTGTCTCTATCATTGCCTTCCACTAGCAGATGACTTTTTGGGGGGTTATCTCATTAACTTTTATTAGTCCTCCTCTCTGTTTGTGTGTTATGTACTTACTAGCTTCAATCCCGTCCCTAAGAACGGGCCCTGAAAGGGTCCCCTCCCCTGGCCCCTGGCCAGGCAGCTTAAGGTGGCTTTGGGCTGCAGCTCGCAGCCAAATCATGTGGGGCGGGCGGGGCTGGACAGCTTGTTAGCAGGGCCGAGACAGAGCTCCTTAGCAGGCAGTCAGCAGTCCAGGAAGCCCTTGTGAGCACGCCCAGCCTAGAAGGCCAGGAGGCCCTTGTTAGGAGGCCCTCCACCACGACCCTTTGCCCAGGGCCCTCTCACCTGCTGCTGGCTCTAGGCACTAAGGCGCGCCTGAGAGCCAAGAGGATAGAACCTAGGGCCAGTGGGTGGGAGCCGCAGGGGCAGGGCCAATCAGGACAAAGCTGGCTGCACCCTGATTGGCCCTATTCCAACTTGGCCAGCCGGACACGTCCCACCCCCCTAGGCTGTTTTAGAAATTTATAGAGGAACAACAATGGATAAGGATGTGCTTTATTTAACTGTTTTAAATATTTTATATATTTTTGTATGTTTGAAATGCTGTCTTGGGGAACCCAAACTGGGTTGAATGGTATCATAACGAGTTTTAAGTATATAAATGTGTCTTATATGAATAAACAGTAAATCTCTGGCCCCTTCTGTTTGTCATAGACCTGTATGAAAGTGCAGTAGCCATTCAGTAGTGAAATTTTATTCAGACGAAGATAATTTGATTATTGAAAGCATGAATTCCATTTTCCATGCCTGCAAAATTTATTCCAGCCAGCTGTTGTATGAAAAAGATGCGGAAGAATGCCAATCAATATACATTTGCCTGTGAGAAGTTTTGCCAACGACTGAATATTAGTATTTGGTAACTGCATATTTGATAAGGCCAAGTGTACTTTCTTGATCAATAATAACACTGAAGTGGAAATAATTTGAGGACAGAAAGGATGAATTTCCCTCTAGAAAACCAACACACTCCAGAAAATTCCTATTTATCACAACCATTGGAACAACCATTGCCACGTTGAATTTATTGTGACATAACTTTCCATAGGATGTGAAGTATATCAGAATCAACACAACCCAAGTAAATTGGTCTGTATACTCTGAAGGTAGATGAAAGTTTCTTTGTACAAAGTGAAAACAGAATCAAGCAAAGCAAGAGAGATAAGTAAACGAATCACAAGACTGTAGGGGACCCCAGTGAATATAAAATCAAATCAAATGAATACAAGAATGGTCACTAGCTACCACCATTCCTCTAAAAGAGTGATTTGACCATGGTGATTCATGCTCTGATTACATCCAAGTACTCGACAGTCCAAAAATGGCAATTGATCCAAAATGTGTAAGCCATGTTGTCATCAAGGGGCATCATTATCACCACTGTGCTGAAAAAGCTGCACCAGTTCCCCATTTGTTCCTGGATACAATGCAATGTGCTGGTACTTACTTTTAAGACCCTGAATGTCTTTAGGGCAGGATACCCGAAGAATAGTCTCCCTCTCATCTGGCCACCCCAACAGTTAATTTCTGCTTCTCAAGCCCTGTTCTCTATACCACTGCCTTTAAAGGTGACAAAGGTGGCAACTAGATATAGGGCATTATCTGTGGTGGAAACTCACCTTTGAAATGCCCTTCTCCTTGATGGTGAAGCAGGTTAAGCAGAACACATGGAAGCCGTTCATGTCTGAGCATTCTCATTTTAAAGCTCTGATTTTTTTGCATCTATTCACCATTGAGCTTAGAGATTGACTTATATAATGGGAAGAAAGCATTGTTGGCAGATGATGGCCATAGACATCACCTTGGAAAATGTGTTGCTACAATAGTATAGGTTAAGTAGAGACAGAGCTGGCAATGGCATTTCCCAAATCAGCTTGCATATCACTGTCATGTGACTAGAATGGGCACCTATTAAAAACGTAAGAAGAGGCTATTGGGTCAGACCAGTGGTCAGCCTAGTCCAGCATCCAGTTTCACACAGTGGCCAAGAGGTTGCCTTGAAAGGCAAAACAGGGCATAGAGGCCAAGGCCCTCCTCTGCAAGGCCTTCCCTGCACTGGTATTCAGAGGATATGAAGGCTTCTTTCAATCACCATAGCTAGTAGCCATTGATGGACCTCTCCTCTGTGAATCTGTCGAACCACCCTTTAAAGCTAGCTCTGGTCACTGCTACTTCTCCTGGCAGCAAATTTCACAGTTTAATGATTCTTTAATTACTTGATATGTAGAAGAGCTGGGGGGGGGGGTTGTCTCCTGCTTTTTACTATCCAGAGAAATCTCAAAGCGGCTTACAATTGCCTACCCTTCCTTTCCCCACAACAGACATTTTGTAAGGTAGGTAGCGCTAAAGGAGGTCTGAGAGAACTGTGAGTGGTCCAAGGTCACCCAGCTGGCTACATGTGAAGGAGTGGGGAATCAAACCCAGCTCACCAGATTAGAGACTGCTACTCTTAACTACTACAGCAAACTGGCTCTCCTACACCAAACTGGCTCTTTATTTTTGTCTGTTCTGGACCTCTTTCCCAACAATTTTGTTGGGTGCCCTTGAGTTCTAGCATTGCAGGACAGTGAGAAGAAGCTTCTTCTAGCCTATTTCTCTACCCCATGCTTAATTTTATAAATATCTATAATGCTTCCCCATAGCCATTGTTTTTCTAGACTGAAACATCCCAGATTCTCTCATCATTGCTCATAGGAAGACTGATCCAACCCCCTAATCGTCTTAGCCGTTCTCCTTTGTGCTTTTTCAGCTCTGCCATGTCTTTTTTGAGACACAGCAACCAGAACTGTTCACAGATGAGGTTCCATCATTGCTTTATACATTATATTATTGGCAATTTTTTTTCATTTGATTTATTTTAAACTAGCAATAAAGCCCATTGCAACCAGGAATGCAGTAGGTGCTAAGACAGGCACAGATCTCTCTCTCTCTCTCTCTCTCTCTCTCTCTCTCTCTCTCTCTCAGCAGGAGTCATAGGACTCCTTCGTAGCAGGGCTCCTTCGTAGCAGGGAAGCAAGGGCTGTTTGCAGGGCTGGCTTGCGGTTTGGCAGGGCTCTCTGGGTCTCTGTGTGTCTCTCTCAGGCATCTGAGAGCAAAATGGCTAGCGTCCAGGGAAGGAGGGTGGGAGCTGAAGAGGGAGGGCCAGTCAGGGCTGGCTGTACCCTGACTGGCCCTATTCCATCTCGGACAGTCAAAACACTCTCCATCCCCAGGGCTGTTTCACAAATATTAAGAGGAACAATGTATAAGGATATAATTCATAAGTATATTACATTGTCCATCATTTTTAGGAGATCAAAGTAAAGTAATGCATTACAATATTGGCCATTTTATTTGTAACCCCTTTCCAAATAAGCCCCAGCATGGCGTTTGCATATTTCACCACTGCTGCAGCCTGAATCAACGTTTTAATTTAGTGTTCCACAACAATGTCAAGATCTCTTTCATTCTGTCGCAAACAGACTTTATGAGTTTTTGTTCCAGTATGGATCACATTACACTTACCCATGATGTACTTCATTTGCCACACTGGTGTCCACTTACCCAGTTTTGAGAGAGCCTCCTGTAGCTCTTCACAATAACTGGATATCATCTGCAAACTTCGCAACCACAGTGCTCAGTTCTAATCCCAAATGTGCATTAAAAAATTAAATAGCATCAATGCCAGTATTGTTGCCCACTGCTCATTTTCCTCCATTGCAAGAACTGGTCATTTATTCCTATTCTCTGCTTCCAACCAATTTTAAATCTTTGTGAGAACCAGTCCTTTCCTCCCATGCTAAGCTTCCTAAGCTTACTCAGGAGTTTTTCATGAAGTCAAAAGCCTTTGGGAAGTCCAAGAGACCAAACTGTGGCTCTTAGATTTCCATGGACTACTGGCAGAGGTTCATGGGAACTGGAACGCATGGACATCTGGAGAGCCACTGTTTGGCCACCCCTGAAGAAGAAGAAGAAGAAGAAGAAGAAGAAAAGAAGAAGAAGAAGAAGAAGAAGAAGAAGAAGAAGAAGAAGAAGAAGAAGAAGAAGAGTTGATTCTTATATGCCACTTTTCTCTACCCAACGGACTCTCAAAGTGGCTTACAATCACCTTCCCTTTCTTCTCCCCACAACAGACACCCTGTGAGGTAGGTGAGGCTGAGAGAGTCCTGATATTACTGCTTGGTCAGTGCTGTGGAGAGCACAAGGTCACCCAGCTGGCTGCATGTGGAATCAAACCTGGCTTACCAGATTAGAGGTCAGCACTCCTAACCACTACACCAAGCTGGCTCTCTACTGGATCACCCTTACCTGCATGCTAGTTAACATGCTCCAAGAATTTCAAGAGGTTGGTGAGGTATGACTGCCCTTTGCAAAAGGGGTGGTGCTTTATGTTTTGTAAAATCAAGGAATCAAAGTTCTACAAGCAGGGATCTAGTCCTTTTGGCAGTGAAAGAGTCCCTTCTTGGTTAGGAGCTAGAGCTGATTCACAGTTTTTGACTACTGAGAGCTGGCAACACAGGAGCTGACATTGAAATAAACTTCTGTTTTGCTTGTTTTGTGGCAAGGTTTCAGTTACATTAGTCATATATTTTATGAACATTAACATGCACTTAGGAGGAGATAAGAACTGGTTGCATGTTTGTTTTTCATTGCAAGGCACAGAATCATCGCAATCCACATTTCTCAGAACAAAAGGAGCTGGACATTAGATCAAAACAAGTCACTGACCACCAAACTGAATGTGTCTAGCTGATTGGTAACCCTGCAACAGAAAACCGATTAGGATTCCAGGATGAATTTTTACAGTGGTCATTATGACTAGTCAGACTGGATTGTGTGTTCCACTGGCTCACAGTACACAAGAAGGCAAAAGAAAAATTGAAAATGAATCAGTTTAATTCTTGCCATTTTGAAGGCAATCTCAAAAGTCATTTTCAATTTGGCAGTTTCACTAGAGTGATGGCAGAAGGGCGGAAAGGGCCTGTAACCATGGCTATGTGGACCAAGGGGAGCTCCATAAATGGTGCTGAACCAATTTACTCCCCCAGGAAGAACAATCCAGTCTGTTCCCGTTCAGAAAACATCAGCCCCAATTCCCAAATCTGGGTGTGCTCAGCCAGCACACATATCAGATTTTTTCCTGCAGTTTTCCTGGGGTTGCTCCCAGCTGGTACAGGAAGTATTTTAAAGAAAAATTAGGAGATTATTCAAAAATGCTTTCACTTTGGTGCCTGAGTTCTGCTGAAGCCAAAAACATCAGTAGTGCCCAATGCGCATGCACTATCTTCTTGAAAATATGCTGTGAACTGTGGTTTGGAAAAGAAGAGGGAAGGGAGAAAAAGTAATATCTGACTGCAGAAACTTTTTCTCAGTTGTCACCTAGGCCTTGCTCCACAGCAAAAAAAAAAAGGGGGAGGGGAAATCACACAGCAGCACTATATTCACAGTAAAGAGCCTCAGGAAAGGTCACCCATCATAACCAGGAAGAGTCAAATGACACAGCAGCAGACAGCTGAATCTTACAAGGAATGGCATCAAGTTAAAATTCATACGTTTAAAAAGCCAACAACAATCTGGGCTGACAGATTTTTTGAAAAGCTAATATGCTTTCCTAATAATTAAAGCCTCTCTCTAGCTTTTCTCTCCAGATGACAAAGATACAACTAAGTAGACCCTACAAGTCGGTTTAGACAGTCTCAAAATGCATGTGATGGTACAGTACTCCTTGTGGGGGGTTGTGATTGCAGGTATGGGTGGTGGATAAACGTTCCCACACATCAAAAGCTCCCTACCTGCATATGCTCACAAATATAGACCCTTGGTCTAAAAAGGTCAGGTTTGTCTGCTCAGACAGGCAGCAAATCTCCAGGTTCTCAGGTAGAGTTCTTTCACATGACCTACTGTCTGATTCTTCTAACTGAAGATGCCAGGGATTGACCTTCTGTAGGTAAAGAAAATACTCTACTGCTGACCCCCTCCCCTCCCGCTCACATCAAGGAGAAGGGTTCTAGCCTGTGTTGAGGTACTGAAAATTCCCTCACGGAGCCAGAAGTCTTATAATGTCCCTAGGCAAAAGAAAGTCTCTGAAACTCATCTAAAACTGCAGCAGAGAAAAACTCTGAAGACATAGACCAGCTATGTTAGTAATGACCGGGCTTCCCATTAAAAATACAAAGGAAAAACACAGTCTCAAAGTTTCACAGCTCTGAGATTCTATAGCAGAATTAAGAATCTTGCCTTTAGTTTAAGAAATTTCCAGACAAAGCTGTCATTGCTAGTCAAACCCTGAGACAGCAGCTTTTGTGTAGAGGAGGCAATCCTTTACAGATATTAGAATTGCAACAACCCCAAACACCTTTATGGGATACCTGTGAAATTAGCATTTGTTCCTCATTGGACAGACAACTGCCTTTGCTAGGCATTGCATTATATGCACACAGCAAACCTTAATCCAATCCCATAACTTTTTGAGCTAATGATACCTGTCAGCTTCCTGTTGCTACCTTGCCCATTAAACTGCTGGCAGCCAATGTGAATAAGTGCACAACGCTCATGCTCTAGATATGATTGTAGCCATTGACTTAATCACAGAGGAGATGTCAAGATCAAGCTGTTCAGGTTTGTCAAAAAGAAATGCAACAGTAGATGACATTCGACAAATGACATTACAACATGGAACATCTATTAGTATGAATGCAAAGTGCATGCTGCTTATACTTCAAAAGGTCAAGGATTAATCTCCACAGTGGATTTCTCTCCATTCTTATGATCATGTGGGAAAACATTTGGCACAAGCTCCTGGAAGTTTTTTTTTTTTTTGAAACATTATAGAATCATAGAATCATAGAGTTGGAAGGGGCCATATAGGCCATTTAGTCCAACCCCCTGCTCAATGCAGGATCAGCCCAAAGCATCCTAAAGCATCCAAGAAAAGTGTGTATCCAACCTTTGCTTGAAGACTGCCAGCGAGGGGGAGCTCACCACCTCCTTAGGCAGCCTATTCCATTGCTGAACTACTCTGACTGTTAAAAGTTTTTCCTGATATCTAGCCTATATCGTTGTACTTGTAGTTTAAACCCATTACTGCGTGTCCTTTCCTCTGCAGCCAACAGGAACAGCATCCTGCCCTCCTCTAAGGCAGTGGTCCCCAACCTTTTTATCACCGGGGACTGGTCAACGCTTGACAATTTTACTGAGGCCCGGGGGGGGGGTAGTCTTTTTCCGAGGGATGTCGACGACACCTGAGCCCCTGCTCCACTTGCTTTCCCACTGGTGCCTCTGACTTCCTGCCGCCCACTGGGGGGCACTGCCAGCAGCAGTTGCACAGTGCCATGCCGAGGGGGAGCCCCAGCCATGGCGGCTGCCGGAGAGCACCAAACGTGAGCTGGTGGCAGAGTGGCAGGGCAGCCCCCGAGACAACAGCCAGGGAGGAAGCTGAGGACTAGCCATGGCCCAGTACCGACTGGTCCCCGGACCGGGGGTTGGGGACCACTGGTCTAAGTGACAACCTTTCAAATACTTAAAGAGGGCTATCATGTCCCCTCTCAACCTCCTTTTCTCCAGGCTGAACATTCCCAAGTCCCTCAACCTATCCTCATAGGGCTTGGTCCCTTGGCCCCAGATCATCTTCGTCGCCCTCCTCTGTACCCTTTCAATTTTATCTACATCCTTCTTGAAGTGAGGCCTCCAGAACTGCACACAGTACTCCAGGCTTACGGTCGCCTTCCCTTTCTTCTCCCCACAACAGACACCCTGTGAGGTAGGTGAGGCTGAGAGAGCCCTGATATCACGGCTTGGTCAGAACAGCTTTATCAGTCCTGTGACAAGCCCAAGGTCACCCAGCTAGCTGCATGCGGGGAAGTATGGAATCAAACCCCGCATGCCAGATTAGAAGTCCACACTCCTAACCACTACACCAAACTGCTTCTTCACTTACCAGTTACAGGACGGCAGGCTCTGTTGGGGTTTGGTTTCTAGGTTACAGACCTTTTAGGTTGTGGCTCCAAATTCAGCAGGCATTCAGCTCAGCATGTTTTTGAAAGCTATGTGTGATCCATGGAGTTCGTTATCATTCTTTCAGTGTATTTGGCCATTTTGTTGAATTTCATTGTTGATTTTTCTATTAACCACTATGTGCACAGGAAAGGCTTACTTTGCAATTCTATGACTGATTTCTGTGGGTTTAAACTGCAGTAATTCTGCATAGAATTGCACTGAATTATGCAAATAACCCCAATAAGCTGTACCACCTACTATGGTGGTAGACAGACAAGCCCTGCTGGTATTTCATGCATCCTGTCCCAGTGATATTAAGGAGTAATGTAGCATACAGTCAACTGGACAAATGTAGGAGAACCGAGTTCAAAGTCTGCCTCTTTCATTAACTCATTCTGCAGTCTCAAACAGGTTGGTACACTTCACTTTCATCGTTCCAGCTACAAACGGTGGCTCACTCTCATAGATTAGTCCTGAAGACAAAATACAATAAAAGATTTTTGAAATTAAAAGGCATACCAAATAAGGAATAGTAAAGCATTAACAAAAAGTTAACCTGTTTAACTAATTCATGTTTCTTTCTTATGGCATGACATTGGGAGGCTCCTATTCATAATAAAACTCCTTTGTATGAAATGAATCGCCCCAGTCCACCTCTGCCAGTACACTGTAATTACTAAATTATGCTTAGCACTTAATATTAACTTATGAATTACCAGCAAATTGCTCCACCAAGAAAGCATGCAGTCCCATGTAAGGATTCAAGAAGACAAATCATGTCTGAATTTATCGCATGAAAAGCATTTAAAAATACAAAGTGATTTTAACACAGTAACGAAAGCTGTAAGAGCCCAGTCACTGTTCAGAAAGAATAACTGCCTGGTTTTCTTTTTTACATACCTGGTTTTAATCCTGTCTACTTCCAAAAGCAGCCAGTGAGAAATGGCTGGCTAGTGCTAGAGTTGGAATTTGTTTTAAAAAGACAGAATGTTTATTACTGAGTCAGCTTTGACCTTTTCCTCATTTTGTTCCAACCAGTTTTTCATGGCCCCCAATAATAAAAATTATATATTGTTCAAGCATAAGAACACTTATTCATGAGTAATCCCACAGGAGCATTATCAAGTAATTTTTAGCAATGGCACCATGTTATGGCCCTCCTGACTGGAAATACCGTATGGCTGACAACCTGATCCATAGCCTTGCATTGCCAGCATAAAATGGAGTATATTCCAACAGAGTGTCATGAAATGCATTATAATAACTGTAACAAATGGTGAGTTTCCAATAACCAAGAGGTCCCACGATGCATTGCTAAATTTGAAGAACATTCTTGATGGGCTAAAACAAAAACTGTTTATTACATATTACTTACAGCAGCCAATGAAGATTAGGGTTGTGTAACTACTCTTAACGACAGGATGTGGTATCGCTCTGCATGTTTACAATGGCTTCTACCCAACCATGCATGGGTTTTGCCAAATGGGGACTTTCCCACTTCCTTATCCTGTTGCAGTACCCTCAGAACCCTGAAATCTTGTTCCTAGGTGGGAGTGGGTCCTCAGGGGGTTCACCAGGGGGGTTGGAATTATAGTATTCTATAGTATTAAGGGAGAACTGGTGGAAACTGCTGCTCCATCTTCCAAAGATTTAAGAAGAGTTTGTTTTTTATACCCCATTTTTCTCTACCCTAAAGAGTCTCAAAATGGCCCATTATGCACGGCCGCCGAAACGCCGATTTCGGGTCACATGGAAAACGAGGAGGGGGAAGACGCGACCCACACAGGTTATGCACGGGGCGAGGCGCAACGGCGGCAAAACCCAGAGTAACCGATTATGCACGTGGCGATCCCAGCGCCACTTCTGGTTGCGCCCCGGTCACCCGGAAGCTGTGCTTTCTTCCGCGTTTCGCGAACGCGGCTTTTTTGGTGGCATGCACCGAAGCTGCAGCCGGTTGCAGCTGGCACCATGTATTATCGGTGATTTTAGTCGCCACCATTCCACCCCGAATGTGCGCTAAAACCCCCGTGCATAATGGGCCGATGATTCACAAATGCCTTCCCTTCCTCTCCCTACAGTAGTCACTTCATGAGGTAGGTGGGGCTGAGAGAGTACTGAGAGAGCTTTGACTGGCCCAAAGTCACCCAGCTGGCTTCCTATGAAGGAGGAACAGGGAATCAAACCAAGGTCTCCATATTAGAGTCTGCCACTCTTAACCATGCTGGCTTAAGAACCATTTAATCTCTCTGTGTAATATTTCTTTTTGTCCTTCCTGAACTTACTGCCCATCAGTTGCATTGGATGCCCACAAGTTCTAGAGTTTTGGAAGAGGGAGAAACATTTCTCTTTGTCACCTCTCTCATCAAGACTTTCAAACTCAATGAGTGGATAATACCAATATTTTAGACTAATTAGACTAAAACATCCATCACTTCAGCTCATGCTCTGCTCACCAGTTACAAACAGGGAGACAAATTTTCAACAAACTGTTTGTCAACCATTCATGGCTCTTTGACTAAGGTTCCCCCCCCCCGCCCCCGGCATATTCCTCCCTAACAGTACAATACAGTGAAATGGGCTTTTCATGCATGCATGTTCTCATGTAACCCAACTGATTTCTACTTCTCCTGGCCCTGAGGTGCTGCTGCTCTAGTCAGCAGATAAATGTTTAAGTAGACAGTTGCATCAATAACAAATAATACAAGCTAGTTAAAAACAAATCCTGTGTTCTAAAGCATCCTATTATTCAGTGTTAATGTACAATAGTTGAACACATTCAACGTGGAAGTTGTGGCTTCCCTAAACTTCCTACAAATGAATAGGTGACATGCCCAGGTAAGATTCATGTAACTACCATGCTAATTTTCCATGACTTGTCAGGTCTTCTGAAAATTGAGAGTACCAGCTCTAAATAGCAGCACGATCCCAATCCTCTTGTTTGTGGCTGAATAATATAGCAGCAATCTAGACTGTCAGTACCCATCTTTCTTCTTGGTTGAAAACAGTATATAATGAGACAGTTCAGGTCCATCAGCTTTTTTAATATTAAAGTCTGCTGTTGTCCTACCAACAAATCAGTCTTGCCCCAAATCTTGCTTACTCATGTGGTTAGTCTTTTGCTTCCCCTCCAGCTTGGAAACAAAGTGCCCATATGCCAGGCCCCAAAGATGGAAATGATACAGTTCTTTCCTTCTAAGGCAGTGGTCCCCAATCCGAGGTCTGGGAACCGGGACCAGTCCGTGGATCAGTCGGTACCGGGCTGTGGTTCCTCCTCGTCCTCCTCCCCGGCTGCTGCCTCGGGGGCTGCCCTGCCACTCTGCTGCCAACTCACCTTTGGTGCTCTCCAGGGGCCGCCATGGCTGGGGCTTCCCCTCGGCATGGCACTGCACAGCTGCTACTGGCAGCACCAGTGGGCAGCAGGAAGTCAGGGGCACTGGTGGGAAAGCAAGTGGAGCAGGGGGTCAGGCGGTGGCAACGTCCCTCGGCAAAAGACTACCTCCCTCCCGGGCCTCAGTAAAATTGTCAAGCGTTGACCGGTCCCCGGACCACTGTTCTAAGGGATCAGCTTCAGATGCTTTGATCCCTACATAGAAGAGGAGGCAGCAGCAGCAGAAGTAAAAACCAAAACCTTGAACCTGATCCGGAAGACAACTGGTAACCAGTGCAGCTGCCTCAGAATTGACTGGATGTGAGCCCTCCATGGTGTAGCTGTGAGGACTCTAGCAGCCGCATTTTGGACGAGTTGCAGTTTCCGGATCAAGCCCAGAGACAGCCCAGTGTAGAGCGAGTTACAGAAATCTAGTCTGGAGATGACCGTCGCATGGATCACTGTGGCCAGGTGTTCGGAGGACAGATAGGGCACTAGTAGCCGAGCCTGGTGAAGATAGAAAAATGCCCGGCTAGCTACCTGTTTAACCTGTGCCTCGAGTGTTAGTGAGACATCAATGGTCACCCCTAAATTCCTGGCCTGATACGCGATATTAAGTTGCGTCCCAGCCAGAAAGGGTAAGCGCGTTTCCTGATCTGCCCCCCTACAGCCCAACCACAGGACCTCCGTCTTGGAGGGGTTGAGTTTCAGGCGACTCTGCTCGAAATGATATGCAAATTGCCCAGTCAACAATATCTGATTTCATCTTTCTTTATACTCCCAAATGTTCATTTCTACCTACCTGTCATTTCCCACCTTTCCTTCCAGTAACAACTTCAGAACAGCATAAACATCTCACCCCTCTCCCAATTCACAATAAAAACCCATGAGCTAAGCTAGACTGAGACAGAGAGGAGTTGGCCCAGTGTCACCTGGTGAGATTCGTGGTTTGGGGGGATTTGAACCCAGGTTTCTCAAGTTCTACTTTCTACCAATGCATCTCACTAACTATTACCACACCCCTTTGTTAGTGTCTGTTTCCATGAAACACCTTATCTGCCCATCTTCTTTCCAGGCTTCTGTTCAACTTATTCCTCCCTCCCCTCTCAAGAAAAGGTAGCAGCTTTTCTTCGCAGTCTTTGCTCTGCAGGTAAGAATCTGCTGATGATCCCAAGACCCCAGGAGGCATGCCTAGCCTCAACAAGGACCAGGGCCCTACCTGGTGGAATGAGCTCCCTGAAGAGCTGCGGACCCTGTTGGAGCTCTCTGAGTTCCGCATGTCCTGCAAAATGGAGCTCTTCCACCAGGCATTTGTCTGAGACCAGGTGGTGGCCCGGGGTCTAAGATCAGGCCCCTCTCCCTGGGGGGAGAAGCCAGTATTAGACTGGACTCATTCCCTAGATTGTTCCACCCATGCCCAATTATCCATCCACTCCCTCCTGCTCATCCACTGGGCCTGTGTGGGAATAGTTATTAATCGCCATCATTATGACCTAGTCATTGTTTATGGGGTTTTAATGGGGAATTTTAATGGTTTTAATGTATTGATTTGTAGTAAATTATTGTGAAGCACTGCGAGCCAGTTTCCGAGTGTGGCGGTCATACAAATTGAATGAATGAGTGAATGAATGAATGAATAATAATAAATTTATTAATGTGCTATATATGTAATTTATTACTGTACTTATTATTTTCAACTTGATGATGTTATCTGCTCTGAGCCAACCAGGGAAGGGTGGGATAGGAAAATACAATTTTTATGTTCATGAATCCTTGTCTTGTTTCTGGACCCTTGTTCCACTCAGTTTTTAAATCTGCAGCTTGTCTCACAATGTTACTCTTTTGGGTCTGTGTAAATTTTCACACTCACACCAACTGACCTTTGAGTTTCTTCAGGAACACTGTATTGTCAACAACTTCATTCCCTCCGCTAACTGAATGCCAGTGAACACTCTCTGTGACATTGTTACTCACTGTCTGTAGTCGTCACATCATACTCCTGTAAAATCCCTCGGAACTTTGTGGTATGGAACGGAACCACACGGATCACGTGGAGCCTGTGTTTTAATGCTTCTAAGTAGGATGGGTGTTTTTCCATGATGTCTTTTGAGGAGATAATTTGAAAGTGCCAAGGGGAAACAGATCCATTGCCACTCACTTACCAGATGTCTCTTATCACTCCTTTCCCCTAATTCTGGGAAACACCTCAATAATCTCTGAATCACAATAATTGGTTTTTAAAATGCCAAACCAATTAAAGCTACAATTGGCAAATTTCTTTCAAAAACAGCAAATTGCTTCTGGCACGTATCACCTACTGACTGGCACGTTTCAAGGCAGATGTTGCCAAGCTATCCTATTACTCTTCCAAAAATAAAGGTACTGCTCAGAAACAACAGCTATCTAGCTTAAAATACAGAATGCACAAACTCTCTCTCAGTGCCATCCTAAATAGATTTGCTTAGCCCATTCAATTACACCCAGGAAAATGATTTTAGGATTGCACAATATAGCATTTTTATCCCACCCTTCCCTCAAGGAGCTTAAGGTGGTTTATATGTCCCCCTCCACACACACACACCTTTTCTACTTAGCCTCACAAAAAAAAATTGTAAAGTAGGTTAGCCTGAGATTGAGAGAGAACAATCACCCCTTGAGCTTCATTGCTGAATATTTGAACCCTGAATGCTCAAGCAAGGAAATTTGGTATTTTCCAGCTTGAGCTTTCAGGGAGTGTAGAATTATTGGTATTCTGGGTTATTCAGTACTTCTTTAGTGTTCAGATTCAGAGGGTTTTTTTTTCAGAATTATGACCTATTCATGTCCATTTTTCCCCATGGGAAATCTGGGGCGGGGGGGTGTTGGAGTGGTGGTTTATTAAGAAAATGACACTAAAACTGCAGAGAAGGCAGTACTGCCTGTGCTCTAAAGAGCCCCCAGGTGTCAAGTAGATTAAAACAAACGTCCTGTTTTATGGTCCCCTGAACAAGATTCCCCTAGCCATCCTCCATTACTTCCTATGAGGAGAAATTCCATGCCGTCTCCAAAAAGAAGTCAATTGCCAAACACACAAGAACAAACAACCATTGACCAAAATCCTTTCAATGCAAACAGAACCAAGAAGCCCCACAGAACTGACAACAAATCAGAGAATCCTAGAACCATGGGCCAGTGTGACAAGTCCAATACCACCTAAGTCAAATCAGAGAATTTAAGGCAAACCAACCTGGCAAGCCAACATCAAGATCTGGCAAGAAGACACTGAGACACATCACAAAACAGCAGTTCTTAGAACCTTAAAATGCTGGCCTTAGATATTTATGGATATTCCTGCAATTTTTCAGGACCCACTTACAGTTTGCTCGAAAAATCCTGAATACCATTCAGATATCCAAATATACCCGAAAAATACTGATGAGGTATTTTCTGGATGTATATTCAGACCGGAAATACCTGAACACACATCCCTCCTTCCAGGTCCTACTCTTACAGTCTAACAGTGTCTGGCTCACAAATTTACCAAGCTTCATTATTCCTCAGTGTTCTAGCTTCAATGAGTACCTCAAGTGTTCTGGCCTTTCCAAAAGCCTTAACAAAACCTTTTGTTTTCCAACATATATTAAGACTTGATAAACCATGGTTTCTTTTATATTTTAATGGTTTAGTAGTTTTATTGTATTATGTCTCATTTTGCTTTCCTAAAATAGTCAATGGTATTGAATGCTTCTCTTAAATACTGACTTTTATGGTTTTAAAAGTTCTAAAGTTTTACTGCTGAAGCATTTCTAACCTTTTTCTTATGTATTGCCTTCCCTTTTTGTGCTCTGGCAACAAACTAAATGACTGTAAAAGATTGATTGAAAATGTAAAGAAAATGATACTGGCGGCCACTGGGAAAATGAACCAATCACAAAATGGTTCTATGGGGGCTCAGCCCAATCAGAAACCTTGTGAAGTTCTACAAAATGTTATGAAGCTCCAAAACAAACAGTTGTCATGGAGATATTAAACTGGGTAGCTGTCTTGTTCTGAAGTAGCACAACAAAAATTGAGTCCAGTAGCACCTTTAAGACCGGCAAAAATTTATTTGTGTGAGCTTTCCAGTCCGAGGAAGAGTGCATGCACTCAAAAGTTCACACCTTGAATAAATCTTTGTCAGTCTTAAGGGTGCTATTGGACTTGGTTTTAGTTGTCATGGAGGCAACTGTTTCCAAATGGGTGTTCTCCCTGCAGATACAAAAATGATACTGGCTGGGCTGTTTTATTACTCCACTGAAGTATGGAGGAATGCGAGAACTATCTGTTCGCTTTGATGAAGAGATGCTTTTAAGAAAAAGCAAATGTACACCAAGAAACATTGGCAGATGCCATGAGGCACCATTTTGAGGATCATTGGTATAAAGCACGATTTCTACAATAAACTTTTGTAGTCTGCCCAGTGTAATTGACAACTGCTAATTCAAGTGTAAATCCCAGGGGTCTACTTTGTGCGCTTCCCCAAAGGGTAGGGCATTCTCCTTGGCTGCTGTCTCTGTCAACACGCTACTCCAGGGGTAGTCAAACTGCGGCCCTCCAGATGTCCGTGGACTACAATTCCCAGGAGCGAATGCTGGCAGGGGATTGAGGGAATTGTAGTCCACTGACATCTGGAGGGCCGCAGTCTGACTACCCCTGGGCTACTCAATCAACTGTGGTTTCCAAATTCAGAAATTACAACAGATTACACCAAGTGTGTCTAAAAAGACTTTCTGTAGACTCTAATTTGACATCCTGATTGTTTGGCTGTATTTGGACTTCATAGCTAATCAGAATGCGATAATAAAGGTGATGTCCAAATGCCACTACTGATTGCTTTAATATATCAGCACATTAGCCAGAGACATATTTATGAGGAAGTGAGTCCGAGAGACCTCAGTGGCATTTACTTCCAAGCTCTGCAGCGTTTATGGCCTTGTTGTACCTTATGTCCACTTACAGCTCCCGTTATGTCCTTCTCAGTCCATAGAAGTCACTGGGTTTAGAAAGATGTCATTCTGCTCCAGTTAATCTCTGACATCTTAAAAGTCAACAAAATGGTAAACAACCCTTCTTCATTTTATGGAGGTTGTCTCATCTTGGGGAAATGTTACTCAGTTTGTTGCCAGAGCATCTCACGGCTATGCACATTAGTGTAAAACTTTTGCCCTAGCAAACCTCTTCTAAAATAGGTATTCGGTATGCGGGAACTGATCTGAGAAATCACGCCATTTGTTCCTTTCAAAGAATCCACCATCCATTCGGTGGTCTGCCTTAGAAAAAGATTTCCACAGCCGCTCACAATCAGTATCCCTCATAGCTAGATGTTTCCCTATGAATGTATATTAGAGCAATGTGTCCAGGAGACACGGCTCTGACTGATCTGCTACATTAAACAGCTTGTAAGGCTCCAGGTTGCATCAGAAAAGACTCATCTTTTCTGCACAAGGACTTTGGAAGGGGGGGGGACATGATTCCACTCAGAAATCTCCTCAGGGTCCCAATAAATCACCATCTTGTTCAAAGAAGCACTCCCAGGCTCAGACTTTGTGCCATTGGAGCCACACGGATCACATGTGACTCCTCTGCCCTTGGAACCAACATCTGCGTGATTTGTTTGTAACGAAGGCTGAAGCCACCCTTTGGAGTCTGTTTAGACTGAAAACACTCTGGGAAGAAGAAAAAAGAAGAAGTCTGACTAACTGTTCCTGCTAAGTGCCTTGCACACTGCTGGGGTTTATAAATCATTAATATTGACAACTCACAAAATCTGCCTGATTTAGCTGTAAGTTACCACTCTAATGAAAATTAAAGTGAATCATACACTAGAATCTCTGTCTGCGTTCCGCTGAAGAGTAGCAAACCGATCAGTCAGACTATCGTATCTCTTTTATTTCTGGATGACTGGTCATGTGTTCCTTTTTTTTTTTACTGACTTTTAAAAATGAAGATAAAGGATCGGTCCAGCTGCAAGGAGGTTATTTTTCTCAACCATGTTATAAGAGAGCGCAGATGACTACGTTTGGGCATAGTTCTTGCAAAGGCTGGTCTCAATGGACAGATAGATTAAGGAACAGGAATTCAAAAGGCATGGCTGGGAAAATAATGTGTGTAGGTTGTTTTGGGTTTTTTGTTTTGTTTGGAGAGAGCAATTAAGGAATGGATAATTTTGCCTCACATTCTTTCCTCTTTGCATGCAAGAAGCCCTTGCTGTGATAGCCCACCACACTATACCTAGAGGAGGAATGCATATGTCCATCTCTGTAGAAGAGGTTTTGGATGAAGGTCTAAATCTAATTTCAAAATACATAGATTGGAAAAGTTTCAGAATCATCTCCCCCAGTACTTTCCCCCTGCTCCTCCACATGCAGCCAGCTGGGTGACCTTGGGCTAGTCACAGTTCTCTTAGAGCTGCTCTAGTAGAACAGTTCTTTTAAGAGCTCTCTCTGCCCCACCTACCTCACTGGGTGTCTTTTGTGAGGAGAGGAATGGAAAGATGTTTGTAAGCTGCTTTGGGATTTGAGTAGTGAAAAGCAGGGTATAAAACCAGCTTTTGGTCCTGGCCCCAGCCTGGTGGAATGAGCTCCTGGGTGAGCTGCGGGCCCTGTGGGAGCTTACGGCATTCCGCAGGGCCTATAAAATGGAGCTCTTCTGCCAGGTTTATGGTTGAGGCTGGGGTCGGCGAGGTGGATCTACACCCCCCCTCCAGGTATGAGTACTCATCTTACCTTCTTCCCCCCCTCTAATAGTGGGGGGCGGGGTTTTCTGCCATGTTGGGGATTATGTTTTAACTGGGGGGTTTTAGGGGGGGTTATGACATGTAACCTGCCACGAGCCAACTTGGGAGTGGCGGGAAATAAATCTAATATAATAATGATAGTTCCTCCTTCATGATTTGCTGAGGGGTAAGTGGGGGGAGAGTGGGCGGGACCAGTCCAGGTGAGGGGCCAATCAGAAGACACCAAACGCCTTCTGATTGGCCCCTCACCCAGACAGATAAGAGCTCCAGCCAGTCGGGTGAGGGGCCAAATGGAAGACACAAAGTGCCTTCTGACTGGCTCATCACGCAACTGGCTTGAGTTCCCACCAGTTCGGAAAGCGCCTCCCTACCCGCCCACCCCCCAGGGGAGCATTGTTCTGGATGGACAAAAGGAAATACTACATCTTACAGAGACTGATTAAAATGTGGAATTCGTGGCCAGGTGAGGTTGTGATGGCCACAGGAATACAAGCTTTAAAAGCCATGATGCCTGAGGGGAACTTCCACATTTAGAGGCCTCTATGCCCTGTTGTTAGACATCCAGAAAAAGTGGTTGGCCACAGTGTGAGACAGCATGCTAGACTAGATGGACCACTGGGCTGATTCAGGAGTGCAGACTTCTAATCTGGTGAGCCAGGTTTGATGCCACGCTCCTCCAGATGCAGACAGCTGGGCTTGCCACAGGGGCTCGCCACAGCTAAAAAACCTAAATGACATTTTCTCAGGAGGTCACATGCCAACTCCCAAATTTGGATGAAGTAAATAAAAATTCAGGCAAATTCAGATGGCAATGTGACTAGGCAACTATTTTCAGAGCTGGTTTTCGGACTTGGACTTCTCTTCCTTTCTGGTCCATCTGAGTATTTTCTGAACAGGTATTTGGTGGTTGATGAAAAGCAGAATTATTGGGGAGAGATCTTATTTTTCTATATCATTTACAGCTTCAGAAATATATTTTAATAAACTATAAACCACCTTTAACCTTTTGGACTGAACTGGGAATAAATTCCACATTAATAAATATTCAGTTTTATTGTCAGAGATTTTGAATGCATTTTGGATGCAATATTGGCCCATTAAGCATGCACATCTCACTGTAGATTTTCAGAGCAGTAAACCTTTAATCTTGACTTCAGATTCTGTGCCCATCTTATGCACCATTCATTTTCCTTCAGTGTATTTATTCTGCAGCTACAATATTTTAAAAAGAATACTTTTCTAAATCATGATGAAAGATCACTTGTGACAAAAAAGAGTTTTTTAAGAAACAAAAATTATGCAACTGCTCTATCACCGCTTTGCAGCAACATGCAGTAAGTGCCTTCCATTTAAATTAAAGGTTCTCGAAATCAGTGGTATCCCCCAGGGCCAGTGGAAGGATCCAGGGGGGCAGTGAAGAATTTGGGGGTGTTATGGGGGCAGTGAGGGACTTTGGGGCAGTAGGGGGGTGGTGAGGAATTTTGGTATGGAAGGGGAGCAACAGCAGAGGGGAAAGCCCTGCTGCACTCACAGGTTGGCTTACCATCCATTGCTTCAATACCTGTAAGGAACTAAGCCTTGCATAGGTCATTTTAAACTTTCCCCTCTTTTTAAATTCAGCAATCCGTGACTGGCAATAGCCTCATATTGATAGACTCATGCTGCTTGTAAAAAAAAAACAAGCCATTATTTATTTATTTATTTATGGCGGTTTACATAAGAACAAAGAACAATACATAAAACAGTCTATAAACATGTGAATAACCTTACAATAATAATAACTAATAGTTGTAACCATATAACAATATAATAGTATAAACAATATAGACAATACAACAGTGCAGCAATGCAAACAGGTCCAGAGCATACTGGTGGAATTCTGAGGGGGGCAGGGGGGGCAGGGGGGAGCAGGGGCCCTTCAGTCGCTATTGATTATGTCTGCTCTCAACTGAATGCCTGGTGGAAGAGCTCCTTTTTGCAGGCCCTACGGAACTGTTTAAGCTCCATCAGGGCCCTGATCTCTTCCAGGAGCTCGTTCCACCAGGTGGGGGCCAGAACAGAGAATGCTCTGGCCCTGGTTGAGACTAAACGGACTTCTTTAGGGCCAGGGATCCTTAGCTGGTTGGTAGTGCTGGAGCGCAGAGCTTTTTTGGGGCGATCCCTCAGGTACACTGGGCCCTGACCGCGTATGGCCTTAAAATTTAAAACAAGGGGGAAATGGACCTTGTATGCTGATTCAGGAGGGAGGATTATGAATGGTACAGAGTGGGCAGAATAGTCTTGATGTTGGCAGAGGAATGACCTTTGAGGGTCAGTAAAAGGGCAAGGGGGGAATCTGAGGGATTCTGTATGCTTTTGAATTACCTTTTGCTTGGAAACGAAAAAAGGAGGAAATTGGTACAAAAGCACTTTCAGAAAACCTGGGGAAACAGTGACCAGAAAGCAAACTGTGCACCAAAGGAAGGAAAATCAATGCAGAATGAGAGAGAAAACCCAATGGATATGAATGGTAAAAGCAAGGGAAAACACCCATGCATAGGAGGCCATTCTTTTCGTTTTCTTTTTGTGGTAATAGCTCACATGGATAAAGAGGTTTTAAAAAAAAGTAAAAGTAAAAAAAGTAAAAAAAAACACTGTTGCTTTAGCCACTCCAAATGTACCTTTTAAACTTGCTCACATGTGTTGGAACTGTTCTGCTCTCCTTGATTTAATGCAGCTCATGCTGGTTTTCTTTTGTTGAGCATCTAGCACAACAAAGTGGAACCAAATTAGGCACTGCTGGGTGGCGTTGGAGCTGTTAGTACTTAGGAGAATAAATGGCCTGCCTGCACAGTGTCCCCCCCCCCCTTTTCCAGGACTCCGATGCATTGATTCTTCACATCTCATCCCTGCAAGCCACACAGCAATCATGTACAACCTGTTCTATCCTTGGGCGATTTGAATGGCAGCCCTAGAGAATGACAAAGCAAATGGGTCATTGCAGCTGACATACATGACACAAGCCTGTGCAACATAGTCTTAGTTCTCTGGGAAGCATCAGTAGGAATTGCTGTTATGTCACCAACAACACATGGGACCACAATGCACCCCTTCTTGTTTGTTGCTTGTTTGTTTGTTTTGACAAAGGAGAAGGGGGAATGTATATCAACTAGATGGGATGGAATAACCATATGGCTTCTTTTCTTGTCTCTTCCCAGACAACAAATGAATTCTGCACATATTTATTTCAAATTTGCTGTTAGTCCTCCTTCTACATACACACACATTCATACAGTAACAGCATTTTATCCAGGGAACTGCCAACTATTTCCAGATTTTTAAAAAATGTGCATGTTCTTGGTTACAGGTATAACATAATACCCTGAAGAGAGCTGAATCAAATTGCACTGAAATCTCCAGTCAAGAAAGGACAAGCTACAAAATCTATGAAAACACAAAATTCCACGTTCATCCATTTTCATCCATTTATACCTACAGTTTTTCCAATATGAAATGCAGGGCACTTCTCACATGATGTTGTTACTTTTCACTTGTACATGGGAACAAGTTAATATCTTCTGTTTTATCCCACTGTTGTATATAGTTATTACTATATTATGCAATCAGGAATATGCCATGTATTATCTTAAATTCTTAGGCCCTGGTTTGAGCCCTGGATCCTACCAAAACCCCACAAAAAGCTGCACTTTGGACACCCAACTTCTTATAGTCTGTGTGGGATTGGCAGAGTGGAGGAGAAGTAATAAATCCCAGTGTTCGTAAATGTGCACCCAACACTGAATCTCATTTTCTAAAATAATGCCATACTACTTACTCATTCTGGACAGATCCTTCTGGAGACCATTAATTATCTTTAGATTTTATTATCCTGAATACTCTGTTGTCAGCTGCTGTTTTGGCTGCCTCACCATTCTCGCCTGTCCTCCAGAGAGGGAAAACCACCTCTGAAAACATTTATCTTACAGGACAGTTTGTGTAAAATAATGTCAGTGCAATGTTAATTAATCTGAGCTTCCTAAGACATCTTAGTTCTGCTCAGAGAGATCTTGTTCTTCTCAGAGCTCTGCAGGGTTGCTCTTGGTCTGAATGAAGCTCAAATCATAAGGTATCCCAAGAACAACTTTTGCCAAAATCCCCAATAATTCCAGTAGCTCTATTGTGATTGATTCAGTAGAACAGAGCTGGAAGGGATGCTGTGGAATCAGCTAGCCTAGATTCCGGTAACTTGTTTTAAGATAGGATACCTTTAAACTAAAGCATCCAACAGATACTTCCCTAAGCTCACACTGGAAACCTCAAAAGAAGATGCTGAAGCCTCTATCTATAGTTTATTTTAAAAGTACACGTCAGGAGATCAAAATCTGTTCCCAAATGAGAGATGTGTGTGGGAGAGGGTAATTATAGAAGGGGTCCTGCATTGTTTTAAAAAGTATGACAAATAATGCATTATCCTGTGTACCCCAAGTCCCTGATCAATTTATGTCATTTACAAATCTGTTATGCTTACAGTCAATTTCTAAATCTGAAAGAAATTTGATCCACCATTGATTCCTGCATAAAGTTGCTGGATATATCTTCCCAAACTTCTACAAATCATTTTAAGAATGCCCTGTGTTTGTTTTCCCACCCAGTTAGTTCCATGTTTCTCTAAGTACAGCGATTCTATCCCCCAATGAACTAAATAGGATCACTCCCAAACATTAGAAGAAATGATGTTATGCCAGATGGAGGGGGAAAAAATTATACCTCTGCCAGCACATGGGGGAGAGAGAACTGGTAGGAGTTGAGGACATGAAGAAAGAGTGGCAGCCCTTATTTGGAATCTTTTGCTGTCACTGAGTTGACCCTTGGGAGACTGAAGGTCCCGTTGTGCGCTGGTGTGTGGTTAGGAGGTTATTCTGAGAAGTTCCACTCAACATGTAAAATGCTGGCTCCTCTAATAACACAAACTTGTAATGTGTACAGCTTGTAATGTGTAATGTGTTTGTCATGGGCTGGAGACATTGCTCCTTCAGGGAGATCCAATTCTTTCTCTAAGTCAGACCTCCGATCAGCCAGCTTGGTGTAGTTAGGAGCGGCAGTTTCTGGCAAGCCACATGCAACCAACTGGGTGACCTTGGGCTCAGCACTGAAAGAGCTGTTCCTCCAACTGAGCAGTAATATCAGGGCTCCCTTAGCCTCACCTGCCTCACAGGATGCCTGTTGTTGAGAGAGGAAGGGGAGGAGTTTATAAGCCGCTTTGAGACTCCTTCTGGTAGAAAAAAGCATCACATAAGAATAAACTCTTCTTCTTCTTCCTTCTTGCAATATCATCACAGGGGGTTTCTTCCTGACTCCCTGGTTCGTTAGTGTATGTCATGAGGCTGCTCAGCTGTTTGGCACTCTGGCTGATGCTTTCTGTATTGGCAATATGGGGATCTCATTGCCTAACTATCATGATGATTGGAGGCATTTCATAATTTCCCAGAACCCAAAGATTGCTTCAGCCTGATACTGATTCCATGTTCTGCTTTGGCTGCCACTGCCAATGCAATGGGCTATATTCTGGCAATGCTGCTTCTCCACTGGGATTCACTCTGTGCTTTCCCTTCCTACCTGCTACTCCTCCCCTTGCCAATGGTGGACTTTACACCAAGTTAAAAAAAAATTGGTAGCTGGGCTTACCTTAACACCACAATGATATACCGATGATGGACAATTATTTTTATTTGCCAAAAAGAGTACTGATGGTGGAGGAAAGAAATCCACAGCTTCCTTCCCATACCTTCCAAAATCCACTTTGGGTATAACCTCAAATAAAAGATTGCACCAAAGCAGGGTTGTTGTTTTTTTTTTGGGGGGGGGGACTGCAACTGGAACTGGAGAAAATGGGGAAGGCTGACAAGCAGAGTGATGTTGTGTGGAAAGCAAAATTAAATTTGCTGTGATGGGGTGGGGGAATCAAGATCTCTGTGCTGCTGCGTCTGGTTCTGCAGCTATCATATGGTGGCTACTAGTTAAACTTAGCTAGGTCAGTGTTAGCCTTGGCACAGTGGCCGTTCATCACACCATAGGGTTGCCTTGTTGCAATAGTTTTTTCTGGATTTCTTCTTGGAACAAGAGTATTGCTTTCTAATTTAAAGGAATGACTTTTCAGGAGTCACCATATCTGAGCTAGTGTTGGATATCCAAAAATGAAAACTCCACAAATCATCAATGATATTTGAAAACATCAGAGCTCGTATCTTACTGTTTTATGAAATGGGGCTAATGATTCCTCTGTAGCTCAGCTGGGAATCGTAAAGTTTAATTAACTTATGTTTAAAAATTCCATTGCCGCTTCCCCATAAAAGGTGCTAAACATAAGGTGTTATTATCTTCAAAACACTAATGTTTATTTCCTGCTCACAGTTGGACTTGAAACCCGGAAATTGAAAATTTAAAACCCCAGCAATTATATAGTTTTTTTAAAAAGTTAATAACTCTATTAGGAATGTGATTAACATGAACAATGAGGTGGACAGACAAAGAAAGGCAAAGAAAATCTGTTTTTAATTTAGCACACATTTTCAGTGGACATGAGCTGGCCACTGCTGTTATGTATTAATTAGTGCTCTGAAGAGGGAGAAAGGGCTAGGATGAGGGTGAAGCATGCTGGCAGGTGTAGAAACAAGATTAGACAACAGCAGAGGGTTTTGTTTTTCCTACTGTGAACACAAGTCATCCAGAATTCCCATCAGTCTGGCTGATATGTTTTGTACATGTGAAATTAACTCGGGAAATGAGAGATTGGGGCAAACACAGAAAAGGTTGGGGGGATGGGAAGGGTTTCCATGCTAATACGCTGACCAATTCGCAGGCAGATGATTTAGCACTAATGATATGCCCAAAGAGCAACTCTGTCTCACTGTTGAAATCACACCCTTCTGGAGCATTCCTCCTTCCAAAAGGACCCAGGAATCTTGAGAGACGGTGCTGGTAAGAGAACCTGGGAGGAACGGTGCCAGTGTTAGGAACAGCCAAGAATGACTTCTCCACACTGTAGCACCATGAAAGTTACAAAGAACACTATTTTGGGGAACTGTATTTTTATTTTGTTTCCAAGCCTTTAGGGGACACTGCTGTCACATTATTTTACATTATTTTCTCCTAATGCCTCCAGAGGATCGCGTGAAACCAATGAAGGAAAATCTCGTGATTTAATAGAGTTGTGATTTTAAGGTTTAAGAAATGTTTCCAGACGTGACTTCTGATAAACCGTAATTGTTGGAAACTCCTTGGAGCAGACAGGACTCAGGGTGACAAAAGATGGCCTCCTTTTTCTTCCTCTGGTCAAACCAAGTAGGGCGAATGCCATCTACTAGCCATCTCCCATTTCCTAAAGGAGAACGTTCTGGACAAGTGTCAGCATTAGCTTCTATAGATGCAGAAGCGCGCAGTGATGGTGGGAGACTTTCCGGTCAATGCGTTCCTCCCTCTCCCGTGGTGGTGGTGGGAGTGGGAGACTTTCCGGTCAATGGTGGTGGGAGACTTTCCGGTGGTTGTGGTGGTGGGAGACTTTCCGGTCAATGCGTTCCTCCCTCCCCCGTGGGCTTCTTTGACAAGTATGTTCAGGAAGTTCTCTGCCAGGAACTTAAGTGTTAAGCTTCAGCCATGCCCCCTGTTTTGTTTTACCAACCAGAAATATCTTCTGGGAGCTGTTATTTGCCCACTGGGAAAACTGACACCCACGTTTCTCAGTGGGGCAAATGCTGGCTTCCTGGCACTGTTTCCGGTTGTAAGTACAGAGCAGGGAAGGGGGCTCAAATCCCTTCTTCCCACATACTTGATTAACATGGATCTGATGTGCTCTGGGGCTAAGGGAACATCATACCTGGGTCCAAGAGGTCTGAGGCTACCATAGCTGCACCCTCCTGCCTTTGCTCCCACCCTGCTCCATCCAGGTGAGTCCTGCTGCTGAGCCCAGGAGCATCCCAGCCCAAGTCGCCTGCCACATTGGGAATTAAGTTTCCAGCACAGGATGACCAATGCACATCTGACTGAAAGTTCTCATGGAGGCCATTTTGATGTTTAAATCATCCTAGATCAGCACTTCTCATTTAACTCGGACTTATGAAGGGGTATTCATTAAGATGTAAAGGGGCATTCATTCGGTTCCCCTGTATGGCCAAGGGCCAAACTGAACGAAGTGTGGCCATGGGAAACTGTGCATTTGATCAGAAGAACAGCAAGGCAGAAAGAAATTTTTATATCTTTCCCTTTTTCTGCCCAATATTGTCCCCATGTTGCTGTACCACCAACAGGGAAAAAATTGCAAGTATTCATATTTGTTAAGTTCTGATAGAAAGGCTCAGGAGAAAGGTGGGCACAGAATTATTATTTTAAATAAAATAAATATCTTTTTCACAGCAGTTAGAAAATCAGCTAGGGACTGATTAGTTAGAAAATCAGCAGAAAAATACTAGAGACTGCAAGGGTTAAGCAGCCTCTCTATCTGCCCTTCCTCTAATTCAGACTCCCATTACCACTTTCTTTTGAAAGGTTTGTTTGTTGCCTCTGGCTATGAAATGTTACCTTAAACTATAGCTCAGTCTGATTTAAACTTATATTTCCTTGTGTTTATATGCTAGAGATAAGAGGAAATTATTTAAACAGCATGCTCACAAATGATCATGCTTCTGTAGCTGTGTACAGTACAGCCACACAGTAGTTTTGCCTCAATAATCTCTATAGGGAAGAATAGAGCGACTTGATTTGTCTTTGTTTGCATGAATGCAGCCTGATGGTAGGGTAGAAAGCTATGCTGGAAGCCAACAGGTGAGGCAAGGGAATGCTAGGAGTCTGGGAAATCAGCATAAAATAATGACAAGCGCTGAGAAATTTTTTTTGGGGGGGGGGGAGGTGAATAGCAATTCAGCAAGAGAACTGAAGCTCATGAGAAGCATGGAATACTAGTGATATGGGAGAGAATTATGAGAGCTCCAAGTGCTTCAAAGACATCAACTTCAGCCATGGTGGCTTTTCAAAATGCATACATAGACTTTATATTGGCATTTCAATTCTTTAAGCAGCTCCTACAGGGCAGAAGAAATGGCAATCGCCTTTTGACCCTACAAGATAAGTTACAATCGCAGCTGAACCACCTTGCAAATGGTGTAGCTACTGGGGATTTGTACAGAAGTCTCTCTGGTCCCTGTCCTCATGCCATAGCAATTTTGAACCTCTATGCTTACAGCCACTACTATGCTAACAACAGGAGTGGTTTAAGGATTCGCAGGGCCCACAGCACCAGAGCTAGTTTAAGGATTCACGGGTCCCTAGTACTGTAGTTTCGACAGGAAAAGCCAGACTGGGGAGAGGAGCCCACCCCAACAGTGGAATCGGGTGTCACTCTGAGTGTCCTTAAAGAGAGAAAACGTGGGAGGGGGAGAGAAGTTACGGCCCTGATCCATTGAGGGGGGGCATTGTGTGGGTCCCCTGAAGTGCAGGGCCTGTAACTACATGGATAAAATGGCCCTGGCTAATTTGTTGAGTGCCAAATAGGGTATCAAGCCCATCTGCTGAAAACGAGTACCCCGCCCTCAAAAGAAGTATGATCAAAGTGAGGTTCCTTCAAAAGCAAGGCAAGAAGCCAACTTGGCCCTGCAGTTTCTTGGGCGAAAGCAGATCCCAAGACTGTGAACTTGGCAAGGCGTCAACAGGGCAGCTGAGAGATTAATCTAAACACCCTCTCCTCTGCCTGGTGCCAGTGACTGAAGCACAGCGGGACTGAACTAATTTCTCCCCTCCCTCATCTTACATGCTTGGCATACTTGTCCTCTTAATTTATTCTTGACCCCCCAACCCCAGACAGCCTGACCTTCCCTTCTTTGTTATCCTTTCTTGTAAAACCCTTTTTTTTTAATGAGGAGGGCAGCACTTCAAGAGGATTGAGAGTTAACTTATTTTCATTATGGGGGGGAGGAGGGGGGGAGAGAAGAATGGCTATAACCGAAAGGTCAGTTGGTGCTGGATTGCCTGAAATTAATGTTGTTTGGTTAGATCTATTTTTACTGGAGGGCACTGTTGCTTTCTTTAGGTCTGGAGGAGAAAACTTTCTATCTCCTTCTCTACCCCCTCCCCGTTTCCACCCACCCTAGTGAAGTCCCACACTCTCCCTTACATGAAAAAAAAGAAAGAAGCAAAGACAAAAGTTATCTGTCAGCAAAGGGGCTGCTATCAAGAGCTGCTTCTTTGTCTTTTTGGCCTGCTTCCACAATTGCTTTCCAGCTTTTTTTGGGGGGGGGGTGGCTTTAACTTAATCATATTCACATGACAAACCCTAAATAAGAGTAATGCACACACGCACAAAAAAAAAGGACGTCGGAGAGGTCGGGAGAGCGGCGGTTGTCCTCAGGCGGGGAGAGGAGCGAGGGGCGAGCGAGCTGTCAGACTTAGGGGAGGGCGCAGTTTCCCTCAGACGTGCAGTTTTAACCCCATTCGCGAGGCCGGTCGAGTAAGGAAGCAAAGGGCTGCCGCTCGCTCTCTCGCTCGCAACAAAGGCTCGGTCGGGACTTCCCTCTTGGCGTTACACTGGAGCTGAGGCGTGTTGGATCCGCTGCAGGAAAGCGGTCTTCCTTCCTCCCTCCCGCCCTCCCTCTCGCTCGCTCTCTTTCTTTCGCGCGTTTCTTCATTCGCTGCCTTATTTCCCCCGGGTGACTGCCTGCCAAGAGCGCGGCTTGCCAAAAGAGCCTCATGCTCTGCGCCGAGCGGCAGCCCAGGAGGCACGATGGTTCCGCGGGCTCGCCGAGGCGCTAACCAGGTGCTGTCGCCGGCTCGCCGCCGCGCTTGGCTCTGCCTCTGGTCCCTGCTGCTGTTCCCGTCGCCCGGCGGCGCGCTGGAAGTGCAGCACAAGTTCGTCTCGGCCACGGCCACCAACAACTTCGCGCTGGACCGGGCGGGCGGGCGGGTTTACCTGGCGGCCGTCAACCGGCTGTACCAGCTCTCGGGTCCCAACCTGACGCTGGAGGTGGAGGAGCAGGTGGGCCCCGAGGAGGACAACCCGCTGTGCCACGCGCCGCAGCTGCCCCAGGCGTCGTGCGAGCACGCCAAGAAGCCCACCGACAACTACAACAAGCTGCTCCAGCCGGACCCGGAGCAGGGCCTCCTGGTGGTGTGCGGCTCCGTCTACCAGGGCTTCTGCCAGCTGCGCAGCATGGACAACATCTCCGTCGTGGCCGTCGCCTTCCCGCCGGGAGGAGGAGGCGGCGGCGGCGACCAGGTCACGGTCTTCCCCAGCATGCTCAACGTGGCCGCCAACCACGCCAACGCCTCCACCGTCGGGCTGGTGCTCCAGCAGCCCGGCCACGACACGAGGCTGCTGGTGGCGGCCACCTACACGGGCTTGGGCAGCCCCTTTTTCCCGCGCAACCAGAGCCTGGAAGACCACCGCTTCGAGAACACGCCCGAGATCGCCATCCGCGCTCTCAACGCCCGCGGCGACCTGGCGCGCCTCTTCACCTTCGACATCAACCCTTCCGACGACAACATCTTCAAGATCAAGCAGGGCTCCAAGGAGCGCCACCGCCTCAGCTTCGTCCGCGCTTTTCTGCACCGAGGAGCCCAGCAGCAGCAGCAGCAACAGCCCCCGCCGTCGCCGCCGGTCTCTCGGCCCGAGGGAGGAAAGGGCGCCCCCGGCGGACGGGGGTCCAAAGGCGCCGCTCTCCCTGCGGGCGGCCCCGTCCTTTCTTCGCCCCTCGGCCGCCCGCTGGGCTCCTACGCCTACCTGGCCCTCAACAGCGAGGCCAACGCGCGGGAAAAGGAGAGCCACTCGCAAAGCCTGCTGGCCCGCATCTGCTTGGGGGACTCGCCCGACGCCGCCGCCGCCGCCGCCACCCTCAATGGCAGCAGCGGCACCGGCGGGGAGACCAAGAAGCTGACCGAGTCCTACATCCAGATGGGCCTGCAGTGCGGCAAGGCCGGTCCTGGCGGGGCGAAGGCCGGGGCGGCCGGCGGCGACCTCTTCAACCGGCTGGTCTCGGTCTTCCCCGCCGGCGCCGCCCTGCAGGTGAGCGCGGGAAGCCCTTCGCCGCCCCCGCTGGAGGAGTTGCTCTTCGGCGTCTTCGAGAAGAGCGCTTCCCCCGCCGGGTCTCCTGGGCCTGCGGGGCGGCTGGCTCCCCCGCCGTCGGCGCTCTGCGTGTTCCGCTTCGCCGAGATCGAGGAGGCCATCCGGAAGGCCAGGCACTCGTGCTTCGTGGCGCCAGACTCCGGCCTCGTCACTGTGCTCGACAGCGTGGTGCAAGGCACCGGCCCCGCCTGCGAGAAGCGGAAAATCCAGGTAGGTCGCGGGCAGAGAGAGAATTGCCGGAGGCTTTCCTTGGACTTCCTTCCAGCCGGACCTCAGCCCCCTTGCAAAAGCCTTCTCCCCCCCAGCCCCACTTTGGCCTTTGGGAGGGTTTAAGAACAAGTAGAGTGCTTCTCTGACCCTGCCCAGACAGCAGGCCAATGCCCATAAGTGCAGCCATCCTATAGGCCAGGGCTAGTCAACCTGTGGTCCTCCAGATGTCCATGGACATCTGGAGGACCACAGGTTGACTAGCCCTGCCCTAGGCAAGCTCCAGGCCTGGCCTAGCTTTCCATCAAATGTAGGTATTGAAGCCGAGAAGTTTGAAGGCAGGTGGGCTTTGTTTCTGGATGCATTTAGGAAGGGATTCTGTTGGTGATTGCTGCCATTCTAAAGCAAGGTGTGGAAAAAATGATCCAGGAAGTTGAGGCTCCTTCCCCATGAACAAGGGCTAAAAGCCTTGAGGGTTTTTGGTTTGGGAAAAGATGACTAAAAAGATTATTACTGATGTTTGTAAAACAATTCCTCCTGTGAGAAACCAGTACAATCTAGGCAGGCAATAGAAAGTCCTTCTCATACAGTGCATGATTAACATAGAAAATTTGCCATCGCAAGATAGAATCATAGAGTTGGAAGGGGGCGTGCAGGCCATGTAGTTCAACCCCCTGCTCAATGTACGGTCAGCCTAAAGATGCGGGGATGTCCACAGGATTAGGTGGTTTTAAACTGGGAAGACAAATTGATGGATAATGTGGCCAACAGGTGCTGTTAGAAACCTTCTGAACATGCCCACAGTGCTATGATGAGGCACGTTCCTGTGGCAAGAATATGGCAAACAGAAACAGCCATTACCTTCTCTACCTGCTTCCCAAAGGCATTTGTCAGGCCATTGTGGGAAGCTGGGTGTTGGACAAGATGGACTTGATTCAGCAGGGCTCTTCTTTTAGCCTCAAGAGGTAGATGGCCATCATAAATCAGGAGTGTCAAAGAACAGCAGAACTGTCTGTGATCAGACTCCTAAGACACGTCCCCTGAGAAGTGCTGCTAACTAGATAAAGAGCAAGGCATGGATTGGGAAAAATGTGAGAGAGTGGGAAAGAGAAACCTCTGTAATGTTCCTTGAAACACTCTAAAATGGATTGAGGCTGGCCCAGAACGTGATGTTTGGGGGGAATATGCTGCTGTGTATCCCTTGACTGTGTGTGTTTTGTTCTTTCTGGTATGCTGGTTCTGAAAATCTTGCTCAAGCACAATTCCCACAATAGTCAAAGCATTAGATGTAATACACTGTGTATAATTGACCATCTGACTAACTTAGAAATTTACATCAAAGGAATGATGTATGTCTGTATAAGTCTATATATGTCTGTATAAGCATGAAAGTTAAAGATGAAAAGGACATATTAGTTAACTCAGAGAGTCTTGTGTTCAGAACTTTCCTTATTTTGGTATTTCTCACAGAGGACCTTTTCACATCTAGTGATTGTTTCCTTGACATGAGTTAATACATGAGGTCTAAATATGCTTTGAAGGGTTGCTTTAGATCCCAGGTACCTCATCTTTATAATCTTGATTGATTCTACATCTTAAATTAATAGCAAAGTTTCTTGACTTTGTGTCATCATCTCTTCCTTCTTGTGATGGATATAATTAATCTTAGTTTCTTTATGCTGATCTCTATATGTTTGTTGGCATTTGTGAGGACTACATTCATGACCTTTGCCTCAAATCTGCAGTTGTCCAGCTAAAAGCATGCTAAGATGATATTTCCACCTACCCCCTAGAACTTCACTTGAGGAAAATTGGATGCAGTCTGTACATGCCTTTCCTTACTACTAGCACTGTGGAAAGACATCAGTCACAAAACTGGGTGATCTTGTGTTTATTTGAATGCAGGGAATATACCTGTTAGAAAGTGAATTTTAACAGTGTAATCCTAGAACTTCCCCCTTCTAAGCCAATTACTTCAATGGACTCGGAGTGGTGGAGCTCTTGTTATGACGACCTTGTCAGTTACTTGAAATCAATATCCCAATTCAAATAAACTCAGAATTATAAGAAGATCATTCTTAAAAGAACAAGGAATCAGAATGGTGTGGACATTCTTTCTAAAGTTCAGTTGTGTGTGTTGGGGAGGGGGGGCACCACCTGATCATGAGCTAAAGTTCTGATGTATCTTCCATGAAGAATGGGATATGAATGTAAGTTTCAGACTAAGTAGATTCAATATGCTTTTAGGTTTCCTGATGCAAGCTACTTTAACAGATGGCAAATTTTACCAGGTATATGTTATATACTTAGTGAGCATCTGCTTGTACCCCAAAACACTTGAGAGAAAGCCATGTACATCATGAAAACATCACATGGACAATCATAGTGGCTTCTTTTCTTGATGTATACATGGTGGAATAAAGGTGTACGTTTGCCTTATGGCGTATGTGCTAAATGTTTGTAGTATATTTGCAAAAACTCCAACGTGGAGTGGATTCTAGAAGAATGGCAGAAGCACGATGATAAAGTGATAACTTTCCTCACAGATTTTTTTTCCATGTACACATACTAATCCTGGTTGCACTAATCCTGGATGCACTATGAAACTTTTCTGTTTACTGTGAAACTAAATGTGCAGTAGTGATGTGTACACATAAACAAAGAATTTGGACCCTCCCCCTTTATCAAAAAGTGCCTTTCTTCCCAGGCTTTCTGTCCCAGTTGAACCAGTGGTGACTCACAGTTTAGTTCTGCTCTCCTCATGCTGCTCTTTGGATGTTTCTGTTCACACAGACAGTGAGGGAAGGAAGCTGTAAGAATGTGTGTTCCATTATAGGAGTTCTCTTCCCACATTCCCCTGCATACTCATGCAGTGGGACAGTATTCAGTGTGCAGACTTCAGAGAGAAGAGGACACAGGCTGCCTTGTTTTACAGCTCACAGAGTGAAAGTTTGCTACTGTCATGATTTGTTACCAAGCACACATAAAATGTCACTGTCAGCTGAATGCGCCTCTATTCCTTTCCCAAAACTTGAGAGCAACTTTACAGCAGGATTGTTTTGTTTTCTTCTCTTGAGAAAGATGCAGAGCACATTTCTACCAGAATCGTAAAACATCTGTTTGATTTAACAGGCAAGATGAACCATGAAAGTTTGGTCTCTGCTCTTTTAACTTTCTGGCAATGTTAGGAAGCCTTTTCTGTCAACCAAAATGCATTTAGCATGACAGGTTCTATGCTGTGTTAAAATTTCTGCAGTTACTCATATGCACATGTTATGAATGTTGATTCTTTCCTATGCACAGGTTTTTAGCTATCAGGAAGCACTCCACCCAAAATGATTGGTCATTGGGTTGGTGGTTCAGTTAACTCCTTAGGGGAGAAGGTGCTGAAAACAGTGTCCTTGCACAGTCACATATCTCACTGCAATGAATTTCAAGTTCGGTTCTGAACTTTACAGAGGTGGAACTACTGGTTTCAGCTGAGGCCCCTATGCTTAGCCTTCTTCAAAACTGGACCTCCAGTTCCTTTGCAACATTTTAAATGGGGCTTAAAGAAAAAGAGGTAGTCTACTGAAAGTTTTAATTGAAATACTAGACCATGCATCTAATTATGATGCTGATGCATAGTGGTCACAGATATCATAATGAGGCACTAATAACTTTGATGAGTTTAGGTACATCATATATAGGGCTGGAAATGAAGGCACAGAGTTAAGTGTTAGCATATCTTCAAGGCCAGTACAGATGCATGAAATTTTCCCTGAATTTTTATGTATTAAGCACACACACAAAAATCTATACAAGGCTGCAGCTGGAAATAGATGTTCAGTAGGTAGTTATGAGATTATGCTTAAGCCTTAAGCCTGGCTGGGGAAACAATATGTGTACCTGTGTTTTTTCTTAGTAGTTGGGGGGAAAATGGCTTGGTGGAATTTTAAACAGGAGGAAAAGAAAAGGAATTATATGTCCTTTCCTCTACTGCTTTTACAATCAAATTTGTAGATTCCTGCAACTCTTTTTTTTTTAAGCAAAAAAAGTCTGAGGAAAGTTACATGTCTGTAGTTTGGCCCTTGGTCTAAAGCTTGAATAAAAAAGGAAGGAATGATCAGTTTGAAATTTAAGTTTTACATACTGTTATGAGATGTGTGTAAATTTGTGTGCAAGCGCAGGCTTTCTGTGATTTAGTTGGTTATGTTAAGAAGTATTTTAAAGCTCCAAAATGCTTTAGGGTCATTCTTACAGTATATGGCCCACCATTTTTCATTCGAACCTAGAGCCCGAAGGCTGGTATATGGAGAGATTTATTTGAAAGTAGGTTCCATGGATATTAATGGGACCTATTTCCAATTCAATTGGTTTAGGAGCTGAGTATAAGTTCCTGTGAGGCCTTTGAAAGTAACACCCGTAAAATTTAATAGATTTAAGAGCAGAACTCAGTATCTCATCTAGTTGTCATAGCAATTAGAAATTCTTTGACAATTACACAGTTTCATATGCAAAAGTCCTTAGCTTGTTTTCAATACCTGGAAGAATTATATTATTAGAATATGTATGCAGACATGTGAGATTTATGTAGAGAGTGGAGGGTGGTCTGCTACCAAGAACTGGAGTCACATTTGTATTTCAGCAAAGAGAGGTGTTGGGAATACTCCCATATTTTGTCCATTAAAATTCAAGTAGGCAATAACATGGGTAGCCTAATCCTAACACTCCATCTCACATTGCCAATGCTAGTATGGTATACCACTAGTCTCTTTAGCTACCTTGGTTTAGTGGTTAGGAGTGCCAACTTCTAATCAAGTGAGCCGGGGTTGATTCCCTGCTCCTCCTCCACATGCAACTAGTTGGGTGACCTTGGGCTGTTCTGACCAAGAAGTAATATCAGAAGTAATCTCAGCCCACCTACCTCACAGGGTGTCTGTTGTGGGGAGAGGAAAGGAACGGTGATTGTAAGCTGCTTTGAGAAAAGCGGCATCTAAGAACCAAATCTTCTTCTAGTTCAGGGGTGGTCAAACTGTGGCTCTCTAGATGTCCATGCACTACAGTTCCCATGAGCCCCTGCCAGTACTCCATGGAAATCTGAAGAGTCACAGTTTGGCCACTTGGACTTCCCAAAGGCTTTTGACAAGATACTTCATGAAAGACTCCCGAGTAAGCCTAGCAGTAATGGGAGGAAAGGACTGGTTGTCTCAAAGATTTAAAATTGGTTGGAAGCAGAGAATAGGAATAAATAGCTTTGCAATGGAGGAAAGTGAGCAGTCGGCAACAATACTGGCATTGATGCTATTTACTTTTTTTCATACATATTTGGAATTGGGACTTAGCACTACATATAAGAACCAACTCTTCTTCTTCTTCTGTACAATGCACCTTCTGCAAAAGGGGAAATATATGAAAGATACCCTTCAGTAAAGTGTAGAGAACATAGCAGTTGCACTGGCCCCCCACCACAACAGCATTAGAAGCCACCAGCCATGGAGTGGATTGCTGATTAAACTTCCATGACAGGTAGATGGAAACAGTCAATGTACACGCTCTGCCCAGCATCAGGCTGCCACTGCTCTTATGCAGAACATTTTTTAAAATCCCTTGGTCTTTTCTGTGTATGGAAGTTGATGAGTTGATGTCAAGGAGGCATGGCTAGGTCAGCTCATACTAGTTTGCTGTTCCCATGGGGTTCTGATCCTGCAAGGCAAAGGCATAGACATTTAGTCAGAGTAGAGTTGCTGACAATCCCTAAGGTTGTAGTTTTGCTTCCTGTGCCTTCCCACTTGCAAGTGAGCCGCATGGCCTTGTGCTAACTGTGCAGTGATATTGTGCCAGCATATCTGCAAGTCCTACCTTACCCCCATTTCTGCACTGTGTACTTACTGCTAGCAATTGTTGAGGAAGGTAAAGTTGTTGAGGAAAAACAGTTTGAGGCAGGAGCCCCTTCTCCATGGCTTATCTGTATGGGGTTCATTGTCCTTGAACCTTCAGCTGGAGGAGTGGAGGCTCTTTTTTTGTTTCCATGTTCTCTTGACCTAAGCAAAGCAGTCTTAGCAATATGCTGCAGCAATGTCTGTTCTGCCATTAAAGATTGCACAGAGCGGTCCCTTTTGTGCAAAGGATTTTTGTGATATGGATTCAGGTATAGCCTCATGTCGTACATGCTGTCATCTGCCCTATGGGTTTTCTGGATGATTTAATTTGGTGTAGCTTGGTGTAGTGGTTAAGAGCGGCGGCTTCTAATCTGATGAGCTGGGCTTGATTCAATTCTCCCCTGCATGCAGCCAGCTGGGTAACCTTGGGCTTGCCATAGCACTGATAGAGCTGTTCTCACAGAACACTAATATCAAGGTTCTCTCAGCCTCACACACCTCACAGGATGTTTATTGTGGGCAGAGGAAAGGGAAGGTGATTGTAAGCCGCTTTGAAACTCCTGGTAGAGAAAAGTGGCATATAAAAACTTACTCTTCTTCTTATATGGTGTTTAGGAGGGCTCCAGTAGTAACTAGGTCTGTAGCCTGTCAAGGGATGGAAGCAAGGAGGGGGACTCTTAATAAGTGAATGGTTAAAAATGTACCAGGGATTGTAGAGTTTAGGATGCCAACACATCCTGATATCACCCACGTTTACACTGGTGTTGGTGTTGCATTGCCCATTTCAGCACCTACACAGCTTGGTGCTGGCCTATCTCCAGATATGCTGGTATATTTTTAGGATATGCCAGTTTAAGACTTAGTTGCCACCTTAAGGAAACAAGGCTTACATGCTATTAGGAAATAGCATTAAAATTTTTAAACATTAAGAATTTAACATGATTAGCAATAAAACTAAGTCCTCTGGAACTTGCCCACCATTTGATATCAAAACATTAAAACAGTTATACACACATACTGTCTGTGTATACAGAGAAAGAGAGAGGGAGAGGACAATGCCAAAGAGATAATATATTCTAGATAAGTGTGAGTGAAAAAACGTTTACCTTACCTGCTGGGATAAAGCATGTTGGGAACCTCAGTCTATTCTAGGGAAAAGTGACCAGAACATTTGGAAATCAGGTGAACTAATTTGACCTCTGCTCACTTTAACATGGTGCATAGGCTTTTCTATCAATAAAATATTCTAGTTTCTGATTCTTACAGGAGATAACCTGTTTTCCAAAGTCACTCATTTGACTACCTTCAAAGGATACAGCACTAATCTTAGTAGCATACTGTACCTTTATATCAGCAACAGTAAGCAGCCATAACACTGGGTCCCTGGAAACATAGTCCCCAACAGTCTTCCTTGTTTTAACCAAAATAACACCCCCCCCCCAACATATGAAATTTCAGAGCAACTCCATTATGTGTAGTAGAATGTACCTTTATTCCTAGGGGCTTTCCGCACCGGGATCCTTGTAGCAAATTGTTTGCTGAACGAAAAATCGCCATTTAAAATAGTGCAATTCGTCATTATGCATATCTGACTTTGTAGTGGAATCCAGTTGCGTTTCTATCGTTTCCCACAAGCTTCCGGTCTCAGCAAAAATCGCTAGAAAGGAAGCGCTATTGCCGAGCTCGTCCCACCCCTGGCCGTCAAGCAGCCAATGGGCAGCCGTTAGCATGCTCCCAAACAGCCCCTTTCCCTTTTAAGAAAGGTTTAAAAAAAAACACACACACACACCCATTGCAACGAATATGTGTTGATTCGTTGCAACGGAGAGACCCATCAGCTGGCAGGTGTGTTTGAGCTGTCGTTTCATCGTTGCCACGCTCCCCCCAAGTGAAAAAAAATCCCCCCCCTCACGGGCCCGATTTTCGGCCGAAAACAGTGTAAAAAATAAAGGGAAAATAGATCAGCAAACGGGCTTCTCTGTTGTTTGTGCTTAGTGACTAAACAGCTCTGGGGAGGGACTGAAGCCGGGGAAGCCTCTAAACAGGCTTGCTGGTGGGTTGAACTTCGCTCGCTCGGAGAAAAAAAAATGGCGATTGCTTCGCCGGAAGATCAGAGGAGAGAGCCAGGGGGAGGGACTTTGTAGAAACCACAACAATGGTAACGCACAGAACTTTCCCGCTAGTGTTGCAGATTGGTTGCAGGAGTGTAGCGCTTTCCGGAGGGTGAATCCACTTTTGGGGATTTCCCTGAAAGCGCTACAAGGAAGTGCTTTTTGCGGATCGGTTTCAGGTGTGTGGCAGATTGTCAACAACGTTGTGCATAATGGCAAATCAGTAGCGTTTTCAATTGGCAACCATTGTGCAATTTTGAAGGCGTGTGAAAAGCCCCCTAGTATAACCCTCCACATTGACCAGTTACATGCAATACACTGAGGCAGGGACTGAGGCTCATGGGTAGAACATTTGTTTTGCATGCAGAGGGTCCCAAGTTCAATCCCTGGCATCTCCAGTTAAAAAGGACAAAGTAGCAGGTGACATGAAACCTCGAGAACTGCTCTGTTTAGAATGCCCTGTGCAGTGAGATGATGCAGGGAGAGTCTCCTGTGTGTATATATATATAAAGTATAAAGTGAGTCTCCTGTGAGTGCTTCGATATCAAGGATGGCTGCACGAGCTTGAGATTTTACATTTGTAGCACTTCTTGGTCTGGGAGGTTCTCTTGGCATTTTCCCTACTGGCTTTCAGTTAGCAAGTGAAAACCTTTTCATTTCAAAGAGCATGAAATTGAATGACGTGTTTTGGGAGGGCATGGTTTGTCTTTGTAGACCTTGCTCTTCTTTTGGGTTTGTTTTTTATTGTGAGCTCTGCTGTGCAGTCACATTTGTGTATTAAATAAATATGCAGAAACAGTATAGTTTAATGGGTGAACATGACTTTAGTTCAAGAATTATTTCTTTTTATGATGTTCTGTTGCAGAAGTCCTTAGGGAGACCTGAGTTCCCCTAAGTGTGCCCTGAGGAAGACTCCTAGAATAGAAATTCCATTAACTTCTCCCCCCACCCCCAAATGGATTTTATTTTATACAGTCACTACATCAAGCTGCCAAGAAGAGAACCAGTCCAGAATAGCAAAGCTCAGGGACAACACCCTTTACAGATCACAGCACCTAGGCTTCAAGATGGAGTAGCATCAACTAGCAGGCCTTGTCTGGAAGTCAGCTTCCTAGGCTCCACCATTCCAGGCTCTGTTCTGCAGTTTCAGTAGCACTGCAGGAGATGTCTGCTTGGACCTCTCTCCTTTTGCGCTTCAGCCTGCCCATACGCCTCTTTCGCCATTTAGAACTCATATTGGGGTAATTCCCCCTGGCTTAGCCACCAAGAATGGGGAGCAGAGCTGTAGTCAGATGGCCACGGATGAACAAGCCTGTGCCAGATAACCTCCACTCAAGATGGCGGTGGCAGCAAAAGCGGAAAAAGGGAAGTTCCATTAACTTCAAAGTGGAGCGATGAATAGGGTAGGCAGTGTGACTCTGTGGCAGACCATGAGAGCTGCATTCAGGTTGAATCTCTGGCATCTCCAGTTACAGACTTCATATGTCTGGGAAAGACCTTTCCCTGCTTGAGAACCTGTAGAGCATCTGCCAGTCAGAGCAGACAGTACTAAACTAGAGGAACTCATGGTTTGATTCTTCGTAGGACAGCTTCAAATGTTTATATATGGCACTAGATATTACAGTGGGAGACTTCTGCTTAGTCTGCAACAGCTACATCAGTACATGGCACAGGATAGAGCTATGTCTGCCCTGTCGGACTGTGAACAGAGAACCACTCGTATACAATGTTTCTTTCCTGTTTCTTTTCTGCCTCTGCAATGCTCTGATAGGACCTTTTAGGCATTCTGTAGGGCAAGAGAGTCACCAGGGGCTCAAGGCCTTGTTCATCTTTCTATTTTTTTCTTTATTCTCTCCCAGCCTCCGAAAAGGCCTTTGCTTGCTTTCCATGGAGGAGTACTTCCCTTACTCCCAGCCAAGCCAACCCCTACTGGAAGAACTTTGGTCCATTACATTTTTATCATGCCTTTCCTTCCAGGAGCTCAAGACATCGTTCTTTTCCTTCTCCATTTTATCCTGACAACAACTCTTTGAGGTAGACGAGTTGGAGAGAATCTGGCTGGTCAAGGTGACCATGAAAATATTCTGACAGAATAGGAATTTGAACCCAGGTCCCTCAGATCTTAATTCAATACTCTGCTGCGCCACATTATCCCAATTTAGTTCTGGAGCTCATGCTGTGCTACGTATGAGCAGCAGAGTGCAAGATCAAGCAGCTAGACTTTGATGCACAAGTGTACTACATTAAATCAGACATATTGAAGTTTGCTGGAATATTTTGGAGGAAAAGGGTTTTGAACATTACAACCTATACTACCTAAGGCTTTTTAAAAGAAAAAAAATCCACAGTCTCAGCATGCTCTGGTTCTCTGATCTGTTAGAATAGCCATGTTATTATTACAAAGCCTGCCTTACTGGGTGAAGAACATTATGTTTTGAAAGTCTTTTGATGATTTTTGGATTGACAATTTTGCATTGCTCAGTGTGGTGTAAGCTATTTTTGTTTTCTGTTGCTTAATAATTTTTGTGTGTTCCAGTCTCTTGAATTCTGAGTTTCTTGAACTGGTGACCAAGTCCACTGGAAGTCCCTTTGTCCACTGTCCACATGAAAAGAGAGCTTTTCATTTTTTACCCCCCTTTTTCTTAATGATCATGATTACCAGTGAGCTAACAAACTGCTTTCATTTCTGGCTCCTTTAACTCCTGCAGGAAAAAGGGAATTGTAATGTTGTATTTCTTTGCACTGAAGTGTCTTACGTAGGTTTTCACCTTTGAGACAATGGGGTATTCCAATTCATTTATGTTCCAGCTCTAAACGCACAGCAGGAAAATACATTGTCATAGTGTTGCAGTTAAGGGTCTATCTGCTTTTCTGTTATGTACCATTTTTCCCAGCAGTCAAGGAGTTTCTAAGTTTTTCTTTGCCCACGCTCAATTTAAGTGCATGCATTTTTTAGAAAAACAACCCTGTAGGTTGGTTTATTTTGTTTAATTAATTAAAAAGAGTAATAGATGTGCCTTAAATTCATTTTATGATAAAGCAGAGCTCCTCAAACTGGATGGTAATCTTTGCATTGCATTAAATATATGACAGGACGGAGAAGGAACGAAGCATCCAATGTAGTTTATTTTCACTTAGCAGGGATCCGAGACAGCAAAAATAGAGAGCTAATATATTGACCCCTAAACACTGGCAGTCAGCATGCATTAGGGGCATTCAGCCCACACAATGTTTTGCTTGACAAGAATGAAGAGAATGAGTGAACCCAGCTAATTATAAAAATGTGAGAAACTGTTCATTTTCCCTAGCAGGGGTCAAAGTAGCTCAGGAGTGGCTTTTTTCAACAGAACAGTTAAATTTCTCTAAAGGCACAAATGCTGACTCTTTCAAGCAGATGAAAAAAATGGTATGGGGAGGGATTAAGCCCCCTCTTCCTGTGTGTTGCAGTCCTGGTATATATTGGGCTGGTACACCCCTAAGAAATTAAAATTCCAAACTTGGAACATGCAGAATATGTCTGTTGGCAGGGCACTCAGGGTATTTGATGATGCTGTAACATGTGATTAGTCCTAAGAGACATCAGAGACAAAGTCACTTCTCCTGTACTCTACACTTAATGTATGGAGTCAAATTGGAACATCTACTGTTTCTAATTTTGGCAAAATATATTCATATAAACTCCTGGGCCTATTTCTATTTTGCATTGCCTCTCTCCTGAGTAATGATATCATTCATCCAGCTCAGGGTGGGTCAACAACATCTGTAACAGCGGGAGCTGTTTATAATAATTCACTAAGGGCTAAGTGGGCGGAGAGTGGGCGTGGCCTGCCAGAGGCAAGGCCTAATTGGGAGGCACAAAGCACGTGCGGACTGGACCCTGCCAGGTCACACCCACTCAGGACTTTGGCCCAATCATTTGGCCAAAGTTCTGACAGGGCCCGCCCACCCAGCCCAGCCAGGGGCAATCTGGAGACATTGCTGCCAGATTGTATATTCTTGTGCATTTGTATCTTTGAAGCACCATATTCTTATAGTAATAAATAGATATTAGCAACAATTCTGATTTATGGGGGGGAAATGTTGCTAGAAATATAGTAGTAACAGGCATAATTTGCGGAATGTTGGACCTGCTTTAGCAAGCTGATTCTGCTTTTCTAATCACTGGTGTTTAACAACTTATTTATTTATTTAGACTTTTAGGCTGCCCATCTCTGAAAAGGTCTCAGGGTGGCTTACAACATAGATTTTACAATTAAAGCATTAAAATCTTAAAATTCATTTTAAAAACAACACAGTCACCCCGACACAGCCACCACCCAGGCCATATGTTAGGATCAGTAAGTTAAATAAGTGGCCTGGCTTTGATTGCAGGGAAATAGTTCAGACAAAGCCTGAGCAGGGAGCTAGGCAGGGGAACCCTTTCAGATGGTAAGAGATAGATTTAAATGGGTAGCCGTGTTGGTCTGAAGTAGCACAATAAAAATCAGAGTCCAGTAGTACCTTTGAGACCAACAAAGATTTATTCAGGGCGTGAGCTTTCGAGTGCAAGCACTCTTCATCAGACTAAGAACTCCTTACATGACCGTGCTTGCACTCGGAAGCTCACACCCTGAATAAATCTTTGTTGGTCTCAAAGGTGCTACTGGACTCTGATTTTAAGATGGTAAGAGTGCAATCTTGGGGCCTTTTCGCACAGGGATCTTTGTTGCAAATTGTTTGCGGAATGAAAAATCGCCATTTAAAATAGTGGAATTCGTCGTTATGCATACCTGCCTTTGTAGTGGAATCAGTTGCGTTTTTTAGCGTTTCCCACAGGCTTCCGGTCTCGGCAGAAATCGCTAGAAAGGAAGTGCTATTGCCAAGCTCGTCCCGCCCCTGGCCGTCAAGCAGCCAATGGGCAGCCGTTAGCATGCTCCCAAACAGCCCCTTTCCCTTTAAGAAAGGTTTTTTAAAAAAAAAAACGACCCATAGCAACGAATCTAGGTAGATTCGTTGCTACGGAGAGACCCATCCAGCTGCCTAATGTGAGCTGTCATTTGATTGTATGATCGTTTGCACGCTGCCTCGAGTGATAAACCCCCCCCCCTCTCACGGGCCCGATTTTCGGCTGAATTTATTTGTAAAAAATAAAGGGACTTTATTTCAGCAAACGGGCTTTTCAGTGGTTTGTGCTTAGTGACTAAAGGTGAAGGACTGAAGCCAGGGAAGCCTCTAAACAGAAAGAGGCTCGCCGGTGCGTTTATCCCCGCTCGCTCGGAGAAAAAAAAATGGCGATCGCTTCGCCGGAAGTTTGGAGGAGAGAGCCAGGGGGAGGGACTTTGAAGAACCAGCAACAATGGTAACGCACAGGTCTTTAGCGCTACTGTTGCAGATTGGTTGCAGGAGTGTATCGCTATCCGGAGGGTGAATCCACTTTTCTGGATTCCCCTGAAAGCGCCACAACGAAGCGCTTTTTGCTGATTGGTTTCAGGATTGTTGCAGATTGTCTACGACGTCGTGGGTTATGGCAAATTAGTAGCGTTTCCAAATAGCAACCATTCTGCTACTTTGAAGCCGTGCGAAATGGCCCTTGGCCTCAGCCAAATGCCTGGTGGAAGAGCACCAACTTGTAGGCCTTTTGTAACAGTGAGAGATCCATAAGGACCAGGATCTTGGATGGTAGCCCATTCCACCAGGCTGGAGTCAGGGCCGAAAAGGTTCTGGTTGAGGCCAGGCATTCTTCTCTGGGGCTGGGGACAACTAACATGTTGGTATTTGCAGATCAAAGAGCTCTTCAAGGGGGCATATGGGGAGAGACGGTCCCTTAGGTACACAGGTATTGTTTTCCATATCTGTTATAGGGTTTCTGTAATCATCATAGTGTCCAGTCGTTGTGTTCACAATATACCAGTCTCATAGAGTTAGTCTTATTTTATTATTGAAAACAAGGGAAACTGGGAGAATGCCCCTGTTACTTCACAGTCAGTCCACTAAGAACACTTGGTTTGTTATATGGTAAGGGAGAAATTAAAAGCCACAGGTTCAGGCCATTGGCCAACTGATAGAAGATGAATAATGAAATAAGGGATTGTATTTCATGATAGTCTTTCAAGAAAGACAGAAAATTATTATTTGTTGTGCATCTTCAGGAAAACTTTTTTCCTATGCTTGATTTATGGTTGTGAATAAGCTGATTGAAATTAGAATGAGTTACTAGTTGAAATATTGGGGTAATGGTACTGCTCAACCTTGTTTGCTAGTGAGATCAGCTATTACACAGAGAGAGAAAATTGCTTTAAGCGCCATGCAGTGTTAACTTGCCAGTGCAGTGAATCGCTTTTCTGTGAATGTCTTCTGCTCAGGTTGTTCATTTGGGTGACCCAGGCTAGCCTGATCTAATCAGGTCTTGGGAAGTGAGTGGGATTAACGTTGATTAATACTTGGATGGGAACCCCCTAAAAAAGCCCAGGGGCAGGTCATATCAAAATGTTTCTGATTGTCTCTTGCCCTGAAAAAAACTTGATGAGCGCTCAGAGTTCTCTCAAATCTGTGCTCCCCTAGCTGAGGCAGAAAGTGAACTGAGTGTGGATTCCCTCCTGCACACACTGTTGGAGACAGAAAGTTGGAAACTGGACTCTAGATCCAGTCCAAGGAATCATCTATGATGTTCTTCTTCCAAGTGGAAGGAATTGCAAATGTGTTCTTGTCTGAAGCAGGACAGAGTTATTTCTTAGATTCTTTTTTAAAGGACAAACTAGTTAACATTAGTTCCCTAAATTCTATGCAAACAATCAGTAATAGAAGTTCAAACATGCAGTGTATAAAGAACAGCAGTGACTCCAGTTTTTTAACATATGGGTTTCCATGCATCACTGAATGGATGTTTTATATTTTTTCTGCTGTTTGTAACTCTTAACTTCATCCTTTTGTTGTTGGCTGCAATTGCTGACTCAGATTTCTTAGGTTAATTTGACCATGAATAGGTAATGACCGGGGAAGGCACTGGCAAACCACCCCGTATTGAGTCTGCCATGAAAACGCTAGAGGGCGTCACCCCAAGGGTCAGACATGACCCGGTGCTTGCACAGGGGATACCTTTACCTTTATCTTTAGAATAAAGCAAATCATAATACTTTGAGTCAAATTCTAGACTTAACAGTATCAAGATTTTTCATTGGGAAGTAAACCTTAATGATTTGAACATTAATATATTTCTAAGGTATGCATTCCCAGAGTCAATGAAGGACTCAGATTCGTGTCCATCACTGGCTCCAGTACTACACTAGCTCGTGTTGGACTAAGTGCACTCTGCCTTGCAGGTTTGTAATAAGAATGAAATGAAATAGTGTACATATGTGCTAGCCTTAGCTCCTTGGAAGAAATGTAGTCTACATATGTGCTAAATAAATGAAAAAAATATTTTTTTCTTTTTGTTTAGTTAATCACAAGGCAGCAGCCAAATTCTACATTAGATAATAAATTGAGTAGTAATGAATGTATGTCAGATATGCTTAGAACAAATCATTCTTGAAACCAAATAAAATGTCACATTAATATTTGTATGGCAACATGCAACTCCGAATCCCAGTTCAATTAACAAACAGAAATAAATTAAATCTCACTATGCTTCCTAAGGACAGGAAGGATAAGTGAAATACAAATCATTTCACAGGTGAGAAACTCTGGATGTGGAAAGGAAGTCGCTTGATTATTGCTCAGTTCTACTGGGCCCCAAAATTTGGGGATATTTCTTTAAAAATCCAAAATTTCAATACTAGTATGGTATTTTAATCCAGGACTTTTAAGGAAAATGCGGATCTTTTGGGGTCTAATTTAAAAATGCAGCCAGTATGATTCTTATGACAGAACTCATTGAGCCCTCCAAGCTCCCAATTGATGTCTCCAATAGAGGCAAAGCATGATAAGAACACAGGAAACAAAATTGATTTTTATCCTACAGTAATATACAAAATACTCAAGGGAAATTTAAGTCCTGGCAAGATATCAGAAATAAAGGAGTCAACATTCAATGGCTAATATATCATCAACCAATTTCAAGAGTAAAGAAAGCAATGAAGATAAATGGTTGAGCCTTAAGAGAGAAGAGTTTGAACAGATGATTACTAAGCAAAAATACCATTTGTTCCAGGGGATATATAAGTTACTTCTTAAATTTGAAACAGAAGAACAAGTGAAAAAAGCATGATTAAATGGATATAAAATTTTAGGAAGGAAATACCTATGTCACAATGAGAGCAGTTATTCGAGAAATAAATCAAGTTCACAGCCAGTCAAACGTTAAGAGAAAACTGGTATAAAATGGTTTTGGATGGTAAATCATGCCAAAAGATATTGAGGAAATGAATAAAAATTATACCTTAAAATGTTGGAAATGTCAGGAAATAGAAAAAATTCTGGAAGGAAATACATGGAAGAATGCAAAATGTATTACAATTTAATTTTCCTAAGGATGCTAAGAATATGCTATTAAAATATTGGAAGAGATATTTGAGCACATGTGCCTGCTGCTAGAACTGTTTATGTAGTAAAATGGAAAAGCGCTATCTGTCCAGGTTTAGAAGACTGGAATGTTAAAATAGAGTATGCACTTATTTGTCTGTTTATTTGTTACATTTCTTTACTGGCCTCCCTTACAGCTCAGGGCAGTTCACAATAAATGTTTGCAGCTTGCCAAGTTATAGCTTGCAGCTCATAGTACATAGAACACAGAACACAAGAGCACAATAACAATTTGTAAGACTGTGAACATAACAGTACAGAAAATATTAACAGTTTTGGATTCAAAGCAGCGAAGACTTACCTCCAGCCAGTATTGATGTGGCAGAGGAGCCAAGTGGTTATGAGGATGCGCTGGGGTGATGAGCGTGGTGGCACATAGGGCAGGTGGGGCAATTGCATGCTGCATCCACAATGTGGGGTTGGAGGCGTGGGCCCGGGAGCACTTTAAAAGGTGCCATGTGCAAGCAGCCCAGCCTCTTTGCTGAACTGCTGCCGGAACTGCTTCCCTCCCACCCAGTTATGTTGGTGTACTAGCCCAACCGGCAAATGGCTACTGTCAAAGGTTTTTGAATTGTATTTCATCACAACTGGTGGCTTTGGCATGGGATGGAGCCTGTTTGGGGGAAGTTCAGTCTATGCATTGAACTCCCCAGGTTAGGGACCTCCTGATGAGGTGGCAGGTCTGCGAGCAAAGCCAACACGGCTGGGGAGACATGGGGCTTGCAGTGTCAGGTGGCCTAGGGTGGGGACCAGGAGAAGTGTGTGCTTGCTCTTGGCACCCCAGGTAGACACATCCCTATGGTGAGAATCCAACAGCAAGGGGACTTAATGTTTTAATGGGATAGTATTGTATGTTTTATTGGGGCTTTTATTGTGACCCACCGTGAGCCAGCTTGCTGGGAGTGGCAGGATATAAATTGATGGATGGATGGATGGATAGATGGATAGATAGATACAAATGTATGTGAGTCTTCCTTGAGCCCAAGGTGCCCTCCTGCAAGTCAGTAACAATTCCAAAATTAACTGCAATTTAAGAGTTCCTAATATGCAGTGCCTGGTCAGCTGTTGCCGTATGTTGTCTCTGTTGAGCATAGCTAGTGATTGGGAGGGGGCTTCTGGGTTGGTGTTGTTCCGCTGGCCTCAACCAAAGGCTTGGCGGAAGAGCTCCATTTTGCAGGCCCTGCAAAACTGTTTTGGCCAGACTAACATATTAAAAAACAGATCAACCTTGAAATTTAAGGTTTAAACCATGCCACAGGAGAAGCTGGCCCCAGAATTTGTGTGCAGTGTGGCCGTCCCCCCTCCCACTTCACCTCATACAGACCTGGTTGGGAGCTCTCAGCTCCCACACCCCTGGCTGATCCTGGGCTGGCTTTTCATGAGCTGGTCCCAGCTGAGGTGGTATGGAGCTCTCAAATCCTGCCACCCCAGCTGATCAGTATAGCTGAATATCCCTGAATAAAAGCTGAAACCGCTGTTTTGTTCAGCCATTGTCTTGCTTGCAATTCCCCCCTCCCCTTTCTTTCCCCAACCATATTGATGGTAGTAGGCGAATGGTGGGGGAAAACCTAAGATGGCTTCAGTAATAGCCTACAATGACTTCAGGTATTTTTCCAACTCAGATTAGCTGAATGCACACACCTAATAGGAACTCTGAACTTCCTTGGTGGTCTCCCATCCCATACTAATCAGGACTGACCTTGCTAAGCTCCTGAACTCTGAGATTGGGCTAGTTTGGGCCAGCCAGCCAAGTCGGGAAAGCTTATTGTTAGGTCAGGTTATATTACTGAGGAAGTCTGGAATCATTAGGGTTAAGATCACTAACTTTTCAAGAGTTGATTTTGCTAAGGATATATTTCTTCCTTTGCTGAGTAATCTCTCCTTTTTCCTTACCAAATGGGAAGAAGCAATTGAAAGTAACTATTGTGTGTGAACTATCTGTTTGAAATAGTCCTGCTTTTAGGGTGAGTAATAGCATTTATTGACATTTGAGCAGCAGGAGCAGCAGTTTTGGGATTCTAACTGCATGTGGCTATTATCCCTCAAATTTTTTACGTCAGAAGATGTGGACTTGAAGCTGTGTATCAGTGGGTGCCTGTCGTGGTTCGGTCCTTGGTGGCTTGGGAACCGGACCGAACCCCGCCATCAGAGGCGCCCGCGATCACGGAGGTAGGGCATGGTGATCATAGGCAAGCCGGCAGCTGGGCGCCCCACCCGATCGTTGAGGTGGCAATGGCCGCTAAAGAACCTCAATGTCCCCCTCCACCTTTTGACAAGGGCCCGGAGATGGCCCTTTGTTCCAGGAAAATGGGCCATCAGGAACCCCGGAAAACCTCGCATATGTGCATGAGTCATGATTGTATCAGCATGTTCCCTCCGCAAGTACTGGGTGGGGCAATACAGCCTAAGGAGGTGGGTTTTGTATAAAAGGGAGCTTCCACCTGGAGTTCAGTGGAAGCTCTTACTCCATACCAGCGGACTCCACGTTGCTGAAAATAAAGCTTGTTCCTGTTGTATCGTTCACCAGGCCTGGCGTGACGTTTTCTTCAAAGGGGCACCCTGTTTTTTCAGTTAGCAAGCGGGTCCCCGACATCGTAAGAGCTTCCCACCGAACTCCAGGGTCGGCATCGCATCCGAGCGCTTATCGGGACGGATCCAGAGATGGCGTTTTCAAGCAACGGGGCGGTCTCGACCCCCACGAACCCCGGGAACATGAGTTTAATGTCCCCGGGAGATTTCCTCCGAAAATCGGGGGGCCAGGAGCAGCTGTCCGGGACCCCGAGACCCTCGGCAGCGGCGGCCAAGGGAAGGCGCCGGGCCATGGGGTTCCCAAGCACGGCGGGGAGCGCGCCGAGGTCTGGGGGGTTGGCCCCAACCTGGGACACCCAGCTGAGGCAGGCGCTTCGCCCGGTAGGACCTGAGGAATCCCTAGAGGACCTGCGGCGGGCCATGGCGGACTTGGCCAGGCGCTTGCAGGCAGCTGAAGCCCGTGAGCAAGCTCGGGCCGGGCCCGGAGGGACTGGTAATACAACGGCGGAGGGGATCGCGTCGAGTGAGGACGTCTCCAGCGACGAGGACGAGCCCGGCACTGGTGAGCGGGCCCCGGACCCCGACCCGGAGCAGTTTTCAGTCCCGAGTAGGCGAGACGGCCAGCGGAGAGGCGAGACAGCAGAGGATCTCGGGGGAGCGGGGGAGCCGACGGGGCGGCGAGAGCCGGACCAACGCAGGAGCGACGTGCAAGGCAGGGAGCGGCACGGCGTCGTTGGGCAAGTTGGTAGCCGGTGGAGCGGAGCAGGACGAGACGGCGGACGCCGAGAATCCCGGATCCGGAGGGGGTCGGACTACTCTCCAAAACGTTCCCCCCCAGAGCTTAAGGCGCGTTTCGACGGGACGCCGGACGACCTCCCGCAGTTCCTCCTCCACGCGCTGACGCATGCCCGGAGGTATGGAGACCGGTATGAGGACTCCGAGGACTTGGTCTGGGGGGTGGCCTCGTGTCTCCAGGGCAAGGCGGGTCAGTGGTACCTAGGGTTGGCCGAGCGCGGCGACCCGGCAACTCGGGACCTGCAGGACTTCGTGGTCGCGCTCCGCCGACGATTCCAGGACCCCCAGGCTGAGGACAAGGCAAAGAGTCGGATCAAGGGACTTCGACAGGGTACTAGGGGGGTTATGGACTATATAGACATTTTCCGGAGGGAAGCAGGCAAGGTGTTCTCCTGGAACGAGGAGACCCAAATCGAGTACTTCCGGGAGGGCCTTAACCCGAAGCTCAGGGAATGGGCCGTGATCAAGGGGACGGAAGAAGATCTGTCTACACTGGAGGGGTGGTGTTTTGTGGTCGCCAAGCTGGAAGCCAGCCTGGGTTGGGCCGCCGCACCCCCCCGGGAGGCCAAAGGCGGGTCAGCCGAGGCGCCGAGACCGGGCCCCGACAACTCTCGCCCCAAACGACCCCCGAACCCCGAGCGGGAAAGGAGACGCCGGGAAGGTCTGTGCCTGAAATGCGGGGGGTCAGGACATTTCGCAGCAGCGTGCCAACGGCAAGGGGGGGAGGACCGCGGGCTCTCCCAGGGGGGAGGTGCGACACGCCCCCAGCAGGCACGCCGGGCGGAGGACCTCCGCAACGAACCGGGAAGCGCCCAGGCGACGGGAAACGGCCAGGACCTGCTGTAGACGGCGCCGGGCAGCAGGTCCCGCGGTGCGAGGGAAAACCCCTACAGCATGAGGCGCGACCTCCGAACGTGGTAATTTTAGAGCTCCGGAACCCGGAGAACGGACTAAGTTGGGTGGGGGAGGCTCTTTTGGACTCTGGATGCGACCACAGCATGGTCCACCCCCAGATAGCCCGGGCTTTGGGGCTACCGAAGCGCATTCGGAAGGTTCCCCTGGTTTTCGTCCAGATGGACGGCAGCCCGATTCAGGGGGGACCTTTTGGGGAGGAGGTGGGTCCTATCGCCATCCACATAGGGGACCACCAAGAGCTGCGGTGGCTGATCCAGGTCCCCGTAGCGGGATATCGGGCGGTGTTGGGCCTGGATTGGCTGAAGGAACACAACCCCGTGGTGGACTGGCGGGCGGGGACCCTGAAGTTCGACTTGACGGTGGGTGCACGGCATCGGGTCCCCCACGAGAATTCCAGCCACAAGAGGACGGCGGCGCGTCCCAGGGGAGCGGCGGCGGCGCAGCAGGAGATACCAGAGCCCGAGGTCCCGCCAGAGTACCGAGACCTCGCAGCCGTTTTCAGCGAGCGGGAAGCGGACGAGCTACCCCCACACCGCCGCACGGACTGCGCTATCAACATCCCAGAGGGGGCGGTACTACCCAAAGGGCGCATCTACAAGATGAGTGAGGGTGAGCTCAAGGACCTCCGGGAGTTTTTGGGTAAAAATCTGGCCCGAGGTTTCATCCGGCCCGCTTCCAGTCCCATGGGAGCTCCAGTCTTGTTCGTCCGGAAAAAGGATGGGTCCCGACGGCTGTGCCAGGACTACCGGGGCCTCAACGCCATCGCAGCGGGGAACGCTTACCCCCTCCCGCTGATCCCGGATTTGCTGGCCCGGCTGGGCAAAGGGACTCTGTTCACTAAGCTGGACCTAAGGGAGGCGTACTACCGGGTACGCATCCGGGAGGGGGATGAGTGGAAAACAGCGTTTAACTGTCAATTGGGACAATTCGAATTTAAAGTGATGCCGTTCGGTTTAAGCGGGGCACCTGGGGTTTTCATGAGTCTAATTAATGAGGTGTTGCAGGACCTTCTGTTTCAGGGGGTGGTTGTTTATTTGGATGACGTCCTGATCTACAGCCAAGATCCCCAAGAGCACGTGACCCTGGTGAGGGAGGTGTTAAAGCGCCTGCTGGCAAACCACCTATACGTGAAGCTGGCTAAGTGCGAATTCCACCGTCCCTCCCTGGACTATTTGGGCTACCGCATCTCAGCCCAGGGCATAGCTATGGACCCCGAGAAGGTGCAGGCGGTGCTGGCCTGGGAAAGGCCCCGCACCCGGAAACAGCTACAAAGCTTCCTGGGGTTTGCTAACTTTTTTAGAGGCTTCATCCCCAGATACTCCTCCGTAGTGGCTCCCCTCACGGACTTGCTAGGTACCAAGGGGAGAGGTCCTCGCGCCACGCGGCCCAGCGCAGCGCTCGGCTGGAATGAGAAATCGGAGGCAGCGTTCCTGGCCCTCAAGCAAGCTTTCGCGTCTGAGCCCACGCTACTGCACGTCGACCCAACCCAGCCGATGGTGGTACAAGTCGACGCCAGCGACGCAGCAGCCGGGGCGGTTCTCCTGCAGCGAGACAAGGCGGGACAGCTGAGGCCGGCGGCCTACCTCTCACGAAAATTCGCCGAAACGGAGCGGAACTGGTCTACCTGGGAGAAGGAGGCGTTTGCGATTAAGTTCGCCCTCACCGAATGGCGGCATTGGCTGGAGGAAACAGAGGAGCCGTTCGAGGTCTGGACAGATCACAAGAATCTGGAGGCGCTCCGGCAACCGCGATCCCTGAACGCCAAGCAGATGAGGTGGGCGGAGTTCTTTTCGCGGTACAATTTCAAGCTTGGTCACATCCCCGGCAAAGAGAATTTCCTCGCGGACGCCCTCTCCCGTCTGCCGCATTATGGGGAGGGGTACGCTCCCTGCACCAGGTCCGTGTTTGGTGAGGAGCAGCTGGGACGGGGGGTCGTCACTAGGCGTCGGGCCAGGGAGGAATGGGAGCCCGACCCGGCGACCGCCCCGCTCCGAGACCGCCTAGTGGCAGCCTACGGGACAGACGAGGAGCTGGCTGAGCTCCGGGACTCTTTGATTTTGGACTCCGGTCTCTGGCGGAGGGGGGAGGCTGTCTACGTCCCGGAAGGGCTACGACGGGAAGCCCTCAGCCTCTGCCACGATGCTAAGACCGCCGGGCACTTCGGTTTCGTAAAATCCTGGAAGTTGGCCCGGCGGCGGTTTTGGTGGCCCAGTCTGCGGCGGGACACAAAAGCTTACGTCAGTGGTTGTCCTGTCTGCCTGACCTGCAAGCCGGGGGTTGGCAAGCCGAAAGGTCTGCTGCACCCGCTCGAGGTCCCGACCCGGCCGTGGTCAGTGATCTCCATGGACTTTATAACAGACTTGCCTCCCAGCAAGGGGAAAACGGTGATCTGGGTGGTGGTAGATCTATTTTCCAAACAGGCCCATTTCATTCCTTGCGCCAGTGTCCCCAATGCTTCACAATTGGCTCGGATGTTCCTGGATCACGTGTTCCGACTGCACGGGCTGCCGGACAAGGTGATTTCCGATCGGGGCTCACAATTCGTGTCCCGGTTTTGGCAAGCTTTCCTGCGCCTGTTAGACATCGAGCAAGGGCTGAGCTCCGCTTACCACCCCCAGACGGACGGGCAGACCGAGCGGGTTAATCAAGTACTGGAGCAGTACTTGCGGTGTTTCGGTTCCTATCATCAAGACACCTGGGTGCCCCTGCTCCCCCTGGCCGAGTTCGCGTACAACAACGCAGACCACAGCAGCACGGAGATGTCGCCTTTTGCCGTCGTCTACGGGACAGACCTGAGACACTTCCCGGAGCTTGGAGAGGTCCCCGCCCGGGAATCGGCCGACCTTCGCGAGTGGGGGAAGCGTGCCGGGAGCTGCTGGAAGTCGCTGCAGGAGCAGCTCCACAAAGTCAAGGCAGCGCAGAAAGAGGACGCTGACCGGAAGAGACGACCAGCTGAAGAGATCCGACCGGGGGATCGAGTTTACCTTTCCACCCGGAACCTACGGTTGAATTTGCCCAGCAAGAAGCTAGGCCCTCGGTTTTTGGGGCCTTTCGAGGTCTTGGCCCCGATCAACGAAGTTTCGGTCAAGCTCAAGCTCCCCAAGAACCTCCGGCACATCCATCCCGTCTTTCACGTGAGCCTTCTAAAAAAAACTCCGGACGGTGACGTTTGGCACCCCGTGGTTTCCCCGCCAGCGCCCGAGGTCCTGCCGGGGGGGGAGCACCACGAGGTGGCGGATATCCTGGACTCTAGACTCCACAGGGGGAAGTTGCAGTACCTCGTGGAATGGAAGGACTTCGCTTTGGGGGACCGGGAATGGGTCTGGGCAGCGGACGTCCTTGCGCCCCGACTCACTGAACGTTTCCACAAGCGGTATCCTGGCCGTCCCGGGGGGTTGGAGAACGGACCTTTGGGGGGGCAGAATGTCGTGGTTCGGTCCTTGGTGGCTTGGGAACCGGACCGAACCCCGCCATCAGAGGCGCCCGCGATCACGGAGGTAGGGCATGGTGATCATAGGCAAGCCGGCAGCTGGGCGCCCCACCCGATCGTTGAGGTGGCAATGGCCGCTAAAGAACCTCAATGTCCCCCTCCACCTTTTGACAAGGGCCCGGAGATGGCCCTTTGTTCCAGGAAAATGGGCCATCAGGAACCCCGGAAAACCTCGCATATGTGCATGAGTCATGATTGTATCAGCATGTTCCCTCCGCAAGTACTGGGTGGGGCAATACAGCCTAAGGAGGTGGGTTTTGTATAAAAGGGAGCTTCCACCTGGAGTTCAGTGGAAGCTCTTACTCCATACCAGCGGACTCCACGTTGCTGAAAATAAAGCTTGTTCCTGTTGTATCGTTCACCAGGCCTGGCGTGACGTTTTCTTCAAAGGGGCACCCTGTTTTTTCAGTTAGCAAGCGGGTCCCCGACAGTGCCCTTAAGAAGCACAGTGACGTTGAATTTATTATTGATTGCAAGGTATAAATGTTATATTAAAAATACAAAGTAAGTGACAGCATTATTGTGTGTTTACACCTTTCTTTTGGATTCTTTGCTGATTATGTCAATGTGCTGAGAGTATGCATGTGGACCTATTATTTTTAATAAATGTTCTATCATTTCTCTATCACAAAGACCTAAATTTTTTGAAAACACTATTTAAAACGAGCAGGAGAATGAGAGTGGTGAGTTATCAAATTGCTAATCCCCCAATGCTGAGCAAGCGCAGAATACTGTCCCAGTGGTAACCAGATGCTGGGTTGTGGTAGCCTCAGATACAAGGTGTGGTCTTAGAATAGCAATGAAGGAAAGGGAAGCTGGAACATTGGTTCTTTGAGTGTGTAATTCCTATAAAGGCCATTTAGTGGCATGGTATCAAAAGAGGGAGAGAGAAATCCCATGTGAGGGTCAGGAAAACTGGGAGAGTGGCACGTTGCCAGACAGAGGCCTGGATGGCCACTGGTGCCTAGACACCTCAGAGGGCAAGATGTAGTATCCATTGCTGTGCAGTATGTATAATATGTAGCAACAGTTGGCAAAATGTCAATAGTGGGCCGGGAAGTTTTCCAGTGGGCAAGATTTCACTGCCCTACATATTGCACTGTGTTGTTTTATTTCTACTACTCATAAGAAGATGGACTTCTGTAAAACTCAACCCTTCAAACACGGAGGTCCTGTGCTTGGGGAAGAAGGGGCCCGGAGAGGAAGCATGCCTTCCCATCCTAGATGGAGTACAACTCACATTAGCACAATCTTCCAGGCATCTGAGATTGATTTTTGATGCCTCCATATCTACGGATGCTCAAATCAATAGAGTAGCACAGCTGACATTTTACCAACTCCGCCAAACTATGCTACCAGAACATCTCACCACAGTGATCCATACAATGGTTACCTCCAGGATGGATCACTGTAACTTGCTCTACATGGGCTGTCCCTGATCCAGAGACTGCAATGGGTCCAAAATGCAGTGGTACAGATTCTTACTGGAACACTGTGGACAGCACACATTCCGCCGGTCCTCAGACAGCTGCATTGGTTCAAGGTTTTGGTATTAACCTTTTGAGGCCATTCAAGTCTTTGGCCCCACATACCCGAGGGACTGCTTGGCTAACTAAGCCCCCATAGAGCAGTACACTCCGCTGGTGGTCCCTGGCCCCCAAAATATACATTTGGCGTCAACCAGGGCCAAGGCCTTTTCACTCCTGGCCCCAGTCTGGTAGTACAAGCTCCCAGAAGATCTGCAGACCTTTCAGGAGCTTTCACAGTTCAGAGACGCCTGCAGAATGGAGCTCTTCCACCAGGCATTTGGTTGTGTAAATGATCTGCAGTATAGCATCTATTGGCCTCCTCCCATAGGATCCCAGAAGAGCCCTAGACTTTTTTACAATTGCTTAAAATGTTGTTTGTGTTTTATTGGTTATAATTAATGTTTTAATGCATTTATTATGCTGTAATTCATCCCAAACCATCATCCAGTAAGGGTAGTTATATAAATCTAATTTTAAATAAATAAAAGCATAATAATTTATTTATGCAACTAAGCCAATACATGATAATTAGTTTTATTTGTGCAGTGGCTAAAACATAAGATTCTGAAATGATGTTCAGGAGTGATCCAATCTACGATACAATAAATTCTAAATATAGTAATTCAACCAAGAATAGCTTTAAAGAAAAAAATGCTGTGCTTTCCTTTGCCCTTCCAGATCTCTATTCCACTTCTGCTTCCTTATGTTGTTTTCCTCTGTGTATCTTAGTTGGAGGGACAAGTGATTTATTGTCACACATATTAAATATGTTGTCAGCTATTTCATACACTTTCAAATATTCAGGCCATGCACTATTAAAACCATAAAATTTATTATTGGAATGAAAAAGAATGAAAGCTAGAAGTTACCTACGGATGAATACTTCTAATAGATTCCAGATTATACTAGGCCCAGTTTAGGAAGACTCAGATTTGAATCTGTTAAGGTTGTTAAAAATAAGAATATTTTGAGGGGGGGGGGCTTACAGATTATTACAGACTAGGGGCAAAACCCATTTTATCAAAGAATACAACGGGCGCTAGAGCTTGGCAGTGGGAAGAGGAAAGGGAGGAGTTGTCCAGTCTGTAAGGGCATGGGGTTGAATGTGTGTGTTGTGTGGGAGGTTGTGGTGGCATGGTGGCAAATGAGGATGTGGGTGTGGAGATATGGGTGTCAAGAACCTGTGGTGTGGAATGTTCGTTAAGTGTGGGAGAGGACTGACCTTTGGGAATTTTGGCATAGTGATTACAGATGAGCTTTCCAGAGCCATGTCCTCAGATATGTGAAGGGAAAATCAGACTGGAGACTCCTCTTAGGGGAAGATTACATGGTAACCAATTCCTCCCAGTTCTGCGTCATTTCCCTTCTTGTGTGAATTAGGCCACATTCACCGAAATATCTATTTAGATCTTCCTGCACTTTCCAGACTCACAGGGCTGCTGGTCTGCCTGTCTGCGCCCCAGAATACAAACAGTTGCTGGTAAGGGCTGGCCATAACCCATAGGCCAGGAGGGACACTCCTGCACCACTCCCTACCAACTGCAGGCAAAAATGGCTCATTTGAAGGCTGGACTCTGAGGCATTGTATGATTTTGAAGTCCCACTTCCAAACCTCCAGGAATATTTCCAACCCAGGGGTAGCCAACCTACAGGTGTGGCCTGGAGAGCTCCTGGAATTACAGCTCACCTCCAGAGTATAAAGATCAGCTCCCCAGGCAGAAAGGGCTACTTTGGACAGGGTTGTGGTAGAGAAGAAACATTTAAGGCTTCCCACAAAGGTTGTTGTTGAAAGACTAGAGGCCTGCTGCACAGGGTTGTTGTACAGATGAAACAGGAGACAAAAGAGCCAGTTTCCTCTGCAGAATAACGCCGTGCAGTGGCCTCAAATCTGCAGAGAGTTGCAAAGAAAGACACATGGCTTGGCTGTGTCTAGAGCAGTATTTTAAGTGAGAAGGGGCTTTTCTGTGGCCTCCCTGTCAGGCAACTGTTTGGCAGAAGGAGAAAGCCCCCCCCCTCTCAAAAGGAAGGCCCTCAGACTCCCCTTCGTTGCTCTTGGAAAAGCCTCGTTCCCTCAGTCAGGGAACTCTGTCAGCTCTGTCAGGGTTCTGAGGCAATTTACAGTTGGACATGACAGTTAGGACAGCCTTGGTGCAAAAAGGGCTGGCACAGGCTGTCCAAGCCTCTGTTCTCATCCCCCTTGGCAGCCCTACTGACCTCCTGTCCCTGTGGTGGTCAGGAGCAGACTGGCAGCAAGACTGGGCTGGGTGAATGGAATTTTGGTCTGTCCTGTTGAGGGGCCAATAGGAAGGCGCTTTGCGCGCGTCCCCATTGGCTGCTTGGCCCTGGATGGACACTCGGAGGGCTTTGCGGCTCCTGTTTGGGCCCTCTGAGTTTTTATCCTGGACAGGGCCTGCCCTAACTCCTCCCCAGGTGGCCTTACCCTTTTATTTAATAGGAGCGGTTAAAGATGTTATAACTCTTACAGCAATAATTTTTGTGTCACTAGCTGGCAGTTAGTCATCAGGATTTAATCCAGAATTTTGGATGGAGAAATTATATGCAATTAATGTTTTAGTGTATTTTAAATGAAAACATTTAACAATTCTTAAGATATTCAATTTTTAGAATAATTCATGTTGGCTTTGAGCTGATTAAACTTAATTTAGATAGAGTTTCAAAGATATTCATATATTTTTCATTTTCTGAACACCACAGAATAATTGCAGACAAAATTCACCAGCAAAAATGAATATGGCTGGCTGTTTGCTATTATATGAGAGCATTGCTATGTTTTTCTTTATCTGCTCACTTGTGTATGTTAGAAAAGAACAGCTCAGTTTCAAAAGATGTGAGTTATAGATAATAATTTCATTTTATTTTGTTTGCATATTAATTAAAAATCAGGTGGGTTTTTGTTCTAATAGATATTTAATTTAATTTTGTTTTTATTGTTATAATCACCAGGTTAATTAAAATCACTGGACAGAAACCTGGAATCCTTAACAGGAGTGGGGAGGGGAGGAACTCTGAAAGGCAGCTAAAGTTAAAGAAGCTTGCAAACAATGGCTTGGATCCTGTAGCTTTATTTTATGTTTGCTTTTCCATCTGTTATGGAGACAGTCCTTTGCTGCAGAACACATTAATCAAGCTCTAGGCACTTTGGGCCTCCTTTCTTGGGTAGCTGTCTGTCAAAACTGGAGTGGCTCATGGAAGTCCTAAGGTATAAAATATTTAGGAGCATTTAACAAACCTTTGCTTTAAAAAAGAAGCCATTAAATGGTAAGATTTAAATCCAGTGTACAATATACAGCTGGGATCATAACAGCTCTCGGAGTCTGACAAGAATCCTAGCTAAATAATAGGAGAAACCCAAGAGGCCCCTTTTTGTTCTTATATGATTTATGTGGACTTAACAGCAACATGAGAAGTTGAACAAAGTTATTTCAATTCTGTAGACCAGGAAAGCATTTTCTGTTGAATTTCTGCCTGCTTTCCTGTTGTTAAACGCACACAAATGTAACAGGAAACTCAGAACCTAAACCTAGAAGGTCCTGATAAAATAATTACATAGTAGTACATTTATTTTAGCAAAGCATCACTTTTTTTTCTGTAGAATGACTTGTGTTCTATCTCCTAGAGTCCTCTTGGTAGGCTCAAGTTAGATTTGTTCTGCCTCAGGAATTTATAAACTATAAACAGCAAGTTTAATTTGGATGTTATCAGAAATCTTTAGTGAAACATTTGGTCTTCCTTATTTTTTTCTGTAAAATAAGTGACTGACTACACTGGGATGTAAGTGACTGATCTATAAAGTTCTGAAGTATAGTATGCAAATCTGAAATGGATCATTGCTTCTCATAAATTTATCATGATTTCATTAGGATCTCATACCAGAGAGATTCTGGTTTTCATGAACTTCTTAAAGATCTTTGAAAACATCTGGTTCTGGAAATCTTGGAAACAGCAGCAAGAGAAGTGCTGGGAAAATATGAAAAAAATGTTCTTTCTCATCATGCCATCATGAACTATGATTATTCTTACTGATACAAGCTTTCAACCAGTGTGCTCTGTGTTTTACAATCTTTATCAAGTTTGCACTCATTAGATCTATTGAGAGTTTATTCTCATTTTATGGAAAGCAATCTGAAGTAAAGTTAGCAATTTATCCTTTATCACTCATGATGTCTATGGCTGATGTATAATTTGAACCATGGTTCAAGTTGTGTGCTCTGTTATTCTACTGTGGTTCTGTTGAAGATGTAGTTTTAACCGGCTGTAGGATGAAAAAGCTAGGTAAGGAAATAACACTGACACCTAACAGTACAATTCCAAAATAATGATATAGTACCATTGAAGATTTTTGTACCCTGAAATCTTTTGGCTCAGTAAAGCTAGGCCATATCCTCACTACAGAGTACAACTGGTTTAATAAGCCTTGTATCAATTCTGGACATTTTGAAGCTATGGTCAAAATCCTATTTCTCACAAACTTCTCCAGAAGTTTGGTGTGGAAGTTGTTATGCAGATAGGTAGTCTGCTAATTAATGTATGTGTCTGTGTATGCAGGGGAGAAAGTAGTTGTAAAAAAGACAAAGTGAGAGGGGATAAGTCAAATCTCCACTGATGTTTACTGGGATTATTCTCTGAAAAAACACTTGCAATAAACGGAGAAGGCTTTTATTAAGGGGAAATAAGGAGGTACAACACACAAAAAATGCACACAAGTCTAACTAAAAAGAATTCATGGAGGATAGGGGAGAAAGTATTTCAGAAACAGTTATATTTGTTGAAATATTCAAAATCTGCATTGTCCATAATTTAACAGAATATAAAGAGTGGCTTGCAGGGGGTGTCAGGGGAGATGTCTATTTAGCATAATTAGACCAGGAACGTCCTGATATTTTAAGATGTCCTCCAGTATCCTCAGTTTCAGAAATCCAGAGATTTCTTCCTCCGTTGAGCACACTCCCTCCATACTTGCCTCCAGAACAGCAGTTGAACAGAATAATTGCAGACAAAGTTCAAACAGTTCGGTCTCTCCCTCCTCTTTCTACACAAAGTTGTTTCTCTTCATAAGAAAACTATTTTGTTCTTTTAAGCAGCATGCTGCTCTGCATATTCAAGAAGACGTCTGTGGAGCTGCCATGGCCAGCATTTAATGGAAGAGGGAGAGTGGTACAGCCTGTTGGGTGTATATATGATTTGTCTTCAACAAATTTCTGTCTCTATCATGTTTCAGATATGTTGTTGTATCTGAGACATTTTTGTGTGTCACCATTGTAAAAAAAATCTGTCAAGAAATGCTCTCCCTAGTTCCTTGTAGCATAATTTCTCAGTACTTAATAAATGACATAGTTTGAGGAGTAAAGAAATAATCAGCCGTTTCCCATAATTGTGTTGATTGTGTAGGATTAGTCAGGAGAGATATGCAGAGATCCAGCACTTTACTAAACTAAACAGACATATGATTAAGTACAAGCAAGGAATAGTCTTAGTGACTACAAAGCTGTTATTTGTACATGAGCATTTTTCAGAACAACACTGTACTTTATTGCTTCTGAAGCACTTTGAAGATCAGAGGCATAGTGTATTAGCAGCATTATCAAGAATATATCCTCCAAAATGTTAGAAGTCAAGTTTACTGTTATTCTGAAAATTTTGTCCTCTGAGAAACAGGATATTTTGAAGTCTGTTACCAAAACTAAATATAAATGAGCAAAACAGCTTGAACAGTAAAAAGTGATTCTCTTGAGAACTGAGTAGCTAAGAAAATATTGCCTGAATAATATAGTATGGTATAGACTGAATAAATCAGATGACTTATTCCAAACAATTTCAAAAATGACATTTTAGCATGGCTTTCTAAATTAGTAGAATGCCCTTGCTAAGTGGTACTTTGATGTATAGTCTCCTTCCCTGGAATATCAAGGGCAGAAAAACAGCCTTTTTAAGATGGGTGATTTCAGAGAACATCCAGGATTTCATTATTTAAAAATACACTATTTTAACTATAACAGCCCCGTTAGGAACAGTTGTTCATTAAGCCATCAGTCTCGTCATTACTCAGAAATGTTATTGTATAATATTAAAAGTAAAGTGAAGAATAATAAGCTTGTTTATGAAGGATACTGTGATGGAGAGCACTTTGAAAGTCAGGTTTCAAGTGTTGAAATAACAGCAGTGGTTAGTGAAGGTTTAAGAGTCTTCACCGAGCAGAGGGAGCCAGATTGACAGGCTGCTCTGAGCTCTGATTGGCCAGCAACAGCTGAGAGGGAATTAATCTATTCTAATTGTATGCTGAAGAAAGGGTTAGTCTGATTTGAGTCTATTCAGAATCTGATTCTGATAGAACCTGTGATTCTGTATTTAGCTGACCATCTGCTCTAAGGTAAGGTGACCACAATGTCCTACTTTTGGAGGGACTTCTGGGGGTACCTGGCAAATTGTACTTATGTTGAAATTTAAAAATATATATTACAAAACTATTTTTGCGTTCTATGCGTTCTATGAAACTTTTTGTTACTCCATATAGACCAATTTTTTAATCAAGAACCCCCCCCCCAGTCAATGGTGTTCCGCTTTACCAGTGTTAAAACCTGGTCACCTTACTCTAAGGAGAATCTCTAGTTAGAGAATTTAGTTTACTACTGACAGCTAATCCACACAGTAGCTGGACAACTAGGGCAGATATCTGGCACCATGAACTTGGGCAGTGAAGTGTTAACTCCTTAGAAGAGAAAGAAGATCCCTGCCCAGTAATAAAGGGGAAATTAGGAATGCTTATTTCCTCACTCGTTTGTGTGAGAAAGTGCTTCAACTTCTCAGTAGGCAGTGTGATGCTGCTACCACTAGGAAGGAAAATTCAATGGAACTCAGTAGATTAAAAGATAAAGAAAGAAAAATAGATGTAATTAACCTCTCAGTTTAAAAGAAATCTTAAAATCTGAAAGAAAAGCCTATAAACATCTCAAAAGCCAGTAATGATGTTGCTTTTCACTCACCTTATCAGAGGTTCATTTTTTGATCCAAAAGTAATTATGAATAACCTGCAAAACAGATGAGTGTTAGTGCATTTGTGGCAAAGCTACTATACTAGAATGCATGCTGGCTTTGCTTTCTCGACTATTTATGTATGTTTAACCTTCATGTTTTTACAAATAATTTTAGAATATGGTATTTTTAAAGTTTTAATGGGTGTTTTTTTCATTGCCCATATGATTTCTGAGTATTTTCCATTCATAGTTAGTGAATCTGGCAAGTGGGTTGCAGCAGTGGAGTGATGACATCAAAGTTCCATTCTAAACCTGAATTAGTAATTATATGGAAGTTCTTTGTCAACAGTATCTCTTCTTCTGAAAAGTTTTGTAGAATGTGAACCCATTTAGCAATGTTTTGATCGAAAATTTCTCCCAAATGAAAACAGTGGCTTGGTTCAAATTTGGTTTGCAACGATTGCCTAGTTCAGGTGTAATAGGGAAGTTTTATGAGCCGCAAATAAAACTAATTCAGTATCTATATGATTCTTTTAATTAGTTAAATTATTTTTCCCCATGACTAGTTGATTCATCCTTTCATCCTTCCAAAGTTGGTAAAATGAGTACCCAGCTTGTTGCTAGGGGGTAAACGGTAATGACTGGGGAAGGCATTGGCAAGGCCACCCTGTATTGAGTCTGCTAGGAAAACGCTGGAGGGCGTCACCCCAAGGATCAGACATGACCCAGTGCTTGCATAGGGGATACCTTTACCTTTACCTTTATTCATTCCATTAATACAGACAATAATTTAAGTATCTTCAGTTTATTAGGTTCTGAAGTTATCGGTATGAATATAAACAATATAATAAGAGGCTACACTGAACAAAGTCCCTTAATAGTGTCGGTTATCTATCTGACTTCAATATCTTAAATCTCATTTATTTTTTGTATTATATTTGAAATAAATATTCATCTTTAGCCTATATTTTCTTCTCTAAATTTGATTGTATAAAAATTGAACTCTTTTAGCCATAGTTTCTGAATCTAGATCTAACATAATCTCCATCTATTTTTAGTGATAATTAATTTATTTCTATCCCATATCTCCTGTATTTAAATTTCAACCCAGATTTTGTCATATGAAATTTAATGTTGTTCTGTTGTAGAATCTGTTAAGAGAAATTTCAAAATTTTGGACTAAATTATTTTGACTCCGAAGGACATATAAACACTCATCTCAGTGGAACAGAGCTAATGAGAAAAGAAAAACAAGAGAATGAAAGCAAACTGTAGTCTTCAACAAATGGAATTCTTTGTTAAGAAAGCTAGGCAGAAAATGTTGGTGAACTGAAGAAATAGCTATTCATTTTTATGAACTAATTCTTCTGATTTTACTTCATGTAACTGCCTTTTTTTACAGTGAATGCTCATTTGTAAGTACAATGATTCATCAGCAACTGACAGAGGAAACCGGCTAATGATTTTGAACAAGCAGTTACATTCTTGCAGTTTTCAATTAACTCTTCTGACTTGTATTTGCTAGCTGTCATTTTAAATGTGTATGTGTCACTTGCTTGTTTTCATATGGTGGAATATACTCTTTGACGTAGGAAAACATTTCTTTTTGTTGTAGAAAACTTACGGAATGAAGAATATTGCAACAGAAATGGGTTTTGGGTCCAGTAATACAATTGAACTTTTGGGATGTGTTTTTTGTCATGTATATAAAAATTTCATTAACATATCAATTTTAAAATATTGAAAGCTGAAATTCTTTATTCCTCCCATCCAAGAATCCCCGTTGCCTTGGAATACTTTGAATTGTGACAAGTTAATGATTGTTGCTCAAGATTTGGAACATGAGCTATTTAATTTTTCTATAATATGTACATTAGCACTCATCTTTCTTACTGGAAAACAATGTTTTGCAATAAGTGAAAGGACAGAGTTGCAAGTGAGAATATGAGTACAGTTTATTTTGGTAAGAGGTCGCAATTTCTCACACTTGAATCATCCTTGTATTACTGGAGGGGGATTTGCCATGGCAGTCAGATAAACATCTATATTTGACTCAAAAATACATTAATCTTCTGAACTATCATCACCCTTTCTCTTCTTTATTTCTTCTCTTGGTTGCCAATATGTGTAGTTGTTTCTCTTTTTTGTTTACTCTTATTTTCATCTCTTGTTGATGGGAAGGGTGTGTGTGTGGGGAGGGAAGATTTATGGAGTTAAGTTTGTTGTTACATATCCTAATTTGTGGAAAAAATAAAATATAATGAAAAAAATAATTATTCTGCTGTAGAATTGTAAAGATGAATGTTGCTAAAGATGACTGTTGCTAAATTTTGCATGATGATGAGAAAGCTGTTCTTTGTCACCGGAGTACATAGAATATCTGGAGATTTTGGCAAATTATTCTTTTGAGTTGCAACCCTCCACAATCACAATCTTTCTTTTAAGAAATATGTTGTCTGCAGTGTAGTAGTCTTCTTGAATTGAACCCTAATGTCAATGGTTTATGTTAAGAGAGGTGGGAGATAAAATTTGCTTCTTTTATCATAAGGATTAATAGAAATGTCAGTTGAGTAGAAGCAACTGCCAAATATTGAATCTATGAAGTCTGTCTGTAAGATCCCATAAATCTACAAGTTCAGAAAAGATAATCTGATGCTAGTTGTGTCATTTTCCCAGGACATGAAGTATGCTGGAAGCCAGCAATATAATCCTCTGATAAGATTCATGAACAGGGATAGAAACTCTGAGTGATTTGTGAATTACTCTATTTCTTTCTTTGCAGCAATGGGAGAAAGTGACTGACCCAAACACAAATGTATGGGCTTTTCAAGGAAGCTGTTTTGGTTTGTAAATGCAACCCTCCCCCCCCCCCAAAAAAAAACCCAACAAAAACAACCCAACATTGCAAATAGAGGAAGAATTGTTTTAGGTCAGAAAACACAAGAACCGAAACCTCTATATAATTAATGGTTTATTCCTGAGTGTGGACTCCTCTTTCTTTCTGCATTTCCTTCTGAAATTGACATAATGTTTAGTGTTTACTTCTGAAACTGACTTCTGAAGAACAAACTTTTATTGTCCAGTTTAATTAATTTCCCCTAAGGCTGCAACTCTGATATTTTGTTTTACTTTAAAATTTAAGAACAAAATTAGGTTTATAAAGTATCTTGCTTTTAGGTAGAATAAGCTTTTCTTCACCCCCAAAATCATAAAAAGACAGTTGTGTGTTCTCAGTTATATGGACATGAGTAGAGTCCAGCTAGATCAAATCAGTGGTCCATGTAATACAGTCGCCTGTCTCACACTCTGGTCAACCAGTTCCTCTGTGGAGTCAGAGGAAGCTGAGGCCTTACTTTGGCATTCAAAGGTTAATCTCTGAACATGGAGGTTCCCTTTAGTCTTCATGGTTAGTAGCCCCTGATAGACTCATTCTTGATCAAATCAAGCCTGAACTTTCACTAGAAGTTAAAATGGCTAAACTAAGGCTATCATACTTTGGTTACATTATAAGACAAGAGTCACTGTCAAAGACAATAGAGCTAGGAAACGTTGAAGGCAACAGGAAAAGAAAACGCAACATGAGATGGATCGATTCAATAAAAGAAGCTACGGCTCTCAGCTTACAAGATTTTATCAAACCTCTTAATGATAGTATATTTGGGAGGTGATTAATCCATATTATTGCCAGATGACAGGCAAAATCCCTTCTCCTTTCCCAAATTCATTATTGTACCTGGTCAGGGCATCTTGGCTTAGGGAAGATGCTAAATTGGGTTTTGCAGAGGTCCTTTTGGCCCACAGTGATAGAGTACATATGTGATTATTGTAAAACCTGCCCATGCTGTCAGTGACCATCCCAGTGTGAAGTCCAGTGTCTACCCCTGCAAACCTACCAATAATCACTACATAATTGCCATGATGTAGATTAGCCTTTCTCAACTTCTTACCATTGAGAAACCTCTGAAACATTTTTCAGGTTTTGAGAAACCCCAACAGTGGTGCAGTCATGCAGCATATAGTTCTGTACATGTCCACCTGCGCTCCTTCCAGGCTATCATTGGCCATGAGGGGAGGGGGAGGATATATGGTCATATCAACTGGTAAAATTTTAACACATGTACAAAATATATTAAACACTAGAGACAAAGCCTGTTGAAGGAAGGAAGGGACAGAGAGGCCAAGCTGGGTCCCATGGGATGGCAGGCAGTCTTTACTCCTTCTCCTGCCCCCAGACTCTTGAGGCCCTGCCTCCAAACCTCAAGGAACATTCTTAACCCAGGGGTCACCAACCTCCAGGTGCAGCCTGGAAATCTCCTAGAATTGGAGATCATCTGCAGACTATAGAGATCAACCTTGGGCTAATCACAGTCCTGTTAGAAACTGTCAAAAGGCCTCCTAACGCCTGCTGTATTTTTACTACAGCGGTCTTAATTTCTAGTATAATAATAATAAAAGCAGGGTATAAAAAAGAATTCTACTGGGAAGGTGCTATTGGGAAGTTGCGACTGTGAAACAGTGCCTCCCCCTCCACATGTCCTCATGGTACGTCTGTGCCCATCTACAGTTTCCCCATCTTCTGTGCCATTGGTCCCACATTTGCTTTGTTGTGATGGTCTTGAAAAGACTGCAGCAAGTCCAAGATGGTATCCATATGGAAAGGGAAAGTCTACATTTTCCCAGTCTTACCCATATCATCATTATTTTCCCTACTGCATTTGCCTGTGATGGCTACCCCCAAAGCATTTCTCCCTTATCAGATTGCAAATTGCAAACCTCACATTCCCAAGGCAGAGGCTTGTCCTGGCCGACATGGGTTCCAGAGGGACAGCAGGGGGGCATTTCTGTGCTTCCTGCACCCCCCTCCACTTCCAGAAGGCATGCAGAGCCTGCCCAGGAGGAAGCGGCTCACTCCCCCCCCCCCATGTCCTCCAAGTTGAAAGAGGCCAGGAGGGAGGTTAACTTACTGGCAGCAGGGCATGCTCTGTGGTGGGTTTCTCTTCCACCCTGAAAACGTCTGAACCTGGCAGGAAGTTGGAGGCAGAGAATGGATCCCTTATTAAGCCCTTCCTAGCTGAGGGCTACCTCCTGATTGGGGCTAAACTTCCAGTGGAGGCCATTCCTGGCTGAGGGCCATGATTTACTTATGATTTAACATTCACAGAGCAGAGCCCTTTCCTGGCCACCCTGGGTCTCAGAGGACCATCAGGGGGGCATTTCTGGGCCTACTGCAGCCCCCCACCTCCAAAAGGCACACAGAAACTTCTTCAATTCCCCCCCATGTCCTCCAAATTGAAAAAAGGCCAGGAGGACAGGGCAACTTATTGGCAGAAGTGCATGCTCTGAGGCCGGCTCCTCTTCTACTCAGCAAACTTCTGAAATCAGCAGGAATTTGGAGGTGGAGAGCTGATGCCTTATTAAGCCCTTCCTGGCCGAGGGCTGCCTCCTGACTGTGGCTAAACTACAAGGGTGGGCCATTCCTGGATAAGGACCAATCAGGTAGTGGGTGAATAGTCACTTTGGACATTATTAAGGTTTACTGATGACTGATGATGTCAATGGCAAAGGCAGGCGGATAATGAACCCAAAATGGGGAAGGGGTGGATAGAGGCAGGTTGCAACAAAATGATGGTTTAATCATCATGGTAGCTCAAGGGTCCTGTAGCCTGGGAATGATTGGCATTAGGCATTACACCTGCCATATCAGTAAAGAGCCTTGAGAACTGCAGTTTTGGTGTCATGCTGTAAAAGTTGTTGAACTAGGTTTGTTTCACTCTTTAATAGGATTAATCATCAGTATACAGAAATAGTTTGGATAATGGTGGAAGAGACTTCCTTTTGTAAACTGTGTGGTCTGGAGCCTCTTATGGGAGAGGAGCAGTATACAAATCCAATAATAACAACAAGAATAATAATCATCAGAAGAAATAGCTAATTTATTTTAACATATACTATTGGGCTAAATATTGGAAGGATTGTTAAATAAGAAAAATTGAATGGTTTTTGTGTTGTAAAGCGGAATTGTGTTTCCCAGTTACAGGAAGAAATATAAATACTACTTGAGACATGTTTTTTTCTTCTTTGAAGTGAGAATTAAATAAAGAGACCCTCTTATTTATAAGACAGAATTTTTTCTGTTTATTCTCTTACAAATCCTGCCATTTCCCTGAGTCTGTGTTGGCCCTGCTTGGCCATATTTCTGAGTTTTAAAAAAATCAACCCTTTCCACGTTCTTTTTATTATGTCTCACAGTGTAAGGAGAAAAAAAACCTTTGTTTTGTTTTATTTTTTTTATAAAGCCTGCACTTTAGTTCATGTCAATGAACCTATATTCAAGCACTAATAAAGAGGCTCTAGAAATTATTTGCAAGTTCAGACTTGGCAATGTTTCAAGATCGCAGCATATTGTGTAGTGCATTTGTATTTGAGGAGTAATATTAGTTATCATTGTCATTCTTGGTCAAGGACTACTAAAGGTGTGTATGCTAGAATGGTTGTTCTCATTTTCATTAACACCATAATCCATTTTTAAACATTACTTAGAGACCTTCCATGTGTTTCTCTTACTCAAACTTAGCATGTGTTGCAGAGCCACCTTACATTGACAAGCTATACATTTCAGTAGATGAGATACAGTTTACCAGATTTTCCTGCAAACCTGTGTGCTGGGTTTGAAGGAACAACCTCAAGGTCCATACTTTGATCTACACTTCAGAGTGTCATTCAGAGTTAGATATTCAGATCATTTTAGTTCAGAGTTGCAGAACAATCATGCCTATACAGTAAGGTGACCAGATTGTGAAGGAAGTAAAGAGGGACCCGAGGGGGGGCAGCAGCGAAGTCTTTGTGCTGAACTCCCCCCCCCCAGCAAGAACCTTTTCCCCTTGGCTCCTACCTTCTTGCCGCCGTGGGCCCGCTCCCTGGCAAAGTTTCCAGGCGCAGGCAGGCAGGCCGCCAAAAGTGAAAATGCCAGCCCCTTCGTCTCCCACGAGCCCGCAGGTCAGGTGGGGTCAAGGGGAGGCTTTTGCCCGGGGCAGCTGGTGTGCCTGCGTGGCCTCCGTCAGCACAGGTCAGGTGGGGGCTGAGGGCGGGCCTCTGCCTGGTGCATCTGCGCAGGCCAGCCAGGGCAGAGTGCCGCTGCCGGCCATCCTGATGGCCAGGGGGCAGGGAGGAAGGGAGGGGACTCCAGCTGGGCCATGGCGCAAGAGGCAGACAGAGGCAGAGGCAGGCGGAGGCTGGGCCATGGCTGTGGCAAGAGGCAGGCAGCGGCAGCAAAGAAGGCGGCAGCAAGAGGCAGGCGGCGGCAGCGAGGAAGCGAGATTTTTAAGGACCTGGCAGGGATGCGGTACAATGTTTTCAAAAGCATGAGTGTCCCGTGGAAGTCGGAACAGATGGGCAGCTTACTATACAGCCTATTTCTGGGCATGCTTACTTAGAAGTAAGTAACGGCATAAAATGGGGCTTATCCAACAGAAAATCTTTGTTGGTTTTAAGCTTTAATTTATTTTCATTCACTGAGACAATGGTCATGTTTTGTTTCATTTTATGTAGAACTAGGAAAAGAGCCCGAAACGAAATACGATGGGCGCTAGAATGTGGGGGCAGAGGGAGGGACAGGGCAGCGCGCGAAGGAAGGGCACCTTATTGAGGAGGCATCGTCGAGGCTGGGCGGGGGCTCCCTTGCGGCCGGCCTGTCGCGTCGGAGGCGCTTCGTACCTCCAACGTGCCAGGCCAGTGGCAAAGGGAGCAACTGCGAGCCGCGCGCAGCGCGGCTCACAGTTGCTGGGGCTGGGAATCGGAGGGACCAATCCCTCCGATTGTCTGTCCGGAGGAAGGGTCCAATCCGGACCCTTCCTCATCACGGACACATCCCGCCCTAGAACCCCTTAGCCTTTTACTTAGCCCGTGGAGCCCGCAGCACCACGGGCGGTTTAAAGATGGTCATGTTTTATGTAGAATGGTCATGTTTTATTTCGTTTTATGTAGAAAACAGATAACGTGATATCACTTTACTGGATATTACTGGGGAAGCTGTTTTGATGCAAGGTTATGCATTGTGTTTTCTCAGGCACAGTTGATAGATAATTCTCTGCTATATGTAAAACAGGATTATTTATCAATAGCTACATTTCAAATTTGTTGTGAACTAATAAGATACTATTGTATAACATTAATCAGCTTGTGTTGTCAGAAATTATGTAATAGAATATTAAATACAGTAACAGATAATAGATACCATACAGGGCACCATAGTCAACTGTAACTTTATTAAAGCGTTCTTCCTGACCCATTCTGCTATAATAAAGCCCAGTTCCATTTGTAAAATTCCCTCCTGAATAATTCATCTTTGCATTATAGAGTATGAAATACTGACTTTGATTCTCTTTGGGAGATTATGTTCCTGCCACCAATCTATCTTGCTCCTTCTTTGCACACCCTCTTTTTTCCCCTGGAGTCATCCCTACCTTTTTGTATATGTACAATATAGAGAACAGGGTATAAAATTTTTACATTAATATAAAGGTTGGTTATGGTTATAGGCAGCTGTAGTGTCCCAGGACATATTCACTAATGTGCACTTTCCTTTTCAGTTGCAACCAGAACAACTGGACTGTGGAGCAGCACATCTCCAGCATCCATTGTCAATCCTGCAGCCTATCAAAGCGAGGCCTGTGTTCACTTCAACAGGCCTGACGTCAGTAGCAGTCTCCAGCGTCAACAATTACACAGTTGTATTTCTGGGAACAGCAAATGGAAGACTCCTTAAGGTAAAATTTGCAGGGTCCCAAGGAATTAGTCAAGCACCTGAGGGACTCATGGTTTCACAGTTAATGAAAGGATAAGGCATCTTTAATTTGGGAAGCCATTGGTAATAAACAGCCATTTTGGAATTATTTAAAAGCTCTTGGTAAAATGCCATCCTATCCCAGCTATTGTATGTAGTGAGCAGGGTTATTCTGGCTCAGTTCCTGGAAGGAAGATTACTAAAGAGCTCCTGGATTCAGAAGGAAGTGGTTTTAATGATTCATCCCCATCCCATTGTTAAGGAGCACTGAACTGCTAAAGGCATCATTTTTCAGAGGAGATGGAAGAACTCCTGAGTGCTTGTGGTCGTTAAAGATCCCATGATGCTTTCCGTAAACAGTAGAGTTGCTAATTTGTGCACTTTGGCTGAATAACAGTTTGTGTGACTATACTCCCTCTAAAACCCAAATTCCCCATGAGCTTTCTCTCCATGTACAGTAAAAAAAAATTATTATTGTATTCTGTTCCTTGAAAGTTTTTAGAGCATTCCAATTTCAGTAAGACACCAGCTAGTTACTCTGCTGGTGTCTATGCTATTGCTATTAAATTATTGGGAAGATTATCCAAGCATTTTGTTCATCTGAAACAATAGTTATCTTGACATATTCAAGTCTGGCTTGTCCTATTGGGCATTTGTTTTCCATTTTTCTCTTTCTGGTTATAGTTTGGATAGGATATTAATAGATCTGCTAAATTGTTTAGTGACCATTTGAAGTCCTTGTTTAGGAAGAGTACAAAAACTTGTTGATATGATTATCTGAATGATGATCTTAAATAGCATTTGCGAAATTGTTGTGTCAGGGAGATCCACTAAACATTATGAGGGAGTAAACTGCAGCAACAATTAACATATTTGTTGCCTGCCTTGGGGAAAATGTCTCCTACCTATGAGGGAACTTAAAATATTCAATGAATTCTGCAGTATATTGACTGTAGGAGGGCTCTTCCACCTAGCTCTTGGTAAGACAAGCCTCAGACAGTAGTGCAAGGGGTGATATACTGAACCTGTACCAAAGCATTCAGTGGGTTAAACAAGCCCAAATTACATTTTTGCATGTATAGTAACATGCATGGTATCCAGGAGCCCCACCATGCAAATACATTTTGCTTTGCTACCATATCAGGCATCAGGGAGGAATCTGCACTTTGGCTGCAATGGTCCAAGTTAAATTATCCTCACTCCTCAGCTGCTAGCTTCCTTCTTCAGTTCCATAGGTTTTGTCCTGTCTACAGGACAAAATATGTACATAAACTCCCAGAATAAGCTCATTTGCAGTTTAGGAGTTGATTATTGTCAATATGCTGATGAAACTCAGCTTGATTTAAGAAATAAGACAGCCAGATTTTATAATCTGTTTTACATCTGTATCTGGATGCTATGGTCAAGTGAACCAGAGCAAACCAACTGAAACTGAATCCTGGCGAGATGGGAGCTAGTTTACAAGGCAAAGTCTTTAGGGAAATTGGATCTGACTTCATTGGATGATATGAAGTAGTTAGATTCTGCAAAGAGTTTAGGAGGGTAACTTCTTGATCCAGCCCAGTCAATGTGATGGAAGAAGGATCATCTTTACCACCAAGGTGCAAATGCTGCTGGCCTTGCCACAGTAATATGTCAATATGTTTCTTGCTTAGATTACAGTTATTCTGGTCTTAAGTGGATCTTTCCTTGAATAACTGATTTAAAATGTGGCAGCCCCACTTTTGTCAGGTATCTTGTGGTATGAACATAAGGTAAAGATATCCCCTGTGCAAGCACCGAGTCATGTCTGACCCTTGGGGTGAGACCCTCTAGCATTTTCATGGCAAACTCAATACGGGGTGGTTTGCCAGTGCCTTCCCCAGTCATTACCGTTTACCCCCCAGCAAGCTGGGTACTCATTTTACCGACCTCGGAAGGATGGAAGGCTGAGTCAACCTTGAGCCGGCTGCTGGGATTGAACTCCCAGCCTCATGGGCAAAGCTTTCAGACTGCATGTCTGCTGTCTTACCACTCTGTGCCACAAGATGCTCATGGTATGAACATATTGTCCCAATACTACCACAACTGTTTCTGTGCTTACTTCAAGGGGCTGGTTCTTACCATTAAAGGACTTGGTGGTCTGGAGCCCACATACTTGATCAACTACCTTTCTGACTATCTCCCTAGTCACCAGCTTGGATTGGGTGACAAATTTCTCCTGGTAGTTCCATCAGTTCACCAGCTATTCTTGCCATCAGTGAGCTCTGATGGTGACCACATGTTGGAACTGCCTTCCAGAAGATGACCAGCTTGCTCCTTTTCTCAGACTGGGGACTCTGGCCTGTAAATTTGTTCTTTTTTCTTTGTAGGAATGAAAGTAACTTCATGTTCTGAAAGGGATAACACTGTTCTTTTTGTAGTTGTTTGTTGGTGTGTGGTCATGATTTTATTTTGGTTATTAAATTATATTTAAACTCTGTCTGTTGCAAGCCACAGCAGTCTAATTTGGAGATGTAGAATATATTTACTCCAACCATGATTAAGTTAAAAATACTATTGATTTATGTGTTCTTCCTACTGAACTGTGGGTTCTTCAGAGATCTGTATTTGTCCTTTCTCCAACCTGGAGATAACTGTATGTTTTTTGGGGAGTGGGGTGGGGTGGGACTGGGGAACCTGAAGGACCCTTTCTCCCAGCATTGCTTCCTCATACTTTGAAACAGCCACAAGGGTCTGCTAATTAGTAGAAGCACTACAACATGCAAGTGATCCTAGTTACAGTTATATAATTTTCATATCTAGTTTTATAGGCATACCCTCCCAATATATCTTTCATTGTAAGCTAATTGCCTCATGCTATAAGACAGAATACCAGGGGTATATCAGTGTTGTTATTCATGTTGTGTTGTGATTGTTACCTGATATATTGTAGTGACATATTGTTGTGATATATTGTTGCGATGTTCTTTGAAAAGTGTGCAATGTTATAGATTGTTGTAAAGTTCTATGTAAATTTAAGCAACGTTCCATGTAAACTGCCCAGAGCTGTAGGGAAGGGCGGTATACAAATCCAAGTAAGCAAGTAAGCAAGTAAGCAAGTAAGTAAAAAACCAATCAGTCACCTTCTCTTTGATCAGCCCCTGGACCCCAATGGCCATCATGCTATAACTCAGGCATGTCTTCTGCAAAGTTCTGTCCTTGGCAGTCTCTTAAGGGAGTCTTGTGGTGACTTTGAAACTAATTCCGAAACTGTTCATAGGATGTCCTGATGGAGAGTAAAGTAGCTGGCATGTCAACTCCTTATTCTGTTCAATGAAACAAGATCAGAAAAAGCATCAGTTGATAAGCACACTGCCTCAGCTTTTAGTCTTCAATAAAGAAGCAACTGGATGTTCCTTTAAAATGCTCAGTGATATACAATATCTACTAATTCATAACTTTTAATCAGCATTCGAGGCTACAGTGCAATCAAGATTTCATTTAATATATTGTGGAAATAAATGGCTGCACTTGAAATGTTATAGCACAGCATTCAGTTATTAACAATCTCCTCTTATAAATTGTTCCTTTTCTTGATTGGTACTTGTGAACAAAAATACACACAGACCCACCACCTCTTGGAATAAATACTCTATGATTGGCCATTGCTGTTGCTGAGCTCCACATCAAGCATACAGCCATGTGGGTGATGCTGCCTGTTTGATCTATGGTGAAACAGTACATCAAGGACCAAGATTTAAGGCAATGAACTAGTCTCAGAAGAGAAGCAACCACCAGCTGCAGTATCCTACTAGGTGCCACTTGCTGAAGAAAGGGCTCAATATGAGCCCCTCAGAGGAGTCGTTCATCGTCTTTCTAGCATTTTATTTATCATACTTTATTTATCATACTTCTATTGGTAGATGTTGACCCTCAAGGAAAGATGTGACTGGAATCTGCTTTGTCTCTGTCTGGAGATAATCACACATAATGCAGAAATATTAGATCAGAATGAGGGGAGAACATAAGAGAATCTCGTTTCTTTCACTGCTTTCCCTAGCAGGAAGGTGGCCAAGCTCTTGGTGGTCCCTGAGTTTGAAATTTGCCAAGAGATGTGGGTTAGATGAGAAGAGTGCTGCCCATCAAGGCAGCTTCCAAGGGCATTCTGGGCTGCTACATTCCTCACACAGCTTGTGTTCAACAACAGCAACAGCTCTGCTTCCATTATCGTATCAGGAAAGGCTGCTTTATCTACTGAACCTCCATTAGGGAAAGACTCCTGGCTGCTCTTTGCTGGGATAATTTGTTCAGATAGCCCTAATCTAATTTTGTTACACAGCTGCACAACCAGAAGCTTTTTTACCTTGGGGGCTCCTTGTTACTTGGCATAGAATATAAAGTACTTGGTATGAGTTATAATTCAGGTTTCCCATCCAAGACAAGATAGTAAAAGGGGTATAAGCAGTGTTCAGCCGGCTCCCAGAACAGCAATTATGGTTTCACATCACATAGGGAATTAATCTGATCCGGTAAATTATAAAGTACACCTCAGAAGGGCATTTCACAGGAGCCATTATCTATGGTATATTCAGGAGATTCATTAATGGGAGAACTGTAAGTTTAAAGCAGCTCTACTATGTATATAAGAGCAGCGTATTCGAACACACCAGGATACAGAGTTTATTGGTCAAAGCATAGAGAGTCAGTCATTTGCCTTTATTCCTGGAACAATTCAGGCAGCATATGACCTACTGTCACCAATCTAAGATAACGTCAAGAAGTTTCTTTGGCATTCTAAGCTGCATCCTCATGTGGTATTGAATATTGCAGATTCTTTTTCCTGTGGGAACAAAGTAGTCCAGTTGTGAATGATTGCTATACTGCAACAATTTTGCAGTATCCAGTGATGTGTGAATGCATCTCAACCATAACAGAAGATCTAGGAAGAGAATTGTTAGCTGCCAACTTTTCTCTGGCCTTCCCACATTCTGCCCTGCTTACCATAAATGAAAATGAAAGAAAGTAATCAAGTCAGATCTGCACTGATTTCACTTAACATGGAATTTCACAGTTTGTATAAAATTGGGCTAGTTCAGCTATTCCCCCCAGTCCCCACAAAATCTTCACTTTATGGAAACGGAATTTTTAAAGCTGAACTGATTTTTAGAAGAGTTGTTTTTTATATTCCACTTTTCACTACCCAAAGGAGTCTCAAAGCAGCTTATAATGGCCTTCCCTTCTTCTCCACAGATCAGAAACCCTGTGAGATAGGTGGGGCTGAGGGAGTTCTAAGAGAACTGCGACCAGGGCCACCCAGCAGGCTTCATTGTGAACGAGTGGGGAATCAATGCTGTTAATTTTTATTAGCTGGTAGTGTAGTGGTTAAGGAAGAACCATGCTATGTAAAAATAGCTGTCAGATTGATCTGTTTTAAAAATCTCTGTTTCTTTCTTGCTCTTCCTTAGAAAGTACTGATTGATGACCTTATGAAATGTTTTTGTCCCTAACAGATTAATCTGAACAGTTCTATGAAGGTGATAAGTAGGGAGTCGATTACTGTGGCTTATGGTGAACCTGTCCACCCCTTCATGCAGTTTGATCCTTCTGATTCCAGTTATTTGTATTTGATGACCTCCCATCAGGTAAGACTATGCTACAAGCATGTTTGTGTTGAGATGAAGAAACAGGGGGAATTGAATATGTTCTGGAGATCTGTATAAATGAAAAAGTACATATTTTGATCAGTGAACATCAAATGCAGTTTTAACTATATTTTGAACTTCTCTGTCTAGCTGTTGATTGAAATCTCAGTGAATGTTCAGGGTATTTAAGATAATTACAGCCTAGAAACACATCAGTGGCTTTAAAGCTATTCATTTTGCATTTGGATTTTCCTGGAAGTTTAAAGATAGTGGCGTCTATCACTGTTTGTGGAGTCCACCTCTAGTGACAGCAAGCAGGAAATTATTCTAGATATTATTGGAATTTCTAGCTCAATTCTCTTTTGATTTTAAAGTGTCTTTACTAGATTTGAACCTTCAGGAAAGGGAGGAATATAATAAATAAATTTGGTTCTCAGTATACATTTGATAATGAGCCTCTTGTGGCGCAGAGTGGTAAGGCAGCGATATGCTGTCTGGAGCTGTCTGCCCATGAGGTTGGGAGTTCGATCCCAGCAGCCGGCTCAAGGTTGACTCAGCCTTCCATCCTTCCGAGGTCGGTAAAATGAGTACCCAGCTTGCTGGGGGGTAAACGGTAATGACTGGGGAAGGCACTGGCAAACCACCCCATATTGAGTCTGCCATGAAAACGCTAGAGGGCGTCACCCCAAGGGTCAGACATGACTCGGTGCTTGCACAGGGGATACCTTTACCTTTACTATACATTTGATTGTATCTAGCCAGTTACATAACCCTAGCTCATGAGGGAGAACTATGACTATTGCTTCTACAGACTAGCTGAAGCAAAATTCAGCATATGCTCCAAGATGCGGTGGCTAACCTACATCCCATTTTAATCTACTGAAACAGATGCACAGCCAGGAATTTTGTACTTGGTAGTTAAGCTCTCCAGCTGTAATTCCCTGCAGAATGCCCATTACTACTAAACTGAACTCAGAACAGATTCTTTTTTGAGCCATACATCAATACAGTGAACATTTTGGGTGACAATACTGTACCTAATACAAGATTTCTCTTGACAGCACTGGAAGGGTTTTCCAAATGGGTGGGACTGAATTCATTTTATATATTTTTTAAAAAAATTGTTAAACGTTTATTGGGTGATATGACCATATACAGTCTTGTCGTCTACCCTCCCCCCAAAGTTGCCAGTTATGAGCCTGAAGGGGAAAGGGAGGGACTCTGGCTAGCCATATGCTAGCTATGCTTCCCAACCAAATTATGTGTGATCACACCAATCCTGGTGTTTCTTGAAGCCTGAAGAATGTTTCAGGGGTTTCTCAATAGTAAAAAAAAGTTTTGAAAGGCTGACCTAATGTATGCCTTATCTTGCTGTCCCTAGCACTAAGCTTGCAAGACATCAATTGAACTTTGACTGGCTCTACACAGTTGTTTCCTTTCTTTTATTCTGAAGCAGTGGTCCCCAACCTTTATTAGGCTGGGGACCGGCAGGGCATTGGGATCGGGCCGCGCCCGTGAGCCATGCCCACGGATCGGGCCGCACCCGCGAGCCGCGCCCGCGGATTGGGCTGTGCGGGCACGGCCTGCACGGGCGCGGCCCGGCCCTGATTCCCTCTCCCCGCCCTCCCGCAGTAAGTGGTAATGACTGGGGAAGGCACTGGCAAACCACCCCGTATTGAGTCTGCCATGAAAACGCTGGAGGGCGTCACCCCAAGGGTCATACATGACCCGGTGCTTGCACAGGGGATACCTTTACCTTTACGTCTTAGGTCTAAAAGTGAGTGTCTGCCTACAGTTGGTTGGGACGCTTCATAAAGAGTGTACCTATAATAAGCCTTCTGATTCAGCAGCTTTGGAGACGACATCAAGCTGGCGAAGATTCAGATCCTTGCAATTCCTCATGTTGAGTCTATTTCCAAACATGGGATGACAGTTCCATCTTTCTAGCCCGATAGTTAACAGTGAGAACACCTTGGTGATAGAGCCTGTATAAATATATATACTCAACATGAGGAAACACAAAAAATCAAAATCAGCTCCTCCACAACACTCTCCATCAAAACCCTGTTGTGGGAAAACTTCCTTGCAGACATTGTGGAAGCCATTACAGAAAAAGCATCTGAAGAAGGGAATTCTGGCTCATGCTGGAATAAATATCATGTTTTAAGGGGCCACTGGACGTTTTCTTTATTGTGCTACAACAGATTAACACTACAGCCCCTCTGGAACTGCAGAAGAGAACACATTTTCAGATAGCAGCCACAGAGTAGCTCAAGAATGTGCATCAGATGAGCAAGACACTTTGACAGTTAATAAGAAAGAGTATAGAAAAAAAAATATATATATATGAATGTGAGGAGCTCCAAATTTCAGGTGCTAAGCTGACTCATCCTGTATTGAGAAGAATTTCCTTTGATTAACAGAGGAATACATTTCAGAAAGTTTGATTCTATAGCAATAGCTGTTGTTGTTTTCTCTTTTGTATAGATAGCCCGTGTGAAAGTATCTGCCTGTGATCAATACACCACATGTACTGAGTGCTTAGCTGCCGCTGATGCTTATTGTGGGTGGTGCACCTTGGAGATCAGGTGAAATATTTTTGTGCTAACCCCCCTGTTCCAGGGAGAAAATCATTGTGTTTTGAATTGAGTGAAATTACTAGTCTTGTCAATTTTACCACTCTGCTCTTGTGACAATGTTTTGGATTGTTGACACATATTTCAACAGCCATTGCTAATTTTAACTGCATACTTTGAAACAGTAATTTCGATGGCTGAAATCTCAGCATTCAAAAGCATCTGAGAAGCATTTCATAAACAATTTGTTCTTTTTTGATAAACATAATTGTCTATGAAAAACCTATTCATAAGTAATTAAAACAGTACATTATAAAACCAAGTATTAAGAGACAGCGCTGGATTTGACAGGATTAAAAAAAAGATGTGCAATGTAATTAAAATCAGTACTGAATCACTTTGCAAGTTGTTTCTGTACCATTGCAATCTGGAATAGTTGTACCATGAAGGGACCTATAAAGCTCTTTTGAAGTGGCTGATCATTAAATTAGGTGGTCTAATAATCCTGGAAGTATTTATGTGGTAGTATCTAGTAATTGAGAATTAAAGTGATATAAACACATTCACAAGGTAGTTTTAGGGGACAGTATAACACTGTGTAATGTGTGGTTTCTTTTTCTGACAAATAGATAATAGACTTCCTGAGTGAAGCTTACAGTCTTTTATTTTCTTTGATGACTAGTATTTTTGATCCATAGGCTTAAACTGAATATTGATAGAACTGTGCTACATCCAGGAATCTGGCACACAGGGTGGAATCTTGACACTCTTTGTCTTTAAAAGGTTCAGTTTTTAGCTTACAGAACTTTAAAATAAGAAGTAAGCATGTTATGGAAACTTAGAAGCAAGAAAAACAAAGCTTTAAGTCCCAAGTGCTGGTGGTCGGCAGTAGTGCTGCCATGTATCCCAGCAGGTTCAGTGTACCAGCAGGAGCAACTGGGACCTCTCCGTTGGGAATGGCTTCTTCTGGCAGCGTTCTACGGGCAATTAGGATAGCTCATACGAAGCTGACCATATCCACAAAACCCTGCATCTCGTTTTATCAATGATGAAGCCTGGCAAGCAAGAATGTGTCACCTATTCCTGTCTTACTTGCTCAGCATTGCATTAGGTTATAGATGCAGAGGTAAAATAATTAATTGCTCATTTGTATATGCAAGCAGTCTGGGTGGTAAACTCAGCTGTGTCAACTGATCCTACAGTTAGATATAATGGCTATGCAACAGTGCCACTAAATGATTCCATCAATATTTTAGAAGTTTAACATTTTTTACTTATATAAGTGGGGAACTTGCTAGGCAAGGGAATTCCCACCCCCTCGTTGCAGGCCCCCACTTCTTCTGGTGCACTTTGTTGCTGTAGGTGATGTGCTGATATCATGAAGTAGTATGCTGATTATATAAAATGAGCACTGGGAAAGTAACAAATGAGGAAATGATTGCAATTGTTCAACAAAATGATTAGTAACATGAAGGTCACATGCCATAAATCTTTGTAATCATTCTTAGGTGTTCTGTGCAACATGAATGTGCTAATTTTGTTGAACCCAATTTCTGGATAAGCGCAAGTGAAGGAGTGAATCAGTGCCCTTCGATGACCATAATACCCTCAGAAATAAACATTGACGAGGAGAATCAGGTATGTCAAATGAGAACAGCATTGTATGCATGACTAGAAATCATAGATCTCATTCAGTGGGAGTCCAGTGCTAGATAATTAGAAGCCATTGACATATTGCCATGTTACTACCCCTGGAAATGGAGATATAATTGGCTCTTTAAGCACTGGTATTTAGCAGTATGAAGGTTTCTAAGTAAAGCTGCCAATCCATTCAAAAATATTTCATATTAAGGACCAAGTAAAAGCGTTGGGAGTATTTCTATGTTTATGAGAAATAAATAATGTTTTCTAAACCATCCCTTTTCTCAGTTGAATAATAAAGAGTTGTCTCACATACTATACTGTACATGCTTGATGTTTTTTTAAAAAACACACACATAAGAACAAGGCCAAGCATAAACAGTAGGCGGGCTTAAAACGACTACAAAAGGCTAACTGTTTTGAATTATGGAAATAAAAGACTACAGTTTCACAATTCAGCAACAGATAAAAATTTCATTAATTTTAGTGCTCAGAATGGTCTCTTATTTTTTTCCAGTCTATTTGTAATGTAATTTTTCAAGGTTTCTTTTTAGTGAAAAAAGTTGAAAAAGTCTTTAAAAAAATGCCATCATGCAGTTTTGAGAGTTGGTTATTTGAGCTTTGTTTGCATGCTGTTATATTAACACAACCAGTAAAAGGAAGTTAAAAAGAAAATATATCACAAGTCAGGAAGAGAAATTAAGTAACTTTCTGGACTCACATTAAGATGCCACAAACTCAGTACTGCAATGCCTTTCAGTGGATCAAATTCTGTACATGCTTTTAAGTCTTGTAAGTCTCTTCATCTTTTGGCTAACTTGTAGAGGAATTATTCTGAGCAAAGTTTGGGTGGACCAAAGATCATCACTATTTGCCAGTAAATTCTGTAAGAGCTTTGCTTGTCTTCCAGAAATCAAAATATTCCTATGAGATAGAGGATTAGTTTAATGTAAGAGTCAGTCAAGAACGTAACTATTTGTCTTAGAAACCACTATCCCTAGGGCTGCTGAAGCAACTAAATGAGTAAAAATTAAAAAAAATTAAACCAGCAAAATATATATATTTTGAAGGTTCTTTTTTAGGACCAGAGAATTATTTTTTCTTTAACAGAGCAGACTTGGCACTTCAGCAACATTATATGAACTTAAATGTTTCAAATTAATTCATGGTGCCTTCCATAGTGAAGAGCTTTCTCTCATAAAGCAGAATTGTTTTCTATTAGTATGTCAGTAGCCAGACCTTTCTGTTTTTTGAGATGTAGTCTCTACTCAGCAACCTGTAGACATCCTTCAATAATATTGCTCTAATATTGTGACTGGCAAATATAGACTCTGAAATATAATGTCAGTTACCTCAGAAACTGACCCAAATTGCAAAGGTAGCTTCAAAGCAGAATTGAAAGCACAAATGCTAGCCAGATGTCATGCCTCCGGGAGCTTCCCAGGCATGTTAGATTAAATTGTTGTGGGACTACAGGGGCAGATTAACTGCTAGCTTCTCTCCCCACCTAAAAATAAGCATGCATATCCTTGGGACAGTAGGCTGTCCAAGAGAAGTGGTATTAATTTTATCAACTTCTAAGACCCCTTTTTGCTATCCACACTCAAAGATATTAGAGAGCCACACCCAAAGAAACTAATTACCTGCGCCACCCCAGATATTTCTCATCCTGCAATCGTGGATCCTCAGGACACATTTACATCTCTCGTTCTACCCTAGTGGAACAATCATGATTATTTTTTTGATTCCTGGGAAATTTCTGAGGTCCCAACTGGCTTTTTCTTCACTCCAAGAGACCCATCACATGCCTTCTAGTTTCTTGGTCACACACAAAAATCACGTCAGGCATAGAATCATAGAATCATAGAGTTGGAAGGGGCCAAACAGGCCATCTAGTCCAACCCCCTGCTCAACGCAGGATCAGCCCTAAGCATCCTAAAGCATCCAAGAAAAGTGTTGTTCAACCTTTGCTTGAAGACTGCCAGTGAGGGGGAGTTCCCCACCTCCTTAGGCAGCCTATTCCACTGCTGAACTACTCTGACTGTGAAAAATTTTTCCTGATATCTAGCCTATATTGTTGTACTTGTAGTTTAAACCCATTATTGCGTGTCCTCTCCTCTGCAGCCAACAGAAACAGCATCCTGCCCTCCTCCAAGTGACAACCTTTCAAATACTTAGAGGGCTATTATGTCCCCTCTCAACCTCCTTTTCTCCAGGCTGAACATTCCCAAGTCCCTCAACCTATCTCCATAGGGCTTGGTCCCTTGGCCCCAGATCGTCTTCGTCGCTCTCCTCTGTACCCTTTCAATTTTATCTACATCCTTCTTGAAGTAAGGCCTCCAGAACTGCACACAGTACTCCAGGTGTGGTCTGACCAGTGCTGTATACAATGGGACTATGAGGTCTTGTGATTTTGATGTGATGCCCTTGTTGATACAGCCCAAAATGGCATTTGCCTTTTTTACCGCTGCATCACACTGCCTGCTCATGTTTAGTTTACAATCCACAAGTACCCCAAGGTCTCGTTCACACACAGTGTTACCTAGAAGCGTATCCCCCATCCAGTAGGCATGCTTTTCATTTTTCTGACCCAGATGCAGAACTTTACACTTATCTTTATTAAATTGCATCTTGTTCTCATTTGCCCATTGACAACAACTCTTTGAGTGTGGTTCTCTAACCAATTCCCTATCCACCTAACTATCTGAAAATCCAGACTGCAGTCCTTCAACTTATCCATCAGAACATCATGGGGAACCTTGTCAAAAACTTTACTAAAATCCAAGTAAAATCCAAGCATATTGTTTTAGGGGCCAGTGTGCCAAACCTTAGCTTGAGGTTACAATTTTCCTATTTAAGCTGAGCACTGGCATCCATCTGTGTGAGTGTTTTCTTGGTGCCCCACATATGCTACCTGCTTGTGTGTACGCTACTTTACTTCTCAGAGATCCTGTTTGTTCTTTTTAGATCCAAGGATTTTTTCATGTTGTGATGATAGCTATAATGATAGATATAATACTCCTCTGTTCCTCTTTACTCCCATTCAACCCTGCTTTCTTTAGTTTAAATTCTTGTTTGTTTCAATTGATTATTAGCGTGCTTGCTTTGTACCTCCGTTAAAATTCCCCTCAATAAAACCAGTTAAATTTATTTTGGATGGTTTCAAGACTTTCTAAGGAAATAACCCCTTAGTTTGAACTGGTGAATATCCTGTGGTTACATTCTGGCCAGCTAAATTCCCCATTCTAATATATAATTTGGGTAACAAGTAGTGCCAGTGTGGTGATGTGAAATGAATTCCGTAACCTGCCTCTGTACCTATTGAACAGTATTATCTTTGTGTATTTCTGTTCATCTGCTGTAAACTATTGCTTGTATTTTAATTGGAGCATCAAATCAGGACCTGGGAGACCTGAGTTGAAATCCCTGCCCTACTGAGAACCTCACTAGACCCAGCTAGGCCCAGTCACTCTCTCTTGACCTAAACTACCTCACTGTGATGCTCTGAGGATACAGTGTGAAGGAAAGAGCCATGTGTGCTGATTCGAGTTCCTGCAGTAAAATCTGAAAGTTGGACGAGTATCTAGGAGACCCTTGAGTCGCCACTCTTCCATGGAAGTTTACTGGGTGACCTTGATCACACATTCTCAGGATTGTTGTGGGGATAAAATGGAGGAGAGGAGAATGATGTAAGCCACTCTGGGTCTCCATGGGGGATAAAGCACAGACTATAAATGTAGTAAGTAAATGAAGGAATAAGTACATGACCTTTATAAAAACCAATCCGTTAAAAGTACTCATTCCAATCTATGTTCATTTTCTTTTCTTTTTAGCACATGAATAAGCTTCTCTTCTTTTTACTGAATTTATTTGTGCATTTTGTATTTGGTCTGAAATGGTTCATCAAAGCTGCACTTGAAGAAAACCACGGGTTACTCTTTGCCTATAATTTTTTCCTATTGCTGTCTCATGCAGTGTGTTAGCAGAACTCTGGCTCCTAGGGAAACTCAGCACCCATTCCCCTCATTTTGAGGAGAAAATCTGCATTTGGTGGCAACTTACAAACACTCAATTTTTTCTCCTACCCCTAGCATTCTCTTCCGCCCTACACCAGCTTGGTGTAGTGGTTAGGAGCATGGACTTCTAATCTGGTGAGTTGGGTGTGATTCCATGCTCCCACATATGCAGCCAGCTGGGCGACCTTGGGCTCACCACAGCACTGATAAAGTTGTTCTGACCGAGCAGTGATATCAGGGCTCTCTCATCCTCACCTGCTCACAGGGTGTCTGTTGTGGGGAGAGGAAAGGGAAGGTGATTGTAAGCTGCTTTGAGACTCTTTTGGATAGAGAAAAGCAGCATGTAAGAACCAACTCTTCTCCTCCTCCTCCTCTCTTGACTATCAGTCTAAAGGCAGCCTAAATACTCCAACCCAAGGTTCTCAATTTGGAAATTAAGTAGGGTTGGCCACAGTTTATACTTGGATGGGAGACCACCAAGGAAGACTTGGGTTGGTGTGCAGAGGATGACAATAGCAAACAACCTCTGCTCATCTCTTACCTTAAAAATCCTGTGTGGTAGCTGTTAATTGGCTGCACTTCATTATTATTAATTTATTGTTAATTTAACAATAAATGGACTGTAAACCTTAACTAATAAACTAAATAAAGATTTAAGCGAAATAAACTTTCTTCCATGTAACCATTGTTTGAATAACTGTATGGATAAAGTCACAAGTCATACTGTGACACCTTAGAGGCTTCACAGATTTGTTGCGGCATGAAAGTTTTTTTCAGCTGCTTACTTAGTTTCATCTGCTGACTTAGTCTATTCAAGAGATATGATAAAATAGCCTACTGCCCACTAAAATTTATGCTATGACCCATTTGTGGTATCAGAGAGGGAAGAAAAGCAAGAATATAGGCATTTTATTTATTTAATATAGACTACTAATACCCTGACTTAAGTGGGTAGCCTTGTTGGCCTGAAGTAGCACCACAAAATTTGATTTCATTTGCACCTTTAAGACCTTAAAGGTGCTATTGGAATCAAATTTTGTTTTCTCAAACTTAAGGCTGATAACAAAACAGCAACACTATAATGACACTTAGGTTTGGGTCCTATGAATCCTTGTGTGTTATTCTCTGTTACACAGCATACTTCCTCTTCTGGTAAATGGCCAGAGCTCATTGGAAACCGTTGAACTTGGTCTAGCAGCAGCAGAAGAGTTGCTTTTATACCTTCTTTTCACTACACGAAGGAATCTCAAAGTAGCTTACAATTGCTTTCCCTTCCTCTCCCCACTGGGAGGTAGGTGGGGCTGAGAGAGCTCTGAGAGAAATGGTTCTCTGACGGTGACTAACCCAAGGTCACCCAGCTGGCTGCATGTGGAGCAGCAGAGACTCAAACCTGCCTCGCTAGATTAGAAGCCGCTGCTCTTAACCACTAACCAAGAGCAGGAGGTGCCCTTCATGGCAGAGACGAACATGTATGGAACTTGTTCATAGAATCCAAGTGATTCTTATTTATTTTTGATTGGTTAACTAAGTCTTGACACTCAGCTCATGTGGATAAAAGAAACTCCCATTCATTTTAAAAACTGTGAGAATGCATAGTGCCCAAACTGATGTGGATTTTGTGTGGCAAGCAAGTTCTTGGGCTCATGTTCAGAAAATTCAGGCATACTCTTTACATCTGGAAGGCGTGATATGCTATGCTCCTAGGGATGAGGGCAAGCTTATTTACTATTCAAGTCCTTCTTTGTGGTCGTATATGTATAATTTATGTGGTCTATTTCAAGCCAGCCTTTGTACTAATTTATATATTTTTACATATAGTAATCTGGACAAAAATGATACAAAATCGAAAAAAAGTGAATTAACAGCAAGCTTTTCACCTTAGGCAGCTACTCAATGCAGTTTAAAAATCCTTTACTGTCTCCTTTTTTTGTCCATATTTAGGCCATGATAATCCAGATACATGGGAATATTCCAAATTTGAATGGAATGAAGATGTCTTGCGATTATGGGAATGGAGTTACCACGCTAGCTACTGCAGCTAAAGTACCTGCTGATTCCTGGAACCAGTTTGTTTATTGCAATTTTCTTCCCAGAGACAAATATCCAACTTTCCCCTACACTCAAGGTATGTAGCAGGGAGAAGTATTAGCATACTGGGGGGTGGGGCGAGGGGTGGGATTGGTTGTCAGATGAATATTGCAGATGAAATACCAGCTTTCCCACAAAGTTATTCATATTCAGTAAAGTTGAGGCTATGCAGTGGCAAGCTTGGTGTGGTGGTTAGAGAATGCCTGGCCCAGGTTCAAATCCCTGCTGTGCCATAGAAGCTCACTGGGTGGCCTTGGGCCAGTCATTATCTCAATCTAACCTATTTCACAGCATGGATGGTATAGGTTAACATGGATGGAGGATGATGTGGTTAAGCCTCTTTGTGTCTCAGCTGGAGAGAGAAGCAGGGTATAATTATCTATCTAAATAAATAATAGATGGAATGTATCAGTCAATGTTAGGATTGCTATTGTAGTCCGGCACCTATTGTGTTTGTGTTTGGATATGAATTTTGAAGTGTGCTTTTGTAGCTTCCTTGGTTTTGATTTGTATCCTATGAATTCTGCACTAAAAATTCCAAATTCATTCAAAATCCAAAATGTTACCAGAAGAAAAGAAAATCTGCAACCATTGGGGAGGAATGTTGTTTCTAAATTATGAAATTTCAGGGTGACAGCTATTTCCTGTAGATGCATGATATCAAATTTCTACCTTTGTCAAAAGGAGAAAACCATAAGTTTTTTTATATTGACTGCCCGCCAGGCTTTTTAGCACCTTCACTAGTCATGACAGTTGGTGCCCTATCTGTTGACCTAGCCATTGTGATCCATGCAGTGGTCACCTCCAGACTGGATTGCTGTAACTCACTTTACATTGGCCTACCCTTGAGACTTACTCAGAAACTCCAAATGGCCCAGAAGGCAGTGGCACTGGTCCTTACAGGGATGCCATGGAGAGGTCATATACAGTCTGTGCAGCTGCACTGGCTCCAGATTGGAGACCCAATCATATTCAAGGTTTTGGATCTTACCTTCAAAGCCCTCAACAGTCTGGAACCCTCGTATCTTTGGAACGACCTCTCTACCCCTCAAAGGGCTCTGAGGTCTAGTGATCAACATCTACTTGGGGTCCCGAACCCTAAAGAGATCAAATTGACCTCAAGCAGAGCCAGAGTCTTTGTGGGCCTGGCTCCAACCTGGTGGAATGCTCTGCAAAAGGATACCAGAGCCCTGCAGGCCCTATAACAGTTCCGCAGGACATGCAAGGCAGAGCTGTTGAGCCAGGCATATAGTTGACACCCAATAATTAAGATCTGATCTCTAGAAGACCTCTCTGCCTGAATCTGCATCATCTGAGCAGTCAACAACTTTACACAATGCCCTCTCCAGTCCTGGACTAGGATTTTAGAGACAGCATCGGTATAGGTTATAGCCTAGATTTTAATGTAAACTTGGTTTTAAATGGCATTTTATACTGTATGATTTTTTTTAATGATATGATCCTCCCTGAGTCACTGGAATACAAATTTTAATAAATAAATATGCCCTAATCTGTATAGCCCAGGATAGCTCAATATCATCAGATTTTGGAAGTTTAGGGTTGATCCTGGTTAGTATTTGAATGGGAGACCACCAAGACAGTCCAGGGTCTCTACACAGAGCCAGCCAGTGTTAAATATCTCCAGTTAGTCTCTTGCCTCGAAAACCACATGGGTTGTCACGTGACTTCACAGCAAAAAGCCCCCCAAACCCTGAGCATCACTGACAACTCTGGTTATCCTCAGAGCACCTGACTCTAGTGTCCCTCCCAGATGGCAGCCTGAGAAAGCACCTTCTTAATTGTGCTACTGAACCTTCGGAACTCCCTTCCCAGGAAGATTTGTCTGTGATCATCGGTCATTGACTTCCACCAGCTTTTGCTTAGTGTGCCCTCACTCTTCTTACACACTCTGCTTATGTGTGTGTTGCATGTTCAGTTTGTTAGAAATATTGTATATGTATATGTATATACTTGTATTTTAAACATTGTTTCACCAGTTTGTTTATTTATTTACATTTTAATTTATATACCACCGTTCTTGGAAATACCCTCTCACAGTGGTTCACAAGTAAAGCGATAAAAATTACAGCATGAAACCCCTAAAATCCCCATATAGACAAATGGATGGCATCATAACCTGAGTCTTCAACCCTCCTAAACTCCCAAAGTTCAGCCCTGTAGATCAGCCCCTGGGCCTATGCTGATGTCCCTGGGCCTGCTAACATCCCATGTTAGCAGGAGTTCAGACAGCCTGACCATAATGTTAGAAGTAGCCTCAGCCTCCCAAAATGATGGGAGCCGGGAGCTTGATCTTAGAAAGCAGGGTGGGATCCATGGCTGATAAACTCCGATTCACCATCCTGGCCTCAACCAAATGCCTGGCAGAAGAGCTCCATCTTACAGGCCTTGCCGAACACAGAGAGTTCAGTCAGTTGAAATGTTTTAATATTTGCTGCCTTAGGGACTATGCTCTGAGTGGGAAAGTAGGATAAAAATGTTTTAAATAAATAAATAAATATTTATTTGTTGAAATTCAGTTGCCTTGTTTGGATAAGTAGTTTATAGCGGTACTTTTAAAGAAACAGAATCCAATGTATTACCTGTGAGAGAGGGGAGGAATTCTGAGGTTTGTCCTCCATTGGAGGAAAACCAGCAATTTCGTGAACTTTTTTTCCTTGAAGCATTTATCTTAGCTTGACAGCATGAGCAAAGAACAATACAAAAGCAACTCTCTTGTGATGTAGTATCTTTGGGCTTCCTTTTTCTAGACCATGTGGTTGTTCAAACTGCCGTGAGGGTCAATGGCAAAAGCATTGTGTGGGCCAATTTCACCATCTACGACTGCAAGAGAACCGGAAGCATTTACCCAAAGACAGCGTAAGTGATCCCACGGCCTGTTAAGTACAGTGGAGAGGAGATGGCAGGTTACTGACAGACAGTAGACGGTTTGTCTAAAATTTGCATCAGATTCTGGCACTGGAAAACCAAATCTATCTTGTATTTCAATATTGGTAGAGGTGAGTGATTTACCCAATGCCAGTCTTAAAAAGTGTATTTTCAACACCCAGGAGCCTTGATTGTAGTGGGTTAACTAAGCAAGAGCCACTTCGTTGTCAACCAGATATTTTAGGCCCTGGGCAGGATTTGGCAGGGAAGACAGTGCAGCTTGCCAGGGATTTGCAGAGGAAGGGTCTTAGTGCATTTTAGACCATCTGGACATTTTGATGGTTTTTGGCATTTTTTCCCTCAAGTTTTTACAAACATGAATAATATATTTTTTTAGCTTGAAAGCTAAAAGTTAACCCTCAGGACTCTGTAATTATCAGAAGAAAAACAATCCCTATTTAAAGACAAGCCCGTCTTCTCCGTAGCAGAAAACAGTGGCTTGGATCCAGTTATGTGTGAGCTGAAACATAAGTGGATTTAGTGCAGTTCTGCTTCTATAGGGAGCACTTTCCTCCCCATATATTATAGTACCCAGGAACTGGTTGCAGAAGAACTCGCACAAGCAGATGCATTAAATGTGATTTGGTGCCGTTGACTGCAACAGTCTTTTAAAAATGTTTTCACTTGCACAAGAGTTCTGGGGCAAGGGGAAATTTTGCACTAGACCCAGCTTAGTGTTTGGGGAGGCAGTGAACATACTGAACCAGAAGCCTATCTAATACAGATTTGTGAAAATAAGTAGAGTGTTCCTAGCATTTGTCCTCCTCACCCCCAACATCCTCCTGTCATTACTCCTAGAAGTTATCCCTCCCACTTGCATTCACATCTTGTTACCAATCATAGATAGTCACTGCTGACAGAGGAAGTCTGAGATGTATTGAAATAATATGACTTAAGGGCAACTTCAAGAGCTAAAGATGAGTAGATTCCCTTTGAAAACTGCTCTCTTTGGAAGTCTTCCCACCTATAAGTGAATCTAGCTAGCCATGTTCTTGTGATTATGGGAAGGGAGATGCATATTTTAGGAAGCAACTGTAAAGGACAGGAGAAGGCAGTTTTGGAGGTGCCCAGATTGAATGGTATGGTATTGGAGAAGGCATAAAGGACAAATGATTGTGTAGAATTAATTGGCTAGGAAATCGATCCACCCTTGTTACAAGACAACCACTTAACATGCTAATAGCATAATTTTCTGCAAGTGCATGATGAGGAATGTTTTGTGTCTGCAAGAATGCCATTCTAGTTCATAGGTGGCCTTGTTAGCTAATTGGAGGAATGTTACATAAGGCCCACACTTTACCTCCTACAAGCCTCCTCTTTTTTAAAAATAAAAGTTGATGTTTTTCATGTCTCTAGTGAGCAAATTGGTCCCAGAAACATTCAGTTACCCAGGATGACCACATTTTTAAAATGCTGGCTTTAGTGGGGCTTGTTTGGGAATAGCAGCAAGAGTCTCACCAGAAAAGAAAAAGCATTTGTGGATAAATGGGCAACTGCTTTACTAAACAAATCTTGGCTACCATCTTTCAGTCTATATATGTCCAGTTCTGAGGTTTAAAGTATAATTAACAGAAACAGACACATTGTACATGTTCTCTAGTTGCATCCCATATGTTTTCTGAGCTGCACAAGAGTAAGCATATATCCCTCTGGATTTAATCACCTCTTGGAGTGCTAGTTCTGCCATGTGAAACTCAGTATAGATTGGAGGAGTTTGCTAATGCATCTTGTCAGATGCATTATGGTAAGTAAAAACCACCCTACCAAAAGCCACTGTAGTTACCCAACACCATGTGTATGAAAGGATCCACTCACAGGCTGTAAAGGAAAAGGGTAATTTTTACATCCCATGTTAGCAGGAGTTCAGACAGCCTGACCATAATGTTAGAACTAGCCTCAGCCTTCTCTTTAGCTGCGGGTAAAATATGAGGAGGGAGAGGGTGTCGATAAGGGTGTCTACTCAAAGCCAGTTTTATTCACAGCCTTTTAATAATGAAATTACCCCTCTTAGCTTGAGAAAGAACTAGTCTCTGCAAATGTCATTCCTGAAAAACAGAAGATAATGAAAGTAGCTCAAAAACAGATGTGGCATGAATAAGTGACTGGTTAATGTATTAAAGTAGAATGACAGAAGAACCCCCCCTCACACACACAAAAAAAGTGAAGTCTAGAGTCTTCTGTGGGTGGACTTGTCAGAAAACCATAACAAATGCAGTCCTGTATTGGCTGCTTCACTCAAGAGAAGTATCTGCATGTAAACTGTGCTAAATGAGTAAACATATGCCTCTTCTATGTGTTTCAGGTGTATCAGTTGCCTCTCAGCCAAATGGAAGTGTTACTGGTGCACTCAAAGATATACCTGTGTCTCCAATGCCTCGGAGTGTGAAGGTTCAATACAGATGAATGTAAGGCATATCACACTGCTACTTGTTCATTTGGTCCTCTTAAGCAGTGGTCCCCAACCTTTTTATCACCAGGGACCGGTCAATGCTTGACAATTTTGCTGAGGCCCGGGGGGGGGGTAGTCTTTTCGTCACCGCCACCTAAGCCCCTGCTCTACTTGCTTTCCCGCTTGTGCCCCTGAATTCCCGCAGCCCACTAGGGGGCGCTGCCAGCAGCAGCTGCGCAGTGTCACGCCAAGGGGGAGCCCCAGTCATGGTGGCTGCTGGAGAGCACCAAAGGTGAGCCGGCGGCAGAGTGGCAGGGCAGCCCCCAAGGCTGCAGCCAGGGAAGAGGACGAAGAGGAGCTGCGGCCCGGTACCAAATGATCCACAGACCGGTACCGGTCCCCGGACCGGGGGTTGGGGACCACTGCTCTTAAGTAAGATGCCTCTCTTTCTTATGATTCAAGTGGGTAGCCGTGTTAGTCTGAAGTAGCACAACAAAAATAGAGTCTAATAGCACCTTTAAGACCAACAAAGATTTATTCAAAGCATGAGCTTTTGAGTGCTTGCACTCGAAAGCTCACTCCTTGAATAAATCTTTGTTGGTCCTAAAGGTGCTATTGGTCTCCTTTTTATGGTTTCCTATCACCTCAGTGGCTGTGTGACTGTCAGTAGGAAGATGTGGACTCTGAAGTGCTACTAATATGAATTAAATGGTTTATTGGAAGAAATTACTGCACATTAAGCTACAAAAGCAAATGGTAAACTGAATCAGAAGCATGATACTAAATTCATATTTTAAAAACTGAATACAAATCACAGAAAGAAGTAGAGGGCTACAAAAAAGAATATGAACCAATAAACATGCAGTGCATAAGTATGACCGGGTGTGATTCTCTGAGTGTGCCTTTCATTATTCTTACGTGGGCAAACAGAGGATTACCTGGGTCAGTGGAAAGCATCAGTCCCCAACATTACCAGTTAAATGAGTTAGGTAGGAAGTGATCTGAAAGACCTCTGCTTGAGAGCCTGGAGAGCTGCTACCTGTCTGAGTTGAAATTGATCTTGATTGTGTGATTTAGTTTAAGACAGCTTCATGTTACAGCCGCCTCCTAAAATACCAGACATTGGTCATCAGCTGGTCAAGTTTGCCAGTAGTTTTAGCATCGCCACTGATGGTACAGAACAGAGTGTGCATCCAGTGGCACCTTTAAGGCCAACAAAGCTTTATTCTGGGTGTAAGCTGTCATGGGCACACCCTCAGCTACAAATGGGTCTGAAGACGTGTGTGTGCACACAAAGTTTATACCCAGAATAAAACGGGTTTTTAAATAAATAAATGCTTGTATTTAATTAAAGTATTCAGATTTCCTGATTCAGCAGGCTTCATCCCTTGGTACTTAATTGCCATTCTGAATTGGAGTAATGTATTTATTTCCACATAGCTTACAGTGCTTGGATTTATGCAGTAGAATAAGTCTAGCAATACTTAAAAAAAAAACTAGTCTGTTGCGGGACATTAATAAAATGGTGCCTAACAAGCTATCAGCAGTGAAATCACCACAGGAACAGCTAATCACCTTTATCCCAAATGAATCTCTTAATAACAGAATCTTCAGCAATTTGGTTTTTAAGTTTAAACTGAAGTTAAATTAAATAAATTGGTTTTCTAGAAAACAATATACCAGGCTTTTATACTTTAAATTAAATACTTCTTTGGCACTGTAGTTCTGAACCTTTTTAAAATGTACTGAGTCATAAATTATCCTCATTTGTTTTCTTCAGCAAGGATCTTGGTCTTTGTGTTATTATTTTACTTGTCAGTCACATCCCTCGCATGAAAATGAAGTACAATCCATTGCCTTCAAAGGGAACACAATAAAATCAGAGTCCAATAGCACCTTTAAGACCAACAAACATTTATTCAAGGCATGAGCTTTTGAGTGTAAGCACTCTTTCTCAGACTAATTTCAGCAAAGGGAACAGTTTGCTGTGTCTACTTCCTCCTTTGGTCCTCAGCTCAGGAGAGGGAGCTCCAGAACAAGTTTCATCTTCTTTGTGTCCTGCTGCTCAGTTTACCTCTTTGTAAGGGGTCTAGCAGATTTGGCAGGTATGTCTTCCTGTGCCTGGCCTGATGAGGGCTTGATAGGCCTTTCAGAACTGCCACAACCACCTTTCTCATGGGAAGAGTGGGAAATGTCTCCAACCCCATGCAGCATCACTCATGGTTCTCTTGGCTCCATGTATCCTGGGGCAGATGCCAGGACAACTGCCCTGTTGACAGCAACAAGCCAGAAAGTTGCCCACCTTCCCCTCAGGAGAGACCTCTGTTGGGTGTTTCTGGATACAGCAGCCTCCTCTGTCAAACAGAAGTCAGCTGCTGAAGTTCTTTTCCTGCCTTGGCCTCATTAAGGATGCCAGATCCCTCTTCTCTGGTGCTGTGGGTGGCAGGTGGAAGGAACCCCATCTAGAGATCAGATGGGTTCAGTGTAACATTCTTAAACACAGGTCTTTCTGTGTGAGAACCACATGGATACATAAAAACTGGTTGTGAAATTGTTCTGGTATATTAAATTGCCCTTGAGAGACATGACGTCTTATTTGGTAGCCCACGTATAAACCTTTTTTGGATGGAGAGTAAAGCCTTCTCATGACCTGTTTTTGGCTCTGACAACCAGCAAAGGACTTGTGTTCCTTCTTCTACACAAATTATAATCCACGTCTTATTAAAAGAAAAATTTTAGTGAGCTCTTGGGAGTATCCACAAAGTGGGAGTTACTGTTCATTTGTATTACACATTATCATTGAGTTTGTATAAAGACAATAGAAAATTGTTAATTGTGCACCTTTTGTATACCTTTTCTAATTGTAAGATTATCTGTATACCTGTTCTGTTTGTATAATTATTTTGATATTTGACGATTAGTTAGTTTAGCAATTTACCAACCTGAATGCAACATGTTGTGCCTTCACATTCATGCTTATCATGGTCCAGTGTCAACTGATGTCACTCAAGTCTGAATGGGAGATAGGTTGCGAAGATAGCCTTACACTGTTGTAGATGATTAGGGCTGGGCTATCATTTTGTCTATTTTGATACTGAGACTAAAGGAAAAAAGAACTGACTTGATGGCTAACAAAGCAGCATAAACTTCTTCAGGCTGTGCTTAATTTATTCTGTATATATATGAAATGGACCTAGTGACCAGGAAGTATTTGAAACAGGGGCACCCCTTTCCCCCCCACACACACCTTTGTGACCCCTAATGCAGGGCTCTCATTTTAAATGGAAGTCCAGCCCTGTATAGCAAATGTCACAATGATTATTTAGTAATGTGATGTGATAAACCCAATTCTGTCCATAAGCCATGCTTCTTAATGCTTCTCTAGATTTTGTAGCAGGAATAGAATTTATAGTCTCTGGATAGGGAATAGATTTGCCACCGCTCAGTACTAATCCTGTGCTGTTAGCAGCCAGCAGCAGAGATCTGCTTTTAAGGAAGGTCTGTTAGATGTGTCCAGAGGCCTCTTCACAGCAACAGGCATGGATTTAAAATTCGATTAAATAGAACTCTGGGTCCTATACCAGCTGTAGCACGTCAGGAATAACCTAAACCCAGCTGTGTTGGCACAAATTGCTGGGGATTGCAGTTATTAAGCACCTTTCCAGCTTGATCTGAATAATATACATGATAAGTAAATGTTTCTGGAAAATGTTGTAGGAGAAAATATTGTGGTTTTAAAAGCCACAGTAAGGGCTCAGCAGTGTATCTCATTATCCTTGTAGAGACACAGATCATAGCAAAACTATCAGGCATGTACTAGCTCTTTCACAATGTTGATTATCACAGATGCTATGCTAACACAGTCACAGATGCTGCACCACAGCATTCATCCTGAGGTTCAAATGGGCGGTACTTCTGTGTTTCTATATAATAAATAAACTAGGACAGCATTCCAATTCTCAGTGCCCGAAATTTACCAGTCAAATATGAAGAAAGCCTCTTGATTTCATTCTTTATTTTGGAAGTGAATTTTTCAGGTTCTCCTGAAACAATATATTCAGGATAGAGTTGCCTCTCCTCAGACATTGGCCAACCTTAGTTACTGTAGGGTCGATTCTAGCTGCTGTTAGGCTGGTCCCTGAGGATGATATCTATCTAAAGGTGGCAGTTATTGACAAGGAAGACTGGCAGTAGATATCCTCAAGCAAACTCAATTCTTTGATTTCTTCACACAGACTGATTCCCAAAGGCAGAAAAAAAGCCAGGCCGGTGCCTGTATGGCAGCAGGGCTAATCCCCACTGCCACACGACATCGGCATCAGCCTGATCCCATCCTGTGTTTGGCGGGCTTTAGGCCCTCCATTGCCCATAGCGAGGGAATGTGGATGTTTCAGTGTTCCCCAGTCTGCCATAGGGGCCAACAGGGCCTATCTAGCCTCAGGCCGATGTAGACAGGGAAGAGCTGGACCTTCCAGGCTTGGCTCCTCCCCTTCCTACAGCATCCCAGAGGGAAAAGAAAATGTTCCACTTGGCTGCATAGCTTTGTGGTGCCACAGTGCCAAATGGGGCAATTTTTATTTGCGCTAAGGTAGGATTGTGTTGTAATGCAATCCTACCTTCATGCAAATAAACTCCTCCTCCCACCTCCCCTCACGCGGCAGAAACTTTCCACCCCAGCTGCATTGTGGAGATGGAGAAATACAGGGCAGATGTTATGTGCTGTGGAAATAGGTCCCCCAGGGGGACACAGGAAGCAGCGGTGCATGATGCCCCATTGCAGGGAACTGCCGGTAGCCCGGAGTAGGCGCCACTGTGGGAAATTGGTCACAAGAGCTTTGACCCAAAGATGAATCTGGGAAAAGTCATCCCTCTATACAATCTCTTCCAGTTTGTATTTACAAATGAATGTAATACAGATGAATGACAAGCCTTCAGCTGTCATGGCATTAGCTACAGTGCTTTCTAGATTATCCCCGAAAATAAGCAGAAGTCACTTGGCACCTTAAATAACAACAACATCATCGCATATGGTGTTGTCACCTTCTTCTGTAAGAATCTCATCAATAATACCTACTTCAAATGTTCTGTTTCTATGACAATGGCTTCATTTTCTCTGTTAGCTGTTGTCAGCAGCATGTTCCACTGTTTCTGTTTGCACTCACGTTCAACCTGTGACTCATATTCCACCTTTGGCACTGGAACTGTTGAAGTTACCATCTTTAATATGGCCTTGAGCCTTTGGAACACAAGACCTGATCAAAACTATTAATGATAGGATGTTTTGAAGATCATTAATTAATAGAATAGCCATAAATTTGAAGTGACTTGGTGGCCCATAGCATGCACACCAGTGCTTTCTTTGATTCAGATTACGCCACTGACTTTGAAAGAATTTCCATCTACTCAGCATTCTTCAGATTCAGCATTTTAGTTTGATTCTCCTAATACCTGATCATACTTCAGAACTTTCAGCAGACCACTTAGCAATTTATTTCTAAAGAATATTTTCTGTGAAGATCTATGACTCTGAGCTTTTCAAGATTCACTACCAATTTCCCAGCCCATTTTTTATTCATAACAGCGATCCCATGTACTCTTTCTGCTTTTAGCATTGTTAGTAATTCTTGGAACAAACTGCTCTCTCCTCATTTGAAATCCTGCAAACTGAAAAGCACAAACATGGTACAAGAACTGAGGGGTTCCTTCTTCTTCCAATATTCTACCCCAAAATATGCTGATACTCAAACAAGGGTGTAGTTTGCACGGGGCTTTTTACCCAGTCCCAGTTTGAATGAATCCCTCCCATCTACACTGAATTTGCATTTTGATTTTGAGTGCTTTAAATTTTCCCTCTGCAACATGCATGATTGATTCATGGTGACTTTACCTTTCCCCCACGATATTTCAAAAACCGCCATGAGTAAATGTGCAGCTCTCTGCTTTTTGGGAATTAGTCTCTCCAATGCTGTAGCAAAGCATTCTTCCCAGATTGGCCAGGGCGTCAGTTGAAAGTCTTCCTGCTTCCCGGTTCCAAGACTTGTCCTAAAGTGACTGCACTCCAGAAGCCCTAACTTCTCTCAGCAGAGATTTGCCTCTTGTTTTTCCCCCCTCCTCTGCTGTCTCCAATCCTCCCCCCCTTGTTCAAGAAAAGAAAGATGCTCCTGCTGCATTTGTCTCCCCCCCCCCATTCTAAGCTTCCCCAATCAAGTGCAGAACACTTCCTGTTTCAATGGGGGCGGGGTAGAGGAAGACCCGAGTTCAAATTGATCTGAATTCGGCAGGATCTACAATGGAAAATTGACAGTAAGTGCAGAATCAGCCAAGGTCAAGACAAGAAAGAAGCAGCTCCCATCCCATTCAGCTTCCCATGAGTAGAACTGTAAACTGGATTTAATGAACTCCCCAAATTATTTATTGGCTACCTTTGCTTTCTACAATTCTCATTGCAAAGTGTGCAGTGTGCATTACCAATGCTGTTTGTGGGAATAGGTTTACTCCTCCTTTAATAGTCTGCTTGAACAACAAAATAATATAATTATATTGTTCTAAGCTGAAAGGTTCTTGCTCAGAGAGGCCAGACCTTTCTATCCAAAGAAAAACACAAATATCCCTAAATAAAGATGTCAAAGGTTACTGAATATTGTGTACAGGATTATGTTGTGGAACTGCACAGATGTCCACTTGAATAATGTGATACATAAGTAACCTGTGCTGCTTAAAATACATATTTTTTTCTGAGCCAGGAATTATTCCCTTTATTTAGGAGAGAAGGCCAATAATTAAGGTTAAATTATTTACAGTTTACACAGCCTGTAGGGCTAAGGACTTCAGACTAGATCAGTGTTTTCAGAAATCTATCAGGCACACATGCATGTTTCCCTGGAAATTGTGTGTACACAGAGAAAAAAACCCATCCAAACGTCTTCAGACTTTCTTCTCTCTGAAAGCACTATTCACAAGACATCTGTCTTCTGTCTTAGTATTCTGTCCTAGTATTTCCCTTTTAGAAAAGCATATTTTCAGTGGCCCCTTGACCATAGTTTCACCTTTTCCAGCCCCTACAATTCTTGCACTGTCAGCTGAATGAACTGCCTAAACTATTGAAGATTTAACTAAGCAGATGAGTCCAAGACATCCAGAAGGGATCACCTCCAAAAGGCCTTGGCAAGGCTAATCCTGAAAGCCCTCTACTGACTTTTTATATACCTTTACATCTGTTTCTGGAATTAGTAAGAAAAAAAATGCTGTGGTGAAGTGGACTAAGAGAGACGGCCTTCAAGGTATTCATTAATCTGAAATTTAAAGAATGGATTTAGGCAACAGATGTTATTCCCTTAAAAATATTGGAGCAAGATTTCAAATGATGGATGCATTTTAATAGGACGACCGTGTCAGCAGGCACTGTCAGATGAAAAGTGCGCTTACCACAATAATACAAGCACACAAAGTTCTGCATCCATATAAGCATTTATTTGCATTCACAGATACATGTATAACACCTGGCTCTTTCCCCCCCGCATGTTACAGTGCCCCAGCATCTTGCCCATGGGGGAAACACATGTGTTTGACTTTTCTCAAGCAGTTGCTGCGGTTTTTTACTTGCATTTCTGCTTGTGCAAGAGCTCTAGTGCAAGTGGAAATTTTGTGCTGGCTCCAACTTGCAATTAATTAGGCAAGTGTTTATTTCATTGATCCAGTGTGCAGTAAAAGTTCACGCACACACCATTCGGTGCTTCCACCGAATGCATGTATTGAAGCTATAGCAGACATGTAACCCTTGGGAGAAAGTCTGTGGCTTCATTGGTGCAGCATCTGCTTTGGATGAAGTAGGTACTACGTTCAGTCCTCAGTATCTCAAGCGAAAAAGGATCAGGTAGTGAAATACCATAAGACCCCAGAGAGCTTCTGTCGATCAGAACAGACAGTACTGACCTTAATAGACTAATTATCTCAATATAAAGGCAATTTCATGTGTATATTCATTCACCTGAGCATGCTTAAATAATATTTACACATATCATTTAACATATATCTTAATTCTTGTATCAGTAGAATATGACATGGGAATCTTTACTGATTTGGGTGACAAGTTGCAGTGAAAGTGCCCAGATTGTGCCATTGTTTTGATTATATAGTAATTTTTGCCAGTTCAAAGTGCCAGTGAAGTTTGCTGAAAACAGGAATCCTGTGAGATTGGAGCTCTTTTCCTGCCTTAGTGGCTTATTTGTGACCTTAAATGAATCATTTAGCTTTCCCCTGGTTTTTATGCTCCCTGTTGGAAAATGAAAATCATATTTTTTCCTATCCTGCCTGCAAGAATTAATGCCTTTTAAGAAAGCTGCTTCATAGCACAAGATTAAAGATACTCTTAAATGCATGGTTATAATAGATTTCTAAAAGATTGAACATGAAATGTGGAAAAGCCATTTCGTTCTTAGCTGCTGAATATTTCAGGTACATTCAAGCAAACTAGACCTGCTGTGCAACTGAATGTACCAAGCTCATCCATCTAGAATGTGTTTACTGGGCTGATTAAACATCAGGATGTGTGGGCTAGCCTGCAATATGCTGCTAGTTTTCTTGGGTTGGTAACAAAAGAGAAGAATGTGGAAAAGGAGGTAGTTGAGAATCAGTAGCTTAAGATATTATTTGCACTGTGTGCCTGTTAATCATAAGACAAAATCAGAGGCCCTGTTTCATGAAGTTTTTTGCTCCCCACTCTCCCATCTTAACAATGTTTCGGGCCCCCCACTTCAGAAGAAGTGGATGTTTTTGCTATGGGAAACGGCAGCTGCTACCTTAAAGCAAGAAACCCACACTCTTCAGTGAGGCATTCGCCAAGGAAGGGTTGGGGGAGAGCTCTGTGCAATTATTTTAGTGCAAACACCAATGTTTTTGTGATCACTGGTTTTCCTTTTGACGCGACATTTGTCCCTCCCCCTCAAATGTCAATTGCTGTCCATTGTGCATGAAGGGGGTCACTGCTGACACAGAGTTCAAGGAACAGATGCTCCCCTATTTCCTTTAACACGAAGAGCAGCTTTGTGGGCAAGGTATAAAGATTTTCCTCAGCACTGAGTGGAATGGGGCAGACCCTGCTCACAAGGAGCTACACGTATGGATCCAAACCATGGAGAACTTTGGATTGCATTAAATGTTTTCTTTAGTTCTGAGGTCTTGACAAATGTTATTATATTAACCGTGTCCTTGCTTCTGCTGACAGCTGTAAAAACCGACTGTGTCCTGAGATACTACGTTGGTAATTCTTGATTCTAGGAGAACAGCCATTAATTTGCAGGAAACAGCTAATAGCATTTTCTGCGACTTAAGGAGATGGAAACGAAACAATAGAGGTGGCTCTGAAAAACCCTTTCTTTAAGCCCTTTCTTTCATTTCCCCGTTCCAAGAGATTCTGCCATCACCTCTTAGCCACCTTCGAATCTTTTTCCCCTCCCTCAGCAAAGGTTTAACAAGGAGAGAGAAGGTGGTGTAGAAATTATTATTAGGGAAATGAGCAGACTGAGTACAAGAACGGGTACATTATGGGTGCTTATGGCCTTTTCTGCTATGCAGCAGCAAATGCTGAAAAGTTCTGTTTTGGGCAAAATAAGGCTGTGAGTAAATTGGTCTTCTGCTGTTTGTTTTTCTAGCAACCAGAACTGGCTGCTTTGATATGCAAGGACATCCAATACTATATTCAGCTCCCTTCTGAGTCTCCTCTTACTCTTTTTGGTCACATTAAGGGTGGTGGGGGAGCATCGACCATACTTTCCCCATCCTTTCTTGATTTACTTCCCTCCTTGCATATCTCTGTAATTTAATCTCCACTGCTAAGCAGACCTGGAAGGTGTATGGTTAAGATCAATGTCCCGATAAACCCTAAAGCATGTTTTCTCCCCTCAGACAAGCACTTTAAGATAATTGAGAAGCCTTGTGGAGGGTCTTGGGAGGTATCTGGAGAGAGGCAGACACTGAGTGCAGAGTTGCCACTGCTCACAGGATCTGAGATATGGAAATGTTGGACAGTTTATCTTTTAAAGTGTTACAGGGGCCCAGTTCTTAAGTTGCCTTACTCTGGTATAAATCTGAAATCAAACAATGACAAGAGATCAGTCTTAGCACACTAAGGAACATAATGTTTCCTGAGTTTACCGGTGCAATCTGTTTATGCGCATCTAGTTTGCAGAGCAACTTTAAAGTTTACAATTTGGTCTGATCTGTTTTAGGGGGATTTTAAACTTTTAGACAAACAGAATGGCTACATCATAATGGCTGAGAATGTAAAATCAATATGTTTCTACCAGTTCTGGTAAAAATGTTGGAAGGAATGAGAAAGGACAAACTCTCAATGCTTCGATGTTGTAGGTGTAGTTATTGTCTGACAGGAGTATATAGCTTGCCTGGTTCTACTCCCTTCTATCATCTTGTCATGATAACCTTGTCAGGAAGGTTAGATTGACCAGTAAGCCCTTTGACCTTTGTGGTTGTAGGCTTCCCTAGCTCTAGGCCGACACTTTTAACCATTTCACCTTATACACCCCACTGATATTATAACAGCCTAGTGAGCTGTTGGGCACCCACAACATCACTCCGCAGCTCAATGGTAGAAAAGGAATGTCAGCATGACTTGTCCTTCCTTAGAGCTCTCATTTGTGCAGCCATTTGATGAAGATTTAAAAACAGCAATTGTCTTCCCCCCCCCCCATGGTTTACTACTTTATTGAAACCTCAGTGGCTTAAGGCAAGATCCTGCCAGTTTCATACAGCTTCTCCAAACTAGAGCAAGGAGAAGAAGACCTCCTACGTCTCCTTATCCCACTGCAGCATGCATAGTCACACTGTAGTACTGGAAAAAAGAAGAAACAATAATTGCTTGCTTCTCATCTCCACCTCTCCCTGCACTCTCCGGTGCCAAACAGGGCTTGGGAGACACTGGCAGTGTCTCTCACTTATGATGAGGTTTGGAGCAGATAAGAAACCACAGGAGTCTGTCATGATGTATCTTGTTATCTCCATAGCCTAGCACAAATGGAAAAAAAAATCTCTGCCTCTTCCCCAGGCTCTTCTTCTGTGCCCTGAAGTTTGAAAAGTGCTTTCTTCCTTGATGAGAGTAGCACACTTCCAGGGTTTTCAGTTTCTCTGCAATTTACTGTGTATCTTGTTAGTGTAATTTGGATCCCCTCTTTTAATGAAATAATGGATACAATAGCAACCACAGAATGGCAGCTGATGAGGTCATATGGCTTTGCTTTCAATTTGTGAACCATTTAATTTCACTGTGAAAAATCCCAGATTGATAATACAGTTGCTTGAAGTCCATAATTGTCATTGCTTATCCATAGCAGAATTTCTCAACCTTGTTTTTGTTTTTTGTTTTTTTTTAATGGCCCTGGAAGGGTTTTCTGAATCGGTGGGAGTTAATTATTTATATATATATATATTTTAATTTGTTAAATATTTATCAGGTGATATGACCATAAATGATCATGTCAACCTGCCCCCTATGTATACTATGTAGAACTGGATAGATTATACTTGTTGAATCTTAACTGATGTTGTAAAAGGAAAAGGCACAGACTTGTATCACTAAGTCTGTGCATCAAAGACTCAAACACAAGAATATGCTGTAAATGGGGAGTAATGATCATAAGCTCCACGATGACTTTATGAACTAACTGGCAGTGCCATTTTCATGATGCTGCTGTGTTAAAGACATTCCTTAGCCTCCCTGTTAACCATTTTGTTTGTTTGTTTGTTTCTGAAATACAGAAGAGTACTGATTGTCCACACATCATGTCTACCTCTGCAGCACCAGTGGCAACTGGGACTTCCCAGGACATCACCATTACCTTGAAGAATGCTGCTTTTGTAAAGGTAATTAAATAGGCCCTGTGGGAAAGTGTGCCTTAGCTTATCAGCATACTTTTGCACCAAAAGTCATATAATGGACCCTGTCAGTAAAGTAGCAATATCTGATTAGAAGCAAAATAAAGTCCGTTCATGACATTGAAAAAAAAACTTTATCATAACAGAAGAAATAGCTGTTATAACAGAGGACTTTAACAAAAAGTAATCACTCTGGCAAGTGGCCAAGTCTGGGTGGGCATAATATGAAGAAGAAAATATGCCTTCTATGCAGGCATTCTCTAGGGATCTGTTACATGTAATACAAGAACTTTCATGGGACTGGTGCAATAAGTAAATTTATAATATTGTAAAACTTCCATTTGAGCAGAATGCTTTAGGGGTCGGTGTGGAAATGTGCTTCACATACTTGAAAATACTTCTTCCATGTTTCACTCAATGAACTTTGCAAGTATGCAGTTCTCACATGGAGTACACCAACAGTCCTGAGCTTGGACAAAGCAAAAGCAATTTAAAAGCAGGGGACAAAATATGTGAGCAATTAAATCAAGGTCTGAGGTGCCATTAAAAAAAAAGAAAATATGTATTCTGTGCATATTTTTGACATGTGTGTTAGATTAGGTAACTAATTTTAGAGTTCTGGCTCCTGAATGCATTCAAGATATAGTCATAGACCATTCTCAAGTATCCTTAGACTAAAGGAAGCCAGGAATTAAGGACCTTCTGCTTTAGTATCTCTTCTGTTCTGTTCTTCCTCTGAAGCTTCTGAAAGAAACAGTTATGCAAGAGTATGAAAAATGTCAGAACACCTATAGTGGGATAGACCAGTGGTCCATTCTACCCACTATCTTCTCATCACCAAACATCTGGGTAAATTATGTTGATTCATAATCTGCTGATTATGGGAGCAATGCCTATCCCAGCCAGCAGGCAGTTGGCAGCATTCTGTACCAGTTCCACCTTCTAAGTTGTCTTCAAGGGCAGCGCCAGCCAACCTGGTAACTGTATAGGCTTGAATCCACTTGGCAAGGTTTATTGCATCTAGAAGGGAGGACATGCTACAAGCCAACCATAACATGACAGAAGGTAGCAACAGTTGTTTCTCTAGCAACAGGTATGGGCACAAATTGGAAAATTCAAGTTTGCTTCAGGGTTTGGGGTTGTCCTGAATCAAGCCTCCAAACAACCCAGAAACTCTGAAATGAACCAGCCAGGTTTGGGCCAGTCAGTTTCACTTCTCCCTGCTTAGAAGTGGGGGTAATATGGAGAGACGGGAGAGTACACAGATTAAGCTTAGAAGTGAGAGGAAGCAAAACGGAGTGCCAAAATGGCTGCCAGCTACTTAAAACCCCTGTTTTGCTTCCCTCTGTTTGTAAGAGGCGGAAGTGAAACAGAGGGTTTAAGTGACCCAAATGCCGAACCCAACTGAACAAAAGGTCTGGGAAATGTCTGGGGGCTGTGCCTTCAGGAGGGCACCAACCAGACAAATTTGTGATGGATTTAAGGTCAGTCCGTCAGTTACCTTTATTGGCATTAGTCATAAAATCTGTGATAGAACCAGTCCAAAGAGTAATATCACAATAAGATCTCCATAGCCTAAGTACAATCAGAGATATGTTAGAAATTAATAGAATAATTAATAGAATCATGACATACCATTAACCAATTATTACAATTAGAAAGTAGCATAAAAATTAATTTAAAAAACTGAGACATAATAAGGATTAACAGATTTAATGTAATGAACCAGTTTGTGCCCATTCCTGTCTAGCAAAAAGGTTGAGGCCAAGAGTACCTCCGACCCTTTTCACCTGAGATTTATCTGAATTCCAAAGTAAGCAAGGTCAGTTGCTCCCAGAACATAAGCATCATTGATCAAGATGATTTCCATTTAGTCTGAATTCAATTTCAGCTTGTTTAAGATTTCGTGTTGTTTATTATTTTTTCTGTGATTATTTATATTTGTATCCCAAGCAGGGTAATGTACTAAGTACCCTGATTAAAGCATCCTCTCTTCCTGTCACGCTCCTTGGTTAGGGAGACCACCATGGTTTATGAGCATAATCAGAAAATGCAGGTGGAATTAATAGAGAGGAAGGAACTTTTGTGTGTCATAAGTGTGCTACACTTTCAAACAATCATTCGCAGGCTTAATTTACTTGTGGGTTTGCCTGAAAAGCACTTCCCTAGTTTATAACTATGCATGCATGTAGTTCTCCTTTTTAGTTCACAGCAAACGGTCTATAAAAAGCTTCTTGAAGGGCCTTTATTGACAGTTTTTGATGTTGTTGCAGTATCCAGCAGAGGAACTTAACAAGTCTTAGACAAAGGCTCAGATTACTTGCCACACCAGCAAAGAAAACTCATTGTGATGCAGCTTTATTACAGTTTCCTCCCGAAGGTCTGACACTGGTAAATAAGGATGTGCCCCATCTCTGTCAGCAAAAAATGGCTTCCTCTGATGAGCTAGAAGGTGACTGCAGAAGTGGAATAAACAGGAACGGGTGGAATAAACAGGAAAGCTACTTAGTTTGCCTTAGTTCCCAGATGGCAACTCCAGACCTTTCAGTATGGCTTCTTCTCTTAGAAGAAGAGCTGGTTTTTGTACCCCACTTGTTTTAGAACCTGGAGGAGTTTAGAAATGGCTTATAATCACCTTCTCTCCCTCTCCCCGCAAGAGCTACCCTGTGAGGCAAGTGGGCTAAGAGAGCTCTGAGAGAACTGTGACTAACCCAAGGTCACACAACTGGCTTCATCGGGAAGAGTGGGGAATCAAATCCAGTTCTCCAAATTAGAATCTGCCGCTCTTAACCAGTACATCAATCTGACTTTCTAGTACTAGATAAGACTACCAATATTGCATTTCTGTGCAAAAAATATAATTTATGATTACTTGGCTGGGGAGTTCATGTATTCTTGCAGTCAAAAATAATTTGTTGAAATTGCATATGATTGCTTGGGAATGCACTCTTACTTTAGTTAATCAGCATGATCACAGTTCATAAGCTACTCTTTTCCTGCTTTTAAATGTCACTCCATATTCTCCAGCTAGTGTAGGAGAAAATAGACCCTTACTTTGTATGCTGGCCCATGTTAGCTACTAACTAGATTCTGATGCAATCACATCATTACCTACTTGGATTCTCCCACCCCACCATTTCTCTCACCTTTTCTAGTCCTCTATGAAATTGACAAGGGTGGTGGAAATATTAGTCAGTTTCATCAATGCTCTTCTCTGTTCCTATTGACATTTTGAAGGAAAGGTCTCAATAATGTTTCTCACTAGCCATGCCACCTTCTCTTCAAAAGATTATGTATATAATCACCAGTGGTTCTGTAGACACAAATTCTTGATTTGCTTTTTAAAAAGCCCATTTGCTAGAATTTACAAGGCTTTTCTGCTGGCTTTGTTACTTGCTTCAAGGTCAAGGATATGGTGGTGAGGTAATACAATCAGTGAGAAAGGAGGAGGGATTAAAATTTAGCTGTTAAGAGTGACCAGAGTCACTTTCATTTAGGGAAGGAGTTTAAATTCAGAGGGGGGGGAAGAGTCATGTCTGCCTCTACAGGAAATAATCGGTGTAAGGCTAGAAATGCAGTCCTGAGGGAAGGCATGTGTTCGCAGGTAACACACACTCACAACAGAATCAGAGTCCAATAGCACCTTTAAGACCAACAAAGATTTATTCAGGGTGTGAGCTGTCAAATGCATGCACTCTGAAATGCAACTGTAAACCCACCTTCGTGCAATGATTTCAAAACCTGTATTTCTGTTTTTTATGCATAAACAACAATAGAGGGGCTCAAAAGCATTTTAAGTGACAAGTGTGAAATTGGTGCTCCTTGCTGCTGTTACTGCCACTGAAGCTACTGTGTTAAAGAATGACAGGAGATGGGTTGAGTTAGTTGGGAAGACAGAAACATTGGAGGTAAAGCATTTGGCAGAGAAAACATTTCAGCTGCCGGTGAATCAGTAAGCTCTTGCCATAAATCTGGTGTTCCTTTAACATTTAAAGCTACTTTATGAAATCTGTTCATGGTTTTTAAATGTTATTTGAAAATAGCATTCAATGAGTGGGGAGGGTATACACTTTCTTCGCACAGGGTATGGATTTCAGCATAACTGAGAACAGACTTTGGCTCCTAAAGTAATCGAAGGAGCAAAGGAAAATAGGTTTGGCGCAGATATTTTGTTCAGCACAACTGTAAGAAGAAAGCTGAACAAATTACTGTTTAGTTGTCTGGACCCTTGGGAGAAGTGGGGTATACGTTGTTAAACAAATAATTGTTAGTGATGCCATTTAGAATCAGTCACTGCCTTATTCAGGTTATGCTCTTCTTTCATTAAAAGTGAAACTGTCTAAACATTTCTTAATTCTGGAGGCAGTTTTTGGTGCCTTTAAAAATCATGATGATTAACTACAGTGTAGTGTTCAAGACATGCATTGCCTTAAAAAATCTCACTGAATCTTCTTTCATCAAGTTCATTTGGATTATCAACTGTGTTTATCATGGCTATTATTGTCGCTGTACATAGCCATAAATGAGACTCTTCTATCATTCATTTTTTGTTCCTGATGGAGAGGAAAGAACATAAAAGGATATCATGTCACAAATTCTTCCCTGTTTCTCATGGTCTAGGAAATGCCTTTGGAATGTCATTTTGGAGCTGACAAAATTTTTGAGGCCCAGTGGGTGAATGTATCTACTGTTCAGTGCAGCAATGTGCTGGTAAGTTCATTGCTTAACATATATATTTTTCATCTTTTCTGAAGTCTGTTTTGCATGTTTTTATGTTTTTAATGTATTTTAGATTATCTTATTTTGTACTGTAATGTCCTGGGACCTTCAGATGAAGGTGTGGGCTATAAATTCCTAAATAAAAAATATTTAAGATGTACTAGTAACAAGAGTCACAGGCCAGTCAGATTGTCCATCTCAATTCTTGTCAGGATTTAGCTCTATTCAACTCCAACAGTTCAAGATTTTTTCTCTTTTCACAGTCACATTTAAGATCCTTACAGTGCAATTCTATGGATATTATCCCAGACGTAGGCCTACGTAGTGTTCTGAGTAGACCTGCTTAAGCTTACTCTTAAACAATTACAAAAATCAAGCTGACTTCATTTAGTTACAACAAAGTTCTTGGATAAAAGAAAACTGCCTCCCTGGTTTTCACAGAAAGGCCGTATTTCCACCATGATTTCTTTGCCACTAAGACTTAGATGTACCCTTTATGCACGGGCCGGAATGCTCACGCTGGCAGTGGTAGGGCTTCGGGGAAAATCTCCGATAATGCCTGCCGCCACTGCCAGTGCAGGCATTTCCCAGCCCAGGTCCTCAGAAGACCTGCGTTAACGAAACGCAGGTTCTTCGGGAGTCCCAGCTCCTCCCTTGACCTACGGCACCCCTGCAGGGACGCCTCTCGCATCTACGGGCTCTGCGGAGCTGACAGGGGCGCCCCCCCCCCCGCCATGGTGGGAGAGCAGTATGCTGTTCCCTACCATCCTGCAGTGGGGTCCTCCTGCCCCCAATTCTCCCCCCAGCTGCTGCCGCCGCTTACCTACACTCCCGGCACTTTTAGCTCCGCATTGCCTGCGTGGGGCCATTGCGCCGGGACAGCTGGTAGAGCTCCACCCCCGTACATACACGGGGGACAGCGGGGCTTTTTGCCCCACCGCAACAGCGCGGCGGCAGCACGGAGTAGCTGCCGCCGTGCATAATGGGCCTTAACAAAGACAGAACAGTATCTGCCTTTCTGAAAATCTGAACCCTGTATTCCAAGAAGCATCCTGTGTTCTTGTAATGACAGCTGATTCTGCTACTGTTGTTTGGTGTTTTGGTAAATGGAGTACTTTTTCTTCATGCAGCTTTACACTTCAGAGAAAAGACACCTTTTTCCAGTAAACCTTCAACTGAGAGAAAAACCTGGTAGATTTATCGACAGTCCACAGATTATGACAGGTTTGCTTTAAAACTGTGTTTACTTTGTTCTCTTTGGAGAGGCTCAGTATTCAAAAAAGAGCTTAAACATCTGGTGAACTAGGTTGGGACTAGTTTTTTTTAAAGCTTTGCTAAAAGTCTTTGTGCTTTCTATTAATGTCAGAGAACTTATTTAATTTGCACTCACAAACATGACAATCAAATGTTCAGTATTTTCTGTTACTGTTGCATTTATTTATTTATTTATTTATTTATTTATTTATTTAGTTAGTTAGTTAGTTAGTTAGTTAGTTAGTTAGTTAGTTAGTTAGTTAGTTGCTGTTCTGATCACTGGTTCAATTAGATTTGAGCTTCTAACTCTAAGGGCTTTTTTGCACCCGTTAAATGTAGCAAATGTACATTAGGCAGTCGTTATTTTCTGGCCTCCTTCTCCCAGGGATGGGATGTTTTTTAAGTGAACTGCCTGAAGCAAAAAATAGGTGTACAAGCATGCAGGCAAAGACAAAAGAAATTTCCCCAAAGTTGCCACACAAAACATTCCACTCTAAAGTCCACCCCTCCCCCAAATAATTCAAGAACAAGATTTTTTTTAAAGTATCAAGACTCATGATTGCACAAGGGATGGCAATAAAAAAGCACTATGCATCTATAATTAGGGACGCCTCTCGCGTCTACCGGCTCTGCGTCTAACGCCTCTCGCGTCTACCGGCTATAATTAGATGCATAGGCATTTCAACGGAGAAGTATTGGATTTTTTTTAAAAATTAGCAGGCATTGCGGGCCTTTTAAAACACTGAGAAAGGGGATTGGTTGCCAGGATTGATTGACAGGTGGAAGAGAGTTACGTGTAAAGCGCATTGCTCTCTACCGCCATTTCCAGCCAGCAATGTGAAGTGTAAGGAGTGTGAAAAGGTGGCAGACAGAAGCGAGACAGCAAGAAGGTGAGGAATGACTGGAGGCGCGATAATATTTAGCACTACACCATTATGCTAGCGTAACGCTATTTTTTTCTGTGTGCGGAAGTACCCTAATTTTGAAGCAGTTGTGCTAGCTTTCAGTTTGTCTGATCTGATCCACTATGGTTCTTTTAATGTTCTTGTTTCTGAATTGAGTTCAAGGTGCTGGTTATTACCTTTCAAATCCATTCATGACCTGGGACCCTAATCCCTTCTCCTGTGTGCATATTTATCTTAGCTCTTATTCTTGAACAGTCTGATAGGCTGTGGTGAGAGCTGGATCTTTTATATAGCTGTCTCCCCCCCCCCCCTTTCCAGGAACAAGATCCTTGAACTAATCTCAATCTTCTTAGTGTTCAGAAAAGCCGGGTAAGACCCGGCTATTCCAGAGGGCCTTCTGATGACAGGTACTACATGGTGAACTAATGGACACTGGAGTGTTGTTTGTATGAGTGATAAGATCTGAAAGTTGCATGCAGGTGATGTTTTTTATTAATTTGAATCTTGTTTTTTATTTCCATATGGATATAATTTTTCAGGCAGAGGTTTTTAGCGGAGGTCACTCTATAGAATTCCAGAATGATCCCATTGTAGAGTTTTAGATCTATGGAATTCCATTCTCATGTGTGTGTAAAATGCTGTGAGGTTGCAGACAATTTATGGCAACTCCAGCCAGGGGGCTTCAAGGGAAATGCTAAGCAGAGGTGTAGTTTGCCTCTGCAGAGTGTTTCTCCCAGATACCATTTTTACTTCCTCAACACCAATAAAATGAAAATTATCAATAAAGGGAGCCACGACCCTCGGTTTGCAAAATCCGAGCAAGGCTGTTAACAACATGGTATTATGGAGGTTACATAAATCAGAAGGTTGCCTTAGGTCAGAAGCAACTTGACAGCACTTAACACACAACACACTTTTGAAAAGCTCTGACTAGAATTGCACCCTCTGTTGTCATTTGAAAGGCAGCATTTTTGGTGCTGTCTGGTGTGGAACAGCCAAAGAAGGTGTGCTATCATACCAAAACCCCTGTCCCCAGTCATTATGTGCCTAGCTTCCACCACAGCACAAGGATCTTTGCTTGTGTGACTGATGGCCAATTGCAGCATCCATTGTGTGGCTGGCTCCTTTTCCGACAGCAATCATTCTGAGGCTGCACCAGCCATGCTGTGTCAGAATTCTAAAGGTGCCCACAGGCCTCAGGGCTAGGATGACCAATGTTCATGATTAGGGCAGGCTTTCTCAGTGAGGGCTTCGTGAATCCCTGGGGTTTCTTAGTGGCCCTGGAATGGTTTCCTGAATGAGTGGGAGTTAATTCATTAATTTTGTATATATTTTTAACATTTGTTAAACATTTATTTGGTGATGGGACTACATATGGTCATGTCGGCCTCCCCCTGCTCCCAAAATGGCCTGGAGGGGCTGGGAAGGGGAGGGGCCCTGTGTGAGTGTGTATACAGCTATGCTTCCCAACCATATTCTGCACGATCATTCCACTTCTGGGGTTTCCCGAAGCCTGAAGAATATTTCAAGGGTTTCTCAAGGGTAAAAAGGTTGAGAAAGTCTGGGTTAGGGCCATGGATTGAACTGTTGTACACACACGTATTTCGTACTTTCCTATGATGTGCCATGTTCTTTTCACTGGATACATATATGGTAGGAATGCACTTACCCATTCCTCCTTATCTAGCACCTGAAATCTATAATGATGGGGAGAACAGGGGGTTTCCCCCCTTATTGTACTGGAGATGCAATCATTGGGCATGATCCAGCTAGTGTTAAGCACTGTTAAATTCCACTTTTTTAGTGAAGTGAAATCTATCATACCACTCCATAGACAAAGTTTGAAGGCTTCTGCCTTCCTCCTACTTAATTAGCTCTTCTGTTGAAGGAAGAGTCAGTTAAATTGGAAGAAAGCTCATTGGAGGATGGTCAGATCAACCCCATAGGGACTAAGTTAAGTTCAGCTAAAATTAGGCCCTTGACAAAAAGCCTGGAAGATGGCCAGAAAATGGCAGACTTGTGAATCAGTGTCCTGATTAGCTGCTTTTACAACTAGAGTTGGTAAATATTTAAAAGAACAAGGCTTGCCTCACTGACAGGGAATCATCTAAAAAGTTTTATCTTGCCAATTTTTTTAGAATTTTTGTGTGAGTGTTAGCATATAGACAGGGAAAGATCTGGTATCTATCACAGACTTAGGTTTTCAAAAAGCTTTTGCTGAAGGCAAAAGGCTACTGAGAACTGCAGTACAAAATTCAGGGCACACTTACTGCATAATTAGCCAGTGGGCACTGATTCCCCAGAAACAAGTACTGCTGAGGTCCCATTGAAATTAATAGACTTAATTTAGGTACAGCTAATTAGTCCCATGAACTGAATATCCTTCCATATTTAAAGCTGCTTTATAAAATCTATTCCCTAGGGTGTTAGTGGGGCTAGCTTTCCCCGAATTAGACTCCCTGATTCAAAATGTGTGCTGGTAACTAGGTGAGCGTAGGTTTATGTCACCTTAACCTTGATAGTTCCTTCTGTTGAGCAGCTTCATCACAAGTTGCTTCGCAGACCATTTTGATAACGTGTAAAATGTTCCGTCTACCTGGTTCAGCCATATGGCATAATTCTGCTTACGCCGGGAACTTACCTCCTAGCACTGCCAGCATACCCCCGTGAAGTGAGCAAAGCTCCTGGGCAGAGTGGCACAGGCACAGTCTATGCTGAAGCAGCTTGGTGGCAGCAATCCACAGTGCTAGGGCAATGTGTAGCTTGGCCCTCAGGGCACAAACAGACGTGCTGAAGATAACACATCTCCACTGGACTGTGAAAGATGAATTGCATGTACAGCTGCTGCGTGGGAAGGGGGAGAGGGGCATTAACCTTTCAGTGCTACTTGGTTTTGCTCATTCTTTTAAAGGGAAAAGGTTTTCTTTAAATTCTCCTCTTTTCTTCTTTAAAACCCTACCACCACAAAAGCCCAGTTTTGATTAAGAAAACCATGTGGGGATTGAAGATTTGAATCTCTTCGCCTCAGGTGGCTTCAGTCTAAGTCACAGCTACATACCCATGCAATTTACCTTTTATAGACGGGCCGAAAGAGATCCGTGATCTTTTTGTGTGTTCAGATAATTTGAAAAAGGAGCAGACCTATTCACAGAGGGCAGGCCTAATCAGGAACCATTAGCCATAATGCCTAAACAGAGCTGCCATGTTCAATAATCACGAGATGCTGAGTCCAAACGGTAGGAAATAAGGGATTGCTGTTTCCGACACATTGAGCTTCAGAACTTCCTGCAGTCATTTGATGTGGCTCTGTGGGGCAGGATGCCGAGCTAGAGGAGCCTTTGATTTGAACCAAGAAGGCGAGTCTTAGGTTTGCATTGTGTTAGAGGCCCCAGTTTGGATAAAATTGTATTCTATACCTATACTATGTTTACCCAATTGATTAATCCAGATCCCACCACCACCACCAGTTGGCTATTGATTTCTGTGCTACTCAACTCTGTTCTGTCACACGTTTTGAAAATAACATTCTCTGACACTATGCACCATTGATCCATGTGATTTCTGTGTTTCAAGGGAAAAGGTGTTAGACTGAGAAGGCCAAATGAACCTGTCATAAAAAGGCAACAAAACCGTGAACTGGGACAGAGAGTAATAAGAATTCTTTTTAATCCCAGGACGATTGACTGAAGGGTTGTGAAACGGTTGCTTCATTGCAACCAACATAATTTGCCTTTTGAAAACAACAGATTCGTCTGCCTGGTTGACTGAATGGAGTCAGCTGTGCAGCGCTGTCTGTGCAGTCCTAAGTAGAGTCGAACTCAGTGGGTTTAGAAAGGAATGACTCTCTTTAGGATCTCAGTCTCATCTGGATGTCCAGAGTATTTGCTAAATGTATCATAAATTGAAAACCGACTCTCTTTTTAAGTGCCGAATTATGTCCCTGTGGGAACTATTGTCCAGAACTTCTGGGAAATATTTAGGATCATAGTGAAACCCCCCTTCAGTTTGTTCCAACTCTTTTGTTTCTCCATTGGCTTTTAAGTATTGCATGGTGATGTATCTATGTGTGAGAGCGTATGTGAGGCTATTGCATAACTAAAGTTAAACAAGGTCATACATGTTTCCATTTTAGAATATTTCTTTCTTTTTTCCCCCTCCCCAGTGGAAATTTACAATTGTGCAACTGGAAGTGCTGACTGTTCTCAGTGCCTTGGGAGAGAAGATTTGGGTCATCAATGCATTTGGAGTGAAAGTAGTTCTAGTTGCAGACTCAATACTGAAGCCCTTCAGTTACCAGGCATGTGCCCTCCGCCCGAGATTAGGAAGGTAAGGCCTTGGTGCAGAGCAGAAAATTAATACTCAGTTTAAAGAGCTTGGAAGTTTGAAAGCAAAGAAAAAGTAACAGACATTGCCTCAGTGGACAATTGAGAAATCTGTTATCCTTGACAGAGGTTAAGACAACAACTTGTACACTAAGAGAAATGTTAAAAGTAGCTGTAAACAATGAAATCAAGTTCCATTCCGGTAGGTGTACCTGAGGATTCCTTAGTGAACATGTTTTCTGCAAACTTCAAATAAGATATCGCACTAAGTCTGAGATTTAAAATAGTGCTGCACACTTTGTCATGTTATTTACTAAAACCAGATTGAAATTTTCCATAGATTTCATCTGTGCAGCTTACAGACATGCATGGACTACTCATGCAGATAAAAATTTCGACACAGTAGGACCAGCTTGGACAGTGAGATAGATAAGCCAGGAAAATAGGTTTGCAGAAAAATAGGGGGGGGGGGGGGCTTGAAAGCCCCAAAAGAATAACTGTAACCTCTGCACATGTATAAATGCAGCAGAGAAAAGAAAGAGATTTAGGTTGCATTTGAACTGCAAGAGCAAATCGAAAGGGTGCCTGACAACCAGTGTAATGGTAAGCTGGGAAGAGGAAGCTGGGAAGAGAGATGACAGGGGAAGAAAGGAAACACTGCAGGAGCTGAGGATGTGAGAAAGAAAAGCAGAGTAAGCAGGCAAGCCAGTGGGATGGGCAGGAAGGTAAATTGGAGGGAACAAAAGAGCAAGAGGATGGGGGAGCAGCAAACCTGTAAAAAAGGAAGGGTGGAGGAGAAGCATATCCAAGTGAAAATATGGCAAGATATTTACAGAAGAACCCAACTAGATAAGAAGTTTCTGTGCAAGTAAATTAAGTCATGTTTTGGAAGTGCATTTGAAAAATGCCTAAGAGCAACAGAATTCCAGCATTTTTATCACTTTAGCATAGGAAATTGTGCGTGTAACAAACACATATGATGAGCACATGTGTCTGTTCATCAGTAGAAAGTTCAGCTGGGACTTCCCACCACATATAACGATCAGTGCATTTTCATCACTGACAGCCTATATATAAAGACACACAATTTCCTATACAGAAGTAATATCTGTTTTCCCAGTTGTATTGTCATAAGCCTCACAGTAGAGCAGCAACACAAAAGCAAACAAATGCTCCCCTCCACTGTGTAGGTCGGCCCTCCAGCTCTCTTCCAAAACAACTAGTGAGGAAAAAAACCCACAAGAATTACAGTCCCAGCTTGTCATGGGATGGGGATACTATTTCCTTAGCAGATACTGTACATTCAGTCCAAATTCCCCATTTCAAAGAAAAAACAAACAAGCTTTTCTTTTAGTGTCTACTGAGTTGTCTTGGGGAGGACAACTGCAACTCTATTGAGAAAGGAGTACAGAGTTTAGTAAGAGGACATTATCAGCCCAAGAAGGAGCCTTCACTCTTGACCTTCTGCCCCTTGGTTGACGTCATATGATGTTGGCAGCAGCTACAGTGAATGGCAAGCTGCAGCCTCTCTGAGTGCGCTTTGAGGAAGGAAGGCTGCTGTTCCCATGAAGCTTTCGCTGCCTTTGCATTTCCCCACCTTCCTCTGATTCGTGGGTCGCAATAAAAAGGCCTTTTCTACATGTAAGGCATTAAACTAGACCAGATGTCCAATGAAATCATAGTGGCTTTGTTGCTGACTGTAGAACTAAGGGTAACAAAGGAAATCTCCCCGGAATATACAGCAAAATATCATTGCCGTCTCGAGCCATCATAACACTTAGCCCCTGCTGCCCCTTCCCCAGCCCTGTTGCAACAAGTCCTGAAGAGTAGGGCTTAAAAGAAGAATCTCCCAGTCTGACCGGAGAACATGTTGGGAGATCTTCCAAGTACTTTAAAAACAAAAATTGCAGCCACGTGGGGAAAATGATTTTTTCTCACTACTGTATGATTTTGAAATTAGTTTTCACACACATACACACACACTCTTCCCTCCATTGGAAGGGGGGGAAAGACAGGCACCAATTGTTTGCCAGTCTTATTCTTTGTAAGGCTAATAACAGCATATGAGTGGGTGGTCTGTGAAGAGAGTAACGCCCCCATGACCACAAAGCTCCCATCGAAGCTGGGAATCCACATGATTGCTACTTCTCATTAAAACAAACAACAAAGTGCAAATATTTGATCATGGATCTTACAGCATCTTATCCATTAGGCTTTTTCTGTGACAATTAAACTGTATGCTCTCTCTGAGCTAGCATACATACATGTAAGGTACTAACATTCATCCTATCATCATTATTATTAGCCTTATTAATTGTGGCAACATTTAAAGACTCTTTAAAATTGATCTGCAGGCATGGATAGAGACTTGTCCTCAATGCTATTTCCCCCCATGTTTTATGCTGGTTATATCTTGTTCCTGTCCATTTACCTTAAGCGTCGTGCCAAGTTTTAAGTACCAATGGTTGTATTTTTTTTCAGTGTTGCGTGAAAACTATATGGGAAGAAAAATAGAGCAGAATTAAAAACTGTAAATAGCAACTAAAACTGAAGCAAGGAATTCAACATGAGCACACGGCTTCCTTACTGGACCATCCTCTGTGGAAGGAATGCTTTTTCCCCCCCAGTCTTCTTCATCAAATTCTCTTTAACCTGTAGATTGAGCCTCTGAATGGACCCCTGGAAGGAGGAACTCTGGTCACAATACGAGGAAGAAATCTGGGCCGCAGGTTCAGTGATGTCATTAATGCAGTCAGGATAGGAAATGTGAAATGTTCACCGCTCCAGGACAGATATATAGTCTCTGAGGAGTGAGTAACAATCTGAATTATTTAAATGCATGCAAAGGGAAGGGAGTGCAATAGTTTATTGTCTCCTGTTTTCAGTTGATGGGTCCTTCCCAGTGATCCATCTTCAGAGATCTGGAACATGACATCTGTCCGTGAATGTTTTCATAGATTTCCATGTTTGTGTAACCTGAAAGCAAGACATCCAGTTACATGCAGGCTTCCCAGTCCTTAATAGGAGCTGCTACGGTTTGCTTTCTGAGCCAGTGAACCTACCTGAATGTGAAATACAAGTGAAAGCAGGCTCTGCTATGAAACATGAGCATTACTTTTGTGCAGGAAATGGCCTGTTCTTTACACATAGACTGTCTCTAGTGACAAGAGAGGGGCCCATTAATGATTGTGACTGGAGAGGAACTCATTACTGGAATTCCCCGTACTTCAAGTAATTTACTCAACAGCAGTAGATTCTGTAACCATATTTTCAGATTGGAACAACCACATAATATTGGAAGCCTGAGGTTGTATTTTGAATCCTTTCTTTTTCAAGGGGCTTCTGTCTGGGCTGGATTCTTCCTTCAAGTGCGCAAAGAAATGACAGGCACTTAACTGAGTTCTTAGTAGGCTGGCTGTACAAAGAGCTTATCTCTACAACATGCTAATAAGCTCTGTTTTATCTCATTCAGATGTCCTCAGCAGCTTGGGGTGACAAGTGTAATCACAACCTGCCCACTGCTGGCCACACAGTAACTGTTTGGCAAACAATTGAGAAAGTTCTTGACTGCCAGTGGGTGCTGTCAAACCTTTCATGAGCTTCACAGTCACATTGCTTTTTGCAAAGTCTTCTTCATTATCACTACGAGGCAGACTTCAGAAACCAGCTTAGGTGATTGTCTGAAGCCTGCACTGCAGTAGAGTCATCCCCCCCCCCCAAGAAGCCTGACCTTCAAAAGATAGCTTCATATGGGAAAAGTATGCCACCAGGCCATGAACCCCTGAGCCCCTCCGCAGGTTCTGCAGATTACGTAGGAATTATCGTTGTCTCTTGTTGCAGTTGTTTCATATAACATTTTTGATGCTACAGATTTTCAGAAAATCAAACCTTGTCTTAAAAAGCATTTCAGTGATTCCAAAAGAGAAAACATTTTGTGTAAGCTTTTTACAGAACCGCCCCAATTTCCCCCAGATTTTCTATTACAAAAGTTTTGGGACGGAATCTCAAGGGAAAAGTCTGTGTTTTTTCCCTCTCCCGAAATGTTTCTGTTTTGACCTTTACATTATTAGTAGCAGATAATTAGTTTCCTTGTCATGGTTTTAGGGCCAGGCCAGTTATACACTTTGCCACTAAGGGGTAGAATTCCTTTATTCAAATAGCATCTGGACAGGGGGAGTATCCAGTATCAACAACATGAAAGGAGATGTAGTTGTACTCAACTCTCATCTAATCTGTCCCACACAAAGGAACATGATGCTGCGACTCCAGTTAACCCCTATTTGCCCTTGATGTTTAACATCAAGTGTGTAAAGAACAAAACATTGCTGTTCCCAGATAGACCTGAACTACCTTACCTAAACTTGACAGGTGAAGGATGTGGTCCCATTTTGGGGTCAGCTTGTCCTTGCCCAGTAGTTATCAACTTTGTATTAAGGGATGGAGAGGGGGTCGTCATGCTGTTCTTTTGGACTGTCTGGAGCATTGTAGCGATCTCTGAGGTTGATCTATGATAGTTTCAATCATTGTTAAGTTCATCATCCTGAGGACTACTGTGGAGGTGGTGCCCGATACCAACCTAATAGCAGCACTTCTGATTGGATCCTGATGGACATTCCGCAAGGAGGAAAAATAGGCATGTGTCCCTCCCCAAGGCACTAGCTGCACAGGTGTATAGCAATCCTGGCAACACTCACCAACTAGGCAACAGCACTCATGAAATTCCACTGCACGACACACACATGCATAGCCCCACAACTGCCTGCTGTTGTGGCCAGTATCCCTCAGTCAAATTTTCAAGAATGGATCTAAAATGTATGTAAAAATCAGCACAGACAAGCAGCTTCCCTCTTTACCGCAATTCCAAACTTTCTTGCATTTCGGCTCAGTCCATCATGAACAGGGAATAGTAAATAATTGGTACTTGATAATGGATCTCTTCATAGAACCTTACTTCATGCCATGCACCAAGTAATAATATCATATGACTATTTAATTGTTTGGATTATGGACAAGGCATCTGCATATGGAATGGGGGGAGAAGATGGTAAGGTGTGAACTGCGTGTAGGGGAAGAGAGTCCTTTTTTGATTGAGTGTATGCCTTAGAATCATAGAGTTGGAAGGGGCCATACAGGCCATCTAGTCCAACCCCCTGCTCAACGCAGGATTAGCCCTAAGCATCCTAAAGCATCCAAGAAAAGTGTGTATCCAACCTTTGCTTGAAGACTGCCAGTGAGGGGGAGCTCACCGCCTCCTTAGGCAGCCTATTCCACTGCTGAACTACTCTGACTGTGAAAAATTTTTTCCTGATATCTAGCCTATATCGTTGTACTTGTAGTTTAAACCCATTACTGCGTGTCCTCTCCTCTGCAGCCATCAGAGCCATGGGAGCTCCCCATCCCCAAACACTAAAAAAATGTGGCAGTCTTCTGTTTCTTTAATGCAAGGTTGTGGGAAGAGTAACAGAAGTCTGAAAACAAGAATTAGAGCTTTATTGTTTGACCCAGACCATCAGGTCGCTCAGTGATTTTATTAGGAACTGCTTACAGTCGAGATACATTTATCATCCATCAGTCATGATCTTCATTTCACATAGAATTGTATGCTGGACTGGAGAAGCCACAGAAGAATTTTCTGAGGTGGTGACAGTTAATGTGAGCAGAGAAGGAAGATCCAGGGACCGATTCTCCTACGTGGTAAGTCTTTTCCAGTTCTTGCTTGAGGTTGTCTCTGAAAAAAACCCCACCTCTGTTGTCTTCACTCATGCTACTTATTTATTGTCATGTGAAGAATGAGGTGGCCCTTAAGGCACGTTTTTCAACTATTCTATTGAGTCCTTGTCTGTTATACACGAGAAGCATTTAGGAGGGCTATTCAGGCCTAAACCTGTTTTCAAAAGGGTATGCCACTTGAAATTAAGTAATTTATTTACTTCATTTATACCCTTAGTTGGGACACAAAACAGCTGGCATTATTCTCCCTCCTCCATTTTGTCTCCACAACAATCATGTGAGGTAGGTTACGCTGTACCCAAGGTCAGCACAGCAAACCTCCATAGCAGAGTGAGGATTTGAACCTGGGTTTCACCAGATCTGACTTTGACATCCTAAGCCAAGAGTGGCTAAACTGTGACTCTCCAGATGTCCATGGACTACAATTCCCATGAGCCCCTGCCAGCATGTCCTTTAGACCAGTGGTTCCCAAACTTTTTATCACCGGGGACCGGTCAACGCTTGACAATTTTACTGAGGCCCAGGGGAGGAGGCCTAGGGGGGGTAGTCTTTTGCTGAGGGACATCGCTGCTGCCGCCACCAGAGCCCCTGCTCCACTTGCTTTCACACTGGCGCCCCTGACTCCCTGGCGCCCACTGGGGGGCATTGCCAGCAGCAGCTGCGCAGTGCCACGGCAAGGGGAAGCCCCAGCCATGGTGGCAGCTGGAGAGCACCAAAGGTGAGCCAGCGGCAGAATGGCAGGGCAGCAGCCAGGGAGGAGGACGAGGAGGAGCCGCGGCCCGGTACCGACTGATCCATAAACCGGTACCGGTCCCCAGACTGGGGGTTGGGGACCACTGAAAGAACTACCTGGATGGATGCAGGGGGTTTCAAATGTTTCATTAAAGTTGATAGCTTTGACTGCTAGAATAAGATGATGAGGAATTTCACCCTGGGCTGTCTTATTAAGCACCATCTGATGAGCAAAGATCCTTGGGACTTGGTGCTTGAGCCAGTGGTGCCTGGGAACTCCAGACTTTCTATCTGAGACAGATTTCTGGACCCATCGGCTTTAGGTCTGAGTTTGAAACTGCCTTTGGGGTCTTGATGGTTGACATTCACTGAGGGGAAAACAAAGGGTAGGACCCTTTTTGTGAGTTTTATGTTTCTTTATTGTATACTCATGTCTTGTCTGGGATATTGACCTCTTACAGTGATTTTTAATTGGCTCTGCTTTCTGTTGTCACAGCTGCTATAATTCTGTTTTATAAGCTTCTATCGAGTATAATTGAATTTAAACAACATGCTGCTGCAATTATGTCAGTTATTTAAACTATTATTTTAACTATTTATTGCTGTACTTTTATATTTTATTTTGTTAATCGTTACCCACTTTAGTAGTCAATAGGCTGAAAGTTTTTTTTAAGAAAAGAAAAGTAAATAAAAAAGAGAAGTAAATAAAAGTTACTTTTCCAATAAAAATACCCAGGTTCAACTAGTATTATGAATGGTTCAGTGTATTTCTAGATCAATACATTCTGGTTCAACATACTCCAGAAAGGTAGTTTTTTAAAATCTAAATAATGTATCAAAACAAAACAAAGAAAGAAGTAATAATGTGACACCTTAATGTTTAACTGTAGCACAAGCAGAGCTTTGTCAGATGCCTAGTGATACGTGAAGTATATATTCTATTTGTGGGTGTATATTTTGCTGCTTTTGGGGGTTGGCTAAGTACGTTTTTCCAAGTTTTCTTTTTAGCACACATGATATCATTGTGTGAACACATATTGTAGGAAGTTAGAAGGACAGGCTGCAAATAGTGATACTGCCTAAGAGAAACACTTCCTGTTGGTTGTGGAAATTTCATAGAAATACAAACTCATTCAGGTGTATATGATGCAATGGATCAAACAAAAACTCAGAAAAAAAACAATTGCTGACAATTCTATTATGGTGGTGATAGAAAAGTTAGAGGATAAGAATGTTTTAAAGTTGTTAATGGTAATGGAGGAAATTACATCGTCAGGAAACACCTGCAGTGCTTACACCAAACAAAGAAGCAAAAATAAGTAACTGACTTCAGTTTTCTTGATTGATTTAGCTTTTACAGCTCAAATTAGAAGACATTCCTGAGTGGAGAAAGCAAGTCAATGTATTTGACATTCACCATATTAGGAAATTGTAGCCTTGAACCTTAGGGGAGGGCGGTATAAAATGTAATAAAATTAGTTAATTTTCCCAGCAGTTATTCCAAAAATGAGCAGATTACTGAAGATGGGGACTAGGATATATAGGAGAAGGCTATGGAAAAGTGCCAGCTTCAGCACTGGAAAAGATGTGAGGGTGGGGAACACAAGATCTCTTTCCCCCTGTTGCTGGCACAATCTTTTGTGGCATTTTTAAATGGCTGAATTATTCTCTGACATGTTGTCAGCAGCAAAGAGTCAGACTCTTGGCCTCTGTAACATCTAGTTTTAACCCAGGAAACTGCCTATTAAACTATCATCTTGAATTCAGTGACATTCCAGAATCATTAACCACTGGATTTGGATCCAAGCTTTCTTCCCAGTTTAGAAAATAGTTGCTCATTTGAATTGTTGCCCGTTTTTTTCCCTTTAATTACTAATTTAAGGTAAATATGAAGTAAAATGATGCAGGATCAAATTCTTGTAAAACGGATCCTAATAGTAATCTTTGCATTAACTATTTGACACTGAGCACATTTGGAGGTCACAACAAACTATTTTCTCAAGAATGGCATGGACAGAACTCACTTGCCATACCCAATTGATGTCTGAATACAACTTATGTTTGGGTTTATTTTCCTTTGAAGAAACAGGAAACCAGACTAGGAAAGTTTAGTTGACGAAAGTTCATTAGTGAGTTGACAGAATTATAAAGGTCTGCTTAAGATTTCATGCACTCAAGACTAGAAATAGCACAATGTGGAAAATTCCAGTACAGTTTAAGGCTCAGTGTTCGGTGAGGACTGAACCCAAAACAAACTGGAAAATGAACCAAAACTCCCAAATCAAACTGACAGTTTGGATATCTTTTCTCCTGAACACAGGGGTGGGGGAGAGATATTGCATGGCAAAGGGGAATATTACATGGAAAGGGGGGGAGCAAAAGGGAGTTGTTAGTGGTCTGTATTCTCCAGGGGGTTAGACTAGATGACCTTGGAGGAGCCTTCCAACTCTGTGATGCTATGACAGCTGAAAATGCTAGCAGCCATTTCAGCCTTACAGAGAATGGCTGCACCCACCCACCATTTAGGCTAAAATGGCTAAAGACAATTTCAGTGGCCTCTTTAACTACTCCCAACTTGCGAAGGAAGGGAAATAGGGGGCTTAAAAGAATCACAGCCATGAGAGACCAACAGGAGAGGGGCACACCCACACTGCTGTTGGGCTGTCACAGGAGCGTTCCATTTAAACTCCTCCATTTCCCCCCTCCCAGGAGATCTGACAGAAGAACTTTAATGGATAGATCAGAGTTTGCAGGTTGAAAGGAGGAGGGAGTAAGTTTACTCATATCCAGGCTTACTAGTATTTTTGTTACTTGTCTGAAAGGGTTAGGTTTAGCTTTAAACCACTATGAGTTTTAAACCACTATTGACAGAAACAGAACTTTCACAGGACTTTTGTCTGAAAAAAAGTAACCATACAGGACATTGTGATGCCTATATGGAAACACAAAATAGTCGAATCCGGCATAGTAAGCTGACCCACAAGGAGTCTTCAGTCTTCAACATAATATCTGTTGAATAGTTCTCGACACATTTTGCTACACAGCACTTTGTCAATGGATTCTACAAACTGATATATATATATTAGTCTGAAATGCATTAGTCTAGAGTCTAAATATTTCAACAGCCAATATAATGGCTTAAGAGAACAGTTTCAAAAACAGCTTTCCAAAGCTTGTAAGCTGCTTGTGAACCTGTTCTCTTAAGCCTTTGTATTGCTGTTGAAATATTTAGACTATAATAATGGTTAATGTTCTGTTTTTTTTTCACTGGGTCCCACCCTTCTGTTTTTATATTGCCTTGAAAAAAGTAAAACGTATTTTAAAAGATCTAAAAACATTCCACACATCAGTACTTGTCTTTAAACAAGCCACTTCAAAATTACAGTGTTAACATATATAATACTGTTAAAAGTTGTGGTGCAAGATCAAGCTATAAGGCAATGGGATATACATCATAAGGCTCTAAAAAGAAACTGAACTTCTATGAGATTAATCCACTTTTCCTCAAACATTTTTTCTTCAGAGTTACAAGATAGCTCATCACCATTTTAGTATCATACAACTTTTGTTACAAATCAAAATGATCCAAATCTGCAAATCTGTATAAAGATGATGGCTGAAAATAGTGAAGCTCAAGGAACCAGAGATTTTCATTGTTATGTTTATTTTCACTCCACAAAATTCCCAGTATTTCTGGACCTGTTTTAGGTTAGGCTTCAGGGGCCTTTGCTTTGATTCTTTGGATTGTAAATGATTTTTAAAGTCTTTAATTATATGGTGACATGATGCTGAATATGTAGAATTCCCAGGTTTTTCTCATCTGGCTTTTGAGTAAATGTAGGTACAATTGGGATATTACTTGGTTACTGCATTTGCAGAATCTTGGGCCGTTTTCTCACTGGGAACTCTACTGCCTTGGCCCCCATGTGGGAACACAAATCTGGGATGGACGAAGTGCATCAGGCCAAATGTTTTCCAATGTGGGAGCCGGAAGAAGCAGGGCAACCTGCCCCGACACATGCATTCCAGTGCAAAGCCTCCAGTGCGGATACAGTTTTGGTCTCTTCCTAGAGAACTCTTAGATTACCTTTGATATGCACTTATACGGTACAGAAGTTCTACCTCTTGGATCCTAACCCTTTTTTCCATTTCTGCAGCACACCCTATTATGCTCTGTTGTGGTGTGTGTTCCACCAATGCTGAGTGTTTTGTGGTCATTGCAAGACTCAAGAGTAAAAATGCCAAGCACTTGAGGAGTACATCCCACCACAGAGTACTACTTCCTCAATGAAGTGTACACTGAAAATGTGCCAAAAGGGTTAGGTCAAGTCTGTATTACTGAATAGTATTACTGTAGGCCAGGGGTAGTCAAACTGCGGCCCTCCAGATGTCCATGGACTACAATTCCCAGAAGCCCCTGCCAGCATTTGCTGGCAGGGGCTCCTGGGAATTGTAGTCCATGGACATCTGGAGGGCCGCAGTTTGACTACCCCTGCTGTAGGCTGAGATACAAATCACTGTGACTCACTAAGGCTCATATTGAAATAGATATTAAGTCTCTGATACCACTTTTTGCCTCTTTAACATATCTCCTTGACATATCCGTGGTTTTGTTTTGTTTTGCCTCCTTAGCTTCCAGTAGTTAAATTCATATCGCCATCAACTGGCCCTAAAGCAGGAGGAACCAAAGTAACCATTGTAGGGAACAATCTCAACGTGGGGTCTGAGCTGCGCGTTCTGGTCAATAGCACAAAAGAATGCAGAGACCTCAGGTAAGCAGCTGCTTCAAAGTGAATGATAACTCTACTATGAAAGATAAACCGATGCTAACTCTGCTGCCTTTTAGGCTCCAACACAGATTAGTTTTATTCTCCTGACCTTTGAGCTTTTGTTACTGCTGTTTTATTTGTTAGACTACTTTCAAAGCCCGTTTATGAGAATAGGCTTCTCCCCCCCCAACCCGCCGTGGCTGCCCATCAGACACATAGAGGCGGCATTGCCCCCAGGTGCGACATTTCTGGGCCCGGTGGGAAGGCCTCCTCCCTCCCCCGGTGGCGGTGCAGCATCTTTGAGGCCCCGGGTGTGCTTCTAGGCCCGAGGGGAAGGCCTACTTCCCCCTCTCCCCCCCAGCAGCGAGGTGGCCTTCCCCTGGGGCCTAGAAGCACACCCAGGGACTTCTTCTAGGCCTGAGGGGAAGGCCTCCCTCTGTACTCACGGTGTCCTGCCGTTTCCCCATCGCTTTCTGGCCTGTTTTGGTGAGGGCCTAGATTGTGCCCTCACCCGATTTGTTAGAACTGCTGTCTGTCCTGGTGAGGGGCCCCGCCCACTCTCCGCCCACTTAGCCCTTAGTCAAATATGAATACAGTGAAGGCTGTATAAAGATGGTTGTTGGGGTACATGGAGAGTGAGTGGAGATCACAATGAGAACCCCATCATTTACAAGCAATTTAGTTCCCTGTTGGGGGTGGGGGAGGAATTCTGGGAGATATCTCCAGTGTTTCTCATAAATTGCAAGGCCATCTCCAATCCATGCTTGTGTTCATTGCTGTTATAAATAGGTACAGACAGGGACCAGAGATATTTTCTGCACCTGTCCATCTGTTTTACTCAGCAGATTGTTGTGTCTTTTCTTTTCTAGTCGTACTGACACTACCATTGCTTGCACTATGCCAGGTGTGGAGATTACAACCACCGTGAGAGTCTGTGTCCAGTTTGAGAACAAGTCTTGCATCAGTGATAACTGTACTTTCACATATGAAAAAAATCCAGTTATAACTAACATCAGCCCCCAAAAGAGTCAGGTCAGGTAAGCCATTCCTCTCCTCTCTGTGCTAGCAAAGGTGGATGAATCCTCTGGAAACTGTGACAGGTCTAAGCAAGAATGTGCAGGCATGTCCTTATTCAGGAGAATGGTGGAAGATTTGAGGCTGTGGATTCACAGAGGCTGCCTGTTGCCTTATGGCTGGAATGGTAAAATGGACAAGTTATACTGTCATCGACCAGCACCCTGGTTTCAGGTGGCAGGGACCACTGCAGGGACATTGATGGAAAAGGAGAACTTCACTAATCACATTTTTGTGTCTAATCATTCACAGTGTTGCTGGTAAAAAAAAATAGTCACTTTGTTGCCACTTTTATAATTGCCCAGTGTTTTGTGGTGGATTCTTCCTAAATGGCTACAGGTGACACACTGGCTGTCAGGAAGAGGACGGGGTGAGTTTAATAGCTGACTGTGACATTTTGCGAAAAAAGATAATTCACATCTTCTCTAACTTAGACACAGGTGTTTCTGTTGGTTGATCTGAGAGATTGCCTGTTCTATATCAATGAATATGTCTCACTTTCTGCTACCTGAGAATGCCATTTGGTGAGATTCTGCTTCATGTTTATTCATTTTATTTTATTCATTCAATTTATACATCACCGCTCATTATGCCATCAAGTTTGACAGGTGGCCACATATGAGAGCGCTGAAATTACTCCGTTCCCTCCCCACTGAGGCATATCAGGCACCCTTGCTCTGGTTTACTTCCCTTAAATAGACATAGATCTTCTGCTGGTTGTTTTTGTTCTGACCTGGCTTCCCAGTTTATTGCGAAGATAAAAATGTATTTGAGTAAAGAATACTTCATAAATGAGATCCTGTTACGATGGTAGATGGTTTGGTGGGATTTTATACCAAAATTGATAGAATGATTTAAATAAATCTAGGTAAAGGCTGTGAAGAACTGTTGTTCACTATAAATCTAGTTTTCAGCAAACCACTCAAATCCTAACTGATAATGGGAAACGAATGTTGGAAAGGATGTCGAAAATTAAGTAAATTCCACATCAGTATCATGTTATTCCGACTTGCGCTGACTGCTGATACAGGAGATACAGTTTGACATTCCTTATTCAAAAGAACCTGTGAATAAACATGTTGCTTTCCTTGAAGCCCTTGGTGGGGCTTCTTTTCCTTTTTGAATTTGCCCAAGAAGTCACTCATCCTTACTTCAGGCTTGTAATGTAACAATGCAATATGAACAAAGACATTTAAGGAACCCGAAAGTGCACCTTCAGCTCAAATTGCTGAGGAAGTGCATATTAACAACCAAGGTTTATAAGCTATTCTCAGTAGAAACCATAATTTCATCATCTCAAAGGAACCAGATTATGAGATGAGAGGAAAAAGTTGGCAAATGAGCAAGAGTAATACAGCTCGTTTTCTGTACCAGATGTGCAGTTCTGTCAGTCTTAAGACTGTGACAAAGGACAGAGCTGCATCTAACAGTGCAATGCCAAGCAGAGTCATACCTTTTTAAGTCCCTTGATTTCAGTTGATTTAGAAGGATATAACTCTGTTTGGGACTATGGTATATAATGCACAGTGACTTCTTCAGAACATACCAGTTCATCAATGAGAAAGCCCACGATTAAGCTTTGAAATAAATGTCATTTCTACTTCGCTCTGCTATAGAACATCCAAGGAAGGCTTAGGAATTTGTACTGTAGTAGGATACCAAACGATCACTTCACCTTTCCTTTGGCACCATAACACTGCTTGTGTGGGGGCTGCAGTTTTGCTCATCAAATTGATAACTGGATCTAGCATGACTTTTCTGCAATGATCAAATACGATTCAGATGATTTTTTTTCATGGCAGCCATAGACCACAAACCGTGGCATGAGCTTCAGAGGCCCTATGAATATGCATAGCTGCAACATACTGAGGTTTTAGAGAGACGTAAATGACTTGTGAATGCTCTGCTTATAAGAGCTCTGTATGCTAAAATCTCTGATTTTGAGTGTCTTTTGGAAGCAAAGGGGATAAATCACTCTCTCTCTCTAAGCTCCCTGATGAGCTACCTGATGTTGCAATATAATTAAAGCAAGTAGAACATGAAATGGTTGAAGTAATGAAAGGCCACATGCAGGGTAAAGTCTGGATGTAGTTTTTGGTAACCAATGGAGACAGGCCCCTCCTCCCTCAGCACCAGTTACATGTGCTAGAGCCATCTCATTATTTTCTTTAATTGATTTCACATTTGTGGTGCCACATTTAGCATTCCTCAGGCAGTGTGCTGGCGGGGGTGGGGTGGGGGAACCTTGTCCAAACCTTTCACTGTTCAACTGCGAGTGTTTGAAAGATCTGGGATTCTTGTCAGTAAAACTACTTGGAATTTTGGGTGATAAAATACACTCAGATAAAATACACTCCAGTTAAGCTTGATGATGAAATTTTTACTTCATTAAGCTTAGTGATTTCAACAAATTATTTTCTTAAAGTCTTTTAAGACAGACTGATGAAACGCAAGATATCTTCTTGGGCCCAAACTGTGCACCGCAGGCACCACTGATCCATGTTGCTCTGTCAATGTGTACATATCAGGCCCAAGGTGGCTGGCAGGCCAAAGAGAATGATAATCTCCTTAGTCAAGCCAAGAGGCAGACATCCAGAGGGTCAGGAATAAGCAACAAATCCATATGTCATAGCACAAGTATGGCCAAGAGTTAGAAATGTTCAAAACAGACCAAGGCAAAAGCAAGCCACAAACTCAAAGAGGCAAGTACCAGAATCAGAGGAACTGGCAGCATCTTGAAATTGCAGACAGGTTGCTCCAACAAAAAGGCCCAGCCTAGGGGCGGCAGCTTTATTCTCATAGGTTTGATCTTACTGGACCTTTCAGTCAGCTGTTCCCAGCAACAGTCATGAGTTACCTCCAGGCAAGATGTGCTTTCTCTGTTGACTGCCACTTGAGAAAGAAGTTGTGATGCTGATGAGAATGAGCCACCAGCTGTCTCTGAAAGGAAACACATTTGATGGCATGCTGAACCAGGGTCTAGAGCTGTTGGCCTCAGTCTGATAGTAGTTAGAAAAAAAAAGTGATGTCATTGCATAAATGTTTCCCAGTGACCTAAAAAGGGCATGGGAATGCTAACACAAGGGCAGCCCTCCCCCCTTTAACTACAGGCTATCAAGGGGTTAGATTGGCAATGCCCCAACATACCTTTCTGCACCAAATGTTTTCATTCTTTACAGTGGCATTCTTAATGTGAGGCAGTACTAGATTTTCTTTCACTCTTCCTGTCTCACAAAGTTCAATTTTATGTGTGCTGTGATTGGGCAGTGTATATGGAGTGTTAATGCACTTCCTTTTGGATATGTATGTCGCCATCTTGACTGGGAGTTCTGGGTATGACAGTGGTTCCTGTGTCATGGTCTCTTCCCTTTCCCTTACTAAGAGAGAACTTTGAGCCTTTATGCCCCTGGATTTTAGAAAGAGTCAGCACTGCAGCCAAGCCATCTCTTTGTTTTTGTTTGAGAAGGGTAGAACAGATGGTTTGTGTTTTGCCTCAGGAAGGCTTACGTGACAAAACTGGAGAACTGCTGAGGTAGCTCATTGAGACCTTCATGCCTGTTCCTGATTAGGTAGAAAATATTTTACCTGCTCACTGTCTAAGTAGATTTATGTACAATAGTGTGCGATTAATATTGTGTCTATGATCCTCTGTCCCAAGCATGGAGAGTGGAACAGCTTGAGTGCATGGTTGACTGGGATGGACAGACATCTTGGATACTTGTAGAAATGGCTACGGGTTGTTTCCTGGTAGCCCAGGCAACTTGGACAAAATCCACACTGGAGCAGATTTGCCCCACCTATCCAAATCTTGAAGGCTGGTATGGGGTTGCCAAACTGCAACCTGGACTTCTGCTATTACAGTTGATCTGGAGCCTACAGAGATCAGCTCCCCTAGAGAAAATGGCTCCTTTGGACTATGGACTACTGTAGTCCTTCCCCTCTACTCTCCAAATCCAGCCCTCCCTATCCATGATTGGGATAGGCGTTCTTTATCAGGAATGCAGAGGTTTTAATGAGTTGGGAACACTAGCTGACCTTCCCAAGCCAACTCCTATAACTAGGAGGAGGTAGGCTTATTATAGATATTAGCATAAATATCCATGCTAGTGGGGTGGTGTTTAGTATGGTAGTTAAGTGATATTGACCTCTGGGAGATCTGGTTAATTTATAAAATTGTAGCCTATTATCCACTCAAGGCTGCTTGTATGTCTTCCTCATGTCCACATTCCAAAAGCTGGCTTTCATGTCATTTTACCCATGCACATTAACATTATGCTTCACATGGCCATATAAATCCATATCATGCACATACAGCAATGCTTCCCTCCACACATGTGAGCCCAGTACCAGAGATCCTATCTGGCCTACACTCCAGACATATAAGTAAGCATGCATATGCTGTTGGTTGCTGGTACGGCACTAAGTGGAGCCATAAATCTCACTCAGTACAAAACTGCATGTTTTACTGTTGGTTTACCGTACTGCATAGGCAGTCCCACATGAAAATTGTGCTGAATAACAGATGACCCTGTTCTCATCTGATCTGTCTCCTTTTTATTTATTTCTTTTAAGTGGAGGCAGGATCATCACTGTGGAAGGAAATGGATTTCTGATGGCTCAGAACGTGTCAATGGTAGTACATACCATTGGGAAAGAGCAAACGGTAAGTCTTCAACACTGGAATTGAAAGAATGCCATTGATAGAAGCATAGGAGTAAAAGAGGGCATGGAGGATAAAGTAGAGATGCATAAGAATCCAGGAAGGGGGAGACTGCAGCTAACTGCTACGTCTGTGGAATGTGTTTTCCATAGTCACTGAAAACAATATTCAGTCAGGTGCAAACGTTTCTAACATAGTTGCAGTCCTGTGTTCAATTATGTGCATTTCCGGGTCAATTCACATGTTGATTGAGCATCATGGGAGCAGCTTCTTCATAAATCCTTTTCCATGCAGTTCTTGTGCTGTTTGTAAGAGGTAGTCACCTATGACAGATGTTTAATCCAGGTATTTCTAATGCAAGCGCTGCTGATATCTATGGGAGATGAATGCTAGCTCAAGTATAAATCTCCAGCCACTGGTGTTGGTCTTCTTCCTCTGAATCTGAATTGTTAGGAATTATGAATTTGACCATCCATTTAGATCAGAGGTGACCAAACTGTGACTCTCCAGATGCCCATGGACTACATTTACCATGAGCCCCCGCCAACGCATGCTGGCAACGGCTCGTGGTAATTATTATTTATTATTATTTATTCAATTTCTTACCTGCCACTCCCAAATGGCTCGTGGCGGGTTACAGAATCTGTATAAAAACCCCAATAAAACTTCCCCTTAAAACCACAGAAGTAATTTTCAGTCAAAGGACATAAAAATGAAATAGATAAGATACGGCGGAAAACAGTTCTACACCAGCTCAAACCGTTTCTCTCCCACCCCCCCACCCCCATTGTAGTCCATTGTAGTCCATGAGCATCTGGAGAGCCACAGTTTGGCCACCCTTGATTTAAATCATCTTCAGCACCTGCTCTCTCTCCCTTTGCTGTCTGAAGTCAGGGCTGGGGTGGGTAGCCAGTGTCACACGAACAGAGCAGTGCTGACAGAAGACTCAGAGGCTTTCTCAGTGGCAGAACCACAGTTGTAGAACTCTATTCTCAGAGGTCACTCAATCCCTTCTAACTTTGAGACAGTTAAAATAATTCTTGCTTAGAGGACTTGTGGATAATTGGATGTCTGATGAATGTTCTTCTGAGCTGTTTGGACTGCAGGGCTCCTGGGAATTGTCCTTTTATGACTATGTCGTAAAGTTGGATGATTAGTAGGATTTAGTGTTTTACCAGTTTGTTGCTTTGGATTTTTGTTAATGTTTTATTGTTCATTTATGTTCTGTGGCCCTTGGGGCTGAAACAAATACTCTGAAGATATAAATGACATGTCATGCTCATGAGGGTGCAAATGTAGATTTGAAAAATGAATTTTCTTGTTACTCAAGCAATCAAACTGCAGGCTGACTATTTGATGTCATATTCAAAAAATTATTAGACACTAAAGGTTTCTAAACTCTTATCAACAGTAGTGAATTTCAGTGGAGTTCCCTCCCTTTATTGTGACTATTGCTTTGGCCACTGCAATATTCAGATGGTTGCAAGCTTTTTCTGAATGGTCAGAGTACGAGACTAGAACTGTGGAGACCCAGATGTGTATCTGACTGAAGAGTCTCAGGGCAATCATTCTCACACTGTAATTTACCTCAGAAGGTTATTATGAGGATAAAATGGAGAAGTGAAAACCATGGGTGCCATGCTAATGTCTTTAAAGGACTGGCATGTCACAGTAGAGATTTGAAGGCTTGGGGGGGTGGGGAACCTGGGGAAATGCAAATACATTTATTTATTTGTTTGTTTGTTTGTTTGTTTATTTATTTATTTATTTATTTTTATGCTGCCCTTCCAGCAAGCTGGCTCAGGACAGTGTACAAAATTCTCCTTTTGGATATACAGATAATTAAAATAAAGACATTAAAATTTGAATTTAAAAGTAAATTAAAACAGATGAACAACAATCTGGATTGAATGTCCGCATCAACAGTTCTGAATCTTTCCTGTTCTCCCGGAACAAGACTGCAGTCTGGGGCATAATAGGGGGGCCCAACAGATGTCACTCATGTCATTGACCCCAATTAAAAGCCTGGTAGAAGAGCTCCATCTTGCAGGCCACGTAGAACTGTGTGAGCACCACTTCTCTTGTCTAAATTCCTCCTACTTCCATATCTATCATCCCCCTCCAATTATTGGGACCCCTGACCCCTTAGGGGGCCCCCTTAGATCCACCCCCCCCCCCTTCACCTGTTGGAAGGCCCTCATAATGTCTTGTGTTTTTGGATGACTTCTTTCAGTTTTTGCAATGGGAAAATTGACAAAATATGGGGAGTGCTGGGAAAAATCTTTGAAATATGTATATTCTAAATGAGTGAAAAGCTTTCACTCATTCAAGATGGATTGCATTAGGTTTTTCCATTGGAAAAACTGGGTAATTTTTGGTTATTGGGAAATTTCAGATAATGCTGGAAGATCTCCTTGAAAAAAAACTTGAAATGAGTAAAATGCTTTTTAAGACAAACTTTTAATCTTCAGAATATGTAGCATGAAAAAGGCTGAGAACTCACCCGCCCCCCATCCCAATTTTTCTGTTGGAAAAATTTGGAAATTTGGGGGAGCGCTAGGAAAAATTCATGGAACATATTTTTGTTTTAGATAAATATGCTAAGTTAGTATAGCATGCATCTGTTTGCAGCTTTTGCTTCCTTTGCAATTGGGTGTATTTGCAATTTTGATTCTAAAAAAAATTATTTGTACTTATACATTCCATTAATGTGTCAGATAATAAAACTATATAAGACAAGTGATAAATTATGCATTTTTGTTGCTGTTAAAGAAGCAACATAGGTTCAGGCTTGATAGGAAGATTAGTATTCCATGATTCATTTTTCCCCATAATTCCATTCTTCCCAGTCACCTACCACAAAGAAGTGGGGGAAATTGGTCTCCCCCCCCCCCGCCATGCCTTCAACATTTCCAGAAATTCTACATCCCTGTGCAATAGACCAATTTGTAATTGATATGGTTTGAGCTTATTAGTATTTGATGTGCATGCTTTTTCCTGCTTTCAGAACTGTAAGGTTCACACCGACACTGTGATTACCTGCCCCTCTCCAGCTGCCTCCAACCTCACTATGGGGAGCAAACCAGCACCCGTGGACTTCTACATTAATGGACGCCTGTATACTGAGGACAGTCTGTTCCCTCTTGAACACCCAGAGGATGCTGTACACATTAGCAAGTTTCACCTGGAATACTATGCAGACCCCCAATTCTTCACAGCCAAGAAGGAGAAGTGGATCAAACACCATCCTGGAGAGCCTTTGACACTCGTCATACATGTAAGAACATAAAACTGACAACTCTTGTTAAATAAACAAGGAAAGTACAAAGTAGATTTGAATAGTCAGAGTAAGGAATGATATTAAATGTAGACCACATGTCCTGCAGAATGTCCTCATTAAATGCCATGATCTTCAAAAGTAATACCAGCTGAAAAATACCCAGCTGTGAGCAATCTAAGCATCCTTTACCCTATTTGTCTCTCACAACATTCATAAACAGGCTTATGATTTTTTAAACAGCTTTCATTTGCTGTGCAGAATTAGAAGATCAAAAGCATTTCCACTAGCCCATAAGAGTTTTGGGCTCTGATGCGTTCCCTTTGGAGAAGTGGAGACTGAGAATTTATTATGCTGTCCTGGAAAACATTTTTTTAAAGGCATCCGAAAGAGCAAGATTTGGGGAGAATAAACACATTGAGACTTGGAGTTTAGTGGAGCTTCAAGAAGTGACCGGCCTGGGGAGACTATCATTTATTCAGCAAGATAATCAATCTGTTCTCTGTTCTGTCATTAGAAAGAGCCTGACAACCTTGGTCTGGAAAGCAATGAGTATGAAGTCAAAATTGGTCTAATTTCCTGTGAGATACAAATCGTTTCGGACAAAGTCATTCATTGCTCCGTCAATGAGTCTTTCAGCACTTCAGAAAGACAGCTCCCTGTTACGGTAAGTGGCAGAAGGCTGAAAGCATTAATTAGCATGTATGTGACCTGTTTCAGCCATTGTGCAGCTCAGTGGTAGAGCATCTACTTGGCTTGCTGAAGGTCATTGGTTCAATCCTTGGTGTCTCCAGTTAAAAGGATCGGTTAGCAGGTGATGCATAAGACCTTGACCTAGGCTACTGCCAGTCAGAGTACCCAGTACTGACCTTGATGGACCTTGAAGGGCCATATTCACTATATGGCACCTTCATCGTATCATGTGGCAGTCTGGCTTCCACCTCAGCAACCATTTTCATTTTTATTAAAAAGCAAATGTTATGTCTTTTAGATGATGTCAGCTTGTTGAACAAAATGCCTGCTAAGAGTTCTAGCAGGAAACCTGAAAAGAGGAAACCTGAACATCACACATCCCTTTTCTTCTTCCCATTAGCTGCTCTTCTATTCTATAGCTGGGGTGGAGTAACCAACTTACTTTAAGTGCAAGCAGCACTGAAATTTATGCTGATGCTAGTTTGAGTTTGTGCCCAATACCTCAAATATGGTTTACTTATTAAATGAAACAATCAGACACATACATTGGGTTTGATTCTGCGATCTGTGAATGTGAGGATTGGGAATATTTCCCTTGTTCCCCTTCTCCCAGCAGATATGTCTGACCCCAGAAAGCCTTATTCCTTTGTTTGAAAGACCTGCATGGACTAATAATAACATGGATTGTAAGGCTGCACTGTGAGAGGAAAGGGGTAAAATGATAGATTTACTAACAGAAGAGGCGGGAAGGAAGATTTTTGTCCTGTCTTCATTTTAGCCTGGCCTCCCTGTGGCTATTAATTCATGCCAGTCCCTCAGCCTTGGGAATCAACTTTTATGGAGTCTGAAAAGACTCCTGGGAAGGTAAATATGATCCACATCTTTCTAAACCTCCTGCGGTGCATCTTGGGATCCTATTCAGGATCCCTATATAAGTTTCTGCAATGTCCTTAATTGTCAGCATGTTCATACAATTTTGAAAGTAATAGGGTCTTGCATTCCCTTGTTTTCTATAACAGTGAATGGCAGCAATTCCTTTCTATGGTTAAAAAAACTAAAGCATAGGTTTATAGGACAGCAGAGCTAAATCTTATTCTCCTCCCCCCCCCCACGGTGGCCCGTTATCTGGGGCAGAAAACATGCAAAATTGAGTCCAGTGGCACCTTCAAGACCAACAAAGCAAGCACACAAAAGTTTATATCTTAAATAAAACTTGGTTGGTCTTAAAAGTGCCACTGGACTCAAACTGTGCTGCTGCTTCAGACCAACATGGGTACCCGCCTGAATCTGTCTTCCTCTCAACTTTAACTGGAGTCCATTTGCTTTATCTGAGGTTCCTTTGTCATCCTAGAGCTTAATGCTAAAGTGTGGCAGAACCTTGGAAACACATTCTTTATAGGTTATCTAATGGAGTTGGTCACAAAAGGAAGACAGAGATTGCCCTGCAGGCTAAGAGTAACAGAAACCTATTAATTACTGTCTGGTGGCTTTGTGTCAATTAAGAAGCTGCTGGCTCTGCTGAGGATAAATAAATCAAATAAAAACAACATTAGTTATAAGACCAAACAAGTTCCCAATGACAGTAATATAGTGTTGAACGGGAACTCCTGTCCATCACCTAATCCTTTCCTACCAAAAAGCTTGCCCTTCTTTCACCAGTTTGACAGTGCTTAGAGAGCCTACTTGATTTAGTGGTTAAGAGCAGTGGTTTCTAATCTGGCAAGCTGGGTTTGATTCCCCACTCCTCCACATGCAGCCAGCTGGGTGTCTTTGGGCTAGTCACAGTCCTGTTAAAGCTGTTCTCTCAAAGCAGCCCTGTCAGAGGTCTCTCAGCCCCACCTAGCTCACAGGGTGTCAGTTGTGGGGAGAGGAAGGTAAGACTCTTTTGGGCAGTGAAAAAGCAGGGTATAAAAACCAACCCTTCTTCTAGTTTATTATGAACTGGCACTTTTGCTGTTATTTTTGGTGGAGGAGCTGGAATTGATGTGATAGGTACTGTTGTAATCAAAGGTATGCTGGTGGCCAGTACCATTATAAAGTTTGGTCCATCCTGCAATCCAGAATTCTATTCCTATGGTTGACTTGCGTGGGTATTTTCTCTCACCCCTCATCAATATTTAGGCCTCTAGAAGACAGTGTCTAATGTGGTCATATCATATTCAGGGAAGTGTCGCCATTCCTTGTAAGCTTTCTTCATTTGCATTTGTACTTTTTATGAGCCTTTATTTCTGTTTTTTTCTCAGACTGTGTCGTTAATTATACTCCTTTCTCTATAGTTTATTTTACATTCCATATGTCCCTTGGCTTTTTATGAGGGAGTATAAAGCTGTTCACCCTTTAAGACAGGTAGAGAAATTCTATTCAAGGTCTAACAACCTATAGCTTTCTTTCCTCACTTCCAAATCCCAGTTCTTATTATTAAGTTGGCAGGAATATTAATGGTTTTCTGAAAGAGAGAAGGAACCTAGAGGGACATGAGAAGCCTGTGGCCAAATCTTCTCCAGAAGTAGAGCATTTCAAGAAACATAGTATGGGAACTTCTCCACGTAGGATAAAGCATTTCTCACACTACTTCTGAGAGGAGAGTGTGTTATTTTTGCTGTGTTTTTTAAATACATGAAATTCCATTGCAAAACTAAACAAACATGAGCAGAAATATCAGAGCCCTGATTTTCCTGACCCCTTGTTAAAAGGACTTACAAAAATGAGAACATTCCATTTTCGATGGAAACCTGCCAATAAAGGACAGAAGGAAACATTTTATGATCTGCTTTTGAACACTGTGCAAGCAGTATGCTGTATATAGTGCAACATACACTGCTTTTTCATGGGTAGGGTGCCACCAAGTGAATACATGCCACTTTGCCAGTCCTGTTGAACTCATGATTGCCAGGCCAGATGTGCCACCCCAACTATGTACTGCAGCCTTCAACATTTCTGATGCACACAGGTGGTTTATGAAGCATCTGGCAGGCGGCAATATATGATGATCCAATTTGAAGACATGTTACTTCCCATCCCGGATCACATTATGAATATGGCTGCTAATCTTTGAAAGAGGTCACCTAGAGCAGGGGTAGTCAAACTGCGGCCCTCCAGATGTCCATGGACTACAATTCCCAGGAGCCCCTGCCAGAAACCTAGAGGTTTCTGTGATATAATGGTTAAGAGTGGTGATCTCTAATCTGGAGAACCAAATTTAATCCCCCCACTCCTCCACATGCAGCCAGCTGGGTGACCTTGGGCCAGTCACAGTTCTCTCAGAGGTCCCTCAGCCTCACCTACCTCACAGGGTGTCTGTTATGGGGAGAGGAAGGGTAGCTGATCATAAGCCATTTCGAGACTGCTTTGGGTAGTAAAAAGCAGGGTATAAAACCCAATCTTCTTCTTGTAGCTGCCACAAAGTCCTGCTAAAATGGCAGGATGCTTCTAGAGTGTGTTCAGTTCTGTCTATCAGGTTTAAGCCAAATACAACTTCCTATCCCTAAAACTGCACTTTCTAAATAGTTCTCTCAGTTATATAGACAAAGTGATGCAGCATACCTCTGATGCCTTCACTGATTTTCTTTCTACATCCTTGTGACTAAGGTCTTCATGGGCTTGCATCACCCTGCCATTCAGGCCCTCTCTCCCCAAATGCCTTTGCTTATGATCTTCTCCAACTATGGCACTTTACACTACCCAAAAGTATCTTGTTACCTGACATAGCTTCATGGGATTTTCCTCTCTGTTGCTACCTCAAATTCATAGAACTCCTTCCCAGTGCCCTGTGAAGGAACATCCTGGCTTTGGGACTGAGACTGCATTAGTCTGGATAGAAGCCATGCAACCTTTTTTGTATTGCTGGATCTTTCAGCTTCCTTTAGTATATTACTTTTACTGAAGTGCTTGGAAACTAGAATAGGGTTATTTTTCTATCTTGTACCATTGTTCATAGGTTTTCATTGACTCAACTAGTAGCTTTTATTTCTTTTATTTAATCTTTTGGCATGGGATTTAATACCCCCCCTCCCAAAAAGAAAAGCCCTTGTTATGGCCTTGAGTTAAAGTTTGACTCCAGTGGCACCTTTTAAGTTTTATTTAAGGTAAAAGCTTTTGTTTGCAAGCACACTTCGTGGTTTAAGCATTTTTAGATATTTACATGCTCTTGCATACTTCTTTATTAAATGCCATTCTTTACAGGGTAGAAGGTGGGCTATTAATATTTAAAATAATTGAAATGGGTTAGGTTAAGTAACCTATTTGAAAGCCACCTTTTCTATGTAGCCTTTGGCTTAGCCCTTTAGACATTACTCCTAATTGACATTAAATGTAAGCATGTGTAATTGTACTTGTACTGACTTCTCATGTTACTCTTGTTTCTCCCATTCTTTTCTTCCCTTGTTTTGCTGTCTCCCATCATACTACAAACATTTAGATTATAGCTTTTGAGCAGTAGAGGCTTTTATTTCTGCTGACGCTGGTGGTAGTACTAAATTGTTATTGAACTTTTAAAAAGAACAAAAGACACTGTATGTGGAGGAATATACAGAATCTTTTAATATGAAATCTGGGATTTTTGCATCTCACAATTAATATTGCTTCAGGGCAACTTGATGATCTAGAATATTAAATTAAGGTTAACTCTTCTGCATTGCGGTTTTCTTAGACAAAAGTATGTGAAAGTTTTACAGTATTGCTTCTGCAAAGTATCATACTCTTAACATTATTAGACACCCTTATATTGGCCTATTCTGCAAAAAATGGTCAAGAGGCATGCATGCATTTGTATGTTACCTTTATCTAATTAACAGGCAGAAACTTCTCTCTTTCTGTTTTCCAAATCAAATGTCCTAAAACTGGAAAACGTGAAGCAGTTCATTTGCAAAGGAGTGTTAAAAAGTAGAGCCATCTGATAAGGTTTTCTTTTGCCAGATGTGGCAGGGTTATCATGTTGCCAAATAACGCTAGAAAATGCAGGAAAACTATTAAAGCCTAACAATGGCTTATAGCATTTCTAAAGGAAATAAATCCTATCCAAACAATGATCCAGTGACAGATTCTATTAAGTTAGATTACACACAGCTAAATTATGTCAATAAACAGGCCCAGCACTGAATAGTAATAGGGACATTCTGCCTTCACAGGGCTCTAGGGAATATACATTTTTATGTATGAGTTTTTTAATGTCCAGAGCCCCTTATTCTGTTTGCCATAATACCCAGTGTACTTACAGAAATTTCCAGTGACTTCTACCAGATCTCTGGAGTTGCCTACGTGCAGAGTCCGTCAAATAAGTCAGGTTTTAATTCACAGAGGATCTCTGCTTCATGAGAGACTACTATAAACTATTTCTCTCCAACTCATTCTCTACATTTCTTTGGAGAAGTCAAACTCGTGTTTGAGAGTGAAGTTTCCCTCTGAACATCTGAAGCTGCCCTGTGCTGGCTTAGTTTATCAAGATTAGTGACAGTCTGCTGCTCTCCAGGGTTTCAAGTAGAACCTTTTAGATCACCTACCACCTGCATTTTTAACCTGGAATTGCTTGAAATTTAACCTTTTGCATGCCAAGCAGATGCTCTGCCACTGAGCTACAGGCCTACTCTGGTATAGGGTAGGAATTGTCACGCCCACCCTCCCTCATCCCAATGTTAAGATCTTTATTAGACATATATAGAGGAGGGTTAAATGCATTCACCCTAGAAGAAATGAGGTATAGTGTCCTGTTCTCCTGTCTTTTGTGTGTCTTAGACCAGGGGTAGTCAACCTGTGGTCCTCCAGATGTCCATGGACTACAATTCCCATGAGCCCCTGCCAGGAAACGCTGGCAGGGGCTCATGGGAATCGTAGTCCATGGACATCTGGAGGACCACAGGTTGACTTCCCTGTCTTAGACCACAAACCCTCATTACTTCTTCTGTACATGCATATTACTTTGATTATATCTTTGACTTGGGAAGTTTCCAAGTTTCAGCTGCTATTAAAAGAGCTGAGCAGTTGACATTAGGTAATAGCAGATGATACATTATTTGAGCAATTCATAAAGGAGAATGGAAAGAAACACATCATGGCGTGCTTCTGCAATTTTTTAAAAATACCATTTTGTGCACTTGACACAGAAAGATCTTGCTATTATTCAGGCTACGATCGCTGATAGTTTGCTGCATGGTATATCTTTACTTGGCCTTGAGACACAGGAAGTGCTATAATTCACACATTGCATAGAAGCTGAATTGTCATTTCTATCTGTGTGCTAATTTTGATTCCCGTTCCACTCACTAGGCATTAGCCTGATTCAGCTCATAGCCATGTTGTATCTGTGATTTGTAACATGCAAAGCACTTTTCAGTCCTTCACCATCTAGTAGACCATTATTTTATTTTAATCATAATTAAGGTTACTGTGCATTTTCTTTTTCTCTTCTGAATAAAACATTTGGAAAAACGGGAAAATATCGTGCTACAGGATTTTATTATTACATTTTATTGCAGTAAGGAGGTTGTTCTCAATAAAGTATGCTGTTAATACATTTTTCCGACAGCAACTTAGATAACAGAGACCAAGGACTGCTTCCCTTGCTGCATTTAAAAGATGCATTTTTGTTCTAGGGAGTTACAACCACACCTGAAGATTTATGAGAGTATGATATCCAAATCATAGTACATGCATCTTCTTTAGCCTTGGAGAGAAGTTCAGGTCTGAAGCTAATGAAATAAATGTGTTAATTGCAGTTCAAACACTGTACGTCCATTTTGCCTTAGGGCATAGGTGTGGCTTCTGAAAATGTAACCATGTCTTTTAAAACCTATGCAAGCCTAGCAGAAATTGAGCAGGTTATCCAATGCCTTGCAGCGAGCCTCTTCCTGATCAGGAATTTAAATTCTAAACTTTCAGAATGATACACTTCAGGAACATCAAAAGAAGGCCCCCTTCCCCACCCCCATTGAGTGTGAGGAGCTATAGCCTTTGCCATATATGCAGACGCTGTGACAGACAACCACCAGCAGGCCTGCCAACACTAATCAAAACAAGTCCTGCTTTTAAACTGCAGCGCTGTAATTCATTCAATATTGCAGAGCCAGCAACTGTGTAATTTGTTAAGCATATTTATCTGTGCGGAACATCCCTCCCCTATAACCTGGTTTCCGTATTGCTTCTAACTTCTCATTAAACAACTTGCTGATGGTTCCTTCCTGTTCTTTCTTAGATCCAAGTTGGGAAATTCATTCAGACTATTGCTATGCTGCACCTTGGAGGAAGTGAGATGGCCATTACAGTTTCCATAGTCATCTGCAGTATCTTGTTGCTGCTCTCTATAGTAGGTAAGGAGCGATGCTTGACTCTCAGCATTAGTTCATCTAACATTTCATAGCACAGGTTCATTTATATAATTGTCTTTTGTATAAGTTTAACCCTAGAACTTTCAAGCTTTGTAACATTTATAAAATGAACCCAAATAAAAATAAGGTAAACTAACCTGGCTTTATTAGAGAAATGGATAAAAAAATAAAGAAAGATCCACATCTGAACACCCTTGAAAAATTAACCAGATTCACATTTTGATGCCCTGAGCAAAAGATTGAAATGACTAGCAAGAAAGCCCATTGCAAGCAGGAATGCAATGGGGACACCGGGAGGTGCAGATCTCTCTCTGTGTCCCTCTCACTGTGTGCCTCGCAGCAGTAGTCATAGCAGGTACTTAGGGCTGGTTTGCAGGAGGGAAAGAGGGCTGGTGTGCAGTTTGGGGCAGCACTCTCTGTCTGTCTCTCCCTCCGTCACAGCAGGGGCAGCTCTCTCTGTGTCTCTGTCAGCAGCTTGGGGCAGCTGTCTCTGTGTCTCTCTATGCTTCCCTCACAGCAGGAGCAATAGGAGGGAATGAGGGCTCGTGTTCAGTCTAGCAGGGCTCTGTATGTCTCTCTCTGTCTCTGGCGCATATGAGAGGAACGTGGCTAGCGTCCAGGGATTTAGGGCGGGTGCTGTCCAACTTGGACAGCTGGACATGTTCCACCCCCAAGGCTGTTTCACAAATATATAGAGGAACCATGGATAAGGATATTTCCCTTTATCTAGCTTCACAAAATTCTGAAGTCTACTCTGAGTCAAGAAGAGGGGGGGGTATAAATCCCATCCCACCTGCTTGCTTCTCCTTCATGTGTTTGTAAATATGCCCTTTGCTGCTTCCTGACTCAGACTTCATTATTAGCCTTGAGCTGGATTCTGATAGGTCTTTTGCTGCTTAATGAGTGACAATATTTCCCAGCCATCACTTGATTTGATTTAATAGAAGTTGTTTATGACCTATCGATTGTTCAAAATCCAATTCTGGAAACATAGGAACTCTCATGATATGCCGATTGCTCGGTTGCTAAAACCCTTTAAATGGACTTATTGATCTGTGTTTAAATCTTTCCACATAGAATATACAGGCTTAAATTTGATACAATGGCTATTGTATGCTCATTGTTCCGTATTGTCTTAATTTAATTATAGATAATTGACACCTGCTTAACCAACCACACATTGATTTTACAGGGCTAAGTAAATATAATTTATTATGTTATGTTTATTGCCCTTTCACCAAATAATTTTATGCTAATAAAATCAATTTCTGATTCCTGTTTTCACTTCTTGCATTAATTGTCATGTGAAGGTAATTCATCCTATCATATTTTACTGCAAAAATGTGGCTACATTTTACTGAGTCTGATCAGCATAACAAATTTATGTTAGCTGAGGAAAACATCAATATGTTACCAAAAATGTCTTAGATTGATTTCTAAGTTTTTATATCTGAGTCAAGCCATTCTGTCTTTGCATATATAGATGCTCCACAATATACAGTATTTGCTGGCGTATAAGACTACTTCCCCCCCCTGAAAAACATGCCTCCAAGTGGGGGGGTCATCCTATACGCCGGATGCACTTCAGTTGGGATAGACATAGCTGCCCATAGTGGCCCATACTACTGTAATGTAATGTAGCAAACTCTGTATTTTGAATGGAAATGTTGGGGGGTCGTCTTATATGCCCAGTCGTCTTACACGCCGGCAAATACGGTATGTACACTTGATAAATGTACACTTCTTTAAGCTTATACTCTTGGGTGAAAAAGAATTCCTGATTTGGTAACAAAATGAAGATGATGGGGCAAAGTATATTTGCATTGTGACTTCCTAATCTACCCACACAGCTGCTGTTTTTTAGCTTAAATTTGGTAGATAACTCCCACACATTCACTCACTCACATATAGCAACATTGCCAACACAGATGTGCTCATCTTATATTCCAACTACTAGAAATAAAGCCCATTTTATACCTGAATAAAATGGGCACTAGGCCCCCGTTCCCGGGGAAGCCTTCGCAGTGCGAAGGCTTCCTGGGGGTGGCTGGGACCGTGCGGGTAGTGGTGGGCGACCTCGGGTGTCCTAGCAGCGTCCCAGGGCATTCTCCTATACCTGGGAGCAGCCTCATCATGGCGAGGCTGGTTCCGGAGGCGGGAGAAAGGCAGCGGGCGGGCACCCACGGACCTGAAGGCTTTCAAAGCCTTCTGTGGGACCCGAGAGCAGGGTTGCCGCGGCGAGGCTGCTCCCGGGGTGCAGAGAAGGCCGGCAGCCGGCCCCCCCACCCACGCACCCTGAAGGCTTTCAAAGCCTTCTGTGGGACCCGGGAGTGCAGGCTCTGTGCAGGCTTGCTAGTCCAGTGGCCAGGAGAAGGCGGCACGTCCCCCCCCCCACCGCCAGCGATGTTGAGGCTTCTCCCGGCCGCTGGACCGGCGAGCCTGCGCAGAGCCTGCGCTCCCCATTGGCTTTGCGTGGCTCCCCTTTGGCTGCTCGGGCCTGGATGGACACTTGGAGGGCCCAATCAGGAGCCGCTTCGCAGCTCCTGATTGGGCCCTTCAAGTTTTTATCCCAGACAGGGCCCGCCCTAACTCCTCCCAGACAGCCCTTACTCCTTTATTTAATCTGCTCCGCTGTAGCGGTTTAAAGATGGTATGGACTCACAAGTTGTTGTGTTTATATCTGCTTTTATAATGAACATAAATGGACCATTTTAACCTGTGGGTAGCAATCCCTGATCCACTCAGAATGCTTTCTTGCAGTATTGTGTTTAGTTCCAGTTGGCCCATGTTTATTGAGCATTAGTTCTCACTGCTGACTGAGATTGGATTATGTGCTAAACAAAATAGTGTTAAAGCAAAGGCTATCTTAATGAGAACGTACATAAAGATTGCTATCATCACTTCTTATCATTTTGGCTCTTGGCATTGGGCCATTTTTCCTTTCATTTCTCTAGCCCTTTTTGTGTTTTGCACCAAGAGCCGCAGGGCAGAGCGTTATTGGCAGAAAACTCTGCTGCAGATGGAAGAGATGGAGTCCCAGATCCGGGAAGAAATCCGCAAAGGTAATTATTTGTAATTTAGGAGAGTGAAGGAATCTGTGGACATGAACGACAGAGAAATTTGTCCTCTGAACATTCTGAGAGAAGTTTTGTAATTCTAAAACATCTCTTACAGTCATTGTCACAGAGTCTTAACAGGCACAGGTGTACTGAGCCCTGAGTCTATGACAGAGATCGACTAGTTTTGGTACTGCAAAATGGTATCACCATTAACAAAAACGAACCTGCACTCTCATATTGTGACTAAAATTCTCATGGTATTCTTTATTTTTGGAGGTTGGTGTAGTAATTAAGTCGGCAACTCACAGCCTAGTGAGTAGAAATATAGAAGTTCAAATTATGTTTCTGTAACAACCATTTACTGTATATATTTGGGGAAGCTGCAAGCTTCCAGGCTGCAGGCATTAAAAATTACAAGCTGATAAACAAACAATTCCAAGTTTAAATTCTGGAAGACTTAAACCATGATGCTGGAGTTCCATTCATTTATTTAAGATATTTTTTATAACACTTCTTCAGAGGCCTACTTGAGGTGACTTACAATTAAAACAAGGTAATAAGATACCAACAAACCATCAAAAACAAGTTATTGGACATGAGCAGCATAAAAACTGCTGTAAAACAGAATTTTCCATCACTGATGATCATTTGTATACAGGGTTATCAGGTATTGCTACTACTTATTATTGTGGTAAAATTATTGTGGCTAGTTAATTCAGTGCCTTAAAGTGGTTATTTGCTTCTCTTGTGTTTTCCTGGAACCAGGTTTTGCTGAGCTCCAGACAGATATGACAGACCTGACCAAGGAGTTAAATCGCAGCCAGGGAATCCCATTCTTGGAGTACAAGTATTTTGTGACCCGAACTTTCTTTCCCAAAGTAAGACTGCATGGCACACCTTGAGGGGGTTTTTAAATGGTTTTCTTTATACTAGTTCTATTATTTTATTGGTTCTTTCACTAAACGTTTCTAGTGAAGTATAATAATGACAAATACGAAACTTAAGCCTTGAAAAATCAAGGCCTCTTACCAACTTCAATTCTTATCTTGTAAGTGGAGGCATACCTTGGTCTTGTCTGAGTCACCTTTGACGTTGCCCCTTCCGACCCGACAGGTACACAACTGGGCCATTACACAACATCAGCTGTTATTTCTTAAATATCTAGTAAGCAAAGGTTCTCACCAGTTGTGTTGCTTTCATACACTACACCAGTCAGCATCATTGACATCTTCCATTTTCTGGGAAGAAAGATGATTGGGTTTGCACTGAGATTTGCTTCAGGAACTCTGTCAGTGGGGTCAACTTTTCATTCAAACTTCAGCTGATCAAGTCACATCTGGACAACCTACTCAACCATGTCTGTTTTCAGATCCATGTATCACAAAGATGTGACTATAACAATGCTTGAAGCTGTTGTAAGAAACTTCCTTGGGAGAAATGAATAGCTTTCGCTCCCATACAGCACCCTGGGAGACTGTCCAGCGGTGCAAGTCTTTCCCCTGAGCAAATCCAGTTCCCATCTGTCAACATGAATCGAATCATTAATATGCCACCAAATGCAACTTTGTTTTCAAAAAAAATCTTTTTACTCACTGCCTTACATTTAATATCTTGCTGTATTCTTCCCAGAAACAGATGTTTTATTGATAGTCAGAGAGGGGTGCCCTTTTGGGGGTGGGCATGTATTCCATCTGCCTAGATAAGATGATAGACAATTCAGGGTTAAAAGCTTGGGTAAGATAACCACACATAATTCGAATCGGATGCAGTGGCACTTGAGAATTTTAGATTTCATTTCATAGAATCATAGAGTTGAAAGGTACCTAATGGGTCATCTAGTCCAACCTCCTGCACTATGCAGAACACTCACATTTTTGGAAAGCAGATTTCTTGTAATTGTAGGGGAAATTATTAGGGCGTATTTACTTAGGAGGAAGGCTATCTCTGCAGCATACAGGACATTTCTTCCCTTAGAGATGGTCTGTGAGGCAACTATGGAAGTTAGTACATACTTTCACCCAACACTACCACATTGACAAGGAGATGTCTGCTGATGCCTTTTAGATATCAATTGGCTGCTCTGTAGCACAGTGCTTTTGTATATCTCATTGGCTATGACTGCCCTACCCTGGACTACCAGAGAATGGAAAGTTTGTTCACTTACCATGACATTCCTTTCTCAGTGCTTCAGATAAAACAGTCAGTTACTTTCTACTGTCAAGAGTCCCCCTAGGGTCAGTCTTGTAGTATGGCCTTTTGTTGTTTCTCCTGCTTTCTTACTGTTTCATTTCAATTGTTGGTGTTGGAATTAATATGTTTTTGCAGTTAATGGGGAGCTACACAGGTCATGAGCTGGTCTGGGAGACTAAGAGAGAAGCCCCTCCCTTTAGAAGTCATTAAGAAAGTGTAACAATCCTTATTGCTTCTAGGGAGGAGCTCCATCATCATTGAAAGTGACTGGTCAGTCCTCAGGTCACTAAGAAAGGAGCTTCACCGTCTGTGAACACACTTTCAATTTCTCTTGCTTCTGCGTCCTCTTCCCTATTCCGTGACTCAACATTCTTAAGCATCCTCATTTTAGAATTAGGGAGTAAATAATCCGCACATTTACTCTAGGTACAATTTTCTTCCCAGTTATGCCTCGCGTCAGTCTAACCAACCATATGACACAGAGCAGAGGGAAACTGTTTTCTGTTTTGCCTTGGGAGACCCAAATACGCAAATGAGCAATAACCACTAATTGTGGCTTGGGCCTGCATAATTTTACCTTTACTGGGGAGCTATGAATTAGGCAGTTCATAACCTCCATTCTGTGAATGCCTTGTTTCTCCCAAATCACCTCCCCCTTTCTAGATTTTCTGTTTGTTCATTCAGGAGCCCTTACCAAGAGCTTAAACCTCCATAAAATATGCCCAGTTATTTCTTCATTGCAAGTGGCCTCAAGTCCTGATGCCATTTCTCCTTGCCACTCTCTAACAGTGAGGCTTTGTTGGTGTCGGGACAGGGAAGATAGAATGAATTCAGTCTTGTCTCTTTTTTGCCTAACAACAAGATGTGATTTGAATGTTGCTTCATTTTTCAGTGTTCTTCACTCTATGAGGAGCGTTACATTTTGCCTTCCCAGCATCTCAATTCACAGATGGGATCTCAGATCCAAGAAACTCACCCATTACTGTTGGGGGAATGGAAAGTGAGTAACTCAAATGTGAATCCAGTTTACTGATGATTATATCTCCTGTAATCTTATTTTGTTGTATTGATTAATGACTAAGTGCATAAGAGGCTGCACAGGTTGCACATCATTGTGGAAAGGGAAAGGTGAAATTTAGCTCCAGGGGAGTAGAACCAACTGATTGTAGTTCCTTGTGTCATGCTGAAAGCTATGGAAAAAGTGAAAAGCAGCTGAATAAACATGTCTGCGTTCAGTTAGTATCCATTCAGTTAATACATACTTTGTACCTCTTAAGTCCTTTTAAGTTCAGATGGTTTATCCACCATGTCAAAAACTTCTCAGTGAGAGAATTGAGACTGAAGTACAGATGACTAGAGGAGGCACTGTGAGCTCCTCCCTTCCCCCCTATTCCTGATAGCTTGCTTTACACTTGAGAACCATAATCTGTCCTAGTTTTTTATATGATTGGCAGCTAGTAGTAGATAGTCAATGTGATTGCCAGTTGATAGTATTACTGTTGGTTCCTTTTGAGAAAAAAAGGATGCAGATCATATGAGCTACTGATCTGTTGTAGTCTGTTGCTATTGGCATTTGTCCTAGCTTAATATGGAAGAGGTTCCTTGAACGTGATGAGTCTTCCTAAGCGGCTCTCCCTTCAACAGAAAAACCACAAAAGCAGGAAGAAGGCTTCAAATTCTGTTCAGTGGATTGGTGGGATACCAGGTCTCAAGGAAACCAAGTTTCTTTAAAAAGCTGTTTTGACTTGGGAGTGATTTACTATGTTAGAATTTGAGGTCACATTAATTAAAGTGGCTGTCAAAGTCAATTCTGACACCAGCTGATGAATCATTCTCATAAAAAGTTAATGGCATCGTATTTTCCTTGTGTACATACTGAAGCATTTTATATTAAAATACTGTATTAAAAATTCTTACCTACCTATGAAAAGAATGGTTATTATTGCTTAAAATAAAGTAGGCCTCTTTCTATCACTTACTTAACTTGGTAACTTAATACAGATTGGACCACTTAAGGCAGGAGACAAAGACACCTACAAGGCTTGTTCTCATCCAGATTGCTGGTTTTGTTGCAGATTCCTGAGAATTGCAGATCAAATATGGAAGAGGGAATTGCATTGTTTTCCACTTTACTAAATAACAAGCACTTTCTCATTGTGTTCGTCCATGCTCTTGAGCAACAGAAAGATTTTGCTGTTAGAGACAGGTAAGACATTCCTGGGATTTTACAGTGGCATAAGATCAGTCAAAGTTGTCTAAATCTTTCTTCTCAACAAACTTGATTAAATCAAGCCCTGATTTTTGGCAATGGAAAACACATAGTCCTTGATAAACACAAACGTTTTAACTTGATTTTGCCCTTTATGTTTCTGAACCGGATATCTTTGCTTATCAATATATGAATGCTTCCAGATGTTTTAAAATCAACTCTGATCAGCTCCTTGTTTTAGAGGGGGAGTAGCTAACCTGTTCTGACAATACTTCTTGAGATTCTTACTGCTGGTTCAGAACCTGAGGCCCAAAGTTCCTGCAGGAGCCTCTGGCATTCCACAGGGCCTGCAAAACGGAGCTCTTCCACTAGGTCATTGGCTGAGGCTGGGCGACAAGGAAGATCAGGGGCCCCCCTGATGGAGTGATCGGAGCAGCACTAGCGAATGCCAACAACGCCCTCTATCTCCCTCCCTTGTAGAATGGATTGGTCCTCGGGGAGGGGGTTGGTAGGAGCTGTGTTTTTACCACCTCATCTTATTGTAACCGTGGATAGAATTTACTGTATTGTTGTTTTATTTTGTATAGGGTTTTTATTGGGATTTTAAATGTTGTAACTTGCCTCGAGCCTCCGGGGAGAGGCGAGTAATAAATCTAAACAATAATAATAATAATATTAAGAATAATAAATGTCCATAGATACATAAATCCAATAGGGACTAATTGATAGGATTATCAAAATAGTTAAAGAACATATTTATGCAATTCATATAAAGCTGAAATTTGGTAAAGATAAATGAAGATACTCTGGTTTCTCTAAAAAAGAAAAAAACCCAGAAACCTCACGTCCTATATATTTTGCTGCATTTTCATCAAGAGAAAGTATTGGATTTCCCTTTTGCATATTTCACCAGTCCTTGAACTGGTGGGCAAAGGATACTTCTTTATTTCCCTGGAGAGTAAGATTATCTGTAAACCTTTGCAAAACAGAGACACCATGTTCTTGCATCCTCTGCGCATTACAACGATGGTGCAGAAAACAAGGTCTTTTTAGCAGGTCATGTATCACAGTCACCACAATATCATCCAAAGCATGTTAAGTGTAAATAGAACAATATTGAGGTACGGGCTGATTGTTGGCAAAATAGAGATTGTGTTTACTTGATTCTGACATTAAAATTACATTGTTCAAAAAATGGCAATTAGGGTGAGAGCCTAAATGGTGGGGCTGAGGAGGGAGGGGGAGTCAAGAGAGTTGATTGGGTGTACATGCTGGTTAACGTAGAGAAAGTCTATGGACTTAGTATATCAAAAGACAACAACACATGTTCCCCTGGAACATCAAGCCTTCACACTCATATATTTTGTTTCTTTAAAAAACAGAGCTGTGTCAAATTCCAACTTGCAGGTGTTAACCTCTATTATCATGCAGAGTGCCAGATTACTTTTCCTCCTTCTCACCATTGGCATCCATTTCCATCTAAGAGTGGCATAATACAATGTGATTATGCACAGCTGTGAGACAAATGGTTTGAAACTTCAACATTTTTGAGAGGCTTTGTGAAAACAATCTGGAATGTTACCATGGTTTTAAGTTCTGTTAACGTTGATTGATGAATTCCATCTTGCACTACCAATCTCAGATTCATTTGTTAACTCTTCCTCCAGATGCAACCTGGCCTCCTTGCTTACCATTGCATTGCATGGGAAACTGGAGTACTACACCAGCATCATGAAGGACCTCTTGGTGGATCTCATTGATGCTTCTGCCTCTAAAAATCCCAAACTAATGCTCAGGAGAACAGAATCTGTGGTTGAAAAGATGCTGACCAACTGGATGTCCATTTGCATGTACAGCTTTCTCAGAGTAAGAAAACAGGAAATTAGAGCCTTTTGGGATGTGGCAGGCATTCTAGTGGTTTGTTTGGGAAAGGTGGAAAAGCAAGTAGCTCAAATGTTAGTTTGCATAACCACATAACTATCTGGTGAGCCTTGAACAAAGAAAGGAAAGTGTGGGAGAAATGAATTTTGAAATTTACTGAAAGCAAACAAGTAAGAGAGAAGTTTCTCTTAGCATAATATGATCCTTTGGAAATTGTCTTAATAGATGGGATTTTATACGAGACTTCATTGGTTTTTTGAAACAGGTCATTCTGTCACTTTTTATGACTAATTCAAAGGCCATTCAGGATGGGTTTGATAAATGAAAGTTAGCCAAATAGGTGATAAGATTCTGGGCAACTTCCTTATATGGAGCCATGCTATGGATCCAGGTAGCTCAGTATTGTGGCTGTTCTCAGGCAGAAGAAAAAGGTACTGTATCTGGAGATGACAATGACTGAACATGGATCATTTTGTATGCAAAAAATGCTCTATGCCACTGTGTCATAGCTAACTCACTTTGTTACTTATTGTTTGGTGGGTTCTGCACAGCCTAACAAATTTTCAGGATGTTTAGATTTCTTCCCTGCTCTGTCCAAGAGCTTTTAGGAAATAATTGGAAGATGGAGCAGGGTTTAGAATATACCCTTATCTCAGTTTATCCTCACAACAATATTGTGAGACCAATTAAGCGGTTGATTAGCAATTGACCAGGGCCACCCATAAAGCCTGTGACCAAGCAATGCATTTCAGAGTACTATAAAACAATAAATACTCTAATTTTTAATTAATTAATTAGATTTCTATACCGCCTTCCCTGCAAGCCAGCTTGGTTGTTGACAGTCTTAAAACAATAGTGCATTTCATTAGGCGTCTCTGAAAACTGTGGGGTTTACAGTCTGTATTCCTTTTTATTGAAAGAATTACATTTGATTCTGACCGTATCTACCCAGAAGTGTCCCATTTATTTCAAAGGATTGCAGCTGTAATTTCTTTACGCTTAGCAGAACATCATCATTATCATAATAATGTACTAAGATGATAGCTAGCATATTAGAACACAAAAAAAATGTCTCTGTGTTTGGCATCCTGTTTCCAACACCCGCTGGCTCTTAATCTATAAGGGTGGATTTTCTTCTCTTATTTAAAGGGAAAAAACAGTAATTCCCATTGATGAGAATGTATGTTTCAGTTTCCAGGGTTTGTTCAAAATTACTTCAGTTTGACAATATAGTATTTACTAGAGCTGTTGGTCTTGGCCCTCTTTCTTTCCAAGGGGTTTTTGTCTGCTCCTAGAAAATCTCTAGACTGATATTTCCATAGCCTATCTAATGAAGAAACCCAAATTTGAACACAAAGACTGCACCTGTTTATGCAGATTCTTTAATTGGCTGCAGTCACAGATGTCTATATGAATATGCTTGGGATTTTGAATTGGTAAATGTTGGCTGGGGGAAGGTGGTTGAGGCTTGGAGTTCCTTTTCAAGAATTAAGCTCAAATTTAGTTGTTTAAAAATATGATACAACCAGGGGGAGGCTTGACAGGAATCACAGAGGAACGAGATCAAAGGATGTATATTTCTACACTCCAGTCCAAATGAGCCTCTCTATGATACATTGTTAAGATATTGAGTCCATCTTATCTGCCCATTTCTCTCCCCACCCTGAATTTGCTCTTAACTGGTCTCAGCATTCCAGTTTCAGTGAGCATGCTCCATCCTCATTAAACTGCTTTTTAAATGTTCAAGGCATTATTTTTCTGCATATCTAGGGAGCCGTATGCAGAAATTCCTGAAAAATGACGTTGCCACTGGCATGTTTGCCAGTGGTTTTCTGGAACTCTGAACACAGTATGAATAACAATCAGTGATCCCCAGAATAACGGGTCCTCATATTGAAGTTTGAGTCCAGTGACACCTTATTTTTATTTTATTAATTTTATTTTTATACCACCCTCCCATCAAAGCAGCTCAGGGCAGTGTACAACCAGATATTTTCATTCATTAATTCATCAATAAAATTCAGTAAAATAGATTAAAAATAAAAATTAATTGACAACAGTAAAACCAAGCCAGTAAATGCAACTCATTGACCGTTTACGCACTGGGAACTTCACTACCCCAGCTCCCGTGCAGGAGCACAAATTGGGGGCGGATGAGGTGCACCAGGCCAAATGCTCCCCCGTGAGGGTGCAGCAAGAGGTGGGGCAACCTGCCACAACTAAAACTCCAGCCTGCAGCCCAGCATGAAACCTCCAGTGCATAAACGGTCATTTAGATGTTTTCTGTATACTCCTTAGAGCCAGGATATATTTTGGGGCTTCTTTTTTTAAAATTATTATTATTATTCAATTTGTACCCCTCCCCTCCCAGCATGTCAGCTCGGGGCAGCTTCCAACATTATTACATAATAATAAAAGCATATATTACATAAAACCATATATCATGTTATAATATTTAAAAACATCACCTTCAAACAATCATGCCATGCCAGATCATTCTTTTGATGATGTTAAATAAAACTAGTAAATAATAAGTAATAAATGATGATTGGGTGAGGCCCAATAGATGTTACCATGTCTTTGGTGCCAACCAAAAGCCTGGTGGAAGAGTTCTGTCTTGCAAACACTGCAGAACTGTGCTAATTCTGGCAAGGCCCAATTGTGTTCCAGGAACTCGTTCCACCAGGTAGAGGCCAGGATGAAAAATGTTCTGGCCCTGGTTGAGGCTAGATGTACCTCTTTTGGGCCAGAGACCACAAACTGGTAGGAATCAGTAGAGCAGAGCACTCTTTGGTGGTTATACATAGACAGGCAGTTTCTCAGATATGCAGGACCTGGACTCCAGATGGCCTTGTGGATAAGTATCAGAACCTTAAACTTGATCTGGAATTCACCTGGGAGCCAGTGTAGCTCTTGAGCACGGGTTGAATGTGTGCCCTCCTGGGTGTACCCATAAGGACTTTGGCTGTCATATTCTGGACCAGTTGCAATTTCCAGAACAAGGATAAAGGTAGGCCCACATAGAGTGAGTTACAGAAGTCCAGTCTAGAGGTGACTGTCACATGGATAACTCTGGCTAGGTGTTCCAGGGGCAAGTGGGGCACTAGTAGTTTGGCTTGGCGAAGGTGGAAGAACACTAGCTGTGCTACTCTTGAGACCTGTGCCTCATAGATTAAGAGGCGCTGAAGACACCCAAGTGGCAGGCTGAGGTATCAGCTGATAGTTGAACACCATCCACGTAGGGCAAGCATGCTTCCTCACTTGGGCCTTTCCTACCTAGCCATAGGATCTCCATCTTTGAAGGGTTGAGACAAACAAAGTTTAATTCTGGGTATAAGGTTTCATGTGCAGGAACACTTCTTCAGATACATTGAAACAGACATTATCAATCAATACATTTTTGGGGGGGTAGTTGTCAAGAAGGGCTAATTAGAATCATCATGACAATTAACTCCCACACACACATTCCTTAACAAAGTTTGTTTCAATATATCTGAAGAAGCATGCTTGTCCACGAAAGCTTATACCCAGAATTTAACTTTGTTGGTCTTAAAGGTGTTACTGGATTCTGGACTCAAACTTCATTCTGTTGCTTCAGACTAACATGGCTACTCACCTGAATCTAAAGTCCTCAGATGTTTTCTAAAGGGAACGTGTCTGAAATGTCCACATTTGTTCAAGACCTCTAGATTTCTTCATTCTGATATATACTGATATTAATTGTTTGTATAAATTTGGGGTTACTGTACCAGCATTGCGTAGAGGGTTTAAAATGGACTCAAAATACTACATTATTTAATGGTCTGCCCTCTAAGCATACAGTACAGGTTCGGTTGACAACCAACAGCAGAACTGAACAAAAAATTAACATAAGTTTGGCTGAAATTCTGTTTATTAGAGGAAAAAACATTTTTAGCATTTGACTGAAGGCATTTGTCATCTGAAATTCATCACAGATTTAAATATAATCAAGTTATTCATAAAGTTTGTGATATGCATTCAGTTAGCCTGGAAAGGTAAAACGATAAGTTCTTACTCTTTATTTTGCACATATAGTTATAGACCATTGTGCTAAAATCTGCTGATTTTGCATATACTAGGCCTCCCCAGTAAGAAAATGAAAACCTCTTTTGGGACTAGAAAGCTCAGCTGGAATCTGATACAACCAGAATCCACTGATTAATTTCTTGCGAAGGTGGACATTATGCAAGAAAACATTTCTGGGGAAATTGAGATATATCTTATGGGACTTATGATTGAAATGGTTTCCAAGAGAAATCAACAATGACTGTAGTTCTCGTGTGATTTACATGTTCTTCAGAGCTCTCTGTTTTCTCTAAATCCCTACTCTCCATCTAAGTGAAGAAGAAGAGCTGGTTCTCACTACTCAAAGGATTCCCAAAGCAGCTTGCAAACACCTTTCCCTTCCTCTCCCCACAACAGACACCATGTAAGGAAGGTGAGGCTGAGAGAATTCTAAGAGAACTGCTCTGCAAGAACAGCTCTAAGAGAACTGTGACTAGTCCAAGGTCACCCTTGGAACACAGTTTACTAGCAGCCTACTATAGTCTCCATTCCGTCTATGTACCTACATCCTGTGAGACATCTCAGAGGGTTTGATCCACAGAGCCAGGATAGACAATACAGGGTTTTGTAAGGGAAGAGTGAAACACAGATTTGGATCCTGAACATTAATCTAAAACATAAAGCTAGTGTGTACATAATTTGTTCCCTCCATCTTAAACCTGGTATGGTCCCAGCTGCGACAAAGATAAAAGACAGATGTTATGAACAGAAACCGATTCTCTGTGTGGGCTGTGATAATGCTTTAATTCTGTGGCTGATTCTGAAGAAAACCTCTCAGTAAACCAGACACTAAAGAAGAGGGTGATTTTGACAAGAGGGAGAGTGCAGTCTCTCCTTCTGTTGTTTGAACTCCTGAACAGCTCTTTCCCATTTTGCTAACAGTCATGGAAAAGGCTTCATCCCAATGGCAATGTTGTGTTGTTTTGGTTTTAGTTGACTTGCAGGATAGCGTTGAGGCCGGAAGAAGACATGGCTCTTCGTTGTTTGGCGTTAATATAGGCCACAGCTTTATTTTAAAAACCTCCCCTTGGAGGGTTGGAGCCTGACATTCAGCCGTCTGGCTGCTCAAGTTCGGTTACCTGAGGCATCCTGGGACTCGCATCGTTCCCAGCCGGGAGCGGGTCCCTGGCCTCCTGGGAATCCTCCCCATAGGGAAGCAGCTTTTAAGAGGTGAACCCAAAGGGTGCCCACCTTGTTTGGCTTCCCCTCAGCCACCCAGCCAGTGAGCCCTTGGCCTCCCAGCCGGGTCAGCCACACTCGCCACTTGCCAACCTTTTATTGAGGTTCCCAATCTGCCAGGGAGCCTGGTACACAAACCGGGCTTCCTGCCAACAGGCTATTTTCCGTGCCCTAAACCGCAGCTGTGACTAACTGAAACTAATTTCACAGACTTACATATAACCAGCACACATCGAACACAAAGAATGCAGGGAGGGAGGGAGGGAGGGGAAGCTGTCCCTAGTGGCCGCTCGGATGGAGAGGCAGGCTGGAGCCATGTGGCAGCTTATATAGCCATTCCCAGCCCCGCCCCCCCCCGCCCCCAATGCATGCTGGCATGCCAAAGCCATGCCAGTGCCCTTTGCGTCCTTCCAGCTCACTCTCAGACGCATCAACGGACATCCCCGGTTAGTGCGGTCGCTATTTATATCAAGTTACATGGTAGTTTTCATTAGTTTTTATCCATTATTAGTCACAATGTATATATGGAACACTATATGTGGGGCAGCAATACTGTGTGTTCTTGGTGCTTACCGAGCAATAGCGGTAAGGCTTCTGAATTCAGGCCCTGCTGGTGGACCTCCTGATGGCACCTGGGTTTTGGCCACTGTGTGACACAGAGTATTGGACCAGATGAACCACTGGCTTGCTCCAACATGGCTTTTTATGTTATTCAGTTTAGAAACAGAGACCATATTAGAGTTAGATCCTGCAGTTCATAGATCTTTTCAATGTTCTCTTCCTCCCAGGAGTTCCACTTGATGAACGAGTTCACCCCGTTCCCTTCCCCACTACATCCTCCTTGGCCTGAGGCCTTCAGATTGCTTGTTCCTTGTATTAACAGTATGGGATACTTCCTAAAAAACATATCACTCTGTTATTCCAGGAGGTCACTCCATTTCATATATTTCAGAAAGCTTTGTCTTCCACACTGGCCAGTAACACTGGACTTTAGAGTGTCTCTCTAATTATTACAGGTTTCTGAGAGCCCTAATAGAATTCCCCAAATAGAATGTTGCTGATGTACTTGTAGATATTCCTCCAACACCTTAAAGATCAACCAGACTTCAATCCAACACCCAGTTCTCCAAAAGAGAAAGATTATGTGACTCTTACTGTATAAATTCCTTCTCTTTCATTTTTTGGTTGCTATGCATTCAGTGTTTCAACATCTGTTCTGTTTCCTATTAAGGAAATCGTTTCCATAGACCTTTGATATAATTCTTTGGTACCAGTGGTTTCAGAGTATCCATGTCAAACAATTGGTGTGTACTTTCTGGACATCACAAACATAATTTTATTTATTGAATTATATCATTTATGCCCCATTTTTTTCTCCCAAGAGAGTTTCTGTCTCAGTGCAAGGCAGCTTTGTGAATTATATATGCATATGCATGATATGTTATATTTAACTAAATAATCAACAGAAAAGCCTGCTATACTGTCTTGACTGCTGTCTCTAATTCTGTGTGGTTTAGGAAATTCTTGAAGATTTGGGGGCAGTGCTTGGGGAGGGCGGAGTTTGGGGACTGTAGGGAGCTCAGCAGGGACATGGTATTTGTTTGTTTATTATATTTATATACTGCCCTTCCTCACTGCTCAGGGTGGTTTACATTTGAACTTCTATAGTATAGCACAGTACAACATCTTTGAAACATATAACATTTTTAACATTGAGAACTTGCATCTACTTTCGTAATACAGTAGTACAATATAGAACAACTTGGTTTTATCACTCCAGTTTAATGTTCAGCAATGGGACTCAATTTTACTGCACTACAGATTCAGATTCTTTTCTATGAGTGGTGGGAGGGGCCTCTGGTGGTAGGTTGGTGGTAGGCTTACTTGCCTTGACTGAAAGCCTGGTGGAAGAGCTCCAGTTTGTAAGCTCTGCACAATTGTTTTAACTCTGGCAGGGCCCTGATGTCATCTGGGAACTCATTCCACCAGGTGGGGGCCAGAAATCACCAATTTGTTGGTGTTGGTGGAGCATAATGTTCTCTGTGGGGCATAGGTGGAATGGTGGTTTCTCAGTTACTCAGGGCACTCAAGGATTATGCTCAGGTTCCTAGCTTGAGTGCACAACTGATAGTTGCACCCCATCCATGTAGGGCAATTATGCTTGGACCTTTCCTATCAAATCACAGAACCTCAGTTAAATAGGATTGGGGAGATAATTGCTCTATGTGGCACCCTGCATGTGAATTGCCAGCGATGTAATTGGATCTCTCCTGTTGCTACCATCTGTCCGCAATCCCGGAGGAATAAAGATCACTCTAAATGGTCTTTCTCAATGTTTTTACTATTGAGAAATCTCATAAACATTCTTCAGGCTTCGAGAAACCCCAGACGTGTTGCAGTCATGTAGAATATGGTTGAGAAGCATAGCTGTGTAGATGTGGGCCCTGCCCTTCCTACCCCTTCCAGGCCGAACATTGGCCAGTTTGGGAGGGTGAAGGGTGGGTTGACATGACCATATATCACCCAATAAATTAACAAATTAAAAATATATTTAAAATTAATTAACTCCCACCCATTCGGGAAACCCTTCCAGGGCCGTAAAGAAACCCCAGGATTTCATGAAAACCTGGTTGAGAAAGCCTTTGTTTCTGCTGACTTATATGGTATACCATAGAATCAACGCTCCAAAGCTACTGATCTCTATAGTCCAGAGAACAGTTGTAATTCTGGGAGAACTTCAGGGCCCAGCTTGAGGTTGGGAACCTTAATAGGAACCTTGGTTTGGAGAAATAGTGTCTGAACTCTAGTGCCCACAGGCTCAGGTGCCATTTATAAAAGGAAGTGATTAAGGGGGAGTTCTGTAAAGAATGGGTAAAGTCCTTACTGCAGAGCAGAACAGAAGCTGTCATTTTCACAGCTTTAATGGATGGTGACATAAATCTATAACTGGGAAGAACCCAAGAATTTCTGACATAGGTATACCCTAAAGTGGTTAAAACCAAAGTTTTCATATTCTGCATATCACCAAGTGTTTCATATTGCAGAGAAAGGTGTATTATTAACCATGAAAGCCAGTGTGACATAGTGATTGGACTAGGATTGGGTAGGTTTGAATCCTACTCTGCCCTGGAATCTTGATGGGCAACCTTGGGCAAGTGACACAATCTCAGCCCACCTCTTGTGGTTCTTGTGAGGATAAAACAGAGAACAGGAGAACAACATAAGCTGTTTTGAGTCCTCATTGGGGAGAAATGTAGAATGTAAATGAAGTAAACAAATAATTTTTACACCAGCTGTTTCCGAAATACTTCTGAAATAAACATTAATGAAATGGGGAAGAGCATCCTTGGAAGCAATATTTGTCTACCAGTTGTGCTCACTGTAATATTTAGTGATCCATTTAGCTATGTTGACAGATGAGAGGTTTTGGTTCATTCTAGTGGTAATTACCACTGCCTTGTGTGTCCTGTTGATGTACTAGAATCTACTCAGCAGTTACCTAGGACACAGGAAAGGATCCACAAGTAACTGGCTACACATTTTAGAAGGCTGGCCTGTTGTTTTGTTCCCACTTAAAGAGCTAGTGGTTGCTATAAGCTACAAATAATTCTAGCAAGAACCTATGACTATATTGATGAATGGGTTTTAAAAATAGTAATTCTGTACTGTGGAGTAACTGTGAATAAAGTAAATAAAATTATAAATTCAAGATATGAATTTCTCTTTTGTCGAAGCATGAAAGTATACTTTCCTGCTAAAGATGCAAGAGGAAATGCTCAGAAGTTGGATCATCAGAAAAAGTTGGATCACCAAAACTGATTCTTGGTTCTAGAATTAGGGATACCAATTCTCAGGTGAGACCAGGAGAGCCCCCCGTTTTACAGGTCATCTCCAGTCAACAGAGATCACTTGCCCTAGAGAAAATGACTGCTTTGGAGGGTAGACTCCTTAGCATTATAGTCCACTGAGGTCCCTCCCCACCCCAAATCCTGCCCACTCCCAGCTCCACCCCCAAAGTCTTCAGGTATTTCCCAACCCAGAGCTGGCAACCCTACTCTAAACATCTTGGAAAAGTGAATGTTTGTCCCTTGAAATCCTATAACCACTTTCACCCATCATACATGTGGCCCACTGTCTGCAATTTAGATTACACATAATAGTCAAGTGTCTCCATTATGCACCTCATTTCAGTTTTTGATAAAGAAATTTACCAGCCCTGTTATAGCACTGTGCTGTGAGATATATGTGACAATGGGTCTGTTTTTAGTTCTTGAATTATCCCCATTAATCACAACATCTATTTGAAACAGCTGCTGCAAAAGGTCCTTAACAATTGTGCAGTGGAAAAATTCCAGCTGCTTGTATTTTCCCCCATAAGTTAGCATTACATGATTTAAACATTTGTTTTATATTAATAGTGTGCCAAACAATCCATCCATTTGTGCTGCAGAAACAGAAGGCTGAAGGAAAACCCATCTGAAAATAGAAACATTCAAAATGGTTGGCCGTAGTTGACTATGGTTTAAAGCAAGGGCAGCTCAAAAAGTGAGCCATATAGTTGGTTCAAACCACAAGGCAAGTTCCATTGTAAAACGTGTTTAAAGACATTGTAGAATTTTACATGCACCTCTACTTTCCAAATCAAACAGTGGATTTGCTGTCTGTGGTTTGTGCCAGTTCGGGCTGAATTGATTCTGGGTGCTGGCTATAGTTCCAGCCTTGCTCCACTTCTGGAGCATCCGGTATCATAGAAACAAAAGTGCTGAGTACAGACGATAAATGAAAGCAATGTAAATCTTTGTTTGTTAGTATGTCTAGAAACTCAAACCATGGCTTGGCTCTAAACTGGGGCCATGCAAACTATATCTGAATTGAGTGGGAAACTGGAAAACAACATAGTTTCCTGAAGCTCTTTTGTTCATGTTAAAGGGGGGGACGTTAATGTTATAAAGTGAATGCAGAACCATAGAAGGCTATAAGAGAAATACATGGCCGGTGGAACCACAGGAAGAAAAATCAATTATGTACATCATGCTAATATATGAACCCTTTTTAAATGACATTTCGGCACTTTTTTACCTGCCCATTAAAAATAAGAAATATAGTAATCTAGACTTAGAATTCGGGGGTATTCAGTGCACATTTGTTAATATAAATTCACAATCTGGGTGATAAAGGGAAGGGGCTTCCATCCTTTGAGTGTATCATTAGATACCAATGCAAAAATAGTTTGCACATGTGGAACTTGGAGAAAACATTAGTTCATCCAGACTAAAGTATGAGGCTGTCATCTTATGGATGAAACATGATGACCTAGGTCTTATATTAATATATAAGTTAGAATATAGATTTTCAGAGAATATTGGAAGTACAGAAATGTGGACATGCAAAGCAGAAGTTTTTAGAAGGGCCTTGTATTGTGCTTTATACTAGCTATTGGTTTTTACTGCATTGGATGTAATTATTTGAGGTATATTTTTATGTCTGGAAACCTCTTCAACATTACATAAGGAAAAAGGCTGGATCTAAAGATATTTAATAAATAAATATTACTCTGTCTATAACAGCTGTTTAAAGAACTAGATGGTCAGCTCAGATCTTAGTGTTTGTGCTCTGTACCAGTTGTGAGTTTCCTTCCAGTATGCACTGAATATGCCTGCTGGGTCACGTAGAATAGTTTCACATTGTACCCTCAGGCATTTTGGAACCATTTAGAACATATTCCCAAGAGGAAATCCATAATATTGTATCACTCTCATTACAAGAGTGGCAATTAAATGTACTCTTTGTCATTATTTTTCCCCCAGCTTCCTCTTTAAATCTGGGCATACAGAAACAGCTTCACACATCCTATGTGGGGTAGTTCAAAGAACCCCAACCTTAACTTTGTTTTTCATTAATATAAAGTTATATTTTGGTGCTCAAGGTTATTTTAACAGCCTTATAACATTCTGATCACAGATCAGTAAAGTCTTGTAAAAAAAATACAATAGAGAGAGAAATGTGTTCATGTTCTCAGAAATGGAGCTTTCCCTGAATAAACAAGTTAAATTCCTTAAACGAAAGCCTGGTCCATGGTTGGTTTTGACTTATTTCCAAAACAGTTTCCCAACAGTAAATTTGGATTAACTTTCAAGTTAGCCATTTTTGTCTGTAGTCTTCAGTTGCCCACTTCCTTTCCCATCCTTAAAGTACATCGTCTTCATGGTCCTGGAGATTTTCACCACACACAGTTTCAAAGTAGAAATACAAATAAGGGGAGGAGGGGAGAAGCCATATCACAAGGCCTTATATTTTATTCCTTGAATTCCTTTGGAAATTTTTAAACAGAGGCTGGATAGCCATCTGACGGAGAGGCTGATTCTGTGAAGGTTCAAGGGGGTGGCAGATTACAGTGGATGAGCGATAGGGTTGTGAGTGTCCTGCATAGTGCAGGGGGTTGGACTAGATGACCCAGGAGGTCTCTTCCAACTCTATTATTCTACGATTCTATAATAGTTATTGGCTTAACCCAGCAGCAAGTGGCTGAAAAGCTCATTTTAGATACATTTTGTTGTGGCACCTTTGAACACAGGTAAAAAAAATTGTGATGTGCTCAGCTTGCCCATTTACCATATACACAATGCCTAAACAATAAATACATGCTCTGTTAGTGCAGTAAACTCATAGGAAAAAAATGTTATAGCTTTGGAAGGATCTTTATGATTCAGGAATGATTTGTCTCTGGCAAAGCCAAAAGGACTGATGCAAATAGACGCATGTTTCTCTGGAAAGCAGCTATGTGCTTTGAAGATAGGGTGGGATATACTAATGAATGAGCTCAAATCTGGAAGTAAATCCAGACTATATAACTGACTAGTAAAAGAGCCCATTGTATATAACGAAGACTGTTTCATGTATCGTTGATTAGTTTTAATGTAAACCGCCCTGAGCCTTCGGGGAGGGCGGTATATAAATCTAAATAAATAAATAAATAAAATAAATAAACAAAATACAATGGGCGCTAGAATGTGGGGGAGAGGGAGGGACAGGGCAGCGCGCGGGTGGGTGGCGGTGGCGGGGCGTCCTCAGCTCCTCGGCGGGCCCTTGGCGGCCATCTTCGATGGCGGCCGGGTCTCTCAAAGCTCCGTTGTCGCCAGGCACGGCAGTCCCTGCCAGCCGCGCACAGGGCGGCTGGCGGGGGCTCCCTGCCCAGCGATCTGACACCGCGGGAGGCGCTTTGCGCCTCCCGAGGCGTCAGGCCACCAGCTAAGGAGCAACTGCGAGCCGCGCTGCGCGCAGTTCGCAGTTGCTCTGGCAGGGAATCGGAAGGACCAATCGGCAGGCGCTTTGCGCCTGCCGATTAGTCCCTCCGATAGACTGTCTAGAGGAAGGGGCCAATCGGCACCCTTCCTCATCCCGGACACAGCCCGCCTTCCAAGGGCTTACTGTTTTATTTAGTCCGCGGCGCCTGTGGCACCGCGGGCTTGTGTTAAGATATTGCTTTCTCCAAATGTCTGGATCTCACTTTCATATACTGCCCTTTTCCAAGTTCCACACTTGCATTGCACAATATAGTCAGCCTGTTTGTTTGTTTGCTTTTGCTCTTTTATTGCTTTCCCACCCTTTCTTCTAGGAGCTCAGGAGGATAGTATACATGGGTGGGGGGGCTTTTGGGGGGGTTTCCCCCTTAATCTCTCCTCAACAAACTCCCTATACAGTTAACAAGTATAGATTGAAAGGTAAAACACTCAGCGCAGCAGTAGTCTTCCCCACCCCTGAAGTTGACCTCACCTTCCATTAAATGAACAGAAATATTTTTGTACCTTTCTTTTTTTTCATATATGTCTAGCCAGAACAGTACATCCAAAGTTAATATTGAAGTTAATACAATAGCCTTCATCACTTCTCGATTTCAGAATTCCTGTTATGTGTCTTTTCCTTCCCTCTAAAAGAAACCATGAAATATGAATTGCCATTTCTTCTACCCCAGTTTAAATTACCCTTAATCGGTTATCCAGGGTTTGTTTGTTTTTTTGCACAATTTGATGCAATATATGCATTGCTCTAAGCATGTTCTGTATGTGTGTTCAGAACCAGGACTTAATTGATTCCCCATGTCAAGCTGTACTGTCTCATTCTGTGGCAGTTCTACTATTTGTGGAACCGTTGTTTGACTAGTGTAAAAATATCAAAATTAAATTCATACACAGTGATCTCGTTGCCGTGACAGAACAAGTTGGGAGAGCATTAAGAAAACGCTCAGGGAAGATATTTGTATGGTTATATTTTGCAAGTTGCTCGTGGCAACTTGAATCTTGGCACTTCACAGCAGATGGCATATGCCTATCTCCAGCCATATAATAGTTTCTCAAAGCTGGCCCCAAGCTAGCTGCTTTAGTGATGAGAACACCCTGATGTTATCATGTGGGCAGATGAACAGATGATTCCTGCCATGACGGACCCCCTACACATTTACACACTCTGTGGTAAAATTTTCCCTTCCAAAATAAAATTGTTGTTCCCTCACTGCTTAAGTTGCCCTTTAAGTTTTCTTCAAACCATTTAGAAAAACTATACGCAGCCTGGGCCCTACTTATCTAAGGGATTGCTTATCTCCTTATGCCCCCCGCAGGGCCCTCTGCTCTGTGGGTATGAATCTGCTAGTTGTCTCGGGTCCCCAGGAAGTGCGCCTGGCCTTGACCAGGGCACAAGAGTAACTGCCAGCAGAAGGGTTGAAAGTTAGTACAAGACAGTAGGTTGTTCTTTGTTGCTGCCATCAATTGTACCTGGTTTTATGCTGTTTTTATATTTTATGTAAACTGCCATGAGCTGACTGGGCCAAGAGTGGCGGCCTATAAATTCAATTATAATGAATGAATGAATTAATCAATTAATTAATTAATACTGGGCTTGTGAATTAAGTTATCATTATCTAGTTGCAGTGATATCAGTATTGATGAACTGTTATATATTAAGAAGAGTTCAGGACTGGATGGATTCCAGCTAATACAGCAGTCAATCTTGGCTCACTTCTTGATGTGAAGACATATATGTTGTGTTCATGGCCCTATTGAGCAATTATTTGTGGCACATGCTACTTCAGTTGTTTTAGGTTTGGTTTTTGTTTTGTTTGGGGCTATGTATGTGTGTTTGTTTTTTGCCTGAACTGGATGACTTTATTTTGATTCATTAACATTTATGCACTTTTAACATATTGTTGCTTCCACATCTGCATCCTGTTCTGCATAGTTGTTGCAGTGATGTGTGAAATCCCCTCAGCTTGATTTAGAACTGGGCTTGGCAAACTAAATTGTTAGAGAAGCTAAAATAGCTTGGTTTATTCTTAGAACAATTCCTAAATTTGGAGTCTTTTTCGAATAGGAGCCAAATGCCTCTCCCTAGGTCAACAAAGAGTTCTAAATCGTACACACACAGTAGCATCCAAGGAACAAGGAGCCTGAGGACACTTACATTACAATCCTAAACAGAATTACTCAATTTTAAGCTCATTTGAATCAATGGACACCTGGGTGTTCTGGATACCTGGGACACGGCCTTTGCAACATTCCACACACTTATGATGAAAATAGATGGTAACTCAGACTGTGCCCCAAACTAGAAAAGAACTGTTAGGGATGAGGCATTCATCCCATCATTCAGGCCACGGTAAAAGCTTCTAAAATTTGTAATTAATTCAGGTAACTATGAATTTTAGCAGAATCTGTTTTAATTTCTGTGAGTGATGGACCGGCACTCAGGGTCTCCCTGATACCAGATGATAGCTAGCGCTATGGCATTTTGAACTGACACTGCCATAGGGATTTTTAATGTGTGTTTTAATGGTATTATATTGTATGTTTTTACTGGGGTTGTGTTTGTGACCCGTTAGGAGCGGCGGGCTATAAATTTGAATGAATGAATGAATGAATGAATGAATGAATGAATGAATGAATGAATGAATGAATGAATGAATGAATGAATGAGGTGGTAAGCTCCTCTTGCCATCACTTTCCAGGATTTAATATTTTGAATAAAACTGTTGGTCTTAAAGGTTCCACTGTACTGAAACTTTTTCCCAGATTGCAAGCAAACCTTGCGTATGCCATTCAGAATGTTGAATAGACAGCATTTCAAGCCCAAGAGATGGATAGTGCCACATGGAAGCATTCACTTCTCTGTAAAGATATGAGCTGTCTTGTGGGAATTTGCTTTCTTTTAGACCGTGAAACCATTTCCCAATGTTTTAATTACCAGGAAACAGTTGGGGAGCCCTTCTTCTTGCTACTATGTGCTATCAAACAGCAGATCAATAAAGGATCCATAGATGCCATCACTGGGAAAGCCAGATATACTCTCAACGAAGAATGGTTACTGAGAGAGAACATTGAAGCAAAGCCACGGGTAAGAGGGTCCTATTCCTAAATACATGAATGAATCATTAATATCCGGACAAGACTTGCAGTGTGCAAACCAATCTTAAGTAATTATGTTTACTTCTTCAATCTCCCAGCTGAGGCATATTTCTAGTTTCTGAGCTGCCACAAATGAAGTATCTTGTGAGTAGGGGGATTTTCCCAAATGAAGCTGGTTTTCATTGATAATAGAGTTTGAGATTTTTTTTATATATATAATTTTTATTTTTCAAAAAAAGATAGAAATAGCATAGATACGTATAATAAACATTAGTGAAGCAATTGTTTAGAATCTAAGCATATTAGAACCTGCTCCTTTCCCATCTGATTTACTTTTTTAGATAGTTCTGATAAGGGCCCCATTGTTCCTAAAAGGCTTCTTCTGATTTTCCATTAACCATTAATGTCAATGAGTTTGAGATGTTTTAAGAAACTAACCCAAGATTTAACAATAAGATCTTCATGGGACAGTCAAGCTTATTTGAGCGATTGTACATATACCTAAGGGGCAGAGAATTGCCTTTTGAGCCAGAATATGAGACTATATGAACCCTGAAGACAGGCCCAAAGGAATGGGGATAATCACTTACTAATAAGTAATGAAACCACCAAAGTTGGTAAAACAAGACAAGATCCACTCAGGGAGCAGAGGAATGGGAAGGCGACTGTAAGCCGCTTTGAGCCTCCTTCGGGTAGGGAAAGGCGGCATATAAGAACCAACTCTTCTTCTTCTTCTTCTTTCTTCGGAGGAATTTCCTTCTCTTCGTCACCTCCACCCTTGATATCGAATAGCATATTCCGTTTAATATTTAAAAGTATGTAAAATGTATATAGGCAAAATCAATTTTTAAAAAGATTCATATGGAATCAAATATTCTGACTATACAGTTTCCCGAGGGAATGTACATATCAGATATCTGAGTTTTTATAATAGGAATATTTCAGTCCATTTTGTACATGGCATTGCAAAATAGCTTCTATTAGGCTTGCAAAAGTGCACACAAATACACCTAAAATTTTTAAACATCTGGGCACTGTGACCTCTGAGGCAGAGGATATATTGTCTACAGAGAATTACGTCTGGCTGGCTGAGATCCAGGATAAGCTAAAAAATAAAATATGCCAGGATCATTTGCTAAGGAACAATGAGTGAGGTAAAAAATAAGAGTGTCTCATCTTTACAACTTCTGGCAAAGCAGTGACTTTATGGCCAGTGAAAAAGGTTGTTGGTTGTAAAGGGGAGTGAGTGGTGTGAAGGCTTTTATATAGGGTGTTACAGGAATTGTGCTGAAAAGTGATGCTGTAAAATTCCTCTTGTGGGACTCACTCCACAACTAAGAATGTACAGTCAAGGGAAATATGTTAACTTCATCCCTGACAGTAAATGCAGTCGACACACTTTTACAAGGTCCAAGCCAAACTCTGCTTTTGATTACAATAGCGTAAATCTGGAGGAGCTTTAACAGAATCAGCAGGGTCACTTCAGAGCTATGAGGGTGTAAATGAGAACAGGTTTTTGGCACTGTATCCTTTACAGCCTTACAGCAGATTCCCATCTGTAATTTATGAGGCAGAGCTAAGGAGGTTAGCAGTAGGACCCTCAGTATTAACTTTCTCTGAAGAGATAATAGCTCCATAAGACCAACCTGGTGAAGTGCAGATGAGTCTTTGTTTGGAAGTATAACTGAAATAAAAGTAAATGCACCCAATTACCAGATAAAAAAAGAACCAGATCTGTTCAGAGGTATCAGCAGCCCCACTCCCCAGTGTGAGTAACTTGACTCGCTGTTTAAACATTATTGTTCATATTGAACTTTTAAATTATGTTACAGACTTTCCATAAAGCACTACCAACCTAGAAAGCTATGACAGCACAATCAGGGGTTGCTACCAAACACAGGGATGATTCTATGATGTTCCGTATCCCTTTATGAATCAATGTAAATCAGACAACTCCAGCTCCATTCCCTCTTGTTTTTTGTGAACATATATGCTACCTTACACACACAGTCACCTGTCCCAGTATGATCTATTCTGACTACCTGGAACTTAAGCATAAGTTCCCATCTCTGTTACCTGACATTCTTTTAAGATTGAACCTGAAGCTTAGAATCATAGAGTTGGAAAGGGCCATACGGTCCATTGGTGCAATCCTCTGCTTAATGCAGGATCAGCCTAAAGCATCCAAGATAAGTATCTGTCCAGCCACTGCTTGAAGACTGTCGGTGAACGGGAGCTCACCACTTCCTTAGGCAGTCGATTGCACTGCTGAACTACTATGATTGTGAAAAAAATTTCCTAATACCTAGTCAATATCATTCTCCACACAGTTTAAACTGATTACTGCAGGTCCTATCCTTTGCTACCAACAGGAATCTTTCCTTGCCCTCCTTTAAGTGACAACCTTTCAAATACTTAAAAGACAGCTATCATGTCCCCTCTCAACTTCCTCTTCTCCAGGATGAACATTCCCAAATCTCTTAGCCTTGCCTTATACGGCTTTGTCCTCAGGCCCCAGATTATTCTCATCGCTCTCCTCTGTACCTTCTCAATTTTGTTCATGTCTGTTTCGAAGTGAGGCCTCCAGAACTACACACAGTACTCCAGGTGGGGTCTCTCCAATGCAGTATACAATGGGACTATGCCATCTTGTGATTTTGATGTGATGCCGCTGTCAATATAGACCAAAACTGCATTTGGCGTCTTTACTGCCGCATGACATTGCTTACAGTCTACACACTGCTTACAGTCCACATACCCCCAAGATCAAGTTCACACCACTGCTACCCAGAAATGTATCATCCAGTATGCATGGCTCTCATTTTTGTGACCCAGATGTAGAACTCTACACTTCTCCTTATTGAATGGCATTTTGTTCTGATTTGCCCACTTTTACGTCATGTTCAGATCTCATTGAACTCTATCTGTATCTTTTGGGGTGTTCGCTACTCCTCCCAATTTGGTATCATCCACAAATTTAATGAAGAGTCCCCCTATCCCCTCACCCAGATCATTGATAAAAATGTTGAAAGTGTTGAAAAGTACCAGACCTAGTACTGAGTTCTATGATACTCCACTGCTAACCTCCCTCCATTCTGATAAAATACCATTGAAAACCACTCTTCGGATACAGTTTTCTAGCCAGTTCCCTATCCACCTAACCATCAAAAAATCCAGTCTACAGTCCTCCAGTTTACCCATCATGGAAATCCTTGTCAAAAGCCTTACTGACATCTAGGTAAACAACATCCTGAGTTTCCACGATCTAATAAGCACATCATTTGATCAAAAAAGGAAACCAGGTTGGTCTGGCAGGACCCATTGGAAACAAATTCCCCAGATCAACAAATTATCTCCATATGATTGCAGATCACTCCTCTTAAAATCTGGTCTATTAACTTCCCTGCAATTGAGGTCAGGCCCACTGGCCTGTAGTTTCCTGGGTCATATTCTCTCCCATACACTCCCAGAGTCTGTCATTCCAGTCCTGCAGCAGTTTCTCTGGACCCAGTGACATTAACTGAAAATCCAATCCACATTTTTGTCCTGTAATGTTTGTCAGTGCAGCCCATGAAAGTCAATTAGCATTCATGGCTCCCATTATTCCTAATGGATCTTTAAACCTCTCCTGTTATTTCATTTCTTTTAGTATGTCCCCCAGCAGAACCTGTGTAATGTACTAGTGCCCAGCAGAACCCAGTGCCATTTTGGTAATGCCAGCTCAACAGGTCTGAATCATACTCCAGGGGGGGGGGGGTTTGCAAGCCCAGCAGAACCAATACAATGTACTGGTGTCCAAAAGAACCCAGTGTCACTGTGGCAGTGCAAACAAAAGGAGGACTGATGTCAAACCAGAGAATTTGTGTAGTTACAATGTGCAGAATGCCCAGCAGAATCCAGTAGCACTGGCATTGCAGGTTTAAAAGGACTGCTTTCAAGGCACAGAGTCATAACAAATTCCTGCAAGGGGAAGGATTTTGCAAGCTCTTTTCAAGAAGATGGGGTGGGAACACTGAACACTGGCAAAACCTGACATGACTAGTATGAAACTCACAAGAGTGTTTCCAAGGCTGGAGAATCTGGATCAACATTCTGATTGAGTGGAGACAGACTGTCTGGAAATGTATCCATTCAAAAACTACTACAAACTTCCATGAACAGCTTGAAAGTTTGACCTGCCACAAATTTCATTTTGTGAACCACAAACCAGCCAAACTTTGGCACAAACGTTAGCTCATGAGCTGTTCTATGCCTATCCCTAATTACCTGTGCTGCTTCCTGTTTATAATAGTAAGGTATCCCTATGTTAAACTTCATACAAGAGACAATTCAGAGAACTCCTGTACTAGACCACAAAATCCACTGCTGTACTTTGTGATCTAGTCACTCTGTGAATACAGAAGACTATTTCAGTCTGTGAGGATGTAAAATACTTTTCACAAACCTCAGAATCAATCTCCCCCCCCCCTTAATATAATGTATACCATGAGTTCATGGTCTACTAGAGTCTATTGGACCAGCTCCCACTCACTCCTAGTGGAAGAAGACTCGGCCTCTGTCTGATCCATCTGAACCATATGAACGAGGTGGGATGGGATAGATTATTTGTGTTTTTGACCACTTGCTTGTTTTATTGTAAATGGGGGTTTTATGGGGTTTTATTGTATTTTAATGTTTTATTCTATGAACCACCATGGGTTCTTAGGAAATGCAGCGATATATAAATAGAAATAATAATAATTATTATTATTATCATTATATTATTATTATTATTTATAACTTTTTCAGCAAATCTTGCAAGTCACCCTAAATAGCCATTTTTCTCTGCAGAATCTCAATGTGTCTTTCCAAGGCTGTGGAATGGACTCCCTGAGTGTTCGGGTTATGGATACAGACACTCTCAGCCAAGTTAAAGAGAAGATACTTGAAGCCTTTTGCAAGAATATTCCATATTCCCAGTGGCCAAGAGTAGAAGATGTTGACCTTGGTAAATATATATCACCTTTTTTCATCTTCATACATGAACCACTTGCAGAATATTTTGTGATTTTTGGCCACTTTGGGATTAAACAGTGCATGTTTGTTAAAAATTATAATCCTAATTCTTTAGAATTATAAATCCAGCACTTGTTTAGCACATGTTCTGATGGAATCCACTGAATTCTTCAGGAATGAGAAATTGCACTGGGTTGGTGATGAAATGAATGATTTAATAGAGCCCGCACTAGTGACTAGCAGTGTAATCCTAATCTGATCGGGATAGCTCAGGTTAGCAGGATCTTGTCAGACCCCAGAAGCTAAGTAGGGCCAGTTATGTCATGTCTGCTCAATAATACCTCCAAGTCAAATTTGTTTATCGATGTCTCAACCAAATAGCTATTAAAACAAATTCCTATAACTACATTCACTCACCACTTCTCAAAGTAACAGTTCTCTTAAAGGGACATACACACACCTACACCACACCACCAAGAAATACCAGGGTCACTGCTCAGAAGCAGGGATGGCAAACTACCTCTGAATATCTTTGCTTTGTAAACCCACCAGAGCTGTGCCATAAATTGGCTAAGACTTGATAACGGAAAAAAATCTCTTTTTAGAAGAAGAAGAAGAAGAAGAGTTGGTTCTTATATGCCGCTTTTCCCTACCCGAAGGAGGCTCAAAGCGGCTTACAGTCGCCTTCCCGTTCCTCTCCCCACAACAGACACCCTGTGGGGTGGGTGAGGCTGAGAGAGCGCTGATATCACTGCCCGGTCAGAACACTTTTATCAGCGCCGTGGCGAGCCCAAGGTCACCCAGCTGGTTGCATGTGGGGGAGCGCAGAATCGAACCCAGCATGCCAGATTAGAAGTCTGCACTCCTAACCACTACACCAAACTGGCTTTAGGATTGCACTATGAGTGGACCACTTGAAACTGCATATCTTTGTCACTGATAAATGCTCTAGATATGCACAAAGGGTCCTGTCTTGCACTACTGTACTACATTTTTCTCATGATAAGACATAAGAGCCATTGATTGGTCTATAGTGCATTCTGCAGAAAGGCAAATGAGGATAAATGTTGATAGTAACTACTCTTAGACCTAAGAAGATGGTTTTGACAGTGGGAAAGTGCAAGTCTGTCCTCTCTGACAGGACAAATGAGGTGAAGTTTGTGGAGCACCAAAAAACTTAGCATAAGGTATAATGGTGTCAAGAAATCCAAACAAGAACCCCACGGGTTCCCAGTGCAAGTGTGCACAAGTAATAAACTTTTGTTAACATATATATGTAGTTTATTAGAATAAATTTAGAGAAGTTTATCAGTAAGCAATACAGGTCTCTAAAATCAAGCAGCACAGAAACAAGAAATACTAGCTTAACTAAGGAATTCAATAAACATTGCATCAGATGGCACAGTCTTGCTATCATGAAAATGTAGGTCACAGCTAAAATATTCCTCTATTTCGCTGTCAGCAGTTCATTGATGTAGGCCTTTAGTCCCTCAAATACAAGTTAGCTGTTAGTTTCCAACTTCTTCGGCCCGTTAAATTTTTTGGCCCACCTGAGTCAGGTGATGAAGGTGAACCAATCAAAACACATCTCAGCTAGAATCCTCGAGAAAATTATCTCACAACTCTGATTCTCATGTAGAGCTGGGAAGCCTGTTCCACACCTTGGCCTTGAAGATGATAATAGGCCTGTGGGCTGATAGGGTCCAATTAGTAACACCTGCAAGATGGAAACAGTTAAACATGATACACATTAACCCTTGAGAGGAGGAATTAGCGGTGCATTGCCTGATAGAAGGTATTTGAATTACATACTTGGCAGAAGGTGCATCAGCTGAAACAAGAATGCCTCACCTGCAGTAACACAACAAAATCACAGTCCAGTGGCACCTTTAAGACCAACAAAGATTTATTCAAGGTGTGAGCTTTTGAGTGCAAGCACTCTTCCTCAGACTATAAACTTCCATATGGCTGTATTTGGATGTTGTGACACTGTTTACTAGTTTAACAGAATTAAGTTTTGTTTTATATTCCCACTGTCTTGATGGAAGTTCATAGTCTGACAAAGAGTGCTTGCACTCGAAAGCTCACACCTTGAATAAATCTTTGTTGTCTTAAAGTTGCCACTGGACTCTGATTTTGTTGTGCTACTTCAGACCAATACGGCTACCCACTTGAATCTCACCTGCAGTAAGTAGTAGTGCAGCTAAGGTCAAGGGTTAGTTAGTACATCATTGAGAATTAGGCCTACTTAGCTTCTTCTTATTTGACACACTGTAATAGTTGCAGGAATAATCTTTACTATAAAAGATCTTAGCTAGTGAGCACTAAACAAGATGAAGGTTTAATGACCAGATTTTAATATTGTTTACAGTATCTTCTTTAAGCTGTGATCAAGGACATAGTGTTGTATACTGTGATCTGTCAGTAAGAAACACTGATGGTCACAAATCTTTCCCATGTTCCAGTATCCTGTCAGTCCTTTCCAACCCCAAGGAAATTTATTCTTGGAATTGTGAGGCCCACTTGGACTAATACCCCTGTGGGGTGGGAGGCTGCAGTGGGAAGGGAAAGGGAGATGGAATTACCCTTCCTGCCTTTTCGGTCAGTACACCAACAGAAGATGATAAAGGGAGGTATATCTCTTCCTCCCTTCCTCCCACTGTGGGGTCCAACCAATGTGCTGGAAATCAATTGAATTAAATAAATACGTTCAGAAAGATATGTTAGTTTGGTTTTTAATTATTTTTTTAAATTACATTAAAGTTTTAATTTAAAATTACTTTAAAAATTCAAATACTTAGAAATCAAATATTTGTATTTTGTTAACTGTTTTATTTCATTTATATGCACAATGAAATATGTGTACAATGCTTGAATTGGTGTAGGATTTGCATTGAGAAGGGTGCATATAAATCAAAAGACAGTGCAGAACTTTCATTTTTTTACCTTGTTGGGTAAAAGATTTTGCACCATGAGTAACTGAAGGTGTCTGCATATGGCTCTTAGCACTGAGGCACCTGTGTTAAAGGTGACATCAGAATACTTGCCAGCACATGCATTGTTCAGGCAGGGCTTCCATTTATTCCATTTTCTGTATTTAGAATGGTTTGCTACAAGCACTGACAGCTACATCCTTCGGGACCTCGATGACACATCAGTGATGGAGGATGGCAGGAAGAAACTGAACACGCTAGCACATTATAAGGTAAAAAGTGTGAATGCTCCAAGAAGTTCCCTTCCTTTGGGCCTGCTTCCCCTTAGGGACACACCAGAATTTGCTTTCCAAGCAGGATTAGCAGATGCAAGCAGGGAAGTTGCCATATCTCCATGAGAGCTTCCGGGGAACAGACATCTGCCCTGGCGAGAAACTCGTTAATATTGCAACACATCGAGACTAATTAAACGCTCTTCATGCAAAACAAGTTATTGCTGGGGGGGAAAGCCTCTTATTCCCAGTGGCTGCCATCCATCCTAATTAAAATCAGACCATTCCTCCTTCTAACTAGTAGCGATGACAGAGTTCCCAATGGTCAATCATGGCCTGCAAATGACTCGTTTTCTTTTGTTTTCTTTGAAATAAGACTTGAGAAATTTAAGCTTGTATTTAAAGTAACTTCATGCACATATTTTAATTCAATGCGAATAGGTACGTCCCAGGCCACTAAGTGCTGCATCAGGGAGAAACAAATTCATACAAAGAACATCCCATGCTGAGCTAGGTCATGTTGTTTCATTAAAAACAGTGAAACAACAGGTGGCTAAGTCTGCAAATCAGGCCTTGCTGCATGATTGTTCTATAGTGGTGCTTTGGAATGACTCTCCGGGAGGAATACACTTGTAGAATGTCACTAAATCTTTGGAGAGAGAGCAGAAAAGAAATACAAAAATAAATAAATAAGTTAGGGGTATGCATCCAGATAATCCAAGCCCCCCCACCAAAAAAAACTACCATATTTGCCGGCGTATAAGACGACTGGGCATATAAGACGACCCCCCAACATTTCCACTCAAAATATAGAGTTTCTTACATTACATTACAGTACTATGTACAGCTATGTCTATCCCAACTGAAGTGCACCCGGCGTATAGGACGACCCCCCCACTTGGAGGCATGTTTTTCAGGGGGGGGGAAGTAGTCTTATACACCAGCAAATACTGTACCTGAAAAATACCTTTTTTGCTATTTTTTCATCTATCTGAAATGGCCAAGCCCAAAATATTCAGGATTTTTCAGGTCTGCCAGATAGCTGCAGTTGAAGTGGATTTAAACAGTTCTCAGTCCCTTTAAATGCCTTCAGGGTAAACTCGCAGCTTGGATAAGGCATTTAAAGGGACTGTGAAACCTATAAATATCTTCAGAGTCCATTTGAGCTGCTGCTGCTGCTTTAAAGTTTAAATGCCTTTTTTCCCTCCAGTGGAGACAATGGAGGATCAGGGCACCTTCTTTGGGTGGCCAATGAATTGGAGGCCCCATGCAGCTATGCTGCAAATTTGGTGTATCTACCTCAAAAAACAACTATTCCCAGAGCCCCAGGTACTCCGAAATCGATTCTCCTTTTGACAATGGCAGAACCCCTGAAATATTTTTCAGGCTTTGAGGAACCCTAGAAGTGGTGGCATGCCCCTTCAGAGAAGTGGAAGTAAGTTGTGGCAGTCAGCCAATCAATCCACTGATCATTTACTGTTACCATTGTCAAGAAAGATTCAAGGCCTGTAGAGTAACAGGGGAAGTGGGCTTCAGTGATGTCCAATGATATGAGCAGCCATCCAAACTTCTGGGAAAGGCTGCATAACCCCTAAGAAGATTTCACTCAATCCCAGAGTTCTCTGGAACCCTTGTTGGGAATCCCTGACGTATGGGGACCATTGCCTATAATGGTCCCATAGGCTATAATGGAGCTGGAAAGAAATCATAATTCTCAAATATTTACTGAATCTGAATATCATACCAGTATTGGGATTCATGAATCTCATGAAATACCAATATCTGGGGGGTTCAGTATACCCAAACATGAAAAATACCCTTGGGAGGGAGTTTCTGTTTTGTTTTTTTACACACCCCTAATCACAATGAAAAATTTACATAGGTATTGCGGGAAGTCTCTTAAAACAGGATATTAGATTTCTGTCATCTCCTGTATGAAAAACGTTCTTGAAAAATCCATGTAGATTTATCATTCTGATGTAGTTCTTTCCATAAGCATTCTCCAGAGGAAAAAAAATATCCATCTGAAGCAACCCTGAAGAGTACATCTTGACCATGATTCCGGTCACATTTCATGTCTTTTGTCCCTGCACAAACGTTTGCATGCATAGATACACAGAATTACAAGCTCAGGTTTTTAATACATGTTTTAACATAGCAATGAATTTGTACTTATGATTCCAACACATTTGATGCAGTAGGCAGAAAAAGCAACAAATCTTGAGACAGGATCATTAAGTAGCTGGGATATAGCTTAAAGAAATTCTATGAATATGGGGCAATAGTGTATATTCATATCAGCGTTTATCAAAAACTCCGATAATGTGGGAGAGGCAGAATCCTAGGCAAGAAGAGAATCTGTGCTCAGAACAATTGTAGGAATGGTTGTACTTCCTTAGTGAAAGAAGGACATAAACACTGTCAGGAAATGGAACTCTAAATAGTGTCATATAAGAGATGTGAACTATACCTGTTATTCATACATCAATGACAGGTAGCACAAAAAAGTCCAAGTTATGGGTGCAACCTAAACAAATATCTAGATGTCATAAAAGAAACAAAGGGATTCCAGTTCCTCACATGGCTAATTCAGGAGGCTAGAATAATTGCTTGTGGAGTATTAACCCATTCTGCACCTATTGATTTTCTTCTACAAATAACTTTCAGCCTAGTCGTCTCTTAAGAGTTTGCTTTCCTCCTGTTGAATACCATAGCCCCAAATGTATGTTTGTGGGGGTTGAGGGGGGGGGTTGGCTTAACCAGTGGTAGAATATCTGCTCTCATCAGTTCTCTCACCACATGTCTCCATTTGGTGAGCTAGTGATGCTTTCACGTGCCATTTATCTCTATAAATGTAGGGTCGGGATGATATATCTGCCAAAATAATATCCAAGAGTGTTATACACATGAAGACAAGGCTCATGTGGAGCTGTGTGTGACATCCTTCCTTCAGGAGAAATTTTCTTCTCACAACAAGGTCTCAGGGGTATAGGGCTGGAATAGGAATTTTATTTTTCTTACGTCATTTCTCTCAGACTCTACTTTACTAGAGCATGAGAAGTTATGTTCAAGCAGAATGCAGAAAAGAATGCATTGAATTTCAGTCTTCATAAATCAGATACTAGAGTCACAAATAAGGCACATGTCCCTAATACACTTTTTCCTTATTTTCCCCTCATTGCCAGATCCCTGATGGTGCCTCCCTAGCTATGAGTTTGACTGATAATAAAGATACCACTCTAAGCAGAGGTAAGTTTCTTTCACCAGCAGTCATGGACCGCAAGTCACCATCATCCTCCCCATTCCAATCTTCTCAAAGGCAACAAGCAAGCCCTGATTCCATGACCTGGAAACCTCACCTCCCTCTCTCTATCGTCTTGCTTTGTCTACCTTCTTTTCCTAACTGCTTTTTGTAGGTGTGCTCTTTCCAGAAAGGGGTGTAAGCAATTTCTGTTGGGCAAAAGGGATTTTAGTGTACCAGAGACAGGTGGAACTTTCCTCCAGGAATGCATTGTCATATCCGGATATGTTATATTTCAGAAGCCCATCGAGTCATCTTGATCCCTTCCAAAATCCATTTTGGATTCCTGAATCCTGGTTAGTGAGTTTGAGCAATATTGTAATGCTGTTCCACTACAATGCGGAAAAATTCAGTAGCAACACTAGTATTCAGTAGCAACACTAGTATGTCAGTCTTGGGATAAGCACTGTTTGCACATTTTCATATGGGAAGCTTACAGCTGATTCTTGCTTCAGTTGGGTTTGTAATATAAATGGAAATACTATATTAGCCAAAAAGCTCATCTGTATGACAAATGCCGCCCCTATTCTTTCTGTGCTATGTTAACAGTTGAGGAAACATTAATGTAAGTAGCACAAGACACTCTTAAAAGCGATGTAGGCCTGGCAAGTGAAGGTGCCCTTTGTTTTTGTGTTCAAGGTGAAGACATTCATGGCGCTATGAAAAATTCTTGTTGTCTAGAAATAATCAGCCATCATGACATTGCTTTGTCTGTAACTAGGACTTGCAAGATCCACATCTCTCAGAACAGTCACGGTGATTTAGCTGCAGTAATTTATGTCACTGAATCCAACCATTCATCTCAAAGCCTTCAACATCCTCCACAAACGGAGCAGGATTGATGGCTAGACAAAGCAACAGAAAGGCGGAGCAGAGACACTTAGTGCCCTGTTCTCTGCAGTGCCTGACATTCTCTGAATGGCAGCCAGAGTCTGAAGGGGGGGGGGGTCGGTATCCACAGAGTAGTGAGGAGGAGTATTTTGGCAGCACTTGAAGAGCGGATAGGCCTGGAGCTATCCGTAAATGTAACATAGCTCTGGTCTTGAGACTAGTGGCTGTGAGATCATTCTCTTCACTATTGCTAAACAGGCTTGTTTGGTGAACTTTGTACTTGAAGGGCTGCCATCTCCCTCCCTCCTTTTATCATATCCACCCACCTCGGACACTATGTACAATGGCTCTTAGCTGAATCAGTGGCCTGCAAGTAGGTAGGTCAATGTTTCAGCAGTCTGTGAGTGAAACAAACAAAATATTTCATAGTACTCTTTGAAAGAATCTCAAAGGTCTCTACCAAAAAGGAAAATCCTACTTTTTTGTGGCAAACAGAGTCTCAAAATGTTCATTTGTTCAGAATATATGTACACCTGGAAAGGAAAGTTGTAACTGTTTCTTTTAGTATAGAGCAGCAGTCTTCAGCCCATGGGTCTGGATCTTCAGATGGGTCATGAAGCCCCACCTGATGGGTCAGGAGCTCCTGTAGAGTTGCCTTTCCCCCTGCTTTTTGGAAGGGCTAGCTGCTAGTGAGTGAGTGTGTAGAGGGCAGTAGTGCTGTGTTGCTGGCCCCTGCTCACACATGGCAAGTGGAGCTGTAGGGTGGTGAGGCAAGGCCCTTCGCTGGTGGAGAGGATTCCTCAATGACTCTGGACAGTGACTTATTCCTCCCTATGATGCATTTCCATGCTTGCCTTATGCTTCCTGTCCTCATTTCTCTCAGAATTTTCCAAATTATTCCTGCTTTTTCTCCTGGACCTTTACGTCTCTATACTGGATACAAGATAAGCTTTTTTCATTATTTCCTCTCTAATAAATCCCTGTCCTTTTTTTTTTTTGTCTGTTATGAACAACTATATCCTTAATTAAGCATCTGCAGTATAACTGAAGCATACCACATCCGACTGGTCAGATATTTCATCTTCCTTTGTTGCAGGAATCCTTAGTGAAACGAATAAGCCAGCCTTCTTTTGTCTGTGCTGATATGGCAGTGGTGGTAAAATATTGCTAGGTTTTTCTTTTCACATTCTGTGCATTTTCTTATGAGGTTGCTATCCCTGAAGGCTAACACAATGAATAAAAGAGGTTATACAGAGATGCAGCAGTTTTACCTATCCCCAGATAAATGTAAATAGGTAAATGGAGAAGAATCTGGGACCCCTAATCCCTTCTTTCCCAGTTAGTCAGATCTCATTCTCTCCAAAATTCTGTTCATGCCGTTTCCAAGGAGCTGATAAATGTTCAGCGAGGCAGAGCAGCCAAGGCCAAATGCTGCCAGTCTTGTGTGTAATCCAGCCATTGGGGATCAGAAGACCTGAAGCCAATCTCTCTACATTCCCATCTTAGTTGAACCTGCATCATGTTCTCCAATCATAAAGCGCAAACTGCCGCAGAAATGTCATCTGAGTTAGTTAACATTTAGTTGTTTTATGTTACTTGTGTTCTGTGTGGAATTATGATACTATGTATTGTTACTACTCATTGGGTTGGATTCAGAAATGGGCAAGCGAAAACATAGCACATTTCCGTTTGCATAAGGTCTTGTGCAACACCTACCATATTCACTGGTATAGATGATAGTGCCCAGAAATTGATCTCAGATCATCATAAGGAAACAATCTGGGATACAATAAGCTTGACATAAGGCATGCGGCTATCCCAGTCTTTTTCTTGCATTTCCACTTTCACAAGACATCTAAAGCAACGGGAAATTTTGCGCTGCATCCAACCCAGTATCCTTAGAACAGTAGAAATATCCAAGCATTCCTTCCAAGAAAAGATATGATGTGCAGAATGCAAGTTCCTTCATCTTCTCAAATCTTTTTTTCCCCCTTTCAGTGAAAGATTTGGACACTGAAAAATACTTTCATTTGGTAAGTATCTTATTCCAAAAGCAGTTGGGGATAATGACTCTTCCACTGTAGGTGGGCCAAACATATTTTCCTTAGGGGGTCATTTCCTTCTTCGGTCCTCTGACTCCACTTTATTTGGGAATTGGACCCATTCATCACAAAAGTGTGTGACTGACATGGCACATGCTAATTAGGAAAACTCCATCAATGTATGCGCACACCACAACCATTTTAAGCCAGGCCGTAGAAATAATTGTTTAACCAGAATGCTTTGGTGAGTAGGAGGCAGGCTGGCCTAGTCCAATGAAAATTGTCAAGGGTGTTTGTTAGGAAAAAACCCAATGCTGTCTTCCATCACCTTACCAATGGACAGTAATGCTGAACATAGTTTATCATCAGAGCCAAACCATGGAATTATTTCCATACTAGTGACAAAGCCCATTTGTAAAAATGGGCATGTGGAGGGTTGGGGAGAAGGCAGCGGGGGCAGGGGCAGCGCAGGAAGGTCGACGGGCCTGGCAGGCTCCAGGCCGGGTCTGGAGCTTGCAGCATGTCAAAGGGACAGCCCCGCCGCGGCTGTGCCATGGCCGGGCTGTTCCTTTGGCACATAGGAAGCCTGACGGGCCCAGCAGGCTCCAGGCCGGGTCCGGAGCTTCCAGCCCGGCAAAGGGACAGCCTAGCCGCGGTTGCGCCGTGGCCAGGCTGTCCCTTTGCCGGGCTGAAGCTGGGATGGCCGCCCTGACTGCCGCCTACCTTGCCTGCCTGCAGGGTAATGGCGATGGTCAGGGCGGGCGACGGGGGTGGGTTGGCAGGCGCAAAGCGCCTGCCGACTCGTCAGTCAGGGCCAAGGGGCCAATTGGCCCCTTGGTGGCAGACTGACAACCAGAGGGCCCAATCGTCAGGCGCTTCACGCACCTTGTTGGCCAACAGTCATACCCACTAAGAAGAAAGGGGTAGGACGACTGAGACCCACGTGGTCTCTGCATTGTTTACATAATAAGATAATAACTGAACACATTCTGTTTCACAGAGTGAAAGGCAAAAGTAATTTTTTTTGTCTTAATCTTGATCATAGTCTTGCATATATCTTTCTAACGTACTTACCTTTGTACTGATTGCCAGTTACCAGAAGGGAAAAAGAGTATTGTGTCTGCTGATGTCACAGACAGCTGAGTTCTTTGTAAAGTGAACGTGGAGCAAAATTCTTTACTCGTTAAATGGAAAAAAGGAACCGATCAACACAGCTGGCAAACAGTGCCATTAATTTTAATATTCATATTCTGAATGGTCTGGTTTATTGCATGGAGTGTCATCCCTTCCCCTCTCTCTTTCATTGTCTTTTGTAACAGGAATGTTTTGTTATCAGCTTTTAAAGGTTAATTTTAAGCGTATATAATCTTGCCTCCCCCCCACACACACACAATCGTTAGGTTCTTCCCACGGACGAGCTGAATGAAAATAAGAAATCTCATCGGCAGAGTCATAGGAAAAAAGTCCTTCCTGAAATCTACCTGACCAGATTGCTCTCCACAAAGGTAAGTGGCGTTCTGGCCCTGCGGGTGGGAAGAGCAGTGACCGTCTTCTAAGAGCAGTGGCATGAATCAGCCCATTTTGCTGCTGTCTCGTTATCAAATCCCAGAGGAGCAATAGCATGTCAAACTGATTAGAGTATTGAACCAGGGAAACACTTCTCTGGGATGCAGTCTTGTCTACACATACTTGGGAACAGGCTCATGGAAGTCTGATTTTACTGCTATGTAAGATTTTATTAGTCTGCTTTCACAGGGAATATTTACAGGGAGGGATTTGGCCACATCTGGGTAATAATTCACATTAAGGAGACCCGAACAGTCGATGTTGGAATGTTTCTTGCACTTTCAGAATGGCCACTTTGATGATGAGGCATAAAATATTTTATAAATTGGAAAAGAGTTGATATTTATCTTCAGAGTTTCATGTTGGAACCACATGTTACGGGCCAAGGCTGCTTTTGTGGAACTGTTTTTGTATTCTGCACCTTGTTTTTAAGAATTGTTTTGGGATGCTTTTATTGCAACCACTTCGAAATCCTTGGTGGGAAAACTTAATATAATTAAATTTGAACCGTGGGCAATAAATCCCCTCATGGCTACTTTTGTTGGCTAGTGCATTTGGAACTGGGAGAGGAGGGAAGAGTATGTTTAACTCTTGCATTGCCTGCCACTTTCTCCCTACAAATACATTCTCCTGAAGCCACTTGTCCTCAGGTGTTTCTAGGTACTAATCTGGTACTCTGTAGGGTTGGGGCAGCATTGGAAAGAGAGTTGCAGGAGGAAAGGTTTGCTTTCCGGCCCCACCTTCCTTTTCCAAGTTATCTCCTCCCAAGTCGTATATGCCGGTTAGGACCAGCTATGACACCTTTGGTTGTAATGAGTTGTAATATAATATGCATTTCCCCTCTCAGTGTACTTACTAATGATTGTGTGTGTCCTAGCCTGGTATGTGCCTTAATAGTCTACATCCCCCTGCATAAAACACTCTTTTCAAAAAGTCTAACTAGATATTTATTTTTGATTTGATTTGCATACCGCCCTCCTGGCAACCGGGCATATAATGGGAGGGAGGGGGAGGAACATTTCAGATATTTAATATATCAAGAAATTCTACTTTTTGCATTGTTTCCTAAATATCATCATCACTCTTTAGGAAATGTGATACAGTCAGGAGTGATGGTAATGTCCAGTACTTAACAGTCATGGAGAACAATGCTGACGTCGTTAGGGGCTCAACTACAGAAACCCAGTACGGCATCAAGCCTGCAGAGTGTGGGATTCTGTGGCCCAGTGGTACAGAAGAGTTCAGCCTGAACTGAGATTTAATACCCACTTAAAGCATCAGTATTATTGCTCTTAACAAATTTGGACACAAGGCTTGGCTTTAAGCCAGTCTGTAATTCCGTTGCTTTGTAATTCATAATTGGAGCAGAGATCATAAGAGTTGCCAGGGGTCTCTAGCTTTTCTCACTGTTTACCACACAGAATAATCACAGATGTGCTTTTGGATTCCAGCAACAGAGAAGGAGAGCCTCTGTGCCAAAAGAGATTAAATGCAAACTAAGAGAATTATATTACAATGCAGAAAATTTAACCCATTATCCGCTCTATTTTGCCATCCCCTCCACTCAGCCATTGTCCAGCAAGCTTTCTTCAACTGCGTTGGGTTACCTCTTAATGCCTTAGATCACTATATATTCTGCTTTCTTAGACCAGTTTTGAATGTTCTCATTCATCAGGGCACACTTCAGAAATTCCTGGATGATTTGTTCAAAGCCATTCTAAGTATCCGAGAGGACAAACCGCCTGCAGCTATCAAGTATTTCTTTGATTTCCTGGAAGAACAAGCAGAGAAACGGGGGATCTCTGATCCAGACACACTGCACATTTGGAAAACCAATAGGTTGGAGAAATAATCCCCTTTTTTAACTTTCACAAATTATACTTCTAAAGACCTGAGGATCTAGAAATATGTAAAAACAGTAGGCGGATTAAAGGTGCAGGGCAAGGATAATCATGTTAAGTAGAGCAGGGGTAGTCAACCTGTGGTCCTCCAGATGTCCATGGACTACAATTCCCATGAGCCCCTGACAGCATTTGCTGGCAGGGGCTCATGGGAATTGTAGTCCATGAACATCTGGAGGACCACAGGTAGACTACTTCTGAAGTAGAGAATAGATATCAGTTTTAACGTAAAAACCTGGAGATGCAAAACCAGCAAATGGGGCAAAAAGAAGAATCTGATCGCAATTCTAAATATTATTCCTGAGCAAGTGACACTAATTCTAATGGGAGTTTCTCAGGAAAATGTGTGTACTGCAAATTGGTGAGGGGGAGGGGGGGACCAGAAATAGCTTCCGGAACTGTTCAGTAGGGGAAAGCATATGCTTCTCACAGATTATTAAAAAGATGCCTTTAAAGTTGTTCCAGGAAAAAAAAACAATTCTAGCTCCAACTTGCAAAAAACAAAAGCAACTTGAGTGTCAGCAAATATACAAATAGTTGCTGGTTGGAATAAACTTTTGAGAGAATACATTCAGATCTATAGATTTTTCTTCCTGCTTGACAAGTGTGGACAGACTTATTAAAGGTGGGAAGCAGAGATTGTCGTTTGCCTGGTCCCATTTGACAGTAATCAGTAGTTTTTCCCTGTTGGATAGTGTTGACATGTCCTAAACAAATAGCTGCTCACATTAGCACTCACAGGGGTCAGATGTGATAGCAGTTCTGGTTTGAAAGGCAAAAGATTAATGAACTCTGGCATCTTCCATGGATAAAGGAAGACTTATTCATAGGAACTTGGGCAGATGTTCTTTGTGCTGTAGTCATTTCACAACGCGTCATTTTCCAGGCAGCCAACCTTTGCCAACTCGGATATAACTTTAAGCAGATAAATATCTGTGTTGGCAAAAAGATAGGCTAGTTAGAATCCAGAGAGAGAGAATGAAGGGCAAACTCTTCAAGATCATTCACAAAGAGCTATCTCAGAGGAACAGTCCTAGCAATCCATCACCCTGTTGCATTCATATCCTGCAACTGTTGACTTTGACTCTGTAGGTAAGAAATGAAGATGACCTATTCTAAAACTCTCTCTCCAAGAAAAGAACTAACCCACCTTGGGCCTCAGTATCTGTACCACATAGTGACTCTAATATTTGTGAAGAGCCCCAATAGGAGAAGCAGTGTCTGGGATATGTCTAGGTGTCCAGCCTCCGCTTCCGGCTGCACAGACCAATCTGTGGAGCCGTTGGCCCAGCTACCAGCGGGATGACCAGGTAGGGCGGAAGCAGCACCGTTGGGGGGGGCCCACCGCTAGTGCCCGTTGCATTCCTGGGTACAACGGGTTTTCGGCATAGTATTAGAAGAAAAATGAGTTTAAATAACTATTTTAGGTAACTAAAACTGCATGAATAAGAAACACATATGTAACAGATGTTACAACTGGAAAAGTGAAATTTTGTACGAGCCAGGCTTGTTCCTTCCCATGAGTCAGTATTGTTCTGTAATCTACCTCATGAAATGCGCATGCATCTCAAGGTGAAAAATGCACAGTGGTTCCAGATTTTGTAAAATCAGTACCAGCTTTGTATAATCAGCTAAGTTACTTGCTACGGTGAGAAAGAGAGAGAAATGAGGCACAGAACATACAGATTTGCAGAAAAGTAATAGTTTGGCCTATGTGCTCCCAAAATTGAATACTCTCAACAACAACAAAATTCTGAGGTACTGTCTTTGCAATGTCTGCAGTTACTGAGTACAAGAGTTCTGGCTTTAGTATATTCACATGAGCCTTGCTTAACTGTAATGTTTATCAACATTCCAGAATTCCATGCACGTGGTTTAGGTACCAGATGGAGCTGTAGGTTGGAAGATGTACAGAGAGGGGATCAGACAGCACTATCACATTAGTAGATTACCACTAGACAAACAGTACCTCCTAAGCCCATTGAAGTCTGTGGGCTTGTGCCTGAAACAGTGTCATGTGAGGGGGGTGCACAAGTATTATGAAGGAGAGAATGAAAGAGAAAATAGGAAAGAAACGAGGAGTGACAAACAGATCTGTGAACATCTGTAGTCTCCTTGCCCAAATGATGGCTGAAGCCATCAGTTACGTTGTTTTCCCTCTTCCATTTTATTTATGTTTTACTGTTTTCATCGTTCTGTGATTGAGAGACAGGTTAATGACAATCACCCCTGCTTTGTGTTTCTCCCTACAGCCTACCTCTGAGGTTTTGGGTCAACATTCTGAAAAACCCGCAATTTGTCTTTGACATCGACAAAACTGATCACATAGATGCCTGTCTCTCTGTAATAGCCCAGGCATTTATCGATGCCTGCTCCATCTCTGATCTGCAGCTAGGCAAGGTATAGAACTACTAATACCTTTTATGTTTCTGTCCCTCCCAAAATGTCTTTATTAGTCTTGCAACTGTTATCAGTTTAACCAGAAACACAATGGGAACTATGTACAATTGCAGGCAAACAAAAAAATGGACAAAATGTTGAAAGACTGTCATTTTAAGGATGGAGATGTTTTCCCCGTTTTATAAGTATTAAATGTAGCTTTGCCAGATGGCATCCATATGATACAGTAGTGCGCTCCCTCCCCCCCCCCCCCCCATTTTAGAGGGAATGGATGGCACTGAACTCTTGGCATGAATCGCCAATAAATAGTCTTAACAGATCAGCCAAAGGAATGATCATCCAAACATTTTTATGTACAAAAAGTCTATAACCCACTTTCCAATTTTACCAGAAAAATAGCTCTGGGAAAGAGCTTATTTTCAGCATGAAGTCTTAATTTCTGTCAGTTTTCTTTGTTTCTACTTCAAAGGTCACTGCATCATATTCTAGTTTGAAAATAAAGGTTGAAATGTTGATTTAAAATTATTTCCACTCTGTTGAATTAAATCTTATCTCAGGTTTTTTGGGATGAATGACCATTTGTAAGGCTGTTCTGAGATTGGTTTTTTCATGCCAAATGCAGCTTGGGGCCTTGGTGTTTTATGCCTGCTTGACTGTATGAACCATTTTAAAAAGTATACAAGGCATTTTGAAGACACAAGCACCTGTTCACTTGCCTCCTGAATTCTTTTAGCAATATAAACAGAGGCAATTATCTCGTTTTTAATATTTATCACACCTATTCCACTTCCCTTGTTGACAACTCAAAGTGGGTAGAGTTGGGGGAATGCATGTGCATTCTCCATTCTCCTCCTCCTCCTTCTTTTTCAGCTAGCTGCCAGTGGTCTAATGGAGTTCAGAAGGTTTCCTGGCCCATTGAACCTTAATCCTGATTTATGACATGAATCTTTGAATGCTGCAAATGTTAACAAAGGCCTGTTTGGCAGTGTTCCAACTTTTAGCTCATATACAGCCAAACAGGAACATTTTGCATTCTTTCTTCAGTGTATCTGAGAGACCGTCTCCCTGCCTACACCCCCAAAAGAGCCCTACGCTCTGCCACCTCCAACTGGCTGCAGATCACTGGCCCCAAAGAAGCATGTCGAGCCTCAACAAGGGCCAGAGCCTTTGGAATGACGCCCCACCTGGTGGAATGAGCTCCCTGAAGAGATCAGGGCCCTGCCCGAACTTCCACAATTCCACAGGGCCTGCAAAAGGGAGCTCTTCCACCAGGCATTTGCATGAGGCCGACCGACTCAGAACACCTGCTGGTACCCCCCCTCCCCATGCCCTTCCATGACTGACAAATCTGACCTGCCCAGGGATTGTCATGTTGTTCTGTTAAAAATCACTTTTAACTGTTAAAACACTTTTCTGGTTTTCATGTTATGTTCTGATTATGTTATGTTATGATTGTTATTTATAGTATTATTATAATATACTATGTAAGTATTCCACAACTTTTAATGTAAACCGCCCAGAACCGTAGGGAAGGGCTGTATAGAAATATAAATAAATAATGTCGAAGAGCCTCTTGTGGCGCAGAGTGGTAAAGCAGCCAACATGCTGTTTGAAGCTCTGCCCGTGAGGGTGGGGGTTCAATCCCAGCAGCCGGCTCAAGGTTGACTCAGCCTTCCATCCTTCCGAGGTCGGTAAAATGAGTACCCAGCTTGCTGGGGGGTAAATGGTAATGACTGGGGAAGGCACTGGCAAACCACCCCGTATTGAGTCTGCCATGAAAACGCTAGGGGGCGTCACCCCAAGGGTCAGACATGGCCCGGTGCTTGCACGGTGGATACCTTTACCTTTACCTTTAAATAATGTCGAGGACTATGCTTTGTTTATCTCATTTTGAATAAATCTCTTTTTTAAGGTTATGATGTTTTGAGTATTTAAGAGATCTTAAACTTCTAGAGAAACTACCTTACCATTTGGCTTCTCTTTTAAAAGGCTTCATCAGTAGATTGGTAGTTTACAGATCTCTGCTGGAATGGGCTCAAGATTTCTGGGTTCTTTCAGTTTCTTCCCACAGCTTGTTCTCAGGCCTCCAGAAGGTCCTTAGTAATAAATAATTTCAGTGGAAGCAAAACAGATTTAAACAGGTTTACTCATGAGAGTGATTTTTGTGTGGCTCAGAAGGAAACTCTGTCCTAGAAGCTATGCAGCAAGGAATACTTTCCCCTGTATCAGCCACGTTCAACAGGAGATAGCATACTCCAAGGATTCCCAGCTAGGGGTCCATGGATCCCCAGGAGTCTGGGGGAGCTGTAGACAGGGTCCATGGCCTTTTCCCTCCTACCTTAATGGACTTGGCTACAAGCCAGAGAACTGGCCACCTCTACCCAGAAGCCATGCATGTAAAAAACAGGAGGGGGCGGTTGTGGCATGGGGGGTTCGGACTGTCTTCTCAGTTCCTGCCCTTCTTTCTGGCCTACATGAGGCAGAGTCACCATAGTAGTAAAGGTGGAGGGTGGGGGGTGAAAGGAAGATGAAGGGTGTGGATAGTTATGCCACTTTTAGGGACATGGCAGGGAAGCATAGCTGGGTGGTGTGACCAGCTGACATCACTTCCTGGGGTCCTCAAAGTCTGAAAATATATTTCAGGGTTTAATAAGGCTAAAGCACAGTTAAAGTTAAGGTGTATTTCTGTAGATACAATTAATTATTGCTGTTGACTGGGGACTGGGCAGTGCAGTCAGGGAGGATAAAACCCAGTTATACTATGGAAACCTGTGCATACGTCTTATGGGTGTCTCAAGGCACGGCCTCATCCAGCTCGTTCTCTTGTATGAAGGCTCCTGCTTTTCCTCCCTGTATGCCTAATGTTGATTCAGGGTCAAGTTTAATCTCTAAAATAGAAAGTGACTGTGTGTGTGTGTGTCATTCTTTATGCTTCCGCTGATTTGGGTGTTGACACTGAAACTTTCCAGCATAAATACATTTTATTAGAGTATTGTAAATCACATCTCTAATGCTGGCACACACATACAGTATGTGAGGGAAAGCTGCAGTGTGGGGAAAGGGCTCCTGCAATGTGATTCACCACAGCTGAGCCATTCCACTCCTCAACGGAAGCACAGGGAATCTCTTTGCCAGGGTTAATATGGGGGTAAAGTTGTGATGAAAGGTATGAGTTGTGCATTTGGGGGGTTCCGTTAACTTTTTTTCCCCCATCTGCTATGAAGTGCTTGCAATTTTTCCTTGTCAAACTGTAAATTAGACTGTTGTAGGTCAGCTGAGGTCAGACAGCAGATGGAAATGTTTTCAGAAATACAATAGCATAAAAGAAGGCATTGTGTGTTGAGCAAAGTGGGAGAAATAAATCACTAGCATCAAAATAAAATTACATGGGTATGCAGCATGTTACTGTCTTCTTGGGCCCATTCTTGTTCTTTTGCTGGGATTAAAAAGCCACTAACTTAAATGTGACCCTTTAGTAAGTTTAGCAGGAGGATCCTACTCCCTTTTGTTCCGTGCTAATCCTCTTGCTTAATCAACAGTAGGTAAGAGGAACACTGCTGAGCTAAGAAATGGAAATGGGAACTGATGTGGCTGCTCAGCTTTTTGAATGTGCTTACAATTTTCCAGCTCTTATTAGAATACTAAAAGTCCTCTTTGCAGCACTACATTTTTGAGGCAATTTGTATTTTTCAAGCAGTTAGAAGAAAACGCAGCTTCTTACATTACATCCCTAAATTGATAGAAAAGGAACCAATCTTTCCCCCTACAGCCAATGAAATATCCATGGATTCTCTCTGTGTTTTACCCATTAGGATTCACCTACTAATAAGCTGTTGTATGCCAAGGAGATTCCTGAATACCGAAAAATAGTGCAGAGATATTATAAACAGATTCATGACATGCCGCCTCTCAGTGAACAAGAAATGAATGCACACCTAGCAGAGGAGTCCAGGGTAAGAAATCAGCTCTTCCATAGTGGGTCTACACCGTAATTTTTCTATTCCTATTTGTATATGCTGTGCTAGGAACAGCACAATCTAGAGTCTAGGAGCAAAGACTTTCAGTCACATCCAAGAAATAAAAATTATTATTTCAAATGAATGTAAACATTGTGTGAGTTCCTTAGGAAAAAGATGTCAGGCAGTGTTTTTTAGAGTCACCTTGGGAAGCAGATTAATCCTTACATGAGCCAAGGCAAGTATATATCATTCAAGTGATTGACCTAGGTCTCATTGGATTCATTTTTGTTTTTCACTGTTCGGAAGTTATGTATGCCACATATTAATTAACTAAGTTAGAAGGGAACCAGAGTTCAAATATGCTGATGTTAGCTTACAGCGCAATCACATTCAAGTACCATTTTAGTGCAATTGATTTCTGTCAAATAGAATGGATTACCCTTTGTATATGCTGATTAGTATTCTTCCTGTTTGTTTTGTCCTTTATAGAAATGTCGGAATGAGTTTAACACCAATGTTGCCATGACTGAAATTTACAAATATGCCAAGAGATACCGCAACCAGGTAAACCACTTCTTTTCCTTGATAGGTGGGGGCAATGCTTACCATTCAGGACTGATTCTTGTGACTATGTATTCATGTACACACACTAATAGCAAAATCTGAGGATACCTAAATCCAGTTACTAGAGCTGCTAACAGGCAAGACACGTCTTTCTACAATCCTGAAAAGGGGCGCAGATTTGCAGAAAAATCTAAAAAACAGAAATACAAGAAGGCAGGTTAAGAACTCAAAAATGATCAAAGGAGCACATGTAACTGTAAGCAACAGACTCCCTCATTGGCGGTTGCTCGGCAACCACAGATTCCACATTTGGTTCTATCATTTCAGATCTTTTTTAGCCTTTGAGGGAGATCTCATCAGGGCCAGGGTGGGAAGTTTCTGGAGATTTTGTGCTAAAGTGTGAAGAGGGCTGGATTTGGTGAGAGGTGAGGCCTCAGCAAGATATAATGCCATGGAGTCTACCCTAAAGCAGCCATTTTCTGAAGGGGGATAGATTTCTGTTGTCTGAAGTTCAGTTGTAATTTTGAGATATTTCCAGGTCCCACCTAGAAGGTGGGAACCCTAAGGCTGGAAGCACAGATAAAATATATACGTAAGTTTGGAAAGGTACAAATAGGTATAAAAAACAGCCTGGATAGTTAACAAACAAAGTAGTAGAAGCAGTAAAAGGTAAGAAGGAAGCAGTGGAGGGCTATTCCAAATCTTAACCATTGGCTCTATAAATAAAAGAGAAACAGAGTCCGGAGTGGAGCCTTTCCAGGCCTGTCCAGGCCTGGAATATGGGCCAATCTGGGTGCCCAGCCTTGTGGATCTCCTGACAGAAATATATAGTCTGTCACTAAAATCTGCCTCCATTCCTAAGGACTGAAAGGTAGCTAATGTAACCCCCATCTTTTAAAAAGGGTTCCCTAGGAAATCCAGGAAATCATATGCCTGTCAGTCTAACATCAATATCAGGTAAGTTAGTAGAATCCATTATTAAAGATAGAATTAGTAGGCACATAAATTAACAAAACATATTGAGGAAGACTTTGTAAGGATTCTGTAAGGAAAAATCTTTTCTTATTAACTTGTTAGAGTTCTTGGAGGATGAACAAACATATGCCCTGTAGAAGCTGTTTATATGGACTTCCAGAAAGCTTTTGATAAAGTTCCTCATCAGAGGCTCCTAAGTAATCTCAGGAGTCATGGGATAAGAGGACAGGTCCTCTTGTGTATTAAAAACTGGTTAATTAACAGAAAACAGAGAGTGAGTATAAATGGGAAGTTTTCATGGTAGAAGGTGGTATGCTGTGGGGTACTCCAGGCTCTTTTTTTGGTCTGGTGCTTTTTAACTTACTTGTTCATTAATGATTTGGAGTTGAGAATAAGCAATGAAGTGGCTAAGTTTCCTGATGACACTAAGTTATTCTGGGTGGTAAGAATCAGGGAGGACTGCAAGGCATTCTAGAGGGATCTCTCAAAACTGGCAAAGTGGGTGTCAACATGGCAAATGAGGTTCAGTGTGAGCTAGTGCAAAATATTGCACCCTGGAGCCAGAAATCCTAACAATAAATATATGCTGATGGGGTCTGAACTGGCAGTAATAGAGATTGTGAATCCACGTCTGAAAAAAGATATAGCATTGGAAAAAGTGCAGAAAAGAGCAAGTAAAATGGTTCTGGGGATGGAACACCTTCCCTATGAAGAAAGGCTAAAGAGGCCAGGACTTTTTATCTTGGAGACATGATGATTGAGGGGTGACATGATAGAGGTTTGCAATAGAAAAGGTTTTAAAAATACTTTTCTCCCTTTCTCACAACACAAGAACTTCTAGGCACTGAATAAAATTAATGAGCAGTAACATTAGAGCAAAAGAAATGATGTACTTCACCCAAAGAGTAATTAACATCTAGAATTCACTGCCACAAGAAGTGGCGGCAGCTACCTTCATTGACTGTCTTAAGAGGGGATTGAATGAACATATGCAGCAGAGATTCAAAGCCACAAAGTATAATTGTCACACTATATCCAAGGCAGTGATGCTTTGTGTTCTTGGGGCTTGGGGGGAAAGGGTTGGAAGGATTTCTGAAGTTCGGACCCCACTGGTTAACCTTCTGATAGCACCTGGATTTTGAAAACTGTATGACACAAGGGGTTGAACTGGATGGGTCATTGGCCTGATCCAACATGGCTTCTGTTATGTTCTTAACCAACATGGTGTAGTGATTAAGAACAGCTTCCCCGCTCCTCCATATACAGCCAGCTGGGTGACCTTGGGCTTGTCACAGACCTGATAGCTCTGTTCTAACCTAGGGGTCCTGTCAGAGCTCAGTTTCACCTACCTCATAGGGTGTCTGTTGTGAGGAGAGGAAGGAAAGGCGATTGTAAGCCACTTTGAGACCCTTTGAGCCAGTGAAAAGTGAGGTATAAAGCCTCCTTCTTATAAGGAGGAACAGCAGCTGGTAGTTGGGAGATCTGTTGTGATTCCAGATCTCCATTCCTCACCTGGAGTTGGAATCTCTACAAGGAGAGAAGGAAGCACAGAAAAGAAAGCGGCTTTGTGGGCTTTCAGGAAGGGAAAGAGGAAATAATGGGGGAGGGGAAATGAGATGCTTTCCACAAGTCCTTGCGGGTTCCCACTTATGGATATATAATCTTTACCTCATGAATCAGCTCTGAATAAAATTTAATGGCTTTTAACCATTGAGCTAGTGGGTCTTCAATTCTGCAGCAAAGAACGTTACAAAATCCAGGCTGTTTTCAAGCTGCCTATGACGTGTTGTTGGGATTCTAAGCATTTGGCTGGTATTGAAATAGTACCACCCAGTTTTTAGTTTATTTCCTTTTCTAGCAGACCTATTTCATTAGAGTTGAAAAAAGCTTTAAGAGTCTGGTTCCAGATATCAGTTTGCACGCATAAAGTTTTTAAAGGCCCATGGATTTCAACAGAGAGAATCCCCATGTCATGAAGATTTCTTTTAGTAAAAACCTCATCCCATTCCCTAATAATTTCCAGCCAATTTCAGCTTTTACATTTTAGGGTTTGAGAGACAGTTTAAACAGACTGGTAGAGGCTCCCCAGGGTCTCAATATGACATCTTTCCCATTACCTATGATTTGATTATTATTATCTTTTAACTAGAGAAGGCAGGGATCGAACTAGAGACTTTGTTCATGCAACATAAATGGTCTGCCACTGAACCATGGGCCTTCCTTGAGAATAACTTTGTTGTTGTTTATACTCAGTGAAAACACTTAATTGTTAAGCTACACATCCTAAATCCTAAACCACCTGTGAATTTAGAGTATTAGTGGCTCATTATGCCTGTGGTTTCTATATGACCGTTTATGCACTGGGCACTTCACTGCCCCAGCTCTCATGCAGGAACACAAATACGGAGCAGATTAGGTGCACTGGGCCAAATGCTCCCCCGTGTAGATGCAGGAAGAGGTGGGGCAACCTGCCACAACTAAAACCCCAGCCTGTAGCTCAGCATGAAACCTCCAGTGCATAAACGGTCTATGGGAAGACTTGCCTTATAATGTGAAAGATTGCACAGCATCCAATTTGTCAGCTCAGTCTTCATTTCAGCCACGATCCTGACTTCTGGAGGGATGATTTTGTAATACTATCACATTGCAAAGCAAAATGGTACAGCATTCAACAAGTAGTGTCCACGTAGAAGGTATTGTCAAGGAACAAACCAGGATTCAATCCAGATCGAGCCAGGGTGTCCGCTTAATGCAGATCATGCAAAGCCATAAGATTTACTGTGGTTAAGAAAACAAATTTCAGATTCCAGCTCCAGTTCTTAGTTTGACAGGCACTCATCAATGATAGTTAGGTGTGGCCTGCATTCAGACGGCTCCACTAACCACAGTGGATTTAATTAAGCTGTGCTTTCATGCGACATCTGGATGGAGGCTGTGCACTTGGCTTTGCAGTGGTTTTGTGTATGAAACAGCAGAGGGGAAATAGATGGGCTTAAATAGCTGGGGAACAATTAAATAGCAGTGATCTCAAAGCAATGGCTTATTTCTCTCTAGAGATCTCTTAAATATATATATATATTGTGTTCCCTCAGATTGTGAATGCATTGGATTCCAATCCCGCCACCAGACGCACACAGCTGCAGCACAAATTTGAGCAAGTGATTGCACTTATGGAAGACAACATCTACGAGTGCTGCAGTGAGGCTTAGGCTGTGAGCCAGACTTTGCCTTCACGTCTAGAAGTGACCTTCTCTACCGTGCACTGTCCTCTGAGGAACACCTTTTCAACGTACCCGTGTGTCCATATGTAGCCTGTTGTATGTCTATGGTATTCTTAGGAAACCAATTCAGTGGTGGGGCTGACCTGTCTCCTTAAGCCAATCTGGGGAAATGAGGGTTGTCCACCAAACAGTTTGAAATCCCTTATGTGACCTGCACTGCAAGACACTTGTCATTTATTTGATCTTTCAGACAGAGGCACAACACTTGCACCGGCAAATGTAGTAGCTTCTTCTGAAGAGCTCCTACACTTCTTCAAAGCAGCCGCCTTCCCCTTCATTTTCCCAAAGAGACTGTGGTGGCCAGGATATGAAAGCAAAGATGGACTGGCTAGGCAAGAAACAAAACAAAACAGAGAAGCCTTGGGGAATAATAAGAGGGGAAGTTTTTTAAAAGGCCATTGAATCAACTGTAGAATTCCCTCTGACAGTGCCCCTATTCTTTCTGTGTACTTTAAATTTCAGGGAATCCATTTACTGTACACAGCATGCTGCATTAGATGTATTTTGTGCCTTTTATTTTTGTACTGTACACATAAACATAGCCACACCTTCATCCAAAGTTGGAAAAAGGTGAGGAACTTGCAGACTAGACAATGCAGTTGCTTCCTAAGTAGTCGTGACATGTGAAAGCACTTTACTCTTGACGGAAATGGCTATTCGCTTGATGGAGGGATCATTACTGTGTAGCAGACAGTGTCAGAAAAGGACAAATAATGCAGCTGTTCCCATTTCCCAGAACTTCCCAGATGTTTGTGCACCATGAATTGTATTCGACAAATTCCTTCTCAATGCCCATCTGGCTCCAGGAATACTTTTCCCTAAAAGGAGGGGGGGAATACACACACACACACACACACACACAAACACTGCAGGGGTCAAAGAGAAGCATTTCCTTCCCTTTGTTCTAACCCTTGTTATTTTAGAGGGAATGAACAGAATTGAACTCTTGGCTCAGCATAAATCCAAAGTTAGCACACTTGGTTTAACACTAGAACAGTAGACATTTCAATAAAGCAAAAATGGTGTTGGTTCCTAAAACAACTTCTCACATAAGGAACATACTTTTATGTATGATGAAAAGTGCATTATGTTATTAGAGGGCTGTTTCCCGAGTTATGTATTTAGCATGTACATGTGTCCTGCACACTAAAAATATTGTTTGTTGTTTTAATCAAGTGTGTAAAATGCAGATTTGATTCAGGTACATGTGTGAGGAAAACCTCAGTTGTCCATAACTCCCTTCATTGTGTACCTAAATGGGAAACTGCATTTTCCCCAAAAACATTTGAAATGGATCTGAGAGTTTAGTCAAAGGCTGGGGGATAGAGTAGGAGGACATAACTAAGATGAATAGGTAAGTTACTTACAATTACTGTGCAGTTGCTAGATTCAGATGAGTAACCATGCCGGACTGAAGCAGCAGAACAAAGTTGCAGCCCGGTGGCACCTTTAAAACCAACAGAGTTTTATTCAAGGTATAAGCTTTTGTGTGCACACACACTTCCTCAGAAACAATGCAATGGAAGTTACCAGTCCATACATATATAGGTAGAGAGTGAACAATAAATTAGCATGCAACAAGATGAAGTTGTTCAACAGATTCAAGGACCAAATAGGAATAACAAACTTTGTTTATAAAGTTACCATTTGTTTGGGTTTCATGGGGGGCTAGTGAAGGAAATAAATACATCAAAACTGGAGATTAATGGGCAGAATAATTAATTGTGGAATGCTGGTGGTCTTAAAGCTGCCAGGTTGCTGCTTTCTGAGCCCACTGAAATCAATGTCTAGCCCTTTCTCCCCTTTTCTGTTTTCTATGTCTCTTCTCCCCACCACCCTCCCCTCTGTATATATGGCCTTCACAAAGTCACCGGTGGAACTCTGCAGAGGGCAAGGCAGTTTGGGAAGCCAGCTTAGAGTAGAGGAAAAGGCTAAACACAAAGACACCCTGCTTTTATTCCTAAATATCCTGTTACACACAACTATCTATAATCAGTACAATCAAAGTATCCCTTAGTCCTGAATGTAATTCCTGTTCTTCATATGCCTTTGCATTGACTACAGAAGGAATTATTTCTGTTTCCTTTTTTGCTGTAAGAACAACAACAACAACAACAACAGTGGTCCTAGGCAGGTGTCTCTTTCAGAATTCCCCTTTAGCATCTTCGGTAGCTGCCCGTAGGCAATGGCCAGTGCAGGCAAGTAAATCCAAACCTACCACAAGGGGTTTGCATCCAGCTAATGTTGCTGACCACACCAAGCTTAGAAACTGCCAAATAATGCTTAAAAATGTTACACTACCTCACAAAGGCAAAAGGTCTAAAGGGGAGCCGCTACAGACTTGAGGCTAGGATTTAATCACTTGGGTGGGAACCAAACTTTGTATTTGTTTATTTGCAATTGAAATCTTGTTGCTTTCTGTAGTTATTTTGTCTTTGTATCTTTCCCAAATGCCTAGTGTAAAATATTATATATTGAATCAAAGTGTCATGATGAGTTTTTATATAGTGGTATATAACAAATACAGCTTTTATCCAGTGCAAAATAAAAGAGGATTATAAGACACGAAAAAGAGAACTGCAAAACGTAACACAGGCTGAGGAAATCTCCATGTGTTTATTGAGAAAACGACTGCAGAAGATAAACGTTGAAAATGTAGCTGGGCTACATTAAACTTTGAAAGAGATTTTTTTCCTTTCTTTCTTTCTTTGGGACTGTGAAGAGCTGCCAGTGTCACACTTCCCCACAGAGAGCCATCTCAGGAACATGGACAGAAAAACTTGCTGAAGTTCCAGTTTGGATGAGGGAGCTGGAAAAAGAACACAGTCAAAATGGGTTGTGTTATGGTGCTAGACAATGCTCTTGTTTGGGGCTCTTCAGTACCCTGTTAGAAGTGCAGGAAGCCACTGCTTGGACTGGTCCTTTAGGGTGGGAGGCTCGCCTCTATGGCCCCCCAATTGTTATATCCTGAGTGTGTGTGTGTGTATGTGCTTGTGTGTGTGCGTGCATGCCAAGCAGTGTGCTTGGCTTGTGTGTGTTATGGCATATGCTTTATTATTTAATTCTTCATCCAAATATTTGCTACAACCATTGAAAAGAAATAAGTTGTCTGCAAACCAGAAACAGAGGGGTCGGTGCTGTTGCCCAGAACCCAACCCCCCCTCCCCCATTGTAATATATTTTTAACTTTGTCATGTTATATGTAGGAGGTTTTTTTCTTCCCCCTTACCTGCTGTTTAATGGAAATGGCAGAATCTTTGGAAAAATATCTTTGTAATAAAACATGATGAAACTCATCAGATCCTGTGTGGGATGTTTCCATTAAGAACGTTTGGAAGAGGAACAAAATCAGATGAATGCATAGTTTCTCCGACTGTAAAAGAAAACTGAAACAGATGAATCCAAGTGTGAACTGGCTTTTATCTGGGATGAAAGCAGAGGAAATTAAAAGATGAACCCTCTTGGGAATTAGATGCATGGTGAGAATGGGCCATGCTGCAACTTCTCAACAATCAACGCTGTGTGGCCCCAGCACAAAAAGATGGTCCAAGTTCTTCCAGAATGAGTAAGCCAACCTGGCGTGTACCAGTAGGGGTGCTAGCTTCAGACTGAGAAAAAACTGGAGATGTTGGGGGTGGAGCCTGAGGAGAGCAGGGGTTTAGGGTGGGCAGGGACTTCAGTGGGGTCTAATGCCATGGAGTCCACCTTCCAAAGCAGCCAGTTTCTTCAGGGGAACTGATCTCTGTTGCCCAGTGATCAGTTGTAATCCCAAGAGATCATTAGCTGCCACCTGGAAGTTGGCACCCCTATATACCAGCACAAACAGAGCTGTGAGGCACATTTGTCCAGTTAGCACAAACCAGTTTGCAAGATTCATTGCCTCATTTATGTTTATTTAGAAAATTTACATGCTGCCTCTCCAGGGACCTGTTCAAGGCAGCATTAGAATTAACAACACCCGGCCAAGATGTAAAAACCGTAAAACCCAGCCTGGGCATTAAAACAGCAGGAGCCTGAATTATTTTAATAGCACTCAGGTTTGAAGCAGACCTTAAACCAATTTTAAAAGCTGGACCTCCTCGGTTAAAAGTCCGGATAAGAAGACTTTTATTGGCATGGCACTTAAAGTGAGGTGCCGGGTGAGCCTTGGGAGGGGGCCCCAAAATGGTCAGCTCCCTCCACTGAAACAGCCCTGTCTCTGGTTATCACCCGCCTCACTTCTGCACATGGGGGCACAGACAGTAGAGCTTGGGAAGAGGATCTCAACTGGTGGTCAGTCAATACGGGAGGGATCCTCCAGATCCCTCAGCCCCAAGCCATTTTAGGCCTTGAAGCTAAGAAGCAGCACTTTGAATTGTGGCCAAAACATAAAGGTCTTTGAACACAGAAGTGCTGCAGTTCCTGCATCTAGCCCGCCACAATAGCTCGGCCATCAATATCTTGGCTCAACTGACATTTCCAGACCAAGGTCAAAGGCAACCCCATATAAAGTACATCAGCATAATCCAACTTAGATGCGATTGGAGGATCATGCCGTTGAATAAAACTGACCAGTGGAGACCCATGTAGAAATCTGTTGTGCGTTATTTGTCCAATGAGATTTTAAAAAGAAGCTTTGAGCTAGCGCAGTGCATCCTGTGAGAAAAGCTTCACTTATTAATGGGATGGGAGCCCTCTTGTCAGCTCATCTGATCACCTTAAAATGAATTCTAGCAGCTAGTCCAGGAATATTCTGTATCTTGTTTATTTACTCAGATTTTGGTTCCCATTGGGGGACCAAAGCAATCTATAACCTAATTTGCCTCTTCCGTTTTATCCTTTCAATAGCAATCCTGTGAAACAGGTTAGGTCGCATGACAGTGATCAGTCCAAGGTTACTCAGCAAGCTTGTGTGGGATTTGCAGCTGGATGCAGAATGCAGCGGCCTACTTTTTAATGGGCACGGGGCATGTAATGCCAGCCTTGAACAAGCTGCACTGGTTTCTGATTTGATGAGAACCACACTTCCCTGTATCTACCTGCATGCCAACTTACATCCTCCTGCCTGTTGCTGCTGCTGGGAGTGCTCTCCTGATATCCAGAATGATCTCCTGTGACTAGAACTTAGAACAAGGCCTAACACAGCACTCAGGGCTTACTGTTTTTATTAAAATAAAATCAGAGCCCAGTAGCACCTTTAAGACTAACAAAGATTTATTCAAGGTGTGACTTTTCAAGTTTCTGACGAAGAGTGCTCGCACTCGAAAACTCACACCTTGAATAAATCTTTGTTGATCTTAAAGGGGCTACTGGACTCTGATTTTATTGTGCTACTTCAGACCAACACAGCTACTCATTTGAATCTGTTTTTATTGAAATTATATTTATGTTGTGATATGTGTATGTCGCCCCAAGCCTGCTCTGCAGAGAGGGGTAATTAAATATATATATAACTGTATATATATATATATCAATTGCTTCCTTGTAGCCATGCTGCCCCCTGCCCCTGAAGTGTATAATAGCCTTCTTTTAAAGGACTTGCAAACTCTGCAGGGAAGTTTTATTTCAGAAGCCTTTCCTGGGTTGATTCTGTGCCTTTAAATGGTAACTGTAATTTGTGCTGTTTGGCTTTTGGATGCTAAACTCAGGGCCATTCCACACGACTTAAATGTAGCAGAAGTCTTACCTTTGGTAAACAATACTAATTCAACGTTCCGCATGACGTCGTACACAATCTGTAACACTCCTGCAACACTCCCACAAAAATTGCCTCGTTGTAGTGCTTTTCGGGAAATCGGGAAAAGTGGATTCCCCCTGAAAAAAATGCTACACTTCTAAGCACAAGCTGCAACACATCAGCAAAAGACATGTCCATTCTCAATGTAGCGGTAGAAAGAATGTCCCTCCTCCATTCTCACCCCCGAACTTCCGGAGAAGCAATCGCCATTTTTCCACCCTTAGACCGGGGAAAGCAATGAACGAGCGAGGCTTCTCTGGCCAAAGTCCATCCACAGAAGCTTTCAAGAGTAAAACAAAGCTCCCTGCTGCAAGTCTCTTTAAAGTTCCCAAGCACAATACAGCCCCCTGCTTGACACTGCCCGTAATTTCGGCCACAAATCACGCCCATGGGGGGGGGGATTTTTTTGTTTTACTTTAAGAGCGTGTAAACGATTAAGCGCCAGCTCCTACGCCAGCAAAAAAGGTCTTTCTGAGACAATGAATTAACACATATTTGTTGCTACGAATGAACACATATTTGTTGCTACTGGTGTTTTCAGCTTTTTAAAAAACAGTGCTTAAAGAGAAAGGGGCTTTTCGAGAGCATGAACACAACAGTTCATTGGCTGTTCTGTTTGATTGACGGCCAAGGGCGGGAAGAAGTGTGGAAAAATATCGCTTCCTTTGTTGCAATTCCAGCAAGACCGGAAACATGTGGGGAATGAATACAATGCTACTGGGACTTCAATATTCCACTAGAATTAAAGGTATGCGGAATGACAAAATTCCACTATTTAATATAGTTTCTGCATACTGCAAACATTCCGCAAAATTGGTCCTTGTGCGGAAAGCCCCTCATTGACTCCTTGAAAACCCTTGCTCTTTGTATTGTGTCTTACCTTTTACGTGCCATTTTCAACAAAGAAAAAATAAGATTTGAATTAAGTAAATGCTCAGGCCATTGTTGTTCAGCTCAGCATTCACTTGAGTAGAAACTGAATGGGAGGGCCTACTGGCCCCTCTCCTAGCCTCCAGATTCCATTCGCAAAGAGTCTGTGTGCATCCACCAGAACATGCCATTTGGAATTTCAGAGTCCAAATGCCTCTGTTTTCTACAAGCAAAACTGTAAATACACTGGCACCCCAAAGCAAGAGAGCACTGAAAACTGTTGCACTCTATGTCAAGATATTTTACCAATTACAAAAAAAACTGATAAATTGTGTGTGTTCTCCAAAAATTCTCCCCAAAAAGCCCTCAAGTTTTTTCATACTATACATTTTGAGTCAGTAAAACCTTGTCTCAAAAAGCTAATTACGCTCATTTCCAAAGGAACAAAAACAAATCATACCCCCCCCCCTGCACACACATGCACACCCAGAGTGTTTTCCACAAACGTCCATGATTTTCTTTCAGGAAATAAAAAAGATGACAGGGGAAAAAACATTTCTTCATTTTTATCCCCTCCAGGCTTTCACATGTTTAGCTTGGGATCACAGGTACAAAACGTGATACACCTGGGCTCTGGGCAAAGAAGTCCTTTGAAAGTGTGAAAATCAAGAACCGTGCCCGTGGCACAACCAGACTACATTGTTCCCCACTACATTAATTTATTTCTACCCAGATGAATGCCCAGGGCAGAAATATATCTGCAGAAGCAAAGAAGAAGGAATTCCAAAAAGATCCATTATGCACAGCGGCTGCTATGCCAGATGGCCACCATGCCATTGCGGCAGGCCAAGATGCCCCGCCGTTTCCCATGTACGCCCAGGGGCGGGGCTCCCCCAGCATATGCAGATGCCCCAGCGTAGCATGCACATGCACACATTGCACCAGGGCGGGAAGCATACTGCCCTCCCACCATGGCAGGGCCTGGGGGACACCCCGGCTGGCTCCGTGGCTCCACGGAGCTCGCAGGGGCGTGCAGTGTCCCTACAGGGAAACCGTAGGTTGGAGTGGGGCCGGGTCAAAAGGCCCGCGGTCAGTTACGCACAGCGCCAGCTCACTCCAGCCCCCGCCGGCACCCACGATATCCCAGGGATTGCGGAAGATCCCGCGTTCCTGTAACACAGGCCTTCCATGGGCCTGGGCTGGACCACGCCCGCGCTGGCGGCGGCATCATGCGTAGTCAAGGATTGACTGATGCCCAGATTCTGCCAGTATGGGCCTTCCGGCCCGTGCATAACGGGTCAAAGAGAAGAAAAGGACCCAAAGGAGTCCCAGTGGCTAACAAACACCTTTTCCCCCTATCCCAACAACAGACACTCTGTGAGGTAGGTGGAGCTGAGAGAGCTCTAAGAGAACTGTGATTGGCCCAAGGTCACCTAGATGGCTGCATGTGGAGAAGCGGGAAACCAAACCCTGTTCTCCAGTTTAGAGGCTGCCACTCTTGACCACTACTCTACATTGGCTCTCTCCACAAAGTATATCTGTGCCATACATCTACACAGATGTCACTCCCCCCCCCCACAAACTTAAAAGTACTAACAGCTAGTTAAGATCCTGAAGAGGTGATGTGGATAATTTCCTATTGCTGCCATCAGAGTATGGTTGTCTAAGGGGAACGCAGTCCCCGCACCAATTAAATCTGTTGTAACCAGGAGTGAAAATACTGAGTGAAAATTATTTCACTCAACTCTCACTGAAATTCTAGCAAGCCAGACAATTTGCAAAAATGACAAGTTATATGGGCATACTGACAGCTTTTGGTGTTCAGAAATCCCAGCAGTTGAAATCATTTCTACCACCTAATTTTTCTTTTTTGTCATCAAAAGTGCATCTGTTATTTTTCCAAACCTGTCCTAGTAGGCCAATGTATAACCCTCCCCCATCCACCTGGCTCAGGGTCAAAATAGATGAGATCCAAGATCAGGATCAGCCATATTTATTAAGACAACTAAAGCAGCCAGAGAGGACATCATTGGGATAGATGCTAACTGCTGTGGTGATTAACCCTTCCCTCATGCAATTTTTCTACCCCTATCCAAGCTGTTATTTGTGCCACAGAGAAAAACCTGGGCATGTGTGCTTCTCCCTCCCACAGGCAAACAACATCTCCAAGAGACAAAATGGTATGATAAGAAAGGAAAGTGTTAATTCTCCCTCCCCTCCCCTTGCCTTGGACATGATCTAAATCCCCTTCACTCACAGCTGTTTTTAGTTTAGGGTTTTTTTTGGAGGGGGGGCAGGAAATCTAACCTCAGACCTCCTAATTCACATCAAATCTTAGCTAATTAAGCTAGTTTTGCGAAATTGCCCCTAACCAAGTGTACTCTCACTAAGTCATCCTGCCAGAGCGTTGGGGAGAGGGGGAGTACATTCAGATCCAATTCTGATTTACTCCTTTTGTCCCCAACCTGGCAAGCAATCCTTGTGCAGTAGCCTTAAGAAGAAGAGCCTTGATGAGTCAGACCAGTGGTCCATCCAGTCCAGCACCCTGCCTCACACACTGGCCAGCCAATTCTTCTGGAGGGCCAACAACAGGGCCTAGAAGCTGAGGCCTTCCCCTGATGTGGCCTCCTAGCTCTGGGATCCAGAGGTGTATATGCATGGAAACATTCAGGTTCCCTTTAGTCACCATGGCTAGGACCCACTGATCGACTTATCTTCCCCAACTTCTCATGTATCTAAGCCTTCTCACTGGCCTTGAACCAGAGAAATGTACTATGGATCCAAATTCCTGCTCAGTCAATAAGCTGTGCGTGATGACATTAAGTTCTATCCATTCACCCGCTCATGTACTGTTGTGTACATGGCCATGTTAATGATCCTACAGAGGACTGAGCTTGAGGTCCAAAGCAGGATCGAAATGAGCATGGTCTTGACCAATGCAATGCCAAGATCCCAACACTGGGGATCTAATCAGTTCAAATCTATAAGCGACCAATCACACACAGCTGTGGGTGTCTTATATGTTTGTATACTGGTGAGTTTGTTGTGGGCTTTTCTCAGTGTGGTCTACTTGTATCATGTTCTGTCACCAATAAAGAGCTGCAATGATTCCAGTGCCTGTATATTCCTGAACCCACGAATTTAACACGTAGCATTTTCCTGAATGCAAATCTTCTTTCCACAACCCAGAGTAACCATCATAGTTTTGAAACTTTTGCTACTATTTATGAATCAGTCGACCCAATTCCCAACATTATGTGTTAAAATGCACTTGAACAAAAAACAGAATGCTGAGTCCTGACTTTGGGATAAGAGCCCAACAGTAAAATCCTAAGCATAATTACATCCTCTTGAGACCACAGAAGTAAGTTGGCTGAGTTGTTTTTTATACCCTGCTTTTCACTACCCAAAGGAGTCTCAAAGCGGCTTACAATTTCCTTCCATTCCTCTCCCCACCACCCTGTGAGGGAGGTGAGAGTGAGAGAGCTGCATGTGGAGGAATGGGAAATCAAACCCAGCTCCCCACATTCAGGAAGAGGAAGGAACAAATAAAAGTAGCAACGGAGTAAGGAGCATGGGCAATTTGCAAAATATGGTCACTTGGGACCTTTCAAATGGCAGTACCTGGCCATGTTACATGCAGCATGAGGACAAAAGTGCCCAACCCAAATAAATTATGATAGTGGGCTTGGTTGGATAGACAAGAAATCTCTTTTCCCCTCCCATGGGGTGACAGGGGGGAGGGCAGTCAAGGGTCAAGGCTCTTTTGAGAGCCATTTTCCTCCCAGTTTACCCATGGGAAGGAGTGGGGTGGAAACAAAAATTTAGCAATGGGGGTTATTTGGAATGGAAATGGAGGATGATTAAGCAGTAGGCAAAAGGCAGCCCTTCTTCCCAAACATTTGTATATGTCTCATATAACAGCCAGTTCATATTCTGCAGATTCTGCACAGTCCCACATTGGGGATTGTGAATGTGCAGGGCAGCCATGGCAGTGGAAGGTCCAAAGCTCTCCAGCACTTTCTTTAGAGTGCCCCCACCCAAGCCCTTGTTGCAAGATAGCCCTTTCCCAATGAAAACAGGATATGACCCGGGGGGGGGGGGCGCTCCAACATTTGCCAACACAGAGAAAGGATCATTCTGCCTTCCTGCTTTCCCCACAGTTTGCTCTTTGTTTGTCAGTCTTCCTCTGGTGTCTTTCCCCCCTCTTTCTTTGGGAGTCTAAATTGACATTTCTCTTCCCCCTAGAATGGCCCTGTCTAAAAACTGTGCCGAATGTGGCACCAAGATTAAGGTGACCAGATTTTAACATTGGTAAAGCGAGACACCATTGACTGGGGAGATTCTTTATTAAAAAATTGGTCTATATGGAGCAACAAAGAGTTTCATAGAATGCAAAAATAGTATTGTAATATATATATATTTTTTAATTTCAACATAAGTGCAATTTGCCAGGTACCCCCAGATGTCCCTCCAAAACCATCTTAACCAAGATGGTTCAGACCAACAAGACAGCTTGTGCCTGCTCTATTTGGGAAAAAGACATTTAATGCTGTTGCTTGTGCCATTTGGAAGCAGTTTTTGAGCTAGAAAGCATGTACCAAGTGTGCCAGAAGCAATGCAAGTTTTTGTTCAGTCAACTCAAAACAGTGGACTAAGTCTCACTCCTCTCCTTTTCACAGAGAGCAATAGGCTGGGAAGAAAAAGCTACTCCTTTGGAGCTCTGGCTTTCAGAGTAGCAAAATACCAGGTCATCATGAGACATTATCAAATGTTCCTTGGGATCTACCAGGATGTCTTGCCAGATGATAAGAAAAACTTGGCGAGGGTTGTTTAAGCTGAGGGCATTAAATTATGCTTACACATGAGGGAAGCACAAGACAGTTTGACCCCTTATGTCATTCTCAGTGGAAGTGCTTTTCTGTAGCCAGCTTTATTCTTAATTCTTTGATTTGTTTGATTTATTCTGTGAAGTGATGGGCCTTATGGCTCTAATTTGCTGAGAGGCTGTGAATTTGGTGCTTGTCTTTATGATGTGGCAGCCGTGACAGATGCCTCCCTATGGGGGTTGGGGGCCCCATTGTAGTTAGTGTTTGGTCTGTTAGTTTTTGGTCCCCTACTGCGTCTAGGTTACCCATAAATTTCCTGAAACTTAAAGCTATTAGGCATGCACTAACTTCCTTTGCAGCTGTCCTACAATGCAAAGGTATCCAGCTGCTACTGGAAACGTGACTGCCAAATTCTTCATCAACAAGAAGGAAGGCATTGAATATTTAGCCCTGTGCTCTAGATCTGAGACTAAGCCATTCCAAGGAGGAATCTCCTTGCAAACTTTCTACATTGTGAACCTGTAAAACAACAGGGCAGACACCCAGAACAATGTCAACAGATCACAAGTGCAGTCTCAAAGACTCTTATTTCACACCCATATTCAAGCCATGGGATTTCCCTCTGAAGATCTATTTGCTACTTGCAGCAACTCCAAATGCTCCCTTTTCTGTTCCTGAGCTCCCTTCCAATCCAGTTTCTATTGGGTATGCCTTTTAGTTTACCTGGCAGAGAACACTCTTCTACTCTTTTCTTCCTATTCCTCTCAAATTACAGAGATATCACTCTGAATGCAAGCTGATAGCCTCTTTCTGACCCCATCAAATCTTGTTTTCCATCCTATAGGACTTGTCAAATGGCAATCATATTTATTCCCTGTCAAGGAGTATCTAATTCACATGGTCACCCTGCGTTTTCACAACCCGCTGTTGCTGCATACGACAGCCTGACTGGTGTGGTGACAATGGGTTGGTCCTCTGGGGTTGCCCAAATTGTTTTCCTCTCTCACAAATCCTTCACTTGCAAATCATTTGACACTAAGTGAGGCAAGTCACAATGTGACTTTTGGCTCACACATAAGAACACAAACTGGGAATTTAACTTTGGGCTAGGACAGAATGATGGCTCTTAGTCACTATGATTTATGACTGTGAGCTCCATATTCTATGAGAATTGAATTGTATACATTGTTTGGGACTTTATTTTTTGTGACTCACAGCTTATTCTGCACACATTGGATAATGTGCTTTCAATGTGCCTTTACCTCAGGATTTTCCTGTGCAAAACATAAAAATCTGCTTCTAAAGTGCATTGAAAATTCATTATCTAAGGTGTGTGGAATCCTGCCAGGCCTTAATAAGATATTGTATGTTGTAATAGTTTATGCTTGTATTATATTACCATGACCACCGAAGAAGGCCCTCTGGGATGAAACACATTTAGTCTTAGCATGTGTAACCATTAATGTTACTCTAGGAAACCATAAGTGCAACATTTCATAGAGTTGTAAATGTAGATTTATGCTATCTTTGTATGTGGTTTTTAATTGTAAGTATGTGCACTAGACAATAAATACGTTTTTGATTTTAGTTTTATATTCGCTCAATCTTCTGATTCCTGGCTTGATTTTTCAGGCTGGATTTTTGTTCCCATTTGGTTAAAGTGACCAGATTTTAACATTGGTAAAGCAGGACACCATTGACGGGGGGGGGGGGGTCTTGATTTAAAATTTGGTCTATATGGAGCAACAAAAAGTTTCATAGAACACAAAAATAGTATTGTAATATATATATTTTAATTTCAACATAAGTACAATTTGCCAGGTGCCCCCAGATGTCCCTCCAAAAGTGGGACAATCTGGTCACCTTACTTTTGCTCTTTTGTAGGATTAACAATTGTTACCATTCCATTGCCCCCATCCCAAACAGAGTACATCACTGTTTACACCTTTCTGCTGCCTCCATTACAGGCAGTTCTACATAATCACAGTTCTGAACAGCTGTAGGACTTTAAATTCAGCTTTTAAAGTATTATTGGGGGGGGGGATCATAAAACCAATCTGGCAGATAATTATTTGTTGCAAATATCAATAATCACAAAAGAAAAACTGCCAAAGCAGATCATAAAGAGGCAATTCTCAGCAAAATAGACAGTAATTAATAATAATAATCAATTGAACTAAATATTTTTAGGCAAATTCCTTTTGCCAAAACAATAAGAAGCCACCTTTTCAACAATTCTAGTGTCATTCACTGAATATTGTTGCTGCCGTTGTTCATTGGACCAAGTCCTTTTCAGACAGCAAACAATCTCAATATTTGTATTGTCTATCTTTATAAACCCCCTTCAAGGATCGCTGCCTTGTTGTGGCAAGGGGGCTTGCGTAGTTCAGTGAAGCTATGAGCTATGCCGTGCAGGGCCACCCAAGACGGACAGGTCATAGCTGAGAGCTCTGACAAAAGGTGATCCACTGGAGAAGGCAATGGCAAACCACTCCAGTATCTTTGCCATGAAAACTCTATGGACAGTTCCAATAGGCATAACGATATGACGCCGGAAGATGAGCCCCTCAGGTCGGAAGGTGTCCAATATGCTACTGGGGATGAGCAGACGGCTAGTACGAGTAGCGCCAGAATGAATTAAGCGGCTGGGCCAAAGCCGAAAGGACGCTCAGTTGTGGAAGTAACTGGTGGCGAAAAGACAGTCCGATGCTGTAAAGATTTTTATTCCATAGGAACCTGGAACGTCAGATCCATGAATCAAGGCAAGCTGGACGTGGTTAAACAAGAAATGAGAAGACTGAACATCGACATTTTAGGAATCAGTGAACTAAAATGGACAGGAATGGGTGAATTTAATTCAGATGACCATCAGGTATACTACTGTGGACAAGAATCTCGCAGAAGAAATGGAGTAGCATTCATAATCAATAAGAGAGTAGGAAAAGCAGTCTTGGGATACAATCCCCAAAATGACAGAATGATCTCAGTTCGAATCCAAGGCAAACCATTCAACATCACAGTGATCCAGGTCTACGCCCCAACCACTGCTGCTGAAGAGGATGAAGTTGATCAGTTCTATGAAGCCCTACAACATCTTCTAGAAGCAACGCCCAAAAATGATGTGCTTATCATCATGGGGGATTGGAATGCTAAAGTAGGAAGCCAAAAGATAACCGGGATAACAGGCAAGTTTGGCCTTGGAGTACAAAATGAAGCAGGGCACAGGCTGGTAGAATTTTGTCAAGAGAATACAATGGTCATAGCAAACACTCTTTTCCAGCAACCCAAGAGACGACTCTACACATGGACATCACCAGACGGTCAGCACAGAAATCAGATTGACTATGTGCTCTGCAGCCAAAGATGGAAAAGTTCTATCCAGTCAATAAAAACAAGACCAGGAGCTGATTGTGGTTCAGATCATGAGCTTCTTGTTGCAAAATTTAGGCTTAAATTGAAGAAAGTAGGGAAAAGCACTAGGCCACTCAGGTATGAACTAAATCATATCCCTGACGAATACACAGTGGAGGTGACAAATAGATTTAAGGAATTAGATCTGATAGACAGAGTGCCTGAAGAACTATGGACGGAGGTTCGCAACATTGTACAAGAGGTAGCAACTAAAACCATCCCAAAGAAAAAGAAATGCAAGAAATCAAAATGGCTGTCTGAGGAAGCTTTACAAATAGCTAAGGAGAGAAGGGAAGTGAAAGGCAAGGGAGAAAGAGAAAGATACACCCAATTGAATGCAGAATTCCAGAGAAAAGCTAGAAGAGATAAGAATGCCTTCTTAAATGAACAGTGCAAACAAATAGAAGAAAACAATAGAATGGGGAGGACCAGAGATCTTTTCAAGAAAATTGGAGATATGAAGAGAACGTTTCATGCAAAGATGGGTATGATAAGGGACCAAAATGGTAGGGACCTCACAGAAGCAGAAGAGATCAAACAAAGGTGGCAAAATTATACAGAAGAACTATACAAGAGCGAGCTTAACATCCCTGATGACCACAATGGGGTAGTTACTGACCTGGAGCCAGACATCCTGGAATGTGAAGTCAAATGGGCCTTAGGAAGTCTGAGCAACAATAAAGCTAGTGGTAGTGACAGCATTCCAGTTGAACTATTCAAAATCTTAAAGGACGATGCAGTAAAAGTGCTACACTCAATATGCCAGCAAATTTGGAAAACTCAACAATGGCCACAGGATTGGAAAAGGTCAGTTTACATTCCAATCCCAAAGAAGGGCAATGCCAAAGAATGTTCAAACTACCGCACCATCGCACTAATTTCTCATGCTAGCAAAGTTATGCTCAAAATCCTACAAGCTAGGCTCCAGCAATATGTGGACCGAGAACTTCCAGAAGTACAGGCAGGATTTCGAAGAGGCAGAGGAACTAGAGATCAAATTGCCAACATACGCTGGATCATGGAGAAAGCTAGGGAGTACCAGAAGAACGTCTACTTCTGCTTCATTGACTATGCTAAAGCCTTTGATTGTGTGGAGCACAACAAATTGTGGCAAGTTCTTAAAGAGATGGGAATACCAGAGCATCTTATTTGTCTCTTGAGAAATTTATATGCAGGTCAAGAAGCAACAGTGAGAACTGAACATGGAATCACTGACTGGTTCAAAATTGAGAAAGGAGTTCGGCAAGGCTGTATACTGTCGCCTTGCCTATTTAACTTGTATGCAGAGCACATCATGAGAAATGCGGGATTAGAGGAGTCACAAATTGGGATCAAGATTGCAGGGAGAAATATCAATAACCTCAGATATGCAGATGATACCACTCTAATGGCAGAAAGTGAAGAGGAACTAAAGAGCCTGTTGATGCGGGTGAAGGAGGAGAGTGCCAAAGTTGGCTTGAAACTCAACATCAAGAAAACAAAGATCATGGCATCCGGCCCTCTCAATTCCTGGCAAATAGAAGGGGAAGAAATGGAGATAGTGACAGATTTTATTTTCCTGGGCTCCAAGATCACTGCAGATGGGGACTGCAGCAAAGAAATTAAAAGACGCTTGCTCCTGGGGAGGAAAGCTATGGCAAATCTAGACAGCATCCTAAAAAGCAGAGACATCACCCTGCCAACAAAAGTGCGTTTAGTCAAGGCTATGGTCTTCCCAGTTGCAATGTATGGCTGCGAAAGTTGGACCATAAGGAAGGCCGAGCGTCAAAGAATTGAGGCTTTTGAACTCTGGTGCTGGAGAAGACTCTTGCGAGTCCCTTGGACTGCAAGGCGAACAAACCGGTCAGTCCTAGAGGAGATCAGCCCTGACTGCTCTTTAGAAGGCCAGATCCTGAAGATGAAACTCAAATATTTTGGCCACCTCATGAGAAGGAAGGACTCCCTGGAGAAGAGCCTAATGCTGGGAGAGATCAAGGGCAAAAGAAGAAGGGGACGACAGAGAATGAGGTGGATGGATGGAGTCACTGAAGCAGTAGGTGCAAACTTAAATGGACTCCGGGGAATGGTAGAGGACAGGAAGGCCTGGAGGATCATTGTCCATGGGGTCGCGATGGGTCGGACACGACTTCGCACATAACAACAATAACAATCTTTATAAAGAGAATGGTAGTCACACATGAATTAACCACATAACACATTATAAAACAGTTCACTGGCAGGAGCTCATGGGAATTGTAGTCCATGGACATCTGGAGGGCCGCAGTTTAACTACCCCTGTTATAAAGTATGTTAATAGTTATTAGTGTATCCCTAGAAGAATTTCAGTAGCTCTGGCTACTTCTGCCTTGCAAGTCACACCTACCTCTGGACAGCTGACTGGATCGTCTCCCCCTACCAGATGAGGGATGCGTGGATTGGTGGGGAGTGCTGAGTCTCCCTAGGGACTATGCAAGACCTCACAAGCATGAAAAGACATTAATGACAACATGGAGCCAGACAAACACCATGGAGAAAGATTACTTTGGAACGCACATTTAATTATGGCCACTGGCCAATGGACCGGTCCTTTCATGGTTTGTCTGAGCAGCTGTTTGGTGAGTGGTGACAGTGGGTCTGGCAAGGGGGGGAGAGAAGACAAGCCCCATCTGCTCATGGTGTTCTTGTGCCAATTACAGTGTGCTATAGACATGAGAACTGGTCCATGGGCAGCAGAACAGCACATCAAGGGGTCAGTTTGTGACCAGTGGGTAGGGTATGGGCAAAGCCAGCAGGTATTCAAGCATCCCTCTTCCCTAGGGGCAGATTGGCCATTGTGGCTACCAGAAAACTTCCAGAGGACTGATGGCCTGGGGAGCCATCCTCTCCACCAGGGATATTTCAATTTGGAGGCCACTACCCCTGCTGGGGCCACCACAGCCCAAAGAGAGGGGCAGGCATGAGTCCCTACCACAGTGAGTCAAAGCAACAAAAAAGGAGGTGCCCAGCTCAGACTCATGCTGCCCAGCACAAATAAGGACACACACCATCCATTTGTTGCCATGTGTGGCCATCCCTGGCCTTGGCATGGTAAAGGATATCCCTGGTCACACCAGCCTTGCCACATGCACAGCCCAGCAGTTCAGCCAGTTATTTTATGCTTGTGACAAGCCACACGTGTTATCTCTCCCGGGGAGCGGGGGGGGGGGTGCAGGAGGCAGGACATTTGTCAAGATCACTCACGCCCTCCAGTCCCAACAGCTCTATTGAGTGGGTGATACTATAAAACACCAAAAGATCAATGCTTCTGTATCTCTGGAGCCCTAGTTGCAGAGGATCTCTCACATCACATTCTAACCCCCACACTGTGTATACAGATCCTAGGGCCATATTTCTTGCTGACCTACTAGATGGGCTAAATGATAAATCCGACCAGGAAAAACTTGTGTTCTTGCTATTAGGTGCTAATTCATTTGTCTCTAACAGAATGTCATTATTTGCTTTTGTGGCTAAGAAAATAGGGGTCAAAATAGTCCTGCAGAGAGTACATGCCTAGAATAACTGTAGGTATTCTATAACTGTAGGTATTCTACATATGTAATCTAGAAATGTTCTTATTGTTTTTATGATGATTAGTAATTGTAATCTGTGTTGCTCATTCTTTATTTTACTATTTTATTATTGATTTGAAATGTTTTAAATCTTCTTTTTATATTGTTCTGGCCTATGGCTGCGTGCAATAAAATCTGACTTGACTGTCTCCAGGCTTCCTCTGTTCCTCTCTAGTGGGTCAGTCACCTTTTCCCTGTCATCTTCCAAACACTCTGGTCCCTACTTCCTTCTCAGGGGCTTGTTTTGGCCTTAGCCCAAGGATTTGGTGTACCTGCTAGCTGGAGCTTGCCTATTTATTCACTGTCCTGACCAGGAAGACCCTCAGGCTAACCTCTGCTATTTTTCCTCCCTGTCAGGAAGCAAAGGAAGGCTTCATATTCCCAGCCCTCCTCTTTTTAACTTCTCTCCTGCCCAGATCAAAGGTAGGCCTGCATACAGTGAGTTACAGTAGTCTATTCTGGAAGTGACCATTGCATGAATCACTGTGGCCAAGTAGCCGCACCTGGCATAGGTGAAAAAACACTGTCTGGGCTACCTTCATGATCTGAGTCTCCAAAGCAAGGGAGGCATCAAAGATCATGCCCAAATTCCTGGTGGACAATGCAGGTGTTAGTTGTACCCCATCCAGGCATGGTAAGTACACTGCCTTATCCTGCCCCTTTCCACCCAGCCACAGGACCTCCATCATGGAGGGGTTGAGTTTCAGACAACTCTGCCTGAGCCACCCAGACTTGCTTCCAAACAACTGGCAAATGTATTGGGGGGGGGGGGAGTCCGGCCGGCCATCCAACAGAAGGTAGAGCTGTGTATATATGTATGTATGTATATATACACACACACACATACACACACACACATGTGTGTGTGAATACATAAGTATGCATGCTCATATACACACATTTACTTCCTTTTTCATAAAATCATGTCCATTGCTTTGGACTCAACTGTATATCTGAATTTGTTGATATTTATGGGCTCTGAACAGCCCAGCCTATCCTGCTTGGCAGAGAGATCTAGCTCATTGTTTCTAAAGATTATAAGCATGGCTACCTGTCATGCATACATGACTAGCTATCTGGAATATGACCCCCTGAAGAGAAACAGTTATGACAAGGAAAGTTACCGTAGGTCTGAAATGCTGGTGCAGCCAAGTGTGGTGTAGCAGGAAAGCCTGAAAACTGAGAGTGTGTGGGCCTCAAATCAGATGCTTTAATAAAATTATTCAGCTGTACTTTCTATCTTGGTGTTCTCCACTCTGTCAAACATACAACCCTTGCACCACCAGTGATTGAGTTTTGTTAATGAGTCCCATGTTATTCTTTCCTTAGGACTGGAAGACTGCCATACACTTTTCAGCTTAGCTCCACTTCACCCAATTGGCATTTATCATTGTTCTAATTAGCAAGGGCAAGGGAAGATTTAATGCATTGCAGCTGGGCCCATGTTTAGGTTTCAAGCCAGCTTTCAAGGAAACGCTAGGACAAAAAGAAAATGTTTCATTTGTTATTGCAGGGATGCTAGAACTACTGAATGACAATGGAGCAAAGTGTGTCATTTTCCATAAGGGCCTAAGAGTGTCACCTTGGCTTTCTCCAAGCCAGAACAGGCTTCATTATTCAGAACAGGCTCTTGGGGGTGGGCAGATAACTACTCCAGGGCCTTAGTGGATGAAATGCAGTATTTGGTTGTGGTCATCCGGGGTTCATCTCTACAGGGATTCATTGTGGGATTTCTGACACCCTCACAGGATTACTGTGAGTTAACATAATAAACTGTCCTACTGAATCCTGTTTTTAGGCAGGAAACAAACCATTGTTTCTGACCAGATATGACAACTATAGCTTGTTACAAACCAGAAAAGCTTCCAGCTCTAAACTGCATGTGTGGGATGCACAAGAGCTTGCTCATGAAGTCTGATCATTCTCTTGTGAAGACAAGCTGTGCTTTGTCTGTTTGAATGTATCCACAATTCTACAATTTATTTGTCCACATGGCTTGTGAGTTCTAGATAAGTGGGTTTTAGACCAAACCAACCCTGCATTCTCCCTAGAAGCTAAAATGACAAAACTGGGGCTATTGTACTTTGGTCACATCACAAGAAGACAAGACTCTTGCTGGAAAAGTCAGGGCCATTCCGCACAAGGACCAATGTTGCCAAATGTTTTCAGAATGCAGAAACGCTATATTAAATAGTGGAATTTCGTCATTCTGCATACCTTTATTTTTAGTGGAATATAGAAGTCCCAGTTAGGGTTGTGCAATTCGGCTACCGAAGCCGCCGTTCCGTCCGGGTGCAGCCAGCGCCGCGCCGCGGGGGGGGGAGGGCGGTGCCGGCAGCGGCATGACAGCGGGCGCAACCACGCAGGCGCGGAATTCCTTGCTCATTCGTTACTTTCCCCGGTCTAAGGGGAAAAAATGGCGATCACTTCTCCGGAAGTTCGGGGGCGAGAGCAGGGGAGGGACATTCTACCGCTACATTGAGAATGCACATGTCTTTCGCGGATGTGTTACAGCTTGTGCTCAGAAATGTAGTGATTTTTTCAGGGGGAATCCACTTTTCCCGACTTCCCGAAAAGCGCTACAATAAAGCGATTTTTACGGGAGTGTTGCAGGAGTGTTGCAGATTGTGTGCGACATCATGCGGAATGTTGAATTAGTAGTGTTTACCAAAGGTAAGACTTCTGCTACATTTAAGTCGTGCGGAATGGCCCTCAGTAATGATAGAAAGAGTTGAAGACTGTAGAAAAGTGAAAGACCTAATATGAGATGGATTGGCTCGAATAAAGGAAGCCATCCTTCAGTTGTCAAGACCTGAGCAAGTCTGTCCTTGATGGGACATTCTGGAAATCATTAATTCACAGGGTCAATAAGTCAGAAGCAATTTAATGACATAGAACGCATACATATTGGGCTTGTTATGTATCTAGCAGTCAGTGTTTCTTCATAATGACAATGTATTCTCAGTTGTTTTTCACAGTTCCCTCAATCTCATTCTCTGTAAAGGTAGATATGTGAAACATTTTAGTAGAATGCCAAAAAGTTTGTTTTTTTAAAGACAGAGTTATAGCCACAGCATCAGATTCTTGCCCGGTACTTCTTCGCATAATCTTTCCATATAGAATTTGCAGTCTTTGAAGCTGATAACCCACTTACATGTATTAATTTCTCCCTATGAAGGAACATTTTGTCTTCCTTAGATTTCTCTTCTCACTGATTGGCTTAGGCTCTTTTTTGCATTTGTTGTTAACTGTAGAAATTGTATCCCCTGTCCATAGTCTCATGAATTATTTTTAAATAACATAAAAGGAGATGAGGGGCTTGGATCCCAACAAGATTATTACAGGCGCAAGGAGAGGATACTGAAATCTGGACCTCCCCCCCCCCCTCCCCAGATCAGCACTTGGGGAGATGGAGCTGCCACCGGAGGGAAGGTATTGGTAAAAATGCCTTCTTCCTTGTGTCCACAGAAATGTAGGCAGGATCCAACTCCAGACCATGGCAATAGTCCTGGAGCCTAATGCAGGCCTCCTCCTTGAATCTCTGGGCCAAGATAAAGCACTTCTATGAGAAACACGCACACACATACCATGCTTGGACAATAATGGAGGCTTATCTCAGCCTCCCAAGAAGAAATATCTTTCTCCCCATTTACTGTTCTCAGTATTGTAAAGAGTTAGAGACATGGTGGGGGTGGGGATGTCCGATTGGCCAGTTTGAACAAGGATTATTCTGCTGTTCTCCGTTTATTGCCTGCTTTGGCCTCTTTCCCCTCCAGCTGGCTTTCTTTAGTTTCGCAGGATCATTGGCCAGCCTGCACGTTTACATTGTGGTCGACAATGTGGCAACAGCCCTTGCCCACATATGAGCTAGACTCTGCTTACCAAAGGGCTCAAAGCTCTTAACACATTGCAGATTTGCATCTGATCAATTTAAGCTCTCCTTCTGTCGTCATCCAGTCATTATGGAAATATCGGATCTAGCACTTCCTGCTTCAATTTGCAGCTCTAAGAAAAGTTAATACTTCAGAGAACAATCGCAGGAAGCTGGGCCTTTTCCAACATTCCCCGCACGGTCAAGTTCTACCCGCAGTTGCAAAGCAGCTCCTTGTAATCCCAATTCAAGGCACTTATAGCACTGAGCAAGGCAAACAGATGGGAGGCCTTCGTTGGGCGTCCAAGACGTCAAGTTGCTGGATTTTGCCTTAGGTTTTTCTTGGGGGGGGGGGGTTTGCTCACAGCTTTTGGTTTCTCCTCCTTAGCATCTGTTGAAAAGATTTGGGGGATGGGGAGCAGGGAGAGAAATACAGATGAGTCATTTACTTTTGTTTGCAAGAGAAGCCGTGCCCTACAAAGCTCTTTCCATACTTTGTATTTCAACTGATAGGCCTAACTTTTGAGTCAAAGCCATAACACCCTGACCACAGAGCTAGACTTGCCTCCAGGAGCCCAGCCAGAGATTCTTTCATGTAGACTCACAGAGGTTAATGAACTACCAGAGTTGGGGACCATGGATGCAGCCAGATTTCTGTCTCTAAATAACATAGGAGCTTGATGAGGTCAACACATTGACCCATTGATACTGATCATGCTTAGTGGGAATGCAAACAAGCTCCTGGAAAAGGGAGCCATTGCCCACAACAAGCCAGCGCTTCAACTGTCCTGTAGCACCGTTAGTAAACATGCACAGTGTGACATCAGCTTAAGGAGCATTTCCATGTTGGTGTTACGCCCAGGCAAATTTCATGATTAAATAGCAGAGACTCAGCTGTGCAAAGCAGAACGGAATGGTTGCCTTCAGAGGTAAACCAAGACGTGACACTCGATACAGGACTTGTCAAGTTCTCTCCACCCTGCAAGTAACGTTAAGCCAGATTGTGATGTCATCACCTAATTCTTTCCTCTGCCTCTGCTCCACATCATTGGCTGTCCAATGAACTATATGCCAATAAAGGTTTTCTGATTCTTATTGGCTGTCTTGCAGGAAAACAGCCTAAAACGTTATGGCAAGAGAAGTGAACTGAACGTAGGGCTGCTGTTTGGGGGGCAGCAAGAGCTTCCCTTTGTGAACGCTTAATTGAAGCAAAGGCCCCCACCAACCTGTTCGGCCAGCCAGCCATGAGCCGTGCAAGGTTGGCAGAAATCAGTCTGTTATGCTCTAAGCTTCTTGCAAACTCTGGACCTACATCAAATCTTCCTTGGCACTGGCAGAACCTGGGTTGCTTCCCAGACATTTCTCCTCATGTCTATCAATCTGTAAACAGATATTTTTCTACAGAGACACCATGAGACTCCAGCATTTTCCTCTGGATGAATTCACTCCTAGAAAAGCTGCCCAGAATTTCCCACTGTTTACAAAAGGAAGAGCAAATTGGCAGGTTTATCAGCTTTGTGCAAGTGTCTTTGATATGATGTGGATCCTGCCACTATCCTTTGAAATTAGAACGAGCCTGCAGTATTTGCAATTAGGGTTGTGCACTCCGGTGCATTTGGCGAGCACCGTTGGCCGGGGCAGCCAGTGGCACAGAGGGGAGAGGCTGCACTGCCAGTGGTGTACCAGCCAGTGCCCGCATGCAGGTGTAGAGCTCTGTGCCTGCATGCGCGTGCCAGCTAGCTTGCCAGCACCACCCCTCCCCTCCGAACAATGGCACTGGCTACCTCGGGCTGCAGTGCTTGCTGACGCTTGCCGGAGCACGTAACCCTATTTGCACTATTTACTTGCTCTACCATACAAGTAGCAATTTGACAGTTATCTGCTGTTGACCATGGTCAGAACCTCTGAGAGTGTCAAGATGGAGGACTGTTGTTCAAAACTTGGAATCTGAATTCAGAGTAAAGGGTGGGGGAATGATCCCTAGGGATGCGTATTCAGCAGCTATGTTGCACAAGGACAGGATTTGCACTGGGTGCTAGCACTGTAACAATCTTTCTTTTCCATTTGTTAAGAAAACCCTGGTTTCTAGTCCTTAAGAATGTTCAGGTGAAACAGCATCACAAGGTACAGAGTAGCCTTAGCAGGATTTCTGTTGGTCAAGCCAGGTTGCAGAGCCCTTTGCTCTTCTCTAGAACTGCCAATAGGAAAACCATTCGTAGAAAAGAATCCCCCACTGGAATACACCCGACAGGCTTGTGCTTGAGCCAGTCTTTGGCACTTGGCTACAGGTTACACACGGAACCCCTGAAAGTTCAACACAGTCTCCAGCATTATTTCCTCTGTAATTTTTAAATTTTAGCACACACTCCAGAGCTCAAGGCAGCACACCCTGAAAGGTAGCACAGTCATCCAGGAAGATGTCGATAGCCTTTAAAATAAATATATTGTAATTCTATCCAAGAACTTCCAGAGTCCTTCCTAGCAGTTCTTCTAGCCATCATATCCAGAGCTCTGAGCAAAAACTGGACAGGATCCAGATTCTAGAATCCTGGAACTAATATGAAGCATGAAACAGGCTGATAAACATTACACACACACCCATTTTATCCTCACGATAATTCTGTCAGGAAGGTTATATATGAGACAGTGACTGACCTTAGGCTATCCAATGATGGGGAGACTCACTGTGCAGAAAAGGCTTTGCAGAAGCATTGTGGCATGGGCAGCAGATGCCCAAAGCTCTGTGTTTTAACCACAGAACATAGCCTGGAATGACTTAATGGCATCAGGAAGCTGGCAGTTGTCCCCGTCCCCCCCCCCATTTCTCCCTACCACCCCCAATAAGTGGAAGATGGAAGGGGCAGGAAAGGGGAAAAGGGAGGCAGGAGGCCTACTGTCAAAGCAGGAGACTTGGCAAGCTACCTTGTTGAGAGGGAGCAGTTATAGACGTGGATCCTGGTCTTAGGGTTGCCAGTCTTCAAGTGGGGCCTGGTGATCTGGACTTCAAACTGATTTGCAGACTATAGAGATCACATTGCCTGGAGAAAATGGCTGCTTTATAGGGTGGATTTCTATGGCATTATAAGCCATTGTGATCCCTCCCCTCCCCTCCCCCTGCCCATTCCCTTCAAAAGTTTCATTCTCAAATCTCCATGAATTTCCTAAGCCAGAGTTGGCAACCCGACATGATGATCATAGTATTACATAACTCCATCACATTGCCTAACACACTAGCTTCAGCAAGCAGGGTGACCACTGATACCTCAATGTAGTCCAATATAGAGCTAATTCAACCACTCCTAAGCCATGGCAAGAACTGTTATTGGCCTGGCCCTTGGATCCATGTGGAGACAACAGGGCTACCATCTTCATTCCAGCAGGTATCCTCTGCCCAAACATTGTACGATCAAGCTGGAGCTGGGACTTGTCCCAGAAGTACAACTGATCTCCAGATTACCAAGATCAGAGGGTACACTTTATGGCAGGGGTGGCCAAACTTTGTCTCTCCAGTTATCCATGGACTGCAATTCCCATGAGCCTCTGCCAGCACACTTGTGGGAATCATAGTCCATGGACATCTGGATGGCCACAGTTTGGCCACCCCTGCGTTATGGTATCACATACCTGATGACCTCCCTCTTATCCCCAGACTTTGCTTCCAAATCTCCAGGAACATCTGCAGCCTTGGCAACCCTGAGATAAACATTTAACAGGTCAGACTTTCTACTTAACTTCATCCCTATATAGGGGAGAATGGGACCTTCTAGATTTCCGCTTATTACCTGGGCAGTATAACTGTGCCGAGAGAGAGAGACAAAATAGCAATGCTTGGCAAACTCTTCAGATTCCTGAACCACATCAGATGACCCCACTGTGGAGAGAGCCGGTGCCTTCTTGCCTACCTTAATCTAATTGGTCTTTTTAATAAAAAAAAAAATCGCCTAGAAAAAGGCCTTCACTTCAGAGCAACTTTGGTGTGTGGAATTTACCTCACTTTCCCCTTAATGCTTCTGATTAGCATCTTAATTGAGAGGGCTGCAGTGGCAGCTGTTAATTATTCCCCTCCAAGTCATAGTGCCAGCGTGATTAAGAACAGGTGGCAGTTGGGGCTGATTTGAATGTGCCAGCACTTTCTAAGCAGGAAGGTGGGGGAGGGGGGAGAGGAAGGATAATTAGAGGTTTCAGTAATAAAAAAAAGAGAATTCTTCGGGGGCTTGTTCTCTCCGTCACCTTTAAACCAGCAAAAACACTATTGTGCCAGCAGCTACCTTGTAGGGACGCCACCTCATTTGCCGCTGTGTGACACATGACAACATAGCTGAGGAAGCTTTGGCAAGCAAAATTTGTCTGCGAGGCTGCTTTTTAAAGCACAGCTGTGACAGTAGGAGACACAGGTGGATTGTCTCTAGGAGGACAGGAGAAAAACTACATCAGCAGGTTAAAAAACATTAAAATTAACAATATTAACTCCCCCCCCCCTCCCCACCACACGGAGTAACCCTGCATGAGCTACAACAATATTTTAAAACTCAGGACTTCACCTTTCTCCTCAACAAGGACCTAAGGTCGGCTTCATAGGGCCACCAACAGGAGGTGGGGAGGCAGAGTTGTCAGGTCCAGATTAGGGAACTGCTGGAGATTTGGGGGTGGAGGCTGGGCGGACAGGGACCTCAGTGGGGTGCAATGCCATAAAGTCCATCCTCCCCTCAAAAAACACCATTTTTTCAAGGGAACTGATCGCTGTAGACTGAAGATCCTCACCTGAAGATTACCATCTGTAGGCTTACATCATCATTCTCCCCACTCTGTTTTATTATTCCTCCTCTGTATGTGAGGTGTGTTAGACTGAGAGAATTATTGGCTTCAAGGGAACTTCCATGATAGAGTGCGAATTCAAACATGGATCTCTGTGATCCTAGTCCAATACTTTAACCATTATACCATGTAGTATATCTAGGGTTGCTGTGACCATCGGTGGGGGTTTGGGGAGGGGGAGTAGGCCTGCCAGATCCAAGTTGGGAAACTCTTGGAAATTTGGAGGTGGACCCTTGGGAGGACAAGTACTTCGGCAAAGGAAAATACCATAGAATCCACCCTGCAAATCATCCATTTTCTCCAGGGGAACTGTTCTATGTTCTGTTATTGGCTGTCCAGAGGAACTAGTTGGCCACTGTGTGAGACAAAATACTGGACTATATATACCTCCCCCTGGAGAAGCCAAGATGCTCTCACTATTCTAGTCACCCATACAGCTGTATGTTTGAATGTTTAAAAATGTTTTTTTTTAGAAATTGTTTATAATTTATCTATTCTATTGTATTTTTATGCTACTTTAGAAGCAGCCCCAAGCCAGCAATGCCAGGAGGGACAGGATACGAATGAACCAACCATCAGTCTGATCCAGCAGAGCTCTTTTTATATTCTTATGTTTTCTGTAGTCTGCAGATGTGCTGTAATTGCAGAGCATCCCCAGATCCCACTTGGATTCTGGCATTCCTAAGAGTTGCCAATGACCTAGAAAAAAATATCCCATCCCTTTAATAGACACTTAATACATGGAAATTGCCAGGTGAAGCTTTTCTTGGCATTGGGTTAAGTAACATCATCTGGCAAATTACATCCCATTAATCCTCTATTAAGGGGGCAAGGCTTTTTTTGTCTCCAGATTGTTAGCAACCCCAATGCCACTGTGGTTCTCAATGTTTTTAATCTCGTCCATGTTTACAGACATGGCAAGCATGTATGAGCTGGCTCCTGTGTCAAACCCACAACAGGAGAGGGATGTGCAATACATCCAGCACAACATATCATTCTGAGGCTTCTGTTCTTTACAAACAACTAGGACTGCCAACAACCTGGAAAGAAAAAAACAACCTATCCCTTTGACATGTGGTAATGGACAGCTGAAATTTTTCATGGTGTGAAGGAAAGGAGCCTACTCTGTTCCTTTCTGCTGGTCCTGTGAGATCAGAAAACCCTACAGTCATCCCAAGTCTCAGCTCATTGACACCACCCCTTCCTTTTGCTCCCCAGGAGTGCTAAAAGGAAACTGGGTAACTTTTGCTGCCACCAGCAACTCTTGAGAGGATCTCCTGCCAAACACAGTCACATTTCTAGCACCCTGTATCTGCATCACCTTTTGACTGACAGGAGGCTATTCCGTCCCAAGCAAGACGTGACAACCATATTTGGCATTAAATGTGGCCACAGCTTTATTTTCCTTCCCTCTGGAGGGTTGGCCTGGCACGTAGGAGGAAGCCTGAAAACCCCACAGCCACCCGGCTGCCTCATACCAGGGACTGTTGGCATCTTGGAACCCGCATCAATCCCATCTGGGAAAGCAGGTCCCTTGTCAACTGGATTTCCTTACCAGGGAGGTGGCCTGAGGGGCCAATGGGCACCAGTCTCATTTGGCTTCCCCAGCTGCCTAGCTGCAAGTCCCTGGTCTCCCACCTGAGCAGGATGTGCTTGTATCCAGCCAGCCTCTTATTGAGACCCCCAACCTCAGGGAGCCCAGTGCGGAAACTGAGCTCCCTGCCAACAGGTTCCTACCCGTGCCTCATACCGCAGCTGTGACAAATGTAGCCCAACAGTTTCAGAACAAACTAAACTGTAACAATATCAATACAGGGTGAGTAGGAGGGAAGCTGTCCAGGCGGCAGCTCTGGTGGAGAGGCTGGGCCTCCTGCACACGGCTTCTTAAATAGGCACCCGTGAGGCCACTGAAGCCACACCAGTCATCAAGGTAATGAGTTACCTCAATAACCCCCCCCTTTTTTTGTTGTTGTTTCACTACCCATTCCAAAAAGGTACTAAAGGCCTCAAAAGCCGTGCGGGCTATCGAACATCCCATAGGAACCTGGACCCCAGGAGGCAGAAGTCCTCAGGATGCATAGGCAGGAGGCAGAAAGTGGACTGCACATCACATTTTGTGAGTAAGGCTCTGCGACTGCCTCCTTGCATTATGGACACTTCATGGTCAATGACACATAGCGCACAGTGCACAACTCTGGTGCAATGACATCATTTATAGACCATCCCTGGGGGTAAAAGAGGTGGTGTATCAGGCTGAACTGACCCAGGGCCTTCTTTGGAACCAAATTCCCCATTGGGGGTTCTGGGAATGGGCCAGCAACGCAACCTGCTTTGTATTCCTTCCTGACCTTTTCCACAACCATATCTGGGCCCTGCCAGGCAGCTAGCAAGTTGCTGTATGACGTGGCCACCCTTTCCCCAGTGGAAGGTACATTAAATCCTTCTGAAAAACCTCTATACAGATATTCCCCCACCTTCCTATCCAGGTAGCAGTTCAGTGCCCCCAGCCTGATAGGCCTAAAAGCCAGACCCTGAAGGGACTCTTGCAGTTCCCACTGCTTTTGTACCTACAGAAGGAGCTCCAGTTCCTGATCCAACATCCTTCTTTCCGGTAGATCAGCTCCCATGAAAGGTCCTACCCAAACCAGAAGCATGGCATGCCCCCCCCCCGCAGGTTTTGCACTTGTGTTCAAAAATGACACCTGTGTCTTTTGCAGCCCCTTCTATGGAAGTCCCAGCACATCAGGCCCACCATTTTCCTGGCCATTCCCACTATCTTTGCTTTCTCCTTGCACTGGCACACACTTGACCCGACAGGCACCAGCCATGTATCATGATTCTTCAGGTCCCAACACGCCATTGCATTATGGGACGCCTGCTCCCAGAACTCCCTATCATACTCAAGAGCGGCTTCCTCACCAGCCAGTTCCCTGGCCTCCAACACAAGACAGTGCCGACTGAGGTACCAACCTCTTTCTGAGTACCCTGCCAATATTAATGCAAGGTACTCCACTTACCCCCTCAACCAGTTGGCAAAGGACCTTGGTGGTTTGCCTGCCTTCTTCCTGTTCCACCTCTTGCCTATTTCCCTGCCTTTGCTGTGCCTCTTGATCAGCTAAAACTTGTCAACCTAGAACCCATCTAGGGCTCTCTCCCTGACCTTCACTGGTAAATGAATGCCCAGGGGGGCATCCGAGTCAGTGTACCAGCCTGGGGGCTCCCGTACTCAGGCACCACACCCTCTTCATCAAGAAGGCACTTGGCTTCCTTCCTACATTCATGAAGCCAGGCAGACCTGCCCCCAGCAAACCTTGTCACTGCTTGCACATATCCTTCTGAGAAAGAAGAAGAAGAGTTGGTTCTTATTTGCCACTTTTCCCTACCCGAAGGAGGCTCAAAGCATCTTACAGTCGCCTTCCCATTTCTCTAGAAAAGAGGCATGATATCCTGAGAGAGTCACCATGCCCTTCATGCTGGACCTGCACCTCATTGAATGCCTCTGCCCCCCCCACACTCCTAACTCTCCAGGCCCTGGGCCATTCCGCACTCGTCCAAAATAGCACAATGGTTACAAATTGAAATCGCTACAGTTTTGCCATTATGCACAACGTCGTTGACAATCTGCAACACTCCTGAAACTGATCCGCAAAAAGCGCTTCGTTGTAGCGCTTTCAGGCAAATCCCAAAAAGTGGATTCACCCTCCGGAAAGCGCTACACTCTTGCAACCAATCAGCAACACTAGCGAAAAAGTTCTGTGTATTACCATTGTTGCGGTTTCTGCAAAGTCCCACCCACTAGCTCTCTCTGATCTTCTGGCGAAGCGATCGCCATTTTTTTTTCTCCGAGTGAGTGGAGATAAACGCACCAGCGAGCCTTCGTTTACCCAGCAAGGCTTCCCTGGCTCCAGAGCTGATTTAAGTCACTAAGCACGAAACAACACACAGCCCCGTTTGCTGGTTTATTTTCCCTTTATTTTTTACTGTATTTTCGGCCGAAAATCGCGCCCGTGCCGGGGGGGGGGGTATTTTTTTTTCACTCGGGGGGAGTGTGGCAACAATGAAACGGCAGCTCAAACACCACCTGCTACCTAGATGGGTCTCTCCATTGCAACGAATCAACGCAGATTCGTTGCAACATGTTTTTTTTTAACTTCCTTAAAGGGAAAGGGGCTTTTTAGGATCATGATAACGGCCGCCCATTGGCTGCTTGACGGCCAGGGGCGGGACGAGCTCGGCAATATCGCTTCCTGGATAGCGATTTTTTCAGAGACCGGAAACCTGTGGGAAATGATAGAAACGCAACTGGATTCCACTACAAAGCCAAGTATCCATAACGACGAATGCCACTATTTAAAATGGCGTTTTTTCATCCTGCAACCAATTTGCCACATAGATCCTGGTGTGGAATGGCCCCCTGTATTTGAGCCCAGAGCCCTCCTGGATCCCATAACCCCCTGGCAAGGTAAAATCCTGCAACCCCCTTGAGGGCTGACAGTGTTCTGCCTCTGCTCCTCATGTTCTAGTCTGGGAGGCCTAGAATTAGGACACCACTCAAGTCTGCCCATGCACTGGGGCTGTTCCCCTGTCCCACTTCCAGAGGACCCCCATCCCATTGAGTCCCCCGATGCTGGGCTGCCAGGGGAAGGGGCGCTGCAGGCCCTTTGATGGCCCGTCTCCCTTTTTCACTGTCCCTTGCCCTCTGAGCCTTCCAATCTGCTTCTATATAGGGCAATCTATCGCAACTTCATGATTTTGATCCATTGTGCTCTGGGGATTTCAGCTTATCCACTGCCCTTCCCGATGACCACACTTCATCTTGTAAGACCAAATAGACATGGTGTGTTTCCAGAGATCAAGCTCAAAGCATTCAAGACAGAATAAATTTTAATAAACAGAGAAAGATGTTCTGTTCAAACATTGAAGCAGAACAAGGGTGCAAAGAAAAGGAGAAAAGTCACAGCTCCCTTTCTCTGCCCTATACTCGGTACTTGTCCTAAGTGATGCTTACATAGAACAGGATAGGTTTACTTGAAGTTGCAATACTCAGAGGTCAGCATTACTTTAGTTCTAGTGCTTGGGTCTTCTCATTGTTGGGTCTTCTGCATGGTTAAAATGGAATTCCTAGGTGAGCCTATCTCAACCAAGGTTTCATGAAACCCTGAAGTTTCTTGACAGCTCTGGAAGGATTTCCCAATTGGGTGGGAGTTTATTAATTCTTGGTATATTTTTAATATCTGTAAAACATTTATTGGGTGATATGACCATATATGATTGTGTCAACCTGACTCCCTCAATGGCCAATGATGGGCCTGGAGGGGGTGGGAAGGGGAGGGGCACTGGCTGGACATGCACACAGCTCTGCTTCCCAACTATATTCTGCACCATCGCACCACTTCTGGGGTTTCTTGAAGCCTGAAGCATGTTTCAGGGGTTTCTCAATGGATAAAAAGTTGAGAAAGGCTGTGCTAGAAATCCTGAGCTCCCTTTTCAGAAGCGTAGAAAAGTGAATTTCTTTCTTCTGTACTGTGTTTAAATAACCTCTACTTTCTCCGTCCCATCTTGAGATGAACTTCCTATGCCTTCTTATCCATCTTACAGTCTCGATATTTGGCTCTTTTCCTCTGTGTTCCTTACAATAAATCCAGTTTGGCTCACTGACAAGCATTTCTGAGGAAGAGCTTCCACCTTTATTCCAGGGGTTGTCTAAATCAGCTCTTCACTCTTTTCTATCACAGGCCTTTCACCTTTTCTGCCCCAGCAAGTTACATATCTTGTCAACACTCATTGACAGGCTCTTTAGCTGACATTCACATTGCTTTTTAAATATATCTGTGGCACCTTGATTAAGATGGCTCCCTTGACATAAATAGAATCCAACATCCATGTAGCTGTTGTATTGAGAAATAACTCCTCCTTGTGTAGAGCAGACATGCTGTTTGCAGACACACTGGCAAGAAAATGAGCATGGCAAGAAGCTAGAGAAGAGGGGCATCCCTAGGTCGGCAGGAATTGGGGCAATTTGTGGAGTTGGGGCAGAGTTTAAATATGTGATGATGCACAGCATCAGGCTGCTTAAAATAATAAAATAGTTTTATTGTGAAGAGAAATAACTTTGTGTAGAAAGGAGAGAGAGAGAGAGAGAGAGAGAGAGAGAGAGAGAGAGACCTAACTAACAGTCTAACTGTTCTGTTGTCTTCATTCTGTTGTGGAGGCAAGTAGAACAGCACTTTCTATTAGCTTCCAGGACACTAGCTGATACGTGTGATACACAGGCTCTCAGGATGCTCTGCTGGTGCCTCTGTTCCTTTAGCTTGTCACTTTTTTAAAAATCTTTCTTCTCAGCGTACATGGTTTTATCTGTTATAAGTTTCTTATGTATTCATTAATATAATAGTGTTTAATTTGTTCAGGATTTCGGGACACATGTTGTGGTTTCCCGCTCCTTCATTTTAAACAGATATTGCTTATGACTGTAGGTCGCTTTATGCATAGTTAGATATTGCTATTGAATTGACTTCCTCTGTATCTATTTTAATATACTCATTGATTTTCTGAATATTAGAAGAAGAAGAAGAGTTGGTTCTTATATGCCGCTTTTCCCTACCCGAAGGAGGCTCAAAGTGGCTTACAGTCGCCTTCCCATTCCTCTCCCCACAACAGACACCCTGTGAGGTGGGTGAGGCTGAGAGAGCCCTGATATCACTGCTCGGTCAGAACAGTTTTATCAGTGCCGTGGTGAGCCCAAGGTCACCCAAGCTGGTTGCATGTGGGGGAGCGCAGAATCGAACCTGGCATGCCAGATTAGAAGTCCTAACCACTACACCAAACTTGTTCTCATTATTGTTGATAATTGTATTCAAACCCAGCGGTTTTGCCTCCTCCTTTTCTAAACTAAAATTGGAGCAGACACAATTCAGCCCAACCTGTGACTGCTAAAGCCACTGGAGGAAAAAAAAACTGAGCTGTTAAAAAAATGCTGGGAGAGTCCAGTCCTGATTGGACCTCTGGCACAATGGTTTAAGTAATCTTGTGTCTCCTCCCCCCTCCCCCCTCCCCCATGCTTTTTAAAGTGCTGGAACAGTGGGGAGGAGGCTGTTTTAACACTTTAAAAGGCAGGGGGGGTGGAGGAGATAGGATTGTTTGTTTCTTTGACAGTTGCCCACCTAAGTCCTAGCTGGGGTGGTCCCTGCTTAGCAGCCAAGATCTGATGCCATCAGGCTCGCCTGGACCATCCAGCTCACCCAGTTTATAGCTGAATTAAGCGTTAATAGCATTATTTCCCATGTAAGTGCTTAGACTGGAGTGAAAAGAATTAAACATTTGGGCTTCAATCCTATGTGCAATTTCTTGGGAATAAGCCACATAGATCTAAGCAGTGTATGAGAAATACTTTCAAGGGAACATTGAGAAGATTGAGCAGTAAGGAGGAATTCTTACATTATGAGCTACAATGGCAAGTTGGCAACATTCCTACTGGTCCTGTCGCTTTGAAGAACAAGATAGTAGTGGGAAAACAGGGGTGGCTATGAGGTCGGATGCTCAAAGGGATCAGAGCCAGAGACTCTCCCTTCATGCCGGAATGCATATTCACAGCAGGCATTGTATATGTGTGAGATTTTCAATTTGGTTGAGTCGTGGGAGCCTTGTGGGTGGACTGTCAGGCTGCCAATGAGCATGCAGGAGATTGCAGAACAAGGGGAAGGAGATGAGGCTTCTGGGTCACCAGGCATTTCCCAAATAAGACAGCATTCCTCCACTTGTGAGTTCCGATTGGTTGATATGATCAAGGTTTCCAGATGTCCCTCATTTTAAAGGATCCCTCTTTCCCAAACATCTTGGTCCTATAGAACATAGGCTTTATGTATCCATGGCATGCAATAGATGTCCCTTATTATGGACCCCACAGCTCCAAAGCAGCCCTTAAAGTTTGGTCTGGCAGCCTTATGTATAAGCACTAGACTGGAAATGCACGCACAGCACAGGCATACAAAGATTCAAAAGTTAATATGCCATAATAGAGGAGTGACTTCAATTATCAAAGGCTGCATGTCTCTCTGCACGCACCTCACCATCTCTAGCATGAACTCACACAAATACATGAAGTTGTCTTGTATATCAAGTCCGGGAATTTCAAATTCTATATCAACTCCTGAACACCCCCAAAAGTGTATATGTGTGTTTTGTGTTGATTCCTCCACACCCGGCATCCTTTCTACCCCTGATGTCGCCAACCCCATGTCTTTGCTTCTTGGACCCAAGACAGGTACAGTATTTCCCTAACCTTTCCCTCTGTAGAAGTTAGTGTTTTTATGTTTTGCTTGTGTGTATTTTTAATGTACCCCAATATTTCCCCCAAATAAATCCCCTTGAGTAAGCTTGTCATCTTCATTTAAGAAGGGCTTCTTCCAGGGAATGAGCCCTGTATAAATGGGTAGAAAAGATCTTGTGTTACCAAGCCTCTTGCTATATTCATGATTCCCCACAATTGCCTTTGAGGGATCTGATTTAGGCAACAAGTCCAGGGTTGGCAGTGGCAACACACCACTCTCCCTTCCTTGCCTTGAAAGCCCTATGGAGTCAGCAACAGGTGGCTATGATTTACTGGCAGTTTCCATCACCAGTGTGATATGGTGAACATGTATGATATGGTGGTACGTTCTCTCACACAGAGTAGCTGGCAATATAAGGGCTCAATGATCAGACAATGTATCTTAGTCTCCTTGAAGTAATTACAGATCTTACCAGGCTACACTGATTATGAGAAGCAGGAGGTCAGCAACAGCCAGTACCTGAGAAAGCAGCAGTTTGGGGAACAAAACTGTTTTTGCAAAGGGAAATAATAGCATATTTTCACTGCAAGTCCTTGTTAGTTTAAATCTCTTCCTTTTACTGTAGTGAAGCCATTATAATAGGTAGGGAAATGTCCTCCAAGCAACCTGCCCACGATTCTCTTGCCCCCTGAAGCATCTGGAGAAAGAAAATTACAGATTCTGGAAAAAATGCTGAAACATTGGCAGGGTTACAAATATAATTGGAAATCAGGAGGTCAGAACTATAGTAACAGAAACAGGACTGAGAATTTTTTAAAAATGCTTTTGGAAGCCACACCATGAATTCAAACGTCTTAACATGGTGAGAGAGAAGTTGAATAGAAGCAAGGACTGGAATTTAGGCCGTTTAAGCAGCAAAGATTCAAACAGCTAGAAACCACCAGACACAAAATCCACAGCTAGCAGCATCTCCAGATAAAGGCAGGTGTAATATCTGTAGAGTAATGGAGCTGGTCTGCAAACATTAAAAATGTACCTTTTCCTTGCACAGCTTGACCTCTGGTGGGGAATAAATGGCTCTGTACACCTCCAACTGGTTAGAGCCTGTGATGCCATGAAAAAACACTTTCCTCCCAAACTCCAGAGCACTTTTGCAAAAGGATGAATGTATAAGCAAGTACATGTGCTACTTTTTAAAAAGCAGGCAGCCCCCTCTCTGAAATGTGAAGAGGAAAGACTGACACTTGAACCAGCATTCAGTTTGCTAAAATGTTTGTTTCTCATGTAAATAATGAAGCGAGTGGGAAGCCAGGTTCAGTGAAGAAACCCACTGATACTTCTGTCTAAACATTATTTTCATCTTTGTGCTCCTACGCCTCTGTTAGAAACAAAGGACATTCAATACAATAGTACCAATGCTTTTCTCTTTTCCTTTGAAATGGAATATGAGATTCCAACATCCATTCTTATTTGAGGTCTAACACAGGATATAGCTTGGAAAAATAAGAGAACAGGAAATGGAGGGAGAGCAGTCATACACTACCTGAATGGGCAGAAATAGTCTGGATCCTCTCAAACTGGACCCACTGTAAATAGACTCTCCTAAGAAGATGGCTTGCCCTGTGACAGAACCTCAAGAAGCTATCACCAGCCTTGCCCTAGAGCCCCTATGACCCTTAGCTACTGTTCAGAACATCTGGCAATCATTAATGAATAATGAAGTAGCTCAACATTTCAAGACTGGGGCTTATCCTTTTTCAGCTCTTTGCTGCACAGATAAGAGAGCAGAACTTGAGAGAGGAAGTCAAATCAGGGAGGAATAGAAAAGCACAACCTAGTAAATTGAAGTAACCAATTTGTGTTTCCCAGTGACGAGTCTGGGGAGCTGACCACCCCCACCTATGGCTGCCATTTTTTCCATTTGGACAATTGGCTCCTTGTTCCTTAATATAACTGTCTGGCTTTAGCTTGCTGTCTCCACTCCTTGGCTATTTGCTACCATACTATTAGACAGTTCCCAACAGTGGCTTCCCAGAAGTTTCCAGAAAGCTCATAAATGGAGCATGAAGACAACAGCCCTGCCCTGTTGTTTGTCCCTCAACAACTGGTGTTCAGGGATTCACTGAGGTCTCAGTTCAACCATCACAGCTTATTATCGACACCAATTTGTTATTCGTGGAAGGAATTTAACAATCAGAAAAATATTTTAAATCACAAAAAAGTAATAAATTCAACAAAAGAATACTTTGTCCAAGTTTTATGACATTTATGGCATTTCAAAAACCTCTCACACAGGTTGGTAGGTCTTGGGGACTCTTCTGTGGGGACTCCACCCCAGCTATTTACAGGGTAGACCCCTGCAGTCAGAGATCATCTGGAAGGCTGACAAAAAAAAAAAAACCTTGTCGTTTATACTTAATCATAAAATCATAAAAATGGATGAATCGAAGCTTAGAAAATAGATTTCTTCTTCCATTTACCTATGTTAAGAGTTGTATGATAAAAATTACAGATAAAATATATTGAGGAGATTCTGAAAATTTCCACTTCGTCTCTGTGCCTTCCAGAAAATACGCTTCTTACATGCACAAAAAAAGTAATGAGGTGCCAACTTAAGCACAGAGAGCTTAACTTGTGAGAAATGTCAGTGAAATTAATGAGAAGGGCTGTCCTTGCAAATAGCTCCTTATTGAAGATTTAACTTTCTTGTTAACTGTTACCTTCCCTATCACTTGCTGCAAAGCCGCCTAGGATTAAAAACTGGAGAGGATCATGCTGTACAGAAATAGTCTCCAACATGCATAATGCTGAAAAGAGAGAAATAGATCTTTTTTTTAAATAACTAGGCTAAAAATAAAAACCAAATACTTCAGTACAATTACACTATGCCATCTTGCAGCTCCTCAAACATATGTTGAATTTGAAGGGCCATATGTTCAGTTGGTTTGCTTGTTAAAGAGTGAAGGGGGGGGAGAAAACAGTAGCTGCCCATTAATCCCATTAATCCTCCAGTGAGGGAGCCTTGGCCCAAAACTTCCTCACTTGGGTAGAAGCCAAATAGAATTGCAGCTGAAAACTAGAAGGTGCCCAACTGAGACTGGTAAGAAACTCAAGGTCAGAAGGAGTGTGGTCTGTGCATAAAAACTGTGAGGGGAGGGGAGAGAAATACAGCTACGTGACAGCATAGGCATGCTACCATGGAAACGTGTCACATGGTATGAAGACTATTCCCCCCCCCCCAGCTTTTGCTTAAATGGTTAGTTTGTTTTTGTGTAGTTTCAGGAGACAAAGTTATTGGGGCAAACAGCTGATCTTTCCTAATTGGTTTGTGCGAGTAAGATTATATTACAGGAATGCAATGCACAATCACATTTTGGGGTGATTACTTAAATCATTGTCCATGGAGGATCATTGTCCATGGGGTCGCGATGGGTCGGACACGACTTCGCACCTAACAACAACAACTTAAATCAGTGTTTGAACTTCCACCTACTTAACTGGCTTTAGGGATGGCAGTCCCCAAGTGGGACCTGGGGATCCCCCAGTTTTGCAGCTCATCACCAAGTGATAGATATCAGTTTCCCTAGAGAAAATGGCTGCTTTGGAGGGTGGACTCCATAGTATTATACAACACTGAGGTCTCTTCCTGCCCAAAGCTGTAAGCCCTAACCTGGCTTCCTCATGGGATCTGGGTCATTGTTCATAGATCTCCCCAGCATTCTTGCACATCTGTCCTACTAATGTGTGATGTTTTTCCTTAGCTCCTTTTAATTTACATTTCCTCAACTGCCTACTTACTCAGTCTTTGCTTACTTCACCATTATGCTGCTGCTTCTAAACTCTCCTCTTAGGTCCATTGCCAACTCTACATCTTGGGTCCTCATGTTCCCCTGCTGCACAGGATATATTTCTTTCATCACACTCATCCCAGCCTTTCTGTTATCATTGCTGTGTCCCCAATATGTCAACTACCTGCCCTTATACTTCATATGCCATACTGGCCATGTCTTTATTCATTTATTGTAAACTGTAAATGTGCCAACTGGTCAATATGGTTTGCATGGTGATTAAAAAGAAGAAGAGTTTGTTCTTATATGCCACTTTTGTCTACCCGAAGGAGTCTCAAAGCGGCTTCCAATTGCCTTCCCTTTCCTCTCCCCACAACAGACACCCTGTGAAGGAGGTAAGGTTGAGAGAGTCCTGATATTACTGCTCAGTCAGCTTTATCAGGGCTGTGGTGAGCCCAAGGTCACCCAGCTGGTTGCATGTGGGAGCGTGCAGAATCAAACCCAGCTTCCCAGATTAGAAGTCCGCACTCCTAACCACTACACCAAGCTGGCTCTCTTAAAATATGGGAAACTTTAAAATAATATGAAAATCCTTGAACTTCTGCTTGCCCTTATGGAAGTGGCCATATTTGTGAATGTTTTATCACTGCTATTTCCCAGCTGAACCATTAAGATAATTATGAGTGTTCCAGGAGATCACAGCAATTCACCCAATATGTGAAAATGGGTGAGCTTGTAGATCAGTAGTTTTTATGTAACTTCATGGTCTGTTGCATACCAACAGAAACAGAACTAAAATGATCCAATAAAATAACCACCTTAACTGGCACGTGTGTGGAAATTTGGCCAGATATTAGCAACATCCTTATTATTCTGCTCCCAAGGGCATTGCTTCCTGCTCAGTTCTGTTCATCTTCTTATCTTAATATATCATTATCCTTTTGGTAAAGCTACCTACATAGATTTCCTTTAATGTACAATATGCAAAGGTTTTATGTTGGGGGGTTATTGTTACCCACCAGGAGCTACTGTGTGGGAGTGGCAGGATATAAATTGAAATGTAAATAAATAAAATAATATAACCACATGGTTCAATAGCTACTTTCTTTTCCCTGCAGTTGTGACATAGCCTTATATAAAATGCTTATCAAGTATGTTTGTGGTTCTCACGTGGCCTAGAGGTCTGATGTTCCTGCCACATGCTGGTCAGGCTTAATGTGCCTTTTTCATTCTATGGAAGAGAAATATAATCCTTTTTATTTTGCAAATACTTTGTGCGCCTTTACTGTCAATGCTTTTTTGTTATGTAATGTCCTGCATACATTGCCCACAATGCTAACTTTTACAAGTTGATGTAGGCATGATGCACAGTTTTATTTCACTGAAAATAGTTCTCTTTTAAGAAAGGTGAACACCTAACTTCAGATTCTCTTCCTACAAATATGTATGAGGAAATGAAATCCTGATGAATCCGGTCTCCTGCTGGTTCCCTTTGTCCATTCTCCCTGCTGCAAATGTGACATTTGAGTGGGTACGTTTTTGTTTGATTACTTCTGTAAAGGCCACTTCAGTGAGCCTTTATATAAAAAGGGATAAAAAAGCAGGTCTGATCACTATCCATGAACATGAAATAGCTTGTCTTACATAAAGTTGAGGAAAGAACACAGGAAGTCATTGGAAGTCTAATAATGCTGATAGATCCTTAGGCACAACCAGTTACCCCAGACAACTTTCCGTAGGCAGACCCAGATGTTGCTACAGCAAACCTTTGTGATTTGCACTAGTTTGCACTGGCAGGGGCTCATGGGCATTGTAGTCCATGGACATCTGGAGAGCCACGGTTTGGCCGCCCCTGCACTAGTTGATGTGCCCTTACAAAAATACCCGGATTTTTTTCAGAGTCCTGGGTGTAAACTGCACGGAGTTTTTATTCCAACCCCAGGTCGATTCAGTTCCTGCCCTCTACACAGAATGCGATTTCCGTTTGGATTTGGGGCAATTTAAAATGTCCTTCTGCAGCAAGAAGGATTGATCCGGAGTGACCCTACCTTTATTGTGCAATATCTTAGAGTGCTTTTAACCCTCAATATTTAAAGGCTGTTTTGAATTTGGACTCTCCTCCATGGTAGTGGACCCGTGATTGGCCACAGGTGGTCATGTGACAAACTTGCCTTAAAGGAGAAGCCCCTAATTTCTCTCAAATTCTGTCGGTCTTGGATTTTTTTTCTGCCTTCGATCCCCCCCCCTTCAAGAAAACAAAGAAAGCGTCTCCATTTGCCTCCCCCCCCCTTCTGAACTACCCTAACCATGTGCAGAACACTTTCCTATTTCAATGGGGGGGGAGAGGAAGACTCAAGTTCAAATTGATCTGAATTCAACAGGATTGACAATGGAATAAACAAAGTAAGTGCAGACTCTGCCCTGGTTATCAAAGGAGTTGTTCATCGTGTGGATGGCCTAGACTAAAGATGGCAGAGGTGAAAAGAATGAGGTCATGCAAACAAGAACACTCTGGGACTGAATGCACACTAGCAGTTCTATGCAGGAGAAAGCTGCCCTGCTGATTGTGAAAATCTTTTTCTTGTAGTCTTATCATCCAGAAGATTCTTTCTACAGCTGAGGGCGGTGATCACGCAGTTACAGAACTAGACAGGAGGGGCAGGGAGGAGAGCTAGATTAGCATGTGGAATTAGAAGCAATTTGGGGCACCTGTTCCTTTAAGAATCAGATCAAATGGTCAGAAGTATCTCGGGGCATCCAGCAAGACTTAGGCGGCCTGAACATTAGCCACAGGAATGCCTCAATGATGAATTCACTGTATCTTGTGTTGCTTTGCTATCACTGTAGTTCTTCACAAACACTCTGTCTCAGCCTATCAGATAACAAAAGCTGGGTAGCATTTCAAAGCAACCAACTATCACCCTTCCCTGGGGCCTATAGGCTGATCCCTTGGCACAAGCCTGTCTGCATAGAAGAAACTGATAATATTGTAATTCATGGTCTAGGGGGAAATGTTTAGGGATAGACTTAGTACCATGATTGGTTCAAAAATGATGAGAGAGATTAGCAGCTTTCTATCCTGATGAAATGAAAAGGAAGGCAGAACTTCTTTGTATCTTAAGAAGTGTGTTTACACATGCTTATACCTTGGATAAAACTTTGTGGGTCTTAAAGGTGCCACTGGACTCAAACTTTGTTGTTTTTGGCAACCAGTTGAGCATAAGCATCATCTCACAGAGAGAACGTTAGAGCAGTGGTCCCCAACCTGCGGGCCGCGGCCCGGCGCCGGGCCGCAAAGGCCATGGCGCCGGGCCGCGGCTCCCTCTCCCCGCCCCCCCCCCTCAGTAAAAAACTTCCCAGGCCGCAAGCTTGCGGCCCGGGAAGCTACTTACTGCGGGAGGGCGGGGAGGGAATCAGGGCCGGGCCGCACCCGTGCAGGCCGCGCCCGCTCGGCCCGATCCGCGGGTGCGGCCCGCGGGCGCGGCCGGGCGCGGCTCGCGGGCGCGGCCCGAAGCATGGGCGTGGCCCGCGCGGGCGCGGTCCCTGCGGGCGCGACCCAATGCCCTGCCGGTCCCCAGCCTAATAAAGGTTGGGGACCACTGCGTTAGAGCATCTTCTCCCATTACCCACCACTTCATTTGTCTATAAACAGGTGATGAGAGATTTTTATATTAAAATATACACCAAGGTGCATATTATGCAGTTGCACATTATGCAGAACGGATTATTCCTTGAGATCCATGTTCAGCCTTGATTTAGCCATGAGCTCCCTTCTAGAAGTCACTATCTTTTTACTTCCCACATGTCTTCTTTATTATAGAGAGATAATAAAACTAGCCTATCTTACAGGAGTCATTAAAATAATTAAGAAAATGTACATGGAGCACTCTAATCACTTAGGAAGAGTACTATAAGCACTAAGTGTGATTATATTATTGGAAGCTTGGGCCATATAGACAAGTTACCTGTTTGTTCATTAAGGCATAAATCAGTGTTTTGGGGAAAGCGCTGAGCTCTTGGCAAAAAAGCCTGAGATGGCCAAGAAGGCAGGACTGCCATCAGATTCTTGTTATGTGATGATTCAGAAAGCCACACTGGGCACATGACATGGGGCCCAGGAAAAGAGGAAGGAAGTAACTGCGATGACAACTGTGCAGGTGACTTCTTGTTCAGCTTGCTGGGTGGTGACAGGTTCCTGCAGCTTGACTGTGACATGACAGGACAACAGTGAACTGTTAACTACTGGCATAGCTGAGGAGGAGCAAAAAGAAAAAGAAAAAAAGAAAAGAAAGAAACTTGTCCAGGGGCCACATAAATTGAAAGCTGATTTATATGTCTTGGAAGTGAACTCTTACTGCATAGGTTGAATTTTCAGAATCCCAGTAAGTCCCCTTGCAATGGGCTGAGATTGATACACCCAGGAGTGATGAAAATCACCTGTAAAGGTGAACATGGAAAGGAGATGACCTTTTTGTAGGATTACCTACATCTTTAACAGTACAGACAAGGTCTAGGATCACTTACCTATTTAACAGTTCAAACAAGGTATCTGTAGCAGAAGATAATAGTCATTGATTTCACATAATGTAACAGGAACAGATAAATATCAAAGGACTTAATGTGGACTTCTGGGGTTGGTGTACACTAACCTTCTGGAATATACCAACACATAAACAAAAAAGTATTACCAGAGAGGAGATTGTTCTCCACTCAGAACAACTCATGCACTACCATTAGAACACTGTAATTCCAAACATTTACTGGATATTCATGTCAAGGGCTTAAGGCTTACCCATGCTGGCCATTCCAACAAAGAAGAACGGTCAGGACAAGGCCATGATCAAAGAGAAAACCAAATTGTCTGTGAGCTTGCAGACCATTTTTCCACAGCCAGAACTACCAAATACCATTGGGATATTTCACCTGTAAGAGAATAGAACCATATGCATCAACAAGAGAATAATGGAGGGTATGTGAAAAGGATACTTGTCTAAAGATGAAAAGGACACATTTTATTTTTATTATCTTGTGTTTAAATAAGTACTCCAAGAACTCAGCTGGCTCCCAGTTGAATTCCGGATTAAGCTTAAGTTTTTGGTAATCACCTTTAAGGCCATACACAGCATGGGACAAGTGTATCTGAGAGACCGCCTCCCCACCTCTACCCCCAGAAGAGCTCTATGCTCCGCCACATCCAACTGGCTGCAGATCCCTGGCCCTAAAGAGGCACATGCAGCAAGATGAAAAACTGGAGGAATAAGGTGCTGAAGATTCTTGCTCCATTTTTTCAAATAAAAAAGTACCCTCCCACCACCTCCCCAAACATATTTTAGATGTAAATATTTTAGACATATACTTAAATTGACATTTAGATCCTCCGGTGGCATCTAGTTTATCCTAAATGTGTAGCTTTGGCATTCTGAAGTAGCCACTGAGTCCAGTGGTACTTTTAAGACCAAAAAGTTTTATACACTTTTCTGGCATCTAGTTTGGACATAATTGAAAAGTGGCATGAAGGTGGTAAACTGTGATCAGTGGAAGCTTCTGCCATCATCCCCATGTGCCCCTTCTGCTCACATCAGACCTTCCACTTTTTATATAACTGGGGAAGGTCTGACAAAGTTGAGTCTCTGACACGTGTAGCTTGAGCTTTATACACGTTCCACATTTATTTTGATCATTTTTAAAGAACATTCCAGTTTTCTGCTATTGTGTATACTCTAATCTCTTAGTCCTTGGAGAGCAGGTTGAATGCGAAATGTTCTTCTCAGCATCTGACACATGAGAGGTATGTGTTTCAGGTATGTCATTCTCAAGCAAAAGTTTATTTTCACTGATGACTGCCTGTAACTAATCAGCAACCTGGGAATAGACATTTTTTAGAAGCGTTGCTTCTTCATAAAGCTCACAGTGGGGATTGTATGGAAATAACACTGCCTGAACTTTGCGCAGCATGGAAGCATGAAGGGAATAAAACTTGGATTTCTGCCTTTCTTGGTCATGGATAAAGTTGGCCTTAAGAATGAGCCAGTTTGTTAAAGGTTCTTTTAGTTTATTCTTGTTTATTTTGTTTCAAATGAGATCTTCTTTATCCAGAAGACTTACAGGCCAAGTTAAACTAGAAGAGCACAAAATCCAAATAATTAAAAGATGGGTATCTTTCAATACCCATCTTTTAATTATTTGGATTTTACTGGAATGCAGGACTTTTCCTCTGCTTTTTGTTAATGACAATTCAATTGCTGATTCATGAAGTTTGCCATTTTACCTAAGCTGTAAAAAGATTGTAAGAAACATCTTCTAAAGCTATCTTCAAGCCCTCCAGCAAAAACCAAAGAAACGTCTCCTAAAGCTATCTTGAAGTTCTCCGTCCAAACTAAAGAAATATTTATTTTATTTGATTTGATCTGATTTCTATACCGCCCTTCCATGGCCCATTATGCACGGCCGCCGAAACGGCGATTTCGGGTCACATGGAAAACGCGGAGGGGGAAGACGCGACGCATACCGGTTATGTACGGGGCGGGGCGCGACGGCGGCAAAACCCAGAGTAACCGATTATCCACTTCTGGTTGTGCCCCGGTCACCCGGAAGCTGCGCTTTCTTCCGCGTTTCACTGACGCGGCTTTTTCGGCGGCATGCACCGAAGCTGCGGCCGGTTGCAGCCGGCTCCGTGCATTATCGGTGATTTTAGTCGCCGCCATTCCATCCCGAATGTGCGCTAAAACCCCCGTGCATAATGGGTCCATATGGCTCAGAGCAGTTTACATACAACATCACAGTGGGATACATAGAACGAGTCAACATACAACATAGTCAATATACAACAATAACAACCCAACAGTTGTTCTAAACAACACAATATCACAATTGGAATCACTGTACAGAAAATCAAAAAGTTGACAAAGTCCTATTTTAACAAAATCATTGCAGTTTTGTTTAGACTCACAGAAGTATTTGCCAGCATACCCAATAACTTGATTCCCAATCCCTACCACTACCCAAGCCATCGCTTCCAATTGGCCCCCAAGCCCCCCCTCCTACTATGACTACTGAATCTACACAACCCATTAGGTCTCAGTAAGAATTGAGCTGAAGCTCTTTGCAGTTATGTTATTGTCTCATGTTATTGTTATTGTCATGTTAATTGTTATTGTTGTTATGTTATTGTTGTTATCAACTGTTGATACCATATGTTATCTGTATCTAACCTACCTAAACTACAAGTTGTAAATAGGATCTTCAAATGAAGTCAGAGTTCTGAAGAACTTCCTGGAAACTTGACACTGACAGATCTAAAAGGGCATACAAACTTCATAGTATGCTCATGGCATCAGGTCCATTCTGGAGAGAAAAACCCTTAATGTCCATTGTAGGAAACAAGCCTTCAAGTATTGATTCCTGTTGTCCTGAAGATAAGTGACCACTCATGGATGTGAAATTACCACTCATGAAGAGCCTGGCTAAAGTTAAATTTAAGAGCATGTAGTTTAATAGTGTTCCAAGTTTCCTGTGTTAGATGGTGACGCAAAAGAGTCAAGTAGTTGATAGGGAACCCCAAGAGAATCAGGAAAAAAGGTATTTTTTTGCTAAGTAGTGTTATGGATAATCAGTGGAGCTCTGTACAAATCCATACCAGTCTTGTTGCATGCAGAGACACAAATTATAGCCTTTTATTCCATTCATGATGGCATCTCTATAGGGATTTTTTGTTTCCCATGAGTGTGTGTGTATCCGCCTGAGACTTTTGTTCTTCTATTTTAATTGGGCATTTCCAAGCTCCCCTTGGTACCCTTTATAAAATATTAATCTGCATAAACATGTATTGTCAGTATCAGCATAGTTTAGACTTAGGTCAACATCAATTATAATAATCCAGGCTGAGAGCCTTGTTGGAGTGACATTCAAGTGGCAACCATTTCTGTACTCAAAAGGAGATGCAATAACATTGTTTGGGAATGCAGGAAGTGGGTACAAGGTAAAGTACAGTTTCCACTCATTTCACAATTCTGCTTCCTGACAAAATAGGAATATCACATGTTGCTGTTAGTAAATGTTCATGCTTAGGCTCATGAGAGGCAATCCAAGGGAGGTAGTTGCAAGATGGCGGCTCTCATCAGAATGTGTTTGTGCCTGATGGCACATTGGTGAAACAAATAAAATCTATAGTCCCACTAGTACTTAAGCCCAGTTATTATTTTTAACTGGTGACTGCCTAATTCTAAGAGCATGAAAAATGAACTTTGCTGTAGCCAAAGTTACATTCCTATCATTGCCAGCCCCACCCCCCACTCCCCAAAAGGCAAATGGAAATGTTGTGAGCAGTAGGAAAACCTGCCCAATAAAGACAGCATGAAATTTGCTCTTATAGAAGAGTACAGGTGACAACCAAAAAGGAAATGAGATAACACTTCTGTTAGAGCGCTGCCACAAGGGCAGAGTCTCTGGGGATGGCTAATGCCTTCAGAGTGACCTTACAGTTCTGTGAGCAATGAAGCTTTTGTTCTAACCAGGAAGAATAGTTGGCAAAAAAGTGGGACCATTAAAAAGGTAAAATAACATGGAAAAACAAGGAAAAGAAGAGCAGCTGAAAAGCCCCAGAAAAAAAAGAAGAAATCACTCTTGTTAATAGGGCCCGAAATTCAGGCTGGGTCTTCTCACTAACCACTGTCCACATCTGTCTCCTTGGTTATAACAGCTATACTTCATGTGTAAATGGAGTTGGAACCATTTTGAATGTACTGTGAGATGTTTTTGTTCCAGATGATCAATGCATAGTAGTGCTCTGTCTCCCCCCCCCCCGCCATCCATCCAAGATACGTATGTGCATATGTGGAAGAAACACAAGACAATATCAGAAGGAATGGGAGGTCCTCTGTGTGCATTTGACAGTCCCATTCAGCTGCGTTCCAGGTTAGGCCTGTTGCTCCATCGTGGAATCCTCCACGTCCCTAGAGTATTTCATAAATAATGAAGTACCAACTCTTTCTCCAGAGATGTTATTATCTTGCTCCTGGAACTAAAAATGCTTATGCTCAAGTAAGGAGGACTTTGTTCTTGTTCCTATTATCAGTTGTAAGGAACCACTGATGTCGGTAAATTATGCTGAAATGCCAAATCCACTGCAGAGTTACAGAGTTACATGCACTGAGTTAATTTGGTTTGCTGAATTATAGCCAAAAGAAATGGAGAGGTTGAAAGAATTGTCGCCAATCAATCATTTTTAATCCGCCCCCTCAATTAAAATGTTTGTTTTACATGTATAAACATTCACACAATTTTTTATAACTATCAAAATGGGCTTCAAGGACTTCCATATGTAATTCTGTAAAGCATTGCCTTTAGCCCACAAAAAGAGCTGTATATATGGACATCAGGAGGGCTTTACTTTGTTTACACAGTATTTGCCATGGAATAAACCATCACCTGAAAGCGCTCCTCTCCGCTCTGCCAGGTAAATCAAGGAAACTTGAGATTGCGTTATAATGTGAAAGTTGCTATTGTGATGTGAAAGTTATTTTTCGGTGCATCCACTCATAGTTCCATTTCAGGACTTCTGCTGGCAGTGGGGGAGGCCTGGATTATGTGAGGCTGAGAGAAGGAGGCCTTAGGCCTGTGTTAGCTATGCCCTGCCAACCCTTTTCTCTCTCCGCCCAGTCCTAAGGAGTAGTTGAAGTGAAGTGGTGCTGGCAATGACTTGAACTGCTGTAGAAAGGATTCTCACTGTTACAATTGACCTTCAGATGACCAAGATCAGGCCCTCCAGAGAAATTGGCTGCTTTGGAGGGAAGACTGTATGGTGTTGCTAAGGTCTCTCCCGTCCTCAAATGTTGCTCTCCCTGGTCTCCCCTCCCCAAATCCACAAATATTTCCCAACCCCCAGATGGCAATCCTAGCCCTACAGCAGAGTTAAGGGCCTATCCCAATTGGCTGGGACCTCTGTCACAGCCTAGTCTCTGTACTCTGGCTCCTATCTGTTTTTCAAATACCAAATTCTGTAGTTGTGTCACAAATAGTCAGTTTAAAGCAGTTTACTAAAAGGAAAGGGAAAACATATATCACCCAAAGTCTCTCAACAAGTATAATAATTTATAATAATTCCCCACAGAAAGACGTCCAGTAAATGGTTAGCCAGATGAGAGTTGAAGATATGATGATTTATAACAATGAAGCTGTTGTTAGTTCAATAGCTGCAAAGGTTGACAATTTTGTTTCCTCAAGTTACAAACAGAATTATAAGAGTTTATGCATCTAGTGGCAATTACAGTCTTAGCTTCTCCTAAACCAGCTGAGTGACAGTGAGAATTTCAGCTTCTGAAAGGTAGCCAAGTTTCATGTCGTCCACTTTCTGACTGTAATTCTAACTTGGGGTACTAAAAAGTCCTTCTGGTGTCTCATCTTGATGTTTCATAAGTTCTTGCGCTAAGTCCTTTGACAGGCTCACAATACAGTTGCTATAGTTCAAAGTAGCCTAGAAGGATATTATTACAAGAGTGCTGGAAAAGTTCCTTCTTTAAATGCAAAACATGAGATTTTGTATAGGGTGGGGGGAGAATGGAAGAAGTATGAGAGATAGAGGGGAACTACTGTGTCGATGCATACCTACCATGTCATCTTGGTACTATTTAACACAATGTGTATGTAAGGGATAGTTCAGGACACTGAAATGACACAACTGTGCCTAAGAAGGTTACGACTGAAGAGCCTGGACTTAGGAGTTGCTTCATCAAGAAATGTGTACAAAGCAGTGCAAACGGTTTACTAGAGGCAGGTGCATTTGGGCAAATTTTGCATTATTTATTGGGGTTAAAAGTCTAGTTGCATGAGGAGGGGGTGGGCAATCAATGACAGAAATTTGCCAGTTTGTAGAACTTAGTATTCACTCAGCTCAGCCCTGAAGGGGAAGTTGTTTGTCTGACCAACTGAGGCAAGTGTTTTTCAAGACAGGCCCTAACAGTTTGATGTAGTGGTTGAATGGTAGCTTCCACTCTGGTGAACCGGGTTTGATCCCTCACTCTTCCACATGCAGCCAATTGGGTCACCTTCTAGTTGGCACAGCCCTGATAGTGCTATTCTCACAAAGCAGTCACATCAAGGCTCTCTCAGCCCCACCTTCCTCACAAAGGAAGGGAAAATGATTGCAAGCTGTTTTGAGACTCCTTCTGGTAGAGAAAAATGGGGTATAAAACCAACTCTTCTCTTTAAGCAATATTTTGTTTGGATGCAGCCTCCAATCAGGACGTGGATGGGATCCTTGGATTTTAAGGTTTATCACTTGCTTGTACAACTTCTGCCTTTCCTGGTTACTTAAATATTCCGGGGGAGGGAGCTGGCTGACTGGGTTCCAATGTAGCTAGTGCTTCCTTAAGAGAGTGGCAAAAAGAGGTAAAAAGAAACAACTTTGTTTATAGAGAGAAGAGTGACCTAACTAACTGTTCCGTTGTTCTTTCAGTCTGTCTGTTGGTTCTGGAGGCAAGCAGGGAGGAAATATGCTCAAAGGAACAGGAAGTCTCCCCTAGATCCAACCAGAATGTTGGAGATTTGAAAAATTTCAGGAAGTTCCTGATCTAACTATGCTAAACAGATACCTCCAACACTCCCTGCAGGACACTATATTTTGCTGAATCATGCACGTTGCCATGCAGGTCTTCCATATTCCAACAAGTAGGGATCTAGGCTGACAAGGAATTGGGTGGGGTAGGAAAAAACTGTGATAAAATAAAAAATAAAAAATGTGGTCCAGGATGACCTTTTGAAATTGCATTTTCAACCTTCATGAGTAATGGGAAGGTGTCAGTGGTCAGTTTTGTAACCATCTGTAAGTTGCCATGTCTGTATCAACCGTGGTCTCTCTTTTTATTTTAGTGTAGCTTCTGACCGTTCTGAATAATCATGAAGATAAATAAACCCAGCTGCGATGTCATATTGCAGTTCTGTTGCCAAAATATCCGTCAAGGTCACGACTACCCTTGGGTATGATGACACTTTCTGTACTTTGCAGTGATTTACTCTGACGTCCTTTCTGTCTGAAACTTGATGAAGAACACTATTCCAAATGAAAGACAGCTAGTTCTTGAATAGTTCAGAAAAGGGGCTTGAATAAGGATTAAGTGTTTCTCTCACTTTTATAACATTATCTTAAGTTCTGCAGAGAAACCTCACTATAGCTTTTCACAGCCCTCTAAATATGCCATTCACAATCCCCCTCCTTCCTCTGCGTCTGTATTGTTGAATTGAAAATTCATAGCCCACAGAAGTTTATGCGGTGATAAATGTGGTAAGATATTCTCTTTTGTTTTCCTGGTTGCTTGTGTATTCTCACCATGCTAGTTGGATTAACCCTCCAGTATACATCAACTCCGAGTTTTATGTCTTTACCCACAACTTTCTCCTTACAATTCATACAAGCAGTGACTTGGGGTGCTGTGCTAAAATAGTCTGAATGGTCCCGCGTAGCAGCTTCTCGTGTTTCCCCCCTCTACCACTGAATTGCAGGAAACAGTACTGACATAGTGTTTCAGTAAGGCAGATGCCTTTTCTCAGGCCCTGAAAGCATTAAATCTGGTCATGTACCTGGCTGCATGACTTCCACAGCCTTCTCTGACTGCCCTGTTGCAGGCAGAGATGGAAAAGGACTGTCACAGGATGAGTTCTTGTCTGCTGATAATTTAGCTCGTAAGGCTGCTTGAGCTACTTGTCCTTTTGCCTTCTTGTTGCTGCAGAGTATTATTAGGGAGTCCTTAACATGACATTTTCCCTAGACAGATGTGGTCTCTCACTCTGATCCAGCCTGGGATTTTATGGGTCCCCTGTGTCTTTAGTAGGAAGAGAAATCACACTCACAAAGTGGTATTGCACACATGGCTTCTTTCCCAATCCTGCTGTTGGGCAAACAAAACTCAGCTTCAAAAATCAGCAGTAGAGCCACCAGCTGAGGAACGATCTATGTGAAATAGCCCTAACAAGGTTACTTGTCTGGAGCCTGTTGATTCATCGCTGCAACACTTTAAATTAGGAAAAGTTTTAAACTGTATTCAACTGTATTTTAACTGTTTAACCATGATGGATTTTGACACACAAGGATATATTAAAGCAAGAATGCAGAATGCAAAAAAAAGGAATTTAAAAAAAAAATTCAATTTATCTAGATTCTGTGCCATTGGCTACTACACCTAGATATTGCTTACAATTTGCATAGCATTCAAAAACCATAATGTAGATAATGTTGCTGTGATTCTTACAGCAGCCTTGTGAGGCAGGGGATAATCAATCCCCGCTTTGTCGATGCAGGGTCTGAAAAAGAGTGATCTTAAAGCCCCCAAGTGAGTCTGTTGTGGAGACAAGACTTGAACTGAAGACTTCCTGATTTGAAACTTTAGTTTCTTAGCTACTATGCTGCTTAACTCCAGCTCTTGTTTTAGTGCCAAGAGCCTCACATTGTCGAAAATAATTTACTAGAGCTGTTTAAAAGATATCTTCTGGAACCAGCCCACCTACAGGGAATAAGCTCAGTTGCCTTGAATTCCACATCTTGCAGCATAGTTATTTGTTGACCTTCTAACAGCAATATCTGGCACCAGCGCAACCGAGACGTAAGACAGCAGGACTGGGCTGCTATGTTCAACTGCATGTTTAAACTCCTCAGCAGTTCCTCTCTCTTAAAAAATTATTCTGGTAAAGAACTTTTCTTGTTCTCTTATCGAACCTGCATGAGTCGTGTGGGTTCTTTGGCAACTGAGAACTGCAGCACTAATCACAATCTTGTTCAAGGCATCCATTGTGCTGAAAACATACAGGGAGAAAATCAACTTAAAGCCATATGGAGTTTTGCCATTAATCTCATTTTATGATCAGGTGCCAGTTACTGTTGTATAGGTTTAGCTGCCACCCTTCCCCAAAACAACCTAAGTTCCGAAGCACAAACTCATGTGTCAGTCACTGGTGGAAACAATCATTAACCAAATGTGAGAAAGAGCACTGGAACTTCACCTGCACAATACCCACTGCTCTGTGCCACTTTCTCTGTTCAGTGATGACATCATGAGCTCCATTAGGGAATATGCTCTTTAACCTGTGAGTATTATATGATAAAATGTACCATTATCTACACCTTGATACCATTGGGCCTACAAGATGGAGCTCTTTCACCAGGTCCTTGGTTGAAGCCAGGGAGTGGAAGATCCAGGGGTCCCTATACAACTACATCTGAGAATATATGTAAGAACAGCTATACTCTGGAAGTTTGACCCTGAGGCATTGGAGGGGGGGGGGATGTTGAATTTTTATATATCAACTTATTATTGCTGTCAGAGTGTGTTGTAGTTTTAATGTTTTATCTAGGGGTCTATTTTATGTTGTAACCACCATGAGACGACTTGTTTGATAGCGGCAAATAATAAATCGAACAAATAAATAAATACATTATAGCTCTCTGGAAGTACTAGGGGCAAAGCCCGTTGTATCCAAGATTTCATCTGCAGAAGAACGCTGTGCAGTGGCCTCAAATCTGCAGAGAGTTGCAAAGAAGAAAGACACATGGCTTGGCTGTGTCTAATCCCTGGCCAGAGCAGTATTTTAAGTGAGAAGGGGCTTTTCTGTGGCCTCCCTGTCAGCCAACTGTTTGGCAGAAGGGGAAAGTCCCCCCCCCCCAAAAGGAAGGCCCTCAATCTCCCCTGCGTTGCTCTTGGAAAGGCCTCCTCCCCTCAGTCAGGGCCTGTCAGAGGCTCCTTCGCAGGAGGCCTGAAGGGAGGGGGGGAGCACTCTGCAGCCTCCTGGCAGCTCTGTCAGGGTTCTGAGGCCATTTGCAGTTGCACATGGCAGTTAGGACAGCCTTGGGGCGAAAAGGGCTGGCACAGCCTGTGTTCTCATTCCCCTTGGCAGCCCTACTGACCTCCTCTCCCTTTGGTGGTCAGGAGCAGACTGGCAGCCATTTCTCCAGATTGCCCCTGGCTGGATGGAATTTTGGTCTGTCCTGGTAAGGGGCCAATTGGAAGGCGCTTTGCGCCTTCCGATTGGCCCCTCCACTTATCAGTCCAGGGCCATGGGACCAATTGTTGCCCCTCCACATCACGGACTGAGCCCACCCCAACACCCCTTACTGTTTTATTAAGAGGGAAAAGATGGAAGCAGTTTAATTTCTTGGTGTGCAGTCCCTGTCCACCGTTTTGAAGAATAAGTGCAAAACCCTATTCTCAGACTTCTCTACTGATCTGGGCATCTTGGATTATATGGATACCATATTTCAGCTTTCTATGGTTATATATTAGATACATATGTGTGTGTGTGTGTTTCCTGTGTGTAACTCTGCCATACGATAAATAATAATAATTCAGCTTTCTAACTAGCATGGAACTGACTTATCTGTGGTATATGTTATGCACCCCCACAAATATCCATGAAGCAAGGAGGTACAAATCTACATTTAGAAGTCTTTATGAGTACCAAAATTCAGCTGAGTAAATCAGGTGGAAGTATTTAAGGTTCATCTTCTGAGAGGTTCATCTTGATGTCTTCTGTTTCAAGGAAAGGCCTACAGATGTTCCATTTTCAGATTTTTCTAGTAATCAGGGTACCTTATACAGCAGTGGTCCTCAACCTTTTTATCACCGGGGACCGGTCAATGCTTGACAATTTTACTGAGGCCCAGGGGAGGGGGTAGTCTTTTGCTGAGGGATGTCACTGCCATCTGAGCCCCTGCTCCACTTGCTTTCCCACCGGAACCCCTGACTTTCTGCCACCCGTTGGGGGGCTTTGCCAGCAGCAGCTATGCAGTGCCACATTGAGGGGGAGCCCCAGCCATAGTGGCCACTGGAGAGCACCAAAGGTAAGCCGGCGGCAGAGTGACAGGGCAGTTCCCGAGGCAGCAGCTGGGGAGGAGGACGAGGAGGAGCCGCGGCTTGGTACCAACTGATTCCGGACCAGGGGTTGGGGATCACTTTTATACAGCACATGTGGACATATGCTAACATATCAATATCCTCATGAAGACTTTCTGTATTAAGTTCCATAGAACTAACATTAAACCAAATGTCCTTGAAACTAAATTTCAGGAGATGCTTCTCAAGAAATAAGACCTTTAGGAAGTGTCCTTTATTAATTTTGTTTAGGTTAGGGTGGCCTGTTTTTGCACAACTTCAGTTTCAACAATAGTCTAAAAATATATTTGAAAGAAAACAAAACATTTGTGCATTTTTTAAAAGAAGAAATTGATGCAGCTTCTTAGCAGGTGCAACACCAGCAAGTTTTCTTCAGGCAGAGTCTCCCCCTAAAAGGTTACTGTGCAATCTGTGACAAAGTGACAGGCTGTCATGAAAATGTCAAGAGCACAGCAGGTTTTCCCCCCCTCCTATATAGCTGCATGTACAAGATCTTTTCTATTTAACTTCATAGACACAAACCATGCAAATTCTGCAATTACACTTGTTATACTTACATATATATATATATGTACAGATTTCTTTGGAAGTAATAAATGTAGCTTTTGATAGTTTATTCTCTTCAATTATTGCTTCAATACACAAAAACAGGGAAAGAAAAATATCTCCTATAACAACAAGGGAACAGGCTGTTCGGGAAAAAACCTTTATGATCCTCAAAAACACACTTCCTGGCATGACAGGCTTGCCCCCTGGATGTGGGGCTGGTCTTGCTCACTGGTAGGATTCATCTATCTTCCTCCGACAGTATGGACAGCAGTTATGCTGGAGCACCACAACCTCATAATCTTCTGAATGAAACATCTGTCAAAGGAAATGAAAAAGTATGCCTCAAGAGAAGTCACAGTACAAAGGGGAAACTATGTGGGCAGGATTAAGCCTAAACTATTTGTGATGCTTCTTCACTTTGACCATTTCCACACGAGGAATCTGCCCCTGGACAGCCTTTGAATGTTAGCAGCTTTTAGAGCCCCTCCACATGACGTTGCCCACGTCCCAAGGCAGTCAAGGAGCTGGGTCGAGTTTGGGCCATTTTTAAATTGCAATGAGGGAAATCGCCCAAACTGGATTTACCACGCCCAGTCATGCATCCCATCAGTGAGCAATGAATAAGTAACTAGAGGCAAGCCCATAGGGAGGGGGAAAGTCTCTGCAGGCTTTTCCTGCCCTCACAACTGCCCTCTCCTCTCCATTTCTTGCCCCGAGTATATTTTTTTAACGGCTTGGTCCACGTTACAGTGCGACCGCAAAGGTAAAATAAAATCCTTTCTGTTTTCTGGAGGTGGGGAATGAGCTGGAAAAGAGGGGGCGGGTGATCAAGCAGCCTTCTCCCGATCATACAGGAGTCTCAGCATGTTGATTTTAAGCCAACTATTTACACAAAATGACTTTTTGGGCTCTAGGGACCATGTTCAGCGTTTCAGAAATCCCAGACAGAAATAAAGTCCAAAAGAACACGAATCCCCAAAAGGCAGGGGGGGGGGATGCTGTATCATTCTGATGTGTCTCCATAGCAACGTGGCAGTGTTGATTTTTATTTAAAATGCATCTTTGTTGTGGCATTACCGCATAGCAGTGCAAAAGTGCATTTAAAAAAAATTAATTTTGGGGCTGGGGGAGGGAGAAAAATTCAGTCCATGAGAGAACTGCTGTGCTGTGATTGGTGGCCTGCTGTGATTGACAAATCAAGGAGCGGAGGGAGACGTTTGTGTTGCTTTCCCTTGCAGCCTTGTCAGGAGGCAAAAAGCCGCGATGGGGCAGAGGGAAAATGCAGGACGGGTCTCCCATGAGGAGGGCGGCAAACATGAAGTTTACCATCCTACGTTTGAAAGCAGGAGGCCACTCGCGTATTACCCTCCATGCGGAAATGGCCTTTGTATTACAGGACCTCCATAACCTCAGCCATGCTATGAGGGGCCTATCCACGCCCATCCGATTGCCAGCAGATTTGCATGTTAGGAAAATCTGGTTATAAATGACTGCTGTTCTATGAACTGATTGCTCTGTCCCTCCCTCGTCTACATTTGGGCTCCACACAGAAATGTAACAGAATGAATGCTAGACTGTTACCTTCTGGGCCTCCACTGCCTATGTATTTTCTCCTGTGTGCATCATACATTTCACACACATAACAGGCAGCTGAGGTTACCATTCATACACCCAATGAAGTGGGCTTCAGTCCATGAAAGGTTATTACTGTAATGTAATGTGACAAACTCTATATTTTGAGTGGAAATGTTGGGGGGTCGTCTTATACGCCCAGTCGTCTTATACGCCGGCAAATAGCTCTTCTCTCTCTTCTTCTTTTCCTTGCTTAAAATTAGACAGCAGTAAACACACACAAAATCCCATTTGCTTTCAGGGATCCAGAGCCTCCCTTTCTCCCAAAGCAAAGACTGCTCAAACCTGAAAGCAGGAAGGGCACATGGTAATGGAGGCCTCGGGTAACAAGGACCGGAAGTACTGCCACCGCAGCGGCTTCGGCCAGCGTTTAATCAGCACGTCTCTTCTGCTCATTGACCTGAGAACGGCACGGTTCACTACCACAGGAACAAATTCTGAGCCGCCTTGCTGCAGGGAGAGAGGGATCGAAAAAGAAACACGGTTTGAACTTTGGCAAACGGTTGGGACAACAAGATCTTTTCGAAGACTACACATAGGTTACCTTTTCAAAAATCAATTTTGCATCGAGTTAGGGAGCATTTCCACTGAGCTATCAGTTTGTTTTCCAGCCTATATTTAGCTCTGGAAATACTCCTAGTCTTGAAGAGCTTGCACATGTCTGCTGCGATGGAGTGATGGAAAGGACTCCACCTGTTACTGAAGATGGAGCATTAGTTAGCTTCTCTCTTCCCCCTTCCTTGGAAAGGCATCAACTGTAGGAAAATCAGTGTGGTTTGGGGATCTTCCATAGGAAGTGCCAGTTCTGTGCCACCAAAATCCAGTGCAGGGGCAGATCAGGGCATTAAAATGACTTGTGAGTAAGCAAAATCAAGCAGCACCTGTAGTACTGGTAGCAGACAGGGACTGCTTGGCTTAGACCTGGCCAACACTAGCACAGGGAGTGAGATGAGGACAAGGCTGTGCCCACTGTCACTGCAGCTAGTGGCCAGAGCAGCAGCTCACTGAGACCTTTTCTGGTGAGTTAAAAGATCAATATGCCCACCATTAAGCAGTCAAAGTACTCTGTCCCCTTATTTGTATGGGATAATAGGGTAGTTATTGTTATTTTAATTAATGATAAGATGTGCATGCGCCCCCCTCCGCCTCCCCCCCCCCCCGGATTTTGCCCAGTGGCCTTAATGGCTAATCTGCCCCTGATTTCTGACTAACATATTTCACAGGGTTGTTACAGAGAAAAAAATTGTTCAAAACTCAGCAGCATTTTGTATTAGTGGCATGCAAGCTCCCCTCGGCTCAGTCCGGAAATGAGCCAGCAAGTATTACAAGCTATGCAAATTCATGCTTTGAACCAAGTAATTACAAATGTGAGCAACGGCGCTACTTTTCATGCTGGAAAGCGCTACAGACCTCAATTTAAGAACTACATGCTGATCAAAAGCCAAGCATCAGGCTTCTGCTTTTCCTGACCCCGTGGATAGGCTCATCTGCCCCTTTCCGGATAACCAGAGAGATATGGTCTCTACGATGGGCAATTTGTTTGATGCAATCTAGCCATTAAACAGATTTAAAAGAAGACTGAACCCAAACCAGATTGCCATTTTTATTGGTATGTTACTGTGTTCTCCATGCCTTACTCCCCCTGTCTTCCTATGGAACAGCCTTGACCGCTTTCCCCCTCTATATGACTTTGATCCCATGGAGCATTTGGATTGGCAAAAGCATTTCCACATGCAGAGTGTGACACCCCCCCACCCCCCCACACACACAGTTGCAACTTCAAATTTTGTTTCTGGGGAAGCCTCCCTCCCACAGCAACAGCATTGGGGGGGGGGGAGGAATTATCTGACACTGGTAGTAAGTAAGAAAGTCCTCCTGCCTGTGGAATACGGCCTTGGATCCAAGACTACAAATGATCTTCTGTCTCCAAGTTACCCAAGCTTCCCTGCAGAACCTGTACAGCAATTTAAGTTCCATTGTGGAGACAGGCTTCATTTCCCCCTCAGATGAGACCTCAATCCCACCTCTCTGTCAGGAACAACAATTAGCTGAAGGCTGTTCAAACGGCCCTTCCACAGCCCTCCACTGATCCTCAGATTCAAAACTGCCTTGAATCTAAGCAGAAGAGGTGTTCTCAAATAAATATTAAGCAATATATATATATATATATATATATATATATATATATATATATATATATATATATATATATATATATATATATATATATATATATATATATATATATATATATATATATATATATATATATATAAAGAACATACTAATTAAAAAGAACAGGCATATATGGGAGTTTAACAATTCTCCTTTTAGTAACGTCTAGGGAGCCTTCTTGGAACTTTACCAATGTAACTTGTTTCCACTTGCTTGGGTAATGTACCACCACTCAGCCAATGACTGAGTAGCACATCTTAAAACCAGCCTCATGCTCCACAGATGGTATGAAGCAACATGATGGCCAGGCCGGTCATTACAAGGCTCGGAGGTAGATCTGAAACATGTATTGATGGGACGCCTCTCTGGCATGAAAAGGACCCTTGCTGGTAGCAGCTCCCTAATCTGTCTTCTCTTTATCACATCTGTGGCACACAGAAATGAGGCTGGGGAAAAGATCGCAGGAAGGATAAGACAGTTTCTAACCTCAAAACTCAGTTTTGCTGTAAATGGATCATCTTCTTCCATCTCATCCACTTCGTAAGCAAGCCTCATTGTCTGGACATCTAGGTCTATTTGTCAGGGAGGAAACGTGTGCCAATGAAAACGTTATACAAGGACATGAGTGCAAAACCGAAATAACAAGAACCAGTCGGTAATACAATAAGAGTAATCACTGTTTCCCATTCTTCCTACGTCCAACTGTAAAAACCTCTAGGGCTCACTTATTGTAATTCTGAGCTTATAAGAAACAGTGCAAAACTGTTTAGACAGTGTAAAATAGATAGTATCAACTTGCAAGCAGACTATAGAAATTAGATCCATATCCAGAAATTAATAACTATCCAGAGAACAGAATGCTGCCATTTTCACTCTTTCACCCAAGGCTACTTTTTGCTGTTACTTGGGTTCCTTCTGCCCCCCCTATCTTCTTCTTGAATGCCGATGAACATGGCACGGGGTCTCTAAAAAGGTTTCAGCCCCTCTGGCTTCATGCCATTGTGTTGTAGCCAGGAGTATGAAACTCCAAGAGAGACTGGAGCGCTTGGCCTGCAAAAATGATGGCACCTGGCAACTCAGTCAACAATGATGGACCGATCTGGTCTTCCTTGGCAGAAGCATGGAAGCTGAAGCTGAGAAAAGAAATCCAGCTCCTTTAAAATAAAGCAAACATTTATTTTTAAATCTTTGCAACCTGTTGATTTACAAAGAAAACTTTCCACTATATTAGGATTGTGTGCTGCTGCTGCTGCTGCACAGTTGTCACAGTAACCAGTTTTCCTAGGTAACTGGCGGGAATGGAAGGATACCGTCACTTGTCTTCTCTTGCCATTTGTCATCGCTTTTGTTTAGCCTTGGTACTTCCAGGTCAATCAGGGCAACGGCTTCTTCATCAGTGATCCCTTCCTCCAAAAAGAACTCAACCAGGTGCAAGACTTCTGAAAGGATCCAGGTAAAAACAAACAGCACAGAACAGCGGCATGTCCAAATGCATGTAATGCAGGTATAAGGTAAATGTCCCGCTTACGCATTTCTCTACATTCTGTATCCACCAAATAAGAACACTTTGCCAGTGTTTTTAGTTATCAAACAAGTTCCAGTACTTTCTTAGCATGCCCACAAGAAGCAGTGGACTGGACCTTAGCAATCATAGCCGCTAATGATGGAGCTTTCCTTCAGTGCAAGAAGCATGGTCTGCTGCAGCTGGAGGAAAGATCTATTTTTTGAAAGAGCATATTTATAGCATTAATTCCAAAAAATGAAGCATTCCCCCTCCCACCAAGGCAACAAAAGGGAACAAAATGAATAGTATAGGTCCCAGGCTGATCCTTGTGGGACCCCACTGCTTGATTATCTCCATTGCAAGGACTGTCCATTTAGAAGAAGAAGAAGAGTTGGTTCTTATATGCCGCTTTTCTTTACCTGAAGGAGGCTCAAAGCGGCTTACAGTCGCCTTCCCTTTCCTCTCCCCACAACAGACACCCTGTGAGGAGGGTGAGGCTGAGAGAGCCCTGATATCACTGCTTGGTCAGAACAGTTTTATCAGTGCCGTGGGGAGCCCAAGATCACCCAGCTGGCAGCATGTGGGGGAGTGCGGAATTAAACCTGGCATGCCAGATTAGAAGTCTGCACTCCTAACCATGACACCAAACTGGCTCTCTTACTCTTTGCTCCCTGCTGCTTAACACGTTTTTAATCCCTAAAAGGACCTACCTTTTACCCCATGACTGTTAAACCTACTCAGGAGTCTTTGTCAAAAGCCTTTCAGAAGTCCAAAAATAAAATGTCTGCCGGGTTCACACTGATCCACGTGCTTCTTAACATTCTCAAAGAACTCCTAAAGGTCAGTGTGGCAGGGACTTCACCTGCAGAAACCAAGCTGTTTTCCCCTCCCCTGAATATTTAGCAGCAGCCCATAAGATGCGCTCATTGGTTTCTCCAAGAGTAATAACCAGGATAGCTGGAACAGCTGGATCCTGTGGCGCATCAGGCTGCTAACAAAAACAGCAACAGGAATTTCAGACACTGCCCTCCACCCATTTTATCCATGCGAGCTGTAATACTGCGATGTACCGTAAGAGGATGCCGAGAAGACAAAAGGTTGCCGGCAATTGATGCACACATTCCCCAGGTTGTTCAGCAAAGGGTTGTTGGTGGAGCAGCGATAACACAAAGGGACAAGCTCCTGCAAAGACACGCACAAGGGAGGCGAGGTCACTGAAGAACAACTGGCTCAACCTGCACAAGGTGGGGCAAGGACCTCCTTCCCTCTGCAGACCTTTCTCAAAGGCAACCGCCAATGCAACACAGGAAACTCACATTAGAAGGAGACATCCAAACACTGATGCATTCTTTGACTGCGGAAGGCACTATTAAGAGAACATCCTCAGCAAAAAATGCCATGCAAAGGAAGAAGAAGTGCGTGTGTGGGGGGCGGGAGGGGGGGATTGTGCTCCACTAGAATCAGCAGCTTCGCTCTGACGGGGCTTTTCATTTGGGAAAAGGGGACGGACGGTGATTAACATTTTCCTGTTTTTTACTTTTAATTCTTTTCATAGCAGTCCTAGGTTTAGAAACCCATGACTGGTGGGTAGAGACTAAAACAGGAAAAGCAGATAGGCTCTCCCCCAAATGTGTAAGGCGATAAGAAGTACACAGAGGATTTAACTTACGGAAACTTTTAATCACTCAGTGCAACAGCCAGTGGAGCATATTGTCACGCAATGTGACAGCTATCATGAAAGACTGAATATGGGGGAAATAGATCCATCACTGGCTAGCATGATACCAGGGGAGAAAGCACAACCTATGTCTCTGGTTCTGCACACACATGGCAGCTGGAGGACAGCCCAGATTGGGTATCCCATATGTCCCTTGACTGGGAAACTCTTTGAAGGAGCTACTGGCTCACTACTGGCAACTGAAACCCCAAGCTTAAATGGACCCCCAGGTTGATTTAGTTGCATAGGAGAACTTCTATATTCTCTTGTTCTTTTATACTGAATAAAAATTTATATCAGCACAGAACTCGGGCCCTTTTAACATCCACAAATATTCTCCCATTAGCAAGACAGCTTGAGTCATTACATATTCTGTTTTCAATTGCTGTGGCATCGGATGAGCACCGCGAAGCATAACTCATTGCCAGAAAGATGTGAACAAAGGTTACCGAAACAGGTTTTTTTGGCTCAGAGGCTTGATGAAACATAGGACTTTTGATTCATTCACTTAAATGTTCTTTTAAATTGCACAATCGCTTCAGGCAGCTATATGGATCTCTAGGGCCTTGTTGTGTTTATATTATTTCAGGTGGCCAGATGGAGTGCATTTCCCCCCCTGTTCGTTGGAGGTTAAGAGTTTGCACAATGCAATTTATTTTGACTTGCACACCCCTTTAGTTGCAGCGGCACAGAGCAGGGTTTCCCAACCCGTGGGCTGGGACTGAAAAGCAGGCCACGGAGCCTCTGAAAGCGGGTCACAGGCCACCCTTCTCTAATGCTGGCTGCTGCCCTATGCATCCTTCTCTCTCTTTTCATCAACTTCTCATATTCTCATCTTCCCCTTCTTCTTCGGGACAATAACGTCGGAGGGGGAGCCATCTGGCAACTAGTAACTTCACAGGAGAAGCTAAGGAAGAAGGGAAAGAGAGTGGAAGAGTAGGTGGGAGCTGTTGGTATGCCATAAAAAAACAAAACAAAATCCGGAGAACCTCCCAAGTGAGATGATCAGGGCCCTGCAGGACATAAAATAGTTCAGCAGAGCCTGTAAGACAGAGCTGTTCCACCAACAGAGTTGTTGAGGCCCATACACAGCTAGTGGAACTGGCCTCCCTACAGAGATATGCACAAAGAACAAGAGCAAACAGACACCTCCAATAAGACTTAATAAATAAAGAGGCTCCTGTGTCTTGTGTGTGGACTCTGTCGATGTTGCTCCCTCAAGCAGCCCAACCTCTTACCCAGCCCCCAGAGTGCCTCACTGCCCTATGCCTGCCATGGGAGATCTACTGAACCAAGCCCCTTGCTGCCAACCTCTTGAACAACATCTGTCATCTTCTCATATGTCTTCAACCCAGCAATCCCCAAGTACGCCATCTCAAATGTCAGATCTGGCCTAGCTGGCAGGAAGAGAAGTTGAACTCCCATTTGCTAGGGATTCATATAGAGAGGGCAATTGCACCCTTTGGTGTGGCGTCTGTCGTTTTCTCAATGGCTGAGCACTATAGAAAACAGAATTCTGGAAGAAGTGGATGCCAAGGTCATAGTTTGCCTACAGCACCAAATGCCTCCACATGATTACTTGCTAATGTGCACTGAATTAGGCTAGAATGTAAAGATTTAATCTGCTTGCCCTTTCACCTGCAGGCACAATTCAAGGTGCTGGCTCTCCCCTATGAAGTCCTAAGCTGTGTGGGCTGAAAGTGTATAAAGGACCACCTTCTCTTGCATTAAGATCTGCTGCTGAGGAACAGCTGAATTAGCCTTCATCTTCTGAAGTAAAGCAAGTAAACATCAATGACAAAGTCTCACCTGCTTTGGCAACCTAATTGTGGAGCTCTATACCTCATGCTGAAGCACCTGGCCTTTGGGCTCCAAGTACCAGAAAAAAACATTGCTATTTTCCCAGGCTGTTTCTCTCTCTTTGCCCCTTTAGATTTTGTTGATTATGCAGCTGATCCTTCCTCCACACTCCCTGCTCAATCGATTCTCTTGTCCCTCCGTTGTTATTGTACCCTGCTCCTTTGGCTTGCTTTTGATCTTTGATGGGGTTTAAAACAAAATGCTTTTAAAAGGCCTTTTCAGCAGCTGGATTTGATGGTTTACATGTAAGCTCTTATGCAATTATTTTTCTTGCTCTAAAAAGTTGTGTGCAGAACCCACCTCGAGAGAGTTGTGCTGGGAGCACAGAAGATAAATGTTTCACTTTACCTAAACAAAACACACACAAAAAGGGGCATGTCCAAATAAAGCCCCTGAGAGGACAGATGCACAAGCACACCTTTATTGGAGTAGACAGTGCTTGGAAAGGGGAAGGTGGAGCAACCTGTCGAAACACTGGTAATGGACACTGACATATAGCAATTAGTGGGAGAGGCAGTTTCTTGAAAGACAAGCATCTGAAAATGCAAGGCACTCATTTCCATTTGAATAGGGAGACGGAAAGGGGGCAGAGCGTTTTTCTGCCGAGAGGCAGCATTTGCTCCTGATGGTGCCTCTCCGGTTCTGAAAATGTATCAGCAAAGGCGCCTTTGCATCGGAGGCCAGCTATTGAGAGATGAGGCAGGCACTTACTTCGCTGTCATGGAAAGGCTTGGATCGGATGGTCAGGCTCCCCAATTCAATCGATTTCTGAAATCTAGTCGGGATCTGCAGCCCCTGCAACTTGTCGTAGGCGTGACGAGCCAATTTATAGGCGCCCAGAGCTTTGCTCTGCTTTGCCAGGGCAAATAATGTATTGCTGTAATCAAATCAAGGAACAAAACGTACATATGGCAGGCAGGAAAAACCACATCATTGCCTTCCATCAGAGGAACTATGCACTGCCGCACAACTAAAGCCAGGGCTTGGAAGAGGCCTCCGCTAGAGATGTCTGTTTACATAAGCATGTTTACATAAACACAATATGAAACAACTGTTATAAATGCTGAAGGGGATGGCACTGAGAGAGAGAGAGAGAGAGAGAGAGAGAGAGGGAGATACCATCAATATGGAAAGTCCTTATTTTAAACCAGGAAATCCATCAAGAGCTATTGTTAAAGCACTCCTTTGTTTGTCCTTGACTGGATGTCTGCACCTTTCCTTCCAGCAGAAGATATTAAGTGAACACGATGGGGGTGGGAGAGATGCTTTTAATTCATTGGTCCCAAAGCACTTTGCAGAACTGCCTTCCTCTTCAGAGACAGGTGATCAGCCCGCCACTGAGAGACAGAATCTCCTGTCTAGAGAAGCCAAACTTCTGTGATGCAACTGAAGAGACTTAAATCAAAACTGCCTTCCCCAAAACTGAGTGAGCTCCACGGGATCCAGGCAAAAGAATTCATGGAAAGAGTTGGTGGAATGGATCTTTCCCTCCCTTCCCTTTCCTCAAAACAGACAGAAGTTTGTCCTGAAAATTCTTCTCTTGATGCTTGGGGGGGAGCCTTGCAGGCAGAGCACATCATGGAACAGGGAGCTGCAAAGAAAAGGAAGCCAAGCAAAATCTCCTCCCTCCCCCTCCCCCGTCAGCAGAAAAGAGAGAAAGAAGCAACTTTATCCAATTGATGTAGCCTTTACCCAATTGATTTACCCTTGTTGATGTAGCCCCTTACCCTGTGGTGCCTTTTGTTCATGAGGCACTCCCAGTTCTCAGGAGTTTTAAAACAAACAGCAGGTTGCTCGGGGGTGGCAGTGAAAAATCCACTCCATCAACTCCTTGCATGAACTCTTCTCCTTCCAGTGTCAGAGATTAAGACAAAAGGACTGAAATCTCTGCATCCACAGGAAGCTAAGCTACTCTGAAATCTTCGTATGGTTCATCTTCGCTGCAGGGGTTTGTCTTTCAGCAGCAGTTATAAATTGGGTCTGTTTTGGCATCCTTGGTGGGAGTTACTCATCTCTGAACAATGAAACCTCCCCTGATGTTGCTCCGGTAGGCCACCCTGGGTTCAAATGGAGCACGAGTGTGGTCTGACAAGGCCAAAGCCTAGATAACATGGAGACAGTTCTGAGTAGAAATCCAGGTGGTTTTGGCCACCGGCTAAAGGAGGTGTTGTGCCACATACTTATACACAGCCTGCTGACCTGTAGGGCCCAGGCATTCTACTTGACTGTTCTTTGTCCTCACCCATTTCACTTGTGGAGTGGATCATGAGAACTATCAGCAAGATTAACACCAACAGTCATCTACCAAATGAACCAGGAGTTTTCTTGCACTATGCCTACCTATTGGTAGGGATCTCCAGTGCTGAGCAGAAACTGCTGTATGATTCAAAGTACAAAAAAGTCCTGAGGCATTTAGCATTCTGGACCCTGAGCCCGTCTATAACAATCTTCTGTGTAAAGTGTTTCTGATAACAAGAACTGAGTCTAATCTTGCAACGAGCATTCAGACTGAACCAACGCCCCTTTGGGTTCCCTACTAGAGAGCTCTTGCAGGCGGCCTTTGCCTAACGAAAGGATACACTTTAGAGATCCCTGGTGGAGTTTCCTTTGTGAGGCTATGAAGTAAAAACCTAGAGATGTTGAAGAGCGTTTCGGGCAAATGGAAACTGAAGGGTTCTTCCTGCAACACGTTTAAAAAGAGAGGGGAAAGTAGGTTAAGCCAAATCGGAACGTACAGAATTAAAATGTTTGCTCACTTCCATCTAGCCTGACAGGCTTTTCATTTATTTGGACAGCAGCACCACCAGGAGAGTCCAAGTAATTAGATTTAAACTTGACACAGATGTAAAAAAAGGGGGCCACACAGATAAGTTATTCAAAGGAGAACCCGGCATCAGCCACTCTGCAAGAGCAAATGCCTAGCGCCCAGTGGCCTCATGACACACATTACATCAGTTAACAGCCTTGTGAATGGTCCAAAGGACACAGAGTGAGCCAATTTGGACGTGCCGCATGAACATCTTACAGTGTATCTGTGGATGGAATGATAGACGTGATAAAGTTCTGCCAAGTGCTGGAAGTGGCGAAACTTCTGCAACATTTCAGTCTTCTGCTGCTGGTCCTCTGAGGGAGGAAAAGGCAGGGTCAGTACAAAAGCCCTAATGGGTTGTCAGCTAACAGTGAGAGGCTTAAATCAAGAAAGTTTGCAGATCATCCTAGTTATGGCATTAATAACCCTAGGAGACTACACTGCTAGATACGCGTGCCTCACACTAATGCTTCAGTTTGATGATCTTCACACCTGATTCTGCGCTTTAAAAGCAGGAAAATTAAGGTTAATGACAGTGGTGCACAATTTCAAACACAGCACTGGTTTAAAGCTAGAGAGGGAGCAAAATTGCCTTCCATCTCTGGAAACTTGGTCCCCATCTATCTGCAGTCGTTACAGACTGGATTTCCCACGTGAACATTCAAACCTGAAAGCAACAAGGAGCGATTTCTAATTTCATACAGCCCAATCCTATTGAGTGGTGCCTACTCCCAAATAATAATTACTTATTTTTGTATCCTTCACTACCTGAAGGAGTCTCAAAGCAGCTTACAATTGCCTTCTCTCCTTCTCCCTGTGAGGTAGGTGGGGCTTAAAGAGCTCTGAGAACTGTGACTGGCCTAAGGTAACCCAGCTGGCTGCATGTGGAGGAGCGGGGAATCAAAGCCAGTTCTCCAGATTAGAGGCCACTGCTCTTAACCACTACACCACGCTGGCTCTCAGTGTGCACAGATAGCAGCTGTGGTTCAGTGCACGGACCAATGTTTTATGGACCATATCACACAACAGAAAACCCCTGCTAGAAAGCATCTTTATTTTGGTCTCATGAATCCAATATCCAGCAGATTCAGACCCAGGTTCAAACCTCAGAGCAGCTGTAGATGAACCGAGTAGTCCTTGGACAAAGGATGTCTCCTATCCTAAACCCCTCTGTGCTACAGGACCAATAAATGGTCTATCTCATTATTATGAGTATTACTGAATATAAATGATTTCACATGTGCAGGCTGCAGTCCTGAACATACTCTACAGCAGCCTTGGTGGGACTTACTTTTATGTAACTATGTCTAGGACTCGCATTTAAAGCTTGGATTCCAAGCAAATCTACCTGCAGGTGAAGGTTCTTGAAACACCAGGCTGGCGCTTAATAATGCAATGCCGATTACTGTGAATGAACTCCAAGAGAGCCCTTCTCTGACAAATAAAGCTGGCTGAAAAGACTTACAGTGCAGTCCTCTGCAGAATGACTTCAGTCTATGCCCATTGATGTAAATAAATCTAGACTAGAGCTTTTCTGTAAAGTGTTGCACTGCTAGAGCGGGAAAACTTTCTAGCAAGTCACAGTTTTGAAGTATGCCCAGCAGAGACTAGGGTCGTTGCTGATATAAAAATAAAACAGAATAACTAGATTCAAGTCTAGTGGCATCTTGGAAACCAACAAGATTTTCTGCTTGCAAGAACCGAAGCTCCTTTTGTAAGGCATGAGGTAAAGTGAGTTTTGATTCTCCAAAGCTTATCCCCTAAAAATCTTGCTTGTCCTGAAGTGCTACTGGGCTCAAATTGAGCTATTCTTAGTCTGTAGACTAACATGGCTACCTTCTGAAACGATCTTCACGGAAGCCTTCAGATACAGCAGAATTATTGCATATTGACATTTCTTCCCTCTAAATGCCGTATACATTTAAAACTAGCAGCTGGGAACTTTTTGTGCTCCAGCCACTGGTTCAGTGTCATGCTGAGAATGAGCAACACCAGAGGGTTGAAACGGAATCACTGAGAACCTAAGTAGAGGAACTCTACTTCAGCCACCATAACCACAAATGAAGATCAAATAAAGATGACATTGTGGGTGGTCACAGAGGGGTCAACAAATGGAGAAAAAAGAAGAAATTGGGCCACAACATTCCTTAGAAGACCCAAAGGAAGAATCCCAACAGAGCAAAATAATCACGATGGACGGAGGCCAATCAGAAAAATGATTTATAATGAAATAACAATATATGAAACTGCCTTCTACAGAGCTCATCTAGTTCAGTAGTGCCTGCTCTGATTGGCAGCAGCTCTTAAGGGTCTCAGAAAGAGAAAGGTCTTTCCTAACTCGTTCTATCCAAGCTCCTTCAACCGGGGATACCAAGAACCTAGGACCTTCCACTCGCCAAGCTGGTGTTTTACCATTGAGTCAAGACTGCCGGGCATGGCCTAGGAATTCATTAAATCAAAGCACATCCAACACACAACCTGTAAAGACCTTGCTCCTTGTTTTGAGACACACATGGGGTACAGAAGATGTCTAGTCAACTTGGAAGACATAATATGACCTCAGGTTACAAAAGATAAATGTTTGTCAGCTATTCTTAACCATACATAAAAAAGGATAACACTTAATATAAATAACTGGGATTACATAGCATAACAACTTGTACAACTTGTCTTATGACAAAGTTTCTGTTAAGCCACCAAAGTTTGTCAGATGTCCTGCCTTCATGCCTGAATAGGTCACCTGTAAACATGCTTGCTTTCCCTTACCTTGAGCTATATCTAAACACTGCATGGACAGCATCCAGTAATAATATGCTGCATCATTGAATCGGCTCTCTACCACAGCATTGTGAGTTAATTGTTCCAACACTTTTACGGCTTCGGTCTGTCTGCCAGCCTTGTGGAATGCTTGAAAGGAGGCCAAAACAAAGAAGATTTTACAGAGTGATTAAATCAATTAGCTTGATTAGAATTAAGAACAGGTCCTGCAACCAAACAAAGAGACAGATGAAAGGGATTACATCCTGACAAGGCATCGACCGCAGCCTGTGCTTTTTCCACACAACCCCCCCCCCCCCCATGAAATACTGCTGGCTTTCTTCATTTCCAGGGTGCTTCTTCAGGGATTCCAACTGGGACAACTGAAATGAATGCCCAGGCATGTAGAGGAACTGAAGAGGAACTGACAATTGGGAACTGCAAAATATGCATTTGGTTGGCCTGGGAGAGGCCATTCCCTTTCACTGCAGGGAGACCTGACCCACGTGTAATCCCAAAACAACTGCACTGCCCTGAATATATCCTTTGCCATTTAAACTCAAGCACTTGTAACCTGTTCAAAAGTTCAGATTGGTTCTAAATATTTCAAAAAATAGCTAACTGCATTTTAAATTCCAGACCTAGTTTCTATCTAGAAAGTGTAAGCTGTACAACAATGAGGTACAGAGCATTCTGGGAGCTGGATTCATAGGCTAACCTTTTCATTAACAGGACTTTTTCCATGAACAACTGACTTTCTAGGAATGCATGTGGAGAGCTTGCTGCTCTACACATTGCCCACACTAGGATCTGGAACTTTTTCTTTTTGCCACCAAGACAGTCGACTTATGGCAACACTCTAGAGTTTGGAAGGCAAAACGCAATCAAAGGTCATTTGCCATTGCCAGCCTCTCCGTAGGAACCTTAGACTTCCCAGCTTTGCTTCTGAGATTGGGCTAGCTTGGGCTGTCCAGGTCAGGGCTGAGGGGAGTCCTGACAGAGCAGCAGGGTTCTTGTAATGTGCTAAAGAAAAGTTTGAACGCTAATGATAGCAAAAAATAACATGCTTTCAATTGGGTACCTATTATCTCAGCACCCCGATAATATCAGTACTAGGCCCACTGAACTCGATGGATTTAGAAGAACTGAACTCTGCTTAGGATTGCATTGTCTGTCAGGAGGATCTGTTTAGAGTTTTCCAGTGCTATCTTCGAAAAATTACATCCTTCCCAAATAAAAAGGTTCGATGCTCTCTTTTTGTTTCTAGTAAGCAAGCAGTATATATTTTGAGTGTTCCCATCATTTTAGACAAAAACAGGAAAAACAAAAACCATCAACCAACACACCCTCTGTGCAGTCCTACCTTTTTGGGCCTCTTCAAACCTATCGTTCTCTGCCAGCCACTGAGCATATGGCACATAAACATCATCCTTATATTCAGGGTGCTTTTCACACAATGCGAAAGCCTGCAGCACAAATGACAGTCATTCTTAACATGCTGCAAAATACAACAGTCATCACAGGGCTTTTCATGCTCATGGATACACCTGATGGAAATTAGCCAAAATAATGAAATTAAGATGCACTGGATGAAGACCCACCTCATCACCAAGAACGAGTACCTTTGTCAGTGTCCAGTTGTGATATTCCCAGATAACCTACAGTTTCAAAGTCACACAGTTCTGCTTGGGAGGAACCCCTACTGAACACAATGAGAGTTATTTCTAAGTAAATATGAACGGGATGATTTTGTAATGTTTTAGGAGTTTTTCTCTAAGGTTACAGTCTTATTTCTGTGATCTGCTTTAGAAATTTATCACATTTATAAGAACGATGACCAAGCTATTAAAGTGGAACTCAACCAGCCATAACTGGCTCTCAACTATTATTTTGCCCCGGAATTTTTTTTTTTTTTGCCTTGGCACAAAGTGAGCCATATCATGCTTAGCGCACTGATGTCACAGCTGAACACAGCTAACTGACTGGGGCTGGGGGAACGACAACAACAGCAGAACAACTGCTGTGAGGTTCAGACTGCAACTAAAGGTTTCCTCAGGTGATAGAGCCATTTGTTCTCAGACCCTGAAGAAAAGTTGCTCTTGAAGCATATTTCAGCATATTTGAAAACAGGGAGTTTAGTTTTAATTTCTTTCCCTCCTCCAATGTCACAACCAAGAACAAAGGCTCAATGAGTATCGACAGGCAGGAATGACGAATGGTCCTTCCCTGCAGAAAGGACCCCTTACCTCATCCCACTGTTGTGTCTCCACATGGAGCTGCACCAAGGCCTTCAGGTCACCAATCTTCATGTAGGTCTCCGCAGCATAGCCATGGTTGAGTAACTTTTTGAAATAGTAGGCGCACTTTGTCAACGGCTCACGCTCTGCTTTATCTAACTTCCGGGCAATATCGATTAACCTAAACAGAGAACCCAAGAAGAAATCCAAACTCACTGATTGATTACAGCTCCTCTGAATTCTTGCAGAGGTCTTTAAAATTAAAGCTTTACAAAAAAATTATACAGCCACCAGGAAGATATCCATGTGCGTGCCTGAGAGGACATTTATTTATATTTGCGCTCCAGCAGTCTCCTGCCAAGCCACAAACTTGCCTGTTTATGAGAAAGCTGCTGGAGTATAACAGTCAAACAAAACCTTCCAGCTGTATCAGTGCAGGGTTCCAACATGCAAGTGAGTATCTTGCTAGGTGGATTTCACAGTCAATATGGAAAAAAACAGTATGATGCAGCACTGAACTACAACCACAGAGAATTGCCTTCCATTGTCAGTAGTACAATATCTAGCAGAAATGAACCCAGATTCAATTCTGGGGTCTCAGATACATATAATACTAGCAGAGAAACACTAAATACAATAGGCTACAGACTATTCAGCACAGGACTATTTTGCTTGGCACCCAGGCCTAGTTCTACACCTAGGGGACTGAGGTGACCCCCTGAGGATGTGGCAATGCCACTAGGGCACAACTTCCTCCCAGTGTGTTTGATGAAAAACAACCTTTGTCTTTTTCCTGACTTTTTGTGTTGGCCCACCAACATATTCACAGTTAGATGTTGGATTTTTGGAACCAGGCCTACCCCATGTTATAGAACAGGGGGTTCTTGATGGCCCTTGAAGGGTTTACCGAATAGGTGGAAGTTAATTAATGTTTTAATCTATTTTTTTAATTTGTAGAACATTTATTGGATGATATGACTATATATGGTTATGTTGACCTGCCCTCCCTCTCAAAATGCCCAATGATGGGCCTGGAGGGGGTGGGGTGGGAAGTGGGCCCCAGGTGGGCGTGTACACAACTTTGCTTCCCAACCATATTCTGTATGATTTGCCACTTCTGGGGTTTCTCAAAGCCTGAAAAATGTTTCAGGGGTTTCTCAATGGTGAAAAGGTTGAGAAAGGCTGAATGTTTTAGTCTGAGTGTTCTTCTGCATACCATAAAAAATTTTTCTAAAATGAGCAATCCAGAGTCACCAATGTTTCCTGAAAACAGAAAACAGTTCCACTGAAAATAACATAGGCAAGACTTACACATCAACCCAGCCATGATCGCCACTGATTTCTATGGCCTTCAGGTGCTCCCCTGCAGTAATGTACATCTCCACAGCGGCTTTGGGTTCATTGATGTTCTTGGCCCAGTCTGCTTGTTTGGTGATTAGCATCTTTGTATCTTTGGGGTCTCCAGAGCCAAGGAAATCCTAAGAAAGTGCAAAACATATCTTTCTGCCTTCTGTTTTCTACAATCGTTAATGTATCAGATGCCAATTCTAAATATGCACTGTCCAACCAAAGTCACTTTGTTGTTATAACTAAATTGCAGTTTGTATCACATCATGAACAAGAAACAATATATGTGGGGAAAACGGACTTAAATGGAATGATTAATGGTATTACAAAACACATTGAAGTAAGGATTCTCGTAGATAGCATTCATCTAAGGAAAAGCCAAATCTCAATTTTGGCCGTTGAGTACAGGGCCTGTGAAATTTCATTATTTGCCTACCTCTAGTTGCTCACCAAAAACCATCTCTGCAAATAAAGATCAAGGCACATGACAGTTTTCTTGGTAAAGCTAAGTCTAGTCTAGCTTATTTTAAATCCACACAGTTCAAGCTTTTAATTTTAAAATCTGATCCAAAGACAAATTGCACAAGGAATTACTTTTTCTTCTTCAGTTGTGCTTAAATGAAAGGAAGGGCTGGAACCAAATATTCAACCAATGGAGCACAACATTTTATTAATGTCTTCTTGCCTGAAGTCAAGGAGTAGTTCTGCAGAAAAAGGGTTGAATCCTATGCCTTGTTCAGCTTGTGGTAAGTGACACTTGCATTTGTAGAGGATTTCTACCAATCCTTCACTCCCATTGCAGCCCCCCCCCCACACACACACATATACACTGTTGTTACTGAGGATCCATTGACTTCCAGGAGACTGCACTGTGCCATTCTGTAAGCATAGCACATAGAATCAAACTAAGAGTGTTGGACTCTAATGGGGAAGGTCTCTCCTCAGTCATGGCTTCACTGAGTGACCAGGACCTTTCCTACCACTTCCTTATCTTACTAAACATTTGTTCTTTTGAACAGTTGTAGCTCCCTCCCCCCACAGCTTCAGTTACCAGAATGGTCTAAAGCAGGGTCTAAAGCTACAAGGCTGTTATAAAGATAGAAATGATAAAGTCAACAAAGCATTTTTGACGTGAATACAGATGTAAGCCATTAGATATAAACTTCTGGTATCATTAGACATACCTCTGGCAGATTAGTGAGGCCCACTGGCAGTGGAGGTACCAGGTGACCCACGCACGAGTTCATATTCACTGGCATGAAAAAGTTTCATGTCGATCTAATTGTATTATCACAGACATCTTGAACACAAAAATATCCAGTTACATTGAAGCATAGGAGAACTAAAAACTATTGGAGACTGGGTAAATTTTAAAAGAGTGAGACAGATTGGCAATTAGAGCTTTTTAAAATACTACTGCTCAGTATACAGAAAATACATACTCAGGATACATCACAGCTGCCAGTACAGTAACATCCACATGTTTACAAAGCAAGTAGGGGGTCAGCTTCCCCATCAGCAACTATTTGTCATGATAGCTAAATGGAACTGCATGTTCATGGTAACATACAAGTCGCTGGGGGCGGGGAAACACAGGAGGAGTCTCTGACCTCTGTGCTGAGGGCCTAACAAAGCATCTAGAGTGACTATTTATTGGATCCAGTATGGAACCTCTTATTTCAGCTGTAACAGCCCAACCCAGGATTTATCTCTAAGATTTATCTCTGTCACTATGTAAGCGGAAAAAAATCAAGGAGATGGTGCATGGCACCAAAGCTCAAGCCTTTAGAGAAAGCTATAGCTTAGTAGAGATTGGGCAACATAAGGGGGACAGCATGATACAGGCATGCATGCAACACATTTGATAGCTAAGTGTTAGAATGACAATGGAGTCTGATACAAGACATGTTGCTCAGCCTTCAGTGTTGTCCATGCACAAACAAGTCCTGCCAAGCTGGGTCAGGCCTATCCCCTGATTTGCCTTGTAAGACATGTGGATGTTTCTGTACTAGCAGACATGACCTTGTGGCAGCAGAGGATAGGACCTGCAGTAATGGGTTCAAACTATATGTTGAACAATACTGGCTAGATATCAGGAATTTTTCCCCACATAGTTTAGCAGTGGAATCAGCTGCCTAAGGAGGTGGTTCGCTCCCCCTAACGGCAGTCTTCAAGCAGCAGCTGGACAGATACTGAGTATATTGATCCTGTATTGAGCAGGGAGTTGGAATAGATAACCTGTATGGCCTCTTCCAAATCTATTATTCTAACCCAGTAATTTTCAACCAGGGTTACTAGTAAAATCAGGATTACTTCAGATCCCCAGAGAGGTTACTCCACTTAGAGTGGTGGGATTTAATTTACACACATATACACACAAAATTTATGCTTTATGCTCTGCAGATGCCAACTTATTGACCATTCCTGGCCCCAGGGAGGCTTGCCTGGCCTCGACCAGGGCCAGGGCCTTTTCAGTCTTGGCCCCTACCTGATGGAATAAGGTCCCAGTGGAGCTGTGGGCCCTCGGAGAGCTTTCTGCTTTAAAAAGGGCCTGCAAAACAGAGCTCTTCCACCAGGTATATGGTCGGGGCCAGTGCTAGAGTCAAGCTGTGACCCCCTCTCTGGTCGAAGAATATCATCTGACTCTGAACATCATAGACTGCCTCTGATAGTTATATAGTCATATCCACAATTGTGGGATTATGTAACCTGCCGCGAGCCAATTGGAAACGGCAGGCTAAAAATCGAAATAATAAACTAACCCAGGGGGAGTGGCATTCTGCTGGAAAAGGAATGGGAAGGAAGAGCTGAATCTGCTGCACTCCCTGCATTGGTTCCTCCCATTCCCCTCCCCCTCAGAATTTCTTCTTAGAGCTCCGCCAGGAGAAAATGGCTGGAGGAAGGTTGTTGCAAGCAAAGGGATTAAGATATTCAAACAGGAGAGGACTGTGTCCAGTGCCTCAGAGTCCACCCTTCAAAGCAGCCATTTTCTCCAGGAAAGCTGAGTTGTCATTCCAGGAGATCCTCAGACCCCACTTGGAAGCTGGCATCCCTAGGCGAGAGCAACTGCACCTTGATCCAGTGCAAGGACTGTGCACGGCCTGCACAAGGATTCCTGTCTTCCCAGGTTTCATCTTGCCCTGGCAGCCATTTCTGACCCTGGAAAAGTATATTCTCAGGCTTTGCTAGGATTGCCAGCCTCCTAGTGGTGCCTGGAGATCTCCCAAAGTTACAAGTGATCTCCAAATCACACACATCATTTCCCTGAGCAGAATTGCTGCTTTCCATGGTGGGCTTTATGGCATGAGATGCTTCCTTATTTTGTTCAGGCAAAGTACCGCACACACAAAAATGAATCTAACTTCTTATTTACCAAGCATTTTATTTTATTAGTGATGCTATACACACTGTAAACATGTGATTTCTGGGGAGATTTGCCCATCTGGCATCACTTCTGGGGTTACTTGAAGGCTGAAGAATATTCCAGGGGTTACTCCACCATCAAAAGGCTGCATTAATGCCTTTTGAACTGCAGTACTTTGCCAGAGATAGTAAATCATTTGTGTTCACAACTAGGATGGAATGAACACATCAGAGTGAACTAGTTGCATAATTGCTATATAACATCTTTACTCCCAAAGTAAGAGTAGAACGGTATTTGTAGCGCATTAGATTCAATTTTGCTTTAGAAGGTCCTGCTGCTCTAAGGGGTGTAGCTAAAAGATAAGAGCACTTTGTCTTGTTTGACTGTTAAGAAGCTGGATCAAGAAATGAGTGAGCCAGTGTTTGCTTTGTGTAATTGTGTTTTGTAGCTTACATCATCAAAACAAATTAGAAGCAGAAAGTCCAGTTTCCTGAACTGCAATCAATCCACTTGCGAGCTGACAGTAATGCGTGATCCAGTATATTGATAAAAAGTCTTGAGGCCACATGTTCACATGGTTTCCAGAACTGTGCCCATAGCATGGACTTCTTTACTGCAAACTGTCCAGGGTCATTTGCAATCATCAAAACTCACCAGATGAGCCCTGGAAATGTCTAGTAGCCTAAGGCTGGCGAGCAAAAAAAACCCCTCTACTTAAAAATCTCTTGGAAAGAGTAACTGACAAGCTTAAACTTAACAAACCAATATCATTTCCTGAATTTAATTTCAGCGACATGTTACATGCAAACATATGTAATGGCAGAGTTATAAACAAACAAACAGAAGAACAGACATTTCAGAAAGGCAGACTTGGAACAGGAAAACAACGAGAAGGGGAAAGGCCAAGTAGCATCTCCTACCATCACTTATCTGCTCAAAGCCAACCCCTTCCACGTTTGTTTTCATGTCGCTTTTTGGCCCCTACGCTGAGATCTGCTCAGCAACAACCCAGAAAAGATTTCATTCCACTCTACACTAGTTAAGTGAGCCTCACTGTTGCCAAAATACATATTAGTGAGATGAAATTTCTGAGCCCATGTATTAGATTTATGTTTCAGAAGACTTTCAGCACAGGACTCTTCTAAGACCTTGCAGCGAAACATGGAGAGCATTACGCCACACTTGCACAAGAAACACAAAAGCTAATTTAAGCATAGGCGATACAGTCTCCATTTTAGATGACGTTCGCTCCCCCCTCCCCACTCTGAGGGGGGGGGGAATAAGAAATGTATACACATGTCACAGCTAAGCTTTTGTCCAGTAACAGACAGAAAATCTCTGCAATGAGTGATGAATAAGACTCCACAGTGCATTGCTTTTCAGGGATACTGATAAGAAAAATACCGCAGGAGACTTTAAAAGCACCGTTGTCCACATATAAACCTGTCGCGTTCTTCAAATACAGAACAATTTATTTCTCCATGGGAATTCAATTTTCAGACCCACACAAAAACAACTTCAAGGCTTGCTCTGATGATCAAAGGAACCAAAGGATATTTCAAAGTCTCAACATGGTTACCACGAAACTGGCCAAGGTGCTTTGGGAATCCCCGGGTATCTCAGCTGCATGCCTGTGCCTCAGTACAACAGTTCTCATGTAGACTCAAAAGTACCACTGCATGCATAGGGTTGGATCCAGACTAGAGCTTCCACTAGCAAATCTGCAATGTAGCTCTCATGCTGTTGTCCCCCAGAAGTAGCTTTTCAGAGAGATCAATGGGCTTTGGGGGGCAGCAGGGAGGTTGTGTTTCATTGACAGAAGCACTTTGCATAAATGAAAAACTGCTAAGATCCAACCCAAAGAAAGCTGAAATGCCACAATTTACGACAGCATGAAATGCCCTGTGTATGGAACAGAAGGCCTCTCTCCACACACAATGAATTCTGACACAGTAAAGGACTGTTTCACTGTTTCATTTCTTCTCATACTCTGGTTGACATGACCACTCACAGTTGCCCTTATTTTATGTGCTTAAGTCCAGGCAACCCCCTTGGTTTACTGAAGGGCTGCTATGGCTTGGGCTGTCACCAGTATGCTGATGACACCCAGCTCTATTTCCTGATGAATGGTCAGTCTGAAACCCACCTGATTCCTTGGCTAGTTGTCTGGAGGCTGTAGTGGAATAGTTTCAGAGTAGTCGCATGAAACTTAACCCCTCAAAGATGGAGGTCGTCTGCAGAGGTGGGGAAGGGTCAGGCCAGAAAGTATGCCTTCCAAACCTGAACGGTGTGCAACTTAAAACTGCACAATCAGTTAGGAACTTGGGTGTGGTACTCAACACTTCCTTAACCATGGAACTTCAGGTCACGAAAGTAGCACAGCTGGCTCTTTCCACCTCTACCAAGGCAATCTACTAGCGCCCTATCTGGTCCCCGAATACCTCACCACAGTGATCCATGCAGTGGTCACCTCTAAGCTGGATTACTGTAACTTGCCCTAGGCCTTCCCTTATCCCTGCTCCAGAAGTTACAGTTGGTCCAAAATGCAGCTGCCCACATACTCACCTGAACAGCATGGAGAGCCCACATTACCCCCAATCCTTCAGCAGCTGCACTGGCTACCAACTGAGTACCAGATCAGGTTTAAGGTGCTAGAACTCACCATCAAGGCCATATGCGGCCTGGGTCCTGCGTACCCCAAAGACCGTCTGCTTGTCCATATCTCCTGAAGAGTGACATGCTTCATTAACTTAAACAGACTGCCAATCCTTGGCCCCAAAGAAGTCTACCTGGCCTCAATGAGAGCCAAGGCCTTTTCTACCATGCTCCCAGCCTGGTGGAATGAGCTCCCCACTGAACTTAAACAGTTCCATGGAGCCTACAAAACAGAGCTCTTCCACCAGGTTTTTGACTGAATGCCAGAGACACAAGGCCTCCCTGAAGCCTTGACCCATACCTGTCAGACAGCTGGACCATTCCATTGTCCCCAAGCTCATGGTCTTCTCTTCTCCTAATTTTTGAAATTACCAAGCTGTTCAATGCTCCCAGGTTAGTTTGATGTTCACTGTTATGATCTGTTCGGTTATTACTATTAAAAATGGTTTGATGTATGTTTTATTTCACTGGTTTCTATGTACACCACCCCAGGCATCACAGTGAGGGGTGATACATAAACTAAATTAATGAACAAATGAATGAACAAACAAAAATACTTGGAGGCTACATTAGCAGGGAAAGGGCCAGATGGTGCCTACACCTAGCTGTTTTGGATATTTTTTTCAGGTTATTCATTCTGAGGATGTGAACAGGGTCCTTGGAAGTTTTGAGGCTTGCCACCTGCTTGTATGATCCTTGCCCTTTCTGGTTACTTAAATCTGCTGGGAGAGGGACTGGCTGAATGAGCATGTGGCCCTTATGAAGGCAGAAAGATGGGATAAAAATTTTGTAAAATAAATAAATACAATATAATACAATTGTAATGTTTGCGTTTCCATAGGACTCGATTTCTCAAAACTGTACATGGAACAAGCTCACAAAATAATTTTTGCTATGTCTCCCTTCCTAATGTAGTGCTTGGAGACCTCCTTTATAGCCACGACTGAGGTTGGGATACTCTCAGGAACAGAGTCAAATTTATGGAGTGCAGTTGGAAACAGGAAATTGACAGGGGTCCTTTCAACTTTTGGGGTAGTATGGGGGAAGGGGGAAGTGACAAAAATCTAGCCTGTTGTGCCAAAAAGAACCAGAAATGGAGCAAGAGCCAATTTTTACCTAGGAGGTTCTTCTCTTCTTCATTTTATATGTCTTTCTGTCTTCAAGTACAAATAAGTTTGCAGAGAAGTAAAGAGCTATTATACAAATACAACCTTTTATGTAAAGAAACATTTAAAAGCCTGCAAATTAATGAGTACTAAGTACTAAGTTCTCATATTTATACAAAAATAAAAACAGAAGCAAGTATTGTTTAAGTTCACAAGTGCTGAAGAAATATTATCAAAAATTTATAAATAAATTTCAACCATTAATTCTTACAGTGACTAGGGCCAGAACAAATGTTACATGGGAGATCTATCATGAAATTCTGCCATGTTTTCTTTTCAGAAGGTAGCTGGGCAGGAGGAAGCCTGCAGAAATTTGATCAAAACGTAATGCTTTGTCTCATCCAGTTTTCCCAGTAGAAATCACCCATACAGCCAGTACAACAGGCAAAACAGACCACCAGTCTCTCTCTCCCCCCAACACAAACAACAGCTTTATGGCAGCGACAAATAGTGAAGAAGAGACATTAAGGGCCATTCCGCACTCGTCCAAAATAGCACAATGGTTACAAATTGAAATCGCTACTGTTTTGCTGTTATGCACAACGTCGTCGACAATCTGCAACACTACTGAAACCGATCCGCAAAAAGCGCTTCGTTGTAGCGCTTTCAGGGAAATCCCAAAAAGTGGATTCACCCTCCGGAAAGCGCTACACGCTTGCAACCAATCTGCAACACTAGCGGGAAAGTTCTGTGTGTTACCATTGTTGCGATTTCTGCAAAGTCCCTCCCCCTAGCTCTCTCCTCTGATCTTCCAGCGAACGATCGCCATTTTTTTTTCTCCGAGCGAGCGGAGATAAACGCACCGGCGAGCCTTCGTTTACCCAGCGAGGCTTCCCTGGCTGCAGAGCTGTTTTAAGTCACCAAGCATGAAACAACACACAGCCCTGTTTGCTGGTTTATTTTCCCTTTATTTTCAGCCGAAAATTGCGCCCATACCGGGGGGGGGGGGGTAATTTTTTTTTTCACTCGGGGAGAGCGTGGCAACGATGAAACGGCAGCTCAAACACCACCTGCTACCTAGATGGGTCTCTCCGTTGCAACGAATCAACGCAGATCCGTTGCAACGTGTTTTTTTTTTTAAACTTCCTTAAAGGAAAAGGGGCTTTTTGGGATCATGGTAACGGCCGCCCATTGGCTGCTTCACAGCCAGGGGCAGGACAAGCTCGGCAATATCGCTTCCTGGCTAGCGATTTTTGCCGAGACTGGAAACCTGTGGGAAACGATAGAAACGCAACTGGATTCCACTACAAAGACAGGTATGCATAACGACAAATTCCACAATTTAAAATGGCGTTTTTTCATCCCGCAACCAATTTGCCACATAGATCCTGGTGCGCAATGGCCCTTAATTCTCACCCTCCTCTAGAACCATGACTCTGAACCCTTGCACCCCCCTGTGGCTGCTTTTTACTATCAGGGAAGTTAGTGCGGTGCAGAGGTCACTGTGCTGTCCCAGGTCTATTGATATCTGTTTTCAAACACCCACTTAACTATGGATCTCCTTTGATAAAGATCATTCAAAAGTATAATCATCTTTGCAAGGATTTATTCAAGGCATGAGCTTTGTTGATCTTAAAGGTATCATTGGACTCCAATTTTGTTGCGTTACTTCAGACCAACACAGCTATCCACTTGAATCCATCTTTGCAAGGCCAGTCATAAGTTATGTGGATATATTTGATAATATATAAAAATTATTCCCATTAAGGACAGCCAGCTTTTGATCACAGCTGCCCAGCTACTCTCATTCTGTGCTGTGGTTTTGCTAGGAATTCTGTACCCTGTCCAATACATATTCCTATAAATGTTACCTCCATGTGATTTTGGTGTCTTTGAGTCCCCCCTTTCCTCTTGCTATGGTTTATGTGCATTACCAGTACCCATGGACACTTTTAGGAAAAAGGGTTTCTGTGTAGTGCTGACTCTACACAAAGACAGTGAGCTTAAAGCACCGTTACTTATATGGATCCTCCACCTAGCATAGACAATCAACACATCTGCAAAACACATTACTGGTGGGAGGTGGCTAATTCAATGACTCCCTACATGGTAAGCACTGCTGGCCAACGTAATACGTCCTGAGACAGAAAAGAACCTTGGACCCCAGGGCCAATTTAAATCAATGTCCCCCATAAAGAAAATACCTGTGTACCTTTGCATAGTCAAACATGCGCAAGTCGGAGTACATATCAAGAGCCAGGTTCTCATGGCCACTCCTTCTGTATAGTTTGGCTGCTTCGTGGAACTTTCCCTGGTAGGCATAAACATCTGCTAGAAACAGGTCATTGTTGTTCTCCCCACGCTTCTTCCTCTCCTTAAAAAAAATAATTAAAAAGACAGGAAATATTTTGACAAAACATAATCAGGCAGGAAACAAGTTTGGCTGCAGCCACCGAAAATATTAAGCTGTGATTCATAAAGCTTTTAAAAGTGGATTACTTGCATTTAAACCAACTTAGTCCTGCTGACATCAGTGGCATTGTTTGTTAGCATTCTGTGAAAAAAAAAAAACCTTCCCCCACCCTAGCATTCTGATAGAAAGCAGAAAACGCCCCACTATAAAATCAGGAAACAGGACAGTCAAAAGGCAGGAAACAGTCTGGTCAAAACTCAACTCTAGGAAGCAATTCTGGAAAACACAGCGCAGGAAGCAACAAAAACAAGAACCTGTGGATTCAACTCTTCAAATATGAAATAAAGTTCATGCAGGAAACCTTGTTAAATAGTCTCTTCTTTTATTCTAGCTGGATCATGCAAACAGATGAGGGATGAAGTTTCCAGACAAAAGCTCTGTTTCGTATTCTTCATCAGATAATTAATGGTTCCACAAAGGGACACATTTTTTCATAAGGCCATACACTGTCTGAGTCCTGCATACCTCAAGAACTGTCTACTTGCCTATACTCCCCAAAGACCACTTGCTCCATTTAATCAAACAGACTGGCGATCCCTGGCCCTGAAGAGGTTTTCCTCGCCTCGACCAGAGCAAGGGCCTTTTTGACCATGGCTCCAATCTGGTGGAATGAGCTCCCCAATGAAATAAGGGTCCTATTGGGACTTGGGGCTGCAAAATGGAGCTCTCCTGCCAGGCTTTCGGTTGAAGGCCAGCAATGGAGGGGCCTCCCAGAAACCTGGACCCATCCCTGCCAGGAAACTATGACATTCCACAGGTCCCCAAAATTTATAATAGCAATTGACTGATTGCCTTCTCTATTAATTGCTGTAATTACCCTAATGTATAATGCTCCTGATTTATTATTATTATTATTATTTGGATTTATTACCCGCCACTCTTGCCAAGCCGACTCATGGCAGGTTGCAAAGTCAAACAGTACAATCCCCTAAAACCCCTATAACTCCCTAAAACCAATAATTAAAATACAAACTACCAGAAACGGTGGCAACCAACCCACCACCTACTCCCACTAGAAGCCAGGGAAGCAGCTGACCACCACAGATGGCACGTGGTGGAATACTCCTCCTGGGGGGGGGGCATACATCTTATCTTCACCCTGGCTTCAAACACAGACCTGGTGGAAGAGCTCTGTTTTGCAGGCCCTGCAGAAAGCTGAAAGCTCCAGCAGGGCCTGCAGCTCCTCCAGGAGCTCATTCCACCAGGTAGGGACCAGGACCGAGAAGGCACTGATGTTGACTGTTTATGAGTATTGTTAAAAATGTTTTCAATTTACTTTCCTTGTTCTATGTACACCACCCCAAGACGTCATGATGAGGGGTGGTATATAATATAAATTAAATTAATAAATACAACAAATAAATAGTGAATCACTTCCCATGGAAGGGACCTGAGGAGTCTAAATAGCCACAGCATACCATTGTGCTCTAGTCAAATCTGCTATTTCCTAAGGAAGTCTTTAAAGGTAAAGGTATCCCCTGTGCAAGCACTGAGTCATGTCTGACCCTTGGGGTGACGCCCTCCAGCGTTTTCTTGGCAGACTCAATACGGGGTGGTTTGCCAGTGCCTTCCCCAGTCATTACCGTTTACCCCCCAGCAAGCTGGGTACTCATTTTACCGACCTCGGAAGGATGGAAGGCTGAGTCAACCTTGAGCCGGCTGCTGGGATCGAACTCCCAGCCTTATGGGCAAAGCTTTCAGACAGCTGCCTTACCACTCTGCGCCACAAGAGGCTCTGTAAGGAAGTCTTTAGTTTTAGTTTTATGCTGTCACTTATAATGATTAATATTTCCAAATGTTGAATCCAATATATAAGATTTTCTAGAGATTTAATCCAACACTTTTTTGTTGAACAACAAAATAAGCCAACAGAACAGCCTTAAAATTTAGAGGTCAACAAGATATAAGCTCCTGCAAAACGGAGCTCTTCTGCCAGGTCCTACAGCTGAGGCTGGGCGGCCAGATAGATCGGGGCCCCTCCCATGGAAGTGGCGGTGGCGAATTCCATCTATGCTCTCTGGCCCCTTCCCCCCCCCCCCACTTTAGATGTTGGGGTTATATTGAGCTGGGGCAAGTTTTGCCATCATATCTTAAGGGTTTTATATCTGTAACTTGTTCTCATGTTTTATGTCTGTTTTAATGGGTTTTTATCGGGGTTTATTAAATGATTGTAAACTGCCGCGAGCCTCCAGGGGGCGGCGGGTTATAAATTGAACAAACAAACAAGGTGCAATGGTTAAAAATAAAGAGAGCTCATGAAATCTTCGCTATGTATGATACAGGCCCTAGCCAAAGTTAGCCCTTGGTACAAACTTGTACCAAGAAATGCAGAAAATAACTAACATTAGCCCCATTGCTACTAAAGGCACCCCCAAAAGGCACTTGATGACTGGTTGATTTCCAACATATAGAAGCAGGTGTCATACTCTGTGGAACATCTCTCTCACTCTGTATTCTCTTGAGACAGATGTTTTCAAAGTGCCTCACAACAGCCAAGGACAATCCTAAAGAAAATGTCTCATCGGTAATTTGGATACATTGCAATCAGTAACTTGTCACTGACTGAGGAACTTAAGACTTGCACTGTGGAATGAAGCACCGTGTAGTAAGTACGGCACAATTAAGAAGCATTCCTGAAAAATACTAAAGTTACCATAAAGATGCTGAACTACAAGACAAGATCCCATTGCACTTTTCCATGCCAGAGAGAAACAAACCACTTCTGGCTATCAAGAAACCCAATGAAGGTAAAGGTAAAGGTGCAAGCACTGAGTCATTCTGACCCTTGGGGTGACGCCCTTCAGCGTTTTCATGGCAGACTCAATACGGTGTGGTTTGCCAGTGCCTTCCCCAATCATTACAATTTAGCCCCCAGCAAGCTGGGTATTCATTTTACCGACCTCGGAAGGATGGAAGGCTGAGTCAACCTTGAGCCGGCTGCTGGGATTGAACTCCCAACCTCATGGACATACAGCTTCAGACAGCATTTCTGCTGCTTAGCACTCTGAGCCACAAGAGGCTCCCTAAGAAACCCAATAGCTTCACTCTAATGATTTTAATGGTATTTTTGGCATTTCTGAGTAAGATCTGACCAAGCATCCTGGCTCTTCTCAAACAGAAATGGCCATGATGGTCTGTACAGGAAATATGATACAGAAGGACCATGTGATTAAGACAGATAATATGGAGAGTCCAGAGCTCTTATGTCAGTGCATTTAAAAAATGTGATTAAAGAAATTTTGACACCAAACAAGAAAATCTGGCAAACAATAGGAGCATCTGTTGTAATAGACTTTGGGCTGGCACACAAGGCTATTATGCAAACTGACTCTACAGCACAGCAAAAGAGAGGGTAAGAAGCAAAGTATCACTTTATAAAGCAGGCAGATGCAGCTGCTCTTGCCCACCCAGACCTGACATTTTCATCCACCAGGGCAAGTGAAATACAAATTAATCTGAATGATCCAAGAGGATCTTGAAAGTATGCAGATGAGAGAGAGTTGGTATAAACTGTGCACCCTAAAGGTTGGATCCTCAGGTGCTAACATTATGCCAGTGTAATGACACTTCCACTGGCAATGAAAAGGCCTATGATTTACACCAGTGGTCCCCAACCTGCGGTCCGCAGCCTGGTGTCGGGCCGCGAAGGCCAGGGCGCCGGGCCGCGGTTCCCTCTCCCCGCCCCCCCCCCACAGTAAAAAGCTTCTCTGGGCTGCAAGCTTGCGGCCCGGGAAGCTTCTTATTGCGGGGGGGGGGGGGAGAGGGAATCAGGGCCGCATATGCGCGTCCGAAATCGCACATGTGCGGCACTTTTGAGCATGTGCGAAAGTGCCGCGCATGCGCAATTTCAGCTGTGCACCGCGCATGCGTGCTGCGCGGGCGGGGCAGTTGCCCCACCGGTCCCCAGCCGGAAAAGGGTTGGGGACCACTGATTTACACCAGTTCTTTCCCACTGCAGAACTACACTTTGCACTCCACATTGCTCCTGCAGATGTCCAAGAACAGAATTTCAGAGTGCTCACAATGGGCAGGAAGAACGAGGTGGAGAACTCCACAGGTGGTATTCATTCACTCACTCATTGTAAAATCTTGATATAACACATATTTAAGACATGGACATTATGATTTTCTTGAGGAGTATTAAAACAGTTTATTGATCTCTATAATTATGTGAAATTCCCTATATTTTCTCACCCCTCTCTATTCTCTGGGGTCTTTCTCCTTGGCTCAATTACATCCTCTCACGAATCCAGCTAGGAAACTGATACAAATTGGACAAATTTTAAGAATGTGTATTTGTATTTTTGCGTACTTGTTGACATATGTGATACTTAGCAAAGCTTTTAGAACTTCAGACAAGGTTAATGAAGCAACCAAAATGAACGCAAAAATAAAAAGTCAGTTCAGCTCTTTGCTACCCTCAGATTTTAGAGCAAAGTACCAATTTAATAGTAAGACCAAAACATCAGAAAGTGGTGAATCTTTTATTTCTATTTTAAAAATTAATGGCCACCATCTGCACTATCAGTTTGTTGTTATGGTGATCAACACCAGAGAAAGGCCTATAATTTTTAATTAAGTGCTTCATATTTCAAATGCAGCCTCTTCCATTGAAGAAGCAAGAATCTGATCACTACTTTTTAAAAAGTCATTACTGACAGACAGTTAAGAATATGCTACAAATGAAGAATTTTCAAAGCCATCACACCCAAAGAAATAAAAATATCTTCCAACAATTTGAACCAAGTGCACAATAAACCCCCCAATGAAATAAATGTAAGGCTTCAGAAAGAGATAGCTTTAATTGGCTGCCACCTGCCTTGAAATGTGTGGCCTGTTAGCAGGGAACAAAACCAGTTTTCTGTCATAAATGAAACTCTGAGAAAAGAGGTGTGTGTGTGCGCGCACCTGTACATACATGCTGTCAGAAACAAAATGAGATCAATTGCTGTTCTAAGAACACCACACATCTTTCAAAGCAACGGCCTTAATAATATTGCTCACAAATTTTGCCATTAAAAAATCTGAAAGGAAAGGTTGGGCAGACCACCTGGGCTACCTCTTTAGCTGCTCAAAGTATCACTCCGTCTTTCATTCCTGTCAGAACCGACAGCAGGATCTGAGGATATTTATGTTATTTAAAAAGCACTGTGTGCCACTTACAAGTCTTTTACTCTTTATTACCTCTGGCATTTTTACATCAGATATGCTGAAAGCTGGCCTTGCCAAAAACTGGGTTGTGTGGAAAAAAATTAGTCACACAGGAACCCGGAGTACTGATTAAAATGTACATTGTTCACTACGTATCGCCCTTGTTCAGGATCTGCGTGGCAAGGGCACACCTGGTACCCTGCTCTCCGCTCTATTTCTCTCCCCTTCGATCTTTTACATAGATTATCCAGAAATGGATATCATTCATCTTTAATTATCTGCTAAAGAGAATCAATCCTATTCCTCTTCTCCAAGCCCAGTATGATTCATGGGGCCCAGTGCACCAGAGACAGTTTAACGATATGTGTGGCCCTAGCAAAGCAAAACTGGTACTGTTACTTATGCTGCCCAAGTAATAGCTGGGCACCCCCCCCCCATGGACAGTTGGAACTGTGGAAGCAACTGACACCTTCACTTTGCTGAAAACATTTCTCAAATCTTGGTGAGATGCACAAGCATAATGCCCCAATATCTAAGGCAGGGTTTCTCAACCAGGGTTCAACTGTTCGTTGATGGCCCTGGAAGGGTTTCCCGAATGGATGGGAGTAAATTAATTTTTCATATATTTTTTAAATTTGTTAAACATTTATCTGGTGTTATGACCATATAGGGGCGTGTCAACCTGACCCCCCCATCCCAAAATGGCCAATGATGGGCCTGGAGGGGGTGGGAAGGGGAGGGGCTCGATATTCTGCATGATTTGCCACTTCTGGGGTTTCTCAAAGCCTGAAAAATGTTTCAGGGGTTTCTCAATGGTAAGAAGGTTGAGAAAGGCTGAAAGTTTCAGTCTCAATGTTCTTTTGTATACAATAAGAATTTTTTTCTAAAATGAGCAATCCAGAGTCACCAATGTTTCCTGAAAACAGAAAACAGTTCCTGTGGAAATGACATAGTAGGCAAGACTGACACATCAACCTAGTCATGATCACCATGTAGGCATGTACATAGTTATGCTTTCCAACCATATTCTGCATGATTGTGCCACTTCTGGAGTTTCTCAAAGCCTGAAGAAAGTTCCAGGGGGTTCTCAACAGTAAAAAAGTTGAGAAAAGCTGATCACACTTTCACACTTGTGCAGCTTGTGGTGTTCACGCATGCTCAATGAATGATGCACATTCTCAGTTACTAACAGAACCTGGGGAGGACAGGGATCTCAGTGGAGTACAAATTCATAGGGCCCACCCCCAAAGCATCCATTTTCACTAGGGGAACTGATCTCTAGTAGTCCCACAACTCGATAGTGAAATCAACATTCAAGGGGGGAAAAAAGATTAACTAGAAAAAATGGGGATTTCTTAACTCACCCTCGCAGGACTGTTGTATGATGTAACACATTGTTTGAGTTTTGGACAACTGTCTATTTTTAAGTATTTACTAGACTAGAAGAAGAGTTGGTTCTTATATGCCACTTTTCTCTACCCGAAGGAGGCTCAAAGAGGCTTACAGTCCCCTTCCCTTTCCTCTCCCCACAACAGACACCCTGTGAGGTAGGTGGGGCTGAGAGAACCCTGATATTACTGCTCGGTCAGAGCAGTTTTCTCAGTGCCATGGCGGGCCCAAGGTCACCCAGCTGGCTGCATGTGGGGGAGCGTAGATTCAAACCTGGTTCACCACATTAGAAGTCCGCACTTCTAACCACTACACCAAGCTGGCTCTCAATGGTAAAAAGGTTGAGAAAGGCTTCAGTCTCAGCAACTAGAAGCAAAGCTCATTTTTAAAATGTGTTGCAGAAGGATGGGAGAACAGAAGGGCCCCACAGAGCAGGGTGGCTGAGCTCGCTTGCTGGGGCATCACACTCGACAGAAGCCCTGCTGCCCTTCACCCTTGCTTCTGGAGAGCAGGGAGGATCAAGCAGTGAGCTAAATTTTACCTTTGCTTTCCATTGTGAGTAGAATGCCATTTAAGGCTGCCCTGCCCTTATATCTGTCTGCTGCACTAAACGGAACTATCTATTACAAATAAGACATATGCAAGTAAGGCTGTTAGGGCATGGGGAGGGGGGGCAGGGCAGGAATTCTAGCCTGCCTGCAGAGACTTATGCATCCAGAAGGATTCCTGAATGCTCTATGGGATTCAATGCCCCCTAGGGTCAACAATTGGCATAGTCAAATGCTAGCTGCCATTGATGAGATTGCTCCTCAACATCCTCTCTGACCCCACCTTAAATGGGCTCCTTGGCATACAAAGGAGCTCTGTGAAAGGAAAAGGGAACTGAGACGACTAAAGTGAATTTGGAGGAAGACTCGTAACAAGGCTTAGAGAACATCTTATAGGATGCTTATAAGGGCCTATACAATGGTGGTGAAAACAGTAAAATAAGAGTTTTACGCAGTTTCCACCCCATTCACGAGCTCATGCCCAGCACAATTATTTAGGGTAGTTCAGTCCCTCACTGCCCTCAAGGAAGTACACCAAAATGACAGATATCAGCTGTGAGGCATTTGAGACCTATATCATGGATAAAATCTCGATGCTCCATTGCAACCTTCTCCCACCTATTGATACAGTAAGGGAACTAAAGGACCCTTGGCCACCTTTGGGGGGAGTTTTTGATAGGTGTAGACAGCTAACACTGGCTGAAGTGGATAGGCTGCTAGCATCAGTGAGGCCAGACACTTGTCCGTTACATCCCTGCCTTTCATGGCTCCTTGAAACGAGCAATGATGAAAGGTCCTCTCCAAGAGATCATCAATCTCTCCCTTTCAAGAGGAGAATTTCTGGAAGGACTGAAGGAGGAAGCCCATTACTGAAAAAAACATACCTGGATCTGCAGGACTCAGCCAGCTGCCACACTGTCTCACAGCTAGTGTTTCTGAGGAAGCTGGCTGAAAAGGCCACCACAATCCAACTACTAGCACACCTAGATGAAGCTTCAGTCCTGGATCCCTTCCAGTCCAGCTTCTGGTCTGGTTATGGAGTGGAAATGGCACAGGTCACTCTGAATGACGACCTCTGGAGACAGCTGGATCAAAGTGGGTCAGTGCTATTCGTGCTATTGGACCTCACAGAAGCATTCAACATAGCTGACCATGAGCTCTTAGCTCATTGCCTCACCAGAGTACGGGGGACAGCCCTTCAATGGCTGATCACTTCCCTCTGTGGCTGTGGACAGAGAGTAGCAGTTGGGGAAACACAGTCGCACCAAGTCCACCTTCACTGTGGGGTGCCACAAGGAGCAATTCTTTCCTCAACCTTGTTCAATATCTTTATGCGGTCTCTTGCCTAGATGGTCTGGGGGTTCGGACTTGGGTGCCATCAATATGCAGATGACACCCAGATCTACCTCCTGATGGATGGCTGCCTGGATACACCTCCAAACAGAGGTCTTCTGCCAGGCTTTTAGTTGGTGCAAGTCTAGTAGTAACAACTGCTGGGGCCCCCCTGTCAAAGAGATGCCCTCAGACCATGCTCTGGCTCCAGAAGAACTCTCAATGCTGCTATTGTTTTAATATTGATGCTATTTTAAATTTTAAACTTATCTTTCTAGATTTTAAATTAATTTTAACAAACTATTTTACCTTTCAATGTTGTTTCAACATAGTTTACTGTCATGAGTCAGTTGGCCAGATAGGGCAGTATATATAATTCAAATAAATAAATGATCAACACTTTGTGTGCATTGTTCAAACCAGTCCTTTTAAATATTATGGAATTTAATTTTATGGAAGGTCTGCAGACCTCCCTGCAAGATACAGGTATTTCCCCAAATATGATCATGTCATACAGGGCTGCTCCACAAATGCCATTTCTTGTATCCAAAGATAACCTTTGTGTAAGGGGAAACGGCACAAGGGCACCATATTGTGTAAAGAAACATGGGGCTTTTTTGGTAACATTTGTTTAGAAGCTGCTGTGCTTGGGGCTTCAAAACACTTATAATTGTTGTTAGGATTGTCCTGTTCAGGACGTGCTTTCTCTAGCACAGGCCAGCCTGCCAGTTCAACTTGCTGTTTTACACATTTCATATCTTTTCCACTTCCTAAGCAGACTGTGCCAAGGAAAGGCCACTCCGTTCTTTCCTCCCATTCTTTGTGCCACATAATTTTGTGTTTATCGTGTCCACTCACCTTACCCTACTTTTTCCTTGCTGTTCTGATAAAAGCTGTGTTTTTAAGTATATTTGATATGGCTGACTCTCTCTAGATTTGGGAGATGACTCCCCAAGGTTCCACCTGGAGGCTGGATGGCACCTCTACAACAGGACTAAGGTTTGCAGAGATTATGGTTATGGAGGGCAGAAACTCTTGAGCAAAACTAGAAAACATCTACTAAGGAAAGTTTAGGGTTTACCAGTCATCTTCTGTATAAAAGAAGGGGAAAAGACATCATCAACAATAAATAATTCAAGATACTATTCTCATAGTCACCTTCCCTCAGTATTTTATGTACCTGGGTTTCATATGAGAGCTCTGAAACAGAGTAATTAGCAGTAAACCTTGCTGCAATTTTGGGGTCTTGTCTAATGCCTATCCAACTTTATGGAGATAAGTGGCGGAGGACATGGCATTGAGTGATGCAAGTGAGGCTACTAGCACCCTACCTGTCCTCAGATCACCTGGCCACAGGAATCTATGTGACAGTCACCTCCAGATTAGACTTCTGTAACTTGCTCTATGTGTGCCTGACTGTGGCCTTGACCCGGAAGTTGCGACTGGTGCAGAATGCTGCTGCCAGGGTCCTCACAGGAACCTCTTGGAGGGCCCACATTCAGCCAGTACCAAAGCAGCTGCATTGGTTACTGGTGGTGTCCCGTATCTAGTTCAAGGTTTTGGTTTTAACATTTAAGGCCATCCACTGTCTGGACCCTACATATCTGAGCAACTGTCTATCTCCATGTGTCCCTCCCACAGAGCCTTGCGCTCTGCGAGTACTAATAAACTGGTGATCCTTCTCCCGTGTGAACCATGCCTGGCCTCAACGAGAGCCAGGTTCTTTTTGGTCCTGGCCCCTGCTTGGTGGAATGAGCACCCACATAAGCTTAGGGCCTTGTCAGAGCTATCACAGTTCGACAGGATCTGCAAGACAGAGCTCCTCCACCAGGCATTTGTTCAAGGCTAGGGCTGGAAGATCTATGGGCCCCACCCTAGCCTTTCTCATCTGATACCATCATAATTGCCAACCACTGACTAGAGCATGGTAAGGCCAGACGGGGCCCACGAGGTGGGATTAATTGGGAGGAGTAGAATTTTGAGTGGTTATATATCTGTCACCATTTTTGTGCTGTATTGTTGTTGGGTTAGTGTGTTTTTACACTATTCTATTGTTGACGGGTTACTGCGTTTTATGCTATTTTATTGTTCTTTGGTTACTATATGCTTTTATGCTATTTCACTTGTCATTTTCAATATGTCATCCGCCATGAGCCGGCTTTGCTGACAGTGGTGAGAAATACATCAGAATATTAAAAATAATAAACATTCTAAGAGAAGCCAGTCATTTTCTGAACTCTTGTTTCGATTGCTGGGGGGGGGGAATATGTTACGGGAATCATCGTTCATTGGGAAGATCCCTCACCTGTGTTACAGAGCACTTGATCCCATTCCAGAATGATGTAGTGCTTAAGAGCAGAGAACTCTAATCTGGAGAATCAGGCTTGATTCCCCACTCCTCCACATGAAGCTGGGTGACCTTGGATTAGACACAGTTCTCTCAGAACTCTCTCAGTCCCACCTACCTCACAGGGTGTCTGTTGTGGGGAGAGGAAGAGGAGATTGTAAACTGCTTTGAGACTACTCAAGCAAAGACAACCCGTCAGCTGAAGATGAATAAACAAAGAAATTTCCAAGCTGGCGATGGCAAAAAGCTTTATTCAGAACAAGTTCCTAGGTATAAAAAAGTGGTTTTCATATTTTACTTCCTCAGTAAACTTATTTCTGAATTGTTTTTTCCCAGGGATACAAACAAACTCTTCAACCCACCACCTAATTCTTATATTTTATATACCTTATATTTTTTATATTTTATGTTTTAAGTCATATAATTTGGGTCAATTAGCTTGAAAAGTCCATAAACGTAACTATTTATAAAGGGTCATTTATAAGATAGTTACCTTTATGGACTTTTGACAGTAATAGACCCAAATTATATCTTAAAATATAAAATATAAAGAATATAAGGTATATAAAATATAAGAATTAGGTAGTGGGCTGAAGACTTTGCATGTATCCTTGGGAAAAAAAACCAATTCAGAAATAAGTTTACTGAGGAAATAAAATACAAAAATGAGGTTTTATACCTAGGAACTCGTTCTGAATAAAGCTTTTTGCCATCGCCAGCTTGGAAATTACTTTCTGTTTATTGAGACTACTCAAGGCAGGGAAAAACAGGGTATAGAATGGGCCCGCAAGAGGAGTCTATTCATTCTGTCCCTCTAGTCAGGCTTTTTTTACATAATACAGGAGAAAATTATATCACAAAAGGATAGCTTCTCAGCATTCCATGTCCCTATCTAAAGAAAATCAGGAATAATCACTTCAGGAAGGAAATGCCTCATGCAAACAGCACAGAAGGACTCTAGTCAGCAAGGAAACCGGCACAGGAGGAGATTCGGCACCAGTCAGCTCTGCCTTGAAAGACATGTGCAAACACAGCAGGTGCATGGTACTACCAAACAAAAAAAAAAATAAACAGGAAAACTTATTTTTCCTTCTCAAATGTGCAGAAACCCTCTACGGAAACGTTTACAGTCCCACCCCGCCCCCACCCCCCAGATCATAATAAATTGTTGTGCTCAAATGTATCAAGCTGCTGCTGAAAGTTACGCTATCCGGGATAAACGAGAAGTGAACAGAAAGATTAATTTGAAGTTCCTGCACACACTGTGTTTGGCGAGAACATCACAAAAAGGACATGGAGATTTGGCAGTGGTATCCCTCATGCTAATTAGTGACAGTCAATAACATGCCATGAGCACAGAGACGCCTTAATGTTATAATGGTTATGAGTGTAGGATGCTTAATTACCCCATTAGCACAGCCACTAAGGAGCTTCCTTATAGAGCTACTAATGGGAAGGGATATATTTTTCCGTGATATATTCCAATGTGTGTTTTAACTCAGCTTAGAGCGATCATATTCAGTTCCAGTTAATGCAATGCTGGAAGCTTACTCCTTTGATTTTGTCCAGGCTTTTTCTTCCCTGGGATCTCCCCTCCATGCATCTCAATGACAGATTCTTTCACAGTACATTTGAACCACATTTCTATGGCACTTTGTTCTCATGAGATCTGTTACAGGGGGGATGACACCCAGTTCTAAATGAGTCTAGCCTTACTTGGAAGGAATGCCATGATGCTGGGTCTTCTCCTTAGAAGAAAGCTTGATATATTCCTTGCAAGTGGTAAGGAACTGTGGATAGCACTTTTCATTTCTGCCTAAAAGGGACTTTCAAATCAATATGGGGGATTTAAAAAAAAATGTACTTCTATCAAAAGGTGGGCAGTAAAAGTGACTCAGAATTTTGCGTAGTGGTGGTGGGTATACAGCTTCTATATTAAAATAATCTTTTTAAAGCTTGAAAAAATGGAAGCGAGGCAGATTTGCTGTTTCTTGAATTACGGAGAATGCAGAGTCTTCAAATAATAATAAACATAAGGTTAAAGGTGAGGCATTGGTTACATGAGGCATAACACTAGTGACATCAAGCAGCAACTTTCCACGCAGTGTTCTCAATAGCCATGGATGCTACATCGAAGGGAACTACAACTGAAGCACCACCATGACACAAATATCTGGATCCAGCAGAGTGGAGTACAGATCTATGACTGGCTCATCAGCTAACCGGAATCTCGATATACCAAACAACACAATGGGGATGTTATGGCATGCCAATGTCCTGTTTGTGGGCTTCCTGGATCCATTTGGGAAACAGGATGCTAAACTGCATGATGTCAGAATCCTCAAGGTACATCTGCCATGCTTTGTGATGTTTGATCTGTGATGTTCCCCGAATATCGGTCTTGATACCACAAGATTGCATCCTGCTGTTTAGTTTATAGCAAACTTTCTTACATTATTCCCCCTCCCCTTTCCTCTTCTTCCACATCTCTGGTTCTCCCCTTTGTAGTTTAGGTTATCGGGGATGTTGAGTCTAGCTGTGAAATGCAGTTAGCTATATTCCAAAGGGTGGGGGTGGGGGGGCAAAATGAGTGTCACTGGATTATATACTCTGTCCATGGACAAAGGACCTCCGTTCTGTCTATGCATGTGTAACAGATGTCTTCATTCTTAATAAAGACACTTTCTTATTCAGAAGTTTGCCTTATTGGGAAAATGAGCACTCTGACACATGAACACTTGGGCACAACATATTTTTCCCTTTGGTCACTGCGATCCACATGTGCTTGCAAGTATTCTACTAGGATCTCAATCCCTAGGCTTCTAGGGCTTGATTTAGACTGGGACTGTAGGCATAAGAAAATCAGCCCCCCCCCCTCCGTTTTTCTCATCTGAAAGAGCTAAGGGAGCTCTATATGCCCTGCTAGGGGTTCCATGTTTACTGAAGAGTATACAATTAGAACTCCCCCAGGGACACTTCAGAAAACAGCATGAAGGTACAAGTATATGTATCTTCTTGGCACCGTCCTGAGGAAAATCGGGAATCGATAAACTTGGAAACTGAATTACCAACATGGGATTCTAGCTGTAAACCTGAATGTGCTAATGTCAGCTCAAGACCTTATCTTATTTATTACATTTGTATACCGCCCTCCCTAAAGGCTGAAGATTAATACACAAGGAGGCAACTGAATGGAAAAGTCTTAATGTCCATGTGACCCTGCTTCCATTCTTTCCCCTGAATTTACCTATAGTTGCCAGGTGGCCTGTAAAAATTGTCCCTTTAATACAAGCTAATGTTTTGAAATGGGCAGTTGAAACTTTTCAAGGCATGGAGGTCCATAACATCACCTGGTCAGTAACATCCTATTTGTTTTTGTTTTTCTAGGCAATCAGCAGCCCTAGATGTACAATGAGCAAGATTATTTTGGCTTAAACAAATCGGCCTTCTATTATTAAAGGAAGTCAACTCTAAAATGTAGGCGTCAGCAAAATTAATGGAAAGGAAAGCCCAGGCAACCATTTCCACACCTTAAAGCCAGCTGTCCCATCCGAAAGCACTTGCAATTCATTTCCAGCCACCACAACAGGCACAGGGGAAGACCATGCGCAACAACCAGGCAGCGGATGGACTGATTTGATAGTCCAAAGAGCCCTCTTAGTCCATGCCAGTTCGTACGGAGAACTATTACAAAAGTGTGCCTTCTCACTTCCGATGCCATCCATGTCTGCAGCAAATTTGTTTTGGCACTGCGTCAGAACAAGAACATTTTTGCAGGAACGGGGCAGCAGAACGAAGATTGTGTCCCAAGACAAGAACCCCAATTAATATCTGCATTCGACTTTTCATTGCAGATCCACATGCTTTTCATTACTATAATATCCTACAGAAAGGTCAGCCTGGTGACAAATTTATTTTTCCTTGAGATTCTTCACAGTAATTATTCTTTAATTAAAAAATCTATCAGCTCATGGGCTAGGCATTTGAACAGGTTGAGAGCACAACATGAAAGCGGCAAGCCCCAAATTTCACTCCCAGCTGTCACTGATTTGTCATGTGACCTTGGGCCAGCCATATTACCTCTGTGCCAGCCCCTCAGCCTGCAAAGTGGAGATAAAAATAATTACCCATCTCAAGAGGATGAGGTAAGACTTAATTAATTCCTATTTATAAAATACTTTGAAAGAAGCCATAGGAAATCTACAGCATTATAACTGTTATAATTGAATATTCAAGGAGTTTCCCATTCTTCATTAAGTTTCTGCCATCAGAAGTCAATATGTATCAGCCATCACTGCTAAATCAAAACACTCAGCATTTTTCACTCTAAGTAGATTCATTGTCACTTTAACATGCAACCATCTGAATTCTGCAAATGGTTTTGTCTTAAATTCATGCTTTCTATTTAATATTTTCCCCCTTTACCTCAATGTTGCTGATCAGTTCAAGATACCGAAGATCTCGCACTCTGGTGAAAGCCTGTTGAAGAAAAGATACGTACAGATAAATAAATATGCCTGTATATTTTAGTCAACAGGCACTGAAGCACTGTTAATGACTATCTACGTCTAATAAAAAAATGAGTGCACGCAAGAAGCAAATTGATAAAAATGAGCACAAGAAAGAGGCAAAATGAGATTCAAACCACATCTGTGTGTGTGTGTAAAATTCATTTAGCCTAAAGTTATGGCAGGTACATTAAATAAATGCAGCTCTGCAATAACCTTCAGCACACATGTTTAGGCACTAGATTAATTTAAGCAGAGGATAAATCTTTGTGGTTTATATAGCATCCAGCCTGATTGAGAACTGCATCCCTGAGCATCAGAATTACTCTGCCCCCTTGAGACAACTGATTTATGTTCATTCAGTTTGACAATAAGTGACACACTGAACTGCCTTAGTCATCGTCCATGATGGCAAGTGGTTACCAGGACATCTGGCATAATCAACTGCCCACAGCAATCTGGTATCATATATATTTGAGCATGCTACCATGTTAGATCCGCGTAGAATAATCTAACGCCTAGAGGGGGGTGGGGATCAAAAACCAAACTGGAACCAGAATCCGATAATGTCAAAAGCCACTAATCTGCTTTGTATTTTGAATGTAGAAGGGCTGCATTTAAAATGTGTGTGTGCATGCAGAAAGATAACTTCTCTTCTGCGGGGGAGAACAATATCCGATTCCTCCACTATTCCTCCTGTGTGTTCAGTGTCCTGATTGGGGGTGGGGCATCAGCAAGAAGGTGGAGATATCTAAACTGGTCCCATTAATATCTCCATAGGTACAAGTCATACCTACTGTAGGTCTTCTGGATTCGATAATTAAGTACATTCTATCATTATAGAATGATAAAAGGCTCAACACTCATGTTGGATGCATTACTACAAATCAATGGAGTTTCCTTTTGTGTTATTCTCCAGTATACTTCGGTCTAAGTGCAGTAAAAGCTCTGTTATCCAAGACTTGATTAACCAGAATGCTCACTTAACCGGCATCCCCTAGAGGCAAGTTCCTCTCCCCCACTTGGCTACCACCCCCCTGCTTCTTCATTCCAACCTGTCATTGCTCAGCATAAGGCTTCCGCTGCTTGCTGGGCTTCAGACAGCCAGTACTGCCAGCTGATGACACCCTCTGGCACCTCTTTCCACCTCAACCTTGCTGTGAGCTGCTAGGAGCCTGCTTTGCCATAGGCCTCCTGGGCAGCTGACTGGCCTGCCTGCTTATTGCACAGAATAACTCCTTAGGAAAAGATAGGGGTGCCACCAGATTGTGTGTGTGTGTGTGTGCGCATACGCGATCACCATGGTATTCCCAATGGGGCAGGGTTTGGGTGGAATGGAGTGGAGCAATCAGCTTGAGTTTTATTAAGCAGCAATACACATTCCCCGAGAGTGCTGGGGAGCAAAGCTTTTATTTTACCATGTGAAAGAACTACACATTCCCCACACTTTCTGCTGCAACAGCCAATCAGCCAAACACACACCCCTTCTAAATCATGAGCCATTAGCATTTTGGCTCAGGGGAGGAATGGTAAAAACTTTAATGTCCCAACCGCCATGCCCAGTTCTCAGATTTGGCTCCTTTGATCCACAGCCGTGTGTTTACAAGGCTGAAACTTTTGGCACACTTGCTATATTCTACTGAAGTAGGTGAATGTATTCCAACTAAATTCACTTAAGATCAGGGGGGCAAAAGGGGTTTTCTATAATTGGCTCTCTAGTGAAATATATTCTCAGCAAATCAACCACCACATTGCAGAGAGAAGCACACAGAGAATGAAACAAGGGCGAGAAAAGCCAGCAGCGCACTGTTTGCGCATTGATGCATTTTCCCAGCTGGCTGGGGCAAGGTGTGCAATTTTCAGCCACAATCATCCATATTCCAATGGATTGGGGTTAACTACCTCCTTCTCAAATCACTGCTCACGAAATCCGCCTATTAAGTACTGATGATCCACCTAATTTTAGACTAATTTATAACCTGGCCTTTTCAGAAAGTAATTACGTGATAGCAGAGAAAAAACTAGGCTTCCTCAACACCGTGTCTTTCATCAATTTATTGCAATCTGGCTTCAAATGCAGAACTTGATCAGAGTTAACACGGGTAACCCTGGAGGAAAATCTCCTTCCAGAGTGCAAGCGGGGCAACTCTGCCTTGCTGGTCCTTCTAGACCTCTCAGCAACTTCCAACACTGAGAAAAGCCACTGTATTTCCCCTGCATGCAACTTTCTTACCGGAAATCCATGTGATGGGTTTTGCCTAGGAGAGACCTCTGCACTGTCTCCTTATTTGGACCGTCACCCATGATTTTATTCCCTTGAGGGCAGCCTCTTATAATGTGGGACACATAAATGAACAAATGACCCTTTGTTAAACCCCCAGATCCCAAAGCTAGCACAACTAAAGGGGAAGCTCAAAATAATAAATCAATCACAGTTATTTACGTGCTTGAAATCTGTTAAAATCAATATTTTAAAAATCCTTTGTGTACATAACTTTTTGGATGCTGTTTATGCTGGGACAGCATAAGCTAAACAAGTGTCTCATGTTCTAGAAAGCTGCCTGAGTCCACATTCATCTTCTCTGATACCTATGTAGGGGGCATCACTTAATAGTTTCAAAGCCAGGAAAAAAATCACACTGCCTTAAATTGCATATGAAATTTCACACAATATATTAATTCCAGGGCCTTAAGTATCCTACAGGTATCAGGATTTATATGTTTTGTGGACTCTTTTTTGCAAATTGGTGCAAATGTACTCCATAAAATGCCTATACAGTGCACAGTATAAAATAAAGATTTTTGCCACTTCCCCTTTTCTGCCTTTCAGAGGGAACACCTTTGATTGTGCTCCCTATTCAGAATCCACTCTGAAGGATTGGGAACACTTGGCAACAATATGGAACACAAGGTGAGAAGGGGAGGGGGAATCAACAGAATTTATTATCTCCTTCTTACAACACTTCCTCTGGTGTTTAGGTCCAACCCACGTATTTTATTTCCTCTTGTACATCTAACATAGTTTTGTATTTAAGAGAATATTGAGGCAAAATTTCCATACCCAACACACACAAAACAATTTTTCACTAATAGGATGTTGTCCAGGAGAAAGACAGATATCTTTTCCTATAGAACTGAAAACACCATTTAGCTACTATTGCTACCTCAGATTTAACTTCAAAACGGGAACACGGCTGGGGGGGGAAAAGGTTTTTACCGAGGCCTTGAAAGAGAGACTTCAAAGATACTCTTAGACAAAAAAAAAAAGAGGGAAAAAGTACAAGTAAGTTGATTTAGAATCCCAAAGCTGAACCCATGAGGGGAGAGGGACTAGAAATGTCCCTCTCCCCCAATGGGAAGACGTGTGCACCAGGAGAGATGCACATGAGGAAAATGACACTTGAAACTATATTTGTGTATCCCGTTCCTGTGGGAGAACATGCAAAGGAGATGCCCCAAACTATTCTGAGGCAGATGAGATTAGAAAATGAATACAAAGTCTACATTCAAAGTCAGTGGGGTTCATACTGAAGAGGAAAGTAGCAAACAAAAAATAAAAAGGGGATTCGTTATATATTAGCAAAACAAATCTTTAGTGCCACACTGTGGCAAACATAGGCAGTACAAGACTATAATGGAATATTTTTAGTAGCTGTGTTGGTTGGCAGTAGAGTCCACTAGCACCTCAGAGAGGAACATGATTTTTAGGGTGCAAGCTTTTGAGAGTCAAAGCTCCCCTCACCAAACACCTGATAAAGGGAGCTTTCACTCTCAAAAGCTAATCCCCCGAAAATCTTCTTGGTCTCTAAGGTGTTGCTGAACTCAAACCTAAGAGGATATTTTCCCTCATAGTGAAAGCATTATTCTGATTTCATTATCTAGTAATTATCTCTGCTATGAAATGTTATTAAGAGAGTCCATTTGCCTTTTAGATACCAAGGAATTAAAAACAAAACCACGTTGTAACTCCTCAAGCTGATAAATTAGCTATGCTGCAATAATCAGAAATGGACACACAGGAGAACATATTACAATGTTTTGCCAACTCTGATACATTTTGAGAGAATTCTTAACATTTAAAAATGTACAGCACTCAGATCCTAGCGACAACTGGAACATTCTTGTACCAATTGGCCTTGACCATATTCATAATAAACCACAAAAGAGAGATGAACTAAAGTGCTTTACCTTCTTTGCTGTTTCAAATTCAAGTCCTTCTAAAGCTTCCATAGCCAGTTCTTTCCAGTCTGCATCAGTTACTCCTAAACAAGCAATCTGATAGGCTTCTTTGAACATTTTTCTTTCCAGGTATTGATACATGGGTGCCGACTGTAAGTTTTCATTTGAAACAAAGTTCAGCATCAAGACATCAGTGACTTTTTCTAAATCACATAGGCAAAATTACTTGCTGTCCTATAAACATTGTTAAAACAATGGACTGGATCTTACCAGTTTTTCTGTTGATGCAAAGGGGGGGAGCAATCTCAACCAATTCTCCTTCTCACTGCAGCCCCATCCCATATGGTTGTCTATGTGGGTCCCATGACCCCAGCATAGCCTTAAGGGGATCTTTTCTCGCTCTTGGAACAGCAGGGAAGTCAGCAGGATCTAACTCAGCCTAAATAAAATGCCTAACCTACAACCAAAATTATGGAGCTGGAACCTAAGTACTGGAAAAGGATTCAAAACGCAGCTGCTGTCTATATTATATCGCTTCCAAAAAGACACTCATTGCAATGCTCATCCCCATCCTGGCATAATCAAACATATAAAGGGACCATCTTAAAACAGGACCAAAGCTGGTCATAGTGTAGGCCCTTTCCCAAGGAACTCAAAACAGATATTTGGCACATGCTTTCTCTGGTGGGAAATCTGCAAGTGTGGTGCAGCACAGGGAGTGTCAGATTAGGACAAGAAGACCCCTAGGCTTAACCCCCACTCAGACATGAAGCTCCCTGGATGTCCTTGGGTCACTCTCTCTCCACTTAACCTACCTCACAGGGTTACAAGAATAAAATGGAAGAGGAAACACCATGCATGTCACCCTGAACTCCTTGGAGGAAAACACAGGATAAAACATGTGCCAGACAGAGCTAAACACAAATAAACCTCGGCTTTTTCTCTGGTGGTCATCTCAACTGCACCTCCCCAGTATGACAACTTAATTATATTGTTCAAAACACAACATGTCATATATACATCTCTTCCCATACACATGTATTTATTTTGAAGGAGACCTCTATGTGGGTTTAATGAGTGCCAGATGGTGATCTTATTGCTACCCATGTCCACCAGACAGCCTTCCTGATAACCAATCCCAAATGGGATTTTATAGTTCTTGACACAGCGTTGACTGCATTTATTATCTGAAAAATCTATTATATTTGTTCATTTCTTTTCTGTGTCACACTTTACACAAGTCTTTGAGAAAATTTATTTTGTGATTCAATGTATCAAGCTCATTCTGACGTATAATTCTCCCCTCTAAGGACTGTGGAATGCCCCTTAGTTTTGTCTGCTTTCTCTCAAGTTTTTATTTCAAATAGTGAACACCACTGGATCCAAGCCAAACGTTGCTATAGCACTACGTATTACATCCTTTCTGTTTGGCCACTTTTGCTTCGTTTAAATAAATGCTAGTGGGAAATATAAAAACTTGTAAGCCTTAAAAACTTAAACATCTCTCTTTGTCTGCAGAATAGCATTTCCCAGAGACCTTTTGATCATGCAAATTTAAGAGAGCTGAATTTCACCCTTGGTTCCATATTCCTTATGCTAATGTTAGTTGTGAATATACACGGAAAATTAATCAAGAATCAAGTCCAAATCTGAATTCCACCCCTTTTCTTTTCAAGCATGAAAGGAAGGTATCATTAATACAAACTCAGGGTTCCCTAGAAATCAATAATTATTAGTATTACGCTTGGAAAATTTCACAATTCACCAAGCACCATATTCACTACTTTAGTTGGTCCTTTTTTAGTTATTACTATCAAGACAGTTTTATTAAGAACACCTGCTTGATAGGGACAAACCACTCTGACTGTTTGCCCCATCAAAGCATTAGACTGGCTACAATAAACTCTACTAGAGGTGAAAGAGGATATCCCCTTTGACCACCAAAAAGGCTATTCTGGGGATCACAGTATCTGCATGGACAAAAGCAATGTGGGATGGAGACTCTAATGGAGAGGACAGGATAAGACTGAGATAAAACAACAATATTCTGGATCCAACCCATTGTTCATGGCTTAGTCTTAGTGCACTACTACAGTCTTGGCCCATCTACACAGCTTCCCAATTTGCTTCCAAGCCCAATTCAAGGTGCTGGCATTGCCCTTTAAAGCCCTATATAAATTGGGACCACCAGCATACCTACTTCCATATTATTATTTATTTGTCATATGGCACATGTGTAATATAGCCAGGAGATCCTAAAATTGTTTGGCAGTTAGGCAAAAGATGTTCGGAGGTGGTCTGTCACTGCCCAACCCCACATCATGACCCTGGTATCCCTTGGAGGTTGCCCTTTCAAGTACTAGCCAGGGCCAACCCTGCTTAGCTTCTGAGATCTGACAGGACTGGACTCACATGGGCTATCCCAGTCATATGAACCTACCTGACTATCAAGGTTATCTTCCAAGATCCAGTTCAGGTGGCCCTGCCTTCTGAGATGAGATGTGTACAACCTGAGAGAGGGCCATCGCAGCCATGCTATAAAAACTATGGAACTCTCCACAGAACTATTAGTCTGTCCCCTTTTGTCACTGTCTTCCACTAGCTGATGATTTTTTTTGTGTTGTCTGGCATTCCCTGAATGATCTTTCCTTCCTGCTCTATGTTTTCATTACTGTTTTATGTGCTTGTAATATAAATTTCAGTTTGGGTTTTTATGAAATTTTAATTTTTTTTCATTTTAACTCTTAGCTACTGTGGTTGCCCTAACTGAGCAAGAAGATGGGATACCAATCTTGTAAATCAAGACAAAACTGTGTAAATCATGAGGTGGGCCAAAAGAACATGGCAAATTAATTGAAACCTTTGGAGCATGCAGATCAGGTCCACACAAGGAACAATTAAAATAATTTTGACATCCAGCATTGCAATGAAATTCAATAAACGAGATTACCTGTGGGACTTCAACAGCAGTCATGGAAAAAACATGGAGGCAGAAAATTTTGGAACCGTTGTATCCCACCACAAAGCCCTGAAGTTTCTGCTGATGAACCGGAAAGCTGCTCGCTTTGATGTTGAGATATCCCCCTCCAGAGAAGCAAAGCATATCCTCACACTGTGTGTTCCAAGCCACACTATTAGCATTGGGTTCCTAATGGGCACATGGAAGAGATTATTGAGCTAATGTGCAATAAATAATTAACTGCATTGTTATAAGTAGTGGAGAGTCTTTATTTTGGCAAAGTGATTGTGTTGGAGTCAAAAGTACATGTGTGTATGGTTTATGCTGGTGTTTAGAAAGGCATAGCTCTTAATTAAATGCTTACTGAACAGTAATAAATTTGTTTGCCACGAACACAGCTTATTTGATACTTCCGCTTAAGCCTCAGTGAACTAATGGTAACTAGCCAGGGGATAAGTTCAAGAACTTATCCTTGGTATTTCTATAAGATTGCCACAGTAGTTTATCTGGTTACTGCCTACTTAGAACAATGATAAATTGTTCCCTAACAATATTCTTTTCAGTATTTGAATCTGGCATGAAAACGTCTTCTAAAACATATTTAGTTGTACACCTGCTTGGCCTAAGTGAAATATGTTACTAGTATACCAAATTTTTACTTTACATGAAGACTATAGACAGCAGTTGATCTGAATACTACAAGATTCCCCATTTCCCCTGGCACTTTCTACAACAGGCTAGTGCTGCTCTCAAAAGTAGAGTCAGATGCCTCTTCCCCAACTTCCAAATTTTAACCCAATTTTCCGCAACCCCTTGCTTATATAGCAATACTGAGCTCAGAGGAGGAAGTCAGCATAGACAGACCAGAGGCAGCACAAGCTGACAAACAAGAGGAGGAGGTGCAAATATGCCAAGATGTACAGCCAAGAGCTTGTACAGAGTCACCTCCATCCCCAGCTCTGATCCAGCAAATGAAAGCCAGCTGCCTGTTTCTAGCCCTCCAGGATCGCCTGCACCATTATATCCTGCTTGAAGGAGTCTCAAAGCAGCTTACAATCGCCTCCCCTTCCTCTCCCCACCACAAACACCCTGTGAGGTACGTGAGGCTGAGAGCTCTGACAGGACTGCTTGGTCAGAACAGCCCAAGGTCACCCAGCTGGCTGCATGTAGAGGTACCAGGAATCAAACCCAGCTTGTCAGATTAGAAGCTGCCCATCATACAAGAGGCAATGGTTCCTAATTTAATTTTACCTGGCTAAAGGTGTGTGTGCAAATGTTGAGTATACACATGTAGGCAACAGTGAATAAAGTCCATGTGCAAAAATTCACAAGTCACAATGAATGTGCATAGACAGGGCCAGAAGGCATAATCATATTCATCCCCATGAGCATTTGCTCTCTCTGGGCAATACCTTCTCAACAGTGCTCTATCTGGAATGTCAAATGATACTTACTCTCTGGTTTGTCATGTCTACAGCTAGATGCCAGTTCCCACCAGATGTCCAAGCCCTCCCACAGATCTTGGGAGAAGGTTCCTTTCCTGCTCATTTGGGAAGCCATTTTGGTTATCTTTTCTCCAGAACACAGGGCGACAAAGGAGCAGCCACGCCTTTTCACACTCCAGCAGGGAGGAAAGAATTATATACAGAACCAATTTACCTCACAGAACCCTTTGCAACCCTTGTGGGAAGGAAAACAATGGAGGGGGAGTGAGATTTTTTGTTGTTTATTCCACTCACTTGGAAAAGCAACTCTTTGGTGTTGATATCGTACACAAGGCAGGTGTCGTTTTCATCAACCACTGCCAGCTTGTTCCGGGACGCGCTCATGTCCAAACAGCGCACAGCTGAGGCCTGCTTCAGCAGCACAATCACAAAAGGGTTGTCCACAAATATCTTCAGAATCTGGTCACAGTTAAATTTTAGAAAGTTAGGTCATGGACTTATTAAAAACAGAACTACTGCCATTTGCTAACTTGATGCGCTAGAGCAGATGGATGCTTTAAGGAACGGAAGCCCAGTGAAGATGGCAAATTTAAAAGCAGTTTATGTGCTCTGCTCCCAATTACATCCCTGAAAACAATTACAAATAATATAAGTTAAAAAAAACAGGGTAAGGTGGTGATGATGAGAGGTGGCTCTGTAAAAACTAGGAGCAAATTTTAATTCCGTGTCTTCCCCTAAAGTATTGAACTGTGCCATTTCAAAAAACCCTGTGATGACTTGATCCAGGGAACTATTTTGTAGAATTTGCCCCACAAAACACACTTTCTATATAGTGCATCACTCGGTCTTACTGAAGCTTTTTCTTACAAGTTTCCTACACGTCATCTGTCATCAATCCCAATTTTCATGAAAGGAAAGCAGTTGCAAAGGGGGCTGCAGATTTACTTCAGAGAACCAAGTATTCTGAATATACATTTTTTTTGGTTCCTATTAAAAACAGAACCTGAAAGCCAATTTCCCAGTTATAGCAGCCAGAACAATAAGAAGGAAATGCAACCGATGGTGCCTTCATGCAAACTTGTGCCTGAACATCCAAGATCCTGCGTTGAGCAGGGAGTTAGACTAGATGGCCTGTATGGCCCCTTCCAACTCTATGATTCTATGATTACGATCTGTATGGGCAGCCCGGTTGACCCAGCCACCTTTTCTGTAGTGGCACCACAACTGAGGAATGATCTCAATAGTCACTATTTGCCTGGTGCCTTCTCTAAGTTGCATGTATTATATGAAACTGTTATGGTCTCAGGCGTTCAATCATTCTCCTCAACAACTGGCATCCGGTATTTTTGTTTTAAAATACTGACTGTTTCACATTGTTTGGGCTCTTTCCCACTTTTGCTTATTTTTAAAGTCTATCAGATCTGTTTCACTTTTATCCTGTCCTCCCTCCAAAGAGTTAGACTAAGCTCATTTAACCTTCGCACCAACTCCTGAGCGAGAGTGACTGCCTCAAGGTTGCCCAGTTGCCTTCATGGCTGAATGGGGATTTGAAACTGGCCCTCCCTAGTCCTATCTCAGTAAGCCAACACAGCCCTGATTGTAGTCTACCACACTTAACCATCTGGATTTTAAAAGATGTTGGCGGATGGTTCTATTATTCACTATTAGCCATGTCAGACTGATTGTCAATTGCTGGGGAACCATCAGCAGGGAAAGACTGTTGTTTGAAGACACTGCTTGGGAACTTTCTTTTGGCACCTGACTAATCATTGCAGGAAACAGGATACTGGAGTAAAAGGACCATTGATTTGATCCGGCAGGTTACTTCAATGTTTTTATTTGGGACTAAAACAGCAGTGCAATCCTATGCAAAGTTGCCCAGCTGAAGCACAATGAAATGAATGTGTTGCAATGGAGTACCTATGCTGACCAGGCAGTATAAAATTATGGTATTAAATTTATTTTAAAAATGTATTTGTATAAGATTTAGTTCTTTAATAAAGGTTCTTTTTGATAATTGTTTTAATGCCAATACTAAAAGAACCGATGGATGAAAAGTAGCAAAAATAATTATTTAAATAAAGAGGACAGTCCAATGTCATTTATATTTTGACTCAGACCCCAAGGCATGAAGTTTATTATCTCATTAACAGATACAAGTCAAAATATCTTCTACTACAAAGGACTTTACCATATAAGCTTACCTGGCCATTCTTTAAACCCACTAGAAGTCCTTCTCTGCCTGGAGGTCCACCAATGACTTTTATGTAACGAATAAGAGACTCCATTAGCCATTCTCTCTCTTTAACTCCACTGAATGAAAGGCACTGAAGTCTTTTCTCCTAAGAAGGGGGACGGATGGGAAGATATCATATTCTGGAAAAAGCAAGATCTCTTTGCCCAAGAGAGAGGCACATATAGGCAACTTTAATTCTTTGTGTCCATTGTATAGACATCCATTTGACTCCACACTTTCACTGGTTTACACAATAAAACATTGAAACTGATATCAAAGTTGTACCATAACCAACCCCCCCCCAAAAAAATCTGAAAGCATCTTATAGGATCCTTCACCACAAATAGTTAAAATCATACTTCATATACTAATGTCCTTGAGCAGGGTAGTCAACCTGTGGTCCTCCAGATGTTCATGGACTACAATTCCCATGAGCCCCTGCCAGCAAACAATGGCAGGGGCTCATGGGAATTGTAGTCCATGGACATCTGGAGGACCACAGGTTGACTACCCCTGTCCTAGAGTATATCACTGCAAAACAGCAACCACCAAACATACGAAGAAGTACTATAATGTGTATTGCGTGGGTCTCAAACTTCAATAAGTGAAGAAACAAACCAAGCCCAACCAAATATTTCAAAAAACAGATAGGTGATCTGTTGGTGGAATTTTATTTTCATTCTGAAATCAAGCAAATAAAAGGGAAAATGATGCAAGCTTTACAAAGCCAGGGAATCGAATGAAACCAAATATCCTTGAAATTGTTTATCATGTTTTGAGGGGGGAAACCCTGTATCCTTGTTAAGTAAAAAGAACATCAGAATCGACCTGAGACCATGGAGGGTACTAGCCAGTCTGAGTGGACAATATTGACTATGACAGATCAATAGTCAGAGTTTGTATACAGCAATTTGTTCATTTTCAGATTCAATTGGGCAGTGCTTACCTGGCATAAGATAATATGATCTGAGCACACAACCAGTAAGTTACATTCGAATTTTTTCATTATCTTTTCCTTCACACGGTAACACATATCTGAGGAATCGTCAGAATATAGTTCATAAATCTGGATTTTCTCTGGCAACTGGATTGCTAATCTGTTTTTGTAGATTGCAATTTTCTTTACAAGCTCTCGGCATTTTATTCTAACTGGAAAGAAAGAACAAGAGTAAAATGAGTTGCTAAATCAAAAAATCAAAGTGCATTAGACTTGAGATGATTTTAATCTAGGTTCACACAAAAGTACAGACCATCGGTGCTGGTCACATGTAAGTAGACGCTACTTCAGAACTAGCTACAGTTCATAAAACTTTGCCAGGTGTGAGGCTTGGGAAGGGAGCCTTGAGTCCCTCTCTATACCCTCCTCAGCTCATCCCATTCCCATGTGCACCATGGCCAGGCCTCCCCCCCCTTTCTGTTCTACTACCACCTCTCCACCCCTTCCTATCTCCCCATTCCTTCCTCCAGCATTCCTTTTGACAGATGCAAATAGAGATAGCCACAGTAAGGCCGCCATCATTAACTATCAAGAATACTAACTAATCTTCAAGTGATAGGGTCATAATGAGCACACAGTACCACAATCACTTTTTGAATGAAAAAGGAGGAAAAGTGTGGTATAAAAGAAGAGTTGGTTCTTATATGCCCCTTTTCTCTCCCTGAAGGAGTCTCAAAGTGGCTTACAATCGCCTTCCCTTTCCTCTCCCTATAACAGGCACCCTGTGAGGTGGGTGAGGCTGAGAGAGCCCTGATATTACTGCACAGTCAGTGGTGTATTAGTGCTGTGTCGAGCCCAAGGTCACCCAGCTGGCTCCATGTAGGGGAGCATAGAATCAAACCCGGCTTGCCAGTTTAGAAGTCCACGCTCCTAACCACTACACTAAGCTGGTAGGTGAACAGAACTAAAAAGATACCATACAGATAAAAATAATATACAATTTTAAAAAATTAAGTGGATTCATTGTTGTAACTTAGAATTCATTATGGTTCCTGGGTTTGGGACATCTAAGTTGATTCAAGCATGGAAAACAACATTGGCTATAACATCCCTGTGAGCAAAGATGTTGTAGATATTTGATTTTACCTCACTGATTACAGTCAGGGGCCCTGATTCTGGTAACTGGGATAGAGGAAAGATGGGTGACCGCTATCTTTCTGAACCACCATCAAGCTACTCAGATTAGAGTCAGTGCTCCTACATTATCATTTCTCCCACACTGGGTGCTTTGGGCAGTTATGGAATACAATGTGGTGCTTTAAGTCAGTGGTCCCCAACCCCCAATCCGGGAACCGGTACCGATCCGTAGATCAGTTGGTACCGGGCCGCGGCTCCTCCTCGTTCTCCTCCCCGGCTGCTGTCTGGGGGCTGCCCTGCCACTCGGCCACCGGCTCATCTTTGGTGCTCTCCAGTGGCCACCATGGCTGGGGCTCCCCCTCGGCATGGCACTGTGCAGCTGCTGATGGCAGCACCCCCCAGCAGGTGACGGGAAGTCAGGGGCGCTAGCAGGAAAGCAAGTGGAGCAGGGGCTCAGGTGGCGACGTCCCTCAGCAAAAGACTACCCCCCCCCCCAGGGCCTCAGTAAAATTGTCAAGCATTGACCTGTCCCCGATGATAAAAAGGTTGGGGACCACTGATTTAAGTAACACCACAATGTACATCAGCAACTAACTCTTAATGGTCTTGAACCCTATCCATACCCTTTCACAGCTGTTTCCTACAACTTACTAATTCTAGTACAGTTCACTTCCATATTGATCACACATTCTTGAAACTTCTGGTCAACCAATGTCAAGGACAGCATATGCCTTTTAGTATACTGTAGAAATTATGACATTATATATTTCAATAAGCCAGCAAGTGGTGTGAAGATGCAACGCAAATTGTAGACCTACACACCGCTCCCTCAGACAGAAATGAGAATTAGATGGCACAAACAAGGTAAGTTTGCCAAATAAAAGCATTTGATACAGCTGCTGTTCACAAAAACAAGTAATCAGTGTCAGTAAAAATTATAAAGCTGATGAGCGCTCTGCCACCTTTTTGCTCGGTGATCAGGTGCTGGACAATAACATCAGTCATGCTATCCCTGAAAGCATAGCGATCCTTATACAGGCCATGGACTGTGCTGAAAATCAGCTGATAAAATGAAATGGTCCCATCTTGGCTCCCTACTGCCTGCAGAAAAGTCAACAACAACAAAAGATTAGGAAAATATCATTTGGGCACCTGCACTGTAACGTGCCAAAAGCAGAGAAAAGGGGGTAACAGCCTGACATTATATGACCTTTCATTAAATATATGTACCAATTAAAATGACTGAACTCTGTTTTTCCTACATACTGTCAGTCTCAACAGGAGAAAGGAGAAGGGGGAAAAGTAAGCAACATATTAGTTATTTAAATTCTGCTATTATATGCTTTAATGTACCTGTCAGCTAAATTTCCAATTAGCATTCCGCAGTCAAAGAAATGGTCCTAGGAATCAATGCATGGAGTTAATCTTAAACGCTAGATTATTCTTTCACTGCTATCTTCACAATGCAGACCTAATATATAGTCTCAAACTATTTGCAAGATAGACCCTACATATTTATATATCACAAATAATGCATTTTGCAATGGTTCTGACCAGATGATTACATGGCTCAAGTGCTAAATATGTTGTGGAATGTAGGTGAAATTAAGGACAGAAGAGACACATCAACGGGCAACTTTGACTGAAGGCTATAAAGCAGTGGTCCCCAACCTGCGGGTCGCGGCCCGGCTCCCTCTCCCAGCCCCCCCGCAGTAAAAAACTTCCCAGGCCGCAAGCTTGTGGCCCGGGAAGCTTCTTACTGCGGGAGGGCAGGGAGAGGGAATCAGGGCCGGCCGCGCCCATGCGGGCGCGGCCCGATGCGCGGGTGCGTCCCGCGGGTGCGGCCTGATGCATGGGCGCGGCCCGATGCGCGGGCGCGGGCGATGCGTGGGCGTCGCCCGCGGGCCGCGCCCCGATGCCCTGCCGGTCCCCAACCTCAGAAAGGTTGGGGACCACTGCTATAAAGGATCAGAAGTTGAAGGGGAGGGAAGCCATCCATGGCAGTGCTCGAAGTGTGAGCACCAAGATCAGTCCCACAGTGGGAAGGGTACTTGGAGCCATGTAACAGTCACCAGCAGACTGAAAGGAAAAGCAAGACATGGGACCTACCCTGCCACTGCCACACAACTCAGTTCTACAGGAATGATATATCTCCCTAAACCCTAAAATTCACACCTTGCTTTAAATATTGACATGACTAGGCGATTGTAAGCCACTTTGATACTCCTTCTGGTAGAGAAAAGCAGCATATAAGAACCAACTCTTCTTCTGCACAACCAGAAATCCATTAACTACTTGCAGCTCCTTGCTCAACTGGTCTCTACATGTGCTGCTCTTAAAACTATGAGAACTCATTCCTGCATCAATGGTTTTGTAGTGTTATCAGTAGGTGGGATTTTGGCTTAAACTCAACATTTGAGTTCTTCTATCCTTGGGGCAACAGAATCATAGACCTGAGGTAGAACAGGCTGCATATACAAAACACCTTTACATAATTACCACATAATTGGAATCCGGCTTAGCTTTACACGTCCACACCCAGCTGCTCTGTTCTCCTATGGTGCCAAGGCGTACCCCATCCTTTGTATATAGAGAAACTTGTTTGTCTGAGCCTCCAAGTAAGATGTATTCTCCTTTTGAGAAATAGCTAACACAGCAAGGGTCAAAGTTCAGGACTCTATCCTTTCCAATCTATAAGGATAGGGTAGGAAAAAAATTAAATAAGGAAAAATTGATAAAATATTTAGAAATTACACCGTAACCACCTAAGTGTTCTTATATTTGATGTGTCAGAGAGTTATGCTTGATCTACCAGAACTTTCTTCCCACAATTAATGTCTGTAGGCCAACTGCTCACTGCTGAGGCCCAGCAACACCTGATTAGTCTTCTGCCATTTCTGTTCCTCAAGCCAGTGGAGGATTATCCCAACCAGTAGCAGACTGGAAAATTGGCAGGCAGAAAAACTCAATGCAGTTGTAAAGTTACTGTAAACTGTATGAGAGAAACAGCCTGGTTTGAATGGACTAAGGATCAAGGGGACAATCCTTATCTCCTCAGAAATTTCCAAATCACAACCATGAACTCCTTGAACTCTTCCATACATGTTTGAAGGTAAATTCTGTGCCAGTCGTATACTCTCAGTGAAACCCACAATAAACAAACAAACAAACAAATGTTATTGTAAGGATAAAATGGAAAGGAGAATGTCGTACACTGTGGCATAAATTGAGTAGATAAATACTATAAAAGATTAATAAAATAGGTCTGTTTTTGAGACTTGAGGACTGGATAAGGAGAACTTTCAAAAGTCAACTCAACATTTCCCTAAAGACAGGAAAAGAAACAGGTGTACTTCCCACCACTGAACTTACTTGCTTGCTACTGAGCTGATAAAAGGAAAGTCTTTGTCCCCAATCTGCCACAGCTAAGATGTCATTGTGTTCATCTCTACCAAGCACAAAAGGAGAAGCCAATTAAGAAATGTAGCAAACAATTCTAAGAAGATAAGCACCAGATCGCCGTTGGAATTGTCTCTACTACGATGACATATATCAGTCGCAATATTATCACCAAGATTTCACGGGATGCATCAAATTTGACTTGTGCTCACTAGAGATTTACAGCAAAATATTTTCTGAAAGAAGATGTAGTGTTCCTGAACCTTCAAAAGGTTCCTCAATGTTTTGTTCTAGATTTTTCAGAGGCTGCAGTTTGATTGGAAAACAGATACAAAACTTGAAACAGCAGATAAACTCGATCCAGCATGGTCCCATTACAGAAAACATGGGTGAAATTTTACCAGGTCCACAGAAAATGGGTGTAATTTCACCAATCTATGGAAAATGCATGGCCAAGTATGAAATGTGGCCTATCTTCAGTCACCCACTACTACTACTACATAGCAAGTGTTCACAACTCAAATTCTTCTTCAGAGATACATAATCCCTCCATGACATAAGAGGAAGATCTATCCCTTTTCCCTATAGCACATTCTGTCCAACTGACTAAGATTTCTTTGCAGTTCTATCGTCTATCAGATTTCCATCCTGCTTTGTATAAAATATTTTCATGAACTTTATACTTATCTCCCCTCCACAAGCCCACAAATCATAATAAAATGCATTGTAAAATCTTAAGTATACCTCTCATCCTACAATCTACAGAGCAATCCCTCTCAGAATTCTGATAGTTATAATATAGTATTGTTAATTAAAAAGTATTTCATTAACTGTACTTCATTAACAGTACTGTATTTAGATCAACTGGAGTAATAAGTTGTCTGTACCCAATTAGCTGAAGAAATTAATACCAGGGTTAGCCTGTATTCCTTTTCTTTCAGAAAACTCCCTGGAACACAAAAGAGTTCCTCAGACAACACAAATATTATTTTATTCATTAAAAAAAAATAATGCATTTAACTCTGTGTACTAACCAGTGTTGTTAGGCCACCAGAATGTCATCCCACTAGGGCCAAACCAAGCTGCATCAACACTGCTTAATTTGCTAAATAGATTTTTGAAGCTTTATGAACACATAGTGTTAAACATCAAGGTTTGGTAACAACATTAAAATGTCAACTGTGGTCCCACAGGATGGTCAGTTCAGGATTGCCCTATAAAGTGCTTGATGGGCCTGTCTGTCTGGGGGGTACTGGGGGCCCAGTAGATGTTATTGATTCAGCTGACCTCAACTAAATGCCTGGCGGAAGAGCTCCATTTTGCAGGCCCTGCAGAACTGTGTTAGCTCTGCCAGGCCCTGATCTCTTCTGGGAGCTCATTCCACCAGGTAGGGGCCAGGATAGAGAAAAATCTCACCCTGGTTGAGGTCAGACATGCTTCCTTGGGATGGTAATACAAATTAGCGATGAAGTAAGCAATCTAGGGCAGCAGTTCTCAAACTTCAGCAAACTAAGGACCCCTATTATGTTTTTTAAATGTTCATGGACCCCCTAACCCCTTCCCTCCTCCTCTACTAGCATATTCCACAAACAAAAAAAAACCCTTTTCAAAGTACAGATGTCAAACTGGGCCATAACACAGAAGACCTTGACCCAAGTTCTAATTAATTTCACCCCTTTCTGGAAAAAGACTTTTCAACAGAATAAGCAAGAAATATCATTCTTAGTTAATAACTTTGCTACAAAGGTCAGCTGAACAGGGTAGGCAGGAACCTTGGGGGGAAAAAACTTTCAGAGCTGTTCACAGAAATACAAATAGGCCAGCATCATTCAAAACTTGAACTTTCAGTGTTCAACTGAAAACCACCATAGGCTATAATTGCCTGTGGTCAGAGTGCTGCCTTCTTTTTGATGAAATTTTTGCATGAGAAATCAGAATGAAAATCAGTTCAATTTCATATCAGAAAAAACTAACATAACCACATTAGGGCTTGAACAATGCCTCATTGGTGCTATCCAACCAATTAGTTTCTAGGCTGAAGTTACTGATACCTAGAAACTAAATCAGCCTATTTTCTGACTAGTCCCACTGAGGTGATCTGGAAGTTAGGTGTCAGCAGCTCAGTAAGCCTTCATCCTTCAAAAAGAGAGGGAAAGATTCTGTCCCCTCAAGGCAGAAAGGCACCAATCCCATTCCTAGAAAACAGAGAGGACTGTTCTTATGGTAGCCAGATGGGTATGAGGGCAGGCTCACCTTGGTCATCTGCAAAAGGATTCAGGGACCCCCTGGAGTAACCCTCTAGATCTCTAGAAGCCCCCGGACCGCAGTTTGAGAAACACTGACAGAGTGCTGAAATATATATTAATTCTGAGAGAATATAGCTTTATTTCCTGGAGGTTTCACTCACGAGCTGGCATCCCTAGGGCTCTCTTCTTCCTCATGCTCTTCTTCTTCTGCCTCACTACCCTGACTACTGCACGTGACGGACTTCAGAACTGGTATCTCCTCTAAGCAGTTATGAACTGACTCCTCCTCTTCTTCATTTTCTCTAGCAGTCCAGAGATTCTCCCATCGACTGTAAATACCAATTGATCATTCACATTTCCTATTACTACAACAGAACTTGGATTTCAAAACACTTTAGTCAGAGATTAACATTTTGAGCATTAAAAGACTTTGTGCAGATAAATACATTTGTTCTTTGTCCATGAGGTTACAAAAGGTGGTGCTTTTTCTAGTGTTTATTTGTAAGGCTTAGGGAGGAAAAGTTGGTCTTTGGAATATAGCAGGTTAAAGTTGACAAAGAATAACACAAAAATGTCAACTGCCACTCCTCAAACTGCATACACAAGGAAATGTTTGGCTAGAGGCAGATGTTGCTTTACACATGGTATGTTTATTAAATGCATTTGCTTTCCATTGCACCCCCAACTCCAGTCTGCAGCCCTGCCTGCCTGTACACCAGCATGTGCAAGCCCTGCCCCTAGCTGGAGTAACCCAAGAGAGAATAGAAGATTAACTATGCTTACTCAGAATCAACTCTAAGCCCTCCTTGCAGGCCACTGACAAATATAACCACCACTCTGGAAACACAGATCTCTCAGTGCAATCCATTATGGTAGTAAGACTTATTTGCAGCTCTGTTAACTGGAAACTACACTGTTACTCTCACCTACTTCTTTCACTTTCTTGGACTCTAAGCCAGACAGGCAGGCAAGCACCAGAATAATGGATATGCCTTAGTCACAGTGGTAATAGTTCAATTTGGATCAGGTTTCAGTTGGTTGTTATCTAACTGCACATCCCTATGTATCTACAAGACTTCCTCATCTCTGGGATTAACTAAGAGTACACCCTGACATTTCTGTGAAGAAATATAGGTAAACATAGAGGCACTTTTGGCAGCTATCTAATAAACTACATTAGTTCTATTGCCACAGAAAGTCATCGAAGCTCAAACATCTTTCAGAAGTATTGCATGATCATTGGGATGACTTTCCAGTTAAGTTGATAAAGAGCTTAACGTTTTAGCATTATGTCTTTCAGTAACGTTCATTTATTTTAGGTGGGATATTTTGGATTTCCTTTTAATTAAATATTATTGCTCTCCCCCAGCCTTTGCAATTCAACCAAAAGGCTCCAAAGCATTTTATTAAGAGTCTCACAAACACTGGAGAACTTCTCTTTCTATTTGGGCATGAATAGTCATGATTCTAGTCACCAATACCCCTATTCCTTGGGAATTTCAAAATGTATTGATAGTAAAATATAAGTATTAACTCAGTGTTTCAAGTTCCTTTCATATCCTAATTTTTTTTTGTTTTAAGCTAAAATGAAATCAGCATTAGACACCAGTAGAGACACCAAAAAAGGCGACAATATAGGGGCATGGGAACTGTTGGAGAAAGTATAATTCTATAAAATAGGAGCTAGATAAATGTCTGTACTATATGTAGCCCAGCTACTAGAAAAATACATCACTACAGTATTCCATCTCAATTAGTGAACTACAAAAATTGACCACTTTGACATCTTTTAAAGCAGATGATACGCTATGAAACAGTTAAGATATCAAATGTCCTACAGCATCTCAAAAGATTAACTTTCTGGATCAAATGTTTGGATATTTCAGTGAACATGAAAGAGCTCCATGATCAGTTGTGAGCAATCATTCCTATGCTTTCAATGTAATCAGCCACACTGAGACATGCACTTGACCAGATGTATAAAAAAAATCTGCCTTCCCTATGTGAAAAAGAAAGTCTTTCATGCTTTGCTAATTCTCAGAAAATGCACAAAGGATACAAGGTAATGCTAAAAGCAATTTTGGACACCTCAGCTATTCAGTCATATCTCTTAGGAACATAAAGGTATTTTCATTATTAACCCGTTAGAAACACCAAGATTATTCCCTTTCACACATATGCACAAATATGGGAGTTAATAAGCGAAAAATAGGCTTCCTTCTTCTGCTTCTTTCATGGCTGCCAATCTAGAGGAAAGGCATCTGCTCTCAGGAATTAAATCCAGATTTGCTAAACTGAGCAGAAAATCAAGGATACAAGCCTTAGAAGTGTACACAGCAGGATACAAAAGCACCTACTGATGCCAATAAAGACTTTAGAGGCCTCCTAATGTCTGTAATGGCACATGTTGTCTAGAAACTAAAAGATGTTTACCTTGATGGGTTCCAGCAAATAGACCATATTGGAGATAAAGAGCCACCTGGCCGTTCAATTTTTACTTTCTCTTCACCATTTTTATTTCTTATACTAACGACACCATTGAACATCCCCAAAGCAAGGTACTGTCCATCATTTGTCCAACTGTAAAAGATGGGAGGGGGGAAGGAAAACCAGCATTATACAGCAGGCTGGGAGAAAATGTACATCATCTTGCCTATACAGGCCTACTGGAATGGAATGTTCCACCTGAAGAAGGGCATAAAAGACTCCAAGAAAGGGCGGGTGGAGAGCCATTCTTTTCACACTGCTGTTTATCACACAGACATATGTAGTTCATAAATGTTTATTTCAACTTAGTAAATTGTATCAACATTATTAAATGTTTAAACCGTTAAGTATATAACCATTTACCGTCAACTGTTGCTTGGCTGATTGGCCAGCCTGGCAATTGTCTTGTGAGGGATCTAGTGGGCGTATCTGGTGGGGAGGAATTCTGGGGGGCCCAGCAGACGTTATCAGCTCACTGGCCCCAACCAAAAGCTTAGCAGAAGAGCTCTGTTTTGCAGGTCCTGCAAAACTGTGCTATATGGAGTAGTGGCACAAGGAAGATGTTTGTTTAATCTAGTCAACAATTCCTGCAAGTCTTCCATAAAAGGCTGAATTCTTATCCAGGGTGGGTGGGGAGGGATTCTACAAATTCCTGACAGACGGCAGGATCCAGGTCATCACAGGCAGAAGAATCTTGCAGAATGGGACTTTCTCACCTCCCCCCCCCTTCTTGTTTCAGAAAACTGACCATGTCCCCCAAATTCTACTTCTTGTGGAGGAATGTCAAAGGACCCTAAGAAATACCTAGGTGGCAGAGTCTGCAATAGGGAAGAATCAATTAGAAGCTGCAGTCCTCCTCAGCTAATGGAAGTGCTACTACACAGCCAGAACAGTATCTTTTGCTCTAATTTGGATTCCATTTCATGATCTACAAACTCATAACAGCGGCCACTTTTTTACTGCTGTATAATTGGCCTATGCTATTGCACTTACATATGAGTTTGCAATTTTACTGTGCTTTTCAATGTTCAGACACTGGTATGGAAAGGGGATTCAAATGCATTTCATAAAATAATAAATATTTATAATTTGCAAAAATAAAACTGTTATATTTCAGTGGTACATTTACATACCTACAACAGGTGATCTTACTACTTGCTTTATGTTTGGAGACTGACTTCTGCTCCGGAGACCACAGACCTTAAAAATGCAACAAAACTGTAGTGAGATGAGGCCAACCAATTTCATTAGTTTACTGAGCATTTACATTTTGCAAAGTGATGTGAAAGATAACAATTTCTAAAGAATAGCAAAATCTTCACTACTCCATTCTCCTTTCTTTATCACATCCATTATCTGTTTCTATACATTATTATTATTATCATCATTATTATCATTATTATTATCATTATTTATTAAATTTTTATCCCACTGTTCCCAGACAAGCTTGTTCATGGCAGCTTACAATGTTAAGAACATAACCTCATAAATACAAGCTAAAAACCAGATAAAACAGAAAAACAAACATTAATCCAAAAGATGGAGGTCAGATAATCCTAAACCCCTATTCCTCCGATTCCTTCTATTCCTGGCTGTGTCCATCTGATGTAAGTCTGGGGGCGATGGTCCAGATTGTACAAGCATGGGGGAGGACCCGATCTTACTGTCTCAGGAACCTGATGCCAGGATCATACTCTTCCTGATTGGTATGGCAAGTCACAGAACTGAACCTTAAGAAATCAAAGATGGAAGACATACCAAAATCACTGGAGGAGCAAGATGCCAGCTGGTGCGTAACTGGGTTGTATGAGACACATTGTATGGAATCATTGTGCCTAGAATACATCAAAAGACAAAACTGAACCAAAACACTTAGCAAAGCAGCAGACTGAATCAATGAGGAACTTCAGACATTGCTTTAATAACATCCTGACAGTTAGAGCAATTTAATAACATCCTGACAGAGCAGTTTCTCAGTGGAACAGGCTTCCTCAGGAGGTAGTGGGTTCTCCATCTTTGGAAATTTTTTAACAGAGGCTGGATAGCCATCTAACGGAGAGACTGATTCTGTGAAGCCTTAAGGGGGTGGCAGGTCACATTGGATGAGTGATACGGTTGTGAGTGTCCTGCACAGTGCAGGGGGTTGGACTAGATGACCCATGAGGTCCCTTCCAACTCTATGATTCTATGATCCTTACCACACTGCCACAAGTTGAATTCGTCAAAACAAAGTTCATATACATTCTTACTAATTGTTAAAAGTGATTGTTCGACACATACAGCTTATGTAAAATTGGTATTGGTAAAACATGAGGCATTTGCTTACGTGTACTTCAGGATGCCTTCTAACTTTGACGTCCAGATGATTACAGTTTTGTCTGCAGACCCCGAAGCAAAACGCTTCCCTAAGAAATGTGGAAGCCCCCATGAGTAAGGAAATAGTTTTATTACTAATATATATATTAATCTCAAGAATGCAGAAACAGAAAAATGCTTTTTGCTGAACGCTGTTAGGTTAGCAATAAGCAGAACTCTCATGTCTGCAAAATGGTTTCCCATCTTCTGACAATACTTGAAGCTCTACTGTGATCTGTTGTTAATACTGTTAATCATTTCTTCTTCGATATTTAGAAAGATTAGGCTGTACATAAATGCATAATACTAGACCTATTTGGAAACTCATGCTGTGAAACATGAGCCCTGCATCAAATACTGACAAGCCAAAGAAATTTAGTAAATTCCAATTACCATCCTTTGCATAAGCCACACAGTATACCGTCTCCTTATGTCCCTTAAGAGGCTGTATTAATGTTCCATCTGTATCATACACCTGTACAAGTAAATAAAAAAAAGCAGACAGTAAGACTTCAGTGAACAAATCAGTAACATTAAGTTAACATTATAAAAACTCATAAATATATTCAAGCACAACACTCCTGCTGCTGGGGAATGAAATGGTTAGAGTGTGAAGGTAGGATCTGGGAGCCCCTGGTTTTAATTGCCACTCTGCCATGGAAGCTTACTGGGCGATCTTGGGTCAATCACACAATTTCACTCTATCTCCCAGGGTTGTTGTGTGGTTTAAACAGAGGTCAGGAGAATGACATATGCTGCTTTAAGTCCCAACTGGAGAGGAAGGCAGGGGATAAGCAAAGTAAATAATAGTTAAAAAAAGAAACTGATTTTTTTTCAATGGCACTTGCATCCAGGTTTACATGTTTAGGATTCCAGCATGCCATTTGTACTATTCTTCACACAATCTCTCATAAAGAATGAGGGGAAAATATCTTTTTTTTTTTTAATAAGATTTTTATTTTTGTTTTCCAAGATTAAAGATAATAAAATACAGGCAATCTACATTGTTAATACAGAAAAAGAAAGGTTATGCTCTTCATTTGATACATTTAGTCCCCCGTTTCAATCCCCTTTTGTAATATTTAACGATAATACAATGCAAATAATCTACATTATTGATACAGAAAGAAAAAGATTATGCTCTTCGTTTGACACACTTGATACCCCGTTTCAATCCCCTTTTAACTTATTTTCTTGGGTAGATCAGATAAGAGCCCCATTGTTCTTGACAAGCCTCTTCTCTTCATTTAAATTATAAGACTCCACATGGCTACAATATTATAGACTTTTACCCAAAGCTTATAAACTTTTTCACCTTTCCACCACATTTAAAAAGAGAAGTTTCAACATTTGTTTGCATAGTTTTTAACACTTTTAACAATCATGAACAATTTGTACTTAACGTGGTCTCAGAGCCATCCTCATTTCCACTAGGGAAAAGAAAACAAAAGAATAAAAGCCTACTTAATTGTATGGAAAAAGAAATATATATATATGTATAGGTTGTTAAGGTTGTAAGCTATATAAGTGTACATTATTAAATACAAAAAATGATAAGATAGAGTCTTCATTAGTTTGTAAAATAAGGTATTCGTTAGTTACATTTACACCTCCTCAGTTAGCTGCCTCCTGTTAGTTATGCTTTAAGTTTAAGCTGAGAGTCACTACAGAGATATGTTAATTCAAATTCAGCTTGCCTATACTGAAGAAAGCAGGAGGAGGCTTAAGGGGGTCTCATATCGAGGCCTGCCGCATCTTGTTGTTCCCACTGACCCATGTTCGAGTGGAGTTGTAGTCTTTCCCTCGGAGTATACATCGGTGAATCTTGAAACAGTTGTACCTCCTGGGCTCCAATATTGGTACAGTTTTTTTCCCAAGAAGCTCCTTTCAGTCGATTACTTTCACAGCAGATCCATATATCTTTTGATTGGTTCTTGTATACTGTTGCTTTGGAGTGGCTGTATGTCTTCTTGGGTAGGGAGTCCTTATCTAGGCTGCAAAGCTCCGGCATCCCCTTTTCCATCTCCATAGTTTCCAATTTCTCTTCTACTGGTAATTTTCCACCTTGTTTAGAGCTATCATCAGCCACTGTTATTGATTCATCATTCCTGTTGGAGACTTCTTCCTTGCCGCCCTTGAACTCCTTGAGCATATCTTCACCTTGTTTAGAGCTATCATCAGCCACTGTTATTGATTTATCATTCCTGTTAGAGATTTCTTCCTTACCACCCTTGAACTCCTTGAGCATATCTTTAAGCAAGCCATCTATATGTGCTTTCAGGTCTTCTGTCTGTAGTTCCAGTAGATAAGCAAATCTCTTTAGCATGGACATTTTGTAGGCAATTTTGCATATAACCAGTAGAGGTCCTACGGTGTCCAAACGAAGAGCAACAGTCTATTTTGATATTAAAGTAATGTCTAACCAGCTGTCGTCCGTCGCTTTAATGACCTGTTGAAGCTTTTCCGAGCCAGTTCTCGTTCTGGCAAGCAGCTCTCGCGAGATTCTTGTATCTATTTTTTCAATCTCCGATTTATAAGCAGTGGCGAGGGGATGTTCTGGCTACCTTAACTCCTTTCTTTACCTTCTCTCACTTATCTTCCTGTCTCTCTAGCTTGCTTAAGTTAAAGAAAGCAGCTTTGCACGCCGAGAGTTTGTTCCAGGAGAGAAGGTGCCGGGGGAAACCCCCACTCACTGTTTGTAGGCTCGAGCTGATGTCTGCCAGTTGTTTTCACTCCGGAGTTGTGATGAGTCAAAAGTCTTGCAAGGAGAATCCAATTAGCTTTGAAGATTAGAGTAAGAGCTGTGTAGATTGCAGAGTTGTAAGGAAAGATGAAAGTTTTAAAATGGCGAACGGCACTTACTGGACCCTGTGCACACTGAGCTTGCGTTCCAGGGAATATTAATTTCCCTGCGGAACAGAGAGGCCCCAGAGATTCACAAGGAATTCCTGAGTTGATGGTGGGTGGGTTTGCGTACCCAAAACCCGATTCTGTCAATCACAGCAGCGATTGACCCTCAGTGGAACAGGAGCTCGAAGTATTCGAGCTATCTAAGTGCCATAGCTCCGCCCATCGAGAGGGGAAAATATCTTGAAAGCATTCTCTCATCTACAAAAGAACAAGTTTTGCTTAGTTTCTAGAATCAAATCCTTAAAAAAAAGAAGAAGCACTTAAATCTGTACCAAGAAACAACAGGCAAGCTGAGAAAATAAAATGTATGCAACTCCAAAAAGGTAAATTAAGACTATTTGTTGTAAACGGTTCTTCATCTTTTTTAAACTCAATCTATGTGTTCCAATCAAAGATAAACAGGAAGAATACTCTCTTTAACAAAATATATTATTAAAAGTAAGGGTTTTTTATGATGCCAAGATTTACCACAGTGACATTATTTTAGACATTAAACAGGGAAGGGATGAAAGTTCTTTTGATATATTACCATACATGCTACGATGCCTATAGACAAAATGGGGGGGGGGGGGAGAGGGTCAGAACAACATACCAGTAATCTGTTTCCTGCAGCAATTATCAGTTGAGTTCCATCAGGCTTAAATGCTAGGTCATAAATGCTGTTTTAAAACAAAGGAAGTTAAAAAGTGAGACTCCATCTTTATCATCAACTTTTATTTACATAATAATATGGAACTCTCCGAGTATAAGACAAAATTCTACATAAAGTTCTGAAGAACTTGTCCGCATAGGTTCAGAAGTGATATTTATAGAACAGTTATCCATCTGTACAGCTCCACTATCCCATGATGTTCACAACGTATTTTATCTGCCATGTCATAACAAGGTTATGCAATTTATGTATGCCTTTATCAAAATGCTGATAATTACGTCACTTTAGAGAGCAAACCTAAACAGAACACTCATAATTATCCAGTGGGGCTTACTCTCACAAATATTTTGTTAAGATTGCACCATTAATAACTCACTTTAATTGGGTTAGGTGCTATATGTAGACACGGATGTGCAGACAAAAAACAAAAGTGTCCACAGCCTTAATATGCCAAGCTATTAGGCCCAGAACTCTCCCACAAAGTTAGTAATTTGTTTTACATACCCAGCTCAGTTTTTTCCTGCTCTACAAAACAAGGTAGTTCTATGGAATCATGGATATTAAACTGAATATAGGCATTATGTACTAGCAAGAACAGCCTTTCTCAACTTTTTTACCACCAAGAAACCCCTGAAACATTCTTCAGGCTTCGAGAAACCCCAGAAGTGGCATGATCATGCAGAATATGGTTGGGAAGCATAGCTGTGTACATGCCCACCCACAGGGACCCTCCCTTCCCACCCCTCCAGGCCCATCATTGGCCATGGGTTCATATGACCATATGATCATATCACCCAATACATGTTTAACAGATTTTATATAAAATCAGTCCCAGGGGGGGGTGTTCCCCAGCGATGGACATCATGATACAATATTCAAAAAGCTAATATTATGTGATAAAAAACTGATGCTTTGATAAAATTCGGGTTTCAGCAACCTATCAGGGAAGTCAACTGAAAGGCTGTTCAGACTGTAATTCTCTGCCCGCAGACTTGCTTCCTAGTAAAGATGCATAAATGCTGCGACTGATTGAAGGATGTTTCAATATTGAATAGGATGGGATTGCCTTCCAACAGTGTTTGGAAGAAAGTTCTTTTCAAATCCTCCACAGACATAAGGGGAACAGGACAGTAGGAGAAAGTTCCTCCTCTCCGACCTAGGTACATTCCTCGGACCTCCTTACATCTGACCAAGGATCTACCAAGGCTCGTACTGCCTATTCTGACAGGCAACCACTCTCCACAATGGTCTGTCACATCAGTTTCTGCCAAATAAAAGCCAATGACTGAGCCTGGTAGCTGCATACAACGCAGAATGTGCCCTCATGCAACTGTCCTTAGGGCTCGTTCCACATAATGACAACATATGAAAAAGTAGGGATGCTACTTACCACTGATCAGTTTTATCCTTCCAGGTCAATGCAGCTCGCATGCTGCCCCCTACCCCCTGGTCCCTCGCCCCCGCCTTGGAGAGTGGGGGGGGTAAGTCACCCCTTCCTTCCCCCTCCCCTTTAACGAGCTATTTTATCGCCCCTCCCCCACTCCGCCACCACTTTTATTTACATGGGACGCCACGCAGGGGGCCTAGGCAACGCGCATGCGCTCTCTCCCTTCCTAATCTCCGTCTTCTTGCGCGAGGAAATACCTAACAGGCATAGAGATGGAACAATGCTAGGGCAGCCTCAACTTCCGGTAGCGATGGAAAACAGCCTGTTGCTTGGCGTCTCTAGCGCGCATCGTGGCTTCTTTCTCCCACTTTCTTCCCCCCCCCCCTCTATATAAGCGGAAGAGTGGCAAGCCAGGTCAATTTTACAACGGAAGTGAGTACGAGGAATAGGGGGCTCCACGCGTACTCCTCCTATGGCGCTCTGCGCGCCGGCAACATATCTTAACTCTCGACTCTGGTGACCGCGTCGTGGGCGGTACGTGAAGAATGCGCCTGCGCATACAGCAATTCCGCGCCTCTGTTGCAGGGAAGCGGGGGGCGTGACGCGCGTGTATTTTGGTTCGGGCGGGAAAGGGCTTGGGAAGCTGGGCTAGAATGCGCGTGCGTGAAGGGAAGAGAGCCGATGCGGCATGTCAGTGCGGGAAGGCTGGGAGCTTCTGGAGGGCAGGTAGGGAGCTGCCACCTGAGAAGGGGTCGTGGGGACCTTGCAGCGAATATTGTATGCATTTGTCTCTCTCCTCGTCGGCTGGCTTGGCCCAGCCCATGGAATGGCAGCAGGGTCGCATAATGTGTGCGGCGGGAGACCTAAAGGGGTGTAGCAGTTATTCGCGCAGATTGGGAGCTGGGTTCAAATCCACCTTTAGCCGGAGCCAGGTGCTCTTTCCAAGCCTCACAGGGTTGCTGTGGAGGTAAGATAGAGAGCCACTGAGACTATGCTGAGTGCACTGGAGGGAAAGGTAAGGTAATGTGATCCTGTTCATTCCTCCACCTCACATTTACTTATATTCCCTCCACCACTGCCAGAGAGCTTAGAGCTGCATTTGCAGGTAGTGTCCTTGGCTTGATCTGACCTTTCTGCCAATTCGTTTCCTTGGATAATACTGAGCTGTAGTGAGCAGAACAGAGGCCTCCTGCCATAGGAATGGGCAGAAAATATTTTCTTTTTCTTTCTGGATTTTTTTTTTAATGAAACTGGTTCATACTGGTACTTTTAGCTTAGTGTTGCCTGTTCCCCCTAGCAACAGCTCTTTGTTCTTGGGCACAAAAATCTTTTACTGCATTGCTACTTGGGAACAAATCCACAGGAGGTTTACATGAACAGGCATGAAGCTACTTTATGCGGAGGCAGATGGTTAGGGAGAAAAGTACTCTGGGTCCCATTGTGGAGAAAAGTGGGATATAAATAAGTAAACATAAAAAATGCATTGGTCTCTCAAGGTCAGTAGTGTCTGGCACTAGCTACCTAAGATCCTTCGTTTAACAGGTTATGCTAGGGACTGAATCCCTAAGCTCCTATCTACAAAGCATGTGTTCTGCCTCTGGTAATGGTCCTTTTTTATGTTATATTGTTTCAGTGACAGAAGCACAACACAAATGACCAAAGATGTAAACAAAGAGAAGGGTCAACTGCCAACTGCAGCAGAAGAATGTGCTGCTTCCAAAGAAGAAGATATTGAGAGTCTGGACGAAAGCCCAGCGCAGTACAAAGAGGATGGAACAACTGTATCTTTAACAGACTGTCACTGTCACAAAGCTGTCCCAAAAGGATGGGAGAAGATAATAAAGCAAAGACAACGAGGCAAAACAAAAGGAAAATGTGACATTTATTTTATAAGGTAATATTTCAAGGTATGCATACCCCAGAAGGGTAAAGGTGTTAGTGTGCTGCAGCAAAGCCAAATGGGAATTTTGTGGCACCTTAAAGGCCAACAGATTAGAATTAACTATAATGCATACCATACATAGTGATGCATGGCTTTTGGTGTGGAGAAAAATGCTGATGAATGTTGTTTGGTGTCAAGTAGCAGCTGACTTGTGGTGATCTCAAGTGGTTTTCAAGACAAAAGACAATCCAAAATGGTCTTCCATTGCCTGCCTCAGCATAGCAACTCCGGTATTCCTTGGTCATCTCCCAGCAAGTACTAACAAGGGCCTACCTTGCTTAGCTTCTGAGATCTGATGAGATTGGGCTATAAAAAACTAAGGAAACTATTTTCATTTTAAATGAATAAAAGTGTCACTTTAAAAAAGGGGACAGAGAAGAACTCTTATGCACATGAATCATAGAACTGCTGATGTGTGAGTTTGCTAGGCAGTGATCTGGCATGCGGAAGTGTAACAGGTAAGTTTCCCATCACTTCATCATCCTAACAACAGAAGTGTTAGCAGGTTGTTTGATGGTTCCTCCCTCCCTAGCCTTGCTTCATGGAACCGAGCACTTCTTGTATGCCAGCAGCAAACTCTGGTTCGTTATAGGGAGTTCATGCATAACCTTCAGTGGGTAGAAAGATGTATATGCTTTGCATCCTTCCCCATTCTTTTTCCTGGCAAATGCACAGTTCTTCCTTAGGGAAGTCTGACTCTCACTGTATTGCATCAACAAGATTATGAAACATGGACACACTATGAGAGATAGAAAGAGAGAATGTCACTGTCACTTTTATTCTGGCAGTGTTAGTCACTAAATGGTAGCTAAAATGCTTCTAAGCATATTTGCACCCTTTTAAGCCCATTGACTTCAGTGGATTTAGGAAAGTGTAGTGCTGCTTATGATTACCCACCTGAATATAGGATAGCTATGTTATTTACATATGTTTAAATAGCTTCAAATTCATTTTTAATGTTTTTTAAGAATTATGTATATTACAATAAATATAAGTAGTTAATGCCCTGTCTCTCCTCTCCTAGTCCTCAAGGAATGAAGTTCCGATCCAAGCGTGCACTTACTGATTTCTTTAAAAAGAATGGTGAAATTGGTCTTAAGTCAGATGATTTTGATTTTAATGCTCCTATTCAGAACAGTCCACAATTGAGAACCAAGCAGTCAAGTACTGAGGAGTCCAGAGAACAGATCTATAACTCAAACAGCCAGGTTTCTTATGTTGGCTTTCAAAGTACTGATGGCGGACATACAACTGCTCTGCAGAATGAAGTTTTGGAACTGCAGACTAAGGCCACAGAGTTGGAAAATATTTCTGCCTGTTTGCAAGATGGGCCCACAATAGATAACTCAAAGGACTATTCTTTACAGACAAACAAAACTGGGAATTTGAGTGATGACCAAAACAAAAGACAGAGAAAAACATATAAAAAGCAAAGGCTGGGATGTATTAAAAGAAGCAAATATAAGAATGGTGTTTGTGCTATTAGTGAGAGTATAAGTGAACAGACAGTGTGCCGGCTAGGCTTAAGAAGAAAGAAAATACACTTGAAAGATAAAATGATGATTTCTGAACCAACAGTGGAGATGCATTTTCATCCATCTGCCACCATCTTGGAATGCAAGTCAAGTGAGGAAGTTTTAAAATGTGGTGAGAGTCCCAGCGAGATTGTTACTACAACTGTTAAAAATTCTTTAGAGCCTGAAAACTTGAAAAACTGGATGCCTTCAGAGAGCCAAAACAGAAAGCTTGTTCCCAAGGGAGATATTAATGTTTCACAGACCAGCGATGGGAATCACTTTACATCAGTAAAAGGTATGTACTTTGCAGAAGATCTAAAATTCTAGTGGGGTACTTCAAAACTAGTGGTAGAAAGGAATATGGAGCCTCTGTCTTAATCCTCCACAATTTGGTACTGTTACAGAACAATGGCATGTAGTTATTCCAGTCTAAGCTTGTTGGTTCCACTGGACTAAGACTGGAGTAGCTCTGTAGAGGATTCCATTGTAGGATTTTCCGGTTGTACTTCCATGATTCTGCTAGTAGACATTTGGTGTCAGGTCATTGCAGGGTGCTCTGTATTATTTTGACAAGTTACTAGTTTTAGGTCAAGAAATGTACAATGCCAGATAATCTTTATTTTTTAACATATTGATTTCTGCATATGGATGGAAATAATGCATATGGATGGAAATAATGCAACAGGCTTATACCCCAGTAAAATTTACTGTGAGAGTATCAATGTCTAAATATTATTATAGTTTAGCATGTATTAAAAGAGAGTGTAACGTAGCATGGGTTAGCATCAAAATTCCCCAAGGAATTTGTTATATTTGCATTGGTCATTATTTTTCAATATGTAGAAAGCCGTGTTCGAAGAACCCAAGTGGAGAGAAGGAAAACCAGTCCATATTTTTCCAGTAGATTCCTCAAAGAAGGTAACTTGCATCCTGTAGAAATGCCTTGTGTGGATTTTATACCACCCGAAATCAAGTGGACATTTTTGAGTAAATACTCAAAAATAAGTCCCCTTGATTTTGGATGAAGATTGTATGTATTACTTGGAAATAAGCTGTGTTGAACTAATAGGACCTTGGTTGAAAGTAAAAGTAAATGGGATCTTCTAAGTAAAAATAAGTAAGATAGAACTACTAGTCTTCTATTTCGGTGTAATCAGAAGTCATGAAGTAGGTTTGCCAACCTCCAGGTGATGGCTGAAGATATCCCAAGATTAAAGCTGACATCCAGGCAATAGAGGCTGCTGGAGTAAAAGGCTGCTTTGGAAGGTGGACTGTATGGCATTTGACCTCACTGAAATCCCTCCTTTCTCCAAACTCCAACTTTCTCAAGATGCCCCACTCCCACCCCCAGGCAAACTAGTGATTGTTTATTAGCTGCTAAGATGACAGGCTGTTCAAACAGAGGAAGTCAGCTCTGTTGACATCAGTCTCTGGAGCCTGAAGAGGCAGTGCAAATTGCCTCACATCTCCAAATTAAAAAATGTGTTACAATGCTGTATTTACATGCAATAATAAGCAGTTGATTTTTTGCTTCTTGATCTTGCACATGAGCAGCTCCAAGCCCCCCAAGAAGAAAGGCTTTTCGGAAATGGACTCCACCTCGTTCTCCTTTTAATTTGATCCAGGAAACACTCTTTCACAACCCATGGAAGCTCCTAATTGCCACCATATTTCTGAATAAGACTTCAGGTAAATAAAAGTAGGGCCACACCTTTCACTCAGGGAGGCTTCGATCCAACAGAGTACTTCTGCAGATGGAACACTTTTCACCCATGGAGTGTGACTTTCTTGCCTTCCCACCCCCACTGCCTCTCATAATGCTCCTTGAAAGGCTGCCAGGAGCACTGAGGGGTACTTCTGCTGGTGGCAGGAGGAGGGGAAAGGTGAGAAAGTCACTCTTCCCAAGTGGAAGTCAATTTGTTTGGAAAAACACTGCATAAGCAGGGATTTCTGCATGTGACAACCTGCAAATGGGCAAAATCAGCAACTGCCTGGATTTATGCTCTACTTCAGTGCTTTCTGGTGGGTCCAGACTACTAAAGCCTAACACTATTGAATGTTCCATTTCATTGACTGTACTGACTCAGTATGTGCAGACTGCTTTGAGTCCCTGTAAGGAAAGTAAAATATAAATAGCATGAATTTTTGGAAAAATACCTTAATATTTCCTGTAATCCAATGTCATGCTATGTGAACAGGCATGCATCTAGCAGATACAAATATGCTGGGCTTTATGTGGGGTGCTGCAGGGCTAACTTGATTCCTGCACAATCCCCAGCAGTTGGGGGATCACCCCCCACCCCATCCTGAATAGTTCTTTCACAGTTGGGAGTAAAAGGTGTCAGTATTTATTTTGACACGTGCAAAATGAACTAGCACTAAAACAAGGATGAGTTTTTACTATTGAACTTCTTTTCAAATAATAGGACTGTGCATTTTAAAGAATTTAGTTGGTAAAATGCAAAGTGTAGATTGTTCTCTAGGGCTGAGATTAATTCATGGAAGTCATTTGTATGTAGTAAACTGTCTGAATTCTGCCTATGGGGAAGAACACTTCATTTCCCTATATGTATGTTGGAGAAAGCCATGACTGCTAGCAGGATTAATGAAAAGTGGCTTCTGAATAAGAAATCGTGTGTTGTGTGAAGTTGAGTTCCTTTAAATGGCTATTAGAAAATACATGAACACAAAAGGCTTAGGTCAACTTTTGGTGGGGGAAGAAAGTCAGCATAAACCTTGCCATTCACAGCATGCCACTTCTATCTAGGGAAGATGGCCATCCCTGTTCTTTGGGAGTTTCTGAAGAAATATCCTTCACCTGGAGTAGCAAGAACTGCTGACTGTAAGGAAATGTCACAGCTGCTTAAACCTCTTGGACTATATGAACTCAGAGCAAAGACCATCATCAAATTTTCAGGTATTTTCTCTCAGACGGGTTAATAATAGCATTTAGTATTTGTATACTCCGGTGGGTTATTCAGCTCATTAATCTTTACTTTCAACCCATAAAGTGCTTAAAATTACTTACTTGTAAAACTTTTACCCCACCTTTTTGCCCTTAGAAGGCCACCAAGGTGGCTAGCAAAACATACATAGCAAGATCTCACAGAATCATAGAATCATAGAATTGGAAGGGGCCATTCAGGCCATCTAGTCCAACCCCCCGCTCTATGCAGGATCAGCCCTAAGCATCCTAAAGCATCTCCTTAAAACCAATAAAAACACAATTAAAACCACGGCTAACATACAAAACATAAAAATAATGAAACGTTAGGAACGGGCAGGGGGCCAAAGCAAACAAAGTCTTCACCTGTGTTATCCCTATATTCAAATGGGAGGCGAAGAGTGAGAACTGTCATTTACCCTAAAGCCACCGAAGGCTGCAATTTTCTGTGAAATTATTTCAATCTAAGTTCAACTCAGCGTGAGATTCCACTTTTAACAAACTCTTGATTGAGGCAAAATTTTGCTGACTTCTTAGTTCACATGATGAGCCAAAGTCCTTCACTGGCTGATAAGCACAAGGCAAAGGTCCCACACATCATGCCTATGGGGTCCCTGGTGCCCGCTAAGAGTTTTCAGAAAGTGGACAGGGCAAGGTAATGGAGTCATTGACAGGCCTTTTCGTATGATATGGACTTTTGTTCCCTAGATGAATATTTAACTAAACAGTGGAAGTATCCTATTGAGTTGCACGGAATTGGAAAATACGGAAATGATTCTTACAGGATGTTCTGTGTTAATGAATGGAAACAGGTAAGATATACTGCCATGCTGGAAAGGACAGTCATGCTTGCAAAAGTTGAAGGGTCCTGTCCCAGGGAGCAAGCCACATCAAATTTAAAAGGGAGGAGGAGGATTGAATTTAGAAGAAGAGACAGAAGCCATAAAATCATCAAGATACTGTCACTGTAAGGATCATCAGCATAGCTTTGTATATAGAAGGTCCCAAGTTCAATTCCTGGCATCTCCACTTAAAAGTATTAGGTAGCATATAATTTGAAATACCTCTGTCTGAAACTCCAAAGGGCAGCTGATAATCAGAAAAGACAGTACTGATATTAATAAACCAATGTTTCTAATTCTGTGTAAGGCAGCTTCATGTATTATGAAACCACTTTGGAAAGGCAGATATCTGGCATGCAGGACAGAAATTCCCTATCCAAGAGATTTTGCTTATTGCCCGATTGCCCCACATTTATATTGAGCTACCTGTATTTTCAACCCAGGTTAGCCAATCCCCAGGTTGGACCTGGAGAACTTTTGGAATTACAGCTCGTCTCCAGATTGTAATGATCAGTTATCCAGACAGTAATGGCTGCTTTGGAGCATGGACAGGGCTGTTGTGCAGAAGAAACACTTAAGGCCTCCCACACAGAATGCTGTGGAGATGAAACACTTGAGGCCCAGTACATAAGGTTGTTGTGCAGGAGAAACAGGTGGCAAAGGAATCCCTGCAGTTTCATCTGCACAACAACCTCGTGTGGTAGGCCTCAAATGTTGAGAGAATGGGGGAGAAGAGACATGCATGGCTTGGCTGCATCTTCCCTCCATCAGCGAAGCCAGCCACAGCAGTATTTTAAGTGAGAAGGGGCTTTTCTGCAACCTCCCTGTCAGCCAGCGGTTAGGCAGAAGGGGAAAGCTTCCCCTCCTCAAAAGGGAAAGCACACGCTTGCCTACAGACTCCTGTGTTGCTCTCGGAAACGCATCTCTCACCTCAGTCAGGGGCTGTTAAAGGCTTCCTTCACAGCAGGCCTGAAGGGAAGGGCAAGAATGGCACTTGGCCCTGAGTGGGGGATATTCCACCAATAGGAGACTTTGAAACCTTCAGCATTCTGTCAGGGTGTATGGTCATGGGACAGCCCACCTGATTGTCCATTTGTTGGATGGATGGCCAATCAGGTAGGCGGTGAGTTGTTCAAAAACTCCTCCCTCAACCACAGTTTATATATGTTACAGATTGTTAAACTTTAATGCCGCTGCTTCCAGTACAGCTAGCCCGTGGCAGCTTACAATTAAGTGCAGAATAAAATACAACAATAAAAATCCCCTCCCACCCATCCCCTTACCAAACCATCACATTCCTGCCAAGATATCAGAAGTGCCCAGAAAAAGATGTGACAGACAGAATGCCAAGATAACAAAAGGCACTGGAAGAGGGGCCAGATCTTACTCAACCTGGCCTCAACCGGTCACCTGGCGGAATAGCTGTTTTTCAGGTCCCATGGACCTGAAGAAGCTCCAGCAGGGCCCTCAGATCTCCCAGGAGCTCATTCCACCGGGCAGACGCCAGGACTGAAAAGGCTCTGGCCTAGGTTGAGGCCAGGCGAACCTCTCAAGGGTCATGGATTTCTAACCTGTTTGTACCCAAAGAATTATAGGGGCATAGGGGGTTAAACGGTCCCTCATATACATTGGACCCAGACCGTGAATGGCCGTGAAGGTTAATACCAAAATCTTGAACTTGATCTGGCAGACAACTGGTTTTTAACTGTTAATTTAATCAAGTAATTCAGATTTGATATGTTTATTTTATTATGTAATTTATAATGTTGTGAACCTCTCCTGAGTCCCCAAGAGAAGGGCAGCATATTAATAGAATAAACTGATAAGAACAGATACTACACTTGATCTTAGCCAAAAGGCTGAGAAGCGATTCAAGAGACCTGATTTGCCAATTTTTACTGAGTGATAAGGATGCCAACGTCACTTTTATTACGGCTGAATTTCTGTCCTCAGTTTTTAAATTTAAACTGTCTGACGTATCCTGACTAACTTTGTTTATCCTGCTTATCTGCTTTATGCCAATAAAGGTATTGTATTGTAAAAAAAAAGAAGAATAATAGAATTAATTTGTATTTTTGTATCAGATAAAGTTGTCCTTGCATCTTCTAGCATGTGCTCAATTGAGAGAGGGTTTTTATAATTGTACAGTGGCTTGCTCCTATGCATGTTTGTTCAGAAGGACTTAGATATACATCCATAAACTACAAAATGTCAGTTGACTGTTTTTTTACTGTAAACATATACAAATGCTGTATTTCTTAAGTAAAGATATTCTACTTTGATTCCTTTCAGGTACAGCCACAGGACCATAAGCTGAATGTTTATCATGCTTGGCTTTGGGCAAACCATGAGAAACTAAACCTTAATTAAAAGCTTTGTACAAACACATCTTTCTCAGTATTTAATGTTTTGCCCTTTTAACAATCCTTCTGGTCCCCAGAAATGTGAATGTTCTTATATATTTGTAGCTTTGAACAAGTACAGAGAATAAACTCATTGTAATTAAAGGCGATTAAAATGTTTTTAAAATACATTAAAACCCAGGTCATGTTTAATTAATCAGTCCTTCAGCTATGCAGATATGTATGTAATCTTTCTGGAATGCAGTTTATTCTTGCTGTGTAACTTTGCAGTAATCAACAACATGCATCTACAATGGATGCAGTTTATTTACCGTAAACCATATGGCACGTATATGCCACAAACAATATTAGAGATATAAATCCAAAAAGATGTGAATGGGACCAATTGGCTAAATATAGCCTTGTGCATTAGGTGAGTTTTTGTCCCTGCCGAAAGAGACTGATTAGCTGGTGTAATTATTCCTTAACCACTTAAGGGCTAAACTAGATGTGATTGGGCCTGCAGGGTCGCACTAGTTTCCGTCCTTGCACCTTTTCAAGCGCTTAACAGTCACAGGGAGTGGGGGTGGTGTTAAAATGCCAAATGCAACTACAAGAACATTGTTATGTTTAGTTTGGCCATCCATCAACATCTTGAGAGCAGGATTTGAACAGATACTGGAAGGGAAGACAAAAACATTGAGTGTGTAGGGGAAAAGGTTTGATACACTTATGGATGAAATTGCCAACAAGTCTGAAGAAAAATGTTCTGTCCCTTTAGCAGAGGCTTAGTTTGTGTAAATGATCCTCTAAGTGGTCCCCAACCTTTTTATCACCGGGAACCGGTCAACGCTTGACAATTTTACTGAGGCCCGGAGGGGGGGGTAGTCTTTTGCTGAGAGACGTCGCGCCACCTGAGCCCCTGCTCCTCTTGCTTTCCCACTGGCTCCCCTGACCTCCCACCCGCCCACTGGGGGGGCACTGCCAGCAGCAGCTGTGCAGTGCCACGCTGCGGGGGAGCCCCAGCCATGGTGGCTGCTGGAGAGCACCCAAAGTGAGCCGGCGGCAGAATAGCAGGGCAGCCCCTGAGGCAGCATCCGGGGAGGAGGATGAGGCCCAGTACCGACTGATCCATGGACCGGTCCCGGTCCCCGGACTGGGGGTTGGGGACCACTGCTCTAAAATAAGTGAGGGGATGCTAGCTAATTTAGAGGGCTCCAGGAAGTGGGTGTGCCACAGCATCTGATTGTCCTTATGTGCAACCCGTACTCTGGACAAGAGGCCACTGTTAGGACAGAATATGGAGAAATATTGGTTTCCAATTGGCAAAGGTTGCAGACAAGGTTGCGTTTAATCTTCCTCTCTGTTCAGTCTGTTCAGTCTGTATCCGGAACATATAAGGAAAGGTGGATTAGATTTAGATGAAGGTGTAACAAAAAATTGGTAGAAAGAACATTTAACCATTTGAGATATGCAGATATCACATTACTGGCAGAAAACAATGAAAACTTTAAATGGCTACTGGTGAAGGTGAAAGCAGGAAACACCAAAAAAGATTAGAGTTGAACATCAAGAATATAAAAGTAATGTACTTGGAAATTACACAAATTTAAACTCAGTGATGAAATTGAAATTCTTCAAAGTTTTCAGTTTATTAGCTCCATCATCAATCAAAAGGGGGAATGCACCCAAGAAATTAGGATTGGGAAAGGCATCCACAAACGTGCTAAGAAAGATTTTTTAACATGATAAAGTTAATTCATGCCATGATATTCCCATTACTATGAATGGGTGTGAAAGCTGGACATCGAAAGGTGATTTTGAAGAAAGTAGATTCCTTTGAAATGTGTTAGAGTTTTATGAATAGTGTGGTCTACCAAAAAAAAATGCCAAGTGGTTTTTGAATCAGATCAAACCTGAGCTCTCCCTAGAAGCTAAAATGAGACTCTTGTACTTAAGTCATATTATAAAAAGACAGAATCACTGGAAAAGACAATAATGCTAGGAAAAGTTGAAGGAGGAGGGTACAACATGCGATAGACTGACACTGTCAAGGAAGCCATAACTCTGAGTTTGCAAGACCTGAGAATTAGCTACCGTATTTGCCGGCGTATAAGGCGACTGGGCGTATAAGACGACCCCCCAACATTTCCACTCAAAATATGGAGTGAGCCCAGTGGGGGGGAGCCGCTCGCCGCCCGCCGCCGCTCGCCGCCCACGGCGCTGCTCACCCAGTGGGGGGGAGCCGCTCGCCGCCGCTCGCCGCTCGCCGCCACTCGCCCCGCCCGCCGCCGCTCGCCGCTCGCCGCCCGCCCTGCTCACCCAGTGGGGGGGAGCCGCTCGCCGCCACTCGCCCCACCCGCCGCCGCTCGCCGCTCGCCGCTCGCCGCCCGCCCTGCTCACCCAGTGGGGGGGGGAGCCGCTCGCCGCCGCTCGCCGCCGCTTGCTGCTCGCCTGAAGTGCACCCGGCGTATAAGACGGCCCCCCCACTTGGAGGCATGTTTTTCAGAGGAAAAAAGCCGTCTTATACGCCGGCAAATACGGTATTTGCAGGGTGTTCCCTGCAGTCCTAAAATTGATGCATCCTTCTGCAGTGAGATTTAGGAAAGCCAAGGATGGGTTTTTACTGTGGATAACGGGGTAGGTATTTTGTAGAAAGGCCTTCTGGGTGGGTAATAACTCCTAGATCATAGCCTGGTGCATACTCCCATCTCTCAAAGGCATGGCTCGGCCGAGAGGAAGCGGCCCCCACCCCCAGACCTCATTTAAGCTTCCCTTCCAACTCATTCGTAAACCTAGCTGCCACAAATGGCTGGCAACGCTAGAGAAAAGGAGAAAAAGACGTTTCTCAGGGATCAAGCATGCACCCGGGCCTCTCCCTACTGGCCACACGAGGGGGGCGCGGCCCATTCTGCAACTTCCTTCTGCGGGCCGGCCACCTCTTCCCCCCACCACACTCGGGAGGGGCTACAGAGCTCTCCCCTCGGCCATTTCCCCTCAGAGTTCAGTACAACGAAGTTGCACAAAGCTGGAGGCTTCGGAAGCTCCTTTCTGCTGTGTTTAAGGTAAAATTCGCAGGGTTGTGCTTTTTTTTGTTTTAGCTGTGGGGGCAGCGCCCCTCTTGACCCGCCTCCTGGCAACAGCCCAAGGCAAGCGCCTCAGCGGGCTGCAGCCGGAGTCTGACGCTGTCGCCGGCGGCCTGGCGGGACCTCGCCCCGTTCTCCCCTGTGCCTCTCAGCCAATCAGCCGCCAGAGAGCGCGTCCGTTGCCTTGGCGATCGGGGAAAGCCGCTTTGCTGTGGCCGCGGCGCGAGAGACCCGCGAGCGGGAACAGGGCGGCGGCTGTGGCGCTTTCGTGGGGTCGCTGAGGGGGCTCCTCCGTGTCGGCGGCATTGCAGAGGGGCGAGGGCTTTGTTAGGCACGCCGAGGCGGGCAGGAGGGCCGCCTTTTGCAAAGCTCTGCGCGGCGCTCTCCTGAAGCGGCCTCGTGCCCTCCGCAGAGTTCGTCTCGATGGAGCTAATGAAATGGTTCTCGGAGGGCGAACCTCAATGGGAGTCCTGGGACAGCGCGGCGTACTCGACGCCTAGTGTGGTCTCCGTCATAACACAATGGTCTGTAGGAGGCCGTCCAAACGCTGGCGCCCACGGTTCGCCAGCTCTGGGTTGGGAAATACCGGGAGACGGTGGGGGTGAGCGGGATTTGGGGCGGGGGGGGGCAGCGGAGTATAATGCTGCAGAGTCCACCCTCCAAAGCAGCCCTTTTCTGCAGGGGAACTGATCTCTGTCGTCTAGGGATCCCATCTCACCTGGGGACTGGCATCCGTACAGGAGGTCCCTGTCTTCCCCGGGCTCTATCCCCAGATTTCTACGAGTTTCCCAACCCTGCCCCCCCCCGCCCCTGGCAAGGGGGTACCTGGCAAGCCCCTCTACATCAGAACCTTGGGCTTGCACATGGTTATGCAAGAGAAGTCGACAGGAGAGGGTGCACGAGAAAAAAATTATTTATTTTGTATTTTTATCTTTCGTCACTCCTGGAACCGGCTCATGACAGTTTACAAATGGTGCATTGATTTAAAAAAACCCAATACAACCCCATTAAAATATCAGAACAGGACATAAAAGTTACAACATATAAATAAGAAAGGTGGTATAAGCCCCCATTCTCCCATAACAACATCCAATCTAATAGAGGAAATGGTAAGAGGGGAGCCATAACCCTCGCCATAGATGACCCTGGCATACCCCTGCTGAGCACTAGGGGAGGCCCAATTAGATCTACTCAGACCCTCGCCTCAACCATAGACCTGGCGGAAAAGCTCCGTCTTGCACACCCTACAGAATACAGAGAGCTCCCACAGGGACTGCAGCTCTTCTGGGAGGTCATTCCAAAGGAGAGGGGCTGGGATTGAAAAGGCCCTGACCCTGGTTGAGGCCAGGCGAGCTTTTCCATCAAATGTCACCTCCACAGGTGGCCAACATGCATCCATTTCATATACTGTATCAATTGTGACGGGAAGGTCATGGTGGAGCGACAAGACTTCATCCCAAAAATAGCTCACTAATGCCTCACAGCCAAGATCCAATTGACTAAAATTTTGGCACACCTCCTTGAGGGCGATAAGAGACTGAACTACCCTAAACAATTGGGCTGGGCGAGAGCTTGCAGATGCAATTTCTGTAGCAAAAAATTCCTGTTTTGTCACTTTCACTAGCGTGCCATAAAAGCACCCAGGTGAACTAAGGGGACCATTTGAGCCAAAATACTTTTAAAATGGCAATATATCACTGCTTACATTAGTTAGTTGCAATTTTCATGCTCTCTCTTCATTGAATTTAGGTAATATTTTACCAAATGAGGTATACATGCTATTCCCACCAACCATGATTTCTAATCCAATCAATAATAACTGAGGGGGAAGGGACAAATCAAATGTTCCTTCCCTCACTTAATTAAATCACACAGTTTTCACATCCTTAAAACAAATATTCTTTCTGTCATGTATTGTGTGAGTTGCTGCTGTTCATAAATTCTTCATAAAATTAGCTTTTGGTATTATTAGCTGGTGGAAACATTTCTACCTTGTTTCTGGTGATTTTTAACATAACATTTGCATTGTCATGCTATATCTGCACTAAGAATATGTATAAATTCATAACCTTTTTGCAAGGGGATGGGGGTAAAATATTTTTTTTTAATCATTGCAAGCATAGTATTAGATATTCCATTATATGTTATATGACTTCTGGAGGATGTAAGATGAGTTGCCCATTTTCAGAGAAACACAGTGTGTTCCTGTATGTGTCTGTGCTCTGGGTACTGCTGTTTGAGGACCTTCAGTTGTATGCTCAGCATATTGTGGTTGAATGATCTAATCACACCTTATGTACACTTTGCAAAGGTACTTACCACCCGAGTAGCAAATCATACAGGGGCATATCAGACAGACCGACTTCTGCAGATGAATGTTTTGAGCCCACATGAAATTGATCCATCTGAAATTCTGATACATAGTCTGGAAATTACTATCTTAAGTAGTGGGAGAAAGGGAACAGTATATTCTAAACATTATTTATTTGACTGTTGGTGATTATAAAGTGATACAATATTTTAAAATGTGCTGTCGAGCAATATTTCCTTAAGTGTCATCTCAGTACCTTTACTCTGAAGTACAATTTCCAGTCAGATGACTGACAGAACTTTGAATTTTTCCACCTTTCCCATCACTTCTCAGTGACACCAACAGCATGGCTGACTTGGCCTCTGACAATTCTGAGCCCAGCCCTAACGACTTTATACAGCACTGCTTTAAGCGCTACAAGCTCCAAGAGAAGCATCCACATGCCATCTTGAAACTGAAATCAAATCGATTTGGCCCCGCTCCGACTAGACGTCGCATTCTGATTGCCCCACCTATGCAAGGGATCTCTCTTCCCAGGGCCAAACCACGGGTAGTCAAACCCTTGGATCTAAAGCGGGAAACAATTGTTGACAAAGAACAGGTTGAGGAAGTTGCTGAGATTTCTAAAGAGGAAGAAGAAGTCAGAGAGCTGGGGATTTGGATTGAAGAGACAAAGGAGTTGCGGAATGTGCTGAACAAATGTGCGGATGTTGAGAAGTGGTTGATAGGGAAAGATTCTGTCAGTGAGCAGGAAGCCAATGTGCTGAGAAAAATCAGGCGGGCCAGAAAAGTGAAGAAGACCCAGGTGAAAGCCCCGTTAATTACTACCAGCAGCATTGAGGTAAGTGCAGCGTGTGTCACGACCTCCCTGGCTTGGATTGGCTTGAAAGCACTCATTCATCCAGCCGGTCTTGGAATGGGAAAGAAGAAATCTCGAGAAGCAGAAGTTTTGTAACCATTTGGGGAACTTCTGTCCTGTTGAAGAACACATTTTTCAGAACGCAGAAGCTACATTAAAAATAGTTTATCAGTACCTCATTAAGTGAAAGCCAGAGGTAGGGCTTTTCTATTATTGTTGGTATTGTTATTATTTATAGGCTGCCATTCCTGGCCCGGCCAGCTTGTGGTGGCTAACAACAAATATAAAATACAGAGTTAAAATTAGAGAAACCTACACACAATCTGCTAAAACATACACTTAAATCCCCCCATCCCCCATACAATACCCCCCCCATCCGCCATTCCCAGGTAGATGTAGATGTTACATAATTGTACGGAGTCATAGGGTGGCCAAGGATATTCCCTTGGCCTGGCCTCAACCAAAAGCCTGTCAGAAGAGCTCTGTCTTACAAGTCCTCTGGAAATGCATTAGCTCAGACAGGCCCATAGCACTTGAGGGAGCTCATTCCATCAAGCGGGGAACAGGGCCAGGCAACCTGCATGCAGGCTGGGGATTACCATTCTCATTTTCCTGACTTGCGTGCTCCTGTTGATCTGCTGGGGAGGGGGTCTGTTCCTCACATGTTTTACTCCCTCTAGTGGTTGATTAGATACTTTGTCAGTTTATGTCTAGCATAAAAACCTGGAGTTTAAATCTGCAGGAAGATGTGCTGCATGTAAAGTGGTGTAATATAAAATTGACCAAAGCAAAATTGAGCAAATATATGTGGAACAGACACCCTTTCCCTGAAGCAACAGGAACATACAAATAAAGAAAATAAGAATGCAGAAAATCCCCTGTTTTCCTTACCACAAGGAGATGAGGAAAAAGCAACAGATTTATTCCATTTAATTTATTCCAATTAAAATATTTGTGGAATAGAAAAGACATTTCTGGAGACTGGGACGAGCAAGCTTTAAAGGGTAGAGTTTGATATTTGCCCTTTATTCCCCCCCCCCCCATCTAGTTTCTTCTGATTTGTTTGATGCTGGAATAACGTTGTCCCGGTTCCTTGAATTGCTCTGATGTCTTTTAGCAAGTGCTGCCAGTGAGGAAACCAAGGAAAATCATCCCTGCCATCCACACTCCCTATCCGGAGTCTCTCATTACCCTGCAAAATCTCCTGCACAAGCAAAAACTGAAGCTGGTGGACATATTCACTAAAGAAGATCGGACCAAGTCCATGAGGTTCAGAAGAGCAGACTTCATCAGAATTATCGAAGGGGTATGTAGTAAACTCAATTCATAAAAGGTCCCCCTGGTAACATAAATACAAATATAGGGATTCCCAGGTAGCAAAATAAGAAAAAGTGAATAATTAACGCCCTAGTAGAGCCATTCTAAACACAATTACACCGTTCTGGGGTCATTGGTTTCTGTGGCCTAATAATAGTTTCTTCTTTTGTCTTTTCTTTCTTTCTTTGGTAAACAAACTTTGGCAATGATTTTATTCTACAGGCAGTGTAATTATAACCCATGGGAAAGACAAAAAAGTAGTTTGTGTAATGGGGTTCAGTCTACACATGGGTTATAAGTACTTACAACAATGGTACAATAAGTACTTACCTGTGAGATCACAGTCTATAAAACAGTTTACAGATGGCTTAATTCAGTCCATTCTGTGAAGCCATATAGACAAGCATTTAGAAAGATTTGGAGATCAATTAAAATCCCCTTTCCCCCTCCTTGCTTGAAGCCAGATTTCTTAGATAGGATATTACCCACAAGGCCTTGCCCCAGTAGGGGCCTCTTCCTATAATTCCATTCCTACAGCCACTTGTTGCATATGAAGCCACTCTCTTTCCTCAATGCCCAATATAGTCAGAGGGAATAGAGGAGCTTGCAAGAAATGGCGTACATTCCATTTGGCTCACCCAAACCTGAGGAAAAGCTGCCATGTATACAGATGCATCCTCTTGCTGAGCGCTAGTTGCCATATCTAGCTTTGGAAAGTACCTATGCCCTGCTTACTGTGTCTTTGGTGCTGTAGTTAGATTTGCTGTCCTTACCATGCCAATTTAAACCTCTTTGGAAATGAAGGAGCAACAACCTGAGTTTTCCAACTGCACTCTTCATTGTATCAGACCTTTATGCCTGCTACAAGGTCCACAGGGCAAAAATCTCACCATGGACATTCCCTTCTAGTTTGGTTTCTATATGCACTGGCTGTCACCTCTAATTTGGACATACATCAGCCACCCCTTCTTTTGCAGGATCAGACCCAGTCCCTCGGATCCATTTGGACAGGTGGTACTTAGCAATGGCTTATCAAGCTTCCATACAACAGACGTTTTGGTTCAATTCATCCAGCGTTCACAACCCCCTGCACTTGGAAGTTCAGAAATGAACATAACTGTCCATTTGTGTGGGGCATTTCCTGGATTTAAAACAAACGAACAAAAAACCAGATTCTTGGCACAGTGGTTGCAGATCCACAAAGAGAGAAAGGGCTTTTGAATATCAAAATCAAGAATCTTAATTCTCAACAGGCTTCCCCAGCTATTGAAGCTTCTGAACCTCCTGAGGCCAGTTGCAGCTTCTAACTTAATTTAGATGTAGTGAAAGGGAAATGTGTGGTTGACAGCATGCATCTGTCCTTGCTCTAGCTAGGCGCTTATTCTTACTTGTGACAGACAATTGTCCCTTTCTGTAAAAGTGCATATGTATACAGAGATGCCTGCCTTGTTTCAAACATCTGTCTTCTCCAGCTGCAAGGCAGACCTTTGTGACTAGCACTTGCATGCAGCCCCTGTTGAGGCATATGGTTGCTCTTGTATGAATGGAAGATTGTTTCCACTCATGTGCATTGCAGGCTGGATCAGGACATACCTACACTGTCTCAACGCCCATTTGCACTCACTGGTGCATCTAAAAATGTAATTAGGGAAAACTGCTTCCACCTACACCCATGTGACCCCAGGGCACATATGCATGCCTGAAGATGGTTCAGGACCATGGGGTACATTTGTGGCCCCTGTCCAGAGGAAGTCTCCATGGAAGAAACTGCTGCTTGTGGAGTGTCATCCCCTCAGTCTGAAAGGTAATGAGACTTTATGGCAATTTCACTTCTATCTTTGGTTCCAGACCAAGGTGCCTATCAGTAAAATTGACTTGGAGGATGTGGTCGTCTACCTCACATCTACGAGGAGAGGGAATTATATCACCCACGGTGATCTGATGGACTGTCAGAAAATATGGCTGGACTACCTAAAGGATCAATGGAAACATGCCAAAGAAGCCAAACCAGGTGCGGGGGGGGGGAAGAGTCCTGGAGCAGGTGTAAATTCTCCTGACATCTTTAGCCCCAGCTTGTTCTAAGTTTCATTTGATGATGGTTGTAATAGTGGGGACTCTAGGGCTTCTACTAGATAGGCCTTTCTCAACTTTGTTACTGTTGGGAAACCCCTGAAACATTTTTCAGGCTTTGAGAAATCCCAGAAGTGGGGTGATCATGCAGAATATGGTTGGGAGGCATAGCTGGGGCCCCTCCCTTTCCCACCCCCTACTGATTGGCCATTTTAGGAGGGGGTCAACATGACCATATATGGTCATATCACCTGATAAATGTTTAACAAATTTTAAAAAATATATACAAGATTAATTAGCTCCCATCTATTCAAGAAACCTTTACAGGCCATCAAGAAACCCCAAGGTTTTGCAAAACCATGGTTGAGAAAGCCTGCATTAGATTGACTTGAAAAAGACATGTCCAGGATAAGAAGAGACGCCTGTGTGTAGCTTAGTGCCACTCAGGGTATGGGCTAGATGAGGGTGAATTCTGACAGGGTTAGTAGAAAGGCAGACTAGGTACTGGAGATTTCCCCTGTTTTGGATGAGATTGCCATCCCCTGGAAAAGTTAGGTTTGCAGTTTGGCAGTGCTGCTTGACACAACAGTCACCGTAGAAAATCAGGTGGCTTCTGTGGTTCAGAGTGCTCTCACTCAAAAAAATATATATAGTCATCATTTAGACAGCATGCTAGTCCCTGGAGTAGGCAGATGATTCCATCCTATATAACCCCTACTGGATCCTAGGGTTGTCTTCACCCATGACAAAACTGATTAGCTTATCCAGAGTATATTTTCAGAGAGACGGGGACATAGGGTAAGCATGACTGAGCCCACCATGAAGTATTTGCTAGAAGAATGACTTCCTAATCCAGATTCATGACTTATCAGGGTTTCATTTCTTCTTGAAAAAGGCACTCTGTTCTCATAAATGTCCTGTAACCAGTTCACTCATCAAAAATTTCTGGAGTCCCTTTGAGGTCTCATGTGCGTTTTGAAACCCAAATATACTGTTGGTGATTTAGAGTAGGTTTCTCCATCTTCTGTCACTGGTAAGGGTATCTGGGAAGGCTTCTGGAATACGCTGAATACACATTTCTGTGGTGAAGAGATGTGTGTGGGTGTGATTGTTCCCTGTGTGACATTTGTGTGCATCTTAAAACACGGACTTTCACATCCCAGTTTTGAATAATGCATATTTGTCCAGACATGTAAAGTCCACAGAAATATTGAAACCGGAGATACACACACACAAAAGAAACTTCACATTTTGGAAAGAAATTGAAATGTACATAATGCTTGTTTTCTTACCAAACTGAAACTTATTTTCTTGCTTTAATGTTGTAAAATGTATAATTTATAACATAATTTATAAAATCATACTAATTGGCATATTTGTGGAATTTAAAAGCTTAAAGGCAATCATAAGAAGAGTGACCTCCTTCTAAGCCTGTTGACTTTAATGAGAAGTTAATAACAACTTCTATAGTCTTTGCATAAAGTAAAAGGATCAGCAGTCTCCAGGGGTAAATGCATTGAGAGAATCACTTTATATTCTGAGAACCAAAGTACATGTGAGTGCCTACATCAGATCACAGAGCCATGATGTCTAATTTGGTCTTTAAAAAAAACCCAAAACCACAACGATTGTGGGGATGGGGTTGGCCGTGGCTCAGGCACAATATGGATTTTTGTCTTTTTTTCTTAACATTTACTTAGCACATGTCTCTACTGCTTCTCCTGAATAAAACAGTTCAACACATATAACACAGTATAAAACAAATACTCATTGAAATGACTAAACTTTAACTAGGCAAAAAACCCAGGTTACAAACTGTGGACTTTTCTGCATTCACATTTTCCTTGTATTTTTGTTCCTGCTGCTGAGGGGGGGGATCCCCATTATGCATATGTTTCCCCCCCTCTAGCGATCAGTTCTATATTACATTGCTGTATGTCTGGCATAGCTGCCTACAGATTTAAACTGCAGGTTTTAATGCCAGACATATTTGCTGGTCTATGACCATAATAAAGATATGTATGTAATGCCAGACATAAAATAATGTAATATCAATTCAACCACTAGAGGGAGGAAGGCACACATGAAAAAAGGGGGGGGGAATGAAGCAGTAGGAACAAGGAAAATGAGAATGTGGGAAAGCCTAGTTAAAGTCTGAAAGCAGCTCAGTGGAGGCATCTTCATTTGGCAAAAAGGATACAGAGAAGAAGGACTTAAGACATTCTACCCCCTCCCCCAAGCTTTTTGTCTGTGATGTGACTCTGCAGTGTGTACTACTAACTAAACAAGGCTTGTTTGTAGTTAGGCTTGGAGGATGCAACATAGATATATGATTATGAAGGGCAATTTTGATAGGTTTGTAACTGAGTGTCTTTTTCCTTTGACTGGTACAGAAGAGCTTCCACCTACTGACCAAAAAGTTGGTCCCATGATTCCAAAGTGGGTTTTATCAGGTCATAGCAAATCTAAACTTGTACCATCTCAGAAATCTAAATCAAACTTCTTGGAAGTTCCCCCCATCAACACGGAAAAGGATCGTATGCATCTAAGTTACACTAAACAGGAAGAGGTCGGGAAGAGATACAGAGAAGTGAGACGACAGCTAAAGGTACTGTCTTTCTTTGGCACAAGTTAAAATTCGAGAGAGAGAGAGAGAGAGAGAGCCAACTCTCATAATTAATCCCACAGCTCCAAATTAGGATGAAACCATAATGCAGGGGGAGAAGGTGCTTCATCCCTCCCAATATAGGTATCCTGACCCAAAATGGCCTGGGGAGCTATTTATCCCACTGGGGAACTGCAAGTGATAATAGTGGATGTTAGATAATCATGTTCCAGAGACATACACACCATGCACAGCACTACTTCTCAGAGAACTGCAGTATTCTGCTCTGTAAGCAGATGGCTACTGATGCATCAAGGCTATGTGACTGATACAAGTCAGTGTTAATTCTTATAGGTACTTATAAGTACAGTTGTTAGGGGTTCCCCCACCCTCCATAGAGATTCCTCCATGTCACCAGGAAACAATATTTCACAACAGCATTTAAGGATTTTGTAACTAAGAAGATGTTGTCTTGCATTGCAGAGGAAGATAACCCCCTTAGAGTGGGCAGAAAATTGTCGAGTGGTGAAGTCTGGAGATCCAGTTGTGGATAGTCATTGCAGGCCAAGTACAGTCAAGGGTGACATGGGAGAGCTGGTGGACCAGCATCGGATGGCTTGTCACCTGGCCTGGTTTCACTGCGTCAAGCTTTGTGAACGTTATGGAATTCCGCTTACTGAAAGACTGCTGCAAAGGGGTACAGTAAAACTAGGGGTCTGGAATGGGGATTGATGGGTGTCTTCAAAATAGTTTGGTCGGAATTCTCCTTCATGCCCCAAATGCACCAATTCAGGAGAATTTGGAATGGAATGGAATGGAATGGAAGCACCTGGCTGGCAAGAGCAAAAACTGCAGTCAGAAATCAATAGCAAAGAATTAGTAGATATTTGTGGCAAATGTTACTGGTACAGGAGAGAGTGCTGTTGGCTACATTTGTGTGACTATGATTCTGCCCAAATGTAAAATGGGGCATATGGGATGGAACTCAAGTCTCCCGATAACCTCAATTGACATTTAAAAGATACCATAGGCTTCTTGCCCTCATGCCAGTAAAGGCACTCTTCCAAGGCAAGGCATGAAAAGTTTGGGTGGGGAGAGGCTTACTATACCTTCTATTACCTTTGGCTAAGTAGCTTGTGCATTGCTAACCCCTGCCCAGGTGCAAGTGCAAAATCTGGGACTTTTTCTAACACGAAGAATAGAAGAAAGGAAACAAAAATGACAGAGAAATAAAAACAGGAATTAAGGAATAAATCACAGAGAAAGATAATTCTCTTGCTTTTTAATGTTTCTTTTTGTCCTCTTTTCTCATTTATTTTTAAGGAACAGCCTGTCTCCTTATTGAACCCAATATTTACAGGTGCACAGACCTACAACCAGCAAAAGGCTCCTTACATTAAAGGAAAATGCTGAAGTTAGTGTAACAGATACAACCCATAGTTCCCACTGTGCAGTTGAGGTTTTTCCCAGTCGCACATTAGAATACTGTCTGGAGATGGTGAAACACCTGGACAGGTTGTCACCCTGATAAGGAATTGCTGCCAGTAAGGCTTTCTTAATTCAGAGAAACATTATATTCAGTATAATTATACTGAGATGAAAGCCATTGCTTGTTGGACTGTAACCGACAATCTTACTATTTTGGTTTCAACTTCTTGGTGACTGATGGCATGCAAATGAACAGAGGGTTTCAACCTACCCAGGATATTTCAGGTGGCTGAAGCTATAGTAGTTCAGAGTTCTGCTGTATAATACTTTGTATGATGGGACCAATGTCTGATTCTGCCTTTTGTTCTTATTTGTTCCCGGTCCAAAAGCTCTTCTTTACGCAGGGGATAAATTACTAGACTTCGAGGGTACCAAGCAAAAGATCAGACAGCCAGGAGGCTATTATGAAGTTTCTGACCGACAGGGATCAGTGAGTGAGACAATGAGTGAATTGGAAGAACAGGTCTCTACCAAGAAAAAAGACAGGTTTGTTCTTCCCATATTTCCAACAGCACAAGAATCCTCAGGAGTTCTCTGGCTAGGATATTGTTAACTATGACTAAAGGCTTGTCTTTGTTAATCATGGGTTTTATACAAAACATCATTGGGAACCTTCTAGAACAGAAACTTTAAACTTGGCATGAAAATCCCTTCCCCTCATCAGGGAAGGCAGTGCTAGCATCATCCCGTTCAGTTCTACTTTGGCCGTTGTGAAGAACTTTCAGGAAAATCTAGCCTTCAGTCTTTTTTTGTCTTGCCCACTTCTCACTTTTTGATTCATTGATAGTAATACTCTACCCTAGTCACTCTGTCCTAACTGGTATTTTTCTTTTCTTCATAGCTTATTCTCATCTCCCCTTTATTGGGGTAAATATTTCTGGCACAAAAGCCTACTTTCAAAATTGTTAGAGATCTGGCAATAAGCTACCAGTTTTGTCTGGGAAACGAGCACAAAGTAAATATGCTAATGTCTCAACTAAAGGCAATACCTGCAGATGCCTGCATACTCTTTGATGTTGCTGTGTGTTCCATCTCTCCTACACCCTACCCCTGGAGCAGTTAATGCTCCTTCCCTCCAAGTTCTTGTTGTCCAGATTTTTTTTTAATCCCTCATATGGCCTTCACAATATCTATTTAATTATTTGTTTTAAAATTTATATCCTGCCCTTCCCCGAAGGCTCAGGGTGGATTATAACAGTAGGTAACAAAATTTGAGTCCAATGGCACCTTTAAGACCAACAAAGTTTTTTCAGGGGTGAGCTTTTATGTGCATGAACTTTTCCTCAGACAATGGAACAGGGATCATAAGAGTACAGGAATAAGGAGAGAGTACATTAGTAGCAAATTAGTAAACAGCCTCATGATGATCTCCAACAAATACGCAGCATGATATTGAAGATCAGATAATTGCTTGCCAGATTAACAGATCAGTTCTTTGGGTTCAGTTGTCATTCACAAAAATTAAGGGGAACTAAAAGTGTTAAGGTTAGTGATAAATGGCAGATGTTTTCCCCATTGTAAAAAAAAGTAATTTAATGATATCTGTTGCTAGACCAATCCGATGGCTTCCCACCTGACTCTAACAGTAGGATAAAATTACATAGTTTATAGATACAACTTCCTACTTTGTATCTAAGTAGGAACTTAAATTGTTTTTAAAAATTCTAAAAAGCAGAAAAACTAAGAATTAAATTGCCCAAAGCCAACTCTTTCATGAGGGAGAGGGGAGGGGTCTTGTATAATATATTCTTCCTATGGGATATATTTTGGCTGATTTTTGATGGACATTTTTGGTAGGGTCAGCAAAGTTCAGTGTTATTTCAGGTCCTGCAAGGCCCTGATGTCACTTGCCAGAGCACTCCACCAGATTTGGGCCAAAGCCAAAAAGGCTCTGACCCTCGTTGAGGCCAGTTTAATCTCCTTGGGACCAGGAATCCTAAGCAAATTCTCCTCACTAGATCTTAATGCTCTTTGGGGGATATTGTGGGAGAGGCTGTTTTATTCCAGTCGACTGCCTCTGCAGGATGCCATGTCATCTGTTGTGCTATAGGACAGCCTGCCCTCTTCAGTTCCTACACTTGCTTGGGAACTAGTAAAGATGGAGGCCTACTTTGGTGTTGTCATTGGGCACGTAATGCCCCATACAGCTGAGACAGAAGCAGCCTATAACCCACTGGCTTAATAGTGGCAAAAATGTTGTTTGGTCATAAACCATAAAGTTGAGAGTTCATATATGTTGGCTTTAGAGAAGCTGAGGCTTGAACCTTTAGAAAAGACCTTTTGTGGACAATATGTATGTCAGTGTCTATCAGCCACAGTCATTAAGTGGCATATTGTCTGTTGCAGGTGGCTATATGAGGAAAGTTATATTTGCTCTGTTGGTAACATAACATATTTTGATGAGCTACACATAGAGAAAAATATGATAAGATTTTTGTACCCTGCTTTTCTCTACCTAAAGGAGTCTCAAGCGAGCTCACAATTGCTTTTCCCTTCCTCTCCCAACAACAGTCACCTTGTGAGATTGGTATGACTGACCTAAGGGCACCCAGCAGGCTTCATGTGGAAGAGGAGTGGGGAATCAAATCCGGTTGTCCAGATTAGAGTCTGCTGCTTTTAACCAATATACCAAGCTGTCTCTCAGTGTACCAGCAGTTTACCTGAGTCCTTTTGGGGTTGGGTAAACAGGAAAGAAGGCAGGAGCCTCTTCATGCATGCTGCCCTTTCCACCCAAATTATAGTCCACCCAAATTATGTTTGAGAACTGAATTCCATGAGGAACTCGCAGCTGACATCTGACTGTAATGACATCTGATTGTAACATGTAGTTCAGCCCTTAGAATCAGAATGCTGAGCAGAAAGGACCTTGGTAATTTCTTGAGGTATTAGATCGCTGCTGCGATAATGTGTTCTTATGCACAAGTGTTCTTGTTGCCTGTTTCTTTGTCCTAATTCCAACATGTGCCTTACAGCTAATCATTTCCTCAGCTTTAAAAAAAAATCATGTTTGAGCTGTGTGGTCACTCTGTAAGTATTACAGGTGCAATCTGAGATGCTGTCATCGTATGCGGCTTGACCATACCTGATTGGGGGAAACAGCTGTCTGTTTTTCTTCTCCCCCAGCGAGCCAGAGCCAAAGCCTGAAAAGCGAGAGCGTAAACCCATATGGGGTCGCTGGAAGTCCTACGCGGAGTTTAGGAACCTAATGAAGTAGGTGTTACATTTGATAGAAAATGAATGATTGGCCCAGTTCTTCCAAGGTCTGGTGATAGAACTCTGTCACTCAGTTCTGTTAACATCACTGAGTCAGCAAGGGCTGGAGACACAGATGTAGACATTGTAAATGCATGCACATGTAACACTGGAGGGCTGATAAAGGTATACCCATGTGTGTGTCTCCCAAGAGAGCGGGATGTGCAACTGCAGACATTGTGGCAGGAATAAAGTGAAGGTTGCACTCCTAAGACTACTTTGCAGGGATTAAGTCCCACTTAATCAAATGGAGCATATTCCTGTGTATATGTGGTTAAGATTGCTTCCTTTAGTGTCTTAATTTCCCCAATAGCTTGTTTGCGGAAGTGTCTTTAAAATGTCACAATGGAATCAAAGGGCAAAGTAGAAGTAAGTTTTTCTGTCGCTAATTCTTTTCATCCCGGCCACAGGTTTATGCTCTTCTTTGCCTGCTGTTTCAAAGTGACTTCTCAGGATTAGTCACACGTACACATCACCACCGCACCACACCAGCCAGTAGAAGTGCTCTAGCTTTGGCAAGCAGATCCTTGAACTCTGTTTAAAGAATCCTGTGTCACTGCGCTAAGAAATACCTTTGCCTGGGGCCTGTAAGAAAGCTAGAGCAGGAGTAGGCAGCCTTAGTGGTCCAGGCATGACACTCCCCCTCCCCCTGGCAGTACAACATATACCTGTGAGCATGTTGATTTGTCATTAAACAAAGGGGAGAAACAAGTTAACACTTGGCCAGGCACACCTGCTGCTATTCTGCACACAATAGATAATGCGCTTTACATGCACTTTAGAAGTAGATTTTCCTGTTCCGCACAGGAAAATCCAGCTGCCAAAGCACATTGAAAGTGCATTTTCCTATGTGTGTGGAATGGGCCCTGGAGTAATCCAAGCCTTGGCAGCTCTGCTAGCATCTCAGGGACTTGGCTGATTGGTTGTGCAAGTCTGGGAAGTGGTGCCAGATTTAAGACCTGCCTGTTGCCTTCTCCTGTGCTGTTGGCCCCAGCAGTGCTGTCAGCACCTTGATTGCTTTAGCAGAGATCTGGCCCCAGGTGCCAAGGAAGATGGCCTAGTATGCCACTGGTAGCACACATGATGAAGATGGCCTAGCTCTGAGGCAGAGGAATCCATCACCCATCTGAGGCAGGTTCTTAAGTTTTAAGGCACTGTCCTCAGTGACAAATTGGAATTCCTGGAACAATGGGTTTTCTGTGATCCCCTGTATTTTTTGCTGCCCCTTTTTATCTAATCCAGTTCTGATTCCACCCAAGTCCTCTCTCCAGATGAGTCTATTACCTGCTAATTTAGTTTAGTTGATAGGTTCAGTAAGCACATTTCATTGGTATGAAGAACATGCATGCTTGTGTTTATATGTGTGAGGGTGTGAGTAGAAGACAGACAATGCTAGCTGCAAGAGGTTAAATTTGTTTCTGGTATGAAGCATTCCAGACTTATCCAGAAGTTGTGTCCAAGACCACACACTGCCAGGCTAGTTGGCTATGCCCCCAGTGTCTTCTGATTTCCTTTTTCTAATGTTTATGTTCAAAGGCGACACTCCAAAAGACTGCGCCTCGCCGCACAAAATCTTTGGGATGTGGAGTCCTCGGACAGTTCAGCTAGCTCATCACAAATGCAGTTTGAAAACGATTTCATTGAAAGGTACAGTGTGTTATTTCTTAGCACAGGATTAATTCCTTTATATATTGTGCCTGAAAGATCTTTGAAATAATTTTTCTTCAGCTGTGGAACAATAATACGTATACCATTATCCTCAAACTTGTTAAGTGGTAATACCTGTATATTAAGATCTTGATGCCGCTCATCTCTCTGCAATGAAAATAGTTATAATGCTGCTACCATATAAGAACAACACTATTCTTAACTGTGTACTAACTGATGCACTAATTAACTGCACTTAGGTATTTCTGCTAGTGTGCCCCTAGGAAAACGAGAGAAAAAGCCCAAGTAGGTTTGGAATAGTACAAGTGGAGGTGCTCCTGTCTGCCCCCAAGCTGTTTTTCCATGCAAAAGCTGGGGAAGAGGGGAGTTATTTCCTCAGTTTTGGTGTGGCAACATTGAGAACTTGGCCCAGTAGTCTAACTCACAAGACAATAGGTTGGATAGAGTACAAAATTTCTGTTTGCACTAGAACTGTTGTGGCAATGGAAATGCAAGAAAAAGGCTATGACAGCCACTTGAAGTAATTCAGACCTAGGCTGAATCTACACAGAGCTTTTTATCTCTAGTACCCAGCTTGCTGGGGGGTAAGAACAGTAATGACTGGGGAAGGAAATGGCAAAACCACCCCGTATTGAGTCTGCCATGAAAACGCTAGAAGGCGTCACCCCAAGGGTCAGATATGACTCAGTGCTTGCACAGGGGATACCTTTACCTTTTTAATTTAATTTTTTTAATCTACTTGTTATTTGATTTACATTCTGATATTTATTGCTTTAAATTTTCCCTCTGCAATATCTATGATTGATCCGCAGTAATACTTACTACCTCTCTCCCACGATATTCAGGATCTGATATAACTTGCTACATTTGAGAAAACCGTTCCCAAAGCCCCAGTATTAAGTGCAGATGTTCTGCGTTTTGCCAAATTAACTCCCTCCCCCATGCCTCCAACGCTGACGTAGCAAAGCAGTCTGTCGTTGATTGGTCAGGGCATCAGTTCAAAGACTGCCTGGTTCCCAGTTGCCATTCCCTCACAAGACTTAATCTCCCCCCCCCCCCCGGTCAGGAAAAGAAAAATAAGCAAGCAGCCTTGTGCTCCATTTCCTCCCCTTGCTTTGGCTGTAGATTCAGGGGAAAAGGAAGGAGTTCAAATCGATCTGAATTCAGCAGGATCAACAACCGAGGGGAGGGGGGGAAGGGACGTAAGAGCAGAACCAGCTCTAGAATCAAATGAAATCTTACTATTTTAAAAGAAATGGGTCAAGGTTCTCAATGCTGCCACACCCAAATGTGGAAACAACCCCCCCCCCCAATTTTTGCATGGAAAAACAGCTTGGGGACAGACAGGAGCGCCTCCCCTTGTGCTGTTTCAAGCCTATTTGAGCTCTCTATCTTTTTGAGAAGCCAGTTGGCATAGGAAACATAAGTAGGGTCTGGAGTCTGAGTAGACTGATATCATTCTCACCAAGATAACAGAGATAAGATTTGAAACAGAGATTTCCTAGTCCACCGTTTAGTTTCTTGACCACGACTCTGTTCTAATGCATACCGTATATACTTTTTCTCCGCCATGGTGTGAAATGTCCAATGAATGTTTACCAAACACTGAACATTCACAATCCATATTCCTCTACCTTATTTTAAAAGGGGCAGTCGTCTGTTTTACTAACTGCACATAGACAGGAAAAGGTGTGTTGTCAACCATTGTTTCTGTTACTCTGTCTATTGGAAGAACATATTGGAATCCCTAGCTGGTCTTCAGTATGGGTAGTTAGATCAACTCACACTCCATGTGACCTGCTGGATTAATTTCTTTGACAATGGCTACACATGTCTAGAGAGGACAACATATTTTCTCAGATTTCTTTTTAAAAACTTCAAGATATATTTTGTTTTGGAGATAATTTTATATTTATTAATAGCTTCAAAGCCTGTTCCTAAGAAGCAGGCAGCTTAAGGCCAGGCAGCTTAAGGTGGCTTTGGGCCGCAGCTCGCAGTCAAATCAAGTGGGGCGGGCGGGGTTGGGCAGCTCGTTAGCAGGCCCAAGACAGAACTCCTTAGCAGGCAGTCAGAGCAGGCCCAGCCTAGCAGGCCAGGAGGCCCTCGTTAGCAAGCCTTCCACCCGACCCTTTGCCCAGGGCCCTCTCACCTGCTGCTGGCTCCAGGCACTGAGATGTCTAAGAGCAAAGAGGCTAGAGTCCAGGGCCGGAGGATGGGAGCTGCAGGGGCAGGGCCAATCAGGGCAAAGTTAGTTGCACCCTGATTGGCCCTATTCCAACTTGGACAGCCTTACACATCCCACCCCCTAGGGTGTTTCAGAAATATATAGAAGAACAACAATGGATAAGGATTTGTCATTATGGTAGCTCTATTCAGATGTCCGCCCCACTCCCCAATAGAGCTAGTAATTTTCATATTACATTTCTGGTTCAAAATGGGGTTCTCTCTCCAGTGGCCCCTCTATTATGAACCTTTCCTGCATCTCTTTCCCTGGTGCCTACTCTTTCATGTTTTAGACTATAGCAAGGAAGGGTAGGTATTTCTTTCTTCTTAATTCCCCCAGGATTAAACCTGTTGGATAGTTTTTATTTCTGGGTGTTTTTTTGGGAAGGAAGGGCCACTTTCACTCTCCTCCTGTGGTTACTGTTGTGGCTTTTATGCTGAAATTTTATGTTGTCTGTTTATATTGTGGCCCCCCTCCACTGGAGTGGCAGTAGCAAATATCATCGGCACCCTCTCTGCCCCTTCCCTGGTGGAATTAGTTGGGAGTTTTGGGGTCTGGGAAGGGTTTTTATGCCACTGCATCTTGTTGTAGGGGGTTGATGTTTTATTGTGTATTTTATATTGGTTTAAATGTTGTTGGGGTTTTTATATATGCTGTAACCCGTCTCGAGCCTTCGGGGGGGGGGGGTAAGAAATTTCATAAGAATAAGAATTTAATTATAGTTTTATATAGCTTTCTAATTGTATTTGTAAAAGTGACATATAAAAGTTTTAAATAATAATCAAAATTAGGGATGTACACAAACCAGTTCATGATTATAATTTCTAATGAATGTGGCCAGTTTATTTCCTGTCCCCGCCCCCAACTAAGGTTCAGGGCGTCCCCTGAATATGTCCTGAACCTTTTGTCTGGTTGGGTTCAGGGTTCAGGCCATTTAAACCAAGCAGCTGAGCAGGGCAATTTGCCTGTCTCACTTCCCTCTGTTTAGAAGGGTGTTAAGTGAAACAGAGAGTTTAAAGATCTGACAGGCAAACCTGTTGTGTGTTAGGTTTAAATGGCTGCAAGCCATTTCAGTGCTCTGTTTCCTTTCCTGAAGCACCCCCCAAACTCTGAGCCAAATCCCTAATCACAATCATACTGAGAATTCTTGCAAACCCTTATTTCGTGATGCCTCTATACCATGCATTTGTATTGTTGCTGTCCCCCTCCACACAGACATATTTATTTTCCTGAATTGTATTTTTAGGGAGATGAGAAAAATGTTTGGCTACCTTAATCCCAAGACTGATGCCAACAGCTTCTGGCCAGGGCATCTTCTAGACAAGCTGCGGCTGCACCTTCCAGAGATAGAACGTGATGAAGGAAATGCTCTGTTCAGCCGTGTTTCTCGTACACGCCCTGCCTATTGTGGACTTCATCGTCCTCACCGCCACTGGCCGGACAGTGAGCTGAAGTTTGTGACCTATGGTGATCCAAATTCCCGAAGGTTTCAGTATTATATTTGACGCTGTTCCGAGGAGAAGCTGTTGCACAGTGCTAACATTTCATGAACTGTTAGTGACCCCATTGGATCTGCTGCAATAAGCCATTGTCCAACCCAAACAAAAGACATTGTAAGAAATTGCTGTGGCAATCTATGGTAACTATGTGATTTGGCAAGAGGGGCTTTCCCTGTCAGGTATGCTGCGTTCACATTTTATTATTTGCCCGTGAATGCCCTAGGATCTCCATAGAACAATATCCTGTTTTGTATGTGGTTTGTGTGCAGAATGTCTCACACTCAGTTCCTCATGGCTTCCACTTAAAGAATTTCCATTTAGTTATCATAATTCGTAACAGTTGATTCTCCCTGTCCTTTGTGCATTAGTTTAATCCTGTCTTAAAACTGTTTAACTGGCATTAGACGGACATTACCTTCCTCCAAGGATTTCCAGAATTATGAAGGAGGAGAAGGAATACTTGCTTTTCACTGTCCTGAATCTATTAACAATCCATTTAGTATGTTAACCCTGAGTTTTTTATTCCACTTTTCTTAAACAATGTCCTAAATAACTTTTCTTATAAAGAAGTGGTCCAACTCTTTGATCACTGTAATTATTCTTTTGTGTCTCTTTCCCAGCCATTGTGTATGTGAAGTAAGGGTTTATTGTCGATCTTCTTTGCAGTCCTTCATGGGGACTATGCCTAAGCATCAGCCGTCAGATAGTTCTTTACAGCTAGACACCTCCAGGGGGCGCTGTGTGTCAAAGTCAGAAGCTTGTTTCTGCCCAGGAACCACATGCTCCTGTGCAGCAGTGTGCCCCCTATCCTCATGCGAAAGAGGAGGTCCTGCTGCTTTTGTGAGAGGGCTTGGAGGGTACTGATAAATCAAAATAGAAAGTGCTGAACTAGATAGACAAGTGGCCTAACTCAGCATATGGCACTGAGTAGAGCTGTAAAACAGGATACACTGGTATAGTGGAGAATTTTTAAAAAATAAGTAAAGGATGACATCAGATTGCTTGTAAGAATTCATGACAATATCTGAGTCCAATGGCCCCTTTAAGACCAACAAAGATTTATTCAAGGCCTGAGCTTTCGTGTGCATGCACACTTCCTTGTATGCACGCACACAAAAGCTCACACTTTGAATAAATCTTTGTTGGTCTTAAAGATGCCGTTGGACTCAAATTTTGTTGTACTACTTGAGAGTAACACAGCTATCCACTTGAATGTATGAATTTATGATTATCACTATGAGCCTTATGAGTACCATTCATGCCACAGGCACAACTGAACAAGTAACATTCCTTGGTATGATATTAGTAATGAAAAGTTAAAGGAACTATGAAAAGAAGTTGACCCGACATGAGATGGATTGATTAAATAAAAGAAACCACAGCTCTTAGTTCAGAAGATCTGAGCAAGTTTAATGATAAGATGTTTTGGAGGCCTTTAATTCATAACTTGAATATGTATTTAACAATCTGTCTTCAAAAAATTAAACATCTTGAAGGGACACATGTTCCCTTCTCCCCCACTTTGAGATGCTATAGTGAACAATTCTGCTGCCATTTACATTCCTGCTCGTTGAGTGCTACTTACTCTGTACGGCATGTAAAAGGACATAAAATAGACTACATCAAATGACTGATGTACTCCCAATCATAAAGACTTGGATTAACTATGACCAAATAAGACGGGTGTTGTACTAACTCAGATTAAAGATTACCTGAAAGTGTTGGGCATCCTGAATAGAATGATTAAAAACCTCTGGCCAAAATGGTATATGGAGAAGACTGATATGGGTTGGTATCTCTTGGCAAAAAAAGATGGGTCCAATCAGTGTTGCTGATCTGTGACTGATTTTTGTGGATTCTCCCTTATTTATGTGTGCGAAAGAAATAGACTCTGGGAGTTATGAACTCACCGCCTCCAAGAAGTCAAAAACTAAGCATGTTGCCTTTATAAATGAGTCAGCAAGGCAAGCTCACATACTTTCAGGCAAGGGTCAGGAACACCCCTCCCCTCAGTTGCATACTTTCAGTGAAATTTTAGGTATGTGTTTACCTTTTACCTAATTCTTACTCAAAGAAATCCTCAGTTAAAGAACTGAGGGAGTGGAAGCCTTTGGACAGTATGACCCCACTTTTATGATACTTATATTCATGAAAATAAGAACAGGCAAATTTCAAATCCCTTTTCTCCTTTCTTTTTTTCCTACATAAGACTGAAATTACAAGGTCTGTACAACATTGGCCCACATCAAACAATTCAGGCTTGTTGTGCAGGGGTCTCACAGTCTCTTCTGGCTTTAATCCAAAGAGCTGAATGGAACGGTAGCTCTGCTTTGTGGTAATGTCTTGTCTGCTCTCTTTGTTTCCAGGAGTTTCTAGTAGTCCCTGAAATATTGTTGTGTAATTTTGCAGACAAACTGGCATCCTCCTGAGGCAAGCTACCTGTTACATCAGGCTTTCCAGTGACTAGGAAAATTGTGCTCGCCCCTCCTGGTATGGAATCACTTTACTCTTTAGCCCCCTAATAGAACCGGGGTTACATCATATGCTATAAGGCTGGACTGCACCCACACCCATGATCTGTTTCTTAAATGTTGGCCATGCACTGTCTGAGAAGTATTTTTCCATGCGTAATTGCCATAAGTCTGAATTGACTTGACGGCACTTCACACACACGTGCACAAATATCTATCAGGCTTTGGAAAGTGTCTATAAGGAAAGAGAACATTTAAGTTGATGCTCAGCTCCTTCACAACCTTTCCACAAGACTTTGGCAAACTAGGGGATACGTGTTATATTTTAGTAACATGAGAATAAACAAGGTGTCCACTCAATTAAGGCCATAAGAGCATGGAAGTCCTTGTTAAATCTCTGGGTTCAGGAACTCAGACCCTGGAATCCTTGCAGCTCTTTATTGGTGCTAAAACATGATACAAGAGAGTGCCAAGACTGCACTGAAAACTTAACCAGAGCAACAACACCACCCCCAATATATACACATGTTGAACAATAGATTACCCGCAGCTGCAGGTGACTGGTTACATGGAGGTTTAAACTGATTGGATCCCTGGAGGATCCTACCACTAGCTGGTCAGTCAGGCCGCAGCTAGGGTGTTTAAATTCCCTGATTTCCGCGGGGAAGCCAGCCCACTCTGAGCCAATCAGGCTATCGAATCTCACTCTTGCCTTGGGCCTCAAGCTCGGTCCTCAGCAGGACTGCATACACAACAGTCCCCACCTTAACAGAGTCTGGTTCTGCAAACCTCAAAGCACTACTGAAGATGATGATGTTATCCGTTCTGTCGTGTCCAACCCTCGGCAACTCTATAGGAAAGTCTTCGCCATGCGTCCCTGTCTCTGACTGCTTATTTTAATTGGATCATGGTCATCTCTGTGTCAGCTGTCTCTTTTCACTTTCTTCTTTTAGTCTCTTAATCAAGGTCTTCAAATCATGCTCCAATTCAGCAAGGAGTGGAGATTATTGATGTTACAACCTCCAATTTTGACTCCGATCGTAGATTCTTCCAGAGCACTACTAGAGCTATTTTAATTCACTAGGGCTTTGCCTATTAAATCTCTGAAGGGTTTGTTTTAAAAATATATCTCATGATCTCATGTCTACCAGCTGCAAGGTGGCTATATCCACAATATATTTAAACATAATACAACCAAAACCGAGGCAATAGATCACAAAGACCACATGTCAGGCCAACAAATAGCAGCTTGCTTGATCCAGTGGAGATGCTTAACCATTGATGTCCAGGATGAACATCCACAACTGCAGAAGGCCTGCTGAAAGAGGTGGCTTAAAAAAAGTCCTGTGGACTTAATGAAGACAGTATCCTTTGCAGCTAGTTCTTCAGGAAGGCAGTTCCACGTCACCTAATTGCCTTGACCTGCTGGGTTGGTGTAAATGGTGGACTTAAACCAAGTGCACCTGAAAGTTGTTGGACTAAGCTCACTCAGGTGGTAAGCAGATGCAGGTAAGCTTGTCCTCCATTAATAAAGCATTTTGATGTAATTAGGGCATTTATTTTAAGATGTTTGAATATGGAAGATATTGTGTGGTGCCTTCTGTTTTTCCCTGGTAATCATCTCTAAAGAATGACAGATCAAATGGCTAGGTGCTGCTTGCATGCTTGTGGACCCCTCTGGCTTCCACACATAGTGTGGAATAGCTTCCACATATAATAGTACTTTTTTTCTTCACATGTTCTGCATAAAACGTGGTCTTAACTGTCTAGGTCATTCAAGCAGCTTCCATCATGCAGGAGTGAACTGATTTTGCGTAAAGGAGCCCTGAGCCCAAGCTAAGCCAATCTTATCAGGTCTCAGGAGCTAAGCAGGGTTGGCCTTGGCTAGTCTTTGGGTATGAGGCCTTCAAAGAATACCTGGGCCTTCAAAGAATACCTTCAAAGAATACAAGGAGACTGGCAGTGGGAAACCACCTCTGAATGTCTCTTCCCTTGAAAACTATGGGATCACCATGAGTCAGCTGTGCCTGAACAGCACCTGAACAAATTGATCAGGTTCCATCCTGCGTCTGCAGTGGTACAGGAATATTCTAAGGAACTCCTAAAACGGATTAAATCCATTCCTGTTTTTGAGAAGGGAACTTATTATAACAATAAAAGCAGTGATTTGTGAACAAATCTATAGCTCACAACAGAGCATAATGCATATGCATGACAAAGGCTATACAAGTTGAAATGTAACAGTTGTCATTCTTTGAACACACAACAGGAGAAATAATTTTTAATAATAGGTAACAGTCAACGGCGGATTAGTAAATCAATTGAGCCACGAGGCTGTCCCTGCGGTAGCAGCGTGAAATCACCACCAGAGGTCGCTGTGCGGTCAACCCCCGTTGCAAGTACGTTGTCTTGCGCTGTTGTATTGGCGCAGAGCGCCGGAGCTGACGTAATAGGGTCCTGCATGTCACCATAACACGGGAGTTATCGTAGCAGCAATCGGGATTACCTTCACGACCTGTTTTCTGGCACGGAGTTTACGTTTTATTCTGTGAGGAAAATTAAGGCGGCTCAGCCAGCTGAATGAGCGGCCTCTCCCTCTCTGTCCCCGGGAAAGAGCTGACCTTCCAGGACCTGGCTGCAACCTCCCGTCAGCCTCCGCGGCTCCCCGGCCTCTCTTTCTGCCGGGGCTTCCGAGGCGGGCGGGTGTCGCCATTAGCCGACTGGTAAGTTCGGGATCCGGCGCCATCCTGCCCGGCGGACCCCCCGGGATGGGCGCGCGGCCCCTTGAGGGACTCCTGGGGGCCTTCCGCGTTAGGGCCGGCTGCTAGTTCTCGCAGCGCTGCAGGCGGGAGCGTCCTGGCGAGGCTGATCGGGGCTGAGGCGCTTTCCTCCATGGCGGGTGCCGTCCGGGGACGGAGGGAGGGACCCCGATGGGCCTGCTGGCGTTCCGTAGCTCCAAAGGAGGCGTTCTGGGGGGGGGGGGGTTGTGCACGTGTAGGCTGAATGTCTGAGTGCGGCAAGAGAAGGGCGGGGGGAGGGAGGTGCCGCGTGCAATGTTTTTGTAGAAGACACTTCACTTGAAAGAGCCACGCGCTGTTGCTGGAAGGCTGCACGAGGGAAAGGGTCAGTTACTCGCCGACGCTTACACAGAGCATCTGTCTGGTGGGGATGCCAGCCTCCAGGTGAGGCCTGGGGATCCCCGGAATTGCAGCTCGTCTCCGGCCTGTAGAGCTCAGTTCCCCTGAAGGAAACGGATGCTTTGGAGGGTGGCCTCTGTGGCATTGTGCCCCGTTGTTCTCCCCGAGCTTCGTGCTCAAATTTCCCAGAGTCTCCCGAGCTGGCTTTAGCAACTGCCTCCTCCATTCTCTGCCGGGGGGGGGGGGGCAGCAACCCTAACTCCTGCCTTGAACCGCCATTTGCAAGGGCTTCCTTTGTAGGGAGCTCAGGGGTGGCGTTTTTTTCTTGAACAGGTTGCTGTTGAGCTTGAAGCTGAAGTGTCTGAGATTCAGCTGTTTCGCAGGGAAGATGTTTGTGGCTGAATGGACTCCTCTTTGCATAGTTTTTGATGGGTCTTGAAACCATTTGCGCTTCTCATGGCCAGCCTTATGAGTGTTGGGGTTTTTTCTCATTCTGCAGGAATTAACAGTTTGGCTATTAGTTTGAAACCAATCAAGAGTCAACGTGAGGTAGTGGCTCTAATGTTGGCATTGAAGATCCCCGCTTGGGAAGGTCTCTGAGCCTGTTGCTCTCTTTCACTCCTGTCTGTTTTATGGGGTTCTTGAAAGGGCAAATTGGGAAAGGGGAGAATAATATAGGTTTTTGTGGCCCCATTAGGGAGAAAAACAAGGTATAAATAAATTATAGCAGTAAAATCCCCAGACATTTTTAACCCAAGGAAATTCAGTGCTCCTGCCTGCCCCCCCCCCCAGGGAAATTTGGAGTGGAAATTGAAATTTATGTAATAACTTTAGATTTAATAGGGGAGAAACTGCTGCTTAAGCAACATAAAGCATGATTTATAACTTTGTTATATAAAATGGTATTGATATACATATAGAATATAAGAGTTTTTTTCTAAAATTACAAATATGACCAATACTAAAATGAGAATTGTAAATTTGTGGCTTCTATGAGACCTTAGCATGTTTTACGTGTAGGTTTCGCCCTCCCAGTTTTTCTAAGGGAAAAACAATGCTATACATTTTGAGTCAGTAAAATCTGGCTTTAAAAGCATTTTGTTAATTCTAATAGACGGGAAAAGTTATATATATAAAACTTTCCCCCACGTTTCTTAATTTTTTTGGAATAACGGGGCAGGGAGTGGGGTAAGCTAGGCTTCTATGTGTTACACATTTTAAGTCAAGACAATACAGTATTTGAAAGGATTTGACCTATTTGAAAGAAAAATATTTCACAGGAATTTTTTTCAGCAGCCCTCCAGGTTTCCCAGTTTTGCGGGGCCTTTGCATCTTTAAACTGGAGGGTCTTCTTTCCTCAGGTGCTGCTCAGACATGTAGGAGGAAAGGGTGTGTTTTTTTGTTTGTCTGTTTTGCTGCATTGAGTAGAATGCAAATATTTCCTTTAATTGTAATTATGGCTACTTGTAAAGCATACTCTCTGCTAGACCTGAATGGCAGGCTTTGTGCTTGTATGAGACTTTTTCTATAGATAACTGGTTTTTGTTCAGCAAACTTCTGGAGTGTTTTATTAGTTTAGACATGCTTACAAGCAGCCTATGCTCACTTGCAGAATTGTGTGTGCTGTTTAACTACCAATAGGATTGGAGTGAGAATGTGCTGTTGCCTCCACTTGTCACGTATAGGTAGCACCCTGGACATGTAGCGTTGTGCTCTTATCAAAATTCTATAACATTGAAATGGTGTTGAAAATAAGCTTGATACTTGTTAGGAGGGGTGTTTGCAGAAACTTCTTGTGGCTGTCTGAGGTTCTATAGATGGCATGAAAACATTAATGCAAGGTGTTTCTTTAGGTAGCAACTCCTGCAATGTGTAATAGCGTAGCCATCCAACTTGACAGACCAGGGAGCAAGCAAGTTGGTAAAATTAGAAATCTGCAATAAAGTATTTGTTCAGTTTTGCTCCCAAGTGTAGGTTGTTGTTGGCAGATTTTAAAGCCCTTTTTAACTTAAGCATGTAGGGGGAAAATAGTTGAAATGACGACCTCCCAGGATCGCATCTGGAGAGCTTCCTGTAACTCTTCCAGTGTCGGACACGGGAGGGAGAGAACCTGCAGTGAGATACCCATTCCTTTGCTGGCTTGGTACTAGGCCAGTGAATGGAAGACAACTCTGCAACAAACTTGTTGGTAGGCTCCTGTACTGCCGTTTGAACGTTGTAACTTAAAAGTGTTTGTTTCTCTGTAGACAACATGCCGGCCCTCAGACCCCTCATCAAACCTAAGATCGTCAAGAAGAGAACCAAGAAGTTCATCCGTCATCAGTCTGATCGCTATGTCAAAATCAAGGTGGGTCTTCTTGTGGTGAAGATTTGTAAAGTGGGGTACGTGTGAATCCCTAAAAAGTGTTTCTGAATATCTTGATGGTTGACTGGTTGGTGGGTTTGCGGCATTGGTTTAACAAAATAAGAGATTTCTAAAGTTACACTATGGATAATTTGAAGTTTTACTATATCAATTCTTAAAAACTTTATTTTATTGCATTGCGTTGTTGTAGCGTAACTGGAGAAAACCAAGAGGTATTGACAACAGAGTTCGCAGAAGATTCAAGGGCCAAATCTTGATGCCCAACATTGGGTATGGTAGCAATAAGAAGACAAAGCACATGCTGCCTTCAGGATTCAGAAAGTTTCTTGTCCACAATGTCAAAGAGTTAGAGGTGCTGATGATGAGCAACAAGTAAGTTGGGAAAACCTCTCTAAAATAGTTATTTTTTAGAGTTGCGATTTAATTTTGCCCTGTAGTGATGCTCTTGCTGTGACCTTGTGTAATAGTGTTGGGTACAGTTGGGCAGTGGTCCGCAACCTCCCGGTTGCTGCGGACCGCTGCAACTGAGTGGCGGGAGAGGGTGGCCCGGGGCCCCGCGCACGTGCGGCAGCCCCAGTGCAAACGCGCATGTGCGGCCGCGGCTCCCACTCCGGGCCGTCAGCAAATCGACCGCCAAAGCGGCCGATTAGCTTGCGGCTCGGCAAGCTTCTCTTCCCCCCCCCCCCCGAAACAAGAAGCTTGCTGGGCCGCTTTGGCGGCCGATTTGCTCGCGGCCTGGTGAGCTCGCTTCGGGGGGGGGCGGGAAGAGGGAGCTGCGGCCCGGCGCCTGGCCGCGGCCCGCGGGTTGGGGACCACTGCAGTTGGGTATGTATTGAAGAATTCACTCTTTACATGATTGATTTAGAATGCTCAAATATGCATCGATCTGTGTCTATTCCTTCAGTAGTATTTCTGAAGTAATATGGTTCTAAGTTGGCTAGATGTCAGGTTTAGAACTTATAGAAGTTTTGAGTTCTTGGTGACACAAGACCCCTACTGGATTTGGCCAAAGATTTGTCCTGTGGTTGGCCACTGTTGCTAGAAACAATGTTCTCTTTATCTGTTAAACAGGGCAAGAAAGCAGTAGCCCTTCTAAATTTATAAAGCTTCTCATCTCCCACAAGGGTGGTTGGGCTAAAGTATCATACTGAGCTCTTTAGAAGAAGGTCAAGACACAAATAGAATAGACTTGAACAAATTTGTGAGGCGGGTCTTGTATGCTGCAAGCAGAACTGATCTTGTGGAACAATTTCCCACTTTTGTTTCCTGCCAGAGCTTGTGATCCTTAAACTGTGCCTTTTTGAGTATAAGAGACCCTCAGAAGAAGCTATGTGGGGTCTACAGTAAGGATGCCAACCTTCATAGGTTTTGTGCTAAGATGTCAGTATATTAACTTGGCTTGTGGGTAGCATGAGGAGTTCTTGGGAGTAGACTGATTCCAAATCTGCAAGCAGGACTTTTGGGCAGTGGCATAATACATGTATTTTATAAGAAAATTTGTGTGTCACTTGCAGAGGCCTGATGTGAAGCAGGGCATTTGGGCTTGGATGTTTTGGATTCTCCTAGATAGATCAGCTCTTCCACTTTGTGCAGCCAAATTGACATTCTTGCATGAAACAGGCTAACATCACTGTTTTCTTTTTGCCATCAGGTCATATTGTGCAGAGATCGCTCACAATGTTTCCTCCAAGAATCGAAAAGTAATTGTGGAGAGGGCAGCTCAGCTTGCTATCAAGGTTACCAATCCAAATGCAAGATTGCGGAGCGAGGAGAATGAATAGTTGTTCTTACACAACGATATTTAATAAAATATCAACAGTACTGAAAATGTGATGTTTCAGGAGTTTAATTGACCTAAGGTTGATTGATTCTTAAAAGGACAAAAGCTGGTACCTGGTAATATTATCCCAAGCTTGCCTTCAGTTGGATACTGCAGGCCCACCATTAATCACTACATTTCAGAGTGTAGCCATGTTGATCTGCAGTAGAACAGCTAATCCGGTAGAGCTGGGATTTAAGGAAATGAATTTCTAAATGCAGTGAAGCCAATTTAAGAGGAGTACATGAAGTCTGACAGTAAGAAATGCCAAGTCAAAGCTGATCAAAAGAATGGTAAAGATAATACATGATATTTATTTTTACCAGATGCATTTCATGTAGAATGGAAAGTGACACCCTGTTTTATAAATAGAGCACTTACGTGGTTCACAGAATAAATTCTAACAAAGAAATTTAGCAATCCATGGTCACAAGAAGTCATTCTCTGTTTGCTAAACAGCAGTAGCTTTTCTTACAGACTGAGCTGAAAGTGCTAGTGGATCTCTTCCCCCTCCCCTGAGAATAGTCTCAGAAGCCCTAGTGGATAAAATGCTATAGGGTCTAGTGAGGAGGGGTAAGAAAACAGGAAGGATAATCACATTTTTTTCATTTTATCTCTCCCCTCACTGTGTGCCTGTTTACATTTTGACCATGGGCCTTGCATGATGCAGAGCTTCAGCTTTCTGGAATTCACAAGAGGTGATTAGGAGAAAAGATGCACATGTTCTTAGAATCTAACCCAGCAATATTTAATGGTACAAGAGCATTTGCATTTTCATAGCTAGGTGGTTCCATTATTACAGATGTACAGCTCTTGCAGAATCATGCTAACTTTTGTGGTTTGAAAATCATCAGTGCTTTGGTATCAGCTTCTCAAGTAAACTGTTGCCAGAGGGCACCTACAGGAGGAAACCACTGTGTGAAAAGGAGTGTGGCAGACGAGAACTGCATTAAATAAGCATAAGGCATTCCATATTGAATGACAGTAAGACACTTTCACAGTTTCAGATGCTGGATTGAAAAAGGGGGTCAGGTGTAACTACTTCATCTTATCAGTATGAAAGTGACTCAAGTCAGTTTAAATATTAGTACAAATGAAAGTGCTATTTAACCAATTTGATGAATGGAAGGTGAACTGCCATTTGGCTAGTCATGGGTATAGCAGGGTCTTCTTCATCACTGTTTCTAAAATGCTATTGCAGTGCTATCACCACAAATTGATAGCCAACAGAATTATCTTATTACTATTAGGCTCTAGCTAATTCAGCTGGAGTCATTTGTACATTTTTTGGCAAAAACACATCCTTTGTATTTGCTTTATGGGAGTAACAAACTTTTGTCCTAATGACATCAATGGGTCATGCTGTCATGCCTGAATCCATGCCCCTTTTAGTAGAAATAGTTGTAAAAATAGCAATGACAGCTAAAATCAGCCTTAGAAGACCTTCCATCCTCAGCAAAGTGAACGGTGTGGTTTGAGAACAGGGAAGAGGAGTTTAACTCATGTCCATTAGTTCTGTGGTAGACAGTGAAGTAGAATCCTTCTGAATGCTTTCGAAGAGTGAAGACATTTCAGGGTTGGCTCTGATTTGGGAAGAAAATTCCGCCATCACAGGACTCTTATCTACATCAGGGATGGTCAGCAAAGCAGCTACTGCCCTCATTGCTGAACGCTTCAGTTCATCTTGTTTCTCAAATTCTTGTTTCACAGAGCCAGCTTTTACCTAAAGAAAGGAATACATTTTAAAACAATAGAACAACTTCAGGTCAAAGGGATTCTGTTCTCCATTATCACCTATCCAAGAACAACGATACAAAAGATGGAGATGGAATCATCTGGGGTGTACTAATGTCCAAAAGAATTCCCAGACTCAAGAGGTCCCATTAGGTTGATATGAATGAGGAGAGAGGAGACAAACCAGTGTCTCCCCTAAGAATCAGGTCACAAGTGATGTGAAAGCCGAGACCCAGAAAGCCATGCTGATCTTGATGGACAAGCGGTATCATTCAGTAGAAGGCAGTGTCATATATAGAAGTATACAGATTCCCATTGTATCCCCTGCTATGTTGTCTTCACACAGGTTTGTCTCTTCAAAGGGGATTTCTCTACCCATGAAAAGCATCTCTAGTGCATAGATTCTAGTTGATAGGAAGCAGAACAAATTTTGAGTCCAGTAGCACCTTTGTAATCAAAGTTTTGTGTGTCCAAGAAAGCTCATGCCTCAAACTTTGTTGGTCTTAAAGGTGCTACTGGACTCAAAATTCGTTCTGCTGGTATGTATTAGCTTTCATATCTGCCATAGACTTGGTGGTGGGTGGAGAGGATGGCTGGCTGACTGCCATTCTATAAGCAGTTGCATCCAAATAAGGTTTATCTGTAAGCAACACAATTCATCAGCCTGAGAATCTGAAATGGATGTGAAATGACAGTCCAGAAAGTGGGGCAAGTAAATAAAGCACAGAGTCCGTTACTAGATGAGATAAAGCTTTGTTATTCTATGACCTAACAGTCTGCCAAAATAATAAAATAGAAAATGCATGCAAGATTACTTATGTTGCATAACAGCATCTATAAAATGTTCTTTAGCCATTTTATGATAAACCTGTTTTTAGTAGCCACAAATAGGACTGAAGCATTAGCTATCCACAGCTGGAGTAACGTTGATAGGAAATGCCTTCCATGCTCTAGTGCAGCAGTCCCCAACCCACAGTCCGGAGACCGGTACCAGTTCATGGATCAGTCGGTACTGGGCCGCAGCTCCTCCTCGTCCTCCCTGGCTGCTGCCTTGAAGGCTGCCCTGTCACTCTGCTGCCAGCTCACCTTTGGTGCTCTCCAGCAGCCGCCATGGCTGGGGCTCCCCCTCAGCGTAGCACTGCTCAGCTGCTGCTGGCAGTGAGCGGTGGGAAATCAGGGTCACCGGTGGAAAATCAAGCGAAGCAGGGGCTCAGGTGGCGGCGACGTCCCTCGGCAAAAGACTACCCCCCCTCCGGGCCTCAGTAAAATTGTCAAGCGTTGACCAGTCCCCTGTGATAAAAAGGTTGGGGACCACTGCTCTAGTGGACAACAGAAGTGTGTTGAATTGTACCAGCAGTTTCCAAAGAAAGTAATTAGGTTGCAGTTAACCCCCAAGTAGCTGTTCCTGTGTGCACTGGTCTAGCCTACAACTGCTTGGGACTACAGAGAGCTGCTCTTTTTTTGCTCCCTGCTTTACTACTTGAAAGAATCTCATAGAAGCTTACCATTGCTTACCCTTCCTCTCCCCACAACAGACACTCTGTGAGGTAGGTGAGGCTGAGAGCTCTTAAGAGAACTGTGACTGGCCTAAGGCCCCCAGTTGTCTGCATGTTGAGGAGGAGTAGGGAATCAAACCCGGTTCTCCAGATTAGAGGTTGCCCCTTTTAACCACTACATACCAAAAATGGCTCTCACTTATATATTAGCATCTAAGTGACTACTAAAAGGAAAGAACATATTCTGAACCTTCTTAGTGCTTTACCTTTGTAGAGCAAGTTGCTCGTAGGGGCTCAATGAGACGTTCTAACCGTTGTAGTACTGCATTAGGACACAGCGTTGACAGACGAGCCAGCATAATGAAAGTCAGCATCTAAGAAGAATGTGGAAAGAGTTTGCAAAAGCAGTATCTGAAAGTTCTTAAGGTAGCAGTAACTCCATTTAATGTAACATGTTCCATTTTCAGACTCAAGCTGCACTGTAGAAAAGCCTTTGTCAAATAAACAGACCCCTCCCCTCACCCTGCATAGAAGTGGATGTCAGCATCTGGATCTTTTTATTTTACTTAAAGTATTGTATCCCACTTGTGTCATAGTAATATACTTGAGGCGATCTGTAACATCTATTTAAAACAAGGGCTTGGGTTCCATGATAAATCCACATTTCCATCAGCAGCCTATAATGACCCCAGAAATTCTGCCCCTTGGGGACCAAAGAAAAGTATGACTGGGGAGCAAGGAGGAACTGGTTAACAGAATAGACCAAAAATCCGTAAAAAGCAGTCTTTGCCCAGTGGATAAACAGATGTAATTTTTTTAACCTAACCCTTCCCTGGAGGCTCAGAGCTCCTTTGGGAGATGTAAGGGAGGAGATGGTCCTGCAGGTATGAAGGTCCTAGGTGATCCTTAGGAAGGGAATTCCAAATTCAGAGAGTATGGTCACAGAGAGTAAGGCTTCCTCCAAAGAGGATCTCATTCAGCAGCCAAATTAATACATAAGGAATTAGTCCTCTGGGTAGCCTGTTCAAGGCTGCGGAGTGTTTTACAAATAACCACTAGCCCTATGAATTAACCTAGGATGTAGATTGGTAGCCAATAAGGTTTTTTTTTAAGTGTGGAGAGAGATGACCCTTGCTACTGTATTTTGAACCTGCTGAAGCTTTCAGACTTCAGTTCCACATAAATGGCATTGCCATAGTCCCACCTGAGTACAGTCAACACATGGATAAGTGATCTCTTGAGGAAGTGATAAAGCTAGCAAAACAGATAAAGCAGGTGAGAAGTACCATGTGCTACAGTGGAATCCAGTCCACCTCCACTACAAGTCCAGTTCTAATACCAACCCCATTGATCCTGCTCCTGAAGGGGGAATACTGCCCCATCATGAACAAACTGACCTCATAAACCCATGGCCCAAGCCCAAGCCAACAAGACCTATCTGGATCAAACAGTTAATTTCCCCCCAACCAATCATCATCATTACTGACTTCATCATTTCAGAATGTCCACTGACAACCCGTGCCTCCAGGAGAAACAGAAGGTAATATTTATTTTTTATTTATTTATTATATTTATATACCTCCCTCCCCAGGGGCTCAGGGCGGTTTACATAATAGCATAAGAACTTTAACTCCATTAAACCCACCACGACTTAAGGCTTTCAATAATGAGCATTAGGGAACCTCCCACATTCAACCATCCATCATCTACTGCAGGCACTGAAGTATCATGGCGTGGGGCTCAGGGCCATCAAGACCAGTACCAATGAATGAAATCAGAGACACTACTGCTAATAGGATGAGAGACAGTTACCCTGATATCATAATGATCTTTCAGCCCATCTTCCACGTGATTCAAGTACTCATAAATATCCAGTCGGTCAAGGCAGCTTTCCAAAAGGGTGTACATGCACTCAAAGGCAGCTTTCCTCACATCAAGGCCATCATCCACCGTGTGCTTGAATGGCCCCATTTCTACCTAAACAGAGAAACAAGAATAGTTGGCTGTGCAAAGAGGGTGAAGAGCCTGGCAATGTAGGTTGGTACTTTCTGTTAATGCTTCTCATCTGGCCAGCATGGACAATATGCAGGATGCAGACTATTGTATCTCCAGGGCCTTGTACTGAATATGGACTGTACCACTTAAGATGCCACGAGGGTGGTGAGTAACCATAGGCTCTTCCATTCTTGTTCAAAAGTCCCTGAAAAGATCTATGATGTCGATGTGGTTAAATTAACAGGAATAGCTGCCAGGTTCTAAGTAGCAAAGATCGCATGTGCTGTCAAGACCTAGCCACTCACCCTATGATAACACAAATGTTGGCACTCCCCTTTATGCCTGTGTCTCTTGAAAGGAATGTGTTATTACTACAAAGTATTTCACAATGTGAGGTTGAGCTAACAGTATTTTGCTTGAATGCACATCTCATGGTACTCCATTTTATTTCAAGATGAAGAGAATCCATGATTGTCTGGTAACAGAAGTCAGAAACTTCCCACCTTGAAAAAATAAGCCCCCCACCCCCAGTCTGCCAAATCATTATCTCTGTTTTGGACTGCACATTGAGAACACACAAAATGTGTTTTTTAATACTAATCCAGATCAGTCCCTGGAATGGAGACAGAAAAAAACCATACCCATTATGGTCAGGGTATATGACTCATATCAAACCATGAGAACAACATTAGTTTGTGTCACCTTTCTCACTAGAAAGGAGAAAATACGGAAGCAGCCTAGGTCCATACCTCCCGTATGAGTTCCCTTCGAATCTTGGTTTCGTTGTATAGGTGGGGAAGGACTGTGTTTAGCTGGTCGCGGATCAGAGAAGGTTTGTTATGAGCAGCAGAATTAAACATGGCTAAAGCAACACGCCGAACATTCAGATCAGAATCCTGAAGTGTTTTTAGGAAGTCACCTGCATGACAATAGCATAAAAGGATGGATTATTTTGAAGGCCATATACCATTTACTTATTTTATTAAAACCTTGGTCCAAGGCAGCTTACAATAATAATTAAAACATCCCCAGCTGAAAGTCAAAGATAAAATAGGAAGTCCAAATCCTTTCCCCTTTAGATGCCTGCCATTTAAACCCCCTGAGGCAGGTCCTGCAGTATCTTCTGAAAACGTCTTGGGGGGGAGGCGAGGTGGACCTCTTTAGGAAGACCATTCCACAGAGCCACAATGGAAACAGCCCAGGCTCTGGTTGATGAAGAAGTAGAATTGGTTCTTATATGTCACTTTTCTCTACCAGAAGGAATCTCAGAGTGGCTTACACTTGTCTTCCTTTTCCTCTCCCCACAACAGACACCCTGTGAGGTGGGTGAGGCTGAGAGAGCCCTGATATTACTGCTCAGTCAGAACATCTTTATCAGTGTCGTGACGAGCCCAAGGTCACCCAGCTGGCTGCATAGGGGAGGGGGGGAGTGGGGAATCAAACCCTGCTCACCAGATTAGAAGTCTGCACTCGTACACCAAGCTGGGTCTCATAGACAATGATAGGCAAACCACCATAAGTGACGTAATAGCAAACAGATGGCTGATAGCACAGGGATATATGGAAGGAGATGGTCCTTTAAACATGCCATTCCCAGAATGAAGGGCTTTAGAAGTCATACCCAGCACCTTGAATTGAACTTGGAAACATACTAGCAATCATAGCTGTCTCCAGATTGGCAATCTATGTTACTGGTGGTAAGCCCCTAACAACAGTCATGCTGCCACATTCTGGACCAGTTGTAGTTTCCGGGTTTTCAAGGATACCCCACGTATAGCACACTGCAGTAATCCAGCCGTTAAGTTACAGAAGCATGGATCAGTGTGGCCAGATCAGCTAAATCTATGTGATGAGAAACTTGGCAAATCAAGTGCAGCTGATAGAAGGTGCTCCTGGTCATAATAATGCCAATCTGCTTTTCAAAGAGCAAGGCAGGGTCCATGATCGCCCCCAGACTCTTAACCTGCTCTAAAAAAGTCAACACTATTTAGGACAAGTAGATGCAGTCCTATTAGCCTTCGCACTACATGGTTTGAGGCTCTCAAACAATACGTGTTGAAATGCAGAAGGAACACACTGGAGGACATGAAGAAATTTTGTATGTTCAGACTACAAAAACACTACTCCCATAGTGCGGGGGGGGGGGTGTTTGAATATTAAGTGGCTTGCCCAAAGTCACCAACCAAACTAATGGCAGGAGCGAGATTTGCACTGGGACCCGCCCAGATCACAGCTTCTTTCCTCAGCCACTATTTACTTATTATATTTATATACCACCCTCCCCAGAGGCTCAGGGCAGTTTACATACAAAGTATAAACAATACATGAAACAATCCCTAACATATAAATACCGTAACAATAATACTAATAGCTGATAATTGTAACAGTGCAACAGTATGAGTAGTTTCATTAATGGCACCAAAGGTTCAAATGGTAGTTACTCCAACTATGCTCTGCCTGTTGTGGAGAATCGGTGGACATGGTGCATGGATAGAATCACAGAAGAGTTGGAAGGCACCATAGAGCCCATCTAGTCCAACCCCCTGCACAATGCAGAATCAGCCCAGAGAGCATCCAGGATAAAGTATCTGTCCGGCCGCTGCTTACAGACTGCCAGTGAGGGGAGCTCACTCTTAGGCAGCCAATTCGGCTACTGGAGTACTCTGGTCAACCTGGACTATTGATTGTCAGTCAAGGGGGCAGGGAAGGGGGGAACAGAGACCAGTCCCAGAACACCTCCCCCTCCGCTTTTAGCTGCCTAACACACAATTTGTGTCCTTAGCTGACAACTATAGCTTGACAGGAACTTCCACAATAGGATAGCCAGGCCCCCCAGCTATAGGCAGAGAAAGGAGGGGGTGCAGGCACTCAGCACTGCAGTGCCCTGGAGAATGCCCTAGGTTTTACTTCCTGATTAATGAAAGTTGCACAATAGGCAGTTCAAGAAAAGAAATTTGACGCACTGCCAATGCTTGGAATAATCCCCACACACACACACGTATACCTATAGGTAAATAGTTTTTTTTTTTAATGGTAACTGTTTTTCAAATTTCTGTAACAAACCAAGCTTACCTATGCATCCTTTAAGAAGAGGATCAATAGGCTGTGGCTGATCTGAGATGGTGAACTTGACTGCAGTTACAACAGTGCTTCGAGCATAAGGGGACCCTACAATGAAAAAGTAGGAAAGAATAACCGGTTTAAGAAAAGTCCTCAGGATTCATTTACAACAGAGTCCATTTTGCTACCATGGTTGTCCTGATTTCCACCCCTCCCTTCAGATCTCAACAGCAATGACATGCAAGCCAAGACAAGCAAACATTGTCCTCCTCATCTCATGTTTAAGATGCTTCTTTGCTTCACTGGGGATGCTCCTGGCTGGAGAACTAACAGTACATTTTACACAAGATGGGACTACTAGTCTCTGCCCTGAAGTTTCTGGCCAACAAACTGCACTGATTTAATTTAGTACTTTCCATATAACTTATTCAAAAAATAAGTTAAAAAAGAGCCTCTTGTGGCGCAGAGTGGTAAGGCAGCAGTCATGCAGTCTGAAAGCTCTGCCCATGAGGCTGGGAGTTCAATTTCAGCAGCCAGCTCAAGGTTGACTCAGCCTTCCATCCTTCCGAGGTCGGTAAAATGAGTACCCAGCTTGCTGGGAGGTAAACGGTAATGACTAGGGAAGGCACTGACAAACCACCCCGTATTGAGTCTGCCATGAAAACGCTAGAGGGCGTCACCCCAAGGGTCAGACATTACCCAGTGCTTGCACAGGAGATACCTTTACCTTTTAAGTTAAAAAAATTTAAAAAATTGAATATTTACACTACCTTGGAAGTGCTGCAAATAAATCATGGATTCCTTTTAAAATGCTATGAGCTCAGCGGGCTCCATGGGCTGCAATAGCAGGACACAGAAGTTTCCCCACTGGGGCATTTCAGGTAAGGAAAACAGCATTGTGGAAAGGCATAAGCACTGCACCATGGTCCTAATCCAAATTAGTCCCCCATGTGCCTGAGCATTGAATTCCCACAAGAGAACTCACATCTGATTGTAAATCTTCATGGCAATTCATATGCAAGGAGTGGACTTGATAATATGCAGTTGGAGATAGGTTTAGGTTTGTAAATGGCAAAGGCTAAAGGGAACCCAGCAAACCACAGAATTATACACTAGCATCATGTGTCTACAATAGCAAACTGTAGGTGGCAGGAACCTTATTCTAGCATATGCAGCCCAGTGATTAAAGCTAAAGAGAACAATGGTATTTGATTATGGAAATATTAACAGAGCTGAAAAAAGGTGTACTGTTTTATCTTCAGGAATATGCTATTTGCTAGAAATATATCAATCTGCAGAAACAGAAAGAATTTGCTGCCTTACATACAAACACAAAGCCCAATTCCACTCTTCAAAGTCATCACATTTGCTCATGTGGCTTCCTAAGCTTGACATAAGTTAAAGTTAAAGGTATCCCCTGTGCAAGCACCGAGTCATGTCTGACCCTTGGGGTGACGCCCTCTAGCGTTTTCATGGCAGACTCAATACGGGGTGGTTTGCCAGTGCCTTCCCCAGTCACTACCGTTTACCCCCCCAGCAAGCTGGGTACTCATTTTACCGACCTCGGAAGGATGGAAGGCTGAGTCAACCTTGAGCCGGCTGCTGGGATTGAACTCCCAGCCTCATGGGCAAAGCTTTCAGACGGCTGCCTTACCACTCTGCGCCACAAGAGGCTCTTATTAAGCTTGACATAGTCTCCACAAAACTGTGTATCTCAGTTTTACTCTTCTTCCACTGAGAGGATTCCTCACTTCGATTTTCCAACATCTCTGCCTTTGCTTTGCTCTTCCAAATATACCCAGAAAATGCATGAGAATGCAAAAGTGAAAGCAATCGATAGGTAGTTTTGCTGCTAGCATTGATTACCATACAATCCGCCTGCCCCCCTCCTTCCAGTAAGTGGTGCTTTGGCAATAACACAATGCTATCAAAGCCTCACTAAAATCCATTTACAACCCATTCTTAAAAATGGGAAGAGGATATACTAAAAGCAATTTCCTTTGAAACTGTAAGCACTCTATAAGTAATACATAATAATACACGCAGAATAACTTTTTCAGTGGTAAAGATCAGAAGTGTAGGGGAGCCCATAAAAACTCAAAATAGATGGGCTGTAACACATCTGTCCCTACCTTTCTCTTCCCCAACAGCCTGGTTCTTGTCTTGATCCCAGCCCGTAGGAATTGCGGGAAGTGCGTCTGACCTCAACTAGGACCAGGACCAGGACCTTTTCAGTTCTGGCCCCTACCTGGTGGAATGAGCTCCCAGAAGAGCTAAGGGCCCTGTCAGAGCTATCACAGTTCTGCAGGGCCTGCAAAATAGAGCTCTTCCACCAGGCGTTTGGTTGAGGCTAGGACGGAGAACATCTGCTGGGTCCCTCCTCTGAGCACTCCCCTTCTTGTGGCAACGGTGGGCTGGCAGAGGGCTACTTCAAGTGGACATCCCAATCACTCATCCAGTGTAACCTGCCACCCCCTTAAGCCTTCACAGAATCAGCCTCTCCGTCAGATGGCTCTTCACAGAATCAGCCTCTGTTTAAAAATTTCCAAAGATGGAGAACCCACCACTTTCCAGCCTGCTCCTGGACAAGCTGCTGAGGAAGGAAGAAGGATGCGTTCCACCAACTCTTTCACACAGAAGCTACTGCAATGGTCCCGTGCCCAGACTTTAGGGGGCAAAGAATGAGGTCTTTTTATATAGACAGAATCTCTAACTATTCCAGAATTATCCATCCCAGCTTCTTTATTACCTGAAGACAGCTGTTTCTTCAGCCTCGGCAGCAACTGAGAAGGATTCACCACCGTTAGTTTCCCCAAGCATTCTGCCACCACGTTGCGTGTCCCTTCCTCTGTACATTCGCAGTGCTTGAAAAGCAGGGCCCAAATGTCCTCCACGTAGGGTTTCAGACTGTCTCCTGGGGATGAGCTGATGACTTCCTTCAGAGAGTGAAGCAGCAAGTATTGCCTCTTAGGCTGGCCTCCAATCTCTTTGAGCATGAAGGGAAGGTATTCTTTAAGATTGCCGACACTGATGTTTCCCAGCGCATAGGAAGCTGCCGATTTCACCTCTTCGCTGGGAGAGGAAAATGCATCCAGAATCACAGGCTTGAGCTCCTTCTGTGCACCAAGGTTCATGCTGCGCCCTATTTCAGCCAGTGAAAGGAAAGCCAACATTTTAACTGCAGCACTGGACTTGGGATTCTTCACATCCTGAATGAACTGGTTTACTACCCCAGGCACTTCTTTTGAGCACACAGATGACAGGGCTGCAACGCATTTTGCAACAGAGTGATAGGCCTGTTTATGTAACGTGACAGATGCCCCACCAGGGCTGGAGGAGTATATAGGACTAGTCAGTCGTTTCATTAGTTCTGTATAACTCATACTGACTGTCTTGGTGACAACCAGAGCTTGAAAGAAGTCCACAATGGCATTGAGGGCTCCCCCTTGCATTAACGGGGAATAGACAAGCTGGAAAAGCTCCGAGAGGACCGTACCGCTAATCTTGGACAAGGAAGAAGGATAAACCTTAGCCAAGGTAGTGAGAAACGTGATAGCCACTTGAGAAACATGCATATCGTTCTCGTTAATTAAATCAGGAAGCTCCATCAAAACACATTCAATCATGGCTGGTTTGAGGCTATCGCTGTAGTTCTTGATCAAAATGTCCAAGACTGCCAAAGTACTCAGCTTTAAGGCACGCTGATTCTTGCGCAAGAAAGAAGCCAGAATGGGGAATCCTTCTGCTAGAATAGGCCTTAAGTCTATTTTGAGTGGAGAACTCGCAATTAAACTTAGCGCTTTGACCGTGGTCAGTCTAGTGATCTCATTCTTCAGCCTCTCCAGAAAAATCTTCAAGGTTGGCTGGAGATCACTGCTCAAATAGTCGCCAAGATTGCAAACGATCTGCCCCATGCAAGAGATAGCCCGTTCCTTCACCTCCTGATCAATATCGGCAGCTTTCAGTCTCTTTAGAGTAGGAGAAAACAGGTCTCGCACATAGGGCTTGGCATCAAACGAACAAGGCACATCCAGGGGCCGAATGACTTTCACAAGCTGCTGAGTAACGAGCAGAGCTTCTGACGTGATTTTGTAAAAGGGATCTCCTATGCAAAGAACCACTGGTGGGAGCAGTGCCCTAACGTGGGGATGGAACACCTCCCGGGGGTGGTTACAAAGAACAACATGTAAAAATGACAGCGTATCTATCTTCATGTTGGAGGAGCTGGATTTATCAGTCAAGGAGAAAACAATACCTGTGTGCAGAGAGAGAAACCAATAGTCAGCATCGTTTTGTGTCTAGTAATACACGCTGCATTGAATCCTAACTGGAGAGTCCCCATGACAACCCTTGTCAACACTATTCCTCCCTTTCTCCATCCCAACTACACTATGTTGGGACCTTGGCTTTTAATTGCCTGAAGGCTACATGCTCCTTTACCACACAACTCCAATTGGGAGCCATTGCCTGCCCTTATATAAGACCAGCAAAAGCCGGTACAAAATGCACATTGCTATCTTTGGTTACTAATTAATTGAGGGGAGTGGGTCTCACAAGCATTTAAAATACCAAGGACACTTCACCAATACATATAAAGATGAACCATTCACAGCAATGGTAAGTGTAGATGTTATCATAATTCACACCCACAAAATTCAATAAGCCCCCTCCCCAAGTTCTTAATTTTAAATCATGTTTTCCAATTGCTCAGAAGCAGCCAGGTATCCAGAATGCTAACTGCCTAATAGAATTATTTATTGCTTCTTAGTTCTGAGAGTTTTTTAATGGTTTCTGATAATCTGTAAATGGGGTGACTAAAACCCTGGAATACTTATGGTCATAGGGCTTTTAAAAATATATCTTACAAAAACAGAAAATAAAATGGGAAAAAGAGAAGAAAAGGTCACGCTACATAATTACCGTATTTGCCGGCGTATAAGACGACCCCCCCCCAAACATTTCCACTCAAAATATAGAGTTTGTTCTATACCCGGCCTGCCTCTGCATCTCCCTGTGACCAGCACTAGTGCGCAAGTGCGCATGTGCGAGCTCTGCGTAGACAAGGGGCAGGCCAGAGAGCCCCTGCTTCCCGCAGAGCAGAACGAGCCGGTCACGCCGAAAAGGCTGGCACCCGTTTCGCTACTGATGCTTGCTGCAGCCATGCTGATGACCTGCCGTGGCCACACTGGATACCGCGCGATACTGGATGGAATGTAGAATGAGGTGGGTGGGCATCGGGAGGCCACTATGGGCAGCTATGTCTATCCCAACTGAAGTGCACCCGGCGTATAGGATGACCCCCCCACTTGGAGGCATGTTTTTCAGGGGAGAAAAGTAGTCTTATATGCCAGCAAATACAGTATGTTTGTCAAAGACAAACATATAATACATAATGTATAGGACAGAAAATATTTTCCCTTTCATCCCCTTCACTATAGTTTTTAAGGTATCATCTAAACAATAGTTCTTATTTCTGATAGGATACAACAGTATTTGTCATTTAATTTTTTGTTTCAAACTTCATAACTAATCTATTTTGACTAAGACACTGTTTTCATAATTTCTACTTATTCAATACTACATATTTTAACCACTTCTACATATTACTTAGGGCTTTTATTTTTGATCTAACTGTTACAACTTCAAACACAGTCTTATAAAAACAAGTGCAAAAAATAGGCTACAGAAATATATTGCCCATTATGGATGGATGTTATCTTCTGATGGTCTTGGACCGTATAATAAATGACGTGACGACTATTGGCCATTATTATTCTAGAAGTCATGGCACAGGAATTTTAAAAATGTAAAGTTGCACTGCTAGAAAGCTGTAGCAACACACTGCAGTAATTAGATTGTTTACTGTGCTTTCTGAAGCATGTTTTGCAAGCCAAGGAACAGCCCTGGGGAGTCAGAAAAGCAAGGAAACAAATATACACCAAGAAATTTAACCTTGTTGTACATCAAAATGGCTGTTAAAGCAGATGGAATACTCAAGTTTAACCAGTTCTGCCATTTGCCACCATTATTTTACAAACTATTCTCTTCATTGTTGGAGATCTATTATCTATTACTTTTCATATTATCTTGTCAGTAAAATATGCATTCCAAATTCAAGTTAGGTTATTGACGCACATTAAGCTAAATTATACTGAATCAGATCATTGGGCCCTCAGGATCAGTACTGTCAACAGCTCTCGAGTCTTAAAGCTGCCATCTTTCACATCACCTACCAGATCTTTTTAACTAGCGGTACCAGGAATTGAACCTGGGACCTCCTGCTTGCTACACAGATGCTGTTCCATGGAATCACAGGCAGTCCATAAGCACAAACCGCTAATTAGTTTTAGGCTATTATTCCCAAATGAATTGCTTCCTCTGCAGACAGGTAGTGCTGTTATACCTCCACAGTGACAGAGGGCCCCATCAGATGGCACACTGGGAATTCCAGCCTCCATGCTTCCTGCATTTTTTCCCCATTTTAATTAGCTGTCACATGGGACCTTGATTCAGACTGGGACCACAGCATGGGGACCAGGGGGTTTAAACCTTTCCCGTGCTGTTTTTCATATCCAAAATAACCCCATGGGGCTACAGTTTCCCTGGGTTAACATGTAGTTCCTGTACAATGGCAGCCCCATGAGGTAATCTCTGGTTGGGAAAATACTGAGTGGGCTGGAGTGAGGAGGCTTAAAAACCCCTTTCTCATAAGCCTAAACTTGAATCAGTGTCTTGTGCCCAGTTATTTAAGAGAGAAAAGGTCCTGGGAATTCCCGGCATCTCATCTGGTTTGGTATAAAATGATCCAATCACGCCTGGTGCAGAGCAAATTCCTTTGCTCCTAAGACATCACTTCCTGTATGGCTTTTTGAGTCACTCCTTTGAATGTGCCAATGTTTTTGCAGTCTGTCAGGAAATGTACCTCTAGCGTCAACACCCTTCTTCAGTTATCAGACATTTGAAAACAGTTGTGGCAGCATAAAGGTTTAATTAATAAATAATAAATAAATAATAAAGTAACAATAGCATAAATTAGTTCAAACATTAGCACTTCTAAAATCACATCTCATAATATTTCATATTCTGCAGTAGCATCAGTGTAGGTCTTATTTCCGGCACAATATCTATTCAATTATGTTCTCCATTGAGAGGCCCTTTTGATGTTATAGTATCACTGGCCCTACTCAAAAGCTTGGCAGAAGAGCTCCATCTTGCAGGCTCTACAGAACTGTGCCAGCTCTGACAGGGCCTGGATCTCCTCAGGGAGCTCATTTCACCAGGACCGAGAGGCCCTGGTTGAGACCAGGCATGCTTCCCTAGAGTCAGGGACTACCAACCAAATGGTATTTGCAGAGTGCAATGCTCTTTGGAGGTCATGGGCACACTGAGCCCAGACAACAAAGTGAGAACCAAAATCTTAAACTTGATCTGGAATTCAACCAGGAGCCAGTGTGGTTGCTGAAGGATATCTCGAATATGGGCCCTCCAAGGAGTTCCTGTGAGGACCTGGGCAGCTGTTGTAGTTTCTGGGTCAAGGATAAGGGTAGGCCCAATGCAGAGCATCTTACAGAAGTCTAGTCTAGAGGTGAGCATCGTATGGATTGCCAAGGCTAGGTTTCTCGGGCCATTTTTTTGTTATTCAATGGCACCGAAAGATCTTGGATGTGCATGTTAGGCTTATTCCACCACAAAGCTGTGAGCTTCAAATGTATTTTAAAACAGGCTTAGCAAAAACCAACAACAGAGTATCCTGATACACCAACCAGCTTAAATCTGCATGGAAAGAAGTATCCTAAGAAGAAAACATGAACAGCTGGGAAGAAACGACTGCCTTAATCTCTAGATCATGGAAGCCCATGAAAATGGCAGACACTGAAAGTTCCCCACCCTGCCAACAGACAAGATTTACCAGGCACCAGTGCGGGGATGTGATCTGCTAGGCAGCCAGGGAGAACGTTAGCCAACTCAGTCAAGAGAGTGAAGCATCCCTGCCTTGACTTAACACTCTTCTCTTTGAGCTGTTTGTGCAAGGCCTTGATGATGTTTGGAACCTGTAAGGTGAGAAAGCAACTCATTGGTAACCTGAAACGAGGTGAGTAGAGTGAGCAAACCCAGCCCCAAGCTGGGTATTTAATCATTTAGCAGGTAAAGTGAATGTGACCCAACCAGCAAATAGTCTCCGTTACACAGGATTACAGCTGGGCATTGTTTCATCATTATTTTTTATCAATGTGAGCTGTATAAATGTGACAAGGCGTTTTTTTTTTTTTTTAAACATGAACATATGGGGTTTTGTTCTTTTCAGAATATGACAAAGATCTTTATGCACGCAAACTCTAGTTAAAAAAAAAAATTCTTTTGGAAGAACTGCCTAGACCTGTAGATGGGCAAGAGCTAGTTCTCAATTTCAGAGGTGCCTTCATGGCCCTCTAATCCAGTGGTCCCCAACCTTTTTATCACCGGGGACCACTCAACGCCGGGGACCACTCAGCGCCTTTTACTGAGGCCCAGGGGCGGGGTAGTTTACTCCTCTACTCTCAACCACTGCCCTAGCGCTCTCTGATCGCTATGGTAATGTTTAAACATCACTTCAAAATAAGATACATACACGCCACAACATTGAAGTGTGTTGTAAAAGGCTGGGGGGGGGGGAATGAAGTAAAGGGCCGGGCGGGGGGGGAGAAGGCGTCCTTCGGGGCCCACCTCCAATTAGTCGAAGGACCACATGTGGTCCGATGCCCACAGGTTGGGGATCGCTACTCTAATCCACATTGCAACCATGCCACAGAATGGTTGAGCCCCCAAATACGCACACCAAGGGTTAAATCCTACCACCTTGTCCATACATCTTCCTCGCTTACAGGTCTGTTCCCATGTAGCTTCTGTCTATTAGGGTCCCAGCCCCACACTGCTTTTGCAAGAGGGTGTCAAAGGGGCATATTGTCTCTTTCACCAGGGGAACAGTGGGTAGGATTCAAACTCATTGACTTTTTTTTTTAAATGCAGTTATGTATTACTTGAATTAAGTCTTGGATTTAGAATCGGTGCATCATGTCTTAAAACTCCAAATTTATTATTCCAATTTGTAGACTCTTAACAGTCACCCATACCACATTGCTAGAAAATAAACAACTGTCCAACAGTCTATCGATTTAGCACATAAGAGTTAAGAATAAGCAGCCATGAAAGAATTACAGGAAAAATGTATACATTCCCTGACATCTTTTCAATGTGCTTACAGAGCGCTGCTGCTGGTGGAACTGCATTGTTTTATAATATAATACAATCCAATACATAGTGGCTAACAAGGACTTGCCTTCTCATCACATCGATTTACATTCTTGCAGTACATCTCATTTCTATGAGGTTCAAAAACAAACCTTTCAGCTGAATGCTTTGGTGTCACTGTTAACTACCCAGCTGAAAAAAAGGCTATAATTAACACCCCTTTTCAGGTAATCTACAAAAAAATTCCCCCACAGAAAGCTAGACTGTGCCCTCCTATTGCTGCTTCAGGTCTCTTCCTTTGCTTGTCATAAGATGGAACCAGATAGTCAGCAGAAACCCTTACCACATGGAGGACGTTAACCCGCCTGGTTTCTGGCCCAGACTAGTTGCCCTGATTCTTCCAATTACCACATCGGAAGCCCTGATTCACACTCCCCCATCTCCCTGTTCACTCCCAGGAGTTGTGTACACACAGGAGGGCCAAAGGACAGGAAGTCAAAACTTCCTACCATTTTTTGTACATGTCAATCATTGTCACATGGTGAAAACCACCAATTAGCTGCCAGTGGCATTTTGTTGCATTTGAGCACTGCCCCCTTTCTATCCAACCCTCTTCCAAGGCTGAAATCAATCTGTTTCTCCAACACGATTCCAGTATAATCCCCCCCTCCCCACCCATCCACCCCAAAGCAAAGGCTATGACAGAATTCTAATGACCACTATATTAGGGGGATGAATAGCCTGACCTTTTCAAAGTGCTCTTTGTTGACACCCTTTGCCATACCAAGACAGAAACCAGAGCCAGACTTTGTGGTGTCAACAAGGAGAACTTTGAAAAGGTCAGGCTGTTCATCCCCGTAACATGGTGGCCATTAGAATTCTGTTATAGCCTTTGCTGGGGGGAGGAGATGGGGGGTTCATTATACTGGAATCACGTTGTAATGCTATTCCAGCCTTTCTTTAATTAAAAAAAATAGCCATGGGAGGTTGTGGGCAGATTTAAAGATGGAAGTAACACTTGGGGGCAAGGGTGGGCGCAATGCCCCAACTGGGGGCAGCCCAGATTTTCCCCTTCTAGATGGCCCAGGCCCAACATATGCCCCTTTCTAGCCATCTGACAGAAATGCTGATTCTGTGCATTTAGGCAGATTGTGAATGGGTGAACAGAAGGGATTGTGTCTGAGCTTGGCTCTTGTGGCCCTTTCTTGCACACGGAGGGAAATGCTGATTGCCACTTTGGGATCAGGAGGCAAATTTCCTCCAGACCAAACTGGCCAGGGATTATGTGTTTTTGGGGAGAGGGGAGCATCATCTGGACATGGACTTGGAGGCACTGTGGGTGGGCAGGTAGTTGTGAATTTCCTGCATTCTGCAGGAGTTGGAGTACATTACCCAGGAGGTCCCTTCCAACACTATGATTCTCTAATTCTATCTTTCAAAGCAGCCATCTTGTATTGAAGCTGCCAATCTGCTATGTGGAGCCCCCCTCATGAAAACAGAGGTTTGCTGTCCTGCCATTCACCTGGTTCTGAAGCATGGTGAGAGGTATGTCCTCCTTGCTTGCTTCATCTGAAGCGTGCAGCCAGCTCTGAATGGGCAGTGTTTGCTTCAGCAAAGATATATAAGCACAGAAAATGTCCGCCTTCACGTTCTCCTCTCTTTCCTTGAACCTGCTTATTAAGGCTGGCGAGAGGGTTTTGTAGAACTCCTGGAGAAGATCATGCCGAGTACTGACAATCGCCTCAAGGCACTTGGCTGCAGACCTGCGGACTTTCCAGCTGATGTCGTCGTCATCACTGTACTCGTCATCACTTTCTGAGGACAAAAGGATCCCATGTTAGAAAAGCAGAAATACAGGTCTCGAGGCTAGGACTGGATAACAGTATATCCCACTACTCTGCCCACTGAAAAAAGACACATACAAGGCAGCTAATGCTACCAGAAGTATAACATATTAACACATCATCAAATCCTCATATAACCCTTCAGCCAATGAGGATATTTATCTAGTGATCAGGATAGATTGAACTACTCCCTAGCAGGGTTATAGACTGGAGGGGTGACACAGGACATAATTCAGTACCAGAAAAAAGAAAAGGAACAAGGAGAACTTGGTCTAAGGGAACAGGTGTTGCTGTCTCTCCTGAGTAACTGAACAGGTTTTTTTATGGATGAAAAATGGATTAAATGACAAGAAGCAAAAAGTAGGAATAAATGGACAGTTCTCACAGCAGAGGGAAGTAAGCAGTAGGGACCCACAAGGATCTGTACTGGGGCTGATGCTGTTTATTTTTTCCATATATATCAGGGACTAGGAGTGAGCAGAATACTGGCCAAGTTTGCAGGTGACATAAAATTATTCAGGATAGTGAAAACCAAAGATGACTGTAAAGAGATCCAGGAGGATCATCACAAATTGGGCAACACTGTGGCAGTGTCTTGAAGTTCGATGCTGGTAAGTTACAGTAAGGTGATGCATATTGGAACAACCAAAATTCCAACTTCAAGTACAGGCCAACAGGATCTGAACTGGCTGAGTCTGAGAGGAAAGAAGATCTTGGGGTCATAGTGGAGAGCTCAATGAAAGTGAGCTGCTGGTCATGGAAGAGAAGTGTCTCCACATCAGCCTTCTGGAAGGAGAGCTAAGGGAAAGCCGTGGGGATGGGCAGTCTGGACCACTGGCAGAGGAGATCAGGCTCCTCTCTAGGTAAGCCTTGGCAATCTCCCATGCTCAGCACCTTGTTCTTCATCCTCCCCATTCTCCGTTTCCATCATTTCTTCTTCGTCCTCTTCCTCATTGTCGTAGTTGTAGTTTGGATCGTAAGTGATATACTTGAGGCACAATCCTGTCACATTATGAAGGTGAGGACCGATTTCTTTGGGGCATCTTTGGAAACAAGAAAAACAAAGAAAGGAACTCTGTAATAGCACAGAATGAGCCTCTTGTGGCGCAGAATGGTAAGGCAGCGATATGCTGTCTGGAGCTGTCTGCCCATGAGGTTGGGAGTTCAATCCCAGCAGCCGACTCAAGGTTGACTCAGCCTTCCATCCTTCCGAGGTCGGTAAAATGAGTACCCAGCTTGCTGGGGGGTAAACGGTAATGACTGGGGAAGGCACTGGCAAACCACCCCGTATTGAGTCTGCCATGAAAACGCTAGAGGGCGTCACCCCAAGGGTCAGACATGACTCGGTGCTTGCACAGGGGATACCTTTACCTTTAATAGCACAGAACAACAATTCCATAAGCAGTGTTTCCAAAACATTCAGTAAAACGTCCCCATCAAAGCCAGCTCATGCCACAACTTATACCTCAGTTGCGTGAACTTAATGCACGAACCATCTTGAGTCTCTGTGAGAAAGGTGAACTATATACTACATAAATAAGATGAATCATATATTCATTGTGATCTGGTGATTGTTTACAAGCATGGGGTCTGAAATGCAATGCAGTACTTGCCATTCATTTCAAATGAAGGCCCAAGCTTTATGTTCACAAAGAACTCAAAGTGCCACCTGGATCCTTCTGTTGAAACACATCTGAGAACTGAAGTTGAATTAAATCATGAAGCGGGTCTGGAAACACTGTATGACTGCCACAGTATTACACAAGCAGCTTCGGCTGGTGTCTTCTCTTCCTTCCTGTGATGTAACCACAGGGTCTCTTTGCACATTGCATCAGGCCGTCCTACTGTGTTCTAGCCCCTCTTAAAGACCTCCTCCCTGTGTACCCTTGTAGAGGCTAAGATTGCCTCTAAAAACAAACTGTTTGGCTAAGATCCTGAAAAGCTGTTTTCCCATTTATTCAAATCCCCTCAAAGAATTCCAATAGCACAGTGTGCTTCTCTTGCTTTAATATCTATGTTTCAGAATTCCAGGGCTGATGAATGTGGCAGTGTAGGTTGTTCCCCAGTTAGTGGGAAGGTCTGTATCTAGCAGGCATGGCTAGGTCATAGCCAGCCACCTAGGACAGGGCTGCTGAGAAGCACCTCCCCTCAACCATGATCAGACATGGATATAGTCAGAACCGAGATTCCAGTGGTAATGTCCAACCAAAAATAGTATCTCTGCAAAACAACCGAGGGATTTCCCAGAAAAGGGCACCAACCTTCTTACAAATGATTCAAAGGCTTGAAAGCAGTATTCCCTCAGTTCATCATCCTCAACATTACAGTACTGAACGATTAACGGGATCGTCTTCTCCAGATAGTCCCCTGGAAAACAGTGACAGAGTGTCATCAAGGAAACTCCTTGCCCTGCTCGGTTAGTGATCTAGGAGCTCCCGCAGTTGCAGACTGCTGTCAAAAATGGGCATAGCCTTGATCAGATAGTTTACCTCATTTACTTCACTCGTCCACTCCTTTGGTATCGAATAACTTAGTAAACCCTGTTTTCTGATTGGGTCTGGTAGAAGTGTGCACATTTTGCAAGAGGACGGCATCCAAGGAGGATTACCCCCCCCCCCCTCAGCCCTACTGGTTCAACAAGGGCTCATCAATTACAGAAGCCATAAAACCTGTCCCTGGCAGCTGCTTCTGTCCTAATGAACTGAAAAGATGCTACGGCAGCACACTGAGGCTCCAGACAGCTGCCTATTTAGCAGAATACTTACAGGATAAATAAAAAGAACAGGGCCAAGGAGAAAATTTTAGTCTAGAGATATAAGAATGGAGTAGAAAAACTATGACAACAACAGGCATATATTCAGAACACAAGCCAGTGTGGGAGACTGCTTAAAGTGTTAAGACAGTCTTGTGGCTGGGCAGGAAGGCTCCAAGCGAGGAAGTGTGACTGTTCATCCTGGATAGAGTACAACTATCTGTGGTTCACTCCGCCAAGAACCTGGATGTGATCCTGGACACCTCCCTCTCTATGGAGGCAGAGATCACAGGAGTAGCACGGCTGGCATTCTACCACCTGTGCCAAGCCAAACTACTAGCGCCCTACTTGGCCCTGGAACACCTACCCATAGTGATCCACATTACGGCCACCTCTAGACTGGATTTCTGCAACTCGCTCAGTGGAGGCCTACCCTTAACCTTGTTCTGGAAACTACAGCTACTCCAGAATGCAGCAGCCAGGGTCCTCACAAGAACACCATGGAGGTCCCACGTCAGGCTTGCTCTCCAACAAGTGCACTGGCTACCAGATGAATTTTGGATCAGACTTAAGGTTCTGGTAATCACCTTTAAGGCCATACGCGGACTGGGCCCAGCATATCTGAGGGACTGCCTCACTGTCTATATCCCCCAAAGAGCTCTATGCTCCGCCACTTCCAAGTGGCTAGTCATCCCTGGCCCCAAAGAAGCATGTCTGACCTCAATCAGGGCGAGAGCTTTCTCTGTCCTGGCCCCTACCTGGTGGAATGAGCTCCCAGAAGAGAGTGGGGCCCTGACAGAGGTAGCACAGTTCTGTAGGGCCTGCAAAATGGAGCTCTTCCACCAGGCACTTGGTTGAAGTTGACTGAACCAACAACATCCACAGGGGCCCCCAAACCCCTCCCCATGAACTGACCAATCTATGGGTTCATAATTAATCAGGTTAATGTCATTACCACCAATTATTGGAATACTGTTGACACCACTGCTGTTATAGTTGTTTATTCGATGCTGTTGCTGATTTGTATTATACTCTCACGTTTTCCCATGTTTTATGTAAATCACCTTGAGCCACAAGGGAGGGTGGTATATAAATATAATTAATTAATAAGGACCAGAAAGAATCAGGTTCGACCCTACCCAAGTCCAAAGTACACAAGACATTTGCCCACAAATTGGGTTGGGGTTCTGCTGACCCAACTTGCATTCCCCCAGCTGCTTTCTGTGAGGACCTTATTTCCCCAAGCACTTTAGGGCACAATTCACGTTAGGATTGCTGTGCGGGAGGACACGGGGATTCAGTCTCCCTGAAATACTGTTTTCCCAACCCAAAATGATCCCAGGAGTGCTTTCTGCCCTTTGTGGGGGTGGGAATGCACAGTATTCGGTGCACATGCAGTTCCCCAACAAGGCAGAAACATCCTCCTACACTGCGGTCCCAATCCGACTCAGGGTCTGCAGTGTTTGAGGAAATAAGTTCCCTGAAACCAGATGACACCTTCAGGAAATGCAAGTCAGGTCAGCAGAACCCTGACCTGACGTGGGCAAACATCTTGTGCAGTTTGGGCCTCAGCTGTAGAGCTCCTTGTGCGACAATGGACTCGTCACAGACTGTTTTTCTCCAAAACCCACCTTACAGTGTCGTTGTAGGGATACAACAGAGAAGGGGAGAACCACATATGCCATCCTGAACTCCTCACAGAGCAGGGGTGGCCAAACTGTGGCTCTCCAGATGTCCATGGACTACAGTTCCCATGAGCCCCTGCCAGGGGCTGCTGCTGATTGTAATCCATGATATGGAGAGCCACAGTTAGGCCAGCCCTGTCATCGAGGGTAAAAATGGAACTGAATGACTGGGGTTGAGCACATATGTGACCTGTCATTGCAGAACTGGGATCCCAATGACAAGACCTACCTATGCGGTGCCCAGCCTGCCTGCTGATGCCGGCAATACACTGGATATACGTCCTTGTGGTTGAAGTGGAGTGGTTTCTCTTCAGCTCTGCTAGCAGGTGCTCCATAAGCTCTGCAAAGATATTCCTGTTGCAAGTCAAGACCAGGTGACCCAAGGCAATGATGGCCCTTTTACGCACAGCCAGCCTGGGACTTGTGAGCTGTGGAAGGAGGCAGTTCAAGATGGAGGAATGGAAGGAGTACAGAGTCCCACCTAACCTGCAGTAGGTGAGAGACACAAGAGCAACTTCGTCACCAAAAAGGTTTTCCAAATTAAGATAATGCTAAGCTGCACTCCAGAGGAACTCCCTGAAGAATGTCCTATATTAGCATATCCCTCCATCAGTCATTTTATAGAAGAATCTGAACATTGAAAAAATGCTGCAAGGGGACAAGGAAAGTTTGCCCCCCCACCCATCAGTTTTTCAACTACCAAAACAGTTGGTAGTTCTTTCCCTTGAAAAGATGCATGGGAGGGGGAGAACTGCCTGGCCCCCTTGTGCTGAGGGACCTCCTTGAGGTTTATTTTTCCAATGGTCAAGTTCTTCTCTAAAATGACCTTGGCAACCACAGGTTGAACCTGTGGTTGCTACAACATATAATTTGGCCCTTACTATGTATTTATTAAATTTATATATCGCCCTCCCTTGAGGCTCACTAACAGCAATCCATTAATATTTTTCCGAGCAGACATTCAATATGTGTGATTCATCCTGGATTGTCCAGAATTAATACAGAACAATGACTCTGAAAGTAAAACAAAGCTACTTTAAAATGTTTCATATGCAAAAGCATGTTACTAGGGCTATTAATGTACTTCCAGGACCAGGGCAGGTATCAGTTTAGCTGTATTTCATTTTGCCCACCATGTCTAATCTAGGTGGTCAAGCCAGAAGGCAGGACCATGACCAAAAGCAGCCAATGAGATTTGTGGCAAAACAGGCATTCTTCCCATCCAAATGCAGCACAGGCCTTTGAGTTTTGTCTGCTAAGCTGTTCATACAATCTGTTCCACAGCACTCTTTCAGTACCTGCTCAAAATATCTGACAAGATGTCAAGAGCTTCCAGCTGCACAGACACATCCTCTTGCTTCCCAACGGCTCCAGTCAGCTGGGCTGTGATCTTTTTGCACACATTGGCTGTCATGGTAGAGCCTATGGGTGAGAATGAAGATTAGACAAAGATTTGCCTTCCAGCTATTACTGGGGAAAAACAAGCAACTCCAGATGGTGATGGCACGAGACAAACATTATTCACAGTGGGTGGTAGCTGGGCATTTCTGGATGTGACAGAAAATTTCAGAAAAGTTTGGAAAACTTGTTTTAATGGCTTGCTTATATTAGTGGCTTGTTTAGATCGAGAACTGATGATGGTATAATTTGTAAACTGTGTCCAGCAGAATGCTGAAGAGGTAGTATAAGACTCTCCCAAATAAATAAACACAGAGACAACAGCTGCTGAAGACTCAAAAAATAAAGAGGGGAAGATGATGGGCAGAACTTTCATCTATTACATTTTTATTCCACGCTTCCTCTGCGGAGTTCAGGGTAGTATACATGGTGAGCCAAGGAGGTACAGTGGTTAAGAGTGTTGGACTAGTACCAGAGATACTGGGCTCTAAGCCCCTTCCTACCATAAAGCTCATTGGGGGTGACCTTGGGCCAGTCATATCACCCTACCTTTCATAAAGGTGCTGGGAGGACAAAAAAGGTAGAGAAGAGATCTTATGTATGCTGCCCAAAGCTCTTTGGAGGGAGGACAAGATAAGAGGGTAGATACAGTGTTCCTACTTCCTCCATTTTTCTGTCATAACAGCACTCCACAACAAGCTGGGACACAGAAATGGACCAAAGTGACCCAGTAAGCTTTGTGACTGACTAGGGGTTTGGAACTCTGAGGATTGCCCACTCTGGCTCTAAACAACCTTTAGTCCTTTCTTTCCTACTGGCAACCTGACCCTACTGACGGCACTTCTGGATTTTAGTTCAGTTTGTCCATTCTTATTACAGTCCTCAGACACTGCTTAAATTCATCACTAGCTTCTCTGGATCTTCATGGAACATAATGCCCGGAGAACAGCTGTGTTGAGGATGAATCACATGTTGCTTTCTGCCATACATGTGGCACTCCTAAGCATGCGTGCCTGAGGTTAACATGCAGTAGCTATGGAAGTATCTAAGATTTGGGAAGTTATACCCTGTACATAACAGACACTGCTACAGTTGTACCACAGGCCTTTTCAGGTCATACTGTCCTCATGAGCTAAACACCTAGAAATAAAATGACTAAAAGAAATTGTGGTTCAGAAACTGCTTGTTGTTTTGCTGCATAAGGACAGGGATGTGACAATGGGCCCTTGCCACAGCAGCACCAGCAAGTAGGGTGAGAACAGGGTTGTGAGTGACCTGCATAGTGCAGGGGCTTGGACTAGATGACCCAGGAAGTCCCTTCCAATTCTATTATTCTAAGATTCTATGATAGAAGCGAACAGCATCACCATTCCTGAGGCACTTGCTGAAGCCACTACCACCTACCTCCCTTTCCTGCATTGCACCTCCATATTGCATGGAAATGAACACAGGGTCCTCCTGTAGACAGGAAAGTTCCCCTCTCCCCTCACTTTGCCTTTCCCAGCCAAGTGGTGATGTACTGCCAAACCCTGCCACTTTGAAAGTGGACATACTCTGTCACTGCAACAGAAGGAGCATCCACAGGGATGGTCCCGCTGCAGTAATTGTGAATAACCCCCTTCAAACTGGATGGAAGTAGGATTATTTGTTACCTAGTTGAAATAGAAAAGTCCCAGGAACACATTACAATCTGCTGTGCTTCCTGAAACTGTGTCCCACAAAGGTCAGCAGACCCCAAAGAACAACTTGGGGTGGGAGGTTCCCATCTTTTCTGTTGGTGGAAAGGATTTGCTTAACTGATTCAGTCTGCAATGTCTCCTGTACTCGATGTTACAGGCCACAGACCAGAGCCTTTTCTATCACACGTGGAAAAATCTGTTTTCTCCCCTGCCTCCAAACATCCAACCTGATGAAAAGTTCTAGGAAGGACAACTTTCACAGTACATTATGATAATTTGATTAGTCCTCATAAAAGATATTACATGGTGTTGGGTTTGGGATTCTTCTTCGTTATGTAAACCAAGAGGGTTGCTTTCCTACCAGTGGATGGAGGAGGCAGCTCTGAAATCACAGTCTTCAATCCGATACTGGAGATGTCCCGGAGCTGTTCCTTATCAGACAACATGTTGGTACATAGTGTATCAACAATAGTTTCCACCTGATATTCTTTCACTTTGCTCACCAAAGGACCCAAGCTGCAAGAAGCAGAAAGTTACATGTAAAGGAAAAACTATTTCATAGCAACCTTCCTTGGGCAGAGCTTGGTAGACAGCAGTAATGAAGGAAATTTTGCAGAAACCCCTTTCTCTTCCAGGTATCTCATGGGAGTTCTATTGTGCAAAAAGTCATAGTACATCAATGTTTGAGGAGTGACTTGATCTTTAGTTGTCTCAACCAAGGGGAAGCCTCGTAAGATAACAAATCAAGAAAAGGGAGTGTGCATACACAAGTCCCATTGTCTATTGCTTTGCAATGGCACCTCAGCTGAGCTACAAAGGGGAATTTAGACCAGCCCTTTTCAACTTTTTGACTGTATAATAACTTTTCAAACTTCAAGGAGCCCTGGAAGTGATGTTAGCTGGCCACAACCCCTGCCATGCCCTCAGAAGTGACATCATTACCCGCACCCTTAAGCCTCTTTGTTCCCTCCCTCGGCCTTCACTACTACTATGGTGGATCTGCCTCATGTAGGCTGGAAAGAAGAGTAGGAGCTGAGAAGACCCAAATTCCCCCCATACCACACCACTTCAGAACTCCCATGGGCCCCTGGTTGGGAAGCCCTGATCTAGACAATTTCTGGTGCTATCTCCAGAGTCAAATATTTAACTTCCTTGATTTTCCATGTGGCTCCTTCCTGGCTTTATGTGACAAACAAAAGGGCCTATTGCATTTGAACATACAGGCACATAAATGCAAGTGTGAACATACACACAAAAATGTCCATCATAGTTTGTAATTATCCTACATTCCCTACCAAAGAATTCTGCCCGTTGATTAAGTCAGAAAAAAAATGTCATAACCTACACATTGACTTTACAGTGTGTGAAACAGAAGAAGTTCACAAGAAAGGAAGCAGTCAGGCCCCCAGCACTGGCAATATCACTTTCAGATATTTAAAAGATTTGTCTCCATTATTAAGCATTAGGGTTGATTTGTCTCCATTATTGAGAATTAGGGTTGATGCAGGGGGAGCCTTACCATTTGACAGCCAGGTTTTGCACCTCCCCATTTTTGTCCTCCAGCAATTTCAGCAGCATTTTCACAACTTTTTTCTCACTGTCTTCATCTAACTTGATGGAATCCTTCTGCAGCTCCATCATCAGGTCATTGGTAGCCATAAACCTGAAAAGAAGGAAAGAATGCCAACAACAGGCAGAGCTCAGAAATTCAAATTACAGCCACCCCCAAGGATCTTCCTTCTATTGGAAAAAGTTTGGAGTGAAGGTAGGGAATCTAACTCGTAGTTGAGTGGAGCTAGCCACAAGCCTAACCACCTGAGTGGAGAGCTATCCAAAACCGGAAGGTTTTTGGTCGCCCAGTAAGGTCACACAATCCATTTGAATTTGAATAGCCCTACCTGAGCGAGCAGAGGCATGGCCTAACCTCCTTGGGTGACGTCCCTCCACTGAAGCAGAAGATGAAAATTCATAGCTCCAGAACATAAAACGAACAAATCTTTACTAACACAAACTGACTAACTCATAAACTATCGAGCAGTTAAATGAGTAAAGACATTACTATTTTACTATTGACATTAAATGTAGGACATTTGGAAACGAAGAGAAAAAAAATCAATTTTAATACGTTGCATATACTGCACACATATGCTTTTGCAGGCAACAGCATAACTCTGCTTGCAGCCATGCTAAAGTAGCAGCTTGTGGTCAGCAATGTGGACATAAGTGCTGTTCATATTCATAACTAGCAGCATGGAGACCATTTCAGCAGGATGCAGTCCCACATAACATAAGCACCATGTCATCAACCCTACTAAGGGTTGCCTGTTCTGAGTTAGGAAATACCTGGAGATTTTGGGGTGGAGACTGAAGAGGGGAGAGTTTAAGGACGAGGGGACTGAAATTGGGTATAATGCCATAGCACAGACCACCCAAAGCAGTCATTTTCTCCAGGTGAACTGATCTCTGTTGCCTGGAAATCAGTTGTAATAGTGGGAGATCTCCAGGCAACACCTGGAGGTTGGCGGCCCTAGTCCCACCCATATAGTGGTGTTATTCATGTGCACATCCAGGCTGTGAGGGATTGTACCATACTGAAGCAGCTTCCACACTGTGTGAGGATGTGAAGGTATCTTAATACCACTGAGACATAAATGAGCTGAGGGGAAGGCATGGATTCACTACTTATGTGCTTTACAAACTTCTTGCCTCTCCATCTCCAAGTCTCTAGTGCCACTGTGGAAGCCCCAGAACAGCACCCCTCTTTCCTCCCCTGCAACAACATATAAGCAGGAATACCATGAAGCCAGTTTACTGTGATCTCGAGTACAGCTGGATACTTGCACAGGAATACAGATACACCAGTGTTCACCTCTATAGAGGTGAACTTCAAAACTGGGAGGTACAACTGCAGATATAAAGACTGTTTGTGTGGCCAGAGGCACAAGCCAAAGAGCTCACAGGAACACAAGCCAAAAGACTCACAGACAAGCTCAAAGCTGGTTATTCTTGGTGGCTGTTATATCTAATATATATATATTTTCTTTTGCTGTATTTGTTATACTGTGTGTTTTTATTGTAGTAAGCTGATTTCAGTCCCTTCCCGGAGAAAGACAGCCAATAATTCTAGCAAACTTGCCCACCGCACAGTGTATTATTGATTTAGGGATGCCAGCCTCCAGGTGGGACCTAGGGATCTCCTGGAATGATAGTTTATCTCCAGACAACAGAAATCAGTTCCCATGGATGCTTTGGAGGGGAGACTCTAGGGCATTGTACCGACTGAGGTCTCTGTCCTCCCTGAGCTCCATCCGCAAATCTCCAGGAGTTTCCCAGCCTGGAGCTGGCAACCCTCCTCCCCACCCCTGCTGGTGGCTGGGGGGGGGACCTGGCAGAAGAAGAGTTGGTTCTTATATGCCGCTTTTCCCTACCCGAAGGAGTCTCAAAGTGGCTTACAGTCGCCTTCCCTTTCCTCTCCCCACAGCAGACACCCTGTGATGTGGGTGAGGCTGAGAGAGCCCTGATATTCCTGCTCAGTCAGAACAGTTTTATCAGTGCCGTGGCAAGCCCAAGGTCATCCAGATGGCTGCATGTGGGGGAGCACGGAATCAAACCCGGCTCGCAAGATTAGAAGTCCGCACTCCTAACCACTACACCAAGCTAACAACCCTAGTAGTTATTGGTCCCTCTCTTGATGTATTAATGTCTTCCTCATTTTCCTAACAGGGCATTCTAAGTTCGCTAATGTCTCTAGAGAACAGCAACTCCAAGGCAATGTCATTTCTAGCCCCACTAAGGATTTTATGCTTTTAGTACACTGTTTATCTTTAGTATGACCAGCATATGATTCAGAGTGGGGAGGGACCAGAGAGTTGCTAATAGATGGCAAATGCAGATGCTAAGGTCTTCAGAGCTTCTGGCTAAGAATTAATGTTAGCCTGAAGGGTTGGGACAGAATGTTCTACTTGGTGTGTGGGGGAAATGGTCCTAGTAAGGTGTCTAAATGAACCATGCCAAGTAAAATAATTATTCAGAGGGAGCAGGGCAAGCTAACCAAAATTTAAAATCTGCATAATTTCAACCATATTGTACTCACATACAGTGGTGCTTTCTTGTACTTATTAAATATACTTACATCCTGCCTTGTTCCACATGGAGAAAAGTAGCTAAAAAAGGCTTCAGGCAAAGGGAACACAATAAAATCACAGAACATAATATAATCTCTTGATGGAGCAGAATTGGCCTTTGCAGAGCAGGTTCAGAACCTAGATGGGTTCATGTTCCCACCAGCAGCCTGGGTAGCTACAGGAATCACTAGCACATCCTAGAGCTACCCAACATCACCTCTAGGTTTCCCCCAGGAATAACATTGACGGACACACTGAGCTTTGCCCCCCTCCATATCCCTGCCCTCCAAGCTCCCACTGATTTCCAGGCATAATCTGGCAATCCAAGGACACAGACCGAGCCTTGCTGATTAAAAGCAGTAAATACAGTGGCCAAGAAAGCCTTTGGGCTTGCCACTTCTAGCCTTCCTTAGACTCAGAGGATTTGGCCATGCCAATCCACACCTCTGTAAAATCCCAGTTGGGTGTTATGTGCTTTATGTTGAGCTGCCCTCAGAACCAACCCAGAAACTGTAGCTGATCCCAAATGCAGCAGTGTGACTGCTGTCATAGAATCATGGAGTTAGAAGGGATCTTCAGGGTGATCTAGTCCAACCTGCTGCACAATGTAGGAAACTCACAACTACCTGCCCACCCACAGTGACCCCAATTTCATTACCAGATGATGTTCCCCCTTCCCAGAAAAAGCCAGAATGCCTGGCCAGTATGGCCAACTTGCAAACCTCCAATTGGTGGCTGAAGATTTCGTACCATTAAATCTGATCTCCAGATGCTAGATATCAGTTCATCTGGAGAAAATCATTGTATTAGAGGGTGAACTCTATGACAATGTAACTTGCTGAGGCTCCTCTCATTCCCAATCCCCACCCTCTCCCAGATTCACCCCTGCAAATTTTCAGGTATTTCCAAATGCAGAGCTGGCAACCATAATCAGGGCCTAGCCAATGGGAATGTACCTTACCCTTTTGGACCATTTTATTTCCATCAATTCAAGGTGTTGGCTATGACCTTTAAAGCCTGGGATCCACATATCTGAAGGACCAGTCCTCCCAATGTGGGCCTGAGTGCACCGTCTTCAGGCTGTCACCTACTGGCTGCTTTCCCACTTAGGGTGGCCAGCCTGGGATGAATCACAGATAGGGGTGCCAACCTCTAAGTGGTGGGTGGAGATCTCCTGCTATTACAACAGAAATCAATGTTTACTTGAAGAAAACGGTCCCTTTGGAAGGTGGACTCTATGGCATTATACTTCACTGAAGTCCCTCCCCTCCCCAAGACCCACCCTCATAAATTCCAGAGTTAGCAACCCTAATCAGAGCCTAGGCCTTTTGCATCAGACCCCACTCTATGGATTGGGCTCCCTAAAGAGATAGGGGCACCTCCTCATTTGAGATTTTCAAGAAGCTTATTTGTTTGCCAGGGCTTCTGATGGGGTATGAACAAGCAGGCATCTCGCAGAGAGGGTAGCCAGCATGGTGAAGTGGTTAAAAGCAACAGCCTCTCATCTGAAGAACTGGTTTGATTCCCCACTTCTTCTTCTCCTGCAGCCAGCTGGGTGACCTTGGACAAGTCACAGCTCTCTTAATGTTCTTGCCAAGCAGTTCTGTTAGAGTTCTCTCAGTCCCACCTACCTCACAGGGTTTCTTTTGTGGGGTGACTCCTTTGGGTAGTGAAAATGTTTAAGGTGGGGGTATAAGTATTTTTAATAGATACATATTAAAGAAACATCCTGAAATTAACAGCCCAAAACAAACTCTTTTACACCCCTACTGATATCTGCAGCATAACTAACTCCCAGATGCAGAACTATATTTCAGCCCTACTGTAGATCAATCAATCTCCAGGTGGAGGGAATTGCTGATCGTCACTGTGGGATGGTAGGTGAGTTTGCTCCAGACCAGGCTGGATTCTGGAGATTATTTTTTGTGGGGGGGGGGGAGGGAAATCACTTGGGCATGAAATTGGGGTCACTGTGGGTGGGCAGGTAGTTGTGAGTTCCTGCATTGTGCAGAGGGTTGGACTAGATGACTTTGGAGTCCCTTCCAACTCTATGATTTTCCCTGAATTATCACTGATCTGCAGACCACAGAGATCCCTTCCTCTGGAGAAAACAGCAGCTTTGGATGTTTGACTGACATCACATCATGGCTGAGCATTCTCCCTTCCCCAAATTCTGCCCTCCACAGGCTCCACCTCCAAATCTCCGGGAATTTCCCTACCTGGATTTGGCAACCCTAGCTTCCCAGGTATCTGCTAAATGATCTGATAACAGTCCTTTCCAGAAACATAAAAAGGCTAAGGCCATTACTTCCTGAAGTTCAGCTTATTTAGGCCTCATCTTTCACCCAAATGGACTTGATTTCCTTCCCTTTAACATGCTGGGATGCCAACTTGATTGCTTCCAGTAAGGCTATGCACTCTGGTTTCATTGTCCTGTTGACTGACCCACAAATCCACCTTCACTTATTTGGTGGCTGAATTTTATCTCTTTAACTGGTCAGGCCATCAGATCCCTCCCACCCAATATTTAATCTACAGCTCATTTTTGCTTGCCAGAGAATGATGTAAAATGCATCTTTGTTCAGCAATAGTTAAGCTCCAATTTGGTTCAAGCTGGTGGACTACTGGCCATTACTCTAAGAGAATGGAGATCATATTTGGTTTTTCTTCAGACAAGACAGTGAACGCAGCCAATCATCTCCGAGCCAATAACAGCTGATTAGGAGGATCCCCCCCCCAACTGCAGCTGTCTAGTAGTGCATCTCTATCTCAGTCTTGGAGGAGGGACATAAAAGGATATCAGAATGTTTGCTATTGAGGAGCCGCAAGAGAAACTGTAGGATGTTATATTCTCCTTCCCGCCCCGGAAGCTTGCAGTACATTACATATCTGGCTTATTGGCTCTCTGTAACATCTCCTGCAGGGGGAGGTGAGATTTTGTATTCACTTTACTTAGTGATCCTCCTTGGTTAGCCTTCTCTTCTTCATTAGGCATTGGTGGTGGTGGCTTTTTTTTTTTTTTGCTGCAGTTATTTAAAAAAAAACCCTCTCCCCCACCCTCCATAAATTTCCCAACATCCCAAAGGCTTGCGAATCACACACGTGTGCAATTCACCGATTGAGGGGGGGGGGGGCGGACCCTAAACCTCAAAACAGGGCTCTGCAATTCACCCCACACCCACACACCAACCCAGGGGAGCCATAGATCCTACCTAAAATCTTTGTCGGTGGATGTCATCTTCTCCAGGAGGTTGGAAATGTGATAGGATATGTTAGTCATCTTGGACAGCTGGTTCTGGAAGATGATCTCTTCTCTCCTGTCTGGCTTTCTTATAAAAATAACAGAGGGAGAGCTGAAGTTTCTTGCTGCCCTAAGCAGGGGTTCTGTCTGCTGGGGATCTGCATGGAGAATATGGCGACAGGAGGGACACAGTGAGACAGGGGTAGTGTTTTTCCCCTTCCCCCACCCCCTCCCCGTTAGAAGTCGCTGGAAAAGCTGAGCCCCTGTACTGTTATCATAGGATATATATAGCCTCTGGTCGGAGCTAGAACCGAGGCAAGGGCGCCACCTATTGACAGACATCTGCAGCCTCTCAAATTACAGGCGAGGGAAGAGAAGGAAGCGACTGTTCTAACACCATCCCAGAGGCTTACCTTGCTAGTGCTGCAGTACAACTGCAGGTGCTTCCAAACACACCTCACAATAAAGGGGCGATCATTTAAAAAAGAAAAAGGCACTGACAAAAAAACACTTCTATGCTGAGATTATCTTGAATGAAAACTGGGGGGGAAGGGGGAGCGCTGGATTTAGGCGTCTTTCAAGCCGATAGCCGTGTTGGGCTGAAGTAGCACAACATAACCAACTAACATTCAAGGCCTGAGCATTAGTGTTTGAGGAAGTGTGCCTGCACATGAAAGCTCAGGCCTTGAATAAATCTTTTTGGTCTTAAAGGTGCCATTGGACTCAAATTTTGTTAAACAGGAATCTTGTTCTAGAATACAATTTTGTTAGTTTTTAGGGTACCTCAAAAGAACTGCTCGATTTTGTTAAAACAGACACACCCAGCTAACCCTCTGGAATTTTTTAATCTATAACAATTTCCAAAAAAAGAACAGAGTTTGTTGCTTCATTGTCTGTCACAGCTTTTAACTTAACTGGGGTCACTACAGGAGTAAAGCTTAGGGTTGCCAGCTCTAGGTCGGGAAATACCTAGGGACTTTGGGGGTGGAGCCAGAAATGGGTGGGATTTGGGGTGGGGAGGGACATCAGTATAATACTATGGAGTCCACATTCCAAAGCATTTTATCCAGGGGAACTGATCTCGAAATGAGTTAGTTCTAGAGGATCCCCAGATCCCACCTGCAGACTGGCATCCCTGGTAAAGCTGGCCTTGTTTTGTGCACATTTCCATAAGAAATTGGCACAAAAAGATTTTAGAACCAGATTTTGAAGAGTAAACAAATGCTTGAACATCTAACAGGTTCAAGCTGTTAAACAGACGCTTGGGAAGTACTGTTAAGTCATTTTGTCCTTACCCACACTTGGCTTTGTAGAGTACCATTATCCCCATTGTACAAACAGAAAAGAGAGTTCAGTCCCAAAAGCACTTTCCTGGGACTAAGCCCCATTGAGTAGACTTCAGATTGACTCTGATTAGACCTCCTTATAATAGCCCTTTAAGAAATTTTTCTGAGGCAGAACAAGTCAGTGGATTACACTGCCTCTTCAGTATGACACATATTTAACAGTGGCACCAAGGACTACATATTGTTTGTCCTTGATGGAGAGTTTTCCAGCACTCTCATATTAAAATCTGTCAAACCGGGAATAGTTAAAGGTTGCGAATAACAGCTCCAGCCTTGGGTAGATATAAGCAACCGCCATTTGCTGTCTGATTGACAGACTCAACAGCACTCACAACAAGACCAAGTGCTTATAGTATAAAACCTTATTGCATACAAACTAAGGTGTCTTAGGCAGTAACATTAAAGCCATCTGGGTGAACATTTATACTTTGATGGCAAACTGACTCAAGAAAACACTTAAGAATTTGGAAAGCATTATTCTGAATTTGAATTAAAAAGTAGTATGGAGGATTATCTGAGGAGAGTTCAGTCCATCTCATTACAAACAAAATATAAATGACACAAGGTGAGGGAAGATACAATAAACATAGTAAACAAGGAAAAATAACAAAAAACAAAACTGAAGCATTAAAGGACAGTCTCAAATCACCCTTTTTATACAACTGTTCCTGTGTATGTGTTAAGTTCTATTAATCCAGTTCCTATGGCAAGTCTATGAATTAATGACCTCCAAAATGTCCTATTCTGACAGTCTTGCTCAGGTCTTGCAAACAGGGCCATGGTTCTGCCAAGACAACCTATCATCCTCTTCTTTTTCAACTGTATAGACCATCCCTCTTGCAAGTAGGCTCAGGGAGGTTTACAACATGTTACAATTCTGATTAAAATACAATAGAAGTCCATAATGCTCTGCTTTCCCATCACTCAGCCATTCATGTGGTCAAGTCAGTTGAGTTGCATGTTGGGTCTCCTTTTTTCCTGCTGCCTTCAACTCTTCCTAGCAGTATTGTTTTTTCCAGTATTTTTGCCTTCTCAGAAAATGATCAAAGTACAATAGATACAGGTTGGTTGTTTTAGCTTTCCAAGAAAGTTCAAGCTTGATTTGCTATAGAACCCACTTATTTGTCCTTTTGGCAGTCCACAGAATCAATTATCTTCCAACATCACTTTAACAAGGGAATCAGCTTTCTTCCTGTTAGCTTTCTTCAGTGTCCCATTTTCACACATACATATTAATGGGGAATATCATAATGTTATATTTCTTTATTTTGGTTGCCAGTGATACATCCTTACATTTTAGGATCTTTACTAGCTCCTTCATGGCTACCCCTGGCCTCCCCAGTCTTAATTTTCTGATTTCTTGATAGCAGCATCTCTTTTTGTCAATGACTGAGCCAAGATATTGAACAAGTTCAATTTCTTCTTTGTCAATTTCAAAGTTGTATAATTCCCCAGCAGTCATTACTTTTTTCTTCTTGATATTCAGCTGTAATTCTGCTTTGGCATTTTCTTGTTTCACCTTTATCAGTAGTTGTAATCACCTGTTTAGGAGCTTTAACAATTTCACACTTTGGGAGGAGAAATAATTGATGAAATCTCTCAGGCTACAATCCTAAAAACACATTTCTGGGAGTAAGCCTCTTTGACTAAAATGGGGTTTATTTCTGTGTAGACTTGGGCTTGCTCCAAAAATGAGCCATAACCCAAAAGCGGAGGAGGCTGCAAACAATGTGTGTGTGTTTTGTTTTTGTTTTTTGTTAAACGAAGACCCAACTTGCCGTTCTGCAACCCACTTATTTCAACCTAACCTATTTAGTGGGCTGAAGGGCAGTAAACCCACGCACATTACTGTCAATTCCTTCCTCCAATACTGTGGAGAAATACAGACATTTAATTGTACAAGACAAAGAAGTGAAACCGAGACAGAGGAGAGCAGAGGTTTGACGGAAGAGCCACCCGCATGCCAAACTTTCAGAACCCCGCCAGGGCCACAACAGTGGCAGGGGCTGGGCTGAGGAGCGAATCCAGTCGGCGGCCGGTTTCTGTGACCCTCTCAAGCGACTGGCCAAACGACCGGACGCCCTTCTTTCCCTCACGGAAGAAACCGGGCCCGAACAGCAGGCGGAACCTTTCTGCGTTGGTGCAATGCCGGCCGGAAAAATGTCGCGGTGGCGCGCGGAGCTCTAAGGCGATTTGCCACGTCTGAGAACCGCCGGGAGAGCAGCCGCTCGTGCAACTGGGGTCGGTCCCGCCGAGAACCGTCTGCGGTCGCCATGGTGAGCATCGGGGTGGGGGCCGGGAAGGGCCGTGATTAAAAGGCACATGCCGCCTGTTCGGCTATCTAGATCGGGCGTCCCCGGGAGTGGCAAGCGAGCGCTTCGCCTGCCTCGGAGGTCTGCTCCCGGCGACACAAGCCCCCCTTTCCCCGGGGCTTTCACGCCGGCAAGGGTCCTTCTAACCACATAAGGTTCCCTTGGCTGGATCGAGGCAAGGACGGGGGAAATGCCCCACTGCCTCAGTAGAGACTCAGTGAGAAGTTATTTAGCGGGCGAGGTAACCTACCTCCAGGCAGGTTGTCGAGAGCCTCAGTTGCCTGTTGCTGCTCTTTTATTCTCTCTTGTAAAGGGAGTGGGCCCCTCCCTCTCCCCTTGTTGCAAGTCCTCCGTGCATCCTCATTTGCAAGTTCTACCCTTTCCCTAAACCTGGCCACATCAACAGGCCTGCCATCATTTCTCAAGTAAAAAAAAACTTGTACCTCTGCCCCAGTCTCTTCAGCAATTGTAAAAGTTTTAGCTTTTAAGGCTCTTTCGCGGTCTGGTGGAATGAGCTCCCAGATTAGCTGAGGGCCCTGCAGGATCTTTCTGCATTCCGCCAGGCCTGTGAGATGGAGCTCTTCCGCCAGGTCTATGGTTGAGGCCAGCCCAGGAAGATCTGATACACTCCTGGCAGAGAAGAAGATCTGAATTGGAAGTCCCCACTAGCCGACCATCGCTGTGGGTGATGGGGCGGTGCTCGGGGTCCCCCAAGTTAGCTCTATGGGATTTGAATTGTCACCGCCATGGGTTTTTTTTCGATGGGTATTTTAATAGGGATAAGTGTTGTGTATTTTATTAGGGTTTTTAGTGAGGTCCACTAAAAACCCCAATAAAATACACAACATCCACAGCAATGGTCAGCTAGCAAAGGGGATGTTCTTTTCTAGATGGTATAGTTTATATCACCATTATTAGTAGGATGGCACATGAGGAAGATCTAGAATTAAGGTGAAGTGTTAACTGTGTAAGAATTGAAGTAGCAGCAGAATAAAAACATGAAGGTAATACTAGATCTTATCAAAGATGTACCAATTTTAACATCTGATGACTTGATTTACCAGATAAAAATCTAGACTTGGAATCTGTTACTGATTTTACCATTTCTAACAAAATATTTTCTCATTAGGTGTCTGTAATTAACACAGTGGATACGTCCCATGAAGACATGATAGTAAGTATTTGATATGTGAGGTGTCGTCGTCTCCATCCCCAATAAGAACATTGTTTGCTTAAAATGAGGATTTTTTTCTATACACCAGCCTTAAAAAAGCTATCTGCCAGGCACTCCTTCCCACTATGAAGTAAGAGGAGAAATAACAGAGGGGCTGTGTGTTTGTTTTCAGGGGGAGAGATGTCTTCGTTGATTATTCAAATGGAGTATGAACTGATGAGTACCCTTAGAACCATCCATTAGATTTTTATGTATTTGAGAACAAAAGGAGAGACCTAATGTTCACACGCTTTCTGCTTCTTTGAATTTTTTTTGTGCCTATAAGCCAGAATAGTTTAAAGATCTGAGATGGGCTCTAATAGCTTTTCTCCATTTTTTATAAGCCTGGAGCATGTTGGAGGAGAATTAAACTATTAACTGCTGCTGTGGATATACCCTCAGTGCATCTGATGAACTCTGATTCACGAATGCTAATACTGGAATAAATTTTGTTAGTCTTTAAATTGCTGCTGGATTTTCTTGTTGCAGTGTAAGAATAAGATTGCAGGGTTGATTCAAATGATGGGAAATGGAATTAAAAATCTAGAAGGCACAATCCACTTGAAGCATCTGCTCAGAAATAACTGACAATTATATAAAACAGTGGTATGTTTAAGTTGTCCTTCGCTTCAGTTGGACTTGTACAAGTGATGTTCTTCAGCGCTGTGTTTATATTATGTGATAAGCTATTGTCAGGACAAGTAATATGGGCCTTCTGGGTAACTAGTGAGTCGTTTGTCCTGGCCATCTTATTTTACAGTGTATTCTACATTACTCTTGTCTGCCTGGCCATTCCACACAAAATACTATCTAATGCAGTGATTATTTTAAAGCTAGCAACAAGGGGGATTAATTACTTCAAATTTCAAGCCCCCCCCCCCCCCAACCATGGGAGACTGGGCAATAAGATATTTGGGGACCTTAGCATGGTTTTACCAGTCTTCCCAATGCCATAATTACTTAAGGTATTGCCTTGTGAGGCAGTCTGCTACAGGACTGGTTGTTATTATGGTGTAGTGTAGCCTATAGATTCTCTTATTAGATGAACCACCCTTTGCCTTCCTACTGTATCTGTTGTCATTTGACGTATCAGGGTTAAAAAATCATTAGTATGAGCAAAATGAGAGTTAACAGGCAATGATGAAAGCTTTGTAACTACTTTCCAGCATGATGCGCAGATGGATTATTACGGCACTCGCTTGGCAACCTGCTCCTCAGACAGATCAGTGAAAATATTTGATGTCAGGAATGGAGGACAAATTCTGATAGCTGACTTAAGAGGGTGAGTAAGTTCGAGGCAAGACAATCCTTTGCTGCATTCCCCATTTTTAGCTTTTGGTTATCCACATAATTACTAGCTTAGTTAGCACAGTGGTTACATTTTGTTTGGGTTTTATTTACAGTTCTGTTCTTACTCAAGTATCAGTTTCTTGGAAGCTGTTTATTGAAGATGGTTTAAGAATTATCAATAGGTTTGTAACTTATTGAATGTTCTGTTTGCACTGAGGGCACCACTGGGGAGCAGTGGAAATTCAGAGTGACATTCAGATAAAGAGTTAGATTGCATAGGTGACAGCAGAAGAATCTACCCATACCTCTTTCCTGGAATAGTGGTTCCCCAGAGGAACTGATGAGAAAGGGGAAATGGATGGAGAAAAACTAAAGCACTTTGTTAAGAAATCAGCTCTTTGCCTTATGAATGTGCCTGGGAATTGTATATTGATAAATCCTCTTTGTATTGACCCTCATGACTCTGATTCCTCAAATCAGGCTCCATTGTGTAGTCTGCCACTGGGCTCTGTAGCCATGAGGAGCAAAGGCTGCCTGGCTGCAGAATGTAGAGCTCTAGAAGAGATATCCTTCTTTTGGGCATGGGGGCTGGCTTTGATTTATCTGGTTGGTAATTTTTAAAGTCAATGCATCCTGGTTTTTTTATTGTTGTGTTTTTTTGATGTTGTCATTTTTGAAGGAAGAAATTCTGTCTCTAATTACTTGGTATCTGTTCTGATGTGGGGGCCCATCAACCAGAATAAATATGCTCACAAGTCTGTTCTCAGAGCAGGTGTCTGCCACTCCAACAGGCGATGATGAAAGCTTTGTTGCTTCTGATGAAAGTTGCTGCTACTTGGCTTTTTCATTGAGATTTGCTTGTATCAGTAGCTTCATGCCATTGTACAGTTGTCGACAAGTTCAAAATGCAGTGGATATATAATAAGCAAAACTGAAGCGTCTTAGTATGCAAATATGTTCCTTCTTAAAACCTACATTATTTATTGTAGGCATGAAGGTCCAGTATGGCAAGTGGCCTGGGCTCATCCCATGTATGGAAACATCCTGGCCTCCTGTTCCTATGACCGGAAGGTTAACATCTGGAAAGAAGAAAATGGTACCTGGGAAAAGACGTATGAATACTCAGGCCATGATTCCTCAGGTATGGACGTTCTTCTCGTAATACTTGGACCAAAGTATTATACTTCTCTCTAGAGCAAGCTGATTAAAAACTTGTGCAGCTGTAGTGGTCACAGGCTTTCAGGTTCTTTAGTGTCCTTTTACATATAATGCTAGGCTGCACCTTGTTTGAGCTGTTCTGATTGTAGATCCTATGATCAGGCTCTTGAATCTTGGTTTGGTTCCTGCACTCCACTGGAGCTTAACTGTGTACACCTCCAGATTTCCTCCCTTGCTGTGGCCTACCTCCCAGTCATTAGGGGTCCACCAGTCACCATGTGGGAGTTTCTCTTTCTGGGCTCTTCTCTATTTCATATCATTCAAGGTTATTCTTCCAGAAATAGTTGAACTTAGCAGCATTTAGAGTTTCCAGTACTTTGGTCATTCTGCAATAGATAAATATGTGAAAGGGGTTTTGTCCTTGCCACCTAAAACATAGTTCAAAGTTCTTTTTTTCCTCTGCCTAAAACTGGGTACAGGAAACTATGCTCTTGTTTAAAACAATGCTTTCACCTGGCATGGGAAACACCTACAGTCCTTTCAGTTCTTTTATTGCACATCAAATCCTAATAAGTAAACAGGGAAGCTTCAGGAAAGCTGGAGTGATTCAAGCAGATAAAATTTGAAATCTAAGCGCTGTTTTCATAAGTTTTGATAGCAGTTGCACTTGGTATCAGATTGCCCAGTGGGTCTTGCCTTCGGCCTTTTTTCCCAGTGACCGCATCACCGCTTTGAATCTATCCTCTGTGATGTTTCCTTGCTATTGCAAGCAACGATGCTGCCTTCACCACTGGTGTTTGCAGATGCAGAAGAGTGGTATTACATGAATTGGCTGCTTGTGATAAAGCAGCACTGAAGATAACAAACTGCAGACTACCATAACAGTGTCACCACACACACACAAATTAGATAGGTTGTCTCTGCAAAAATCTTTTAAAAATAGCTTTTCAGCAGTCCGGCAGTGTAACTGGACAGTGTTTATCTTGTTTTGCAGAGCCTCCATATGCTGTTTTGGCTACATTTGTCACATCCACGCATATCTATAAGACCAGGGGGCATTTGCTTTCTCCTGGATTTCCAACTGATCTGTATAATAATTTCTTCTGTTTCTTTATTGTCTGGCAGTCAATTCTGTGTGTTGGGCACCACAAGACTACGGATTGATCCTGGCTTGTGGAAGCTCAGATGGGGCCATCTCTCTGTTGAGTTACACTGGTGATGGACAATGGGAAGTGAAAAAAATTGGCAATGCACACACAGTAAGTATATGTGCCAATTTTGCTCTTGAAAAGTTTCAAGTTAAGGCAGAAAGCTACCTGAGTGTCAGTAGCAATGGGCTTTAAGTTTCAAGAACAGAATATGTTGGCCACTGTATTAGGAGGCTATATATAGTATAAGGTCCTGTATTGATTCCCCAACATCTCCACATTAGGGGGGGAGACCATGGAGGAGAGAACGCAAAAGCAGGTTCAGTAGATCACTGGTCACACAGTGTTAGGGAATTTCATATATTCACAGAAATTAACATGGGCATTTAAGATTAGTTGATTTAGAACCCTAATTACTCTAAGGTATGTCTCTGCACGCAAGTATTATTTGATTCCCAGAAGGGCAGAAATGATGTGTGGATGTGTACCACCCATAAAGTGGCACAAACCAGTCAACAGTGTGCTTATCTGTTATGCCTTTTTAAACCAGAAAACTAGGTGGCACCCTGAGTATCTCTGTAGTTTGTAGCTGTTCAGAGCTATGACAGCCATTTACGTTCTCTTGCTCTTTCCTGTCATTGGAGGCTCCCTAACTGACTGCAAGAGCAACATGGAATGACCCAAGCTTCATAGCTGTAAGGATCAGGACAAGTGCTCCCCAACCTTTGTGGCTATCCACAATATGTACTATATCAATCTATGCTGTTGTTCTGGATTACGAGACAATTTTAGAGGAAAAAACAGTACTCAGGCAGCTGCTTCAATGGAAGTCAGCATATTCTGCCCAGTAGGTGTTTAGGCCTGACACCTGTGTGGTTGTCTTGACTGGAAATGGAAAGAAATAGCATAAATTTCTCACCTTTAATAGATTGGCTGCAATGCTGTTAGCTGGGCCCCCGCAGTGGTACCAGGAAGCCTTCTAGAGCAGCCATCAGGCCAGAAGCCAAACTACATCAAACGCTTTGCATCGGGTGGCTGTGACAACCTTATCAAGATTTGGAAGTAAGATCTCTTGAAACTTCTTGCAAAATAATTTCTGTGCTTATCTCATTTTCCACCTTTCACCCTTGGAATTATCATCTCATTAAAAAAACTATCGGATGATTTCTCCCCCCCTTTGGTCTTATTTTCGGTCATATATATATATATGTATTTCCCCCCCCCCCCATTATGGTTATGGCCAAGCGATACATGCAGTTAATACTCCGGCCCCTAAACCACTGGGTGATGCACTACCTTTTGTTTTGTATGGAGATTCCTCCGCATGGCTTACATTGTAATGTTGTCTCTCCTCCATTGTATTCATCACAATCAGTGAGGTAGATTAGGCTAAGAGCCAGTAATTAGCCTAGTGTCACCCCATCAGCTACCATGTGTGAATAGGGGTTCAGTCCTGGGTCCTGTAGATCTTAGTCCACAACACTATGCTGATTCTGTTCATCAATATTGGTTTGACCTTTAAAGTCCCAGATAATCAGGTATCTGAGTACTTTAAGATAGCCAGCTTGGTGTAGTGATTAAGAGCCGTGGCCTCTAATCTGAAGAACTGGGTTTGATTCCTCACTCTTCCACATGCTGGGTGACGGGCCGATGGCAGGTCTCAGAGCGCTCTCAACCTCATCTACCTCACAGAGTGCCTGTTGTGGAGAGAGGTAGGCAGCTATAAGCCACTTTGAGATTCCTTTAGGTAAACCAGGTTCTTTAAGAAGCATCCACTCACATAGACCGTTTATGCACTGGAGGTTTCATGCTGGGCTGCAGGCTGGAGTTTTAGTCATGGCAGGTTGCCCTACATCTTCCTGCACCCAAATGAGAGAGCATTTGGCATGGAACACCTCATCTGCCCCCGATTTGTGCTCCTGCATGGGAGCTGGGGCAATGAAGTTCCCAGTGCGTAAATGGTCATAGAGGCTGCCACATCTCTACACATTGGCTCTGAGGCCTCCCTGAAACTGTCATCTGCAAGGCCTTTTCAGAGGTCAACCCAATCTTGTAAAGCTGTTTAGAGGCTTGCATTCCTACTTCACTTTAAAGGGACTGGTGGCGAAGCATGAGCTGTGACAGAAATGTTCAAGTGCTGCCATTGCCGATTATTTTAGTTGGTGGCAGCTTTATTTCTCATGCGTATTTTACGCCTTTCCGTGTTTCGTTCACTGCCGTGGGTTCCTTTCAGCGTAAAAGCGGGAGAAACTCTTGATAAATAAAAATATGCACATGTTCTGTGTAGTGCTGTTTCCATGCTCCCAACTCTACCCTGAGCTTGGTCTACTCATTCTGTAAAGCCTCTGGGCAGGATCAAGAAATGGCCCACTCCAGTTTGAGAAAGCTGGAGATGAAGTTTGGGGAAAGTTGCTTTTGTGTGTGTTGCGCTCTCTCACTTTGCCCTGCCCCCTCCCCCAATCTTGGCAGAGAAGAAGACGGCCAGTGGAAAGAAGAACAGAAACTAGAGGCTCACAGTGATTGGGTCAGAGATGTCGCCTGGGCCCCCTCCATAGGCTTGCCAACAAGCACCATTGCCAGTTGCTCCCAGGTGAGGCCCAGAGCATAATGTTTGACTCCATATAGCCAGGATATAGCCGCCAGGACTCCTGGAACTGGTGACTCCTGTTTAAACACAGGCCATTGAAATCATTACATGCCATTTATTTTCATCAGATTGTTGGGGGTGGGTGGGGTATATATGTATGTATATTGGGATATGTTTACCCTGCTGAAAATGCAAGGAAGTGCAAGGAAGCTTAGAATTGAAGACATTGTACAACCAGGAAAAAAATCTCAATACTCTAAAAATATCCAGAGGTATCCAGATAGAATCCGCTTCTCGTAAAATGTCCCCATTTGAAGATGCCTCAATGGACATCTTTATGGGGGTTTTCTGAATAGAGCAGGCCGTCATGACAAGGACTTTATTCACTCCTCCTCTCTTTAGCAAAGGGTCTCTGAACTGAATCGCTAATGTCTGTCATACTATGTTGGGGCTTATGCCAGGAAAGTCTGGCTCTGAGATTTGCATGGCATCTGTCACAGAGGGCTCAAGTTGGTACCTTGAATTGTTCATGAAAACCAATAGGCAGCTAGAGCAGCAGCCACAGATGGAATATTAGCATACTGATATTGAGTAGGAGAGCAGCACCATTCTGTGTTTGCAGAAACCTTTAAAAATGTTCAAGGGTATTCCAAACCCATCTCTGCCAGAGCACTTCACCCTGTGTAAAGCAAACATTGAAAATAAGATAAAGTTTGAGTCCAATAGCACCTTTAAGACCAACAAAATTTTATTCGGGGTGTATGCTCTCGTTGGCATAGCACACTTCCTTAGACACAATGAAATGGGAATTAAAACTCCACGTATATAGCTAGAGGGCAGGCCATGAATTAGTGTATAGCATACATGCTCTTTGTATCTCTTGGACATCTCCATGATGCTGTGTACCAATTGTGTGTCTTGAGATATTGTGCCAGACTTCCCTTGATAAGGAGACAGTGAGATCATCTTCTTGCCTCCATTTGTCCTTTCAATTTTGTATGCTTTGTCCTAGGATGGACGAGTGTTTATCTGGACTTGCGATGATGCCTCTGGAAACTCATGGTCACCCAAATTGCTGCACAAATTTAATGATGTTGTTTGGCATGTTAGCTGGTCGATCACGGCGAATATCCTAGCAGTGTCAGGAGGGGACAACAAAGTGAGTATCTAAGCAGTTTCAATCATACTTTTAAAGCCATTTGGCCGTTTGCAGGTGTAGGTTGACAGGTGGAAGAGGCTGTTGATTATCTTGTTCCGAATATTTCAGCTGGAGCAAGTTCACTGGTAGCCATTGAACGAGACTTTCCTGCTATGTAATTTAAAACTGCAGCTGCTGAGATAGAAGCGTCTCTTATCACAAAGCTGAACCAACCACAAATGGTAAACCTGGAATTCTGGAAGTGTATTGCATTGCCGTAGTAGCCAAAGACACCGGCAGGGCAGAGAGAAGTGAAATTTGTGGAGTAAGGGGAACCAGACAGAACCCTGGACTGGGGCAAGAAGGATCATTGCAGATCTGCCTCTTGTCAAATGTACTTTATTATATGAAAGACTGATGGAATCAAATGAAATTAATGGACAGTAAGATCCCAATGCCACTAATTGAAGGGGAGGATTTATTTCCATCTATTTCCCTTTCCTTCTCCTACCCTTAGATTTGCTCCTTATGCTATGCCTCAGGCATAACAGCATTTTGAGAAAATCAGTGGGCTGCAATAAGGAGGAGACAGAGAAGTTCTGTTACCTTAACATTTAGTCTGGATCCAATCCACTGCACTTACTGAAGTATAGCTGCTTCTTTAGGAAATCTGGGGCTCCAGTATTTAAAATTGTTGTCAGGGAAAGCTTTTCTGTGTAAAGATCTGTGTTGCTGTGTACAGTGGATTCTGACAGGAAGGAACCTAGGCAAAACTAAACATTCCCATTCTGTCTTTGTTTCTTCCAGGTAACATTGTGGAAGGAATCTGTTGATGGACAATGGGCATGCATCAGCGACGTTAACAAGGGCCAAGGCGCAGTATCTGCTATTACAGAGGGACAGCAGAATGAACAGTGACAAGCTGATTAACAACAATCTGGAATTATCCATACAAGGAAATAGACATGATTTTTACTACTTTTCTTATTAAGCCAGCTGGGTAAACCAGATCTGTCTTACCTGGAATAATAAGCAAAAATGTATTTTCTGTTGAACGTTCTGTAGCTCTTTATGGTAATATGACATGCCTTGGTATTCATCCTTAGCCTTAATTGACATTTTGTAAAATTAAAGGCACACTACACCAAAAGCAATGCTTGGTACCTTTCCTTTGAGTGAGAATGTTTTTCATTTTAGTCTTTTACTCCTCCAGATTCAGAAAGAAGTTAAGTTTCTGTGGCTCGATACTTCTCCATCAGAATGATGTGCCCTATTTGCCACTGTGTCTTTGACATTTAAAGCTGAGTTGTGTTTTTTCTGTTCAGCATAAAAGGAAACCACTATATATTCTAGAATTTGATAGAAAATAATTTGAGCCTGAGAAGGCTGTTCAGAGAGGGAGCTACATTTTGTCTTGAGCTCCCTTTAATATGTGTGGTTGAAAATATAAATGCAAAATCTGACCTCCAAAGTTAATAAACTTGTTAAGCCACTGTTCTGTACAGTTCTTGGTTTAGATGACAATTTTGTTGAATCCTATTAAAACAGTCTTGGATGAACAGTTTGGAATGAATGGTTAAGTATTCTGGGAAATGTACCAGTAAATGTGAAGAATGAGAAGACAAAAAGGTTATTGATGCAGGAGGAGATCACTTTGTAGCTTCCTCTTGTTACGCTGACTGCTGTGGCCCTCTCTTCTAGACCCAGTAAATGAGTGTTGCTGTGTAGGGGCTCTCCTCAAAACCCCAGGATGGTCCACATGATATCAGCAAAAGCTCCCAATGCCTCTAGCCCAATTGACCTGATGCTTTGCTGAAGCTGCTGTAGGACAGCTGACCCAGCAGAATTAGATTTTTCAATATTATTGTCAGAATAGCTAGAAGCTTCATTTCCCAGTATGCACTAGAACTTCCGATGAAATAGGTGACGTATAGGGACAGGGGGAAGGGAAAGGGGGCCGTGGCTCAGTGGGCGAATGTCTTTTCATACAAAATTTTCTGGGTTCAAGCCCCAGTATATCAGCATTAAAACCAAAAAGGACCAGGTAATAAGGGATATGAAAGATGTCTAGCTGAGACCTTGGAGAGCTGCTGCCAGGCTGAGTGGGCAGTACTTATGTTCAAGGGCTGCTGGTGTGATTCGGTATAAGGTAGGAAACGATTCTTTTCCTGGCCAGCCTCTCACCATCACTATTGTAGCATAAAGCATAAAGAGTTCTGGGGGAGGGTTGGGGGATGGGAGGCTAAAGGGGGGGGTTCCCCCGTTGTCTGGATTCTCTGTTCAGGTTGAGTGTTACAAATCAAGCGCATGGGACAGACTCTGGCAGCATTACTAGTGGTGAGAATAAGATCTACTATGAAGCAAGGGAGGTGGGGATAAGGTAGCAAAGAGTGTCAGTACAGAAAACAGGCAAGTTGAATAGGTGTCCCAAGCCAACCTGCTGCACTACCTTGTCAGTCACTGATTGGGATGAAAGATGGGTGGGGACTCTGCCTTGTCAAGTCCTTAGAATGGATTGGTTTTTCACTTACCTGAGAGGCCCCTGCCAGGTTGGCTTGCAGCCAGTCATAAGCAAGAAGCCAACTCCTCAGAGTGGTGTTTGGTTGCCAGTGAGGGCCTTGGCAAACTGGATGGATACCACCCCCCATGCTTCCCACCACTGTGGGAAGGTATTTGGATCTGGGGAAGGTATTTGGGCCACCAATGAGAGACTCTCAGGTTCCCCTCTGCTGACACTCCATTTGGCTGTTCTTTTTACCATTATGGGCACAAAGGTAACCTGTTCCACTTTATAAAGTGATTTCAATGCAAAAAACAAGCAACCTCTAAACTTTAAAATGGTAAGAAAATTACCATCAGGACATTTAAGCCCCCCCCCCATACATTGTAGGGTGAGCAGCGGGCCATTGTAGAAATTATAAGGTATTTGGGGTGCTTAAAATAATGTAAATGCATTATTAGCATATTTTCTGTCTTATGTGTTCCCCTTTGTATCCCATCTTTCTACTCAGTGGGGACCCCACAGCATCTTACATGGTTCTCTTGTGTTTTATCCTCCACAACCCTGTGATGTAGGCTAGGCTGAGTGTGCATGAGGCCAAAGGTCACTGAGCAGGCTTCCATGGCAGAGTGTGGATTCAAGCTGGTGGAATTCAGGAAGGGGCTGCAACTGGAATTTCTCAGGCAGGTGGGAGGCTTAGTTGCAAGCATTTCCTGCTAAAGGTTTTAGATCCCAGCTGTCGGGGAGGGGTCTTTTTTATATGACAGTTCAGAAAGCCCCTGCCATTAGGAGTAAACAATACTTGCTGAGGCGGACCACTTTTCTGAGTGGTATGAATTGGAATTTGTAAGTTTGTATCAACCAGTTAAATTGCTGGTGTGGAATTGCTAATTGCCGCTATGAAGTGGTAGGGGAATTTCCTCCAACCCAGGCTGGATTCTGGGGATTTTTGGTGGTGGGATCAATTGAGGTCATCGTGGGTGGGCAGGTAATTGTGAGTTCCTGCATTGTGCAGGGGGTTGGACTAGATGACCCTGGAGGTCCCTTCTCACTCTGATTCTATGATTCAGTCAAAAGGTTGTGGACATTCACATAAAAGTTGTCATAGAAGTCTAACATCCTAGACTCAACAAGGCTATAAACACAACTATAATCTCAATGATCAGCCCTCCCTGGAACATTTTTAGACTGTTGTTTGCCATACATATGTACCATAGCAAAGGAGGATTCTTTCAGCTCACCAGCCTCCATTTACTCAAGAAGGTTTTATGTTTAACAGCACAACGGCCACCATCACAATAGGAAATACTAAGGTCAGGTTTACTCATGACCTTTCAGTCCAGTTTCCATCATAATCTCAAAATTTTGTCCACCTAGCCATCTGTCTAGGCCTTTCAGGTATGATAAGAAAAACAGCTTTCACTTCAAGTGATGCAAAATACTTTTATTGTTGGAAAAACACCAAGCAGAGAGGCATATTTTTGCAGCTACCATGCCTGTACCTCAGTACTGAAGGATTCTGGGAAAGTATCTATTAAATGTTTATGTGGGATTCAAGAAGTTAAAATGGCCTAGGATCCACACAACTTCAGCTGTCTTCACATTCTAGTGGGGGGATGGCTCTGCTCAGGCCTCCCCCGTGGCTCTGCTGGCCTTTGTCTGCCAGTAGCTCTCCAGGGCAATGTACTATGAGGCTCAATTAAGTAGCTAGTTCACCCTTATCTACATCCACAGTATCACAGTAGGCATTAGTTAGCCACGCTGATTAAAAATGACCGTAGGCCTCCTGTTGGATTCAAGAGTTTGTGGCCCAATCCTGCCATCTTTATTGATCCCTACCGAGTTCAGTGGCGCTTTTGACCAAGTGTGCTTAGTTGGGTATCCACAGTACTAAAAGCAACTAAAGGAGAAAGTCTAACTTGTAGACCTTACTAAAACTTGGAAGAGTTTAAAGCGTTTACTAAAATTACATATTAGAGAGCAATAATGAAAAGAGTTCAGTTTCCCTTTGGGGACACAGAGAGCTTCTCTAAACAAGCAAAAAGCAGGAAGCATCAGTTTTGTTCTTGATGCTAATGATATTATGCAACAAACTATGGGAAAGATGGTGGTAGCTTCCTGTTGCTCAGCATTCTGAGCCAATTCCATTTTATTTGTTTGATATTTCTGTGTTACTTGTCTTTCCCCAAAGCATGCCAAATATCTTACATATAAAGAATGACCAACTCAGTGTAGTGGTGTAGGGGTTGGTTTTTAATCTGGAGAGTTGGGTTTGGTTCCTCACTCTTCCATATGCAGCCTGCTGGGTGATTTTGGGCATGTCAGTTCTCCCAGAGCTCTCTCAGCCTCACTTAAAGATAAAGGCCCCTCTGGGCAGATGAAATTATTATTTGGGTAGGAAGGATGCCATTAGGAGCAGACATCAGTGAAAAAATTAAGTGAGCACTTCCACATGTAATTTTCCATTGAGAAAGGTTTGTTATCCTTTAATAGCCATACAAGCATCCTTTGAAGAATGCAAATAATGAGGCCATTCACCCAGGGTTTTTTTTAAAACTGCATTAGATTTCTAAAGCAAATGCATCACATACACCCTTACAGATTATGTTTCTAAGAAATGTCGCATACCACCAATTGCAAGGAGTTAATGTCCACACAAAGCAAATATTATCAGCGGCTATATAAAAGCCTTCAATACCACCCTCCACCACTTCATTCAAGAGGTACTAGGTAAGAAACCTTTCTGTTTCCCCATTCCTTGTTTAGCTTTACTTCCTTTTGCTCATGGGAAGAAATAATACTTTTAGCAGGACCCCAGATGGACATGAGCACTATTATTATTAAATGAATATAAGGAAAGAAACTTCCTTTTGGAAGGCTTATCTGACAGGTGAGCAGGCTATAGTTTAACTTTGTCTTCAGAGTAAACTGTTGAGTTTTTGGTACAACTTCCAACCCTTTGTCAGTTTCTGCCATTCTTCATTTCTGTTAACACAGAGAGGCTGATTATAGTCTATAGTGGAAGCACCTTTCAAGACCATCATGTCTCTCAGAACTGCAGCTCTTGCTGTACTTCTTGTTTTCTTGATCTGGTCAGAGACCACGGCTGCCGGCTCCAGTTTTTTAAGCCCTGAACCTAAGGCACAGGTAAGGGAAGCTTGTGCTGCCATTACTGCATTACTTTGTCTAGGGAGAGGACTATTTGGCTGCTGGTTTGGTAATACTATGTCTGATTTGCTTTCAGCAACGAAAGCCTCCCCCAAAGCCTGCAACAAAACTCCACCGCCGAGACGTGGGAACCATTTTGGATGTGCACAAGACTGAAGGGGACACCAATGAAATACAAATAAAGGTTTTTTCCCATCCATTAAGATTTTTAGTATCATGGAGTTGTGTGTGATTTACTTGAACCAGTTGGCTTCCCAATCCAAGTTGGCTTCCCCAACATTTGAAGTACTCAGAGGCACCAACATTTGTTCTGAATAAATAAGATTCTTCATATAAAAAGATACAAATGGACTCCTAAGCATCAAGCAGGAACACTGTTTATTGCTAGTCTGTATTTCTGGATTCAAGTTTCAACTGTAATAATCTTTTTCATCAATAATTTGCCACTTTAAAGCATAATTTGTTTTCTTATTATTATTTTTTTTCAGATGGAACTTCCCCCCCCAACACAACTCTTAATACTTAAGAAATTCATACTATGATTTCCAAACAGCATTGAACCTTAAAATAAATAGAAATCACCATCTAAATGTATAACTAGTGTATGTGAGAAGTGTAGGTATGTGTGGAAAATGTGATATTCCAGTTTTGCCTCTTTCCCTAGCTTAAAGTTCCCTTTGAAATTGGTATGGAAGTCTCAGAAGAGCAGTACAACAAATACGGACAAATTCTGGAGCAGTTTCTGGAAGACATACATACTGAGGATATTAAAGGTAATATTTTCTGATTCAAGGCTAAGAACTTACCTGAATTAAAGGCATTTGAAGCTAAGGTTCCAATTGTACATCCTGCATGTCCACATCTTGGAAGTGTTCCCCTTAACGGATCTCTTTCAGCAAGGGCTGTAAACTTGAAGATAGGAGGACTGAACATACACATTAAGGTCACCCTCTTCCTATTACTATGGCTCCCAAAACTGCCTATGTCTTAAATTATCTGGGAATCTGTCTATAGTGTAAGGCAGGGGTAGTCAACCTGTAGTCCTCCAGATGTCCATGGATTACAATTCCCATGAGCCAGAAACTGCTGGTAGGGGCTCATGGGAATTATAGTCCATGGACATCTGGAGGACCACAGGTTGACTACCCCTGATGTAAGGGATAAGACAGAATTTTTTTAAAGGAAAACTAAGACGCACGTTTAAATTCTGAACTGACAGTTCCTTTGCTACTATGGTTCCTATAATTCTAGCTTCCAGATGTAGCCTCTTTGATGCTATGGTTCCTACAATCCACATCCATGTAACTGAAAATATAGTTTCTACTTTGTTCTCTTGTATTACAGTATTTGTGCTTTTAACAAGCAAAATCATATAAAATATTTACAGAAACAGCAGACTAACTTCTTGGATATATGAATATGAAATAAATACTAACTATTGCCCTTTTGATGTTTCAGAAAACCAAGAAAAAAAGTGAAAAGCAAAATGCTAGACAACTGCTTCAAATATTGCAGCCTAACCTAATGAATGCTTCAGTTTCAAAATGCAAGAAATGTATTGTTAACCTATTAAAATATGCTGTGCATTATATTCATAAGACCTTTTTACAAAGTGGGAGGGGGAAATGGTCATCTAGCCAAAAAGAGTTTGAAGTTTGGAAGTTAAAAAAGATACATATATCATTTTCTCTGAATGCTCTAATTTCACAAGAAAAAGATGGCAGATATTGTTGGAAAGTATGTTAAACTAGATGCAAGCTAACTATATAATAAAGTAGTGAAGTGCAAACACTCTTTATAAAAGCAAAAACCACATGGATGCTGAGGAAGATAACTACTGCAACATAATATGTACCAAATAAGTAGAGTGAGCTTTTTCACTGTTAGCTATAGACAGGATTATGGGCATTAGAGTGCAATTTATAAAACTAACAGAAAGTTTCAGAAATACCTGGGCTTTTTTCTTCAATATTTCTAAGAGTACAGAATTGGCACCTGACTATGTCTAAGAGTACAAAATTGACAGCTGGCTAAGTCTAAACATATGGAGCATGGTTTTATTGTCATTCCTGCATATACACAAAGGAAAAAAGTTACTTAAAATACTATTTCCATTTCCACAAACACTGGAAAATTTTAACAATGGGAATAAACATACTTACAGGAAGAACGTTTGCATATAACGTGGAATTCCTGGGCTGAAGGCAACAGAAAGATGGAGAACACCACTTGTTTTCAATGCTAATAACTACAAGATTTTAATTAGTTGCCTCACTGACAGGAGTCTTCTATAAACAAAGTGTACCAATATTTATATAAAAATACATTTACAAATAAAATCTTTAAAGTTCAAATAATATTTAAAATCAATTATATAAAAATGGAATCATTTTCCCTTATCAAATGAGTCAATTAAAGCGGTTAAAATTAGTCTAATAAAAAGAAACTAACATTTTAGCCATGGTTTTACATGAAGATTGAGATTTCTATTTTCACTTATTTCCCATGCTTCTGGCTTTTCCTGTCACAGTGTCTTCCACCATTAGCTCCTTAAACAGTATCCACAGTCTTAATTTCCTTTAAAAATGAATTTTTGCCACTCGGTTTTCAACCAGTGTTTGAGAAGATCCATTGTGCTTACAAAGCTAGAAAGAATGTCAGTTACCATACACAGAAAATGCACTTCATTACTCCATTAAGTATAATGCTATACACACGCTAGCAGGTGAAAAAAGTCTTTGAACTGTGGTGAACAACAAAGGAGGCACACTATGGCAATCACCCAGTGGTCTGTTCTAATATGGCCTTTATGATTGAAAAACACCATCTCTTTTTGCGAAAAGGCTAAACCTCCCTCTCTAAATCAACCATACCTGGGTCTGTCCTATGGAATGGAGGCTGACCTTATAAAATGTACGGTTATAAAAAGCCAACACTGCATTCTTTGTTGCCTCCAAGGCTGGGTAAATTAAAAAGGAAAGTCACTTTTGACTAAAATCAATCATAAGGCACCTTAAGACAACAAACAAGATCAAGGTGTGAGCTTTTTCTTCTAAGCACTTGATACCTACTCCTTTCAAATATCTCAGCAAACCCAGGCATGATGAACCCCAAATTTTCCTCCGCATTACAGAATAATCAGTTTTAGAGACTGTTACTTCAAACCAGCATTCATGCAGCAGCTCTTTTCCAGGCTTTCTTGCACTCCCCTATAACTCATATATTTTTTTGGTGTTTCTTCTTAGAGCAGCCATCATAATGGATAACGGCACTTCCTTGAGGCGGGCAAGTTCTCTCACTGTGTGCAGAGCAACACCAGGGTGTGAATACTGACACACACTTTTCGGAACCTAAACAAAACCAGAAAGCATTAGAAATAATATCAATTCATTTTGTACAATTAAAACTAGAACTACAGTAGAGAATGAACTTAAATATTCCTTTGTGTGCAATTTTAACAAGACACAATTTTTTTAAAAAGAGCAATTGCTAATTAATTCAAGTGGGTAGCTGTGTTGGTGTGATATGACAGAACAAAATTTGAGTCCAGTGTGACCCTTCAGACCAAGAAAGTTTTATTCTGGATAAAAGCTTTCATGTATGAATGCACAATTCTTCAGATACACGAAAACTTATACCTGGAATAAATCTTTGTTGTTGGACTTAAAGGTGCCGGACTCAACCTCTGACTTACTGATCCTCATTGATTTACTCCCAGCTTCTGACATTAAGGAAGTCAAGAATACTTCATCATTTCTTAATTAGAGAAGCAAATGCAATAATAAACAAGGTTTTCTCACCCTTTATGAGACAAAGGGTGAGGGGAGAATGTGGCAGGGTGGGTTAATTTGCCCTTTTCCTTTTGAGGAGATATTTTAAAAAGCAGCATTTCCCAAACATTTTCCTTGCTTCAAGAGACTAGGAGGTAACTACTGGCCTCAGTTCATTAGATTCCAGTTACTTGAAGCCTTCAGATTTCCCTGACTCTCTTCAACCTAAAGGGTTTCATCCTCTAAGCAAGGTTATACAGGCATTACAGTCCTGCTTCCCAATCCCAAGAAACATCCCCCCTGCCATTACTGCTACCAGACAGATTTTCCTATTATTCTCACTTTACTGCTACGTTTGTACCATCCAAAAAATGTTATTTTGGGCACTTCTCTGGAACACCTGTTATACATTAAGATCTGAGTGCGACCTGCCAATAAAATAAGGAGCAGAACACTGCAACTGTGCAAAGTATGGCTGTATTATTAGTTCTAAAATATTCTCCATGAATTTATGTAACTTTTTTGGACTAATTAATAGATGCTCAGAATACCCCATGGCAATGGAACTCAAATAACCAAAAGCCTATAAGAGCTGTGTGAACATTGTTTTATATTTGCTATATATTTGTATTATACAACCCATTCCATCCCGAAACCTTCAAACAGAATTAAATGGTCTTAAAGATAAAGGTAATTTTCACATAGTGGTATACATAGAGTTTTTTTTCACACTACACACTCGAAAAGAAAAGGGCTCCTATTTGAGCCATATAAATCAAACAGAATAAAGGGGGGGGGGAACTAAGTGGGGAAACCCAAGAACTACCTTACCTGCCTGGGAAGGAAATAAGGCGCATCTGTTTCTACTACTATTCTGCTTAGAGAAATTTTTTTAACAGCTTCTCTAGCTTCATTTGCTGATGGATAGGTCAGCAGTGCAGTGAATCCCACAGTCAGGTTTGGGAAGTAGTCCAGCAATGGTTCTATTATACTGTATCTACCAGTAAAACAATGCCTGAAGGAGAAGAGAAAGTGACGGTTATTCTGCAGTACCTGACCAACCCTTGGTGTTTCATGCTATCTACCCATTACACGGGCACATGGACATAATTCTAAAGACAAAAAAAAAAACCCTGTATTGTTCCTATGAGCTCAAGAACCAGGAGACGTGATCCTCTTTACAGTTTAAAAACTCATAAGAGATCAATGTTTCCTCTGTATCTGCTGACATTTAATACTAAGCAAGGACTCCAGAGTTCAGCTCCTAACACCTCAAAGACTGCAACCAAGGGTCATCCAAGCAGGTTATAGACCTCAAACCTCCAAGGGTGCTGTCCATATTCCTCAGACCAGATAACTGCAAAGTACTCCAAACAAATGGACGAGTCGGCACTCTAGCACTATTGACTGTCACTGCTAATGCAGAGTTCGTGATGGAATGGATGCGAGAGATTTTATCTGCAAAGAGCTGAGCAAAAACAGTCAGCTCCTGCAGGCCGGATTCCAACAGGCCACTCACTACCCACAAGTCGGCCACAGCAGCTCTACTGGACTACACTGTACAGACACAATGGTGGCAAAAAAGGTGTTGTTTCTTGGTCACCATCATCACCATGCAGTATGCTTTAAAATGAGCTCCCGCCTTCATCTTCCTGGATTAATCCCAAATCTTCCTTGTCTTTTCATTTGTCCATAGCCCCTCAGTAAACTAATGACCTACCTGGGCACCAATATTTCGAGGGAGGGCTCCTAGGAGTGAACATGTCAACCACCGGATTCATTTTTTCATTCCATTAGTCCACCAGAGCATCAAGAGTGCCAACTATATCAATATACCCCTTAGAGCAGGGGTAGTCAACCTGTGGTCCTCCAGATGTCCATGGACTACAATTCCCATGAGCCCCTGCCAGCAAATGCTGACAGGGGCTCATGGGAATTGTAGTCCATGGACAACTGGAGGACCACAGGTTGACTACCCCTGCCTTAGAGTGATCAGAAAGCTATTGGGAATTTTCTGGTGCCAGGGGCTGATTAACAGTTCTCCCATCCTTGCAGAGTCTTGATATCCCTGTATGTCTCAACACTAGCAATGATGCAATCATAGTCACACAGAAAGACCTCTGTTCTTGAGGAACTTTTAAAACCACAACTGAACAGCAGAACTTAGCCTTTAATATACTAACCTGTGTATTTTGTAGTCTTTCGGTACACATTTTTTCATGATCGTCAGCAGATCCTCATCAGCATCTCTGCAATGAATTACCAATGGCTTCCTTAAGGATACAGCGAGATTCAGCTGCCTTTCAAATACCTGAATGAAGAAAGAATATCTTTAGATGCCATTAGAGTGGCCCTGAGAACACAGGGGTGGGGTACATGTCTGTAATTCTGGCACCAAGTTCAGCTACTGCCATATATACCACTACTATAATCCATAGCAGCACATATTCCATTTATTTCAAAAGCAGGGGCACTGAAGTAGTTGGCTGAGCTGTCCAGTCAGCACTGTACATGGGAAAGGCAGGAGTGTTCCACTCTGAGCACATTTGCTTTATACCCAACAGTAGGGTGATGCACAAGTAAATTGACCTTACAACCTGGCTTTGGCACTTCCGAACTGCTGGACTGGGAAGGGGGGGGGGCACACAAATCACTGGCCTCTGGTGGATGTGTTCCAAAATGGCAGATGGATGCCAGAAAATAGTGATAAGGGACCTGAGGTACAGCATTCCACATGACTTTGTACTGTCCCCCCATGACATCAATATCTACATGAAACTGCTAGGTAAAGTAAGAAATAGTCTGGTGATTTATTTACTGCATTAATCTCCCACTTTTCTTCTATCCCGTAATTCAAAACAGCATGCACAGAATTCCCAAGTTTTACCTAGACTCATATTTACTTAGCGCTTGTAAGACAGCTGTTATCACAGGTCCTCATCCATAAAGGTAAAGGTATCCCCTGTGCAAACACCGAGTCATGTCTGACTCTTGGGGCGATGCCCTCTAGCGTTTTCATGGCAGACTCAATACGGGGTGGTTTGCCAGTGCCTTCCCCAGTCATTACTATTTATCCTCCAGCAATCTGGGTACTGATTTTACCGACCTCAGAAGGATGGAAGGCTGAGTCAACCTCGAGCCGGCCGGTGGGATCGAACTCCCAGACTCATGGGCAGAGCTTTCAGACTGCATGTCTGCTGCCTTACCACTCTGCGCCACAAGAGGCTCTAATCCTCTAGTCCTCATCCATACTCTAGGGCTAAAATGAAGAGTCTCTTTAAATATCTGAAAGGTTGTCGCTTGGAGGAGGGCAGGGAGCAGTTCCTGTTGGCAGCAGATTGATAGGATCTGCAGTAATGAGTTAAAATTACACGTAGAGTGGTCAGAGTAGTTCAGCAGTAGAATCAGTTGCCTACGAGTTCCCTCCACCCTCACCGTCAGGCTTCAAGCAGTGGCTGGCCAGGGGAAGGGTCATAACACAGTGGTAGAGCCTTTGTGGGATATGCAGAAGGCCCAAGTTCGGTCCACAGGATCTCCACTTAAAATGGATCAAGTAGTAGTCATGTAAAAGACCTCTACTAAAGAACCTGGAGAGCCACTGCCCATCTGTGTAGACAGTACTGACACCGATGGTCCAATGGCCTGATTCAGTATAAAGCAGCTTCATGTATTCATCTCCATTGGCAGGATGTTTTCAGGCTCTAAGCAATGTGCCAATTTTGATCTTTACAACCCAAAACTGCAAGATATATAATGGATTCTTCCACTTGAATCTGACTGATGTTTAAGACTGCCATTAGAAATACTCTTCAAGTTGCTCCAACCATTAGAAGTTGGGTAACCAGTGAGAAGTCCTTTTCAGTGGTGGTCCCTGGCTTATGTAACACACTCACCAGAAGAGGTTCATTTCAGTGCAACATAATGTGTTGATCGCACTTAGTTCAGGCCTTTTTATTTTCTAAGGCTTTCATGAATGTCTGATGTCTCATTTTGGTGCATTTTACCCAGTTCTCTAGATACATTTTTTTTGTCTGTCCCTCCTTTTGTTGCATTTCTTTTTTCTATTCATTATTATATTTATTTCAGCTTAACTGCATCATATACCAGTCTCTAAACTGGAAACGTTGTTTACAAGTTATTAAATAAAGACAGACAGAAGTGAAACTAAATCCACTTGCACAAGAGGTTGTATAACAGCTCTTTCAACCCCTTCATTAGCATAAGCCTAAAAATACAGAACTTGTTTTACCCATATGTGAACTCCTGCAGGTAACTGGGGAACAGAAAGACTGGTTATTTCCCTTCTGATAACAATGCTTCAGGATCCAACCCATTGTACATGTGCATTGAGGAAACAAACAGAAACTATTCTGAGATGTTTAGCACTGGATAAATAGATCTAATTAAGTCTACAGATTGCGTATACACAAATAGATAAGTGGCCAGATAAGTTCAATTGTTCTCTCTTTCAAGGCTTTCACCAGAGAGAGCAACACTCTTGAAGATAACAGTTCCACATTTACTAGCCACTTCACTGAGCTATAGCCAATACACCAAGTTCAGATTCAGTTCACTTTTGTAGTATCCGCACATTCTAGAAACAAAAGATCCCTACTGCGTACATATTGGAATAGGCAACCTACTCTTAAATCAGGCTTATTAATTCTGTTAAATTAAATTAATACCTTCTATATGCCTTGTTTATACCACAGATATACCCAATTCAAAGCATGTTATGAGCTATCAAGCAGTAGAAGTGCACTGTGAGTTCTTACTTTAAGAGTTTTCAGTTGGAATAAAGGTAACACTCAAGACAGCATCATATACCAAATTATTCAGCAATTCACCCATTTTTCCTGTATTTGAGGATACACTGATCAGTAGTTTGACAAAGTATTTTCTAGAATGAAACTTAACAATCCTAACCGGCTAACTACATGCCTGCTTCATAACTATTTTTTTAAAACAAAGCTGCAGCATCTTTTCCACAAAGAAAGAAAGTTTTACATTCAAGAGAAAAGAGCCTCAAACGAACTACAAGCCTTTTACCTTGTGTTGTGTTGGGACTTCAGTACTACATTTGTAAGAGTAATCCAGTCCCATTTCTCCAAAGGCAATAGCTTTGGGGTGCCTCATTGCCTGCAAGAGATTTCTTTCATGAAGATCTGAGTAGTAACGTGCAAAGTGTGGATGACAGCCGAATGCTCCCCAAACCATGTCTTCTTTTAATAAATCTTCCCATAAGGAGTCATTCAAGGTACGAGGATTACAGAAGTCAGCTATACAGCCTTCAAATTCTTCAGGAAAGGTGGTATCGTAAATCTTTCTAAATCTAGAAAAGGTGCCCCTAAAAGCCATTTTTGAATACAGCATGTCCAGATGGCAGTGGGTGTCGATAAATCCATCTGCTAAGTATTTAGGCAGGTAATCAGGCAAATTGTGGCTTGTGCGGTTAGTGACAGATGAGTCCGATTTGCTTTTTGTGGAGAAAATAGGAATGCAAGGTCCCCCTTCCGTACTTAGCCGTCTATGTTTCTTCTCACAGACCAGAGAAGAACCAAGTGAGCGTGGCCTTCCACGCAGAACTTCCAGTGAAGATTCTTTATCCTTTGAGGTATTTGATGAACTAGCAACCGAGGTATCAAAGGTAATGTCACAGAGCTGACTAGAATACGAATTATCAAATGATGTATCTTCACAAGGGCTTGAATGTTCTGCCTTAGGGATCTTTGTCCAATATTTTGCATAGTCTTTCATCTTGTGACCGTACAGGTGAGGAGGATACATTACAAACTCTGTGGCAAACGCTGAAGTGTCTTTTGTTTCAGAAGTATTGTTATTCTGGATGGAATCCTCTTGCGAAAAGGTAGCCAGTGGTTCTGCATCCTCCACATCAGACCAGTCACTGCCCTCTAAAGGCTCTTTTTCTTGCTCTGTACGCTGCATAATAAGCAGAAAACAAATATTCTGAAACTTAAAATTGCTTTTCTACCACCTGATCACATGTTTTTCTGGGGGGAGGTATTAAAAAGTATTTTTATTTGTGTGTGTAGACTCCAGAGAACAAATGTCTGTGACATTTATATCCTTCCTCCTTCAGCTCATACAGATTCTCCCCTTATGAGAATTTATGTGAGGAAAGATGGCTGGATTATAAAGGGAAAAGGCAGCATGCTCTTTGTGGAAAACTACTGTATTTAAATTCCAAACTTATTTCAAAAATGTATATGCTGCCCCTTCAAAGACCTGCACAAGATACCTCACAAATTAAAAGATAAAATAATTCTAATTAACAATTAAAAACACAGAATACAAAATATTTAGCAGCCTAAATGATCCTTATAGCAATCCTCAGACTTATTTATTTTATTTATATATCAACCCTTTAGATATAATGAGTACCTTAGAAACTTGGCAGAATGGTGACAATCTGTGGCATACCATGGGTCCTTGCCCCATTCCAATCAGGCTTCCTTGACCCTAACCCAGAAATTACAGCTGGTCCAAAATGCTGCTGCCTGAGTCCTCACCAGGACATCATGGAGGGCCCACATTAAACTGGTATTGTGGCAGTTGAAATGGCTCCCATTAGAGTTTCAGGTTGACTTCAATAAACAGCCTGCATATCTAAGGGACCACCTGTTTGCATATGTCCCCTGGTGGGCACTTGTCTGCAAGAACTAATTGTCCAGCGATCCCTGGCCCAAAGGAGATCTGGCTGGCCTTGACCCAGCTCTTATTCTTCTCATGGTTTTACTCCTTGGACAATTTATAAAAAGTATGAAAACAATTCAACAGGGAGAAAGAAGTGGCCATCTTATGCTATGCTATCTTATGTTCAGTCCTTTTCTTACTTTTAGGAAAAGGACTAAACACAAGATGGCCACTATTATAATGCCATTCAATAGATCTCTGGTGCAGCAGCATTTGGAATACTTGTACAGTGCTGGTCACTCATTGTTGAGTGGGAAAGAGTACAGAAAAGGACAAGTAAATGACTAAAGCACTGGGGTACATTCCACACAAGGAATGGATAAGGGAACTGAGGTTTATAGGTTTAAAAACAAAAACAAAGGAAGAATGGCATGCAAGGTATGCAAAAGTTTTGCAGAGACCTTTTTTCTTCCTCTCCCACAATACTAGAATTCAGGTGCACCCATAAAGTTGATGCACGGTAGATTCAGGGCAAATGAGACTACTACTTCATGCAGCACAAGTTATGTAACTCCCTGCCAATGGATGTAGTGATAATCTATATACCTTCTATGCCTCACTACGGGGTGGTAAAATTAGTTTTTATGCAAAGACAAGTTTATGGAGGTTAAGTCCATCAAGAGCTATTTAGCTTTGATGGCTAAATGGGACATGCAATTCAGAAACAGTATATTGCTGAATATTAATTCAATGGGGGTTGGGAGCGGGACAACAACAATGGAAAGCTCTGGCCAGTGCGTTCTAGCTGTGGGCCTCCTGGCTGGCTCCTATGCTGGACAACATAGGCCACATGGGAGATTCAGCAACTGTATTCTTATGCGTGTTAGAAGACACCACCCACCACAGGTCACATTTATAATCACTCCTAATTCATCCCACCACCTTTCCTTCACACAATTCAGCCAGCAATAGAAGTGTCTGACAATTCCTGACTATATGCATGGCCAGTTTAAAGCAGCTTCCCTTGTGATTAAGTGAACTACAGCATCTCTCCTACCACGGCAAGGAAAAATTTCAGATGGTCAGTTTACTGTGTTCTTATTGAGGTGTTGGCTGTCTGGGTGACATTAAAGACATCTCAGAACCAGTCAGCTATGATTTCATTTCATTTTAAGAGAAGACAAGCGTTACTGGAAAGGACAACGAAGCTAGGAAAAGTTGAAGGCAGCAGGAAAAGAGGAAAACCCAACATGAAATGGACTGACTCAATAAAAGAAGCCACAGTCCTCAGTTTCAAAGACCTGAGGAAGGCTGTTAACAATAGGAGGCCATTCATTTTGGAGGTCATAAATTCATAAGGTTGACATAGGTTGGAAGTGACTTGACAGCAATAATGCACAGACACACTGCACATTTCAATGTCTCACCTTTAGGTCTACTTCTGAATGATGTTCATCCACAAAGCTGAGTTTTGAAGGAGGTTCAACAAGAACGGTCCTCTGGAAATTCTCAAACTGAATTTTAGTTTCAGTGTGTATGTCAACTGAGCTGGGGGCAGTACGCTGTGCTTTCGTGACATCTTTTTGCTTTGTGGAAGCAGCAGATTCGCTCGCAGTTTTCAGATTGCTGCTCCCAGGTTTCAATCCTTCTTTGCCTTCATGTCTTGTACTTTCAGAGACTCGCCTTGAGTTGCTTTCAGGTGTCCAAGAGTTTTTGCTACTCAGTCTGGGGCAATCTGTTTCTCCAGCAATTTTACTTTGCTGTTTGTTTGATACTTGTTTATGGTTTTGCTCCCCTTCAAGTCTTGAGAAGTTAGCCACATCTTCAGAACTGCTGCTGAATCTGTGAAGTTTTTTGTTATTCTGTCCTACGGAGGCATTAGGGTCCTCTCTGGTTGGGCTAAGCTGGTTTTTCAGTTCTCGTATAAGCTTTGGTTCATCGTCACGTCTCAGTGTCCCAGGGACATGCCTGGAGCTGCATCCTGGCTTGGCATCCTCTTTTCCACTGCGATTAGAACTGTCAGTTTCTTCTTTCACACTAGCTTTCTGAAAACTGGATTCCAATTTAAATTCCACTTCTCTTTCTGATCTTGAAACTACAGATACACGTCTTGAGCTACCATCTGAACCACGAGAGTCTTTTTTATCCTGATGGACACAAATATTAATTTGCTCTTTTTGGGTAGTTTTCCTGCAGCTGGGATCATCTCCCCCTGCAGACTGACATCTCAAGTTGTCCACTGGTCCAGAAGCTTCTTTTCTGCGATGAAGGCTGTTCACATGAATTCCATTGGGAGATGCTGCATCTCGTTTGCCGGTCAATGCTTTCCCTAATGCACCCAGCAGAGCTTTTTGGTAAATTAATGCAGCTCCCCGGTTTTCCACTTTCTTACGGCCACATCCATCCCCTGAATCCTTTGATACAGCTTTGCTTTCAGGGCTCTGCACAAGGTTTTGGCCTGCATCACTGCAAGTATCTTCTTTAACCTAAACAGAAAACAACAGTGTGAGCATACACTAACAGGATTTCCACATGGTTGGCTAAGCAGCTAGCAATCCCTTCAACACACCAATTTAGCAAAAGAACAGTTAGCAATTTAGTTTGCAAACTTCTACAATAAGCTACAACATAACAGGATCGTTTGGCATTATAGAAGCACTATGTGATTTTCTAGTATGTTGGTATGGCAATGCACATGGATGCTTTTAGTGCTCAGTTATAATATTTAATTAGCCATTAGTATGCCTAGTTAGAAGTACTATTATAGCAAAGTGATCCTAAGAGAAACACCTGCTTTTTCAAAGCTAATAGGCGTTCTTCCCCAAGAACAGAACCTACTCTGAGAAAGTTCATTTATTACCAAATATTAAATACAGAATCATAGAGTTGGAAGGGACCTCCAGGGTCATCTAGTTCAACCCCTTGCAAAATGTAGGAACTCACTACCACTTGACCCCAATTTCATGCCCAAGTGATCCCTCCACCAAAAATCTCCAGAATCCAGCCTGGCCTGGAGGAAATTCACCTACCATCCCACAGTGGCAATTAGCAATTCCTGGGTATGCAAGGAAGGGTCACAAGAAGATTCCAATCAAACTAGATGAACAGTTATAGATTAATAAATTATATAGCATTTCAGCTGTTCTCAAGAAGGGGAAAGCTTGCCCTAGTACTTAGAACTTTTTGCCATTTTTAACACGTTGTCAGCTAGCTACCATGCTTTCATTGTTTTATTCTCACTTATATACCTCATGTTTCAAGGACTCCTGAGAGGAAATGATGTTTCTCTTGGACATTTCACAAACAGAACGGTTTAAAAGATGTACTCCTCTGGGAAATGAACATCTCTGGTTCTCCTTAACCACATTGCCAATTTCATCATCTGCTTCAAAGTCATCAGAGGAAGAATCTTCTGCTGCAAATGAAGTCCTTGAGAACTCTTTATAAGAAGATTCTGGAGAGTGCAAGTCCTGACTCTTTCTGAACACAGTTCTCTTGCTGGCCAAGCTGCTGTGAGGGGAAGGATGAGGGAGTCCTTCTTTGGCAAGCTTGAAATATTTTGTGGGTGAGGTAACAGATGAGCTGTCCCATTCTATTTTGCGCCTCCTGTTTGGCTGCATTGATGCTAGATTATCTGAAAAGTAAGAGAAACAATTACAATGTTAGCTTATTCCCATAATGAACGGAAATAGTGTACTTTTTTTTCTTCATTTACACTTCATTTATCTCTAGTGGGGATCCAAGGTGGCTTACTGCCTTCTCCTCTACTCCATTTTAGCATTACAACAACCGTGTAAAATGGGTTAGGCTAAGAATGTGGGACTAGTCCAAGGTCACCCAGCAAGCTTCCAAGGCCGCATGGGTTCAAACCTGGGCCTCCCAAGTCCTAGTCCAGCATGCAGGTCCTTCCATTGAAAACACCATACCTGAAAAAATAATGGAATTTCTTCCTTTACACAGAAATCTATCAGACAAATATGAGAATAGCAAGCAGATTCCTATGCAAGCAACAAAAGAAGAAAATTTAGTTTTTATACCCTGCTTTTCACTACCCAAAGGTGTCTCAAAGAGACTTACAATCACCTTCCCTTCCTCTCTCCACAACAGACATCCTGTGAGGTAGGTGGGGCAGAGCGCTATGACAGGACTGCTCTATGAGAACAGGATTATCAGCACCATGAGTAGCCCAAGGTCACACAGCTGGTTGCATGGAGAGGAGTGGGAAATCAAACCCAGCTCTCCAAATTAGAACCTTAACCACTACACCAAGCTAGTACACCACCTGCTCAGCCCGTATCACACAGAATGTCCACATTCAGGGGCAGTAAATCTCTGAATATTATCATCAAGGGGCAACATTAGAGGAAGTTTTCAGCCTCTATATTCTCCAAAGCAACTAGCTGGCCACTGTCATGTTGGGTTGCCAACTCCCATTTGGGAAATACCTGGAGGTTTGGGGGTGAAGCCCGGAGAGGGACTTCAGCGGGGTATAATGCCACAGAGGTCACCCACCCAAGCAGCACTTTTCTCAGCGTAACTAATCTACATCACCTGGAGATCAAATGTAATTATGGGAGATTTCCAGTCCCCACTTGGAGGTCGGCAAATGTAGATGTGAGAGGCTGCTGGACTTGAGGGCCCACTGGTCTGATCCACAAGGGCCCTTCTGGCCTCCATATGCTCACCTACACGTTTCTGTCTGAAGCTTTACACTTTAACCGCCCCCGTCCAGAGGAGGAGAAAGGAGGAGGCCGGAGTCCCTCCCAGCCTGCTTTGGCCCGGGGGAAAGGCAGAAGGCCGTGGCCTCGGGCAGCGAAAGGCCGCCTAGCGCCTGGAAGGGGAAAAGTGGAGCGGGGAGTTCCCGTGAGGAGGACGCCCAGACGGCCTCCTTCCTAACCGAGCCCCGCCGCCATTGGCTGTTCCGCGGCCTTCTCCTCAGGCTTTGGCCCCGCCCCCGCCCCCTAGGACCAGCTCCCCTCTGGCTCCACTCGGGCACTTTGCTGAGCCTCTCGGCGGTTGGCAAGGCAACCCGCTCTTCCCCCTGCCCGCCGACCCCGGGAAAACTCACCGGGGAGCAATGGCGCGCGCGCGCTCCTCTGCAAAGCTCGCGGCAACACCCGCCCGCAGGGAAAGTGGCATCCGCGAGAGGAGGGCTGGGGGATCGCGGGGCCAGCGGGGCTGACTCGAGACCGGCGCGAGGATTGGTCATCTGTGGCCCGGCGGGGTGGGAGGCCGAGTTGGCGCCCACGTGATTGAAGCGAAAGGCAAAAGCAGGAAGCGGAGTGGCGGGAGGCGAGGGGCTGGGTGGGCGGCTTCCTGGTTCGAGGAAGGGAGCCGCGGGGGTGGGGTTGCCAGCCTCCAGGTGGCACGTGTAGATTTCCAGACTGCAGAGACAGTTCCCTTGGGGGGAAATGGGTGCTTTGCAGGGTGTTCTCTGGGACGTTGTACCCCACTGGAGTCCATGTCCTCCCCAGGCAAATCTCCAGGAGTTCCCCAGTCTGGACCTGACAGTCGTACGGGGGGGGGGTGCCCCCCGCCAATGGTCAAGAGGGACCTGGCCCCCCTACACGGAGGTAGGTCAATGAGTTGAACCTAAGCAAAAGTCATTATTCTCGTGCACCCTCTCCTGTCGACCTCTCTTGCATAACCGTGTGCAAAACCTAAGGTTCTGCTGCAGAGAGGCATGCCAGGTCTCCCCTGCCACTGGCAGGGGATGGGGGGCAGGATTGGGATACTTGTAGAGATTTGGGGATAGTGTCTAGGGAAGACAGGGACCTCCTGTACGGATGCCAGTCCCCAGGTGAGATGGGATCCCTAGATGACAGAGATCAGTTCCCCTGGAGAAAAGGGCTGCTTTGGAGGGTGATCTCTGCAGCATTATACGCCACTGAGATCCCTTCCTACCCACTCCTGGACCCATCTCCAACATCTCCCAGTATTTCCCAACCCAGAGCTAGCAACTCTTTAGCTCAATGGGGTACAATGCCACAGTTTCCACCCTTCCAGGCTTCTATTTACTCCAGGGAAACATCTCTGTAGTCTCCAGCTGAGCTGTAATTCCCAGACCTCACCTGGACGTTTGCATCCCTAACCACAAACTTTTTCAAGTAGCTCAGCCAGCCGAAAGTCTAGATTAGAAACCTGGTCATAGTTGCATGCTACATAATTGTGAGTGACCAAAATGGCCGGCAAATATTGCCAAAGCAGTCTTAGGCAAATTATTCTCTCAGTTATAGAAAAGAGCAAGAGTTCTGTAGCACCTTAAAGACCAAGAACATTTGTCACAGGGTATGATCTTTCATGAGTAACTGCTCAGTGGGACTCTTGTTCTTGGCATCATTAACAAAAAAGTCACCTCCGATCTAAGCAGGGATCTGCACCACATTTTCTTGTCCATTTGTTGGATTTACTTAAAAAAAAAAACAGTCCCAACTTTTTGAGGAAGGATTCGATATGGAATAATGACCATGCTGCACAACCGCATACAGAAGGTCTTCTACTGCACTCATCCTCCAGGGAGTAGAAACAAAGTAGTTGCTTGAATGAGTATATGAACCATTAAACACATGATTTATTCAAAGAGGAAAAGAAAAGCAGCAGCATCCAACAAGGAACATGGGGCATATTCCTAATAGCATTTTATCACCCTTAAAAGGCAATCTGTGCTTCAGATGCATTATTTCAGCAAGGTGGTGGTGAGAAATTTGGGGGTTTTCATTGAGATCATCAATAGCGACCTGTAGCTTTCTTGAAATACAGCCTGCCTCCTGCTACAAAATGTTAGAGCATGATCTCCATTCATCTGAGGCAACAGCCAGAGCAGCAACCAATTTAGGATCAAGTGCACCTTAGAATGTAATCCAGTATCCTTTGCAACATGCAGGGGTTGGGGACAGAAGCACTGGCTTGGATGGTACAGACTTGAAAAGCACTCCTGTAACATAGATCTGTAGTGTTTTTGTAGATGACTGATTGACTGAAGGAGGGTAGCTTGTTTAAAACCACCACAAGTTCATGGCAGAAGGCGCATTTGAACAGGATGCTTTCCTGACTTACTTTCTTGGCCACCTTGTTAATACTCTTTAGCCGCTGTGTTGCACAGCCCGTCTATTCTTGTGTGTATTAAGTGCCATCAAGTTGCTACTGATGATGACACCATGAATGAGTGAACTCTCAAATGTCCTACTTCTAACAGTCTTGCTGAGGTCTTGTAAACTAGAGTTCTTTGATGGAATCAATCCATTTTATGTGACTTCCTCTTTTCCTGCTGTCTTCAATTCTTCCTGTTATTGCCTTGTCCAGGGATTATATGATCAAAGTACTATAACTTCTGCTTATCCATTTTTATCTATTTGTTTGTTTATTTGTTTATTTTATTTGATTTCTATACCGCCCTTCCATATGGCTCAGGGCGGTTTACATACAACATGGGGGATACATGGAACAAATTAATACATAACATTAACAAATGCAACAACAGCAACCCAATAACGCAATTTCAGTGAACATAAACAATACAACAGGAATGGAACCCAGCCAAAGCCCCCAGAGAGGACAGACTGGTTCAGGCCATGGAGGGATGTCTGAGGGGGGACCTGTTGACGGTCTCAGGCAAATGCCTGGTGGAGGAGCTCCCTTTTGAAGGCCCTGTGGAATTCTGAGAGTTTGGACAGGGCCCTGATCTCTTCAGGAAGCTTGTTCCACCAGGTGGGGGCCAGGACAGAAAAAGTTCTGGCCCTCGTTGAAGACCAACGCGCTTTTTTGGGGCAAGGGATCACTAGCCAGTTGGCATTGGCAGAGCGCAATGCTCTTTTGGGGGTATAGGTGGAGAGACGGTCTCTTAGGTACACTGGGCCCAGACTGCGTATGGCCTTGAAGGTAAGAACCAAAACCTTAAGCCTGATCCAGAATTCAACTGTAAGCCAGTTGAGTTGTTGAAGTACAGGCCAGATGTGAGATCTCCACGGTATATTGGTGAGAATCCTGGCACCTGTGTTCTGAACCAATTGCATTTTCCGTATCAAGGATAAGGGCAAACCTGCATAGAGCGAGTTGCAGAAGTCCAGTCTAGAGATGACCATCACATGGATCACTGTGGCTAGGTGTTCTGGTGCCAAGTAGGACGCAAGTAGCTTGGCGTAGGTGGTAGAAGGCCTTGTGACCTGTGCCTCCATGGAAAGGGAGGCATCGAGTATCAACCCCAGGTTTCTGGCGGAGTGGGCTACTGTTAGACGAACTCTGTCCAGGTTGGGTAGGCACGCTTCCTCATTTGGTCCCTTCTTACCCAGCCACAGGACCTCCGTCTTTGAAGGGCTGAGCTTCAGACGACTCTGCTTGAGCCATTTTGTCACTTCTTCCAGGCATCTGGTTAGGGTTTCTGGGGGGGAATCAGGGTGGTCATCCATCAGGAGGAAGAGCTGGGTGTCATCTGCATATTGGTGGCAACCCAGCCCAAACCTCCGTACCAGCAGAACAAGAGGGCGCATGAAGATGTTAAATAAAATAGGAGAGAGGACTGCTCCCTGTGGGACTCCACAATTGAGCTGATGACAGTTGGCTACTCTCTCTCCTATGACAACCCTCTGTCAACGACCCCGGAAGAAGGAAATCAGCCATTTGAGAGCTGTCCCCCATATCCCGGCATCGGCAAGACAGTGAGCTAGGAGTTCATGATCTACAGCAGGGGTACTCAACCTATGGACCTCCAGATGTTCGTGGACTACAATTCTCATAAGCCCCTGCCAGCATTTGCTCATGGGAATTGTAGTCCATGAACATCTGGAGGACCACAGGTTGACTACCCCTGATCTACAGTGTCAAACGCTGCTGAAAGATCTAATAGTATAAGCAATGCTGACCCGCCTCAGTCTAGCTGGCCACGGAGAGCAACTAGTGCCGTTTCCATCCCATGGCCAGGCCGGAAACTCGACTGAAATGGGTCCAGGGCTGAAGTTTCCTCCAGGAATGCTGATATTTGGTCCGCTGCAGCCCTTTCAACTAACTTCCCCAGGAACTCTAAGTGCGAGATGGGGTGGTTGTTTTAGCTTCAAAGGAGAGCTTGATTTGATCTAGAACCCATTTATTTAAGCTTTGGGGCAGTCCATAAAATCCATAAAACTCTCTTCTAACACCACTTCCAGTTAATTACTTTTGATATCCTGCCTCATTTGATCAGTTCCTTGACCTTCCCATCATATTTCTCTGTAACATAAGGCAAGGTTATGGATGGTAGTAGAGCCAAATCTGTCCTAATGTTTTTGAAGAAGAGTTGGTGTTTATACCCTGTTTTTCACTACCCAATGAAATCTCAAATTGGCTTACAATCACCTTCCCTTCCCACAAAAGATATCTTGTGAAGTAGGTGCAGTTTGCAGGGATGAAACTGTTATTTGAGGATCAGAAAGCAGCACACATCAGCCCAAGTTGCATGAAGATAGTGGTCTTTAAAATGCAGGTGAGACTGGAAATAGAATCACTACTCCCATTTTGTGTAACAAATACTTCAGTACCATGTTCTGAGCAACCTCTGCAAAGGAACTCTCAAAGAATGATACCAGTTAATGAAGGTCCACCATTGTATACCATGCAACTCTGTGACTGAATGCTAAAGGCAGGGACAACTATGTTACACAATTAAAAGAGCTGCATCAACAGAAGAGCCTGGTTTGTGGTTATTTAAAATCTATAATGCATTTGGAACAAAGACCTTGAAACATTCATTACAATGAGATATTACATTATTAGCATAAAATAATTTGCATACATCACTATTTCTAAAAAGATGAATTTTATTGTCCATGGTTAGTTTACTAGCAAAAGACAATACAGTTAGAAAAACAGTCTTCCCATTATGACTGGGGATGATCCTTCATTCTTTTGACACATATCATTGGGGGGCAATTAATGCTTTTTGTCTGGGAACCATTTACAAGAAGCAGAAGTTCAGAGTATTTCCTTGCTTGGGACCTAAAATTCCAAAAGCATCTATCTCAAAAGCTGCAGCTCTGATTCCCTTCTAGCTTTCCTTCCTCATTTTTACACCACACTTACTTTTCAGAACTGCTATTTCATGCTGAATTAGCAACACATGAACCAACTGATGTCAACAACTGATGTCTTTAGATGTCTAAAGACTAGGCTGTAAAGGTGTTAGAACCACAGAGAATTTGGGCCAACAATCTCTCATCCTGAGCTCCATGCCTAAGGAAGAGTCCCTGCAAATTTATCTGCCTACTGTAATATAGTCTAAATTAGAATAGTCTCATCTTTCAACAGCTCTGTTAGGATAATAATCATAATAATGCCATTCTGCATATCCTCATATTGCAAACAATAAAGAAAGAAGGAGTAGAAATTCAGTGGTTAGAGTATAACCAATTATTATCTAGATTCAAAGCAGAGTTTCACCAACCGTTAAATCTAGAGGCTTCAATACCAGAAGTTGAAAATTTGGTAATTCAAGATAAGCCTCACTTGCAGGGACAAATATATAAACTGTTATTAAGGTATGAAACGGAAATGGAACGAGTTAAGCCATGTATGATTAAATGGATGCAAAATATTGAGACAAGTGACAATAGAACAATGGGAACTAGCATGGTCTAGAATCCCTAAGTATTCTAACAGTCAAATACATAAAGAAAACTGGTATAAAATGTTTTACAGGTGGTATGTGACACCAAAAGTGATTGCTAAAATTGCTAAAAACTGTGATAACAAATAATAATGCCATTCTGTTTATAAATCTAACCCAAGTTTTGCCCCAAAATTGATTAGCATAGTCTCAATGTCATCCCAGCATATCTGTACACCGCCCATGGCGCCGCAGGCGCCACGGACTAAATAAAAGAGTAAGCCGTTCTGAGGCGGGATGTGTCCGGGATGAGGAAGGGTCCGGATTGGACCCTTCCTCGTGACAGACAATGGGAGGGACCAATCGGCAGGCGCGAAGCGTCTGATTCCCGGCCCCAGCAACTGCGAGCCGCGCACAGCGCGGCTCGCAGTTGCTCCCGGCCTGGTGGGGGGTGGCCCGGCCAGCCTTCTCCCGGCCCGCGGAGTGCCCTCGCCGCGTCGTAGACGCGAGAAGCCTAGAGAGAGCTTCGGGGGGTCATAGACGCGGTTAGGGCGCTCCGCAGGCCGCGAGAAGCCTAGAGAGAGCTTCGGGGGGGGGCTGGGAAGCATTCTCCCGGCCTGCGGAGCGGCCTCCCTGGTCACGGAGCCAGCCAGAGGGGCCGCCGCGTCAGGACGCCGCCAACGAAAGAGCAGGAATCCAGCCGAAACACCAGGACTTGGCAGCCACAAAGGTAGTCCCCCCCCCATACTCCTCCCATACCCCCCCCCCTCACTCTTGGGGCTGCTAGCGCCCATTGCATTTCTGCATGATATGGGCTTTTTGGCTAGTGCTTTATATTATAGAGAACTGCCTTAGGTTAGAGAAAGTCTTCAAAGTTTGCTGAGCAGAACAGCTGGATTAATTCCAGGAATGTATAAAATTAGAAAATATTTGTAGTCATTTTTAAAAATACTCTTAAATATGTACAGCTGGATTCACCCCAGTGTTGTATAAAATTAGAAAACGCTGGTATTCATTCAAAAAACAACATCCTTAAATATGTCAGAGACAATATTCATTCCAGCTTTCCCTAAATATTTTGTATTAACGTTTCTCCCCTACTAAATAACCATGAACTGCAAGTTCAAGCCAGAAATTCCCCTGCAATGCTGTAACTAGATTCAGTGATTCAGCTCCACTGCAGAAATTAGAACATAAGAAAAACTCTCCTGAATCAGACCAAAGGTCCATTTAGCTAAGCCAACAGTGGCCAGTCATGTACTTCAGGGAAGTCTGCAAATAGAGGATGAAGGCCATACTTGTTTGTCCCCAGTGTCATCTCAGAGCTACACAGCTCTGAATATTGAAGTTCCCTCAAGTCCTTCTGACTATGATCAGTGCTGTTTCACATTGCTGATCACCTGTTGGGTGGATCCAATTCCCCTTCCCCAGACAGATGATTAATACTATGAGAACTGAATACCAATTGTCAGTTTAGTGTGAAGTGTGTGCAGGGTTTCCCCAGCAGTATCTTGCTGCATAAGCACAGAGAAGCATATGCACAAGGCTGTCAGTTACTGGTGATCCTTCCTAGATCAGAGTATGTGGGCATAAGCAAATGCAAGAAAAAAGACTACAAATAAGCAACTCCCACTTAATCTTTCACCCAAGGCCAAATTAACCCTTAACTCAAACTAAGCTGCAGGTGTACACAAAATAAAGTCAAAATAGGCTTGCACATTAATTATTTGACTGAACCATCATCTAAGGTATACCTCTATAAAAAACAAAATACTCTAGTAACCTTCATATTCAGTACTTTAAAGCATAACAAACTGTACAGAAGTTAGGCATATACTTTTAAATAACTTTGCAAAAGTAGCAAGCACTTTTGATCCTCCTTCAAGTTAACACAAGCCCGAATATGCTATATTTCTGGAATGTTCATGTATTTGACCAGACATCTTAGGTTATATTGTTTTATTAAAGAATGTCATTGCTTTTAAGCATGACGTACTAGAAGCAATTGACAGCAATCAAACATAAGGTTTACAGAACCAGTAATGTCTGCTTTTTTGGCTGATAATGCCAAAATGGAGTTAATTCTGAAAATGGCACTGATAATTATTTAGTTAAGATTCAAAAGTTCACAAGTGTTTAGCTTTTTTTCTTCATACAGTAAAATATCTTGTATCATCTTCTTTTTTTGATCGTTGATCTTTATTTCCCTAATAGTTTCTTTGGCTGATGCTGAAATACAAAGCAAACACAATTCATACTTTATTTAGTGCATTTATAGAGACCTGCCTTAGGCAGCTAGCATACTTCAGATAAAAACACAATAATGAACACAATGACTTAAACACTTGTAACCCAAATAAAAAGTTGGGCCTAACAGTGTCAGATATTTGCTGACAGGTGCTTGTTTTTAGAAAAAAATGGCTTTAAAAAGGATTGGATACTAAAGGTTAAATATGTGGTATAAAACCATCAACTATCTATTGGTCCCATTTTTGTCCTAGCCTCATCCTTTAAAGAAACTCAGGGCAATGTACGAGGATCTCTCCTCCTGCATTTTCCTATTTCTAGTCCAATGCTACTACTGGCTCTCTTAACTAACCACATTTAAGAACTACAATGTCTAGCCATAATGAGAGCCTCCAGCCACCAGGCACTTCTCTTGATGCACACCCTGTTCAAAATGTTCCTTGGACAAGTCAGGATCTCAGGTTGAAGAAAGGCAAGGGTCTGGAGAGGACGCTTTCTGCTACGGCTGAATTATAATATTTTAGGATTGTCCAAAGCCTTTTGGGGAAGGGAAGGCCACGTGATATAGCTCAATCTCAGAAGCTAAGCAGGGTCAGTACTTGGAAGGGAGTTCACCAAGGAAGACTCTGCAGAGGAAGGCAATGGCAAACCACCTCTGCTTCACTGCAAGTCAATGGCATGTTGGTTGGGATTAGAACAGCTAAATTTGAGTCCGGTGGTAATTTAGAGACTAACAAGATTCCGAGGGTATGAGCTTTCAAGAGGCACTACTGGACTCAAACATTTCTTTGTTAGATTTCTTACCCGCCTCTCCCAGCAAGCTGTCTCACAGCAGGTTACAAAGAATAAAGCAGAATGGAAGTGCAGGAAAAGTACTGAGAAGAAATGCACCAACTCTGCAATTGATTCCTTCATGAAAAAAATATGTTTTACATCCTTTCTTTCCTAAAACTCAAGTCAGCTAACAAATCAACCTTTAAAAAAGTTGATTTAAAACATACACAAAATTAACGACAATAAACCATCATTAAAAACATAACTAGAATGGCAATAGACCCATACTGGGCTGTAAGCATCCATTCTTAGGGCAAACTCATCAAAAGGTACCTTCAAGTCTGTATCTGTCCTTCAGAGTAGAGAGGTAGGAAGAGTTCTCTCTCTTAAAGAGAGCTCTATCTCTCCTTGACCGTTTATGCACTGAGAACTTTACTGCCCCAGCTCCTGTGCAGGAGCACAAATTGGTGGCAGATGAGGTGCACCGGTCCAAATGCTCCCCTGTGTGGGTGCAGGAAGAGGTGGGGCAACCTGCCACAACTAAAATTCCAGCCTGCAGCCCGGCATGAAACCTCCAGTGCATAAACGGTCTTTAACAGGCATGGGCAAAAGTCAGATACTTTAAAAAAATCTTGAGAGTTTCTATCTTTTGCTATTAACAAAGATGCATGAGAAAGAGGAAGGAACTGTGACTCATCAAGTAAAGTATCTGCTTTGCATGCAGATCCCAGGTTCAGTCCTTGAGATCTTCATTTCAAAGGACTGGATTTGATTTGAAAGACCTCTGCCTGTAAATCTAGACAGCCACTAGCAGTGAGAAAAGGCAATGCTGACTTTGACAGACTGATTTAATTTAAAGTAGCTTCATATAATGGCAAGTCAATGAAAAGAATCGAAATGAGATGTAACAGGGAACCCAGATTATTATTTTTCAATCTCATTGTAAATCTATGTTGAATTTCTTTTCTAAGAATTGATTCAAGGATTGTGTGTGTGTAGATGGATAATCACATAAGTACCCCCAAAAAACATTAATCATATGGCACTAAATTCAGAAATTAGTTACCACCTTTCTTTTCATGGGATATTTTGAAAACTGGTTGCTTCTGTCAAGAGATACTCAATAAATGTTCTTAAAATAATACTTTAAAGCATTACCTTGTGAAGAACAGGTAGCACCAGCTGCTTCCTGAGGTGGAATATTTTTCTCTGAGACCACAGGTTTTGTTGTGACATCACCATTGTATTCTGGAGCACTTGCATGAAATGTTATGGGGGAAGCATTTTCTAGATCTGGAAGGTCATTGGTTGGTGGCTGGTAAGCAACATCCCCAATAGGATCCCAAGAAAAGTTACTTGATTCATCAGATTCACAAGGGACCCGTAGTCTCTGCTCAGAGTATGTTTCAGGAGACATGACTCTTATGAGGGGAGGTAACAAATCCATACAGCTTAATGAATCAGCATTCCGGTTTCTGTCATGGTTGTCACCTGAGAAGCCATTGTTGAAGGGACTGGCTGGTTCATCATTGGTTTCTTCAGGGATGTTGAGAGATAGCCCAGGATATTCTCTTCCTTCAGACATCTGATGATCTGCTGTTTCCATAAATGCATTCACCTGTTGAAGTAAGTGCTAATGCTCTGAGATCATCCTCAGAGGTCCTTCTCCAAGTTTCCACACCTCTGCAAGGTAGGTGACTACCAGAAATAGGGCTTTTCTGCAATAGCATCCTAGTTGTGTAACAGCTATCCTGTCCCCCCCCTCCCATCCTTCCATATTTATTCCTCACACCACCCTTTGGATTAGGCTGACAATATGACAAGTCCAATAAGAGGATCATGGTTGAGTAGGGTTTTTAAAGTCAGGTTTTCTTGATCCTAGCCTACCACCATGTCTAATGGATACATGTATACTATCTGCCTTCCTTTTTCACCTTGCTTGCTATGTGAAAAATACTGGCTGGGGTGCAGATATTTGTTGATGCTGCTGCACATATTTGTAAGACTGAAAAGTGAAGCTGTGATATCACAGAGGGGTTGGGAGTTGCCACACTTACCTCTGCCATAACAGGATTCTTTTTCCGCAAACATGCACAGGCTGCTGTAGCCAAATGAATGGCAGATGCTGCTGGCCAATGGAGTGCTTTCTTGTCTTGATACTTGCAACATATTTCCGTAGCTGCTAGGTTTTCAAAGGTTCCTTTCTTAGAGCGAGATAGTTCCTTTGCCACCTGAATTTCATCCAGGAGAGCATCTTTCTGTTGAAAAAACGAGAGATGCAGGTGGTCTGTCTTTTTTGTATTTGTCCAGTCTTCAACATATGATCATCCTATAACATGGGTATAGGGGAAAAGCTCTAGGAGAGCCAGAAGCCTTTTTTCTGGGTTGCCTCTTCATGCTCAGGCAAGTCTCCAATCATACACAGCAACAGCTAGCTTAGGTAATATCTTGTCTCTTTGTGTCTGTTCAAGCCTCAGTAAAATCCAGGCGCTCTATACCACTTTGTTTGTTACCTGCTTGTTGAATAAATATTGATTAGAGCCCACTTGTGTGAGTTGGGGTAAAGGGTTAGATGTCTCTTTCTAGAAGCAAGTGATCATTCTTTCCCATAACAAACTTATCTGCTTTCCGAGGGTATAGCCCAGGAATTAATTTTGCTGCTTAAAACCTTTCCTAACAATTTTTAGACTCCTGAACCCAATAGATTAGTTGCTGTTACTGATGAATGTTATCCAGAAGTAAGCATGTATTGCAGGAGGTAAAATTTTTTTAAACAAGTTGTGAAGCACTGACAGTTTTTAAACACATGCAAGTGTCCCAGCTTGCACGTGTGGCTGTAGGAGAATCTAAAATTGGGTGTAAGAAACATCCATTTTGGAGATGCGGTAGGCTGGTATCAGACAAGATTTTATACAATACTGCTTATCTTCAAGAAGACCCAAATTATGGTACAAAGATTATGTTCCGTAGGCAGGGTAGAAAGCAACTGTTTTGAGTTACCCTGCTTCAATTCCATCTCATAAAAACAAACACACATATCTTTGACTTACCAGGAAAATGGGATGCCTTCTTTCATCCATTGCCTTAATGCCAGTCAGAATCTCTGCTAGCACCTAGAAAGCATTTTATAAAACTATTAGACTGCTTTTCTTTAGAGTGGACTATTCAGTAGGATCAAAGGAATTTTAGTTCCCAGGATGTCGTTCATGTATTTATGTTTTGTGCTCAACAGCCATACGCATCAAGCAGAAATTTAATCCAGAGCAGTTATTATATTCAAATCTCTGCACATTTTGTACTAAAAATATTCTCTACAATCTATCTTGAGGCGACATTGAGGTGACACAGCCCTCCCCATTTGCGTATGTTCCCTAATTAATTCTCTACCTGGTTGCCAGAGAAGAGGGAAGGATTTGAGAGGGGGGATACCAAAACCTTCATTCTGTACCTTTGGAGAACTAAAGAATTACTTTTGGCTCTTTTAAAGTATATACTTTTCTCTAGAGAACCAGTTTGGTGTAGTGGTTAGGAGTGCGGACTTCTAATCTGGCATGCCAGGTTCGATTCTGCACTCCTCCACATGCAGCCTGCTGGGTGACCTTGGGCTCTCCACGGCACTGATAAAATTGTTCTGACCGAGCAGTGATAATAGGGCTCTCTCAGCCTCACCTCCCTCACAGGGTGTCTGTTGTGGGGAGAGGAATGGGAAGGCGACTGTAAGCCGCTTTGAGCCTCCTTCGGGTAGGGAAAGCGGCATATAAGAACCAACTCTCCTTCTTCTTCTCTTCTTCTATTATATTGGACATGACAAAAATCAATAACGCTTATGTTCCATGCACTTCCATGGCCATGGAACTCTGAAACACATGGCAGAATATTAAGCCCTTCCCTCATCAGCCCTTGGCCTTGCATGCACAGTCACCTTCAGTGGGAGGCCCGTTTGCTACTTCCATAATGACAACCACTGACACCGGCCCTTTCCGGGACTCTGGCATGCAGGTAATTTATGCAATATACCTGGTAGATATACATCCACCCAGTTACTAATCCCTTCCTATGAATGTCACAGTGTTAATGCAGAACAGATGAATCAACTTACTATTCCACAACTAAATATATCCACTTTTTCTGTTAGCTGCCCGTGCCTAATGAAATCTTCTGGGAAGTAAGCAAGGGAAGCTTGCATGACTTTGGTCTTTGTCCCCCCATTCTCTGTTTTTTTCTCCACGGGTTGCAGTCTGGAGCCTGAATGTCCAAGTTTTGGAACGAAGTCTGCATCCAGCAAAACATTGGAACTGTGTGTGAGAGAAAGCAAATATGAAGCAAAAAGGGACTGGCAACCAATCGTCACAATCCTCATCACCAGGGGTAGTCAACCTGTGGTCCTCCAAATGTTCATGGACTACAATTCCCATGAGCCCCTGCCAGCATTTGCTGGCAGGGGCTCATGGGAATTGTAGTCCATGCACATCTGGAGGACCACAGGTTGACTAGCCCTGCTCATCACCACTTCTCATAATAGCAAGAAACAAACAAAAGCAGCCTGAGGAAGACTGAGCATGTTCATTGCCTTGCAGGTGCTGGGGAACTGAGAGCCAGTTGAGCATCAGAGAGAGAGAGCACAGGTGAGAACGAACAGGTGAGAGCATTTTCTCTCCTCGCCTGAAAACCTTCCCTCAAAGAACAGCCAGAAGCAAGTAAAAAAAAAATATCTTCCTCCAGGTGCCACATCCTTCAAATTCATGCGTGGCTCCGGTTCACCTGTCCCTAAAACTGCAAGTCAAAACTATATGGTGGTCACCCTAGCAGCATTAGAGTGCTGAGATTTATTTAGCTGAGAGAGCAGGGAACTGCTCAGCCAGCCCAGAAGAATAAGTGCTTGTGCTTGTTCCCCTTTTGCACGCTATTCCTCATGGGCCCCTAACTGGTTTCCTCTGCTAGCTCTCCATAGGGAAGTGAAATGGAACCGCTCACACACAAAGGGGGACTATGAGACATACAGAAAAAAATATTAGAACAAAGTGCCACCTTTAAGATCACAGTGTGGTTGAGGAAATTCTGTTTCACTATCTGAAAAGGTAGTCTGCAAATTAATTGCATGAAAAGGCACATGAAAGATGATACTTTGAATAAAATGACTTTGGTTGTAAAGGTACCACTGGACTCAAACTTTGTTCTGCTGCTTCAGACCAACATGGCTACCTGCCTGAATATAGAAAGGTATTAGTTTGTGAACTAAAACAAGAACAGCCCGACAAGTACAAAGCATGCTCATTGGCCTCTAGGAACAACATTCTGTTGAATACCAGTTGGGCCAGGGAAGAAAAGAGGAGTGGAATTGGCATACTTGAACCCCTAACAGCTGAAAGTATGCTAGAGAAAGTGCTTTGGGTTGCAGGGGGGAACATCCCATTCATCCCTATCTCCTGCAATCTTCATGAACCCCAACTTGTTCACAGCTGATTTTAACACCCTATAAAGCAGGGGTAGTCAAACTGCGGCCCTCCAGATGTCCATGGACTACAATTCCCAGGAGACCCTGCCAGCGAATTGTAGTCCATGGACATCTGGAGGGCCGCAGTTTGACTACCCCTGCTATAAAGCAATGCAAATTACAATGAGGCAAAATGAGCCACTGGGCTCTGCACAGACGTCTTCTGTGGAGTGGGGGAGCACCTTATATGCCTGCTACCACCAGCTCATCCGCCCTGGAGAGGCTAATGCTTCTTCTGCCCACCTTCCCCAGCATGTCACACAAGCCTAGTGATGCCAGCCTACCGGTGGGACCTGGGGATCTCCTGGAATTACAGGTAATTTCTAGACAACAGAGATCAGTCCCCCTGGAGAAAAGCAATGTTTTGGAGGGTGGACTCTATGACATTGTGTACCACTGAGGTCCCTGAGCTCTCCAGGCTCCACCCCAAATTTTCAGGAGTTTCCCAACTCTTACCTGGCAACCATACAACCTCCATCTCCCTCTGGTGTCTGGAGGGGGGGGGGCAACCCTACACATGCCCAGTAGGGCTTCCCAAACTTCCACAATAATTTCATGGGTTTATATTTCAAACGGAATGGGGAAAAACAGCTCCTTACCTTTTCACATTTCCATGAAGAATTCCAAAATTATGTAAATACTGAATAGCTTGAATAAGTCCAGTAGCAATTCTAATGCGTTTTCCCCAGGTTAATGGTTCAGAACCACCCTGCAACAGAAGGAAAAGTGGCTCTTTATCCTTTCAAGGGCTGCAAGACCAACATGTCTATCTGTGTAACAGTAAACAGTAAAACTGGACAAATTCTCTGATCAATGAGTAAAAGGATTCTCATGCGGGACTGAAGGAGAAATCAAATAATTAACTAGTTAAAAGATAATACTTTTACCCTATAACCAACAATACTGTTATGTATTGTATGCTATGACTTTCATGATCCTCTGTCTAGAAACGAATTACATTTTAGAAGTTGTAAATAGGCCTGATAAACTATTTAGATAAACTAGTGTAACCAAGATACAAATTAATTGGATGATTATTCATCACTAGGCTTCAAAGCCCATCCATAACGACGGGCTTTGAAGGGGCCGGGGCAGCCCCCCGCGAGTCCCCGGCTTCGGCGCAGGCCTTGGAGCAGGCCCCGGCCGAAGCCTCCCCTTGGCGGCCGCCTACCTGCTGCGTCCCACAGGGAATGGCAGGGGGCCAATCGGAAGGCACTTAGCACATTCCGATTGGCCCCTTCGCTTGTCAGTCTGGGGCCCAGAGGCCAATCGCCTGTGGGTGAGACCATCAGTATCCCCATTCCTCTCAGATTGACACAGGCCCTCCAAGGTAGTAGAGGAGGAAGAGGTGCAGAAAGGTAAGGCCTGGGCTGAGAACACAGCCACCTCCGTAACTCACACCCAGCAGGTCCTTTTATGTGGCTTTAAACAAGCCCAGGGTTGCCTTTCTCACAGGAAATCCTTTAACATGCAGGAAACAAAACAGCCAAGGATGATGGCTGTTTGCAGTCAGAGAAGAGTACAACAAGAGAGAGAGGGAGCATGATGAGACAGGACCCTCCTCCTCTGTGGCCTGCCAAGAAAGTATAATGGAGGCTGCAACAGCCCTGGGCGCCATCCCTTGGGATTTGGAGCTTGACACTATTTAAACAGAATTCTTCCTATACTGGGGGCAGGAGGAGTGGCTTCCAAGCCATTCTTAAACTTCTGGTGTAGCAATTACAACATACACTTTTTTTTTTTTTTTTTTGCTACACTAACAAACAGCTAGTACAAGGCTCATCTACCCTGTGTATTGGAAGAAGAGATGGTTCCCCTGTATTATCTCCCCACCAACTCCCCCGGCTAGTGCCTGGGTCCATTGCACCTCTCCTCCTCTCTGCAGCCAGAAGACAACCTTAATACAGCACATAATAAGAATGTTTAAAACAAGGCAACCCACAAGTTTCAGACACTATACGTGACATTTCTGCTTACCTGGCACTGTAACCTGTCAATCAGTGATCCATGAGGCATGTATGGGTATATTAGGCAGTGAAATTCACTTTCTATAGTGAAGCCCAGAAGACGTAGAATGTTTTGGTGACAGCACCTACATGACATTTGAACATACATCATGTGAGGAAAATGAATAGCCATGACTTCAAATACTAAAATGGGGCAATTTAAACAGTGATGCTTCTTCCCACTTGACCAGCTTAGCTATTTATCATGGTGAACAGAAATGCAGTTCACTAATTCTGGGACTTTTCAGATGTTAATTCCCCACCTCTTCCTGGTTTGAAATGAGAATAAATTTCCTCTCACTTCCCCATGGCCCTCCCTGAGCACAAAAATGAACAATCCAACTGGATATTTAATTTGCTTTCCAAAGAAGTGGCGTGCACATGATGTGTGTAGGGTGATCACATCCTAGCAACTTTTCTGCCTTCATAGGATTGCTAGTATTTTTTTTAATTTAAGTTTGCATTTATATACTGCCCTTTCTTGTGGCTCAGAGCAGTTTACAGGGAACATGAATTGTGTAACAGTACAAAATAAATTCAGTAACTGTACATTAACAATGACCACAAGAGGTTCAGCCATACTGGACTTAATACTGACCAACAGGCAAGAGTTGGTGGATGAGGTGAAGGAGGTGGGGACCCTAGGGGGAAGTGACCATGTCCTCATAGAATTCCTTTTGAGATGGGGAGCCAAGGAAGCTTGTAGCCAGACGCGGATGTTGGATTTTCGTAGGGCAAACTTTAATAAACTCAGAGACATGATGAGTGTCATACCATGGACGAGAATGCTGGAAGGGAAGGGAGCATGTGAAGGGTGGGCGCTACTCAAACAAGAGCTATTGCATGCTCAATCAATGACTATCCCAGAAAGACGAAAACACTGCAGGAGCTCTAAGAAGCCTATTTGGATGAACAGAGAACTTCAAGAGGAACTAAGAAAGAAAAGGGAAATGTTCAGGAAATGGAGGGAAGGACAGAGCTCTAAAGAAGAGTACCTACAGGTTACTAGGCACTGTAGATCAATCATCAGAAAGGCCAAAGCTGAGAGTGAGCTAAGATTGGCCAGGGAAGCCCATTGTAACAAGAAAAGATTTTTCAGTTATGTGAGGAGCAAACGTAAAGTAAAAGAGGCAATAGGCCCACTGTTGGGTGCGGATGGACAAACTCTAACGAAAGATGCAGAGAAAGCAGAAAGGCTTAGTGCCTATTTTACATCTGTTTTTTCCCACAGATCAAAGTGTTTAGGCATATCTAGAGATGGCCGTAGCCAAAGGATAGTGTCTGGGTGGCAGGTTAACATGGATAGAGAGGTTGTCGAGAGGCATTTAGCTGCACTGGATGAGTTCAAATCCCCTGGTCCAGATGATATGCACCCAAGAGTACTCAAAGAACTTTCCAGAGAACTTGCACAGCCCTTGTCCATCATCTTCGGAACCTCTTTAAGGACTGGAGATGTCCCGGAGGACTGGAAAAGAGCAAACGTTATTCCGATCTTCAAAAAAGGGTGGAAGGATGACCCGGGAAACTACAGACCAGTGAGTCTGACCTCTGTTGTGGGGAAGATAATGGAGCAGATATTAAAGGGAGCGATCTGCAAACATCTGGAGGACAATTTGGTGATCCAAGGAAGTCAGCATGGATTTGACTCCAACAGGTCCTGCCAGACCAACCTAGTTTCCTTTTTTGACCAAATAACAGGTTTGCTGGATCGGGGAAATTCGGTTGATGTCATTTACTTGGATTTTAGTAAAGCTTTTGACAAGGTTCCCCATGATGTTCTGATGGATAAGTTGAAGGACTGCAATCTGGATTTTCAGATAGTTAGGTGGATAGGGAATTGGTTAGAGAACTGCACTCAAAGAGTTGTTGTCAATGGTGTTTCATCAGACTGGAGAGAGGTGAGTAGCGGGGTACCTCAGGGCTCGGTGCTCGGCCCGGTACTTTTTAACATATTTATTAATGATCTAGATCAGGGGGTGGAGGGACTACTCATCAAGTTTGCAGATGACACCAAATTGGGAGGACTGGCAAATACTCCGGAAGATAGAGACAGAGTTCAACGAGATCTGAACACAATGGAAAAATGGGCAAATGAGAACAAGATGCAATTTAATAAAGATAAGTGTAAAGTTCTGCATCTGGGTCAGAAAAATGAAAAGCATGCCTACTGGATGGGGGATACGCTTCTAGGTAGCACTGTGTGTGAACGAGACCTTGGGGTACTTGTGGATTGTAAACTAAACATGAGCAGGCAGTGTGATGCAGCGGTAAAAAAGGCTAATGCCATTTTGGGCTATATCAACAGGGGCATCACATCAAAATCACAAGATGTCATAGTCCCATTGCACTGGTCAGACCACACCTGGAGTACTGTGTGCAGTTCTGGAGGCCTCACTTCAAGAAGGACGTCGATAAAATTGAAAGGGTACAGAGGAGAGCGACGAAGATGATCTGGGGCCAAGGGACCAAGCCCTATGAAGATAGGTTGAGGGACTTGGGAATGTTCAGCCTGGAGAAAAGGAGGTTGAGAGGGGACATGATAGCCCTCTTTAAGTATTTGAAAGGTTGTCACTTGGAGGAGGGCAGGATGCTGTTTCTGTTGGCTGCAGAGGAGAGGACACGCAGTAATGGGTTTAAACTTCAAGTACAACGATATAGGCTAGATATCAGGAAAAAGTTTTTCACAGTCAGAGTAGTTCAGCAGTGGAATAGGCTGCCTAAGGAGGTGGTGAGCTTCCCCTCACTGGAAGTCTTCAAGCAAAGGTTGGATACACACTTTTCTTGGATGCTTTAGGATGCTTAGGGCTAATCCTGCGTTGAGCAGGGGGTTGGACTAGATGGCCTTTGTGGCCCCTTCCAACTCTATGATTCTATGATTCTAATAACAATAACCATGAAATTTGAAGCAGTAAACATTTTCCAACAGTTAACATTATGCCTGCAACTCTGCAGAGTGGGCCTATCTGAATGGAAGGGGGTTCTGGGGCCCCATAGATGTTGTTCCTGACCTCAACTAAATGCCTGGCGAAAGAGCTCCATTTTGCAGGCCCTGCAGAACTGTGTTAGCTCTGGCAGTGCCCTGAGTTCATTCCACCAGGTGGGGGCCAGGATGGAGAACAACCTGACTCTGGTTGAGGCCAAATGTGCTATCTTGGGGCCAGGGATCACTAGCCGGTTGGCAGTTGAGGGGCATAAGCAGGGTGGCGGTCTTTCAGGTACGCTAGACAAGTGGTCCCCAACCTTTTTATCACCGGGGACCGGTCAATGCTTGACAATTTTACTGAGGCCCGGGGGGGTAGTCTTTTTCCAAGGGACGTCGCTGCTGCCTGAGCCCCTGCTCCACTTGCTTTCCCACCAGTGCCCCTGACTTCCCACTACCCACTGGGGGCTGCTGCCAGCAGCAGCTGTACAGTGCCACACCAAGGGGGAGCCCCAGCCATGGCAGCCACCAGAAAGCACCAAAGCTGTGCCGGCGGCAGAGTGGCAGGGCAGCTCCCGAGGCAGCAGCCAGGGAGGAAGACGAGGAGGAGCCGTGGACCGGTATCAACTGATCCACAGACCAGTACCGGTCCCCGGACCGGAGATTGGGGACCACTGCGCTAGACCCAAGCCTGGTCATGCTGGTGTCTGAGTTAGTTTCTGTTCAATTCTGTTTCAAAGTTTTTCTTTTGGTGTGATTTAAGTGGTCTGGGCAAGTTAATTTAATTTTTTTAGGGTGGTGTGGCCAAAATTGAATGATTTTGTAGACGGCTTTTGTTTTGAGGTTGTTGTTTTTTTGGTTTTGTATGACAAGGCCACAACTTTAAAATTAGGAGTAAAAAGGAGAGTATTAGGCAGTACAGATAGTGGGTAAACTTGAAGACAACAGCAGATCTGCATGCACACCTGCATTCCCTAAGTGTAACTGGGGCTTTCCTCTTACCTGCTGGAGGGAAATTCTCATGTGCTCAGAGAATTAGGTTTTCCCAAGAGGAATCCCAGTATACATTATTTTTAGATAAGGTCAGTGTTCTCATAGGAAAAGATAGAGGAACTGCTGTGAATGGCCTCTGTATTTGATTATACCTAAATGTGTCTTTTTGTATTTTATGGCCCTTTATCCTGCCAGTTACAACTTCTTCCTCTTTGTTATCTTGTCTGTGTGTGGGTATATTCAAGTGGGTGGCCGTGTTGGTCTGAAGTAGCACAACAAAATCAGAGTCCAGTGGTACCTTCAATACCAACAAAGATTTATTCAAGACGTGAGCTTTTGAGGAAGAGTGCTCGCATTCAAAAGCTCACGCCTTGAATACATCTTTGTTGGTCTTAAAGATGCCACTGGACTCTGATTTTGTTGTGTGTGGGTATGTCTGCTAAAATACCCACCTCCTCCATTTTCATGTGTGTATCTGAAATGTGACAGCAGAGAAGCTTGCTAGTCTTTAGGTTGCCACAAAACACCTGTTTATTTATATTCCAACAGACTAACATGGGTATCTCAGTGAAATTAAGAGGAAAGAAGAACTTCTGGTACCTCTTTGACTACAAATGTCAACAGCTTTGTTTGCAAGCAATTCATAAAATGCATTATAGTTTGAAATATGTTGCTTGTGAATTTTAATAACGGGTATATAAAAGCAATCTGAGGGGTTAGTTAAATTAGTATTAGAGACACAGGCAATGCAAAAATGATCCTTGGTGCTTATGTTTTCACTATGCTTAGTGTTATGTTTTCCACACACAGAAAATTTTGCAAAGACTGCAAGGCTTGATGCATCTTTTAAAAGAAAGAATGTTCTAAAACAAAATAATGCTTACAAGGCAAACTAAAGTTATTAGAAAAGATAAACTTACCCATTTGTACAGAGCTCTTTATCTACCATCAACTTACCGAAAACAGATCTGTACTTCTGTATGAAAAAATCTTTGTGTCTGATTCTGATTTGCACATTCCCTCTGTTTAAAATAGGCATAAGGAAGAATACATGTATTACTTGCCCAAAGACTCAACTTTAATTGAATTATATGAAAATGCTCAAACTCTTATTGCAAACTAAATAGTGTTTGTCTTTAAAATTACATTAATTGGCATACTTATGTAATTTAAAACTATAAATACTTTTCTGCAAGCAAAACTGCAATATATACTTGAGCATAATTGTCTTTTACGTAACATTGTCACAGCCATTGTTGCACATGGGGGGGGGGCAGATCTGTATGCTGGTCTCCCCTGGCGTGCAGGACTCCATAAGAAGCTGTGTAGATGGTGGATCATAGCAGTGCCCCCAGGTGGAGCTGCTGAGGCAGCTCACATTTCCAGGTGGCAGGGGGGAACCAGTAGAAGCCAACACCCAGGTGGCTTCCCCTATAACCTGCCACCCCCTGAGAAGCCAGTAGGCGGGTAGAAGCTGGGCTTCAACTGAACAGAGAGTAACTTAATTGCTCCAGCTGGGGCTGCTGGACAGGGGCTTCCTCATGGTCAACTGGCTGCAAGATGGTGAGATCCACCCATGCTCTGCCAACACTCCTTATCAGAGGCTATGCGTTTTTGTAATAAAGCTGTGGTCTTATTACTGCCAAAAGATTAGTGAGGTGTTCTCCTTTAAGGCCTTCAATCATGCCCCCCTGACACACATTTGTGTTTTAAATTGTATTAATTGGAATATTTATGTAACTCAGAAGTATAAAAAACCTCAGTTTTCTGCAAGCAAAACTACAAACACATACTAAAGTGAATTTCTATACCTGCACTACATCTCTACTTGCCAAAATGTCCTACTTTTTTCAATAACACCATTGAAATATTTCATGAGGCTTTCCCCCCACACCTACCACTAAATTGGAAAATGGAAAAATGACTCAGTGAAGAAAGATACTTACTTCTTTTAGTCTTTTAACAACATACAGAGCATTGTGCCTCTGGCCCTTGAAAGCATCAGCAAATATACTTTCATTAATGCGGTTCTCCTCACTGAAACCGTTGGTGGCAGTTTCAACTTCATCCTTGGTCCACACAAGGCTCCTACTAGGGAGATTTTGATGCGATTCCTGCTGAGGAGCAGATGAACTACACAGCTAAGGGATGTCACAGAAAAGACAATGCATGGTTACTTCTGGAACAATTTCAATTGAACAATCGCATGTAGGGTTACCAGCTCGGGGTTGGGAAATACCTGGATTTTGAGGGTGGAGCCTAGGGAGGGAGGGGTTTGGGAAGGGACCTCATCAGGGTACATTGCCATTGAGTCCACCTTCAAAAGAAGCCATTTTCTCCAGGGGAACGGATCTTGGCCATCCAGCAGGCTAGTAGGTGCCACCTGGAGGTTGGCAACTTTAATGAAATGTCTCCCATTATACCAGGGGAAAATGGCCAAAATGTGAATTTGTCTAAATCTAGATTTAATTAAGTAAACGTAATCCGATAAACAGAAGATTTTTAGTTATTTTCAGACCTGAAGATTCTATAGATCTAAGTAAATTTTTGTAACAAAATATACTAGAAACTTAACTGGATGTTATGGAATGTGAAGAGAGAGACTAGTTTACATGAAGATTGTGTTTGTGTGTGTGTTTCTCTTATTTAAAAACTTTGTATAAGAAAGGGAATCAAAACCTTATTCCCCCCCAGCCCCTGTTTACCTTGCTGCATTTCTTCCAGCTCAGATCATTTCTAATGTTAAAGTCAGGTGGCAAGACCAACATTGAAGGCTGGGTTACCAACCTCAACTTGTGGCTTAGAGTTTTCTGGAATGAAACGATTTCCAGTACACAGAGGTCAGTTTCCCTGGAACAAGCAACAGCTTGGGGGGATGGATTCTATGGCAATCCATCCTCACTGAGCTCTGTTCTCAAACTCCACCTTCCCCAGGAATTTCCAAAGCTGGAATTGATCCCACTACTGAAAAAAAAAAGCAGGGGCAGGTCTTAGAACTGTCAGTCATCTTAGTATATGTGCAAGGTCAAGGAAAAGCAGCTTTCCATTTCTCACATTAAACTGAAAAGCCAATCAGTTTGATGCTGTGGCAAAGCTGCTGAGGACCCCCCCCCCCTCCTCTAATGCTACATTCCTACTTGCTTCCCCATCATGCTTCCCCATCAGACTGTTTGTCTATTAAGGTCAGTTTTGTCTACTCAGACTGGCAGCAGCTCTCCAGGGACTCAGGAAAAGGTCTTTTACATAACCTACTACCTGGTCCTTTTAACTGGAAATGCCAGGAATTGAACCTAGGACCTTCTGTATGCAAAATAGAGGTACTCCCACTGAGCCACAGTCCTTCACCATAGGCAGATTCTCTTCCAGGTTTACCTTAACACTTGATGAAACAGGATTTGACTTTAAAGAATGTGGAAGGTCAATGGAAGCTGGAAGTAGAGCCAAAGGAAAACAGTCTGGGTCTTCTTTCAAAACAGGATCTGAAAGCAGTTTAAATGAAAGCTATTAGGGAAGTGCTATTTATACAACCCTGTGGACTCCCACAGGAAAGGGATGTTTGATTTTTTTCTGAACATCTGTGCCTAGAAATCATGTAATTACACAACATGAAAGAACAAATGTGCTGATCCTATGCAGATTACACAGTGTGAAACAATGCAATTTAATAGCATGAGACATCCAGGACAGGGATTGTAAAATATTAGTCGTGATCTGTCACAAGCAATGCAAAAAAATAGAATTACAGAAGTAGAAGACAATGCAGTAAGAGTCTCCCCTCAGCCTGGAAAGGACTTTGCCCCCCCCCCCTCTTTTTTTACTGACAAACCAACATTGTTGCAGTTGCCTAGAGAAACTCACAACAGTCATTGTAGAAGGCATTTGTTTTTCAAAAGTACAAGTGCTCCTTCTATTATTTTAGCAGGTTTTAACCTTCAATGTAATTCCCCCCCCCCTTCCTGGTTTTTCTGAAAACCTGGGTGTAAACTGCACGGAACTTTTATTCCAATCCCAGGTCTATTCAGTCCCTGCCCTCTACACAAAATGTGATTTCCATTTTGATTTGGGGCAATTTAAATTTTCATTCTGCAGGAAGAAGGATTGATCCGGAGTGACCCTACTTTTATTGTGCGATCTTAGAGTGCTTTTAATGCTCAATATTTTAAGAATCGAATTGAGAAAGCAGGCTGTTTTGAATCTGGGCTCTCCTCCATGGTAGGGACGCCCTAATTGGCCAAAGGTGCCCATGTGACAAGTTTGCCTTAAAGGAGAAGCCCCTAATTTCTCTCAACTTCTGTTAGTCTTGGATTTTTTTCTCCCTCCTCTGCCTTCTTCGATCCTCTCTCCCCCCCCCCTCCAAGAAAAGAAAGAGGCTCCCTGCTTGGCTACCCCCCCCCCTTCAAGAAAAGAAAGAAAGAGTCTTGGCTCCCCCCCCTTCTGAACTACCCTAATCACTTGCAGAACACTTTCCTGTTTCAATGGGGAGGAGGAGGACGACCCGAGTTCAAATCGATCTGAATTCAACAGAATTGACAATGGAATAAACAAAGTAACTGCAGACTCTGCCCTGGGACTTTCCTCAGGTTTGTACAGAGGCTGTCTTGTCTCTTTATGGCAATAATAATGATAATCTTTATTTTTATAGCCTGTACTTCCTGATTGGCTTAGGGCAGGTCACAACATATTAAAACATACAAATTAGAATTACATATTTTATATGTGTGTGTGTATTAAATAAATTATTTAAAAGCTGCCTCTTAAAATGCTACTGGAAGTTATTAGGTTGTTACTAGTGGGGGATTCTTAGGCAGGGAGGCCAGCAGTTTTCGAAGTTAAGTTCCTGGCCCCACCACGGGGCTGGCAGAACAGTTCTCTCTTGCAAGCCCTGCAGAACTGCTGAAGGTTCTGGTATCCACAGATGGGGCCATGCTGAGATTTAGATATATGGTGGGTCGGAGTGTGGTCAAAGCAGATCACGAGCCACTTTGTCTATCTGAGATTTTAAAAAACACCCTTATATTCTGTTTGTACTGAGAGCCAGTTTGGTGTAGCAGTTAAGGATGGTGTCCTGTAATCCGGAGAACTGGGTTTGGTTTCCCACTCTTCCACATGCAGCCAGCTGGCCGACCAGCTGGGTCAGTCACAGTTCTCTCAGAGCTCTCTCAGCCTCACCTACTTCACAGGGAACTTGTTATAAAGAGAGAAAGGGTAGGCAATTGCTTTGAAAATCCTTTGGGTAGTAAAAAGTGGGGTACCAAAAAACAGCTCTCTTTATTTTCTCTGTTGTACCTGCATGTGCTGAAGATGATGGCACAGAGATTTTTGTCCCATCTTTTATGCCTTCATTTCTGTCTCCATATGGATGGAGTGACGTGTTCTCCTGCTGAGGAAAATCTAAAGGAGTCCTGATGGAATCAGCAGAAAGAGAGAGTGACATCCCTGTAAAATAAAAACAAACACATATACTTTCACACAGAGCCAGCATGTAGATAGGCTAGTGGGCTGGAATAGGATCTGGGACCCCCAGGTTCATATCCCCATTGTGTCACAGAAGCGTTCTGGGTGAATGCAAGCCAGTTATTCTCTTACAAGGTACTTGTTGCGAGGATAAAACTGAGACGAGAAGAACAATGTTACTTTAGATTTCCATTCAGGAAAAAAAAGCAGCGTATAAATATCTATATATAAACATATAATAATATGCATGTATGCAAGTTATTCCCAGTTGCAATGTATGGCTGCGAAAGTTGGACCATAAGGAAGGCCGAGCGTCAAAGAATTGAGGCTTTTGAACTCTGGTGCTGGAGAAGACTCTTGCGAGTCCCTTGGACTGCAAGGCGAACAAACCGGTCAGTCCTAGAGGAGATCAGCCCTGACTGCTCTTTAGAAGGCCAGATCCTGAAGATGAAACTCAAATACTTTGGCCACCTCATGAGAAGGAAGGACTCCCTGGAGAAGAGCCTAATGCTGGAAGCGATCGAGGGCAAAAGAAGAAGGGGACGACAGAGAATGAGGTGGCTGGATGGAGTCACTGAAGCAGTAGGTGCAAACTTAAATGGACTCCGGGGAATGGTAGAGGACAGGAAGGCCTGGAGGATCATTGTCCATGGGGTTGCGATGGGTCGGACACGACTTCGCACATAACAACAACAACAATGCAAGTTAGACTGGAAGGAAATTTTACTTGATTAGGAGGCCTAGAAATATGGTCTAGGTGGGGTTCTCTGTTTCAAAGAGATGCCAACCTTGAACATCCAGTGATGACATGTTCTTGAACTGAAGAAGGAAGTATGCTCTAGGAAAGCATGCAGGCTGGTACAGAAAAATTAGCCACAACTGTCCCGCATGTGAGTTGTGAAGTCAGAAGGGAAGACAAGGAATAGGGTTGCCAACAATCTAGGGGGAAAGTGTCTTATCCCTTTAACAGAGTCTTCATAGGTGCTGTTGTTTTACCTCAGTGCCATGAAAAGCTTCAACTGACCATTCCCTCACATTCAGCTTCTACTAAAGGGACAGGACATTGTTTTCCTCCAGGTTGCAGGCAAACCTAATGAGAAATTAGCTGGGAAAAGAGGGTTGGTAGCAAATGTTCCTTTGACTCTGTATAGGGTCCAAAACAGATTTAGTATACTTCCATTCTGCTGTTTTTCCAAGCAGCTCAGCTCAGTGTACATAATTTTCTCTTCCTCCATTTTACCCAAATAAAAAACAACCCATAATACCCTCTAAGGTCAGCTGGGCTGAGACAGTGACTAGCCACAGTCATCCAATAAACTGCATGGGAGTATGGTAATTTGAACCTGGATCTCTCAAATACAAGTCTGAAACTTTGAACATTACACCATCTTGTTATTCATGAAATGCAGCCTGGTTGCCCACCAATGCACTCAATGTATCTAAATTGTCAACCTGGCCAAATCTGTGGATACTTAATCCAGAAACTGGACCTGTGAACAGTCAAGACAAATCTTTCTACAAACCTGAGGAAAGCCTTAAAGGTAAAGGTATCCCCTGTGCAAGCACCGAGTCATGTCTGACCCTTGGGGTGACGCCCTCTAGCGTTTTCATGGCAGACTCAATACGGGGTGGTTTGCCAGTGCCTTCCCCAGTCATTACTGTTTACCCCCCCCCCCAAGCAAGCTGGGTACTCATTTTACTGACCTCGGAAGAATGGAAGGCTGAGTCAACCTTGAGCCGGCTGCTGGGATTGAACTCCCAGCCTCATGGGCAGAGCTTTCAGACTGCATGTCTGCTGCCTTACCACTCTGCACCACAAGAGGCTCATGAGGAAAGCCTTAGGTTTGCAGAAAAACCTGGGGGAAATTCAGCAGGGTTAAAACTTCCTAAATAATAAAAGGAATGCTTGTAGCCTTAAAGAAACAAATGGCCACAGTGGCTGTTGCTAGCCTCCCAGCCTTGGTTCCTCTCAGCCAAAGGCAGGAGAGAAGACAGGGCCATTTCAGCAGAAACTACCAGGCAACTCAATACCACATGGCTTCCATGACTCGCCCAGGACCAGCTACTGGCTACTGTTCAGCAGCAGCCACCCCATGGAAGTCAATCTGGTATACAGGTTACAGTTTCAGACTAGGATCTGGGAGACCTCCACTCTGCTGTGGAAGCTCCTTGGGGGACTGGACCAGTTACACACTCTCAGCATAACCTACCTCACAGGGTTGTTGTTGTGAGGATAAAATGAATAAAACCACAATTCAGCCAAAAGTAAGCATTTTTACAGTCGATTTAATTAAGCATATGATTATATCTCTCTGACTGAAAAAAGTGTTTAACTTTGTCCCAAACATTTACAATGTTAACAAAGTGGTTCATAAGAATGTATCACTTATTGTTCTAATGATTTAACTAATTCTGGGATGTGTAAAAGTTCTATTGATTGATTTTTCTTGAAGGCTGATATGTTTGTTATGTAGAGTACCAAACCCCCATAGGCTGATAGGAAAAAAACACAGTGATATTATCATCATGGTGCAACAGTGCAACCACAAATAATTTTATTTACTAATTAATGTATTAGTTAGTTATATTTATATTCCACCTCCCTCCTTGAGGGACTGGAGGCAGATTACATCAAAATACATAAAATCCCATAAATTTAAATATACTTTACAATGAATCATATTATTCCATAGAGGAAAATATTACTGCTGAAAAAATAGTTTTCATTCCACATATCTTTCCTTAGACAACAATTTTGCGAGTTCCTGAAAAAAAATTACAATGCTTGCATGTATTATACAATGCAAGCTGACAATAAAGGGTTAACTGACTGCATCAGCAGATTTAAATAGTTTTCCCCCTGAAACCTGAGACCAAGCTCTAGAAAAATAGGTCACAAGTATGGCTAATCCAATGCTGGGCAATTTTGGAAATTCTAGAATGACATCATAACACAAATCACTTAAAATTACTTTGCTTTGTGTAAATGAGAGCCACGTCATATCTTTTATTAAGGCCAGCAAAAATATCACAAAGCAGCAACCTTTCAAGTTAATTATTTAGAACTAAGGCTGGATGAAGTGTGAAAGGGAGAAAATAAACTGGCAATGCCCAGTATCTGCTTTTGAAATCTTAAATGGGATGTGCTACATATTAAATGAGATTAGATGCTGTCAGATATAAAAGAGCTTTGAAAGTTATACTAAATGGTTGGGGTTTGGGGATTTATTGCCATGCCTTTAAAAGCTTCTCTCTTATTTGTTGGCTTGACTAAACAACGCATTCTACAGAAACGGAAAGCTATTATGAGCTATTTTAGTCAGTCCTAACAAACATTATTGCACAAGTTTCATTTTTGGAATTTGCCTACAAACCAATACAGCTGCATTGCGGGGTAGCAGGGGTGGTGGTGGTGATGGAAAGAGGCAGTGAAGAATCTGCTAGCTGTTATGTTTTTTTGGATGGAAGATCCTGTGTTTGCCTCTGTTGAAAGCCCCCATTTGCCCCACACCCAAATAGGGAAGGCCAGCAAAACTTCTACTCTGGCACTGGGAATACTATTGGTGAAAGGTTCTGAGGTAGGAACTGGAGAGCAAGGTCCTCAGCTGTCATGGTCCAAAGAAGGGGAGACCCCAGCCCACAATGAAGCAAAAAGAAGCCATGCAACCATACACTCTTTGTCTAGTCCTGGAATTGGGGGACAATGAACCTCAATACAGTCTTCCAGTGGAAGACAGAGACTGGCCCATCCCTCAGTCAAGGAGGACAGAGGTTAAGTTAATTCAGCTACACCTTTTCCTGTTTGTTTTCCCTAGCCAACTCTGTGATATGGCCCTTTTGTTGCCAACAACCTGTTTTTTCTGTTTAATGAGATGTTTAGTGGCATAACAACATTTTTAGAAACCAAAAGGTGACTAATCCTTGAGGAACAGCAGGTTATATTCCTAATAATCCCCTGCATAGCATTCACCTTTTTATTTAACTCATACGCTGAGTCAACATCTATCATGACTCCAAGATCTCTCTCCTGGTCAGTATCTATCAGTTTGGACACCATCAACATATATAGTTCAGATGTTTTGCTCCAGTGTGCATTACTTTGCACGTGCCTACATTGAACCTCATTTGACATGCTGACACCCACTTGTCCAGCATCAACAGATCTCTATGGAGCACCTCACGGTTCTCCCTGGTTCTCACCACCCTGAACAACATAGTGTCATCAGCAAACTTAGCCACTCCACTGCTGGAACTTCTCTGGTGGTGACATACTATCTAGTTCTGGTCCTATATGATTGGACTAGAAGAAGAAAAGCTGGTTCTTATGTGCTGCTTTTCTCTACCAGGAGTCTCAAAGTGGCTTACAGTTGCCTTCCTTTCCCTCTCCCCACAACAGACACCCTGTGGGGTGGGTGAGGCTGAGGGAGCCCTGATATTACTGCTCGGTCAGAACAGCTTTATTAGTGCTGTGGCAAGCCCAAGGTCACCCAGCTGGCTGCATGTGGGGAGTAAGGAATCAAACCCGGCTCGCCAGATTAGAAGTCCACATTTCTAACCACTTTACCAAGCTGGCAAATCCCACCTTGCTGGCTCAGCTCAGGCATTGAGCCCAGCAGCAGAAGGCAGAAAACTGTGAGCTGAGTGCTGGGAGTGGCAAGAATCATGACCAGAGTTAAGACATTTTGACATGTGAAGCCATATGGGGTGGTAGGATATTTAATCCTCCTTTCACTATATGCCATAGCTGCAGTGTAGGGTTCTGAGGATCAGCTATTTTCACATTTCCCCACCAACACCCGTTCACTCAGCCTCTTTTTTCAGCAATACCATATTGGAAGTGACTCATGAAAACACAGACACAACATTTCTTACCACTTGAACTTTTGAACAAGCTTCTTTGTCACATTATCTTCATATACATATATATGTTCATTCATTCACACATAGATATAGGACGAGACCTTACAGATTTGTGTGTGTATTTCTTCCCCTTGGACAGTATGTATTCAGTCAACAGAGTTAATCATAAAAAGGAGTTAATTTTTATTGAAGGTTTCACAGTACATTAGACTGTTTAATGAAAACGCATACATAACATGTCTTATTCAACCTCTATATGCATCTTTCAACCCTCTTTGTCATGTTATTTTCCTCTCAGTCAAGCTACTGTTCTATCCCTCATTGCCTCAAGCAGTTTTCCCTCACCACTGTCTCTCTACACTCTCTTAATTTTCAGCTGCCAACTGTCAATTCCCACAATATTCTCTTAGCTCCCATTGGCCACTCTTAGAAAGAGGCAGGGCCTGATGATCACAGTAGCCTTAGGCAAATCCTCTGCTCAGCATCCCTCTACAGAGTACCTACCCTGTGCAGAGTAAACGCAAGAAGGAAATCGCTAATGTCAATGATAATCAGTGACAGCTAGATTCTCCCTGTGCTAGAAAAATTTCCCTTCCCCAAATAGTTTTGTATTTACAAAGCCTTGTTATTATGTCACTTTTAAAGATAAAAACAACTAACACACAGAATTGCTAAAAATGTAAATCATGCCCAGACTACACTGGTAGCTAATTCTTCTTTTCTGTCTCTACACTTGACATATTGTCAAGTAAAACTAAGGGGTGATTGCAGGATTTCCAAAGTGAAGCAACATGAGAGTGGGCTGTAGTGGTCATAGCCCATTTAAAAAAGTGACTCTTGTAAGCCAAATTTTTCTCAATTGTTGTGGCTCATCAGATTGTTCTTCAGAACTGACAGGAACAGCAATTTTATCATCACAACTCATTTTTTTCAGTAATCATGAGACAATCCTAAGCAAGCAGTGGTTAGAGTGTTTGACTAGGCTTTAGAAGACTCAGGTTTGAATCCCTTCTCTGCCAAGGAAGCTTGCGAACTCTCCACCTAACCTTCTTCATGAGGCTGGGAGGAGAAGAGGAGAATGATGACATCCACTTTGGGTTCTTATGGAAGAGAAAGACAGCACAGACATGAAGGATGGAACTTGTCCCCCACTGGCAGGGGTGGGGGTAGATGGGCTGCAAATATTTATTTATATCCACTAGAAATAGTAAAGAATGCCTTAAAAATTTTCCTGGATATAAGAGTTCTCAAAATTTACCAAGTATTCATATTAAACTATTTTTCTTATACAGAAAAGATGGAGATCCCTAATATTCATCCATATTGTAGCATTCAGTATGATTTTACAGTGCCTAGTCGAAATTCAACACCCTGTGACATCCTTCTGCCACACGATGGAGGCCATTTGCAAAGTGACATAGGCATAGAACTCAGTCATTTTGACGTCTTGTTTCAGATGTAAAAGGGTCTAAGGGAGACATTGTGCATGTCTGTGTAATGTTAGAGGAACTGCTGTGCTGTTGATCTTGATATTGTGAACGTTGTGATGGAAAACCAGAAAGCGCACTAGATCTTTAGACTAACTGATCAAAAGTAAAAGACCAGCTACTCACCATCTGCAATGATTTTGGCTGCCCGATAAAACTGCAGTTCACTCAGGAGTTCCAAAAGCTGCTGGACAGTGGCGAGTCTGACCCCCCACCACCACATCAGCTCTCTTGTTATACTGATTCCTGTCTTCTCCATGCACTTGATTTTCCTCAGCTCAGTCTGATCAGTTATCACATTGGATGCTAAAAGAAGAAAAGCAGAGAAATTTTGGTTTTCAATAAAGTCCTGAGGCAACACAAATCTAGCACAAGAAAGATAAATCCATATGCTCTTCAACATGTACATTGAGTTTTACTTATGCATATGCTATGGTTAGAGTTGTCCTTGATCTTTTTAAGCATGTCATTAAAAATCAATAGACGAGCACTCCATGGCAAATCAGGTCTTTTGAAGAGTACTCTGTAAATCCTAGGGACAGGGAGAGATTTTCAACAGAGCAACTGTGGTACAGGTCCCATGCTATCTGTAGTCTCAAAGGCTGAAGGAGAGGGAGGAGAAATGACAGCAGGTGGGATTGCCTGAGGCTCCTCAATGGACAACCAAGCCCTGCAGAAATCTAGAAAGAATAAGGATATTTCTTGAGGAAGTGCTATGTGAGAACCACTGTGAGGAGTATACTGTAGAAGGCAGATATTTGATCTTCTGTTTGTCAGCAGGGTACTGGCTACATGATGGGAAGTAGCAAAAGAAGTCCTAAAAACCTAACAGCATACTACCCATTCCTCATTTATTACTTCATGAACTGAAGAGGACTAGCAGCTGGATCCTGCAGATGTCTGCTGAGGGCTGCTGCTGAAGTCACACTTACATGAATGCAAATTTGTTGGCATTTTGGCTCCTGTCTGGGCTGTAGACCTCATATCTGATAGTGTCCATTATGGTTTTTATAACTTGGACTGGCAACCAACCTCATAAGAGTTACTACCATTCAAAATTTTTACTATGCTATCCAGGCTAGCCCAATTTTGACAGATCTTGGAAGCTGAAGCCCTGGTTAGGACTTGGATGGGAGACCAGCAAGAAAATCTAGGGTTGCAATGTGAAGGCAGTCTTGCAAACCCTATGAGGTTACCATGTCAACTCCAACTTGATGATTGGAAGTTCCAGTCACATATAATGCCAATCAATTCAGTAGGAATACTAGAAATTTAATGTTCTCACTTTCATAGAAATATAGAAACATCTGGTTGGATAGTCCCTCAAGGGTAGTTGAATTGAACTCTTTGTCAATACAGATTCAAAGGGGTAGCCATATTGGTCTGAAGTAGCACAATAGAATCAGAGTCCAGTAGCACCTTTAAGACCAGCAAAGATTTATTCAAGGTGTGAGCTTTCGGGTGCAAGCACTCTTCCTCAGACACTGATTGTCTGAGGAAGAGTGCTTGCACTCGAAAGCTCACACCTTGAATAAATCTTTGCTGGTCTTAAAGGTGCTACTAGACTCTGATTTTATTCTTCGTCACTACAAACTGGCATTATGCCTCAAATGCATCATTGTAAAAAGCTTATAAATCTCCATCTCCGCTAATGGGCAAGATTCTATGTGGGCAGGCTGCTATTATACAACCCTGCCTCAGAGATGGGAAACTACCTAAACTAATGGAACCAAACATTTGTATAACTTGCTCTTAATATCACAAGGCAATCGGGTCTAGAGCCTTGCCAGTCCTTTATAGCCAGGATACTTTTCTTAATCTTGACTTCCTTGTTTGCAGCTACTAATGCAGGTCATTTGCAATACATCAGTAGCCCAAAATCACATTTTCTATTTTGGGAAAAAGGTGGAGGGGGGGGGAAAGAAAACAAGAAACTTCTTTCCTTGGTCCTATGAAGAAATCTTAGTTGCCACAGTTGACCTTGTAAGTGGCTATTTAAATGTGTGGTCTTGTGACGCAGAGTGGTAAGGCAGCCGTCTGAAAGCTTTGCCCATGAGGCTAGGAGTTCAATCCCAGCAGCCGGATCAAGGTTGACTCAGCCTTCCATCCTTCCGAGGTCGGTAAAATGAGTACCCAGCTTGCTGGGGGGTAAACGGTAATGACTGGGGAAGGCACTGACAAACCACCCCGTATTGAGTCTGCCATGAAAACGCTAGAGGGCGTCACCCCAAGACATGACTCGGTGCTTGCACAGGGGATACCTTTACCTTTACCTTTACCTCAGTGTACAAGAGAGAAGGCTAGTGCAGGGAACAACTACTTCCTATTTTGAACTTTTTTGACATTCTTATCACACCTACACAACATCTTAAACAGCCTTCCCAAGTTGTGGCACCAGGGAAATTTATTTGAACAGCAAACTATCAGGTCCAAAGTTTTCAGGAATGCAGTCCTGCTACTTTCAGACCTTAAACTCACACTACACCTTAAATGAAAACAAAAACTCCAGATGAAACCAGCTATTACAAAGTGTTCCCAAATATATCACCTATCACCAAAGAGGCATTTAACAAACTTGGCAAAATAACTTGCAGCTCCTTCTAGGAGTAGCTTATAACCAAATCAAATCAGATTCAGTCTGGACATTTTATTTAATGATTAAAAGATTTGTTTTTTTAGCTCTGTTCTACTCCCTGAAAGTCAATTTGTTCAAAGCAACTAATGACAATTAAAAGGCATCTAATTAAAACAATAATTAAAAAACAATAATATCAGCAGATCAAGTGAATCTAACAGATAAATTAAGACCAAATACCAGATAAAAACTGGGGGGGAGAGAAAAGATTTTGCATATCTTCTGAAAACCAAGGTATCAGGAAAACTAATAGGCATGGGCATTCCAGAGGCATGGTGCCACAGTGCAAAGAAGACATCATAACTTTATTGTCCTTAAGGGGGGGAATCCCCAAACAGAAAGTGGGAAGATATATTAGCACTCTGCAAAATAAACAATTTGGGAGCCAGCTGTTGTAAAACTACATGTTTTTACATCAAACGTGTACGTGTATGTGTGTGAAGTGCCATCAAGTTATTTCTGACCTATGAATGAACATTCTACAAAACATCCTATCATTAGCAACCTTTCTCAGGTCTTGCAAACTGAAAGCCATGGCTTCTTTTATTAAGTCAATCATATGTTGGGTCTTCCTCTTTTCCTGCTATCTTCAATTTTTCCCAGTATTATTGTCTGTTCCAGTGACTCTTGTCTTCTCATAATGTGACCAAAGTATGCCAGCCTCAGTTTAGCCATTTTAGCTTCTAGGGAGAGTTCAGAATTAACTGACAGTCCACAGTATCTGTAACACTCCCCTCCACCACCATATCTCATAAAATATTCTTATTTTTAAAGAGATTTTTAACCACTATTCTGCTATTCCAATCCAGATTTTGCCAATCATAATATCACAAGAATAACTTTTGTACAAATCCATGAGAACATGAAAAGAACCCTGCTAGATTAGATCCATCTAGTCCAGCATTGTGTCTCATGCAATGGCCAGCTAGTTCTTCTGGAAGTCCAACAACAGGGCTCAGAGGCCCAGGCTTTCCCCTGATATTGCTTCCTGACATTGGGATTCAGTGGTTCACTGCCTCAAATATGGAGGCTAATCGCCATGGCTAAAAGGTAAAGATATCCCCTGTACAAGCACTGAGTCATGTCTGACCCTTGGGGTGACGCCCTCTAGCATTTTCATGGCAGACTCAATATGGGCTGGTTTGCCAGTGCCTTCCCCAGTCATTACCGTTTACCCCCCAGCAAGCTGGGTACTCATTTTACCGACTTCGGAAGGATGGAAGGCTGAGTGAACCTTGAGCCGGCTGCTGGGATTGAATTCCCAGCCTTATGGGCAGAGCTTTCAGACAACATGTCTGCTGCCTTACCACTCTGCACCACAAGAGGCTCAATTGCCATGGCTAGCCGCCACAATTAGACCTATTCTCCACAAATATGCCAAATCACCTTCTAAAGCCATCTATTTCTTAGGTCATCACTACATCCTCTACCAGAGAATTGTGCATTTTAATAATTTGTTGTGTAAAGAAGTATTTCCATCTGTCTATCCTGAATCTACTGCCTATCAGCATCACTGGATACCCTCAAGTATTTTAGGAGAGGGAGAAAAAGTTCTCTCTCCAACTCACACATGATTTTTTAACCTCTCCTATCTCCTTCCCACTTAGTCGTCTCTTTTCTAAAGTGAAAAGTCCCAGACTCTCCTCCAGCCTATCCTTACAGGGAAAGTGCTCCAACCCCCGAATCATCTTGGTTGCCCTCTTTTCTACTTGTACCGGCTCTACAGCATCCTTTCCGAGATATGATGACTGGAACGGCAAATGCCCATGAGGTAACTTTTTAAGCCATCGCGAGCTGCACATGCACATTAAGACATGCACATTGCATAACCTTTTATGCCATCGGAAGCTGCTGAGTCAGAATATTTCTTCGGTCTACCGTGGCCACCCAGAGTCTGACCTAGTTGGTTAGAAGGGGACTAAAATCAGTCCACCGCGTATCTCCCCCCTCCCCCGCGCCCCCAATCGACCCCGTTATTACCAACGCTGCTAATATCTTCAAAAGCCCCCCCCCCCCGAACCCGCGACTGGCTACTTCTCCGCCCCGCCCCAGCCGATAATCCTCACCGAAGCGCATCCAGTCGTAATCATTCAGACAGTCCATCTGCTCGCAAAACTTCCCCAGCACGTCGGAAGGGATGCTGTACACGTAAGAAGGAGGAGGAGCCCCCTTACCCCCGGGGCAAGGCGGCGAGGGACGCGGCTGCAGGGCCATTTCTGCCGGGTCACACGCGCGGGGCTCTCTTCTGCTTGGGCCGGCAGCAAGTGCCGTCCATCAAGAGAACCTCAACTCTTCCCCGCAAGCCTGTCCCGCTCACGATCTTCAGCAGAAGACAGCTGCGTTTGCCTCTGCGCCGACAGCCTCAGCCTCAGCTCCTCCAAGCGGCAGAGGCGGCCGAGCAGCCCGACTGGCTCGCCGATTCGGTCTCACACCCAGATCTGGATGTGACTCCTCCTTCCCTCCCTCCTTCCCTGACGTCAGTTTCCACCTACGCCGAGGGCTCACTTCCCTGCCGAGTCTGCCACTTGCTCGGAGGAGTGGCGCGGTAAACTTTGGCAAGCGGCGTTGCAACCCGTGGAGGGGAATCGTCACTTCTGAGCGCCATTTCTTCAGCGAGTGGCCCTTGGCTGACCTCCCGGGAGGTGGCCGCGATGGTTGCTGTTGCTCAGTTATGGGAATAGCTGATTTTACTTCCGAAGCACGCAGTGCAGGGCAGTAGGTGGAGGTGCTCTTGCCACCAACCGTAGGGTGCGTTTGGAAGTTCTTTTTGTTAAGTCATGGCATAACCACTCTGTAGTGGAGGCTGGTGGTTTTTCTCCTGAATTGGCTTCGAATAATAAAAGTACTGTGCGCAGTTCTGGAGGCCTCGCTTCAAAAAGGACGTGGACAAAATTGAGAGGGCTCAGAGGAGAATGATCCGGGGCCTGGGGACCAAGCCCTGTGAGGAAAGACTGGGGGACTTGGGAAGGTTCAGCCTGGAGAAGAGGCGGTCGAGAGGGGAAAGGATTGCTCTCTTTAAAACCTGGGTTTTGTGAAACCCTGGGGGTTCTTGATGGCCCCAGAAGTGACTCCTTAATGGGTGGGAGTTAATTTATATATAATTTTTAAGCTTGTTTAAAAAAAGTATTGGGTGATCTGATAGCATTTGGTCATATTGACTCACCCAACTCTCCCAATATGGCCAATGATAGGCCTGGAAGGGGAGAGGCCTCAGGAGGTTATGCTTCCCAACTACATTCTGCTGGATCCCACCACGTTCTCAAAGCCTGAACAATGTTTCAGGGGTTTCTCAAGGGTGAAAATGTTGAGAAAGGCTGCTTTAAGTATTTGAAAGGTTGTCACTTAGAGAAGGGCAGAGAAAGGATCCTGTTGGCAACAGAGGATAGGAGAACGACATTGACTAGATATGGGGGGGGGGGAGAGGAATTCAGAGTAGTTCAGCGGAGCAATCAACTGCCTAATGAGGTGGTGTGCTACCCCTCCTTGACAGTCTTCAAGCAGTGGCTGGGCAGATAGTTATCCTAGACGCTTTAGGCGGATCCTGCATTGAGCAGGAGGTTGGATTTGATGGCCTGTCTAGCCCCTTCTGGCTCTATGATTCTGTGAGATTTTTGAAAGAAAAACAACTTGACTGGAATTTCAGCTGCATAAGGAAATATTCCTTGCTGGTAAAGGATGTAAAGTTGATTTAATTTGCCACACCCTCGAGCTAGGCTATCAACCGAGCTATGTCTGGATTAAAGTTTCAGGTGACACAATAGAACTATACTCCATTGAAGATAACTGTCAGCTGACTGGAAATTGCGAGGAATCCCAAGAACCTAAAATAACTCTTGGTCTTTGTAACCAATCAGTTTTTCTGCTTTGAAGGAAGAGGCGAATGCCATTTTGGGCTGTGTCAACAGGGGTATCACATCAAAATCACAAGATGTCATAGTCCCATTGTATACGGCACTGGTCAGACCACACCTGGAGTACTGTGTACAGTTCTGGAGGCCTCACTTCAAGAAGGACGTAGATAAAATTGAAAGGGTACAGAGGAGAGCGATGAAGATGATCTGGGGCCAAGGGACCAAGCCCTATAAAGATAGGTTGAGGGACTTGGGAATGTTCAGCCTGGAGAAAAGAAGGTTGAGAGGGGACATGATAGCCCTCTTTAAATATTTGAAAGGTTATCACTTGGAGGAGGGCAGGATGCTGTTTCCATTGGCTGCAGAGGAGAGGACACACAGTAATGGGTTTAAACTACAAGTACAACGATATAGGCTAGATATCAGGGAAAAGTTTTCACAGTCAGAGTAGTTCAGCAGTGGAATAGGCTGCCTAAGGAGGTGGTGAGCTCCCCCTCACTGGCAGTCTTCAAGCAAAGGTTGGATACACACTTTTCTTGGATGCTTTAGGATGCTTAGGGCTGATCCTGCGTAGAGCAGGGGGTTGGACTATATGGCCTGTATGGCCCCTTCCAACTCTATGATTCTATGATCAATTTCATAATTTCAAACAGCGAATCATATTTTGGGTAAGACCCCTACTCATGTGGAGGGCCCAAAGTAGTTGCTCCCCCTTTTAAAAAGCCCTAAGCTTTAGAGTAGTTATAGCGACATCAGTGGTTAGTCTATGGGGTGCATCATCTCCACAATGAAACAGTGAGCCCCTACACAGCTTTGAAAAGCTTATGCTGCTAGTGTGTGGGCATACAGAGCAAGGGAGCCATACCTCCTGCCTCCTGGCATGCTCAGAGAAGCACCAGGATGATGAACAAAGGTCACTAAGTGGAGAGGATTCCTCCATGATCCTTGGTTTGTTTACCAGAATGGTGTGCTTCGTGATGAATGCATATGAAGCTGCTTCAGTGAGTCAGACCATGCAAAGATGGGTATGATAAGGGACCAAAATGGTAGGGACCTCACAGAAGCAGAAGAGATCAAACAAAGGTGGCAAAATTATACAGAAGAACTATACAAGAGCGAGCTTAACATCCCTGATGACCACAATGGGGTAGTTACTGACCTGGAGCCAGACATCCTGGAATGTGAAGTTAAATGGGCCTTAGGAAGTCTGAGCAACAATAAAGCTAGTGGTAGTGACAGCATTCCAGTTGAACTATTCAAAATCTTAAAGGACGATGCAGTAAAAGTGCTACACTCAATATGCCAGCAAATTTGGAAAACTCAACAATGGCCACAGGATTGGAAAAGGTCAGTTTACATTCCAATCCCAAAGAAGGGCAATGCCAAAGAATGTTCAAACTACCGCACCATCGCACTAATTTCTCATGCTAGCAAAGTTATGCTCAAAATCCTACAAGCTAGGCTCCAGCAATATGTGGACCGAGAACTTCCAGAAGTACAGGCAGGATTTCGAAGAGGCAGAGGAACTAGAGATCAAATTGCCAACATACGCTGGATCATGGAGAAAGCTAGGGAGTACCAGAAGAACGTCTACTTCTGCTTCATTGACTATGCTAAAGCCTTTGATTGTGTGGAGCACAACAAATTGTGGCAAGTTCTTAAAGAGATGGGAATACCAGAGCATCTTATTTGTCTCTTGAGAAATTTATATGCAGGTCAAGAAGCAACAGTGAGAACTGAACATGGAATCACTGACTGGTTCAAAATTGAGAAAGGAGTTCGGCAAGGCTGTATACTGTCGCCTTGCCTATTTAACTTGTATGCAGAGCACATCATGAGAAATGCGGGATTAGAGGAGTCACAAATTGGGATCAAGATTGCAGGGAGAAATATCAACAACCTCAGATATGCAGATGATACCACTCTAATGGCAGAAAGTGAAGAGGAACTAAAGAGCCTGTTGATGCGGGTGAAGGAGGAGAGTGCCAAAGTTGGCTTGAAACTCAACATCAAGAAAACAAAGATCATGGCATCCGGCCCTCTCAATTCCTGGCAAATAGAAGGGGAAGAAATGGAGATAGTGGCAGATTTTATTTTCCTGGGCTCCAAGATCACTGCAGATGGGGACTGCAGCAAAGAAATTAAAAGACGCTTGCTCCTGGGGAGGAAAGCTATGGCAAATCTAGACAGCATCCTAAAAAGCAGAGACATCACCCTGCCAACAAAAGTGCGTTTAGTCAAGGCTATGGTCTTCCCAGTTGCAATGTATGGCTGCGAAAGTTGGACCATAAGGAAGGCCGAGCGTCAAAGAATTGAGGCTTTTGAACTCTGGTGCTGGAGAAGACTCTTGCGAGTCCCTTGGACTGCAAGGCGAACAAACCAGTCAGTCCTAGAGGAGATCAGCCCTGACTGCTCCTTAGAAGGCCAGATCCTGAAGATGAAACTCAAATATTTTGGCCACCTCATGAGAAGGAAGGACTCCCTGGAGAAGAGCCTAATGCTGGGAGAGATCGAGGGCAAAAGAAGAAGGGGACGACAGAGAATGAGGTGGATGGATGGAGTCACTGAAGCAGTAGGTGCAAACTTAAATGGACTCCGGGGAATGGTAGAGGACAGGAAGGCCTGGAGGATCATTGTCCATGGGGTCGCGATGGGTCGGACACGACTTCGCACATAACAACAACAACATTGTCTGTTCTGACTTACAGAGGTTCTTAGGTCTTGTCACCTGCTACCAGGTCCTTCTAATTAAAAATGCTATTTGTAATATGGGTTCTTCTGTATGTAAAGCAGATATTCAGTGAACCATAGCCCTGGGACTTGGTTCATGTGCCTTTGACTACCCATGCTTTTGGGCTTGACCCCCACCGTGTTCATAACTGTTCCTTCCTATAATACTATTGCAGCTCAGTGGGCTCCACAATTGGCAAGCCTGAGACCTGGAAAGACTGAAGACTATGGCTTTACAATGGAAGATGTTTGGATGGAAAAACTAAAAGACTGAAACTCATATGCAAATGTTTATAGCAGACTCTAGAAAGTGCTTCCCAGAAACACTTACTTATTTGATGGGTGGGATTTGGAAGGATTTGGAATGGGTTGGATTTAGAATTTACAAAAAGGAATTTCCCTAATGGTAACAGTCATCTTTATACATAGGATATCCACAATTAAAAAACAAAACTCATAGAGCATCTTAAATCAACAGGATCCAAATTACTTATTTCAATAAATTACCCATTGAGACCAAAGTATGAAGAACATAAAAAGTTGAAGAGTTGTTTTTTATATTCCACTTTATCCTAAGAAGTCTCAAAGTGGATTATAACCACCTTTCTTTCCTTTCCCCACAACAGGTTTCTTGTAAAGAGCTAAGAAAGTTCTGAGAAAACTGTAACTGGCCCAAGGTCACCCAGGAGGCTTCATGTGGAAGACTGGGGAATCAACCAGTTCTCCAGATTGGAGTCCACCACTCTTAGCTAGTACACCATGATGGCTATAAAAGCATCATGCTACTTTCAGCCGTTCTGGCCAGAAGAGTGTTTGTAACCAACATTGCTTACTCTTATGCTCAAGTATAAAAGTACCAGAAAGTAACAATAGAGTTTTATGAATGTTAGTGAACAGTGGAAAACCAAAGGAATACAATGGCATAGATAGGAGAAAACCAAAGGAGTACAGCAGAAACACAATATCTTGAAAATCATTTGAAAATACATTAAACTATGGAATGCTACAAAAATAATCAAATAGATATTTTAAACAACTAAAATTTCAGAAACATGTGGTATATATGAGATTGACATAAAAGTTAAACTATAATGTTAATTTCAAAGTTTCAGCAAAAAGTGCCTTGGGAGTTTTCCCAATTCAGTTAACGTAAAATTAGGCCTATCTAGACACTAAGCCAATTTTTCTCTGATAGTAGAAGAGCACTGCATTTCTTCCACTTTGGGTTACTTAATGTTGCAGTTTAAATGCCTAATACATAACGGGAAGAATCCTTTGGCTGCAAAGGTTGCAGTCCAAAGGCACACATACAAAATGTGCACTGTAGAGCAGCGGTCCCCAACCTTTTAAAGTTTGAGGACCACCTCCAGGGGTGAGGAAGAGCCGGCGGCCCAGGTGCCGTGCATGCGCGTTAGCACCCCCTGGTGGTGAAAATGTACATGCACGGAGCTGCCGCGCATGCGCGGAGCTGCTGCTAACGCGCATTCGCGGCAGCTCCGTGCATGTGCATTTGTCTCCGCTAGCGGCCACGCCTGCCTCTTCCCCCCCTCTAGCAGCAGGAAGCTAGCCGGGGCGCGAGCGAAGTGGCCACTTTGGTGGCTTCTCTGCTGCTACGCCTATGCATCTAATCATAGATGCCTAGTGCTTACTTTACTGTCACCCCTTTTGAGATTATTTATTTATTTATTTATTTATTAATCATACTTCTATACCGCCCTCCCCGGAGGCTCAGGGCGGTTTACATTATAACAGAAAACAATACATAAAACAGTCTGTAGAACATGTATAACTGATAACTAATAATTGTAACCAAATAACAACACAGTATAACAGTAAACAATATAGTAATACAAACAGGTCCAGGGCTTATTGATGGGATTCTGAGGGGGGGGATCAGGGGCCCTTGGTCGCTGATTGATTATGTCTGGTCTCGGCCAAATGCCTGGTGGAGGAGCTCCTTTTTGCAGGCCCTGCGGAACTGTTTAAGCTCCGTCAGGGCCCTGATCTCCTCTGGGAGCTCATTCCACCAGGTGGGGGCCAGAACAGAGAATGCTCTGGCCCTGGTCGAGGGCCTTGAAGGGCCTTATGACCCTTGAAGCTTTAAAAAAGTAACCTTGTTCCTGATTTTTTTGGGGGGAGTTGGTTAGAGGCATGCTTTGTGTGTTAACTGGTGGGGAATTTTTTTTTTGCTCTGCCTGGATGATTTAATGCATGTTTATTGCTCCAGGCAGTTTGCTTCAAAAAAAAAAAAAAGCCCCATCCCTGGGAGAAGAGGCGGGTGCAAGGGCAGGTGCTGGATGTGGAGGTAGCACTACTTTGCCTCCACAATGTTCCTTAGCATGTGGTTGCTGGGTGCTCTCCTCTTGCTCAGGCTACATGGCTGGGGAAATCCACTTGTGGATTCCCCAACTAGTGCTTTTAAATGAAGGATGTAGCTGCCGGTTTGCTGTTGGGCTGGATGCTGATGAGTCATGTAAAACGCCAAAAATATGGCATCAGCGAAAGTTAAGCCTTTCACATTATTTTCTGAGTGTGGAATGGCTCTTAAGTATTGTACTACAAATACTGTATGCATGTATTTTCTCCAAGGGAAAGTCCCTGTTAAATTCATGAAAGCAGTCCTCAAGGTAATGTCCAAGGTATACATTTCTTTTTTTTAAAGACAGTACATATTTTACTCCACAAACTGGCGCCTTACAAAATGTAACAACTCACAATAAGTTAAACTGATATTCCCAACAATTTGATTTCACATTAGCTCTGTAAGGATTTGCATTTTGACTGGAGATAACTGCACAAGATCAACCAGTAATCATTGCTGGAGCTGAGGTCTAACATTACAGCATATGGAGTGGACCAATTTTATTTGCTGAAGATGTGAGGTATTAGAATATGACAATTCCATTCACTCTCCCTGTTTCTAAAAGATACACTTTCAGTAGGCAGCATTACAGTATTTGTACAGGTATGTTGCGGGAGGAGAGACAAAAGCCCTTGACAATTATTCACAGAATGCTGAGTTTTTTAGCTTCTTGTTTGGAACCTACAAGAAGAAAAGCTAGGCAGGGTTCCCACACTTACTCCAAATCATTTGGGTCCAGCATAGCAATACTGAGATTTGAACCAGAGTTAAACTGAGTTCTAGTAGAAGATTCTGTCAGCATCACATGGTTGTCATATGTTTGTTTTGACACAAGTGGGAAGAACACTGGTGAGATGACACCAATTTAAACAGGAATGATACTGAGTACTAAAACAACATATTACTAATGGTGTTCCCCTTATACCAGTTTTTTACTGCATCGCATACTTGCACAGGGCAAGCCTATAGTGCAGTGCAGATACCACAGACAGGGACACCATAGCCTCATTAGAAATGGCAATGTGTAAAAAAATCTTTGGACTAATCAAAGGAGCTAACAGGTTTTGCTACATTACCTAGATGGTTAGGGTGGTAAGAAAATGCATTTGCCCAACTTCTATTTTTTAGGAATAACCTGCATCTTTAATACATTGATAAAGAAAGAAACATGAAATAGCTTCAGCAACAAATGTTCTTACAGTTGTGTAATATCTGGAGTAATTTTTGTACTTTGTATTCCTTGAATCAAACTAATGCAAATATTAGTTTTCTCCAGATTTGACCAAGATTTAACAGAGTAGCACGTCTCACAACTGTGGCTGTCCCTGTGTTATGAAGCTGTACATTCTACATAAAAGCAAGTTCTGCTTCCTAAATCCTATGACATCACAGAAGGGTATTCATAAGCCACGGTAAATGTCATTTGTAGCCCCCAATTTATTAGTGAAAAAAGTTTGTCCAAATAGGAGTCTTCCCTTCTATCAATTCCTTCGCATTTCACTCCTTTCCAAAGCAAGCCGCTGAAGATCCTTCCTAATGTCAGGGTGATCTTCTAGATCTTCATATAGGGACCTAACAATGTCTAGGTTTCTGTAATCTGCTGGTTTCACTAAGGTACGGATAACTTGAAGACATCTCTCTTTGAGAGTGAACACTGCACAGAGATGGAAAAATGAGTTAGTATCTTGCAGAAGATACACATCCTGAATACTTGTGTTAAAACAAATGCACAAGATAACATTTCTTTTAATATTGTGGCACTAAATAGGAAAAAAGCTAGTAAAATAGATCAGAATAGTTTATCGACTAAGTAGTTACACTGCTTTATTAAAATGCTTTTTAAAAGTAATAGCTATATAAAGAGATTTACCAGCCATCACCCTTGTTACAGAAGCAAAGCTTCCAGGATTTCAGTTTTATAGTGACAAGCAAAGGTCGTGAAGGAGGACCAAGCAGCTGTCCTACAAATTTCTTCAATTGAAGCCGTGGATCTCAACACTGCAGAAGTAGCCGCTGCCCTGCTAGAATAGGCTGTAATTTTACTGGGCTGTCTCAACCCTTGTGACTCATAAGCATGTCTAATACACAATCTAATCCAGTCTGCAATTGTGCACTTTGACACACTGTTTCCCAAGTTCATTGTCCCATGTGCCACAAATAATGCGCATGACAATCTGATACCCGTCTTTTTAGTGTTCAGACTCAAACCTTTGCTTCTCCCCTAATGTAAAAAAAAAACCCTAAAATGTCCTTACAAGTTGGCTTAAGTAGATCAATTTTAGACTTTCGTGCCCACTTTTAAAAGCCAGCCAGGTATAAATTTCCAGGGTTCCTGGTCGCCTAAGCCTGGAACACTACATCCACAAAATCTCTAGGGATATCTGACTGAACTAGAGTTTCCCACTCAATTGCCATGCCATCAATTTTAGCCATTGAGGACCTGGGTACCAAATCAGACCTTGACACAAAACATCCAAGGATCCTGCAACCTCAGTTGCACCAGATCCAAAAACCAAGGCCTTCTCGGCCAGTACAGCACAAACAGTATGAGATCCACTTGTGTTCTACACACTTTGGCCATTACCTTGCTCAGCAGTTGTGTTGGAGAGAAAGCATACAAGATCCCGGGTGGTCAGTCCTGGAGTAGCACATCCATTCCCTCTGCCTTTTTGTCCTTGAATCTGGACATGAGCTTGTCCATTTTCTGATTCTCAGCCACTGCAAACAGGTCCATCACAGGGTCTCTGAACTTTGAAAGACCATCCCATGGGGTCCACATCCTTTCAATTTAACCAGTCAGTTCTCATATTCTGTATTCCCTGAAGATGTTATGTTTTCAGGCCTAGCACATTGTGCTCTGTCTACTGAAAAATCTTTTATGTCTTTTTGTGCATTAACTCCCTGCTGATTTATGTGGGCCTTTGCTCTGACATTGTCTGTTCTTATCAAGACATATTTCTCCACACTAGGTCCTTGAATGCCACTAGCACTAACCTGATTGCTCTTGATTCTACAATGCTGTAAAGTCAACAGTCTTCTAACCATTTTCCCTGTGCCATTCGGTTGAGGCAGTGTGTCCCCCATCCTCAAAGACTCACATCCATTATAATAATCACTTGTTCTGGTTGAGCAAACAGTATCAATTGAGTTAGGTTCACCTTCGAGTACCACCAGACCCTTCTTTAATCTCTCTGGAATAGAGATCAGTTTGTGTCTCTTTTGGGCAATGTCTTTTTGTAGAGGGAACAATGTCCGTAGTGGTCTCAGATGGAACCTTGCCCAAGATACTGTTTTTGTCATGGCAACAAGAAGACCAAACAGTTGAGTCAGAAGCATCAGGTCAACTCAGCTTGTTTTCTTAACCTTCTGTACCAAGTCCTATACCTTTCATACTCTGTCTGGAGTTAGGTACACTTTTGATTGCATTGTATTTATCACTGTCCCCGAATGAATGAGCTCCTTGGATGGATTCACTTGGCTCTTCTAAAGATTTATTAAAAAAATTTTTTTTCCTGTGATAGATTCACAGTCATGGCCACACTGTCCTTTGTGCTCTGGAGGTCCTTTCTCCTCACCAAGATGTCATTGTGGTAAGGGTACACATGCACTCCTCTCTGAGTGTCACCACTAAGGTCGCAATTACCTTTGTGGATACCCTTGGTGATGAAAGCAGGCCAAAAGGTAAGGCTCTGTATTGGTAATGCCTGTCTCTAAAGGCAAACCAAGCTATTGTCTTGAGATTACATGGATCGGAATGTGTAGCTATGCTTCTTTTAAGCCCAGAGAAGCTATATAATCATTGCTTTGAACTGTAAGATGGAGTGACATGACTCCATCCTCAACCTCTGTTTCTTTACCCAAAGGCTGAGGTATTTGAAGTTCAAAATAGCCCTCCATTCCTCTGACCTCTTGGGTACTAGAAAAAGGATCAAATATACTACTTTAAATCTTTGTGCACTGGGAAACTCTTCTCTGGCAACTATGCCCCCCCCCCCGAAAACCTTCATAGAAAACCACAATAATAATTATTGGATCATTTCCTGAACTAGAAGTGCTTTGGTTGAGATCTTGGATACCAGAGACTAAACAAAACCGTGAGTGTGTTTGTGTGTGTGTGTGTGTGGGGGGGGGGGAACAACTGTAAATTCTATAAAACTTGAGGTAAAAGGCTCTTCTTTTCTTATGTTTCCATGAGCACCTTGTCTAGAGTTCCTTTTCCAAAGAGTAGTCTATCTGAAAACCTTTCCATAGCCAAGTGGGACATTGAGAGGTTTGTCTAGCCAATGTTTTGTCTAGCCACAATATTTGCTGCTTGTACTATGGCAGAAAACTATAGTGAATCTTGGGATGTGTCTTCTACAAACTGAGAAGTTCTTTTGATTTTTAATAGACAGCATCTTAACGCTAAGAGATCCAGCTCAGGATCTTGTATCAGGTCATCTGTCCAGAGTACTGCTGCCCTAGCAAAATTGGAAAACAGCACCAGCCCTAATGGCTAACAATTTTTTCCTGTCAACAGGATCCTTCAAAACATTATCTCCATCCTTTGACAGCACTGCCGCAGAAAGCATGGCCACCACAGGTGCATCAACCAATGGTATTTTTAAGTCCTCCATGGCGTCCTCAGACATTATAAAAAACCTTTTCGCAACTGAGTGCATGGACATTCCACCCCCTGGTACTCCCCATCCAGCTCTCATCACATCCTCAAATGATTGTCAAAGGGGCAGATTGTAAACCTTTTAAATGTTTTTAATAACCTCTAACATCTAGGTTGGATGATCTCTTCGGCTTGTCAGAGACAGAACTTGTCACAGTTTGAGCCTCATAGTTATGACTTGTGACTTTTTAAAAAGTTTCTGAAAATGTTCTACTTGAAAAAGCCTGGTAGAAGCCTCCTTAGTATCGGATTCCTCATTGGACCAGTCTCCATCAGAGGTATTGAAATGGCCACTGATTAAGTCTTGTCCCTCTCAACATCAGATTGCTGTAAGTATTCTCTAGACCACTGGTCCCCAATCTCCGGTACGGGGACTGGTACCAGTCCGTGGATCAGTCAGTATCGGGCCGTGGCTCCTCCTAGTCCTCCTCCCTGGCTGCTGCCCTGCCACTCTGCCGCCGGCTCCCCTTTGGTGCTCTCCAGCGGCCACCATGGCTGGTGCTCCCTCTCAGCGTGGCACTGTGCAGCTGCTGCACAGGAAGTCAGGGGCACCGGCGGGAAAGCAAGCGGAACAGGGGCTTAGGCAGCGGCAACATCCCTCGGCAAAAGACTACCTCCCCCGGTCCTCAGTAAAACTGTCAAGCGTTGACCGGTCCCCGGTGATAAAAAGGTTGGGGACCACTGCTCTAGACTATATCTAGATCTCTGCCTCTTTTCCCTTTGGAAGGATCGCTTCCTTTTTCTATGACTTCTACTCTCCCTGGCTGAGGAAGAGTCAGAGTCCTCACTGGATAGTGAGGACTTGCCACTTGGGAGACTAGTCAGGGCTGATTATTTCCACCTTGCACATTAGGAGTAGTCCACGGTAATAACTTGCCAGCGGTAGCCTGAGGGATCCAGATCTGTTGCCACTGCTGATTTCCTCACTCTACCATAGAGGGCCCTGAACATGGTGGGAAATAATGGCTGGCTCATTTTGCAGGCCGCAGCCACATCCTCCGCACGGGGCAATGGGGCTTGAATGAAGAAGCGCCCTGCTGCACCACCTCCCAGCCTGCCAATCACTCCCATCCTCACCACATTACCAGGCTGCGCCTCTGAAATTGTTGCTCCTACTTGAATGTCTCTGGCACTCTCTGCAGTGTGGGATATATTCTTTCCAGGAGCATTGCACCTCTCTGAGAGAGAAGGGACAGTTGCCTCAGATGGGGCAATTTCTTCCCGTCCCCATTCCTGCAGAATGGGGAGTGGGTGGGAATATGCTGCTTTCAATGCAGCCCATGGGACCGGTGAAGCAGCTGGACATTCAGGGCACACTGCTTTCAGTGCCTTAGGCTGCATCTGGACAGCTTGCAACTTCACTATCTCCAGCCTCTCAGATTACTCTGGCTGTTTCTCTTTTGTCTTCTCCTTCTTCATTCAGGCTGGACACTTTTTATTTGATGGGGACACTTCTGTTTTAAACACCAATAGTCCTACCATTCTGCAGAGCCATGAAGCTTAGCTACAATGGTCCTGCTGGAGTTGCAGGGCTATCAGGACTGGAGAGGCTAGCCTACCACAATCCTGGTAAAGCATACTAATGTGCATAGCCCTGCCTAGAGCAAGTGGAGATGCAACCTAACCAGTCTTGAAGGACTTCACCCACTGAAGGAGAACCTTTTATATACTTTTTCACACTATAAAGGGATAAATGTATTAATCTGGTCCATCCTGGAATATGCACCAATCACTTACCTGGCAATGTAATGTTTGCAAATATAGGCTGTCCATTCATATTGCGAGTGGCCACAAAAAGCTCTGCCTTATTGGCCAGCAGACGATCATCTGTCCCCGCATCTCTGAACAACCAGAGATGTTCTAAAAACAAAATAAAACCAAAATAATAAAATGGCAGCTAATAATTATTGTGAACTGAACATGCAATTATTAAAAAGAGTACACACACACACACATACACACAAAATACCACAGGTTAGTTTATTATTTTGCTGGCTGCTGCACTGACTCTAGAATACACACAATCAGGTGACTGCATCCCCACTGCAAAGGCATACATTATCCCCCCCCCCCATCAGAACTGCAAAGCTTGAAATAGAAAAATCAAACATCATGTTTGATGTATGTTGTAAACAACAACATCTATGTTGTAAGCAGACTTTTGTATTAAGAAATCAAAATAGAATGTGCAGGTAAAAAAAATCTCTCATAAAAATACCAAACCAACAAACACAGAACAGTTTAAGAACCACCTCTGATCATCGACCTTCTTCCTCACTACATGTCCTCAAGCAGAGGAGTGCCCTCTGCCATGTATGAGTACCTTTCCTGGTTAGAATTCCTCCATGGCCCATAGGCACACTGTCTGGTCTCTGTGAAAGTTTATACATGGATCAAATTACTGTAATATTTTTCCAGGTCTGAAAGGTCCAAACACCACAGTACTGGCAAACTCAAATCTTTAAACACAGGTCTGCCCCATGGCCGTGAAAAGCAAGGGATATGAAATGGTCAGAAGTTCATGTTAGTGGAAATACTAAATCTTCCTCAGCAACCCTCATCCACATGCTCTGAATGTTTACAAGGCAGACCTGCTTTTGAAAACCAGTGTCTGCTGCCATCATCATGTAGTTTGGGTCCAGGATGCAACAGAAGCTCAATGTAGCTGTTTGACAGAGAAAGAAAGGCACTCAATACATGTTCAGAGATACATATTTCCTGTGTTATGCTGAGCCTAGCCCTACTAAAGCCATAGCTTAAATGATGCCATAGATCTAGCCTGCAACTTTTGCTGGAGTGGCTACTAGTGAACAGCCATATTCAGGAAGCTGATCCTTCCTTATCACCAACATAGTCTTTACTATAAAGCGGATGGCCAGCTGCAACAGATGTCCTCAGCTCCCCATCGGGGCTCCCTGTCATTCACAAAGCCATAACAGTGGTGTGTGGGGTGAGGGATGTCCAGAAATTCACTACTGTGTTAGCAGAGACCTTTCCCAAGCAGAAATTCAACAGCCACCACAATCTTACCATGGCAAAAAGCTTCGCCTGTTCGAATTTTTGTAACTCATGCACGGGAACCTTGGCAGATTGGTGACAGCTCTACCGCCCGCGCGGGAAACCTGCCCACCGAGGCAAAAAGGAAATTATGACCCGTTTGTAGCGCCCCCCCCCCCCCAGCGTCCTCCGCCAGTGGGTTCCTCGTACCTACCCAGGTAGCTCTGCATGCGGCGCCCCGTGCCCGGCTGCAGGTTCGGATAGGGGCGCGGTTTCCCCTCGAAGTCCAGCCAGACGGGGCTCACCAGACGAGGGCTGCGGTTGCAGAAAATGACCTGACAAGGCTCTCGCGTGTTTACCGAGCGCAGACGCCGCAAGGCTCCCCGGCCGGCCTCCTCCTCTTCTTCTCCGGGTTCCTGCGGCATCTCGGCGGAGGTCGGCGCCGGGGGGGGGGGGGGGAAGAGAAGGGAACAACCCAGTCCCCCGAGCAGCCACACGAGAAAACCTACAAACTTGTATCCGCACAGCCAGCCATTACTTTGCGGGGAGACGCACAACCCATCACGCACGCGCTCCTCCTGGCGGCCATTGTTATGTGGGGATCATGAAGAGCTGCTTTTCTGCGTCTGCGCAGTTCGGATGCTTGTTGAAGACTAGGGATGTAGCGACGGTGACAATCAAACGCCGGGAGGGGGGGAGGGGGCGGCAGTGAAGCGGAGATGCTGCCGGATGCGTGTTGCCGTTTCCTACGCGATAGTAATTCAGGCAGCCCTTTAGCTATTACACAACACTCAAAACAATGGCTTGCCCTGGACTCAACAAGGGCATCGATTTTTTAATCTCACTATGCATGCTAACCTCATTCAACTCTTATATCCACATTCCTTACAATCCCCTCTTCTTTTTAATTGGTTTTATTTGGGACAATGTAACTGTAATGTGATGTTAGTGATATGTAATTTTGTATCTAACTCTAGAGCAGGGGTAGTCAAACTGCGGCCCTCCAGGTGTCCATGGACTACAATTCCCAGGAGCCCCTGCCAGCATGGAATTGTAGTCCATGGACATCTGGAGGGCCGCAGTTTGACTACCCCTGCTCTAGAGTCTCAGGACAAGATAACTTGCCAGCACAGCTTGTCCCTTATAGGGATGCTTACACGCTTTGGTGGACGCTGGTCACTTTTAATTATTTTTCACAACTAGGAAAGTGTCTATTAATTACTAACATGGACAGTTTTATTTTTCAGTGCTTTTGTGAACTGCAACTGAACTCAAAAGAACTGATTAGCTGTTTTAGCAAATAATTATATGGCATAATATGGCATAATTTGGATACTATGACACAGTTTGCTTATTTCCTACTGATTTACTTTTTCTATATATCTGTACTGATTCTTGTTCCATTTTGTCTGAGGAAGGGTGCCTGCACACGACAGCTCACACTTTGAATAAATCTTTGTTGGTCTTAAAGATGCTAGTGGACTCAGTTTTTGTTGTGCTACTTCAGGCTACCCACTTGAAACATTCCTTGTGAGGCATAGTCCTTTATCAGACAAAACATGCCCTGCTCGCATGTATGACACGTGATTCCATTTTTAAAAAATTCAGTCACTATAGCGTATTTGACACAATGTATGGGCATTAGACTCTTGTTTACATGTGGTATGAACACCTAAGTTAAAAAAAAACAAGGATAGATAGTTCACTTTTTCTTTTTGCCTTGGGCTTTGCAGTGTGTTTGTGTGTGAATTGTGTTGTACTGTTGTAGTTTGCTGGATTTGGTCAAATATCTGGATGTATTGGTAGAATCTTATGATTGTCAGATATGCTGTTTTTATTTCCATTATCGCCAGCCTTGAGTTCTTGCTTGGATTAAGGTGAAGTTTAAAAAGTACTAAACGTGTACTAAGCAAATACATATGAAAACAAAGGGATTACTTAATTTATGCAATCTTAATGAATGCCAATACAAATGCAAGATAATCCTTGGTAGAGACTTTATTACATACAAGTAAAATTATAAACTTAAATGTTCAATACAACAGCAAAAACAGAAGTCTACTAACACCAAAACAATACTCAATAGGCAAAAGCTGGCAACTTGGAATGGGGATGACAAAAGTGCTTTACAAAGTTGTCAAGAGAACCAATACCATCTTTTTATTAACTAGAAGAATGCTGGTGTGCTTGCTCTCCTACAAAGTTCCTCATTGAGTAGTCTTTCAGGTCTCCGTGATCATCCACAACTGATCATACAACTCCTGAATTCCTTAAAGAAAGCCTTTAAAAAATTCAAACCAAGTAAACTTTCCCCACATTTTATATGGACTGAAAGACTGTTTTTTTTTTTAATGGAATAGCAATGCATACACCATTTTCTTTAAAACTCTTCCACCTGTCTGTTTGTTGTTCTTTTCAAGCTGGTGGGAAAAGGCTCCCAAATTTGACAAACCAGTTACAATACATGCATTATCAAACCATGCACAGATCTTTTTCATAGGATTGTGCCTAAGAGCCACTGCACGTTCCTGCTGTCCAACTTGACATTCTATTTTTTGTAAGCAGGTAGCACAGCTATTTGTCTTTATGAACTAAAATTCAACAGACGATAAATATTCTGGTCTGAATCAATCCTGTGACCAAAAGCAAAACCAGCAAATGTGAAAAGAACTACAGTGTTTTTTCAAGTCTTATTCTAAATCAGAACAATGACTACAGACGATAGGGCTGATAGAACATATACTCAGCCCTATGAACAGTAGCAATATACATGGCACAAACAAAGTAAACATAAAATAAACAGGGACTTATTTGAGGTAGCAGGTAAGAACATAGGTGGCACTAGTGAGCTTCTAGCCATGAACAGTCACAATGTTGCCTTGTTGCCCATTGCCACAATGTTAAAAAAACCAAAACAGTGCTTTCTCATTTGGCAAAATGTTTTCATTCAAGGAACCCTTGTGATATCCCCACATGGCTATAATTCAAGGAAACAGTCTTCAGGAACTTGAAACAACAATACCCGCAGAACAGTTACGCCTTCTGCAATGGGGGTGGGAGGAAATACAGTCAGCCTTGCTTTTTCTCAGAACAGGTAACTTCCCTGTGACTATGAAAAGAAGTTTATATTTGCACCCATGCTGAAATAAGAGTCTGATTTACAGGCAAAGAAATGGATTACTGGTTTCGCCTTTTTACTTAACCCATAGAGTCCTTTAAGAAATTCTGGGTACAATGTTTCCCCTCCATCCCATCCCAATGGATCCTTGAATCACTGTGGTTGCTTGCTCACTTGTATCTTCTGCTCATTCAAGAGTAAAACTTCAGGCAGTCATGTTGCAAAGAGCCTTCAGAGACTCAGAAGGACGTGGGAAGTTATCACTTTGATTTTGCCTCTTCAGTTTTTTCTGCATTGCGTTTCAGAAGAAACACAGCAGCATGGAGTCCCCCAACATTCACCCAAATTGTGTGAGACTTTCGCCATATGTGTCCCAGTTTGGACAAGGCCTGTAATATAAAATAATGCAACAGTGTCTAGCAGACATCAAGGTTACAGAAGTTTTCTATTTTAAACTGCAGTAGTAAATGTGACTGAATCTCAACCTTATTTCAAGCACTTAACTGAAACTTGTTGTTTTCCTACCATGATCAAATATAAGGTCATCCAGAAAGCCATTCACATTGTGCCCCATTTTCTTTAGAAAATCCCCTTTATCTTCAGCTTTGAAATAAATCACAGGCTGCAGCACATTTAAGACAGCAGCTGGATATTAAAAATGGGAATGCCAAGGGCACTACAGTTTAGTGATCAACACTCCCCTTTGCCACCCTCCCATAAATCCTCATTTATGTTGGGAATATTTCTTGCCACACATTTGTTCTGAACAGGATGAAACCTTTTCCACCATCAAATGTCAGTGGTACAGTGCAAAATCATTACAATGAGCACCTGAGGACAGCCTGCTGCTACCTACCTTGGCAAAACATTTCCTATCTTGAGTCAGCAACACAGCTCTGCCAGTTTTTGGCTTGCAGATCCGACCCATCTCCATTAGGCAGGCCGGGTAGAGATCCCAATTTTTCTTCTTAGACCCAATTCTACAGTGGAATTGAGAAACAGCAGCAAGTGAACGGAGTTCACGTTCAGTATTTTTCACCATTGCAAGCCTATTTCTTTCTGCAGTCATATACAGCAATATAACCACCCTTGCTTTTTCTCAGAAAGGGTCATCTATGAAAATGAGTTTACATTTGCACCCAGCTGAAACATGTCTGATTTACAGGCAAAGAAAGATATATATCTCAGCCTTCTCGGCATGTTTAGGCAGCTAATGACCCACAGCAAACATTAACACAATCATACTTATTAATTCTTCGAATAATGTGGAGATCCTGATAAATTCTCATACTCGTGACTGCAAAGCACACTCTAAGAGCCACACAGTTTTTAAGAAGTCCAGAAAAGGGAACAGTGATTTCTATAATCTGAGACAGCATACATCCAGCCTATGGCCCTCAAAGCCTCCAGTCTTACATATATATTCATTCCACACACACCTGTAATGAAAATCATCCCTACTTTTCAATCCTCCCACCTTGTGTTTAAAAAGCTGTCTGAATTTGGGGGGGGGGGGATGACAACACATTAACTATGCAAGCTTGCACGCTGAGCGTAATTAAACAATACAACAACTCGCTTGGATGATTATACAAAACGCACAAGACCTAGACATAACAAGAGCTACATATATGTTGAAGTTCATAGAGCACATTTGAAGACTCATGGCTATATTGAACAGGTTTTAAAAACTTGATAACTTTAAATTAGAGAGCAAACGTAAATGACACAAATGTTCAATGAATCCTTACCTCTTTCCAAATGGCATATCTGTCACAATGACATCCACAGAGCCAGTTCTTAGTGGTAGACCGCAGATATCCCACTGTATATTATCTATGGGTTTGTTACCAGATAAGCTATTACGAATTAAAAACAAAAATCAGATTAAAAGTTACCATTTTAGAAAAAAGCTTCTTAAATCAAAATACTTGTCATATTTTTGTTATAGGAAACATTGGTAGAAAAGTATATGGACAAAAACAGCAGTTTATTTATATTTTTCATGCCGTATACAAAGGCTCGAAATTACAAACACATGTATCAAAAGGAAATAAAATTACAGTACAGAACAAAGGAAACAAACACAAACCAAACAGGCCAAGAAATTCAATACCTCCCAACCAACAAAAGTATCAATACCCATTGAAGACTCTTTGGAACAATAATGCTTTGCATTGCATTTACAAACAAGCCAGGGACAGCATCATTCCTCATCTCCTCTGGGAGGACATTCCATAGAAATGATTTAAAAAACCACTTGTGATTGAGCTGCGACTGAGCTGAGTACAGGAGGCATTGCTGGGAAAATCTGAACAAATACAATGTGGAAATAAACACTGCTCTGTATTTTCCTTGTTACCTTTCTTTGCTTTGAATTTGCTTCAGCAAAGAGGAGATATTATTTGCTGTTCTCTTCACAGCCTGTGGATTGTTATCCCCAGCAATGTGAAAGCAATTAGGCCATTCAGCAGCCCCCTAGCAATGAGAAAAACAGTGAACTTAGATTGTTTCATTGCTATTAATTTTCAATCTAAGATGGAAATTAGTACTACTTGTTTATATTGGCATTACATGGGAGGGGAGATGGAGAGGGGGAAAAAAGAGGATCAATCCTAAGTATCACTAGCTATACTACTTCAGCTTTCAAAATGCAACAGTACCTCTATTGGTATGGCACCTGTTCCACACATTGGATCAATTATTATATCAGCTGGCTGAGGATCACAAAGCCTAAAAACAAATCAAATCAAGGAAAATTAGTGTTGAAAAAGAAAACTTACCTATGTCTGTATAATAAATGAAACCAAAACAATTCAAATAGTGCCATGTCTTAAAAAAAACAAGATTTTAAAACCACCATATTTGAATTTCAGTGCCACCACTATTCCTGTGCAACTCAACAGCAGTGATATTGAGATCTCTTCAAAAGTATGTTTGACTTAATAAAGCACTTTTAATAAGCAGAAGAAATTATTACGACAACTTTATAATGAACATCCTATAGATTATGTTCTTCTCTAACTAAATCCCACAATTTTTTTTTTCTTGAATTTAAGATGAGAAGGAATTCCACACTGTGCAATGCACTGGAGCACACCCAGGCTGCAATCCAGACCCCAAAGAGTAAAATAGAAATTATTTCTAGCAGACTGCTTAAGACGGAACTTAACTCTGGTAGACTTGCCCAGTTCAAGACACATTGACAGGATCTTCAAATAAGCAGTGTTTGGCATCAAGCAGCAGAACATACACAAATACATTTAAAGTACACTGTATATTTAAGAGACCTCCATCTGTTATGACTCCTAAATAATTCTTGATATTTACCTGAGCATACCATAAGCTAGAGTAGAACGAAGGGTTGTGGGACCAAAATGTGTAATATTTCTTCTATGAAGACTCTCCTCTGTTAAGGCAATTCCCACTACAACTTCATTGTTGTGAATGTTCAGAAGGACCTGTATGGAAATTCACAGAACAATTAAGGCATACTTCACCATAAGCACAGGAGTACCTACAAGCAGGAATTCCCAGTTTATCTCCTTCAGCTTAAGCCCTCTTCCTTAATTCAAAAAATGAAATCTTGTCTTTCAGGTACTCTTGAATACTGGCAGGGATCTAGCTGATCCACCAACTTTCATTTCTAAATTGTCCATGCCTGTTCCTTGTGACATCTGTATGATAGCTAACCTAGAAGACCCAATAAACCTGGCCCCACTACAGATTCTCATCTATCTTCCTATGTATTCAAAAGAAAATCAGGATTCGATGCCTGAAAATCCTTAGCTAAAATGAAGAAGCCACTGCTCAAACGCCATCATTTTATCCTGTGAAATAAGCTGAAGGTAGAATAGAACCAACATCTATTCTTGTTGGGCGAATGCCCAGTTGTTTATTTTTATTTATTATTAAGTTTATACCCTGCCCCTCTCGAAAAGTCGTCTCAGGGCGGCTTACACATAAGGCAAACAGCCTTTACAATAATAAATACAATAAAAACACTAAAACACCAATCCACAAATCCTGTAATACAGTGGTCCCCAACCTTTTTATCACCGGGGACTGGTCAACGCTTGATAATTTTACTGAGGCCTGGGTGGGGTAGTCTTCTGCCAAGGGACGTCGCTGTTGCCGCATGAGCCCCTGCTCCACTTGCTTTCCCGCTCGCACCCCTGACTTCCCGCTGCCCACTGGGGGGTGCGGCCAGCATCAGCTACGCAATGCCATGCTGAGGGGGAGCCCCAGTCATGGCGGCTGCTGGAGAGCACCAAAGGTGACCTGGTGGCAGAGTGGCAGGGCAGACTCTGAGGCAGCAGCTAGGGAGGAGGACGAGGAGTAGCCGTGGCCCGGTACCAACTGATCTACAGACCAGTACTAGTCCCCGGAGCGGGTGGCCTCAGCAGTTTTTCAGTAATAGAGTGTTTGGAAAGATTCAAGTCTATAATGTCATCATATCCCCCCCCTCCCCACCAAAAAATACAGTTGTATTGTACCTCCACATCAAAATTGGTCATATCTGCTTTCCACTGGAAAAAATCTTGCACAGCTCCTCCAAAATCTCTTGCTGCCTCATTCGATGTAAAGCTGTGATTTTCACCAGCTCTGTTGCATGTCACCCGGAACTTTAGCACCTGACTTCCCCTAGCACTCTTCTTGCAGTCACCAGATGCATTTTCATCATTGAATGCTCGCCCTTCTTTAAAATCATTCTTATTAAGCTGTGCCATTTCATCTGTTTTTTGTGGATCCTGAATTTCAGCAGACACCATGCCTGAAATATTTTGCAGAGGCTCATTGAAACCTTTCACAGTTTGCTCTCCTTTCATGTCACCTTCCAGTTTCTGTTTATTTGCATTACTCTGTTGATTGTCTTTTTTCTGTCTTGTTTTCTTTTTCTTAAGGTTTGTATTTAGTTTCCATACTTGCAAAGGGTCACTCCAAGGCAGTTTCTTAGCTAGATCTTCTAAATCCTTTAGAGTTTCCTCCTGTAACAGGTCAGAATAATAAGCTTCCCATAAAACAAGTATTTAGCCATTCATAATTTTTGTTAATTTACTGAAGAGCCGTTTTTGTACTCCCTTTTTACGACCCAAAGGAGTCTCAAAGCGGCTTACAATCGCCTACCCTTCCTCTCCTCACAAAAGACCCCCCCCCCCCGTGAGATAGGTGCAGCTGAGAGAGCTGTGACTGGCCCAAGGTCACTCAGCTGGCAGCATGAGAAGGTTTGGGGAATCAAACCTGGTTTTCCACATCAGAGGCCACCACTCCTAACCACTACACCAAACTGGCTCTCAAGAGAAGAGAAAAAGAACAATATTACCAGTTAAATAACATTCCATTTAACTATTATTAAAGGGATACATGTGTCTCCAAGCAACTGATAACTCTAAATGTTACTGAAGTTTCCAAAAGATTACAAAGCACCTTGTCATATGGAGGGCATGTAGCAAGGAAAAAGAATCTTGTGGATTTCTCTGCGATATGGATTGATATATTGTGACAGAAACTTTCATAGGCAAAATATCAACATTTCCAAATGCATGAAGAGGGTAAAGTGGTAGGCATGTGTACATGGTTTTATAAAGTATTATTATTGAAATGAAATATCTGACCATAAACAGAGTTAATACGGAAATATAACAGGACTTATCAAATATGAACGTGAAAGTTATTACAGCACAAAAGATAAGTGCAGCAAAAACAAATAACCTTTTTGCAATAAAATAATAATCCATCATTCAAATGCTGAGATGGAGTTCAATCTACAAGAAACTTTTCAGCACTGATAATTCTAGAAGAAATGACATTTTAAGATAGACATAATAAAGAACTCCCACTTTCAATATGTCAAACTCCCTGGTTTCCCTTTTAAAAAAAAGGAAATGATGTTCCAATGCTAGAATTTCCTTTACTGCTATTTTTCTAATTTAAAGAAAATACTTCATTCAAGTTTCAGGAAAAAAAATATAACTTACCTTTATTTCTTTGAACTGATAATCTTTGAACTCCTGAACTACAACAAATAAATTGTCCAGTGATCTTAACTGGTGTACCTAAATGAAATTAGAAACACTTTAAAAAGGGTTTTTTTTCTTCTATTGAAAACTTAGTACTGTTTTAAAAGTACTTTCTTCAAACTTCTGCCACACCTGAGCATAATTTTTTTAATGCAACTCTTTGATCCCATTCTGAAAATACTGTTTGCATATCTTTAAACAGCCCGTGGCGCCACGGACTAAATAATTTGTTAAGCCCCCTAGAGGTGGGCTTTGTCCGTGATGAGGAAGGGTCCGGGTTGGACCCTTCCTCACGACAGACAATCGGAGGGACCAATCGGCAGGCGCAAAGCGCCTGCCGATTGGTCCCTCCGATTCCCAGGCTGAGCAACTGCGAGCCGCGCACAGCGCGGCTCGCAGTTGCTCCCGGACTGACGCGGTGAGAGGCGTGAAGCGCCTCTCGCCGCGTCAGACCGCCGCCCGAGGGAACCCCCAGCAGTCGCGCGAAGCGCGGCTGCTGGGGGTTCCCTCCCTGCCGGACTCACGCGCCTTTCAAAACCCCTTTTTATAAAGGGGCTTTGAAACTAGTATATACATAAACAGACACATCTTCCTAATCAAGCATGAATTAGTGCTGAGAAGACATTATAAAACCAAACCATTTGATTGCATTCTCCCATCCCCACTCTCTCCAATAATATGATTTACATTACTAACAGCTATCTTGTTCAAAAGACCTGTGAGAATCCAGGGGGTCTGCAACTGCTTGGTTCTCCCAGCCTACCTCTGCGGCTCCCATCAAAACCCCAGGGACAGCGAAGTCCTGAAGTGTACAGGGGAAGAGGTTTAAGCCCACCTTGTTCATCTTCCTCTCTTCTCAAGTATCTTCTCCACAACCTGGAGAAAACCTGGAGTCTCCTCCTGGCCTGCCACCTGGCCCCTTATATGGGCCAGGCTTAATTGTGCACATGCCCAAACAGATAGCTTGGCCAGCTTGGTCCTGGTACAGCTTGCATCTTCTTCAGTGATGCATGGGAGCCATATATTGTGTGGCCCAGCAGTGTCACACCTCCTGCCATTGGGGCAGACATAGAAGCAGTTCACAGTCCAATGTCCAGGACTCGGGTCATGGCCTCGTGTTGCAGCCTGAGTGAATTTGGGAAGACCAGCCTTGGACAAGAATACACTTTAAAAATACCTAGGTTACAGTTCTGCCATAAGTTACAATCAAGCACATTCATAAGCATGTAATTGAGAATACTGAAAGGATATAAATTACAGAAGATAAAATATTAGCCAAATTATATTTGCAAACCTGTGGAAGACTGACTGCGGGAATTTCAAAATAGATTTTTCCTCGATCCTTGCTAATTCTAGACTGGGACCCTAGTTTCTCTTGCACTTCATCTGCAGCAGTCAGCTCAAAGCCAGTTGGTACAGTAGCTCCAATGGTGACCACAATATTTTCATAGCCTGCATATGGATTGGCTTCCTTGTCCTCCCCAAGCTGTTTACATCTAGCACCAATGTTCATTTCAGAGAATGCATCTACAGTCTTTTCAACTTCAGACATACTGGCAACACGTAGAGCCTCCACACTGGCTGATTATGTCTCTGGCACTCCTGTGAAAAAAACACAGAAAACATTTCAAACAAATCACTTGTTGAGGGTTCTGAAAAGAGATCAAGCTAAGACCCCCACAACTGCACATTTGTATGCTCAGACTGATTTTATGCAGCCCTACTGATTCTGGTGGCGGTGGGGAGGAGGGTTTACTCCTAAGCGTCCATAGAACTACAGCCTCGGAAATAGCTGCAAACAATCTCTCCCCTCTCCTATCATTACTCTGAACACAAAAAAGGGATTTGCAGAGTACTTCAAAGACTTTGTGGACACAGTGGGAAACAGTCCTGAAGTAACTGCCCTTTTTAGTTCAACTATATTATCACATGAAAAGGGCAAGGAAAGGAACAGGTGGGGCACCAGTTTACCTTTTCACTAATACATAAATACAACTAAAGGCTTTTTAAATAAAGCAAATTATCAATGCTACCAGATCCAGGCAATGGACAACATTTAACAACTTTAATCAACATTAACAGACACTGAAATGGGCAGTCATCCCCCCCCCAAAAAATGAGCAGCTGCCCTAAGAAAACAGGTATTATAACAAAAAGTAACAAAAAAAAACACTATCCCCAAACGTCTTTAGAAACCTTTCTACAAAGCCCAGTATCAAAAATCAAGTCAACCTCATATACAAAGAGAGACAGCGAGAGAGAAAGAAAGAAATTGCTACCAAAGGAGTCGTAAAGCCTCCAAAGCCGGCGTTTTAAAACACCTCCTGGAAATCCTTTCCACTTTCCAGGCGAGGCTACTCTTTGGCTTTACAGGAGAACCGTGGCAGAAGCGGATCAAGGGAAGAATACCGGATCGCAGTACCTGTTCTCCAGAGCCCGCTTGGCGTCGCGGTCCGCCCGTCTACTAGTCGGCGAAATAAGTCGTTGGAGACCGTTGGGGGTGGGGGGGGAGAGGGTCACGGGGCTGGCGACGGTTCCCTCCGTTAGTCGACCGAACGAAACTCCCCAGCACGCGAGACATCGAGGGATTCTGTTTCCGTTAAAGGTAACGTCGCCAACGAACACTTCCGGGCGAATGAAATGAATGAGGGGAGGGAGCTTTCCTTCCCCTCCCACCTAGCAGCGCAGGGATGGCTCTTGTCTGCCACCTGGAGGCCGGCTTGTGCTTTGCGGGTTTTTCCGCCCTGTGTTGCTATGGGAACTAGAGCATTTGCCCCGGACCTCCTGGCCTAGGCCGGAGCCAGCTGGCATGCTCGCCGCCTTTAATGAACGAGGTGTTTATCCCGTTCATTCTCCGAACGGCCTTTGGGTCCTCTCCCTTCACTCCTGTGTTACAATTAGATTTAGATGCTTGGAAGAGCCTTTTGCTGAGGCTTCAACATCGTGTTGCCATAGGATTTTACTGGGGAAGGGGCCTAGAGCTGTGTGTTTTCTAGACCATGACCCATAACCATTCTTAAGAATACGCGCATACATTTCCATTGAAATCCGTGAGGTTTGCTTCAAAGAGTCACAGAAAAGATAACATATGTATATATACACACATTTCAAAGTTAATAGACCAGCAGTCCTTTTTGCTATTATATGTAGTTGATTTTCTGCATGATGCTCCTCTACCAGAAGCGACTAAAACCGACAATACAAGTTAAAGGTCCCAGGGAGAGTCTTTCTTATGAGATGGTTTGAGGACCGTACAGTTGACAGGGAGCCACATGGGTAGAGCTGTGCTCTGCATATTAAAAAAAAATGTTGCCAGGATCTTAAAACAGTGCAAAGAGTATGTCTCTGTGTTAGAAAGGAAGTGTTTAAGACACCAGACCATCACAGTGTCTTGTCAACTAGTCTGCATATACAATATTATCCTTCAGGATAATCAATCCAGAATTCTGCTTCCCTGTTCATTCAATAAAATGGTTTATAGCTAATACTTCATATAGACAGCTAGCCTAAATGCCATTGTTTCCCATCCTGTGATGTACATCTGTCTCCCTTTAGATAGAGAGACAATAAGGGAATATGCTAGTTTCTACAAGGAACTAGTAACTACAAGGAAATTATTTCTTGAGACTTTAGGAGGCAGAACAGCTGTCCAGGGCTAGGATGAAAGATATTTGGCTGCTTATCACTTCCCCAGTGCTAGTCAATTTCATATTTTAATGGTGAAGTCCCAATATCTTTGGATACTTAAATCTAGTGAATGGAGTTGTGAGCAGGCAAGACAGATAGTTTCATGTTCCCTTTTTTGCCCCAGGCACCGACAGGGCCTAGTTGGGCCTGGGCTGTCAGGAAGGGAAGGGTTGGGCCACCCTGCCCCAGATCCTCCCTACACACAGCCATTGTCCTGGAAAGGACAAAGCCCCAGGCAGCTCCACCGTACTGCGCAGCATTGCAGAACCACCTCAGGCATTTGTTTTGTTTAGGAATGTGGTATAGCGTCCAAATGCAATCCTGCATTTGGAAGCAACAACAACAAAACGGGCTCCTGCCACCCCGCCACTGCAGTGGCTCCCATACAGGAGCACAAATCCAGGGAAGATGGGGAGCAACGGCCAAAATGCTCTCCCATGTGGGAGCAGGAAGACTTGAGGCAACCTGTCATGGCTCAAACACCCAGCAGAAGCCCGGCATGCCAGCCTGGATATAGAAAAGGTCTTGGATGACTTGATGCCATCTGACTTGCATGACTCAAGTTGGCCTGGTTGCTTGTTGCTGTTCCACAGCAGCCACCCTATGAAAGCTCATGTGGTGTAGTAGAGCAGGGTCTGTCAACGCTAAGGGGAATTGATCTCTGTAGATGGGAGATCTGTTGTGATTCTGGGAGCTCTCCAGCCCCAACCTGGAGGTTGGCAACCTTGGAATGAAAGAAGGGAAATGGGTGAGACTATGGAAAATGAAAAGAGGAAACAGTCAGTGAAAGAGAAATGAGATGCCTCCCACAAGTACTTGTGGGTTCCTCCTTGTAGAGTTATATTTGGAGAAGTGGGAAACCACTGCCTGAAGGGGTAGTTAAATTGTATTAAAAAGTAACTCAACTTCAGTCAGTTTTATCAAGTCAGTCTTCCCCAGTATAGTTTAACTTGTCTTCTCATAGTATTGGGGGCTTGATCACTGTGGATCAATCTACTCTTCCTGACAATAAGAGTAGCAGTGTAGCTTAATAATTATAATGACTACTTGGTGGGCCTTGAGTATCAGGAAATGCTTTTGTTCAGATACCCACCGGAGCTTGGAAGGGATACCATGCTGAAGGGGAAGGGCAGGTATGTGTCTGTGCAAAAAAAGAAAGGGCAGTTTTAGATACTGAAAGGGACAGCAGGAAGAAAAGCCTGGCAGCCAGTGAGTGATAGTCTGGAAGGACAGAGACATGAGGAGGCAGTGATGGCATAACATCACTCCAAACAGTGGTGGAAGAAAAACATTAGAGTGGCCTTGCCCTAGGATGTCAACCATGTGGCATGCCTGTAGGAGAGTCACACTTCACAACCTAGCCAAGTCCTGGAAACAATGAGGGAAACATTATCAGGGCAGCACTCCATCATTGTCTCTGCTGCCACAGATGTTCTTGGAACCTCTTCCACTTAGCAGTGCCCTGTCCTGTTCATGGCACCACTGGTGGACTGGTTTCTATGTCCTCAGGCCAGGCTCATCCACTTCTATTATGCTATAACGTTTTACACACGCACATACTGGTAACACCTGTAATGGCATATCTGCAATGCTCTAATGATCCATATTATGCTACCTTCTTTACTTTGTTAGCAGTTCCTAATGATTTTCATTGTCAGTAAAGGCTCTCACAGTAGACCTCTTAGTTTAACTCAAAGAATAGGGTTACTTAGTTATATTTGGCAGAGCAGCACAATGTTCACCATATGTGGGTGATTATGAGGTAAAAGGGGTTCTTTATACTAAATAGTTTTTTTAATTAAACAGAAATATAGTTTTATTAAATATGAAATCTTAATGGTTTTTGTGTAGCTGAAAAAACAAAACACTTTCCTTTAGACCAGTGGTTCTCAACCTGGGGGTCGGGACCCCTTTGGGGGTCAAATGACCCTTTCAGAGTGGTCGCACCAGGACAAGCAGCTTGGCCGGGGGGGGGGGGTGCCATCCACACAACAGCCTTGTGGGGTAGATCAAGATAGAGCGTTCATCTGCCTGGAGCAGTGGAAAAGAGCGAGATCGGCATGGTGGGACAAGAGGCAGAGCTGAACTGAGAAACCCCAGAAAAAAATCAATTTATATACAATCATGAGCAATGGATCTTCACGCCACTGGTCAGTTTTGGTTTAATTTCTATGAAAGAACACTTGCATAATTTTATGGTTGGGGGTCACCACAACATGAGGAACCGTATTAAAGGGTTGCGGCATTAGGAAGGTTGAGAACCACTACTTTAGACCATGGATTCCCAACCAAGGGTCCATGGACTCCTGGGGGTCTGTAGCCTTTCCCCTCCTGTCTTAACAGACTCAAACCATAAGGCCTCCTAAAATCTGCCTGTTAACGCAGGTGGCGATGTCACTTCTGGTGACATGTCACTTTCCAGGGGGGGTGGCAGGGAGATATAGCCAACTGACGATTTCCAGGGTTATTCAAAGCCTGAAAAATTATTTCAAGGGGTCCTCCATGATCAAAACGTTGAAAATGGATGTTTTAGGCTAATAGCTTCTTGGTTGCCAGATACATGCAGGTCTTTTTCATTTTTTGAAGTTCTCCAAATAGACCTTGCAACAAAGACTTATTTTCCTCATTTGCCAATCTTTTATGTGAAGAAAAACACAGGCTTCCCTTCACTATCCAGCACTTCACAGACAGACCATTCTTCTCTGTCCCAACTATTGCTTCCCTCCACTTCCACCCCAAAGCTGCAACAGAGTGGGTACAGGCAGTGGCCACTTTGGCCAGTACATCCATTTCATTTCCTGTCCCTCCTCTCCCTAGATATGCCAGTCCCCAGGTGGGACCTGGGTGATACTCCCCAGGTATGCCATTCTCTGTTCAAGGAGGGAAAGTGGTTGCAATCTTCCATTTTTATTTCTGGCTCACTATAAACAAATCAAGAAAAGCCAATACATGGCTACCCATAACACTTTGCATGACAGAAATAGGCCAACCGGCAGGCTCTATGTAAAGTCAGATTTCAGGGAGTGATATCCTACCTGTCACAGGTGTGATGCAATTATTTGCACAAAGAGGGCTGGGTGGTATGTTTTCCCCCACTCAAGCACAACTGGAACAAAGGAACAGGACCAGTGACAAATCTAATTGATTATCCTGTATTGTTTCACACTAATTTCTCTTCCTGGTAAACTAATCTTCTAGCAACATCTTCCTATCCTTAATTATTGGCACATCAAAATCCCATTAACAGAGGGTCCACATTTGGACTCCCCCTTCTCAACCAGAATGTAGATGTAGCCCACTCCCAAGGATGCACCCACAGTCTTTCACCAGCTCTGGAGGTTCCCCTAATGGCCCATTAAAGTTTCTTTATTAAAATCTGGTTTGCCCATTAATGAACATCCTTTTCTTTGGCATTGCTGGACAGAACTTCCGTACCTTACACCTAGCCCCAAGGTACAAAATGACCACAAAAAGAAAGCAGAGGCAACCATTTCTGTTCTTGTATTTGGCTCTACATTACGTGGGACTCGGCTGGCCAGGCTGCTTATTCTGGAACCCGTTCCTCAGCACATCAGATCGTAAATATGCATTTTATTGACCAGAAATTCTAAACCCTTATCGCAACCAATCATTCTTTTACTTTTCTCTGTATGGTTGATCTAGATTAAATTGTATATATGTTGTTAGGGACCATTTTTATTTGTTTTCAATAAAATTCTTTTTTATTAATTTTTAGGAATGACTCTAAGATTTCATGTCAGATACTCTCTTTATATACATAAGTGGAGTATATTGCTTGTTACCACCTCCCACATTGCTTATTTGTCTCCTAAAACTGCTAATTCCCCCATCATAAATTCAGGAGACAGGTCTATTTCTAGTAACACTGGAGATCCCCTGGTGTTTCAGCTCATCTCCAGGCAACAGAGATCAGTTCCCCAGGAGAAAATGGCTGCTTTGGAGGGTGGACTCCATAGTATTATACTGCACAGTAGTCTCTCCCTGCCCCCAAACCCTGCCCACTCCTGACTCCCAACCCAGAGCTGACAACCCTACATCTCCCCCTGCCACACTTAAAACTGTAAGCTCTGTGGCCAGGAACCTTTCTGTTGTTGCTTGTGCTGTAAAGTACCATACTCTCTGAATGCAGTGCATAAATAATAAATCATAAAAACGACTAGCAGTACAATCCAATACAAGCTTTTATATGGCTATTGCATCGTACTGGTATTTGCCTTTTGCTACAGCAAGAATTTATCTTCCACTTAAAAGTTCATTTAATATGCAACTCCATTTTTCAGATGCAATAAACTGGGGCTTGCAATATTGGAACCAGATGTTTTCAGCATTCCCGTCCATTAAAACATATTAGAGTACCATGCAATGGTTCAGAGGTTTCTGCCGTATATTTTTAAGGGCTGTCCTTTCTTCCAACCTTTTGGTAATATTTTCTGTACCAAAAATATATAATTTTTTGATGAGTGCTGAGGTTGAAGAAAATTATTAAACATTAGGAACAAATACATCAACAATAATAAATAATAGTAATTGGAATTTTGTTCCAGGTCAGGGTCAAACAAGTTTTTGTTTTAAGCATTATTTCTGGAGGATACCTATCATCAGCTTGCTTTTCCCTATAGCCAAAATGGTCCTTGTAAGCCCTTTAAAATGAGGTATGACTTCAGAAAAGTTAGTGAAATTTCAACTTGTGCCTTTGATATTGCATGTGATATAATTTAAATTTAAAACCATATATATTTCCCCTGCAGTTGATACAACGTGGTGGATGATACTGGATGGTCCACTAGAGGGCAGTCAGTCATGAACGTATATCAGTCATAAACCTAATGACAGTCTCAACAGTTCATATTCAATAACACTCTTAGAATTGAGATTTTAAACCTGCAGGGATCTTCAGCATGTGAAACTCAAAATTTCACTCTGTCAACATATATTTGAAAAGTTATGTAGCAGATCTGCCCAATAAATTTGACAATATGACTCACAAAATAATTATTCATGCTGTGACTGCGATGAAGTGATAGTCTGAAATGTTCGTCATATATTGGTTTCTTCTGTCTGTGATGCTTCCTTCGATGTGTTGACCCCAGGATCTGTGTGCCAGAGGGAGGTCTCTTCCTGCTGCAAGCAGACCGTGCTGGGATGGCTGTGCCTGCAGTCTGATTTAAACTGCACAGCAGGAGAAGCGGACCCCAGGATTTGCATGCCACCAATAGGCCTCTCCTCACTGCACTCAGATTCTGGCTGGGATGGCTTCTCTTGCAGCGCAGGTTAAACCACACTGCTGGAGAAACTGCTCCCAGAAACTGCTGAGCCTCAGCTAACATATTGCTCTCTGCGGCACAGCAGCTTCTGGGGCTGGCTTCTCCTGCAGCCTGGTTTAAACCAGGTTGCATGAGAAGTCAGCCTCAAGCATAGCCAGCAGATAAAGTCTGCTCCCCCCCTCCAGCACAGCTGATAGTCAGGCTGTCTTCTGCAGTCCCTTTAAACTTTAAACTTTAAAGGGACTTCAGTAGAAGCCCAACAAACAATTGAGAGGCGGGAACAATCTGTTCCTGCGTCTCTCATGTTTTTGGATCTGCTGTCAATTCCTGATTATATCTGGGATATTCTCAGGATCCCCCTCCCCCCAGTTTTCCCAAGAGAACCCAGATACATTTGGAAACCTGAAAATACAATAAGGTATTTTTCAGGTATATTTTTGGCTTGGGTAGATCTGAATGTACACCTCTAGCCTTAGATAGTGTTGAAAGGGGCTATACAGGTCATCTAGTCCACCCTTGTAGGATCAGCCTAAAGCATCCAGGACAAGTATCTGTCCAGCTGCTGCTTGAAGACCACCAGTGAGAGGGAGCTGGTTCATTTTGTCACTGGGAGACTCTCAAACTCTCTCTTCAGGGATTTGCTCCTTCTGAGATTTAGTCTATGGCAACTAAGAGGTTGTCCACTTGCTGGTTTCTAGTGGGATTAGTTTGTTCACTGGCTTGGCCATACTGTGAATCTTTCTTGTAACTATTTTTTTTTAATTTGCTGTTTTTTAATGGCACTCCCAGAATGGCTGGGGTATCCCAACTAACAGTAGAAGTTTTGGTTAAATATAGCATAACCTATATAATTCTATAGCAAAGCATCTAACTGCTGCTTAAAGAAACCAGTGACGAGGAGCTCACCACCTCCTTAGGCAGCCAGTTCTACTGCTGAACTAATCTGACTGTGAAATTTCCCCTCTGATATTTAACAGTACCATTCTATACGTAATTACTGTGGATCCTATCCTCCACTGCCAACAGGAAGCATCCCCTGCTCTCCTCCAAGTGACAACCTTTCAAATACTTATGGACAAAGCAAACCTAGCAAGAGAAATATATGCTGGCTGGCAACAAAATCAAATGAAAAATTCCATCTGCTTATAATAGTTATTCTTTTTTTAAAAATTCTCTCCTATCATTGTCTCACTGGCATTTTTAATCTTTAAATCACAGTGTATTTCAGATGGCAATAGCTACATTTCTAGCATTTTTAATGAAGGAGGAATTGCTGTCCTCATTGGCTCTGGAACAATGTGAAAAATACATACTGTGCCAAGAGGAACTATACCAGGCCAAATATTAGCAAAAAGTATTGTCACAAGCAGTTGGTTTCAGATGGTTTTGTAATAGATTGATCCAAATGCTTATGTCACAAGAATTATTGTTAAATGGTTTGTGTGGGCAGCTGTCTCTGTGTGCTGTTGTCATGTTTAATTTCCGAGGGGTCTGGCATATATCATCTGGGAGCAACAGTGCAAAGCAAAGCTAGTTCTGGGTGAGGTCTTGTTGCATTTGAACTAGTTGCTCTCCATTACCTCATCTTCCAATTAATTATGCAGATACGATATTAGAAAGCTGATAATCAGGATTTCTGTCTAGAACAACCGCACCAAGAATAGTCCACCCCTGATGGAGGGATCTCTCCGTCCCTCCACTCTAAAATGAGACCATAGGCTGACCGCATCTCATTCTAGAAACTGATCACCTGAGGCTTTTGAATTACAATGCAGGGTAAACAATTATCTTTGTAAAACGGAGTTAGCAGAAATGGAACGAAGTGCCAGTAACTGAGAAAACCGAAGGTCATCGGTAAGAAATAAAATGAGACAATTAGGAACTAAGTTATAGCAGCCTTAAGGAATCTCTGTTGGAGCTGGAGAACAAATGAGGATGGAAGCTGTGAGCCACACAAGCAATGTCATTAAACAGAAAGACAAATAACAAGCACCTTAAGGTGAAGAATTGTTTCCATGGCAACAGATTGCTCCTAGAGCTATTTCCTAAAAAAGAAAGAAAGAAAGATTATAATGATCTTTCTGTCTGTCTCCTGGCTACTGTCTGTGATAGGCAGAAATGCAGCCTCTGCATTCAGGGAAAGTATCCTGATGAACTGGAGATGGATATCATCATTTTTCATTTTGCTTTAACAGTCCTAGTCCCCATACTACAATACTTGTGACGTTTACTTCGGTTAAAAGGATGTAAGGAAATGATACCACCTGGCATTTAATTTCTTTCGTCACTGGGTGCTCTGATGGGCCAAGATATTGATAATGGTCTACCTCAGAGTCCCAAGCAGTCTGTTGCTATAAAAGAGTATTTTATTGGGAATGGAATGTTACTGTCTGACAAGCACCAATTTTCAATTTTGTTTCTGTGTTGGGAGATCCCAAGGAACTGCAGAACAAGTCCTTGAGTAAGCAATGACACAGTGTCCCATAGCCCTGAATGTCCCATCAAGAAATGGCATTTGCTTGCCTTTAACTTCTCAGGTTTGATTCAAGATGGAGTGTCCCTATACCTCTGGCTGCATAAACTCTAGGCCTATAGGGGGCCCTGAGAGGAGCTGATAGTTCTATGTTTTTGTGTTGGAGGTAAGAAGACAGAACTTTGTAAACCACTTGTAAAAAACCTTGCCCAAGTATATGATTATGAGCCTTTTTAATGGTCAGATAATGAAATTTGTGACTTCTGACTTTATTCCTCTGAGCCAATATTTTAAGGAGCATCTGGTCTACTTTTGGTACGTCCTTTGCATGTTGTGGCCAGTAATTATGCATTAACAATTTCTGTTTTGCTGCATATGCCTTGAGTGGGCCAAAGTATGGACCTCTTTCTCCCAACTAATTAGAAAGTGGATCTTGGTCACTTGGAGAAGAGGCACGTAAATAATTCTAGTATGTCTTATATCTGCACTAACTTCAAAGCCTGTTCCTAAGAATGTGCCTTGAAAGAATCCCCTCCTCTGGCCAGGCAGCTTAAGGAGGCCTTGGGTGGCAGCTCGCAGCCATATCAACTGGGGCGGGTGGGAGCTGGGCAGCTCGTTAGCAGGGGCTGGACAGAGCTCCTTAGCAGCCAGTCAGCAGGCTGGGAGGCTCTCGTCAGCAGGCCCAGCCTAGCAAGCCAAGAGGCCCTCATTAGGACGCCCTCCACCATGACCCTTTGCCCAGGACCCTCTCCCCTTACCTGCTGCTGGCTTCAGGCACTGAGGTGTCTGAGAGCAAAGAGGCTAGAGTCCAAGGATGGAGGGCGGGAGCCGCAGGGGCAGGGCCAATCAGGGCAAAGCTGGGTGTACCCTGATTGGCCCTATTCCAACTTGGACAGCCGGACACGACCCACCCCCTAGGCTGTTTCATAAATATACAGAGGAAGAACAATGGGTAAGGATGAGGTCATCATAGCAACCTGTATTATACTTGCAAATGTTGCCATTTTATGCTCGTAGTAATGCCATCATGCCTGTTTTCTAAAGCATACCAAGGCACATCACCAAAGACAGATCCTGACTACTGACTTTATGGAAACATTTAGCTATCTGATGTCTTAAGCAGCTGATACTTCTGACCTGATGTAATTTGGAACCTAAGAGCAAACTAAGGGCTAAGTTTCCAGATCATGTACAAGGGAAGCCCTGCGTAGAGCAAGTTGCAGTAGTCTAGTCTGGAGGTGACCATTGCATGGATCACAGATAGGCTGGAGACGGACAGAGAAGGTGCTAGCTGCTGCACATGGTGAAGGCATAAACTGCTTCAATCCTCACTCACAAGGCAATAGACTTTTTGTTTGGGTGGAATTCAGCGCTGGGTTTGAAACAGAATTTATGATTTTGCATCCGACTAACACAGATTCATAAGACAACTTTTAAAAAATACTTGCGAAGTATGGTGTGTGATTCAAAGCCCACCCCGCCAGACAAACGGCTGTTTCTAGCAAGGAAATGACCCCTGTTTCTCAGGCCACCAGCATGCCGCTCTTCAGTAAGAATTCACCTCATGATTTTAATGGCACGAAACGATCCCTGTTTGTGAACTGCTAGCGGTATGTGATGGTGCCACAATATATTTCCCCTCTGTTTTCTTGTAAATGCTGCCACTGCTCTCTTATTGCCATGTTATTTGGCCCAACGCCACTTACAACAGAGCACCATTATAGCTGCGCTAATTGAAAACTAGTTTGGAGAGCTATAATTTAAAACAGCTATCGAATGATTGAAAGTTGCGTGTGTTTTAGTAGAGTGTTGCTAAAAAAAAGACGGTGATTCAACTCATAATTTTTACTGCCTATTTCTAGCGTCTCAGTAATATATATTTTAAAGCATATTTAATAGTGACAGGGCAAGACCAAAAAAAAAAAAAGTTGAGGAAGATCCAAATTTAGGATTGATACAGCCTGAATGGAGAGGAGATGGAGTCCTAAATTAATCTATAAAGGGAAACATTCTCTTTTCCCCATCAGAAATCAGCATCGTAATAAACAGCTATCAAGTCTCAGCCAACGTATTGTGCCCTCTATGGGGCTTTCAAGGTATGATTTGAACAGATGCCATTTATGATGGCCTTCCTCCATCTAGAAAACCTTGTCTGTACTGGTGGTCTCCCATCCAAATAATCCAAATGACCCCAATTAGCTTCTGAACTCTGGCAAGCTGGTGTTAGTCTGGGTTATTTAGGTGCTCCCCATCAGAAAACCACTTTTGGGAGGAAAAAATCTGGGTTTGATTCCAAGCGTCTCATTGGCCCATTATGCACGGCCGCCGAAACGGCGATTTCGGGTCACATGGAAAACGCGGAGGGGGAAGACGCGATGCATACCGGTTATACACGGGGCGGGGCGCGATGGCGGCAAAACTCAGAGTAACCGATTATGCACGCGCCGATCCGGGCGCCGCTTCTGGTTGCGCCCCGCTCACCCGGAAGCTGCGCTTTCTTCCGCGTTTCACTGACGCGGCTTTTTCGGCGGCATGCACCGAAGCTGCAGCCGGTTGCAGCCGGCTCCGTGCGTTATCCGTGATTTTAGTCGCCGCCATTCCACCCCGAATGTGCGCTAAAACCCCCGTGCATAATGGGTCATTGCAAGGCACTGGAAGATTTGGATTTTCATGACATTTTTCTCTCTTTATCTGTACCTTTTGACGCCCAGAAAGCTTATTCCAGGGGTTGTGGGATCCACATGGACAAACAGTTATGTGGCCCGGGGAGAGGTGCTGAACTAAGGAGGAGGAGGGAGGGGCAAAAATCTGCTCTCCTAATTCTCCTGTCAACAAAACCTCACTTATGACTCCACAGCACCTGGCTGTTAGTCCCTAAACATCCTTCGGCCCCAGGAATTGTCTGTGGTGGACTGCCCAGGGAAGAGGAATGTGGCAAAAATCCGCACTTCTTCCTCTGACAGATTGTTGTTGTTAGTTGTCTATGAGGTTGCGAGGGACTCGCAAGAATCTTCTCCAGTATCAGAGTTCAAAAGCCTCAATTCTTTGATGCTCGGCCTTCCTTATGATCCAACTTTCACAGCCATACATGGCAACTGGGAAGACCATAGCCTTGACTAGACGCACTTTTATTGGCAGGGTAATGTCTCTGCTTTTTACGATGCTGTCTAGATTTGCCATAGCTTTCCTCCCCAGGAGCAAGCATCTTTCAATTTCTTTGCTGCAGTCCCCATCTGCAGTGATCTTGGAGCCCAAGAAAATAAAATCTGTCACTACCTCCATTTCTTCCCCATCTATTTGCCAGGACTACCTCCATTTTTTCCCCATCTATTTGCCAGGAATAGATTACTTGATCCAAGCAGACTTGTATCTTTGTCTAGTGAATGGTTCACAATTCCTCACCTGGCACTATATGTAATCTTTTAAGAATCTTCCCCCCAAACATTTTTATAATATCCCCTCCTGTGAGAGTTTTTAAAAATCTGAAGTCCACTGTGTGTCCTGAATCAGTTTTCAAATGTATCCCATCTGTGAATTTAATGCTATTATTATTTGTAATTTTGCTTTTACAGACAGCATTCTGCGTCTTCTATGTTTGACTGCTTTTATGCCTACTGTTTTAATGATCTGCATTTTGATTTTCCTGTTTTTACCTGTAAGTGCTAATTTAAATTCATCTTGAATAGCTTAACATGTTTGGTTTCATATGTTCTATGCCGAGTAGCAGGAGACATCTTGTTTCCCCCACTATTTCCTCTTTCCTTTCCAGAAAACCCCCATGGGCTCTCTCCTTTTCTTGCTTCCATCTCTCCTACTTGGCTAGCCAACCTCCAAGTGGGGCTTGGAGAACTCCTAGCATCACAACACAGCAACCTCTCTGAGATCCCTCCCCTCCTCCACCCTCCAAATCTCTAGGGATTTCCTAACATGGAGTTGGCAACGCTTTCTCCTTCCTACCCAACAGCCAACCTACCTTTATTTCCTCCTCTAAGCCTTCTCTCTCTCTTTGGCAGTCTGTCCTTAGGAAAACTGGGGCCCAGTTGTGTGGTGCTGGCCACTGAGCTTGGCCCATTAGTATGGTAGGGAACCTTCAAGGACTTGTGGGGTGGCACCTCACTTTTCCTTGTATCCCCACCCACACTATTTCTTCTTTCTCATAGCAACCCCCATATCATCACCCCTTGCTCTGCCTCATTTTCTCCTTCTTAGCCATTCATCAGCTTACCTTTTATCTACTGCCAATCATCAACTAAGTTTATTATGGATTTATACCCCACCTTTCTCCATAATTATTTTCCTTTCCTCCTTTTACCTGCATAACAATCCTATGAAGTACATTAGGCTGGACCAGTATGTGAATGATCCAAAATCACCCAGTGCGCTTCCACAGCATTTGAACCCTACTGTTACAGTACAGTACAGTACAGTACAGTACATTCATACATACATACATACATACATATGTTGTTGTTGTTGTTGTTGTTAGGTGTGAAGTCGTGTCTGACCCATCGCAACCACATACATACATACATACATACATACATACATACATACATACATACATACATACATACAGGATACACTGGATTTAAGTATCCTAAAATTTGTCTGGCTTGACTATTAGTACATAGACAACTGGGAACCACAAGAAACTTGTGGGGAGGCTTCCTTCCATCTTCCCCCTTCTCCAACAATCTTTCCCCTTTTCCTCAACCCCTCTCCTTCCTTACCTCTCTTTCTTTTCCCCAACTCTTTTGCCCTGTCACCCTTCTCTATCAATCTATCCCTCCGCTTATCTGTCAATGTAACTACAACACTTTTTATTTTGGGGAGACTTTATTTGGGGTGGACCCCCTGATGTATTTTTAGAGAATACAAATTTTTCTGTAAACCTAGGGGTTTCCCCAAGTTGGCAAAAACATCTATTTAGTGCACGTGTGGCCCCAATTAATGGATTTAGGTATCCGCAGATAGGGGGTTACACTTGGAAAATATTATATAGATTATGTTTGAAGTGTTTTAATCAACTGTTATAAACTCCCTTGAATATATTTTATATTAAAAGTGCAGTATTGATATTTAAAACAACAAAAAGTATAATGGATTTGAACACAGCAAACTATAACAATAAAAAGTATATCCCAAAGCATTCCTACTTATGTGACAATAATGTCAGTTGCTAATAGGCCATTCGTTTGCAGCTTGTCTGTCATCTTCCCTTTTCTCTGAGGCCTTTCTTCAGCTTCTTCTCGCTCCATCTCCAATCATCTTGTTCTCCTTTATCCTCCTTTGGAAATTTGACAGCCCTTCTTTCTCTTAGTCTTCATTCTATAAAGAGTAGGTATTACAGTACAGGCTTGTGCATGAGTGAAGTTTAAGATAAAGAGTCCCTTGTCTTCTCATTCAATGCTATATTGGAACTACATATTACAGAGAGAATAGGCTTGTATCCAGACTAGACATTCTTGTGGGTGCATGATTTTTCTACCTCTTCCTTCCTACAGTAGACTGAAATACCCTTCAAAATTCTATTCTTGGGGGAGGGGGAGCCTCGAAGAACAGGCATTTGGGGCATTTTGAACCATTACTGAAAGGGTGAGGCAGGAAAATCATGTGCTGTGGGTGAAAATTCTGTTTGTGAAAATTTTAGTCAGGATCCAATTAATGGGCCTCCCAATATTGTATTTTGTTCTGATAATACCTGTGATTGGGTGGGTGGGTGGGTAGATTCAAGGGAATAGAAAGTGAGAGTTCTGTTTCATCCTTGCAACTGTTGTGACAGGGCATAATAGCTCACTTACGTTTAGTGTCTGTTTGTCAATGCCCCTTTAAGACAGAACCATGTGGTGTTCTGGGAAAACAGAGAAGGCAGTTAGCACACCTCAGTGCTGAAGTGATTTTTGGGTCTGAAAGTGTTTTTGTTCATGTCTGGTGTGGTCTTAAATAAAAAAAAATTAACATTTTCTACACATCCTGCCCTTTTTCATGCGTAACACTGCCACACCCAACTCACTTTAGCTACTACAATACCCAATGCTGAAAGAGAAGCATAGTACTGGGGAAAACAATCTGGAGAAAAATTTGCAGAAAGAAAAAGAAGTGACATGGCGAAAGTTACATGTTCTTCCCTAAAAATGTCCCCATTTTCTGCATTTGTAATAGCTAGAAGGCATGTAATAAACTACATGTTATTTTTTTCCCCTGGATCATCCTTGGACTCAAACAATCAAACCCCTGTGAATTCTGTTCAGGGAAATTAATCCGAAGCACACATGGGCTCAGTTTGGATCAGGACTGTGACATGCTGGACAAAAGGACTCAGTCTTTCAGCCATACCATTTTCTGACTTGAAATAGTGGATTAAAATAGGACTGGGGAGCATTGGGGTGTGAAATAGCAGCTCTTCAGGGTGATTTCTGCTCAGGAAAAGAGAAGTGGGAAAAAGACGGAAACCTTCTCCCCTCTGCACAACACAGTCCCAATCCAAATTGTCCCGTATGTTCTGGGGATTCAGTTCATGGCATGAAATTCCCCGGTGCTGAGGTTCTAGTACTGACCAACACTTCTTTGCTCTCTGCTCTGTTTTAGAGCAAATTGTCTTGTTCATAAATCTATTATATTGAGAAAAATGAGTTGTCATTAGTTCATTAGCTCAGGACATTAAGACATTAGAACTGAGATGTACTTTGAGGAATGGAATTTTATTTTGAGAGCTGGTGATGCCCATGGAACTTTTTAAAAAAGAGCCAGCTTGGTGTAGTGGTTGGGAGTGCAGACTTCTAATCTGGTGACCTGGGTTTGATTCCCCACTTCTCCACTACATGCAGCCAGCTAGGTGACCTTGGGCCTGACACAGCACTGATAAAGCTGTTCTGACTGAGCAGTAATATCAGGGCTCTCTCAGCCTCACCCATCTCACAGGGTGTCTTTGAGACTCCTTCTGGTAGAGAAAAGCAGCATATAAGAACCAACTCTATTTCTTCTTCTAAAAAGGAAGCTTGAAGGTTAGGTTGTCTCTGGATTCAAATCTGCTCATGTCAAAATCACAGGTAATGTTTCATTGGCTTGGTTCTGTTTTCTGTGTGTTCTAAATATATTGACATTTGATCTATTAAACTTTTGCTTTTTTGGCACATTAAAACAGTATCTATTAATGTCTGCCATTATACATTTGTGCCTGGGAGAATAGAGTAGAGACTTTCAGCAAGGTAGTCAGACCATAGCAAAATCTTTTTTATATGTATTGACTAGTTCACATAATTGCATGTGAATTTTCTGTGCTGAAGCACTGAAACTGTGGCCAGTTATGCATGGGTATTTTCCTTCACTTTCACTGTGCATATCTGGTGGGTTTTCATTGCCATTCTGCATGTTTTTCCTCCCTTCAGCAATCAGTTTGCTTTCTGGTCACCGTTTCCCTGGGTTTTCTGAGAGTGGTTTTGTGCCAATATCCCTCTGGTTTCACTTCCAAGCTGAAGGTATCCAGATCCCCCTGCTCCCATCCTTTTGGTGCTCCTCAAAGGTCACTCCCCTGCTCACATCAGGGTCTTTCTATCCACCCTGCCCCTTCTACCATCCACCCCCTTTCATGATGTACAAGAGTCATTTTCCATTATTTTTTTACAAGTGGCAAAAGTCTCGCATCACTGAGTAAAAATATTTAAATGACAACAAGAACTTTTAAAAGGAACTCCACAAGGTTTAGTTTCTTGCTGCTATTGAATTGAAAGAAGAAGAGTTGGTTCTTACATGCCGCTTTTGTCTATCAGGAGTCTCAAAGCGGCTTACAATTGCCTTCCCTTCCTCTCCCCACAACAGACACCCTGTAAGGTAGATGAGGCTGAGAGAGCCCTGATACTACTGCTCGGTCAGAACAACATCACCGAGCTGGCTGCATGTGGAAGAGTGGGGAATGAAACCTGGCTCGCCAGATTTGAAATCGGTGCTTCTAACCACTACACCAAGCTGGCTCTGCTACTTCTTGTGTCCCCATGGGGGACACAGTTACAGCAGAAAGGTTCCACATGTGGGGAGGTGGTGTTTTGTTTTGTAATAAAGTGTGATTGTATGAGAACCAGTCCCACCTTCCTGCACATACATGGTGTGGCCAAGAAGGTGTGGATCTGTGATTTTTGTATGCTGTGGCTATTGATAGGTGCTCTTGTGTGTCAGTTGGATAAATTTAAGCTTACAAAGCGTTTTTTTAAAAACCTGAGTCAGCATACGTCCCTGTGTGCATTAACATGACTGGGCAAAGAAGTAACTTGATTGGCTTATTCTTATCCTTTCGTTATTCAGGGCTGAATCTGCACGAAGCTTTTATTGCAATCCCAGATCGATTAAATCCCTCCCATCTGCACTGAAATAGATTTCCATTTTGATTTTGGTCAATGGAAATTTTCCATCTGTCACCTCCATGCCTTGACCCACATTGACCCTGCCTGTTCATCGGAATATCAGGGAGCGCTTATTTTCTGGGATATCTGACTAAAGCGCTCCGGAAGCCCAATAGATGAAAGTGTGGATGTCCGTGGCTTCAGATTAACTGGCGCTCCCTCCCACACACACTTTTCTACAATGCTGTAAACGTGTTTACAATGTTGACGTAGCACTCTTTTGCTGACTGGTCGAGTCGCGGACTAAAAGAAAAGGGCCATCCTTTGGATCCTTTGCTTGAGATTGTTGAGAGACTGATATCATTCCATTATTTGCTGTTTTATGCTACTCTCCACTCTCTGCTCACCAATCTGAACATACATTTTACAGAGCCTTTTTTTTCTTTCTTTCTTTCTTTCTTTCTTTCTTTCTTTCTTTCTTTCTTTCTTTCTTTCTTTCTTTCTTTCTTTCAGGGGCTTGAGGCATAATATATTCTTTGTCTAAATGGAAACTCAGTTTTCTGATAACCTCTCCTCCAAGCTCCAGCTCAGCGGCACTTGCAAACCGCCCACCCCCACTTTGGCCTCAGCCATGCATTTCAAAGGCTCACTCTGCCCCGGGGCCCTTACATCTTGCTATGCACGGGGGGGGGGGCTGATAAGTGCAAGGTTGCTTCTAAAGTGATATGGTGGGCGCTCAGTTTCCTGGCAGGCCCGCCATGAGCACGGGGGGAAGGGAGGGGTGGGGGGGTCAGAAGCGCAAGGGTACTTTAGTGGTGGAGTGGGAGCTAAATTTCCTGGCAGCCTGCCACAAACTGGGGGAATGGTGGTGTGATCACGAAGCACTAAGGAGGGCTACAGTTGAGTCGGGGAGCCCACCCAGATGCAGATGGCAAAAGTGACTGAAGGCTGTTTCGGTTCGGGGAAACTGTTTGTTGCAGATCACTTACTATATCTGGGCCCGAATCGAACGGAGATCGGTAAGAATGAATCCGGGAAAAATCATTCAATGCAGAATAGGCCCTGGGGAAGAGGAAAGGACTTCTGTGGATCACACAGGTTTATGGCTGCTTGGGTGCTCTATCAGCTGATATAGTTATTAGTACTGTAATATTGATTTCACAATATATAAAGGTAAAAAAATCAATTTTCTCGCCTTCTCTTCCCTCTTTGTCATCTTCTTATCCATATTTCCCCCTCTAGGAGGGCATTGATTTCCTAGCTCAGTTCTTGAGCCCCGGAATGAATTGCACAGAGGTTTATAGCAGCAAGCTCTGCTATGCAACTGAATCCAAGAAAGGAAGTCCAGTCATAGACTAATCAGTTCTCTAATCTCCAAAACCTCCAGGTTGCATCACAATTAGATTAATCACTGTTTGAGAATATTTTCTGACCGCTGCAGCGCAAACAGATGCAACATGCTGAGATGCTTTTAGCTTAGAAATGAGAACCAACGGTGTTGAAGGCACAAAATGCCAAATGTATTTACACTGCAGCTCAGAGCATTATTATGCTTACCTTGTGGACCAGGTAGAAATCTTTCTAATGGTTCCAAAAACACTGTTGCTTCACCACAACCTTTCCCCTTAAATTACAATTTTTAAACTGTATTTTTTGCTTCCACATAGATGGGAATATAGTTTCAGTTTTAATCACTAGATCTGGTGGCTCCATGGTGTTTTGTACTGCTTTCCTTTCAGGAGGTCTTATCCTCCTTCCAATCTCAAAACAGAAATTAGATTTCTGGAGTTGCCAGAACCAGAATCTGCCACATTTTGATTCAGCCCTTCCTTTATAGAGCTAGGGGTGGCAATCATTAATTTTATCCTCACAACAACTTCATGAGATGAATTTGACTGAGAGAAAGTGATTGGACCATGACTGGGCTGCCAGCTCCAACTTGGCAACCAATAAAAGACTGGGGGGGGGGACATACACAGGGGCAATCATCAGCAATTCTGTGATGTTCACTTCCAGGGGAGGACCTGGAAGTGACATCACATTTCTCTAGAAATTGTTTGGACAATTCCACACATCTGCCAATGTTGCTGGATGCCCATGGCAGCTCAAACCACTACAATTTGTAGTGGAATTTTGACATTTCACCCAGTGCAGTTTGTAGTGCAATATTCATGCACCCGTAGCGCTTTTTTGGTAATGCACATGTTTCTGGTCTTGCAGGAATTGCAAACAAGGCTCTCTAAATTTCTGCCTGCCTCTGCCCTTCAATCAAACTGAAGAGCCAATGAAATGGATCTTTTGTGGCTCCGAAATGCTCCTTTCCTGTTAAATTTTATTTTTAAAAAATCCAAAAACACACGTGGCAACGAATATGTGATAATTCATTTCTTCTTTGCCTCACATGGAACTGTATTTTGTGGTAATTCCCCCCCCCCAAAAAAATGGCTTTTTACACAAGGCTAAACCAGGGGGGAGGTATTTAAATTTTGAAAGTTTAAAGTTAAAGCCTCTTGTGGCGCAGAGTGGTAAGGCAGCCGCCTGAAAGCTTTGCTCATGAGGTTGGGAGTTCGATCCCAGCAGCCGGCTCAAGGTTGACTCAGCCTTCCATCCTTCCGAGGTCGGTAAAATGAGTACCCAGCTTGCTGCTGGGGGGTAAACGGTCATGACTGGGGAAGGCACTGGCAAACCACCCCGTATTGAGTCTGCCATGAAAACGCTAGAGGGCGTCACCCCAAGGGTCAGACATGACTCGGTGCTTGCACAGGGGATACCTTTACCTTTACCTTTACCTTTACCTTCGGCCGAACGAAAAGCATGTTCGTTTGTTTGTTGCTTTATGCGGTTTGTAGGGGGGGGGGGAAGGCATTCCCGTCTCCCGGAGGTTTGGGGGTGGGAGCGGAGGAGGGACCTTCTTTCTAACACTATTTTGAGAATGCATATGTCTTTTGCTGATGTGTTGCAGGTTGTTCTCAGAAGTCAAGTGCTTTTTAAAAGGGGAGTCCACTTTTTACGATTCCCCCTGAAGCGCTGTAAAAAAGTGAATGTTGCAGGAGTGTTGCTGGAGTGCTGCGGTTTGTGTACGACGTTGTGCATAATGTCAAAAATGTAGCATTTACAAAGTGTTACAATTCAGCTACATTTAAGTTGTGCAGAATGGACCTTAGAAATGTTATGGTCAAACCATAGAGAGAATAATTTGGCTGGTGTCAGTCCTTCAATAAATTGCTGAAAGCTAGTTGCTTTTCTGATACAGACATGAACCAACAAATCCATATAAATTAAAATCAATCTTATGGGGACACAATTCTTTTTCCCATGACAGAAATTACTGATGCAGTTATCCCCTTCCAATCTATGTGACCATTGTCTCTTTCAGATAATGGCTTTTCTTTAGCCTCCAAAGAACCCTAGGCCAAGACATTCCAGCGAGGTCTTGAATAGTTTTGAATATTTTGCAGTAAACAAAATGGCATTTCTTTAAATACCTTCTCAACCTACCTAATTTTTATAAAATCATAATATGTATGGAGAAGGCTGACTCTGAAAACCATCTTTTGTATTGTATCTCTTATGTATCATCTCAGGAACTTTATTCTTGACCTTTTAAAACAGATGAAAGAGTAGAATTCAGAATATACTGATGCATTTAATCTCAGTTCGCACTACCAGAATTAATGCCATTGATTTAATTAAAAGGAAGAAATCTATTGGACCTTCTGCAGAAAAGCCTTCCTAAGAACACATTCCTCAGAGATTAAACCCAATTGAATAGACTTGGTTAGCATTCTGCTAGATCTGTTTAGGATTGCTCTCTTAGTTAACTTTTGTACTCAAGATTTCTAATTTCAGTTCCTGAAAGTGCTCCTATACTTTTAAGAATGCTCTCTTGATTACACAGAATTTGTCAAAGATATTTAAATCTCACAGGAATAGTTACATGATTGAAGGTTGTCTGAGGTTGATTCCCCACTCCTCTACATGAAACCTGCTGGATGACCTTGGGGCAGTCACAGTTCTCTCAGAACTTTCTCGGCCCCACCAACCTCACAAGGGGCCAGTTATGGGAAGAGGAAGGGAAGGCGATTGTGTAAGCTGCTTTGAGATTCTTTAAGATAGATAAAATGTTTCTAAAGAAAGAGGAGCCCCTCTAGATCTAGATGGAGAACAATGCCTGGAGAAAAATGTCTTCTCCCTTTAACAGAAGATTTTCCCAAGCATCAGTCAAGCCTAATCATTCACCGTTCCCTCCTTGGAACACCCACATCTCCCTCAAGCAGCTACTGGTTTCAAACGGAACTATAGCTAAGATGTTGTTTGGTCTTTCCACTGGCTTCATTCCTCAGAACTGGAAGCTACTTATCAGCTCCAAACAGGAATAAACACCCTTGCCTGGCTTGGCAGAAAGTTCATTTAAAACTATTTACAGTAGTTTTGTGTGAAAACTGCTGAAGAATTCGAGCAAAGGAATGCAGCCAAGCTCAGATGCAGAAGTGTTCATGTTTAGTAGATAGGAAAAATTTGGATTTGTGCATCAGCACAGGAAGGTCCAGAGGACAGGAACATGACCAGAGTCTGTTTAAAAAACGAAACATTAAAAAAAAAAAATTGGAATCTGCCATGCTAGAACTGGGCTGTTTCTGCTCTGCTTCTCTTTGCCATTTTAAATAGCTCTTTGACTGTAATGCTTTCACAAAAGGCATTGTAAGATTGTGCGTGGAAGCCCTGGATTGTCACGAGTGGCAAAACTCCCATTAATTTCAAAGCATAGAATAGGGGAGAGAGACCTCCCTCCCGTTATTGCCTTTGTTTGCCCCTCCTCCCCCATGCTCTGACGATCACGACTCATCTCCATCTGTGGCGACGCTTGGAGAACTGCTCTGCTGTGATCTGCATCACAAAAGTGCCTTTAAAAGCCAGTCGAGCGAACAGGCACAGCGCTCCTCTGTGCTTCTTCCACTTTGATTTCTTCTCCCTCAGGAACAGCAGCAAACTTGCCAAGCATCCAGTTTTCATGCTGCAGATTAGGGAAGTGCTGAAAATGGAACTCATTGGTGTATTTGTCATATCCAGTCGTAAGCACTTCCATGGGCTAAGCACTGATGGTGAAAATCTGCCACTAAATCTAAAGGTAGGCCAGGGTCAAAGGATCGTACAGGTTATGGAAGTGGCCAGTAAAATATTCAGCCGTGCCAGCAGACTCTTCCCCCTAGATCAGGCTTGTCTGCATCCGGAGATGGACTGCTTAGTCACTGCATCTGGCCTGAGCTTGAGGGGCCACTGACTTCAGTTTCCTGCCAGGAATAATCAGGCTGAAGTGCTGATTCTGGGCCTGGGGGACAGCATGTGTCAGGTCTTGTAGTTTACTTTTTTTTTTTTTGCAGCCTCTTAAGAAAACATCAATCAAATGATACTCTTAGATTCAACGATTAGGGATCAATTGTGATATGCAAAGGCAACAGATTTACAGCAGAGTGTGTGCATGTGTGGATTCTCCATTGCTCTGGACTTTTAAATGAGTCATAGAGTCCCCCTTCCTGGCTTTTGAGCCCATATAAAGCTGCCTTTTTATTTTTTGGAAGGACTTGAGTGCAAATATGCCATGCGTCTTGCCTCCCTGCATGCTGTGTAGACTGTTATGATCCTCTTTGAGTCTCAGTGAGAAAGGTGGACTGTAAATAAATTAAAGAGCAGAATGGTGAGGTGATATGGCTGCTTAGCCCTTGGTCATGAAGGGGCAATCCCCTGCCTTAATTTCCTGTTCCCCTCCACTAATTGGAGTGGTGGTGGTGTGGATTAAAATTAAAATAAATTATGGCTTTTTGCCTCCTGACAAGGGAATACAATCTGAACTTCTTCCTCTGCTCCTTGGCTTGTCAATCACAGCAAGCCACCAATCACAGCACAGCAGTTCTCTCGTGGACTGAAACGTTCTCCCCCCACAGCCCCGAAGTTTTTTTTTTAAAGGCACTTCCATGTTGCTATACAATAATGCCACAACACAGATGCATTTTTAATAAATATCAACACCGCCTCATTGCTATGGAGAAATGCCAGAATGATATAGCATCCCCCCACCCTTTGGAATTTGTGTTCTTTTGTAGTTTATTTCTGTCTGGGTGGATTTCTGAGATGCTGAACATGGTCCCTGTAGCCCAAAAAGACATTTTGTGTAAATTGTTGGCTTTAAAACAAGGTCCTCAGACCCCTTTATGATCGGGAGAAGGCAGCCCAATCAACTGCCCCTCCTCTTTCCCAACTCATTCCCCACCTCCAGAAAACAAAAAAGGGGTTGTGTTTTGCCTGCCTGATCCATATAAGACTGTAGACACTTTAAAGAAGATTCTGTTTCACCTTTGACAATGTAGGTTTGAGGACATGCTGCAACACAGACTGTGACATTCAAAAAAAAATTACTTGGAGCAGGAAATGGAGAGGGGGATGGGTACAAGAGGGGGACAAAGCTGCTGAGATTATTGCATGTTTCCCCCTCCATACGGTCTTATCCCTGGTTGCTCATTGAAGGGATGTGCAATTTAGGGTGGTAAATCCAGTTTTGGCAATTCCCGAGTTAAAAATGGCCAAATCTCAACCCGGCTACTGAACAGCCTTGGGATGCAGGCAACATCATGTGGAGGGGGCTCTAAAAGGCTGTCCAGGAACATATTCCTCGTGCTGAAATTGTATTATCATTTCCAATGAGTCCTAGAGCTACCATCATTGCTTCCTGGTATTCCCCAGAAGTAGCATCGTCACACTGGAGCTCCTGTCCCCCACACCATGCCCCTGTTTCCCCACCCTCTCACCAATTGCAAGGCTTGGTCTGGCAATCCTACAATTTAAGGTCACTTTACTTTGCTATCATAAGTCACTCATTTCCCTCCTCTGGACATAGTTTTTGGCACACCATATTTCATTATGCTGATGGGGCAGTATATCAGTGCATTAGCACAAAGTTGCAAATCCACAGTCATTTTTTTTTTTAGTTAAAGGCCCAGCATCAGGAGAGAGAAATATGTATGAATGGAAAATGTGAAAAGACCCAATCCCGGACATGGACATCAAGAACCAATGATGAAATGTAATTCAAGAGTATGGGTCTGAGCATCTGTGTTTTTGTCCAGGTAGGCAAATTCCAATAATATGCAGATTTGTTTATTTTCTATGGGGAGAAGAGCAAGAAGGGAATATAGTGTCAGCTCGAATGTGACTATGGTACGTAGGGCCTACTAATTTCTAGCTCTTGGTTGAAATGCATGCTGCGACCGTGCCAGAGCATATCAGTGTTGTTCTACAGTAGTTATGCCTGGCTTGCAGCTGCCATTTCCCATATTATCAGAGGGCCAAGGCCAGATTCGGCATCACCACTTTAGGGTAGATTCAGGACTTCTGTTAATATTCATGAAAAGGCATTCTTGCCATCTCCACCTAAGACAGCAGCTCACAACACCCCCTGAAAGGAAGATTTTGAGAGCTGAGGGACCTTCAGGAGTGGGTTGTGGTGTGATGTGGCAGCCTGCAACAAGAAAAAGAAATATTGTAGTGTGGTGGCCTACACAAATACAGTAGATACCAACAGCACATCCCACAATGTTCCTGACTATTCTCAAACCCCATCAGCAATGGTTTGGGGAAGGCATAGGAGATTGCTCTGGGAAGGGGATATCAACTCAGGGCATTTCCCCATCTACAATAATTTGAGAAATAGGCACCTAGTCCATAATATTTTTCTCCTCTGGTTCAAAATATCATGGTTGATCCATTCATCACAAAAAATAATGTGCATTGTCCATTTTAAAAAATTTAAAATTTTAGATCTCTTGCTATAATGAGTGACCACATTGTCCTACACTTAGGTCTTCTCCTGTTATTCATACCACAGTGTGGAACAAGAGTATGAAATATGTAGGAATGCATAGAATTTACATCCAGTTTACAAAAAAACAAAAACAAAAGGCATAGCAGCTCACGAAGTCTTCAGTGATGGCCTTTTTATATAACAGCTCAGGACCAAATTGCATGAGACTTTTAAAATGAATAATGTCCAAGTTCCCTGAATTCTGTCAATGTGCAGGGAAATGATCCCTCATCAGGGACTTTGGCTCTGGAAAATGGGAGAACAGGAGTCCCTCCTCCCCATTCAATGGTCACCATGTGCTGAACCAGGCCCCTGCAAAGATTTTAATGGATAGTCCCTATAGTGACTGCATGGCTGTGAGGGAACTGAGTTGGATTCAGAGAACCTGGACGTGACTCATTAAAAAGTCTTGTGGAGTGTCTCTTAACTATTGCCCATTCAGTGCTTTGGCCCACAGTCTCGACTTATCAACGATGAGAAACAATATTGTGAATAATGTGCTAGTAATCATCTATCCAGGTCATTTCCCTGAGAAATCTCCATATATTTACAAAGAGACTTCTTCAATATTAAAATGGAAACAGCTGAATTATTGGTTCTATATGTTGAATAATTTTTTTTTGTGGGCTGCCTGCTAATAAGCTCTTCTGTGATTGCCCCCGTGACTGTTAGTTTTGTCAGCTAGTCAAAACCTTAGAGCGTTGTTGAAAACTTCCTGTGTAGGGTATGGAACAATGAGCGTGGGTTAAGTGCATTTTTGAAAGCTGACTGAAGTTAAAGTGAGATTGGCAAGAGACAAGAGCAGCCCTCGAGGCCTATTAAAACACTCCACGAAAGTTTGTGATTCTTAACTTAAGAGCTTGTCTGAATTATATTTGCTAATGCTGTGTGTACACATGATACAGAAAAGCATTTTAAAATAGCGTAAGCTTTCCAGTAGAAACCCAAACCACAGTACCTTTTGACACAAGGATAGAAAGTGACAGTAAACGCTTCTATGTACAATGAAAATCTGCTGGTGGGTAATCGTATTTTACTCATTTAACCAAGTGGAACTGAGTGCAATCATCTCCAGTCCCGCAACGTGTCTCTTAACTATTGCCCCATTCAGTGCTTTCATATGTTTAGCTTGGACTGTTGCAGCCATATAGCTGAGGAATGGCACAAGCTCCTTTTCCCCTTCACATAGTCAGCAAGGTCATTTCAGAGGGTAGCCATGCTGGTCTACAGTTGTGGACTGACAAGCACCAGCACAAACTGATGTACCTTGAGACCAGCTCCTCTTCCTAGGCCTTACGAGAAATATTAAGTGGAACAGATGAAACAAAGCAACTCTTCCATAAGAGCAGATCCAGGGCAGGGCCTACAAGGAATTATCCTGGCAAATTAAAATGCCTTTCCTTCTCCTTATGCCTCTTCACATTACCATTAATAAGGTGCCTGGCAACCAGTGGGAGTTGGGTGAAGCAGAGATTTACTGTTTGAGGAGGTTCTATCTGTGCTCCCAGAATAATGTCACTTCCAGTGCAACCCAGAAATAATGTCATTGCATGGTGGAGGGGAAACTATAGCATTCTCTATGGCTTGGCCACAGCACAAGAAGTGTCATTATTAAGCTGAGGATGCTGATTGATGCCACTCAACAGTCAGGGAATTTCTTCTTGCCATCCAGCTAAGAAATGGTGAGTAACAAGAATTGGGGAAGTGTCCCACTACCAGTGGGAAGTTAGAAACTTTGCCAGTATTTTTAAGTTTGTACTTGTCAGGCAGAATAATGGCCAAATGTAGATGTCAGGTAAACAATCACGGATCAAATCTAGTTCTCAGGTGAATACTGAGGGACAAATTTCATGAGAATCTTTATGCCTCACAAATTGCAGCCCCCCCCCCCCTTTTGCAATCAATTTTGGGAGTCCTGAATCGTTCAGGCAGCCACAATTCCCAGCAGTAGTCGCTCCCCCACCAAAGGAGACGGCCTTATCCTAGTAGTCCCTTTTGGATAGCAGCAGTAGCACTTTAAAAATGTGTCTGTGTAGCCTCAATTGCCTGCTGCATCAGCATCACTTCTAATAGGAAAAATAATTGTTTTCCTTGTTTCCCTAAGATGTGAATCTGTCACATAGCCAATAAGATTTGGGTCTGTGCCAGTGTCACAGAGGATAATGAATGCTAATGCTAAGTAAGGGAGTCTCTTACTCTGCATTAGCTTCATTCCAGATCTTACTGGCTATGTGGCAACTTCACTTTTTCAGGAACAAAAAGAAGAAGTTTAATGGGGGGAAAGTGGGTTGCTGTCACAAATAAGGCACTAATGCAACCACATAGTCATAAAAGGGGGAGTTGGGAAAATGTTGCCCATCTGAAATGATCCCTTTTGTGCCCCAAATATTCACTACCAAGCACCAGGTTAGACATTAAAACATCGAATTAGCATTTAAAATGTATTTGGAAATATACAATTATTCAACAATATGATAAAAACATGCAGACATACAAACAAACACAACTAGGGTAAAGAGCCAATAAAGGTTTACTGAAGGCATGACAAACAAAACATGACTGAGAAAGTTTTTTGTTGTGTGTCATCCATCAGAGGGCGGGACATTTGAAGAAAGACATCCAAAGATTACTGCAGTAGATAAACAGGTCCATATGGGAGAAAGGAGTCCTTAAAGTATGCTGGCTCCATACTGTATAGGGCTTTAAAAGTAAAAAACAGCACCTTGAATTGGCTGTGGGAGCAAATGGGGAGTCAGTATAGATGGTATATCCCTCCATTTCATCATGTTTGACCATAAAGGGGTACAGAAAACTGATAATTTCCCCCATAGCTTCTTTTGAGCACAGCATAAAAACAAATGGTACAAAATGAGCAGTATTGCTTGTAGGATAATCCAAATCTGCATTCTGATGACAGGTCATTCACGGAAGAGTAACAGCAATCTTATGCTTACAGATGACACAGTCAGGCTTTTTAAAACAGTTACTTTAGGGGAACATAATCACAGTAACCTTGAGATCCTAGTGGAGGCTATGTCATGCTGTCATCAGTATTGTTGAGGCTATCTCCTCCTTCATAGCTTGGCGAATGCATCACCCATCAACTCCGGCACACATTTCTCAAAGCCAAATCTATTTTATTCTCTGTTTGCTGTGAATCTGATGAAAGCATCTGAACCATTTAAGGCCAACTGTCTGGACCTCAAGGTCTATATAAGATCCATAACAGAAACTACAAATAGGATTGTAAATGTTACAAGCTTTCACTGACATATATGTTCCTTTCATCTCTGGAGAAGGGTTGTATCACAGTTCATCAAGGTTAAATTCTGAGACTTTGGTTTGACAGTATTTAACCAAAACAAGAACATTACACTTCAGTTCATATTTTGGTATGTGATGGTGTATGCAAGAATCTGCTTCATTTTATATTCTTCCATTCATGAGGGGTTGTGGCTCAGGGGAAGAACCTGTGCTTTGCATGCTGAAGGTCCCACGTTCAATCCCCAGCATCTCCAATTAAAAGAATTGTCAGTAGGTAATGTGAAAGACCTCTTCCTGAGATCCTGGAGAACTGCCACCAGTCTGAGTAAACACTATTGACCTCAATAGATCAATGGTCTGAATCAATACAAGTATATTCATGATGAACATGGTCTGATACACAAATGTTAACTCCATAATAAATGTATCGGTGTACAAATTGCTGTAGGATCCTCTTCCCCCATAATATCAAATAACACACAGACCAGTCTTCTGAAAATTTCCACCCAGCCAGGTTTTAAAATAGAGATAGTATCCTTATGGATTTATCTCCCTCAGTAAAGAAGAGAGTGTAACCATGTTGATATTCCTGGACTTCTCTGTGAGTTTAATGCTATCCGTGATGGTATTCTCCCTGGCCAAGATAGGGACTGATAATGCCACACTTTGGTTAAATCCAAAGACTGACTTGTGACACACCACCCAATTTTACCATGCTGCTCTTATTCTTTCTTTTTCAGAAGGGAAGAGGAGTGAGAGTAAATCCAGTATATGTCCATTAACAGGGCCATTTCCTGTGCTGTTTTTACAAAAGTAGCCAAATGAACCAGGGCTAAAGCAGGTGAGTCAACAGCAGAGATGGTGGCTAGGAACCATGCTGGGGACAAATGTGTTTGATGGGAGAGCCAGCCCTGTATTAGGCAGGCCCTTATCAAAATGCTGGAGAATATATAATAAATAAAATATTATGTATGCAGTTTTGCGTACATATCATGTTCATTTACAGTGGAGCAAAACTTGGTTGCTCCTCACATACACGACATGTCAATGGTCTTATTTCCTGTTCACACAGTAAAGCTAATTTTTTTCTGGAGACATTCATTTGCAAATGGTGTTTCTTTCAGAGATATGTCTCACATTTGATCATGATCAGCGTAAGCTGATGATTTGTTAGCATAGCATTTGTTATTGCCAGTTTAAAGGTGATACCAACATACTAGATGAAGTTTAGCTGCTCAGTAAGGTCAAGGAGCTTGTTTCTTTTTAGCCAGAAAATCACATGCATGTGTAGAAGGTACAATATGATTCTCATGGCAACAGCATCTAAAGGATGTCTAAAATAACTTGCATTCCTATGCTCACTTACTAGAACCAAACACACTGCAGCCTTATTTGAGCACATATCTGCAACCAAATTTATTTTTATTTATGTATAATCTGCCTTTCTGTCCATGCAATAGCCACCAAGACACCTAACAAATTAAGATATACATGATAACATCACATTTTAAAACCATTAAATGAAACCCATCCAACACACACACACACATTATTAAAACAATTCAAAACAAAGCTCAAATGCATACAAAGACATCAAAATATCAATTAAAATATTGGGTAGGAAGGAAACCTGCTTTCCTCCTTTACCTGCTAGGGAAAGGTGGAAAAAGAAGGGGACAGATGAATCTCCCTGGGAAGAGAATTCTAGAGCTTTGATGCCACAGCTGAAAGGTCTCTCACCTGGGTTGCCACCTTCCCAGTCTCCAAAGGTGGGAGCATCCAAAGTAGGGCATCTGAAAATGACAATTGGTGTTCGGTGGGTTCATAAGAGACAAGGTGGTTCTTCAGGTATGTGTGTCCAAATAGGAAGCTGGAGCAATATGGTCCCTACAATTTACTCCAGTCAACATCTTGGCTGTAGCGTTCTGTCCCCATTGAAGTTTCTGACCATTTCTGAAGGGGTGCATCTCATTATCGCTGCTTGTGTGTCCCAATTGCTTCCCCTCCCCCGCTTTCATGGGTTTTGATCTCTCTAGTGGTACATTCAATATGAAGTTGCTGTAAGTCTGCCATAAAAAACTGTTTAAATCTATTGGGAGGAAAACATCTGCAGAAAAGAACCCTGCCCCCCAAAGCAATAGCAACCACAAAACTGAGAAGGGAGATGAGGCTAGGGTGTAAAGCTGCAGAGTTTTTGCAGAATGCTAGAGAATGCCCATGACACTTCAGTTTGAACCAGAAATTACCTAAGAGCACAATGCTGGCACACCAGGGTCTCCCCGTTCCTCCTGGTGATTGCTGGCTGCAGCCTGGCAACTCTAGAGGAAGCATCAGGGAAAAACTTGGGCAGTGTCCTATATCTGCAGATCTTCCAAAGCAATTAATTTGCTGCTGTGTGAACTAGAATGCTGGACTAGATGGATATGATCCAACATGGCTCTTCTTACACGCTTAAGAAGTGTCTTGGCATATTGCCACTGCAGGTATCTTTCAGGTAAATCCTACCCTGCATGCACAAGCTCAGTAGAGTCAGAAGAAGATTCTGGTGGGGGGGGGGGGAGAGAGAGAGAGAAGATCTCAGAAGTTCTGGCAGGCACCAGGCTCTGCTTGGAGGTCAAAAGTAGAACAGGAGACTGTGGCCAAACTTTATACATTAGAGCCTGGAGAAGCCAGTCCTTTCTAACCCACATTTCCAACTGTAGCTTACTAGGCAGGGATCTAGTTAGCACTGCTATTGTGCTAGTTCTGCCTTGACTCTGCTGCTCGAGGCTTAATAAAAAAAAAAAAAGAGCCCTGCTTGGTTGTTTTCCCTCATGCACTGAGATTACCATTCTTGCTTATCTTTTTGATAGTACATGATATTATGAATTGAATGCTTGCCTGAACAAGTTGCATCCAAAAGAGTAATAATGCTTCAGCTTCTCAAATGGAATCACATGACCAAAATCTTTGGAGCAGATGGAAGATGCCTGCGATGCCCAGCTGGAAAGCATTGTGAGCAGTTGAGAGAAATATGTGACATATATTTCTTCCTTATTGTCTCCATGTGCTTATTCGAAAACTCTCGCATGCACTTCTTGTTAGCCTGTGAGTTCATGCATCACCCCTAAATTGCATTTCAAAAGCTGATGTTTTTAAGTACTAATCATTTCTAAGCGCTCATGGCTCTGATTCAAACCTCTAATATAGACAAGATGCCATTTGCACTATGATTTTGCTGCAATACTCATATTAAGTAATTATATAATAATTTTCCCTTTCTTGAAAGTCCCCATAGATTCTCTGTTTTTCCTGATTGTTTTTCATCACCAGAGAGCCTACTTTTATCTTCTGCTTTCCTTGCTTTCCTCCCCCTGGCAGCTTCTCTTTGGGCAAATTTTGGTTCTGTAGTGCTAGCTGCCAGATTGGGTTGAACCCAGCACTGTGTTGCCAGCCAGTCTGGGCCCAGTTGTGCAAAGGGGAACCTGCATGAATTTGCACGGGGCATCTCATTTTTGTCTTGTTTACCCTGCTCTGCACTGTTCTCTCCCGGCAGCCCCCATTTTACCCTACTTCCTTCTCTCCTTCTCCCGCACCCACCAATCTTCAGCTATATTTATTATTCATTTACCTCATTTATATCCTTTCTCCACAATGGGTGCTTACATCATTCTCCTTTCATCTGTTTTAGTCTCACAACAATCCTGTGAGGGAAATTAGGCTGAGAGTGTGTGACTGGCCCAAAGTCACCCAGTGAGCTCCAGTGACAATCTGATGATTTGAACCTGGATTCTTTCAGATCCCCATCTGGTGCATCTATTATTTTGTGGGAGTTATTCCCTCAATATACTTTTTTGTTTCAAATTCTTCTGCAAACCTGAGGCTTTTTTCAAGTTTGAAGAAAGATCTGTTTTGACAGTTCATGGCTCCAGTATCTGGATTTAAGTATCTACAGATTTGGACACAGACATATTAATTTCACATTGTTGTCAATGGTAGGAGGCCTTCCAGAGGTTACTGTAGGCCTTGAGATGAAGATTCCCTCAGGCCTTCTCCTCATACCACTCAGACCCAATTCAAATGTTATCTGAAGGAACATCACATGATTTGTCAAGCTGTGAATGACCAGGCCCCCTACACTTTGTCCTCTATTCCTTCCCCCTAGCATCCCAGGCAGGTCTACATGGTAATCTTAAAAGCACCTAGGACGCCCAATGGAATTTGGAATGTGCAGGGGCAAGGGAAAAGGCTGAATTATATTTGGGGACTGTGTGTTAATGGTTTTAAGAACACCTAGGATAGAAGCCAAAAGTATATTTTTATTGATGTTAATGTGATATAGATCCACACAATTGGGTCTCTCTGTTGTAGTCATTGGCATCGGATTCTACACAGTCACATGACATCCAGGGATCATCATTGGGATATACGATAGAGTCGATTGGATAGAGGCTACCTAGGATTCACCCAAGGATTGATGAAGATGAACATGTGTATTCTGTATCTAGTTGTGATCTTTTTGTTCAGCCAGTGACCACACGGGGATTATTCCTATGGATCAGTCTTTGATGTGACTATTTTTCATATCATAACCACCTTCTGCTTCATTTTCCACTAAGAGAATTGCTTTCCAGTGAATGGCTTTATAGTCTTAAAATTGCTGCTTTCCTTGTGCAGCAATCCTGCTAACAAATGCAGAAACAGTTTACAGGAAATGAACACGTCTGTGGTCTCAGAAGCAGATAGATCCATATATAAAGTATTTCTACATCAAAAATGTATTTTATGATAACACTGTATTTTCTTCAATCTGCCATAGTCTTCTTGTCATTTGTTGAAAAAGTGACCTTGCCCACTTGTGAGTTAACTATTTTTATTAACAAACTGCTTACTAGTGAATGGTGAATCTGGAGGGTCAGCTGTTATGTAGATTGCTTCTGTAGTCACTTGGTCAGCATTTGTTGGTGAGACTAGTTTATAAGGGTGATAAATTGGTGGTCTTTCCACCTGCAAACCTATAATCCTAAAGTAAGTAAAACCTGTAAGTAAAACCTATTGATAGGGTTTACTTTCAAGTAGACTTGCTTTATAGTGCATTATAACAGTGCAACCCTATGCAGAGTTACCAGCATTGGATTTCCCTTCACTAGTTAAAAATGTCCTTGAACATTCCATGAATGAGCCAGGATTTTTTGTTTGTTGCTAATGCCTTGTTAGTTTTGTCTGTTTTGATTCTTTGTATGAGCATTCAAGTACACACACCCAAGCACCCACATGCACATAGATATTATTTGTTCGTGTCACTGAGAATTGTTCCTTTCCTAATCCAAAGATTGTTCAAGCATATGAATGAGGGACATTCTATGCTCACAGTTTTATTTTAGTGACAGTTTTGTATTAATTGAAAACCAATGTGAATTCCTCCACCTCTCCCACCCCATTCTGGCATGTCAAAAAGTAGATGTTGCCAAAACAATAAAAAACAAATGTGAGTGAACCATCTGCTGTGACTGCTCATATGTCTTGCGTGGTTTGAGGTGGAGGAGGGAGACCAAATAAGGCAGCTTTTTTTAAAGCGATGAAGAACAGACATTCATAATGAACCAAAAGATTATCCATTATCAATACCCACAGCTATTTCTCCCTTCTCTGGTGCCTCCAAGTTGCCTGGCCAACTCTAACTATCCCAGTTGATTAGGCTTTCACAAGGTCCTTGAGTTTCTTGAAGTTCCTAGAAGGGTTTCCTGAATGGGTGGAAGTTAATTAATTTTAATGTATTTTTAAAAATTGTTAAACATTTATCAAGTGAGATGACCATATATGGTCAACACCCCCTCCCTGCACCTTCCTAAAATGGCCAATGACAGGCCTGAGGGAGTGGGAAGGGTAGGGGTCCTCAGTGGGCATGTACACAACTATGCTTCCCAACCATGTTCTGCATGATTGCTCCACTTCTGGGGTTTCTTAAAACCTGAAGAATGTTTCAGGGGTTTTTCAATGGTAAAAAAAGTTGAGAAAGGTCTGCCATAGATGGAGGTAAGGTCCCCTGCTCTCTTCATCCTAGTATAGTGAGGAAGTCTGCCAGGGCCTCTTAACATAGCAGGGAGTGAAAAAAGGAAACGTTTCTAACAAACATGTGAGGAGAGGGGAATAAAACTGGATGGGACAGCTGTAGGAAAGTATTCTGGGAGGTCTCCAGCCCTCACCTGGAAGTTGGTGACTGTAGCAGTGCAGTTATTGCATTACTATGTGACTATCAAATGTAAGTGGGGGTGGGGCTAGACATGTCAATTCTGGCAATGCAGGAGGAGAGAGGCCTGGCAACATCATTTCCTGTGATATGACAGTGGAAGTTGCCTAGTCACATCTGGTGGGAGTGTCTGGGTGATAGCACTGCCTGATACATCACTTCCAGGGGTGTAGCAAGGAGGTGTGGCCAGCATATATGACTTCTGGGGTACCTTGAAGCCTGAAAAATAGTCAAAGGTTGAAAAAGGCTGTGCTGCCTATAGAGCTTATACTCAAGAATGACGTTTCTGCCATGTTTCTGAGATACCTAGAATATCTAAATTATCACTGAATATCAAACACTCCAGCATTGGCACAGACATCTATAATGTGTTTCCTTCTCCAGTAACCCTTGCCTCCCTCAGTCTCTTAGCTGCCACACATGGCCCTCAGTCACCATCATGCTCTCAATCCCAAGTGCTAATACTCTCCTATCAATATGACGGGATCTCTAAGGAAGGCTCTGCAGAGGAAGGCACTGGCAAACCACCTCACTTAATCAATTGACTTGAAAACCTCTTGCTGGGGTCACCACAAATTGGCAGTGACTTGACAGCACTTTACACACTCAAATCACATTAATATGGCTTTTTCTGTGTTCGTTAGTGCACATGGGTTATGTAAAGTGCATGTATATTTGACAGCAGAACAGTAGAAAATCTCCAATCCTATCAGTTTCACTTTCTTTTCCAACAAGGTAATTTCCGAAGAAATCTTGAGAAGCAGAGTTCTGGAAACATTTCTTCATGTCTTCATGATTTCACAAAACCCTGGTTGAGAAAGCCTGTGGTAGAGAGATACTTGGCCACAATCAATGTAATCCTTGGATCTCTATCCACCAACAGATAAGGGGGTATGTCATCTTTTGATAAGGTCATTTTATTAAACTAGGGATGATTCATAACTCACAATAGAAATTATAATAAAGACACAGCGGTATCTTGCAGGGAATAAAGAGTCCAGCTCTTTCAGGCCACATTGGCAAAGCCTTTCTGAATGAGGCAGATTACCATATCTCCCTTATGGCAGTGGTCCCCAACCTTTTTATCACCGGGGACCAGTCAATGCTTGACAATTTTACTGAGCCCCAGGGGGCAGGGGGTATTCTTTTTCCGAGGGACGTCACTGCCTGAGCCCCTGCTCCACTTGCTTTCCCGCTGGCGCCCCTGACTTCCTGCTGCCCACTGGGGGGCACTGTCAGCAGCAGCTGCGCAGTGCCATGCCAAGGGGGAGCCCCAGCCATGGCGGCCACTGGAGAGCACCAAAGGTTAGCCGGTGACAGAGTGGCAGGGCAGCCCCCCAGGCAGTAGCTGGGGAGGAGGACAAGGAGGAGCTGCGGCCCGGTACTGACTGATCCATGGATTAATACTAGTCCACGGACCAGGGGTTGGGGATCACTGCCTTATAGCAGTGGTTTATTATGGCCAATTTCCCTCCAACCAGCCACCAAGTCTCTTGAGACCACTGGAACTGTCCCATTGTACTACAACAGTTTCCTTTCTTCATAACCATCAAGCCCCACCTGCACCCATCTCCTGAGCCATTAGCACCCATTTCACCCATTGTCTCAACCCTGAGAAAGCCCACCTGGTGTACATGCAATCTCTAGCACACACCACCCTCTTACAGGGCATAAAAGTCCCTATTCTGGCAAGCCACTTTGCCAACTCTGGAACCTTGGATCCATCCAGAGAGCACAGCATGCTGCTAGACTCCATGCCGTCTCTGTCTCCGCCTCTTCAGGAACTGGTAATTATCCTTCCATTGACAAAATTCCCTAGACTCTTTTCCTTTCAATCCTTTATTTCCTCATCAGCTAGATTGATAGTGTTTTTGTTATGTTTATCTACGTCTATTTATTTTATTTTCTATTAAATAATTACTGCTTATTTTATCTTTATATATCTGTTGTCTGCCTTGAGTTCATAGGATGCAATTACCCGGTATACGGAGGCATCTTGATCTTTTAAAGTTACCTGACTTCTTGCAAGCCATTCCCCAAACCTGGCACATGTCTGCTGACATGGCCAATTCAGGTAACACTGGTAACCCAGCAACTAGAAGAAGAAGAGTTGGTTTTTATACCCTGCTTTTCACTGCCCAAAGGAGTCTCAAAGCAGCTTACAATTGCCTTCCCTTCCTCTCCCCACAACAGGCAACCTGTGAGGTAGGTGAGGTTGAGAGAGCTCTGACAGAACTGCTCAGTCAGAACAGCACTATCAGGGTTATGACAAGCCCAAGGTCACCCAGCTGGCTGCATGTGGAGACTCGCCAGATTAGAAGCTGCTGCTCCTAACTACTAATCTAGTGGTCCCCAATCTTTTTATCACCGGGGACTCGTCCACGCTTGACAATTTTACTGAGGTCTGGGAGGGGGGTAGTCTTAAGGGATGGCTGTTCAGACCTTAATGGCCGCTTTTAGCAAATAGCCTGGAGCCACAGACTGGTACCGACTGATCTATGGACCGGTACCGGTCCACGAACCGGTACTGGTCAGGGATTGCTGCATTCTAGAATACAGCTATATTTTTACCAAGTTCATTTAAAACTGTTCACAAATTTGACCCTGTCGGTCTAAACATTACCCCACATCCCTGTAATATCACAGAACTGAAACTTTAGAACTTTATTCCTTTAGATCAAAAACTCTAAAAAGAAAACATCTCCCATTCAGTTCTGCTAAACAGAAAGCAATTTCTGCAGGAACTCTACGACCTTTTCCTCTGCTTCACTTGTGGTGTTCCAGTTCCCTTACAGGGACCTTTGCCCTTGTTTTTGCAGACTTAATGGATTAATTGCAGCCAGAAGCAACCTACTCTAAGAAACAGCACTAATGAGCTATTTCTAGTTTCACTGTCAACATTAAATATGGATGCCGCACAAGCTCTTCAAAATGATACAACTTTAACAACATCCATTTTGTTTGCTTGCCTCCTTGCAACAACAGATTAATGCTCCAGGTCTCTGGGTGGGAAATTGATCTATTAATACCTAGATCATTCCTGTGGACCAGCTGTTGCGGATTGGCCTAAGTAGTGTTCATTTCTCATTGGCGGTATTGTTATTTTGACCTGCCGTTTTAGGGGTCATTTTCTTCAATAGGTTCAGCAAGACCATATCATGATCATTAGTGCTACTGCAATATATATTATAGCACCCATAAATATATCAGCTTCCATTCCTAGTAACTGCATTAGCTCTAATTGTATCTTCCCTGAATGATGCTCTCCTAGGAATCATGCTCCGGTAGGAATTAGGCCATCAGCCTAAGGGTGGTTTTTTAAAACTTGTTTTTCTCGAGCGGGGCATGGGAATGGCAGCAGGAAACAGGAGCCTGAGGAGGGATCCTCAGCTACATGGCTGTACTCCTTTGGGCACCCCTTTATAAGCCCTATTGATACAACTGAAACTTGCAATTGAGGTAATCTTTGGTGTAGTGGTTAAGAGTGGCAGCCTCTGATCTGGAGAGCCGGGTTTGATTTGTGGCTCCTTCACACGCAGCCAGCTGGGCGACCCTGGGCTAGTCACAATTCTCTTAGAGCAGTTCTGTCAGCATTCTCTCAGCTCCACCTACTTCACAGGTGTCTGTTGTGGGAGAGGGAGGGAAGGTGATTGTAAACCTCTTTGAGGCTCCTTTGGGTGGTGAAAAGCGGGGCATAAAAACCAACCCTTCTTCTCCTTCTAAAGATGTATAGGCTTGAGCATGCTGTGATGCTGGGTGCTTGATATGTAGCAGGATTAGTCCTACAGACCGGAGAGACACATTATGGTACTCATTCTAGGTGTCCTGCATTGCATTCACCAGTGAAGGCCTCTGGTTTTTCACTGGGTCTATAGCAACAGCTGTGTTGGCCTTCCAGTTTCTTCACCACCTTAAGGTTGACCAAAGACTGTCTTTTGAAACAGATATCCCCAGAAGCCTCATTCATGCTAAGTTAGAACTTTATCAGAGTCCCTCCAGATTTGTTGGTGGTGGTGGTGGTGGAGTGGCTCAAGGGTAGTTGCTTGAAGTTGAATCCCTTGAAGATCAAGAAAGGAGATGTCACCACTCATGGGCTGTTTATCTGCTTTAATGCTTCTAATCTGATGAATTATTAAACATTGTAAACCACCTGAGATTGCAGGTCCAATAGGGGCAGGTTATAAATCCAACAATAAAATTGTAAAATAAATAAAACTCATCCGTCTTTCTGTACTTGGCCTGGTATAGCTTAATCTTTTGGAATCGGGGGTGACCTGTTCTATAAGCACCCATAAGTGATCATCAAGGATGACAGAGGAAGAGAGGTGATAACTGTCATCCATACCTATAGGGTTGCCAGCTCCTGGTTAAGAATGTCGTGGAGATTTGAGACTGGAGCGAGGGGAGGGACATCATTGGGTATAATTCCATAGAGTTTGCTTCCCAAATCAGCAGTTTGAGGAACTGATCAGTTCTAATTCCAAGAGCTCTCCAAGTTCTACCTAGAGGCCAAGAGCTGTACACAACTGCCATTCCTCCTATTGACCCACCCAGAGTATAGTGGTCTGCTATGGAAACAGCATCCCAGCCCTAGTGGGTGAGTGATAGGGATCCTGCTCCTTCTCTTCCTCCCTCCATTCCTCATGGGGTGGCACTTGGCCCTCTTCATGCTTTCCTCACTGTCTCTTCTCACTGTGCTGGAAGGCAATGAGGAGGGCAAGTTTCACCACACCTCCGTGCCTCCATACTGCTGCTTGGGGGTGGGGAGCATGGGCACCTATTTGCCTCTTGTATCTCGCCACTGTGCTTGGATAAGGAGTGTGACTGCTGCCTTGGTTTGCAGTTTCTATGCCTCACCTTGTTGGTTTTTGTGTATGTGTGTTTGTGTGAGAGAGAATGGTGTATGTTTGCATTCCCATGGTGGGGTGGCCAGGGAGGGTGAGCAAGGGGGGTTTCAGTACCTCAGTCTTGGGCCAGTTCTGCTTGCAAGTGACTGATATCCTGGTTGATGTCTGAAACCATGTAGGTGCTTTTCTTTAATTAAGACTCCTGGACCCATTCCTCACACATTGGATAATGCACTTTCAATGCCCTTTAGAAGAAGATTTTCCGGTTCCGCACAGGAAAATCCAGCTGCAAAAGCTCACTGAAAGTGCATTATCCAACGTGTGCAGATTGGGCCCCGGTCAGTAGGGATATGTTACAGATCGCCTAGACTATACTTCTGCAACTCGCTCTATGCAGGCCTACCCTTACCCTTGATCCAGAAACTACAACTGGTGCAGAATGCTGTGGCCAGGATCCTCACCAAAACATCATGGAGATTCCACATCCGGCCGATACTCCAACAACTGGGCTGGCTCCCAGTTGAATTCCGGATTAAGCTTAAGGTTTTGGTAACCACCTTTAAGGCCATACGTGGTTTGGGCCCGGTGTACTTGAGAGACTGCCTCCCTGCCTATACCCCCAAAAGAGCCTTGCGCTCCGCCACCTCCAACTAGCTGCAGATCCCTGGCCCCAAAGAAGCACAGTGGACCTCAACAAGGGCCAGAGCTTTTTTGGTCCTGGCCCCCACTTGGTGGAACGAGCTCCCTGAAGAGATCAGAGCCCTGCCTGAACTTCCACAGTTCCGCAGGGCCTGCAAAAGGGAGCTCTTCCACTAGGCATTCGCTTGAGGCCGACTGACTGAGAACATCTGCTGGGCCTGCCCTTCCATGACTGAACAAATTTGATCTCCCCAGTGTTGTTGTTATTTATGTTGTGTTATCAATTGTTACTTGGTTGTTATGATGTTGTAGTGAAACTGTATGTTATAGATTTCCATGTAAAATGTCATGATGTTCCATGTAAACCGGCCAGAGCTGTAAAGAATGGGTGGTATAAAATCCAAATAAATAAATAAACAAACAAACAAATAAACAAACAAGCCTAATACCATTGTTCAGACGTTGGTCCTCATGCCCTGGCCTGGATAGCCCAAGCTAGCAGGGTCTTGTTGGGTCTCAGAAGCTAAGCAGGGTTGGCCAGTGTTATTTGGGTAGGAGACAACCAAGGGAGTCTAGAGTTGCTATACCTCTGAACATCTCTTGCCTTGAAAAGTTGGCTGTGACTCTACGGCACTTTACATACACGCATAAAGCTACCTTACACCATTGTTCAGGCCATTGATCCATCTCTCTCAATACGGTTTACTCTGACTAGCAGAAGATCCCCAGGATTTCAGATGGAAAAAGGTCTTTTGTAAGAGCTGCTGCCAAAGATACTTTTAACTGAAGATGCCAGGGCTTGTATCTGGGACCTCATGCATGCAGAGCATGTATTCAAGCACTAAGCTGAGGCCCCTTGACATAAATTCTGTATCTAATACCTGAATTTAATTTTTCTGCATACAATTATTTTCAGAACACTGAATCTTCGTACTTGGCAGCTGTTCAGTATATGATGAACAGATGTGCATGAAACTGAAAAATTATGCAAGATTTACTAGCACAGTCAAAGTGACTTTTCTCAGATGACTGGCTCCAGCTCCATTTCCATGGTCTGTTATGTGGATAACCATTTTTCTTCATCAGTTCCAGTTGCATATTGATCCTGCCTGGAAATTTCAGAGCTGCTGAAATGGAGGACTCTTTAATCTGCCATTCAGATAAAGCACTTCCTAACTTTCAGCAATGCATTTGGGTAATCCTTGGCCAATCACTGAGTCCAATAAGGCCATGTCCATCCAGAAGGTAAAAAGAAAGAGGCCGATGGAAGGTTGCAGATCACAGCTCTTTAATAAGAATGATGTAGCAATAGACTGGACTGGATCCTGCAAATTAATTCTGCTACCAGAGGCACTTTCCTCTAGTGGTAGGAGCCTTTCTTGAATGCGTGATGCTCTTTTGGTGGCGCCTGCCTTTTTGTGGATACCAGCCATTTGTCTGAATCTGACAGGACTGCCAGATCTCCTGGTGGAGGTAGAGATCCCCCCCCTTAGGCCCTGTCCCCCTGCAGGCCATCAGCTGGCTGGCTGCGGGGAACTTATCAGGAGCAAGAAGAAGGCCCAGACCACATTGCCAGCATTGCACAGGAAGTGACATCACACACTGCAATGTTTGGGTGACACATTGGTCCTTAAACAAAAACTCTATGGTAGAAGCCTTTTTCATCCTCCAACAGTTGCCAGGAGGGACCTATCACATGCACATGAGGATAAAGAACTTTATTCTCTAAGTACTTCCCATGATCATTAATAGATATTATTTCATGATTTGAAAGTATTGTCTTTTAGCTCACTTGGTTTTAATGTTGGTTTAATTTTACATGTGGTACGTTTTAATTGTTTTCATTTATTGTGTGTTATCCTTTTTTTTAAATAGTTACTGAAGAAAGTAGATAAATATTTTAGATAAATAGCATTTACTTAGTATTTCATGTAGAATTATATAGTATGCTACATTTCAAATGCTGTTTTATGTTTCTTTTATTTTTACATGCCTCAAAATTTATGCTGTGTTTTTCTAAATTACTGTGATTTAAGTATTTCTCTGGTTCATCTTGGATTGTTCTGATACTCTGATGCTAATCAAGTCCTCCTTTCTCTGGGAGCTACCCATGAGTTACTTTTGTTTTTATACAAAGGAGATCTGAAAAGGAAGTCTTGGCCTAGAGTATATAAAAATGGTTGTTACTGGCAATCAGTTCTTCTAAAATGTTGGTCAAAGGAATCTCCTTCTGCCTGTACTGAAGTTACAGGACTGGGTCATGGCAGCTAACCTGTGTTAGGTGCCACTTTGAACCCTGGTTATCTACCTCCCCACTTTTCACTAAAAGTAATTTCAGGTAATTCTGCCCGGTTAAAAATGTGAGTCCCTAAAGTAGTCTCTGCTTCTGCGGTACCCTGAAAGGCAATGTATCGTATTCTAAAGCCTCATTCTTCAATTATGGTCTCCACAACGCTTGAACATCTTTGTGTCTCACAAATCTTACTGTGTCCAGTTTGTCATAATGAAATCCTCTCTAACTTTGTAAACACAACAACGTCACTAATTGTGTCTAGCAAGAGAAGTCTCTACCAGCAGCCTTTTATTATAATACTAGTAATCAAGCCCGCTGTATCTAAATACAGCGGGCGCTAGACCAGGGAGCCCCCGGCAGTTGTGCGGAGCGTGGCTGCCGGGGGTTCCCTTTGTGGGCGGCCTGACGCATCGGAGGCGCTTCGTGCCTCCCAACGCGTCGGGCCACCCTCAAGGAAGCAACTGCGAGCCGTGCTCTGCGTGGCTCGCAGTTGCTTCCTTGTCAGCAGGCTGGGAATTGGCCGGGCCAATGGTCTGTCCGGAGGAAGGGGCCAATCAGGCCCCTTCCTCATCACAGACAAAGCCCTCCCCCCAAGGGCTTAACGAATTATTTAGTCCGTGGCGCCCATGGCGCCATGGGTGTGTTAAGGATTTCTCAGAACGCCTTTTTTTTTTTTTACTGCGCAGTGCTCTTGCACTGAGTAGAGCCCATTTTATACATTCTTTTATGTTGATATTACATATCCAGGTAAGACAATAAAGCTGGGTTAAGAACAAGCTTTCCAGATTACAGTTCTTGTTATGTGCATCGTAATAGCCTCTAAGCACATTAAGCCTTCAAAGATGATAGTATAATGCACGAGATGCAACCTGACAGCTGGTTGAGGGAACTGACTGCTATTTCCTCTGGTGAAGGCGTACGGTGGAACGCAATGCAGATACAATGCCCTGCATCCTCCCAGGGGATCCAGATGGTAAGGCAGAGCCTGCTCCTCAAACTTGCTTTGAATTATGCTGACCATACTTGTTTTGCATTGAGTCATCACAGAACAAAATGGAGTGATTCAGCCCAGTGGCAGGATTTAACAAGTGAGGTTTGACAAACACAACTATTTTCTGGCAGACACAACACAGTAGAAATGGATGGGCAAAACATGTGTCAGGATCAGCTTATGGTGGGGTAGCTCCTCTGTTCTAACTACTCCACTGAGCAAAGTTTTGTTTCTTTATTAATTAAAATATTTATAGTACACCTTTCCTTCCAGTTCAGACTTGAAGCTTTTCTCCAATCTAAGATGTCTTTCTCAAAATTAAGTGACTCTTCCATTGGAGGAAGAGCTATTTAGGTTGGAGGATGGTTGGATCTACCCCACTATCTGCAGGAGTTCCCAATGTGTTTCCAAGCAATGTTCAAAGTGCTGATCTTGTGGAAATAAATATTATACAAAAGATAAAAGTTATACCTGACAAGCAAGTTACACCAAACAAGCAAAAAATTTCTCCTCAGCATCCTCATCATCATAATCTTTACAATAATCTCCACTTCAAATATTCCAACTTCCAAATTTTTACCACTATATTATTAAATTTCATTGTCTATATATTCCATATAACAGTGGTCCCCAACCTTTATGAGGCTGGGGACCGGCAGGGCACTAAAATATATATTACATATCCCTAGTTCAGACAACACATGAAACCATTGTTTCATTCAATTATGGTTAGCTTGGCCAATCAAGATTGAGTTCACAGACTTATCCTGGTTTGCCTCGACAAATGCTAGTTCAGTTGCTTCTCTTTTCCAGCCAGAGAGGAGATTACCAGACAGCCAGGATAAAACAATGCCAAATGTCAAGGCTGACATGGGTAATATTTGGGGATGAAGGAAGAAAATATTTTCTTGTTATTAGTAAAACTTCTTCACTCCATAGCTCTCTACTGTTGTAACCATGCAAGGAGTAATTTTGTCTTTTCCAGATAGGAATGATCAGGTGTAAACTGCTTTACTTCTGCAATTATTTGTAATTTGTAATTTCAAAGCTTCTCACAGGTGTCTGGGCCCCTGAAAATTCAGCTCCTGAGAACCTAACTCACCTGTCCCTTTTACTCCACAGCAAACATTCTCCCTTCAGTGGTATATTTATTAGCCATTTACCAGAGTTTCAGACATTCCAAAATATTGCCCTTGCATCATATTGCTGACTATGTCATCAGGAAATCGTGCATGCACCAGTAAGCCAAGGACAGAGGTTGGACAGTACATTCTTCGAAAGCCAAAGCTGTTAGAGAGAGTCAGAGACTTTCCTTGGTTAGAACAAAAGTAAGAGGAAGCCGATAAGAAATTGCCCAAAGAATCCAGACTGAGGATAAATATTGGAGAAATGCCAGTGATTTATAATACATACTAGTATCGTCAGGGAAACATAATTTGAGAGGATCCAGAGCGGTTCATATTGTGAGACTCATATCATACAAAGCATGTAAATCCACACAAGAATCAATGAGTAGAGGTCCCTGTACAAAAATTCCTATGACCGTTTAAGCACTGGGAACTTCACTGCCCCAGCTCCCATGCAGGAGCACAAATCAGGGGTGGATGAGGTGCACCAGGCCAAATGCTCCCCTGTGTGGGTGCAGGAAGAGGTGGGGCAACCTCCCATGACTAAAACTCCAGCCTGCAGCCCAGCATGAAACCTCCAGTGCATAAATGGTCTATGCATGGACATCAGGATGTGGCCTATTACAGCAGTCCCAATTCCCTCCTTCATGCATCTATTTAACAGAACTGATCTAGACTTATTGTTATGATGCCCTGGACATTTTTGCTGGACCATTGTTACTGGATGTATAAGGAACACTGCCAGAAAAGCATCAGACAACATTAAAAAAAAAAACCTTTGCTGCAACCTCCCTTTTCCTCTTTTGAAGTTTGTAAAAACTCGGGAGGATATGAAATGCTATCAGCGAGATGAAGGGGAGCTTGTCTCCTCAGTCAGTGATGTGGATGACAGACACAGCACAAGCTGAGAAGGTGCACACCCCAGAGGTCATACTGAAAATTCAAACCGCTCTGAATACGAGAACCGAGCAGATGGGGGGCGGAAATGAAATCTATCAAGGACAAGCATAAAAATGATCACATAGAGCAAAGAAGACTCAGGTGGTACATAAAATGAAAAATAACCGGCCACGTACCACTTTGGGGCTGAGATTTAAGCTTCTGGCATACAGAGGGGACATTGCTAAACAGTTTTGAACTGTGACACATATGGCCAGTGGCAGTTTATTATGTATTTGTGTAAGGACTGTAGTGTAAGAAATGATGAAACAATAAACAGTTGTTCAGTTCTGGGTGTTTAACTAGACCCACATCAGAATCCTGCACATACTGTGAATCTGTGAGGACTGCAGAACATGGAACTGGTTTCATTAAAAAAAAAATAGAGTTTCTAAGCCCTCGTTACATTAATTAAAGTGCGCAGGCAATGTCTGTTGAACACTCAGAAACCAGGAACATAGATGAATAGAAGTCATGTCCTTCTTCCTTCCCTGTTTAGCAAAACCATCACAAATGGGGTTGGATCCCGTGACCTTCTTGTAAGTGGACTACAACTCTTTCTTGCTTTTCTCTCCCACTGGCAGTTCCTAATTCCAGGACAGTTAGTATCTGGCGTTGTGAGACTCTCTTGGAGTAATAGGCACATGGGCTGCAGCAAACCACCTGAGTCAACCACCTAAGTCAACATCTTTCTTGCCTCTCTCTTCTGCCAATGCAGCTGTAGACAGAAGTGGCAGAAAGGACCATCTGGCCCCATTCCTCCTCTACCCTGCAGCCCACTCACTCTAGTCTGCTATTCTGCATGAGTCCTGGAACTCCAAAAATCAACTTCCAGATTCCAGGGCCAGAAAGAACTGGTGGCATAGGAAAGTGGGAAAGGTGTGCAGGTCTCTGCTGATGGGCAGCTGCACCCAACCAATGATACATAATAAATCATACAGATTTGATACGTTTATGCAGAGTGTATACAGAATACAGATTTCTTAGTGCAGAATTTGGATCATCCACAAGCAGAATTGTATTTTCTCTAGTGTGGCATACATACATTCCTGGCCTATAAACCTTCCATTAGTTGAGCCATTTCCAACATTTTACCATTTAGAAACCACTGAAACATCCTCCAGGCTTCGAGAAACCCCAGAAGCGGTGTGATCATGCAGAATATGGTTGGGAAGCATAGCTGTGTACACGCCCACCCAGGGCCCCTCCCCTTCCCACCCTCTCCAAGCCTATCATTGGCCATTCTGTGTGTGTGTGTGTGTGGTGGGGCAGACTGACATGATCATATATGGTCATTTGTTGTTGTTGTTATGTGCGAAGTCGTGTCCGACCCATCGCGACCCCATGGACAATGATCCTCCAGGCCTTCCTGTCCTCTACCATTCCCCGGAGTCCATTTAAGTTTGCACCGACTGCTTCAGTGACTCCATCCAGCCACCTCATTCTCTGTCGTCCCCTTCTTCTTTTGCCCTCGATCGCTCCCAGCATTAGGCTCTTCTCCAGGGAGTCCTTCCTTCTCATGAGGTGGCCAAAGTATTTGAGTTTCATCTTCAGGATCTGGCCTTCTAAAGAGCAGTCAGGGTTGATCTCCTCTAGGACTGACTGGTTTGTTCGCCTTGCAGTCCAAGGGACTCGCAAGAGTCTTCTCCAGCACCAGAGTTCAAAAGCCTCAATTCTTTCACGCTCGGCCTTCCTTATGGTCCAACTTTCGCAGCCATACATTGCAACTGGGAAGACCATAGCCTTGACTAAACGCACTTTTGTTGGCAGGGTGATGTCTCTGCTTTTTAGGATGCTGTCTAGATTTGCCATAGCTTTCCTCCCCAGGAGCAAGCGTCTTTTAATTTCTTTGCTGCAGTCCCCATCTGCAGTGATCTTGGAGCCCAGGAAAATAAAATCTGTCACTATCTCCATTTCTTCCCCATCTATTTGCCAGGAATTGAGCGGGCTGGATGCCATGATCTTTGTTTTCTTGATGTTGAGTTTCAAGCCAACTTTTGCACTCTCCTCCTTCACCCGCATCAACAGGCTCTTTAGTTCCTCTTCACTTTCTGCCATTAGAGTGGTATCATCTGCATATCTGAGGTTCTTGATATTTCTCCCTGCAATCTTGATCCCAATTTGTGACTCCTCTAATCCCGCATTTCTCATGATGTACTCTGCATACAAGTTAAATAGGCAAGGCGACAGTATACAGCCTTGCCGAACTCCTTTCTCAATTTTGAACCAGTCAGTGATTCCATGTTCAGTTCTCACTGTTGCTTCTTGACCTGCATATAAATTTCTCAAGAGACAAATAAGATGCTGTGGTATTCCCATCTCTTTAAGAACTTTTCACAATTTGTTGTGCTCCACACAATCAAAGGCTTTAGCATAGTCAATGAAGCAGAAGTAGACGTTCTTCTGGTACTCCCTAGCTTTCTCCATGATCCAGCATATGTTGGCAATTTGATCTCTAGTTCCTCTGCCTCTTCGAAATCCTGCCTGTACTTCTGGAAGTTCTCGGTCCACATATTGCTGGAGCCTAGCTTGTAGGATTTTGAGCATAACTTTGCTAGCATGAGAAATTAGTGCAATGGTGCGGTAGTTTGAACATTCTTTGGCATTGCCCTTCTTTGGGATTGGAATGTAAACTGACCTTTTCCAATCCTGTGGCCATTGTTGAGTTTTCCAAATTTGCTGGCATATTGAGTGTAGCACTTTTACTGCATCGTCCTTTAAGATTTTGAATAGTTCAACTGGAATGCTGTCACCACCACTAGCTTTATTGTTGCTCAGACTTCCTAAGGCCCATTTGACTTCACATTCCAGGATGTCTGGCTCCAGGTCAGTAACTACCCCACTGTGGTCATCAGGTATGTTAAGCTCGCTCTTGTATAGTTGTTCTGTATAATTTTGCCACCTTTGTTTAATGTCTTCTGCTTCTGTGAGGTCCCTACCATTTTGGTCCCTTATCATACCCAACTTTGCATGAAACGTTCTCTTCATATCTCCAATTTTCTTGAAAAGATCTCTGGTCCTCCCCATTCTATTGTTTTCTTCTATTTGTTTGCACTGTTCATTTAAGAAGGAATTCTTATCTCTTCTAGCTTTTCTCTGGAATTCTGCATTCAATTGGGTGTATCTTTCTCTTTCTCCCTTGCCTTTCACTTCCCTTCTCTCCTTAGCTATTTGTAAAGCTTCCTCCGACAGCCATTTTGATTTCTTGCATTTCTTTTTCTTTGGGATGGTTTTAGTTGCTACCTCTTGTACAATGTTGCGAACCTCCGTCCATAGTTCTTCAGGCACTCTGTCTATCAGATCTAATTCCTTAAATCTATTTGTCACCTCTACTGTGTATTCGTCGGGGATATGATTTAGTTCATACCTGAGTGGCCTAGTGCTTTCCCCTACTTTCTTCAATTTAAGCCTAAATTTTGCAACAAGAAGCTCATGATCTGAGCCACAATCAGCTCCTGGTCTTGTTTTTATTGACTGGATAGAACTTTTCCATCTTTGGCTGCAGAGCACATGGTCAATCTGATTTCTGTGTTGACCGTCTGGTGATGTCCATGTGTAGAGTCGTCTCTTGGGTTGTTGGAAAAGAGTGTTTGCTATGACCATTGTATTCTCTTGACAAAATTCTACCAGCCTGCGCCCTGCTTCATTTTGTACTCCAAGGCCAAACTTGCCTGTTATCCCGGTTATCTTTTGGCTTCCTACTTTAGCATTCCAATCCCCCATGATGATAAGCACATCATTTTTTGGCGTTGCTTCTAGAAGGTGTTGTAGGGCTTCATAGAACTGATCAACTTCATCCTCTTCAGCAGCAGTGGTTGGGGCGTAGACCTGGATCACTGTGATGTTGAAAGGTTTGCCTTGGATTCGAACTGAGATCATTCTGTCATTTTGGGGATTGTATCCCAAGACTGCTTTTCCTACTCTCTTATTGATTATGAAGGCTACTCCATTTCTTCTGCGAGATTCTTGTCCACAGTAGTATACCTGATGGTCATCTGAATTAAATTCACCCATTCCTGTCCATTTTAGTTCACTGATTCCTAAAATGTCGATGTTCAGTCTTGTCATTTCTTGTTTGACCACGTCCAGCTTACCTTGATTCATGGTTCTGACGTTCCAGGTTCCTATGGAATAAAAATCTTTACAGCATCGGACTGTCTTTTCGCCACCAGTTACTTCCACAACTGAGCGTCCTTTCGGCTTTGGCCCAGTCGCTTCATTCATTCTGGCGCTACTCGTACTAGCCGTCTGCTCATCCCCAGTAGCACATTGGACACCTTCCGACCTGAGGGGCTCATCTTCCGGCGTCATATCGTTATGCCTATTGGAACTGTCCATAGAGTTTTCATGGCAAAGATACTGGAGTGGTTTGCCATTTCCTTCTCCAGTGGATCACCTTTTGTCAGAGCTCTCAGCTATGACCTGTCCGTCTTGGGTGGCCCTGCACGGTATAGCTCATAGCTTCACTGAACTACGCAAGCCCCCTTGCCACAACAAGGCAGCGATCCTTGAAGGGGGATATATGGTCATATCACCCAATAAATGTTTAACAAATTTGAAAAATATATAAAAAAATTAGCTCCCACCCATTTGGGAAACACTTCCATGGTCATCAAGAAACCACAGGGTTTTATGAAACCCTGGTTGAGAAAGCCTTTACTAGTCAATCTTGTCTCTGTTTTCATTTGTTGACTATCTGTTGACCTTTCTGCTTTCCTGCATATATCATTGCTGGGGGTGGGGGACACACAATATTCCAACAGGTGTTTTTTGGGGGGGTGGATTTTTTCTTTGTTAGGAGAAGATGGCATCATCTCCCCTACACCGTCTTTGACAAGGATAAAGATTAAGCAGAGCTGTAGAACAGATTATGCAGCCATTCTATACAGACTCAGAAGGACCTTTGGCTGAATTCAGTGAGATTTACTCAGCCTCAATACCTGAACCGATGATTCAGCCTGCAGTTCATGAAGGGCATTATCCCAATTGTCTTGTGGTAAGCTCTTTGTAAATTTTAGGTATTTTGGTGGAAGCCAGAATGATTCAGGTATTCTGGTGGAAGCCAGTGTGTTTCATGTCAACTTCACTCCTTTCTATGGAGTTCTTCAGTGAAATCTTGGTGTTATTTCTAGAGCCTCCCACCAGCTCACATTGGTGCAACTTAGTGTTTGATGTCCTTGCTTTCCCTGCACCAGATGTTTAAGTCCCAGAAAATCTGACTCGGCCTTTCAGCACCAATAAACCAAGGACTAACTCTGTAAGCCAAAGACTTACATAAGCTAACTTCAAGTGGGTAGCCGTGTTGGTCTGAAGTAGCACAACAAAAACTGAGTCTGGTAGCACCTTTAAGACCAGCAAAGATGTATTCAGGGCGTGAGCTTTCGAGTGTAAGCCCTCTTCCTCAGACTAATTGATCTGAGGGACAGTGCAAAGCTAACTTCGTTTCTATGGACTTTTGATATTCAGAGGCCACTAGTTGGTTTGATCAGTCCTGGAAATGACTGCCTTATTCATTGTCAAGGGCAAGTTTTTGCCCAGGACAGGATTCAGTATCTTTCTATTCTCAATGTTAGATCTTTCTATTCTCAATGTTATTAAGCAAGAATGAGATACTCTTGAGGGTAGTAATTAACCCACATGGGTCCATGCAAGACTGGAAATGCTTTCTCTCAGCTGGCTTTTGCCATTAAAATTGTTTAAAAGAACATTTGAGGAATATACAGTCAGTAGCAGTACTAACATATTCTTGTTCCCTTGAACAATGCCTGCTTCAACTGATCTTTGTTGTTCACTTTGCCTTTGTCGTTTTACCAAATCGCTATATTACCACATTGTCAAAACAAGTCAATTTAAATATCTTCTGTTTGCATTTTAAATATCTATACTTTACGGATGTGAAGCTGTTAGCATCATAATTCATTTCTGAAAAGAGATTTCTGTCATTTCTAGTTGTTTTCATTTAGGGAGAGCAGCCTTTCGCAGGTCTATTCAAGATCCTACTGACAGCTAGGCCGTAGGGCTCACTCCCCAACAAATATTCTTAGGATTGTACTGTATAGGGAGGGAGCTGGTAGCTCTCCTCCAAAGGTCATATGTATAGGTGTTTGTACTCATCTATCATGCTCAGCCATTGTGCTCAACTATCATGTTCATCCATCTTGTGTGACCATATAATGCTTTGGGAATTATCAGCACCTCCTTTCCGCCTGCTGCATAACGAATAATCCATACCAAACCTTGTGTTCTTCTGTTGGATTTGTATGGCCCAAGATGGAATTGTAATTATGCCACATCATTTCACATCTGACTGACTTAGAGTGATGCCTAGCAAATTAAATGATAAATCCAAGAACTCCTTGGTGTAACCTCATTCTGGCAAGCTCTCTAGTTCAGGGATAAATCTAATCACATTTTAATCCACAGAATGAAACATTAATTAATAATTTGGCCATTTCAAATCTTCGATCCTAACTGCTATTATAAAGTCTGAAGGTTTCTGTCACACAGCTACATCTAATTCGTAATAATTAAAGTTTTAAAAACATTGTTCCTAAGAGTGATGCTTTAATTCCAAACAACAGAGATATATCGGTTTGTCATACATTTTACATCTATGACCTGGATTTCAATCTTCTTACTGTCAGGTAACCCTTTGAGCAGAAATTTGTTTGTAGATCTGTTGCAAATTTGTTTGTAGATCTGTTGCAGAAACCCCTGGTTGCCAAAGATTTTAGGGCACATCCTAAGGTGTGAGCCATACCAGTTGAGCATAGTTGTCATCTTCACTAAGGCCAACAATCCTGTTTAGCGGTACAATTAGACAGGCTGCTGATAGCAGGTAAATTCTTCTTTGAAGCATTTTCCAGGCCCAATTCAAAGTACCAGTATTGATCTTGGAACCTCTAAATCTGTGGTCCCCAAACTTTTTTGTACCCCGCTTTTCACTATCCAAAGGAGTCTCAAAGCAGCTTACAATCACCTTCCCTTTCTCCCTTCATGCCAGACACCCTGTGAGAGCTCTGTAAGAACTGCTCTGTGAGAACAACTCTGGCAGGAGTACCAAACACTGCCCCACAGGCCAGCAAACCAGAGCAGAACAACAGTACCCCAAGTTGGCAACCTACTACAAGTACAACAGCTACCAAACTGGGAGAATGGACAACTCTAACTACAGTGTCCCCCCAGAACAAAAGTGATGGCAAGAGGAAAAAAAGATCAGAGTCCTTCAGTCAAACCTTTGATGTCCTAAAAGCTGCCAGAGCAAGCTCAGCTTGCAAAATGCATTGCAACAATTGGCTGAGTAGGCTGTTTAAATGAATTAATTTCAATTCCCATATATATCCAAATATAAGCCAAGGGGGGCTTTTTCAGTGTGATAAAAATTTGCTGAAAAACTCAGCTTATACTCGAGTACTATTACTATTACTATTACTATTACTATTACTATTACTATTACTATTATTATTTATTAGATTTATTTCCCGCCACTCCCCATAGGCTCGTGGCGGGTCACAACAGTCCTATCCCCATTAAAATACCCATTAAAAGACTTTAAAAACAATCCCAACATGGCGGAAGCTCTCATTATTCCCACCCCTGCTATCAGAGCGGCAGGGAGGGTGGGGAGGAGATCTAACTTACTAGGTCCGGGGGGGGGGGGATGCTGGCACTCATTCGCTGACCCCGGCCTCAACCAAAAACCTGGCGGAAGAGGTTCTTGTATACTATGCCCAAAATGAACCTCTTGGTGTAACTGAAGTATATCTCTGTGTAGGAGTTAAATCATGTGGTATAGGAAAGCTAACTAGATGTCTGGGGTTTCTTCAGTGCACACATCCGCCCTAATCAGAGTTCTCCAGAACATATTGAATGGATTCTGAGTATAATACACAATTGAAAAATTATCAAGTGGAATAATAAACTGACATTAAAATATATAATTCCACATATTAATGCTTGAAAGAACATTAAGAGCGGGGGACTGATACAACTGGAGGAAGATGGAGAAAGCAGCTGAAGAGGGAGAAATCTCAGCACAAAGGGGAAAACGCTGAGCAGTATTGCATCCTCTGCTGTATATTTATTTTTATGATGCTTTCAGCAGAAAATCCTGCTCCAATTAGATGTTTTCATAAAGGGTGGATCGCTGCCAAATGACACTTAAATACCTGGACATTCGAATAAGATGACAGCATATAAAAGAAGTAACATTTAAAAGCTGTGGAAGAATAAAATAAGGATATCTGGTGAATTTGGTAAATTTCTTTCACAGTGAAAGAAATAAAGTTATATTGAGGATGCTCTTGTGTGTATATTTCTGTCTCATTATTTTTGTTTCACTCTTTGAATCTCTTCTTTTTGTGTGTGTTCTGTATCTATTCATTTGTTTTGTTTGGTTTTGTTTTTTTGTATCTGAGCCGGATGGTTGTCTGCAGGTGGCTAAATGTGTGAAAGATTCACAGCAAGATCCTTTAACATGGCTGAAATGTCTTTAACAGGGGAAGGAACATTTATGGGAAGCTGAAATGTTAAGGACGCTAAGGTAGGGAAGTAGATAGGCTGAGGAATCAAATTGATCCATTTAGCTCAGTGCTGTCTGCACTCAAAAGTTTCACAAGGGTTTTGCATAGAGAAATCCCCCAGCCCCATACTTGTCAACATTAGAGTTCGCTGCTATGACACAGCCACTGGAGCTGTGAAGCCAGGGTGGGCCACTGCTAACCCAGGAGCTGTTGCTGCCTCTCCGCTTGCTTTCCGTTTCTGGGTAGCTGCATGGATGGAACTGGAACTGGGCCCGCCTGAAAAGTGTTGACAGAGTTTAAATATGCAAAGGAGCAAAACACCAGACTGCTTAAAAGGATAAAATAGTTTTATTTAGCAGAGAAACAAGTTTGTATAGAAAGAAAGGAGAGAGAGAATCTAACTGTTGTTCTGCATTCATTGTTGTGGAGGCAAAGAGGGAGAGGGGTGCTCAAAGGAGCTGGTAGTCTCCAAGACTCAATTCGGACACTAGAGGAGCCTATTTGAAAAAATGTCAGGAAATTCCAAATCTGTTAGATTTGTTTGTTTGTTTGTTTATTGTTTGTATACCGCCCTCCCCTGAGGCACAGGGCGGTTTACATAACAACGTAGAACACAGTACATGAAACTCAGCTTTTCACAATAACAATAATATTAACATTAACATTAAACTATAACAGAGATAACAGAGTACAATGCTGCAACAGGTCCAGAGCAGAACACATAGGTGGATCTCTGGGAGGGAGGGAACAGGGGCCCTGTAGATGTTGCTAGTCTCCTGGTTTCAACTCAATGCCTGAATCATAGAATCATAGAGTTGGAAGGGACCTCATGGGTGGAAGAGCTTTCTTTTGTAGGCCCTGCAGAACTGTTTTAGCTCCATCAGGGCCCTGATCTCCTCCGGATTCTTCATATGTTTTTGAATCATGCACACTACAGATCTTGCATATTCCAACCAAAAAACCAGGCCATCCATTGGCATATGTAACACAGCTGATAGCACAGTATTTGGCTCCTCTTCGTCTTCTGCCAGAAACAGTGTGTGGACAGTGGAGTGATTGACAGCACTACCCTAAGCAGAGTTTCACCGTTCCTTAGAAGTCAGTGAGCTTAGAAGGATGTACATCTACTTAGGGTTTCTTCAGACCAAGGCTTGTTGAACTCAATGGAACTGGTTTCTGAGAAAACATGCTTATGATTGGCTAGAAAGTGGCAAGAAGCCATGCCTGTTCTCCACTGGGGCAGAGAGATCTGTTACTTGGAGTTTTTTGTTTTTTTTGGGGGGGGGCATCCTACATAGAGATTCCAGTGTGGACCAACCTAAAGATTCACACGTAAAGCTCAAAAGTGCCCTTCCTCTCAGGAAAAGCCTTCCTTGTTCTTCCTCTGTGTTAATCGGACACTAGAGGGAGAAATGGCACACTCTTTGCCACTTGGTTGTCCAGCAATTTGCTAGGCAGGCACAAAATATTGCACTGCAGAAAAATCCTGCCCTAAGTAGATTGGATACCAACCATGAATAATTGTGATTTCCATTTAATAATGGTAAATCAGTTTATTAAGGTAAGGTGACAGTTCTGATAGCATGTGAAGTATATTGAAAACTAATGTGACAGCATTAATGTGTTTGCCAAGCAGCCATATTAACCGTATTTTCCCCTTGTGATCATTTTTGAGATGATTAATGCTGTCGTACCCTTTATCTCCACCTCCGCACCATTCTTTTAGAGAAGGAAGGCTTTATTTTTATAATGAGATTAAAAAAAAAATGTCCAAGAATACAAAGTACGTATCTGTCCATTGCAAAGGCACAGCAAGAATGTACACGTTATTGTGCAAACAGTAAAATCAGTCACTGTACAATTTAAAAGCAAAGGGAGGGGTTCTGCAGAATCATAATGTACTGAATAAACATTATCCAGTTACAAGAGATTTATCTTCTTGTTGTCTGCTCTAACATAATTAGTTAGCAGTACCGTTTGGGTGATCTGCCAGATCTTTTTCAGATACTCATCAGTTGTGGGTGCTTCATTAGCCCTCCATTTTGCTGCTATAGACAAGCTTTCGTAACGCAAGAAAGACACACAAAAGACTTGTAACAAAATCCATTATCATGCTGTTCCATCTTAGTTTTGAAATGATTTAAACAGTAATACTATGGAGCCTTTTGGTAATTCACGTGCTAATGTTTCTTTAATTCTGTAGCAGCTTGCAATACGGTTGCATCTTTCCCCAGAACTACCACATATGCATGAAATCAGAATTTTGCATATTCAATGCTTCATGCTGTCAAAATGAACAAAAAGGTACAATTTATATTATGTATAAATTATATTATCATTCCAAGATTATATAGATTTTTGCCTTTGGGGTGCTATATAGCAATTTTGAGGAGTGTAATGCCCAATTCACCAATTTATGAAGCTTCTTCGTGCTGAATTAGACAATAAAGGTAAAGATAAAGATATCCCCTGTGCAAGCACCGAGTCATGTCTGACCCTTGGGGTGACGCCCTCTAGCGTTTTCATGGCAGACTCAATACGGGGTGGTTTGCCAGTGCCTTCCCCAGTCATTACCATTTAGAATTAGACAATAGGCCCACCAATTTTACTGGTGTCAATGCTAGATAAAAACAACTGTCAAGGTACTCAGGCAGTGAAAAGCCTTTCTTAGTACCTACTACCTGAGAACATTAGGGTCAAAATGTAAACTTCAGAGGAGTTTCCGGGAGAGACAATGGCTGATTCTGCACTTACTTTGTTTATTCCATTGTGGATCCTGCTGAATTCAGATCAATTTGAACTCGGGTCTTCCTCTCCCTCCCCCCTTCCCCACTGAAACAGAGTGTTCTGCATGTGATTACGGAAGGGGGGGGGGAGCTAAGCACATCAGGAACCTCTTTCTTTTCTTGAAGGAGGGGGGAGAGGATTGGAGAAGCAGAGGAGGGGGAATAAATCCAAGAGGCAAATCTCTGCTGAGAGAAGCTAGGGCTTCTGGAGCTTCTGCCAAGAGAAGTTAGGGCTTCCCCTTTAAGGGAAGCCTTGCAAGGGAACAAGGAAGCCTTTGATCTGACGCCCTGGCCAATCAGGGCTTTTCTACAGCATTGCAGGCTCCAGGCAGCTAGTTTGGGACAAGCAGAGATCTGCACTTTTACTCAGGCCGATTTTTCAAATATTGAGGGTTATATCCACTCCAGGATATTGCGGGAAAAAGGTAGGGTCACTCTGGATCAATCATGCTTGTTGCAGAGGGAAAATTTAAATCGGCCAAAATCAAAATGGAAATCACATTCAATGTGGATGGCAGGGATTGAATCGACCTGCGATTGGAATAAAATCTCTGTGCAGATTCAGCCAGTGTTTCACCCATGCCTCTCCCATGTTTTAAGACATCTTCCCAAAGATGCAATTAGTTCTGGTGGAAGAACACAGAGCTGGGCATTTCAATCTATGTATTGTTCCATAGGAGGAAGGTCTTTTAAATAATTAATGGATAGAAAGCAACTTTAAAAAAAAAGAAAGTTCTGATACAAGGGTCTTCTGTGTTAAGAGATGGAATGGATTTTGCTTGGGACCTTTGCATGTGCAGAACATGTACTACCACCAAACCATGACCTAGTATTCCACCTCCACTTGTATTGCCCAGTCTAATAGCTAAGACCCTCATCAAGTTCTGCACTTTGTACCTCTCACCTTCAGAGGACTGATGGCACTGATGGCAGCCAGCCTTTGGAATGCCATTCCCTCTGACATTCACTTGTTGCCTACCTTACTTTGGTTAGGTGTCAGGCCTTATACGGCTGTTATAAGAAAATGATGTATGAAATATTATTGAATATAACAAGTGGGAAGCCTAATGAAACTTGAGGAAGGGGGCTCTCTCTCCTTTCCCCCAGCCCTTCGGTCTCTCTCCATATCCCACTTTGCTTTCCCTCTGTATTCCAGCAGCCTTTACCAGGAAAACTATGGAATAGTTGTGCAGTGATGATCATCAGGCCAAGTCCAGTTGCCCAGTGGGGAACCTGCATGGACTTATGAGGGGCAACTCATTTCTCCTGAATCAACTTTCCCACACTATTTCCTCTTTCTCTCCTCCTGGAAACCTCCGTATTCTCATTCTTCTCTGCTCCCACTCTCTCTTTCCCACTCACCAACCAGCCAACTTTTTATCTACTCCTACATCTTCAGCTATATTTATACCCCTCAGTTATCCACAATGGGGACCAAGAGCAGGTTACATCAGTCTCCTCCATTTTATGCTCACAACAATCCTGTGAGGTAGGTTAGGCTGAGAGTGACTGGTCCAAGGTCACTAAATTAAGCAGTAATTGCTATGGAACACGAGTCAGCAGTCAGGCATGGTACAGGTTGCTGTGGTTGCTCCCAAGCCTAGCCCTAATGAGTCTTCTTTTCAAAGACCAAAAGAACTGTGGAAAAGCCCCTGCTCTCTATGGGCGATTCTGTGCCAGCGGCGCCATTCTGGGCTGCAGCCAGTAATGCTGTAGAACTCCATGCTCCGTAGCGTCCGGAGTCCCCAAGGGGGACACATTTCAGTACCAGATCATCTCCGGCACAGAAATGTATCCCGTGGGGGACACATTTCAGTGGGCCACCCAGTGTTCCACTGAAAGGAGGCCCTCAGAAAATGTGGTGTTGGCAGATAGGTACCGCAGCGTGGGTTTTTTGTTTGTTTGTTTGTTTGCTGGATGGTGCAAACTAAACAAACAATGTCCTGGTCCACCCTGCGGTGCCAGGACATGCCATGAAGCCATTCAGGGCATTGTTTGTTCCCTGCAGGCCTCTGTAGGGTGGGGAGGAGCCGGACCTGGAAGGACCAACTCTTCCTGTCCTAAGAGGCCTACTGTGGGACAGGCCCCATTGGCCTCCTCAGTGCCGAAAGGGAACACGGAAGAATCCGTGTTTCCTTAGCACGAGGTTTCTGGAGCCCAATCCGTGCCAGGCTTGGGAGAATGGCGGCCTGGCGGCAACATCATATAAACACAGGGATTTGCCCTGCCTCCATATGGCTGCCCTTTCAGCCTTTTTTGCCCATGCAGAATCAACCATTATCTCTCATTCTCTTTTTTGATAAAATAAGCCTGGTTTGCTGGCAAAACTGCTATGGTTGCCTAGCGATGGCCGCTGAAAGCATTCATTTTTTTAAGTTATAGGCACCCCTTTTAGCATTTTTTTAACCCTCCAATGTGTTTTTTAAAAATTAGATTTCAGATTTTTCTCTGAACTTGGAATGCAACAGGATTGATCAGGGAAGAGGTATCCACTGTCTAGGCTGGGTCTTGTAAAGGCCCCAAACTTTATCTTGACTTGTGCCTGGAAGCTATTTGGCAATTAAGCCTCTTCAATGTACTTTCCTTTCCTGACAGCAACAATGATTGTTAGTTCTTGAATACTAAGCCATGTTACTGGGGACAGAACTTACAGTGCAATCCTAAAAACACTTTAATGGGAGAGAAAGACTTCAATAGGACTTGAAGTAGATCTAAGGGAAAGTCCATAGCTCAAGGACAAAACATCTGCTGGGTTTGCAGAAAGTTCCAGGTTCAATCCCTGACATCTCCTGTTGAAAGGATCAGGTTGCAGACCTTGACCCAGGAAAGCCTGCCAAAGTAGTCAGTACCATAATTGATGGACCAGTGGTTTGATTCATGATAAAGCAGGTTCATTTCATTGCACGGTTCCTGTAGTAAAAAGGGTGAGTAATATGCAGTGGTTGATAATGCATGTCTGTGCAGTCTGGAGGTTACCATTAGCAACCCAAGAATCCAAGTTATATTTTTGTAAGTAAGTTTTTAACTCTCATGACTGGAGAGGCACATTTGAATGCACGATAGTAAGGGCCATTTTGCACAGAGCTCAAAGTTGCTATTTGGTTGCCGTTTGTGAAAGCGCTACTTCAAGTAGCGAAATGTAACTAGTTGTGCCCGTAACGCACAGCTGCGGTTTTTGCGGAATTTGGCACTTTCACTTCTCGCCACTTTCGTAACCCACAGGCTTCCGGTTCTCCGTCTTATCGCTACAAAGGAGGTCCCTTTTTAGCGCTTCTGGCCTCCCGTGCCCGTCAATCAAACTGCAGGCACACCTTTGACCTCGACCCTAAAGCCGGACTTCTCGGGGTTCCCTTTTTTTTTAAAAAACCCAGGAAACCCCGTAGCAACGCGTTATCGTCCAATCATTGGCGCCCTTGGAACGTGTTTTCTATTGTTTTCTATGAACCAGATGCATTGACATGTTTGATTGGTTAATCCCCACCCACAGTACACGCCCACAGGTTACCTGCTTATATGCACCTGGGCAGACACGCGGTCGGCCTCACTCTTTTGTTTGCGTAGCCTACTGCCCGCAGCACAGGTCAACGTTGCAATGGAGAGGCTTATTTTTCAATTGTTGGCTCAGATGCTCACGGTGGTCCAGCGTATGAATACCGCCGTGTCGCGTAGGACGTCCGCTATCGAGGAGTACCGAGAACGTGTGGACGGAACGATGACCACCAGCAGAAGACATTCTCTAAGGGCAGCCATGGCGGCCAAGAAACGCTGGCAAGCTCTGGCAGAGGTCCGGTTCCCCAGACAGTTCTGGGTGGACGAACGATCCTCTGACTGGTGGGAGAATTTTGTGTGGACTCGCTGGGATGATGACCACTGGATTGCAAACTTCAGGATGTCGAGGGGGACATTTTTTGAACTCGTGGAGGCTCTACGTGGCCGCATGGAGAGGCAAGTCACTGGCATGCGGCGCCCCGTTCCAGTTGAAAAAAGGGTGGCTGCCGCATTGTGGTACTTGGCCACCCCTCAGTACTTCCGGACAGTAGCCCAGCAATTCGGACTCGGAGTCACTACGGTTGGCGATATCCTTAAGGAGTTCATCTCGCCATGGAGGCAGAATTGTACAGCAAGGTGGTGTGCCTCGGAGACCGGCTTGGAGCGGTGAGTGTCATTCTATGCCCTTTTCCCTTTAAATGTTTTTTTTCTTGTTTGACAGATGAGCAACGAATACGCGAGGCACCCCACGCTAACATGTCATTGTTTTTTCCCCTTATTTCAGAGTATGGACGGGTTTGCCAGGCTAGGATTCCCGCATTGTTTCGCGGCCATTGATGGAAGCCACATCCCTATCCGTGCACCCGGGGGAAGCATAAAGGAATACGGGAACAGGAAGGACTTTTGCTCTGTTCTCCTCCAAGGAACTGTGGACTTCTCCGGACGCTTTATAGATGCCGAGGTGGGGTGGAGCGGGAGGAGGCATGATGCCCTTGTTTTCAGGGAATCTAACCTAAGGAAAGCCATGGACGAAGGGGTCTTTGTTCCAGGAAACCCCACCGTCACCATTGAGGGCGTGCGTGTGCCGGCGTTGGTGCTGGGGGACGGAGCCTACCCATTACGCCGCTGGCTCATGACTCCCTATAAGCGGCCAAGGACGGACGTGCAGAGCCACTACAACCTCAGTCACTCCCGGGCAAGGAATGTAGTGGAGCGTGCCTTTGGACGTCTGAAGTCACGGTTCCGTTGTTTAATGTCACGACTCCATGTACACATTGACAATGTGACTCCGCTGATAATCGCATGTGTGATTTTGCACAACATATGCGAGGACAAGGGACATAACATCCCCTTCCCTGAGGACGAACCTGAACCTGTAGTCCTTCAGGATACACAGGACATCCCTGAAGCCAGGAGAAAGAGGATGTATGCGGAGGGGTGCAGGGTTCGGGACGCTGTGGCCACTCACCTCTACAGAAACAGGAGGCGTGTGTGATTGTTTTTTTCTACTGTGTTGTGAAATAAAGGTTTATGTTCTTTGTTTAATCTTGTCTTGTGATGTTTGTCTATTTTACCTGCCAAAAAAACGGGGAGTCTCTGGCCCAAAAGCACTTTGACAGACCTTAATGCTAACTCAGCGCTGAAGTTGACAAACACAGTACGGAAGCGCTTAACAGGGAAAGGTTGGGGAGGCGGGTGGCCAGGAAGTATTGGCGACCCCTGTCAAACTGGAGGATTAAACCACAGATGTTCCAAGGAATAATTTTATTGGTTGGCAGCTTTGATACATTTGAAATTGGGGTGGTCGATCGGAGCAACGCATGTTCGTTGCCTAACCGTCATTCTGAAGATGCCGAAGCCACGGAAGGGCTCCTTCTGGCAGCGCGCCGAGGCTGAGGCACTTCTGGAGCTTGTGCTCCAATCGAAAAGTGTTGGCCGCCTTATGTCCAGCACCCACTGCCACACCAAGGGTGCTTACCTGGTGTTGGCATCAAAGCTGAGGGAGAGGGGCTACGTCCGGACCTGGGAGCAGGTCCGGACAAAATTTAAGCGAGTGAAGCTGGACTTCCTCAACAGTCTGGAACAGTGGGGGGGGATCCCGCAGCCAAGTGGGAGAACGGTCTTCCACGACCAGATGGTGAAAATATGGGAGAAGGCTGGGAAGCCCCCCCTGGACATGAGGAGGCATATGGGTGAGTGCTGCGTTGTGTTTTACCCTTCAACATGCATGGAATGACTAGCTGCCTCTTTCCCCTACTGTCCCCAATGAAATTCGAGAAAGTATTTAGATGCTGTCAACCCCCTCTGACTTAGCCCGCCAGTACTGTAGAACCACTTTGGTTATGCGCTTAGACTCTAACTGTGTTGTGTCCACCAGCTGTGTTTCATCTCTGGTTTGTGTGCTTTTACTTATGATTTGTCTTTTTCTTTGCCCAGCCACACAATCACCATCCAAGCTGGCAAAAGCACCTGAGCGTGAGGAGGGGGAGGAAGAGGGACCTTCCACCTCGGGACAGGCTGCAGGTGAGAGTTTTATGTCTGTGAGGGAGACCCATGTGTGTGTACCCCCATGGAGCCATATGGGAGCCTGATGTGATGCTTCCTTTTGAAGTGTGATCAAATTCTTTGTTTGATTTCTATAGCAGAAACTATGGAGGCAAGGCTGCGTGCCATGGAGGCCAGGGTTACTTCCTTGGAGGCTCAAGTGGCAGAGCTGAAAGGGGAGATTGAGCAGCAAAGGCAACAGAGGGAGGCGGAAGAACGTAGGTTATGTTCCCCACTGCCCAACTCTTCTCACAGTGTGGCTAAGGCCACTAAAAAGTGTATGCATGTAAACTAAAGAAATTTGAAAATATGTGTGGCACTAATGTGTTCTTTTTCTCCCTCCCCACACAGTTAAGAAGAAGGAGGATGAAGAACTCTTCCGCCGCAAAGTCCGGGGGTCCGTGGGACGGTTGAGCAGGAGAGTGAGGGAGATGGAAGGGGCTGGGCAGGGGAGCAGTGGGACCTGAGTTTTGTTTTCTGTTTGTGTTTTGGGGTAGGGAGTGGGGGGGGGTCCAAGTTTCATTCCCTAATGTTTTTCCCCTGTTAAATATATACTTTTGTTAAAAAAAAAATGGTTTTCCAGGGGGGTGGGGGGTGGTGGTGCTGGTGGGGCTCCAAGTTACACTCCCTAATGTTTTTCCCCTGTTAAAATGTTTTTGAAAATAAAATGTTATTGCAAATTTTATTAAAAGACTCCAGTGTGACTCCTTAAACTCGCACATCTTTCACCCCACACTCCTAAAACTCCTTGAACTAACACCCCTCCAACCTCCAACCCACACAACAGTACCAGAATATACACAATCACTAGAGAGGCCGCTTTCGGCCTTCCTGATTCTACAGTAGGGTACACAGAGACAGAGTCAAAAATATAAACTTTATTCAACAAACAACAAAACACAGATAACATTAAATAGAAAAACTGGGCCAAACTAGGAGGGGGAGTACTTGTCCGCTGGTTTTATTTTTCTCTTCCCGAGAATAGTCCTCCTTCTTGTTTGGGTGGAGGCATTCTGAGACGGAGTCGGTGGGGTGGGTGCTGGAAGTGGTGGTGTGGGTGGGGGGGGGGAGGTTGGCGGCGATTTGTGGAGGGTAGGCCCTTTCCATGACCGCTACCGCCCTCTCCATCAGTATCCTTATCAGTCGCACCTCCTCCACGCCTTCGCGTAGGATTTGGTTTGTCTCCCTAAGGATTGCCCTCAATTTTCTCCCCTCCTGGGCAATGAGGGTGAGCATGGCTTGGTCAGCGGCCGCGGCACGCCGTGACTCCTCCTGGCAGTGCTCAAGGAGCCTCTCTCCCACGCTTGTCAAGACGGAGACGCGCCTCAGCCTGCCGCGTTCCCTCATAAGCCTCTCCTCTGCTGGGAGCGCACCTCTAGGTGGTGGGCTGCCTGGAGCCAGGGGTGGTTCCTCCTCATCTGAAAGAACCTCTGTTGGCAAAAAATGAGAAACAAAACTGTTAGTACCATCGATAAAGTCAAAACACACCATGGTGCCCATGGTGTGCTTTTTTGTCCCCGTGTTTTCCAGCCAAGAATTTAAACAATCCCCGGGGAGCACATGGTTATTTTTTGTTTGCCCATGGTGTGCTTTTACTTTTGCCTACTTTCACAGCAAGACTCTCAAAAATTAAAAGGGAGCACATGGTTAGTGCCTAGCGACATTGTCCTGCAGCTATGGCTCGAAAGGAACAGTTCATGCACGCTCACCATCTTGAATCTGTATCCGCCTGCGCCGGGCAGGAGGTCCAAGCACCCCACGCTGTTCCTCCTCCTGTGTTCCGGGTATGAAATCTGCAAAAAAAGAAAAAAAAACAGATCTAGGACCAAAGGGTGGCAAAGCAAGCTTCAAAGCCTACACCAGCAACGCAGAGGGACTCTCTTCTTTCTCTTAGCAGTGCTGCTGCCCTGCACAAACAGAAAAGCACAAAGCAGTTAAAACAGCCCCCCCCTATTGTTACTAATACTTACCAATGTTTGTTGATGCCCCCGAATCACTATCCACGTCCGGTGCTGCTGGAGACTCGAGGGGCCCCGTCCCTGGCAACTGTGTCTCTGTGGACAAGAGCAGAAAATAGTGAAAAATGAGCAAGCATACACCATGAACCACAAAGCAAGCTCCCAAAGTAGTGAGCCAAAGTACTGCAGAAGGCCTATGGGCGAGGCATGCAGCAAATATTTTGGGGTCGTTGTTTAAACATGACCGTTTCAAATAGTAACCACAGCAAGCACTCCACAGCCTACCATCTTATAAAATCTTTTAAAAATTAAAATTAAAATATAAAATTAAAACCGTTGCAAATAGTAACCACAGCAAGCACTCCACAGCCTACCATCTTATAAAATCTTTTAAAAATTAAAATTAAAATATAAAATTAAAACCGTTGCAAATAGTAACCACAGCAAGCACTCCACAGCCTACCATCTTATGCGTTGCAACGAACACACGAGAAAACGATGGCCAAACGTCAGAACACACATTTGCTCAAAATGAAATATAAAATAAAAAGAAAATTACTTACCGGAGGCAAGGGGCGTTTGCTCAGGAGCCTCCTCTGGCTCCCCAGGAGCGATGGCCATCAGGTCCAGCGTGACCAATTCCGCGGCTCGTTGCTGGACGGGGGGTGGAGGCCGAAAGCTGGACGAGGTGCCCTCGCCGGGATCCTCCTCAGCGGGTGGTTCCTCGACCGGGGCAGCCGGCCTATGAATAACCTTCAGGCTCCTCCCGACGCGCTTCGGCCTGCCGGCTCCGTCCCCCTCGCCGTACAGGGCCCGCTGCTCCTCGAAATACGGGCAGGTTACTTTTGCGTTGCCAGAACCCTTGTTATGGTTAATGGCACGCATGTACTCTGCCCGCATGGTCTTTGTTTTTGACCGGCATTCGAGGCCGGTCCTCTGGTGGCCCAGGGCACGCATCTTTATGGCCACTTGCTCGAAGACCTCCCTATTTCTGTGCGAGGACTGGAAGGCGTCCTGGATTTTCTCTTCCGAGAAAATCGCGATCAGGTCCCTGATCTCCGCGTCCCTCCAAGTTGGTCCACGGCCGGTTGCAGGGACGGACGACGCTTGCGAGGAAGATTCCATGGTGCCTTCGCTAGTAGCTGAGCAAAATGGTGGTGCGAGGTGCAGGGTGCAACGGATCATATACCTTCCCGCACACAAAGACAAAGGGACCAGCCGGCTCCTGATTGGTGGTGGCCAGCAGGGGACACGCACATTGGCCACACGGGGTCACATGTCACGTTCAAAACTCCTCGCGTGGGAACAGGATCTGCCCCTAATGGCCAGATTGGCGCACTTGTTGTTTGACTTCTCGCATGCGCAAATTCGTTTACACGCGAGAAGAGCAGTATGGGCATGCAGCGGGAGCCATTTTAGGAAAATGTCCGCCATTACACAAACGCATGCCGGTGTTCAACCGACAGCAAGTGCAGCAGTACTCGGCAGTTCCCCAATAATATTCACCAGCCACAGCATAAATCAACCAGACATGACATGTTACTGGCGTACGTTCGTTGGCACGCTCAGAGGAATGTTTTTTAAAATGAACGGGGGACGGCGACTCCGCTTGCCGGAGGTCTAGCCGCCAATGGAAGGGGTTGTCCGCACCCAAGCACAACCACGCACCGGGAACCACACAAAGACCCACTACACATAAACCGCCCCTCATGATATCACCTCGAATCATGTCTATTGAACCCCTCTACGCTAAGCAGGAGACTGCGAGCGGCAAACGTTCGTTGGCACGCTCAGAGGAAAATTTTTTAAAATGCTCCCTGTACGTTGACTCCGCTAGGACTGGCCGATGGTAGACGGGGTTTTAAGCTTTGGGCAAATTTTGGGAACGTGACGGTGTGTGCCACTGTGCTTGTGAAAAACTCTTGTGGTGTCCGGGCAGAATTTCCGAAAGTGATCGTGCTTGAAAGCCAGTCGCTGTCCCGTTGCCTCGTAGATCCCCGCTCGCTCGGAGAAAAAAAAAATGGCGAACAGTTCGCCGGAAGTTTGGAGGACAGGCTCGGGAGGAGGGACTTTGAAGAACCCGCAACAATGGTAACGCACAGGTCTTTAGCGCTAGTGTTGCAGATTGGTTGCAGGAGTGTATCGCTATCCGGAGGGTGAATCCACTTTTCTGGATTCCCCTAAAAGCGCTACAACGAAGCGCTTTTTGCGGGTTGGTTTCAGGAGTGTTGCAGATTGTTTACGACGTCGTGCGTTATGCCAAATTAGTAGCGTTTTCAATCAGCAACCATTGTGCTATTTTTAAGCCGTGGGAAATGGCCCTAACAGTAGCTGAAAAATCAAACTCAAACCCCAAATGAATTGTGGTTGTTTTTGCCTCTACTTTCCCTCCTCCCCACAAGATTAATAACCTAATGTTATAATTTTTAAAATGTTTAATATTTGTGACTGCTTTTTTGGAGGATACTAAAATTATAGCAACATGGACAACACTAAAAGAAAGATAAGAGGAACTTAGAGAACAAAAACAGAGCTAAAGGTGAGGTTTAAGTGGTTGTGTTATTTTTACTTGGTATAATTAGTGGTGTAAGAACAATGGGACACCGTTTTCTTCTAATAGCCAGGGCCTTTACGCACGGGGATCTTTGTTGCAAATTGGTCACTGAATGAAAAATCGCCATTTAAAATAGTGGAATTCGTCGTTATGCATACCTGCCTTTGTAGTGGAATCAGTTGCGTTTTTTAGCGTTTCCCACAGGCTTCCGGTCTCGGCAGAAATCGCTAGAAAGGAAGCGCTATTGCCAAGCTCGTCCCGCCCCTGGCCGTCAAGCAGCCAATGGGCAGCCGTTAGCATGCTCCCAAACAGCCCCTTTCCCTTTAAGAAAGCTTTTTAAAAAAAAAAAAACAGACCCATTGCAACGAATCTGGGTAGATTCGTTGCAATGGAGAGACCCATACAGCTGCCTGGTGTGTTTGAGCTGTTGTTTGATCGTATGATCGTTGCCACGCTGCCTCGAGTGAAAAAAAAAATCCCCCCCCCCCTCTCACGGGCCCGATTTTCGGCTGAATTAATGTGTAAAAATTAATGGGAAAATACATCAGCAAATGGGCTTTTCTGTGGTTTGTGCTTAGTGACTAAAGGTGAAGGACTGAAGCCAGGGAAGCCTCTAAACAGAAAGAGGCTCGCTGGTGCGTTTATCCCCGCTCGCTCGGAGAAAAAAAAATGACGATCGCTTCGCCGGAAGTTTGGAGGACAGGCTCAGGAGGAGGGACTTTGAAGAAACCGCAACAATGTTAACGCACAGGTCTTTTTCGCTAGTGTTGCAGATTGGTTGCAGGACTGTATCGCTTTCCGGAGGGTGAATCCACTTTTTGGGATTCCCCTGAAAGCGCTACAACGAAGCGCTTTTTGCAGATTGGTTTCAGGTGTGTGGCAGATTGTCTACGACGTCGTGCGTTAAGCCAAATCAATAGCGTTTCCAATTGGCAACCATTGTGCGATTTTGAAGCAGTGCAAAAAGGCCCCCCAAATTGCTTTAGAGGCAGGAAATTCTCCTTCAGTCTAGCAAGACTCCCCCTCCCCCAATATCTCTAACTGTCATTGTAGAAATCAGTGTGGTGTTAACAGTGTTGAACTATGCCAGGTTCAAACCCCTGCTTGTTATGCAATAAACTGGTTGACTCTGGGCTACTCATTTTTTTCTCAGCCTAATCAGGTGTGGTTGAGAGGATGAAATTGATTAGGGGGGAATCATGTATGCTTTCTTGAATTTTTGGGGCCAAGGGTGGGACAAAAATGTTCTAAACAAAACCAGTAAATAATTCCCCTAAATCAATGGGCACAGTTAGACAACAGGGCACTGAAACCAGTTTACTTTAGGGATTCTTTGGCTTTAATAATGTTGTGGGAGTTCAGTTCTGCTCGGACAACAGCATGGGGGAGCACAGTAAAAGGATTCTTAAAAACTATGTGTGTGTGTGGGGTGGGGAGAGATGCCCCTCCTCCCACTGCACTGTAGTCCTGAGCAGGATCAGCCCCTCACCGCATTTTTAACATTAAATAATTGCTGTGGCAAAATGGCTGTGACATTTCCAAATTGTCCTGGAGGACACCATATTATCTAGTAGTGCTCTAAAGTTGTTATACCTTCTGGGGTCAAACTCAGCACTCATCAACCGTGTGTTCAGTGAACTGTGTGTTCGGAATATGCCCAGCTACTTCAGTTGCTGGTGATAATGTTTTAACTCAATGTATTTTAATTGATGTGCTTTATCTATGTTTTATAACTGTGTATTTTTATGTTTTGTGAGCCACCCTGGACACTTTGAAAAGGTAGGATAAATACCAGGGAACGGGGACCAAGAATATTAAAGTGTCATTTAGACTTACTCCTCTTTTCCCCTTCCCTCCACTTCATGCCCAGCTCCAGCCCCACTCAAATCACCTTCTAGGCTCATCATCAGTTTTTATAATTTGTTCCGGAGGGCTTGCAAGACAGAGCTCTTTTGCCAGGCCGATGGTTGAAACCTCAAATGACATCTGAAATTGCTGCCCATATTCCAGCAAAAGGGTCTTATGTGACCCTCCCCTACCTTTTCTCATATAACAGAGAGAATAGGCAAACTTCTGGTTTTAATAGTTTAATGATTTATCAATTCAATTTAAAGGTCTATTTTTGTATTTTTATTTTTATGTAATTTTATCTTGATGTAATGCACTCTGAAGCCACAGGGAAAGGGTGGAAAGCAAATCCAAATATAAATAAAATAAATAAAAACCTAACACTCTATCAGTTCTACTTATCCACTCAAAAGCCCAATAACTGGGGTGGGGGTGGGGGTGGGGGGAGGAGAAATTGATTAGTCCCTGCCTAGGCGAGGTTTAGGTGGGAAAGATGGTCCTCGGCTGGCAGGGAACTGGGTGAAACTTATAAGAAGACACATTAAGCTGATGGTGTGTAGGAGGCTGAGGGAGAGAAGTAAACTGGCTAGAACTGGCACGAGAAGCAGGTGTCTCAAAGATAGCTGAGGAGAAATCAGCCTCCCTATTACAGCAGATGCTGAACATAGCCCCCCTCCCAACCTACTGTCTATACTGAATGGACAAAAGCCGCAGAAGTTTGCCTCCATTCTATAGACTTTGTGAGGAATGCGGAAAGGATGTTTGTGGGTAAGTTTTCACAACCAGGCATCATTGACTGAAGAAAAGATTTTCACTTTCTGTGTTTCAGGAAATGACATTACCGTGCTTGAATTTACGATGAAGCTGTGAATGTGGCTAAAACTTCTGGGTTCTGCCCTGGGAAGGCCCCATTCACCAATTTGATTCAGGTCTAATGAGAGTGCTGAATTCCCTTTGCAAAGCTTGTCTTCCATTCAGACTCCCTTTTTTGTCTTCAATTGCTGTCACTTTAACAGAAGACCCCTGCATGTAGCTTCCTTTCGTTTTTTGTGTGCGCCCGATTGGCAGCAGTGAGCAAAGGGTACACTGTGGCCTACTAAAATGAATGGCTGAAGCCCCTGAACAATAGAGCTTTGTGGGATAAAAACAGTGAAGTCACAGTTTCCCAGGCTCCCTCCTTCCCACTCTGCCTCTCTTTCACCCCGAGATGCCTAGTAATGAGGGGACCTGGGGGAGTGCGTTGCAGTGACTTACTATTAGACAAAAGAGAGAGGCCTTCCAAGTAATTCAGAGGGCATTGTGAGGCCTACAACCAGACTGTGGAAGGGTCACTTTTCTCCACCCCCATCCCAGCAGCTGGTTTTTGTTGTAGGTACTTGAAGGGAATAGTTCATAATCCAGATAATGTTTATGTCACCAACAAAACAGAACCAGTGGCCCCCACCTACAATTTAGAACCCCTTGCAACCAACACGTGGCTATTATTACCTTAGAGATGGCCATTAGACCATTGTTGAAAATGTGTTGTTGCAAATACTTGGATATGAGCGAGGGGGAAGATTAAAGGTTAGTCTTTCCAGATGTTGGGTTTTAACTGTAGTGTTTTGCAGCTGAGATGCTTTTCCATCTGTAGGATTCTCTAAAGGATTGTGTTGAGCAATATTAAATAAGCTCGATCTTTTAACAAGTTGCACAGTTCTTGTGACATTGAATTGAGTGGAAAATGTGCTGAGTTAGTATTTCGCAGAATCTGGCTTTCTGCAAAACACCCGCGATTCTAAGTGTTTTGCCTTGGAAGACAGTACAAACTGTGGAAAATGCTTCTGTGTAGGAAACAAAAAGTCATGGAAAACCTTACAATCAAATGCCCATGTATCTATTTCACTTGGTCCGTGCACATTCTCAGGCCACAAATGGCTTTTGAGGCAGGGAAAAATTCCAGAAGACTAGCTACATGAGGCTGGCTGACTAGATCTACACATAAATGGATGATGTACAAGTGAGGTCCTACAGCAGATCCTTGCTGACTCAGTAAAAGACTTGGGGTGTGGCTGAATTGAATAACTTGCTGGATCCATTAATGTGACTTGTTGGAGAAGCAAGTTAATGCAGTTGCCAAAAAATCTTTGTAGGCTGTAAGATGTCCCTTTACTTTGATATGTTTGACTTGGTCACATGAACTCACACCACAGTAACGCTGAGACTTTATTACCGTAAGGCACTGTACACTGGTGTCTAGTCAAAATCAAGGCCCTTCAAAGGCTTGGCCCTTCTTAGTTGTGGGACCATGTCTGCCTTTATGTTCCTCCATGACAGTGATGCAATCCCACATTTTCCCTAGCTGGCTTCTTAGACTGTCAAGAAATATAAGGGAAGTGTGTGTGTGTGTGTGTGTGTGTGTGTGGGGGGAATTACAGCTGTTGTTACAGATCTCTTTTTCTTGTCTTCTTTTTTGTGTGTCATGAAAATACTGACAGATTCAGTATTCATTTAATCTGCTTTAGTTTTCCTCATATCTCTGCCTTCCTCTTGGAGGTTGCTATGACAGTTTATCAAAAATGTTCTCTTTAAAGACAGCAGCATTGTGCTTTTCTCTCTAGCTAGCAGCTTTAAACATCCTCCTGTATTGAGTATATTGTAACACAAACACTGAGCACTATTGAATGTAAAGATTAGCACTTTTAATTTTCAACACGCTTTATCTCACAAAAACTTGATTGTATTTTCCAGTGACTCTTGTCTTCCCATAATGTAACCAAAGTACAATAACCTGTTTAGTTATTTTAGCTTCTAGAGAAGAGTTTGGGCTTGATTTGCTCTAGAACCTACTAGTTTGTCTTTGTGGCAATTCATGGTATCCATAAAACTCTCCTCCAACACCACACTTCAAATGAATCAACTTTCTTCCTTTCTGTTTTCTCTCTAACTTTCTCACCCATATGTAAAGGTAAAGGTAAAGGTAAAGGTAAAGGTAAAGGTATCCCCTGTGCAAGCACTGGGTCATGTCTGACCCTTGGGGTGACGCCCTCTAACGTTTTCATGGCAGACTCAATACGGGGTGGTTTGCCAGTGCCTTCCCCAGTCATTACCATTTACCCCTCAGCAAGCTGGGTACTCATTTACCAACCTTGAGAGGATGGAAGGCTGAGTCAAGCCTGAGCCGTCTGCTGGGACTGAACTCCCAGCCTCTTGGGCAGAGCTTCAGACTGCATGTCTGCTGCATTACCACTCTGCACCACAAGAGGCTCTTCACCCATATTTACTCATAGGGAATTAAATTTCTTCATCATAAACCTTAAAGTTGTGTCATTCCCTAGCAGTCATTTTTATGTCTTCTTCATGTTCAACTGTAACCCCACTTTTGCACTTTCTGCTATTACTTTCTTCAGTAATCATTTCAAGTCTTCATTATTTTCTTCCAGTAATGCGGTATCATCTGCTTATCTCAAATTGTTAATGTTCTTTCCCCCAGTTTCTTATCTTCATCTAAATTCACCTATCTTCATCTAAATCCAGTTTTCCTTATGATACACTTAGCATATAGACTAAAGAGATAGGGAGGTACAATATTTCCTTGTCCTACACCTTCGCCAATTGGAAACAACTCTGTTTCTCCATATTCTGTCCAAACTGTAGCCTCTTGTCCAGAGTATGGGTTGCACATCAAAACTATCAGACGTGGTGGCGCAATCATTTCTTTCGAAAACCAGTCATAACTTTTCATGATCCACACAGTCAAATGCTGATTTTCTTCTGAACGTCTCTCTTATGCTCCAGTAACCAATGTAAATTTGCAATATGATCTCTAGTGCTTCTTCCTTTTCTGAATCCAGATGAACATCTGGCATTTCTAATTTCATATACATTAGCAGTCTTCATTGTAAGATTTCTCAGCATCACTTTACAGTGATCCAACAGTTGCTATTGTCTTTGAGAGAAAGTGTTCCTATTTTGTAGAAAAGCAGTTTGCCACAGGCATGAGAAAGGTGACATTTTCCAAGTCATTGCATATCCATGCTCTGAATATCTTCATCAGCTAAATTTGTCTGTGTGCAGCTGATGGTAAGAAAACAGGGACAGGATGAGTACCTTTTTAAAACAGAGAAGAATAATTATAACCATCATGACATTGCCTAGTACTCATTTTTCTTACCCACCGTGGCATTTCTAGAATAAACCTTTTAAAGGTCTCTGGGGGCAGTAGGAGAAGGGGAAAGTGGGAAATGTGTGGGATCTATGGATGCCAGCCTCCAAGGGGCACCTGAGGATCCCCCTGAATTACAATTTATCTTTGGACAACAGAGATCAGTTTTCCTGGAGAAAATGGCTGCTTAGAAGGTGGACTTCATGGCATTATATCCCACTGAAGCCACTCCTCTCCCCAAACCCCACCCTCTGCAGGCACCACCCCCAAAGCCTCCAGGTTTTTCCCAGCCTGGAGCAGGCAACCGTAGCAGGATCACTGCTGTGCTCAGTTTTTAAAGACCCAAACTATGCTTTTAATAGCTTACTTCCCACCAGTTCATAAATTCACAATTAAACAGTTTCATTAGCATACACTAAAGAAAATTTGTTCTAAAGCTTGCTTTCCAGATCTAATGTAATCTTAATTGTCTAAAGAGTGCCCCGATATTTGAAATCGATGGGTGATTCTGTACAGTCAAGAAGTTTGAGCTAACTGGTGTCTAAGGGCAAGGAGGGGGTGGGTGGGAATCAAAACATGGAATTAATAGTTCATATTTTCCACCTGCAGTCTGACATGATTAGATGAGTAGGACTGACTTCTTCCAAGCAAGAGGAAATCCTCCAAGGAAATTAAATTGCTATAGAAAAATTTAATGTCTGTCATCCTTGGTCTTACTACACAGTTGCTGTAGCAACAAGATACCAAAAAAGGATCTAGCACTGGAGTAAGAGAAGTGGTGTGTTCGCACTTTGCACTGTGCCATTTTAATCATTTCTGAATTACCTCTTTATGGGCAACGGATCACCTGCAGCATGGTTACTGAGTGCAGATGGTAAGGAAGATACTGCTCTGAACCAAAAGAGAGGGACATGTATCTTCCAGAAAGAACCAGCTTTAGCATGGCCCTTGAACACTCGTGAGAGGCTTAGTCAGTGCAGCAAAATATATGTCCAGGCTGTGTGTTTTGCTGAAACAAGTAATCTACTCAAAAATGAACAAACACCATAATAAAGCTGGTGCCACCCATCAATAAGGGCTTCCCCAGATGGACCCAGCTTGACATCTATTTAGCTGCTATCATACACACAACACGCAAAACGTAAAAGGGGCATATAACATTCAAGTGTGGAATCTCTCTGCTTCTTACAACTTGAAAATAATGTCATTTTCTGTTTTTTACCAGCTGGTGAAGAAGTGGTAGATCTACTTAAAAAGGGACATCTAAGGGAAATGGTTGCCCTTTAGAGAACAGTGGCTTAGATTTAACGAAATTATCTGGCAAAAGTTATCCGAAACAAAAAAACCCTATCTTTTCTGACGCACATGAGATACACTCTCAGCACAGAATTAAATAATAGCAAACAGTGGTGACCCTAGGTACATATCATGGAAGGTGGTCTCCAAAAAAGATAAAATTTACATATATTGGTTGGAGCCATAATTTACAGATCCCATTTAACCACTCAGCTACACTTTATAAAGAGTTTAATATAGGTACTTAATATAAGAGTGTGTCATCACAGTTCTGACCACTGTGGAAGACCCAGTAGGGTCAAAACACGTTTGGTCTTATGTGCTGAAGGTTCCAACCTTCAAATACACATCAGCCTTACAAATGAACAAATATATGAAAAGACATATCCTCATGATGGCTGCATTTCTAGGCTGAACTTCTTTCTAACCTCTTCCTGGAAACAGGTAGCATCACACAACATTTGATACTTGCCAACCTGTTCTTCATGTACTTAGTTATCCATGTACAAGTCAGGGAAAAAGACCCAAACACATGTAGGACCATCACGGAGAGATGGTTGTGCCATTCTTAAATGATTCTTTCTTTTGTGATACAATATAGGTTACTCATACATCACAGTCATGGATAACAAGGGAGGACTATTGCCTTCATGCCCTGCTGTTGGGTTTACCATGCACTTCTGGCTGGCCCCATTTATTAACAGAAGACAGGCCTAGATAGACCTTTGGCTCCAATCCAGCAATACTCCATATTCTTCTTATATTGTGAAAGCATGACACAGATCAGATCTCAAATAACAGATGGTATTTAGTAAAAGACCCATGATAGATCTTTAACCACTGGAGACACATAATTATAACCCTTGGGTTAGATCAGTAAGTGTTCTGACTAAGAAAATGGCTTTGGTGCATGAATGTACACACACTTTATAGTTTAGCTATTAGTTTTTAACATACCTACATTTTTCTGAAATCACTGGTGCCATCTAAACCAGTAAATGTTGTTGCCCATTTGCAATTAAGATGAGAGCCCCTAGATTTGTAGCAGGATGCTAATATTAAGCTGTGCCGTTGAGAGGTTTAAATCAAATGCTCTATCTGGATTGAGGTTAAAGCCAATTTAATATTTTAAAATGCAGAACTTGTAGCAATGTTTTTTGGTCTAGTAAGATAAAATATGCAGTTGTTGGACAGAACAATGACCCGTCTGTCAAAGGGAGCAGCGTCAAAGGCAGGCGAACATCTCCCTTCCATAGAACCAGGAGAGATACCGAAGGCTGACCTTAGCCGCTGACAGCCTCTGTTCTTCCTGAGATCTGATAGCAATGAAATGAACAGACATGACATGCCTGCAGTCCTAATAAACAGTTTTCCAGCTTGCACATGAAATTCAACGTATCTCTCAGAGGAATCAGCAAGAGGCCCTGAGAAGAAGAAATCAACGCTGAAAAAAATCAGTATGCATGATTTGAATTTTTTTTTTGGGGGGGGGAGTAAATTTCTTTTGGCACCTGGATTATTATTGGAAATAATCGTCAATTCTGGGGTTAGTATTAATTTATTTAAGGAAGGTCTACTTCCATTGTCCATTGCAACAGTACCCAGAGCAGCTCACAAAAATAAGTTACTATTAACAAGTAAATAATAATTTAATAATAGTAAATAATCTCTAGATGTGTCCATAGTCTTTGGGAAAGCACAGAGGCAAAATAAGTATGGAGCCTTTCTGTTTTCTCTCTGTGCTCTTTCAAAGTTTTTCCATCTTCACCCAACAAGGGCCTATTACCTTGTGTACCTTACGTTTGCTCCTTGCATATCTGAAAAAGCTTTTCTTGTTATAGAAAAGTGAGCTTCCCTGGTCAGTAGCTTGGCTATTACCTCTGCTGGGAAAGTGTATCTGGTAACCTCAGTATTTGCTTTTCAAGAAATACTACTACAGACTGTCATTCTTATCCTTCAGGGGCCATGCAGCCCCATCTACAACAGGCTGCTCACCTCATTACCCATAACCAGGCTTATTTCCCTTTTGCAATCCTGCATGGACAACTTTCCATACAAAATCTGATAACAACTTGAAACTAGAGAACCACTTTCAACGTTTTAGAGAAACAGCTCCCATAGCTTTCTTTATAGTGCAAATACAGGTGCAAAGCAGTTATACTTTCAAAAAGTAAAAGTTTGGAGTTAACTTCTCTTTATAGCTATTGGTCTCATCTTTTTAACTTTATCTCTCTGTACATAGGAAGGTGGAGGTAGCTGACCACCTGGCTGTATGTGTATGTGTGTGTGTGTGTGTGTGTGGGGGGGGAATCCCAAGGGGTGAAAACCTATGAATTTCAATCCATGATGGTTGAGCAGAGCTATGGCATTATACAAGAGCTTTGTATAAATTACTAATATTGTACTGTCTATCGATCTAGCAGAGGTGGTGTTAAATCCCAATTAGATCAATCTAGGTATACAAAAACTGTAAATTCCAATGAAGACAATTGTAAAATGTCAGCCTGATGAGGACTGAGAATATTTGAGGAGGCACAGAATACTGAGGGCAGTAGAATTATAGCTGAAAAGCACCCACAGCACTGAAGAATTAGAGGCTGTGTTTAGGGGAGAGGTTTTCCAAACATTTGTTCATTTCTAACTTGCTTAATTTAGTAGCAGCTGCAAAAATGTTAATTACAGAATTCTGGGAAGAAAAAAGAGAGAGACACTAATAATTAAGCAACACGAAGGGGAAAAAAAGACTGAAATTAACATATATTTTGGGTTACCCAGAAAGATAGCACAGATATAATGAGGCCGTAAAAGTGATTGGCATTTTTTTTTCTATTTTGAAACGCAAAATAGAAGTTGAACCTTTGAATAGATTGATCTGTTGATGTATTAAATGATTAGGGTGAATATATATAAACAAGTGGGTGATTGTCTTCTGTTTTTATTCCATTATGTAAGCTACCATCACACAACTGCTGATTTCTCTTGTGGAACAATTAATTGATTAAATGTTATTCGAGTTCTTTATGTTTTTGAAATATGTGTTGTGATCATTCATACGTGTTGATGTAATTTATAAGAGATACAATGCTGAATATGGAACTGGTAGAAAAAAGAGCTGCAAAGAGCCACATGAGCTGCAAATAAGTCAACTTTTTCCTTGCACTAAAATTGTAATGGTGGGTGGGAGAATCAGACCAGTCAAGAGAATCCCTGCAATGCATGTTTTAGATGGGATTGGCCCATGGTGATGGTCTGGATGGGGAAACAAGTATAGAAATAGGGATCTGCTCAAAGTCCACAAAAAGAAACCATCCAACAATAATTGGTAACCTTCTTTAGAGGTTGTCTCTGGGATGAATGTGAGCTTGGGTGTTAAGTTGGCATTGAGTGTTGCATGTTTGATATTCTGAAAATATAGCAGGTGTGGATTCCTTCACAAATTAATTTATTTACTTCATTTAGACTATTCCTTTCCCTTCACAAGAAATGTAAGGATCTTGAATCAGTGCATCAGATGCTTTCAAAAAGGAACCTTAGAAGATGACAATGATTGTAAATGCATGACTACATTAGAGGAACAACATGAAATGCAAAAATCATTTATCTCTCCCCATTGCTGTGATCATGTTGTTCCAAAGGGTAGCTGAGCTCTAGGATTTTAACAAAAAATTCACACTTGAAACTGTGTTGCCTCCAGTTACATTGGCAGCTCCCTTGGGGCAGGGGAAGTGTCCTCATAGAGTAGCAGCCCAGTGGTACTTTCTCTGGTGGTTTTAATGGTCAATCCATCCCTGATCTTATTTGAAGCTATTACAACCATAGAGCATAGAGAAAATTCTGTATGTCAGAATCCCAGCTTCATAGAACTGCATACTTTCCACCTATGTCCACCCCCCCCCCCCAAAAAAAACCCACTATGCTCTGTAGGCTCCAATAAACTGGTGATCCCTGGTCCCAGGGAGGTTTGTCTAGCTTCAACCAGGGCCAGCGCCCCCACCTGGTAGAATGAGCTCCCAGAAGAGATCAGGGCCCTGTCAGAACTAAAACAGTTCTGCAGGGCCTGCAAAATGGAGTTCTTCCACCAAGCTTTTAGTTGAGACCAATAAAACAATGGCATCAATCAGAACCTAGATACCCCCCTCATCACCAACTACACCTTGCAGACAGATGTGGCAAACTATAGTGCTGAAATATTAAATTGTGAGTTATAAATTATAATGTTATAATTAAATGTTAAACATTCAACATTTTATTGTTATGAGTTTCCACTGTCAGAAATATATATGTTCTCAATTATTACATGTTCTCTGTATTGCACCATGAATTATACTGTGAACCACCCTGAGCCACAAGGGAAGGCAGCATATAAATGTAATAAAATAAATAAAACAAATAAATAAGAAAGAGTCAAAGTGGACATACATTTTTAAAGGGTCAAGGCCAGAGAACCTGGACTTGACACCTCTCCCCACAGCAGCTATTGTTGTGGAACAGCCAGGTCCAGCAGAGCTAAGTGATGCAGACCATCCCTCCTGAGGAAGAGGCAGCCAGCAGATCTGACCCAAGCCCACAGACAGTAACAGACACTGCAGGAGAAGACAGTCTCTGAGGAGCCAGACAGAGGTTCCCAGCAAGGTGCCAGTACAATGGCCTTTCAACCCTGCATGGGCAACAGAGAATCATCTGCCAGCCAGTTCACCTCCTCTGTCACCAGAGCCTCAGAAACTGTGTAGGAAGAAGATGAGGGAGATGAGGGAGCTACAAGGCAGAAGGAGCAGTGCCCAATTAGCAGCATGGCACTGGCAGTGGAGATGAGTGTTTGCAGGAGCTGGGCTGAAGTAGCTGGCAGGTGCTTAGAGTAATGTTAAAAGCAGCAAACAAGGGAATGGCTGTGTGGGAGCAATTTAGTTATTGATCTAACAGCCTGTATTCTGATTGCCTTGTCCCTGGCCTGTTCTTTTGAACATTGCTTTTGGATTTCCTCTCAGACTTGAAGTTGTGAGTCTTGTCTAACTGGCATCTGAACTTTGGAATGATATTTTGACAAACCCTGACAGCTATAACTTACCTCTGTCTGCTTGCAGTGTGTCTGCAATTAGGCCAGCTATGGGGACAGTCTGTTTAAAAATGAATATGAAGCCAATTGAGCTAGGAACTATGATTTGGGGCATGTCTACACCAGTTTGGTGTAGTGGTTAGGAGTGTGGACTTCTAATCTGGCATGCCGGGTTTGATTCTGCACTCCCCCACATGCAGCCAGCTGGGTGACCTTGGGCTCGCCATGGCACTGATAAAACTGTTCTGACAGTGATATCAGGGATCTCTCAGCCTCACCTACATCACAGGGTGTCTCTTGTGGGGAGAAGAAAGGGAAGGTGACTGTAAGCCGCTTTGAGCCTCCTTTGGGTAAAGAAAAGTGGAATATAAGAACCAACTCTTCGTCTTCTGAATGTGGAACTGACTAAAGCACTTTTTAGTTGGGAAATGGTGCAGAGGGAAAATAAGATCCCTTCCTCATGTGGCAGTTCTCTCTTCATTTGAGTTCTCCTTTATATTTAAACAGACAGTCCCCAGGGGGTCTTTAAACTTTTGACATAAGGTGGTTCTGCCACCACAAAATGGCTGCTGCAGGAGGCAGAGCCTTCACAAAATGGCTACCACAGGCAGTGGAGCCATGCATAAACATTCACGTATTGGAAGCACAAGTGCAGGGAAGAAGAGAAGTAATTTAAAATTATTCACTAGGAAAGAAGTGAAAAAATAAAACTAACACTGTGATGGTAGCTGCCTCTGAAACAATGTTATTTGAATCAGCACTGCCAATTCAATCTCCGTCAACCAGCCAGAAGCCTTGCTGGGCAGGAGGGCCCACCTGGTCCCACCTCCTGTCTAAAATACTTGGAGGGCACCAGGAAAGGTGTGGGTGGGTGCCATGTTGCCGATAGGCACCACATGGGGAGCTGCTGATGTAACAATGTCTAGAATGGCTCAGGGTCCCCAAGTACCAGACTTTCCCTGTTTTTACAATCTGGCAGTGACAGATGTTTCTTTAGGATACATGCATTGGCCAGTTCTCAGACAGTTAATGCTTTGCACAATTTTATATGAATAATTACTCACTTTTGAATGTTAGGAAACTCTCAGAAGGACAGGAGGGGATGATTTCAGAGCGGAGAGGAATTCAAAGGTAGCATGACTGAGGATCTGGAGAGCATAAACCAACTGCAAACACAATATGAGAACAGTCAAAACAGCAGTCTTGTATCTGGAGGGGGTAGCCTTTTAAGCAGATGCATTTCAGCAGGAAAGCTTCTTTCATCACAGAAGTGTTCTGCAAAAGAGAGTATTATTTTATTAAATGGTCCCTTGTTTGGAGATTACTGTGAGTTGATTGCAGAGCCTGTGGTTTTTTCAAAGAAAGGAGAGCCATGAGTAATTGAGCAAGGGTGGGGGGGGAGGATAATGAGTTAGTTCCTTTAAGGGGGGGGCACACTGATTGGAACAAGGGAAGTGTAGAGCTTTCCTTTCCTGCACTCACATTTGAATAACTGGCACAAACTTGGGGCCATTTCGCACAGAGCTCAAAGTTGCTATTTGGTTGCCGTTTGTGAAAGCGCTACTTCAAGTAGCGAAATGTAACTAGCCGTGCCCGTAACGCACAGCTGCGGTTTTTGCGGAATTTGGCACTTTCACTTCTCGCCACTTTCGTAACCCACAGGCTTCCGGTTCTCCGTCTTATCGCTACAAAGGAGGTCCCTTTTTAGCGCTTCTGGCCTCCCGTGCCCGTCAATCAAACTGCAGGCACACCTTTGACCTCGACCCTAAAGCCGAACTTGTCGGGGTTCCCTTTTTTTTTAAAAAACCCAGGAAACCCCGTAGCAACGCGTTATCGTCCAATCATTGGCGCCCTTGGAACGTGTTTTCTATTGTTTTCTAGGAACCAGATGCATTGACATGTTTGATTGGTTAATCCCCGCCCACAGTACACGCCCACAGGTTACCTGCTTATATGCACCTGGGCAGACACGCGGTCGGCCTCACTCTTTTGTTTGCGTAGCCTACTGCCCGCAGCACAGGTCAACGTTGCAATGGAGAGGCTTATTTTTCAATTGCTGGCTCACATGCTCGCGGTGGTCCAGCGCATGAATACCGCCTTGTCGCGTCGGACGTCTGCTATCGCGGAGTACCGAGAACGGGTGCCCGGAACGCTGACCAGCAGCAGAAGACGTTCTGTAAGGGTAACCATGGCAGCCAAGAAACGCTGGCAAGCTCTGGCAGAGGTCCGGTTCCCCAGACAGTTCTGGGTGGACGAACGATCCTCTGACTGGTGGGAGAATTTTGTGTGGACTCGCTGGGATGATGACCACTGGATTGCCAACTTCAGGATGTCGAGGGGGACATTTTTTGAACTCGTGGAGGCTCTACGTGGCCGCATGGAGAGGCAAGTCACTGGCATGCGGCGCCCCGTTCCAGTTGAAAAAAGGGTGGCTGCCGCATTGTGGTACTTGGCCACCCCTCAGTACTTCCGGACAGTAGCCCAGCAATTCGGACTCGGAGTCACTACGGTTGGCGATATCCTTAAGGAGTTCTGCCTCGCCATGGAGGCGGAATTGTTCAGCAAAGTCGTGTGCCTCGGAGACCGGCTGGGAGCGGTGAGTGTCATTCTATCCCCTTTGCCCTTTAAATTTTTTTTCTTGTTTGACAGGTCAGCAACGAAGACGCGATACACCCCACGCTGACATGCAATGGCTTATATTCTTTTCTTTCCCTTATTCCAGAGTATGGACGGGTTTGCCAGGCTTGGATTCCCGCATTGTTTTGCGGCCGTCGATGGAAGCCACATCCCTATCCGTGCCCCCGGGGGAAGCATAAAAGAGTACGGGAACAGGAAGGACTTTTGCTCTGTTCTCCTGCAAGGAACAGTGGACTTCTCCGGCCGGTTTATCGATGCCGAGGTGGGGTGGAGTGGCAGGAGGCATGATGCCCTTGTTTTCAGGGAATCCAACCTCAGGAAAGCCATGGACGAAGGGGTCTTTGTTCCAGGAAACCCCACCGCCACCATTGAGGGCGTGCGTGTGCCGGCGTTGGTCCTCGGGGACGGAGCCTACCCATTACGACGCTGGCTCATGACTCCCTACAAGCGGCCAAGGACGGACGTGCAGAGCCACTACAACCTCAGTCACTCCCGGGCAAGGAATGTAGTGGAGCGTGCCTTTGGACGTTTGAAGTCACGGTTCCGTTGTTTAATGTCACGACTCCATGTACATATTGACAATGTGACTCCGCTGATAATCGCATGTGTGATTTTGCACAACATATGCGAGGACAAGGGACATAACATCCCCTTCCCTGAGGACGAACCTGAACCTGTAGTCCTTCAGGATACACAGGACATCCCTGAAGCAAGGAGAAAAAGGATATATGCTGAGGGGTGCAAGGTTCGGGACGCCATAGCCACCCACATCTACAGAAACAGGAGGCGTGTTTAATTGTTTTTCCTACTCTGTTGTTGAATAAAGTTTTGTGTTCTTTGTTTAACCTTGTCTTGTGCGGTTTGTGTACTTTGCCAGCAAAAAAACGGGGATTCTCTGGTCCAAAAGCACTGTGACAGCCCTAAATGCTAACTCCCCACTGAAATTGACAAACACAATACGGAAGCGCTGAATGGGGAAAGTTCGGGGAGGCGGGTAGCCAGGAAGTATTGGCGACCCCTGTCAAACCGGAGGATCAATCCACTTATGTTCCAATGAATAATTTTATTGGTGGGCAGCTTTGATACATTTAAAAAACGGGGTGGTCGATCGGAGCAACGTACGTTCGTTCCCTAACCGTCATTCCGAAGATGCCGAAGCCACGGAAGGGCTCCTTCTGGCAGCGCGCCGAGGCTGAGGCACTTCTGGAGCTTGTGCTCCAATCGAAGAGTGTTGGCCGCCTTATGGCCAGCACCCACTGCCACACCAAGGGTGCTTACCTGGTGTTGGCTTCAAAGCTGAGGGAGAGGGGCTACGTCCGGACCTGGGAGCAGGTCCGGACAAAATTCAAGCGACTTAAGCTGGACTTCCTAAACAGTCTGGAACAGTGGGGGGGGATCCCGCAGCCAAGTGGGAGAACGGTCTTCCACGACCAGATGGTTAAAATATGGGAGAAGGCTGGGAAGCCCCCCCTGGACATGAGGAGGCATATGGGTGAGTGCTGCCCTCGTTGTGTTTTGCCCTTAAACATGCATGGAATGACTAGCTGCCTCTTTCCCCTACTGTCCCCAATGAAATTCGAGAAAGTATTTAGATGCTGTCAACCCCCTCTGACTTAGCCAGCCAGTACTGTAGAACCACTTTGGTTATGCGCTTAGACTCTAACTGTGGTGTGTCCACCAGCTGTGTTTCATCTCTGTTTTGTGTGCTTTTACTTATGATTTGTCTTTTTCTTTGCCCAGCCACACAATCACCATCCAAGCTGGCAACAGCACCTGAGCGTGAGGAGGGGGAGGAAGAGGGACCTTCCACCTCGGGACAGGCTGCAGGTGAGAGTTTTATGTCTGTGAGGGAGACCCATGTGTGTGTACCCCCATGGAGCCATATGGGAGCCTGATGTGATGCTTCCTTTTGGAGTGTGATCAAATTCTTTGTTTGATTTCTATAGCTGAAACTGTGGAGGCAAGGCTGCGTGCCATGGAGGCCAGAGTTACTTCCCTGGAGGCTCAAGTGGCAGAGCTGAAAGGGGAGATTGAGCAGCAAAGGCAACAGAGGGAGGCGGAAGAACGTAGGTTATGTTCCCCACTGCCCAACTCTTCTCACACTGTGGCTAAGGCCACTTAAAAGTGTATGCATGTAAACTAAAGAAATTTGAAAATATGTGTGGCACTAATGTGTACTTTTTCTCCCTCCCCACACAGTTAAGAAGAAGGAGGATGAGGACCTCTTCCGCCGCAAAGTCCGGGGGTCCGTGGGAAGGTTGAGCAGGAGAGTGAGGGAGATGGAAGGGGCTGGGCAGGGGAGCAGTGGGACCTGAGTTTTGTTTCCTGTTTGTGTTTTGGGGTAGGGGTTGGGGGGGGGGCTCCAAGTTTCATTCCCTAATGTTTTTCCACTGTTAAATGTATACTTTTGTTAAAAAAATAGGTTTTCCAGGGGGGTGGGGGGTGGTGGTGCTGGTGGGGCTCCAAGTTTCATTCCCTTATGTTTTTCCCCTGTTAAAATGTTTGTTAAAATAAATTGTTATTGCAAATTTTATAACAAGACTCCAGTGTGACTTCTTAAACTCGCACATATTTAACCCCACACCACACTCCTAAAACTCCTTGAACTAACACCCCTCCAACCTCCAACCCACACAGCAGTACCACAATATACACAATCACTAGAGAGGACGCTTTCGGCCTTGCAGATTCTACAGTAGGGTGCACAGAGACATGGTCAAAAATATAAACTTTATTCAACAAACAACAAAACACAGATAACATGAAATAGAAAAAGTGGGCCAAACTAGGAGGGGGAGTACTTGTCTGCTGGTTTTATTTTTCTCTTTCCGAGAATAGTCCTCCTTCTTGTTTGGGTGGAGGCATTCTGAGAGGGAGTCGGTGGGGTGGGTGCTGGAAGTGGTGGTGTTGGTGTGGGTGGTGGTGGGGGGGTGGGGGCGATTTGTGGAGGGTAGGCCCTTTCCATGACCACTACAGCCCTCTCCATGAGTCTCCTTATCAGTCGCACCTCCTCCACGCCTTCGCGTAGGATTTGGTTTGTCTCTCTAAGGACTGCCCTCAATTTTCTCCCCTCCTGGGCAATGAGTGTGAGCATGGCTTGGTCAGCGGCCGCGGCACGCCGTGACTCCTCCTGGCAGTGCTCAAGGAGCCTCTCTCCCACGCTTGTCAATACGGAGACGCGCCTCAGCCTGCCGCGTTCCCTCGTAAGCCTCTCCTCTGCTGGGAGCGCACCTCTAGGTGGTGGGCTGCCTGGAGCCAGGGGTGGTTCCTCCTCCTCATCTGAAAGAACCTCTGTTGGCAAAAAATGAGAAACAAAACTGTTAGTAACATCAATAAAGTCAAAACACACCATGGTGGACATGGTGTTCTTTTTTGTCCCCGTGTTTTCCTGCCAAGAGTTTAAACAATCCCCGGGGAGCACATGGTTATTGTTTGTTTGCCCATGGTGTGCTTTTACTTTTGCCTACTTTCACAGCAGGACTCTCAACAATTAAAAGGGAGCACATGGTTAGTGCCTTGCGACATTGTTCCTGCAGCTATGGCTCGAAAGGAACAGGTCATGCATGCTCACCATCTTGAATCTGTATCCGCCTGCGCCGGGCAGGAGGTCCAAGCACCCCAGGCTGTTCCTCCTCCTGTGTTCCGGGTATGAAATCTGCAAAAAAAGGAAAAAAAACAGATCTAGGACCAAAGGGTGGCAAAGCCAGCTTCAAAGCCTACACCAGCAACGCAGAGGGACTCTCTTCTTTCTCTTAGCAGTGCTGCTGCCCTGCACAAACAGAAAAGCACAAAGCAGTTAAAACAGCCCCCCCCCTATTTTTACTAATACTTACCAATGTTAGTTGATGCCCCCGAATCACTATCCACGTCAGGTGCTGCTGGAGACTCGAGGGGCCCCGTCCCTGGCAACTGTGTCTCTGTGGACAAGAGCAGAAAATAGTGAAAAATGAGCAAGCATACACCATGAACCACAAAGCAAGCTCCCAAAGTAGTGAGCCAAAGTACTGCAGAAGGCCTATGGGCGAGGCATGCAGCAAATATTTTGGGGCTGTTGGTTAAACATGACCGTTTCAAATAGTAACCACAGCAAGCACTCCACAGCCAACCATCTTATTAAATCTTTTAAAAATTAAAATTAAATTATGAAATCAAAACCGTTTCAAATAGTAACCACAGCAAGCACTCCACAGCCTACCATCTTATAAAATCTTTTAAAAATTAAAATTAAATTATAAAATTAAAACCGTTTCAAATAGTAACCATAGCAAGCACTCCACAGCCTACCATCTTATGCGTTGCAACGAACACACGAGAAAACGATGCCCAAACGTCAGAACACAAATTTGCTCAAAAGGAAATATAAAATAAAAAGAAAATCACTTACCGGAGGCAAGGGGCGTTTGCTCAGGAGCCTCCTCTGGCTCCCCAGGAACGATGGCGATCAGGTCCAGCGTTACCGATTCCGCGGCTCGTTGCTGGACGGGGGGTGGAGGGCGAAAGCTGGACGAGGTGCCCTCGCCGGGATCCTCCTCAGCGGGTGGTTCCTCGACCGGGGCAGCCGGCTTCCGAACCACCTTAAGGCTCCGGCCGACGCGCTTCGGCCTGCCGGATCCTTCCCCGTCTCCGTACAGCTGCCGCTGCTCCTCGAAGTAGGGGCAGGTAACCTTTTCGTTGCCGGAACCCTTATTATGGTTCACGGCACGCATGTACTCTGCCCTCATTGTCTTGGTCTTCGACCGGCATTCAAGGCGCGCATCTTAATTGCCAGGGCGCGCATCTTAATTGCCACTTGTTCGAAGACCTCCCTATTCCTGTGGGAGGACTGGAACGCGTCCTGGATTTTCTCCTCCGAGAAAATCCCGATCAGGTCCCTGATCTCCGCGTCCCTCCAAGTTGGGCCACGGCCGGTTGCAGGGACGGACGAGGCTTGAGAAGAGGAATCCATGTTGCTTTCGCTAGTAGCTGAGCAAAATGGTGGTGCGAGGTGCAGGGTGCAACGGATCATATACCTTCCCGCACACAAAGACAAAGGGACTAGCCGGCTCCTGATTGGTAGAGGGCAGTAGGGGACACGCGCATTGGCCACATTAGGTCACATGTCACGTTCAAAGCTCCTCGCGCGGGAACAGGATCTGCTCCTAATGGCCAGATTGGCGCCCTTGTTGTTTGACTTAACGCATGCGCTGATTCGTTTACACGCGAGAAGAGCAGTTTGAACATGCAGCGGGAGCCATTTTAGGAAAATTGTCCGCCATTACACAAACGCATGCCGGTGTTCAACCGAGAGCAAGTGCGGCAGTACTCGGCAGTTCCCCAATAATATTCACCAGCCACAGCATAAATCAACCAAACATGACATGTTACTGGCGTACGTTCGTTGGCACGCTCAGAGGAATGTTTTTTAAAATGAACGGGGGACGGCGACTCCGCTTGCCGGAGGTCTAGCCGCCAATGGAAGGGGTTGTCCGCACCCAAGCACAAGCACGCACCGGGAACCACACAAAGACCCACTACACATAAGCCGCCCCTCATGATATCACCACGAATCATGTCTATTGAACCCCTGTAAGCTAAGCAGGAGACTGCGAGCGGCGACCGTTCGTTGGCACGCTCAGAGGAAAAATTTTTAAAATGAACGGGGGACGGCAACTCCGCTTGCCGGAGGTCTAGCCGCCAATGGAAGGGGTTGTCCGCACCCAAGCACAAGCACGCACCGGGAACCACACAAAGACCCACTACACATAAGCCGCCCCTCATGATATCACCACGAATCATGTCTATTGAACCCCTCTAAGCTAAGCAGGAGACTGCGAGCGGCGAACGTTCGTTGGCACGCTCAGAGGAAAATTTTTTAAAATGCTCCCTGTACGTTGACTCCGCTAGGACTGGCCGATGGTAGACGGGGTTTTAAGCTTTGGGCAAATTTTGGGAACGTGACGGTGTGTGCCACTGTGCTTGTGAAAAACTCTTGTGGTGTCCGGGCAGAATTTCCGAAAGTGATCGTGCTTGAAAGCCAGTCGCTGTCCCGTTGCCTCGTAGATCCCCGCTCGCTCGGAGAAAAAAAAAATGGCGAACAGTTCGCCGGAAGTTTGGAGGACAGGCTCGGGAGGAGGGACTTTGAAGAACCCGCAACAATGGTAACGCACAGGTCTTTAGCGCTACTGTTGGCGATTGGTTGCAGGAGTGTATCGCTATCCGGAGGGTGAATCCAGTTTTCTGGATTCCCCTAAAAGCGCTACAACGAAGCGCTTTTGGCGGGTCGGTTTCAGGATTGTTGCAGATCGTTAACGACGTCGTGCGTTATGGCAAATTAGTAGCGTTTTCAATCAGCAACCATTGTGCTATTTTTAAGCCGTGGGAAATGCCCCTTGTAGTCCACATATTCACACATGCAAATTTATCTCTTGATGGATGATAATATCCAGTGATTACTTATCTGTGTGAACGGGACACCATAAATCTAATACCACAGAGGGAACTTTCAGATACTTGACACTGGAACGAGTTCACACATTCAGGCACCATTGCATCAAGTGTACACTAATTGGGCAGAGCAATCCAATGAAGCAGCCTAACATATTAGCAAGTCTCAATACGCATTTCACTCCCTGCAAGCCCCTCTGAAATATGGTCACACAAAATATGAAAGATCAGGGCTCATTCTGCTTTAAAGCTGAGGGCAGTAGTAATGTAGAGAAGGTTTGCCTGAAAATTGTAAAGGGGTTACCTAAAGCCTTCATGCCACGGCTGTTCAGAATGCCTTTTATCACACCCTCCCAGCATACACGTGAAAAGCTAGCGTGCTTCAGACACGTGTGGCTTTATGCACAAGCAACGTTGCATTCTCCTCTATTGGTGAAGTGCGCATACTGTGCATATCACAAAATGCTTACAGTCTGAAGTCCTGTCTAATGAGTGCAAGTCAGCCATGGCCTCAGGAATTTGCCTTCGTTTAGGACTAGCTTGAAGCTAACATTACCTCTGCTTCTTGAGCATAAGCAAGGCTACTGCCCTGGAAGTAATCTGTATTTGCCTTTGTGGAGTGACCACGTTGCTATAGTTACTGATGGCATCTACCTTGAAGCTGAAAAGTATTTATTTTTACATCTAATGCAGCTCCCCCCCCCCCCCCCCACATTTGAAAATCTTCAGTGGGGTAAAGTGTACCTTTCTTTCCATTTCCCCCCGGTTTTCTGGTTCGGATACTAATATATTTAGCCAAGATCTCTGATTCATAGAGTAACAAGTTCTCCAGATGCTGTGGCTGCTGCTTTATTTTTAGCGAGGTCTGAATAGCAGCCAGTCCTGGGTAGATTATATAACAGCAATTTCATTGCTTTTGTATTGCTTTTGTTCTCCTGATAAAATAATCCGGAAATTTTGGAAGAAATGGATGGTCCTTGATTATGATACTAGGGGGGAAATGGGTGACACAACACATCTGCCAAAGGAAATAAAAATCAGGGCCTTGGTAGAGCTTGCTTTGTCATCTGCAGAATCAGAAGCTGGTGTTTACGAATCAGTTTTAAAACAAAATGCAGCTGCCTTCAGCCTTTCTATTCTAAAAAGTTGATCAGCTCAGAACTAAACAAAATACCCTCAGAGACAACAGATTGTTTTGAAAGAACTTATGGTCTATTCCCAGAATAAAATCTAGTTGATGTAAGATAAGTTTGTCAATACATTCATCTGTTTCTGAATTTTAGGGAGCTCCCAAACTGACTAATGCTTTGTGATAGAATCAGGAGTGGTTTAAGGATTTGTGAGGCTGTAGCATCACAGCCAGTTTAAGAATTTGTGGGGCCCCAGAAGAGTATAGCTGCGGCGGGAGCAGTATGGACAAACCTGCCCTGGAAAGAACCACGAAGACCCCATGCTTAAGATCTAGTGAAGGTGTCCTCTGGCAGTAGGTTTTGGAGCAGAACCTCTGCTTGAGACTCCAGTGACCCTTTCTTATTAGGACAGTCATGCTAGATTAAGGTGACCAGATTGTCCTACTTTTGGAGGGACATCTGGGGGTACCAGGCAAATTGTACTTATGTTGAAATTAATATATATATATTACTATTTTTGCATTCTATGCATTCTATGAAACTTTGTTGCTCTATATAGTGGCCCAGGGGCACCCAGAATGTGGAGGAGCAGGGAATCAAATCCAGTTCACCGCAATAGAAGCCACTGCTCTTAACTACTACACCAATCTGTACAAATTGCCGTTGTCTTAAGAAGATGTAGCTAGAGCACAGGCAGAAGAAGCTGTTGCAGGAGGATGGTGTAAGTCTTTTTTGACTTGCTCATGGACTGTTATGGGATTCTTTTCCTTTAAATATGGACCTTCTGGGCCATGGCTTCAATCCAAGGAGGGAGACACTTAGGTATTTCCTACATGGAGAGTTGGTTGTGTGCTTCATAAGGTCTGCAATTGGAGAAGGGAGGAATGCTTTTGTCTTCTGTGTTCTCTCCCCCCTTTTCTCTGGGAAGTGCCACACTGCTTCCTCCCCACACCGATCCAAGCAGCTCTTTCCTCCAGGGGAACTGATCTCTGCAGTCTGGAGAGGAGCTTTCATTCTGGGGGTTCTCCAGGTCCCACCTGGAGGTTAGCTTCCATGAACAGTGACAGGGATGCTAGCTTCCAGCTGGGACCTGGAGATTCCACTTCTGGGATTTCTGGAAGCCTGAAAAATATTTCTGTGGGTTTTCAATGGTAAAAAAAATTGAGAAAAGCTAACATAGAGGCAGTAATTGAGAAACCCTCTGTGAATTCTTTTCCTACCAATGTTTTCATATATTATTGTGACATACAACTGTTTTTGATTGACTTTGATATTGAACTGAACTGAAGAAATTCTGACTGAAATGTTTTCATTTATTTAAGAAATGTTTGCTATCAATTAAATATTTAGGAAGAAACAGCGACATGTTTATGAATTATTTTATGTTTATTCCTATTAGCAATTACTGCCACCCAGCATTTCTCTTTGTTTCCCACCTGGAGTCAGGCATCCCTGAACCTCCATGGTGCCCAAAGCCAGAGTGCTCCCCCCTCCCAAGTGGCCCTTTCTCTGCCCAGCCTGCCCTTTGGGAGATGGGGGTGGGTGGGAATGAGGCAGCCTATCCCCCATGGACTTCCCCAAGCAGCCTGGCCTTTGGAAGATATGGAGAATGAGGCGGGAAGGCGGCAGCTGTCCTTGTGCTTTCCCTGCCTAGCTTTTGGGAAATGTGTATGTGTGTGTGGGGAAATAGGTAGCAGCCCCCCCCCCAGCCTTCCTGGTCTGGCCTTTGGAAGAAGTGGAAGGCCGGAAGGTGGCAGCTCATCCCTCCACAGCCTAACCAGCCTGGTCTTGTGGGGTTGGATGGGAAGGTGAGGTCTGTTGTATGGGTTGGGGGCAGGAGGGTCAGTGCCCCTCCAAAGCAGCTGTTTTCTCCAGGAGACCTAATGCCTTATTTCCCTCCCCCTCTTCTTCCTCTTCTTTCTCTCTCTCTTTCATCCCGACTTTCTTTCACTTCTTGAAGGTTTCTAGATCCCCACTTGGAAGATACCAACCCAGCTGGCTGCATATGGAAGAGGAATCAGGGATATAACCCATCTTTTAAGATTAGAGTCTGCTACTCTTCAACCACTTCACCACACTGGACCTCAAGATGGAGCAGGGGGAGGAGGGCCAGAACCCAGGAAGGTCACAGTGCAGATGTATGTGCTAGTGCCCATTGTATTCCTGGGTGCAACAGGCTTTGCCCCTAGTATTAACATAATACTTGTATGCACAATATACATATGAGTAGGTAGTCAAATTCAAAATATTTGATTTTAGGATTGCTATTATAGCCACCAGTGGGGGGGGGGGAAATCATGGAAAAAATTAAGCAGGACAATAAGAAGCATACCAAAATAGGTTAGTAATGTATGCTGTGCTAACTATAGGCCCTGTATAGTTACGACTATAACCCATGGACCTATAGTGGAATACCAGGGTCATACTAGAGGATTTTTAAAAATTGTAGTCTCAGTTGAACAGATAAATGTAAAAAAGTACAATAGCAATAAAGAACTGCAATCACATACACCTAGTCATCTCTGCATCTAGCAAGTTATGTAGCATTATAAACATGCTCTTTTTCTTTAAATGAAACAGCATATAAAAATACTGGTCTCCTTGTGTCTCCTTACAGTCTCCTTGTGAAATCTATTTTAAAATCTTATGCACACGCATATATATCTTACAAAATGAACAAAACTGATTTCAAGGAATATCTTGAAACACTTCTTAAAGGTTTTAGCTCCCTCCTTTCAGTTCTCTCTTAATTCTGGACCCAACTATGTTGCAGGCATTTGTCAGATAAAAAGGCTCTATTAGGAGCATCTACTTATTTGCTACCTGCACTTACTTTCTTTTGGGAAATTGTGTGTTATTTCAAATAATTATTCTAACCTGATGAGTGCCACAGGGCACAATTCTTTCCCCAATACTGTTCAACATCTTTATGCTCCCTCCATCCCAGCTTGTCTGTACATATAGGCTAGGGTGTCACCAATACATGAATGACACCCAATTTTACGTTAATGGGTGGCCAGCTGAATACTCTGAATCCTTGGCCAGGTGTTTAGGAGCTGTGGCATAATGGCTCCAGTAAAATCAGCTGAAGCGTAACCCCCTGAAGACTGTGGCTGGCCCTGGTTGAGGCCAGGTAAGCCTCTCTCAGGCCAGGGACCACCAGCCAGTCAAAACTGGCAGAACATAACACTCTTTTGGAACCTTTTTCTGAGAGGCAGTCCCTCAGGAATGCCAGGTCCTGACCGTGAATGTCCATAGAAGTCAAAACCAGCATCTTGAACCTAATCCTGTATTCCACTGGGAGCCAATGCAGCTGACTGTTGCATGGATGACTGTGGCTAAGTGATCTGAGGTCAGGTAGGCTGGCCTGGCATAGATGGAAAAACACCTCCTGAGCTACTTTGGTGATTTGTGCTCCATAGAAAGGGAGGCGTCAAGTATTACCCCCAGGTTCCTGGCAGTCTGTGCATCAGTAAACTGCACGCCATCCAGGCTGGGCAAGCATGCTTCCTCCACTGGCCCTTTCTAACCCAGTCACAGGACCTTCATCTTTGAAGGGTTCAGCTTCAGGAGTCTCTGCTTTAACTGGTCAGCACAGCCTCTAGACACCTTGCTAGTTGTTTGGGAGTGGGTGGGATAGGGGAGTCTGGCCGGCCACCCATCAGGAGGTCAAGCTTCAGACCAGCTGGGCAAGAGGGCATATAAATCTGTTAATGTCGGGAAAGGATTGCTCCCTGTGGCATAACACACTGGAGCATCCAGCTGCGGGACTGGGCCTTCCACCTGCCACCCTCTGTCTTCAACCCTGGAGAAAAGAGACTAGACACTTTAAGGCTGTCCCCCAAATCCCAGCATCCATGAAATTGTTCCCTTCCATTCTCTTGACTGGCTTATATAGTTTTCCTGGTTCTTCCTCTCTCCTGTCTAGTACAGACAAAGAGACTTCTTCTCTTTCCTGTGAAGTAAGTTATTTCCTTCAGTAAATCTATGTTGTCCTTAATCACTGTATGCTCAGTTTTTCTGCATATTTAGACTCTGCCAACACTCTCACAAGGTGGTTGTTGTGAGGATAAAGTGGAAAAGACAAAAACAAAGTGATAAGCAGCTGTGGGTCCCAATTTGAGAGAAAAGCAGGTTATAAATGAATTACAGTATCATTATATCCCTCCAGAAAAAATAACAAAAAGAAATGTCTGCCAAAAATGAATACTATTTACCTGGCATTGCCCACTTTGCTGACAAATTATACGGAATGCTTCCTTGTGTTGTACTGTGGCAGATTCTTAGTTCCTCTTTCACCTACCCTACTTTCAATTTATAGGTTAGAATATGTGAGTCTGAAGTAGATTAATCAGGAGCTTCCATGTGATCTGGGACAGAACAGAGAGCTTGCTAAGTGCTTTTTACTTAGTTCAGCTTTCTCACTGCAGCAGTTCTGCCAGGTATTGATATCTTATGTAAAGCATTATTGAATGCCTAGCTCATGCTCCAGGGTCTGCAGCAATACAGTCTAGTGATATATAGAAGCTTGCTACAAAGAGGCTAAGTGGTCGAGTCCCCCAATATGTGGCCGAAGTTCTCTTTCCCTCAATGCTTGTTTATCTCACAAAGGTTGTAGACTTCTGTCTTTACATATTTGTGTTCTTTCTTTGTATGCTTGTACAATACATCCAGGGGACTCCAATGTCTGAGTAGCTGAACCTGCAAGTATAGCAATTGCAACTGAACCTTGGGGAGTGTGACACAGGAATCTGTGTGACTTGGCAGAAATGCCAGTATTGGTATTGGTGGAGTTAAGAACCAGACTTGGTGGCTTGGGATGTTCATGCGTTTTTCTTTGTAGCTTTTAGCTTCAGACCGAGGTGACAGCTAGGGATATGTTACTCCAGTTTCTGGTTCTTATTTATTTTTATTTACATTTATTTACTGCCACTCCAGGCTGGCCAGCCTGAGGCGGTTAACATCAACATAAAACAACAGTTAAAATGTCCGAAGCCACAAATCCCAACGCACAGCCCCCCTCCCTTCCCTCCTTTGCTAGCTCCGTAAACCACAGTCATCACCTAACCCAGTGGTTCTGGGGGCTGGGACCCCTTTGGGGGTTGAATGACTTTTTCACAGGGGTCGCGGCAGGGCAAGCAGCTTGGCCAGGGGAGCACCATCCACACAACAGCCTTGTGGGGTAGATCAAGATAGAGCATTTGTCTGTCTGGAGCATTGGAAAAAAGCTAGATCGGCATGGTGGGACGAGAGGCAGCTCTGAACTGAGAAACCACAGAGAAAAACCAATTTGTATACAATCATGAACAATGGATCTTCACAACATTGGTCAGTTTTGGTTTAATTTCTGTGAAAGAACACTTGCATAATTTTATGGTTGGGGGGTCACCACAACATGAGGAACTGTATTAAAGGGTCGTGGCATTAGGAAGTTTGAGAACCACTGATCTAACACCTCTGTGTGGGATGTTTCAGAGGAGGGTCTCAGTCGATGTTCCACCACCTGGTAGCTCTGTTTTACAGACCCTGAAGAACTGTGACAGTTCCAAAAGAGCCCTTAGCTCATCTGGGAGTTAATTCCACCAGGTCGGGGCCAGGACCAAAAAGGCCGTGGACAAGGCCAGGTATACTTCTTGTGGGCTGAGAATCACCAGCCTTTTAAAATTTGCAGAGCATAACTCTTTGCATGCGGTGTAAGGAGTTAGACAGTCCCTAAGACAGGTCTGGTTTAAGGATTTGCGGGACCCATAGCACCAGAGCCACAGTGGGGCCCTTGTTAGTTGCTGTTAGGTTTCATCAAGTCATTTCTGACTCATGGTAACTTTATGAAGAAAGGCTCACCATCCAACTCGGTCTGCAGTCATTTCTTTGTTTGTGTAAGGTCAATCCACTTATGTCTTTAAGACCAATAAGACCTACCCACACTAACTTGGCAGCAGGCACCACTCAAAGTACAGGCAAACATGCTTAGGGTCACACTGCACTGTTCAACACAGAGCCATGTGGCAGAACAAGCTAGGTCAAAGAAACATTGAGTCCAGTAGCACCTTTAAGATGAACAAAATTTTATTCAGGGTAGAAGTTTTCATGTGCCTGCATACTTCGGTAGATAAAGAAAAAAAAAGGATTCATTTTGAAATGTACCATTAAATTTGCCATTCATTAAATGGATGAAGCTAAACCCTTCCATTCTTTTGCTGTTCCAGAGGGACGCAAAAACACCTTTTAAGGAAATATTTCAACACAGTGATCCTTTAAACAAATGCGGGGGGGGGGGGATTTGTCCTGCTCCTCCCAGGATTTGAGCATACTACTCGAGTTAGTCCCTAGATGCAATCTAGCCATTACTTAGTGCTGGAATAGAGAACAGAACAAGGAAGAAAAATGAGACAGCAGCAACCAAAGGAAGAAACTTACTAATGAGGACACCTCAGGGTGCTTGCTTCCTGAACAGAGGCTTCTAGCAGCAAGGAAGGCTTGCGGGTGGTCATTTTGGGGCTCACTGCTCCCCAGGGCAGCACAAATCATAAATGTGTGTGTGTTCATGCTAGACTGTTTCCATGCAGGCAGGGGCTAGAGAGGCAAAGGGTGTGAACTGAAGGAAGTGAAATCTCTCATGCCCAGCAACAAGGAGGCTGAGAATCCCCTCCCCCAGCTCCTACTTCCAATCAGAATCTGAAGGTAGTAAGACAGGGAAGGCTGTCTTTTTGTATTGTCCTATATCAGTCACCATAGAAATTAGTTTGGAGAGGGCTGCAGCCCTGCAGGCTTCTTTTATCTTCCTCCTCTCAGTAAATGGCTCTGGGGGAGATATTGCATGGGGCCCCTGAAAGCACAGGGCCTGTAGCCTGTGCTATATATGCTACATGGATAAACAAGCCCTCAGGTACGCTGGACCCAGACAACAGATGGCCTTAAAGGTCAAAATCAAAACCTTGATCCAGAACATAACTAGCAACCAATGCAGTTGCCACAGCATTGGCTGAGCATGGGCTTTCTATGGTGTTCTGGCTGCTTTTTGTACCAGTTGAAGTTTCCAGGTCAAGGATAAAGGCAGGCTCTCATACAGCAAGTTACAGAAGTCTAGCCTGGAGGTGACCGTCGCATGGATCCAGGGATAGATAGGGCACTAGTAGCCTCATGTGGTACAGATGGGGAAATGCCAGCTTGGCTACCTTCATGATCTGAGCCTCCGTGAAAAAGGAGACATCAAAGGTCACCCCTAAATATCTGGCCAAGGATGCACTCTCCAACTGCACCCTTTCCAGGAAAGGGAGGCTTGCTTTCTGATCTGAACCTTTCCTACCCAGCCAAAGGACCTCTGTCTTGGACGGATTGAGTTTCAGGCAGCTCTGCTTGAGCCAGACTGTCACTGCTTCCAAATAATTAACAAATGTATCTTTGGGGCGGTGGTCAAGCTGGTTGTCCATTAGGAGATAGAGCCGGGTGTCATCCGTATATTGGTGACAACCCAGGCCATAACCCTAGACCAGCTGGGTTAGAGGGCGCATATAGATGTTAAATAATGTAGGAGTGAGGACCACCCCTTATGGGTCTTCACACAGAACTTGGTAACTGCACGATTGCCCCTCTCCCACTGCAACCCTCTGTATGCAGTTCCGGATAAAAGAGACCAGCCATTGTAAGATTTTCTTCGTTTTCCGGCAACAGTCAAGAAGCAGCACCCATAAGTCATCCTACATGTTATCAATTCACTGTGCAACTGCTTGAAGTCTTTTCAGAAGATACAACTCCTGTAGTGTGCGAAAGCCCATCTGGTGACACATCCTGACTGACATCTCCAGTTACATTTGTGTTTAATGGCCTACACTGGCTTCAAAGAGTGCTCAATGTACAATTCAAGTCATTTGATGGGGTGATAAGGCTTTAAGACAATCCATACATTGAATCCTGCCACAGTATCTTCAAGGAATGGCCTCCTGATAAACTCAACCACATATCCAGACATCTGATCCCAGAATTCGAAACTCCATTTCCTTTAACTGATTGTTCAAGCTTGAGTATGACTTTTCAAGGCAAGTCCTTTTACATCTGGATAAACATTTGCTTGCCAGGAAGCAGATTAGGCTACATAGTTTTGGAAATTTGTTTTCTATGTTGTCATACATGATTACCCTTTAAGAAGAAGAAGGGTCCCAGGTCTAAGAAATTACATATGAGGCCGATTTTATAAAACCAGAATTCAGTAACAAATGTTTCTGCCAGCAGTAATCTATTTGGCAACAAAGCTTAAGTCTATATAACTGAAATTAAGTCTAAATACATGCAATTGTACTTGCTTATATTTACCCATTTTTGACCATTCCTTTCCCTTTCTCCTCTCCTGTATTCATTACTATAAATATATTGTAACAAGAACTTGGGGACAGTGACTGACTTTTGCGTTGACTTTCTGTACAGAGCTGTGGAGCATTTCCTGCCCCAGCCTACCACTCATCCCTCCATTGTGACTACAACAACAACTAGAGGGTCTACAACATCTGCCTTTTATTCAGTGGTGTAGTGGGGTGTTTTTTCTCCCCTTTGCCCTGTGTTCCACTCAGCTGTATTTTTCTCTTTCGCATGTCAACTTACATTCACTTTGCAGGAGTGTTGGGCTTTCTTTTTCCTTGTGCATTGGATTTGCTCCCTTCAGAGCTCAGTTATTTTTTCATTCACTGTATCTATGTTTTTTTAAAGTCCTATTGCCCCAGTTTTCTTATTTTCTTGGCTCCCAAGGTAAAGAAAATTCACAAGCAGAATGACTTTATCGGATCCCCCCCCCCCCCCGAGGCCACACATTCACCTATGACATTGTGCTGTTGTCTCTGCGCACTGGTCAATTTGAGGCAGGGAGTGCCATTTGAAATTGAAAGATTCTTAAAGTTGCTTTGACTTCCAGTTATCCATCTTAGAAGTTTTTCCTGCTTTCTTCTTGTCTAATCTCCAGTACTGCTTAAGTATTTAATTTTTTGTATTAGTTCCCCTTAAGTCTTGTGTGAATCGGGGTTCAGTGTTAGTGTCTGAACTATAGACAAACCTTTCTTGTGGATCCCTTCCAATCGTCCCCGCCCTGTTCTTTCTCCCAACAGGTGCATCACACAGCAGGAGGTGCCATCTGCCTTCTCCCCCTTCCCCTCCCATCTTGTCAACTTTTTAAAAGTTGCGCCAGGCCTGGGACTGCCCTGGACTGGACCCGCTTCCACCTTGAAGCAGAAAATAGCCCTGATCCCAAACAAGCAGTGAGGCCAGCCAAATCCCTTGTGCAGAAGTGGTCCCTGCCCACTTCATGGTAGAATGGATTTGAACGTGGGCCTTTTTAGTATGACACTGTAACAACAACCACTAATAAGGTTTTGCACATTCTGATGAAGTCGCTTAGTTTATTTATTCTACACAGAGTTCCTTTATCCAACCCCATTTTTATTATCACAGTCTAATGCTACCTTTTTTTTTGGGGGGGGGGGTTGAGTTGCCACAAGACAGAAAGCCCCACAACATATTTTAAAGCCATGCTGCAACTAAATATATTTCACTTATAGGTATTTGGCTGCTGTAAATCAGGTTTGCAATTCTATAGGCTTGGATCACTGTTTATAAAGCAAAATAATTTTCTTGCTGTTTGCAGTGGTTAAATATTATGCATACATTACCGTGAGGATGGAGGTGCAAGGAGGGGGATGGCCTCAGAAATTAAAATGACCACAAATGCAAATAGCAACGGACGCCTTAGAAATTTATGTATGCACAGTTTGTTTTTTCTGGATTACATTTAATGATTGAGCACACACCCTCCCCCTCCATCCCCCAAAATTGGGTGTGTAGAAGTTTTTCAAAATCAAAGCATTAAGAGTACTTCATTGTACATTTAGACGTTATCTTAAAAGCTCTATAATTATTACTTATAACTCCTTTAAAATGCAAAGTGTTTTATAACATTCCTATCCAGTATTTGCTAAACATAATTTTTCCAAGCAATGATGCAGAAAGTATTTATTAAGGAAAGATTTAGGAACTATGTCTACAATAACATTTCAATAATTCATGAACCACTCCCTGACCTTTCTATATATGGGCTACTGAGCAGCATAAATAAACCTGGTTAGAGAACTGATGTTGAAAGCTCCATCACTGGGCTATGTAAGGTTGTCAACCAACTTCAGACAACTTAAGTCAATTTATTTCATAATATCATGTTCGATCAATTAATTGGTCAATTGCATCTGCATAAAAATAAGAGCACCAGTGGAAAACGAAACCAACCTTTTGTTTTGGATGTCTTCTGAGGTTAGGTGGGTGGCAGCTGAGAACAGAGCCTTCTCAGTCATGGCACCAAACCTGTGGGACTCTCCCCTCTGAGAGATTCATCGTTCCCCTTTTGTTGCTGTTTTCTGCCAGTATTTTTTGTCCATTTTGGCATTTTTTCAACAATCCCACCTTTCTAACCAATGTTTCTAACCCCTGCAGGATTTTATTTATTTTCTTAGATTTTTTAACCTCCCTCCCACATGGGCCATTGCCCAGGGCAGTTTACATGGAACGTCATGGGATATATAGAACATCATATATTAAATAACAGTCACAACACATCAATAACAATTCTAACAGTAAATATAACTTGAACAATATAAATTTAACAAATTGCCATAATTAATTAATTGAACAATTTTCAATAGAACAACTTTAACAGAGCCCCTGGGTCGTCAGAATCATTCAGATTATGGAGGGTATGACTTGAAGGGGATCACAGGATGTTTTTAGATCGGGTTAACTTCAGTCGAATGCTTGGTGGTGGAACTCCTTTTACAGGCCCTGCAGAATTCTGGGAGTTCGACCAGAGCCCTGATCTCTTCAGGAAGCTGGTTCCACCAAGTGGGGGCCAGTACAGAGAAGGCTCTGGCCCTTATTGAGGTCCAATGTACTTCTTTGGGGCCAGGGATTACTAGCCAGTTAGCAGTGGCAGAGCGTAGTGCTCTTTTGGGGATATAGGCAGAGAAACAGTCTCTCAGGTACACTGGGCCCAGGCCACATATGGCCTTGAAGGTAATTACCAGAACCTTAAGCTAATCTGGATGCTGGATCTCCATGGTATATTTGTGAGGATCCTGGCTGTGGCATTCTGAAGCAATAGTAGTTTCCGGATCAAGGGTATGGGTAGGCCTGGGTAGAGCGAGTTGCAGAAATCCAGTCTAGAGGTAACTGTCGCATGGATCACTGTGGCTTGTTGTTCTGGGGCCAAGTAGGGGACTAGCAGCTTAGCATGGCCTAGGTAGTAAAAGGCCTGCTGCACTACTTTCGTGACCTCTGTGCCTCCATAGAGAGGGAGGTGTCAAGGATCACATCCAGGTTTCTGGCAGAATGGGCTACTGCTAATCACACTCCACCCAGGTTGGGCAAGCATGCTTCCTCACATGGTTCCTTCTTACCCAGCCACAGGTCCTCTGTCTTTGAAGAGCTGAGCATCAGACAATAGCCTTCTGATGCATTTGAGTCATACACACTATGGATCTTGCATACTCCAACACAGCCTTCCACTGCTGACTTTATCTCAGCAGCTGCTTATTAAAGGTAATCTGAACCCAGAGGTCCTATTTGGCTCTCATGACTAAAAGGCATCTTTAAATTTGCCAACACCCCTTTTAGGTTGGCTGCACAAATGATACAACAAGAGATTCTAATTCATGAGGATGTCAGCCCATAAGGATTCCTCCAGTTTTACAGATCATCTCCAAGGAAACATCAGTTCCCTTGGGGAAAATGACTGCTTTAGAAGGTAGTTTCCATAGTATTATACTCTACTGAGGTCCCTCCCTGCCCCAATTCCCGCCCACTCCAGGCTCCACCCCCAAAGTCTCCAGGAATTTTCTAACCCAGAGCTGGCTTGTTCTTAAATCCGGTGTAAGATCCATTCAATTGTTCAGCTCTTAGTTTACAACCTCAGAATGTCAAGCAGCCTCAGAAGACATTTTCCTCACAGCGTTTCTTTAAAATCCGGGTCCAAGACCGTGAAACACTTTAGGAAAGGCCTAAGCAGCAACTATCAGCGGCTGCACTTGCAGGCGTGCCCTTTGCAACATAACCCAAAAGCAGAAATTGATTTAAACGAGGCTATCCACTTCTCTCGGCTATCAAATTCGATTTGGGCAGCCCAATGGGCGTGCCCTCCCCGAGCGCCGCCAAGGGGCTCCATAGCGACCGAGGACCCGCCGTCCTTCCCTGAAGCGCCTCTTGCCTCCCCCGTTATATGTTTTGGCGGGGCTCCTGCCCCTGCCTCTCGCCCTCAGTGGAGGCGCCCCGCAGCCGACACTCTGCCAGTCGTTCCCCAACGCAGGAGGCGGGGCCTCGCCTCCTGTGCGTGACGTGGGGCGAACTTAATTCAAGCCCGCAGTCAAAAGCAAGCTCGGTGCGCCGGCGCCTCTCTAGCAGTCCAAGTAAACTTCTCTCGCTTTCTTTCTCCCCCCACCTCCCTCCCCGCCGCCCTTGGACCCTCACGCTGATTTGGAAAGGGGGGGGGGCGAGCCGAGAAGGGGGCGACATGCAAGCCCTTCTTGCAACCTGACCTCCTTTTGGGTTCCAGCCAGAGCGAGCGAGCGAGCTGCCATGGGGCTGCCTCGACGCTGAGGAAGGAGGCGCCCTTGCGTGTGCTTGGGGCTGTTTGGCCAGGCTGCCCCCAGGGCTCTTGTCTATTTATTTTGGCCGCATTTGGGGTTTTTTAAATTTTCATTTTGGGAAGGCGACTTGGGTGCAGGTGACACACCCTCCTGCCCCCCCCCCCTCCTCCTGCTCACCCTTTATTCCCCCGGCGTCTCCGCACAACGGCAGGGGGGGAAGAAGGAATGATCCGCGGAGCGGCGGCGGCTCGCCAGGTTCTTTGCGGGAGCTGCTGCGACTCCTCGGGCGGAGGCAAATGAAGGGGCATCTCCTCGCCCAAGCGGCAGGAAGGAGGCGAGGCGGCTCGAGCGTTGCGGCAAAGTGAAACAGCTCAAGCCGCAAGCCAATTTCCCCGGGAAGCAACTCGAGCGCACCGAGCCCGGGGAGGGAAGATTTTTCTTTTCTTTTTCCCCCCCATTCTGCTGGGGGTAGGGTGGGGGAATAAATAAAATACAGGATCGTTGGGGGATCTTGGTCGATTTTCCCAAAGATGTCATCGCAAACTAAGTTCAAGAAAGACAAAGAGATCATAGCAGAATATGAAACTCAAGTGAAAGGTGAGTGGACGCTTTAGCCTTATTTTGGCATGGGTGTGGGGGGTGTGTGTGTATCTACTTCGAGCCGGCTTCTCTTTTCCACCCCGCCCCCCGCCGGCTTTTCATTGTTAGCAATCTTTTTTCTGCACCGTTCGATGAATCGTGCAGAATATTGGGGTTCTCAGCGCGAGAGCCGCCTGGCTGCTTGATGGATCGGAGGTTTGGTGGTGGAGGGAAATCACGGCGGAGTAGTAAAAAGCTGCATTGCAGTTGTGTGAATGGTGGCGGCGGCTTCTTTTTTTTTAAAGCCACACTCGGGTTTGTGTGTGATCCTCACTTCATCTTCCTGACGGCGAGGTATCCGTCTCTTGATAAATGGGGCCTCCCTTTGATTAAAATATAAAGCCCTATTTCCATGTAGGCGGGGGCAGCCATCTGTATATAATAGATGTGTATGGGGCTGGATTTGCATTTGGCGTCCATGGAGCATGTAGGCGTGGAGTCATGTTTCCCATATGGGGAACGTTTGCTGAACGGGGGCCCGTTTCTCTGCGTTTAAACAGCATTTAGCGTTTAAATAGCAAGTGTGTGTGTATTAACCCGCTTTAGGTTACCTTTAATTTAATCCCGTTGGTTTGCTCCCGAGTCACACCATTGGAGGAGCTCAGGGATGAGGGCAAAGAAAGCGATTTTTGATATAAATTCTTCATGTATGAGAACTTCCTCTTGCCTGTGTGTGTATATTAATATTTGTGTATGTGTGTGTATATATAGAGAGAGGGGGTGTTCATGCTTTGCCCTTCATCCATGCCAGAACATACGACACACCCTTAGGTGACAACTCTGCCTTAAAGGGAGAGAGAGGCTGTTGTCATAAGCATCTACCCCCCTTTTTTTCTCCCAGTGAAGCACCACTCTTGATGTGCTATAGAACCCATAAGCTTCAGTTACACACTGATTTTAGCAAGTGTTTTTGAAGGTCTCTTTCATTGAGAAATCAGATCGTCCAAAGATGCATGCCAGTGATCAACACAACACATTGTACTTACTATTTGCTGTAGAACTGAGAAGATGTTGAGGTATCAGGGTTTACTTAAGCATTTCTAATCCATGGATGGTTATTGGACTGCTGCTGAAAAAGTAGTTGGCTGGTTAGCTTTACACCGTGTGTATCTTGAGCACTGCCCATGTTAAAAAAGAGAAAAACCTGGGAGGGGAGTGGTTGGTGTAAAGTTATCCTTGAGTACCATCTTCATGACACAACACAGTTCATAGACTTCCATAGTTACGTTTCATATTCACATACATTTTCTGGTTTCGTGAAGGGACTCAGCTTTTCTAAACCATATGCACACTCCAATTCCAAGTAGCTCACCTTTCTTTGTAAACACTCAACCTTACTTTGCATGTTTTTGCAGGATGTAAATCAATTTCCCCCCCTCTTCATAGTGAATAGATAGATCCTTGCATCATACACATTTCCGTGCTTGTGGCTTTCGTTGGTGACAGTTCTGCAATTTGAAACCCAATGGCCTGACTGTGTAGAGAGAGCACCATTACATAAGGCCTTGTGGGGAATGTGTTGTGATAGGAAAGATGGCATTACAAAGGGCTGTGCTGTGGATATGTGAGGCACTCTAGGGATGCCATTCCATACTGATTGCCAAAATAGACAGGGTGAAATCTGGGATCCCTTGATGTTGGTGGAAACTTTACTTCTAACTTCTGTAGAGGCAAGCTTTGATTGAATATCCTTTAAGTAAAAAAAAATCTCATAATATCCCTCGTGATTGTTCTTGGATATCCTGTAGTAGTTTCTACAGGAAACTTTTTAATCTGCTGCTGTTGACATAATGTTGTGCTTTGTTCAGAGGTTTCTTCATAGCCAGCAGTGGAATAGCTTGAAATGCTTCTCTCAAGAGATTCCTTGGCCATTGTCTAAATGACAATGCAGACAGTACTTCTGTTAGTACTCGGTTCTGTTTTTTAAAGAACTGCAAGTCAATTCAATGTGGGGAGGAGATACATAGCAGAGTTGATTCTATTAGCAGAGCAGGTTTAAAAAAACCCAAATGCAGCAAAACCAGAGGACTCTCTAAGCAGGAGCCCTAAGTATGGTTGAGCCTGTTTCGAGGTGAATTCTACCCCATTATGTTCAAGGTACTTTGCTTAGATGACATATATAATTTATATATATGCCACACTCTAGGGGAGGTATGGGAGAAGGGGACTGTCCTTTAATCTGAGCTGTGAGGCAACTAGCACAACAGGCATAGATCTGTGCTTATATATATTGACATTCTTGCATGCTAGAAATAAAATGCATTCTCTTTTAAAGCTGAGGAAGATCTTGTCAGCTTTTTTAAATGGCTGCACTTGCAGACGTAGTAGTAATTTAGGCCTGACTACCTGGAGGATTCACAATTTTGCCTAGTAATGCTTTGGTTGGGGATTGATATTTTGAAGTACCCAGCAAGCACTGCATTTGGTGATGAGCCCAGGAGATATTAGTTGTATCTGCAGCTACTGGTTTTGGTCAGGTGAATTCTGCTGTGCAAAACGCTACCTTCTGGCATGAGGATTGGCTTCCTATCTTGACCGGTGTGAATCTGTGCCATATTAACCTCAAGGCCAGATTACATTTCATATGGGACTGTCCTTGAGGACCATTCTGACACTTCAGTTTATATTAAAATACTACAGTTCAGGAATAAGGTACCATCAACACATTATGTTAAATTTGACGTAGCTTCATTAGTTGCCAATTCATTTCTAGCTTTAGTTCAGGGTTATTACTCGTAAACTCTTCATGGCCTGGGATGCAGATGGGTGTAGAACTCCTTCTCCTATTATGCCTTGCTACATCCACTCCATTGATCTCAACAGGGTCACCTGAAGATTCCCCTCCTGAAGCAGGTACAAATGGTCACTGTCCATAGTACTCCTTGCATGGTAGAATAGTTTACCAATAGTTTAAGAAGTTAGGATAGTCCCTCTGCTATTGTCTTTTCACATATTATGTAAAATTTAGTTTTTAGGAGGACCCTTTTCTAAGTTGGGGTGTTCTGTCTGCTTTGTTAGATAGTTGTTTAATTGTTGTGATTCACTTTGGGCCTTTTTGAGTAAAAAAGACTACATATGGCAGAATTAGAGGTTCACAGTCAGAGGTTGACCTGTTGGGTGGTTTATGTGGCTTTATATATGGAAAAGTATTGCTTTTGCCACTTGTGGTGTGAATAGTTAACTTGGAAGGAACCCTAGCCAAAATGGCAGGGTTTAACTTCCCTTACTTGTTGCAGTGAATACAGGAAGAGGGAACTAGGGGCAAGTAATTGCATCATGGTTGCTTACCATAATGGAAGGCCTTCTAGATGCTACTTCCTTTGGGAAAATCAGCTGGATGTGCAAGAAGAGTTTGTGCTCCATCCCAAATCTCTGGTTACATCACTGACATTCCTGGTTCTCTTCTTAAATGACAATGTGCAGTTAGCTTAAGCTTCAGATTGTATATCTAAATTAAAGTGAGAATCAATCATTATTTCCTGTTCTTTTTGAGCATGAGTCCTGGCTAGAGCTAGCTTAGGGATCGGTGTTACTTTGAGAGCAGGCTGAGATTTTAAACAGCTAATAGGCCAGCAGACTAGGCCTCAGACCAGTAGTCACCACTGGGGCACCTTTATTTAAGGTGGGGATGGGGGTATTTAAGGCGTTTTCCAAACTGGGTGTTTTCTAAGAGTAACAGAGTTTTATTTGGACACTAAGCAGGATATTTTAACCAAAATAAGAAAGCCACAAATAAAATCTCACTGACTACTGTTTATACTTCCCAAGGAGTTTCCACGTTAATCTTCTGTAGCAATAATAAGCAACAGTCTTAAAGCGAGTTAGTTTTGGAGCGTTCACCTGATTTTTGTTGACACAATTACCGCATTTAAATCGAGGTCATTCTCAAAGGTAACATCTGTGGTTACAGTGAATTTCTTGCCCTTCTGGTTCTATCTTCAGAGAGTCTCAGAGTTGCCATCTTGGGTGTTATTGTATCATTCTGGTCAGTTTATTATATAGTTCTGTGTCTTCACATTGTAAATTTGTTTAAAATTTAAATAATGTATGTTTCTCAGACATTAAAGGTGGCTTATACAAGACGTAAAAGCAAAAACCCAAACAAACACTAAGGTTTGATGCCTCATGAATCGGACTAAGATAAGATGAGAAACGGCATATTGATTTAGTGGCAGGTGTAACATCTAGGCTACTTTGAATAGTTGACAACAAAGGGGCTCAGATGTCATAGGGGCTCACAGAATAGACTTTTCTTGTCAATGGGTTGTGCTATGGGCTACTCCAAAACGTTTGTGTCTGTTTTAGTATCCATTCACTTCTAGCATTCCTTCTTTCTCTCAATACAATGGGATATCCCACAGCTGTCAGTTCATTGCACTCAAGGCTACTGTTCACTTTAATGTCTCTCTTCCTTGGGCATAAAAGGTTGTTTGGTGAAAAAGAATTTTTAAAGATTTTGTCCAAAAGGCTGGATGTGTGGTTTTTGTGTCTGATACACTATTTCGTTCTTGGATTGCTTCGTTGCTCTTTTATTGCAGTATTCTTTACTTTTGTAATATGTCTTTAGTCTCAGTAATAGGCAGACCATAGGTAAGTAATTGAATTACGATAATATCACTGTAGCTGTAGTTTGAATGGAACTTTTGACCTGCTGGTTGTGTCTCAAAGCTTTCGAATACTTCTAGAATTGCAGCAGAACAATTCCATATCCTTAGCAGTGATCCAGTTTTATGGTGGTAGTTGCCAGGGTGAGTCCAATTGGCACAGGCCTCACCTTATGTGGGGTTTTGACTGGGTGCTGCCTGTTGCTAGCTGCTTACATAGGAGCCGACTGTTCATTTGCTTCCTGAATAGGCAGAGTTCTTAATTTTTTCACATGTTAAATTCCCACATGAATAGCCCATGTAGAATTAGGAAGTTGATTGGTAGCTGACATTATACAGTGATCTTGTGCAAGTTTAAATTGCTGTGTGCTGTTGTGTATGTTCCCTCTATATGGAAATAAAGTTCCTACTTTTGTTTAAGAATAATTATAATGTGCACTTGCTGTGAAAATGTCTTCAAGTGTTTCTTGGTCAATATGGTCTTTAGTCTTTTCCTTCTGTTACGCACACGTGTGCAACCCAGTATGAAAACCATTAGTTGAGAAGCAGTAGTGGAATTGGTAGTGGCACGCTGTGATGAAAGTTAAATCCAAACTGTTCTTTTTGTGAATCAGTTTGCTCCTGCTTTGGCAGTCTGGCTAGTTGTAGATTTGTAATTTTTTCCCCCTGTTGTACCATCAAGGTACATTCAGGGACTGTCCTCCAGGAATGCTCAGAGGCAAATTTTTGTTTTTCCACTGGACAGTTTTATATTATATTTATTTTTATTATCATGCAACTCAGAAATCTGTTGTAATAGTTTGTGGTTGTGATTACAGTAATTTGAAGAGATTGACAAACAGAATTTTCAATTAAATCTCACTGTAGCAACAATCTTCTTTCCATCCTGGCCCAAGATGTTCCATTTGATGCGAGCAAGAAAAAATTGTACACTGTAGACTTCCAACTGAACTCTGTAAGCCAACCAAATTATATGTCTGGATATGCCAAAGCACAAAAGAAAAGGTTTCATTTAACCTTTGCCCTGATTTTCAGCTTGAGCCAAACTAGCCAGGACCTATGTTCCTTTGAGGATAAATCTCTTTTGCTTTTCAGTAGCAATTACCTTGGAAGGCGAGGCTTCCACTTTCTTTTCTCAAGGGAAGCAGAGGGTGAAATATGGACCAAAATTCACTGAGCATGGTGCAACTGCAGTATACCTTTCTTCTCTTCCTGGGCCTTAGAGGGACTATACACACACTCCTTATTGTCTGTTGTTAAAGGCATCAAGGTTAATGCATGAAGGGCCAACCTGAGAGGAGTTGATTGGTTCTTCTTTCTGCTTTGTGATTCTGGGTCTGTAAGCATAAAATGGTTATTTGCTTGTTCTGTAATGCTTTCTAAACAAGGCTGCTTTCTAAAATGAAGGCAAGCAAAATTGGGGAGAAGGAGGGAATTGTCAAAGAAATAGTTCGGGGGGAGGTTTGCTTGCTTTTATTGGACTCCGATCTGGTGTTACAAAACTCCTCACCCAAATTACAGTGTAGTTGATTATTCTGGAGAGTAAACAATGAAGTGCAAAATACAGGAAGACCTGGATAGGAGATCTGTAATTGTTCCTTCTCAACAAAGCATATTTTGTGCGTATTCATTTACTTCAGAGTATAAAAACCAACAAAATATCCTTTTGGTATTTGAGCTATTTTATAAACCAGTGATGATGATAATCTGATTCATGGGAGCTGTCATAATGCAATAGTATTTTGCTAGGTCAGTTATTCTGGGAAGCAGCTGGAGTTGTAGGGCTTGGAGGTATGCCTTACTTAAATCTAGAAAGAAAAGCTCTGAAGCAAAGAATGCAATTTGGTAGGCCCAAAGACTGAAGAACCAGAACCGAGGAATGTAGTCTAAAAACTGAAGAATTGAACAACCAGACCCAACAGAGGCTGGTAACTAGATGTGGTAGTCATGTGGCTGCTGCTTCTCTTGCTCAAAGATTTTGATTGAAATTCTTTAGCTAGCTTTGAAATTCAGATGACATTATAGACCACCACAAATCAATTCTGTAGTCTGAATTGTTTTGAGTCACTTCTGCATCAGTTTCTTTGCTTTAGCTCTGGCTAGAAATATTTTGGTGAGCCTGTGTAGAGTGGTGGTGATGGGGATCATGAAAGATGACAGTCTTCATGAACAGAACTGTGAATCTGCCTTCTCTTCTATACATTTTATCTCCATCTTTGGCTTTGCTGCACACATTGGGAAGTATTCTGAAATTGAGAGAATTAGAGAGAAGGGGAAGACTAATAGGAACCACATGTTGGCAGTAGAACAGCTGACATATGAAAATGATAACTGGAGAAATTGGAAAACGCATGTCCTAGAGGATGGCGTTAAAGACTGGGACAGAAGACTGCAAGGTCTTAGAAAATGTAGATCAGAAAAGAGGGATTAGTGAAGAGAATTCTGTATACACTTTCCAAGACAGAAATATTTACCTAGGTTGTTAAAATAAAGGCAACTTGCCCTGCTATTCTGAACAGAGTTACACCCTTCTAAGTCTATTGAAGTCAATGGGGTTGGAGTGATGTGACTATTTACAATTATGGTGTTAAGACTGGAAGGGAAATCTATAGAAAGTGTTACAGTATGGGGGAATGCCAGTACAGAGTCATTGAAAACACACATGCACAGTATATTTTTATTGTAATACAAGTTTCTGATGCAATTCTTATAGCTGTGAAAAACATTGCGGCTATATTATGTGATAAACATTGCGAAACCCTGTGAGGTAGGTTAGGCTGTGTGCTCCAAGGCCACCCAGCATGTTTCCATGGCATAGTGAGGATTGGAAAGGTTAAAAGAATATGAATGTATGGCCTATTATTGTACAAATAATTATAAATATTATAATGAAAAAACATGTATTCATTTACAGAGATTACAGAGAAGGCTAAAACGCTAAAAGGCTTTAGTGATAGCCTCATATGTACAGTCAGTTCAACCAATAGCAAACTGAGGCCTAGACCAGAAATGTTTCAGTGCTGCCACCTTCCATAAAATGTGAAATACGTAGGCCGCAGACATGTATTACATTCTATCAAATAATGAAAAGAATACAGTCCAGTTTGCTGAAAGGAAAGGGAAAGGAGAAAATTATGCTGTTAAATGGGCATAAACTGTTCAATATATATGGTATGCATATAGAATTAACTTTATTGAAAATCACTTACTGGACTGTGATCCAGATCTAGTTAGGAATCATTATCTCTGACGTTCAGTTAGCAAAATTCAAGAGCATCACAGTGTAGGTGCATTCCTTGGACAGGACATGTGGCTTCAGAGAAGGCATTATTTCAGTGAGTTGATTTCTCTGTAGAGCAACTCACAATGGGATCAGAGTATTTCGGTGCTTTGCAGCCCTTTTCTGTGGCTCGCTTTGGAGGCCAGGGCCAGGCTCCTGTCCCAGGCAGGCCCCAGCCATTGCCTGGCTGACTCTCCCCCACTCTGTGGGCCCAGGACCCTCAGCCCTCTCTCCCAGCTTGCTCACCAGCAGGGTCACCTTTTGGCATCAGGGCGGTAGAGCAGGCTGGCACTTCTTCCACATGGAAGAAATTAGAGGCGATGCATCCAGGGGCGGGACAGGCCACCTGTTTGACCGTTCATTGGATGGATGGCCAATCAGACATGTGATGAGTGCAACTCCTCCCACTACCCTTTATCGGTTTTAGTTATAGTATATATATATGGTAGATTTGTAAAGAACCATACCTGCACTCTTGGCTGGTTAGCAGTTTGCTCTTCTTCACCAATTTTTCCACCCAATTGGTGAGACTCTTTCAGGGCAGTTGTGAAACCCCAGGGTTTCCTCAAAAACTGGTTGAGAAAGCCTGCTCTTGGTTCATGCTAGTGGGCAACTGGGAAACAAGGAGTAGTTCCTTTCTCTTACTTTTCTGTTGCTTTTTTCTGTTGCTTTATTCTTTTCTAAGTCACTAATCTTTTGAGCATGTCCTCGTCTGTCAGTTAATGGATGTCATATAGCTTTTAGATTTCCTGGAAGTTGCTTTTCAGAAGCTCCAAGTCATGATTTGACTAGATGTTATCTGCAGTAAATATACTAAAACAAGTACAGAGGATATGAACACACATTGTTTCCATATGAATGCATATCCTTGGATGTCTACATATATTAAATTAACATTATATTTGGGTTGCCTGACAACAAAAGTAATTCCACCTTCCACTTTTGTTGTCAGATCTGTTTTTAGATGTGGCAAAGTTAATCCATGGTACAGGTGGATACTTGGTACAAGTTTTTAAATCTGGCAGGAAAGAGATTATTTTTACTGTTTACTGTTTACCTCTGTGACTAAAATGGTTGCTAAACCTTTCATTAACTTTGGCAAAATATGGGTCCAAATCCCCCCTTCCTTGCAGCACCTGGAAAGTCTTGCAAAACATATATGTAGAAAAGCAGAGATGAGGGCAAAATATTTCACAAGCCTTCTTAAAATGAATACGTGCTGTGCAGCTCCTATTCATTTCAGGATGGTTTTTCCACTGGATTGTTCCCCTTATCTGCCGTTCATGTCTTCCACATAGCCCCATTTGGTGGTGCCTGGGTATCGGCTGAGGGTCATCTGATTGTTAAGATCAGGGATTCCCAACCAGGGGTCTGCCTCCCCCCTCCCCCAGAGGTCTGCAGAAGCTCTGGAGGGGAACTGTGGCCTTTCCCCTCGTATCTTAATTGTCTCCACCACAAGATAGGATAACAGTCACACCCATTGCTCCTCATTCCCTCCTCCCGAGCCTGAGTTATCTTGAGATGTCTGTGCCCGGGGGGAGGGGGGTTAGAGCCCGCATGCCTACTCCCGCTTTAAACTGCCTCCTGTCTCTCCACCCCTTAGTCCTCCTCAAGCTTCCCTGTTAATGTGGGGGTTATGTCACTTCTGGTGACATGTCACTTTTGAGGGGTGTGGTAGGGGAGGTTGGGCCAGATGACGCCACTTCTGGGGTTCCTTAAAGCCTGAAAAATTATTTCAGAGGCTCCTCCTATGGTCAAAAGGTTGTAAAATGGTGGTTAGACAGTTTAACATAGGTGTGAAATCTGGCATGTGGAGGAGAATATAAATGGTGAAGCTGGATTTTAATCGCTATATACAACTGCACTTGTTCCTCTTCTGTTTTATCAAATTAGCTACAGAAGCTAGCTGGGAATGGTGCTGATCGCCTAGAACATCTGACGCATAGTTCTTTGCATTGGTGCTAAGGAATGTTATGTTTGTTTTTTTGCAAATAAGCTCAAAAATGCTGTTGTGGCTGGGCGAATAATTGTGCATGGAATTTGAACATGAAGCATGGGAACAGGTGAAAAATTCGTTGCTTAACTAATGTTCAGTTCACAGTTTTGTTCTTCTTTTGCTCAAATAGCAAAGCCAGGGGGAAGCTGGGCTTGTGTTGTAGTGGCAGAACTTGTTGTTATGTAAGAGGCTCAAGGTGACACACTGACCCTTAAAGAATTGAGCTAATAAACCAGTGTCCATTTTTGTTCTGTTATTTTATTTTTGGGAGGTGGGTGGGTGGGATCCTAATTTCTTCTGTGCACATGCATTTGGGGGTTTCATTCCAATATGGTGCCTGTGCTTGAGAACAGTCAGATAAAGTCAGTATAAAATGAAAACTAAACATAGAGACCTTGCACAAGAGGTGAGCTTTTGCTATTCATAATAAAGGTTAGTTGATTCTCTGTAATGGAAATAAATTGAATTTATCATAGGTGCTTCCTGCTAAGCTAACATCCCGAGCAAGTTTGTGCCCAGGCCGGGGGAGTTCAACCAAATCAGCAGGTTCTTGGAAAATCCTGCTATCGTATCATAACTCATTTATATTTTTCTTTGGGTTAGTGGGTAACTGGATAACAATTTAAAGGAACCTTGAAACTGGTTTCTTTTAGTCAGCAATGGGAAGGCTCTGTGCACACGGTTGGCAACCTACAGAAAACCCTGAACGTTTTCTTATGTCTGCATGCGTGCAAGGTTGAACTTTAGGAGCTGCTTTAAATATTTTTGTTTCTGATCCAGTTGCCTTAGTTCAAGGTTCTGGTCGACATACCAACTACCGTTGAAGCCAAAACAGCAGATCTTGTGACTCCTTAAATCTGATCTGTGTACTTAGTGAACAATTCTGCTTTTCTTTCACTAAGAGCAGACTCCATTATGCTGCTTTTCTTCTGTGCTACCTTAGTATTTTTGCTTGTAGCAGCATTTCTCTAAAATGGAATACTTCTCCTTGTACCCTTTCTTGAAGCACTTGGCAATGTTCTCTTCCTCATGAGGGTGGCCAAAAAAGGGAAAACTCCAGGCTATCATTTGATTTTATAGCCCTGTTGAAAAACATAGGAACTCGTCATTACCAGTCCCCCCCCCAAAAAAAAGGTTGACTTTGCTATGACCAGTGCTATATGCTCTTTAGTGCCACCCCCTACACAAGAAAGGGTGTAAAAAAAACCCATTCCTCTCCAGTCCAACGTGTTTTGAAATGTTACTAAATGTCTTAATCACCTTCTGAAAAATGTGAACCTGATGGTTTGGTTGCTGTTGTGGTTTTCTTAGCTGAGCATTACAGGGCTATTTCCCTTCAGTTTTTTCTTTTTTTTGGGGGGGGGGGAGGAATGAATGTTTCCTGTCAGAAATGAAAAGTAAACCGTTTAACATATTTCTGGTTTTCAGCTCAACAACCCGGATCTGCCTTCAGCTCCTGCTTTATAGCCTCAAACTTGTAACTTGTTCATCTAGTATTAGTTTAGGCAATATTGTGCTCTCCTTGACCAGTGCTTTGTGGGAGGTTAGTGGTGAAAACCAAGTATTTTACTACTTGATCTGGGTACAACAGGATCCCAAGACTGTGGCCAGGTCTTTTTGATGTGTCGGGATCCTCATCGTTCAATATCCAAGGTGACTAGAAGCAAAAGGTCAAAGTAAAGGTGGCTTGTGCAATCTGTTTAGTTGTGTGCACTGCAGGGATAAGCATTTGATTACAGGGTGGAAACTCCCATGTCTCAATAGTCTGTTTTCTTGAGGGAAATTAGGAGATAGGATGAGAGAGGAACTGGCTTAATCCTGTCTTATTATTTTCGGCACCATGGTGCCTCAGTTCTGAGCACTCTTGGAGAAGACAAATCAGGAGGAGGAAATAGGTAACATGTATGGGCTTGGGGACCTAGGGTTAGTTTCTTTTGACTTGAACATTTCTGTTCATGTCATCTAGGGTCAGATGGGCAGTGTATCTCTTCAAAGAAATGGAAGTTCTAGAGATTTTCATCTGGAAAATAACCTTGACTTGGGTACCCAGGCATGCTCACGCACGTCAGATCTGGCAAGCCAAACAGAGCTGGCATTGGTTGGTATTTGGGTGTCAGACCTTTGAGGAAATCTAGGGTCAGGATGCAGAGGCAGGCAATAAAAAACGTCTCCAAATATCTCTTGTCTGGCTGTCAGACCATCCTAGAATCATAAGATCTCCTATACATGCCGTACATGCCATACAATCTGTAACTGCTTCGCGGGAGTGGTATAAATAAAACGCTAAGGGCCCTTGGAGTGGGCCCTGTCCATGATGGGGAAGGGCGCCCATTGATCCCTTGGCCCCAGAATGGCAAGTGGAGGGCCCAATCGGCAGGTGCGAAGTGCCTGCTGATTGGGCCCTCTGCTTGTCATTCTGGGGCCAAGGGGCCAACCAAAGATGCCATGTGGGATAAAAATGTTTAAATAAATGTACGCCCAGAAGCAATGATTGCTCTTCAAGCTAATTTCAACCTTCAGAGGAAGTAACACTAATATCTGCATCTTATTAAACATTGAGTATCAATGGGAGAGGGTTAATGAGAGTGTTCTAGTTCGTAGTCACATTACGTTTACTGACTATATAGTTCAAATGCTACTAAGGCTTTGGTTGGCAGACCAAGCCACAGCTACTGAGATAAATTCAAATTTAGGCAAACAAGGTTGGGAGGAAGAGAAGCCCAATACAGAAAGATTTTCCCTTTTTATTGATTTCCTCCTCTTCAGCAGGCCAGTGGTATGAAAAAGCATAAATCCTGCCAGGTGACAGAGGCTGAAAAATGTGCACACATCATATTAAAATATTATTCCTTGCAGGAGACTATAAATATATCACTTAACACACCCTACAAGAATTTTGTGCCAGATTCAAACAGAAGCCTGTAAAATTCTTCGCCTGGAACCAGAACTAAATACAACCTATGGGCAAAGTCTGCAAGAGAACTTTTCATTTAATTTTTTGAAGAAAGAATGCATTGAGCCAGTTCCTTCAGCCACAAAGCATCTTTATAGGCACAATCACTTTCCCCAATACAGCATTGTGTTTCCAATCGATATATGCATCCTACCATAACTTGGATGTTATCAAACCTTTGCATCCCAAGGGCTCAAACACCGTAGCAGCAACCAGACTGGACTGCTGCAATATGCTGCCTGTAGGGCTGCTCTTGAAGGCAGTCTAGACATTTTAACTGGTTCTGGGGCTCATAGTGAACTGGACTACTTATATGATGATGATGTTAGCCATTCAGTGAAGTCCCACTCTTGGTGATCCTATGGCTCAACTGTTGCCACATTTTTCATGTTCCACCACTTCTTTTAGTTCGATAGTGTTCTGGCCAGTGTCCATTTTGATCATATCTAACCACTGCTACTAGCACCCTATCTGGCCCTGGAACACAAGGCCACAGTGATTCATGTGATAGTCACCTCCAGACTGGAGTACTGTAACTCGCTCTACATGGACTTTCCCTTTACTCTGTTCTGGAAATTACAGCGGGTGCAGAATGCAACTGCTCACATCCTTACTAGGACCGCATTGAAGACCCACATTTGACCTGCCCCTGAGTAGCCGCTTTGGCTGCCAGTTGAGTTCCAGGTCAAGTAAACAGGCAGAAAGACAGAAAGAGAGCAAGTGAGAGGGAGAGAAAGAGTCAGAGAGAAAGAGAGAGAGAGGCAGAAAGGAGAGAGTGAAATGGAAGAAGGAAGGAAGGAGATGGGGCAGGGGTGGAAGGAAGGGGGGAAGGGTCCGCTGGGCGGGTGTGGGGGAGCGAGTTGCAAGGGGGGCAGCAGGGGCAGAGAAGAGTGGGTGGCTGGGTGTTTGGGGTGGGGAAGCGGCAGCGGTTCGTGGGGTCAAGTTGTGGGGGTGGCGGGGAAGACTTCAGGTTTGAGAGGGGTAGGTGGTTGGAGGGCAGGAAAGTGGCGGCAGAGCATGGGGGAGAGTTGTGGGGGGGCGAGCAGGGGAAGATTGGGGGTTGAGAGGGTGGCTGCCTACCTGTGTTGATGTCGGCTCCCATGGGGCTCCGTGGCTTCAAGGTGGGGCCAAATCCCGGGCGGCTGTGGAGCTGGCAAAGGGACAGGGCTGCCACGTCAGTGATACAGCGGGGTTGTCCCTTTGGCAGGCCCGAAGGCTCCCGGGCCAGGGTGGCTGGCAGGCAGCAGCGGGGCTTGGGGGCCAGCAAAGGGACAGGGCTGCCGCGTCAGCGACACAGCGGGGCTGTCCCCTTGCCAGGGGTGAAGGCTCCCCCTGGCGCCTCCCCCTGGCGCCTCCCCCAGGCTGTCCCAGCCAGGTGCCTGCGTGTCCTCGCAGTGGGCAGCCTGGTAATGGCAGCGTGGGGGAGATCGGGGCCAATTTGGTGTAGTGGTTAGGAGTGCGGACTTCTAATCTGGCATGCCAGGTTCGATTCTGCGCTCCCCCACATGCAACCAGCTGGGTGACCTTAGGTTCGCCACGGCACTGATAAAACTGTTCTGACCGAACAGTGATATCAGGGCTCTCTCAGCCTCACCCACCCCACAGGGTGTCTGTTGTGGGGAGAGGAATGGGAAGGCGACTGTAAACCGCTTTGAGACTCCTTCGGGTAGGGAAAAGTGGCATATAAGAACCAACTCTTCTTCTTCTTCTTATGAGTGAAATGAACACAAAAAGTCACTTAAACTGAACCATCCTTCAAAGTCGGTATTGTCTACTTAGCAGCTCTCCAGGGTCTCAGGCTGAGATCTTTCACATTGCCTACTGCCTGGTTCTTCTAAGTGGAGATGGCAGGGATTTATCCTGGGGCCATCTGCATGCCAAGTAGATGTTCTGCCACTCAGCCACACCCTCTCCCATATAAATGTTAACCATATCAATAAAAACAAAGATCTGCAACCCAACAAGCCTACAGGCACAGGCTTAGAAGGGGATGAGCCATGTGGGCCTCTCAGGCAGGTGTTGGTTTTGTTGGCAATAGCATTGCTCACAAAAGGCCACAGATTAAGAGGCTATTGTGGGCCGAGGCTATTGTGCCTTGGCCCAAGACCAGGCTTTGAGTTACACGCATTCTACTATTTCTACTAGTATGTAGGAGTTAACACACATGAAAACTGCCATACCTATTTCTGAACAATGCCTCACGGATTGAGAAGGGACACTTGAGTGCTGCTTTCAGCGTTGATGACAACAGTGATTTCTGTTTTCGTCTCTCTCCCTGCCCACTTTATATCCTTTGACAAAATCTACTTGAATGAATAGGTGATAGATTTATTTGTATATGACCATAGGTCTCTACAGAATAACAGCAATACAAACAACAAAATTTACAAGGCTTATATATGAAAAAATAAAAAGATACTATACAACATTACTAAAAGCAGCATATAACAAAGAAAGTAAGTATTTGCTGTTTACTGCCGACCTTGTCTCTTGTTTTCCTTGCTGCCAAGAGCAGTACCACAAAGAGCAGTTGACTCTGAGTTTGTATAAAATGAAAGGGGCCAAGAATGACCAGAGTGGTTTTCTACACAGAACTGGGTGAATTTTTAAAGACTATAATACTTATTCATTTTTATCTTGTTAGAGTACTTGGAGTTGAAAGAATGGGTATTACATTGTCTTAGTTCATGTATTTTGAGTTCCCTGTTGTAGGTTGTCTACTCCTATCTGTAAAATGAAATTTTAAAAAAACCTTAATGATTTCTTCAACAATATGGTGTATTTATATGTTGTTGATTTGACCTTGGGATCCAGTTTGGCTTGTTTGGCCTATCTTAGTTGGTCTGGAATTGGGCTTCCCATGTGACAGAGGATTTCTAAGCAAAGTTGTACACCTTAGTTGTAGAGACTGTTTCTCTCATCTACTGTTTGGTTCCCCAGCCAGGAACCAGATTTTTGCTTGCAGGAATGGGAGCTCAAAAATGAGCAGAAGCTAAATGCTTTGGCCACACTATAGGAGTATCAACTACGGACTAATTTTAGTAAGTTTTCACGCTAAATTGGAATGGAGGTTCAGTGGAGCATGCATGGCTAGATAATACTATTGCAGATAATACTTAGCTAGATTCATTAGTAATTATTAAGCAAGTTCTATATGAACAGTCCGTCTGATTAGGAGAAAGACGACAAGCTGATGACCCACCAAATACATTTATTTCAGAGCTTGAAGCAGAGCCAGAATGAGTCCTGGGAATTACAACTTGTATTCTGGAGCAAATGTCTTCATCAGTGATTCTAACCATATCTCATCTATCACTTTAGTTCGTCAACTGTAAATCGTATTGGGATCAAATGGTAAGATTATCTACAGTGTGTCCCATTTACAGTGTTCATGCTCTGAAATAAATTGTTGGATTTACCATTGTTGGCTTGTTGTCTGTCTTCAGTTCTTTGGCTGACAGGTCCTTTGGCATTTTGATTTCCCTGACCTAAAAATCTGGTTAGGACCTTTCTCTTCACTGTCTCATGTCTTTGTATGTCATATGTATATTGTATAAACTACAGTTCTTACCATAAGGGTAGGAATGAATTGTCCTGACTTGGATGGCTCAGGCAAGTCCAGTTTCATCAGATCTCAGAAGTTAAGCAGGGTTACCCTTAGTAGGTACTTGGATGAGAGACCATCAATAAAGTCCAAGATTACTAGGTACCTCTATTTGCCTCTTGGCTTCACAAACCTACTGGGTAGCCACAAGTTGGCTGTGACTTGATGACACTTTCCACCACCAAGGATGAATTTCCTTTTGTATATTCAGATTTGAAAGCATCCTGCCAGTATAACTATTTCGCACCAAATTATAATTTGTTTTCTTGCTTGCAGTGTGTCCTGAAATAATAATTAAAAAGAGGGAAGCGAACTGATCTGAAAAAGTACCTCTCCATTTTTAAGTCCTATATGGGGCACCAAAACCATCTGATGAAAAGGACTTTCTCTACAAATGCTTTATTAATACATTTTCTATTTCTCAAGCAATTCAGTTGATATGTCATCTGTGAATAATCTTGTGGCTTAAGAAAGTTAGTTGCATTTTTAGGACTTGCCAAAAGGCAGCAGTTCTAAGTTGGAGACAGTTTTAAATTTCTGTATAGTGATGAATAATATTGATACGGAATAAATTGATAAGGTTGGGGTTGCTTGGCATCACCAATAAACGATCTCTAAAGGGGAGAATTATTTAATGCGTTTCTTGCTTTTAAAAGGGATTTACGTATGGCTGTGGCCAGACTTTTTTGCTTTGAGTTGCCTGGCCTGCTTTCCAGGCAAGGTTTCAAAGTGGGATGGTGGTATCATCTAATGAAGGAAAACTTTTTCCTCCCATGGAAGATTCATAATTCAGAAAGCAGCCAGGTAATCAGTACACATGAATAGGAATGAGCAAGCTTCCCCTATTCCTGTTGACTTGCTGTGGCCATTGGGTCTGTTCAGTAGTTGGTGATTTGAGATCTTAGATGTCAGTCTAAATTTGGTCCTAATGCAACAAGTCCCAGATGTATTTTATTTACATTGAACTCCACATGGGGAAGTAGAAAACTCTTCTCATGTCCATGAGATCACTGAGCCTCCTTTTCTATACGTTTTAAAAGTTCTGTGTAATCTTGTTAAACCTCATGTTTCATCTTTGCAAGATTTTCCTTCTAAATCTGGCCATTTCTATAGCCCCTTTAAAATTCTGAAGGGCTAGAAATCATGTTGGCTTTTACCATATTTGAAACAGTGCTTGGGATTTCCCCAGTTAACAACCTAAATAATAACACGGTAGTGCCAGTTTGCTAAAAGATTTTAAACTAAAATGCTTCAAATTGCCCTCCCAGAAGATTCACCACTGGATTTTCATAGTTGATCATTTGCAATATTATGTCTGACAACCAATCATGGCAAAATGAGGCAAATTGGGGGAAACATGGATACAGAAGAAGGGTAACATTAGGATAATGTCTTAGGAGAATGGGGTATAATCAATTTGGTTGCCATTCTGTCTGGAAACACAGCAGCTGTGCTGACCTAATGAATGGATGAGTTGCCCCTGTGTTATGCAAGGAGCTCGTTTTGCACACAGCCTTAAGCATGAACTCCAAGATCTCTCTAGGGACAGTCATGCAGGTGCCCTTATATCTGCTTTGTAATAGAAGGACCCATTGGAGCATGCCGCAGGATACAAATACACTAGATGGGTATTAGCTAGAGTTTTGAGAGTGCCCGGAGGTATATAGGAAAGTTGGCAAATGGGTGGCCAGGACCCGTTTACTGTTTTTGCTTAATGCAGTTCACCATGTCCCACATTAAATTGCTAGGAAAATCCCTAGAGCTTCAGAGATGGCTTGCTATGGACTGTTGTCTCTGTGTTGGGGGAATAGCAGAACAGCACACTGGATCATGGCCACAGTGAGTGTGTATGACAGCTGTGCATGAGAAATCCATTTCATCCCTCCCTCTCCATGTGATAAAAAGAGAAAGGATATCTGCACTCTCTTAAAGGACCTTTTGAGAAATTACATTACAGCAGGGACTGTGCTAACTGTGCTGGGCCTACATGTTTTTAGCATACAGAGTCTGGCTGATCCTAGCTCTGCTGTATGATTCAGTGGCACTGGCAATATTTACATGGAAGGAAGACATTGACTCAGTTGCTATGGTCACCAGATCATATCTTTGGGAAGCAGAACTATATCTTAAGACAAGACTTGTGTTATTTTAACAGTTATTGGTGGGTAAATAGTACGGCACAGTCATGGTTGTGTGTACTTTGTGCACAAAGAGAAGATGAAATTCTGTCACTTTTGTTGTCCTGAAATTATACAGAACTACCTGGTATAATTCTCTCTGTTCCTTCTTGTCAAGAGAAAGATGTGAGTATTGAAGTCCTAGCCCCTGACCGCTTAATTTGTTTAGCTCTGCAGCCCATGAGAGGTCAAAAGACAATATTCATACTGATACTGAGTATTCATACTCCAGTAGTCAAGGATTCTCTCAAAGAGAAATAACAGGGTCACACTTTTCTTGTGTTGTGTCTGGTGAAAGCAATTAATTTAGAATGGCCATGGTAGTTCTGGTTACAAAACCCACACCTGAAACCATGTGGAAATAGGTTCAGATTACTCATTGGATCCAAAGAAGCCTGGAGCTTCCCACCTAGAGCTCTTTCAAGTCCCTCTGGCTGTTGTTCTCCTGCTACTTATTGCCATCGCTTTAAAAAAGAGGTTGACAAAATGGAATATGTCCAGAGAATACATTGGGGATACTCAGTTATGACCCTTGTTTATGTAGTATACATGTAGAAGTAAAGCTGGAGAAACTGTATTAGGCTTGATTGTTTGCACCATTCTGTCTGCATTACAATATGGCGGCCTTCTTCAAACCTTTGACCATTGAGGTACGATTAAAATATTTTTCAGGCTTTGAGGTATCAGGAAGTGATGTCAGCTGGCCATTTCTCTTGGCATGCCCCCCCCAGTTGTGAGAGGAGCCTCAGCTTGCATGGGTTTAAATGGCTGGCCCCACCTTTCTGCCCCACTTTGTGAGGGGGTGGGCCAAACTACCCAACAAGGATAGAAATTTAAAAACATTAAAAACTGTCCCTTTCCTCTTCATGTGGATTTGGAAAAAACAGGCACAGGGTGGGAGGGCTCTCCCTAGCTGCTATTTTGAAAACCAACATGGTGCAGTACCATTGAGTGGGCCTTTGTGGTATTGTACAGTACTGCGGTACCCAGCTTGCTGGGGGTTAAACGGTAATGACTGGGGAAGGCACTGGCAAACCACCCCGTATTGAGTCTGCCATGAAAACGCTAGAGGGCGTCACCCCAAGGGTCAGACATGACTCAGTGCTTGCACAGGGGATACCTTTACCTTTTACCTTTACCTTACAGTACTGCGGTACTGTGGTTGGGAAACTCTGCCAAATGGTATGGTCATGATGAGGCAAACATCATAAAAGCAGTGAGGACACCTGAACAGTTTACAGAATGAAAGAAACACAGCAACTTAACATCATTCACTTGAAAACAGGTCAAGAAACAATGGATTCCACTTAGTGCGGGATAGATATGCTTCAGAGTGAACTATTTAGCAATGGTGCCTGCCAAGGAAGCCTCTTCTTGCATCATCGAGAAACCGAGTAGATGCTGTTGTGTGTGTTCCAGCTGTTGAAGTATGCTATATTCATTCAACATAATTAATGTGCTAAAGCTAATCTGATCTTAGGCCAAGTTCTGGTATGATTTGATAGGAAGTTCCAGAAGCAGCTTCAGGCATCACTGAGTATGTAAACAAGCCCTGAAGGAGTTGGCTTAGCCTTGAAAAATTAAAACGGAGACATTTACATGCATAAATAGGGAAGGTTGCCTGTTTCCAGCAAAAGGCTCTGAGAGACAGTTCGGCTAATGTGTGCTAACTGGGTATCATCTAACAATTTAATCCTCATGAAATTTCAAATTCATGTGAGTGCTTTGTGATAACTTTTCTGCTTCCAGCAAATCCTAGTACTGTCTGATCAATGACCTTCATTTTTTGCATTAAAAACTGCACTCCCTTTCTTATAAGCCCTTGCATGTATTGCAACATCTAAGCCAATGGTAGTGAAGATCTAGGACACCTTGGGCGCTTTCACATTTGCTAAATAATGCAGTTTCAATCCACTCCAGCAGTTGTTTGCAAGTAGATTTTGCCATTCCACACTGTAAAATCTAGCTGCAAAGTGCATTTGAAAGTGTTATGGTATGTGAAAGTGCCAATAGTATGGGAGGGGAAGCATTGATGCACACACAGGCTTACAAACCTAAGACCAGAGTGTTAGTTCACTGCAGTTTTTAAATTGTACTGTAGCCCCACAGTGACAGTTGAAGGCATTAAGGAGTCACATGAAATTCATCTCCACAAGGGAAAAAATGTCTTCTGAGAAGGAAATGTAAGATTCTGATGATTTGAAAGGCTCAAATTGAGGTTTGCTCAAGACCCTGTGACACTGAAGAAGCGTTTCCGGTAGGTAACCTTATGTCTAATGGGACATGCCAACTGGATGGTTCCTTTGATGAGAAGCTTAGTGTGCCCATGAGAAGAAAAATTATGCAATCTTTTTTGGTCCCACATAGTTGCCAGTGTTGCATCCTGTCTTTTAATTATTTAGTCTCAGAACTTGATTCCAACCTTTGTATAGAAAGGGAATGAAGTCTTTGTAGTTAGGTTTCAGTGCATCCAGCTTTTTGGTACCAGCCCACTTTTGAATGTCTTGCACGAATGATTATAGAGATGATTGGAGGCAAGTTTTTTGGAGTGCACCATGATGTGTCAACTATTTAACTTGGAAGGCCTGATCCTTCTAAATCTACCAGTTCTTTCTCAAAGATGTCAGGTGGAGTCAAATAGGGTCTGGGTGGCAAACTGATTCTTATACAAAGAGAATCAATCTGCTTGCCAATCTCCATGGTGGAGATACTGACATCTTCACTAGCTCCAAGACCCAAGAACTGCCAAGCCAGAAGGAGTCATGAAAATCACCTCCTTTACCTCTTTCTGCACTTTGTTCCGGCCTCTGCTGATAACTGTGGTTGGAGGGAAAATGTACAGGAGGTCCCTGGGTCAATAGCAAATGGGATGCCCTGAGATTGTAGAAAGCCGACAGTTTGGTTGTCCTTCATTGTTGTAAAGAGATCCAAGATACGGATATCAAAATGAAGTGTGATCTTTGCCATAATTACCATCAGATAGAGAGGCTGGAGGTAACTTAATGATTTCTTGGGGGGGGGGAAGCACTTAGTATCTTGTATCTTGACAGTTTGTAGTCCCTCTGTGTAACTCCTCTGTGTAGTCCCTCTGTGACTATGTGTCCTTCTGATGAGAAAGAAGAGTCCACTGGAAAAGCTTGGCATTTAAGAGGACCCAAGGAATCAACTATGGCTTATGTCATCAGCCTCTGTACTGCCAGCCAGTGTGTGAAGTACACCGATTTCTGCCAGATTGCACCCCTTTCACTGATTTCACCTGCTTCTTTACAAGTAGAAACACTTTGGCCATCCTCGTCTATATCCTGACCTCTAAGGGGACTATGTCCCTGGAGGGTGTGAGATGATTTTTATTTTACATAAATTATGCAACTGTGTGCCTGAAGATATTTCATAGCAGATTTAGTGTCCTAGCTCACTTCCTCTGCCTCCTGGGCTCTGCAGATGATATTTTCCAAAAACCATCTAGAAGGTGGAGCATGCAGGTAAGTATCTTGAAGGTCTAAGAATGCTATGTGATTGTCCTGCTAAATGCTCTTCAGAATGCAGTGAAATTATTCAAATCAGATCTTGCATTTTTTTTTATCCATAGCTTCAACTCTTTGAATTGCTTTTAGGATTGCTCTCCAATCCCCATATTTTTGGGACTACAAATAGAATAGAATAAATCCCATGGAAAAGCTGTTCTAAGGCCACTTGTTCCATGACAAAATTAAGTTGTCTGTTCTGTCTTGGGAAGTAGGAAAATGATGTGTTTGTGGATGGGTGGAATTCTATTCTGTGTCTCTTCCAGATGATGGAGAGTATCCACTCGTCATTCATGGATTCCATCCACGTGTGGGGAAATTGCTGGAGTCAACCCTCAACCATATAGTCAGGTAGTTGGTTTTTGTTTTGTTGGCTCCTGTCCTCTTTGTTAGGAAGGAACGGTCTCTGCTAGAATCTGGACCTAGAGTCACAGGTGCAGGAGCTCCTGGAATCCTTTTGCCCCTACATTAGTTTTTGTTTTGTTTTTAATGTGGATAAATCTGAAATAGACAGAAGGGTCTACCTTCTAATGCTTTAGCTAAAGGTTCCTTATAGCCATTACGGCGGCCTGTTATCTGGCACGGAACTGCATGGTGTCTTGGGATGAGTCTGTTGCAAATTTTTCAGCCCTTTTAAACTTCAGGATAGATCTCTCATACATCAAGGGGTCAGTGTCTGATTGCTAAAGGAGGTTATCATCCCTGGTGAAAATTAAGAGCATGCTGAGGGCTCAGATTGTTAGAGAGGCTGTTTTCAGCAGGTACCCTAGGGCTATATTATTGTTGTTATTATTGCTATTATCACCCACTGACTCCTTAAACATGTTGTCAACATCCTGTAACCAGAATTATAAAAAAACAGCCTTCTTTGAACTGTGTTGCAGAGGGACAACTAGAGTCATAAGATGAAGGATTTTAATGGAGTTGTCAGCCTTCACACTTGGCCTTAGAAAATGAAGACCCAGCATATATATTTTTAATCTTTGTTACCTTCTGCTCTTGTAGCTCATTCATGTATGATGTATCTGCTTTTCATTGCTCAGAATTGGTGGTGTGGGAAAAAAAACCTCTCTGCCTACAGTCTTAAAAATTGTGTTTTGAGTAATTTAGTATAGAAAGATGACATCTTTCTGTCTCTTGATATGTGAGGCCAATATATAACAGATGGCTTATTTCTCTATGAATCAGGAGGAAAAGAAGATAATTTTTCAGGCCACAAAGCCAGAAAATAGCATCTTTAAGAGTTTTTTTTTTAATTTCCCAGATGAATGTTAAAATATTCATGAAGCTTTCTTCGAGATTGCATAGTACAAATACACAGATAAGAACATCAATTTCTGGCTTTTGCTCTTCATGCTCCTAGTTTTCTCCAAAAATACACTCCAGATGTTCTCACAGAACAGACCTGAAGAAAACAACTCACTGCCATTTGGAAAAAAAACCCAGTTCTGCTAGACTTCCTCTCATTGTGTTGCTGTTTTTAGTGTTCTGAATCTCTGTCAGTATTAGGCAAAAAAGTTACACGAAATCCCTTGGTTAGAAAGTAATGCAATCCAAAATTTTGGACTAGAATACTAGATAAAAATTTATTTGATCTCTGTCACTCTCCAGTAGCACTAGGGTGCCAGTGTGGTGTAGTAGTTAGCGCATAGGAATCCAGGTTTCAATCCCCACTCTCTTGCAGAAGCTTGCTTGGTGGTCTTGGGCCAGTCATACATACTTTGCCTAACTTACCTACAGGGTTGTTGTGAGGATACAGTGGAGGAGAAGAGAACAAAATAAGCTGCTTTGGGGGGAGGAAAGTAGGGTATAAATTAAGTAAAATAAGTAAAATGGTATAAATTTTAATCTTACAGATTAATTTTGAGTTAAAATTGTTTTGCTTTGCGTGGGTTGTGATTTCTTGAGGCGACAAGAAAAAAATTCAGAATGCCATCATGGCAACTTTATTTTGGTAAGCAATAGTCCAAAATGGTGTACAGACTGTCGGACCAGGAAAAAAAAATTTACCTTGGCACTCCCTGCTACTTCAATGAGAACATGATATTTTGGCAGCAGAACCGTATGTTTTTTACTGTTGAAACTGTTTGAATAAACAGTTCTAACTCCCTAAATCTTACCTTTCTGATATAATTCACAATGACCTCGTAATTCCACTCTCCTTTTGGGGACTCCTTCTGTCCATTTTGTATGTACTACAGAGACTCTGTTAGCATGATAATAGTTTTGAAATCTTGGGCTCTGCTTTTTCTACAGCTAATTAGACCTGGCAAAACTGATCTTACTTATTAGTAAATATATCCATCTGGCTGTAGATTGCCTGGCACTGGCACAAGAATATTAGATAAGAATCGATGGTTACAGATGATATATTGAAGAATTTTTCAGTTGGTCTTTGTAAGCGTGTGTGCATGTTAGCTAAAATGAAGAGCTTTTTGGATGTGGTGCATGACGGCATTGCTGTGAGAATGTTTCTAGCTAGATTGCAGAGATAGGCATGGATGTAACTCGAGTGGTATATTGTGTTTAGTACCTGTAGCAATTCTGTTTATTTCCTGTTTGTGGGGATTCCATGTATGGAAGGTTTAAAATTACTTTGGTGTTAGCACCAAATGGCTCCTTTTCCAGTCTGAAACGGATAACATCCTTTTTACGTGCAAATATGGTGAATTGCACAAAAAGTAGTCATGTCAAAATAACAATTGCTGGTGAAGACAATTGCTGGATGCATTCAAGAATTCATTTTTCTTGGATCTCAAATTGGTAAGAGTGGTCATTGCAGTATGGGAAATAAAACATCAAATTCCTTGGGTTACTCAGCAATGATAAGATGGAACCAAGCATGGAAAAGCAAGGATATAAACCAGACTGTCAAATGTAGATTAGTTTGATCTGTCATATTTCCAATAGCCACTTATTGCTGTGGAAGTTGGATAATAAAAACATCAGGCAAAAGGAGAATTGGCTCATTTGAAGGTTTCTGCAGTTCCATGGACTCCAAAAGTCACAAACAAGGAAATACTAGAACGCATAAAGCCTGATCACTGGAAGGCATCATCACGAAACTACAGCTCACTTACTTTAGCCATACCATGCAATCCAACTCAGTGCAGAAAACAATTATGCTAGGATTGGTCAGTGGCAAAAAGAAACCAGACTGGCAAAGAACACGATGGTTAGACATGTTCTAGTGTCTCCCATCAGTACCATCATCCCTGGAGACTTGGTGGATTGGGGGTAGCAGAGTATGTGAGGGTCTTAATTTGTTGTGGGATTTGGGACTTTGTAGGGTTACATATTTTATTATATTCTATATGTGTTATGTGTTACATTATTATTGTTAGCAGTGAGCAGTGGCTTATAAGTATCATTCATACATAAATAAACAAATAAAAATGTACACCAACCAAAGCATTATACAACTAAAAGAAGTGGTGCACGATTGAAAGGCATGTCCATAGCTGAGTTTGTGGGATCACCAAGAGTCGAACATAACTGAATGGCTACCATAATCATTGAGAACTGGGCATGGCAGGAGAATAAGTTGGGAATGAGGTAGCGCAGTCAAAATAATTATTGTTTAATGTGGCCCCATCTGTGGATAATTAAATATGTGGATTGGGGCCATTTTAAGAGGAACCTAAAATATTTATAGAGACCATCCCAGGTTTGTTGAAAAATCTTGAGAACCTAACATTGTGTTGTGTGTTAAATCCTTCCAAAGAGAAGAGCATTGTTTGCTCTTGGCAGGTCACTGGAGGTGCATTGTGATCATGTTTTTTGCAGCAGGTGCATGTGGGAGATGGGGGAGGTGGAAAGGAGTTGCAGCTGCCTGAGCCAGATAGGCAGGCTGATGGTGAGGTGGGGCTGCAGGTGGAGGGGTGGTTCAGCAAGTGAGATTTCCCCCTCCCTTATGATGTGTCATAGCCTGCTGTTGTCTTCAGTGTGAAATGGAAAAGGAGATAAAAATCAAGCACTTTACATATTGAATGCATGTTCCAGGATCTTCAAATAGTAAAATATGTGATCTGATGCATAGCAGCAGAAGTCCAAAATATGTGAACTGTATTGTTTATCTCTGAACAATTTGTATATTTTCAACAACGTTCAAGCACAGATAGTGAACAAGAAGATAAACCCTGTCATTTTATTGCATGGTTTGATTGCAGGCAATTCATCTTCTTGGCGGAGATATGTAAACCCAACACAGCAAGCTGCTGACAGTCCAGCTTGTAAGCAGAGCATTGGTCACTGTAGCTATGTTGCTGTTGCTCTGTGCTTTGAATTCTTTCTTTTCTTTCCCTTGATAGCTGAAATTTCATAAAGAGGATGGAATGTTCATATCTCCAGATGTTCGTTTATGGTTTTTCATTTATAATATCAAAGTGTCTCATTATACCCACACTTCTGTTATTTCTCTGGAGTAGATAAATATCTCCAGTTTGTTGTGAGGGTTGTGAGAGATTAGTTACTGTCAGGGGGAGTCTGAATGTATAAAGAAGTTGGCTATCCCAATTCAAAAAGGTTGTAATTTTCTTAACCTCCTTAAAAAGTTAGTTTTTCTTTTATGTCAGCCATGCTAAATGCATTTTTTTTCTTGTCATATTAAGCACATTTAATGTTGCCTCTGACTTAGATGGGCTTGTCACTTGACATGGAGAAAAATGCCCTGTCTTATAGAAGGGGTTTAATGGGATCGCATTTATCTTCATAGAGCCTCTTGTGGCGCAGAATGGTAAGGCAGCAGACATGCAGTCTGAAGCTCTGCCCATGAAGCTGGGAGTTCAATCCCAGCAGCCGGCTCAAGGTTGACTCAGCCTTCCATCCTTCCGAGGTCGGTAAAATGAGTACCCAGCTTGCTGGGGGGTAAACGGTAATAACTGGGGAAGGCACTGGCAAACCACCCCGTATTGAGTCTGCCATGAAAACGCTAGAGGGCGTCACCCCAAGGGTCAGACATGACCCGGTGCTTGCACAGGGGATACCTTTACCTTTACCTTTTTATTTATCTTCATGCCACAGAAATGTTCATCAGCCCATTCCCCATGTTAAGCCACTTTTAAAGGGACAGGACATTTTTATTTGCACCACTTGGCATCCTTCAATTCAGTAGGTCACCTCTTACTTTTAAGAGGTGAGAATCTTGGATACCCACCATGAGAGTTCCTTCTGCTCTGAGGTTAGGAGGAAGTCTTGGAATGGGTGGTTCTCACCAATTGCTCAGGGAAGCAAGGCTAAACAATCTCCTGGGTGAGAGGAAACTTCAGGGAGGAAATCCAGGCCCTGAGGGAACAAGGAATTTTTTCCCAAGCTCCTTCCTCAGAGAGGTTGATTTCCCTTTTCAAAAGGCTGGTGAAGGAAGAATGGGCCAAACCTGTGTCTAACAGGCAGTTCCCAAGTGTTACCTAAAGCTTTGTTTCTTGGCTCCTTACACTATCTATGGTATTCTTGCAAGTTTCCCTGGTGGAAGCTCTGGTAGCTACCGTCCACTGGCCTTGTTTCCAATAATGCCCTAAAAGGATGGATAGGACAGAAAAGCAGACTCTGCGCGGCGGGAGTCCCGTGAGGCCACTGCAATGACCATGAGGGCAGCAGCTAAATCTGAGGCTGATCCATCTCATTCAAATGGGGTTTTTGCAGCCATGCATCCATGGAGGCATTTCAAAATTTAACATGACTTTTAAATTATAACTTCCAGGTCACTGTGTAGGTGAGGTTTTTATTAAGCCTTCCTACTTGTGAAAGAAGACAGTTTGACATGTTTTATTCTCAATCTTTTTCTGTCTTGCATGATGTACTTCATTCTTCATTTCAGATGTGCTTATTTCTGTATCTGTTCCTATATTGGTGTTATTCATTGTACTTCATGGGTAAACATTAATTAATTATTAAATTGGCCTTATAGCTCATATATATCCATCCTGGTCTGTACCATCCAGATGGCAAAACTCTTTCTCAAGTTTACTTGGAAAGATGCACTGTATCTTGCCTTGTAAGTGACCTCTGTGACTATGGATATAAACTTCACTCATTTCCTTTGTCTGCACTGCAGAAAACCCTCTTGGCTGAGAGCATATCAGAAACAAGATCTATTAGTACTAGTGTGATTTAGCATTTTGTCCCATTTGCATTTATTAGCATGCACTAATTATTCATAGAGATAATTACCCTTTACCAATTCACATTAATTTAGATTGCTTTTGAAAAGCAATCAAGGGGTGCGAGGAATGATCATACATCAAAGTGAATAAAGACGCAACACATAAGAAACGGGATGCACTTCAATGTAGCAGGCCGTGTCAAAGAACTGCCAGGTTTCTCTCTACAGTAGTAATTATTTGAACTCAATCTGATGGTTTATACCCTGGCTCATCAGTCTTATGTGTTCCATCTCTGAGCCCATTCATTGTGGTTGGGAGCCTCTTGGAATAATGAGGAAAATGCTGTCTTGTCTGAATAGTTATGATGGATGTGGTGAAATTATGACAGTTGGGCTGCTCTTTAAAAATCAGGTTGCTCTTCCCTTCTCTGCGTATGCATGAGAGGGAGAAGGGAGCCCTCACCCATCAAACATCCATTCTGTGGCTTAGATACAGCAGTGTGCAAAAACAAACATGAATAGGCGTAACACATGATTTTGTATGGCATCTATTGCTTTTCTTCCTATATATTATAGTGCCAAGAAATTGGTTGTAAAAGATCATGTGAACGCAGAAAGGCATGTTCGGATACTGCGTTTATTTATTTTTCAATTTATTCCCTGCCACTCCCTGGCTGACTCGTGGCGGCTTACAGCGTCTTATAAAACCTCATTAAAACACCTATTAAAAGACATAAAAAAACCCCACCATGGTGGAAAACCCACTCCCAACCCCAAGGTGTTTGACTTGGCGCAAGCAGCTGCCGCAGTCTTGCTTTAGTGTCTACTCATGCAAGAGCTCTAGTGCAAGTAGAAATTTTGTGCTGAATCTAAGCCAGTATTCCGGGGACTGGAGTATTTTATTATTTATTTATTTATAGTATTTATATACCGCCCTCTCCGAAGACTCAGGGAGGTTTACATGAAACAAGAAAATGATACAGGTAACATCATTTATAGTAACAACAGGGTAATAACAACAACAATAAAACTAATGAATGGTGGAAACTGTAAGGAGCCTCAGCTCAACTCTTACTGAGATCCAGTGGGTTGGGCAAACCTTCATTACATAATTATCTTGGGCTGAAGATTAAGATATGTAGGAGTAGGTGGGGAAGTGAAAATGGCTCAATGGAGCAAGCCAAATTGCCCTTGATATGGTATAGGCTTCATGACCGGATGTGTGTGCTGAAGGGAAAAGTTTGGCTCATGCTGGGCTTAGTTTATGCTCCCTTTTGTTGCTTTTGTGCCTTGTGTCCTAAAGTAAAGACTTCATGCACAGCCACACCTGGTGCTTTTTTATGAAGAAGAGGAGCTGTGGGCAAAAATGCTGCGTGTCGCTACATCTTGTTCTGGTCACCTTTGCGCTGTTTACAGTGGGTGTTCTTCATGGTGATGGGAGAATGGTTAAGAAAGCCAATTACCTCCTGTAGGAACAGCCCCCCCCCGGGCTGCTGGGCAAGCTGTTCGCGAAGGACCCGGGCAGGAAGGGCGCTGGGAAGGGGCCTTCTCTGCAGGAGGCCAGCCAGTAGCTCCAGGCGCGCATGCGCGAAAGTGCCACGCATGGCGCATGTGCGGGCAGGGCAGTTGCCCTGCCGGTCCCCAGCCGAAAAAAGGTTGGGGACCACTGTGCTAGGTGATAAATATTGTGAAAACAGTGGCTAAAACATTGGGTTTACTTAAGGATCCATTATGCATGGGGGACTAACGCACATTTGGGTTGGAATGGCGGCGACTAAAATCACCGATAACGCATGATGCCGGCTGCAACCGGCCGCAGCTTGGGTGCATGCCGCCGAAAAAGCCGCGTCAGTGAAATGCGGAAGAAAGCGCAGCTTCCGGGTGACCGGGGCGCAACCAGAAGCGGCGCCCGGATCGCCGCATGCATAATCGGTTACTCTGGGTTTTGCCGCCATCGCGCCCCGCCCCGTGCATAACCGGTGTGCGTCGCGTCTTTCCCCTCCGCATTTTCCATGTGACCCGAAATTGCCGTTTCGGCAGCCGTGCATAATGGGCCATACAGTCACTGCTAAATGCTATGGTAATACCTTTCCTTATAATTGAATGGGTTAAGTGTATGGACTGTTTCATGTACCATTTGATCTTGGGGCTGATAACAAGGTGCCTAGGGAGAATCAAAGACTCTAGTCACTATAGATCAAGCAGACATGAGTTGACAAATCTCATCTTTATTTAGTTTTTTTCTTTAAATTTTTTTTTGTCTTCCAAGACTCTAGTTGTAGGATATGTAGTGGCTTTTCTGCTTAATTTCCTTTATAGGATTATCTGGAACAGCTTGCACTGTTAAATAAAAATGTAAGGGAGAAGCGTGTAGATAGTGGTTGGGGCCAGTCTGGACTTTGGGCCCGCCCCCCCCAGCCCAGCCAGGGGCAATCTGGCAGCATCACCGCCAGTTTCTCCCTGGCCACTGAGAGACAACATGTTGGTGGCCCTTGCCAGGTATGGGGGGTGAGGAGGCATCCGTCCACAGGCTGGAGAAGCCTTGGGGCACTACACAAGCAGCCCCCGAGGCTTCCCTGGCCTGCACAAGGCCCTTGCCAGGAGGGGCGGGGGAAGCAGGGAAAGGAGGCTGCTTTTTCTGTGCGGCCCCTGAGGCTTCCCCAGCCCACTGTGGGCCCTTGCTGGGAGGGGGGGAAAGGACTACCTTCCACGGGCCAGGGAATTTATGCAGCCTCATCCATACACAGATTCAGCAGGAAACCCTCCAACAGAGGAAAAGACTGGCAATGCAACAAACTCATGGGAGAGGAATCCATCAGGGAACGGGGGAAAAATGGAGAAAGGAGGGATGGTGGAGAAGGAAAAGCACTCCAACTGAGAAAACTGTGGGAACTGTGACAACTTAGAGGCAGGAAAAACCACCCAGGAACAGCCTCCTGGGAGAAGGGAGGGTACATAACAGGAGGGGGAGGGGAGAAGGGGAGACTAAAGGAAAAACACTCCAACAGAGAAATGGTGGGAACTACAACAAATCAAGGGGAGGGGAAACCACCAGGGGACGGCAGTAAAGGCGGAAAAATATGCAAGGGAGGGGTAAGCATGGGTGGGGGGAGAGAACGGAGACAGGGGACAGAAGAAAAAGGGAGGGAACTGGGGGAGGGATAGGCACTCTTCCAGTCAACCCCAAACCCTTTGATTGCTCAGCCGACAACACCCCTAATCAATTTATCCTACCCCAAATTAACTGCCTCCCTACCCATCCGGAACTGGCCCCTAATTTATCTACCTACCCAAGGACGCCCCCAATTAACTTGCTCACCTATCCAACCAATCCAAAATTGCTTGCTGCCACCAAATCCCTTGATTGCTTGTCCCACGACACCCCCAATCAATTTATCCAACTCCAAATTAACTACTCCCCTGCTCATGTTAATCTAACTCCTAATTAATGTATCCACCTACCAAAGGACACCCCCGATTACCTTACTCACTTACCCAGCCAATACAATATTGCTTGCTCCCTCACTCAACCAGTTCTGACCCCTAATCAAATTAACTACCTACCCAACCAAACCCACATTGCTTGTGCTAGATGGCTTCCCAACCCAATGGGAAGCCCAGGTGGGGGAAGGGGGGCTCCTGGTTCAAGGGGGAAGGGAAGCTACCCACTCCTCCCATTCTAGCTCCTGTTGTATAAGCTACAGGAGGCTTTAATTCTAGTTGGGAATATAAAACTGAGGGAGAAGTGACTGACTAAACTTACCCATGAGTTGCAGCTTACAAAAATATTGTCACACAAGTGTTTGTAGGCCTGAGCCCATTTTATGTGATGCGTGGAATGGTGTTCTATGTTGGTTGATAAATCTGTTGGTTAAGTTCAGGGACTTAACCTAAGATTCGGTTAAAGGACTGTTGATTAAGCAGGGACTTCCTCAACCAGGGCTCTGGAGAGGTGGCATATATATTTCCTAAGTCAATAACAATAACAGATGAACTTGGGTCTAAGTTCATCTGTTATTGATATTGACTTAGGAAATATATATGCCACCTCTCCAGAGCCCTGGTTGAGGAATTCTGATTCCATATTCGTTCCATAGGAATACACTAATAATAGGTAGATGCTTCGTTTAATAGAGGAGTTCTAATTTGAGTGGAATGCTGTTTTGCTTATGCAGTGGAAAGGAGCTAACTTCTTTTCCTGCTGACTCCCCAAAACTGCCGGAAGGTCCTCTGATCACTAGAGCCATTTTGTATTAGGAGAGACGTGTAATTCCACCTCTGTTCTAGTGCAAGTTCTTCCCAGTCATGCAGTGAGATTGTTTCAGCCAAATGATGGGCAGAATGACTGTGTGCCAGATATATATGTATTGCTGCTTTCCAAATGCAGATTTCTTTTTTGAGGCTGAGCTCAGCCTAGAATAATTGCCAGAAAGTTAAATGGAATGAGATGGAAGCAACAAAAACCTCTGAACACAAAAATGCTGGATGAATAGCCTTAGGAAAAGGGCAAGGATCCAATTGAGCAAGCTTATGATTAAGTCAGAAATGACGGTGTAAGTAATAAAAAGAGTTTCAGAACAATAATATTCACTGCAGTGGCTGTGATCACATCAGCAAAGGAGAAAACAGCAAGACATTCTGATATTATTTGAGAGCATTTAAAATGTGAAAACCCTGGAATGATTTATTTATGGTTCACAGCAAGATGCAAATCTTGAGCATAAATTATTTTTAAAAACAAGTTGAAAATTATTTTGGGGCAGATTTCAGACATTTTGGACAGTTTGGCTTAATGCAGGAAAAAAAAACACACACCCCAATCATGTGTTGAAATACTGACCATCATTGGCCGTTTGCAGAAAGTGCTAATTAACTTTTATGGTGGTTATTTCAAAAAATAAATGGGCCCTTTGCATCATGTAAATGCCACAGGATTGTACTAGCTCCAGTTTTCCTAATTAATTTTGTTGGAGTTGAGGACTTCAGTGTATGACCTGCATTTAAAGATAGATTATAACATCCAGAAATTGTTCTCTTTTCAGATAATTGTTCAATTTGGGTGTGTATGTATATCTTCTTTGGGATAATGCAGATAATTTGAGAATGGTTCCGATTCTCCTGTAGGATGGTGCGATGGTGCATTTAGTCTTATAGGTAACTCCCATAAGTCCATTCCTCTAGCTGTTATTGGATTTTAAAAATAGTCTGTTTGCTTGTTCTATGGGATTGTATTATTTTCAGCATGCAAATCATACCCCGCATTGTCTTGCTGTCTTTATAGCTATCTGTAAACCAGGTCAGGATTATCACCATATTGCTGACAGCTGAGATTAGGAGTGGTTTGTCTATGGCTGCTTAGTGAAAGTGTGTTAGATTTGAATTGGGGACCTGTCACTAGCTGAGCAGATGTTACATTCATGCCCTGTGTTAATCTTGCTTTCAAATGGAAGTGAATAGATGAAATATTCCAATAGGGCTTCTTAAATTGTGTTTTTCGTTTCCATATACTTGAGCAGGGGTAGTCAACCTGTGGTCCTCCAGATGTTCATGGACTACAATTCCCATGAGCCCCTGGGATGACTTCCTTGTTGATCACTTACTGAGAAAATATATATTCCCGATTCTCCCTTTTACGTGTTTTGGAATCTGCAGGGGCAGACTCTATTCCCTCAGCATCCACTGTATGCTCTGACTAAGACCTAGAGAGATCATACATTACTGGCTTATCTTCCACATGCCTCTGTGTTCCAATTAAGCTGTCTGCAACCGTCTGCATCATCTGCAACTGTCTTCTTAAAAATACTCATCCTGGCAGGCTAGGGAAGGTAAAATGTATGTGCATAATGTAAAATATTCTCAAATTAAAGAGAAAAGCCTTACCTTCTGGTTTCTTCTTAACATGCACATTAGGAACATGGTGGTGGGAGGGAACACAATGATAAGCAGGTCTTTTGAGTGCATATGTGCTTCTTAGTTTCCATGAGACAACTATTTTCTGGCTGCATACAAATTAACAATAGTTTTTTCCCAAGAGAAGAAAGTAGTATGGGAAAAGTTCTCATATGCTGCCAGTTTGCTGTAGTGCTTAGGAGCGTGGACTTCTAATCCTTTTTTTTTTGGGGGGGGGGGGGAAGGCGTCTGAAACAAATGATATTTCAGGCATGAGGACCAAAAAGACCTGCAGTAGAAATTGACAGATATGAATAGATCCATTGGGAACTGGTCCATTAATAAAAATGGAGCTCAGGGAACTGCAGAACTTTGAGTTTGAATGACCTGATGTCAGCAGAAGAAATTTGGTGTGCAGAGCAGAACCAAAGCTTTGGCACTAGGAGCATCTTTCCAATGATGAATGATTTTGGGGGGGCTCCTAGCATTGCAACTGAATATACAGACCAGAAGCTGGGAGGTCAGCTTCTCATTACACTGAGAGACAATAGAGATTGACAGCAAGCAACAAGGGTGTGCTGGGTTCCATCTGGACTTTGTTAAAAGATTTAACAAAGATTTTTAAAAGTTGTCTCCTCGTAATTCATCTTCATTAACAGCCTGGCGAGAGAGAGCAGTGTGCTCGGTAGAGGTTACAGGAATAATTCTGAAATTATCAAGATAGATGAAATATAAAATGACGGCTTGAGAGGAATTACACAGACATGTTGGGAAAAGTTGGCAAGATTAAAAGGACAGAAAATTCCCTCCCCTTCCCCCAATTCTTGAAAAGGTTTTGAGCTGTGCTGATGGAAAGTGCTGTCAAGTCAAAGCTGATTTATGGCAACCCCATAGGGTTTTCAAAGCAATGTAAGTGGTTTGCCATTGCCTGGATCTGTGTAGCAACTCTGAACTTCCTTGTTGGCCTCCAATCCAGGTACAAACCAAGGTAAAACCTGCTTAGCATTCGAAGTCTGATGCGATTGGGGTAGTGTGGGCTCCTTTAGGTCCTGTAGTGCCCCCAGATCTTTCCGTTGACAACTCATCCCATGTAGTTATTCACAATAAATAGGCATTCAGTGAAAATGCACAAAATAAGAACAGATGTATTAATGGTGGTTCAAGGCATTTTGCCACCCCATCTGGGAGCTAGAGAGTAATTCTCCTTGGTCCCACTTGTTATAACCAGCACGATTATCTGCCTATACTTTTTTGGGCTTTTCCAAATTCTTATGAGATTCTATGATTCTATGACTGGCCAAAGATACTGTGACTGGCTGAAGGTCACCCAGTTGGCTGCAAGTGGAAGAGTGGGGAACCAAGCCCTGTTCTCCAGATTAGAGGCTGCCACTCTTAAGCATTACACCAAGCTGTCTCCCTGTCCTAGAAATCACTGAAGAGACTTCAGGTAGTAAGTTCGCTGTGTTTAAATAATTCTGAAGTATTGTAGGGCATAAGAATGAATAGCAAAGTTCTGTTTCTAATGTGCAACCAGAAAATGCTAAACTAAACTTGATTACATTGGCTGTGTAATAAAGCAGTTTAATGAGATTTGCTGCTCAGGAAGATAGATAAGATGCTGCCACAAAGATATAAATATGTATATATTCAGAATATATTTTAAAAAACTGGCAGAGGACAATACTGATTCAGCAGGAAAGAGAGTCAAACATTTGCAGCTGATGCAGCAGATACAGCTAAAGGGCACTGAAAGTAGCTCTAATTCTTGACTGTCACGCTGATTTCTGAGCAAAAGACAAATGGGGAAGCAAAATTATTTTTTACTAGGAAGGAAATGAAAAAGCCTAGGGGGTGAGCCTATATTTGTGAAAAAGCCTAGGGGGTGGGACATGTTCAGCTGTCCAAGTTAGAATAGGGCCAATCAGGGTGCAGCCAGCTATGCCTTGATTGGCCCTGCCCCTGCAGCCCCCGTCCTCCATCCCTGGACGCTAGCCTCTTTGCTCTCAGACGCCTCAGTGCCTGGAGCCAGCAGCAGGTAAGGGGAGAGGGCCCTGGGCAAAGGGTTGTGGTAGAGGGCTTCCTAACGAGGGCCTTTTGGCCTGCTAAGCAGGACCTGCTGACTAGGGCCTCCTGGCCTGCTGACTGCTGCTAAGGAGCTCTGTCCCGGCCCTGCTAACGAGCTGCCAAGGCCCCGCCCGCTCCACTTGATCTGGCTGCGAGCTGCGGCCCAAAGCCACCTTTAGCTGCCTGGCCAGGGGAGGGGACCCTTTCAAGGCCCGTTCTTAGGAACGGGCTTTTGAAGCTAGTTAATAGATAAATAAACTGTCTCCCTCATACACTGCCCCATTCCCATCACCACCAGACATGCAAGGTGGGACAGGCTAAGCAACCAGCCTGGCTCAGGAGTGAGGGGTCTCCTGTGACACCTCAGAAGGGAAGAATCTGAAACTTATCCCGATCCAGTGGTAACCACCTGGTGATTCACTATTTGGTTGCAGTCACTGTGTGAAAACCTGAGTAGAGTAGTGATAGGAATATCGGACTAGAACTTGGGAGACCCAGGTTTGAATCTTTTCTTTGTCATGAACGGGTGACTTTGGGCCAGTTACATGCAGCACACTCTTTACCTCTCGGGGTTATTGTGAGGATAAAATGGATAGGAGGGGAATGATAGACACTGCTTTGGGTCACCATTGCGGAACAAATGGCTACATCTTGGAAATCTTTTTTGAGGCCTGATTTTCTCCAATTTGTACATGATAAATATGCAAAAAAGCTAATGACTGAGAAGGTTTATTTTGGTTGTGTGTAGTTTAAAAAAATCCAGCATTAATCAAGCCACATGATTTAATTAGTAACGGGAAGCAGAAACCCTGATCATATTCTTCAGAAATATAAGTTATATTTAGGCATTATAGACTACATTGAAATACAGTTGGGGTTTATGCATGGGCATTTAAAACATCCCATGAGAATGTTTCTTCTTTAAGCAGTATGAAGTGCTTGAAACTCTGGGTAATATTAATTGTGGTTATTTGGAAGAAGGGGCAAAATGTGGGCCAGCCTTAGGTGGAGGAATTGGTGAAATCTCTTATCACTTAATTGGTGGAAAATTACAGGAGAATACAAGACGACATTTACTGCTGCAGAAAGCTGAGATGAGGATCAGATAACAAAATACAGGAATGAGTCAGCATTAAAGCTTCAGTAGCATGTGCTGCTTTTGTGTTCAAATCCATAGAAGACTGGTTTTTGTACTTCATTTGGTGGCCTGGAAGAGAATCAGTACTTGATCAGGTGAGTGACAGGGGGGAGAAAGATGCATGCATTTTAGAGTCTTCCTGTCCTCTTTTCCTCGTTTGCAGCAGCCACTCAGGCCCCTTAACTTTTCTTTTGTGGTACATTTTCAAAACCTGGCCTTCATAATGGTCTGGCTTGGTGCCCAAAGATCATACCCCTTCATGTAGTTAAAGATTTGCATTGTTTGTCTATGATTGTTTGAGGGGAGGATATAATAGAAGAAACAATCCTTAACAAGGAAATAATTGTTTTGTCTTATGGTAGAAGACGCCAGATAGTTTAGTATGTAATGTAGACAACCCATGATCAGGGCTTACTAGCACTACAGTTGGTGATGTGTGTGTGTGTGTGTGAGAGAGAGAGATCCATTTTGTTTCTCTTTGGAAATCACCTCTGTAGCGCCTATAAAGTGTTAGGATCCAGGTAAGAGCCAGACTACTCTTTAGAAGGCCAAATCCTGAAGGTGAAACTCAAATACTTTGGCCACCTCATGTGAAGGAAGGACTCTCTGGAGAAGAGCCTAATGCTGAGAGTGATTGAGGGCAAAAGAAGGTGACGACAGAGAATGAGGTGGCTGGATGGAGTCACTGAAGCAGTCGGTGCAAACTTAAAGGGACTCCGGGGAATGGTAGAAGACAGGAAGGCCTGGAGGATCATAGTCCATGGGGTCGCGATGGGTCGGACACGACTTTGCACCTAACAACAAGAGCCAGTGGTGCCAACATGGAAGTAATTACCTTAATGGCTATGTTCAGCCCTGTAAACAAAGTCCTGTTTTCAAGGTATCTTGTGGCAATCATAACTTCCTAACACCAGATGACTGTATTCTCTACAGAAATGTCAATCCTGGCCATAGAATTAATTTATATATTTGTTGAAGAAAAAGTGTAAGCTGTGATAGAATTCAGAATAATGTTAAGAAGGAGGCTGGGGTTATTTTGAACTAGACACAAAAGAACAGAAAGTTGACAGCAGCTGTGTTTCTGAATTCAGGCATGGGCCCTCATTAGCCAAAGACACCTGCTGCCAATCTGAGTCGGTCTTGTCATCCAGCCCTCATGAAAAAGAAGCCTTGGCAACACTGTCAGTAACAGTTCCATGGAATTGGTCTTTACCAATTTGCTATTGACGCATCACCCAAGCACCCCCCCCCTCACCTCAGATGTCTTAATCATACTGTAATAAAATGCACATCTGCAGAAAATACATTGACTTTATTCCTAGGTCCTTTTAAATCAAGGCAGTGCCTCAGTTGTACACTGCAATCTGTAGGCTGATGTAGACGTGAAAAATAAGATTCTTGAATCCAGATCCAACTGCTTGAGAGTGATTCTTGAAACTGTATGTCCCATTAATGGTTAGTTAAAATCTTAGCCTGGGAATAGTAGTATCTCAGGATGGAATTAAGCCCTGAAATATGAATGGGTGCTGGTAGCAGGTTTCATTAATGAGGAAAATCGAGGTCCCGGGAATTCAAGCATTGCATCAAGAACATTTTAAAGGGTTATTCAAAAGGGAATTTCTAACAGTCTGTTTCATACAGGAGATTTATTTTCTTAGTATGGAAAAAATATTTAAAACATTTCCATGCAGCTTTCCCCCCTAAATAGGATCCTCAAGAAAGCAAACATCAAAACAATATTTAAAATGAAGTAGATATAAAATATTTCATTAAAAGCACAATACATATAACATATTCAATACAAAACATACAAACAGACCTAACGCCACCAGCAGAGAAGGAGGGCCAGTAACACTTATTCGCAGGGATGTCAAACAAAGCAGAAGTCTTCACTTGCTGGCTGAAGACAATGATAAAGGGAGACAGATGCTTTGCCCTAGGGAGGAAGTTCCAAAGTTTTGGTGACCTGACCAAGAAGGCTGTTTTTCAAATTGCTACCCATCTAGCCTCAAATAGCTAGGGCACCCATACAAAACAAGGCATTTGAGGTTGACTGGAGAGAATGTGTAGGTTCATTTGGGAGAAAGCAGTCCCTCAGATATCCTGGCGCCAAGCAGTTTAGGCTTTGAAGGTCAGTACTAGCACCTTGAATTGGGCTGGGAGCAAATTGGCAGTCAGTATTGATGAAGCAAGGCTGGCGTTTTCTCCGAAGAACTGTTTTTGGCTAGGGATGGTAGGAGATTTATTAAACTGGGCACATGTGTTTTCCAAAACTATTTACGAATGACAATGGGGAAGAATATGAGCCTCTTGTGTGTTTGCACAGGGGGTACCTTTACCTTTAATGGGGAAGAGCTTAAGTCTTCTATCAGCGTTCTGTGTATGATTCCTTTGCCCACTTCAATGGGAAAGAAGTAATAATCCTAAAATTAACAAGTTTCATTAGTTGTTGACTATTTTGTGTGAACTGAAATTTTGTTTAGCGATTAAGAATTCTAGAGAATTCTAAAGCCTACATATGTGCAGTGTTTTGGTTTGCCTTAATAAAAGGTGTTCAAAGATATTCAAAACTAGCTCTGTAGAGAGAACTCCAATGCATACGCAGTGTTGTGTAGTTCTCTGGAGGCAATAGCCTATGAAACAGTAATCCCCCCCTCCCCCCAACATCAATATGGGACAATGACATCTTTCTGCCGGACAAAGGAAGGACACACAAATATATCATAGCACAGTTTGAAGTATAGTTGACGGGTAATGGAAAACTAAGTGTCACCTTTACAAAGAAAGCACAGCTCTGGCCTCAAGATTTGATTAAAATGGGTCTTTTACATGACAATTAAAGATATCAGAGTATTTCTCTCTTGACCTTGTCAGGCTCTTGACGTAATTTCTTCATCGCTTTTGTGAATCCCCTGCGCACTGCTTCACTTCTCTGAATAAATCCTCAGGAACTGACACCTTGCTGGACATGGAAATTTGCTACCTGTTTGTTTTAGCATAATAGTATTATGGTGCTGTTCTTGTGTGAATCTGTTGGGACGTGGTTCTCCATATTTATGATCAACCTTGAGATCCACTCCTAATTTATTTCTGCTTCAGTAACTGCACAATGTTTATTCTTGAGTAAAATGTGCTTGAGATCAGTTTTAGTTTGCAGACCAAAAGTGAGGTCCCTTCAAGGTGTCGCTCATTTTTATGTGAGGCTATGATTTCATAATGACAGCAATTTTGTAAAAACTGCGTAGAAAGCTCTTTCAATACACAGAAAATGTTCAAAAACAAACCTTTTGGGAAAACATGCCACAAAAGTGTATGGCAGCTTTTGGATTTCTTATAACTGTTCACCAAGTTTGATGTTGAATTAAAAACAAAATGGAACAGCCCCTATGTCTTCTCCTTCCAGAGCCTCAAAATGGAATATGGGTTGTATTGTATGTTAACAGATTGCTTACTCTTGTTGCATTCAGCTACATTTCAGACACCTTGAGGCTGGTAGGACAGAGAAGAAGACAAAACATATCCGCACTCCCTAGGTCAAGTTGAAGGCTAAAATACAGACCTGTTAAGACACCACAGACATAACACATGTTCTTATCACATCTTCCTTCCTCCATGTTACACTTGAATATTTTGTTGTTCATTTGTTTTCTGCAGAGAGCTCTTGAATCTAGGCAGAATGTTTTATGCTGTCATTTACTAGGTGTGGTAAACCCATCTTGTTTTGTTGCAGAAAAGTCAGGGGAAGCTTTGATAGGTGTTTCTTGGAGAGATGTTTTCTGGAGGGGGAAAATAACAGTTCAGTAGTTGCCATGCTAATTTGGCCCAGGAGAAGGAGGTGTGCAGGGAAATGTAAATGGCAATTGCTGATCAAGGGAGTATGAAGACTGCATTTCCTGTCAATATGGCTGTTCTCAGCAGCACAGAAAGAGTGCACAGTGGGGATAATTAATAGAAAGAACATGAAAGGCTCGGTATTTTCAGTGACAAATGCATGTTTCAGATGAATTACCATAATATTCTAGAATGGCATAGGGCATGTTGGGATTTGGAGTAATAATCTTTTAAAGTGAGTGACTCAACTGCCCCCTGTTTTCGCCTCCTATGTCTGCCCCACCTTATGTTTTAACCTTTTGAAAGTGTGTATGTCTGGTCATCCTCATAACATGCTTGTTCTGTGAAGCCTTAGTCTGAAAGATGATTATTTGCATGCATTCTTTGTATGTTCTTTAGCTACCAGAAGCCCTTTAAGATTTAGAAATATAAAGTTTAAGATAGCAATGTTCTATTTAAAAAATATTCAACTGGCTGCCTATGGAGGTAGTGAGCTTCCCCTCACTAGTGTATCTTTAAGCAGCACCTGGACAGATCCTTATCAAGGGTGCTTTAGGCAGATCCTGCATTGAGTAAGGGGTTGGGACTAGATGGCCTGTATGGTCCCTTCCAACTCTATGATTTTGTTCTATGGTTGTGAGTTCCAGACTTCCTGTTATACTAACTAGTGCACATCTGTTTCTACACTGTGGCTCTGGTCTGCTGGTCTTAGAAGGACCTTTTTAATACATCTGTGTAGGAGCAAATATGGGGGGGTTTCTATATTTTGACAGGTTTACTAGGTCTTCTGTTTATTAATCTCTTAAATTCTTGCAGCATTGTGATACAGAGGGAGAAACTTCATGTATGTATTTGTATGTATAGGTAAAGAACGTTACAGTTATATCGGATTCCTAAGGAGTCTCCATTTAGATACTGCCCATATCAGCTTAACTTCAGCAAAACTGATGCATCCTTGTGCTCTCTGATCTTAACCTGGACCATCTACAGTCACTCATATAGAACTCTAGAGGCACCTATGTAGAACATTCAGTATAGAGCCATAGTGTATGATGACAACCTACTGAGAACCTAGGTTTTATATTCCTACATGCCTCACTTCTTACTCTGCTATACTTAAGGAAAAAGAAAGTCCTGTTGAACATATTATTTACTTAATTGCAAAACTAGTTTTTACCCCCAAGCCCGTCATAAAATGTAAGAGAAGTTGTCTTAAATTTGTATACAAGTTACATTTATGAGCATCTTCAGACCAGTTACAATTTACAGCCTGGAAGTCCAGTGGCAACATTACAGTTGAATTTACCAAGCCTTTCTCACCCTTTTTATTGTTCAGATGAGAAACTCCTAAAACATTCTTCAAGCTTTGAGAAACCCTTGGAAGTGATCTCACCCCTGCCATACCTCTGGAAGTCACATGTCACCCAGGCATTTTCACCAGATGTGGCATTATCAGGCCACACCCACAGCACAGGAAAATTGCAAAAAATTACATACATTAATGTCAAGCAACTGCCCCCCCCCAACAGAAAAGAAATATTTTCAGATGATTTGTAAACAGAACCATACCTACACTCTGAGCTGGGTACCAGTTTGCTCTTCTTCACCAAAGGGGAAGCTTGCAGAAACAGGGTCAGGGCAAGTCTATGCTGCTCTGTTGTTCCACCACTCAACAATGCCAGAAACAGTCTATGCTGCTCTGTCACCCCCACCCCCACTCCAGTGCCAGAAACCCTAGAGCAGGCCTATGCCACTCAATCGCTGCCCCCCCCCCCGCAGTTAAGTGAAAATGAGAGTAGTTACTTCTCTGGTCTCCTTTCACTACCACGTGTGATGAGGCTCAGCCATGACTGGGTCCCCTCCCCTTCCTACCCCCTCCAGGCCCATCAGTGCCCATTTTGTGGGGAGGCAGGTAAACATGACAAAATGCTTCTGGGGCCTTCACAAAATCCTGGTTGAGAAAGCCTGGGTTACACTGAGTGTTGTTTTTTAAATGTATTAAAACTACTTCTTAAACTTAGAATACCAAACATTGGATACATAATACCTTATAAAAATAAGTAATATATAATGCAGTATTTAAATAACATGCAAATAGCAGAATCCAGCCTCATGTAAATGGCAACATATGGTTTCACATCACAATAATTATTTCCTTTAGAGAAAGGGTTGCAACAAATACACGGATTGAGGGAAGAGGAAAGAAGGTGTTGGTTCTGCAGTAGAGAGAGCAGATTTCTACCATCTGTGGTGGGAATGTACTAGAGTCTCCACATATTGGAACAATGCGATCCAAAATTCTATTAACTAGTTTGGAAATACAGATACCTGTAAAGCCAGAAATTGTTTTGCTGAATTACTTATCTGAAGTACATAAATATCAACTCTCTATAGTTCTTCATATGATAACAGCTGCAAGAACAACTTTTGCCAGATGTTGGAAAGAAAAGTCTCCTGATATAAATAGTTGGTTTAAGTAATAAAGAGATTTATTTACTAACTAAATTAACCTATTATCAGAACAATAAACAATCAGAGAAATTGGAAGAAGTATACTTTATTTCTAGAATGGAGAACTTATTTCTAGAATAAGAACTTGTATTTCTAGAATGGAGAACTTATTTTAAAAGATGGGTTCTTGTAAGGATATCTGATGGTTTCAAACCGCTCAAATATCTTTGTATAGTCAAGCCATTAACAGGGCATATATCTTTAGCTGAACCCTCCCCCCCCCCCAAGTGTAGAACTATTTTCTTCTTGAATTGTTTTCATGGTGGCCTTGGTAAGGGCATAAATATGGTGTGTAGCATTTTTAGTGTGTATGTAAGGGTAATCTTCCTTCAGAGTTAATGTGGTAGGGTTCATATTTGTTGACTTCAGATGGTGCTTGGAGGTAGACTCAAATTCTGTAAGCTAAGAAAGCTTGAATCACTTATATTTTTTGGAATTATGAAATTTCTTTGGTTGACCTAAAGATGACCAAGAGAGCATCGCAGTTAGCTACAACATTGTTTGTTTAGAGATCGAGATTCACTGTTGGACAGGGCATTCCTGTACCTTTTCGCTGCCGAAAAGAATAGTGTTTTCATTCCTTTTTACAATTGTGTTCTTAGTGGGATATTGCTCTTGCCAGTTCTCTCTGTTTTAACAGAGTACAGTTCTTTTGATAGACACTGGTAAAATTGCTTCCTTATGCTCCCGAGGTCTTTAATTTTCTTCTTCATTTTCCCATTTAGTCTGCAAAATGTGTCTACATTTTGTTTTGTTGCATAGATGCTTGGGCTGTTTACAGTATTATGATACTGTTCCCAGCATTTACTTCAAAACATTGTGTAAGACTGTAATACCAGACCAAGTAATTTTTTTGCAAGGGTTCTACTGGTAGGCATCATGCCTAAAACACAATTGAAACAAATTTAGTTTTTAACAAGGTAGTAACACTCATAACCATCAACATAAATAGTCCACAGGAGTCTTAGGAACACTAGATTTTTCGGAGAAAAATATTTCTTGACAATTGGACCTATTTTTTTCTTGAGTTCTTGGACCTTAAATCAGTTTGGAGAGGAGAGCATTGCAAAAGCCTTGGTTGTGAGTGTCTGTGAAACTTGTGCTAAATTGTAAGAATATTTCTGAACTTCATCTGGGAAGTTCAGATCAGAAGGAATAGACTCTCTTTGCCCTGCTGGAATATTCAAGATCTGATTATATGATTCAAGAGGATATGAAGTTTATCCTAGAGGGGGCATCGGGGGAAATGTATAGTTGGCATATTTAAATCAGGAACTTCCTGGTATTTTCCAAATAATTTATCCTCGATTGGCTCATTTGGAGACTTCTGCTCCTTTGAGCCCACTTCCTCTCTGCTTGCCTCCAGAATGGAACAGACTGAATGAAAATAAAAGCTAGTCAGTTAGGCTACTAGGAATCTCTCTGTCCTATCTTTATAAAGTTGTTTCTCTTCATAATAAAACTATTTTATGGAGCTAGGTGCCCTGGCCATTTAAGGCTTGAAGGTAAAAACTAGCCCTTTTGAATTGTGTCAAGAAATGCTAGGGGAGCCAGTGCGTAGTTTGTATGACCCTTGCACCCAACTCCTGACAGTAGCCTGGCTGCAGAAGTTTGGAATAGTTGATGTTTCTGGCCAGTTTTCAGAGGTAGCCCCATATAGAGGGCTTCACAGTAATGGATGACTGGCCAGATTGCACTTTTGGAGGAAGAACAATAGCTGGTGATTCAGCTGAAGTGGGTCCCTTGCCGCCGGACTGACAATTGGGCCCTCCAAGTGTCAGTCCAGAGGAAGGGGCCTATGGGCACCCTTCCTCATCACGGACAGGGCCCACCCTCAGAGCCCTTAACCGATTATTTAATCCGCTCCGCTAGGAGCGGGCTAAAGATGATGAATTCTTGTCCAGTCTTGAGGATACACATCCCCTCCTCCAGGTATTCTTACTGGGATGGTCTGGGTTCAATTTATTGATGATTCATTTTTTTTAGAAATCTCTATTTTTTCTGGGGACTGGATGAATAATTTTTATCCCCAAATTAAAATTTCTTGTTATTAGATGTTCTTGAAATAGTATATCTTCTTAACAGATACAGAAAATAGCTTACACATTAAACTGTACATGAAACAACTGATAAAAACTCGCTCTCAGATTAAAGAAATTATCATTGGCAGAAGTTGCATCATAACCTTTCTTTCGGTTCTCTTCTACACATCAAACATCAAACACATCTTGTCCAGCAGAATATGCACTGGAATCAGGACCTCTAACAGTCAAGTTCTGGCCACAAGATTATTCAGAGTGGCAGGATCAGCAAAAAGCATTAATTGTATATTGATTGTCAGTTATGCAGACTAAGGAATGTAAACCTCAAATACAAGGCTTATTTATGAGTTTTTCACCATTGTAGTCACATATTAAAAATCATATTTTGAGACAGTGGCATCTCTTGAGTAAGGGCCAATCCAGTGGGAAAATACAGGAGAACTGTGGCCATGAGGAACACTTTATTACATAGGGATTTAAAAATCAATAGACAGTCCTTAAATTCCTTTGGGCCTGTTAGATATGGTAGCTGTTGAGTTATATACAAGTGAAAAGATTTGTACATGTTGTTAGCAAGAGTCTTTAACATTAAGATAGTTTACATTTTAATTCTGCTCAGGTTATTTGTGTATTAATGTGTCTACACAGTTTATTATATGCAATCTAGTCAACTGAGAATTTCTGATCATCAAATCAAAATATAGGACTTTGGAAGCACTACTGGTTTTAGGAAAGCATTATAATCCAGTAGATTTTTTTTTTGTATGACCCTACATTTCTTGTGGTTTGAACAAACAGCTTAAACTAAGACCCATTCTGGATCCATACTTTGGATTGATTACAGCCTAGAGGGCTGAAGGACCATATGGACCTGTCTCCATTAGTTGCTTCTCTGTTCCTTTCAGTCATGGAATGCTAGTTCTTGTTACAGTTGGGTCACGGGTTTTCATTATGGTTTTGAATGAGCTTGGTGGTAAGGAGCCAGTATGGCCTTCTCCCTTTTGGAAAATTGCCAGTGTGGATTTTTGCAGTGAGCTTAAATTTTATTAATCTGAAATAGTGAATTATATGAAGCCAGCGTGGATCAAAGCTTTGAACATAGACTTCATAGATGTCCATCTTTCCACTGATGAAATCTCCCCCCCAACTGAGTACCATAACTGAGTGTTCAAAAGGGATGCTTATGAATGTATGATGATTCAGCATATGAGTGATTAGTACCAGTGTCGTGATTGTTTCCATAGTTATGGTCTTACAAGGTACTTACCTTGTGCTTCTTGTAACTCTCACGTTGTTAAATATGCTCTACAATCATTTCTTTGTAGACTAAGCAGCATTGTATCTGTATAATTTCCACAGTATGCCTATTTTTATCAGATACAACCTCTGGTCCTTTTGTACCTTGTTTGTTTTCTTCATGGAGGTTTGTCTTTATTCTTTTCCTTGTTGGACATCAAACAAGAGACTTGGACTGGAAACATATTTCACTCACAGCTCTGCAGGTTTATTGTGGGGATAAATAGAGGAGATTTGTGTATAACAGCTTGTGTTCTAAATAGGCTGTTCCAATGAACAGTTGAAACTTGTGTAGGTGAATGGGCAACGAAATTTTGGATATTTACGGTCACAGAAAATGGGAAGCACTTTAAACAGCCGTATTCCAAGTGACCCAGCCAGCTAAATTCTTGAATTTCTTTCATGTGAAAAGAAAAGAAAAAAGAAAAAAGATCTCTTACAAAGAGCAATTTTTATTCTTCTGCTGTGTTGCAGTTAGCTGTTAGTGACCGTAAATGTTTGATAGCCGATGGAGCATTTCTAGGATTAACAGCTAAGTTTTCTTCCGATTGTACTCACAACTGTCTAAAAATTATTAGGCTAGCAAGCAAAGGTTTATATCCAGAGGCTTCCTAGCTGGTTGCAATTCCCTTAACTGCTTTTCTGTCAACAGCGGAGGCTCAGGGAATGTCAATTGTGAATGAAATGATTGCATTTTCTTTCTGTGAGTCTCATTTATGGTATTTCAGGATGGCATTAGAGCTTGTTCATGAATGCACCATTTACTGCCTCTGACAAGGATTTAGTTTCTGTTCTGCTGATTAACTTTTGTGCTGCTTTCCTTTTTGTTGCCCAGGGCTTTTTATAGCTCTGTGCTTGTCTAATACCATGCACGCACAGTGTTTTGGTATTAATTATGGCTGGAATGAAGGGGGGATGGAAGGTAAGGCATGAATATTTTGGTCCTTTTCCCTTTGTTAAATATCTGCAACAAAGCTTTGCTGTGGTGGCATGTTCTTCTACATGCTGCTTCTCAACATGGGTAAAATGCTGTGGTTCTTTTCCTCCAGAGCCAGTGTGTGATGTTTTCCATTCTGGAACTGCCTTGTGGGTTATTTATTAATTTATATTTTTATACCACTCTTTTATTCATCATCTGGGCGATTTCCCTGTTTGCTGCTGCATCTGCCAATACAGCACCGTGGCAATAAGGCTTCCATGTGGCAGATTCCCCCACAGCCTTGTGGGGTAGATCAAGATAGAGCGTTCGTCTGCCTGGAACAGGGGAAAAGAACGAGATCGGTATGGTGGGACAAGAGGCAGAACTGAACTGAGAAACCCTGGGGGAAAAAAACAATTTACATACAATCATGAACAACGGATCTTCACGCCATTGGCCAGTTTTGGTTTAATTTCTGTGAAAGAACACTTGCATAATTTATGGTTGGGGGTCACCACAACTTGAGGAAATGTATTAAAAGTTCTCAGCATTAGGAAGGTTGAGAACCACTGCCCTAAAAAGACCTTGGTGACTGCAGGAGGATATGACAGCATGGGGCCAGGGGCAGGGAAATTCCCTACTGTGCAGGCAGTGGCCATACCAGCATTACTGCATTCTTTCTTAAAACTGTACAGCAAATCAGGATTGAGAAAGATCAGAGGGAAACTGGGGTAAGTATATGATTTCCCCAGGACACGGTGGGGGATGCAGGAAGAAACCCCTGAATCCCAACAGCATGGGACCCTTGTGGAAACGACATATATCTTAGCTTGTCAGGAAGGGTTGACTAAACATTCTGTGGAATCTAGGAAGCAGGAATGATCTCTCGCCTCTTTGAAGGATCTGCGTGGGCATGTGGTGCAAAAATGGGATAATGTTCTCCATTTAACTCTGTGGTGGGTTATTATTAGTCCTCACCTCCCACCGGCAAGAACGTTTTTAAGAAACAGCAATGTGAGAACAAGTCCTTGCCCCAGTCTGTTTAGTTTCTCACATTGTTTTTATTAACACTTCTTTGGGAGCTAGTGCCAAGCAGCATCTGTGATAGAGCCCAACTCCACTTAGCTCATGAACCAGGGAAACAGAAGGGAGAATATTGCTGGGAGCTAAATTATAAATCTAGTGTTCCTTGTATTTTGGGATGTGTCACCGGTTCAGGGCTATCCCAGTTTAAGGAAGATATAAACCCTGTGTCAAACTAAAAGAAAAGCTATACAGGAGATGGAAAGTCTGGTGAGTGAAATTTAATATAGGTCATATTTATGCAGCCATGAGTGTCCATTTGATTCTTATATGCATTAATCATAGAGTTGCCAACACAAGGCCAGCGACCAGCAAGGAACTTGCAGAGGCATTGGGGCTTTCCTTGATGATATAACAACATTGTTGGCAATGTGTTGATGTTACTTCCCGTGGGACTGGAAGTGACCTCTGAGCATTGCTGGGATCACTCTGACATTAGGGCAAAATGTGAAGGTTTCACCATAATGATTTGCTCCAAATCCTAGAACACCCCTGGCAATGTGCTGATGTCACATCTGGTTGCATGGGAAGTTACATCAGCTTACTGGGATGCTGGCATCACAATTTTTGTCTTTATTTTTCTCCCACTGCCCAGCTGAGCAGTGGTGGGAAGGGTCCGCTGGTGCAGGGAGCATTCCATTGCCGGCAGAGTCTGGGGAAAGCCTAATAAGCAATAATAGCTGTGAAACGGTTAAGACAGGGCTGATTTGCATTGTAGAATGAACAAAATTTGAAATATTGATGTTGCTGAGACATAGATGTTGGGAGGGAGAGGCATAGGCCTTTGGAAATGACAGGCACCTCCCTCTGCTTGAAAGTAATCGGCTTTTAATTATTTGAAACAAAATCTCGTTGAATTACAACTAGTCTTGTGGTAGTTCATTCTGAGCTTTTTTTGCCCTTTCCCCTCATAACTGACTAGGCATTCCAGATTTCTGGTCATGAATGCTGGGAAGTGGAGGCTGCTTCTTGGACTACTCTGCAGGTCTTCTGGAAGCTTCTCTAGCACATGGATGCCTGAAACAACCTTTTCAGTTGCACAGCTTCCTGCCTAACATCTGAGAAGGGTTGTACATCTTTGTTGTTTGGTAGCTCTCTGTGGCATGTCCCCCCCGCCCCGGGGCTGAGGAGCTCTTGTTAAATGTTAAGGCTGTCGTTCCTCTTCCTCCTCTCTCCTGTCAGCCAAATTTGTTGTGTCTACAGAAGATGCCATCTGGCAGAATCCCTCATTCAAAATGTTCCTTCATGGCAGTATCCTCATTAGTCAGTCGGCGAGACTGACATCCATGGTTGCCTTTCTCAGATGCAGCAGCATTAGCTGTTGACTCTTTAGCAGTAGGAAGCAGATGCTTTGCTTTTCTGGGAGCTTTTGCAGTTGGAAGAGCTGCATACTGTTGCATACGGTGTGCATGAAGGCTGTGCCTCCTGTGAACTTTAAAATAAAACACAGCAATGCAAAAACAAGTAAATTGTGCTTTGTGCCCTTTGATGCTGCGTGCAGCCAGAACAAGAACAAGAAATACAAGAGTGCTGGAGAAGGGCAAATCTAACTTAAGAGAACATCACGTTAATTATCATCTGATCTGAGTTTAATATATTTTATTGGACCATTCCTACAAGGAGCTCAGGGTGGTGTATAAAATTCTTCTCTCCTTTTTTATCCTCACATCAACTCTATGAGGTATGTTGGGCCATTCACCCCTTTCTTAGTTTAAGATAAACAAGCAAATTATAAGGCAGAGTGAGGAACTGAACTATGGGTCTCCTAGATCCTAGGCTAATACTTAACCACTAGACCAGAGTTTCCCAGGGTTTCCATGGACCCCTGGGAATCCATAGGAGCTCTGAAAAATGTCCGCAGGATCTTTGAAGCGGCATAGTATGGGGGTTCCAGGCTGTCTTCTCAGCTCTTGCTCTTCTTTCTGGCTTACATGAGGCAGAGCCACCATTGTAGTAATAAAGGCAGGAGGAGGGAGCAAAAGGGTGCGGGTAGTGACATCACTTTTGGGGGCATGGCAGGGAACGTAGCCAGCTGACATCACTTCTGGGGCTCCTCGAAGTCTGAATTTTTTTTCCAGGGGTTCCTCCACTGTCAAAAGGTTGAAAAAGTCTGCACTAGACTGTTAAGCCTTATTCTTTTAGCAGGGCCTAAAGCAGTGGCTCTCAACCTACCTAATTCTGTGACCCTTTAATACAGTTCCTCATGTTGTGGTGATCCCCAACCATAAACTTATGCAAGTGCTCTTTCACAGAAATTAAACTCAAACTGACCAATGGCGTGAAGATTAATTGTTCATAATTATATATGAATTGTTTTTTTTCCCCCCCAGGGTTTCTCAGTTCAGCTCTGCCTCTTGTCCCACCATGCCGATCACACTCTTTTCTGCTGCTCCAGACAAAGAAACACTCTATCCTGCACTACCCCACCAGGCTGATGTGTGGATGGCAACCCCCCTGGCCAAGCTGTTTGCCCTTCCCTGACCCCTGTGAAAGGGTCGTTCAACCCCCAAAGTGTTCCTGACCCCCTGGGTTGAGAACCACTGGCCTAAAGGTTTACATTGCGGGGGCAGAAATAAAATACATAACATCTGTCGAGCTTTTCAGGCAAGTGCTTGTCTGAAAGGCTTGCTAGTGGCCAGACCAAACAAAGAATGCTTCCTGTTTGCCTTTGAATTATCGCCTATCCCTCATTCTCCCCCCCCCCCCCCCAAAAAAGTCTGGTGCATATACAATTTCTGAAAAGCAAATGGGCAACTTTCAAGCCCTGTTCACGGTGTGTAGCTTGTCTTGCGGGTGATGTCTGGTGGCCAGGGTTTATTGCAGACTCTTGAGTCTTTTTCTTTTTAAACCCAGACAATAATTATATAGAAAAGAATTCCCGCAGAAAAGCATATCCTCAGGCAAACAGTTTTCATTTTGATAGCTCAGGTTTCTCATTTTTCAAATGTGGGAGAGATGGCCTTTTTTTTGAGGTGCTGTGAAACATATGCTAAAATATTTTTCTTCTTAAATAACCAACCTGAACATGAAGCTTTACCATGTGACTTACGAGGGTGTTTCTGTGGTTGGGCTGGTTTTGTGTATTTTTTGCTACCCATTTAATTTTTTAGTAACTTATTTCTATTCTTTGTACGTTAGTGTGATAATTACAAAGAACCCAAAATTCAGAGAATTACCATAGACTGCTATAATCTATTTTGCTGCCTGAAGATGGAATGGCTGTGGCAGGATTTGGAACCCACAATTAAAAATAAATGGAAGCTTTTGTTTAAAAAAAGGCATATCCTCATGAAAACTTGGTTTCACCAGTTTCTGTTACAGATGGTCCTCCATTTTTCAGTGACTCTAGTTCTTACTGAATGGAGACCTTGCTAGTTTTTGTTCATGTAGGCCTCCATATGCACTCTAGGTAGGAGCAAGTGACCAAATGAACAATAACAATGGTTGTTCTTTGCTCCTCCGTTTTATCCTCGCAAACAGTCCTGGGTTGAGAGTGTGTGACTGGCCCAAGGTCACTCCAACAAGCTTCTGCAGCAAATTCAAACATGCATCTCTGAGATCATAGTCCAGAACTCTCACTACTGCAGCATGCTGAATCTCAATGTGGAAAATCCATTGCCTAGTTCAGGTTAGTGATGGATGGAGGTTAATGAAGGTTAACAAATGAAAATAATTGGCTAGGAAGGATTAACTGGAAGCTGATAGCCACCTTGTTTGAATCCACTGGAAACTCACATTGTGCAGTGGTTAAAGAATTATTATTTTTTTAAAAATAATAAGTTTGGGCTGGTTTGTTCAGCATGTATGAAGGGACCTGTCCACTTACTTCCCTCAGAGGCAAGATTTTTCCTCCTTTTTTCTTTCCCTTTACAGATTCACTTCCCTAGTAATGTCTTTTCTGAAGAACTCTGGCTGTCCAACCCTGTCACAATATGATATTTTGACTATCTTAACTCAGTCCCGAACCTGAGGAAAGGATCAGGAGCCCTCTTTAAGCTATGTAACTTAAATGAAACTCAAGGAGATCTGAAATTCAAAAATAAAAAAATATTTTATTTAACATTGAGGGAAAGGTCAGGTGAAATCATGGGTTGACATTTCTGATGAAAACCAGTACATGCACAGACTTGTTCTTATGTTTCAGAGTGAGAGTGTCTTAAACTTTTCACAGTTACTTAAATCTTTGTCTCTTTGAGTATTTGCTGACTCTTGATTTCTAGAAGGCTGGTACACTCTTCCAGTACCCAATCTCCTTCTCATAAAATACCAGTACCATCTATAAGCAATTTTTAATCACATCAGACCAGGGATCTCTGCACTCTTCAGAGATAACTTTCTGTTTGACTAGACAGGAATTTTTCTTTTCTCCCTAAATATAGCCCTTTTTCTTTGCCAGAATGGGAGTGTCCATCTAACAAACAATTCGTCCTTGCCAACTTTCCTCAGTTTTCCTGACTGTGTTAAAGAGCTGAATTTTGAATCAGACAGTACTCATCTCTTCTAAACTAGAGCTGAAATCAGACAGAATTCTTCTCAGCATCCAGTTCAGAAGTCTTTCTGTATTCAGCCGATACTAACCAATCAGATCTGGTGGAGCAGCCTGTCACTCAAGGCTTCCTGACTCTGTGAAGAATTGACGCTTCAGAGAGGTTTACAACATTGACACCCTCACACTGGGCTGCAGCCTGGTGTTTTTGTCAGGGCAGATTGCTCTGTTGCCTCCTGGCACCATACAGGGGAGCCGTTTGCTTGGTGTACCTAGTCTGCTCCAGAATTGTGCGCCTTCATGGGAGCAGGGGCAGTGAGGTTACACCATTCTGTGGGGCGGCATAGGCCTGTTTTTTTTTTCATTCTTAAAAATGAAAAAAATGGCCCAGGTGGCTCTGCAGCACTGAATCTTTTGCCCCTTTGGGACATATTCAGGGAGGCCTGATTCTTCCCCTGCTGCATGGGCCTGCCCTGACCTAGGCTGTATTGCCATCTGGGGCAACAAAGTAAATGCAGGTATATCTGTGTTTCCTTGCCATGGGGCAGTGAAGGACCTGTGCTGGCACATGCCTGGGATGGCCTTGACTCCCTGCTGCTGTCAAGCAGAACCGGGAATTTGCCCTGCCACTGGACAAGCAGTAAGGTCTGGCTAATTTCTGGTATGGAAACGGTGACAGTCCTTGACTCTGCTTGCACAGCATTTCTAAGCTTTTAAAAAGCACTGTCCTGCTTTAAAATAAAAATATTTTCTAGGAACAATGAATGGAGTTTTAAGAAGGCAGAACTTCGTCGTCGATTGTAGATTATGTGCTTCTGGAGTAGTCTGAACATGTGGGATGGTAGGTAAATTTCCTCTACGCCAGGCTGGATTCTAGAGATTTTTGGTGGGGGGATCACTTGGGCATGGAATTGGAGTCACTGTGTGTAGGCAGGTAGTTGTGAATTTCTGCATTGTGCAGGGGGTTGGACTAGGTGATCCCGGAGGTCCCTTCCAACTCTATAATTCTACGTCTGCTATTTATCTCTCTGCCTAAAATTGCTGCTCTGGTTATCTCTTGTTATTCCCTCAGTGTTGGGTGACTTCCTGGCTGTGCCTTAGCTTTTATTCATCGTGCCAAGCCAGTTAATTAATCCCCCCCCAACCACACTCCCTTTTATGCATATAGTTCAAAAGATAAGTATAAGCTGCACTAATCTTACAGCCTTGTTTGGAACCCATGACCACCGTCTCCTCCCCACCTCTCCACTGTTGGGTATCTTGCCAGTTTCTTGAGGAAACAGTATAGTCATCAAAGCTCTCAATTTCATTATGGGTTTCTTGGAATTTGGGAACACTATATTAAAGACTTGCTATCATCACATGGGAGCTGTTTTCAAGACAGTCAGCTGAAGAGTCGGGGTTTGGGTGTTTTCCTCCTGTTTCCTGAGTTTTTAGAAATCAGTCTTCTGGCAATCATTTTAGCTGCCATCTGAAATAGCCCTCTGTTGACGCTAGGGCTGTGAACTCTGAAATCACTTCAGAAATGATTTAGCAGGTTCCCTGTGACATTAGTTTTCATGCAAATGTCCATGGAAATAAAATCAGGTGAATTTTGCAGAGCAACAAATAGTCTCTACTGATGAAATGTTTTCCAGTCTTCACAGTTCAGCTCCACATCACTAAGCTTCATTAAACACAAATCCGGATAAACCATCAACTGGTCAACATCAGAATTAACTGGATTATTGATAAATGCAATTGTATTTACTTGTAAATAAGATCTACAGAAGTGGTCTTTTGTCTGGGAAGCCTGAACAGATGTTGAGTAAACACAGCATCACACAGATGTTCAGTTTGCCTGCCAACATCATCAGCTTTTGTCCCTACTAAAAATGCGGGCCACAGTTGACCTTTAAAGTGTCCTCAGTATTTCTGAAATTAGACTGCATGTGTGAATGTTATCAGGGTAATAAGTATTTTCAGAGGCGGTACCTAGCCTTCGAGGTGCTGCTGCATCAGTTTGCTTTTTGGAGCATTCCTGCAGTTAGCTATTCCCAACATACAGTTTAGAACATACAGTTTAGGGCCTTTAATAACAAAGTGGATTGTTTTATTCAGACTTCTGACAGCTAAGTTGGACCTATTGGTGTGTTCAAATACAGGGGTCCCTGGAGTGGTGGGTGTCTTGTTTGTAAAACAACATATAATTAAGAGTAGTTAAAAACTGAACCTGTTGACCTATTAGAGACAATTAGTGAGTAATGCCAATTATTCTAGTCTCTATAATATTTCCTTTTTGTTTCTCTCTTGAGTGTGTTGATCAGAAATCGTTATGGTATAATTCAATACAAACCTGATATGTGTGTTGCCCCCTCCCCCTTAGTTATATAACCAGCACGACTCTTTTCATTTTGTTTGTTTCACCAGATACTTGATAGACCTGCTACTCTTAACCTGAAATTCCCTTATTCATTGGAATTCATGTTTGGAGTGCATGCAAGGGATATTTAGAAACCAGATGTGGTGCTCCTTGGAGTGCTTGTTGCAGGAAGATGACCATTATTTTCCAGGATCATGTAACACTGACAGTTTGTTACAAGTATGCCCAATTTCATTGGGAAATGCTACATGTCAGAAGGAAACTGCACATTCTTGGTTTTCTAAGAATTCCTGATTTTGACTTTTGAAAAAACTGTGTGGGCTATCTTTTATTTTTACTTATTTATATCTCACCTTTCTCCCCAATGGGGACCCAGGGTGGTATACATCATTCTCTTTTCCTCCACTTTATCCTCACATCAAAGTTAGGTTACAAGTATGTGACTGGCCCAAGGTCATCCAGCAAGCTCCCATGGCAGAATGGGGATTCAAACCAGATCCTAGTCTGACATTTTAAGCACTAAGCCATGCTGAACATGAGCATAGCAAAATATTCTCTGCTTACCTGCTCTTCACATGGGCTTAAAATAAGTAAAATCAGCCCTACTCTTTTGTACCTTTTCTGGGAGTACTATCAAGGCTATTAGACTGAGCTGTGTTCATCCAGCTTGAATTCAGATTCTTGGCATTTGGTGTTCTGAATCAAACCAAGGTCTGTCCGGTCTAGTACTCTATACAGAGCAGCCACAAGTAATACTTGTCTGGAAGGCAGGTGATATTCCTCTCATGTCATTTATCCTCAGCAGTAGATTTTTATCTGAACATGGAAGTTACATGTAGATAATATGGCTAATAGTTGCTGATACTTCTTTCATATATAGCTTAATATATTTATTAATGCTATTTAAAATGTAAACTACTTATGACATCTTTTGAGAACAGGTTCTATGAATTCCTTCTGGAGTGTGAAATTGTATGGATTTCTGTGTCTCCTTTCAGGATCTCTAGTCAACTTAGTCTATCATGCCTGCATCTGTGTATTGTGGGACATTGCTCTCTCATTGTGGTATGGCAATTAACTTATCCTCAGAGGATTATCCATTTGCTGTAGTGCAGTTTCTAACAGTGTGTGTGGAGGCAACCTTGGTTGTATGTAGGTGTGATGTCTGGCCAGTTTATGAAGGTTGCACAGACTTCTAGAGTTTGAATGAAATCTATACATTTTGCACAAGTCAATAAACATTTGGGCTGAACTTAACCCACGTGCACATTAGAAAATCCAAGCATTCATCACTGTAGCAAATTGCCACCAGACCTCTGTTTTCATCTGATTTAAATCTACGTATGTGAATTTTGAACATGATCACTTAAAGGTAATCTGGAGAGTTGCATGATGAAGCCAGGGGTGAGTCATGGGTTTTATAAATATACAGCACAGTGAAATTTGGTGTATTCATTACCGTTCTAGTTATTTTATCTGGTTCCTGAAATACCTGAGCTGAAACTCCAAGGGTATAAATGGAAAATTCTTACACTGATGGTGAAAAAAAAATTGAAATGATCCATTAGTAAGTGACTAGTTCTGAGTGGGTGATTATCAAGCCAAGGAAGATCTTAATGTATACCCGTGCTTGACATGCCCTACTCCAACTCCTATTCAGAAAGCTCCAGATCTTTTCTAGAATAAGACTATGAATTCTGTTGGTAGAACATTTTCCAGCTCTTTCACCAATCAGGCATTAGAGATCAGGATGTTCAGTTTACAAAGAGTGTTCTTTGGTTAGGTGTTTTTGCATCTTTCTTATGAGATTTCTGACTGGATAGAGATGAGAAAAATGTAGAGCCCAGGACTGCAATCTTTTTGAATGTAGAGCCCAGGACTGCAATCTTTTTGAATGTAGAGCCCAGGACTGCAATCTTTTTGAACTTGTGGCCTCCTTTGGAATTCTGACACTGGGTGGTGGGCGTGACTACAAAATGGCTGCTCCGGAAGTGGAGCTACCCACAAAATGTTGTAGAGTGAGATTATGTATGTATCCTAGGAGCAATTTTGTTGTATCTTAGGCAGAAGCTCATACTTTCTTGCTTACGCACAGCTTTCTTTTAGCCATGCAGTGAAGATACTTGTGCTATAGTGGTAGCTGCTGCCAAAGCTATAAAAACCAAAACAAAACAAATCTGCACAGCATCAAAAGCTGTGCTGGACAAAAGCCCCGGTGGCCTCACTCATTTTCTTACCACACTGGAAAAGGCTGTGCAGGCTCTGGCAACTCGAAACTGTACTGTAGTGTATTGATCAGAGATTCATCCTTTCTCTTTACCACCAGCATGTTGGATTTTATGATTTTCAATGATTGCTTTTAGATTGTTTAAGGGCTTTATGTGGTTGGTTTCTATCCTTCCGCTTTAAATAAAAGTCCCAGTGCAATACGTGTTCAGGTTTTGAAACCAGGTTTCTGGAGTCACGCTCAGTTTGAAGGCTCCTATAACCCTGAGCTAGTCATTTTCGCTTAGCCTGGCTTATCTAACTAGGCTGGGATGAGAATGCAATGGTAGTGATGCAGGGTGGGATGGGAATCTAGATCAGAGGTAGTCAAACTGCGGCCCTCCAGATGTCCATGGAGTACAATTCCCATGAGCCCCTGCCAGCAAATGGGAATTGTAGTCCATGGACATCTTGAGGGCTGCAGTTTGATCTAGATACTGCACTATAACAAATGTGTGGATAATGTTTAATGAGATTTCCTGTACACCTTTAATTTGTCATACTCACTCTTCTCATTTCTTGACACTTGGTTTGTGCCTGCTTTTGATTATCCAGTTAGCTGATTTCTATACATGTCCCCGTGATCTTCCCTGCTCAGAACTCTGGAGATTTAGCTGGTTTCCATATGTGAACAAGCTTGCATCCTTTCCCTGTTGCTGGTGTAGTTAGTGCAATGAAAGAGCAATGGCCCTTCTACATCACCTGTTTCCCTGTAGTTTTCTTGCCCTAGTTCCCCTTGGCTATTCATGTATCCTACTTGTTTTCTTTTTCTTTTCAAAAACAGCAATTGAATAATATTATAGCAGTACAACGATATGTGAAACAAGTCCAGATGACATTAAAATTGTAAGCTCTAGCTCCTATCATTATATCTCTGTCCTGGAAGGGAGTAGAGAATTCTATTAAAAAGTGAAAGATGAGAATTCAGAGAACTTGTTGCACATATTGCTGAAAAACTTATAGCAACATTTAACTGCTGGTTTTGTTTGAAAAAGGCTGCTGGTGACTTGGGAGGAAATGGCTGTGGTGGGATGGTGTAAGAGAAAAAGCCTGTCCACTTGCAGAGGAAAATGTGAGTTTGGTATTTCCCAAAAAATTGCAGCAAAGCAGATCTGATGCAGAACAGAGAAAAACTTGGGGAAACCCTGGCACCTTCCCAACACTGAACGCAGAGTAGATAATTCATCTTGAAATGGCCTAATTTCAGTCAGACAATACTTAATAACTTTCTCCCCAACTCAGGCTACTCCTTTTTGTTACCTACTTAATGTCTGCTGGCTATGTCTAGTCCTCTTAACTTGTAAATCTGTCCCAACATGCTTGTTCTTTTTCCCCACTTACTCAATGGCACTTAAAAAAAAATTATGAGGAAATACCTGGCCAAACATATGCACACTTTCAATATTTCTGCTGCAGACAAATGCCTTTTATTGAAAACAGATTTCTCCCTCTCCCCTGTGGGAAATGTTCGGATTGTAGTCATGAAACGGGACAAACTCCAAGTTCAGTAATTGTATTAAGAGCGGGAGGCAGAAGTACACATTAAAAGGTTGGGTTCTTTGCACGCATAGCAGTTGTTTTGCAGCTCAGCGATGATTCTTGGCCTTTTGGTGAAGATCAAGTGTTGATTGCACTTGGACTTCTTGGACTTCCAAGTGGGAGACGGTGGCCATAGACTTCCTTGTCCCACTAGGTTTGGCCAGTGAATGGATTTTAATTGAGGACACGTTGACCTTCTGTGCATACTAGGAAATGGCCCAAAACAGAGAAGAGCAATTTTGCTTCTAGAGTGGTATTTCTCTTGGCTTTGAACATTTTCTCTCTGAATTATTTAAGACATTACATTACAGAGCCAAAGGAATATCCGATGGCTTTTAGGCCTGGAATGAGCAAAGCGCTGCTGCACCCAGCTGCAGTTTCTGGGATTTAAGGGCCAATGCTGTGAAAGTCCAAGTATTAAAGGTGCAAGGAACAGGGATGAGAAAACTTTCAGGTTTCATCATAGTGAGCTTTATTTATTTGATTTTTAGGCTGCCCTTCTGCCAGGGCGGCTCAGGGCGATGTACAAAAATTAAATTCATTATAGCAGGAGGATATGCTGACAAATTCTACTTCATCTTTTTGCTACCTCTTGCCTGCCTGTGAAGCTGAGTGTCTAAAAATAATGGGGGAATGTGATCTCAGATCTTGTGCCTTTACCTCTGCTGCTGAATCCAAGTATGAGTTGTGCCAAGAATACTTCTCTTAGCACTGAGAGCTTCTCAAAAGCAGTGTGGTCCCATGTTTATCTGCCCCTGTTCATAAATGCCAAGTAACTTTTAAGGTAGAAGAGAGGACGGAGTGATGACAGGACCATCTCTTTCCCAAGCCAAAGAGACATAGCTACAGACTCTAGGGTTGCCAGGTCCATTCTCTCTACTGCCTGGGGGTTGCGGGGAGGGTTGCAATATTTTGCGGATGAACCTCAGTAGGGGACATTGGGACTTTTGTCAACCCCTGGGCTGCGAAGGCCTCGGTACCGGGCCACCGGCGGCCGTGCCTGCCTCTCCCCCCCACCGCAGTGAGAAGCTCATGGCCCAGTGAGATTCTTGCTGTGAGAAGGGGGGGAAAGGCAGGTGCGGCCACTGGCGGACGCAAATGCGCATGCGCGGCAACTCTGTGCATGCCCGTTTGCAAGCAGCTGTCGCGTGTGCATGGCGCCCGGGCCTCCGGCTCTCCCACACCCCCGGAGGCGGTCCTCAACCACAAAAAGGTTGGAGACCGCTGTTCTACAGGGAAACTGATCTCTGTAGTCTGGAGATGAACTGTTATTCCAGGGGATCCCCAGATCCCACCTGGAAACTGACATCCCTGCCACAGACAACTGACACTTGCTTTTGACCTGCTAGCTAGACAGTTAACTCAGCATTCCTTCTCTTTGTAAAGGCACAGTAACTTGTTTGCAAAGCTTGGCTTGTCATTATGCTGTTCTTTCACCTGGTTTCTTTGAGGCAATTGTTTCCCCCTAGAGTTATGAGGGCCTGGGAAAGCTCATGTGCAAAACCAGCATCAGCTTCAGATAGGTTTTAAATTTGCCTGGAAGCTTTGTAGTAAACTTTTGCTTCCGTTCATAGCTCATCGGTTCACCCTAAAATCTGAGAATGATTGTAAGTATAGGGTTATGGTCCGAATCTGCAACCTTTGTGCTCACAGTGGTGATCTAAATGGAGACAAGGAACTAGATATGTAAGGGATAAAATCATAAAAATAAATATGAGGGGGGTCAGTTTTACAGAAGAGTAGACTTTTCAACATAATGTCAATGTGTATCCATAGTGATATACGCCCCCATACCCTTTTATTGCTACTGTTTGAAAGTGCAGTTAAGTGATATGATTTGCTTACATGCTCACATACATGCACAACTATGTCCAAGTGGAGACAACCTGCTAGGGCCATAAAAAGAACCATAAAATAGTATAGCTAAAACATCCTTCCAGCCAGCAGCCGACCATAAAACCAGCAATACATAGAATGTTTCACTTAAAATCCTGGGGTCTAGAGAATGTTTAGCCTGGCTTCTCAAGTACAATAAAATAGACACTGTGAGCTTCAGTGCCCCCAATAAAAAGCCCCACATCTGGTTGCATCATCTATATCAGGGGTAGTCAAACTGCGGCCCTCCAGATGTCCATGGACTACAATTCCCAGTAGCCCCTGCCAGCATTCGCTGGCAGGGGCTCCTGGGAATTGTAGTCCATAGACATCTGGAGGGCCGCAGTTTGACTACCCCTGATCTATATAAACAGGGTGTAGAGATTAGGATTGGCTAGTACAGAAGAAGGCTGTCCTGCCTTGGATCCTAGCTGTTTATGGGTTGATGTGAAACTCATCCAGAAATAGGTATTTGGCTTACAAGGAGCTAGCTCTCAGTCTAGTCTGTTCTTGGCTGACTTACTGAGACTGGATGCCCAGGTGACAGCGGACCCACAGAGTACATGTTCTCAGCTTAGGTTGATTGGCCAGCTGCAGCTTTTTCTGGGCTGAGGATGACATGCCCACATTCGGTGGGACCACAAATGAATGGGTTTTTAAATCCTGTTTGCCTCCTGCTTTATTTCAAGGCACAAAGATAACACTATAAGGAACTAGCGGGCTGTGTTAGGTGGGCCAGCTTGGTTGTTTGTATTGTTGCCTGTCATGAGGTTCCTGTGGATCTTTCCAGGCTGAGTGCACCAAAGCTGCTATTTGCCTTGAAACAAAGCTAAGGCTTCAGCTGGGATGACGTTGATCCTGAACAGGTCTCTGGTTTCAAACATGCTTCCTATAATTGGATTATTTCCTGTTTGCAAAGGATACGGCAAGAGGCCACCATCTAGAGAGATGAATGTGTATAAAAAGAATTTATACCTCCTGGGTATTCCTCCCAAGTGTTTTGAATTACTGGCAGGACCACAGGAGAAAAAGTGGGATGACTTTGTAAACAAATATAGACTTCCTCAATGAGTGACAACTAACATGGGCTTAGTTGTACCTATAAGCTCCCATGGAGCAGAAGTCATAGAGCTGATATGCAGGGTTAATGAAAAACAACAGGCATTTGTGTTGCCTTGCAAAACTTTATTATTGCATGCTGAGACCTGTATGTCTAGGAGACTTCTGATAATAATTTCATTTTGTGTAGGATGGTAGAAAAAATGTTTTGCAATTTTTATTTATCTGATCAACTTTGCTGAGAAATAGTTTTAGTCCCAGGTAGGAAGTGGGCTACTGAGAGAGAATGTTTATGTTGTAAATCCCAGTTCAGATGTCAGTTCTGGCTCATTCGACACCCTAACAGATGTGAGATTTACATTGTGGCCTGATGTAGAAGTGAACCCCAAGTGTATCTGACTTTTTGTATAAAAGCTGTAAGTCATATGTGTACATGAACTGGCTATGTTTGCAAGCCAAAGGGTGGATGAATCCTTCCAGTAAGGTCTAAGTCCCCTGTTCCCCAAGTTCCATATGTGGTTGTGGTGTGATCTTACCTTACATGCGATCTATAGACTGTAGCCTACCGGCTTAAGCTAGTGTGTATGTCAAAGTAAACCTAGTTTTAGGGGACTTCTGCATGGTTTCCAGATGTTAGCAGCTGCTGAATAGGGGTAAGAATCCCAGTCAGGACCATGAATCAGAGAAGGAAATTAATTTCTGCTCCAGTGCTGTTTTCCTGATCTTAATTGGAACCTAGGAATAATGCTACAAATACAAGTATCCATGTACTTTATGTACCTTTTTCCCAGGGGAAAACTCTTGGGGGAATTGGGGCAAATAAATGAGTGTTTGGTTTCTCCCCCCCCCCCCCCATTCCCATATCCTGGAGCCACAATCCAGATCATGCCTCCCCAGCTCCTGTTATGCATTTTTAATAGCAGGTCAGTTTTACAGAAGAGTAGACTTTCCAACATAATGCCAATGTATATCCATAGTGATATATGCCCTATCCCATTTATTGCTAGTATATTCTAAAGTGCAATTAAGTGCCTTAATGTGATTATTATGTTTGCTTACACGCTCACATACATGCACAACTGGGACCAAGTGCAGAATTTATATGAAACTGAAGCAGAGTGAGTGTGTATGAATGAGAGAGAGAAAGAGGCTTTTGAGTAGTAGTTAGGCTATTACAATTGAGCTGTTGCCAAAGTGAGCTACAGAATGCAATAAACTTCTGTCCAGAGGATGAATGATTTGAAAGCAATAATAATAAAATAAAGAGCAGCAGAGGGCTGAAATTGTTCTTGCTTTTCTACAGTTGCCACAAGCACTGCTAGACTTTTCTGGGTGTTAGTTATTTTCAGGAACTTGCCAGTGGGATTATAGAATATACTGCATGAGTTGGGGATTATTGGGGGAGCAATTTTCAGAAACCAAACACCACGTTTGATGAATAAGTCAGAATAGTTTGCTTACATTGTAAGTCCCGTTGTTTAGGTTGGAACATGTCTGGAAGGAGGATTTTCAATTTGGCTTTGTGTATATAAATTTGCTCGACTTCAGGTTCATATTGTGGAGAAATCTGCCAAACTTAGTGACAGGGAGGTTGTATTTCAGCATAAATGGGAAATGCAATTTCAGATAGGTGAGTTATTGTATATATTATATGTTCTGTGGGACACATGAGCAAATGTCTCCTAGAACAGGTGTCCCCAGCCCCCGAGCCGGAGACCGGGACCGGTCCGTGGATCAGTCGGTACCAGGGCGTGGCTCCTCCTCATCCTCCTCCCCTGCTGTTGCCTCAGGAGCTGCCCTGCCACTCTGCTGCCGGCTCACCTTTGGTGCTGCCCGGCGGCCGCCTGACTGGGGCTCCCCCTCGGTGTGGTACTGTGCAGCTGCTCCTGGTAGTGCCCCCCAGTGGGCGGCGGGAAGTCAGGGGCACTGGCTGGAAAGCAAGTGGAGCAGAGGTCTCCCCCCCCCCCCCCGGGCCTCAGTAAAATTGTCAAGCGTTGACCGGTCCTTGGTGATAAAAAGGTCGAGGACCACTGCCCTTGAACATACAGTTTGGATCTTGAAAGATTGCTAAAAAAATTGGTCCTTACTGCTTTTAATAGTTCACACTCATGTGTTGCCTAATCAAACAGCGAAGCCCTTTTTTGTTCAGATTTTGCTTAGGATGGTACAAGTTGGAAATGTATCTATCTGATAAATTCCAAATGGACGTTTAACATGAAAATGGGATTGAATCCATTGGAGTCTGTACAGCAGGAAAGAAAAATAAACAAAGGACTGGATTTTGGAAAGCGGTTTGAATAGCAGCAGAAATGAGTTGATATTTTCTTAACCTTGGTTGGTCCCTCTGCAATACTAGCTTATATTTCCAAGCCACACAATTAGGAGCTACTTAGAGAGTGTTCTTTGCCAAGAGTTTATCGGCAGTCCTGCGTGTGACTTGACCCACAGCCCTGAGTCAATATAGATTTTTAAAAGGCAAGTGCTAAGACTGTGGCAGCAATTGGAGATTTTAATTTTCTTAGAAAGTGTTCTGTTGCCTTATGGCCCAAGTTTTAGTGGCTGGGTGAGTTCTAGAGGTAAAGCTAGAGAGCAAACATCTTTTATTGGCTTCTTGGACCTTGTTGTCAGGGGCTGAGGCAAAAAGAAAGACGTTTGGTTGACATACCCAATTCACCCATTGGTCCTTATGGCTGACTGGGGGCACAAATTGTAGCCTGCTGCTCAAAAGACAAGCCCACACTGGTTCTCTAGCTCAGGGGTAGTCAAACTGGTCCTCCAGATGTCCATGGACTACAATTCCCATGACCCCCTGCCAACAAATCTGGAGGACCACAGGTTGACTACACCTGCTCAAGCTGATTCTTGTAACAATTTCTTTCTTGATGTTGCTGCTTCAGTTTGAAGCTTACACAATGTTGGTAATCAGAGTCATGTTTGCTGTACATGCTTCAATATTCAGGCCATGAATTGGCAAAATGTGAACTGGCTCACTGTGGTTTTTGGTGTGTGGAAACCTTGAGCCCCTCCCAGGGGCTGCTTTTATCTCAGGAATTAAAGGTACTTGGCAACATTTGATTGCTTTCTTGGTTGAGTTTTCAAAAATACTGACTTGAGCTTCTCTCTAGAGCCCTATTTCATTTTGAATTCTCAAGAGAGGATTCATTATTCTGGGAAACAGTTCCTTGAGCACATGGAGCTGGAGGTTCCACTTTCTGTGCTGATGTCGCTTGTGTTTATCCAGAGATGAACAGCTTTCTGTAGATAACAAGGAAACACAAGTAGAGCTTTCAGAGGAACAACAACTACAACAACAAAAAACATTTCTGCCCTTTGGCCTACAAAAAGTGACGAAAATAGGTGAGTTTATAAAAGCATTAGAGTACTGGTTGCCAACAAGATGCCTTTGGGAACCATGGCATCCGCTGAAGGATCCCCCCCCTTTATCTGTTTCTTCCTCCAAATAAATAATCAGTTTTGGCTTCCCTCCATCTCATTAGAGACTATCAAAGATGCCCATGCTGGTTTGCCTTGAAATATTGCTGCTATTGCTTTTGATATATGGCTTTTGTTGCTAATCAGAATGCCTTCATCCTGCATAGCTGGAAGTCCTGATACTCGGTGTGTTTTTAAATTTCCTCCTCCTCTTGTGTAACCTCGCAATAGATGGACTCCTTTTTATAATAGAAATTTTATGAATTATTTCTACCTCTTGTTTTAAAGGTTCCTATGGGAATATTTTGGGCTCCTCAGATCTTATCTAGCTCTGGTAGTCAGCCAGAACTTGTGGTTTCTGCTAAAACAGATTACTCAGATTCAGAATACTTTGTCATCTTGCCCAGGAGCTTCAGAGGCACTGAGGATATTGCAAGAAATCTCATATTTACCAGCAGGACTGTAGTCAGAAGTTTTTTGTTGGGAGGGCAAATTTTTGGTGAAGGGGCAGTGGAGGCACCAAAAGTTACAGCAGCTTCAAGAACTCTGTATGTGTTTGGGAATGCATTTTTACAGGAGAATAGCACATACAATTAAAAAAATGCTTCACAGATTGAATACAGAGGGAAGGGAGAATCAATGGAAACTACCTCTTCCTCCAATTCTTATGAAAAGAGAAATGGCTTTCCTTTAATGCTGTGGTCTCCAACTTTATAAATGACTCTTTAGCATTCGGATTTTAATCTAGTGCTCCAATACTGGGTTTCCCAGTAACTAGAAAAAACAGAGCTCAGTTTTCTCTTCTGCCTAACAGCAGCTTGATCTGAAGAAATCTGCAGGTGATGCTTCAGGTAGCATGGGAAGACGCTTGAAGCTGTATTGCCCTTAAATTCCTAAACATCAAGTTGCTGTTACACAGAAGCAGGACAAAGATCTATTTGTATGCACCTCTGGGAAAACTCCTGAAGAGGAAATGCAATGAGACTGCCCAGTGTTACCTAGTATATTTGACACCTGGATCATATTAACACCTCCTCCTTAATGGCTCGGTCCCTGTGCATGCAGGGATGCATGCAGGAATCTAAGCATACTATAACATATGCTAGATGTCCATGATTTTGATGACTACTAGCTTTGCATCTCAATCCTAAAAAACGGACATAATTAGAGTTAGCAACTTTTAAATTGCACCTCTGCCACTTTAATATCAGTTAGGCCTGCAGCAAATAGCAGGTGATGTTATTTAAAGTAATACAATTAAAAACTTCCAGTGTCCCTTTTCATTTGTTAATCCTCTGTGAAAGGGACAGGGCATTATTTTTTCCTGCTCAGCCAGCCACCTCAGAAATAATCAAGGCAAACAAAAGCACTCTGAACGCCTATTGACTACAGGGAAGGAGTCACTTGCTTATTAAATTTAATAGGATGTTAGTGTGCTTGACTTTGGGGGCTGGGTCAGTCTCACTGAGGCTGTAATCTGTTTCCTGGGAGTAAGCTCCATTGAATGAAATGGGACTTGTCTCCAAGTAGACCTCAAGTATGCATATCCTCTATTTACCTGCATTTTAGTAAACCTCACAGGATGGTTTGTCTTTATGTCTCAAAAGAAAGGCAATTCCTGTTCTTTAAAATTTACAAGGTAATTCGGATATAAAGAGAGATAAAATAAACTGAGATCAACCATTGACATTCCATAATCCTGCTAGGCTGTGCTCAGAACTCCTTCTCCCAAGACCAGGAGGCAAGGCACTCAGTGCTTTCTGGAATGCCCCTTTTGAACCTCAGCCTGACAGAATGCTGCTCCCAAGATGAGCTAAGAAAATGGTGGAATGGCAGTAGGTTGCCCTTCTTCTAGCTGTGAAATCTTCATGCAGCAGCAGCTGGAAGGTTAAGCACAGCGAATGAATGTTTCCAAATAGGAGAGCTTGGTGTGTGGGAGGCAGCACCCAGGGCAGGCTGGTCTTGTGGGGCACAAACATCTTGAACAGCGCATGAGAGTGGCTGGCTCATTTGCTCATGCAAGGGCCTTGGCTCAGTGGCATTCTGTTTGAGTTCCTCTGTGGCTGGCCAGGCAGCCAGCATGCACCTGTCTTGTTTTCCCACGGCCATTGCCTTTACCAGTGACAGGTACTCCTGGAGCCTGACCCTTCTAATTATTTCCATTGACCCTTGCTATGACTGGTGGGGTGAACTCTTCCAAGGCTGTTTGATGGGGCAGGACACATTTAGGGTGAGATGTTGCCCTTGTCAGCCCCCCTATGGGCTTGTTCACCAAAGGCAAAGGCACGTGTGGTATCCTGTTTGTTCCTTCCAAGCTTTGAAAATATAATGTATGCAATGGAAAGAAAGATGCTAGGGTGATCCCCCACTTATTTTCAACTGCCTCTGTTGAAATATTCTGCTTCTCATTAAACGCTCATAGTAATGAACTTTATCACAGTCATTTATTTAAAAAGAACTAAATCGGAAGATGATGAGAGTCTTCCAATTGGAATTAATGTTCATTCTCCTTCCTCAAATTATTGACTGCTTTTATAGAAGGAGCAGAGACCATTTTACTGACCCTGGAGAGGAGAAACTACCTCATTGAGGTGATAAGAGTTTCAGTTGAAGAGTTCAACTGGAATGGAGGGAAAGCTTTGTGTAATTACTTGTGAGTTCCTGTTTCCAGTGATAACTTTGTATGAACTCAATTGCCTTTCAAGAGGTACCAAGAAATTGGTCCATGACTGGAATGTAGAAAAGTGGAGAATGGGTTTTTTTTGTTTTTGAAGTCAGAGGCACTGAGAGTAACTTTTCTTTTTAATCCTGCTAGTTTCCATCTGAGAAAAGCTTGGGCCCAGCTGCAAGAGATGCTGACCTAGTTCACTGCAGCAAGAAGGTGCTAATAGGATTTGTTTCAGTTGACAAAAAATGTTGGCACTGCCCACATTCCAGAGACAAAAGCTGAGTGGCTTGGTAAAGATCCCATTCATGCATTCATGATGATCACAGTTTAACAAAGGAGGTGTTGAAATAATGATCAAGACAGAAAATGTGAAGTATCTTCTATACTTCAATGTTGTCGTTTTTTTTAGTATTCCTAAAATCGGCTTAGTATTCTACTAGGTAGGCCTTATAATCTCTTAGAAGAGGGCACTAGACTATGGTGGAAAGGAAGCTGGCAAGTGAAGGCACCCTGGGCCATCTGGAGCACAAGGTGCCTGACTTAATCTGTGCGTCACACAGAAGAAAGGGGCTGGTAGGGCCGTAGTCCTGCGAGGCTTATATGGGGCTACGCATTGGAACCTGGACTCTTCTCCCCTTTGGATTGACGTGGGAGCTATGCACCCTAATTCTGGGCTGTTCTGATTTCGTTTCTGTTCCTGTATGGCTCTTAGCACAGTTGTTAAGGGATTCAATCTTTTGTGATCTGCCAAGTTTTATTTGCTTTGTCACAGTGGCTTTGCGTATGGGACGGATGCTTTTGGAGGGAGTCTGAGTACCGGACTCCCCGTCATGGGGCTCTCCTTAGGAGGCTGCGTGGATGACGAGTTGAGGCAGCACCCCAGGCAGGGGGAGCCTGCCCGACTTGCATTTTTAGGTGGCAAGGGGGAACCACAGAGATGCCTGTGGGGTTTCTCCAACTGCCTTTCACCCCTTTGGGGGTGCCAAAATGCAGGGAGGATGAGGCTTCATACAATTTGAGTCGTTCTGCAGCTCTAGTTTGCACTGCTGGAATCCGGTGTTCTTGCGGTCCACTGACTGCAAGATGGTGGAATCTGCCCATGCTGCATCAATGCTCCTTGCTGGGGTTTTTAATAATGCTGTGGCCTAACTCGGTGGTCCCCAACCACTGGTTGACGGCCTGGTGCCGGGCTGCGGCCCTGGCACCAGGCTGCGGCTCCCTGCCTCTGCAGGGCTGCGCCGGGCTGCGCATGCGCATTTGCGCCAGGCATGCGCGGCCGGGCGATCGTCCTCCCTGCCGCCGCCGGTCCGCAACCTGAAAAAGGTTGCGGACCACTGGCCTAACTTACTGCCCAAAAAAATATGCTGGAAGTCAAGTGCAGCAAGTGAGTGTTTCCAGCTTGGGAGAGCTTGGTGTCTGTGGCAGCACCCAGGGGAGGCTGGTCTTGAGGCATGAAAACACCTTGACAGAGCATCCGAGTGGCTGGCTTGTTTGCTCATGCAAGTGGCTTGGCTCAGCTTAGGCCTCCTGTCATGCAATAGCAAGCACATCAGGTGCTAGCATTTTGATGTATCTCTCTCTTGCAGTTCTCAAGGAAGATTCCTTGGCTAGGGTTTATGGATGAGGAAATTAGAATAAGGGAATAATTCTCGGTCCTGCACCATCTGCTTCTAAAGTGCCTGAAAAGAACTGGAAATTGGAGGAGTGCAGCACGTATTCGATTGATTCATCCTCTGTTTCCCTCCCTTCCCCTCCCAACAGATTCTTGGGTATTTGTGTCTGAAGTCTCTGTGGGAGTTGTGTGAACACTACTACTTTGCTGAAAGGAAACTGGAGAAGGCAGGAGGTTGTGAAAGGTTTCATCTGATCCTGGTTGCTAGAGAAACCCCGTCTTTTGTCTGTTCATGCCAGGAACAGCTGCCTTTTTCTGAGCTTGCCCATTCTTAAGTGTGTGTAGGGCAACCTGAAATAAATCACACACCCCTCCTAATTTCAGTTCTGCCCTGGAAAATAGTTGTGAAATCTGTGTGTATAGAGGCTTGATTTAAAAGCTTTTACTTATGAAAAGGGCTTACAAGAACTCATGAAAAGAATAAAAAGACAAAATGGAGCTGGTCAAAGAAGCTTCATATTTTTAGGTCCTTTGTATGGAGCAGTCTCTTTTTGGGGTGGGGGAAGACACAAGCGACATTTAGACAGTGTTCTGTATGTTGCTTTACCCTCTCTCTGAGTCTGCTGACAAAAAATATGGCTTAGGACATCTCTACTTATTTAACTACATACCTATTTTACTGAAAGGACAACAGCATGTTGAAAATTACCTTCCATTTTATCTGTTATTTACCAGATGTGTATACTTATCCTTTCAAATTGGTTTGCAGCAAATGCTTACAAGAATAGTAAAAAAAATCTGTATATTTATATTTTGCCTGTATATTTCTTCTGAATTTTCTTTTGTTTGAAGTGTATCCTCTTTCTGCTAGTCTTTTCTAGGGATCTCTGCTTTTGGTTGGTCATCCTTCCTCTTTTAAAATCTTCCATGAGAATTGTATAGTGGCACATTGGCACGGTTGCCATGGTATCTCCCTCTTCCCATATTTTGTTGTGGTTGTATTTCCTGGGAAATAGTTGAATTCCTTGCAAGCTTTAAGTTCTTGAAGCCAGCAAAAGATGACAAGGGGTGCACTTCAAGATACTCACCACCATATTACTGTAGGAGACAGGCACTGTGTTAGACATGTGATAAGCATTTCCGGAGACAAGCCTTTTTCGGAATTTTTAAGTAGGTTAGTGGCGTCACAAAACAGTTGCCAAAAATGCCATTACTGGTTATATTGGGGGTATTCCCAATAGAACTATGAGATCAACCATTACATCACATGCTGGTAAGAAGCCAGAATAACCATTACATGCCATTAGAAAGGTCCTGCAACACAAGACAGGCAGTGGTGTATAGAGGACCTTGGGGCCACCTTGTACAAGATAAACTCACCGTTCAAATGAAAATGATGGTTTTATATAGAGTAATTCTGTGCAGTGTGATACCCATTTCTGAAATTCTGTAGGTCTCTCTTTCCAGAAGCAGGCTGTATACCACATGGCATAAAATGACTCTGTGTAAAACTCCTTATCATTTTCATTTGAAGGATGAGTTAATTACCAGATTCATTACCAATTCATTACCAAAACTGTTCAAACATTGAAGAAGAAAGCATCAGTATTAAGTCAGTCAACCCAAACCATTAATATTTATTTATTTATTTTCAATTTATTTCCCGCCACTCCCTAAGCAGCTCGTGGTGGGTCACAATGTCTTTAAAAACCCATTAAAATTCTCATTAAAAGACTTAAAAACCATCACAACATGGCGGCAGCAAAAAAGATCCCCTTCCTACCCCCATTGCTAAGGGGGGGGTATAGAATACATTGATGAGCTTTAGCTTAATTTTTTGCCTCTTTTTCAGTCATTCCTAAAATACTATATTAAATCAAAATTATATAAAAAATGGACCACTATCGCAGACTCATGAAAATTCGTTCTGTGACTTGCTTATGTTGCCGAAGCCTCAGTGGCTAGGTCCAATTTCTGTTCTCTATAATTATCCCTACCCACTACTTCCCTAGTTAAGTATCTGGAAGTTTATTCTTACTTACAAACTGTATTTTAGGAAACATGATGATGGGTGTTAGACTGCCCTTCAGCATCTGGACTGTCTGGCAGATTTAGGGCTAGAGAGGCATTGTTTGGTGCTTATTTGTCTGACAGAATCCAGAAGGTGGAATGACGGACACTGCCACACTGGAACAAACTGGTGGGTTGCTACAGTGTTCTATCTTGTCCCTCACGTTTCAAGCCACTGAAAGACATTGTGACGTGACTGATTAGGCTGTTGTTTGCGGGTATAAATCTCACTTTTGCACAGAATCGGGCCCAGTCCGGGACAGTCCCAGGCCTGGCCCGGCTCAGGCCTTCAGCTTTTTTGCTGTGGGATCCCAAGGTGTGTATGTCAGGGCTGGGCGATGCATAAGGGGGAAAACTCAGGCCATCTCCAGTTGGGCATTGCTCTCTCCTCCCCTGGGGGTCACTTCTGTCACCTAACCTCACAATTTTTTTAAAAAAAGTCTGATTGCATTACAGTGTGATTCCAAAGTAACAAAAGAGCAGACCCACCCACCTACCACCACATTTCGTCGGCAGCTTTCCTTCTTGGTATTTTTTGACAGTCTACTTGTGTGTGTGTGTACGGCATGATAAAACAGTGCAAGTTTTTTAATCACCTTGTTTGTGTTGTAAAGGTTTTGCGTTCCAACGTAATTGTGGTAACAAAAAATTATTTCGGACTTCAAATGAAACAAAGTGATGCTGGAAGATGATTGGGGAGTTTTGGCCACGTGACTGTGATTGGCAAATAAAATAAATGGCTGGAAGATTGGATTTCCTGTCCTGTCCTTTCCTGTGTGTACACAAATCCTGGGGGCAAACAAAGGAGATAGTGGGACAAGGGTTCCCCATGCAGTCATCAGAAAAGATCAGGAGATCTGGCCCACAGCAAAAAAACTAGGGGCAGTGCGGCATAACGCCTGAGTGAGTCCTCCGTGTGGTAGACATCTGTGTGTGGATTTTGTATGAATTGACACTGAAGAAAGAGATAATTTGGTGTCATCAGAACACCAAGGTAGAATTTGTGTGGAGTTGGAAATGGGCTGCTGAGAGCTTTGATTTAAAAATGTTGGCTGAAACCTGGTACACTGAAACTCAGTCCATGTAAAACTGAGGTGTTGATAGGAGTTTCTAGATGGGGTTACATTCTCTGTGTGAAGAACTGAGTTCACAGCTGGGAATAATCATATATCTTGTTCTGTTTTTTAATTTTCTGATGGTGACTGGGGCCATTTTCCAACTTCCGATAATACCAGCTGTGACTGTCCCTAGAGCCTGCAGATTTATGCACTGTAATGTATGTTTGGTAACAAACCACTTTAGATTGCTACAGTATACCTCAGCTTTTTTAACCAGGGAGCTTCTTGATGGACCTGGAAGGGTTCCCTGAATGGGTGGGAGTTAATTAATTTTAAAATATTTTTTAAAAATTTGTCAAACACTGATTGGGTGATATGACCGTATATGGTCATGTCAACCCACCCTCCTCTCAAAAATGGCCAATGATGGGCTTGGAGGGGGTGGGAAGGGGAAGTGCCCCAGGTTGGACGTGTTCACAGTTGTGCTTCCATACCATATTCTGCATGATTGTGCCACTTCTGGGGTTTCTCGAAGCTTGAATATTTCAGGGGGCCCTGAATGGTAAAGAAGTTGAGAAAGGCTGGTATATCTTGTTTCGGACTGTGTCTGTAACAAAATCCATAGATCTGATGGAAAATGTCCATTTATCAGTTAATAGTCCCCTCCTTTCAGCCTGCCAAAAATTCCATCGTGTACCCATTAAAGGTGATTTCATGGGCATACAACAAAATTTCTTGGCAGCCTTAAAGGAACTATTAACTGATAAATGGACATTTTCCATCAGATCCATTGATTTTGTCACCTTAAAAATGAATTCTCATAATTTATTATATTTTACTGGCTGCTTTATGTATGTTATATTTTATAATTATATGTGTGTCAAAATTAGACCTTTGAGGAAGACCCAGTCAGGGTCAAAACGTGTCAGGTTTAAGACCTAAGATTGTATAGTGCACATGATCATTTTTGCAAAACAGCCTACGGGCTTTGTGTGTATTTTTACCTTAACTTAAAAAAAACATTGCACACAAAAATGTTCACATATTTTTGTAATACGATGTCTAGCTTACACAGACATTCAACCTTTTAGGTCTAAACTATTTCCAGTTAGGTTTTTTTGTTTTCTGTCCTCTGTAACGTTTCTCCCCTCCTTTGTTTGATGTTTTTAGTACACCTGAGTGCTCATTCTTCATACTGAAAAATAACTCCTCTTTTTGACTCATTCAATCTCATTATAAGATTCCAATCTCATTATAAGATATTCCACCCCCACCATCATCCTTTGGCTGGTATGAGGCTCTGTTCACTCCTGATGGCCACCCTCTCTTCTGCATTGAAGCCCTGCAAGTCCTCAGAAGGTCTTCAGAAAGTGCTGCCACTTACTTCCTTTTCCTCTATTCGTTGCAGAACAGGGTCAACCCACTATTATCTGTTTCCGGGGCCCTCTTTAAATAGAGAGTAGGAAGTCCTGTCTCCTGCTCCAGTGACTCCAGAGTTTCACAGGACGCTGGCAAAAAATCCATTTTATTCTGGCATACATTCCTGGCCCTTGCTTAGACAGCTCATTGCAACACTAGCAGCCTGCTGGCTTACCCTGTCCCAGGCTATCTGCAAGCTAATGGCCATCCTGCCTTCCAAGGCACAGTCCTGCTTCCCTCAGGCCAGCTCTTGCCAAGGCTGCCTGCCCTGGAGGCATCTGGTGGGTGTCATCTGAAGGGAGTCATGTTCTGAGTTCTAGCCAGAGTGGTGGCAGTTCTGGATTTGTCAGGCAATTGGATGAGCTTGGGTTGGGTGTTACCTCCAGACAGATCGGAAATGGCACAACCGTAACAAATTACACTGTTGTATCCAGCGCAACTTCTCATATCTACTTATGACTTGTAGTTAATTCATGAGAGGCCTTCCTTTGGCTGTTGAAGTTGGGTTGTTATGATTCAGAGCTTATGCTGTGAAGACAAATGCTCTTGATTTTGAGTAAGCTTATCAAGTAATAGCCCTTTTGTCTGAATAATTACTTCCTCAGCTTGGTTGTGTGAGTTGAGTGAATAAAAATCAGGTGTTTTATATCTTGATCTAATTTTTTTTTGCAATAAATTAGTTTCAGTATGGGCTATTTTCAAATAAATTTTGGTTGATTTATAAAGGGACACAAGCAATGCAAACCAGGGGTAGTCAAACTGCGGCCCTCCAGATGTCCGTGCACTACAATTCCCAGGAGCCCCTGCCAGCATTCGCTGGCAGGGGCTCCTGGGAATTGTAGTCCACGGACATCTGGAGGGCCGCAGTTTGACTACCCCTGATCCAAACTCTAGTCAACTCCCTGTTATTCCTCACTGGATCCCACTGTACTTAGCTTCTCTAGCCAACTCTGTATCAGGCTGCTCATAAAATATTGCTTCAAGGGGGCTCTGTCTTTGTATGCTCTGTGGGTTAGCCCCAAAAGTGATATGTTTGACCATATTTTTCAGTTATAATATTAAATATTCTCAATATAGTTCCTTCTAGATCTTTATCTGCTGGGTCCTCTAGACCAGTGGTCCCCAACCTTCTTCATGCTGCAGACCAGTGGCGGCGGGGAGGGCGATTGCCTGGCCACGCATGCCATGCATGTGCGGCTGGGGCCCGCATGCATGGCACTCCCACGCATGTGCATTTGCGCCCGGTGCGGCCCTGCGGAGAGAAGGAGCCGTGGCCCAGTGCCCTAGTGAGTTCTTGGCTTGCTCCATGTGGGATGCATACTCTGACTGGGGAGTCTCTAGATCTCTTGAGGCAGCAGTCCCCAACCCCCGGTTCGGAGACAAGTACCGGGCTGCGGCTCCTCCTCCTCCCCGGATGCTGCATCAGGGGCTGCCCTGACACTCTGCCGCTGGCTCACCTTTGGTGCTCTCCGGTGGTCGCCATGGCTGGTGCTTCCCCTCGGTGTGGCACTGCTCAGCCGGCAACAGCCCCAGAAGGCGGTGGGAAGTCAGGGGTGCCGGCGGGAAAGCAAGTGGAGCAGGGGCTCAGGCGGCGGTGTCCCTCGTCAAAAGACTACCCCCCCGCAGGCCTCAGTAAAATTGTCAAGCGTTGACCGGTCCCCGGTGATAAAAAGGTTGGGGACCACTGTCTTGAGGGATCTTTTTATGGGCCTTTCTGTTTACCATCTCTCTTCCCCTCATTTCACTCTCCATCCCCCTCTCTCTCCTTGAATATTTTTATTGTCAAATATAATATAACTTTTTAATGTCAAATATAATATGAATGTACAACCAGGCCCTATATACATAGGGAACTTGTCATGATAGCATCTTGCATTAAGCCAGCTTGCCAAAAGGTCTTATTTGGTAACATTTCTTTTAAGGTAAATTTGTGGTTTCCTTTTGTAGATACAGAAATACTACACTAAGACTCATCTTTGCCAAAATAAGAGGTTGCAGAAAAATCTGCTTTTTCACTATGGTGCGACACACTATTCCAGCCATATTTTCTTCCACAAAATTATTGAAGTTGCTGCAGACTTGACTTCTTTTGCAGAGAGAACATCTGAGCTAAAGAATGACTAGTGTGCAGGGTGATCAAATATTGGGTGAATGTGGGGCTGAGGAGGAAGAAAAGGGGGATGGGCAGTTGGAGCAGGAGGGGGAATTGCAGCAGTCCCATGCCTCATGCATTTCCTGTTTCAAATGCAATAGACCGAGCATTGAATCAGTAAGAAGTGAACTTTGTGTTGTTGTTTAAAAAAAACTTTTCACTTGTTTAGAAACAAGGGATGAGTTTTTCAAAAACAACAAAAAATGATGAAAGCTGTAGAATCTAATATAAAATATCTAAGATATACTGTAGATTGTCACCAATAAGCTTCCCATTTCCTGTATATTTTTTGGTTGACAATTTTTTATTAAGCATGGTTTTTGTTGAAGCCATCTGGCATGTCTAATTATTATTGAATCTGTTTTATTTTTTTAGCGCTCTCATAGATTTTTATAAGCATGTACCTTTGTGAAAATTAGATGTATATTTTCCTCCCTTCAATGACCCATCTTTCTCTGGTGGAGTCTGAATCTTTTGCATTAGACTCTCGTTTTGTTTTCTGCTTCAACCCTGTTTACCATTTTTTTAAATGCTTCTGTGATTCTAGGGGGCACATTTTTTTAAAGTAACACTTTAGGGGGGGTCACAGGTTATATTCATTTATTTGTATGTCTGTTCACAGCCCAGTCCCTTTTGGATACCAATTAGTGAGCTGTTTACGTGTCTGGTGAAGATGACCTTTGTCTCTTCATAACTCAGATGGAGCTGGTCTGGGTGAATTTCCAGAATGAACTTTGAAAATGCCAAAGTGGCACATCATTAGTATGGTGCCCTCTGCATTGCTGGAGAACTGAAGGATTGTCTGTTGATTAGATGGCAAAATTATGCCTGCCTGTTTGTGCGCTTGGCAAAGAAAAGCTGCTGCTCTGTCTGCGTTGCCCAGTCTTCAACCAACGTGGGGGTGGGGAGAGGGGAGGGGAAACGGGCAAGGTGATGGCTGCCTCCATCTGACCTTTCTCCTCCCTCACAGAGCACTCACTGTGTAAGAGGAAAGGCACTGTAAAGCTAACACATGGCAATGTTGTCTGTGAAATGTCCCTTTTGGTTCTTAATTTTTAATAGGGAAAACTACCAATGCTAGAGCAGTTGCCAGAAGATGGTGTGACACAAAACACTTTCTTGAGGAAGGTGTAGCAGTGAAATGTTTGAATTGTTTCCACTTCAAGATAAATGTGATACTGGTTCTTAACAGTGGTCTTTCTTTTTGTGTGGGAACAATTCCTGAGGTGTTAGATGAGAGCTAGAGCAGACAGAAAGTGTGTAATTAAAATGTTCTAATGACATCCCCCCTCTGCCAATCACGGAAGGGTCCTTCCATGACCCACACTCCTGTTTTAACGTTAAGGCTAGAGTCAGGCTTCTTTTGTTGTGACAAATTCATTCTTTTCAAATATCTGTTGCGCTGTTAGTAAGACTCTTTCTGCTTTCAGTGTGGTTCAGTAGTTGTAATGGGTCCCTGAAAATAATTGAGACTTTGTAGGAGTCTTATGCACACCTAGTTTGCAATTCCCACTAGTTCACGTGCTGTTCTCTTGGTGGCTGAACTTACAAGTTATTTACTCTTTAAATCATACTATTGAAAACTGTGTATGTTATACTATGGTCCTTTCCTTAACCAAATAATTAAGAAACACTTTTACAAAGGAACAACTTGATGGAATTCTCAGGAGCACTAAGTCCTTGTATTGTCTTCTGGTTGCCTTTTGTCTGACCTACATGCTCAGGGCAGGTAATATTGAAGTGAAGTATTTTGAGTGGTTTGTAAAGTGAAGTGCAAGTATAATCCTCCCCCCTAATTTTTTTAGTACATATTCTGCTGTTCTCATGCTGTTGGGTAGGACACTTAAAGCATTTCAGTTTCTTCAAGAACCTGTAAAGGGTATAACCATTCCTTTGTATGGTGTTATCAAGGGGCAATCAAGGCCAATAGACCAGTCATGTCCAGTCATGTCCAGGTCCAATAGACCAGTCATGTCCAAGTAATATAGGATGTAAATTAAGTAAAGACCTGCTAACTTTTACGCTACACAGCTGTACTCAGGTTTGTATAGCATCATCAAACAACTTAAAAATGAGATAAAAACGATGCATTGTGAGATGGAAGCTTTAGCATAAGACTTTGTCCAGATTGATTAAAGTAAGCAAATGCCATGGCAAAACTTCGTGGGAGTCCTCGCTGCGATTTTCAGTCTATCTTGTACAGTAGCGATCCCCAACCTGTGGGCCGTGGACCACATGTGGTCCGTCGACTAATTGGAGGTGGGCCACGAAGAACGCTTTCCCCCCCCACCCCCTGGCCCTTTACAACACACTTCGGGTGTCATTGTCTCCCATCACTCCTAGATGGGACTATGTCGTTGCAGAGAAATAAACTCAGGGTTCCCATTGATTTGCCATTGTCATGAGTTAAAATGTCCATGAAAATAAAATGTTCCTTATGTTCATTGTTGTGGTGTGTCTGTATCTTATTTTGAAGGGATGTTTAAACATTACCATAGCGATCAGAGAGCGTTAGGGCAGTGGTTGAGAGTAGAGGAGTAAACTACACCCCCCACACACCGGGCCTCAGTAAAATTGTCAAGTGTTGAGTGGTCCCCGGTGATAAAAAGGTTGGGGACCACTGTTGTACAGTATTTCCCACCACTTTCCTCCCATACAATATATTGAAGGGCTGGCTAATGCAATATGGATGCTATGTGAAACTACTTCACATTACCTTGTAAGCCATTGTTTGTCTGGTACATCCCGCATTCTTATCCATATTGCTGCAAGCTTCCCGAACAAGAGGTGTGTTGAGAGAGGCTGTTCATGCATGGTGAACTGCTACTCTTCATGGTAGCCATGAGAAGGTAAGCCAGCCCAAGGAATGGCTGTGTATCACTCAAAAAGCAATTCAGGAAACAGGATGGTTCCTACCAAACAGCTCCTTCATGATTCTTTTCATGTTATTTTGTTGGTCATAAAGTACCATCATTATAGATTGCTAAGCCCAGGGGATTGGCTGAAATGGCTAAGTTTACAGAATATGTCTGATTTAGAGATCGTCCAAGGTACACAATGTTTACAGAAACAATGGTTTCCTTTTCTTGTATCTGGTATCATCAATATATAACTTGCATAACTTGTGACTGTTACATCCCTTCTGCTTTATTAAAAAAATTAAAACCCTGCATATGCCAAGAGTGGTCGGTACTCTCTTGTGCTCCGTGCTTAAACTAAGGAAAAGTGTTATGGATGCAGAGAACAGCAGCCAAAGCACATGTGAAGAAGCTGCTGTAGCATGTGATTTTTAAGCAATAAAATAACTTTCTCCCCCCTAAAAAAAAATTACCTTGTCCTCCCCCCAATTGCTTTACTATATCACAATGAGAGATGCTACATAAGCTTGTTAATAATATCCCAGTAGAACCTGGAGGCACATTTGCTGCTTTTGGTTACTATTCTAACAGTGCCTGCTCATGCAGAAGAAAATGGAGTTAGGTGATGGTTAGACCAGCACATTGTGCAGACCTGCCATGCTGTTAGATTTAATGACTGGTTGGTTTTGCTTCTCCCTGTTTCCAAGCCATTTAACTCAGTGGTCCCCAACCTTTATTAGGCTGGGGACCGGCAGGGCATCGGGTCGCGCCCGCAGGGACCGCGCCCGCGCGGGCCACGCCCATGCTTCGGGCCGCGCCCGCGAGCCGCGCCCGGCCGCGCCCGCGGATCGGGCCGCACCCGCGAGCCGCGCCCGGCCGCGCCCGCGGATCGGGCCGCGCCCGCGAGCCGCGCCCGGCCGCGCCCGCGGGCCGCACCCACGAGCCGCGCCCGGCCGCGCCCGCGGGCCCCACCCACGGATCGGGCCGCACCGGCGGGCCGCGCCCGCGGATCGGGCCGAGCGGGCGCGGCCTGCACGGGCGCGGCCCGGCCCTGATTCCCTCTTCCCGCCCTCCCGCAGTAAGTAGCTTCCCGGGCCGCAAGCTTGCGGCCTGGGAAGTTTTTTACTGCGGGGGGGGGGCGGGGAGAGGGAGCTGCGGCCCGGCGCCATGGCCTTTGCGGCCCGGCGCCGGGCCGCGGCCCGCAGGTTGGGGACCACTGATTTAACTGGATTATATGATCAAATAGTTCCCAAATACAATGGCTGTTTTAGCAGGTGACTTCAGTGCCTGAATTGATAGTGATAATGAAGCCTTGCTAGCTACTTGGTACAAACATACAACAATTCAATCCAGGATGAAAAAAGAAAAGTACAAGGGCTGGAGCCTTTTTATGAGCCTTTTTATTACATCAGTTAGCAACAATGGTTTATCAAGTTTTTGGGAAGTTGTTTCTATGGCCATGAATCTGGTTCCAGATGGATGACATATCTTAAAGAACTGTTTTGCTCTTGTTCTTCCAATAATATTCAGGTAGAGGACAGAATGCAAGATGACCCCCCCCTCCAATTGGGTTCCTGTTCTGTAGAAAGATATATGCAGTAAGGTTGGTCAGATAAGAATCGGCAAGGCCCCTAGCTCAGATAAAGTCCTGATTGAGCTTCTCAGACTAGAGAACCGCCCCCCTCCCAGTTTGGAAGTATTCTATCATTGTCCCAGTTTTTAAAAAGGGCAGTAGGCTTGATCCGGCCAACTATCGCCAATTGGCCTCTTATCATCTGTTGGGAAATTATATTCTTCCCTCTTGCATCAAAGATTAGTGGAATGGATCAAGACCAATAAAATCCCGGGATGAGAACAAATCAGCTTTAAGAAAGGCTTTTCTGCTGTTGATCACTGTTTAAGTCTCTTTCATCTAGCAGAAAAATATATAGATTGTCCTGGTGGGAAGCTTTACATGGCCTTTATGGATCTTAAGGGAACTTTCAATTCAGTCAGCCAAAGCAAACTTTGGGAGAAACTGATGGGAGAAATGGGAGAAACTGATGGTCCTATCAAGTGATAAAAGACTATTATGCTAAAATAATACCCCAGTTTATATATGAGGTCGCTATGTGGGTTTTGCAAAATCTTTTGACCAACCTCAATGTCAGTTTATATGTAGGATAATGGTAGTCCCTTGTTGCATCTCAGATGTATCTCCCAGAGCTGAATTTAGCTAAAAGCCATTGGAACTTGAGCATGGCTCAGTGCTTTCAAGCTAAAACAAAGGATTATTTTTGCTTTGGAAGCGGAAAGTCTGCAGTTCTTTCTTAAACAAGATGCTTAACATTCTCAATGGGTGAGGACAGTGGGTACTAGATTAATGCATCTGGGGCTTATAGCTGAAAACATCTTCTTGCTAAGTGAAAGGCCCTTTCACTTGTCCAGTCACTTAGGTTACTACAGTATAGTCATCTGCTCTGCTCTACTCATTTCTTTGTTATCTTACCTCCTCAAACTCTGCCATTATACAAGACACCTAATGGGCCCCCACTTTCGTAGGGCATTTGCTTTAATTCACCTTAATGCCATCCCATCCGAAGTATTACAGGGGAAATTTTATTGCATTCCATATTTAGATCAGGTATGTTTACCGCTGGAACTACTTATATTCATTCATTCATTCATTCATTCATTCATTCATTCATTCATTCATTCATTCATTCATTCATTCATTCATTCATTCATTCACCTCCCCGAACTCTCAGGGCGGTTCACATAGAATTGATAACTATACAAGAAGCCACTTAATTAACTAAGGGGATAATATTGCCTATCTGAGGCTAGAAAGTTACCTGCTAAACCAAAAAAGGAACAAAACCCAACCTTAACAGGTAGGAACTCAAAAGTTGAGCTGGACAATAAAAATAATGTAAAACTTGTTAATTATTTATTATAGTGCACATTTAAAAACAGAACAAAAACTTTCTATAATGTGTATTCCTATGTTATGTCCCTATGTTACACTCTGAGTACAGAACTTAATGATAGCAAAGAGTGGTGACTTTAGGGGACATAACATAGGAATTGGTTTCCGAAAAGGATAAAATTTACAAATATTGGTTGGAGCTATTATTTACAGATCCCACTCAACCATTCAGCTACACATTATAGAGAGTTTGAGACTCCTTCGGGTAGGGAAAAGCGGCATATAAGAACCAACTCTTTTTCTTCTACTTGATTGCCATATGTTAAATAATATATTATTCAATTAGTCATGGCTCAAGATCATCTGATCATATGAGTTCTGGAAAGGAAAGGATTGCAAGATGGCACAATTATTTTGGTGTCCAAGTCTGCTTGTAACTCTGCTGGTTGGAAAATCACTTTGTTAGTTACATGTCTACTGAATCACTCCTTGCCTCCTTAATATCAAACTTCCAGACTGCTGGAAAAGCAGTCAGATTCAAAGATTTGAAGATACTGAAGACAGTTTTAAAATATGGATTAATTATACATATATCCAAAATTTTTGATGAGTTAATATCAGATTGTGCATCCCTTTGTCTTAAGCATCAAAAGGTAATGGTTTTAGGGTTTACATGATGGCTTTTATGGATTGGTTGTCACTTGAGCTTTATTTTTTTGTTCCTAATTAATCGTTGTTGGGTGTTATGTTTTTTTAACTGCCATCAACTTCATTTTCTATGTCTATGTCAAACACTGAGACAAAAGAAGAGCTGCATCTTATTCATTTACAAAAAAGCCAGACATTCAGCAGAAATAGGTTTCTCCCCCCTTTATCCACACCCAACAATATAGCTGAGATATTGCTCATCTGGCAGCTAGAGGCCAATTGCCTAGAGACTCTCAGTTGATTTTTCCCCCTTCCTTGTTTTCTAGGGCTGATTGTTTGGCTTTCAAGAATCAATCCTCTTCAAGAGATCCGCAGCCTCTGCTGCATTATGTAAAAGGCTTAGAAGTAGGAGCTACAAGGGGAGGGGCTGTTGGTCTTTTGCAGCAAGAGATAAATGTCAGAAGGAAACAATTATTTTCTCTTGATGTGCAAGGTGATACATCATGTAAGATAGAGGAAGGCTATCAGCCTGATTTGCTAAAGAGGGCATATTAATATGACAGATAATACTGAATACTACAAGTCTCTGATAAATATCAGCTTGGGAAATGCACAGATTTATCTCAATATGTCCCATAAAAAGCTGCAATTGGGTTTACACAGTCTATATACTCCCAACAGTTGCCAGATCAGGATTTGTCAGAGGAAGTGTGGTAGAAAGAGGCTAGCATGCAGAAGAAATTCAAGTTATTACCAGTTTATCCTTTCTTCCTGGCAATCAAAAGTGACTTATTATAAGCCAAGAATAGATCTTTGGGTCATTGCGGTATACCTATTTAATTTGAAGCAAGGTTTTAGTGGGATCTTAAAGAACTCATCACATTAGTTTCATTATAGGATTTTCATTATAGCTTCAGATAGCTATGAGAATGGAAAATTGTAATAGGAAATATTATGGGGGAGGTGGGGTGGCAGCCAAGCCAAGGCATCATCATCATCATGATACCTCTTAAAGCAGTGGCTGCTGGGAGCAAGCACAGGATTTATGTGACATCAGCATCTCGGAAAACACCACCCCTCACACCATCATCCTCCACTTGTAGCCTCTCCCAGGCAAGCAGCACCTGCCTTGGCTGGTGGTGGTTGGACCAGGTTGGGGAAACAGTTAAATACCTCAGCAAACAACTGAGCCTCTGGATCAGCTGCTTGACAGCATTGTTCTTCGCCCACTCTCTTCTGAGACTGTGGAGAGAGCCTTGTCCACAGCCTGGGAAGGGGGGAGCCTGCCAGTCAGTTGATCCAAAGCATTAGCTGTTTGGCAGGCCCTTTAAATGACCTCCCTGTAAACCTTTCTCAGGCTGCAGAGAGCTCACTCATGGTCTTGGCATTAGATGGAGGTCCCAGAGGGCAGATGGAGTCTTAAAAGGCTGACCGGGGGGGGGGGAGCCTCATTGCCACCACCCTAGGGGGTGGAGTTCTCTGTTTTTGAACTCCTTTCCAGAAGACATATCAGTTTTCTTGGAAGGGATGGTTCTTTTGGAAGGGTGAACTTTGTTTTGTTATACCCTTCTGAGGTCCTTACCCTTCCCTGGCTCCACCCTCAAATCTCCAGGAATTTCCCAAGCCAAAATTAGTAACTGTATTCCCAGACAAGGCCATCATGTGCCTGTCACTCTTCAAGAGGTCCTCGATGTCCTTTTCACCATTTGAACCATCTCAGCTGTCTTATGAGAACAAATCACATGCCTTGCCCTGTTCTGTGGATAAGGAAGCCTCTTCTAGAGAAGCGGGTTCAGATCCTTTGTTCTGAAGCTGGCCGAGTGGCATTGGGCCAGTTGTTCTCTCTTTCTTTAAAGGGGGGGGGGAGTTCATGAGGGGAGTTAGAACCATGTATCCTGTTCTAAGATTCTTGGAGGAAGGGTGTGGTAGAACTGTGATACATATTAAGGAAAGGATTTATTTATTTGCTTTCATGTATATCATATGTATCCACTTTTCTCCCGAGCATCACCAGTTTTCTAGTACGACTATAGAACTTGTTGCGGTCAGTTAATTTCTTATCTTGCAAATTATTTCACAGCTAGAGGAATATAGCATTTTATTTGGCTGTAGAAGAGTTATCTTTTATACTTAGGATTTGAAGCCTAGATTTTTAGAAGCAGGTAACTGGGCACCTCAAAGTCTCCCTCTAACAGTCCTAAACTGGATCTTCATTACAGTGTTGGGAGACAGAATGAAACTGTGCCTACCTAAAGCTAGAAAAGCCAGGCATCCTGGATTCGAAGACTGTTGGTTTCTAACTTTTAACCCCCAGCTACTATCACTTTGCAGACTTATTACCATTTCTTCTCAGTTAAAGCTGTGAGTCAGTGTGGTGAGTATTGCTATAGTCTCTGCCCTCCCACCTGGCAGCCTCTCATTCACATCTGTCAGTTTGTTTTTCGTCTACCTTAGAGAAAACCTAGGCTAATAACCTTCTTGTTGGGCTTCTATATATAACGATACCATGAATAACCTGCAGCAGAGTATTTTAAGCAGGCGACGTTAGAGTTGCCCACTGAAAGATGTTTATGTCTCTTTTATAACATATGGTAGAAAATTTGGGTAGATGTGGCTTCTTGTAGGAGGGCAGACCTGTTTTCAGAGAACTGACCTGCCTGTGCTAGTCATCTTCCTGATACGCATCTGTAATGGTCCAGCAGGGGTGATTTTTGGACGTGCAGGTTAGCATTAAGGCCATCTTCTCACTGGGTTCTTAGAATTCTCATCTGATAAGCACTTTTTCTAAACTTCAGTGTTTGCAGTACTAGCAGTCATTCTCTTCTGGTTTCCTCTTTATGGTAACTTCAGTATGGTTCATTGACAATGTGGAAATCACCAAACTGAATAACATCTTACTCCTTGATGCTATTTAGCATCCGTTAATCGAATACTGGTATTTGTCAGCAGTTCATATACAGTAGCAATTTGTTAAATATTGAAGCTATTATTACAACCCAAATTGGATGTGAAGGAGAAAAAAAAAGGCAAATGTTAATGAATGGCTTTAAGAACTAGTCTCCACGCTAAACAATCAGTTAAAGACCCCGCCCCAAAACCCTGCAGGAAAAGATTTCTGAATCATCATTGAAAATATTCATCTTTGAAAATATTCTCCAACACAATGGCATCATACAAACACTATTCAGTTGCCTCTTCTGCACCCATAGTCAGGAATTTAATGGATTTTAACAATTCTCTTTAGGAATCCTGTTAACTCATGGTCATGATAGGGGAGGACCACATTGGTCAGCAGAATAACAGAGGACATGAAGTATGTTATCTTGCAGACTCTTCTCAGGCTTGTTTTATAATGCTGTTCCTTTCCCCCTGCTTTTTTCTGCTTCCAGAAATTCGAACTCAGTTGGTGGAACAGTTCAAATGCCTGGAACAGCAGTCTGAATCCCGGTTGCAGCTCCTGCAAGACCTCCAGGAGTTCTTTCGCAGAAAGGCTGAGATTGAATTGGAGTATTCTAGGAACCTGGAAAAACTGGCAGAAAGGTTTTCTTCCAAGATTCGCAGCTCCAGAGAACACCACCAGTTCAAGTAAGCATGCAATTTCCTGATGACTCTGGAGGTTGTAGCGGGGGGGAGAACTGTGGCTCTCCAGATGTCCATGGACTACAATATTGTGCCTCATAATTCTGGTCGGGAGAAGTCTTGTGGTTTGTCCGAACTCATGTGCCATATTTCTTTATGGAAAGAACTCTACCAATAGAAGTTTAGATTTTGAGGCTGGACGTTTTAAAAGAAGCTGCACTTCATGGAAGTAGTCTCCCTGGTTCAGTGTTGCTTTAAACCTTTCCAGGCATCATATGAATGCTAGAGATGTTTGATTTTACAGAGGCCTCAAACTGTAATGTCCCAAAACTATGAAGTAATTTATGCTTTTTTTTTGCTCCCTTTCCCCTCCTTAACTTCTATTTCAGGATTCTTTATTAGGAACTCTGGCTTTCCAGCCTTCATCTTGGCTGTCAGTCTTGGAAAGGCATGATGGATGCTGTTTAGGGTGTGTCATGTTCCGATGCTTGCCTTTGAGGTTCTGAACTCTAAATGAACCACATACAGATGTGTTTGGCACAAGAAAAGAGGTCATTAATATGCAGCTCTCCAACTGATTCCAGTTTTGACAGTGCTGTTTATTCCTTTCTTGTGTTCTCTCTCCCCCCCCCCCCCCATTTTGGACAACAAGTCATTCTTACCATGAAGTACTGAAAATTTTTCCTCTTTTTGCATTGCTGGTATCGTTCGTGTGAAGGGCCACAACTCTCAAGAAGCACTCTTTTTGATAGTTTAAGACAACCTTTTCTGAATTGTATATGCTTTGCTCTGAGCTGCTGGTCTAGTAATGGGTTTAAACCACAAGTACAACGATATAGGCTAGATATCAGGAAAAAAATTTTCACAGTCAGAGTAGTTCAGCAGTGGAATAGGCTGCCTAAGGAGGTGGTGAGCTCCCCCTCACTGGCAGTCTTCAAGCAAAGGTTGGATACACACTTTTCTTGGATGCTTTAGGATGGTTAGGGCTGATCCTGCGTTGAGCAGGGGGTTGGACTAGATGGCCTGTATGGCCCCTTCCAACTCTATGATTCTATGCTTCACCCAAAATATTACCATGACATTGAGGAGTGGATGTCCTGTTTCCATGAACTAGTTTTGCAAGAGTGAGAATAATTCTACCCTGTAGAATTGTAATGGCCACAGATATCCATTTTGGAACGGTGTAATCCCTTTTGGCTCTGGGTTACTGCATTTTCTTGGACGTTTTCTTTAACAGCATGGTATTTAAACTAGGCAGTTTATTTCAAGGCCTGGATGGTGTTAATGGGATTGGTTCATACATACAGAATTAACTGAATAATGAGGGGTCTGTATGGGATGTGTTCGATAGTTTACCAAAAGACGGTTAATTAGAGCAGCTGGAGCTCCCTTTTTCATGCTGCCTTGTAATACCCACAGACGGGGGAGGGATTTGGTGCACTTTCCATCCTATTTGCACCTTGCATAGATGCCAGACTTTCAGCAGGATACAGAAATGAAGCATGGAGACTCTTGGTTCTTTCATACATACTTTTCATTTAGTTTGTCTATGAGGCCCTGGATTTAATTTTTTAGCCATGGTTGAAGTTGTAAAAGAAGCATTTATTCTGTTTGCCTATTGACATAATTTATAGACTGGCTTTTTGGCTGAGTCTCAGGTGGACGATACAATTTAAGAAATGTGCTTTTTAAAAATATGTACAGTTCATGCAATAAAACATTAAAATTCAGATGGGCTGGGGGAGGGAAACAAGCAGAGGGGGACATGTTGGGGTGGCGGTTGGACCCTTGGGGCAGTGTGGTCTATCAGCTGAGGCCTAGTTTGTAATAACATTTCCAGACAGCATTCTGCGGGGAATTTTAAACAATCACCTTGCTCTTTCATTGCAGACATATCCTGTTTTGCCAGTATTTTGTTTTAGTTCAGATAGAGATGGCTAACCCAAACTTATCAGATCTCTGAAGTTAATCAGGGTTGGCCCAGGTTAGTTTTTGGATGAGACAACACCAAGAACTCCAGGAGTGCTACACCAAGGCAGGCAATGGCAAACCATCTCTTTATGTCGCTTATCTTGAAACCCTGTGGTGTCGCCATAAGTCAGCTGTGACTTGATAATACTTTTCACCACTACCAGCGAGGGTGCACATTATCAGCAGGTGTAGCACTGTATTGGCCATGTAGAACTTTTTCATTGGGACAGCACAGTGTTGGCTTTTTAATGAGTACAATGCAGGATCCTCCTTCTGCTTACTATTATTCTGCAGACTTTAAATTTTCTGGGTTCAGATAAGTAGTCAAACTGTGGCCTCAGGGTTTCTTTATATCTTAGGGCACTTCTGAACACTTTGCAGAGACTCTGCAGCAAGGGCCATTGTATCTAAAGCTGTGACAGACAGAGATTTGTGTTGGAGGCTACAGGGGGAGTGGTAGAGATGGGGAGGGAGGCAGAATTGAACACAGGACAAAGAGCTTTGTTCTAGCAGTAGGAGCATGTGGATGTGCACACAGTCACGTATGGGGTGCCAAAAGGTATATATATATCAGTTACATTTTCTGCTTCAGAATCTAAGATAACTAAAACTAGCACTGGTGTCCATTTTGCTCCTAAAGTTTTGGCTTCTCTCTAGTGTGTAAACATAACACCCACAAAAGCAAGGATGTTATTCATCATCTTTTTAACCTGCCTTAATCACAGATGGCCTTTGAAGCTGCTTAGAGTAATCCCATTATATCCTTACAATAACTCCATGAGAATGGTTCACTTGAGTGGCCTGAGATTACTTAGTGAACTTCATGGTGAATCAGGGATTTGAACCCAGGCTTCCTGAATCTGATAAGGTCTTCACTATGTCATCCTGGCTCAATGGGCATATTATGTAAAGTGGGTATAATCTAGTGGGAAGTTATCTTACACATGCCACATTGAAATGTGTGAATGCTACTGAGTATACCACTGTCTCTGCACGGGAGGCTCTGCGCTAGGCTTCAGGCTGGAATTTGAGATGGGGCAAATTGCCCTGCCTCTTCCTGCTCCCACACAGGGAGCATTTGGCGCAGTACACCTTGTCCCTCCTAGATTTGTGCTCCTGCATGGGAGCAAGAGGAGCGAAGTTTCCAGTGAGGAAAAGGTACAAGTTCACTTGAACAGATCCCATTCATTTCACTAGGTTTGCACCGAGCTTCCCGCTGTATCATGCCTGGTATCTCCATTTGTAAATTTTGTTTCTTCTAGATCAGGCTTTCGGAACCAGGGTGTTTCTTGATGGCCCTGGAAGGGTTTCTTGATAGGGTTTCTTGATGGCCCTGGAAGGGTTTCTTTAATGGGTGGCAGTTAATTAATTTTTATGTATTTTTATATTTTATTTTATATTTTATTTTATATTTCTAATTTTTAAAATTATAAAAACAAATATTCAAATTTGTTAAAAATTTAGTAGGTGATATGGCCATATATGGTCATGTTGACCTGCCCCTCCCCTTCCAAAATGGCCAGTGATGGGCCTGAAGAGGGGATGGGAAGGGGAGGCCCCAGTTGGGCGTGGACACAGCTATGCTTCCCAACCATATTCTGTGTGATCACCCCACTTCTGGGGTTTCTCAAAGCCTGAGGTGTTTCAGGGTTTTCTCAATGGTAAAAAAGTCGAGAAAGACTGTCCTAGGTTGATACCAATCACTGTATATTGATTAGGAGTGGACATTGCAGAGATAATGCAGTTATTGGCGCTGCCAATTAGCTGGCTCACCCCTCTCTCCTCTTACACACACACACACGTGAGACTCTGTCAACTAAAACTGATACAAAGAGAACCAGACCTGAAATTGTCCCTCATAATGTTGACTTTCTGAGCAAGCAATAATTTTGTACTGTAAAGCCACAACAGAAGCCCATCTGTACAAGCAAAATCTATTTATATTGATAGCGATCTTGTAATTACCCTCATGGGCTGGGAGCAGAGTCCAGAATGGGTAAAGGCAATCTGTGTGACATGCAAGCTTTGGCTGCAGTGCCGCATGTGGGATAAGCATTAGAAAGTGTCCTTAGATGAAGGAGAAGCATGGGGATTTGAATTCATAATGAGTCACAGCTGTCGGGAGCGTAACGTTCTGAAGCCGAAGTGACAAGCAGAGCATGGCATGGCATGTGTAGGTAAGCCCAACGAAAAAGGGTTGTGAACTGGTACGGGGGAAGGGGAGAACTTTCTGGAAAAGCAGCCATGTCCGTATGCCAGTTTTCTGCTTCGGTGCCCCGGCTTGAATTGATTTTTAGGACAGGGACTAGCCAGCGAGTCCCTTCCCTGCGATTTGGCAAGAAGCCTTCAAAGGCAGATGAGGCTCAGGGGAACAGATTATATAATAGGTCTCATTTCATTCTGCCTTGAAGGCATATCTTTACATAAGTGTTTACATTTTGGGTGGACTAAATAGAGTTGTACACCAGTGAATTCTTCATAAATAAATTCTACAACAGGAGGAGACGTCTCACTTTTGCCTCATTTTACATTATAAATAGACAGAAGGGTCTTTTTTTGCTAGACGATGTAACCCACTTTTCAAAGTGAGCAATTAGTATAACTAGAAATTCACAAAGCAGAATAAAGCTACTTAAAAAAAATCAGATTGTTTTTTAGCCTAAAATCAATTTTGGGCTAAAACCTTATTGAAAAGTGGTGAATATATAATGCATTCTCACTTTAGCTGTATTGCGTGACACAGTGAACAGCATGATGGGGACTCTTTTGGAAGGGTGAACTTCAGCACAAGAACATTCCTTCCTTCCTTCCTTCCTTCCTTCCTTCCTTCCTTCCTTCCTTCCTTCCTTCCTTCCTTCCTTCCTCCAGTGCCTGGAATGGAAATAATGACTTTTAGATTGAACCAAACTCTGATTCTCTTTGCTGTCTAAATATACAGCCCGGCTGAGTGGGAGTCCCCTCCCCAACTGGAATTAAACCAGTAGTTAGAACCAACCTAGGAGCCTGCATTTGGATAGTACTGTGAGTTGGGCTTGATTTGTGGTTTCCCAAATGTAGACATTTCAGTGGTGCCTTGTAAATGAGGTGACCATAGGGAGGCAAGCTAGCAGTCCCAAAGGGACCCACTCGGAATCTTACTAGTCTGTTCAGTGGGACTTAATTTTGAGGAAAGGTCCATACACATTGACTTATTTGCTCATTCAAGCATACTGGACCCATCTTGCATGTTGATTCATTTAGAATATTTTTATGCTGCCTCTCCAAACTAAACCGATAGGCAAAAGGTTGTGTCTTCTTGAGATTTATTGAATCCTAAATAATTTTGCAACCCGAATGGCTGCAGATGAAAATATGAGTTTGTTACTTTACATAATGTGTTGCTTTCATTATAGACTATAATTGCAACCACTGAAGAATCAATAAAAAGTGGGATTGAATACCTGGGACCCTATTCTGGTTGCAAAATTATTTAGGATTCAGTAAATCTCAAGAAGACACAACCTTTTGCCTATTGGTTTTGTTTGCTTTGGGTGTATTTCTACAAGAAATCAACAGTGTTTCTTCATATGGCCTCTCCAAGATATGCAGGGTAGCTTGGTCTCATCAGATTTTGGAATCTAAGCAGGGTCAGCTCTGGCTAGTGTTTGGATGAGACCTCCAATGAATAGCAGGGTTGTGACATGGGGACAGGCATCTCTTGCCTTGAAAACTCTATATCAGTGGTCCCCAACCTTTTTTTCACCGGGGACCAGTCAACGCTTGACAATTTTACTGAGGCCCAGGGGGGTAGTCTTTTGCCGGGGGACGTCGCTGCAGCCTGAGACCCTGCTCCACTAGTTTTCCCGCCGACGCCTCTGACTTCCCGTTGCCCGCTGGGAGGTGCTGCCGGCAGCAGCTGTGCAGTGCCATGCCGAGGGGGAGCCCCAGCCATGGCGGCTGCTGGAGAGCACCAAAGGTGAGCCAGCGACAGAGTGGCAGGGCAGCCCCGGAGGCAGCAGCCAGGGAGGAGGACAAGGAGGAGCCATGGCCTGGTACTGACTGATCTACGGACCGGTCCTGGTCCCTGGACCAGGGGTTGGGGATCGCTGCCCTATACATGGTTGTCATGAATCTGCCTGAGGCAGCCTATGTGTGTTTTCCACAACTTGGGCAGTGCTCTTATGTGTTTATGTATGTAGGCTAAGGACTCACATTATGACAAAAGCATGCAGGGTGAGGTCATTTGGTCCTGTTCCCCCTTTATGCTTGTTGCTGTGTACATTCTAATGCCTGTGTACAATGTCTTTTTGAAAATCTAAGCTGTACCTGCTACTATCACGCATTGGGAACACTGCAACACTGCAGGTGGTTTCCTGGCTAGCAGCTCTGGCAATGCAGGTCAGCAAACTGGGGGAAGTTTCAGTCTCTCAGAATGGAGAATTGGGTGACACCAGGGACAGTTTTTTTGTAACCTTATGTTATGATTTGATTTATATCCCACCACTCCCATGTAGTGGCTCATGGCAGGTCACAGTCATCTTTAAAATCCCACAAAAACTTAATCCACATTAAAATCTGATTACCCCCCCCCCGGTGGTTACCCAACTCCCCTGCTTGTTAAAACAACTCAGGAGGGCTGCCGGGCTGCCTGATGTGCGGGATAACTCAGGCAGGGGCCCAGAACTTATTTGCCCTGGCCTCAACCTAAGACCCCCCTTCAAGGATCGCTGCCTTGTTGTGGCAAGGGGGCTTGCGTAGTTCAGTGAAGCTATGAGCTATGCCGTGCAGGGCCACCCAAGACGGACAGGTCATAGCTGAGAGCTCTGACAAAAGGTGATCCACTGGAGAAGGCAATGGCAAACCACTCCAGTATCTTTGCCATGAAAACTCTATGGACAGTTCCAATAGGCATAACGATATGACGCCGGAAGATGAGCCCCTCAGGTCGGAAGGTGTCCAATATGCTACTGGGGATGAGCAGACGGCTAGTACGAGTAGCGCCAGAATGAATGAAGCGGCTGGGCCAAAGCCGAAAGGACGCTCAGTTGTGGAAGTAACTGGTGGCGAAAAGACAGTCCGATGCTGTAAAGATTTTTATTCCATAGGAACCTGGAACGTCAGATCCATGAATCAAGGCAAGCTGGACGTGGTTAAACAAGAAATGAGAAGACTGAACATCGACATTTTAGGAATCAGTGAACTAAAATGGACAGGAATGGGTGAATTTAATTCAGATGACCATCAGGTATACTACTGTGGACAAGAATCTCGCAGAAGAAATGGAGTAGCATTCATAATCAATAAGAGAGTAGGAAAAGCAGTCTTGGGATACAATCCCCAAAATGACAGAATGATCTCAGTTCGAATCCAAGGCAAACCATTCAACATCACAGTGATCCAGGTCTACGCCCCAACCACTGCTGCTGAAGAGGATGAAGTTGATCAGTTCTATGAAGCCCTACAACACCTTCTAGAAGCAACGCCCAAAAATGATGTGCTTATCATCATGGGGGATTGGAATGCTAAAGTAGGAAGCCAAAAGATAACCGGGATAACAGGTAAGTTTGGCCTTGGAGTACAAAATGAAGCAGGACACAGGCTGGTAGAATTTTGTCAAGAGAATACAATGGTCATAGCAAACACTCTTTTCCAGCAACCCAAGAGACGACTCTACACATGGACATCACCAGACGGTCAACACAGAAATCAGATTGACTATGTGCTCTGCAGCCAAAGATGGAAAAGTTCTATCCAGTCAATAAAAACAAGACCAGGAGCTGATTGTGGTTCAGATCATGAGCTTCTTGTTGCAAAATTTAGGCTTAAATTGAAGAAAGTAGGGAAAAGCACTAGGCCACTCAGGTATGAACTAAATCATATCCCTGACGAATACACAGTGGAGGTGACAAATAGATTTAAGGAATTAGATCTGATAGACAGAGTGCCTGAAGAACTATGGATGGAGGTTCGCAACATTGTACAAGAGGTAGCAACTAAAACCATCCCAAAGAAAAAGAAATGCAAGAAATCAAAATGGCTATCTGAGGAAGCTTTACAAATAGCTAAGGAGAGAAGGGAAGTGAAAGGCAAGGGAGAAAGAGAAAGATACACCCAATTGAATGCAGTATTCCAGAGAAAAGCTAGAAGAGATAAGAATGCCTTCTTAAATGAACAGTGCAAACAAATAGAAGAAAACAATAGAATGGGGAGGACCAGAGATCTTTTCAAGAAAATTGGAGATATGAAGAGAACGTTTCATGCAAAGATGGGTATGATAAGGGACCAAAATGGTAGGGACCTCACAGAAGCAGAAGAGATCAAACAAAAGTGGCAAAATTATACAGAAGAACTATACAAGAGCGAGCTTAACATCCCTGATGACCACAATGGGGTAGTTACTGACCTGGAGCCAGACATCCTGGAATGTGAAGTCAAATGGGCCTTAGGAAGTCTGAGCAACAATAAAGCTAGTGGTAGTGACAGCATTCCAGTTGAACTATTCAAAATCTTAAAGGACGATGCAGTAAAAATGCTACACTCAATATGCCAGCAAATTTGGAAAACTCAACAATGGCCACAGGATTGGAAAAGGTCAGTTTACATTCCAATCCCAAAGAAGGGCAATGCCAAAGAATGTTCAAACTACCGCACCATCGCACTAATTTCTCATGCTAGCAAAGTTATGCTCAAAATCCTACAAGCTAGGATCCAGCAATATGTGGACCGAGAACTTCCAGAAGTACAGGCAGGATTTCGAAGAGGCAGAGGAACTAGAGATCAAATTGCCAACATACGCTGGATCATGGAGAAAGCTAGGGAGTACCAGAAGAACGTCTACTTCTGCTTCATTGACTATGCTAAAGCCTTTGATTGTGTGGAGCACAACAAATTGTGGCAAGTTTTTAAAGAGATGGGAATACCAGAGCATCTTATTTGTCTCTTGAGAAATTTATATGCAGGTCAAGAAGCAACAGTGAGAACTGAACATGGAATCACTGACTGGTTCAAAATTGAGAAAGGAGTTCGGCAAGGCTGTATACTGTCGCCTTGCCTATTTAACTTGTATGCAGAGCACATCATGAGAAATGCGGGATTAGAGGAGTCACAAATTGGGATCAAGATTGCAGGGAGAAATATCAACAACCTCAGATATGCAGATGATACCACTCTAATGGCAGAAAGTGAAGAGGAACTAAAGAGCCTGTTGATGCGGGTGAAGGAGGAGAGTGCCAAAGTTGGCTTGAAACTCAACATCAAGAAAACAAAGATCATGGCATCCGGCCCTCTCAATTCCTGGCAAATAGAAGGGGAAGAAATGGAGATAGTGACAGATTTTATTTTCCTGGGCTCCAAGATCACTGCAGATGGGGACTGCAGCAAAGAAATTAAAAGACGCTTGCTCCTGGGGAGGAAAGCTATGGCAAATCTAGACAGCATCCTAAAAAGCAGAGACATCACCCTGCCAACAAAAGTGCGTTTAGTCAAGGCTATGGTCTTCCCAGTTGCAATGTATGGCTGCGAAAGTTGGACCATAAGGAAGGCCGAGCGTCAAAGAATTGAGGCTTTTGAACTCTGGTGCTGGAGAAGACTCTTGCGAGTCCCTTGGACTGCAAGGCGAACAAACCAGTCAGTCCTAGAGGAGATCAGCCCTGACTGCTCTTTAGAAGGCCAGATCCTGAAGATGAAACTCAAATATTTTGGCCACCTCATGAGAAGGAAGGACTCCCTGGAGAAGAGCCTAATGCTGGGAGAGATCGAGGGCAAAAGAAGAAGGGGACGACAGAGAATGAGGTGGATGGATGGAGACACTGAAGCAGTAGGTGCAAACTTAAATGGACTCCGGGGAATGGTAGAGGACAGGAAGGCCTGGAGGATCAATGTCCATGGGGTCGCGATGGGTCGGACACGACTTCGCACATAACAACAACAACAACAACCTAAGACCTTGCGGAAGAGCTCTGTTTTACAGGCCCTGCGGAACTTTATGTCAGTATTACAGACTGACATAAAGCTCAGAGCTCATCTGTGCTCCCTCACTCTGGACAGTTTGCTACTTAGGAGGGGATGTCTTCGGCTTCCAGCTTGTCTTTTGTTGTTTTCATCCTGGCTTCTTGCTTCCAGTCTGCCTGCTGTCCACTAAGGAAAGCTGTTTGTCCTTGGACATGCAGTTGTGTGTTTGTGGTCATGTGTGCATGTAAAGTGCCTTCAAGTTGTAGATGACTTCTGGGCCTCTTCTGCATGATGGATAAGCTGATGAAAACTCACTAAATACATCGTTGTTTTTCTGATCTCTGCACAGAAAAGTGAATTTACTCCGCAAAACTGATTTTGCTCTGTATGGTGAACTGCCTCTTTGGTGCTTTAAGCATCTTTTAAGCGTTGTTTCTGAAAGATGCTTTTCAACAATTCATTTCTCTCCTGCCTGCCTGAGACGCTGTATTAGTCATGCAGAGAAGCTCCTTAGTTACACAGCTTAGTGACTGCATTAGAGAACAAAGCGGAGTTGGCAAAACTACAGGGGGCAGGGCTATGAATTGTTTCATGCAGAGAGCATTGCAACATAGTTTTTCAACAGATTATATTCAATGCAGAACAGCGGTTGTAATATAATAAAGCGGTCAAAACTGGTTGTTTATTAAACTGTTTTATTTGGCTCTGTGCAGAATACCTCCTGGCTACTCCAAAGAGTTTTAAAGGGAAGAGACTAATAGAAGTGGTTTACCATTGCTTTTGCTTTGCTTTCCAATACTCCAAGGTAAAATAGGAAAATCAAAAGCCCAAAGTAATTAAAGATTATGATAAAAAATGAACCTATGTTTTTAAAAAACTTTTATGACTACATTAAAAATCAGGCTTAGTAAATTAAGGGTTTTTAAAATTTTAGAATTGCTTATTTAAATAAACCTATGTATAGCTAAGGTTTGAGTTTCTTGTGTTTAGGGATTTGGGTTCTGATTGTTACTGTGATCTTTTAAAATATATTTACTTTTCTGTTTATGTAAAATGGGAAAACCTGAGGCGGTAGGTGGTTAACTAGTGGAATAAATTGTGGAAAAGGTTGTGTTGAAAACCAAAGCCTCATAGACTAGAAATCGCAGCACGACCCATTCTGGTGGCTGTTGCAGCTGAAAAGTGAAGCCGGCTCAATATGGCTCCATTCATTTTTGGCAGCCAGATGGAGATAAGCGTAGCATCTGGCAAATGGACTGAGCAGGCCCTGGAGCATACTGTGAATGTTGAACTAATTATTAGTAAGTCCCCAAGCAAAAGTAGCTAAAGGGAGTTTTTTGTCCTGTGCTAAGATGAGACTGCAGGTGTATAAGTAGGGCAAGGAAGATTAGAAATGATTATTCTGAACACCGTAAAATTAACCTTTGCCTTTTAAACTTTTATGTGTAAGTCTTACTCCTCTCTAATTTAGTTGCTTCTAAAGTTTTTTTTTTTTATGGCAGAGTAGTTTAATTACACCACTGCATGACTCTGGTTCCTTTTCACCATTTGTTGTTGGCCTGATCGCATTTGGAATAAAAAGAAAACCCTCTGAACAGCAGTTGTTTTAATGCCAGGGGCCAGCTGGGGTTCTGTTGGGTGGAACAGTGCACAGTTTCATATTTTGAGTCATAATGGGAAAAAACAATCTGCTTTTCAGTTCTGTAGACTCGCAGATGCAGAAAATGGCAAGAGGTACTTTTGGGAGCTTTGAAAGCTGTGTCTAAGAGGTTTTAACGATGCTTGAGACCCAGACTGAAGTAGAGAGCAAGAGAACAGAGGGTACAAGAAAGGATCAGAACTTTTTTTTTTATATTGTTCTATTTACTTATTTTAAAATTTACATTCATACACTGCCCCTGTTAAACCAGTTACCTCGGAGCAGTTTATATATATATAAACAATTAAATTGTAGTTAAAATCACCAAAACCTTCAATACAGTAAAAACCTTGTGGCCCAGATTGAGTGGTCCAGCTGGTTGACATCAGGTTTTGCAGTATGCTAGCTATCCACGCTCTTACCTGGCAAAGAAACCCAGCTTCTGTGAGTGCTTTTGTCTTTGCAAAGCATCTCAGCCTTTTATCAAACAAATGCCTGTCTTAATGTAGCCATTTCGTTAGAGGATAATGCTTGGGTGGAAGCTGCATGTGCATTTTCCTTAGTTTTTGTCTTGAAATGTGAAACATGACTTCAAGGAGCCAAAAGCAGGAAAAGAAAGCCTAGCAGATAGGAAAAATTCTGGGGCCAGAAAGCTTTAGCTTTTTAAAGCCCTTCACTATAAGAAGCTGTTGTTATTCACAGAATAAATGCCTGCCTTCCAAGAGGTGGGTGCCTCATGCAATTAAGTGATATGGGCCCAGATGGTTGCTTCCCTGGAGCACAGTCACAATTGGGAAAACTTCATAAGATTAATCTTGAATGGGCCACTGGATTGACCTGAAAGGCAGATGATTCTGAATATAAAATGATCCCCCTAAAAAAAAGAAGTTAGGCACAATTAAAAACAACAACAACATTCCATACATGGTGTGGATTTAAGATATCCTTCTCCCTCTTGATGGCACATATGGGGGTGGGAACCTAGGCTTTTCAGAAAAATAGTTCTTAGTCCTTGGGGTTTTCCCTTTTGTGCATTAGAAGCATTAAGAAGAGCCTTGACTTGGCTTCCCAAATTATGTACCTTCTTTACAGAGAAATATATGCCCAGCATTCTATACTTGGGCTGTGCCAAAAATCAGAGTTGTTTTCAGGACTGGTTATATGTGTCTCTAGAATCTGAGTTGGATTTTTAACTGGTGGAAGTAAAGCTATTTACCCTTACAGTTGCTTCTGCTGGGTACCATATAAAATGTAATTGCCAATATCACTTCTCCCAGGTAGATTTGAAATCTTAAGGATTGGTCTGTTGCTATGAATGTGCACTCAAAGAAGACTCCCTGCCAGATTTCAGCAGAGAGGAAAAACCTAAGCAATTTAAACTTACCTAAGCAATTTACAGTGCTGTCTTAAGCAGAGTTATTCTGAGTCTGTTAACTTCAGTGACAAAGGTATTAACGCTGTAATATTGTTGTTGCCTGTAGAAGCAGCTGCACATTGGTGTGAAAATCTGTAATATTCTTCCTGAACTTGAGGTTTTGTCAAAGAGTGTGTAACCTTCATGGACACAGAATCGGTTCTGAGTTTACTCAGAGCTGCAAACAGGAAAAAACTGCTTTCTGGAAGCGGCTGGTTTAATCATGTTTGGCACTGCTCTGAAAACTCAGGTCTTATCAGTGATAACAAATAAATAGTTCTTATAGCTCTGATAAGTTTCGTGAACATTGTATATTATTTACTAGGTTTTGGATTAGTAAGGTGCAAGAAACCTTATATGCCTTTTCCAGATATAATGTATTTGATTTTGTATCTGTGTTCTCTATTTGTACTGTCTTCATACATATTTGTGAATTTAAAAAATAGATATCTTATCCACACTGGTATGTAGGGAAGCCAGTCTCCTGCAGTAGTTGACTTCCCACCCTGGACCCCCCACTGCCATTCAGTAGGGGGAAAATGGGGAGGGGGTTGGTGTCATCACTGCTGGCATGAACTAGAACCAATGTTATTGCCTCCTTAGGACTTACTCAAACATCTATGATTGGAGTTTTAGTTGAATCCTAAAGCATCATACCAATGCGATGGCAACACTTCTTGTTTGTGTGATGCTGATCAGGTGCTCCCCCCTCCCTCCTGGAGTTTTCTGTTAGTTACAAATGCTGCACTAGCAATCCTATTGGAATGGGGAGGCTTATGCATCTTTTATTTTGTTTTACTTGCCTATGTGTGAGCATGGAACATCTTTTCTTGGAAATGAAGCAGATGATGGGGTGAGACTAGACTGTGAGAAGCTTCTGCAAGAAGCTGCAGGTACTGAAAGAGCTCATTTTCCTTTTCATAGACCGATTATGCACAGGACAGAAAGCCTGGGTTGGCAGCTACAGGACAGTGGGGCTAATCCCCACATATACATGTTGCTGCCCTCCTGGCCCTGGCCCAAATCAGGGCCTCAGATGGCCCACAGCAAAGGAACATGGATTCTTCTGAATTCACTGTTTTGCCACGGCAGCCAGCAGAGGCCCAGATCAGCCAGGCCTGCGCATAAAGGAAGTGCCGGGCCCTTGAGGGCCGACCCCTGCACCTATGGTGTCCCTGCAGGGACATAAAATACCATTTGGCTTCACAGTGATGTGAAGCCAAATGAGGCATGTCTATACCCCCACTATGGGATAGTGGCATTTTGCTATCCCACCATCTTGTGGTGGGATACCCATGTTCCCTGTCCCTCCCTGCTGCTGCTGTGAGGCGCAGTGAACCTTTCCTGCCCTGGAGTTTTGCATGCACAACTCTGGGGCAGTCCATGTGAGCTTGGGGGATTTTGTCCCATGTGTGTACTTGGGAAGCAGTGGGGCATGCTGCCCTGCTACTTGGAAATGCCAGTGGCCAGGCACAGCCGCTGTTGTACATAATTGGTCATGGAGAGAAGATTTGGACGTATCTTGTCTGTGATGTATGCATTTGCTGTTGGGGCATGTTTGTCATGCTTTATCCCTCTGCCTTTCTCCACGCGATACATACGTCTGTCAAATGAATTTCCTACAATCTGGCAGCCTGTTTACAGGGGAGGAGGAAAGCCCTGGCTATCTGTTAGGATTCTCCTTCCCTTCCATTCCTGCAGCCCTATTCCCAGCTCTTACAAGTGAACAACTTTTTCTGTCCACATTGGGCAGACAGCCCCACTTATTGCCTACCTCTTATGGAAAAGAGAAGTTGTAGTTGTAATGCCATCCCAGTCTGTCTTGTCTTACAGCAGGTTCTCCTGATTTTTAATTGTACTCAATCCCAGCCTTTGCAGTAGCTCATAGTAATGGAAGCTGAAGGCCCTTTCCCAGGTAGCAAGATGATGCAGTGATTGGTAAGTAGTATAGGTACCAAGCACAAAACATGGATTTGGATTATTCTGCTTGGAAGGAACAACTTGGGTTAAACAAGATACATGTCTTGCACACTTATGCTCTTTTTGAGTTATTCTTTTCCCTCATGGGTTCTAGTTATTTCATAGTGAGCATACTATTGGGGTGGTTCCAGTGTCGTATTCAAAGAACAGTTTTTCTTTGGATAGGATCCCTTCACATACTACCAAATATTAACATGATCTATGATCAATTTTTCTGGGGAAGGCACTGGCACTGGGGAAGGCACTGGCAAACCACCCTGTATTGAGTCTGCCATGAAAACGCTAGAGGGCGTCACCCCAAGGGTCAGACATGACTCGGTGCTTGCACAGGGGATACCTTTACCTTTACCTTATGATCAATTTTCCTTTTGAACTCCAAAACAGAATCTGTGTCTAGTTCCAGGAGATATTAATAATTCAGCATCTGTCTCTAACAATTACTATAAAAGTATTGAACCAGGCTGCTTTGCCATAGGTAATACTTGCCTGCATAGAGATTTTTGTTTTTATCTCTAGGAAGGTTATATTGGAAATGGAAAAGGTACAGGTATTGATTTTTATCTTCCCTTTTCAAAGGGCTAATCAATGAATCAGAGTTTATCTATCAGCATAGGTGTTGAGTATGAATTCAGCTGTATGGGCTTCCAGATCATGAAATGTAGCCAGAAATGAAGTATAAAAATGCTTATCTTAGTTCCTGTCCTAATGATGTAGAAGTTTTGGATTTGCTTCTTCGAGGAGCTTCTTTTTAATAACTCTACAGCTGTTGTGGTACTTAATTTCCTTTGCAGGTCAATGAAAAGGAAACGAAAAGAGGTTGTTGTACTGGAAATATTGTACAGGTGATTTTGTCTCTACATAAAAGTTCATTGCACCAAATAAAGCACCTGCTGTCTACAAGTGGACTGGAAAGCATGTATAGCTATGTTATGTGGATTTGCTTTATGGCTTCTTAATATAACAAAAATAGGCTCCATTTAAAGCAGGCTTTCTCAACCAGGGTTTCATGATGAATAACTATTAAAATTAAAAAAAATTAATTTCCAGGGCGCTGAGTAATATTTTTTCTGGAAAGGGGGCGGTAGCCCAGATAAGTTTGGGAACCACTGCTGTACATCTTATTACATAGGATGCTAGGATGATTTTAGAAAAAAAAAACAGTTGTCTTCAGGAAGAGTGGGGGAAGAACTAGTGCCTTGATCACTACAGTGAAATCATCAAAAAGTGGGCTTGTGGTGGGTGGGAGTGGGCAGGACGAAGGAAACCAATAGAAACATTATTTGTGAGAAAAAAGGCAACTCAGAATTGGTTTCCGGGAAAGGATCCTGTGCAAAGAATAAAACAAACAGAACAAAGTGAAAAGAGGCAGAAACATGCCTATGGAAATTGGGATAAACCAAAGCACTATGGGGCCAGAATAGACTCCCCCCCCCCAAACAAAAATGCAAAAGATTTAGAGTTAGTTGACTGATCCTTAACTCATGAACAAGACACTCTGTGAAGAGTTAAGGCTGAGAGAGCTCTGAGAGAACTATGGAGGAGTCAAATAAGCTATCCAAATGAGATGCTACTGCTCTTAACCACTACACCAAACTGGCTCTTTTGTCCTCAATTTCTCTGCTTCAGTTTCCTGCCTATGACATTGGGTATATAGCTGCATATGTTTCAATGCCTCCCCCAAATCCTACACAATTCCGAGTTTTTTCCTGTAGCTGCAACATTTCTGGAAATACTATACTTCTAGTGCTGAGAATATTGCTATAGCATGGTAGGGATATGGATTTATCAAGATAATCTGGATTTCCACTATTCAGAGCCATCTCTGAGAATGCATTTGAACTGAAGAGCCTCCGTTGCTGCTGAGGCTTATAAAGTGGTTCATCAATTTTAAATAGCAGTTATATATTATTGAACATGATGGTTTCAAGGGGGAAATGAACTTAACAAAACTGAACCATTTATTTGCTTTACACATTAATAAGCCTTAGCACCACCCTTCCTGCTCTTTCTGCTTTCATTTTTCTTGCTGAAGGACTCTAATCTGCAGTAATAAAGGTTTGTGTCATTATAAGAACTAATCGGTGTATTGTGTCTGCATGAGTAAGGCAGAAATTGCATAGGGGCAGGGGAGTTACTGCAAAGGAATGCCATAAGATCTCACAGCCCCACAAACAGATGTGTTGTATTGCTGTATGGAGCACAAATGAAAACATGTTCCAGAAGAAAAAACAGTGAAGTCAGAATGGGTACAGATCAATCCCAACTGCTAGTTGCCTCAACCTGGAAGGAGAAGCAAATATTTCCTATAGTGAGTAAATGAGGAGAAACTGAATCCTTGACAGTGTGCTGGAAGGAGCTGTAGATGACAGAGTAATGCTTTGTTGCTTTCCCTGCTGGGAATGCAGAAGCAGTCTGCTGGACACAGATCAGGCCTTCTTTTTCTTCATTTCCTGCAGCTTGAGAAATGCTTGACATATATCCTGAGGTTTTGTTCAAAAAAGATTTGTGCAGATCCAGTTACCCTTTGGTTATGCCGTAGAAAATAGATTGTGTGGTGGGGTCTACAGAGAAACTGGAAGGCAGGTGTAGCAATTATTTCAAGTATAAAGTTGTGGTTTTGTCTGATGGGATTCAGAAAGTGAGTCTGAAGCACAGACTAGTCCCGGCTCAAGTTGATTTTGTAAGGGAGTCTTCATGGAATTTCCTAAGGACTGACTGACTGAGAGCCAGTTTGGTGTAGTGGTTAGGAGTGCGAACTTCTAATCTGGCATGCCAGGTTCGATTCTGCACTCCCCCACATGCAACCAGCTGGGTGACCTTGGGCTCGCCACGGCACTGATAAAACTGTTCTGACCGAGCAGTGATATCAGGGCTCTCTCAGCCTCACCCACCCCACAGGGTGTCTGTTGTGGGGAGAAGAATGGGAAGGTGACTTCAAACGTACGCACAAGAAATTAATTAAAGAAAAGCATGGTTGAATGGCAGTATTTTTGAGGAAGTGGGGAAACAATAGCTACCATTATGATATGGAAAAGTCAAAAGATTCAACTAAAATGACAATTGTCTCAGAAAAAGAAAGGAATAACCTGTACACAAGAAGGTAGGGGATGCAGGGTACCCAAGGAATGAATGAACGAACGAACGAACACACACACACACACTGGTGCTAAGTGCTCTACTTTTATGGGGAAATCTGGCTATGGCTGACATGATAGTCCCTAAAACAATGTAGCTGATGTGAATTCTTGTGGATGAGAAGCTAGGAGACATGTGATGGGGTTGTCTGGTGTAAGGTCAATACACAGGGTGGACCTTCAGAGATTTCCCAGGAATCAGACAATAATCATGATTGCTCTACCTAGGTAGATGTGGATTAATCACTGGATGCTGTCCAGTTGTCAGCCAGGGCCATGGCATTCAGTGTCATTGCTGTAAGCCAGGGGTAGTCAACCTGTGGTCCTCCAGATGTTCATGGACTACAATTCCCATGAACCCCTGCCAGCATTTGCTGGCAGGGGCTCATGGGAATTGTAGTCCATGAACATCTGGAGGACCACAGGTTGACTACCCCTGCTGTTAGTAGCAGTTGACTGACAACTGGGCATATGGTCAGGGCCAGTGCTAGAGTCAAGTTGGTGCCCCCTCTCTGGTTGGAGCGATATCATCTGGCTCTGAACATCATACTGCCTCTGATAGTTATATAGTCATATTGAGCAGGGACAAACCATCTGGATACTGGATTTTAATGGGTTCTTAGTGGGTTATTGTTTTATTGTATTATGTTTTATTGTACCACGATTATGGGATTATGTAACCTGCCACAAACCCAATTGGGAGCGGCGGGCTAAAAATTGAAATAATAAATTAATAAGTAGACCATTCCTTTCAAGCTCTAGTAGCCAGTGTTCCTTTCAAAGGTGTTCACTTCCTCATGGATGGAATGGATACATACCTGGTAGAGTATATTGTTAAAAAGAGGCATAATTCTGGATAGGAAATATACTTCTGGGTAGCAGTAGGTGCGAATGAGATCTTTGGGTACTCACGGACTTTATAAACTGAATGAGATGACACTGATGCAGTCGTAAAAAATGTGAATGCAGTATTGGGCTGTATCAACAGAGTCATCATGTAAAAATTGGAAGCTGTCAGAGTCCCTGCTATAAACAGAATTGGTCAGACTGCACCTGTGTGCAATTCCGGTGGCCGAACTTCAAAAAGGACATGGACAAACCGGACAAAAGTTTGGTAAATTGAGAGGGTATAGAGGAGAGTGGTGAGGAGGATCCATAGCTTGGAGACCAAGCCCTATGAGAAAAGGCAGAAGGAGTTTGGAATGTTCAGCCTGGAGATGAGTAAGGCACCTCTGGGATATGATTGCTCTCTGTAAGTATTTGAAAGGTTGTCACTTGGAGGAGGGCAAGGAATAGTTCCTATTGGCAACAAAGGATAGGACTCACAGTATTGGGTTGAAACTATGTGTAGGATGGTTCTGGCTAGATTAGGAATTTTTTTTTCACAGAGTAGTTCAGCAGTAGAATTGGCTGCCTAAGGAAGTGGTGAGCTCCCCCTTGCAGGATATTTTCAAACAGTGGCTGGACAGATACTTATTATGGATCATTTAGGCTGAACCTCCATTAAGCAGGGGGTTGGACTAATTGGCCTGTATGGCCCCATCCAGCTGTATGATTCTATGATTCTACGCTCTTTGGAAGCTCAGATAGAAGTGAGCTAGTGGTCATCCGGGTAATACAAAACTCCCATTGCATGTATGATACAGAATCCTCATGGATTTTCCCTCAGTAAACTGAGAACTCACTGGCATTCTTTTTGTACATTTTTCTGTTTCTAAATAAGTAAAGTTTCACACCTTTGTCAAGGCCTTTTAAAGATTAATAACTCTCTTAGACCCAATTCTTTACTGGGCATTTACAGCATTTTTGACTTCACTCACGTTACAACAGTAATTTGTGTTTTGGAAAAAGTCTGTTGGAGACTGCTGCTTGTCTCAGTGTCATGATGTTTTCATTAGTGATTATTTCATTTTGAAGTTCATGATGCCATAAATATTCTCAGAGAAACTGTGGCTCTGAGTCATTATCCAAGTACTATTTTTTGCCAAGTTAGTACAAGGTATGTTTGCTTGGATATGTGTGTGGATACAAGTAAGGAATACAGATGATTTTCAGATTGTTAGTTAGAAAGACTCTTGAGGAATAGTCTGGCTTCTGGTTGCTAGACAGGCAGAGATGAATTGGAACAGACAAATGCTGCATATTCCTAGAGTTTATCCTTTTGCTGCGTGGTGTACGTTTGGCTGATAATGAACACCAATGGAAATGTTAATGGATTTGCTATATCAAGGGTGCTGAGGTGATTTGCATATTTTAGTTTGGTGCACAGAGAGGCTGAGCTGCATTGCCAAGATTTAACGTTTTGTAAACCACATCTGTGTGTTGTGATGCAGGGTAATAATCTTGGGCTATGTGCTTTGGGAATGATTTTGGGAAAGGAAGATAGTACTGGCAGCACAGAATAGATTGTGAGTGGCTAGCCCAAGCTTAATTTTGTTCTTGCCAACTGCTATAGTGGTAATAGTTATTTCTGTATACATATTTTCTTCCCAATTGTGCTTCCTTGAATGAGCTCTGGGTGGTATGCATGGCTACTTTCCATTTAATCACTGCAACATGCCTGTGACATTGATCAGGCTTGGAGTGTATGCTTGGCTCAAGGTCACCAAGTTTATGGTTGAGTTTCACCCCAGGGTTTGGGGTGAAATCTGGGCATTATGGGTCCTAACTGCTGCTGCATTACATTGGCACTGCATGAAGGAAATATCTGTCTATTGAAGCCTTGTATTCTGTTCTTCCTAGTTCCTGGTCCTGAAGTTAATTGTAATAAAAGTCTGGATCTATAATGAAATCTATTCTTTATTTAATCATATTTTTCTTTAGCCAGTGAGATGTAGCTGCCACAATTTTCAAAAAGTGCATCCATTCTTGTCTTCAAGGGCTAGGTCCCTTTAGAAACCATGACTGGCAGTACTGTAAATAATGTGTTAGCAAAAAGGGGTTTCATTGGACAGAATCACTGGTCCGGGAGTTGGAAAAGCCTAACCTAGACTTTTTTCTTACTAATGCCAAATTGTTCCCCACTGCACAGTTTCTGGTCTTGCTGCATTGCTTTGTCTGCACATCATATTCTTCACTTGATAATGAGATGTACATCTTGGGTCTTGACTGCTCTCTGGAGGCTTGTTGTGACTGCTTAATGGCAAAGAATGGGTCTAATACTGTTCATTCTAATTTTCCTTCCTCACCAAGTCTGTATTTCAGAAAGAGATGGTTTTGCAGTCTCTTGTTTGTCTTGGGAAGTTTAAAGCTATATTGTGTAGTATTTGGACCAAGCAGAGACATAGGTCCCAAATCTTGCTGCCACTATGGTAGGAGGTTCTCTTGGGTGAAAATTTGCAGGGGAGGGGGAGGTTCTTGGCAAGACTCAAAGTCCTGTTCTTAAATGCAAAAAGAGCAATGAAGTTTGAACTGTTTGCTATGGTTCAAAACATACAGCAGAAAAACTGGCTTCCCTAGCTTTCCTTAAATAGTGTCCTTCAAAGCTTACTTTCTTCCAAGACCATTGTCTATTAATTTTCTGCCAGGCCAATTCTACAGGGGTATTTTGAATCCCTAGAAACTCCAGCTTGCCGGGATTGGGAAGGTGGGCATTCAAGAGATTTGGTGCATATGTGTGTGTGAATGAGTGTAACTTTGGAGTAGAGTACATGCTATGAGCACAGAAATCATGAGTTCAGTCACTGGCACCTTCACTTAAAGAGTAGGCACTGGAAAAGTTCATGAGGCAATGGGAAGCCAGTTTTAATCACTGGAAACAACTAGATGGCTCAATGGTCTATATAGGGCCATTTCAGGTGGTTGACATATTAGGTCATCATACTTGAAATGGACACCATCTCCCATCTCCCATATTACAGAGAATGTGAATGAGAAGTCCAGGTTTTCTTTGTTCAGGAACACTTTGACCTTTTTTGCACTGGGGCTTCATGCTGGGCTCCAGGCTGGAGCTTGAGCCAGGGCTGGCTGCCCCACATGGAAGAGCATTTGACCTGGTGAACCTAGTCTGTCCCAGATTTGTGCTCTCATGTAGGAGCCAGGGCAGTGAAGCTCCCAGTACAGAAATTGTCTTTGTAATCATAGCAGACTGTTCAATATTTTTTAAATTAAGTTTTTCTTTCTGGCTCATAATGGCTTGATGCTAGATGATTTCCATCACAGTAAGAATTTATTTCATTTTTTTCTGTTTGTAGGAAGGATCAGCACCTTCTTTCTCCTGTAAACTGCTGGTATCTGGTATTGACTCAAACTCGGCGAGAGAGCAGAGACCATGCTACCCTGAACGACATTTTCATGAACAATGTCATTGTCCGACTTTCCCAAATCAGTGAGGATGTCATCAGACTATTTAAAAAGGTAAACAAATGTTGGTGCCTCACACAAGAATTTTCCTTCTGTAAAATTTAATTCCATGTGACCATGTACTAGAAAGTTACACTGCTGCTGGTGGAGCAAGTTGAATCTGCTACAAAACTGCTTTTGTCTAATTTAGTTAAGCCTAGAAAATGACCCCCTATTTGATTTGCCTGATTTGGTGTTTTTTTATCTTGTGAAATTCTTGTTACATGTTGTGGTATAGTGTAACCTAGATGTTCATTGATTAATGACAGCTATTATGGCACTTGGAAAATATGAAACCCAAAAGAAGAGGAAAAACAACCCCCAACTTTAACAACAAATTTGGATATCCAAAGGTTGAGTGAGAGAATTAAACCAAAATGTATTTGTTACGAAATACACTAAAGCTATACTTTAGAACATTGGCAAAATCTGTCCTTGAAGTTGTAAATATTTGAATTAAGAAGTCCTGAATCAATATGATCACATAAAATGGAAGTTGTGATCAAGGACGGCTCACCAGTTAACCAGCATGCTCTGTGGTCTGAGGGATCTGCCCATCAACTGGACTGCCTGTTTCCTGTTGGTGGAATATCCCCCCACTCAGGGTCAATTGCAGCTCTCGTTCAGGTTTCCACTCTCCCCGTCCCTGTTCTAGTCTATTTAGTTAGACCAAAATATGACAGCCAGGTTGCTGTTGTAGGCGAAATACAAGGTTTTTATCACCCCCATGCTGAAGGATCTTAAAGTCTTAAATGCATTGGGACAAAGGTATTTGAAGAACTGTTGCCCCCAGACTGTCTAACTTGCCAGTCAATCATTTCATTTAAATGGTTGCCTTCTGTACCCCAACTATTGAAGTAAGACACTAAATGTTATGAGCAGAGCTTTATCTGTGGTGGAAACCTAGCTCTCTTGAGGCCAGTTCTCTGCTTCTCATTTAGGCACCAAATGAAAACATTTCTGTGCCTCGCTGCCATCTCCAAAGAAGATTGGGGGAGGGGGAGAGAAAGGAGATGGCTTGGGGCAGAAGTAGACATCTAGGCTCCGCCCCCTTTCCCAGCTGCAGTAACTATGTGAGAACACCACCCCGAGGTCATTGGAAGCAGTCGTTTCCCTGATTTCTCAGCAGTGCTGGGATTACCTTGTGGCTGAGTCCATTAAGGTTGGGAATCCCTAGTATATTATTAGTAGTAGTCATTTAATTTATAGACCACCTTCTCCAGTCAGACTCGGGGCGGCGTATAATAATTATGGCGTAGCCAGTTGAAAACCATGTAGCTCGCTAGGGATATCGTGCTGCCATAATGTGTGATGATACCAACCCAAATGAAACTAAATGGGCAAATATTTCTAGACTATAAAAATCTCCTCTAGACAATTGGCAAAATGCATAAGGGAAGCAGGTCTGAATGTGTATGCTGCACAAGTTGAGTTGCCATGGAACTGGGAAAAGGGGTGGGGGGGGGGCTACAAAAAGAAAGTAGTAGTTATTATTGAAAACAAAGGACTTGATGCAGTGATTTCAAGCATGTTTCCTGATCTTTAATATGTTTAGAGAAAAATGCATATTAATAGGTTGCTGTAGCAATTAGAACACAGCTACTATCTAGGGGCATAAAATAAGACCTCTGTTCATGAAGCCTGTTTATCTTTTGTATTAGAGAGCTGAATCTTTATATAGGAAAGCAATTAGGGATTTTTTGTTTACCACTATATACCTCTCCAAAGGAAAATATCACTTTCTTTAAAACTTAAGTGTCCAAATTTTTCCACTAGCACAGACTGGTTGGAAGTAGGCACAACACACTGTACAGTAAATTTGCATATGTGATTGCTACTCAAAATATTCATAATTTACACAATAATTACAATGTGCGACCTATTGTGTTATGTTTTATTCATGATGCTTGACTTGCTTTTGTATATGATGGTGGTTTTTAGAGAGGCAGACTAAATCATGTTTTTTTAAGTTTTTAATTATTGTAATGGTCCATTTATATCCTGCACTCTTTAGAAGATGGCTTCCACCGGGCTGTATTTAAAATACAGAAGAATAAAAATGAAATAAAAATCAAGTAAGAATGTTCCTGAGTTCAGCAATAAAACCCATATCAATAAAACCCATATCAAATAATTATTGAGAATATTTGAAATTGAGCTGCATACAATAGAAAACCGACCCAAAAACAAGAATAAAATTCCAGTTGGGCCAAAAGCTGGGCAAATCATCTTGGTGCCAGATTGCTCTGGGGAAAAGAGTTCATAGTCAAGGAACCAGAAACTCAGAACGCCCAGTCTCTGGAACGTGCCAATTTTGGGTATGTACCAAGGACTTCCCTTGGTGAGATTTTGCCCATTATTGTAAGTTCAGTACAGGAGAGTATCTGTGTTGTTTCAATTAGGTTCAAGTCCAGTAGCACCTCAACGAAGATTTTCATGAATTCTCGCACTCAAACCTGATTGAAAATTTCAGTGCGTGATTAAATTGATTTCAGTTCTCATCTATTAACTCAAGGTTTGAAGGTTTTGTGGCTCTAGATTAAAGCTTTGCTATCTTATTCTTGTAGCTGAAACTAATTTTTTCTTTCACTGAACAAGAGGCTTTCTCTTCCAGCATTCTTCTGTTTTTGTTGTATCATTTTGAGTGGCTTGTTTTCTTGTAAGTCTGAACTGCAGGCATATTTTTTCTACTATTCAAGCACAGTGTTAGCTCAAGCATTTGAAAGATTACCACTGTATAGAATAACCTCAGACCAGGGTCACATTGCTAGAAGCTGACTTTTATAGAAAGTGTCATGTCTTGAAATCAAATTTAGTCTAGGCTGCTTCAGTTATTTAATTTCTGGACAGTGACTCTAACACTGTTATAGAACTGGAACTTTTTCCAGGTACCATTAATAGAAATTTGCATTATTCCATCTAGTAAGTATCATGCTGTTAAACTGAAGCAGTCATGGTGTGAGGAGGCAATATTTATCCTGACTCCATCTGCAGCTTGCCGTATACAGCTTGCCGCACCTGCTTTTAATCAGGGCAAAAAGGACCGACTGAGTTATGTGTGCACATCTGAGATTCTGTTCACAGTATGTCCATTGGGGCTGAAGTCTCAGTGGTGTTTGCATGTCTCTGGAAAGGCTTATTTGGCATTGTAATTTGGTATTATTGTATGTGTGTAAGTGTGTGCACACACGTGCGAGTGTGTGCGTACACACACACCCAATGTTTAATATTTCAGATGCTAGACCTTCTAGGTTTTTAACCGGCATCTGTATAAATCTAAGCATGGTGTCTCCAATTGTGTGCGTGGCTAATATCTGAGGAAACAAAGCCCATATATTCATCTATGGGGGAGCTTGTTGGCCTGAAAAGACCCTAATCTTGTCCACTTGGGAAATGAAGCAGAACCCATTCTGTAGATTTTAAAAGGCTTTGTTCAGTTTTTCCATCAGGAACAAAAAGGATATTTTGGGGGAGCTCTGAAAGAAAAAAACATACACTATTCCATGAATTTTTTTAAAATGAGTGAAATGGTTCTTAAAATGAGTTTTTTAAAACTCAAAATGTATAAAAGTCCTCAGAGTGATTAGATTTTGGGGGGAATTACAGGGAATATGGAAAGAAAACATTTTCTGCCCTTTGGAATATGTGAAATGAAAGGCAAGTTATAGGCAAAATATGTAGACCTCATTTTAAATATTATTATTATTATTATTATTATTATTATTATTAAAAACTCCACTAAAATTACAAACAGTTCACAAATGCAATCCCAATGTCAAGCATGGTGGCAAAACCAGCCCCCCATCTAGCCCCGCTGGGACATAGGGCAGAAAATGCTGGCTGCCACATTTGAACAAGAGTGTGGTGGAGTACTTTCCTTTGTGGGGGCCCAACAGATATTCTCTCCTCACTGGCCTCAACCATAGACCTGGTGGAAGAGCTCCGTCTTACAGGCCCTGCAGAAAGCTGAAAACTCCTGTAAGGCCCGTAACTCCTCCAGGAGCTCATTCCACCAGGTGGGGGCCAGGACTGAAAAGGCCCGGGCCATAGTTGAGGCCAGGGGAGCCTTTCTGGGGTTCAGAATGACCAACAAATTGGAACCTGCAGAGCACAAGGCCCTGTGTGGAGCATAGGGTGACAGGTGGTCTTGCAGATATGTGGGTCCCAGACCGCGTAAGGCCTAGAAGGTCAATACCAAAACTTTGAACCTGATCCGGGCCACCACTGGCAACCAATGTGGCTGCCTCAGCACAGGCTGGATGTGGACCCTCCAAGATGTTCCTGTGAATACCCTAGCAGCTGCATTTTGCACTAGCTGTAATTTCTGGGTCAGAGACAAGGGCAGGCCAATGTAAAGCGAGTTATAGAAATCAATCCTCGAGGTGACTGTTGCATGGATCACCATGGCCAGGTGTTTGGAGGACAGATAGGGCACTAATAGCCTCACCTGGTAAAGGTGGGAAAATGCCTGGTGGGCTACCTTTTTGACCTGTGCTTTCATGGATAGCAAGGCTTCCAAGGTCACTCCCAAGTTCCTGGCCTGGGGCACAGTGACCAATTGCTTCCCAGCCAGGGTGGGCAAGTGCGCTTCTTGATCTTCCCCCCTCCTACCTAGCTATAGATAGGACCTTTTTCTTGGAGGGGTTGAGTTTCAGGTGACTCTGCTCAAGCCATCCAGCAACAGCTTTCAAACATCTGGCGAATGGGTCCTGAGGGGAGTCCAGGCAGCTGTCCATGATAATAAGCTTACTATTCACATCCCCTTAAATCCCGGGCAAATAGGCAGGCTTTGCAGGGTTTCCTGAAGATCTCCAAGGATTGTTGCAGGTTATTTTTTTATTTTTTTGTGATAAATTGGAGTAGAATTTTGTTTCAAACATGTCACTTTTAATTTCCCCCTTTGAACCATCTTTAATAGGCTTTGACATTTTGTATGTATAAGCATGCGGGAATTGCAAAGCATGATTTTTTTTTTTCTTGCAAGAGGGTGGTATTTCTATTATCTAGATATAAACAGCAGCTATAAACAAAAAAATATATACATAAATACATTCAGTTTATGCTTGATTAACCCCAGGCACTGTGCTAATGATGTTTGTGCTTTGATCTTTGTGAGAGATCATGTTCCTTTGTTGATGAGTTTGTAGCCTTTATTCAGTTTAGCATGAGACCCCTGGCATGGAAAATGTTTTCTAATATATGTGGAAGATGCACTAAATAGACATTGTAAAGATAATGGCTTAAACCAACGTATTCTCTTAATGGGAGAATTGAATTTTGTGGATTTAGGGATTGCATAATTTATATTCCACTTTTCAAGGCCTGTAAAATCTGTTTTATTGAATTTCCCCCCGTTTGAACCAACCTCAGCTTTGCCAGATCGTGGGAGTCTTCTCATGAATGAGCAGCATACAGTTTCAGTCCATATTTGAGCTTAATGTAAACTGCATTCAGATATGTTGTGCTGTCCACCCAATTTCCAAATAAGGTCTATGCCTGAGTCTACTAGGAAGGACTGGCAGATGAGGGAGGATGGAGGAGGGTAGGAGATCCTGGAGCAAAGGCCCTTAAAGGACAATGGCAAGGGGCAGAAAAAAGCAGGAGGACTATGAAATAGGGGCCCAGGGCCAGTGTTGATAGGAGGGTGTGTGTGGCTAAGGAACTCCAGGACAGCCTTCTATGTGAGGGGTGGGCAGTAAGGGAGCCAGGGAATGGACTGCACAGCATGGGAAGCAATGAAGGTTTAGGTGAGTGTGTGCTGGGGCTGTACACTTGAGGTCTGTTTAAAATTTGACTGCTAAGGTGGAATTCAGGTAGAATCCCTTGTCCACTGGAGCAGAGGGTCCCTGGTCTGATGTAGCAGTGTGTACTAGGGTTGAGCACTTCGGTGCCTGAAGTGGCTGGTCGTTCCCAACGCAGCCAGCGCCATGGGGGGGGGGGAGGAGCAGGCGTGGCGCTGGCTGTGTTGGGAGCGAGCGGCCGCTTTGGGCACCAAAGTGCCCAACCCTAGTGTGTATATATAATGAATTATTCATTCTGATGGTAATACTACAAGATTTTAGGTCACTTTTCAGATTGGTTCTGGTACCGAGAACTGCTAACTGTATAAAGTGCCTTGATTATGGAAAGGATTTGTCACAGTTTTTCTACTCCACAATGATGTAATGTTTAATATTCGTTCATTGCTTTATGTAATTAGGGGCCAAGCTTGTTGCATTCAGGAATACAACAAGTGCTAGATTAGGAGGGTAGAGTGGAAGAACTCTGTGGACGGCCTCCCCCTCCCCCCAGAACTTGGAAAGGCTGCAGCTGGCTGTTAGAGGAAGGAGGAGGAGGTGGTCAGGGGGTGGGGGACAGAAGGTGATTGGCTGGCCGCTGGACAGACAGGCAAGCCGGTTGGAGGAGGAGGTACTCAGGAGTGGGACAGCCGCCCTGAGTGGGTGTTAAGCGCTGAGTGGCACTTAAGCCATGAGACATGCTCCTCCTACAAGGCCTTACCAGAAATATTAAGTGGAACAGATGCCTCAACCAAATATAATGATTATTTTTAGTAACTATTCTGTGGCTTGCTTCTCATATTGTGTTGTGGGAGATGTCACAAAGGAAGAATGTGACGTGACCTCGCGTGATAGAATGGAAAGGAATGACGGCTACTTCCATCAAACATCCATCATCTCAAAGATTGCTTAGATGTTCCAGCATATCTCAGTTGTGTTTAACCCTGCAGCATGGTAGGAGAAAATGATTAAGAGGCAGTATTTTCTGGTTCACTAGATTTCCCGAAAGAGACAGTTTCTTCGGAAAGGAAAGGAAAAAGGAAAAGAAAGAGCGTGTTTGAGAGACAAGCTGCAGTGCTGGAATGCGTCTCCAGAGTCAGACGTACTTCTCCTTTAAATGGAGGAATTGTATCTTCCTTAATCTGTCTTGCCTGATTTGCTTCTAAAAAAATTATATTGCTGTAATCTGAAAGGGGCAGCAAATGTAATAATGAAGCAAGAATAACTCCTCAGACAGCTTTAATAACCTCGACTGGCCTTGTGAAACTTTGCCGTATTTACGATGCGTGAGGAAAACGAGCCCATATATTTCTACAGCCTGGTTTCTTCTGCTCTATGTCAGCCTTGTCTTTTTTTTCCTTTCTGTGTAGAATTATTTAATGAAGTAATATATCACATGGCAGAGTTACACACAGGAAGTTTACAATAATATAAAATACATAAATAAGTTGATACAACGGGCACACAGACCAACTGGGCAAGCCCCCTAAATGCTGATACCCAAGTTTTCAATCCACTCAGTCGAGCTGCGCTGCGGAGAGTTCAGAGAGCTCCACTATGTCTTCCTGGAAAGCATGATGCTTGCATTCCTGTGACAGATGGAAAATGGTTTGACGGGCTGCGCCACAATCACAATCAGGCCCTGTTACTTTGCCCCAGTTAAACAACAGGTCTGCACAACTGCCCAAACCTGTTTGTATTCCAGAAGCTGTCTTCCGTACTTAAATGAGAAGTCAAATGCTACCAGCCTCTCGTTGGTGTTTAGCAGCTTATAGGTGGAACTGGTTGGATCCATGTTCACCACTATTCATTCTGTAGATTGAAATTTCGTGATTGCAAGATTTGTGCCGATCTTATTGCTGGGTGCCAGCATCTTAGTCTGGATAGGCCTGAGTCAGTGAGGTCTTTGCAGATGGTCAGCTCTTCTTTCTATATCCACGAAGAAGAGTATCTTGTCTTTGGAGAAGAGGGGGAGTGATATGGCATAATGTTGGTGGCCAATAGCCATTTGCAGATGGTTCTTGTTGTTGTATTGATTTGTACACTAAATTTGTGGAAAGGGGGGTATTGAGCCACCCTGACACACCATATTCTACAGTATTATACTACCAATCCCAAAACTGAGCATCTAAGTCAGCCTTTCTTAACCATTTGACCATGGAGAAGCCTCCCAAATAATTTCTCAGGCTTTGAAGAGCCCCACGAGTAATTTCAGATGGCTACGCCACCCTGCCTTGCCCCTCAAAAGTTACATGTCATTGTAAGTGACATCATCGCCCAGGTTAACAGGCAGGCTTGAAGAAGACTGAGTGGGAAGGGAGAGACAGGATGCTGTTTAAGGCTGGAGTAGAGGTGCAGGCTCTTTACCCTCCCAGGCACAGAAACCATGAGAGAACTCTCTCACGCTTGGGAGGGGGAGCAATGGAAGCAGCATGATCCCTAGCTTGTGGCCAAATCCATGAAAGCAGGTGGGGAAAGCCACGGACCCCTGGTTGGGAATCCATGATCTTAGTGTTTTCATGCACTGGAAACTGCATATGCAGCCAACAAGCAGTATGATGTTATGTTGTTCTTGTTGTTAGGTGCAAAGTCATGCCTGACCCATCGCGACCCCATGGACAATGATCCTCCAGGCCTTCCTGTCCTCTACCATTCCCCAGAGTCTATTTAAGTTTGCCCCGACTGCTTCAGTGACTCCATCCAGCCACCTCATTCTCTGTCGTCTCCTTCTTCTTTTGCCCTCAATCGCTCTCAGCATTAGGCTCTTCTCCAGGGAGTCCTTCCTTCTCATGAGGTGGCCAAAGTATTTGAGTTTCATCTTCAGGATCTGGCCTTCTAAGGAGCAGGCAGGACTGATCTTCTCTAGGAATGACCGGTTTGTTCGCCTTACAGTCCAAGGGACTCGCAAGAGTCTTCTCCAGCAGCAGAGTTCAAAAGCCTCAATTCTTTGATGCTCAGCTTTCCTTATGGTCCAACTTTCACAGCCATACATTGCAACTGTGATGTTATAGGGCAGGGGTAGTCAAACTGCGGCCCTCCAGATGTCCATGGACTACAATTCCCAGAAGCCCCTGCCAGCATTTGCTGGCAGGGGCTTCTGGGAATTGTAGTCCATGGACATCTGGAGGGCCGCAGTTTGACTACCCCTGTTATAGGGTTTAGCTAAAAAGCCACTGCTGTGACCTTCTCAAACACTGTAACACTGCTGTCATGCCGGTTATACAGGCGGGGTTGATTTATGAGGGGTTGATTTATTTCCTGAGTGTTTACTCAGGAAAGCAAGGGAAGAAGGTCTGCTGGCTTAATTTGTATTTTTGTAATGTGAATTTGGGATCTTCCCCCCAGAATTCCTTTGTTAATCTGGGCCAGGATTCCTTTGTTAATCTGGGCCAGAGAATCAGAAAATGCTAGGTTACTTGTTTGAGCAACCTTTTTATATGATATATATGATTCTCAAACTGTATACACAAGATCTCTTGTTATTTGTGTTAAGCTCAGATGATTTTGTACAAATGAGGTTTTCATCATTGGAGTTTTTAGGGTGGTATTAAATGTGACTCAAGATCTTTATATTTCATAATAGTTATACTGTTTTGCAGTGTTTTTCTTACAGGGACTAAGCGCACTTGTCGTCCAGTGATTGTGGTTTCTTGCTGCATACAACCCATCAGTTTCTCCTGAATGCAATGGTACATTTTTTTTGGAAGGATTTATAGCTGGATATGTCGAGAGCAAAGAAATTAAAAGACGCTTGCTCCTGGGGAGGGCCGCAGTTTGGCCACCTCATGAGAAGGAAGGACTCCCTGGAGAAGAGCCTAATGCTGGGAGCGATCGAGGGCAAAAGAAGAAGGGGACGACAGAGAATGAGGTGGCTGGATGGAGTCACTGAAGCAGTAGATGCAAATTTAAATGGACTCCGGGGAATGGTAGAGGACAGGAAGGCCTGGAGGATCATTGTCCATGGGGTCGCGATGGGTCGGACACGACTTCGCACATAACAACAACAACAATGTCGAGAGCTTAACTGTTGGGCACCAGCAAAAACTCACAGATCTTTGCCACTAAAAGACTTCAGATATATTTCTAGCACCTGACAATTTTTTCCTTCTGGATACCTTTTTTAAAATGCTAAAATCAGACAAAGGTGGCATCAGATTTAAGGAGGGTGTTTTTTTTTGGGGGGGGGGGAGAGCACTGCAAGTTGAGTTAAATACAAAAGTCTTTTCTGCTATTTCTGTTAACATCTGGAGTCATTACATGTCAACAATACCTGATTTAAAGACAGACTAGAAGAAAGAACTCTGTGTTGATTTTCTAGGAGGTGGTAGAAAGCTGTTCATACATGCCTGTGCAAAATTTTTGTAAAAACAGGGTCTCTTATGAGATTTTTATGGGTCAAGCTGTGCTGGGAAATGAGTATGCCCCGCCCCTGCCATTACCGAGAAATCACTCCACTTCCAAGCTAGGCCAGCCAGCCCCAGTCCATACTTCCCCTTTCATTTCCTGCAGCAGGGCTACACTACTGAAGACAAAACTGCAAATGTGATGGGGAGGAGAGGGAAGGTAGAGAAGCAAGGAAGAGCCGTGGTAGGGTTGCTTTGGCAGGGTGTCTCAGGTAATTCCTATTAATACCTGGGTGACGGAGCGCAAAACACTCACTCTGAAAGAGCTCAGTCCCACGGGATACTCGGTCCTCCATCAGTCTCAGACCTTGATTTGTGGGAGATGTCTGCAATATTGGTCAGGGATGCTTTCTCGTTCAGGGCACTTCCAGCACCAACGATCCCAGGAATTGAATATGTTGGCCTGGGATGGGGCTCAGTAAATGGCTTAGCTATCAGGCTGATGTAGTTCACCTAACGCTCCAGCAGATACCCTGTCATGTCTACTGGAGGCAGTGCCAGCCTGGGCATTGTAGTATCCCAGGATTCTTGTCCTGTGAGACTTCAGTGTCCATGCAGACGAGCCTGCCTCCAGTCAGAACGCGGACCTAGTGTTGTCCATGGCAACACTAGGGCTCTCACAGTTTGTAACTGGCCCAACCAATCAAGTGCAAAGCTTGGCCAGGGATTTGGACGTGGGTGTCACCAATATGTGGATGACACCCAGCTCTGCTGGTTAATGTGTGGCTGCCCAAAAACACTTCACCTGATTTCTTGGACACTTGATTTTGATGTCTGGGAGCCTTGATGGAGCAGCTCCAGCAAAGTTGCATGGAACAACTACTGAAGTTGGAGGTACTGTGGCTGGGAAGAAAGGGACCGGAAAAGGAAGCATGCCTTCCCTGTCTTAACAGGATACAGCTTCAAGTGGCCCAGTCAGAAATGTTGGGGTGACCTTCAATGCCTCTTTTACCATGCATGTGCAGGTCACAAAAATAGCTCATCAGGCATTTTTAAACCTACATCAGGCAAAGATACTATCACCTTACTTGAACCCTAAACACCTAGCCCCGGTGATCAATGCAACAGTCACCTTCAGGCTAGATTACTATAACTAGCTCTTCATGGGCCTGCCCTTGACTCTGACCCAGAAAATAGAACTGGTCTAAAATGTGGCTGCTGGGGTCCTTACAAGTAGCGATCCCCAACCTATCTCAGGTCAGGGACCGCCTCCGGAGTGAGGGAAGAGCCAACGGCCTGGGTGCTGCGAAAACGTGCACGCGCAGTTGCCGCGCATGCGTGTTTTCGCCACCAGGTGGCGCTAACACGCATGCGCGACAACTGCGCTGCGCGTTTTCGCCACTAGGGGCGCTAACGTGCGTGTGCGGCAACAGCGCGCATGCGCGTTTGCATTACCGCCATGCCACCGGCTGTGCCTGCCTCTTCCCTTCCTTCTTGCTGCCGGCGGGGGGAGGCAGGCATGGCTGCCGGCGGCCCTGTACCGTGGCCTTTGCAGCCTGCCACCGGGCTGCGGACCGGGGGTTGATGACCCCTGACTTACAAGGACCCCATGGAGAGCTCAGATTTGACCTGTTCCCCAGCAGTTGCATTGGTTGCTGGATGAGTTCTGGATCAGGTTTCAGGATTTACATGGTCCACAACAACCCCTGTAGAGTTCTTTGCTCTGCTGGTTCCAACCTGTTCATGATCTCCAGCCCTAGAGAAATGTGCTTGGTCTCGATCTCAGCTAGAGCCTTTATGGCCCTGTCTCCAGCCTGGTGCAGTGAGCTGCTAGGAGAAATCTAGGCCTTTTTGGAACTGTCAGAGTTCTGAATGGCCTGTAAAACGGCACTCTTCCATGAGGCATATGGTTGAAACAAAGACCAACACATATTGACATCAAAATTGGGCCCCCTGTTCCTCACCACCCATCCAAGCCTGGGTTGTAAACTCTTCTGATTCATCTGTGATGTAGCATGTCTTTTTTTAACTGATTGTTTGAAGTGTAATTGGTTTATATTTTATGTACTGAAATGTAATTGTTGTCAGCTGCCCTGATACTTCTGCCAGAGAGGAGTGGCCTAGAAATATAATCATCATCACTATCATCATCACTAAACATAAGAAAGCTCAAGATGACAGCTCACTCCCTGCATTATTGACACTCCCTGGGGGTGTGCCACCATCAGAGAGAGAGAGAGAGCACTCTGCCAGTGAGGGCCAATCAATTCAAACTGCACTCTGCCAGTGAGAGTCAGTCAACTCAAATTGCATGCAGATAACTCACTCCCTACCTGATTGAATCCTCTGGAAATATTCCCCCAATTGGAGATTGCCCTCAGCCAGGAGTGGCCCACCCTGGTAGTTTAGCCCTAATCAGGAGGGATTCAGCCAGGAAACCTAATAAGGAGTAATCTCTCTGCCTCCAACTTCCTGCCAGTTTCAGATGTTTGCTGGGTACAAGAGGAGCCCTGCTTCCAGGAAGTTGCCTGGGCCTTCTGGCCTCTTTCAAATCAGAGAACATGGGATGGGGGAGAGTGAGCTGCCTCCTGGTGCAGCATCTGTAACAACCCGCTGAACTGAAGAATGTACAGACTGAAAGGTTTTCAGTTCTTTAAGAAAATTTTGCTATCAGTTGGTCTCTGGGGAAAAAGTCACTCTCCCCAAAATTTCCCCCTTTTCTAAGCTCATTTACGTAATTTTCCTACAATACTAAATGCATACAGTAAGACCTGAGGAAGTCCACTTGTTTTCATAACATTCTTTCATGTTGTACCATCGAAGAGGTGAAATCATAATTTAAAAGCTTGTTTTATGTTGGCTATTACAAAGTCCAGGCTCCACAAATCCTTTGGCTCAGTTTTACTTGCCAGTCATTATTTGTGGTTGCTGCTAACTTTCCCTTCCACTAAATTTTGTTGTCAGTACAAAAAACTCCCTGCATTACCCTGAACTATATGGGACATCAGGCAGCCCTCCTGGAGTGGTTTAATAAGTCTGTGAGCAGGTGAGTTGGTCGGCGTCAGAGGAGGAGGGGACAATGAAGCTTTAATGGGGTTGAGTTTTGATGTTTAGTAGGATTTTTAAGATGACTGTGACCTGCCACAAGTTACTATGTGAGAGTTGCAGGATAGAAATCAAATCATAAATAAATTTTAAAATGCAGAGAGAAGAACAGTTATTTCCTTAGCCTCACTGTAAAAGGTTGAGTAAGAAGTTCATTACCCAAAGTGTGTGTTCACTGTATGTATGCATGCATGCGTTTGTTTGTTTGTTTGTTTCATGCCACTCCACTCAGGTTACAAAGTGTCCAATAAAAACCCCAATAAAGCCCCATTAAAACAGGACAAAAACCATAGAGCAACTGGCACAAACATGGCGGAATTCCATAATATTTCAACCCACAGCCACCTCTAGTGAGGATGAAAAGCGGAGCCAAGATGGTAATGACCTAACTAATGCCTAACACCAGGGAGGATCCCAACTGATCTTCCTCACTGCCTCAGCCTCAATCATAAACCTGGCGAACGAGAATAAACCTGTGGAGAATGGGGGGGGGGGGGGTGTTAAAAGAGTACAGCCTTTGTTTTGCCTCCACCTGAATCCTCTACATAGGGATATAGCATAAGGAGCCTGAAGTAGCAGGAAGAAATCTTTCTGCAGGGCAATGAGATGGAAGAGCTCTCATATTTGCTGAGTAGACATGGATTTATGGGACATATTTTATTTTATTTGCTGAACTACAGAGCATTTTGAACAATCAAGGTTCTGTAATAAAAGACATTTTTCTTGAGGTTATGCAATAAAATAAGTATGTCAGGTTTGAAGAAAAGATGAAATAATATTTTGGCCTTGCAAGGGCCCATTTTAGGCTTCTGATATGAAACAAATACCTCTTCATACAAGACATGCATAATTATGTCAAAGGTTGGCAAAATTAACCATCTAAGCAGAGGGCTGTGTTTGAATCCAGTGTTCTTAGTATTGAATAATAGGTGACTCTCCTATTATGAACCTATGAAGCTGTTTTATACTGAATGAGACCACTGGTCTCTCAAGGTCATTCTTACCTAGTCAGCCTGGCAGTAATCTTGTCTGGAGGTGACTGTTGCATGGATCACTGTGGCAAGGTGTTCATTATCTACTATGTAAACCTTTTAACTTAACGAAATGGAGATAGAACTTGCCCAGTAGACCCTCTGTCACTGAACTCATAACCTCTGTTGGCCTCAGAGATCCAGATTGGCCCAGGTATATTATGCACACATTGGATAATGCACTTTCAGTGTATTTTAGAAGTAAACTTTCCTCTTCTGCACAGGAAAATCCAGCTGCACAAGAACATTAAAAGTGCATTATTCAACATGTGCATAATGGGACCTGGTTGAATTTCTGCATGAGGATGTATGAATAAGGAATTAATTAGGATATGTCAGTTGATCTATAAAGTGGTGACTATAGTCAACTATTTTAGGAAGGTGTAATTTAGTTAGCATTAGCAAGGCAACAGATGTGTTAAGGGCAAGAAACGTGAGTTATTGTATAAATTAATGCAATTTCAAAGTATTGTAAGCAGTTATTACAACTATGATGTTACAAAAATGTGAATAGTAATGAAACTGAGTAGTTACCAATCTTGTGCAACTGAAATTAAACAATGCATACATGGCTACAATAAAATATGAATACTTTTGGCTGTAATATTATTAGGGTTGTCAGTTGCTGGGACTGGGACTCCTGTAAGACAACTGAACAAGGAGCCTTCATGCCTTTCCTGGCTATTAGCTGATGCAATTAAAAAGGCAAGCCATCACTTACACGTCATTCATGACTATATGGAACATTTGGCCTTGTTGGCAAGTCCGCATCCCTACCCTGCATAATTGAATGGATTCTATGGTTTCGTTGTCCTGTTGCTGTGCTGCTGCTTCTTGGCTTCTTTGTTATTCTAGGACAGATTGGTGGAATTACGTATCTGAAGAGAACTCGAACACCAATAAATATGCCTAGCACAGAGTGGTCAACACTGAAATGTTCATGTGCTATAAATGATCTCCTGGGTGGCTGAGATGATTACTTCTTACTCGACTAAGTCTGATACAAACTTGTTTTCAGTACCAGGGTTTCTCCTTAGAAACTGTGTACTCAATGAGGACAGTTCCTTTATCAGTGAATATCAGAGGCCAGAACAGTCCTCTGGTTCACTTGAAGGCCAGCTGTTCTTGTTTTAGAAATTAAATACTGGTCACAAAGATGTATGGTATTTTCATGGAAGGCACCACAAATTTGCACATTTATATTAATTGGCTGTATTTAAAGAAGGGTTTTTAAAAAAATCCCATGTGAACACATGAAGTCCCACATATTGGCATGACGTTGAGTCTTCATTATCTGCTCTGGCTTGCAGTGTTCTCTGAGGTCTACTCCTGCCACCTAAGGTCCATTATGAGAGCTTGTACATACTGTTAAACTGACCTATGAGGCCCTCTGCTTTTCTTAAAGAATACAAATGGTGGCCTGTTCCTTCACAATGGCAAGAAGGTGGTAAATCTGTGCCATTAATGTGCCACTTCAGATAAAAGATGGGGTTTACGTGATGGAGTGCTGCTCAGCACATACACAAAAAAGTTATATAATTGGGAATTATATCGGGAAGAGGGCTAAACTTAGCTTTACATGGAGGAAAATTGAATTATGAGCTCCTGCTTGCAGTCTGATCTGACATAAGATTCATGTGCACGTTTTACCACCTCCTCTGCTGTTGTGAGAACTAGGTTAATGATTCAGTAGCCATCCGTTTGGAAACACCAAGTGGCTGTATTTTGGGTTTTGCGTTTCAGAATTAGAAAAACAGAGTCCAGATGTTGACTGGCATTCCTTTGGATGATGCTAATTCAGTTTCTGAATGAAGACATTATAAAGGATTTATGGAGCTGTAAAGAAGCATGGCATGTTCAAGTCTCCAATACACTAAAGCAATTTCAGTTCTCTCACCACCCACCCCAGACATCTTATTAATTTATATTTTACATACTATTTTAAAATACTAGAGCAGAGCTAGTTCTGGAAAGTATAATCTAGGTAGGAGTTTAAAATAGAAATGAATAGATCCAAGAGGGAAAGTAATGATTTATTTTTTTTTAAATGTTATTACCAGAAATGGGCTCTGCTGCCAAAATCAACCGGTTTTGTTCTAAATGGAGAAAAATACAGACAGATTCAGTGAGCATGAAAAGCATGTGAAAAATGCAGCTGAATAACAGTAGTGTTATAATAGTGTTTTGTTTTTGTTCTGTGTGGGATGGGTGCCAAATTGATACATCCGCCAGGGATTAGCAGTATTCAGCTGGATATAAAAGACTGTAAATTTGGATTTGGAAGCCTAATACATTGTGCAAGTATTTCTAAATGTATCCTTTTCATAGCTTCTGTGTGTGACAGTAGATCTGTGTCTTTGGTTTACTAGTAGGTATTTATTTCTTCCCGTGTCCCTATTACTTGGTGCTTTTATTGTTCATTTGCTAAGCTGTTCATGTGACAAGAAGTAATAGCTGAATTAGGTTTTATTTTTGATTGTTTATGTTTATATGCTGCTGCCCTTTTAAGACTGAACTATGTGGCCTTCTGGGAGAATGGAGATAGCACTTAGCAGACTTCAGTGATGAAGTGATGAGAATTAGCAGGCTTCGGCATTTGAAGTAGGGTATAGCATCCTCAAGTCACCCATTCTTGTAGTGTTTAACATTACTTTTTATGCCAGCAATACACTAGAGATGCGCAGAACATAAAGCTGCCTATAATACAGACTTTTTCCATTAGGCAGTACAGTTTCAAGTTTTATAGGGCCCAGCCTCTCAATGTCTGCATGTTTTATTATTTATTAATGACATATTATTAATAAATAATAAAACATGCAGACATATATATATATATATATATATATATATATATTAATATATCCACATTTCCGAACACCTATATAATTAAACATCTCAACACCTACCCTGAGGCATGGAACCAGTTGAGTACAATGGGGTTGAACCCGTCTAGTTGAGTCAAATGGGGTTCGGGGGGGGGATTAAGGTATTTATTACTGAGCCTCATGATTTTATTGTGGTTTTATTTTCCTGTTGTAAACCACCATGAGCCAACTGGGATGAGTGGTCAACAAGTCTAATAATAATTTTAAAAATCATTATATTTTTGGTTTTGACAGTATTAGCAATAATAATATCTATTTCTCACTGAGCCTTGGGATGGATCACACAATGACAAAAGTAATGATAGACTGACTTTCACAGATATGTGGAACATATAGCTGCTCCAGGGCTCCTTCATCCTAGCCCTCTCTCTCTGACACACACACACACACACCCCTCTCCCTGCTTCCCTCTTGCTTACTTGACCTCTCCCCTGGTCCCTCCCCCTCCCTCTCAGACAGACACACACAAACAGAGACCCTTTCCACCCATTCCCTCTCCTTCCCTCTCCCTCCTTAGCTCTTGCAGCAGGAGGGCCACCCTCTTCTGTGGAGTCCTTTGGGCATCAGCTGGCTCCACGGCCACCTGAGCCTCCACCACAGTCACCACCTCAGTTCCCCCAGCCCCAGCTGCCTCCACCTCCTCTGCCGGCTGCCTCCCTGCCTCTTCTGGCACGGTCCCTGGGGCGGGGCTATGGACATCATATCCATGCCCATTTCCATCCCTGGGGGTGCACCAGAAGATATCTTCCATATCAACAATGCCCTTGTGAACCTGTGAGCCATACTGTATGTTCATTTACTTACTACTTTGCAACAAATACATTTGGGGGAATTGTAACATTTTCTGTTTTTCTATTTTGTTTTTGTTCTAGAGTAAAGAGATTGGTCTGCAGATGCATGAAGAACTCCTGAAGGTCACTAATGAGCTTTACACTGTAAGTAATGTGACACTGGTAGTTGCAATGCTTGGGACTAGAATAAAGATTTTAAAAAAATGTAGATTGATTATTACGTTAAACCTCTCAGACTGAACAAGCCCTGTCTTCTGATGCAAAGTGAGTGTTCCACATTTTTTTTAAAATTTGATCTTTTTCATTTTGCTTGATTAGATGGTAGGAATGGAGGATGGCATTTGTGCTAGAGATACGTCATGGGATTTGAGCATATATACTGCATACAGTACCCAGCTTGCTGGGGGGTAAACGGTAATGACTGGGGAAGGCACTGGCAAACCACCCCGTATTGAGTCTGCCATGAAAACGCTAGAGGGCATCACCCCAAGGGTCAGACATGACTCGGTGCTTGCACAGGGGATACCTTTACCTTTACCTTTACTGCATACAGAAGAAAATAGTTCTGTGTAACTAAGAATGCTGGCCCATTGTAGTCTTCGTCTACAGTTGTTTGGGCTTCATCTTCTTATTCCTCTCCTTAATTTCTAGTAACACTTGTAACTAGGGCCAAGTACTGTTCTTGGGAAGTGTTCTGAATTAAGGGTGAGGCACTGGCAAATAGCTTAACAACAATATAATGGAATTTATTTCTTACAGCTATTCTGTCATGATTTTAATTATGTTTTAATCTTGACTGGCGTGAAGTTGAGGGTTCCTTTTGAACACCTCTCCTTTTGCAATAAATTTTTGGAGGGCATTGCATTCCCATTATCTTAAAGCTACAGAAAAGAGACTGAAAGTGACCGTAAATGTTGGTGACTGGTAGAACAAGATGGGTAGCTGTGCTAGTCTCTCTATAGCAGTAGAAAAGAGCAAGAGTCCAGTAACACCTTAAAGACTTTAAGGTGTTATAAACTTTCATGAGTCACTCTTGAAAGTTCATGCCTTGCCACAAATTTTGTTAAGTTTTAAGGTGCTACGGGACTCTTGCACTTTTCTGTTGTTGGTGACTGAGGTGCAATGTAAAATACAGATGTTGCTAATGGCAAAATTCTTGGTGCAAAGTTATTGCAAAATTATGACAAGAATACTCTGCTGGAAAAGCTACCACATTATATTTGCCAAAACCTCATGGTGAACAAAAGCTGGCATAACAAAGCAGTAAAGGCATTCTGAGTTAACTGATAAGGAGGTGAAGAAGACCCGGAGACAGGAGAGAAGATAAAGAATGAGATTTGTTGGGTCCTATCAGTGGTTCACAACTCTATGTGTATAATGACTCACAAGTCTAAATTTACCTGTTATATGTCCCATCCAAGTCTGTCCCAAGGATGTTTTGGTGCTCTAGACCAAGCTTTCTCAACCCAGGGTTTCTTGATAGCCCTGGAAGGGTTTATTTATTTATTTATTTAATTATATTTACTAGCTTCAAAGCCTGTTCATACACAGTTATGCTTCCCAACCATATTCTACATGGTCACACCATTTGGGGGATGCCTAGAACAATGTTTCAGTGTTTCTCAATGGTTAAAAAGTTGAGAAAGGCTGCTGTAGACAAATTGTGACCTTTGCACCCAACTAGTACAGCATGTTTTTCTACCATGTCCAACCACACTTGAGAAACCAGCTAACATTGTACAAAGAGCACTGCTACCTCACTATGAACTTCAAACATGGCATATGTAGATTACATTCCAACCTTTGACTACCTTCTAATACCGCTTTCCAGGTTATCCCCTAATTCCCCCCATCCATGTTCTCAGAAACTCATTCTAGTAACCACCAGGATGTCTTTTACTTGATTCTTCATCAACCTCCATATGCAATGAAAATAAATACCAACTAATTCATGATATAAAATAAATGACTTTCAGGGTCAGGGCTTATTTTCTAAAATACATGTCAAAGCCTAGCCTCAAATTAAGCATTGAAGTACTGAGGGCACTTCACATGTGATGATTTTTCCTGCAGAGATAACTATTCTTATGGGAAGTTGTATTTACCTGTCATTTGTAGTCAAGTGTCATGTTTTGCTTACTGAGATGCCACAATTGGTTGTATTCATCATATGTATCAGCGTTTGTTCTTTCTTTACAAAGTTGAAACATTAATGCAGGTAAATCACATAACAATGGCCTAGTTTTCAACCACAGTACAGCTTGGTGTGATACAAGCTGTGAAAACACCTCATATCTGAATAGGAATAGTAAGATGTCTCTCTTACAGCAACTGAGTCCACCATAAAACATATCATGCATAGGGAAGAAGGAGTTATAACAAAGAACAGTGTTCACAAGACTCTCCTTGAGATTAAATACCTGAGATCAAGGTCCTTTCTTTCTCTGTCATGTCTTCTGCCATCCCAGCCAGAGCTGAAGATTGAGGAAGTATGTTGAGGAGCTACATGAATATGGCAGAGAATGACGAAGGGGTTGGCAGTGAGAAGCTTGGTGTTGTGCACTTCCTACTGTAGGTAGAGGGCAATGAGATGCTGAATGGGGCTGCCCCTTTCTGTCTCCTCTCGTTTATCTATGGTGTGTTGAACTACTCCTGCCAACTCTCCAGTCTTATTTCTTTTGAGTACTTCCCCTCTCATTATTGTTGCAAAAGAGGTGGTGACCGTGTGAGAAGTTGGTGAGATGAGAGAAAGAGGACAAAGGGCAGTACTGGTCATTAGGGAAGGCTGGCCTATGTCCCACTTTGGGGTCCTGACCCACAGATTGGGAAACACTGGTCTAGAAGAGAGTACTGTCAAATTCTTTAAGCAACAGGAGATGCTTACCTTGCAAGATTTCTGTGGTGGTTATGATTAAACCTGATAGAGGCATGCCAGATGCTACTAGACCAAAGTTTGATAACAAACCTTGTCCCACAGCATGTTAAGACAGGGAAAATAATACAAAACCCAACATCTAGGCCAGATCAAGACTGCTGGAAAGCCTGGTGGAAGGTTGAAGATGACAGTGTTTTCCAAAGTCTCTTAGGAGAACATCATAAAATGGCCTCAATCTTTTCTTACAGTTTATTATTTTCTCCCTGTTACAAACCTCCCTGTATAAATCTCATAAATGGCTTATTTGTGGTGTATGGCATTTGGAGCTCATTTAAGAGGCTGAGTTTATGGTTGGCTGGGAAACAGATCACCCCTTTCATTAATAGCCACATCCAATCAAAACATTCAAGGTTCTTTCACACAAATAAAGCCCACCACATCCCCTTTTAAACTCTCCTTGGCGTGTACAATATATAGTTTGTATATAATGTAGAAACCTGATTATTGGCTTATGTGTGGGTCTCACAAAATCTTCATTTCCTCTACTTTCTTCCCTTCCTGTGCTTCAGTCTAGTTCACAAACCTAAGCAATGCTGAATTGGCTTGAGATGTTGGCTGTATTCAGCCAGGAGAGTTAACTATGGTTAAGTTAAAGTGTATGCAAACCTGGCTTGTTGTTGGGCTTGGGTATGTACCTTGCTGCTCCTCTTACCCCCACTGCTAATTCTTGCCCATAGAATAATGGAAGGATGAATGACATGTCCAAGCCCAGAAATAAGCCAAATTTGTTTCAGTTTAATTTAATTTAAGTTTGCCTTCTATTAGGACATAATATGAAGAATGGTGTCCAACTGGCTTAGGTATCATACAAGGTTATGTAATTTATCTCTCTGTGCATTCAATCAGTATGCAGAACATATATAGAAAGCCGGATTAGATTTGGAGTAAGGCGGAGTGAAAACTGATGGGAAGTAACAATTTGAGATATGCAGATGACTCCACATTACTGGAAGAAACTATCAAAGACTTGAAACAACTACAGATGAAGGTTAAAGCAGAATGTTCCAAAGCAAGTTTACAGCTAAACATCAATAATAATGACTGCTGAAGAATTACACTGCTTTAAGGTTTATGGTGAAGAAAATGAAATTGTTAAAGATTATCTTTTACTTGGCTCATTCATCAACCAAAAGGGAGGCAACCAAGAAATCAAGATCTGAAATCAAGAAAACCAACAGAAACATTACACACAAGGAAAAAGGTGACTCAAAAGGCTTCTAGGAAATGATAAGGAGAAAAGTGATCTTAAAAGAAACAGGAAAAAACTGTCAGTGAGAGAGAATAAAGTGAAAAATAAAGGCATGCAAACAGAAGCACCATGAGTCCAGAACCAATGAAAAAAAAACTTGCAGAAAAGCCCTGGAAGGGTCAACCATGAAGGAACGAGAGAAGATCTTTAAGTTCTATTAGATCTGTCAGCCGCAGTTGACATGGTCGACCATGAACAGGTAGTGCCTCGCTGTGACGGGGATAAGGGGCACAGCTCTCAGCTGGTTACTCTCCTTCCTCCACAACCAGACCCAGAGGGTGGAAGTTGGAGAGGAGTTATTGGGCCCTTATCGGCTCCCGTGTGGGGTCCCTCGGTGCTCTCTCCCACGTTGTTTAACATCTTTATGCACCCTCTGGCCCAGCTGGTAAGGAGTTTTGGGCTGGGGTGCCATCAGTACACTGATGACTCCCATCTCTATCTCCTCGTGGACAGCCACCCGGACTCTCCCCCGGATCCATTTGCCAGATGTTTGAAAGCGGTAGCTGAATGGCTCAAGCAGAGTTGCCTGAAACTCAACCCCTCCAAGATGGAGGTAATGTGGTTTGGACGTAGGGGAGCATGAGAGGAAGCGTGCTTATCCTCCCTGGCAGGGACGCAACTTAAAATCACGCGTCAGGCCAGGAATTTGGGGGTGACTATTGATGCCTCCTTAACACTTGAGGCTCAGGTCAAGAAGGTAGCCAGCTAGGTTTTTTACCATCTGTGCCAAGCTTGGCTACTAGCCTGTCATCCGAACACATGGCCACAGTGATCCTCCGACGGTCACCTCCAGAATAGATTTCTGTAACTCACTCTATGCTGGCCTGCCCTTGCGCTTGATCCGGAAGCTTCAACTGGTACAGAATGCAGTTGCTAGGGTCCTCACTGGTACATCTTGGAGGGCCCATATCCAGCCTGTGCTGCGGCAACTGCACTGGTTGCCGGTTATTTTCTAGTTGAAGGTTTTGGTTTTGACCTTTAAGGCCTTACGCGGTCTGGGCCCAGTGTATCTGAGGGACCGCCTATTGCCCTATGCTCCCCGCAGGGCCTTACGCTCTGTGGGTACAAACGTATGGGTCATCTCTGGCCCCAGAGAAGCGCGCCTGACCTTGACCAGGACTAGGGCCTTTTTGGTCCTGACCCCGACCTGGTGAAATGAGCTCCCGGAGGAGCTGCAATGAGCTCCTTGCGGGAGCTCTCAGCGTTTCGCAGGGCATGCAACACGGAGCTCTTCCGCCAGGTTGTGGGGTGAGGCCAGGCCGCATGGAAGATCTGGCCCCCCCTTACAGCGGCAGTAGCGTACTCCATCTGGCAGTCTCTGTCCTCCCTCCCCCTTGAGTGGGTTACCAAGGGATAGAGTAGATATGACCTGAGTTTTTACCACATCTTGTTCTATTATTTGGGGATTTATGCATGATATGTTTTATATATGTTTTATTGTATGGTTTTATTGGGGTTTTATATGTCTGTAACTCACCTCGGGCCTCCAGGGAGAGGAGAGGAATGAATGAATGAATGAATGAATGAATGAATGAATGAATGAATGAATGAATGAATAGTAAGGATGTGTTGGTGATGACCAAAATCAAGATAATTCCTAGTAGTATTTCCCATTGCTATATATGGATGTAAAAGTTAATAATGAAGAAAGCTTACAGGATGATAGTTGATTCATGTGAAATGTGGTATTGGAGGAGAATTTTGTGGACCACAAAAAAGACAAATAGTGGGTTCTAGATCAAATCAAACCAATGGACTCAAACTTTGTTCTGTTGTGACATAGTTTAAGGATTACTTACCTAGCATAGATAAATAATCCTAATACTATGTCACATTAATTTTGTTCATGAAGAACAAGAAAACATTCTTTCTACATGCTATATTATGACAGCTTCTTTTACTTTACCGTGTGCTGGGGTGGGGTGGGGGATAGCAAATTGGAGTCAGAACTGGAGAAGCGAAACGTATTACCTTTGACAGGGAGAATAAGTCATTTTAATGGCCCTTATACCATTCTAATTGCACTGCTTATTGGTTCTTTTAATACTGAATTGTAGAAAACAAGGCAACTCTCTATTTTATTTTTCTATGATGAATTCCCTAAGGCCGTTTTAGAGAGCTTTTCTCTCTCACTTTCAGAATACAGAACATTTATATGGCTTTTGGCTTCCTGAAGGATACCTAGCAGAAGGATAATGCAGACAATTTGTGAGGAGAAAAGTTTTCTGAGTTTCAATATTCCTAATATGGCCTAATCAGAATTAATATCCAAAGTTCAAATTTATTTATACAGTCACAGACCAGAGTGAATTAATACTTAGACTCCAAGCTGTATTAATAAACTAGCTGTTGATAGCCACCTTGAAGAAAGGACACATCATAACCCACTTGTCTTTTTAGCAGAAAATGGTCCAACCATGGCACAGGTTGTATATAATAACCCTATATAATAAAATTGACTTTCTCAGCACAAAAAAATATACCGTTTTCATGCATAGGACCCAGAACAGACCCATGGTAGACCTGTAAAGGGTTATTCCAGTTAAATTTCAGCCACCCTTAATGAGTTTAGCTTTGCTCATTAAGAAGGATGACTAAAATTTATCAGAGTATCTAAATCCACTTCAATCAGGATAAAACCTCAGTGGGCATTGATGAACCTGCATTCAGTGTAAACTGATGCTCTTCTCTCACTCCTTTAATCTGAGTTGTATTGTAAAGTATGAACACAGGTTGCTCAGTGCCTTACTACAACTGTTGATATACTCACCTTTGGATACCTACACATTGGGGGGGCGAAGTGCACATTGCTCCTTTCCATTTTTTCCATCGCCTTGGTAGTGGGGTAGGGGGGTGGGATATTCTTCCGCCATGTTGGGTGTTTTAAAGTCTTTTAATGGGGGTTTTAATGGGATTTTAAGACAGTTGTTACCCACCACGAGCCTGACCAGGGAGTAGCGGGATATATAAATCGAATTATAAATAAATAAAAATAAAACACATAACACCAGCACTGGTTAAAAGGATCAAGAGTGTACTCTGGCCCACTGCTTCCCACTCCCACATCTGCTTGTAACTACAGTTATAAGTATGGGATATACACATTCAGCATTTGACTCCTTTCTTCCATATGCATGTTTTCAAACACATTGATTTCACATGAGAGCCCAGCATTTTGTTGTGCTTAGTGTGTTGGTCTAGCACCTGGAACAACTGGGCTTAGGTCTCTGCTCTGCCACGGAAGAGGCCACCCTGGGCCTGTCACAGTATCACAGCCTCACCTTTTTCAAAAGATGTTTGTTGTGTGGAATGGGGTGAAGGAGGGGGAGAAAGTTGTGATGAGCAGCTTTGGGCAGAAAAGTGGGCTATAAATGAAATAGAAGCGCTTAAAATGTATTAGGTGTACTTCGAAAAACGTATGATCAGATCCTGATGGTATGCCTTTGTAAGCAAAGTGTTTTTACCATGACTGTGAGTCAACTCGCAAAAAACTTCTTCCAAGGCGATGCAGTGAAATATTTGCCATTTAAAGGTGACATGTAAAGGGCTGGTGGTGGTTGTGGCTGAGCTCCCCTGGGCAATTGCCGTGATGAATCTGCTGTTAAAACTTATATAACAATTTTTGACCTGTTTTCGTATGTTGGAGGCTCACTGGATTTCCTTTCCATAGGTGATGAAAACCTACCACATGTACCATGCTGAGAGCATCAGTGCCGAGAGCAAACTGAAGGAAGCCGAAAAGCAAGAGGAGAAGCAGTTCAACAAAGCAGGGGACATTAGCGTGAACCTGTTGCGGCACGAGGATAGGCCTCAGCGCCGCAGCTCTGTCAAGAAGATAGAAAAAATGAAGGAAAAGGTATGCGGGGAGAAAGATTTTCTTTGTGACGGGCAGCATGCCCTTTGCAAGTTCCACAGCCGGATGCCAATGCCAACCTTTAGAAGTCTCCCAAAGTCCAGGGTTTGTGGCTGATGCTAGTTGGCCCCTTGCATAAGACATGTATTTCTTGGATTGAATTTGAACAGCTAGGGATGCCTCCTGCTTGCTCTGACACTTATGTGCAGCTTCACTGAAGATCTCTTTGGGATGGCTGTAGAAGAGTGTTTTTCTCTGTCGAGCTTGTTAGCGGTGGAGAAATGCCAAGAAGACAGCAGGTAGCTAGAGCTCTGAGTCAATCAGTCAGGCACCTTTCAGCAAGAAGCAGAGCCCGAGGGCACATTGTGGAGCACTGCCACAGAGGGGGGGCTGCATTACATCATCACGGCCTGATGTGCTTAGCCATTACATTGCCCAACGCAGGAAGAGTTGAAAAGGGCAGCTGGAGGGAAGGAAGGCTGCTTGAGAGTGATGGCTCAGGAAACAAACAAAGCAAAGCAAAATAAAAACGGTTGAAGCAGCCAGGAAAATAAAAGAAAAAGGAACTGCACAAAACATTCCTATAATATCTGCTCAGGTTGTCTCTCCCAGATCCCACAATTTAATGGCCAGGCTTCTGAGACCTCTTCAGAAGGAACTTAGCAGTTAATTACTGTTTGCTACAGTAATTCTTAGTCATCCCAGCAGATTGGGCAGCATGCATGCAGGGCTAGGCTACAGTCATCTCATGGGTGATGTTCATTGCTCTGTGGGTCGCTGTGCTCTGATTCTTTAGGCTATACATCCAAAGTTTGGTCCAGGGCTTTCTTAACATTTTGGAAAATGACTACCATCCCTTTGTCAGTCCCAGATCTATTCCACACTGGCAGTGCTGTGCCAGGCTGCCACCAGGTGTTTGGGCTGGGGCAGGTTTCCCTGCCTCTTCCTGGGTCCAGATGGGGGAGCATTTTCCTTGCTCCATCCAGTCTGTTCTGGATTTATGCTTCTGGACGAGGCAGCTGGGGCAGCGAGGTTCCATTGCACTGTGAGGTCTTGGGGGCCTAATTTGTTTTGAAGAGTGCAGTATGGTTTAACACTGCAATAGCATGTTATTTCAAACAAATGCCCCCGGGTGCTGTGTCACAGCTACTTGGGGTATTTTTTGTCCCTTTCGGGATGCTGTAGTCATGGCCACGAGTGGGTAGGAGCTGGGCCAGGATGGCCAGACCTTTCCCTTCCCAAGAGCCCAGGCCTGACATAGGCCCCATCGGTGCCTGGGGCAAAAAAGGGAACATGGAATTATCCACGTTCCCTTGCCACAGGGCAAATAAGGGCCTGAGTTGGGCCAGGCCTGCGATTCCCCCAGCCCAGTGACAATGTCATGTGGAACTTGCCCCACCACTGGATAAGGCCCCAGAGGCTTTCATGCTACATTGTAAAAAGAAGAGGGCAAGGGAAGAATTTGGGAGCTTTGGCTGCACATTCCACATCTTTGCTTTCTGAAAGCACTTAAAATATTCCTGCCTGCATAGGTGACTTACCCACTATTCTCATAGTTCTCCTTCCCCAAGTGTGGTTAGGGAACTAGTGCTGCAATCCCACCCTTAAAAACACGTCTGAGTATATTGCATGAGCATGCCTCTCTTCTCTTATTCTGCACAAATTCCCCCATTCCCTTTTCATTGTGAACCCTGGCGTAGCATTGTCAGCATCATTGTGAACTGTGGTTGGAAACTACAGTATTGACATAACCCGCTGCGATACGGTTTGCCAATAGCAGCGGGTAAAGAAATTCAATAATAATAAAAAATTAAGAAGCCATACCATGGTTTGTTTTGAAAGCAAAGTGTAAGGGGAATTTGCAAAAGAAAAAAAGGAAGAAGAAGAGGGGGGAGGGGAGGTAAAAAAGAAGGCAAGAGATACTTCATAACTATGCAGAGGACATTGGCAATGTTACATCTAACTTAGTCTAAGTTTACGACTTCAGCCAAATTTGAGCCCTGTTGCCTTTGCATAACTCTTGGTAGCCAGCGTGGCCTCTTCTTTACACTGGTGTCTTTCGGACAATCCCTTTAGTGTTTTAAAAAAGAGAATGATATGATTGGGAAGCTGAGTGTACGTACAACATACTAAGAATGAAGAGCCTGGGCTGAGCAAGTATATATTTGTGATGAATATGTAGTCATTTAGCTTTGTTTTAGAAACAGTAAACTTGGGGGAGGATGCACATCACTGTGTCCCCTTTGTTTTGCTTGAATGCCGAACCTCTAGGGCCGGTGAAGCATACAGATGGAGAGTGCTGAATGGTGTGGGGTTGTCGTGTGTAATTCGAAATGGAAATTATGATCCCCTAGTGTTTGTCTGGTCATTAAGTATTGTTCTGTGAAGGTTGTGGATTAGAAATTGGTCTGCAGAAAAACTTGGAAGGATATTACAAATAGGAAGCTGAAGAGATTCTGAGGCCTCATGGAATGGAAAATTGCCTGGTAATCAGTGCTTGAGTATTTGGCTGGGAGGCCGGGTGAAGATCAAGATCTCTAGAGGGTCCCAATAAGGTGCAGGAGATGCAACCCCTTTGTTGCATGATACAGTGCCTGGCTCCCAAATATCCATGCCTGTAGCAGTGAATACCCTCAGCTGTATTTGCTTGTTGACGTGAAGGAAGAAGCTCAGTTTAGTAACACAGATAATCATATTTATGTTACCTTTCAAGGGGATACTTACCGCCTCAAGAAGGACACTAAACTATATATCTTGGCATGAATTTGGCCACAACCTTTATTAACTTGAGCGTGGCAAGCATGGAAGGTGGATCTAGCCCTCCTGCAGTCAGCTGACTGCAGGGCAGCCCCACGTCAGCATGCCCCCTCAATGGGTCCTCCTGGCCATTCAGCCTGGTACCTGGACCTCGGCCTGCTGACTAATGGGAGGTATATACAGAAAGAAATTTTCAAGCTGGTGATGGCAAAAGCTTTATTCAGAACGAGTTCTGAATAAGCTTTTGCCATCGCCAGCTTGGAAATTTCTTTCTGTTTATTCATCTTCGGATGACGGGTTGTCTCTGCTTGTACCAATTGTCTAATGGGAGGTGGAAACTGGGGAGATCCTCTGGGCATTCACCTCTGTTGGGTTTCCTGCCACCTGGAAATGCGAGTCCTCAGCCAGGCTCAGCATTCACCCAAACCCTTATGGGGGCCCCCTAACTTGGGGAGGCCAGCACGCAAACCCGGCCACCTCACAAAAGCTCCACTTCCTGCCTTCAATCCACAGGCTGTGGCAATTTTGAAGTCAAACATCAACAAACACAACAATGTACTTCTTGGGTGGGAGGGTGGGTCACCACAGTGGAGCAGGTAAGGGAAAGAGGCCGAACTGCATCATTGTGTGCATTAAGCGAATGCTTGGATTAGCCCCTCCCACCAAGCGGCTCTCCGCTGCCCCCAGAGGACATTGGCACATGAAGTCCCAACCCAGCCTCCAGGTCCTTTCATGGCAGTGGATCCCCCATGGCAGCAACAGGCCCCAATTGTAAGTCTTTTGGGGCTATTGTTCTGTAGGAGTATGTAGCTTTCAGCCTCACACCTTTTCCTTCACACTGGCCTGCCCCCAGGAGGTAACCATCGTATCTGTAAATTTGTTGTCTTATGGCTGGAAGAGCACCTTTCCATGGTTCAGAAACCTAGGAACAATTGATCAACTCTAGGCCTTGGTCCAGTTATTTGAACATATTGAGTGCCATTGCTTTCCATCTCCTTGAATGAAAGGCCATTATTTTTTGCTTGCCAAACACCCACAATTATTTCGTTTGTCCACCATACTAACTTTAAGCATGGAGCTAAGGGTCAGTGTGGCTGCCAGGGACTTCCGAACAAGTGCTTACATAATTTACCCATGCAGCACAATAAGGTTGTAAAGGGAATATATTTGAATGTTCCTCTAAACACAGCAGGGAGGAAACTGGCTCAAATAGTTATTCCTGTTGTGCTAGTCCTTTCCATTCAAGGAGTTTGTGTAGAGAGAGCTTTAAAATCCCATCCTCCCTTCAGGGTTTGTAGACCTTCCCCTGATGTCATCTCCTGGATCTGGGATTGAGAGATGCAGTGCCTCTGAATGTGCCCCATAGTAATCATCATGGCTAATAGCCACTGATGGACCTATCCATAGATAGACCTAACCCATGCATCTACCTATTTCTCTTTTAAAGCTGTTTGTTCCTGTAGCCATCGTATCCTCTGGCAAACAAATCCCACATTTTGATCCTTCTCTGTGTAAAGAAGAAAGGATTCTGCCATGTGTGTGGACCAGATGTAAGACACAGGCAAAGGCCCTTTGATTCCCTCCTCTCCACTGTGAGCAGCAGCAGATATTGGCAGCCTTACCTTTTTATGTCCCTCGGCAACTTCCTATTTCCCGTTGTCTGAGTTTACGCTTGAGAGTCAGCATTGAGGGACATAAGAGGAAAATTTGCCAAAGCCTTATTTGCTATTCACTGTCCATAAGAGCTCTGAAAGCCTTTTGTATGTCTCAGAGCTCATGCAGGAACAGGAAGAGCCAATGATGCTTGGCCCTTTTCCTCCTACTCTATTGAAAATATAGCCTTTTGCCAAATAGATGCTTCTGTTGTGACCTTGTTTCATGAGGGCTTGTGTGGAAACTCACTGGGATGTTGACTTGGGTGAGGAGGCCCAAGCTTATGCTTCCTTAAATAATAAGGATGTGTAAAAGAATATTCTTCTATATAATTTTAAGCTTGGATCTTTGTAGGACCCCCTGAAGCATATTTCTGCCCCTCAGTTTCTGTACTTTTAGAACCCGCTGCTCAATGCACTTTTACCCAATGACAATCCAGTTCTCAGCTTGCAGCAACATCAGAAGAAATGATAGCTGGCTGCTCAGCAAAGCTATCGGTTGATCACTTGTCACATATTCAGTCTGTTCTTCAGTGTACAAGAGGGAACATTTTTTTCAACAGTGAGGTTCTGACAGGATAAAAGTGCTATCCTAAATAGAGTTTTGTACATCTCTAAGTCCATTACCTCAAGTAGACCTAGAAGGGTGTTTAGGATTGCAGTGTGCTACATGAATGCTCGTTACACTATTTCACTTTCCATGGAGGACACCTTGCACAGAAAATTGTACTTTGTCAATGTAAATCTGCTTGAAAAGAGGCAGAGGAGGACAAAGAAAATGGCAAGGTAGTAGAGACGTGTGTGTAGGGGGGGGGGCAGAACTGGGCAATTTGGGGTAGTGCCGAATAAAGCTTCAGTGTAGTCATCTTCTGTGGGATGAGCGAAATGCTTTTTAAGGCAAGGGTTTATTCAGAAGAAGAAGAAGAGTTGTTTTTTTCTACCCCGCTTTTCACTGTCCTAAAGAGTCTCAAAGCAGCTTACAATCGCCCCACCCTTCCTTTCCCTACAGCAGACACCCTGTGAGGTAGGTGGGAGCTGATAGAACCCCAACAGGACTGCTCGGTTAGAACAGCACTATAAGGGTTGTGACAAGCCCAAGGTCACCCAGCTGGCTGCGTGTGGAGGAGCGGGGAAATCATACCTGGCTCACCAGATTAAAAGCCGCTGCTCTTAAGCAGTACACCGTGCTGGCCCTCACTCAAAATATAGAATTTTTCAACAGTAGGAAACACAGAATGACCACCACACACATTGCAGCATTAGATGATGATAATAATTTTTTTGTATACTGTAGACATATGCAACATATTTCAATAATGCCTATTATTTCTATGAGGCTAATTTTCTTCATGGTTAGCAGGCCACAATGTCTATGGTGGTGATTCTATGTTTCCTATTGTTGTAGAATTTAACTCCCTATCTAATATGCTTTCTAATATGGCTATTTGAAACTGCTTCTGTCCAAGTAATACACATTATTTTGTTGACTACAAAATATATGCTTCCTAGTTTCCACTTACTGATTCTCTAAATCTTAGGTGGCAAAATGTGAGACAAATATGCCAAGGTAGAATACAATACAGCAGTTTGCAGTTCTTTCTCTCTTTAGTGCTAGGCATATTCACAGTTGTTTTCTTGTAGAAAACTAAGGCATTTATACTTTTACATTTCATAATTATGCCAAATATGACCATTTTATTGTTGACTTATAAATAGTGCATTTTTGTGTTGAGGTAGCAAAATAAACTTTGATTTAATAACAAATGTTGCTCATATAACTTCTCCCCATTTTTAAAGTTGCTATCATTCCTACGCTTAAATAATTTTTTAAAAATCCCTCTTTTTTCCTGGGGGTGGTAGTGGGGCTGGCATTTTTACCACCTCCGCCAAACCAAGCTAGTAGCCCCCAGAACACCTAGCTACAGTGATCCATGCAATGGTCACCTCTAGCCTGGACTTCTGCAACTCATGGTACGCAGGCCTATTATTATCATCCTTGATCCGGAAACTACAACTGGTGTGGAACGCCATGGCCAAGATTCTCAGTAATATATCATGGAGATCCCATATCTGGCCTGTGCTCCCAGTTGAATTCCAGATAAAGCTTAAACTTTTGGTAATCACCTTCAAGGTCATACATGGTCTGGGCCCAGTGTACCTGGGAGACTGCCTTCCTGCCTATACTCACAAAAGAGCCTTACGTTCCGCCACCTCTAACTGGCTGCGGATCCCTGGCCCTTGAGGCATCGGACCTCAAGAAGGGCCAGAACCTTCTCGGTCCTGGCCCCACCTGATGGAATTTCCCTGAAGAGATCAGGGCCCTGCAAAAGGGTGCTCCTCCACCAGGCATTTGCTTGAGGCTGACCAACCCCCAAATATCCACTGGTCCCCCCTCAGACCCTCCCTCCCATGACTGTACAATCTGATCTATGTTACTGTTCCTGTTAAAATGTTCTGGTTGACATGTTATAATTGTTATACTTGTTATATTGTTATACTTTTCTTTTTAATTACTCTGTGGCATTCTGTGTAAACCACCCAGAGCCATATGGATGGGCGGTATAAAAATATAAATAAGCAAACAAACAAACAAATAAATATGAAGGCCCTAAGTGTGCCCTTTGTCCCTGAAGCACGTACGCTGGAAAAACCTTTACTCAGCCTATTCAGAGGGTAATGGCTACTGATGGATAAATTTGCTTCGTCTTCTCCCTATACTACAAATCATTTCTTCAGCTGAAATTATTTTCTTCCTTATATAAATATAATTGCTGCCTAGTGCGCCTGTTCTAAGACTTAAACTGTGGTGGTGAGAAAAGCAAAGATTGGTGTGTTATAGTCACGCTTCTGTGTTTATTGTGTCACTGTTTTGCAGAGACAAGCCAAATACTCCGAAAATAAGCTGAAGTGCACTAAAGCCAGAAACGACTATCTGCTGAACCTGGCAGCCACGAATGCGGCAGTTAGTAAATATTACATCCATGATGTCTCAGACCTGATTGATGTGAGTGCTCAAGCCATTCTTCTTCTTTAACGCACTGTTTTCCAATTCTTTTCCTGAGGTGGCAGCTGTATCTGATGCGTCGTTTGATTCTGTGGGTATATCTGCACTGCAGGTTGCCTTGCTTGTCATATTGCAGTATTGATTTACATTACTCACAATGCATTGCTAAGGCATCGAAGGTACAAATAGGGTTGCATAGGTCTGAAATACTATTTGACTCTTGCTTACATCTGAATAAGGATAATCATGTAGCCCATCATGATGGCTTTATATGAAGTTGGAAGAAGTGGGGGACTTGGACTATGGGATGCCATTGAGCAACGAGAGACTAGCAGCTGATGAAACCGGCGTGAACCCACTGAGGGGCTGGCAGCCAGGGGACATGTTTGGTTTAATTTTAGTTTAGATTATTAGATTTTTTAAACTGCCCTCCTGGCCAGCTGGCTCAGTGCAGTTTTGGGGATCCAAGATAAAGAGAGTGGAAGTAATTCTGTAGGTAAAAGATAAGGCAAGAGCAGAAGTAGAAAAGGGGGATTATATAGTAGGTATCGTGTTGAATTACCGGTCTCCACGTGGGGATTGGAGATTTTCCAGTAGTCTCTAGACTACAGAGTTTAGTTCTGGAGAAAATAACTGCTTTGGAGAGTAGATTCCATGGCATTGTACTCCGCAAAGTCCCTCTTCTCCCGAGCTCCCCTTCCCAGGCTTCCCCCACAAAACTCAAGGATTTTCATGATTTGGAGTTGGTAGCCTGAGAACCATGGACATGTAGCAACCAGGTAGGCATATAGGCAGGCAAAGTCTCAGCATGAAGTACAACACGTAGAGGACACTGACTTGAAGCGAGGAATCAAGTAATGACATTGATAATTCCCTGATAAAATGAAGTCCCTCAAAACAGGCTAGGCCGTGCTGAAAGTCAGCCATTCCTAGGTAAATGCAATACAGGTAAATGCAATATATGGAAGAATTCATATCCCCCCTGGGACAAAGTAGGAGGCACTTAGTGAGTTCAGTATAGGGTTGCCATCTCACATCTCCCACTGGCCTCACATCTTGCTGTTTAGCTGGGCTGCAGGAGAAAAATGAGGAGGAATTAGGGGGCAATTGGCAGCATCCCACTGTGATGATATCATTACTGGGGACATCATTATGTGAACAAGTCACTTATGAAGGCCCCTTTCCCAGATTAGTCTCCTGCCAGTCACCAGTCTTATCTGTGTGGGTTTGGACATTAAGATTTTAAAGGGCTTTTTAAAACATAAGGTTAGACTTTTAAAGCGCCTTTTTAAAAAGCAGGGTCAGATTGGTTGTGTGCTTTCCTGCATTCATTCATGGGATTTCAGCAAGGGATGTCTTATAGCAGGTCTTGTATGAAGACTCTGTACAAGTTTAAGTATTGCTTTGTTGCATCAAGAACGCATTTATTAATCCTCTAAATCATATTTATTGTTCTATGTTCAAATTAAAAGGTAAGTCTGAAGAGACTTTCAAGTCCTGTGGAAATTTCAAGGTGATATGGTAGATTTCTTCAAAAGACATTTTGAAAAAAATAGTACTTGTAATTTTCCTTGCTTTGTTCAAGGCTTTGCTTGTTCATACTGAGATGTGGGAAAAACTTAAAATGAAAACCTAAGACATAGTTCTTTCTCTATCGATTTGCCCCTTGAGCTTCTTATAGTCTGATCTTGACCCTTTTGTTTTGTTTTTATGGCGTTTCAGCCTTTGTGTTCCTGGAGAGCTGCTGAATGCCAGTTTATCTGTTTTGATGTCATTATTCCTCAGTTTATTTCCTTTTTGATACTTCCACTGGAGTCAGCAGATGGCTTTTCTTTCTCACTCCAGGAAATCCCTTTAGGGGACTTGAACCAAAACATCTTTGATTCAGTACAGCAACATTTGCCTAATTATATATTCAGTTTGCCCAAGCAAACAAAGCATTATTAAGGATGCATGAGCTGTATATGTGTCTCCTCATTTCAGGTCTCCCAAGAGAAGAGCTGTTTATTTGAACAAGTTTTTAGAAATGTCTTCTGCGCTTCAGAGCTGTATTGTAGGGCAGAGTTCAGTATATCCCAATATACAGAGAATATGCTCATTCCCCTAGATAGTTGAAAGATACTGTCTTGTCCTTGTAACTATCAGCTTTGAACCCTATTGTGTCCAATAAACATGGAAAAATATTGGATTACCTGAATTAAGCAGGTATTATGTACACTTTACCGCTTCTTATTTTATCCTCTGTTCACTATTTCAAGAAAAAGGCCATACCACAGTTGAAAAGTATATATTTTACATGCAGGTCCTAGATTTAGGGTTCCAGTTAAAGGTACTCGGATAGCAATGCTACATGAAATGGACCCGTCTCCTGACTTTATGAACGGGAGATTAATCATTCTAGGAGACAATAAGCTTTGTGAGAGATGCAGCAAGCGAGATACTCCTCTAATGTATACGAAGAGAGTATCCAGTCAAAAATCATAGGTAGATGCAGTTCTGAAAAATTAATTTTAAAAGTGGGATTTTTACCAAAATAAATAAAAAGATCCATAACCTACAGTCACACAGTTAATCTACGCATACACTAGGATGAAAAGCAAAGAGGTAATGGGGTGTGAAAGAGGATAAGTTTGGTTCAAAGAAAAGCTATAGTTATCATCCGATGAGTAGAGAGGAGTCTAGAAGGAGGAGCAGCCCATTCCGCAAGCTGGGTTTTATACAAGGAAGAACCAGACATGAGAACAGAAATGGCTTGTCCCTGTCCTCTTTTTTTAGCCAATTTCTACCTTGGGGCAGGGTATGGAAGCCCTGTGACAATGTCTGACAGGATTAATTGAGCAATGTCAAAGAAATGGTGGATTTGTTACTGGGCAAACTGGACTTTGACAATGAAGCCTTAATGGACTTACTGCGGAGACCTCCGGAGCTAAGCCAATGCTTTGGGTGATCTTGAGATGTTGGCCATATTTTCATATTGGCTGGGAAGGGTGTCCAGGTGTGGCAACTGTTCTCTTAATGGAAAATTGAAGTATCAGTGATTAAAGACAGGAAGAAGCCACCAGAAATATTACTTCATCAGGAAGAGACATTAAGGAACAAAATACACAGTTGATGTGAGGTTTACCCACTGGCCAGATGTTGTCCTATTCTTTTGTCTCTGTTGTGCCAGGATGGGGGGGAAAGCATAATGGCCAACCTTTTCTTTGTGGAAATTATTTGCATAACTCCTTTGACAGCCAGAAAACCTCTTGCATGCGACTGGCTTCACATAGAACCAGTGTTTTGCCTTATTTTTGACATACAAAGATTTCTGGGTAGGCTTCTCATAACCTGACCATTCTTGCTTATAGTGAATGAGAAATAAAATGGAGGCTTGCAGCTGCATTCCTCTTTGCACAGCGAAGGCTATACCTGGAGCGTACCAGCAGGGCTATGAAGATGTCTCTCTACTTGAGATCTACAATATAGGTTGTCAATTATATTAATGTATAAAACAGATTTGCATGTTTTCGTATGTTTACACATTCTGATACAGGCCAGAACAGGCTCCTCAGAATTCTTCAAATTTACATTATGTTAACCTATTTTGACGGTAATGGTAAACAGTAATGACTGGGGAAGGCACTGGCACACCACCCCGAGTCTGCCATGAAAACGCTGGAGGGTGTCACCCAAGGGTCAGACATGACTCAGTGCTTGCACAGGGGATACCTTTACCTTTACCTTTACCTTTAACCTATTTTGAAGGGATTCATGGGTCTTCTAAATCAGGGGGAGTCAACCTGTGGTCCTCCAGATGTTCATGGACTACTATTCCCATGAGCCCCTGCCAGCATTTGCTGGTGGGGGCTCATGGGAATTGTAGTCCATGAATATCTGGAGGACCACAGGTTGACTACCCCTGTTCTAAATGGCACCCCGAAGCAGACTTCGCCATTTTACGGAGTGAAAGAGAAGCTGGTCTCAATACCAAAATGGGGAATAGGGAATATGAATGAAGTAGAGATTACAGTCCTAGGATCCTAATGGCCTTGCCAGATTGCAGCCATGATTATGTTTGCATGAGCTACCATTTCTCACCCAACAGGGTATCCTTCATAGTACATAGTAGGAGTCAGAGAGATACTGCCACAAATAATTGTTAATTGGTTTTGGAATTTTATGAGCTTCATGCCAATCAGAACTGTTATAACTGTAGCTATAATTTAGCAGTTGAAGCACATGTGCTTTTAAATGTAAGTTGTAGTTGCACAGTTAGGCTTAGCCTTGACATAATTAATTTTAATTGCTAATAAAGCCTGTCTCGTGTAGAGCATGAAACATTCATGAGTAAAATCTCTTCACAGACAAACATATGTTCAGAGGAAGTGAAGGAAAGGTGACAGCAACCTGCATTTTGGAAAACACCAATTATGACTGAGGCTGAATTGAGCATCCAGGGTTTCTTATGTTCATTTCTGCAAGAACGACAAGAATTATGCTATTTCTGTTTTCAAAATGGCCTTCCAGAGAACTCATATTTATTTATCCCACCACTCCCATTGCCCAGCTTGTGGCAGCTAATAAACGTACGTCTAAAACCCCAAATAAAACTCACCAGAAAACCCCTTACAGTTAAAAACATCAACAGTCCCCAGTTCACACAGATGTATAGCTGAGTTGGTAGTAGTTGCCACTCACAACATACTAAATTCAGTCATTGGACTGTGTTGGCTCTGTATATCATACAAACCTATGAAATTCCCAGCAATTTGAAGGGAGTAATCTGGGGAAGGCTTTCACCTAGAATCTATTGTATGCCGTAGAGTCGTCGTCTTCTTCTTCTTCTCGGTCAGAACAGCATTATCAGTGCTGTGGCGAGCCCAAGGTCACCTAGCTGGTTGTGTGTGTGTGTGGGGGGGGGGAATACAGAATCAAACCTGGCTTGCCATATTAGAAGTTCATGCTCCTAACCACTACACCAAGCTGGCTCTCTGTAGCCTAGATCAGTGGTCCCCAACCTTTTTATCAGTGGGGATCGGTCATTGCTTGACAATTTACTGAGGCCCGGGGAGGGGGTAGTTTTTTGTCGAGGGATGTCGCCACCACCTGAGCCCCTGTTCCACTTGCTTTCCCACTGGCACCCCTGACTTCCTGCCACCCGCTGGGGGCCACTGCCAGCAGCAGCTGCATAGTGCCATGCCGAGGGGGAGCCCCAGCCATGGCGGCTGCTGGAGAGCACCAAAGGTGAGCTGGTGACAGAGTGGCAGGGCAGCCCCCAAGGCAGCAGCTGGGGAGGAGGATGAGGAGGAGCCACGGCCCGGTACCGACTGATCCACAGACCGATGATCTCTGTAGCCTAGAAGTAGTTGTACTTTCAAGAGAACTTCAAGCCACGCAAAGGTTGGTGTCCCTTTTATCCTTCACATCTAGTTTTCTGATTCTATCTTGATTTTGATATTCTGTTTGATTGTGTGACTATTTTATAGTGCGATTTTTGGGATTAATTACAATTTTATCAGCAACAAACAGGCTTTAAGAATCTAATATGAATTACTTGGTCTTTCTTAACAAGAGTATTTTTTCATTCATGCATATTTGATCTTAACGTGCTCTGGTCTTTCTTAACAAGAGTATTTTTTCATTCATGCATATTTGATCGTAACGTGCTCTTGAAATCATTTGAATTTCAGAACGGCACTTTATATTTATTTATTTTTATTTACTTAGATTTTATGACCGCCCTTCCCAGCAGCCAGCTCTGGGCGGTCAATGACATAGTAATTAATACACAATGATTAAAACAATGATAGGAAAACAATAACCACACTAGTTGAAAGCCATCTTAAACCAGATTGAAACAACTTTCTCAAATGCCATTATAGCACATTGCAACAAGGGACACTCAAACAAGGCCATGGAGTATCATTAGTCGCCCTGATGGACAGCCTCTGTCGCCAGTTGGACTGGGGTGGATCAACACTGCTTGTGTTACTAGACCTCTTAGCAACATTGGACACAGTCGACCATGAGCTTCTAGGTCACCACGTAGTCACTGCCAGAGTGCGGGGGACAGCCCTTCAGTGGCTGATCTCCTTTCTTTGGGATCACGGACCAAGGGTTGCAGTAGGAGAGAGATCATTAAGCCTCCACCAGCTTCCATGCAGAGTCCCTCAAGGCGTAATCCTCTCTCCAATCCTATTTAACATCTTCATGCACTCTCTTGCTCAACTGGTATGGATTCAGGCTGGGATGTCACCAATATGCTGACGACACCCAGCTCTTCTTCCTTATGGATGACCACCCTGATTCTCCCCCAGAAGCATTAGCTAGCTGCTTGGAAGCAGTGACGGGATGGCTTAAACAAAGTTGTCTGAAGCTCAACCCTTCAAAGTTGGAGGTCCTATGGCTAAGCAAGAAGGGTCCAAGCATGCCTACCCAACCTGGACAGAATGCAGCTATCATTGGCTTATTCTTCCAGGAATCTGGGCATGATTCTTGATGCCTTCTTCTCAATAGAGGCTCAGGTCACAAGAGTAGTGCGGTTGGCATTCTGCCACCTTCGCCAAGTCAAACTACTAATGCCCTACTTGGTCCCGGAACACCTGGCCACAGTGATCCATGCGACAGTCACCTCTAGTCTAGACTTCTGCAAACCTGCCCTACGCAGACTTGCCCTTAACCTTGATTCGGAAACTACAGCTGGTCCAGAATGTTGCAGCTAGGGTCCTCACAGCAACACCATGGAGGTCCCACATTCGGCCCATTCTCCCAACAACTGTGCTGGTTACCAGTTGAATTCTAGATCAGACTTAAGGTTCTAGTAATCACCTTCAAGGCCATATGTGGTCTGGGCCAAGTATACCTGAGAGACCGTCTCCCTGCCTATACCCTCCCCCAAAGAGCCCTATGCTCTGCCACTGCCAACTGGCGGTCCTGTCCCTCACCTGCTGGAATGAGCTTCCTGAAGAGATCAGGCCACTTCCTGAACTACCATAATTCTGAAGGGCATGTAAAAGGGAGCTCCGCCACCAGGCTTTTGGTTGAGGTCGACCAAAACCAATTTCTTCCACTGGCCACCAAAGCCTTTCTCCCATTATATTAATTTCCTAAACCGACTGCTTTGCTCTGGTTTGGTCTCACTTGCAGTACTGTGTTCAGTCTTGGGCAACAGAGTTGAAGAGGGATGTAGACAAACTGGAGTGTGTCCATAGGAGGGCAACAAAGATGGTGAGACCAAGACATATGAGGAAAGGTTGAGGGACTGTTTAGCCTGGAGACGAGACGACTGAGAGGGCATCTGATAACCATCTTCAAGTATTTTCAAGGGTGCCATATAGAGGATGGAGCAGAGTTGTTCTCTCTAGCCATAATTGGATGAAATTAATTCAAAATAAATTCCATCTAAACATCTGGAAGTTCCTGACAGAGCAGTTTCTCAGTGGAACAGGCTTCCTTGGCAGATGGTAGGTTCTCTATCTTTGAAAAATTTTAAGCAGAGGCTGGATAGCCATCTGAAGGAGAGGCTGTGAAGGTTCAATGGTGTGTCAGGTTACAGTTGATTAGCAATAGGGTTGTGAGTGTCCTGCATAGTGCCGGGAGTTGGATTAGATGACCCAGGAGGTCCCTTTCAACTCTATTATTCTATGATTCAATGACCAATCATGGGTCCATCTATGTTAGCGGTTCTCAACCGCTGTAATGCTGCAACCCCAACTACTGTGGCGCACAAGTACACAGTGATCTGGAGGCGGCATGGAGGCCACCAACAACAACCTTTCCTGGCGGCCCTGCGGAGGGGCCAGGTGACCCCAAGGTTGAGAACCACTTATCTGTATGTTGCAGTTAAGAATTTACTGTTCACGCTGTTTATTATTGTTCTATGGTTACCAATGGTTACCAATTTTCTCTGTATTGTTCATGTTCTGTGTACCGCCCTGAGCATTAGGGGAGGGTTGTGTATAAATGTGATAAATAAACAAACATAAAAACAAACAAATCAATAAACCTCTTCACTCAACAAAGTATGGTTGAATTATCCTATATCTAGCTATTGTGGGATTAGTCAAGATTCTTCCCATTGACTTAATCCTTCAGTTTGGCCAAATTGGCCTATTTGTATCACTTTAGGCCAATAAAGAATTTTCAAAGAAAGATGGCTGCCTTTTATGAATTTAAATGCCATTAGGGAAAGGAAGAAGGCACTGGAAAAGACAAAGCAAACTGATACAGTTGCTAAGGTTGCTTGCAACAATATTTGCCTAACCTAGATCTGCTAATATAGAATCAGTCTTGATTATCAAGTCTTGATAATCAAGTCTTGATTAACCATTATGTATTTTTTAAATGAATAGGCTGCATGTGACTTCTTGTAAATAATTATTTGTATCTTTGAATATAATTTAATTGCCCCCACTTGTTTTTAAAGCAGAAATTCTAAAAGTTAGATAATAGAAGGAGAGGAGAATGATGTAACCAGCTTTGGGTTCCTGTTGGGGAGAAAGGTGAGGTATAAATGAAGTAAAATTTGTTAAAGTGCTTTTAAGCAAGTGGTGACTATGAAGTATAGCCTGCCTCAATACAGTAGTGTGACTGAAGTTTGACTTTGGTTGGGCAGGTATTTATTTGTTGACATTTTCAAATTTTATGATTACGGGATGTAAATATAATTCTGGCAGGATATGTAGCCTATTTAGAATAGGTTTTTGGTGGGTAATCTTTTAACACAAACCTTCTGTATGACTTTAACAGTGGCTACTGCAAAAGTTACGCTTAGCTGCAGGTGCTTTGCTCCGGCTTGATATGCTGCATGCAGACATCTGACTCAAGCGGTCTCCTAGCCGCTAGGTTGTTTAGATAAAGTCAACAGCCTGGCAACAAAAAAGAATAAACAGCTTCCATCATGGGAAATTAGCCTCTCTCAGAAGGCTTGGTGCAGTTCTGAGGCAAAGCCTTTACTCTCTACTATTCTCTGTCCTTTCTGCTCTGTTTCCTGCCGAGGAAGCTATTTTGCAATGCCACTGGCAATTTTCAGCTCACTTCCTCTGCAGTTCTGAAGGGAAGATTTCCAAATGTGCATGGAACAAAGATGAAAAATACTTCCAGTTAGGAAGGTCCTTTTCTCTGCTTGGTTATCTAAGGCAGCTGGCTTGAAATAGCTACATGTCAAAGAAGTATATGCTGCAGAGTAACTGTGAATGTTCTTTTAGACTCAATTGGTAAACAACTTGAGCTGTCTTCCAGTCTTCTTAACCTACAAGGAAAACAATCTGGAGGCAGGGGATTCCTAATTTTGATTTTGTTAGTGAGACTGATTCACAGTCACTCTCTGGGTTAAAATAACAAGGAATCTTCTGGAACCTTAAAGACTTATTGTGGCATAAGTTTTTTGTGATCCTAGGCCCTCTCCACCGTAAACATGAAGTGCTAACATTCAGTTGGCAGATGTATACACACAAGGGTACAAATGGAAGGGAGGGACTTATTACAAAGAAGGACCAGAAGACCCAATGTACAGGTGTATTAATTTACATTGAATATTGGACCCAATCCGAAGAAAACAATCCATACAGATTGGGTATGGACCACTCCCAGATGTTATTGAATTGGCAAAGTAAGACAGATAGAAGAATGATTACTTTGTGTAATACACTAACCATTCTATGTGGAGTCCATACGTGATTACTGCAAGTCTCTAGCTAAACTTAAACATGGCAATTTCTCATTGGAGCCTTTGTTGAAGTATAGCTACCTTTTACATTGATCATTGAAAGTGTATCTCCTGCTGTTTCCTGAGTGCTTGTTTTTTAGTGTCTGATTTGTGTTTGTTAATTCGCTTACATCAGGGGTGGGCAAACTGTGGCCCTCCAGATGTCCATGGACTACAATTCCCATGAGCCCCTGCCAGGATTCACTGTAGTCCATGAACATCTGAAGAGCCACAGTTTGCCCACCCCTGGCTTATATAGATATAATCCATTCTGGCAAATGTAAATGGTGAGAGTGTGTTGGTGGAACATGATAGCCTATGGAGCATTAAGAGATATGCAGCTGAATATAACCTTGACACTTCTTCTTCCTTCCATGATTGATCCATTTGTTGCTGGTCTGAAACTTGCCCATTATTTTCCAAATTACATCCAGTGATTGCAGGAAAAAAGTAGTGGCATGGGTTGAATTCAACTCAAAATAAGCATGTGTGAACTGCCAAATCATAATGTCTGACAGCTGAGAAGACATCAGTCAAAGCATATCTGCAAGTAAATGCCCTATCTCTTCAAAAGCTAAATTTATAGGCAACTTGCTGAGAATCTTGACATTTGGTTTGTGGCTTTGAAAATTACTCCAAAGGGAAGCTTCCGTGGCTGAGAGGGTTGGTCTTGATGTGGGCAGTTTAGTCTACTTCCAGCCTTACTGTAAAGTGATGTCCTTTTAATTAGATACTGCAAAAACCTTCTTCCAGATGAGGAAGTTTGTGGTAAGTTGTTCTATCACTATTTTAAACTGTGGTGATGAGGGCTAAAGTCTGTAGGAATTGAAGGCCGCACCCAAAAAGATGAGGGTGCAGGAGCAATATGAAACATCCTTATTGGACTTAAAAATCCTTTAAAATTCAGAATATGTTCCAAGCAGCATTCCTCTTTAGGGTTGCGTATAAAAATAATGCAGATATTTAAACCTGAGCTGAATAAAATTAAAATCTATTATTTAAAACAAATTGTATCAATACATTTTATGTCCTTCCTTCGTGGTGCTGAAGGTAGTATATATCATCCTCTCTTCCTTCATTCTTCGACTCCATGAGATGGGACAAGTTGAGAGAGTGACTTAGTTGGGGTCAGCCAGCAGACTTCATAGACTAATACTGTAGCCACTTTACCACACTAGCTCTGTGCTTTGTTTGAAACATGTACATATTGGACTTCCAAAGGATTTTTCAAGTTTAATAATGTGAGATGTTGTGCTTGTGAACTGGGTCATTCCTCTCTCTTGTTTGGCTCAAACTGATAATATGAAATTGCTAGTATTCAGTAAAAATTACTTTACCCCTAGAAAATTTACTCCTAGAAAACACTTTGAAATAAAAAAGATAAAATCTGTTAGTTTCCTTATTTCCTTCACATCTTCTAATATTGTATACTGTTAATGTAACTGTGTGCATTATCTCCCCCTTGAACAAAGGCAGTTACATCTTCTACTCTATGGGAAACCAGGCAGGCTTGACTTTTTGATTCCCCTGTTCTGTTGCCTGTCCCCATCCTTCATCTCTTGTGTCACTTCCCCCATGGGAGTTTTGTTAGGTATCCTTACCAAAGCAATGAGAGATGAGTTGTAGTAAGTCTGCTGTCATATATGAATTTGGATAGGATAGGAGTCACAAGTTTAGACAATGCTGAAGAAATAGGTTTATATTGATCAGAGCAATGGACATAAACAATCAGTTTCATGTCTGTGGTTATTCAGTATGGGATTTATATCTTGTGTTTATTTAGACGTACGTGTATTTTCAGGAAGTAGAAATAGAGTCCTTTCCACTTCCATTTTTTTTAAATCACCCAAAGATGAAGGTCCATCCATCTACCACTGTCTTTGGATTCTGTCTTCTTCCTTTTCCACATTATAGTGATGTATCTGTAGTGGAGAAGAGTCAGTTTAGATTCATGAGGAAAAATGTTCTTTGAAAACTACTGTATTATTGGCTATCTAGCCTTGTAGGACCAGATACCCCTGTCAACAGCTTTCACATTTAACATGGCAGTGTCCATAATAAATTCTTCTAACAGATAATTACTAGCTAAGTACTGAACCCCATTCCATGTTATTGGCTAACTTTGAAATAAAGCTCCCTGTGCTTTGGGATTATGGGGTTAATTGGGTGCACAAAGTCAATGCTGGCCTTATTACTCCAGGTCTCTGAGGATGCATCACGTTTGTCTTGGAGGTCTTCGATCATAAAATTGCAACAATCAAAGTGCTTAGATAGAGTGGCTTGTCTTATTCTGAAGGAGGCTGTTACAACCTTCAGAGGCAGGATTTTATCTCTACTTTTGTTTCCCATTCTGACCGAGCAGCCTTTTATTATATTGTCTTCTTTTCTGAAAAACTATGGACTGTCCCACCCTGTCACAATATGATATTTTACACAATACAGTATCAGCTCAGGCACTTGAGGGAAGGGACAAAGTCTCCCTCTTAACTTAAACTACTGAAATTGCATTAAGGAGGCTTTTTAAAGTTCAGTAATAATAAATTTTATTCAACAGAGGAGGCAAAAGTCAGGTGATATCAGAGATACAATTTATGAGGTAGAACAAAATGAACACAGACTATAGTTCATGTTTCAAGCCATTCAGAGCTTCTTAAAACTTTTTGCAGTCACCTAGAATGTTTTAGAAGAAAGGCTTTTGTTTCAATGTTTCGTAAATACCCCAGTATTCTTGAGTATATTTGTCTCTTTAGGTTTCCAGAAGTCAGGGATACTCTGTCCAGTATCCATTTTTCCCCACTAATCTCATTAGTACTCTTCTCAAGGTTTACCGACTCTCCCAGATTCTGACTAATGATCTCTCCTCTCCTTAGAGCAGTGGTTCTCAACCTCCGGGCCCTGACCCCAAGTGGGGTCACCTGGCTCCTTCTGCTGGGTTTGCCAGGTTGGTGGCTGCGGCGGCGGCCGACAGCGGTAGCAGGCGGGTGGTGGCCGCCGGCAGTGGTGGGCAGTGGGGGGGGTGGTCAGCGCCCGTTGGCGGAGGAGCCATGGCACTGACCTCCTCCACACTGCCTCCAGATTGTTGTGCGCCTGCGTGCCACCACAGTTGGGGTCGTGGCCTGATGGTGGCTGAGTATCGCTGCCTTAGAGCTTATCTCCCTTTTCCAACTGGGGAGGGAATTTCTTCTCTCACTAGAAGATCTATCCCCCTTTCTGGCCTAAATGGGAGACTTAATTGCTCACACCTCCTGCCAACTTTCCAGAACTCCGTCTGTGTTAAATTCCTCTTAGTCAGGCTAAACAGAAATCCTGTCAGTACTGAACCCTTCTCAGTCAGGGTTAGACTGACTTTGTCAGTAATCGATTCTTCACATTCCATTACATAGCACTTACAAGAGTTTTAAAGTGCTGTCCATCACAGAGGCCATAAGTGGCTCATATTCAGGGTATGCTAATAAGCTTTAAAAATCAGTTGTAAATAACTTGTATTTACCGAAGACTCATTTAACAATAAAGCCAAATCACACACACAACATTTTGTTTTGCCATAGCTCTCACCTTGTAAAAAATTTATTTTGCTCTTGGAAAGCTCAAACATTGGGTCTGTTCCCTTAGTTGTATGTAGGTGTACACAGCTGTGCATATGCAGCAATTGTTTAACAGTTTAAAGCAATCCTTTGAGCCTGTTGACATCAAACACCCTGACAATGTTGTATGACAAACAGTAATAACTACTGAGATGTCCTTACATGGCCAGCCCATGCATTACATTCCAGCGGCCTCGATGGGAAAAGGCAACCTTGAGTTTTGCCAATCCCTTTAAGCGATAGCTAAGGTATGAACTATATATGCTGTAGAAGCAAAGGAAGAAGCATGAATCCCATTTCACTTCTTTCTAGATCAGCAGCCTGTAACCATTCTGGATCTGGCACTGAGGGGTCAAGAAACCACATGACGCTGGAGTCATTGAAGTGGGTGGGAGCAAAGTTTGGAACTCACCAGTGTTAGGACTGTGAACAGTGGACGAAAGTATTAGCAGAAGAAAAAAACAGAACCATGCAAGAATCCTGTCTAGCATTGAATGAATTCAACTTGTTCACCTGCTTGTTGCTCTCAATGTGCCTATAAAGAGGCAGCAGATCTTTCCAAAAAGCAGTAGACAAAAATGATCCCTAAATACAAACTCAGGCCCAGCCTGTGGGATTCTGTTATCTACTCAAAAGTCTTGACTCACCAATTGAGGACCCTTATAATCTGTGATCTGAAGGAGCCAGTAGGAAACTTTTAGATGAATGGAAAGTTCACTAAGAAAACATTAGGGAACAGAATAGAATTTAGGTCCGAAGCCCCCTGCAGTAGATAAATTTAACTACCTATGTTGCTGTTGTTATAATTACAACATTTGAGACATTAATTATACTTAATTAGCTACAGCTGAGTTTTTAAGAAGGATGGGTAGTTTTGTGACTAATCGCATCTATCATTATGCAAGCTGAGAAAGAGGCAATCAATTTTAATGCTGCAGGACATTTAAATGTGCAGAGTGGAGGTCAGGAGGCATCCTTCTCTCACTGCTCTGATTAGGCATGCCTGTTGACTAAATGTCTGTGTGTATTGCCATGGAAAAGCTAGCCATATATTGAATTCATTTCAAGCAGCAAGTTCTAGTTGAAGCCAGAGGCAGACTGCTAAATTATGGGACCCACAGTATCAGTGCACTGAAATGTAAGTCCAGGTCATGATGTTGAGCAGTATTGATACACTTTGAGGAAATTAAAATAAGCAACAAAGGAATCCAGTGACATTTTACAGGCTAATGGTTTTTATTCCAGCATAGGCTTTCATGAGTCAGAGCTCGTCATTAAATGCATGAAGAGTTTGTGTTAGGAAGTTGTATTTGCACTTAAAATCTTGAAGCCTACCCTTCATAAAAAGTCCTAGCAAGTAAACATTTCCAGAGATAGTGTGTGTATACACACACACACACACAGACACCTTTCTTCCCTCCCTCCCTCCCTCTCTCCCTCCCTCTCTCCTTCTTTCCTCTGGGAGTCTTTCCCATACAATGGGAGCTATGTCTGAAAAACCAAAGGCTCTGGTTGATGTGAGGTGAGATATCTTAAGTGGAAGAACAATATGGGCCAGTAGGGGACTACAACATGAAGGCCATAGCTGGCACACTGGGATGTATAGGGAGAGGTGGTCTTTTAGATATTGGGTGGGATGTCTTAGGCTGTCAAGGGATTTAATAAGCATCTTGAACTGAACTCAGAAACAACCTGGGTGTCACTGTAGCCATTCTGAAAGTGGCACAATGTTTACCATTATCTGGCCCTTGACAGTAGGTAGACTAAAATTTCCAGCACAGAATGGTACATTGCTGTACTCTGTTCATCTACTGCAGTCCATTGATTTCCATAAAATGATGCTTCGTGGAACAGGGGACCCAGAAGAATGGCTTGAGGGACTTTGCAGTGGGAAAGGGAATTGGTGGAACTTGCCAAGTTAGGTTCCAACCCAATGATCAGGCTACCCTATTCTGAACCAGTTGCAGTTGCCCAGTTGTAGGCCAATGTAGAATGTTCCACTTTATCTCTCCATCAGTTATCGTGTACAGAGCTAGTGATATCATGGCTGATCAGGGATTTGAAGCCCATTTTTATTGTTCTTTATCCAACCACTCTACCACATTTAATTGTTCTTTCACACTGGTTCTAGGCATGCTACAGGTTCTAGGAATGGACAATCTGATGGCTGTTCCCCCCCCCCCCCCACACACACATAATTGAAGTTTTGCTGCAGCTGGCTGCCAGAACCTGTTGTAATGTGAATTGGCAAGTTATTTAGTTTTAATTTATATGGAAGGCCAGATACTACATTTTCTGTGGCATTCCATCTATCCAGCTGAAAATAGGAGAGCATGAAGAGCATCTAGTCTCCTCATCTAAGTTCCAAGGAAGATCTAACTATCAAAGCACCAATGGAATTCCTCCAAAGCTTAGCAGGTGTGGTTGACAGTGAATAATAGTTCCCATTCTGCTCTATGGGATCAGAATGCTTTATTTATATGCTCAGCTCCACAGCCTCCTCTGTTGGCTGTGGAAAGTTAGACTGAGAGGCAGAATAGAAATAGACCACATTCATCATTTATTTCTGATTGTGAGCACCTCTCCGCTCTGGGTTAGGTGGACTCAGGGCTATGAGCTACACCATCTCTCTGCTCATGCCGAGCTGTGGGGCTTAGCTACTGAGTGCCTTGGCTGAATGAGGGACCCACATTTTATACCTACCTGATGTTTATGAACTTCTCTTCCTTGCTGGGATACCCTCAGGGCTTGTGGCCATGCAAAATAAGTCAGCCCAGATCACAGCCTTTATGTGGCCAGTACTCCAGGAGATTGGCATCAGCAGTCTCAAGATTTGGCAAAATATTCCCTCACTATCACCTCTGGTGAATCTCTGTCATTGCACATTTGACATCCCCACTGCTACTGATCTCCCAGTGCACCACTGACAACCAGTAGTGGGACTTCTCCCTGGTTGGGCACTTTGAGGTTGAGATGCTGGGCTACAGCTTCTCCTCCTTCACAGCCTCTTCCACCCACTGTTCCCTCTGGCCATGTCTATTGGCCTGTAGCCTCCAGACTTCTTTGCACAGTTTGTGTTTCCATTGCATGAGCTCTGCATTCAGGATAGCAGTGCTTCCTTTTATCTGGGGGTCACAGATACAGGTCAGTTGTATATCACTTTATTGCATAGAGGATGCCCCTTGGTTTTGATGCCCACCTGCAATCTTTGCCAAGGTCCTGACCCATGGGCGAAGAGCTGGCTCCAGTGTGGAGGCCAGTGTCCAGTCCACCCCTGGAGTAAGGAGGATGACTTGCCCCAGGGTGGCTATATGTGTGCCCAACACTTCCATGGTGTCCTGGAAGGACTTATGGACACACAGCTTTTGTGAGGTTAGCCAGTTGTTGGAGCTGATGCTTGTATTTTCTTTCCTGTGCAGGAAGGTCATGGAGGAGATGACATCCTGTGTGGTGCTCTTCTGCTCCACCAAACACACAATAATGGCATAGGTAGCATTGAGGTACCCAGCTTGCTGGGGGGTAAACGGTGACTGGGGAAGGCACTGGCAAACCACCCCGTATTGAGTCTGCCATGAAAACGCTAGAGGGCGTCACCCCAAGGGTCAGACATGACTCGGTGCTTGCATAGGGGATACCTTTACCTTTTAGCATTGATGCCTTGCTAGAGCCGAGCTGGGGACAGGGGCCTGTGGTATTCAGGGGATGAAAGACTTCTTCCAAGCACCCTTTGCACCCACTTTCACCCTCATGGCACTCAGATCTGTTCCCATTAAGAAGGGATGGGAATGTATAAATGTGGAAGACCTTATTTTGAGGTCCATAACTGAGACCCCAAAATTGTAATCTACCCCCAACTTGGAGAGTTTGTAGAAGAGCCAGTCCTAACATCCAATATGGAAGTAACCCTAGAGGCACAGGTGTTATTTAGGAAGATAATTTGAAATAATCTCTGTGTATTATTTCAGTGTATCAATTTATGTCAACACTTCAATCCATAAACATTTGGTTGGGTAAGAAACTGTAAACAGGGTTTTTAAATTTTGCCAGACAGTTTGCATCACTAATCAATTTAAAGAGAAAACTCTAATTTCCACTAGTTGGTGGGGCTGGGGTGCCTGTCAAACTGTCATGAGATTACTTTGGGGATCCCATGTTGGAAGTCATGTCTGTCTATGGTTCCAAATCTGCCTTTGGAGAATAGTGGGTAGCCCTATGAGCCTGACAAGTATTTCTTCTGCAGAATAGAAGAATACTTGATGGTGTTTCAGACAGGGGCTGAGGGCTGGGAGGGGCTATGAGATTTGTGGGCAAGCTTCCCTTGCTTATCAGGTGTGGCCTGAGTTGACCACCAAACTGTCATGAGATTACTTTGGGGAGCCCTGTAAGAAGTATTTTCATGCCTGCCTTTCTGTTGTTCCAAATCTGCTTGGACTAGCTAGCTTGACGGTTGGATTCTTTCCTTTGCTGAGTAGAATTTGCTATGGTTTTTCAGCTGGGAGAATTGCTTCCTCTGCTTGTCTGATGGGGCAACAGTTCCTGCCAAGCTGTTGTGGGGTTACTTTGGGGGAGCCCCTGTCAGAACATTGGAGATGTCTGTCTTTCTCGTGTTCCAAAATTGCCTAGTCTCTAGCATACTGAACAGGTATTTCCTGTGCAGAGCAGAAGAATACACTGCAGAGCTTCAACCCCATGGGGTGTTGTGAGAGTGGGCATATTTCTCTTTTCTGGTGGGTAAAGATAAAGATATCTCCTGTGCAAGCACTGGGTCATGTCTGACCCTTGGGGTGACGCCCTCTAGCGTTTTCATGGCAGACTCAATATGGGGTGGTTTGCCAGTGCCTTTCCCAGTCATTACCGCTTACCCCCCAGCAAGCTGGGTACTCATTTTACCAACCTCAGAAGGATGGAAGGCTGAGTCAACCTTGAGCCGGCTGCTGGGATTGAACTACCAGCCTCATGGGCAGACAGCTTCAGACAGCATTTCTGCTGCCTTACCACCCTGTGCGACAAGAGGCTCTTTCTAGTGTGTGTGGGATACCAAAGTGCCATGGAGGACCCTATCTGGGGATGTCTGCCTTTCTATTCTTCAGAACCTGCTTTTGGATGCTTGAGGGGATGGTGAGTGTAGGGAGGATATTTGCCTTGCTTCCAGGTTCAGTCTGGAAGGTGGGGTGTCTTCCCAGGTTAAATTTCCTGGAAAGTTTGGTGTCACTGGCTTGCTCCAGAGCTGTTCTATACTCCTGTAACTGCAGCTGTCTTTTTCAGAGTGAGCACTGGGGATATCTTTTTTGAGGATCTATAACTGCAAGCCCATGTAATCCACCTCCAATGTGGAGGACTGTAGAGGAGTGGGAAGCAGGGTGAGGTTCCCTGTGCATTAGGGGCTCCATTCCATACACTTTTCACCTGTGCCTGACATTCTCCTCCCCTCGTTTCCTGGTTTGACCTTAGTCGTGTTAGAAACTGGTTCTGTTGGGCACATTGCATTGATTCTGTTGGGCTTGCAAAACACCCCACCCCCCGCCGCAGAGATTATTGGGGACTTTGATTCTGTTCTGCTGGGCTTCTATTACCCTTGCTTTTGTTTTTGTTTTTGCTTTCCCTCTCTTCTTTGGAAACAATGGACGATGGGCTCATCTTCTTTGGGGGCCTTACTTGGACCATGTAAATCTAATCCTCACCAAACTTGGAGGGCAGGTAGAGGAGAGTCATCTGGAGTCCATTTTGAGTTTTGGCATCTGTAGCTTGCATATGATCCTGAACCTCTTAAACCAAAGCCTATCATTGCCCCAGAAAGCACTTTCCTGAAGCTAGCTTGAAGGGCAGATAAAAAAAAACTGATGAAGATCCCTTGCTAGTTTGGTGTCTCTAGCACACTGGGTCTTGCACTCACAAACTGAGGTTTAGCACCAAAACATTTGTGATGAACTGTGTGCATAATGAATCAAATTGCATTTTTCCAAATTGTGCCCATCCCTATTTGCTGCTTTTTAATGCTTTGGTATCGAGGTCCATTTCAGTGGTGAGTATTTTTGGAAGAAGTTTGTCACATGATGAAGCTTTTTTGAGGGTATGTCACCTGAACCTGGTGATTTGTTAGGTTGCATTTTGTTCATTAGCCCCACTCTTCATCGCTTGTCATCCATAAAGACCACTGTGGCCTGGGGCCTACATACTTGAGAGAAGCAACTTCTTCTAATCAAATACTCTGGTTTAAGCTCCATTCTGAGTTCCTGAGATGTATAGAGATGAAATCAGTAACCAAAAGGGATAGTATGTTAATTAAGGTTGTTGCATAGCTAGTAATTTAGCTGCCATGCTTGACTATGGCTGCATTGAGGAAATTCAAAGGCGCAGAGCCTGTATCTGTGTCGTGGTTCGGTCCTTGGTGGCTTGGGAACGGGACCGAACCCCGCCATCAGAGGCGCCCGCGATCACGGAGGTAGGGCATGGTGATCATAGGCAGGCCGGCAGCTGGGCGCCCCACCCGATCGTTGAGGTGGCAATGGCCGCTAAAGAACCTCAATGTCCCCCTCCACCTTTTGACAAGGGCCCGGAGATGGCCCTTTGTTCCAGGAAAATGGGCCATCAGGAACCCCGGAAAACCTCGCATATGTGCATGAGTCATGATTGTATCAGCATGTTCCCTCCGCAAGTACTGGGTGGGGCAATACAGCCTAAGGAGGTGGGTTTTGTATAAAAGGGAGCTTCCACCTGGAGTTCGGTGGAAGCTCTTACTCCATACCAGCGGACTCCACGTTGCTGAAATAAAGCTTGCTCCTGTTGTATCGTTCACCAGGCCTGGCGTGACGTTTTCTTCAAAGGGGCACCCTGTTTTTTCAGTTAGCAAGCGGGTTCCCGACATCGTAAGAGCTTCCCCCGAACTCCAGGGTCGGCATCGCATCCGAGCGCTTATCGGGACGGATCCAGAGATGGCGTTTTCAAGCAACGGGGCGGTCTCGACCCCCACGAACCCCGGGAACATGAGTTTAATGTCCCCGGGAGATTTCCTCCGAAAATCGGGGGGCCAGGAGCAGCTGTCCGGGACCCCGAGACCCTCGGCAGCGGCGGCCAAGGGAAGGCGCCGGGCCATGGGTTTCCCAAGCACGGCGGGGAGCGCGCCGAGGTCTGGGGGGTTGGCCCCAACCTGGGACACCCAGCTGAGGCAGGCGCTTCGCCCGGTAGGACCTGAGGAATCCCTAGAGGACCTGCGGCGGGCCATGGCGGACTTGGCCAGGCGCTTGCAGGCAGCTGAAGCCCGTGAGCAAGCTCGGGCCGGGCCCGGGGGGACTGGTAATACAACGGCGGAGGGGATCGCGTCGAGTGAGGACGTCTCCAGCGACGAGGACGAGCCCGGTACTGGTGAGCGGGCCCCGGACCCCGACCCGGAGCAGTTTTCAGTCCCGAGTAGGCGAGACGGCCAGCGGAGAGGCGAGATAGCAGAGGATCTCGGGGGAGCGGGTGAGCCGACGGGGCGGCGAGAGCCGGACCAACGCAGGAGCGACGTGCAAGGCAGGGAACGGCACGGCGTCGTTGGGCAAGTTGGTAGCCGGTGGAGCGGAGCAGGACGAGACGGCGGACGCCGAGAATCCCGGATCCGGAGGGGGTCGGACTACTCTCCAAAACGTTCCCCCCCAGAGCTTAAGGCGCGTTTCGACGGGACGCCGGACGACCTCCCGCAGTTCCTCCTCCACGCGCTGACGCATGCCCGGAGGTATGGAGACCGGTATGAGGACTCCGAGGACTTGGTCTGGGGGGTGGCCTCGTGTCTCCAGGGCAAGGCGGGTCAGTGGTACCTAGGGTTGGCCGAGCGCGGCGACCCGGCAACTCGGGACCTGCAGGACTTCGTGGTCGCGCTCCGCCGACGATTCCAGGACCCCCAGGCTGAGGACAAGGCAAAGAGTCGGATCAAGGGACTTCGACAGGGTACTAGGGGGGTTATGGACTATATAGACATTTTCCGGAGGGAAGCAGGCAAGGTGTTCTCCTGGAACGAGGAGACCCAAATCGAGTACTTCCGGGAGGGCCTTAACCCGAAGCTCAGGGAATGGGCCGTGATCAAGGGGACGGAAGAAGATCTGTCTACACTGGAGGGGTGGTGTTTTGTGGTCGCCAAGTTGGAAGCCAGCCTGGGTTGGGCCGCCGCACCCCCCCGGGAGGCCAAAGGCGGGTCAGCCGAGGCGCCGAGACCGGGCCCCGACAACTCTCGCCCCAAACGACCCCCGAACCCCGAGCGGGAAAGGAGACGCCGGGAAGGTCTGTGCCTGAAATGCGGGGGGTCAGGACATTTCGCAGCAGCGTGCCAACGGCAAGGGGGGGAGGACCGCGGGCTCTCCCAGGGGGGAGGTGCGACACGCCCCCAGCAGGCACGCCGGGCGGAGGACCTCCGCAACGAACCGGGAAGCGCCCAGGCGACGGGAAACGGCCAGGACCTGCTGTAGACGGCGCCGGGCAGCAGGTCCCGCGGCGCGAGGGAAAACCCCTGCAGCGTGAGGCGCGACCTCCGAACGTGGTAATTTTAGAGCTCCGGAACCCGGAGAACGGACTAAGTTGGGTGGGGGAGGCTCTTTTGGACTCTGGATGCGACCACAGCATGGTCCACCCCCAGATAGCCCGGGCTTTGGGGCTACCGAAGCGCATTCGGAAGGTTCCCCTGGTTTTCGTCCAGATGGACGGCAGCCCGATTCAGGGGGGACCTTTCGGGGAGGAGGTGGGTCCTATCGCCATCCACATAGGGGACCACCAAGAGCTGCGGTGGCTGATCCAGGTCCCCGTAGCGGGATATCGGGCGGTGTTGGGCCTGGATTGGCTGAAGGAACACAACCCCGTGGTGGACTGGCGGGCGGGGACCCTGAAGTTCGACTTGACGGTGGGTGCACGGCATCGGGTCCCCCACGAGAATTCCAGCCACAAGAGGACGGCGGCGCGTCCCAGGGGAGCGGCGGCGGCGCAGCAGGAGAAACCAGAGCCCGAGGTCCCGCCAGAGTACCGAGACCTCGCAGCCGTTTTCAGCGAGCGGGAAGCGGACGAGCTACCCCCACACCGCCGCACGGACTGCGCTATCAACATCCCAGAGGGGGCGGTACTACCCAAAGGGCGCATCTACAAGATGAGTGAGGGTGAGCTCAAGGACCTCCGGGAGTTTTTGGATAAAAATCTGGCCCGAGGTTTCATCCGGCCCGCTTCCAGTCCCATGGGAGCTCCAGTCTTGTTCGTCCGGAAAAAGGATGGGTCCCGACGGCTGTGCCAGGACTACCGGGGCCTCAACGCCATCGCAGCGGGGAACGCTTACCCCCTCCCGCTGATCCCGGATTTGCTGGCCCGGCTGGGCAAAGGGACTCTGTTCACTAAGCTGGACCTAAGGGAGGCATACTACCGGGTACGCATCCGGGAGGGGGATGAGTGGAAAACAGCGTTTAACTGTCAATTGGGACAATTCGAATTTAAAGTGATGCCGTTCGGCTTAAGCGGGGCACCTGGGGTTTTCATGAGTCTAATTAATGAGGTGTTGCAGGACCTTCTGTTTCAGGGGGTGGTGGTTTATTTGGATGACGTCCTGATCTACAGCCAAGATCCCCAAGAGCACGTGACCCTGGTGAGGGAGGTGTTAAAGCGCCTGCTGGCAAACCACCTATACGTGAAGCTGGCTAAGTGCGAATTCCACCGTCCCTCCCTGGACTATTTGGGCTACCGCATCTCAGCCCAGGGCATAGCTATGGACCCCGAGAAGGTGCAGGCGGTGCTGGCCTGGGAAAGGCCCCGCACCCGGAAACAGCTACAAAGCTTCCTGGGGTTTGCTAACTTTTTTAGAGGCTTCATCCCCAGATACTCCTCCGTAGTGGCTCCCCTCACGGACTTGCTAGGTACCAAGGGGAGAGGTCCTCGCGCCACGCGGCCCAGCGCAGCGCTCGGCTGGAATGAGAAATCGGAGGCAGCGTTCCTGGCCCTCAAGCAAGCTTTCGCGTCTGAGCCCACGCTACTGCACGTCGACCCAACCCAGCCGATGGTGGTACAAGTCGACGCCAGCGACGCAGCAGCCGGGGCGGTTCTCCTGCAGCGAGACAAGGCGGGACAGCTGAGGCCGGCGGCCTACCTCTCACGAAAATTCGCCGAAACGGAGCGGAACTGGTCTACCTGGGAGAAGGAGGCGTTTGCGATTAAGTTCGCCCTCACCGAATGGCGGCATTGGCTGGAGGAAACAGAGGAGCCGTTCGAGGTCTGGACAGATCACAAGAATCTGGAGGCGCTCCGGCAACCGCGATCCCTGAACGCCAAGCAGATGAGGTGGGCGGAGTTCTTTTCGCGGTACAATTTCAAGCTTGGTCACATCCCCGGCAAAGAGAATTTCCTTGCGGACGCCCTCTCCCGTCTGCCGCATTATGGGGAGGGGTACGCTCCCTGCACCAGGTCCGTGTTTGGTGAGGAGCAGCTGGGACGGGGGGTCGTCACTAGGCGTCGGGCCAGGGAGGAATGGGAGCCCGACCCGGCGACCGCCCCGCTCCGAGACCGCCTAGCGGCAGCCTACGGGACAGACGAGGAGCTGGCTGAGCTCCGGGACTCTTTGATTTTGGACTCCGGTCTCTGGCGGAGGGGGGAGGCTGTCTACGTCCCGGAAGGGCTACGACGGGAAGCCCTCAGCCTCTGCCACGATGCTAAGACCGCCGGGCACTTCGGTTTCGTAAAATCCTGGAAGTTGGCCCGGCGGCGGTTTTGGTGGCCCAGTCTGCGGCGGGACACAAAAGCTTACGTCAGTGGTTGTCCTGTCTGCCTGACCTGCAAGCCGGGGGTTGGCAAGCCGAAAGGTCTGCTGCACCCGCTCGAGGTCCCGACCCGGCCGTGGTCAGTGATCTCCATGGACTTTATAACAGACTTGCCTCCCAGCAAGGGGAAAACGGTGATCTGGGTGGTGGTAGATCTATTTTCCAAACAGGCCCATTTCATTCCTTGCGCCAGTGTCCCCAGTGCTTCACAGTTGGCTCGGATGTTCCTGGATCACGTGTTCCGACTGCACGGGCTGCCGGACAAGGTGATTTCCGATCGGGGCTCACAATTCGTGTCCCGGTTTTGGCAAGCTTTCCTGCGCCTGTTAGACATCGAGCAAGGGCTGAGCTCCGCTTACCACCCCCAGACGGATGGGCAGACCGAGCGGGTTAATCAAGTACTGGAGCAGTACTTGCGGTGTTTCGGTTCCTATCATCAAGACACCTGGGTGCCCCTGCTCCCCCTGGCCGAGTTCGCGTACAACAACGCAGACCACAGCAGCACGGAGATGTCGCCTTTTGCCGTCGTCTACGGGACAGACCTGAGACACTTCCCGGAGCTTGGAGAGGTCCCCGCCCGGGAATCGGCCGACCTTCGCGAGTGGGGGAAGCGTGCCGGGAGCTGCTGGAAGTCGCTGCAGGAGCAGCTCCACAAAGTCAAGGCAGCGCAGAAAGAGGACGCCGACCGGAAGAGACGACCAGCTGAGGAGATCCGACCGGGGGATCGAGTTTACCTTTCCACCCGGAACCTACGGTTGAATTTGCCCAGCAAGAAGCTAGGCCCTCGGTTTTTGGGGCCTTTCGAGGTCTTGGCCCCGATCAACGAAGTTTCGGTCAAGCTCAAGCTCCCCAAGAACCTCCGGCACATCCATCCCGTTTTTCACGTGAGCCTTCTAAAAAAAACTCCGGACGGTGACGTTTGGCACCCCGTGTTTTCCCCGCCAGCGCCCGAGGTCCTGCCGGGGGGGGAGCACCACGAGGTGGCGGATATCCTGGACTCTAGACTCCACAGGGGGAAGTTGCAGTACCTCGTGGAATGGAAGGACTTCGCTTTGGGGGACCGGGAATGGGTCTGGGCAGCGGACGTCCTTGCGCCTCGACTCACTGAACGTTTCCACAAGCGGTATCCTGGCCGTCCCGGGGGGTTGGAGAATGGACCTTTGGGGGGGCAGAATGTCGTGGTTCGGTCCTTGGTGGCTTGGGAACGGGACCGAACCCCGCCATCAGAGGCGCCCGCGATCACGGAGGTAGGGCATGGTGATCATAGGCAGGCCGGCAGCTGGGCGCCCCACCCGATCGTTGAGGTGGCAATGGCCGCTAAAGAACCTCAATGTCCCCCTCCACCTTTTGACAAGGGCCCGGAGATGGCCCTTTGTTCCAGGAAAATGGGCCATCAGGAACCCCGGAAAACCTCGCATATGTGCATGAGTCATGATTGTATCAGCATGTTCCCTCCGCAAGTACTGGGTGGGGCAATACAGCCTAAGGAGGTGGGTTTTGTATAAAAGGGAGCTTCCACCTGGAGTTCGGTGGAAGCTCTTACTCCATACCAGCGGACTCCACGTTGCTGAAATAAAGCTTGCTCCTGTTGTATCGTTCACCAGGCCTGGCGTGACGTTTTCTTCAAAGGGGCACCCTGTTTTTTCAGTTAGCAAGCGGGTTCCCGACAATCTGATAATAGAATCTGATCCTCTGTGCTTTCCAGATTGGTTTTTCCCTCTTGCTACTGTTTTTAGCACACAGTAAGATAAACTCATCTTTTTGGTGTGACTTAAATCTGAATTGAGGGATGTCTCTTCAAATCATCAGTAAAGAAGAGATGCCGTCTTTAGATAGAGTTGCTCATGGCAGTAACTGAATTTTAATATTTCACTTTGAGTTAGGAATGGAAAAAATGTGCCATAAAATGTTTCTATGAACATGCTTTAGAAATAACACAAGATCAGAAGACAACTGGAAAATGCACTCTTGGCAGCTTTTTGCCAAATATTTGAAAAAACAAGGCCTTTTTCTTTTTTGTCTTTCCCATCATCTATCTAATTTTAATTATTCAGTGTAGGACCAATAATTTTTTGTTCTTTCTTGGATTCAAACGGTTGATATAATAGCTAGATTCAAATGATTGATATAGTAGCTGGATTCAGATGGTTGATACAGTAGCTAATAAAAAATTTATTACAACAAAATTACTTTAGTCTGCAGTCCCCGATGGATGGCACAAAGGAATATGTGCTCAGAACAAATTCACAGGTATTGTAATAGGGAATGCATGGCACCAAGTCCACTTGCAGGCTGATACCCCACCCATGTGGAGGAAGCACAGCTATAAATTACTGTGGTTGAGGCTAGTAGTAGAAGTAATCTCCCATGGCCAGCTTTGTCCTATTGTATACAGGCTGTCCCCTGTGCCTCTTCTGTTCAGAGCTTCTGATCTTCACTGCTCTGATAAGTTCCTTCCTCATCTGATCCCATGTCTTAACTCTGGGCCAATCCCTAACAACAGCCAGTGTTGTTTTTGTGCTTAGTGATATTGGTGGCTAGAGCTCATTCCCAGCTTTTACTTCCTTTGCCTCCCTTAGACTGTTTATGCACTGCAGTTTTCATGCTGGGCTGCAGGCTGGAATTTTAGATGTAGCAGGTTGCCCCACCTCTTCCTGCACCCACACACAGGGGAGCATTTGGCCTGGTGCTCCTCATCTGCCCCCGATTTTTTCTCCAGCATGGGAGCTGGGGCAGTGAAGTTCCCAGTGTGTAAACGGTCTTAGAGAAGGCAAATTGGGGCAGTGACTTGATGGTATCCATTTCCTTAGCAGTTTGGTATTGACCACTGGGGTTACAAGATAAGGCTCAAGGCATATATATTCAGTTTCATGGCTAATGCTGTACATTGACTCTAATTCCTTTCAAAGCATGTATCTAATCTTCCATGACTTTTTAAGTACATACATTTATTTTCACTGTCCAGGTTTTGAAATGTTGTAGTTTCCTAATTCATCTATTGGTCTGCATGTGCATATAGAATTTAGAAGAAGAAGAAGAGTTGGTTCTTATATGCCGCTTTTCCCTACCCGAAGGACTCTCTAAGTGGCTTACAGTTGCCTTCCCATTCCTCTCCCCACAACAGACACCCTGTGAGGTGGATGAGGCTGAGAGAGCCCTGATATCACTGCTCAATCAAAACTGTTTTATCAGTGCCGTGGCGAGCCCAAGGTCACCCAGCTGGTTGCATGTGGGGGAGCGCAGAATCGAACCTGGCATGCCAGATTAGAAGTCCGCACTCCTTAACCACTACACCAAACTGGCTCTCCTTTACTAAAGGATTTTGCAGTTTGGCTAGAATATACTACTAAGTGCTAATTTGTAATTGTTACCAAAGTATAAGTTTGGGTACTGGTGCACAATAGGCTGTCTGAAAATATATGCTTTGGAATTAGTTTTTCATGGCCTTTTTCATGCATCTTGTTCCAAGACTCCATGAGTGCAGTTTAATCATACTGGGCATTCAGTACTTACATTATCAGTCTTTTTATCTCTCAGATATTGGAAAGGTTAGTGTTACAGTGAATAGGAAACAGTGCCTAGCTACTTCTCTTTCCCCTTCTTTGTGTTCTCACATCTATTTTTACACTTCCTGTCTGAGCATCTACCATTACTCCTCTGTAACTGATTCACACCCAGTTTGACCATTTCCCTTCCCTGAATCTAAGCATCTTGGAAGTAAAGTCTCACAACTCCTATAGTAAAGAAGCTAATCTATTTAAGGATATCGGAGGAGGTTGCGAATCACACTTGTGGTTGGCTGGCTTCTAACCATTACACTGCTCAGAGCTTCATCGCCTTTGAAAATCAAAGTGGATTCTTCAGCAGATACCTTAATTGCCCTGTGTGTGTGGACCAGTTCTGGAAAGCTATTACAGCCTAAATTAGTAGCTATCAAAACAGCAAACATATGCAACTGATTTTAGCAAAAGCCAACACATACTTGAGCATTTAACAAGCATTATTTTTCTTGGACCAAGAATCTTGTGGATCTCTTTGTATGATATTGAGGTTCTTTCAGAAATCTGTCTGCCAAGGAGAACCCAGAAGTACCACTCTAGGCCTCTCTTGTACTGAGTCACATTCCTTTTCCTTCATACATGTATATTGACACACAGAAATGCACCTATGTACAAATCTTAAGCTCTTATAAGAATGCATAGATTGCATAGAAATGAAAGCACTCAAATATGTACTTTTTTCTTCAGGTGGGATCTAATGTTTGGAACATTGAACTTGAAAGCCAAGATGAGGCAGGTCTCTTTGGGGATCATTCTAACCTTGGCACTTCTACACTGGTTGGACTCAAACATTAGAGAAACCGCCCCTGTTGGACTCCACAGATGAGTGTTCTTATCTGCCAAAAAGAAAGAGACTTGATTGTAGAGCCCAGTGCCTTCCTGTCTTCCTGGATATCTTGATAGATTGCAACGTTCCCTGCTTAATCCTGGCTTAAGGCAGCAATAATATTTCTCTGCTGTTTTATTCATATGTCAGCACAACTTCTTAACTTTTCCTGATCATCACTTTGTAGTTTAATTTTGTAACTTGATGAGTTTTGTCTAATAGGATTAGAATAATTCAATAGCATCCATTTTTAACAGCTCCGGACAATGACAGATCCCACACCCCTAGCTGCATGGGACCTGACTCAGCAGATCCTCTCCTTTCTATTATTGTTTATTTTGAGATGTACTGCAGCATCTTTCTAGGCCTCTGAGCAAAAGGAAAGTGTTACATTCCCCCAAAAGAAGAGAGGCTGGCACTGCCTAAGGCTATAGGCATCTTGGCAGAGCTCCGTCAGTGCACCATAGGTTTTGTGTCATTTCCTCCAGTTTTCAGGTTACTCCTATTGGCAAGGGCCATTAGTTCTTCAACAAATCTCTCTGTTATCATGGAGTGGTGTCTGCAATGCTCTAGGGCCCATCCGTCATGGCCGAAAGAAATGGAAACCTCAGGGTCAAAGCAGATGAGACAAAGACCTTGGATCTCCTCGTTTAAATTCAAGCATCTCTTTAAAGACCAATTATAAATGTTGATTGGGATCCTGCAGATAGGAGAGCTGTGAATTTAATCCACCCCTGCATGCTTTCGCCTATAATTCCCCCCACCCAGGCTCCTGTTAGCTTTTTAAGGGAAAAACACAATGGGACTTCTTTTCCTTCTGTGACACATGAGACCACAAGGTGATAGTAGTTTTCAGTAGACAAGGATAGCCCTTAGGAATTAAACCCCTCCTCCCTTCCTTGTGCACCCCCAAACTGAGTTGGGGCATTACATACTCTCAGATAGCCAGAATAATCTGGTGATAAAAACGTCAGATTAGGATCTGGAAGACTGAGCCAGGTTCAGATCTCTCTTATGTCATAGAAGCTTGCTGAGTGACTTTAGGGCAATTATTCTCTGTCAGTCTAACCAACCAGTCACAGGGTGATGCTTGTGAGGGTAAAATGGGAAAAGGGAGAATGATGTTCTAAGCTGCTTTGGGGTTCCCTTGGGGAGACAAAACATATAAAGCATATAAATAAATACAAAAGGATATAAATAAGAAATGCTTGAGGATTTATGATCTCCGTTGCATCTAATTTAAATGTCAAATATATATTTTTTATAAATCATGATTTCTGTAGACTTAACCACTTCAAGACCCAAATAGTTATGTTCATGTTTTCTCTTAGTGTTTATTAGTATAGCACAGCTTGGTTAAGAGTGGTGGCCTCTAAACTGGAGAGCCAGGTTTGATTCCGCACTCCTCCATATGCAGCCTGCTGGGTGATCTTTGGCTAGTCATAGTCCTCTGAGAGCTGTTCTCACAGAGCAGTTCTGTCAGAGCTCTCTCAGCCTCACCTGCCTCACAGGGTGTCTGTTGTGGGGAGAGGGAGGGAAGATGATTGTAAGATGCTTTGTGACTCCTTCGGATAGTGAAAAGTAAGGTATAAAAACCAGCTCTTCAGTTTCCGCAGGTAGGTTAGAATGTACTTCAGATGTAACAGAGGAAACTGCCTTTAGTTCTGCCACTGTTCCTTTGTGCATTATACTTCTCTGTTTGTTGATCAAAGGGAACATTGTATCAGGAAACCCAGTGTTTATTGGATAAAATAAATTGGTGATCAGAAAAAAGTGAACATGAAAAAAGCCCTCAGGAAATTTGCGAACAAAAACTGCCCCCCACTTCGGGGGGTGTGTGGCAAGAGGGCATGGCTAATTGACATTATTTATGACAGGGAGGCTGTATATGTGCACAATTTTCCTGTGGGCTTTTTTCCTTTGCGTTTCCCCCCTAGATGTAAATAAGTGTCTTGGAGTTCAGCTGATTGTAGTTCTTAGACTTTCCATTGTTTTTGGTGACCTCTTTTCTCCAACCCGTAACTGTATAAATCACAGTAGCATGATACATAAGAAGAAATAGGATTAAAATTATGACTTACAAATTAGATACAGTCAGCAGTTCTTAAACAGCCCACTGCAGACTTTCCCTGCCACTCTTATATTTCATGTAGTTTTAGGTGGGTTTCTCTCTCCGGTATGACATCTTTGGACTCTTCTTTTTAAGCAAATTTCTCCCTCAGTTCTGATTCCCACCTAACAATCCATTCTTTCTTTCCAAGTCTTCATCCATGTTCTTAAGAAGTTTAATGTGGGGGCACACGTGCACACTTACAACGGCAATCCATCAGTACATTGGTAGCTTGGTCATATTTACTTTTGGGCTTTGGTAGAAACCTTTAAAATTATTTGTTGTAGGCTATCAACTGTCACTCTTTTGCTCTTGATTCGTCTTGTTAAACTGAGCTTTATTTATTATACTGAAGTGAGGCATCTTGGAAAGCATGTGTCTGCACTGGTCATTTTTTTGGAGAGAAGAGGAAGGCTAAGAAATTAGGTTTCAGTTACCTCAATTAAGTTTAGGTTTTCCCCAAGGTAAATTGGACAAGAAATCACTTATTATGCATGAGAAATGGCTCTGTCTTTAGAGACCTAGAGAATTTTAATGGGGGCATCTTCTGTACTATGATAAGAGTTTATGCTAATGGGAGTTTGTTTTGAATTACAGCTTACATTAAAGTCCATTTATTGATGAAGGACATAATTTTAAACTTGCTCTGGGATATGTCCCATTGAGATTTGTGGAAATTAATTTTACATGTTTTATTTAGAATCTGGATGTAGGTTTACTTAGCTGATGGCATTTCTTTGATTAAGACATGGCTGATCACATATATGATATGATATGAGAGACAGAGAGAGGGGGAGAGGGAGGGAAGATGCTTGGGAGAAAGGACAGTATGGTTGACTAATGAATGACTAAAGTTTTTGGGAGCTAATTCTGAGAATGGAGTGGAAGGGAGTCAGATGAAGAATGCTAGAATTTCAATGAAATCCTGTTCCAAAATTGATTCTACTGAAATTCAAACTGTATCTTTCTCTCTGAGTTTTTAGCTGCTCAAGTGTGGTTGTGAAGTTCTTCTAAAGTGCATAGGCAAAACAGGAAATAGTCCTTGCCAAATATTGTGTATGTATATTTAAATAGCTGTATACTACTTTTCTCCCTAAAGAGAACTCAAAAAACTAACAATGACAAGAGGAAAAATATAGTGTAAATCAGCCAATCAAAACAAACAAACTAGGTATTGGACTGATCCTGAATTCAGTAGTTGATTCATCCAACACAGTGGCTATGAACCACGCGGTAAGAATTCTTTGGCTTTTGGCCAAAGCTTGTAGCCTCTGGCTGTGCCCAAACTTTTTGAGACTTGCAACATGAAGGGAAAAGCAAATGTTCTGCAAGATATCCTTCCCTTTTTTCCCCTTCCCTGTTGATTGGCATACTTCCCCTTCAGAACTCTTTCTTCTGGCCTTTAGGAAAGAGACAGCAAAGGTGCAAAATAAAGAGATTCACCTATCTTCAGCTCTTCATATATTTGGGTATTCAGAAGGCACCCTTTTCAATTTACTGAGTTTATGTTGTATGTACACTACTCCCTGCTCTTGTGTATCTTGTCTCACCTGCCCTATAAGCCTGAGGGGGCAGGGCCTGTGACTTGAATTTCTGCCTGGGAATTTATGTTAATAAATTAATTATTCCAGTTCCCCCGATTAGTACGTATTTTCGTATTTCTTCATAGTTAAGGGAATACATCAATATTTTGGGGTACCTAGTAGATTCATGTCTGCTTTTTCCCCATAGTGCTGTGACCTGGGATTCCACGCAAGCTTGGCACGGACATTCAGAACATACCTGTCTGCTGAATACAATCTTGAGACCTCACGCCATGAGGGCCTGGACATAATTGAGAATGCGGTAGACAACCTTGATGCACGGAGTGACAAACACACAGTCATGGATATGTGCAATCAAGTCTTCTGCCCTCCTTTGAAGTTTGAATATCAGCCACACATGGGGGATGAGGTATTGGAACTGTAAACAAAATAGTTTGCAATGAGCATGTGAATGGTGGTTCTGGCTTTCTTGAAGGCATAATATCTCCTCACCACCAGCCATGTTATCAGTGGGATGGTTATTTTATTTGTTTATTATTATTATTATTATTGTATTTATATACCGCCCTCCCCGAAAGCTCAGGGCGGTTTACATGAAAGAAGAACGATACAGATAGCTGTTATTGCTGTTGAATATGTTATGTTTAAGTATGACTATTTAGGTTTGACTTTGATCATCCCTTTCCCCCCCACTGTAGTCAGGTTTTATATGATAGTTGCTGCATATGGACTTGATTAAATTTGTAGTTCTTCGGCTGGGGCTTCTGTCTTCCCCTTGAAACAGACAGCTAGAAGAGGGAAGGAAATAGCTCTAGTGGCCAGTGTGTACTTCTGAAATCGAGCTGGCAGTAGTGACTCTGGGGTGAGGCTGATGAAGGATCCCTAATATCCTAGTGTACAGATAGAATGCACATTACTGCCACCTTGCTGAATCTTTAAAAAATTAATAAATCAGAATCTAGTCAGTGCTGAATCTCTGCCTGGATTGGATGCCTCCTGGGATTTCTGAGTGAGCCCCCTTGAATTGCACAATGGAAAAAAGATTGTTTGTAAATGCAGCAAAGAAAATGTCTGACCTTGTAGATTGCAAATAAGCCCGATCCCTGTGTTGAAGAATCTGTTATGCCAGCTACCTCTGAACTAATATTGGTATACAAAAATTTGAAGGTATTTGAGCAGCTTAGCTGTGTTAGTGAAAGTTGTAATTTTGCATATGATCTTTCTGCACTAGATGATGTTGAGTGCTCCAGCTCTTTAAAAAAAATTGCTTTAAGCAAGCTAAAGTTTTAGAGTCTCTTAACTATGAAGCTTGTATTCTTTGCTGCCTTGGGTGATTTATAGCTGTAAGCATTCTGATCCTCCTTGACTTTACATAAGTTTATACTTGGCTTGGGAGTGTGTTCTACTTGCCTGTAGTAGGTTGAATATGGATGTTCTAAGCAAGTATTGACAGAGGAAGTATAATTCTGTATTGCTTCCATCAGTATTTGCTTGTAACATCTGAAACCAGTCTCAAGTGCTACATTCTGTATGTTTTAGTTTAGGTTTCCAAAATGCCAGTAGGGACTGGAGAAATAGCAAGAAATGGAGGAAAAGGAACTCCCGACACATAACAAGTTCACAACAAATAAACCCAGTTTCTTCTCTTCAATTTTGTTGATGCTTTAGGTATGTCAGGTGAGTGCACAGCAGCCGGTTCAGACAGAGTTACTCATGCGATATCATCAACTGCAGTCTAGACTGGCCACACTGAAAATAGAGAACGAAGAGGTGAGAGCTGTAATTGTCTTTGATCTTTATGTAAACAAACTTTATACACTTTGCTGTGCTATTGACTTGGTACTCGGTGACTTATAAATCAATACAGAGAGAGAGAGAGAGAAAGAGAGAGGCAGAGAGACAGAGAGAGAGAGAATGAATTCTCACTTTCATCACCTGGCTCAAAAGATGTGGCATCTCTTCTGCAGGGGGGTAAAGCTATATCTATCACATTATGAAGAGAAGTGCTTGTAGCTGCTATTTTTAGGGTGTATCCAGATATAGATAAGTGCTTGTGACAGTTACTGCTCATAAGAGGTCCAGCATAGGGATGTAACATAAGGTTAGTGGTAACTTGAAATCAGAAACTACTGTTTATATTTTCTCCCTGTTATCTTTCCAGGTGAGGTGCCACTTTTGCCTACTGGAATGACAACTATAAATTTTTCAGTGTGTTTCTAATAAGGCTCTGGGGACATGGATACACTAGTGGTTTTTAAAGCACTTCATATGTCAGTACAAACAAATGTATCTAAAGTGATGCCGTTGTGATGATTAAACGGTGTACCTTTCACAATCTTCTGTACCTTCCATTTCTGCAGGTGCGCAAAACGTTGGATGCCACTATGCAGACATTGCAAGATATGCTGACAGTGGAAGATTTTGATGTCTCTGATGCCTTCCAGCACAGTCGCTCCACAGAGTCAATCAGATCAGCAGCTTCAGAAACTTACATGAGCAAAATAAACATTGCCAAGAGAAGAGCCAACCAACAGGAAACAGAAATGTTCTATTTTACTGTGAGGATAACCTTCAGTCTATATATTGAGCAAAGTCGTCTAAAAATGAGGAGACCATGGCCTCAGAAGCAGAGGTGTCCTTGCCCTTTCTTTTCGTTATCACAGACCGAGTGAACCAGGTTAAGTCCTCATGACTCTAGCTGGCATCTGTGCTTCAGCAAAGAGAAAGGGCACAGCAAGTCTTCCATTGAGTATGTTTAGTTTATCTGGAAAGTAGTTGCACCTCTCTTAAAGAGAAGGAGCCCCTTCCATATGATGAGTTGCAGAAGACCCTTGTGGAATTGCTGTTCTGTGTAAAAATAGGTAGTGGGTGGATTATTTGGAGAATCTGGTCTTCCAGACCACAGTGAGGAGCCAATTCTCAGCAGGAATCTAGTGTTTCTCAATTTTCAGACTTAATTGTCATAGCATTTAAGTTTCTTTGGCAGCAAATTCCAAATGTGAGCAGATCAAGTCCAAAAATGTAGTATTAGTGGTCCAGTCTCAGTTCTTCATATATACACACAGCAGCTCCTTTTATTGTGTTGAAATTTGGGGATGTTGAAATAGCAGGTTTTAGATACAAAAGGGGAGTGATGAGGAAACAGATGTTGACTGCTATTCAGAAATAAAAGCAAAAAGCCCTTCTGGTTGTCTGTATTTTTCCTCCACAGTTCTTTGGATATCAGGGAGTAGAGAATTGTTCCTGGGTAATATAATTCTTTGCAGTGTAACCTAAGCGTATTCGTTTTGGTCCTTTTCCCTTGACATGTTTATGTGGAAGATTCCACCTTCCTGAAGAGTCTTTTCTTCTTCCCTTGCCCATAACAGAAGATGTCAGTGGTCCTCTAAAACTGAAGGTTAAGGCTCTTCCTGCAGAATAAAAAGAGTCACAATAAAGACCAAAAAAGCTGCTGCTGTTCAGGATCCAGATGGCATAATCTTTTGAAAGCTGGAACATCACAGGGAAGCTGCATTTTCCCTACCATTCAAGCAGTAATTTTCTCCTATGAGTTGTGGCTGTTCTAGAAATGTTTTTTTTAGAACAGATTTGTTAAAAGCTGAGGACCTCCTGCTTATAGCAGTCAAGCACTAATTGCTTATGCAGTATTTAAACACAGTCATATTCAGAAGACTGCCAAATGCTTGGCTATTTCAGCAGCCTGTCTGTGTGACTACCAATGTAGTATATTGGTTAGTGTTTCATACTTGGATGGAAGAGGCCTGGGTTCCGGTAAGTTCATGCAGTGACACTGGGCCATTCAGGCTTTTGCCATAATTACTGTATGAATGAAATGCAGGTGGGGAGAACCTTGGAAGGATAGGCATCAGAGTAACTTGATAGATGAACAGAGGTCTGTAGAGTACTATGGACATCTACAAACTGTATTTAGAATTTAGATCAGGGGTAGTCAAACTGCGGCCCTCCAGATGTCCATGGACTACAATTCCCAGGAGCCCCTGCCAGAGAATGGTTGAAGCGACAAACTAGTTTCTGGAAGACCCAGATTTAAATCCCTACTCTACTATGGAAACTTGCTGGGTGATTTTGGGCCAGTCACACACACTCAGCCTAACATATCTCACAGGATTTCTCTGAGAATAAAATGGAGAGGTGGAGAACCATGATAGCTGCTTTGGGGAGAAAAATGAGCTATACAAACAAATAAGTATTGTAAATTGTCTTTTGTGTACCTTTTCAAAGGCCAATAAAACAGTTAAAGATACTTTAAGAATTGGTTGGCCATTTTTCAAGATCAGGTATCTTAATTTTTACCAGAGAAATTGTACAAAGAAATGTCCATACCACAATAAGAAACTTGGTTGTACTTTTGCAGTCATTTATGACTGGTCATTTGAGAGAGTGATCTACAGATGTCCTGAACTTTTGTTTTCTTTTCTTCCCTGATTTGGAATGGACACTCTGAATATCCTGGAAGTCCACAACTTCATACAAACCACTAGGACCTTTTCTGGCACAAGCTCTGTTAAAATGAAGAAAAGCTGGCTTTGTATACCCCACCTTTCATTACCTGTAGGAGTCCCAAAGTGGCTTACAATCACTATTCTCTTCCTTTCCCCACAACAGACACTCTGTGAGGTAGGTGAGGCTGAGACAGCTCTAAGAGAACTGTTCTGCGAGAACAGCTCTTAAGAGAATTGTGACTGGCCAAGGTCACCCAGCTGGCTGCATGTGGAGGAGTGGGGAATCCAACCCGGTTCTTCAGATTAGAAGCCTCCATTCTTAACCATCACGCAGGCTGGCTCTCAAGACTATAGTCATAATTTGTTTTGTGTCACTAGCACAGGAAGGACGTTTGGTAAATGGTAAAGTTAATATAAATGTGCCTTTGACTGTTTGACAATCTGTAGTCATCTCCCATGCTACACTCATGTGTGTGTTCTAGGGCTTCTTCTGCTTTGCATTTCATAGACCCATTATGCACGGGAGGAATAACGCACATTCGGGGTGGAATGGCGGTGACTAAAATCACCGATAACGCACGGTGCCGGCTGCAACCGGCCGCAGCTTCGGTGCATGCCGCCAAAAAAGCCACGTTAGCGAAACGCGGAAGAAAGCGCAGCTTCCGGGTGACCGGAAGCGGCCGGAAGCGGCGCCCGGATCGCCGTGTGCATAATCGGTTACTCTGGGTTTTGCCGCTGTTGCGCCCCGTCCCGTGCATAACCGGTGTGCGTTGCGTCTTCCCCCTCCGCGTTTTCCATGTGACCCGAAATCGCCATTTCGGCGGCCGTGCATAATGGGCCATAGAGTGTTTTTCAGAAATTCAAACCAATATAGCAGCCCAGGAAAGCAGGTCCTGATTATTGTCGTATTTCAGCTAGCATGGGCTGAATTTACCTATTGCTTGTTAGAGAGCCTTGGCAGTTGTGACAGTTGGACTTGGGACTTGCTAATCCTCAGCTTGGTTCTGACCCTCCCTCAAACATAGGAGATATTATCGGTTAATTCAGAAGGCTTCATGTGATTCATTTTTCAAAGTGATAAGGTTCACTTGGAGTTTTTGAGCTTCCCTGTTCCACCCCCCTCCCTCATTTTCCTCCTCAGCTCTTGCATCTGTGAAATTATTTGCCTCCAGGGGGCTATTATTGGGGGTGAGGCAATCTGAAAATAAAACCTATAGTCAGAACAATTCCACGGAGCGCAACAGAAGCTTCTGATCAGCCGAGCCAGCAGACCACATGCAGTGGGAATTCTCCTCTACTTTATCGCTGTTTGCACAAAAAGTAGCCCTTTTTTGTAGGAAGAGGCTTCTTTGCTTATTGAAGCTGTTCCCAGAAGCTTGACAAAAGCCAGCTTTCTTTGAACTGTTGTCTGCAGTGTTCCTTGTGATCTCAGGCCTTGACCTCAAGCACTTTGCTTAACACAAAGGTTTCTGGCCTAATAAGATCAGCGGGACTGATACACAAATTGTGAAAAATTAAACAATGAAAAAGGCATCCTTGCTTCAGTTTTGTGTGTGTGTGTGTGTGTGAGAGAGAGAGAGAGAGAGAGATTTGAGACTGGTTTATTTTTATTCCACAAAGCCACATTTTCAACACCATGAGATGAGTGTGCATCTATTATAAAGTATTTTTTCCTGCTGCTGTTATGCTTGTCTGTGAGCATATATCTTGTTGGTTTCTTTTCTCCCTCAGAAATTCAAAGAGTATTTGAATGGCAGTAACCTTATTACCAAGCTGCAGGCGAAACATGACTTATTGAAGCAGACTCTGGGGGAAGGTGAGTCACAAATATTTAAACTTAAAGTTTGTGCTTTTCACCACAGGATGATTTAAAATGGGAGATTTAAACAAAAAAAACCTCATCTGTTATGGGCCTCATTTTCTTCGTGCTGGAAGTTGTGACCGTCTGCTTCCTTAACTTATTTCACTTTGGGATTTCCATTTAAGAGTTTTATAACTTGTCTATACAAAAGGCTAGTCTCTCACATTCATCTTAGTAGTTGTCATGTTGATTTGTGCCATTAAAATGAGAGTCTTGTACCTTTCTCTGCTGTATACTGAGGAGGAAATGCTATAATGACTTTTAGAGGAAAGTAGCATAGACTGTTACCAGCTCTGCCAGATGACTGTCAAGTTCAACATCTGGGGAGCAGATCATGAACATTGCCTTCTTTGATATAAAAACATTTTTCCAGCTGCAGAGTATGGATTCAGTTCCATGCATTTCAGAGCCTGGAATAAATTTCTGGAGCTCTGTGCCTGTGGACACATTCTCTTCTGTATACCTCAGGGATACTTCCCATTTCCCAATTGAGCCCCCAAACTCTGTCTCCACATATCGTCAGAATCATCCTGTATACCAGTTAGCCTGGGTCAGATTTCTGATTCAGTTTCCTTATATGACACATTTTAAATCATTATATATAAACGAGTTTTTGATTATTTTTTACAACTCTTGCAGTAAAACCTGTGAATGGCTCTTGTGATCCTAAGACAGGATGTCCCTCTGAGAAAACTTGTGGTCCTAACTGCTTATACATACATTGAATCACACCTTTTACACAGTGGCAAATAGATCTTGAACCAAGTATTTTATAAATGTTAACATTTTGGGGAAGTTTTATATCAGTGGCTTCCCAATGAGATGCCCTTAGAATGGAAGAAGTATGCCATGTTAAACTATTGCATGATTGACATATATTCTTCTACCCATTGGTCAAGTAGGCAAGCCTGGCTGGGAATATCAGTTTTATACCAGCAGCATCTTTTTATACCAGCAGTGAACAGGCATCCTGCCTCAGTTACTTCTGTACCAGCTGCAATTTCCGGGTTAGGGACAAGGGCAGGCCCGCATAGAGCGAGTTACAGAAGTCTATTCTGGAGGTGACCGTCTTGTGGATCACCATGGCTAGGTGCTCAGAGGGTGCTAGTAGCCTCGCCTAACAAAGGTGGAAAAACGCCAGACGGGCTACCTTCTTGACCTGTGCCTTCATGGTCAGTGAGGCATCCAAGATTCCTGATCAGTTGCATCCCGGCCAGTATGGGTAAACACATTCCCTGTTCCACCCCTTTCCTACTCAGCCGTCTTGGAGGGGTTGAGTTTCAGGCGACTCTGCTCATATCAAGACAAACTTACTGGGATATACTTCCTATTTCAAAGCACATGTAGAGGGGTTAGAGACTTTTCTGTATAGAGGGGCTGTTAGACTAGGCTGGTGTGGCAGAAACTAAGAAAATTTAAGAATCATAGAGTTGGAAGGTACCTCCAGTGGCATCTAGTCCAACCCCCTGCACAATGCAGGAACTTACAACTACCCTGCTTACCCACAATGACTGCAGTTTCATGCCCAAATGATCTCCCCAAAATCAAAAATCTCCAGCCTGGCCTGGAGGAAATTCACCTACCGTCCCACAGCAGCAATTAGCAATTCCCTGGGTATGCAAGGATGGGCCACAAGAGAAATACACTGGCACATCCCTTCCTGCCCACCCACTCACAATCTGCCTAAGTTCATAAAATCAGCACTTCTGTCAGATGACCATCTAGCCTCTGCTTAAAATCTTCCAAAGGAGAACCCACCACTTCCTGAGGAAGCTTGTTCCACTGAGGAACCACTCTAACTGTCAGGAACTTCTTTCAGATGTTTAGCCCAAAATTATTTTGAATTAATTTCAACCCATTGGTTCTTGTCTGACCATCTGGGCAACAGAAAGCAACACTGCTCCATCTTCTATATGGCATGGCAGCCCTTCAAGTATTTGAAGATGGTTATCATATCACCTCTTAGTCCTCTTCTCTCCAGGCTAAACAGACCAAGATCCCTGAACCTTTCCTCAAACAACGGTCTCCAGACCCCTCACCATCTTCATAGCCCTCCTCTGGACATGCTTCAGTTTCTCTACATCTTTCTTCAGTTGTGGTGCCCAAAAATGAACACAGTTTTTTTCTCAGCTGCTAAAGCCAGAAATTAGGGTGGTTTTGATGTGATCTGTAATTTCAAGAGAAGTGACCAATGAGGTTCCTCTTATTTTTTCCAGGATACATGAATATTCTGTAGCAATTAAACCTTCTTTAACCCTACTTTATCCTCCCTATAAAGCTGCTGCTGCTTTATTTGTTCCTTGTGGCATCAGCATTTCCAAAATCTTGCCCAGATATTCTGAACCTTTGGGGGATAAGCTTTTACGTATAAACTCTGTAGAGGACTTATCAAAGTTTAAAATAATGGCTGGACATGGGAAGGGGGAAACTGGAGCTTCTTTGTCTCTGTAAAGGCTTAAGAGGCCAATGCCAGCTTGTCAACTTCGCTCACACCACCACCAGTCATAACTCATTGGAAGTTTTTAAATAGTCTCACAGCATCAGGCACATGCCTCTCCTTTAAGCCTGAAGGTTCTTCAAAATACCTCAGGAGGTGTGGGTATTCCACCTTAAACGAGTTCTAAAGGTTAAATATATGATTTATATGCTTTCCTGAATATAAATTGAAGCCTGAGTTGAACTGGAGCCCAGGAGATTTTTAAAATTCAGTATTTTTTTTGCTCTTTTGGGGAACAGTGGACTAGTCGTCATTTTAGCAATGCCCCCATTTGGAGAAGTTTCTGGTGATTAATTGCCATATTTCATTGCCATATGCTGAGGGAGAATGCACTTTTAAAAGTTTAGAATCAGCTGTCTTTGATCTACTTTGAATGCCACAGCCCTTGTAATGCAGATATTAACATATAAAAGTTTAATTAGATTTTGCTGGCAGGAATCCCATAGATATTTTGCTCCTCCAAGTGCCTATAATTTTAAGGCCTGACTCATCTTTAGAGCCAGCAATTTGTTACTCGCTGGTTTTCCTTTAAGCTGAACAGCATCTGGAAGACTCAAGAACTATGGAAATGTTTTGTGTTTTCTTGTTGTGTTCTCAGAAGTTTTGTTTGCCACAGAGCTGGTAATCCTTGAAGCATTTTCAGGGACAACAGAACAATGGCAGCCTTTCTCCTACGCCTTCTTATGCCTGTGTTTCATATTGGAATGGGTATGGATCGAATTAGGTGTAATCAATCACTGCTGCCCTGCCAGGCAGAGTGGGGAGCAGCTGCTTCCAAATTCAAGCTTTTGACATCGGAGAGGATGTGAGGCTGGCAGTCAGTGAAGCCTGACCGTTTGGACACTTCCTGTGGTTTAGACACTTTAATGCTGAGAATGAACCTCATAGAGGATGACAGCTCTACGCCTACATTATCAGTCAGTTCATGATGTCATAGAATTATAGAATAATAGAGTTAGAAAGGACCCCATGGGTCATCTAATCCAACCCCCTGCACTATGCAGGATACTCACAACCCTATCGCTCATCCACTGTAACCTGCCACCCCCTTAAGCCTTCACAGAATCAGCCTCTTCGCCCAGATGGCTATCCAGCCTCTGTTTAAAAATTCCCAAAGATGGAGAACTCACCACCTCCTGAGGAAGCCTGTTCCACTGAAAAACTACTCGGTCAGGAACTTCTTCCTGATGTTGAGACGGAATTTCTTTTGAATTAATTTAATCCCATTAGTTCTGGTCCATCCCTCTGGGGCAAGAGAGAACAACTCTGCTCCATCCACAATATGGCAGCCTTTTAAATACTTGAAGATGGTTATCAAATCCCCTCTCAGCCGTCTCCTCTCCAGGCTAAATAGACCAAGCACCCCCAACCTTTCTTCATATGTCTTGGTCTCCAAACCCCTCACCATCTTTGTTGCCCTCCTCTAGACACACTCCAGTTTGTTTACATCCCTCTTCAACTGGGGTGCCCAAAACTGAACACAGTACTCTAAGAGAGGCCGAACCAGAGCAGCTTTTTATGGAGTCACCTTGGCTTCCTTAGGCTCTTTCCATCTTTCTTTCTCAAGGGAATTGTTTGTGATTGAGCCTTCAGTATTTCACTTTTAAGAAACTCCCAGCCCTCTTGGACTCCCATCTCTTTAAGGCTTTTTGACCACGGGACTCTACCCATGGTGACTGTAATGCTTTATTACATAGCTGTCTGCTTAGCTAGAAACACGAAGTAAAGTTCCAGGCACTTTGGTGTTCTTGCTTTGTATGTCTTTTTATATTTCTACTAGTAATATAGCCCATTGCAGATTGAAATGCAATGGGCGCTAGCAGGTAATCCCCCCCCCCTCCGTGGAGCAGCCTACCTAAAGTGTAGGAGGGAGGAAGAGCGGAGAGCCATTGGGAGGCATTCTCCCTCCCTCTCTGTGTGTCGTCCTTCCGGCTGCCCTGCCCGGTCTTCGCGAGCTCCTCAGGGTCTTATCCGAGCTTGGCTGGCTGGCTGATGGGCGGGAGGAGGAGGTTTTGGGCCAGCGGCAGCAGCAAAATGAACGCAGAGCAAGACGTCTCCGGCGGCGCCGCTGATTATCTCCCGGCGTCGGCGCAGCAGAAGCCGCTGGACTGTTGGGCTGACGGCCCCACGGGCTTCGGGGCGGTCAGCGACTCGGCGGCGGGCTGCGGGGCTCGTTGTTGTTTAGCAGGCGGCGGTCCAGCTTCTTCTGCCTGGGAGACAGCTGATCCTGCAGGCGCCGCGTCCGCCAGTCCAGGTACCGCCTCCACATGCGGTTCGGCTGCCAGCCCACCAGCACCCCCGAGCCGAAGGCCAGCAGGACGGCCAACTGCAGCAGCCGCTCCGACAGCGGCAGGAAGGGCAGAAAGCGTCAGGCCGCGTCAGGCAGGGAGTCCCCGGCAGTCGCGCTGTGCGCGGCTGCCGGGGACTCCCTCAGGCGGCGGCCTGACGCGGCAAGAGGCACGAAGCGCCTCTCGCCGCGTCAGGCCTCCGGGCAGGGAGCCCCCGGCAGCCGCGCACAGCGCGACTGCCGGGGGCTCCCTCAGGCGGCGGCCTGACGCGGCGAGAGGCGCGAAGCGCCTCTCGCCGCGTCAGGTCGGGAGCAACTGAGAGCCGCACTGCGCGCGGCTCTCAGTTCCTGGGCCTGGGAATCGGAGGGACCAATCGGCAGGCGCTTTGCGCCTGCCGATTGGTCCCTCCGATTGTCTGTCATGAGGAAGGGTCCAATCTGGACCCTTCCTCATCCCGGACACATCCCGCCCCAGAACCCCTTACGGCTTTATTTAGTCCGTGGCGCCCGTGGCGCCACGGGCGGTTTACAGATTTTTCAAGAACTACATCACCTGTTAAAAGAGAGTTCTTAAGAGGACTAGTGTCATACCCTCTCTTTGCAGTTTCCAGGGCCCATGCCTTCACTCCCTCTCTTGCCCCCCCCCCCCCCAAGATCCCAGAGCTTGGGATACTTGCCTAGTTTGCAGCCATCAGAGGAAGGGAAAGGTGCTAGGAAACAGACTGTCTCCCTATGGTAAGACAGAGGACTCTATAGTTGTGTCAACCCAGCCAATGATTAAAGAGGGACACCTGGATCAGGGAAACAGGTGAGGCTGGGCTAGATCCAGGTGTTGGGTACTGGGCAAATAGGGATGGATGGATGATTGGTTCTTCAAGGACTATATCTGTCTCCAGGATTTGTTTCCAGTTTTCTTTCCATGATTAAAAACCTCTTCAATTTGATCCTGTTTTGAAGTTCTCTCTGGTTTGGTACATCTGGCCTGAAATTGCTGTGATTCAAAGCAGTTGGATATTCCAGTAGTGCTTTCCCCTGGAACCTAGATACCTGTGCTTATCTTGGATATTATCTACAATCTTATCTACAATGCCATCTTAAGGAGTATTACTCCATTTCTAGTCCATTGAAGTTGGTGGCCTTATAAGAGTATAGTTCTTCTTAGGATCACACTGCCAGACATTTCATCGCGTGAATGATCTTTTGAAAAGAGCATCATTAATTGCTATTCCAGTTTAAACAAAAAGGGGACAACAATAACACAAGTGTCTTCCATATGAGGACAGAGGTGTATGGTTTCCCTGTTGCTGGTGTGGCTGCAGCTAAAGTGTAGTAGCAACAGGGCTTCCACACAATGGCTACCCTGCTGTTGCTTTCCCCCAGCAATGGCCTCCTCCTCTCCCTCCCCTGAGCACTCAGGGCTTTTACAATTTTTTTTAATGGCACTATGATATTTTTACATCAATATACCATTGTGATTTTAGGTGTTGCTGGCTCTCTGAATTTCCAGCTTTCATTAAAAAAAACGTAAGTCTCTATGACCTTCAGTTGCAAAGATATGCCTTTCCTGCTCTACCTTTGGAAGAGAGGGGAACAGTCTTGCTTTTATAACTGGAAGCAGAGAATTCACAGAACCTGCTACACCTATTGTTGCAGTGGTATATCAAAATAATAACATTATAGTACTGATTTCTTTCAAATAATAACAAGCCTCTTGTTGACAGAGGGAGGCAATGGCTGCTGTGGTGACAAGGTCAAGGAAAATGGCTGTCACGTGGGCCAGATGGATCTGAATCCCCCCCCCCCACACACACACACACAGCAGCCACTCGGCCTTTATTGTGCTCTTTCACAAAACTTCACAAAACAAAACAGGTATAAGAAAGACTGGAGAACAGCTGGAACAGCCCTTTGAGGTGCAAAGATGCACCATGATGCTGTGGGGAACAAGAGGGAAAGTACCTCTCTTCTCAAAGGCTTTTGAATTTGGGGAAATGACGTGTGCAGAAGCCATTGCAAATGAAAAGACTAGTTAGTATGGAGCTTCAGTAGAGTCAAATATACTTTTTCTCCAATGAAAGCTGAAGTTCTCCCGAGAGCTTTGCTAAGGTCCCAAGTTCAATTCTCTGGCATCCTTAGTTGAAAGTGTCCAAGACAGCAGGGCTAGGAAAGACCTGGCTTCTAAACTGTTACCATTCAAAAGATTGGTTCAGTGCTGATTTAGATGCACCATAGGTACAAGGCGAGTCTCTCTTGGGAGCATTTTATCTATGGATCTTCGGATGCAGATGGATAAGTTTGGCCTAGTGATAAAGTGTAAAGAGAAATCACTTCTTAAGGTTCATGTTTTGCACATATGATTACAGAGCCAGTCTCCAAAGTGTTTCTTGTTTATTTCGAGTACAAAATTAAAACGTGTAGCGATATAATAATTTTGAGCCAGAAGTGACATGTTCTTTTTAAAAAAAAGAATAGATGGTATTTTAGATACTCCTGCTTCCTCCATTGAATCCAAACACTATAAATACATAAGGAGATGAAGGATACTCATGGCAAGAATGGAGTTTTCCTATTTACAGTCAGATGCTGGGTTATCTCCCAAGGACCAACTGAGCAGCTAAATACTCTGCTGTATTCACAGGCTATTAGTGGTCTTCCTTGAGGTGAGGGAATAATCTCCTGCTTGTTCCCCAAAGACTCTTTCTTGTCCTTATCGGAACTCTTCAAGATCTCTTTCTTTTTCTTTTGACGGCTAGGAATAAGGAAGGTTGAGAGATCTGCAGATTTGACTAAGCTTCGTTGACAGTGGGGCTACTCCAATTTATACCAGCTGCAGGGTTCTTCAATAATTTATTTTAATCGCCCAGCAAACTTCATCCCTGAAGCCTAAGAACAGATAACATTTCCATAAGAATGTCTAAGATAGCATTAATCTGAAAATTAAAGCTGGAATATCTTTCTCCCAGCCCTGCAGCTTATCTCTATAAAATGACTGCCCAGCAAGATGGAACTTGCATTGCCTTTGGACGACCTTTGAGGTTCAGCCATTTGCAAGATCGAGCCAGGGCACTGAGAAATTATTCTGTTTCACTTCCACGGTTGGAAAGGGCACACAGGTCACGATGGAACTAACTGCAAAGGTTATACTGCACAGAGAAGATGAGCTACCACGTCTGCAGACTTTGTCTCAAAATAATTGGCTGATTGGGTTGAGGAAGCTGAGAGCCCAGGATGTGGTTCTTGACTTGCAAGATGTCTTTCAGTAGTTGAGATGTGAAACGGGTAACCTAGCAACAGGCTGCAATTTTCAATAACATGCAGCATCTTCAAGCACTTACAGTGTCTCACTTGCCAAAAGCAATTAACTTGTATTTAAATTTTAAAACTGTTTCTGCTCAGTAATGCCCCCCCCAAAAAAACTCCCTCTGCCCTTCTACATATAAAAAAGGATGAAATTAACATGTGATTTTCCTCTCCCTTTCTGCAGGTGAAAGAGCTGAATGTGGGACAACCAGGTAAGCAGAGGGGAATGAGAATCATATCCTTGACTTTTTCGTTCTGGGGAGTGGTGGATATCTGCTGGAGGGCTAGGTTTGAATATAAAATGAAAGTTGTTGAAGGCAAAATGGGTAAAAACCTGTTCTAGGGGGAGACAGCACAAGTTAGCAGCCTGCATTAGAGGCCCACCACTGGCCGTGTTGCATAAATATAGAAAGATACCTAACAGCTTTTTGCTGCAGTGTAATTTTCAGCTGCTTTAGCTCCAAAACCCTGAGAAATGCTGCATCAGCGTGATGCACTGCAGAAGCTCTGTGGATACATCCAAGTTCATTTTCATGGCATCAGTTTATAACACTGCCCCCCCCCCCAAATAAAACTGCCAATATTTTTCCAGCTTCAACATTAATTTTAAAGCAGGATTGTGGTATTTAATCACTACACATGAGCTAGATTTAACATCCCCGTGGAGTTAGATTTACGATGGTTGCCAGGTGAACCACCCTTTTAGGAGCCAGCTTAGTGTAGTGGTTATGGACAGCTGCTTTTAATCTGTAGAGATGGGTTTTGATCCCTCTCTCTTCCACATGCAGCCAGCTGGATGACCTTGGGCTAGTCCTATTAGAGCTATTTTGTCAGGGCTCTCTCATCCCCACCTACCTCACAGGGCGTCTGTTGTGAGAAGAGGAAGGGAAGGCAATTGTAAGCTGCTTTGAGACTCCCTTGGGCAGTGAAAAGCAGAGTATAAAAACCAACTTCTTCTTTTTCCCATAGTAAGAATGACATGGAGAGGCAGTAACTAGAAAAGTAGAGGAGGACAAAGTAAGGGAAACACTAGTGGTTGGTGAATTCAGAAAGTTGAAAAGGCCCTAGGAAACTGAGAAACTGAATTAGTTATATAAACTGGGAGGACAGCAAAAAGCAGTCCCAATCTAATTAAGAAGCAGAAAACCAGTAGTAGGCAATAGTGAAGAACAGGAACATGGGTTCATGAAATCACTGAATGGTTGAGGAAAGCATAAGAGTGGAATTGGAAGGGGGCACATTGAACAGGGAGAAATAGAAATAGAGAGGTATCTGTGCATAATGAGGTAGGCCACAGTCCTTCAGCATGGGAGCTACATGCAAAAAAATCTTTTGTGGAGGACATCAAGATTTAGAGTCCTGCCTGCTTCCACTCCCCTTCCGTTTCCTCAGTAATAGCTGTTGAACCCACCATTTCATCCTGTAAACTCAACTGCATTGCTTCTCCTGCCCTTCCAACCCAGTCACACTAATCTCTTTTGGTTTCATTTTCAAATGGACATCTCAGCTACAAACATAAAAAGCCTTAGCTGTGCCATAGTTATCACCCCAAGGAACTCTGGGAAGTAATCTTTGAGAGTGAACTGTGAATTCTCTGTCAGGAGTTCTCTTGTGTCCTCACAAATCCGAACTTCCTCTCAAAGACCTTCTCAACTCTACCAAACCTGTCTCAGTGAAAGTATTTTAAACAAGTAGCGCAGAGGCACCACTGTAGGCCCCCACAGACATCTTCCTCCTTTGGTTGCTTCCTAACTTTCTTTCTTTGCCTGTTTTGTTTTCTCCAAGTGTATAAATCCTGAGGGCATATAACCTTGGTGCAGAGGAAGCAGTGCACTTACTGTTTTTGCTTCCTGCCAGTCTCTTGAGGCCAGTGTAGCCTGAGCGGGGGAATGAGATTTGGTTTTTAAGACAGCTGTATTCTTAAACAGTAGGCTGTGGGCCTCTGACGTACAAGGCAACAGAGCTGCCAAATTCCCTTCCAATGTATGGTTACATCTAATTATCTTCTTATAGTACTGTTTTAGTGTTTGTTAAAATGCACAATACTGCCAGAGAAACTTCTGAAAGAGAAGTTTTCAATACTGCAACGGATGACTGTTGTCTCTTCCTTTACTAAATAAGAGAGTCAGTATTGTTCTGAACAGTTTCATCCTTGTAAGTCCATTGACTTCTTCCTATTTGAAGAGGCGTTACTCTTTTTAGGACTGCAGTATTGAGTCCTATGAAACACTAGAGCCATGAAAATGCTAGAGGGCATCACCCCAAGGGTCAGACATGACCCGGTGCTTGCACAGAGGATACCTTTACCTTTACCGTGAGATCCTTCTAGGCTTCCAGTACGAAAAGGGCCTTTCCAGTTGTCCCTCAAGGGAGGTGAGCCATTTGCAGAAAGATCCAGCTCAAAACTGTGTGCCTATAGCTGCTCTGGAGCCTTTAGGCTCTGGTAAGGCTATTCTTGTCATTTGTTGCTTCTGAACCTAGAGACTTTTAGGCTGCAGACCTAGCACTATTGTGTCCAGGTAACCAAGAAGCCCCATTAAGTATCCTGTAGCCAAAATATATTGGACCTGAGATACTGTGGAACTCTTTCCTCTGGTTTGAGTGGGATGGATTCTTCTAATGGGTTCTTTTGACCATCCACACCTTTGCTATTCTTACTGGCCTTGTAGCTCTTCTCAGCTCCTGATCACACTGCAGGCTACAAGCAGGTGTTGCTTTGTCCCCACCTACCCTCTTTTCCTACACGACTGCTCAGCCTTCTTTGTGCCATACAGTCCCCTTTTCTGTCAGAGCAGGGACCTGGTATTCCACTCTTAGATCCAGGTGAGTCCCTGTCCTGAATTCCTTGCTTCAGTATTTCAAATGCCAGATGTTTGAGAAAGATATCAAATGATAATGGTCACGGAGTAAAGCTGGAGTCCCTGCATTAGAGGCCTTCCCTCCCTCCCTCCCTGCAATGCTTTTATTTGCAATCTTTTGAGATCTTGCCCTGCCATTGTATTCGTATTGAAGTTTTGTTGATTTCTTTTGTTCCATTTTTCTTAGGCCCCCCTGCCTTCCCCCTAAACCACAGAAAATGAGGAGACCTAGGCCTCTCTCAGTCTATAATCATAAACTCTTTAACGGCAATATGGAAACGTTCATTAAGGTACTTGCTGTCTAACAGTGAGAGTCTGTGAATACGGTGAATGTAAGGTAGCTTTCCCCCTCCCCCCTCTTCTAACTACTGACCTGTTTTCTTTTCTTGGAACGGGCCTTTCACATGCACTGCACATCACACCATTAGCATGGTTAGTATGCTGTCTGCCTCAGTGAAGATTGGTTTTTTTTAAGGGGGGGGGATGTTGGTGGCTGTCCCTCCTTACCACAGTGGTGAGACACGAGTTAATCCACACACTTGGCGTTTCTCTCACTTGTATTCCTACTGACTGGGAAGGATGAGATAATGGTAATGACCCATGCGGAGCAGTATGGAAGCACAACACCCTTTATGCCTGTTAGCATGCTAATTGCAATCTGCTGTATCTTATTACTGCAGGCCGAACTGCTGTGGTTTCATAAGCTGTTGTTTATATGAACATCTTAGAGGTTAAATGCACCATGCCTGCCTCCCATAGGAAGACATTTGCAGTATAGGAGTCTTTAAACAAAAAACAACCCAATCCTTCAAGACTATGGTGTTATCAGAGTGATATGGCTCTTTGCAGTTTAAGGAAGACAAGATGCTGTTTGTAGAAGCAAAAACATTTGTTTTTATTCCAGTCAGGGAATTCTTGAATGGTTGCTTGTTTTGAAGGGAAGTGACAGAGAGAAGCCATTTGGAATGTTGCCCTCTGTTAAGGCATTTCTCATTCCCTGGGCACAGGAATGTGCACTGTTTTAAAAAGTGAACTGATCTAAGTCAGTGGTCCCTAACCCCTGGTCCGGGGACTGGTACCAGTCCATGGATCAGTTGGTACCGGGCCGCGGCTCTTCCTCGTTCTCCTGCCACTCTGCCTCACCTTTGGGGCTCTCGGTGGCCGCCATGGCTGGGGCTCCCCCTCAGTGTGGCACTGTGCAGCTGCTGCTGGAAGCACCCCACAGTGGGTGGCGGGAAGTCGGGCACCAGCGGGAAAGCAAGCAGAGCAGGGGCTCAGGCAGCAGCGACGTCCCTCGGCAAAAGACTACCCCCACCTGGGCCTCAGTAAAATTGTCTAACGTTGACCGGTCCCTGGTGATGAAAAGGTTGGGGACCACTGATCTAAGTCACCATTCCTCCCCCCCCCCCCAGTCACAGAAAGAGGAAAGACATAATAGCCCATGGCAGGAATGAGAACATTCCTGATTTATGCTTAATGATGACAGGATAGTAATTTCATGCTTTGTTTCGTTGCTGTTTATAAAACCAACCTAATAGAGTTGTCTTTGAAAAGTTCAGCAAAAGGAAGGGGGGGGGGATATTACAAGTATCTAGAGAACTGACATTCCTTCATACATCACAAAGCCCTAAAATGATTTGTATGTGTAAAATCTGGCATGGACCTGAGTAGTAAAGGAGATGCTGCATTAATCTCACTGCTACTTGGAAAAAGCTGTAACATAAAACACGTTGGAGGAACGGAGAGAGGCATTAATTGGGCTGAGAAATTGGTGCCATTTAGAAGAGTATCTCTAGTCAGCAGACATTCAGCCTAAGGCAAAATGTAGATATCTATCTCCTTACCCTAATCTACCCTGCTTTAAGGAAAACAAATCTTCCTCACTTCCTAGGACAGCAACACATTTAAGTCTTTCAATTATTGTTGTTCTAGTACAAGACCAAATTGTTTCGTGAATGACCCCAACGGTCTTGACTCAACTGTCCGTGACTTTTTAAAAATGCTTTCACTTGGCATGACTAATGTGCAGCCTTAAAATCCACTGCATGGTCTAACACAGAGCATCCCTGCGCATGTTCTGGAGGAATCTAATGGAGTTATACAGTTACGGCTAAGCCAGTGTGACTCTTTAAGCTTCCTCAGTTGGAGACTTACATGGGAGCCTCATGCAAGCTGTTCTGAGTAGCTTGTTTGGAATTCAAATCAGTATCTTGCATTCTCCATCACAGTGCTTTTGTAGTGGCTGGCAACATTAGTAAAAACAGGTCAACATACTGTAAATGGCATAAGAAACAGGAGCTATTTAAAGTTCCATAGAGTCAACAATAACATAAAGACAAAAAGTTCCAAAGCACCAGAAATACCCACAAGGATTTTTAAAAGGATGAAAAGCCACAACAAGGATAATGCTGAGTAAAAACTTCATCATCAGATATAATAAAACCTTACAGCAGGGCAACTAATAAAAATGAAACCTATTCCCAAAATCTGTGCTAAGATTGTGCTCTGAGATCAGGGGGCAGAACTGCAACACCAGTGAAGTCACAGATTACAGCAAATGTTATGCTTGCAGTGGTTTGCAAAAGAGTTAACACTACGGGCCTTTTCGCACAGGGATCTTTGTTGCAAATTGTTTGCGGAATGAAAAATCGCCATTTAAAATAGTGGAATTCGTCGTTATGCATACCTGCCTTTGTAGTGGAATCAGTTGCGTTTTTTAGCGTTTCCCACAGGCTTCCGGTCTCGGCAGAAATCGCTAGAAAGGAAGCGCTATTGCCAAGCTCGTCCCGCCCCTGGCCGTCAAGCAGCCAATGGGCAGCCGTTAGCATGCTCCCAAACAGCCCCTTTCCCTTTAAGAAAGGTTTTAAAAAAAAAAAACGACCCATAGCAACGAATCTAGGTAGATTCGTTGCTACGGAGAGACCCATCCAGCTGCCTAATGTAAGCTGTCGTTTGATTGTATGATCGTTTGCACGCTGCCTCGAGTGATAAAAAAAAAATCCCCCCCCCTCTCACGGGCCCGATTTTTGGCTGAATTTATTTGTAAAAAATAAAGGGACTTTATTTCAGCAAACGGGCTTTTCAGTGGTTTGTGCTTAGTGACTAAAGGTGAAGGACTGAAGCCAGGGAAGCCTCTAAACAGAAAGAGGCTCGCCGGTGCGTTTATCCCCGCTCGCTCGGAGAAAAAAAAATGGCGATCGCTTCGCCGGAAGTTTGGAGGAGAGAGCCAGGGGGAGGGACTTTGAAGAACCAGCAACAATGGTAACGCACAGGTCTTTAGCGCTACTGTTGCAGATTGGTTGCAGGAGTGTATCGCTATCCGGAGGGTGAATCCACTTTTCTGGATTCCCCTGAAAGCGCCACAACGAAGCGCTTTTTGCTGATTGGTTTCAGGATTGTTGCAGATTGTCTACGACGTCGTGGGTTATGGCAAATTAGTAGCGTTTCCAAATAGCAACCATTCTGCTACTTTGAAGCCGTGCGAAATGGCCCTGTGTTGTTGTCAGTACAGGTTTACCATCAGGGCCACCTGCAGTAAATCCTTACCAGCTGGATTTCACTGGACTAACTCTATGTGGACACAAGGGTGTTGGTAAAGTACATTGCCAGCACTGCCATGAAACAGACACAATAATATCCTCAAGGCTGTATTTTGGTCCTATTTATTGAAAGACTCCCCCCCCCCCCCATTGCTTTCTAGTTGTTGCCTGTTTAATTGCCCTGAGCTCAGTAAACTCAGTAGCTTGACGGAGGGCACAGGATAACTTAGAGTGATAATGTCAGCCAAGGGAATGACGTGTGTAAAATATGTATGTACAGATATGTAAAATAGCAATTGAAACAAAGAGGAAGGAGGGTCAGTAAGGGAATACCAAAGGGGACAGAAAAAGACTTCCGTTGCTTGGTAGAAGACTATTATAGATTGGGACTCACAGATCTCCTTGTGGAGGGAATTCAGTTTTGGTGCCGCCTAGAAGGTTTATTTTTCTGTGCTTGCCACCTACCTACCTTTCAGATGATGGCCCTAAAATAATAATTGAACCAATGGAAGCTTCTGTACACTCTTCATGCACAGTTACATGTAGAGCACAGTGCATTCAGTAATCTAATCTCGATGGTACCAGGGCATGCACCACAGTGGCTAGAGCTATCTTATCCAGGGAAGGTCGGAGGTGGTGCACCAACCAACACTGACAAAAGCTCCTGGCCACTTTTGCCACCTACTTAGTCAACAGGAGGCCCAGGTCCAGCTGCACACTCCAGCTAGGAACCTTCTCCTTTTAGGGGAGTGGAACCCTGTCCAGAATACGAGACACCTCAGTTCCTGGGTCAGTCCTTCCGGTCACAATTTGCACCTCTGTTCGGTTGGGATTATGTTTCAGTTTTTGTTTCTCATTCATCCCAAGAGTGCTTCCAAGTACCAGCTTAATGTTTTCACAACTTCCATGAGATCTGCTGGAAGTGGGTATTTTCTGCCTATTGGTGGCAACACAGCCCAAATCTCTGGATGACTTTAAGCTGCAGTTTCATGTAGATATTAAAAAGCATGGGTGAGGGGGCAATATGGAACCCCACAGGGACCGTAGAGCAGACCCCCAACATTACCTATTGAAACCTGCCAAAGAGGATCCAAACCACTGCAAAACTGTACGTCTTAGCTCCAGAAAGCAATAATAATACTGAAAGCTGTTGAGAGTTTTGGGGTAATCAGTAGTATTGTACTTTCTCTGTTCATATCCCTGTGTAGATTATACTCCAGGGTGATCAAGGCCATTTGAGTCCTTTAATCAAACCTGAGAGCAGAATGGAAAGGATTGGTAAGGCATTTTAACACATGTTGAATAATGCACTTTTAATCCACTTGCAATATATTTTGCAACTGAGTTTTACTGTGAAATAGCTAAAGTGCATTGAATGAGTATTATTCAACACATGTGAGAGGGCATGTAATCTTCTTTACCTATAAATTATTAAAGTTACAACAACCTGTTTTACTCTGTATCTAGCAGCCCTGTATCCTCCTTGTATTGCTAACCTAGACTTCACATGTTACTTCCTCAGGTTGTTGATACAGCATATCCCAGTTGCCAACATGGTTCTCATTTATAAATCTTCATATATTTTCCCACTACTCACCACGGATTCTCATAACTATTAACTGGTTTGCAAAAGATTCAGTGCACAGTTATTAAGACGAACAATTGCGAATTTAAAGGCCTGATGGGTGATTCCTAATATCTATACACACATTTTCGTGTTATCGCGATTAATTCCTAGCTTAGACCTACAAAACCATTGAGGCTTGGATCCTATGACACTGTTCCCTTTGGGCATCTTTCCAGCTGCTGCAGAGGCTTTCCTCCACTGCAGTGCTTGCTTCATTAGCTGCTAGCACTTCTACATCCTTAGCAGCTTCTTGGAAAAAACATTTGTTGTTCACGTGTGGAAATGCTAGAAGTGGCGTTGTGAATAACACAGCAGAAGGAAGCCTCAGCAGAGGCTGATGAGAAGCACGAAGGGAACACTGTCATAAGTGCTGAGCCCAGTTCCTTGCAATAAAGGAAAGCTAAACTGTCCAAGGGGAATTATTTCCATGTACCTGAAGAGAGGAGATGAATTGCAATAAAGAAATTCCAGGCAAAACGTGGTAATAGTGGCTTTTAAAGCAGTACGACTTTTATGTCAGATCGTAACCAAAGCTATTATGGCCCTAGCTATATTTTCCTAGAAGCATTAGGCCAGGGGTAGTCAAACTGCGGCCCTCCAGATGTCCATGGACTACAATTCCCAGGAGCCCCCTGCCAGCATTTGCTGGCAGGGGACTCCTGGGAATTGTAGTCCATGGACATCTGGAGGGCTGCAGTTTGACTACCCCTGCATTAGGCATATAAACATCCCTTTAAACCAACAGGGCCACAAGGGGGTGTTATTCTTTTTTTTCTGAATAGGCAGTCTGTTGTGAAAGAACTGGATGGAATGGATGGACAGTGTCTGACAAAAAGTTACCTAAAGTCTGTCACTGAGGCTGAGAAGTTGCATACTAAACAGTTACATGGAGTGTTGGAGCTTTACCTTGATCCTTCTAAGCTGCCATTGCATTTGAGCTTTCATGGCCTCTGGAAGATGGGCTTACTTTAACAGATCTTATTCTTGCTTAACTTTTTCTTTTTCCCTGCTTTGCTGCTTTGTTTGCTTATCAGAGGAAGAAGGAATGCTCGAACAAGGAACCAGGTATTTACTAGAGGGACTCCTATCTGGAAAAAAAATGTTTGTGTGTATAGATATAGATATAGATAGACGTATAATATGCATGAATTAAACGGAAAGTCTTCCTTTGTACTCTGCATTGAAAATATCCCACATTGTAATGCCAAATTCACATAATTTGGGGTTTAGGAAAATTGTAGAAAGCCCAAGTTGATGAAAAGATGACTCTCCCTTCTTCCTCCTAGCTAGAAAACTGAGCATTCTGGGGCAACCGTGCTTTTATTGAGATTGAAAATGTCAGGTGATGTCTCCAAACAATAGTGTCATTTATTGGGAAAGAATCTGGCTGGTAACTACTGCTCTGTGAAGTGGTAATTATGAGCCAGCTGAATTTAGCCCCTTTTTTCAGCTTTAGATTTTTAAGTAAGGTTGATACTGAAAACAAACTTCATGTTGGTATTGCCAAAGGATTACATTGCAGAGGTATGGAGTACTGAATATATAAGCAACCATTATCTTAATTTCTTGTTTGCTCTCTGACTAACATCACAACACTCATTTCTTCAGCTGGGGTTCTCTGTGCAATTTTTGTTTAAGACATTGCCTTTACCAAGCCAGTGCTCTCCACTGACTTTTTAAAAATTTGATTTCCTTTAAAAGGACTCAGGACAGGCTATCCCACTTGTGGTTGAAAGCTGTATTCGCTACATCAATTTATATGGTGAGTCGATTTGTTTTCCACTGGTTTCAGTGTCCTTGCAGGAATCTCTAGCACAAGGAGTTCTCCCCAGAAATTCAATGAATACGCCAGCTGCCTTGACTAATTACAAGAGGCTGAATGTTAATGATAGTTATTTAATCCCCTAATTGGTTTTGTATAAAAAAGGAATGAGTGATAAATATTTGGTTTATGTATATGCTCGCTGGTCAAATTGTGTGGGGCTACAATTCCAAGACTTGTGAATGAAGTTAATTGGGACATTTCTATTTACTGCAGCAAGCTGTAGACCAGAGTTGTCAAACTGTGGTCCTCCAAATATCCATGGACTACAATTCTCATGAGCCCATGCCAACGAACGCTGGCAAGTGCTCATGGCAATTGTAGTCCATGGACATCTGGAGGGCCACAGTTTGACTATCCCTGCTTTAGACTGGTGGTGTTCAGGAACCACTGTTGATTCTTGGGCAGAAGTAAATTATGTAGGGTTCAAAGGTTATATCCAACCAAGAATTTCCATTGCAGTTTTCCCCCCCTCTCCCCACCAAAGGATTGGGGGACATTGGCTAATAGTAGCACTATCTGGTTGTGTAGGTTGGAGTAGTGAACATATTTTTCATCTCATGAATTGGGAAACTGAGTTCAATCTTGATTGAACTTTTCCCTTCCATATTTTCTGCCATGACCTATGAGAGAGCTTAGATTGCTGGGGAGGTTTGTAGCTGGAGGTGAAATTCTGGGTTCTAGGCTTGGGCAAAGGAAGAAGCTTGCTGTGGTTCTTGCTTCAGTTTTCCTAAATGATCAGAGCAATAGAACGCTGAATTTTTGAAAGGCATCAGATTTTGCCCTAGCATGCTAATTTATCTTGCAATAACAGAAAATTTGTCATAATATGCAATAACAGAGTATAGCAAAATTTAATTATTTTAGGTTTGGCCTGGTAGATTAACTTAAGAAGTTTGGATTATTTTTTTAAAGTAATATATAAATAAGATGTATCCACTGTTGTAAATATGAAGGCTGTCTTCAGAAGAAGTTGAATAAGCCCTTTGTTTTTCCCCCTTGGTTCATTTTAGGTCTACAACAACAGGGTATTTTTAGAGTTCCTGGATCTCAGGTTGAAGTCAATGATATCAAGAACTCATTTGAGAGAGGTATGAACTAGCCTATGATTCTTGCAGTGTTGCTTAGAACAATATGTAAAATCTGGTAAATAAGTGTTCATGCATATGAGAATTTTTCTGTCAGTTGTTTTCAGCATTGTAAGCTGCAGGGAATGCATGTAATGGAATAATGTATTCAGACTACAAGTGTGAACAAACTGGTACGCTATCATTCCTCTGAACCTCTTTTCAGTGTAGAATTCATCTTAGAGATGTGTGAAGGAGGCATCACCTTAAACATGTGCAGACGAGTTTCCTCATCAATAAATTTGTGTCTTATTTTGGTGCTATCCTAATCTGATTCTATTTAAGGAAAGACAAAGTCATGGTTATGTTATCAATATTAAAAATGAAGAAACTCTAACAATTCAAATGTGGAGTGACCATACTTAATATGTGAATTTATCCAAACAAAATGCCTTTGGGAATATGGATTATTAGAGAGACACATAAAGTATTTGTTTGGTGATGAATGAAGAAATTTGAGACTTTCTTTATTAAAAAAGCATGATTTCATCATCATGGTACCTGTGCATATGGATACTGTGCACATGGATACTGTGCACATGGCACAGTATCCATATGGATACTGTACATGCTTAGGCCTGCTGAAGAGAATTCTTTGAAGCTGAAAAATATCTACTTCCCCCTCCCCCACCCCATCTGCCTTCCCTTTAGAGGGTTATGGAGAGAGGCAGAAGTGACCTTCCTTCAGTTCTGTCTTAGAGTTTCTCCAAAGCTGCGTTTCAACAGACTGTTACTGTCAACATCTACCTATCTCAAACATTTACCTCATAGAATCATAGAATAATAGAGTTGGAAGAGGGACCTCATGTGTCATCTAGTCCAACCCCCTGCACTATGCAGGATACGCACATCCCTATCGCTCATCTATTGTAACCTGCCACCCCCTTGAGCCTTGACAGAATCAGCCTCTCTGTCAGATGGCTATCTAGCCTCTGTTTAAAAATTTCTAAAGATGGAGAACCCACCACCTCCCGAGGAAGCCTGTTCCACTGAGAAACCGCTCTTGTCAGAAACTTCTTCCTGATGTTTCTTTTTAATTAATTTAATGCCATTGGTTCTGATCCGTCCCTCTGGGACAAGAGAGAACAACCCTGCTCCATCCTCTATATGGCACCCTTAGAGCCAAGTTTGAATATGCCACAAAAAATGCTCTTTAAAAAAGGCAAGTCCTGTGGGTTCCAGACTCCCCACACTAATGACCAAGTGGAATGCTTTACGTGCCTTGTTGAAGAGTGCAGTGTTTTATGCTGCTCTGTTTGTTGCAATTCACTCCAAAAGATAGTCATAAAATCATAGAGTTGGAAGGGTTTCTCCAGGGTCATGTAGACCAGCCCCCCTGCACAATGCAAGAACTCACAACTGCACAATAGAACTTCCTGCCTGAAAGTGGCACCCTGGGAAAAGGCCTTGACTCATGCTGCTTATGACAAAAAACCTTCTGTTGCCAGCAGATGGATACAAGGCTTCTTGGTTCCTACAGGTCCAAGACCAAATCCAACCAATGGGTCCGATATTAAAATTAGGGATGTCTATGAGCTCCACTCCCACATCCTCTAAATGCAGCTCATTGGAACCATTTTTCAAGAAGGAATATCACAAACATCCAGAGAAGCAGCCAAAACCATAATCATCATTCAGCCATTCTAAATTCAATTGCACTTGAGTCACCCTTGGAACTGGTTAAGGGGGCAACCTCTGCTCCAAGAGCACCTTTTCCACTGGGTCGCTTACTCTTTTTCTCCCATTCCATTTTAGAGGACAGTTTCAGAACCCAAATGCCCAGGGTATTCACCTCTCCTCATTCTGGCAGTAGCAGAGAGGGACAGAGGGAGGGGCATTCCACCCCCTTCATATCACACTGTAGAAGGTGGGAAGACAGTGTGTGGGATGGGGGGGGGGGGCAGAGTACCAGCATGCATTTCTGAGGTTCAGAGAACTCTCCATGGCAGCTTTGCATTTGTGTAGTGCCCATGTATGACTACACAGGTGGCCAATTAATGAACAACAGCTACAGGTAAATGCAACCATTTGTCTTCTTATTCCTGTGCATGTTTATTCAGAAGTTCTGTTGAGTCTCAATACATGTACATAATGTTACAGCTTAAGATGACCTAGGTTACTGCTGTAGTATCTGTATTCTTTAGAAGAACTTGAGATATTGCTGCCCACTGGTTTGCCGATACATTAAATATGTTAGTCATATAATCATGTAATGAACTGCCATGAATAGGCCTCAAGCCTCTGAAATATGTGTTGTAAATAATACACTAGTGTGTGCTCCTTTCCTGAATTGCAAGGTAAACAGATTGATGTGAATTGTTCTTCAAATGAAAACCTTGGAATAAATATGAAATGGCAGTGGAGATACGCCTTCAGTCATTTAAAATTCTAACTTTTGCAAGTAACCAAAACCCTTCTTATAGTCATTTTTGATGTTGTATGGCCCAGTAGGGTGCTATTTTAAAATAATGTTCTGTGTAAATGAATGCTGAAATAAATGAGTATATTGTCATTCTGGTCCTTTCAAGCTTAATTTCTGTAAGAGATTCTTGTCTAATCTGGAAGTAATCTTTACTGATTCAGGCAATTTTTTAATCCTTTCAGGTGAAGACCCCCTTGCTGATGATCAAAATGAACGTGACATTAATTCTGTTGCTGGGGTATTAAAGTTATATTTCCGGGGTTTGGAAAATCCACTCTTTCCTAAGGAAAGGTTTCAAGACTTGATTTCTACTATAAGTAAGTACCATTAGCAATAAATCAAGTCTTTGAACTCTGTACTTCGTGGTCTTCTTTAAATTCTAGGACTTAGAGCTCTTATGTTTAAAAGCAATTGTGCATCAGAGAAGTGGGTACTTGATTACCCCCTTTTCAATGCATAATTAGTGCCACTTCCATTGCAGCCCCCAAGTCCAGTGCCCTAATTCAGAATGGCGACTATGCTCCATGTGAGTTTATGAAGCTGCCTTATAATAAGCCAGAACTTTGGTCCATCTAGCTTGGTTTTCTCTGTCTAAACTGGAAGCAACTCCAGGGTCTTTCCCAGCATCTTCTAACTGAAATCCTTTTTAACTGGAGTTGCCAGGGATTGAATCTGGGACTTTCTATGTGCAGAAACACATGTTTTACCACTGAGCCAATTGAATGCCCGTGTCTCTTTAAAGCAGATTTCTCACTATTTACAAGTTCTTATTTGCTAATTATGTAGATGTTCTGTACTTCCCTGAGCATATCAAAGGGCTGTTTCCTGTAATGTATAGCATGAACATTCCTATATAAAACAATCAGTATTTTCAATGTTGTAAAGTTTAACTTGGTAGCTATATATTCTTTTGCATGAGTGCATTATATTTTTCCAGAAGTACTCACTGCCTGTCTGAATGTTTTGAATATTCTGAGCCACATCCTGAATCAAAATTCTGCTCTGGTCCCTGATAACTCCAGGGCTAGATACATTTAAGAACTAGAGCAGTAACAAAGGATGCAGTATACAGGGAAGTTTTACATTTTAAAGCCCTTGTATTTTCACCTTATTATGGTTAGTGTTCCTGAGAGCATAGTAATAAACCAGTAGAGCTGTTCTGATGCTTTAAATTAGGCCTCTACTTAAATATATTACTAAGGGGACTCTAAAAGCTGCTTGATGTGCTGGTGGAAATAAGCCATTCTGTTACAGCAAAATGTGAACTTGCTTGGCATAGCAAGTACCAGTGATATGCCATGTAATATTTTTGTCTCGTCGTATCACTTGCATCACATGGTGCAGGATACACATGCAGTCCCACACAAATGCAAGGGGATAGGATGCCAGGTTTTGCCCCTGTGTGAACTGCTCAGAGATGCATGCAATACTCATACTTTTGGAAGTTGCATCCAGATTTCACGAATTAGGCGAGCTTTTCTGTATCTTTTGCATTCCACTGTTCACCTAGGGCTGCCTTTCCCAACTTGTGGCTTGTTGTTTATAGTTTTGTTTAGGATTTTAAAAATGCCATGTTGTGCCTATTGTGGCTTAAATAACAAGGGAAATCATTTGTGCTTCAGTGCCTCTCACACTCAAGATGCTGCCCTTCCCTAAAAATAAAGGGAAAAGAGACCAGAGCCAAAGCATAATGTTCTTTATTATTGTTGTTGTTATAGTATTTATTACCCACCACTCCCAGCAAGCTGGCTCGCATTAAAAACCCCACAATTAAATATAACCATCCCCAACTAAAACCATTCTAAGTCCAATGGCCAATTAACCCTCTCCCCCCTCCTCTGTTCAACAACACCCCTGTCTGATGTCTCAGGGGAAAGGATGCAATGGGAGGAGAGCCTGATGTCCTGGCCAAACTGAGGAGGGGGCCTCGATCTTATTGCCACCCGGCCTCATGCTCAGTGGGAAAGCTCCATCTTGCAGGCCCTGCAGAACTGCACAAGCTCCGTCAGGGTCCTCAGTTCTTCTGGGAGCTCATTCTACCAGGTCAGGCCCAGGACCAAAAATGCCCTGTCCCTGGTCAAGGCCAGGCATACTTCTCGTGGCCCCCCGGCAGATTCCATCAGCAGGTTCATACCCACTTAGCGCAAGGCTCTGCATGGGCATAAGGTGATAGGCAGTCCCTCAGATATATAGAGCCCAGATTGCGGATGGCCTTGAAGGTTAACACCGAAACCTTTAGACAACTAAGAAGGAAGGAAGGCTGATAGAGCTCAACCTGAGGATTGAACTTACAGCACAGAGAAAGCAGATTTGATTTATCTCAGCTCATGCTAACAGATACTGAGTGTCTCTTTATTTGGACAGCACACAGCATTGCACATGTCATGGGACATTTAAATGCCCTGTAAGTCTGCATTGCCACTGTGTCCAGTATTTAGTATGTAATCTTTTAAAGCAAGCAGGAGCCTGGCTGGCTCAAGATGGAAGAATTTGCATGGAGTGCTTTCCAGTATGGACAATGACAACAAATGAATAAAAATGCAAGCAAATGTTTATTGGAAGGGCCTGGAGCTTTGTATGTAGAAGGTCCCATGTTCAGTCCCTGAGAGCTTATATTAAAAGGATATCAGGGAAAGTCCTGACTCTACCTCAGTAAAGTTGCTGCAACTCTGAGTAGATAGTACTGAGATAATGGTAAAATGATGTGACCCACAATGCCATTTTTGTAGGTTCTGTAGACGAACTATAATTGCATCCCAGTGTTCCAACTACATTTAAGTTTTTAAAGGAAACAAGCTTATTAATTTTATAATATACGGTCTACTGTTATTTTGTCAACCAGCATGGATAAAAAACAGTACTGAAGTGCATGTATATGTTTGTGTGTGTGTAATCTTAACTGCAGTTTTGTTCTTTTCTTCTTAATATTGTATTAACATACATAAGTTCCTTCTTTTAATGACTGATAAGGCTGCTTGGACCCGGACTGCTGAACTGATCTATAATCCTGTTCTAAGTCAGGATTTGCATGCCCCAGAGTTCCATGTCAGAGGCCAGTCTAGTTTGTGATGCTGCAGACTGTCCCGGAATAGGTTTTGCTGTTCCTCTGGTAGCCTTGGGCCATAGTAGAGCTGCTCTTCTTCATTGTGTCTGAAAAGGAATGATCCCTATTAAAGTCAGTTGGACTTTCTGTTAAATATGCTTGGAGGGATTGCAGCCATACTTGGGAACATTTGTTCTACAAGTGTCTGTGTCTTAACGTTCTTTCCTTCAACTTTACCATATCCCTAAATAATAATAGGATAATAATTTAAATACATACAAAAATATCAGGCTTCTTCTTAGAGTCTAGTACACTTTACATGGGCAGACCACCATCATAAAAACCTTCATGTATTCCTCCCAGTGGGTCAGATCCATTGCAAACAAGGTCCACACAGAAATCTGTGATCGCCTTGGCCCTGTCTTCCCTATAGCAGTCCTTTCTGACCCTAGGAAAGCCTATTTCTGGAGTTACTGGACTTGTGTGGCATAATAGCCCTGTGTGTCAAGAAGCCGCAGTGCGTGTGTGAGGGCTGACATTGCTCCCTTTTATCTCTTGTGTAAGCAGACCTCTGCTGACAGAGATTTCCTCCCCAGTGCAGCCTCCAGAGCTGTGTGGCTACTGCTCTACATGGGCTCTATGACCTTGGAAAGAAAGTGTCCCAAGGGTCAGAAATGGTTTCTGGAGGAGAGGGGAGAGCTGGGAAGATGGGCAGCTGTTCCTGCTTTCCACCAACAGATCACTGGGTTTGACCCAATAAGTTTAAGGTAAAGTGCAGAGAGAAAAGCCTGCCCCACTGATGGCAAAAGACAGAAGATATAGGCCTGTACTATTGGCTGATTCTGACAGTTCTTTTGGATTTGTAGGGAATATACTGCCAACAAATGCCTGAGGACTGGCCGGTTAATTGTCTGGGTCAGATGTTGAACTTTAATGGGCTACTGTAAATTCTTATATTGCAGAAATTGAAAATCTTGCAGAAAGAGTGCATCAGATCCAGCAAATCCTTATTACCTTGCCGCGAGCCGTCGTCATTGTCATGAGATATCTCTTTGCTTTCCTCAACCAGTGAGTCAAGTCACTTTCTTCTTATTTTTGACCTGAGTTGAAAATTCCTTTCCCTGCTCAGTGGTCTGATGGGTGTTAGTGCATCTTGACCATAATGGCCATCCTTGGCCCAGCTGCAGGGGACTGCTTGTAGAGGCCTGTTTGTGTTAACAGTTGATAATTCGGTGGCGTAGCTGTGGGTTGCTTGTATTTGCAGCTTGTCGCAATATAGTGATGAGAACATGATGGATCCCTACAACCTGGCCATCTGCTTTGGACCGACTTTAATGCACATTCCAGATGGACAGGATCCAGTGTCCTGCCAGGCTCACGTCAACGAGGTCATCAAAACCATCATAATCAATCACGAGGCCATCTTCCCCAGCCTCAGGGAACTAGAAGGACCTGTCTATGAGAAATGCATGACTGGTGGGGAAGAGTACTGGTAAGGAACATAGAAATGGAAATTTGTGCCTTTTGACATCTTGAAAGCTTAGGGATTAAAAAAAAAATTCAGCAAGAGATGTTCCACTACATTTTGTTGTCAGTTGAGATGAAGGTTAAAAAAAATATTTATTACTTACTTATATCCCATCTTTCACACCAGTGGGAGCCCAAAACTGTTTACATTATTCCTCCTCTCCTTTGCTTTATTCTCACAACAGCCCTGTGAAGAAGGTCAGCCTGAGGGTGTGTGACTGGCCCAAGCTCACCCAGTGAGCGAGAATTCAAACCTGGATTTCCCCAATCCCAGTCCATCTCTTTAAACTCTACATCACGTTGGCATTGTGCTATAGGCATACTGCTTTGGCCTAAGTGGCTGGGACTGCTATTTAGAATCCATGGATGCATATAGTAAAGAGAATTGTTGCTTTCATAATTGACAGTACAATTTGAAATAATGCAAGCCACGTCTTCAGGAAGCTTAGCGACTGATGGGCTGCAAATGTTGGTGCCTACTGGTTGGCTTAGTACTTTTGCCTTCGACATAAACACACTCCTGGCCCTCTGAATCCTCTAGTGTATGCAGAAGACTTTGGGGAAGGGCAGGTGCTAATTGTGCAGCAGTTTGGAGAATGCAAGACACACAAGATTCCAGACATTGATGCGAGTCAGAGGACCTTGGCTGTCAAATATTGAGTTAGTGCCTTGGGCTGCAGGGAGTTAAAATATTATCTTGGGCCTTTTCCTAGGCGCTCTCTAAAATGCTGTTAATAGATGTTAGCTTACTTAAGCACTTGGAATGTTGACATATATTTTGTATGTAGCATTTTAAAACGAATTTACTGTTAATCATGGATGCCAGTTCACAGGCTAGGGAAATAATCTTTCTGTTTGACTCTGTATGCACAACCTTCTTGGTCTGCTGAACTTAGGCAGTATGAATTTGTATGTTGGGGACCCCCAATATTACAAACAAATTTATCTCACCCTTCCTCCAAGAAGCTCAGGGCAGCATTCATGTTTCTCTCCTTCCCTTTCTACTGTCACAACAACTCTGTGATGTAGGCTGAGTGTAAGTGGGACTGGACCAAGGCCATCCAGTACAATGCATAGCGGAGTGGTGGCCGGACCCTGGATTTCCCAGATATTAACCTGATTCTCTGACCAACATGCATCACTGACTTGTGGGGGCCAGGGCAGCTTGCTTTCTTTATCCCCCCCCCCCCCAGCACTCCTCTGTGTGTATGACTGCTATCTCCAGGTTAGGAAATTCCTGGAGATGTGGAGGTGGGGGAGAAGCTGGAGAGGGGTAGAATGCCATAGATTTTACCCCCCCCCCCAGTACAAGTATTCCACCATGGGGAATTGATCTCTGTATTCTGTAGGTCAGTTGTAATTCCAGATCTCTAGGACCAACCTTATTGTGTGCCTGACTCAAAGAGGAGTTGGCATCTTATATCATTGGTATTGAGATGAGGTCTGGAAAAGACAAGAACAGCAGCAGAAACCCATTTATTACCTTTTCTTCTGAAGTATGCAGCACCTGCACAGTTTGTGCAGTCTCTTGCAAAGACCTGAGTAGTAGAAAAGCCCACACACTAAATGTACAATAATGTACACTGAACAACTTTTATATTGTCCACTTATTTTGTCCAATTCAGAGTGCAGAGTTTGCATTTCGTGTGTCAGCTCGATATGGCCTTTAAAAAAAAGCATGGAGCAAATTTAACTTAATCCCAAATAAAACAAATCAACAGTGTTCTACTTTCCCTATGCATTTGCTAAGAGAAAGAGTTCATTAGACTGAGTATCCGTTGGAGTGTGTGTAGTTCTCACTTTCATTTTGTTAGATTGCTGTATGTTTTGTTTGCATGGAGCCCCACAACAGAAATTCTCACACATTCCTCGCAGGAAGTTTAGTCCTAGGTATGAAGAGAAAATCATAGCCTGCTGGTGCAACTTGGTTATTTGAATCTAGGTTGATGAATTAAATGTCATTGCTGGATATAAACCTGTGATCAAACATAGCTTCATTAGAAGAAAAGCAATGACAGGAGTTTTCTTTTTATCTATCATTTCACCAGTTTCATTGAGAATTCGAAGAAATAGATTGCTATTTCTAGTACAGGTGTCATGTAACACAAGAGCAAGCAAATAAAGATTTGATAGAAATCAATTTTTAGTTTTGCACACTGCTGCGTATGTAAAGATGTCGCTGGAAACCTTCTATTGAGGGGGTGGGCATAACAGTGTAGACCAGGGGTAGTCAAACTGCGGCCCTCCAGATGTCCATGGACTACAATTCCCAAGAGCCCCTGCCAGACATAGTTGGTTAAATGTAAAAAAAGAAACTATTTGCCATGGAAGCACAGAAACTTTGCACAGTATCCCCAATGCTGTGCAAATAAATTACAAATATAATCTGACTCCAATGGTAAGAGAAAGTAATTTTACTTGCCAAAACAGAAGTACATCTTACATGACATACACATGTAAAGGTAAAGGTAAAGGTATCCCCTGTGCAAGCACCTAGTCATGTCTGACCCTTGGGGTGACACCCTCTAGCGTTTTCATGGCAGACTCAATACGGGGTGGTTTGCCAGTGCTTTCCCCAGTCATTACCGTTTACCCCCCAGCAAGCTGGGTACTCATTTTACCGACCTCGGAAGGATGGAAGGCTGAGTCAACCTTGAGCCAGCTGCTGGGATTGAACTCCCAGCCTCATGGGCAGAGCTTCAGACTGCATGTCTGCTGCCTTACCACTCTGTGCCACATGAGGCTCTGCATCCTAGTTTAGAGGGGCAAATATAGACAAGTGTGTTTGTAGTGAATATAAAGAGAGAGAGAAAAAACCTATCCCAAGGCTACTCTAAATGTTACTAAAATTATTACAAAATAAATAAAGTAAAGGGTTCTTCGTTCTTGTTTGTTTATTCTCAGATAGGATCCAAACAGAACGGTTTCTAGATATGTCCCATTTTCAAATGGAAATTTTCCTCAATGGTTGTCCTTTGAATGTAAATATCATGAATATCATGCATCCCCATATTGAAGAGCCAAAGGCCAATATATATGCTATATTATTCAGTAGAGGTTGAATTTCACAATTTGGATATTCATGATACTTATATTCAAAGGACAACCATTGAGGAAAATTTCCATTTGAAGAAACACCTGCAGAGCTCAAAGCAGGGTTTAATGGCTTAATGGCTCTAACCCATTTAAACCAAACAGCTGAGTGGCAGGGAGCCCCCATTCTTTCAATTGTTCCTTGTGAGGAGCAGAACACAGAGGAAACATTCTGCTCTTCATGAAGGGTCCCAAGCAAAATTATCTGCTACCCACCTTTTGGGGAAATTCATTGTGGCTTGTCAGTTTCTGAAACTTTCGCAAACTCTGAACTTTTGGTTCATCAGCAGGTTCATGCCCACCCCTAACCTGGACTCCCCTTTCTTTTGTCCTTAAAATAACAGCTTTGAGTTAGAAGAGCTGGTGGTATCTGGTGGTGTCAGCATCAGCACATGGAGGCATAAATAACTTTCTCTCTTGCTCTTTGTTCTTCCTGCTGGCTTTGTAAAAGGACTGCTAGGAGAGAAAGAACCAGGCTTGGCTAGTAGGTGATGGCTGCTGGCGCAGGAGATTATGGCCCTGGTGACAGCATATCTGGGGTCTCTCCTGCCCACCAGGCAAGCAGCTCATTTTTAATGTAAACCGCTCAGAGCTGTAGGGAAGAGTGGTATAAAAATCTAAATAAATAAATAAATAAACAAACAAATAAATAAATAGGACGCTCTTGGGCTGCTGAATCCCAGGAACAAAACCAATGAATATCTCTTTATGCTGGGCTGAATAAAATATGCCAACCAGTAGGGGTTTCCACCAGATGGCAAAGAATAACCAAAGGATTGGCCATACTGGTTTGTGTGTGACAAAGCAACACTGTGAAATAGCAACAGTTGAAAATATCCATGGTTATATACTCATATCTGACCCCAAACATACAAGTGGGTTCAAGTTTTTTGCATCTTTTCTTTTTTTTTGGCACAGGCTGCTGTGAAACTAATCCATTGGATCTGGAACATGTGTCTGCATTGTTTTCTTCTAGAGAGGAACATTGTTCTATTCAGTTATGCGCTAGAGGGGGAAGTAATTATGAGGAAGTCCCAAACAATAGTTTTAGGCTGGGGAATGGGGTGTGGAGTTGGTTTGGCTTTTTAAATTTCCAGATGCAGCTTTGGGTGAAAATCTCGTACCTCTAAGACCTTCCTAATGCGCTTACATAAAAATGAGAGGCGATTAAGACCTCGAAATGTTTGAAACTAATCTTTGGCTTTCTTTCTAATGGGGTAACAAAATGAGTGTCAGTGTGCCATGACTGGAACGGGTAGGAAATCGGGTTTACGTAGCTGTCTGATTACTTTGAACTGGTCAAGTTTTCAGTCTGAGGGGCAAGTTATTAAAATGGTGGGCTTTTGATGGATAATGCCCTGGAAGCTTGCAGTTCTGAAAGACAATTCATAACAGCCCCCAATTACCTTTGTGTCCTGCATAGCCGTGCATTGGCTCCTTGCCTCTTACTCCCCCTCCTCCTACATATTAATAGTCACGTATATTTGTTTGCCACGCTTTCGTTCCAGTGACAGCCCGCACAGTGAGCCAGGCGCCATTGATGAAGCAGACCATGACAACGGCACGGAGCCACACACCAGCGACGATGGTGAGTGCAGAAACAAGCAGCGTAAAATTGAGTCTAAGAGAAGCTACCGAGATCTGCGTGGAGAACATCAACGTGCATTTGGTTCCTAATCGAATTACTCTGGGCTAGCACACGACTGTTCCGCTGGAGAATAGGTCTCTGTGTACTTGAGGCACAAGAAAGCTACTGATAAAGTACCGTGATAGACATGAAATCATAGCAGACCATGTAGGAGCACACCAGGTTACCTGTTATATTTATAACTTCATTACAGGGCGTTATGGGACATGTCTTATGTCCTGGTTAACAAAGGTATCCTTTCCTCCCCCCCAATTTGGCATAGAGGTAATGGTTATAAAAGGATAAATATGCTCTTGGAATAACAAAGGCTTCTCTGTAGGAATGGGGCAATTAAAGGCTAAGTTGCATCCTAGGAAGGGAGAGGCTGGTTTAAAATCATAAATTGATTTCAGTAGAAGTTCTGCCTGGAAAGCATATTACAAACTGAAAGTGAATGTAATTAATCACATATCCAACTGTCTTTCCATCATCCCAAAAGTTATTTTAACACAATAAGACCCTGTCTGTTTTAACCCAGAGCATGAGAACAGGCCCAGCCCAAGGATTTTTTGAAAATGACATCCCTCACACAGTGTGCTTCAGTTCCACTAAATATGAACCCCATAATGAAGTAGCATTATGACTAATGGGTAGAATTTTAGGCAGGCAAGCCAGCATATTATGTTATATGATCTCTGGTCATCTGGGCTAACCAATGTGAGTCATCTAGTAAATTAGCCTAATTTGCTTTCATTAATGTCAGTGCAGGAACTAAATCTAGTTAGTTATGTAACACTGGGATGTTATCATATGCACTACATGAGCTCTGATCTATCACATGGGATATACCAGCCAATCTAGGAAGGACAGAGAGAAATAACCAGAAAGGTGGGCAGGGGCTAAGCATTGAATAAAAAAAGCATTTTGATATTCTTCCATCTATCCCTAGTGTAGCCCACAAATGGAAATGGGATAATATTTGGCACAGCCATGTTGTTTTTCTTTAAACGTTTTACTCCAACTTTTCTTGCTGCTTAAGGTATCTTAGAATCATACTTTAAAAACATTTCCAGTTAAAAACCAATATAAATTAACATACCTCAAATGTCTCCTTCCCTTGCTTAAAAGATGCTCCTGTAACACCCCTCAAGAGTCCTGGCCTAATAGACAGGCCTTGCAGTGCCTTCTGAAGGTCTCCAAGGAGGGGCTCCACTCACCTCTTCCGAAGTCTATTCCACAGAACACAAGCCGAAGGGGAAAGATGTAGGCTCTGGTCAGTGCCAGGCAGGCCAGCCGAAGTGGTGGGGGAGAAGGATTGTGCTGCAGAGATGCAGCCATGTTTCTTCTGTACGGAAAGTGAAAAATGTTCGTATTATATCCACTTTGTCTCAGGCATCAGTGAGAAATAATAAACTTGGAGTCCCATGGTGCCATTTAAATTTATTTCATGGATTAAAAGGACTCTGTGTGTGCATGCTGTATGGTTCCTTAAAAGAATATATAAAATTAATTTTTTGTTGTTTGTTGCTGCATCTATATGTTGTTGCATCTATATGCCCCTGTTCTATTGAGGCATATGATGGGGAGATGACATAAATGGCTCTAATGGTCAATTGGTGCAAATATGTCATAAGGGGAAGAGAGAGGACAAAGGATAATTTAGATAATTGAAGATGGATGTTTAAAGGGAAGATGGGCGGGAGGCGTCACCCTTAATTTTTCAACCCTGGTGACAAGCAGTCTACTTCAACTGAAAAGTCAAGGCAAGCGAGCTTCCATTTAGGCAATTTTATGCCTGAATGGTTACATTAATAGTTCTGATTGGAGTTTCTGGGTGATTAACCATGACACAAGCATGGAGAAGAAGAGCTGTTTTGTTTTATGAATTTACATACCCTTTCCCAGTGTTCCTGGTGTGTAGCCCCTTTGAGAAATTCAATATTTAATCCAGGTCTTGATGCTTCCAGAATGGCCATCGCTAATACCTCATTCTGAGATCATCTTTCAGTTCTACTGGTTACTGCCCTCCACCACCTCACTTGAACAGGGCCAAGATGTATGATTTTGGTGAGATTTCTTACACTGTGCCGTTGCCCTGGATGGGTATGGAGAGATGCTAAATTCTCTTCCAGCAGCTGTTCTGGGTTCTAAATTGGTCAAGAAAATTCATCTGGGAATTCACAGCTGAGACAGAATGGCATTTTGTTACCTTGGTGTCTGGTAGTCATAGACAAATTGCCTCTGAATAAATAGCAGTTCCTTTCAGCTATTGTGATAAACAATACCATGTGATGGTAAGTTGACTTAGACTGGAGAGAGATGGGAAGTTATTCAGAAATTTCAAAGACAGTTTGACTGTGGTGATTCTGCTTTTGCCTCTGTATATTGTTTCAGTTCAGACATAACACCACATCACAATTTAATGAATTTTGCCTAGAGAAATTGTCTGAATGCAGGCCATTCCACTAATTGTGGTTAGTTAAGGGCTATCTAACAAGATATGTAGCCATTTATTAACCACAGTTAGACTCAACTATGAATGTTTGAACAGCCTTAGACTAAGTCAAACTATTGGTTCAACAAGTCATTATCTGATCTCATCAGTATTTGGCATTAGGTGAGCTGCTATGAGCATGCATCAATGCTGAGATAGGGAGTACTGGCTGTCTTTAATAAACATCTTGGTTAGTTACCCCAGTAGATCCGTAAGTGGTACTTTAAGTAAAGGGTGCAGGGATGTAGGTAGGCATGTTACCATTTGCATCTTTTAGATGTTATTCGTGACATAGCCTTGGGAAAGCAGACTAGTGACTCTGTGTAGTCATAATCGCTATTCTGAACTTAAGGGTCTGAGTGCCTGAATCAGATGAACAAGCAGTTTCTAGAAATGGTCTCATTGACTTGTGCAAAAAATGTGTGCCAAGAAATCTGCAGAAAATGACTAATGTGAGAATGAGCAGAACCAACTTATGTGATCCAGAAAGAGAGCTGAAGTTCAGTTTGAAGGACCAGTTTTAGGTATGGAGTGATGAAATTGTGTAATTTTTGGTCTAGGCACATAATTTGATTTGGGTTCTATATTTTAAGTGGATTTGGACCTATCCAGTTCCTAACCCCTCTAGAAACCTTGGGGTTTCTTGGCAGCCCTGGAATGGTTTCCTGAATGGGTGGGAGTTAATTAATTTCTAATATATTTTAAAATTTGTTAAACAGTTGTTGAGTGATATGATCATATATCATCATTTCGAACCCCCCCCCCCCAGCTAATGATGGGCTTGGAGGGGGTGGGAAGGGGAGGGGCCCCACATGGGTGTGTACATAGCTATGCTTCTCAACCATATTCTGCATGATCTGGAGTTTCTCAAAGACTAAATAATGTTTCAGGAGTTTCTCTGTAGTAAAAAAGCTGAGAAAGGGAGAACCTTACTTAGAACACAGAAGGAGAATACAATTGTTGTTGTTGTTAGGTGTGAAGTCGTGTCCAACCCATCGCGACCCCATGGACAATGATCCTCCAGGCCTTCCATTCCCTGGAGTCTTATTTAAGTTCGCCCCGACTGCTTCAGTGACTCCATCCAGCAACCTCATTCTCTGTCGCCCCCTTCTTCTTTTGCCCTCAATCGCTCCCAGCATTAGGCTCTTCTCCAGGGAGTCCTTCCTTCTCAAGAGGTGGCCAAAGTACAATACAATAAACTTGCTTAAACTGAAATCTAACAGCAGCAAAGGTTTGAAGTTGGCCACAGTATGACACCCTATCCTTTGGTAAGAAGTAATCTTGATCAAGAACAGAGGTATAGAATGCGTTAAATGGTTTCGATAAATTTCTGTTTTTCACTGTTGTATAAATCTTCTTTCATAATTCACTTCCCTCCCATCTTCTCTGCATTTCAGAAGTGGAACAGATTGAAGCCATTGCAAAGTTTGACTACATTGGGCGGTCCCCACGTGAGTTATCCTTCAAGAAAGGAGCCTCACTGCTTTTGTATCACCGGGCCTCCGAAGACTGGTGGGAAGGTCGTCATAATGGCGTGGATGGTCTCATACCTCATCAGTACATAGTGGTCCAAGACATGTGAGTGGGAAGAAGTTTGCTGCACAAAGTGTAATTTTTCCCCCTTTGTGTTCAGGTTGCAGGTAGGCTATGAAGTTTGCTGGGTTTGGTTGCTAGTTGCATCTTTCAGAGTAAAACTGAAACAGGAGTTGATTTACGGCCCATTTCTTTCTCTGTCCTGTTTTGTTTTCCAGTAGAATTTGTTTTTCAAGCCACTAATAATTGCATCTCAGACAGACCAGTCTTTGTCTTCCTGACCTGCAGGCAAGTAGAGACTATCAGCACTGGCATCAGGAGCAAGAAAATGTTGATGTGCTTTATGCCTGTTATGTCTTATTTTGGGAGACCTGCACCCAGCAATCATTTGAATATTCTAGACACAAGAGCCAGGGCACCTTTCTTTTCTTGGATGGACACCTGTTAACCAGGTAGCAGTGGGGCTAATTTAGCTGTACAAAGCAGAATGTGTACCAGTAGGCTCCATTTACAAATCAACTCGTTTTCAGGATGTTTTCCTTTATCTCTGCAGACTTTACAGAGAATGACACTTAAATGACCAACCAACCAAAAACGCCTCAGAAATAATTGCAGAGCTTTCAGTTCATTTTATTCTGATTGTAATTTTGTATATTTCTCAAATCTAGCAAATACTCTTTTAGATCTGGCAAATAATTCAAAATGCATTTTTTAAACTACCCCAGCATCCAATGCTGACTAGTCTCTGCCTTTCAGCAGTGCTTTTATCATTAAGAAATGCCTGTAGCAGATGGCACCTCCTTTTGAAGGGGCAACAACCCAAAGTACTCTCCCTCCACGGGCCCTTGATGTATTTTATGGGGATAGGTAGCTCCTCCATGTTTCTGCATCAGGTTTGATCAAATTACTCAATTGCTCCCAGTATAGAAATGGCTGTAACTGGCTCCGTGTTTTGGGGAGGCTGTTCATGCTGTCTCTGCATGAATAACTGCTTTGAACTCACCTCTCAGAACTGTAGTTCACGTATTAAAAAACGGGACAGGCAGGTGAGATCCAATGAAATTATAATTATAATCTTTTACAGGTACCTGCCACTAATCCTTACCACCTAAGTGGCCAGCAGTATGATGCCTCACAGTTTTATAACAAAGAAATGGACACGTTCTTAGTATTTTTGTTCTTATAAAGAACTGCATTTAGAATTGTGTGACTAGTAATATTTTTGGTTTAAATAAAGGAAAGTGGTTGATTGGTGGTGTTGTGGGGGAAAAGGGCAAGATGGGTTCAGTTTAGGAATCAAGTGGTTATTTATTTATTTAGAAAATGTATGTGTTTACATACACCAACTACCAATTCCATCACACTCAAGAAAGTCTCAGTCCCCATTAATTACAACAACAACAATTTTTTAAAAAAGATCCCATGGTCAGTTGAACAAGAAAGTGTGCTTCAGGGTCTGTTCCTGGTTCGCAGGGGCTTGCCTGAGTTGAAAGAATAAGTGGGTCACATTGTAGAAAAACAAGGCTTTTTGTGGGGGCTGTGTCTTAACTCTCCATGATGGACTCTACTTCATTTGCAAGCACTGCTGTCCACAGAGCTCATTGACAGGGCTGGCTTATCCATGTAGCACATGGAGCATGTGCTAAGGGCCTCACACTTCAAGGGACCCTGTGCAATGCTTTCCCTCCATGGATTAGGGCCGTAACCTCCCCCCCCCCTTTTCCCTCTTTTCCTTCTCCCCTTTCCCCTGTCACTCAGAGTGACATCTCTTTTCACTGTGGGGAGCCTTTACACCCCCAGTCTGGCTGTTCCCACCGCAATTACACTCTGCTAGGGCCCCGCGATTCCTTAAACTGGCCTGGTGCTATGGGCCCCACAAATCCTTAAACCTGTGCTCATAGGCACAGGTATAAAGAAAGCACTATTAAGTAGAGCTCCTCTCTCAGGCATCTGACATGAAGGGATTTGCCCTGGCTTGACACAGAGTTTCATTATTCATAGGGACGATGCATTCTCTGACAGCCTGAGCCAGAAGGCAGACAGCGAGGCCAGCAGCGGACCCCTGTTGGATGATAAAGCCTCGTCAAAGAATGACATCCAGTCTCCGACGGATCACATTCCAGACTATGGATTTGGGGGAGTAATGGGACGGTAGGAAATTAATTTGTTCTGAATATGGATTTCGGGGAGAGACTGCAGATTGGAAACTGATTTGTTCTGATATAGACATGTCATATTTTGGGGAAAGTTTGAAATGCATGGATTGTGGGGAATTCAGGACATAGTTGCATAATTTGCACCACAAAAGGGGTCTGCAGAGATCATTAATTGGATTGCTATGGAAGCTTGGATGAGTGATTTCATGATCCTGACTTTTTTATAGGGTGCGACTGAGATCAGATGGAGCTGCAATCCCTCGTCGTCGGAGTGGAGGAGACACACACAGCCCCCCACGAGGGATTGGTCCTGGAATAGACACCCCTCCTCGAGCAGCTGCTTGTCCCAGCAGCCCTCATATTTTGCCACTGAACAGAAGCAGGATGGAGAGCCCAGAAAAGCGCAGGATGGCAACATTTGGCAGTGCTGGCAGCATCAATTATCCAGACAGGAAAGCTATGACGGACGGCCACCCATTGAGGCCTGCTTGCAGCTCAACTCGGCACAGCAGTCTTGGGGATCAGAAATCACTAGAAGCAGAAGCACTGGCAGAGGTAGAGGAGATCCTTATAAAAGAGATACATACTGTGAACATATGAGCATATATATTTAGGGGGAAGATTTTGGGCGGGAGGTTGACCCAAGCCCATGCTAAACCAGTGTGGATTGCTGGATGGCCATCCAGTGTGGCCATCCTCGTTCTTAAGTAGGTGAATGAAGCCCAGCAGCATTTGCAGTACTGCTTGATGGGTCTAGTTGACCCTTGGATGGAGTGAAGGTGACTGCTATCCCACAATGTCTCTGATGCTCACTAGGGCTGTGCAATGCCACCCCCACTCCAGTATTTGTGGCTTGGGTCTGTTGGACCGTCTCAAAATTTCAGGATGCCTGAAAAAAGCCAGATCCAAATACCAGTAGAGTATTCAGATCAAGGTGTTTTTTTTTTTTTTTGAAATCCTGAACTTATGGGGTTCCAATAGACCCAAACCGAAAAAAGCAGTGGCAAAGTTGCTAAAAACAAAGGCTAAACCCAAGAGCAACCAACCCTGCAGGAAGAACATTCCTTGGAGGCTCAGCTGAGGCTCTGCTGGGCAGCCTGGCTTGAATGGCATCAGACACCACCGAATTACTGATCCTGCAGAGAGAGCTGTGTCTGCAGGCTCAGTTTGGGGTCTGCTGGGTGGCCTGGTTCAAACCCAGGAGAGCTTGCCAAACAGCTGAGCCTGTGGAGACAGCAGGCTTGGCTGGCTCAACTTTGTTCCCTACTGCTTCGAAGTGGGGGGAACAGAATTGGGCAGTTTAAATGGTTGGCAGCCATTTAAACCCTTTGTTTTGCCCCCCCCTCAATTGGCGGGGGACCGTGAAATGAATGGTTAAATGGCTTGCAGCCATTTAAACCTAGCAGCTGACAGGCTGACTTGGCAAGCCCTTAGGCTAAAATGGCTGGAAGCCATTTGGCTTTTGTTCCCCACGATCTGCCTGCCATAGGGATGTTTCTCTCACTGAAGCCTGAAGACGTGGGAAGATCAGCTTGGGTCGCAGGAGTTCTCAGCTGTTGTGGCCCCCGCTGCTTGGTATAGCGGAATATTCCCATATATAGCCAGAAAAAATGGCTTTTATTCAGGCCAGCTATACTGGTGGTCAGAACAGATGCTTGAAACTATATTTGGCTTAGAAAATATTAGAAAATACCAGGTACTTTTTTTCGGTGTTTTCTTCAGCTAAGCCAAGCCCCCCCCCCCCCCATCCTGCTGACCTTTCTCTGCAAATGCTTATCTCCTAACCTGAGTTTCCCCCCTCCTACTGTGTTCATAAACCAGAAATTGTTGCTTGGGGGAAATGTATTTATTTGCTTAGAAATCTAGTTTTAGTCTTGATCTCAGCCTGTAAGATTCCTCATTCAAGCCTCAGAGTTTCTGGCAACCACTTGGAGCTACTGGAGATTAGTGACAGAGATTTCAAATACAGATAAATTATACTGAGTTTGATTCAGCACTCTGAAATGGTTGTGCGGCTCGTGACTTCTAGTGAAGCTGTTCTGAGTGAGTTGATTGAAAAGCACAAGACAATCACTTCATTGTGGTTTCTCAGAAGATTTGAAAGCAGGCTGTAATGGGTGAAATGATGCATTGGAAAACTGGTGGTTGAGGTCCTCTTATTTGTTCTCAGTGAATTCTGAATATTGTGGGTGTGTCCACATAGGAAATGAAGTCTGTCTTACTTCTTCACATATTGCATTTGTCTTAGGTATACATGTATGTAGCAGTAATTCCTGCATCTGCCAAAAAAAAACCCAACAACAAACAAATCCCATAGGGGATTCCTGAACTGAGCTGCAGTTCATTAAATACTTTTTGTGACTTGTAGCTGGGCTGAGTTTCTTAGTAAATATCATCAGTCATTTCATTAAAAATTTTCTCTCCCAGGCCAGAAGGTTGCTTGTTTGGCATTTAACAAGCACTAACATAAAAGCGCTAACATAAAAGCACTAACAAGCACTTGTTAAAAAAATACAAGAGGGTTGCGATCTGATACTTAGTTTTGTTTCTTAAATCTGAAACAGCAAGTAACTGTGTCTGCAGATTGCCATTAGGAACTGAATGGGGGGGGGCAATTTTCCCTGGAGCTTTTTTGTGAGTGGGACTCACTACTGGTGTAGTGGTTAAGAGCTGCAGCTTCTAATCTGGTGAGCTGGGTTTGAGTCCCCGTTCCTCTGCATGCAGCCAGCTGTGTGACTTTGGGGTAGTCACAGCCCTGAGAGGGCTGTTCTCACAGACCAGTCCTACCAGAACTCTCTCAGCCCCTGCCTATCTCACAGGGTGTCTGTTGTGGAGAGAGGAAGGGAAGGAAATTGTAGGCTGCTTTGAGATTCCTTAGGATAGTGTCACTTACGGTCTTTGTATAAGAAATCTATTTCTTCTCATCTGCCATTTTTTTCTTTTCGTTTTGGGAAACTGGAACACCTGATACATGAGTACTGGCACTTTAAAAGAAGAAGCAAGAAAAACACCAGTTTCCCCCCCCCCCCAACTCTTAGGTTGCATAGGCTAAGGAAATGTTGATGGTGCTGTTTATTTTAAGGCTAACACTTATTAGCTTTTCAAACCCTCCAACCTTTTCTATGTGGGCTCTTGATTGATTGATTGATTGACTATGTTGTCACTTTGCTGCTTGTTGTTACTCTGAAACTTTCACCATAGTAACCGTAACAGTAATGGCGATAATGCTTTGGATTTCTAAAGATGAATGGCATTCTGTTGTTTTGCCATTCTGTGGGTTGTCTCCATGACTTTCCTTAAGGGAAATGTGAACTTTTGCTCTGATTGAAATAGCTTTTTCTTTTGCCTAGTGTTTCATTTGCACAGCAGTAAACCAAATAAAATATCAGTGCTTTCTTTGCATGGCACAGTGGGAACTCTTTCTCTGATGCTCTACAGGTTGCTATTACAAGAAATTAGTAATTGTTTGTATAGGCCATTACTTCTAGTGTGGGTACAAAGGCTAGCAGAGAAGGAAATTAAAAATGAATCTGACATACCTTCTGTTAGCAGGTTGATAGCCACCTTAGTCTTGCCTATTACCTGTGACATAAAAAGGTAAGGGGACAAGAGTCCCCCAAGCTCATCAAATTTTATTCTGAAATGCCTTCCAGAAGAGATAATGTTTTGGGCTAAGAGTTGACTAAGAGAATTTTCTCTTCCTCTCCCAAAATACTAGAAGTTGAGGGCACCCAATGACACTGTTGAGCAGTAAATTCAGGATGGACAAAAGGAAATATTTCTTTATATAGTGAGTGATTAAAATGTCGAATTGATTGCAGAGGATGCATTGATGGCCAGAGGCATAAGCAGCTTCTAAAGGGGGATTAGACAATTTCATGGAAGATAAGTCTATCAGTGGTTACTAGCCATGGTGACAAAAAGAAAGTATAATGTTCAGGGGCAATAAACCTCTGAATACTGGTGCCAGGAGGCCTTTATACCTTGTCGTTGGACTTCCAGATGAACTGGTTGACCACTATGTAAGACATAATGTTGGACTAGATGGACCACTGGTCTGATCGTGTGCTCTTATGTTAAGAAGGTGGAGAGGGGGGAAAGAAAATAGAATGAAGAAAGGATAGTAAGAACAAGACGCAAATGAAGTACAGGTGTCAAGTATTTCCACATTAAATCAGAATACCTTTTTCAAATTGTCAAGGAATATGAAAACAATGCACGAGAATCAGATTGTTGCAGATTATGTGTTCCCACATAATCAACGACAATCTGATTACTGCACCACCACCACTTGTACACACGAGAGCGGTAACCTGCTTCCTGTCCCAGGTCTCAACGGTGGTCTAAGGGTGACTCTTGCCTGGCTGTTGGCCTGGGCCGGCCTAGCATTTGTAGCCAAGCTGGCCCCAGAACTCCCCCCGGTCTGCAGGTGGCTTTGGCCCTCTCTCCGCCCCAGGAAGGCCTGGAATGGATCAGGGGAGCTGCTGGCTCACCTGTAGCCATGCCTTGCCAGGTGGGGCAGGTGCCGAGGTCCAGTGGGTAATGGAGGCAGAATAGACTGTGGCTGCCCTTAGCTCACCTTGCCTGTCTTGTGACAGGCTCCCTTTTCCCCAGTGCTACGTGCCACTCCGGCTGCCATGTTTGTCGGCCCAGCTGCCTCCTCCACCTGCCGTCTTCCATGGCCGGACGTGTCCTCATCCCTAGCTCCTGCATCTTGGCATGAAGCCAGGAGGAGACGGGCCCTTGGCCGCAGTAGGAAGGAGCATGGTAGTGGCTGGTGAAGTTGAGCACTGAGTCCAGGTGGCCATCACTGCTGCCGCCACAACAGCCATTGACTCTGCCACCGTGGCCATTCCCACTGCTGTTTCCACTGCTGCCACTGTTACTGCTGTTGCAGAAACATCATGTCTGTGGCCATTTCCATCCCAGGCAGTGCGCCAGTAGATATTCCTACATCAAAAAAACAGCTGATTGCTCAGTTAAGTGCACCTGAAACAGCAGTTGCTTGAGAACAGCCAAGGATGTTGTGCTGAAAGTTCAGAATCAAACACTTCAGATCATTTTCTGATTAAAAATTATCCAGACACAATATTCAAATAAATTTCACGGAGTGGTCTCCTAACAAAATAAGATGTTGGAGGTGTGGCTGAGCTTCATACTCCCCTACAGTACTAAGGGTATCCTAGAGATCTAATTCTTCAAAGAGAAGCTGAGATTATGCCAATTTCGGAAGTTTGTTCCAAATGAAGACTATGAGGTTGAGAATATAATAGCTTGAAGGACTTGAAAGGAAGCTTCCACTACTATTAGATAGCCCATCTCAAGTTTTTTTTAATTGTTTTGTCTTTTCTGCATGAAGTGACAATGTTTGTTGCCTTAAGGTATTATTGTCATTAATGACTATTCCTCTTCAGTACGTATATTCCAAAACTCATTGGGTGTTTTTTTTTTTTTGACAATTTGATCTGCCCAAGCAGGCCAAGTCTCTTCCTCATGCCCTGTTATCAAATGTTAATTTCCAGAGCCTAGTTAAGTTCTATGCCAAGACCTGTCTTTCACATTTGTTTTCTACTCAGTGCAGCAGAAATTGCTTACGTTGTGTGCTGTATGGATTTCTGGATGTCAGGAACATTCCTTGATGCCAGGAGTTTAAGGAAAAGGACAGAGTAGCAGCAATATTCGTTGTTATATTTTACTTATGATATGTTAATTTTAACACCATGCATTTTATTGTTCTTAAATAATTTTTAAACCATAACTGCTACAAGTTGGAGGAATTGCCATTTTGTATTCACTTGTGTAATTAAAATTTAAACTTAAAATTAAATTTTATATTATAAATATGTATTTGATTACAAAATTTATAATCCTACCTTTCTGCTTTCAATAAATTAAAATGCACATTATAAAATCACACCAGTCCCCCAAAAAACACATACCATTAAAACTGGAGCTAAAATATATACAAAGTCAGAAAAACAATTAAAACATTGGTTTTAATACTAAATAAAACAAAACAAAAAAACTAGCGCCACATCACTGCCAGAGCGTAATTGTCAAATGAGATATTTTGTAAATGCATTTTGATCTAACGTTAAATATACGACAAAATCATCATGTTAAAGTGTTGTACATGAAAGTGAAACCTAGAGATTGCTTTCTGTAAGTGCATGGAAACAGTTTTAAAACTTGCTTACTTTAGCATTTTATCAGGTCTTCCACTACTGCCAGAACAGCAGAACTGCTTTTGTTTCACTCCTGGTTCTTTGGTCCCAACCCTATCTCTGCAGGGGCCAAGGAAGTGGTGTTTAGGTATAAGCGCATCAGTAAAACTGCAATGCAAGTATAGTTATTGCCTTTCTGTTTGCATGTATTATATTTGTAGGACATTGAAAAGACTATGAGTACAGCGCTGAATGAGCTGCGTGAGCTTGAAAGGCAAAATACTGTGAAGCAAGCCCCTGATGTTGTCCTAGATACACTTGAACCGATGAAGAACCCACAGATTGGTTCCGTCAATTCTGAACCTGCCAGTCCCCTTCATACCATCATGATCAGGGATCCGGATGCCGCGATGAGGCGTAGCAGCAGCTCTACGACTGAAATGATGACTACTTTTAAGCCCGCCCTCTCTGCTCGGCTTGCTGGAGCTCAGCTTAGACCACCTCCCATGAGACCCATCAGGCCAGTTGTTCAACATCGATCCAGTAGCAGTAGCAGCTCAGGAATGGGTAGTCCTGCAGTGACGCCCACAGAGAAGATCTTCCCTAACAGTTCCTCAGATAAATCTGGCACCATGTAGCTCACACCATCCCAAGGGAATCTTGGCTGGGAAAATGGTTGCTCCTTCCTGGCTTTCATGATTTTGGACAGAAGCTGAGATTGTACAAATGATGTCATTAAAGAAAAAGGAAATGAAACTGCTTATGTGGAAAGCATGGCACTGGGAACTGAGATTACACAACATTGTAATAGTTACATGTTCATCAAGTTTGCTGGAAAGCTGTACAGCCAAATAAGATGGCCATTTTATGTATTACCACTGGAAACATACAAGTCTGTGTAGAAGTATATATGGAACTGTACATAGCCCAGTAACATTTTAGTAGATTTACCTCAGAAACTCACCCTTAGACTTATGTTAGAGAAAGTTTTTGTATGTGTGTGCGTGTGTGGGTTATGCAGCAACTGTGCATTAAGCAATAGAAGATTGGTCAGTCCTGAAATCATATATTTCATACCAGTCTGGCTTTAGAGTCACTAAGGAGAGATAACATGGGGTTTGGCTCAACTGTGGCCCTGCAAATGCCAAAGTGCATCTGAAGATCAAGTTTGCACGGCTGGATGGATGGATTTTGCCATCTTCAAAGTCATCTCTTAACAGTGCTTCATTGAAATGTGGAAACTGTGGTCATTTCCTGGCTGGAAGATTAAACCACCTGTGGATACACAGAAATGAAAAGTAGTACATCTTCCCTCTCAGGAAAGAGGGAACCTCAGATTATCTGTCCGTACTTCATGTTGTAGCACAATATTAAGTGTGTACAAAAGAAACTCCGAACTGTCTTGAAAATTTCAAAGCAGAAGAGGACTCTGAAGTAACCTGTGGTTGATAACAATAAATAAATAGGCTAACTTATATAGTGTTTGAAATATTTATTCCCTCCCTTTTTGCTAATGATTCGTTTGGGTGGGGGGACTGGATTAAAACAGGCAAGGAAGCTTTGGTAAAACCACATTCACTTCCACCTTACTCAACAGCGCGCCAGAGTCTTGATTCAGACTCCTATGTCCCTTGCATGAATAGCATGAGCCATATTTGACAGTGTCAGACATATAATGGACCTGATGAGGTGAAAATGTTGCACTTTCTGTACTGTATTATAAAATAACAATATATGACAATTTGGGTTTATGAAAAATGAACGAACATCTTTTTCTTCCCTCTCTAAACATTTAGCAATTAAGGTACACAAAGAGAACTAGGGGAGTTGCATGATAACCAGGCCTTTTCTCAGTTCATCGAATTCAAGACTCTTGCTGCTATTTTTGTTTTTGTCCTTTGTTGACGGATTTTTGTAATATTCACCCATTGGCTAAGCTAGCGTTAGTATTTTAAATACCACTGCATCGTTTTAACATTACATTTTGACAAATCTCTTTCAAACTGGACACTTAGATCCTAAGAACACTTTCCTGGGAATAAGCCCCCTTGAACAGACTATAGTAGGATTGGGAGTAGACTTGCTTAGGGTGTCACTGTTAAAATACCCAGGACATTTCTTTTTCGTCTTGGTACCGCTGGATTTAATTTTGCAGTGGCCATTATTTTAAAAAGAAGCTAGCCATTGGTTTTTTTCTTCTTCCAGTAAGGTTTGTTTTAAGGAAATTTGTTTTCTCATGGTGTATTGAACTTTGAATTTTGTTTTCTGTTGCCTAATTTACACCCTACCATGAAGCAGCAATACTATGATTTTTACACTTCACTTGGAAAACATATATCTATCCAGATCCCTATCTGTATGCATAAATCATACCAGCCATATGGCGGTAGAAGATATAAAATGAACATGTGCATTTGTGTTTTCCTTTTCTATACCTAGTATGCAAGCATGTTTCATTCCATGTGCCCTCTTCTCATAACTGCTCCTTGCCTGTTCTAGCCTGTTTATATATTGCTGTACATGCTTAAATGCTGGAAAGTAACTGCTAAAAATGTAATCTGTTTTTTACAGTTTAGTTGAGACTCAACAATACTCACCAAAGTTTTGCACTTCGTAGTTTGCTCAACCTAACAAGAAAGACATCAATACAAATGAAAAACAGCTCCTCCCTTCCTCCCTTTAAATCCTGACCTTCCCAACTGCAGTGAGAAGGAAGGTACTGAATGGTAGAGATTTTATCCTTGCTCCTAAATGTACTATTGCAAGGGGAAATAGCATTTGCCTAGATGTCCACTGATGTTATAGGCATTCATAATTGCCACAGTAAGTTAATGGTGGAGTTTGGAATCACCCCGTCCCCCGTTCATTCATGGAATGCTTTTAACCTGCCCTTGCCCTGATGTTCTACGCATTCCCTGCACCTTCCCTAACTTTAGAGTAACCCAGTGGTCATTGTGAAAGCAGATGTTCAGTTTGTTATAATAATGACCCAGCAAATGTGGCTTTCAGGGTGTGGAGAGGAAAAAGAAAAGATAGCCATTTGGCAAACCGTTGTATCTTCATTGCCAGTAATTTCCCCTCTGCCTTAGTTTACAGAAAACAGTTTCTTTGGCACTGTTTTCTTTCTTTTTGAATGCTTTTTGGAAATGATTTGAGAACAAAACCGACGATGACTTCATTTGAGAGTTTATTTTTCTTCATAACGATAGGTTAAACTTCCAATGCCTTTTCTATTAAATTATTTTTGTTTTATTTTTTCATCTTTGATTAGTGCTATTTTTTAACTGTTTTAAGTGCCTTTTTGAGCACCAGAACAAATGGTTCGATTAGACGTGCTTGAGAGCTATACGCATCGAGAAATCTCTTGTACAGTTAAATGTTATGCTTGTGGGTGTCTTGCTTTAATTCTTTTAATTTTCTTAGCCCCTATACGCATATGAGCATAAAATATATTTGAATATAACAAACTACCCGTACCAAGTGAGCCTGTTGTGTTACAGGCTTATTTCTCCTGTATTTCTTTGTCGCGCAAAAAGGATATGCAACATATGCTCTAGATGAAGCATTAAAATTTCAGGTTGCGGATTTTTTACATCCCTATACACGTGGTTATATAGAATTTGGGTTGAATCTACTAGCAACTTTTTTTCTTATAGAAAGCAAAAGTGTCCTGGTGGGTTTTGCAAGTAAAGTACAAATGAAGGAGGCTTGAGTCTGAATTTTCACTGAGGGATAATTCAAAATGCACAGAGGAGAAAGTCATAGGTGGTTTAATTCACTTGTGTCTCACTCATCATGCTGCATTTGTTCTATCCACGTGGATTGCTGATTGCAAAAATCAGTCATCGGAGCATTTATGGTAGGTCAATCTAAGAGTAATTTTAGGATTTATATAATTCCCTAGTGTAATTCCCGCATTCGGAGGGGTTACTGTTCCGTTTGTCACACTCAGTTTGGTTGAAGAAAAATGCTAGGCATCGCCTTCTCATGAGCAAATCTCAAACCTTAAAACATTGGCAATGAAAAATGTTCCTTTTGCTTATTGGCCAGCAAGGAAACTCATGGGTACCAACATCTTAGTACTGGTAGGCATAAAGGGAAGGAAAAGTGTATTTTCTGCCACGTAGCGCAAGGTATGAGATCTCCTTGACCCAACTGCTGATCTCACACTTGGTACCTTTTCTTGACCAAAGTTCCTTTGGCTAATCCCCAGAAATTGTTGACTGTAAATGTAAACTCTTCGCTTCCCTGTAACTTGATGAAAGTGTCTTTTGTTCCGCCAAGTGATGCGTGTGATGGTGCTAACTTAAAAGCAATTGCGCCCACCCTTATAATTATTGCTGTACAGAAACTGTCATTAAGAAAACAATGTAAATGTTTAAGACCCTTTAATAATATAAGGACCATGCACTTTCCCTCTCTTAGACTGAACAATAACTAATAGGGTTCCCCCCCCCCTTTTTTTTTTGGTAAAGCCTGGACTATATCATGTCCTAGCAGTGCTGCAGTTTTCAGAGTCTGGCAATAGGACTCCTGAATCCAATTTTGCTTCTCAGTGGCTGCTTTTTGTTCTTGCCAGAAAACTTTTAGGAAACTGCTGGTTGGCTGCCCTGTATAATGATTGTTGTCCCCTCTTATGAATATTGTCTCTGTAATGTATGATAAAATGCCATTCAGTTAGAGTGTCTGATTGGAACTTATGTTATGTATGCTGATGATGCCATGTAGATCAAGCCACTGGTTGGATGTGGACTCATCCTGCTGAATAAACAGTTTACCTTTTCTCAAGCATTTATTCCAGTCATGATTTCACCAGTAGCAGCATATAGGATCTAATGCTTATCTCAAAGAAACAGCCATGTTGGACACCAATTAGCTATAGATACTGATTACTTAGAAGACCCAAGTCAGACCGAAGACATTCCCTGGTACCATCTAGAAGTAGGTCCAAAATCAAAGTCCATGGTCCAAGAAGAGACCATGATTTTGGGTCAGAACAGACTATAGAGTAAAAACAGAAAATGACAAAAGGTCCAAAACACAGCAACTAGGAAGCCTGTATGTTTGCTCTGATCTGGATGGCCCAGGCTAGCCTGATTTTGTCAGCTAGTATTTGGATGGGAGACCTCTAAGGCAGTGGCCCCCAACCTTTTTATCACCGGGGATCGGTCAACGCTTGACAATTTTACTGAGGCCTGGGGGGGGGGGGGTAGTGTTTTGCCAAGGGATGTCGCCGCTGCCGCCTGAGCCCCTGCTCCACTTGCTTTCCCGCCGGCACCCCTGACTTCCCGCCGCCCGCTGGAGGGCACTGCCAGCAGCAGCTGCGCAGTGCTCCACCAAGGGGGAGCCCCAGCCATGGTGGCCACTGGAGAGCACCAAAGGTGAGCCGGTGGCAGAGTGGTAGGGCAGCCCCCGAGGCAGCAGCTGGGGAGGAGGATGAGGAGGAGCTGCAGCCCAGTACCGACTGATCCCCGGACTGGGGGTTGGGGACCACTGCTCTAAGGCAGTGGTCCCCAACCTGCGGGCCGCGGCCCGGCGCCGGGCCGCAAAGGCCATGGTGTCGGGCCGCGGCTCCCTCTCCCCGCCCCCCCCCCGCAGTAAAAAACTTCCCGGGCCGCAAGCTTGCGGCCCGGGAAGCTTCTTACTGCGGGGAGGGCGGGGAGAGGGAATCAGGGCCGGGCCGCGCCCGTGCAGGCCGCGCCTGCGCGGCCCGATCTGCGGGCGCGGCCCATGGGCGTGGCCCGATCCGCGGGCGCGGCCCGATGCGTGGGCGTTGCCCGCGTGGGCGTGGCCCACGCGGGCGCGGTCCCCGCGGGCGCGGCCCGATGCCCTGCCGGTCCCCAGCCTAATAAAGGTTGGGGACCACTGCTCTAAGGAATACCAGGGTCATAGTGCAGAGGCAGACCATGGCAAACCACCCCTGAAAGTTTCTTGCCTTAAAAACCCTATGGGGTTGCCAGAAATCAGCTCTGTGACTTGACGGCATCAACAACAACACGCTTGTTCACCCACTTAGTCTGACATTTTAGGGGTTGCGAAGCTATGTCTTTAAATAGATCTTGTTCATTGCACACTACATCCTTGGAATCGTCTGCAATACTAATATCTGTGGTAGCCCAGAAACATTTAAATTAAGTTGTCAATTGAGTGAGGTGCGGGAGGTTAGTTATTCGCCACTGGGGAGGGATAATGTTTATACTGTGGGATATTTTATTATGTAACCCACCATGAGCCAGCTAGTCTGGAAGTGGCAGGCTATAAAATAATGATAATAATTTTAAAAATTTCCCCGTTACTTGAAGCATACTCTTTTTTATTGTCTGGGCCTGAGTGGGCACTTGGTGGAAAGAGAGTAGTCCTTCTCAGTGACTGCATTACCACCATTCTGGGAAAGCACATGTGGGAGGTTTTGTAAGAGTCACAATGGGACAGGACAAATTTGAACTATGCTGTGTCAGCTTCGTGGCCAGATTAGTGCCTGACCTGTTTCTACAGAACTGCTGTGCCTACAGCTACATCCAGCCCTCTGTGTTCCTGCACTCTGACTTGCAAACTGGTAGCCAGCCAGAGCCCCAGTAGAGGCTTGTTCTGAAGATTCTGGATGCTGGTAGAGGTGCTTAGCCATGAGGACTATGCAGAACTTGTATGTTCAGAAGCAGCAAACCTGTGACGATTGGTACTGGAAGGCAACAATAGATGATGGCCTTGACATGCGATTTCCATTGTGAAGCAGCTCTTTTGTGGTCATCTATTTTCTCCAATTAAGGTAAGCGTTTTCAAAATCGTGTGTTCCTTCTAAAGGATTTGGAGTGATACAACACATCCAAACACATGCAGCTGGTCTATTGAGCTGAGCTCTTGCTGAAGTTCAAAGCTGGGACACGTCTGTCAACTTAACCTGGACCTAACTTGGTTATTTGGTATTATGAAATGGGCCATATTTAAATCCTAGTTAATCATGCACAGTGGTTTTAAAAGGAGATAAGTACCTTCTGTTGCAGATGTGATGCTGGGGCTTCAGTTTATTAAAGGTTGCTGATAAAGTATTAGCCATTACTTAATTTGATGTGTCCCGAGCGAGTACTGTCTCAATGCTACCATCTCTTGTTCTGTGTAGCCTGAAAGTGCCTTAATCCCAGGGGAGCTTGTAAAACCTCCCAGTCCAGATTCAGTAACATTGGGGGGGGGGGGGATGTGGCAATGGTAATACGGTTACAGAATCAGAAAAAGATGGCATGACATATCATTAATGTTGAAAGGAGATTATAAAGGTAGAATAAAGGCAAGAAGCTGCATACAATAAAAATGGCAATAGACTACTGTCCCATTTACTTTATAGAAACACCCTGGACTGTTCCATTATACTACAACTAGGGGCAAAGCCCATTGTATCCAAGAATAAAACGGGTGCTAGAGCTTGGCAGTGGGAAGAGGAAGGGGAGGAGTTTGTATGATTTTGAAGTCCCACCTCCAAACCTCCAGGAATATTTCCAACCCAGGGGTAGCCAACCTACAGGTGTGGCCTGGAGAGCTCCTGGAATTACAGCTCACCTGCAGAGTATAAAGATCAGCTCCCCAGGCAGAAAGGGCAACTTTGGACAGGGTTGTGGTAGAGAAGAAACATTTAAGGCTTCCCACACAGGTTGTTGTTGAATTGAAAGACTTGAGGGTTGTTGTGCATATGAAACAGGAGACTAAAGAGCCAGTTTCCTCTGCAGAATAACACTGTGCAGTGGCCTCAAATCTGCAGAGTTGCAAAGAAGAAAGACACATGGCTTGGCTGTGTCTAACCTCCGGGCAGAGCAGTATTTTAAGTGAGAAGGGGCTTTTCTGTGGCTTCCCTGTCAGTCAACTGTTTGGCAGAAGGGGAAAGTCCCCCCCCCTCAAAAGGAAGGCCCTCAGGCTCCCCTGCGTTGCTCTTGGAAAGGCCTCCTCCCCTCAGTCAGGGCCTGTCAGAGGTTCCTTCGCAGTAGGCCTGAAGGGAGGGGAGGGGAGGGAGCGCACTCTGCAGCCTCCTGCCAGCTCTGTCAGGGTTCTGAGGCAATTTGCAGTTGGACATGACAGTTAGTACAGCCTTGGGGCTAAAAGGGCTGGCGCAGCCTGTCCAAGCCTCTGTTCTCATCCCCCTTGGCAGCCCTACTGACCTCCTCTCCCTTTGGTGGTCAGGAGCAGACTGGCAGCCAGACTGGGCTGGGTGAATGGAATTTTGGTCTGTCCTGGTGAGGGGCCAATAGGAAGGCGCTTTGCGCGCCTCCCCATTGGCTGCTTGGCCCTGGATGGACACTCGGAGGGCCCAATCAGGAGCCGCTTCGCGGCTCCTGATTGGGCCTTCTGAGTTTTTATCCTGGACAGGGCCCGCCCTAACTCCTCCCCAGGTGGCCTTCCTCTTTTATTTAATACCGCAGGAGCGGTTAAAGATTTCAATATCTTTACAAAGATGTCCTCCTGAACAATTCTGTTTTGTACATTCTATGGAATCATAAGTGGAAGCCACCTTGACCTTCTCAAGCAGGCCCTTCCACAAGGTGGAAGCCACCACTGGGAGTAAACATGGACAGGCATTTGTCCTTACTCGTTATCAGCATGGCTTCCTCAAATTTTTTTGGTTCAATAAGCAAAGGTGGCATGGCCAAACACAGCAGAAGAAGCAGTCCTATGGAACTGTGGGTCTAGGGCCACTATGGCTTCGTAAGTGATGACTAGTGATCCAGGCAACGGTAACCTCTAGGCTGGATTTCTGCAATTCGCTGTACACAGGCATACCCTTATCCCTGACCCAGAAACCCCAATTGGTCAGAATGTGGAAGCCAGGGTTCTTATGGGAACACTTTGGAGGGCCCATATTCGGCCCACACTCCAGCAGCTGCACTGGCTACCAGTTGACTACCCGATCAGGCTTAAGGTTCTTGGCCATATATGGTCTGAGGCCTGAGTATCTGAGAAATTACCTCTCTATGCCTTCTAAAGAGCTTTATGGTTCTCTAACACCAGTAAACAGGCGATCCCTGGCCCCAGGGAAGCTCGTCCGTCAATGACTAGAGCCAGGGCTTTCTCAGTTTTTGGCCCTAACCTGGTGGAATGAGCTCCTAGAGAACATCAGGGCCCTGCTGGAGCTAAAGCAATGCAAGGCTTGCAAAAAGGAGCTCTTCCACCAGGCATTTGGCCAAGACAAGTGAGCAAGCCACTGACCACCAACCAGAAGCCCCATAATCTGCACTAATAGAAAACCGGGCCACAGTGCAGACAGACCAAACATTTGTTATTGAGTACTGTTGTTATATAACACTGTTTGATACAAGTTTCACTGTTATATAAGTTTTATATTGAATGTTCATTGTACTGTACTGCATATGAGAGTTATAATGTAAACTATCCTGAGCTGAAAGGGCAGTGTGTGTGTGTGTAATAAACAAACAAACTGAACTGAGTGTTAACCAATAAAGTAGCTGTAGAATGAATGAGATATATGTAATTTGGTTGGCTCCAGATAAGAACCAAACTGGAACATTCTGTACCAGCTGATGTTTCTGAGTTGACTTTAAGGCAGATATAAATAGGGATGCATTTAGTCTAGCTTCAAGGTTACCATATCATAGATCTATCTGCTTTCTGCTAAACTACACAGATACCCGTTTGCATGTTGATAGAAGAAGAAGAAGAAGAAGTGGTAGTAGTGGTAGTAGTAGTAATAGTAGTAGTAGTAGTAGTAGTAGTAGTTCTTATATGCCCCCTTTCTCTACCAGAAGGCATCTCAAAGAGGCTTACTATCACCTTCCCTTCCCTCTCCCCACAACAGACACCCTGTGAGGTAGGTGAGGCTAAGAGAGCCCTGATATTACTGCTGGGTCAGAACAGCTTTATCAGCCCAAGGTCACCTAGCTGGTTGTATGTGGGGAAGCGCGGAATCAAACCTGCCTCACCAGATTAGAAGGCCGCATTCCTAACCACTACACCAACCTCACTGTTAAAATGTCTTCGACTGAGTCAGTTAAAGTGAATCTCTAAGGGCCAAATTACATTACTGTTTTTAAACAGTTGGGTTAGGGTCACCACAGGGGACTTGTGTTCCCCCTCAAGATATTTCTCTTTGAAAGAACTGCATGGGAAGGGAGTAACTTTTCCAGTCTTGCTGCTCTCCATGGTATATATCTGTACCTGAAGCAGCAGCATCAGGGAAATAACTTCTTGGAGCATGGTTTTCACATAGGAAAATGGGGGGGGAGGGAGCAGGAGCACTTCCTCTTGCATGGAAATCCTTCCCTCACTCCATAGCTGTGATGTGGCTGTGGACAATACAAGCTAGGTGTGGAGAACTTAAATCCAGTTCTTTGAAAACAGAACTGTAGTTTGGCTGTAGAACAAATGAAAAAACAGAGACTCGCTAAAGGATTGGCCCCACCCCTTTTGCAGCCACATTTAACACAAGCTTTATTGAACTGATTAAACAGGTACAAAAGGCAGCTGTCTATCTTTTTACATCTCCGTCAGTGTAATTTACCTTTTTATATTTGTTTGATTTGTTGACATTAATCGCCTGCAAGAGTTTCTCACCAGAGCATGGAATAAAAAGTGAACCAGATGCGAAGTGAGTTGCATTTGAAGCAAAACACCATGCGTTATTCTTGTAGCCCTAAGGAAATAAAATTATGTAAACAGAAAATTCTAATGCTTGCCTCATTTCTTCAGGCCATGATTATTCTACCTGTTTTTTCCCTTTTAATTATAAAGTGGAGGAGCTACATTGTGGGAAATGCTTAGTTTTACTTCAGGGCCCAGGCAACGGCGCCTGTCTCTTGGCTCGCTGGACTGTTGACACAGCTTTGGTGTTATCTCCAGAAGGAGTTCTTCCCTCTTCTGGAAATCTTGCCCAATCGTAGCCACAGAAATGCCTTCTCAAATATGCTGGAAGTAGATTCAGAGCTGAACGTGCCAGATGTCTCCAAAGTCTAAAGCAGCCAGTATTTTCTTTTTGGCTTGTAAATTCACTGCGGAGAATAAAGAGAAACAAGTATGAATCCCAAAGGTCACCACCAGCTAAATTCAACTCCAGAAATCATCGTATTAAAAACATCCTTGTTCCTGGAAACTGCCTCTCTTCCATACTGGCTTGGATCCACTTAAGTGTTTCACAGTGTGATTTCCCTGCTCCTCCTGCTGTTTGGACTGCTGCTACTCCTGGGAGTTGTGCCTGGAAGAATATGGGGGACGTTTTGGGGTCCAGCAGAGGGGAGGGGAGTGGTTCTAGTGTCAGATTAGAATCTAGGAGGCTCAGCTCCCCTTCTGCCACACTAGGCCCACCTTCAGCCTAATTTACCTCACTGGATTGTTGTGAGAACCAAATGGGAGAACAAGGCGAACTGTTTGTGATCTATTCTCTCATCTCACTATTGTGTATGCTTCCTAGTCTGTTAAAATACATGACTGCTGACTTTTTATGAATACATTCAGCAGTCAAGCCAACTCGTGTTTTCATTTTTGCTCTACGAACCACTGCATTCAAAGGTAGCAAACGAGGGCAATTGTTTAGCAGTTCCAGTGAACCTACAGCCCTGAGATTGCACACAATCTTCGGCAGTATTCTCTTTAGCCTTTGACCTTGTCAGGTTATTAACTGTTCCTTCTTACATTCCCTCGTGATCAATAGCCTCTGGCCCTTCTAAGCTGTTCTGCCTGCAAACGCCAGTTCATTTCGCTCTCTGCTACATTTGCTTCCCTGAATGATTCTCTCAAACGCTTGGGGCTCCTGTATCTCTTCCCATCTCCACCAAAGCGATTTCCCTTCCATCCTTAAGTATATAATCCTCTCCTTTTGTGCATTCTTTCTTGCATTATCTCTCATGCATCCTTCAGTTTTCAGAAAACTCCATTTGCCACTCCATTGCTTTGTTGCTTTGCAGCACAATTTCACTCTGGAGAAAAATCCTGCCTTAGGAAAGGAAGGGGCCAGTGCTGTGCTGCATGTATTCCATTAAACATAACAGACAAGGCAGTAAAGTTCCATCTGTGGCTAGCTGAGTGGAAATGTAGCTAGTGTTGCTGTCAGAAGGCAACCAAGCTGGGCAGAGATCCAGAAGCTTGTGTCCTGAGAGACCCTGTTTACTTCAACATTACCTTCTGCTGTGTTTCAGTGAGGGTGCTCTACCGACTATAAACGTCTGCTTAGTAGTTCATTTTCAACAGAGGCCATGTGCCCAATAGAGCAAGGGCAGAAGTGCCCATAGTATGGGCTCTGTCCACAGAAGCCAATATGTATGCAAGGGTCTCTTTAATGCCATCCTCCCAGTGTGAATATTATCAGGCACTTTAACAAAGCCCCTCATTTTGTTTTACCTCAGATGCACTCACTCATTCCCCACAACTTGGCTCAGATACTAGTGCAAACCTCTGGTGAGGTTGTCAGAGCCTCACATTATGGCCAGAGGCAAAACTTTGTCTCACTACTAACATTTCTCTTAACACATTCCCCAATGGCTACTGTGGAACATCCCCAGAACCTGCAATCCAACATCAGCACCACAATGCCTCTTCCATCATTGAGTGTGTGTGTGAGAGGGTGAGTGTGTGAGAGAGGTGTCCTTTGTATAACTTTGTACAACTGTCTTATCCATCCTAGATGCAGACAGCACAACAGAGGGAACATACAGATACCAAAGGATTATGTACAGAATAACCCCTAGAGTGATGGGAGAAGAGAGACACAGTAGTGGGACCATTGGCATTAGCTCTGCTATATGAGGGAGCAGACCATGATCACAAAGTCTTTAAAATATTTCTATAAATTCAAAATTAGGAATGGGAATGGCTTGTTTGTTTGTTTGGGCAGGCATTTAATAATTGCCATTCCGGGCTCTGCCGGCTCATGGCGATTTACAATTAAAATCCATAAAACAGTAAAACAACCACAGTACAATACAACAATGATGACGGTGACACAGTCCAATTCTATAACCTCCCGCGACCCCTTCCTGCCCAGTAACAGCAACACACCAACGCCCTTGGGAGGTAGTCCATGCCCAGATATCTAGCATATGGGCTTATATAGGGAGGAGCCCACTCTTCCTTAGCCTGGCCTCAACCAAATGCCTGGTGGAAGAGCTCCATTTTAAAAGCCCTGCAGAACTATGTCATCTCCATCAGAGCCCTCAGCTCATCCGGAAGCTCATTCCACCTTTCAGTCATGGCCCTGGTTGAGGCCAGGCGTATCTCCCAGGGGCGACCAACAGATTCAAACCTGCAGAGTGAAGAGCCCTGTGGGGGCAGGAGGAGATAAGAAGCCCCTCAGATATGCTGGACCCAGGCTTGGTATGGCCTTAAATGGTAAGAACCAAAATCTTGAACATGATCTGGAAGCTAATTGGTAGCCACTGCAACTACCTCGGCATAGGCTGGATATGGGCTCTCCACCATAACCTTGAGGGGACCCCAGCAGCCGCATTTTGGACCAACTGCAGTGTCTGGGTCAGAGACAAGTTAAGGTCTACATAGTGCAAGTTACAGAAGTCCAGTCTGGGCCATTGCATGGATCCCTGTGGCCAAGGTAACGTTCTAGTAGCCTAGCTTGGTGAAGATGGAAAAAAATGCTGCTTGAGCTACCTTTGTGACCTGTGTCTCCATAGATAAGGAGGCATCAAACATCACTCCCAAATACCTGACAAAGGATACAGCTGTAAGCTGCACCCATCCAGGCAAGGATAGGGTGCTGTTCCTGGTCTTGTCCTCTTCTACCTGTCCTGTCCCCTTCTACCCATCTTGGAGTGTTTTCGTTTCAGACAACACTATCTGAGCCATCCAGACTCTGCTTCCAAACAATTGGCAATTGTTTCTGGGGGGGGGGGGGGGGTCCGGCCGGCTGTCCATCAGGAGATAGAGCTAAGTGCTATCCACATATTGGTGACCGCCCAGTCCCAAACTCTATACCAGCTGTGCCAGAGGGCGTATAGAGATGATGAAAAGCATGGGGCAGAGAATCGCCCCTGGAGGCAAACCACAAGGGAGTGTAAAGGGGAAAGACATCTCTTCCCCCACTGCCACCCTCTGTGTCTGGTTCTGGAGAAAGGAGATAAGCCACTGTAAGGCTGTTCCCCTAATCCTCTTTCCGGCAAGGTGGTTGGCTAACAACTCGTGGTCAATCATGTCAAATGTGGCTGACAGCTCTAAAAGCATGAGGATAGCTGAACGACCCAATCCAGCTGGTGCTGAAGATCATCCATCAAGGCAATCAGCATGGGCTGAAGTTTCCTCCAAAAATGCCAGGAGTTGGTCTGCACTGGCTTTCTCAACCACCTTACCCAGAAACACAAGATGCAAGACCAGGCGGTAGCTGGCGAGGTCATGCAGATCCAGTGGTTTTTTTTTTCAGGAGTGGCCAAACCACTGCCTCCCTCAGCATTTCAGGGAACTCTGCTAAAGTCAAGGAGAGGTTGACAATTTCCCTCAAAGGGCCTCCTATCTGTTGGTCAAACAATTTGAGCAGCCACGATGGACAGGAATCCCAGTGGCAAGTTGTCACCCTCACTGACCCCAGCAACTTGTCTACTTTGGTTAATGAGAGCCATCTAAAGCATTCAAACACCCCCCCCCCCCCCCCCGATCACCATGGAGCTTCCAGTTTGCATTCTTTATCAGTTGTGGCAGGAAGACCACAGCAGAGCAATAGGCTTGCTAATGCCTCACAGTCCAAGTCTAATTTGCTGCTATTTTGGTGCCCCTCCTCGAGGGCGGTAAGAGTCTGAACTACTTCAAGTTATTGTCCTGGGTGCTAGCTTATGGACACGATTTCAGTGGCAAAAAACTCCAGTGACTCCCTCCTACTCCAGAAGCCTTTGTTACTCAGTTTCCCTGCCTTGCAGCAGCCCAATGCTTGGCTAGTCGGTTAATGGTCATTCTGCTGGGTCCTATGGGGCTTCACTCTCCCAGTTCTCTCAGCTCCACCTCTGCTTTCCCACAGGCAATGCCCAGGGTAGCTCCCCAATCGCTCCAGGTTTGATTCAACTGAAGGTCTGGGACCCCAAGTCTTATGGTGGGTGTGTCTGCAGTACTTGCAAAGATATAGGTAGAGAACATGTCAGTGGAAGGAAGCACTCCTCCAAGGCAGCAGATATGTTGTCCAACATCATATCCCAAAACAATGCAAATACCTAGAGGAGCTAAAGGTAAGGAGTGGGAGAAGAGAGCCCCATTGGGTGGGGAAAGGTGAGCAGCAGCGGGACGGATGTATGGGGAATGGTAGTGATGGAAGAGTGGAGATTGGTTTGAGGGCAATGGTGAAGTGGTACAGACCACCATTAAGTCTTCTCAATACATTGCTGGACCACTGCTTGCTCATCTGGTTCTTACTATTTATCCCAATTGCTTGGCAGGCGAAGAAAAATACCTGGAAGGAGACAACTTCGTAGCTTCACAGATGGCATTTGTTTGGCATTTGAATGCCAAGAAAATGAAGACAAAAATAAGCAAACTCCAAGAAACCACAAAGACTGCTCATGTGCAAACACAGATGGTGCCAAAATGAAAAGAATCCAATTTAGGTAGAGCAGTGCACAAATACTTGAGTGTGTCTTAGTAGCGGCATGTGTGCATAAGAATTCATGCTGTTTGGTCTTCCCTAGCAGGGTCAAGGGATAGATCAATGCATCAAGTACTACTGAAGTTTAGAATCATAGAGTTGGAAGGGACCACCAGGGTCATCTAGTCCAACCCCCTGAAGAATGCAACCCCTTCTAATCCCCTACAGAATACAACAAAAATCTGGATAGGACTTTACAAATCTTATTTCAACACAGTTGCCATCTTGGGTCAAAGACTAAAACAAGTATGTTTAAAACACTACGGAATGCTACTAAGACCTTTATGTAAAAATATTTGATTATTTACCAATGGTAATATTTCAGAATTACACCTCCCTAACCATATCTGTGATTGCAACTTGGAAATGTATACAAAGAGAAGTGCAAGCCTGTCTGTTAGTAAATCTTGAACCCCTAAATGGATGAGGCACTAAGTGCAGAAGGCTCACCATTTTGTAATGCAATAGAGCATATAGGAATGGTGGATATCTCTACAAGCACAGCTGGACTGCAACTTACCCAGAATGCCAACAAACAAGCCTTGATGCTACCACTCAGCTATAGTTAGGTGCCTCTCTAAGGAAGAGAACTGGATGGGCAGGGTAGAAGACGCCATGTAATCACACAATGGCGTTCTTTCCCATTATTGATTACCTTTCATTTTGTTCCTGAAATCCTAAGGGCACTGGCAGGGTTCTCAGATGGACACGTTTCAAGCAATGAAACATCCCTGCTTAAGCCTAAGCAAAGTTGCTATATCATGTGGCTTCAGTCTAGGCCATGGGTTCCTTTGTTCCAGGTCCCAATCATCCATTTGGATGACCTGAACAATTAAGGGATGCAAGCCTCCAGGTGGGACCTGGGGATCCTGCCGAATTACAGCTCATTTCTAGACTACACAGATCAGCTCCCCTGGAAAAAAATGGGTGCTTTGGAGAATGGACTCTGTGGCATGTATATCTCACTGAAGTCCCTGTCCTCCCCAGGTTCCATCCCCAAATCTTCAGGAGTCTCCCAACCTGGATCTGGCAACTCTACCACCTTCTCCTGCAGGTGGCCCGGGGGACCTTGCAGCCTTATGAACCATAGAGATAAAAATAGGTATAGAACGAACGTAATGTTTTGGACACATCATTTCTTCAGCTATGTACCACAGAGACTTATAGCTGGTTTGAGGCATGGGTGTGTGGTGGCTACAAATCATGAGATGACAACCCCCTTTCAAATGCCATTTTCTCACGCTGTTTCTTTATGTCTGATACTAATGGCCAGGGCCAAGGAGGATCTTGGTGCGCTCTGCAGGGTTCTGCAGCTTCACCGTTTCATTATGTGAGAGTTTTGTGGCAACCACACTATGCCTTCACAAAGCTGTCTTGTTAGTATATAACCTCCCCACTAAAAAATGAAGTGGCAGCATGGCAAAAGAGAGTCGTGATCATTCCCCTTTCGCTAAACAATTGGCATGACCCTTTAAAAGTCAGAATTGTGTTCCTTTTAATTTGCTTTTATGCCACAACTTGGCGAGGGATGTGGGATGGGGAAGAAGAGATTGATTGTGTTGGCTGTCTGGCTGCCCTGCTCCTATGATCTTTGTCCTTGCTGAAGCCTCACGGAGAAGATTGATTGGCTTTAACTCTTCACTGGAAATTAATTTTTAATTCCCTGTCAGGCCTTTACGTTTTTAATTCAGCCCCTGCTATTATTCTTCCTGATTGATTTCCAGCATGCTGACTTGGGGTTTTTTAAAACTGATTTAGCCATTGATTTAGAGGCCACACTGGAAATCTCTGTTCGAAAAACGAGGGGGAGAAATATTTAACTGCCCCCACCCAAAGTGACCTGAGAGTTAACATTAAAACTCATCTCTTGGTTTATTATATAGACAGCAATCAATATTCAGAGGAAGAGTTTTAGGGTGCAGGCCTAGTGTCAGATTTCTGTAGGTCTGCCAAGTAAGGCCTACCTGAACCCCAGGAAACTAAACAACAGGTTCGTAAGGCAGAGATGAGAGAGAATGAGATCAGTGAAGTATCCAAAGGGGCAGGAATTGGCAAGGGGAGCAAGAAGAACTATTAAATTGGGCAGAAAGGGGACATGAAAGACTAAAAGTGGGAGATGATAGCAACAGTTATGCCACAGAGGTCTCATTCAGCTTAGGAATGGCAGTCCCCAAGTGGGACCTGGGGACACCCTGGAATTATAACTCATCTCCAGATGACGGAGATTGGTTCCCCTGGAGAAAATGGCTACTTTGGAGGGTGGACTCCACAGCATTATACTCCACTAAAGTCCCTCCATGTGCAAAATTCCGTCCATTCCTGGCTCCACCTCCAAAGTCTACAGGTATTTCCCAACCCAGAGCTGGCAACCCTATATTGACTTGCAGGCAGGCCTGGTGGGGCGGAATGAGGCCACGGAGACCTTAGACCAGGGGTAGTCAAACTGCGGCCCTCCAGATGTCCATGGACTACAATTCCCAGGAGCCCCTGCCAGCATTCGCTGACAGGGGCTCCTGGGAATTGTAGTCCATGGACATCTGGAGGGCCGCAGTTTGACTACCCCTGCCTTAGACGGACCTGATTGAGCCCCAGCTGCATTTCTGCTTCATCTGACTCTATATACACCATTTATCTCTTCGTGGGGATCCAAGGTGATTTGCAGCCTTGTTTTCCCTCCTCCATTTTTATCTTCTCAACACCAGCCTTGTGAGCAGGGTTGCCACTCTGGGTTGAGAAATTCCTGGGGAGGGCAGGGTTTGGGGAGGGGAGGGAGGGGGATAATGCCACGCTCTCTACTTTCCAAGGCAGCCATTTTCTCCACGTGAACTGATTTCTGCCCTCTGTAGCTGAGTTGTAATCTCTGGAGATCTCCAGCCAGGTTAGGAACCCTACCTTTGAGGAATGTTCTTCTAGCAGGCTGGGAAAGACTGACTGAGCCAGGGTCACCCAATGAACTTCCATCACATTGATCTGAACCCAGGTTTCCATAGTCCAATTTCCTTTCAAATTTGGTAAATTGCCAAAGATTCAAGGCACTATCATAAGATTCAGTGTCATACAGATCTTAGCAGTGTGGTGAGGTAACATACAAGCAAATTCAGAAACAAGTGAATTCCTGTGTACCCCAAAGAAGCATTGCAGTATGCAGTTTGCTCTCAAAATTTGGCAAGGCTCATGAGGAGCTGATAGAAGGGACGTGCTGCCATCCTGTGGTGTTATGTTGTAAATTCAGGGCCTGCTGGGATTTCTCTCCACAAGCTTGTTTCTATTACACTGCCCAATAATTCCTCTTCTAAAATATACTTTCCTCTTTGGACTGCTTTAATCAGAGGTCAGGTCACACGCTGAAGAGCAGCAGCCAATCCTGTGGCAGCAAAGCTAAAGAAGTGTTTAGTGGTGCTTTAGAGAGGACCAGTTGTGTTTCAACGTCTGATGAAGCAGGCTGCAGTCTCTGAAAAACCTATGCCACAATAAATCTGTTGTGTTTGTATTGTATTTACATATCCAGCCATTTGGTGAGGGGGAAAGAAATGACGTTACTGTCATTTTGTTAAAGTGGGCTTGGCAAAACTGAGTAGATTGAAAAGGTGTTCTGTCCTGAAAATCACTAGGAAAATGTTTTAAAGATGTGGTATGTCATGGTTTTTGCAGCACAGCAACGGCTGTTCCAAAAGGCTGCTTTGCCTTGTGAAATTGAAAGGAAAGCTTGTTTTAATTTGTTTTAATTTGTTGGTGGTGAGAGCAGATATGGATGTACTTAGACTGCATTTATTATTTAGACCCCACTTATCTCCCACTAGAGAACCAAAGTGACTTATAACTTTCACCAGTTTGCCATTTTATCCTTGCAGCAACCTTGCAAGGTAAGTTTGACTGGGATCCTGTGACTGGTCCAATGTCATTCGACAAACTTCCATGGCAGAATGTGGATCTGAACCTGGGTCTCCCTCATCCTTATCAAATGCCTGCCTGAGAAAAGCCAGCACCACCTATTACACTGCACTAGCGGTCTGTGATGTATATCCACATATCGTCAAATACTGTCTCCATCATTCACATCTGTGTGGGAAAGGCAGTCTACCTGTGAAGGGCTGTGACCAGGTTTCAAATATCTAGTCAAATTATTCTGCCTCATCCAGATTCCAGAGCTGGCGTTTTGGACCCAGCTCCAGTGACCCTTTAAAAAGTCCAGGGGCCCTGATGTGTTCATGGAGCCTTCCAGATCACAAAGACTTCCAAACTTACATCAGAAGAGGCAAAACTTGACAGGCACAAAGGGGTGAATGAATAGGATTCACCTCAAATGAATGGGAAAACCAGTTCATAAAGGAAATATGTGGAATCCATGGTTTGGATCCCCGTTAAAATTCCTATGTAAAAAAGGAAGGATGCTTCTCACTGATTCCTTCCAGACTATTCCTGCGTGGGGCCCCCCTCATCCACAGGAGCAGATGTTGGGGGGGGGGAACTGTAGTTCCATGAATGAATAGTGTGGTGTACTCTTTGTTCAAAAGATCACTTGGCATTGGGGGCCTGGACACCAAGCTGCTCTTTATAATCTGAAGAGGGCCATCACGGCAACATCAATGTTGCAATATTTCAGGCCTAAAGAACATCTAAGGATGGTCTTAGGGCATGTCTGTTCAAGAAAGGGAGACCAATAGCATATGGACCAATTCTGCATGGAGGCATAAAACTCGTGCCACCTCCTGCTTGCAAATGCATCATTGTAAGCTGCATGTTTGCAAGCTTCCTGGTGAGAGACCCCCTCCTGCATTTTCCCATCACCTTGTCATGGCTTTTTGCCTCCCAACGAGGTGATAAGGGAAAGCAGCACGAACTTCTTACCCATTCTTTGGCTTGTCAATCACTGTAAGCCACCAATCCCTTCACAGTGGTTGTATCGGGAACTCAAACTCCCCCCGCCCCCCAGCACTGAAATTTTTTTCCCCCAAAGTGCACTTCCACATTGCTATGAAGAAATGCCACAACAATGGAACATCCTCTCCTGTTTTGGGGATTCTTTCTGTCAGTGGTCTCTATGTTTGGGGAGATTTGTGATAGACTAGCCATTGTAACTGGACCCCGATGAGTAATTGTATGTTCACAGTAAGGTTTAAAAACAAAGAGCATGGGCGCCTAGCTGATCAGGAGACGGCTGCTTCATCACCCCCTCCCTCTTTCCTTGTTCATACCCCACCGCCAGAAAACACAAACGGGAATGTATTTTGGCTGGCCGATCCCAAAATGATCATGCATAGTGAGGAGAACATTTTATTTGTGGTCCTGCAGCAATGCAGACTGCACCATTAAAAAAAATCATGACCAGGAAATGGAGAGGGGAGGGCGGGTGCGAGGGCAGGCAACACACTTCCGAGACTGTTGTGTGTTTCTCCTTCCACACAGGCTTGCCCCTGTTTGCTCCCTGATCACTGTGTGGTAAGAAGAGGGAAATTGGGTTTTGGTGATTTCCCTCACCACAGAACAAATTTTGACGAAAACTCGTACCAGCCACTTGAGAGCTCCAGGTTGCAACTGATATCATGTGGAAGCAGCACTAAAACTCAAGAGTGACAAGAGGCTGTCCTGGGGGCAAATTCCTTGTGTGGAATCGGTCATGCATTTCAGTCACTGCCCAAGGCAGAGCAAAACTAGCAAAGCTGAAAGCAATATTTACACGTCGTGACATACCGAAAGAAATAATCTGTGATGAAGAAATGTGCTAAAAACTAGAGTGTTGTCTTGACACTTTGGAGTCCCCCAGTCAAATGTGCAGGCATAGTGTATTGTTGAAACCATCAAGTACTTGATCCAGAAAACACCACAAGATAGTACTTGCACTGCTAAATCTGAGGAGTCTGAGCATAACTGGGTTAGATGTTTCTCCATCCCGGTTGTTAATTAGACAGTTGTTGAGGAGCACCTTCCCAGCCACAACTCCTGTCCCGAGGCCCTGAGTACCACTAGGCTTACATTCCAGTTTGCCTGAGCAACAAACGTGTCAGAAGGCTCAGCATGATAGATAAAACTGCTCCTATACCTTCTTTTCCAGAAGGTAACAGCATAAGGATACAAAGTGAAAAAGTTAATGAAAAAGAAGTGACCCATGTTCGTATGTGATCATGACTCCTCAAAATCACAGCTACCAAAGCAACAGAAGGCATCTTCACAGAGATTGTTCTTCCTCTGACCATCACCCAGCCATAAAAGTTCAGGAGCCAGTGAGTGAAGAACCTCAGGCATCCCTCTGGTCAGAAAGCAGGCCTGAGCAGGAGATGGATGCTCCCCTCCAGTACCAGAAACAACTGGAATAATTAGGCAAACATGGAGTGGGCATGAAGTGAGGCTGCCCAGGATAGTGGGAAAGACTAACTCACAGTGGTGAGTCAAGTACTGATCTCTGACTCCCATTTCTGAAGCGGGTGATACATTTACAATTAAGATGATAGTGTCTGATTAATATCTGCAGCTTTGTTTTGTTCTCAGCTTTTTCATCTGAAGTGAGTCAAAGTTCTCAACATGCCTGATGTGTACCAAACAATCATCATGTGAACTTAGCTTCACTGAATTTCAATTTTTGTTAGTGAGGAAAACTGGTTGGATCACCTCCCCCACCCCCCATCAGCATTAATCTCTTGTACTGTGCTGACCAGCTTTGCTTCTGGGCTGTAGGTACTTGTGCTACAGGGAAAACAGGGCAATCTTAGAGTAACAGCCTTACAAGTCCAGTGAAATGAACGGGTATCAAATAATGTAGGAGTCCAACCTTCTTCGGCCAGTGGGCACTTCTGGAATTCTGCTACAACAACAAAATGGCTGCCACAGGAGGTAGAACCAAGCACAAAATGACAGGGAGCAAGGTTATGTATAACTTGCTTGGTGGGCACCAGATGTGCCAACATTTGTCATGGTGTCCAGAGGTAGAATCATAGAATCACAGAATCATAGAGTTGGAAGGGGCCATACAGGCCATCTAGTCCAACCCCCTGCTCAACACAGGATCAGCCCAAAGCATCCTAAAGCATCCAAGAAAAGTGTGTATCCAACCTTTGCTTAAAGACTGCCAGTGAGGGGGAGCTCACCACCTCCTTAGGTACCACACTGGGGACCCTGGAATAGTTTAATAATGTTTTGTATTGAATTGTAAATCTATTTGTTTTGCAGTTTGCAGCATTTTTGCCATGCCTAGTCCACAAACTAATTCCCATGCCCCCAGAGGATCATGTATTCCCTGTGGCCTCAAACTTGCAGGGCGGTGCCTGCAGGGTGCAACTGCATGAAGGACCACATGGCCATACACAGGAAGACCACATCTATGTGATAAATCTCAACTTAGAGTTTGAAGTTGCCTTTTGTTTTAACTATATCCCTTTTAACAATGAGAGGTGGTGTACACAAAAGCAGTCCAGTCATGAAAATGGGGATGTTGGAATTTGGTTGGATACAGGCGAACAGTGCAGTAAATAATTGGCTCACGGTCTTGACCAGATGCAACCAAACCAGTGTCTGATTGAGCATCATTGGCATAAGGTGATTTCTGATGAGAACAGGTTCTCATTGATTCAATGCATAGGGTTTTTATATTATTTCTTTTATTTAATATTTTTGGGGTGGCGGTTAAACCCCCACCTGACCCCTTGTGCATGGCCTTGGTTCACACTGATAAGCTTATATATTCTTACAAACAGAGAGGGAAACACAAAACCCAGGACCAGCCTGCTTTTTACTCTGCTGCTGAGAAATGTTTTATGACACCTCTGGAACTGACCTAAATGGCTGTGCTTTAAGGATCAGCTGCAGAGAACATTTGCCTAACTACCTTCGGATTGTCTCATAAAGATCAGGGTGGAGATTGGACAAGCTCGACTTCTGAATTCTTTTTTAAGAGCTGTAGGTTTTCTCATCTCTTCCAGAAGATGGCAATGGATACAAGTTTATGAGTGCTTACTGTATTTTTAAAAGAAAGACTGAAACGACTTCTGTCTGTTCTGAACAAATCTATTAAGTGGAAATTTAGATCAAGCCTATTCATGATCCTGATAACAGGTAACCACAGGATGGGAAAAGAAATCCCTGGATATTTGGCCCGTTTTGGAGCTTCTCATGTGTACAGAGCCTGTGACCCAAACTGCTAGAAATCATAATGTATCGCTTGACCCTAAGAGAAGGAAGAATTGGTGGAGAAACTTATTCCATGAGAGATGGCCTTACAAATATGTAGGTACCGGGTCCTGAAGGACTTGTGCACTTTGAATGGAACTGGAAAATTGATTGAAAAGTGGTATGATGTGATACCATGGCTCATTTAATTACCAATTAATTTAATTTATTTTTTAAAACTTTTTAGCCCGTCCTTCAACTTCACTGTGCATTTCTGCCCTCACACTGGTCACCAAGCCCTAGTTTAAAACCATCATATTTTTTATAAAAAGTCACATCTTTAAAATAATAAAAAAGCAGAGCTAAAATACACACAAAGATATTAAAACAACAAAACATTGGCCAGAAAGGGAAGATGACTGAGGAGACTGAGTTCTGTACAGCAAGGTCATCCCTGTCCAAGAAGAATGTTCACAAATCTGGTACAGATGGAGAAAAAGGGACTGCAAGGCGAACAAACTGGTCAGTCCTAGAGGAGATCAGTCCTGACTTCTCCTTAGAAGGCCAGATCCTGAAGATGAAACTCAAATACTTTGGCCACCTCATGAGAAGGAAGGACTCCCTGGGGAAGAGCCTGATGCTGGGAGTGATCGAGGGCAGAAGAAGAAGGGGATGACAGAGAATGAGGTGGCTGGATGGAGTCACTGAAGCAGTAGGTGTAAACTTAAATAGACTCCGGGGAATGGTAGAGGACAGGAAGGCCTGGAGAATCATTGTCCATGGGGTTGCGAGTCAGATACGACTTCACACCTAATAACAACAACAATTCCCAAAAACATGAATAACTCTTCATTTCAATCACATTTCTGAGTTGACTGCCAGCATCCAGGTATAGCCAGGAGATCGCCTGGAATCGCATGCAATCTGCACACTACATACACTAAGTCCACCTAGGGGAAATGGCTGCTTTGGAAGATGGACATTATGGTGTGATACCCCACTGAGGTTCCTCCCCTCCTCAGATTCCACCCTTCCCAGGCTCCCCCCCCGTTAAATCTCCAATCACTTCCCAACACAGAGTTGTCAATTCTAGGTCTGAGGGAAAATATGATTTAAAAAAAATTAAAATCTGACCTATTTACTTTCATTTATAAAGCCTTCACTATTGGGTTGAAGACCTGTAAATATGCACACACACACACTTCTCTCTGTGAGAGGAAAGGGTCATATTTCAGTGGCTGATGTGTGTGTTTTTTGTTTTGTTTTTTTAGGATTCCAGTTCAGGGTCCCAGGCATTTTACCCCTTTAATTTAACCATTCGCTACTTTGAATGTCATGTCATTAACAAAGATACTTGAGACTATGGGAAATAATCTTTACCACACGTATATGTAAACAAGCTCATATTTTGATTTGTTTATGGAGGGGGGATAGTTTTTGAAGCCACATGAACGACTGCTACCAGACAGAATAGACAGACCAGTAATCTGACAGTACAAAGCTGTGTCATATTCATTTCCTTGTGAACATCTCTGTTTTAATTTATCTCAATTGATTTTGGAAAAATTACCCTCCTGCATGCATGCATATTTCATAAACCCTCAAGCATAGACTAGGAGCGCCACTTCAGCTTCAAACACGTTCTAAAAGGGCAAAAGAGCCCTTTGTGAATAAGGCCACAGATTACAAAGCGCCTTAAGCAGTAACTAATTGGAATGAAGTGGTCTTGATTGTGCTCCATTAGTAACCTTTTGTTGATAGGCAAGTTAACTGATATTGTAAGATAAACCCTAAGTCTTTAAATTCAATCATGTGCTACCTATTGTGTCTTATATGAATAATCCATAGCAAGCAATTACCTTTGTCCAATCACAAATTTCTCTGAACCAGTCCAAATTTTTCCTTCATGGTGGTTGTGTTAGGGGGATTTCCTGTTTTTGTTTTGTTTTGTTTTGACAAAGCTCAAATAACAGTTTGGGCTGCAAGGTGTTGAGAAGCTTATTAGGAGTAAAAAAACCCGACCGCCATTTAAAAAAAAAATCTGGTGAAGGCGTCATTATTCCTTTTACTTTACATGCGCAGGTGTCATAGTTCTTGCCACAGCAATACACAATAATGATAAAAGTGAGATGTGGTCAGCGTAACCGAATTTGAGCATTCTGATTTGCTGCTTGAAAGGCCCTAGGCGTTTGTATCCATTGCTGTGTTATCATACCGCCTTTCTCCAAAGCACCCACAAGCAGGATTGTGTCAATCATTGCTGCAGACATCTGTGGAGGTGGCATGTCATGAAGGTCACCAGTGAGTGGATAGAGCTCCGCAACTTGAACTGAGTCGCAATGACTTTCACTGGCAGAGAAAAAACAAAACAAAACTGGGTTGCCGCAGCATTGTCAACTGCTACGTCTTGTCTCACATAGTGTGCTTTCCCAGCAGGTAGTTTGGCCTTGGGTTCCCAAATGTGCATTGCGAAATGTCTGGAGATTTAGGGATAGAAGCTGGGGAGGATGGGATTTGAGGAGAGGAGGGGCCTTAGCTAGACATATAGACTGCATCCTTCAAAGCAGCCATTTTGTCCACATCATGGATCTCTGTATGATGGAAATCAGTTGTAATTCTGGGAGATCTTTGGACTTGTCTTTTTAAAACTCTGCTGAGGATCTGCATTTAGAAAAAGTCCAAAACACCACAAGAACTGCAGATTCAGGACATTCTGTTTGGCTAGTCTGTCTATTTTTCTCTCTGTTCTTTCCTTTCAATTATGTTCATTGTATGAGTCCAATACACAAAGCAAGGCAATCCAAACAATTTATGCTGCTATTAGCAGGCACTAATGGATGATTAATCTGACTTTTTAAAAACAATGTAATTCTATGGTAAAATATCCAGAAGTGCTAAATGTTCTGACCTGTGTGAAAGTTGTAATCCAGCAGTTCCTGGAGCGATGCATGTTTTGAAGTGCAGAGTCCCCCCTCCAAAGCAGCCATTTCCTCCAGGGGCACTGACATTTGTCATTTGGAGATTGATTATAATAATGGGAGATCTCCAAATGCTACCTGGAGGATGGCAACCCTAGCTGCAGGAAGTTTGATATCTTTGAATACAAGTGCAAATAGACACACAGTTCTGGGGTTTTAAAAGCTAATTTGAATTGGTCCTTAAGTATAGCAAATATCTGAAAGGGGGGGGGAACAGCTCCTAGAGAGCATTTCTTATTATGCCTTGTCTTGTAAGACAAGCTTTGCTGAATCATAGTACTGATTTACCTTGTCAAACTTTCTGTTTCACACAGTGGCCAGCTTGTTGCCCCAGAGGACCAGCAAACAGGGCATAGAGGCTGAGGCCTTCCCCTGGTGTTGCCTCCTAGCATGCAATAAGTATAGTGATGCAAGATGTTTTTTCTGCATGCAATAGGTATAGTGAAATGCTTACCATGTGAAGATGCTATATTCCAGCTGCTCCACATGACGTCACCAACTTCCCACATCTGGCCAGCAAATTGCTCGCAACATCCGCCATATCAAAGCATTGGTTGGGAAATCACATAAAGTGGATTCACCAAACTAAAAGCACTTCCCCCCAGCAGACAAACAGAAGGCCACAAGCAAAAGAACGTTATGGAGGCAAAGAAGCACTACATCCGCCTCCATTGTCCCGCCCTTCCCTTCTTCCAGAGGATGGAAAGTGCTTTTTAAAAATGGAGAACAGCCTGGAGCAACGAATAGGTGGACATGCGCCTTGGCTGAGAGTGTCTGTGCCTCTATGAAGATTTGGATAGGCGTTTAAATGAATAAGTCTATAAAAAACCCAGCAATCTCTGGAAGTTCATCCATCAGTCAGCCATGCTGGGAGGGGATTGGCTGGCCAGAGTGATTGATACCGGTAGGCAGGCCAAAGTGCAACAAGACTAAAGTCGGAAAAGTGGCCAGAAACACGTGAGACAGCTCGAGAAGTATGGAGTGCTGGTGAGTCATAATTATTTATCGCGCTTTGCAATACAGCAGGCTTCACGCTACAATGCCCAATGTGTGTAAATGCCCTGGATTTTACTGCCCCCTTTCTATACCTTGACTAGTAGCCATTGAGGGTCTTATTCTCTGTACATCTGTCCTTAAAAGAAAGGTGTGTCTTCAGGTCACAGCTGACTCAGAGCAACCTCATGAACTATCTTGTGTTGTTTTCAAGGCAAGAGATGAGCAGAAGTGGTTTGCCTGTGCCTTCCTCTGCGTGGCAGGACTGGTCTTCCTTAGTAGTTTCCCATCCAAATACTGACAATAACCAATCCTGCTTAGCTTCCAGGTTCTGACAATGTAAGGCTAGGCAGGGCTATTAGGCCAGCCACATCTGTCTAAAGCCATCTTGTGGCTGTTACTCTGTCCTGTGGTAGTGAATTCTTTTTCTTTAGTCTGTCCTGAACCTCTTGCCCACCAGCCTCATTCGAGGATTGAATGAGGGACAAAAAGCTCTCTTGAGCCATTCCCTCAAATGCATGCATAAGTTTCTATGTTTCTGTAATGCCCTTAGTCACATACTTTTGGGCTTAAAATTCCCAGACTTTTCAGCCTTTCCAGTAGGAGAGGCATGCCAACCCGTTCATCATGTTGACTGCCTCCTTCTGTACTTCTCCCCCCTTTGCAATATCCCTTTCCAGACACAGTGACCAGAACTCTACCCATAAGTTTAAATAGTGGCTGCCCTTATGAATTGCCTCTTCATATTTTAACACATGCGATCGTTAAACTCACCCCATCCTTGTTGATTGTTACAAAACCTCCCTCTTAACCTGTCTTGTAGCAGACAATAGACATCTTTCCCAACATACTACGAGCCAGTTGCACCGGCAAAGAACCAAGCTTGTATTTGTACAATGTGACTGAAAGACTCCAGATATTTCTGAAGATTTCACAGTGTGCCGTAACTTAATTAACAATCCTCCTGGGAAAAGAGTTTGTGTTGGAGTCGTGAACCTGGAGCCATAAGAAGCAGCAGGAAGCAGACTTGCTGGTCCCACAAATGGTCGATCAAGTTCTGCTTTTGTTCTTTTCCTCGAGCACAATATTTTTCTTCTTCCACACCCTCCAATTTCAGTTTACGTTAGCCCTGTAATTAATATTTATTAAAGGTCTCTGGAACTGCAAAATAAACCTTTCTCAAGGCTGTGACACACATAACAAATAAAATAGATCCAACTCATGCCGTGACTCGTACTTAGATGTAAATTTAACTGACTTCAATGGGATAGGGCTTTACTTCCAACTTACGTTTAGGGTTGAAATGGCACCGAGCAAAACCAACAAAGAAAATGACAGTGGAGAACACCTTGAAGTTTTAAATTTTGGGTTAGAATTGCCTCTTCATATTTTAACACATGCTGCCGTTGGACTTGCCCCATCCTTGTCAGTTGTTTAAAAGCCTAATTGAATCGAACATTGAACAAAATGGATGAATGATTATTCGGTCACTGGAAAAGGCCTGAGAAACACAAGGCTTTCCTACCGACTATCATAAACCATGCTAATTATCCAAATCCACATTTAAAGAATCTGTAGTGATCAAAATTTATCCGTGTGCTTAGGGACCCAGAAGGCTGGATCTGAATAAAATTTTCCAGTCAAGGGAGGCCCTTCTAACCATACAACAGAATTTTCCTGCATCCCCTTTTCCCACTGCAGCACACTGATCTCCCCAAAATGTTGATCCTGGATTTGGGAACCTTCAGAGGTCTGCATCAGGAAAATGGAATTGGTGGAGAGCGCATACTTTCCCCTCCAAGAGATAAAATTTTAGTTTGGATCCAACCCCTACACTGGTGGCAATCACCTTGTTTTAAACCGTCCTGAGCCTCAGGGAAGGGTGGTATATAAATGTAATAAATAAATGAACATGTGTAGTAGTAGTAGTAGTAGTAGTAGTAGTAGTAATAATAATAATAATAATAATAAATAAATAAATAAATAATGTGTGTGTGAAATGTATTCAGGTTTACTTACCTGGCAGGGTTCTGGACTCTGTAGACCAGGGGTAGTCAAACTGCGGCCCTTTAGATGTCCATGGACTACAATTCCCATGAGCCCTTGCCCGTGTTCGCGGGCAGGGGCTCATGAGAATTGTAGTCCATGGACATCTGGAGGGCCACAGTTTGACTACCCCTGCTGTAGACAGTAAAAAGTACCTAGTTCTTGCCCAGGGGGTTCATCTAGTTGCCAAAAAGCTTTTGAACACTGCCCTGGATAATTCAGGCTAGCCTGACCTTGCCAGATCTTGGCCATTAAGCAGGGTTGGCCCTGGCCAGTATTTGGCTGGGAGGCCACCAAGGAATACCAGGTGGCTACGCTGGGGGGCTTTCCGCACTCCTTCAAAATTGCACAATGGTTGCCAATTGAAAACGCTACTGATTTGCCGTTATGCACAACGTCGTCAACAATCTGCCACACACCTGAAACCGATCCGCAAAAAGCGCTTCGTTGTAGCGCTTTCAGGGAAATCCCCAAAAGTGGATTCACCTTCCGGAAAGCACTACACTCCTGCAACCAATCTGCAACACTAGCGGGAAAGTTCTGTGTGTTACCATTGTTGCGGTTTCTGCAAAGTCCCTCCCCCTGGGTCTCTCCTCTGATCTTCCGGTGAAGCGATCGCCATTTTTTTTTCTCCGAGCGAGCGGAGATCAACGCACCGGCGAGCCTCCGTTTAGAGGCTTCCCCAGCTTCAGTCCCTCCCCAGAGCTGTTTAGTCACTAGGCACAAACAACAGTGAAGCCCGTTTGCTGATGTATTTTCCCGTTATTTTTCACACTGTTTTCGGCCGAAAATCGCGCCCGTGAGGGGGGGGGAGATTTTTTTTTCACTCGGGGGGAGCGTGGCAACGATGAAACGGCAGCTCAAACACACCTGCCAGCTGGATAGGTCTCTCCGTTGCAACGAATCAACACATATTTGTTGCAACGGGTGTTTTTTTTTTTTAAACCTTTCTTAAAGGGAAAGGGGCTGTTTGGGAGCATGCCAATGGCCGCCCATTCACTGTTTGACGGCCAGGGGCGGGACGAGCTTGGCAATAGTGCTTCTTTTCTAGCGATTTTTGCCGAGACCGGAAGCCTATGGGAAACGATAGAAACGCAACTGGATTCCACTACAAAGGCAGGTATGCATAACGATGAATTCCACTATTTAAAATGGCGATTTTTCGTTCAGCAAACAATTTGCTACAAGGATCCCGGTGCGGAAAGCCCCAGTGAAAGCCAGTGGCAAACTACATCTTGCCTTGAAAACCTCCAGGGTCACCATAAGACAGTTGCTACTTGACAGCAAATAAAGAAATAAATGCTTTTGAAAAGATGGAACTATATCAAAGCACTTAAAGCTATTCAAGCAACTGTATGGCTCCCCAGTGACATACTTTATTGCCTCATTAATTTATCAGTAACAGAGAGTCAAGAAATGCCTTCCTGTTAATTCCGTCCTGCACTACATAAAACTTTTAGCATTTGTCAGGTTCTTTCCTAGCACAGGGTTGGGGGGGTGGGCGGGAGGGGCAGCAGTTTGAAACTTAATTCCAACTAGCATTGACATTCGGCACAGACATGCACGTGTGCGTTTCGTTATGCAAATCAGCCTGGAGGAAGATTGATACATTTACATAATGTGAGGCCTGGTAAACCAAGACATAAAAGAGGAAGCATCCACATTTATTGCACTGTTCTAGACACTCATTAGCATAGCGTTGCTATCCATGAGTTTTTGTCTGCCAAGGAAGCTCATTTTAAGGTGACATGGGCGTGAATTGCAGGCAGGGCAAGACAAAAATAACGATGGGATGACAGCTCATCTGGGCCTGGTATGCAAATCTGATGTTTACAGAAGAGTTTAGTGGCATCCTTTGGTGTATAATTAGTGGTATTTTTGTCCCTTGGTTCTAGCACATGAACTGGAACATCTTGGTGTCTTTATTCATTAGCATTATCAGGGTGGAAGATTGAAATCCGACTTTGGAGCCATGCCTAGAGGCAACAAGCACCTGCTCTTTCTAGCCTTGGATCCACACTAGGCCTCTTCGAAGTCTGTTCCATTTAGGTCTGAAGTTGTCCTTAATCAAATACGACTCACATTAAAAAGGTATTTTAATCAGTACTGAAAACAGAAATGGGGGAAAAGAGATGTCAACTAATTGGTTGGTTTGGCCAAAACTATGTTCTAATTAACTTAACAGTTTATCAGGGATGCCTTCTCACTGTTATGCCCACAACATAGCCTCATCTAGGGTCTATCTAGTCCAGCATCCTATTTCACACAGTGGCCAACCGTGGAAGAGCAACAGAGGACATATAGAGGCCAAGCCTTCACCTTGACATTTCCTCCTAGAACAAACTGGACTCTTGGCTTTTTTACATATTATGCTTATTTAGGATGAGAGTGAGCACGTGTGTGTGAATCTCTTCCATCTTCTCTAATACTGCTGTCCTGGAGAGGCTCTTATGTCCATAACCAGGATGCAATGTAGTGGGTCATATAGTTAACATGCTTATAGTTGGTCTCCATGAAGACATGCAGGTTGATTACAGACATGAACAGCCTTATGATATTCATGTTTATTCACAACTAAACTCCACCGAATTCAATAAAGAAAAAGAAGAAAAGCTGATTGGAGGGGGGGGGGATATTTATTTTTTATTTTATTTATTATTCAATTTCTATAACTGCTCCTCTCAGGATAGCTGTCTCAGAGTGGTTTACAACAATTCAATAAGACAATACACTTCGGTAATAACAATGAAACAATTCTAAACATTTCAAAAGTTTAAGTACTTTAACATTATATTCACTGTAGCTGCCAAACATAGCAATCAGTCAATCTGCTCATTAGTCAGTCCAGGATGGGAGAAGAGTACAGAGGAGTACAGAGGAGGGTCCATAGTAATGATATCTAATAGATATGATATGGAAAAACCCTGGATGAGGACTAACACTCTTTCCCTCCCCTGTAGTCTGGTGTAAGTGGTTTATGCCACTCCAAGTAAGGCACATGGATTGCCTCCTCCCATGCCAGGACTGGCAACATCACTGGGCTTGGATCCATCTGGTGGTGGCAAGGATCCTGTACATTATGCCCCATGTGCTACCAGTGGCGGGCACCGAGTTAGCTCCTGCCCCTAGGGTGGTTTGGTGCACTCCTTGTTGTGCTCCCCCAAGCAGTTGCTTGTGTGGCTTGGCTAGAGAACCAGCTCTGCTACTCTTCTGCTCTAAATGCCCCAGTCTCAAAATGGATTTTTATTTCTCTAAATAGCTCTGGGTCTTAGTGCACAAAACATGTAGGCAGGAATTTTGGACTATGGCATTTAGGAGCTGTGGATCCAATCAGGAAGTTCCTTCTGCAGGCCTACTGAAGAGAGGTGAGAGATTTTGGTTGCATCCTGCCACACCTGAATCCATGAGAACAGTTCCTTTTTACAAAAAAATCAGCAACATCTAGCCTTAGTATATGTTTGTAGCTCAAAGGTTTGTCTTGGACTACGAGATAATTCAAGAAACGTCTCTGTATACACAGATCAAGTGGTGATGCTGGTTCTGTGTCAGTAACTGGGGAAACATCCAGAATGGTGTGCCCTCTATGTAACTTATATCCCAGGATCAGTGCCTTCTATGTAATGTATATCCTAGGATCAGAGCCCTCTATGTAACCTATATTCTAGGATCAAAACACCTTCCGTTTAAGAGAAGAATTAAGCCACTGTGACTCGGCATGTTATGTGAGACTGTGGTGCTTATTGACTTGCAGGCGGGCATATGGCTCGAATAATGACGCTTAAACATGAATTGGCAAACAGGCCACAGCTTTATTTTTTGAACAGGGTGTTGGCAACACAAGCAAGGGGAGAGGGAGCCCATCGCCATAATCAGACCGTTTTGGCCTACATATCAAACCAAACTCAAGTGACACCTTGGTGATCCGGTCCCAGACCCATGCTGAGCCACCGGTCCCCTTGTCGCTGAATTCAACCTTTTCGTGGACCTGGATGCCCAAAGAGGCGTGTACCTCCATTGGCCTTACCAAGTGCACTTGTTCCTGTGAGTGTCTTATCTGGGCCTTCCCAGCCGGGTTGGCCTTACTCCATTCTGATGGGCCTTGCTCTCCCCCCGCTGTGACAAGAAGAAATAAAACGCAATATATGAAATATTGATAAACATATTACAAAGATCTCAACTACGTTATGAACAAATCCTCCCCACTTTCAGGGCGGGTTGGGTGGGTAAGCCTCTTCAGCGGCTGTCAGCAAAGAGGCCGCCAAGGAGCATGCGGCGCCTTTTAAGGACGCTGCGTGCTCCCCCTCCCCCCTCTGACGCAGTGCACTAGCGCTGCGTCTGCCCCGCCTGGCCCGCTTCGCTCCTGGCGTCCTTCTCCTCGCTGCCTCCTGCCGCGGTGTCAGTGGCAGCCCCCGGTAAGTTGCGCGCCACTTTATGTCTTTATAATAGACTTAGATAGATGAAAAGTACAGGATATGGTCTTCAGGTGTGGAAATGGTACCAAACAGGGATGAGGTGGTTAATATTTTGGTAGGCATGGGATGCAGCTGGATTTGGATAGAATGGAGAGTTGGGTCCAGGCAAATCAAATGAAGTTTAATAGGGACAAGTGTAAAGTGCTGCAGCAGGGGGATAACAATCCATTGATGGCTGAAACCTGGGGAAAAGAGCTGTGGGTTCTAGTGAAAAATAACCTTATTATGAGGCATCAGTGTGAGGTAATGATAGAAAAAGGCTAATGTGATTCTTAAAATGCTAATCCAAAAAGGCTACATTAGCAGAAAGGTACTGTCTAGGTCACGCAAAGTATTAGTGGCGGAGAGTGGTAAGCGGCAGAAATGCTGTCTGAATCTGTATGTCCATGAGGCTGGGAGTTCGATCCCAGCAGCCGGCTCAAGGTCGACTCAGCCTTCCATCCTTCCGAGGTCGGTAAAATGAGTACCCAGCTTGCTGGGGGGTAAATGGTAATGACTGGGGAAGGCACTGGCAAACCACCCTGTATTGAGTCTGTCATGAAAACGCTGGAGGGCATCACCCCAAGGGTCGGACATGACACGGTGCTTGCACAGGGGATACCTTTACCTTTACCTTACACCCCTGTACACTGCTCTGATTAGACCTCAAAGGGAGTGTTGCATTCAGTTTTGAGCAAAATAGTCAAGGAAGGGTTTTGACAAGCTGGAACAAGTCTAGCACAGGGCAAAGAAGCTAGTGTGGGATTTGGGGACCGTGTCTTACGAGGAAGGGGCAGGTGTGTTCAACACGGAAGCAGTCTTCCTGATGACGTGGTGTATTCTTCATCGCTGAAGGGTTTTAAACATCAACTGGATACTTATTTGTTAGGGAATATTATAGTTGTAGTTCCTGCAAGGCAGAAGATATGGATTAGTGGTCCCTTCCAACTCAGAGGCTTTTAAAAAATTACATTATGCAGAAATTAAGGCATGTTTTTTTTGAAAAAAATTGCTACAATGGCAATGATTTGTGTCTCCTTTTAAACTACAGGATTTTTAAAAAAGGGTTTCCAGTAAGCTGGAAAAAAATGTCTTGCCTCTTTAACACAAGCTTAGTGTGAGGAAATGGGCCTTTAATTTTTTTTTTTTAATGGCACACAGGTAAATAACAGTCACTTGATAAATAAACATCCCATTCAGCTGCTGTGAAAGACATTTTCTTCCAAGTGGTCACAAACCCAGGGGGTATTCTGATCCCAGAATTTTCTTTGCAGATTTACAAAGGACTGAAGCACACCTTCTGTTAGGTATTACTAATCCACTTACGTAATTTTGTTTCCGTCACATTCCATATATCATTTCCTTTTTACACCCTGAAAAGCACTGGATGTTTTGAAAGGTTGATTAATTCTTAGGAGATGCTATCTCAGCTAGTTATTTCTTTTTAAAACTAAAATTTTAAGTGCAGTCCTAGCAGAAGCAGTTGCAGGTGATTTGCAGTAAATACTAAAAAAAAACACACTCAAAAGGAGGTCCGTTAGGTCGTTCTCAAACTTTAAGTGTGGGATTCAGGATGGCAACCTTATACTCCTTTGACTATAAAGAATATTTCTCATTGCTCTCTGTGACCGTTTCCACACCAGAGGCTTTGCGCCAGTCTGCAAGCTGGAGTTTGAGCCGGGGCAGATTGTCCCGCCTCTTCCTGCTCCCACAAGGGGGGCATTTGGCCTGGTGCACCTCGTCCACCCCAGAATTGTGCTCCCACATGAGAGACAGAGCAATGAAGTTCCCAGTGCAGAAACGGTCTGTGAGATTTATGGTGAACTTCATTTTATGCTGTTCCCTGATTCCTGAACCACCTTCTTCCTCTGTAGCTCTTCCTCTGCCTTGCTTTCCGTTTTTAGACATTCCTGTATTTTCATCTTGGAGTAAAGGATCCACTCATTTTAAAATGTCCCACTTGCTATATCCTTAACTTTTGAAGACACCCCAAGACCATATAAAATGCTAGCCTGTGGCCACATGGTGTCCATGTGTTACAAAACTCTTTCCGCCTTAGATGGGAGTTGAGGTTGGCTCACTCCCCTGCTGTGATTAGATGACCTGTGTGTGATTTTTTTTTTGTTTAGCAGGGACCATGCAATATGTTCATCCATTTTCACCCACAGGCTGAGAAGGCAGAATCAAATGCTGGTATGAAAATTAACTTACCATGGTGTACATATAGCAGTCCCCTGCAGGACCCTGTGAAGTAGTGAGAAGAATTTTTCCCGCCTTTCATACCTGATGGGACATCTTGTAAATGTGGAGAGGCAATGATAACATTCTCATCACAATTTCTCAGGATGATATAACCAACCAGTGAGGAGAATGACATGAGCACAGAGGCAAGTTACCACATGATAAATGGCCGTATGTGTCTACTCAAAAGAAATGAAAGTTAATGAATTCATTTTTCGCCATTTGAAATAGAAAAAGGCATGGGAGTTGTAGCATTGGTCTCCAGATTTCATAAATATGACACCTAATCCAGATAAAATTTTTAGCTATCCATATTATCCAGTGCTCTAAAATGTGGTGTACTTCCAGAAATATGATTAATAGCTAACAGGCTTCAGTGAGCAAATAATCAGACCAATGTCCAATGAGAAGGAGCATAAACACAGTCCTTGGCTCTTAGAATTAGGACACACTCACTGAGGCAGCCCAGTCTCAAGTGAAATACATATGGATGAAAGATAATAGTCCTTTAAATGGAACGTGTGCTGGTAGAGATTTGCTTTGTCCACATCGTTTTGTAAATGGTAATGTGAAAGTGAGCCAGGGATAGAATGTGGCCAATGCAAATGGAAGAGAATAAATCTAATGTTTCATGGAAATAAATGTTGCAGCATGCTTGATTTATACATGGCTATGGCTCTGTTTCAGGCACTTTTGGATGATGTGGCCAGCTATTCAAAGGAATTTTAGCTTCTCCCTACCCATGACATGCACAAGGGTAACCATATTCTTCATCAGCTGTCATCAGCTCTGTCAGTTGGGTAATGCTTGTGGCTAGACATAGGCCTAAACTCCATGCTTATTGCTGAAGCAAACATTTTGGGAGAAATATTTCCATTCTTATGTGGTCTATTGAATCATCAGGATTTTCATTCCAATAGTCAGCTGTCATCTTGGAATCAAATACTTCACTTACTTTCTGTAACACAGGCTTTGTTGTTGTTGTTGTTGCTGCTGCTTCCAAGAGTATCAACAAAATACTCAGTGGGCTCTCTCTACATGCATGTAACACAATATGGCAGGGAACATCTGTTTCCTAGACCTCTAGGAATACAGGCATGATGCCTTTCTCTCACTTGAAGTCCTCTCAAGACTATGCTTTTTGGATAGGGTGAATGGGCCTGCTGGACATTACAGCTCTCATCATCTTCTTCCTCTCTCCCCCTCTCCCCCCCCCCTCTCTTTGAGGCAGCTGCTCAGTTACCCTCAACATTGTAATCCCCTTCTGAAAATGCCTGTTTTTCCCTTCTGGGGCAGGACAGCCTCCTGTCTGTCACAGACATCATGAGAATAACTATGCATATGTGGAAATCATCGGGATAGGGAAGGATGGTTACCTCTTTGTAGAACTGACAGTGAGAGAGAGAGAGAGAGAGAGAGAGATCCATTTCAGGTCTGGCTTGGAAAAAGAGCAGATGGATGGAAGGGTAGCTCAGCTTGGTAATGTGGCAGGCCAGCTGACAGGGATCAGAATTTGTGGGTACAACTCTCCAGAGAGGGAGTTATTTTATTATGTTTTATTTCAGTTTATTTATCTTGGTTTTAACTCCCCCCTCTGTTGTAGGAAGTGGGATGAGAAGTCAAGGTTTTAATAAGTGAGAAGGCATGGCAAATCAAGAGTGGAACCTTGTTTTTCTTTCATTTTCCATCTTTTCTTCTCCTGTGTTTTCCACGGTGTATTCTGGACTGTAGCTGCCTTTTGGGTTTGTGTAGGTTCTGATGATTCCTGACGGTTCAGAATGGTCAGCCTATTGTTACAATCAGTGCACACTTACATTTTTTAAAATGTTCCTTTCTGTCTGTTCACATTCACACTGAGGACTGATTTTCGGGGGGGGGGGGGGTATCCAGGTTTGTTTGTTTGTTTTTTTGCACGTATGAGGAAGTGCTGCAGAGTTTCAGCATTCTCAAGAGGGCTGTGCAATCCCTGTTAAAGTACATTCCTCACCCAACTTACAACAAGGTTATTCCTGTTGTACATCTCACATCCTTTATTGGTTGTCTCTTTGTTTGCATTTGAGAAATCTTCTATTCCCCCCCCCCCATTTTTTAAAATTCCTTTACCTGATTTGTATCAGGTATACAGTTCCAGTGGTGTACCTAGCATATTTGACACCCAGAGTGGAACCTCCTCTATACAACAAAACTGTCCAGGTCAGGGCTCAAGTGGGCTTACTTACTTTTCCTCCCCCCCCCCCGAATGTATAGGAAAAAATAGTTTAGGAGAGAAAGGGGGGGATGTGGAAAGATTGTGATAGCAGTGGGAAGGTAATGAAGTTGTTTGGACAGAAGGAAAAAAACAGAAACCACGAATGAAAATGGAACATTAAGGGAATCTGGCAAACACGTGGACCATGGTGGTTGTAGCTTTCAACCTCTAGCCTTTAACTTTATTTGGAAGAGGCTGACCTTGATAGGCATGAGATGCTGAGCTGAGACAGTTTAGGCAGGGGTAATTGCCTCTTGTTCATTTTATCTCCATCCTCTTTAGGCAGGGATAATTGCTCTGTGTTTTTGAATTGTTTTCTAATTAGGTATATCACCTGGCTCAGCTTGTGGGTTCTGAGTCCCTATGCAGGAGAAGGCGAGTCTTAATTATTATTGGCACTCATTTAGTGGAATTAATGTTATTCTGTAGTGACAACAAACATTGATATAACTGTCTTTAATAGCTACTATAAAGCTATAAATAATACTATAAAATATACTTATGTGCAGGAAAAAAGATTATGTATTTGATCCTACATTATCAGCAAATAATCTGTTAGACGCATTTCTGGAAATTGGTGTCAAAACCAAAAATCAGTGCCCTGTTGCCAGAAGGAAATGAGCCACAAGATAATTTTACTTCTCCATCCTAAAATTCTAGTTGTATCTCAGGCGCTTCATTTTCTCCAGAGAAGAAAACGCTTGCTGTCATAGAAAGATGTCCTAACTATCCAACCTGGATAACCCAGGCAAACGTGATCCCTTCAGATCTCAGAAGCTAAGCAAGGTTGGCCCTGACTAGCATGTGGAAGGGTGACCTCCAAGGAATTCCAGAACTGTGATATGGTGGCAGACAATCTTAGGATCTCCTGGCTATATTAGACACATGACATGTGATAAACAAACAAATAAATACCCTAAAAACCTGATACCTCATCTTAAACCTTCTTAATTGCAGATGACTTTGTTTTGTTTTTTTAATGTGTACTTTCTCAAGCTGGTAATGTTAATATTAATGATGATGATTTTTGTTTTAGTTAAAGGCCCACAAGAGATAAACTCCAATGCGCACAGGGGACTTAATCTTTTATAAAGAAATATTTCTAAATCTTGAGATTCTGAAACCAAATCAAATTTCAGTGAGCATCAGTTTATACCATGGAAGGGTAATTGATTAGAGATGAAAGTGGTTCATTACTTGCTTGATTTTTTATCAAGAGATTCTGATTTGAGGTTTTGAAAGGCTTCTGGCCCCCTTAGAGAGAATTATCTTTCATTACTTTTTTTTATCATTCTCATGTCCCTACTCTGATATGGGAAAGGCCATGCTGGTTCCAACTTCAAGGGGTTTTCCCCGAAACATGTTTTTGCCCACCTGATGAGATCCCTTTAATTCCATCTAAAACTAAAATGGGGCAACATACCAGCAGCAGGGCCTTTCAGAGGAGCCAGCACCTCTTCCATCTGGCAAGCAGTAGGAAGAGGAGGCCATTGAAGGCCCACAACTGGCCTCATTGGGAGAGTGCTATCTCCCTATTGGTGGCACACCTCAAGATGAGCCATGTATGTATGTATGTATGTATGTATGTATGTATGTATGTATGTATGTATGTATGTACGTACATACGTACCGCCCTCCCGGAGGGCTCAGGGCGGTTTACAGAAAACAGGGAAGGATACAAGTAACACATGGTAACAGCCAACAGTAACAGCAATAATATTATAACAATAATAACTTAACAAGATCATAACAATAACACCATAAAATAGAAATTGTGAGAGCCTCAGCTCAACTCTTACGGGACCCTGTGGGCAACCGATTAGTGTTGGTCATAGGGGAGGGGAGCTTGAGGGCCAACTGGAAGCAGTGGTTTGGTCGACCTCAACCAAATGCCTGGCAGAGGAGCTCCCTTTGCAGGCCCTGTGGAACTGTTTAGGTTCTGTCAGGGCCCGGATCTCCTCCGGGAGCTCGTTCCACCAGGTGGGGGCCAGAATGGAGAAAGCTCTTGGCCTGGTTGAGGTCAAGCGGGCTTCCTTGGGGCCAGGAGGTTGGATGTAGTAGAGTGCAAGACTCTCTGAGGAGTGTAGGTGGAAAGGCAGTCCCTCAGGTATACTGGGTCCAGACCGTGTATGGCCTTAAAGGTGATAACCAACACCTTAAGCCTGATCTGGAATTAGGTTGTGAGTGAGTAGTCTGCATGTAACTTGAACTTTATTAGGGTTAAAGACTACAATTTTTTTCAGATTTGTGTTCTGAAAAATAATTCACTCTTTCAAATATTTAGTGTTTACTCATTGAGTCTCTAGGAACCCAAAGATAATAAGATTTATCTTGAATGAATTGAAGACCTCCTAAGGTACTAGCTATGATGAAATCATTCCTGTCTCAAACAAATGTCAGCTTTGTTTTGGCCATATTAAATGCTATCTTACCTCTCCTAAAACCACTTTATTTGAAGCCTTTCTTTGAAAGGAATCCTTGGATAGAAACTTCAGATTGTATCAAGTATTCCTCATGGTTTGATAAGGAATTCAGACTGGTTAAGCAGGAACTATGACAGAAGCACAGAGGGGGAATATTATTTTGACTCATAAGGAATACTATAATATAGAAAACTGGAGAATCACAAAATGCATGGATCCAATAGCAGCTGCCAGTTCTAATGACAGCTCAGCATTCTGGTCTATTATAAATCAGGGCCTTAAAACTCAGAATTATGTTCCATCTTGCATTTTCCCAAAGGTTTGGGAAGCATATTTTATGAGCTTGTTTTCCACTAATAGGATTTTTTTGTCATTAGACCGTTGGTTATAAATGATTGTTTACCAAACTGGCCAGCTGTTTCTGTCTTGGAAATTGAGGATTTAATAGTTGGTCTTCACTCAGGGAAAGCCCCTAGTACTGATCTTATTCCAGATAAAATGCTTTAGATTACTCTGTGTTGGTGGGCAGAAATTATTACTCCCTTGTTTACTTGGATAAACTAGACACTGGTTTTTCCCAAATCATGGAAGCACACAATAACTATGTCAATTTTTTAAATGTTTCCTGCGTCATTCAGCCTTGAACATGGTGTCAGACAAGGTTGCCTGCTGTCTCCATATCTATTTAACTTATATTTAAATGATCTGTGAAGTCATTTTGATCAATCCTGTCATCGTCCTTGTCTAGCACACCATAGTATTCCAACTCTACTGTAGTCAGATGAGGCAGACCTGTTAACCTGAACTCATACTGGCTTATAGAGATATTTAAAGCTATTTCTGACTATTGTTGCAAAGCTGGGGTTGACAGTAAAGTACCAAAAGTCCAAGGCAGCGATTTTTACAAAGAAAAAGAATCCTAAAACATACCACTGGCCCTTAAAGAGGATGAATTAGAACAAGTTAAAGGAGTTTCTTATCTTGGAATCTTATTTGCACCTAAAGTAAACTGGGCTCTGCATCAAAAGCCTGTGAGAAACAATATCAAACCCTTTATTGGAGGTACTTGGGGTTTCTTTCAAACAAGAGGAAGGGGTTATGTATAAGGGGCCATTAAAATTTTTAATCTAAAATTAATTCTTATTATTTTATATGAGGTGACAATAAGAATAAAGGTAGTCACGGAAACTATTCTCACTTCTTTACTTCCGTAAGAAACTTCTAAATATACTGCACAGGGTTGCTGGCGTGGCCTGGAGTACTCAATCTGATCATCATCATCAGTTACATTTATGCCTTCCTCCTAAGACTCAAAGCAGGTTACATAAAAATATATATAATTCCATAACATCCCATAAAAACCTCCTAAACCAGTATTAACTCCCAAAGTATGAAGATGGCAAGGTCCCTCCTTCCTCCCACAGTTATTTAACAAGGGGTGCGCTACAGGTTGTATAGTGCAGCCTGAGCAGGGCCCATGGCTTTTACTGACTAGGGCTCAACCATAGATCTGGCGGAAGAGGTCTATTTTTCAGGCCTTGAGGAACATAACCAGCTCTGTCAGAACTCATTCCACCATGTCGGAGCAAGGACAGAATAGGTCCTGGCCTTGGTTGATGCCAGGTGTATCTCTCTGGGGCCAGGGATCACTGACAGATTAGTACCTGAAGAGTGAAGGGCCCTTTGGGGGGCATAAGCAGACAAGAAGTCCCTAAGATAAGCTGGGCCCAAGCAGCAAATGGCCTTAAAGTTCAGAACCAAAATCTTGAACTTGATTGGGCCCAAAACTGGTAACCAGTGCAGCTGCCTCAGCACTGGCTGGATATGGGTCCTCCAAGATGAACCAGAGAGAACCCTGGCAGCTACTTTTGGCATAAACTGGATTTTTTGGGTCGACAAGGGCAGGCCAGTGTAGCGAGTTACAGAAATCCAGTCTAGAAGTGACCATCGCATAGATCACTGTGGCTAGACAGTCTGGGGACAAGTAGGATCAGCCATCACTGAAGGCTAGGGCATGGGACTGGCGTTTAATCTGAGTTTAAAGTTATTTTTATGCCTCATTGGCTATCTGGCCTTACTGTAGGAGGATTATTTAAAATTATAATGTCTTAGGATCATGGACAATTAAATGTTGGCTATTAGTTTTACCATTGAATCTATCAAGGATTTGGAACTCAGTGAATCAGCAATTACAATGAAACATGGAATAGGCTGATTGATTACAGTAGTTCTGTTCTTTGCGTTCAACAAATTTGTTCCTTTACTCTTGCTAGAATGAATATCCAGTCAACATTGGTTGTGAAGGACTGCTCTGTGCATCTTCTTTACTCTGATGGAATTTTCTCTTACTCTCTTGGCAAAGCTCTTTTATTATTTTTACTAGGGGCACTAGCATGGGCGCTGGTGGGGCTGGGGGGCTCGCAGGGTGCCTTGCGGGCCCCCCGCTGTGGTGTCCCTGCTGGCCCCTCTCCTCAACCCCCCAGGTTTGGCGGCTTCGGCGTGGCGACAGGAGCAGGCCCGGTGCGTCTCTGACGCGGCGGGCCTGCTCTTCTGGGCGCGTTGAGGCCTTCCCGCTACCCCCCGCCCAAGGTCCTGGGCTCACTGCCGGGAAAGGAGTAGGGCTGCGGCATCTTCTTTCCCAGCGGCGAAGCCTCTTCCCCCAGCCCACTCACCTCGGAGTCCAGGATGGGCCAACTAAATTAACTTAAAATATCTCAGCCAGGTTGCTCCTTTGTTTACCTGAAGACCTGCTTTGCTTGCTGGTTTTTTGAAACCAACTTGTAAATAAATAAATCTTACACTAATGGGACTCTGACCCTTGTTTCCACATCATCCCACGGAAAAATAGTTGACATATCTTAGAATGGGTGACTTCCAACAAAGGATATGTAATATATATGTTTTGCAGCACACAAGAAGACTCCAAAATAATTACATTATGGGGGACCTCTATCTGGTTGGATTCAGTTTAACACAAAAGCTGTGATTGATTTAAGCAGGCTTCACTGCCATCTTCCTCTCAAAGCCCATTGCTGATAAAGTCTTGCTCTGGAGAAAAGGCAGCCCTGTTCAGGGCCAATCAGGCTCCTCCGTTATTGGCCAATCAGAGCTCTTGGTGGGCTACCTGAAATGTATATTAGTTGTGTGTGTGCCTGGAGTTTGGTATTGGAGTTGAATTTGTTTGAATAAAGAACTGTTGTTTTCAAGAACTTGGAGTCTGTATTGCCAAACTCACAGAATTATTAGGCACCCTCAAAGATTTTCACTCCGATGAGTGACACTCACTTAGTACAGCAGGTTAAGAGAGGTGGTCCTGCAGGTATGTGAGTCTAAGGCCATAAGGGGCTTTGTAAGTGATGCCCAGTTTCTTGAATCAAATCCAGTAAGTGATCAGTAACCAAAAGAGTGACTGCAGAATTGACTTGATGTGCATATTCTGTCTAGCTTCCGGTAACAGCAGAGCTGCAGTGTTCTTTTTTTTTTTTTGTAATTTTGTAATTTATTATTATTATAAAGCATTTACAGAGAAATTGAGAAGAAAAAGCGACCAGCTGATATGGTTTGCCATCTCTTTTAAGATACATATTCAGTTCCCATCACATATTATTCCTAATCTAGAAGTTTTTACCATTTTTCTTAGCCAAGTGATTGTTAATACATATGAGAGTATGATCTGTTATAAGAATACATTCTGTTATTATCTTAAATGATATTAGGTCAGTCTCCTTCATAAATTGGCCCTGACCCAAGAGTTACTACTGCCTTCTTGTTAATGCCTATGAAGTATGGTTTGTCATCCTCTTTTAGCATACATATTGACATACATATTCAATTCCCATCGCATATTAATCCTGATCTAGGAGTTATTACCATCTTTCTTAGCAAAGTAGTTGTTGATACATATGAGAGTATAATCTATTATAAGGATATATTCTATTATTGTCTTAGATGATATAAAGTCAGTTCCCTTCATATATTGGTCCTGTCCTAAAAGTTACTGCTGCTGTCTTTCCCACAGGAAGCCAGAAGAATACTCCATTGTTCAACTCATCCTTCAGGTGGTCGCAGAAAATGAAATTGTGTTTTTTTCCATAGTAGAGTGTTTCTGATTGTCCTTCTGTCAGGACCAGAGAAATCTCTTACTTGATTCTTGCTGCCAGTCGCCATTGAGTTGGCTCTGAATACTTTATCAATCTGGATCTCTTCCTCTGGTCGCACAGGAATATCTCCTGATAGCTTCCTGGTTGCTGTCGCTTTTGAATAGACTCTTTTTATTTTGCTGATCCAAATCATTTCCTGCTCTGAATAGACTTCCAGGTTTTCGGTGCTTTCCTTCCTTGAATCTGTTTTCCCAGGTTCTTCAAAGGTACTTTGGGTTTTTACATCTCTGGCTCTCTCCCTCTCCTGTTGATTAACTTCCAAACATTGAGTTTTCGTTTGATTTATTATTGGCAAAGCTGTATCAGCTATATCAGCTGCTCTCTCCGGGCCGTCGGCTCCGTCCAAAAGCTCCCCCTTAATCCCACGGATTTCCTTTTCCAGCTTATTGACTGCTTTCAGTAACTTTGAGTTCCCTTCACATAACAAATGGAAAAGCTGTGCCTTAGTTAATTTCTCCATAGTTCCAGGCAGTCACAAATTAGAAACAGAAAGTCTCGTACGGTCTCGCGGGAGCACGGGCGATCCCAAATTATCAGTTTGTCGATCTCCGTATCAAGTCAGTTACCCCCACTGAACTTTTTTCAACAAAACTTCAAAGTTCTTTCTTTGTTTGGTTAGTGGGTATAATTAGCTGGGAGTCTCTCACTCGGCGAAAGAGGGAATTCACTTGTAAATTGGTTGAGGGGGGGGGGGAAGAGCTTGTGGAAAAAGAAAGGGAAGAGCCAGAAAGCTTTCAATTCTTACTGTTGCAGACTCCAGCTTCTGTCAGCGCTTCTGTCAATCTGGTAAAAGATGGTCTGGGAAGAATGTAGGGTCAGCTGGTCGTTTCAAGCTTGTAAAGTTGTTTGCGACAAGGACACCATCGTGACCTTGAGCACACGCCGCTATTAATCCGGGGAGTTCGGTCCCCCTACCTCCCCACGGATCTGTAGGACCCTCAGGATGCCGTTCCCGGTTCCTGGGGCGACCGGCGAGCAGATTTGCGTATCTGCTCAGGTCAGCCAGGTGCAGAAGCTCCTGACCCTCGGCATGGCTTAAGAGCTGAACAGAAGTCCAGCTTTTTATGGCGCCATCTTCAGTCGACTCCAGAGCTGCAGTGTTCTATACTTATTTGTATTGACCTTATATTGAATTCCCTCTCCGCTGTCCATATTGTCATCAACCTATTGGCAAAACTGATTGGTTATCAGATTTGGAAACATCACTCCATCCATTGCATCATCTTTGCCTGAGTGGGGCCACCAATCAAGTTAGGAGGAACAAGAAGCTAAAGTGCTCTTTTTATAGTAGTGGCTAACAACAACGGAGTGGGTGCAACTACTTGCTGGGACAGGAAACAGGAAGCTGAAGGGTGGGACTTTGGCCTGAACTTAGTTTCCTTACTGAGTGATGAAGAAGTCATGTTTGTTTTAATATCTACAAAATACCCTAGTTTGGAACCCAAATTATACCCAGTTGCTGAAAACAACAATAATGTGGAAGCCTTAGCCACCAGCAGAAACAATGAAGGTGCTAAAGAAGAGAATATTCTTTCAAAAATACTTTTTAGGAAAGATTTCTGTTACATTAAAATTGCTAGTTTGGATTTGTTGATTAGTGGGCTGTGAAGAACAGGTGGCAGTCCAGGTTGCCATGGCAGATAGCAATCCCATTCTCCTATCATGGTTAATCACTTTGTTTTGGAGACTTACATACTACCACCATCCTAAGCAGAGTTACACTCTTCTTTGTCCATTAAAGTGAACACACTTAAACCAGTGTAACTCTGTTTAGGGCTGCAATATATGATGTCTCATCTGGCTCTAAAAATCCTCCTGCTTCTAGACTTTTAAGCTTGAATGTTTGTTTGGAAATGAAACTCTCTGACCGGCTCTTAGTTCATGCTACTGATCAGTAGCTCTTCCTCCATATTCATTTGCCAATCAGGCAGTTTCCTTTTGTGATTTGAAGCTGGCTAAACTGGTGCTATTAGAATGACCTTTTATGTCAGCAATAACAAACATGCTGCTTGAAGGAGACGAAAAGGAAATTAATGGATGTGGCAACATTTGAAGTAGATGCGCATTCTTCAAATTACATCAGTCTTCACTGGGAACTTATGACAGGAACACCAAGATTGTCCTGTCAAGAGTGTTTATCCTTTTCCAGCTGGGATAAATCTATGTCTGAAGTGGGCAAAATTGCTTCAATTTGAAATGTTATTAAGGTTGTGCCATCCGCCATTCAATGGGTTTACTGATTCCGGTTCAATTTTCTTTTTTACTCAGTTTCTTTCGATTTCAGTGCTGTATGATAATGGATATATGCTTTTTATATGGAATTGTAGAACTACCATCTGGAGGGCTTATAGTTCTTAGTGTGCTCTAGAAGAGGAGCCAACATGTCCAAGCCAGATTCCAATTGGCAGCAGAAGAATATTCTTGCTTCCAGCTTTCTCCAGATGTCTTTACCTCCCCTCCCCACATTATTTGCCTGCCACTTCCTCCTGTAGTTTGAGCTATAATTCCAAGGACTACCTTCTTGTTCAACTATTAGGAGCAAGAAAAAAGATCAACCTCTTAATCTGTGCCCACACAAATTTTACAGAGCAAAGATCTGTGTGGCTTGATATACTGGTAAAGAGCAACAGCTTCTAATCTGGAGAGTCAGGTTTGATTCTCCACTCCTCCACATGCAGCCTGTCATGCCCGCTCCAGTGTCCCTGAAGGAGCCAGCAGCAACCTGGTCTTCATGACCACAGGTGGGGGTGACTGAAGGAGGGGTGGAGCTTTCAGAGTAGGCAGAGGGTGACCAGGGGGACTGGGACACAGAGGCAGAGGAGTTACCTGAGCCCAGTGGAGAGCCTTCCCAAGTCTGTCCTTCAGTCCCACTAGAATTGGGGGATGACTCCTCATCCAGTCCCAAGGGATCTCCAGAGCTGCTGTGGCGGTGGTGGCTAGAAGGGTCAGCTCACAGGCACAACGACCAGCTTGAGGCTCGCCGTCAGGCTAGATGGAGGGCAGGGGAAGGTGCTTGACTCAGGGACAGTTGTAACTAGTGTGGACCAGTTCTGGTTGGGCACAGGGAGGCACAGGTATTTAGGGAGGATGGGCTTGTGGGTGCAACAAGTGAGTTATCCATGTATCTGCTGGAAAGTGACATACCTGGTCATATGGGTAACCTCATATGGGGAACTTCTCGGATTTAGACTTTTGCCTTGCTTGTGGATATTTTGTTGGTTTGCCTCTCAGGATTTAATTTTTTGGGCTGCTGGACTGCTTTCTTGGTTCTGGACTTTGTGTTGCCGATTTTGGACTTTTGCTTCACCTACTAGCCTTCTTTGACCCAAGATTTTTGGACTCTTGTTCAGAAGCCTGATTGCCATCCAAGCGGACTTATACTTGCAGACAGCCATGCCCTTAATGTTCTGCCAGCTGGCACTGAGAGGAGAAGAGGCATGCTTCCTTCTGGCTCTCTGAAGCTCCCCCACTCTAGCGGCTGACGAAGTTCTGGTGAAGTGTACTTGAGACTGTTGCTGCAGTAAAGCTTGTTTAAACCACTTTTGACTGGTGCTTGCTTCCGGGGCGAGGGTAATGGGTCAACTCAGTAGCCAGGCATGTAGCAAACAGGTCCTGGAGCATGTGTATTTGGCGGGGCATGACACAGCCAGCTAGTTAACCATGGACTAGTCACTGTGGTGATAGTGCTGCTCTTACAGAGCAGTCCTGTCAGAGCTCTCTCAGCCCCACCTACTTCACAGGGTGTTTGCTGTGGGGCAAGGAAACAAAGGTGATTGTAAGCCCCTTTGAGACTCCTTCAGGTAGTGAAAAGCAGGGTATAAAAACTACTTCTTTCCCACACCGTAAGAAGCTTTCCTTTCTCTCTTTGGTAACCACTATCACCACTTGACCTTTATAAAGAATTGGCTGCTGGGAAGGTATATAGAATTGGCTGCTGGGAAGGTCAGGACTCCCAGCTTCCCTTCCAAGTTCTGAGGCCTTGACTTTGTGTCTCCCACTGTCCAGTGCCTGGTCACTGTGAGGACAGTTACTTCCTTGTGCATGACTGGCTGCTTGCCAACTGCCTGTCTTCTCCCTGGTGCCCTTTTAAAATAGCATGCCCAAGACCATGGAAGTCCATGGCTGCCTCCTTGAGGCCTCAGTTGAGAATGCTGTTTACTCTGATGGGCTCGGCACCAAAGAGATCTTCCTCCTTGATCTCCTGAGTTTTATCTCTTCTTTTTTCTCCATTCACTGACCAGATCAAAGAGACTTTTCCTGGAGATCTCCAATTTCTTCTCTCTAGTATTTCATTGCTCCAAATCTCTGTTCCCTGGCTTGGGGTGGGGTCAGGGAGCTTGACCACGTCATTTTCTAGACCTATTAGCATTTGCATGAAGGTGGGTTGAGGTATATCTGGAAAGCAATTGAACTGACTCCACCCCTTCCTGAATGTTCTCTGTCCAGAGAGGGGGAAAATTAAAAATGCAAAGTGAAAGTTTTGTTTATTTCATTTAATATTTCATATTAATGCATTTTCTCACAGCCCTCATGCTAGTTATGTTAATGTTTATGTTAATGTTATATTCCAACCCGTTATGCAAGACCTTGAGGACTTTCAGGTGGAAAGCTTGTCTAAAAATACAATGAATAAATAAATACATTTAAAAATGTATCTCTTTTAAGAATGATTTAACTCATGTTGATATATGGTTGCTAACCTCCCAGTGGGATTGCAACTGATTTGCAAGCGACAATGTTCAGTTCCCCTGGAGAAAATGGCTGTTTTGTAAGGTGGACTCTATGGCTTTATACCTTGTTGAGACCCCTCCTGTCCCCAAACCCCACCTTTGCCAGGCCCAACTCCAAAATTTCCAGGAATCTCAAAACCTGGAGTTGGCAAGTTTTCTCTGATAGTTTGAAGAATGTGTGGGGTGGGGTTAGGCTTTATTAAAGACACAGGCCTCCCCTCAGTTGTACTCCACCACTTGTGTTTTCTTAGACTGGCCAGGGTCAGGCTGGTGATCTCTGTGGTTACCCAGTGTAATTACTTCAGCTAAGCTTATCAAGTACAGCTACCCAGTCCAGGTCTGTTTAAATGTTGGTTTACCTTTGATTAGTGAGGTGTATCAATAAATCTTCATTTAATCTGCAAACCAAATCATCTTGCTTTGTTTAATGGGCAACCCATTCTGTTGATACTATTGACTGATACAAAGTAATCTGACTTGAACCTCAGTGAGAAAGGCAGGCTATAAATAATGTATTCAATAAATATATAATTGACCTGCCTTGATCCCGAAATGTGCTTTCTGCTCTGGTGCAAGAGGAGAGGCCTGGGTTATATTTAGAGTTGTCTAGTGGTTCCAGACATTTGACCTTCATGTAAGTGTGTATAAAGGGTGAAGCTAAAGTATTCCAAATTATGACTTTGGTGGCACTGTAGAGATCTTAAAGGTAAAGGTAAAGGTATCCCCTGTGCAAGCACCGAGTCATGTCTGACCCTTGGGGTGACGCCCTCTAGTGTTTTCATGGCAGACTCAATACGGGGTGGTTTGCCAGTGCCTTCCCCAGTCATTACCGTTTACCCCCCAGCAAGCTGGGTACTCATTTTACCGACCTCGGAAGGATGGAAGGCTGAGTCAACCTTGAGCCGGCTGCTGGGATTGAATTCCCAGCCTCATGGACAGACAGCTTCAGACAGCATTTCTGCCGCTCTGAGCAACAAGAGAGATCTTAGCAATGCATATAAGTACTACTCTTCCTCCATGAAAGGAGTACAAATTAGGCCTGTGATGTTAACTTGGAGGCACTAAGACATCAGTGGGCCTGCTCACTTTCCAGGATGGTATTAATCGTCCCATCCTAAACGGGTCTACTCAGAATCCTGTTCAGTGAGGTCTATTTCTAGAAAAAGTGGTCTTAGGATCACACTCTCCACACTAAAGTTTAGCAGGCCTTTGCTCAAATTATGTACTTAAGATTCTGGGCCAGGGCACTAATGCTGGAGAACAGACTGCAGAATCAAACATTTGGTAATTTCGAGACTCAGGCATCCGCTTGGAGCTTCATTCAACTTGCAGCATCATTTGCACATCTTGGTCAAATGGTTCTTCTGAAACAATCTGGATGATGTCAGTGGAATTTTGGTGTCAAGTCAGGAATCACGAACCCCTTTTTGTTTTCTGGATTTCAGATTCTCATCCTTCAAAATACAACGATGGCTTGGGCTCGATTCCGTTTCTTTTGAGAGCAAATATTGCTTCCACTGTCATCGTTGATGATGATACAAGAACACAGAATGAATAAAAACTGACGTTTTAAAATTGCTTTGTTTGAAATAGTATTTCATAGGCAATATGTTAACGATAGCCTTTTGCTGCCTGTGAATTCTGCCCCGTTGCCTGCCTTACGTAGCTTTCTCTTATGTAATCCGGCAGTCGGAAAAGATGATGGTTTTTAAACCTCCCGATGAGTTATGAGCAATATTGAAACCTCCATCAGTGAAACTTGAGACTGGACGAGGACATATTGACATAGCAAATACTGCATGTCTAATAAAATTGCTTTTCCATGCACAGATTGCCAAAGCTGAAAATTCTGCTGTGTTGTCTGCTCAGTATAGTAATGGATATCATATGTATAGAAGTAAAATATTTAAGGAACTCTAGCTCATACATCCTTCATCCAATTATCCCAGATGACAAATCTCTCAAAGAGGGTCTGTTATATAGTCCTAAAATAATAGGCTGTGTTCCTCAGAGCCCTTCACTAGATGGCAGATAAAAATGAATAGGCAGGAGTGAGCGGTGCCTTTGTTTTGTCTACTTCTTAGGCCACCCACAGGGCTGCTGCTGAAAATGGTATCCTGTAGCAAGTCCTCCACCTACATGCTCGTTGCCCCTTTTGACATTCCGTAGTCTGACAACAAGTCCTGTTATAGGTATCAAGGGGTAATTTGGGAGGCATTTGAGAGAGGATCTTGTTTGCCACTTTCCCCTCCCTTCCAGGGTCATTTATCTGAATCATAGAATCATAGAGTTGGAAGGGACCTACAGAGTCATCTAGTCCAACCCTCTGCACTATGCAGGACACTCACAACTACCTGTTCACCCACAGTGAACCCAATTTCATGCCCCCCCAACCAAAAATATACAGAATCCAGCCTGGCCTGTAGGAAATTCACCTACCATCCCATAGCGGCAATTAGGATTCCCTGGGAGTGCAAGGAAGAGCCACAAGAGACAAACACTGGCACATCCTTTCCTGCCCTCCCACTCACAATCTGCCTAAGTTCATAAAATCAGCATTACTGTCTGATGACTATCTAGCCTCTGCTTAAAAACTTCCAAAGAAGGAGAATTCACCACCTCCCAAGAAAGCCTGTTCCACTGAGGAACTTCTTCCAGATGTTTAGCTGAAAATTCTTTTGAATTAATTTAAACTAATTGGTTCTGGCCGGGACCCCTTTGGGGTTCGAACAACCATTTCACAGGGGTTGCGGCAGGGCAAGCAGCTTGGCCGGGGGCACCATCCACACAATAGCCTTGTGGGGTAGATCAAGATAGGAGCGTTCATCTGTCTGGAGCAGCAGAAAAGAGCAAGATCGTCATGGTGAGACAAGAGGCAGAACTGAACTGAGAAACCCCAGAAAAAAACCAATTTATATACAATCACGAACAATGGATCTTCACGCCATTGTTCAGATTCAGTTTAATTTCTGTGCAAGAATACTTGCATAATTTTATAGTTGGGGGTCACCACAACATGAGGACCTTTATTAAAGGGTTGCGGCATTAGGAAGATTGAGAACCACTGTTCTATATGATTTGAAGATTTGTCGTCTTCTCTCCAGGCAAAACATATCAAGCTCCCTCAGCCATTTCTCATATGACTTGGTCTCCAAATCCCTCATCATCTTTGTAGCCCTCCTCTGGACAAGCTCCAGTTTTTCTACATCTTTCTTCAGTTGTGGTGCCCAAAACTGAACATAGTAATCCAAGTGAGGTCTAACCAGAGTGGAGTAAACATGGTAACTTGTGTGATCTGGACACTATACTTCTTTTTGTTGTTGTTATGTACGAAGTCGTGTCCGACCCATCGCGACCCCATGGACAATGATCCTCCAGGCCTTCCTGTCCTCTACCATTCCCCGGAGTCCATTTAAGTTTGCACCTACTGCTTCAGTGACTCCATCCAGCCACCTCATTTTCTGTCGTCCCCTTCTTCTTTTGCCCTCGATCGCTCCCAGCATTAGGCTCTTCTCCAGGGAGTCCTTCCTTCTCATGAGGTGGCCAAAGTATTTGAGTTTCATCTTCAGGATCCGGCCTTCTAAGGAGCAGTCAGGGCTGATCTCCTCTAGGACTGACCGGTTTGTTCGCCTTGCAGTCCAAGGGACTCGCAAGAGTCTTCTCCAGCACCAGAGTTCAAAAGCCTCAATTCTTTGACGCTCGGCCTTCCTTATGGTCCAACTTTCGCAGCCATACATTGCAACTGGGAATACCATAGCCTTGACTAAACGCACTTTTGTTGGCAGGGTGATGTCTCTGCTTTTTAGGATGCTGTCTAGATTTGCCATAGCTTTCCTCCCCAGGAGCAAGCGTCTTTTAATTTCTTTGCTGCAGTCCCCATCTGCAGTGATCTTGGAGCCCAGGAAAATAAAATCTGTAACTATCTCCATTTCTTCCCCATCTATTTGCCAGGAATTGAGAGGGCCGGATGCCATGATCTTTGTTTTCTTGATGTTGAGTTTCAAGCCAACTTTTGCACTCTCCTCCTTCACCCGCATCAACAGGCTCTTTAGTTCCTCTTCACTTTCTGCCATTAGAGTGGTATCATCTGCATATCTGAGGTTGTTGATATTTCTCCCTGCAATCTTGATCCCAATTTGTGACTCCTCTAATCCCGCATTTCTCATGATGTGCTCTGCATACAAGTTAAATAGGCAAGGCGACAGTATACAGCCTTGCCGAACTCCTTTCTCAATTTTGAACCAGTCAGTGATTCCATGTTCAGTTCTCACTGTTGCTTCTTGACCTGCATATAAATTTCTCAAGAGACAAATAAGATGCTCTGGTATTCCCATCTCTTTAAGAACTTGCCACAATTTGTTGTGCTCCACACAATCAAAGGCTTTAGCATAGTCAATGAAGCAGAAGTAGACGTTCTTCTGGTACTCCCTAGCTTTCTCCATGATCCAGCGTATGTTGGCAATTTGATCTCTAGTTCCTCTGCCTCTTCGAAATCCTGCCTGTACTTCTGGAAGTTCTCGGTCCACATATTGCTGGAGCCTAGCTTGTAGGATTTTGAGCATAACTTTGCTAGCATGAGAAATTAGTGCAATGGTGCGGTAGTTTGAACATTCTTTGGCATTGCCCTTCTTTGGGATTGGAATGTAAACTGACCTTTTCCAATCCTGTGGCCATTGTTGAGTTTTCCAAATTTGCTGGCATATTGAGTGTAGCACTTTTACTGCATCATCCTTTAAGATTTTGAATAGTTCAACTGGAATGCTGTCACCACCACTAGCTTTATTGTTGCTCAGACTTCCTAAGGCCCATTTGACTTCACATTCCAGGATGTCTGGCTCCAGGTCAGTAACTACCCCATTGTATACTTCTTTTAATACAGCCCAAAATCCCATTCAACATTTTAGCTACTGAGTCACACTGCTGACTCATGTTCAGTGTATGGTCTACTAAGACCCCTAGATCCTTTTCACACATACTACTGCCCTACAAGTCTCACCCATCCTATAGTGATGCATTTGAATTTCCCTACCTAATTGCAGAGCTTTGCATTTTTCACTATTAAAGCTTAGTATAGTGGTTAGGAGCCATCTTGGTGTATTGGTTAGGAGTGCAGACTTCTAATCTGGTAAGCTGGGTTTGATTCCCCGCTCCCCCACATGCAACCAGATGGGCAACCTTGGGCTTGCCACAGCACTGATAAAGCTGTTCTGACCAAGCAGTAATATCAGGGCTCTCTCAGCCTCACCCACCTCACAGGGTATCTGTTGTGGGGAGAGCAAAGGGAAACCACCATCTCCTCCTCCTCCTCAGTCTTCAACCTGTCAAGATCATCCTGTATCCTGATTCTGTCTTCTGGTGTGTTTGCTACCCCTCCCTATCATCTGCAGATTTAATAAGCACCCCCTCTATTTCTTCATCCAAACCATTTATTAGTATGTTGAGTAACACAGGGCCCAGGATAGATCCCTGAGGCACTCCACTCATCACTCATCTCCAAGAAGATGATGAACAATTTATCGCCTTTGGGTGCGATCTGTCAACCGGTCCTCAATCCACCTAACAGTAATATGATCCATACCACATTTTACCAACTTGCTAGTAAGAACATCATGTGGAACCTTATCAAAAGCTTTACTTAAATCAAAGTAAACAATGTCCACAGCATTGCCATGATCTAGCAAGGTAGTAACTTTCTCAAAAAAAATGAGAGGTAAGGTTAGTCTGACATGACTTGTTCCTGAGAAAGCCATGCTGACTCTTAGTAATTACTGCCATCTGCTCTAACTGCTCAAAGACTGACTGTTTGATGATTTGTTCTAAAATTTTGCCAGCTATAGATGTTAAGATGACAGGTCAGTAGTTAACTGGACCCTCCTTTTTCCAGGTTCATGCTCACCTCTAATATAGACTTCTTTGTGTCCCAATCCAATTTCCATTTTACAGGATAGACACAGAGGGTTGCCAACAGGCCTGACTGAAAATGTCCTTTCCTTTAATAGAAATGTAACATGTAGAAATGGGTAATGGAAGATTTTCAGCCCATTAAACTCTCAGTGAAAAGTTATCCCCTCTCTAGGTCAGCTAGGAGTCTGCTCTGTGATTGTGGAATGTCCTTCTGAAAAGTCCTTACTTGTTCATTTGGGATTAATAGATAGTATACTTCATCAATTCAAAATAACTTGAGCAACCTGGGTTTTTAAAAATGTGATCCTAGGTTTAAAAAAATGCATTGTATAAATGTTTAAATGTTTTAACTCTGTTTTATGAATTGTTTTAAGCTGCCCTAAGCCCCTGGGGTAGAGCAACATATAAATTAGGCTATAAATAAATACACAAATAAATAAATACCTATTCTTCCTTTAATTGCAGAAGTATTGCTGAATAACTATGACTATAGTTTTATTACTTTGCTAAGGGTAAGTCCTACTGAATAACATGATACAAAGGCATGTTATTCAGTGGGACTTCTGTTCAGTATAGCTATATCTCAATGCATACAGAACATGGCCTGAGACTAAATGTATTTTTCAAGGCCAGACAAAACACACAATTGCCATGTTGGCAGGCATTGTGCATGATAAGAAAATGCTCAAGAGGCTTAAACATTTACTTGTATACATTCAAACATCTGTCACTGTATGACTAGTGCATTGTGCCAACTGATGACAGGAATTGAAAGCAGAAAATAAAGTGGTTCCTTCCTTTATAAAAGAAATACGTTGGCCATCACTCCAGTGGGAGAAGTAGTTCCTGTCATATTCAACAATCTATTTCTTTGAGTGTTCAGTCTGTGAAACCTGAAGACACCTGTTGAAGACTCCTTGTTACTGGTAAATGGAACTCCATTGATACAAATGAATTTCATAAGTGGCTATTGTGGGTTTTTCAGACTGTTTGGCCGTGGTCTGGTAGTTTTAGTCCCTGACGGTTCACTGGTAACTGAATTTCATAAGGTTTGGGAAGCTACTAAACATGACACGATGATTGAGTTGATACATAGGGTAATGTTGGAATGTTATGCTTTCAGGCTCTTCAGTATATGAGACTAGCTGCAAATCCCTGAGAAATTGCTGGGTGGCTGGGAATTTGGAAACTTCCTTCAAGATTCTCTAAACTATCATAGACCCGATCCAGCTGATTCCCTCCTCACCCTTCAACTGACATGCTATCCCTTCTGGATGAATTTAATCCTTCCTTCCTTCCTTCCTTCCTTCCTTCCTTCCTTGTTCTGGAAGTACCCCATGTATACAGACACCCTTATTATCCAGTTTTTTACCTTTCAATAACATAGTGAGGCCATGCCCCTTTATTATTAGATAAAATAAGAGGAGGACATGTTAGGACTTATGAGGGAGGGCAAATTCCACCCTCATTATAATCATTCCCTTCTCTTTTATGGTTTCTTCCCCCCCACCCAACATTTCTTCTTCCACATTTTAAGCCCCTTCCCCCAATTAAGCCCCAATTGCAAAATTGCTCCATATCAGCCACCTCCTAGCCTTTAAAATTGTGCAAATATCTTGCTAGGCAATCCAAGATGCCAGTCAAGTTTTGTTTGTGCAGATGTTGCTTGTTACTGTGTTTGCATGAACTCTCCATTTTTCAGCTTTTGGATTTTCCTGAGAACCTCAGAGTAACTATACACAAGTTTCAAGTTTGTAATTAAATCACTTTGGAATAACCTCCCTCTATTGAATTGCCAGGCGCCTATGTGTCTGGCACCTGGTGAAAACACATCTCTTCTCCCAGGCCTTTAATGTCTAGTTTCCTATTGGTGCTGTCCTGCCGGGGTGTGAGGGCGAGAGGGAGGATGGGTGGGGGGTTATGTTTTAAAGGTTTTTAATGCATTTAAATTATTTTATTTTGTATTTTATTCTGTATTGTTGTGACTCACCCTGGGACCTTCAGGTGAAGGTGTGAAATATAAATTTCCAAATAAATAAAACATGCTGATCACAAGAAAAGATGGGAGGGAGAGGAATACCTTGGAAAGCCTACCCTGCCTCTATGACGCCACTCCCTCAGGATTCTCCAAGTTCTTAGAGGTTTGAACATATGGATTTCTTCACCTCTTTCACCCTTTAAATTACTCTTCACTGCTCTCAGTTTTTGTCCCTCATAGAGCTGGCAATGCTTCCCTTCTGTTAGAGAGCAGCCAGTTTACTATTAGAATAATGTTGGTTAAGTTACAAGCATCAAACTCCACTGTTGTTCAATAGCTTATAGGAAATCCTTCTCATCGTCAGTCATTTGGTGCTTTAAGATCACACCTGACTACTACACATTTATACATTTACAGATGTATTTATTCTTTTCAGTGTCCAAAGCACTTCCTACAAATCTTGCTATAATTTTATAACAGCTTTGTAAGGTCATAACTGAGTTATAACAGATGGGGGAGGACTCGTCTGAGGCCTATGGTTGCCAGCTGTGGATTGGCAAATACCTGGAGGTCTTGGTAAAGGATGGGGTTTGAGGAAGGATATCAGTGGGGCATAACACCATAGAGTTCACCTTCTAAGGTAGCAATTTTCTCCAGGTGATCTTGGTTACCTGAAAACCAGATATAATTTCAGGAGATCTCCAGCCAGCATCTGGCAACTCTAACAAAGGCTATCCAGTGATTCTGTGGTAATAGCGAGATCTCAAACAGGGACCTTTCTTATTTTCTTAGCCGCCATATTGTACCAGCTGTTGATAAAACTCATTTTGCAGTTCAAAAGCTGGCAGCCTTGTCATCATATCGATTTGGGATCAGAAACCGCTGCTAGATACCTTTGAACAGAGGAAAACTAGGCCTTTAATACTATTGCTGGCTGAAGAGAAGAAAGATAACTAACAGCTGCTGACATTAGGAAAATCCTTTGGCTTTTCCTCTCTTTTCCATCACAGTCCACAATCCGACCTCATGAGAACTGACTCAAAGTGTTTGTAATGCCCTTGGCAAGGAGATCAGGAAGCTTCCGCCCCAGTTCCTTATTATTTTCAGAGCAAGAAGACGGAGGAACTCCATAAGCAATCTCTTGACGCAACCGATCACGCTTTATTTAAGAAAGGACTTATCTGGCAAACAAAGAGCATGTTAGAGAACAGCATGTGCTGTCCAGTTACATTCAGTCTGTGAAACATGGTGCCATTTGGGAAATGTTTACAAATGTAAAATGTAAAAACATTTTCATCAATGTGGTTGGTGTGATCATAGGAAAGCTAGATCTGCGTCCCTGAGTGCCCAAGACCATCCAACAGGATAGCAACCTATAAAGAGTTGTGGCAGCCATAAGGTCTCTTCTCTGTACACTGAGTCCTTCTTCCAGCACTTCTTGAAATGGATACTTTAAAGTCTCTCCCTGTCATGAAGTTTCCCTTCATGTCTTCTAGATTAATTGCTATTTAAAGTACCTAGTCATATTTTTCCTGTCATAAAGCACCGGTGTTATTTGGCCCTTTCTTTTAAGGACATGGTGGAAAGTGCTGTCACATCACAGCTGACTTATGGCAACCTCATAGGATTTTCAAGACAAGAGCAGGTTTGCCATTGCCTGCTGTTGAGTAGCATTCCTGGGCTTCCTTGAGAATTTTCTTATCTTGCAAAATGCCGGCCAATGGTATGTCATCTGAACTTTCCCTCTTTTCCACATTTTACATCCCCATAGTCTTCCATGTGAACTTCTTATCCCAGCTAAGTTTCAGTCCCATGACTGAGCAAACGGAAGGTGTGTATGTGTAGGACTTCACTTTGGGATAGTCAGCATTCTCATTTTCCTTATTTTGCCCCTATTTCTTCTTTTACTTCCTTTTCTGCATGTGTTTTGCTCCCTCTAGTGGTCAGTTCAATAATACATTGACTTATGTCCAGTTTAAATATCTTCAGGGTAAATCGTATTTACATATTGAGCAGAGAACAGAGAAGACAAAACAAATCAGAAAACTGAACGGCATGTAGAAGACATGTATGTAAAAGGAAGACAAATGTTGGAACAGGGCAGGAATGGGCCATGGCCCATCATAGTGTAGAAAAAATGAAAATAAGCAAAAATCCAGTGAACTGCAAGCACGTTACAGAGTTACCTGTCTCTTTTCCAGGTGTGCCAGAAGGTCCTGGGTTGGAATCTACCTGTGACTGATACACCAGACAGCCTGGAGGACATTGCTGTTAGGGTTTCCAGCTCTGTATGTATGTTTAAGTTTAATACTGAAGCCCATGGCTATTTCCAGCTCTGGGTTGTGAAATTCCTGGAGATATGGGAAGGGCACAGTATGGGCACTGGAGGGAGCTCAGCAGAGATGTGCATGGAGACAGTGGGTTTTAAGCAAGGCAGGGAGCACTGCAGGATGTGATGCCATAAATTGTGCCCTTTGGCTATTTTCTTCCTGTAGTCTGGGGGTCAGTTCTTAAATCTGGGAGATCTCCAGGCCCCATATGCAGGCTGGCAACCCTTAGTGACTACAGTGATACATACAACTGGAGCTGGAGGAGTGAAAGCTCCCATGTAAGTACTGCAGGCTGAGGTTGCTATACTTGATATATAGGATGAAGCAGCTTTTCTTCCTTTTAACAAGGTTGGTGCCAGTTTTCAGGGGCCCCTGGACAAAGAGTGCCCAGGAACCCCCTCTTCTGCTCTGACAAAAAACACTCTGAGAAAACCTGCTCTGTGAGAACAGCTTTAACAGGACTGTGACTAGCTCTAAGTCATCCAGCTGGCTGCATGAGAAGTAGAAAATCAAACCCAGTTCTCCAGATTAGAGACTACTGCTCTTAACGGCTACACCAAGGTGGCACTAACCCTATGCCTGCCAGAAGTGCCACCATTGTGTACCACATGTACGTCCTGCACTGGTCATATGCAGCTGGGATGCTTTGCATCAGTGGGCCTTGTCAGAAACTCAGGGTATGCTTTCACCGGCCCTGCCCTCTAAGGCCGTTTCTCCCTGTGTGTTCAAGCACACTGTTTTTTTTTTTTTTTATGTGTGAATTTATGTTTTGTGTACATAAGTTCAATGGGCCCAGTCTGTCCTCACATGCTTCTATAGCATGCCAGTCTCCTCCTTCCAGAACACAATATGAAAAGAATAAGGATTCTGAGACACAAAACAGGCAACAGTCCTCCCATCCAGGCTGCAGATGCGATTAAACAGCGGGGATGTGAGGAATTGCTTTCCTTCCCCTACCTGTAGACAAATTCAAGGCCGTATTTAACATGGAGAGTAACACCAAGTACTGCTGGGGCACAGCAGCAACAGTTGTGAGCTGTTCAGACACCACAGAGACACAGGTTTCCATCTCTCAGACCGGCTGTATTGACGCAGTCAAGTTATACAAGAGAATTTTACCACAAGAGTCACAATGAAGCAGTGGGAATCTTTCCCATTACAGCAGAGATGTGCCAGCAGGTTGCTTGATTTTTTTAAAAGAAATCCATTGAAAAGTTTGAAGTGAGCCTCTGAAGACGCCAGCCACAGATGCAGGCGAATCGTTAGGAGCAACAACTACCAGAACAAGCCAGCTGGGGCTTGATGCTTTGTGTGGTTCTTTTTCTCAGGGGTAATGATGGGAAAGATTCGATAGAAAAACTTGCTCCAGAGATGAAAAATAAATGCAGGAACTGAACTTTTTTAGCTAAGATTTTCTAATTAAGATCTGCTTCCCCTGCAAAAATATTTGTCTAAGCAACAGTTGGGTGGGCTTTGTTCGACATTTGTCTCCGTGAAGATTAACTGTGTACAAAGGCAACCGAGGTATTTGTGGTGAAACAGGGGAGGTAAGAGCAACAGATTTGAACCAGGGAACTCTTCACTGTCTTCTTCTTCTTTTTTTTCTTATTCAGCTTGAAAAATGAAGGATTAGGGAAATGACCAAAACAAGCAGAGGGTGGCTTAAGAAAAAGTCTTTTGTCAGCCAAAAGAAATGTCTTAAGAGGTGGCAGATGGAAGAAATATTTAATGCCTCAAATGCACACTCTCCCCCCCCTTTTTTTTTCTTCTCATGCAGATTCCTTTGCAGGAGAATCCAATCAGCCCAGACAGTCAATGCATAAACAGGTCAAAATTGACTTCGCTGGTTCAGACCAAAGATTCCTCCAGCCTGGAACTGTAATCTTCAATACCAGGTAGCCTGAGAAATATTTGTATTCTTAATAATAAAATACTATAAAAGGCAATAAGCTAGTGTGCAAAGTCAGATTATGCACTCAAATGGCTATGAGTCTTTTTACAGATTGTGAATCCAGGCCTTTTGTGCAATGATTACAGCTGTTTAGGGAGCTGTGCAAATAAGCTCTTCTTCATGCACTCCTTTTTGTCTATACAGAATGGCCACTTCAGCTTTTGTATAGAAGGAGGTAAAGATCTTTCAGTAGCTGACAGATACTTTATATGGGCTGGGTGGAGGCTGAAGGAATCAGTTTCTGCAGTTTGAAACTAAGAACAGGCAAGAAGCCAAAATTTTCTACCTGGGTGGACCCCCCCCCCAAACAAGGCATTCTGAGAAGCTACAAAAGAGCACATCTGCATTTGGCAGACCAATATGATGTCATATAACAAGAGATTCAAACTGGGAGTCCAGCACTATTTCACTCAGGCCATTTCTGCACTGGGAGACACACCTCATTTTAACCTTGCTTTGGATTTCCTTTGGATGCTGTGAGTTGAATCTAGACTTTCCAAATTGGGCTTTCTCCCAGGCTGAAATTCACCACATACTTTCCACATCTGTGTGGGATGGAGGTAGCTTCCCATAATGCTTTGCTCCCTTCTCCATTTCCAATTTTTTCTACAAAAATGTGCCTGCTTGCACCTTTTATTTTGTTGCACCCCTTAATTCCACCATTCTATGTCCATGATCGCCTCCCCCCTTCCCCCCCCAAGTATACTGGATGTGGGTTTTTTTAAGTGGGTTATCACATCACAATGCAGCTGTGCAACATGGAAGACTGCTACTGATTTTTATTTATTCATTGTATATATTTTTATTTGTTCATTGTATATATTATATAAATACTGTCACACTGCTTATTAGACTCCAGTTTAGTTGCATGGTTGTATCATGCTACTTTTGAATGTTATATATATATACTAGCAACCCCCCCCCGTTGTATCCTAAAATACAATGGGGTTTTTTGCTAGTATATACTCTTTTAATTTTACTAGGGCCTCCCCCCCCCCCCGCTACCCCAGGCACAAGACAGCCAAGGCCTGAGAGGTCTCAGTAGGCATTTTTGGGGTGGGGGGGAAGTACTGGCAGGGACTCCACTCCTCTCCCAGCTGCCCTGAAAAGGCCCACTGAGGCCTCTCCAGATCTCATTTGGCCTTTTCAGGGGGGGGGGAGAGCACTGGTGCAGGCTCTGGTCATGCCCCCACCACCATGGGCAGCCCTGCCAACGCCTGGCCCTCCCAGATACTGTGTCAGGTGGGGAAGCCAGGGCTGCTCGGGGCAGTGGGAGCGCTGGTGGGGACTGGCTCACCCTCTCCCCTTGGCAGCACTCTCGACACCTGGTGAAGCCATGGCCATGGCTGTTCGGGGCAGGGATGAGTGCTGGTGGGGGCTCCCTCCCTCCTTCCCCCACTCCCACTAGGCTCATAGTCCCAGGCCCTCAACTCTCCCTCCCAGCTCCTGCGTACCGGGCAGGCACTTCTTCCATATGGAAGAAGTTGGAGGGGGATGTGACCAGGGTTGGGACATCCCTCCTGATTGCCTGTTCATTGGACAGATGGCCAATCTGGGAGGGGACAGTTAGTACAGCCTACCTGATTGGTAGGAGATGAATCCCAACGTCTCACAGCAGCCCATTAATTAAGACCACCTCTTATAATCAAAGTACTACTACAAAGTTCCTGATCACTCACTTTACTGCAGAAAGTGAACTGGTCCTTTGGTACGAATGTTCACTGAATATTTAGTTCGCATAGGAGCAGGCTGTCCTTCAACCATCCTTCAAATACAGACAGACACAGCTATAGCTTTCCACTGGAACCCATACATGGAATGGGGAGAAAAACACATTATATATGGTAAATAAAAGGCCAAAGCTTAATTTAAATATTAAAAAATCTACCTGCAGCAGGTGGAATATCTGTTCAACTTCTCTGCTCTGCTTATGGGCTTCAGGGATGAGGTGGTGTCAAGCCTAAAATGGAGAAGGAAAGAACTGCACCCCTCCCTGAGCTTCATAGTGCAATAGACAGCTAGACAGACCTCTTCCTGCCAAGATCAGGTGACCTCAATCTGTCTCTGCTAATGCGTGGAGATATGTATTGTTCAGGCTTCTCCCAACTCAATAATTCTTGGTGCTTGAGGGAGGCATGCTAGGATCTTTCCCCAACTAAGAAGCTTTGAGTAATGAACAAACTGCCTTATAGAGTGGGCCTCCCACCATTCAGGATCACACCTGGCCCCAAGTGAATAGTAGCCCGCATCCCATGTCAAGTGGGGGATGAAGTGTATGGCCCTCTTAGATACTGAGCCTCCTTCTTCTAAAGGGCCATTTGCCTCAATCCCCTTGTGTAGAAGCAGCAGGATCCTTCCTGACAAATGGATCTTACTTTCAATTAATGTAACTTGGTGTATCCACTAAAGACTGTAGAATGCGGATTAGATTTTAATGAGAAGCTGTTTGTTACAGTTTCCAGGTAGGAATCCCTGTATTATGGGGAGTTGTTTTCAATTGATCCTACAGGACAGATTGTTTTATCTCCCTGCTCTATTTCTCTGCCAATATTTGTGTGTTGATCAGCCAACTGTTTATGCAGAGCTGGTATCAGGAACAAATTGTCTGTCATACAGTGATGATGATCATCATAAAAGGGACGCCCTGGCTTTTATTAGGGTCAATAACTACATGCTGCTTGGATACCAGGTTCTGTTTGCTTTATGACATTCACAGAAAACTCTAGAACTGCATCACTTCATCAACACCAGTAAATGGCCCATGACTGATTTAACTTTGTGTAAGATGCAAGGTGGTAAACAGTTCAGTTTGATGGAGTTGTGCCAAGGCACCCTCCAGCCTCCAGTTGACTTTGACTCTGAAGTAGATTTTGATTAATGAAGATGGGTATCTTAGAATTCATTATGTGATAAATGAGACATGATTTAGTCAGTGATAAATCACCTTCTGGGTGTTTTCTTTTTAAAAGATAAACCCTAAAGATTCCCTAGGATGGTCTAGCTAAATCTAATGTGTTGAAGACAGATTTGATAGAGATTCCTAAAATACTTCAACCAAGTCTAGTGAATTGAAAATAATTGCAAGCAAGCAATATGTTGCCTCTGGTATAGAGACACTGCCATTGTTTAAAAGAACTCTTTAGGTCTTGATGGAACCCTAAGGATCTTATACATTGAGGTTTTGATGTTACTGTTAGATCCTGGAAATAGTTGTTCATGTAAAAAATATTGATTCTTATATGAAACTGTCTTACACCAAGTCTGCTCCTACCTCGATATTGTCTAGTCTAATTGTCTAAACAGGCAAACAAATACTTTCTCAAAATATTTTACTTGAGAACTGCAGGTACTGAAGAATGCTAAGTAGGTGTTCCCAGTAAACCATGATTGTTCCCTAATTCTAGGAATAATTGACTACTTTTGTGATTTGTTGAGCTATTCACATACAGGCATTTTGATGAACTGTTTTTGCACTTTTAAAAATAGCGTTTCCGCTTTGTGTGACCAACTGGCAACATTGGTCCTGTGCGGAATCAGCCCTACTGTTACCCGTCATGAGCCTACGGGTGTGGCGGGAAATAAATCTAACAACAACAACAACAATATTAATAATAATAATAAACATGAAATCACTCTTTGGGTCAATTCTAGTGGGTAGCCATGTTGGTCTGAAGCAGTAGAATGAGGTTTGAATCCAGTGGCACCTTTAAGACCAACACAGTTATCTAAATGCACACTTTTAAAGATATACTGAAACAGTGGCAGGGGAGGGAGGACTGTTGCTGGTGAAATGTCAGGGACTAAAAGTTTTCCATGGCCACACATCCTGGAAAACCCACACAATCTGTTGATAAAATTCTCTGTGCTTGACAAGGAACCTAGGAGACATGTGATGGGTTTGTCTGGTGTGAGGGCAAGACTCAGGGTGAAACCATGATGAGTTTCCAGGTGATAGACAATAACTGTGATTGTTCTACCTGGGGAGAACTAAAGATGTTAATGTTTCTGGATGGCCCCTTGATTACTAGATGGGAAACTGTCTAGGTGGGGCAGCTGTTGTGAGTTGCTAATTGAATTCCATTGATGTGAGGGGAAGGGGAGATTGGAAAGCTGATGAGATTTGTACCAGTTCCTTGGAAAGCCTACTGTCTCAAAGATGTGCATCTCTTTTCGTGGGGAGAGAAAGTCATTAGTGAGATCTCCTACATTCCCATAGAATCTAATATAAATGTCCAAGTATATCTTGGAGATTGGCAGCAGGCTTTTGTCCATGTTTTCTATTCCTGCTTGGGAGTAGACGGTGCATTTTGGTACTTTGAGAGGCAATTGACATCTATTCCAAAGGTCCACTCCTGCCAGGCAGTGTCCTGTAAATTAATACCTGATGCAGGGTTAACGAGAGGTGTATGCTGGTTATAAACTACCCCTCAATGGCCTCTTATGCACGGATGGTAAGGTCCGCATTCGGGATGGAATGGCGGCGGAGGAAATCACCAATAATGCACGCCAGTGGCGGCAGCCAGGCGCAGAGTTGACGTAGGCCGCCAAAAAGCTAAATGAGGAAGAAAGTGGAGCTTCCCAGGTGACCAGGGTGCAACCAGAAGCGGCGCCGGAGTGGTCGCGTGCATAATCGGGGAGGTCCATGGTGTACAGGGTTTCTGGGTGTGCTTGCTCTCTCCCCTTCCATGCCCTTCGGTTCCGCCGGCAGGGCCTGCGCCTGCGCGTGCCCTGGCCGCCCTGTCTGGCGGCTGCTTCCGGCACAGCACCATACTTGGCCCAGCCTCGGTCAGCCATTAATATGGCTAACAGGAAATCACAGCATTGAATTACGTGGATTAATGAGCTAAGCAAGAAATTGTCAAAAATGAGTTCATTTGAGATCTCAGCTTATTTGTTTATGCAAGCTTGACTGCAACCATGCCTCACATCCTTATATCTTTTTCATATTAATAATACCAAAGCTTGTCAGAATGGAAGTTAGATTTAACCATATTTAAATTTAGAGTGTTGGAAGTTGTGTCCTGCAATGTCTCTTGCCTCAGCCTGTGGGAAGAGAAGATTCCTTTCCATAGATTCAGTGAGACAGATAGGAACACTGACCACTCACCTTTCTGATCTCTCTGATGCTGTCCCTTGAAGGCTAGAATGAGTCTTGAGGGACAACTTCCTGTTTCCTGTTTTTTTTCAGAAATCTTCCTCTCTCCATCTTTCCTGCCTGCAGTGTGAGAGATGGAGAGATGCCTCATGCAACTCCCCCATCTAACTAACTAGAGTAGATTAGGAACTGCCTTCTTACCTTTCCGGTCTAGAATGGAGTTCTCTAATAAATAGTTGTTACATTAGTTTAATACCATGACCATAGTCTGCTTTGTTGTTTTTGGTCCATATGCACTCAGTAGCCAGCAATACCACACTTTGCACACTAGCTTAAATAAGCAGTCTGTTAACTTTTCTGGATATTACAGCCCCCAACCATGGGTCCTACTACACAATATCCATAATAGACACTCCTGTGGTAAAAAGTTAGCCAGAGGCATGCATGCCTGGCAGAGAAGGTGTACAAAAGTCTTGAATGCCAAGAAAGGCAAGTATTATATGGAACTATAGGTCTCTCTCCTTAATATTGTTTTTAATTTAATGATACAGAATTATTTTGGAGAAGCATTAATAAATGCAATTTTGGGTACAATGTATTTCTGTCTCAAGTTTCAAGACAAGCTTGGGAACACTGCTATGATTTGTTTAATGATCTGGCAGATGAATTGGCTGGTTTATTAATGAGAATGATAGATATGCATAACCAGGTTCTTGGGTGGCTGGTAGTCCATGTCAAAGAAGGAGCTGGGAATCAATTACAAAGCAAAATAATTCCAGGAAACAATTTTATCTATCCTGAAGTTATAAACTATAGGCTTGCAATTTTGCTGATAATTTACAAAGCCCTGGAATTAATACATTGTGAGATTCCCACACCCTCAAGACGGTCTTCCTGCCATCTACCATTTCACCACCAGTTTGGTATACTGGTTAGCAGTACAGACTTCTAATCTGGCGAGCCAGGTTTGATTCTGCGCTCCCACATACGCAACCAGCTGGGGGATCTTGGGCTTGCCACAACGCTGATAAAGCTGTACTGACCGAGCAGTAATATCAGGGCTCTCTCAGCTTCACCTCCCTCAAAGGGTGACTGTTTGTGGGAAGAGGAGAGGGAAGGATATTGTAAGCCACTTTGAGACTCCTTCAGGTTGAGAAAAGCAGCATATAAGAATCTCCTCCTCTTCCTCCTCCTCCTCCACTGGCATCAGAATGGGGGAAAAGAGGGGGTTCCAGCAACCATATCCTCTTCCTTCCCCTCATAGAATTCCTATTGAGATGGGGAGGCAAGGAAGCTTGTAGCCAGATGCGGACGTTGGATTTTCGTAGGGCAAACTTTAATAAACTCAGAGACATGATGAGTGTCATACCATGGATGAGAATGCTGGAAGGGAAGGGAGCATGTGAAGGGTGGGCGCTACTCAAACAAGAGTATTGCATGCTCAATCAATGACTATCCCAGAAAGACAAAAACACTGCAGGAGCTCTAAGAAGCCTATTTGGATGAACAGAGAACTTCAAGAGGAACTAAGAAAGAAAAGGAAAATGTTCAGGAAACGGAGGGAAGGACAGAGCTCTAAAGAAGAGTACCTACAGGTTACTAGGCACTGTATATCAATCATCAGAAAGGCCAAAGCTGAGAGTGAGCTAAGATTGGCCAGGGAAGCCCATTGTAACAAGAAAAGATTTTTCAGTTATGTGAGGAGCAAACGTAAGTAAAGGAGGCAATAGGCCCACTGTTGGGTGCGGATGGACAAACTCTAACGGAGGATGCAGAGAAAGCAGAAAGGCTCAGCGCCTATTTTACATCTGTTTTTTCCCACAGGTCAAAGGATTTAGGCACATCTAGAGATGGCAGTAGCCAAACGATAGTGTCTGGGTGGCAGGTTGACTTGGACAGAGAGGTTGTTGAGAGGCATTTAGCTGCACTGGATGAGTTCAGATCCCCTGGGTCGGATGAAATGCACTGAGAGTGCTCAAAGAACTTACCAGAGAACTTGCAGAACCCTTGTCCATCATCTTAGGGACCTCTTTAAGGACTGGAGATGTCCCGGAGGACTGGAAGAGAGCAAACATTATTCCAATCTTCAAAAAAGGGAGGAAGGATGACCCAGGAAACTACAGACCAGTGAGTCTGACCTTTGTTGTGGGGAAGATAATGGAGCAGATATTAAAGGGAGCGATCTGCAGACATCTGGACAGTTTGGTGATCCAAGGAAGTCAGCATGGATTTGTCTCCAACAGGTCCTGTCAGATCAACCTGGTTTCCTTTTTTGACCAAGTGACAGGTTTGCTGGATCGTGGAAATTCGGTTGATGTCATTTACTTGAATTTTAGTAAAGCTTTTGATAAGGTTCCCCATGATGTTCTGATGGATAAATTGAAGGACTACAATCAGGATTTTCAGATAGTTAGGTGGATAGGGAATTGGTTAGAGAACCACACTCAAAGAGTTGTTGTCAATGGTGTTTCATCAGACTGGAGGGGTACCTCAGGGCTCGGTGCTCGGCCCGGGACTTTTTAACATATTTATTAATGATCTAGATAAGGGGGTGGAGGGACTACTCATCAAGTTTGCAGATGACACCAAATTGGGAGGACTGGCAAATACTCCAGAAGATAGAGACAGAGCTCAACGAGAACTGAACACAATGGAAAAATTGGCAAATGAAAACAAGATGCAATTTAATAAAGATAAATGTAAAGTTCTGCATCTGGGTCAGAAAAATGAAAAGCATGCCTACTCGATGGGGGATGTGCTTCTAGGTAACACTCTGTGTGAACGAGACCTTGGGGTACTTGTGGATTGTAAACTAAACATGAGCAGGCAGTGTGATGCAGCGGTAAAAAAGGCAAATGCCATTTTGGGCTGTATCAACAGGGGCATCACATCAAAATCACAAGATATTATAGTCCCATTGTATACGGCACTGGTCAGACCACACTTGGAGTACTGTGTGCAGTTCTGGAGGCCTCACTTCAAGAAGGACGTAGATAAAATTGAAAGGGTACAGAGGAGAGCGACAAGGATGATCTTGGGGCCAAGGGACCAAGCCCAATGAAGATAGGTTGAGGGACTTGGGAATGTTCAGCCTGGAGAAAAGGAGGTTGAGAGGGGACATGATAGCCCTCTTTAAGTATTTGAAAGGTTGTCATTTGGAGGAGGGCAAGATGCTGTTCCCATTGGCTGCAGAGGAAAGGACACGCAGTAATGGGTTTAAACTACAACGATATAGGCTATATATCAGGGAAAAAAATTTCACAGTCAGAGTAGTTTCACAGTCACTAGCAGTCTTCAAGCAAAGGTTGGATACACACTTTTCTTGGATGCTTTAGGATGCTTAGGGCTGATCCTGCGTTGAGCAGGGGGTTGGACTAGGTGGCCTGTATGGCCCCTTCCAACTCTATGATTCTATGATTCTCTACATGTAAGTGTCTCCCTTTTATAGTATTTCCTTTGTGTTGCCTCTCCTTTTACAAGGTCCCCTGGCCCTGCCCCTCCTGGTCTGTTTCTAATTCCCTTCCACCTGCTCCATCTGAGTAACTATAATAGGAAAGGGAAATCTTTCCTCCCTCTTTCCTCTTTGCTGCTCAAGGTTGCCTTATAACATCTCCCATTCTGGCATCCCCCAAAGTCTCAGCTTGGCCTTGTCTTCTAACCATGTCCCCTCCCTGCCTCCGTCTTGCTCCTTGCCTTATTTGTGACTGTATCAGAGTGACATGCCTGGTCCCAGCCATCTTCCTTTCTTGCATGGCTGAGTCTGGGTCATGGCCATCTGCATCTCTGGCTGCTGGGGCAGGATCTAGTCTGAACAAGGTGCTGGCTCTTGACATGAATGTTAATGTATACTTTGCCTTATATTTCCCACTGTCAAGTGGGACTTTGAAGGCTGATTGAAGAATACACTTCTTACAATCAACATTTTAAAACAGAATGTAAGAAAACCAAAATTATGCTTTTGCTCAGAAGTCCTTCAACTTATATATGTAAGACAGTGTATCAGAAAAACAGTGCCCTGGTGGAATTAGGCCCGTCTAAGCCTTTTGACATCAGTGGACTTAGAAGGGTATAACTTTTCTTTCAGCTACTGAAAATGGGAAAAACCAATACGAATAGATCAAAGTGCCTTTGGCAGATTGTTCCCAAGCAATTTTTAGGTTTTATAGATCTAAGGGAGTGATTAATTTGTGCAAACTTTGAATGTCAGAAATCTGACACAAACTTGTTATGATTCACACACAAGCATGGGGTCCTTTCCTAATGGCATTTTTGGAATCAATACCAAATTGGTTCTTGAGAGCCTGGTTAGCAGTGCCTCCATCTATGACTATAATTATCATTTGTATATAAGCCAGTTTATCTTCAGTTAAATGCAGGATAATAATGTGACATTTCCTAAAGTACGAGCTGATTGAATTATCTGTCTGAGGAAGATCTAATGAAGGTGTTTTTTAAAAAAATAATTAAAACTGGTGTACAAGGACCTCTGTGAGCTGGTAATTAAAATGCTATCTCAAGTTTTGGTCTTACTGAACTCTCCTCCAGTGAGTTGGCAAATCCAATGTCATAGTGCAGAATAAACCAGAAAATTCTGTAGATGTAAAAAAACAAAAAACATTTAGAAAAAGAAGAGTTGGCTCTTAAATGCCGTTTTTCTCTATCCAAAGAAGTCTCAAAGCGGCTTACAGTTGCCTTCCCTTTCCTCTCCCCATAACAGACATCCTGTGAGGTAGGTGAGGCTGAGAGAGCCCTGAGATTACTGCTCTGTCTGAACAGCTTTATCAGTGCTGTGGCAAGCCCAAGGTCATCTAGCTGGCTGCATGTGGAGGAGCGGGGAACCAAACCCGGCTCATCAGATTAGAAGTCCGCACTCCTAACCATTACAGTAAGCTGGCTAATGTTAATACTCAAAATGTTTGTGACTCTTACTGGATGGGATGGAGGCCAGTTCATCTAGTATCCTTCACTGATCATAGGTTTAGAAACATATTTATCTCTACTTCAGGCTATGAATACCATGGTCCTTATTTACAATTTGTTAAAATGATCATCTGTGTGTGTGCAATTCCAGTGATGTAGAAGATCTAGCTTATTATCTGTTGTTCTGTTAGATGTATAAAGCAGAGCAGACCATGGGGTCGCGATCGGTCGGACACGACTTCGCACCTAACAACAACAAATAAAGCAGAGGTTATTATTCAGATAACTATGTCTGTCTCACGATAAACCCATTATTCTATTATGTAGTTTTTTATTAAAAGATAAAATGTATTATTGTTACTGTTGCAAAGTGTGCCCTAGATGCCCCAAGGTTAAATGTCCAATATATAAATCATAGTTTGATCCACTGTGATTATTATTCATATGTTTAATGGAGCTATTTTTTTATGTGCAACTGATGCTGCCCAGAACTTTGGGAATGGCAGTGGCCCTAGTGGCTAGTCAATCAAAGTTTGTATGTATCAGGCCAATAATTATTGAGGTCAGAAAGGATCTCTCTCCAAGATCTTTTTACACTATTAGGTAGTAGCATAATGAGATTATTGGCATACAGATGACTTGTTAAATGGTTGTGCAAGTCATTTTATGATCTGGTAAGGTAAAGGTATCCCCTGTGCAAGCACTGGGTCATGTCTGACCCTTGGGGTGACACCCTCCAGCGTTTTCATGGCAGACTCAATACGGGGTGGTTTGCCAGTGTCTTCCCCAGTCATTACCGTTTACCCCCCAGCAAGCAAGCTGGGTACTCATTTTACCGACCTCGGAAGGATGGAAGGCTGAGTCAACCTTGAGCCGGCTGCTGGGATTGAACTCCCAGCCTCATGGGCAAAGCTTTCAGATGGCTGCCTTACCACTCTGTGCCACAAGAGGCTTTTATGATCTGGTACATGGCATTTATTATTCTTGTGGATTCAGTGCAAAATAGATTGGGGATAGGATCAGTCACCTGTGAACTGATCTCCTTAACCAGTTGGCTCTTGCTACTATGGGTTCCTATCCCCTTGCTGCATATGTGGCTGCTAATAGGAAAACACACACAAGGGAAAAACTGTACTGGACTAATACTACTACTGATAGCTCATTTGTAGTTCTGACATAAATGTCAGGAAACAGACAACAGAATTTTCAAACATTTAAAAAACGAATGGCACTTTTTAGTCAATGTGCAATTTTTTCTACAAGATATTTTTGTGTTGAAGATCTTGTCTTCAGATAAGATCAGACTAATCAGTGGCTGATGTGATTATGCGGAATCTGATTAACATTGGCTTGGATTGAGAAGAGCATTTTTGAGGACAGCAAGATTTCTACCCATAGAGAGTAACTTTCGTACCTTGCCCCTTGCACTGCAGCCCAAATAACCTCAAATCCATGTTTTGGGTTGCTCCAGGAGAGGGACATGAGAAAGCTGTGCTCTCTAGGCAGAAATCCTTCTGCATGTGGAAACACGCTAGTGGATTCAAGCCATTGATTCCCTGAGTTTTACAGGTGCAGAAAATAAGTAAATCCTGCTATAGCACAAAAGGTTAGGTAGGATTTGAAGGATGTGTCCAAGAATAACCATCTATGGACACCTGGTGACAGATGGAGGAGATGCTGTGTACATGACCCATGATGAGTGTAAATATCTAGCTTTGTTACTTAATTAAATGGTATATTGGGTAATCTGAGAGCTGGCTGATGCTTAGAAGAATCCAGAACATAATAGAATGAGAAACATTTCATGTATCAGTTAACTAAAATCTTGGTACAAGATGAAACGATGAAAGTCTGCATGTTGATCAGGAGCCTGATATGATTGTTTTCAAGAATGGAATGTGATCCCTGAATTGTCTAATATTTTAAGAAGTTATGCCAAGGGTCAAGAGAGAAGTTAAGATCAGGAGGGCTCTCTCTTTCACTCTCAGGCTTAAAGCCTTTTTCACAAGGGGACAGTTAGCAGGGTAGGATTGGACTGGAGATAAAGCAACATAAATATACCAAGCACATGATACAAAAAGGATATAGTGGAGGACCTGGGATAGGAGGAGAAAGCCACTCATAACATACCACAGATCAGCTAGACAAGTTGTGATTCTGATGGCTTGTCTAGCTAAGTGTGGTCAGTTTGTGATAGTCAGCTAAAAACATGAAGATAATTTGTCCAACAAACAAACATAAGGTAAAGGTAGAGGTATCCCCTGTGCAAGCACCAGGTCATATCTGACCCTTTGGGTGACGCCCTCCAGCGTTTTCATGGCAGACTCAATACGGGGTGGTTTGCCAGTGCCTTCCCCAGTCATTACCGTTTACCCCCCAGCAAGCTGGGTACTCATTTTACCGACCTCGGAAGGATGGAAGGCTGAGTCAGCCTTGAGCCGGCTGCTGGGTTTGAACTCCCAACCTCATGGACTGATAGCTTCAGACAGCTTTTCTGCTGCCTTACCATTCTGCACCACAAGAGGCCCCACAAACAAACATACGTACAAATAAATAATTTCTGAGGATCCTGTTTGAAGATTTTATTTTTATTTATTCATTCTTCTATTTATATGCTGCTCTTTTCTTGGGAGCTCACAACATAATTAGAATTACATAATAAAATAATATCTAAAAACCTGATTTAAATGATTTTTGAATAGAAGAAAATAAAAGATTATGCACGCAAGTTATGCACTCAGCAGTTCACAGCAGGCATGCCTTGTTTATGATCCTGCCATTTGGGATTCCATTCCTTTAAAAACATTTTACCTTCAGGGACATTCAGACCCGCCTTTTGTCATTTTTTCCCTTAGTAGTTATGATGGCCAGACCATAGAGTTTCCAGTGATTCCTAGATCTACCCCTTTTACTTCCAGTATCAACTTTTAATAAATACACAAGACTATCTTTTTGGATAGGTTTCTCCTGCCCTCCCCCTCCACAACCCTCCTGCCAGTTACCCGGCATCCCTCTTGGCAGTATCTATGGGTGGGCCCAATTTTCCCAGGTGAGTAGCCATGTTAGTCTGCTGCTGCAAAAATGAACAAGACTTGTGAGAACCATAAAGTCTGTTTTGGTAGTCAATTTCGTTAGGGTGTCATAAGGTTCCTGTTTATAATTCTCACAAATAGAGACTAACTACTTCCTTCCTTTCAAGCTTTCTTAGACTACTCTTACCTTTATAGACTCAGCTGGTTGCATCAGTTTGTATTTTTATGTTGTATATTTTAATAGACTGAACTAAACAGCCACCAGTTACACACACGTGCTTCAACAAAACTGATTTGTTTGAGGAAAAAATGAATTACAGCTAGAAGTTTTCTAATTTAGATAAATACACAGAAGGCTCCTTGAATTGTCGGTTGCATCATACAAACAAATAACACTTGTTTGAGGCGTTTAGATAACACTGAAAGGTCAAATTGCGTGGGAAGTTGAAGCTATGTGACTGGAACATCCAATCTGCTTTTGAGTCCTAAGAAGTAGCCACAAGAGGACCATCCTAATTGAAAATGCACCCTTCTCATTAGGGTTGTTTAGCCCTTGTAGAGAAAAATGCAAGAAAGGAATGAGGCATGTGTCTCTTTAAGCCTCCTATGGGGCTTAAAGGCGGAGATTTTCATTTGGGGAAATGGCACAGGTGAAAAGCTAGAATTCTTCTTTTCCATTGCTTTGTCTCCAGTCCATAAAAATCCCGCAGCTGCCTTTAAGGCCAAAAACATTACCGGGAAATTTACAGTGCAATCCTAAGCAGAGTTGTGCCTTTCAGATGCCCAACTGCATGTTATATTTTACATGCTTTTGCCACAGAGACTCACGGCCATCCAGCAGCTATCAGTTCTTTAAGGAAACTCTACAACCCCCCCCCCACGCCCCTTCCATGACTGAACTATTTGATCTCCCCAGGGATATGTCAGTGTTGTTATTCATGTTGTGTTGTGATTGTTACCTGATAGATTATTTTGTGCAATGTTATGGATTGTTATAATGTTCTATGTAATTTTGTGCAACGTTCCGTGTAAACCATCAGAGCCATAGGGAATGGTGGTATCAAAATTCAAATAAGTAAAATAATAATAAATAAATATTTAGAAGCACCCAACTCTAGTTGGCACTACTGTTTAAGGGGAGGAGGAGCCCCTGCCTTGTCCCCTCACTGTGTTCCCAACCTGAACAGCCCCAGGAGGGGCAAGTGCAGCCTTCTGACAGAAAATAACACAAGCAGGACCATTTGGGGGTCAGAAAAAATGGCACATGGAAACCCCTGCTTCTTCCATACTGTGGTTCCAACCACAGTCAGCTCCCTGCTCTCTTTCTAAACTGAGTTGTCACTAGGAATTTGTGACAGGTATCCTGTGGTAAGTCTCAGTTGGGGTCATTTGTTAAATATAATGTGTAGTTCAACCCTAAGTCCACTGAAGAAACAACTAAGAATAGTGTAGATCTCCTTACTATTGAACTGAAAGCCACAAACTTCTAAATTTGTGTGGGCCCTAACCTAAATTTTAAACATACTAAAGCAAAGAAAGAGAGAAGGAAAAAAAAGACAGCATCTTTCTTACCGATAAGCATCTATCCTGGATTCCATAATGTAACTGAAGAAACTGTGCTACAGATGTCTGATAATGATCATAATAATTTGCTTGTGCATGCCTAATATTTGTTTATACCACCAGCTGTTTCAGGCTCTTTGGCATGCTCTCAGTGTGGAAAAAAAACCCTGTTAATGACTTTTGTTTCCTTGACAACAGGTGAAATATCACTCAGCAAGAGACACAGAATGCACTTGGGATAGAATCCTGTTTTTAAAAAACCCAAAATATACTAACATTGATCAGCTAGGACTGAATTGTTTCTCTTTATTTAGTTTTTCTTTTTAAATGAATACATAAAAAGCAAAAACAATATAATACCACATTAAACTTCCGCTCAATAAAATTTCAGGAACAGAAGCCACAGCAACAAATCAACTTATAACCATGAAGTAAGCACCAGCATGGTATATTGGTGGACTATAATCTGGGGAACAGGCTCGAGTCTCTATTGCTTCATGTGAAGCTTGTGGGTGGTCTTGGGCCAGTCACAGGTCTCTCAGAACTCTCTCAGCCCACCTACCGCACAAGTTAGTTGATATGGAGAGGCAAAGGCAATTGTAAGTCGCTTTAAGACTCCTTAGGCTAGTGAAAACTGGGGTATGATGTCTTTTCTTCACCATAAGGACAGACAATCAGGTCAGACTTCCACTGAGACCTAAACATAATAAGGATTGTGTCAGTTAAATATTGTTCAGAGGGATTTAAGGAATGTGCAACCACAGGTGCATCCCCAGAAAAGGCCTCATGTCCAGTAAATCAAAACCAGTTTAAAATGCTACATTCATAAGCAATAGGTAATCTAAGAGTGTCCACAGAATTAGAATAGCTAATTGTCGAACAATATTCAAGAATCATCACAACAGTTCTCAAAGAAATAGAGATTGTATTACTGGACTGTTTTTAATTTTTAATGGATCTTTGCCTTAGCTTGCAATTATTAATATACTAGCTTTAAAGCCCGTTCCTAAGAACAGGCCTTGAAAGGGTCCCCTCCCCTGGCCTGCGGCCAGGCAGCTTAAGGTGGCCTTGGGTGGCAGCTTGCAGCCAGATCCAGTGGGGTGGGTGAGGGCTAGGCAGCTTGTTATCAGGGCTGGGACAGAGCTCCTTAGCAGTCAGCTAGTCAGCTCCTGAGCAGTTCTTAATGAGCACTCAGCAGGCTGGGAGGCCCTTGTCAGCAGGCCCAGCCTAGCAGGCCAAGAGGCCCTCGTTAGGAGGCCCTCCACCATGATCCTTTGCCCAGGGCCTCTCCCCTTACCTGCTGCTGGCTCCAGGCACTGAGGCATCTGAGAGCAAAGAGGCTAGAGTCCAGGGACGAAGGAGGGGAGCTGCAGGGGCAGGGCCAATCAGGGCAAAGCTGGCTGCACCCTGATTGGCCCTATTCCAACGTGGATAGCCAGACATGTCCCACCCCCTAGGCTGTTTCAGAAATATATAGAGGAACAACAATGGATAAGGATTCTTAAACAGTGTGTTCTGATCAACAATGGAAGTAAATATTAAAAAGGACAAATCTTGTTGCGGTATAAGCCAATGAATCACTTGTGTTTTCTGGAGGAGGTAGCTAGGACAGGAATCATTCTCTGGTTTTAATTTTTTAAATCCTTTGAACATTGGCCAAACATACTTGAGTGTTTTTTTTTTTACTGCCTGAAGTTTCCCTCCTCTTTTGTGTTCTTTTACCCCTCTCTGTGGTTTAAATTACCTCAGATGTTATGACTCAAATATTATTTAAAATACTTAAGGTATTTCATTAGAACACACACACACTGAATGACCAGTCCTAAGTAGGCCTACTCAGAAGGAAGTCTCATATTATTTAATGGGACTTGTTTGCAGAAAAGTGTCCTTAGGATTCCAGACTGAGAGACAGATTTCATGAAGCAGACAAAAACTCCCAGTCTTTGTCTATATACAGAAGGGAGAAAAATCACTAAACGTTGTTTGAGAAAAGAGATCCATTTCCAAGACGTCTTTGAAATGAAGAACTATTCATTTCAAGACAATATCCCACAGAATGACTAATAGCCACAGAAGGTGCCTGCCCTTTTCTAATAAATAATGTTCTTTTTACATATCCACTAGCACACTCCTGCAATCAGTTGATTAATGATCTCTCTTACAAAATAGCAGAAGCAGCCACCGGCTTGATTTTGGGATGACTGGACGTTTTAAACATATAAGCAACCTTTTACACCAGGCTGGTACTGCTCTTTAGGTACTTCTACTCTACAATCAGGTTCTTTGAAATTCAGATACCTTGTACAGCATGAATGAATACACCTGTGAAGTAAGAGAAAATTAATTTTTTTGAGGGGAGGGGGTTGTAAAATGAGACAAAGTCTGGGTCCGGCTTTGGTGACCAGCATATACTGAAGGTCTCCCACTGACTGCTGACTCCAAAATCCATCATCTTGTGGGAGGGGTTAAGTCTTGTGTACATATTCTGACATGATTAATGTTACCTGTCCTGAGCCTCACAGGAAGGGTGGGGTATAAAAATATTTTTAAAATTATTTATTTTACCCAAAGCTAGGAGAATGTAAAGCGCCTGGCCTTATTAACCAATGTTCAGTTGTCAGATATGGCTCATAGCTGGCAGCCACTGATAGACTTTTTTTTTTGCCATCAAGCTGCAGCTAACCTATGGCAAGACTATGAGTTTAGTGAGGCAAGAGACATTCAGGAGCAGTTGGCTGTTGCCTGCTTCTGTGTCATGACCTTGATATTCCTTGGTGGTCTCCCATCCATATACTAACTTGGCTGACCATGTTTAGCTTCTGAGATCTGATGAGATCAGGCTAACTTGAGTTATCCAGGTCAGAGCACTGAATTTATTTTTGTTTTATTTGATTTTTGACAAACACAAAAACTATTCATAATATATCGTCAATGTGATTAGATAGAGCAAGAACCTTCTTCCTTTTAAAAAATTTATAAGTGTATTACGCATTTATGGAGCCTCTTGTGGCTCAGGGTGGTAAGGCAGCCGACATGCTGTCTGAAGCTCTGACCATGAGGCTGGGAGTTCGATCCCAGCAGCCGGCTCAAGGTTGACTCAGTCTTCCATCCTTCCAAGGTCGGTAAAATGAGTCCCCAGCTTGCTGGGGGGTAAAACGGTAATGACTGGGGAAGGGAATGGCAAACCACCCTGAATTGAGTCTGCCAAGAAAACGCTAGAGGGCGTCACTCCAAGATATGACTTGGTGCTTGTACAGGGGATACCTTTACCTTTTATTATGCATTTAGAAGAAGAGCTTTTTTTTTCTCTCTCCTTGAACTATTACTAATGAATTTTATTGGATGACTCTTGAGTACCAGTATTGTACTAGGAATTACTTGTCTTCTCCCTGCATTTGAGAAACTGCCTCTCTACCTATGTCCCCTAAAGAGTACTACGCTCTACCAACACCAACAAACTGGTGATCCCCAGTCATTGACCAGAGACAGGGCTTTCTCAATCTTGGCCCCCACCTGGTGGATGAGCTCCCAGAGGACATTAGGGCCCTGTCAGAGCTAAAGCAATTCCACAGGGCCAGTAAAAGAGAGCACTTCTGCCAGGCTTTCAGCCAAGACAACTGAAACAAACCTTTACTGTTTACTGTATGTATCATTTATGAGAGTTCTAACGTAAACTGCCCTGAACTGAAAGGTCAGTATAGAAATGTAATAAATAAAATAAAATAAATAATTCAGATCACTCATCTTTTTATAAATTACATGTTTCCTCTTAGTGCCCTTCCAAAGCAGTTATTTTCTCCAGGAGAACTTGTGCCTTCCTTCCTTCCCCCCTCTTTCTTTTTGTTTTTCTTTCTCTGTCTCTTTCTTTCATCTGTCTTTCTCTCTTTCATTTTCATCAAGGTTTCCAGACCCCAACCTAGAAGTTGGCAACCCAGCTGGCTGCATATGGAGGAGGAGTCAGGAATCAAACCCAGCTCTTGAGATTCCAGTCTGCTACTTTTTAACTATAGAGCCTCTTGTGGCGCAGGATGGTAAGGCAGCTGTCTGAAAGCTTTGCCCATGAGGCTGGGAGTTCAATCCCAGCAGCCGGCTCAAGGTTGACTCAGCCTTCCATCCTTCCGAGGTCGGTAAAATGAGTACCCAGCTTGCTGCTGTGGGGTAAACAGTAATGACTGGGGAAGGCACTGGCAAACCACCCCGTATTGAGTCTGCCATGAAAACGCTGGAGGGCGTCACCCCAAGGGTCAGACATGACTCGGTGCTTGCACACGGGATACCTTTACCTTACTCTTTAACTACTTTGCACACTGGATCTCAAGATTTTTATTTATTTATTTATTATTGAACTTATATACCGCCCATCCTGACCTGCTGACTCAGGCTGGTTCACAACAATTAAAATACAATTAAAACCAAACTAAAAAAAACAACACCTCCAAGATCAACTGGGGAATGGGGTGAAAGAGGGCCATAACCCAGGAAGGGCACATGTATTCCATGTGTAACTATGTCATAGATTCACATAACTACCATACAGACTGCTTTAACAATGATTCTATCAAGTTATTTATTGGATATGGGACAAAATATGTCAGTTGCATTGATTTCAGCTACTAAGTGTCAGTCTTTAAATTGGTATTAAATATTTCATTAGGAGATTCAATCTTCAACTTTCATTGCTCAATTCATTCAGGTCTAATGAAGTAGCCAGGAGTGGTCATGCCATAACAAATTCATTCAGTTTTAAGTTCTAGTGATTTTTTATTGTTATTTGTATTTTTTCCAATGTGATTTTTTAAAATGTCGAACTCATCTCATTGTTTCTGAGAAGTCTGACTACATTTTGATAATGTTCTTCCTTTTCCAATTGAGCTTGAAAGTCTTCTTGCATGGATAGGGAATAGTATGGATTTGCGGTTATTTGGTTTAAGAATATTGCTTCAGAGGAATGTCATTATCCATGTTTATTGTTGTTAAGTGGTTACTGGGAATAACAGACTGCTGACACCAGATGGGGAGGAAAGAACAGATGATCCTAAAGGACATCTGAGAATCATTAGAGTGTATCTGGGGAATGTTCAAAAGCAAACTAGGATCAAACAGTGGCCACTGTTCATGCCTGATACCAGAAAATGTATAGGAAATATTCAAGCGGATACTTCGGAGTTTATGAGGCTTTTAAAGAGTTTACAGGTTTTTTCGGATTCTCTTGTGAACAATATAATGCTCATACTTCATTGTACTGACAGGAGTTTGACTCAGGGCAAGAATGCAGAACAGAAATTCACTTGCAGGTCACAAGGCAATGGGATCTAAACTGAATGTCAGAAAATCAAGCTATAAGAATTTAGGGACACAAGATCCTTGAATTCTTAGGGGGATGAGTATTTTAAAGGGGTCATGGGTAAAATATTTAAGTAGAATATTTAAAAATGCTTAAGAATAGCAGCTATTATATATTTAGATTTGACAGTTTTATTTCTAATATATCTTTGTGAACTACAAATGGGTTTGAGGGGGTTGATTGGCTGGTTTGGCAGGGAATTATCATATGGCTGTGCATGGATGCTGTGACACAGTTTACTAATGTAACAGGATTAACTTTTGTTTATATATTCCTACTGTTATGATGGTCAGTTCTTAGTCTGACGAAGAGTGCTTGCACTCAAAAGCTCACGCCTTGAATAAATTTTCGTTGGTCTTAAAGGTGCTACTGGACTCTGATTTTATTGAGCTTTTATTTAATTTCTACATTTCCAGCAATTCTTGTTACTAAAATGTGCACTAAAATATACAGCGATGGCAGGAAGATTATAGAAGTTCTTGTTGGTTGTGAGGAAATCATTAATTTTGTTAGTCAGAAATACGACAGCTCCATCATGTGAGGTAGAGTAGCTACAACCTTGTGTTACTTCACATGTCAGACTGTGACGTGAAGAAAATGTCCTTCTTCAGATATGCTGGGGAAAAGCAGTTTGAGAGTTCAGCTGTTTGGAAGCCCGCAGAAGTAAGCAAAAAATAAAACAAAGACAATCCTGTTGGTCTCCTACTGGTGGAACAGTGTTGCAAGGAAGCAAGGACCTTTAATGTCTCAAAAAGCCTAACTGCCTAACTGAAATACAACACTGAAATAATAGTCAGAGAACAATCTGAGATAGGCTAAAGTGATGATGCAGTGTGTGCCTTTACAAATGGCATGTACCTTTCAATTAGTAGACCTATAAAGACAGCATGTACCTATAAAGCATAATGCAAGCACTGTTTGGAGATATTAAAGTGGATTACAGGAGGATTTGTGCTTCTTTCAAAATTGACTATGGTTTTAACAATCAGAAAGATGTGCCTAATACAGCAGGACATTAAATATTCAAGGAGTACCAAAGCAAATTTATTAAAACCACAATATATTTTTTGTAGACATGCCTCATTGGGGGGAATTGGATTCAAGGCATCTCCAAATACAAATCTGCTGGGTCTGTTTTTGAGTCAAATTCTTGAAGCTTCTTGAATATTTCAGTCCTACTGTCTATTCAATAAATGATCCATCATTCCCCCCCACCACCAAAGAGGCAGGCAGAAGTGGGCAGAATGATTATTCCACTGATGTTATTCAAATAAAACTAGCATTGTGAAAGAAAACAAGACATTACACTGACAACATCAAAATGAGTAACAACAGCAGCTGATGTTGTACAATCCATTTAAGTACTTTTCATTCCTCCTTTTGTTGTATGAAAATACAGTAAAATAGTTCTAATGTGCTGGCAATGGAATTTTGAATTAATGGATAGTCTTGTAAGTAAAAGGTAAAGGTATCCCCTGTGCAAGCACCGAGTCATGTCTGACCCTTGGGGTGACGCCCTCCAGCGTTTTCATGGCAGACTCAATACGGGGTGGTTTGCCAGTGCCTTCCCCAGTCATTACCGTTTACCCCCCAGCAGCAAGCTGGGTACTCATTTTACCGACCTCGGAAGGATGGGTCAACCTTGAGCCGGCTGCTGGGATCGAACTCCCAGCCTCATGGGCAAAGCTTTCAGACGGCTGCCTTACCACTCTGCGCCACAAGAGGCTCCTGGATAGTCTTGTAGGAAGGTAGATTTATAATCACCTCAGCCTGTGCCATACATTCAGACTTTTAAGCAGAATTCCAGCCTTCTACATCTGCTGAAGTCAGTGGTCTTGAAAAGGCGGAACTCTGCTTAGGTTTCATAACATAAGTGAATGGAAATATTTTGCACAGACATACCTACTGCGTGTAGAGGCCATTGCTAGGAAATGAAGAGACAAACCTGCTGAAGTGCAACTTCTTTTGCTTATCAGACCATTGAGTTGCAGACAATAGCTGGATTTTCCCCCCTGAAGCTATCGAGGCAGCGACCCAAGAAAATACTGCCCTTAGAATTCATGAACAAAGCAGAGATGTGTGAAAGAACATATATACTCATGAGGTCTCGATAGATCAACAACATTTCTGTCTCACTGTTTTGACCTGGACTCCATTTCAAAAACAGATTTATAAATAACTTCTTTCATCACCTTCAAAAGAATTTCTCAGGAAGGATCCACTGTGAGATTAGAATTCTTTCACAAATTCAAGATAATGAATCTTTCAGTGCTTAGCAGGGACCTTGGATTGCTAACACTTTATAGGTGCTGTTTGCCCATCTCGCTCCTCATAGTTGGTGTTCCACTATCCTATATTATATTTTATTCTGACATTATTGATTAGTTGGCTATCCCAGCAGAGTTGCCTAGACCCCAGATTCTGTTCTGGAATTATGTTCTTCTCTGGACACTGATGAGTCAGCTAGAGTTAATCAGTGGTAAGAAAAAAGCCACTTAAACCATGTGCTTTTGATGGCTCTTTTTGAGATTTTGTATGGAAATAAGAGAAGGCCTGTAAGGAGAGAGCTCCTCAGTTGCTTAGCCTTTGTAGAAGTCTTGAAGTAACACCTGACCAACTCTGGCCTGTACGTCCTAAGGTGATGTTATGGGTGGTTTCCTTGTAATCCTGTAGTCACAGATTGATGGGGTGTACCACCAAACCCCTCCCTGCAAAGCCCATAGGCTTTAACTGTAACTTTCTTGTGGCATCCAGAAAGGAAAATGTTGTTAGCCTTCCATAACCTAATGTTTTAGACCTTGTTTCTCACTCTTGTTATTGATTTTAAAAAAAACTTACAGAGAAAGACAGTTCTAAAAGCCTTCTTTCAAAACATTGCAGATTTTAGAAGAAATATTTTTGCAGAATCTGGACTAAAATGATAAAACTCAAAAACTGAATAACGGCATCTGACTTCACTGGTAATTGTATTGTTACTATTGAGAAAGTAGCTAGTCCTCCTTGGCCTTCAGTTTTATAGTGGCTTCCTAGCAGAGAATCCTCTCCCAGTTTCTTTCCTTTGAATTATATTGCCCAGGTTTTTTTATTTTGATTCTCACCAGCCTCTGTGTTTCTTACTACTGTCCAAAGACACAAAACTGATTAATGCATATGGTGGTAATACTCTGTCAACTTAAGTGAGGAAAACAACTGAGCAATTTGGTAGAGCTCTCCCAGAAGATGGAAGTCAAGCATTAGGAACTTGTCTCAACACAGAGTACTTGTCTCAAATGTTTAACACAGAGTAAAAAAATACCTCCCAAAGAAATGAATCTTGCTCCGTTTGGAAGGAAGAAAAGGAAAGAGTGGCTGCGACTGCTAGGGGACCGCCAGTTGACACCTGTATGACGGGGCTATTGCGTGGCCCAGTAAGAGTGTGCCAGGATGGTGCACTTGGCGGCTGGTGTGGGAGGCAGGTTCATGGGCGCCTATATAAAGCGCCATGTGGAGGAAGCCTGCTCTCTCCGCCAGCTTCACTACTAGACAGTTTTGCTGTCTGGGACCAAGTGGCTCAATGGGGCGAGCTTGGTGGGGGGCTTGAAGTTGGTGTTGAGCTTGGGGGGGGGGCTTGAAGTTGGTGTTGAGTGGACTCAGTGAGTGGTGGTTGCCACCTTGGGGCTCATTGGTATATCCCACCCTTCTTAATCCACTGAGCAGCAACAGGTGGGTGACAGGGTGACAGGGAGTAGGAGATGCCTTCGTGATGCAATTTGCATGCTGTGGGGGCAGGGGCCATGAGTAGTGGTAGGGAGGTTTCTCCCCTGGGAATGGCCAGGGTGCCCAGTGCAGGGGTGGGGAGGAGTTGGTGGGGAGGAAAAACAGTTAATTCAAGGGCTAAATCCTCTCTCCCCAGCATGGCCCTCCTCCACATCGGTGCTGTTCATATGTGCATATTATCTTTTATTGATGAACACAGAGAGAGATGCTTTTCATTGCACCTGTTTTCTTCTTATTAAAAATGTGTGGCCTGTCAATGTTTGTTTACAGCAACCTTTCTCAACTTTTTTATTGTTGAGAAACCCCTGAAACATTCTTCAGCCTTTGAGAGACATCAGAAATGGCACAATCATGAAAATTATAATTGGGAAGAATAGCTGTTTACATGCTTACCTGGGGGGGGGGGTGCAGCTGACATGACCATATTTGGTTATATCCAGCTGATAAGTATTATAATTTAAATATATATATATATACTGAAAATTAACTCCACCCTACTTGAGAAACACTTCCTAGGCTGTCAAGAACCCCTGGTTGAGAAAGCCTGGTTTATAGCTTTAAAAATAATTAACTATTATTAACACATGTTTTGTTGACACTAAACTGTTCTTTCTTAAATTGTCTTATCTGAAGATCTCATTGTTCTAAACCAAAGGCTGATAAATATATTTTGAATGTCAAAACGCAGGCTAAGAGAACTGGATCTGTGTTCCCTTCCCTATCCTGCCTATACATTTTTGCGCTAGGAATGCCAGCCTCCAGGTGGTTCCTGAATTACAATTAATCTTCAGGTTACAGAGGCCAGTTGCCCTGGAGAAAATGGGGGCTTTGTAGAGTGGACACTATGGCATTGCATTCCATTGAGGTCCCTGTCCTCCCCTGGCTCCATTCCCAACAAGTGTTTCCCAACCTGCATCTGGCAACCCTACCACCCCCATTCCACACACCAGTGGCCAGGGGGACCTGGCAACCCTATTCCATGCTTATTTGATTTTCCCAGGAAGATCATACTAAACTAAAGATTTAGGTGTACACTCACAACTATTTTTTTAAGTTCTTCCTTTCATTATCAAGCAATGTACAAATGCAGCAAACCATCTCAGTGCGAAGGGGTTAGTCTGTCATAGCAAAATAAAACAAATGTCCACTAGCCCCTTAAAGAGAGAATAACATTTAATTCAACATGAGCTTTCATGAGTCATGACTCACCCTGGAGTACTTTTGTGTGTGTGGAGTACAGTCACATTAAATATCATGCACTCTAAGTATGGTGAACACATCAAGAGTCACACAGAATACAGACAGCTGAGGTGAAGTGGAAAAAAGCCGAATGGGGACTAAGACTGCATAATAAGGCTGTCTCATAAATTTGTGTTGGAGAGAATACTGGCGTGGAGGGATTGAGGTTGTGATGAAAAACAGGAATGAGCATTTAAGAATATGCCCTCAACGCTAGGAAGAAAATCCACAGTGGCTTCCTAAAAACTTCATGTGAAATCCCCCTGCTTTCAATTAAGCCAGTGCCAGAAGGAGGGCTAGAGGCTGGATTTCTGCTGACAACAATATTCATCTGAAGAAAAATATCCCAGTTTATAACAGCTGGGGAATAGCAGATTTAAGGAGATAGACTAAAGTGCTTTCAAAATGATTGATAGTCCTAAAGGAACGATAACATTCAAGAAAAAATATGTGTTTATCAATCATTTCTAAACATTAAGTTAACTGGTAGCTTCAACGTCTTAATTCTGGTTTAATGTTTATTTGTGCAATATTTTGTACTAACATATTGCCAGGCGAGCCGTGGAGAGGTGGGCTGCTACCTCCCTGCAACCTGTGCATTGTTGGGCAGATTTTACTTGTAATTTCTTCATTCAAAAATAACAAATCTACTTTTGTCATAAGAATTCTGCCCCTGCCCCCGCCCCAATTTTGCAGTCTCTTATTCTTCAGGCATATTCTGATTCTCTTAGGTGGCTAATAAAAGCTCTTGAAAGAGGTCCTGGTGTGATCCCTCCATGAGTGAAGATGATAGTTTGAGGGACATCCCCCCCCCCAACAACTGAACTTTGCCTGTAAGGACTAAGATGAAAACAAATTTCAGATCCTGTTTACTTTCATGTCAATGATAAATGCTAACAAAGAAAATGATGAGTACTGAACTAGAAGAGTCTTGAGAAATACACATTTCTTCTTGATGCAATATAAATAGCTTTAGCTGCATAATCCTGTTTCAAGTTCTGAAGGTCAGAAAGTCATTAATCAACAATGAATGGTTGGTAAGATGAGACTATAGTGGATCAAGGACGATTTTGATGATGTTATTCTTGAGAATGTCGATACATTACAAAAGTTAATAAGCTCATATGTTTCCTGCTTTCCCAGAATGATAGGACCTTTCTGGAGTAGGATGTTTTACTGATGTATTCCTATGCAAGGACTGATTATTGGAGATTCATGCCCTTTTTTGTAATGTCTGTTTAGTTACATATGTCGACGTTGAACATGGAAAATTAATAATCTGTAATGCCAGTCCATAAGGCAGTATCACTTCTCACAAAGTGCCTTTGAGGACACGCCCATATCTTTAAGAGTCTTCCTTGTCAACCAGCTGACACTTCCTTCTCCTCCACTATCTGCATTCCATGGCTTAAAATGCTTCTTTCAAGCCTCTTCCTAGGCAAAGCTGCCTGTGTGTATATACCTGCCAATCATCCATGCTCATTTAAGAATCTTCAAACTGTCACTGCATGCTTAAGAAGACACATTACAAAAACAGAAAAGATAGTTTTGCATTCCCAGTGAATAATTTCAAAATTATTTCTATACTAGGGGCAAAGCCTGTTGCACCCAGGAATACAATGGGTGTAAGCACATACACCTGCACTGTGACTTTCATGGGTTCTGGCCCTCCTTTCCATGCTCAGTCATTAGATCTAGTTTGGTGAAGTAGTTAAAGAGTAGCAGACTGGAATCTCAAGAGCTGGGTTTGATTCCTGACTCTATATGCAGCCAGCTGGGCTGCCAACTTACAGGTGGAGTCCTGGAAACCTTCAGGAAGATGAAAGAGAGAAAGACTGGATGAGAGAGGGGGGGGGGAGGAGGGAAGGAAGGCATCAGTCCTCCTAAAGAAAACAGCTGATTTGGAGGAGCACTGGCCCTCCTAACCCCAACCCCATGTCTATATAGGTCCCAACTATCCCCACCTTTCCACCCAACGCCACTTCTCCCAAAGGCAAGTTGTGGAGAGGTGGGCTGCTACCTCCCTACAACCTAAATCTTTAAAAGGCTGGGTGAGAAAGGCTGGTGGGGGGGGGGCTGCCACCTTCCTCCCCACCACATTTCCCAAGGGCTGGGCCAGGGTGGCAAGGCCACAGGGGAGCTACCTCCTTCCTGCACATTCCTCCACAACTCCCAAAGGCCAGGCTTGGTGGACAAGCCCATAGGGGGGCTGCCTCTTTCCCACCTGACCACACATATCCTAAAGGCCGGGCTGGTCAGGGAAGTCCTTAGGGGTCTGCCTCCTTCCCACCCATCCCTATCTCCCAAAGGACAGCCCAGGCAGGGAAGGTTGGGGAGGCTGCATTCTTCCCACCCACCTCATATCTCCCAAAGGTTGGACCATGCTGAGTAGGGAAGGCCATAAGGTGTGGGCTGCCTCCTTCCTGACCCCCACATCTCCCAAAGTCTGGGTGAAGTTGAGTAGGAAAGGCCATGGGGGAGCTGAATTCCTTCCCATTCCTCCCAAAGGGCAGGCTGGACAGGTAAGGCTGTGGGGGGGGACTGCCTCCTTCCCACTGCCCATATCTCCAAAGGGCCAGGCTGGGTGAGAAAGGCTGCTGGATCCCACAAACCAGGGTTCAGATTCCAAGGTTGTTGCAAGAGTTCCTCATTACTCTACTCAGCTTCCAGCTGCATCTCCTTTGCTTGTCAGCCCATCTGGATGACCTGTGCCAATTAAGCAATGCCAGTTAAATGCTGAAAGAGAGCTCCAGTCTAAAAGGCACCACACCAGTTGCTGATTGCAGACGACTGGGAGTCATCACAAAGTGAGGACTGAAAGGCTGGGAGGCCTGGGTTGTGGACAAAACCTGTAACCTGCTCCTTCTGCTGATGCCGTTGGACTGCCTGAAGGAGCCCTTGACTCACTGGAATAATACATTAATTGCATTCTGTCTATTCCTTGGCATTTTGTTTTTGAAGTATTGATTATCTCTGCCTCCCTTGCAGCTCATCTGTGCTTCCTCCCAGCAGAGAGCTAAAACCTGAGACCAGGTTTTCCCTTGCTTCCCTCCGTTGCTTGGGTGAGGCCGAGAATGGAGCAACTTACCACCTTTAAGAGAGGCCAGCACCTCTTTCACCCAGCAAGCAGCAGGAAGTGGAAGAAGATGACAGATAAGTTCCATGATTGGCCCTCATTTGGAAGAATGCTTTATCCCTGGGCATATGCCCAGGAAGGGCCAATCAGGTAGGGAGTGCGTTGTCTGCATTTAATGGAAACTAATTGGCCCTCACTGGCAGATCTAAACTGATTGGCCCTCACTGACAAAGTGCAATATGAACTGATGGCCCTCATTTTCAGAGTGTTCTCTCCCTATTGGCTACATACCCCCAGGGAGGGTCAGTCAGGTAGGGGCTGAGTTGTCTGCATGCAATTTGAACTGATTGGTCCTCATTGGCAGATTACAATTTGAACTGATTGACAGTGACAGAGTTGAAATTTGAACTTCAACTTTATAATGTGAAGCGATTTTTAGATTAATATATTAATCCTGAACACCATTAAGTGGAACTAGAACCAAGTTCATAGTGGGATTCGAACGTAATTCACGCATAGAGACTACTTCTGCCTGTTTACATACAAACCAGAGCCAAATTTTTTGCTGAGATTTTACCCAGTCTAAAATCTTATTCTGTTACTGAGAAGATAATCTTTCTTGTATTTTGTTCTGATGAGTATGTATGATGAGTATGTAACATATAAAATGTCATTATATGCCCTGGAAGTAATAAAAATACCATGACAGCAGTTACAGTTTTAATTTGGTATGCCATTTTTTACTGCTATATGACTTTATATTTTTATTTTATATTGTATTGTAAGCCGCCGCGGGCTAGCTGGTCGAGGAGTGGCTGCATAGAAATCAAATAAATAATACAATACAATACAATACAATACAATACAATGAATTATCCTATTTGAATAGCTCATTTTATTTTATCATATACTTGTAAATGTGCTACTGTTTATATTGTTATTGCTATTTTGTAAAGGCCTATGACCATACATATATATATCCTGAACATATACAACTATTTTCAGCTAGTGTCTACCATATTGTGGCTGGTTCAGGAAGCAAGCTGTTCATATGAACCTACCCACCAATTTTTGTTCTGCAATATTTCACTCCCTGCATCACAAACCATGAGAGGAAAAGGCAGTTTGTGCAACTAAGCTGACTATTCTTGGAACCATCTCCAGGGAACTGACCTTACCGTTGTTTTTAAATGTCCAAACTGGGCCTCACTGCCGTGTAAATATGTTTTGGATTACAATGTAGGAATACTTCAATTGGAAGCAACCAGTCAGAAAATAGCAAAGCAAAACCAGTTGTGAATAGAAAGATTATGCACAGGCTTTCCTTTCGTTGGCTTTCTGCCACAAACGATGGTTGGTGTGTGATCCTTCGGCAGGATGATATGGACAAAGCATTGCTGCTTCATTTCCCACTGCTAGAAAAACCCAATTAATACCACCTTCTGGTGCTCTGCTCTCCCTTGCCCAGTCAGTCAGGGCTGAGGATGGAGCCATGCTTTCTTGGCCACGGTGAAGCTTTGGAGATCCTTCTTGGTCAGTCAACTGCACTGCGGGCTCTGTTAGGGCATCCCAATCGGTCTTTACTCTGTCCATCATGATTCATAGATCAGCAGAAGGAAGGACATGTAATGGTACTGTGGGTAAAAATCAATGTTGTATGGGCTCCATCAAACTATGGCTTGGATTTACTACTGACTACCATGCTGCTCGGTAGTCTGTCACTAGAGATAACCTCACAGAACTATAGCAGCAGCTATCTAGATTATCTATGGATTTTAAACCTCGAAATATTGCTGTATATTTCTACTTTGCATTGAGGAATGATCTCCATATTCAAATTTGTAATGATTTATAGAATCACAGAATCATAGAGTTGGAAGGGGTCATACAGGCCATCTAGTCCAACCCCCTGCTCAACGCAGGATCAGCCCTAAGCATCCTAAGCATCCAAGAAAAGTGTGTATCCCACCTTTGCCTAAAGACTGCCAGTGAGGGGGAGCTCACCACCTCCTTAGGCAGCCTATTCCACTGCTGAACTACTCTGACTGTGAAAAACTTTTTCCTGATATCTAGCCTATATCGTTATACTTGTCATTGAAACCCATTACTGCGCGACATTTGAGACATTAATTTCTAGTTAGCATGTTAATGACAGTTTATATGAATTGTGGATTACTGTGACATCTGAATTCACAAAACACCATTTGTTAAATCACCCTGTATCTTGCAGCCTCTTGGCCTCAGAGATGGAAATATAAAAATGCTGTCTTTTGTGAGAGGGAGATGAGAAGCAAGCAAACTGGGCTTTCTGCACAAAGAAGCATCTGATATTTCTTTTTTTTTTTTTTTTAATAATGATTTTTTTTTATTTTCATAAAGATAGAAATATAATCATCATTTGAGAATATACGACCCCACATTGACTCCACAGTGATATAAACTTTTGCCCAAAACTCTAAGAGCCATGAGTCTAAGAGCCATCCACATTTCCACTACATTAAAAAAAAAAAAGGCCTGTTTAGATATACAAAAGAAAAGTTATTATTAATCAACTTACTTGAGAGATCATAGACCTCACATTAACTGCTTGATACAATCTAAGAGCTATCCTAGCAGATATTTCTAGGTTTGAGTTAGATGCTTAACATTAAACATTTCTTATAGCACAGTATGAGTTTTGGCCCTGTATCAATACCCTGATGAAGGGAGAGGAAAGTAGGGCTAGCATCTGATATTTCTGATAGACTATGAGGAACCTTCTATTTATGAATTTATTATTATTACATTTATATTCTGCTGTTCCTAGCACAGCTGGCTTATGGCAGATTACAACTATCATGAACAATACAATTTAAAACAGAACAATCTAAAAATCCCCTAGCCCCCTAGCCCCCTCCCCCACCAGCCACGCTTGACACAGGTAGAAAACTGCCAGCTGGGCTACTTTTGTGACCTGGGCCTCCATAGAAAGGAAAGACTTCAGAATCATGCCCAAATTCCTGGTGGCATGCGAGGTCTTCAGTTGCATGCCGTCCAAGCTGGGCAAACACACTTCCTGATCTGACCTTTCCTACTGCAGTACCTCTGTCTTGTCAGGTTTGAATTTCAGCTAGTTTTGTTTGAGCCAGACTATCGCTTCTTCCAGACATCTTGCAAATGACTGTGTGTGGGGGAGTCGGAGCAGCTGTCCCTCAAGAGCTGTCCACCAGCTGGGCCAGAGGGCAGGAAAGGTGCTGAACAGGGTGGGGGAGAGCACCACACTCTGTGAAACCCCACAGGTGAGTTTGTAATAACGTGATAATTCCTCCCTCACCTCCACCCTCTGTATTCAGTTCCGGAGAAAGGAGCATAGCCACTGAAGGTCTGTCCCCCAAGTATTGTACAGTCAGAATACAGCCAAGAGTAACTCTGACATCTGAAAATAGTTCCTGGCCACACACACATGTAAGAGGAGAGGAAAACCTGATAACTTAGACAATAATGTTATATTTTATACATAACAATACTTACAGTGCAGTTCTGTGCAGAGTTACTCTAGTCCAGCCTTTCTCAACTTTTTACCATTGAGAAACCCCTGAAACATTTCTAGGCTTCAAGAAACCACAGAACTGACATGATCATGCCAAACATTATGGGAAAGCATAGCTGTGTGCACGCCCACCCAGGGCCCCTTCCCTCCCCTCCCCTCCCCATGCCCTTCAGGCCCATCATTGGCCATTTGGGGGAGGGGGCAGGTTGATATGGTCACATCACCCAATAAATGATGTTTAACAATTATTTTAAAACAACTTAATTAAGTCATACCCATTCGAGAAACCCTTCTGGGATTGTCAAGAAATCCCAGTTTCATGAGTCCCTGACTGAGAACTCATTTAGTAGGCTTAGATTGCATTAACCCTGTATAGGATTGCACTATATGTCACATATTAAAAGGTAAAGGTAAAAGTATCCCCTGTGCAAGCACCAAGTCATGTCTGACCCTTGGAGTGACGCCCTCTAGCGTTTTCATGGCAGACTCAATACAGGGTGGCCTTGCCAGTGCCTTCCCCAGTCATTACCATTTAACCCCCAGCAAGCTGGGTACTCATTTTACCGACCTCGGAAGGATGGAAGGCTGAGTCAACCTTGAGCCGGCTGCTGGGATCAAACTCCCAGCCTCATGGTCAGAGCTTCAGACAGCATGTCGGCTGCCTTACCACCCTGCACCACAAGAGGCTCATACATCACATATTACAGCTCTTCAAATATCAGCATTCAGCAAAGGTAAGCAACCCTTTGTGACAGATGAGTAAAGGTTCTGCCCCTTTCTGTCACTCACCTGTCTCCTATATTCTTGTCTGGTTTGTGTGCAGAGCAGATAACAGCCAGTCAGAGCCCATGAATGACTAAGGGAACCAGATGGGAGGGGGGAATGAGAGAGAAAAATCACTTTCACTGACAGCTCCAGTCAGATTGGGTCTCAACCTTCAGAGAGGGAGCCTGAAAGGATCCAGTCTCACAGAGTGGTTTAGGATAAACCAGGCTAAGTTCATGAACACTCAAAAGCAGTGAGTGTGCTCAGAGAATGCTTTTCAGGGTTAGCACAATATGTGATTGGAGTTTCCAGAAGGAGCTCATGCTTCTCCTGTTACCTTTCCTGCACCTCAGTGTTGCTACTGTTTTCCAAAGAGTTCCCAGCTGATGCTCCAGCTTTGCAGCACCCCTTCCACAAAAGGACATTTGTTTTGGGGATTTCTTTTCTTGAATTGGGATCTGACTCTCCCGGTGTGTTCTTCACTCCCTTTGAAAACGGTTTGTACAGCTATGCAGTAACATTATAACATCATAACATTGTAAAAAAAGGCTGGATATACCATGAGAAGCAGCATGGTTGCTGGCAGTCATCAAACTGGATATACCAGTTGTGTACCACATTGGTCAGATCCCATCTGATGCAGTTCTGGAAGCCTTACTTCAAAAGGAACATGGACAAAATTAAGAGGGTCCAGAGGAGAGTGTCAAGAATGATCCGGGGCCTGGGGACCAAGACCCATGAGGAAAGGCTGAGGGACTTGGGAATGTTCAGCCTGGAGAAGAGGAGGTTCAAAGGGGATGACATCAGCTAGATATTGTGTGTGTGTGTGTGTGGGGGGGGGGAAATTCATAGTCAGAGTAGTTCAGCAGTGGAATCGACTGCCTAAGGTGAGCTCCCCCTCACTGGCAGTCTTCAAGCAGCGGACGAACAGATACTTATCCTGGATGCTTTAGTCTGATGCTGCGTTGAGAAGGGGGTTGAACTAGATGGCCTGCATGGTCCCTTCCAACTCTATGATTCAATTCATAACAGTGCTGTTTAGTAATTATGAAACACACTACATTTATCATCATATCCTTCCACAGCAGTGAAGCCTCCTTGTTTTTGCACATGTACAGTAACATTATAATATCATAGCATTGTAAAATAAAGGATGAATGTATCTTGGGGAACAGTATAGTTGCTGTGATTTCAAAGGGCCCCCGTCCCCCGTAGTCACCAACTAAGAAAATGGCTGGTGAAGATTCCCACAAAATCCCTAATGAATATAGTATTCCTCTTGCAATAGTCAAGCTGCAATTGTCAATTCACAACAGTGTTATTCAATAATTTTAAAGCATGCTAATTGAAAACATTGCACATATTGAGTTTCCATGATGATCAAACCAATTGTATTATTCTATTATTTTTAGATGTTTGAAAGACTGAATTGTCATTGAAAATACATTGGGAGCTTTAGGGAGCGGGGGGGGGGGTAAGAATGAAGAAAACAAACACAAGGCAACAAAACCTACTAACAAAAAAAAGGAAAGGAAAGGAACTTCATGGATAGATAATTGCATGGAGGTAGGTACATTAAATGTCAACACTCATTTTGCCCCTGCATTGATACATAGTGATATTATTAAGTTAAAAAAATCAATGTCATAATACAATCAAAACTGCACTTAAAAAAATCAGTCTGTGGTTCATGGGATTTGGGAGGCCACGGGCAGGGTGTACACATGACACTGATGCCACAAAAGGGTGGCAGGAAACGAAATTTGATTTCAAGAATTCCAAAGTTGAAAACTGTGAGTTAATGCCCCAGAGTAAAAAAAAAAAAATGTGGAAAATGGGGATCCAGAAAACATGGCCTCTAACAGGCCTCTAAATTCAGAGCTACTCCCAGATCAGCCCAAAACTGTGCAGAAAGTTTTCCAAATACTGGTTATTTAAGAACACTGATGCAGTGATTTGCATATGTGTGGAAATTATCACTGTGAGATCTGTCAGGTTGGAGAGACGCCAAAGATTCACCTCAGCTTGGCTGGCAACTGCTCTGTACACTCCTGCCTTCTTAATAAAAAAATGTTATAACTAGAAGCTCAGCAAATGCTGGGTGTTAAGAGTTAACATATAATTTTAGCCTCTTTACTAAACAACCTTATTTCATCCAAGAAAGTAAATAAAAGTGTCTCCTCCATTTATTTCAAGTGTCATCTGGGAATTACTACCTTCAGAAGCCATTTAGGGCATGTCTGTCAGGTGGAGGTTGGATAGATGCCTCACTGATGAATGTATACAGCATCCTACCTTTGTTTAAATGGCAGTTAAAACTCTGACCTTCACATAATGGTGGTAAAGGTGGAATCTGGCAAAAATAAATTTCTGTGGTGAATTAAGTGGCTGCATATAATATTCTGAAGGAATTAAAAGTAATTTTTTTTACAGAATGCCCCCTCAAGACCAGGGATCAGGCTGAAGGAGAAAGGATGGAGGCCAGAAAGTTCTAAGGGGCAGTTAAAAATCTGGAAAATCAGACATGAGACTGAGATGGCTAATGTAGCTCAGGTAGAGAAGGTAGAAAAACAAAAAGAATGAGAGATTTTGAAATCAAAACAGAAAGAAAGAGGAATGAGGCCAGAGAAATGGAGTTGAGAGAAAAGGAGAGAGAGGAGAAAGAAAAAGAGATGAAAGTGAGAAGTTCAAAGAACTTATGAGCTAAAGCTCCAAAAACTGAGAATGGAGGCACTTTGGACTAGGCTAGAGTTGGTCCAGATTGATGGGGAGTTCCCTCAAAAAGAAAGAAAAAATTACTAAAAATCAAAAGATAGATAAAATAGGAAATGTCCTTGTCAGTTTGGAGAGAGACTGCAAAGTGTTTGCAGTGGAAGATGAGGAAATAATTGCATAATAGGGTTAGGCCAAAGTAGGACCCATACCAAGAACCAAAATTTGTGGTGTTTTTCCACACTGTGACAGGCCCTTTGTACCAGCTGAGGGGACCCACACAGCCTGTTGAGTAACCAGGTGATCCCAAAACAATACAGATGGTTCATTGAAGGATTTGTCGGACCATTGTGCGCTCCATTGTGGGGTTCTGCAGGGGGCAATACTCTACCCTACACTTTTTAACATCTATATGCGCCCTCTAGCCCAGCTGGTCCGGGGCTATGGGCTGGGTTGTCATCAATATACGGATGACACCCTGCTCTACTTCCTAATGGACGGATGGACGGACAGACTCCCCCCCCCGGATACATTTGCCAGTTGTTTGGAAGCAGTGGTTGGATGGCACAGGCAGAGTTGCCTGAAACTCAAGATGGAGGTCCTGTGGCTGGGAAGAAGAGGGCAGGATCAGGAAGCGTGTCTCCCATGCCTGGATGGGGTGCAATTAACACCTGCACCAGTTGCCAGGAATTTGGGGGTGACATTTGATCCCTCCCTTACTACAGAGGATCAAGTCACTAAAGTAACCTGGACAGCTTTTTTCCATTTCTGCCAGGCCCAGCTACTAGCATCCTACCTGTCCTCGGAACACTTGGCCACAGTGATCCATGCAACGGTCACTTCCAGATTAGACTTCTGTAACTCGCTCTACGTGGGCCTGCCCTTGTCTTTGATTTGGAAATTATAGCGGCTGCTAGGGTCCTCACTAGGACACCTCTGAAGGCCCACATTCAGCCAGTGCTGCGCCATCTGCACTGGTTTCCGAGTCAAGTTCAAAGTTTTGGTATTGACCTTTAAGGCCATATGCGGCCTGGGTCCCACTTACCGACAGTTGTCCCAGGCCACAGGATGTTCACCTGGCCAGGGCCTTTTTGGTCCTGGCCCCTACCTGGTGGAATGAGCTCCCGGAAGAGTGGAGGGCCCTGCCTGAGCTGCCAGCCTTCCACAGGGCCTGCAAGATGGAGCTCTTACGCCAGACATATGGTTGAGGCCAGGGCAGTCTCCCAGTAGTCCAACTGAAGATCCCCTCCAATACCAGATTAGATCTGCTCCCACTCTCACTCAAAGTCATCTTGCCCACCAGGCTGAACAAGGAGGAATGGGATCGGAGTTGTGACCACTGCTACCTTTGTGATGTGATGTTAGCAGAGAAGTTTTTATTGGGGGGGTTTACTGTGTTTTGATGTTTTTATGATGTAAACTGTTGCGAGCCCACTTGGAGAGAAGCGGTCTATAAATCAAATAATAAATAAATTTTAAAAATCCCCAAACAGTGGCTTATTGAGGTAATAGACTCACTAGAGAGAGAGCTATGGTGCTACTTTTTTCTTCTCAATAAAAGAAAACTTTCCTGCTGGACTCAGTAAAAGGCAATCTCTTTAATAAGGACTACTGGCAAACCAAAACCTAAATACCAGATTCCCAGTGAAGGAGAGTTGGTTTCGTATTCCACTTTTCACTGCCCAAAGGAGTCTCAAAGCTGCTTATAATCACCTTCCTTTCCTTTCCTCACAACTGACACCCTGAGAGGTAGATGAGGCTGAGAGAGCTAAGACAGGACTGCTTGATCAGAACAGAACTATCAAGGCTGTGACAAGCCCAAGGGCTGTATGTGGAGGAGCAAGGAATCAAACCTGGCTCACCATGGCCCATTATGCACGAGCCATAATGCCTGCATAGGCGGCAGCAGTGCTTCAGGGAAAATTCCCGATCCTGCTTGCCACTGCCACCAGCGCAGTTGCGTCCTGGCCCAGGGCTATGGAAGGCCTGCGCTAAGCAAATGTGGAAATTTCTGCAGCTTCCTGGGTACACCGGGGGGCCGGCAGGGGCTGAGGCAGGCCGGCACTGTGCATAATCACCAGCGCCGGGTCTTTCGGCTCACCCAGCCCACCCTGTAGGGACACCACACACCCATGCGGGCTCCGTGCGACCCCCTGCCCCCACCAGTGTGTGTGGAGGGGGCCTGCCCCCCCACTCCCCTGGCCCCTCCTCACCTCCCCCCCCCCCCCCGCTGCTTCAGCTTACCTCAGCCAGCAGCGATCCGGCCCTCTTGTCCCTGGTGTAAAGTGTGCCAGCCCAGCATGCCCTGCCCCGTGCATACACGGGGAACGGCAGGGCATTGTGCCCCGCTGCAACGGGAAGGCGGTAGTGCGGGGTAGTTGCCGCTGTGCATAAAAGGTCCAGATTAGAAGTTGCTGCTCTTAACCGCTACACTACATGAGGGAAACATTTGCTTCAGTTGTCACAAAGGAGGACATATTTGTCCATACTGTCTTGAATTGGGGGAAAGAAGCTCCTCAGAGTCCGTGAAAGATGTTATGTAGTCATACAAATATCACCAGAGATGAGTAGAGATGAGTAAATATGAGTTTAAGTCGCAATTAAACCCTGATCTTCACAATTAATAATGTTTCCTTGCTCCCATAACTATTCTAATGTTTCAGAATTTTATTATTCATGGCTGGAAAGTTCCTTTTCATCTATAATCTAAATGTGTAAAATAAACATATAATCTAGATACATGTCTAGCAGTTGGTTCTGATACCCATATTTATATGTATTGATTTAAAATGTATTTCTTTTTCTTTCTTTCTGAGTGAACTCTTTTTACATGATATTCAGCAGAAAGTCAGATTAATGTTAAAGCATAATTGTTCTACTGTGCTACCAATTACTGGTAGACTGATTGCTAGCAAGTATATAAATCACTATCATGACTGAAGTTAAATGACTATACAATTATTCAGTGACATACCATGGCTGTATCTTTAATTAATATCTTTGATATCAAGGAAATCCAGGTGTGTAAATTTCTTCTTCCTGTGTTTCTGAAGGCAATAGGTGTTAGCCTAAAATCGAGCACTGACTTCTATGCTTCATTCCTGGGTCCATCGTGCTTAATTTTCTGTTTCAGTGCTTCCATTTAATGTAATTGACTAGCTCCATGCATGAACTCTATGCATCATCATATCTAATAAAGATAATAATTAGAATGCCATGCTAAAATGTTGAGCACTGCTTACTGTTGTTGACATAATGTCTATCAATGTATGCAAGATCTATCCTTATCTTTAATTAACCGAATTTTGCTTTTGGATCCATGGCTATTTCCCCCATGAATTAGCATTTCAAATAGAACGTAATCAGATAGCAGAAAAGACAGACTTCCAGTAATGGATTATATGCTAGGCTGTTCTGATTTTTGAAAGGCTTGTAGATACAGCCACAGGTAGGTCACTGAAGAATTCCCTGCTAATTTAACCTGAGGTGGTAATTGAAGGCTTGGAGGACATTGTGCTCACTCTACCATTGATAGGGTCCAATAACATAGAGTTATTCTGGACACAGCACTCTGACTGAAGAAGCAAGTCAATGCTTACCTTGGCATGGCTGTCTTGGCTTCATGGATTCATGCTATAGTTACTTCATGTTTATACTACTGTAATGCTCTTTACATGGGTTTGCCCTAAAAGATAATCTGAAAATTCCATAGAACAAAGTTTGAGTCCAGATCACCAGGCAGGAAATATGTGTTCCACCCTGCAGGCACTCCATTGGTTACTGATCCATTACTGAGTTCAGTTCAAGATTCTGGTTATCACCTGCAAAGATCTTAATGGCCTTGGCCCCACATATCTGCAGAACCATATCTCCTGCTCTGCTGTATGTGACTGCTATTCTATTGCTCACCTGAACAAAAAAATTTCCAGAGGTGCCACTATGAGTAAGATTGGCAGCTGCCTGTTCTTAAGTGGTAGATCTCACCTTATGAACAAGCCTGACCAAGGAGGTCAGGAAGCTTTCCACACTATTGTCATTCACAATATGTGCAAAACTTTTATGCTTAAGAAAGCTTCCCCCCCAAGGAGATGAGAACAACAGCAAAATTAACACCCTAGAAGGATGCCTCTATAATGGAGGAGTCAAATGCAATGATAATTGTACAAATCATGTGCTTTTACTGTATTGTCTTTACTTAGTTTAGTTTATTCTGTATGACACTTTGGCCAGATGACATTTGTAAACAGATATTAGATGGAAAAAAATTCAGAATAAAATTTGTAACCAACATTTTGCTATATATTTCACCGCATTACAGCAGAAACAGATTTAACAGTTTTTAATTTTTATAGCTAGTCAACAGGTTAAAACAATGTTAAAATTAAACAGCATGTAAACAAAAAATAAAAGATCCTCCTGTAAGTCATCTTTTATAGATTCTTAATAATATCTGAGCATTTCGAACACTATATACTTTGATGCAATATTTGGCAAATTGTGAAACAGTGGAGGCTTTACCTTTCTGTAGGAGAAGTTTAATTTTTTCCCTCTTCTGTACAACTAAAATGTTTTAAAGTAGAGGTAGAATTTGCCCAGTTCTGGCAGCTATATAGAAGGGGTACCTGAGGATCCTATGTGCAAGGAACTCTACTTCCCTGTAGTTGTAAGGGCAGAGTCTTTCTCCTCTTTTTTCTTTTAATGTCCCTCCAAGAACACAGAGGGTAGAGCTGATTCCCTTTCTAATTAGAAGACTCTCCTAAGATGTTTGGCTTTTAATAAGGAAAGATACTCTGGAACTTGAATATATCTGGTGTTGTGTACAGCAAGGTATTTAGGAGTATGGGCAAAGTCTATTTGGTAGAGTCTTCTGTTCTTTGCTTTACCACAATTTTGCCATATTGAACAGAACCTGGAGGGAGAATCCAAGTCTTTTGATTTCTTCCTCTGTAGCTAAGATCCACGTTGGTTTCCAATTGTCACACAGGATTAAGGATAGAAAGCTTTCATGTGCCCAATGTGCCTTTAGCCAGAGGGAAATGGAAGTGAGGATAATTTTAACTTTACATTTAATAAATCCTGTCCCTAATCTAATCCATGAATTGGATAAACATTTTGGAAGATGTAATATGGCTCTAAGGAATTTTGATTGTACCCGCTCAAGTGTGGCAAAACAGGACTTTGAAGAACCTAGAAAGGTCCCATAGAGCATCTGTGATAGTACTGTGATGTACTGTGATCTGTGAATGAATTAGGCTCCTTTTAATTGATGGAATTTAACTGCATTACATACTGATTTCTCCCCTAAGATTGACATCTGCCTGTAAAGCTCTGAGTTAGATCCTGAGGCCTGAAAGCCCAGATATTTAAATGACTTTACCTGCTTTAAGAGCCTCTTGTGGCCCAGAGTGGTAAGGCAGCAGACATGCAGTCTGAAGCTCTGCCCATGAGGCTGGGAGTTCGATCCCAGCAGCCGGCTCAAGGTTGACTCAGCCTTCTATCCTTTCGAGGTTGGTAAAATGAGTACCCATCTTGCTGGGGGGGTAAACGGTAATGACTGGGGAAGGCACTGGCAAACCACCCTGTATTGAGTCTGCCATGAAAACGCTAGAGGGTGTCCGCCCAAGGGTCAGACATGACCCGGTGCTTGAACAGAGGATACCTTAACCTTTACCTTTACCTTTTACCTGCTTTAGCTTTTTCCTGGCTACAAACCAGGTCCTAATTTTGGAGGGATTACCAAAGGCCATGTTCTTAGTTTTGATTCGTTATTTGTAAGTGCTACCTTCTCACTATATTTTACCAGGCATGTAAGGGCCCTATATAGACCCACTGGTGTTCTTGACAAAATCACCACATCATCAGCATAGAGAAGGGCTATATGTTTTCCCACTAGTCCAGGTGGATGGCAATCTGCAGATTCAAAACAATTTAGTAGATCATTAATATGCCAGATGAAAAGTGGAGGGAATAGTAGACAGCCTTCTTGTCCAACACCTTTGTAAATTTCTATCTGTTCAATTAGGTGGCCTTGTCTACTGCATCTGACTCTGAATGAGGTCTACTAGACAACATATTAAAAAGAGGAGGCTTTTATCTATTGAAGAGGCTTCCAGTTTGGCCCATAGACTTGCCCTTGAGACAGAGTCAAAAGCAGCTTTGAAGTCAACAAAGGCTGCATACAAAGATCTAGAGTTATATTTTTCTATTAAATGTTGTAGTACCAAACAATGTCCTTGAGTATCTCTACACTCTCTAAAACCTATTTGTGCTGGCATTATGATGTTTTCCTCTGCTAGGCAAGAAATAAATTTCTCTTGCACATGTCTGATGTACAACTTGCTGATGATGTTTAGCAGACTAATACGTGGGATTGTCTTTTGTCCCTTTTTTTGAAGAAGGGGATTACCCCTGCCATTTCCCAGTCTTTGGGGATCTTTGTCTATATATGCAAAGACAGAAGCTAGAAAAGGAACCTACCAATCATTTAATAATTTAAAGAGTTCTGTGGTACCATCCTGGCACTTTCCCCTTCTTTAGTCTGTCTATATGCGTAATGATCTCACTTGAGGTAACAGGAGCCCAATTTAGTAACGCACCTAGATCAGGGACCTGCACAGGTTTTAGGGATATATCCTCAAACATACTTTGAAAGTATGTAACCTATATACTGGCTAGGATGACTGCATCATTATCTTTACCTTGTAATTCACTTTCTATATTACTTATACTTGACCTACTTTAATTTGTTGTGTAAATTGTTTGCTAATTCTGTAATCCTAGTCCTGTTGATTCATTGGTTGTTTTATGCTGTTTGCACGGTTTATATCCTATAACCTGCCTCAAGTCACCATGAGAAAGATGGTCTATAAATGAAAGAAAGAAAGAAAGAAAGAAAGAAAGAAAGAAAGAAAGAAAGAAAGAAAGAAAGAAAGAAAGAAAGAAAGAAAGAAAGAAAGAAAGAAATGTCACAGCTCAGTTATTACTGGGAGCTAGACAGGGCATGCATATTACATTCATTCTACAATCACTCTGTTGGCTTCCAATCAATTACTGGGCTCAGTTTGAGGGATTAGCCATCCCATACAAAGTACTTCATACCAGAGGGACCACCTTTACACCTATGCTTCACTGTGCTAGTTTTGCTCATCCGATCAGGGCTGTCTGAGGGTACAACCCAACAAATGGGAAAGATCAAAAACTGCCTGTATTGGTTTGTTCTCTGTTGCAGTTCCCACCATGTGGAGTGGCCTGAGATCAGAAAGACTCAAATACTTCTGGCTTTCTACAAACTGCAAAACAGAATTGTTCACGGGGGCATTTTTCTGAAGGTAATAGGGCTATAATAGAATGGAATTGATTTAGGAAGCCACCTTTATAAAGGGGACAAGATGATGTATAGTATGTATTATCTGTTTGCTGTATGCATTATATTGCTCAGTGCAGTTTTCCTGTTATACAATATCATTTCCTGTACCACTTAACATATGATGACTAATACTTTTGTTTATTTCAAGATTTCTGCAATCCTTGTCTTATTACTTTTTGATTGCATTGACTTACACTGTGCATTCTGTCTTGATTCTCAGTGAAAAAAGAAGAATATAAATAAAGGAAAATAACTGAAATAAATTAGTATCACAAATGTTTCCTGTGGGCTTCTAAAAATCACACACAATGTTTACAACCGGGGTTGATATTCAGCATTCTTCCAGGATTTCACTCCCCCAAATATGGTGATTTGTTACAGAAGGAGAGTGATGATTTGACTGTGTGTTGATCCTGATCAGCAGGGGTCCACTTTTGCTAAAATCTGGCTCGTTCAAAGCTAGAATCAGTGTTCAGCATTGTGTGATGGTATTTGGATTTTCCTATTAGCCAGGAAAAACATATTTCAAAGTTCTGTAGTCTCCAAGAATACCCGCTGGCAAAGGCCGGACATGCCACAGAGAACTGGAATGACAGGAAGATAATGCATTATTAATAACAGATACATTTAAAATGTTACCTCTTGGTGCTGTTTTAATATGCTGAGGCATAGCATATACATTGGGATGAGTTTGTTACCGAACAAACGTTAGCTAAACTACTAGCCATGGTGACTAAAGGGGATCTCTATAATTGGAGGCATTAAGCCTCTGAACACCAGTGCTAGGAGGCAACATCAGAAGGAAGGTCTTGGCCTTTGCGTCCTGCTTGTTGTCCCTGCAGGGCAACTCATTTTCCACTGCGTGAAACAATATGCTGGATTACATAGACTTCTGATCTGATCCTGCAGCGATTTTCTTTCTTTTAATAGTTGCAATCTATTTTCACCATTACAACCTCCCCTAGTTTGCCCTTCCACTCTCACTCTGTCTTCCCCTTTTATCACCCAGTGTTTATATTTGCTAGTATCCATCAAGGCTGTTCAGTGAAGTTCGAAAACTTCCTCCAGTCTAACGAATCATCCCGTGAAAGCCTCCTTAGGGTGGGGGAAAGTTTGAGTCTTCATGGAGTGGAATAGTAGCATACAAACCACTTAAAATAGTCGCTGCAATTTTCCTCATTCTGTACGATGTTTCTGTGTAATAGAATCCTTTGTCCTGTGGTAGTCATAGTCTGATGTACACAACAGACTAGAGAAATTGCAGCCAACCATTTATTGCTGTGTTAATAAACTAGCATTTATTTTTTTATTGGTATGCTATACCCTATAACTATAGCTTTTCTGTATCTTATGTCTTGAAGCTCCAGACCCATTCCACTGCTCACTCTGGTACAATTCCTTTTGACGTCAGGTATGTTATACAAAGATTCAAAGTTGTCTTAAAATGGATTTATTTTGAATTAAAAAAAGAGATACACATTCTGCTCCAATATAAAATCTCCTGACATAGGCCCTGCTAGGACTATGGCGATTAAAAATTTTTTTCTGCCAGTAAAAGAGGTATTCTGTTCAATAGAGGCCTGACTAAAGCATGCAGCTTTAGTGTATGACCTGTTTTCTGTCAATAATCCCTGTGAAGGAGAATGAATCAGGAATCAAGTCCTAATCACTCCTAGGTTTTCCCTGTCACCTCACTTTACCTAAAACAGAGTGTACCATATCAGAATGCTACAGACATCCAAGGAGATAATGCAGCTGTTGTATGATGCAGCCACTGATTCCAGAAATGTCCTTCATTGCCAGTCCAGAGAGCTACACTGATGGATGTAGTAGTTTAGTGGCTTCCTGGGCAGGTTTTGTGAGTACTAGGAGATTGCAGTATTAAAGTAAAATTATTCCATCCAATTAATGATGCTTTGGTGTTCATTTTAAGGAAAACAACATCCTAACTATCACCTAGGATGGTTTCTCCCCCCCTCCTCCAACAATGCTATGAGGAAGATTAAATGGAAAAAGTGAATAAGCTCCTCTTGTCACCATTTCTTTATTTTAAAATGCACAGCCGACCTCTCTAAAATAGTTTGAAACATCTTATGGAAACAAACAAAAATAAAACTGCAAATTCACAATATCCCTAATAGAAAAGTATGAAATACACAAACCATGCTAATCAACCTGGACACAAATTTCTTCAACAAGACAGGATAAATGGCTACCTTAATTATCAAAGACTCATCAGATCAAAACTGGCTTGCAAGACCTGCATAAAGGATGGAGGTTCTATTACAGACTTCTGCTATCAGAATGTTCTACAGAAGAAGAGCAAAAACAAATAAATAAATGAGCTTCTATGGAAGCAAGACAAGTTTGACACACTGATGAAACCACCAATGGTTTGGGGGCTGATCTCAGGTGGCAAAGGGCTGTGAAACAAGGTCAGGCACTACTTAATGTATGAGGCTCCCAGAACTTGGAGGTGTTTATAGATAAAAACCCACCACTTTGAACTGTAATCAGAAATCATACAGGGAGCCAAGGAAGGTATCAATATTGGCAAAATGTGCTACCAATGTTTTTCACCAATTGACATTTCAAAGATTGTCCCTCCAGGAGATTACTGATCCTAGGAGCAGTACCACAAAGTCAGCAATATGAGAGACAGTTTATACATCAGATGGAAATGAACAATGGCCACTCCTCATAACCATTCCTATCTGCGCCTTCTCAAAGCAAGACTCAGTCCAGGAGCACCAGTTGACTCCACCTTCTAAATCAATATCATCTCTTGGATGCCTTGGGCTTGAATCTAGGTCACTCCTCAGCCTGAACATTGTTTGGGAACCATGAGTAAGGTCAAGAAAGGAAATTGCAGATGGGATTGAAGTGAGAAATTGCTTCTAGATCTGTTTTTCATTACTCTTACTCTTCTTATTAGCTGATCTGAAAGCCATGCAGACACCAACCAGCTTGTTATTATATCAAATGCAGGTTCTGGGTATGATTTCCCCACCCTGTGTATCTCATGTATAAATTAAATATTGTTCCTGGCATTTTGAAAGGAAAATGGCATTTTAGATGCTAATTTCAACAGCTTTGCAGTCTCTGTACTGCTGAGCACCATAGTTTGATCATTTCGCTGCTCTACATTGGCCCCAAACTGTTGAACTATATAGATTTCTTCTTCCTATTTGCCTTACATAAAACTCTTGTTTGCATGTCAAGGAAAACATATTTCATTAAATTCCGTGACACTGGCTAATACTTGGCATGAATTATTTGAAGGGTGTGCTGAAAGTAAGATCTTTGAGTATTCTGTAGATATCCTGACGTGAATAATAATAAATATGTCCAGGAAGAAAATGTCAATATCAGGGATTGCAAACAGTCTCAGTGACCGATGACAAGTTATTAACATGTTGCTATTGCCTTTTGCGTTTGAAGTTAAGCAACTGACTTCCCACATAATGTTCTCAGCACCGCTGAGATGCTCCTTGCCAAGAAAACCATAACACAGAAAGACTATTTTCATTTTAATGAAGGCATTTGGCCAAAGGAGTATAAAGTTCCAAAGGAAATGCTCCATCTTTTAATTTTATATAACAGTTGGATCCATCTCTTGATGGACTCTTTATAGATAGCAGTCAACTCAAAGTGACAGAAACCTATGTGGAATTGGTTTCTGCTAACAGTACAGAACTAACAGTACAATCAGCTACAGAGTTACTCCACTCTAGACCGCTGAAATCAATTGTCGCAATTCCACAGAGTTTTATTCTTAGTTAGCAGACAATTGAGAAAGAGTAATATTTTTTTTGGAATTCATAAATATTCTTTACCCTTCTTCAAGGGTGCAATATGCACTGCATAAAGTGATAGCGTAGTGCTAGGAGTGAACCAAGGCAAGATCTTCTAGTTGGTTAACATCTGTGCGTAGTGCTTTGGATTGGAAATGTTGTGGATTCTATTTCATTTCTAACAAATAGTTGATCAAAATCTTAAATTTAAAAGAGAGGATGAAGAAGAAAGAAAAACAAGGGCAAGTTACTAGAACCAGAGAAAACCCTATTAATTGTCATCAATCAAATATGTATGTCAAACCAGAAAGTGGATGTGGTTTGCTTTCCCAGTACATATTAAATGATCAAGAATGATCAATTTTGAACAAATCTATTAGTGTATTGTCCTTCTTCTTTGACTTGTATGTAATCAATTAATGTAGGCGTCACAGCATTAGAAAGGGAAAAGTTGAATCTGCTAGTAATCCTATCTACTTATCTGTCAAACTTACAAAAGCTCTGTCCTTTTATCTGGACATTATAGTCCTGTTTTCCCAACTATCTGTGTGTCTTCTAAGTAGTAGAAGTTTTCCCCTTCTGAACTAATCCTAAGTGTTACAAGGGAAGGGAAGGGCAGAAGAGTGTGAGCAAATCACAACTGGAGGGGGAGCTGAGATGGGAAGGCTTGGGGACTGTGGCAGGCCAAAGCCCAAGACGGATGAGAGATGCCCATGAGGGAAAGGACTGAGCTTGATTACACCAGGGGTACCAAGGCTAGCTTTGAAAAAGGCCCTTGAGGGAAAGCTCCCAGTAAGGATTCAGCACCAAAACAGTTTGCTCTGTACCCATAACTTTTGATGTTCTGAGTTAGTCTGAAGAGGGCTTTAAGCTGAGAATGAAGATGGAAGATATACAAAGGAGTAGACTGGGGTCTTGGCTTGTATATTTTGAGTAACAAATAGAAAGTATCTGATTTGTGTTCTGGGGTGTGTCCATATTGATTTCTTTTTCTGGTAACTCCATAAATCTTTGTTTAGCTCTTTCTGGTATTCCTTTGAGGGGACTGAGGATATGTGATATTTTCTCTTAGCATCCTATACGGAGCCTACTTTGACCACAGTGATACCGCGACTCCTTTGTTGATGTCCTTGATTATGATGTCAGAATTGCGTGTCAGGAGGACACTTATTTATTTATTTATTTATTTATTTATTTATTTATTTATTTATTTATTTATTTATTAGATTTATTACCTGCCACTCCCAACGGCTCATGGCAGGTTACAAGCATCTGTATAAAATTCCAATAAAAACCACAGACATAGAATACAGCAGATAAGAGATAATAAGATGCGGCAAGAACCATAAAATTCCCAATTCTGTCCTCAAAAAAGATGGTATGGAAGGGCAGATAAAACCCCAAGTCCGCCATTCACATAGCAATGTCTTTTGTCCAGAGGGGGGTCAAACAGATCTTCCTTAGTGCATTGGCCTCAACCATAGACTTGTTGGAAGAGCTCCATCTGGCATTCAGAAGTCTTAATAAGGACATGCACAGCAGCATTCTTTTGGCAATTAATTTGGCTGTAGCTTTACTGATCTTCAGCAAGGAGTGTCAGCGCAACATGGGTGAATCCTGTCATCGTGCAGCCAGCCGATCACAAGGAAGCCCACTTCCAGTAGCTCCATCTGGTGCTATTGAGCCACTCAGTTTTCACTTGAAATCAAGCTCTTCCTCACCTGCTAGAACCCAAGGGTTGCATGGAATTGTGGGAATTCTGTGGGTGTGGGACTCTATGTGGTTCCCCCTGCCACCTGGAAATGTGAGTCAGCTAGGCCTTCCCTCCCTGGGGGTGAAGCCATGGCTTGTCATCCACCCAGCCTCTTAGGGAGAACTCTGTGATAGAGGAATCTGGTATGCAGGCTTGGGCTCTCCCAAAAAGGCATGGTCTCCACATGCCCAACAACTGCCAGTTGTGATGGAAGCAAAGTGAAAATTGTCATGGTCACTTTATACACATGAACCCCTCAAATCTGTGCATCTCAGCCAGAGCTATACTGTGTGCTGTGGAGAGACCTTAACAAACACTTGTTCCAGCCAAACAATAGGAAGCGTGGATAGGAAATTCCTAAGGTGATCAAGGAGGGGAAGGAGGCCAGGTGCCTGGTGCACAGCCCCTTTTGTAACCTCTTAGCTCTCATCCTCTCATCCTCCTAACGTCTCCTCCTCACATGGCATGCAGGCTCTGTCAGGCACACCGTGCCCCTTGGGTAGCCCCCATCATGCTCCTCTCCTGCCTCCTCCTGTCAGCCCCCCCTGCTTCCTTTTGGTGCCTTAGGTAAATTGTGACCATGTCTATTTTTGAACCTGCTTAGGACATGCATTTTCCATGTTGTGATTGTATTTCAGAAGGTGATTTTTGTTTACTTCAGTTTGGGAACAGTTATGAGAGCATTGTATATTAGGATCCAGTGATGATGCCATGCAGAATTAATGTTATATTCTCCCTAGGAAGACATCACTCATTGTGGATTGTGTAGCAATATAACTGCACTAGGTTAGTCTATTAACTGGTTAGTATAGAAGTCCCATTATTACAGGATCAAGGATTCCTGCCCCCCATCGAGTGCCACTTACTGTATGTGCACATCATTTATTTAAAACAATTATATTCTTCCCTCTCTGACCAGAAAGTCATTTGAATAGATTAACTGCAGCTTTCAACAACTAAGCAATGTTATTTTTCATATAGGAACAGTTTTATAGCAAGAAATCAGAAATAAGAGTTTATTGGAGTAAGACAAATGAAAAGGCCTATTATATAATCTTATTGGAAAATACTCAAGAAGGAATATACTCAACTGGGGAAAGGATCTAGGTAAACAACTGGATCAGGATGTCTGGAATTACTCCTGAAAGGCTGGCCTTAAAATTATCTCCATGTGTCACAATAGTATATTGCAAAGTGATCTCTCCCAGTGATATGATATGCCTTGGAACTTAAAACAAAGGATTCCTGAAACAGATTGTAAATGTTAGAGATATCCTTAAGGCTACTTTCTACATCTGTGGACGTTTCTACATCTTTGGACATTTTCAATTCCAACAGTTAAGTCATTGGGCAAAACAGCTTGGGATACGTAAATCATATTGTGGGTAGTGTTGTTGCCAATAATCATCTGTCATGTTAAGTGTGTATCTGACAGGTCCTAACAAGGCACTCTTTTATTTTCTGGCCTCTGCCTTTGAAAAGGCATGCTATGGCAGAGCTGACTAAAGTTTGGGAAATGCTGAAGTCAGTGAAGCAAATAGCCTTCACTCATTTTGTTCAGTGTGTTAGGTTTCCTGATGTGAAAGGAGTAGACTAAATTTGTGATATTCTTTAATGAATGTAGGAATGTTATTATTATGTCTTATTTAAAGTAATATGCCATTATTAAACTGGAGTTATTCCTTTTTATGTAGATAGAAATTAGAAGTAAAAGGCAGAGTAGATTTCCCATTGCCTTGGTCTCAGATTCCTTGCCTTGTCTTATGAGTTATTGCGTCTCTGTAGCAGATGATAGGAGAATTATCTCAGCATAAAAGAATGCATTTTATGGCACATTTTATCATTAAGGTATGGTAACCGAACAATGTAAAATTATTTATGTAAATTGCAAAAAAAGATTTCCAGTTGTAAATGCTTTAAAAAAAATAATACTATAAAACTGGCACCTATTAACAGGGCTTTAGAAAAAGTCACCAAAAATAATATTTTTGAACTCTTCACAATTGGAGTTCTGATCGCTTATGGTCTGGATTTCTAGGAAATTGTGAAACCATGAAGAATAGACTGGTCTAAGTTAATTGGAGACTTCTGTATGTTTGTGAATGCTAGAAACTAACCCCATTTAACTTTTCCTTTATGGTTGAGGAAGTGTGGTTTTTTAATTTTGTGCCAAGCGATAGCTAGTATATTCAGCTATTATATTGTACATGGTGAATAGTATGGAGATATTCAGTATCTCCAAAAGATGGAGGGGCTCTATTTCATTGAGTAGAATGATTAAACACTAAATACATAAAACTGCAACATGATTTAGGAAAGGGGCAAATATACGTTTTGAATGCAGAATTCATTAGATATAATCTTGGTATCCCCAGTTAAATTGTTCTCAGGTAGCAGATTAGACCCAGATTAGACCTTAGACCCAGGAAACAAACTAGGCTCAGCTGGACACGTGTTCTGTCTTAAAATATGCCAGTTTCATAGGTTCACTGCTTGGGAACTAAAGAAGTAGAATGATTTCATTTCAAATGAGGCTAAATTCAATTTAGGCTGTGGTCCAGTTGCCAGTGTTAGTGGTACAACTGCTGGGTAAACTATTTGCTAACAAGCTTGAATTCACACTTGGAAACCATTACAATTAGCAATCAACAGATCAGCTTCATACATGGATTCTCAAATTAATTAAATTTGATTATTTATTCATATGCGGCCAATAACATGAATGCGTGAGGCCTAATATAAGGCCTCAGATTTCAATATTGTGTTTATATTTTTGATATTTTTATTTGTATTTATTCAGCATGTATTTAAATATTTATTATGAAATAGGGTATTTAGGTGTGAGAAGCCACTGTTCAGGTGCAACTTGTTTGGTCTTTTTTTATATTTTATGTGAATAATTTCTTATTTACAAAATCCTATATACCTATTAGAGCCTCTTGTGGCACAGAGTGGTAAGGCAGCAGACATGCAGCCTGAAGCTCTGCCCATGAAGCTGGGAGTTCAATCCCAGCAGCCGGCTCAAGGTTGACTCAGCCTTCCATCCTTCCGAGGTTGGTAAAATAAGTACCCAGCTTGCTGGGGGGTAAACGGTAATGACTGGGGAAGGCACTGGCAAACCACCCCGTATTGAGTCTGCCATGAAAACGCTAGCGGGCATCACCCCAAGGGTCAGACATGACCTGGTGCTTTCACAGGGGATACCTTTACCTTTACCTTTTATATACCTATTAGACACATTGTTTTAGTTGGATTATATGTATATCTGAAATAAACTCAATCTGTGCCTCAACCTTTATGGTTTACTGTTAGGTGAATTGGTTATAAGTTTATTTCCCCCTTCTTTGGTTGTATCATCTAATAGTAGATGTGAGATGTCTGGAAAAAGGTTTTCTGATATTCTTGTTGTGCAATTGTGTGTTCTAAGTCATTGCAAGGAAAAGGCAGGAACTGTAGTCAATGATTTATGTGTATACTTTTGGCTTGGGAATTTCAGAATGTGGATCCTAGTTGAAACTGTATAGACTTGTATGATGGTTGCCTGAGCCCTAAATAAAGAATAAACTTCCCTATTACCTTCCTTGATAACAGCAAGACTTTTAAATAAGTCTTAGATGTGATACTGTCTGCACAAAGAGGAACTAATAACTGATTTAATCTGCATGCTGCCAGCAGAATATTCTTGATGCTAGAAGCACTTTATCTTCATCTTAATTGCAAATCATCTCCCCTACTAGATGCAGCTGACTGCGCCACACTGATGCATAACTCTTGACTACTCTAGCTTGATTGACTTCTGAGTGTTTCTAAAGAAGATCTGAAAGCTTCAGCTGCTTCAAAATATGGTGGCTAATTTTTTAACTGGGTCTAGCAGTTTTTATATTATGCCAGTACTGAAACTACTGCATTTTCTGGTTGTTTACTTCTGGGCTCAATACAAAATGCTTGTGCTCACTCTTAAAGCCCTCTCTGACCTGGGAAGGAACCCTACATATAAAATTCTGTCTTTGTACATGAGCTCCTGATTGGCCTCTCCGAGTGTCCATCCCGGCCCAAGCGAAGTTCTATGTGATACTTTCCTTCCGGCTTCTGCCGGGCCCAAGCTCTCCCTTGCGGCCGCGAGGGAGAGCCTGGGCCCGGCAGAAGCCGGAAGGAAAGTACCACATAGAACTACCTCCAAGAAATAAAAGAATAACAGATTGTTAAGAAATAATGTTTACAATGTTTACATCATTTGCATTACAAAATAGCCACTCCATGCTTCTAAAAAGAGTCCCCAGTTGAGAATAATGGAACCAACAAATTTTGAAATTCTGCAACAAACAAACAAACAAACAAAGAGCAAAACCCAGCAATCCAGCTCCAAATTTCAGAATGGTATTGGGAACCTAAATAATCCAAGATGCTGGTATGGAGACTCTCTCTGAAATCTGAATCTGATTCCCCCCTCCAAGTGCATGTTCTTTTTCCAAATTGCTTATATTCAAAGCTTTTGCACAGAAATTAACTAGTGCAGAGAATGAGCATAATCCTGGCTTGTTAGATAAGATATACCCAGTCTGGCCTGTTCATCCCACCTCAAATGCTATCTATTTTGCTCTTTTGCTGTGGTGTTATTTCACCTGCCTAAAGGTTATGTATTGATTTATTTCTTTGCTTCATTTATACTATGCCTTTCTCTCCAATGGAGATCCAAAGCAGCTTTTGTCATTCTTGTCTCCCCCATTTTATCCTCACAGCAACCCTGTGCGAAGCACATTAGTCAGAGAGTGTGGGACTTGGTCATTATAGACATAGTCCAACAGAGATCAAACCTGACTCTCCCATATCTTGGTTCAACACCATAAACACAACACCACACTGTCTCCATTGCAGCTTGCCATGGAGTAGAGAAAGTAATGACTGTAAAGCAACACAATACAAGCACAAGAAAATGGCATTGGTGTGACAATGAAGGGAATTGGTGGCCCTAGAAACAAACAAAGCAGAGCTTTACAGCTGCTGTAGTCAGACTCAAAACAAATTTTGTCAGATTCACAGTGAACCTTTTTCAACTTACCTGCATTTCTTTGTGTTCCTTTTCATGCAAGGGACTGAACCATGAGAATTTTAATGGAAGGCACAGGTTTGTTGTGTTGAACCAACATCATAAATAATGGTTTTGTTAGATGCTTCTTTAAAAACTTTAACTGCACTCACACAAACACACACACCAGCTGAGAACTGGCAGCTTCTGGGCTTGCTGCTGGGCTTGATCTGTGGCACATGATCTGATGCCGGTCTTGATCCACTCCATCCCTCCACCTTTCCATTAAAATCTTGCAGTTCAGTCCCTTGCATGAAAGGGAACCCCTGGAGACAGAAGGGGCAGTGGAAAGAATGGGGGAGCCCTGGGTAACTCTGTGGCTACTAAGGTGGGAGGGGGGGATAATGCCACAATTTATGGGAAATGCTTGCTAGGCCATTCTGCATATAGGGGCATGCGCAGACTACCACTTCTGAAACATGTTCTTAGTTAATTTTAAAAAGACTCCCACATGGACTTCTGCTTTTTCCTGTCCATTATTTTTCTTCCAGCAATCCAACTTTAGCAAATCAAAAAACTAGACTCATCCCACTTATTTAAAAACCCCAAAATTTTACATAATGGAAAAAAGTAAGCAATAGTGGAGTTTGTACACTGACAAAGGGGAAGAATCATTCTGCTATGAGTAAATATAGATAGAAGAATCTCTATCCTATTTAAAAAAAAACCATGCCAAGTGTGAAACTGACCAGTAAGAAGAGACCACACACAAAAAACATGACATTTCAGCATCCTGAGATATGTCTGGTTTTTGTCATTAGTATGCAGAAGTTATACTCCACAATTCCTAAGAGGAAAAAATGTGCAAAGTGCATGCAGAGCATTCCTACCCACTCAACTTCAGTCAAAATCAAAAGTAAGTTGTGCATACATTATAGGCCAGAGATCCAAGGTCTATGCTTGCAGTGGTCAAATATCTTTCTATCATATTTTCCTTAAAGAAATAAAGAATCCTTATCCGCTGCTTGAAATCACTGGATCAAAGGAGCTTGAAAGAAAGGAAAGATTATGCTGTTAAAAGACAAACCTTCATATAAAGATTTATAGCAGTAGAATATTGTGTGATACCCTACCTTAGGGCAAAACTACATGGTACATTTTTGGCGGGCTCTGTCCAGGCTCCTCTGACCCAACTAGCTTTCTCTGCAGCCATGCAGCTGCAGGGAATGTCATTTCAAAAACTAGCAGGAGCCTGATTCATTTTAGAGCTACAATTTTGTGTCTGTGTGTGGGTGTGTGTGTGTAGGGGGAAACATTGCTTAGGAGTTGCATGGGGAAATGATGCAGGAAGGAAGACAGGAGGTTCTTTTTCTCCCATGCCGTAGTTCCAAACTAAATTAGACCTTCTGCCGATTTTTAAAATGACATTTTAAAATGATTCTATTGGTTTCTCAGTGGAGCAGGCTTCCTCGGGAGGTGGTGGGTTCTCCATCTTTGGAAATTTTAAAACAGAGGCTAGATAGCCATCTGATGGAGAAGCTGATTCTGTGAAGGCTCAAGGGGGCGGCAGGTTACAGTGGATGAGCAATAGGGATGTAAGTGTCCTGCATAGTGCAGAGGGTTGGACTAGATGATCCAGGAGATCACTTCTAATTCTATGATTCTATGATTCTATCCCCTGTGACTGCAGAGAAAGTGAGGCGGGTTCAAGGAACATGGATCTGACTTGCCAAAACCTGCATCATATTGTTTGGCCCTAAGGAGGAACTTCCTCCAGTCTGAAAGGCCTTCTTGCAACTAAAGTGGCTCTTCTGTTGGAAAAGGGCCACTGAAGTCCAGGGAAGTGTTCAGACTTTGCTCCCTGGAGCAGTAGTATACATACCAATGTACTTTCAAAGCATGGAGTACCATGAAAAACTGATGATCTGAATGTGAAATCTATTTTACAGGTATATTGTCCTTATTTATGACTGTGGAAAAACTCCAAACCCAAACAAGTCCAGTGTTTGCAGTAAGGCTGAAAAGCATACAATACATGGCAGCAAACACAGCCAAACAAAAACCTTTAGGTAATCCAAGGGCAATCACAAATCCCTTTACATTATGTCATAATACACCCAAGGCAGTACTAGCGTTCAAGAGATGAGATGATGAAAGCTCAAATTGAGACAGTTACAACATTCTTTGCTGTTTTGTGCTTTTTCTGGATTTATTATAAATTGCAATAGAAACTCTTATTTTCCTCCTTGTCATGAACTATGAAAAATTCTGTCCCTTCAAGGTGAAAGATCATGTTGCATTTTGCTGAGCAAAAACAGAACTCAAAATCATGAATGTATTTTAAGATTGAGCTCACACGTCTACGCTCAGCCTTTTCATCCTTTTGCTCTCAAATCAGCTTGTATATCAATTTTGAGAAATCTAAGATCATGATTTTCTCCAAAGCTTGGAAATGTGGCCGATGGAAAGTGGACGGAAAACCTGTGGCGCAAGTCAAATGTTTCCGATACCTGGGAATTCGTTTTCATTACCAACTTCATGGGTCCTCGCATCGGAAAGCGGCACTTACAGTAGTAAAGAACCAGTTAAGTGCGGTCTCACCTTTCCACTTTCACAGTGGGAATCAGTTTGTGCCAGCAGCAATCCAGTCGAAGGTCGAATCAACTCCAGTTGAATCAACTCTTACATGGGATTCCAGTCTGGATTGAGGCTTTGAATGCTGAAGTTGATCGTATAGCTGCAGTTTTCTTCCCTTTCATTTTGGGTCTTCCAAACATTATCAGTCTCTCCACCCTTTGTAATGAACTTGGTCTCTGTTTGCTGTCATCTAAAGCAGTGGTCCCCTGACTTCGCGCCCCCCACTGGGGGGTGCTGCCAGCAGCAGGTGCGCAGTGCCATACCGAGGGGGAGTCCCATCCATGGCGGCCGCCAAAGAGCACTAAAGGTGAGCCGGCAGCAGAGTGGCAGGGCAGCTCCCGAGGCAGCAGCCGGGGAGGAGGATGAGGAGGATCCATGGCCTGGTACCGACTGATCCACGAACTGATACCGGTCTCTGGACCAGGGGTTAGGACTAGGGTTGTGCGATTCAGCTGCTTTGGCGGCCGTTCCCTCTGGGCACAGCCAGCGCCGCGCTGCGGGGGGAGGGGGAGGGCGGTGCCGGCAGCGGCATGACAGCGGGCGCCTGTGTTGTTGCGCCCGCTTTCATGCCGCTGCCAGCACCGCCCCCCCCGCAGCGCGGTGCTGGCTGTGCCCGGAGGGAACGGCCGCCAAAGTGGCCGAATCGCACAACCCTAGTTAGGACAGCTGATTTAAAGCATGGTTATTTTGGATAAAACTGCATTTTTGCTCTAGCCCTAACAGTCTCCTGTATGATGTGCTAAGTGATCCCTTTGTTTCTAAATGGTACCAGCAGATCCAACATAAGATCCATACTCTGGGTATCAATTTAGGGTCTTTGATTAATTATGAGGAGTCTCAAATATATGGCATCATTAGACAGAGAATTTATGATACTGAGAGACAGTCCATCGAAGTGGGAACTAATCGGACTTGTTCCCCCCGTTTTTTTGGGTTGACCTTTAATACAGGGCGTGGAGCCTCTTATATGCAAAATCTTATTAATCCGCTTCACCAGCATGCCTTTATGCATGCTAGATTAAACATCTTCCCCTCAGCTGTACTATCAAGTAGATATAGTAATGTACCAAAGGAGAATAGATTATGTAAATTCTGTCAATCAGAGTCTGACTCAGTATCACATATTTTACTTTATTGTCTGTCACATTACATGCTCAGGCAATGATTTATTGTCCCCATCACTGTAAACCTCTCTGGCCCTATGGATAGAATCACTCAATATTTACTAGCTGGTAAATCCCCAGAAATAACAGAACTAGTAGCCAAATTCTTGGCTGCAGTGATACAAAAGGATAATCAGCTAAGCAAGAAATAATTCTAATCCATGGGCATTTATAGTTGGAGTGAATTACTGATTACTGAGCATTCTATGGAGGAATGTATAATTGGTTATCATTATTTTACTTTATCTATATGTTTTATCTTAAAACTTTATGATCATTATGAATTATTAATGAACAACTACTTACTTTCATACAGACGTTGTTTTTTATATGCCATTAAAGGTTTTTTTAATTTGAATTTGAGTGTATTTTACTGTCCATATTGGAATTATTTTCTGTGCATGAGTTGAGCATACAGTTAAAGACCTATTGCTAAAGACTTCCCTTTATGAAGTGGAAAATTGCTTCATTGATCTATATTACAAGAGTCTAAAAATGTGATTACTTTTCAGGGAAATGCTGTATTTGCTTTATGATTTCATTTGCAAAATGATATCTCAACAAGGATGAAAAAAGCATTTAAGCAGAATGGAAGATAATCTTGGTTAAGATTGCAGTCTGTAGGTTAGGTAAATCTGGAATCATTGCCTAGATACCACACAGAGAAATCCGATGGCCTAGCCTAAAATTCTGAAATACCACTCCTCAGGGATACTAAGCCTAAATAATTATTATAGTAATAGAAATACAGTGGTGTACAAGGTTTAATTGTCTTGAGAAATTCTCCATCTCTCATCTTAACTATCTTTATTATCAGTAAATACTAAGGACTGCTTGAATGAGCCCTTGACTCACTGGACTGAGTGTCATTCTGTCTGTCCCTTGGCATTCTGTTTTGGGAATACTGATTATCTCTGCCTCCCTTGCAGCTCATCTGTACTTCCCTCCAGCAGAGCTGAAACCTGAGACCAACGCAAGAAGCAAAGGAAGCAGCTGGCTTCCCTCCCTTGCCTGGAGGAGATGGAGGGTGTGAAGAGGCTAAGAATGGAGCAACTTACCCAGCAGCAGGGCCTTTCAGAGAGGCCAGCACCCCTTTCACCCAGTAAGCAGCAGGAAGAGGAAGAAGAGGACAGATAAGCCCCTCATTGGCAGTGCTCTAAACTTGTGATACGGATCACATTATTAGTTGTGATATTTTTCTGTCATCTATGTAATTTGTAAGGACATATGTATTTTTATTAACTATAAAACATAATAGCCAAAAATCACAGTGATTGTTTGGGGGTGGGGGTTACACTATGGTCTGTTTTTCAGTACTTCTTCCCTTTCATTTCCATTGAGAGATAAGATTTGAACTTCTGGAGGATTTGAACCGTTAACTACAAGCACATAATATGTAATTCAGGTGAATTATAGCATTTTTCACATAAACTAAGCCACTGTAATATTTTTTCAGGCAGCAGATTTACACTCTGTTGCCTGTGTGTGACTGTCTGCTTATAGGAGGAAAGGTGGAGGTGAAGAATAATTAGTCTGATATCATCTGGAGGTTTCTGTCTACTGAGAAGTGCCTTACATTTATGGGTCGCTTCCAGGCAGTACCAGGAACTGTTTTGTCATTGGCTGGTGAGTGGCCAACATGGTAGCTATGCAGCTTGACTTTTCTGGTACTCTTTATTTCTGTATTTCTCTGCAGAAGAAGGGAATGACAAACTACACTTACTTCTCACATGCCTTGCAAGGTCCTTGCTAAGGTCACCATGAGCAGGATGCAACTTGATGGCACAAAAGTATGTACAACTTCCATCATTACTGGCTTAGTGCTAAACTGATGAGACAGCAGTGAAAGACACTACAAAGTGCATATGTCCTTGACTAGTTCATTGTGCAATGTCCCATATGACTCAGCCTTTAGATGCTAATTTTGCAAAACTCAAAGGAGAGAACAGTTATTAAAGCAATTTGTTGGATTTCATATGGGACAGAATGGAAGAAAAGTCGCTTCAGCAGTGCAAATACCACTGATAGTAATAGCCTGTCTTGAAGCTATTCTGGTCTCTGATTTACATTCTTTCTAGTGCTACTAGAATATCAATATCTTAGGAAACATTGATGCATGCTTTGTACCTGTTAAATAGTCTACTTTGCGTCTAAGAGCTAGCAGTGGAGACAACCTATATCCGTTATAGCAGTCGAGGCAGACATTTAAAAGAAAAAATACAGCAGAATGCTAAACTCAACGGATTCTTAGAATTCTGCACATTGAGCTGTTTTTGCCATGTTAAAAACTCTGATTGATGAGCCTGTCTCTGACAGTAAATTATGTTTTAAATTGGATTTGGTAAGGTGAACATAAAATATTGTGAGCGTAAAATGTTCTCCCAGACCATTTTGTTTGTATAATTTCTTCTTCTGCTAAAATCCTGTATATTTTTACGATGACTGTTACCATTAGGTGATATTATAGAATATATGTTAATGTTGCACTGGGTATTCTCTAGCAAACACAATGCAAGAATGTGGATTTGGATTTGGAGACCACCTCCGACCCTTGTTTGCTGGCACTCACAGCATCTCCGAGTAGCATTGTCTCCTCCAAGTTGGGAAATTCCTGGAGATTTGCAGGTGTAGCATGAGGAGTACCGGATTTGGGGAGGTAGCTCTGCAGGACATAATGCCAGAGAAACCACCCTCCAAAGCAGCCATTTTCCCCAGCAGAATTAACAGCTATGGTCTAGAGATCAGTTGTCATTCCAGAAGATACGTGTCCCAAATGGAGGTTAGCAAACCAATTTCCAGGCAGCTTCTTTGGAGTAACAACAGCCTCCCTGCAGCTGGTCTTTCTTAATTCCTAAGATTGTGATTGTGATTGCATAACATAGTTGATCAACCTGGTCACATGTCAACAGCAGGTAGCCAGTTCAAAGTGAGAACAATTTTTCATCTCTTAACTCTGTATTGGCTTCATGAGAATGCATATAGCCCATCGGATTTAGCTGTGTGACAAAGCTAGTGTAGATGAAGAACAAGAAAAATTGTTTCCATTCTACATTCTACATAAACTAGAGAAGGGGTAGTCAAACTGCGCCCCTCCATATGTCCATGGAATACAATTCCCATGAGCCCCTGCCAGCAAGAGTCCATGGACATCTGGAGGGTTGCAGTTTGACTACCCCTGGACTAGAGGCAAGCCCAGGAAAACAACAGGCGCTAGGGTGCGCTCCTGCATAGTGGCCTTTCTGAGTGCTGCCCCTCCCCCCTCCACTTGATCTTGGCCTTTCTGAGTGCTGCCCCTCCTCCCTCCACAGACTCTAATGCTCATCCATGTGCAGCAAGCTGGGTCCCCAACCTCCAGGTGGGTGCCTGGAAATCTTCAGGAATAACAATTGATCGTCAGGCATCAGTTCTCCTGGGGGAAAAAACTGTTTTGGAGGGTGACTGGCCCTCTTGCCCTGCCTCCCCCTGCTGCTCTCTGGAAGCATGGAAGGTGAGGAAAGCCTTGCCTAATGAGGCAAGGAGCACAGTGGCAGGAGGTCCTCAGGCCTTGGCACAGTGAAGCAGTCCCTTCCCCCCCTCCCATCCAGCCACATAAACTGCCACTCCCAAGAGAGCAGGGAATGAAGCCATGGTCTTGCCATGGTGAAACAGGCCTCTCCCCCCCTATGCACGCCACCAGTTCAAGGAGGCCAGGAGGGAAGGAAGCCATGTCAGGTAACAGGCCTTGCCACAGTGGAGTGCATCCTTCCTCCCCCACCAGCCACACACTCCACCACTTTTAGGAGACTGGGAGAGTGGGGAATGAAGTCATGACAGGCTGGCAGGCCTTGCTGTGGTGTAGCAGGACTTTGTTCCCTTCCTCCCTCCCTTCCTCCACCCACTCCCTGTTCTCGGGTGGGCAGGCAGGAGGAAAGGCTGTTATAGAACGGGGTGGTCCAGCCAGGGGAGCCGAGGTGCCAAGGCCACCACAGTGCCATGGAGCACAGCCAGCCACCATCCCCCCTCCTCCCAGGAGGCCTAGTAGCACAGCCTCCCAGCCATGAGTGTTGGACTGTCATGGCTGGTGCAGCTGGCCTCCTCCCCTCCTTTGTGGCTTACCTGCTGCTGGCTATTCCTCCTCCCAAGTACCTGTAAAGGGGAGGAGGAGGACAGGGTGGGGAAGACCCACAATTGGTACTCAGTGGGGCAGTGGCCAATTGGAGGCATAGCCCCAGGGCCGAGTGGGCAGGGCATGTGTCATCTGCATGCACATAATCATGGGGATGGTGATACTGAGGAAGAAAGATCTGCAGACTCTCTGCCTCTGAAAGCAGAGAGCATTTTGCATATTTAGTCCTCTAATCTAGCGGTCCGCAACCTTTTTCTTGTTGCGGCCTGCTGCCAAGCGGTGTGGGGAGAGGGCGACCCAGGGGCACCGTGCTTGAGCAGCAGCCCTGTGCAAACGCGCATGCGCGGAGCTGCCACACATGTGCTTTTGTGCCCTGGCGGGCACAAACACACATGCACAGCAGCCCCACATGTGTGCATTTGCACCCAGTGGCATGCTGATGGCCACACTTCCCCCTCTCCGCCCCCCCTACAGCGAGAAGCTCGCTGGGCCACAAGCTGATTGGCTGCTTTGGCGGCCAATTTGCTCGCGGACCGGCAAGCTTCTCGCTGTGGGGGGGGGCGGGGAGAGGGAGCCGCTGCCCACTGCTGAGGCCCGCTGCCGAGGCTCTCGCAGCCCGGCACCAGGCTGAGGACCGGTGGTTGATGACCCCCGGCCTAGAATATCCAGGGAAAGCTCGTAAATAGATCTGCTCTAGGTTTTTTTTTTTAAATCTTATATTTCATGAAATATTTCTCTGTGCTGTTTTGCTGATAGCTACATTTCTGGTGCTTTCCCTACTCTGTGTTCTGTTTCTAGGGCCGAACAAAATTTGGTAATGTGCTGCGGGGGATGGGGGGAGGGAGAATAGCTCATATATTTTTTGATACTCAGAGGTAGCTGTCTTTAAAGAAAAGGCTGATGAGGCTGTTAGGTCTGTTGGTTCGGCAAGACACAGATGCAGTTTCTTCAGTAACAATAAGCTCTTTATTAAACACAACTCCAGATGGAAATGCTGAACAAATAACACAGCAACTCATGAACTTATTTATTTATTCATATAGCTTATATATGCATATACCCTTCACTGTGATGTCTCGGGATGGTACACAAAAAAAAAGTGGGGAAAGGTACAGAGAACATTTGGAAAAATATGAATGAGAAAGGAGATAAACGGTCATAACAGGACAACCTATGGGTAATCATAAACAGTTGAAGGGGATAACAGCCACAGTTAGGGACATACTGGATATCCCTAGGTTTCCTGGCAAGGGGACAAGGTTGTAGGGAGGTCCCATCACTGGCCTCATCTGATAGCCTGGCAGAATAGCTCCGCTTTGCAGGCCCTATGGAACTGTTTGAGTTCCAATAGGGCCTTGATTTCATTGAGGAGCTTGTGCCACCAGGACCCATTATGCACGGGGGGAATAACGCACATTCGGGGTGGAATGGCGGCGACTAAAATCACTGATAACGCACGGAGCCGGCTGCAACCGGCCGCAGCTTTGGTGCATGCTGCCGAAAAAGCTGTATTAGCGAAACGCAGAAGAAAGCGCAGCTTCCGGGTGATCGGGGCGCAACCAGAGGCGGCGCCGTGATCGCTGCGTGCATAATCAGTTACTCTGGGTTTTGCCTCTGTCGCGCCCCGTCCCGTGCATAACCGGTGTGTTTCACGTCTTCCCCCTCCACGTTTTCCATGTGACCCGAAATCGCCGTTTCGGCGGCCGTGCACAATGGGCCCAGGTTGGGGCCATGGCTGAGAAGGCTCTGGCTCTGGTTGAGGCCAGACAAATTCCTTAGAGGGCCTGGGATCATGAGGTTGTTAGGATAGATAGTGTGTTGCTCTTTGAGGTGTATATGTGAGCAGACAGTCCTTGAGGTACACAGGACCCTGACTGCGTGTGGCCTTGAAGGTGAATTCCAGTACTGTAAACCTGGTCTGGTATTTGATTGGTAGCCAGTGTAGCTGCTGGAGGATCGGGGTGATATGGGCTGTCCACAGTGCTTGAGTAAGAGTATGGGCAGCTGCAATTTGTACCAATTGTAGTTTCTGGGGTGGGGATAGATGCATAGATTCAGTTGCAGTCTAGAGGTGACTGATGCATGGATCACTGTGGTGAGGTGTTGCGTGGCCAGAAAGGATGGTAGTAGCTTGGCTTGGCCAAAATGGAAGAATGCCAACTGTACTACTCTTGTGATTTACACTTCCATAGTTAATGACGCATCAAGGATCATGCCCAGGTTCCTGACCAATTGTGTTGTTTTAAGTTGCACGCCATTCAGGCTTGGAAGGTGCGCTTCCTTGTCTGACTCTTTCCCACAGCAGAAAACATTTATACAGTGCAACATGTTGAATATACAGAGTCTTGTCCAATTTGGCAGACCAACCTAAACAGGAAAAAAAGATCTGTCTGTTTTGATTGCCATGTAACTCTATTGATTTAATTTGCATTTGGACTCACAAATTCTGAAAGGTTTGATCTATTTAATTGAGAAATGCTTGACAAAGCCCACTTTCTGAAAAACTGCCCATAGCAAATGAGAGCAGGTAGAAAACGTAAAGGGCTACTGATTCAGTGCATCAGATAGCACCAACATCTTAGGCTCTGTGATTACTTTCTCCTTCGGGCTCATTACTTTCACTGAAGTCTGTGGCTTCATCTATCACACTATCAGTATTTCTCAGCCTTTGGGCACACCGTGAAAATTAAGGACACAAGGCTGGCCAAATCATTAGGCAGGTGATGCAGGTGAAAGATGCTGGAGTACCATTACAGGGCTGTAAACAATCAATTATATCGTTTATTATTATATTTTTTAATACCATGTAAGGGAACAATTTCAAGCTCAAGCAATATGATGGCTTGAGCAATCTCTGTATGATTCAGTGTCTTTTGCCTCATCCTTCCCATTTCTTATCATACTTTGACTTTTATTCTATATACTCTGTTTTATTTGCATGACTATCTCCTCGCTGTTTCCAACTTATGACTTCAGGTTGTTGTTGTTGTTGTTGTTGTTGTTTTTTTTTGTAGAGTATAAAACTGAATTGGGCATGTGACTTTTCACAATATAGCAGATAATTATTTTGACAAATTATGTTTTATTATTTATTTATTTTCATTTTTATTGATATTTTCTATTGTTTTTCATTTTGTTTACTGGTGCTTTTAATGGTTCTCTGCTTTAAACCAGATTTGGCTTTGTGCCATGAGAGTCCTTTTAACTAATGCCTTTTTATTGGAAGTTGCTTTACTGTCTTATATTTTTATAATTTGTTAAATTAAATACCTTTATTTGATTTTATGTATTCTGTAAGTTGCCCTGAAAGCTTTTTGGAAAGAAGGATGGAATATAAACCTTATAAATCAATAAACATTAATATTTATAGCAACTAATTAATATGTGCCTTTATTTAGACAGATAACAGAGATAATAGAAAATTACTTATCTAAATAATACATGGATGCTTTAGGCTGATCCTGCATTGAGCAGGGAGTTGGACTAGATGGCCCCTTCCAATTCCCTTTTATTTGCGATTGAAATAACAATTTAAGTCACCTTAGTTTATTTGATAAATTACATTTGTATTTTACCACTGTGGACTCAGAGAAGCCAAGCAGGGTTGGTCCTGGTAAATACTTGGAAGGGAGGCCACTAAAGAAGTCCTGGATTGCTATGCAAAGGCAGGCAATGGCAAACCACTCTTGCCTTGAAGACCCTAAAGGGTCACCATAACACAACAACACTTTCAACCACCATGACTGTCACCATCTGTTATGATGCTATCACAACAGATGCACAGTCTGAGATGAAGATGATGGGCTTTGACTGTGGTTGATAGCAGTTCATGTTAATCATGCTGAGAATTGACACTCCAACCATGAACACACAAAGCTACAAATTACTTCCTCTACATGGGTCGTTGCTATACACGTAACTACTGGAAAATAGCTAAATGTTTGTTGCTACAGGCATCCTTATCCATTGTTGTTCCTCTATATATTTATGAAACAGCCTAGGGGGTGGGACGTGTCCGGCTGTCCAAATTTGAATAGGGCCAATTTGCCCTGATTGGCCCTGCCCCTACGGCTCCCGCCCACTGTCCCTGGACTCTAGCCTCTTTGCTCTCAGATGCCTCAGTGCCTGGAGCCAGCAGCAGGTAAGGCGAGAGGGCCCTGCTCAAAGGGTCGTGCTGGAGGGCCTGCTAACGAGACCCTCTTGGCCTGCTAGGCTGGAACTGCTGACAAGGGCCTCCTGGCCTGCTGACTGGTCGTTAAGGACTGCTAAGGAGCAAACTAGCTGACTGCTAAGGAGCAGTAAGGAGCTCTGTCTCGGCCCTGCTAAGGAGCTGCCCAGCCCCCACCCGCCCCACTTGATCTGGCTGCGAGCTGCAGCCCAAGGACACCTTAAGCTGCCTGGCTGGGGGCCAGGGGAGGGGACCCTTTCAAGGCCCGTTCTTAGGAATGGGTTTTGAAGCTAGTATGGGAATAAATATGAAGACAATCCTAACAGGAATGCTGTATTATGCAGCTGGCTGCTTTTATTAGTGAGCCTAGGGACCAAGCCCATTGCATTCAGGAATACAACGGGCACTACCCTAGGGTGGTGGTGGAAGAACTCTGCAGATGGCCTCTCCCTCCCCCAGGACCTGGAAAGGCCTCAGAATTAAGTGGAAGGAGCAGGGGGTGGTCAGGGATGGGAGACGGAAGGCGATTCGCTGGCTGCTGGACAGACAGGCAAGCCGGTTGGAGGAGGAGGCACCCAGGGGTGGGACAGCTGCCCTGAGTGGGTGTTGTGCTGAGTGGCACTTAGGCCATGAGTCATGCTCCTCCTCCAAGGCCTTACCAGAAATATATTATGTGGAACAGATTATGGGGAATTGGTATCGATGATTAAAATCCATAAAAGTATAGCACATGCCTCCCTAGAACCTTTTCCTCTTCCTCTCCCTTTTGTTTGAATTTCTTAGACTTATCAATTTTCCTACAACATATAGCTAACAGAAACCTAGATTTCGGACGCTGATAAAAAGGAGTTATATTATAAACAAACACATTATTGTATTCTAATAAATACCTTCAGTTAAACTATAACATTCTGCTTGTTAAGGCAAAAAGCTAAATTTCACATCCAAAATATAACCAGATAATACACCAATCAAAATTGTTTTCAGGCTAGATGCCTACTTAAGATTCAGTGTGACAGCCATCTTAGCTATATTGATTTTTAGTTTAATACCTATATTATCAACTCTGTACAGCATTTGCAAGTTGGATCAGTACGGCATATTTATCATCAGTACTTCCTCTTTGGAATCTCATGTATTTGTATTCATGAGGCAATATCAGTTCTTCAAGCATTTTGGTCAAACTTTTACATATCGTATCAAATATGAAGCAAGTAATTCCTGTGCAAAACCATATCTTCTAGTTTAGCAATTATAAAGTAGTGGATTGTCTTATTAAGATGGCTTTTGTTAGTGGATGTTGGAAATAATGCTGCATATGTGATTACTGAATTAATGGCACCAAGAAGTGAACCGAAGAAATTATACCGCAGGCAATCAGGCGTTATGTGGAAAATCTTACAGCAATCTAGTAAGTAAAGGAAGCCCATCTATTTCTATCAAAGTGGCAAAGATGTTCTTACACACACCCGTATGGAAGGTGATGCTTGGCTGAACTGGTCTAAAAGAGAAACTTCCTTCGATCTGTGGTTCTTAATTGCAACTGAACTTTTAAAAGCTGTGGAACGGCAGTTCATATATCATCCATTTATGCAAAACAAGGATATGTTGCTGCCTGCAAAGTGTTGGATTGATTTCTTTCCTAAGGAGCCTACCCATGTACCTTTTTACTGTGGGCCAGCAAAAGGGGGAATTGATCATAAGTGGTAGCTTGCATCAGGACCTATGTGCCTTAGAAGCATATATGCAGAGTGCAAACCCTAACCCTGACTAAACATTGCAGTTATAAGAAGTGTTACAGGCTGTGGCACAGACATCTTGGACAGAGATAATAATGGTATTACCCAACTTGGTAGCTAGAATCTGACCAAATGTAACATTGAAAAGACTATATGCAGTGCATTCAAGGGAAAGGAACAAGACCTAGTTTCAGTGAAAGTCATGACACAAACCAGCCATAGTGCCCTCTAGACCCTAGTGTGAATGAATATATTCTAACCTTGTGATGAACCCTAGTTCATGTCCCCTCCTCCTGCCGTATTCTCCCAGACTCCTCTAGACCGGGTGTCATAAATCCATAAATCCTTGTGTTGGTTCTTGTCTGCCTTTGCATACCAAAGCTGCCCTCAGCCGGGCATTCTTATTTCTTCTGCTTTTAGTGACCTTGCTTGTCTCGCTGGAGTCTCAACAGACTATTAGTTTAGATCAAAGCTGGGCCATCTGGCTCAGTTGGGAATCTTTGTAACTTTTTGCAAATGTACCTTTCCCGCCATTTCAATTCCTCATCCCCCCCCCTCCCATGTTTGGTCTCCCCTATAAGTACACCCCAATGTTCATTGTATCTTTGTTTCTGCCAAGATGATTGTTCAATGAGTCTTGACCCACATCAGTCGTTGTAGTAGTTCTGTTCAATAAAGCCTTTCTTTTGGATCCTCACTTGGCATGGATCTTGGAAGCTCCTTTACCGCTGACTTCTGCCTAATTCCTGACAAACCTTTATTGATGATTTCTCAAAGTATACAGTCACCTACTTGATAAAGGAAAATAGTCAAGTCACTGGAGAAGCTCAAAACATATGTTGCAATAGTAAGCAACAAGTTCCAGAGAAAACCATTTGTAATTTGCAGAGACAATGGAGTAGAAAATGTGTGACATGGCATGAAGGACTACTTGGCTAAAAAAGGAATTGAATATCAGCTCATTGACACTCCATAACAGAATGGTTTAGCACAGTGGTCCCCAACCTTTTTTAGGCTGGGGACTGGCAGGGCAACTCCCCCGCCAGTGCATCGTGCATGCGCGGCCCGGCCACGCATGCGCACATGCGCGGGTGCGGCCCTGATTCCCTCTCCCCCCCTCCCACAGTAAGAAGCTTCCCGGGCCACAAGCTTGTGGCCTGGGAAGTTTTTTACTGCGGGGGGGGGGCGGGGAGAGGGAACTGCGGCCCAGCGGCATGGCCTTCGCAGCCTGGCACCAGGCCGTGGCCCGCAGGTTGGGGACCACTGGTTTAGCAGAAAGAAAGAATCACTCCCTAACTGAAATGTGCAGATGCATGCTCCTAAAAGCAAAGCTACTTGAAACATGCTGGGGAGGTGTGATTAACACTGATAACTATCTACAGAACAAGTAGAATGCCATATGAACTCGGTACAGACACAAACCAAACACAAACCAGCTAAAGGTGTTTAATTCAAAAACCTACGCCTACATTCCTAAGGAGAAACAAAGTTCATTTTAGAGATAAGTAAGGAGGAAGTTATTTTATATCAGTTTTATCTTGATGTAATCCATCCTGAGTCCACAGAGAGAGGGTGGACAATAAATCCAAGTATGTATGTATGAATGAATAAATATCCCCCTTGCATATATTCATTTTCTGTTCTATCATGCAAACTGCAAATCTTACATATTCGAGTAGTTAGATACAGAACTTCCTGATATATTTTTTAAAGAATTGCCTCCACCAATGTCTTGAGACAGGAGACTTCCTGTCCCTTTTAGCATACTTCCTCCCTAATTGCCTCCAGAACACACAGAACAAATGCAGAAGAAAACAGTTAGACAGTTAGGTCTCTCCCTCTCGTCTTTCTATACAATGTTTCTTTCTCTTCTTAATAAAACTATGTTATTTTTTTAAGCATCTTGATGCTTCGCACATCTTTAAACTCTGCCAACAATAACAATCACACTGGGATGACTGGTTTTTGAAGAGCGATTATTCCCACTTCAAAAGCTAGTCATCACAGTCATTCAAACATTGTGCAACTTGCTCCATGGAAAAGATCAAGATGTAAAGTACATGAAAGGAGGCAAAGTTAGGTATAGCTACCTGACTGTGCAGGTCCAGCTAATAATCCAGAAGACAAAAGCAAGGTCATATAACACTACAGTAGATGGGAACAAAGAGCTGCATAGCACAAATGGTTTAGACCAGTTGAGAGTGCATTTTGGCTATCGTTAGCAGCAAGTAGCTGGTTTCAAAATAAAAGGCATCCCCTCCTGAGGCAAGAGGGGTATTCAGGTGTACTACCTGGCTGGTCAAAGAGTAGAAATGGGAACTAGCATGGTCTAGAATCCCTAAGTATACTAACAGTCAAATACTTAAAGAAAACTGGTATAAAATGTTTTACAGGTGGTACGTGACACCAAAAGTGATTGCTAAAATTGCTAAAAACTGTGATAACAAATGCTGGAAATGTGGTGACATAGGTTCTTTTTTCATATGTGGTGGAAATGTGAAAAAGTTTATAAGTTCTGGGCAAAAATTCACACCATTGTGCAGAAAATGTGGGGTCTTAGATTTCCTATGAAAGCTGAATCCATGTTATTAAGTATACCTCCGCAGTGCCTCCCAGCCCAAACTCAAAGTCTATTCTTCTATGTGACGACGGCAGCAAGACTAGTTCTGGCCAAGAAATGGAAAACGCAAGAATTACCTTCGATAGAAGACTGGTTGAACAAACTAGTGGACTTTGCAAAGGTGGCCACACTGACACTGATAGTTAATGGAAAAACAGAAGAGGTGTTTCAAGAACAATGGGGCCCTTATTTGAATTATTTAAGAAAATAAACTAAAAGGGAACACTAAAAGGGGACATAAGTGTAACAAATGAAGAGCATAATCTATCTTTCTTTGTATTAACAACATATATTATCTGTTCTGTTTATCTTTATGAAAATTAAAATATATATTTAAAAAAAGAGTAGAAATGAGATGTATTTAGCTCTAAGCAGAATTAGGCTTTCTAAGACCATTGATTTCAATTTATTTAGAATGGTATAATTCTGTTTAGTATTATACTGATAGTCTTTGGAATATTTCCAAATAAGATAGACATGGGAACGGGCATGTTTTTAGGGGCAGTCTGTGATTGGTGATATGTGACCATGGCAAGTAATTATAAACTAGCCCAAATTATATCAAGCTGGAGTAAAACAATCCTTTTTTTTAAAATTAATGCTAATGCAATAGGTTCCATAGGAGGCTGAAGGTACCCTAGTTAATCTTTCAGGGACTCTGAACGATTATCCAAGGTCAAGCTTGATATAGTAGAGCTCTCTCAGAAACAATGAAATAACTGTACATCACTAGGTGCAGTTCTATTCATTTGTCCCATAGTCATAGAAATGCTATAAACCAAGGTCATTAAAAAAGAGAAGCATATCACATATATGCTTCATAGGGTACAAGAAAGATGACATTCTCAACTAGATAGCAGCAATGTATCCAGGATTCTCAGCAGGAATGGGAAGTCTTTATTCTACTCTGATGCTTTTTAGCATGCTGAAAATTGAGATATGCATGAAGTAGCATTTCTAAAGTAATAATAGCTGCATACTCGTTCCTGGATATCAGTATTTAATTGCAAACCAATGACTCATATCATATGGTATTTAAAACTGGATTGTGTTATTTGCCATGGATGATAGATATAAGCAAGAAAAAATTAAAATATGAGCATCAGCCAGGTATTGTATTTTAGCATTATCATTGCCCTTTTCATGGCAACAATTTAGTAGTCTGTAGTTACATGTAGAAGAAGAAGGGTTGGCTTTTATATTCTGCTTTTTACTGCTGGAAGGAGTCTCAAAGTGGCTTACAATCACCTTCCCTTCCTCTCTCCACAACAGAAACCCTGTGAGGTAGAGGTGAGGCTGGAAAGGCTCTGAGAGAGACTGCTCTGTGAGAACAGCACTATTAGGACTGTGACTAGCCCAAGGTCACTTAGCTGGCTTCATGTGGAAGAATGGGAAATCAAACCTGGCTTGCCAGATTAGAAGCTGCCATTTTTAACCACTACATTAAGCTGGTTGTCCACACTAACCTAAAGTAATGAAACATTTGTGAATATTCATAGATGGGGCCGATAAGCTTTTCTTCTAAGATGTGAATTCACTGTTCGCGGCATCTCATCTCTTTTGTCATCTGCCTTCAGGGTAAATGGTAATCCAAGTGCGTTTTTATTATAGCTCCTTGAGAAAGAAAGATGATGACAATCTGCTAGGCATAATAATGTAAAGTTGGAAATATCAATTCATTTCACAGCAAAGACTCAAAAACTTTATAACAAGAAATGCAGCAATGGGAAATAATAAATGCAATATAAAGGAAATGAATGAGTGAAGGTGATATCTAAAATGCACTCCCCATTTGAATGAAGACCATGTCGAATGGAAATTATAACTATTTCAAAATTGTAATTTGAGTCAAAAACATATTTTCAAAAGATAATGAGTATTCCCCTCCCCCCCAATGAAATGGACTTTTCCTTTAAAATGTGAAAAGAAAAGGGTGAGAAACATAAAGTATACAAATAATCTCAGGACTAAGAAATGAACTTCGGGACTTATTCCAAATCATCCAAAGTTTGGGCAGCAAGGCCAAGAAAGCTCCTTTTCAGGCTGCCATGCGTACAGCCTCTCCCTGCCCAGTTTTTTGTACTTGAAATGCCCAGACCCTCATGCAAATGTGGCTTCTCAACTTTCACTGCTGTACAGCCATAACAAGGAAGGAGGAGATTAGCAGTCCAATACTATGCATTAAACCAGTAGTCATACATGCATAGAACGTTGGTTTCTGCCAGCTAAATAGGGCTTTCGTTTCCGTAGGGCCTAGCTTCACTGCAGTAAACAGAAGTATTCCATTTATAGTTCTCTATGTGCCTGGGGTGTGATGTATAGCAGAAGAGGAATATTCTTTTCCTCCTTTTTGGTTGAGCGAACAGCATACATAAGTGGCTATTCAGTCAAGGCACAATATGTGTATGAATATTACCTACAAGCAGATGTCTAATGAAAGTATGTTAAATGCTTAATGGCAGAGCAGATGTTTATGAATGTAATGGCACAACAATTAAGACTAAGAGAGGTGCTCAGAATCTAATGGCCTGTGGAAATGATTGCTATTAGCTCTATGGAGACATTTTGCTCAAAGCAGAACCAATTACCAACCCAGTTGCTTTGGACTGGAACTCAGGCTGGTATGAGCTTTAAACCTTGGGGGCATCTCAACAGCTTACTGGGCTCAAACTATTGTGAAGGAACACTACGACATGGACATTCAGTACATAAAACATTGCTTTGGAAATAAATAAACTACGATGACCTTGAACATAGGCCTTGCACTTGCTTTGGGAAAGCAAATGAGTCGGTACCATGATAGTGAAAATTGCTGTTTTGCTGTTCACAGTGAAAAGAATGGAAAAATATTGGTTAAAACTGGTGGTGGTCTCAAGGAAGACAGATTGTCAGGATGTCGGCCTTGTTCTGGTCCTGTGAATGCCACTTTAATCAATTTCAGGCTTACAGTCCATGCTGGAAATGTCATTCAGTGCACAATAAAGACATGATTTGGTTTTCCATGGGAACACATTTAGAGCATGAAGCTGCTGTCAAAAACATTTGCAGTTCCCTCCATATGAGGGTTAGCTTAATAAACTATTTGAATCTTAAAACGCATGTGAAGTAGTATATCTTTTTTTAGGGCTGCCTCAGCATTTGAACAGCTATTTACAAATTGAGTTAGCTGAACCACTACTCCAGGCTTACTCAACCAGGTTTCATGGAATCCTGGAGTTTCTTGAAAACCCTGGAAGGATTTCCTGAATCGGCATATTTTTAAAATGTGTTAAACATTTATTGGGTGACATAGTATTAGTCGTACGTTTATGATGGAATTACTCCACAGCAATACAAATAACATACAAAATATACCTGTTTACACCAAAGTAATACAGGAGAAGTAGGATACAATGAATACCTGGAATAACTTACCACATAATTGCTTGATTTAATAAACCTTATGATAGATAAAAAATAAATTTTTAGTTCACAAGGCACACCCAGCTAGTTCCACAAACTCTATAAGATAGAAACTGGCTACTGATTTAGTAATTCCTGGTAATTCATCTGACAGTAATTTGTTAATTATGGCTGTGTTGTTTGTAGTTATTGGCCTCGGCACTAATGTCACAAAAGGAAAGATAAACTTAGCATCGGCCGTAACATAGAAAGGGCAGCTCAAAAGGATGCACTCTGGATTTTCTATATCGGGTGATATAACCATGTATGGTCATGTCAACCTGCTACTCCTTCCCAAAATGGCCAATGATGGGCCTGGAGGGGGTGGGAAGGGGAGCAGCCTGTGTAGGCAGATTGCTGCTCTGGTAATTCCAACTATCAAAGGGACACCAGTGTTGAGACATCTTCACGTCTGCAGGTTTGTTAAGGGACCGTCTTCAAGGGATCCTCCCCAGACACATCTAGCTCTCACCAAAAAGCCCTTTGAACCCATTTAGGACATTCCATTAAAATTTCTAAGGATGAAGACCTTATTTTTAGTTGCCATAACATGGGCACATAGGATGTCAGAACTTGAGATATTTTCAATTAAGTCAGAACTTTGCATTTTTCACAGGGACAAGGTAGCCTTGAGAACAAGCCCATCCTTCTGGCCCAAGGTTAATTCCAGGTTCTACACAAGTCAGGAAATTAACTTACTTTCATTTTGCCCCAACCCTAGACACCCCAAAGAAAAAAAATGGTATACCTTATATGTTTAGAGCACTTTTAAATTAGGACTGATAAACTTAGAAAATCTGATTCTATGATTATATCTGTATCACTATCCAGCATGGTTTATCTAAGAATGCAATTAGCAGATGCCTAAGGGCATGTTTTATTGAAGCATACAAGGCTCAGAAATGGGTGGTTCTGGATGGAATCACAGCCCACCCTATTAGGTCAGCGGCCACTAATGCAGCCTTCACCAAACAGGCCTCAGTGGAGGAAGTCTGTAAAGCACCTACTTCATCTTCTACTTCTAGATTTGTACAGTTATAAGTTGAACACATATAGATCTGCCAATGCAGTCATCAGCAGAAGCATGTTGTAGCACAGTTTGGATGTAGATGAGTATTACTCTGGGAGTTCCCATTCAAGATGTCCTCCTCCTAAGAAGGAGAATGACCACTGATTACTCACTAAGAAGGATCCTTCTCTTCTGAGGTACAGAGGAAATCATGCCCCTCCCATTACATCAACATCGGTTCCTTAATTTGCTGCTAATCTTACATAGGGTATCAGAGCACAGTCTTGGGTTAAAATAGTTTAAATATTCTTGCTTCTGCTTCCTGTTTCTCCTTTCTCTGAAGTTATATTATGTTTAAGTTAATTAGAAACTGTTTAGCTCTTGGAGTCTCAAAACTGACTTGGGAAGACAGGAAGTGGAAAGAAACTTTGTTTCTGCCTCCCTGAGTGATTGGTGAGAAAATCCATCCAAGATGTCCTCCATAGCTCAGAAGAGAAGGACCCTTCTTGGTGGGTAATCAGTGATCATTCACAAAAAATTAAATGTACCTACATGTGTATGTCATGTAAGATGTACTTCTGTTTTGGCAAGTAAAATTACTTTCTCTTACCATTGGAGTCAGATTATATTTGTAATTTATTTGCACAGCATTGGAGATACTGTGCAAAGTTTCTGTGCTTCCATGGCAAATAGTTTCTTTTTTTTACATTTAACCAACGATGTCTGCTCCCAGCAGCAAAAAGGGATGCATGAGGTCACCTCCTCCAGTCCCTTTTGGCTGTTCAACCAAAACCCTTTCCTGTTGAGAGGATATCCACAATTCTTAAGTAATGATAGGCTGAGCCACAGCGATCAGAACCCAAGGTTGTTACAAAATATTATTTGCTTCAGTTATTCTGTTAACGCAGTGAAATACTGCCCCGACTGATGAGTAGGTTAATAAGGCTGGAATGACTGTGCTTCTGAAGGGTTGTTGACACAAACTACTCCTTTTGATAAGGCCGAAAGGAGTCTCGGACACAATAGCTCTCTTTTCTTCACAACCCTCTGGCTCACAGCATTTCACAGCATAATGAACACTACCACAATATCCTCCTTTTTGAAATATGATCTGACAACCTTTACTCAAAAGAAATATTTTGAACCCGCAGCTGGCTTGCAGATGAGAGTACTTAGGAGACAAGAGAAGCTTCAGTATTTCCTTTTTGATGGTGTGAACTGTAGGAGCTGAAGCCTAGGAAACAAGTAGATCTCCTGATAATTATATTCAAACATGAGTACCTGATATTTTGTGGGGATGCTATTGTTTTTGAGCCATGGAAACAAGAATATTCAGATTCTTCAAAATGATAAAGAGTATCTTAGATGTTTAACTAAACGTATGCTCTCACAAGCTGGAAACTGTTGGATTTATGAAGTGTTAATAATATTTACTCTTTGAGTTGGGTATTCGAACTAGAAGCCAGAAGACCCAGGGTTTCAAGGCATAGGTATGTTACATTATATTTGTGAGGAATATCCCTGTATTTGGAAATGCTGGGTCTTCTGATAGCTCAGTCTCCCCTACTTCTGTTTCTGCCCTACCCAATGAGTACAGTTGATTTCAAGGTATTTAGAATGTTGTAATTCTTTTTAAGGTTGCATAGTGACACAGCTACCTCTCTGAAATTATGATTGATTCCCTCCAACTGCTAGGGTTCTTTTATGTGAAATACAGAAACATTATAATTCAGCACACAAAAGTAGAATTCACAGCACTGCATACATGAATGTCTGTAGCAAGCTCTTCAGATCTTGTGGATAAGGCAACCTAGATCATTGGTCCATAATAAGAACCCAGCTTATCTAAAGAATGGTTATAGTAGTATCTCTGAACAATTGAATATAGGTACATCTAGGGGTGATAGTAGGCAAGGTATAGTGTCTGGGTGGCAGGTTGACATGGACAGAGAGGTTGTCAAGAGGCATCTGGCTGCAATGGATGAGTTCAAATCCCCTGAGCCAGACTGTGTGCACCTAAGCTTGCTCAAAGTACTTTCTGGAGAGTTTGCAGAACCCTTCTCCATCATCCTTAATACCTCTTGGAGGACTGGAGAGATGCCAGAAGACTGGAAGAGAGCGAATGTTAACCCAATCTTCAAAAAAGGGTGGAGAGATGACCTGGGAAACTATAGGCCAGTGAGTCAGATCTCAATTGCAGGGAGGATAATGGAGCAGATTTTAAAGGGGACCATCTGCAATCAGCTGGAGAACAATTTGTTGATCCAGGGAAGTCTGCACAGAGTTGTCTCCAACAGGTCCTGCCAGGCCTACCTCGTTTCCTTCTTTGACTGACAGTTTTATTACATCGTAGAAACTCAGTAGATGTTGTTTACCTAGATTTTAGTAAGGCTTTTGACAAGGTTCCCCATGATTTATTTATTTACTAGCAAGAAAGCCCATTGCAACCAGGAATACAATGGGCGCTAGGACCCAGGGGACACCGGCTGGTGCAGATCTCTCTCTCTCTCTCTCTCTCAGCAGGAGCCATAGGAGGTAATCAGGGCTCATAGCAGGGAAGCAAAGGTCATTTGCAAATATGGGGCTCGTTTGCAGTTTGTGTCTGTCTGTCTGTCCCTTGCAGCAGGAGCCATAGCAGGTAATCAGGGGTCGTTTGTGGTTTGGCAGGGCTCTCTATGTCTCTGTGTGTCTCTTTCAGACATCTGAGAACAAAGTGGCTAGCATCCAGGGAAGGAGGGCGGGAGCTGGAGGGGGAGCTGGCCACACCCTGATTGACCCTATTCCATCTCAGACAGGATTTGGAAATTGACTCTCCTCAGCCCAAAGTTACCCACTCCTGCCCAAGAAGAATCCTAATAGGTCTCAGAGACCAATTTCCTCATCTCCCTACTTTCTCTTCTCTGACTCCAAGCTACCCTCAACATTCCATGCATTCTGGAAAGTGCACCATCAGTAAGTTAAAAAAAAAAGAGCCCCTCCTCCATTAATTAGCAAAGCTATATTTTGCTGAGGTCCCAAAGTATACAGAGACCCCTCACCGTGTCTATGAATAGCCTAGTTTTCACAATGGGCCATCAACTTTGTTATGTGATTCAGTTCTGAGGATACCAGAGAGACTTTCCCTTCCTGAAGCACAAGGCACTGAACAGAAATACACACCTGTAAGTGTACAATAGTACAATATTGCAGTAGCTGAATGATATGTTGGATTTCACAGTCCTGTCATTCAAGTATGGTGCATATTTGCTGACCTGGCTCTGGTCTTGGAATCTGTTTTGCTATTGCCCCTATGGGGGCATGTCATGCGTTATTGATTAAGCTCTGGAGATTAGCAGCTTTTTCTGACCACATGAGCCACAGCTGCCATGAAGAAGGAGAGTCTGTGTGTATGGTGTCTGCAAGGAGGAGAGTGTCAGTGTGGTATAATGGTTAGAATGTGAAACTAGGCCCAAGGAAGCCTAAGTTCACGTTGTTGCTTGCTTTGAAATGTTACTGGGTGACTTTTGGCCTGTCAGTCTCTCTCAGCCCAACCTACCTCACAGCATTGTTGTGAGGATAAACTTTAGAGGAGGGGAGAATGTTAAGATAAAGTATGCTCAGTAAATAAATATAATCCTCCCTGGGCGTTATATAGGAATTTTATGCAGATTGTTGGCTTCAAATCCCTGTTCCATTGCAGCCCGAGTCTCCCTAGCCAAACAGCCTCACTGGTTTTTACTCAGCATCAAAGAATTAATCAATTTAAATGAAATATAGAGAAACAGTGACATATTTGAGATAAATAATGTCTTTGGTTTCTTCTTACAGAGTAACTTTAGGCCAGTAGTCTCCAACCCCCGGTCCGGTGACCGGTACCGGTCCGTAGATCAGTCGGTACTGGGTCGTGGCTCCTCCTTGTCCTCCTCCCCGGCTGCTGCCTTGGGGGCTGCCCTGCCATTCTGCCGCTGGCTCACCTTTGGTGATCTCCAGCGCCCGCCATGGCTGGGGCTCCCTCTTGGCATGGCACTGTGCAGCTGCTGCTAGCAGAACTCCCCAGCGGGCAATGGGAAGTCATGGGCACCGGCAGAAAAGCAAGTGGTGCAGGGGCTCAGGCAGCATCAATGTCCCTCGGCAAAAGACTACCCCCCTGGGCCTCAGTAAAATTGTCAAGCATTGACCGGTCCCTAGTGATAAAAATGTTGGGGACCACTGCTTTAGGCTGTATCTTTAGAACCATCTTGGCATCATTTGAAAGGACCAACCAACAGGTAAATAATAATGATGAAGTGGAAGAGATACGTGCCATACGTCATTAAAAATATATATCAAGGGTCTTATTTTCAAGTGAGGTTTGTAGCACTGTCTGAGAGCAGAGTGGAATGCTTGTTAATGGGTCTGTTTTCATCCGCTGAGAATGCTTTTGTATTCTGGGTTTATCCTAATATTGTTATGTACAACCATTTAAAATTCCCAAATAAAAGCAGAACATAAAAATAAAGTGTTCTGAATCATTAGTGGAATCTTACATGATTAGAGCATGTCCCAGTTCTTCCACAGACTTTCTCACTTTTGTTCTCACTAGATGCTAAGTCTCACGTGGTAGGGTTGCCAGATATAGGTTGGGAAACTCCAGATGTGGGGCGGATCCTGCAGCAGAGGACAGGGACTTCAGTGTGGAGAAATGCCATAGAGTCCACCCTTCAAAGTATCTATTTTCTCCAGGGGAACTGATTTCTGTCATCTGCAGATGAGCTGTAAACCCGGGGGATCTCCCAGTCCCACCTGGAGGTTGACATGCATGGGTTCCCTGTCTCACACTTAGGTTACCAGTTCCAGGTTGCAAAATTTCAAAACAGAGATAGAAATATGAGAGGGATACAAAAGAGAAAAGGGGTTACATTGTATACAATAGTTACTATACACTTGAAGTTATATAAAACAGACACATAAAAAAGAGGACTTTCTTCCCAATAACTTTCTGGTCATAATCTTATAAAAAATCAAGATAAGCATTAAACAAAGAAGTTTTCCCCATCTCTTGATTATTGATAAAATTTTAATTAGGCGCCATAATGCCTATCAGTACTTCCTTCGTCTGTAAAGGTATTGCTTTTTGTGCAGAGAAGCGCCATGTTTCAAAGAAAACTACATTTCCCATGACGCTCAGCGACTCACCCGGAAGCGGAGGTGTGCATTGCGCTTTCCCGCTAGTTCCAGGAAGGCAGCGCGGGCGATTTCGAGTCTGGCAGGCAACTTTTCAGGTTTCGCCTTCTGCAGGAGGAGGGGAGGCCATGTCTTTTGCACAGGATGACTCGCAGTGGCCTGAGCATCTCGCCCCACTGAAAGTAAGTAGAGAGGATCGTGCCTTTCGGGGGCGGAAAGCAGCCAGTTGTTGGGGGTGGGGAGAGGCTCACCTTGAATGCAGACGCATCATCAAATACAATCCGGGGTTTACCTGACAGGTGTGTCATTAATGGGCGCTGATTTTCTCGTTATAAAGCTGTCCCCAAATTGGAAAAGCTTATCGAGCAGTAGGTAAGTTAGCGGGCAGCATCATAAACGGGACTCCCGTGGAGTTTTTGTGATCTGCAGGTTGGAATAAAAATTAGTTCACCTTTCAGGTGCCACTAATCTGCTATTCCAAATTGGGGCACTGATTTGTGTTGGATAATTAAAAAAAAAATTCGAAACAAGGGGATAGAAATATGAGAGGGATACAAAAGAGAAAAAGGGTTACATTGTATATAATAGTTACTATATACTTGAAGCTATATAAAACAGACTAGCAAAAAAGAGGGCTTTCTTCTCAATATCCTCCTGGTCATAATCTTATATAAAAAAACCCCCAAGATAAGCATTAAGCAAAGAAGTTCTCCCCATCTCCTGATTATTGAGAAAATTTTCATTAGGCACCATAATGCTCCTACTTAAATGTGCTCAATACATAAGGGCATACATCTGCTAGTGGTCACTATACTTTGGGTGTGCTTAGACATCTGCTCTGAATTGATGGAAAGTGGGTGTAAAATATCTAGATGCTTACGCAAGACCTTGTGATATCATTTCCCAAAGCCATTGGAAACCTGGACCTTAGTAAGGACTGAAGGATGGATACCTAATGGGATATCTGTTGCAAGAGTTCTTGATTGAAGCACTGGATGATTCATTTGAACATGAGGAATGTCCATATGTTGGGTCAGACCAATGGTCCATCTCATACACCATCCTCTTTCAAATACTAGCAGAGCAGATTCTGACCTATAAGTGGGGGGTGGAGGTCACAGCTTCCCCCCTGTTGCTGTCTTTCAGCACTGTTATTCAAAGGGTTACTTCCTTGGATATGGAAGTTCCATTTAGTTGGACCAAAAGGAAACAAAAACTCAACCTGAAATAGCAAGCTAGGAACCCAAAGAACATACACTGAGAATTTAACTTTGGTCTAGGACAGAATGGTGATCCCTAGCCTCTATGATTTCTGACTATGAGCTCAACATTTTCTGAAAATTGAATTATATATATTGTTTGGGGCTTTCCTTTTTATAACTAAAATGCTACCTGCCTGTTCTTTATTATGACTTGGGCATTGAAATAGTTTTTATGTGTGTATTACTTACTTGACCTCTGGGTAGAAATGCATTTTGTCATTGGTCATGGCATGTGTAACCATTAATGTTATTCTTGGGAATTGATTCAAATGAGTAGCCGTCATGGTCTGAAGTAGCACAATAAAATCAGAGTCCAGTAGCATCTTTAAGACCAACAAAGATTTATTCAAGGCATGAGCTTTTGAGTGCAAGCAATCTTTGTTGGTCTTAAAGGTGCTACTGGACGCTGATTTTATTCTTGGGAATTGTATGTGCCATATGACATGTTGTTGTTATGTGCGAAGTCGTGTCCGACCCATCGCGACCCCATGGACAATGATCCTCCAGGCCTTCCTGTCCTCTACCATTCCCCGGAGTCCATTCAAGTTTGCACCTACTGCTTCAGTGACTCCATCCATCCACCTCATTCTCTGTCGTCCCCTTCTTCTTTTGCCCTCGATCTCTCCCAGCATTAGGCTCTTCTCCAGGGAGTCCTTCCTTCTCATGAGGTGGCCAAAATATTTGAGTTTCATCTTCAGGATCTGGCCTTCTAAAGAGCAGTCAGGGCTGATCTCCTCTAGGACTGACCGGTTTGTTCGCCTTGCAGTCCAAGGGACTCGCAAGAGTCTTCTCCAGCACCAGAGTTCAAAAGCCTCAATTCTTTGACGCTCGGCCTTCCTTATGGTCCAACTTTCGCAGCCATACATTGCAACTGGGAAGACCATAGCCTTGACTAAACGCACTTTTGTTGGCAGGGTGATGTCTCTGCTTTTTAGGATGCTGTCTAGATTTGCCATAGCTTTCCTCCCCAGGAGCAAGCGTCTTTTAATTTCTTTGCTGCAGTCCCCATCTGCAGTGATCTTGGAGCCCAGGAAAATAAAATCTGTCACTATCTCCATTTCTTCCCCTTCTATTTGCCAGGAATTGAGAGGGCCGGATGCCATGATCTTTGTTTTCTTGATGTTGAGTTTCAAGCCAACTTTTGCACTCTCCTCCTTCACCCGCATCAACAGGCTCTTTAGTTCCTCTTCACTTTCTGCCATTAGAGTGGTATCATCTGCATATCTGAGGTTGTTGATATTTCTCCCTGCAATCTTGATCCCAATTTGTGACTCCTCTAATCCCGCATTTCTCATGATGTGCTCTGCATACAAGTTAAATAGGCAAGGCGACAGTATACAGCCTTGCCGAACTCCTTTCTCAATTTTGAACCAGTCAGTGATTCCATGTTCAGTTCTCACTGTTGCTTCTTGACCTGCATATAAATTTCTCAAGAGACAAATAAGATGCTCTGGTATTCCCATCTCTTTAAGAACTTGCCACAATTTGTTGTGCTCCACACAATCAAAGGCTTTAGCATAGTCAATGAAGCAGAAGTAGACGTTCTTCTGGTACTCCCTAGCTTTCTCCATGATCCAGCGTATGTTGGCAATTTGATCTCTAGTTCCTCTGCCTCTTCGAAATCCTGCCTGTACTTCTGGAAGTTCTCGGTCCACATATTGCTGGAGCCTAGCTTGTAGGATTTTGAGCATAACTTTGCTAGCATGAGAAATTAGTGCGATGGTGCGGTAGTTTGAACATTCTTTGGCATTGCCCTTCTTTGGGATTGGAATGTAAACTGACCTTTTCCAATCCTGTGGCCATTGTTGAGTTTTCCAAATTTGCTGGCATATTGAGTGTAGCACTTTTACTGCATCGTCCTTTAAGATTTTGAATAGTTCAACTGGAATGCTGTCACTACCACTAGCTTTATTGTTGCTCAGACTTCCTAAGGCCCATTTGACTTCACATTCCAGGATGTCTGGCTCCAGGTCAGTAACTACCCCATTGTGGTCATCAGGGATGTTAAGCTCGCTCTTGTATAGTTCTTCTGTATAATTTTGCCACCTTTGTTTGATCTCTTCTGCTTCTGTGAGGTCCCTACCATTTTGGTCCCTTATCATACCCATCTTTGCATGAAACGTTCTCTTCATATCTCCAATTTTCTTGAAAAGATCTCTGGTCCTCCCCATTCTATTGTTTTCTTCTATTTGTTTGCACTGTTCATTTAAGAAGGCATTCTTATCTCTTCTAGCTTTTCTCTGGAATTCTGCATTCAATTGGGTGTATCTTTCTCTTTCTCCCTTGCCTTTCACTTCCCTTCTCTCCTTAGCTATTTGTAAAGCTTCCTCAGACAGCCATTTTGATTTCTTGCATTTCTTTTTCTTTGGGATGGTTTTAGTTGCTACGTCTTGTACAATGTTGCGAACCTCCGTCCATAGTTCTTCAGGCACTCTGTCTATCAGATCTAATTCCTTAAATCTATTTGTCACCTCCACTGTGTATTCGTCAGGGATATGATTTAGTTCATACCTGAGTGGCCTAGTGCTTTTCCCTACTTTCTTCAATTTAAGCCTAAATTTTGCAACAAGAAGTTCATGATCTGAACCACAATCAGCTCCTGGTCTTGTTTTTATTGACTGGATAGAACTTTTCCATCTTTGGCTGCAGAGCACATAGTCAATCTGATTTCTGTGTTGACCGTCTGGTGATGTCCATGTGTAGAGTCGTCTCTTGGGTTGCTGGAAAAGAGTGTTTGCTATGACCATTGTATTCTCTTGACAAAATTCTACCAGCCTGTGCCCTGAATGAATTTAACTCCCCTCCTCATGCCATATTTGTGGTCCATGGGGTAGCCGCTTTAAAGCTGATTGTGTGCCATCCACAAAACTTGTTGGAAAAGTGGTTATCATTTAACCAAGTTGTAAACTAGCATCTCCATCTCTTCACTTTTCTAAACTGAAATGCTGTTCTAAGAAAACAAAGGCACAAAGCTGCCTTATATTAAGTATACCAAATTCAGTGTTCTCTAGTCTCCAGGCTTTAGACAAAGGTCTTTCTCATCACCTACTACTTCATCTGTCTAACTGCAGATGCCAAAGATTGAGCCTGAGGCCTACTACATTAAAAGTAAAGCCTCTGCCGCTGTGGCACAGCATCTCCACATACAGTGAAGGTGCTTGTAACTATAATCACCTGGAACATTCTACATAGGACTGCACTTTGAGTTTCAGTGTGTGGGTTACTGCCACAATTTGCTGCTGCAGTTTTTGATTTATAGGCCACCTTTATAGGCCACCTTTACACTTAACAGTCCTCAAAGAGGCTTACATCAGTTTAAAATGCAGAAAATAACCAGCTTGGGATATGCAAGGACCTGTTGGTAGGGCATCTAATTTTCACCTCCCCTATTATTTTCTCTGTCCCTTTCCTGAAAGCCCCCACAGCCTCTCCTCTCTTCCTGCTTCCTTCTTTCCTTTCTGCTCACCAGCAACTTATTTTCATTTGCATCCCACCCTGTCTTTCCTTCCCCTGGAAACCTTTGCCCAGGAAAACTCTGGCCAAATTGCGTAGTTTTCTGGGTTATGTGGTGCTGGCTGAACTGGGTTCCAGCAAGATTCCATGCCAGAGTCGGGATTCAGACCTGGGTCTCTCAGAGCCTAGCTCCACACTGTAATGGCTGTGCTACCTTAGCTATTTGGCTGTGGTTTATTTAGACAGATACTGCCCATGTAGAACAAGCAACATTGAAACTACCTTGCATGAGCCTTTTATTGCCGCTTTGACACAGATATCCATAGAAAAGCCCTATTTTGTTAAATAAAATGGGAGTTCCTGTTTTTGCATGGTTTCCTTCCTTTTGAGTAATAACTCTGAATTTTTGCAAGGTGCCATGAAGTTGCACCAGGATAAATGTTAGGGAGAGGTGCTACCAGTTTCAGTAGAAAAGGCTGATTCTGATGGAGCATTCAGTGAAACATGTGTTCATCTGACCCCGCCCACCCACATCAGTTTTGCCCCCTGGAAGCCTCTACCTGAGAAAATTATGGCCATGTTATATGGTGGTGGCTGCTGGACCAGGCCCATTTGTATGGTAGGGAACCTTAAATATTGTTGTGTGTGTGTGGGAAAACATTTCAACCCCTTCTCCACACTATCTCCTTCTTTTTCTCTTTCTGGCAACCTCTATACCCTCACCCCTTTGCCTCCTTCACTTCTCAGCCATTCAGCAGCCTAACTTTTATCTGCCATCCTCTTCAGCTATATTTATAATTTATTACTTTATTTACGTCATACCTTTCTCTGCAATGGGGACCTGAAACAGCTTACAGCATTCTCTTCATCAGTTTATCTTCATAACAATGGTGAAAAGCAAGTAATGCTGAAAATATGTAACTCACCCAAAGTAACCCAAGTCAGCTTCCAGGTCAGAATGGGAATTTGAACCTGGCTTGGATTTCCAACTCACAGTTGCTTGACTGGAAAGATACTAATGCTTGTACTAGGGCTTTGCATGTCGGATTTCAATTGGCTTCCTCATTTCTGCTGTAGTCCCTGTGATAAATAGCATATCGGTCACAAGGATCTGAGCCATCACAAAGGGGCAGGAAGGGAGAGGCAGGAAAGCCATACTTTGGTTCCCGATTAGGGAGAAAAATGAAATATAAATTGGAATTTTGCCCATGAACTGTTCATGTATTCAGTCCAGACCAATATTATAGCATTTAGCCCATATGTCATTGTAGAAATGACTATAATTATTTTAAATTATTTGGGTCTCCCCCCCCCCTTCACAGAATCATAAGAGTCATAGAGTTGGAAGGGGCCATCTAATCCAACCCCCTGTTCAAGGCAGGATCAGCCTAAAGCATCCATGAAAAGTAGCTGTCCAGCCACTGCTTAAAGACTGTCAGTGAGGGGTGGGGAGCTTACTACCTCCTTAGGCAGCCGATTTGACTGCTGAACTACTCTGACTGTGAAAATTTCCCCCCCTGATATCTAGCCGATATTATTCTCCATGTAGTTCAAACCCATTACTGTGGGTCCTATCCTCTTCTGCCAACAGGAACCTTTAAAAAGGTTCCCACATCTCTGGGAACCCTTCAGATACTTAAATACAGCAATCCTGTCCCCTCTCAACCTACTCTTCTCCAGGCTGAACATTCCCAAGTCCCTCAACCTTTCCTCTGAGAGCTTGATTCCCAGATCCAGGATCATTCTCATTTCTCTTCTCTGCACCCTCTCAATTTTGTCCATGTGCTTTTTGAAGTGCTTAGTGAAGCCCTGGGGTTTCTTGATGGCTCTGGAAGGGTTTCCTGGTTGGGAGTTGATTTTAATATATAATTGAAATTTGTTAAACATTGGATGAGGGATTAGAGGGGATACTTATTAAATTTGCAGATAATACTAAACTGGGAGGGGTAGCAAACACAACTGGAGACAGCAACAGAATACAGGATGATCTTGATAGGCTCGAGGAGTGAGCTAAACTGAATAAAATGAACTTCAATAGGGACAAATGTAAAGTTCTGCATTTAGGTAGGAAAAACCAAATACACCAATATAAGATGGGGGAGACTTGTCTTGGCAGTAGCATGTGCGAAAAGGATCTAGGAGTCTTAGTAGACCATACATTGAACATGAGTCAGCAGTGTGACTCAGTGGCTAAAACAGCAAATGGGATTTTGGCCTGTATCAAACGGGGTACCATGTCCAGATCACGGGAGGTGATGGTAACGCTTTACTCTGGTTCGACCTCACTTGGAGTACTGAGTTTTGGGCACCCCAATTGAAGAGCGATGTTGACAAACTGGAACGTGTCCAGAGGAGGGCAACAAAGATGGTGAGGGGTTTGGAGACCAAGACATATGAAGAAAGATTGGGGGAGCTTGGTCTGTTTAGCCTAGAGAGGAGACGACTGAGAGGGGATCTGATAACCATCTTCAAATATTTAAAAGGGTGCCATATGGAGGATGGAGCAGAATTGTTCTCTCTTGTTCCAGAGGGACAGACCAGAACAAATGGGATGAAATTAATTCAAAAGAAATTCCATTTATTATTATTATTATTATTATTATTATTATTATTATTATTATTATTATTATTATTATTATTAAATTTATATCCCGGAGGCTCTAAACATCCGGAAGAAATTCCTGACAGAGAGGTTTCTCAGTGGAACAGGCTTCCTCGGGAGGTGGTGGGTTCTCCATCTTTGGAAATTTTTAAACAGAGGCTAGATAGCCATCTGACGGAGAGGCTGGTTCTATGAAGGCAAAGGTGTGGCAGTAGATGAGCGATTGGGATGTGAGTGTCCTACATAGTGCAGGGGGTTGGACGAGATGACCCAAGAGATCCCTTCCAACTCTATTATTCTATGATTCTATGATTTATCGGATGATATGACCATATATGGTCATGTTAACCTGCCGCCCCAATGGCCAGTGATGGGCCTGGAGGGGGTGGGAAGGGGAGGGGCGCTGGTGGGGCTGTACACAGCTATGCTTCCTAACTATATTCTGCATGATTGTGCCACTTCTGGGGTTTCTTGAAGCCTGAAGAATGCTTCAGGGGTTTCTCAACAATCAAAAAGTTGAAAAAGGCTGGTCTATGTGCTTCTTCAAAATTTCCTTATCCTAGCCCAGAAATTATTTGAGCTACTTATTTTGTCCTATATTTATGAAAATAAGCTTTCAAATGTTATTTCAGGAAGTGGACAACTTGTTGCGCTGTGGGATATGCTTTGATTACTTCAACATTGCAATGATCATTCCCCAATGTTCACATAATTGTAAGTACAGAGCTTTTTTCTCATTTTTATTTGCGGTTTTGATTCCCCCCCCCCCATTAAACTTTTCAGTCACGGTATGGCTTACAAATGAGCCTCTTGTGGCGCAGAGTGGTAAGGCAGCGATATGCTGTCTGGAGCTGTCTGCCCATGAGGTTGGGAGTTCGATCCCAGCAGCCGGCTCAAGGTCGACTCAGCCTTCCATCCTTCCGAGGTCGGTAAAATGAGTACCCAGCTTGCTTGCTGGGGGGTAAACGGTAATGACTGGGGAAGGCACTGGCAAACCACCCCGTATTGAGTCTGCCATGAAAACGCTAGAGGGCGTCACCCCAAGGGTCAGACATGACTCGGTGCTTGCACAGGGGATACCTTTACCTTTACCTTTATGGCTTACAGTTAAAACCCAATGCTAAATACAATTCAATATCCCAAATGAATTCATTTTATCCCAGTTCAATTTAGCTTATCTAACAGAAGTAATAAATTATTATGTACATAACTCTTCAGTAAGTTCTTGGTGCCAGTCTTATTTTTGTAGTGGAATTAGGCATTTGAAGCTTCAGGGGTGGTTAGGATTTCCAAGGACAAAGATGATAAATTCCTCCCCCCCCCAAGTTTTGAGGATGCCACGATGATAGCTAGAAAGTCAGCTTGAGTGGTTTTTGAAATCTTTCTACATGTGGAGGCATAGAGTTGCTAGGAGACCACTACACCACAGTCATTTAATTAGTGTATACGTTTCCAGTACAATCCAGGTTGTGGTTGCTGAACTATACAGCATAATGCCCTAAGGGCCTACTCTTTCTTCTTCTGCCCTGATGGGATGATTTTCATAGTGATTTCCTTCCACACCATATGAACTAGGAAGCAAGTACCACTGGGTTCAATAGATGTTGTTTTCTGCTAATGATGCGGCTTTGAGACAACAGCTAAGCTCTGGAATTCAGATTTGAAAATGACTGTGGAAGAAGTGGTGGAAGGGAACTGTACAAAGCAGTAATGCATTGCATTGTGGGGATGTGAGAAGGGGGCGGGGAGAAAGCGCCCCTTCCTTCTATATTAGAATTCATAGATGGCCACTTGGGTACGTGAATGCCTTTGTAATGTGGCCTCTTCCCTTCCTATGGTCCCTTCCCTAAGACTCCATGTAATGTAATACTTCATCTTCTTTGAGAGAGGATGTGAAATTTGCTATAACAATGTCTTTAATTCTGGAGCCACAGTAGAATTAATTTGGAGCCCTGTTTTACTGAGGCAAATAGGATGCTTCTGGCACACAGAGAGATTTGGCATGACTTCCTCTCTGATCCCCTCCCATAATCATCTGACAAACAGCTGAAGTATTAAAATGTGATTTTCTGGTCATATCAGGAGCTTACCTGTTCCACTATTTTGTTTCCATGGCCATATCCCACGAGATAATCACAGGTAGAATAGGATATAGTGTCTTATGACCATTGATAGGCCTATTTTTAATATGTTTGTCTGACCATTATTTTAAAAACAACTTAGGGTTGTAGCTGTTTCCCCTTCCTGTAGCAGGAAACTGTAAATTCATTGTATGGTATCTACTTTATTGGGAAACCCTGAATTCTAGTTATAATGAAAGAAACTGAAAAAATACCCCTGTCAGAGTCCATCTCTTAGATTTGTATGAAGAATGTTTCAACCTGCTTTATTTTGATCATCCCATTTGTGTTGCTTTATGATATCCTAAATTTGGGTGTACCATTAATTTCTATAATTACTGTGGTAAGTTCTGTTTATGGGGGAAATTGACCTTTGTCCTGTCAAAAATAACTGTGGGTGCGATTTGCCAAAATGCTGTTAGTCTCACAGCATAGTTCTGATTGTCCTTTACTCACCTCTGTTAATAAATCTCTTTACGTTCCCCTTTCCTGCAGGCTCTTCTAGTTTCTTTCCTCTGTAGCAGCTGTTTCTGTAGTGCCACAATGAGTCTTTGACTGTTCCAATGTGGTATTTCAGTGGAGTGCTGTAATTAGTTTTGCAGTTATAGATTTGAAGACAGAAATTTACAACGTTGTCATTGTAAATATAAATGAGGCCTAGTGCTAAAGATTGTTCTGTTGGTTGTATTCCAGTGTTTTATTTTTTTTCTGGATGCCTTTCAGTTCATCTGGACATGAATAATGAATGGGGCGTAAATCAGTCCTGGCACATTCCAAAATGTCTTGGTACGGAGGGTGGGGGAGGCATAATGTGCCGATCAATTAAACTTATTCATATTCATGCAGCTAGAAATTAGTATGGATTTCCATATAGGGAAAATTGTTATGTAACATTTATTAAGAGGCTTCTTAATTGATCAGCAGTACAGATGTTGAACTGAGAATAAAGGGCTCTATTTCTCTGCTTCTTCATCAGGAGTGATATGAATGGATTAGGTGTAGAATTAAACGCATTTCCTATAGTTTTAGTGTTAAGATAAGGCATTAGCTACATGATGAATGGCTGGCATCCTACAAAATATTAACTGGTTGGAAAGTTCATAAATGAATGGAGAAAGTATGATTATTTCTTACTGTGCTTGCTTGGATGCAGGGTAGATTGATTTTTGTCAGAGTGATTTAAACCAGCACTCTGAATCATAATTTAAATTATTTAAATCATCACTAAGAAAAAAGCCAATTTCAAACACTGATTTACATCAAGCTTTCAGTCTCATAATATATGATGATTTTCTCAACGAGAGTAACACATTTCAAATGCATTGCCTTGCAACTAGAAGATGAAAACATTTGGTTTTTCTACCCTCCTTTTCACTACCTGAAGGAGTCTCAAAGTGGCTTACAATTGTCTTTCTTTCCACTCCCCTCAACAGACACTCTGTGAGGTAGGAGGAGGGGCTGAGAGCTCTAACAGAACTGCACTGTGAGAACAGTCCTAAAGCAGTTAGTCCCAGTTCACCCAGGTGGCTGCAGAAATAGGGAATCAAACCTGGTTCTCCAGATTAGAGCCGCTGCTGTCAAGAAACTCCAGGGTTTCAGGAAACCCTGGTTGAGAAAGCTTGACCTGAGAAGACAATTGTTAGCCATGTCCCCCTCCCCCTCAACATAGAAATCATGCTTTAAGTCATTGTGTTGTGCTGTTTAGAACCACTGTTGGATTGTTATTGTTGTATTTGACTATGCTGTAGTCTGAATCTGAATCTGAATCTATGCTGTATGTTGATTCGTTCCATGTATCCTCTATGATGTAAACCGCCCTGAGCCATATGGAAGGGCGGTATAGAAATCAAATTATTATTATCATCATCATCATCATTATTATTAATAGTTTGCAATAGTGAGTGTCATGGATTTGGTTGAAGAGTTTAGAAGTGTTTAAATGTTGACAAGTTTACAAATGTAGGCTTTATATGGTGGTTCACATTAAATTTGGATTTCATTTACAGCCAGGCTGCTGTACAGAATAATGTTTAGAACTAATATTTGCTTTACTCTACTTTAAATTTTAAAAAATCTGAATCTTAAATTAAAAATGAACTGATTTTTATCCACCTTACTGGATGTCATAGGAGCTGTGCATGAGATTTGGCAAATCGTCCTAATAGTGCATGCATTCTATATGTTTTCCAGAATGGATTTACCAGAATGGTTTGAGGGAATTTTGCTAAGGCTGCTGAGGAACTGCTTGCTCTGGATATGTTGGATTAGCAAGGAATGTAACCACCAAACCAGTACTTACTTCTGGATTTCATGCCATACCGTAGCAATTATGATACTCTAGGGGTGTTTCTGTTGCATGTGAAAAATTGTCTTCGTATTTGTAAAGCTCCTTTGTCCTCCTCAGCTCACCGGTGTTAGCTGCTATGTGAAATATATTTGATCACTATTAAATGGTGAGCTGAAGGAAAAGAATCATCATGCAGAGGAGAAGGGCATTCACTGTTTACGCCTCAGATTTTAGCAGGCAGAAAATCAAACTCTGGTGCTTGTACTTGTACGAAATAGCCAAGCCTTCTAATTATTATGTCATATGTTTTCCTCCAGATTGTTCTCTCTGCATACGCAAGACCCTGTCCTATAAAGCTCAGTGTCCTACGTGTTGTGTGGTAAGTGTTACTGCCTGTCATATTCTGCCCTGTTTGGGAGGCTTCTTCTCTCTCCGTTCTGCAAGTTTAGAGTGCGTTGGAATGATTTGGAATTTATTCTTAATGGAATGTAACATTGGCCCCCTAGGTGGTCATTCTCTTCAGCATGTTCTTATCGTTTTTTTTCCTCCTCAGAGATCCCTGTGACTTGACTTCAGGCCTCGTTTTTAGGGTTGTCTTTTTCCCCCCTCCCTTTACCAGCAACCTAGGTCTCCTTCTCTTAATTTGCTTTATGATTTATTGGTTTAAGCCACAGTGGCCTTCTTGCTCTATAGCAGTGGTTCTCAACCTGGAGGTTGGGAACCCATTGGGGGTTGAATGACCCAATCACAGGGGTCACAGCAGGGCAAGCAGCTTGGCCAGGGGGGGCAGATTGAGATAGAGCGTTCGTCTGTCTGGAGAAGTGGAAAAGAACAAGATCGGCATAGTGGGACAAGAGGCAGAACTGAACTGAGATACTTTGGGGGGGAAAAACAATTTATATACAATCCTGAACAATGGATCTTCACAATATTGTTTCGGTTTAATTTCTGTGAAAGAACACTTCCCGGATTTTAGGGTTGGGGGGGTCACCACAACATGAGGAACTGTATTAAAGGGTCGTGGCATTAGGAAGGTTGAGAACCACTGCTCCATAGAATGCTGCACTTATGCATTAGCCGGAGAGTTAACTATGAGGTATGTGTAAGCGCACTTGAGGAATACTAAGGCTAAACGTTCTGGCCTACATAGGAAAATCCATGAGCTAAATGATAGCACAATATCCAACAATGTGTGACTCCTCTTTCACAACTACCACCCTTCAGGGTGGTATAAACAAAAGCTTCTTCTGGAAGGAGGAGTTCGGAGAAGTGCTGTGCATGTGTGGCTGTGTGAACTGTGTACATCTTCACCCATAATTCTGCAGGCTAAAATAATCCCACTTAGCTCTGAAAGCCCTTTGTAATTGTCAACACATGCTGTAAATTTGTGAGCAAAAATATGCTTTACATTTCATGGTAAGGACTGCTTAGGCTTAGGGAGTAATGGGGAGTGGCAGGGTAGGGAAAGGGGTAACCAGTTTGTAGTCCCTGCACTTAATTTGGATTCTTTAAGGTAGTTAGTATGAGCACTGACGATGTGAACTGGACTGCATCTGCAAAACAGGAAACACAATTAAGCTAGGATGACTAAAGAAACAGAAGGCACTGGGAGAAAGGATAAAATGCTCAGTCTTTCTTCCTGGGCTTTATTGTAGTAGCTCTGTATAGAAAACAGGCTAAGTGGACTCTTTGTGCCAGGAGCATCATTCCTTTGCATCTTCATAGGAAAAAAAGTTATCTGAACTCCTCAGAGCTGCTGTGTCTCGTATGAAATGAATGCTTCTAGTTAATAGGGGGAAAGCCATAATAATAAAAAAATGGATGATAGAGAATTATTTTCTGACCACCCAGTGAAGCATAGAGAGACTTTGGATTCAGCTCAATGTGAAAAAAGTGAAGGGGTATTTCTGCATTTGGGACCAAATCTGAAACAGTATGCATTTGTGTTGGGGGTGTGTGTGCACATGAATCAGGCCATACAATGTGGGTTAAAACATCTGTGCAATTGGAACAGAAGCAGATGGGGGATTTTTCCGCAAACCTGAGGGAAGCCCAAATTAGGTTGTGGAGGAGGGAAATGAAGATAGTGTGAAGTGGGGGTATAGAGTTTTCGTAGATTTCCCCCCCCCCCTTGTAGTTACGTAAATTGATTCAGATTCTTTTAAAATGAATGGGCTGCTTTCGACACACAACAATTGATGTCATACTTGTTTCAAAACACACACTATAGATGAAGGATCTCCCTGATCAGCCTGTGGGCACCTTTGGAATTCTCACATAGGAATCAACCACAAAATGGCTTCCACAGGAAGTAGAGCCAGCCACAAAATGTCAGGGAGTGGGGTTTTAGGAAGAAGATCGGTTTAAGTGGATGCCTTGTTTTAAAATATTTTCTAGCTTACACACAAAATAAATATATATGTTGTGGTAGCCAAGAAACCTTCATCTGGCAATATCTGCCTTCTGGCCAGATTTTAGGAGCAGAAAAGATTTTTGAAAGTGAATGAAATTTTATGTAGTGATGTTATTATCAACTTCCACTGGAATTATAAAAAATATTCTAAAACTGGTAAAATCTGATGACTCTAGTAGAAGTTCCATTTAGGTGCATTAAGCATTTTGCCATGCAGCCCAATTAATTTTCAGAATTAAGTTCCATTGTGTTTTTAGTATGTCACTCTTGTTATTTGCACAGGTAAATAAATACATACAAGCCATTGCCTGCAGTATACTGTAAACTCAGAAAGCTTCACCTGTTCCTGCTCACTTTCTAAAAACATTTGGGGGGCAACAGGAAAGGTGGCAGCGGAGCCATGATTTCCATGGGTGCCATGTTGTAAGCAGAGGTAAATCTGTCCAAATGGGGGATAAATGGGCAGATGCAATTGGGGTCACAGTTGATTGCATCTGCCCATTTATCCCCTATTTTGACACATTTACCCTCTACCACAGGGGTAGTCAAACTGCGGCCCTCCAGATGTCTATGGACTACAATTCCCAGGAGCCCCCTGCCAGCGAATGCTGGCAGGGGGCTCCTGGGAATTGTAGTCCATGGACATCTGGAGGGCCGCAGTTTGACTACCCCTGCTCTACCATAAAGTATGGACTGATAATTCTCATTTCATCGGGTTCTCTTTTAATTGCTCATAAGTTTCCACGACGGGGATTGTATCCGGCTATTAATCATTAATCTTGGCATTTGTATTTTCTTTAGTATGTTTTTCTCCCTAGAGCTGAACCCAAATGAGCCTTGACCCCATAAACTTATCTTTTTGTTTGTATCTGGTTTGTTAGTATCTAGTAAATATCTTCATTATGCTGTGTACTAATCCATGGCCTGTTATCTGCTTATTTATGCAGTATTGTAATTTCCATTTCATTGTGTCTGATGAAGCATGCTGTGCACATGAAAACGTATGCCTTGAATAAAACTTTGTTGATCTTAAAGGTGCCATTGGACTCAAATTTGGTTCAACATAAATGTATTTGTGAATTCTAGGGGGCCAGGTCACACATTCAGAAAATTTATTCATGTATATACAAAAAATGTAATGTGAACTAGTACTCATAAGTGTATAAAGCACACAGTTACATATGCCAGTGAATGAAATTAACCTGATCTTCCTGCTGAAGGATGGACGGCTGAGACCAGTATTGTGTAGCGCTTAGGGTTTTGGAGACTCAGGTTCACCAAATCTCCAATCTGCCATGGAAGCTTGCTGGATGACCCGGGGCCGCTCTCTCTCAGTCTAGTCCGGCGGTCCCCAACCTCCGGTCCGATGCTCTCCAGCAGCCACCATGGCTGGGGCTCCCCCTCGGCATGGCACGGTATAGCTGCTGCTGGCAGCACCCCTCAGTGGGTGGCGGGAAGTCAGGGGCACCGCTGGGAAAGCAAGTGGAGCAGGGGCTCCGGCAGCGGCAGTGACATCCCTCGGCAAAAGACTACCCCCCGCCTAGCCTCAGTAAAATTGTCAAGCGTTGACCGGTCCCTGGTGATAAAAAGGTTGGGGATCACTGGTCTAGTCTACTTCCCAAGGTTGATGCAAGGCTAAAATAGAGGACAGGTAAATAAGATGTGCTCTTTTGGATCCCCAATGGGGGAGAAAGGAGAGGTATAAGCAAATGAGAACATAAAAGCTGACTACTGTGTGGATGGGGAACAGATTAAAGGTTGGGGAATTAGTTGGATAGGAAAGAAAGAAGAGCTCAGGATGAGGGCAGATAAGTGCTGTCAAGAAGAGGGAAAGAGGAAGTAGTGTGGGCAGGAGATTCAGGGGGAAATGAGGTGTCCCTAGCAAGTCTGTGTTCACGTGTTCTTTCTTAATATAGCATGAGGATGGATCATTAGGATGGCTGAACTTACCTTAATGTATGGGGCAGGATTTCCTAAGCACTGAATGAAGCTTGCATTGGATCAGGGGTAGTCAACCTGTGGTCCTCCAGATGTCCATGGATTACAATTCCCATGAGCCCCTGCCAGCACCTGCTGGCAGGGGCTCATGGGAATTGTAGTTCATGGACATCTGGAGGACCACAGGTTGACTACTCCTGCATTAGATAGCCTAAACATGCTAGCTTTAAATATCTTGAAATATAAATTATATATGACTTGTTTACTCTGCTGTGTCTTAGTTATTGCTTCAAGCTCACTGGAATTCAGTCTCCTATTTAATAGAGAACAGTAGAAAGGTTTTGATAAACTGCCAAAATATGACTGTTTCTCAGCCTTTCTCCTAAAGGTGTGAATTAAATTACAAACTATTGAAAATTGGAAGTATCCAAGCTTTACTCTGTCTCTTGCCCCTCATAGCTCCCTGATGCATGTTGCTGGTTTGAAAACTGTTTTTGTATATGTGTTTGGAGGAAATAACCTTGTTTCTTCCTTTGTTCTTTCATCAGACTTGCACTGGTAGTAGCACGGTATAATTTTGTACCAAATAAGGCAACCAAAAGAAAGAGCGCAGTTTTATAAAATAATAATTTGTATGCACCAGACCTTTTCAGAAATTATATCTACTTGTCCTGTAATTAATCCATGTTTGGCATTTTCCTTTAAGTTTTCTCTCCTATCTTCCCTCTGTGGCTTAATATTCTTATCTCCCTTAAGTGCTGAATGTTCTCTTGCAACTCTTAGTTGCAGCTCAGTGCATAAATCAGTACATGCCAGGAGATTAGTGGTAAGAATGTGTTAGCTTGCTAGATTATAGCTTTTTAAAACCAAACAAACACTTAACTTTATATAATGCTTCTCAGATGTTCAGTTACCCATTTTCTTGCGTCTTTGTTTTTCCATTAGACATGGCCTTTTCTTAAGGTGACCAGATTTTAACATGGGTAAAGCGGGACACCATTAACCGGGGGGGGGGCATTCTTGATTAAAACTTTGGTCTATATGGAGCAATAAAAAGTTGCATAGAACGCATAGAACACAGAAATAGTATTGTAATATATATATATTTCAATATTGTAATATATATATTTTAAAATTTAAATTTAATTTCAACATACGTACAAAAGTGTGACAATCTGGTCACCTTACCTTTTCTAGAGAAAATATGACAGTATGAATACTCTCTTGACTCTTTTCTGTTCTTTTCTAGGCAGCTGTAGAGCCTGACCTGAAAAACAACCGGATGCTAGATGACCTGGTAAAAACCTTTACTTCTGCAAGGTACTGCACTGCTTTGAGAATCTAAGAGCAAAAAATGCGGCTGTCACTCGTCTTTCATTTGGAACTGGAAAAAAGTTTGCATTTGATTAAATTGGCTAGAAGCTGAAAATGTTAATCCTATGTACAACCAGAGGGGATGTGTTGAATAGGATCCAGGAAATGTGTTCTCTAGACCAGTGGTCCTCAACCTTTTTATCACCGGGGACCGGTCAACGCTTGACAATTTTACTGAGGCCCGGGGGGGGGGGGGTAGTCTTTTGCTGAGGGACATCGCCGCTGCCGCCTGAGTTCCTGCTCCGTTTGCTTTCCCGCCAGAGTCCCTGACTTCCCACCGCCTGCTGGGGGACACTGCCAGCAGCGGCTGCGCAGTGCCACGCCGTGGGGGAGCCCCAGCCATGGTGGCTGCTGGAGACCACTGAAGGCGGCAGAATGGCAGGGCAGCCCCTGAGGCAGCAGTCGGGGAGGAGGACGAGGAGGACCTGCGGCCTAGTACCGACTGATGCACGAACTGGTCCCGGTCCCCGGACTGGGGGTTGGGGACCACTGCTCTAGACTTTAAATCGGTCACTATAATTAGTCAAATGTGCCAAAATTGTATACATGGGGCTATCTTCTACTGAGACTGACTATTGGTCTAATAAGCTTAGTATTGTCTTGTCTGACTGGTAGTGGTTCCAAGGTCTCAAGTGAACGTCTTTCATCTCTCCCACTGCTTGATGCTTTTAACTGGGGCTGCCAGGGATTGAACCTGAGACTTTGTGCATACAGAGTAGGGTTTCTTCCCACTGGATTGTGCCTCTCCTCCTCTACATCTTTCATTCATAGTTTGTACAAAAAGATGCACATACACCTATATATAAAGGGGGAGAGAAAAGTGTGTCAATTCTTAACAGCTTTCTGCTAAGGAGGAGGCTTATTTTTTTGTATTTATTTTGCATTTCCTATGGTTCTTTTCTCCCCAAAGGGACCTATGGAGATTTACAGAAATTTTTGAAACAATATTATTAAAATAAAATGCAATCAACCAGACTTGTCATTGCCTTAGCTGTATGAATGTAAAGATTTTCAAATCTACAAAATACGTATGTCTTTGCATGGGAAGAACAGGAGACTTAGTAGGCTTGAGAAATAATTATGGGAAACGCCTGCTGTATCTACTTCTTTTTTCTTTCCAGGCGAGCACAGTAGCCTCACTTCAGAGATATTGTAATATAAATCAAAGTATGAAATGAATAGTGATTTTCTATGTGGGCAATCCTATTACTATTACTCAGGGACACTTGAAAATAGATTGGTATCTGGTGAACATTTGCTAGTCTTATTCATTGCCTTTTTGACTATTTTTATGGAAGGATCTTTTAAAATAAGCACGAATTTGGGAGAACATTGCTTTTATAATTGCAATTTAACCTAGGGATCATCTGTTTCCCAAGGTAATTGCCTGAACAGATGAAAGCAGCAGCGCAAGAAAGCTGAAACCACAAGTAAATACGTAGTGCTAAGACTTCCTGATAATGAAGTAGGGCAGGCCATCTGGTGAGATGAAGTATGAGATTTGTGTAATTTTGAATTTTACTATTTGTACTTTAAGGGTGTTGGAATCTACAGTTTTTAGGTAACACCTGGCAGTCAGTGGGAGGGCTCTGGGAATTGCTATAGGTGGTGAGCTGTGGCATCACACTATTTCATGAGGAAAAAAACAGAAGTGACATAGGAACATCTGGAAACTCTATAGTAAAACTGTAAAGTTTATTCTTAGGTGATTCCTAGAGCTGCCATTTGTCATGTCTTTTCTTTAATTGGTGATGTGATGCCATAGTCAAGGCTGTAATTTTAAAAAATAATTTTCTCCAGTGGGCCACTGGACCAGGAGTGGGGAATCCCCTGCACTAACCAGTGGCTTGGCAGCCCAACAGGATCCTCTGCAGTGCTGGGAAGTTGTAAAATAAAATGGGAGTCCAGTGGCACTTTAAAAACTAATAATATTTGTTCCAGCACAACTTGTAGTGAATGGAAACTCACGTCATCAGAGGCACAGGAATGTCCATCTATAAGGCTGTCCAGTTGATATTAAAGGCTGCAAACTACAGAAAACTGGAAGGGGGCAGGGGGATGTTACAAAGAGAGGCCAGTCTGAAACAGGATCACATCAAAAGCGCAGTCAGTCCTTTCAGACTGTAAGCTACAGTCCCAACTGCATAGCCAAGATAGGATTTGATGCTGGAAAGTAGAAGATGATACATAAAAAGCAGATTCAATGAGAATGTTATAGAGGTATAGTTGAACTAATTAACATCCGTATTTATTTATTTTATTTATCATATTTATATACCACCCTCCCCGAAGGCTCAAGGTGGTATTGTATTGCAAGTGCTATGTAGCCATGTTGGCATGGCTTCTGTGTTTTACTATTTTATTGTAAACCGCTGTGAGTCTTTGAGAGCGGCGGTATATAAATCAAAGAATAAATAAAATAAATAAGCAGTAGAACAAAGTTTATGTCCACTGGCACCTTTAAGACCAATGAATTTTAATTCGGATTATAAGTTTCTGTGTGCATGCAGACCTCTTCAGATACATTGAAACAGTTTTCCTGAATTCTTACCTAGAGATAGAAAGGGGGGAAGGTTCCTTGCTGGGACTCTATTCCTGGCAAAACACCCCCCCCCCCCCCATATGTAAGGCTTGAGGAAAAATGTTTCAGTGTTTCGGAATTAATTTGCATGAACACTAAAATGTATACTCAGAACTAAACATTATTGGTTTTAAAGGTGCCACTTTGTTTTGTTCAGTTAACATAGGGTAACTTGCAAGGGTGCTGCGTGTTGATAAGTGTTTATTAAAAGAGTTTTAAAAAAGTAAAAAAATGAAAACACTTTATGTGTGCATTCTTTGTCTGCAACAGAATGCCTGCTAAACCCATTGTAGGATTAGAGCAGGAATTGCGTTATTAAGAAAAAGCTGATAGTAATCGGACGTTTCCTACCAGTTGTACAATTGAATGTGTTACTATTGACTGGCTTTGCCTTTTGCTCCCCAAATATAATTTCTTTACCGGATGACTCACAGTCCTGTGCCTCAGTGCTTTTATTAAACTTTTGACCTTTCTGTTCAGAACAGGTGGCTCTTTAAAAATGTATGCAAGGCTATAACATGTATTGATTCATAAAGTATCTAGAAGTTGCAATTGGTGTGAGGCTATGCAATCCTTCTTCAGGGGAATACCTTCGAAAAATGAAACCTAAATTAAAGTATTATAAGAAATTAATAAGGTGTACTTCAAATTGCCTCATTGTCAAAAGAAGACAGAGACCTCATTATTCTTGGATGTGGTTTGTGATTTATGTTGTTTTTACAAATCTATCATTTGAAAGGTTTGTCTCATGAAAGAAGGGGCGTTTTGCATAAGATTATGCCTCAAAGGAAGGCTGAAATTTGAATATTTTCTTGTATCAGTTGGTTAGAATGAATGGTAGATTTCCACCAGGAAATCCATTTTTGCAGGTAGCTGTGATGATCTATAGCAGGGGTGGTAGTCAACCTGTGGTCCTCCAGATGTCCATGGACTACAATTCCCATGAGTCATGGGGATTGTAGTCCATGGACATCTGGAGGACCACAGGTTAAATACCCCTGATCTATAGTAGTACAGCCCGATTGAAGTCCAGTAGCACCTTAGAGACCAACACAATTTTTTGGGTATAAACTTGAAGTGAAATGGGGGAAGTGAGAAGATCACATTCCGTTGATAGAAATCCCTTCTTATAAATCCAACCTGATGTGTTTCTGCACATATTCTGTGGTCTGTCTTCTATCCATTTTTGGTACTCTTGTCTGCTTTTGTGACATTAAAAATCCTTACCCCAGCTATTCCTTTGGACCCCCTCATGTCTATACAGAGTAGTTCTCTTTTTTTCTTCTACTTTCCAGAATTATTACTTCCTAAATGTGAAAAGCTTCTTCTACTTTCCAGAATTATTACTTCCTAAATGTGAAAAGCTACTTTTGACCTGACAATTTACAATGTTGGAGTATTGTGGAACAACAGGGAATCCTGGTAGTCATGAAATGATTAAATAGTAGTGATGCAGATAGAGTTCAATCTAAAAGACGTGTAATTTCTTAAAGTCAGGTTACCTTAGGCATTTTCATTGGATGGAGCCTGACCTGAAATACTTTTTCATAAAAACTTGCCTGCTGTTCCTAAACATGAAGTGGCTGCATGTCAGTCCAAGAAATGACATCACCCTTAGCAGTGAAACGGGTGCACTTAACAGGTACTTAAAAATTGAAAAGGTACTTAGAAACTGAACTTTGTTTATTTGATGCAGTGATTTTTCATCCTTGGACTTTGAGAGCACTGGAGTAAGACTTGATTACTACAGGACTAAAAGCTGCTTTGCCTATTCCTTTTAATGACATAGAATCTAACTGGATTTTGAGGAGATGGGGTTTTACCCGTAGGCCCTTGGGAAAATATCATGTTGGAATTGCTGCAAATCTGCTTGAGAGTTTTGTCAATCTCACATCATTACAGGAGTGTGTGTGTATCTTTTGAAATGGAAAATGTTGTGTTATATTAAGCCTGTCTCTGTTCTTCAAAGTAACATTTGGCAGCCTTTAGTAAAGTGTTGGCATATAATTACAATTCCACCCATCCAGCATGGTGTAGTCGTCAACTGTGGCAAACTCTAATCTGAAGAACTGGGTTTGATTTCCTCACTCCTCCGCAGGCAGCCATCCGGCTGACCTTGGGCTAGTCACAGTTCACTCCGAGCCCTCTCAGTGTCACAGGGGACAGGGATGGAAAGGCGTTTGTAAGCTCTTTTGGGACTCCTTTGGGTGGTGAGAAGCGGGGTATAAAAACCAACTCTTCTCTTCTCCTACTGTGTTGCCACTCTGTGCTTGTGTTCCATGTACATAAAAGCTGTTTTACGTAATTATCTTCCAAGAAAAGTTATTTAATTTCTCTATTTTTAGTCTACCCTGCCTTCAGAGAGCTCACAGGGTTGGCATCAGTCTGCCCTCCCCATTCACCCAACAACCTCATGGGATTGTTTAGGCAGAGTACGTGCAATTGGGCCAAGATCTCCCAGCAAGCTTCTGTTGTAGAGTGGGGACTCAAACTTAGATCCTAGTCCAACAGTCTAACCACAATATTGCTCTGTTGAGTCAATGATTTATAACAGCCGAAAGTTGTAGTTGGAGAAATGAGAATCCTTTAGTTCAGAATTAATTTGTGTTTACTGGTAGCTAATATCCTCTCACTGTATGCTGCAGATGAGCCTCTGGGGTTCTTTCCCCAGATAATCCCATGCTATGTATTCAGTCCAACCATTAGCCTATCCTGGTCAGTGTTGTCTCCTCTGATGGGCAGCAGCTCTCTAGGGTCTCAGAGGGAGTTTTTGACATCATCTGCTGCCTGATCCCTCTGAATGAAGATGCTGGGGGTTGAACCTGGGACCTTCTAGACGCAAGGCAGATGCTCCACCGAGCCACTGTTCTTCATGTGCCATTCTGTGGCAGAAACCAGATCTTGAGGAACACAGTGAGAGGCATGTACTTCTACCTGCACTGATGCTTTCCTTCTCTTGATACGACAGGCCTTGAACCTCTTCTAGCAGTGGGAGTTTCCTTGCTCCAGAGGGAAGTGCCACTGCTAGTGGAACAGATCTTCAGGATATTGACTTGTCTTTGTTCTTCTAAAACAGGGGTGGTCAAATTGCAGCCCTCGAGATGTCGATAGACTACAATTCACATGAGTCCCTACCAGCGTTTGCTGGCAGGGGCTCATGGGAATTGTAGTCCATGGACATCTGGAGGGCCGCAGTTTGACTACCCCTGTTCCAAAACATCTATTCTAAGAAAGTCTCTAATTTTTTTATAGATAGGTGGCCAAGCCACCCCTGCATAGTCCATATTCAGACTCAAGGAATGCTAGCTAATTGTCATGGATAAATGCTAACCATAAACAAACTTATTAAAATTATGGGCTTTAAAACATTCCCTCGAAATTAAAATCAAAACCAAGATTTTTTTGGGTGCATCTTTGCATTTCATGTTTTTTCTGTCTTCCCCTTTGGGTTTTTCAGCTGCATACATGTTTTGAGATAAAGCAAAGCTGTAATTTGTTATGACAAGTTTTTTAATACTGTTTTCCATTATTTGCTGGCGATGGCTGGCATTGTTGAAGAGTGTCAACTTGGTTTCAGATGCGGGGTATGTTTTAACTCAAAGTGCCGTGGTTTAAATAGTGGAATGGACCTTTCATGCTGCCTGTAATTTTTTCAGACTCTCATAAAGAAGGAAAATAAAAAGAACCCCCATGTTGTTTTTGTTAACATATTTTAGATATAAAAGGCACTTGATTCTGACAGATTCAGAGCGCAAACTGTGCAGTTCCTCCAGTCTAAGCCCTTTGACATCAGGTTTGGAGTAATTCTGTATGAGATTAATCGGTCAATCATGCTTGCCTCTGCTGGTGTTTTAATAAAATCTCAGGTTCTGTGTACTTTCTGATGAATTGAGTCAACTTTAGAACACATATACTCCCGAGGGCACAGCTAGATGTGACTGTATCCCAAAGCTGTGCTGGGAATAACACTATTTTGGAATAGAACTCCAGAAGTTATAAAAGGCTGCAAAGCCCTGACCTTGATTCATCTATGGGGGTCTTGTTTCCCTTCCCCATGCCTTTCCGAGTGCTAAAAGCACTGTGGTGGGTATTGGCTGTTTTGGTTTTTGAAAAAACACCAGTGGGTGGTAGAACTAGAGCCTCTGGTCTTAATGCACTACAGCATTTTAAAATCATTTGCATTAGCCTTTAAAATGGTGACAGTGTTCCTGGATCTGACTCATAAATGTTGTCTAGTTATGCCATAGTCTCCCCTGTTCCTAGAATCCTGAGAAAACGAGATCTTTGTATTTCTGTTTATTAAAACAGCAGGACTCAGCCCCCCCCCCCCCAAATTAGGAGACCTATAGTACAATCCTGAGTAGACTTTATTGAATAGACCTGAGTAGGATTCTGAACATATCTGTAAACCGCCCGTGGCGCCGCGGGCGCCACGGACTAAATAAGACAGTAAGAGGTTCTGGGGCGGGATGTGTCCGGGATGAGGAAGGGTCCAGATTGGACCCTTCCTCATGACAGACAATCAGAGGGACCAATCGGCAGGCGATCCCTTTGATTCCCGCCGCCAGCAACTGCGAGCCGCGCGCAGCGTCAGGCCGGGGAAAGGCTCCAGAGAGCCTCGGGGGGGGGGGTTGGCCGGGCCCGCCTTTCCCCGGACGCAGGAGCGGCTCCAGAGAGCCTCGGGGGGGGGGGTTGGCCGGGCCCGCCTTTCCCCGGACGCAGGAGCGGCCGGGGAAAGGCTCCAGAGAGCCTCGGGGGGGGGGCCGGGCCCGCCTTTCCCCGGACGCAGGAGACGCTGGAGTCGTAGACGCTGCGAAGCCGTTCCTGCGGCCGGGCAAAGGCTCCAGAGAGCCTCGGGTGGGGGGGTGGCCGGGCCCGCCTTTCCCCGGACGCAGGAGCGGCTTCGCAGCGTCTACGACACTGCAAAGCCGTTCCTGCGGCCGGGGAAAGGCTCCAGAGAGCCTCGGGGGGGGTGGCCGGGCCCGCCTTTCCCTGGACGCAGGAGCGGCTTTGCAGTGTCGTAGATGCTGCGAAGCCGCTCCTGCGGCCGGGGAAAGGCTACAGAGAGCCTCGGGGGGGGGCCGGGCCCGCCTTTCCCCGGACGCAGGAGACGCTGGAGTCGTAGACGCTGCGAAGCCGTTCCTGCGGCCGGGCAAAGGCTCCAGAGAGCCTCGGGTGGGGGGGTGGCCGGGCCCGCCTTTCCCCGGACGCAGGAGCGGCTTCGCAGCGTCTACGACACTGCAAAGCCGTTCCTGCGGCCGGGGAAAGGCTCCAGAGAGCCTCGGGTGGGGGGGTGGCCGGGCCCGCCTTTCCCCGGACGCAGGAGCGGCTTTGCAGCGTCATAGACGCTGCGAAGCCGCTCCTGCGGCCGGGGAAAGGCTCCAGAGAGCCTCGGGGGGGGGTGGCCGGGCCCGCCTTTCCCTGGACGCAGGAGCGGCTTTGCAGTGTCGTAGACGCTGCGAAGCCGCTCCTGCGGCCGGGGAAAGGCTACAGAGAGCCTCGGGGGGGGGCGGGCCCGCCTTTCCCCGGACGCAGGAGACGCTGGAGTCATAGACGCTGTGAAGCCGCTTCTGCGGCCGGGGAAAGGCTCCAGAGAGCCTCGGGGGGGGGGTGGCCGGGCCCGCCTTTCCCTGGACGCAGGAGCGGCTTTGCAGTGTCGTAGACGCTGCGAAGCCGCTCCTGCGGCCGGGGAAAGGCTACAGAGAGCCTCGGGGGGGGGCCGGGCCCGCCTTTCCCCGGACGCAGGAGACGCTGGAGTCGTAGACGCTGCGAAGCCGTTCCTGCGGCCGGGGATAGGCTCCAGAGAGCCTCGGGGGGGGGGGCCAGGCCCGCCTTCGGCTTCCGGTGGGGGGGTGGCCCGGCCGGCCTTCTCCTGGGAACTGCGATGGCCGAAGACCAGCAGACAGCAACCAGGACCAGCGCAAGGTTGGTAAGTGGACCTGGGGTTCTGACTGGCCTTGGGAGGGAGGACCGCGGCGCTGCTTCTCGGGGGGGGGGTTCTGAGAGAGGGTGTGGGTGGGTGGCTGAGAGTGTGTCCCTTACCCTGCCCCCTTCTTCCCTTTCAAACCCCCTCCAAAGACTGCAGGTATTCCCCCCCCCAAACCCACACTCACTGCTAGCGCCCATTGCATTTAGAACTGCAATGGGCTTGATTACTAGTCTTAGTATATATTAGCTAGAAAGTCATTTGAAAAGAAGATAGGGAGGAAAAGAATTGGTCTTTGAGCCTGGATATAAACCGTTTGACTTTACATTGCTATTCAAAATGTATGATTTCCTAAATTGTAATTTAAAGTTGATATTTGTAAAGTTGAATATTTGTAATATGATTTGTAATATCAATTTGGAATAGGCTGCCTAAGGAGGTGGTGAGCTCCCCCTTACTGGCGGTCTTCAAGCAAAGGTTGGCTACATACTTTTCTTGGATGCTTTAGGATGCTTTGGGCTGATCCTGTGTTGAGCAGGGGGTTGGATTAGATGGCCTGTATGGCCCCTTCCAACTCTATGATTCTGTGATTCCGATCACTTTCTAGATGTTCCAAATAATTAATAACCCTTAAAGAGCTTTTGGTGGACCTGGCTACTGAATAGCTTATTTTGTATCATTCATTTGCTATTTGGGGAATGTGATTTGATTCTGGTTCAGGGCATTGAAAGTTGTAGGGTTCTAGTCAAGTTTGGTGTAGTGGTCTGGAGTGCGGACTTCTAATCTGGCATGCCAGGTTCGATTCTGCGCTCCCCCACATGCAGCCAGCTGGGTGACCTTGGGCTCGCCAGGGCTCTGATAAAACTGTTCTGACCGGGCAGTGATATCAGCGCTCTCTCAGCCTCACCCACCCCACAGGGTGTCTGTTGTGGGGAGAGGAATGGGAAGGCGACTGTAAACCGCTTTGAGCCTCCTTCGGGTAGGGAAAAGCGGCATAAAAGAACCAACTCTTCTTCTTCTTCTTCAACTAGGGGAAAGTTCCTTAACCAGTTTTTTTTTTGCTCAGACTTGATTTGATTGCCTGACACAGGAAGGGGGGAATCAAATTAAGTGCTTGCAGATGATTTGCCACTAAGGCACCTTGGGCAAAAAGCACAAACTAAAATATTCAAGTTGCTACAAAACTGTTTTATGTGAAATTAGACCCTTGATCTATCAAAGTCTCTGTGTACTTCAACAGTGGCAATTAAAGGGCTTTCCCTGACCTGGATGGACCAGGCTAGCCTGATGAAGACATTGCTGTGTGTGCATTACCCTAAATAGATCAAATGTATAGAATCTATCTGATCATTATGGACAATAGAACAATTTAAGTTCATGGATATGCACATATGTTGTCACTTGTATATGTTTACTTGTTTGAACAGCAGGCTATGTTGTGTATCCTCCATTATGGTAGGACTGATAAATGACTTGAGATTAAGCATAAATTAAGTCAGCCTTTCTCAACCTGTTTACCACTGAGAAAAACCTGAAACATTCTTCAAGCTTCAAGAAATTCCAGAAGTGGTGTGAGTGTGCAGAATATGGTTGGGAAGTATAGCTGTGTACATGCCCACCTGCCTCCCCATGCCTGATCATTTGGGGAGGGGGTAGGTCAGCATGGTCAGTCACGATAAATGTTTAACAAATTTTAAGAATATATTAAAATTAATTAACTCCCACCCATTTGAGAAACCCTTCCAAGGCAGTCAAGAAATCTCAGGGTTTCACAAAACCCTGGTTGAGAAAGCCTGGATTAAGTTTTAGGGAAACTGGAAGAATCTCTTTTGGGTGTGATACTTTAATAATAGGATTATGTTTAGAACAAGGCACAGGAATAAAAAAAAGGACTTTCTTGTGACACAATGCTTGGTTCCACATGTTTCTTAAGTACCATTCTTATTTGACAAGTGAATTTAAAATTTCTGCAACTTGAATATTTCAGTTTGTCTTTTGTGCCCAAATTGTCTAGTGGCAAATTATTTGCAAACACTTAATTTGATTTCCCCCCTTTCCCGTATGTAACACTGCAAGGAACAGGTTGTACTGTACGTACCCAGTTTGGTACTGGCTATAATCCTTAACTTCTCCTGATTTTCTTAATGTATCCTCATATATCTTGTGAGGCAGAGGAATTGGGTAATCTACTCCTGTGTGACCTGGAGGGCAGTCAATTTCCCCAAAAGAACAAAATCAATGAATGTCCAATGCAGTGTCCTCAGATGACCAAATGTGCAGAGAATACAGCATAGAAAGCCTGTAGTCTCTGGACTTGTTTAGACCATGCATTTGGAATGCTACATTGTGTATTGTGAAAGAATCAGCCCTCAGTAGACAGCAATACCAATATATACAATAAAAAGATCAGCTGTAACCTACATAGTGGCATTCTTGACTATATGAAGTATTGAGAGCCAGTTTGGTGTAGTGGTTAGGAGTGTGGACGTCTAATCTGGCACGCCAGGTTCAAATCTGCACTCCCCCACATGCAACCAGCTGGGTGACCTTGGGCTCGCCACGGCACTGATAAAACTGTTCTGACCAGGCAGTGATATCAGGGCTCTCTCAGCCTCACCCGCCCCACAGGGTGTCTGTTGTGGGGAGAGCCTCCTTCGGGTAGGGAAAAGCGGCATATAAGAACCAACTCTTCTTCTTCTTGGTCAGTTGACTGCATTGTGGAGAATTCCTTTTTAGGGTACATTTTAGCCTAGGTGACATCTGGAGTGCTTTGAGCCCCGTTTCTTGGAATGCTTTTTTTGTATTAATATTGTCTACCCAGCTTGCTGGGGGGTAAAGGGTAAGGACTGGGGAAGGCACTGGCAAACCACCCTGTATTGAGTCTGCCATGAAAACACTAGAGCAGGGGTAGTCAAACTGCGGCCCTCCAGATGTCCATGGACTACAATTCCCAGGAGCCCCTGCCAGCATTCGCTGGCAGGGGCTCCTGGGAATTGTAGTCCATGGACATCTGGAGGGCCGCAGTTTGACTACCCCTGTGCTAGAGGGTGTTACCCCAAGGGTCAGAAATGACCCAGTGCTTGCACAGGGGATACCTTTACCTTTTTACACAGCTGTGCAAAATTGGGTGGGAGGGGAATAATATCGCTCTTTGGTCAGCAGGTTCTTTTAACTTCACAGAGGATTACTGTTGCTATAGAGAATGTTGGACTAGGATTTTGGTGACCCAAACTCAAATCCCCACTCTGCCATGGAAGCTTGCTTGGGCCACTCACTTCTCAACTCAGTTTACCTCAGAAAGTAGTGGTTGCAAGGATAAAATGGAGGAGGTAAGAATGGTGAACACTGCTTTAGGTCCAAATTGGGAAGAAAAGTGTGGTTGTTATAAATTTAAAAAGAGAGAGAGATGCCTGATGGTGTTTTCAGCACTTGTTTTCGGATTCATACAACATAGAAGCTTCTTGTGTCTTGCCTTCAACTTTTTGCATCTTTGACATTATCAAGCTAGTCGTGGCCATTAACTTGTCCTTGCGTATTAGCTCCTCTGACATGATTCCCCCCCCCCCCATTTTCCTTGGGCGGTGTACTCAATATCAGGTTTAATGCTTTGAAATTTTGCTTTATAAAAGTTGTACATTTTGAAAAAGTTGGATACTTTGAGGGTGTACATATTAATGGTTCCAGTTTGCCTCAGATTCACTAAGATGAATGGGCTTCATAATATTCAAACACACAAGGTTTAGAAAGTATATAGGTGGTCATATATTTTATGTAGTAAAAAGGTGATGACTATGGCAGAACTGTGGGACTGATTTATGTTTTTAAGGTTAAAATAAATGCTTTCAGTTTCAGTTGATCACTGGCAAATGTTTTGTGATATCTGAGCACAGGTACTTGAGCAAACTGGAGTTTGTTTTACTCCAGATAAGTAACATTTCTGGAAATTTTGAAGCCATGGAAAAACCTGTTCCCCCCTGTTTTTTTTTTTTTTGCTTTTTTTAACCTAGGGAATAATAGAAATTCAAAGAAATTTTGAAATATATCCAATACCTACTTATCACACTTAACATAATATAATATTTTGATGACTACTAGATCTCTGAATGTTTCTGTTTTCCCCCAGGCCTTTTACATCTCTGCTTATTCCACAGCTGTGACATGGATTAAACCAGGCTTTCTCAATCAGGGTTTGGTCAAACCCTGGGATCTCTTGACAGCTCTGGAACGGTTTTGCTGATTGGGCGGAAGCTAATTAATTTTTAATATATTTTTAAATGTGTCAAAATGTATTGAGTGATAGGACCACATATGGCCATATCGACCTGTTCACCCCTTCCAAAATAGCCATTGATGGGCCTGGAGTGAGTGAGAAGGGGACAGGTGTGTACACAGCTATGTTTCCCAACCATATTCCACACAATCACATTACTTCTTGCGTTTCTCGAAGCCTGAAGAATGTTTCAGAGGTTTCTCAATAGTAAAAAGGCTGAGAAAGGCTGGATTAAACAATGGATTGAAATTCAAGTTTGTGGAAAGGAAACAAACTCCATTTTGCCCAGGTACTTGCATAGGAACACTACAGCAGTGTTGTTTGATTCAAGACTTCCAAAACCAGGAAGACTTTCATTTACGCTCAGCTTCCTGGAGGGAGAGTATGAACATAGTATCAAGCTGTGTTCATGTCCATCATGAACACAAATTTGTTTGTGGTGTCTAAATAGAGCCATAGCCAATACTTATTACTATGAGGTGGAATTGCTGAGGACTTAAAGTGACATTTGGCACTGCAGTAGTTATGCTGGATGGGATACTTTCCCACTGTCCCTTTCCTAGAAAATCTTTCTGTGCTTGCTAAAATTCTGCTTCTGGGACCATTGATCCCCCCAGGATAGAGGATCACTGGGGAGCTACAAAAGAGATGGGGAATTGGCAGAAATCTTAATTGAACAATCGGGTTCAACTCAGTATCTCTTATAGGGCTAACGTGATAGAAGGAAAAACAAGCAATATTTGAGGCCCGGGTTAAGATAGATTTTGAGAACTCCACAAAAATCACCCCTCCCCCAAACAGTCTGGTTAAGGTTGTTCATTCAACCTTGAATCTTTTGATATCAGCTCTGATTGCATGTAATGTTCATATATAAGTGCAATCATGTTGCAATCTATTTACAGCCACCCCAGTACAGGGCTTTCAAACCCACGCTTTGCCATTGCCTTCCTCAGCAGAGCCTCCTTTGGTGGTCTCCTGTCCAACATCCGACCCTGTTTAGCTTCTGAGATGTGATGAGATTGGGTTATACCATGCAAACTTCCCTCCGCATAGCATCTTACGAGTGAATAATTATGAGCACCTAGACCTTTTTTTTTCACCTGCACTTTCACCAAGTTGATCCTGTATGACACATTATCTTATTTTGTTGCCTGGTGTTGACTGTAATGTTATTGGAAATATGTCCATGACTTTTCCTAATGCTTTTCTTGCTGGGTTTCCTCTGAGATATGGTTGCATGTACCCAGTGTATGGCCACTAGATGTCACCACTTAGCTAAGTGTAGCTGCTATGTGGGGTCAGAAAAATCCATTCACTTATTAAAAATTACCTTTTGGCATTCAGTGACCTGCTTTTGATGGTTCTTCATGATACATATTGCTGGAGAGTACATATATATTCTTGGTGGAAAGAGATGTATAGCTACTTCCGCCCCATTTCTGTATCCATTGTTTATCAGTGTATGGTGGTGTCATCATCCTGGGCATGAAGTGTCACTTCGGTAATGTTTGTGGGGAAATTCTTTGGAGCATCAGTCTGTTGGCCTTGCTATGATGGGAAATACTTGTTACCAAAGCTACATGAGATACCATTGACTTATTGCTCTTTAGCTATATACGCCAGGAGCTCTTAAGTTACTTGGCTGAAGTTGCACACCCTTGGCCTAAAACAGACCCTTTGAGAGATGCCCCCTTCTTTTCTTAGTATCTGCAGTTTCTTGCATGGCATCTTATACTACAGGTTAAAAAACAACAACACCATTGTTGTAGGAGATGCAACCTTGCCATTCATTTTAAAGAACAGGCTTACTAGGTCTTGCCAGTTCTTGATGTTCATAAAATGAGTACAAAGTGATTGTCATTACATTAGGTATCTTACAATATCACCTGGACTGTGCCCTTTCTATAAAATTATAAGCTTAACTTAATAGAAAGGGCATGCTTTGCATGATACACAAACATAACCATACAAGAGAAGAAAGGGGCTTAGTTTTTGAATTGCTGTCTACCAATGACGATTGTTCATTTATTTTTGACATTTTAATCTGTCTTTCAGCCTACTTGGGACTCAATAGTTTGAATCCACTGGGAGAGGTCATGGAAGGTGTTGATTAAAAGCATTTTTCCTCACCTTTCAGTTTCCTGAATAGTCAGCCTCTTTGAGCATCAGGAGAGTCTTGCAAGGAAATATACCACAGAGTAGAGACTGCTGAAGTGATGGGGAATCAAGGAAAATAGCTTCATTTTCTCTCTTCCCATTGACACAAGATGTGAGCAGAAGGGTGAAAAAGAGGCATTTCTACATCATTCCCTCTTACTGCTGCAGTGCCTGCCCTTTGGTGTGTTTTACATACGAGGCACTCCTGATCCTTAACGAAGATTTTGGGGCAAAATAGCAGACTGCTTTGAAGAAGAAGAAGCAGCAGCAGAGTTGTTTTTTATACTCCACTTTTTATTACCCAAATGAGTCACCAAGTTGCTTACAATCACCTTTCCTTCCACTTCCCACAAAAGACACCCTGTGAGATAGGTGGGGCTGAGATATCTCTGACAGGACTGCTCTGTGAGAACAGCACTAACAGGACTGTGAATAGCCCAAGGTTTCTATTTGTAGAAGGGCAAGGCTCTTTTCAGGGATGCTTTGTCCTCCTAGGCCGTCCCTGCTCCCCATATCTTCCTGGTGGGAGTATTCATTGGAGCTGGTGGGAATACTCACCACAACATGACCAGCCCAACATACCTAAACACAGTGACAACCAACTGGCAACTCACTACTATTTGACAGCAACCATTACACAAAAGCCAGTCTATTGTAGTGGTAAGAGTATCAGACTAGAATAATAGAATCATAGAGTTGGAAGGGGACATACAGGACATCTAGTCCAACCCCCTGCTCAGTGCAAGATTAACCTTAGCATCCAGGATAAGTATCTGTGTAGCCACTGCTTGAAGATTGCCAGTGAGGGGAAACTCACCACCTCCTTAGGCAGTTGATTCTCCTGCTGCATATTTGGACCTGATAGCTAGAACTCCACCATTGCAATGTAGTCTTTTTGGCTGGAGGTTTCCAGTGAAGGAAAGTTGGGAAGCTGAAGATAGGGGACAGATAAAGGTAAGTTGGCTGGTAAGGAAGAAGGAAAGAGTCTGGGGACTTTCAGAAATTGGAGCGTCTGTGGGTTTTCAGGGAAGGGAAATAGGAGATAGTGGGGCAGAGGAAAATGAGATAGCCTCCCCCATGCTGGCAAATCATTGTTCTGTTCATTTATTAGGCACTCAGATTTATTAGGCACTGTATAAAACTTTAAAACAAAACATAGTCTATTTGCGTATTCATATAAGGTAATTCTCTTTTTAATAGAATTCTCAACTAATTGATCTGTCATTATATATTGTATTCCAATTATATCCCTGGGAAATGTACTAGAAAAAGGAGACATGAGTTCTTAACTGGAAAAAGGATGAAGACTTTTTATTTATTATTTATCTTTACTTACTTAATTTATACTCTCCTTTCCTCCACTATGGGGACTCAAAATGGCTAATGACATTTTCCCCTTCTCCATTTTATCATTACAACATCAACCCCGTGAGATAGGCTGAGTTGAAAATAATGTTTTGGCAAAGGTTACCTAGCAGGCTTCTAAGGCAGGGTGGGGATTCAAATATGGGTCTCCCTAGTGTGACACTTTGATGATGACAAAACTGCTAGTGCCTGAATCTTCAGCTGATGGCTCTGTCCCATTAAGAGAATCCTGAAAATGATTACCGTATTTGCCAGTGTATAAGATGACTGGGCATATAAGACGACCCCCCAACATTTCCTCTCAAATTATAGAGTTTGTTACATTACATTATAGTATTATGGGCCACTAAGGGCAACTATGTCTATCCCAACTGAAGTGCACCCGGCGTATAGGACGACCCCCCCCCCCCACTTGGAGGCATGTTTTTCAAGGGGAAAAAGTAGTCTTATATGCCAGCAAATACTGTACTTAGATGAGCTCTGTCCTGGTAACTTACATTACACTTCATTTTCATTATGTTACATTTTCATTACAAGGTTCTTCATGTTATTTTCTTATATACTTGTTCAGAAAACTCTGTAATAGCAAAGAGGTCTCATACAATTTAAATAATTTAATATAAAATTACGCTGAAAATTGCAATAGTAAAATATTACCATGCCATGGGTTCACACCGGGTTCGTTAATTTTAATCAGCCTTTTTGTTTCCTGATGGGGTGACTCCAGTAGTTCTCTTGCTTCCCTTTTCTCTCCCACTATAAGCAGTCAGAGCAGATGGTTTACAGTTCAATCCCAATTGAACACACCTGGGTACACAGACTTAGGATGGCAGCTAGTATGAACAGCTAGGAAATATTTTGGAGCCATTGTTTGTCACACAGGTGTGCCTTGCTGCTGGTTTTATGTTCCCTTTCAAAAGATAATTAAGAGAAGACTGTGGGAGAGGCACAGTATCTGCCACTGATCCAATTCTGTGTTTTGTTTATAGACAACGATTATTCCAGGCAGTTTTGGACTCTCCATCCGTTTCTCCTCCAGCACTTTTAACAAAGAAGGCTATTGTCAAAGGCCATGTGTTGAATTCTTCAAGTGACTTTTCTTCAGGACAGGAATTTACAAGTACCCTTTTAGTCAAAGAACAGACACCTAGAAGACCATTCAAAGCCTTTATGAGGGAAAATAAAAAAATCAAAGTGAAGGAGGAAGAGGACACCAATGACTTTGAAGAATGCCATACAACGCTTACTGAAGGAGCATCAAGCACGAGTCCTAAGGAAACTACGAGGCAACCTGAAACACCCTCCACTTCTGCAACAAAAACTATCACAAAGGGTAGGTTTTATAGTTTATTTTTGCCATGCACATCAGTGTCTCCTGTTGGTTTTCAGTTGTGCTTCAAATGGGCCATCTTGTGAGGCACCTGCGTCAGCAAAGTGTCTTCTGCAACAGCCAGAGATTTCTTAGTGTTTGGTTTGTATATGTCAGCTGATGCGGCGCAGAATCAACAAACCACTAGCTGAGGAAGCTCTTCTTGCTGTTTACTTTTGCCATTTGTTTTGACCACTTCTGTATAGTACTGAAGAGATGCAAAAAGCCTTTATTGGCGTAAAAAACAATACAGGTAAGGAGATACAAAATGGTACAATTATAAGACTCAGGCAGAGGTACTCAATTTTGTTAAAAACAGGGAGTTAATACTAAAAACCTTTGCTAAAAATTTTGCAATGCGGGCGGTCCGCTCGGGATCCTTGCTATCAAGTAGTTTATTGATCACTGCCGTTTCGTTACTATGGAGTTGAAGGGAAGATAGAATATCGGATATCCCCTGACGGTATAAAGAAAACTTAGGGCAAAACATAATAATGTGCGGAAGGAGATCAGGGACCATACAGCCGTGAAAACATAGTCTAAATGAATGCGGTTAAACCTTCCTAAAAGAACATTAGAGGGGAAAGAGTTCAGCCGAGCAAATAAGAGTGCTTTCCTGTCAGAGAAAGCTTCAATACTAGTCAGGTAGGGGGGGATAACTTTATATAGCGGGACAATATTCCATACACGGGGAGAGCAAGATGGAGATGTGAATGATAGTAAGGATTGATATTCAATGTCTTCTAGTCTCCTTACTATACACTTATATATACCTTTTTCCTCGTGATCCATCAAAGAATGTATGTCTAAGCCCAAAGAGAGGAGTTTGTTAGAGAGTCTATGAGACCAACTGGAGTTATGGGGATCGCTTAGGAGGGCAGCTAAAAGGTTATTTGAATGAGCCCTAAAATGAAGACTGATCCAGTACCTAAAGGTAAGAGACTGAACTGTTGGGCGGAAATATATATTTAATGAAATAATTTGTCATGTTTACATTTTTGCTGAATGTGACAGTTTCCTATTGGGTTCTTAGTAAAGGCAGCCAGTAGGGCTTTGATGTATTTGTTTACTCAGTTTGGCAGTTTCATTTTTAAAAATTGACTGTGATAGTTCTGTAGTTAAAGGGATGCTTTGCGATTCAGGTCTTAAAAAAAAAAGTGCGTGAATTAAGCGCCGCTTTCCCAAAGTTGCCAGTATTGTAATCAACGTTGCATTCAAGATGCACACATTTTGTTCTGATACATTATATGTAGATCTACTACCACAATGAGGGAGAATTTTCCTAATTGCATGCGGTAAAAACATCATGACCAGTATTAAATAAGGAATGACAGGCTAAAGGTGAATCCAAACAAAACAGAGATGATGCTGGTCGAACCGGCAGAGGTTTTAGAGGGGATTGCTTTGCCTTCCCCAGGTGGGTTGGTGCTTAATCTGACACATGCAGTGAACAGTTTGAGAGTTTCATTAGATGCAATTTCGTTCTGATCCTAGTCTTGCTCAAAGAGACTAGGGTTGTGTGTCCAACGTTCGGTGTCCAGTGTTGCTGTTCCAGCCTGTAGTAGCTAGTGCTGGGGCACGGAGGGGGCGGAGGGGCAGCACTGGTGGCAGCGGCACCCCTCCCCCACCCGTGGTCCAGCGCTGGCTGCTTCGGACTGGAACGGCAGCTTCGGACGCCAAAGCGCACAACCCTAAAAGAGACTTTTGAAGCCAATGAAACCAAATTAAGAGGATCTGATATAATGTGAGACTAGGAAGATCCCTTAGGTTCCCCCAGATAAGTGACTCCATCTTGTGAAGGAACTCAACAAGGTTTTTACCTTTTACTTCACTTGGGCCTAAAGGTCCTCTCTGACTTTGTCAGTTGGCAGATGACCTTTCCCCAAACCATTCTTTCTTGATTAGCATTATCTGTAATCTTCACCACAGTTGGAAGGTCAACTTGATGCAGTTACGTGAAGGGTGTTCTTTCCATGACAGTTAATGCAGAAATTGGCTCCCTAACTAGATCCTGCTGAGCTGGCCACGCTGATCCATGTATTCATAACTTCAAAACTGGACTATTGTGATGTGTGATGTTTTCTTTATCCAGTGGTTTCAGTTGGTACTTAGTTCATTTACTAATTAGAGCTCCAAGATGTAATCATGTAATCTAATCTGGTGTCATCTACACCAGGGGTAGTCAACCTGTGGTCCTCCAGATATTCATGGACTACAATTCGCAGTCCATTGACATCTGGAGGACCACAGATTGACTACCGCTGATCTACACCATCTGCCTATTGGGAATCTGGGTCAGATTCCATGTGTTGCACCTGTTAAGGCCTGGAACCAACATACCTGATGGGATCTCACTTCCATGCATCAACTTTGATCTTCCTAGAGCTTTCATTTGAGTGTCCCATTCCTTAAGTACATTACACATCTTCTTTCTTGACTGTGGCACCTGTTCTTTGGTATTGCTTTACTTTAATTAAAGTCACAGGCTCTAGGAAAGGTCATGTTGATTTGTGTGTGTGTTAATTTTTTTTCCAGTGGAGTGTCCAGTCTGTGGGGTTCCTGTTCAAGAACTGCATATAAATAAACATCTTGATAGCTGTTTGACCAGTGATGAGAAGAAAGAGAGTCTCCGAAGGTAAGAGATCTGAATGGGTGAGCTTCTTGTTGCATTTTCAGTATCAGGTTGCAGCTTTGTGCTGAGGTACCAAAGTGAATAGTTTTCATTTGCCCATTTTATCCTGTGAAGACGGTTTATAGATAAAAAATAATCTTGACAAGCACTTTCTAAAAAAAGAAGAAAAATCTCAGTATCAGCAACAAAACTCCTTGGGACTTACTTTATTCAAGAACATTAAGTTAACAAGAGTAAATGGGATGCTCTTTTATGTTATATACTAAAATCTTTAATAAAAGTTATAACAGTTTAAAAAAAAGTAAATTGGATGATTTGGGTGAGTGACTCTACAGGAAAAGATAATCTTGTGTCTGGATTTCTGTTTGACATTATTTTATTTGGATGTCTGGATTTCTGTTTGACATTATTTTACTTTGATTCCTCTCCCCCCTTTTGCAAAGTGTGCAAAGAACACAGTCTGAAATGAAATGATTTTGACTATTTGGCCGAGATGGTTCTAAAACAGAAGTCTTGCCATAGGAAGTGTTTTGCCAAAGTTTGTAAGGATCTGCACAGTCATGAATGGAGTGTGCCTAGGGAAGTGTTGTTTACCATGCCTTATAGTGCAAGAGCTGGAAGCCTGCCAGTGAAATGTAATAGACAGCAAAATCTGGGTAAAAAACATCAAGGATTTTTTTTAATAAGATGTGCAAGTGGTCTGCAGAGGTTGTTGCTAGGAAACGTTATCAATGGTATTTCTTGTAAATTGCTGAGAGTGCCTGTGGCAGAACGATGATTCATAAATGTTATAAGGGATAAATAAATAATGGCTCTGAAAAATTAGATGAGTTCACAGAGGACAAGAGGCCTTGGTATCCATTAATCATGATAGCTGGGACATGTAACTTCGGGTACTAGTGATTATTCCATGTGACTGTGAGATGCGGGAGGAGTGATTACAGGGATGGATCTCTTTACCAGTGAAGAATGTAGAATTCTGATACAGGTCTAGAAATGTTATCAAGGTAGATGAAAAAGAATCTGGTCTAATAAGCATCTCAGGAGATAACCCGTGTGTGCTTTCTGAGCAGCTTGGTTTCACACTTTTTCTTCCATTGAGAATTGTCTAAAAAACTTACATTAAAAATTTGAGCTGGAGCTATATTCTAGTGTTTTGTTTGCAAGGTTCCATGTTCCATCTTGGTCCCAATAAATGGAAACTTAAAGATGGGGCAGCAATTTCTACTTGCCGTATGTGCAGGCTAAGTGTGAGACTTGGGGATGAGGTAGCTGCCTTGTGATCCCTTACCCTCTGCAACCATGGCCAGAGCTTTCTTTGCCCTGGCCCTCACCTGGTGGAATGAGATCAGGGCCCTGCCTGGACATACACAGTTCCGCAGGGTGTGAAGAATGGAGCTTTTCTGCCAGGCATTTGGCCAACCGAGCCAAAGGCATTTGCTGGGCCCTCAGAAACCCCTCCCTATAAACTGAATCCCAAACCGACTAAGCTATGGGGTCACAGTTAGCAAGTTAATGTTGTCATAGGAAATGTTATAGTACCATTTATCTTCAGTTATTCAATCCACTGTTATCGCCGTTTACCTGATGTTTTGAATTGTGCAACATTATCCCTGTGTTTTTGTGTAAACTGCCCTGAGCCACAAGGGAGGGCAGTGTAGAAATGTAATAAATAAAGTCCTCCATGTGTTCTGGTCTCCATCTTTTTCCCTCCATCAGAGATGCTTCACTAGGAATATACCTAGAATCATAGAGTTGGAAGGGGCCATAAACAACTATACCTGAACAACTATTGAATGGCAAACAATGTGTGACATGCATCGGTATGGTGAAACTTAAAAATCTGGCTTTCCAGTTGAATATGAATTGTATGCATCATGCTTCACAGCTATAACTGTGACTTTATAACTGGGAGCTAAGATTATGTTTTATTGAAACAGGCCGGATTCTATCACTTTCTATAAAAATAGGAAATACAAGTAGGACTGATCTAATACGAATTTAGTCTTCAATTAAAAAAAAATCTTTATCACCTTTCTCAAAAAGATTCACAAAAAACCCCACACACAAGGTTGGTGTGAGTTAGTTCTGTGATTGCTGTTCAGTAAGTTTGCCCTTATTTGATTTTTCCCCTCAGGCTTCAAGCATTTCTTAACATTATCTGGCGTACAAAACATCACAGGATTATCAAACCTGTAAGCTTGTCCTTTGTCACAGAAATATAAATGTTTGCAAGTTGTCATTTTTCATAGATGTGTTGCCCTATAACTCTTGAAATGCATGTAGTATGTTCTTATTTTGACAGCTTTTTGAACATTTGTTGCTTTTTGTTATTATGTGGACACATAATGACTTAGAAGGCCAGAACTTGCTTTCCCTCTGGAAGTTTTAGATGTGTGGATGTTTTGTGCCATATGGTTTATTTTTATCTAGACTTTATACTTAGGGGAGACTTTGAGAAAATACTTATCTCAGAAGATTTAGCTACTGAGAGATGTTAAGCATGACCTTGGCAGCATATTTTATTTTATTTCAGGAGCAGTTAGCACATTCAGTTTGTCTCTGTGGAGTGCAGTTTGCTCTTGGTTTCATAAAGAGAACTGGAGAAGTACAATTTAGAGAACAGAGTTGCATTTTGTTGGAGCAAGTGTTTGGCATCTATACAAACCTAGTGATTGTACACATAGTTGCTCTTGTTGGTAGTTCCCCACGCATGCGTGGAATCGGTCACCTTTCTCTTATAGCCCCTTTCTCTTGAGTTCAGTTCCAACACACTCTAAATTATGGTCCATCTTTCATTCTTACCTTTTCCCAGTTGGGAGCTGCTGTTTTCCACTAGGAGCTTAAAATATGGTTTGGGCTCTAAACTGTGGTTAGCTCAAAGGATGGGTTTGGCATGATGGGTTAGCTCAAAGGATGAGTTTGGTTGTAACAATACCTCTGAAAAGTGTCCTGATAGGGCTCGCTACTTTAGAAGTTTGTCTTTTGAGCTTGATAATGGTTAGTAATGGTTAGTACAGCCTCTAAAATGTCTTTTCTGTGTTTGTCTTTGTAAATGTGCAATGGGACCTGCCCTCACAGAATTCTTTTTCCCCAGGCTGCTTTTGAATTCTCAATCCAGCCATGCAAGGGAATAGTTCTACAGCCTTCACCTGCTGGCTTCTTCAAGCAAATTCTCTTTCACTTGCTATTTCACATACGCTGTAGGATTGTCAGAAGTTCTATGATATAATTATCCGCTGAAAGGTTTATGCTTCCTACCAGAATCTTAAACAACTCTCTTCTGGAGAGGAAATGCATCCACTCACCACCTGCGCTACTGAGAACAAAGATTACAGTAATTAAAATGAAGTAATTAAAACGGTCATCACGCTTGTTTTGGATACATTTTTAACTTTATTTTTTCAGTATAATAAGCTTAGGCTTGCCAAGAAACCAAGCTTCCAAAAGAAAAAAAAGTTATCTTTTGTTATACAGGTAGAAGACTATTTAATTTGTATCCAGTAAGGGCTGAGTCTCTGTAATAACATTAGAACATCGAGCTCAGAAATGTAAAAAAGTATGTATTAGGTGGGGAAGGAGGGAGAGAAGCCATTAGCGTGTTGTGAGTGAGTCTACAGGTTGTGGATGGTGTCATACCCCGGGTGTACTGAGGGTTTGCCTCCAGGATGGAAATAATTGGAAGTAGAACGAATCTGAATCCAAACTTCAAATGTTTCTGTTTGCTGGGGGCTGAAATTATCTGTTTCTTGAGGGTGGTAAAAAGTGGAGGCCAAACCTTGCAAGCAGTGAAAGGGCCTGTCAGATAGGTCAAACGAGGCAAAGTACTGTTAGAAGAACACCTTAGGGAAAATAGCAGAAAGAAATGCTTCTTACTGTGATTTTCTTTGTTCCTTCCTCATTTATCCTATTACAGGCTGGGCCTGATAGTAATTTGATAGTAATTTGTTCATGATTAAGGATGGGGGGGTGGGGGGAAACAACACTGTTTTTGTTTGAGTGCCTTAAGGGAGAGCTTTTATCACGTTTTGTTGTTCCTATTCTTCCAGCTCTGGACAGAAAAGAAGATTCCTGCCTAAAGTGGTATACAACTTACTTTCTGACCGTGATCTGAGGAAACGACTGAAGCAGTACGGGCTGTCTACCCAGGGAACAAAACAACAACTCATTAAGAGACATCAAGAGTTTGCTCATATGTATAACGCACAGTGTGATTCGTTAAATCCCAAATCAGGTAGGGAGGTGAATTTCAACTAACATTTTATCCAGAAGTCGCTGAAGTAAATGCAGTTATTTCCTGACTGTTGTCCTTCTGTTCTAGGTGGCAGTCGTTACTACAAAAGATTTCAACTTAATGTTAAACTGTTAATTGCTCTTTAATGTTAAACTGTGAATGTGGTTCACTTTCTTAATAATAAGAATGGCAATAACAATTTAAAAAATATTTATAGCCCACCATTCCCCAGGGACTCAGGGTGGGTTACAGTATCTTTAGTACAATAAAATAATACAATAAAACACTATAACATTAAAATCCCTTACACAAATCCAAACGGCCTCATTCTTATAGCTGGAGGGTTGAAATGGAACTTCAGATTCTGATGGCTGATTTTCTGAACAGGGAAGCCAGGATTTTGAATACCATTTTAGGCCTCAGACCTGGTGGAACAGCTGTGTCTTGAAGGCCCTGTGAAACTGTCCAAGATCCCATCTCACCAGAGAGAGCATTCCTTCAGGCTGTGAGTCCAGTTGGTTGAGGCCAATTTAACATCTTTGGGAATGGGGATCTTGAGCGGATGTCGCAGTCTAGCTCAAGGTTTTCCTCACCTTGAATTGGCTGTCATATCGGAGATCATATGAAATGGCTTGGCAGCTACTCTGTTGTACCCAGGGCAGTTTGTGTTCAGTGGCTTGCAGTGTAGATCAGTTGCAGCTGCCTGCCCTATCAGAAACCATCGGTAGAAACTGGCTAATCTATGGAGCTGTCTCTACAGATGGTCTACTGAATTCTGCAGCTGCCTTATGGATGCCGCTTTGAATAGCTCTATTGAAGCATCAGGCTATTTCTACATGACTTCCCTGTTTGCATTTAGTGTGAAGTGGGCCTCAGTGACTTTGTTATGTTGCAGATCTTTGGATTTCTTATGAACACTGAAGGGAAATACGCATAGCTAACCTATAGTTTTCAGTGGGGTGCCACAGGCCTTGCTTTGCTAGTCATGTTTTCCTGTTGCAAACACAATGCTAAACTAAGGAAAGCTGGCTTGGTGTAGTGGTTAAGAGCGGTAGCTTCTTATCTGGCGAGTCAGGTTTGATTCCCCACTCCCCCACATGCAGCCAGCTGGGTGACCTTGGGCTCACAACAGCACTGACAAAGCTGTTCTGACTGAGCAGTAATATCGGGGCTCTCTCAGCCTCACCCACCTCACAGGGTGTCTGTTGTGGAGAGAGGTAAGGGAAGGCAAATGTTAGACGCTTTGAGACTCCTTTGGGTAGAGAAAAGCGGCATATAAAAAACCCATGTTGTCTTCTTCTTCCTCTTCTTCATATGAAAATACATATCTTGCCTTTTTATGTGCTGTAGGTAGTTAAATATCACCAAAAAAATTCAAAGCGTCAAATCCAAGCAAAATATCTCAAACCTTCGGATTGGTGAGGCAGCCTCCAAACCCAAAGAGTGAATCTCTCTGGAAAAGAACATTGCCAATGGAAAGACAGTAATGAGGGCAAACCTCCTTAGGAAGCACATTCCAGTGAATGGGGGAACTTAAGGCAAAATGCAGAATGTTTTGTAGACTTCCTAAAGGGAATATAGTAGAACAGCCTGACTCAGAAGTTTCCAGTATGTCTCCTGCTATAATTTGAAGTAGAAGAATTCTTCCCACTGAGGATCAGTATAACCTCTAGAACTACAATGGCAAAATTTTCCTTGTTTTCCTTAGTCAGAGCCAACAGACAGAAGTACCTACAAAGTGAGTATTCTGATCCGACTTCTAAGAACCTGGAAGAACACCAAGACTGTTTAGGGAAAGGTTCAATGGTGTTGGTTTCTGTATCAGTTTCTCCTCATCATGTTTATCAGGTGGTTTCTGTCTTTACAAATATATGTAGACATTGTTTTTTAAAAGTGAATGTAGTTGCAGTATATAGAATCATAGAATCATGGAATCATATGCTGCAGTATGCTGTTGTCTGAAATGCTGAGTTTCCATTTTTCTTTTAGTTGAGATCAGATGTTCTTAATGGCTGATTGATATTTCGATCTTTGATGAATGTGACTTGAGGGCTTGTCATGGGGCATATGGTAGTCTAGATTCTTTAAAAAAGGACAACACCTGGATGACTGTAGTGAACAATGCATTCTCCTTTCTCGCCCTCTCTTGCTCTCCTGAATTGCTTGACTGTAATGTAGTCACCACCAAATTTTTGCCTTGCTTTACTAAACCAGACATTCTGTGTGGGTTTCTAGTGATCCTTCTTTCCTTTGAGTCCCGCAGAGAATTTATGAGAAGGGCGGAGTACTTTTTCTGCATTTATACTGATTCTCATAATAGGCGGCATAGTGCTATTTCTGGGAAAGCCCTACAGGAAGGAAGAGGAAAAATCTGGCATTTTCCTTCTGCCAGAGGAGCAGTTACTCTCCCCTAAAGGATACTACACTGGTGAATTGTTGGTTCTTTGCTAGTATGGGAGCTTGTTTGCTTTCCGTAGGTTCATCTGAACATGTACTGAAAGCCTTCCCAACTATAGCCACTTTGCAGTACAAGCTCTGCAGTTTGCTGGACACGTAATTCATTCCAGGAAGCTGCTGGTGCAGTGTAATTACTGATATAATTACGCAAAGTTGTAGATCTTGGTACTTAACTGAAAGAAACTCTGACTTTGAGTCCCTGCAAAGTCCCACATCATGATTGGGTGCCTACAGGATACAGCTGGGCATACTGCTTGCAAAGAGAAACTTTGTATTTAGAAGAAGAAGAAGAGTTGGTTCTTATATGCCGCTTTTCTCTACCCGAAAGAGGCTCAAAGCAGCTTACAGTCGCCTTCCCTTTCCTCTCCCCACAACAGACGCCCTGTGAGGTGGGTGAGGCTGAGAGAGCCATGATATCGCTGCTCGGTCAAAACAGTTTTATCAGTGCTGTGGCGAGCCCAAGGTCACCCAGCTGGCTGCATGTGGGGGGATGCAGAATCGAACCCGGCATGCCAAAAAGTCCGCACTCCTAACCACTACACCAAACTGGCTCCTTTAGCTCTCTTTTTAATGTTAGTAGGAGATGGGGCCATTACTGTTGGTAGCCAGGTTATCTGAAAATGTAGAACCACAGTGTAAAAATATTGATGAATATGTTTCACTGTGACAGATAAAATGTGCTTAGCCATGTTTTGTGCTAGGTGACGTCTAGCTAGAGCATGACATTAACATACATGTATATTCCGATTAAAACAAATCTGCCTGTAACTACATTTATGCTCTGTAACTCAAAATAGAGACTCCTGACCTGTTCTTTCCCCAGCGTGTGGTAATATAATTATTTCAGTAGCTAGCATAGCTACAGCCCTGTTGGTAAGATGGTATTGTGTATTATGAATGGTGCTGACTTCCCTACTTCTATTGTTCTCATTTTCTGAACATTTTCATTTTGTCCAGACTATGGACAAATTCATATCGGTTCAAATAAGCCATACTACTAGTAGTAGAAATTTTATTACAGTTTGCACCAGGCATAAATAAGCCATACTTTGGAAGATAACTTTAACACAAAATGCTCTTAGGTGCTGATGGTGTGGATATTTCTGGCATTGCTGTTCCCCCATCAATCCCTTTTTACTCTGTTGAACTAATCACTCCCTCTTCAGCAAAAAGCAGGATAGTGATTTTTTTGCTGCCTTTCCTCTCCTGAGTCCAGCCCCCAGATCTGCATGGCCGTTAGTTCGTGTAGATTCCACAACCCTGAGAATCAAGTTTTCTGGAAGTTGGAAAGGGGGAAGGGGGTGAATGTGGAAAAGGCCTATGGCCACAAATGCTGGATCCAACACAAGAAAGGTCTAGTAGAGAAGGCAAAGACCAGTGTCCGATTTCCAAAAAGTATTTTTATAGGGACAGCCTTTCTTGCTTCCTAGGAAGAAGTTGTTAATTTTTACAGCAGCACGGTGTAGCAGGGGACTTGCCATAGGCCATCGATCTGCTTAAAAAAAAATAACAAGAGAGGGAGCTGCCTTGAAATGCGTTTTAGAATTGGTAACTTAATCGTGACTGTTGTCTGTTTTGACTGCGAATGGCAGATCAAGTCTCAGAGGGTTATTTTTTTGAGCCACGATACAACAGAATTTTTAATTGCTAAGAAGTAACCCTGGAAAGCACGTGTTCTCTCAGTCAGCCGCATCCCCACTCTGGCAAGAGATCATGCTGTCGATAGAAGGCTAAAGCTTACCATTAGAAGATTAATTACTTTCTGGAGTCAAGCGTCGTTTTTCATCTATAATGAAAAAATGAGAAACTTACTTTGCTTTAACAAAATGAGAACTATGAGGAATCTTTCTGGGTTTCAAGAGCATTACATCTCACAGTATTTTCACAATATGCTCCAAAACTTGGGGATTTAAAATATTATGTTAGTATTTGGGTGTCCTGTTCAACTGTAGTATGAGTTTCCTGTAGTATGAGTAAAGATAATTTCTATAGCTGATGCTAATGTTTGAATGGACTTTGGAATACATTGTCAAACCCCTCTCTTTTTTATCTCCTTGACTGAGCACTAACGTTTTCTCCCCTATGCGGCTATAACTTCCCAGATATCACTATTTGAAAAATAATTGTTTTCAGACGCACATACTTGCAGGCATATTTGCAAAGTTTGACAAACCACTTGGAGCCAAGTTGAATCTAAGCCAGTATAGTAAGAATATGATTTATATTTGCATCCAGTTTTGCTTCTGAGTTCATCCCAGATTGGATTTTTCTTCAGATCAGCAGATGTTTTCCAACTGTGTGTTTATTCACAAGTTTTTGCTTGAACACAACAGTACACAACAGTACTGCAGCAATTTTTTTTATAAGGTTTCAAATTCCTACGTTAATTCATATTTGAATTTCACTTTCCCATATGGAAAATCCAGAGTGCTCACATTACTGCTTCTAGTTTGGGCATTTTGTCATTGCAAGATAGCCTTAAAATCAGCAAAAGAAAACAGACAAGCAGCCCCAAACCATCTGCTGAGGCAAATTCTTTTCTTGTAGCACACTGTAAAATAGTTTGCCCCCGTTTTTTGTCAGCCATTTATTTCCCACAGGAAATAATCTGAAGAATGGATTTTGAATTCTGAGCAATAGGGATGGGCATGAATTATAAAAAAAAGAAAAAGAAAAAAAAAAGCCAAAAGGAACTCTGAACCAAAAGGAACTCTGGCCCCAAGGAAACCTGTCTGGCCTCAATTAAAGCCAGAGCCTTTGTGGCCCTGGATCCTGCCTGGTGGAATGAGCTCCCAGGAGAGATCAGGGTCCTGTTGGAGCTCTGAGTTTTGCAGAGGCTGCAACACGAACCTCTTCTAGCAGGCCTATGGTTGAAGCCAGCCAATCAATTAATAACAATTCCAATTAAATCTTGGGCCTCCTTCCCGCCCCCCTCCCGCCCCCAACAGCCCTCTGTCCCCCCTCCCCCCTGGATTCTTCTTTATTTAACATCAGGTCAGCCAGTATGGTTGAACCATCATCAGCAAAGGCTGGTTGTGATAGAAATCACTGCAGTTGCTTTAACTTCATAATTTTAACTTGTATTGTGACTAATGTATTAGTTTTACAGTTTTAAATCATGTAAACCGTCCCAAGATAGTTTTCAAGATGGACAGTATATAAATATCTATATAAATGAATAAGTATAAATATATATAAATTAAGGGCACCACCCAAACTGAGCTAGTTTGGTTCCCCATTCTCCTGGCTGTGGCAAGCTGCTTCAGGAAGAAAGGGAGCAGGGTCACCTTGAAGGGACTTTCCTTCCATCTTTCTCCCAGCCATGGCTCACTGGGGCCAGGAGGAAGGGTAGGAATACCCTTTAGGTTTGCTTCCCCATGCTTTGAAGGGGAGGGACTGAAACCATGGGGCTTAATGGCAGTAATTTAATGCATTGGTTTCACTTTCTCCTGCTTCTGTGGGGGGGGGGGTGAAACTGAAGGGTTTAATGGCTCACAGCCTTTTAAACTTGGTGGGTCTAATAGGTTTAAATGGCTGCCATCCATCCATTAGATTTAAATGGCTGCCAAACATCCAAACAACTGAACTTAACTGGCCACAAGTCCAGTAAATGAACCAGTCACAAGTCCCAAAGATGGCTTCCCTGAACATTGGTTTGCGAACTCTGAATTGGCCAAAGTTCAAGCTGAATTTTGGTTTGTGAATCAGCTAGTGCCCATCCCTACTGGGCAATATTGACTACTAAGTACATTGTATTCCTCCAAGCAATACACCATCTATATAGCAGTTTAATTCTTATTTAATCTTAGAACAACTTCTACAGAACAGAATGAGGGAGCCCTCAAGTCCCCATTCTGCCATGGATGCTTACTGGGCAATCTTAGTTCAATCACACACCTACTTCACAGGAGTGCTGTGAGGATAAACTGGAGAAGAGGAAAATGATGTAAGCCCCTTGGTCCCCATTAGGAGAAAGTGCAGTATGTAAATTAAGTTTTAAAAAAGTTTCCCTTTCCAGACTGGATAATGAGGTGAAGTGGGAGTGATTTGGTTTGTTGGGCTCATGTTCTGTGTGCTGTTCGCTTTCTTAGCAGCCTCATCACTCAGTGCTAATGGTGGTCTTTAATACTCAGAGCAATAGTAGAAAATGTTGATGGAAGAATCTGATGGATCACTGATTTGGATGGATTGTTCAAGCCGGTTTCATTTTTTTAGTTTGGTTATTGGTTATTAGGGATCTGCCCTCCTTCACTTTGCTTGCCAACTTGTACTACTTTGTAGGTGCTGTGCCCCATGAACTAATGCCAAAAGAAGCATGTGGTCCCATTTTGTCCCCTGTAAGTGCTTAAGTGCCTACAGATGTGCATTCCCCTGCTTCAGGATGGATGTGCGCTTGTTGTAGTTTGAACATGGCTACTGTCACAGAGAAAAGAATGGTTTCTGAAGCTCAGCTCATAGAGGTTCTTAAGTAAACCACCTCTGCTTGGTCATCATCCCTGTCTGGGCTGCCTCCACCTTCCTGGCTTGTAGTGCATAAATCTTAGCTTCCTTTGCAAATAGCACAGGACAAGGGTGGTCTTGAGACAGTGCCAGGATTTTCTAATTCCCTTCAGTTTTGGTCCTGAAAGTCTCACTATTCGGAATCTGGTGGCCAGTTTTTGAGATTCCTACCTTCCTTCTCATCCCACCTGATGAGTCATTTCTGCTAAATAAAGGGCAGGTAGACTGATAGTTACACATATTATTTTATTATTATTTATTACTCGGGAAATAAAACTTGTTGTTACTGATGCTGGTGATAACTAGTGTTCGTTTTCAAAGAAGTGAAGTATCATGCTGGGAAAATTCAATTTCTTGCATGATCAGGGAAATGCTGATTGCCACTTTGGGGTCAGAAGGTGAATTTCCTCCAGATCAGACTGGCCAGGGATTCTGATTATTTATTGGGGAGGGGCATCATCTGGACATGGAATTGGGGTCACTGTGGATGGGCAGATAATTGTGAATTCCCTGCATTCTGCAGGGGGTTGGACTAGATGACCTTAGAGTCCCCTCCCTACGCTATGCTTCTGTGATTCTATTCTATGATGCTGGCTGGGGTTTCTTGCTAGAATGATCCTCCATGTAGGGCAACAGGAAAATTAGGGGAAAGGCTAAGGTTGGTTTTGGTTTCCATTATTAATAGGAATGTGGCTGTTACAAAATGTGGCAGATGCTTAGAGCTACCAGCAGGAATGTGCTACGAAGAGAGCCTGAAATTCTCATGTACAATAAGCTAGTAACTCAAATAAGAACTATCCCTCCATTTTATTTTATTTTTTAGTTACCCGACTCCTCTCCATTTTTTGAGTGATTGTCCATTCAGGTCTTGATTTAACCAGGGAGATGGAGATGTATCATCTCTGCTCAGAACAATCTCTTTTCTTCCATGCGTCTATTAAAAAGAGCTTCTTTGCAGTTTAGAATGTATTTTCACTTGAGACTGACAAATTTCAGCTCTTCTTATCCTGACATGAAAGACTGAATACGCTTCCAGGAACATTTAATTCTTTACTGTAATAAGTCCTGTGGTGTTAGGCTGCAATTCATGGTTGTTGCTTGTTCCAACAGTTGAAGAAATAGTAAAAGAGCTGGAACGTAATGAGAAAACTCGAGCACAGCTGGAATCCAAGATGGCTGGGAAAGATGTAAGTTGATCAGCTTTGACACACTAAAGAGGAATGGGTATCTTTTATTCCATTTCCACCTCAGTAATAGACTGCTGAAATTATGCATGGCTTCAAAGTTAATTATGGTACCTTCCAGTTTTCTGTAGTGAAAACATTAAAGCAAACAATGAACAATATTTTTCTTAACTTTGGGCTGGCTGTTCAGGATGACCATATTTATATTGAAGGATCCTTTGTTGAACTTAAGGGGTGAAGGCTGCTTCTGTGTCCCTCCTAAGGTGCATATGATGAAGTTAAGACTCCTGTCTCATTTGCAGTTTGTGTCAAAGCCAGAAGTCCCCCATGTGATGCCAGCGGATGGCACAGCGGCTGCTGATATATTTCCTGGGGCCCACCATGTGTTTTTAGAACGTGAAGGGGGGCAGGTGGGACTTTTGCTCAGTAAAGATTCTAATTGGCCACTGGAGATCTGATTGGTTGTTGGCAGCAGCTGCCGCCACAGTACAAGGATCTTCATGGCATGACTCAAGGAAAGCTCTGTGTGTGTGCAAGGAAGTACTTTAAACAGTGTGTTCATTTTAAAAGGCGCCCTGTTGAGTAGATCTTCTGACTGAACTGTTGAGTAGATCTTCTGACTGAACTGACTGAACTAATACTTTCTGACATTATGTGGTTGGCTCCATCCCCTGTGTCCTTTTGCCCAGTGTCAGTCCTTTTGCCCTCTGTCAGAATTCCAAAGGAGACAAGCAGGCTTAGAAAGGTTTGGGACACCTGCCTGACATGTTCAATATGCTTAGTGATAAAAATATATGTCTATGGCTACAATCCTCAGAAAACGTTCCTGATGAAGAAGAAGAAGAGTTGGTTCTTATATGCCGCTTTTCTCTACCCAAAGGAGGCTCAAAGCGGCTTACAGTCGCCTCCCCATTCCTCTCCCCACAACAGACACCCTGTGGGGTGGGTGAGGCTGAGAGAGCCCTGATATCACTGCCTGGTCAGAACAGTTTTATCAGTGCCATGGCGAGCCCAAGGTCACCCAGCTGGTTGCATGTGAGGGGAGTGCAGAATCGAACCTGGCATGCCAGATTAAAAGTCCGCACTCCAAACCACTACTCCAAACTGATAGTATGCCCCCTTGAATAAAATGGGATTTACTCCTGAATAGACCTGCTTAGGCTTGCTCCTTATGACAGTAAAGAATGAGTACTGAGCATTCTGTCCCTTGATATTAGCAGTGCAATCTTATGCAGGATTATTCCCGTCTGGGTTTCAGTGGGCTTAAACTGGAATATCTTTGCATTTAATACAAGATGTTTCTATGGTGCTGCTGATTGCACCAACCCACTTGTCTACTGGACGTGGCATGGTAATTCATTTTGTGATGCTATGAACATTTGTATTAGTTTTTTGCCATCTGTGATAAGTGACTCACACTTTTTCTGTGGACTCCGCTGCGTTGAAATCAGTGAGTTTAGACAGGAGTTTAGACTGCATCAGATTGCATTTAGCCTCTTAAAATCAAGTAATCAGCACGTACAGTTAAACAAGCAAATTTATTTGACATTAAAAATTTTTTCTTGAACTTTTAAAATGGGCACATGCAAAGAAACTGAACTAATGCCATTTAATGACTGGTAGCACTGGCAAGAGGAATGCTGGTGATTAGCAAGTACTGCTGTAATATGAGAGAGAACCTGAATAGAAGTCATGGGAAGGGATTTGGGTAGCTGTTTCTAGGGCACAGCTTTTGACTGTGTTTTAAGATGTTTTTCTACTACGGTAATTACAAGAAACCTCTTTGAAATGAAAGGGGAACCTGGGAACTCCATGTTTCTCTTCAGATTTTGTGTTTAGTATCAGCATCTGCTTTCAGTGTCCCGTGCCTGAGGGTAAGCCTTTGCTATAGGTAAAACATGGTGCAAAGCCTCCTTTATACAGTGGGCTGCATCCGTACCTGTGGCGTTTGAGTTTTGATTACTGAATACTTGCTGGGTCTCAACAGTTTCAGAATGAAGAATCCATGTGGCTTACCTCAGACAGTTCCTGTGCTATCATCCTGCTGACTTGATTTCTTCCTTCAGGAATTTGTAGTTTGGGGGGGGGGACTGGTGCTCAGATAAAATGTGAGACTATTAAAAAGGGAAGGGAGATTGTTCCATAGGTGAGGGTTGAAAATCTTGGCAAAGCAGACTGTGGGCTGTTGTCTACTAACACAACCAAATTTATTATCTTTGGCTTTAAAAATAAAATTAGAAAGTAGGCTTAACAAGAGCTTCTGTAGATTATGGCTAGGGATGTGCATTTGGGTCTACTTCAACTGTGAAGGTACATCCCTAAAACACCTTATGGGTAATTTTTTGCATATATTTTGATATCCCAAATGTATCCAGGATTTTTTGGGAGAACTGGGGGGGTGGGGGATCCATGAAAAAATCCTGGCTATATCTGGGATAGATGAATTATAAGAGGGGGACATTTGAGGACTAATGGGATAAGAGAATTCACCCCCCTCTACCTGCTTCAGCTCCTCTTCGCTTCCCATCTTCCAAAACCTACTGAGGGGAAAAATCACCTCTATCACCACCACGTCCTTCATCTTACTGTGGTACCACAGTGTTCATGGCCACTGAGTTGCTGTGGCAACCTAGTATGCTGCCCAACCTCTGACTCTTCAGTTGGTGCAACATCAGTAATTTTCTATTGGCCCCTGTGCAAATGGAAATTTGTGTGGAGGAGAATGCATGCACCACAGCTGCAGCAATCCAGTGTGTGCGGAACGCTTTCATAGGGTCATAGCCTCTGTTTTTAATGAGTTGTCTGCCTTGCATAGACATTATTCTTAACGTTTTTGTTCATATTAAATTTCTTTTAGTAAAGCAAATTTTCCCGTAAGCCTGGGGCTTCCCCAGCTTCTCAAAACTCTAAACTGTAACTGTGGCTTGCCACCTTGTACAGATTCTTTTCATCTGCACAGGGGGGCACAGCTTGGCTATGAGATGTCTTTTTTTTTTTAGTTTCAAGGTACTTATGTCTAAAAATCTTTGGCTTGAGTGCAGGCTTATATCATTGACTAAAAATAATAATGTTTGTACAACTGTTGCAGAGGCTGACATTTGCAAATCACCTGGAGGAGAATGAAATTGATGAAATGCATAGAGATTACCGTAAGTGACTCTATTATTGTATCTATATAATTCTGAAAAAACAAACAAACAAGTCCTGCCTTAGGAAATGTACAGAGTCAAAATGGAAGGGCATTAACTTTTTCATCTCCTATCCCCCAGCTCTTCATGGTTTGTATTTTCATATCTGGCAAGTCAAAGCAAGGGGTGGGGGATCTATAATAACAAAAGAATCCAGCAATCTGTCTGCAGCAGGCATAACTTCTCAGAAAATAAGGGCAGGAATGCCCTCCTGCTTCAAGATGAGAGTGAGAGTTACAGTGCAGAAGATGAAGGGAATCAGCACATGCTGGCCTAGATTGTCTCCAGATGTGGTGGATGCAGCTGTTTGCAATGGAAGCTAATATTGCTTGCGGAAGACATAACACCTAAAGCTCAGCATATCAAAATTGACCACCAGCTTCAGAAGGCCTGTGGGAGTTGCAGTGCTCAGAAAGTATGGAACTGAGTCATCCTAGCTCCATACTATGGCAATATATGTGGAACAGAGTGAATCAGGACAGCAGATAGGGGAACATCTCAGGGACACGGAGGAAGAGAGAGTGAGGGAACAGCTACAAGAAGTAACTCAGCAGATGGAGCAGCGGAAGGGAAACTGGCAGGGAGAGTGGAGAAGACACAAAGCAGATAAGTTCATAAAGACCTTCACTGTTACCATTGCCTGACTCTCGACTATATATTATCTCACATGAAACACGTAATATCTCTAAGCAATTTGCAGTGGAAACTAAGGTTTACTCATGAGAAATCAGGAAGCATATCCTTCCCTTTACAAACCAGAAGTAACTTCCCTGACCAGTCAGAACTAGCATGGTGTAGTGGTGAGCATATCAAATGAGGATGTAGGAGACCCACATTCAAATCCTGCCTTTGGTGCAAAAGCTTCTTGGGTGAGTGCTCCAACTATGCCCACATAGGTCAGAAAAATTCTGGCATTGGTGTTATATCCAGTTTTCAGATGGAGAAGAAGCGGGGGGGGGGCTTTCTGATGTAATATTGTGCTTGTATTGGCCTCAGGCATATGCCTGGTGGAAGAGTGCTGTCTTGCAGGCCCTTTGGAACTTTGTTGGCTTCCTAGAAGTTGGTGCCGGATGTGAAAGGGGAGGGGGAGAAAAAGGGAAGCCTAAGGCAGCTGAGACAAGTGAGGGAGTTATCGGGCCGGGAAGAGAGGCAGGATGAATAGGACAGGGGAATGACTGGGGAGAGAGAGATATATAGAGAGAGACTTTCCAGAGTCCAGCAGGAAGGAAAGTACTCAAAAAGACTGGGCGATCTACAGAACTTGGGAAGCCTCAGAATGCCCAAAAGGGGAGATTAGGGGTGGGGGCCGACCAACACAGCACTCCACCCCTAAACATCCAGAGCAGGGCAAGCAAGGGGAACATGGAGCGATGAGAGGAAGGGAGCTGGGTATCTGTGGGGAAATAAGACAATAATTACCAGATGCAGACAACAACCAGGAAACAGATGATTCCCAGAAGCTCAGGAAACGAGGAAGGAGGGCGGGAACTCTGGTTTAAGAAGAAGAGGCAGAGCTTAGGGAGCATATAAAAGGAAAGGGGAGGAAACATGGGGTGGTTGGTAGGAAGAAGAAAAAGGAAAGACTGGGAGGAGAGTGAGATGCTTGGTGAACTGTATGGTGAAGGAGTATAAATAAGAATAAATAAAGCAAGGAAAATTTCCTTTGGCAGTGGGTGTCTCTGTGCAAGGGCAGTCAAGATGGTGGAGGGGACTGGCCTCCTAAAGTCACATTTGGCAGGCAGCAAAACTGCTCATTCAATATTCGAACGACAAAAAAACATTGCAAGTGCAGTGACTTCTGTGGTTGGTGAATGGACTAAGTGGGTGGGGGCTTACATGAAGAACCTCTGGAATGAGGAATGGTGTCATTATTTTTTTAATGTACACTAGTGCTAGCAGTTCTAAAGCCATCTTGGTGTAGTGGTTAAGAATGACATCCTCTAATTTGGAGAACTGAGTTTGATTCATTCCTCCATATATAGCCAGCTGGGTAACCTTGGGCCAATTATAGTTTTTCTCAGAGCTCACTCAGACTGACCTACCTCACAGGGTGTCTGTAGTGGGGAGAGGAAGGGAAAGTTGTTTGCAAATAGGTTTTGGGCTTTCTTTGAGTGAGGATGGTTGGAAGTTAACAGGATGGTGCTCTGTTCTTTAAGTTTTGCTTTGGTGTAGTTTGGACTGGTTCCCAGCATAATCAGATGTTTGACACATCACTGGGGGGCGGGGTTCGACTAGAGCTGCCTGCCTTACAGCAGATGCTGACAGGATCAGAGGATGTCAGCATCAGCTGTAACGTGGGCAGCCCTGCCATGTTGAAATACTCCCCTCTACTTTGGCAGGTAGAGCCTCTTGTGGCGCAGAGTGGTAAGGCAGCCGTCTGAAAGCTTTGCCCATGAGGCTGGGAGTTCGATCCCAGCAGCCGGCTCAAGGTTGACTCAGCCTTCCATCCTTCCGAGGTCGGTAAAATGAGTACCCAGCTTGCTGGGGGGTAAACTGTCATGACTGGGGAAGGCACTGGCAAACCACCCCGTATTGAGTCTGCCATGAAAACGCTAGAGGGTGTCACCCCAAGGGTCAGACATGACTCGGTGCTTGCACAGGGGATACCTTTACCTTTACCTTACTTTGGCAGGTGGAGTGTTTGAAGGATTGGGGCCACCCGCCATACAGCTGATCCTGATAGCCCCTGGGCTTGTCAGTATGGGCTCTAAGGTGGCCAGCCTTGGCAGTCTGGGGGTGGGGTGGGGCACAGCATTTAAAAGAACTTGGGCCACTTGCCTTACAGCGCAGCCTGCCTAAAGCCCGTTCTATTTTTTCTGCAATGGGCTTTACTGCTAGTAAATAAATAAATACCAGTCAGGTATGCTGGATGCATTGCATGGTGGATTAAATCTCAAGGAATATGAAGGGTAAGAGATTTCATTCTAACTGAATGCAGAAGGTAGGTAGCTCTCTTACTCTTCAGGAAAGAAGTGCAACAGATAAATTAGTGAACTGCCCGCAGGTTAAGAAAGAGACTCAGATGTGAGGCTAGTATGAATAATCGTAGCACTCTTGAGAGTTTTTCATCACAGTATGGGTTAGCAGTGCTATTCTGAGCAATGATATACCATTCTGAATTGAGCAATGTCAATGGATTTAGAAAGGTGCAACTCTATTTGGGATGGCACTGTACATCTCTCCTTCACAGATAACCATCTGAAGACTCATCTGATTGAGTTTATGGTATGGTATTTTAATTTTATACTGCCCTCCCGTTGCAGTTCAGGGCAGTTTACAGAGAACTTGGAAATCAAAATACAGATACAACACGGTTCAATGATAATAGCAAAATGACAACAGTAATAACAGTAAGCATAGTAAAATATAGTGATAAGGATTATTCCCTATTGAAACATTAACAGTAACATTAACAGCTGGTCAGTCCATGGTTTCCCTTTTGTTTGCTAAATGGGCACACCTGTTTGTGGAGGGTTTCTGGGTGCCCAGTAGATGTTGCTTCTGTTGAATCTCAACCAAATGCCTGGTAGAAGAGCTGCTTTTTGCAGGCCCTATGAAATAGTGGCAGCTTGCAGAAGTAAAAGGTTAACGCAACTTCTTTACTGAATTTTGTGATGAAATAGCTATTTATTTCCTCTGTTTCATGCTGATTGTACTATATAATTATGTGGAAACATAAACTGTATCCTTAAAAACATTTCATGCATTGTGCTGCTTTTCGAGTTTGGGAAATATACCTTGTTTATTTATGAGATGCTCTGTATGTGTGTATGTATGCTTTTTCTAATGGGTATAACTGACATATAGTTTTTGCTATTTTTATTTGGGCATGAGGTATATTAAGCAAACCTTTAAGTCAGTTTTTGGGTTTAAAAGTAGTAAGAACTTTCCAGTGTATGGTAAGAACTTCCCTAGAGAACAAGTCAGATTTATTTATTTTGTATTAATGCAGACTTTGAAGAATGTTCCTATAAACATAAGAGCAAAATGGTAAAGTACACTTTGACCATCTAAAGATATAAACAGAAAGGGTTGATGAAATGAGCTGCTAAAGACTAAAAAGCTTGGTTTTAGGTAATCTTAAGATCAGATCCCAGAATGAACACTAAATTAATTTGAATGAGCGATTTAAAGGCCAACATCAATGCTATAAAAATGAATGATTTGCTGTGGGCCAATCGCACTCAGCGTTTCATTAGTTATTAAGATGTTGTTATGGTTGGCGTTGTTTCCCAAGTGAATTTGGGCATTCGTTTAGTTCCTTCACCAGCATCTTGACTTTGGCACATTTTCAGTGCAGCCCAATGGAGCGTTATCCTAGTCTTAAGTCCAATGAAATTAATGAGTTTAGATTAAAGTAGCAGCGCATTGGATATCACTGTTCTCTTTAATGATCCCAGGCAGCGTCTCTCCCCCTACCTTCTCTATTCCGGCTCAAGACTGAATCTGGAAGCTTTTGCTTGAACTTTAAAACGGGCATTTCAGGACTAAGGTGGGGGAGGAAGGCCCTCCCTTTGATGTATAGTGTGATTTCTGAGACTTTTAAATACATGGCTTTGACTTGTATATTTTCAAGCTGGGCAGGATGGTTGTTGAAATAAGATTGCTTTCAAAACTTAATATGGAGTTTTTTTCAAAAGAGGAAATGGCAGTATTTTTGATGGGGTAAAGTGAGGATACAAGCTGCCTAAAGAAAATGTCACAACAACATCCTTGTGCAATGCACCTTTATAAAAGCTTTCCTGGATTTTATAATTATTCCAGATTTATTTTTTATTCCCTCTCATTCTCCAGTATCCTGTGTTCATGGTTTTAAAAACATGCAAAGGTACTTGCAGTTGCCTTGAAAACAATATGCAGCTAGAAAGAAATGTTAGTTTATTTAGCTTGAAGTGTACTTTGAAGAGTACTTACTGGAAATAATTCGTGATAAGTGATGCTGTGAATATCATAGAAATTACTGTGCCTAAATGTTAAGGGCAGCATGCGAGGTATTACTTAACCTTTGATTCTTTTTCTTTATGGAGATACTTTTAGAACGTGCATTGCTTTTAATTTTAATCATGAATCACAACAATGGAATCTTGCTCTTATAGAAGAGCTTCCTGCCTGTAGTTCTTGATCTTTGAGGATATAATTCTTCAAGAACAACTTCAATCCTCTGCTGGGAAATTACTGGAAAATATTATTTGCATTCTGGAGTTCTTGGAGAATGGTACATGTTACCTCATATTACCTACCTTTGTATATTGTTTGAGAACAGGTACCTTGGATAGTTGGTATTTATTCATATGAATGAAGGTAAAAGTTCTTTGCAGAACTTAACAGTTCAACATTTTCAGGAAATGTGAGGTTTTTAAAGACAAACAGAATAGATTTGTACAATCTCAAAGGGCAGCTGTGGATTTGCAAAGTCAAAACTGCTATTCTGCTTTAATGTTCTGAAGGATAAAAATATCTTTGTGCTGTGAAGTTTTCATTTAAAGCACTGAAACGTTAATCTTTTAAATTTTTGAATATGATTTGAGTCCAATTGCGCCTTAAGGGCCAACAAGATTTCCAGACTAAGGGAGCTTTGACCCTTAAAAGTTTATACCCTGGACATCTTGTTGATCTTCAGGTCACTACTGAACTTGAATCTTGCTGTTCTACCAACATGACTACCCACCTGGAACTTTTATTCATTCCTCAACTCTGTCAACTTCATTACACAGTTTGTTCTTGTTCTTGGCTTATTCAAGGAATGGACCATCTAGAAATGTTTTTAAATTTTCAACACACTCTGCATTTGCTTCTGTGGTATTTCTTCAGAAGTGAACTGATGAGGATTGCAGGCACCTTGGTGAACTGGAGGTTGTTTGCACAAACTGGAATGCTAAACTCTGGAATCCTAACCTTGGAGGCTTCTGTGATCGGTAAACAAATTCCACATCATTATGGACATCTTGGGAAAGTGAGCTTGATGATGTTGAGACATATTCCATTATGAACCATGTGCTACAACATCAGGGAAGTGAGAGGGATGAAGAGCATGTATTAACATGAAAGAAATTATTTGGACTCAGCTGGAGTATAATTTCAGCTTGTTTTGATGGCTGGGTGCAACCACAGCCAATTATGCACTTATTATAACCCATTTTCCACCTGTACCCAACTGTCTAAACAGAACTTTTTGATTCTGATGAAACAGTTTTCTCTCACTATAATGTGTGCAAATGTAATTTTTCTTTCTTTTTTTTACAGAACACTGTGAAAACTGTTTCATGTCAGTATAGGATAAATCTCTTTAGAGCTCTCTTGTAGAATTTAATATACTGTGGTAGCACTCTAGATGACTCTTCTGTTTGTTTTACTTAATGATTTGTACAACTGTATTTCCAATATTACACTTTGGTACCCTTGCATAAGAGGAAGAAAAGTTTCTTTTTTCTTCCTTCCCTTCTTTCTTTCTGAAATGCTAATTGTTTGCTAAGCATAAGCATCAAACTATATCGCTTGTACATCTGCTTGCATTCTACTTAATGGATTGTTTGGCCTTCAGAAGTCTCTGTGGGTGAGCTTTTTGGACACATTCCTGAAGTGTTTTAGAGAATGTAGAGTTTGAGTTTCATGGTTTTGTGTGGTAAAACAACAGCCACAGTCCCAAAGCTATATTGTGAAGATTTCAAAAGAGCCTTTTGATTATGTTTCCAAAGCCTGCATAATCTCTTCATAACAGAATGTCTTCTTATCATTTGCTGAATCTTTTTCTTGTTCTTCACCTTCACCCTCAGTTCTGGATATAGTCTCAGCTGCAGGCTGTCAAAACATTTACTCTGTCGTCAAGTATGAATTCTGAAGCATATTTATTGACTATTAGCAGTAAAGTCCATTGTGTTCTGTAATGCAACAGGCACTAGCTCATGGTTTGGTGTGGGTTTAGTGCCTCACTTGGAAGTTAGCAATCCTAAGAGGAGGTCTCTCTGTTCACAGCAGTCTTGACCCTAGTCAGTGTCAGGGTCCGCCGGGTCTTTGCCACGCTTCGGGTCCGCCACGTTGTTCGGTGAGGGAGACCCGGGACTAGACGGCTTTATCGTTAGCAAACAGCGTCTCAGAATGGAGTCGGTATTCTCTCTCCCGCTCCTGGGTTCAGGGTAGTTCCTTCACTACGCCTCCAACCCCGTCTCCTCATTGACGCTTCCTTAAGTAGCCTCTCTAGCCCCTGTCTCCACCCTCCGGGCTTCTCAGGCGGACCTCGCCCTTCCGGGACTCCGCGTCTCTACGCCACTGCCCCGCTCTGGGTTTCTCCCTTGCTCTCCCCGCTTGTACTGACTGCCCCCGTGCTACCGTTTCCCCCACCCCTGGTGAACTGATTCCCCACATCCCTTTATGTAAGTTTCGTATCCAAAGAGGGTCTGTCGGGATCTCTTCCTCTGTATCTTCCTTTCTTAGGTTTCCGCTCCTGTCCGCACGCTCCTTCTCTGGACCCCACGCGCTGCCCAAACTAGTCGTTCTCGACAGTCAGGTTTATGCTCATCTAGGTAGTGTGGAACTCCAGAACATGAACTACAACTATTTGGCAACCTTACCTCCTTTCTGCAATGTTTTTCTTGACCTGAAATAGATCAGAAGTGCTATGTGGCTGGTTAGGTAGCTGCAGAGGCATTATGCACTTTTGAGGCCCCACTTCCAAACCTCAAGGAATATTTTCAGACCAGGGACAGCCTACCTCCAGGTGGGGCCTAGAAATCTCCTGGAATTGCTCCTTATCTCCAGGCTATAAACATCAGCTCCCCAGGCAAAAATGGCAGCTTTGAAGGGATGACTCTAACTTTGTACCCCACTGAGGCCTAGGGATGCCAGCCTTCAGGTGGAGCCTGAGGATCCCCTGGAAGTATAGCTCATCTCCAGGCAGTTAGGCTGAAGGGAAAGCTCTCACCCCTCACATGAGCCCCTTCAAAAGGAATGCATGTGGCCACAAACAACCCTTGGCTAGCACAATCTGTTGCTTGGGTGGTGATGACTGCCCTTCTGAAGCATGAGGCCCGCTGCTGGCAACTACAGTTTCTGTTGTCTGCATGGCTAAGTCATTGCCTAATAGAAGTGGATCACCTAGTTCCCCCCAAAGTCTCATCATCTACTTTCCTGTAAAGCTAACTCTACTTGAAATTCTGGGCCACTTATGCCTTTGATTTCATAAGACCTTCCTGGGAAATAGTGATTTTTATTTACCAGGCCAAGCTTGAGAAAAGTCACTTCAATTTCTATGTCTCTCCAGCTTGTTCACCATTTACAGTGTCAGCCTCTAAATATTCTTTATTTAGATCTCCCTACACTTTCCAAACTCACAGGACCCATGCTGGTCTGTCTGTCTGTTTGTGCCCCAAAATGCAAACTGTTGCTGGTAAGGGCTAGCCAAAGCCCATAGCCCAGGAGAGACACACCTGCACCACTCATCCTCAGCCTGCAAGCCTGTACCATTGTCTCTACTATCGCTGCTCATCTCTAGATTATGATGATCAGCTCTGCAGGCGAAAAACTTGGGAGGGTGGACTCTGAGACATCGTAACATTTTAAGTCCCTCGTCTAAACCTCCAGGAATATTTCCAAACCAGGGGTAGCCAACCTTCAGATCAGCTCCCTAGGCAGAAATGGCTGCCTTGGAGGGTGGACAGGGTTGTTGCACAGAAGAAACATTTAAGATGAAACAGGAGGCAAAAGAACCTCTGCAACAACATCCAGTTTCATCTGCACAACAACCTTGCCTGGTAGGCCTCAAATGTTCAGAGATTTGTGAAGAAGAGACATGCATGGCTTGGCTACACCTTCAAGCAGTATTCTAAATGAGAAGGGGCTTTTCTGTGGCCTCCCTGTCAGCAGAAGTGGAAAGCTTTCCTCCCCTCAAAAGGAAAGCACATACATGTCCAGACCCCTGCGTTGCTCTTGGAAATGCCTCCCACCCCTAGTCAGGGGCTGTTAGAGGCTTCTTTTGCAGCAAGCCTGAAAGAGGGGGGGGGGGTTTGCAGACTCCTGAGCAAGAGCAGCAGTTGGCCCTGGGGGAGGGGAGATTCCACCAATAGGAGTCTTTGGAACCTTCAGCATTGAGCTTTAGTACAGAACAATTAATCAAAATTACCAATAAATGTATATAGTTTCACTTTTTATCTGCTCATTAAATTATCCCATTTTCCTTGTTTTTAGCACAATTGTGTCATGATGAAACTCAGGAACTGGTGATGAGTCCAGATATAGCTAGACAGCCAGTAGCTTTAAATCTCGTTAATAATGGCTTTTAGGGTTATCCAGATGGGAAGAACATTCCCTTGACACAGTACTGGAAGCTGTTCCCATATATGCTAAATTATGATAAGCACCCTGGATTAACAACTGCCTTTATAACTTTTTCCTTGCAGTATCAGGCATAGTCTTAAAATGGACACGCTTTTTGCTTTAAATCTGAAGCTAACAGATGTAGTCGTTTTAAAAGATATAACTCCTACTAGCAATACTGAGCTAGAATGATCTGTTTGATAAAAAGCCTGCTGCTTATAAAGAAACTCTTAGCTGCAGAGAATCTAAGGGAAAAAAATGGCAAGAATTTTGAACTTGCACATTTGTGAGTTTCAGTTATGCACAATGGACATGTTGCTAGTTCACTTTGTTCAGGAAGCAATAATTCCCCCTCCCCTGGTGAGAACCTTGAACAATATATGTCTACCAGTTACAGTGAATGTGAGTAGCTGGATTTCTTCCAGATATGGAACCTGTATCTCTCTACAAGTGCTGATTTATTATACAAACTAGGGGCAAAGCCCGTTGTCTCCAAGAATACAACGGGCGCTAGAGCTTGGCAGTGGGAAGAGGAAGGGGAGGAGTTGTCCAGTCTGTAAGGGCATGGGGTTGTCATGTGTGTTGTGTGGGAGGTTGTGGTGGCATGGTGGCAAATGAGGCCATGGGTGTGGAGATATGGGTGTCAAGAACCTGTGGTGTGGAATTTTCGTTGATTGTGGGAGAGGACTGACCTTTGGGGATTGTAGCATAGTGGTTACAGATGAGCTTTCCAGAGCCATGTCCTCAGATATGTGAAGGGAAAATCAGACTGGAGACTCTTCTTAGGGGAAGATTACATGGCAACCAATTCCCCCCAGTCCTGCGTCATTTCCCTTCTTGTGTGAATTAGGCCACAGACAACAAAATGCCCCTTTGCCCTAATACACATGGGGTAGTCACAGTACACAGGCATCCACCCTGTTCCGTCTTCTCCATTTTTTCACTGTTGATAAAATGTTATGTGCCCACATGCTTCTTTCATGGTTGCTCCTTAGAAGAACGGATTTTTGTACCCTATTGCTTACTACCTAAAGGCTGTAAATATTCATTTAGACCTTCCTGCACTTTCCAGACTCACAGGACTGATGCTGGTCTGCCTGTCTGTGCCCCAGAATACAAACAGTTGCTGATAAGGGCTGGCCATAACCCATAGGCCAGGAGGGACACTCCTGCACCACTCCCTACCAACTGCAGGCAAAAATGGCTCATTTGAAGGCTGGACTCTGAGGCATTGTATGATTTTGAAGTCCCACCTCCAAACCTCCAGGAATATTTCCAACCCAGGGGTAGCCAACCTACAGGTGTGGCCTGGAGAGCTCCTGGAATTACAGCTCACCTGCAGAGTATAAAGATCAGCTCCCCAGGCAGAAAGGGCTACTTTGGACAGGGTTGTGGTAGAGAAGAAACATTTAAGGCTTCCCACACAGGTTGTTGTTGAATTGAAAGACTTGAGGCCTACTGCACAGGGTTGTTGTGCAGATGAAACAGGAGACAAAAGAGCCAGCTTCCTCTGCAGAATAACGCTGTGCAGTGGCCTCAAATCTGCAGAGAGTTGCAAAGAAGAAAGACACATGGCTTGGCTGTGTCTAACCCCCGGCCAGAGCAGTATTTTAAGTGAGAAGGGGCTTTTCTGTGGCCTCCCTGTCAGGCAACTGTTTGGCAGAAGGGGAAAGTCCCCCCCCTCAAAAGGAATGCCCCTAATGCTCCCCTGCGTTGCTCTTGGAAATGCCTCCCTCCCCTCAGTCAGGGGCTGTCAGAGGCTCCTTCCCAGCAGGCCTGAAGGGAGGGAGGGGAGGGGGAGCACTCTGCAGCCTCCTGCCAGCTCTGTCAAGGTTCTGAGGCAATTTGCAGTTGGACATGACAGTTAGGACAGCCTTGGGGCGAAAAGGGCTGGCGCAGCCTGTCCAAGCCTCTGTTCTCATCCCCCTCGGCAGCCCTGCTGACCTCCTCTCCCTGCGGGGGTCAGGAGCAGACTGGCAGCCAGACTGGGCTGGGTGAATGGAATTTTGGTCTGTCCTGGTGAGGGGCCAATAGGAAGGCACTTTGCGCGCCTCCCCATTGGCTGCTTGGCCCTGGATGGTCACTCGGAGGGCCCAATCAGGAGCCGCTTCGCGGCTCCTGATTGGGCCCTCTGAGTTTTTATCCTGGACAGGGCCCGCCCTAACTCCTCCCCAGGTGGCCTTACTCTTTTATTTAATAGGACCCTGTCCTATTTAAAGACTAGTAATCAAGCCCGCTGCAGCTAAATGCAGCGGGCGCTAGGCACTTACTGTGGGTGGGGGTCTTTCTGCGGCGTCGGTGTTTCAGCGGCGGCGGTTTGATGGGCGGTGGCTGGCTTGGGCCGCCAGGCAGGGAGCCCCCAGCAGCCGTGCTTCGCGCGACTGCCGGGGGCTCCCTCGGGCGGCGGCCTGATGCGGCGAGAGGTGCAAAGCGCCTCTTGCCGCGTCAGGCCGCCAGGCAGGGAGTCCCCGGCAGCCGCGCTTTGCGCGACTGCCAGGGGCTCCCTTGGGCGGCGCCTCTTGCCGCGTCAGGCCGCCGCCCGAGGGAGCCCCTGGCAGTCGCGTGAAGCGCGGCTGCCGGGGACTCCCTGCCTGGCGGCCTGACGCGGCAAGAGGCGCTTCGCGCCTCTTGCCGCGTCAGGCCGCCGCCACCAAAAGAAGGCAGGAAAGAAGGCTTAGTGCGACTGCCTGGGGCTCCCTCGGGCGGCAGACATTAAAGATGCCAAATGATATTAGCTGGCAAATGACAATAGCAGGTATGATGTGGAGAGATACAGTAGGTATGTTGAAATCAGCACTGGTAATGAGACAGGAAACATAGGTCTTGATTCAGTCTAGGTAGATACATTGGCTTGCATTTTATTATCAGTTGCAATTCAGCGGTCTCTCTTTCTGTCTCCCTTTGAGAGTCCTTGTAAAATAACTGCTACTTTTAGGTCAACAACTGAATGACCTGGAAGATTAAAGTGGCCCCCACATTGGTTTTATAATATTGTGGTTTCTGATGTCACACTTACGCCCATTAATTCTTCATTGAAGGGACTTGCCTGTTTGTCCACTGTAGAGGGTAGAAGGGCATTGCTGACACATGATTACCTAAATCACATTGGAGGATGAACAGGAATATGAATATGAGATGTTGCTGGTTCACTATGGTGGTGTTAGGATCTATATGACTGATTATGCGTGGCAGCGGTTGTGCCAGGCTGCTGTTTATGGGGGATGCATAGGGGATGGAGTAAAGTGATGCAAGCTGGAGCACTGCTTTCTGCGTTCCCACAGGGGATACATTTCGGTGACAGACCAGCTCCATGCTGGAATGTGTTCCCCTAGGGATCACCGCTGCAGCAGAATGATTCTGCTGGGTGTGTGCGTGGGGGGTGTTGGTGTTTTTTTCCATTTTACAGGAAAGCGGGATTGTAACTCCACATTGCTACAAAATAGAGCACAAAGCCCCAGCTGTCCCCATGGTGCCATACAATGCTGCAGAGCTGAGTGGGTCTCCCCCTGGCCACTGTAGCATAGGGAGGAACCAGGCAGGCTCAGCTCTTCCTTTGTGTACGGGCCTCCCCTGGCCTAGCCTCCGATGGCAGCCACATGACAAAAGGGAATGCACTACAGCAGGTTGGGGCCAGGAGGTAGCCAGGGTGGCGGCAATGTCATGCATAAGAGGGGATTAGTCCCACTGCCATGCCACTGCCATCCTGCCCATTCGTCCCCATGCATAATCAATCTATGAGAGCCAAGTTGGCATCTTAGTTTCTTGCAGGCCTTGATACCAGAATCCATGTTAATTAGTTTATCATTGTGGGTGAGAAGATGTTTTAGGTTAGTAGGCAAGCAAGAAAAGATGATCTCCGCAGCACCTGTGTGAGAGAGGTGTAATTTTGCTGGTGGCTTAATTTCCTTTCATATTCATACTGTAATTGTTGTGGATATTTGTACTGTGATTTTATTGTCATTGGTGGAAGGAACGGAATAAAGTCTATTTTTGCATGAATGAAACCAAAACATGTGTCATTCCTCCCCCCACCCGTGGTTATATCAATCTTGCCAGTATGTTAATTCATCTCTGCAATTTTTGAATGAAGCCATTCCTGCATTTTTGGAACATAGGAGCTCGTCCCTAATTTAGCCCAAACTATTCTAGCCACTGCTAATAGATATTAGAGACCTTATCAGAGAGTTTTGAATTCTTATATTTTTCACAGTTCTCTTGTATTGAAATAGGTCCTTGAGAATATTGTACACTGTAGGCAATAACATGTCATTGGAAATTATATTTTCACAAAGCAGGTTTTACATGCTTGTGCCTTCCTACTTCTTTTCCTTTTCTTTGATTCTCCTTGTGGAAAGAGTAGTAGAATAGATGGGAGGAGAGCTAAACAGTCAACCCAGTTTAACTTTCTTTCCCTGGAAGGTAGAACACAGGGCTAAGGGCTGATGGACTGCTGCTAGAATGAGTTCAGTGCTTCTGACCCCCTAGCATGTTCTGACTCATAGCATTGGGTATATTGATTAAAGCAGGGATTGGCAGCCTTTTCCTTCCTACCTTAATGGACTTAGCTATAACCTAGGGAACTGGACACTTTGGTTGCTCCCGACCCCCAAGCCTGAGTAAGTTCTCTTGTGATTTCTGTGCCTGGGAGGGGGTGGAACATGCATGCCTGCTCCTACTTTAACTGCCTTTCGTCCCCCCCCTCCCCAAATCCTTCCTGAGCCTATTTGTTAACACGAGTAGTGATGTCACTTCTGGGGGGGCATGGAATGGAGGCGTGGTCAGTTGGTATCACTTCCGGGGCTCCTCAAATTCTGAAAAAATATTTCAGGGGCTCCTCTATAGTAAAAAATTTGAAAAAGGCTGGATTAAAGTATTCTACTCCATCATCATCCTGAATTAAAGGAGCAGAATTCAAAACCCTGAGTTCAGGTCTCCACTCAGTGGTGAATCTTTTGATGTGTGCCCTGTCAGCCTAGTTTACTTCAATGAGTATGGTGGGGATAGAGCCTCTTGTGGCGCAGAGTGATAAGGCAGCTGTCTGAAAGCTTTGCCCATGAGGCTGGGAGTTCAATCCCAGTAGCCGGCTCAAGGTTGACTCAGCCTTCCATCCTTCCGAGGTCGGTAAAATGAGTACCCAGCTTGCTGGGGGGTAAACGGTAATGACTGGGGAAGGCACTGGCAAACCACCCCGTATTGAGTCTGCCATGAAAACGCTAGAGGGCGTCACCCCAAGGGTCAGACATGACTCGGTGCTTGCACAGGGGATACCTTTATCTTTACCTATGGTGGGGATTAGTAGGGAGAGAGAGAATCACCATCCTTGGAGGAATGTGTTATGTAAATGTAATATTAATAATAATTACCATGTGATTTTGATTGCAATTCTCTCTTTTTTTTTTACATGCATGTATGTACATGGTAGTGGTGGTGGGGAGGGGGAGAAAGGAAACAAAATGTTTGATAAAACAGAAGCATCAGAAGCAAAAGTTTATAAGAGATTTGTCTGTTGAATTGGGACTATGCCAGATAATCAGAAGAGGGATCACACCAGAAATTCATTGTGCCCCAGACTGTTCCATACCTGATTTTCTAAAGACTGGGGTGTATTATGCATGGCAGGATACCTCACAGAAAGTCTTCCCCAAAAGACGGCATTCCCCCTCTCATAGTCCTTTCAGTGCAGTATTTAAAACTAGCTTTAAAACAACTTTTTAAAAACATATATTCATGAAAATGCCTGTTTTTGCATGCATAAATGCTAGCGTGTTTTTGATCTTCTCCCCTGTGCCGCCGTACATGAATGGAGGTGCTTGAGGCACCCCTTGTTCAGCATAGAACCTCCCACCTCTGCTATGACATTACACCAGCAGAAATTAATTTATTCATTCACCTCAGAGGCATTTGCATGCATTTTAATCCACACTCTACGAGGAACAGCATACTTCTGAGGGAGAAAGGTTGCAGTGTTTTCAAAAGTCTGTGTGCCCCACAGAAATGTCTTGTTTAGGACTCTGTGTCCATGAACTACAATTCCCATAAGGCCCTGCCAATAGAATCATAGAATCATAGAATTGGAAGGGGCCATATAGGCCATCTAGTCCAACCCCCTGCTCAACGCAGGATCAGCCCTAAGCATCCTAAAGCATCCAAGAAAAGTGTGTATCCAGCCTTTGCTTGAAGACTGCCAGTGAGGGGAGCTCACCACCTCCTTAGGCAGCCTATTCCACTGCTGAACTACTCTGACTGTGAAATTTTTTTTCCTGATATCTAGCCTATATCGTTGTACTTGTAGTTTAAACCCATTTCTGCATGTCCTTTCCTCTGCAGCCAATGGGAACAGCATCCTGCCCTCCTCCAAATGACAACCTTTCAAATACTTAAAGAGGGCTATCATGTCCCCTCTCAACCTCCTTTTCTCCAGGCTGAACATTCCCAAGTCCCTCAACCTATCTTCATTTCCTTGGCCCCAGATCATCCTCGTCACTGTCCTCTGTACCCTTTCAATTTTATCTACGTCCTTCTTGAAGTGAGGCCTCCAGAACTGCACACAGTACTCCAGGTGTGGTCTGACCAGTGCCGTATACAATGGGACTATGACATCTTGTGATTTTGATGTGATGCCCCTGTTGATACAGCCCAAAATGGCATTTGCCTTTTTTACCGCTGCATCACACTGCCTGCTCATGTTTAGTTTACAATCCACAAGTACCCCAAGGTCTCGTTCACACAGTGTTACCTAGAAGTGTATCCCCCATCCAGTAGGCATGCTTTTCATTTTTCTGACCCAGATGCAGAACTTTACACTTATCTTTATTAAATTGTATCTTGTTCTCATTTTCCCATTTTCCCATTGTGTTCAGATCTCGTTGAACTCTGTCTCTATCTTCTGGAGTATTTGCCAGTCCTCCCAATTTGGTGTCGTCTGCAAACTTGATGAGTAGTCCTTCCACCCCCTCATCTAGATCATTAATAAATATGTTAAAAAGTACCGGACCGAGCCCCGAGCCCTGAGGTACCCCGCTACTCACCTCCCTCCAGTCTGATGAAACACCATTGACAACAACTCTTTGAGTGCCGTTCTCTAACTAATTTCCTATCCACCTAACTATCTGAAAATCCAGATTGCAGTCCTTCAATTTATCCATCAGAACATCATGAGGAACCTTATCAAAAGCTTTACTAAAATCCAAGTAAACGACATCAACCGAATTTCCACGATCCAGCAAACCTGTCACTTGGTCAAAAAAGGAAAACAGATTGGTCTGACAAATAGCATGTGCCAGAGTGGTGATCATGTGACATGTTCTCTTCTCTCCCCCCTGCCCCCTCAATATCATTTTTTGCTTATCACTAGAAGATATATGTATGGTGAGTTGGGAGCAAAATTCAATACTTTACACTTCCCAGATGTGGAGTAAAAATATTTACTGCCCTGCTGGAAGCTTATTAGTGCTTGCAAGAAGCTGTTTACAAGTCTGATTGATACTGCTTGGCAGGAAGGAAGACAATGGAACATTGACCTGTTTCTGTCCTTAACTTGACTAGACTTGAGAGTTGATTTATAGGCCACTGACCCCCGCTCGCTGTCTGAGTAGTCATGACACTATCAAGTTACTTAGCTAATGCTCTAATCCTTATGCTTGCCAAGTCTTTATGCAGTGAGGCTTCTGTCAGAGTTGTCGTATGCTGGTGTGCAAGAGATATTTTGAAATGTTACGGCCTTTGCATGGAGATCCTTCCGCAGTAACAGCTTTGGTTGCTGTGCTGTGGCAGCTGGATTCAGATCAGCTGTGGTCAAGTCTGCATATCTATGTCTAGCTGTACCCATTATATCGATGCTGTTCCCCAGTATGAAACTCCTGGCCCACACACATCGATTTTGTATTTGTTTGGTTGAGCACTCTTGGTGTGTCCTAAAAGGCGACAAAGGCTCTTGTACTCTGGCTGTTAGCCTGAAGCCAGCCATTGTGTGTATCAATGAAAAGAAGCTCAACCAGCACTGGAGAAGAAGAGAGATACCAGCTTTATTCCTGGGAACAATGCTAATAATGACCAAAATACTTTTGGACTACTATTACCTTACTCTATCAAGAAATTAACCAGAGACTACTTTATGGTTTCTCTGTGAAAGACGACATGCCACGTGTGAGTGGTTTCATAATGTTTCTGATGGAAATTTGTACCTAAGGCAGTTAATAACTGTGCTGTTTCAATGCAGATGGGACCTGGTAGATATGGGGGTGGGGATTTTCAAAGATGGCTACCACTAGGCAAGACTAGCCACTTCCTCTCTAATATGTGAAGCATCCCAAGCGATGTTGATGCTAGATCTATAATGACCTCATGCTCTCCACTTTAGTTGGAGTTCAGCAGACCTTTGATGAGTTGGTCAGGAGTCTAGACCCAACATTATAGAGCAAATCAATGCATCCACAAAAAACACTTTCTTCCAATTCAGTGTATTCTGGAGGATGGCCTTCAACCTTGATTCAACTGATCTTTCTGCCTGAATGGATGCCATAGTAACATCAAGAGTAGAGAACTGTAAGATAGCCTTATAATCTTCCCTCAAAATCGACTCAGAAACTTTAGTTGGTGTAGAATGCCACATCTTGGTTAAGAACAGTGGCCTCTGATCTGGAGAACCGGGCTTGATTCCCCACCCCTCCACATGTAGTCAGCTTGGGCCAGTCACAGTTCTCTCAGATCTTTCTCACAGGCTGTCCGTTGTGGGGAGAAGAAGGGAAAGTGATTGTAAACTGTTCTGAGACTCCTTTGGGTAGTAAATAGTGGGGAACAAAGAAACAGCTCTTCATTATCATAAATATATTTATTTAATGACTACTCCATCCCTCTCCCCAATGGAGTAGCTTGGTTGTTATCAGAACTTGAAAACCTCACCCTATGGAATGGCCTGCCTGAGGAGGTCAGGAAAGCTTCCATAATTTTGGCTTTCCATAAACAGTGTAAAACAGAACTGTTCAGGATGATATTTGTGTACAGGAACAGGCCTGTATTATTACAATGATTCCGAAAGATGTTTCAACAGAGAGAAAGGGACGTGGACTATACACCTAATATATATTATCAGTTGCTGTATATGATTTTAACTTTCCCACTATATTATATTTCTACTTAAGCATTGTTTAATGCTTAATTTAATATTTGGTACTTATACCTTGTTTGAGATTTTTGCGATTTAGTTCTATCACGTATATTAGAGAGCTCCTCATATTATTGATTCTACTGACTTACGTTATGTAATCCATCTTGAGTGTCAGTGAAAAAGGTGAGCCATAAATAACATAAACACATAAAATATGCAACACAGCTGGTCAGATCTAGTACTTGAATTGTGAGGGTTCAAATTCCTGTTCCATTGTGAACTCTCTAGGTGCTTTCCACCTTGAAACTGGGAATGTTAACTTACATGGATGAATTACAGCAAATCACTTTAAGTGGAAATGTTACCACAATAAGAATATGCCCAATAATAAGGATGGGCATTGTGCTGCTTTTCAGCTCTTCACGCTTTCATTATGGTGGCATGCATTTTGCTGGTTATGTACAGGAGTGGTTTAAGGATACAGGTGTGGTGGGAACAGCTGGACTGGGGGCAGAGGGATCTCCCACAATGGAAAGGGGTGTCACTCTGAATGTCTTTAAAGAGGGAAAAGGAGGGAGAGGCTACGGCTTTGATCCAAGGGGGGGGGGGGAGGCACTGCACTGGGTCCCTGGAAGCACAGGGGCCATTTCAGGTGCTACATGGATAAACCGGCCCTTCATGTCATTCTGTGTTTTAGGAAAGAAACACAAGGCTGAATTTCAGCTCCTAATTGATCAAATGAATAAGCGGAAGAAAAAAGCAAATAAAACCAGAACAGAAGAGGAAGAACCGAAAGAAGTGGCAGTTGAAAAACCACCTTTAGAGATTGGTATGTGTTGTTCATTATTCCTAATTACTGCAGAATGCTTATGCATATAATTTTATTGGTGAAATATAATTTCATGGGTAAAAAATGATGCTGCACCTCAGTTTCTGTTTCCTAAAGTGTTATGCTTGTGGAAGTCAGCTGATGCCAGGGGGTCTTAGAAGGATGTAAATCTGCTCAGAATTTTACTTCTAAGTCCATTTTCACCATGTATATCTAATATGGACAGGATCTGTAAGGTCTTTGAACCTAAAGTCATTAGATTAGTGTGTACATGAGTTTCCTTCAGTAGAATTATATACCATTAATGATGTTTCATGAAAATCCTCTCTCCTTCTAATCTGAGTATGTGCAATCACTTGCTCAAACCAGATCATGTTACTTGACCTTGAATGGGCCAAGCATTTCTGCTTTCAGGTTGCTTTACCTGACTAGGTCCTGAAATATTTAGTACTTGAAGGATTTAAGCCTGGATGCTGATTCCACACAAACTTTCCCAGCGATTCCTTCAGACATTGTGATATCTCGTGATCATTATGTGCTACGGAGGAGCAGTCAGACATTAATACACATTGAGTCTTTACTCGTTCTTATGATTATTCACAGTGCCTTTCTACCATCAAATTTTCAAAACATCAAGCATAGTTGCTTGTCTGAGTAGCCTCTCCTGCATCCCGGTATATAATAAATTATAGACCAAACAAAACTACCACAATTGGTTATTTTACCTCCAACAATTGTTTGGGCTCCTGTAGATTTAATGACTTAAATTCCAGTTTATAGACAGCAAAAAAACTTAGTACTTCTCCTTTCTTACAAAATAGTCTAATCAATTCTCGCTTCTGGTCTTTGTGCTGGCTTTCTTCTTGGCTAGCATGTTTCTTTGCCAATTCCTTATCATAATCAACAACATGTGCCTCATAATCCTACACTGCCCATGCCATAGTTGAATCATAGCATAGAAATCTGGACTTTGCAGGGATGTTTCTAATAAGTTGACTGACTTGCACATAATTTCCCTGCACCTGGACTGAGAAGCAAATGCTTGCTTTGGAAGGGAAAGAGTCAATTCAATAACTGAAGAAAGAGCGACATGATTCAGGCAATCCAGGAAGCATTGCACAGATTTCATTTCTCTCATGGTTGAAAATGAGCACAGCCTACTGCTGTTGGGTGAACTTAAGCTTGACTCAAGTAAGTGACTTATTTTGCCAGAAAGCTTGCCTATATGAACCCAATTCCAAAATGTGGGCACCCCATGGAAGTCCCAATGAGAACGTGGACTTTTAAAAAATTCTTACTTGTCCTCCTTTGGCATCTTGAGTGCTGCTCTGACATTTCTCAGGCATGACAATTCCTGATATATGTACTTCTTATGATGCCTAATATGTGTATGTGGCCAAGATGGGAGAATAGGGTGGAGGTAATTCTCCTCATCTTATATTACAGTCTGACTTGTAGAAGAACTCTTAGACTGTGGAAGCTAGGGGTTATGAATGTGAACAGCCTATTTGACAGGCATGCGTGTTTTCTCTTTCTGTGTCCAGTGCTTTGTCCAGATATCATTGTCACATAAGGAAAGACTAGCCTAGTTCTAAGTATTGGTATATCTCATGGCTGTGGCTCTGTAATATGTTATCTGTTCTATATGCAGGTGGTGCCAGTTCTTATTCCCAGCATCTCTAATTAAAGAGGATAGCCAGTGGTACTAAGGTACTCTACCTGAAACCCGGGGGAGTCAGTATTAGTCAGAGTAGGCAATACTGACCGTGAGAGATCTGTAGGTCTGATGTAGGGTAGAGCAACTTCACAGATTTTTTAGATAGGATTTTGACTGCTCCTCTGGAGGACTTTGTACTTTGATGGTGCTAACCAGCTTCACTTAAATCGTCTCAATTTCATCTCTTCTCAAGTTAACAAGATTACTTTTTTTGACTTGTCAATGGCTCTTATTTCCTTTTCCAAAGCTTTCATGAATAAAAAATAAATGGAAATACCAAAATGCTTTTTGAATCTCATTGTTGATATCTTGCACAGCCCTTAATGCCAAAGTAAGCTTGAACAGTGTCCAAGAGTAAAAGGATATTCCCTTCAGCTCATCTTGCAATGGTTATCTCTCTTTGTCATATTAGACATTTTACTTGGTGAAAGAGTCCTTGGCTTCCTAATTATCCAACTAATTTTAATTTATAATACATAGGTTTTCTGGGTTTACTGAACTGTTTATCAGCATTTTAGGAATACAGCAGTACAACATGTGTTAGTCAGTGTTTTGGTTTGTTTACTGAAGAGAACACATAATATGTCAATACAAATCCTTAGAAACATAGTTAAGCCAATTTACTTTTGAGCTTTGCTGCTTCTGCCAGGAGAAAAGCAGAGTGCTGCAGAACATCCAGACTGGGCCTTCCTTACAGATGAGGCAGTCAAGAAGGAAGCTCTGGATTGTACAAGAAGCCCATCTCTTCATTTATGTCAAGTCAAAGGATCAATTGTTCCATCTTCCTCCCATTCCTCCGAATCTTCAAACAGGTTGGTTTTCATAAAGTCCCTCTTCTTCTTTTGTGTTTGGCCTCCTAGGATGTGGGAACAAAAGTTTTTGACCAATCTCTCAGTCTAATTTGTCTTTACAGGGTTGTTGTGGGGAAAAAACATAATCCAGACAAGGCAGAGATTCTATGGGTTAGTAGACACAATGACCAGGGACTTGAGGTCCTGTCTTGGATGGGTTTATATTTCCTTGAGCAGCCATATTTGCAGCTTGGGAATGTGGTTTGACCTTGTGGTTACCCTAGAGAACCAGGTGTCTCTAGTGGTTCAGAGTCTTTTTGCCCAGCTTTGATGAGTGTGTCAGCTTCCACAGTTTCGGATCTAACTGCAGTGATCCATGCTTTAGTTGCATCTAAACTGGACTATTGCTATGTGCTCTGTTTGGGGCTATTTTTGAAGAGTGGTTGGAAGTTGCAGCTAGTGCAGAAGGCTGAGGCTGGACTTCTGGTTGGGACCAGCTACCAGGAGCACATGACCCTAATAGTACAGCAATTACACTGGTTGCTGATCCACTTAAAACCTGACATGGCTTGTGACCGCAGTAACTGAAGGACTGTTAGAATTAACAACTAAAGGAGAGGCACTTCTGACTGTCCCACCAATCAGTGAAGCTCTTCTAGAGGGTTATGGAACTAGCTTCCTGGGGAAGTGCTCCTGGCCCCCCCACTGTCAGTCTTTAGGAGGCAGCTTAAGACAGTGCTATTTATTTGCTTTGACTGGTGTTCCCTATATTTTAATTTAGGACTGTATTTGACCATTTTTGGTTTTAGTTTATGGTAGCGATCCCCAACCTGTGGGCTGCGGACCACATGTGGTCCTCGACTAATTGGAGGTGGGCCCCGAAGGATGCCTTCTCCCCCCCCCCCGGCCCTTTACTTCATCCCCCCCGGCTCTTTACAACACACTTCATTGTTGTGACGTGTCTGTATCTTATTTTGAAGGGATGTTTAAACATTACCATAGCAATCAGAGAGCGTTAGGGCAGTGGTTGAGAATAGAGGAGTAAACTACCCCCCCCCCCACCGGGCCTCAGTAAAAGGCGTTGAGTGGTCCCCGGTGATAAAAAGGTTGGGGACCACTGGTTTATGGCAATCCTATTTGGAATTTTTTTTAATGAAATTTTGATTTCATATTTTTTGTTTTATATTGTACTGTTTATACAAACACAATTGTATTATAAACTGCCTTGTGTTCTGCAAGGGAGAAAGGAAGCTGATAAATGTTTTTCTTGTCACCTGTGGTTATTCTGAACCAAGTTCCCCAATGTGGCGTTTGCGTCATGTTTCAGTGAAGTGGGCAAGGCGCTGGCCCAGTGGGGCTTGCGGTTAGTAGGTGGGTTTCCACCCTTAAACAGCCAGGGGAATGGGCATGATTCAAAACCAGATGTAAAGCCATTGAATTAGTTTGGCAGGACTTTAGATTCATATGTGTGGTAGTGAATTTAAGGTGTTGAAAAATCATCTTTACTCTGAATGCAGGATTGTTTGGAAACAGGTTCACAGAATCTGGCACAGAATCCTGCTCCTCTCCCAAGATGGCTCACTGCTTTAAAATTGCTCATACAAGTTGCTTGACAAAGGGGCCCATTCCTCTGAAACAGAAATACTAGAGCACTACTTTGCACCCAGCTTCTCCAGTTAAAAGAATCAAGTGGTAGGTGATTTAAAAGAACTTTGCTTGGGACCCTGGAGAGCCACCACTAGTCGGAGTAGACAGTACCATGACCTAGATCAGGGGTAGTCAAACTGCGGCCCTCCAGATGTCCATGGACTACAATTCCCAGGAGCCCCCTGCCAGCGAATGCATTCGCTGGCAGGGGGCTCCTGGGAATTGTAGTCCATGGACATCTGGAGGGCCGCAGTTTGACTACCCCTGACCTAGATAGATCTCAGTATGGCAGCTTTGTGTGTGTACATGTTTGGAACAAGAATCCTGATAACATGACATGGTGCTAAAATATGGATTTGTTAGTTGAAAATCTTTGGTGTTTAATGTTTGCGTGCTTCTCATGTTTTCACATTGCTCAACTCTTTGCTGGCAACTTCAGCAAGAACCCTCATGTGCATCTGATTAGTTCATTCATGCTTTGAAGGTGACCTTGATTTGACTCTTCTTATTTTTATTCTGAATACAAAAACAATTAAGCAGATAGGTACATGGGAATGTAAAGTATGTACAATAATTTGAAGGGGAGCTTGGCAGTGCTTCTTTCGTTCTGAGAAAACAGCTTTTGAAAATGTAACTTTGCAGCATGCTTTAGGGAACAGATGTTTCCCATTGTTTCAGTATCTCTGGTTTCCAGAAAGTTACTCCCAGCATTGCCAGCATAATATACCACTGTCACTACAATTTTTGATGTTTGCTGTGAGTGTGAAGAAAATCCTACTTCTATGAATGTACCTGAAAAATCACGCACACAGGCTATTCAGGGGCAAAATGGAATCCTTGCAGTGATGTCTCATTTTGTTGATCATATTATTTATGTATGCAGCTGGAGGGATGGAGCCAGTACATTGCAGCAAATAACTTTGTGCAAGGATCACTGATCTTCCATCCTGTGTCCTCCTCCTAATAGTACCTTTTGACTCTGAGAAACTTGATGGAAGAAACAGAAATCATACAGTCATAGGATTATATCTTTGGAAGATGCCATATAGGCCATCTAGTCCAACCCCCCTGCTCAATGGAGCTTCAGCCTAAAGCAGTGCTTAGCTTCTGAGTTAGTGTGCACAGAATTGGTTGGTCATTGCCCTTAGCATTCCATTACATGGCATGATAGTTACCAAGTAAAACAATGGCCTGAATCCAGACAACAGGAGTGCCTCTCATGAAAAGATCTTTGTCGCCTTCTCATTCTTGCTGCAGCCCTGTGTTTCTTTAAAAAGGTTTCACGGATACCCCAGTGTTTGAAATCTACTCCAATGAGTTCGGAAAACATAACAACATTTTGCAAATGAATTCTTCCAAGTACCCAGTTATTTTACTCTATCTTCTCACTTACGCAATCCCATGCTCCTTCCAGATATTTCTATTGAACATTCTTCATCACAGCAGTTTTTCCCATTGGAACAAAACTTAACAATATTCAGCAAGACCTGACCTAAACAGTATACCTATTTATCTCTAATTTATTATCTAAATGGTAATTCCATTGTACTTTTGCAGGGTGGATGCTGGGAGGCATTGGCAGTTAAATCAGTGAATTAATTGAGAAGGATACAGTATTCCACTTTATCCAGACTACCAAGTATGTCCAGTTTTCGCTGTTTCGGGTGCTTTGTGCTTAACACACCTATTAATAAGGAAAAAAGATGGCATATGAATACAATAAGGAAAAGCTGTCATTTGTGGGTAGTAGTTGTAGTGCCAACGTGGCATGTGCGGTAAAATGTGACCACTTAATTAGCCTGCTGAAGTCATTTTTGCAGCAATGAAGTCACTTGGGCACCATGGCCACTTACCCACTGATGATCCAGCTAGTGGTATTAAATCTTGATGAGACAGCCGGCGGCATTATTTGTTGGCTTGTTTATGCCATTTGGAACGTGATATCCCTTCCAAAAAATTCAAGGTGGTGCACATGGGATTTTTTCCTGTTTTATCCTATCAACCATCCTATAAGATCAGCCCTAATTTAAGGGATGCTGATAGCTTTCTGGGATGAATACAGTAGACAGCTGCATGTACAAATTGTGCTAATGCAGCTACATAAATGGAGAGGGTTTCTTTTTTCTTTTTTTAGTAGTATGTCTCATTTAGTTTAATGTCTCATTAAACATCAAGGGAATTTCCCTGTGATTCCCAGTATTCTTTGCTCAGCTTTAAAGGGTTAGCTGTTCTTTGCATGGACTGACGTGTTTCTATCAGAGCTCTCAGAAGTGCACCAGTGCTGCTTTATGAGTTACACAGGCAATCTGCAAGGTCTAGGCCACAGTTCAAATAATGGATTAACCAAAAAAAAAAATCTTTCCCTATTTTGAAATGTGTGTATTTTCTGAACAAGCATACATAGTTGCTGTGTCATAAAGGCCACATGCCTCTTCCTTTGTCAAGTTCTACCTGTTTTGAGACAAGAGACTGATTCTAGTTGGTTGACCAAGCACATTCAAAGATACTAAGCAAGATGACTTCCAGTGCAGTCCTGTATGGATTTAACTCCAGTCTGAGTCTGCTGATTTTCAGCTCACAGAATTGCACTGTTTATGATCAGGGTTGAAATCCCATGCATGCTTATTTGGAAGTGAGACCTTGAGTCAGTCCCAGCCCTGTTAAAGTCCTGTTAGAGCTGTTCTCACACAGGTATCAGAGCTCTCTCAGCCCCACTTACCTCACAGGATGCCTTGTGGGGAGAGGAAGGGAAGGCGATTGTAAGCTGCTTTGAGACTCCCCTGGGTAGTGAAAAGCAGGGTATAAAAAACAGAAATATGACAATCAGAAAGTTTACGCACAAGTGATTTAGTAAATAACCAGAGTTTCTTGCAGTTATGGCATCTGAGTGTAGCCATTGTACTTGACAGATGGTCACGGTTCAATATTAAGCCAGCGTATTAGACTTCAATAACCTTGAAGGGTTTAGATTTCCTTTTAAACCAAGTAATTTTTTTATTTAAAAAAAGCTAAACTCACTTTATGATACTAGACTCCCTGTCTGAGAACACATCCACCAATATAAGCCCCTCCAAGCCCTGACCAACCTCAGAAAGGTTTTGGATCGACAGTTAGACGTATTGTGGTCCAAAAAGGGAAGCAACAAGTACTGCCTGGAATTGATATGTGGCTAAACATAATGGGAGAATTTGCAACAATTCACCATCCTCCTGAAGAATTTTCAGAACGTTGCAGCTGCTTTTTTAGGATACATATATGAAATGAAATAACAGTTGACCTATCTAGATTGATTTAGAGAGATATTTGTTAATCCTGTTTTTTAATTAGTTAATATTTTGTGGGTGGAAAATATGTATCATTACTAATTTGAATCTCTGCTTTTCTCTTCTTTTTCTGTAAAACTCAATAAACATAATTACAAAAGAAAGGTTTTGGAATTATTATTAGGAAGAGGCGAACCACTTGATTTAATTATTAAATTCATACGATTGTTCTAAAGTTGTTTGTCACTTGCTGACCTGTGAAGGATGGGATAATAATAATTTTTTAAAAATCCATTTCTATTATTATTATTATTAAAATCCAAATTAATTGTTTGTGAAGGTCCTCCCTTTTTTTGTAAAATAAATGTGGAATTTTAGATAGTTACTTGTTTGGGTAGACAGGCACATGGGGGCTCACTTAACTGAGGAAATACAGAATTGAGGCCATTGTGGAATATACTCCTTAGACCAGGGGTAGTCAAACTGCGGCCCTCCAGATATCCATGGACTACAATTCCCAGGAGCCCCTGCCAGCAAATGCTGGCAGGGGCTCATGGGAATTGTAGTCCATGGACATCTGGAGGGCCGCAGTTTGACTACCCCTGCCTTAGACATTTAAAATGGGTTTGGGAACGCTTGCAGCTGGTAGAATGATATTGTCCTGTGAGGTAAATCCAAATTCAGTGACACAGACCCAAGTGGGGGAGCTTTTTAGAAAATGCATTAGCTACTCCTTAGGCAGGATTTAGGCTTCATGAATGCAGTATTTATGGTCTGTCTGATTCTTGTGTTGGGAATAGATCCTCTTTCTTAAAAAGTTGTATGGCTACACCTAGGTCAAGCTTCTATCACTCACCAACACTGCTTCTTTCTTACCTGGATTAAGTTTTTCTTTGTTTGCCCACACTAGACCACAATAAGTGGCCTTATATAAAAGGTGATTGACCTCACTTAGTTTAGTGGTGTCTCCTTCATGTCCAGTTTACAACAAAACATGATATTTCCCAACTCTGCTACTTTAAATCCCTTTATTGGAAATACTTGGGACTAGGGGTGTATGTTCTACCTGAACCAAAATTATCCCTGAAAGATAGCTTATCAGTATTTTCAAGGTATATTTCAGTTTTTCCAAATGTATTGGAGTTTTCTTGGAGGGGAGGGAATTTCCCAGGCACACAGTTCCTGTGGCTGGCTTCGACTTTAACACAGTTTAAAGCAGGCTGCAAGAGAAGAGAAGCTAGCACCTGAATTGGGCTGTTTTTTTTTTTAACTGGACCCCCCAGAATATGGGATTTTTGAAATAGCCCATTTCTGAATGCTGTATTGGGATCCAGGATTTTTTAGAAATAGTTTTAAAAATGTTTTAATAGACCTGAACTCAAAAATGATGGTTTTCTTAGGACAGAGTAATACGAGATATAAAAACGTGCTCTTCTTCACAGTGGAAGCAAATGGAAGTAAAATGGGATTGCATAAGTAAAAAGGGAATGGACAAATAACTTGGCATTTGGAAGTATACTGAATTTATGAGTTGCTCTAGAGTGCTTATTGATTTGTAATCCAAAACTTCTTAATCTTCACTGAGATCCAGTTCTGAATAGGAGCTAAGAAGATACAGAGGAGCTAAGAAGATACAGAGAGTAGTATTTACACCTTGATGTTTGCAGCTAGCTAGGACAATTTTATCATAATTGTGCTGGAATTGCCATTCTGAACAGCCAAAACATGGGTGTTAATAAAATTTGTATATAGTGCAATCATTAGTGTTTTCAAATACTTTTGGGGATATACAATCTCACTGAATCTGCTTAATCTTTTTCAGTGACAGTTCTATAATTTATGTCTTCCTTAGTCATCAATCTTTAAGATTTCTTTATTTTGTCAGTGTTTCATAGAATATGACATCTATTTATTTATTATTTATTATATTTATATACCGCCCTCCCCGGAGGCTCAGGGGAGCCATAAAACTTGCCAAACATAAAACATTGCAAGCCATAAAACTGCCAAAGCTCTCCTCCTGTCAGGGACCTGATAAAATTGATTCCCTGATGTTACTTTCAGTAGAACCTAGGGATGCCAGTCTCCAAGTGAGACTTAGGGATTTCCAGAATTACAGCTCATCTCCAGACTATTTCCTGGAAAAAATAGATGCTTTGAAGGGTGCACTCTATAGCAGGGGTAGTCAACCTGTGGTCCTCCAGATGTCCATGTACTACAATTCCCATGAGCCCCTGCCAGTGTTTGCTGGCAGGAGCTCATGGGAATTGTAGTCCATGAACATCTGGAGGACCACAGGTTGACTACCCCTGCTCTATAGCATTGCATCCCACTGTGATCCCTATCCTTCCATGGCTCCATCCCTGAATCTCCAGGAGTATCCTAGTCTGGATGTGCCTCTCCCCCCCCCCCCCCCCGGTAGGTCCAAATATACAAAAGAGTTACTTACGAAATTTATGTATAGTACTTTGGTATTTCTTTTTAATTTTGAGTCCTGTGGATAATTTCAAATTGTTTGAACAGAGTCATCTCAGATTTATACTCATTCATAGAATCAGAGTCCAGTAGTACCTTTAAGACCAACAAAGATTTATTCAAGGCGTGAGCTTTCGAGTGCAAGCTGACCATCATGACACTGGGAATATAACTTTTGCTTATATATTCCCACTGTCATGATGATCAGTTCATAGTCTGAGGAAGAGTGCTTGCACTCGAAAGCTCACGTCTTGAATAAATCTTTGTTGGTCTTAAAGGTGCTACTGGACTCTGATTTTATTGTGCTACTTTAGACTGACATGGCTACTCATTTGAATCTAACTCATTCATAGAAAACATCAGTACTGTTACTCCTGCTGTATTAAACTAGTACTCAATTACAAACTTAATTAGCTTTTTCCCAGAATTGCTATATGTCTTGATAAACATCTGCCAAGGCATCAAGCTTTCTTAAATTTTACAGTATACATCCTGTTTACATCTTGTTTTACTGACAACTTTTTAGTAGCACCAAGAGAGATCTCTCTGTTCCTTACCTGGCAGTGGGTTGATGAGAGTTATGGAATTATGTCAGTCCTGGGGAGTTCAGTAATCATTTGTTGTTGTTGTCATCAGCCATACAGTCATGTCTGACTCATGGCGATCATATGGCACAGTTGTCGCCACGATCCTTAATCCCACAAGATCAGCTTTATCAGTGTTGTGGTGAGCTCAAGATCACCTTGCTGGCTGCATGAGGAAGAGCACGGAATCATACCCAATAAATATTTAATGAATTAAAAAAATATTAAAAATTCATTTTCTCCCACCATTCAGGAAACCCCTCCAAGGCCATCATGAAACCTTAGGGTTTCAGGAAAACCTGGTTGAGAAAGCCAGGAGTAGAATTTGAGATTATTGCCTGAGAAGCCTGTTTAAATTCTGGCCAACCATTAACTTATTGGGTGGGCCCATTTCCTTCATATTGAGAAATAAAATAAAAAAGGATTCTTTTACATAGCTGCCTCCAGAAAGTTGTTACAGTTTTTCAGGTTTAAATAAGAACACTATGTAAGGGATTAGAGGATATAAGAGAATCATAAGTAGCTGTTTCAAATAGCTAGAAGTTGATTATTTAAACCAGTCATTAAGAATTGACTCAGAGCCAATAAATGGTATCCTTAAAGTCACCATAATTGGTCCTTCTACCAAAAAGAATGGTTCTTTCCTTCAGGATACAGATTTTTAATCCTTACCTCCTATTTTAAAAGAAATTATATATTTTACCACTGCATCCAGAATATTTTTGCAACCTATGCTGTGGTTGAGACCAGCAGTGAAGAACCAAGTAAAAACCCCAAAACTTGACATATGAATCCAGGTACTCATCAGTTTCAGCTCTCCTAAATGTGTCAGCAAATCCATTATTCCATGAAAAGTTACTGCAAAGGTCAGAAACAAAGCTATGAGGGGGTGGATGAAAGTGACAGGTATCAGAAAGTTGTTATTGTCACGGATGAGAAGAGGGCAACATTTATACGGATTGAGTAGTGTTTGTGGTGGCACAAAGGCTGGGGAAAAATCCTTATCCTGCTGGATAGTCAGTCAAAAGTGAGAATATGACAACTCTTTGATATGCTAGTGCCTCACTATGGAAGTAGAAGAGCTTTTTTGTGTGTGCCCTGTTTTTTTATTACCCGAAGGAGTGTCCAAGTGGCTTATAAGCGCCTACCTGCAAAAGTTCTGGGATCATAATAATATATTTAATTTATAGCTCATCATTCCCAGGCAAGATGGCTCGTGGTGGGTAGCACAGTAAAACCCGTCACAATAAAACTTCCAATAAAGCAAAATAAGATTTTCCCTTCCCTGCGGTGAAAACTAACCCCCTCCCCCCCTGGTCAGCGGCTTCCCAATACCCTGTGCCTTAGAGGAGAGATGGTAGGGGGAGTAGGCTGATGTTCGAATCTAGCCAAATCGGGGGAAGGGGTAGATCTAACTGCCCTGGCCTCAACTGAAGACCGGCGGTGTTAGCTTCTAGGAAGAGTTCTGGCTTGATTTTATCTGGAACCCACTCTCTGTAAAACTCTTCTTTAATACAATATTCTAAATGAATTAACTTTCTTCATGTTAGCTTTCTTCATGGTCCAATTTTCAGAAGCACACATAGTAATGGAGAATACAGAGGCATACTTTGTTCAGTGAAACATCCTTACACTTAAGAATCTTTTTTAGCTCCCTTGTGGCCGCCTTTCCCAGCTTCAATCTTCTTCTAAGTTCTTGGGTACAGTCTCCTGTTTGGTTGATGATGGAGCCAAGGAATAGAAAATCTTCAACAATTTCAGTTTCCTTATCATCAGCTTTAAAATTGTGAAATTCCCTAGTAGTTATTACGTTTGCCTTCATGATGTTTAGCTATAATATTGCTTTGACACTTACTGCTTTAACCTTCAACAGTAGCTGTTTCATGTTGGACTAGATGACCCACGAGGTCCCTGCCAACTCTATTATTATTATTTTATTTCTTCACTATTTTCTGCTACTAATGTTGTGTCATAATGTTCTTTCTACCAATTTTCATTCCACCTTCATTTAAATGTGCAATAAGTGCTTCATCTTCTGTGCGATACTCTTTACTCGTATAGATATTCAGATCTCTCAGTGGGGAGGAGCTAAGTTCCAAACAGGTTAGCAGTTTTTTTCTGCTTCATTCCTTTTATTAGTCTGCGCCCTGGTTTTGTAATCTCTGTTTCTTCTAGAGGTTTGCCAATAGAATAAAGCTGTGATAGTTAAAATAAAACAATTTCATTGACTCCCACTTACATACTCATGTTATGAAATCAGCATGGCACAAAACAGGGAGGGGGGCCAGATTCAGGATGTGATGGTAGTCTTCTGAAGAATTTAAGTAATCTGTGTCCACACTAGAAGCTTTGCACTGGGCTGCAGATTGGAGTTTGAGTCGGGCAGGTTGCCCCGCCTCTTTCTGCTCCTCTACAGGGAAGCATTTGGCCTAGTGTACCTCATCCACCCCGGATTTGTGCTCCCCCTCATGGGAGCTGGGGCAGCGAAGTTCCCAGTGCAGAAATGGCCACATGTCTGTTTTTTTAGTTTTCACTTATTAACTTCACTTTCTTATTTTAAACATATGGAAGCCACCTTTCTCAGTCTCTCAAGATATTTTACTCTAACAACTCAAGTTATCCGTTCCTCAGAATATTCACAGTTAAACCATAACTTTGGGGGTAGGGGGCAAGTAGTAAATTTTTGATGTGGGAACATCTACAGGCGCAACCCTTGGGATGGAAATGGCCATGGACGTGATATCTCTGGTCCCGCCCCAGGGAGCATATCAGTACAAGTTTGAAAAGCTCCTTTGTATGCAAAGAATCTACTTTAAGTTACTATAGTTCTCACGGTAATAAACTCAGACGAGCTGTCTAGCTTTCTTGTGAACATTTCAGGTTGTTCAGAATGGTCATGCATCTGATATGATTCTCCTTCACTATAATACCCAAGGGAAGGCCGGGATATCATGCCCTAGGGACCAGGTAGCAAAAACAGTGAGGGCCATGCATATTGCAAGCTGAAATGCAAATTAACAAGTTTGAATTCCTAGAGATGGAGATTCAGCTATATCCTTCCTTTTTCTTCCCCCTTCCCTTGTCCATTCATTGAATAACACAGCCAGTAGTTGGCAAAAGTGTGCATATGAGCAATGCCCACAATGCTCTGCTGTTATCTTCCCAATGGAGCTATCCAAGTACGTCACTTTTAATGGAACTGACATTTTACCTTCGTGGTTTAATATTTGTTTCCCAGAAACATCTGAAGACCTTAAGTAACCTCTTTGCCTTGCACTGAGGTTGGAATAAAAAAGAAGCAATTATCTCCGGGTCTCTGTTTTATATATGCTCCTTCATAATGGGAGTTGGAGGACACAGCGAATTAAGGAATTCTTTCAAGAATGAAATGATTTCCTACCTTTTATCTGTTCTGGATTAGCTTTTGAATTACTGGACAGTAGCAATTTAAAATTATGTCATGGGACAAAGGGGAAAAAACTAAATACGTTGTTACTTTGTTTGCTCACAAACCCAAGTTCTAACTGCTGCAATATGTTATGCTATGTTCAGTATATGTGATTAAACTAAACATCATTATTATTGTTTGCACACAGGGAGGATCATTAGAAGTGAAATGCTAATCGTAACCTCAGGTTCACACATTAGTACAGACAACAAGGGGGGGGGGGATAAAGAAGAATTATTTTTCTTATAAAATAAATGTGTCAGAAGCATTTTTTAAAAAGTGGATCTAATCATCTCATATGCATTTGATCACTGCCTGCAAATTAAAGTTAATCAAACTGTTTATTCATTATATTTATTTCTCAATATGACCATCAGTGGATACGTAAATCCAGAAATTGGGGCCATGGTCAGACATTTCTATAGTCCTGAGAAAGGCATCAGATTTGCAGAAAAATCTGAAATCTCAACAAACATTTAAATTGGGAATTAAAACAGTACTAGCCCTGGCTAGCAAAGTTATGCTCAAAATTTTACAAGCTAGGCTCCAGCAATATGTGGACTGAGAATTTCCAGAAGTACAGGCAGGATTTCGAAGAGGCAGAGGAACTAGAGATCAAATTGCCAACATACGCTGGATCATGGAGAAAGCTAGGGAGTTCCAAAAGAACATCTACTTCTGCTTCATTGACTATGCTAAAGCCTTTGATTGTGTGGAGCACAACAAATTGTGGCAAGTTCTTAAAGAGATGGGAATACCAGAGCATCTTATTTGTCTCTTGAGAAACTTATATGGAGGTCAAGAAGCAACAGTGAGAACTGAACATGGAATCACTGATTGGTTCAAAATTGAGAAAGGAGTTGAGAAAGGAATTGAGAACATTCATACGTATTATCCCTCAGCTTGAACATTTTGTACCTCATGATCTATTTACCTAGACTGGACCATTTTGGAGTACTGTTTTGTGAGGGAGGGCAGTCCAAAGGAATACTGCTTAATTAAAAACATAAGAAGAGCCCTGCTGTATCAGACCAGTGGTCCAGCAGCCTGTCTCACCCAATGGTCATCTAATTCCACTGGAGCACCAACAACAGAGCAGAGAAGCCGAGGACTGATGTTATCTCCTGTCACTGATATTCAGAGGTTTACTGTCTGTGCATGTGGAGGTTCTCTTCAATTAATCACTATTAGACCTATATTCCATGAATCTGTCTAATCCCCTTTGAAAGCTACGTAATCCACAACTTTCCTCTTGATATCTTTCTCATGAGAGCCAGTTTGGTGTAGTGGTTAGGAATGGGGACTTCTAATCTGGCATGCCGGGTTCGATTCTACACTCCCCAACATGCCGCCAGCTGGGTGACCTTGGGCTCGCCACGGCACTGATAAAACTGTTCTGACCAAGCAGTGATATCAGGGCTCTCTCAGCCTCACCCAACTCACAGGGTGTCTGTTGTGGGGAGAGGAAAGGGAAGGTGACTGTAAGCCGCCTGGACCGTTTATGCACTTGGAACTTCACTGCCCCAGCTCCTGTGCAGGAGCACAGATCGGGAGCGGATAAGGTGCACCAGGCCAAATGCTCCCCCATGTGGGTGCAGGCAGAGGTGGGGCAACCTGCCACAACTAAAACTCCAGCCTGCAGCACAGCATGAAACCTCCAGTGCATAAACGGTTTTTGAGCCTCCTTCAGGTAGAGAAAAGGGGCATATAAGAACCAACTATTCTTATTCCTCTGTGTTGTGACCCCTGATCTGTGCCTGTGTAGCTGCCCTGTACATGGAACTAATAGCAATTCTGCCATGTGTGAGGTCCTGGCCTTTTATTTTCTATCTAGTAAACTGAAGTATTCCTCCAGGACCAAAGGAGTACATTTCTCAGTGTCACTGGTGGCAACGCACACCTGACTCTTCCTCAGCACCATCTGTCATCCTATTCATGACTTTCAGACCAGGCAGGCAAGTCACCATGTGGTCAAAATACCTGTAACAGATCTTTATATTCTTAATAATCAAATCACCCGCTACCACCTCCCCCTCCATGCAACCTCTTCCTAAGGGGTCACATCCATTCTCTTCAGCCTAGTGCCCTCAAATTTTGAGACTCTCCTCAACAGCAGAAGAGCTGTCAGCAGAGGAATGGAACTGTTGTAGTTGGTTCCTGAAGCTCTAATCCACACGCACCTCTCTGTTTTCCAGCTTCTCCAAGTTAACAACCCTAGGGAATAAACCTGCTTCTTAAGAGCCAAGAGGTCCATGTATCAAGCACACGGCCACAATTTCTACCCAGTGGGCAGATAAGCCTCAAAACATTGGCTAGCCCCCACTCCCCTGTTGACTTTCTATTTTCATAAGTCTCTCAAGTATCTAAAGGTGCTAGAGTGAAATAGGATGCTTACCTGAATCTGTGTGGCTTTCTATAGCAAGAAGGGTACAGCAGTGCAATACCCTTCTTGCTGCTGTGGAGCTTGTATATCCTTTTTCAGGCAATTTGGATGAGAGGGGATTGGATCCTGTTCTCCCTCTTCATCCCTTGCTGAACTCCCAAGCTCAGCCTACTTTTACAAACCAAGTTCAACTGCACTAGAAGCAAGCCCCCAAGGATCCTGAATGCCTGTAATGAAGTCTTCTTTATAGCTGCGAGCACTGTCTTCAACCCCCCCCCCCCCCTCCAGAAGTCAGACAGTAGCAGGTAGCTGATTTACCTCATGGAAGCAAAAGCCCCTCCCAGTAAGACCATGTATTTCTAGTGCACTCACCAAACATTAGAAGTAGATTTTCACAGTGACATACCCCAAACAGCTGAGAAACCGGTACCGCTTATCCCTCTTCGGCTCTTGCACAAATTCCAAACTCAGCTTCCGTGTTAGAAGCCCTGTCTGAAAGCACTGGAAGGAAGCCCCAAGAAACAGGCCCCCAGGGATCCTCAGAGCCTCTTACAGATTCAGACCTCCTTTGGAGTTCTGAAAGCGTTTGATGGTAATAATCCATGTAGCTAATTTAATTGCTCTTTTCTTTGCTGTCTTTGCCTTGAAGGCAGGACTGAAGGGCAATGTTCCACTCTAAATCCTCAGTGTTAGGTAGATGGAGAGATGCTTGGATATGAGTCTTATTGGTTTGGGGAGACAGCATAAAGCGATTCTGAAGACTAATGACTTGAGAAGTCAGGACACTATCATCAGTCATAAGAAACAGTAATTGTTTCTCTGCATTAAATTCAGTAGGATCACAGTCAAGTTCTTGTGTAAGGAGATATGGCCTATCTGTATGCTTCATAATGAAAAAAATCATTTTTAGAGTTCTAGATTTGTCTGTCGGGGTAACTGCAGCAATTTTAGTATGAATGCATGTGCCTAGTGTTTTAAAAAATAACTTGCTGTGAGAATCAGACTACTAAAATATTTAGTGCATTGTGCAAAGTTATAATAGTGATACAGGAAACCATTAAGTACGTTTAAGAAATCTCTTAATAGAAAGCACTTTTCTGGGTGGGAGTGTAACATGAACCCCAAAAATCCAATCTTCGCCGAACCTGGAAGACTAGTAGAGGAGAATCATCTGAAGATTCCCTGCAAGATCTCTAACACACTAGTTTGCGTGGCAGCTAAAAGTTTGTCCATGGTTTGCAAATGGGTCCATGGTTTGCAAATGGGGCATGTCACAAAGAATGAACCAATCCCCATTATTTTTTCCAGTTTGTGCCCATCTTTAACCCGGAAATCATATGCCTCAGTATTTCAATTGATCAGGAAGGAAATATTCCTGTCCCATTGATTTCAGTGTGCTTAGACTGGAATATCTATGCATAGGATTGTACTACTAGGTATGAAATTGTGTAGGCTTACCAATCTGATTTGGTTAAACATATGTTTGGGTTTCTATCCAGAGTGAGGAGAGCTGTTCTGTATAAGCAGTGGCTATCCTTCTCTGGCTACACTTGTTTTTCTCTTTGTCCAATTTTCTCTTCTACTGCAGAGGGAGGGGGGCAATTGCAAAAAACTGTCTTCTTCCTGTGGTGGAAGGGCCTCCTGAAGCCTGTCTTCTGATCATCCCTTTGATACTCTTGTTCTAGTGAATAGTGCTTTTCTCTTCTGCTTCCTTTTGCCTGGAGCATGGCTGCTTCATTCTTATAGGAATTTCTGACACTTTTCGACAGTCTAAAGTAATTCTCATTTTGCCTTTCAGCTCAAGTTCAGACATCATAAGAGATTTGGAAATTGCTGGGATGCGTTCAGGTTCATCAGATAAGTAAGAGTGCTACAAAATTGTTTTCATCCCTTAACGGTTGTAATTGATTTCTTTTTATATCTTAGCTAGTAGGGAACTTGGCCAGTTAAATTGGAAAATATGCTCAGTGTTGTGTATTTTTTCCATCTGATGCCATGGACTCCCTGATATGAGTTTGAAAAGCTGGAGACTACTATAGGTACAAAAAACTGGCATTGAAGTCAGATCGATTGTAATTTTCATTCACTCTTAAAAGACAAAAGGAGGAACTTTTCTACCTTTCTCTTTCCAATTAAAGTTTAAATGACCACTTGCTCGAATCATGCTGAATCATGATTCAGCATTTCAAGCAAGGTCGATTTGGCCATTTAAACTTATTGGGAAATGACAATTCGGCCAACTCATGCCCAAATCAAGGCTGATTTGGGTACTTTTGGGATAGATTAAATTGAATTGCTCATCCCTATCCAGTCTTATAGATCTACCAGATGACTGAAAGAAGGGGGGGGGAAGAAATCTATTGAATTAACCATACGTTTTGATAACTGCAAGCTGTTTCTTGGGACACTATAAAAAGTAGGTATTTTAAGCTAAGCAGTTGAGAGAGCAGATCAGTTCCAACTACAAATCAACAGACATGTTAGTGAATATGACAGCTTGTTATGATCCTAGGCCTGAGAGTGAAAAATGTGCTGCTTGAATGAGTTTTGCCCTGTGTACTAGCAGTGTCTCTGTATTAATTCTGCCTAGGGTTGCCAACTCTGATCTGGGGGATTCCTGGAACTTTGGGGGCGGAGCCCCGAAAGGGCAAATTTTAGGGAGGGGCGGGAGCTGAGCAGGGATCCTATTCCATAAAGACTGCCCTCCAGTTGCCATTCCCTCCAGGGGAGCTAAACTCTCCTAAAAAGTTACTTTGAAAATCACTGTGAATCCATTGCTTGGCTGTAGGGGTTTTTTAAATGACAAAACAATAAACGGTGAGTCCAATCTTCTCACATAATTTGAAAAATAGAAATAAGGAGATTTCCATCTGTAAACCAGATAAACATACCGCTGCTTGTATTTGTAGTTCTTTTTGCTACAGAATTGACACCATTTGTATTGGATTGAGAGCCACTAATAACTGGGAGTTAATATGTTATAAATTATTGCCAGATCTGACTTTCAACCTTTTCTGTACTATTTGCTTTACCTAATTGCATCAGTATTGTTAGCAGTTTCCTGAAATTGTAGGCTCTCCTCTACTGAATTTAATGGAGGGGAATGAAGTTTCTCAGTTGGTTATACTTTCATTCATGGTTGGTTGTTAATGACTGTTTATTAATCTCCCACATAACTGAAGAGGTTTCTGCCACCCTTCTAAACATAATGAATGATTTCACTCCAGAAGAGTGTTCTTCCCCTCCCCAACTTTCAAAACTCTGTTATCCTATCCTATAATAATTTCTTATTAGAAGTCTTGCACTGCAGACAGAAATCTACATCCCAACAGAGATGCAGTTGTATTTGTGGACCATGTAAACCCGATTACCATACACAGACGTATGGGTTGAACTTGCAAGGCCTTTTTAAAGGAAATGCTGCTTTTTGTTTCCTGTTTGGACTAAAAGTTATCTCAACAACTTTCAGACGTGGGACTATTAGAAATTCCACCATAGAATTGGAAGGAGCCATCTAGTCCAACCTGCTGCTCTGTGCAAGATCAACCCAAAGCATCCATGATAAGTATCTGTCCAGCTGCTACTTAAAGATTGTCAGTGAGGGGAAGCTCACTAACTCCTTAGGCAGCTGAATCCACTGCTGAACTACACTGATTTGTTTTGTGTGATATCTAGCTAGCATTGTTCTACATGTAGTTCTATGTGTAGTCCTATCCTATGCTGCCTGCCTCCTCCAAGGGAAAATCTTTCAAATACTTTTCAGCGACAGCAACCATGCCCCTTCTCAACCTCCTCTTCTTCAGGTTGAACATTCCCAAAACTTTCAGCCTCTCATCATAGGGATGATTGTGGGAGAGAGTAATTAAAATGTGGGGATATAGTGATGGCCACAGGAATAAACAACTTCTTTAAAGAGGGATTAGATAGATTCATGTAGGATAGGTCTTGTGCTGCCCTACTGGGCTGTACCTACTCAGCCGAGTTGTTGTGCCGAAGCAGGGATGTGCAAGCCAGAATCCAGAGTCCAGTCTGAGGGGTCAGAAACTAGAGAGACAGTTTACACAGTAGATGGGGTGGGTACCAAGGTCAAGCCAAGCCAGGGTCAGCAGCTAGAGAAACAGTCCAAACCAAACCGTAGTCAGAAGCTGGGGAACATAGGAACCGAAAGCCAAGGATCTGGAGCCAGGAGCGTAGTCAGGAACCGAAACCAAGGGTCTGGAGCCAGGAGTGTAGTCAGGAGTCAGGCCGAAGTCAGGAACCAAGAGTAAATCAGGCAGAGCTTTGCCATAGGGAACTGGAACAAGGAGTTGTCTGGGAAGCCAGGCAAAATGAAGGAGGAGAAAAATGTGGGAAAGAGACAATTAAGGAAAAGACAACACAAGATTTTTATTAGTTTGCTACCACATACTAACGGAGCTGCCTTTTTGCAACATCTGAATGTGCAAAGAAAATATGGAGCTGGGTGGAACAAAAGGAAAAGCAAAACGATAGACTTCTGGAGATAGCAATCTTACTAGGGAGCCACATCCTGGCAATGTCTGTAGCTTGTCCTGACTGGCCTTGCCTTGCTTCCGTGCTGGCTTGGCTGATGACTTGAGTATCTGAGAAGCAAGAATTTCCTTCAGCCACCTCGTAAAAGAATCAATGGTCTCTTTTTGCTAGGTTTAAAAAATATATTGTACCTGTTTTGAATGGTATAGCAGATTGGTTGAAATCTGAATTTAGTTTAAGCGTGTTACTCTGAAAAAGAGAGTCACACATACACAGCATTATTCATTTTATTTACAATCCTTTGACCGGCAATAATACATACACGCACATCACACAATACAATGTGATATGATATTACTTACTCAATTTAGGAAAATGCTTTTTGTAGGCATTCCCTGCTGGTGTCTGAGTTACTTGTTCCATAGTCAATTCATTAGACAAATGGCCATTAAAATCTATTCTTGCACCACTGAAGTAGAGCCAGAACGCTCTGTTGTTCTATGTAAATGACCCTTATTAAATCTGAAGAATTAAAAATAACCTGAATTTGAAGGTAAACATCTGCTTATTCTCTGTGTCTTTATTTTTAGAAACAGTTGCTAGGAGAATGGGTGTTTGGAGTGGGGCAGTGGCAGAGAGAGCTTCTGTTGCTTTTTAATTTTTTTATAAACAGTTGTAATCAAATATTGGACAGATGGGATAGAAATTTCAGAATTAATAAGTTTGTCTGAAAGACAGCAGGTGCCCTTACAGCTTCATGATCAAGAAAGTGCCTAGCCAGTACTGAAATCTGGGCCTCAATTTATTGCTAAACAGTATCGCTTATCAAAATTTGAGGCAAATCTCAGTATGAAAGTACATGCAGTTTCCCAGTGAGAAATGTTCATTGGATATACTGACTCATGTTGTGTGCTTTTAAAATGGGCTACGGTCTTGAGTCACATATTTCTCCTCTCTGCTGCTTGCAGTTAGTGCCATATAGGAGCTTGTGTTCTGCATTGATTGATAGTGCTAGAATCCATCAACAATTCTGAAGCATTTTGCTTTCCTGTATTTCATCTTTGGATGCAAATAGTTCTTGGCCTTGGCCCTTTCCATACACTTTTGGCCCTCGTGCAAAAGAATGTTAACATTGCAATTAACTGTCCATTTTCTTTGGATGTTGCGTCATTATTTTGGGCAGGCTCACCTGACCAGATATGCCAGTCCTTATTTTAAGCGCTGGATTTCCCCACTCCCCTTAAAGCAAAGATCATCGCTCAGGTTACATGGGTTGGATCCCACCTCGGTTTCTGTGGGAGCAATTGGGGCAATGTTTTGCAGATTTCCTGTGCCCCCTGTGGGAGACTTCTGGTTTCCCCCAAAGCTGTTCTTGGGGCTCTCCATTCCCCAGAAACAGCATTTTCAGGGGGTGCTTTGGGCTGCTATGCGAGGGAAGGTGAAAATCATCTCCCAGCCCATCCCATTATTTATAGTTTTGTGTAATTTAAAATCAACCCCTAAATAGACTTGATAGAACCATAGAGTTGGAAGGGGCCACGCAGACCATCAACCCCCTGAGCATTCTACTCACTTTAAACTAAGAATGTCATTCCTTTAAGGCCCAATATTATAAGAGGATGATATATTCTTGTTCCAAATATTACGTTGTTTTTATTCCGGGTGAACTTAAAAAAACATTGGAGTCACCTAATCCAGGGGTAGTCAACCTGTGGTCCTCCAGATGTCCATGGACTGCAATTCCAAAAACATCTGGAGGACCACAGGTTGACTACCCCTGACCTAATCAATAGGACACTGCTGGAACAGACCCATCTTTAATGTGCGTGCTACAAAATTGATTGCTTCACAGCATTAATCCTTTCTTTACAATAATGCCATTTAAAAGACCATGTGACCAATATGACCAATGAAATGAAATAATGTGAGGTTGGAATGCAAACTCTTGCAGAGCATCTCTTGAAGACCAGAGCTTTTTGAAGTAATGCAGGTGTATGCTTCCAACAGGTGAAATCTGCAAACTATTCCACATGCCCAGAGAAACTGCTTAGGTGTACCAAAGAGTCTTTGGCTCTTGAAATATATTTCTGTGGCTGTCTGCATTTAAAAAAAATAATAACTTCTGATCAGTACCGCATGCTGCTAAATGAGGATGGCTTTCATTCCCATTCAGCCCCACTTTAATTTAATTTACAGTCAATTGCAATAAACAGCTAAAGTGGATTTTTGCCAAGAGGATAAAATTTGTAAACTTGTATATATGCGCCGGAACAGCTTGATAGCCTCTTTCATTTAGTTAAAGCATTTACAAATGCATGCCTATTTTGTATCTTACAGAAGTTTATTGCCTTTGGAAGTCTCGTCAGTCTTCATAAAAATTCTTACAAAGTGGTTCCTATCTTGTATACAAGTCAATTTCAGAATTAACTTGTAACATAAATTGTTTAGTGGGTTGCTATGTTTGATTTGCTTTTGAGTTTAGATTATGTATAAAACTCCTGGAAATTAAAATAAGGGTTGTCAACACAAATTGTTATTGCACAGCCCTACACTGTATTGTGGGATCTGTTGGGGCTGTCAGGAGAAGCCAATTTTTAGCAGGCATGGTTTTCCTCAAGTGCCTTTTTCTATTGCTATTTCTGTTACTCTAGCCCTTGTGCTTATTTGAGATTCAGACCTGATGTGACATTAATACCATGTTGTGCGAAGTAAATGTGACATCTTTCTCAGATGGAAATTATGGAATACATGAAGGATTTGCGGGACTCATGGGGGCATCTCATACACACACACACACACACGTACACGCACATACACTATTTCCTATTTCTCAAAAGTCCCTAGAATCTTTCCTATTTTCCCGTTTCCTTCTCTCCTTTCCATTCATCACCCTTTATCCAGTCCCCTGTCTTCATCACTCTCTTCTTCCCTCCTTTTGGAAACCTTTTGCTGGAAAAAGTCTGGCCCAACTTCATGGTCCCAGTCCAGCTACCAGATTGGAACAAGTTATGTGATGCTAGCCAAGATGGACTCAGTAGCATGGTGGAAAACCTGTAAAAACTTGGGGGGAGCACCTTATTTCCCCTGTATCCCCTTTCTTGTGCTATTTGTCTCCCCTTAACAGCCACATTACTCTTAATTTTCTCTGTTTCCTTCCCTACTCACCAACCATTTTTATCTGCCCCCCATCTTGAGCTATTCTTATTAATTTACTTCAGTATCCCTCCTTGCTTCCCAATGGGGATGCAGAGCAACCTACAGCATTCTTCTGTGGTCCAGTTTCGCAGTGCTGGATATCAGGCCAACTAGAGTTGCCCAGTGTCACAAAGACTTGTGGAGAGAGTTCCTCATTTCCCCTTGTATTTGGGGCCTGGGGTGGAGGCTGCATGCCTGGCCAAAGGTGTAGTGCCAGCCCACAGGGCTCTGGTTGCTGTGGTGAAGGTCACATGCCTGGCCAAAGCTGTGGCACCGCCCCACAGACCAGGACAGAGGCCATACTCGTGACAGAAGCTGTGGCACTGCCCCATAGGCCTCTGGAGGCCGGGGCGGGGGCTGCACACCTGGCCAAAGCAGCTGCGCTACAGGCCTCTGGGGGCCATGACAGAGGCCACATGCCTGGCCAAAGCTGCAGTATTGCCCTGTAGGCCAGGGCGGAGGCCACGTTCCTGGCAGAAGCCACAGCGCTGCCCTGCAGGCTTCTGGGGATCGGGGCAAAGGCTGCATACCTTGCCAAAGCTACACGCTGTGCCGCAGTCCTCTGGGGGCTAGGGAAGAAGCCATAGGGTTCCTGAGGGCTGGGCTGCTGCCCTCCATGCTTCCAGGGGCCATGACATAGGCACAGGTGCTGCCATCCAGACCAGAGGAGGTTGGGACCCTCTTGGGAGAACAGATAAAGAGGGAGGGGAAGGACTCTTTATGTGCATGTTTGTGTGTATGTCTTCGGGGGGGACTGGGGAGTAGGTTGGGAAAATGATGGGAAGGGGAAGCGAGGAGGGAAGGGGGTCTCTCTGTGTGTGTATTTATGTATGTCTTTGAGAGAGGGGAAGGAAAGGTGGATCATAAAGCTCTGGATTAGGTATGTGTTCCACATATCAGTGAGAACTTTTTATTTTAATTTTTTTGATAGGGGGTCTTCTTTTGAACAGCAGCAACAAGCCAGTCCTGGGTGATTCATATAGCTTGCATAATACCAAGTTACAAGGTAAAACAGCACTGGAAAAGGTCCTGTCACCCCCCCCCACACACACACACACACACTTGCTTTTTACTGAGAGTAACTAAGCTTGGAATTCTGGCAAATCTGTTTGCCTAGCAACAATCACTGAGGGCATCCTCATCACTGAGGAGTGCAGACTTCTAATCTGGCATGCCAAGTTCAATTCTGCACGCCCCCACATGCAGCCAGCTGGGTGACCTTGGGCTCCCCATGGCACTGATAAAACTGTTCTGACCGGGCAGTGATATCAGTTCTCTCTCAGCCTCACCCACCCCACAGGGTGACTCTTGTGGGGAGAGGAAAGGGAAGGTGACTGTAAGCCGCTCTGAGCCTCCTTCGGGTAGAGAACAGTGGCATAAAAGAACCAACTCTTCTTCTTCTTCTGTCTCTGGATTTAAGTATCCTCAGATCTGGCTATGTTGATGATGATATTCATTATTTACTCCCTTACTTGGTGTTAGGAAATTCTGAATACTACCCAGCTGTATTGCTGCTACAGTGGCTCCCGCTGTACCCTCTGTCATCAGTTCCAATAGCGATTCATTGTCTGCACATGCACAGACGATGATCCTCTGTTTGGGGGAATCTAACTCCTCCTCCCCCCGCATTTGAAATAAAGTCTACCTTGTCTCCAAGTGGCCCATCCCTGGGTTTAAGTATCTGCAGATAGGTCCACACGTACCTATCAGAATATGTCATGATGATGAGGAACAGAAAATGTTTGCATGAAAATAATTTTAAAAATTGTACTCCAGTACCAAGTGTACAAAAGGCTGATTACCCAGTTCACAAGCTCTGAGAGTGAAGGATTAATATTACAGAACTTCCATGCACACATTTCAAAAACAGAATGTTGACTCTGCATGTACGAAATCTGACTGAATAGTCCTCTGAGAAAAGTAGCTTTTGATCTGAGCTGGAGAAATTCATATACTGATCTAAGTAATTAACTTGGTGGCATCTCTAAAGGAAATCACCGTAATTAAGGAATAAAATGTTAAAGTAAAGGGCACTTTATAAAGAAGCATGTTCTTCTGAATACCAGTTTAATGTTTGCCAGTCACGTTCATTGTTTGCCTGTGAACTTCTAAAGGTATTTGGCTGACATTTGGAAACAAACTGCTGAATTAAAGGAATATTGATGTGATCCAACAAGAGAGTGCCTATGAGTTCATATCCCTGTGCCATTAAAACTTCTTTATGTATTTTAAGCAGGATTTGTTTAATTAGTTGTTTTAATTTTACCAATTATTGTGTAAGACCAACAGTTGTTAGCTCTGTGAGAACACCAAGATTTATTCCAGTCCAGGGAGTAATTTTTAAAATGTTATATGTTTAGAGACTGAGATTATGTTAAAAAAGATTTATGCTAATATGGATATTGAATATATTGGGTTAAATCCTGCAATCTGCCAGTGATTGGTACTCATAATTATAGATCTTGACTATGAACTCCATTCCCCAGCAGTCCTTTTTGACCCTGGTAGTTATTTTTTGGGCTGTGGGATGCATATGGACAAATATCTGCTTGGGTTGGGAACTGTAGCAAGGGCAGATAAAGTTGCTTTTGTGCATGTTCCATCATATTCAAAGACACTAAACCACAGCCAGGAGACAACATCAGAGGAAGGTTTTGGCCCCTATGTTTTGTTGTTGTTGTTGATCTTCCAACAGAAGAAGAGGGGAGCAATTTCATTCCTTTCCTCTGTCCTATTGTAGTCTTCTGGCCTATGTGCATGTTATACCATATGGTATTAATTCGCAACCCCAGGAATAAACTTTTCTGAAGTTAGAGGGACTGCTGGGAGTAGAGGAATGTGGAAAGATCTATTCTAACCCACTGTAGACTTGTTTGGCATTCTGTATTAAGCAGTCTTCATAAGTTATCTTGTACACATTGATGGAGCAATATAAATGGTTATTTTTTTAAGGTGCATGTATGTGCCTCATACAGAGTCTGTTAACAAGATAATTCAGAAAACTCTTCCCTGTAAGAGCCAAAAAAGACACCTCCCTCTCATGGTAACCCAACTCATGCTCCGAAATCACTGTCATGAGGACAAGTAGGCATATGACCACTAGGTGGAGGGCTCAACTCACATGCCACATGTCTGGCATGGTCTTTAAAATACACATATGTTTGCCAGTATGCTGTGACTAAGTGTACTGATTCCATAGGCATATGGGTTGACATTTTCAAATGCGTCCTGTGTTGCTGCAATGGGTAAACATTTCTGGCAGCATGCATAGTAGGGTGATGGTCTTGTTTATATCTATCACAAGAATATTGTTAGTTCATATTTTACTGCAAGTGGGAAGCAGAGTAGGAGTAAATGGTCAGTTCTCACAGTGGAGGGATGTGAACTGTGGGCCCCTCAGGGATCTGGGTTGGGACTGGTGCTTTTCAACTTGTTCATAAACTTCACAATGAAGGGTGGTATATAAACTGAATGAATAAATAAATGATCTGGATTTAGGGGTAGGTAGTAAGGTGGCAAAATGTGAAGATGACACCAAATTAAAGAGGGTGGTTAAGACAGAAACAGATTGCAAAGAGCTTCCAAAGGTTCTTTCCAAACCATGGGAATGGGTATTAAAATGGCCAATGAGATTCATTGTGAGCAACTGTAATTTGATGCCTATTGGGGCAAATAATTCCAGCTTCATGTGTACACTGATGGGATCTCAGCCAAAGAAGGCACCTTGGGATGGCAACTGATAGCTCAATGAAAATGCCGACACAGTATGACGCTGCTGTGAAAAAGGTCCATGGTGACCATAATTATCACACTGCCTTTATCTCTGGTGGATTGCACTTGGAGTACTGGGTAGAGTTCTGGTCATCTGAAAAAGGATATTGTAGGCCTTGAAAAAGTACCGAAAAGAGCAGAATCCAGAGTCATCCATTAAAGGTGACGAGTAGAAGACTCAAGACAGACAAAAGGAAGAACAGTATTTGCTGGCATATAAGACTGCTTTTTCCCCCTGGAAAACATGCCTCCAAGTGGGGGTGTCGTCCTATACACCGGGTGCACTTCAGTTGGGATAGACATAGCTGCCCATAGTGGCCCATAGTACTGTAATGTAATGTAACAAACTATATTTTGAGTGGAAATGTTGGGGGTCGTCTTATACGCCCAGTCGTCTTATACGCCGGCAAATACGGTACTTCTTAATAACACGTTCCTAAATTGTGGAACTTATTGCCACAGGATGTGGTGATGGATGTTCAAAAGGGGAATGGTAGGCTTTAAAAGGGGAATGGACATATTCATGGAGAACAGGATTATCAATGGCTGCTAGTCATGACGGCTATCTAGTCCCTCCAGTACTGGAGACAATATGCCTCTTCATATCCATTGCTAAAAGGCAGCTGGTTGGCCGCTATGTTAGCAGAGTGCTGATGGGCCTTTGGTCAGATCCACCATGGCTCTCAGTCTGTGTTCTCAGTCTGTGGTCTTAATTAATGCTGCAGATGAAAGAAGCAGTAAATGTTGATTTGTTAGCCCCAAAACTTGTAATGCTGTTTGCCTGTGACTGTCCTCATTGATGCTGAACAGTTGGTCCTTACGGATTTCAGGGCTTGTTTGCACTTTCAAAACATATGTCTGTGCCTTGGCATACTGTCACCTCATTCATAACATTGTCCTTTTGAAAAAAAATCAATAAGAAAATATGTCTCTTTCAAGTGGAGGGTCAAAAGACTGCAAAACAGGACCAAAAAGGTATGTAGAACCATCTCTCTATCCCAAAACATCCTTTCATCTTGCATGCCTGTGAAGGAGAATTCTTTTTGTAAACCAAGAGTTTTATATGCTGTGCATTTTGTTAGCAGCTTGACAGGTATTTGCAGAAAATGTCAAATGTACATTTTTCTATGGCAAGTTCAGAGTTTAGGTTGGCAACTAATGGGTCACCAGTGCTGACATGTGATTTATTTTCCATAATAACCTTTTGAAGAACAACTTAAAATGTATTACTATTTAATTATTGTTATTATTCATATTTTATTCATATACAATCATTGAATCATAGAGTTGTAAGGGGTCATGCAGGCCATCTAGTTCAACCCCCCTGCTCAATGCAGGATCAGCCTAAAGCAGAGGTGGGCAAACAGTGGCCCTCCAGATGTCCATGGACTACAATTCCCATGAGCCCCTGCCATGGACATCTGGATGGCCACAGTTTGCCCACCCCTGGCCTAAAGCATCCAGGATAAGCATATTAACTCAACAGAAAATTGAATCTTCCAGGCACTTTGTTTCAGGAGTAGCCGATGCAGACATTTTTTAACTACACTGATTTGTTATTAAAGGATGTCAGGAGCTGTAGCCTCTGTCTCCAGACATTATGCAATGTGTCATATTTTAATGGGAGCAGACGCACAGGGCATGCTTCTCTGTTTTACTTATGTCATAATAATTGGAAACATCTAGCTCTGTTTGGACAGTTCTTAAAAACCCCACTAAACAAAATTTATATTAAAACATTTATACCTCTCCTTTTTTCACTACTCACTGTGGAAAGGAAAGCAGTAATTGAAATATTAATATTGAAGTATATTTGCCTAATGGTGCTTCTTTTTAACAAGACAGTTCGCTAGGAGATTGCTTGCAACTTCCTCATTAAGCAGTTTGTTTGAAGATATGTTCTTTTCCTCTTTGCCCCAAATGTAGTGAGAATCCTCTCAATTTAGCATTTCTAAGTCTGTGGAGTAGGTCCTGTAGAATATTGCTTTGAACAGAAGGTGAAGATATTTTCACCAATTTTCCCCATTCTCTGGCAGATCTCTTACTCCGCCATCATGCTGTTCTGGGAAGGGGGCCATCCCAGAACTAGCATTTTGGATTGCAGTGGGAGCAAGAGTTGAGTCAGTCCATAGGATTTACCAGTGGATCCAAGGAGTCCATGGGATTTAGTAGGGGATCCGAGTCTGTGATTCCATGCTGTTCATGTTCTGCTCATAGAACCATAGAGTTGGAAGGAACCTCTAGGGTCATCTAGTTCAACCCCCTGCAGAATGCAGGAAATTCACAACTACCTGCCCACTCACAGTGACCCTGATTCCATGCCCAGATGATGTCCCCCTTCCCCCGAAACCGGAATCCCTGGTCGGTCTGGCCTGAAATAAATTTTCTTCCCACTTCTAAAGTATAGATTGGCATTTCCCTGGGCATGCAAGAATGGGCCACAAGATCCAAGCACTGATGCAGCCCACCCACTCACAATCTGCCTAAGTTCACAGTATCAGCATTTCTGTCAGAAGGCTATCTTACCTCTGCTGTAAAATTTCCAAAGAAGGAGAACCCACCACCTCCTTAAGAAGAATGTTCCACTGAGTAACTGCTCTGTCAGGAACTTCTTTTGAATGTTTATCTGAAAATTCTTTTCAATTAAATTCAACCCATTGGTTCTTATCCACTGCTCTGGGGCAACAGAAAACAACTCTGCTCCTTCCTCTATATGACAGCCCATCAAGTACTTGAAGATGTATTTGATAGGTGATAGATAAGATATCACTTCTTAGTTGTCTTCTCTCCAGGCTAAATAGACCATGAATAAGGCAACATTTACTGTCAAACTTCTCTACCATAAAGTTTCATTATAAATGTGTATAATAATTATGGCAATGGGACAGTCTAAATGTATGTCTGGACACAGAGAGGCCTATATATGTGTACTTTTGTGCATTTATATATTGTCTTTCTTATATTTATTTATTTTTCTTTTGGAGACCACTGTTTGTTTCCTTTCTTTCCTTCAAGCTCCTTTGATCTAATAATCTTGAGCAGTAAATAAGGAACATTTATTACTTTAAGGAAAATATGACAGAGAGATACTTGGCCACTCCCCACATAAGCCTTGGGCCTCGATCCACCAATGAATGGGGGTCTATATTGTCTTTTGTTGCAGTCAAAGGTCATTTGGTTAAACTCTTACTGTGACTTAGACTTCTAAGAGTTATAGCAAGAGCATTCCAACATCATATGAGATAGGGAATCAACCTTTTCATATTGCATTGGGAAAGCCTATCTGAATAAGACAGGTTAGAATAGCTGCCATACAAGACTGTCAAAGGGGCAGCATCTAAACTTGTCCTGTAATAGTGAGGGACTGTCAGATTTCTAACATAAGTAGGACCACAAAGTTCCCTCCCCATTTGTATTCATTAAGTTCAGCTCCACTGTTTTCTTCATGGTTGACTGGCGGGCTTGCTAGAGACACTGAGGTGAATCTTCTTGTTTGTCTGCATTTATATCTTGTGTGTCCTCCAAGGAGCAGTAAGTAGGAATTCGAACCAGTGTTCTAAGTATTGTGACACACTGCTTTATAAGTGAGGTGCTGAACAAGAAGTGAACGTGTGCAGGACTCTTAGGATCATGAGGAAGCAGCTCCCACACTGAGGATGATGCCTTGAAAGGAGTTTAGTATATGCTATTGCAGGAGACGGTCTCAGAAACCAAGTAGTATGCATGTTACAATCCCTGCATTCGGGAGGGTTCCCAGTAAGTGTTATTTTTATTCCATTTGATGTGTTGAAGCTTTGTTCTTACTTGTGACAATCTTGGAAAATGAATAACTTTTTTTTTTGTATTGTGGAAGTTATGCTTAAATATTAACCTCCTGTCTGACCTGCAACTTTGAGTAGCATCACATTTGAAGGTACTACAAATATAATGAATGGTGTGATTATGGTATGTTACAAAATGCCTGCCTGTGTCTTGCACTTGCTTTTGGTGGTTTCTCCAAGTAGAGATAAGGTGATTTATGGCAATCCCAGCAAGGAGATTTGAAGGCAAGCAAGAAGCAGAGGTGTTCTCTGCAGAGTCTTCCTCGGTGTTCTCCTTTCTTAGTATCAACTCTGCTTAGCCTCCACAACCTGATAAGATTGGACTATACCAGACTGCCTTCCCTCCTCTGGTTAAGAATAAAGGTGCTTGCAAAAACTGACGGGAAACTCCACATTTTGTCCATCAGTTCGTGGAATGGCTTGTGAATCTCAGCCGGTAGTGAAATAGAGCTCTACTGACAGTACTAGTATAACTGCAAAACCAACTGTGCAATGCTAAGCAGAGTTATTCCCTTCTATTGAAATTGATGGGCTTAGAAGCATGTAACCCTGCTTAGGATCACACTGCAAATGTGTCATGCTACTGCTCTGAGTAGGATTATTGTGCCCTCGTGTTTTTATTCACACCACTAAATTACTACAATATCGATATAGAAATGGCTGTGAATTCCCATCTTAATGTGGGCAAGGAAAGGGATGATGCACAGTGGAGTCCCTGGGTTTGAGTTGCTTGTTTTCTTGACTTATTTCTATCCCATTAAAATGCTCTCCCATATTTCAGTAACATTCTTAATGGCCTTTCACTTTTATTGTTAGTGCTGGCTGTTCTTACCCTTTGTATATAGAGACTCTAATTATGGACAATGAAAACAAATGAGGTGGTTTTGTTTTCAAGGGCTTACTATTTAAATTCTGCAGTAGCTGTTTTCCCCAATTATGGTAGGTTGCTCGTAAGTGGGGGTACATTGATTTGGAATTACAGGGGCATATTCAGAGCAGTTTATAAAGCATTTTTATTACACACTAAATTATCATGCTCTAAGAGAAGATGAATATTTTGTAATGTATATTTTGGCAGTAATGAAGTAGAATGGGAGACACGTAGTACAGAGATGGCAGTTCAGTTGTATAGCTGCAGGGAATCAAAAAATATATCCCTAGCTCAAGAAGAGTGTTTAGCTCCTAGTTAGTTCCTGCATCTTTTAACTCTAGGATACTCTAGAAGGCTAGTATTCCCAGACTGAGTCTCATTAGCTCAATAAGCACATCCATTGCAGTTGTGATGAAATAATGTCTCCAGCATGGCAGCAGACAGTGTTTCCTTATTATTGGTAAGTGATGAGATAATATTCTCTATAGAGAAGTAAACAGGAAAATATTTGTTTGCCTGGGTTGAAGATATGGGCTGTTTGATCAAAATTTGAATACATGCAGAAGCAGTGAGCAATTGATTTTTCTTCCTCCCTACAGTAGCTTGTGTGCCTCCCCCCAAAATAAACTATTTCAGCAGTCTGACCAGCATGGGGATATCAGGGCTCTCTCAGCCGAGCAGTGATATCAGGGCTCTCTCAGCCTCACCTACCCCACAGGGTTTCTGTTGTGGGGAGAGGAAAGGGAAGGCGACTGTAAGCCGCTTTGAGCCTCCTTCGGGTAGGGAAAAGCGGCATATAAGAACCAACTCTTCTTCTTCTTCTTCTTCTTCTTCTTCTTCTTCTACTACTACTACTACTACTACTACTACTGCTGCTACTACTACTACTACTACTACTACTACTACTACTACTAAAAGAATGGAGAATCCTTAGAAATCCTTCCTCTCTGGTTTTGTGTGAGAGGATCTCCTGCAAACCAAACAAAAGCTTGTGCAAATGGAGCAATTCCTAAATGTTCTACATCTTTGCCACTTCCCTCTCTGATCCCAAGGAACTGCAACTATTTTTGTGAAGCCCACTGTGGGGCTTCTTACATTTCCTATTTATAAAAAGGGTGGGTTACAATCCACTTACTGAATTTTATAAAGCTTCATCAACTTTCTTCCATGTTGTCCTTATTGGTCATCTTTATTCTAAATTAAGACAACAGGAAAGTAACTTCTTACAGGTACTTCCTCCTTGTTTCCTTTCAGTATTTGGTATTCGGTGACCTCTGGATTTTATTATATTTACATAAAACATTTTTGTTCTGCCTTTCAATCTAATTTCAGGTCCCCAAAGCAGCAAACAACCACAGTGTTAATCTGCAGATAAATATATAAATAATATAATTAAATAAAATATGTAAACATATAAACTGACATGCAAACAGGGAGGAGGGCCAATGAGAATTCGTGAGAGAATGCTAAAAACAAAAATATGTTCTCTCTTGCAGTTCCATTTTAAGCTAATAGAAGTTTCCTAAACTGTTTTCAAAAGTGCCCCATATAAAGAGATTTGCAGTAATTTGTAGGGATAGGCACAGACAGGGAAAAATGTGGTTATGGTATGTCCTGTTTGTGAAACATGGACAGTCACAAGCTTAGAATGGTAGAATTGGCCCCTCCCCGGGATGCTAGAGACACCAAACTTGCTGGGGATTTCTGGTGGATTCTTTTCTACCTCACCTCCAAGTTTGTTGAGGATTGAATTTACAGGATCCAAGTTATGGCCGACCAAAGAAGGTGTCCAGTGCTTTCTGGGAAAATTACTGGAAGTTCCCTGCAAGTTTGGTGTTTTTGGCTTGCACGGGATCTATTCTGTATACTCCTGAACCTGTTCCATACCTCTGAGCTGTTTTTCAGGTTTTCTATAAACCCTTTTTAAAGGACTGTGCTCCTTTTCAGTGGGGCTTTCAAGGCCACAAGCCAGTTTGGTTTACGAACAAACCTGGTTCGGTTCGCGACTAGACCACGAACCATGAACTAAACTGCATTTTCCTGATTTTTGTACTTCACCAGTTGTTACTCTGTCTCAAAAGTACTTGTTGAAGGCTATGCTAGCCTGCTCAACTATGGAAAGTTCCCCTCCCTGCCTATCAAGCCTCAACAGCTGCTTCATTGAACAAATGGAAATGCACAGGGGAAAGAGATTAAGCACCCACCCATCTTATTCATTTAGGTCCTGATGAAAGTGTTTTAACAGAAGCCAATGTTTTAGAGCAGGGGTAGTCAAACTGCGGCCCTCCAGATGTCCATGGACTACAATTCCCATGAGCCCCCACCAGCAAAAGTATTTGCTGGCAGGGGCTCATGGGAATTGTAGTCCATGGACATCTGGAGGGCCGCAGTTTGACGACCCCTGTTTTAGAGCAATGATATTCAGGGGCTTGGGAGCCACATGTGGCTGTTTGACTTGGGGCTCATCTGAAAACTGATCTCCAATGCAGCACTTGCTTCATATTTCAGGAAACTGGGCAAGGCCCTGGCCAAGTGGGACTTGTGTATCAGTAGAAGTTTTTTTGGGGAAAAGGAAGAGGCTATTACAATTAGTCTAAAAAGTAATCTATGAAATTAAAATGTTAACAAAAAATGAAGACTAGTTAACAAAAAATAAAAGCTAGTTGAAAGGAATGGGTTTACAATTCCCAACCCCTCTGAGCTCAGTAGGAAATGTGGCTTTGTGGGTTGATGGCATTGCAAACGTGGCTTTTGGGGAGTTCCTGGATACCCCTGTTCAGGGAAATAATGGCTTGGATGCAGAACAGCCTTTCAGTGGCCAAGGTTGTCTTGCTCCGCTTTTCAGGTAAACCTGTTGTTGTAGGCGATCTCTTCAGAGGCCGCTGTTAACCCTACAGATATGCCTATTCTGCAGCAGAAGTGGTCGAACAGCCTTCGCAGTTGACAAAGCGGGTGACAGTAGCCAGCAAGAGACTTCCTTAATTTCTTTAGCCTGCGGTGCAGCCGAGATACGGTTCCCTGCTCAGGAGCTACCCATCCACGTAGCTCTCAGGGCTAAGCAGCTTCACAAGTAGAGCGGCATTAAGTGCTTTTAGATTACACCCTACTTGTGGACCTATCAAAATCAATAGGGGTCTACATTTTAGGCTTTGCTTCTCTGGTTTCTTTTTCTCTTCTACAGCGCTTGATGGTGTATATTATAAAAGAACAAAGCTGAGGGTGGTAGCAGTGCCCTTTCCAGCTTCAGAACTGAGAACTTACGAGGTACATAGTTGGCAGAATGAAGTAAACTGTGAAAATCACTTCTCAGAGCAGCAGCTGGAGCTTTGTCCTCCTTTCCAGCCTTTTTTTGTGGGCTGTTCACGCTCTCTGTTGTTCTTAGAGTCTCTGTACTAACCTCTACTATTCCAAACAAAGGGAAAAGCCAGGCATTTAATGTTATTAATAAATTGGTGTTGCGTGGTATAAACATCATCATAATACTCATTCTTTTTCCTGGCGCCACCATGGAATTATTAATTATTTGTGTCATAAAAATACGTGGGTTAATGCTTCTGATTATATTTCATTCTGTTAACAGAATGGAGTCTGATATGCCCGGCTTCTGCTCAATGTGGTACCCACAGCTTGCCAAAGGGGGAAATAATGGTTAATTATTACAGTGCTTTCACTGTTAGGAGTCACTTGAAACCAGGCAAGGGGCAGAAAGGGCTGTGTTTGGGAACATATATGTGACTTCTTATCTGGGAGACTTACTGCCCAATTTTGTTAGCAACTGTGGTTTAGCAGCACAAGCCCTGTTTCATCCCCTGTGGGAATAATGCAGCTACTCAGCTTTCCTGGGTCTTTGAACCAGCCACACTCTCCTTTCTCTGCTTGCAGTTTCTGCACTCTCTCTGGGTAACCTTTCACAGCCACCACAGACGACAAGCTAACGGAAATTTCTGGCTGAGTGGTGTATACCTCTGCTGCTGTTCTCCCTTCTTCTGCTGCTATTAGAGGCTCTGCTCGCTTTTGCACGTCTCCTTTTCTTGCCTTACCTCAGTGGCACTTACCCTGGGGATCATGGAGAGGCATGTTTGTAATTATTGTCAACCAAAGGAGGACCTTAATTCCTTGCAAGAACAGCAAATTGAGTAAAAGTTTAAAAGGTTGGGAATAAACTTGGCATGCTCTTTCCCTGCCACATACCCTAAATCAGTGGTCCCCAACCTTTTAATCACCAGGGACCGGTCAATGCTTAACAATTTTACTGAGGCCCGGAGGGGGGGGTAGTCTTTTGCCAAGGGAGGTCACCACCGCCTCAGCCCCGGCGCCCCTGACTTCCTATCACCCACTGGGGGGCGCTGCCTGCAGCAGCTTCACAGTGCTACACCGAGAGGGAGTCCCAGCCATGGCGGCTGCTGGAGAACACCAAAGGTGAGCCGGCGGCAGAGTGGCAGGGCGGCCCCCGAGGTAGCAGCCGGGGAGGAGGACGAGGAGGAACAGCCGGGAAGGAGGTACGGACCGTTACCGGTCTCCGGACCGGGAGTTGGGGACCACTGCCCTAAATGATGATAAAAATAGGATGAGCTACTAATTCTTGAATGACAAAATGAGCTAAATTGTGAATGACAAAATGAGCTATTAATTCTTGGAACACTGGATGGATCATGCTAGCTGGATCTCATCAGAGACTACCAAGAAAATTCAGGATTGGTACACAGAGACAGGCCATGGCAAGCCACCTCTGAATGTCTCTTGCCTTGAAAACCTACAAGGTCACCATGAGTCAGCTACAACCTGACAGTAGTTTACATACCCACATTGATTCACTGGTAGCAGAGCTTGTAATAAACCCAGATGCCAACTTTGCTGCCACATACACCCAGACAGCACAATCAGGGGACCTAACGACATCAGCTACCCCATCCCAGGCTTATTCACATGCTCATTGTTTAACACTATGTATACTATTAAATGCCAGTGATGCTGTTTGGTTCTCTACATAGGGCAAACAAGTCAAACTCTACACCAAAAGATAAATGGACACAAATCAGACATCAGTCACAAGACTGAGATTCAAATGGGTAGCCATGTTGGTCTGAAGTAGCACAATAAAATCAGAGTCCAGTAGCACCTTTAAGACCAACAAAGATTTATAATAGAACACTTCAACATCCCTGGACATTCAGTAGCTTATAGTAGCTGTTTTATTATAAAAGAACTTCAGGAACAGAATGGAAAGGGAAATTGCTGAGTTGCAAGTTATTACTACAATCAAAACAACAGAAACTCCTGGTTTCTTATCTCACTAAGTATGCTAACCTCATTCAGCCCTCACATCTGCATTCTGACAAATTTGTTTCCTTCACTCTCTCCACCCCCCCCCCCCAAAATTGGACCCAGACAAATTGCGACCTGATCAATTAGGCTTGTTATTCCTGTTTGGTTCTTGAATATGTTAGGTATCTTCATTACATTGTATACCAATTTACTGTTCCCTTTATTGTCTGTATGCCAATTTGCTGCTATTCACAGGAATTACCAAATGTGTAATTCCAATCTTAGCTGTATTTATCTATCAGTTACTTATGCATCTTATCAGTAGTAAGCCTTTCCTGGCAACTAACCCCCCCCCACACACACACACGCACACGTAACACACTCCTATATGTAACATTTGCAGAAATCTGTTTCAGCATTTCTGAATTAGTTTGCATCTACACATGCCAAGTCTCCCAGTTCTTGGTTATACCCAGAATTGAACTTTGTTGATTTTTGAGGTGCCATTAGACTCAAACTTCATTCTCACATCTAGTATTTGTATGCTAATTTATTCACATTTTGCTTCATTATATCTGAAGAAGTGTGCATGCACTTGAAAGCTTATTCCTCGAATAAAACTTTGTTGGTCTTAAACGTGCTACTGGACTAGGACATTGTTCTGCTGCGTTAGAACGGCTACTCACCTGAATTGATTCTTGAAGTTACAGCATGCAGAAATGATCCATTAACTGATTCTTCCTTCCCTGTTGCTTTAGCAGCATGTGCTCCAGGTGTAGTCCCTATATAAAGAATTGTAGAATGGCTTGATCATTCATGGTGAATGACAAAATGGCTTAAGGTACTTCTTCTTCATGCCAGGGATTTTTATCATCACCCTTTGCCCACTCCCTTGTGAGTCATCTTTTTCTTCTTATCTTGAAGGAAGAGTATCTCTCTTCACTTTTGCATCTAATGCTGTGTTTCTTTCTTTGGCCGAGGTGTGAGATGTGAAGTGATAACTCTTCTTCTCCTCAAGCTAAAACCATCTGCTTTCCTAAGGCACTCTGCATTTCTCTATGACTGACTAGTGACTTGTTCCCTTGTGTCTTTCCTGTCCAGCAAAGCGTCACTTGTGTTCTCTAAGCTTGCTGCTATTTATTTTTGACCTGGATAGCCCAAGCAAGTCCAGTACCTAGCTAGGGTTGGCTCTGCTTCGCTTACGAAATCAAGGATTGGGGAACCTCCAAGGAACACTTGAAGTCATGACATGGAGGCAGAAAATGGCAAACCACCTCTGAACATTCCTAAACTGGCTGCCAGACGATCCTTGTATCTCCTGGCTGAACTACACGTGCCATACCATAAAAAACCATCTAAGTTCATACCGAGTATGAACGCAATGATAGTATATTTTGAAATAATTTCTGAGATGGAAGACATTTCTCTACAACAACCAAGGAAACATTAATAGTTAATACTTAAAGCAACATCTGGACTCCGCAAGCAAAGGTGATGCAATGATTTGAATTGCAAAATGGAATTAAGAAGCTTCAATAAATATTCAAAATGAATCAATTCCCAGTGGACAAATATCCCCCAATGATTTCTCCTTTATACTGCTCACATCCTTAAATGGCCATAGGGGGAAAAGTGAAAAGGTAGAAACAGGAAAATTTAACCAAATCACAGATTGATATATATAGTTAACGCTGACATATAATATCCATTTGTCATTCTTATAGTAGGTTTGGTTATTTGTATGCAGTTCTGTGCATTAGTAATGCATCCCCCTCTGCTTAATTATATTTCTAAATTCCCACCCCATAATTTTGCAGTCTTTTTATGCTATAATGAGTATTGTGGCAAACTTCCCTTTGGCTCTAATAAATGTATAACTAGTTTACAAAATTATACTTAATAGGATTATTCAAAGTATCTTCAGCATGAGCAATGTCAGTAAATGTTTTTTGAAAAAGCAAGTGGAAGTATTTCATTAAAATAATTTAAGTTGAGTTTAGTTTCTTTTTTTAAGACATTTTTATTCTTGAATACAAAATGTGAGTTGATTGACAAAAGTAATCTAATTTTTGTTATTATTGGCTATTTCCCCAATCTGTCTATATTCTTTGTTACAATGTATGTTCATTTATACATACTATGATGGACATGTTTTTCTTTTTGGAAGAAAATAATCATAGATTCCGGATCTTTGGTTGCAATTAAATCTTATAAAAGCGAAACAGCAAGGGTCGGAATGGACTCCACTACAATAGAAGGTGCCAGTAAAACAGTATGGCAGATGTTTGCTTGGCTATGAAATCATAGAAAAACCAAAAATAGAGAGAGAGATTTGGAGAACACTTTATAGTGTGAGATTTACAAAGGAAAGCTTGGAGATATGGCATTATGAGGAGTCTATTCTACTTATTTAATGTGATTCCAGTTTTCTCCTGTGTTAACTGCCTTGAAGAAATTCAGTATATATCAAATGAAGTGTGTGCTTTATATGTACAATACTTGGCTCCAAACTATTATACCAAACATGATAGAGAAACTGAGCGTTAGAAAATTAGCTGCTAATTTGGGAACGTTATCCTTCCTCTAAGAGCCGTCTCCATAGTTCTGCTTTCTGAATGTTAAATTTACAATTATTTACCTTTATTCTTAATTTTACATAATCCAGAAAAGCCCGTAGAAGTCCTTGAAGCCTGTCAGAGAACTGGTTCTAAGTCTGTGCTTGCAGAAGTGGGGCAAACTTCTGCAAGATAGCAATCTGTAACAGAGAGTTGTGATTTCTAAGACTCAGCATGGGTTTCACAAGAACAATGTCAGAACAAACTTATCTCTTTTCTTGAGAAAGTGGCTATCTTGCTGGATCAGGGGAATGCTGTGGACATAGTTTATCTGGATTTCATTAAAGCTTTCGATAAGGTTCCACATGATATTCTTGTTGACAAGTTGGTAAAATGTGGTATGGACCCTAATTCTGTCAGGTGGATCGATAACTGGTTGACAGATTGTACCCAGAGGGTACTTGTTAATGGTTCAGCATTCTCTTGGAGAAGAGTGACAAGTGGAGTGCCTCAGGGACATGACCCGAGGCCTGTGTTTTTCAACATATTTATAAATGATTTGGATGAGGGATTAGAGGGGGTACTTATTAAATTTGCAGATGATACTAGGCTGGGAGGGGTAGCAAACCCAACAGAAGACAGAATCAGAATACAGGGTGATCTTGATAGGCTCGAGAAGTGAGCTAAATTGAATAAAATGAAATTTAATAGGAACAAATGTAAAACTCTGCATTTAGATAGGAAAAAACATATACACGAATATAGGATGGGGGAGACTTGTCTTGGCAGTAGTATGTGTGAAAAGGATCTAGGAGCTTTAGTAGACCATACATTGAACATGAGTCAGCAGTGTGACTCAGTGGTTAAGAAGGCAAATGGGATTTGGGGCTGTATCAAATGGAGTATTGTGTCCAGATCACGGGAGGTGATGGTACTGCTTTACTCTGCTCTAGTTCGGCCTCACTTGGAGCACAGGTTTTGGCTACTTGATCTTAATGCTGTTTGGGGAACATATGGAAAGAGACAGTCCCATAGATACAAAGGTCCCGGACTGTTTGGGACTTTGAAAATAAGAATCAAAACCTTGAACCTGATTTGGTCTTCAGTCTGGATCCAGTGCTGTTGGGAGAGCAGTGGTGTAATATGTGCTGTACATTGGGTCCTCATAAGGATCCGAGCTGCAGCATTCTGGACCAGTTGGAGTTTCTGGAACAGCTTCAGGGGCAATGCTGCATAGAACAGATTACAGAAATCTAGTCTGAAGGTGACTACATGGACCATGGGTCACAGTGGCTATGTCAGACGTCGAAAGGTATGGTACAAATTATTGTGGCTGACAAAGCAAGCAACATTCATAACTTGGGCCTCCATAGTTAGGGATGCATCCAGCATCATGCCCAGACACCTGATTGAAGCCAGACAGTTGGAAGTTGTACAGCATTATCCTCAGGATGCTGGCCCAGCCAAAAACCTCCATCTTAGCTGGATTCAACCTCAGGTGACTCTGCTTGAGCCATCTGGCCAATGAATTAAAAGGGTGTTGACAGAGCACCACTCATCAACAGAAATAGCTGGGTGTCTTCAGCTGGGTGAATGGACGAACTGATGAGGGGGCAAATGTAGATGTTGAATAACATTGTGGAGAGAGTAGCTTCCTGAGGAACCTCTGCCACTGGGAGGTTCTCTCCCCTAGCACCACCCTCTGTTCCTGGCCTTGGATATAAGACTGCAGCCATTACAAGGCTATGCCTCATATGCCAACATTGACTAGGCAATGGTTGACTGTATTGAACACTGCTGTCAGACTAACAAAAATAGTAGTGCCAACTTGATTAGACCGAGCTGCCTACAGAGATATATGACCAGAGTGTCCTGCATTGTTCCCTGATGCTGCCCTTGCTGTTAGGCTGGCTTAGATACAAGCTTTTCTTTATGCAAGATAGGTAAAGGTAAAGGTAAAGATATCCCCTGTGCAAGCACCGAGTCATGTATGACCCTTGGGGTGATGCCCTCCAGCATTTTCATGGCAGACTCAATACGGGGTGGTTTGCCAGTGCCTTCCCCAGTCACTACCGTTTACCCCCCCCCCCAGCAAGCTGGGTACTCATTTTACCGACCTCGGAAGGATGGAAGGCTGAGTCAACCCTGAGCCGGCTGCTGGGATTGAACTCCCAGCCTTATGGACAGACAGCTTCAGACAGCATTTCTGCCACTTACCACTCTGCGCCACAAGAGGCTCTTTATGCAAGATAGGATTTGAATTATTGACCGTGAGCCAAATCCTAGGCTTCTTACACAAAGCAGTTAAAAGGAGCCATAATTTCATGTTGTGTCCAAACTAAATCAGACCCACTAGTGTGCTAATGTTAGTAAATCCCATTGTCTCTTGCTGCAGATTTGAACTTGTGTTATATCACAACAGCTTGTGCTTACTAGGTGAAAAAATTACTGCTGTTATTTCACAAAGATAACTCCCTCCCAAACAGACCTTAGCAGTGCCCAAAATCTGTTGCTCATATATTGCCACAGGCAAACAGAATGATTTTGTGTACCAGCAGGTTGGAGGTATTCTTGTTCACGGCAATCTTATCAAAGCCTGTGTAAAGCTGCAAGCCTGTGGTTAAATGCTATTATAGTGCCAAGGAATGTTTTAGGTGCTTTCTTAAATATGTGATGGTGAAAAGGTGACTGCATTGTTTCACTCTCTGTCAACAGGATAGCCTGTTTATATCATTATCATACCCATGGCATGACTAACTTGGTCCAAGGTTGAGCTAGCCCTCCAAAACGCAATCTGTTCCTGGCCCAGAATATCACCTGTTAAAACCAATCAGTTAAGGCAGGGGTAGTCAACCTGTGGTCCTCCAGATGTTCACGGACTACAATTCCCATGAGCCCCTGCTAAGAAATGCTGGCAGGGGCTCATGGGGATTGTAGTCCATGGACATCTGGAGGACCACAGGTTGACTATCCCTGAGTTAAGGTATCTAACAAATATGCAGAATATAATTTGCCCAAGCAAAATGACAAACTGGGTGGATGATAGCAGCTTGGGTCAGAGCATTGACCCTTCTGGAAGACAGAAACTATTATTGTGTGCATCCAATTTTGGGGGATGACCCCAGGCACATTTATTTGTGAAAACAGCAGAACTAGGATCTCTGCCCAACAAAATTGATTTGATTTGAATAATTCCTTTTGGATCAGGTCTGCTTCAGGGACCTTCCCTGAGTCAAGGCAGTGGATGAGTCCTTCAACTTCTGAGATACTTGAACCTGATGGCCCTCTTCCTGATTGGACTGAGATGACTCTTTCTCAGTCCAGTCAGGAAGAGGACCATCAGGTTCAAGTATCTCAGAAGTATGAAGTTTACTTGGAGTAGCAAACAGGTTTTAAAAATATAACTCCTAGACCTCTGGGTGAATGCAAAAGGGAATACTACCATGCATTCTAATGTTCATATTAATAATTGCCCCCAAATGCTGGGTTGTCATTAGTTTTTACAGCCAAAATTAAATTTCTACAGTTCCTACTTAAGTTCTCCTTCTTATGCTTTACTAGGGATGGCCAAATTGTGGCTCTCCAGATGTCCATAAACTAATTGCACTCCATGAACATCTAGAAAGCCACAGTTGGCCACCTGTGCTCTATTCTCTCTCTTAAAAGATTAGAATTCTCAGAACAAGTGTAATATTATTACTCTTTAAGTCTTTTATGTTTTCACTGTTGTTCTCTTTTGATAAGTCTGCACTCTTTATCAAGCCATCTACCATAATTCTCAGAAACCTGGAGCCTCACAAAAGGAGCACTATTAGGCCTGAAGAGGGACAAGAGCTTATACAACATGGAAAGAGACCTCCTAGCTAAATTAAACCCCAGCAGTGATCTTCTTAACACTGCTGAGTAGAGCTAAGCTAGCTTTATAAAAGTTAAATCTCAATGAAAGTAACATTTGAGTTGTCTTGTCAGCACTAATTGATGGAAAGGTTAAGAGTTATATTTATCTTTAGCAGATCACGGAAGTTTCATTATAAAGGGGTGGAAAACTTGTCACAGACATCAGGAAGATCCATCTGAAGCAAGATCTTAACCACAAAGATGCAGTCCTGAAATGCTTAGTAATACACAAGGCTGGCCTCTGTTTTTCTGGTTGTCAGTGGTTGGCATTAAACCAGTGGAATATGCAGCCAACATCTTATACTTAAAGAAATGTTTTGCTTATTTCAAACCTACCCTTTTAATCTGAGAGAGCAACAGTGGTCGTATAAAGTGTCTTTCTGTTTCTTGGTTCAGTTTGCTTTGTGAGGTTCTTTCGTGCCCCTGTCTCTCCCAAACCACCTCTTTGCTCATACCATGTGTTCCAGGATCAAGCTTTTAACTTCAAGTGGTATGAACACGGATGGCGTAAGCACTGCAGCTTAAACAGTGCACCATGTGACATTTTCTAAAGAGTCTGTTCTAATTGAAATTGAGAGTTTGAGTGGTTGATCTTGATTCAACTTTTGCTGATTCCATTCCTTTTCCTCCTTTTATTTAGTAAGCTTTTTGTAGCAAGAGGTGTGTATTTTCTTCAATCGGTAAAACAGACTTTTGTAATGTTTTGATGCTGTTATAATAATAATTTGCTGATCAAGCTGCTATTCCCCCCCTCTCCGAAAGCACTTAGCAGTATTGTGAACATAAGAAATCTGAATGGTATTAATAACTAGATTCTCAGCTGAGGTCAACAGTCCCCTCCCTCTGAAATCGGGACCTCCTGGGTCCAATGGAACAATTCCTAGTAAGTGCCCTTTTATTAATAGTTGAGCTATTATAATTTTCATCAGCCAAAGTGATTTTAGTTGGCTAATGTATGTAGCCTTGTGGACTGGTGTAATCTGTATAGCAAAAGTTTGTGCACACCTTATATTTCAGCTGCCAGTACTTTGCGTGATTATCCAAGCTCTTCTTCCCGACTGCCTGTTTCTTCCTCTAATCATTGATTATTAGGCAGTGTGAAGAATGAAATGGCAAGATTATGTTAAACTTTCTGGCTTTGAGAAATGCCTTATTAAATGGAGGATTACAAGATTTGCTATCCGGTATTTTGTTGCGTGTTATAATGCGTGCTGTGCAATCCAATCACGTACTAGGCATTAGAGACCACTAAGGAACACATCCTTTCTTGCATAGTGTTAATGCTTCATGTGCTTATTTGATATGATGCAGTCTGGCATAGCTATGTAGAATGCCTGTGTAACCCTCATTAGTAGAACTGAGATAGTACACAAACAGTGATGTTAGAAACTTGGGAACTGGCTTGTATTATTGAAGATTTAAAACATCAGCCCTCTGACATGCTTAAGCACATACATTGTCCCCTAGCATGGGATGAAAATGTTGAAAATGTGCAGGTAGATTTTGCTTCTGATCCAATGCATAGATTTGCATTTAGACTTGAAGAATGGTGGACCACTGGATTGTCTTTGTTCATAGAATCATAGAATCATAGAGTTGGAAGGGGCCATACAGGCCATCTAGTCCAACTCCCTGCTCAACGCAGGATCAGCCCTAAGCATCCTAAAGCATCCAAGAATAGTGTGTATCCAACCTTTGCTTGAAGACTGCCAGTGAGGGGGAGCTCACCACCTCCTTAGGCAGCCTATTCCACTGCTGAACTACTCTGACTGTGAAATGTTTTTTTCCTGATATCTAGCCTATATCGTTGTACTTGAAGTTTAAACTCCTTACTGCTTGTCCTCTCCTCTGCAGCCAACAGAAACAGCATCCTGCCCTCCTCCAAGTGACAACCTTTCAAATACTTAAAGAGGGCTATAATGTTCCCTCTCAACCTCCTTTTCTCCAGGCTGAACATTCCCAAGTCCCTCAACCTATCTTCATAGGGCTTGGTCCCTTGGCCCCAGATCATCTTCGTTGCTCTCCCCTGTACCCTTTCAATTTTATCTACGTCCTTCTTGAAGTGAGGCCTCCAGAACTGCACACAGTACTCCAGGTGTGGTCTGACCAGTGCCGTATACAATGGGACTATGACATCTTGTGATTTTGATGTGATGCCCCTGTTGATACAGCCCAAATAGTTGTCTGAAATAATGTGATGTACTGTTTGCATAAAACTACTCTTAACATTTTATATACTCAACGGTATCATGTATTAGATCTTGGCTTTGCCTAAGAGTGTTCACTGCTGTCCATATACCTAAAGATTTTAGTGGAGTGAAGGTAGCCTTGAGGAAGTATTATCTAAGTATATCCTTTCTCTGTTTCATGCCCTCACGCTCATCTAATGGCACTTATGACGATGTTTACTGGGACCTGTTAGACCCACATTCTGCCATGGGCCAGTCATATTCTCTCAGCCTAATCTGTGTCAAGTGGGTAGCCATGTTGGTCTGAAGCAGCACAACAAAACAAAATCAGAGTCCAGTGGCAGCTTTAAGACCAACAAAGATGTATTCAAGGCGTGAGCTTTCGAGTGCCAGCATCAAGTCTGAAAAAGAGTGCTTGCACTCGAAAGCTCATACCTTGAATAAATCTTTGTTGGTCTTAAAGCTGCCACTGGACTCTGATTTTGTTTTGTTGTCCTAATCTGTTTGTCAGGTTTGTTTTAAGGGTAAAACAGAAGAGGGAGTACCAGTATGCACATGTCTCAGCTCCTTTGAGGGAAGGTTGAATAGAAATGAACTAAAGACTCTGTCATTGATTTATTATGGTCATAGACCAGCACATCCTATTACTGTTATCGATAACTGGTTGACAGATCACACCTAAAGGGTGCTTGTTAATGGATTGCCATCCTTTTGGAGAGGAGAGACAAGTGGAATGCCTCCGGGATTTGTCCTGGGCCCTGTGTGTTGTTCAACAAATTTGTAAATGATTTGATGAAGGAATAGATGGGGTGCTTATTAAATTTGTAGATGAAACTAAACTGGCAGGGGTAGCAAACACAACAGAATGCAGAATCAGGGTGCAAAATGATCCGGGCAGCTGGAAAACTGGGCTAAAATGAATATCAACAATACAATACAATATAAAACCTTTAATGGCATTCACGATATAAAACAATATACAAATTGGTTCTATAATGCAAGTCTAAAAAACTGTGAGGAACGTTACAACAGGCAAGGGAGCAGCAAATACAAAAAGATGAAGCCAGTGACGTTTACTTCTTTACCCTATGGGACATTACTATAGATAAAAACTTGGCTACCCATTCAGTGGTCTCCGAGCTATTATCAATAAGCAGCAATTCAAGAGCCCTGCCATCTGAGACATTAGGGAAGGGTAGAAGTGGGGAGATCTGTTCCAGTCCCAGTCGCCATGATCTGCAGGTGTTTCTTCTCAGAGCTCCATAAATTTTAAAATTCTTTTAATTACTACTACCAAACAAAAATGAATATCAATAGTGATAAATGTAAAGGTCTTCATTTAGATAGGGAAAATAAAATGCTTCATTATAGGATGAGAGGGGTCTTGTATGTTCGAAAAGGGGTCTTCGTAGACCATACACTGAACATTAGTCAGCAGTGTAGCTAAAAAGGCAAATGGGATTTTAGGTTGTATCAGATCGTGCAAGGTGATGAGACTGCTTAACTCTGCTATGCTTTAGACCTCACTGTGGTCAGTACTGTGTTCAGTTTTGGGCACCATAACGGAAGAAGGATGTAAACAAACTGAAGCATGTCCACAGAATGGCAACAAAAATGGTGAGGGGTTTGGAGACCAGATGTATGAAGGGTTTTACCCTGTAAGGTTTACCCTGGAGAGAAGATGACTACGAGGTGATATGATAGCCATCTTCAGGTACTTGAAAGTAGGGTTGGGTGCTTTGGCTGCCAAAACGGCCATTTCAGCCTGAAGCAGCCAGCGGCGTGGAGGGGAAGGGGCAGCCCTGGTGCCACAGCAGTTGGTGCACGCACACAGGCGCATGCCACAGCGCTGGCTCCTTCAGGCTGGAACCCTACTTGAAGCACCCAACCCTACTTGAAAGGCTGTAATATAGAGCAGGGGTAGTCAACCTGTGGTCATCCAGATGTCCATGGACTACAATTCCCATGAGCCCCTGCCAGCGTTTGCTGGCACGGGCTCATGGGAATTGGAGGACCACAGGTTGACTACTCCTGATATAGAGGATGTAGGAGACTTGTTTTCTGGTGCTTCTGTAGGAGACTTTGGCAAAAATTTGTATTTTTGTGTATTACTATATCTTTTTTATATATTTCAAATACTTTTTGCAGTACCTATCATTATTCTTTACAAATATCTTTTAACCTCTTTTACTTTCTTTTATTCTTGTACCAACCAATTAAATGTTGCATTTAAAGTAAAATAATCTACTCTGTGTATGTGTGTGAGTATGTACATTTTTAAGAAATGTGAATCTTTTTTTGGTTGAATATTATAATTTTTTATTCCAATAACTCCATAGATCAGTTTATCTATTAAATTTTGTATCCATTCTTGTCCATCTTTAATCCTCACTCATAGAGTTAATGTTTCAATTTCTGCATCATTTCATAAGCTCCCCCACCCCACCCCCTTCAGATCCATCCTATCTTTTTTACTTGATTCATATAATTTTTAGTGGCTCTGTTCATTTTGCACCTGGGGGTATTTCGTCGGTCTGGGTAAGGGCAGTGTAGATGGTCTCTACTGCATTTTCCTTCACAATAATCCCATGAATTGTTTTAGGCTGAGTTTGTATGACTGGGCTGAAGTGACTCAATGAGCTTCATGGTTTAGAAAGGATTTGCCCGGTCATTGTATAAAAGTCTAACAAATATGTTCTATAAGTTCTTATTTTGGATAAAAGACACAAATCTCTAGGTTTTGATTTAGTGAAGGAGAACCTGAGAAATTCGAACCTAGAGCTTTTTGTCTTCTCACCCAACTAACTAACTTACGCAGAAAGGTTTTGCAACAAACTTGGGTAGGTTTGCAGAAAAATCGGAGAACTTCAAGCAAAAGTACAGACATTCCTACTGGGGATGTGCGGACCTGGTGCTGGAGACTGGGAAGAGCTCCAAGTGTGCCATTGCAGTCACTTTCCAAGAGCCAGTCTAGGCTTGCCCTTGCTGTCTAGGACCCACTCCAGGTAGAAGAACATCTTGGAGGCCAGGAGCTGCAACAAGCTTACAGTGGGGGAGATGAATTTCCCCCCTACTTTGTGCGTGTGATCCTATGAATGCTTGGAGAAGTGCAGCATTATTGGTTTTTATCATTCAAGCTTTCTTTGTTTAGTTCCACACTTGGTCATTTGATCTGTAACTGCCCTTCCTAATCCTGTTTTGAAATAGCCAAAAGGTCCCATTCTGGGTACATGACTCCAGCATGCACCATAATTCTCATAAATCACTGTTCAGTCTCACCATCTCAATGTTCAGTTCACTGCTGCTGTTTCACTGGGATGACGTGTAATAAAGAAAGTCATTGTTAAAGACTATGCGCACATGATCTCTTTAAGTATTAACCTCTGAGACAGAAAGGGTTGCCAAATTCTCCCTGACAGGACGTACTTTAGCAAAATCTAAGTAAATGGCTTGATTTTTTGCAATAACTGGCTGAGCTTCAGTATACAGGCAGCCAGATTAAAGGATCTGAGTGTTCCCTTCTGACCTTTAGCTGTGCGAATTCTGCCCTGTTTTAATCTGTTTTTGCTCATAACATAGCTAAAATAAGATTAGGATTGAGAGGGGGGGAAAACCCTTTTTGATTTTCACAAAGAGGACTGTTAGTGACTCACAGCTCTTCATAGAAGCATCATTTCCGCAATATCCAGCATTTAAGATATATGTTCTCTTTCTCTTTTTTTCTTATAGCAGCAGTTTGCCAGATGTGAAGATGGCCAAGAAAAAATCAAGAGACTGTAGAAGCAGCTCATTACAGTCCAGGAGTAAGCGAAGAAAAGAGTAGCAAAACAAATGTAAATCTTTCATTCTCTTCAAACTTTTTTCAATGGTCTTGATATGGCACCATGGAAATTACTAAAATATTGTGACTTCCTGCAGAGTCCCTGGCAATAAACCTTCCTGTCTTAAACAAATTTACTTGGAAGTATATTCTGTTAACGCCACTTGTAAGTAAATATACTTTAGATTGCAGCTGTGGCTGTTTATCTGTAATTGTTTAAAGTTCTGAAACAGGCTCATGTCTGTATGGCCTAGACATTTCTCTTTTCATTAAAGATGCTTTCATACCATATTGGTGGCTTTTGTTGTTAAGAATGCATACTTGTTAGCGAAGTAATCTTCATTCTCACTTTTCAGTTATCTCTCTCTCTGCTCCGTACCATCCTGTGTCATATTAATTGAGATGACTTGGGAAAGTGGAATTCTGCAGCACTTGTACACATCCTGTGATTTTCTTGACTACGGAGAAGAGAACCATAATTCATAAGCAGTTTTAAAATACTTGATTTAAAATAGTTCATTTTGTACAGTGTTAAGTGCAAACTCTGATGGTCTTGGGAAATACCTGGAGTAAAGAGAAGTCCCAGACCATCACTATTTGCTTCCTGCTATTTTGTTGGAACTTCTTCATGTGTTAAGTGATCCTGAAGACACAAGTATATTGGAAGGACTTCTCCAAATCATATGAATGAGCAATAGGCAATGAAATTGTGGATGAAATTGCAAAAAAAAAAAATTTAATTGCTGTTGGTGACAGAGTGATGTCACTTCTGGGAAAAATTCGGAAGTGACATTGGTGCTTTTTTGGAATTGCTGAAACCTCTGCAGTTGATTGTCAATGCTCCCCATGTCCCCTCCAGAATTCTGCTGGCTGTCAGAGACAACCAAACAACCTTACCTGCTATTCAGGTGGTAAATTAACTGTAGATAAACTGTGATATATAATAGACTACTTGCTATAGTTGTAAAAATATTTACCACGTGTATATAGTCTCACATTTATAAAATCAATAGATTTTTTAGTTCATTTTAGTACAAAACAATTAAAGGGAAAACTGAATATATAATAGCTTTAGAAACTCATTACCCTGAAATATAAGAATTACTGTGCAGGCACCAATTTTACTTCAGAGCTATCTATTATGAGTTAGATCAGGAATTTTGCCCCTTATTTCACCTGACCATTCCTGTCTGTGCTGAATAAAATATGTTGTTAATTTGGAATGTAAAAGCTTCTTGAGTACCATTTAAGTTGTATAAGTTAAAGGGGGCTTCCATTCCTTCCCTCGGGTTCCTGGGCTGAGCAAACTGCCAAAATACTATACTGGGACAGGGTGGGACAACCAGAATACTTCAGGAAAGGAGAAAACCTATAACTAGGATGGCTCAGTCAGAAAGGGCAAATAAAAACGGGGTGTGGGGAGTGAATCTTGCCTCTGAGGGAGGGAAGTGGGCAGGGATTATCATAATACCATTGATCACTTGTGTGGTCCCACTTTTAGCGAATAGGTAGGTTGTGAGCTCCTGTATTTGTTTACCTGGCACTTAGTTGTGGATAGAGGTGCAGGGTTTTTTTCTTTCTTTAAATAGAAGATGCACATGGCTCTGATTTGGATCAGGTGAATAGGGCTGGAAAAGGAGAAGTTCTTTTTATCTTTTTATCTTTATCTTTTTATCTGCACTACTTTACCAACCCAAAATAGTCCCCTGGGGATACTACAGGTCTTTTTGGCGTAGACATGCTTGTATTGTGATAGTACTGTTGAACTATTTTAATGGCTGTACTGATAATTCTCATTTTTTGATTGTAAGCTGTCCCAAAATCTTTTTCATGATGTGGCATAAAACTATTGTAAGAAAAATAAAATGGTCGATTTTTGACTTTTCCATGTTTTCTATAATAAAAAGCTACCTTTGGTTATGAATTTGGGCTACCACCAATACATTCAAACTGTCTAATCATTTTGGGTTTTTTTTTAAGCAAGATGTTACTGTTCTATGACCTTTTAACCAAGTCCCATAAACACCACTTATAGAATACCATAGACTTTTGCAATTCTTGTAAGAAAACAATTTTTCTGGGTACCCATTTGATTTTTTTATTGTATTTCCAAGAGAAATGTTAATTATAGAATAAACTAATGCATCGACAAAACAAATGATATTTCATTACTCCCCCCAGTTGTATAATTCCAGATCTAAATGAAACTATAAAACATACAGGGACTGAATGAATGAGCAAAGCTCCCCTCAAGAAAAGGGAAAAGGCTGTGTTCAATGTGTGGATAGAAAACACATTTAGAAATAATTTATAAAGATGGTGTTTTGCAAGCTTCTTTAGAAGACAGGGTTCTCCTTCAGTGGGGGATGTCAACCAAACTGATTAGGTCATGTCTCCTCTTGCTCCGGGCCTATGCAAATTTGTTTAGATTGTGTTGGCTCAGAGTGAGGCTGACCCTCCAGTTTTGATAGCCCTACTGCTCCAGCAGGACACTTGAGCCTAGCTTTGCATTCTTCAAGACTTGCCTTATTTGTATGGAAGATGGAAAAGTCTTGAAGAAAGGCCCCATCGCTGATCTTAAAAAGAAAAAAAGAGAACATTAAGACAAGCTTCTCCCACCTGAGGTTCCAGGCACCAGAGACTGGCCAATGGAAGATACCTCTCTAGTGGCACAAGCTGCCATCAGTGCTGGCAGACTTGAACCTTTGGGTTGTTCCAGAGCCAGCTTCCAACTGCACAAGAAAAGCCCAGCAGAGATCTTCCAGGTCCAAGGCTAGACCCACTCTCTTGGGGTCTCTTATCTTGTTAGTCTGGAAGACGGAAAGGCCTTGAGGAAGGGCCCCATTGCTGGTCTTAGAAAGAAGGGGAGGACTGTTGTGACTTCAGGCATCAAAGACTGGCATAGGCCTCTGCTGGAGCTGACAGACTCAAGGCTTCGGGTTGTTATGCAACTTGCCCCTGACTGTGCTGGAAAATCCCAGCAGAGCTCTACTGGGTCCAAACAACCACAAGGAGATTGCAGCAGGTGGCCCACCCCATGCAAACTTGTAGGCTTCTAAGGCTACAGGGAGCAAGAGGATTGGTGCTACACAATTTTTCATAGCCCTGCCTAGAGCAAGAGGAGATGTAACCTAACCAGTTTGAATGTCTGCCCCACCAAAGAGAAGACAACTTTAAGTAAGTACAGTTGTATAAGCATTGTAGTGACGCTTTTGATATTTTAATCTAAGAAACTGTTTGCTTTTTCTGCTGTACAACAGAATAGAAATTATTTAGGCATTCACGGTTTCTTTTACAACTGTTTTGTCTTGCTCTTCGGGTGCAACTTGCCAATGATCACCCTTGTCAAAAATCACCTCTTGATGAATCACAATACAGATATGCGTACCTGTCTCATTGGGGGAAGTCTGGTTGTTGTTGTTGTTATGTGCGAAGTCGTGTCCGACCCATCGCGACCCCATGGACAATGATCCTCCAGGCCTTCCTGTCCTCTACCATTCCCTGGAGTCCTTTTAAGTTTGCACCTACTGCTTCAGTGACTCCATCCATCCACCTCATTCTCTGTCGTCCCCTTCTTCTTTTGCCCTCGATCACTCCCAGCATTAGGCTCTTCTCCAGGGAGTCCTTCCTTCTCATGAGGTGGCCAAAGTATTTGAGTTTCATCTTCAGGATCTGGCCTTCTAAAGAGCAGTCAGGGCTGATCTCCTCTAGGACTGACCGGTTTGTTCGCCTTGCAGTCCAAGGGACTCGCAAGAGTCTTCTCCAGCACCAGAGTTCAAAAGCCTCAATTCTTTGACGCTCGGCCTTCCTTATGGTCCAACTTTCGCAGCCATACATTGCAACTGGGAATACCATAGCCTTGACTAAACGCACTTTTGTTGGTAGGGTGATGTCTCTGCTTTTTAGGATGCTGTCTAGATTTGCCATAGCTTTCCTCCCTAGGAGCAAGCGTCTTTTAATTTCTTTGCTGCAGTCCCCATCTGCAGTGATCTTGGAGCCGAGGAAAATAAAATCTGTCACTATCTCCATTTCTTCCCCATCTATTTGCCAGGAATTGAGAGGGCCGGCTGCCATGATCTTTGTTTTCTTGATGTTGAGTTTCAAGCCAACTTTTGCACTCTCCTCCTTCACCCGCATCAACAGGCTCTTTAGTTCCTCTTCACTTTCTGCCATTAGAGTGGTATCATCTGCATATCTGAGGTTGTTGATATTTCTCCCTGCAATCTTGATCCCAATTTGTGACTCCTCTAATCCCGCCTTTCTCATGATGTGCTCCGCATACAAGTTAAATAGGCAAGGCGACAGTATACAGCCTTGCCGAACTCCTTTCTCAATTTTGAACCAATCCGTGAACCAATCCAAGAGCAGGGCTCTTCTTATGTTTTTAATTAAGCAGTATTCCTTTGGACTGCCCTCCCTCACAAAACAGTACTCCAAAATGGTCCAGTCTAGGTAAATAGATCATGAGGTACAAAATGTTCAAGCTGAGGGATAATACGTATGAATGTTCTCAATTCCTTTCTCAACTCCTTTCTCAATTTTGAACCAATCAGTGATTCCATGTTCAGTTCTCACTGTTGCTTCTTGACCTGCATATAAATTTCTCAAGAGACAAATAAGATGCTCTGGTATTCCCATCTCTTTAAGAACTTGCCACAATTTGTTGTGCTCCACACAATCAAAGGCTTTAGCATAGTCAATGAAGCAGAAGTAGATGTTCTTCTGGAACTCCCTAGCTTTTTCCATGATCCAGCGTATGTTGGCAATTTGATCTCTAGTTCCTCTACCTCTTCGAAATCCTGCCTGTACTTCTGGAAGTTCTCGGTCCACATATTGCTGGAGCCTAGCTTGTAGGATTTTGAGCATAACTTTGCTAGCATGAGAAATGAGTGCAATGGTGCGGTAGTTTGAACATTCTTTGGCATTGCCCTTCTTTGGGATTGGAATGTAAACTGACCTTTTCCAATCCTGTGGCCATTGCTGAGTTTTCCAAATTTGCTGGCATATTGAGTGTAGCACTTTTACTGCATCGTCCTTTAAGATTTTGAATAGTTCAACTGGAATGCTGTCACCACCACTAGCTTTATTGTTGCTCAGACTTCCTAAGGCCCATTTGACTTCACATTCCAGGATGTCTGGCTCCAGGTCAGTAACTACCCCACTGTGGTCATCAGGGATGTTAAGCTCGCTCTTGTATAGTTCTTCTGTATAATTTTGCCACCTTTGCTTAATCTCTTCTGCTTCTGTGAGGTCCCTACCATTTTGGTCCCTTATCATACCCATCTTTGCATGAAACGTTCTCTTCATATCTCCAATTTTCTTGAAAAGATCTCTGGTCCTCCCCATTCTATTGTTTTCTTCTATTTGTTTGCACTGTTCATTTAAGAAGGCATTCTTATCTCTTCTAGCTTTTCTCTGGAATTCTGCATTCAATTGGGTGTATCTTTCTCTTTGTCCCTTGCCTTTCACTTCCCTTCTCTCCTTAGCTATTTGTAAAGCTTCCTCAGACAGCCATTTTGATTTCTTGCATTTCTTTTTCTTTGGGATGGTTTTAGTTGCTACCTCTTGTACAATGTCGCGAACCTCCGTCCATAGTTCTTCAGGCACTCTGTCTATCAGATCTAATTCCTTAAATCTATTTGTCACCTCTACTGTATATTCGTCGGGGATATGATTTAGTTCGTACCTGAGTGGCCTAGTGCTTTTCCCTACTTTCTTCAATTTAAGCCTAAATTTTGCAACAAGAAGCTCATGATCTGAACCACAATCAGCTCCTGGTCTTGTTTTTATTGCCTGTATAGAACTTTTCCATCTTTGGCTGCAGAGTACATAGTCAATCTGATTTCTGTGTTGACCGTCTGGTGATGTCCATGTGTAGAGTCGTCTCTTGGGTTGTTGGAAAAGAGTGTTTGCTATGACCATTGTATTCTCTTGACAAAATTCTACCAGCCTGTGCCCTGCTTCATTTTGTACTCCAAGGCCAAACTTGCCTGTTATCCCAGTTATCTTTTGGCTTCCTACTTTAGCATTCCAATCCCCCATGATGATAAGCACATCATTTTTTGGCGTTGCTTCTATAAGGTGTTGTAGGGCTTCATAGAACTGATCAACTTCATCCTCTTCAGCAGCAGTGGTTGGGGCATAGACCTGGATCACTGTGATGTTGAATGGTTTGCCTTGGATTCGAACTGAGATCATTCTGTCATTTTGGGGATTGTATCCCAAGACTGCTTTTCCTACTCTCTTATTGATTATGATGGCTACTCCATTTCTTCTGCGAGATTCTTGTCCACAGTAGTATACCTGATGGTCATCTGAATTAAATTCACCCATTCCTGTCCATTTTAGTTCACTGATTCCTAAAATGTCGATGTTCAGTCTTCTCATTTCTTGTTTAACCACGTCCAGCTTGCCTTGATTCATGGATCTGACGTTCCAGGTTCCTATGGAATAAAAATCTTTACAGCATCGGACTGTCTTTTCGCCACCAGTTACTTCCACAACTGAGCGTCCTTTCGGCTTTGGCCCAGCCGCTTCATTCATTCTGGCGCTACTCGTACTAGCCGTCTGCTCATCCCCAGTAGCATATTGGACACCTTCCGACCTGAGGGGCTCATCTTCCAGCGTCATATCGTTATGCCTATTGGAACTGTCCATAGAGTTTTCATGGCAAAGATACTGGAGTGGTTTGCCATTTCCTTCTCCAGTGGATCACCTTTTGTCAGAGCTCTCAGCTATGACTTGTCCGTCTTGGGTGGCCCTGCACGGCATAGCTCATAGCTTCACTGAGCTACGCAAGCCCCCTTGCCACAACAAGGCAGCGATCCTTGAAGGGGGGGGGGAAGTCTGGAGCCACCTCCAAAAATTAGCAGTGTAGTTTGTTCCATTTTAGGGTACCTCCACACTACACACCCAACATGATTGCTGAAGTGTACCTACAGCAAACAAGATTTGGATGACCTATGTACATCTTAAACCAACAAGCATGGCTACGACCTGTTTTGTATATTAGCCAGCTTTTACTTCTTGAATTCAAGAAAATACTGTAAATTATGATTTCACTGAGACTGATATTAGCTCTGAAAATTCTGTGATATTACTTGGATCCTATACATTTGCTCTCAGTGTGCTGCTTTCTGGGTGCTGTAGAGGTGGAGCTCACATTCTCTCTAGGTACACAGTAGAATTTGTGCCCAGGGAAATGCCTAGCATGAGAGGAAGTAAACTCCACAGTGGAGCCCTGCCTCCGCAATGTAAAGAGGGAAGTATGCCAGAGCATATATAATATCAAAGCCATGTATGTACAGTACTCCTGGGATGGTTAGGTTTCATTTTACTTTGTGTCAGTGGGATTTATTACCTGTATGAACTTGGGCAGCAATGCATGGAGCCTGGGTTTGCAGGGGGGGGAAATATTTATTTAAAACATTTCTATACTGCCTTTCCCTCCTAATTCAGGGTCCACCTCCATGTGGCAAACATTAAAACATTTCAAACATTAAAAAGCATTCACATTGCCATAATTTCATTTTCTGTTCTTTTTGCTAAAGTTTACATGTCAAAATTCATTATTCATGAACAGCTCTGAAACTTAACATCCCTTAGAGCAAGAAAGAGTCACTGTTGCAGACTGGGCCACTTGATTCAATTAAACACAATTCAATTGCAAATAGAACACTAGTGTGTCATACATGCACTTGGACATGGTGTGGAAAACTGCATCTTAATTCAATTTTTTAGATCTAATATGTTTTTTGTTTACTGATCAGACCTCAAAGCTGACTTCCCTAGGGGGAAAAATCGGGGAAGCCAGTCTTTTGTCTCTGCAGTGGTCTTTTCCCCAAGAAGAGCATGTTCCCCATCCACAGTTTTTCACTTCTAAAATCTTTCCCAGTACTGCTGTCCAGGATTATAATTGCCCAGCAGGAGGGCATTTGGGCTTACAAAGAGGACATACACATCAACATTTGGCTTAAATTAGACCACAGCTTTATTGATCTCCAGCAGGAACATTGGTGTAGCATGGGGAGGGATCCTGTTCTCACAGTGGGCTGAGAGTAGACCCAGATCCCACCTGGAGCATATATCTGTGAGGAGCTTCAGCTGCCCAGAAAAGCAAGCCCTTGACATGAAGCAAAAGATCTATTGAGCAGGAAAGTATTCTCCTCAAACCATTGCCAAAACTGAGGCCACAGATACAGGAGACAAGTTGCCCCAATTCCTACAAGGCTGATACTCTTCATACCTAGCTACATAAACAACACTAAATAATGGCAGAAATGACAAGGTTCTGGCAGGATTCCCTTGCCAGCTGGAATTCCACAGGGAAGCTGGTCAGCCTGGGGAACAAAATAGATATGGGCCTCTGGTTCCCCCAGTCAGGATGCCTCCTCAGCTGGGTTGGCATCTGGCTCACATCTGCACTGCTTATGGAGGGCCATGAGACGGTGAGTCTGGTATGTAAACCAGACTCCCCCAAAAGGATCCATCGCATGCCGGAAAACTACCAGCGGTGACAAAAATATGTCAGTTGCAAAATATAAGAATATCAATGATAACATTCATTGTTCCCCTTTAACAACAACTTGCTATCCCCAAATAGTGAAACAGGATGTGTAGGAAGCTTCGCTCAGCAGGATTCCGGGAGGAAGGAGGCAGACCTCTCCTTTTAAGGCACTGTGAGGCACACCTCCCCTCCCCCTCCCCAACAGAGTGAGGACCCAAGCACCAGCACACCACCCAGACATAGCCAACAGCTCTGCAGACTGGCACCCAGCATCCTTCTCTCTGGCCTGCTCCTCCACTGCAGCAATTTGACAGCCCAGGCATTGCAGCAATTGTGTATAAACTCTCAAACTGGATTTCAGAGTACCAAGTAGGAGTACCCAAGGAAATGGGGCAATGTAGTTGTTGTGTATGCAGCTACGCTAACTATCCTATGGAGGACTGAGCCTGAGGTACAATCGAAACTAGCGCGGTACCCAGCCAATGGGCTGCAGGATCCAATGGTTTTAAATCAATCAGTTGGGATGTAATCAATCATGCACTACCACAAGTGATTGTTTTGTTCCTTGTGTGGATATAAGTTGGAGTTTTCTGTGGGGGAGGGGGTTTCAGTGTGGTCTTGGTACAACTTGTATCATGTTCTGGCACCAGTAAAGAGCTGCTACCATTCCAGTGTCTGTGAATCTTTGACTCACAAGATGCACCACGGATCAAACAGAAAGCTTCTAAATAATAATTTAAAATGTCCTAAATAATTACATTTCCAGCCTTTCTCAGCATTGCCTATCTAGCGTATAGTCTTAATCAGATGCTCAAACTTTCTTGTGTCAGTCTCCTTAAGGGTGGCACTGATTTCTTGAAATAAAAAAGTATTTTTATCATGAAAGCACTTGCTCTTTTAGATCATCACAAGGGCAATCTGATCAAAGACATGCAGGGCTTCTTAGACTCCCGGCTTGCTTTAATTTTGAAAGCTTGGACATCACCACAGCAGCTGATCCCTAGCATCAAACAAAATGAATCAACCCTGCTAAACTTTAGAGAAACTCTGTCCACATGTTGCAGTGAATGTTCATACGACTTGCATATGTGTGCATATACCTGCTATGAAAGAATCAACAAATCTTTGATTTCCAAATAAAACCCAGGAACAAACACTACATGGGCGTGCGTGCAGTTTCAGCCATACGTTCAAGTAAACGTGTGGAATGAAACATGAGAATTTCTCAACACATCTACAAAGAACGGTCAAGTGTTCACAGTACACAGATCATGTGTGCATTCATTGTAATGTCAACAAGGCTACAGAAAAGACTATTGGACAGCAAAATGGTGAAAAAGAGAAAAAAACTATAACAATAGTAGAAGAGGCAAGTGGAAATGGACACAGAATTGAGAACAATTGTCTCCAAACATCCATAATGCAAAAGCATGTTTGTAATTTTATTTTAATTATGATTTGTAAAACCAAGATTCAGTTCACAATCAATCACTGATATCCTTGTTTGGAGGAACAGGCTAATTTATCAGTCTCCTCCCTGACAGAGTATAGACTTTGTCCTGTAAGAGTCTGACACAAGTGCCTTATACAAACTGGGAAACTTGTTTGTACAATTTCCACCCAGGCTGGATGCCCCAAAAACGTTTTGCTTATATCTGTCTTGAAATATTACAAAATAGACTATTAAGTTTTGTGTGGATCCACAAAAACAGCATCTGAAAGAAGAGATTTAGTGTCATGTCGTCCCTCCTCACTGCATGCCATGTATTCAGGTAAAGCGTGAACCAAAGTCCCAGGAGCCCTTGGGCTCCTCTGTTTTTCCCCCTGTTTTTCCCTTTCTCTTCACAGGGCTCTCAGCCCACATGCACACACTGCGGCCTGTTCCCAGGGCATGAAAGAACATCTGCCATGACATTATCTCTTGTTTGGAATGCTATGACCCTAGCATTCTCTGGCAGGGGCTTCTGGGAATTGTAGTCCATGGACATCTGGAGGGCCGCAGTTTGACTACCCCTGCCCTAGTGGATCGTTCTGGCTGCCTTTGGGCCACTAGGTGTAAAAAAAATGTAGCTTTTACTTTGTCCTGACTTCTTTAAAGATAAAAGCCCTTCTGCCATGGGCATAGCAAATGGCAGGAAAATGAAACATTGATGAGGGCAGGGGTTATCTATATGTATCCTAGGACTTGACAAGCCAGTTATTCATAGCAATAGATTTTCTATCATGGTGTTTCCAGATGTACCCTCTTGGACTCAATAAACTCTTGTAGAGAGGACAAATAGCCCACATCAAAGGGACCTTGGTTAACATCTCCCCTAACCCTAAAATGCTCCCAAGAGCCAGCATGGTGTAGCGATTAAGAGTGGCATCCTCTAATCTGGAGAGTCACGTTTCATTCCCCCCTCCTCCACACGCAGCCAGTTAGGCTACCTAGTCACAATCCTGTCAGAGCTGTACTCACAGAACAGTTCTGTCATAGCTCTCTTACACAGGGTGTCTGTTGTGGGGAGAGGAAAGAAAGGCAATTGTACACAGCTTCAAGATTCCCTTGGGTAGTGAAAAGTAGGTTATATAAACCAACTCTTATTCCTGTGTCTTCTACAAATGCTAGTTTGTTTTTAAAAATACATTCAGATGGTTTGCTAGCCTTAGACAAAATGTTGGTAGTAGACATAGAACTGGTAATTCTAGTATTGTTAGCATTGCTGTGGTTTGGACAACTGTATTTTTAAAAAGTCAATGCTGCTTAAAGAAGCTCAGTCCTAAACTACTGAACAAGTTAACAAGTTAACTAAATTATGTGTCACTTTTTGTCAAGGAAGAAAATCATTCTTCAAATGCTCAGCTATTACATTTTGGGTTTATAACTTCTTTACAAGCTTGTTCCATATATTTGTATGACAACTATATATCACAGAGAGGAAATCTATAGCAGTTGTTATGTCAGAATGTTTGGATGAACCAATTCTTTCTTTCTTTCTTTCTTTCTTTCTTTCTTTCTTTCTTTCTTTCTTTCTTTCTTTCTTTCTTTCTTTCTTTCTTTCTTTCTTTCTTTCTTTCTTTCTTTCTTTCTTTCTTTCTTTCAAGGAGTTTGTGGTAGGTGTGGTAAAGCATTTCCTCTTGAGTTTTTGAGGCCTCTAAGTCTTTCTCCTCACGCTATGTGGTATGTTCTTTTATCCAGATGTTGGCAGCTGGTCTGAGGTTTGTTTGTCAAGCTGCCTTCCAACCACTGGCATGATAAACACTTGAGGTAAAAACAGGGTTTTATTTGCTTCTACTGATAATTGCTCCTGTCATAGTTTTGTCAGGCAATTCAGATCCATTTATAAATTTAAAACTTGGAACTTAAAACTGGAGGACAAAAATATAGCTTTATGTATTGCATCTGGCATAGATATTACTTTATTGTCAAATATTTTGAAACTGGGAACCAAGTAAGCAAGTTTGTCTTGGAAGAAGCGTACTGGAAATTTGTCATCCTCTATAATGACAAGATTAAAGGATCAGACATCTGATCCCATCATATCTCTAAGAAAAATAATAGTAACTGCTTTTATTTTAATAAATACCTGAGATTAAGTGCATGACAGTCAAGTGCAGAAAAGGGATTACAAAGATGGATGCTCCAGGGTTTAGATTTAAAACATAGGCAGGAGCAATGTTGTTGTTTTTAACTGATGTCTATGAACTTGCACACTAAGGCCAATCAATATAGGGGATATTTTGTTAATTTCATATAGCCTTTCCCCAATAAACAAGTTTAATTATGCTAAGTTGCATGCCTGGAACTTCAATTTATTATGCATGAACTTACCTTCCCACAAAACATTAGCTTTCTCTTTGTATGCTACATTAGACACCCAAGTCTTTTGGACTTTGGATGGTCACTTGATGTGAGGGGCTATTTGCCTGTTTTATTTGCATTTGAGTTATTCATTTTATTTAAACACATGCTCTTTGAAATGAAATGTCTTCATCCGATTGGACTGCCATCTGCCTTGATGAGCCTGGTGAGAGAAAAGAGATTCTGCATGTGACTTGTACAGCATCTTATTTAAGCTGTGCTACAAATTGTGCAAAGCTCAGTCAGCATGGGAGCATAATATCTGCAAATGCTGTGGATTGCTGGTGTGCAATCTAAGCATATGTTGCAGTACTCACAGTGTTATCCACCTTGGCGGTCTCCTGAATTAATTGGGGAGATTAGCTTTTAATTAGCTAGAGGGAGTAGCTACAGGATCTCCATCAGTGCTTATGGGGATGGTTCCCTTTAATAAACTCTGATGTTAACTGGTAATATTTTTCACTAAAAAGAATTAAAAGGATGTACAGCAAAGCATGTGAAGCACATACGAGGGGTAAAAGGAGAACATCTGGGGGTGAGGAAAGGCAATATGTACCAATAAGAGCGGTCTGCAGATTCAGCAGCAAAACAGCCAACATTTCACAGGGAGAAACAGAAGAAGGACTTGCTTGCAAGTAGGGGTGTGTGTGGGACATCCAGAACACTCATACAACATGGATGCTGGGTACTGTGTTTTTATAGAGTAAAGTGCAACCCTGGGCAATTTTAATTAATTAATTAATTTTTCGTTTGCATAGTTAGAAACACCTCATGCGAATCTCCAGCTCTGGGTAGCTTCTAACATTATTTCATAAAAAACATATATAATAGATAAAAATATATACAATTAAAAACATTATCTTAAAAACAATCATGCTGATGGGTTAGCTCCTAAAACAATGAGTCAATGAGTATTCCGAAGATAGACACTGAATGACTTTAGGAGAGATGTGATGGATTTGTCTGGAGAAAGACAATCCACTGGAAGGAATATTGATGGGTTTCCAGCAAATGGACAATATCTATAATTGTGTTACTTGAGATAAATTTTAGGGGAGGAAAGGTTTCTTTGACAACCTCTTGATTTTTGGATGGGAAGCCATTAATGTTGGGCAAAGTATTAGGAACTGCTAATTTGGATATGGAGGAACAGAGATATATTGAGAAATTTATAAGATTAGTTACCAGTTCCTGGGAAGTCTATTGCCACAAGATTATGCATCTCCCATGGGGTGGGAGGAACCCATTAGCAAGTCAGCCCCTAAGTTCCCACAAGTTCTAATCTGATTGTCCAGGTGAACCCTGGGGAATGACATCTTGCTGACATCCATGTTTGTGTCTGGTTTGGGGACAGTGTACTTTATAGCTGACATTTATTTCAGTATCAGCCAGGAAGTGTACTGCAAATTTATATTTAATGTGCTATTATATGAAGGATGTTTCTATCTATAAATTGCCTCTCAGTACTAGGAGGAGCCTGGCTGCTCACAACTGTCTTAGATCAGTTCTATCTATTCTGGCTGCAAAGTATGATATTTTCATATTTCAACAGGAGACCTTTTGGAACACCTCAGTTGGATAGAAAGTCTATCTCATCTGCCAAAGAAAAGGCTGGAATTGGGGTTTCCAGTTCCAGGCAGGGAAATTTGAGGATGGAGCCTGGGTATGACAGGGCTTGGGGAGGAGAGGGACCTCAGCAGGGTTTAGGGCAAAAGGATTAGGCATTTTCTCCAGAGCAATCTCTATCATCTGGAGATCAGTTGTAACTCTGGAGATCTCCAGGCCCCATTGGCATTCATAGTAAGGACCCATGATATTACTGAAGAAATTGTTCTAACAAAAACAAGGTCTAGTTGTACCACTGTACAGTCCAAATGTGTTGCCATTTTATGACAATATGCCAAATGTCTGCTATACAGAAAAGCCTTCAAAATGAGGTATTTGATTTAAAATATTTTACATTCAACTTTTAAAAATTCCAGCCTTTTTATTACTGGCAATGTGTTGACATAGGAGTCCTGAGAAGAAAATCGCATTGCGTTTCAAGGTTGTGTGAACAATTTGTTTCTCTTTCACTTGGAGATGATGTTACTGCACTGGTTCCATGAGCCAAACAACAAGGAAAGGTTCAAGATAATTGTTGCTGAAACCATTTTATAAGTGAAAATGCGAAAACAGTTACAAAAGCAGCCAGTGGCTTTTTACATTTATCTGTGAAGGCATTCTTGGCTTTTTCGATGATGTTGATTGTGTGTTGACTGATTGTTTACAAGACTAGTTTCCTTGAAGAATTTGGATTATGGCCAGAGTAGAAATCAAAAGCATGGGAATTATATTAGTTAAAGAAAAGAGAGTATCAGTTTTAGGAGGCTTCGAAAATATCTTTGTGCCACCTAGTTACATATAAACACAAAGGTGCAAAACATTTTCAGTGCTGCTGACATAATCAGGTGATCTTATACATAATTTCTGATCTGTACTTCTGATGATGTACTGAATATTTGAAAGGCTCTAGAGCAAGCCCCACCCTCCAGAAGCCTTCTGAACATTCAGCATGGTAGCAGAAGTCCCCCACCCCCACGGAGCACAGGGAGAAAGCTCCCTGCACTTCATGGTGGCAGCACCCATCCCAGGGAGCCAGGCAGCGCCTCTCCCTCTGGGGAGGGACGATGCGCAGTTCCCAGAGTCCCCCGCCCCTGTGGAGAACAAGGAGAAAGTTCCCTACACTCTGTGGCGGTGGGGCCAGGGAGCCAGGCAGCGTCTCTCTCTCTCTCTGGGGAGGAATGCTGCATAGTTCCCAGATTCTGCCACCCCAGCCCAATCCCCTATCTAGTGCTTGGTGCATTACTGAATGCACCGGGCTTCTAGTAAACTATAAAGGCCATTGAATCTCTAGATCCCATTAATTTTAAAATTCCAGCTAAATTGCTGACACTTATTTAGCTGTCCTTGGAGGTTTTTCCTTGAAATACTATTTGGATTTTATGCTACTCAGCTGCTGAACAACTATGTACATAACTGTGTTGATGATGGAAAGGTCAGATGCAAACACAGTTTTATAATGGAGAAGGTGATGCTCCAGAAAATCAAAAACTAATAAGGAATGCATAAAAGAGAGAGATCATTTCTAATTCCACCCCCCCCTCTTACTCCTGTACATATCATTAGCTATTCCTCATCTTGTGACATGAAGGGGTGATGAAGGGAATAAATAATGATCCAAAACATCTTAGGAGCAAGGCAACAGTAAACAGGGGGAAAGTATTACTTCCCCAAAAAAGGATTTATTCTTTCGAATAATGTGGAGAAAAACTGATGGCATAGATACTGGATAAATTGCTCAGTTCACCTAAGTGTCACAAACCAAGGCTATTCTCTGAAAGGAAACTAGAAAAACAGAGAGATTCTTCTTAGAAAAAAGTTCCGAGTTTTATTGTGTCTCAGGGGATACATATGGAAGCTTCATGATAGAAAATCTATTGCTAAGAATGACTGGCCTTTCCATTCCTAGGATACATATAAATACCCCATTGCCCCCATCAGTACTTAGATTTCCCACCATTTGCTCTTCCGATGACAGAAGAGCTCTTATAATGAAAGAACAGTCAGAACAAAGCAAAAGTTAAAATTTCCACACCTAGAAGTCAAAAGAGGCCATAGCTATTAACTGGAGTCATAACATGTTAAACCTGAGATAACATCAGGAAGGACATACTCCTTTTCCTGGGAACTGGCTACATGTTCCCAGCCAGGAGGAACAAGGGGAGGAAGGGAAAGACAGGAAAGCAAGAGATATCTTGTAGGCTCTTAGAATTTTGGTTCACCTCTTAGTGGAATATATGACATGGAGCAGATAATGACATGACACTAAGCTCATTATGATTATCATCCGATAACTAAGCTGCCATGACAGAATAAAGGCAGAACCTACACGGTAAACATTTTGGTACTTCCCAGTGGAAACAATCTTAATAAAGTTCACCACCAGAATAACAATCTCCTCAAATAATAGTATCTATTAGAATCTGGGGACAAGAGATTAAAACTAATTTTGCCTGCTTCAGAAGATCAGTTTTCCATGTGTGCTTTGGAAAAAAGCCTATTTAACACAGCATATTGTATATTGACAGGACAAACAGATGCTTTGAGTGAAGCTAACAAATATGCGCATATCTTTTCCTGTTGTTCATTTATAATATTTGAACATCAAAGGTTATTATGTACTTCTGTCAAAACAACTCCCATCTGAGTAGGAGCACTGGGCAACTCCTACAATTGGCCATGATGTATCTATGGATGAAAAGTAGAAGGAACCCAACGATTTTTGTCAAACAAATAATTGTTTGAAAAATGGTGACCTTATGCAACTTACATTCTTGTGTTTTCAGACTGCATTAATATTTTATTAATTAATTTATTTAGTGATTTATATATCGCCTGTCTCGGATGTACCTTCCTGGGGCAGTTTCCACAACTTAGATTGATCAATAAAGCCAGTAAAATTTACATGTAATAAAATCAAATTAAAAAGATGTTTAAAATCGCAAATAGAACCGTTATCAGCGTCAGCTATAATTACTGAGACAGCCAGCAAGATGTTAGTGTTAGGTGGAGTTGGAGGGAAAAGGGAGGCCTGGTATTTTGATGTAGGTATTATCTAGCTGGCCTCAACCAGAAGCCTGGCGGAAGAGCTCCATCTTGCAGGCCTTGCAGAACTGAGCAAGCTCAGGCAGGACCCTATTCTCTCCCAGATGCTCCAGGCAGGAGCCAGGGCCAAAAAGGATTAACATGGCATGTTAAACAGGTCTGGGTCTATGTGAAGGGCCAAAAGCCAGCAAATCCATCATGAAGAAGCAGGCAAAATGGTGGTCCAAATGATGCAATTACTAAATTTACCTGAAAGGAACATCTTGAATGGAAGATGATAGTTCCCCCTGACAGCATTGTATACAAAAGGTTGTTTTTAATTATTGTTCATTTATTTAGTCCATTTTTATCCTGACATCCCACCTCCACAATGCTCAGTATACATCATTTTCCCTTTCTTCATTTTACTAAACAACCACATGAGATGGTTTAGGCTGCAGAAAAGTGACAAGCCCAAGGTCGCCCTGCAAGGTTCATGGAAGAATGGGGATTTGAACCTGAGTCTCCTAAATCCTAGTCTGACACATTAAACCAAGCTTTTTCAGCCATGGTTTTGTGAAACCCCAGGATTTCCTGACAGCCCTGGAAGGGTTACCTGAATGGGTGGGAGTTAATTAGTTTTTTTAATATATTTTTTAATTTGTTAAACATTTATTGGGTGATGTGACCATATATGGTCATGCCAACCCACACACCCTTCCCAAATGGCCAATGATGGGCCTTGAGGCAGTGGAAAGAGGAGGGTGGGTGTGTACTCAGCCATGCTTCCCAACCATATTCTGCACAATTGCACCATTTTGAGGGGTTCTTGAAGCCTGGAGAATGTTTCAGGGGTTTCTCAATGGTAGAAAAGTTGAGAAAGGCTGCCCTAACTTCTACACAAAACTAGTGTTACTATATGAATTTATTAAAAATTGTGTCATTTTGCCCAGAAGTTCTGTGCATTGAAATGTTAAATTGGATTTGGTTTAGGGGCAGTCAGCATTTAACAGCCCAAGTGCTCAGAGCTAGCTACTTCGTAGGTGTATGCCAAGAAGTTTTTTTTAAAGATGTTAATTCTTTATTCTTGTTGCCACTCTAGGTACTCACAAAGCATCCTATGGATTCAGTTTCATACGGAGATTCTTAATGTGGGCCAACTCTCTTTGCTGTTTCCTGCAAACATATTTTGTGGTTATTCTTTTTGATCCATATCTCAAGGCTTTTCTTGTCCCCAGATATATGTGTTGTGGGACAGTTGCATTTTCAAGAGGCAGTCTACCCTGGTTAGTGCTGTGGGCAGAGTACATTACACACTACAATTCCCAGGAGGCAATCTGGTATGCCTCAAGAGCTCATTGATACCAGCAATACAATCCAGGAGAAAACTCTCAGGAAACTGCCAAGCTTTTTGTGAAAGCTCACAGAGAATATTTATAATATCAAAATGATTCTAAATTGAGTGGCAGAAAGCTTTCTCTTCACACCTTCTTTTATATAATGACATACTAATAGTAACAACAATTTTAAGTCAGATAAAAAAACTCTTGTTAGAAAATCAATTTCAGTCACTATTTTAAGTATACAAGGTGGCACAATATATGATTCAGATGGAAGATTTTCAGAACATCTCCATGCAATAGGAAATGGGACAGTATTCATAAAAAGATCAATATCAAACACCAAAATACGATGTTCTCTATCTTTAATCTCTGATCTTGTTTCCAGCATAAAAAAACAGAATTCTCAAAAAATCTTGCATGTTCTATGTGCATTTTTTTTACTCCTAACAATGAGCATTATGACAACATTAATATCAAAAAAGGAGAGGGCAAGTGAGACCTCACATTGCAGGGATGGACAAAATGTGGCTCTCCAGATTTCCATGGGCTACAATTACCAGGAGTCCCTGCCAGCATTACATTGGCAGAGGCTCATCATAATTACAGCCCATAGACATCTGGAGAGGCACAGTTTAGCTGTCCTTGCATTATGGCAATGATGACAGTGACTAAATGGAAATCCAAAACTGAATTTCTTTAGAGGATAGTGGTTTACCTATACAAAAGCTCACACTGAGAAGGGAAGCTGTCATAACACTGTTTAGGACCATCAATATTCCAAATGGCTTAAAGAGTGAAACTCATTTGCATGGTGAAGGACCATTAGATCTCACGATTACAGGAGAAACAGTTGGGAACTGGGACTACTTCTCAGAACAGGGTATGCCTTTCAGAATGCAATGAAGGCAGTGTTCAAAAAGATTGTGATCCATCAACAAGAAAATAATACTTATGGATTCTGTTTAGCTGCCCCAGCTGTTCTTTATAGAACAAGCACACCTTGACTTAGACTTATCAACAAACCATACATTGCTCCTATATGACCAAACCTGGGACATTCTCAGGCTCAAATATTTCCTCCTCTCCTTCTATGCTCATTTTCATGCGGTAATCTAACTAATAATTTTGACTTTGGGGGCAAACCATATTTTGTCATTATGTTCAAAGTAGTAAAACTATAGTTTGCATTTTCACTGCCCACTGAAATTCCAAATAGTGGATAAGACACAGCTTTTGGAAACCCTTACAACTCTACAGTTTGCTAGTACACATGTTATACCAAACTGTGGTTTGCTGTGTACTCAAAAATGATTATGCTGTGTGTAAGAAGAGATGGAAGCCTAAGAAAGCCAACTCCCAGTTTGGTTGGCCATTTTGTCTGACTCTGTCCCATAGCACTGAAGAGTCACAACCAGAAAATGTAATGTCGTCAGAGAATGCACATTCTTTAAAACTTCCCCAATGAATTTAAAGATTTCCTTAGTTACTTGACCAAAAGGACTACGGCATTAATATGAATCAAAATAAGATGTTACATTCCTTCCCTTACTATAAGAACACACATATTTAATTAAAGAATGAGTCCAGTTAAAACAAATTTAATGAGCCTAGAATTAAAATCTAGGAAATAAGCAAGATAGGTCTGATATCTAATCCTTCATCTAGCTAATGTCATAGTCCATAGGCTGTATCTTTCATGGTTAACTAAAATCAATGGCCAGAGGCGCTTTTGAATCATAGGATTTTTCATGATTCTAGCATGAAATTCTGGAATCATGGGGCCATTTCGCACGGCTTCAAAATAGCACAATGGTTGCTAATTGGAAACGCTACTAATTTGCCATAACCCACGACGTCGTAGACAATCTGCAACAATCCTGAAACCAATCAGCAAAAAGCGCTTCGTTGTGGCGCTTTCAGGGGAATCCAGAAAAGTGGATTCACCCTCCGGATAGCGATACACTCCTGCAACCAATCTGCAACAATAGCGATAAAGACCTGTGCGTTACCATTGTTGTGGGTTCTTCATAGTCCCTCCTCCTGAGCCTGTCCTCCAAACTTCCGGCGAAGCGATCGCCATTTTTTTCCCCCCGAGCGAGTGGAGATCAACTCACCGGCGAGCCTCCGTTTAGCCAGTGAGGCTTCCTAGGCTGCAGTCCCTCCTCAGAGCAGTTTAGTCACTAAGCACAAGAAGCCCGCAGAAGCCCGTTTGCTGATGTATTTTCCCTTTATTTTTCACACTGTTTCGGCTGAAAATCGCGCCCGTGGGGGGGGGGGAGGGGGGATTTTTTTTTTCCACTCGGAGGCAGCATGGCCACAATCAAATGACAGCTCAAACAGAGGCTTCCCCGGCTTCAGTCCCTCCCCTTCAGTCACTAAGTGACCTTCAGTTTCACACATTCCATTCAGCCGAAAATCGGGCCGTGAGAGGGGGGGGATTTTTTTTTTTTCACTCGGAGCCAGCGTGTTAACGATCAAACAATCAAACGGAGCCAGCGTGTTAATGATCAAACAAACGGCAGCTCAAACACCCCAGGCAGCTGGATGGGTCTCTCCATTGCAACGAATCTACTCAGATTCGTTACAATGGGTGTGTTTTTTTTAAAAAAAAACCTTTCTTAAAGGGAAAGGGGCTGTTTGGGAGCATGCTAACGGCTGCCCATTGGCTGCTTGACGGCCAGGGGCGGGACGAGCTTGGCAATAGCGCTTCCTTTCTAGCGATTTCTGCCGAGACCGGAAGCTTGTGGGAAACGCTAAAAAACGCAACTGATTCCACTACAAAGCCAGGTATGCAAAACGACGAATTCCACTATTTTAAATGGCGATTTTTCATTCAGTGACCAATTTGCAACAAAGATCCCCGTGCGAAATGGCCCATGGTTTTTGCTGATTCCACTAAAGCCTCTTATAAATACTTTGGCTGTATATTTATAAGAAAATTGTCTCTAAAGCTGACACAAGGGATAATCTACTAAGAACAGATCCATGACACAGAACTAGGGATGATTCAATTTTATATTTATTTACTGTTTTTCTCTGAGACACTATGCAAATTACACGGTGTAAACAGGAAGAGATATCTAATTAGCAATGTAGTAGGACTAGGATTATTAGAATCTGAAACAAAGTATAAAGTACTAGACATGACATGTTGAACTATTGTGAAAATGTTATAACTTAAGTGTAAACTGTGCAATGAGGGCCCAACAATAAGTACATTGAGTAGATAAAACATACCATACACAGAAGTATACACCACAATCCCATTCCTTTATATAACCTCGCCCCCTGCCCCCATTTTCCTGAATCATTGCAACTAAGGCATTTAAAATCAAACTGCTTACAGTGCCTGATTTCTCTCAAGTTGAGCATCTTGTGGAACTGCATTGATTTGCTCACAATTTAAGATGAGCAGACTTTCTAACTTTTTTGTCTGAGCCAAGATGGCATTCAACATGGCAGACATCCTGGTAGCAGCTGCTAGCACAGGTTCATTGTTTATATTTAGCCCAGTGTCGTCTTGGGGAAGTCCTGTATCATGAAAAGGGACTGTGAACATGAATTTATATGCTACACTTGCACCTGCACAACTGGGTGCCCTAATCTGCAGTTCAACATGCTGACTCACGCTCAGACATTGTTGGAATGACCTACAGTTCTCTCCTGACAGTGAAACAAAACAGAAATTATTAAGAAAAATAACACACAAACATGATTTTTTGAAAGTTAGGTAGCAAATAGGCATGGCTGAAATGCTAGAGAATCAAGCTGCATAGCTTCTTCTCCCACTCTCCCCTCAAAGGTCTGAAAAATCAAGAAACTCTTTTGTGTGTGTGTGGGGGGGGGTGGTGGTGGTGGTGGTGGTAGTACTGGGGGAGGGTAATCAGATCAGATGCAAGAAAGGTCATTTGCAGTTACTGTTCAGACGCATCTGGAAGAAGCAAAAAAAAAAGTGTTTGTTTGGGAAGGAGCAAACGAAAGAAAGAGAAGTGATTGTCTTGCAAGAGTGAGAGAATCCCATGAGCAAAATAGAGAAGCAACATTATGTAGATCAGAACTATGTGCATGTTTCTTAGAGATAATGTGAAATAGTACATGGTATGAGTTCTATAGAGCTCATGGCCATTGGTGTTCCGGATGGGTAGTCAACCATTTTTAGAACCTTGCTGAGTGATTCATAAATACAAGAATGTGGTTATTACAGAATGTAGTGTTGTGTTATGAAGGCTTCCTTCTGCATGCCAGACAGTAATGGAAGCCAAGTCACAATTTGTCATATTGATTACTCCCATCGTTCTCATCTTCTGCTTTATCAGATGCCGGAGGCTTCTCTTCCCAAATATGTTCCCTGGCAATGAACCCAGCTGCCCCTATCAGATTTTAAATGGCTTGTAAATAAAAGTACATTATTTTTTCTTCCTGAGGGATAGTCAGGTCACTCTGCTACAGCCAAACGGAAGAGGAGTCTTGTGGCATCTCTTAACCACTAGCAACATTTTATTCTTTTGCATAGTTCACCAAACTTTTGCATAGTTCACCACGGCATCTGAAAAGTAAGTTCTACTCCATAAAAGTGTATACTAGGATGAAATTGTGTTGGTTTTTAAGGTTGTGCCGGGCACCATTTTTCACCCCCTCCCCCAAGTTCAATAGAAAATTGGTCTTTAAAACATGGCATGCAAATTTGATCTATATAGTGAGGGAGATCAATTTTTAAAAATTGTAGCTCCTTTTTAGATGAGTTGATTTATAACTGGACCTTTTCCATTCAGTGTGGTTGTTTGTAATTTAGTATTTAAAACTTCATATGGAGAAGAAGTGGGTAGGAAGAACACCTGATGATTTTATGAATGCAAGTCCTAATCAGTAATTAGGCATATATTGTAAGATTGTTTTCTCTATAAAACAGAGGAGTTCCTTCAGTTCTTTGTTACTCAATCCCTGTTTGTTTTAGAATAAGCTTTACAGATTGATGACCCACACTTTTAAGGTTTGATTGGCTATGAACTGTGCAGAATTTGAAAAGGCAAGGACTAAATCTGAGATGTTTTTGTTTATGCTTGGTATTTTCAAATTGGCAGATTTCTTCGAGTAGGCTTACAGAAATTCAAAGTCAACAGTGGTGGAAAGTTGCATAAACACAAGCAATACTTTTGGTCAAATTACTGTAAGTGAAAATTGATTCTTTATTTCCAAGACTTATGAAGACAGGTCTTGATAATCATAGAATCATAGAGTTGGAAGGGACCTCCAGGGTCATCTAGACCAACCCCCTGCACAACACAGGACCGCACAACTACCTGCCCACCTGCTCACAATCTGCCCTGGGAATGTTTACTCATGAGTAAGTCATGGCCCTCAGCTCGGATAGTTTAGCCCCAATCAGCAGGGCCCTTAGCCCTAGTTTAGCCCCAATCAGCTCTCAGCCATGAAAGGCTAATAAGAGATCACCTCTCCAACTCCAACTTACTACCAGTTTTAGAAGTTTGCTGCATAGAAGAGGAGCTGGCTTTAGAGCATGTCCTGCTGACAGTAAGTTGCCCTTGCCTCCTGGCCTCTTTCAATTTGGAGAACATAGGGAAGAGAGCGAGCCACCTCCTAGTGCAGTCTCTGCATGCTTTCTAGGGGGAGGGGCTGTGGAAGGCCTAGAAATAGCCCCCTGCTGGTCCCCTGGGACACAGGGCAGGCGTGGAGCTCCTTTCCATGCTTGTGTGTGCGTGCTGATTTACGCAGTGTTGCCTATGCTTCCCCTCCCCCGCTGCGTGGTGCTTGCTGTGTCAGTCTGGAATGGCCAATTCGGACACTGCCATGCACAACCCTATTATTATGGACCTTCTGGCCAATGGCTTCTCAGAGCAATCCAAGGAGGGAGACACTCAGGTATTTTCTACATGGAAAGATGATTAAGGTTTGCAATTTCAGAAGGGAGGTATGCTTTTGTCTCCTGCATTCCATGTGTGCATAGAGAGGTGAGCAAAACAGCCCTCCATCCTCATCTCCATGCAGGTGTGCATCCTAGTACCTGTTGTATTCCTAGGTACAACAGGCTTTGCCTCTAGTTGCCTCATAAAAGTAGATCACTTAGTTCACTGTCTACTTTCCTGTAAAGCTAACTCCACTTGAAATACTGGGTCTTATGCCTTTGATTTCATAGGACCTTCCTGGCAAATACAGATTTTTATTTACCAGGACAAGATAGAGAAAAGTCACTTCAGTTCCTATGTCTCTCCAGCCATACACTTGTTCATCATTTACAGTTTCAGGCTGTAAATATTTGTTATTTAGATCTTCCTGCACTTTCCACCCTCAACAGACCCATGCTAGTCAGTCTGTTTGTGCCCCAAAATACAAACAGTTGCTGGTAAAGGCTGGACAAAGCCCATAGCCCAGGCAAGACACACCTGCACCACTCAACCTCAGCCTGCAAGCCTCTACCATAATCTCTAGAGAGCTCCTGGAATTACAGCTCATCACTAAAGATTATAAAGATCAGCTCCCCAGGCAGAAACAGCTGCTTTGGAGGGTGGACAGGGCTGTTGTACAGAAGAACTATTTAAGGCTTCCCACACACATTGCTGGGGAGATGAAACAGTTGAGGCTTACTGCTCAGGGTTGTCGTGCAGATGACACAGGAGGCCAAAGAACCTCCACAACAGTATCCAGTTTCATCTGCACAACAACCTTGTGTGGTAGGCCTCAAATGTTCAGAGAAGAACAGAGAAGAGACACGTGTGGCTTAGCTGTGTCTTCCCTGAGCAGAGAGACCAGCCACATCAGTATTTTAAGTGAGAAGGGGCTTTTCTGTTCCCTCCCTGTCAATCATCTGTTAGGCGGAAGGGGAAATCTTCCCCCACTCAAAAGAAAAGCACACCCATGCCTTCAGGCTCCCGTGCGTTGCTCTCACCTCAGTCAAGGGCTGTTAGAGGCTTCAGCAAGGCTGAAAGGAGGAGGGAGTGCAGAATCCTGAGCAAGAGCAGCAATTGGCCCTGGGGAAGGGGAGATTCCACCAATACGAGTCTTTGGAACCTTCAGCATTTTGTCAGAAGTATGAATCACTTTGTATGTATATAGATACGTGATATTCTTTTCTTCACCAATGATGCATGATAAATATACTAAACTTGTCAACATGTCCCGTATCTTTCCTGCAGCTGAGTTTGTTTGATTTGTAGATGTGTAAGCTGTCTTTTAAAAAAAAATGCTTGTAATCTTGCAATATGTTCAAAGGCATATCAGATGAGCCATTATGGACTGAAGGATAATATGTGGGATGTATGAAACTTAGATGTTTGGGTTCAAATTCTTCTTTATTCCTGCACTAAGTAAATTACAACATACTTTGTCCATGCCAGGAGTCACCTCCAAGTCTTATGAGAAAAGGCTGAGGAAGCTTGGTCAATTATCCTGTAGAGAAGACAACTAAGATGGGATATGATAGCCATCTTCAAGTACATGAAAGGATGTCATATATTGGATGGAGAGGAGTTGCTTTCTGTTGCTCCAGAGGGTTGTACCAGAACCAATTGCTTGGTATTAACTCTTTTTTTTTTTTTTGCTAAACAGCTAGAAAAAAATCCTGACAGAGTAGTTCCTTAGTGGAACAGTCTTCTTCTGAAGGCGGTAGGTTCTCCTTCTTTGGAAGTTTTTAAATAGAGGCTGGATAGCCATCTTACAGAAATGCTGATTCTGTGAACTTAGGCAGATTGTGAGTGGGTGGGCAGAAGGGATAATGTCTGAGCTTGGCTCTTGTAACTCTTTCTGACATGCCCAGGGAAATACTGATTGTCACTTTGGGGCTGGGAGATGAATTTCCTCCAGGCATGAGTGGCCAGGAGTTTTGGCTGTCTGGGTGGGAACATCATCTGGGCATGACATTGGGGCCACTGTGAGTGGGCAGATAGTTGTGAGTTTCCTTCAATGTGCCAGGGATTGAGGTTCCTTCCAACTCCACAATTCTATGATTTCTATGAATATTTAGAATCTCCATTGTATTGATTGCAGGACCTTCCTTTTCCCCCTTACCTTGAAGTAGTCTTCTGACAGAAGCAAGAGGGACTGAATAGATGGCAGCTGCTTCCTGGCAAGGTGATGCAAACAGTTCCATGCTGTTCATCAGGATTATTATATGACTGCAGTGTCCTGGCAAAATAGAAGTCAGCTGTAACAGTCGGAGACCTCCTCTAATCCACTGAGCCAACAGATCAGTGCCAGAACATTATAATGAAGGTGAACCTGTCCTGCATGAAGTTTTAATCAAGTCCTATTTGAAGAACAAAAGACTGAGAAGCACTGGCTTCCTGGATTCTGGCAGACAGATCGATCAAAATGTGTGTGTGTGTACGTGCGCCCACTTGCGCACACAGAAAGTGACCAAACTGGGTCAAACAAGGACAGCAAACTCATCAGTCTACACCTACCTAAGGTTTTGTTGTTTATCTGACAACAACCATATTTTAGAATCCATTCCTAACAATGTTGCTGAGTAATTTAAAGACTGCTGGCATTTTGATTGAAACTGTTAAAACTTATCCGGTAGTAATTTGATTCTAGTGCTGACCCCAATCAAAGCTATCAGACACCGAGGGAAGGATAGCATTGTTTCTTAATTGGCACCGTCACCTCTCCAATGAAGTAGCACAAAACTGCAGAATGACAGAGGCTTTTTGCAGTAGAAAGTCCTATAGAATCCCTCGGTTTGTGTAAATGCTCGATGTCAATTAACTCTCGCTATTGTTTGACATGAGCTCTCCAATAATCGAGGTGCCACTGCAGTCCAGTAGGGGAGTTGAGAATACAGAAGAAACAAATTAAAATACCCACTCAGAACCCGAAATGAAAATTCTCCCATAAATCTCTTGTCTGATTTCTTCTGTCAAAACTTGGGTGGGATCCCACGGAAGGTCCTTGTGAGGACTGTGCAAAGATTGCTGCTCTTCCCAGTTTTCCTCTCCCTGCCATTTCCAACTCCAGGAAAGTTGATTCCCTTGGTTATGGGCCCGATGTGCAGTAATAAACTATGGGGGGTTGGAGGCTGCAATGAGGGAGGAGCATGGAGCAAAAATGTTTCCTTTTGCTGTTTCATCAGTGGAGCTTCACTCAGGGAAGAAGCAGAAAGAAGTGATTCTATCCCCTCCGCATTGCAGCCACCCACCCACAGAGCTATAACTCCACACAGGTTCCACAATCTCGGAAATCAACTTTTCTGGGGCTTGGAATGGCTGCTTAAAGACTGGTGCCTATCAATACCTTCCAATTTTACATTAAGGGATCTAACCTATTTTCTATGTGTCTGAGTATTTGGTGAATATTTACTATGTGCCTATCTGCCTGTCCATTCAGTGGGCAATGTTATGCTTTGCTAATCGCACAAGACTCATAGCATCTGGATGAAGGATTTGATATAGCGAGAAAAGAATATACCCAGTATCTGTAGACACAGAAAAATAGTATGACAGAAATCAAAATCAGGCCAGTGCCAGTAGCAAAGTGCTAGCAGCTTCCTGAGGAATGACAATTCACAAATTCCACTAAAACGTTTCAGAGACTTTCCATGACAAAGTCCAAAATTATGGATTCCTTGTGTAATTGCCTCCAGCCCAGGTTTCATGGGGAATCAGTTCACAATGTTAAGAAAGAAGTCAATATTTCTTATAGAAGTATACATGCATAATAACTGCACAAAATGATGTACGTTTGCTCTTGCAAATTAGGAGATACCCAAGAGACCTCCAAAACCTTTTGTAACCGTGAATCCAGATTAATATGTCATACATTGCAACATAATACATGAATGCATGACATTGCCTCATACCAAGTCAACATCTTTGATCCATGACATTCAGTATTGACTATCTTGACTGGTGGCAGCTCTTTGGCATTTCACGTGACCCGCTGAGTTGTAGTCTCTCCCCTCAAGTAGTTCATTCCAAATATTTCCACACTGCTGTATCCAACCAATCCTACCACATAAAAACAAAAGTATGACAGTGTTTAGATATAGCACTTTGGGTTCCAGTAAGATTTCTACTATCCTTTTTTAAAAATATTATTATCATCAACATGAGATTTGTGACCCACCGCTATCAACAAACAGTCTCGTGGCAGGTTACAGAATAAAACCCTACAGAAAACAATCATCATGACCCCATTAAAATATAAACCCTGGCAGCAAAAAAAACCTATCCTCCAACCCCCACAACAACCTTTCTGTTTTATTCTCCAGGTACATTTATCCAATTAGATAGCACAAATTGTATCACGTGACCTGAGAGGTCCCAATGTCTGGGAAAGGAGCGGGTTTATTAAAATTTTAAACAGACAAATGTCATCACTGATGGAGCCAAAAGCTAAGCTCAAACAAAATATTAGACCAGATTCAAACAAGACTATTTCAATAGAAATCCCTATCATTTCTTCAAAGAATAATCTGAAAAAATAATAAGGTTACCCTGTAAATTGAATCTGTAAGTGGCTATTCCCCCTTTGAAGAACTATTTCTTGTGAATAATTTCCCCATCTTTTCCACAGAATTGCATTATCCATTTAATAATGCAAAAGCAGCTTTTCAGAGACAAATGCCAGGTGCTTTGTTAGGCAGCCTACATAAGAGCATGTTTCACTAATGGAATATTCTTGATAGGGGAGTTGCTCTCTTATGGCAGGTGTTGTTATATTCTGGAGACAGGCTTCCTGTACCTCAGGAACAATGAACAGCAATCCTGTCAAAATGGAGGTGCTATTGGCAGGAGATGCTAAAATGGAGGTGCTATAATGCATGGGGTTGCATTGCCCCAAAGAAATAGATTCAAAGCTTGGGGATTCTGATGGACCAAGGTGTCCCCGTTTGATAAGCAGGTGGTGGTGGTAGTGGTGGTGGTAGATGGGAGAGCATTTCACCAGCTTCAGCTGAGTCAGCTGCCACCTTTTGGAAGGCGTGAGTGTCCTTGCCACTGAGGTACGTGCCCTGGCAACATCTAGAAATGCAATGTGCATTGTGCAGGGCTGCCCATGGAGAGCGTTTAGAAGCTATAATTGTACAAAATGTGGCAACCAGAATGTTAACTGGAATGGGCCATAGATGACTGCAGTGTTTATCCATCTACACTGGCTCCCAATTTGCTTCCAGGCTCAATTCAAGATGTTGATAGTGACCTTCAGAGCCCTTTGTGGCTTGTGAACAGTGTATCTTAAGGACCACTTATTCCCACATGAATTATCACTGCCATCATTGTCAAAGGCCCAGATTTGGGTGCCTCTATTATCCATTTTTTGAGCAGGTACCTGAACTCACAGGTCTCAGCAACCAAACTAGGACCCTTTGCAGAATCCCAAGGCCTCCTTAACCACCAGGTTGAGAAGGTGTGCCATGCAGTAAATGTACCTTAAGCCCAATGCCTGTGTTGCTGCTCTTATTTTCATGCTACCATTGGTCATGAATTGCATTCTTGTGGTTTGGTTCAAAGTTTGTTGCTGATCCACAAGCTGAACCATAAACCTATATAAACCAGGAGGATGGTTCATGACCCCTGCTTTCTGCTCCTCACTGCTTTTCAGGGGAAGCAGAAAGCAGGGGGTTAAATATCTCAAGGCATTTAAACCGCTGCTTTCTGGTCCCCATGGAAAGCTGCAGAGAGCAGAAAGCAGTGGCTTAAATGGCTCAGCGCTGAACCCAAGAAAGTCCCTTTAAACAAAAGTTAATGTGCCAGTTTGTGCCCATCCCTAGTTCACATTGTTAAATATGGGAAATTTCCCAAGAAGGATAAGTTATGTTTGAAATATATGAGGAAATGTGCACAGCATCCTCCTTCTTCCATAGCACAATTAACAATGGTGGTAGTAAAGCACAGAAAAGGTGATGATAGTGGAAATATTACAGATATATCCACTGAAGAGAATTAGGCTAAAGGCAAGAAGTTCAGTAGTAAATTCAAATAGCTATACAGCAAAGGAAAATGTTATAAAGATTCAAACATGTACATCCCAAGGCAAATCTCGATTTCAAACTAAACTATAATAGAAACTATTGTTGTAGCACAGGAAACTAAAGAGAACCAATCAAGACATCTTGAACGAATACAGTATTGCACTCATGGACTGTTTATGCACTGGGAACTTCACTGCCCCAGCGCCTACGCAGGAGCACAAATCGGGGGTGGATGAGGTGCACCAGGCCAAATGCTCTCCCAGGTGGGTGAGGGAAGAGGTGGGGCAACCTGCCATGACTAGAACTCTAGCCTGCAGCACGGCATGAAACCTCCAGTGCATAAACGGTCATGGATTACCAATGAAATTCAGTATTGTGTAGTGGTTAGACTCGGTTGGACTCGGAACAATCGGGTGCCTATTCATATCTCAACTCGCCATGAAGTTTACGGGGTGACCTTGGGCTTCTGTTTGTCTCCATCTCTGCCTCCGTCTCCCTCTCTCCTCTATGTGGAGCAACTTAGTAAAAAGGTAGGAAACAAATATAATTGATTGAACTTCCCTTTGAATTTGAGAGAACTATTTGTATGTAACTATGTACACCCAGCATGTCTTCATGTGGAAGCAACATTCTTTTGACTAACAAGTCAAGGACTACAAGCCTGCAAACACTCCAGACACATCTGAGCTGCACTACCTCTCATATTTTTTTAGGTATTATGTGCCCAGCTCAACAGCCAAGGTAATCAATGATCAGCAGTGAAATAGATTGATAAAGTGGTCTCAGCAGTCCTGAGGATTCCTGGGTATCAAAGAATTATAATTCTCTGTGCCTCTGTGCCATTCCAGAAATGCCTCTCCATTTATCAATAGTCACATGTACTTAGAATCAGTGAATATGTCCCTATTGGTAGGATTAATGTACATTGTGAAGCACAAACTTTTGCAAAATACCCTATACTGTAAGTTAAAGAGAGAAACCAGGAGCATACATTAGTCCCACTAACCTTTAGTATGGTGTCTCCTGCTTTAACAGCAAACTACCCTATCATTCCTGCCATTCATTTACACTCACCAGGTTTCTTCACAATTCCTGCCTCATTTAACCTCATAGCCACCCAGTAAGATAGGTTGATGTGACAAAGCAACATGCCCAATATTGCATGGTATACTTCTTGACTAAGGTGAAGAAAGATAATCAAAATGTGATTTCAGGATTTGAAAATGGGGTGTTTTACATGTGTTGGTTTCTTGATAATTTGATTTTTATTAGGAAAAATATCAAGTCTCAGACTGTCAGCCATTAGATAACGTGTTCCGTCAGCCGCACATCAACTATTCACTGAAGTTCAGCGTTCTAGAATTTCACTTATCATTCATAAAATAACTTTTCTATTTAACAGCTGCCACATAAACAATACTGCATGGTATCTGGCAAATAGTCTAGTAATAACTACCATTGTTATGTGAGAGTACATGTAAATTTTCAAATCCTGAGGTAAATCTTTAAACAGGGACTGAATAAAAGAGTAAGGGCTGTCTGGGAGGAGTTAGGGCGGGCCCTGTCCAGGATAATCCTGATTGGCCCCTCCGAGTGTCCATCCCACAAAGCGCGGCTCCCCATTGGCTGCTTCGCCCGGCCAGGGAATCACCACAGAGACTGGACCGCCAGCCGATGCGGTGAGTCCTCTGGGGGGCCACGCCGCCTTCTCCCAGCCGCTGGGGCAGCAAATGCTACATTTTTACTAAACTCATAATATAGGATGACTGTACTAGGACTCCCAAGGCTGTTGCAGAAGCTTTAGATGGCACATTGCAGGATTTGTGAAGAAATAATTGGACAATGGGAGAAGTCACCATTGCCTTAGCAAAGGTGATGAGTTATTAACCTGCAGCGAATCATCCTAAAGCTACTGTTTAAAGGAAAGTATGTGGGTTCAGTTTGCTGATTTCTTGATAAACCATATCCAAACGATGCATGGCATTTAAGAACTAGTTATTTGTCTAGAAAAACAATTGTAATATCACAATGGGAGAAAAAGCAAGTCAAACGGCACTTTTGGGGTCAGCCTGCAGAGTGCACAGGGGTTATCCCCCTATAAAATAATATTGTTGGCACACAAAAATACCGATTGGCAAGCAGAGCAAGCAGGGACAGGGACTTAGTCCTAGGATAGCCAGCTGGACAGGCAGATAGGCACATAGTAAATATTCACCAAATACTCAGACACATAGAAAATAGGTTAGATCCCTTAATGTAAAATTGGAAGGTATTGATAGGCACCAGTCTTTAAGCAGCCATTCCAAGCCCCAGAAAAGTTGATTTCCGAGATTGTGGAACCTGTGTGGAGTTATAGCTCTGTGGGTGGGTGGCTGCAATGCGGAGGGGATAGAATCACTTCTTTCTGCTTCTTCCCTGAGTGAAGCTCCACTGATGAAACAGCAAAAGGAAACATTTTTGCTCCATGCTCCTCCCTCATTGCAGCCTCCAACCCCCCATAGTTTATTACTGCACATCGGGCCCATAACCAAGGGAATCAACTTTCCTGGAGTTGGAAATGGCAGGGAGAGGAAAACTGGGAAGAGCAGCAATCTTTGCACAGTCCTCACAAGGACCTTCCGTGGGATCCCACCCAAGTTTTGACAGAAGAAATCAGACAAGAGATTTATGGGAGAATTTTCATTTCGGGTTCTGAGTGGGTATTTTAATTTGTTTCTTCTGTATTCTCAACTCCCCTACTGGACTGCAGTGGCACCTCGATTATTGGAGAGCTCATGTCAAACAATAGCGAGAGTTAATTGACATCGAGCATTTACACAAACCGAGGGATTCTATAGGACTTTCTACTGCAAAAAGCCTTACTCTATCAAAGCCTTACTCTATCAAAGCCAGTGTTGTCTACTCCAGTTGATGGGATCAACTACTCAGTGGTTTTTGACATCACTTACTGCCTATTCCTATTAAGTAGAGATGCTGGGGATTGAACCTGGGACCTTCTGCAAGTCCTGCATTCGTTCTACCACTGAGCCACAGCTACTTCCCTCAGGAAAATCTATGTTGTTGCAGTTTTCCCAGTCTCACAGTCACATTAATCATCTTATTGTGGCTTCAGTTCTTTTGAGTCTATGTAGCCCCTACGCAAAACTGTTGTTTTCATCCTGGGATATGTAAATGGTTCCGAGAATAGCATTGGAAGGCACATTGTTCCAAGACTGAGACTTGAATTCTTCTCCCAACAGTATATTTCTCTTCTCCCTATAGAGCTGGATGGAACAGACTTCTTCCTGCCCTATTTGGCCCAATTTGTCTGCCTGCCATAACGATCATCTCCAAGCAAGTTGTCGATGTCTGTGGAATTCAACGATGATCGAGACTGTGTGGCTACAGGTTGACTTCCTGCCTGCTCCGTTGTGGTAGCATGTATGGGGAGAAAATGATGAAACTCTTTTTAACAAGCCCAGCCATGTGGGGTGAGAATGGAGGAATGGGATAGAAAGTGAGGTGGCATCAGGAACTGCAGCCCCATGCAGTGACATTGGCTTCTATGGGTGACTTTGCCACGTGTCTTCCATTCATGGTTAATCTCAAGGCCTCAGTTTTTGCCCTGGTGACTGGCATGTAGTAGTGAAGTTACCAGTGTCACCTTCTGAAGATTTTGTTTTTACATCAGTTTCTCTAGGTATTAATCAGCTTTGTTATTATGATTTAAACCAGATTATGCTGGAATTGTGGTGGGATTTGGGAACTTTCAACTAACTAAGAGCACAGCTGCCCAACCCAGAGTGGAGAACATAAAGAAGCTGAATGCTTCTGCAAATCTGTCAACTGCTTTAAAAAATGTATGCCAACTATGAAGTTCTGTCAAATATTTGGCAGATATTTGAATGGATTTCTGGAACAGAAATCAACAGAAGAACTTACAAAAGAGTCATGCAGTGAATTCCTAGAAGAAAACTCAGCCCAGCTCTTCTGTGGTTTCTTTTGCACAATTCCTCGTTACTAAGAAATTGGGAAATCCTTATATACTACCCTGCTCTTTCCACAAGTAAACAGAATTCTGATTTCCATCTCCAAGATCCCTTAAATGACCTCCTAACAGGGATCCTTGTCAGCGCCTGCAAACCAGCTGATGTAAATGTTGCTGGGAGGGTGAGCAAGCTCAGCACAGCTGTTAACCAAAACATCTGGGTATATCCAAAGCAAGTTCAATCCAGGAGAGAAGACAAAGGAAAACAAGGATTTGGTACCAATGGAAAATACAAACAAACTAGTGTCTGGGAAAGAGGTGGGAGAACAGAATATAGAAACAGAGTTTATGGGTGTGGGAATAATACAATCTACACTTTTGAGTTTTGGGCTGAAGAGGGATATAGACAAACTGGAACATGTCCAGAGGAGGGCAACAAAGATGGTGAGGGGTTTGGAGACCAAGATGTATGAGGAAAGGTTGGGGGAGCTTGGTCTGTTTAGCATGGAGAGGAGACGACTGAGAGGGGATTTGATAACCATCTTCAAATATTTAAAAGGCTGCCATATAGAGTGGAGCAGAGTTGTTCTTTCTTGCCCTGGAGGGACAAACCAGAACCAATGGGATTAAATTAATTCAAAAGAAATTCCGTCTAAACATTAGGAAGAAGTTCCTGACAGAGTGGTTTCTTAGTGGAGCAGGCTTCCTCAGGAGGTGGTGGGTTTCTCCATCTTCAGAAATTTTTAAACAGAAGCTGGACAGCCATCTGACGGAGAGGCTGATTCTGTGAAAGCTTAAGGGGGTGGCAGGTTACAGTGGATGAGCGATAGGGTTGTGAGTGTCCTGCATAGTGCAGGAGGTTGGACTAGATGACCCAAGAGATCCCTTCCAACTCTATTGTTCTATGATTCTATGCACTTGAAAGGGGCTGTGGCTCAGTGGAAGAGCCTCTGTTTGACATGTAGAAGATCTCAGTTTCTGATGTCTCCAATTAAAAAGGACCAGGCTGTTGGTGATGTGAAGGGTCTCTACCTGAGATCCTGGAAAGAGGCTACCTGTCTGAGTAGACAATACTGACCTTGATGGGCCAGAGAGATGATTCTGTATAAAGCAGCTTGATTTGTGTCATGTTTGATAACAATGAACAAGAGATAGGAAACACATCGAGAAATACTTGGCTGGCAATGCAAGTGTAGATTTGTATGCAGACTTCCTGCATTCCTGGTTTGGATTTTTTTCTGTAAAGCTGGAAGGTTGCTCTTAACATTTGTCCCATTTCTCCATGCTGTGAGGGGTTTGAGGGGCTAGTGCTTACTTGAATCAATTCCCATTGGTGGACGAAACTATGGTATAAATAAAACAAAGAGGCTCATGATATAAAGACAGTATAGACTTGGATGCCACTAATCCCTGGAAGGGACTGCTAGGTGAAGGAGAAAGCTGGAAAGAATACAAGCCTTCCAATGGTGGCCACAGAAATAAATAGCTTTAAAAGGGGGTTATATAGATTCACGAAGGATAAGTTTATCAATGGGTTTATCATGGTGACTGCGGGGACCCTCCACACTCAGAGGTATTAAGCCTCGGAAACTCAGAGCTGGGAGACAACATCAGGGAAGGCCTTGGCCTCTAGGACCTGTTGTTTGTCATCCAGAGGAGCTGGTTGGTCACTGTATGGGGCAGGATACTGGACCAGATGCACTACTGGTCTCTTCTTATGTTCTTAAACCTACCAGAGACAGATGCCTCAGAGGACTCCTGTTAAGAAGTGTTTACTTGGCTTCCTAATACTTAAACAATAATTTGGTATTGTGGCCTATAGCTTGTGAAACAGCTTAGTTATTGGCTCCGGACTACAACCAGCTCCTTCTGGCTGCCTGATATCTGTCACCATTTGCTCAGTTGGTGAGGGAAAAATGGGGTGGGTGGGTTTGTTCCCTTGGCATCATGTCATCGCTTCCAGTATAAGTCAGGGATCAGAAGGCTGAAGTGTAAATATTTATTATTAAGTGCAACATAATTTCAGATGTGAAGCACATGAGGATGACACTCAAGGCTGAACCTTGGCCCTGGACAGCATGGTGGTCCCTGACTAAGATTGTGAGCTCCATGTCTGAAATTGTTATTACATATTGTTGGAAACTTCACGTTTTAGTATTCTTATGGCACCAACCAGGTCTTATTATTACACAGTATTATTATATGTGTACACAGAGTTTATTTGACCACTGATGAAGACCCTCTGGGTTGAAACATATTTAGTCTATGGTCATATCATGTGCAACCATTGAGACTGTACATGCAATATCGCACAGACTATGATTTGTGTGTCTTAATGTTGCTTTTAATCTGTTTTATGTGAACTTAATATATATTTCTTGCACAACCTTTGGGTTTCTGACTTGTTTCCTTAGGTTGGCTTTTTGTTATATCATCATTCGTTTTTTATCTGGCATGAACCAGAAGTGACATCAATGAACAAGGTGAGACAAGCATTCTGCTCAAGCTCTGTGGTAAAACTCTGCTTTAGAGCAGGGGTAGTCAATCTGTGGTCCTCCAGATGCCCATGGACTACAGTTCCCATGAGCCCCTGCCAGCATTTGCTGGCAGGGGCTCATGGGAACTGTAGTCCATGGGCATCTAGAGGACCACAGGTTGACTACCCCTGCTTTAGAGCATTGCCCCAACATACTATTGTTTCTGATTCATGCCCTGGTCTCTCAAGGCTGAACTGCCTTAGTTTCCCCATGGATTTTATTCATAGAGAAGACACCCATAGAACTTTTAAAGATTTCACATTGAATATTACATTGAATAAGCTGAGCACCTGTCCAGCTGTCTGCCATTTGTACATCATCATAATCTCTCACAGAGGCACTGTACTGAAATTTCCACAGACCTTCAGATCTCAAGCAGTGATTTTAAAGCACATGTCACGAGCATAAACTTTTGTGCATGCTGCATGCTGGCTTTAGAACCTGTAGGAAAAATAATTATGGAACTTCCCTGCTTTCCCAGCCTCTGGCAGTCCAGCCCAATCTATGGAAAGTTGATTCCTGGGTTTGTGGGACTTTTGTGGAGTAATAGTTATGTGGGTCACGGGACTTTAGTGAGAAAGGAAAGGGCCTGCAACGGCTTCATCCTTCCCTTTCTGTTACACCAGAGTGCCGGAGTTATCTGTGCCCTGTGATGAGGAGTCTGCCAAATTGTGAGGACTATTTGTTTTCAGATGGGTGATCACATGGTTAGAATGGCTAGAATCATAGGGTTGGAAGAGAACATACAGGCCATCTAGTCCAGCCCCCTGCTCAGTGCAGGAGCAGCTTAAAGCATCCAGGATCAGCAGGAATGCATCCAGGTTGGCTACATTTACTTCCTTATATTTTTATCCTAGCTTTCCTCTCAACCATTTAGGGTGCCTTTCCTCCCCCCCTCCCCCACCCCTATTTTATCTTCACAACAATCCTGTGTTTTTCTATGCTGAAGAAGAGTAATTGATCCATTGCCACCCGGTGAACTTCATGACTGAGGACTCTATGAGTCCAGGGCTCTACTGTCTTAGTTTGACATCCTAATCAACACTGTGGTCTCTTTCAAATAGGCTTTGTCATCCATTGTAGCAGGTGGTTGCTAACAGATTTTTTGGGGTGTAATTTCAGGCACAATTGCTTTGGCTCCTGGCTGCTAATGATTTTTTTTAACCTTTCCACACAAAACCCCTTGTGTACTGTTTGCAAAAGCAGGAGTGAGCTGAAGGGGTTTTTTTTTTTTAAACTGCTTTCTTCCATTTTCAGATCTTCATTGCACTTCTGAATCACTGCTGTGTAGCCATTTGAAATGGCTCAGGTGCTTTTTCTCCCACCCCTTTCCACAGCGCTTTTTTTCTCTCTCTCTGCTCTGTGTCATCTTAGAATTCTATGGATGTGTTTAATTCAACTGCATATTCATAACCCCGGTTGGAGGAAGAGGAGAAAGTTTTTATACCCTATTCTTTACTACCCCAAGGAGTCTCAAAGTGGCTTACAATCACCTTCCCTTCCTCTCCTCACAGCAGCCGCCCTGTGAGGTAGGTGACGCTAAGAGAGCTCTGAGAACTGTGACTGACCCAGGGTGACCCAGCAGATGGGGAAACAAACCAGATTAGAATCCAAGCTGGCTCTCAAGATGGCCTTTGTGCTATTTTTTTTGTAAAGAAGCACGAAGTGGTGTTTGGGTTGCAAGTGATGGGGATGGTCTGAGAGGGGATGGCTCTGTGTAACTAGCCAGTGACACTTCTTAGAAGAAAAAATATTGTATGCAAACTCTCCAGAACTGAGAGCTCCACTGAAATGAGCTGTGATTGTTCAAGGGAACAATCTGGCTTCTGACTTGTTGCCGTTGGATTTAATGGGTTTGTGACTGTAATTTAGAATGTCTTGTTTGTGTGAGTCGGCTTTGATCCTTGAAAACCTAAAATCAAATTTGAAAAATAAAATAAAAAGCAGAGTGCCCCAAATTGAATGATGTGTTGTTGTTTTTGTTACTGATTGCTTGAGGAACAAGACCAGGAGTCGAAAGAGAAAACAAAACTGCCGAAGCCATTTGCAATGTAATGAGATTACCGTAGCTCTGTTCCTCTCAAAAGGCAGTGATTGCTGTTCTGAAAGTCAATAGGAAGATCAAATGTAAAAAATCGCTACCATAAGAAATAATGCAGTGTGTCAGCCAAACCACTGAGTAGCAGGAGCCAACTTGGTGTAGTGGTTCGTGGAGGAAGGAGGATGATATTACAAGCCATCTTGGGTCCAAATGGGGAGAAAAGTAGGGTAGATAGATTCCAAATCTGGAGTGTGTTGTTGGTGAATATCCATACCAAGAAACTCAAGGGTTGATATTGTAACAAATCTCCTTCAAGGCCTGTAAATGGTTCCCTGTCAGTGTAACTACTGGGCATCCATGGTCTTAGGCAGAATTCACTGATATTTGCTTTACTTTTGCTACCTAAACCAGCTCTGGATTGGAAAACATCTGGAGACTCAGGAGGTGGAGCCAGGAGTGGGCAGGATTTGAAGTGGGGAGGGACCTTAGTGGAGTATCTTGTTATGGAGTCCACCCTCCAAAGCAGCCATTTCTCCTGGGGTACTGATCTGTTACCTAGAGATGAACCTTTTCAGGACTTCATGCCTTGGATCTTGGGGCACTGCAAAACTCTGACGCCCCCCCCCCCCCCCAAATCAGGCAATTCAAGCCAAGCCCTTACAAAAGTCTTTAGTGATTACTGGAATGGGAATTCCAAATAAAATCCATATTTGCCTTATTTAATGAAAATTGCTTGGTGGGTAGGAAAAATATATACATGAGATGTAGGAGTGTCTTTGCTAGGCCCCTCCCCATTTGATATGTTCAGATTATTTCTGGAGTAGGGAAACAAGTATATTTCTAGTTGCTATGCCATTTTTTAAAAAGAAACTACACAAACGCACTGCTTTCTTCTCTCTTTTGTCCATTCCTGATATCTCAAAGAGCTGATTTAAACCTGGACGTGGTGCCCTGCTGGGACTCATCACAATGCAAAGAGTGCACCATCCTAGAAGACTCTCATTTACCGTAAATATCAATGAACCAAGCAATTTCCGGGTCAGCTTTCAAATGGCAGATTTCCTTTTTTAAAAGAAACACGCATGCTGGTTTCAAGGAAATGCAAAACCGCCAGGTTAGAAATACATTGTGTGCTTTCACAGAATTACCGGGTGGAAATGCTTTTTTAAAAACTGGAATCAGGTGAACTCAGTACTTTAAATCATTCAACATGAAATGTTTTAATTTGACGATTGTGAACCGCTCTGAGCCTGCTTAAAAACGTGGGAAGGTATACAACCGAATAAAAATAAATGAATAAATAAATGAAAATTACAACTCAAACTAGCTGTCAGCACCCTGTCAGACTCATAACCCTTATATCGTTAGTCACGGACCGAAACTCTCAAAAATCCCTGAAGGCAACATTTTAGATATGATGATGTCAGTCAGCGGTCGTAATGCTAGAGGAAATATGAATAACAGATGCCCAGTAAGCTGTCACATCCAGATGTTTGAAGAAGTTTGGGTTTCAACTTCGGTTGTGAGATGCTACAGTGATGAGGAACACATGTGCATCAGTGTGTTAGACATTTATGACAAGAAGTTCTCAGTGTCTTGGTTTCCATCGCAATTTTAATCCACTGACATTTAATATTTAGTATTTTAAGGCAGTTCAGCTCATAATAATGAATTCAACTGAGGTAGGACTGTGGACTATTCACTAGGCTAATGGCATTTTCCACAAAGTATCTGCACTGGAAATATCTCCTGTGGGTAATAGAGGCTAGCAAGCTGCTGTAGAGCAATTGAAGGCAGCACCTTAAGCAGGTCTGCTGCTTTTGAACTACATGGGGTTAGTCTGAGACCAGATATTTCTGTACAGCAGGAGTAGTCAAACTGCGGCCCTCCAAATGTCCATGGACTACAATTCCCATGAGCCCCTGCCAGCATGGGCTGGCAGGGGCTCATGGGAATTGTAGTCCATGGACATCTGGAGGGCCGCAGTTTGACTACCCCTGCTGTACACTGTCGTAGCGTTAGGTGCATTCAGAACTGGCATGGGTAATTAAAGAAAACAAATGTAGTAGAGCCTTGAATTCTACTACATCCAACCTACTGGTGGTCCCTGGCCCCAAGGAAGCCCGCTTGATCTCAACCAGGCCCAGAGCTTTCTCCATTCTGGCCCCCACCTGGTGGAACAAGCTCCCAGAGGAGATCAGGGCCCTGACAGAACCTAAACAGTTCCACAGGGCCTGCAAAAGGGAGCTCCTCCGCCAGGCATTTGGTTGAGGTCGACCAAATCACTGCTTCCAGTTGGCCTCCAAGCTCCCCTCCTACAACCAACACTAATCGGTTTTACCCACTGGGTCCAGTAAGAGCTGAGCTGAGGCTCTCGCAATTTCTATTTTATAATGTTACTAGATATTAAGCCCGCTGTGGGCAAAATACAGCGGGCCCTAGCATGATGGATGGGTGGAGGGATGGGGTGAAGGAAGGAGGAAAAGGAGAAAGAGAGACAGAAAGACAGAAAGAAAGGGAGGAAGATAGAGACAGAAGAAGAGGGAGAGAAACAGGTAGCCAGAAAGAGGCAGATGGAAGAGAGGGAAGAAGGGAGAAAGGGAAAAACAAAAGGAATGCTGGGAGGAAGGGAAGGAGAAAGGGAATGCTGGGAGGAAGAAAGGGAATGCTGGGAGGAAGGGAAGGAGAAAGGGAATGCTGGGAGGAAGGGAAGGAGAAAGGGAATGCTGGGAGGAAGGGAGGAACAGAGTAAGGTAGGTGGCCTTGGGACCTTCTGCTGGGCCCAGGGGCAGGCTCGGCTGCCCCAGGGCCCAGCAGAAGGCTCAGGACGGGGGCGGCGGGCTTTGCGGCCTACTGCCGGGCCCAGGGGCAGGCTCGGCTGCCCCAGGGCCCAGCAGAAGGCTCGGGACGGGGGCGGCGGGCTTTGCGGCCTACTGCCGGGCCCAGGGGCAGGCTCGGCTGCCCCAGGGCCCAGCAGAAGTCCCGGGAAGGGGGCGGCGGGCTTTGCGGCGTACTGCCGGGCCCAGGGGCAGGCTCGGCTGCCCCAGGGCCCGGCAGAAGGCTCGGGACGGGGGCGGCGGGCTTTGCGGCCTACTGCCGGGCCCAGGGGCAGGCTCGGCTGCCCCAGGGCCCGGCAGAAGGCTCGGGACGGGGGCGGCGGGCTTTGCGGCCTACTGCCGGGCCCAGGGGCAGGCTCGGCTGCCCCAGGGCCCGGCAGAAGGCTCGGGACGGGGGCGGCGGGCTTTGCGGCCTACTGCCGGGCCCAGGGGCAGGCTCGGCTGCCCCAGGGCCCGGCAGAAGGCTCTGGACGGGGGCGGCGGGCTTTGCGGCCTACTGCCGGGCCCAGGGGCAGGCTCGGCTGCCCCAGGGCCCGGCAGAAGGCTCTGGACGGGGGCGGCGGGCTTTGCGGCCTACTGCCGGGCCCAGGGGCAGGCTCGGCTGCCCCAGGGCCCGGCAGAAGGCTCGGGACGGGGGCGGCGGGCTTTGCGGCCTACTGCCGGGCCCAGGGGCAGGCTCGGCTGCCCCAGGGCCCGGCAGAAGGCTCGGGACGGGGGCGGCGGGCTTTGCGGCCTACTGCCGGGCCCAGGGGCAGGCTCGGCTGCCCCAGGGACCGGCAGAAGGCTCGGGACGGGGGCGGCGGGCTTTGCGGCCTACTGCTGGGCCCAGGGGCAGGCTCGGCTGCCCCAGGGCCCGGCAGAAGGCTCGGGACTTTGGGAGTGGGCTTTGTGGCCTTCTGGCGGGCCCAAGGGCAGGTGAGCCTGCCCCAGGGCCCGGCAGAAGGCTCCCTGGGCGAGGGGAAGCCGGCCGGAGGACTTACCGCTGGGGAAGGCTTCTTCCTCTGAGCGGCAACTCCCCGGCCGGCCCAGGCGAGGCTGGGCCAACCAGCCAATGGGGAGCCGCGCTTTGCGCGGCTCCCCATTGGCTGCTTGGCCCTCGAGTGACACTCGGAGGGCCCAATCAGGAGCCGCTTTGCGGCTCCTGATTGGGCCCTCCGAGTTTTTATCCCGGACAGGGCCCGCCCTAACTCCTCCCCACTTGCCCTTACTCCTTTATTCCTCCCGCTCCTCCGGAGCGGGGGGAGGGTTAAAGATTGTTATGATCTTGTTAAGTTATTATATAATGTTATTACTGTTATTACTGTTATTGTAATGTTATTACTGTTATAATGTTATTACTGTTACTGTTACCTGTTACCATATGTTAATTGTATCTTATCCTTTTTCTGTAAACCACCCTGAGCCCTCGGGGAGGGCGGTATATAAATATAATAAATAAAAACAAACAAACAGATAAATAAAACAATGGCAGGTAAGACTGTGATAAGTCATTAATATTTCTAAAATCTTTATGTGTGAAATTGTTGATCTGCCTAAACCATGGGTAGTCATGATGTTATATTTTTTGAGAGAATTTCTGAGAGGACACTCAGGAATTTTCAAGCCAAATGACATGAGAAATCTTGGAAGTGTTTTCTGAACAATACAGTTCCTCAAGTAAATTGATGAAAAGCATTGTCATTAATTCTAGAAGAGAAGAACAAATCTTGCTGACTGAAAAAAATAAACATGCAATCTACAAAGATACATTTTTTAGACTTGTTTGAGGGTATTGGCTCTTGTTAGGGGCATTCCTGTTGAAATATGCAAGACTCGTAGTATTCATGATTCAACAGCATCTGAAGAATATTCTACACGAGTGTCAGAGTGCTCGACTTCAGACTAGTAAACATCTATTTCAGAAAATCTCTTTATATTCAGAAGTGCAGACATCCAACATAAGCATAGGCAGAACTGAAGTTACACACAAGGGTTTGCATATAGAAAACACAAGCACATTCCCTTCTCTCCCTCCCTTGGGAAGGTGATGACTCGGGTTTCAAAGGGAGACCAAACAATTCTACAATCTAAAGCACAGGGAGTCAGTGGGGGGAGATCGCCCAGTGAAGCTATGGTGTGAGAACCGAAAGTCATAAAACACAGACTAAAGAATTCAGTCTTGAGGTGCAAAGCAGAAACAGGAATTAGGAAGCATCACAGGCCTGGCAATATCAGATGGCTCTAATAATCACAGTCATTATGACAGATTCAAATGAGTGTTGGTCTGAAGTAGCACAATAAAATCAGAGTCCAGTAGCACCTTTAAGACCAGCAAAGATTTATTCAAGGTGTGATTTATTCAAAGCTCACACTTTAAATAAATCTTTGTTGGTCTTAAAGGTGCTACTGGACTCTGATTTTATTGAGTCACTAGGGGCAAAGCCCGTTGTCTCCAAGAATACAACGGGCGCTAGAGCTTGGCAGTGGGAAGAGGAAGGGGAGGAGTTGTCCAGTCTGTAAGGGCATGGGGTTGTCATGTGTGTTGTGTGGGAGGTTGTGGTGGCATGGTGGCAAATGAGACCATGGGTGTGGAGATATGGGTGTCAAGAACCTGTGGTGTGGAATGTTCGTTGATTGTGGGAGAGGACTGACCTTTGGGAATTGTGGCATAGTGGTTACAGATGAGCTTTCCAGAGCCATGTCTTCAGATATGGAAAGGGAAAATCAGACTGGAGACTCTTCTTAGGGGAAGATTACATGGCAACCAATTCCCCCCAGTTCTGTATCGTTTCCCTTCTTGTGTGAATTAGGCCACATTCACCAAAATGCCCCTCTGCCCTAATACACATGGGGTAGTCACAGTACACAGGTGTCCACCCAGTTCCTTCTGTCTCCCATGTTTTCACTGTTGGTAAAATGTTATGTGGCCACATGCTTTTTTCATAGTTGCTCCTTAGAAGAACGGATTTTTGTACCCTATTGCTTACAACCCAAAGGAGTCTCAAAGCGGTTTACAAACACCTTTTCCATTCGTCTCCCCACAATAGTCAACCTGTGAGGTATGTGGGGCTGTGAGAGATCTGAGAGAACTGGGAATGGGCCGCAGTGACCCAGCAGGCCTCAGGTGTCTCAAAGCATTTTCCAATCGTCTTCCCCTTCTATCCCCATAGCAGACTCCCCATGAGGGAGGTGGGGTAGCGAGCCTCACAGGGAAGCTGGCAACCCTAAGAGGAAGACTGTCTGTGCACAGCAGTCTTGACCTTAGTAAGGTTCTTAATACTGTTTTTTTACTTGCCAGGCCAAGGTTATTTGCCAGTTACTATTTCAGTTACGATGTGTCTGCAGACATTTACTTGTTCTCTATTTAGTTTCAGGCTGTAAATATTTATTTAGATCTTCCTGCACTTTCCAGACTCACAGGACTGATGCTGGTCTGCCTGTCTGCGCCCCAGAATACAAACAGTTGCTGATAAGGGCTGGCCATAACCCATGGGCCAGGAGGGACACTCCTGCACCACTCCCTCCCAACTGCAGGCAAAAATGGCTCCTTTGAAGGCTGGACTCTGAGGCATTGTACAATTTTGAAGTTTCACCTCCAAACCTCCAGGAATATTTCCAACCCAAGGGTAGTCAACCTACAGGTGTGGCCTGGAGAGCTCCTGGAATTACAGCTCACCTGCAGAGTATAAAGATCAGCTCCCCAGGCAGAAAGGGCTACTTTGGACAGGGTTGTGGTAGAGAAGAAACATTTAAGGCTTCCCACACAGGTTGTTGTTGAATTGAAAGACTTGAGGCCTACTGCACAGGGTTGTTGTGCAGATGAAACAGGAGACAAAAGAGCCAGCTTCCTCTGCAGAATAACGCTGTGCAGTGGCCTCAAAACTGCAGAGAGTTGCAAAGAAGAAAGACACATGGCTTGGCTGTGTCTAACCCCCGGCCAGAGCAGTATTTTAAGTGAGAAGGGGCTTTTCTGTAGCCTCCCTGTCAGGCAACTGTTTGGCAGAAGGGGAAAGTCCCCCCCCCCTCAAAAGGAAGGCCCTCAGTCTCCCCTGCGTTGCTCTTGGAAAGGCCTCCCTCCCCTCAGTCAGGGCCTGTCAGAGGCTCCTTCGCAGCAGGCCTGAAGGGGGGGGAGGGGGAGCACTCTGCAGCCTCCTGCCAGCTCTGTCAGGGTTCTGTGGCAATTTGCAGTTGGACATGACAGTTAGGACAGCCTTGGGGCGAAAAGGGCTGGCGCAGCCTCTGTTCTCATCCCCCTTGGCAGCCCTGCTGACCTCCTCTCCCTGCGGTGGTCAGGAGCAGATTGGCAGCCAGACTGGGCTGGGTGAATGGAATTTTGGTCTGTCCTGGTGAGGGGCCAATAGGAAGGCACTTTGCGCGCCTCCCCATTGGCTGCTTGGCCCCGGATGGACACTCAGAGGGCCCAATCAGGAGCCGCGAAGCGGCTCCTGATTGGGCCCTCTGAGTTTTTATCCTGGACAGAGCCCGCCCTAACTCCTCCCCAGGTGGCCTTACTCTTTTATTTAATAGGACCCTGTCCTATTTAAAGATTATGACAGAATTCCTAGGATTCTGACAACGAGGTGTTATCCTACAGATGTGCAGTTAGCATATTTAGATTAGGAATTTCCTGGTGTTTTTCAAATAATCTCCTCTGATTGACTCAAAGGGCCAGACTCCCTGCTCCTTTAAACACACTTCCTCCTGATTGCCTTCAGAAGAACAGTTAGACTGTCTGGACTATCTCTCTCTTCTCTCTTCACACAGTTGTTTCTCTTCTGAACCAAAAAAACGTTTTTTTTTAAGTGGGTATTGATCTGATGACTTGCATAATAAAACTCTGCCAACAGTTCAAATTCAGTTTCTACCTATGAACTTTCAGAAATCTTTCACAAAGTCCCTCTAGAAAATTTCTTAAGTAAATTTAAAGAGTTGTCCCCATATTGCAGGGGGGGGGGGAGGTCAGACTGAGAGACAGTGGTTTGCCCATGTCTGCCTTGTTGAGTTCATGGTAGAGATGAGGTTTGAACTGAGGTCTCCTTTCTTCAGATTTCAGCCCTTTTACCACCTCACTGCACCAGCTTTAGGTCAAATAATTCATCATGGTGGGAATCCCAACCAATGGTTCACTGCATGTCCACTTATTGTGCTGGATCCAGTGATCCATTAGTGGAAGCCACAGCCATGTATGTTGGGGAGTAGAAAGAGAGTGAAACCAAAATGTCTCTTGTATGTTTGTTCCCACTTTTGTGACTTCAGATGTAATGATTTTGATGGATTCGGTCTATATACACAATCTCACTCTTGAGAATCACTGCACAGAATTGCTGTTTTGGAATGGAATTGAAACTACTCCTGATGTAGGGGGGGGGGACACTCTGTGTATTTTGGCAATACTTATTTCTGCAGAGCCGGTGGCAACAGCCAAAACTTTTCATCAAGAATCCGGGCAAATTTTCATTTGTATCACCTAAGCCCCAGTCATAGTCTGGGCTCTGGGGATGATTGTAAATGGAAAAGGTATTTCAAGGCGTTTGGACAGAGTGACATGGCTTTTGCTCATCTTAGAAGAAATCTTTCCAAATGATGTTAATACCGGGGGTGGGGGGGAAATCCCAGCAGTTGACTTCATGTAATGAAAAGATTTTACTCATGTACAATAACTGCATCTGGGAAAGTCATTTCTGCTTCCCGTTTCCAGCGAACTGTGGGATTGGCTTCGCTTTAGAACTTGTGATACTGTTGTAATGCCTACTTATAAATTGTATCCGAACAGAACTCCTAACGCATCACCACTTTTCATTTCCAGCCGCTACAAAGGCATATTTCAAACGTGACCTTAGATTTCCATTATCAGTTAAGCAGAAGCGGCCCGATTGTTGGCACATTGCATATGGAACAACAATTTGCCAAGCTGTGGGTCTGTGCAGGCTTTGAAAGAAACCCATTAGGGTTGGATGGAATTAGTCATCAGTGGTCAATCCCATAATAGTGTTTTCTATTTATGAAGCACTTCCCCCTATATGCATTATCTCAGTAATTGCTGAAGCAGAGACAAAATAACTGTTACTACTTGAACAGAGAAAACCCTTTCCAGATCCTGCAAAAAATTCTGTTCTGTGCAAGAGGGTCCCAATAGTTCCTTTTCTGTGGCTTCTGATTTGCTTCAGTTCAGGACAGGTACCGAATTCAAAATGAATGCCGTGAGCCTGAGCAGAGCTATCTGGATCTGGAGTCCATTGAAGCTAGTGCTTTAGAATCCCAGTTAACGCAAATGTAACTGTAGGTTAGCTTATGTATCTGCATTTATATGTTATGAGTAATTGGAGATAGCTTTAAGCTTGGGTTCTTTCTATGAGCGGGGAAGGAAAGAGAAGAAAGATGCAGGTGCAAATCCCAGCAATATGCAGGGCTGTGCATCTCCTGTGTCAATGTTCCTTATCACAGATGGAAGACAGCCTGGACAGCTCCTTGGCTGCACTAGCGTTCAACAGTCTTGGTCAGATGCAGCTTGGTAGGCCGAACTGGGCTGGACAGCTCCACTGCTCCCTCTGTAGCTCCCAGGTTCTTGCCCTCCGGACGTTTTGTGTTGTTTAAACAATGACTGGACTCCGGTGAACCTTGTATTCATGTGTTCCAGCCTGGAATGCTAAGCATTTATGTGCTAATTTCAGAACGTTCAAAGTATCCATTTACATTATTTTTATTACAGTCCTTAGAATAATCTTACATTCCCCAAGAGTTGCCCTGTGGATGGTCATCTTCTTTTTGTATGTTGTAGATCTTATAAAAGAATCTTTGGGAAAAAAATGTTTTTTAAACAGAGCCTTGAAACATCTCGATTCCTTTAGGGGTTCTTGGTGCACTCCTGTTTGGGGCAAGAAGCAAAATTACTTCTATAGTCCTTGATGCCCCTGAATGTTTCAAATCTATCATCTAACAAAATGTAGCATGCAAACTTTGCTATTAAAAGTTCCCAGTAAAAACCTTACTTTTCTAAATATATACAGGTTGGGGATTAAAACTGCCCCCTGAAACATCTTAAACAAGCAAGGCTATCAGGTTGTGGTATGAATTAAAGGGAATGAGTTGGATATGGCTGCTCTTGACCTGTCATTGGAAAGAATTCAAGTTACCCTACTTAGAACAGGAGGAAGAAGACAGAAAACTGCTCCTCTTAATTTTTGAGAATGGGATTCAAGGCCAGCACCATCACTTAAGGTTTTTTTTTTCAGGAGCTTCGGCTATGCTGTCCTTTCTCCTTCCGAGAGCTTCTTCAAGCTATGAGTCATGCATGGCAACTGGAATTCTTTGGGTATGATCTGAGATTGCTGTGCTATTAATTGGTCACTGTGACTCATTTCAGAAGGGATGGCATTAAAGGACAGTTGGCTGAATTTAATCACACATCCACATCATTATCGTATCAGGAACTAAACAAATGTGTGACATTTATAAAGGATCAGAGGGCAGAAACGTGGGACTGCCATAGGCTTTTTGTAGTGGGAAATTTTAGCATCTGCCAAGTGGGATGAGGGAAACAGAAGGCAGAAGGCACTGGAATGATCATAACCAGCACATGAGATGGTGCCTGTACCTCTGAAAGTTGCATTTTGCCAGCCACCGCTTCTGCATGAGACTACCATAATGAGAGGTAATGCACCAGTGAGACTTTGCCTGCTGTGCAACTTTTAAACATATGAAGCTATACCAGCCAGGCATCCTTATGAGCCTGCAGACATAGTTGATGAAGTTATGTCGGTTGTTACAATTACCAGAACATTCCCTAGAGCAGAGAAGAAAACTCTATCAGCTTTTATATTACTGCTCTATTGCTCCATCGTGACAACTCTGGGTAATGGGGAAAGGAATAATATGACAAGAAGCAGACAGATATGACGATGGAAGCTTTCCCATAACCCCTAGTAGGTACAGATCCCTGGGGCAGTGTCACTTACTTTAGCAAGTGAGACGTTGTTGAGAAATGGGCATGCCTCTACTAGAATGCTTTCCCACCTTTTTTTCATCCACCTCTATTAAACTTGAACTGATTGTAGGGAAATAGAGAACAATGAGAATGGACTGCTTACCCTGGGTGAGAGGACATCCATATTAAGATGCAATAGTGGTCTGTATAATTTGAAGTAAGTCAACACAATCTGTCATATGCCTCCACCACATATTTTTTATTTAGTCTTAACCAGGCTGTAGAATCAGATGTCTTGAACCCTTGGTGGCCCATCATGCATGGGTCATGGGTTGCTTTTATCATGATGAGCCACAGGTTGTGGTCATGGAAGAGTAAAGAGCTGTGGGTGTTGCAACCTGCAGTTAGATTGGTTTGATTTTTCAGCAAAGTTGTGGAAATGTGTGGCTGCTTGAATGCTTGAAGTTAACTTACTGATAAGTTAGTTAGTTTTATTACGGTCATAGACCAGCATAAGAAACATCCATTAAAACTAGGAATTAAAACATCTTAAAAGATAACAAGAGAAAATAGAAAAGGTAGAGAAACACAGCTGCCCAGATTCATTTAAGACAGACCATTCTATTACGAATTTTGATTGCTGCTGCGCAGAACTTGGCAACTCTATAAGTTGTGTTACTTTCTATATCTGCAAGCAGCAGAGAAATGTAAAATTCTCCTGAGCGCCCTGGGAATCTGCCTAGCAATGGAAGAATTAGACTAGTTTGAATCTCATTATAGAATCGACATTGAAAGAGAACAAGTTCCATGGTTTCTACATGTCCAGAGCCACAGGTGCATTTCCTTTCAGATATCCTTTCAGGGTATTTTCCTATATCTTCCTTCTAATACTGCTGAAGGGAAGGCATCACAGCGTGCCAAAGTGAAGGCCCTCCTATGACTAGGTACTTCAAGCTTGGCCAGATATGTCATAGGGAAAGATGAATATTTATTGGGTTCACTAATAATGAAAGATGGGTTATTAGCTAGGTCCTGTTAGCGTTCTATGTCGGTCAATCTCTGCTTAACAACTTCTTTGGCCTGATCATATCCCATACTCAGTAGGAACTCAGGAGAGAACCCCAAGAGTGTGATTTTAGTTCTGATGTTTCATTGCCAAGATGATTGATAGCCATCCTCAGTTGTTAGTGGGGCAAGGCCACAAGGGAAAAAGGACAGTCTAAGCCAGTAATTTAAAGCAGTTAGCCATACTCTAGCCTCCATCTTCATGAAACTTACTGATTAAAAACTTCACTCAGTTCCTAGACCATTCATATAATTCCTAGTATTGAAAAACTTACTTTTCTCCTTTGACTGGCCATACTCTTTATTTTTTAGTTTATTTATCTTCTGGATATCTAAGAGAAAGGACCTTGCTAACTTTCATCCAGAGGGCTTTGATCAGATATAGCAGTCCCTTTGATAATTAATTTATAGCTGGGTCTGTCTATACTGAAAAGTCTATGCTTTAATGGGGAGACCCACACATTCGTTTTGGTGTATGTAGTTATTTAATGAATATGATTCCCCTTTCCTCCCTCAGAAGCAAGATTTGCCTCCATTTTTCTTTATCTTCTACCCTACTTATGTTTTCTCCTTTCCTAAAGAATTCTGGCTGTCCCACTCTGTCACAATATAGTATTTTGATTGTTTGCTCAGCTCAGGAACCGGTGGGAAGTAATGGGAGACCCCTTGAACATCCAACTTAAATGGCAGTTGGGGATTTTTTATATTCCAAATTAACACAATAATTTATTCAACATAGAAACATAAGGCCAGGTGAAATCAGGGATAAAATTTCTGTGGTAACTAGATACAGGTAACTCAGAGGTAAAATCAGTATATGCATAGACATTAGTTTTTATATTTCAAGCTAATGGGAGTTTCTTGAGCTATTCACAGTTAATTAAAATCTTTATGTTGAGAAGCTTTTATTCCAGTGTTTTCCAAAATACTCTACTACACTTTCTTTGAGTATTCTCTGACTCTTTTGGTTTCCTGAAGGCTGGTATATACTTTTCAGTACCTAAACTGCTTATCTTGAAACACCAGTACACATATTAAATTTTTAATTGACTTTTAAATTTCTACAGACAGTTTCTAACCACACCAGACCAGGAATGTCTGCACTCTTTAGAGCTAACTCCTTGTTTGACTGGGTAGAGAAATTTGCTCTCACTAGAAGAGCAATCTCTTTACTTTTACCTGAATGGGAGTTTCTGTCTAACTACCCACTCCTCCTTGCCAGCTTTCCCCATTTCTCCTGTTTGTCACACTTTCAGTCAGAATGAATTCTCCTCCTGAACATTCAGCTCTGAAAATCCAGCTGATGGTAACCAATCAGATCTCTTGGAATAGCATTTCATTCAAGGTTCTGTGGCTCTGTGAAGAATTAACCCTTCACAGTCCTTTAACTGTTTGTATGGCACTCTTATGATTTAAAAAACTACAATCTGTCACAATGAGCTTGACCATCTGTTCTCAAATGAGCCTGTGCCAAGATCAAATCCTGGTCCTATGGAATATCCTGAAAATAACTTCGGAATGGTGACTTGAGCTACACCTGAGAAATCACAGAATATAATTTTGTAGTGGTAGCAAGTTTCATCTTCTAGTCCTTATGGAATATAGAAGAAGAACAGTAACTGAAGGATCAGACGAAGGATCCATCTAGTTCAGTATCCTGTTTCCTCAGTGGCCACTCAGAAGCCAGAAATAAACCACAAGCAGGGCACTTTGTCCCATAGGTACATGGAAGCTGCATTTCATCCATATATTGCTACTTGAACAGGTGGCCTGGATATTTGTGCAGTCAAGTGCAGATGCTAATATGTAGGGTTCAACATGGGAAGTAGAACAAATGTAGATTTTGTCTCCTAGCCTCTCTCCTCTGAACACCCAATCAGGACCTGCACAAGTAAAACACAGCAACTGGAGTCTTTAAAATGGATGTTGCTGCTACATCTATGGGTAATTTATTTTTTACATTTATTTTAATTTAACTGACAAGCTTCCAGACATCTGTTTGGTGGCCTCACCTCTATGCTACCTGCTGGCTCCATTTTATAAAGGAAGGTGGATTATAAAAGAGTTCAATAAATCAGTGTTCCTATGTGACATCTGTCTCTTTTCAGTTGTTACCATAGCATTTCCCCCTCAGCTATTGCCCAAGAGGCCAGGCTCCAACTGCCAAACTATGCCGTTGGATAGTGAAGGTGGTGCATAGGAACAGATAAGGGATAAAAAGAGCTTGTGAGTGAGAAGTCTGCCTAGTCTTTCCAGCTGTAACTTCAGTGGAATTTCAAGTGTGTTCCAGATCCTGGCATATGATGGACCAATGTAATTACGCACCAAATGCTTATTGTCAACATATTTTGACAGTTTTATGAAATGGGTGTTTATGAATAACATTTTACTGGCTATTCATATTTTTGTTTTTTATTTGATTGTGAGGAACACTTGTATGTCATCTTTCCAGATAACTCAAGCCAGTGTATAACTAAAGCAATAAAATAAAATCATTAAAATGCAGCTACTAGAAACAAGCTTGTTTCTTGATGCCATAGTTAAGAGTGGAGGCTTCTAAATTGAAGAGATGGGTTTGATTCCCTGCTCCTTCCCATGTAGTCAGCTCGGTGACCTTGGACCAGTCACAGTTCTCTCAGAATTCTCTCCTGCCTCACCTCCATCACAGGGTGTCTGTTGTGGGGAGAGGAAGGGAAAGTTATTGTAAGCCACTTTGAGACTCCTTTGGACAATGAAAAGAGGGATCTAAAAACCAAAATGTCTTCTTTTTTGAAATGACCTGAAGCCATTAGAAACAAGGCATTAAAATAAGGCAGGGTATTTCCTGCCCACCACTGAGACTCACCTCGAGGCACTGCTGAGCCCTAAGGGTGGCAAAGAGCAGATGAGTGCTAGAGAGTAGCACCTGGCCAGCTTGGCTTCTTGAGCAGTCTTTTGCGTTATAATGCAGCAGCGTTGTAACACAATACCCTGGCTTAAAAAAAACACCCTGAAGGAAGTGGGAAGGTGACTGAGGGCATGGAATGGTGAAATGAAGGGGCACAATTAAAAGAAAGGTGCAAGCAGGCACCACTTCAGGCATTCTCTGAATTATGCTCCCAAGACGCACAGCAGATGGAAGCGGGGAGCACTAAGACACCTTTCCCTTGGAGGGGAGGGAGGAGGGAGGATGGCAGTGAGGAAAGAGGTGTGCTGAAATGACTCCACATGTTGGGTGCAGAAAAAACCCTGAATACTGATATTTCTGCACTGAACAGCCTCAAATTAGACCCTGTTAGAAATTGGGTTTTCTGGGAATTCCTTTGCTGTTGGGCAAGTGAGGGAGCAATTCAGGTGTGCACCTGAAGAATTAGCTTTTAGTGCAGAGACAGACAAAAATGTTGATCCTTTAAAAATGCAAAGCTGAATGACATCATTAATGTGGAAACGGTCCAGGTTAGGAGAAGGACATTCCAAAGATCAAGCACCATCATTGCTTGCCACCCACCTCATCTTTGCATGTGGACGCGCAGAAAGCATGGCATTAGAAGAGGATCTTAATTAGTGGGATAGATGATGGTGATGGAGGCAGTCCTTCAAATTTACCTTCTCTTATGTTTCTGCCAGGACATTTTCTTTCTTCTGTATTATGGAATTCCAAGAAGTCAGGGACCACGTACTGAACACGATAGGGACTCTTATGTTGATATCTAGCCAGAGTTGTGGTGACACACTGAAAGCAAGCAACACTGCTTTGCTCTCACTTTGGGAGAAGGGAATGCTTCTCTTTTGCCATGACAACCAAGATGTCACTCTCTCTCCTGCCTTCTGTGATGAGGGAAACCATCCTAACTAAGCATAACAATACACTGGCAAGGCAGATGCCCCCTGTTTCACTGCTGTGCTCCCGTGGTTTCATTCAGAACAACGTATCATGACAGGGAGCCTACATGGTTGCCTTAGCAATTGGGGGATACTGCTTTCTGTTCTGTGCTGTGGCAGATTCATTAAATGGGTACACATTTCCCCTTCCCAAACAAGCACTGTTGCACCTTAATTAATCTTCCATGTAGACTTAGTGTTAGGATTAATGTGACATTAATGAATATTACAGTAGCTCAATAAATAGCACTACTGAAAATGGCCTAAAGCTTGTCACAATAAAACAAACCAGAAGCAATGCTGTTGAACTCATTGCCCTACTTTCCCCCTGGCTGCTACCTTTATTTTCTCTCTGAGAGTGACTCCTTGTCCCACTTTTTAATATTATGGCTCTTAAGTAATGCACTGTTCTGCCAGTTCGCGCGGTGTGTACAAGTCCCTGATTCCCCTTTTAAAACGCAAGGAAACAGTCATCCCTCACACATGAGTGGTTTAGTGATCTGACGTCAATGGATTGAGAAGCATTAGCTCTATCTGTGATAGTCCTGGGAAGTGCCTAACAGCAAGAGGGTCTTATTACACAATATGTGATACATGACGTGCGAGTGTTATTTCATGTCTGAACTGGGATTCACCTTAAAATAGGGGATGGGGAAGGTCAGCTCTGGCCTATGGTATAGTAGCAGGAGGGACCTCCCCTTTCTCCAACGTGGTGCTTTCAACAGAAAAAAAGTGGCCACTGGTGTGTGTGTTTGTCCTGCTGAAGTCCTTAGTTCAAGCACCAGATGAGGCTAGCTCTGAGGCCTTGAGGAGTCACAGGAAAAACAGATATTTTTGTACTGCCAGATCCAGTCATTGAGGATGAGCTGCTCATGCGGATCGACTGCTACAAACACCAGTATTTTTGGTTAGCACTTTCCCATGTAGCTATCCTTCCACTCATTGATTCTATCCATCCCAGCTACTTTTGGTTGGGGGAAAGAACTGAAACAGTCTAAATGTGAGTCAGGGATTCCCCCCTATTGCTTTCCTGGTTAGTAGGCTATGTTCTTACATTCTTAGTTGGAGGAACAGAGGGTCCAAATCGATGTCTGTGTCCTGAGGTAAATTGCCTGTGAGGGTTCTAAGTAATAAATGGTTAACCACATTTGTTCTTGTTTTTACTGCCCTTTTTCTGAAGTCCAATGTCCTCCTACAGGTGTTCTGCATAGGGCAGGAAGATTTAGGCCCCCATGCCATGCAGCTTGTCACTGACATATGGATATCTAACTAGGGTTTATATATCTTTGATTATTATTATTATTATTATTATTATTATTATTATTATTATTATTATTATAATATTTATATTTATACCCCGCCTCCCCCCGAAGGCTCGAGGCGGCTTACATAACCCCATCCCCTAAAACCGTAAAATAACAATAAGATCTGATAATTTACAGTAATGGCAACAGCGATGGCATAATCTGCTCATTTGGTCTCCGCATCCTTAACTACAGGAGGGGGTGACACTCTCTACCGCCAGTTTGTGAAGGGGGGGACTACAGGCTAATACAGGCTGTAGCTACAGGCTACAGGCTAATGATGGGCTACAGGCTAATCTACTCTAAGCAGCATCATGGCTGTATAGGCATGGCATTAACCAGAGATGGAGGAATAAGTTTTTACCTCTTGTTGATCTCAACAGCTGGCAATGGGGGTATGAAATGAGCTGAAAGGGCTCATTTTGGCTCCTTACGTTGGCTCGCTGACATTAGGCTAATGCCAGGAAAGAGTCAGTAGAATATTACACTGAAGGATATTTGAATTAGGCTGTCCTGGTATTTAGTGGTTCTTCTGAGTAGTTTCCAGCCTGGCCATAGGATTGGGCCATGAAAGTATCATTGATGATTGGCTCAGAATTTAAAGTGTTCCATTTGGCTTTGCCTCTGCAGTTGCATAGGGCAGAGTGACCCCTTTCCCGAGACAATAAACTTCCCAAGTGACATTTTAAATTAGCCAATTAATACCTCTCTCATGAACACTATAAGCAATTGCCATAAATTGGTGCCAGCTTTGTTTACATAAGATCTCTGTTAGAATTTCCCCTAATGTATTTTGTAATGACTCCTTTTACATGCTCCACAGAGCTTTGCTGGATTCAAATAAACAGGATGAAAGAACACCATAAAGAAGTAACCATGAAATGTCCAACAAAACCATTAGACAAGGACAAAAAATGTTTTTCAGTAAGACATGATTAGAAACAAGGATTAGCATGAAATGCAATACTGGTGGGTTAAAGGATGTTCATTTTTCTATGGTGGCAGCTCAAATTTTATATTTTGGAGCTTTTATGGTTGTGTGAACGCATGTCACATGTTAAACATTTATTAGATTTTGTAATTTAGGAAACACTGCAAACTCTCAATTAACATTTGGTCGTTTCATTATTGCTGTCTCCATAAATGTTAATGTCAGTTGTCATAGCGGAAGAAAGACAGGTCTATTCTGTAGGCAGCAAATATTTCACGGTAGTTAAAATTCTAATATCATATTCTGATATCAGCACCTAAACAGAGAAATTATTAAGTGTGGAATGTAGAAATGAATCAAACAATTTTCCATCAATTCCACTAAGTATGCATTTGATTCCATTACTGTTGATGCTGTTGTAATCAATAATTGGGAGCCAATTTTGTGATGGTAGACAAATACATTAGAAGACATCCAACCAAAAGGAAGGAGAGCTGATATTTGATGTTTCCTAATAGATGCTCTCATGGATACAATTTAGCTCAATGTCTCCCAAATGTTTTGAGAACAAGGACCACTTTTTAGCAGCCCAAATATTTCTGGACCGCCACATATTGATTGAGAAAAAAAGTGACTATATATTCAGTAAAACATTTACAAGGATTTGTATTTTATTGATTACAGAAGCATCTATACACATCTGAAAAATTGTATGCTAGATATTATTTATTTATTATACTCAACCATTCCAGGAGACGGCTGCTACTTGCAGCTTTCAGATAGTAGAAATCTGGTTGAAGACTGGAAAGTACAGACCAATGACTTGACACACTGTAAGAAAGCTTCATGCATTCATGTAGCTTGGAATTACTGGTGTTGCCGCCTAGAATGACTAACACTAAGCAGTATTAGTTGTTTGTCTGTGGGCTCTTTGGGCTATCAAGTCACAGCTGATGTATGGTAATTCATGGGATTTTGAAGCCAAAGGATATTCAAAGGCATTGTCTTCCCCCATGTCACGAACCTAGTATTAATTGGTGGTCTCCCATCAAAATACTGACAAAGACCAACCCTGCTTAGCTTCAAAGATCTAGGGATCAGGGCTATTTAGTCTGCACTCACAGGAATGTGCTCCAATCAGGGCTAGTTAGTCTGCACTCACAGGAATGTGCTCCAATGCGCAATGAACTTTCAGTCTTGACAGAAAAATTGGTATATGCACATTTATTTTTTTATTTTAACATGACTTTTCAGTGGTAAGATGGTTCTTAAAGGAGCTCACAGGTATAAGAATCTAGTACACAGAGCTCTCTTTTAGCCCCACCTACCTCTGTTGTGGGGAGAGGAAGGGAAAGATATTTGTAAACCACTTTGGGACTCTTTGGGATAGAGAAAAATGGGGTATAAAAAACTGTCTCTCTCTTATTAAATGCGACTCACAAAGCAAAACTAAAAATGACTGCAGCCAATTTTTGGAGAAGCCAATTTACTGAATGGTATCACTGACTGTGGCAGCAAGCTGGCATTCCTCCAAAGAGACATTCAACTGTGGCAAAAGAACGTTTAACAGTGCACTCCTAAGCAGAGTTGTTGTTGTTCTTCTTAGGTGCGAAGTCATGTCCGACCCATCGCAACCCCATGGACAATGATCCTCCAGGCCTTCCTGGCTTCTACCATTCTCTGGAGTCCATTTAAATTTGCCCCGACTGCATCAGTGACTCCATCCAGCCACCTCATTCTCTGTCGTCCCCTTCTTCTTTTGCCCTCGATCGCTCCCAGCATTAGGCTCTTCTCCAGGGAGTCCTTCCTTCTCATGAGGTGGCCAAAGTATTTGAGTTTCATCTTCAGGATCTGGCCTTCTAAGGAGCAGTCAGGGCTGATCTCCTCTAGGACTGACAGGTTTGTTCGCCTTGCAGTCCAAGGGACTCGCAAGAGTCTTCTCCAGCACCAGAGTTCAAAAGCCTCAATTCTTTGACGCTCGGCCTTCCTTATGGTCCAACTTTCACAGCCATACATTGCAACTGGGAAGACCATAGCCTTGACTAGACGCACTTTCCTTGGCAGGGTAATGTCTCTGCTTTTTAGAATGCTGTCTAGATTTGCCATAGCTTTCCTCCCCAGGAGCAAACGTCTTTTAATTTCTTTGCTGCAGTCCCCATCTGCAGTGATCTTGGAGCCCAGAAAAATAAAATCTGTCACTATCTCCATTTCTTCCCCATCTATTTGCCAGGAATTGAGAGGGCCGGATGCCATGATCTTCATTTTCTTGATGTTGAGTTTCAAGCCAACTTTTGTACTCTCCTCCTTCACCCGCATCAACAGGCTCTTTAGTTCCTCTTCACTTTCTGCCATTAGAGTGGTATCATTTGCATATCTGAGGTTGTTGATATTTCTCCCTGCAATCTTGATCCCAATTTGTGACTCATCTAAACCCGCCTTTCTCTAAATCGAGTGACTTTGATGAGTTAAGCAGCATGCAACTCTGCTTAAGTTTGAACTGTCAATCGTCTTCTCTATTGAGTATGAAGATGCAGAAAAAAACAGATTTTAATTAATTGATTCATAATTCTACAGGGACAAGGATCAGAAAAATAAAACTATAAAGCGACAGGACTACATTCAGATATCAGAAATTAACTGTGATTTGTACACTGAGGATAAATCTGGTTTATCTGTAAGCCTTGTCTGCACCCCTGACACTTACTGATGAGCCAAGATTGGTTTGTTACATCCCTCTGGGGCCTTTTAAAACCTTGCAGTACTGTTGTTGTTCTTGTTGTTGTTGGTTTTGTTTGTTTTAATCCCTGTGAATTGCAGTTCTAAGCCAGGGTTATAACCTTGTTTGGAATCTCAGTTGAAATGTAAGAAACAAAAAGCAAAGATTTAGAAGGAGGAGGAGGAGGAGTTGGTTCCTATATGTCACTTTTCTCTACCTGAAGGAGTCTCAGAGTGGCTTACATTTGCCTTCCCTTTCCTCTCCCCATAACAGACACCCTGTGAGGTAGAAGGGGCTGAGAGAAGCCTGATATTACTGCTCAGTCAGAACAGCTTTATCAGTGTTGTGCTGAGCCCAAGGTCACCCAGATGGCTGCATGTGGGTGAGTGCAGAATCGAACCCGGCTCGCCAGATTAGAAGTCCACACTCCTAACCACTACACCAAGCTGGCTCTAGGTGCCCAGTTTGAATGGCACAGGGAGTTTTCAAAGTCAACACTGAACATTAAAGGAGGGAGGTGGAGTATGATAAAACCAAGATTAAACTAGGCTTGTTCTTTTACATGAACAACCCTGAATTTTGGATACAGCTGAATTTTTAAAAAATATAGTTTAGAAAATAAAACAAACATTTCTCTTCCACGTCGGACAAGATCAATGTGTACAGGATGGGATTGTTTGGGACTAGTCCAGAAAAAAAGTTCCTTGTGCCTTTCTCCCAACAACTGACCAACTCAGTGCTATCTGTAAAGATGAAAAAAAATAACATACAATGGTAGGAATTTGATTATTCCGACCAACATGCCAAAATTAAATTTAAATGGAAATAAACCTTCTGTTATTTACATACTTTAAAATAAATTGATGGGGTGTCAGAGTTCAAATTCTGGATTAGTACTGGGAAATTTGGGGTTCAGATCACATGATTTTGCCTTATACTAAATCAGACTCTTGGTCTGTCAGAGTCAGTACCAGCAGCTCTCCAGGTTCTGAGGCAGAGGTCTTTAGCATTACCTGCTGCCTGGGCCCTGTGACTGGAGGTGCCAAGTACTGAATCTGGGATCTTCTGCATGCCAAACAGATGCTCTGCCACTGAGCCATTGCCCCTCCACTCCAACATGAAATTCACAGATTATCTTTGGACCAGTCAACCTACCATCTCTCACAGTTCTTTGTTGAGGTCAAATGAAGGTGATAACAAGTATGAACGCCACCTGGAGCTACTTGGAAGAAGGATGGAATGAGCATCCAAAGCGAGATCTTATTTTTTAAAAATTCAATTACTGTCACCTTTTTCTTTATATATATCCTAAATTACTCAGGAGAAAGGTTTTTAATAAAATCAAGTTATAGTGACTTGTATACACACTTTTTGGGGTGCTTCCTGTAAAGTTTGCTCTTTCAGTAGTCTGGGATGCATTTTGCAACCTGCCATTTGTATGCAGTGCCTTTCAGCAAAACAATTATTTATGAACCTTGTTTTTTCTTCTATAGGAAGCAGTATATTATGGCATCTGTTCGTCACCTTGCAGCTGAAAGATATCCACCCCCAGAAAGCAAAATATCAGGGTTGTTCCAATAGCCCATAGCAGAGACAAAGAAATTGACCCATACTCAAATGTACAAGGGAGATTTTTCGCCTGTGATTTTCGGTGAGGCCTGTGCAAATAACTGTGCCATGTAACTGATTGTAACTTTGTCCAAGAGCAGTAAACCAAACCAAAGTTTGACATGGATTAAATATCTGGAATACTCTTGGCAAGGGGAAATGCTATGGGAACTTCAAAGATAGCTACCCTGGGTTAAGACCTAACATTTTTATGTTTCAGTCAAAGCTAAGGATCATTGAGAAAAGTCAAAGGGAAAAATTGAGAATGCACGATAAGCAGCTGTTTTCTGCTGAAAAAAGAAAGTGTTCACATGAGATCAAAAGAAGCAACTGGAATAAATTAATTGGGTGACATGAAAATAGAACTGAAGGCAATGAAACACACACAAAAAAGACGAGTGAAAGAGAAATGGCTCACAAGAGAAACAGAGATAGCCACAAACATAGTGGCAGATGAAAGATGAATTCAAGGCAAATTGAGATTCCCTGCTACCCCAGCCCTGCAGCTGAAGAAGTGTCACTTCCAAAGCAAGCTGCACTGACTTCAGTGGAAAGGCATTTGACCAAAAGCTTACCAAAGTTAAGTCTAAACTATGAGAGGGTGCCACTCGAAGGAACAATGCAATATGCAGCAGCCATCTCCAGCTGGGTGTCAGCTTGCTTCAGAATCTGCCAGAATGGGGAGCAAAAAGCAGTCCACTGTGAAAAGGAAAGTGGACCCCTCTGCTCTGGAAAACGCTTGTCATGGGTTTCCATTGCTAGCACCACTTGGGACCATCCTGTGCCACAGCGTCATCCCCATGGGTTAGACTTGGGTGACATACCGTATAGCCTATTCTAATGCTTTAAGCTACATGTCTTTTATCTCTTTCTATTGACTTTCAGTTTTGTTTGTATCTATCCTTGTTGTCATGGATAATGTTTTATCAGTATGTTTTGTACCAAGAGTTTTCAAGTGAACGTGAATAACTCAAAGTGAATTTGAAATTGCATAGCCACGCAAGGCACTAAAGATTGCCTTAAGGTTCATCAAGGCCAACCAGAGCTGGGAACACGCCTGGGTGTCAAGCTCATCCATGAAGCTGCCTTACACTCCATCGATCCTCAAACAATGAATGCACACAATTATCAGGACATAAGATCTCAATGGCACCTGGATCTCAGTGGCTTTTGTGTCATCTTTTAACTGAGCAACTGCAGGAAGTAATTTTTAGTATCTATTGACATGTAGCATCAGTAGACATGGAGGATCAGAGTGCGTCTTATCTTCATAATTGTCCTGTATTAAATTCTTAGGCCTTAAACTTATACGATGCCTGGCGTTGCTCATGAGACACGATCACACTTGCTTTTGTGAAAGGCTATCGGCATCCAAAATAAATACATCATACAGCATGTTGAAGGCAATTGTCTGGCTTCTTAGTTGGCAGCGTGGTAGAGGTGTCATCCGGAGGAATGTGGAGTAGAAACAGAAATATGTAGCAAGAATTCAATACAACACCAAGGGTTTTTGCTCAGTCTTGACATTGCTAAGTTGTAGCATTTTAAAGCTGCTCTAACCCTCCAGAGAACACAATGTCTATAAGCCCTTTGTAGAAAATCTTTTGAAGCATTTCCAGGGAATTCCACGGGACTTGTGCTAGTAACAGACCAAGGGCTCCTAAAACATTAACAAAATGTGGTCCTGCTTACTAATATTGTTAGTCTTTTAGGCGCCTCTGTACTCCGACTTTATTTTTGCTTCAACAGAGGAACATGGCTCCACCTCTAGAACTTCCTAGTGAGTATGTTTAGGTTGACAGACTCTCAAACTTATAATTGCTTATTGCACAGAGTAGAGGCTCACTTCTATAACTTCTATGGAATTAATTTATGCACAATTTGCATAAGACTAACCACAGCCTTAACATTTTTCTAATATGACTAGTGAGTCAGAATCATTCCAGCATGAAACACCTTATAGGAGATTGAATTTTAGATGTAGCCAATTCTCTCCACCCCTAAAAACAACAAAAGCTTGTACCCAGAATAAACTTTTTGATCTTAAAGCTGCCACTGGACCCAAACTTTCTGAAGCTCAATAAAGACCATTTAATGCTTGCTTTTATGACACATCCCAAAGCAAAATTCAGTCACTTAAGCATAAGCTAAGCTATAGTGTTATCTACCAGCATTAGATCACAGCTATACACTGTGATCTATCAGCATTTTGTTCAAGCAGTGTAGTTGCCAGTGGCATATCTAGAGGGTGGCAAGCAGGGTTCATGCCTGGACAATGCCATGGGAGGCTGCTATGGCAGCCATGTCCCACCACCAATGTTGCCCTAAGAACCAGGATGAGCTGCAGTCTATGTAGTGAGCAGGCACCTGCAGAGTGCTACAGACTCAATGGCCTGCCATCCACATCATGAGCTCCTTGGGGGGCCTGGCAGCATACCTCCATATACAGGCTCCCTACTGGCCATCCATCCTCTGCTCCCCCCACCCAGCTGGCAGGCTGCAGAACCACCACCACTACTGAAGAGCCCACCATAGCTGGCCAAAGCCCGACAAACATGCCCCCATAGACGGAGCACGCAGGTTGTTGCCCATGTGGACATGACCCAGGAACCTTCTGCTTGTCCTCTCTGGTGCTCACATCCAGGCTTAGGCAGAGTATGAGTAAGAGCCCTTTTGAACAAGTGGGGCAGCTGTGTATGCACTCCACTAGCTGCAGAACCGCCCCTGCATCACTAGGTCCTCCCCTGCCCACCCCAACCCAAGTATCAAATAGGCAAGGTACCCCATTAGTGATTGGTAGCTAGTTATGAGGATGTTGTTCAGCATAGAATCATAGAATCATAGAGTTGGAAGGGGCCATACAGGCCATCTAGTCCAACCCACTGCTCAACACAGGATCAGCCCAAAGCATCCAAGAAAAGTGTGCATCCAACCTTTGCTTGAAGACTGCCAGTGAGGGGGAGCTCACCACCTCCTTAGGCAGCCTATTCCACTGCTGAACTACTCTGACTGTAAAAAATGTTTTCCTGGTGCATGACAAGCTCTTTCTGAGAGATGATAATTCCATGCAATTCAAGACAATTTGATTTTGTTAGCAAATTCTCCTCATTCTCAGGATCAGATAAAGCTGGATAATTCAGATTGGAGGGACCCCACATGGCATTGCATTGTTAGTTCATTAATCCAAATAAATTGATTGTATATGTAATATGGGTTTTCCCATTCTTGGCTATAGAGAATGAAAGAGTTCCATGTTTGCTCTATTTACTCGTCACAGAATTTACAAAGCTCTAAGTCATATATGTTGTCATTACTGGTACAATTTACATTGGTAACATGTTTAACCCATTATTTTGGTGTCAATTTTAGTGAATTTTGCTATTAGTACAGGAATGAATTTCACGCACACACAGAAATCCTACACAAATGAAGTGATTGTCAAGTATATTCCTGTCAGATAAATGTTGCTGTTAGTGTCATACTTTCTTAATCAAAAGTTTTGGGATCTCATGTTTGATCAGGTAACTAAATTAGGAAGTTCTAGTCAATGGAATTTCATCAGTTCTTTACTTTAACAGTTTTCAACTGATGACTGAAGAAAGGTACTTTAGACTGGAAATCTGAATTGTTCCTGTCAAACATGATTAGAACAATTTTCATGGGGGTTTATTCAAATAATCACTCATGACAGTGCTATTCTTTAAGGGGAGAAAGAAAAGAACTAAAAGTTAGAGAACCTCATAATAAAAATTCTGCTGCCAAAGTTTGCGTAGGAATATCCAATAAAGATCACTATTTTGAAAATACTAGGATGAGGAAGCAATTCATTAATTGAAGGATAAAAATGGAATAGATATGTAGCTTTTATTGTAATAAATTAATTACAAATCTTTGAGCATATTGAAAAATGTTGTTGTTGTTAGTTGTGAAGTCATGTCCGACCCATCGCGAACCCCTGGACAATGATCCTCCAGGCCTTCCTGTCCTCTACCATTCCCCGGAGTCCATTTAAGTTTGAAAAATGTAGTCAGTGTCATATTTTACTAACTTAATCTCTTTTACTAACTTAATATCTCAGCCTCAAATTATGATGAGTTGTTTTATTTGGCAATTGTATTTGGCAATTGTATTTGAACAATCAATGACCAAATGATTCAAAATAACCAAAGGAGAGACACAGATGTGAAGCTGCTGTTAACAGCCAGGAGCACTGGAGTCATAACATAATGACATAACACAAGAAAAGAGGCAGATAACGACCCAAAGTATTGATACCAACAGGTTAGGGGAAGAAGCAACCATGATCAGACTCAGAGTCTGTCAAAGAAATAAAACACCATATAAAATTGACAGAAGTAAAGTGAGATTTTAAAAGTAACATTTGAAAGATAGTCCTAAAGGGAAATAGTCCCACTATATCAAGCCACATAAAAACTGGTCAGTGTTACAGAAGACAGGGTTTTGTACAATGACTACTAGCACATCAAACAGAGCAATCTAGTCTTCTTCCTGAGTTAAGCACAATGGCAAAACCCATTTTTTGTACCTGAGTCATAAGATATCTAAAAGCAATAAGGCAGTCATTATGACTGAGTTAATCATATCAAGAACATCTCCTTTCATGGTTAGCTTTTGCCCTGAACTGATATTAGTAAAGGAAACAAGTTTCTTGAAGCCTTAAATTATCAGATAAGATAATTTATTTTGACTCCAAGAACAGTGCAGGACATACCACCCAAAGCTGAGAAATTAGGTATTTAAACTATGGGTTTTAACCATAAATAGGCATGTCTGTTTTTTAATGTCTAAGCCGACCTTTGCCACTAAAGACATAATATACATTCTTCAAGACTCGTAGCTGTGATCTAATGTCGCTCTTTTTCTTAATGCCTCCTCTTTCTTATGTTCCCAGGACCTTACTCCCCATGTCTGACACGGTTTTGGGTTCCTGCCAGGGGGTATCCTGTCATTTCTTGCAGAATCTACCTCCAGATTCCCCAGTTCTGAACCCCTTCCCCAATATACACAATTACAAACTAAAAACACAGATACATAAAATGGGCTAGTGAAAGAGCTTTGGCTACATTTTGATGTTAAGTCCTAATTTGAGATGCACGTCATCGACTGATAATGCACAGCAGTGGTTGTGCCAGGCCACTTGCTGGTTCCTAGCAGTGGGGCAGCATACTTTCCACTTCCTGTGAATGCACAGGGGATTACATTTCCTGGTGCACATGGTCTGCCCCGACGTTGTGTGCACACACAACTCTGAGGCAGGAAGGGCCTGCTGCACCTTGCAGTGGCGGTGGCAGTGGGGTGGAAGGCATGGGGGTCCCACCACACAATGATGGGATAGCGACATGCTACTATCCCATCATTGTGGTGGTGGCAAAACACCCAGTTCAGCTCCACACCTGCAGGGACACCGTAGGTTGGTGGAGGAGCCAGGCCTCAAAGGCCTAGTTCTTCCCTTGTGAACGGGACTGCCCTGACAGGACCTCTGGCGGTGGCTGCAGCAAAAAACGGAACATAGAAGAATCCACGTTCTCTTACTGTGGGCCATCAGAGTCCCTGATTTGGGCCATGGCCAAGAGGCAGCCAGGATGGCAGCAACATTGGACACCATCCTGCCGCTGCCAGCCCAGCCTTCCCACCCTGTGCATAATCAGCCATAGCGTTTTTCATAGATAATTGTAGGAGCTGTTTATATGCTATCTTCTCCATAATTATTTGGTGTTCTTTATCTTCTAAGTCAGGTTAGCTGAATGGGTATATACTTTCCAGTGGAAAGTATCTTTTCAAAGCTCTACAGGTGGGCTTCTTGTGTTCGGTATTTGATCAACACATTCAGTTTATCTTGTCATGCTATCCTTGTGGTTGTTTTTGCAGAGATGTTAAGCAAACTGATTTATCAATAGTCACTGCACTCCTGTGAATGTTTCTGTTTCAGAGTAACCTTGTGCATAAATGAGGGAACCAAAGCAAAAGGCAAATCTTTCCACTTAACTACTCACAGCTTTGTTAAAGGTGCTGTGAAATTCACTTCTGAATCACATGCCCTGGAGAAACGATTATTGGTAATGACAGAGTGACCTTTAAATCTCCATGTGAGTCTGGCATTAAGACATATGCTTGTTAGTTCAGTATTAAGAAGAAAAAGCATTTATCCACTGCAATTAGTGGGTGTCAGTATGTGCCCGGCAACAGTTCCATTGCTGTTAGAGGTGGCTAGAAATGGCTAATTGCTCAGCAAAGTTGGATAGGGCAACTGAATTTAAATATGCAAATCACATCTTTTCCCGTTCTGTGTTGAAAAGAAGTTGGATCCTACAAACCACAAATAGAAGAAGTTGTTGGATAAAATTTCACCTTCTTTTCCTTTTCTCTTGCAGCTCCCTACTAGATGTGTAGGGGAGAAAAAAGGGTTTTGGAAGGTTTGAGTATATTGAACATGAAATATATTAGTTTTTTTTCTGATATTCCCAAATCGCCAAACCAGTATTGTATTTGGATTCAGTAAATATTCAGGAATGCAGATTTTTTAAAGTTCCATTATAACCTGTGGGGACCTTGTAGTTAATGGTCCCCATAGGCTAAAATGGAAGATCAGTGTAGAAGTTTCTAGGGCTCTGAGTGTGGAGGTTTTTGAGGTAGAGACACCAAATGTGTGGCTTAGCTGTGGGTGCCTCTCCTCAACCTCCCAAGTTTGAAAAAGATTAGACAAGAGGTTACAATTCTATGGTCCCCCAATTAAAGTGTCCCATCCAAACAAACAGTAATTTAGAACTGTACAATAAATGCTGCGGTGCCCCCATCTTCTATTGTTTCCAGTGGTGGTGGTGGGGGAAAGACTTTAAACATTAAAGGAAACTCAATCTGTTTAAGATTTAAATGTCTTTTGCAAGCCATGATGGCATGAGTGCATTGCAAAGGCATTTAAAGGGCTCACAGCCTTTTTAAATGCCTTCTCCAAGCTGAGGACTTTTCTGCACATTGGGCATTATTGCGTGAAGCCTGCTGTCTTGAATGTTTCTGGGTTGCACATCTCACTCACTGCTGGAAATGTGAGAAGAGAGAGCACGGCACTTTAGTCTTATTTCACTTTGGCCTGCCTACCACTATCACCAACTAATCCACTTCCGGCATGGCTGATTGACATATAAACATTCAGGAACCACCAATTTTTTTTAATAGACTTATTTGTTTCAGCGCCTATCAAAATCTTCATAGAAGCACAGATAATCACAGCCATGGCACAAGTTACCTATTTGTTGCTTCAGGTATCCCAGGAAGAGGGGAGAGGGAGGCTGGTGCAGGGGAGGGACATTAGAGGTGGATGTAGCGCTTCTTCACTTCCATACATTTCTTTTGCTGGTGGCCTGCTGGTTGTCTGCTGGGGGGACAGCACTTTTTAAGTTGGTGAATCCACTTTTTGGAATTTACCAACTTGTGGTTTAAAATGGTGGATGTAATGAGCAGTTTGCTGGCTAGATGCGAGAGGTTGGGGACGTCATGCGGGATGGCCAGAATGATAAGTATACTTATCAAAATGATAAGTATGATGCTAAATTTATGATCTGCAGAAAAGCCTTGAGAGTCTGTCTACCTTGAGGGCATCTAAAGGAACTGAGTGCCTTTTAAATGCACTTCAACTGTTGCTATCTGGTGACTGAAAAATAGCAAAAAAACCAAAAACAAAACAGCTGAATAAATACCTGAAAAATTCCAATTCGATATTTTTTGGGGGTATTTTTAACTTAGCTTAGTTGAATGCATGCCCCTACTTCCTACAATTTTCCATTAAAACATTCTTTTTAGGATAGGGATAGGAAAGAGTAGGATGCTGCTATTCGGAAGGCTAAAATCTGAAGGGGAAGTGGCAAAAACATCATTATTTCATGGAGCAAGTGCTAGGAGAAGTAAAGAGGTGCAGAGTGATTTCTGCCCATTTCCCTTCTATGTTAAATCCTACTCCCTCTCTGTGGGTTCCTTCAGTCTTTTGGACCAGTTTTGGCAGAAGGAACAGGCCCAGTACTGAAGTACTGGGCTAGAAGTTAATATAGAAATAACTGGGAATATTGGTCCTTTGTGGAAATACAACAGCAATGAACTTCTTTAATGGTGCTGAAATGTTTTTGTTTCTAACGCGTCTAAACAAAATGTCAGAAAACAGCTATTTTGATATGAATGATAGATCTGTGTGACCTTAACCTGCTAACTTCTAAGACTCAGTCGTATGGTTAGAAGGATATTATTTACATATTCTCATACTATTCTCTTAAAGTATTAGCATGTGCCCAGGGGATGCTTCTTGATATTCACATTTTAATTGACAATTATTTCTGTGGGAAGGGGTAAAACAAGGTGACCGTCATTCAGAAAGGCAGTCGCCAAGGTTTGTATTTAATATGAAAAGTGGTACTCACTTGATATTATGGGCCTTTTTAAAGATTGTACTTGAGTATGATCTATGGCCTAACATTTTAGATAAAATTGGTAAAAAGAGATAATGGTTTACCTCTACTCTCTTCAAAAGTTGACAGCTTTCAGAGAACCGTATCTTATTCCTCTTCATTCCTTATGCTAAAATAACCTAACCCCCTGAAATATTCTTAACAGATTTGTGTTCATACAAGGGATGTGCAGCCCCCTGGCATGCTTGATAAGGGTGTGCATCAAGAAAAAAAAATGTCTGTGTTCATTTCATTTCCTACCCTTCCAGAGACTGAGTGATATATATTTAACCTTTCTGCTGAAAACTCAGGGGCCTTACGCACCGGGATCTTTGTTGCAAATTGGTCACTGAATGAAAAATCACCATTTAAAATAGTGGAATTCGTCGTTATGCATACCTGCCTTTGTAGTGGAATCCAGTTGCGTTTTGTAGCGTTTCCCACAGCTTCCGGTCTCGGCAGAAATCGCTAGAAAGGAAGCGCTATTACCAAGCTCGTCCCACCCCTGGCCGTCAAGCAGCCAATGGGCAGCCGTTAGCATGCTCCCAAACAGCCCCTTTCCCATTAAGAAAGGTTTTTTTTAAAAAAAAAAACCAGACCCATTGTAACGAATCTGTGTAGATTCGTTGCAACGGAGAGACCCATCCAGCTGCCTAATGTGTTTGAGCTGTCGTTTGATCGTATGATCATTGCCACGCTGCCTCGAGTGAAAAAAAAAATCCCCCCCCCTCTCACGGGCCCGATTTTCGGCTGAATGAATGTGTAAAAATTAATGGGAAAATACATCAGCAAACGGGCTTTTCTGTGGTTTGTGCTTAGTGACTAAAGGTGAAGGACTGAAGCCAGGGAAGCCTCTAAACAGAAAGAGGCTCGCTGGTGCGTTTATCCCCGCTCGCTCGGAGAAAAAAAAATGGCGATCGCTTCGCCGGAAGTTTGGAGGACAGGCTCAGGATGAGGGACTTTGAAGAAACCGCAACAATGTTAACGCACAGGTCTTTTTCGCTAGTGTTGCAGATTGGTTGCAAGAGTGTAGCGCTTTCCGGAGGGTGAATCCACTTTTTGGGATTCCCCTGAAAGCGCTACAAGGAAGCGCTTTTTGCAGATTGGTTTCAGGTGTGTGGCAGATTGTCTACGACGTCGTGCGTTATGGCAAATCAATAGCGTTTCCAATTGGCAACCATTGTGCGATTTTGAAGGCGTGCAAAAAGCCCCTCAGAGTATACCATCCTTTCTTGTTGTGATCTGTTATTCATTTCACAAGATAGGACAACAGTTCTTCCATTATTCCCTGAGGGGGATATTGGGGGGGGGGCTGGAATACTTGACCAAATGACATCAAAATAGCAGGGGAGTGAGTGCTGACTGTTCACTAAAGACCAGCCAGGTTTTAAGCAAATTGGTCCAAATATTCCAGTTCTATGGGCTCCTGAACAGGGTGCCTCCAGGCATTCTACTTTCATACTAATAAGGGCTCTGCTCTCACACAGAAGAGAGCAAAGGAGAACAGCAACTTTCTGCAGCCTGTCTCCAAAGGTGCTTGGCTCAGAGTGCTCTGTGTTTTTCTCCAGTGGGGAATTGGGAAATGCCATTGGCCAGGACATCAGTGGGGTCAAAGAAAAACACAAGCATATGCTGCATTGCTGGCAAGAACTTGATCTAAAACAAACAAAGAAACAAAAGATTGTTCAGGGGGTCATTATACTGACAACTCCAGGTTTGAATAATCCATCCATCCATCCATCCATCCATTATTTTTATATACCACCCTCCCCTGAGGCTCAGGATGGTTTACATAAAACTTAATGGAACCGGGAACAGTACCGATAACTCGATAGTTGTAAACGGTAACAATACAGTGATAACAATAAAACAATATGATAGAACAGTCGAACAATGGTTAGAACAGTAATTCAAACTATAGCCTACTGATGACCCCATGGCTTGGACAAGTCTTATAATTCTAGTGATTACTATACTGACCCAAACCAGCAACCCCCATGTGTATCTTTGGCTTGGCTATTCTGCATGCCCCTAGCTGCTTGAAGATGCCAGAAAAGCACAACTGAATCATTCATGTGGGCACTCATGAGACAGTCGCTATTTTCACTTTTCTAGGAGATTCCATGACTTTTCCACGTAGCTTGATCCTAATGTTGAACTGCTGGAAGTAATTTATCCTTAATTATACCCCTCCTGACATTGAAATCAACTGCTGTGTGTTGAGTCCATACAAGATCTGACATCTTACTGAGTGTCTGAGAACTTTCAAGGTGTTCTATTTTCTCCTCACAGTCTTTCTTTGAGGCTGATTCTCACATCATATCCACTGCTGGAAATGTTTGTATATGGTGGTGCTAACTCCAGGAAGTGATAGTGCTGTGTAAATTTACTATGTCATCACGTGGAGACTCTCCATACAGTATTGACAACTGCCATCAAGAACATGTGATGTTGATACCGAGATTTTTTTTTCCTGTGACGACCAGAATGACTGAGTGGTCATCATGTCATGGTTTTGCTTAAGTGCTTCCAGAGTCATCAGTATGGTGGCCTAGATAACGGCTTGTTTTAAGTATAGCCATAAATACTTCCTTTGGCTCTCCCTGAAGTCATTCTGTGGTAATTTAACTCCTAGGTTATTTTGACTGGGTGTACATCACCAAGACAAGAGGCACCATTTACTGTCATTCAAGGCTTAATCTTTTCCCCAGAATTACCTCTTATGAAGATTCCTGCAGGAAAATTACTAATGGAGGTACAATTCATGCCAGAATGGCATAAAAGGATAAGTGGTAGCTTTTAATCCTCCTTTGTTGTGTCAAGTTGCAGTTAGTATGGTTACAAACCACAGATCTATGAAATGGCACAGCTCCAGAGGATCTTTTATTCTATCCCTTCCCCTGCCCATTCTGAAGGTGATAAAGAGATTTCTGCTAATAGATGTTGCAGTCTCAAAAAAGAATTATCCTTGTGGGACTTGCAGGTTTCTTCTAATAGTAAGGAGGGGGAAATCTGTCCCCATAAGAATTCAGCAATTTACTAAAAGAAAGCTATTCATTGCTTATAAGGGGGGAAAAAACAAGCCTCCAGTGCAAGTCTGTTAAGTAAATTGTTGAAGGAGGCCTAGAGTTTAGGATTTGTTTGGGATTCCTCTTTAAGTTCTCTCATTTTTAATGTAGATAATTTATGTGGCATAACATTAAAACTGCATTAATGCTCAGAGAGCAAGCATTTTATAAGTAGAAAAAGACACAGGACTTCATCAAATCAAATCGATAAATAAAAATACATTAATTCTGTAATATATTTATGCAGCATTGTGTCAAGTTTCAGGGAGTGTCTAGAGTGTTTTAAACATTTTGAACAACTGCCCACGTTGAATTCCATTGAAGCTAAAGAAGCCTATGGAAGAGAGGAATGGAGCATTTAATGCACTAGTACAATGCTTCCTGCTGTGATAAGTGGTGTAGGTGTTGAAGGTGGTCAATACGTCACAAAAACTCCTATAGAGATGTCCAGGCATGGCAACCCAGTGGGCCAGTTCAGACTCCCACCGTACCCAGAGCAGAGTTCCATCACATGGAAAATGACCCCTGAAGGAAGCACAACCAGCCAGGGGCATTCACCTGGCCCAGAGAAAAGCTGAGGCCTTGGTAGTTGGCAGAAGGAGATCCCAGGAGGCAATCCAGTCTTTCCCTGCAACTCTGCAAGTGCCTGAGCACCAGGGAATTCTGCTCAGTGCATGGCTGGAACTTGGAATTTTGGCATGGGTGCAGCCTGGACAGCCAGCTCAACCATCAGGTCACCCATAGCCTGGCCCCTCATACAGGAGAGATGTGAGGACTGTAGACAGCAAGGAAGAGCAATGCTCACCAGAACAAAGCTGGGAGAAAACAGAACTAGGAGTGCCCACCCTCACTCTTGAGGATTAGGCTGGTAGCAGAGGTTGGAGCCGGTGGGGGACCTGGGAGGGAAGATGGATGGGAAGATGGATGGGGGAATGGCTTTAGGGGGGAGCACAAAGCAGCATTAGCTCAGGGATGGGGCCCAGGAAGAGGGGGGGGGGAATAAATTGAGCTCTGTAGAGAGAGAAGGGGCAGCATGTAACTCCTCAAAGGAATTGCTGGAGAGTCTGATAGGAGGAGGAAGAGTGCAGCTGAGAGGACAGAGGCCCCCACATGTATCAGGGAGCAGACTCAACAGAGCCAACAAAGAAGGGCTGGTTTGGCCAGGAGAAGGATTCAGGTGATAGAGACCCCTCCTCTTGCCCCACCAGAAGGCAAAAAAGGGGTGAGCCTAACCCCTGGCTCAATGGGCACATGGTGACACTTTCCTTTGGAAGCATTGTTGTTGCTGCTTCCCATGCAACAATGGGGTTTCTGGATGATGGGTTTCTTTGTATTTTCCCTGTCTCAGCCCCCATGGGGGGCCACTCACACACAACACCATATTCTTGAGGATCCCCCACCCCAATGTAACTGGCATGGCAATCTACTATTCTGCTGGTATGTCTTTATGTCACTTGTGAGAGGGGTGTGTGTCTTGAGGAATCTTGTTCAAAAACTACACAGAAAAGCAGGTTTGTAAAAGATCAGAGAAAAGCTGGGCAAAACTCAGGAGCTGCAAGAATGTTTCATGATGCTGTGCAGAACAGAAAAAAAAAAACCCTGCTTCTCAACAACATCAAAGCTGAGGCAAATAACCTGTGTGGAAAAGGCCTGTGTTATCCTGTGTTCACTGAAGTTGGATATTATTCTTGTTGTTGTTTCCGTAAGCAGGCCTCATTGTTATTCTTTTTGACTCTTAGACAAAAATATGGAACAGCAATTAGGCTTTTGTTACACACCTTTGAATACTAAGCCATAACCATGAGTACCCTGGAAACTTATGGGGGGGGGGGAAATGCCTGGTTTTAATTGGATGAAAATAGACATCTCTCTTTGAGATATGCTCTGAATAATAAGAACACTTAGTATTATTCAGTGAGTATGTTTTGCTTTGGGACAGAAATCATCGTACAGCATAAATGTGGACAAAGATGAATAAAAAAGGGAAGAACATCAAGGTTTCATTGTACCCTGAGCAGGCCAAGGCCTGACTACTGCATTACTTCTGCTGGGTAACAGCTCTGAAACCAAAATAATGAAGCATGTTGCCAAGAATCCCATTTGCATGCTGGCTTGTTTTGCTTTTAAAGACAAAAAAGGTCATACATTTAAGTATTACATTAATTGGCTGAAGCCTTACACTAACACTATGGCATTTTAATGTGTGTCTCTCTAATCCTTTGGGGATGTCAGGTATTGTTCTTACATTAGGCGGAAGTGTACATAATTTTCATCCATTCACAAGAGAGGATGAAGTGGTTCTACAGGCAATATCTAATGGTCATAAAGAAACAGCAGTAACGGAGACAAGTACTTCTGTTGCCTCCCCCTATCAATAACAAAACTATGTCTGTGGCTAGTTACTAGGGGTGCCAGTCCCCAGGTGGGACCTGGGGAATCTCCAGATGACAGAGATCCATTCCCTTAGAGATAGAAGAAGAAGAAGAAGAAGAAGAAGAAGAAGAAGAAGAAGAAGAAGAAGAAGAAGAAGAAGAGTTGGTTCTTATATGCCACTTTTCTCTACCCAAAGGAGGCTCAAAGCGGCTTACAGTCACCTTCCCTTTCCTCTCCCCACAACAGACACCCTGTGAGGTGGGTGAGGCTGAGAGAGCCCTGATATCACTGTAGCGAGCCCCAGGTCAACCTGGCTCGCCAGATTAGAAGTCTGCACTCCTAACCACTACACCAAACTGCCTCTACACCAAACCGCTTTGGAGTGGACTCCACTCCAATATATTCCTCGCCCCAAATCCCAACCATTCCCAGTTCCATCCCCAAAGTCTCCAAGTATTTCCCAACCCAAAAGCTGGTGATTCCACTTATTATACCACAATGTCAACATTCTAGCCAGTAAAGCCTTTAACACAAGAAGCTTTCCCAAATGCGATGGCAGTTCCATTTCTTTTTCTTCCTAAAATATTATACAGCTAGGAAGTAAAACTATTTGTCATATATATGCAGTATCTCTTACCCCAGTGAATGATGGGGATTTTCAAGTATCAAGGAAACCTTTAAATAATAGAACGCTTCTCATCCTTTCTGAAACCTAAACGTGGCAGTTGCTACAATCATATCTTAATAAGTTACCCACTTGTTTTGTCTGCTAGCTTGGTTTTCATCCTTTTGTTTTTAAAATCCTGAAAATAATTGAATCTTGGTAGCAGGCTAATAAATATTATGAAACAGCTCCTACAATTTCTTGCTCTGTATTTGGTATAATAATAGTTTCAGATACAAAAAACGAAAATACATTTAGATCAAGTTGATTTCATTCTGAGACCATACATTATTAGTATCACAGATAACATATTCTTGAAGAAACTGAAGTCTTCTTGACTCTTAGACAAAAAAATATGGAAAAAATATGGAAGAGCAGTTAGGCTCCCAGAAAACAGCATTCTCAGCACCATGAATGTTGAGTCTCTGTACACTAACGTCACCCAGAAGGATGGACTAGAAGCCATTAGAAACATCTTCCCTGACAACCACACAGCGAATCTTGCCACTGAACTCTGCATGTTTGTTCTTACCCACAGCTACTTCAGGTGAGATCTTAGACCTTCAAATCAGTGGCACAGCCATGACTGCCAATATTTTCATGACAGATCTAGAACAGCATTTTCTGAACCCATTGGCACATCTTGTTTACTTGAGATTAACTGATGACATTTTATTGTCTGGACCCAAGGCAACAAAGCTCTCAAAACATTTTGCCAGGCTTTCAACAAGTTTCACCCCACCATCAATCCAACTATGGATTACTCTACACAAGAAATAAAGTTCCTGGATACCACAGTTCAGATACACAAAGTGCATACCATCACCGCTTTATACCAGAAACTGACAGATAGGCCTCCAGTTCAACTACATCAACTACATACCACTTCAACTACATCAAACAACTCATTGTCCCTTTCTCACAATACAGGACCTTGTGGGCAATCAATTAAATTAATGAGCAGTAGGCTTAGAATAGATAGAAAGAATTCACGGCTGTGGGTAGTGGTGGCAGCTAAACAGATATTTTCAAGAGAGGGTTGGATAAACATGGAGCAGAGGTCTATGAGTGGACATTAGCCACAAAATATAGATGAAACACTATATATGGGGCGCTGATGCTCAGTGTTTTTGCTGCTTGGGAGGCAACAGTGAGAGGGCTTCTGGAGTTCTGGTCCTCCTAGCAGATATCCTAATCACACCTGTGTTTGGGCCACTGTATCACACAGACTGCTGTACTTATCTAACATGGCTTCTCTTATGACCTTATGTTCTTATCTCAGTTTCATGCTCCTGCCCATCCTCTAATGTGATTTATGCCATCACAGGTCAGCAATGCCCTTCCACCCTCTACCCTGGACAGACAGGCCAGTCCTTAGGACAAAGAATAAATGGACACAAGTCTGGCATTAGAAACCACAACATTCAGAAACCAGTGGGGGAACATTTTAACCTCCAGGGCATTCAGTTGCTGACCTAAGAGTAGCAGTTCTCTCACAAGGAAATTAGAAAAAGAGACTGTTGAATTGCAACTGATAATGAAATTCAAGACAATGAATCCTCCTGGACTGAACTGAGACCTAAGTTCCCTGTCTCATTACCAAAACTGATTTCTCCACAATCTGCATAGTACACCTAATCCAGTCAAGTCTGCTATTGTAATTTGTCTAATATTGTAATTTGGCATTTGAAATCAACCTACTCACCAAGATATAAGGCCAGATGGATTTATGTGATAGCTATACCTGAAGAAGTAAGCAGTGAGTCACAAAAGCTCATACCCTGCCACAAATTTGGTTAGTCCTTAAGGTACTACTAGACTCTTGCTCTTTTTTACTGCTACAGCCTGACTACCATCTTGATCTATGGAGTGATTTTGCAGAAGAATGAAGAATATTCTGGGAGACTGTATATGCACACTATACATACAAGCAAAAGCTTTATATAGTTGATGAATCCAAGGAAAAATGAGTGGAGGTGCAGCTCATAGACCTGAGCTTCTTTGCCTTCCTCCTTGAATCACAGACCACTATTGCAGTGATCCGAAGATCCTCACAATTAGCATGAGGGGCAAAGTAAGGGAGGATCTGTAGAGGAATGGGACAAATCAGTAAATGTCTTCTACCCACCCCCAGTCCCCCAGAGAGAAATTCCCTTTCACTGGCAAAAAACCGTGATTAAATACCACTCAATTTATTATTGTATTGATCAGGTTGTTATATTGATCCAAAATAAAACATTCAAATTGGCAGTATAGAAGTAAAAGTTAGGAAAACATTGCTCTTTCAAATGTATTGTGTTAATTACCATGTCAACATGGAGGTGTTCCTGGGCCAATAACAGACTTCACTTGCTGCATAAATAGTTTGAACTAGATACTCCACATGAATAATTTATCATATGGAAAGTCTTATTTGTCCTATCTTGCCATTCTTTTTTTTGTTTGCTTTGTTTTTTGAGGGGTAAGTAAAATAAATCAAATCCTTGTGAAGTTGTGAGTTCCTTTTGGGTCATCCATTACAAGGGTTGGGAGATGGAAAATAAGTGAGTCACAGTGATTTTATGACCGATTCCGCACGGAGGCCTTACACTCGCGCCACCTCCTGCTTGCAACTGCATAGTTGTAATCCGCGTGTTTGCAAGCTTCCTGACGGGAGACTCCTCTCACATTTTCCTTCCACCTCCACCCGCCATGAATCAGTATTTCTGGGAGTGGCAGTACATAAAGACGATTATAAATAAAAATAAATCAAAAATAAATTGCGGCTATTTGCCTCCCAATGAGGTGGCAAGGGAAAACAATGCGAACTTCTCTCCTTACTCCTCAGCTTGTCAATCACCATAACCAACCAATCACAGCACAGTGGTTGTTTCAGGGACTCAAACTTCTGTCCTCCCCCCTCAAGTCCCAAAACTTTTTTTTTTAAAGGCACTTCCATTTCTAAAAAGGCACTTCCACATTGCTATGCAATAATGCCACAACAGAGAAGCATTTTTTTAAATTAACACTTTCCTGTTGCTATGGAGAAACACCACAATAAAGTATCTCTCCCTCCTGGGATTTTGGTCTCTATTTATATAGATTTGTGAGGGGCTGGAAATGGTAACTGGACCTCAATGAGTGATTGTGTGTGAACAGTAGGTGTTAAAAAACAAAGAGCATGGATTCCTGGCTGATCAAGAGAGGGCTACTTCATCACATGCCCCCCCCTTTACCCGTTAAAAACCAAATGACAGAAAACAAACAGGGATGTGTCTTGGCTGCCAGATCTCAAAATTGATGATGACAATGCACAGAAGATTTATTTAAAGTTGGGGAATGTAGTTTTGCAGTCCCGCAGAAATGCAGACTGTGCCATTTTTTAAAAAAAAATTCTCAGAGCAGAAATGGAGAGGGGAGGGTGGGTGCGAGAGTAGGCAAAACGATGCAGGCGTTTCTCTTTCCACACAGGATTGCCCCCGTTGCTTCCTGATGTGAAGCAGTATAAGAAGTGGCAAATCCAGTTTTCATGATTTCCCTCATCTCAAGGCCAATCTGGCCAAAACTTGCACCAACCCCTGCACAGACTCAGGTTGCTGCTGACGTCATTCAAAAGCAGCACTAAAACCCACCAGCAATGAGAGGCTGCCCAGGGACAGATTTCTTGTGCGGAATTGGTCCCTGTCTTAATTTTGAATAGCAGATATGAAAGAACATGGTGGGATTCCTTTCTTGGGCATAATCTGTCAGAAATTTCTCTGATATGAGATCATTTAGCACTTTTATCTACTATTTGCATTAATTTTACTGGGCTCTGAACTGAACAAATCCCTTGTCAATACTCCCTTTTATCTCTAGTATTGCAATATTGCTAAAAATATTTTTATGGTGTTGATTGACTTCTCTGATGACAGCATGGGCTTGGATGTGGGAAACAAAGTCAGATCCCCACTGAATTAGAAACACTGTCCCATGGCCATGTGGAAGTTGCTCTATTTCAGTTGAACTGCTTTACTAAAACCCTGCTTTGACAATATTGGAGTAAAAGCAGGGTCTAAGAACAACCTGTCTATTTCCAAATATATGATTTCATCACTGCCATACAAGTCTTGGTTGTCCTGTTTGCCCATTTCATGAAAGCTTATGGACCAGTGACTGTACAAAGTTACAGGCTAAGGAAAATCTTACCTACTGGAAACAGTTCCCAAAGACCACTGTAGTATCTTCATCTTCAGAATTTTCTCCAGCTACTGGCAGGGGGGACAGTGGAAGAGGTGATTCTCAGAAAAATCAAACAGAGATAAAAATTTTCTGTGCCACAGTGGAATTTGTGATGTGTATGTAAAGATATAACTTTCCTTTCAATCATAGTCTGGTATACACTGATGTCAATTAATGAAAGTATATTAGGAAGGAACAGGTGAAATTTACTGCCTTTGGTCCCTCAGTGGAATTTCAGTCTAAAGTGAAAATTTCCACAGGTAGTTACAAAGCTTGCTTTGGTCATGGGAACCAAGGGGGCTTTATACCTACACTTAGGCTGTCATGACTCCCTCATCTTTTTTCTTTGGAAATGTTATTAGATACTGATTTGACTGTATCATGAGGGAATTTGCAGACATTTTATTGCCTCGTAAAAGCTGTGTGGCAAATGAGTGAAATTATTTGAAATGCATTATGGAGTGCCTAATTTCATGCACAGCTGTTCTTCCTTATCAGTATAAACAGACTTTCTACTCTATGGCACAAGTGAGGCTGATACCCCAAAATTGAAGATGTCATATTAACACAGCAATTTCATCTATGATGTGAGAGCAGGTGCAATTCTAAACTACATGCCTTCGATCTTTCTGGAAGAGTTACATGTGAAAATAATCAGGGAGTTATATTTGTATGTTCTGTATTAAGGATATAAAATAGTAGTTACAGCTCATTTGGAATATTATTTCTTTTCTGACAATTAGGTTCAAAACTACTCATTTACACGAAAGTGTTGAAGTTATACAATCTTATTCATTCTTATGTAAGGAACTCAGTTCTTTACATGAGTGTGGCACAAAGTCATTCCGCTTCCTTCTCTACTCCATGGCAGAGAAAGGACTTCAGTTCAGATGTTCTTGTTACGTGATTAGATGACTGGCAGAGATGTTTATTCATGTTATGTAGTGGTTAGAATTCTGGACTAAGAACATCTGAACTGAAGTCCTTTCTCTGCCATGGAGTAGAGAAGGAAGCGGAATGACTTTGTTCAGGTGAACAGATATTTGCATGTATCAGAATATTATTTCTTCATATTCTTTCTAATCATGTTAGTGTATCTGATATGTGAAGTCTATTTGCCTCATATAACTACAGAACCAAGATTCCCTATGCTTTTCTCTACTAATCTATCTACTCAAATGGCATATTTCACTAGCCGATTTAGTTCATTATTAACTAGCAGCAATTTAGAATGTCTGCTGTAGGGATCAACAATTGGTTCATGGGAAATAAATGTTTGGAATTTGATTGTCCCAGATGGAAGTTGGCATGCCATTAGCAATGCTGCTGTCCCTATAAATGAATCTCATGTAAGGAATGGAATTTCACTTGTTGTGAAGCCAAGATTGTTCTCCTGATTCAAGGAGCTTGATGAGTTTGAAGGAAGAGTGGTGTGTCTAAAACAATTGAGATAGCTTCTGCATATGCAAAATGACCTTTTTTGTTTTTGGCAAGGTTGGACAACCTCAAACCCTTCAGTGCAATCTGTTCTTTTCCATCAGACTTTTAAAAATGCTCCCTGTAAAATGGTATATTCTGCCTTTGGTCAAGCTTCAATTCATTTCATGTTAGCCAGTTAAATGGGCTCTGCAAAAGAGGAACATAGGTGTGTCCAATACAATTCTAAGAACATTTTCTTGGGAATAAGCCCTATTGAATAGACCGGCATGGGATTCTCAGCAGACTTGCTTCGAACTGTTTCCATCCCCACTTGTTTCTATTCTTAGTAGTGTATTTTCCCATAGAGCTGCTTTGCATATATTTCAAGCAAGCTGATGCAGGCAACAGAAAAATGCTACTCATTGATTCAGTCGGTATAAAGTCCCCACATGATATCTATGACAGTGTTGAGATGTATTGGAAGACTAACATTTTCTGCTCCTTTATTTTATTCAGTTTGTAGTTCAGGTCTCCTAGACTAAGGCACCATAGAAAATCAAAGCATTTATTCAAGGGTTAGCACCTGTTTACAAAAAGTAAATAATGAAAAAGATAGACAAGGTTAACACGACAAAGAAATGTAAACTTCATTACAGTCCTAAGGCTGGGTCTCTCCAACTGGCAGAATGAGATGGTACAAGATGGAGTGATGAAATGGTAAACCGTATTCAACCACTTTAGACGACAGGTTGGAAATATGATCCCCCTCCTTTCCTTTTCCTCTTACTGGATAGCAGTCCCTTTTCTACTTCTTTGTTAATCTGTCTGTCCCAACCTGTTGCTTAAATGTATATGGATATGTGCTGACCAGTGCAGGTAACTGAGGAATGGACCAAAATCCTTCTTTTGTGTATGTCAGATTATGGCACAAGAGACGATTATAGTAATTCAAAACAAACAAGCTGCTAACTTTTATGATGGAATGTGCAAGTCAGATGGTCAGGTGGGTTTTAGGTTTCAACTGGGCAGGTGAGTAGGCAACAAGAATGAAGTAACTTTGTAAACAGTTTGACACAAGGAAGTAGCTGTTTTGTTTTGCAAGCCTTAAAACTAAGGAGAGAAATCTCTTGGTAGTTATGGCTTAAATAAACAGGCATAAACTTCTTTGTAGCAAGAATGATTAAGTTTGTAAAGACAGAACATACATATGAGTAACAATTTTCCTTCTTAAACGTTTGATAGAGATCATGCCCTTTTAGAAGGTGCTATTTCCCTGCTGGTTGCACTTTCCTAATTCAGGATCCTTTCCCAGATCCTTGACTCTGCTTAATGGTACTGCCATTCTCAACTGCAGAATTCCATTTCAACCCATTGTCAATTATGATTCTCAGACCAGGTCAGTACATTAACCATTCACAGCCTGTTACCGTATGTACATAAATGATCTAGAACAAATTAGCCCTTCAGGAAGAAAAGAGCTATTGTAGCCTGCCCATTCGTCACCTGTGCTCGCAAGAGGTTTTCCCCTCAGTGATTCCCTCAGCTGTAGCCTATAGATCAGGTCCCAAACTGTACTTTTATGGCTTGGTTTATGGCTTGGTTTATTATTGATATTTTTATTACATTATTGGTATTCTTTTGTGAGCTGCCTAAGCAGGTCTTTAGAGAGGTTTTACATAAATGTTCTAAATGTTACAACCTTTAAAAGCTGAATGACCACCTAATCTCCAATGAACGTACCCAACCACTATGGTCATCTTCAGAGGCCTTTGCCTTGGATGCCTCCACCTTCTAACTTTTATCACATGGCAACATTCTCAGTCACAATTCTCTCCCCAGGAAGATTTGTCTGTCCTCTTCTGCTACAACCTTCTGACAGGAGGAGAAAACACTTTGAGTTTGCTTGGCATTCCCTCGGTGATTCCTTTATCCTAACCAATACTTTAATTATTTTGTTTTGTATATATTGTAATTCTTTTATTTAAATGCAAAATCTGTTTCTAATTGTTTTAATTTATTTAAATGAAGTATGTTTGGGAGATGGGTTTATTTTAATTGTTTTATGATGTATTTTGTTAGCTGCCTTGGGTGGAAGTTCTAAGGGCAGAAGGGCAGATTATACATTTTGCAAATAAAACAAACAAACCAATAAATGAATTGAAGACACTGGAATTAGATCGAAATTAGATTGTCTGCAGCAACAGCTGGTCATGGGCTAGAAAAGATCTGCTCAGTGCTCTAGTTGAAAGTCTGTGCCAAGATGCTTAAAGAAACAAAACTTATTTTCTGCATGGCAGATCCTTTCTGTACTTTTTCTGTATTTTTTGTTGGAGGGATGAATAAGCATTGGGAAACAAGTCAACCTTTATTTTCTCATTCTGAAAAGCCCAATAATTCCTATTTGGCTGGTCAGTTGAAAATCAGCAACCGTTTCAGGTGCCTCCTTTCCATCTTGGTGAATTTGTATGCCAACAGCATGCTAAGAGTCCCCTGATGTCCATGCCTCTTTTTTCAAAGCATTGCAAAACTAATTTAGTTTAATTAGCACTAGGGAAAACATCTTTTTTATGACCTGTCTGCACAGAATACAACTTCAAACAATAACAAAAAAATATCTTGAAAGTACTTGAGGCTTTTTCAGAACTGATGCTGCTTTTCCTGTAATCCTTCAATAGCCACACACTGTTTACATTCCTGGGGCTAAAGAAGATTCACTGAACTAGGCTTTAAAAGCTAAAGTGTCCTGTCAAATCACTAGTGACTCCTGGCAACACCACGAAGCTCCACTTTGTGGGGTTTTCAAGACTGCATAGCAACCACTGTCTTCCTTGGCCTTCTGTCAAGGTACTAATTTTGGCTGATTCTGCAGACCAACCAAGCTCTGACAAGATCAGGCCAGGCTGTGGTATTTAGGGCTGCTGACTGGTAGGTTTTCGGTAGACTGACATCTCCATCCCCATTCGTTCTCCTATATATCCTATGGCTAAAAATACTGTTAGGGATATTGTGAATATTACAAAAGTAATATAATGCTAAGTATTGTGAGCACTCACATGAATTGTTATTTGAATATTAGGTAAAATGGGTATGAAAGAGCTTGACAACATGCCTCAGAGCAAGGCTTTCTACTTATCTATTTACTAGGGGTAAAGCCCGTTGTCTCCAAGAATACAACGAGCACTAGAGCTTGGCAGTGGGAAGAGAAAGGGGAAGAGTTGTCCAGTCTGTAAGGGCATCGAATTGCATGTGTGTGTTGCGTGGGAGGTTGTGGAGGGCGTGGTGGCAAATGAGGGCATGGGTGTGGAGATATAGGTGTCAAGAACCTGTGGTGTGGAATGTTGGGTGTGGGAGAGGACTGACCTTTGGGAATAGTGGCATAGTGGTTACAGATGAGCTTTCCAGAGCCATGTCTTCAGATATGAAAAGGGAAAATCAGACTGGAGACTCTTCTTAGGGGAAGATTACATGGCAACCAATTCCCTACAGTTCTGCATCGTTTCCCTTCTTGTGTGAATTAGGCCACAGACTACCGAAATGCTCCTCTGCCCTAGTACACATGGGGTAGTCACAGTATACAGGTGTCCACCCTGTTCCTTCTTTTCCATTTTTTCACTGTTGATAAAATGTTATGTGCCCACGTGCTTCTTTCATGGTTGCTCCTTAGAAGAAGAACGGGTTTTTGTACCCTGTTGTTTACTACCCAAAGGAGTCTCAAAGCGGTTTACAAACACCTTTTCCATTCGTCTCCCCACAATAGTCAACCTGTGAGGTATATGGAGCCGTGAGAGGTCTGAGAGGACTGGGAATGGGCCGCAGTGACCCAGCAGGCCTCAGGTGTCTCAAAGCATTTTCCAATTGTCTTCCCTTTCTCTCCCCATAGCAGAGTCCCCATGAGGGAGGTGGGGTAGCAAGCCTCACAGGGAAACTGGCAACCCTAAGAGGAAGAATCTCTGTACACAGCAGTGTTGACCTTAGTAAGGTTTTTTTATACTGGTTTTTTATTTGCCAGGCCAAGGTTGGAAAAAGTCAAGTTAGTTCCCATGTGTCTCCAGCCATTTACTTGTTCACTATTTACAGTTTCAGGCTGTAAATATTTTTTTAGATCTTCCTCCACTTTCCAGACTCACAGGACTGATGCTGGCCTGCCTGTCTGCATCCCAGAATACAAACAGTTGCTGGTAAGGGCTGGCCATAGCCCAGGAAGGACACACCTGCACCACTCCCTCCCAACTGCAGGCAAAAATGGCTCCTTTGAAGGCTGGACTCTGAGGCATTGTACAATTTTGAAGTTCCACCTCCAAACCTCCAGGAATATTTCCAACCCAGGGGTAGCCAACCTCCAGGTGGGGCCTGGAGAGCTCCTGGAACTACAGCTCACCTGAAGAGTATAAAGATCAGCTCCCCAGGCAGAAAGGGCTACTTTGGACAGGGTTGTGGTAGAGAAGAAATATTTAAGGCCTCCCATACAGGTTGTTGTTGAATTGAAAGACTTGAAGCCTACTGCACAGGGTTGTTGTGCAGATGAAACAGGAGACAAAAGAACCAGTTTCGTCTGCAGAATAATGCTGTGCAGTGGCCTTAAATCTGCAGAGAGTTGCAAAGAAGAAAGACACATGGCTCGGCTCTGTCTAACCCCCAGCCAGAGCAGTATTTTAAGTGAGAAGGGGCTTTTCTGTGGCCTCCCTGTCAGCCAACTGTTTGGCAGAAGGGGAAAGTTCCTCACCCTCAAAAGGAAGGCTCTCAGACTCCCCTGCGTTGCTCTCTGAGGGAAAATGCCTCTCTCCTCTCATTCGGGGCCTTTCAGAAGCTCCTTCACAGCAGGCCTGAAGGGAGAGGGAGGGAGCATATTCTCCAGCCTCCGGCCAGCTCTGTCAGGGTTCTGAGGCAATTTACAGTTGGACATGACAGTTAGGACAGCCTTGGGGCAAAAAGGGCTGGCGCAGCCTGTCCAAGCTTCTGTTCTCATCCCCCTTGGCAGCCCTACTGACCTCCTCTCCCTGTGGTGGTCAGGAGCAGACTGGCAGCCATGTCTCCTGATATCCACTGGATGGGCTGACTGAATGGAATTTTGGTCTGTCATGGTGAGGGGCCAATCGGAAGGTGCTTTGCGCCTTCCGATTGGCCCCTCTGCTTGTCAGTCCGGGGCCAAGGGCTAATTGTTGCCCCCCCATCCCGGACTGAGGCCACCCCAACACCCCTTACTGTTTTATTAAGAGGGAACAGATTCCTGTGTTTCCCTACAAATGACATCCAAAGTAGCTTTCAATGCTGTTCCCCCACTCCTCTGATTTATATGTACTACAATGTGTAAAGTAGGCTAGGCAACCCTAGACAGGACCATTTTTCTGTTGGTAACTTTAATCCCATGATTTCTAAAATGCATTTGGTTTACTTGATGATAGAGATCATATATATCTAGTATTTTTTCTGTAAAGGAAAATGATTTTATAAAGACTACCCAGAAGTTCTTATTGGTCAGGACAGGATGATATGATGCTTTATTTATCTGTTCTGTTCCTACTCTTCCTCTCACCCGTGGACTGGTGCACAGAAACAAAATATCCTCCTTTAGGGTGGCATTTACCCATTTAAGGTTCCAATCTTTAGCCATAGCAATGCACAGTGGTTGGTCTTCCCATCTCCCTATATCTGAATGCACTTGTATATGCAATAGGGGAGTGGTTGAGGACCTTACACATTATGTAATGGACTGCCTCCTCTCTTATGAACAAAGAGGCAAGCTTATCAAAAGAATACTCCACACTACCTCAGGTTTTTCCAAAATGTAAAATTTGATTTTTTTAAAATTGTTGGATAATGATGGCTATGCCATTAATAGTGTTGCACTGTCTGCCCTCATTAGCAGGGGAAAATAGTGTGACTAAAGACTTATTAAGACATGCACTATTGCATAGTTTTATGTGGGTAATTTTACATTGTAATGTAAGAAATTTATCCAGCATTGTTTACATTTTATTTGTCTTAATATCCTATTTTTAAATCTTGATCAATTCTGTATATCCCTTTTAATCTGTTTGAAATGACCAATCAATACACTGAAATCTGAACTCTGAAAACATCCTCCACTTATTCAATGCGGCTTCCTTGAACTGCAAGCTATGCTAAAATCCCATTGTTTTTCTGACATTGTGTTGGCTCCTTGAATAGTTTCTTACCAGCCCCAATAGTGTCCTCAGTGGAACATCACCCTTAGAATTCTCGCCATTTCTACCAGTTGATTCTCTCTTCACAGAAACAGACAGCAATCAAGTAGCAGGAAGGGGAGAAACACAATGCCTTTATTTTGTGCTAGACCTACTGATGGTTGAGTAAATGTTGCCAAGAGGAAACTCTCTGTTGACTGAAAGGATATGGGTTAATCTGGTGCCATTAAAGGAACAGAGGCCTGGTAATCCAACTGATGTTACCTCAACAGGGTCTGCTTATGATTTACTGTGGAGTCATTGTTATGCTTGCTGTTATGTTCAGAGTATCAAGCCAGGCTGTAGAATTTTGAACTTCCTGAAGAAGGATCTGATTTCTCACACTCCCAAAGTTGTCCTACCTTTCTTTCCCTTTGTCCTTTGGCAGTACCTCTTTCTCTTTCAGGACTGGTGCCAAACTTCCCAGATTACATCTCCTCCTTAATTAATCCTCATAGTTATCTAAGTGAGTCTACAAATAATTCATGCCGCCAACTTTCATTAGGAACCAAAGGTAATTCAAGGGAACTGGGGAAGGTGCAATGTTAAGTCTCAGGCATTTACCAAAGCAAATCTGGAGCCTGTTTCTTTGCCCTCCCATTCAAGGTTCCCAAAGTTATTACTCATGATAAAATCCTAATTCCCCAGACTTTGATCTTCGATTTCCTCTGACACTATGAAAACTGCACACATTACGTTCAATGAATGGGCAGGATGATAAGGTTACTTTTATGGTTTGAGAGTTGACTCTCTATGACTCTTTGACTCTTTCCATATTTCTTCAATAAAGAAGAGATTAATATGATGACATCTCACAAAAGTATTTTTGTTGGGGAACACACAATGGTGTCTCCTTCTGTGTGATTTTTAGATTCTTATGATTTTAGAGCCACAGGGAAGCCATGCTGGAGTGGTTTCTACATCACTACTTTCAGCATTTCAGACATACTAGACAGCTTTAAGCATTAACTATTTTGTTCAGGAGCAGTATCCAAACCCTGCTTGTCAATATATATATATATATATATACTAGTAATCAAGCCCACTGTACCTAAAATACAGCAGGCGCTAGGCATGGGAGCCAATCGGAGCTCCCATGGTCGGCGGCCTGACGCAGCCCCCTTGGACAGCGGCTCCATACAGCTCGCAGTTGCTTCCTTGTTAGCAGGGCGCTTCGTGCCTGCCAATTGGCCCGGCCGATGGTCAGTCCGGAGGAAGGGGCCAATCGGCACCCTTCCTCATCCCGGACCGAGCCCGCCCTAACTCCTCCCACAAAGCCTTTATGGCTTTATTTAGTCCGCGGCACCTGTGGCGCCGCGGGCTGTGTTCAGATATACATTACAGTCGCTTCTATACCATCTGCCTAGTCAGGACACCTCCTACCCCTTCTTCTTCCAAATCCCATTTCCCTTCTTTCTTTCTCCCTCAGGTTTCTCTTCCTTTGCTTCAGACATGGTCCTCTGTTGTATGTAATCCAAAGCATCTTAAAGCCTTTCAAATGATGGAAATAACTGCTTAAATTGTTGATTCTATTTCCCATATCGAAGACAGACATGGCTGGTCCCGACTGACAGGCCTTGACATAAACTGATATCCAATGATAAAACAAAGCATCAATTCTGTAACTTCTGTAATCAAGAGAACACTACTCAGATGCTCATAATTCAGTTTCTTCTGAAAACAATTTAGCAACTGGGTTAATGCAATAATTGGAACATTAAGATAATGATGTAATTACTTGGTGCAGCAGAACAGTGACAGGGAAAACTATAGTGTGCTATATGCAGCCATAAATCAATGCACTTTGCAGGGAAGACTGTTGAAATTCATTTTTCATCTACAAGGTTGTTATTTTTTTTAAGTGTCTTTCATAATTACCAAGCTGAGCCAAGGGTGGTACAGTATAAAACACCCATCTCATGCAGCACATTGGAGAGGGTCAACCATTGGGAAGGCACCATTGTTTTCCCAACTAAAGTCTATTGTTAGTACATTCCTGTTAATGGTCGTGTTTATACTCCCCGATGTAATCTCATGTTCACCAACAATCCAGGCCCATTGGTTGCCCTATCATCCTTAAAGATTTCAAACAAGCCTCTGAGTTTCTGGCAAGGCTGAAGAGCAGACGGATTCTGGAGAATTCTGAGCCTAGGCAGAGGAAGAATATCCTGCTGGTGGGTCCATCGGGTGTTTTACATTTGTTTAAAAATATTTTTATGCCTGTTAAATGTTACGTGACAAGTTATACATAATCCACTCTGTTCTTAAAGCAGAAGCATAAATTTAAGTTTGATAGGAAAATAAGCAGTGAATATATTTTATTTTTTCCCCAAATGTCCATTCAAAACAAAGCACATTGGTTTTCTTTGTTTTGTATCCTCACTGGCTGTCTATTTTTGGAAATCATATCTCCCCATTCTTGGTGTCGTGTGTGTGTGGACTTAGTACTTGAACTGTGGCCCTTAGTACCCTGTACACCCCTTAGTACTCAGATCTGTGGAAATACTGAAGCCAAAGCTTTCTTACAGTGCAATCCTAAACAGAGTTACATCTTTACACCAGAGAGCCAGTTTGGTGTAGTGGTTAGGAGTGCGGACTTCTAATCTGGCATGCCAGGTTCAATTCTGCACTTCCCCACACGCAACCAGCTGGGTGACCTTGGGCTCGCCACGGCATTGATAAAACTGTTCTGACCAAGCAGTGATATCAGCGCTCTCTCAGCCTTACCCACCCCACAGGGTGTCTGTTGTGGGGAGAGGAATGGGAAGGCAACTGTAAGCCACTTTGAGCCTCCTTCAGGTAGGGAAAAGTGGCATATAAGAACCAACTCTTCTTCTTCTTCTAAGCCCATTGACTTCAGTTGGTTTAGGACACAAGTCTAACTAGGTTTGCACTGTTTGAATTGCTTTTTTAACTTCCTTCAAAATTGCTCAGGTTTATGATCTGAGGAAAATGTCAATATTTCTCTTGAATTTTTATTTTGATAAAGTTTATAGATGTGTATGAGACCCTGGGAATGCTTGCTAGTCTAACTGAAATATGTCTGGCTTCCCTTAAAGTTGCTTTCAGAAGATTCCCTACAACTATATATCTTAGCAAAAGGACCCTAGGATGCCCCTGTCCCCTCCCTCAGATGCCAGATTTGCCCTCCATTTCTGACTGAGATGCCCTAGGTATCTTCTTTTTTCTTGAACAACTTTGGCTCTCCCATCCTGTCACAGTATTCTACTCTTCTCAGCCTTTCTCTGCTCAGTTGATGCGAAACTATCAGATACCTTGGAACAGTCTGTCACTCAAGGCTCTCAGGCTCTGTGAGGAAATAACCCTTCACAGTCCTTTATTATTATTAATTAAATCTATAGCCCACCTTCCTCCTGGGACTCAAGGTGGGTTAAATAAGAATAAAAATCCCCATAAAACCCCCACCCTAAAAACAGCATCATTTCCATAAAAACAAAGATGGCAAGATCCCACCTGCCTCCCACAATCTTCTAACAAGGGGGTGTGCTAGACAGTATAGTGGAGCCTGAGGGGGGCCCATTGATCTTCTTAACCCGGCTTCAACCATAGACCTTACTCCATTTCTACAACACTTATAAACTTTTAAAGTACAGTCCATCACAGACTCATTTTTGTGGATCCTATGAATCTAGGCCTATATTGCCCTGCAGTATGAAGGAAGAGGAGGTAAAGATTTGTTCTTTATGGAGAGCTTTGCATGTGTTTTGTTGGATCCTACTCACTACCTGTCAGTCACTTTCTGTCTTAGAGGCAAGAAAATGATATGCAAGAGTGCATATATATATTTTAAAAATCAATATTTAAGCTAGACATACTCTCCTTATTAATTTCGTTCACATCTTGAATATCATTTGTTCCATACCTTGATTCACTGTGATGTCTCAATCTTCAAAAGTGCATTGCATAACTATATATGTGATCTTTCCTGGTTCGTTTCAGAATGGTTGAGGGGGAGGAACTGAATTGGAACATGAAATACAGAAGTGAATCATGATCATGAACATTTACTTTCATTCTGAAATCTCAGTCTTTAAGATGACTACTACAGTACATTGTGGTTTGTATTTTCTGCTGTCCCCTAAAAACAAATGCAGCTGTGGAGCTGTTATTTAAACCTGAAGCAGATCTGTTTCATAAACATGTGTACCAAATTTAATTTCAGCATCGCATAGTTCAACGGAGCTATCACATCCCAAACAAACATATAAACAAGCTTGCAAATGGAATAGCAAACAGTTAACTTGGTAAATAAAAAGCCTTACTTTGCGTAGATTATAAAAGGAAGCAATTAAAAATTGATCCTAACTACATTTCAATAATCTTTAAGGATGTTTGAACACTGGCCTGTTTGGCTCACATGTGAACAAGGAGATGATTTTTCAGTTATCAGCTCCTGTACCATTTTGCAGCAGTTCAACAGCTTCCTCCACTGTATTTCTTTATACCCATGAGGTGCAGAGAACCTTTGTTGTTGTGCAGGCACCTTCTCACACAGCCAAATTGAGTTCTACTCCTTGCCCCATCCTGGCTCCGTAACTGCTTTTTTCAGTGGGTAGTTGCTTAAATAGACAAATCAGTCACAAATAAGTCCTGTGTTTTAATACAATCCTGACCTTTGGAATGGGTCTATGTAGGTCCTCATGATGCAAATAGCTTCTGGTTGGTTTGACTCAGCAATGTCTTTGTGAATGTGCAGTTTTGTAAACATCTGATCCAACTATGCCTGGACTATACTGTGACCTGGACAGCCAAGGCTAGCCTGATTCCATCAGATCTTGGAAGCTAAGCAGGGTTGACCCTGGCTAATATTTGGATGGGAGACTTCCAAGCAACCCTGGAGCTGTGATGCAGAGGCAGGCGATGGCAAACCCCCTCTGAATGTGTCTTGCTTTGAAAATCTTATGGGGTTACTGCAAATTAGCTATGACGTGTTGGCAACCAGAACTGTCTGGAATACATGGTCCAAGATAACATAGCACCTGGAATAATAAGAACAGGTTAGACAAGAATATTAGCAAATGCAAGGTACACTACCTGTCAATAATATGAACAAGGAGAAATAACAAGTGGTACAGAAAATGATCTTTCCAGAATGGAGCATAGGCAAGGTGTAAAGTGAAAGCATAAGAGTGTGGGTTTGTTACAATATTCTCTCAATATCTTTGGGTTACTTAAAGTATATACAAGCTATATTACAAAATTCTTAAACTGAAAGTCTCTGTATTCTCATGGGAATTCATGAAGATAACTGTGAAAGCCAGACTAGTGCTAGATAGGGAAGTGCAGCATCCTCAGAACAATCTGGAATATTAATGTAATGATATTTTTAAAATTCTAATTTATTATAATAATAACCAGCTATTAATGCATTCTGTGCTCTTACCTGGGAAGTATAGAAGCAGACAATAATTATGATATGAAAATGTCAGCAGGGGTTATTTCTTCCCACTGTAAATGCATTCAACTATACCTTGCAAATAACTTTGTTAATGTTTCTCCCATGTAACCTATTCTTATTACTGCAAAGTGCTATGTTACTTTGCACTACCGATTACAGATTAGGAGTGTGCATTTGGATATATCTAAGGTGAAGATATACCTGGGAATTACTTTACTAGTATTTTAAAGGTATTTCTGCATCCCAAAGGTATTTAGGACTTTTCAGAAAACCTAAAAAAGAAAATCCTAAAAAATATTCCAAATATATTTGGGATTTTCTGAGAAGGAGCCAGCACTGCCATCTCCCAAAGACTGTTTTTTTCTTCTTCTCTTTTCTTTATTTTTCTGTGTCTCTGGGTTTCTTCTCTTTTGCTTTAGGCACTTTCACACTAGTCTTATCCTTTCCCCCTTACTTAGATTTCCTGTGACATTATACTTTGAGATCAGTCCTTTTAGGTGTTCAGTGTTATAGTAGCACTGGGTCCTGTTGGACATATTGCACACTGAAGCAGTTGTGTTGTACTTTAAAAAATGCCCTCCTTCATTTTGAAATGTAGGGATTTTTTGGTTTGACATCAGCCCTCTGAAATCCCCCTCCCCCCAATATTTCCAAATATTTCCCCTTCATTCCTCTTGCCTCTGCCCTCTGTTGCTGCCATTTTCTCCTGCCACTGGAGGGCTTTTTCTGTCCTTTAAACAAATCAGTACTATATCATTATAATGTTACAACATTATATCATTCTATTATAACGGTGTTCTTGTTCTCGGTAGTCATTTCAGAAAGTAAGCCTCTTGCCCTTTTGGTTGTGGATTTGTAAGGAGAAAAGTACAGCCCATGCCTTTCTCTTATATTTCTACAACAAAAATAAATAAGAGGTTTAATGGGTTTGTTTGTTTTTAAGTGAAATCTTGGAACTTTCCTAAGAAAAAGGAAATTGAAGACAACTGAGTAGAGATCTTTTGGGTTACATGCAAAGACTTTATGCACTTTCCCCCAGCTTTTGAAAGTAGCCATTTAGCATTGTTCAAGGTGATAGCAATGCATGGACAAATACATTTAGCTGCAGAATGGCTTGAGGGCCAAGGGTAATGGAAATGAAAACTGAAATATAATAGGGAAATAACTTTGCCTGCATTCATAGGAGAAGAGCAGAGATAGCATCATCAGGGCTGTATTAAATTGCTAATGGTAGAAATAATCGACATTAGCCAAAAGTTTGTTGTAGGAATGTTGGTTGCAGGAAAGAAAGTTTCTGCTTTTTTTTATTTGACTTCGATTACATTATATCAATTGAATGGAATGTATCCTTTGAATCACTGAGTTTTTCTCAGTCACACGGGAATTGGAACTATATTCAGAGGTATTCTAGAGGTATTAAAGAAGAACATGATCAGATATTGCTACAACAATGCATTCATTCACATTAAAGATCTTTAACATTTAGCAGCTCCAGATTCTGAAGACATGGCATGATAAAAAGCTGGTTTTGGACATGTTTGGTGGAGTCATAAGAAGGGCCTTGTTGGATCAGACCAAGAGTCCATCTAATAAAACATCTTGTTTCAAACAATGGTCTGGTGAGCCAACAGTACACAGAGGCAAAGGCCTTCCTCTGATATTGCTTTGTAGCAGTGATACCCAAACCAGCCCAGTGGGTGTTCTGACCCTGGAATATCCTCCATGAGTCTGTGTAATTCCCTTTAAAAACCATCCATACTTACAGCAATCAGTGCATCCATGGGCAGTGCATTTCACCATTTAATTACTTGTGGAGTATCAAATTATTTCCTTTTGAGTTCTGAGTCACTTGCCCATTAACTTCACAGGGTGCTCCCAAGTTCTAGTATTAAGGGCGAAGGAGAAACATTTCTCTCTATTCACTTTCTCCACCATATGCATAATTTTCAAAGACTCTTGTCATGTCCCTTCTTAGTCGTCTTTTTTCCTGTACTGAAAAGCCTCAGACACTTTAGCCTTTCATCACAGTGAAGCTGCTTTACTGTGCTTTGCCCTTAATCTTTTTGGTTGCCCTCTTCTGCACTTTGTTCAGCTCTGAAATATCCTTTTGGGACTTTAGTAACTAGAACTGTACACAGTATTCCTAGTGAAGTTTAGAATACACAACAGACTGATAGACCGTTTACGCACTGGGAACTTCACTGCCCCAGCTCCCATGCAGGAGCACAAATTGGGGGCAGATGAGGTGTACCAGGCCAAAGGCTCCCCCGTGTGGGGGCAGGAAGAGGTGGGGCAACCTGCCATGACTAAAACTCCAGCCTGCAGCCCAGCATGAAACCTCCAGTGCATAAATGGTCATACAAAAGAAGATGAGTTGGTTTTTACACCCCTCCCTTTTCATTATCAAAAGGAGTCTCAAAGTAGCTAACAATTACCTTTCCTTCCTCTCCCCACAACAGGTAACCAGGGAGGTTGGTGGGGCTGAGAGAGCTCTGAGAGAACTGATGTGTGAGAACAGATCTAACAGGACTGTGACTAGCAAGGTCACACAGCTGGCTGCATGTGGAGGAGTAGTAAATCAAATCCAACTCTCCAGATTAGAAGCCACCACTCTTAACTGCTTTATAATAGTAACGGGGGGGGGGGGGGGCTGCTATCCTTTTCCTAATAATACCTAGCATGGAGTTTGCCTTTTTTTCTGCTGGTACAAAATTTGACATTTTCATCCAGCTCTCAACTACAATACCCAGATCTCCATCCCTTATAGTCTCAGCTACGTCAGACCCCTTCAGTGTATATTTAAAGTTTAAAGTGTATATTTAAAGACCCCTTCAGTGTATATGTGTGTGTCTATGTATATGTATGTGTGTGTATGTATGTATATGTATATATGTATATTTAATTCCAATGTGTAACAACTCACCCTTACCTACAAGGAACTTCATTTGCCACATTCTTCTCCTGATGTGTTCCTCATTCTGAGGGATGTATGAAGAAGGTTGTATGAAAAAGAATAGGTGGGGGGAGGATTTACAGGAGCAGCGGCTCATCTATCTATATAAAATAGTTCAGTAAATCCTTTCCTTGAAGCCTATCACATTGACGTAGTTCTGTGGCTTGAGGATCTCTGCTTTTGTATAATGTTTGCTTTGCATTATCTGAGCCGAGTCACCAAAATCAAATACTTTAGTATCCAGAACCAGCTGAGAATGGAGGAGGGATACTGATTTTGTTTATACTGTGCATGCTTTGAAAAGTGATGACAGTCGTTTCAATTGAGTTCTGAGGCTTTACAAAAACAAATGTTTTGAAATAGATCTGACTTTTAATTTCCCTCTATTTAGTTCTTTTTCCAATAGGAAACAAACATATTTCTGCAGTTGGGTAAATATATTCTTTTTATGGATAGATGCTTTTTTACTCTGGACACCGGACCAGGCAGACCATTAAAACAAATGTTGGTTTTGATGATTTGCAGAGCAGTGCTATGCAGAGTAATTCCTGTCTAAACCCACTGGAATCAAATGCATTCGACCAAAGTGAGGCCACCTTGGTAATAATGAACTACCTGATATCCTGGCAGGGAGATTCAGATGGCAGCTGTGTTGATATGCAGTCAAAGAGCTAGAGTTGAACCCAGTGGCAGCAGCAAGACAAACAAGATCTTGTGGGTTTAAGGTGTAAGCTTTTGAGACTCAAAGAACCCTTTTTCAGACATGTGGGGATGGAGATCCCTGAACCCTTCTCTCCCAGACTGAAGGTGGGAGGAATATGGCAAAGAATGGAGTCAGGAAAGGTACAATGCACACTGGTAATTAGCTTCAACAGAGTAGAGGAAAATATTTGGGGGCATTATATCTCAGTGGAGTAGAATGCTAATGAGTCCACCTTACAAAAGCAGCCATTTTTCCCCAGGGGAACTGCTCTCTGTTGCCTGGAGATGAGCTGTAAAACAAGGGGATCCCCAGGTACATGTAAGCATTACATAGGACTGCCAAGCTCCCCTGTGCATTGGCTCATGTATGCATACTGGTCCCTTGACATATAAAAGGAGAAGTGGGGACTTGCCTATGTGATCGGGCTGGTCAAGGATCCCACCATGTCCTTTCAAGGCAATGCTTTTCAACTGAGATTAATTCTGCAGCTGCTCAGCAAGGCCTGGTTTATACCTGCACATTCTTCACTTCATTTCTTCCCATTTGGTAACTGTCAGATGAATGGGTGAACTGACTCCGATGAAAAGCATTGTGCCCAAGATGATAGGAAGTTCCAGTTTCCATTAATTTGTTTGTTTAAATTGAGAGTACAGAAAAAGGAATCTTATCAAGGTCACTCAGTATATTGAGTTTATTATCCCCAAGCAATACAGCGAGTTACTAAATTATGGTACAGGGGAAAATAAGCTAGGAAAAAAGATTTATGCTTGCAACCATAACATCTTATAATTCTGTAACTGATGGTCTCTTTGACAAGGCAAATAAGGTGTACTTGCCTTTATCTGATTCCCGTCCCCCCCTAGTAACCATAGCTGTTACTTTCTCATAAGTGGCATACTTATTGGAACCTGATATCGAAAGGGCTGCCAATCCAGATCAGAAAATTCCTGGATGTTAGGGACAGAGCATGTAGATGAAAGGATCTGAGGTAGGGAGGAACCATAGGCCTTTTCTGCATGTTGGATTTACACCTGAATTTCTTAAGAGTTGATCCAGAAGCATTTGAATCAGGCTGGACAGGATTCTTCCACACATCTGCCCTCCCTGTGTTTTTTTTACAATTGTGAATTTATTTTTTTCTGCATTTGGCTTCAGTAATGAAGGCTTTCAATGGAGGGTGTTCTCATCAGCAGTGTCATTATTGTTAGTGTCAGACACCCACCCTTTTAAATGGCCTATAAATATCAATATATGGATGTCATGCTGTAATGATATTTAAACAGTTCCCTGAATTACCAGCTCTCATTTTTTTTTAAAGTAAATCTCCAGCCATTTGTCTTGCAAGAGATTAGGGTAAAGGCTTCTCTGTGATGGAAGAGAATAGAGACTTAAAAAAACAAAACAAACCGGGGAATTCAGGGAACCTGCTTAAAACATAATTACAATAGTACAGAGATATATTGATCTTTTGAGGCTGTTTTTAAAAAACTGAAACCACATGGCTTCATGGTATGCTGGAGAGGGACTGATTTAACAATTATAACCATCCAATCATAGTACAGCACAGGACAGTTTATTAATAACAACAACCAGCAGAAAATATATAATTAATCAGCAAGTAAAAAACAAACTTTGTGGATGACATTAATTAGTACAGCAAACTAGTAAAATTAGCTACTTTGTTCAGATAGAACTTTCCTTTTCCAAGAGACTAAATAGCAATATTTTGCTACATCATTTGAGACCATCTTAATCCTGTCTCCCAGTCCCATTACTGAAAAGTGGGATGGAGGAAGGTGGAGCAACAAAAAAGTTAGAAGCACTAGGGAAAAAGCTGACTCAAAATGGGCTTCCAGAGTAAGGTTGGGGTACAAGAGGTCTCAAAAGAATAGTATCTCTTAGGGAGGTGTGCCTGTCCCCCACACTCTCCACCTTTAGGAGGCATTGCAACACTGTTTTATTCTAGATCAGTGGTCCCCAACCTTTTTATCACCGGGGACCACTCAACACCGGGGACCACTCACGGGGGACCACTCAGTGCCTTTTACTGAGGCCCGGTGGGGGGGGGTAGTTTACTCCTCTACTCTCAACCACTGCCCTAGCGCTCTCTGATTGCTATGGTAATGTTTAAACTTCCCTTCAAAATAAGATACAGACACGCCACAACAATGAAGTCTGTTGTAAAGGGCTGGGGGGGGGGATGAAGTAAAGGGCTGGGGGGGAGAAGGCGTCCTTCAGGGCCCACCTCCAATTAGTCGAAGGACCACATGTGGTCCGTGGCCCACAGGTTGGGGATCACTATTCTAGATGACTTTCAATTAGGTTAGTTCTTCTGCCTATCAGCAATTTTGAATCATGTTTTTTATTAATGGCCTTCATGTTTTATGTATTGCCATGTTTTATGTTCTTTTTATAGTATAACATGCCTTCCGTTATATAAGGCAGGAAGGTGGCTAGGAAATGTTTTAAATAAAATAATAAAATTAAGTGTGCTTAGGATTTCAACCTTATTATTACTATTATTTATTAAATTTCTAGATTGCCCTGAGCCAGTCTCAGAATGACGGCCTAGAAATTTAATAAATAATATTAATAAATATTCAGAATGTATTGTCTCAAATATAAACTCAGAATTTTTTAAAGAATGGAAATTGTAAGAAATATTGCATTTAAATGTCATAGAATAATAGAATCATTGAATCATAGAATAATAAAATTGGAAGGGACCTCATGGGTCATCTAGTCCAACCCCCTGCACTATGCAGGACACTCGCATCCCAATTGCTCATCTGCTGTAACCTGCCACCCCTTTGCCTTCACAGAATCAGCCTCTCCGTCAGACGGCTATCTAGCCTCTGTTTAAAAATTTCTAAAGATGGAGAACCCACCACCTCCCGAGGAAGCCTGTTCCACTGAGAAACCGCTCTAACTGTCAGGAACTTCTTCCGGATGTCCCTATATATGGAATTTTCCTCCCCATGGAATTTTGCTTTAATTACATTTCTTTATTAACTTTATTAATCAGCAGTTGTTAACATGTATTTCCCGGGCAGATAATTACACAGCTATAGTTTTTGGTACTGTTTTACCAATTGTCTGTAGTGACTTGTCCAGTGTTTCTTAGGGCAATACTATATGTGACATTAAGAATCCATGGTGCGATCTCTGGTGTGTAATTTGGCTGTAAAAGCAGGTGAGGGAGGGATGTGATATGCTCAGAGCTATGCCCCATGGAAGCCATGGTTTAACTTTTTGCTTCTCTTCGCTCTATCCTGAATAGAAAAGGGCTACCATCATGGCTGCTTTTATGCTTGAAAAGGCATAATATGGATCCCTGTTTTTTGTTTTTAGTACCAGAGTTAAAAATGGGGCGGGGACGTTTATTTTAAAACACGAGCTTTTCGAAAATTTAAAAAAAAAACTCCTCTGTGGGTGGGGAAAAAAGACCCATGGCTAGCCTTGAACTCACAAAGCTGTGATCTTCAGGTTAGCACCTTCCTGATTGAACTGTTTCCCCCACGTTGTACTTAAAACCTATAAGCCCTGCACAAAAGGTTCTCTGGTGTTTTTTTAAAAAAAGGAATGCAAGTGTAATGTGTCCCCTTCATTTAAAAAAAAAGAAATTGCCAAGATGGGAGGGAATGAGCAGAGAGAGGTCAGCCCTGGGGAGCATTTCTCACTCCCCCCCCCCACTATGTAATGCAAATGTGGACAGGGAGAAGAGAGGAGGAAGCAGCTAGAGGCAAAGACAGCTTGCCTTTAGTTCTTCTGACACTAATGCTGAACCCTGCTTCACACAACACTTAAGGAGGAAGAGGATGACGATCCCAATTAGGAGTGTTGCATTCTTGCATCAAGGGACTACTTTCTCCTTCAAAACTACCGGAAAACCCAGTGCATAATTGACATAGCTTCTTTTGGAGCATCCCAGGCTTAGAGCTATATAATACTATCAAGCATATTGCAAAAGCTACAAGTTAAATTAATGAAAATCAGGCACTCAAACAGAAAGCAGGGGAGAACAGGTGGTGTGTTAAAACCAAAGCACTGTAGGGAGGCCAAGGTAGATTGCAAGAGTCTTGGTTGTTTAAAAAAATATATAGATCTATCGAACTAGGAAAGCCCCCATCAGGCCCAATCATACATGACCACCTACACTCACCAAAAATGGCTTTATTGATTACTTCCTGGTGGCCTTTTACTTTCTACACTTGATAAAAAGCCTTTCTATACAGGAATTTATGGACATCTTTCTCATTTTGTTGCCTCGACCTGAGAGTTACCTTTCTGTAAATGGACAAGGGAAATTGCTTCAGCAGGTTAATTAAATCTGTCAAGTCTCCTTGCCCCAGCAATTGGAAGAGAGCATTTGGAGTATAATGCAGCCAATTCTACAAAGGATGAAATATTTAGATCTTACCCAATTACATCCTCATTACAGCCACTATATCAGGGGTAGTCAACCTGTGGTCCTCCAGATGTTCATGGACTACAATTCAATGAGCTGGCAGGAGCTCATGGGAATTGTAGTCCATGAACATCTGGAGGACCACAGGTTGACTACCCCTGCACTATATGATCTCTTTACCTTATTTGAGCCTCTCTATATATACCCATTTACACCCCAAAAAAGTCCAAACCTCAGAAAATAAAGAGGTGGTTCGATTCTGAATGCAAACCTATGAAAAGAAAGATTTGGTAACTGCATAGGGAATTTTTAAAAAATAAAATACTTTGTTTTAGAAGAATTATTGCACCTCAAAAAATATTTTAAAAATTAGTTCAGGTAAAAAGAGAGAAGAAATGTACAAGGGCTGGAGACTCCTTATCACATCATGACAATGATTTATCAAGTTTTTAGAAATCTGTTTTTATGGCCATGAATTTGAGATCCAACTTGCCATCATGTTTCCCTGCTTCCTGATGGACACGATATTTTAAGGAGCTGTTTTGCTCTAACTCTTACAGTAGAACTCAGAGAGAACACTTACAGTAGAACTCAGATGACCTCCCTAATTGGGCCCCTGTACTGAAGAAAGATGTATGCAATAAGATACATCAAATAATAGCTGGCAAAGCCACACCCAGATAAGGTCTCAGCTGAGCTTCTCAAACTAAATCAGTTGTGGTGGAGAAGAATTCTAGCACCAGTTTGGGAGCATTCTATAATTGTTCCCCTTTCTAAAAAGGTCAATAGGCTTGATCTGACCTACTATTAGCCAATTAGCCGTCCAGCATCTGTTGGGAAATTATGTTATTCCCTTTTTCACCAAAGATAAGTGGAATGAATCAAGAACAATAAAACCCTTGACTGGGAACAGATCAGCTTTAGGAGAGGCTTTCCCACTACTAATCACTGTTTAAGCCTCTTGCATCTAGTAGAAAAATATACAGCTAGTCCCAGTGGGATGGTTTATGTGGCCTTTACAGATCTTAAGGGAGTATTCGAACCAAAGCAAGCTATGGGAAAACCTGGTGGGCCTATCCACTGATAAAACACTGCTATGACTAATCAAGACCCTATGCAACGATACTACTGCCCAGGTCTGCTGCAGTGTCAAGGGTCAACTCTCAGAGGATTTTACCATCAATAGGGGGTGAGGCAAAGCTGTCTGCTTGCTCCCCTACTTTTCAATTTATATCTAAACTAGCCCAAAAGCCCATTGCACGCAAAAATGCAATGGGCGCTAGCAGCCCCCAGGAGTGAGAGTGGGTATGGGGAGGGGACTACCTGTGCAGCTGCACAGCCTCGGAGACCATGACTTTGGAGGTCAGGTGGGCAACGGGATTGGCAGCACGTCCACACCGGCTGGAGTCCTGGTCTTTTGGCGAGCGGCTGGCGAGCAGCTGGAGTCCTGGGTTTTCGGCAGCGGTGCTCTGACGCAGTGAGAGGCACGAAGCGCCTCTTGCCGCATCAGGCCACCGGGTAGGTAGCCCCCAGCAGCCATGCTCCGCGCGACTGCCGGGCGTTCCCTCGGGCGGCGGCCTGACGTCAGGCCGGGAGCAACTGTTGCTGGGCCTGGGAATCAGAGGGACCAATCGCGCCTGCCGATTGCTCCCTCCGATTGTCTGTCATGAGGAAGGGTCCAATCCGGACCCTTCCTCATCCCAGACACATCCCGCCCCAGAACGCCTTACTGTTTTATTTAGTCCTTGGCGCCCGCAGCGCCACAGGCGGTGTACAGATGACTGGATGTCAAGCTTTTCTTCTCTGGTGTTTATGCCCCCTGATTAGCTTCCAAAGAAATAACCTTGCTGCTCTAAACCAGGGATTCAGTTGTTATCTCTCACACCAAGATTGGTCTGAATATAGTCCTGAGATGTTTCTCAAACTACTTTTTAATTAAGAAGTGGCAAATGAACTATAACAAATCTAAAATATTGGTGTGTGTTCCCCCCCCCCCCAAGTCTTTCCAAATGGACTACAGCAAACTCAGAAATAAACAAGTCAGAATTTTCTGCTACCTGGGGATTATTTTCTCTTCAAACCTCTCCTGGGCTTATTCTACACTTACTTTGTTTATTCCGTTGTGGATTCTGCTGAATCCAGATCGATTTGAACTCAGGTCTTCCTCTATCCCCCCCTCCCCATTGAAACAGAAAAGTGTTAGGGAAGCTCAGAAGGGGAGGGGGGAGCCAAAAGAAGTAGGAGCCTCTTTCTTTCTTTTCTTGAACAAGGGGGATGGGGAGGATTGGAGACAGCAGAGGAGCAGTATGTGCATATGTGTGTGTGTGTGTGTCTGTGTGTGTGTGGGGAGGGTTGGTGCCTGTACATTTTCCTGAATGTTTGACATTGCTTCTCTTTGCACTTTGAATTTCTCAGCAGCAGCCAGTTGTGCTTGCTTTGACAGATATTTGACAGACTTTGCTTCACCAAGGACTATGTAGGTATCTGACACAGGACTTACATAATACATAATGTCTTATTCTTTTAGTCATTGCTCAAGATCATCTGATCATAGGAGCTCTGAAAAGGAAAGGAGGGAAGGAAAGTGCTATGTTAGTTTGACCGCTCCTCATCTCAGGAGACTTACTTCAAGTTCTGGGCAAATGAGTTTGCCACAGTTAAATTAAATTTTAAAACCCAGTCCTGCTGTGGTGATATCACAGGGATTCACTTTTCCCATTGCTATACACCCAATTTAGATTTCAGGCTTTTACTGGGATTCATCTGCCTCTTTCAGTGGAAAGTTTTTTATATGGCTGAGGAAAGTGTGAAATGAGCAGTGCATAATCCAGAGTCTCATTATGATTGCATATCTTTCTGTATATGGTGCTTACCAAGCGGGTTTTATATCTTCCTTGCAATATAGTTGATCTTTCCTCGGTTCCTTTGCTTGTTTTTCTTCATAAAACCTGCTCTTTGTCAGTCTCAGTCATTTGTTTTTGCCAGTTAATCCAATACTGAAGGAACATTTTGTGTATTCTTGATAAAGGTGCTGATAGGGATATTTGGCAGCTCACAGATATCACTGAACTACATAAATCAGGGATGCTGGGTCTGCGGCACATGGGGATGTATAGAGGAGAGCCAAACAAGATTTAAGTGTTCCCATTTAATCTGGCACATTCCAGGTATACTGATTAGAGGAGGGGATCCCCTGTTGCGTAGATACAATGGCCATAAAGCTTCCTTACCCCAATGGATCCTCGTTTGACCCTGGAAAATGTTATTGCTAGGGCTGACAGGCTTGCAGGAATGAATAGCCTCTCAGGTCAGACAGCTGCAAGAAGCATGCAGGAGACAGAAATTGTGAGTTTTGCCATTTTCCCCACTCTCCACCACAACCACCCAGCCAGTCTAGCTATCAGTACATGGAATCCCTTGAGCCCAGCAATAAACTTCCCTAGGGTCAGCAGGGGCTCCAGAGGGGAGAGGAAGATCTTGAACTATCAGCTGCTCACACTGGCACTTCACAAGAACCAAGTCATAGAATCTTATTTACAAAAAAATAAATGCCACAATAACTATCCCATCCTATTCCTGTTTACTTAGAATTCAGTCCCACTGAGTCCAATAGGAACCTGTTTCGAGGTAAATTAGGTTGCAGCCTAAATAACATGTTCTGTAAACTTTTAAAACAATGATAAGTGTTTACTCTCGAATATTTTATATGGCAGCCATTTTACTGACTGAGGTTCTGAGACAGATAGGTAGTGCTTTCCCAAGTCCACACCAGGACATCCATGTCAGAAATGGGATTTGAATTCAGGTTTACCTGTTATAACTCTGTCCATAGCCCAGTCGCTTTCTTGATAGATATTGCCAAAACTCTGTGCAAGTCAGACTACTGCTCAGGGTCAATGGGACAGCCTTCTTTCTTTGTTGACTTGAAACAGTTTAACATTCTTTATTCTCAGGGGACAAAGTTAAACCTTAAGATGAAGAGAATGAAGAAATCAGAGTTGTAGGTAATGAACAGGTTCATATCATCTAAAGCCAAGATATCAAAAATACTGAAGGAAAGCCATTCTAACTGAGCACTTTGAAGACTGAGGAAAATGTGTGAAATTGAAAAATGGCCCTTTCAAAGCTGTCGCTCCTCACTGATGAAAACAGAACAAAGAAGTTCTGATCCATTCCTACAAAGCGATGGCTCTCATGAGTCTGAAAAATCAAGTCTATATTTGGAGATTCTAAAAAGTACACGTGGAGTTTTTAAAATAGGCAACTCAAAATAGAAATTCTCAGTCTAAAGCTTAGTAGGTGCTGCCAGGCATAATTATCTTGGCTCCTGAATTTTTTATGTCTTTTATTTTAAGTAAAAGAATGAGAGTCATGTAGGTCACTCTTTCTTCCTCGCCATCAAATGTCCTATCATTCCATCACCAGCAGATTTGCAGCTCTGCCAATATACTTCATAAAATATTAACTTGCAGCCTGATCCCTTCAGTCAGAATGCTAAACTTTAGAGAGAAATTGTAAACAGAGGTAACAAAGGTAAATGGGCATAAATCTTCCCCCTTTAAATGGGGTGGTAGTGAGTCATTGCCTTGAGCCTTCTCTGCATGCATTAGATAATGCACTTTCAATGCCATTTAGAAGTAGCTTTTCCTAATGGAGTTTGAGCAAATCATTATGCAGGGAAAAACCCCACTTACAAAAACAAATTTATAAAATACTCTTGCAATATGAGACTGAAACAGAGTCTATTAAGAACTGCATGATTAAATGGATGATGAACCTCAAAACTCAAATCTCTTTAGAAACCTGGGAAGGGATATGGAATAAGATACCAAAGCTAACTAGGAGTCAGGCTGTTAGGGAGAATTGGTATAAAATGTTCTATCGTTGGTACCTAACACCAAAAGCTTTAGTAAGGATGTCCAATAGGGGTAATAACAAATGTTGGAAGTGTCAGGAGAAGGTGGGATCATTTTTTCACATGTGGTGGAGGTGTCATAGGGTGTATAAGTATTGGTCCAAGGTTCACTTGGAGCTAGAAAAGATGCTAAAAATTAAGTTTGCTATGAAACCTGAGTATTGGTTACTAAGTTCCTTTCCGGACAATCTGCCAGTACAGGCTAGAGTATTATTTTTTTTATGCTACAACGGCAGCCAGAATACTGTTGGCTAAAAATTGGAAAGTGAAGACGATACCCACAACAGAACTTTGGTTAGAAAAGCTATCTGACTTTGCTAAAGTGGCGAGACTGACAGTATTAGTCAATAGCCGACCAGAAAATGAATTCCAGAAGCAATGGAAGCTCTGCGTGGACTATCAAACTAACCAATGACTGAATGGAGGTGAGAGAGGGGGGATGAATCTCTCAAGAGAACCAATTAATCAATGATAATCTTGTGTGTGTATATATATAATCAATAAATATTAACTAAAAAAAAAGTAGCTTTTCCTGATCCACACAGGAAAATCCAGCTGCAAAAGCACATTGGAAATGCATTATCTGATATGTGCAGAATTGGAGTTCTGAAGATGGAAGGAATTTCTGTCAATAGAGCATGACTTTGCCTTCCTTTTTCCTACTGCTGCCTCAAATGTCCCTTGAAATGCTGCTCCTAGGTGACAGAGCCCCCAAGAAACAACAGGATTAAGGGAGTAAGAAGTCTACTGTGTAAGAGGTCTACTGTGGGATGAGAACACCAATGAAAATCACAAATGAAGAAGAAGAAGAAGAAGAGTTGTTTTTTACATCAGCCTTTCCCTACCAGAAGGAATCCCAAGTGGCTTACAATTGCCTTCCCTTCCTCTCCCCATAACAGACACCCTGGAAGGTAGGTGGGTCTGAGAGAGCACTGACATTACTGTTATGTGAGAACAGCTCTATCAGGACTGTGACAAGCCCAAGGTCACCCAGCTGGCTGCATGTGGAGGAATGGGAAATAAAACCCAGCTCGCCAGATTAGAAGCCACCACTCTTAAGTGCTATACCAATGAGTTGGTGGTGGAACATTCCAGCAAGTTGCAGTAGTCAACTTATGGTGATCCCAGAGGGTTCTCAAGACAAGAGTTGAACAGAGGTGTCTTGCTATTGTTTCCCTCTGCAGAGCAACCATAAAATTCCTTGGTGATCACCTAATCATTAAACCAAGGCTGACCCTGCTTTGCTTCTGAGCTCTGACAAGACCAGACTAGCCAGGCATTCCAGGCTACCAAGATATTACCTTAGATCATTATCTGTAAAATGAGTGGCTGACCTCAGGGGTTTGTGTGAGACCCAATACAAAGAATGCAAAGCATTTTTTTCAAATATAATAATGTTATATAATTATATTGGGCTAGCTGGATGTGTATTGATGCTGCTGGTTTCTACTGAGTTAAACTGTTAGTCTATCCAACTCTATATTGTCTTTTCCAACTGGTATCAACCCTCCATGGTCTCCGGCAGAGGAAGTCTTTCTCTTGTGCTCAGGCTTGTTATAATGAAGAGACAAGGGATTCATGTGAGATCTCTTGTGTGCAAGACATGTGTTCCATTACTGAGCTGTCAGTGGTCCCTCTGGTTTATGAGTTGGAGTTCTTTACGTCAACGTAGGTTTATACCAAATTAGATTATTGGTCTAGCTCACTCAGTAATGCTGCCATTAACTAGCAGCAGCTCTCCAGGGTCTTAGGCAGATAAAAATATTTTCCAACACCACCTGTATGAGCACCTTTAATTTCATGCAAAGCAACAAAATTATGGTTCCACAGATGGTTTGAATTTAGAATCCTCCATTCCAAAAAACAAAAAGTACTCAACGTTTAAATTAATTCCTCTGTGGATCTGAAAAAAAAACAACACCTCCAAAGTGAAAGAGGCCTTTTAAAGCACACCTTATTCTTGGACATCATCATCATTTCCACACTTTCAATTGTCACATTTTCATATGTACAACTATCTGGAATTCATCATAGGGATAAAATTCAGAACATCTTTCAATTATCTGTAGCAAAGGTATATTTAAGCCGCAAGACAATAAAACAATCCAAACAGCCCAGCAGAAAATAGCAATGATAATAAGGAATACACAAGTAAAATGGAAAGAAATATATAAAGATGATAAAATATTTTCATAAGCAGTGAGATGATAAAAAGTCCATTAAAATGCTTTACTGTTAGGAATGGATAACAAAGGGACTTCAGAGGGAAACGGAGACCTGATAACATTTCTTAAAATCTTTCTGATTGCTCTTTCTACATTATGAAGTAGAACAGGACAAGAAATTGTGGTGGCAATCAAATCTCCTCACATTCAGGGCTTTGCATTTTAGTACCATTACTTCATGTTAACTTCATGCCCACACTATAATGCCCCACATCATTATAATGCTCACAGCACAGCCCATTCTCTACAGTCTACTAAGAATCTCCCTATCATTTTGTGAGAATATTGTTATAGTTATTGGGCCTTGTATGAAAGAATTCCCCCCTAAGGTTGGCTTACTCATCATGGAAGGAGTAACTTGGTGGATGTGAGGTCTGTTGGTTGTGTTTTTTTAAATATTGTTTTTATGTTTTGCTTTCAAGGATCAGCTTTCTCCAGGGCAATAAATCAGGATCCCTGTACCATTGTGAAGCATGAGTTATATTGATGTGCACTCAGATCTTTAGACTGTGGCCAATCTGCAGGAAAGGCAACAATTCGTGGCTGCTCAATGGAGCAGAGAAACTAGAACAGCCATTCTCTCTCCCCCCCCTGCTTTGAATGCATTGATTCAAACATGCACAAAGGAACACATGATTTCTTTTTCTTACCTTTTATGAAGGCAGAGCTTTCTAGCTATTATTGATGGCATACATGACAAAAAGGCCATATGGCCCCCATTGAGAATGGCTGATCTAGAGACATCTACAGGAGATATTCAATGAAGAAAAGCATATTCTTGTAAACTTGTAGGAATAGTTTACTATGAATTAGTTTATCATATGAATGTGGCATGAATTGGCATACCAGGGGGGAAGGGGATAGCCAGAGCCCATTACAAGAAAAATGGTGAGGTTTCTTAACTTTTGATGCCTCCTCTATGGAATTAAATGTTTCATTGTATTCTCTTTCTATCTCCTCTCTCAAGTGACAAGAAGGGGCAGGTAATGATGATGATATTCATTTATAGGTTGCCTTTCTCGCTGAAACCCAAGATGAATTACAAAATATGACAGATATGATTTAGGCTATGAAGACCTCCAGTTAACAATATAGTTGGACTAGGATTACAGAAAAAACAAATCATGCACCGGAAAACTGTCAATGGCAAGAAATATGGTCTGAGGCATGACATTACAATGAATTTCTCTCTCAGCTAATCTGACCTGACATAGTGAATCTCCTGCTCTACAGAAAACACAGAAGTTTCCATACCCTCCTTTTTTCTACCTTAAGGAGCCTCAAAGTGGTTTACAATCACAATCCATTCCCCTCTCTCTGCAACAGGTATCTTGCGACATAGGTGAAGCTCAGAGAGTTCTGAGAGACCTGTAACTGACCTGAGATCACCCAACGAGCTTCACATGGAGGAATAGGGAATCAACCTGAGTTCTCCAGATAAGAATCCAGTACTCTTAACCACTTCACCACACTGGCTCTCTTCTCCATGCTGTTACCTTACCAGAAGTTTCTACTGCCTTATCCTAAAAGAGAACCAGTCAGTCTAAACCAGAGGTGTCCAAAATATGCTCCACGGGCTCTTAACTTGCTCACAGGCACCTGGGGCTTATTTGCACTGGGCTTTTAAAGCTGATTGGGTTCAGATAAACAAAAGCCATCTACACTTGATACTCCAAGAGTGGCTTTCCCCACTTCATCAGAGAAACGCGAGCCCGTAGCACTCTATACTGGGTGCAGATGGGCTGCTCTGTTCCGCTTTCCCTCCTTACCCACTGCAGCCACATCTCCAGCACTGATGTTGTGCTGAGGTTTCTCCTGATAGGTTGGTATGCGGCAGGAGCAGCCCCTTTGTTCTGTTCCTCCATTTCAGCTTCTGCCAGATTGTGTCTAAACTTCTATGCTGTGGAAGTGTTTTTCTGGTTTTCTTGGCCCCTTAGGTAATGCATTAATCACTCCTATCAGAAGGAGTTAAAGATGAACCTGTGATTGTCTTCAGCTGCTGTCCTTTCTCCCAATTTGCTGCATATGCTTTTTGAAAATGTTTTTCCCATCCATCAAAAGCATGTAGCAGATTGGGATAAGGGACAAAGTGACTCCACACAGTTGTTTTTAAACAAAGAAATCCCAGTGTAAAACATCCTCTCCCCCCTTCTCTGAGGGGAAGCTGACATATAGCTATCTTTCTGCTTTAACAACATAAAATATTCAGCATCATTAGCATATGCAGTTGTATTAATGGACATATTTATAGAATTGTCTACAAGTAAAATTGCAAATATACTCAGTACAAGGACGAACAGTAAACTGCTGCACCCTATGGTAACTTAGCCCGCGGCGCCGCGAGCGCCGCGGACTAAATAAAGCTGTAAGGGCTGAGTGGGAGGAGTTAGGGCGGGCTCTGTCCGGGATGAGGAAGGGTGCCGATTGGCCCGGCCGATTCCCACCCTACTGACAAGGAAGCAACTGTGAGCCACGCGAAGCGCGGCTCGCAGTTGCTTCCTTGCTGGCGGCCTGACATGACGGAGGCGCAAAGCGCTTCCGACGCATCAGGCCGCCGCTCAAGGGGGCCCCCGGCAGCCACGCAGAGCCCGGCTGCCGGGGGCTCCCTGCCCGGCGGCTCGCACCTCTCGCCGCATCAAGCCGCGCCACGACGGAGCCCCCAGCCTCTAAGAACACACAGCCGCCACAAGAAGATGGCCGCCAGCAAGAAGACGCCGCGAAGGAGCCGCCTGCCATCGCTGCAGCCCTCTCAACGGTAAGCCACCTTTCCTCACCCTGCCCTCACCAGTCTCTCGATCTCCCCCCCCCTGCTAGCGCCCATTGTATTTGGGATACAATGGGCTTTTTTACTAGTCTTAGTACATTTCACTTATTCCAAAATTGGGGGGGGGGGGAGATATATATATTTCATTGGATTTCGTTTCGGTGCACACCAACATGTCCTGAGTCTTTCAGCAGAAAATTGGGAGAGATGTCTTCAGCATAAATTGGGGGAAAATAAAGTGGGGGGTTCTCCCTAATTTTTTTTCTGGGTTTACCCCCAGGTTTTTACATTTTCCTGTTTGCAAGGGAGGCCATACTTAACCTAGACCACAGGGTCTCATTTATGATATTCATTAAAAACGGCTATCATCTTATCCCCAGAATATTAAGCAGGTGAAACCATTGAATGCCATCTGTTCTAATTGCTTTTGGGGCAGCATTGTTACATCCTTTCACAAATTACGGTATTGTTCTCTTTTACTTAATTGAACCCAATTCTAAATGAGCAGGAGGGGATGAGAAGCAGACACATTGTTTCCAGTTTGGTGGTGCTGCCCAAACAAGCAGAAATTTATGTAAATGCACCTGAACAACAGCACCTAAAGTCACTCGCAAACACACACACACAGCCTTAAAGAATGCAACAAGAGAAGGAAAATGAGACAGTCTCTAAGCTTATATTCAGAATTCATTCCACTTTCCACCTCATTTAACATCTGATAACTGTCAACTAAGCAAGCTGGGTGTTTTAAAAAAAACTCAAGATTCTCAGCTGTGAAAACCCCTCCCCTGTCCTGTGCCCCAGTTCTCATAGCTAAGATTTTGGTTCCTTTTTGATCTGCCAAACATTATCTCATGAAATAGCTCTTTTGGAAGGTGGAAGGGGCATTAATCCTGCAAAGTGTCCTGAGCTGGCACCAAAAGGATGTGAGAGAAGGATGACACAGACACAGAGAGAGGACGGGGAAAATCAGATGACAGCTGTATTGATAATATGTTCCTCGGGTCTTAATGCAGCATAGAGTGAGGACAGTGGATGCAGCTGACAGTCCGACTGTTGGCAGGGAAACACCACCCTGTCTGCTTGTTGGGGGGTTACTAAAGGGAAAAGGCTAGTGTTAGGGCCAGATGCAGTGGAAGCTGTTGTTTCTGCCCATTACCAGCTTCATGGGTGTGAGGCCAACAAGCCAGCCCCTAAAATGACTGGGATGCACCTTTTGGGGGGCCAGGGATCACTAACTTGTTGGAGCAGGTAGAGCGTAGTGCTCTTTGGGGAGTGTATTTGGAGAGGCGGTCCCTCAGATACAAAGGGGCCCAGACCGCAAATGGGCTTGAAGGTCAAAAACAACACCTTGAACCTAATCCACTATTCCACTGGGAGCCAATGCAGCTGCCTAAGCACGGCGTATATGGCCTCCATGGTGTTCTGCTGCGTTTTGAACCAGCTGTAATTTCCAGAGTAGAGAGGGAATGTACATTGCATGGAGAAATGTGCTCCATCATGTCTGGACAGACTACCCTGTTTACAGGAAATACCGAATGTTCTATTAGCCCACCGTAGGGCTAATAGAAACAAAGATTTGGAGTCGGTTGTAGAATTCTCTCCAAGCACCACCAGTATTCCTGGAATCCCTGAAAGTTCTGCTTCTGCATCAGCTTAGGCTGAAAGATATCTAGGAACCACTGCAGACATTGCTATACATCAGCTTAGCCTGAACAGTGGACTGGATACCTTTCCCCCAAGTCACTTCTGCCTAGCTGAACAACTATACCTGGACAGACGAGATGTGCAACAGTATCAGACCAAGCTGGCATCAGGTTTTCCCAATACATGACCCTTTGGCCCAATGGTGCGATGTGTAGTGCTTCTCAGCACAAGCTGGGATCCCTATCCAGACTTTGCTGTCTGTGCCCATGAATTCAAACATGTCCTTTTAGCAGTAAACTATTGCATGAAGCTGTACATAGGACTAGAATAATGAGGAACATCACCTCCCCGGTACTTGTACTCTAGACCAGTTCAGTGCCCAGGATGCAGCTACAGAAGCAGCATCAGTCTTGAAGGGATGTCTCCCAAAGTCAGATGGCTACAGGCCCTCAGTGGCCAGTGCAGCATGAAGGACAGCAAAAAGTTGGCATCTACTATGTGGATGCCAGTCTTGAAGTATAAGCAAGGGATCACATCCTCCTCTGTGGATGTCAAGAAGTTACCCTGATTCTCCATAGTGAACATGGACTAAACTGTACAGCATACAGATACAACTTACTTCCTTGTCCCATTTGGTCTGTTTTCAATTTCTGAATCAAGAGGACCAGCCTGGCATTCATGAACTGAACTTCACCGCAAGACAATGCCCAGCTAGAATGTTTCTGAGTGGGAGGCTACCACCTGAGGTCCCTAGCGAAAACTAGACAAAAATGGTGCTGTAAAAACCTTTGCTCTATCTGGAATATCATTAGGTGCACAAAAATGACACACACATTTATAGGTTAGAGCAGGGATCCGCAATCTTTTTGACCCTGTGGTGACCTCTGGAATTCTGAGGAAGGGTGGTGGCATAGCCATCCACACTATGTCAGGGTGCAGGGTCACATATAACCTTAATAGTAACTTTTCAATATTTCAGGCAGAAGGATCTCTTTTAATGCACAAGACCTGTTTGGTAAGAGGCTCACGTAGCCCTGCACACTTTCTAAAAGAATTTGGTGGGCAAAGTGTTGGTAGATACCATGACACCCACCATCACCATGCTGGGGACACCTGGGTTAAAAGAAGACACCTTTAATTAAGGCTGCTGGACACACTGGCCTATTATGCACTGGTCAGAAGGCCCGCGCTGGCAGCAGGAGCTCTTCGGTTAAAATCACCAATAACGCTTGCTGCCGCCGCCAGTGTGGGAGCCTCCTGGCCCAGGGCTACGGAAGGCCCGCGGTAAGCAACCACGGGATCTTCCGCAGCTTCCTGGGTGAGTCAGTGCTGCGGCAGGCTGGCGCTGTGCCCTTACGGGACACCACACACTCCTGCAGGCTCCGTGGAGACACGGAGCTGGCAGGGGTGACCCCCTGGCCCCACCAGTGCGTGTGGAGGGGGCCTGGTCCCTCCCCACCTTCTCCACCCCCGCTTCTTCCCTTACATCTGCCGGAAGGGATCCAGCCCTCCTGGCCCTGGTATACAGCATGCGCGCACTATGCTGGGGCAACCCAGCATGCCCCGCTCCTGTGCGTACACAGGAAATGGTGGGGCATCGTGCCTCGCCGGAATGGTATGGCGCCAGTGCGGGGAAGCTGACGCCGTGCATAAAGGGCCAATGTGGAGCCAGCCCTCAGTTGAGAGATGAATGGTATACTTTGATGATTATAAAATTCATCTAGTCACTGTCAGATCAGACTGCTCTCTGTTTTCTAATAATAACACAGTCACCCCAGTAATGGCTCACTCACTTTTGTTTTACTATAGCATAATCCCAATACAATAGTTATTTGATATATCCCCATCTCTCTTTGGCATCTAGAGTCATTAGAAATGCAAGATGTCTGTAATTAATTATGCCTATGCATTCTACTATGAAAGTAAGAAATATTTCTAATTAAACAAATTCTTTGCCTTCACTCAATCCCCCCCCCCCCCAAGTCTTTAAAGCCAGCATAAAATTCTGAAGGTCACATATGCTCAGAATAATTTTTAAAAACACACTTTAAAAATGACATGTAATTGAGCCTACTCAGACTTGGGTTGTGTTGTGAGTACGCTGCAGAGCACAGCCTGCTGCCATGCAATGTTATGAGAGTGCTCCAGTGCGTCCCGCCTTACTCATGCAGCTTCTTTCAAATACCACAGTCATTCAGAATATGATAGGTGTTCCCTCGCCATAGAACACAGGAGAAAGGACCTGGCTCCCTGCTGAAGATTAATTTAAAAGACTGATAGGCTGAGGAAACAGAATTGCTAGGCAGATTTCAAGTGCCTGACTCTGTGCGCAGATGCATGATTGCCACTAATAATAATACTTAGCTTATTTGTAGCGCCATGGGCAGAAGAAACTGTTACCCACTCAACTCACACACGTTGTCCTAGGAGTTCCTTGCAATAATCTCTGACAGGTGGTGTCATGGAGAGTCAGGAATGTAGCACATTCATTATAGAAATTGCTCAACATCCTTTGTAACACTCTGTATCTGAGTGGACCAACTTGCCTCCATTTGTAAGGATGAAATTGATCCTCTAGGTGCTTTCCATGACTACTGTAAGGATTGTAAAAAGACTGGACTGCCAGTTTTGAATGGAAATTTGCAGTATCTATGCCAGGACCCTTAAGAAAGATGAAACAGGAGACATGCCACACAATAGTAGTGGTTACCCATGAAGTGAGCATCATGAATGTTGTGGCACCTGGAAATTGTGACCTCCCCCCCTACACACACACACTGCTATAATATTTGACACAGATTGAAGAGACAAATTCCCAGTGTTACCCAAAGAATCAGGCAGTTTCTAATAAATTCACCAAAGCTCTAATTTGATTATTATAGGAAACTCTTTTGGCAAAAGGGTTTAGGAGCCAGAATTAAGCCATCATCTAGATTTTATAGGGATTGCAATTAGGGATTGGTTGTTTTAGTTTATTAACATGTATTTTTTCACATCTTCTCTGATCCCTCAGAAAAGCAATTAGTGTATATGGAAATTGGACTGCAGTTTACCAAAGTACTGAGGATAGGGTGGTATGCAGATGTATTTCAAATGCAGCTGACTGACAAATTGATTGAAATGCTGATCATTATTCAGCTGAAAGACCTTTTAATCAGAAGTTGACAGTCCTCATTTTCTTGCTATCAACCTCAGGCTTCCAGAACGTGATTGGCAGCAAACCAACACAGAAAAAATAATTGTGATCCTGGATACTGGTTCTACAATTCTTCAGAGAAATAAGCTGTAGCAAATCAGTTAATGTGCCCATCCTGCTAACACCAGTCATTAGTAGGGCCTTGTTTTGTGTAGAGATTTTTGCAGAGTAGCTGCATTGGAATGGCTGGAAAATACAGCAGATCACTGATTATCAACCACTGTAATTGTGCATTGATGGTGGAAAAGTACCATCAAGTTTCATCCAACTTGTGGTGACCCAATAGGGTTTTCAAGGCAAAAGATGAACATAAGTTGTTTTGCTATTGCCTGCCTCTATGCAGCAACCCTGCCCCCCCCTATTCTGCACACAATAGATAATGCACTTTCAATACACTTTAGAAGTAGATTTTTCTGTTCTGCACAGGAAATTCCAGCTGCCAAAGCACACTGAAAGTGCCTTATCTGATGTGTGCAGAATGGGCTCAGGTCACACTAGCCCAGGCCATCCAAGGCAAACTTCCATTAGTCAAGATGAAAACCACTTAAGAATCATAGTTAAATCTTCATTATGGTCCGCAGGCCATTCAAAAGCAGAGTAAAATGTATAAAAACAGATACAAACTACATAAAACCTCTCTACGCATTGCTTGTTTTAAGACATCAATAGTTAAAAGGTTAGAAACAGAGCAAATTATGCATTGGACCTGAATCTCAGCTCGTATTTTCACTGCAGAACATAGAAACTTGGCCACAGAAACTTCAAGGTAATACAGTTGATATAATTATGACCAAGCTCAACATGGTCAGCAGTGAACCCTCGGCAAGAAGTTTTCTTGCCCAGGGTTTACTGATGACCATGTTGGGCTTGGTGCTGTCTCTTAGCCTAAGACTTGAGTGTGTGACTACAGAGTAAGAGAGAGAAAGAGAGAAAGAGAGAGAGAGAGAGATCCTGAGCACTCTTCCTTTCTATGGCTCTAGTGCTATCCCTTTGATGTGTAGTATACTTCCTTCTGGCTGACCCCTACTCTTATACATTTAGGCACCATGAGTGCAAGATATGACTTCTGCATCTCCATCTGTCCTTGCTAGCTAGACTAGAGACCTATCTCAACTCTGTCCTGTATGGCAGGGATAGTCAACCTGTGGTCCTCCAGATGTTCATGGAATTTCCAAGTAGAGTGATGATCTTTTCTGATTAGCAGTGTCTCTCCCATGTTTTACATATTGGTCTTTCACATCACCTGCCATCTGATCCTTTTGACTGGAGATACCAGGAACTGAAACTTGAACCCTCTGCGTGCTAAGCAAACACTCTTCCACTGTCATGACCTGCCCTCAAAATTGCATTGGCAAATTCTTTGCTGGATAGTGTGAAGAAAAGGGGTGTTAAAGTAGTTTTGTACCAACATAACACTACAACACTATGACACTGTTATGATATTGCTAAGTGTAGATAAATTCAGGATATATATCATTGATGTATTATTTTCTGCTGGAAAGCTAGTTTGTAGGCCATTTATCATCACCTGCATTATAATTTTTAGCAATAAATTTTAAATGTCACCAAATCACTGTGGTATTTGTTTATTTTAAGCTTTGGGAACAAAATGAGTGCTAGCACTTGAAGTAAAGAGTGACTATAATATTGTAGAGGTACACAGACAAGAGCTTCAGCTAAATGAAATAAACATATGCCTTGCGATTTTCTTGTGTTGGAGGAGATGAGATAGGGGGGAAGCTTCTTCATGTGTAACTTTCTTGTGCCATTCAGAGGGGTGTGGGCTGTTTGCACACCAATTTGGTTTGCATCCTCCTTTCACATGGTAATCACTGGCAGTCTTCAAGCAAAGGTTGGATACACACTTTTCTTGGATGCTTTAGGATGCTTTGGGCTGATCCTGCGTTGAGCAGGGGGTTGGACTAGATGGCCTGCATGGCCCCTTCCAACTCTATGATTCTATGATTCTAATAATTAAACAATTCTATCTTCTTGCACCTCAGGCAAGAAGATAAAATTGTTTAATGTCAATGTCATTGAAAGTAGGAAAAGTTCAATTGTTCACAGAGAAAAATAAATCCAAGAGGCAAATCTCTGCAAAGAGAAGAGTGGGCTTCTGCAGCACAGTCACTTTAAAACAGATCCCAAAATGAGGGCAAAAATAAGTCTTGCAAGGAAAGACTTGCAACTGGGAACCAGGTAGTCTTTGAACTGATACCCTGGCCAATCAGTGACAGATGACTTTGCTACATCAGCATTGGAGATGTGGGGCAGAAGATGTGGGCCAGCAAAACATAGAAGATCTACACTTAAACTCTCAAAGCAGGACTCTCAAAGTGGGATCCTCAAATATAGCGACTTATGTCCGCTCCTGGATATCACAGGGGAACAGTAGGGTCATCACGGATTAATTATGGATGTTGCAGAGGGAAATTTTAAAGCGCCCAAAATCAAAATGGAAATTGAATACAGTGTAGAGGGGAGGGGCTTATTTGGGCTGGGAGAGGATAAAAAGCCCCATGCAGACTTGACCCAGGTGCGCCTGGAAGATCTTACCCTGGAAAACAGTCAAGTGACACTGGTGTGGATGTCAAAATTTTCCTATGTTGTTGCATGTGAACAACTGGTATTCAGAGTCATCGTGGTCTGATGTAAGAGAAAACACCTAGTGCTTGAGGAATGTACTCCAAGGAGGACTTCTCCCACAGCAGAAAAGGGCATTGTACAAATGGAACCAAAGTTTAGGATCAAAACCAGAGGTCATATTTTGTCATTCAGTGACTGATAGCCATGGATGTATTTATCCTTCATGAATTTTCTAATCTTGTTTTTAATCCATCTAAACTCTTGATTTTCTGCAGATAAGTCCCATCTAAATTATATGGATTTACTTCTTAATAAGTCAATTTTAGCATTGGTTGTTCCAGTACAAGGGATTTTTCCCCTTCTATGTTCAGATGCTAAGATGGATTCTCTGTGAAGGCAGAATTTCACCAAATGTGATTTCCATTACTTCTGCACCCTCTTCTCTAAATGTGTCATTGGTACTATGAATGTATTTCTGCCCACAGCAGTGATGACAGAGATACTAGAACAATAAAGGTGAACAACATGCTAGAACAATGCACTGTGCTTGCGTTAAACGGAGCTTATTTGCTTACACAGAAGGGAAATAACCTGGCTTCTTCTAGTGTCATGAACATGACATTTAGTGTACTTGAGAGGCAATTCAAGAGAAGCCATTATGCCTCACAGGCAGACAGATAATCTCCAAAAGGCTGTGTAAAAGTAAAGAAGAGCCTGCTATATTAGCTTTCATTTCAGACGGCTTAGGGATTCTTCATGGGGATTCCTGGAACCTGGAGGAGAAAGATACGCAGTCAACATCTGTTCTCATTAATGTTTACTTCATTCTCATAGTGCGGCATTTCATTAATGAAGCAAATTACACAGCAGAGCCCTTTTGGATACAAGAACATGTGGTGTTTTGGAATTTTATCCAGTCCCATCCAATCACAGTAATTCTTGTGATGTCAAATGATTCCTTTTCCCCACTGACCTATCAGACTGTTTTAAAACACTACATTCAAAAGTAGGCCAATAATTAATTTTCTTTCTCCTTGTCAAGGGTTGCCTGATCCAGGGTAGAAAACTGGAGATCTGAGGATGGAGCCTGAGAAGGACAGGGACCTCAGTGGGGTATCAGTGTCATACAGTATCCATTTTCTCCAGGGGAACTGATCTCTATGGTCTGAAGTTAAGGTGTAATTCCAGAGGATTCCCAGGTCCCACCTGGAGGCTGACAACTCTATACCTATTGCTCTCATCATCTTGACTGATAAGGCCTTAAGGAACTATGCAGTCCTGCTTCCCTCACTGATAAATGTTCAGACTAATCCTGTTTTGGTTTCCTGTGAAATCTTATGCTTTAATTTATTTGCACCTGAAGCAACAGGGAAATGTGGTGGGACATTAGTCTCATTTACAAGACAGATAAGAGTTTTTCAGTCTCCTAATGGCCTGGCACACTGGTCTGTTTTAAGGAAATGACTGTGATAGAGTCAGGCTACATATGCTGGCATGGTGTTGCAGACAAGGAATATAAGGCATACATATCTGTAGGGATAACAGAGATTAGTCAAGTGGAAATAACCAAGGGCAAGACACAGGTAAGTTGGTGGAGTTTGAATCCAAACTCAGCACTGCTTAACTTAGCTTGCTTGGTTTGCATCACTATCACTAAACATTATAAAGCTGAACTTGTATGCAGCCAACTCACCCCCTACCTGATTGGCACACCCAAGGGGAATGTCACCAATAGGGAGAGCACTCTGGGCCAATCAGTTCATATTGCACTCCTCCAATAAGGGCCGAACAGGTCAAATTGCATGCAGACAGCCAGGAAAAGTGAGTCATGAGTTAAATCATGACTCTCAGCCAGGATAGTTTGGCCCCAATCAGGAGGGAGCTCTCAACCAGGAAAGGCTCTCAACCAGGAAAGAAATCAGCTCTCTGACTCCAACTTCCTGCCAGTTTCAGACGTTTGCAGGGTGGAAGAGTAGCTGGCCTTAGAGTATGCCCTGCTACCAGTAAGTTGCCCTGGCCTCATGGCCTCTTGCAATTCGGAAGACATGGGGGAGGGGTGGTGACTGAGCCTCATGGAACCTTGGTATTGCTGCAGTCTTCCCAAGACCATCACAACAAAGCAGTTTTGAGGCCAATGGCATGGAAGATGGGGAAAGTGTAGGCAGGGCACAGAACCACCATGGGGACATGTGGAGGGGGGAGGAGACATTGTTTCCCAGTAGCACCTTCCCAGTAGTAGAATAATTGGTTTTTATACTCTGTCTTTCACTGCCCAAAGGAGTCTCAGAGTAGCTTACAATAGTCTTCCTTTCCTCTCCCCACAAAAGAAACGCTGTGAGATAGGTGAGGCTGAGAGAGCTCTGAGAAGCTGCTCTGTGAGAACAGTTTCTAGTAGGACTATGACGAGCTCAAGGTGGAGGAGAAAGGAATCAAATCCAGATTACGCATGTGGAGGAGAAAGGGATCAAATCCAGATTACACATTAGAAGCCACTGCTCTTAACCACACAAAACTGCCATTGTCCGAAAGAGATGAAGCAGGAGCATAAGCAGAACAAGCTGTGTTGCAGGAGGATGGTGTAAGTCTTTTTTAATAGCTCATTGACTGCTATGAGATTCTTTTCCTTTAATTTTGGACCGTCTGGCCAATGGTTTCTCAGAGCAATCCAAGGAGGGAAACATTCAAGTATTTTCTACATGGAGAGGTTTGCAATTTCAGAAGGGTGGAATGCTTTTGTCTTCTGTGTTCTGTGTGTGTGTGTTTGTGTGTGTGTGAACGTATGTGTAGAGGGAAATGCAACATAGCCCTCTGTTTCCATCCCAAACAACCCTTTCTTCCTGGGGAACTGATCTCCACAGTCTGCAGAAGAGCTTTCATTCTGTGGGTTCTCTAGGTCCCACCCGAAGGCTGGCTCTCTTGACCAGTGGTAGAGATGCTGGCCTCCAGCTGGGACGTGGAGATCCCACGGCTGGGGTTTCTCAAAGCCCGAAGAATATTTCAGGGATTTTTATCACTGAGAAAAGTTGAGAAAAGCTGACAGAGGCAGGAATTGAGAAACCCTCTGTAAGTTCTTTGCCAACAATCGTTTTCATGTTTGATTGTAACATACTACTGTCTTTGATTTACTCTGAACTTGATTTATACTGAACTGAACTCAAGAACATACTGAGTGAAAGCTTTTTACTTTTTAAAGCAATTTTTGTTATCAATTAAACATTTTCACTGAAGGAAGAAACTGACAAGTTTATGAATTATTTGATGTTTATTGTTATTAGCCACCCAGCATTACTCTTTGTTTCCCACCTGGAGACTGGCATCCCTGCACCTCCATGGGATCCAAATCCAGGGCTTTTCTCCAGGGGGCTGATCTATGTTGTTGGGAAATGACATACAATTCCAGTAAATCCCCAGCGCCCAACCTCTCCCATCCTGCAACCTGTCTGCCACAGAATTCCCCCCTCCCAAGCAAGCCCTTTAATTTCCAGGAGCCTGGAGATGAGTTGTTGTCATAGAGTCCCCCCTCCAAATCAGCCATTTTCCCCTGGGGAGCTGATCTCTATTGTCCAATTCTAGGAGATTTCCAGGCTGCAGCTGGAGGTTGAGGACCCCTGAGTCAGGAATGTTCCATGAGATTTGGAGGCAGGGCCTCAAGAGTCCAAGGGTGAGCAGGAGCTTTTGCCATGTAGCCAGCCCCCAGGAAGGCCACAGTGCAGGTCTGCATCCTAGCACCTGTTGTGTTCCTGGGGACAATGGGCTTTCCCTCTAGTACATACATAAGAAGAACTGTGCTGAATCAGACCAATGGTCTATCTAGTCCAGAATCCTGTCTCACGGCCATTCCACACAGCAGCAGCTGTGCTGTGCTGCCACCGGGGTGGTGTTCTATATCCTCATGGGGGATAGAAGGAGGAGGAGGCTCAAAGTGGCTTACAGTCACCTTCCCTTTCCTCTCCCCACAACGGACACCCTGTGAGGTGGGTGAGGCTGAGAGAGGCCTGATATTCCTGCTCGGTCAGGACAGCTTTATCAGTGCCGTGGCGAACCCAAGATCACCCAGGTGGCTGCATGTGGGGGAGCGCAGAATTGAACCCGGCTCACCAGATTAGAAGTCTGCACTCCTAACCAGTACACCAAACTGGATATGTTTCAGAGGGACCCCTCCCCCCCCCGGGAAACAGTGTGGTGGCAGATAGGTTCTGCCATGCTGGTGGGGATGCTGTTGATTTATTTTGCAGTCTGAAAACTAAAAGAAATGCCCCAGTCTATCTCATGGTTTAGCAAAGTGCTGCTACACTGACCAGGGCACTTTTGCCCCCTCTGGGACACCATAGGATGGGGGAGGAGCCAAGCCTGGAAGGACAGGCCCCTGCAGTAGGATTCTCCCACATTCCCTTAGCCCAGGTCTAAATGAGGGCTCAATCCATGGCAGGCCCAGGAGGTGCCTGCCTGTCAGCTGTGTCATGTGGAAGCGAGGATTAGCCCTGCTTCCATAGGAGCGCCCTCTCGGCCTTTTCTGTCCATGTGGAATCAGCCTCAGTGGTCAACCAGTTCATCTGGAGGGGCATAGAGGTTGAGGCCTTTCCCTAATGTTGCTTTGTGGATCTGGGATTCAAAGGATTAGTGCCTCTGAATGTGAAGGGTCTCCTCAATCTTCGTGGCTAATAGCCGTTGACAGACTTTTCCTCCATGAAACTAACAGTCCTTTAAAGCTGTTTATTCTTGAGGCCATCACTATATCTTTGGCAGTGTAATGTAACATTTTCTTTTGTCTGTCCCTTACCTACTGTCCATCAGTTTCATTGGATGCCGTCGAGTTCTAGTATTTTGAGAGAGGAAGAAAAATGTCTATTTGGCAACTTTCTCTATTCCATGCATAATTTTACAAGTCTCCATCATATCTCTCCTTAATTATCTCTTTTCTAAAGTGAAAAGTTCGAGATTCTTCAGCCATTTCCATAGAATAGGTGTTCAAACCACTTAATCATCTACACTTTCCCCAGCTCTGCAACTTCCTTTTTGAGATATGGGGGCCAGAACTGTACATATCATTTATTCTTTGATGGATTTGCACAGCTTTGCTGTTTAACTTCAGCCTTCCCCCAGGATTATCCTTTCCCCAAATGACGACATAGTGCATTATGGGGTCCATAAATTAGACAAGACTTCTTTGTCTTTGTCTTTCTAGAGAACATCTGTAGTGACTAGCAGCTGAAGCATTGGAGACCTGCTATTAGGTTTAATGGATTCCATATATGAAACTGCTGGTTTCATACTGCTGGTTTATGACAGTAATAAATGTCTGACTGACATAAGAAACTTCCACAGCAGTGGAGATATGTACCGAGGTTTCCCAGATCCTATTCCAGCCCTCTAACTACTGGGTTCACTTCATTAGCATATGTTCCAGCCGGATTAGATGTACTTACCCCTGTGTACTTTATGCCTGAAGTTATCATTCAGTTCCATAGATGCATGATCATATATACTTCTGGTTTGTTTTCTTTTTATTTGATTTATGCTCAGATTAATTCAGCTCAGTTGTTTCAAAAATTCCAGCTATAAAAATCTATCATTCAATTTCTTCATCCTAATCCGACTCCCATTATGCATCCAGAACATTCGGCAACACTGAATAAGAATGAAACACCACCAACATATCAAGTAGCAGAGGAACTGGACCACCCTACAAGAACTTTTTGAAGATTTTTACTGCCCACCACTATTACTTGTGTTCCGACTGAAGAATTCTGCTCTGCCGAACAATTTTGGTTTGTAAGGCAGCAATGAGAAACAAAATAATATCAACGTGCACGATATTTTCACAAAACAGCTTTCCGTAAATTGTTCTTTTAAAGGGCATATTTGCTCTTGCTCTCTGCTGCCTCCAGAATGTCTTCCCTCCCCCACCCCACTTTTCAAACATGTTGTTTGGAAATTGGAGATGGCACGGGAAATTGGAGATGGCACTGAGATGGCAATTGGAGAAGGCACGTGCAAAATGCAATTAATAATGAGTTTGGAAAGTATAGTTTACGTTTTATCAAACAACGCCTTCATGTGGTTCAGAGCTGGAGAACTTTGTCCCATACTTACCGAATTTATTATGGACAGGCCACTCTAACTATGAACATTTCATAGCAATTCAAGCGCTATTAAGAAGAAGAAGTCTGGCAGGACACAGGTGTCATCCAAGAGTACATTCCATATGGGCCAGTCATGATCCTGTGTACATTTCCAATAAGCACCACTTTGACCATTTACGCACTGGGGACTTCACTGCCCCAGCTCCCATGCAGGAGCGCAAATAGGGAGCAGATGAGGTGCACCAGGCCAAATGCTCCCCTGTGTGGGTGCAGGAAGAGGTGGAGCAACCTGCCATGACTAAAACTCCATCCTACAGTCCAGCATGAAACCTCCAGTGCGTAAACGGTTTTTGTGTCCTAAGCAGAAAAATGCTGACAGAAGGTATAACAATACTGATGAGCATGAAAGGTTTGTGAAACCTGAAAACATTTTGCAATACAGAACCCATATAATCTTCTGTCAGCCTCACCAGCCAATATCTAAGCCAGGACACATCTCCACACCTACGCACGGGCTTCCCAGGTTCGATACTGCGCTTCCCCCATGCAACCAGCTGGGTGACCTTGGGCTCGCCATGGCACTGATAAAACTGTTCTGACCGGACAGTGATATCAGCGCTCTCTCAGCCTCACCCACCCCACAGGGTGTCTGTTGTGGGGAGAGGAATGGGAAGGCGACTGTAAGCCGCTTTGAGCCTCCTTCGGGTAGGGAAAAGCGGCATATAAGAACCAACGCCGCCGCTGCTGCTGCTGCTGCTGCTGCTTCTTCTTCTTCTTCTTCTTCTTCTTCTTCTTCTTCTTCTTCTTCTTCTTCTTCTTCTTCCCGTCACCCCTGTTCCCACAGAAATGGAAACATGTTCTTGCAGGTGCAAATCCCAATCTGCACGTCAAGGGCAGGAACTCTAATAAACACTAATTCTCATCCCCCTGTAGCATCCACAAATCAACATCCTCTTTGCTATTAAAGGCTCGCTGTTGTTGTTAACATCCTCTTTGCCCCTTATCTCACACAAAGTGTTAAGCAACACCAAAGAGTTTACAATCTACACCCCCTGAGAAACTAGTTTGTTCCCAACAGCCAAAGCGACTAAGCCAAAAGGCAAGCCAGATGGTTCCTGATTCTATCCATTACCCATAGCAATCCACATCTAGCATACAAAAAACAGATGAACGGAACCATGAGAAACATTATACTACCTACTGAACCCATGGCAAGATCATGGTGTGAGCCATTGTTCATGACACCATTAGACAGAACAATGGTGTGAGCCATTACACCATTAGACAGAACAATCCTGGGTGGTCTTAAAATATAGGAACAATTTTTGGGGGTCAAAATCAGCATGAACCCCTCAAAAGGCCACATCTCAAGTTCTGGCCAGCATTTCACAACAGGGTTTTCTCCTCCAGACCTGCCTCTGCCATTTTGGAGATGAAACTTGCACTGCAGATCAGGCAAAATATAATTTGATCCCATATAATCTGATCACTTTCCTCTCTTTCACTCTCGCTCCTTCTCTGTGTCTCTCTCTCCCACTACTAGGCCAGTTCTCCTCCTGGCTTTCTTTGAAACTCCTCACAACTGCGCATGCATACCCTCATGTTCAGAAGAGCTTTATTGGCATATTAAGAAAGATGACAGAAGAACAAAACAACACATTATAAAGGATTAATTCTTCTACATTTAGGGGACCTCATGGCCACCCGTACTCTCACATTCCTCCAATATTTGTAACCCTTAGTGATGACTTGTCCCCCTGCCCAGTCTCCTGTTTTCTGCTGGGTCCTTCACTTCTGAGGGCCATTTCGCACAGAGCTCAAAGTTGCTATTTGGTTGCTGTTAGCGAAATCGCTACTTCAACTAGCGAAATGTAACTAGCTGTGCCCGTAACGCACAGCTGCGGTTTTTGCGGAATTTAGCACTTTCACTTCTCGTCACTTTCGTAACCCACAGGCTTCCGGTTCTCCGTCTTTTCGCTACAAAGGAGGTCCCTTTTTAGCGCTTCTGGCCTCCCGTGCCCGTCAATCAAACTGCGGGCACACCTTTGACCTCGACCCTAAAGCCGGACTTGTCGGGGTTCCCTTTTTTTTTAAAAAACCCAGGAAAACCCGTAGCAACGCGTTATCGTCAAATCATTTGCGCCCTTGGAACGTGTTTTCTATTGTTTTCTATGAACCAGAGGTTGATGCATTGATATGTTTGAAAGGTTAATCCCCGCCCACAGTACACGCCCACAGGTTACCTGCTTATATGCACCTGGGCAGACACGCGGTCGGCCTCTCTTTGTTTGCGTAGCCTACTGCCCGCAGCACAGGTTAACGTTGAAATGGAGAGGATTATTGTTCAATTGTTGGCTCAGATGATTGCGGTGGTCCAGCGTATCCGCACCACTGTGCAGCATAGGAGGGCTGCTTCAGAGGAATACCGAGAACGTATTGCCAGAGCGATGACCAGCAGCACAAGACGTTCTCAACGGGCAACCATGGCGGCAAAGAGGCACTGGCAAGCTCTGGCAGAGGTCTGGTTCCCCCCCCCGGTTCTGGGCGGACGAAAGATCCTCTGACTGGTGGGAAAATTTTGTGTGGGCTCGCTGGGATGATGACCACTGGATTGCCAACTTTAGAATGTCTAGGGGGACATTTTTTGAACTCGTGGAGGCTCTACGTGGACGCATGGAGAGGCAAGTCACTGGCATGCGGCGCCCCGTGCCAGTGGAAAAAAGGGTGGCGGTCGCATTGTGGTACTTGGCAACCCCTCAGTACTTCCGGACAGTAGCCCAGCAATTCGGACTCGGAGTCACTATGGTTGGTGATATCCTTAAGGAGTTCTGCCTCGCCATGGAGGCGGAATTGTTCAGCAAAGTCGTGTGCCTCGGAGACCGGCTTGGAGCGGTGAGTGTCATTCGATCCCCTTTGCCCTTTAAATTTTTTTTCTTGTTTGACAGGTCAGCAACGAAGATGCGATACACCCCACGCTGACATGCCATGGCTTATATTCTTTTCTTTCCCTTATTCCAGAGTATGGACGGGTTTGCCAGGCTTGGATTCCCGCATTGTTTTGCGGCCGTCGATGGAAGCCACATCCCTATCCGTGCCCCCAGGGGAAGCATAAAGGAGTACGGTAACAGGAAGGAATTTTGTTCTGTTCTCCTGCAAGGAACTGTGGACTTCTCCGGCCGGTTTATCGATGCCGAGGTGGGGTGGAGTGGCAGGAGGCATGATGCCCTTGTTTTCAGGGAATCGAACCTCAGGAAAGCCATGGACGAAGGGGTCTTTGTTCCAGGAAACCCCACCGCCACCATTGAGGGCGTGCGTGTGCCGGCGTTGGTGCTCGGTGACGGAGCCTACCCATTACGACGCTGGCTCATGACTCCCTACAAGCGGCCAAGGACAGACGTGCAGAGCCACTACAACCTCAGTCACTCCCGGGCAAGGAATGTAGTGGAGCGTGCCTTTGGACGTCTGAAGTCCCGGTTCCGTTGCCTGATGTCCCGACTCCATGTGCATATAGACAATGTGACTCCGCTGATCATCGCGTGTGTCATTTTGCACAACATATGCGAGGACAAGGGACATAACATCCCCTTCCCTGTGGATGAACCTGATCCTGTGGTCCTTGAGGACACTCAAGACATCCCTGAAGCAAGGAGAAAAAGGATCTATGCTGAGGGGTGCAAGGTTCGGGACGCCATAGCCACCCACATCTACAGAAACAGGAGGCGTGTTTAATTGTTTTTCCCACTCTGTTGTTGAATAAAGTTTTGTGTTCTTTGTTTAACCTTGTCTTGTGCGGTTTGTGTACTTTGCCAGCAAAAAAACGGGGATTCTCTGGTCCAAAAGCACTTTGACAGCCCTAAATGCTAACTCCCCACTGAAATTGACACACACAATACGGAAGCGCTGAACGGGGAAAGTTCGGGGAGGCGGGTAGCCAGGAAGTATTGGCGACCCCTGTCAAACCGGAGGATCAATCCACTTATGTTCCAAGGAATAATTTTATTGGTGGGCAGCTTTGATACATTTAAAATAGGGGTGGTCGATCGGAGCAACGTACGTTCGTTCCCTAACCGTCATTCCGAAGATGCCGAAGCCACGGAAGGGCTCCTTCTGGCAGCGCGCCGAGGCTGAGGCACTTCTGGAGCTGGTGCTCCAATCGAAAAGTGTTGGCCGCCTTATGGCCAGCACCCACTGCCACACCAAGGGTGCTTACCTGGTGTTGGCATCGAAGCTGAGGGAGAGGGGCTATGTCCGGACCTGGGAGCAGGTCCGGACAAAATTTAAGCGAGTGAAGCTGGACTTCCTCAACAGTCTGGAACAGTGGGGGGGGGGGGGTCCCGCAGCCAAGCGGGAGGACGGTCTTCCACGACCAGATGGTGAAAATATGGGAGAAGGCTGGGAAGCCCCCCCTGGAAATGAGGAGGCATATGGGTGAGTGCTGCCCTCGTTGTGTTTTGCCCTTAAACATGCATGGCATGACTAACTGCCTCTTTCCCCTACTGTCCCCAATGAAATTCGAGAAAGTATTTAGATGCTGTCAACCCCCTCTGACTTAGCCCGCCAGTACTGTGTAGAACCACTTTGGTTATGCGCTTTGACTCTAACTGTGGGGTGTCTACCAGCTGTGTTTCATCTCTGGTTTGTGTGCTTTTAATTATGATTTCTCTTTTTCTTTGCCCAGCCACACAATCACCATCCAAGATGGCAAAAGCACCTGAGCGTGAGGAAGGGGAGGAAGAGGGACCTTCCACCTCAGGACAGGCTGCAGGTGAGAGTTTTATGTCTGTGCGGGAGACCCATGTGTGTGTACCCCCATGGAGCAATATGGGAGCCTGCTGTGATGCTTCCATTTGAAGTGTTATTAAATTCTTTGTTTGATTTCTATAGCAGAAACTATGGAGGCAAGGCTGCGTGCCATGGAGGCCAGGGTGACTGCCTTAGAGGCTGAAGTGGCAGACCTGAAAGGGGAGTTAGAGCAGCAAAGGCAGCAGAGGGAGGCGGAAGAACGTAGGTTATGTTCCCCACTGCCCAACTCTTCTCACACTGTGGCTAAGGCCACCAAAAAGTGTATGCATGTAAACTAAAAAAATTGGAAAATATGTCTGGCACTAATGTGTACTTTTTCTCCCTCCCCACACAGTTAAGAAGAAGGAGGACGAAGACCTCTTCTGCCGCAAAGTGCGGGGGACCATGGGACGGTTGTGCAGGAGAGTGAGGGAGCTGGAAGGGGCTGGGGAGGGGAGCGGTGGGACCTAAGTTTTGTTTTCTTTTTGTGTTTTGGGGTGGGGGGTGTTGGGGGGGTTCCCAGTTACTTTGCCCATTTTTCTATCCCTGTTAAATATTTGAATTTGTTAAAAAAAAGTTGGCTTTCTTGGAGGGTGGTGGTGGTGGTGGGGGGGGGTCCAAGTTACATTCCCTTGTTTTTTCCCCCTGTTGAACTGTTTCTGAAAATAAAATGTTGTTGTAAATTTCCTGAAAAAGACTCCAGTGTGACTCCTTACACTCGCACACCTTTCACCCCAAACTCCTAAAACACCTTAAACCTTTAAAACACCCTCCAACCTCCAACCCACACAACGGTGCCAGAATAGGCACAATCACTAGAGAGGGTACACAGAGACAGAGTCAAAAACATAAACTTTATTGAACAGACAACAGCAAACACAGATAAACAGACAAAATGGCCCAAACTAGGAGGGGGAGAACTTGTCCGCGGGTTTAACGACTCTCTTCCCGAGAACAGTCCTCCTTCTCGTTTGGGTCGCGGCATTCTGAGAGGGGGTGGGTGGGGTGGGTGCTGGAGGTGGTGGGGGGGGTGGGGGGGGGTGCTGGAGGTGGTGGGGGGGGTGTGGGTTGGGGGGGGACGTGCACTGTAATCTGAGGAGGGGTGGCCGCCTCCATAACCGCGACCGCCCTCTCCATCAGCCTCCTTATCATTCAAACTTCCTCCACGCTTTCGCGTAGTGAGTTGTTCGAGTCTCTAAGGATGGCACGGAATTTTTTGCCCTCCTGGGCCACGAGGGAGAGCATCGCCTGGTCTGCAGCAGCGGCACTCCTGGACTCCTCCTGGCAGTGCTCCAGGATCCTTTCTCCCACACTAGTCAGGACGGAGACGCGCCGCAGCCTGCCGCGTTCCCTGGCCAGCCTCTCCTCAGCCGGGAGAGCGCCCCTGGGTGGTGAGCCAGCTGGCTCGTCGTCTTCTGAAAGGACCTCTGTTGGCAAAAAAAGAGAAACAGAACTGTTAGTAACAACGAGACAGTCAAAACCCACCCTGGTGCACATGGTGGCCTTTCTTGGTTACATATTGTTAAACCAAGACTCAGAACAATGCCAGGGGAGCACATGGTTATTGTTTGTTTGCCCATGGTGGCCTTTCTTGGTTACATGTTAAACCAAGACTCAGAACAATGCCAGGGGAGCACATGGTTATTGTTTGTTTGCCCATGGTGGCCTTTCTTGCTTACATGTTAAACCAAGACTCAGAACAATGCCAGGGGAGCACAAAAATGAAAAGGAAGCACACAGTTATTGCACACAGACATTGTCCTGCAGCCATGGCTCGAAAGGAACAGTTCATGCACGCTCACCATCTTGTATCTGTATCCACCTGCGCAGGGCAGGAGGTCCAGCCACCCCACGCTCCTCCTCCTCCTGTGTCCCGGGTATAAAATCTGAAAAAAGGGAAAAAAGAACATGATTTAGGACCAAAGTGTGGCAAAGCAAGCTTCAAACCCTAAAGCAGCAACGTTGAGGGACTCTCTTCTGTCTCTTGGCAGTGCTGCTGCCCTGCACAAACAGAAAAGCACAAAGCAGTTAAACCCCCCCCCCTTATTGCAACTGATACTTACCAACATTTGTGGACGCCCCAGAATCACTGTCCTCTGCTACTGCTGCAGGGGACTCGAGGACCACCGTCCCAGGCATCTGTGTCTCTGTGGACAAGAGCAGAAAATAGTGAAAAAGGAGCAAGCATACAACCTGAACCACACAGCAAGCTCCCAAAGTAGTGGCTAGAGCACTGCAGAATGCCTATGGCTGAGGCATGCAGCAAAACTGTTTGGGTTGTTGTTTAAACACAACCGTTTTAAAAAGCCACCCAAAGCAATCCACAAACATCCAAGCATAGCATGCGTTGCAACGAACACAAGGCATACAATAGTGAAAAAGGAGCAAGCACACAACCTGAACCACACATCAAGGTCCCAAAGTAGTGGCTAGAGCGCTGCAGAAGGCCTATGGCTGAGGCATGCTGCAAAACTGTTTGGGTTGTTGGTTAAACACAACCGTTTTAAAAAGCCACCCAAAGCAATCCACAAACATCCTATCATATTATGCGTTGCAACGAACACACGAGAAAACGATTCCCAAACGTCAGAACACACATTTGCTCAATATAAAAACAATAAAATATAAAATAAAAAGAAAATTACTTACCGGAGGCAAGGGGCGTTTGCTCAGGAACCTCCTCCGGCTCCCCAGGAGCGATGGCCATCAGGTCCACCGTGACCAATTCCGCTGGTCGTTGCTGGACGGGGGGTGGAGGCCGAAAGCTGGACGAGGTGCCCTCGCCGGGATCCTCCTCAGCGGGTGGTTCCTCGACCGGGGCAGCCGGCTTCCGAACCACCTTAAGGCTCCTCCCGACGCGCTTCGGCCTGCCGGCTCCTTCCCCGTCTCCGTACAGCTGGCGCTGCTCCTCGAAGTAGGGGCAGGTCACCTTTTCGTTGCCGGAACCCTTGTTATGGTTCACGGCTCTCATGTACTCCGCCCGCATCGTTTTGGTCTTCGACCGGCATTCAAGGCCGGTCCTGTTGTGGCCCAGGGCACGCATCTTTATGGCCACTTGCTCGAAGACCTCCCTATTCCTGTGAGAGGACTGGAAGGCGTCCTGGATTTTCTCCTCCGAGAAAATCGCGATCAGGTCCCTGATCTCCGCGTCCCTCCAAGTTGGGCCACGGCCGGTTGCAGGGACGGACGAGGCTTGAGAAGAGGATTCCATGGTGCTTTCGCTAGTAGCTGAGCAAAATGGTGGTGCGAGGTGCAGGGTGCAACGGATCATATACCTTCCCGCACACAAAGACAAAGGGACTAGCCGGCTCCTGATTTGTAGAGGGCAGTAGGGGACACGCGCATTGGCCACATTAGGTCACATGTCACGTTCAAAACTCCTCGCGCGGGAACAGGATCTGCTCCTAATGGCCAGATTAGCGCCTTTTGTTTGACTTCTCGCATGCGCTGATTCGTCCACACGCGGGAAGAGCAGTTTGAACATGCAGCGGGAGCCATTTTAGTGAGATGTCCGCCATTACAAAAACGCATGCCGGTGTAAAACCGAGAGCAATTGCAGTGGTACGCGACAGTTCCCCAATAATATTCACCAACCAAAGCATAAATCAATGACATGTAACTGGCGAACGTTCGTTGTCACGCTCAGCGGACAGTTTTTTAAAATGAACGGCGGACGGCGACTCCGCTTGCCGGAGGTCTAGCCGCCGATGGAAGGGGTTGTCTGCACCCAAGCACAACCACGCACCCGGAACCACACAAAGACCCACTACACATAAACCGCCCCTCATCAAATCACCTCGAATCATATCTATTGAACCCCAGTAATCTAAACAGGAGACTGCGAGCGGCGAACGTTCGTTGGCACGCTCAGAGGAAAGTTTTTAAAAATGATCACCGTACGTTGACTCCGCTAGTACTGGCCTAAGGTAGACGGGGTTTTAAGCTATGGGCAAATGTTTGGAACGTGACGGTGTGTGCCACTGTGCTTTTGGAAAACTATTGTGGTGTCCGGGCAGAATTTCAGAAAGTGATCGTGCTTGAAAGCCAGTCGCTGTCTCGTTGCCTCGTAGATCCCCGCTCGCTCGGAGAAAAAAGATGGCGGACAGTTCGCCGGAAGTTAGGAGGAAAGGCTCAGGAGGAGGGACTTTGAAGAAACCGCAACAATGGTAACGCACAAGTCTGTGGCGCTACTGTTGCAGATTGGTTGCAGGAGTGTATCGCTATCTGGAGGGTGAATCCACTTTTCTGGATTCCCCTAGAAGCGCTACAACGAAGCGCTTTTTGCGGGTCGGTTGCAGGACTGTTGCAGATTGTGTACGACGTCGTGGGTTATGGCAAATTTGTAGCGTTTCCAATTGGCAACCATCCTGCTACTTTGAAGCCGTGCGAAATGGCCCTGACCTTTCCTGCATCACAGCTCTTCCCAAGTTCACAAGTCTGTGCCTTGCTCTTTGCTCCCTGATTTGCAAGCCCTCCCTTCCTGCCCTTGTTAAACTCCCTTCCTTCTCCATAGACACACATAGTTACCTTTTCCCAAGGTGGGCTCCCTGTGGATTAGCCATAGTCGAGACAGAACTGGGTAATGCAGTTGCCTAGGACACAAGGAGGAATTTAATTTATTTTTTTATTTAAAAGTTGCAAAAAGGTATTTTTAGAGGATTGCCATTGAAATTGCCTTCTAAAATTACCTTTACACCAGTCACATTTCTGTCAATGAAGTCTACCGGATTTTATTTTCCAGGGGAATACAGTGTCAACACGTATGTGTTCATAGATAGGCTCCCAGTCCCTAAATGCAAGACTAGAACTTGTTGGATGCTACATTTGTAAACTTGGACCATTGGTTAACAGCACCAGTATGTGTGCTGCTGTTGGGAGGAAGAGAGCACACACACATCCATACACCCACAAATGGAACAGATGACATTCTGAACCACCAATTTAGGTCAAACATTCAATTGTTTTTATTGCTATTGGATTGGTCATTCGAACAGTTCCACAGGGCCTGCAAAAGGGAGCTACTCCACCAGGCATTTGGTTGAGGTCGATGAACCACCACTTCCCAAGGGCAGCCTCCCCCATGAGCCTCCCTCTTACGGCACCCACGACAATTCTGCCTAACCCACTGGGCTATCAGTAAGCATTAATGTAATGTTCTCCATATTCTATTGTTATACTATATTGCTTGCTGTTATCACTGTATTATTGTTAAACTAAGTTATCTGTATTGTTTCTGTTTTATGTGAACCGCCCTGAGCCTTCAGGGAGGGTGGTGAATGAATGAATGAATGAATGAATGAATGAATGAATGAATTTCCATTGGGATCAGGAAATCTCCCATTCAATGCAAGATGTATTTGACCAGAAAATGGGAAGAGGGATAATATGGGATGAAAGGTTTACCTAGTTTTTGAACTGGGATCCAACCATTATAGACAAGGAGGGGTAGGTGGGAAATTTACAGTTATTTACAGAAATTTACAGTTATCTCCAGCCACCATTCCTGAGTTTATTTCAAAATCACTACATAGTACATTGTGGTGTCAATGAAATATGAAGTGTCTCTCAAACAATGAACAATGTAGAAAACTGTGAATGAAAAGCCTTAGAAAAGGCTTAGTGTTAGCTCTAGTGAACTGCCACTTTTTCTGTGTACAAAATCTGGTTTTGTTTCATGTGCTGGAATCAAAGTGAATTCTCCTCAAAATAATGTAGGCCATGTTGCTTATCTTAATTGGACAGAATTCCTAATGTTTTTTCCATTTTAATTGCAGCAGTTTCTTCCTATTGAAACTGCATAAACATTAGATTCTTACAATCCCAACATACAGTCAGTCTGTGATGCTGACACCAGCTGAAACTTTCTCTCTGAAATAGCTCTCTGCCACATTCCTATTTCACCCTTCCTCCAAGGATCTCAGGGTGAAGTATACGGTTCTCTCATTTGTATTTCACCCTCACAATAATCCTACAAGGAAAGTTAAATTTAAAGAGGGCCTGATCTGAGGGAACTCAGTGACCTCTATGACACAATGGGGAATTTAATCCTGCATCTCCCCAGTCATAGCTGAACATTAAAACCCACCATATCCCCCAGTTCTCTCCAGGAAGGACAATCCTTTAAGTCTCCATTCTTTGTCTAGTATTATGTCAACCACATAATCCACAGGTGAATTGTAAAGTCTCATAATTAACTTTAATGGTAAACCATCACAGAGTGCTCAGAAAAATGTACTCCTTAGGTACTAATTCAACAGCATAATATGCAAGTTTATAGCAACCTGCATTTTACCACATTATGCACATTGAATTTTTGCTGGGCACTATTTAAAAGGTTGCAGTAGCATGTTAAGGAAGAGCGGAGAGTTATCTGACATTTCAAGTTTTTGAAGGAAACACTTTCAACCATAACAGGATCAGAATAATCCAAGATGAAACATTGAAGGTTGTGACATTTTCCTTTGATATATAAAAAGCAGACCTTTTTGAGAAATGCGTAAATGTGTGAGAGCCAAATATTCTAAGTGAGCTGGTCGAGATCTCTGTGCCCTAGCTTTGCCCTTAAGCCAGATAGGAAGAATGGACATTTGACCCTCAGGATACCATTTAAAGCATGCTTGTTTTTTACACCACAAGTGATTATTCTTCAGGAATCTCTATACCTTTGGCCATCACACTGCTCCTGCTCACAAAATAATAATATTTAACATGTATATAACAGTTTCAATATTTAAATTATTTCATGCGCATTGTAACAGTATCTCTTACAATATCTCTGTAAATTAGGCTAGCATCTCTGTAAATTAGGCTAGTGTAGATGGGAAGACGAAAATTGAGAGTCTTGCCTAATGTGATTGACAGGTAATCCTATGCAGAATTTGACTCATCTGAAGTCAATGGATTTAGAAGGAAGCCTTGCTACATCGCCTTCTTATAAAGAACTACTAGAAACAATTTATCAGTCAGTCAGTAACCTTTTATTGGCATAAAATATGTATGACATATAAAAATAGGGTTTAAAATTTCAACAAAATAATAAAATAGGCCATGGGGTTACATTACCAAACAGATCTTAAAATGATTAAATAAGCTATAAAGGATAAAATACAAGGTAGGCAGCATATTATAAAAGAATCTTAGTTAAAACTCTGGCAACTAAAATGGTTACCTCTGGGTCTTTGTCAGAGAGCAGAAATTGCAAGGTCATAGATTTACTTACAGAAGGCTTGTTAGAAACAATTTAAAAAACTACAGTTACATCTAGATATGGATGGCTCAGGCTAGCCTGATCTCATTAAATCTCAGAAACTAAACAGGGGTGGTCTTGGTCAGGACTAGGGATGGGCACGAACCAAATCATGAAGCAAAATTTGTCATGAATTTGGTCCTATTTGTGAACCAAAGCTTGTGATGGGTCTACCATCATGAACGTCTACAAAATTTTGCAGCAGTTCATGAATAGAGCAGAAAGCAGGGGTTTAAAGGGATTCTGAGTCCTTTTAATCTCCTGCTTTCTATTGCCTGAGACAACTTGAAAAAAAGCAGAGTGGTGGAGAGCAGCTTGCTCCTAACTGCTAAGCTGTTTAAAGCTTTCTTGTGCAATTTAAGGGGACTGCAGAAGGAAGTGTCAAACTGAGCAGCAGGGAGTAGACTGCTCTCTGCTGCTCTGCAGTTTTTCAGGCTTTCTTCAAGCCCGGTTTTAAAAGCCTGTGGTCCCTTTCAACAGGGTTTTTAGGGCCACAAACAATGAACAGACTGATGAACAAACTTTCTGGTTCAATTTGGCTTGATTTTTGGTTCATAGTTCAGCCACAAACCACAAACCAACTTGAACCACATTTTTCTAGTTTGTGCCCATCCCTGGTCATTGCTTTTTTTAGTCAGTACTTGGATGGAGAACCTTCAAGGAAATCCAGGGTTGTGATGTAGAGGGAGGTTAAACAAACTATGTGCATCTCATGTCCTCAAAACCCTATGGGGACACTCTAAGTCAGTGGCAACAATGCATAAAGGAAAGGGACAACATGTATTCACTGAATCCTATGTTCATCTTTCTATTTGCCAATGCTGTGATATCATTGCGATGGATCATGCCAAAAATAAAACCATGTTTGCTTCAAAAACAGTGCATGTGCTTAATCATAGATCTGGACAGTGGTGATTGTGAATACTTGGTGGATTTCAGAATCCTGAGGTTTTTGCCAGTGTTTTGAGTAGAACATTCTCATTCAACATACACTATCAAAGTTGCCACCTTGTGAGACGGGGTCACCAATTTCCTAGTTCAGTTCTGTGAGAAATGTTGTCAGTTCTGCTATCCGCTCATGCGAGCCATTGCCCTCTGACATGGACATTGATATTAATGCCCCAAAGATTCTTTTAAAAGTGCTTATTTTCCAAAACAAATGTTTTTTAGGGTGTGTTTTTCCAAAACAAAAATCACTGTAGTTAACCCAATAGCTAAGGAACACTGATGATCCAGAATAAGTACTAATAGTGCTCACTTCGGCAGCACAAATACTAAAGTTGGAATGATACGGAGAAGATCAGAATAAGTACTAATAGAACCATTTTCAGAGGTTCTTTTTGGTAAACAACCCCAAATCGTGGCTTATTTGTTGTTAAAAGTGAAATAGACTACATTCAGTATAATAGGTGTAATTCCGAAGAGTTTACCTGCTCTTAAATTTTGATTCAGTATCCAGAGACTTCCCAATCATTCTTTAGGCTTCCTCAAGTTTCAAGCCTCAGGGGATGGCGGTATAAGAAAGAAAGAAAGAAAGAAAGAAAGAAAGAAAGAAAGAAAGAAAGAAAGAAAGAAAGAAAGAAAGAAAGAAAGAAAGAAAGAAAGAAAGAAAGAAAGAAAGAAAGAAGTTTTGCCATTGAGGCAAAAGCTTTATATAAATAAAAAACAAAGCTGGTATGGCCACTGATTTTGCTCTTGTACTTTTAGCCCCATTGCCTCAGACTGAAGACACCAAACACACAACTTGAGTTAACCCCAGTTTACAGCAATTGATATGTGCCCTAATTATCTGTGACCACCTCTTATTGTGGGTTACTTTATCTCTGCTGCCCACATATGCCACCCATATGCCATCATGCCCAAGCTCATGTTGGCATGTGCAAAGAGCAGCTCCAAAAATGTCATGAGTGGGAAGAAACAGGCAAGACCACAAATGTAGTCTCTGCAAATTTAATATGGGGGGATTTGGGGGGGGGGGGATTCCCCTGCTTTCTTGAGCCTCTGAAGCTGGGGGAGGGGTGCCAAAGCAGGGGATCTCCAGGCCTCAGCAGGATTCAGGCCTCCCTGTTTCATTACCTCAAGACAACTATACATATTTTTTGCCACCAGGTAATCTAACAACTAGGTCTAATTAACATGTACGGTGACCAGCAATGGAAAGTATACAAACAAGATCAGTTCCCCAGCTAATCTGAGAAGGGCCCCAAAATTCCTAGCTGGCTCTGAAGCAAGAGGTTAGCCTTAACACCTACATTATTTTACAACAAGATGGGTAGGAAACTATATGTCAATAATGCTTCACTGCCTCTTCCCATTGGCTGGGATATCCCATTCTCTCTCTCTCTCTCTCTCTCCCCCCCTTTCAAAGAGCTGAGGGCTTTGTATATATTCCTACTTTCGTGTGGTCACAATGAGTCGATAACACAGCTGCTATCATGGCTACTGATGACCCTGGTTGGCACTTGCTGCAGCATATGACTGCTCTGTCAAAATGTGTATCACGCCCTTCCCCATGGCTTAAGATGACTTACAATAAGTAATTGAATCCTCAAACAACACGACCTCCCCAACCTAATAAAACAGACTTACAGTAACTCCTTAAACCTGGTTTTCTTGATGCCCTGGAAGGGTTTCCTGAATGGGTGACAATTAATTTTTATATAATTTTAAACATTTGTTAAACATTCATTGGGTGATGTGACCATATATGATCATGCTGACCCTGCCCCAGTGGCCAATGATGAGGAGTTAGGAAGGGGAGGGGCCCCATGTGGGCATGTACACAACTAGGCTTCCCACCCATATTTGGCATAAACTTGCCATTTTGGGGGTTTCTTGAAGCCTGAAGAACGTGTCAGGGGTTTCTCAATGGTAAAATAATTGAGAAAGTTGGAGCATTTTTAATGAGGGAACAACCAGAACAAGTAAGCTGAATTCTGTAGCTGGCACATGTAACTGGCATTCTTTGTATTTAATTAACTAGACAAGCTGGTTATATAGAAAAATCATGTATCTCTAAATACCAGTTCCTGGGGGGAAACTGAGGGACAATTGTTGTCTTCATGACCTGCTTAGAAGCATTTTGATTGGTCACTTTGGAAACAAGATTTGAGACTAGAGGACCCTTTGGTCACATCCAGGAGGGGTATTTGTGTTCTAGATGCAGATATACACTCATGCACTCCATTTGTTTATTTCAAGGCAATCAAATGAATGATGGGAGCCAAGTGCTGGGAATTGACAAGGATCTAAAAACACCACAAACTGTTCCCATGAAAAGCTAGCCAGACAAAACATTTAGACTTGAAAATACTACTACCAGTTCTATACATGTGAAGAAGCACATGCATATTATTAAGACCACATCAGAAAGTGCTCAGAAAGTAGCTTTGCCAAATGGCTTGTATCAGAGGGACTATAAAATTAGGATCGAAAATGGTTGTTGGGAAAACATCCATCTTAGCTCAAGCAGTAAATTATACTGGGATTCAATGTGGGTCTATATAATTTTTGAGATTTTCATTTTTTCCTAAATCACAGGCCTTGGAAGTTATTCACATCATCACCCCTGCATATAGATTATAAGAATGAAGTACCATGTGGTTCTGTCTCTTTGTCTAATTTTAATTTGTATCTTAAACTTTAATAGAATAGGCTGAATAGCACAAAATCCAGCTAAGATGTGCAGAAAGTTGTTATTTTCCCCTTTATTATTTATTCATTTATGCAATTTATATCCCCCCTCACTTAAAGCCTTGGGGTGGCTAATGATAAGATAAAAATATAACATAGTAAAACATCATAAAACATTATAAGAAGTTTAGTTGGTTTTTATATGCTGTTCTTCTCTGCCTGAAGGAGGCTCGAAGCAGCTTACAGTCGCCTTCCCTTTCCTCTCCCCACAACAGACACCCTGTGTTGTGGGTGAGGCTGAGAGAGCCCTGATATCACTGCTTGGTCAGAACAGCTTTATCAGTGCTGTGGTGAGCCCAAGGTCACCCAGCTGGCTGCATGTGTAGGAGCAGGGAATCAAAATAATTAACCATCTATGCACAAGCATTAGTGCCTCTGCCCATCAATTGGCTATCCACTGATTGATGAAACATATATTTAAAAATAAGACAGTGAAAAGGGTAGTGTGTATAGGAGGAGGCCCGCTATTACCTGTTTCTATCCTTGCTGGCCTCAACCAAAAGCATGGTGGAAGACTTGTATTTTACAGGCTCTGTAGAACTGTTGAAGTTCCATTGGGGCTCTGATCTCACTTGGGAGCTCATTCCACCAGGCTGGGGCCAAGTACGAAAAGGCCCTGGTCCTGGTCGAGGCAGACACACCTCTTTGGAGCCAGGGGTCACTAGCCTGCTGGCACTGGCAGAGTGTAAAGCCTTTCGGAGGACATATTCAGATAGGTGGTCCCTAAGATACGCTGGAACCAGATGACATATAGCCTTAAAGGTTAACCCCAGCCCCTTAAACTTGATCTGGAATTCGACCAGAAGCCAGTACATCTGCCAAGAAACTGGTGTTATATGGGTCCTCCATGGTGTTTGAGTGAGGACCTGGTCAGCCGCATTCTGGTGTTTCCAGAGCAAGGATAAGGAAAGGCTCGCATGGAGTGAGTTATAGTAATCCATCCTAGAGGTGACTGTTGCATGGATTATGATGGCTGGGTGGTGTGCTAGCGAGTGTGCTAGTAGCTTAGCTTGGTGAAGATGGTAAAATGCCAGCTGAGCTACTTTTGTGATGTGGGCCTGCCTTTGTCAGTGAGGCATCCAGAATCATTCCCAGACTCCTGGCGAACTGAGCAGCGGAAATCTGAGATTAATGATATTAAACCAAGATGATAATATTATCCCCACAACCTTCCATATTCTGGCATGACAGCCAACCGTTTTATTATGTCTGGAGAGTGGAATGAGTCTGTTTGCAATTGTTGTGCAATTATCCCAATGTCGTGTTTAACTGCTTAGGGCCTGAGGTAACTAGGAAGTGAATCTTATCATAATCTAACAGCAACAGATGGATTGTCGCTTTCTCAGACAATTGGCATTCCTAACAATTCATGGGTGATTCTATGATTGGGATCAAGTTGGATAAAAAGATCAGGCAGTAGATGAGGAGAAACATCTCTACTGGAAACTCTGGAGAGCTTCGGCCAGTCTGAGTAGACAATATCGAATGGTCTGATTTAGTATATGGCAGCTTCATATATTTGTTCATGTCCATGCATGTCCAGAAAAATATCCTTTTAAAAGTTTGGAGCCGAGTAGATTTTCTGCCTCTTATCATAGAATCCAGATTTGAGGTAGAAAGTTGAATCTTAATTAGATTTAGCATTGGAGGGAAAATATTAAAAATGATTGTTCTTGGTGTTTCAGGGAAAGATATCTGTGTTTTTAGTCCAGTTTTATCTTTTCATTTTTGTTTCATAAGGGAGAGGACAGACTTTCCTTTTCATAGTCTTATAGCCAGGGAACCAAGGGCTGATGAATTTCAGACTTTGATTGATGGCTTGTATACTCAAGGAGTTGCCTAGCACAGTCCTAAGCAAATTTAAACCCATCTAAGCCCATTGACTTCAAGGAACTTAAGAAGGGTGTCACTCTGCTTATGGTGACACTGTTATAGTAATTTTCCAAGAAATACAATGTTCAGAAGAAATAGGCTGAGGGCTAGGAGTGCCAAACTCATTCTAAATTGCTTGGGACGTTCTTATCATGTGCCTCTGCAAAAAGCATTCATTATTTTGAGGATTCGTGTATGAGCAGATTAGCCCTTGTAAGGCCAGCTGTACTGTTGTGAGAATGAGACCACTTCCTAAAAATAATCAAAGGAACGAAGGGAGAAAGGTCACCCTAAATATAGGAGATTTATGTATGCATGAAAGTCCACTACTTTATGGTAGAATTACAGTCCATGCACAGAGATACATCCCCTGTTCAGTCTTCTGGGATATGGGGGATACTGAGAAGATCACAGATCTTGGAAAAAGAATACACATGGACCAACAAAGATGACCAGTGTCTCTGCGATAGCTGTATGTGAGAGATGGAGAAATAGGGGAAATGGACATTTATCTGTCCTTCAGTATTATGCAGTACCAGCTCCCTAAAGCTCATCAATGACATCTGACACAGAACATCCACAATTTTCACAAAAAGAGTGCTATGCATCCTACAGTGGGTTGGAGAAAGTTCCTCCCTACCAAAGGAACCTTAATGATCCAGGCAAATGAAGATACAAACACTATGCTTATAGTTTCAGAGGGTCGCTGTTAGATCTGCAGGTTCGGTAGACACAGAAAACAAATTTCCTTAAAAATAATCAGCTCTTTATTACTCCAACACCAGCTCCAAATACCAACCAGTAAACTCTTGAACTCATGGAATTTATATGTAGTTCATGCAGCCTGCCAAGGAACCTGATTGGCCCTTAATGGGGCCCATGGATTGGCCCATTGTTAGAGTCTCAGTCAGATAGCAATCAGCTGGCCTTCAAGTCTTTGTTTGCATAACATTTAATGTTGTATATCCGCATACATAGCAGTGTCTGCAACAGAGCAGCTAGATTGGAGTCCAGAAGCACCTTAAAGGCCACCTTGGAGAGGCAAAGCTTCAAGAGAGCGATGACTCTCAAAAGCTCATATCCCTCCTCCCCAAACCTTATTGGTCTCTACCATGGTTATGTATGTCTAAGTTTAGCATGTGGTCAGCATCAGCAACTTTAGCATTCCTAAGCTCATACTGCTCAATTAATATAATAAATCAAATTAAATTGATTGATTGCTAAGGCTGGTTCTGGTGGAGAGCTGGTACACTGGGTTGGGTCGAGATTACATTTTCCTTCTGTGAAATGGAATTTGCCTGCTTGCCTGCAGCTCAACGGTCTCTCCACAAAATGCTAATTCTGGGAAATTGGGGAACGACCAGTTTAATCTGGTCTAGCTGTAGACTAAACAGCATGGTCCTTCATGACTTTGGTATGCTGAGTTCGTCTGTGCTTTAAGGACAGGCCTGCATAACAGATTGCACTTATGAGGGAACATTTTTCCCCTTCAGTTTACATGAGCTACCACAAACAACTGACAACTATAATTATGCAGTCAATAATGCCTTCATTTGCTGTTACAAAATTAGTCTCAGCCTTAATTAGTCAGGCTGTTTATTGTTTCTTTATGTGAAGCTTCTTATATAGTAAATAAATGTCATGCTTGCAAATAAACTGGCAGAGGACAATGGCTGACAGGTTCGCTTGTGGCTAGATTCATACTCAAGCTGAAGGTATGAAGCTCTGCTCAGTTCCAAACTGAGCAAAATATATGGGCAAAATATATGGACCCCATGAGTTCATTAAACATCACCTTAAATCCTTCCCTTCGCTATTAATGGAGCTTCAAGGTAGTTAACACAAAAATGGTCTGTGATTACAGGAATGGCTTAAATTGTTTAAAGCAGTGGTCCTCAACCTTTTTATCACCGGGGGACCGGTCAATGCTTGACAATTTTACTGAGGCCCGAGGGGGGGGGATAGTCTTTTGCCGAGGGATGTCGCTGCCGCCTGAGCCCCTGCTCCGCTTTCTTTCTCACCAGCGCCCCTGACTTCCTGCCGCCCGCTGGGAGGCACTGCCAGCAGCAGCTGCACAGTGCCACGCCGAGGGGGAGCCCCAGCCATGGTGACCACTGGAGAGCACCAAAGGTGAGCTGGCGGCAGAGTGTCAGGCAGCAGCCAGGGAGGAGGCAGCAGCCAGGGAGGAGGAGGAGGAGGAGGAGCCGTACCAACTGATCCATGGACCAGTACCGGTCTCCAGACCGGGGGTTGGGGACCACTGGTTTAAAGGAATTGCTTAAATCACAGAAGGCATGGCCGAGAGCAGCAATAGCTGAACTGCCCATGGTGTTGAGGAGGGCAACGATAGCCAGTTTCATTGCCAACCAATCTCACAGCACCTTCTCTGTCTTAGTGAGGTTGGTCCAGCATGGCTCAGGGGGATGCTCGGGTGGGCAATGGGAACCACCAAGCCACAGATGAATCACAGGATGAACTCATACAGTCCACCTTCTAAGTGGCTATTTTCTCCAGGGGAACTGATATCTGTTGGCTGGAGATGAGCTGTAATCCTGGGGGATCCCCAGGTCCCACCTGGAAGCTGGCATCCCTATCTTTGCTGTATTTGCCATGCTCCACAACATGGCCATCTGACAGCAGCCGCTGCCACTGGAAGAGGGTTGGAGGATGCCCCAGCAAGGACATGGAGGATAGCCTAGCATTTCCAGGGTGTCATCAAGTGAGTTCAGAAACACTTCTGGCAGCATGGCTGATGACACAGGGTGACCTTTTGATGGTGTCTTGGCATCTATGCCACTTTCCCTGACTCCCTCTAACCAGCTCAGCATCTCAGAGCCCTCAGGGGAACAGCCTGTGGAAGCAAAGCCATTGGCTGAGGAGGAACAATGGAACAAGGGAGGGACTAACATGGGAGAAGTCCCAGTGGATTGTCAGATCCTGCAAGTCCATACCACTGGACCTTGAGGCTGTCACCATGCCTCCACTCTGCAAGTCTTGAACCCAGGCTCATAATCTCATGGGATCAGTCCCAATTCTGCAGGAATGGCTGAAGCAGGCCAGGGCTGAAGTAGCCCAAAGAGGGCAAAGTGACAGACTTGCTGCACACAACCCTGATCCCAGAAACATACAGTGAGACAGATACTTATTTGCAAGATCCTGGCCAAAGCACAGTACAGCCTCAGGAGCTTTGTGGGGCTGACTGATATGGCCCCATACTGTGTGGTTTTGCATCTTGCACGAACCAGGGTTTATATAGGTGCGAACCACTAGCTGTGCTGAGGGATGGGGTTTTCCTGGGTGCTGAGAATGGTACTAATTGATCTCCTGTGATACTCAAGGCACCAGGAGTGTGGCAGATATGTATGGGGATTACTTTTTTCTAGACTTTATGGGCACTTAGGGTTATACCATAGATTTTGCTGGCAGAAATTTCTGCCAGTTCCAGGGGGCATTCTCAGGCTAGATGGGCTTAGGAGGCAGCTAGCTCCTGCTATATCCCTAGACCCACCACCTCCCTCCATATCTCAGAGATATATGTGGTGATCAGGTAGTTCGTTAGCACCCCCCCCCCCCCAAGATTGCACTGAAAGTGGAGTGGTCACAGGTTCTGTTGCCCGGTTCACACAAAATATATGACTTTGGGGTCTTGTCTGAAATCACCCGATCTTTAAAATCATTTTCAGAGACCCTGCATAAAGTACCCTAACTTCCAGAGTAAAGAGAAAGGTCGAGAGAAAGCACTCTCTGCAGTAGCATCCATGGAGACACTATTCATCAAACTGAATTCTGCATGTCAGGCCAAAACAATATTATTTGCTGAAGCTTTTAATTAAGTTGCCACTTCCTTTTAGTATGTCTGCCATTTTTATGACCAGCTGTTCCAGCTTAATAGCTGCATTAACTTTTAAAAAATGGTATTTACTGTTGGTATTTTATCGAGTTTCTCTTGTTTTGGCTCTGTCGTGAGGAAAAATTCTCCCCAAGGGAGAGAAACAAGCAATCTCAAGGGCTGGACTGATCTTGTCAGGTGTCAGAAGCTCAGAAGGGTTGGATGGGAGATCACCAAGGAGACTCAGATGCAGGTAAAGGCAAACAACCTATGAACATCTCTTGGTCTGAAAACCCTGCAGGGCTTTCACAAATCGGCTGTGAACTGGCAAGCAATTTTCATCACCAGGTAGATTTACATATGCTATTTTCTCTTCTGTACATTCATTAGTTTGTAGCAATAAGGCATTCAGAAAATGCCTCCCACACATCCCTGTCTTTTAGAAATTTGGGTGGATTCTCACATTCTTCACAAAGAAGTAGTAGAATTGGTAATTAGATGAAAATCATCCATCGGCTTAATGCTGTCATCTTTAACCTGAGAGCACAAGACACCTGGGAAAAAGAAAAAGAAATCAAACTGAATTTTCTTCTTTCAAGTTAAAAGAAACTGATGAGGGAATTGCCAATGCGTACCAAGAGGAACACAAAACTTTGAATACTTTAAAACCTGAAGAGCTTTAAGTTTTTTTTAAAAAATATCCTCTCTTATGCAATCCTAAACAGAGTTCTGAATGTTTAGAGTTCAACAGAGTTAAATACAATGGATCCTGAAGGAGTCTCAAAGCAGCTTAGAATTTGCCTTCTCTTTCGCTCCCCTTAACAGACACCCTGTAAAGTAGGTGAGGTTGAGAGAGCTCTGAGAGAACTGATGTGTGAACAGTTCTAACAGGAATGTGACTAGCCCAAGGTCACCCAGCTGGCTCCCTGTGGAAGAACAGGATATCAAACCCAGCTCTACAGATTAGAAGCCACCACGCCTAACCTGATCCATGGTTATGGCAAGAAATCTAAACAAGCTTGCCCTTTTAAGCCCCATTTCCACCAACCCCCAGTATCTGCAGAGACCACACAGACTGGAGTGTTACAGTAGAAAACACACCTGGGTCCAGTAAGACACAGGCACTGGAAGAATACATCACGTTCTTCAGCTTGCCAAGCAAAGAGGCATTCAAAGAAAAGCATTAATGTGACTGAAGCAGCCCAGCACTGACTCAATGGATGTAGTTGGGGTTCCCAACTCTGGGTTGGGAAATTCCTGAAGATCTGAGGGTGGGGTTGGGGGAGGAACCTCAGAAAGTTGTCTATCCATCCATCCATCCATCCATCTCTATTATAATTTATATCCCAACTTTCTCCCCAGTGGGGACTCCAAGTGGGTCACTTCAGTCTCATCTCCTCCATTTTATCCCCACAAAAGTAAAGTAAGGCAGAGAGGGTATGACTGGCCCCAGGTTGCCCAGTGAGCTTCCAGGGCAGAGTGGGGATTGGAACCTGAGTCTCTCAGATCCTAGTCCAACGCTGCTGTATTCACTAACATGTATCCCCAGTACTACAGAGGTAACATCCATTCTGTCCTCAAAGCTTTCCTACTGAAGAGCTTTTCGTCCAAGACCTCTCATCCTATGCTTCACACTCCAGCTGGTTCACCGTCTAGCTATTCCCCAAACTGTTTCCACAAGATGTAGAAGACCACTTCCTTTATTCCTTCTACCTTAAAGCTTCTTCCTTTCTCATCTCTATGCCTGGAGACAGGAGGATGGTGATGAGGCAGAGGAGTCCCAGTTAAACACCAGCTGGGAAGCCTTGTGCAGAAGGGGGCCTCTGGAGCAAGGAAGAAGAAGAAGAGTTGGTTCTTATATGCTGCTTTTCTCTACCAGAAGGAGTCTCAAAGCGGCTTACAACCCCCTTCCCTCACTTCTGGGATCATCCTACTTCACACACAGCCATACACAAGGAAGGCATCTTCAAATTTTCCCTTAGCTGAATACCAGCTTGTAGAGTGAACTGCTTTACTGTTTGCATTGCATTTAAAATACACTTCTGTTATTCCTGCAGCCATTTGCTTAGTCATTATCTTCTCTCCCTTCCTGAGCTATCACTTTCAAACACTATAGGCTTAATGATCCCACACCTGGATTAGGCAAGGACTGATGAAGGTGCACCCAAGCATGCCCTCTTTATTGGTAGAAGCAGACCTCCATTATTTAGGTGTATGGATTGTGGAACATAATCCCCACCCCCAGCTCCCTTAAGGATTGCTGGTACCCACCAAGCATGGACTTTTGAGAAAAATCCCTAAGGGCCTGGAGGTATATTTGCAGCATTAAGAGATTTCCAGAAAAAGTGCAGCTCTCAGTCAGATACTTCCATGCTAATTCGGGACTCCTCTAATGTGATTAGATATTAATATTGCATTAGAAAATCTCAGCCAGAGCACTGGAAAATGTGCATCCAGAGACTGGGGGAGAGAAGCACTTCTGCAGTTTAGGGATCCTGGTAAAATCATTTCCATGGCTTAGACTCCCCAGTATATGCTGAGGAAAATATTTGAAATTATGGAAGTGAACTTCTTCAGTACCGTGTTTTCTCCTGTGATGTCTATTTCTTTAAGTATGACCACTCTCTTAGCACACCTGCAATGCATTTAAGCAATCTTGCTTTCTGGTTGATTATTCTCTCTTTGCTTTTTCCTCCTTCATGCTTGCTGATGCTTTCTTTTATTTACCTTACAAATAAACTTGCCTGTGTTTAAGAAGACAATCTGGATGGTGTTCCTTGGGTCATCAGAGACGTTGCAACCCCTATGTAGATGGTCTGCATGACTTAAATGTTACCAGAAATGCACTTGCCCACATGTCCTGTGGCACATGTATATTCAGCTGTGGGGAATTTGCTTAGCGAGAAGTGGTAACATAGTGAAATGGATTGTTTGCCGTTCTTTTCGAGGTGATTGCACCCTTAAGAACCCAAGGCAGACAACAGGTATATAGTAAAAATAATAATAACCATCTTTATTAGAAGGAAAATAATAAAATAGGCAAAAATATAATCAGGCGTATAGAGAAAAATAGAGTGAGAAAAGAAGTTTCAATATAATTACCAGTCTTGAAGAGTAGAGAGGCAAAGTGCAACAACACAAACAAATGGGAAGTGTGTTTCTAATTGGTCCCAAATCAGAAGACACAAGGTGTCTTTGTGAAGCCACTGTTTATATATGTTTTGGGGGAGAAGGCTTCGTAGTGTAACCCATGATGGAATTTTTGATGGAGCAGGATGTTGAGCAATGCCCTGGCCAAGTCCAGAGATGGGTGTTGATGGGTTTGGACAAAGGAATTAATGGGTCTAAGAAAAGGAGCTTTCATGTCTCAATAGGTTTAGCTGCTGAGTTTGGGGAAAGAGATTTCCCCTGACAGAGGGGCCAAGCATGAGTCAAATGTGTGAGACAAAGAAGTTTGCCTAGGAACCCCTGGGCAAACAGGTTTTAGCCAGGCCACTGAATCAGCAATACAATGGGGTGAGGGAGAAAGAGAAGTGCAATACCTGAATCAAGCAATACCTGTGATTCCCAACCTATAGTGAAGGACAGGCTGAAGAGGGGGGGCGGGTCCAAGATGGAGTGATTCCCAGCAATTTCTTGTCAGGCTTTTACAGAGCCTGGCTTTGGCACAAGCCTAGACTACTGAGCAGTACTACTAGCTGTGGAAAGACAGGGTTCCAGCCTGGGAGGCAGGGGTCCTGCCTTACATAACATAAAAGTCTACTTTCCAAGAGGTGCTCTCATGATATTTAGAACCACTCTCCATGGCATCTGCGAATGTTGTAAATAAACTTTTTGTTAAATTAATGAACATAGGCCCGAGGAATGGAAAGAACCTTAAGTCCTGGCACTCTTCTCTTCAGTTTTTAAAAGACTTGGACTGATGATCTTCAAATTGAAACCTCCTAGAATGGAGAAGAATCAAATCTTACATCAGGACAGATCCAGGGGAATCACATATTTGCTGCTGAAATACTGCAGGGATTAGTTGAATTCTTTGCTTTTTGGCCAAAATGTTAATATTTACAATGACATCACTGCATTCATTCTCTGTGTTTGAAATGACCCTTACCCACTGTGGGGTAGAAAGGCTCCTCGGAGGCTCAGCTGATAGGGTCTAAAAAAGAAAATTCCCTCCACGGTGGGCCTGAAACACAAAGCACAATGTCTCCTTTAGCCACTTACATTGTGGCTCCCTACAGTATCTAATTAATTGAAAAAGCTTTTAGAAGGCTTGAAATTAATACAGCTTCACTGCTACTCACTTGCCTGGAGAGAGTAAGAATTTTTTCCAAAAGAATAATTCGGCACACCTACCACTTGAAGCTACCCAAAGACACAAAGGAACATGGGGGTGGATAGGTGGGAGACTAAGATGCTTTGATGAGCTGTTAACTTTGTAATGTGCTTATCTGTGAGGAAGGGCTAATGATTTAATGAATTAATCACAGGCATTAATCAATTAGAGCTTTCAGGCAGGCTGCTTTTATAGCCACTTGTAGGTCAGAGTTGTAGTTCGCAGGGAGCAGCTTTCCTCTTGGTTGTCATTTGTTCCCGAAGTTTGACAAAACTGTCTGATTGGAGATTCAGAGCAGAAATGAGCCTTATAGCTTTGAATCCTTGAAGGGGCTGGCTAAGGCTTGGCCATGGCTAATGGAATCAAAAGAGCTCTCATGCCGCCAAAGCACTTGGTTCCCTTTGTGGCTGGCAGCTACAGAATGACTCATCCAACATACAGTTGTTCTGTTATCTCTTGTTTTGCAAGCCAGAGTTGTTGATGTTTCTTGAAAAAGAAAGAAAATCAAAAGAACAATCAGGGAAATTTCTTGATAAGGATATCCCGAAAGTGGAACACCAGTCTTATCAATACCAAAATCTTGGTTTTTCCACCTAGGAAATGACACATTGATGTCTGCGATACAAAATGAGCATGAGATCATAGACTAGCCCTACTGGATCATCCATCTGGCCATTGAGTGGCTGGCCATTGGGCAGCTGGCCACTCAGGCAGCAGGACAACATAGGCAGGAACATTCTTTGGCCCTTAAATTGTGAGGCCCAAAAAGTCATTGTGAGGCCCAAAAGGTCATTAGGCCTTTTATTGTTACAGATTATTAATTATATTTGTAGGCTGCCGCTTCTAGCCTGCCATCTCATAGTGGCTAACAATGATAAAATCATTAACACTTAGCTGTATAAATATTTGTACACAGCCCACCTGGGTGGAGCCAGTCCAGCCTCTGCTTCTGGTCCCTGGAATGTTACAGGCTAATCCGGATGCACACAGCTTTGCTGGCCCCGCTTGCCCCTGCCCCCCAAAAGGCCATATTTTCCCACTAGTGTGGATATCAGGCAGGATAAAATGAAAATATATCAGGTGACCTGCCCCCAAGGCCTTTAGAAAACTGAGAAGTGCAACTAGCACCTTGTGGTATAGCATGTATATATTTCTTCATTGACATACTTCATTAATAGTCCCTTGCTGACCCTGAAGGCATCGTATGTAATTAAAATCAATAAAATAAAAAGTCTAACACAAACAGTAAGAAATGCAACAAAGTAGTATATCATTAGTGTAAACAACGCAACAAAACTGCCTAAGATTTCTTGCAGAGACATCAAAATCACAAACATATCCCCTTTCTGAAAAGGCCCCTCCAATTAATTCGGTTGAACACAAGCTTCAGTACCACCAGTTAAAAGATTTCATACAGCAGGAACCGGCAGGGGGTAAGCAGTTGTATTTGATTTGCTGAAGACCTGCTGCTGCTCAGAAGAGATACCAGACTTCTGCTATTGGTTAAATTATTTAGAAGCCACCTTCCCCACAGAAACTCAAGGCAGATTGTGTGCATTTTAAGTGCTGCCAAGTTGCTTCTGACTTATGGCCACCCTATGAACTACTGAGCTCTAGAACTCCCTGTTGGTGCCATACCTTTGCTGAGATCTTACAGACTGAGGGCTTTGGCTTCTTTGATTGAGTCCATCCACCTCATGCTGAGTCTTCCCCTTTTCCTGCCACCTTCAACTTTGCCTAGCAATATTGTCTTTCCCAGTGACTCTTCTCAGCATGCAACCAAAGTACGATAGCCTTAGTTTAGTCATTTCTGCTATTACAGTCTGGACTTGATCTAGAGTCCCCTGATCTGTCTTTTTGGCAGTTCCCCGTATCTTTAGAACTCTCCTTCGATGTCACATTTCAAATCCATCCATTTTCTTTCTTTCAGGTTTCTTCATTATATTGAAAGAAAGGGGCTTGCACATGAAAGCTTGAATAAAACTTGGTTGGTCTTAAAGGTGCCACCGGACTCAAACTCTGCTCAGCTTTCTTTGCTGTCCAGTTTTTACACCCACACACAGAAACAGGGGAGTGTGATGGCATGAATTATCACCAGCTTGGTCACCAGTGGCACAGTCTTCCACCTAAGAAACTTTTCTAACTCCTTCATGATTCAAGGTGGATTACACAGAGTATAAATCAAACAAAACCAACTGGATAGGATAGCCAATAAATAGTGCAATAGAATTTGGACTGGAGAAACTTAAAAACAAGATGAAATTTGAGACAGGGCTGAAACAAGCTTGAAACAAAGCATAAGCATTTCAGTACAACATGTTAAACAATTCTAAAATCATACAGGAGGAGCATACTTACAGCAACTGGCTGCAAAGTGACTAGCCATGCCATGCTAAGCAGTTATGCTTTGCCAAGTCCATTCAAAGAGAGCCAGTTTGGTGTAGTGGTTAGGAGTGTGGACTTCTAATCTGGCATGCCGGGTTCGATTCTGTGCTCCCCCACATGCAACCAGCTGGGTGACCTTGGGCTCGCCACGGCAATGATAAAACTGTTCTGACTGGGCAATGATATCAGCGCTCTCAGCCTCACCCACCTCACAGGGTGTCTGTTGTGGGGAGAGGAATGGGAAGGCGACTGTAAGCCGCTTTGAGCCTCCTTTGGGTAGGGAAAAGCGGCATATAAGAACCAACTCTTCAAATCAGTGGATTTTGACTGCCTAAGGAGGTGGTGAGCTCCCCCTCGCTGGCAGGCTTCAAGCAGTGGCTGGACAGATCCTTATCCTGGATGCATAAGGCTGATCCTGCGTTGAGCAGGGGGTTGGACTAGATGGTCTGCATGACCCCTTCCAACTCTTATGATTCCGTTCTATGTCATTGTGTTTAGAATGACATTGTAAACAGGGAATCTATGTAGGATTGCACTGTGATTATCTTAAGGAGGCAGATGGCTTCACCACTTGAAACATATCCTGCAGCAACCTACAGAAGAAAACTCTCAGCGGGGCATTAGACCTCCCCCGACCCCCACCCCCCGCCGCCCCCAGTCTCACACCATTCTATGTCACAGTGAGACGATGACCTGGGAAGGTGCAGAAAAGATGGAGGAAGACAAGAAAATATTGTTATCAGGTAGACAATACATTTGATCTACAGGGAATGACCGATTTTAGCTGATGTTAACTTAACAAGGTTTAATTCTGAGAGCTCATCAGTCCACTTGAAATATTTGTATTTCTCTTGGTCTTTTGTGGGCTTTGACCTTAGCGATCCCATTTGGTTTCTTTGTCACATTCCAAAACTTGCTATGTCAAAAACAAATTTTGAGACTGGGTGCCATGAACAGCATATTTACCAAGCTGTTCAAAATGTGTAGACACCACTTTTCCTAAATTCAAGATGATTGACATTAAAATGCAGACAGATAATATAATTAGGGATTAAACATATACAATATACTCTCCAAATGAGTGTTGTCAAGTCACTATTGACTTACAGTGACCCCAGCAAGGAGCTTTCAAGGCAAGTGAGAGAGAGAAGTAGTTTGCCAGTGCCTTTCTCTGTAGGGTATTCCTTAGCAGTCTCCCATCCAAGTACTGATCCTGCTTAGTTACCAAGCACTGATAAGATGGGGCTGTACCAAGCCATCTTCCTTCCTGCTGCGGGCCCTACGGGAGCTTGTGGTGTTCCGCAGGGCCTGCAAGATGGAACTTTTCCACCAGGTTTATAGTTAAGGCTGGGATGGAGAGAAGTCCCCCCACCACCACCTTGTTAAGAAGCAGGTATGACCATTTGAACATCTAATGGCATTCAGTTATGGCTCCCTCTCACGTCCCCTGTTGGGAGTTGTGTTGGGGGTAGGGTAGACGAGTTATACCACCATGTTGTATTTTTATGTGCTCTGTATTTTCACGTCCTTTGTATTTAATATTTTAATGGGGTTTTATTGGGGTTTTTTAGTGTCTATGGACTAATATTGTAACCCACCATGAGCCAGTTTCTGGGAGTGGAGGGAAATAAATAATACAATACAATACAATACAATACAACACAACACAATACAATAATGTTGTTATGTTCTTATCACCCTGCATTCTTCAAAGGTAAGGAGTAGTTTCTTGATAATTGTCAAGGACAGCCTCATGTACAATACATTTCACAAGTCAGTGTTTAAGATTATGAAAAGGATGCTCGACCAGTGTGATGCAGTGGTTAGATCTGATCTACTTTGTGCAACATAACAAAAGAACATGACAGGAAACCTAGTCACAGATCATCCAATTCATCTAGTTTGGCCTTTACAAACAATTCTTCTTAATGATAACTCCCACTCCCACCCCTTTCACAGTGGTCTGTCTTTTCTACTCAAAGCTAATTCACTGAGGTTTTTAAATGCAGGAAACAGTCTGCCTCATCTTCATCTGTGGCTCAACGTTACATTGGGAAAGGTATGAATTCAACAAGAATAATGATGGAGAAGAGGGGGGGGGGAAGTCTGCCGTGACGGCTGAAGTCACAGCCCGTTGTGTCTATGTACAGAGCTGGAGGGTGGATGGCCTTTAACTTACAGGGAAATGTCCCATGGCCTACTGTTGACAAGGAACAAGCAGAACAACATTCCAGTAAGTCTTCTTGTGCCTCAGGGACTGTTTGATTCAGAGGCAATGATAAAGCAGTGATAGCTCATCAGCATGGCTGCCAGGCTATCGGAGGAGGCTCTTATATTCTGCCTTTCTTCCCAAAAGGCCCCCCCTCCCAGCATTAGCTTGTAACACAGCCAGGGCCACTCATCATGGGTTGTTCCAAAGTCCCCTTTCACCTCCCAGTCTGCCCTGGAATAGCTGTGTTCCACATTTGCATTTACCGATGTGATAATGACCTTGCCTGTGGCTGAGGAGGAGCTGTGAATGCGTGTATGTAAGGGAACTGCTTCCGTGAGGGCAAAATAACTGCATTTATCTTGCTTTTAAATAATGTTTTGGTTTTGATGTCTTGGGGCACTGCTTAATTGCTTTTCTCAAGGGTCCTTCCTAAAACAATTTTAATGCCACAATGAACAGAATATGTCCCAATGAGAGGAGGCAGGAAACTGATTGATCATCTCTCCCTTGGCTTTACAGTCATGACACGCCATGGATATTGCAGCCTATGAATATGTTGCACTGTTGCAATTCATGAATTTAACTTTGTCTCTTTCTCAGCCAAAGTATGTACATTTATTAATATGAATAAATATGGTTACATCCAAATAATTTCAGGTTATATCCTAACAATAACTTTATGAAATAGAATGTCTTCACTGGATGACTCAAAGGATGGAAGGAGGGGACTGACAGATATGTGAAGGATTTCTGAGTGAATCCACCTTTTCTAAAATGAGTTCCTTGACAATATACATGACTGAGGGCCCAACTAGAAATGCTGCTTGTAAAGAGCTAGGTCTGGGTACCCCGGGCCCAACTTGGATTCCATACAGTAGCTAAAAGGAATGGCTTTTTAAAAAATGGAAAAAAGCAGCCCATACTGAAACAGCATCGAGGGAGTTGTTTTCCTGGTTTTTGCTGTTCTGTGTTTATTTATTTATTTTATATTTAGAAGAAGAAGAGTTGGTTTTTATTCCCTGCTTTTCACTGCCCTAAGGAGATCCAAAACAGCTTACAATCACCTTCCCTTCCTCCACCCTGAAAGGCAGGTGAGGCTGAGAGAGCTTCTGACAGGACTGCTATATGAAAACAACTTCTGTCAGGGCTGTGAAGTGCCCAAGGTCACTCAGGTGGCCACATGTGGAGGAGTGGGGAGTCAAACCTGGCTCACCAGACTCAAAGCTGCCACTCCTAACCACTACACCCTATCTACCCTATCTCTAAGGACTCAGGGTGGATCACAATATATATATAACACATATAAAATTTCAAAATAGAAATTTAGATTAATTTAAATCAGGTTGGAAAACCATTTAAACAAATAATTAAATATTAAATTGCCCACAGTGATCTTGATCATCATATGGAAAAGAGGAAGGTGGGGTCCATACAGAGAAAACCCCATAAGGGGGTTAGTTTGGTTGGTTTTTAATGCTTGAAATGGAACAGCAAAAATGGGGCAATAACTCCCTTCAGCATAGTTTCAGTAAAGGAAAATGGTTCAGGCGGGAGCAACGGTTGGTATTTGGATCCAAAGAGGCTTTCCTTTATTTTTAAAAAGCCATTCATCACACCTGCTGTGTGGCTGTAGAGAACCCAACTCTTAAATAACAAGCATGTCGTCAGTGGACTCCCAACCTTGGCTCATTCCGCATGTGTAGGATAATGCACTTTAAGTGTACTTTTACAGCTGGATTTTCCTGTGCAGAACAGGAAACTCTACTTCTAAAGTGAACTGAAAGTGCATTAATTAATGTGTGTAGAATGGGCCCTGATGTGAATTACATGTCTCATGTAGTTGGCCACTTATGTCTGTCAAGACTCCTGGTGCATCTGTTGGGTGGAAAGAAACTGCTGGGCTAGATGTGCCTTTGGTCGGAATCCACATGGCAGCTCTTATGATCTAAGGCTAGTTAAATATAACGAGTTTCGGAACTACAGCCAAAAAAATTGGTTAGCTTTTTTTTGTTGTTGTTGACTTACCTTGCCCCTTTGTGAATTCTTTTATAAAGTATTTGTTGATTGTTGATTGTTGATGAAAGTCACCAACTGCTTCACTACATATGCTTTTCAGTTTTTTTTTTTCACTGTATCAAAATTTTATCAAAATAGTGTGCATGAACCTCAAGGACTTGGCCTATCATCTCAGCAATCAGCACATCAACATTTGCCTGCCTGCAGGTAACACTGAATATTTGTCCAGATAATGGCTTTGAAATACTCTTTTCTTTTTCAGCTATTGTTTTAATTCAATAAAATCAAACTCCGGGTCCCTGAAGTAAAGTTAAGTGGATTGTAAATGGAACATTGGCAGGAAACTGGAATATCCCAACTCCCAATGGTTTTGTTTTTATAGGTGCTTTGGCAATCAGACTCTGAACTCATATTGCTGTTGAAATAGGAAGCTTCCTGAATAGAGTTGGGCATGAACTGGCTCTTGAACTATAAAGTTTTCATGAGATTTGGCCAGTTTGTGCTTTCTAAAGTGATGTTCATGGAAGGGCAGCCTGCACAAATATTCCATGAACTTTGTTGCTGTTTGTGGAGGTTCATGAATGGAGACAGACTTTCTCTACTCAATTAAACTCTTTACAAAACTCCAAAGCCACTGAGGGAGGGAGTTGGAATTCTTAAGCCTTGGAAACACAAGTAGGAACCCTCCAAAATTTAACAGGCCCTGCTCGCTGCCAATAACAGAGTACCATTCTGTTCTATGGGATTAGAAAGCTATATATCAGTTCAGCTCCATACCTTCTCATCTGTTAGCTGTTGGCATTTATATAGAGGCAGCGGGGAACTTGTTAAAAGCAGACCTGGGTATTATGTGCAATCACATTTTTTTCCACTGTAAATCCTGCCGAATTCTGATTGATTTGAACTCAGATCTATGCCCTTCCTTTTTCCTGACATGGAACAGGTTGCCCTTCTTGTATTCAGTTTCCCAATTTTCAGTTTCCTTCATGCTTCATGGGGGGGGGGTGAAGCTCCATTCAGCATTGAAGGAGCACAAGGCTGGAGAATGCTTTATTTCCTGCCTTTTTCTCCCGACTCAGCCAGAGCACGGTGGGGGAGGAACAAGTGGAGCATGAGGCTGCTTGTTTATCTTTCTTTTCCTGTATGAGGAGGGGAAGGGGAGGCAGCAGCCTCACAGAGAGTGACAATAGGAATGTAAATTCAAAAGGCAAATCTCTGCTTATAGAAGTGTGGGTTTTGGTGCGCAGTCACATTAAAATAGATCCCAAACTGAGGGCAAAAATTAAACTTGTGAGGGAATGGCAACCAGGAACAAGTTTACCTGTAGTCTTTGAATTGATGCCCTGGCCAATCAGCAACAGACTACCACACTACATCAGTGTTGGAGGCACAGAGAAGGGGAAGGAAGTTAATCTGGTAAAACACTGACATGCACACTTGCTTTTGGAGTGCTTTTCTCAGATGTAGCAAGTTATATCCACTCCTTGATATCCCAAAGAAAAGGTTGTGTCACTGTGGATGTATCATAGATGTTGCGGAGGGAAAATTGAAAGTGCTCAATACCAAAATCGAAATTGAATAAGATGAAGATGGGGGGGGGGGGGTTATTCGGAATGAGAGAGGATGCTGTTTCCGTTAGCTGCAGAGGAAAGGACATGCAGTAATGGGTTTAAACTACAAGTACAACGATATAGGCTAGATATCAGGGAAAAAAATTCTCAGTCAGAGTAGTTCAGCAGTGGAATAGGCTGCCTAAGGAAGTGGTGAGCTCCCTCTCACTGGCATTCAAGCAAAGCTTGGATGCACACTTTTCTTGGATGCTTTAGGATGCTTAGGGCTGATCCTGCGTTGAGCAGGGGGTTGGACTAGATGGCCTGTATGGCCCCTTCCAACGCTATGATTCTCTGATTTTGTGATTCTGTGAAAAATCCCAGTCCAGACTTGACCTAGCAGAACTCAGTTATTTATTCCCTTCTGTCTGCTCCACCAAACACACATCTATGGTATAGGTGGGGTTCCTCATCCCCCCTCCCCCTGCCTCTTGCGCAGCAGACGGGAAGTCTTGATGCTGTACTGGAAGTGGGCAGCCAGGTACCAGCAGGTCTTGAGGAAGGAGTGCATCTCCCAGATGGCTTTGACAGTGCTTGCCAGCTCCAGAGCATCCTTCACCATATGTGTACCAGGAAGATAATGCCCTAGAGGCACACATGGTTCATTCCTGCCAGCATGTTGGTGCTGGCTTCTGTGACCATAGTCATGGACAATGTTACTGTGATCCACTCACTCACTCAAGTTACTCTGTTTCACATGATGGTGACATGTTGGACTGTGTGATCTGCACCCATCCCTATCACATGGAGCATGACCACTTTGTAGTCCAGTGGAGGGACTATCTCCTCCTGGCCTCCTGGGCCATGTCCTGACAGTCTTGCTGGCTGGTCCAGAGATCTGCCATGAAGTGCATAGTTCTCTTGTGCTCTGAAGAGCTTAACCTTGACCAGTGCCACTGCAGCTGGATGAAGTCTATGTCTTCCTCAAGGGAGAAGAATTGGCCATCCATAGTGATCTCACAGAGGAGGTAAAGGACTACTTCCTGGATCCTCCACATAGGCCTTTGGATTGCTTGCAGAGTTTGATGTTTCACCCATGGCACCCCAACTGTGGGGACCCTTTCTTGGAGGAGCCACCTGCTCCCACTCTGCTTCTCCCTGCTGAGAGGAAATGGGCATCTGTCAAGGAGTTCCAAGCTGAGTCCATGTGCTACAAGGGCAAATGTGCACATGTAACTCAGGCTCAAAAAAGAGGAGGGTGGCATGGCAGTCACGGTGGTGTTCCAAAGCAACTTGATTGCTCGTGACCTGTCCCTGTAGTGGTTGCCATGGACAACTGGAATGGTGCCACTACTGCCACTTCTGGCCTCCCTCACATGGCATCAGTGGCACCAGGGGGCAGCTGGGCTCTGAAAAGGGGAGGGATGAATGGCAGTCATGGCACCGCCACAAAGTGGCCTGGTTGCCCATGGCCTGTCCCAAGAGCAGCTGACTGTGGGTGTCTGGGATGGTGCCACTGCTGTGGCTGGCGTCCCTCATGCGGTGGCAGTGGCTCCAAGGGGTGGCCCAAAATGACCTGGCTGTGTACAGCATGTGACCAGAATGGCTGCCCATGGCCGTCTGGGGTGGTCTGTTGGTGCCCACCTTTGGTGTTCACTCAGGCTACAGAGTTACCTGCAAGGCTGGCATCAGGGGCATAGGCCCAGCCCCACACAGGTAGTCCTGCAAAGACAGGTTACTCGGGGAGCACAGCATAGCCACATGACCCTCTCTCAGTGTGGAGTGTTTTCCACCAACAAAAAAAAGGAAGCCTTGGTTAGTAATTGGTTGCCAGGCAGATTCCTCAGACTGCCTTTTTCCTTTTGCTGGGACACCCTTCCACACACTGAGGGCCAATCGCATGCAGTATTAAGGAATTTGTTGTTGTGGCCACAAATGGTTTAGTTAGGAGGAAGATCACAACACAAAACTCTTGAGACAAGGAACACAAAATTAAGAAGTTAGCTTACTCCTGGACATCAGGTGGACTTGACATAAGCAGGCCATTTTCAAAATCTTCTCTACACTGCAGAAGCAGTTTCAAGGATGCAACTTTAAAAAAATCCAATCTACCATAAAGCTTCTCCGTTAATAGGCCCAAGTATAGTTTTTGGTGTTGAGTCAGCCAATCAGTTTGACCAATCAGATGTCATTCTTGGTGGAATCCTCCAGAATATTTCCTCATCTCTCTCCATTAGCCCCTCCCTTCATCAGGCTCTAGGTTCTCATAGGCTAATTGCACCAGGCTGTGCAGTGGCCTTAAGAATGATAAGAGAGCTAGCGGCTTGGCTGGGCAAGAAATTGTAAACAGTTATGACAGTTTGCGTCACTAATCACTTAAAATGGAAAACTCTACATATTAACATATTATTATTTCCAGACTAGGAGAAGTGTCTTTTTAAAGCCACCGACTGAATTATTTCCATTAATCTAATAACTGACAAGCACAACTGACAGCATCAAGTTTTAACAAGCACATGACTTCCATTCACTTCAGTGGGCCCTGTGTGGAGAATGAATGGAAACTGCACAGGAGAAGTGCTCTCAGGATTGCTCCTAGTACTACAAAACATGGTTTATGCATTATGTGGGCTTAGATATTGAGTGCCTCAGCTAAGGATCCACACCTTTGAACCTGCACCTGACATCTTCCCCAAAAGCACTTTCCTTTGGTCATCTTCTTTAGAGAACAATAACTCAAACCCTGCAAAGGCCTGTGTGTTTCAGTCCTGGAAGGGGAGCTATAAGAGTTATGGGCACACTTTCTTTGTTCATGTGGTGAGGCTGGGTACCCATGCAGCTGTTGTGGGGTTACTTTATTGAGCCCCTCTAGGGACTATGAAGAAGTCTGCATTTCCATTGTTCAGAACCTGCCTTGGGAGACATGGGGAGCCGGGCCCACAAGGGAGGATGCTGGCCTTGATTCTAGTGTCTGACTGGGGGGTGGGTTTTTTGACCAGGTGAAATTTCCCTGTGGGTCTGGTGTCAGTGGCTTATTCCTGAGCAGTTCCATAGACTTCTGTAAGTGCAGCTGCCTTTTCACAAAAATATGAGAAGAGCCCTATTGGATCAGACCATCTAGTCAAGCATTCTGTTTCACTCAGTGTCCAACCAATTCCTCTGGATGACCAACAACAAGGCACAGAGGCTAAGGCCTTCCCATGATATTGCCTCCAGGTTTGGGGACTCAGAGGCTTAGTAGATATTGATAGAGTTATTCTCCATGAATCTATCTAATCCGCTTTTAAAGCTGAACAAAAATAGAGTCCAATAGCACCTTTAAGACCATCAAGATTAATTCAAGGTGTGAGCTTTCGAGTGCAAGCACTCTTCCTCAGACTAACTGAACAACCATCATAACTGTAGATATATAAGGCAAAAGCACATTGTGGCAAATTAATAAACTGTGTCATAATATCCAAATTAAGCCATATGATGCTATATGATAATCCTTTGCTAAAACAGCTAATCAGTCCTTTTGAGTTCAATTGTAGTTCACAGAAACATTGGAGAAATAAAACTGTCCACGTTAGTAATTAATGACAGACACTTTCACAGTTGTGTAAAGAAATAAAAAAGACTAGTTGCTGGCCTTTTAAAACTGTGGCCGTCCAGACATCCTCTAGCCACATGTTAATCAGTCTCTCTGTAAAATGTTATTTCCTTTTTCTTTCTTGAACCTACAGCCCATTCCTTTCATTGGATGCCCTTGAGTTCTAGTATTTTAGGAGAGGGCAAAAAGTACTCTTTGTCAACTCTCTATATCCCATGGCTAATTTTAGAAACTTCTATCATGTCCTCCTTATAGCCATCTGTTTTTTAAACTGAAAAGTCCAGTTTTTAGCTTTTCCAGAGAAAGTACTGGGGAGTCCTTTTTGGGGAGTCCATAACCGGAACCATAGAAATGGAGAGACTGAGAAGTTGAGATTCCCTGTGCGTTTGGTAGATGTCATTTGCGTTCTATACTTACACCTGGCATTTTTCCTGGGGCATCTTCTTTGGGGGCCATAACTCAGGTTCACTAAGTCCAATCAGCACAGAATTTGGAAGGCATGTAGAGGAAGAACAGAGGAGGTCCCCTGTATGTTCGATGTCTCTAGCTTTCACAGAGTCTGTTCTATACATTTCTGAAACTCCTGAACCTGCTCCTGTTATTTCCCTCGAAAACATTTTCCAAGGCCCACCCTCTTTGGAGGGCTGTAACTTGGACCCCCTAAGTCCAGTCCTCACCAAACCTGGATGGCAGATAGAGAAGAGTCAGCAGGAGATCCCCTGTGAATTTGGTGTCTGTAACACACTATGTGTGTGTTCTACCACATCACAAACCTCGTGAACTGAATTGAACTGTGTTTTCCTGGTTCATGCACATCTGGTGTCAAGGATTGTGCTTCAGTAGCTTTACATCTAAATCCCAGAAATCCTGGCAGCCATTCCGAAATCTGTCTTGTTGCTAAGACATTGGTGTACATCTTGCTTATAGGAACAAGTACTCTGTACTCAGAGGGCATTTGCATTCTTGTCATATTTTAGTGTTTTCCACACCAAAGCTATTTGTTTTCTTGAAATATTTTCACCCCCTTGTGTACTTGACTGAAAATCTCAAGGGGAAGAGCTCTCTGTAACTCAGCAATTCGTTGAAAGATACATGCGCAGAGCCAAAGAAGTAAACTGAGTAATGTCAAGCTTCTTTTGATATGTACAGGTTTTCAGACTGTTTTTTCCTTCTAACAGAGTGACTTGTGAGACTTCCAGGTGGTTTAAGTAAGAGGATGTCAACATTTCTGGAAGTTTATTGTTACAGAGGTTCACAAGGCCATGCCTGTTCAGGGGCTGTTCAAAGGCAGTAGTCACTGAAAGTCCAGTTTGCTCTTGTTCTTTGCTCCCTTGTCATCAACATAGACTTTTATAACTCAGCATTTTGGGAAAGCTGGCGCATAAAGAAATGAGATCAGTTGTATTATTGCATTGTACTCACAAGCCACTCGTGGTGATAACAATGCACTAGTATCTTTCATTACAAGATCGAGCATGGTAATGTCACTTTGAATTGAGAAGAGAGGAAGAGCTGTTTGTTATCCCCCAGTTTTCACTACCTGAAGGAGTCCCAACGTGGCTTACCAACACCTTTCCCTTTCTCTCCCCACAACAGACACCTTGTGAGGTAGGTAGGGCCGAGAGAGCTCTAAGAGAACTGCTCTGTGAGAACAGCTAAGAAAGAACTGTGACTAGCCCAAGGTCACCCAGTTGACTGCATGTAGAGGAGTGTGGAATTAAATCCAGTTCTCCAGATTAAAGTCTGCTGCTCTTAACAACTACACCAGGCTGAAGTGTGAGGCAAGTGTGAGGGCAGGACATTGGAGGCGGAGATAGTGCTTCTTCACCTCCACACATTTCCTTTGTTGGTGGCCTGCTAGTTGCTCTCTTCTAGCTGGTGCTTTTTAGGTTGGGGAATCCACTTTATGCAATTCCCCAGCTAGTGCTTCAAAATGAAGGATGTAGCTAGCTGTTTGCTGACTGGACGCTGGATGTCGGCGATATCATGCGGAGCGGCTGGAATATAATGACTACCTAAGGTAAGGATTTTGCTACAATTAATGGGTGCAGAAGGGACCTGGGCACTGCCCGGAGCTCCATGGAGAACGGGCAGGAGGAAGATAAATGAATTCTTAGGAAGAGTTAATGGAAGGTTCCAGCCACATGGAATAGGAAGGAAAGGCAAAACCTACAATAGGCAACAGATTCCCCACAGGCTAAGAACTTCAGCTTAAGTGTACTTAAGCAGTCACTTCACAGTAAATTAACCGACAAATCAGTTGAGTCTCTGGGTCACCAACCTACTCTGTTTATCCTGATTCCTATGCATATTTCTAGGACTGGGATATCAGATTGTGAGCCCTTTTAGGAGAAAGAATTCAGAGCAGTGTCAGCTGGCAATGTTGTGACCCAAAAAAGCAAGGACACAGGAGTCACATATACTAAATTTATGCATATCTTTGGCATTTAGGGCCTGAAAAGGCCTGTTACGGGAAGATCAGTGACTGGGTCTTTTTAAAAGACCAATGACTGCTGCATGGGCCCACGATTCAGATCAGGGCCACTACACAGGGTGGAGTGTGGGAGAAGGACTTTATCCTTCCATCCCTGCATGGCTTCACTAGTTAAAACTACTCCCCTCCCCCCAACACACATTATTATTAGCCTTGGAAGGTCAGGAGGATAGGTATTTTCTCTGTTCACTTTGGTCCTTTTATATGGAAGGCAGGCAAGAGTTGCTAAAAAAAAAAAGTCACTCTGAGCTGGGGTGGAAAGGTTAAAGCCATTTCCCTCCTCCCCCAAATATGTGGTAGCTTTTCCATATTGGGAAACGATCAAGACAAAGATCTCCCAGTGCCTGTTATGAGGAACAGATGCTCCCTTCAAGGTGGTGAATCATGCTCTCACACTTCCAAACCAAATGTTGCATATGTTAACCAGTGCAGGAAAAATAATTTCCTAGTCGGACTCCTTTCTGCACATGTTGGATAATGCACTTTGAGTGCACTTTAGAAGTAGATTATCCTGTTCTGCACAGGAAAATCCAGCTGCAAAAGCACTTTGAAAGTGCATTATCCTATGTGTGCAGAATAGGCCCTGGACAAAACAGCTCCTGACTCCACACTTGAAACCTGTCACCGCTCCTATGAAGTACTTGTTTAAAGTCCTATGCCCTGCAGGAGGACGTTTCCTAATATCCTTCCCTTCATTCTCCTGTTGTTCCCCCACTCCACGCCCATGATATTAAAGCCGTGCCTTTAATATCAGTGTGACAGCAGCAGTGATCAATGAGGTCATTTAGTTCCACATCACCAAATGCTTCAACTACCAGTTGCTGCATAACTCTCTTAAAGGGAAAGGACGTTTTTTTCCTGGCCTGTTGGCAGCACTGGTGGTGGAAAAAATGTTGCCTGGTCACACCCAACTTAGTGCAAGTCCATCAGGTTTTCAAGAAAGAGACAATCAGCCATCCAGGTCAGGGCAGTTGACTGTATTACCACTAACAAATTTAACATTTGTTTCTTAGACCAAGGGCCTGTTTTGCTTATCCCACTTTGCAGGATACACATCTCCTCTGTTGGAGCTGTACAATAGATTATTCACCATAGCGAAAACCTTCACCTAAAAGAAAGATATTTCTCTGCTTGCCTGTAATACTGCGGGAAGTGCCATCGCTTAGTCCCAAGGCTTCCCCCGTCTCAGTTTGAGGAGGGATGTTGGTTCTGCAAGATTTTGTAAACAGTAAAGATGGATGTTGACACTTTGCCTCCCCAAGTCAGAAGCCACGGATGACCAGCCTTTTAATCCTCTATTAAAAGCCACTGTTTCGATGCCCTGATCTCGGGCTTTTAGGGCTGAAATCCATCTTAATTCTTTGGGCTCGGGGATCTTCTGTCACAAGAGGCAATTTTTGCTTCTCCAGAGTCACAAACTCAATGGCATGACAGTATGAAAGGCAGACACATTCTCTTTGAAAAGCAGAGCACTCTCAATGTGAGGCTGAGAAGGGCTGTGCCCTGCATGTGTAATAAAGCCCAGTTCTGCTGCTTCATCTTGCAAGTGGCATTTGGTATATGCTGGCATGGCTATGCCTCCTGCTCCCTCAAGCCTTCATTTCACCCAAGGGGGGGAGGAAAGGAAGGTATCCTGTTTATTTGTCTTTAAGTGGAAAGCAAATTAGGCAGGCAGGCAAAAAATTGCAGTAAAAGCGGGGGGCGGGGGGGCGGGGGAAGAAGCAGAACTGACTCACTTGTCTATTCAGCTTGAGTGCCACACCTCTGTGGATGACAGCCAGTGGATGACAAGCGCTCATGACTGAGCGGCAGGTGATTCAGTCCACCCAACAATGCAGTGCCATAGACTAGAGCATTGCTAATCATAGCTTCCGAGGGCTGGAAGGGATCCCTGGAGCAATCGCATCCAAGTCTCCCGCATGTGCACTACAGAGTAATGTGTTCTGGGCGTGAAGGAAGCAATCCCAGCTCTGTCGCATAAGGGCACTCAGGCAAGGTCAAAGAGCCCTATTGGGTTTCCAGCCATGCGACATTTAGAGCCAAGGTAGGGTGTGATTTGCAAGTAGCTGGTGCAAGCAATTAATCACATGAGACCAGTGAGGGAAATTAGATGTATAATCGGGGTTGTTTGTAGCCTGCATGCGTCTCAAATCTGGTGGCTAGAAAACAACAGCAGCAGCGACCCCACACACGCCGAGTGTACTACAAAATGCATTATCCCAATCAATGAAATCAATCCCATTTTTATTCAGTTTGCATCCTCTGCCTAGAAGGGTTTTTTAATTTTACGGGAGAAAAATGTAAAATACAAAATAGAACCGCTTCAAAGCCATAAATGGATAAACAAACAAACGCTAAGCGAAGCAGGGAGATTTGGGTCAGTGAGTTGCAATGCCAGCATCCACTCTGGAGAATATGCACGGGAGACCTGAAGTTTCCGACACAGCTGTAAACAGCTGGATGTGCAACAGTGCAGTTGTGCAAATGGAACTCCTGTGCATGGGATTCTTTTATGTGTTTCAGCTGAGGGGCAAATCTGCATACTGAGAGCTTATCTATAGGTTTAAAGTAACCGGGCATGCATCCCTGCCGGGCTATACCTTCTAACAGGTGAAGACAGGCTGTGATACAAGCAAATAAAAGGATTTTCAAGCTGGCGATGGAAAATAACAGTTTATTCCACTATAAACAATTCCTCAAACTTCCAAAACATCAAAACGAACTCCTAGGTATTTTTTCATTTTCCGTATCTTACTCAGTGATGTAAGATACTCTTTAATAACAGGTCCTCTTTAAACAAATTCCTATCATATATCAGAAGGGTATGACCTTAATCCTATGGCAATATGTATGTGGTTCAATCTCCAAATGTTTCTATGGTATCTACTATACAGAGGTCTACAAATGTTAGCATTACCAAGCGTATATGCTCTTTAGTAGTGGCCCCTTGAGATATTGAGAAAATCCTCTTAAAAGCACTAGCCTAGTAAAGGAAAAGCACTGCCCTTTGAGTTCTCTCCTTGTATTAGCTTTCTACATGCAGGGAAAGGACAAAGGTAGCATTTCCACATTTGCATTCTGAACTATTGGTATACAGTCATACATGAAAGACTAGTAAATAAAAGATCAACTCCAAGAATGCTCTTGAAGCGCCAGCTTGGTGTAGTGGTTAAGAGCAGTGAACTCTAATCTGGAGCATCGGGTTTGATTCTCCCTATCCTCCACATGCAGTCAGCTGGATGACCTTGGGCTAATCTTAGTTCTTTTAGAGCTGTTCTTAAACAGCAGTTCTGTTAGAGTTCTCACAGCCCCACCTACCTTAGAGGGTGTCTGTTTGGGGAGAGGAATGGAAAGGTGTTTATAAGCATTTCTGAGACTCCATTGGGTAGGGAAAAGTGGGGTATAAGAAAACCTCTCTGTCTTTTCTGTGAATATGGTACATTGATGAGACCTGAGCAGGAACCAGAGTAGATTTGCTTAGAATTTCTGTCTCACTCATTTGGGGAGATTAATTGAAGGATTGACACTGAAAGATGCTGAAAGAAGGCATCCATGAAATGACTACGCAGCTTAGATTGTAACGTATCAGTGATAGAAGTCCTTTTCCGATGTTACAGCCACACACAATCAGCAGCTCATCAATCAAGCATACCTCCTCCCCCCAATATGTATAGTTGCCAGGCTTTATCAAAATCCTTCCCATGTAGGAGAAAAGGAGGTTGAGAGGGGACATGATAGCCCTCTTTAAGTATTTGAAAGGTTGTCACTTGGAGGAGGGCAGGATGCTGTTCCCATTGGCTGCAAAGGAAAGGATGTGCAGTAATGGGTTTAAACTACAAGTACAACGATATAGGCTAGATATAAATTTTCACAGTCAGAGTAGTTCAGCAGTGGAATAGGCTGCCTAAGGAGGTGGTGAGCTCCCCCTCACTGGCAGTCTTCAAGCAAAGGCTGGATACACACTTTTCTTGGATGCTTTAGGATGCTTAGGGCTAATCCTGCGTTGAGCAGGGGGTTGGACTAGATGGCCTGTATGGCGCCTTCTAACTCTATGATTCTATGATTCTATGTACAGCTTCAGTATGTGGGAATGGACTCATGGATTTTTCAGGGCTGCCATTCATGCAAACCACAGCTGTATGCACGGGTCAATACACGTGCCACCTGTTTACCTAACACAGCATCCGTATGCTCTTGATATACCTGCTTGCTGGGTTCCTCAGTGTGTAGTAACCCATTTGAGGGTCCAATCAGAGAGGTGGATCGATCAGTGAGTTTCCACAGATGGAAGGTTTCTCCTTTGCAAAATATGAGGAGCTTTACGCACCGGGATCTTTGTTGCAAATTGGTCACTGAATGAAAAATCGCCATTTAAAATAGTGGAATTCGTCGTTATGCATACCTGCCTTTGTAGTGGAATCCAGTTGCGTTTTGTAGCGTTTCCCACAGCTTCCGGTCTCAGGCAGAAATCGCTAGAAAGGAAGCGCTATTGCCGAGCTCGTCCCACCCCTGGCCGTCAAGCAGCCAATGGGCAGCCGTTAGCATGCTCCCAAACAGCCCCTTTCCCTTTAAGAAAGGTTTTTTTTTTAAAAAAAACAGACCCATTGTAACAAATCTGTGTAGATTCGTTGCAATGGAGAGACCCATCCAGCTGCCTAATGTGAGCTGTCGTTTGATCGTATGATCGTTGCCACGCTGCCTCGAGTGAAAAAAAAAATCCCCCCCCCCTCACGGGCCCGATTTTCGGCTGAATGAATGTGTAAAAAAATAAAGGGAAAATACTTCAGCAAACGGTCTTTTCTGTGGTTTGTGCTTAGTGACTAAAGGTGAAGGACTGAAGCCAGGGAAGCCTCTAAACAGAAAGAGGCTCGTTGGTGCGTTTATCGCCGCTCGCTTGGAGAAAAAAAAATGGCGATCGCTTCACCGGAAGTTTGGAGGACAGGCTCAGGAGGAGGGACTTTGAAGAAACCGCAACAATGTTAACGCACAGATCTTTTTCGCTAGTGTTGCAGATTGGTTGCAAGAGTGTAGCGCTTTCCGGAGGGTGAATCCACTTTTTGGGATTCCCCTGAAAGCGCTACAAGGAAGCGCTTTTTGCAGATTGGTTTCAGGTGTGTGGCAGATTGTCTACGACGTCGTGCGTTATGGCAAATCAATAGCATTTCCAATTGGCAACCATTGTGCGATTTTGAAGGCGTGCAAAAAGCCCCTGACTCTCTCACCTCCTCCCTTCCACTGCAGCCCATTTTGCAAAACTGTCCCATCCACAGAAATAGTTTGTGAATCCAAACCATAATACAGAGACATTCAGTGACAGCAGTTAGTGTTCAGAATTAGGGATATGTTTCTTTTTTTTTCTTGGATTGTATTTTTGTTGCTTAATTTATTTTGAAAACTGTAGCATTATCTGTCTCTCAAATAAATGACCATGCTGAATAACCCCAATGCCTACAAGACAAATTCCTAAAGTATTCTTGAATGCTCATTGGAGTAAATTGAAAAAGAAGCCTTAAGTGGTAGCACTTCCCTTAGAAAGACCATTTGTCATAGACCCTACTAACTATGTGGAGCAGGTAAAGAGAGGCCACCTTTTAAACCAGGGATTCCCAACCAGTGGTCTGTGGCGGCAGGAGAGAGAAAAACAAGGGCTAAGAGTGTGGGGAGGGATGTGGTCATCTGACATAACTGCCAGGGCTACTCAAAGTCTGAAAAAATATTTCAGAGGCTCTTCCACATTCAAAAGGCTGGAAAAGGCTGCTTTAAACAAATCTGGAGAAAACCCACTGAATCTTTACTTTAGTTGCCTCCAAAGTCAACTAAATAACCCCACATTATTCAGGTTGGATCAGCATCTTCGGCAAAAGCCTGCAAGCCAGAGGTGAGCAGGTTAATATAGTTTTTTTCCATATAGGTGACCGTGGTCACACAAGACACTCAGCCCAGCCATGAAGCTGTAAGAACTTCGTGTTCTGTCTGTTCCGTTGTGAGCCCCAAAACATCCACTATTCTTGGGGGTACTGAACGAATTTATGCCAGATCAATAATATTTCACACAGCAGATCTTGGGTGGGGTATAGCCAGGTTGTTGGAAGAGGATCTACTTTTTAACACAATTAAATTTCTTGTTAAAACCTGTCTTACTAGATAGTAGCATATATATATATTTTGTACAATGGTATGTACATTTCCATAGAGCTTGTGGGATGGTAGGTTATGTTTCAGGCTGCAGTTTGATGTTAATACTTCTATGAGGATGGGAGCTCTTAGAATTCAGAAGAATTAGTGAGCATGGGAGAGTTTTGTTAGATGTTTCTTCAGAAAAAATGTCGTCACTGGTTCACTTGTGCTGGTTTGATTTCAGGATGATCATGAGATTGCGAAGGGATAAAACTGATTTGGAATATCTTGAAGTTCTTCTCAAATGGGATTGCTTTTGATAGCAACATGCTCTTATGAAAGAGTTTTAGATAAGCTGTTTTTTCAAAGTGTTTTTTTTAAGTTGTCTCTTTTGGGAATTTTCCATGCATTCTGCAATAATTAAGCATCAACTGCCCTTCAGACTATTTGCATTTATTAGATATATCAAGAATATTTTAAAGAGACAATATTATATCTTTGTTTGCTATATTGGTGATTTTTAAAATTTGGTTAGATTTTTCTGCATAGCATTGATTAGCATTCATCCATAGCAACGTATGTGTATGACTAAACACATTTGTGCACTACATTCATTCTACAGATATTTTTAATGGTTCACCTTTTTTTCTGTTTTCCCCCTGCAAAGTAGATTTTTGCTTATTTACGATATTTATATTCCAACTCCTCTCAATGTGTCTGATGTTGCTTTCAAGAAAAGGAATGTGACTTACAAGAAAACAGGAAAACATTCTCAGTCACACAGTCATCAACAAACAGTAATGACAACACATGCAAATCACAAGCTAAATTTAAATACCCAGCAGAATAGTTGCTCTAATAAGTTTCCTTTTTTTGGTCACAAGCTAGGGGACATGTGAATTTCCATGATAGGGTATTTCTGAGACAGGGAGTTTCTGTGACTGAGAATGGGGTATTTCTGAAATTGAGAATCTCTCTCTCTCTCTCTCTCTCTCTCTCTCTCTCACACACACACACACACACACACACACACACACACACGCATGTGGCAAATCTGCTTACTACAGAGGCAAGCATAGTAGAGATCCAGTGATAATATCCAGGCAGGGAAAATTGGAAGGAGTAGTCCTTTCAGTACCCTGGTCTAAAACCACAGGTTGTTTTTCTTCCCCAAGAAAGTAAATAGGCACGAACATACAGGAAAAAAAGAGAGTATACATATGATTTTGGAACCATTTAAATATTTTAAATATGTTAAAACTAGAATTCTTGTTGGGAATTTTGGACTTGAATTGATCCTGAGTTCCGCCAGAGAAATAAAGCATTTCGAAAGTATGCAGTTATTAGTTACCTTCATGGACAAGGTCTAGATCCAGACTCACCATGCTTTGAAGTTTAAAAGAGAGTAATGTTTACTGGAAAGATGATACATGAAAATATATCATATTCATCTGCTTCAGTCTCCTTACTGAAGCAGAATACAAAAGCTTAAAGAGTGATTAAAAACAACATAATGCAAGCCTCTATGACTAGGCTGCAAGCAGACTACATGCTCACACATCAGCAGATGGAGAGAGCAGAGAAACTTAAAGGCTGCTGCTTGCTTCTGCAGAGCACATACTGAGTTGCTGTTCCTGAAAAAAGAGGAAGTGGGTGGCAGTCCACCTTAAACAAAGGAATCCCTAGAGCACAGGTCTCAGAATTCCCTGCAACCTCACCAGTGACCACTTGAAGCCACTAGTGAATACTTAGGTGTAGCTCAGCTGCTTAAACAGCTTCACGACAGTCCTTCAAGGCTGCCTTGCTGACTGCAATTCCAACACTTTTGAAGTGGGCCTGAAGAACTTTTAAATTTGGAGTAACATTTTGAGGGCAACTGACTCCAGTAAATGACTCAGCCCAGTCTAGACCAGGTTAGCCTGCAGCACAAAAATTATTCCATTCTAAGATTACAACTGCAGACTTGGATCTTTGCCACCATACCCTGGATCTTATTTTCTCTCCTCCCTCTTATTTTTTTGTACAAAAGTGTTCCAGAAAATGGCAACACTTTCACCTTATTCTGATTTTTATTTTGCTGCTCAGGAGGCATTACATGCCATTTTTGTTTGTTTAGAATGATTATCATAAGGTATTCGTCTTCCCAGGTTGGTTAGGGAATGATTGTATAGCATAACCAGCTATTTGTGTTGTTCTCTAGATTGCAATCATGATGAAGAGTACTTAAAATGCAACTCCTGACTTCTGATAGAGGAGCGAAGGCATTCTTGCCGGCTATCCATCCAGTAAATCCATTCATGGAAACAAGTGATACAACACACACATGAAGCTGCCTTATATTGAATCAGACCATTGGCCCATGAAGGTTAGTACTGTCTACTCTGACCAGCAATGGCTTTTCAGGGTCTCAGACAGAGATCTTTTATACCATCTACTGCCTAGACCAGGGGTAGTCAAACTGCGGCCCTCCAGATGTTCATGAACTACAATTCCCATGAGCCCCTGCCGCAGTTTGACTATCCCTGGCCTAGACCCTTGAATGGGAGATACCAGAGATTGAACCTGAACCTTCTGCAAGCAAAGAGGAGGTTTTTCAACTGAACTACAACCCCTCCTGAGACTGAATCAGGGTTAATGACAGCCTTTCAATATATACTTCAGATAATATTTTTATATCCAAAATATCTGCATGATATAATGACATCAAATGTGTTTACTAGAATAACATTTCCAACCTAGTTGATTTCTCTTTCAAATCAGCAACGCCAGTCAAATATGGGACAATTGTCTTTGTCATGGTGAGACAACAAAATACAAAATCAATACTTGTTTCCAATGTGTTTGTGGGGAGGAATAGATGTCCTACCCTCTGGTACCAAAATATGTTGTGGATCTGGCTGTGGCCCCCCAACAACATCTGCACTTGCCCAGATGTTACAAACCAGCCTGGATGCACTGGCAAAAGTCACCAAAACATAGAAAAAGAAGATTGCCCTTTCCCCGCTGCATAAGGTTCCACTCTCAGCACACTTTGAGAGAGCACAGTAAATGCTTTAACTTAGGTCTTCAAGGTCCTTCAATGAGGCACTGGAACAATAAGATACAAAATTTACTTGCTATACAAATATATCATGCTCACTGATTTAGCACCCATGCCAAATCAGGATTCACAGGCTAAAGCAAGTTACGGAAATAGTTTTTACATGCTGCTGCAAAAATGGAGCACGCACACAGACAAAAAAAGGAGAGACGGACAGAGAACAAAGCCCTTCTTTTCCTGTTTCAAGAGGAAATGGGCATTCCCATCTGAAACAAAAGGTTTCTGATGATTCATCCACTTCAGCTCCTGTTCTGCAGCTACCAGGCTAAGCACATGAACAGGACCTTACAGTTTGCAACATCTAGCCCTGCAAGGTAGGCTTGCTCCAAATAACTTGTTGATTGTATCCCAACAGTCTTCTGTGGTGTCTCCATATTGAGTGGCCCACCCTCACTCCTTAAAGTAAGATGCAAACATTAGGCAGTTGGGGAACATAACTGAACAAATACCTTGTTCAAACTCCTTTGAAAACCAGCTTGGTGTAATGGTTAAAAGTGGAATCTTCTAAGGTGGTTTTGATTCCCTGTTCTTCCACATGAAGCCAGATGGGTGACATTGGGCTAGTCACAGTCCTGTTAGAGTGGTCCTCACAGAGCAGTTCTATCAGAACTCTCTCAGCCTCACCAATCACTCAGGGTGTCTGTTGTAGAGAGAGGAAGGAAAGACAATTGTAAGCTGCTTTGAGACTCCTTAAGGTAGTGAAAAGCATGGCATAAAAATGATCTTTTCTTCTTGATTACATATAAAGTGAATTCCTAGTCAGATAATCTTTTTAAAAAGAAAGATTTTTCAAATTTCTTTTATTTCAAAATATTTCCTATTACATTGAATTCTATATCAATTTAAAAAAACCAATATAAATTTCCACAACAAAATCTAATTATATACAAATACAGATTAGTAAAGAGGTAATCTATATACTATCAAAAAAACTACTTTCCGCAGGGCCCTGAAATCGGAGCTCTTCCACCAGGCTTATGGTTGAGGCCAGGGCGAAGAAAAGATCTGTGGGCCTCCCCAAAGGTGGAATATCCCACCATATGCCATCGGTGGGGATCATCCTCTCCCTGATTCCCTAGCGAGGCGGGTAGGTTGGTTGCTGTTGGTTGTTGGGTAGCTTTTTAATAGTTGGTTTTAAGGGAAACAGGGGTTTATTCTGTAACTAATAATAATTCTGTAACGGTAAATAATAATAATAATAATAATAATAATAATAATAATAATAATAATAATAATAATAATAATAATAATAAAGACCTCCCCCTCCTCTAAGCCTTCAAAGTTTCATCTTCAATGAAAATTCGTAGCTCTTCAGTTTCAAAGACAGAATAATGCTTCTTAAGTCTATGAAGAACCAAGAGAAGAAGAACGAGGCTAGAACTTCTGGTCAGTCATCTTGGAATTGCCCAGGAGCCAGTCAAGCAGCTTTGCATATGCACAGTAGCTGCTTATCGTTATAACTAACAGCTGCCATTGCCCAGCCTAGGAGTGATATCATCTCCTTTGCTGGAGAGAAGAAGCTGTACCCCCCTGCTGCCCAGGTTGTTGGGTAAGTTGATGAACTTGTATAAACCATGGCACAGCTTCCTATTCTTCTGTCCCTTGTGTCTGGGTACTCAGGTGCATCCTTGAAATGAGCAACGTTGCCTAGTTTGGAAAACCTGTTTTTTGCATCTCTCCAGGCAGCGCGATTTATCTGGGAACTGATGTCAAGGTTAGCTGGGTTCATGGCCAGATGATGACGGGGTACAGAGATGCTAAGTGGTAAGTCTCCACTTTTAAATGTCAGCTATAACTTTCCTCCTTTTTATTTGTGTCTTTTAAAATGGAAGCTGTCAACGGACAAATAGCTTCCGGGGGTGGCTGCTGTGAGAAAACCATGTTTGTGTTAGAAAGCCGAGGAACCACGCAGAGAGAGACATCCAACTTCATTTGGACATATCCAAACAACTCACTGAAATATCAGCTCCCTGCTTATATCCAGCAAGTTGGACATGAGCCCAAGCAGTCAGCGTCTGAGCACAATTAATGACAATTGACCAGCAAAGACCCCTGGTAGAAACCACTGAATTTCTTTTAGATGTTACTGGGCTTAAGAACAAACAGGGCCATCCAGACAGGCACAAAAGTAGCCAAGTTGTCTTTATGGGGAATCTCCCCATATCATGGGCATGTTAGCGTGGAGCCGGAAGCACAAGCTGTCATTTATACTAAAGGGGATTGGAATGGAATCAGAGCCAGTGTCAACATGGCTGTGTTTTAATCAGAACATCTGAATCTGTAAAAATATGCACGTCTGCAGTCTCCTTCAGAACATGTTGTAATAAAGCAAAATATCTACCAAGCAGACCAGAGAGCTAAAGCACCTAATGCTTTCTCATATTTCACTCTAAACAGTAACCAGTGCAGAAGTGATCTGGTGTGGAACAGTAGAGAGCAAATTAGGGCAGGGATGCAGCAAGATTTGTGTTGAAAGTGTTCATTGTAATGAGACAGTCAGATGTGAGTCAATCACCCCATCTGACCAACTGGTGGTCAGGATGTGGACAAAATTGAGAGGGTTCAGAGGAGAGTGACAAGGATGATCCAGGGGCTGGGGACCAAGCCCCCTGAGGAAAGGCTGGAGAAGAGGAGGTCGAGAGGGGCATGATTGTTGTCTTTAAGAATTTGAAAGGTTGTCACTTAGAGGAGGGCAGGGAATGGTTCCTGATTACAGCAGAAAATAGGCTTTAAATTAAGCTAGATATCGGGAGGGGGGGAAAATTCACAGACAGAATAGTTCTGCCATGGAATGGACTGCCTAAGGAGGTGGTGAGCTCCACCACACTGACAATCTTTAAGCGGCAGCTGGACAGATATTCTGGATGTTTTAGGCAGATCTGGCATTGAGCAGGGGGTTGGCCTAGATGGCCTGTATGGCGTCTTCCAATGCTATGATTCCATTCTATGATTCTAACTGAAGTGCCTGCCAAACATGTTTGCATCACTATTCTTCTCCCAAAACTGTGTGCGTACAATGTGCTGCTGATCCAAACATGTTGATAGCCCTTAGCCAAAATGTTTCTTAGACAGAAAATAACAGGTAGGATTTTTTAAGCACAGCAGTTATTGATTGATTTAACTATGAATCAAATTCACTGATTTCATTATGGATGGCTGCATCTACTGTGAACAACCATTTCCCCTACATTATTCACATGCCATGATATCAGAAGGTTATTGCAGATTTTTTTTAATCAGTGATGGTTATTGCTCAATTGTAAATTTTGGCTGTGTGCAGAAACATGAGCATCCACACTAAAAGTAGAAGGTCAGATATGGGCCTACTTGGGCACAAGACTTTGTACAGCAGGACATCTGAGGTGCAATGACTGTATTCAGGTGCAGGGGGAGGCATCTAGGTGGAAATGGAAGTCCAAATATTGCCGTACAAAAAGGACATTTAGGAGGAGTACGTAGGTTTAAAGACTGAACAGGAGCGGGCTGCATTCCTTGGCAAGGAGGCCAGAAGGTTCCTTGCTTTGGCAATTTCTTGCCAATTGCTTCTGTCCCCTGACCCTGCTTCATAGATGGGGGAATAAAACAGCATCCATCAATGCTACAATGTGAATTCTGGTTGCATAGCCAGGAGTGATATCACTGTGTCACGGGATGCTCTAAGATTTACCCGAAACATGATACTTTTTGCAATACAATTTAAAATGGTTTATAGAGCATTCCGTAGTGCAGTAATGTCACTTTGTCTCTTGAAGAGATGTTGTCACATTGATGGACACCATTTGGGGAAGCCCCGCCCTCCCCAGTTTCCAAGGGGTTGCCAGTCCCTGGGCGAGTGATTACTGGAAAAGGCTATATTGTGAACGTGGTATTGGGTTCTCATGTTATTGTCCAGAAAACCTGAGTCACTACAATGGGTGTAAGGGATTCTATAGACAGAGCACTGAAAGGGGGTTGCTCCCATGTAAGCATGTCCAAGGAAACTCCTGCTAGTTCAGGGGCCCCTGTTTTTATATCAACGCAGGTGTTTTATCTAGTCCTCTGCCAACCAGAGGGTCTTTTTAGGGCAAGCAAATACAGGACTTCTGGGTTGGGGGGGTACTTTGTTTGCAAAGTGTTTCCATCAGAGAAGCAGTCAAGAGACAGGGGTGCTTGGTGAAGACTTTCCTATAGAATCACCGAGGGTCGGACACAACTGAACGGATAACATCATCAACATCATCGTTTCCGGTAGTACCGCAGGGAAAGTGACAGTCCTGACTGGTGGAAAACCCTGTTGTTCTGTACTGCATTGATAAGCAGGAATACAATGTAGTGGCCACAAAAAGATCAACAGACTCTCAACCCCATCATTGAAAAAAATGGCCCTTTGTTTGCAAATGGCAAACAAGGTGTGAGTTAAATTGGTTGGTATTCAAGCATGCCCAAAAGAGAAAGCATAGACAGTTCTTGTATGGTGGGCTGTATGGACAAATATTATTTTCTTTATCTAACAGTGGAGAATGAATGGGCAACCTGTAGACTAACAGCATTAACATCATGAAAGAATTAGCCTTAGTCCCAAAACTATATCTTGTTTGGCTATCAGTCTGTAATATCCTGAAGTCTACTCTGTATTTTATTATAATTTCAGGGTACTGGAATCTATAGCAGTTGAAGGTCAATTGGATTTAGGGCTCTGCATGGGCTGGGCCTCAGTAAGCTGCTATGGAGAGCTCTGATGGGCTTCATTCTTCTTTCTTGGTTCCATGTTTACTCGGGACAAAGTTATACTCTATTACAGGGGTAGTCAAACTGCAGCCCTCCAGATGTCCATGGACTACAATTCTCAGGAGCCCCTGCCAGCGAATGCAGTGAATGCAGCAAATGCTGGCAGGGGCTCCTGGGAATTGTAGTCCATGGATATCTGGAGGGCCGCAGTTTGACTACCCCTGCTCTATTATGTAAGAACTCCAGCTGATTTATGACTACATTTTATGCAACTGTCCTCAAATTCTTAATCCCGAGCTCAAGAGATAGAATGTGTTTGTGATAGTGAATAGTTGAATCCAGCCGAGAAAACAAGTGATTTTAATGTCTACTTCATTTTAATCCATGAATGGAGTGCTTTTTAAATGTACATATTACTGTTTGTCTGGCTCTGATCAGAAAGTGAAGCTCCAGACAGGAAACAGGGGAGTGAAGTTGCTGTTGGCTTGTGCGGTGTTATGTCACTTTTGAGTGGAACTGAAAAGTGCTGTCATGTTGCTCTAGGAATCCCTAGAAATTGTGGTAAAACCCAGAGTGTCTGGTGATTCCTAGAGTAGCGTGGCATCACCTCCAGGTTTTCTCTGGGTGTGATGTCACATTGTATTAGTGAAGGCAATTAGAATCACAGAATCATAGAGTTGGAAGGGGCCAGACAAGCCATCTATTCCATCAGCCCCCAACCTTTTTCGGGCCGGGGACCAGTCTGCAAGGGGGGAGAGAGGAAGGCCTGGGCACCAGCACGACTCCGGGCACAAATGTGCATATGAGCACCATGCTGCGGGGGGGGGGGGCAGGGAGGCGCCTCCCTCCCCCTTGCTGTGGCCTGGTACCGAGGGTTTCACGGCCCGGTACCAGTCCGTGGCCCGGGGGTTGGAGACCCCTGATCTAGTCCATCCCCCTGCTCAATGCAGGATCAGCCTAAGGCATCCAGGATAAGTCTCTGTCCAGCTGCAGCTTGAAGACTGACAGTGAGGGGGAGCCAATTAAAAAAAGAAAAGAACCTCCTACAGCCCAAAGGAGCCTCAGTGCAAAGTACTTTGCACTGAGTAGGTCTTCCTCCATGGTAGGTCTTCCTCCACATCTGGCACCCCTAGCACCCCTAGTTCTGACATAGCACAAAACTGTATTTAAATTAAACAGTTAATGTGATAATTCAAAGTAGAGTTAATTAGAGGTCATCAAGCCAGTGCTCGAGGTTGGTCTTCTTCCCTATGCTGTCATATGAGTTATAGATGAAGAGAACTTGGCTTGATCTTGACTCATTTTCTGTGACTACCATTGCTACACTGTAAGATGGGCTTCCAAATGATTCTCTATAAGGGAAACACTAGAAGAGAAAATAATGAAACCAGCATTTGTTAAGGCAGATCAGAACTGAAATGGTCAACTGGGAGTTAAATTCTGTTTCACATGCTAATAATCCATGATTTTGTGTTCTGTCTAAACTCAGCCAATATGAACCAAGGCAATAGCATGCTGAGAAATACATTATTTCCTTTGGCAAAAATGCATACAATACTGTCAAAATGTGGCGGTATCAGCAAACGTATAATTTGGCTAATTTTGTAGAAGTGACTTGTGGCTCTACAATGTCCATGCCATATTGTCACAGAATGGGGTTGGTACCAAGATGAAGATTAAAAAAAAAACAGAAAAGATCTAGTTTCTAGCCCTCATGATTGTGCAATATATAAAAACAGATTTGCTGAACGACTTGGATCAGACACCTATAGAATGTGGTCAGTTTAAAAAGTTTAAAAGAAATATAAAGGTAAAGGTAAAGGTATCCCTTGTGCAAGCACCGAGTCATGTCTGACCCTTGGGGTGACGCCCTCTAGCGTTTTCATGGCAGACTCAGGGTGGTTTGCCAGTGCCTTCCCCAGTCATTACCGTTTACCCCCCAGCAAAGCTGGGTACTCATTTTACCGACCTCGGAAGGATGGAAGGCTGAGTCAACCTTGAGCCGGCTGCTGGGGTTGAACTCCCAACCTCATGGGCAGAGCTTTCAGACTGCATGTCTGCTGCCTTACCACTCTAGGCCACATATGGGCAAATAAATGTTTTAAACCACTAGGAAGCTGCAAATTTCAGTTCATGAATGATTTCCTTCCCCAGTCATAGATGCTAGTTTCCTTGTATGAGTGCCATTCTCTTTCTATCACATACTCTTGACCACCCTGGGATGGGTTATGTGTTCCAAATCCTCTTTGCCAACAAGAGAGAAGGCATATATTTGCGGTCACAGTTTCCTCAAGGCAGAAGATTGGGCTATAAAAGTTTGATTTTCAAGGGCAGGGGAATACAGATTTCATCCAGCCAAACGTCCCCCCCAACTCCCCCCCCAGATGTCTGCTAGCAGTGTGTTTGTGCTCTTCTGCACTGCAAATCAACCCCCAAGGGCTGCATCCTTCCCTTGCCTTGCCTTCCCTCGCCTCCCCCTCATCTGTAAACACTGCAAATAGGAAAGCCACTTTTCATTAGCGCTTGACATTCTTTTTATGCCGTCTGATTGTCAACACAAAAAGAGAGTAATTAAACTGCAGCTCCAATCTTGGCTAAAAAAAACGGGGCTCTCCCTCAAGGCTTTTACCACACAACTAAATTGTTCCTATAAAAAAATCAACATCTAATCTATCCACTTCAAAGAGGACCCATATGCCTCTCCCTGGTTTAAACTACAAGGATCCGGTGGGAGAAGGAGATCTAGTTAACGAAAGAAATTAGATGAAAGGCATGGAATGCACTGTTTTATGCCTTCTGTTTGCATGGAGCAAAATTACTAATGAGATTAAATAATTAAGGGGTGGGGAATACCTGGAGTAGCTCAGGTGCATTGAGTTCAGAATAACCTTGAGAGTTGAGGAAACTATAAACATGCCGAATCGCATCAGAAAAATTAGAGTGAGAACCAGAAGGCTGCAAAACACAGCATCTCTAAATGTGCCTGAATTTTGCTGGGGAATTGAGTCCCATAAGCAGTCTTTGCTGCGAACCGCGTATGAAGAAGTCTAGAGTTTCAAAACCTCTTCTGGAGATTGGATGGGGTAGGGCAGAGGTGTCAAACTCATTTTGTTACAAGGGCTGAATCGGACATAAACAACACTCAGTTGGGCCGGGCCTTGTGTGCCGTAAAATGTAACGCCAGATACTGAGCTTTACAAAGGACCCAGGCAAACTCAATTAATGGTACTGGATTTTTTAAAACTCAAAATATAAACATGCTTAAAACATTAACACTCTTTCAGTGTTTCTTTAAAGTATCCCTGATACCCACCCTTCCACTTCCATGACATAATGCAAATAATACAATGAAGACAATGACCAGTTGCTTGTAGCCCAGATATAAATCCTGGTTAGGCCAGCCCATAGGCCTTAGGTTCGATACCCCTGCTGTAGTACTATACTGCTTACAGTGTTCAACAAGAGCCCAGGCTCAAATCTGGACTCATTCCTGAAGCTCACCAGGTGGTCTTGGTCCTTTGACTATTTCTCACCCTAGTTTTCCTCATAGGGTGGTTGTGAAGACCAAAATGAGGAGGAGGGGGCATCAGGATTAGCTAGCTATCAGGGACGCACAAGTACACCTTGGATTCCTTTGCATTTTCATGTTGTCACCGTGAGCTTTTTCTTTTCTCCCATATTTCATTGCCGATGTTCCTGATTCTCTTGTTTCTTTGATAGCATTTTTTTGCCATTATATTCCATGGATTCAAAAATAAGTAATCTATTTCAGTGGTAATATTGCTATCAATTTTTTGTTAGTAGAGTCAGGGGGGGAATAGTTCATTAAGGGGGAAAAAACACCCTCACCCTAAACTATGACAATCCATGACAGAAACTTTGTGATCTATTCTAAACCACATATTCAGGAAACCCAGTCACATTGCCAGTTTGAGATTCAAGGAGGGTTATAGAATATAAAAAGATAACAAGTAAAGAAACAGAGAGACACTACAAAGTACCTTGACTTGTCTGAAAAATGTCAAGTGTAAATTCCGTTCTCCTGTGAATATTGATCTAAAATGATCTTTTGGGAAGTGGCAGTTGGGAATCCTTATGTAACTTCGCCCATTCTTTCCACACAATGCAAGGGATTGAAAGAGTAATTTAGCCTAATTCTAGGGGATTATGCAATTTTGATTAACTTCCTTAACAGCTGACCCCCCCCCCCCCAAGCCACATCACAACATGTTTTGAAATGCAAAAGCAGGTTGCCCTGCAACCCAGGGCAGGGTGGATTGGCAACTGCTTTCTGATTTGTATGATAAAGACAAATAAAATCCTAATCTTGGAATCAGGAAACACATTTGAACGCCTTTGCATCCCTGTGCTTATTTGCCGCATACCTTGAAACATACTGTGCCTAATTCTTCAGAACCAAAAGAAAAAAAAGGGGGGGGGGGGAAGAGCAGACAGCCAAGTTCTACTTAAGGGAGATCTCAGTCCAATCTACCAGTCTTCTTGCTAAGGTCTTTCATTGTTCTCTGAAGAAGTATGTGTGCACTAAAACTTATAACTTGAATATAACCAGGTTGGTCTTAAAGGTGCCACTGGACTCTCTCTGTTCTGCAGGGTCAGACCAACCCCTGAATAGATCTTCTTGCGAGTTTACTTGGCTGCGGGATGAAGAGGTGGCCTTTTGCGCCACCTACTGGATAAGGCTAAACCTGCGGCACTATCTAGAGGGGAGAGAGATTTTTTGCTCATGAATGACTCTGAAAGCTGACGGCGGCTTCTGCTCCTCCTCCCCTTTCCTCTTCTCTGTCCTCCTGGATCCATTTGAGAGCAAACTTGTGGAGTAGCTAGATGTGTGTCACAGAGACCCCAAACTCACCTGAAATTCTGGGATAATCTCCTCTCGGCAAGATTAGCCTTCCACATTCCATTGAAACAGGAGGACAGAATCCTTCTGCCAAGGAGTTTTCAAGAAGAAAGGGACGAGTTAGAGGTAAGAAGGTAGAATTCCTTTGCAACTGGGAAAGGGGTGTGCAGTTAATATGTGCAGCATAGGTCTGTGTGTAATTTTTGGGAGGACAGGTGGCATGGTCCTTAGCACCTTTATCTGCATGCAGGGTTTTTTGTTTTCGTTTTTAAATGAAGATGCTGGAACAAACACTGCAGCTCCGCAGGGACTCTGGCAGCCAATGAGCAACGATTCTGCGCTGCTTTAAAGTAAACTGGGGTGAAGTGTGGGAATGAATGAAACCCTCCTCCATGAATGAGTGCCTAGCTTGTTAGTTTTTTAAGCACTGTTTTGAGAAAGGTTTGGGAGGAGGATCAGGATGAATGGTAGTGTGGTTTTCCAGCAAATCACCTTGCCTTGTTTTTTTCCCTGTGCTTGGAGCAGGAGTCCAGGAGGAACACCTTGAAGATGTTGGGAAGATAACAGCTGGATGCTGAGACCCTCCCTGTAGCCGGCCTTCATTAGGACAGCTAAGTCTGCCAAAGAAAGGTGGAAGCTCAGAACTCAGCCATCCTTCTATGTGAAAAAACGAGCGAAGAGCGCCAGCCCCACAGTGTGTGGGCTGGATTAAAGAAGATATGAGGCAAAACCCCAAATGGGACTAAAGGGCATTACAGAAAAAGGATAGAAGAACTGAAAGGCGTGGCCCCCGGAGGGGAAAGGCTCTCAAGAGGACTCTGGTGCACAGAAAGAGGCCCCCGGACCTCAGATTCCACCTAGCCGAAGGCACTGGATGGGAAAGAGTCTGCAATGGATTCTCCATGCTTATTGGGCAATGATCCGTACTCTTCTTATAACTGCTCCCTGAACAACTCCACTGTGGAGAATGAGACATGTCAGACGAACAGGACCAAACAGATCAGGAACGAGGAAGTGGCCAAAGTAGAGGTGGCTGTCCTCTGCCTCATCTTTTTCCTCGCCCTTACCGGGAACCTGTGTGTGCTGCTGGCCATCCGCACGACCCGTCACAAACACTCCCGCATGTATTTCTTCATGAAGCACCTCAGCATCGCCGACCTGGCTGTGGCCATCTTCCAGGTCTTGCCTCAACTCATCTGGGACATCACTTTCCGGTTCTATGGGCCCGATTACCTCTGCCGCCTGATCAAATACCTGCAGGTGGTGGGCATGTTTGCCTCGACGTACATGCTCCTGTTGATGTCCCTGGATCGGTGCTTGGCTATCTGTCAGCCCTTGAGGTCGTTACACAGGAGGTCTGACCGGTTGTCTGTCCTCCTCACTTGGATGGTGTGTCTCCTGTTCAGCATCCCCCAGCTCCAGATATTTTCCATGAGGGATGTGGGCAATGGGGAGATTGATTGCTGGGCAAAGTTCATCCAACCCTGGGGCTCTAAAGCTTACATCACCTGGATAACCTTGACTGTGTACATCATCCCCGTGTTCATGCTGAGTGTCTGCTATGGGTTGATCAGCTTCAAAATCTGGCAGAATGTGAGGCTGAAAACCATCCACGAGAACAACTCCAATCTGACCTCTGGCCATTCTCACAGGGGCACCCTGTCCAGGGTCAGCAGCGTGAAACTCATTTCCAAAGCAAAGATCCGGACTGTGAAAATGACCTTCATCATAGTCCTAGCATTCATTCTGTGCTGGACACCATTTTTCATTGTGCAGATGTGGATTGTGTGGGATGAGGATGCTCCAAAAGAAGGTACTGTATGCTCCCTTTCCTATCCTATATCTATGCCAACTTTATGCCACAAATGCACAGAATTGCCACACAATAATTTCTTTAAAATATGGATGTATTTTTAGCTGAGCTCATTATCGGGGCAGTTGATTAATAGGAAGCATTATTTAAGCTTTAGGCTGATCCTGCCTTGAGCAGGGGGTTGGACTAGATGGCCTGCATGGCCCCTTCCAACTCTGTGATTCTGTGATTCAGTGAAGTGATACAGCTTGATTTTGAGTCCAATAGAACATTAGAGATCTACAAGATTCTGATGCAGACCAGGACAACTACCCTCTGATACTATTTAAGTGGTCAGAGTAGAAGATCACTTCTTAGCATGATGAGCTGGAGCAAAGACAAGATGTAGACTTTGACATTTTGGGGGTTATTTATTTGACCTTGGTCAAATTGCCTGGCACCTTCTTTCCCTTCCCATCTTGATGTAGAATGGGATGCTTGGGTGTTTCTGAAATGATGTTCTGTGATAAAAATAAAAGGTAAGTAAGGAGTAAAGACAATGCACATGCAGGCATCTGGAATATCAGAGATCTGCTTCCCTTACGGTGATGCTTTCTGTGAGGCTGTTGTGTCAGAGGGAAGTCTCCTCATGCCAGGGGAGAACACTGCCACTCATAGAACAGAACTGCAGGGTCCAGCCTTCTGTTATTGCATATGCAGCTTCAGCAATGTCACTGGGTCAGTCCTGAAGGGATACTCCACCAGGTGATGACGTTGTTAGATTCCTTGATGCTGGGACTCAATGACGGAGCCAGAGGAATTTTGTGAATGGGTGGCCAGGTTGTCATCAGTGACTGGTGAATTCAGAGCTGATTAGAAGGCTAACTGTGAATGGTTTTCCAGACTTGGGTTGCTGCATGGGTCTGAAACAATGACAAATGTATGACAATGGTCTTTAGTAAAAAGCGTCATTGCTGTTAGGTCAGTTCTCTTCTAGGACATGGACACAAGTTGCCCGGAACTAGATTCATTTTTAACTTCTACCTCGTCTCCCTAAGTCATGGAGAAGACTTGTTCCAAACTTGCCCCTCCGAAAAAAACAGTGACAGGGGCACATGGCTGACCGGTTAAGTGCCTCGCAGCCCAGAGGAGTCTTTCGTTCTCAGTTCTGAATGAGAGAAGCCGAGGCAAGAGGCTGGGGTAGCATTTCAAAGCACTAGTTTTTACCCAAGTAGTTTGAAGTTACCTTTCCAATCTCTGAAATGTTTGACCTATAGCAGGGGTAGTCAAACTGCAGCCCTCCAGATGTCCATGGACTACAATTCCCAGGAGCCCCTGCCAGCATTTGCTGGCAGGGGCTCCTGGGAATTGTAGTCCATGGACATCTGGAGGGCCGCAGTTTGACTACCCCTGACCTATAGCATGCAGGCTTGGGCAAGCCAAATCAATCCTACCGAGCAACACCTTGAGTCTGTGGGATTCATGCATGCAGGCTTATTACTCGATGAATGTGCCATCATGTCATGTGTGAATGAATCACCACAGATCAAACGCCACAAACAGAAATTTCATATCACACTAGGGTGGGCATTGAGAGGTAGGTGCTTGCTCCAAGGTAGGAAACACCTGGAGATTTGGGGTGGGACCTGGACAGGAGCCTGCCGTAGAGCATCTTTTGAAAGCATCCATTTCCTCCAGGAGAAAGGATCTCTGTCATCTTCTCAACAGAGCCTACCTCAAAGGATTGCTACAAGGATTCAAATGGGACTGACCTATGTATATCATGCCAGAAATTTCATAAAGGTGATGAAATAAGACACTGTAAGATATACATTTGAGGAAATAAATAAAGGACGCACTTTTCTCAAGGCAGAAAATGATGATTTACTGATCCTTCTCTTCTTCTTCACTCAGGAATCCCATGTATTTCCCTTTGCTTTTGCCAGTGACGATCCAGTGACTGCAAAAATTGTTATGCCCAGGCAGTAAATGAGACAATGCAGGCTGGAGTTATGTAAATATTTATGCCCTGTTTTTGTCCCAATGGAATCCCAAATGGATTACAACATCAATCTTCTTGCCTCCATTTTATCCTCTCATAACAACCCTGTGAGTGACTGCCCACCAGTGAGCTTTGACAGTTGAGTGGAGATTTGAACCTGTCCCAGATTTTTGTCCCACACTCTGTCTACTTAGGGTTGCAAGTGTTCCCTGGCCACCTGAAAAGGATGGGGTGGGGGAGGGGAGGGTTGCCAGAACCAGGTTGGGAAACTCTTAGAGATTTGGGGATGGAACCTGGGTCCCACCTGGAGGTTGGCATGTCTATATCCACCACATCATGCTGATTCTTTAGAAAATGTTGAAAAAAAAATCTTTGAACTGGTCTCCAGCCCTGTTGTTACTGTTCAATAACAGCTGTGGGGCCCCCAACATCGATTGTTGCTACAATGGAAGATGGGGAAGGGATTTCACTCATCTAACCACACACACTCTTTCCCTGAGGATAAAGTTTCCCATGAAGCTTCTGTTTATATCATGGGTATTCTTTTTTTTTAAATCAATGCACAGTGCATGCTGGTATTGGTTAGGAAAATTGCAGCCTCCCAAATCCTATTTAACTATTTAAAACATGTTGGCGATCCATTCATACAGCTTCTTCAGTCCCTCCTCCCCCCCCATTTAATCCTTCACTTATTGCTGAAAATGGACCAGATAGTGGGACAGATACAGTCCCATCCACTCTAATCCACACATGACCTTGGCCACACTGGGCAACTCCATGTGAAGGTTCAGTCTGATGTTTATGGTGTCGTGGTTAGAGTGTAGGATTAAGATGAAGGAGACCTATGTTTGAATGCAGTTTTTCATGGAAGCCATCTGGGTGATGCTTGGTCAGTCATTCTCAGCCCAAGGTACCTCAGAGTGGTGTTGTCACAAGGATAAAATGGAGGAGGATAAGGGGATGTTTTGGGGTTCCATTGGGGATAAAAGTTGGGTATAAATATCTAAAAGTAAAGGTAAAGGTATCCCCTGTGCAAGGACTGGGTCATATCTGCCCCTTGGGGTGACGCCCTCCAGTGTTTTCATGGCAGACTCAATACAGTGTGGCCTTGCCAGTGCCTTCCCCAGTCATTACCGTTTTACCCCCCAGCAGCAAGCTGGGTACTCATTTTACTGACCTCGGAAGGAAGGAAGGCTGAGTCAACCTTGAGCCGGCTGCTGGGATCGAACTCCCAACCTCATGGACAGATGGCATTTCTGCCGCTTACCACTCTGCGCATAGGCATATTTACACATCAACTAGTTTAGGCCCACCCAAATGAATAAATCTTTGCTATTTTATGTCATTATTAGTTCCCAATATTGTGTGTGAGGGGGCCATATTGCTTACTGTACTTTCCTATGATAACAGTAAATATATAGATAAATTGTACCTCATCTCCTGCTAGTCAGTTTGGTGTATTGGTTAAAGTCTAAGGCTAGGAGATCTAAGCCACTAAGTACTCACTGTGCCATGAGGCTTGGACCAGTCTCAGTGTAACCTACCTCACATGGTTGCAGTTGAGATAAAATGGAGGAAGAGAGAAACATATACATAGGTTTGAGCTCCTCAGAGGAAGAGCAGGATAAAATCTGTTAGATATCTATTTTCTGGAGCTCCAAAACTTCTTGTTAGCTACAGGCACAGCAAAAAAATGTTTATTTCCTTTTAACATCTCAAGAATGAGATTTTCATCACAATTATCTGCAATTATTATGGGCCTGCACAGTTAATTGGCTGAGCAGACAAAGGCCTTTTTGAAGAAGAGCCTTATGAAGTTTGAAAACTTTTATATACCCTCTAATGAAAAGAGGTTTGACAACATTTACTTTGTCCACAAGAGAAGCCAAAATACCAAAAGAGGACAGTGAGGGGGAAAAGTAGGTAGGAGAGTGAAGAGATGCTATTTTATCTCCCAGCAGAGGTAACAGCAAAATGAAAGATGAGGGGAAAGGTCATTTGTGAAAAAAGGACTGATAAAACATTGTAGGGGTGTGCATGTGTGTGTGTATGTGTATCAGTGCAAAAGATTGCATCACCTCCAATATAGTCCTTTATGAGCCAAAAATAATTACAAGATATGTGCCAATCCAAATATGTCTTTTCATATTTTGCTTACCATTTATTCACACAGAGTGTAAATAGCAGGGCAAGTAATCTTGTGGGTGACCTTCACACTTAAAAATGCAGGTGACAGACTGTGAACCAGAAACATTCTATTTTAGTCATTTTTAAGGGGGGAAATAGACAAAAATCCTTTTTGGGAACAGTCATTCCCAAACTCTGAACATTTCCGTACAGAGGGGTGAACCACGAGTAGCTTCCTGCTTCCAAACGTGGGTTAGAAAATCTTGCATTTGCAACCTTCCTCACAGGGAGACCCCTTCCACATTTTCCCTCTGCCCCATCGTGGCTTTATGCCTCCTGATGAGGCTTCAAGACCATGGACACTTTATAGATTTTATTTTACCTTTGACAGTGTACGTTTATGGTTGGGCTGCAATGCAGGAAATGGTGAGGGGAGTGTGGGTGCGAGGGTCGGGAAAAGCTGCCAAGAGTATTGCATGTTTCCCCCTCCATACAGTCTTATCCCTGGTTGCTCACTGGTTGCTCACTAATGAGATACACAGGGCCATTCCGCACCAGGATCTATGTGGCAAATTGGTTGCGGGACGAAAAAACGCCATTTTAAATAGTGGAATTCGTCGTTATGCATACCTGGCTTTGTAGTGGAATCCAGTTGCGTTTCTATCGTTTCCCACAGGTTTCCGGTCTCAGCAAAAATTGCTAGCCAGGAAGCGATATTGCTGAGCTCGTCCCGCCCCTGGCCGTCAAGCAGCCAATGGGCGGTCGTTATCATGATCCCCAAAGGCCCCTTTCCCTTTAAGGAAGTAAAAAAAAACAAACCACGTTGCAACGAATCTGCGTTGATTCGTTGCAACGGAGAGACCCATCTAGGTAGCAGGTGGCGGGTGAGCTGCCGTTTCATCGTTGCCACGCTCCCCCTGAGTGAAAAAAAATTAATCCCCCTCCCCGGCACGGGCGTGATTTTCGGCCGAAAATACAGTGAAAAATAAAGGGAAAATAACCCAGCAAACGGGGCTGTGTGTTGTTTCGTGCTTGGTGACTTAAAACAGCTCTGCAGCCAGGGAAGCCTCGCTGGGTAAACGAAGGCTCGCTGGTGCGTTGATCTCCGCTCGCTCAGAGAAAAAAAAATGGTGATTGCTTCACCGGAAGATCAGAGGAGAGAGCTAGGGGGAGGGACTTTGCAGAAACCGCAACAATGGTAACGCATAGAACTTTCTGCTAGTGTTGCAGATTGGTTGCAAGAGTGTAGTGCTTTCTGGAGGGTGAATCCACTTTTGGGGATTTCCCTGAAAGTGCTACAACAAAGCGCTTTTTGCGGATCGGTTTCAGGAGTGTTGCAGATTGTCTACGACATTGTGCATAACAGCAAAACAGTAGTGATTTCAATTTGTAACCATTGTGCTATTTTGGACGAGTGCGGAATGGCCCACAATTTAGGGTGGTAAATCCAGTTTTTGGCAATTACCAAAATCGCGAGTTAAAAATGGCCAAATCACGACCCAGCTACTCGACAGCCTTGGGCTGCAGGTGACATCAGGTGGAGGGTTTTTAAAAACCAACAACATTTGAAGGCTGTCCAGGAACATATTCTTTGTATGGAAATGGTCTCTGATGTCCAAGAACACTGACAAGTGTACATATCCAGTTGTACAAAAGACTGACCTTTTGACTAGTGAGATGGGATAGCCTGGTGTTTCAGTAAGTTCTCTCCATAGACCTAAAATTGGCTATTTCACCCCTGTACTGGCATGGCTTAATTACATATCAGTTGATGTCTCACAGCTGCTGGTCAGCTTTATAAAAGACCCATGTCCTATCCTGAGAGGAACTTGGTAATCATATTCCTTTCCACTATGGAATTTAGAGAGCCACCTTAATCAGGTCAATTCGGAAATGTCCTATTTTATTTGATGGAATAAAGGGCTTTTAGGATTGCAGGAGGAATGTCCCATCCAAAGAGTGAGAGGGAGCTGACATCAGGTCATTTGAGATCTGTTCCGCTGGAGAACGTGACTGCTTTGGAAGGGTGACTCTGTGGCATTATACCCCACTGAGATCCCCCCAACCCCAAAACCTCCCCTTTCCCCTCAATCTCCAGGAATTTCCCTCCCAGAGCCAGCACCCCTACCAAAAACAGAGATGAACAAATGGCTGATCAGCATCCAAATGCAGCAGTTCTTTTATGGAATTGCAAATCCAGCTGTGATATAAAAGATAGCACTTTCCAGAGCTTTCAGGGACTCCTTTGAACTTTCACTAAATGTAATTGCCCATGACGCCTCCCCACAGCGTGACCTTTAGTAGTTTCTCTCTGGTTGACAACACTGGTAACACCCTTGCAAGGAAAAGGGCTTTAAAACACTTCCTTACCTGCAGTCTGGTGCTACAAGTCAAACACATTCATTGTCAAGAGTGGCTTATTGTTAAGAGTGTCTTTACAGATCTTTTTCTCAGATAGTCAAGGGACTGCTGTATGACCTTGTACGTGTGGCTCTTCTGATGGTGTGAAAATAAGATGCTGGCTAGTGTGTCATCTAACTAAGCAGGATAAAGCTCCAAGTGGCCCACACTGTGGCCAGAGGAAACTGAAGTAACTGAAGTAACTCAGTGGTGGCCCTGTCCTTTTCTAGTTCTTGAAGATATAGCTTCCTAACAATAGACTTAATTTTCAGTTTTTTGGAACGAGCCAGGGTTTCTCAGCAGATACATTTATAGCTGTGGTTTTAAATGATCACTTTTTTTTATCCTGCTCTTGTTCCAAGGAATTCAGAATAATGTACACAGTTCTCCTCTCCTTCATGATACCCCAACAACAATCCCATAAGGCTGTTTAAACTAAATAGGAGGGCTGCTTACACTCCTGGAGAGAGACGTCCTGTTCCTTGTGGAGGAACTTAATAAGAGGGGGTGGGCAGATGTCACTTTTTTGTGGCATGGAGGTATCATACAATTTCTGTACCACTCAGTGTGTCATGTTAATATTTAAGCTATGCTTCAGTTCTTTCTGGCAGTTCCAGCATCAGATTTCTAGGATGCAAATGCATTGTTTACTGGATATCTCATTTTGTTGATTGCACTGATTCACTATGCGTAAGCCACCTTGAGTCCCTGTGAGAAATGCACAATATCAATAATGTAAATAAAATAAAATAAATCACATCCCATTAGGCTTCTATTAAAAGGGACAGGGCATTTTCCTCCTGGCCTGTTGACAATTCATCGTCATTTGAACATGGGTCTGTCAGGTCCTAGTCCTACTGCACATCACATAGCTTCTAGGCTGTTTGCTGGCTTAATGTAAGAACATGAGCCTTGCTGGATCAAACCAGTGGCCCAACTAATCATCCTGTCCCACACAGTTGGCCAACCAGTTGTCATAAAGGGCCAACAACAAGGCACAGATGTCAAGGCCTTCCCTGGTGTTGCCTCTGAATGTTGAGGCTTACTTTCCTTCTTTCTTTTTTTTTTGCAAGTGCAGAAATTGATCCATAATTGATCACCTGTAATTAGTCCACATTGTATGGCAATAGAAAAGAAGCTGTAAAAGAATTGGTCCAAGGAGAAGAATAAAGTCACAATTGTAAGGACTAGAGAATTTGGCTTTGGAGAAAATAAGTTTAGGATTGTGCTACCATGAAAAATGCTGCTCTTCAAAGAGCTGGAGAAAGCATCAGCTAGCAACCCACCATGCAAAGCACTCTGCCTACCAGCATCCTTATGGAAATAATGTTTACTTTCTTTGACATGTAGGGTTCTACAGAGCTTTTCTGGACAGAGCATAATGACTGTGCATCAGAAGTGTTGGTACATTTGTCCCACACTCTTCAGATTTCATAAAGGTAAAGGTAAAGGTATCCCCTATGCAAGCAACGAGTCATGTCTGACCCTTGGGGTGACGCCCTCTAGCGTTTTCATGGCAGACTCAATACGGGGTGGTTTGCCAGTGCCTTCCCCAGTCATGACCGTTTACCCCCCAGCAAGCTGGGTACTCATTTTACCGACCTTGGAAGGATGGAAGGCTGAGTCAACCTTGAGCCGGCTGCTGGGATCGAACTCCCAGCCTCATGGGCAAAGCTTTCAGACGGCTGCCTTACCACTCTGCGCCACAAGAGGCTTATTCAGATTTCATAGCACATGCTTAAACATTTGTACATATGGAGACTGTTTTTCACTTTTTAAAAGCTATGGCTACTATACCACCTGATCCAAAGGACCATATTGAAGCAGTTACTCAAGCACATTTATACCCCTTAGCAAATGCCAGGTTTTTAGGGTTGCCAGCTCTGGGGTGGGAATACCTGAACATTTTGGGGATGGAGCTTCGGGAGGGTGGGATTTTGACATAGGAAGAGCCTCAGCAGGGTACCATGCCAAAGAGTCTACCCTCCAGAGCAGCCACTTTATCTGGAGGAACTGATTTTGGTGGTCTGGAGATTAATTGTAATAGTGGGAGATCCACAAATAATTTTGACTTTTCATAACAATGCTAGCAATTTTTTTAGCACGTTAATGTATGCCAAGTGCTTCATGTGCAGTAATCATTACAACAATCTTGCAAAGCAAGCTAGGCTGGATTCACATTGAGCACTTACTGGCAAACTTAACAAGAAACAGCTGGCTGAACTTTCCTAGGTATTAGCTCCTGTTAAAATTACCCACCTTTTTGCTAACTCGTAATTAATATGTATTTTTGTGAAGTGTTCTTGTGTCTATTTTCAGCTCAATCAGCGACATTTATCCTAACAACAAAGTTCCCATAAATTATTTTGCAGATGTTTTACAATCAATATCTCAATCCTTAATATGGCCTCATCTTTGGACACTCCATTTCAGAGACTGGGGTGATGAACTGCCAAGACAGATGTCTCTAATAATCTGAGAAAAGCTCTAGATTTGCCCCAAAGTCTGAAGCTGAAAGGAAATGCTTTAGTTAAAACCCTTCAAAATGATAGAAGCAGCTCCTGTAGCTTAAAGAAATGAATGACATCAGCACATGTTGTTAAGAAATAACAAAAATATTATTAGTCTTCAAGCCTTGGTTTTTGTCAGTAAAAGACATGGCAAAGGTATAAGGTCCTTTCCAGGGCTGTTCTGGACATCAAGGGAGGAACGGTTACATCCAGGCTCAGCGGCAATCACCAAGTGATTTGCTGCCACCTGACTTACAGTTGTAGCCAGGCCTGGCTGCTTGCTACTGTTCAATAGCATCTACCATATCAAAGTCAAGGTGGTGACATGGATAAAGTTTCAGACTAGGAGCTGGAAGACTCAGATTCAAATCCCCATTCTGCTTTGGGAATTCACCTACTTCAGAGGATGAAATGGAAGAGAGGAGAACGATGTTAGAAGCTTTGGGTCACCATTGTGGGGAAAGTTTGGGTGTAAATAAGTAAATAAATATAGTGGAGGATAAAAGTAATTTGGTCAGTGGTTAGGAAGGAATGCAGGAAGCAAGGGAAGTTGAGGGCATTGGGTCTGCCAGGAGGCGAGATAGAGGAAATAGTGTAGGGAGGGGAAATACAAGAAAAATTTAGGTTCTCCACACAATTCCTTGCAGGTTCCCCACCAAGCAATGGGGCCAGGCCTGGCTTGCAACCCACAACTGGGCCCGGCTCTGCTGGCTTTGTGCCGCTGGGCCCAGCCCAGCATCTTGGAACACACAACTTGGCCAGAGATTTCTTATGAAGAGGGTACCAGAGGGTTAGAAGGAGGGAAAGCTGAAGACAGGAAGACAGGTAAAGGTAGGTGGGCTGCTGGGTAGGAAGGAGAGAAAAGAAAAGAGGCTATGGAGGCCTTTGGGAAATAGTGGGAGAGGAAAATGAGATATCCTCCACAAGTTCTCATGGGTGCCCTGCTTATATGATATGCTGTCTCTATGACATCTACTATAAAACATTTGCAAAGTTTTGTCCATAGGTACCAGGATATGAAGTTGCCTCAGCTCCTTAGACAGTATTTGTCAGGATATTGCAGTATTATGCTTAGCTGTGTGACAAACATATTGAGCATTAACAATGTCTGTTAACAATGTTTGCTATCCCTATGGCAATCATGGGAATAAAAACTCTCTTAAGGAAAGAGTTCTGATGAACTGCTAGCTTATATATTTTTACTTCTTCATCCCAGGATCCTCTGGGACACATTGAAATCTATGTTTCATCCCTAACCATGTAATCTGAGTAAGATTGTTTCCACAGAAATATTTTTCTCCTTGTTGATTTGCTTACAGTAGTGCTCTTTTGGGGAGCATTTGTATGGTATCGTCCTCAATTTGTCCTGCTTCTGTGTTTTCTCTGTCTTGTGAGTGGCTTTAAGAGTTTTAGTTTTAAAACCTGAAGTCCATAGCAAATTATAATTAACATTAAACAAATAAATGAGAAATACTGATTAGTCAAAATACTAACAGAAACAGACACATAGTGACAGTTTCCACATGAGGAATTTGCCCCTGGACAGTCTCTGGTTGCTGATGGGTTTTTGTGCTACTTCTATATGACATCATCAGCAACCTGAGGCTGCCCAGGGGCTGGCTTGAGTTTTGGCCAGATTTTCCTTGCGATGAGGAAAATCACCCAAACCGGATTTGCCACTCCTTATCATGTTTCATATCGAGGAGCAACCAGGGGCAAGCCCATGTGGAGGGAGAAACATGTGACAGTCTTTCTAGCATGGTCCCACCCTCACACCCGCCCTCCCCTCCCCTCTCCATTTCCCGCTCGCAAGAAAAAAATGGCATGGTCTGTGTTGCTGCAGGACCACAAAACTACATTCCCCAAGTTAAAATAAAATGTTCTGTCCTCATCTATTTTGAGAATGGGCAGCCAAGACACATCCCCGTTTGTGTTTTCTGGCATTTGGGATTTAACAGAGAAAAGAGGGGGACGTGTGATGAAGCAGCCCTCTCCCAATCAGCTAGGCACTCATGCTCCTCGTTTTTAAGTCGTAGTGTTCACACAAAATCATTCATTGGGGTCCAGTTACCATGGCCAGCCTCTTACAAATCTACCCAAACATAAGTAGAGACCAAAACACCAAGAATCCCCAAAAGGAGGGGAATGTTTTATTGTGGCATTTCTCCATAGCAATGCTAAAGTGTTATTTTTTTAAAAAAATCCTCTTGTGTTGTGGCATTACCACATAGCAACACGTAAGTGCCATTTAAAAAATAATAATTTTGTGGCTCAGGGGGAGGAAGTTTGAGTCCCCAAAACAACCCCTGTTCTGGGATTGATGGCTTGTAGTGATTGATAAGCTGAAGAGCAGGGGGGCGGGAATAAGTTCACTTTGTTTTGTCTTGCTGCCTCATCTGGAGGCAAAATTCACAACGAGGCAGTGGGAAAACATGGGAGGGGTCTCCCATCAGAAAGCTTGCAAACACATGGTTTCCAACCGAACATTTGCAAGCAGGAGGTGATGCCACCGTGCAGAAATGGTCAGGGTTTTGTTTTTGTTACAGTTGTACTAAATGTCACCATTGTCTTGGTTGCAACTTACCTCCTGCTAATATCCATTGCTTTGCTGAAACGGCATTCTTTGTGTTGTTTTAGCCCCTCCTTGCCAAAATGAAGGCCACAGACATGATACTAAAGGCTGTACTTTTATTAACTCCATATAACAGAGGTGCAAGTGGATAATAGTTCACTGACCTTCCTCTACCTTTTTTGTGCTTTCAGAGTAAGACCTAGGAAATGGTGCCTCACACAGGGATGCCAGTCACCAAGTGGGACTTGGAGAAGCCCTGGTTTTGCAGCTCATCTCCAGGTGACAGAGATCTGTTCCCCTGGAGAAAACAGCTGCTTTGGAGGGTGGACTCCATAGCATTATACTCCATTGAGGTCCCTCCTCACCCAAAATCCTGCCCACTCCTGGCTCCACCCCCAAAATCTCCAGGTATTTCCAAACCCAGAGCTGGCAACCCTCCTCCCACTGCAAATTTCTTCAGGCAACCTTGTCTTGATTTAAAATATCAGATCAGTCCTCAAAACTGCTCTTTGTTTTACCTGTCACTGTAAGTATGCCAAAGGGATTCCCGGCTGTGTCATCAGCATGCTAGCTGAGGAACTCTAGGGATAATAAGGGTGTCAAGGGTTCAAAGGTACTTCCCATCTGTCCAGTTTCTTTAAGCCAGAGACTGTGAGAAGCTTGAGTTGGCAAATTTCCCTCACCATCCTGCTGCTTCAGGATGCTGTTGACATGGATGATGACACAATTCATTCTGATGATTTATCTCTGATGGTCAAAGGGAAGAGGGTGGGATTGATGCCAATTCTTATGTAGGCTTCATCTCCCCCCCCCCCCCAAATCCATCACAAAGAGCCAATTTGGCTCTTGCTGCCAACTGCTATGATGAATTACTCTTCCAGTGCCTCTTTGAGTCACAGGTTCAGGAGCTATAGTCCCTCTTCCTGCATGGCATGAGCTGTGACCTAATTAATTGTGATGAACAAAGATCAAGTAGGTTGCATTATGTTACCTTTTACCTGTTGCCAATGAAATGAAAAAAGCTAATTTCATCCCACGGTTAATCATCATCATCATTTAATTTATATCCCGCCTCCTCCCGGAGGCTCGAGGCAGGTCACATAAAACCAATCCCCTAAAACCAGTACAATAAGAACAATAAAACATGGTGCCCTAAACCCCAATCCTTAACAAATTCATGAAGACAAGGCAAGAATGGTGGCAAGGTTCATTGTAAACTAACCCAATCTCCGCAATCCCGCTAAAAATGGGGAAGGAGCCCCCCCCCCCAATCCTGTTGGACCCTAAACCCACCAGTGAATACTGTCCTAACTAGTGTTCCAAGTTAGGGTTGCCAGGTCCCCCCCTGGCACTGGTGGGAGTGGGGTAGGGTAGGTCAGTTCAGCATCTCAGGGTTGTTGGGGTTGGGTTGAGAGCCTTAAACCATATTGCTTTGTTGCACAGTGCACAGCAAACACCACAGAGTGTGGCTAAAACAAAACCACTGCATTTCGAGCCTATCAACTGCCAAAAAGCTGAATGGCCCTCTATTTTCACTTGAGGTTCAGGTTAGGTAGGAAGTGTGAGGTCACATAAAACAGGGGTGCCGCTGCAGCCTTTTCCCTGCCCATCCTGCTGTTCATCCTGGTTCCATCTTGGGCCTCATCACGTCATGAGGCTGAAGCAGATTCCCCACTGGGACTCGATTGATCCTGACTTCCTTCTACTTCTTCGTATTTTGAACATTTCCAGTCACCTGTTGAGATTGCTGAAGTTTTTGTAGGGATGATTGAGGTCACCAGCCTATTCATTTTTGAAGACCAGGAAAGATTATATTACAATCTGCTGTAGTGTTTTGTTGCAACTTATTTGTTACGATGAAACTGTTGAGCTTTTCTCACCCCCCCCCCCCAGTGATTCTAAATGGATAAGAGTAACACAGGAGGGACATTATATAACATTCAATGCCAATAGAAGGAGAATTTACAGGAACTTTCTCTTCTTTTAGCATAAATGTCTCTGCTTAAGCCATGAATGTGTAAAAGAAGCCCTCACAAAAGAACATCCTAACATTAAACAGGCAAAATGACTGGTAATTTTAACAGTGGTTAATGCATGGGAAGTGTCTTTTAGATTCTCTTCCCCCCCACCCCCGTGAGCTACAACCGTTCAAAAGATCTATATTCCCTTGAACATTACACAGTGGCAACCAATCATCCAATAATTGCACTTTATTGTAGTTTGCACTCTGACACCTTTATTGTAGAACAAACAAAGAACAAACCATAACGCCTCTGTGCCAGTGCAAATACAGCTTTGGCTTCGTGGTAGATGTTTGTTGCTTAAATACATTATATTGTGGATGCAGTATTTGCAGTAGCCAGCATACTATACTAAGATTTTTGTCCCAGTGTGCAACACTGAACTTCATCTTCCACCTTGTCACCCACTCACCCAGTTTGCGGAGATCCCCTTGGAGCTCTTCACAGTCAGCTTTGGTTTTCACCATCTGTTCCACATAATATATTTCTGGTAAGGCCTTGGAGAAGGAGCCGGTCTCAAGGTTTAAGTTCCACTCAGCGCTAAACACCCACTGAGGGCAGCTGCCCCGCCCCTAAGTGCCTCCTCCTCCAACTGGCTTGCCTGTCTACCCAGCAACCAGCCAATCACCTTTCATTCCCCACCCCTGACCACCCCCTTCCCTCCAAGGTTCAGAGACTGCAGATCCCTGCTGCATGAGAGCTGCCCCTGCTGGTGAGTTCCCTGCCTGGGGGTTTCCAGCCTGAAGCTTTTCCAGGTTCTGGAGGGACGGAGAGGCCATCCACAAAGTTCTTCCACCCCACCCCCAATCTAGTGCCCGCTGTATTCCTGAATGCAACGGGCTTGGCCCCTAGTCCTGAATAATTTGGTGTCATCTACAAATTTGGCCACTATACTACTCACCTCTAGTTCCAGAACACTGATGAATAAATTAAATAGTACCAGCCCTAATACTGATTCTTGTGAGACCCCACTGCTTCATTGCAGTATAAGAGATAATGGGCAAATATGGGAAGTAGAAAGGTGAAAGTTTGGGAGGCTGAATGGAAAGCTTTCAAAGTTGTGGGAAAGTCTGACTTTGTAAACTTGGTTTTTCTACAGATGATGAGGACCAACTTCTATAGTCTTAATATCTGGAAATAATTTATCTTGCGTGTTAAGTGGGACATCTGGAAACCCATGCCTAAAAATGATATGGGGTAGTCTGCCAGTTCTCCATGAGCAGTAAAACTGGATTAGACACAGTGGGATTATCAATCATTTATTTTTGAATGAATGAATCAAGATGCTGGTAAATTTAACAGATATAAGCAAAGCATTTTTCAAAATGCCTGCAAAAAATGTTATTTCCTCACTCTTGAATGCACCATGTTTTTTCCCCCACCTCTCTGATTGTTTTTCCTAAATTGTCTACCCGGAAACAAAACCCTCAGCTTTAGAGAAGAGCTATTTTTTTTGTACCTCCTTTCCTACTTGGAGGAGTCTCAAAGCAACCTACAATCCCCGACCCTTCCTCTCCCTACAACAAATACGCTGTGTGGTATGTATGTGGGGGTGGGGGGTGGGAGAGCTGTGGAAGAACCATGATTGGCCCAAGGTCACCCAGCTAGCTGCATGTGGAGTAATGGGGATTCAAATTCAGTTCTCCAGATTAGAGGCTGCCACTTTTAACCTCTACACCAAGCTTTAGACCTCTCTGTATGATCAAAGAGCCTCTTGTGGCGCAGAGTGGTAAGGCAGCCCTCTGAAAGCTTTGCCCATGAGGCTGGGAGTTCAATCCCAGCAGCCGGCTCAAGGTTGACTCAGCCTTCCATCCTTCCAGGGTCAGTAAAATGAGTACCCAGCTTGCTAGGGGGTAAACGGTAATGACTGGGGACGGCACTGGCAAACCACCCCATATTGAGTCTGCCATGAAAATGCTAGAGGGCGTCACCCCAAGGGTCAGACATGACTCGGTGCTTGCACAGGGGATACCTTTACCTTTACCTTTATATGATCAAGGGACCCCTGGAAAGCCCCAGAGACTTTGGAACACAGCCTGAAGTAGCAAGCACATATGGCACACCAAGTTTTGGTATAAATATACCTATTAAATAACTCATAATAAAGCTATCTTTAAAGCTATGACTGAATGTTCAGACTGCCTCATAGCGAGGGTTGCCATGTTCCCCTGACTCCCGCCCCTTGCAGGGGATGAAGGAGGATAAGGTTGCCAGACCCAGATTGGGAAACTCCTGGAGATTTGGGGATAGAGCCTGAGGATGACAGGGACCTCAGTGTAGTACAATGCCATAGAGTCTACCCTCCAAAGCATCCATGTTCTCCATGGGAACTGATCTCTGTAGTCTGGAGATGACCTGTAATTCCAGGGGATCCCCAGGTCCCATCTGGAGGCCTATCATGACATTAATAGTAGGGCCAGCCCTTCTACCACCATGTGCTACAAAAATAAATATGAATCCCATAGCACTTGAATGGCTAACAACATTATATTCCAGCATAAACTTCTGTGGAACTGAGCTCTACTCCCAAAAATTGTATTGGAATAAATTGATGTTAGTTTTGTGGGTGCCACAAGACTTCTGTTTATTTTTCCTGAAGGGGGGGTAAAATGGCAGCCCTGACACACATCTAGTGTCTATTGATGCATGTTTTGCACCATCTCTCTCTGTTATCAGTGTCTGCACCATATCGTCAATAAGAGCTGTGATTTGGTAAACAGGATCCTCCCATCTTTCTCTGGCTCTCGTGACCTTGGGCACCCAGGTGATTTCTGTTTTCCTGAAAAACCACAGAACAGCACGCTATTGATTCCCTTCTTATGTGTTTCCTTTGATAGCACTGCCGTTCATAATCACTACACTCCTGGCGAGTCTGAACAGCTGTTGCAACCCTTGGATCTACATGCTTTTCACCGGTCATCTTTTCCATGACCTCTTGCACCGATTCCTTTGCTGCTCCTCCCGCTATCTAAAATCACATCAAGGTTGTGACCTCAGCGTCAGCAAGAAAAGCAACTCCTCCACGTTTGTCCTGAGTCTCAAAAGTTCCAGTCAGAGGAGCTTCACACAGCCGTCCACAGCATGAAGAAAGAAGGACAACCCAGGTCTCCATGAAGTACGTCATGAGTTGGGCAGTCTGACTTCAGTATGAACATGCTTGAGGATGTAAAGCAGCAGAAAACGGAGGTGTTTGGATGTAAATACATACAAACATACATGTTGTATACAAACTATATTAAAACTGTGTGCAGGATGTTCATTATTTAACTGAGACACAAGATAACAGGAAAACAATCATTAACACAAGGAATGTTTGGGAATGGGTCCCTCTGTCTGCAAAAGTAAGGGAGGGTTCTTGATGTTCTACTTCCACCACAGAACTCCAATTGCCAGTCTCATGATGTATCTGGACCCAAGTGCTGCCAACCTCCAGGTGTTGGCTGGAGATCCTCTAAGATTATAACTGCTCTCCAGGTGAGAGAGATCAGTTCACCTGGAGAAAACGGCCCCCTCAGAAGGTGGACTCTATGGCATTATATGCCATTGAAGTCCCTCCTCTCCCCAAAACTCACCCTTCTCAGGCTGCACCCCATCAAATCTCCAGGTATTTCCCAACCCAGACCAGTCAACACTACTTGTCCCTCAGGGGCAGCATATTGGGGATCATTTTGGCAACAGGGGGGTGGGAGGAGGTGAGGAAGTCTTTTCCAAGGGTGGGAATCCCTTTCATTGGTAGCAATTTGCCATGGGATCCAAGCCAATTAATAAGGTAGGGGTTTTTGCTATACTTTAACAAACATAGGTCAGTGAAGTCACAAATATAGTGTCCACCTTCATCCGGAAGGACATGAGAAGAGCAGTGGCGTGCTAGCCAGCTGAAATTGGTTGGCTTTCTTGCCAAACTATATGCACAGCAGAACCAGCTAGTGTCGATTCTCCTGGACTGGAGCATTCAGAATACACTGCAAATTGGGGGCTCCAATATGTAGAAAGCCCTACTACCAGATTGATTCGTAGTAGACAATAAAAAAGTTGCCATGGTGAGTGGTTCTGGGCAATCTAAACATGAAAGGTTTTTTTTTAATGTACATTGAGTATATTTCATAAAGGAGATATTAATGATATATAAATGATATTATAAATTATATTCCTATAGCCAAAGAAAACAATCAGAAATCCAAGTGGGATCCACAAGAAACTTGCAGGGAGGGGGGCATTCCTTTGTTTCTTCCCCTTTCCCCCTACTTCTATGACTCTCAATGTTTCTCCATCCTGCCACCCCTTCACTTACTTTCTCTCCCATGCCTATCATTCTCTCTGCCTTCTACTGCATCACTTCCTCTTTCTCAGTCTTTCTGTCCCCTCGTTAAAACTTTCTTTCTGCCCTCCATCACTCTCATTCTGTCTCTCTGCCCCATAAATTTCTATTTCTGTGCTAATACCCCAGCACTCTCTTTCTACCTCCCCACTTCTGCACTATCTCTTTCTCTCTGTCTGCTTCCTCCCTCAGCCAAGGTTTCACTCCCTCATCCCATTCCTTGCCAGATTGCTCAGAGCTGCTCCGGGTAGACCAGCCAAGCATCCCTCTCTTCTCTCATCGGTTCTCTAGGAGCATCTCTGGGCAGACCCACCAACTTTCTTCACACTGCTCTTGATGGTTTGCCAAGCTTCCCTCTCACCCTCATAGCCCTTGGCGGCTTACCCCAAGCTGCTGCAGGAGGGCCACTGAGACTTCCCTCTGCTGCTCACAATAGTTCACCTGGAATGGTTGCAGGGGGGCCAGCCGAGCTTCCCTCACCTCCCTTGCTGGCTTGCTTGGAGCAGCTCCAGGAAGGCCTGACAGGTTTCCCTTTGGCTGTTAGCTCACCCAGGTTGGTTTGCTTCAGGTGGGTTTGCTGAGACCTTCTGCTGCTGCTTTCCTCCCTTGATTTTCACCACCCTCATCCAGTTTTCAGTGGTTTGCCTGGCATGGCTCCAGGTAGATTGGGCCCAGGAGCACCTCTTAGGCTCCCTGCTCCCACAACAGCAGCCTCTGTTGCTGGAACTTTCAAAGATGATTGCATCATGCATATTTGGCGAAAATGACCCCAATGCAATTTTTAAACCTTTCATATTTTTCTGCAAGTTTAGGGAGCCACCTAATCTGTGGATATAGATATTGGCAGATAGGGGTCACACTTGGGAATTAGATATCTAAACGCAGAATTCTGAAATTTTTATTTCCCAATAGAATTTTTGAACTATTTTTAAAGGAGCTTTGACTCTCAAAAGCTTATACCCCCAAAATGGTGTTCATCTCTAAGATGCTACTGGGTTCAAATCTAGCTGTTTTAGTGCATGCCAAGATAACTCCCCTCTGAAATTAAAATATTACAGATATCTACTGTAATACTGTAGTGCACAGTGTCAATACAAACCTACAGTGTTCAGATAATACTTGAACATTCAGGGAACACCTGAAGGATATGTAGCATCAAATTCTGCACAGGAGAGTTTTTAAAAATAATTTTTAGGAAGCAAATTGATGTCTGCTCCATAGATTCTTCACACACAGTCCAGGAGAAGCTGCCATGTGATTCTGCTGCATGCATAGACGCTGATCCTATAGTGTGCATAGGACTGAATTCAACTTTATTTTAAATTGCCTTCGAGTAGCAACAAATAAGTGCTGAAATGGGTGATGCATTTGAGTCCTCTGATTTTCATTGAAAATCGTAGAGATGGATCATTAAGCCTTTGACTGTCTTAAAGGAAATGAGAGACATTGTGGGATCTGATCATAGACCTCCTAGTGTGCCCTATGTGTGGGGTTGTTTTAGTTTTACTATATTTTAAATATACATTTGAGCAGGTTTTGGTTTTTGTACTTTTAAACAAGCCTAGAGTGGGATATACATTTTCAATTGAATGAATAATACGGCTTGTTCTGAGATTACAATCTTGTTTAAAACGGAGAACCCCAACAATGGCTGAAGTAGTCATGGAGACGGCAGGCCTGGCTCCAGAGTGTCGCAGTGTGCTGTAATCAACTCAGTGGGTCTGGATTCAGAAACCTTTCTTCTAAGCCTCCCCTCCTCTCAGTGAATGGGAAATTTGTGTGAATATTGTACAAGAGCTAATCTTATGTAAGCTAACTTTACTCCAGAAAATGCACTAAAGAGGTTGGGCCAAAGCACAGCTCCACAGAGGTCTTTTATAGACCAGCATCGAAATGACAACACGATCACAGTGATTCAGGAGAATGAACTGGCGTGCAGGAGTCACTCCATCAGTTACCAACATGAATGTCCACAGGACTTTCTTTACAGAGCAATGCAACTTTTTCATATTCGAAGAGTTCTTGTGATACCTGAATCTTGTTCAGTTGATTGATGGGGAAGATCGGACTCAGCTCAGTGACTGTCAAATTAAATCTGAGCATAAATTCTTTGATGGTGACATTCAAAAAGCTTTTATTTATGATGGATATAACTTCATTGTAGATAACTTTGATAAATATGATGTAGATATAACTTCGCAACTGTGTAACTCACTTTATCATGCAAGTACTATGGGGAAAAAAACTTATATGTAAATATTATGTTTTGTTTAAGACGGGAAAAAAAATGAAAACATGGATGTCAAACCAGGAGGGTGGGAGAAACAAAATGCATTTCACACAAAATGTAAAATAAATGTAAATGTAAAATGTACAGTAAATGGGACAAATAATGTGCCAAATGTGCACCATACCATGCCTTATCAGATTTGTAAACGGTTCCTCTTGATTTAATTTCTCTAGCAAGTCTTCTTGCTCCCACCGTGATGACTGTGGGGTAAAATAATGGTCCTGCTGGCCAGAGCACATAGAGGAATAGGGGGTAAGAGACCACCAAAAGAGGAAGTGGGGGCAGGAGCCACAATGGTTGCATCCAGTTTCATTTTCTCAAAATCTTTGAAAGAAGGAATAGAAGAAGAAGAAGAAGAGTTGGTTCTTATATGCCACTTTTCTCTACCCAAAGGAGGCGCAACGCGGCTTACAGTCACCTTCCCTTTCCTCTCCCCACAACAGACAGCCTGTGAATTGGGTGAGGCTGAGAAAGCCCTAATATCACTGCTCGGTCAGAACAGTTTTATCAGTGCTGTGGTGAGCCCAAGGTCACCCAGCTGACTGTATGTGGGGGAGTGCAAAATCGAACCCGGCATGCCAGATTAGAAGTCCGCACTCCTAACCACTACGCCAAACTGGAATAGATTTTAAAACTACATGGTAGCCAGGTAAGAATCATTTTTGAAAAATGTTGTTCATGTCATCAACAGAAATGTAAATAACAACAAGGACAACAGCAGGTCTATAACCCTGTGAACTAAAGAGATAGGGTGCTAGGGTGAAATGCTGGGGAGTTGTGTTGCAGAACGGCATCCTTGCACCCTAATATAATATAGTCTGGGATGTCTGTCATTAGTTATGACAGATACTCTCAAACTACATTCCCCAGGGTTCCTAAACATAACTGCCTGCTGGCTAAAGAGTCAAGAAAGATCTAAAGAATCCTTTCGGGATTCTTGAGCAACCAACAGTTAGGCTCATCTCCTATTTACCAGTAGTGTATAGGGAGCTAATTTTTCAAGGGCTGGTTTGACTGTTGCTTGGCCCCTCCATGCCAGTTCAGCAGCTTGCTTCATTATATTCCTTCCTCGCCATGCAGTACAGATTAACTGGCTTTTTGTGCAGGTACATTCTCATACCACTTGACTGAGTTGTGCTACTCCCCACCCTTTCTGCATAATTGCTCTGCTCAGCGGGCAATTATTTAAGTAGACAATTAAATCAGTCACAAATCATATATATCAGTCATAAATAAATGCCAGGTTTTAATACAATCCTACCCTTTGGTGTGTGTCTACGGAGACCCTGCTAATGCTGATAGCAGGCAATTTTGCAGAGTCCGGGATGCAAATTGCTACACTGCTTGGCACTTGTTTGCAGGTGTTTGTTATGAGCTGAACTAGCTGGGTGATTGGCTCCCATTGGACACCTTTGAACATGGTAAATTCAACAGTCTTATATGTTCATGGTAAAACCTGCAGCCTATAGTCTGTTTTCCTTCCCTACCACCAAATTTTCTGAAAATATAGAGATTAAGGCCAAGGACATGGTCTGTTTTCTTCACAAAGTCAGGAAAATGCTCTGGCCTCCTCCTTTTATTTGTTGTCTCTCCCTGGTGGCTGCGTGTTGCTGGACTAGATGGTCTGATCCAGCAGGAGTCATGTTTTTATGTCCTTCCTACTAATTGGCTTCTACAAGTACATTCACAGAAGGAGAAGGCAATTGTTGCCCCCATTCTGTTACTTAAGTATTAGGATATTAATTAGAATGATTGGTACTATATAAAAGACCTTAAGAAATGGTTAACAATTGGAAAGGCATTGAAAAAAAATTACAGAGGAATTTTACCAGGACATAGTTCACTTTGTAGACAAAAAGCTCTAAAAAAAACATTAACATTATTTATTGTTTTGTTCTACCACCCCCAGCCCCTGCACATACAATGACTCTTCTGAATCAAGGAGAGCTTGAAGCAAGGGGAGGAAGTCATCTTGAATTGACCTCTGTGAATCCTTTCCTGTGCTGGCAGAACTTTGGCAGTCATGTCTCCAATGGGGTTTTTCTGTGCATTTGCCAGATCCTCAGAGACTGTGACTGCTGTAGGATTATGTAATCCATTTAGGGATTTGCGGCTTGTTGTTTTATTCTTAGATGGGGATGTAACTATTATTGTCAGCTGCCTTGAGCCCAGAGAAAAAATCAGAGGTGAAGACAATGATGATGGTAGATAGGTAGGTAGGTAGGTAGGTAGGGATAGATAGATAGATAGATAGATAGATAGACAGACAGACAGACAGACAGACAGACAGACAGACAGACAGACAGAAGGCTGGATTTGAATGGTTCTCCCAGACACATAATCACAGGTAATATGGGGGAGTGGAGGAGCAGTCCATCATTTGAGGCACGGGTAATCAACCTGTGGTCCTCCAGATGTCCATGGACTACAATTCCCATAAGCCCCTGCCAGCGTTTCCTGGGAATTGTAGTCCATGAACATCTGGAGGACCACAGGTTGACTACCCCTGATTTGAGGCACTTCCCCAACTTGTAATGTAAAGTATCACAGCTCAGACACAACTGTCTACTGTAATGTGGACTAGGCCATCATATTTCCAACCTGCTGGATTTTTGTAACCATAATACTTAAACTAGGGCATAACACAGAGCAAATTTCCTTCAGATTTTTCTCTTGAATTTAATTACTCAGCTCTCTGGTGTCTCCTGGGACAGAATGTGTCAGCGTCAAGCATGCTCTCAAAATAATAAATAGCATCTGTGAAATGCAAAGCATGATTTGGTTGGTTGGGTTGTGGTGGGGAGACTCTTTGGAGATAAAGTCCCAGATGTTCCAAATGCTCATTTTCAGGCTTCTTGTTAGCTAGCATGAAGATAGTATTATCCTTTGTTTTTTCTTAGCAGTTGGTCAAAAAGAGAATAATTAGCATTTAGTATGCCATAGCCATGGATGATTACTATTCAATTAGTGTCTTAAAATCTTCCTTCTTGAGGCTGATCTGCTGATGTAAGACTTACTTGTAAATGAAGTGAAGAGCATTCATTTTTTTAAAAAAGCTGGAGTTTCTATTGCTCTTTCCAAGTTATGCTTCTTCTCTCAAAGATTGTTAGTTCTTCATTATTATTTTCAAAGAGCAGCACTGAAGACTGGAACCCATTAGTAAATTATTCGGGCATTTTTGCACGCGCAAAATGTAGCTAGGTAGCCTCTGAATGTTGGCGGCATATTCAGGACCCTCCACATGACGTTGCCAACATTCCGAGGCTGTCCAATAGGCAACTCATGATTTCACCATTTTTAAAGTGTGATGTGGTAAATCCAGAAAACTGGAGACATTTCCACACCCATTAAATGTTGTGAGATGCTTACCTAATGCAGTCATCATATTTGCGCCTCCATATGATGTCGCCAACATCCATTGTCTGGGCGGTAACCGGTTCACTACATCCTCCACTTTAAATTGCGAGTTGGGGATTCAAATAAAGTGGATTCCCTGGCCAATTTAGCACTAGCTAAGGGAGAACAAGCAGCAGGCAACCAGAAAAGGGAAGGTATGGAGGCTCAAATACACTAAAGTCACCTACCTTGTCTTGCCCTTGCACTTGCCTCCCTCTCCCTCGTTCCCAGGGATGGGAATTTCTTTTTAAGAAATGGCTAACTTACTGGAACAATGAATAGGCAGACAAGCATGCAGGCAATGCCAGAAATGAAATGCAGCCTTCCCACCAATTCTGCCAAGCTGTGTTCCTCAATGTCCCTTGAACCATAGGGGTGAAGTGGGCTAGGCTGGAAGGTCATATTCCTTGAGTGACATTTGTAATGCAGCTTGTTGGGGTTTTGTTTTCTGCCATCTCTATCCATCAAGCATCTTTGCCATGATTTCTTACATCACTTTATTTATGGAGGCAGATCACTCTAACACTCGGGTTGTCCACAGTGCATGATTCTTTACTCAAGTAGGTGGCTTCATAACACTCTGTAGGGTGGTTCATAAATCCATCAAGTTATTTGAGTACTCATCACTGGATGACTCACAGTGAGCAATTGGTGGGAACTGAGATTTATGATGATTCCAACACTCTTGTAAGCCTCGAGAGATGTATGACTTAGCACCTATCTGCTAAATTGTTTAAAAACAATTTAGGTTGTTTAAAAATGGAAGTACACTGGGTGGATCCTATGATCCAGAAGCGGAAGAAACTGAGTTTTCAGTCTTCCTGGATTTCCCCTCCTTGACCAACCATTTCTGATCCCAAGAAAGTTTATTTCTGAGAACTTGCAGTGGGAAAGGAGGAAGGGGATATATTGCCTTCTTCTCTTTTTTCTGCCAGGAACATCAGGGGCCCTTGTGTGGATCTCACTCAGATCCAAGACATGTTCAGAAAAATTTAATGAAATACCACAGGTATAGAAAATTACATACTTAAAATACTTTTCAGAATACTGTATCTTGGCTCATAACCTCCCTTGTATTTGTACTGGATAATTCTGCTCACAGAAGGAGGAGTCACTTTTTGCTGATTCCTCTCCCTGCAAAAGCTCTACTTCTGCCCCGTGCTGTTTCTTGAAGGTCACTGATTCATTTCAGGTCCACTGATGACTGCATTGGGAAATGCAAAGTTTGCCATTTTGGTATTGAACCCCAGTTTACACTCTGCAGGATCCCAATCTAAAAGGTGGCATTGAATATCACACTCTCAATGGATCCCTCTAAGGATATATAGTGAGGACTGTAGGCCTGTAGTGATTGTCACTTTGCAAACTTTCCTGTTATTAAAGAGTTAGTATTACAAAGTCATGGGAAAGGGAAGGAAAAGTATACATGATGTACAAGAAAAAAATTAGGACAGGCACACCCTATAATACACTTTTATGAAGGTGTGCATACTCAGATAAAGTACAGTGAGCAGCTAAAAAGGAGAGAAGAATGATGGGTCCCCATTGGAAAAAAGGTGAGGCTCTTTGGGTTTCACAGGCCCTGCAAGACGGAGCTCTTCTATCAGGTTTTTGGTTGAGGCTGGGCCAAATACCAGGTGATAAGAGTGGGTCCTTCCCCGTCCTTGTACAATCTGGACCTCCCCCCATTTATATCTGGTCGGCATGGCTGGGAATAGATGAACTGAGAAATAAGAGTTTCGTGAGGGATTGTTGTGATCACCTTCTATGCTGTTCTTGTTTGTTTTATGTTGTATTTTAATGGGGGTTTTGTGCTTTTATTATGTTGTGAATCACCACAAGCCAGCTTGCCTGGGAGTAGCAGGATATAAACAAACAAACAGCAATTTTTCTCATTGATATAGCTCAAACATACTTCAGGGCAAGCTAACAATTAGTTACTTTTTAATTTTCATAAAACCATTTGGACTGTCTTCTAGTATATGTGGAGGGAAAACGCCAAATAATAAATTTATTTAGAAAGAGTGAGTTGAGAGTGTAGTTTCTGAATATCTCTTCCTAAATCTACCAGTTTCTCAATATTCATCCATATTAAGGACTATGCTGCTTAAATACAGGTTTTATTAAGAACTGGAAAACTGAGTAGAGTAAAGAGGAGAATCTAAAGTCCTTTTGGCCACACAAAGCCATGAGATCTGTTGATGGAAGAAAAGAGTTTCCTTTGGCATTGCTGATTTCTTTCTCTGTCTCCTGTCTTATGGAAGTGATGACTCACTCTTGAGGGCCAGACAAACAACACACAAAGTATGCCTAAAATAATTTAGTGTTATATTTAAAGAAATATGTGTGAAGTATCCTTGATCCAAGATGGGCTCTTTTTTCTAGCCACAATTTTTCTTCTCCAGTTAAAATAAACAAACACCTTCATTGTGTACAAGGCAATCCTAAACAAAGTTAGGATTGACAAGGGTCCACTTCTTATACTGAATGAGAAAAATGAACCACAGGTGCCCACTAGTGGAAAGGAATGGAAGACCTGCATGTTGATTCCTTCCACCCTCTTATAATCTCCTCCAATTGCTTTGTTGAAGCAAATCCAGTGTAGACTTAGTTCTCAATTATTATTAACAAGAAAATAGAGCCACATCAGTCACAGAAGATTAAAAATCTGGGGCAATGTTGATGGTGCAAAATCAGGTTAAATTATATTTTGTTAGTTAAATTTCCAAAAATTCCCTATGTGTTTCGCCAACAAGCTTTGTCAGAGGTATCTGTAATATATAACAGCAACACTGAGTTTACAGAAGTCTGAACAAGTACATTTTCTGATACTGAGATTGAATAAGTCATTTTTAAAGAGCCAGATAAGGACCCAGGTGTAAACATAACACAGATTATGAAAATAAATTGTCAATCAAATGGTCAATTTTGGGGGAATTACATTCTATCTGGAAAAAAAAATATGTCATGCTACTTGTAGACATTTATTTGACGCTATTAATTCTTAAAGAATATATTAAGATCTATGTATCCTTTTAAAATCTTCCTAAAGATACTTTTTCTGTTGACAAGGTGCTGTCACCGTGAAATATAGCCACAATAACAGAAACAGTGAAGCAAATAGATGTAACCCAGGGATAAACATCAAAGCTTCTGTACATATAGGCCTACTGCACCAAATGATCTAGTGGGGAACTATAAAGCTCAATCCAGTGAGTAACAAACAGGGTTAAGGCTGGATTCGTGGACAAACACAATCCTTATGTCATTAGTTAAAAAGAGGAATCACTCACTCCCAACTAATTACAGATCCATTTGCCTTCTTTCTATTGTTGGGAAGCTATTTGCCAGACTTCTAACAAACAAACTCACCTTATGGATGTCTGAGGAAAGGATCTTAGGTCCTGAACAGACAGGATTTTGTCAAGGGGAATCCACTCTCGATCAGCATCCTAAATAGGGTTGTGTACGGCAGTGTCCAAAGCAGCCGTTCCAGGCTGACGCAGCTAGTGCTGCACTGCGGGGTGGGGGAAGGGAGGCATGGGTGCCTGCGCACACATGCAGGTGTGGAGCTCTATGCCTGCGTGTGTGTGCTGACTGACACACCAGCACCCGTGCCTCCCCTCCCCCCCTGTGGCATGGCGCTGGCTGCGTTGGCCTGGAACAGCCACTTTGGACGCCACCATGTACAACCCTAGTCCTCAATGTGGTTCAATCCATATCCCACTGCTTTCATACGCAGATGATACTATAGTGTTGTCCCACCCATGAATTGGCTTAAAATGCTTACTGCTCCTATTCTTGGACTTTTGCTAGAATCTATGTTTCTTTTAAAATCTTCCTATGATTCTTTTTTTTTTTCCATTTGACAAGATGCTGCCACCCTAACCACAATAAGAGAAACAGTGAAGCAAATACGGTTATACGACAAAGGTTCTGTACATTGAGCATAATGTACCAAATAATCTAGTGGGGAATTATAAAGCTCAGGCCACAGGTTCTGTACATCTACATATTTGCTCATAATCTTGTTTAATTCCACCCAAACCAAAGCATTTTTCTCATCTTAAATACATTTTGGTTAAAAGTTGAGTTTTGTTTTCCACACCTCTGAACATCTGCTTTTCTTCACATTGTCTCCAGTGAAGTTTAGAGGAGTACGGTTTCAACCATACCATGAACAAAGCTGAGGAAGCAGATTTATATTTAAAACATGGGTTGAGTACTGATATTGTTATCTACTTGCTGTCTTACATAGCTCTGTTTCAAATCATACACTTGACTTTGTCTCCTGTACCAAGACAGAGTTTGGAAATGGGTGAGATTTCCCAGTCTATTTCCTTGTCATGGATCAATCATGATATGGTGAGGTTTAAATTGTCATGGAGTTGAAACTCATGTCCCTGGCCCTAAATGCTGCTAGATGGAGCCCTTCAGGACCTTGATGAGTTTCTAATATGGCTGGCACTCAGAGTTTTGGTTTATCTCTGGAGATGTCCTTTGCAGTTGATATGATTCCTTGTAGGCATCCATCAGCTCTATAGTTTACCAAGGAGCCCTCTACTTTACCAAATCTATGAAATGTGTTACATGAATTGGTTATGTCAGGAGATATGTGCCAAGTTTGGGGAATGGCCTGCGAGAGGTCAAGTAACTTTAAAAGATCAAAATGCCTATGTATACCAGGTAATTGCATCCTATGAAGGCAGACAATAGATGTATAAAGATAAAATAAGCAGTCTTTATTTAGACATAGGCAAACATATAACAAGCACACTATCAGTATAGCAGACAGGAAATAAAAGGACTGAAAGGAAAAGAATCTGGGATAGAGGGTCAATGGAAGAATAATTACCAGTTCCTCAAGAGGCAGAGACAGAGATGGCAAAGAGTCCAGCAGCATGTCAGGCTCTCTGGATGGATCCAAGGTTCCAGAGTTGGCAAAGTGGCTTGCTAGAACAGGGACTTTTATACCCTGTTGGAGGGTGGCATGTGCTAGAAACTGCACGTACACTGGGTGGGCTGTCTCTAGGTTGAGTCACTGAATGAAATGGGTGCTAATGGCTCAGGAGGTGGGTGCGAGTGGAGCTTGACAATTCTGAGGAAAGGAAACCATTGTAGTACAATGGGACAGTTCCAGGGGTCTCAAGAAACTAGCTAGCTAGGTGGAGGAGAAATTCCCTCCTTGCAGAGTGGCTTAGGTTGAGTAAAAGGTATGAAGACAAAGAGGTTGGGCAACAGCCCAACGGACTCTGCTGTCCACTGGATTAGCAATACCATGGAGTGTGAGGGGAATGAATGCAGAGCATGAAGGTTGCAACTGTCAGGTAAGACGGGTGGCTTTGGTCAAGCTGAAAATAGTCTGGCCAGGCCTGAGTCTGACTAGAGCAGGGGTAGTCAAACTGCGGCCCTCCAGATGCCCATGGACTACAATTCCCAGGAGCCCCCTGCCAGCGAATGCTGGCAGGGGGCTCCTGGGAATTGTAGTCCATGGACATCTGGAGGGCCGCAGTTTGACTACCCCTGGACTAAAGTCTGGCTTTGGCCTAAGCTTAGACTGGTAGAGGAGGCCACGGGTCATTGAGCACTGTGTGCCAGTCCTGCAATGAGAGGTTCCATCATACATAACAAATGGGCCAAATAGAACATCATTAAGGATACCTGCTAGAGTACAATTTTGCACCTACTGAGTGATGACGGTGGTGATGACGTAGGCTCATTTCTCTGCCAGGACTGTCTCTGCACATAGCCAACAATTGTGCTTTTAAATTCATGATCCCTGAATGGTTAGTACTTGAATATCTGCTCTGCGTGTTCCCCAATTACCCAACACATTGGGGGGTAGCTACAGAAGACATCCCCCCCCTTGGGGAGACTTAATAATACAGCTTGTTCCTCACAGATATTCAGATGATATTGATTCTATAGCCAGCTACAGACATTTTTATCTAAGCTTTTTGTTGATTGCTCTTTTCAATGTGTTTTTATTTAAAGATTATTGTATGATGGTCCTTTATTGGTCTATTTTGCTGTAATTGTCTGCGTTAGCTTTTTCGACAGGGATGCTGTTGGCATTCTGGGTGTATGAAAAAAATATACAGAATAAGCAAGAAAAGGAAGCTGTATTGCAGATGATCTGTTGAAAACAGCCATTGAAGGCAGAATTAGTTTTGTTTTCTTTTGTGTAGCAAATGCATTTAAGTGGGAGCTTCAAAGTGACAGAGCTAGGATGAAATGTAATCATAAGGCAGACCTGCGCAGACAATGCCTCGATAATACATTGTTCCAGTGGTACTGATACATTTGGAGATTGCACTTGAAAGGAAGGGCAGAGATATGAAAAGCTGGAAGTATTATTTTCAGAGGGAGGCTGTCTTTGAAACCCAATGGTAAAGTAAGGATGGGTGAAACAGAGGGAGCAATGTTTTCAGAGAACTGATCTCTTCTTGCACATCTGCCCAGTGAGTGTAAGGCTTCAGTAAGGAGTAGCAGGATTCATAACAAGATTTGAATGCTCATTCATAGATAGATATCCAAGATTAAAACGCATAAAGCAGTCACTAAATAACATTTGTTGTGGAAACTTATTCATACTTCAGAATTCTCGGAGAACATACATGGGTTCTTGCAAGTAGGAAAACAACTACACTGAAATTCAGGAAGGGCAAGGTCCTTCCCCCCCCCCTTCTTAAATTTTGCTCGTGCAGGATATCCCAGCCACCATTCTCCCTGTCTGCTACTGTTTCTGTTATTTCAAACTTCTTTTCACCATGCAAAGTTCTTTACAGCCCCCATTGTTATGACCAAATCAACTCTGTGTTATAAGTTTGGCAATGATATAATGTGCCAGTGCCAGTCGATAATTCTGTGTTCGTGCTGGTTTTCATTTGGAGCTCCAGGTGAAACCAAACTGTGATATCCCACCAGTGCTCAGTCCCAGCCTCCATTTGCATTTATTCGCTATGCATTCAGCTAATCTGAGCTGAAAAATACCTGGAAAATACCTTATCAGTATTTTTGAAGTATGAATTCAGCTGGATATATCTGTTGCTATTTTTCAGCTATCTGAAATGGCCAAGCCTGTAAAATCCCCAAAATATTCAGCAACTTTCAAGACCACTAGATAATTCCAGTTGAGGTAATTTTATAAGGCTCTCAGTCCCTTTAAATGCCTTCTCCAAACTGAGAATTCACTCTGAAGGCATTTAAAAGGAGTAAAGGGACTATGAGCTTTTAAAATGTTTTTGGAGTTCACTTGTGTTGCCACAACTTGCAAAAAGCATTTAAATTTTGAAGGGATTGCATTCCCTTTAAAGTTTAAATGTCTTCCCCCACCTATTGGAAAGAATGAAGGATGGGAGCAATTTCTTTGGGAGCCCATAGAATTGAACCCCATGGTAAAATCTTTTTCAAACCTGTGTTTTTAAAGGAGAGGCACTAGCAGTTGAGCTGAAAATGCTGTGCCTGTACCTAAAAACCAGACCCCCCCATTGAGTTTCTATTATATCCTATAGGATCATTGACTCCACCTCAAGCATCATTCAGTGATTTTTTTCTTGTGCCTTACCTTAGTCATCTCTTTCTAAACTGAGAAGTCTCAGACTCTTCAGCCATTCCTCTTAGGGAAGATGCTCCAACCCCATAACTATCTTGGTTGCTTACCCCATAACTGTTATAGTCCTGCAATGTCCTTACCACATTTTCCCCTGAATGTATACATTAGCTTTATATATCCTTATCCATGATTCCTCTATATATTTGTGGAACAGCCTGGGGGGTGGGACATGTCCGGCTGTCCAAGTTGGAATAGAGCCAATCAGGGAGCAGCCAGCAAAGCTGGCCCTGCCCTTGCAGCTCCCGCCCTCCTTCCCTGGACTCTAGCCTCTTTGCTCTCAGAGGCACCTCAGTGCCTGGAGCCAACAGCAGGTAAGGTGAGAGGGCCCTGGGCAAAGGGTTGTGATGGAGGGCTTGCTAACAAGGGCCTCTTGGTCTGCTAGGCTGGGCCTGCTAATGAGGGCCTCTTGGCCTGCTAAGCAGGGCCTCCTGGCCTGCTGACTGCCTGCTAAGGAGCTCTGTCCTGCGCCTGCTAATGAGTTGGCCAGCCCCCGCTTGCCCCACTTGATCTTGCTGTGTGCTGCATCCCAAAGCCACCTTGAGCTGCCTGGTCAGGGGCCAGGGGAGGGGGCCCTTTCAAGGCCCATTCTTAGGAACGGGCTAGGAAGCTAGTTTTGTCATATTTTTATTCCTGTTACTGAAGCCCTAATAATTATATATCAGATCTGAACTATTTTTGGTGTCCTTCTGGGAAACAGACCAAAGTTTTCCCCAATGACATTGCAAGTGTTCTCTCTCTCAAGGTAAAAGAAAACCAGTTTCAAAGGCCCTCCTGGGAATTTGCTCTGGCAATGCTCTTTTCACAGGCTGCAGTCATCAAGGCAATCACGCAGCCTAGAAATGGCCCTGGACTTCAAAGCTGCTCTGTTGGTTTTATTGCCTCTTTATGGAGAACACTGTGGTGCCAATGGCTGGAGTGCTGATTTGCAGGCACATTATAGCCCAGATAATTAAAGTAACTTCGATTTAAACTGGCATAAGCAGAAGGATTCCATTTTGGTTCTGGACTGAATTTCCAGTCTTCTAGTCATTAGGGGCATTGTAATTCAGCCAAAGGGTCCTCATTCCAGCCCAAGTATAAGCCCCTGTCTCTTCCTCATTCTCTTTGCAAGGGACATAGTCCCTTTTGTTGAAATCCCATTCATGCATACGGTAACAAGGCTAAACTAGAAATCTAGACTTCTACCTGCATCTGTTTCCTTTGACACAAGGTTTATTTATGCGGTTCATGTGCCTAGTGGCTATAAGCAGAACCCCCCAACATCTCTGTTGTCACTCTGAGAACACCACAGGTTTGTAGATTAATAGGGAAGAGTATCTGCCAAAATACTGAGGAAAGAGAAGAAGCAGGGTTGCCAGGTCCACTGCCTGGGCAGAGGTCCATCACTTTCTCAATGCACCTTGCCCCAAAAACTCCTCCCAAACTTACCCCCACATGGAAGAATGGCACATTTTAATGTGACATGGTGATGTCACCCAGAAGTGATGTCAGCATGCTGGGATTTTGACCAAAACCAATGTGGCACCACCGCCATCTCTGATGTGCCAATGTGACTTCTGGTTGACAGCAGCACATTGCAAAGCTCTCAGAAAGCCCCCACCCACCTACCCACCGCTGGCAGCACTGATGGAGATGGCAACTGTAAGAAGAGGGTTTCAAGTGGTTGACAGGCTGAGCTGTTATGCTCTGCATTTTTTTCCTTTCTCTTTCCTTTGCCCTCAGCCAATTGTCATCATCCTTTGCATCTGTATTCTTCCTTACCTGCACACTTTCATCTCCCTGTTCTCCCTAGTCTATTGCAAAGAACACATATTCTCCAACACTGTAACTATAATAAATGAGAAAATATAAGGTTCAAAAATGTGATAGTCTGGTTTCCTTTGACTTTTAATACCTGCTGATAAGTGTAGATCTCAATTTGATCAGAGAAGTGGTGCTACAACATCTATTGTTTTTCTTTCTCTCCTATCATGTTTTTTTGACTTCATTTTTACACTGCAAAGTGAATATTTTTGGGTTGTTGTTTAGGGCATCCATTCCCAAACCTACACCAAGGACAAAACTGTAAATGTGCAAGTTGCAGCTCAGGGGACTGGAGAAAAATACTTTCAACTGACTTGAAGAATATCTGAGGTGGCAGAGCCATGGCACAGCTCCTGTGGTGGTTTGTTTATCTTACTAAATTGTCTGTAATGCTGTGGGGGGTTCCAGAACAGGAAGATTTTAACTACCATATTTCTATTTCCTATTTTTTTGTTCTGACCCTATATCATACAGTCAGTTAAGTAAAGCAGAATATCAAATTAGAGGGAATAGCACCATCAAGCCAGTGTGATGCAGGGGTTAAGAGCAGCAGACTCTAATTTGGAGAATTGGGCTTGATTCCATACTCCACCACATGCAGCCATAGTTAAGAGATGTTCTAGTTACAGTTCTCCTAGAGCTGTTTTCACAAAGCAGTTCTGTACCTACCTCACAGAGTGTCTATTGTGGGGAGAGGAAGGGAAAGGTGTCTACAAATCATTTTGGGATTCCTTCAGGTAGTGAAAATGGGGTATAGAAAACAGTTCTTCAAAATGTTTGCATGGTGTAATTTAGCTTGTAATCTTCAGCTTGTACATCAATATCCAAAACTTTCCATAATATATCTAAAGACCTCTTAAAATTACATGTATCTGTAGTCTGTGGCCACAAATAGATCCTGCAGTAGAAGCTTCAATTCATCAGCTCAGTCATCTCCACTCCATGAAAGCTTATGAGTCAATTTGTTAGTCTTTAAGGTGCTACAAGAAGGTGGGTGGATCAATCCTCTGCTGCACCTGTGCCATGGTGGCTGACCATGACATAGCCATGGTGCCAGTGCTCCTTTCTATATCGTAGAGGTTACGCTTTTGTCATTAAAAATAACCAGGATTTTCCCCCGGGTGCTTCTGACGTTGTGTCCATAGCAACCGTAACACTATGTTGTAGGAGGGTGCTGGCACCAAGATGACAGGGCAGCCAGAACCAATCAAGAGCCATGTGGAGGGGGTATGTCTTTCTCTTGCCAGAAAAAGCAGCCTACCTGTGACTGGGAAGTAGTCTCGCTTGTAATGGCCTTTGGCTACATACAATAAATGTTATCGTATCGTATTCTCGCTTCCCAAGGCATCCTCTGTTGGGTCTGCTTAGGTGGATATTGCCAATGCCCTAGGTGGGTATTCCAAGGGCGTGGAGCCTGACTCCTCTGATTCCTTCAAGGAGGAAGAGGAGGTAGCTGGCTGTCCCATGACAACTGGCTGTCCCATGTCGGGTCACCATTTGCAGAATGAACAAGCATGAGGAAGCACCCACAACTAGCTCCAGTGGCTTCTGGATGGCCGAGTAGTGCCACAGGAGTTGTCAAAGGGTTTTCCTGGTGCACATTGATGCTGTGACTGCTCTCCCCCCCCCCCCCGAATCCTCCCCTGCCATCCCAAACGCTCTCTTCTCTTTTGGATTCTTTTACAAACCTACCAGCAATGGAAGAGATTACCTTGGAAGCTGCTTCAGGGGACATCATTCCTGCAAGAAAATTAGTTTTGGGATAATGACCTGATTTAAGGAAGGCACTGCCCACTGCAGTGGCAGCCGTGCTATTGCACAGCTAGCAGCTATGCCCCCTTCACTCATGGTTGTCCCAAGGTGCCCCCCCCCATGGCAAACCTCTTTGGGCCTCGGGCTGTTATGGGGAATTCCTGAGGCCCATCCTGGGTACCAGGGTCCAGAGCAGGAGGCACTGTTGATGGGGCAGCTTGCCACCACTGCCAGGGACCATGGGTGATAGCCAGGGTGATAGCAGGTCAGATGCCTTGCTTAACAGGCAATGCACAGCTGGCCCTTTGGTCCCTCATGAAGGGGTTTGATGTAGAAACTGGGAGAGGTCAGCCACTAAGAATACAAGGCAGGGAGCTGACAGAGAGATCCCTGCCTTAGGCTGTGGGGCGGCTGGTTGGAAGAATTTGTAGGGCAGGTGGCAAGTGACTGAGTGCTGAGGAAGGGGTCAGGCCAGCACAGAGGAGAGTAGTGATTGGTCATGCCCTTAGTTGGCATCATAAGTCACTTGGGATCTTGTGGGCATGGCCAAAACAGTGTGTTTGTGTGTATATTTTTGATGTACAGTGGGTGTCTATGGGGTACACTGCAACTCTGTGGTTGTGCTTGTATCAAGGGGTGTTACTGAAAGTGCTTAGGGAACTTCCTAAATATGGATATGCCCCTTGAAATGCCCACATGGACACTGGCACAGGGGACTGCACCTGAGTTGCATCAGGGCAACAGAGCAGCATAGCAGTACCAGGGTCCTGCATTGGCATAACTGCCCCTTACACTGGCGTGCCTCCGCGTTACACTGGCATAAGGGTCAGTCACTTTTCTGAGCTGATCTCCCCCCTCCCTCAATTGTGCTATTAGTTTATTATTATTTACTTAGAACATTTCCACATTACTTCTCCGGTGAACTGGCTCAAGACAGCTTATAAAACAAAACAAAATACCAACATAAAATACCATAAAGGTTTTTAAACAATGATTAAACCCCTAGTTATAAGACAGTAGTCTACCACAGCTATCTCTCTGGTATATACACAAATTCTGTGTCCTGACAAAGTATCCAGGCATATATTTAAACTGAATTCCTGGGTTTTTTTCCCTCTCAGCTATGACAACACAAGCACTGTTCTATTAATGTACAATCAAAGTAGCACTGAGCTCTCTTTGAAATATCTTTATTGATGTGCTTTTGGTCTCTGTTCACCTAGTTTATTTCTTTTTCATGAAGACCTTTTATTTTTCTCTTGCTGGCTTCTGTTTGCTCTCCTGAGATAGTTTTTCCTACTGTGGGAACTTGATAAAGATTCAGAAGACCTAGACCTTTCCCATAGTAGAAGTACATATATTAATAATAAAAAACACATACAGGCAGAACCTGTAGCTTGGTGTTCTTTTATTTTTATTTTATTTATACTTTTGATTTTTATGCCGCCACTCCCAGCGTCACCAACCCACAGTGGCTTACAACAGTTTAAAATATGCAATAAGATCAAATACATTGAAACATAACATAAAATGGACCCCCCCCCTCCTGCAGCACATACACAGTGCTGGAGGGGTTTTCAGGCTTAAAAAAAATCAGAACTAACATTTTAACAGTCTCTTTTCTTGCTGTCTACTGGCTTCCCTGAAGTCTTACCTTTCATTTTTTATAGGTAAATCTCTGGTCCTTTCTGTTGCTTCCCACTTAGCTCTCTGCAAAAAAATATTTATGCTCTTAAAAATAAAAGATGGGAAGTTGGAGGAACAAAAAGATAGTGACAAGAGGTTGTGTTAGAATGTTAGTTCACATTACCACAGTTATGTCTGACTTTTTAGAAGTCTAAAAAAAGCCTGGATGAACTGTCACAAATCAACTTGGAAAATCCAGCTGGTCTAGAAAGTTGCAGGACAGCTATTAATGGAAGCAAGATGGATCATAAATATTACTCCCATTCTGCAGACTCTCCACTGGCTGCCCATCTGGTACTCGGCCTCTATGGCTACCACATAGAAAGCCTTTCATGGTCTTGGCCCCTCCATGACAGCTTCACTCAGGTCAGCAGGGGCTTTTGCAGGTGCCCAACTGCAAATGATAAACAAAACAGTTGCCCATGGACATGTTTTCTCCATCATGGCTCCCACCTTGAGGAAAAACCAAGCCAAGGAGGTCAGGAGAGCTCCCACTTCCCTAGCTTTCCACAACTATGCAAGACTGAACTACTCAAGAAGGCTTTTTGTCACAGGTGACAGAATTGCACTGTATAAATTGTTTTTACGAACGTCCCTGGACAAATTATTAGGGTCTGTGGTCTGTACTGTTGAGTTTAGCTTAGTGTGAGTAGGATCCTATTTATGTAATACTGCTTAATGTGTCCTGTATGTTACAGTACTGCTGAATGTGTCATGTTAATACTCACACTATGTTTCAGTTCTTTCTAGTGGTTCCAGACTTTGAAAATCCTAATGCACTGAATGTGCTGTTTTTGTGATTGTACTGGTACACTATGCATAATCTGCCTGGACCCTCTGTAAGAAAGGTGAACTATAAATAATGGAAATAAACAAACTTTTAAAAAACCTACCATGGAGTGTTTCTCTGTGGTCCTTAGCAACGTTAATGGTCCTCAATTTGTTTGATCAACAGTATTCTGTTGTGTATACAGTTTGCAAACACTCCATGAAAAAAGGCATTCAGGTCATTCATTGTGAACTGAATGGATCCACTGATCAATTCACATCTGATCACAGCAGCTGAACAGCGTAAGCTCAACTGTTGAATGTGCTTGACAAAATCACATTCCAAGAAATAAGAAATTTGCAGTGGGTGCTAGATATCAACCTAACCTGCTTCATAGATTGCCTGTGATGACTGAATGGAACTGAAGAGAACAATATGGACAGCCTTGGATCTCTATAGAGCAGAAGGCCAAGGTATGAATGAAATAAGTAGAATAAATTGGGATTTAATAGGGATCCATCTCACATTTAATATTTCATTTTAATCAGATCTAATTCAACAATTCATTCTAATCAGATTTAATTATGCTACTATGAGCTCATGTCTTGGGGTGGGATATAATTTTGAGCAAATAAATAAAAGTCACTTTCTTTGAAGTTTATGTATACCAGAGAAAATAAACTTATGCAGAGTTCATAGTATAGCCATATGTGTGAGACAAAAGAATATTAAGTTATTTGAAGGCAAAGGCGAAGTCCATGAATAGCTCCAAAGGAAAAAAAATTATCACAAAACAGCAGAACAAATTTCTAAAGAATTATTAGGAACCCCGGAAAGCAATACTTTCAGTATTAGGATTCTTGATTTTTATCACAAGCTTGTTCCTGTAGAAGCAAGTTCAGACAAGGAAAAATATAATTGAAGGAAGTCCCAGGTTTGTTGGACTGTACTTATTTCAAAGCAGCCCTTAGAAATGTGGTACAGTTGTATTCAACCTATTGAAAACTCAAATAAAGATAATTTTGTCCCAATTGTTTCTCTCTTGGATTATATAAACTACTACCATGCTGGATTTGGGAATATCAGTTTTTTAAAAAACTTGGAACAAATAGTGATTTGCATCATTTATGAGTAGACAATAAGTTAAAAACTGGATGAGATTTTAAAACTTCAATCATATTCTTAGCACTCATAGAAAGCAAGTTAATCAGGGCCTATTCTGCACACAATAGATAATGCACTTTCAATGCACTCTAGAAGTAGATTTTCCTGTTCTGCACAGAAAAATCCACCTGCCAAAGCACATTGAAAGTGCATTATCCTATGTGTGCAAAATGGGCTCTGGTGACCTTATGAATTTGTTTGCAATGGGAAAATATACCTTTAACTGAGGTGTTATCTATTCTGTTGCTATGGTGCTAAAAGCACAGGCAGTTAGGGAAAAACTGAGCTTCTCTTTGACCTCCAAACCTACTTCCTTCATGTGTGGAGCATAAGTCCCTGATGGTGGGAAGTTGAGAACTGTTCTCACGTGTGGTCAGAAGAAATGTGGACACTTCAGCATAAGTGTGAATATTTTCCAATTTGAGCTCAAACCCTGTTCCTAAAACAGCCTGGATATATGGATGTTCTGAGGCACCTATTCTACTCTAGCATTATTTGATTTGCATACTGCAGATTCTGTTTTCTTCACACATTTAACCAACCTTGGATATTGCTGAGTACTAGAATCTTGATGGGCTTGATAGCCTATTTCTTTCATTGTTCTTTTAGGCTCAAGCAACGTTTCTATTTCTGTAAAAGATTCTATAATTTACAAATATCTAACTGTCTCTTTTTTGGAAAAGAACTGGTGCAGGAACATAGAAAAATAGATAAATAAAATTGCTTGTAACAACTGAGTAAAATCAAAGATTTAAATCAACCTGAAACTGAACCCCATTTATGAAATTTTGGCAATGCTAAACTTTGCTCTTTAGCTGAATTTTAATTTGCCTCCCCTCCAAAACCCTTTAAATTATTTGCCGATGCACTAGAGCAGTTAGTGTTTTTTCGCATCCTACTGAATTCAGAATGCTGTTCATGTGGAATTACATTTTATACAGAATTTTTGTGTGCATGCCAACATTCAGCAAATTCATTATGGATTCTCCTTTCCACATGTCTATTTGGTATTCTACTGTCTCATAGCCCAGTATAACTTACAATGCTTAAAAATACTGAAAAAACTAAATGACTGCTAGATGTCCATTTTTGAAATAGGCAAATCTCCCTTTTCTCCTTCCCCTTCTGCAAGAGATTGAAGACAGTGTATTTAGTTGTTCCCTCCTCGAAATTTCCTGACAACAACCCTTTCAAGGAGGTTATATTGAGTCAAGCTTAGTCAAATAATTTTAGTCAGCATATCTTTGGATACTTAAATCTGATGACTGGAGCTGTGAATGGGGAAGACAGATCTTTCTACAAACCTGAAAAATTTACAGAAAAAAATGTGAAATCTAATTGGGGACTTTAAAACCCCAAACCTTATAAAAAGAGCACCTGTAGCTTTAAGCAACAGATTCCCTCAGTGGCTGATGCTAGGCAATCACAAAATTCCAGGCTGAGTTCTGCCAGTAAAAGGCAGGAGAGTAGGCAGGGCCCTTTTAGGGCCTATTTGGCCTTTGAAAGGAGACTTCATAGGGGCCAGTCCGACTTAGTTTGGCAAGTTCAGGGGAAGTTTTTGGAGAATTTGTTCAGCCTTTGGAGCTATTCATCCCCCCTCCCCCCTTTGGAGTTATTCATGAAATTCATCCTTGCCTTCAAATAGCCTAACATTCTTTCATTTCACATATATGTGAAACAGACTCTCTTCTCAAAGATTCTAACACATTGTGAAAAAGTTAAAACTCTTACTTGTTGGAAACATGTTATCTAGAGTTTGTGAAATGAGTAAATTATATACTCTGGTGCCAAAATGTTCCCCACCCAGTATCCCGCTGAAATGTGTCCCTTCCTTTTGCAGGAAGGTGAGATTGTGTGGGAATTCAATCCCACCTTCCTACAAAAAAGAAGAAGAAGAAGAAGAAGAAGCACCCTGGTCCACCTCATGATGCTGTGAAGTGCCACAAAACTGTCCAGGGCATTTTTTACCTACCGCTGGTCTTTGTAAGGTGGGCTGTTGCGGGGCAGACCCTGTTGGTCCCTGTGGTGCCAAATGGGAAAGCCCCTTAGCACGGAGCTTCTGAGGGCCTGATCCGTGTGTGGCCTGGGAGGGTGGTGGCCTGGCGGCAATGTCATATAGACCAGGGGTAGTCAACCTGTGGTCCTCCAAATGCTGGCAGGGGCTCATGGGAATTGTAGTCCATGAACATCTGGAGGACCACAGGTTGACTACCCCTGATATAGACACAGGGATTGGCCCCGGCTCTATACTGCTGCCCCGGCCTTTTCTGCCTGTGCAGAATTGGCCTTTCAAATACAATTAAGGAGATGATCTTGTCTCTTCCCTTAAGTCGGGCTGAGTCAGCTTCCAAATACAATGATGTGACAGGGTGGGACAGCTAAAAACATTCATATATGAAGAAAAGAGATAAAGGTGCTGCTCAGCCAGACAGGAAGAAAAAATGGAAGGAAAATCCTATGTGTGAGGGAGGGCAAAATAACCAGAATTAGATATTGCAGGAAGCTGATACTATCATTTCTTTAGTTTAAAAACACAACATCAGGATGAATATATGGCATCTTCAAGGACAGCACTGCAAATCTGGGCAAGGATCCTGGTATTTTAAAGACAACATGTTAGTTTCTTTGAATTCCATCTGAATTCCTGACACTGTGAATTTTGGTGGCAGCACTTGTGGCATCATAAACAGAGTGACAAAAACCATGGAGACTGGGGAAACCTCTTACAGCATCAAAAACTGTGGCAACAGAAGTGATACCGTTGTGCAATCCACAATGTCAAGCCCTCAACCCCCTTTTTCTCCTACTGTGAGGGCAAGAGCAGGGAAGAGCTGGTAGGAGATAGGAGGTTACCTACCATGCTGGAAGATCTGGAAAGAATATATGGTTTTTAATACCCTTTTTCCCCTACTAAAGTCGCTTACAAACATTTTCCCCTTCCTCTCACCACAAAAGACACCCTGTGGGGTAGGTGGGGCTGAGAGAGCCCTAAGAGAACTGCTATGTGAGAAATGCTTTATTAGAACTGTGACTAGCCCAAGGTCACCCAACTGGGTACATGTGGAGGAGTATGAAATCAAGCCCAGTTCTCCAGGTTAGATTCCAGGACTCTTTAAGCACTGGACCACACCGCCTCTCATTAGGTAAGGCTAATGGGAAAAAGGAAACCAGCTTGAAAGGTTAATCTTATTCTTGTTCTCCATGGCAGGTAATTTTCTGCATGGTCTTTTTGCTGCATTGTGCCTGCTGGCCTGGAAACAAAAAGAGAAATAACTTACTCTAAGTTCCAAAACAAAGGTACCTGAACAGAGGGGGCTAAAAATCTTGGTTCTTGCAAATGTCTATCTCCTGAACAAGCAATTACTTCAGCTCATTGACTCAGTGGGATGGGTCTGACTAACAGACCGGTGCATATTTATTACTAAAGGCATTTATATCCAGAGCCCTGTGCAAGACAACATACAAATGAGAACACTTACAGTTCTATACAAGCATCATGAATTGCTCATTCTATCGACTATTGACACTTTACTTACGATTTGTTTTTGCTCAAGGCTTCTACAAGAATGGCCAGTTATGAGGAACAATTCTAATAATTTGTTCTCTGACAAAGAAGATTATCTGATTTGGGGGATTATATCTGGGCATTGGGGGTGTTTCTTGAATTCCTCCATTCTTTGTCTCTGGGCTAGATTTACTTGTCATTAACTGAGATGCCTCTTGTGGCGCAGAGCCTCTTGTGGCGCAGAGTGGTAAGGCAGCCGTCTGAAAGCTTTGCCCATGAGGCTGGGAGTTCAATCCCAGCAGCCGGCTCAAGGTTGACTCAGCCTTCCATCCTTCCGAGGTTGGTAAAATGAGTACCCAGCTTGCTGTGGGGTAAACGGTCATGACTGGGGAAGGCACTGGCAAACCACCCCGTATTGAGTCTGCCATGAAAACGCTGGAGGGCGTTACCCCAAGGGTCAGACATGACTCGGTGCTTGCACAGGGGATACCTTTACCTTTACCTTTTTAACTGAGATGCAATTACTAAATTCTTGCACACACAGACGTTCACACTTAGGGAATCTCGCACATGCTTTAGCCTCAGGATGGCTTTTTGTGCTAGGTTTAGTGTGCAGATTGAGTCCCTCAAGTCCCTCCTTACCTTGGACACATCATGTGATCAAACTCGTTAGAAAAATCATTAATGCTTGGCATGGTTAGCAGCAAAAGAAAACATGGTCGCCAAAGGATCCGCTGGCTTGACACGATCAAGCAGACACAGGGATGACCATGAACCAACTAAAAGAAGTGGCCATTGACAGAGACGCATGGCAGAAACTTTCCTATAGAATCACCGAGGGTCAGACACGACTGAACGGATGACATCATCATCAACTGAGATGCTAAGTAGCCAAACTGAAGGGAAACAAAAATTTTAAGGCAATTAAGGATGGGTTAACTTTCCGTGTAGCTGCAGTCTAGAAGGAAAAGAATGATAAATAATTGTTGTTGGAAGCTGGCTCGCATGCTACATCAAGATTATTTGTGTTTTGTTTTTCCTCAAGGGAACCATCCAGTGAATGAGCAATCTAATGTGTGAGACTGTTCACAGGCTGGAAGAACCCCAGAGCTCCTTAGTGCTATTAAATGAGTAACTGTCATCACAAAGTTGAGGCAGCCAAAATCCCAGAGTTAGCAGTTTACAAATTAGATTGCTTTAGATGAACAGAGAGTGAAAATGTGGCCCATGAACAGCTCTCAGTTAACAAGGCTTAATCATACATCAGATGGAAGGTTCCCCTCCCCCCCCCCCCATGAGGATGCCATTTTGAGACACTTATCAAGTTTTTATACAGTTAGTCTCTGGATTGCATGAATAAAGCACTCAGCGATAGTCAAATAATACCGGAATCAAAATTGTCACAATAAATAATACTCTGAACACCCTTCCTGCATCTCTCTATGTGAAAAGTTTCAAACAGTGCTGGTGTGGTGTAGTGATTAGGGTGACAGATTTATGTTGAGATCTGCATTCAGCCAGCATGGAGCTGTTTTGGCAACCTTGACCCAGTCATTCATTCTCAGTTTAAACTACCTTGTAGGGGTATTGTTAGGACAAGAAGAGAAGGTTTTTATACCCCACTTTTCTCTAACAAGAGATTTCAAAGATGCTTCTGATTGCATTCCCTTCTGCTCCCCACAACAGTTACCTTGTCAAGTAGGTGGGGCTCAGAATTCTGAGAGAACTGTGACTGGCCCAAAATCACCCAGCAGACTTGATGTGGATAAGTGGGGAATCAACCCTAGTTCTCTAGATTAGAGTCTGCCACTCTTAAGCACTAGACCACACTGCGGTAGTGGGAGGAATGGGAAGACAACATATGCGGCTTTGAGTTCCTTAGAGAAATGGAAGGATAAAAATGTATAGATAGGACAAACAGTTATGGTGATCAAGGATGAAAAGGCCAATGTATTACTTTGTGTAATCTCTAGCAATATTTGGGTTGCCTAAAAAGCATCTCCCAACACTATAACTAATAGTGGGGTTTACTCTGAAATAAATAGTGAGAAAAATTTGTATGCCCAGAATTTCATGAATATATATTTTATTTCACAGTGGTCATCTTGTCTTTTCAATTTCTTGAAAAAAAAACTTTTCAAACATCATGTGGAAATAAAACATAAAATGTCAAATATAAATTAATTTGGATTCTGGATTTAATTTTCTGAGGGCTATTATTATTTATTGTTTATATACTGCCCTTTCTGCATTTTGTCTTTTTTAATTAAAAATATATTCAAAAGAACAGTTGTGATAATTATCCAATTATAACAACCAAACAGATTGAATAATATCACAAAATCATATAGAATAAATAAGCTAATAAAAAGAGGAAAAAAAGGAAAAAGGAAAAGGAAAGAAAGAACAAGAAAAGAAAACAAAAAAAAATAAAAGAACAAAGAGAGGGGAAAAAGAAGAAAAATCCTGTGAAACTTCCAGCTCAATGTACAAGCAAGTTGAATGTACCCACTAAATAACTCTGTAATTGTTCATTTCCATAATTCCAAATATTCTCCATAAATCTTCCAACTTATATATGTAACCAACCTTTATCCACTTATAAAACCCAAAGTCATATTCTTGTCAGTGAACATTTGTTTTATAAATTTCACCCACGAATCCCAGTTCATTTTAAAGTTTGAAGTTCAATTTTGTCTACATAATGTGTTAATTTTGCAATTTTGGCTAAATCAATCATTTTCTACTGCCATTCTAATATTGTAGGTACTTCCTTTAGCTTCTACTTCCTTGCCCATACTATTCTTGCCACAGTTGACGTATACTTAACTTGCCTATCTAAATCAATATCTAAGATACCTAGTAAATACATTTCTAGTTTGAATCGACTGTTTTTTCCCTAAAAGTTTTTATTTCCTTGTGAATATTTCTTCAGTTTTTTCGCTTTATCGCGACCACCATTGATTATAAAGGTACCTATCTCTTTACTATACTTCCAACAGCAACTTTGCATTTCATATATATTTTCTTTCATATAATATCTAGCAGAAAATTAGAAACCATTTTTTTCCATATGTTGTCCATCATCCAACTGGATACTATGGCCAACATTTTTGGCCTTATCATAAAATCTTTTACAATTTCTTTCTCTGTATCTAGTTTTAAACATTCCTCATATATTCTGCCAATCAAATATTCTTGATTTCCCAAAAGTTGGGGGGAAAAGGCAGTTCAGATTCATAACCAATGTTTAATCCTTATCACATCTATCTTTAATCCGAGCATATAGCCACTTTTATTTTAAGATACCTTCCTTTTTAAAGGTTTCTAAAGATTTTAATCTTTATCGAACCCTACCTTTCTTCATTGTTTGAACTAGTAAATCTTTATATATATACCATCTCTCTTTTCTTTGTGTACAACTCCTAAATAGTGCTTCATGTGATGAAAACTATAATGACATCTTGGTAATTTTCTTTTGTATTTATTTCAAACTCTACTTAAAACAGTTCTTATAGAATCCTGGCCAAACTGCTTATTAATTTTCTCTTTACCATACCAGATATAAGCATGCCAGACAAAAGTTAATCCTTCTCCTAAACATACTAAACTTTGTTTTTTAAAGGTTACCCAGTCCTTTACCCAAAGCAAAGCCACAGTTTCAAAATATAACTTTAAGTTAGGCATTTTTAAATCATCTCAATTTTACTATCACAAATTTTCATTTTAATCCTAGCTTTATGCCCCTGTCAGATGAATTTAGATAATTCTCTTTGCCAATTATTCATTACATTATCAGACCTTATGATGGGTTTTGAAAAACAAATAACTTTCTTGATAAAATATTCATTTTAATAATTGAAATTCTTCTAAACAATGATAATTTAATTTTTTCCATCTTACCATATTTTTGAGATTCCCCCATACTTTATGTTAATTATTTTGAAAGAGTGCCATATTCATATAATCCCCAAATATTTTACTTGCTTTACAATTTGCAAACCATATTTTTCTTGTAATATTTTTTAATCTTCTGGTAAAATCATTTTTTTAATTTTTATTAATTTTAAAATATATCTTACCAAACTCTTCCAACTATTCATATAGATCTATACTTTCTTTTGGATTATCCAATATTATCAATAAATCATCAGCATGAGTATTTATTTTATATTCTCCTTGCCTTTTCACTTTTTCAGGCAGACTCTGGGCAGTTCACAATCATAAAATCAAACCATCCACAATAGGGTTACAATTAATGCATGACAGTTAATTGAAACAAGGTAATAAAACATCTAAAATCTTAATCAAAAATTTAAAAACTGGCTCCAGTCTTAGACTGGAGACTGAGTCTAAAAGAAAGGAAGAGGAAGGAGTGATGTGTAATCGATTGAACAACCAGAGGAAGTAGCCAGAGTACCCACTGCCAGCCAAAAGCCAGGCGGAATAGCTCTATTTTACAGGTCCTGCAGAAGTGAAGCATGTCTCACAGAGCCTGGATCTTGACTGGAAGCCTGTTCCACTAGGGGAGTCAGGGCAGAAAAGAACCTGGTCTTGGTTGACAATAGGTAAACCTTTGGATCAGGGACTACTAGTAAGTTCCCATTTTGGGAACACAGCTCCCAGGTGTATAATGAGAGAGACAATCTCACGAATATGACAGTCCCAAACCATTAAGGGTTTTAAGGTCAATACCCAATTCTTTAAAAAGGTAAGCCTTTTGTGGTGCAGAGTGGTAAGGCAGCAGACATGCAGTCTGAAAGCTTTGCCCATGAGGCTGAGAGTTCAACCCCAGCAGCCGGCTCAAGGTTGACTCAGCCTTCCATCCTTCCAAGGCTGGTAAAATGAGGACCCAGCTTGCTGGGGGGTAAGCGGTAATGACTGGGGAAGGCACTGGCAAACCACCCCGTATTGAGTCTGCCATGAAAATGCTAGAGGGCGTCACCCCAAGGGTCAGACAGGACTCGGTGCTTGCACAGGGGATACCTTTACCCAATTCTTGAATTAGATTCATTGTTCCACCAGCAACCAGTGCAACTGTCAGAGCACAAGCATTGTGGGGCATTATATGAGCTGAGACAGTAGAGCTTTTGAATGAAACATTAACGCTATCTGACAAAAAAGAGCTCCTGGCTCCATAATGAAATCTAAATCAAAACAATTATAAACACATTTTTAAACTACATACAATACTAGCTCCTAAAAAGCCCAAGATTGTTTACATACAGGATTAAATCTGTATTATTCTGACAACCAGTAGTGAGAAATTGTTTTATGACATCCTGTGAATGGAGAGTGTAGATAAAAATTAATCATGCTTGCAGAAAATTAACCATGTGAGTTGCCAGAGGAACCAGGCATCATAGGAGTAGCAATAATAATAACATACAGAGCATAATCATGAGCTAAGAGTGTTTAGGAAACCAATCCAGCATTATGTTAATGTATTTTGGAGTTACGTGGGTATATATAAAATATATGCTGGCAGGCAGCAGCGTGGTAGTGGATAAGCATCAGAAATGCAGGGGATGGAGTCCTAAGTGGCAAAACAATACAGGATATCTTGGTGCTAGTGGACGTGGCTGGAAAAATTTACTGCTGGCTGCTGGTGGTAGAAGTTATTCAGAGAGAGAGAGAGAGAGATTGCCTGGGAGTGGAGAGGGAAAGAGAGAAGCCTGACTGGGCAGTAGGCCTCAGATGGCTCAGTGGGGTTGAAACCAAGGCTTGCAAGCCCCATTTCCTCACAAACTCGCCTTTAGAAATTGGTTATAGTGGCAGGAAAACTGGATCACAGGGACTCACTTTGTCCTGACAGTGTTGAGGTGACTTTTCTACACACGGTTGTTCAAAGGGGAAATAGTTTCATGTCAAGATCCTTGTACTAATATTAGAATTTTATACTTTTCTCTACATATCTGTATTGTTACAAACTGTACAACCAGTACATGTTGGTCGAATATGAGTGTGTCTCATAACATATGCCGTTTTTGGCATCCTTGTTCAAGTCAGCAAGACATTCAAAGGGAACAGTGAGCCACAGGTGACTTATTGGTTTACACTGTGTGTTGCTGGTTTTCTAGCTGTTTATTCTATAAAAGCAAACAATGACAGACTATGTTTAGCTAGTTATAATGGGAATAATAATGAAGCGCAAACAGCCAGTTATAAAATGGTCTTCTATCACACACTGAGACGTCATCTAAAAAGGTAAAGGTATCCCCTGCGCAAGCACTGAGTCATGTCTGACCCTTGGGGTGACGCCCTCCAGCGTTTTCATGGCAGACTCAATACGGGGTGGTTTGCCAGTGCCTTCCCCAGTCATTACCGTTTACCCCCCAGCAAGCTGGGTACTCATTTTACCAACCTCGGAAGGATGGAAGGCTGAGTCAACCTTGAGCCGGCTGCTGGGATTGAACTCCCAGCCTCGTGGGCAGACAGCCTCAGACAGCACTTCACTGCCTTACCACCCTGCGCCACAAGAGGCTATCTAGCTGCTATTTAAATAGGACATATAATCAAAGATTTATATTTTCAGACATATACCCTCCATTGCCACTTGGTGGTGCTAAGTCATTGCATTCAAGGGAAGAATTTTGGCATCTATTGAGAAAGATCATCTTTCACTGCTATTTATTTCCCTTAGAGTTTTCCTTTGGTCAGGTGCTGAAGTCTTTTGCAGTTTTAACTATGTGCTTTTCTTAGTTGCAACCAATGGTTGCTTACAGAATTCAAGATTAAATTTTCCACAGTGTTCCTCAATAAAGCCTTTTACAGGCTGATTATGCCAGCGCATTACTCACATGCTCAATAATAATATACTGTATATTCTTGTAATATTGGTTGCCTTAATGCTCAGAATTACCAATGCTGCCAGTGCTGGTCATCAGAGGATGCCTTGTTTATTTACACTCCCCCTTTCTCTCTAGTGAGGACCCAAACTAGCTTCCATCATTCGCTGCTTCTCCATTTTACCCTCAAAACAACCCTATGAGGTAGTTTAGGTTTAGACTCTCCAGTCTGGACATAGCAATAAGAACAATAAAAGAGGGACATAAAAAACAAAACACTTAACCATTTATTGTCCTACATACATGTGAGTTATGTTATGTATTTGCTTCTGACATGAATTAATGACCTCCAAAATGTCCTATACTTAATATCCATGCTCAGGTTTTGCAAACTGAAGGCTGTGGCTTCCATTATTCCCAATACCGAAACCCAATAAAACTCGCAGTTTTATCCAATTGTAGTAGGTAGTTGTATTAATTTAACAAATTACTAGCTAGGTGCCCATGCAAATTACTTTTGTCAACTCTTAGGTTCCCCTATTCTATTTGTGCAGAACTGGGCCAACATTTTTAGGACACGAAGGCCTAGATCATAATATTTAAATACTGGCTTGAAATATACTCTAGAGCTAAACCAGGTTGTTTAAGTTTTCATTTAAAAATGACTTTTGCCTCTTGGTTGTCTGCTATTTAATTGACCATTGGGCCTTGATTTTCCCAAAACTGTTTTCCTCTCAACATTGTAAATGCTCTCCCACTAAATCAAGTTTACAAATTCAGCCGGGAAGGATGGCTCCTTACTTCCATAATTTAGATAACCCTTTCCATCGCAGAGATTTTATGTTGACCAGGATGAATGTTCTCCCCTCAAAGGTGTTAGTCAGGAGTTATCAGTGGGTTCCATTTCAGAAGAGGGTATGTGTCTGTTCTGTAAATTCAGCAGATACATTATGCTAGAATGCCCACTTCATGATATTTCCCATAAAGAACTCATTTATTAAAATCCAAAGGTCTTGTAAATAAGGAAAGATCATTCCAATATCTATTAAATGGTTATTCCTCTGAGATTACAGGCATGGTCACTATTTTTTTAGTTTAAGGACTTATAGCCAGAAGCAAGCTCTTTTAGTGTATTACTGTTTTATCTGTTTTGATGTTGTCGATTTATATTTTCTCTTGTTCTGACCTTCTGCCCATATATACTTTGTAATATTCTGGTATGTCAAGAAAGGTTAATGAATGAATGAGTGTTAATTCAAGTAAAGCTCAAGTTAAGTTGGTGTCATTTGCAGATGACACCAACTTCCAAACATCACAAGCCTAGTAGGGCCAGCTTGTTGTAGTGATTAGAGTGGCAGCATCTAATCTGGACAGCTGGATTTATTCTTCATTCCTCCATGCAGCCAGGTGGGTGACTGTGGGCTACTCACAGTCCTGTTAAAACTGTTCTGTACATTTCTGTCAGAGCTCTCTTGCCTACCTCATAGGAGTCTGTTGGAGAGAGGAGGGGTAGGCGTTTGTGATTTGCTTTGAGAATTTTTGTGGTAGCGAAAGCAAGGGTATCAGAGCCAGCTTTTCTTTTTGCCTCTTATAGAGTAAAATTGGCTTTGCACAACCAGAGACTCAGGTACTGGAACTGGAGACTAACTAGGAAGCGCCTCCCATGCCTGGATGGAGTGCAATTAACACGTCCCCCAGTTGCCAGGAATTTGGGAGTGACCTTTGATACCTCCCTTTCTACGGAGGCTCAGGTCACGAAAGTAGCCCGGATGGCATTTTCCCATCTTTGCCAAGCCAGGCTACTAGTGCCCTACCTGCCCTCGCAACACCTGGCCACAGTGATCCAACCAACGGTCACTTCCAGTCTAGACTACTGTAACTCACTCTGTGCAGGCCTGCCCTTGTCTTTGATCCCGAAGTTACAACTGGTACAGAATGCGGCTGCCAGGCTCCTCACTAGGACACCATGGAGGGCCCATATTTAGCCAGTGCTATGACATCTGCACTGGTTACCAGTCTGTTTCTGGGTCAAATTCAAAGTTTTGGTACTGACCTTTAGGGCTATATGTAGCCTGGGTCCTACCTACCTGCTTGGTTGCTTATGCTTCCCGCAGGGCTCTTCGCTCTGCAGGTATGAATCTACAGGTGGTCCTGGGCCCTCGCAACGTTCACCTGGCCTCAACCCGGGCCAGGGCCTTTTTGGCCCAGGCTCCAAGCTGGTGCTCCCGGAAGAGCTAAGGGCCCTTCCGGAGTTGTCAACTTTCTGCAGGGCCTGCAAGACAGAGCTTTTCCACCAGACATATGGTTGAGGCCAGGGTGGGGTCCCGATATTCGATCTAGGACTCCCTGTGTCTATCTGATTGATCTGATGACTCACTCCCACCAGCAGAACAGCAAGATGGTTGTCCCCTGGCTGCATGACGGGAATCAATAGCTAGTGGCTTTTTTTTTCACCTGCCACCTTGGTAATAATAGTAGTATTTTATACATTATTATAGAGCCTTTTGTGGCACAGAGTGGCAGCAGACATGCAGTCTGAAAGCTCTGTCCATGAAGCTGGGAGTTCAATCCCAGCAGCCGGCTCAAGGTTGACTCAGCCTTCCATCCTTCCGAGGTCAGTAAAATGAGTACCCAGCTTGCTGGGGGGTAAACGGTAATGACTGGGGAAGGCACTGGCAAACCACCCCGTATTGAGTCTGCCATGAAAACGCTAGAGGGCGTCACCCCAAGGGTCAGACATGACTCAGTGCTTGCACAGAGGATACCTTTACCTTTTATACATTATTATTATTAAGGGAAATTACGTGGTTTTATTGTATTTTTATTATCTTATTGATTGTAAACCACCCTGAGCCCAGTTGGGAAAGATGGCATATAAAATAAATAAATAAATAAATAAATAAATAAATAAATAAATAAATAAATAAATAAATAAATAAATAAATAAATAAATATGTAGGATTTCAATTGGGGGTGGTTTGTAATAAAGGTCTTGGGGGCTGCTGACTGCTGTTGATGGTGCACATATGTATCTGGGAGGTTACAACTCCCCCTTTTTTTCCTCTAGAGTTGTGAAAGAGCTGTCAAAATGCCCATATACTGTCTTTCCTTCTAGTTTTCTGCCTAGTGGCTACATTCTGTTTCAAAAGGGATTTGGAGAAGTGATGCCCAGCTGGACTATAATGTGCTCACAGGGATCCGGATCTGATTACTGTGTCTGTGGATCTAGTTTCTCTAACTTAATTTGTATTGACTCAGAACAGCCTTTCTCGACTGTTTTTACCATTGAGAAATCCCAGAAACCTTCTTCAGGCTTCAAAAAATCCCAGAATTGGCATGAATGTGCAGAATATGGTTGTGAAGCATATCTGTATACATGCCCCCTCCAGGTCCACCCATTCCAGAAACCATTTGAGACTGTCAAGAACCCCAGGGTTTCACAAAGCCCTGCTTGAGAAAGCCTGGCTCAGAGGCTCAAAAATCTGCGTGGCCAATAGAGGTCTTATAGCAGTGGTTCTCAACCTTTTCTTCTCTGCGACCCCAACTTAGGAGCTGAAGCCCAGTGGGGATCCAGCCGGAGGAGCTGCCAGCTAGCGCTGTGGAGGCGCTTCCGCTGGCCTAGGGGAGAGGGCTGCTGCTGCCACTGCCACTGCCACCACATTGCTCACTGTCCTGCTCCAGGCCGGGCTTGGGCATGTGTCTTGCTCCCTTGGCTCACCGCTTCTCTCCTTTCTCCCTTCTTTTAACTGCAGGGGGGGGTTCTATGGCAGCCTTGCTGCAGAGCACGCAAGGCTTGCCGGACGGAGTCAGGTGGGATGGGGTAACTTTGGAAACCCTCCCTTCCCCAGTGGGGAGGGAGTTGCTTTCTTGCCAGCTCTGAAAGAGCTAAGTGTTTTGGCGCATTCCTCGGCAGGCTGGGCAGCTGTAGAAGGAGCCAGTGTGCCCGAATGCGCACAACAATTAAAGTGGTGTGGAGGCAACTATTGCCATGGCTCCGCTGCCTCCACCCACCGCCACAACCATCCACCTCCATATGCTGCCACCTGTTGCTTGCCACCGCCCGCAGCCCGCCACCACACACCTCCACACGCTGCCGCCTGCCACCATGGCGGTGGACAACCTGGCAACCCCCAGGGAAGGGGCCAGGCGACCCCAAATGGTATTCTGACCCCAAGGTTGAGAACCACTGTCTTATAGTAAGGCAATGATCATGAATGAATGTTCATCCCTGGCACTAGTTGTTGCAGAATCTGTGGTGGCCATAGGTCACTGAATACAAGTTGGGAGGCAGAACCATTATAGATGGGAGGACACAGCATTTTGACCTCTTCCTTTCTCTATCCCAAACTCTCGCAGCAAGAAGCTATGAACTTCTCAGATGTATACGGCACCCGTGCTGCATTTTCTGACCTGATGGCTAACGTGTTATTTCAGCAATGTTATCTGAGTGGGCCTTGCACTGAGGCCCAAGTTTGTATTATGCAGCATGATGGCTGACATGCCATTTTGAGTACAGTATTTTGCAGGCACCCATCTTGGCACAGTGGGTGCCCCATCCCAGTTCAGGAGAAGGGATCTTGGAGCCTGCCCCCAGCACGGATCGTCACCTGCCAGGATGACCTTTGGGGCTTTGGGAGCAAGATCCCAGTGTGCAGGGTCACCTGCGGTGAATGTCGCTCATGTGGGGATGTGGCGCAGGTAACAACAGAGGATCTCATTAAGTTTTATTATGTGGCCATTCTACACCATTTCCCTGATATTCTGACATGCGAAGATTGTGGCAATCAGGCAATATCAAAGTTAGCATGTTCCCAATGATTTAACACATAGTCCTTTCAGCTGTCCGAGGGCTTAGTCACAGGGTACCAGCCCATCTATGGAGCTACAATCTAATCCACAAGTACGTTCAGCTATCCAGGAACTACTGCTATCACTAGGCATTTGGTTCAAGGAATCCCCACCACTGGATTCTGTCCTGTTCTGTCTTGTGCTGAGGTGTTTGTCTCTGTGAGGACCTAGCCAACCTGGGCATTCTCCAGGCATGCTGCAGTTCTTGAGCAGCCCCCTAGAAGTGTTCTCTCCATACAAAGCCCTCATCCCCCCCCCCTTTTTATTTTGCTTTAATTTAGTTTTTTTTTTTAAGTCAGAGGCATGCCTCCAAGATGGATATGCTGTGGCTGGGTGGAAAGGGGACAGATCAGTCAGCATGCCTTAGCTGGGGAAGGATTTTATTGTGGGGTTTTAGAACTTTGTTACCCACCATAAGCCTGTTACAGGAGTCGCGGGATATAAATCAAATTATGAAAAAATAAATAAATAAAAGAGGACCTTGGGGAAATATCCCTCCCCTTCCTTGAACGGTGCTTCTAGTACACTCTTGGAAAGGGTTCTGCATCCTGATGAATTAACAGCAGTTGGTGGTTAGCACTCTGCAGAGGAAATTTATCTGTCCTGAACTGTGGGCTAATTGCTTATTTTTTCAGACTCTCAAGGCTGCATTAGAACTGTCCTGTCTATTGGGCATGGTGTTTTTCTGGACCTTCTCCAGCCCCATGGCTGGTGTTCATCATGGGTCACAGCATGATCTTTGGGGCAAGCAAGTATGCAGCCGAGTCTGGATGGGACCCTTACAGGAGACGGAGAGATTACCTGTGGTTCCCATGGTTCAGTCACTGAGGCATGTGATGGGAAGTAGGCATGTAGATGCCTCTAAAATTTGGAAAATTTTAGGTTTGGAGGGACAGAATTGGGACCATTTAAAACCCATCAGAAACAGCTGTTTCAGATTCAGGGCCTGGCGAACAGGTTCAGACTTCTCTGAAACGGACCTCTCCCTCCTGTTACACAATTGCATGTATGCTGAAACAGCCACTATTTTGCCATCTTAAGGCAGACTCCATTCCTAGGAACTCATTTAGAAATTCAATGACATTTGCCTCGTTCTTTCCCCCACCAAAACCACTAATTTGCATGACTCTAGCAGCATTTCCAAACATACCTGTTTGCTAGACTTGGCAAGGAGTATCCTTTCTCCCAAATCAGGAAGGGAAAGAACTTCTAAAGAAATAGATATCTGTGATTGTCACAAACGTATGCCAAAGGCACCTCAGGTTAGCAAAAACCCTTGTTCAACACATCTAGGAAGTGCAGGGTCCTTTCCAGCAAATGAGCCTTGAAAGCCACAAGGAATGGTGGGCGAGGAGAATGTGGAGGAGGATCCAAATTTAAATGATTGTGTTTCAGGATCAAAAGAGTATCTTAACATGGCCCCTTACTGGTGGCTCTCATGCACTAGTAGCTAATAGTACAGTTAATTGCCAACCCAGTGTTGTGAATTTAAGTCATAGGAAAAATGAACTGCAAATTTGTTTCAGACACTGTTGGTGAAGTTTCCCTGGAAATTTCAGCCTTTACCCCCAGGGATGGGGGAGGGAATATTAAGGTTCACAACATACACAAAGCAAAACTGAAGTTGGGAATTCTCTCTCCAGATTACGGCTGAAGTCAGCGATTGTCCTGGGGGCACCCCACGATGGAGCAGCTGGCACAAGAACTGGGCTTTGGACCGTGAAATAGCACATGTCCTCTAAAGGGGGGAAGTCTCCTGATTGTGGGTGTACGTGACATGTGCTGGGTCCAAACCCTGTTTTGGGCTGCAGTGGGTGTTTCCTTATTCAAAGCTCCCTTACAATATAGGTCTGGAATGTGTGTGTGTCCAAAAACCTGCTCCTGACAGCAGATCCTAGACAGGGCACCACCATATTTCTACTTGCACGGGACAGTCTCTGGAGTGTGGGGATGTGCCATTTGGAGTGGTCCAGATTGTTTTGGGGTTCAGCCTGGCCCCAGTTGCTGGCGGTGTGATTGTCCCGGAGACACCCGAGTTTAGATTAGCTGTCTCATGAACTGGGCTTCGGATCAGGAAGCAGTGCATGTTCTTTCGAAGAGGGAAGTCCCCTGAATCTGGGTGTGCATAAACATATGGTGGTCCAAGCCCTGTTTTGTGGTGTAGCAGGCATTTCCTTATTCAAACCTCCCTTGTAATACAAGCCTCTTGAGTGGGGGTATCCAAAAACCTGCCCCTGGCAGCAGAAGCAATGTTTGGACTGGACACCACGATATGTCTGCTTGCAAGGGACAGTCTCTGGTGTGAGGATGTGTCATTTTGGGGTGGTCAAAGGATTGTTTTGGGTGCAGCCTGGCCCGAGTTTCTGGCTGTGTGATTGTTCTGGGGGCATGCAACATTGGAGCAGCTGGCGCAAGAACCAGGGTTTGGACCAGGAAACAGAGCATGTCTTCTCGAAGGGGGGAGTCACCTGAATGTGTGTATGACCTGTGGTGATCCAAGCCTTATTTAGGGGTTCAGAGCTCTTTTAAATATTGATGGTTAAATGATCTCACAAATAACAACAAATAAGGAATAAGTAACCAACTTCAGCCTCCTTCACGTAACTCCTGCAGGTCATCATGTAATTGCAAAGTCATGAGTGCCACTTGCAGCCCCTAGTATAATATAATCGAATATTTGCCATAAAGGAGGGAACAAAAAGAAGAATGGTGAAGAGGATATATGGGGAAGAATATGAATTTATTCCGATTACATGTACTGTAATTCTCTCCCCAGCCCAGCCTTCCTCTCATTAATATGTATTTAGTTGTGAAATGGACAAAGAAGTTCCACAATCATGGAAGTTCTGGGTGGAGAGATTCCTGAGAACTCAAGCCATGCAGGCTGTGGTTCAGGGCTTGGAAATGCGGAATGGTGGGAGGGAAAGTTGGGATGTGAAGAAGTGGTACAAAGACCAAGACTTAAGGAAGACCAAGGACTTAAGGCATCCTTAGAGCCACTCAATTGGGTCGCCCCACAGGTCTCAAATAACAGAGCAAAGTTTGAGTCCAGTAGCACCTTTAAGATTAACAAAGTTTTATTTAAGGTGTGAGCTTTCATGTGCAGAGCACACTTTGTCAGACAATGAAATGGGAGTTACAAGACCACATAAGTAGAGCAGGGGTTTCACATTTTATCACGCTTCCCTCTTTGGCTACTGAAAACATCCCATCTTGGCTAGTTAGGCAGGGTCAGCCCTGGTGAGTATCAGTAATGGGAGATCACTGGGGTGCAGCCTTCTCCTAGTGTCTAGCTGAGCATCTGTCCTGGGGGCACCCCGCTTTGGAGCAGTTGGTACAAGAACCAGGCTTTGGACCAGGAACCAACATGTCTTCTGGAAGGGAGAAGTCCCCTGAATGTAGGGACATGTCATGGTCCAGACCTTATATGGAGTGCAATGGGCATTTCTTTATTCAAATCCCCCTTGTAATTCAGGCCTCTTGGGCGTGGTCTAGAAAAATTCTCCTGGCACCAGAACTGATGTTTCAACCTGACAACACCATACATCTGCTTGCAGGGGACAACATCTGGAGTGAGCAGATGTGTTGTTTGGGGTGGTCCAGGGATTGTTTTGGGGTGCAGCTTGGCCCCAGTTCCCTGTGGGAATGTCCTGGGTACAGCCCACTATGCAACAACTGGTGCAAGAAATAAGCTTTGGGACAGAAAACAGCGCATGTCCTCTCCAACAGGAACATCCCATGAATGTGGAGGTGTATGACCTGGGTTAGTCCAAACCTTACTTTGGGGTCCAGGCCTCTTTTAAACATTGTTGCTTGGATGTTTTCATGAATAGGAATGGATACGGAATAAGCAACCAACTTCAGCCTCCTGCCTGTCCCAGCTTGCTAGTCAGAAGCCTGCTATTTTCCCTGGGAGGAAAGAGTGTCAGTGGGTAGGGAGATAAGGAAGGAAGGGAGAATGAATAGGGAAGAAACGATGCTTTCAGGGAAAGAAAAGATGAAACAGTGGGAGGGGGGCAATTAGGAGACCTGGGTTTGTTTGTTTGCATCTTGCTTTTTACTACTGCAAGGAGTCCCAAAGTTTGCTTACCCATCATCTCCCCATAGACAGCCTGTGAGGAAGCTGAGTCCGGGAGAGCTCTGAAACTGGCCCAAGGGCACCCAGCTGGCTGCATGTGGAGGAAAGGGGAACCAAACACAGTTCTCCAGATCATTGGCCTTCACCATTGACCACAACTACACCAGGATGCCCTCCATAAGTCCTCACATATCTCCTGCTGGTGGAGAGAAAGAAGAACGGTGGAGAGGATATTTGGGGGAAAAGATGAATTCATTCTGATTACTTGTTCCTGGGAAGTGTGCGTACTTAAGTTTGATTTGTCATGTAAAGATTCAACTGCAACAGTACAAATTCAGCCTAAGTGTTGCGAAATGCACAGGAAATTCCGCCCACAGAGCTTCCTGAGAACTCTGCTCATGCCGGTTGTGGTTAAATGCTCAGAAATTAGGAAGGAAGAGAGGTGGGAAGCGAAAGTATGGAACCAAACCAAAGTAAGCTCAGCGGTTGCCATTGCTTGTAGTCTCTGTGGAAAAGCTGTGGCAGAGAGTGGCATTGCGTTCAGGTAAGAAAGACTTTCTTTTCACAGCTCCAGTGTACATGGGGGAACCAATGGAATTTGCCTGTGGGTTGCCAGTTTCAGTAGCAACTCAGCCTGAGCCTTCTTCTCTCCCCCCACCCCCTCCCCAGCACTCACATCAGGAACGAGGTCTGGAGGTCATTTTTTCTTTGGAAATGAGTTAGTGGTTTACGTCTGGTATGGCTAGACCAGACTACAGACAAACAGCTAGGAGTTCACGTGTTTTTTTTTCTACAGAGGTGAGGAAAGATGCGGGAAATGGGTTTGAGGACAGACACAAAAAATGAGTGCAATTGCATGTCATTGACCTTTTATGCAAGGCCTGTTGCTTGAATGGTTATATGAATAGGAATGAATAAAGAATAAGTAACCAACTTCTGTCTCCTGCCTGCGGGTCAGAACCCTGCTATTTTCCCTGGGAGGAAAGTGTGGCTGTTGTTGGGCAGGTATGAAGCAAGCAAGCAAGCTTCTCCCCGCAAGAGAAACTCTGCAAACTTAAGTTTGATTTGTCGTAAAGATTGATGCAGCCGAAGTGTTGCGAGAATCACAAGGAAATCTGCCCCCCACTTCCCCCCCCCCCCCATTAGTATTTAGTTGCCAAATGGACTAGGAATTGCGCCATTCCGGGAAGTTGTGGGTCTACTGATCCCGGAGAACTCCGCCCGCGCAGGCCGGGGCAAAGTACTCGGATATGAAAGAGGGAAAGCGAAACCAAACCAAGCCCAGCGGTCGCCGTTGCTTGTAGTCGCTGAGGACTTGGAGAAGAGCCGTGGCAGAGGGCGGCATGGCGTTCAGGTGAGAAAGCCTCTCTTCCCACACCTCCAGCGTGGGGGGGGGGGGGACGCCGGGGATTTGCCCGCGGGGTGCCTGTCCGGGCTGCGTGTTTCAACAGCAAATCCACGCAAGCCTTCTCCTTCCTGCGCCGAGTGGCTCCCCCCCCCCCCCGGTCGCCCTCACATCAGCCCGAGGTCTTCGAGTTCGTGGTTTACGTCCGGGGGGAAACGGCTGGGATTTCAGATGGTGTCTTTCTTCTCCAGAGGCGGGGTGGGGGTGGTGGCGGCGAGGGAAATGGTTTTGAGGACAGACACAGGAAAGGTGGGGGGGGGGAGGAACGCTGCGGGATTGCGTGTCATTGTCAAGCAGGAGCCAAAAGCTCACGGGGGGGGTGTGTGTGTGAAGCTATTCAGTATTGTGCCCCCCCCCCCTTTGGAGAGCTGAAAGTTAACTGAGAACGTGTTTTTAAAAAGGGAAATACAGAGGAAATAAGACTTCAAGGTCTGTTCCTGTTTGAGTCCGGTTTGAGTCCGGTGGCACCTTAAAGACCAACAAAGTTTTATTCAAGGTGATCGCACTTTGTCAGGCAATGACGTGGGAGTTACAAGACCACAAAAGTAGAGCGGGGGTTTCGCACCTTCTCATCCTTCCCTCTGGCTACTGTAAATGCTGGATGGCAGGGTCAGCCCTTGGTGAGTATCGGTAATGGGAGACCACCGAACAATACCAAGGTTGATACTTGTTAGGCAAAGGCAGGCGATGACAAGCCATCTGTGCAGGTCTCTTGTCCGGAAAAGAGGATTATTTGCCTCCAGGTGGGGCCTGGAGATCTCCTCTTACAACTGATCTCCCAAGTACAGAGATAACCCCCGGAGCAGTGGTCCCCAACCTTTTTATCACCGGGGACCACTCAACGCTTGACAATTTTACTGAGGCCTGGTGGGGGGGGGGGTAGTTTACTCCTCTACTCTCAACCACTGCCCTAACGCTCTCTGATCGCTATGGTAATGTTTAAACATCCCTTCAAAATAAGATACAGACACGCCAGAACAATGAACATAAGGAACATTTTATTTTCATGGAAATTTTAACTCATGACAATGACAAATCAATGGGAACCCTGAGCTTGTTTCTCTGCAACTGGGAGTGATGGGAGACAATGACACCCGAAGTGTGTTGTAAAGGGCCGGGGGGGGGAATGAAGTAAAGGGCCGGGGGGGGGAAAGGCATCCTTTGCAGCCCACCTCCAATTAGTTGACAGGCCATATGTGGTCCGCAGCCCACAGGTTGGGGATCGCTACCCTGGAGAACATGGCAGCTTTGGAGGGTGAACTCTGGCATTGTGCCATGCTGAAGTCCCATGTACTCTCCAGGGCACACCCCTACAGTCTCCTGATATTTCCCAGTCTAGGGCTGGCCCAAGAGGGTTTTTTTCATAAGTCAGCTGTGACTGGATGGTGAAAACACAGTTGCCAGTCTCCGTGTGGGGGCTGGAGGCCTCCTGGATTTATAACTGATCTCCAGGTGACACTCATCAGTTCCCCCAGGCCAAATGGTTGCTTTGGAGCATGGACCCTGCAGCATTATAGGCTGCTGAGCTCTTCCCTCCTAAGGCTCCAACTCCAAATCTCCAGGATTTTCACTCCTCACAACTGACCACCCTAAATATTCTCCCGGAGCTAGGGTTGCAAACTGCATTTGGAAATTTTGGAAGATTTGGGATGGAACTTGGGGTTTGGGGGGTTTAATGGTAAAAATATTGAGGGTAATACTGGGATTTTTTGTTTCTATCAATATCTTAACTGGAGGAAATAAAATGAAATTATTTTGTGGAAGTTGGTCAATTTACACTAATCTCCCAGTCAGAGTTTGTTGCCAGGTGGCAACAGCAGTTTCTTAGTTATTTTTTTCTTATTTCAAATAGTAAGATATACCATATTTTGTAGTAATGCTGGATATGTTTACTTACATATTACAGAATAGTCAAACACAATCTTTAACAGAAACCTTTTCTCCAAGGTAATAATCTGGTCTTCAGAGATACCTTTTATTTTCCCTTTGTTCACATAACATTAACAATTTGGTTACTACATTGTTTCATTTGATATTCACAATATAGATGTAGGGATTACTTTACACTACTTCCACAGTGTGATGAGAATGTTGAAATTGAGGGGTTCCAGCATGGCTTTTCTTAATGTTCTTAATGATGAGACTTATGAACAACTTCTTTCAGTCTCTTGAGCTTTTGTAGAGATAGGTTTTTTTTATTATGTTCAGTAGAAGCAAAGACTTCATTCATTTTACCATAAAATCTAAATTTCTCTGTCAAGTCATATTTTGTAAACACACTATGCTTGCCCTTACTGCTGCTCCATGTATTTCAGTTGCTTTATTTATTTGTGTACAGCGGTCATTTTGCAAGATACTGACTTTTTTCTCCTTTCACTTTCTCCTACCAGTGCTTCTTCACACCAGAATTTTGGAACTTTCAATACGATGCAAACCCAAGGGATGCCTGGTATGAAAACTTAACCATCATTGATGTTACTGTAAACATCTTGATTCTGTAAACGTATTGAATGTTATATGAACTAAAAGGAGATTCATGCAAAACTGAATACAGCTTCAAGAGTGTACCTGGCTTGAAGCTCCCAAACACTTGTGCTAATTAATCCAGAGTCATCCTTATCCATGGTTCCTCTATATATTTGTGAATCAGCCTTGGGGTGGAACGTGTCTTGCTGTACAAGTCGGAATAGGGCAATCATGATGCAGCCAGCTGGCTGCACCTTGATTGGCCCTGCCGCTGCGGCTTCCGTCCTCTGTCCATGGAATCTAGCCTCTTTGCTCTCAGCCACGCCTTAGTGCCTGGAGCCAGCAGCAAGTAAGGGGAGAGGGTCCTGGGCAAATGGTCGTGGTGGAGGGCCTGCTAACAAGGGCCTCTTGGCCTGCTGACTGCCTGCTAAGGAACTCTGTTCCTAGGAACGGGCTTTGAAGCTACTTATCATTCATATTCACTAAAGTGGATTATATTCCCCACAATTTAACTCATTATTACATTTAAAAGGTTGACAAAAATTAGTATGAAGAATTGATTAAAGCACTGTAACAAATTCCTCTTTGTTTATTTTATTCTCTTACTTTCCCCAGGAAATTTTGTATACTATGTATGGGTGTTCCATCTCATTTACAAAACCAGCCATTCTGTGATGTTTTTCTTGCAATTTTATGGGAAGGGGAATATATAATGCAGATCAATTTTACTGTGATTGCTTCCATATGGTGATGCTACTCTCTGTCCTGGGACATGATGGGCACAGGGCAGATCAGCCAAGCCAATGCGTGAGCAAGGCAAAACCAGCACAGTTTGGTCAGAGTCTAGTTCCTAAGTCATGAAAGGAGCCCCTGGCTTCTGACGTACTCATATGGATTGGCTTGACCACACTCCCAGAATCCCCCTCTACCACTCTCTTTGGAGTATTTTTACTCTTGCTCCCGCTCCTGTTCTCCCAGACTACCCAAACTATCTGCTCTCTGTGGTTTTATCTCATCCCTGGTGTTGAGACTATCATGCCAGAACCTTCTGGCTGCTAGGGGCTAAATTGTAAAATTTAAAATATCCTTTGAACAAGGAGGGTGGTCTGCTGGGAATGATAATTTGTGCCAAAATCTTGCGTATAATTACCCTGTGTTCCTGTGTTCCATTACCTTGATGATGCCTAGTTCCCTGTTGGATTCTGCTTGAATAAACTGTTGAGTGGAATTCTCTGCATTTGTTTTCCTGGGTTCAAATATGCTAAAGGTTGTGGCAGTCAGCAATTCTGCAACAAGAGCAATTTTGGGGTGAATCCAAAATTCAAAGTCCAAGTCACGAGGCAGTGTCAGGGGTGGTGAGATCAGGAGTATTGTTCTTTGGACTGTTGTTGGAAGGTTTTCAAGAAAGTGACTTCTCTCTCTGTACAGAATTTTTACAACTGATATTCCTGATATCAACTTTTTACTCCTCTGTTCCTTTGCAGGATATGGATTTATACCCCCTCCACCTTATTCAGCTCCTAAGAATGAAGACCATCCAGTGCATAGGAACTGGAAGTAAGATATGCATCATGCAGTGTGATGTGGCCACTTTCGCAGAAAGAAGAATAAAATGCTTTGAAAGGGGGAAGTTATGAAAAAGCAGGGCATGAAAGAATGACCTCAGATAAGACAGAAGTCTTGTATTCTTTAGCTGACTTCATTTCCCAGCCTACAACATGCTTTGTACAGGACAAATAAGCATGTGATGTCAAGTCACATCCAACTTATGACCCAAGCAAGGGGATTTCAAGACAAGTGAGAAGCACAGGTGGTTTACCACTGCCTTGCTCCGCAGAGTCTTCCTTAGCAGTTTCCCATCTGCTTACTCTTCCAATGTATGATGAGATTCACCTGTACTATACCATTCCACATTCCAAACAGGACTATACTGTCTCTAACACAACACATACAGTTTGGGGTGGGTTTAAATGTATCTTTGTCACCAGTTTAATTTTATATATATTTTTGTTTTAAGCTCTTCCTCTATTTCTGCATGCTGGCAGGGGCTCATGGGAATTGTAGTCCATGAACTTATGGAGAGCCACTGTTTGGCCACCCCTACTATAGAGCTTCAGAATAGGGTTTTGGACTACCATGTATGATTATTCTGTTTCTCCCCGGTCCCTTTCCACAGCATTCCTTGCATTTCCGAAGATGAAGCCCGGGAAGCTTTTCTTGAGTACGCTTCAAGTAACTGCTGTTACAGCAGCAGCCCTGCACGAGAGATGGTGTGTGAAGATCTAGCGGCATTCAACACTTATCGAGTAAGCAATTTATTCTCTTCTAATCACCCAATTTATTTACTATGCACTGACTAGCTACATTTATTGCTAATGAACAAATTGTCTCTTGGTGCTGGCTTTTTAGCCCATTATGGTCTGATGTCATGTCATCAGAGAGTTATAAAATGGGAACACCCTGGTAGAAGTCTAAGGGTTTGGACTCACCACTAATTTTCACTGATGGAAGGGACTTCCTTGCCTCTCCCTCTGATAGTGGACTAAAATATACCCCCATGCTATTAGCAGTCATAGTTGTTGACACATAGTTGTGCTTTTGGTAAAGATCCCAGAGATAATGTCAACCACTTAAATCATCCAAGAAGCACTGTATAAATGCTAAATTTAAAAACTGCAGATTTTGTTCACTGTATTGTTGATGGTTTCTTTCTCTTCCACATTAGGTCTAGGTTTTCTCAATTTTAGTTCTGATTTTTTTCTCTCCTGCAAACCACACTAAAGTGTGCCTGCAGGGGATGCTCCTATTATGGCATGTGTATTGTTCAGCTACGATATCTGTGCTCAAAAGTGAATTCCCAGGTATGCGCAGGTACAATTTAGATTGGGACTGTGAGGCAGAAGGGCTTATGTTTTCTCCTCCCAACCTGAAATTACTCAGGGAACTGTCCTTTGGCCACCGGAGAAACTTGCATTGGTGCACAACACTTTTTCCAATGAGGCTATAATGATTCCCCACTTCCTTTTCCTTTCTTGGCTGAATAACCCCTTTTCTTTTCTTTTTTCTGTCGGTCCCACCCAGTTGTTTAAATGGATATGTGGTCAAACAGCCTAGGAAATTGAGGAACCAACAATAATATTTTGGTTTAGGTCAGATTATTGCATAAGAGAGACTGATAGTAATTCAAAACAAACTGCTTTAATTCACTTTTATAGAGATGGTCAGGTAGGTATTAGATTTTAAACTTACCGGATCAGCTGAAATGTATATAACTATAAACAATAGAGTGTTTGGCTCAAGGGATTTATGCAGACCGGTTATACAGACCAGTGTCTAAAACTGTGGAGAAAAACACTGGACAGTTACTACTTAAATGAACAGGCATAAGCTTCTTTGTCTCAAAAAGATAAGTTCCAGTTTTCCTCTCAAACTCATGATAGGGACCAACCACTTTCACTAGGAGCTATTTCCATAAGGGAAGGACTCCTGGCCCCACTCACCTAATTCACGGCCCTCCTTGATCATTCTGCTTAACTAACTTCTTAATGGACCTAAGTGCCACTCTCCACTGTAGCGTTTCATTTGAACCCCCAGTCAGTCAAAGTTTTCAGACGGGTATAATGGTCAACAAATGGTTTATGTGCTACACTGGTCTGAACCTTGACTGACAAGAGAGTTTGAATGGAATTCTACAGTGGCAGTTAGTTCACATAAGAAGATTGATGTCCAATACTTGTGGAGTTATAGAAAATATATTTGAATGGCTGAAAAAGTGTTGGATCCTGTGATCTATCAGCACAAAGTCATGTTTTCAGCAATTAGGATAATTTCTAGACTGCCACAAATATTGCACATCAAATATTTGCCTAGTGCTACAGTTATCTTTAGTAGTTTTTGCAATTTGGAATTATTACATGTGAATTATTACATGTGATGGTGCACTTTTTATATTCTGTGATTTTAACTTTGTGGTCATTGTATTCTATGGCATGATCAAATATTGTTTCACTTCATAAGAAGCACAATAGAGGTTGCATTTCTTGCCAGCGCTCTCATAGATCCTCTAGCACAGGGGTCGTCAACCCCTGGTCCATAGCCCGATACCGGGCCGCGAAGGACTCGGTGATGGGCCGGTGGTGGCCACGCCTGCCTCTCCCCCCCCCTCCGCAGCAAGAAGCTCACCATGCCGCAAGAGAAGCAGACGCCAAAGCGGCCACTTTGCTCGCGGCCCGGCTAGCTTCTTGCTGGGAGGGGGGGGGAAGAGCAGGTGCGGCCACCGGCACGCTGGCGGACACAAACACGCGTGCACGGTGCCCGGCCTTCCAGCTCTTCCCCACCCCCGGAGGCGGTCCTCAACCATAAAAAGGTTTGGGACCGCTACTCTAGCATGTTTCTGAATTCTGTACTGTTTTCTGTTTCATGTACTAGTATATTTTGGAGACCTTCACCGAATCTAGGTCTTTGGAATGCAGGACTAAACCTTATACAGGTAAAAAAAAAACTATTTGGGGTACATAAGGGCTTGTGCTTTTTAATGTAAATTGCTCAAAAGGCAATTGTATCCTAGAGCAGTGTCCTCCAGTTACTTCATGCTTCATTAGTAAAGATGGCCAGGGATAGACAAAGTATGTCAGAGTTCTGGCTGAACATTTTGCATGTAGTGATCATTAAGCACTAACTACTACTATAATTGCAACTAGAGTTTTTATGGGACTCCTAATCTGTTTTCATCACTACCCATCACATAGTTCATCATGTATTTAGACTGGTTACATGTTCATGATTCTGACTAACACTGCAGTAAATCAAGTTCTTAAGCTTTTTGTTTGTTTTGCTTTTGGGGTAACCAGCCTTCAGCATTCACTCAATAGTGAAGATTGGCTGAAGCATGTGAAATAAATGATATTTCTGTTCATAGCAGCTGTTGGTGAAAATTAGGCAAGCTGCTAAATATATGCTTTGGTCTTAGATTTAATAAGCCACTGATCTGTAAACATCTAGGAGGTTTCATCACATGTATTTCTGCAACATCTAAGTGAGGAGTAAGGACTTAAGCTCAAACTTGGCCAACATGACACACATCCTTATACCATGACTAAGCAAGTCTGCCCTTCTTCCTGCCTCTTTTTGTTTATTTTACTCAGTGCAAACTGAAATTATGTGATCAAAAAAGACTATTATCCAAATGGTCCTACTCCATATGGGAGAGGTTGCTTTCTATAATAACGTATGAAATTTCTTTGGGTTCTGTACAATTCAGTGTGTCTGATTAAAAAGAGAGAAAAGGGATGACCAGGAATCAGTGAGAACTTCTGATAACAGCATAAATGTGGCCAACCATTAATCGGATAGAGTCAGAGTGCAGTGGACAGCTCTCTGCTGGCTTGTGTCAGTCCAGCTACCTGGCGTGATCAGGCTGTGAAATATCATCCTGGGCATCATAACTGGCTAAATGGTGTGTACAACTGGCTCTGAAGAAGCCAGAAGGCTTTATTTTTAAAGGCAAGTGTGAAGCAGAAGCATCTCTCATCCCTTGTTATGCTTCCCTTTTTCTGTTTCTCTTCCTGTTGATTGTTTGATAAGTGACATTGCTTCCAGCTGCAGTCCATTTGGTGTTATTTCTTTGAGCCTGGGCCGTGGCACCTTTCAAAGCCATATAACATAGTGTTAATTGCCAATCACCAGAGCCTATGAAGTGGGGTGATCCACATTCTGGCAGTTTCCATTGAGGTGATATCTGGATTGGTTCTGAGCGAACATCTGATAATTCACGCTATGAGGTTATAAGGGCAGAATAGGGCAGAAGGGGAAGGGTCAGAAGCTAGCTGAATGTTCAGTGTGCATGTCACTTAAGGGCTGTGCTATGCCAAGAACATTGAAAAAAGACTGATTTAGGTAACATAAGAGAAGGGCCACTTGGATTAAATGAAATAGATAGCTCGTTTCATTATTTTAATGTTGTTTGACTTGTATTGGTTTTTTCCTAAAATCTGCTTTTTAAAATCCTATCTAATTAAGCATAATGAGGGCATGGTCATTTGTACACCAACTACCCTGTGAAACTTGAGGAGCCTTAAACTCAGTTCTGACAGCAAGCTTAACACATCACTTTCTTAAGGATTTTGCAGACTTATGTATTGTCCAGGTGGCAATGGTCAACTGTAGCGCCTCTTGGTGACACCTGAGCGGGAAATATTTTGTGAAATACGTTGTGTTTTAAATCTCCCTTCAGGCAAGAGGAAGGGTGGGGAATTAATCTTTTTACTAAATAAGGCAGTTTTTAGTATTAAGAGGGCAATCCTAAACAGAGTTGTGCCCTTCCCAGTCCACTGACTACCATGGTGTAGTTCTGATTCAGGTGGGTAGCCATGTTGGTCTGAAGTAGCACAACAAAAATAGAGTCCAATAGCATCTGCTCTTGGACTCTTGTTTTTTTTTGGTGAAGTTCTGTTTAAGATGCTGTAAGGCTATAGCTCAAATAAATAAAAAAACAAGTGAGTTCCAGTTTGGTTGAGGTGAGAGGATGGGATGAGCCTATATTATGTCCAGCATAATCTGTCCTTCTGCCAAAAGCCTAGCCTTTGCCCTCATGAGGAAAGTAAATTGCAAAATCAGGGGTATCTTAGTTGACCCTGCTGGGCTCAGTGGTGTGTAAACACACCATGCATTGAGCTATTCTAGCAAATTTTTTTTTTTAAAAAGCCTTAAAAGAAGCACTCAGTGATTTAAATTGCCAGGTGAATAGGATTTCAGTTTAGAACAGATTTCAGTTCTTGCTAGAAGCTTCCTTGTGCCCTCCCACCTCATGATTTGTATCTTCCTGCCTTTATTTGGAACACATCTGACATCCACGTTGGTAACTGTCGTCAGTAAAAAAAAAAATTGTTTCTTGTTATACTTGCACAATAGGAAGATAAAGCTACCTGAAAGTGTGGTTGCAAGGTCCCCTTGCAAATCATAACTTGAAAATTGCAAGCTGGACCATGAACATCAAAATGGTCTGTGGCAATGCACATAGTGCATTAAATGGAAGCTCACACATGGAGGTCTGGAAAAAAATTCCTCTGAAAAGCCGAGAAGCCTGGGTGGGCCCTGTTATTTACAAAGCTGGCTCCCAATCATGGTTTGTGAAGGATGACATCCTCCAATGTTCTCTAGCATGCCCATTAAAATCTGCCTCACAAGCCCAGGTCTCTGTTCATTCACCTTCAGAAAGGAGATAGATGGCAACCGGAGACAGAATCTCCCCCCCCCCCCATTATTGGCTTCTCAGTTGTGGAATGTCCTCCCCCTCGAGGATTTCCTGCTAACTATCTTGCTTTCTTTTAGGAACCAAGCCAAACTGTGTCTGTTCACTCAGGGATGTTTTTTTAAACATCATTTTAGCCCGGAAATTTATTTTGTCTATATATTTTTTTATATTAGGTTGCATTTTTAGTGCCTTCCAAGTAATTCCTTTACATATTCTGTTATTATTCTTTTCATTTTGTAAGGTACCTCAGGCAGTTTCCTGGAGAGACAGCATGAAAACGTTATAAATAAAGAATTGATTGTATCTGCATTGGTCTACAGCTTTCTTTAATGTCTGTTCTCATTTGATGAAGATTTCTAGTTTTGGACCAGCTGATAGCATGATATAAGTGCATGTATCTGAAAACTGTCCTAAACAACTTTCTTTTGCTACAGGAAAACTTGACATTCCTGTTGTCACAGCTGAATTGCCTTGGAATGTTCCAGTAGCCGTTCCCAAGATGTTTCAGAACAATAGCAAAGAAATCATGATGCCTCACACAAGTTCTATAAAGGTACAGAGGAAATATAGGCATAAAAACCAAGGTGGACGTGATACTCGGAGATATATGATGAATTTTAACTGGCTTTTTAAAAAGTTATGATTATGTCTTGTGAGGCGAAGGCATGCTCATTATTTCCCAGTTTGGTGCTGTGTGAAGGGTCAGTTTTAACAGTGTGAAGGGTCAGTTTTGATTGGCGGAACAGTGTAGAAGTGAAGACAGACCCCTTCTACCCCTTTGTTCTAATCCCTATGGGAAGATACAGACACCTGTCTTGTAGTGCTGCAATTGGTTAAGTCCTAACTAGTTTGATTTTAATGATTTGCACATACATAGTGTGTACTGTGTTTTCTGTATGCTTGTTTTTAATGTTTTAATCTATGTAGGGTTTTATTTTTTATTGTAACCCACCACGACATTTTTCAATAGCGGCGGGTAAGAAATTGAATAAATAGATTAAATAATTCTGGAGTGTATGGCCTTACATAGGCCTTCCCTTGAGTGACTCAGAACCTCCATCTTGTCCTGAACACAGTGGCACAAGTCATTATTGTTGGGATGCCGTGGAAAGCCCATATACAACCTGTACTTGCACAGCTGCCTTGACCCCAGATTCGAGGTTTTAGTTCTTCAAGGCTCTCTGCAGTCTCAGACCTTCCAATCTTCAGGACTGCCTCTTTCATTATGCCCCCCAAAGGGCTCTATGGTCTAGTGGTCAACATCTACTTAGGGTCCTCATCCCTAAAGAGATAAAATTGGCCTCAATCAGGAGACCAGAGCCCTGTGAGACCTACAGCCATTCCACAGGGCTTGCAGCATGGAGCATGGAGGGCTTGCAGCATGGAGTTGTTCTACCAGGCATATATTTGATGCCCAAAAAGAATTAACATCTTATCTCTAGAGACTGCCCCACAGAAATCTGCATCAGCTGGCAAATTTGTACCTAGGATTTTAGGGGCAACATTAGTATAGGTTATATCCTGAATTTTAATGTAAACTTGGTTTTAAATGGTATTTTATACCGTATGATTTTTTTTTAATAATATGGTTTGCCTTAAGTGTTGAGACAGTTTAAGAAATAGATACTGTAAATAAAAATCTTTTAAAAAATAGAATGCCAATAGCAGACTTCTACTTACGATGGAGCTGTGCAAGGAATAGCAAGGAAGATTACCTTTTTCTCCTCCACTTGGTGCCTTTTTGAAAGTGACTTTTTGCTCTGCTGCTAGCATTTCTAAAGGAGGAAAGATGTGTGTCAAAACACTCTTAAAAAAAAGGAAAACTCACAATCCAACAATTAAAATTAAAGAAAACAATAAATAAAACTATGTATATAATGGCTGGGAATTCAGGTTTTAACATAGAGATTTGAGCATATTTCTGGTTGACTGGATAACACATAGGGCCTTATGCGAGCATCTCATCCTGCCCCCCCCCCATTTTAGTGTGGTATGAGGGAGGAAAAATTGGAACCAAAAATGAAGAAGAATTGGTTCTTATAGGCTGCTTTTCTTCTACCAGAAGGAGACTCAAAGTGGCTTACAATTGCCCTCCCTTTCCTCTCCCCACAACAGACCCCCTGTGAGGCAGGTGAGTATGAGAGAGCCCTGATATTCCTGCTCAGTCAGAACAGCTTTATCAGGGCTGTGGTGAGCCCAAGGTCACCCTGCTGGCTGTATATGGAGGAGGAACGGGGAATCAAACTTTGCTCGCCAGATTAGAAGTCCACACTCCTAACCACTACACCAAGCTGGCTTTCAAGAGCTAAAGAACTAGAGCTAAAGAGGAACAGAAAGAAACCATGAACAATACAGGGAGCCAAACGTAGCGGTATTAGTGCTTCTTACTGGAAACAGTTATGAAACACAGGACTAATAAAAGTGCACTCTCTGTCCATTGGGTGCAGCAGATGTCGGAGATCAAGCAAACCTAATTCAACCACATAGGATTTGATGCAGATCTTACCAAAGACTTTTCTTTGCATTGCCGCATGCTTCAATCAAAAGCTGGGCACAGTAGGTCATTAAAATCTACCCCCACCTACAAATAGTAATACGTAAAAATTACCTGTGGCTGAAACATAGATGAAATGTGTCTAAAGAGTTCACATGTGGACTATGCACATAATCATAGCAATAATAGAATCAGTTTTTGCTGCTAAAAAATGAAACAATCGTTTGGATCTGTAACCACTTGCTACACCTAAAAAGCAACATCTTTAGATCAATTAGATCACTTAGCAGCATCTTTAGATCAATTAAATGTGTTTGTAACATATATTTCACCAGCCCACTCCGTACAAGTAATTCTCATCCGTCACTATTATATGAGTGTTTTACAAAAAAGCCATATAAACTTTAAAGATCTTTCAACTTGGAAATAACCTTTGTATGCTCATTGGAATCCCTTAGGCCCTTCAGATTCCATGATATCACAGTGTACCTAAGACTTGAAAATAATATAGCCAATCTGCAGTAACTAAATCCCTGGTCCTAGAAAAGTTACAACTTACGATTTAGAGGACTTTACTATCAAGTATTTATCAAAAATACTAAAAGAATAAATGATGTGAAAGTTATCAAGTTAAGCAAAAAAGAAGGAAAATATGTCTCGAATAATCACCGCTATGTAACAAAATTATTCTTATCCCAGTACAAAGAAGAAAATACTAAAAAGCAAACAAACAAAAATAATTGCATGTTTTGTTTTTTTTGCTTCCTGGTAAAATGTCCTGGTAAAATTTCCCCCTTCAAGGATCGCTGCCTTGTTGTGGCAAGGGGGCTTGCGTAGTTCAGTGAAGCTATGAGCTATGCCGTGCAGGGCCACCCAAGACGGACAGGTCATAGCTGAGAGCTCTGACAAAAGGTGATCCACTGGAGAAGGCAATGGCAAACCACTCCAGTATCTTTGCCATGAAAACTCTATGGACAGTTCCAATAGGTATAACGATATGACGCTGGAAGATGAGCCCCTCAGGTCGGAAGGTGTCCAATATGCTACTGGGGATGAGCAGACGGCTAGTACGAGTAGCGCCAGAATGAATGAAGCGGCTGGGCCAAAGCCGAAAGGACACTCAGTTGTGGAAGTAACTGGTGGCGAAAAGACAGTCCGATGCTGTAAAGATTTTTATTCCATAGGAACCTGGAACGTCAGATCCATGAATCAAGGCAAGCTGGACGTGGTTAAACAAGAAATGAGAAGACTGAACATCGACATTTTAGGAATCAGTGAACTAAAATGGACAGGAATGGGTGAATTTAATTCAGATGACCATCAGGTATACTACTGTGGACAAGAATCTCGCAGAAGAAATGGAGTAGCCTTCATAATCAATAAGAGAGTAGGAAAAGCAGTCTTGGGATACAATCCCCAAAATGACAGAATGATCTCAGTTCGAATCCAAGGCAAACCATTCAACATCACAGTGATCCAGGTCTACGCCCCAACCACTGCTGCTGAAGAGGATGAAGTTGATCAGTTCTATGAAGCCCTACAACACCTTCTAGAAGCAACGCCCAAAAATGATGTGCTTATCATCATGGGGGATTGGAATGCTAAAGTAGGAAGCCAAAAGATAACCGGGATAACAGGCAAGTTTGGCCTTGGAGTACAAAATGAAGCAGGGCACAGGCTGGTAGAATTTTGTCAAGAGAATACAATGGTCATAGCAAACACTCTTTTCCAGCAACCCAAGAGACGACTCTACACATGGACATCACCAGACGGTCAACACAGAAATCAGATTGACTATGTGCTCTGCAGCCAAAGATGGAAAAGTTCTATCCAGTCAATAAAAACAAGACCAGGAGCTGATTGTGGTTCAGATCATGAGCTTCTTGTTGCAAAATTTAGGCTCAAATTGAAGAAAGTAGGGAAAAGCACTAGGCCACTCAGGTATGAACTAAATCATATCCCTGACGAATACACAGTGGAGGTGACAAATAGATTTAAGGAATTAGATCTGATAGACAGAGTGCCTGAAGAACTATGGACGGAGGTTCGCAACATTGTACAAGAGGTAGCAACTAAAACCATCCCAAAGAAAAAGAAATGCAAGAAATCAAAATGGCTGTCTGAGGAAGCTTTACAAATAGCTAAGGAGAGAAGGGAAGTGAAAGGCAAGGGAGAAAGAGAAAGATACACCCAATTGAATGCAGATTTCCAGAGAAAAGCTAGAAGAGATAAGAATGCCTTCTTAAATGAACAGTGCAAACAAATAGAAGAAAACAATAGAATGGGGAGGACCAGAGATCTTTTCAAGAAAATTGGAGATATGAAGAGAACGTTTCATGCAAAGATGGGTATGATAAGGGACCAAAATGGTAGGGACCTCACAGAAGCAGAAGAGATCAAACAAAGGTGGCAAAATTATACAGAAGAACTATACAAGAGCGAGCTTAACATCCCTGATGACCACAATGGAGTAGTTACTGACCTGGAGCCAGACATCCTGGAATGTGAAGTCAAATGGGCCTTAGGAAGTCTGAGCAACAATAAAGCTAGTGGTAGTGACAGCATTCCAGTTGAACTATTCAAAATCTTAAAGGACGATGCAGTAAAAGTGCTACACTCAATATGCCAGCAAATTTGGAAAACTCAACAATGGCCACAGGATTGGAAAAGGTCAGTTTACATTCCAATCCCAAAGAAGGGCAATGCCAAAGAATGTTCAAACTACCGCACCATCGCACTAATTTCTCATGCTAGCAAAGTTATGCTCAAAATCCTACAAGCTAGGCTCCAGCAATATGTGGACCGAGAACTTCCAGAAGTACAGGCAGGATTTCGAAGAGGCAGAGGAACTAGAGATCAAATTGCCAACATACGCTGGATCATGGAGAAAGCTAGGGAGTACCAGAAGAACGTCTACTTCTGCTTCATTGACTATGCTAAAGCCTTTGATTGTGTGGAACACAACAAATTGTGGCAAGTTCTTAAAGAGATGGGAATATCAGAGCATCTTATTTGTCTTTTGAGAAATTTATATGCAGGTCAAGAAGCAACAGTGAGAACTGAACATGGAATCACTGACTGGTTCAAAATTGAGAAAGGAGTTCGGCAAGGCTGTATACTGTCGCCTTGCCTATTTAACTTGTATGCAGAGCACATCATGAGAAATGCGGGATTAGAGGAGTCACAAATTGGGATCAAGATTGCAGGGAGAAATATCAACAACCTCAGATATGCAGATGATACCACTCTAATGGCAGAAAGTGAAGAGGAACTAAACAGCCTGTTGATGCGGGTGAAGGAGGAGAGTGCCAAAGTTGGCTTGAAACTCAACATCAAGAAAACAAAGATCATGGCATCCGGCCCTCTCAATTCATGGCAAATAGAAGGGGAAGAAATGGAGATAGTGACAGATTTTATTTTCCTGGGCTCCAAGATCACTGCAGATGGGGACTGCAGCAAAGAAATTAAAAGACGCTTGCTCCTGGGGAGGAAAGCTATGGCAAATCTAGACAGCATCCTAAAAAGCAGAGACATCACCCTGCCAACAAAAGTGCGTTTAGTCAAGGCTATGGTCTTCCCAGTTGCAATGTATGGCTGCGAAAGTTGGACCATAAGGAAGGCCGAGCGTCAAAGAATTGAGGCTTTTGAACTCTGGTGCTGGAGAAGACTCTTGCGAGTCCCTTGGACTGCAAGGCGAACAAACCAGTCAGTCCTAGAGGAGATCAGCCCTGACTGCTCTTTAGAAGGCCAGATCCTGAAGATGAAACTGAAATATTTTGGCCACCTCATGAGAAGGAAGGACTCCCTGGAGAAGAGCCTAATGCTGGGAGAGATCGAGGGCAAAAGAAGAAGGGGACGACAGAGAATGAGGTGGATGGATGGAGTTACTGAAGCAGTAGGTGCAAACTTAAATGGACTCCGGGGAATGGTAGAGGACAGGAAGGCCTGGAGGATCATTGTCCATGGGGTCGCGATGGGTCGGACACGACTTCGCACATAACAACAACAACAAAATGTCAGAGTTCTCTACAGCACAGTCCATTCCCATTTGATTATATAGACATATATGGACCAACTCCTATTGGAATTAATGTGGATGGGGATTGGTGGTCATGGTGATTTTTCTATTTGTCTGGAGCATGAAAAGTAAATAAAAGAAAACAAAAATAAAATAAAAAGAAGAATATGGTGAAAAACCCACAGGATCTGTAGACCGCTCCAGGAGCGATAAGAATAAAAGGAGGAGAAAGGGCAGGGCAAGTCCGGGATAAAAACTCAAAGGAGATGCGCCAGCAGATGTGTTTCCACATAAAAAATGAGAATGAATAGCTATGATATCAAACAGAACAGGTCCAAATCAAGGCATAATATGCAGGAAGAGACAAGCGAAACACAGAGAGTCATCATGGTGTAGTGGTTAAGAGTGACGGCTTCTAATCTGGCAAGCCAGGTTTGATTCCTCGCCCCTCCACATACAGCCAGCTGGGTGACCTTGGGCTTGTCACAGTCCTGCTATGACTGTTCTCATGGACCAGTTCTGTCAGGATTCTCTCAGCCCTACCTACTTCACAGGGTGTCTGTTGTGGGGAGAGGAAGGGAAGGCAACTGTATGCCGCTTTGAAACTCCTTCAGGTAGTGAAAAGTGGGATATAAAAAAACAACTCTTCTTCTTTACTCCACTACCTTAACCAGAAACCCAACAAAATTTTATCCTTTCAGTTTGACCTTTTAGGCTTGGTCTCACAAAGAACAATGAGTCATAGGGTTAAGTTGCTTAATTTGTCTATAGAAGATTTGAGTTTTCAGTTGGGGTTTGATGGGAGAGGGAGAGGGTCTGCCACATAATTGTTCTGGAAGAGAATTTGAAGTATGAAAGACAGCGAGGGAGAGTGGGGTCTTCTGAGAAGGATGGATGCCTTTGAGTGGCTGACATATAAGAACGAGGTTTACAGCCATGTAGTAGTTGAACAGCCTGAAAGAATAAAGCCACACTTGGTATGAAACTCAACAGGTAACCTTGGGCCAGTCATTTTTAGTCAGCCTAGGGTATCCCATGAGGTTGTGAGGATAAATGGAAAGGGAACACAATACTCGCATCCTGTTTTTTTCCCCTTGTAGTTTGAGGGTCTTTCCAGTATGATGATGTAAACATAGGAGGCAGTTGTTGATTAAACATTAATGATGACTACTCTACTATAGCACTTCTTTCTGTTCTTATTTCAAGGGCTGCTCAGTGTGCATGGCTTCAGGGAAAATACTCTGCAAAAAATGTGATGGCAGCACTAAGGTAAGTAGCAGCCCCCCTCCCCCCAGATTTAGATCTATAATGTGTAAAATGGACATGGATCAGCTCACATGCCACAATCTGGGCTCCATGTAGGCTTGTTTGGTGCTTGGGAACTGATGTTCATGGAAAACTCATTCCCTGAATATTTACCAGGCTCTGGACATTGGTTTCCCTGTTTGCGCACTGCACCCTCATATTTAACCCTCCAGTCCCCCCCCCCCATTGAAGCAGTGGGGAGCAAGACCTAAGGGTTAAATGACAGACAACCATTTAACCCTTAGGTTTGCCTGCCTGTCACTTTTGGGGGGGGACAAAAAAGGCTAAATGAAACCCCTTCCAAAGTGATCACTGACCCTTTTCTCCTGGCTGTGGTGAGTCATGGTTGGGAGAAAGGTATAAGGAAGTCTCTTCCAGAGCAATTCCCCTACTCCCAGTCATGGTAAGCTGCAAGAAACAGGGAACTAGACTTACCAGACTGGTTTGGTTTATGTGGGATCAGCTTGATTCAGTTTGGAGTTTGGTTTGAGGGCCATCATGAACCCCGAATTGCCTTTTTAAGGTTTGTGCCTAACTCTAATAATGTGAGCAGTCTTATATGGTTTCCCATTATATATTTTTTCTCTTGCACTGTAGCCCATTCCCACAATTGTTGCGATCCCAGGAAGTGCATCAGAAAGTCAGTAAAAATAATTCTTGACCTCAATGGTACCTCATTTTTGATGTGTAAACTCTCTCTTTACATATATAACTGGGAGCTCCAAGCAAATTCTAGTTAAAAAATTATAATGCTCTGATTTATATCTTTAATTCTACAGGTTAATGAGTCTTTAAGTAGGATATTCCACTTTTCCCCTTTGGTGGTATTAAAACATCCAGAAAAGTCTTGTGATGCCTATGACTACCTAAACATATCTCTGATCAGTGATGAGGGCTATTCCTCTTGGTCCTGTCTGCTAAGCAAGATGAATCTTTTGTTTTAATGCCTTAAATGTGGAACCCCTTCCCACTAATAATATGAAGCAAAACACACACATACCCTGCTCCCAGTAGCCAGTAGAAGGAAGAGACAGGAATAATAGCCGAAGACACCGTGTCAGCCTCCTGCACAACAGGTTCAGCCTCTCTCATACCTACCTTGCTCCTTCCCTACTTATCAGTGGGGAGAGAAGGTCCTGTTTTGAGCACTTCCATTGCTCAACTTACTTTCTCTCCCTTGGCAGGGAGAAGCATGTGCCCCCACATGTCATCCACTCTGCAAGGAATAACATTTTGGCACAAAATCTCATTTTCTGCTGTCCCTCTTTCCCTGTAGAAATGAGCAGTGTGTCTGGGTACAGTATCTCTTGGATGCATTTTTCCTTGTCTGGGTTTCCTAGGTGGGTACTTGGTCAATTTCATGGAAAGGCAGTGTAGAAGGATGAGAGAAAGAGGTGTAAAATCCATCTCCAGCACCATTCTAGATTTTATACTTTGGATTACCTTCAGGTTTTCCATCCAGACATAGGATGGTGACATCTGCCTGCTGGAGATGGAGCAGCAGCAGTTAACACTGCTGCAGGGGATCAATGCCATTTCCTGTTTTAGCAAGCAATTCATTGGCCAGGATCCAGAAGGCCACCTGAAAGGTCATCTGCAGCTGGTGCAGGAGTGGTCTTCATTCCAACTGTCCTTGTATTCGTAGTGGATATGCTTGCTTTCTTATAAGCTGGGCTTGATGAGTTCCCCAAACTTGCTGCGAAAGCAGGAAGCCTGGGAAGCATCTTGGGGCTACAGTGCAAGGCTACCATCTACAGGACCTTAATTGCAAAAAATGCCTTTTCTGAATGGTCTTCCTTCATTGAAAAGCCTTTCATTAAGGCAGTCGTTGAAGCTCTGCCTTCTGTTCCTCTGCATGTATTTTCTGAGATGGTAGCTTTCCTGGTTATCATTGCCTTCTCTTCCCTGTCAGGAAGAGAAAGGCCTTTGCGTTCATCATACAAATCAGCAACACATTTCAGAAAATAATCATACTCATTCTGGGGGAGGGGGGGGGGGTTGTCCAGTCCTTTGTAGCCTGATGAGCAATGGTGACATGAACTTGTCCATCTGACATCCTAAACATCCATTGGGAACACAGAGGAGTCCAAACAGTGCTGTTTCCTATGAACATGAGATCTGAGCTCTTGAGATTAGCAGTGTAGAGCTGTATCTTCCATTCTAGATGGTGCACTGCCAGCCAATATGACAGCCCTTACCTCCTAGGGGAGGCTGTTTCTTATGTGGCCATCATGCCACATAGGGTGCTGGTCTGCCTTCATGAGAGGTTAATGAAGAAGAAAAGTAGTAAGATAGAACCCTGCAGATTAATGTTTTCCATTTAAAATTAAATCCCAATAGGAACAGTGCCGCTGGTGTAAAGGAAGCGGAGTATTCATTAGTGATAAGTGCAAAGAGTGTTCTGGAACTGGATCATCTGATGCCAAGTAAGACAAAATACAAAGAAGCATCCATTGTGCAGTCATTTCTGTTTCTCAGGCATGTTTAAATGTTGTCTGAACTGGGCTGGGATCCCCTGAATGATCTGACTTCTTATGCTACAGTTTGTGCTTACCTCAAAGTCCTACCATCTGAGACCAACCCTGGTAGTTAAGTGACTTTTTCTCAAAATATTAATCTAGAAAATGCAAAACCATACAGAACAAGGAAGGACAAATCTATATGGAGATTCTCCCCCTGATTTGATATAATGTTGGAGAAATTGCTATAAAATTATATAAACTAAAGTAAGCTTTAATTCCTCTAAAAGCAGACTTTACACTAAATACTGACTAGTTTTTTATTAGGCTTCATGATGATAATTTGTCTCCATAGAAAATTGACTTGTTTTGCTATTCTTCACAGCTGCTCAGCTTGTTCCGGAAGGGGAAGAGTAAATTGTGAAGATTGCAGCGGACACGGACGTTTGATGACATACAACGCACTGGTAGTTACATGGCAAGTCACATAAGAAAAACATTCTGAGGGAAGAAAGGGGCCACTACTGAACATAACAAAACTGATGGTTTCATGGGCAGTCTTCATAGTGGGTACAGTGGTCTGGTTGTTATCTTCAGTATAACCACCCAAGGGACTTGGGGCTTTTGCAGCTAGGAAAGGAAGGCTAATTGGGATTGAGACCTGCTGCCAGTCAGGTTGCCAATGAAAGGCTAAATGGAAGTCTGACTGGGACTGGTTGCTTTATATCACATGGAAAACTGTATTACCGCTGATGGCTTTTCAGAATGTGTCTTAAGCTCAAACTGTACAAGATACTGAAAGATCTGTTCCTGGCTCTCCAGCATATGCATTATTGCAAAATAGCCAAGTTCTTCTGTCCCAGTTTGGATCAGTGCTGCAAGACCTTCCCCTGTATACTCTTTATGCACCCTCAACTGGCCGTTGCCAAGTTACTACTTGGCCCTGTAGGTCAAAAAAAAAGAGAACCTTCCAGAATTTTGCATGGTTTATACCTTAATCTATATATATTTTTTTACAATTTCTGATATTCAGTTCCACATAATTTGCAGTCATCCCTAGATATGGTATAATATTCCTCTTATGTGAGATCACCGTATCTATGGGGGCCTGAGAAGAATGAGGCAAAAGTTGGAACTGGATGTTGGAAAGGTTGCATATCAGAGATCTTGTGATCCAAAAAAAGTTAGAAGGCAAGACTCAATTTTTGACACTTTTTGATTTGCTACAGAAATAAGTGGTAATGGCATGCTTTTCTTACCTTCACAGGAAAAACCACATAACTGAATATGTGACACATCAAAACAATGACTTTCCCGATCATCTGTTCCAAGGAGTTACAGGACATAAATTGTTTATTGATGAACAGAACATGGTAATGAAACCTTGCAGATAAAAGCAAAATAACCGGAGAGACGGGAATAAAAAGGGGCTAACTTGCATACTGACACATATATTTTCTTCCAAATAAGCAAAGTACTTGAGGGTTTTTGAACATGGTCAACTGCCCTTTCCCCAGCTCTTTCTTTTCAGGAGAAAATTAGGGATTGATAAGGAGGGGTAGTGGGGAAGTTTGGTAGCATATATTAATTTACTCTCCCATTGACATTTCACAGATCCAATCTTTCCTTTGTAACAAAAAGTATAAAAACAAAGCCCATATGTTCAGGCAAAAATTCTGGGGGTTCCCACTTTAAATCTCTTTTTGTAAGTTTTTTGATTTCAGTTATTTCAGATTGGCTGAAATAGAATAATATATAAGAGTAGAAATTAAATCTAGAATCTCCAGCAGCAGTATATCCAGAAAAAGTTGTATATCATAGCATCATCACAGAACTTTGTCTTGATTTAGACCAGTGGTCCCCAACCTTTTTATCACCAGGGACCAGTCAACGCATGACAATTTTATTGAGGCCCGGGGGGGGGGAGTAGTCATTTGCTGAGGGACGTCGCCGCTGCCGCCTGAGCCCATGCTCCACTTGCTTTCCTGCCGACGCCACTGACTTCCCGCCACCCGCTGGGGGGTGCTGCCAGCAGCAGCTGTGCAGTGCCACGCTGAGGAGGAGCCCCAGCCATGGCAGCCGCCGGAGAGCACTAAAGGAGAGCCGGTGGCAGAGTGGTAGGGCAACCCCCGAGGCAGCAGCCAGGGAGGACAAGGAGGAGCCACGGCCCGGTACGGACTGATCTACGGACCGGTACCTGTCCCCGGACCGGGGGTTGGGGACCACTGATTTAGACCATCCTCTTCCATACTTTGTGGGCAACAGGCTAATATTAGATAGGCAGAACTACATATGCAGGACTGTGCAATGCAGATTTCTACTGAATGCTTGGGTCAATTCACCCAATGAATATTAATTGCTATATAAATGATGCCCTACAAACTTCAAATATTTTTAGAGAGCAGGGTCCATAATGATCCTAGAGTTCTATTTATGTACATGACATCAGCAGCTATAATAATTTTTGGACTATGCTGAAATTGCCAAATTGTCTGACAATTACGAAGATCCAGATCTCAGAAAGCATGTTAAACAATGGGGATTGTTTTGAAACTATATGGAAAAAAACTATCCAGATTTTGCGAACATCTGTAAAATTTAATGTAGTAGCAGCAGGTTTTAAGTAAAATGTCATGTCACAGATCTAGGCTTTATTATTTCATTTGTTAGGGTTAGGAGAGAAGTCTTGAATATATATTTGTCTTTATTTGTGTTTGAGTTTTAGGTTAGTGAATTGATGTAGTAGTAATGGGTATGGATAGATATCACAATAAAATATTTGAATTGCAATAAATAAATAAGTAAACCCTTCTAATATTGGGTATCCAGCAAAATGAAAAAAACAAATTTAAAATAAAACTAGCTCCAAAGCCCATTCATAAGAATGGGCTTTGAAAGGGTCCTCCCCACCAGCTTCTCGGTGGCTTTCCAGGCTGCTGGGAAGCACTGAGGGCGAGGAGATGTGTGTGGGGGGGAGTGTTTCCCGGGGGCCTTGCAAGCGTACTTTCCAGGCTGCCAGGAAGCGCTCCCTCTCTCCCACTCCGCGGCCAGATGGCTCCCCGGGGGCCTGACAAGCACACCCGGGGCCTCGCTTTCAAGGCCTTTGGGAAGCACTCCCCCCCTGCAGCCAGGCCCCTTACCTGGGTCCCTGCAAGTGGAGCAGCGGGGTCACAGACATGCCTGGCTCTAACAGGCAGGCACGTCAGTGAGGCAAGGGGTGAGGGCTTGGTGAGGGAGGGCGGGAGCTGTAAGGGCAGGGCCAATCAGGGTGCAGCTGGCTGCACCCGGATTAGCCCTATTCCAACTCGGACAGGGAGGGTGGGAACTGTAGGGGCAGGGCTGCACCCTGATTGGCCCTGGAGAGGCTGGACAGTTCATCCCCCAAGGCTGTTTCACAATTATTAAGAGGCACCAAATGGATAAGATGTTTATAAATTTCAATCATGTGACTTTTTAATACAATTTTCAAGTGCTTTGTGATGACCTTTTGTGACAATTGTTTTTCATGTTATATCAGTTAATTCAGAGGCACTTTGTATTCTCTGCACCCCATGATCCATTTTGTGTAAAACCATCAAATACTGCTGCTGGACAATCTCAATTATCACTGTTTTAAGTGTTATTTTAGTTGCTTTTACATACTCTCTGAACAAAATAAGTAACTAAAATGCTATTACATTGCTACTCCAGCCAAAAACCTCAAGAGGGTGTCCTTTCATTCTCTCTATCTCTGACCGTTTATGCACTGGAACTTCACTGCCCCAGCTCCCGTGCAGCAGCATAAATCGAGCAGATGTGGTGCACCGGGCCAAATGCTCCCCCGTGTGAGTGCAGGAAGAGGTAGGACAACCTGCCATGACTAAAACTCCAGCCTGCAGCCCGGCATGAAACCTCCAGTGCATAAACGGTCTCTCTGTGTTTATATGTGCATGTTTTCAAAGTGCAGTTCACCCTCAAGCACAGTGGCAGCCCAGCAGCTCCCCAGCACTTGCCTAATTTTGTGGTTGAATTCCCAGTGACTGTTCAGGCAAACCCACTAGATTTCTGTTCTGAAGGGTGTTTTTTTTTCCCTCATAGGTTTACCCAGTTACAAATTTCCCTGATAGCAGTATAAACAATGCCTCCAGGAATGCTGTTGGGAGTCATCACACTCAGTTTATTTCTAATTCACGGATACTGAGACAGGTGAGTTTAGCAGAGGTTACGTCTTAACAGTCAAAAGAGAAGTGATGACTCACAGTACTGAGTCCACAGAGATTTCTTTCCTTTTGCCCTGTGAGAAGAGAAAAGTTTGGCCATTGGGGGTATTTCTTTTTCCTCATGGAAGGTTGTGGTGAAATTTCTACCTTTTATGAGACTCATTAGTGGAACTCTGGACTGTTGACACTTTGCCTGTTTTTGGACTCACTCCATTATATACGTTATTTTTACTGCCTGATCAACTTTAAATGGAAATTGTTAGCGTTCATTGGAGCAAGAACAGCAGCAGTCTAATGCAAGTAAGACTATTTTGGAGGAATCCTACTGATTTGGTCAGGGTGCTGATGGAAACCCCAAATGCAGATCCTAGAGGCAAAAAGTGGACACAAAGTGGTGCAAGAGTGCTGTGGAGGAAGGAAAGAGTGCAACAGGACAGCCCAGCAAAATGAGGCAGCTGCCATAGAAGTATTTAACAAGCTGAAGGATAGTTCCTTTGGTTTGTTACTTGCTTAGATCGACTGGTCTTCATTTGCATAGAATGAAAGCAACCAAAGCCATGTCAATCTGAAAAGCGACTGAGTGTGGAGCCCCTCCCCTTCCAAAATGGCCAATGATGGGCCTGGAGGTCCACCCCATGGCCAGGCTGGCAGCCAGAGTGGAATGGGTCCAGGACTGAAGCTCCGTCTAGGGATGCTAGAGGTTGGTCCGCAGCGGCCCTTTCCAACACCTTCCCCAGGAACACTAAGTGCTGCGGTAGTTGGCAGGGTCCCGCAGATCCAACAATGGTTCCTTCAGCTGGGGGTAGGATTACTGCCTCTTTCAGTGCCTCCAGAAGGTCTTCCATTGCAAGGGAGGGGTTAATTAGCCAGAGGGGACCTCCTGTTCTCTCATTACTGGTTTTAAGGAGCCATGAGGGGCAAAGATCTAATGGGCATGTAGCTGGCCTCATTGTTGCTAGCACCCTATCCTCTTATGGAAGGTTTCTTCACTAGCCTTGTTGGATTTCTCTGCTGTGATCTCAGTATTATGGGAGAGCTTTGAGCCAGTTGTAGGAATGGACTTAGAGAAACTAGGATAAGCATAAGACAGCCAAATAACAATGGCTACTGGACACTAGGAAAGTTAGGATGGGTTGGTGTTCTTCTAACAATTCTGGCAAACCATGGTACTTGACAAATGTGTCCCCAGTTCCAAGTAATAACTCACAGTTGAGATCTTAAAAATATATTTTTTGTATTTTTTACAGAGGCAAACAATTGAGCATATACCTCTTACCAGAGTGGAATACAGATGGCATGGGAAGCCCTTCTCTTTTTATGTTTATGGAAATGAACGCCAAGTGCATACCAAAGATTATCCCCAAAAGACTTGCTGCACCATCATATAATTTGTGGATCATTCCAACCACTGTAGTAGGAGGAGTGCCATTTAGTGCTTTATTCCATCCCCCCTCCCACTAATGGAAGGTCCTTTATTTCTGTTTTTTTATCTCTGTTGTAAGACTTGCAAAAAATGGTTTCTTTTAAAAAGGAGACATCCAGGACAGATCATGTAATAGAAGTGACGGAGTAGGGGTTGAACTTTTCACTTTTGTTATGCTATGAAATGCTAAGATTCCTAAAGTGCCCATTCAGTGCTTAAACACTGTATGTGACAATGCAAAATTCTGTAATATTTTATCTCTGTAACTTAGCTTCTGGAACTATGTCTTAATCAGAAGGCCTTGTGCAGATGTATTTGACCATGTCTTGAAATGCTGCCAAATAGTGCCAATGTTGATGTACCAAGCTGGCTTATTTCCAAGGCCACTAGGATTGTTGATACTAAACCATTGGAGTTGGGCGGAGGGATGGGAGGAACGGATATCGCCTTTTAGGAACCCTGCGTTATTTTAGATCATGATGGAGACCTTAATACTATCTCTAAACTGGATTGACAACTAAAATTTTTTTCCTGGAATCTTGGAGGTTGCAAGAACAAGCTCTATGACTCAGATTTTTTAAACCTTTTTACAGGGCCATGATATCCTATGCCTCCAAGAAACTTGGTCCCAATAATCTGATTTCCCCACCCTCCAAGGTTATTGAGCCTTTTCAGTTCCAGCAGTTAGGATCAACCCAAAGGGCTGGGTTAGTGGATGTTTAGCAATATTAGTAAATGTTGACTTAAAAGTTGATGGGCAAGTTTTAGTAAACTGTTGTTCCAACCAATTTTAATTAAGGGTCTTTATTCTGGAAATCTAGTGTGTATCAATGTATACATACCACCCAAGAGTTCCTTAGATCAGGATAAGGAGAATCCCTGGGGCTCCTTGGCAACTATAATGGAATTTTTGATTTACCACTATACAAAAGCCCAGTTTATTATTTGTGGTGATTTTAATGATCGGATAGGGTCTGGTTTAAGAGATGTAAGACCAGGCACCAATGCCCAATTTGCTCTCCATGCTACCATTCTGGACCGTTTATCAAAGGGTGTAATTGTTAATAAGTTTGGCTTGAGATTTTTGGAATTTCTTTCTCTATTTGATTTACATGTTTTGCATGGTACCAATAATGACACAACCTTTACTTGACAGGTACCTTTACTTATCTGTCAACTTGTCGGGCAAGTACAATTGACTATATTGCTATATCACCTGGTTTATTGAGTTTAGTATCTTATTTTGAGGTTGGTAATTGCCCCTGGAGTGACCATTGTCCGCTGAGACTATTGTTGTATACAAGTGATAATATCCTACTGAAACCAGTACAAGGTTTCACAAAAGATACCATTCCAGGTTTCAGAAGAGCTAAATGGTCTAAACCAGTGGTCCCCAACCTTTTTATCACCGGGGACCACTCAACACTTGACAATTTTACTGAGGCCCAGAGGGGGGGGGTAGTTTACTCCTCTACTCTCAACTACTGCCCTAACACTCTCTGATCGCTATGGTAATGTTTAAACATCCCTTCAAAATAAGACAGACCTGCCACAACAATGAACATAAGGAACATTTTATTTTCATGGAAATTTTAACTCATGACAATGACAAATCAATGGGAACCCTGAGCTTGTTTCTCTGCAATGAGATAGTCCCATCTGGGAGTGATGGGAGACAATGACACCCGAAGTGTGTTGTAAAGGGCCGGGGCGGGGGGGGGGGAGAAGGCGTCCTTTGCGGCCCACCTCCAATTAGTTGATGGACCACATGTGGTCCGCAGCCCACAGGCTGGGGATCGCTAGTCTAAACAAATTACTTCAAACCTTTAAAAGTTTAGAATGGGAGTCCCTGCGATTAACTCTTTTACATTCTAGTAATGATGCTATTAAATGCTATGAGACTATAGTCAATCGCCTCAAAACACTGTTAATAAACAATAGACCAGTAAAAGCTATACCTTACACAAGCAATAGATGGTTTGATCAAGAATGCAAAGCATTCAAAAAAGCCTTGAGCTCTTGTATGTGACAGGTCAGACATGGTAACTCTGGTGTTTTAATGCCCCATCTTCTCCAACTCAGATCTCAGTATAAAAGCCTACTTAAACAAAAGAAAATGGATCATGCTAGACAGTTATGGAATGAGTTGGAATTGGCAGTCTATGAAAAGAATGATCCTTGATTCTGGGAATGGGTCTCAAATGGTTTAAGTAGTTCATTGTGTCAGTTTGAAGCACAAATCCCAGGGAAAGTTTGGTTTGAGTATTTTAGCAAGGTTTTTGGAGTTAATTCATCTACATGTCACAATGTAGAAATTTGGGGGTTAATTTCCTCACTGACCTCTGGAAAAGCACCCAGGGAAGATCTGATTCCCCCAGACTTGTTTAAAGCCTTTTCACAATGGTGGACACCTATGCTAGCCGAAGTTTTTACACAAATAAATGAATCAGGTCTAATGCCATCTAGATGGAAGTTGAGAATTATTGTCCCTATTTTTAAGAAAGGTGACAGAACGGATCCACAAAATTATAGACCAATAAGCCTGTTGGATAGTAAATTTTTGCTTTATAAACCGGAAGACTGGGTGAATGAAAATCAGGTTATACATCCCCAACAAGCAGGTTTTAGAAAAGGTCTTAGTATAGTTAATCACTTCCAAACCGTATATCAACTAGCCTTTTCTGGTATAAATGGCCCAACAAAATCATTATATGTAGCATTCGTTGACCTGGCGGCAGCTTTTGACTCCACTGACAGAGACCGCTTATGGTCAAAATTAGCAGGAACAAACATTGACAGACGGTTACTCTCTTTATTACACAAGTTACATACAGATATACATACCCAAATCAGGGTAGGAACATCAGGATCTTTAACTAACAGAATTCCAACAAATAAAGGAGTCAAACAGGGTTGTTTATTGGCTCCCCTCCTATTCAATCTGTATATAAACAACATAGTTGGGAGGCTTTCCGGTCCCCATTTTTTTTCCACCATCTCTTGGCCAACAAAAAATCTCCATTTTGTGGTATGCTGATGACATGGCCCTAATTTCTTTTACTAATATAGGACTAAGAAGGCTGCTGCAAGAACTAGGTGCATACTGCAAGGAGGAGTCACTCAACATTAATTATAAGAATACAAAAATAATTGTATTTAGAAAAAGACCAAAAAAATCACCCTGGAGTATACACAGGCATCCTATCATACAATGTAGCTCTTTCAAATATCTTGGAGTCACATTTAAAGAGACCCTGAATTGGAATGCACACCTAGAAATCATCAAGTCCTCTGCACTGAGGTTAGTTGGGTCTATTCTGAGATTCTACTACACAAAAGGAAGACATAGACCCAGCCCTGAAACTATTTACTAGCAAGGTCATCCCTCACCTCTTGTACGCTGCTGAAATCTGGGGTTGGAAGGAAGATAGTATCACCAGCCTAGAAACTATTCAAAATCTTTTTCTCAGGTGTATCTTAGTCCTTCCAAAGGGGACATCAGCAGCTCTTATGAGAGCAGAAACTGGTCTGCCCTGAATTAGGGCTCGCATATATTTGGCCATTGTAAAAGTATGGAAGTATGGAACATCAAGTTCAAATTCACTTAGTGAACAATCTTGATGGCCAAAGATCCTTCTCGCTCCAGATTTTTAAACAACATTTTGTCACATTATTCCATCCCAGACGACCTGTTAAACTCCTCAGGAGATAATAACCAACTTAGAGACTGGGTATTTATCTCAGATGCCTTGATTGATAGATCATTAATCCTGCAATCTAAAAGTCCACCCTGGTACAAACTATTCAAAACAAATCACTTGAGATCTTCCTATTTAGTCTATCTTTCAACTCATAGTCTCAGAGTAGCTTTTACCTCCATGCGATTTCAGACAATACCAACAGCTCTACTGAGTGGGCGATACCATAAAACACCAAAAGATCAATGCTTCTGTATTTGTGGAGCTTTAGTTCTGGAGGATCTCCCACATTACATTACATTCTCACTTGTTCATTGTATATAGATCCTAGGGCCAAATTTCTTGCTGGCCTACTAGATGGGCTAAATGATAAATCCGACCAGGAAAAACTTGTGTTTTTGTTAGCAGATACTAATTCATTTGTTTCTAACAAAATGTCATTATTTGCCCTTGCAGCAAAGAAAATAAGGGCCAAAGTGGTCCTGAAAAGAGCAAATACTTAGAATAACTATAGCATAGGTGGATATATATAATTTGGAAATGTTTTTATGCTGTTAAGTAATTATTATTTGAGATTTGGATGTTTAGATTGTTGGTTGAAGTCCTGATTGCTCTCTGATTTAATACTAGTGAAAGATATAGATAAACTGCAAATAATGAAATTAGATTGCCTAACAGTTGCAGATCTGATAGCCTAGTTTAAACAAAAAAATAGAGATACGGCAGCAGGAAAAGAGAAACTTACCAAGACAGACAGTGATGAAGTAAAAGATTCTGTACAAGCATAACTTAAGTTGATTTTGGAGAATCTAGGCAAGTCAACCAGGGCCAATCCAAATTGCACTCTGTCAACCAGGTCCAATCAGCTCAGATTATACTCTGCCAATGAGGGCCAATCAGCTCAAACTGCACTCTGCCAATGAGGACCAATCAGCTCAAATCGCATGCAGATGACTCACTCTCTACCTGATCCCCCCAAATATCCCTCGATTAGGAGATAGCCTTCAGCCGGGAATGGCCTGCCCTGGTAGTTTAGCTCTAATCTGATAAGGGAGGAATGGTTTTGGGGTAGTCTGAGGACCGGAGGAAGGGGCTCATCAGCAGGGCTGGCCCAGCAGGTGCTATCACGAAGCTGCAAAGTTTCTGCCCCGGGATTCCTTCCTGGGAGTTGAGGTATGGGGAGGGGAAGAATGCCTGTGATGCCAGCAGGCGCAGCAAGCAGATATGGTGGACCGGCATTGTCTGGGGGCCATGTGCAGCCTTGGCTCTGAGCTGAAGGAAACTTTGTGGCACTCGAGATCCGGCTGCGTGGAGATCAATGGCAAGGAAAATGGGGAGACTGTAAATGGGGCACAAAAGCACCATGAGGCCATGGGGACTGTTTCCCAGTAGCACCTTCCCAGTAAAAAAAGAGTTTGGTTTTATACTCCGCTTTTCCATGCCCCAAAGAGTCTGAGTGGCTTGAGAAAATTGGAGAGTTGGCCAGAATGGGCAGGTCCCCAAATCCAAATAATTAATTAAAATGTTAAATAAGACTGGCCCCAGATCATAAGCCTCCAAGATAAAGAAGAAACATCGATGAGCACTCTTTGGGTTCTATCAGCCAGCCATTTACAAATCCATTTGATTGTGACCTTTTTCACCCCAATTTTTACTAACTTTCTCACAAAAATATCATAGGGGTTTTATCAAAGGCGTATACTCACCACACCTCCTGCATCTACTAGTCACTCTATAAAAAAGGAAATCAGATTAGTCTGGCAGGACTTCTTTCTGAGAAAACCCTGACTTATCCTTGAGAGAATCTCTGAAGTAGAAACTGAGGGGCAGGAGGCATTTCTGTAGGGACGGCAGAACCAGTGGAATGTATTAGGGTCCAGAAACAGAACCCTGTGCCCAGCAGCAGAACACAGTGCTCCATTGTAACAAATGCCAGCTCAATAAGGCTGCAGCACAGAATCACAATTTAGATTCTCTGTCGTGAACTTAGTTTTAGAAGAAGAAGAGTTGATTCTTATATGCCACTTTTCCCTACCCGAAGGAGGCTCAAAGTGGCTTACAGTTGCCTTCCCACAACAGACACCCTGTGGGGTGGGTGAGGCTGAGAGAGCCCTGATATCACTGCCCAGTCAGAACAGTTTTATCAGTGCCGTGGCGAGCCCAAGGTCACCCAGCTGGTTGCATGTGGGGGAGCATGCCAGATTAGAAGTCCGCACTCCTAACCACTACACCAAACTGGCTCCATTTACCACTCTGATTGGAATTTGCATTTTAAACCATATTCAAGGCAAAGTCTACCTTTTACCTATGTGCCAATTGGCAGCCAAAGACATGATAGCAGGGATGCTTGGCTAAAATCCCGTGATCATTTGAGAGGCAGGGAGACTTCTTGGAAGTCTCTGGTAAGACAGTAGAGATTTGAAATTTCTAGTGTCATGGTGATATTACTTCATACTGCAAAACAGGAAGCAATATCATGACTTGCTAGGAATTAAATAGGGTGAAACCATCATCATCACCAACAGCAACAAATGATTTATATCCTGTCCTTCACTTATAGGTAGATTAACACCAATTTAAAACCATAAGATATAATCAATAAAACTAGGATTAATCCTGTAATCATGGTTCAACCCAATAGTCAGGACAGTTCTGGATGAATGGTGAAAAGGGGAGGGCACATGCAGAGGGAAGACCATAGTTGTTTACTTACCATAGAGATTGTTATTATGGTAAAATGCTATATAGAATTTCATCTGCTAAGTGATGAATTCTCTGAAAGGAGGCAGCCAAGGTGATAAAAATAGCACCTTTATTGAGGTTTCAAAAGTAACACATCTTTTGAACAACTCCAGCTGCCAGCATTTCACCCTCAGCAATTCATTTTAATGCATCATGTGTTGTTTCTGAAGTCAGAGATTTCAGGGTTTATCTGGTTGCTGAGAAACCCAGTTATGGATTAGATGACCTTTGTGTTATGATGACACACATCAGGGCTGTGTTTGAAATTCCAAAATTACCCCAGTCAATCAGTCCAAAGGAGAGGGGCAGACCTCTTCACATCCTGCTAACCATCATTCTGTGTTAACATTCTCTGTGTTCTGGAAGATTCCTTTTGCCTTGGAAGTTGTTTTACCTACTGGAAGATGGATTATTAAAACCCTTCAGCAAGCACATGAGTTGGCAGATCAATTAGTGCAGGGGTCTTTAAGTCAGGGGCTTCTCAACAACCTGGCCCATGTGCATCATATGGACCGTTTATGCACTGGGAACTTAACTGTCCCAGCTCCCGTGCAGGAGCACAAATCAGGGGTGGATGAGGTGCACCAGGGCAAATGCTCCCCCATATTGGTGCAGGAAGAGGTGGGGCAACCTACCACATCTAAAACCAACCTGCAGCCTGCCATGAAACCTCCAGTGCGTAAACAGTCATGGAGAAGCTTAAATTACTTTTGGTCAATGTGAACAGTTTAAATGCCCCAGTTTTTTTATTCAACTTAAGAGATTCTGCCCAAATAAAATTTGTTTACAAGAAACACATATTTAGAGGTCTTATTCCAATATTCTTCAATTTGAGAAGCTTGGTAAAGTTTTTAGTGCTTCTGCTAAAAAAAAAAAGAAGAAAAAAGCAAAGCCATAGCCATTTATATTGTGAATCCAAATATTAGTGCTGCAACTTTGCTTCAAGATCAAATGGGATGTTATATAATGCTACTGCTTAATTACCAGATGGCAAAAAGGTGATTTTTGGCTAATATATATGAACGTAATAATGATTCCCCCCCCCCCAAAAAAAAGCACCTTGGAATATTTGATACAGAGTTTCTTATGGTGGGAGACCTTTAATGCGGTTCCAGATCTGAGGTTGGATAAGTCTGTCAAAAAAGAGGGCACCAGGCTCCTTAAGAAGGTCCTATCATGTTTTGATCAACTCTCTCTAATTGGTGTTTGGAGATTCAAAAACCCACAAAAATATCAATTTACTTTTTATTCTTCAAGACATCAATCCTACTGGAGGATTGATCAGTGTTGGTTGTCAAAATCTCTGCTTCTGTCAGTCTGGGACATTCATATTTTACCCAATACTTTTGCAGATCATAGCCCTTTGGAATTAACATTCAATTATAGGTTTGGGATCAGGTGCTGGAAAATGCCTCCCTATTTGTTTGAAGATAAACCTAAGAGTACAAGAATGTGAGACAGAGTTACATGAGTTCTTTTGAATTAATCAAACACCTGGTATAAAACTGTCTACTATTTGGGATGCCAGTAAAGCCTTCATGAGGGGGTCTTAATCCAGCAAAAATAATAAGATTCAAAAGAGAAAATCTCAAGATCTGAAACTTATTCATGAACAGCTCTGACAACTGGAGGAATTACACCAAAAGAAGCAGTCTAGACAATTATGAAAAAAATACTGGCTCTCAGACTAAGGAGAGATTGCATCAAAACCAAAGAGATGAGAAGGCTGGACTTTCTAAAATAAAAGAACTTTTAAAAGGTGGATAAACCCTGGAGAAAGTTGGTGTACAGGTTACAAAAACAATATCAAAAGCACTCAAGATCCAAAATAAATTATGATGGGAAAGACTATTTCTCTGAAAAGGACATCCAAGATAAATTGGGAGCTTTTTTTCAAAACCTTTATCATTCTGAAAGAACTGGTTCTAATTTTGAAAAAGAATTGTGAGCAAGGCAGTTGTGTCTGAGAGATATCCAGTGCTACTGAGTCACATTTGTATTTCTTTAAAATTATAAAGGATCTCTTCTCTTTGCACTTGAAAGGGCTCTTTGGAAGTGATCAGCTGGGTTTAGAAGGGAAAATCTTATGGTCAACCCCCCTAAATTCCTAAAAGATTCTTTGAGGAAGAATTGGGATAGGGGGGTGTACAGTGTCAAGAACATACACACACACGACTTCCAATTTCTCTCTTGAAGTATCCAATATAACACAGGAATGGATTCCTTCCCTTTTGGGTATTTCTGTTAGGCCCCATGTCATTATAATTCACAAAAATCAGAACTAGATCAAAATAGAAAGTAAACCTTTTGTATTTTTCCAGTCACCCAGTCGATTTTACAAGGGGGGGGGGCAACAATAACAAGAAGTCTGCTGGCTTAGATCCTGTAACCCCCCCCCCTCCGGGTTTCTGGACTGTGTGCTAGACCGTGTTTGGAACTATTGGGTGATCTATGCCCCTTGTTTTACATTGTCAGTTGTTATTTACTGTATTCCATACTGTGCCTAATGCATTGTGACATTGGGATGAATTATGCATTTGACCGCCATCGATTTTGTATTCTGGGGTATTATTGTTACAATGTTACAATGTTTTATGATTTTTGTGAGGTTTTTATGCTACGTTTTATTGTAATCCGCCAGGAGCGAGGGTATAGAAATATAATACATAAATTAAATAATTGTTTGCCCATGTGAAGGATTTCCATGAGTAGAAAACATGATTTCCTTGCATTCCCCCTTTTGTCGTGGTCCAAAATGAACATACTGCTCTTGGAGGATGAGACCCCTCCCCCAGAAACAGCGGGGGGGGGGGGAGAATGGAGTTGTGCAAGAAGAGTGGGTAACCAGAGACAAATGCCCCCTTTATCAGTGGAAATTCCCCACTAGATCTAATGTACTGATTTTCTAGTTTCTGTATGGTGCCCCATATAGGCAGGAGGTTCCAAGTTTTCCTCTATGAGAAGGAGAATGGAACATTCCTACCATTTTATTTGGGTCATTCACAATATGCTTTGAATAGGGACAAATAGACAAATTGAAGCTAAGAGGTCTCTTAAAAATGTGGGAGCCCCCTCATTTACAAATGTTTTATAAAACACGGTGGAAGTGAACTGGCTGTCAGAAAACCAATACGTCTACGGGAGAGCCAGGGTACCAGAGGAATGCTGCCGAGAGACAGAGAGGTGATTCAGAAACAATTAATTATTTTGATTAAAGGGTTCTCACCGCTTGAGAAGGCAGCCCTATCTAAAGGAGAGGGACAGCTTCACATTCTTCAGTGTCTCTTAAATGGTTCCAATGAAGATGAGCCAAATCACCGTGAGGAGTTATAATGTGAATCCATTTCAAGAAACTTTTGCAGTTCAGAATTTATGGGCTTGCTTCAAGCAACATTCATGGCTTTGTCGACTGCTTGCCTCAGTCTGACAAGCTCATTTAATAAAGCCTTCTAGAGAAGGGGAGGGGTGGTTAAAGGCTAATGCAAGGGGAGCTGCTGTAGGTTTCTTTGGTTGTCTGTTGCCACCTCGTGGCCAAACGTTGTTACAATATATAATTTCCCTGTAAGTAACTTATCATCTCCAGCGTGACAGTTGAATGAAATGTCAATTGGGAAGTCATCTCTAAATATTATAGATGCTTTTCCTTGGGGTAAAAAGGTGATATTGCAAGAGGGGGTTTGCAATGAAAGATTTAACATATTGTGAGACTCAACCTCAATATTTGCTGGATCTAAGCAATGCATAGAAGCTTTTATTTTAATAAAATGATATATTTTGGTCAAAGGGAATTGTTCTGAAGGAGCGAAATGATTTTGTCGTTCCTCATGTTGTATTAGCTCTCGGGATAAATTGGGATCATCCTGGCTTCTCTTAACTTTCTCATGAATTATGTTAGTTTGAAATTTTTCAAAGAATGATATTCACTTCTTTGGAAGTTTTTAAGCAGAGGCTAGATAGTCATCTGACAGAAATGTGATGAATTTAGGCAGATTATGAAAGGGTGGGAGGAAGGGATGTGCCAGTGTTTGTATCTTGTGGCCCTTCTTTGGATACCCAGGGAATTGCTGGTTGCCAGTGTGAAATGGTAAGTGAATTCAGGACAAGCTGAATTCTGGAGATTTTTGGTGGGGTGATCACTTGGGCATGAAATTGGGGTCACTTGTGTCTGCTAGGAGACCTCATGCTGAGGATCCTGATTTCACATGGAGTCTGCCAGTTGACCTATTTCTGACACATAAAAGGCCTTGTGCCTGGCCTGACCTGTGTTTGCTTGTCAGAAACAAAGATGGAGGACAGCAGCTGCTTTTCCTCCTTGCACATCAAAGGGCATCCCTGGAGCTTATCAGACTGCTTTCAGTTAAATTTGTAGCTTAATCCTATGAAATGTTCTTGTGATACCACACACCACTCTGCCTTCCACTATTTACCATTCTTCGTACAACTTCAGGTACATTGCCACCCTTCTTATCTCTGAGAGAACTGACTGGCCTAAGGTCACCCAACTGGCTGCATATGCAAGAGGGGGGAATCAGACCCGGTTCTCCAAATTAGAGGCTGCCCAAGTACATAAACATCGTAAGGTAATATAGAGAACCATGTTAAGGAGAATTCTACACACAAGGAAGCATCTTTGCAAATTGCCTATGATACTCAGAAAGGGGTCTACATATTAGAGGTAGAATGGCTACTTTGCATGCATTAATTCCCAGGTTAATCATTAGCCACTCTAAATCTCTTTATGAGACCTTGACTTAATAGTGTCAGTCAGATCAGTGATTGATCTAGTACACTGCATCATGTGATCCACATATTCATGTGTTTGAACTAAGACAAGTAGGAAATGGAAAATCTGGTGAAAATCGGTTCCAGGTTTATTGAGAACAAACGATTATCTGGATGTGGGGGCAGAGGGACGAATTAAATTTGCAGATGATACTAAATTGGGAGGAGTAGCAAACACCCGTACAATGGCCCCTCAGCCCTAAGTTGGCAATAGAGAGCAGTAGGCCTGAAATCCATGGCGAAAAACTATGTTTTCAGCACAGTTGTCTATTTTGTGCTTTTTACAGTTTTATATTGCCACCTGGTGGCTATCTGTAATATAAGTATTTCTCTCCAGCAGTAAAAGCAGTGATAAGGAGGACAAATGACGCAAAACTCACTTATCTTTGTCCCTGAAATTCTCAACAATTCTGCCCCCTCCCAGGTCCAAATTGCCTGGTCTTCTTTATGAAGTGGAACCAATACACTAGGAATTCTCCTCTGTTTTGAACACTGACCACGTACTTACTGTGGCTCTCATTCACTTTATCTCTCCTCTCTCTTCGTATCACCGATGGATAGTCACATGCTGATGATACACTGCAAGAAAAGCAAGATGGATGTGAGTGCATGCATCAAGATTTCTTTTCCACCTCACTAACTAGTGAGAAATATGGAACTTGCAAAATAACTGTGCATAAAGGAATTTTGGTGCTACCATACCTTTAATAGCAAGGACGTTCTCCCTCTCTTTCTGGTAGTGATTATTTCTTATCATGAATGACTTTTGACAGTGCAACACTTTGAAAAGCTGCAGGAATAAGGATAAACTGACCAAACTGACTTAAACCCAGTCATGTGGGAAAGGAGAGGTAAAGTGAAGTTAATGAGAGCCAGAGTAAGGGTTTGCAACAAAACCTAGCCCCTCCTTACTCTTATGAAATTCCCTAGTGGACTCCCTTCTACTTGCCATCCAGCTAGGAATTCCTGGCACCAACGCTCCCCTATCCCAATAATTTAAATCCCTTTGACCATTTTCGACTTCATCATCCGTAGATGACGACTCACCCGAGAAACTGGAATCCCTCCATTCCCTGGATTGCTTAGAACCTGCTTTCTTCGAAGTCTTTTTCCTACGCTTATCAACTAGTTCCTCCCTGAGTTCCTGAGAAACTCCTGCCTCAGCCGCCTGGCGCACCTCAGCAGTTGGTTCCTGACTAACACCCGTCTCTAGCCCCTGTGCTGAACGACTCCCAGTGCTCACCCCTCGCTGCTCTCCCCTTGGAAGATTAGTTGCAGCAACTGTAGATTGGCACACATCAGCCACCCATGCTCTGAGATGGCTCAAACACTGTCCACTGGGGGCGGTGGTACAGTGCTTGTATTGTTAATTTCTGGAGCCCGAGGCATTGGCCCCGTGATAGTCTCCCCATGAGACTGACTCTGGGGTATTAGCCCCCAATGCATTAGCCCCTGAAAGCTGAGGGGTTGCTGCTTAAATGTGAGAAGGCTTATTCTCCCCCCACTTTCCCCCAGTGGTATTTCAAAAACAGGAGACTGCCATGTACTGCAACTTGGCATTGCCCATGGCCTTATAAATGAATTTGGGTATGCCAATGAAGAAGGAAAATATGGGCCATATTGCTGTAGATTAGCTACCCCTTGAAAAACTCCAGAATAATCCTGTAAAATTAGCACATGCTGGGAAAAGCAAGCTCCCTGAGCTGAATGCTGAGCCATCTCCATGGGTTGCACCATACCAAAACCTGCCTGGGGTATCTGCATTGAATGCCAAGCTACATTTGGCATCCCAGACCCCATAGAGTTAGCAAGTATATTTCCAGTTTCATTTGAAGCAGACCTCCCTCACCCCACAGAGGTAGCAGGAATATTTCCAGTTCTATTGGAAGCAGACCTCCCTAACCCCACAGAGGTGGCAGGAATATTTCCATTCCCACTTGGAACAGAGCCTGCTTGACTAGTGGCAGAAGGCTGAACAACCGGCAAACCTAATCCAGAAGCTCCAACTTGCAAATGAGGTTGTCTGTCAATAACACACTGATCACTCTCAGCTTCTCCAGCACCCGGAGTGGATTGTTGAGACCCAGTCTCAATTACTTTCCCTCCCATAGAAACAGTATCCCGAGACCCAACTCACTCCTGATCAACAACTGCTCTTACTGACCTCTCTGCAACCTCAGCCGCCCGCCTCACTGCGCCTCTCGTCCCATAAGGATAAAACGTTGCCTGATAGCTGGGAACAGTAACCCCACTTCCTGAATATGGAAAAAACTTCCAGCCTGTTCCCCCCTTTGCATACCAGTCAAAAGACCCTGCCGCCCACTGACTCCGCCACTCCCTTCCCCCTTCTGGCCCCTGCCTTCTTTGGACCCATGGTAAGAAATAAATCACTGAAAACTGTAAAAGTTCTCTCTCTCTCTCTCTCTCTCTCTCTCTCTCTCTCTCTCTCTCGGGAAACCCCAGCAAGAAATGAGTGAAGAGGGAGCCGGCAAAAAAAAAGTTGTTGCAGGCTCCGGGGAGGGAAAGAGACAAGCCCCATGGAGCGCGCTCCATAAAAGGAGATGCCCGCACAAACGGCCCTGCCCCTCCCAGCTGTCCTGCTGCCGAAGCCCCAGCAAGATGCTGGAAGCTGCGGGAGACAGGGACAGCCTAGCAGCCAGCGACTTAAGCCGGTGCTCTTGCCCCGCAGCGACAAAGAGCACTGCCGCTGACTCTAAGGTGCCCATGTGGGGCAGGGAGGAACACACACACATTTCCCCCCACAAGAGACACTAGCATGTCCTTAGCTGTACCTTCTGCTTAACTTTCTTCAAACTGCAACTTCCAGGGTTGCTGAGTTACTAATGACCTTGTGCAGTGAGGATCTGTCATTACGCAATCGACTTCCTGCTTCCCCTCACAAGCTAAGAAAGCTTTTCAAACCCTATTGGGCCCATCCTGGATTACTGATTACCAGTCTAACAGCAAGCAAGTTTGTGCCTACACTTCCCTAATCTGCATCTCAAGGCTTTCTGGGAAACAGGACCCTTTCTCTCGCCCACCCCCCTCAAGCCAAAACAGCAGTGGGAAAGGACTGCTTATTGGGTGAGTGTTATTTACAAGCAATGCTTGCATTTCAACCAAATAAAGCCATTAGTAACAAAATCTGAAAAATGTCCAATGTTTAATATATTTAGTGAATAATACAGATGTGATTTTTTTTTAATCGCTAATGACATTGATACAATCTAAGCTGGGGATATTTGGCTATGGTAGAATCTAAGCTGGGGATATTTGGCTTCCCAGTGTTTCAGTGGAACCTCTTGCCAGATGTTGTATTTTCTCCAGATGCTGAGTATAGCAGTATGGGAGGTTCATTTGTTCTCCATATAACAGTGCATTTGTTTGCTGCTACGTTTCCTTGCATAGTAGTTTGCTGCTCATTTCCCTAAATATTTCCCTACTGCTAGTGTAGGCAGGACAAATGTACACCTCAGCCCGAAAGGGAAACAGTGTATCCTAAGGCAGGGGTAGTCAACCTGTGGTCCTCCAAATGTCCATGGACTACAATTCCCATGAGCCCCTGCCAGCATTTGCCCCTGCCAGCATTCCAAGGGTAACACTCATGCTAGTTGGCCTATGGCCAAATGGGAATTTAATTTGCTGGCAGGGGCTCATGGGAATGGTAGTTTATGAACACCTGGAGGACCACAGGTGGACTATCCCTGTCCTAAGGGATTCCCTTACACCTTGGTGTGTCAGAGCTTAGGCCTTAGATTCAATGCCCAGCTTTGCTGTTCCTTGGATGTTCTGTTCTTCTAAGGGAGATGGCCCTCCAGTCCTGCTCCTGTCATGGGGAATGGACATGATTCAATGGCAGAGCACCTGCTTTAGATTCAGAAGCAGATGGTTCCAGGCCAGTCCTTGGAATCTAAGATTGCCAGGTCCCCCTAGCCTCCAGCTGGGGATGGAGGGTAGGGATAACAGTTCCAGCTGGGAAACTCCTGAGATAGGGGGATAGAACCTGAGGGGGATGGAAACCTCAGTTGGTTCAATGCCACCGAGCCTACCCTCCAAAAGAGCCATTTACCCCCCCCCCAGGAAAACTGCTCTCTGCAGTCTGGATATGAGCTGAAATCCCAGGAAATCCTCAGGTCCCCGATATCAGGCTTGAGGCACTGGACCAACCCAGTGTGTTCCTCTACAGAGCTACTTCATTGAAGCAAACATGATCCTTGTCTGAGACTCCGGAAACCTACTGCTGTTCAGGCCGGTTGTCTAATACAGCAGCTTCATATGTTTGTAGGGATAAGGACTGTATTTTCAAATAGGGAGCACACCTGTAACTGTTATATTAGGTGTAATTCCTACCAATAATTCTAAAGCTTCTAGACAGTATTATTACAGATTAAAGCTAATCATCAAATTGATTTCTGTATTTAAAAAAATGCATGAAGGAAAAATGGGTTGGATCCAGATGAATTTTTTCCAGTGGTGAATGGATGTTTTCTCCCCCCCCCCCCTTCTCCCTCCCCAAAGTGCACTAGTCTCCAACAAACGTTGCTCCAGGGGATTGGGGACCTTGAAGAATTGCATGAAGAGGATCTGCAGTGGGAAAGTGTCGTTCTCGTTGTTATAACAGTGAAATATCTCTGCTACCATAAAACAAAAGTAATCGGGGTGGTTCTAAGCTCACACAAGTTAGGAGGAAAAATGATTATGCATCTTTTCCCATCACCACTTTCCTTCTCTTAATCATAGCTTTCAAGGCAAATTTTCTTCTTAAAAGAAAAAATACACTACTGTGGAAGATAAGACACAAGAATCTCTATGCATACATTTAAAGGTAAAGGTATCCCCTGTGCAAGCACCGAGTCATGTCTGACCATTGGGGTGATGCCCTCTAGCGTTTTCATGGCAGACTCAATACAGGGTAAAATCAGAGTCCAGTAGCGCCTTTAAGACCAACAAAGATTTATTCAAGGCGTGAGCTTTTGAGTGCAAGCACCCTTCGTCAGACGAAGGGCACTTGCACTCGAAAGCTCACACCTTGAATAAATCTTTGTTGGTCTTAAAGGTGCTACTGGACTCGGAATGTATTGTGATGCTTCAGACCAACACAACCACTCATTTGAATCAATACGGGGTGGTTTGCCAGTGCCTTCCCCAGTCATTACCGTTTAGTCCCCAGCAAGCTGGGTACTCATTTTACTGACCTCAGAAGGATGGAAGGCTGAGTCAATCTTGAGCCGGCTGCTGGGATTGAACTCCCAGCCTCATGGGCATAGCTTTCAGACTGTATGTCTGCTGCCTTACCACTCTGCGCCACAAGAGGCTCTAATGCATACATTTACCCCAATGCAAAAGGGCCATGAAATCATTATTTATACTCTCAGGGTTGCATCGTACAGATCACTGCAGTCTTCAAGCAGCAGCTCAACAGCTAGTTATCCTGGATACTTTAAGCTGATCCTGCATTGAGCAGGGGGTTGGACTAGATGGCCTCTATGGGCCTTCCAACTCTATGATTCTATGTATTTAGAACATGTGTACTGGTTGTACCACATAGACCCTGAACTGGTTGTAACTGATGGAGGTCCAGGACAAGTCAAGCACATAAAATACCTTTTCCACCACTTTGTCAACACAGTATTTCTGCATGTTTTCTGCCCCACTGTCATATTTTCAATTCTACATGTTACACATTCTTCATAGCAGGGAACATGCTTTTTCCAAGTCGTTTCCTCACAGTATTGTAAACTTACTTTGCTATGACTTTTCCTTTAAGATGGTTATAAGGATACCTTTTTTACATGCATAAATGCTGGTGTGTTTTTTTCTCTTCTCTCCTGTGCTATCATGCACCAATGGCTGAATGGAAAGCCTAAGAACTACAATTCCCAAGAGGCTCTGCCAGTAGCATGTTGCAGAGTGGCAGTCAGGTGACATTGCTGCTGACCAATGAGCTTCCGGTACAATGGAGGATGTTCCCCTCCCACTTGAGGATTGTTGGCCTAAATATTTCAAATGCATAAATGTTTACTATGTTCCAGTATGGTATGCAAAAAAAAACATGCAGTATCAGCACATGCGCATAAGCTGGAGCATTTTAAAAAGGGTGTGATTTAACAGGCTTTGTGAGCTCGCTTTGGTGAAGATTGGAAAGTGCATAATACCCCCAGAAATAAGCAACTGTGAAAAACATTTTTTTTACTTTGGAAAAAGCTAAAAGTCCTTATCTGCACATTCAAGAAATACAACTCAGACAGTTGCAGGACAGGAATATCTGCATAACATTTAAATGATTTAACTTTTGAACTCAGAGATCAATACACTAAGGTGTTCCACTGGCACAGTGAATCCTGAATATCCGAATCTGCTGTCAGAAGATGGTCCATGACATTCTTTGTTTGCATTCTTCCTGACACACACAAAAGTTACGCAAGCCATGGAAGTGACTACCTCCTCACTGCAAAAATTGCAAGAAGAAATAGAAGAAGAGAAGTTGGTTTTTATATCCCACTTTTCACTACCCAAAGGAGTCTTAAAGTGGTTTACAATTTTCTTTCCTTCCTCTCCTGACAACACTCTGTGAGGTAGGTGAGGCTGATGAGGTAGGTGAGGCTGAGAGAGCTCTGACAGAACTGCTCTGTGAGAACAGCTGTATTGGAACTGTGACTAGCCCAAGGTCACTCAGCTGTCTGCATGTGGAAGAGTGGGGAATCAAACCCAGCTTGTCAGAGTAGAAGCCGCTACTCTTAACCACTACACCAAACTGGCTCTCAGGTTAGCAAGATGGCTAGAAAATTCAGTCTCCTGATTGGTTAGCTGGTTGGTTTGTTACTCCCCATTACAGATGAGGAGAGAAGGAAGGTGGAAGAAGGGGGAGGGGAAAGAAAAGAGACAACATAATTATCATTATGCCAGTACACACTGACTATAACAGGAGGGGGAAAACCCTTATAGTGCAGTCCTAAAGACACTTGCACCCTTAGTCCATTGTACTAAATATTTTGGATTCAGCCAGCTTTTCAGCTAGTGAATAGGGGAAGAGGGGGTCACTACTGACCACCCAAAAAGCTAGTTTCAGAAGGTAACTGCATTGGACTGCAGTTGAACAGCTAGATTCAAGCCCGGTAGCAACCATCAAGATTTTAGGGAGATAATTTCTTCAAGAGTCTAAGCTCCCTACAGCCAACAAAGGAAGATTGGACTCTTGAAGGCAGGCTTTCTTAACAGGGGGTTTATTGACAGGCTTGGAAGGGATTTGTCAACTGGGTGGAAGTTAATAATTTAAAATATATATTTTATATTTTTTAAAGAAATTATAAGTTAATATATGACCATATATGATGACATCAACCCGCCCACCCAGTGGCCAATAATCAGCCTGGAGGGGTAGAAGGGGTGGTTCCCTGGTCATGAAAATGACTTCCAGGGGTGTGGCAGGGAGGTGTGGCTTGCTGATATCACTTCCTCAAAGCTTGAAGAATGTTTCAGGGGGTTCTTAATGATAAAAAGGAATGAGAAAGGCTGCCCAAAGGTGCTGCTGGACTTGAATTGAACCACAAAAGCTGTTTTGGATATCATGGGACCTCCATGGATTAAAATGATGTGTTTCTTCAGTAATGTGGGAGTTGGGTGAGAATGAGTGGAAACGTTAGCTGGATCCAATTCAAGGAACATAGAAGGATGAAACTTTGCTTTGGGCTATATGATTTAAAAGGCTTATTCCTTTTAAGGAATAAATGATAATTAATGACTTTTGGCAGTTTTTTTGGTTTCAGTTCCCTACATTTGTCTCAGCCGTCAAATACTACCAGTAAGAAAAAGAAATCCTAGGCAATCCCAGTAATTTCCAGTGCTTAGTTCTGATGAAATTCTAGTAGGAAATAAATTCCTAACTCCTCACAACATCACAAGACATATAAAGATGCTGTCTTTTGCAAAATATGTGCCATAAATTAGGTTGTAGCCAAATGTTCTTTTTTCTAAGAAAAGAAAATGCATTCATTTCCTTCACTAGTCTGCTACTGTGATGGGTATATTGGGTTTATTTAATTTATTTTTGCAGTTATATACCGCCTACCCTTGTGGCTCAGGGCAGTTTACAGAGAACATGAATTGTGTTACAGGATTCCATATAAGTTTGGTAACTGTATCATGAATAATGAGGCATCATCAACATTAACCAGGACATAACATAAGCAACAGTAGAACATTATGGCTGCAACCGCACAGGGTGAGCATATCTGAATGAAAGGGGGCTGTGAGGCCCAATAGATGTCACTGACTTCAACCAAATGCCTGGTGTAAGAGCTCCATTTTGCAGGCCTTGCAGAACTGTGGTTGCTCTGACAGGGCCTGGATTTCTTCTGGGAGCTCATTCTATCAGGTGTGGGCCAGGACAGAGTATGACCTGGCCCTGGTTGAGGCCAAATGTGCTTTCTTGGGGCCAGGGATCACTAGCCAGATGGTGCTGGCTGAGCATAATGCTTTTTGTGTGTGTGTATGGGGGGGCATAGTTAGAGAGAAAATATGTCAGGTACACTGGGCCCAAACCACATATGGCCTTAAAAGTAATTATTAAGACCTAAAGCTTGATCTGGGATTCAGCTGGTAACCATTGTAGCTGTTGGAACATGGGCTGGATGTGGGCCCTTCAAAGTGTTCCTGTTAGAATCCTGGCTGCTGCATTCTGGAGTTTCCAGATCAGGGATGAGGATAGACCTGCATAGAGTGAGTTGCAGAAATCCAGTCTAGAGGTGACTGTAACATGGATCACAGTGGCTAGATGTTCCAGGGCCAAGTAGGGTACTAGTAGTTTGGCTTGGCGCAGGTGGGAAAATGTCAGCTGCGCTACTCTTGTGATCTGTGCCTCCATTGAGAGGGAGGCATCTAGGATTATGCCCAGATTTCTGGCTGAGTGAGTCAACAATAGTTGCACTCCATCCAGATTGAGCAGATACACTTCCTCACTTGGGTTTTCTGCCTAGCCATAGGATCTCCATCTTTGAAGGGTTGAGATCAGGGCCGGATTTACATGAAAAGAGGCCCTAGGCTATTCCACTTATGTGGCCCTTTCACCTCCCATTTTTAAGTTTGTAAATTACATGAGAGATAATAAAATACATCATTACTGTAATATATATCAATATGTTAAATGAAATATGTTGTGATTGGTACTAACCTTTATAAAAAGGGAATATAGGCTTCTCTTGATCTTGAGGCCCTAGGCTGAAGCCTAGTTAGCCTATAGGAAAATCCGGCCCTGGTTGAGATTTAGATGACTCTGCTTGAGCCATCCCATCACAGCTTCTAGACTTCTGGCTAAAGATTCTGGGGGTGAATCCCAGTGGCCATCCATCTAGAGGAAGAGCTGTGTGTCATCTGCATATTGATGGCATCCAAGACTGAACCTCTGTACCAGCTGGGTGAGAGATGTTAAATAAAATTGAAGAGAGAACCGCCCCCTGTGGTGCTCTGCATGTGAGTTGGCAGTGGTTTGATTGTCTCTCTCCAATTGCTACCTTCTGTCTGTGACCCTGAAGAAAGGCAATCAGCCATTGGAGAAATATCCCTCATATCCTAGTGTTGATGAGGCAGCAAGCTCATGGTCGACTGTCACACACTGCTGTGAGGTCAAGTAGTATGAGCAGCGCTGACCAACCCTGGTCCAACTGGTGATGGAGGTCATCCATCTGAGCAACCAGCACTGATTCCACCACATGGCCAGGCAGGAAATCTAACTGGGACAGATCTAGGACTGTAGCTTCATCCTGGAATGCTATATTTGGTCTGCAGCAGCCCTTTACTTACTTATTGCAGTGTTGCAATGTTGTGATATATACTTGTAAAAATCCAATTGAATGTAAGGACATTTTGGCTTTTACAATCTAAAAGAACCTTGATTCTTCCCAAATGAAATTTGTGGGACTCAAAATGTCTGTTTTTACTGATTTGCTGGGACAAAATTATTGGCCTCACAGATTCAGAAGATTTGTGTTACAGCAATAAAACCCAGGTCATGTGAGTACCACAAAGAACCACCAGAAGCTGCGAATGCCTTCCTCTTGCTCAAATACATCCACCACTGCAATTACAGCATGAGTTGTGAAATTCCATGTAATTGGTTCCTGTTCAGAAAGGTTCCCTCATACCGTCCTGTACCCGTACAAGAGGTGGAGTTATGCTCAAATATTTACACATACTCTGACTCAATAAAAATCAGTTGGGCTGTGGTAACAACAGACCTGCTGATGTTATCTGGGCTGCTCTGGAAGTGAGAATATTTTTTAATCCATCCATATGCAACGGAAGGAATTCAGAGACGGTTGTGACCCAATGAGTATACCAGGTATGTAAAATGAGGATGTTGAGCACAAACTGTTTCTTTACTTTGTTCAGGCAGGCAGTTTGGTGCAGTGGTCAAGAGCAGTGGCCTCTAATCTGGAGAGCCAGGTTTGATTCCACACTCCTCCACATGCAGCAAACTGGGTGACCTTGGGCCAGTCACAGTTCTCTCAGAGCTCCTCCTCCCTCACAAGGTGATTGTTGTGTGAGGAGAGGTAAGGAAGGTGATTGTAAGGCTCCTTTGGGTAGTAGAAAATGGGACACAAAAACCAACCCTCTCATCTCTCTTCATGTTTAGAACTAAGTTCAGTAGTAGCAGTTCAGGAGTGCAGCATCCAAATGGTTTTCACAAAAATGAGATGTGGAGCAGATGAAAATTAAATCCTCCATTTGGAATGAAAATTCTAAATGAGCTGCTGACATTCTTGTCAGGGATCAGTGACAACCAGGGCAAAGGGTTTTTTTTAATGGATTTATTTTCTGGTCTATTGGCATGTGGGAGGCTGTGGAGAATGTGAATTGATGTAATTATGGCAGAGTCGTGGTCCGCTGGATGTGTTTAGGAAACACGGTCCTTTTCATTCTATGGCTTCTTTACCACCTCCCCTCATTCTTTCTGAGCGTCACAAATGCATGTTCTTAAAAAGCAAGATTCTAATTCCAGTTAACACTTAACCTTGTATTTATACTGTACAATGCTGAGACCTTGGGTGGGAGGGGGGGTAGCCTGTTTTATACCCCAGTCCTTCCAAAGGCATCATTCAGGAAAGAATAATAAAAACTAGTTCAGAGTAACACTCCTTGACAGAATTAGTCTGGGGAACTGTTGTCTGCTCCAAGTATGCACTAATGGACTTTCTTGTTTATGAAAGCACCTGTAATTCAGCAGATTCTATGTATTAACATTTATTCTTACAATAACACTTCTGAACTTGGAACATTTTTTAAACTTTGAATCTGGAAAGTGGTTTTCTAATCATTTTCAGCTGCCGCCATCTTTTGGTTTTTTTAAGCTAACAATGTTTCTTTCTTTTTATAAATGGCGAGCATGTGGCCGAAAGGGAATTATTTCCTTATTCCCATGCTATCCAACCACTTATCTCCCCACCCAACAGCTAATATTCTGTCCTCTGGGTCCTGCTCTATCTCTCTATGATTCATTGTACTAGCAATTTTAAAGTTATAAGAATCACCTGCTTGTATAAAATAAATTTACTGAGGAGTAGGTGATTTTTCTCATGTTATCAATCACACTAGCAAGAAAGCCCATTGCAACCAGGAATACAATGGGCACTATGACCCAGGGGACACTGGCAGGCACAGATCTCTCTCTCTCTCTCTCTCTCTCTCTTGCAGCAGGAGCCATAGCAGCTTTGCTGGCTGCACCCTGATTGGCCCTATTCCAACTCGGACAGCCAGGACACTCTCCACCTCCAGGGTTGTTTCACAAATATTAAGAGGAACAATGGATGGATAAGGATAAGCAAGGAGGAGAGTAGTTCCTGGAGTGTGTGAACTGTTTGCTTCTGCACTTTCTGTGTTATAGGTACATCTGACGCATATACTGCATATGAAGGAGCCTCTGCACCTCCTTATGAGCTAATGGACAATTGCTTTACGCATGAAAACATGAGAATGACTGATGCTGGTAGGTATACTGAGAGACTAACAGTGCAAGCCTACCCATCTCAGTTATTTGAAGTCAATGGCCTTAGCAGGGTGTGACATGTTTAGGATTGTATAGTGGCTCAATTACGCATATTATTTGTGTGGCCAGAAAATTGGGAAGAGGGGCGAAGTCCGTCAAGCAAATACTGCTGACTCAAATTTGCTTTCATGCATTTTAATTTATTTTCATTTTGACCCCCCTTCCCTCCCTCCCAACATATCAATTTATGATTACTATCAGATGGAAGAGTTTTGGAAAAGCAAAAGGAGTTAAATTGCCTTAACACTTGCAAAAGGATTTGCAATTTAGATTTTAAAAAAAACAAGCTCATTTGGAAAGCTGAATTGTACCAAAACTAGCAAGATAAAACTTAAAAACAACAGTTTTTGAAAATGTATCTGAATTGTGTATTCATATGAAATGTTACTTGAGCTGTAATTTATTGGGAAGTTATGCGTGGTGAAAAAAAACTGGTGACTCTTGCCAAGATAAATGATATTAAATAAAGTTTCAATGCAGTCATTAAATTTTAAAATCACATTTAAATTTGGTTTACATTTAGCAAAATTGCCTGCAGTAGAAAGCACTTTTACAGAGCTTGACCCTGCAACTTTAGTCTTGCATTATCCACACACAGACTGCCTGAGTCTAGAAACTGGATGGAGGCTATAGGTGCTTATCAATGGATGCCTGCTAAAGTCCTGGCATTGCTAACTCAGCATTTGTAAAATTAGCTGAAAACACACATAAATAAGCTCTAACCCAAGAAATTTCAAAACATATTAGAATATCTAATTTCAAACCATGCTACTTTAAACCTTGCTTCCATTTGCAAAGACTGGAAACCTTGTTTTAATCTGAAGGTGGGATGTTGTAATGGCATATGTAGTTCTTGAATGCTGTTGGTTTGTTGGTTGGGTTTGGGTGTGAAAGAGGGGTGACTTTGAATATTAGGAAGAATCTGAGAAAAAGACAGTGTTCTAACTGGATGAGAGATTATGTGATTGAGAAGGTTTATATTTTCTTTTCAAGGCTAGGATAGATGGAGGTTTTATTTTCAAAAAGTGAGAGAGTTTGGAATGGGAGGTATTAATGATAGGATTAGGAAAGTTTAGATTTACTGTCTATTTTGAACTCGTTTATCTAAGTAAAGTTTGTTCTTCATTTAATATTTTATCATCAATGTGTTCTCAAGTGTTTTACTGACATTTAAGAATAATGGTTTCAAGGGTAACACTCATGCTAGTTGGCCTATGGCCAAATGGGGATTTAATGTGAATCTAGCGTGATCCTGGGGGCATTGCTTGTGGGAATTAAAAGAGGCAGTGAAACAGAATTTCTGGGAAGAAAATGTCACTTTATGTCGTTCAGGAGGCAAACTTTTGAGTCAATCTGGATTCTCGAGAAACAGATCACAGATCTTCATGTTGCTCATTACTGATCCCTAAACAATGCCTTCAGCTCATCTAAGCAGCATAACAAACCCTTATAAACCTATTATTTATTATGCTTTTGTTTCATCCATACCATTGCAGGAAGCAAATCAGGTCGAGCTGAACAGTTGCCCCATAAGGAACAAGAAGAATTTGATCCGTACCAAAGACACCTGAAGTAAGACTTCTCTTCGTTGCTGCCAGTTTTGATTTATGCTGTTAGGATAAACTTTTGCCACTATTTAAAACCACACAGTGGAATCTTGGACACTTGCATATGGATTGCTTGCCCCAGCTTGGATGACACTGAGAAACGTTAGACCCCTTGCTTCTCCACTGTATCATGGTACTTGCATGTACCTACAGGTGTTTCCCCAAACCTTCCTGTGACCCTTCCAAACCTTGCTTTGCTATGATGCCTTTCCTGTGATATTTCCACTACAAAAGGGGCTCAATTTCTTTTCAAGATAAAAGCTGGGAATTCAGAGATGCTGATGAACACATTGTTATACCATTGTAATGATTTTCAATACCTATTTTAAAACTGGAAAAATCTTGTAGGCCTTAATTCTTCCCACTTTTTGGAATTGCTCTAGACATTACAAATAGGGGATGTGCCTTCCTTGTAAGAGAAAACAACAGCATGATGTAGTAGCTAGATGTCAGGCTAGGATCGTGGCTAGAGTCCCCACTCTCTCATTGAAACTTACTTAGGCTAGTCAATTGCTGTCAGCCTACTCTACTGCACAGTTTATTGTTTGTGAGGACAAAGTGGAGGAAGGTGTGATGGATAAAGTGGTTGTAAGCTGTGATGGACTGTGCTGTAAAAGCTCCTAAATGCTGTGTAAACATGTGAAAGACTGTGTAAGGTTAATGTCTCACAGAGCCAGAGAGCTTTGAGTGACAGGCTTTGACTGGTTAGGATCAGTAGAATAGAAAGACTTGGGAACTGGCTGCAGAAGAGAACTCAATTTGGCCCTTATTGGGCAAGGGTCCCGGAACTTCTCAGAAACTAATAAAATTTGTGGCAGGACATGTGCTTTTTTGAGTTACTGCTCATTTCTTCATATTCAGCTAGAATATGAGTCAGTCTGTCCTAAATGAAGAAGAAGAAGAATGCTTATATGCTTCTTTTCTCTACCCAAAAGAGGCTCAAAGCGGCTTACAGTCACCTTCTCTTTCCTCTCCCCACAACAGACACCTTGTGAGGTGGGTGAGGCTGAGAGAGCCCTGATATCACTACTCGGTCAGAACAGTTTTATCAGTGCCATGGCTAGCCCTAGGTCACACAGCTGGTTGCATGTGGGGGCATGCAGAATCGAACTTGGCATGCCAGATTAGAAGTCTGCACTCCTAACCACTACACCAAACTTGCTCTCATTATTGGAAAGTTGAGTGATTTCCGATGACCAATGACAATAGGTGAATAGATTAGGTGTAATATGTAGTAGGCATGAAGAAATCATCATTGGTAATAAAACAGGGAACCTAGGTCTCAATTAAGTCCGGTCGGTGGACTGGGAAGGTTGGCAAGGAGGAGTGGGAGGATTGGTGAAGACCCCCTTTCAAGCTAGAAAAAGGGATTAATCTTCTAGTTAGAAAAGTGATTCCGTACCCATTTGGAAAGGGAGATAGCTCAAAAAGTGGAGTGTTTAGAGAAGGAACTTGGGGATTGGTAGTATATTCCTACTTTCTGAAACCTGATTTCCTGCACTGATGTAAAAAATGAAGAATAAGAAGTCATCTATAAACCTATCTCTTTGTTTCATTTCCCAGCATCCTCTATGTTTCTGAGCAGGATGTTAAAGAAGCTCTTCTGCACTATGTATCCAGCAAGCATTTCTATAGATCCACCCCTGCAAAGCATATGAAAGTCCAGAATATTGTTCCCCTCAACACATATAGAGTATGTATTATAGCTGCATTAAATGAACTAATTTTTTCTTTAAAATAAGCTCTGTAAAGTTTTGCATTGCACTTCATTTTGACTATACTCCAGAGATGCAGCCAAAATTGTCAGCTGAGGGTCTCTTTGGACACCACACTCCATCTCCTTCCCCTTTCAGAAGTGAGGCAGAGACTATCAAACTGGGCTCTGGGGATTCTGGTACCCAATTTGGACCACCCTCCCTTTTAACTGCTCACCTAGTGCTGGACCTTTTAAATTTTGGTTTTGGATGAAGATCCATGTAATTTCACTGGCATTTTGTGGATCTGATTTCGTAATTCATTTAAAGGAATTTGTCCTTTTTATGTCTATTCATATATGTGCTGCTATTCCTGATAGAGATTGTTAACTATGGTTTTTTATTGTGAATTTTCATTTATGTGTAAGCCAGTTTGAGAACCAATAACTGGCTGAGAGACCAAGAAATATAGATGGATTTATTAATTAGTTGATTAATTCATTAAATGTCCACAGTTCCCTTTTATCTTACGTTAGGTCTAAACAGCATCCACATGGTCTCCATACTTCTGCCATTTTAAAGCCATTAAATGTAATGAGGGTTGAGTCATGATCAGGCTCACAGTAAAGTGGGTTTGGGTGCTTTTGTCCCCCCCCACACACACACCTTCTCAAATGCTGAAACAGCTACTACCTGCGCCCTCCACACAGCTGTTTCAGTGCCTGAAAAAGTGCTGGGAAGAACAGAGTACCTCACAGAATTTTCAATTGAGGGCAGCAGTGCCCTTGTGGTGGCCATGAGGATATCAACATGTGTAGTGTGGCTCTTAGAAATATTTATTAACTAGTAATCAAGCCCGCTGCAGGGGAATGCAGCGGGCGCTAGGTCCTGACCTCAGGCGGCGGCAGCGGCGGGCTGGTCGGCGGCAGCAGTGGGGTGGTCGGCGGCGGGCTGGTCGTCGTCGGCGAGCTTGTTTAGTTGGCGGCGGCCTGACGCAACGAGAGGCGCTTCGCGCCTCTCGCCGCGTCAGCCCACCAGGCAGGGAACTCCTGGCAGCCGCGCTTCGCGCGACTGCCAGGGGCTCCCTGGGTCGGCGGCCTGACGCGGCGAGAGGCGCGAAGCGCCTCTCGCCGCATCAGGACGGGAGGAACTGCGAATCGGGGGTTCCCTGGGTCGGCAGCCTGACGCGGCGAGAGGCGCTTCGCGCCTCTCGCCGCGTCAGGACGGGAGGAACTAGGAATTGGAGGGACCAATCAGCAGGCGCTTCACGCCTGCCAATTGGTCCCTCCGATTGTCTGTCGTGAGGAAGGGTCCAATCTGGACCCTTCCTCATCACGGACTAATCCCACCTCTACCCCCCTTACCGAATTATATAGTCCGTGGCGCCCGTGGCGCCACGGGCGGTTTAAAGATGAAGGAAAGCAGTTTACAGAAGCTCACAAGTCTCTGTTCTTCTTATTCAGAGTTTCAAGTGTTCCAAGGCTGATTTTTTTTTTAAAAAGACGCTTTATTCAGTTGAACTTTGGCTCCAGTTAAAAGAAACTCCCCGCACACACCCAAGGCAGTCAGATTTGTTTTATGTGTGTTTAAATTGCATTACAATAATTTCACTGCCACTTCCGTTATAGCTTATCCACATAGTTGCTCTTTTGCATTCTCAGTATCGTCTGGAAACCTTCACTGAACTTCGGCAGACTTATCGAGCCAGTGAGCTTTATGATGGTGAGTTACACAGGAGAAAGAAGGATGTCACGTCTGGTCTTACTTTTGCAGAAGAGATTCCACCTTGAAGCTCTCTGGTCTCTCCTTTGAGCTAATGGGCTTCTTACACATCTTCCTGTTTAGAAAGCAATATTGGCTTTTCTTTCTGTTTCCAGCGGCAGATGCGAGCTTCCGGAAGTCCCATTTCCTCATGTACAGCTCATTTCCTTTTAGCTCCTGTACAATGAAATTAGTTTACTCTGAGCACAGAGCATGAGATTTTGGACCTCCTTCCTTTCAGGAAAGAGCAGAGCCAGGGGGTTGAGAGCAAATGGTTTGCTATAACTGAAAATTAATTAATGATGTATTTTCTGTCTTCAAAGGAAGTCATGTGCTACAGATGCCTACCCATGATAATTCTCAATCCTTTTGTAGTTTTGCTAATCAATGGAAAGTGTAGGGAGACTTTCTTCTTTCAACAAAAGTGAAAGAGCAAAGACCCTATTTAAATAGACTTCTGTGAACACTAATCTATGAATTATATCTAATCTTGAAAGCTTGTAAAATCTCTTAGTGACTCAATGAATGAATGGAATAAAATTGTTTTCAGTATTCTGTATCTGAAGTTAGCCAAGTCTGAGCCTAGTGGCACTTTAAATACCAACAATGTTTTATTCAAGGAATGAGCTGTTGTGTGCATGTACACTATCAGATACAGCAGTTCTGCAGAGCCTGTATACGGAGCTCTTCCGCCAAGATTTTTGTTGAGGTCAGCGCAAACTACTGTAAGTTACAACACTGCAGATATTGTTGAGTCTCCCCTTATACACTCCCCTACCTGTTGTTCTACCGTAACAATGTGAATTGCTGGGTCAGTTGGGTGAACTTACATCGGGATAAATGGGACTGGAAAATGGTTCATTTTATTCAGTTACTGGATATAGGCTTATTTTAATCAATAACTGTTTTTAGTGTATGCTAATGGTACTGTTTGCCCTATGCAGAGAAGGAAAGGGTATTGTTGGCATTCAATGTTAGAAAATGAGCAAGTGAATGAGCCTGAGATGGTGTAGTTGATGTTGGTAGGTCCAGTGATTGTGTTGTCTGGGTGTATGTTCAGCAAAATTGGTTTCTGGGTTTATTGCAAGCTGTGGTACCACTGTCCATGTTCAAATTAGATGTATTATTGTGAGTCAGGAGTTGTTTGAGTCTAGCCAAGGAAAGGTTTGTGGACAAGAAAAGCCCTCCCCCCCTGCCATACTTCTGAAAGAGGATTGTCATTATCCAGCAAGTGTTGTCAGTTGTGTTGATATGCTGAGATGTTTTGAGTTGAGAGCTGTATGTGACCACTAATGGTGTTCTGTTATTGTCTCTTTTGCACCTGTCTTGCAACAGGTTTTCTCTGGGTATCATTCTGGCTTTGTTAATTTGTTTCTTGACTTCATCAGGTGGGTACTTTAGTTCCAAAAAGGTGGTTGTAGATCCTTCAGGTGAGAATCCCTCTCTGTCTGGAGGACTGGAACAGATGCAGCTGTAGCATAAAGCCTGGGTATATACAATGGATTGTTTGCTATGTTTAGAATGGTAGCGACATCTAGGTATGTTTGTCAGTCAGTAGGTTTCTGGTGGTATCTATGCATTCATTATGTATTTTTTGCAGCAGTCTCCAGAAGATTTTCCTTGCATAGATCAATTCATTGTTAGGTTGGTGGAGGGATGAAAGTCATTGAATGCCTGGTAGAATATGTCCAGAACTTCTTTACCATGTGTCCAAACCGTAAAAATGTCAACAGGGAATCACAGGTATAAGAGAAGTGGAAGTGGGTGGGAGTTTAGGATGTGTTGCTCCAAGTAAAGTTATTTTGCAGGGATTCCACTTCCATGGTAGCTAAAACAGTATTCTCTGGAAGGTTACTTAAAGACTGCATTTTCCTCAGAAAGTCTGTAGTGTCATGAGCATAAATAGGAACATTGATGGTATAAGGTCCTAGAACAAATGTCTTCTCAAGTCTGTACATTAACTCTTGTATTTGTATGCTGATTTACATTCATTCCCAGGTCATGACAACTGCCTTAATCCAATTGCAGCTGTTATCCAGTTACTCATGCATCTTGAATCTAGCTTGCCCTTCCTGGCAAGTAAACCCATCCACCCTCTTTCTACCTATAATAATGTCTGAGGAAGAACTTCACTGTATCTGATGAAATGAGCTTGTACATGGAAGCTCATATGTTGAATAAATCTTTGCTGGTCTTAAAGGTGCCATTGGGCTCAAACTTTGTTCTGCTGCTTCAGACCAACATGGCCACCCACCTGAATCTAAAGTTAGTTGGACAGTTTACACTTTCTCCCTTAAATTGTAACAGAAACATCAAATACTTGGACAAATAGTGTGTTGTACTAGCATTAAGAAGGGGGGAAAGGGGCTAATGTAGCTTTAGTATAACTATATTTAAAGCCACTTAACAGATATCTATGATTCAGGAACAGCTATGATTCTGGCTGAAGAATGCCAGACATTAAGATATGGTAGCCAGGAGATTTGAGAATATGATTGCCCTTTGTCTTAATGGGTGTCATTTTTGGGTTCCAGGTGGATTCATAGACTCTTGTGACGTTGCACCTCCTCCGGCTCCTTGGGATGTAGAAGTGGATCCTCCTCCGTTGTTCACGGACTGTGAAATGCATATCCCAATACCACATACATATTCAGTAGAGGTAAAATCACAAAACGCTGCCTTCTGTGGACAAGATTGTAATATTGATATTCCGATGCAGACATGAGGTTAAGTGATTTTCCCTGAGGCGTTTTTATATTTATTTTGTTTTAAAAAGGTGCGCTCCACTTTTGTGGAGTCTTAGAAATCAAAGCTGTGTATCACATCAGTGGCTGAATAGGGAACAACGTACTTTGAATCTATAACCCTTTCCATCCATTACATTCCAGCACTCCTAACATGTATAGATGAGATTGTCTCCGTACTCATGGCTGCTGCTTTGCCTCAATCGGGTGACATGCACATATTCTGGCTTTGGTATACATGTGATCAAACCCCTGAATTTTTCAGGATATTCATATGTGGTTATGGAGGCTGGAACATATGTACGTTGCTCAGTCCAGACCAAACAGTAATTGTGCACTTACATGCTCTGCCAGGACATGTGATAGGAATGCTGGAAACATGACAACTAAAAAGACATTTTTTCCCAGTGCTTACTCTAGAGAATAATCCTTTATCTAATGAATGGCAGCTGCTCATTCATTCTAATATCCTGTCCTAAAAGTCCTAAATGGGTTACTCCCAGCAAGTGGGCTACATCATTGCCCTGGAGTCATATCAACAATCTTGGTGGTGGTGGGGGGGGGGAGTGGGGGTGACTGGCATGGGAGGGTTGGGAGGTGAGGGTAGGATTTTTACTGTTATTGTATATGTTGTTAGCCACCATCCCCCCCCCCTTGGGTCCTTCACATGCACTAACTTATCTGTTGGTTTTCTTTTGCATGGCTTTGTCTGATTATCTTTCTTGTCAAATAATCTGTAGAAGCTTTGCAAATGGTTCAGTTATGCTGACTTGTTTGTTTTTATTTTAGAAGTGTCCAGACTGCAAAGGACGTGGTAAAACTGAATGTCCAGCATGTAGAGGAAGGGGCAAGGTATGTTATACAAACTAAGCCTGCATCGAGAAGGTAATTGATATGTGTTCAGGTTGTCCAATATTCAATTTCTATAAGGTGTAAAGAAAATGTCTATAAAATTCTGTGCTGGTGGCTTTATGCATTGGATAAAATAGAAGAAAAACATGTACAATACTGTTTTAGTTCTTTACTGACTTGGTTGGGCAGGACCAAGTATGATATATATTAGATAGGGCTACAAGATGACACAAGACAGTTGGAAAGTCATCCTTGGAAAGTATGAAAAGGTTAACAAGATACAGTTTGCTACAGATATTCATGTTGTGTTTATTGTCTCTTCTCCTTGCTCATGTGACTGCAATAATTAACAAGAAAGTACAAAACTGGAAATATGTCCATCAATCAGAGGACATGGCAAACAATGGACTGGGCTGTCATACTCCAGTGTAGAAGCTTTCTTTAAAAAGAAACTGGATAGGTTGCTCCTGCATGAATCTTTAAAAACATATAGGTTTTTGCATTGTTTTTAGATTGAGAAATTGTAAATTGGGGAGAAATTACCTTGTTGGTGATACTCTTTACTGGGTCAACATTTCATAAAGTGAATGCAATCACATGAAATTTAGACAGAAATTAGAAGATAAAATCAATGTCCCATAAGGTAAGATGAGTTAAAAATGCAAGTCAAATTGTTGAGGAAATAACCTGAAGTAAATTATTTTTCCAAATATTGTCCATAATTTAAGAAGCAGGATCATAGTAGCTTTAGAAACAGTCATTCTGACTTCCAAGGAACATGTTAATACAAGAGAATTGTGTATGTTACAATAGAAATGTTTTCTTCTACTTACAAATTATGATGCATATAATCTATGGATTATGACAATTGTCCATAACTATTCTCAGTGCCAATTTGTTCTTGTTCTTAAGATTTATTTGATGAGACATTTGGTTTTAAAAGCACTGTCTCACCACACCTCCTCCCAAAAATACCTCCCACCGCTCCATAAAATTAAGATGACTGGTTCACCTCCACTGTGGACAAGCGACTGATAAGACCGATGAGAATTTTTCACATCCCAGGAGATGAAGCTGCCTCATGAATCTGGTCATTTCAATGGCTGTTTGATGTTAAAATTCAATCGTTACTGAGAAGACACTGCTACCGTGTCAAATGGTCTCTCACAATGTCCATCAGGAAAGAAATCTCAGGAAAGAGATCTCAGTAAACAGTGATTTTAAAAGAAAAGGACATGATTTACATTGTTTGGGCACTTAGCTTCAGAGTTTCAGTGACCAGAAAGACTGAAAACAAAAAAACCAGATGGAGAAAATTTTAGAGGGGAAAAAAATCCCTTTTTATACCAGAATATCCTATTTTATGATTTCTGGGTACTCTGAATGAACCCCAGTCTTTCCTCAGCCACCTCCTACCAATCAACACTGTGGAAGCCACTCCAACACCTGTACATTGGAGCTGCCCCCCAGCTCCACCCAGCCATCCAGCTGACAGAACACTCAAGTTCCTCTGTTTCCCCCTGCATCTCCCCCTTCCTCAGCAGTTTGTTTGATAAACGGTAGTGCAACTTATAGGCCCATTATGCGATTTCGGGTCACATGGAAAACGCGGAAGGGGAAGAAGCGAAGCAAACCGCTTATGCACGGGATGGGACGCAATGGCGCCAAAACCCAGAGTAACCGATTATGCACGTGGTGACCCCGGCGCTGCTTCTGGTTGCGCCTCGGCCACCTGGAAGCTGCACTTTCTTCCGCGTTTTGCTAACGCGGCTTTTTTGGCAGCATGCACTGAATCTGCGGCCGGTTGCAGCCAGCTCCATGCGTTATCGGTGATTTTAGTCGCCGCCATTCCACCCCGAATGTGTGTTATCCCCCCCCCCCGTGCATAATGGGCCATAGAAAAATTTGCTCATCTTTCCCATCTGCTAATTTATTCATATAAAATAAAACACTGTTATTCCTAAAATTATCCTCAGAATGCTATCATTAAGATGCCTACATTTGCAATGTAGTATCCTGATCTCTAGTATTGTCCTGGCAGAGCTGTGAATCATGCTAAGCATTTGTTGGCAGAGAAAGAACAATTGTTAGGTTATATGTGCTAATTCATTTGGTGGTGATTTTTTTTAACGAAGACACATTTGTATCTACTTGACTGAATTTTCAGAGAGAGATAATGAAATGGGTGTTATTTTTTCATATGTAGAAAACATGTTCTGCTTGTAATGGGAGTGGAATGACCCTGCAGGAAGGCTTCCAAATTTGCGTATTCTGTGGAGGTTCAGGAAGCATTGGGTAAGTGGGTAAAAGGTACACTATGCACACTGGTATTTCTTTTTATAGTGAATTGAATAGAATCAGAAAGCCTTTATTGGGATATAATTCTTTTTATAATAACTAGTACAATAGCAGGTTATTGTTTTGTTCTATCTTTGGCTTATCCCGAAAGGAGAATATATGAAAAACACTGTCTTAAAATATCTATTTCAAAACATAAAAGGTAAAGGTATCCCCTGTGCAAGCACCGAGTCATGTCTGACCCTTGGGATGACGCCCTCTAGTGTTTTCATGGCAGACTCAATATGGGGTGGTTTGCCAGTGCCTTCCCCAGTCATTACCGTTTACCCCCCAGCAAGCTGGGTACTCATTTTACCGACCTTGGAAGGATGGAAGGCTGAGTCAACCTTGAGCCGGCTGCTGGGATCGAACTCCCAGCCTCATGGGCAGACAGCTTCAGACAGCATTTCTGCCGCTTACCACTCTGCGCCACATATGTTTCAAAACATATACACACACACACACACACACGCACACACACACATATATAATATAGGTTTGGATAATTCCCTACTGGAGGGAGTCTTTTTCCTTTGAAAGACATCTTAGCAGAAGAGAGTCACAGGATCTAACTTGGCAGCAGAAGTCACAAGACCCAACCCTTGGGATTTAAGTTTCCCCCCCTCCCCTCCACAGTTGTTCCTGGTGTCATAGCAGAGGAAAGCTGAAGTGTCGTCGTTGCAATGGGACTGGAGTCCTGCTATTTCATATTGAACTAACAATAATTTGGTGAGTTGAAACTCTTAAAGAAGAATGTTTTGATGAGTGTGTGGCTTTTATGCAATCCTTACACTTTTTGAAGTGGTATCCTGGCATAATATCAGTATGGATCTGTTATTATGTTTGCCTCTACATTAATAGTTGTTCGGGGAATACCTAAGTCAGTGTACAACTGATCAATGAAAAACGTGGTGTGATCTTTTACGGTAACGATGTGATACAATAATGTTTATTGCATGTAGTCAAAGGCCATTACAAACTACAATTAAAACAGTAAAAAAAATGCAAATAAGCCAGGATGTCTCCAATATTACAAACATAATATTGTAAATGTGGCCTGCTGAGTCAGAGTAAGATAAGAAAATTTAAATGTTAAGGTGGAGACTCCTGGACAGAGTCTGCACTTACTTTCTTTATTCCATTGTCAATCCTGTTGAATTCAGATCGCTTTGAATTCGGGTCTTCCTCTCTCCCCCCCTTCCCCATTGAAACAGGAAAATCTTCTGCACATGGTTAGGGTCGTTCAGAAGGGGGGGGGGCTTTTCCTTTCTTTTCTTGAAGGTGAGGGAGAGGAGCCAGGCAGGGAGCCTCTTTCTTTTCTTGGAGGGGTGGGAGAGAAGATCGAAAAAGGCAGAGGAGGGAGGAAAAATCCAGGACCGACAGAAGTTGAGAGAAATTAGGGGCTTCTCCTTTAAGGCAAGTTTGTCACATGACCAGGTGTGGCCTATCAGAGGTTCTCTACCACGGAGCTTGGTTTCCCAATCCGGATATTGAGCATTAAAAGCACTCTAAGATATCACACAATAAAGGTAGGGTCACTCCGGATCAATCCTTCTTGCTGCAGAAGGAAATTTTAAATCGCCCCAAATCCAAACGGAAATTTCATTCTGTGTAGAGGGCAGGGACTGATCTGGGGTTGGAATAAAAGCTCCGTGCAGTTTACACCCTGTACAAATGCTTTGGCTTGAATCTTCCTGGCGGCCAAAGTAAAAAGTGCCACCCTGTATGAGACGTAGGGGTCAACATCTGATAGCAGGTAGGTAAATTTATCAAAGAAATAGGATAAGAGTTGGGGAATAACCTGGCAAGGAATTTGCCTCTGGGTTCAGAATACAGGCAACATTCTAAAACGTAATGGGGCAGATCCTCCAAAGATAATTTCCCACATTTACAAAGACATTGGGCTGTGGGTGTTCAGGAATATTGCCCAAAAAGGATGGCTGATGGTATCATTTGGAACCGCAAGGATGTTAGAGCCATTCTAAGATTACGTTCCATTATGTTTACTAAATAAGGTGCTCTAGAGTGGTCTTTTAGAATTGTTTTATACCATGGGGCTGATTGCGATAACAGAATTGAAGAGTGATCGATCAGTGAATCGCCTTTGTACACCCAATCACATACATCAGAAATATTACATGATGTTTTTAGCAAGTCGTCTGGTATAGTGTAGCGGGAAAGAACGGAGCTGAAAAAATCAGACCAAGTCCTATCTTTGCTCAATAAGAGCTTAAAGGTTTGATGGCTTCAAGAATCTGTTTAATTGTAATATCTTTCTTCCAAGATTTCAAAATGACTAAGTGGATGTGGGCTTTGAGAGAAGGAAGACCAAGCTCTGCCCTCATCAGAGCTGCGGGAGACCCTTTTGGAAGAGCCAGGATTCATCTGAGAAAAAAATTCTGAATGGACTCCAAGCTGTAAATTATTTGCTCTTTCCAGCCCCAGATGTCGATTCCGTAGAGTAGGTGGGGAATGACCGTGGCTGCAACAAGCTTTAGATCTGGGTCAACTAAAAACCCTCCCCTGGTGTAATAAAGTCTCAATATGGCTCCAATGATTTTTAGACCAGAGGCCTTTGTAGTTGCAAGGTGGGCATTCCAGCTTAGGGTCTCACTGTAAGTGATTCCAAGATATTTAAATACACTACATTATTCAATAGGGATATTATGTATACTCCAAAGGAATGTTTAGGTCTTTTCTTAAAAACCATAACTTTTGTTTTTGTGTACCTGATGGAGAGGGACTCTTTCTCACAATAAGTACCCAAGTTGTTAAGTAGCTTTTTCAGACCAACGCCTATAAGGGAGACCAGGGCCATGTCATCTGCATGAAGCAGAATGGAAACCTTTTGCTGACCAACAGAGGGGGGGGGGTACAAATTCTGGGCCCAATAGTCTTTGCACTATATCATTGATGTAAATATTGAAAAGCAGAGGGGCCAGAAGACTGCTTTACCCCTGCTTTACCCCTTTCCTTACTGAAATTTCATTAGTTCGAGAGCCTGAAGGGCCCACCCTGATTTTTATATGGGTGACTGAGTGTAGTTCACACAACAGAAACAGTAGGTGTTTGTCAATGTTCATTTCCCTCAATTTTGACAAGAGTCTGTCTCTGTCCATGGAGTTAAAAGCTGTGGCTAAATCAATGAAAGCCACCCTGCGCCACAAGAGGCTTTTTAAACAGAATTACACCCATTAAAATCCAATGAAGGCAGAAGAGTTCAACTCTGCTTACAATGGCAGTGTAAATCATTCAAATGATAATCATAGAAGTTGGATAAAATCTGAGCTATTAATTAATTTGTCTTTTGAGTACCACCAGGGTTGGATGCTGACACAGAGTCAGCAGTTATCAGATTTGCTCGTCTTTAAATTTGTATAAATATAAACACAACAATAGTCTTTGGAAAATAACCGAGTATATTAAATATATTAAATATATAAAGACAGAAAGCAATTCAATAACAATATCCGAGTATGTGTCCTGAAATCCTCAAAAAAGTAAGTACGATTTCATGAAATAAAGATATAAATTTACAGCAGAAACAATCATGTGTGTTAGGAAGAGGATTTCAGAACACATATTGTGGTTTCCTGCTCCTTTTTTCTAAAGAGTTACTGTTTATGATCGTGTGTACCTTTATGCGTATCTAATATTGTTGCTGAATTGCCTTCTGCCTTCATATATTTAATATACTCACTGATTTTCTGAATACCATTGTTGGTGTTTATATTTATATATGCATTGGCTTTGCCTTCACAAATACTGTGTATCCCCTTCTTTTTCTTTCCATCTTTAGATTTGTATCACAACAAGAAAACCAACAATGCTTTATTTCTCTCTTTCCTTAACAGGAAGAACAACATATCAGAACATGTCGTCGACAAGAACTCAGGCTTCCCAATTACCCGTCTGCAGGACGTGACTGGGAAAGGATTATTTACTGATGAACACTCTTTGGTAACACATTAAAAGAACACTGGGAGGGGGGAGGCGTTAGAAATCACTGGTGATGAGTTGTATGTTGCCTTTCCTAATGTGCAAAGCAAAACAAAAATCACATGCTGTCTGGTGTTGTACTTAGCCATTCTCACACAGTCATCAGCAGCATTTATTTTGTCCTCATATCCTCATGGCAAGCTAAAGGCAGCCACCACTTAAAGAGGCCACAGATTGCGGCAGTGGAGGACTCTATGCCACTGGAGGACCCAGGTGGCCAGAAGTGAGGGGGGAAGGCCTACAATCCCTGGCAGACCCCACATGCCAGCTGGCACACAGTGATGTAGCTGGAAGGTGGCCAGGTGGAAAGACCCCTTTAGAGGTGCCTGGTCCCCAGCCCTCAGCCTCTTTCTCCCTCCTCCAGTGAAGAAATATCCCACCTGGCCCATCCTAATGTGAAGTTTTTATCACCAGCTTGTTTATGTTGCTGTTACTTATATTATTTCACCACAGCTTGTGGTTGTTTAGTGGTAGCTTAGCATATGGGACCAGTATTGGAGAGCTGTGTGCTGGGCTTACCCATTATAGGGGGCTTCCATAAGAGGCAATGTGGATGCAGAGCTGCAGGGCTAGCTCCCCCCCAGGGGGGGACTGATTGGCTTGCCGCGACAAGCTGCTGCTCAAGAAAGCAACTGCGAGCCGCGCGAAGTGCGGCTCGCAGTTGCTTCCTTGCTGGCGGGCTGACGCGTCGAAGGCGCAAAGCGCCTCCGACGCGTCAGCCCGCCGCCCCGCCGCTCAAGCCTTCACTGTAAAGCCGCCTCTGCTGAAGCCTCTGCTGCCGCCGATCAAGCCCTCGCCTCCGCCATTAAGCCGCCTCCGACGCCGCCGATCAAGCCGCCGTCGCCGCCATCAAGCCGCCCCTAAAAATGGCCGCCAGTCAGAAAACCCAGCGCCGGGTAAGAAATCTTTTACTCTCCCATTGCCTCCTAGTGCCCATTGTATTTAGGATACAATGGGCTCTTTTACTAGTTGCCTTAATAAAGTTGCAGCCAATTTATGCCAAAAAAGGATTACTGTGTGAGTCTGTCCTTTTTTAGGCATGGAAACATGACCTCCAGCTGCACAATCAGCATCTTGCATACAAGCAATTTTTAACTCCAGTCTTCCATTGCAAATGTCCCCCCCCCCCCCCAATATATAACAGGAGGAATATAACATGCAGACAGTGAGACCCGGGGATAAAATAGAAGCATGTACAATTCATACAGGGTAGAATGTTATAGCACAATATTAGAATCATAGAATCATAGAGTTGGAAGGTGCCATACAGGCCATCAAGTCCAACCTCCTGCTCAACGCAGGATCAGCCCTAAGCATCCTAAAGCATCCAATAAAAGTGTGTATCCAGCCTTTGCTTGAAGACTGCCAGTGAGGGGGAGCTCACCACCTCCTTAGGCAGCCTATTCCACTGCTGAACTACTTTGGCTGTGAAAATGTTTTTCCTGATATCTAGCCTATATCGTTGTACTTGTAGTTTAAACCCATTACTGAGTGTCCTTTCCTCTGCAGCCAATGGGAACAGCATCCTGCCCTCCTCCAAATGACAACCTTTCAAATACTTAAAGAGGGATATCATGTCCCCTCTCAACCTCCTTTTCTCCAGGCTGAACATTTCCAAGTCCCTCAAGCTATCTTCATAGGGCTTGGTCCCTTGGCCCCAGATCATCCTCGTCGCTCTCCTCTGTACCCTTTCAATTTTATCTACGTCCTTCTTGAAGTGAGGCCTCCAGAACTGCACACCGTATTCAAAGTTTACTATTTAAATAACTCAGCTAAAGCATATGTCCAGTAAAATAAAAATGCCATTACTCACAGTTCCTGCAAAAAGAGCTAAAACTAACAAGTAATTATTATTTTGAATGAATATAGTAGAAATGAAAAAGGTGGCTTATCTTCTAATCAGCTTAATCATGATGTCATAAACATCACTATCATCAACAGAACATATTTCTATTAACAGTAAAATTTAATGAACCAGAAGATAAAGGTGATAAATGAGAAGTGGGGAAAGGGAGGGGGAGCAACAAGGAAGTGAAGGGGGGGAGCAAAAACCAGTGGCATCTTAGCTTTGTTTTCCAGGATACTGATTCATCTGAGTTCTTCAGGAAAAAAAGACTTAATGTTTTCATATTGTTTTCCTTTTTTGGGGGGGGAGGGGGAATTTCAAATATCCAAGCCGGAAAATTTATTGCAGAGAAAAAGAAATAAATCTTGACTTTCTGATGAGCAGATTGTGATGAGCAGGGAGTTTTAAAAATTCCTGCTGAATTGTGTCACAGCCCAAACACTAAATGCTGCAAACAAATATCTTTTTTTCTATCAAAGATTTTTTAAAAATTAAAGAAAAAGTAAAAGTGAAAATTACCAATTATATATTCTGTAGCACAGATAATATAAATGAACTTCACTTAGTATTTTCACTCTGTGACTGAAGCTGAGATTTTCTTGGAAAGCAACCAAATGCCGTTCAGCCAAAATAAACCTATTTAAAACTGGTTAAATAAATTCCTTGCTGAATAGCTGTAATTAAAGGTCAAAGTTCATCAGAACCCTTGCTCCAAAAGGCCATACATTTTTAAAGGAGGTTCCTCCGAGCACTATAGATTGCAAGCTGACTTCATACGCTGCTGGTAATCTGCCAGTCTTTTCAATTACGATCACAGTTCCAGCAGTCCAAAATATTGCAAAATTTTAAATTCATCTGCAAAGTGTTGCTGTTTAATTTGAAAAAGAGTACAATGAAAAATATTAGTTGGAGTCAGCTGACCTTATCAGCAAAAAGCTTTCCTCATCCCAGCTGCTCTTGATATTTCTGGGTGGAAACCTGGGTTCACCTGTCTGTTGGGTCTCCCCCATGGAGGACAGGTAAGGGTAGAGAAGTAAATTCCTTCCTTCCAAATTGATGTCTCAATTGTTATATGGCATTCCTGTCTGGATTTGTTCCTTCAACCAGGCTGTTGAAAATCTTCAAACTATTTTTCTTTGTAAAATACTTGGTACCCCAAGTTGCGTCCCCTATTCTGTCTTATATCTGGAGCACAGTGGTGTCCACCCTCCAAAGCATCTATTTTCTCCAAATTAATTGATCTCTGTTTACTTAGAGAACAGTTGTAATAGTAGGAGATTTCCAGGCTCCACCTGAAGGCTTAAACCAATAGAGCCACAGTAATAATGGATCCAATGAACAACAAGCACAAAACAACAATACCTGGATATCAGTATTCAATATGGAAATTTATACTATTGATTAGCAAACAAGATACCACTGTTTAGAAATGTATGTTTATAACATTGGCAAATACATAAGTTGGTAGCATTTTGTTGGGAAGTTTGTGCTTGGTGTTGCTTGGTGCTTGTTATTCATTGTATCTATCTGAAGGCTGGCAACCCTAAAATAATTTTTTTTTTAATCTTGTTGCAACACTACCACTTTGCAAGAACTGGCTGAGCTATAGGCAAGGAAAGGAAGACAGAAAAGCTATGTTATTATAGAAAATGATTTTAATAGCAGGCTGCCAGCTAGCAATTACTGTAGCAGCTATAACTGCGCTGTCTTGTCTTGCACAAGTGCTGCTTGCTTGATGGGGTTAGTATGATCTGTTAGGCAGGGTTGCTTCAGTTGTGGAGAAAAAGCTGTGCCCCAAGCAGCTGCTGCCAGAACTGCAATAAAAATAAATTGAAAGACATTTAGCTGGATGCAGCAGGACACTAGGTTCAAGGGCCCTCCAGCTGAATCTTGTCTCCCTCGTCCCTCCTTGTTGGTGGCCCTGATAGGACTCAAGAGGCAGTGGGGGCACTCTCAGGTGTGTGAGTGAGGGGTTTGACCTTTCCAGTCCTTCGCTTCAGGTGTGCTAAACCTCTCAACTCTTTCCTGGCCCCTGGGAGGAGTCCTCTCTAGCCTAGCCTGAGCTGGGGGTTGAATTCCCATGTGTATTGTTTTGTATATTTCTCCAGTGACAAAGTGGCACATATCCTTTACTTCTGTGCCTCTAGAGATTTTGAAAACTGATATCTATCTTGCTTTTTGATGGCTGGCAGGCAAATGGTCATCTCTACCTTTTTGTCTAAAAATCAGTTTCAGCTTGAAATCCAAAGAATTTATGGCTTAATTCCCAAGGAATCAGTGTCTCTCCTGTGTTAAACAAGTATTCTGTATTTTTTTTTATGATAACAGTTTCTTCTTATATTCTTAGGTACTATCTCCTCTTCTGTGTTTATGGAAAAGTTGTACTTCTTCAAACATTTCTCAATTCTACTCCGGCTGCATTTAGAGCAATTAATAATTTGTTCTCTCACACCACGGTTAATGTTGCCCATTTTGAAGATGTAGGATTTTGGTTGCTAATGTTGGATAGGAGCCTGCCTAAAATTTCCATGTGTAGGAAAAAATTCTTAAAGGGACATTAAGCAAATAAGTATATTCCCCATGTAGTCAATAAACTATCCTATGGGATGCACAGTGTTAATATACAGGTTTCTACAAATCCAGCAGAATTCCTAATTTTTAAAGGGTTTCTTAATAGATGTGTGTTTATGTGCTTCTATATGTGTTATATTGATAGATTGGAAGACTAGAGATAGGGGATTTATTTGTTTGTTTGTTTATTTGGAATTTAAATACTGGAAGATAAACATTGATGTGCAAGAACAGACATTATGAGAAAAAATGTAGCTAGCATTTTAGGTTGTAGCAAGTCAAATAGATGCTGCAAAACCATGTCCTCCACAATGAGGAGTTCAGTGTGGGGAGAGGTAAAGCCCACTCCATTGAACTACAGGCTGTGGGGAGGAGAACTGGTGAGTAGGGAGGGAGGGAAGAGCAATCAGTGGTGGGGGGAGATGTAGTGAAGTAAGGAAATAAATTGGGGGGGGGGGTTTAAAAGGTGGGGCTGGGGGAAAGTGCAATAAACCAGAAAAGGTGAGGAATTAAGCTGCTTCAGGAGATGGGGTTGGCAGGGGGGAACAGAAAAGGATTTTATCTCTTCCAAGAATGCCACTAAAATAATGTTACACTCTGTTTTTGTAATGTGAAAGAAACCATAATCCTTGTTTAGACCTTGTCAATGATTTCTTTTCCATAATTTCCTGTCATGCTGCCTTATATTATGACATATATCCATGAGATGATACAACGTACCTTTCCTCCCCATTCTGAATCTCATTCTTATATCATCCCCGTTGTTACCATAAAGGGAAAAAAGGGCATCCTATAAAAGCTGGATCTGAAATGGGTCTGTTGAAGAGATTTTGTTTTGTTTTTCACTAGAATCTCCAGCCTTTCAGCAGCATTTAAGGTATCACAGTCCATAAATGTGGCCTTTCATTTGTTGCTATCAGTCACTTAAAACAAAGGAATGTTACCATCAAACTTCATTACACCTTGATTACACACACACACACACACACACACTACAAACAGTCTATTTGTTTGTTCTCCAGATATACCCCATCATTAATTTTCCTGAGCCATCCATTAATGAGAGTTCACGAGCATGCATTGAACAACACAGAATGCAATTTGCATCAGAAAGTCGCATCTTAATGCAGGTGAGCAGAACAAGAATCAAATGCATAACTGGGGGGATGGGCCATTACGTGTAAAACAGTGGGTCCTAAATGTTTGGTTGCTGTATGTGTGGTTGCTATGGACCCGCTGACATTTTTCCTAGTGCCCGTCAAGTATGGGTGGTGCCTGATTGGGGGGGTTGTCCATCAGGGCTTCTGAGGAGCCATTGAACATCTGATTGGCTGTGGAGATTTCTTCTGAAGTTGCTTTCACAGCAGCTGCCACCACAACACAGATCTCCACTATGTGACTGAAAATGTATGCAAGAAAACATTTTTAAACAATATGCCCATTTAAAAAGGCACCCTGTTAAACCGAGCTTCTGCCTTAAATGCTGAAGAGTAACTATTACAGATAGGCATGGCTTCTCTCCGTGAAATTTTGTGATTGTCTCCACCTCTTGTAGCAGCCATTTTGTAGTTACACACACAATCTTGTGTCAGAATTTCGAAGGTGCTCACAGGCAAGGTTGAGTGCCCCAATGTAACATGGTTCTCGAGAGAGGTCGTTGCTTTAATAACAATATACTGTGTGGCAGCAGAAATGGCTAATTACAATAGACATCAAATAAACTTGCCACAGTTTCTTCCTTCAGTGAGATTATTTAATAGCAAAATTTGCTTGAAGAAAAAAACTTAAAATGTATCATTATGTACCTTCTTCACGTCAGTTCTGTGAAGCTGTTAATGAACAATTCCACAAACTAGCAACTTACACAAAAGAGGAAGTCTTACATGAATAAATAAAGATAAGCAAAAATTGATGATGATGATGATGATGATGATGTCAGTCATGTCTGACCCTTGACGATTACCCTGTTAATTCATATTGTGATCCACCCGGCTGACTGCAGCCCACCACTCAGCCAAGACAGCCTGCTGTGAACTTGATAAGTCTGCCAGTTCTGCTGTCTGCTTGGCATTGCACAAACCGAGATGACAGGCCACAGTCTGTAATCGGTACGCTGCAATTACTTTGGTAAGTCACACTTTAAATTGGACTGCAGCACTGAGCTATTGGGCGCTCTCAATCAGATAAACCTGTACAGTTGGGATGGCAGATACCAACTATTGCAGCCTAAGAAAAAGAACAGAGTGACTAGCAGAGCAAATTGTCCACAACAAATTAGATTGGGGTCCCATGAAAGTATCTTATATTAAGCCAGATCATTTGCTCTGACTGGTCATATCTGTCCAAGGTCTCAGGAGAGGTTTTTCATTTCTCCTACTACCTGGGCCTTTTTGTCAGAACATGCCGGAAACTGAACTTGAGACCATTTTGAATGCAAAACACATCCTTTACTACAGGGGTCCCCAACCTTTTTTCTATGAAATTCTGGCACAGGGTGGTGGGTGCAACAACAAAATGGCTAACTCAGGAGGAGGAGGAGAATTCATTTTTATACCATGCTTTTTACTGCATGAAGGAAATTCAAAGCAGCTTACAATCACCTTCCCTTCCTCTACCCACAACAGACACTCTATGAGGTAAGTGGGGCTGAGAGAACTCTGAGAACTGTGACTAGCCCAAGGTCACCTAGATGGCTGCATGTGGAGGAGGTGTGGGGAATCAAATACAGTTCTCCAGATTAGAGGCCACCACTCTTAACCACTATACCATCCTGGAGCCAACCACAAAATGGCTGCCAAGTGGAGCCCATGTGCAGGGGAGCCCATGTGCAGGGGAGGAAAGGAATGACTAAAAATAGACTAGGATAGAGAGGTGAGATAAAATAGACCAAACACTATGGTAGTAGCTGCCAATCAGATTTTCAATTGATTGTTGAATCTGAAGCACAGTTTGGCAACCTGGACCCACCACTTTCTAAAAGAACTTGGATGCCAAGAAAGATTTTACTAGGTACAACAGTGCAACTGGACACCATCTTGGGTTCTCTCTTCTATCGTAACCCCCTCCCGTACACTTGTTCTTTGGTGCAAGAATCAGATTATATTCTCGGGTTTTTAATTTCTGTTTCAGAAACAAACCGTCGAGGTGGTTCCTGTGTCGAAGGTGGAATATGAATGGAAAGGGAAGCTCCATTCCTTCTTTGTGTATGGCAATGAGAAGAAAGTTTATGCCAAAGCCTACCCAGGAAAGTACTGCTCCATTATGTGATGCAAGGGCAGTATCCACCTTCAGCTGCCAACCAGCACAGCTACACCCAATTGTTTGCTCTTTGCAATTTCTTGCAGGGTTTTACTACTATCAGGGACTCAGAATTCTTGGCATGACATTCATGAGCTCATTCACAGGAATATGGGGAGGAGGCTGGTTTTCTCTTGCAGATGCTATCCATGCACATCATGGACACCAGCAGTGCTTTTCAGATAGGGAGATGAAGGAAGTGACTACTCAAAAGAACAGGCATTTCTGTCACTGCACAGAAAAAAAATTCCAGAAGCAGCAGTATTTTTGGGATACATGGAATGTCAAAAAGCAAGATGCAAGACTTTGAATGCTCCAGAACTCTTCATCAGCTGGGATGTTCGGGAAAGAGTAAAAAGTATTTTGGGGGCATACAGGAGAGAACCCTAAGCCCCTGCTTGTAGATACTTAAGATGGGATATTGGTTGTACTACAGACTTCATTAAATCAGGTGGTGCTGGCTGTAAAACAGGCAGCAAGTTATATGATGAAAAATTCAAGGAGGTTTTGTTTTCGGTAGGATTTTATTGCTCATTAAGGGAAGTAAAAGCTAATGAAATCCCTACAAAGGCAGTTTGGAACAAAGTTTACACCACATCACCTTGTACACATCTTTCCTGTAGCTGACATCAAGAAAAAAAGTTACAAAATGTACACTTCCTGCTTTCTCAAAAGGAGCCTTCCCAAGAAGGTAAGCTAAAGGAAACAGGCCTGTTCAGATTCCTTTTCCATACCACCATGGGATCTTTTCCCCTTTTGGTGCTTAGTTTATACAAGAGCCATAAATCTTCAGTGACTTTTGCCCACATGATGTTAGCTGCGGCCTCCTGCGTGATGTTCTGCACGTAAGAATTTAAAGATCATATGATCTTAGAACAGTTGCAGGATCTCAAAAGGTTCTGTGTTATGCTAACTAGAGTATGTTATAGAATTCTACCACAAGAGGTCTCTGGTTCACTTCAGAGAAGCATTAAAAGACATTAGTGGGATAAGAACGACCATCCTGCAACAAAGAAACTTGCTGCAGAATATGCCCTATGTGGTAGGATGCATTTAGCCAATGCTTCCAAAACATTGCTTTGTTTTTAACAGTCAAATCATTGATAGACGACGAGGAATGACTGGATGTGGGTTGTTGAGATGACAGGTGTAGAATGCTATGGCCAGGCCAACCATGGCTTGCCCCATGCAGCTTGCATGGTTACATAAAGCAAAGTTGCTGCTCATATTCTTAGATGGGCTCCGTAGCTGCCAAAACTGATATGCTTAACATTCAGAACTGGCTCCTGGGTATCTAGATTCTGTGCCAGAGATAAAACTCCACAAGGAATTTACTCCAAACACAATGACAGCTCCTGAGAGGCTGCCTTTCACGTCATTGAAGCCATTTCAGGGACTGGAACAATAAGGGGCCCTGACATGGGTTTGTGTCACTCCAGCAGAGGCTGTGTAGTAGAAAAGGCAGTAGTAGAGGGGACGAATGCCAAAGCTGAAGGTCAGCAGATGAGCAACCGTGATAATTCTCTCAAGACATTGTAGTCTGAATTGCCTTATGTAATAGGCAGGCCACAATGAGAGACTCAGGCAATTAGACATAAATATTTGGTAATGCTGAAACTGAGTCTATAAACAAATCATTAACCGGGAGTGTTGATTCTGCCTTGCCTATACTGGGCGCACATTACAAAGGAAAAGATCAGCCTTGATGTAAGAGCTACCATTCTGGTAATCATTTCACTGAAGAGCCCTCAAAATATTCCAGTAAAACCCAATTTTTCAGATATAAATAGGTACAGCAGTCCAAAACGTTAAAGGGTACTATACCATTGAGAACATGAAACAATATGAAGCAATCTTCATGAAACAGCAAACAGTTTCATTTCCTGTTTCCAGTTCTTGTTATTCTAACAGTAAAACAAGTAATCTCCACCAGTCCATCTTTGTAATAAGGTGGGGGAAGTTTGCATGGTTTTCCCCATCTCTAGTCAAATCTAAGGCCTCACTTATATATGCCATTTGTCACCGCTCAGGGTTCCCAACCCCCAGGGAGAGAAGGGCTGAGCCATGGGCAGAACCCCAAAGAGAGCAGAAGCCTAGTGGCAGGGCTGAGAAAAGAGCCAGGTAGGATATCAACAGCAAGAGGGTGGGGCATTGTCAGAAGGGAAGCCATCAGAATTAAGTCCTTGTGAAGCAGAGGACTTCTCAGGGATACAGGTCTCCTGGAGAGGAAGGCTTACTTTAGAGGAAGAGCAGGGAAATGGGAAGTGGCAAAAGAAAGAGGATAAAAGACTCCAGGTTGAAGAAGGCAAGGAGGCAGTTAACTGAAGGATGGGAGAGGGCCGTAGATAGAATGCTTTGGACCCTTATAGACAGGAAGATGCCAGTTCTGGCCCAAAGGTTGCCAGGAAGAAATTTTCACATCTGAGCCAGGTGGACAGGTGTAACACCCCAGATGTTCAAAATGTGGGGGAATTAGAAGAGCAAGAAGAGGGTAATCTAGCAAGGACTTTTCTCCAATGTTTATAAGGTGATTGCTCCCTTCTAGGAATCTGAGGCAGACAACAAATAATAAAAATAAGGATGTAGTTTTATTAAAGAACTAGGGGCAAAGCCCGTTGTCTCCAAGAATACAACGGGCGCTAGAGCTTGGCAGTGGGAAGAGGAAGGGGAGGAGTTGTCCAGTCTGTAAGGGCATGGGGTTGTCATGTGTGTTGTGTGGGAGGTTGTGGTGGCATGGTGGCAAATAAGGCCATGGGTGTGGAGATATGGGTGTCAAGAACTTGTGGTGTGGGATGTTCGTTGATTGTGGGAGAGGACTGACCTTTGGGAATTGTGGCATAGTGGTTACAGATGAGCTTTCCAGAGCGATGTCCTCAGATATGTGAAGGGAAAATCAGACTGGAGACTCTTCTTAGGGGAAGATTATATGGCAACCAATTCCCCCCAGTTCTGCGTCATTTCCCTTCTTGTGTGAATTAGGCCACATTCACCGAAATCCCCCTCTGCCCTAATACACATAGGGTAGTCACAGTACACAGGTGTCCACCCTGTTCCTTCTGTCTCCCATATTTTCACTGTTGGTAAAATGTTATGTGCCCACATGCTTCTTTCGTGGTTGCTCCTTAGAAGAACGGATTTTTGTACCCTATTGCTTACTACCCAAAGGAGTCTCAAAGCGGTTTACAAACACCTTTTCCATTTGTCTCTCCACAATAGTCAACCTGTGAGGTATGTAGGGTTGTGAGAGATCTGAGAGAACTGGGAATGGGCCGCAATGACCCAGCAGGCCTCAGGTGTCTCAAAGCATTTTCCAATCGTCTTTCCCTCCTCTCCCCATAGCAGACTCCCCATGAGGGAGGTGGGGTAGCGAGCCTCACAGGGAAGCTGGCAACCCTAAGAGGAAGACTGTCTGTGCACAGCAGTCTTGACCTTAGTAAGGTTCTTAATACTGTTTTTTTATTTGCCAGGCCAAGGTTATTTGCCAGTTACTATTTCAGTTACGATGTGTTTCCAGACATTTACTTGTTCTCTATTTAGTTTCAGGCTGTAAATATTTATTTAGATCTTCCAGCACTTTCCAGACTCACAGGACTGATGCTGGTCTGTCTGTCTGCACCCCAGAATACCAACAGTTGCTGATAAGGGCTGGCCATAACCCATAGGCCAGGAGGGACACTCCTGCACCACTCCCTACCAACTGCAGGCAAAAATGGCTCATTTGAAGGCTGGACTCTGGGGCATTGTACGATTTTGAAGTCCCACCTCCAAACCTCCAGGAATATTTCCAACCCAGGGGTAGCCAACCTACAGGTGTGGCCTGGAGAGCTCCTGGAATTACAGCTCACCTGCAGAGTATAAAGATCAGCTCCCCAGGCAGAAAGGGCTACTTTGGACAGGGTTGTGGTAAAGAAGAAACATTTAAGGCTTCCCACACAGGTTGTTGTTGAATTGAAAGACTTGAGGACTACTGCACAGGGTTGTTGTGCAGATGAAACAGGAGACAAAAGAGCCAGCTTCCTCTGCAGAATAGCGCTGTGCAGTGACCTCAAATCTGCAGAGAGTTGCAAAGAAGAAAGACACATGGCTTGGCCATGTGTAACCACCGGCCAGAGCAGTATTTTAAGTGAGAAGGGGCTTTTCTGTGGCCTCCCTGTCAGGCAACTGTTTGGCAGAAGGGGAAAGTCCCCCCCCTCAAAAGGAAGGCCCTCAGTCTCCTCTGCGTTGCTCTTGGAAAGGCCTCCTTCCCTCAGTCAGGGCCTGTCAGAGGCTCCTTCGCAGCAGGACTGAAGGGAGTGGGAGGGAAAGCACTCTGCAGCCTCCTGCCAGCTCTGTCAGGGTTCTGAGGCATTTTGCAGTTGGACATGACAGTTAGGACAGCCTTGGGGCGAAAAGGGCTGGCACAGCCTGTCCAAGCCTCTGTTCTCATCCCCCTTGGCAGCCCTCCTGACCTCCTCTCCCTTTGGTGGTCAGGAGCAGACTGGCAGCCAGACTGGGCTGGGTGAATGGAATTTTGGTCTGTCCTGGTGAGGGGCCAATAGGAAGGCACTTTGCGCGCCTCCCCATTGGCTGCTAGGCCCCCGAGTGACACTCGGAGGGCCCAATCAGGAGTCACTTCGTGGCTCCTGATTGGGCCCTCTGAGTTTTTATCCTGGACAGGGCCCGCCCTAACTCCTTCCCAGGTGGCCTTACTCTTTTATTTAATAGGACCCTGTCCTATTTAAAGATCAGGATGTAGTTTTATTAAAGAAAAACATACAAGGCAAAGATACACCAACACACATATGTAGAGAGAAATAAGGTAGGAAATTGCTAAGTTTAGGGGAGAAAGGGGTGCATAATTATCAATCTGGATGTGGAGAGCACAGAAAGAAGGAGCAGAGCAATGCAAATGAGCCAACATTTGAGTTGGGCTTCTGACAGGATCCATTGGTAACATAACCTAGGAGAAAGGGTGCAGTGACCAGGGCAGAAGTGGCAGGTTCCGGGAGAAGGATCCAGAGGGAGAAAGTAGTCCTGACAGTGCAGTGAAAACAGGTAGAGGTGAGAGCTTGCAGAGTCACACACAATGGTAATTGAGTTCTGCTGTTGGCAAGATAAAGGCATCCAGCTATTAGAGTACCTGCTTCACAGTTCTTGTGTACTGCCATTCATTGAATGACTTGATTGTATCAGGTCCTCCTAACTGAAAACAAAGGATCATTTATAAGCACTGAAATACATATCTTTGGAAATATTTCTTTACTTCTCCGTGTTCAATGTCCTGGTTTTAGCTTAAGAATCATCATCCAGAAGACCTTGGCCATGCATGACAGAAGCTTGTGCCTTTCTCTGAGTTTCTGTGACCTAAAATTTCTCACCACATTCTGAAACTCCTGCGTAGACCTCCATATAAGCAGCATTTCTTTTTAAAAAACCTCAGCCCATACACGGTAGTAAATTTGGCATTTACTGCTGTTTATTTGTTATCGCAATATAAGCCAGGAGGGAACAGTGCAAGTCTGTTTGGATAAAGCCCTGAACTCAAAATGTTTCCAGGAATCATTATTCTTTCCTCAGTTATTTTTATTTACGTTGTCCTATCTTGTTGCCTGGACTGTGTGGTGTTTCCCTTTGCAAGTACTAAACATTGTTAAATGGTTGCTCCCTTTTAGAAAGTTGAGAGATCAGCCACAATGTTATCAGAATGCCACAGGCAGTTTTGTTCTGTTCTGTTCAGCTCAATTTCTGTGGGACAGCTAGAGAGTGTGAGCATTCTTACATAATTAGGCTTTGGAAAGACCATCACACTGAAGGGCAGGCAATAATACTGGAAAGAAAAAAGGGAGCGGATATAGCATAAACGCTAAGAAGATGAGATGTAAGCTGGTTCTGATTTTACCTTTTCCCTCAGTGGAGACCCGAAGCAATGCACGTTATCCTCTTCTTCCCCGTGTTATCCTCCCAACCTAACCTAAATAATCTGTGAGGTAGTTTAGGCTGAGTTTGTGTGATAGGCCCAAGGTCACCTAGCAAGCTCCCACGGCAGAATGCATTTCTGTTTAACCCAGGCTTTCTCAACTAGGGCCTAGTCTGCACACAATAGATAATGCACTTTGAATGCACTTTAGAAGTAGATTTTCCTGTTCCGCACACATAGGATAATGCACTTTCAATGTAGAAGTAGATTTTCCTGTTCCGCACAGGAAAATCCAGTTGCCAAAGTACATTGAAAGTGCATTATCATATGTGTGCGGAATGGGCCTAGAGCTTCATGAAATTCCTGGGGTTTCTTGATGGCCCTGGAAGGGTTTCCTGAGTGGATGGGAGTTAATTATTTTAAATATATTTATTAAAAGTTGTTAAACGTTTATCAGGTGATATGACCATATATGGTCATGTTGATCTGCCCCTCCTCCCAAATGGTCAATGATGAACCTAGAGGGGGTAGGAAGGGGAGGGGCCCCATATAAACCTGTGCACAGCAATGCTTCCAAACCACATTCTGCATGATTGCACCACTTATGGGGTTTCTCAAAGCATGAAAAATATTTCAGGGGTTTCTCAACGGTAAAAAGAAAGTCAAGAAAGTTTGCTTTGGGAACTACACAAGGCTGGCTGATTTAATCAGATCTCAGAAGTGAAGCAAGGGTTGGTGATTGTAAGGGAGTCCACCAAGAAAGATTCCACAGAGCAAGGCAAAGGAAACCACCTCAGCTCGCCTGCCTTGAAAGCCTTCTGCTGGGCTTACAATAAATGGGTTGCAACACCGATGTTTATGCTCTTTATGCACACACACACACACTGTAATGCTGTAATTTCAAACAAAGTCAGTGGAGAAGGAGGCCTGTGTGCCATTCTGTTTTGGTTAAAGTTCAGACTTGTACCTAAACCTTGTCCTCCAGCTTTGCTATTCAAATTTCCATCATCACCTGTCTGGGCATGAAGACGCTTATGGACATTTAATTTCCTTCCTTATGGGGAAAAAAACCCTTTATTTTCCCCATTCTGTAGGAAATCAGGGGCTTCCCTTTGAACCCTTTTAAAATTCTGAAATCTATCAGATGGCAATAGGTCTGGTTGAGGCCAGGCAAACCTCTTGAGGACCAGGAATCACCAAAAGGTTAGTACCTGCAGAACACAAGGCCCTGCGGGGAGCATAAGGCAATAGGTGGTCCCTCAGAGGGCCTAAAAGGTCAGAATCAGAACCTTGAAATTGATTTTGACTAAGTGCAACAGTGGAGTTTTGTCTAATTGGTGTCTGCATAAGGTAAGTATTTCACTTTTTAAATCAGATGTGGAATGGCCCTTAGTCTAACCAGGTGATGCCTGACTAGATGTAGCAGTCATTTGACCATAAGCATTGAATGATCAAGATCTGACATTAAGACATGCGGCAGCCAAGATGTTGAAGTATCTCACTTCTAAAATGCACTGGCAGTTTTCATACGATGTTCCCTAATAATTATCATGCAGTGTTTGACAGCATTTGTCAAATGACTTGCTAGCCAGTTTGGTGTAGTGGTTAGGAGTGCGGACTTCTAATCTGGCATGCTGGGTTCAATTCTGCACTCCCCCACAGCTGGGTGACCTTAGGCTCGCCACGGCACTGATAAAACTGTTCTGACTGAGCAGTGATATCAGTGCTCTCTCAGCCTCACCCACCCCACAGGGTGTCTGTTGTGGGGAGAGGAATGGGAAGGTGACTGTAAGCCGCTTTGAGCCTCCTTCGGGTAGGGAAAAGCGGCATATAAGAACCAACTCTTCTTCTTCTTCTATGGAGTTTAGTAAATTTGACACTGACTTTGACACTGGCAGCTTACACACAAACCCAAAGTGTGCTAGTTTTGTGCAGTTTTCCCTATACAGATGTTAAGTTCTGCATGCTGTGTGTGTGTGCGCGCGCGCACGTGTAGGGGGTGAATTTATGCAAAAAACAATATTCATGGCACGTATCTGTTCAACACCAAAATGATTTGTAGCATCAAATCACTCCCTGGTGATCGCTATATTAGTCAGGCATAGTAATTGTGATTAATTGTTTTGGTTGTGCAGTTGCTAAGCTCTGCTTCAACAAAGACCAGATGCTATTATTTATCACAATGTTGTTAGGTTGTTAGAAGCGGCTATGAACATTCTTGGTGCTGTTTTGACATGAGGAAGTGCATCTAGTCTGCCACTCAGAAGATTAAAAATTATTGCCATTAACAAGCTGGTTCAGACTTCTCATTTCACCTCTTTTCATACACTTCAGAGTGTGTGTTGAGATCAATTTCTTGAAATACATAAATTCTACCAAAGCTTATGACTTAGAAAAAGAATTAGGCTCCAATAATCAATAACAAATACACAGATCGTCCTCAAATAGAATGAATAGGGCTTTCCCAAATGTTCATTTCTTGGCTTGTAAATTCCTGTGGGTTTTTTTTTTCCTGATCTGCATGTGTCTTGCTCCATCTAGTGGCTGCTTCAATGTTATACCAGTTTATGCCCAGCATAAAAATCTGCAATTTAAATTTGCAAGGAGATATGCTGGGCATAAACTGATGTAATATTGAATCAACTAGAGGAAGCAAAATATGTGCAGAACAGGAAACACTCCCCCCCATAAAAAAGAATTAGGAACTTATAAATGAGAGAAATGAGAATGCAGAAATGCTCATAGACAGAATAGCACAAGTTCCTTAGCTGATTCATGTATATAAGCTGGCCACTTTGGATACTCATCTCACCTATGTTAAGGAATAAGAGAGAAATTGCAGGAGATGTATATGGATATGAACTAACTCACTGAAAGCCATTTATACAGTTGTGACATCACAATATATCCAGCTGCCACAACTGAGAAAATAGCAAGTTTGCATGGAGAAAATAAGGATGGCCTAGAATGGAATCTCTGATTTTCTCAGGTTTTTTTCTACAGCAATCATTTTGATATTCAATTTCACTATTACTTTCACAATCAGTGTTGTAACATGGGACAGACAGATTTCTCTTGTTTCTGAACAACCATCTGTATAGGTCATAGTGCCGGTTAAGCCCTGCCTCTTAAGCCCTGCTCTCTGTGTCCTCACCTTCTGAGGTGAGGCAGATGGCTACTAGAAACAGGGCATTTTCTGTAGTGGTGTCTTTCCTGTAGAGTATCCTTCCTCTTGCAGCTCACCTGCCCCCTATCTTACAGTGTTTGAGACACTAGGACAAAATACATTAAGCTGGCTTATACTGAAAAACAAAACAAAACAGCAAGAGTCTTGAAGCACCTGTGGCAAGGTATGAACTGAGTCACTGCTCACTTCACATAATCACAGAATCATAGAGTTGGAAGGGGCCATACAGGCCTTCTAGTTCAACCCCCTGCTCAACGCAGGATCAGCCCAAAGCACTTCTTCAGAAGAATATCTAGAAGGTTTTGCCATAGAGTTATTGCCAAATACCAAAGTGTCATCAGGATGCTGCTGGTATAATGGCATTACTTCCTGTCCAATACTAGTGAAAAGGCCTGAGTTTTTCTTTTTCTCCAGACAACTCACCCCCCCCCCCCCAAATCCCCTACCAGTTGCCAGGAAGGACCTGTCAACCCAAACTAGACCTTTTTATTTAGAGTAGTGGGTTTTGCTTGCACTGCAGGTTTAAGGCACGGGCATTTGGGGCAAAAATAAATTAATTTGTCTGTTTACAACCTTTATAGTCTGTCTTTCTTGCAGAGACTCAAGGCAGATTAGAATTTTTTTAATGCAATAAAACTGTAGAATACATAAACTGGCAAAATTTTCACAGGGATTATAGCTATAATTTTGTTTTCTCCCCAATGGGAATCCAAAATGGCTTACAGTATTCTCCCTTCTCCTTTTATTATTATTTATTTGATGATTTGTAAACTGCCCTCTCCAATCAGGCTCGAGGCAGTGCACATCAGTCGTCAATACAAAATTCTGATAAAAACAGTAAGACAAGAAAAACACAAAACAATATCATGGATGCTCCATTAGAATTCATTTATTTGGTAGCTCCATCAGGGCCCAAGTTTCCACTGGCAGCATATTCCACCAAAGTGGGGCCAGGGCTGAAAAGGCTCAGGCCCTGGTTAAGGCCAAACACATTTCTTTAGGGCCAGGGACCACCAACATATTAGCATTTGAAGATCTTAATGTTTACTGTGGGCACAGATGGAGAGGACATCCCTCAGATACATAGGGCCCAGACCATGTAAGGCTTAAACCTTTAAAACCATTTAGCCTTATAAACCTTTAAACCTTTTAAGCTGAGAGGGTGCAACTGGCCTGAGGTCACCCAGTACACTTCCAGGGCAGAGTTGGGATTTGGATCTGGTTCTCCCAGATCCTAATCCAACACTCTACCCCATCAAGTGAGAGCCACAATACAGAATGCTCAGGTATGATCAGCTGCTGATTTTATCCATATTCAGAGTGGCTCTTGCAGAAGCCTTTGCTCTAATTAACAAACAAAACTGCTGCAGTAGAATTTGTAGAAGATATAATCCTGCAGATATGTGGGTCCTTGGCCATGAAGGGCTTTGTAGGTGATGACCGATATCTTGAACAGAACAGGGGAACTAGTAAGCAATCAATGCAATATCTACAGAAAAGGGATCATATCCATACTCTGCCTAACATTGTGTATCAGTTGAAATTTCTGAGTCATTTCCTGTCAGAGAGCATTGTATCAAAGTTCCTGTGGCATTCATCCATGTGGCTAAACCAGCCAGGTGAAGGTATGGAGCTATCCTCGGGGCTAAATGGAAATGGAAACATTTGGGCCACCAAATTAAATTGATAACCAGGCTTGCTTCCCTGTTCCTCCACATGCAGCCAGCTGGGTGACCTTGGGCTAGTCACAGTTCTCTCAGAGCTGTTCTCACAGAGCAATTCTTTCAGAGCTCGCTCTGCCCCACCTACGTCACAGGGTGCCTGTTGTGATGCAAGGAAGGCAAAGTGATTGTAAGCTGCTTTGAGACTCCTTTGAGTACTAAAAAGCAGGTTATAAAAAGTCAGCTCAAAAAATAATGCTGGCTCAATGAGAAGTCACATCAGAACAGATATTTTCAGGTAAAGGATGGGCAATCCGTTCCTCACATCAGGAGGATGAAAGAAGTGCATGGAGAAATGGTAAGTTTGTGCATGAAGCCCTTTGAGGTGCAAGCCTTATTTGGTCCCTCTGTCCACCCCACAGATTGTTGGCCATCTTCAGGTCTCCTAGTGGAGGACTGCTTCTCTGTAATATGATACAAGTGATGTGTTTGGGGGAGAATAAATTTTAGGAAAGCATAAAGATGAACTTTTAAAGCACAAACTCATCCAGCAGCCAATGAAAGAATGCCTTTGAGGTTTTAAAGCCAGGGACTCAATGCCATCCTTGATCTGGCTTGGATTTAGCCAGAGGGTTTTTAAAAATACATCATGTTGGCTTGGGTCATCCTCATTAGCCTTCCAATTGTTTGTTTTTTTGGAAAGATGGGAGTGGCTGGAGGGGCCAGCCTGTGCTCCAAGCACAGAATTCTCTCTGGACAAATACATCTGAGCAAGCTGTGGCAGTTGGGACTGAGGCATTCATCCTGCACCATGAGACTGGACCCTGAGCAGAACAGAGAGCAAGACGGTAAGTAAAACCAAAAGCCATGCTCAGAGGGTCTTACAAAGAGGACTGTTTCTCCAGTGCTACATTTAACTTGCCACTGATTGACAAGTACTGCTTCACAGAGCTACTTAAACTTTGCATGCCTGGAGTGCTGTTGTTACTTGGCTCCATGAAAACAAGCACAGGTTTCCTCTGATTGTCTGATGAAAGATGATGCTCCCTTGTTAGATGAATGCTGTTAACACAGATCTGAAATCTGATGGAGATCTCAATGCCCAGTTCTTCATGAACTGGATCAATTGTGCTAGCCTTGTACTTCAGTGTTATATTTCGTTTGCGCTCTTTTTTTGGTGGAATGAATGTGTGTGTGTGTGTGTGGGGGGGGGACTTAACTGTTACTTAGCCTGTTAATGAGATGATGTGAACTTAACACAAGTGACTAAAGAGCTTTTGGCTTTAAACTGTTGGATTAGATCCAGTCCCTGAAGATTTCAAGGGACGGCTATCAAGCCACCCTTGGTGAGCAGGCTTGTCAAATATTGAGTGAATCCTGGTCCTAGTAAATGCATGCCTTGGTTATTTTCATTTCAAATATCGCATAGTGTTGCTGTATTATCAAGAGCAGGCATGTTTGTACCAAAAACCCTCAGGAATGTTAGCCATACAGTTCAGAAGAACATGCATCAAAATTCAGATAATTGGATTTAAAGACTACATAATGCAAAGCAGAAGAAGGTATCTCTGGGGGGGAAATCCTTCCAGTATATTAAAATGCAAGGAAAAGCACAAATCCTTTTATTGTATTCAATTTACAACTTATTACTGTTTCCAACTTTCTATCCTATTTGACCTTGTTATTTGGCATCCTTCTCTGTAAAACAACTCTCCTCCTTTGAGGATTAGCCTATTCGATAGAATTTTTTTTTCAGGAAAGTGTTCTTAGGCTTGCACCATACATTGTCGACTCTAGAAGCCAGTGCAGACCCATCTCTTGTCGGGTAAGTGAATAAATAAGGCAGGTTGGGGAAATGTCAATAAGAGATAATGGGGGGCGGACAGCTCAGACCATGATTCTTGATGTGAGAATAGAGAAGTCACAAATATACAAGAGTACCCTTATTTTTATTTCCAGAACTGGCAACAAAAACTGTAGTCAGTGAAGGTGACGTGTCACAGCCACTGGGTGTTTATTGCAAAATCACAGTTATTACAGATGAACTCAGACAAGCTAAGTGGGAAATAGAAGGTTTTGTGCAGGCACGTGCGTCTCTGGGTGCCTTCTGCAAAAAGAGGTACAATATGGGCAGCGTGAATTTGACAGCTCTAGATAATTGACAGTGTATTTTTATTTTTGCCTTGTCCTTTTACGCTGCAGTGCTGGGAGGGAAATGGGTGAGCTCCGTGGTCTTAACCTGACAAGAGAGCGGCATTCATACATCCAAACAACTGTCCGTGCACATTATTGTTTATTGAGCTGTGTAACAACTAAACCAATTAATTGGAAGAGCAGCTTGGGATTCGGCAGGAACAAAAGACAGTGAATGGTGAATTATACAAGACAAGACAAGATATCGGCAGGAAGAACATCTTTACGATTCAGATGTGAATGCCTTTTTAGTTCTAGCCCATCCCTTTTCATAACCATTAGAAGAGACAAAGGGGAACCTGCAAGGACTTGGGGAAGGCATTTCATTTCTGCCTAAATTTATTTGCCACTTTGTCTTCAGTTTCCCTCTTCCTCTCCTCCTCCAGGCCCCTCTGCCTAGGGAAATTATGACACAGTTGTGTGGTGGTGTCCACTGAGTCTAGACCCACTTGCAGGGCAGGCAATTCTCAAGGACTTGGGGAGAAGAACCTCACTATTCCCTGTATCCTCTTCCCCACACTATTTCCTCTTTCCCCCCTCCAGTTAACACCCATATCCTCTCCTTCTTCCAACTTCCCTGCCTCATTCTCACCTTCTCCTCCATTCCCCAACTTACCTTTTATCTGCCTCCCATCTTCAGCTATATTTATTATTTATTTCATTTCATTTATACTCTGCTTTTCTCCACGGTGGGGACCAAAGCAGCTTATTTTCCTCTCCTTTATATCTCCGCAATTATTATCCTCTCCTTTATTTTCCTCTCCTTTATATCTCCGCAATGCTGTGAGATAGTTTAGGCTGAATGTATATGACTGGGCCACACACACCCCATCAGCTTCCACAGCAAGATGTTAACACAAGTGTTTATTTCAAACTCAGCTTAGCCTGGAAGATGGCCAATAGTTGACTTGGAGATTTAGCCATTTGGATCATTGCCATGGTTCAAGCTACAATAGTCTACTCTTAGTCATCCAGTTAGTACCAAAGCTCACAACTTTGTCAGTATTGGTAGTTAGGCAGAGCATGCAATTTATATCCATCTTGTAGTCACTCCGTTGGCTGCCTATCAGTTACTGGATTCAATTTAAGGTGCTGGATATCTAGAAGGTGGCAGGACCCCACCAGACTTCCTAAACTCTTAACTGAGTCAGTAAAGGCCATCTGAGCCCCTTTGGCAGTGAACCTGGGTCTCCCTGATTCTATTCCAGCATCAACAACTCCCCCATGTATGCATCTAGAAAAGGGTACTTGCATAGCAACACACTTCTCAATAATGCATGAGCGATATCAGAAATAAATGGAAATAGCCTCTACGGATAAGCACTTAGAAAAGGTGTTGCAAAACTGTACTTCCATGCATGATTACATGACTGTATGAATATTATTTGATCATCTAACCTCTGGATTTCCTTTCTTGCCATTGCCCACATGCATTCCGATTCTTTGTGGATCTAATGGGTGACATTTCTTACTATTGTGTGTTTCAGCTGAATTACTATAGCAACAGGTCTGTTTGAGAACTGTGCACACCAAAACACAAACTATTTATAACTTTGTTATTTATTCTTTGTTCTTTCAGTGATTTTTATACAGCCAGTGTTTGGCTCACACAAATATATTCCACATCATTTAATTAACCTTGTCCCCCTGAAGTGCATACTAAGATAATAGTTAATTTTTTTAAAAAGTTAGATATGGGTTGGCTCCAGTGCCAAGTCTCCACTGACAGAAGAAATTTCCATTAGCCGAGCAAGAATTCCTTCCTTCTGTCTCTCTTGTTTTCGGCATCAAAATTATGTCCCCAGTGTGCTGGAACACGATGGGATAACTGGGAGCTGCTGTGAGGAGGGGAATCAGCAACAAATTTTCCTTTCATCAGTGCATATTGCACCTGGATTGATGGCCCCAGTACCCTCATCCTACGGGGACCCTAATAGTTGCAGTGTTTGATCCCAATTTATACATGTGTACATCTCAGCATGGGTTTAGAAATGATAGACAGAATTTATATCAAACTAGTATTAAATGGCAATGAGCCTGATTAATGGTGTAGCACAGGGATGGCCAAACTGTGGTTCTCCAGACGTCCATGGATTATAATTACCACGATTCCCTAGTCCACTGATCCCCGGAGAGCCATACTTTGGCCACCTCTGATGTAGGGAATATAGGGTAGCTCCTCCATCAGTTATGCAAAGCTATCCAAAGATGGAGTAAGAGGGCTATTTTCACCACAGACCCCAGATAATTTGATCATAACAAATGATCTGGATCTCCAATATAATAAGCAATGGACAAACTCCAGCTAGTTCCTTATTAGCCTAACAATTGGACAGGAAGGGTTTTGCTTTCCTTAATCAAGACAAATACCCTGCCATCAATACTTACCCATCTAACCTCTCAGTCTCCCTAAAGGACATTTCTGATACTCCTGTCCAAGAGGTAAACAAAGGATCTCCAAGCAGATAAAATAATTGTCACTCTCAAATTCCAAGGTCAACATCCCTTTCCCTCCTCATTCTTGGCACAAGAGTTTAACAGGATCTAATGGGCTTCCCCCTTAGGATGTGTCTTTATTGACTTAGCCCCCTGCTACCCCAGGAGCAGGTGTACTGGTATGGGGAGGCTAAGATTTTTTTACCGCCATGTGTTCTTAAGTAATTGTTTTTGGAATGTTTTACTGGTATTTTAATAGGATTTTATTGTTATAGGATTTTATCAACTGTTACTCACCATCAGCTGGTTACCAGGAGTGGTTGGATATAAATTTAATAGGATTAAAGTTTTGGTTATCACCTTTAAGGCCATACGCGGTCTGGGTCCAGTATACCTGAGGGATCGCCTCTCTGTCTACACCCCTCAAAGAGCCTTGCACTCTACTACTTCCAACCTCCTGGTGGTCCCTGGCCTCAAGGAAGCCCACTTGACCTCAACCAGGGCCAGAGATTTCTCCATTCTGGCTCCCACCTGGTGGAACGAGCTCCCAGAGGAGATCAGGGCCCTGGCAGAACCTAAACAGTTCCTCAGGGACTGCAAAGGGGAGCTCCTCTGCCAGGCATTTGGTTGAGGTTGACCCAAACCATCACTTCCAAATGGCCCCCAAGTCCCCCCCTCCTACTACGACTGCTACCAATCTGCCTAACCCACTGGGTCCCAGTAAGAGTTGAGCTGAGGCTCTTTAAAGTTCCATCATTCTCTAATGTTAATGTTGTTATGTTAAGGTTATTGTTGTTATAGTGTTATTGTTGTTATCACATGTTGTTACCATACGTTATCTTTATCTTTTCCCTATTTCCTGTAAACTGCCCTGAGCCTCCGAGGAGGGTGGTATATAAATATAAATAAATAAGATACCCTTCAGATCCAATTTATGTATCTGCTTTGGCTCCAGCTTCACAGTTGACATTCTGTTCTTTCTATTGCTCTGAAGACTACCCCCCTCTTGCTGCATCTTTTCCCCTTATGGTCAACTTTGAAGCCTCCGGAACTGCCTCATCACCATCAAGAGACCCCCCTTCCACATATCTCCTAGGTGTAAGCTGCATGAAACTTTTATTCCAATCCCAGGTCGATTCAGTCCCTGCCATCTCCACTGAATGTGATTTCCATTTTGATTTTGACTGGTTTTAATTTTCCCTCTGCAACAAGCATGATTGATCCGGAGTGACCCTACCTTTTCCTCGCAATATCCAAGAGTGGTTTTAACCCTCAATATTTTAAGAATCGGATTGAAAAACTATGAGTAATCATGCAGATCGCTAGAGTTCTGTGTTAGAGAAGCCCTGATTGGCCAAGGCTGCCCAGGTGACAAGCTTGCTTTAAAGGGGAAGCCCCTAATTTTCTCTCCGGTACAGATTTGCATCTTGAATTATTTCTCCCTTCTCTGCTGTCTGCAATCCTCCCCCCCCCCCCCTTTCAAGAAAAGAAAGAAAAGGAAGAAAGCTGTGCTTGGCTCCTCCAATCCTCTCGCCCCCCTTCAAGAAAACAAAGAAAGAGGCTCCGTTTGCCCCCCTCCCCTTCTGAGCCTCCCTAAGCACATGCAGAACACTTTTCTATTTCAATGGGGGGGGAGAGAGGAAGACCCGAGTTCAAATCGATCAGAATTCAACAGGACTGACAATGAAATAAACAAAGTAAGTGCAGATTCAGTCCTAGAGCAGACTTGTATGTTTTGGTTTTGCCCCTTCAGTTTCTCCCCCCTGGAGGCAATTAGTTTATTAGGGAAAGATTCTAACTTTCCTAATGCATTTTTTCTTTCTGTATATCCCCTATTTCACCTTGCAAACCTCTTAAATTTGTAAACATTTCTTTTCTCTTAATTAAATAGTATTTAAGAAAGCATATTCCACTTTTTTTTTTACTATGGTTTGCATCTGGACTTTGGCATACATAGGGTTATTATCTTGAATATTTATTTACTATTCCCAAATACCTGTGTTCATTTTTTGTGCTAGTGAGGGGAGGCCTCTGTTATAGGACTACCACCTATACAACAACTTGGATGGTTCCAACCCAGTGATATGGAGAAGATTCATAATACCACTGAGAGCTTCCATGGAAGTCTGATTAGCCTAGAAGCTGAGAAATAATTTGTAGCAAACAATGAATATACAGTTCAAAATATTAAAGCCATATCAAAAGCTGGAGTATTAAAAGACACAATTAAATTAAATTGAAATGAAATATGAAAATAGTACAATATGGAATTAAATATGAAAATAGTACAGTAACAACATAGATAAATAAATTGGTAGTCTTGAAATATGACTCAAAGGAAATATCTTGGTATGCATGGGGTAAAAAAAAACAAATCTGGGAAATCGTCTACATTTTTTTGGAAACGGTTTAGAAATCATGGGAAGTGCGTCATCCCACTAGAGAAAGTTCTTTTGTTCAAGTGCAAAAATAGGATTATGTAGTTTAGAAGGTGATTTTTTATTGCTTTGCGTAATAGGGCTCTATGGTTTAGGAATACACCATGATTAATAAATGTGCACAAGATTGGCTTGTCTGAGTCCACATCTGTTCGGTTAGAACTTTCTGATACGTACCCCCTCCCTCCCCCCCAAAAAAAGCTGCTGAGACATCCTGCTATATGATTTACTTAGATATTCTGCTTTAAACTGGCTGTCAGTGGTAGGTCATCTTTAACAGAGGAACTTGGAATTAGTTCAGATCATGATCACAAAATTCTCTTTGGCCTATACTACTGCACCTCAATATAAATAAAATTACCTCTCTGGGAAATGTATTGCTTGAAGTGTGCACAGCTGATTCATTCTGTAGGTAGAAGAATAGAGAGATTATTTTTGTCTTTGTAAAGGATTGTGAATGCTTTCAAAAGAAAAGCCTTCTAAATCAAATTGATAAATGATGGGCATCAAGTCCTCCCTCCACCCTTATGTTGGGATTGTACATTGTTAGCAAACACCATTTCCTGGAACTTCCAAGGGTATGTATTTTTTTTGTATGGACTTTCAAAAAGGCACAAAGCACTTCGGTATAATGGGAAAGGTCACTCAGCAGAGGAGGAGTTAAGAAGAAACACATTGTTCCTGCACTAGGTATCAGAAACATCTATTGTTATGGCTCGGCAAGGGACATATTTTTAGAAAAGCACATAAAGAACGGGATATTTGGTGACCCAAGATTAGATTTAGGCTACTATTAAAGTGCATTATGCACCTTTGCATACAAAAGGCAATATAAGTTACCAGAATAGTTGCTACTAAAAATAATTTGGAGCTGCTGTGAAATTCAGACTTTTTCACCTGAAAATGAGCATTCAATATGTTGAGAGAATAAATATCTCATGTATATTTATTGACCAGCAGTAATGGAAGTCTGTCATCCATGCTCATTTGAGGGTTTTTTAAAAAAATAAAGATAATGTACAATTTTTAAAAGCAGCAGCTGGACAGATACTTATCCTGATCCTGCACTGAGCAGTGGGTTGGATTAGATGGACTGTATGGCCTCTTCCAGCACTATGATACTTAAATGAAAATCAAAAGGGCAAATTTCCTTTTAAAAGGCTAAGGCAATAGAACAAACTATCTGCTCCATCTGAGTTTAAAAAAACATCTTTCAATTGAACTCAGTCTTAGTCTTAATAACCATCTTCCATGACACTTTCATATGAATTTCCTTGTACCTTATTTCTGAAATGATTCCTTCCACATTGATAAGATAAGTTGTTTCACTATAATTTCCACTTATTTTTGTGTCTAAAATAGCTATCTTGGATCTGGAATCAGAACCTGAAAGTTTTGTAGCATCTCCTGCAGATCTGTTTCAACCACTGGACCATTATGAACGGAATTTTCAGGATCATGGTAAGTATATCCTAGCAAGTTTTTCACTTGGCGTCTTTGCATCCGTTCCTGCCAGGAAGGGATATGTCATATCAATGCAGTATCCATCTTCCACCTCTTGGTCATGATAAGTTGAAATTATGCTGCTTTCAGGGAAGTGCAGACACATTGGACGCATGGTTGGGAAGCCTGTTGATTCCAGATCAAGCTTCCCTAAGAAGAGAAGTATAGGCATGTCCTCAGCATTTCTTCCATCCTAAAAAAAGAGTTTAATGCAAGGCTATAATACTGACATTAATTCTTGTAAATCAACACATTTTACAAAAATTATTTATTATTTATTACTTTGGACTTCTATGCCACCACTCCTGAGGTCACTGGTTGTGCTAGCTTACATCCAATAAAACATCCAATAAAATCAGTAACATTAAAACCACCCATAAAATAAATCTGGTTCTTTCTTCCTGAAGATGACATTGTCAGAGGTTTTTCAGGGGTTCAATCCAACTGTCAGATAGGATTGTCAGTCTCCTGGTGGTAGCTGGAGCTCTTCTGCTATTAGAGCTTATCTCCAGGTGGCAAGTATCAGTTCACCTGGAGAAAATGGCTGTTTTGGAGCCACTAAAGTCTCTTCCCTCCCCAAATCCTACCATCCTCTCCAGATATTTTCCAACTCAGATACACCAACCCTACTGTCCAACCATGGTTTGGAAATGGGTGCCTCAAACTTCAACATTTCCAACCTTCTCTCCCCCCCCCATCCCTTCTCATGTACATAATGTCTCCTTTATTCCATACTGTAATCATAGTTTCATATTGTTGTGTCTTTATGGCCCATTATGCACGGCCGCCGAAACGGCGATTTCAGGTCACATGGAAAACGCAGAGGGGGAAGAAGCGAAGCAAACCGCTTATGCACAGGACGGGACGCAACGGCAGCAAAACCCAGAGTAACCGATTATGCACGCGGTGACCCACTTCTGGTTGTGCCCCTGTCACCCGGAAGCTGCACTTTCTTCCGCGTTTCACTAACGCGGCTTTTTCGGCGGCATGCGCCGAATCTGCGGCCGGTTGCAGCCGGCTCCGTGCGTTATCGGTGATTTTAGTCACTGCCATTCCACCCCGAATGTGCGCTATCCCCCCGTGCATAATGGGCCTATGTCTAGCCTATGAGCTTGGCCTAAAGTACTTTAGGAGAGCTTCAGCCAATAGCAAAAGAAGCGAATGTTTCTTAGCTTAGTATTTTCTCAGTGGAGCTAAATTGTTAGAAGAAGAAGAGTCATTTTTATACCTCACTTTTTACTGCCCAAAGGAGTCTCAAAGTGGCTTATGATTTCCTTTCCTTCCTCTTGCACAACTGACACCCTGTGAAGGAGGCAGGACTGAAAAAGCTCTGAAAAGACTGCTCGGTCAGAACAAAACTATCAGGACTTTGACAAGTCCAAGGTCACCCAGCTGGTTGCATGTGGAGGAGCAGGAAATCAAAGCAAGCTCACTAGATTAGAAGCTGCCACTCTTAACCACTAAACCATGCTGTCTCTTACAAATAGGGCATAGAGGAGGTGATCCTTTCCAAAGGAAGCTTAGTCTTGGAAGACACGTGGGGTTCTCAAATGTGATCTGGCAATGAATCCTTTTTTTGCTCCTCTCCATTTAACAGTTTCTTCTGATCCTCGAAAAGTTGTTAGCCATATAGATTAGGGTGCTGCATTGAAGAAGGAGAAGCAGGTGAAGTGCTGTCCTGCTTAAGTATCAGTGAAATCACACAGAGAGGGGACAACCTCAGGTTCACAGGAATCAGAAGAGAACAAAGGAAGAATCCCCAATCCTTCAACCGATAGGTCACAAGATCTAACACAGAGGCAACAGCAGACAGACAATGCTGTGAATTGGCTAAAGAACCCCAAGGGCTCTGCCCCCAGCCTGAGGATAACATATGGGTCAGCAGATTTGCTGTCTTGTAGGGGGGGAAACTGCCATATAAGGTGAACACTCTTCAACTTGTGCCCTATGAAATACTGAAGGAGAAAAGTCTACAGAAAACGTTTGGCTTCATACCTATACAGGACTTTAGCTGGAATCTTTCTGAGATAAGGACCTGAACTATCAACACATCCTGCCAGTTGTTCTATATTGTCTTCTTAAAGTTAAAAATGGCTAATATTAACCTGTTTTTCAGGCAATGACTATCAATCTTGTTTTACACCACTAAGTCCCTAAAATACTACTGAAACTCAGATTAAAACCAGCAGTGAATCACATGCCATACTTTAAGTCACCATGTTTTTATTTGCATGTCGTAGGAGCTCAATTGAAACAGAGTAAAATGGGATAAAAAACTTATAACCAGTAATAGGAACACTTACATCACTACTTGTATTTTAAGGCAGTGGTCCCCAACCCCCGGTCCGGGGACCGGTCCCGGTCCGTGAGTCAGTCGGTACTGGGCTGCGGCTCCTCCTCATCCTGCTCTCCAGCTGTAGCCTCAGGGGCTGCCCTGCCACTCTGCCACTCTGCCGCCAGCTCACCTTTGGTGCTCTCCAGCGGCCGCCATGGCTGGGTATCCCCCTCAGTGTGGCAGTGGACAGCTGCTGCTGGCAGCACCCCCCCAGTGGGCAGCGGGAAGTCAGTGGCGCTGGCAGAAAAGCAAGCATAGCAGGGGCTCAGGCGGCAGCAACGTCCCTCAGCAAAAGACTATCCCCCCCCTCAGACTACCTCAGTAAAATTGTCAAGCGTTGACCGGTTCCCAGTGATAAAAAGGTTGGGGACCACTGTTTTAAGGTACTTCAGACAAACATCAAATGTCTTTTCCAGTCCATAAAAAAAAAACAGAAGACATTTGCAAAATACCCTCCTTGAATGTTTTTGATGTGAAACATCTTATATGGCACAAGGCACGCATATGCACTGGGAACATGGATGCCCCACAAGCAGCCCTACAATCCATTTGGGTCCTTACTTGATACATCCAGGGAGATAACATGGATAATATAATGTAGGACTCAGGGTGACCATTCTGATTTTGAAGCATACATCAACATTTTTGAGGAATTTTCAGTGTTACTCTTTCTTCATTGAAAATAAATACTAATTCCTCTTTAAATGCTTCTATTAGGAAAGAAAAAAATAGTTCCACCTCCAGAGGTGATGCGTAAGCTTAGTGAGCAGAGGAAAAGTCCTGCATTTCTGGAATGCCGGTAAGATTGTCATTGTCTTACTATGTGTTTTAATAGCAGCTTATTTTATTTCCAGCTACCTTGGAGCCCTGTGATCATAAAAGCCCTTTATTTTTTTAAAAAAAATTATAATTAAATTTGTATAGATGGCTCGTGGCATTTCATAGAATATACATAATAAAACATCAGATCATAAAAACATCAATCATTTAAAACATCTTAACATTACAACAATAATCTCCAGAAGAGATAAAAATCAAGATGGTAGATAAATATAAAACTCCCTCCCACAACTAATGTAGTTGAACCAGAATGGACTGGATGAAACTGGAGATGAAAAAAGAAAACAAGGATACCAAGGGGTCAATCAATCAGTGGGACCAGGCTGGAAACCAGGTCTGTGTGTGTGTGGAGGGGGGGGCTGATCTAATTAGATTAATAAGTAAGGCAATTTTGAACTACGTTTTCTCTGATTTGGATGTTTTGTTACACCAATAAAAGTGTCTTGTCTTGAGTCTAATACAATTTTGCTAGCCTGATGGGAACATACATGGAATAGAGCAAACTAATATCATAATATTTTTAATATTTAATATTTAGGTAGTGCAGAGATCCTTGTGATACCTCTGGGGGGCATGTATTATTATTATTTTTTAATTTGTTACCTGCCACTCCCAGCAAGCCAGCTCGTGGCGGGTCACATAATAAAACCCTACAAAACAAAGTAGGACTGTCAGCCTTCAGGTGGGGCCTGGAGAACTTCTGGAATTAAAATTGATCTCCAGGGCAGAGAGATCTGTTCCTCTGCAGAAAGAGGCTGCTTTGGAGGGTGAACTACATGGCATTATGCCCTGCTGAGGCCTGTTCCCTCCCCAACTCTGCTGTCCCCAGGTTCCGCCAACTAAATCTCCGGGAATTTTCCAACCTGGAACTGGCAACCTTAGCACCTCCAAGCACCTTCTCTGGCACACACCAAGTAGATGAGGTGGAGCTTTTGCCCAGCTGGGATTCAGGTTGGCCTTTAGAGATCTAATTGGCTCTGCAGATTTTTTTTTAATGCTTTGTTAGCAGCTGCCATCATAAAACAAGAATCTTTACTATGTGACTGAAGGGAAGTTGTGTGGCTTTAATAAAATATTTGTAAACAATATTTTCAGACTACAAGAACATTTCCTAAGCACAACTATGTGGTCTTTAATAAATAATACAGGAAGATGAAGATTTACTGTTCTCCATCCCCATATTGTTCTTTGGACATTCTAGCCCAGGGATTCCCAACCAGAGGGGATCTGTGGCATTTTCCATCATGCCATAATGGACTTGGCCACACACTATGGAAGACTATGCTTTGCTAGAGAACAAGAGTATTCCAACAATTGATATTGGAGGGGGGGGGTCTAAGCAGAAATCTCAGGCAGAGGTAGATTTTAGAGATTAATAAAAAGAATTTTAATAGAAAAACAACATGAAAGTTTATTTATTTATTTATTCGATTTCTATACCGCCGCTTGCCGTAGCCTTGCGGTGGTTTACACATAAAATTCTAAAACAATAAAACCCCAATAAAATCCCCATTAAAATAACAATCAGAATGGCACCCATAATCTCTCGTAATCCCTTCCTGTTCAGGGTGGGGCACTAGATCTAATCTAATGTAATGAGAGCCGGGGCTGAGATGAATTTGGGAAATAGTTGGAAAACCCCTTCCCTGGGACTCTGCCCCAGCCTCAACCATATGTTCCTAACCGTAAGATCCTAACACACATTCACTTTATTTAAACTAGACAAACACATATGGAAATAAAGGATTGAGATGGTACCATAGAGGATTTAATTTTGGAGTTAGCAGAAGTTTGAATAGCTACCATCCAATGTGCAAAAGTCCAACAAGGGTCCATGTAGAAAAGTAGCAAAGAACGATCCAGTGTGCAATGCTGGGTGAATGTTCGGTCCAAAACACCATACTAGACTGGACCCAGGTTTGGGTGATTAATTTACAAGACAATGTGCTTGGCTTTTATTGATTTTTATTAATTATTGGACATTATTGGACCTTTCCAGCCAGCCAATTTGAGGATTTGAGAGAAAGAAATGGAGATTATGCTAAAGGGTAAACCAGCCTTTTGACAAAGAAGCATTAATTGGTCTACTGGGAAGCCTCCAGCATTGACATAATGAAAAAGGAATTCCTCAGGTGTTGGCCACGTTTGCATTAAGTCTTGAATACCCATTGGCAATTGATGGTCCAGCAATCAGGGAATGGGAAAAATGGCTAGGATGACTTCATCAGGAAAAGACAGGTTTGGAGGGTGGTAGAGATTAGCCAAATGCTAACCTTCACATCCTTTGTCCTAGTTGTTCCAGGGTGGGGAAAACAATTGATGACCCAACATTGCTCTGTGATAGCCAGACAACATGGCTACCCACCAGAATAAGCTTGGCCTTTTTGTGATGCTCATAACAAGCCTGAACAAGCTCCCTGGCTCAGTTGTATTTTTCTGGTGCACCAGAAATATTAATATAAGGAGGCATGCTGAGAAAGTACTCCTTGCACACAGGGAGTGCTCCTTGTCCTGGGCCCTCAACACAACCACCCTTTGAAAAATAGTTGCATTCCATGCTGACAAAAGTCTGGATTGCTTGTGTGGCAGCACCCAAGTTCGGAAGAAATTATACAAATCCAGCAACTCCGTTTTATATGATGGTGTCATTGTCATTGTGTTTTTCACTGTAGCCAGTTTCAGTATCTCTGATAGGAAAAAAGTTTCCAAATTAGAGGATGTAATTTTCAGAGAATTAGCTTCTTTAGAAAGCAGTCGTTCTTCTAAATAATGGCAAATATTTGTGACCACCCTTTGCATTGCAACCAGAGGCCAAGCACTACTGCAATACAAGGTGGCTACAAAAAGAAAATAACTGACTCTAATGAATTATTCCTGTCAGAAAATACTTACCTCTAAAATATTATTTGAAAGGAGCAGGCCAGGGCTTCGGCTGAGCAAATAAGTGACTGAGGGGATCATGGCTGAGGAGGTCATTTGCATTACTATCGACTGTCACAAGTCGTGTTATGTATGCTTTAGAAATAAATGTGGCTTGTACTGTTAACACTCAGGATTCCAAAGATGTCAGAAGATGTGGCCAGGAATGCGCTCCTCAGTTTTGTCAATTCTAAATGCTGCTATGGCAACAGAGCTGCTGGCGAGTTGGTCATTCAGGAGTTGAAACAGCAAATGTTACACCGAGTGAGTATCCCCAGATAAGCTTCTAAGAGTTGCAAACTAGAGAAGGTTAGGTATGAGGTCAACCGTCTGAGATAGGTAGTTGAGCAAAGCTCTAAAATTCTCTTTATTGATTTCAGTGGGACTTCAAACAAGAGGTCCTAGGGCCCAAGTGCTTCTGGAAAACACACTGTCTTCCCTGAAAGCAGCTTCCTCATCACATTTAATCATGTGTACAGCCAGCTGTGGTCAATACTAAAGAAGGACATTCACACTTCAGTTGCTCCTAGGCACCTGGTATCCTTACTGCTTCACATCCCTTAAGACTTAGTCTTGTTAATTAAAACACACACACACATTTGAGGGCTATACCCAAGTTCGTAGTGACACAAACTTAGCATTCAAACTTCTCTCTGGCTCACATCCAACAAGAATGCTTGCGCAGTTCTCCATGTTCCAAATCATCAAAAGGATTCCAAAAATAGACAATAATGGTCAATAATGGCGCTAATAATAGCAGGCTTATAAATAGTCTACCTGCTGATCCTTCTCAAGAAAAGCACCATTTATGCAGCTGACAGCATTATGTATAATTGGCATCTATTCAAACAATCTGTGTAATGCAAGCACCGAGATGCAGGGAATAGTGGCTGTGGATCCACTCAAGTGGTTAATCAAGTGAGTAGGGCAACAAATACTTTTTAAAGATCATTTGTTGAATTGACCTGCTTTGAAGAGATGTCTAAAGGAAGGAAAAGAGATTAGGTTTATTCAAAAGTGGGCATTTTAATGAATGAGCTTTTACATTTTTATTTCATTTTTATTTGAATGAGGGCTTTTTAATGAGGTCTCGAAACTATATAAATCAAATTAATGGCTTGGGTCAGATGTAATGTCAGACATAAAGTGATTTATTTTTAACTGTGGTTATTGTGAGACCAGAGTTTAGCTCACAAATGAGTACTGAATCCTAGTTTGCCTTTGGAAATCCTAGATTTAGCATTTTTCTCTCCACCTCTTCTAAAAAGACATGGCTGCTATCCCATTTTCATTTCAAGATTTTCTCTCCTCACAGTATCGACTGGAGACTTTCATCGAAACAAGAGTAAGCGAATGGACTTTTGAGCCTTGTACCAGTAAGTAACTTAGTCAATCATGAATATGAATCATTCATTCCAATTGCATAGGGAGGATTTATGAATTATTTCCTTCTTTGTAGAAAGGAGTCAAATGACTGTATCTAAAAGTTCATTGGTTGGTCAATTTAGTATGTTAGTATGCAATCCAAAGTGTGAAACCCTATCATTCATATGCACAACAGATGAGTTTTCTTATATTTGCAAGTCTCTAGTGTTTCACAGAAATTGTCACTGAGGCACTTGGAATACGTTGTTGACAATTCTACCCTACATTTTACGGAATGAATGTACTGTGGGGGGTACTTACTGTGGTGGGCAGATGGACCCATGGGGAGGTGATCTGGCCATGTGATGTTCACTAAGCACCAGCGAACTTATGAGTCACAAACACTCAATTGCCAGACCATTAAACATCGTGTATCTAATAATATGTTAACAATGCAGATTTAAAAAAATAAGAGCAGTATATTAATTATAATTTTAACATCCCTGTAGAAAATTCAATAGGTTTGACCTCTGCTTTTAGTGGCATTGAATGTGCTGGCAGAGTGCTACATCACTTCCTGCCATTATGTTCTAACAGGACAAGCACTATATTAGCAGACATGAATGTTCAAAGTAGATGTATTTTTATTTATTATTTATTATTGGATTTTTCTCCCACCACTCTCAGGAATGACTCATGGCTGGTAACAACAATTAATTATTTAAAACTCTATTTAAAATCCTGTTAAAACGCCACACAAAACCAAATACAAGATAGGTGGCAATATTCCCCCGCACCCCACCTAGCCTGTCCAGACAAACCATCAGTCTCAGGGTATGGGGTCCGCCTGATATCAGGCATAGTCTGTATAATATAATAGCTTAGCTTGGATTAGGACTAGCTACAAGAAAGCATAACAGTCCGGGTACCACAAACCTGTCCAAATAGCATCAATGAAACAGAGAAATTGGTGCGACTCATCCAGCTTCCTTGCTTGGTTGCAACTTAGCATAGTAACTGGGGAGGTAGTGGAAAGAAGAACATTAAAGGAGGGACAAAAGAAAGATGAGAGTAGGAGGAAGACTCTTCATGTACTTCTATTGTCCAGCTCTCTTAACCAGACAGCCAGAGATCAGAAGTAATGAAAGAATGAATGTAACCCATTTATCCATTATTTTATTGTTTAAACAAAGGACCTGAAAGCATGTCCTTAGTATTTAACCAAAAACAGTAGCAAACAGGACCAAAGCTGCATGGGTTTTATTTTTTAAATCTCCCAGCAGGGAGCAACTCTGTTTAAATACTGAAGATTCAGAGGACTTAGTCTTCCAGTTCTTACCAGATCATTTCCATTCCACTAAAATGGTCAACAAAGTTCCCCCCCACACACACATTTTGTGCCTATTTCTTTCCCGTACAATTGCCTACACACTCTCAGGTCAGGCTGAGAAAATTCTCAGCTCCCTCGCGGGGAGGGGAACAGACCTTTTAATAAATGTACCCTTGGCCTAATTACAAAAGACCCCAAAGAGTTAGAAAAGAGTTGCTTGAGGGATCAGTGTTTTAAAGGTGAAATGTATTAGTTTCCCCCCAAAAGTAATAAACTCCTTCTAAAGTGATTGGCACGACTTATTGTGTGAAATAGCTGAAGGCTGCTGAAGACAGCCTTGTGGCTGAAATGTTCTCTTTTACTGTGCTAGGATAATTTTTTCCTACTACTCGGGAAGGTTTTTATCCTGAGTTTTGGGGGATGGAGGCAGCCATTATTGCCATTCAAAAAAGTTTCTCTCCTCCAGGACATCTTGCAGACTGGCACCATGGAAGACACCTTAGTGTCCATCAGATTTTTCAAACTGACAGTCCTAGAAAGAATGAACATGTCTATTGATCCAGAAAACACAAGCCAGCCATCACAAACAGCAACACAGATAAGCCCCAACTCATCATCAATAGGCCAGAACTGGCCTCAGTGACCAACTAGTGAAATGTAACTCAGTAGGGAATCAGCATGGGAAAAGAAGGATGTTAAATCACTAGGTGTTACTCTACCTCAAGGTTTAGAAAATGTGCCTAAAAATTATTTATGAATGTAATCATCAGGGATCTCAATACAATGAAGGATTATTGACTTAAATGAATAAAGAGTAATGAAAGTCCTAATCAAGAACCTTAGTAGTGTGGGATTATGTGTGTAAAGGTTACTTAGCAGGAGTTGTCAGAGACACCAACAGCAGTAGCTAATCCTGAGGAGAAGAGGGAATTTTACCATAACCGCTTCCGTAACCACTAATCAATATCCTACCTATTTTAGGATGAGAGCAGAAGGTACCACTGCCTGTGAGAGGACAGTCAAATCCATTGGGGGGGGGCAATCAACTGTGGGGAAAATAATAATCACTACCACAGGGCAATTATGGGGCCTCACTAGTTACTCAACAGCGTGGAACCTGTTGCAGACCCTGATGATTTTAATGGGAATAACCTGTGTATCAGTCTGTTAAATGACTGGGTTTGGTGTTATTTCTTCCTACTAGATGCATTGGTGGATGGGCCACAAAATGGTGAACCACCTCAGTTATGGAATATTAAAGTTCAAGCTCCACAAATGTTTCAGGAAGATACAAAAAAGTTCCGTGTACCTCACTCTTCTTTGGTCAAGGTAATTCACTGATGGTTTGGTTGATTCCAACTGCTACTTGAGTCTTGAAAAACCCCAGTGACAACAAAGTTTTTATATAATTTTATTGGTCTTTACATTGGGTGGAAATAGAGGATGTTGTTTTATTTATGTAACAGTGACTACTTTGTATGCATGTACAATAGTGTAGCTGATTATGCTATTTTTTCATTTAATGAAATATATTTATCTGAAGAAGGAAAATTGATTTTTAGCCAGGGGCACAAGCAGGGGAGGTACTGTGGCTATTTCCACCCATTTTGTGGTCCTTCAAATGCCTCCTGAAATGCTGTTCCTGTGGGATGAGGGACCGAGAGGAATAGGTCAGAGGTATCTACAGGACTGGCAAAAATTACCCTTCTCATTACATATATGTGTGCCATCATTTTCCAACCAACTTATGGCAACCCCAACAAAGGGCTTTCAAGGGAAGTGAGAAGCAGAGGTGATTTGCCATTGTCTTCCTCTCTATATCTTCCTTGGTGGTCCCTCACAAGTAGTAATCCTGTTTAGATTCCAAGATTTGGCAATGTCACTTTCTTCCATCCTTGGCATTGTGCCTGCGAAAATCTACACAGGATCAAAGCCAGCATCACAAATTTGATAAAGCAATGTATTTGAAAATGCTAAGATCAAATGCAAAGATCTATTGAAATTGAGACTTACTACTTGGGTGTCTCTGGATGGTTCTCAGGATGATGTATTTTGTCACATGGCAGAGAACATAATTCCAGTTGTCATCCTCAATGTGAGCAGCTTGCTATGGTCATCATTATGTTACAAATTTACAGGTGGTCTATCATAATATTACACTTTTACACTATTTCTTCCATTATGAAGAAGAGCTGGGGGGTTTGTATCTTGTTTTTTACTACCCGAAGGAGTCTCAAAGCAGTTTATAATTACCTACCCTTCTTCTCCCAATAACAGACACTCTGTGAGATAGGTGGAGTTGGGAGAGATCTAATAGAACTGTGACTGGCCCAAGGTCACCCAGCTGGTTGCATGTGGAGGAGGCATGGGGGGCAAAGTCCAATGTGTCTAGATTAGAGGCCACCATCTGAATACTACTCCAAGCTGGCTTTTTGTCAGGAGTCAGCCTGTGAAGGCATGATGAGGCAGAGGAGGATGAGGAGTTACAGCCAAGCTCCAACCACAAAGACATGAGATGGAGGGAGCCATAGGGGAGTGGTGAACCTCTCAAGCAACAGCAGTGGAGGCAGAGACAAGACCTAAGTATCAGAAGTACCCAGCTGGCTGCTTGTTATAACATAAGGCTAGAAGATACATCTGAGTCTTTACAGGATGAGGATATAAGTCTTTGCAGGTTTTGTTCTTTGGCCATGCTTATTTGAAGCTGAGGCTCTAGGTCCTCAGCCTGGGTGCCACATGTGAGACTGCTGCCACATCCACATCTGTGCACCTGGAATCTAGCCAAGCCTGACTTCCACGCTGTTTTGACTTGGATGGCCCATGACCCCATCGATCTGTCGCCTGCCCTCAACTCTTGGACTTCCTCTCACCCACGCGGACCTTATACCTGACTGCTGACCTCTGGACTGCCTAACAAGCTATCTGACTTCTGCTTATCTGCTCATGGATGGGTAAAGACAGCTTCTGTCACCTTAGACTATGTTGCAATTATAACTGCTGAAAGAGACACTGAATACATACCTTTGACATACTGCTGGCCTTTCTCCAGGACTGCTAACAGTCAAACCATCTCATGCTGGGTCTTTCTCTTTTCGTGCTGCCTTCAACTTTTCCTAATATTATTGTTTTCCAATTGAGTCTTGTCTTCTCATAATGTGACCAAATTGCAGTAGTCTCAGTTTATTCCTACATATTACACCTTTACCTTAGCTAACATATTTGTTCCACATAATATATTTCTGGTAAGGCCTTGGAGGAGGAGTGTGTCTCATGGCTTAAGTGCCACTCAGCACTTAACACCCACTCAGGGCGGGTATTCTGCCCCTGAATGCCTCCTCCTCCAACTGGCTTGCCTGTCTATCCAGCAGCCAGCCAATCGCCTTCTGTCCCTCACCCCTGATCACCCCCTCCTCCTTCCACTTCCCTCTGAAGCTTGGAGGCTGCAGATCCCTGCCGTGTGAGAGCTGCCCCTGTCGGTGAGTTCCCTGCAGCTTGCAGCATTTCCGGGTACTGGAGAGAGGCCATCTACAACAGGGGTAGTCAACTTGTGGTCCCCCAGATGTTCATGGACTACAATTCCCATGCTGGCAGGAGCTCATGAGAATTATAGTCCATGAACATCTGGAGGACCACAGGTTGACTACCCCTGATCTACAGAGTTCTTCTACCCCACTCCCCTATTCTAGCACCTGTTGTATTCCTGAATGCAACGGGCTTGGCCCCGAGTAATAATATACTTTCTCATTTGCTCATCAAATCATTCACATTGACCTATATTCCCGAAGGGATTAAAGTATGACAATATATTTTTGCATGATAATGTGTAGTGGTAGGACGATCCACGCACACCATTTATATTTCAGGAATGCCACAAATGTCATGGCCGTGGCCGATACAAATGCAGCGGGTGTCATGGTGCAGGAAGGGTGAGTAGCATCCGCTGATTCTTTTCTACGGGCAATGAATTCATATCAAAGTACAATTTTCAGGATTCAAGGACCACCGCAACATGTCCCTCAATAGTAAGCAAGGCTTGTTCACCTTTTTGGGGGGATGTTCCATTTTGAACTGCAAGTGTATCAAAAGAAATAATGCCCCCTAGAGGTAGAAAACTAGCATTTTAGGGACAAAGCTAGGGTAGATCTGTTTTCTCTGGCATGCTGATCTTCTACATGAAGAAAATTAGTTGTACGATGATGAGTTAAAGGAACTGATGATCAGCATCAGGAAAATCATTTCAGGAGTTACCGATTGCGTCTGTGGGTCAATCAAAAGGAAAGAAAAACAGAACAAGTCCTCACTGGACAGTGCTGCAGAGTAGCAAATGTTTACCTGCTGACAAGGTAGCAGTCTTTGCAGCCTACCCTTGGGCCTGCTGGCTATCAGCAGCACTGTGCTTGCTTGGTGTCATCCTATGCACAGTTATTTTTTTAAATTTAATTTAATTATATTTATATATACTGCCCTCCCTTGCAGCTCAGGGCGGTTTACACTGGAAATGTTCACAAAACAGTTCAATACAATAAACATCTTGATTTAAATATATAACATTTTTAACAATAGGAACTTGTATCAAAATAAAACAGTTTTCAATTTAACATTCTACAGTGGAACATTTAACTCAGTTTTACCGCACTGTGGTTCTGTTCTTCTTCTGTGGGTGCAGCTGATGATGGGAGGGGCCTCTGGGCTCTGGCTGATGGTTTGTTTCACTTGTCTCAACCAAAGTCTGGTGGAAGAGCTCCATTTTGAAGGCCCTTGCTGTTTCGCTGCCACCTCCTGACAGGATCTGCTGTTCGTTCCCCCAGACGTCATGCTGTTTGCACCAATGGACAAAGGCATCAGCTCTCCCTGCCAATGAGGAATAAGGGTTGAAGTGTTTCTTTTGGCATTCTCTTCCTCTAACCCGAATGAACAGTTTATTACAATAATAGAAAAAGTGAGGCCTTACCCAAAACACATGCTGAGTTATGTTGGTTGAAAAGGTATTTTCAGACATTTGGGAAACAGAAGAATTGGGGACAACATTCTGGTGTTTTTGTACTCCTTTAGATGAGGTGTGTTACATGCTGTGGAGCCAAACACAGATCAAAATATCAGAAACGGTGCCAGATGTGTTCAGGTACTGGTCGGAAAAGGTAAGATACTACCATGCAGCTTTTTTTCTGCTGTGTGTGCTTTTATAATATTACTTCATTAAAAAATACACGGGACCATCTTTGGGAGACACCAATGATAGGAATTTGATACCCAGAGATTTCCCTTTCAAAAAATTGTTGGTGAACTGTTCATACATGCTAAGTTATATAAACCACATGTCACAAAGGAAACTATACCATTCTCTTAGCTTGGTCTTCAAGCTGGCCCTCAGGGTACCTCTGAGACTCTCCTTGGAGGAAAATGCATTTGGAATTCGGGTGCAAAGCAAACTCATAAAGTAGCTCTAAATTACACTCTATAATAGCGATCCCCAACCTGTGGGCAGCGGACCACATGTGGTCCTTCGACTAATTGGAGGTGGGCCCCGAAGGACGCCTTCCCCCCCCCCCGGCCCTTTACTTCATCCCCCCCAGCCCTTTACAACACACTTCATTGTTGTGGCGTGTCTGTATCTTATTTTGAAGGGATGTTTAAACATTACCATAGTGATCAGAGAGTGCTAGGGCAGTGGTTGAGAGTAGAGGAGTAAACTACCCCCCCCCACCAGGCCTCAGTAAAAGGCGTTGAGTGGTCCCCGGTGATAAAAAGGTTGAGAACCACTGCTCTATAATACTGCCCTACTAGCCTACCACGGGAGATGGACCTAACTTCAAAATGTCAGAGTAAGAGTTATGCATAAAACTTCAACATGTTAACCAGCATGGTATAGTGATTAGAATGTTACACTTGGATCTGGGAGACTCGGGTTCAAATCCCCCACCTGCCAACAAGGTTATACCACAGTCAAGAGGCAACATCTGGGGGAAGGGCTCCATGCCCTGTTGTTGGACCTACAGGATAACTGGTTGGCCAGTTTATGAGACAGGATGATGGGCTGAATGGAACACTGGACTGACCCAGCAGGGCTCGTCTTATATTCTTAGGTAGTTGGGTGGTTTTCCGCCCGTCACATATTAACAAGCCTAACCTACCTTACAGAGTTGTCATGAGGGTAAAATGGAGTTGATAATGTTGCAAGCCATCATCATCTCTCAATACCTTTAATGGCATTAAAAATCAGAAAAACATTGATTGAAGAATTCGGTAACACATATCAATAACCTAAAAGAAATAATAAATGTAATACAAGAAGGACAACAGTACAAGGTCTCAATACTTTGTCTTTTAGACCTACATGACATAACAACTGATAAAAACTCAGCAACCTGCTCAGTAATTTCAGGAGATTCAACTGCTAGTAGAAAGCTAATGGCCTTATCATCTGCAACATTAGCAGAAGGTAAAAGAGGTAAAATCAAACAATGACCTAGCTGTTCATACTTAATACATCATAAAATAATATCATGAATGGATCTTTCATTGTGGTGAACACCAATATATCTGTCCACAACTATTGCCAATGAATGGGAATGTATTGAATCTGGCAATGTTGCAAGCCACTTTGGGGAGAAATTGGGGAGATAAATGACACCAATAACTAAGTGAATGCATACATATTGCCGGCAAAGGTCTTGGGAATTGCTGTTCAAGAGGATACCAAGCCTGTGGTTTGCTAGTAAGCTATAGGCCCGTCCTATTCCAGGCTTTGCAAAAGGGCGATTCCTTCAGGAGTATTAGTTAAATACATTGAGGGTGTCAGCTGGGTGGTCCAGTCCTCTTCAGTCAAAAGCAAGTCCCACTGTGTTTTTTAGTACACCATTTCAGTTTTGAACAGACAAACCACTTTTTAAACATAAATCTTTAAACCATAAATGCTATAAGCTCAGTCCAGATATGCTCTTTGATATGATGAAGATGATATAATAAAAACCCACAAAAATAGTTTACTGTGGAATTTAACAAGGAAGGCCCAAAAAGTGGATTCTCTCTCTCTCTCTCTCACTCAAGAAGAAGAAGAGTTGTTTTACACCCTCCTTTTCACTACCAGAAGGAGTCTCAAAGCAGCTTACAATTGCATTCCCCACAGCAGACACCCTGTGGGGTAGGTAGGACTGAGAGAGCTCTGAGAGAACTGTGATTGGCCCAAGGTCACCCAGTTTGCTGCATGTGAAGGAATAGAGAATCAAACCCAGTTGCCCAGATTAGAAGCTAGAGAGAGAGAGATAATGGGGGAAGAGGTTTCTTCTGCCTGTCATACCTCTGTCAGATTTCTGGTCCCCTACCTGCAATTGGCTTGCTTTTCTCTCCCAACCATTACCTCCATTCTAACAACCAGATAGAAAAGCCCCATTGGAAAAAAAACACCTGTGAAATGACCTGAAAGGAAAGGCTACCATCATGGGTTACAACTGTATTCCTATTGGCTCAAGGGGCCAGATATATGTAGACTATGGACCAGCATATGTTTGTCTAAATTACTTAAAAGATTACCTACTACATTGATTTTCCCAGGAAGGGAGGCCGGCTTTCTCACAACAATCTTTGTGCTCCACAGTGTATTTCCACAGTTTAAAAAGTTGGTGGCCTACATCAGTTCAAAAACAGGTGTAAGAAGACAAAGAAGAGGGAATAAAAGGGAAAGAAATATTCATCTTTTCTCAGCACATTTCATTCCTCTGGCTTCCATTAGCTGCTGTTGTCTGCTGACAACACTGCAGTCCTCCCACACAATCCTCCCCAGCACCAATTATCCAGGACAGGAGGAACACATTTTCAATTAAAACATTAAAACGGGTCTGTAGCCCTCCTTTGCAAATGGGCTGTGACTTTCGGAATCACAGCTGCACATACATATTCATAGCATTCAATAAATAATTGTCTGGCTTAAAAATTACATTTTGAACTCCACAGTGACAATCCCCTGCTTCCACTGGTTTCTCTGGGCATAGTATCAAAGGAATAAAGGTGACCAGCCATTCAGGAAGATACTACAGATGCGGGTAACTGTATGGAAATGAACCCATTTCCCTCAAGGCTGGTGGAAAGCCTTCAGTTCTACTTCCCTACATTTCTATAGAGCTTTTGTTTTCTGGGGGCTTTTCTTTATTCTGAGGTTGTGTGCCTCTTGTAGGATTCCTGCCCTATTGTTTCTCCAAGTGCTCAACTAATTGGCTCGACAATGATCTTTAAGCGCTGCAAAGTGCCTCGCTGTTCTTTTAAACTGTTCTATTAGGCTCCATTAAGCTTAAAATAACAGAGATGGCATTGTGGGATAATTGTGGACGTCATTGGGAAAAAATAGGGATCCGCTGAGGCTGACAATGACTTCAAGTGCTTTCATAAATCAGCTCTTAACTGCTGCTAATCTGCATCATGTTGATGCAATCCAGATCTGCCAAGGATAAACATATGCCTTCCACATCTGTTGCAGGCAGAAACATGCATTCCTTGAAAAGGGGTCACCTAGTTTTCTTTGGTGGTAGAAGGGAATTGGCATTCTATCCAAGTGTACATTCATTTTGTTGGATGATGAGTTTGTGTCCAAACAATCTCCCTGCTGGTCTAAATTAAGGAAAGGAACACTTGCTGTCCAGTCAGAGAGTTATTTAGAAAGTAAAACTGTAATTTAAAAACCTTTTTGCAAAAGAATTGCATTTCCATAATTAGGATGGTGCCAAAAATATAGTGCAAAATCTGATACCATTCAGCCCAGACACCTAGCAAGACAGCCACTATTTACTTTATTTCAGTTACCGTATACCCCACCTTTTTCTCCAATGGGGACTCAAAATTACTTACATTGTTTTCCTCTAGTCCATTGTTATTGTTATTCTATAACGCCTCTCCCTGAATGGCCTCTGAGTGGTTCACAACAGTAAAAACACAATAAAACATTGTAATAAAAGATATTACCAAAACAGTTAAAAACCCAGTTCTGCCCCCCCCCCCTACATCCAGCTCCTTGCACCATCTACCTAGACAGGAGATAGTATAACTTATGAATACGTGTGTGTGGGGGGGGGGAGTAAAGAGAAGAAGTGGAAGGAGGCCCATGAAACTTCAAAGAGCCCTGGTCTCAACCATAGGCCTAGAGGAAGTGTGCCATTTTACAGGCCTTACAGAACTTCAATAGCTTTGTCAGGGCTCAGATCTTGGTTGGCAACTGATTCCACCAGGTTGAACCCCATGAGGTACTTTAGGCTGAGAGTGCATGGCTGGCCCACTGTGACCCAATGAGCTTCCATGGCAGAGTGCAAATTTGAAGTTGGTTTCTCAAATCATAATCCAGCACTAAGGTGGCCAGACGGTGGTCTTTGGCGGGACAGTCCCACAAATTTGAAGCTGGGTTTCTCAAACCCTAATCCAACACTAAGATGGCCTTTGATAGGACAGTCCCGCATTTGGGGCATTTGCCCCGTGTCCCACGGCGTTTTCTAATCTTCCCACGTAATCTGTTCTCAGATTACCCGAAGAAGTCATGGCTTACACGGCGGCGTTCTCCAATTAAAAAAAAAAAAAAATTTGCCGCGCGCTGCGTGGCAGCCCAGCAGGCAGCCCAGCAGGTAGCATGGGCTCAGGAGGCCCCTGCGCAGGCGCCTGGGCTCTGAGGTGGGGCTTCCCAGCTGGCTCTGCTGCTGCCTACTTGGGCGGCCTTTTTCTCTACGCCTTCCTGCCTCCTCCTGGACCCATCCACCAGGCTCCTCCTGGGCCACCGCCGCCCTGAGGCCAGTTAGGGAGGGAGAGGGGGAGGAAGGAGGGAGGAGGCTGCCATCACAGCCTCCGCCACCATCGCCGTCGCCCCGCCGCCCCGCCGCCCCGCCGCTGCGCTTCTGAGGCCAGACAGGGGAGAGGGGGGGGAGGCCCACCTGCCGCCGCATCCCACCTTGTGGCCCCAGATTTCTGGTCACTTTATCCAACACTCTACCCATTGCACCATCCACAGATTAAAAACTCCCTAGAAAACCTTTCCCAGTCTCTTGAAACTTTTTTTTGGCTTCTCCTAATATCCATTTGATGTTTTATCCAACCACAAAGCTCTACTTTTGTCTAGACATTTTAGTGTAGGTAGAATCCAGTGGTATATTAGTCATGGTATTTGATATAGGCATAGTGATTTTATGCTATACTTTGCTTTTGGCTTTTTAGTCTGTGTTGCCATTACATATTCAAAATCATTCTGCAAATTACTGTATTTTTTCCCCACCTCAAAGGTGCAGCACTTGTTCTGGAAGAGGCCACAAAACCTGTACAACATGCCAAGGGGAGAAGAAGTTGTTACATTTCATCCAGCTTATAACTACTTGGTATTTGGTCTTGTTGGTGTTTATATTGTTTGGCTACTAAAGATTCTCAAAAATTCAGTAGTGCAAACCTCAACATCAGAACAATAGAGAGCTGGAAGAGATCCCAGAGGGCCATCCAGTCAAACCACCCACTTTCTCAGGGATTTAAAAATCACACCCTCCGGTCTCCAGCATATTCCATGTTTGAACACTCATCATTGTCAGAAAATACTTTCTAATATTTCAGTGGAATCTCCTTTCCCATAATATGAATACATTGTTCCTACTCCTTGTCTCTAAAGTTGCAGTAAGCAAGTTGGCCCCCTGTTCAATATATCTACCTGTTATGTATTGGAACACTGCTATCATATCACCCTTGGCCGCCTTCTTCTCCAATCTACATATACCCAACTCTCTCAACCTCTCCTCATACGTCATGGGTTCCAACCTCTCAGTCATCCTAGTCACTCTTCTCTGAACATGTCCCAACTTGCCAATATCCTTCTTGAACTGCAGCACTGGGAACTGGACACAGTATTCCAAATGAGTTCTAACAAATGTGGACTAGAGTACTATTATTACTTCCCTTGTTCTAAATTCTGCACTCTTAGCAATGCAGCTTAGCATTGTTAAACAGAATTTGATCTGAGATTGCACTCTAAATCTCTCTGCATTGAACATTCAGATTCATTTAATGAATGCACCACACAGAAGTGTTGATCTGGGGAACTTTCCACTTGCACAAGAGGGAGATTTCACTTTCCCCCCTTCTTTACTTCAGATTTCTGGTCCAGGTGGTGTATGGTCTCACCTGACCTCTAGAATAGGTTTTGTGGAGGCTGTTGAGAAAATGGGAAGGTAAGAAAATAGCCACCTCCGCTTCTGAAAAGCTAGTAGGATTAAGTGTGTAAACGTAACCTGCCAAATGAGTCACATATCCACATGGATCACGATCCTATTGGTTAATGAGGCCCCTTATAAAATATTTGCAGCTCTCTTTCTTGGGATGATTGTAACCTCATTAAATATTTATCATGCTTTTCTCCCCAATTAGGACCCTACCAAGCTTTCCCCATAGTTGTCCCCTCCTCCACCTTATCATCACAATGCTAGGGAAAGAGACAGACCCAGTGAGTTTTCATGCGGATGCTTTTTGAGTGATCCAGATCCCAACCAGTATCTTCAGTCTAACTTACCTCATGAGCTAGCCACTCAATCATACACTGACAGTTAGTCTGTTGCAATGATCCAAACTGCTCTTTCTTTGCAGGAAGAACAATACGTATGAATTTATTTCTGACGATCAGTTTAACTTCCCAAGAGAATTGCTCAGTACAGCCATGGGAGATAATATATTTAAAGAGGAAAACACTCTGGTAAGTAATTACAGATATCTTTGAGGCATGACTCATGATATCAGGCACAGGATACTTCTTCTAAGTTCTGGCCCATTGACACTCACAAGATCGTTTTGTGAAAGTGTCTGAGGTTGGAAGCTCTGTACTCACCAGCTCCTCTGGAACAGCCAGCAGTTGTCTATAACCCCCAACATGAAACATTCTTCAGGCTTCAGGCTTTGAGAAACTTCAAAAGTGGTGCAATCATTTTTAAAATGGTTTAAAAGCATAGCTGTGTACATACCCATTTGGGGCCTTTCCCTTTCTGACCCCTAGCCCCATCATTGGCCATTTTGGGAGGTGGGGCATGTCAACTTGACCATATGAGGTCATATCAACCAATTAATGTTTAACATTTTTTAATATACAAAATTAATTAACTCCCACCCATCAGGAAACCATTCCAGGGCCATCAAGAAACTCCAGGGTTTCATAAAACCCTGGTTGAGAAAGCCTGATATAGACAGTGAACTGGAAGCACTGAGTCTCTTATTAACGTATTACATTGTATGGCTCCTGTTTCTATATACTTAATGGGGCCATACTCAGAGAGTCCATTACATTTTCAACTTCCTACACATACTAGAGTTAGAGAGGCTACACTCATTTGGCCAGCAGGTAACCATCTATTGGCTTTTGATGTTGATAGTGGATCATAAATACTACCCAGTGCTTCAACATGTTTACAATTGACAGGTAATGTTCAGATAATATATATTGTTTGGCTTGATGACAGTCCAATAGTGTCATGTTTCCATTGTAATGTATGTTTCTCTTGCTAGCAATAGATGACACATGTCAATGAAAAAGTGAAATTATATGCTCATCTATGCATGTTGTTGATTGGTACTTGAAGATAAGGGGTTATTTATATAATTTATATAATTATCTTCAGACTAGAGATCAGTTCCCCTAGAGAAAATGGCTGCTTTGGAGGGTGGACTTTGTGGCATTATACTCCACTTAGGTTCCACCCTGCCCCAAATCCTGCCCAGTCTCAGATCCACCCCCAAAAGTCTCCAGGTATTTTCCAATCCAAAGCTGGAGAAGAACCCCCTTGTGCTTCCAATTCTGAAGGGTGGACACAGGGATCATGGCACAAGAACAGATAGATAACCGGAAAAGACTGTGATGGACGAGTGTCACCCATTAACAATTTCAGAGCCAGGCTCTCTCAAGGTAGTTGCACCAGCTCCAGTAGTTTCAGATCTGCCATATTCGTGCAATTTCTATTCATTTTGTATAAATTATATGAAAGTAGAATGTGCAGACTTTGGCACTTTGGCTTCTATAAACCGCCCTTGCTGTTGAACAAGTTACCTACCATTGAGAAAAGAGACAGACAAGCCTGAATTAGGAATTGGAATATTGCTGTTATTACAATGTGTTCAAATTTTATCCGGCTGCAACATGGCTAGGTCGATTAAGGAAAACAGCCACCACTTTAACAAATTATCTCAAGTGTTACTCATTCCAGGAGAAGACTGGCAGGGGAGGGAAGGCACACAGAGTAAGAATGAATGTGTGGAAGTGAACTGGTTTCCTTTGAGGCTGCTTGTTTAATTTCAGGTGTATCCCCTTGTTGGCTTTCCTTATCCTGATATGGCACTGGCATCTCAAAGAGCTACTGCAGAGCATATGGCAGCTTTCGCAAGTACATCAAACGTTCTGCAGCAGGTATGTCAAAGAGGATCATGTATAGATAGGGTACCAAGATTTTTACTCCATGACATTCTAGGAATGTTGGGATTTCTTAAAATTGAGTAATTATGGTACAATCCAGAACAGAGATACCAGCTTCAAATCCATTGAAGTCCATGGGACCAGAACAATGCACCTAATAATGTGCTTTTAAGGAAGAGTAATCGTCCTTTTTTCCTAGCAGCTCAGTTAAAAAACAGAGAGTTATTTGGGATTTTATATACATGACCAACATATCTAATGCTCACCATGGTCCCATCTCTAGATAGTTAAAGCCAGAGATTGGAGATGTGGACAGACAATGCAGATCTTTCTACAAGTCTGTGAAAAGCTCTGGGTTTGCAGAAAGATCTGAAATCTTTTAAAAAAAGATTAGAGGATTAAAGCCATCAACTGGTTGGGTGTTGGTATCACAGAAACTGGAATTGAGCAGAGTTTTCTCAGAAAGAGGGAGCTATGGGAATATGGGTTCAGATAATGTGAAATTGATGGGTGGTTGAGAAAGGGACAAGGAAGCAGCTGAAGGGGAGGGGCTACAGGGGCTTCTGGGGAACAGAACAAGGAAACGGTGGGGGAGGAGAGAATGAGATGCCTTCTGCAAATCCTTGGAGAAACTGAAACTGAAGGACATGTAGGGTGAACTGGAATTTTAAGAAACAAAATGACCCGACTTCGTTATGAGGAAAAGATTTTAAAATTTCTTTTTGAAGTTAAATATACCAAAACAAAAAAGACTGCACCCTTAGTTCACAAAGCTGCCAATCTTTTTGTTATTGTACTCCCATTTGATTGATCAACTGCAGTTTTAGGAGGTTACTCTGTCAATTAAATTAATTAAAGCTTGTTACGCTAAAAAGCAGAGAAACAAAGTGCAAATCCCTGCAAATCTATGTCCTATATCTTTGGAGGAGAGAAGGTGGCATGGTGTGACTTAAACCTGGAAGTTAAGCAGGGTCAGTACTTGGAAGGGAGACCATCTAGAAAAACTCTTCAGAAGACGCCAATGACAAACCACCTCTACTTCTCACTTTCTTTGAAAGCCCCTTGCTGAGGTTGTCATAGGACAGCCCTTTACACACACAAGTGTCTTTGGACAAATCATGACTCAAACACCTTGCAGTAGTGCTGAGAGATTAAAATAAACCTATTTCCACATTTAGACAGCCTAACATTCTGTTTGTCCATGGTGGGCAAGAACTCAGCCTGTTCTGGTAGTCAGACAATCTCTCCTTCCTCCTGTCACACACACAGGCTTTGAACTCCCCCTGACTGCGTCATTTGAACACAGATCCTGGGTAATTTAGATTCTGTTTCCTCCCTACCAACAGGGATCCCAATCTATGGTTTAATCCAGGTCTCAGATCACAGTTTGTGAGGAGGAAACAAAACCTAAATTACTCAGGATCTGTGTTTAAATGTCACAGTACACAAGAAATAGCCTAATTCTAGCTTCAGCCTTTGCTCATACGGTGCTGTTTGTACATTTGTGACAAGACCACTTCTGACCCTTAATTGGACTGGATAACCATGACATGTGATTCTGAGGAGACTGTTCCTCTGCCTGCAAGGATGTGCATGTTATATTAGAATTTGTTGACAGAACGCTTTACTAATGCCCATTTTTTAAAAAATACGCCTAAAGCACACTACAGTCCTCAGGTAAACCGGGAAGGCAATTATTTAATTAAAGTCTTCCTAAGCATGTTGAGCTCTTTGAAATGTTCTATACTTTCTAAATGGATTTTATTCTGAACTCTAAATTCTTCAGAGCTGTGCATTCTATTTGTTAGGTCTAGCTATATCAGGAAGACAAATCCCAGAACAGCTTTTTGAAGCTCACGTGTGCTGTTGACGGAGTCTGTATTCTCTTAATCACCATGGCTTCCTCTGCCATGTACAGTTTAGGGTCATCCTGTGGGCCACTGCTGGAGGCAGAGCTTTGAACTAGGTAATTCTTGGTCTCATCTAGAAAGACGATATTTTAATTATGGGACGGGACACTGTAACCATCTACTGCTTTGTGAAGAGCCTTGTTCTTGAAGGAAGGAGTCCTTTCCTGTGGAGCAAGTCTTTTTCATTTTTAATAGAAGAGAGTCTTAGGAGCTAAACCTTCTCTTACTAGGAACAGGGAAGCAGCAATCTGGCTTTTCATTTGCCATATGGTCTTCTTTACATTATTTGTTTTCCCTTGGCTGAAAGTGAGACTGAATCACTATAGTTTGGTAAAATCTATTTTCTGTTTTGATAAAAAGGCAAGGCTTTGTTTTTTAATGTTTAGGAATTTCTGACATGTAGTGTCATGTGCCATCTAAAATGCCAGCCTTTTGGGCTATGGCATTCAGTTGCCCTTAAAGAAAAAAATTATTGTGTAACGATCATTCATGATCATCCTTGAAAAAATGACATTTACTTAAACTAATCTGAACCTAGATTCCGGTGGTTAGCAGTGTTGGTCTGAAGCAGCAGAACAAAGTCTGAGTCCGATGGCACCCTTAAGACCAACCGGGTTTAATTCTGGGTGTAAATTTTCATGTGCACATGCACTTCTTTAGAGCCTAGTTTTTGACATAGGATAGCAACACTACTTCATTTGAGCACCAGGTGGCAGAGTGGCAATGTATTTTCTGGATAGATGGCTCACTTCTATATCTCTCACCAAAACTTCATCGCCAGCATCTGTGCTTGCATAGTTTGACTAAACATGTTTTCAGCTGGCAGATATCCATTGATTTTTTTTTTTGCTTCGTTGAGCTATAACCAACAGACTACATCCAAAAGATGATGCTCATGATCACAGGAATGCATAGCACATTTAAGGGGCTGGAAGTGTCACAAGCATAATTTCCGCGCTCTTCATAACAGCTATGCAGTGCAGGTCACAAAGGACACAGGAACATTGGTATGGATGTTTTTCAACATCTATTTGTGAATTATTAAAAGTCTTAAGACCAGATCCATTTGGGACAAAGAAAGCATTATCTTCCCCTTCTTCATAATTCATTAAGGGCTAAGTGGGCGGAGAGTGGGTTGGACCAGTCCGGGTGAGAGGCCAACTGGAAGGCGCAAAGTGCCTTCCAATTGGCCCCTCACCAGGACAGACAGTAGTTCTAGCCAATCAGGTGAGGGCACAATCTAGGCCTTCACCAGGACAGGCCAGAAAGGCTTCTAGGCCCTCACAAAGACCGGCTTCTAAGCCCTCACCAGGACAAGCCAGAAAGTGATGGGGAAGTGGCAGGACATTGTGAGTAAAGAAGAGGCCTTCGCCTTGGGCCTAGAAGCATACCCGGGGCCTCGAAGAGGATTCTAGGCCCAAGGGGAAGGCCGTGCCACTGCCGGGGAGGAGGGCAAGGGGAAGCTGGGCCCAGAAACGCCACACCCAGGGGCAGTGCTGCCTCTATGTGTCTGGTAGGGAGCCTTTCAAAGCCTATTCTCATGAGCGGGCTTTGAATCTAGTATTATTATAATATGCATAAAATGCAAACCAATATGGGAAGTTGAATAAGAGGAATGTGAGGGACACTGACTTCTTGTAGGGGGTTTAGAAGAAGTCATTTGTCAGAGTGTGCTCGACATGATATTAACAATGCATTATTCAAGTTCAGCCATTTTGCTGAGGCTGAAGTGCTTACTGGGCACTGGGCATTTATTTCCCTCTGTGTAGTCACTGATAAAATCCCAGCAGTGGAGACAAGGATTCTGCAATCAGATTTTACAGCATAATGTAATTCAGCTCAGGTCAGGTTATGTGCAAATACTGTGTTTTGTATGTGGAAGTCTGCTCTTGTTCCTTGCATCTCGTTCCACCTCTTGCATTGAGATCTTGTTGAAACATTCCAAGCCTCCTTTCACAGGGATGTCAGAATGCAGGGCTTCCATGAATGGTGCATTCCACGCAAACCATGATTTTTTTTAGGGTTGCCAAATCTGGGTTGGAAGGATATTCCTGGAGTGGTGGAGCTTGGCGAAGGCAGAGCATGGGAAAGGACCTCAGTGGGGTAGAATGTCACAGTGTCCACCTTCTAAAACAACTATTTCCTCCAGAATAAGTGATCTCTGTAACTTGGAGACTGGTTGTAATTCTAGGAGATTGGCAACCACCACTGCGAGGCTGGCAGCCTGTGGTTTAATCCCAGGCTATATTCTTAATTTGCATGGGGTTCCTTCCTTTCTTTCCTTACTTATTGCTCTTTTCTTTAACAGAGGGTGGGGAATTTCTTTCCAAGGTTTCTGGTGGCTCTCATCAGGCCTGCTTAGAAATGACCAAGGCCCTAGCAGAGCATTCTTGTTCAAAGGAACATACAGCTCCATTAACACTGTGAGCCTGGCAAGTTTTGCAACTCATTTGCAAGTTAATTAAGATTCCATTTCAAAGTCTGTGGCGGGAGACTGCTTAAGTCTCAGATGTTGAATGTTGAAAGTGTAGAGCATGAGATCTAAACTACACAAACCACCTAACTGCCTGGGTTTAGCAAAATGTCTTAATTAGCTTCTTGCCAGCAGCCTGCTGGGCAGTGAGTGTTTGAAGCAGAGAGTGCATCTACACTGGGATCGCATTTCATCCTTCTCTTCAGCTTTTAACTATCGTATATCTTAAAGTTAGAGTGTGCATTCAAGGGCAGGCGTCAAGTGGAATAAGAGCAGATACTACCTTGATTTTATTTCCTTTCTTGGTCAAACTGAGGAAACAGGAGACGGATCCTTGGAAGCTAGGGTGAAGAGTCTAGCAATGCAATGCTGGCCAAAGTTATGTCCTCATAAAACCATAGAAGGGTATAATTTTTGCACTGTCAAAAGTTGGCCTAACAGTCATTGTCCTGCTCTGCTGGCAGATTAGGGAAAAGGTAACCAGGCTTTTCCTGCCCTGTGATTGCAGTTGATTGGACAGGAGGACACAAGTGCTGGCTAACAGCAGGCTGCTAATGACCTACTGTAGAGTAGTCTCCAAACTTTTAGAGCCTGAATTCTGACACAGGGTCATGGGGGTTGTATCTGAGCAATCTAGTACCTCTCGACTGGCAAATGTTTTGCAAAATTTGCAACAGACACAGTCTGCCCCTGAATCTGGAAGACCAGGGGAAGGCTTCTGCCTTTATGCCAGGGCTTCTCAACCACAGTACTCTGTGGTATTGTGAAGGGGCCTCAATCGTACCGCAGTGTGGAGGATTTAAAAATGGCCTTCACATTCTGTGCCAGCCAATTTTGGCTCCAAGCAAAGAGGATACTTAGGCAGATTGTAAGTGGGTGGGCAGAAGGGATTGTGTCTGAGCTTGGCTCTTGTGGCCCTTTCTTACATGACTAGGGAAATGCCAGTTGCATTTCGGGATCAGAGGGTGAATTTCCTCCAGACCAGAGTGCCTGGGGGGGGGGGGCATCATCTGGACATGGGGTCTCTGTGGGTGGGCAGGTAGTTGTGAGTATGACAGGAGAACAATGTTCAGAACCTTGAATTCCTTGGAGAATGCTTGGGATTAAAATGTACCAAAGAAAGAAAGAAAACAGAAGTAAGAAAGTAATAGAACTTCCTATATGCTGGGAAAAAACCCAGCCATTGGCTGGTACTGATGCTGTTGGCTAGTACTGATGGGAAAACCCTTCAAATGTACAACAGGAATGGCTCTTTTGCTCTGGCAGGTTTTGTTTGCTTTGCAAAAGGTAATATTAGTTGCAAGGAAAACAGATGGGATGAAAGTGAGTTTTCCAGTATGCATTCATCTGGCATTTGACACAAAGGGGTTGCCTGCATCAAAGGAGCCACAAATAAAAAGCAAAGAGCTGGAAAGCAGCCCCTGAAACCAAGCCTTTCAAGTTCAGGGCCATTTTTGCAGCACTCTGCCTCTTAAGCACATCACATTTCCTCTGTGTGATCAGGACAGCAACATAAAAGTGGGATAAAAACACCTGAATGTACATTCCAAGTGAGGAATAAAACCGAAGGGAATTCATGCGGCTGATTCTTGCTCCTCTCTATGCCATCTCTCTCCCTAGACTGTCATTTTGTGGGCCTGCCTCAATTGCTGTGATTGTCCCAATGCCAGAAATGCTCATTGCATTGTAAACACCACAACCAAATTACTGAAGGCATGCAAAAAGAGAAGTACCTATCTGCAACCACCAGCAACTACTGCTGCTTTTTAAAAGATAGAGGATCCTTTGTCCTTGCTGAAGTGCTTGTGTATTGTTACCAGAAATGCATATACACATGTCCCAAGACACGTGTATATTCAGCAGTGGGGAATTGCTTTGTGAGAGAGTTGGTAACGTAGAGTTTGGGTCATTTGCGAAAGTCTGAGGTAATTACACCCTTTAGAACACAAGGCAGACAACAAGTAGTTGCAGCAAAATAATAACAATCTTTATTGGAAGGGAAATAACAAAAATATATCTAGCACATGAACATTTGAGTGGATAAGAAAATAAAGGGGGAAGAGAACAGCAGTAGGTATATTTCCCAGTCCGGTAGCGCAGTGGTCCCCAACATTTTTATCATTGGGGACCGGTCAACGGTTGACAATTTTACTGAGGCCCGGGGGGGGGGGGTTGTTATTTGCCGAGGGACGTCACCGCCACCTGAGCCCCTGCTCCACTTGCTTTCCCGCTGGCGCCCCTGACTTCCCGCCACCCGCTGGGGGGTGCTGCCAGCAACAGCTGTGCAGTGCCACGCCGAAGGGGAGCCCCAGCCATGATGGCCACCGGAGAGCATCAAAGGTGAGGCGGCGGCAGAGTGGCAGGGCAGCCCCCAAGGCAGCAACCAGGGAGGAGGACAAGGAGGAGCTGCGGCCTGGTACTGACTGATCCATGAACTGTTACTGGTCCCCAGACCAGGGATTGGGGACCACTGCTGTAGAGCAGAGAGGTCAGAGAATGAGTCAACATAGCCAGCATGTAGGGTGATTTGAATGGGTCCCAAATCAGAAGCAGATTTTGGCTTGGCAAAGCCAGAGTTTTTATAGGTTTGGGGGGGAGGGGGATCGTGATGAGCTCATAGTGGGGCATGGTGAGCAAATGGTGGGATTTTCTATGAGTACGAAGTTGGGAAATGGCCTAGCTAGGTCTAGAGATGGGCGTTAATGGGTATATACAAGAGTTACCATCATGTCAATGGGGGTCTATCTATGGAGGTGGGGGAAACGATTTCTCCTGGCAGATCAGCCAAGAGTGAGTCACAGGTGGTAGACCAAGGAGATTGCCAAGAAGCTCCTAGGCAAACACAGTTCTGCTGGTCACTTAATCAGCAACACAATGGGATTGGGGAGAAAGAGGGTACTGATGCGTGTCTCAGGCTGTAACTATCATGTCGAATCTGTGGCTGAGAAGAAGATGGAGTCTGGCCCAGCAGAATCTGGCAGGCTCAGGATGGTGTACAGCATCAATAAAACAATAGTATAATTAAAATAATACGTATTAAAATCATTTCAATTCATCTTTAACAAACAATAACATCAATTATAGCAAGTACCTCTAGATTCCGTCCTTTGGAATATTTTGGAGAGGAGCTGGCTGGAAATTACAAAATAAAATAAATAAAAATAAATAAATGTAGACGTGGGAGAGTCTTTTTAAAGGGGGGGGGGAAGAGATGTTATTGGATCACTGGTCCCAACCAAAAACTTGGTGGAAGGACTCCATCTTACAAGCCCTGCAGAACTAATATATCACACAGTTTCTTCTGACCAAAGAGTCTTTTCAAAAACAACTGAAATCGTGTTCAGACTGGTAAACCCTTCCAAAATGAGCTTGAGTAGCTACCAGTTAAAAGCTATTTTCTGGAAATATAATTCCTTTCTTCAGAGAGGGAAGAGAAGTTCAGTCACTTGTTCAATTCTGTTGGCATGATTAAATGTTTTCTGAAGAAAGGAATTATATTACTAAAAATTGCTTTTAACCAGTAGCTAATCAAACTCATTTTGGAAGGTTTCACTGGTCTGAACACATTTTCAGTTGTAAATAAATAAAATAAATTTATAAAATGTATACTCTGCCTTTCTGTCCTTGTCAGGACTACTAAGGACTCTAACAGAGGTAAAATATACATCAAAAATATATAGGTGAAAAACCATTAAAGCCAAACCAAGAACACATAGTTTAAATCATTAAAATCAAGTTAAAGTACACACGCAATGCAGAATTTTAAAACAAGCATTTATATATCATTGTATCTGTTGTAGTGTATTTTGCATTTGCTTGATTGCTTCTGTCTCTTGATTATAAAACCAACAACTGTTCTATTGCTGCTGCTGCTGCTGTTGCTGCTAGGGGAGGGAAAGCAGCATGGCATGGGCCAATCTTATCAGATCTCAAAAGCTAAGCAGGGTTGGTACTTGGGTGGAAGACCACCAAGGAAGAAACTGCTGCAGGCATTGTCAGAGCACCTCTCACTAGCCTTGAAAGCCCTTTGCTGGGGTTATCAGAAGTTGGCTGAAATCTGACAGCATTTTACATGAACTCTCTCTTTTTCTCTTGACATGGAATTTTTCTTGTGCACTGTCCTTTATACATTATTATTTTTAAAACTTTTAAATAAAATTAAAATAAACTATTGCTGTCATTTTATGCTCCCCTCCAAGGAGTTCACAAGTTGCACATATCCCTCTCAGGACTAACTCTGACCTATTCATCAGGCATATCTAGGTACACCTAGAAAGGTCCTGCTGCCTTGTCTATCCTTGTCTATATATGTTAATATGTGGTCACCTTAAGCTACTTCCCCATGACGAACCTTCCTACAGTATTAGGAGGGTGGAGGAGGAGAGCAGGTGGTAGTTTCTTGCTTTTGTACAGGGTAGCTTAAATCCAGTTTAACACTTCATTATTCTTCTACCAGCACATTCTTTGTATACGCAAACCAGGACTAAGCTACCTCATGTGGAGAGCAAGTGACAAGTCAAGTCTCACCCAATGGGCTTCATAACGGACTAGGAACTTGAATCTAAATGTCTTTAGTCAATGGTTTCATACAGTTAACTATTTGGGCTGTTGATTTAAAAAAAATTCCAGTGAATTGGCAGCTGATATAGTACTGAAGGACAGCAATGTTTTTGATAGCTGGGAATTAAACTCCCCACCATTGGAATGGAATACAGTTCTAAGTCTAAGAAGGTGGCCTTGGCCTAATCACATATTCTCTGCCTAATCTGCCTCATAGGGTTGAGGATAAAATGGAGAGTAGAATGATATAAGCTACTTTGGGTCCCCAATGGGACTTTGACCCAGTTACACATTCTCAGCCTAGCCTTCCTCATAGAATTGTAAGGATAAAATAAAGGGGCGCCCATTCTGGAGAAATGAAGTCAAAATTACTATTAGTAGTGATGAAGTCAATAAAATTGGTAGGAAGGAAGCTTCTATTGGGCATCTATTTTCCATGCTACTCTGCTAAAGTCAGATGTTTCAGGTCACATGGGAGAAACCCACAATGCTACCCTTACTGGAAAGCTATGGTAACATTGGCAAGGGAAGGAACCTGATTGCTGGGCCCTTCAAACAAACAAGCCTCCCTCCCCATTCACAGCTCAGGGAGAAAACTCAACTAGAATATGCTGACAGAGGTATTTTTGTATTCAAAAGGAGATTCTGGCCTTTCTTAGTATGTTTTTCAAATGGAGAATGATTGAAGGATAAACTACATGGGCCTGTTCTCTAAGAAACAATTGCAGGAGATTCTATTGTGTCGGGTATTTCATATTTCTTATCTTCTTCTCAGAGACAGACTGTTGAGCTGATTCCTGTCACGGAAGTTCACTATCAATATGCCGGAAAGATGTACCTGTATTATGTCTATGGAATGGAGAACAAGGTATATGCCCTGGATTATCCGGAGAGGTACTGCTGTGGCTGTACCATCCTCTGACAGTGAAATACTTGGCAAAGAGGAGGATTCCCTTAGTACAAAGCAAGCTATTTTCCCCCTGACTGTGAGTGCAAATGCCAACTTTTGTAACGCAGTTGCCTTGTTCAAAGCTAAGCATCAGAAGACACAATAATTATATCTTCCTCAACTCTTGTTTATGCTACAGTTTCCACAATTACTATAATTGTACCTCTTTAGAATTAAGCATTGAAAATTCCATGTCTGAAAAGAATCACTGAAGGAGGAAACCAAGGAAAAGACAAGAAGACGAAAACGAACTCCAGAGGTTAATGCTTTCCAAATAAAATATGCTAATGAAGCAAATGGGTACAACAAAAGCAGTTCATTGGAACACTTTATATTGGATATATATATCCTATGGATATATATATATATATACTAGATTTAAAGCCCATTTTATGTTAGAATAAAATGGGCGCTAGCTGCTCTCCCTAGGGACGGCGCTTGGTGGCTGGCAAGGGCGAGAGAAACTGTTTTGGGCCCCCCTCCCGATGGGGAAAGGCTCTGCGATACACCCAGCGCCGTCCCTGGGCCCGCAGAAGCCGTTCTCCCCTCCCACCCCCCCAGCAGCAAAGGCTTCTGCGCGCCCAGGAACGGCACAGGGTGGCTCAGCCATCCTGCGCCTTCCCCGGGTGCCCAGAAGCCGTTCTCCCCTCCCACCCCCCCCAGCGGCAAAGGCTTCTGCGCACCCAGGAACGGTGTAGGGCGGCTCAGCAAGCCTCCCAGCCCCGTCCCTGGGCCCGCAGAATCCTTTGTAGTCCCCCAGTTGGGGGAAGGCACAGGGAGCCGCAGGCCTACCTTCCCTCTCGGCGGCCAGCAGAGCAATGGCCACCGTGCAGGGAAGGGTAGCCCTCGTCGGGGATGGGGCAGGTTGGGAGGCGCTTCGCGCCTCCCTATTGGCTGTAGTCCAGGCAAACAGCCAATCAGCAGCCGCGCTGTGCGCGGTTGCTGATTGACAGTTTGGGGCTGGACTGACAAGTGGAGGGCCCAATCAGGAGGCGCTTCGCGTCTCCCGATTGGGCCCTCCACTTGTCAGTCCAGGGGAAGGGGCCTATCGGCACCATTCCTCATCCCGGACAGGGCCCGCCCTCGGGGCCCTTACTGTTTTATTTCTTCCGCTCCACTAGGAGCGGTTAAAGATATATATTAACCAATAGAGGCCTCAGCTGAGGGAGGTTAAATTATTGGTCAGCTCTTAAAATATATGGTATGCATCAAGATGAAAAAAATTAAACATATTAATCACCAGACACTAGACTGGCTAAACAGACTGCATATGGGACAATGACAAAACCTACTGATTCAATACACAATGAATTGACACTGGAATTCAGAAGAAAATGGTGGCCAATACTGGACTATACAGAACAACAGAATCAAAACTGATTTCAATCAAAGGGTTAATATAATACTTGCTCTGTAACTTTTAAACAATGTAAAAAAAAATTGAACTTTTAAATCTGTGCTCCATGAAATGGTGCGGGTTGTTCCATGAATAGTAACTGTAGTGTATAATTATTAGTAGTATTTTTCTGTTTTTTTTCCTGTATTTCCAAATAATTCTAAATAAATAAAAATATTTTTTAAAAGTTATTGGTCAGCTGTGTTGCAGAGACTAGATCGTATTATGACAAGTAGGGTGTGTGACAAGTAGGGTGTGTACTTCACACACACACACACACACACAAGGGGAGGCTCTGTAATATTATGAATAGATGGAACATTGTGAGACCTTCCTATATGCAGTTTGGGGGCGTATTTTCAGACACTAAGAAAACAAGGCATCAACTTTATAGAGAATTTAAGACTGGCTATGAGAGTTGCAATGAAAATGGACATGGGCCAGAACATTGCATGGCTGAGGTGCTGTATTGGGGATTGTGGTGACAGCTGTGCCATGGGATTGCCAAGAGTTGGACATGACTGAATGTTGGATAGTAACAACAACAACAATAATGAATGACCAATGTGTTCAGGAGGGAGACAATATACTTCCATAGGTGAGCACTGGGATGCCCCAACTCAAACGCCATTCTCTGCCATTCAGTAATTCCCTCTGGGTAAATGTATGATCAGATGTGGTCCATTGCCATAGAAAAACCAAGTGTTATCTCCAAAAGCAGATGTTTCAATGACTCACATGAATAAATGGATGATTTATTACAGTCCCAACTCAGAAGAGAGTACAGTAGCAGCATTGATACGCAAAAATGAATGAGGAATAATTGCTTATTATCCCATAAAACTCTTGCTTATCCCACAAAACTCCACCTTTACCAGGACCATTTCCTCGTTAGTGATTTCCGTCACTTTTGACTTTTTAAAGTTCCAAACTTTGTGTTTGTTTCCCCAGTTTAGTTTGTCTTTCAAGCTGCAGACCTGAATTGTGTGCTTACCTTGCAGTTAAGGATTCCTTGGTCACAACAATTAATTTTTTTTTAAAGGTGGATTCTAATCTGGAGCTGCCCAATGGAGAAATCCTTGTATTTGGGTTTTTTTCCCCCCATGGCTGCCATTTTTATTTATTTGTGCATGCCCCTTTCCTCATCACTATCCTCCCTCCCCTTCCCTTCATCCTGAAACAAATTACTTTTAAAAAAGGGGATGATCATATTATAATGCTATCTCTAGCCATAAAAAAAGAGCAGCAATCAGTTTTGCTTGTTATGCTCCAGCAGCATTGTAACACAATAAAATCAGTTTAAAAATATCCAGTATACTTGGGGGTGGGGGAGGTGATCAGTTTGGCACAGCATGGTAGAATTAAGGGGTACAATGAAAAGAAAGGCTCAAGCAGGCACCATTTTGCAAAAAAAAAATTGGGAAAAAGAGCAGCAATCAGTTTTGCTTGTTATGCTCCAGCAGCATTGTAACACAATAAAATAAGTTTTAAAATATCCAGTATACTTGGGGGTGGGGAGGTGATTAGTTTGGCACAGAATGGTAGAATTAAGGGGTGCAACAAAAAGAAAGTCACAAGCAGGTACCATTTTGCAAAAAAAAAAAAAAAAAGGATAAGGGGAAGGAAACAAAGCATGACAAGAGACTGCCTCATTCTGAATCAGATGTGGAAAACATATGTTGAATTTCAGTCCCAGGGAAATGATGGGAGAAAAGCCCAAATGTGGAAAGTCTAGTGTTGACTTGCAAGATCCAATGGAAAACTAAAAAGAGGCTAAAACAACATATGTGTCAAATGCGAAAACAGTCAAGGTTTAAAGCCACTTACCCATGTTATTCGTATCTCACCTTGCTTGTGACTTTACGTGCTATACAGTAAATTGGAATGTGTAGATTCCAGTTAATGGCTTGGTGAATTCATTTGTCAGTGTTGCTGACTAGATGAGAGACGATTTGCAATAAGAAGGTTCCTGTGTGCTAATTCACAGGGTTGTTGCTTGTAAGGATTGAATCAGGGAAGTGTTAGAAAAATGTTTTTTTTCAAAGCTTGGCCACTAGAGAGCAGTAGTGACAAAGATATGTTCTGTTTTGGTTTGCTAGAGAAAATATTAGTAAGACTGTTTCCTTAGCAAAAACGACTGACCCCCGCCCCCCATAAAAAAAACCCTCTTAAGGGGAGGCTGTTGCTGGATTCTGGCATTTCCCTTGGAAGTCAATTAGCTACACATATGGCATGTCCTGCCACCTTGCCTCATTCATCTGTATAGGTATCAGGCGGCATCCACAGTATTTAGAAGCAAACTCCCAGATCCGGAATTACAGATTTAATAGAGGCTACTGGAGTGTATTGAAACCAAGGCCAGTAAATACTGAGAAACTTTGGTGCTTCGATCTCTCAAACAGGGGCATAATTATTTTAAGAGGACTGTGCATGTGAAGAGCCAGTCTGATGCAGTGATAACGTTGGTTATAGTCTGCCTTTCTTCTGGGGGTTCAAGGCAGATCGTATGGAGTAAATAAATACATCAACAGGATAGAACATCCATTAAGCAATGCAATAGGACTTAGGTTATAAAAATATGGAGCCAACCCGATACCTGAGAGCAGAACTGAACCAACCCCCCCCCCCCCCTCAAACATACATACCTATATTGGTATATCTAACATGGCTTCTCTTATATTCTTATGTTCTGTTTCTAGAAGAGAATAGAGTACCTGATTGTTATGCCTGTGTCTGGTGATAAGAAGATGTATCATTTAGTCTGAGTTTTGGGAAAGGACAGGCCGGAGTGGGGAAAATTCTGTGTGGGAGAGAGGATCCAACCTAGTGCTAGTCAGTGTGCCTGAAAGCATTAGAGAAAATTCAGACTATTCTCTGAAGCCATAACTAGCTTAACTTTACATGCCTCAGCCAGGTGTTTCCTTTGGCTGCCAGGAAAGCAACCTGTAACTAAACAAATCTGTGTGGTATATCAAAAGTCCTGCCTCAGCAGTCTCCATTTTCTACTTGAGCACCACAAATCTTACCTCATGGCAGCAAACTCATCCCTATACAATTGCTACCTTAAAGACACATGGTAAGGAGAGGAAGGTTTAAAGTTTGAAAACAAACAAGCCTGGTTCCCCAAAATCGTAGGAGGTTGCGTGAGTCTCTTTAGTTGGTAGAACAGGCCCGTCACAGTGACCCTGAGCTCCTTGGGGGAAGGGTGGGATAGACAGCGCCTCAGTAATGACAGTTGTAGCCCAGAAGGATTGACTGGGCACACTGAAATCCATAAATGAATAACAGGATCTAATCAACAGATCAGCACACTTCCTAATATGAGCTTTATCACTGCTCCTAGCAGTGACTGCAAGAGACCCTTGTCAGGTTGCATGAAATAGAACATACTTCCATTGAGCTATTGCTTGTCAGCCGCTGGCCTGTCTGGCCTCCTACCTTTTATTGTGCCTCCCTGCTTGCATTAAAAGTGCCACCCCATTAGCTCTGTGACAGATTCTTCCTCAGCACATTGATGCCTGCCCTGAAGAGCCCCCCTCAAGTACAAGGGATTAGCTGCTCTGCCTGTGAATTCCAGGCAAGGACTCAGAAGCAGAAAGAGGCTTCTATCACTGTTCTACGTAATTATGTTATGTCTCACAAAGCTTCAACTTTAGCACTCTCACCTTTGGGGGGTGGGCAGTATTCCTATCTGTAAACAGCAGCATGAGACACAGAAAACAAGGAGATGAACCTTTGTCCTCTATTTTATGGTGGCAAATTTTCACCAACTAAATTACAAGCAGATCCAAGCAGATAGTTGTGCTGGTCTGAAGTAGCACAACAAAATTTGAGTCCAAAGGCACCTTTAAGACAAACAAAGATTTATCCAAAGTGTGAGCCTTCAAGTGCAGGGACACTTCCTCAGACAATGGAGCAAAAATCATAACAGTACAGATATAAGTAGAGAAGAAATTAGTAGTAAATTAGTCAACAGCATCACAGAAAATATGCAGCATGATGACGAAGAATAACAACATCTGTTCTTTGGGTTCAGTTGCCGTTCACAAAAAACACGGGGGATATAAAAATGTTAAGTTAGTGATTAATGACAGACATTTTCCCAGTTACGGAAAGAAGTAATTTGTGGGGATGCTTCCATGCTTGGGTGGAGATAGATGGGACTAGCAACAAGTCTCTTTTAATTATGCCTTGAATAAATCTTTGTTGTCTTAAATTTTGGATTTAAATTTTGATAAATTGCAAGCAGATTCAGGTGGGTAGCCATGGTAGTCAGAAGTAGCAAAACAAAGATTGAGGCCAGTGGCATTGAAGCATGCATGCACATGAAAACTTATACCCAGAATAAAACTTTATTGTCTTAAAGGTGCCACTGGACTCTAATTTTGTTCTTTAAATTCCAAACAGTTATTAAATGTACAGAAACAGCAACATTAAAAATGGGACGGTCCTAATAATTTTCTGGGCAACAACTTGCTTCTATATGCCCATCTTTTTTTATTCTTACCGCTGCCTACCTGCACCTGTCTGGATGTTGGGGACCAATATCAAGAGAAGATGATTTTTTTAGTGTGGTGTAGTAGTTAATGTCTGACTAGGATCAGGGGGACTCAGGCTGATTTGGTCAGCCATAAAACACAATGCATGCTACCAGGCCAGTCATACTTTCTTGTATGATATGTTACCCAAATTGGAGGTCTCCTAATTTGGTTGGGGAAACCAGGAGAAAGGCTGTGTTTTTCGTGTCCTGCTTTTTACTACCTAAATGAGTATCAAAGTGGCTTACAATCACTACTCTTCTTCCCACAACAGGCACTCTGTGAAGTAGGTGAGGTTGAGAGAGCTCTGAGAAAACGGTTATTGGCCCAGGGTTACTCTGCTGGTTGCATGTGGAAGAGTGGGGAATCAAACCCAGTTCTCTAGATTAGAGGTCAAAGCTCTTAACTGGAGACTTTGTGAGAGAAGGTAACTTTGGAATCTCACTGGTGTTTACAGGGATGATTCTCTTTGAGAAACTCTTAAAAACTGATCGGATATACTCTGGTTTCTCTTCAGATCGTATAAATCTTTCGCCTTAAAAACTGATCAGATATAAAACTGGAATGTTTTTTATTGTGGGGAATTAAAGGGGTTCAGCGAGCACACAAACAAGGCTATCTAAGAAAACGAGGGGTGAAAAAGTGAATTTTAAGGAAGATCACCAATTTTAAGGGAGATTTACCAGTCACAATCTGAAGAGAGGTCTGTGAATTCAGCAGCAACATGACCATCATTTCACAGAGAGAAAAACAAACAAAAGTGGGGTGTATATATAGGGCAAGCAGAACACACACGCAGATGTCTGGGGGCCCTTGATATAGGGAAAGTGTTATCTGGGGCAATGCTGATGTGCAAGCCCCTAAAGCATGGTGTTGGTGAGATTTTCAGTGTTTGAAATTGACCTTAGTAGGCATGTGATGGATTTGTTTGGAGAAGGACATTGCTTTGGACAAACCTCAATGGATCCTAGGAAATAGACTACAACTCTAATGGTGTTACTTGAACTATAGGTGAAACTATAGCGAAAAAGGTTTTTTGATATCTCCTTGATTATCAGACAGGAATGCTATTAAGTTTGGGAAGTTATTAGGGTCCATTCCGCACAGGTTTAATGTAGCAGGAGTGTGGCAAATTGTAATCACTACTAATATGCAGTTATGCACAACGACATACACAATCTGCCACACTTCTGAAACAGTCCCGCTAGAAGCGCTTCGTTGTAGCGCTTCTAGGGAAATCCCAAAAAGTAGATTCACTCTCTGGAAAGCACTACACTCTTGCAACCAATCTGCAACACTAGTGAAAAAGACCTGTGTGTTACCATTGTTGCGGTTTCAGCAAAGTTCTCTCCCTGGCTCTCTCCTCTGAACTTCCAGCGAAGCGATCGCCATTTTTTTTCTCTGCGCGAGCGGAGAGCAACGAACCAGCGAGCCTTCATTCACCCAGCGAAGCTTCTCCGGCTGCAGTCCCTCCACAGAGCTGCTTTGAAGCTCGCCTCAAGTCACCAAGCACAACACAGCCCCATTTGCAAGTTCCCTTCATTTTCGCCTCAAGTCACCTGTGCATAGGGGGGGATTTTTTTTCACTCGGGGGACCGTGGCAATGATGAATCAGCAGCTCACAGGCCAGCTGCCAGCTAGATGGGTCTCTATGTTAGGAGGAAGCAAGGAATCAAGGAATCAAGGCATATTCGTTGCAACGTGTTTTTCTTTTTTTAAAAAACATGTTCTTAAAGGCAAAGGGGCTTTTCCGGAGCATGGTAACAACTGCCCATTGGCTGCTCGTTTGATTGACGGCCAGGGGCGGGACAAAGCATGGCAAAAATCGCTTCCTTTCTAGCACATCTCCCCCCCCCCCCTAATTGTGCTTATATAACCAGAAATCCCCAATGAGCAAATGGAGGGTAAAGGGTTAAATCTGCTCTCCCTTCCTCACATATTCCTGAAGCACACTGAAGTTTCACAATTTGCATTTATAGATGGATGGAGACATTTATTTATTTGCTTCTTTTACTTTATGCCTATCAAAGTGGATCCAATTGATCTGTCTGTCTGAGCCTGCCTAGCACAGAAAACAAGCTGTTGCAGAGTTAATTATTACAATGTATAGCAGATGATGAAAAGTCTTCAGAAGTTTATCACAGTGCAGGGAGTGAGGCAACCAGTCATGGAGTTTTCTCTGGTGTGAGAAGAAGGTTGTAACATGGACCGAAATGTGTCCATATTTTCATTTTCAAAACTGAAACCTCCTGGGTCAGTTATACATATTAACTGAGCTTTAAGAGGACAGCACTTAAACTGTGCACTTCTCTGAATGCTATACGTGATGCTATAACTGATACACGATGGACAGGAGAGTATATTGTATGGGGTCATAAAAATTTCTAGTGTGAACTTTTGACACCCACTGAGGAAAAGCACGGAACTCAGTGAGAAATCCTACCTGGCTTGTCCCCTTGCAATGGTGGTATGAGGGTTGAAACCATTTTTCCCTCTGGGATTTTGCAGAAGGCTCTGAATCTGCAGTTTCCTTTAGCAGGGGCCTTATTTTGGCAGGTATTTGCTGTCTGCGGAAAATCCCAGGGGCATCTGACCCTAATACTGGCCAGCCCTACATATCTAAAGATTGTGTTTTCTGATCCCTTGTGATTTGTAAAGGAAAAGCGTACATCATGCTCACTTTCCATGGCTGTTACTTCCACCTTGAGAAATTCCTGGCCATTTGCAGTTGGAGTCCAGGAAGGCTGGAGTTTGGTGAGGGGACTGTACTCAGCAGGGATATAATGCAATAGAGTCCACCTTCCAAAAGCTGCCATTGTGTCCAATGGTAGCTTGATGTGTGGAGATGAATTCTGGGAGATCTCTAGGTTCCTTTTGAAGGCTGGCAACTCTACTTGCATGCCTAAAAGACAAAACTCCTCCATGCACCCAAGACTAGTAAATTTTCTGATACTTGAGCCAGTTCAACACAAAGAAGACGCTATGCAGATTCTTCCCAGGGTCCTAATGTAGTGATAACCAGGCCACTCAATAATCACCCATCAATCCAAATGCCACAGATGGCATCCCACCAAGAACTCCTTCATTAGGCTGCTTGGCTACAACTGTGGGGAAGGGAGGGCTTCATGCAGCCTGGCCACAGTGTTTGTAAAGGGAGGCCTAAGCTGGGCCTTGGGAACGAAAATAATGTAGCTAATGAACTTCCTCATGGGAACTGCATTTATCTAATTCACTCAAGTAATATTTTACTACTACATTTATCATATTTAATAAAGTGCTGTTAAAATGTTGCGTTTTGGGCTGTGCGGCGTGCAATTTAATTATAATATTTCACTGACAGTATTTCTGAGGAAGGGAGAAAGTCCTGCTCCTCACATCCATTAATAACACACTTAATTTTTCTAAGCTACAAAGCCATATTTCTTTAGCCAGCTGATTTTGTCCCCTTGAGCATATTCCAACATTAAATCTTTCACTAAACCACCTTTTAAATCATCTGAGATGTGATTTTCTTCAATAAAGATGACAAATTCATCACCTGGGCCATTCTTGGGGTCCCTGGTCTTCTGCTTTCAGCACTGGAAGGACACAAGTGAAAGACAGGAAGTCAATAATTTCTTTGTTTGCTTTTCTTGGGTAGGTGAAGCAGACTCTCCTCCTTACATGTCACTTGGGTCACAGGCAGCCAAATACCCTTACAAACCTAAGGAAATTCTTTTTAGAGGAGGAGTTTTTCAGGAAAGGAGGACATACCATTTCAGTTTTGTTACTTGTCGGTGCAGAGCCTCTTCAGCATGATGGATAAGCTGATGAAAACTCACTAAATACATCGTTGTTTTTCTGATCTCTGCACAGAAGAGTTAATTTACTCCACAAAACTGATTTTGCTCTGCACGGTGAACTGCCTCTTCGGTGCTTTAAGTGTCATTTAAGTGTTGTTTCTGAAAGATGCTTTTCACCGATTCATTTCTCTCCTGCCTGCCTGAGATGATCTATTAGCCATGCAGAGAAGCTCTTTAGTTATGCAGATTTGTAACTGCATTAGAGAACAAAGCGGAGTTGGCAAAACTACAGGGGGCAAGGCTATGTATTGTTTCATGCAGAGAGCATTGCAACGTAGTTTTTCAACAGACTATATTCAATGCAGAACAACGATTGTAATATAATAAAGCGGTCTAAACTGGTTGTTTTTTAAACTGTTTTATTTGGCTCCATGCAGAATACCTCCAGGACTCTCAGCTCTTTCAGCCTATGTAAGCAAAAGAATAAATACAGTCAGCTTTTAGATAAGCTGAGAAAGGCTACAGTGCAATAAATTAACACATAATTAGCCACATTTGTTGATAAATAAATGACTAGTGGAGGCTTTATCAATGCACTGTGATATGTCTCTATGTGATCAGGGGTGAATAGGATTTCGAGCTCCAATTCAAGATTTTCCAGGACCCTGGGGAAGTTGGGTTTTGGGCCACCATTTCCTCTATTGGAATTTTAGTTGGGGGATTTTATGATATTACCGGCCCTGAGTGTTAGGAGGATGGAACATAAATTAAAAAATATTGTTAATTTATTATTATTAAAGGGAAAGCAAGCAATAGGGAAGTGATTCTGTAGATGCCTCCACAGAAATTGATCTCTGTAGTCAAGAGATTGGTTGTAATCCCAGGAGATCTACAGGCTCTACTTGGAGGTGGTTGGCAGCCCTAGAAATAAATAATCATCCTTCATATGAGAACTATTGATTTATTTTTATTTATATTTCGACTTTTAGCCCACCACTTCCTAAAAACTGGCTCATGGTGGATTACAAACAATCATTTCCCACTAAAATACCATTAAAACCCATTAACCCTCCAATTCTAATAATGAGTTTACCAAGCAGTGAAAAGCCTTACCCTCCAGATGGTGGTCCCTGGCTGGGGGTGTGTGTGTGTTAAGGGCTGGGGGGGGGGCATTAAAGCCAGTGACCTGGCTCAACCTGTGGGTACTCAAGATCTTCTTCCCTCTAGCCTCAAAGACCTGGTAGAAGAGCTGCATTTTACAGACCCTACAGAACTGTGATAGCTCCATCTATATGTCTATATATCCATCTGTGAAATGTGTGTATTGCTAAAATATGCACTGCACTTGACTGAACAGAATATAAAGAATGTCCTGCGGAAGGGCATTGGAGGAGATGTGTATTTAGCATAGTTAGAATAGGAACTTCCTTATGATTTTCAAATATCCTCCTCCTGTGCCCTGATTGGCTTAACGGACTTCTTGCTCCTTTGAGCATCCTCCTCCCTGCTTGTCCCCAGAACAGCAATCAAACAGACAGAATGACTGCAGACAACCATTAGAACAAATAGTTAGGTCTCTCCGCTTTCTATACGTAGTTTTGTCTTCATGAATAACACTTTTATTCTTTAAGCAGCCTGCTGTTTTATTCCTTTGCATATTCAAACTCTGCCAGCATAGATAAAATGCTGCAAAGTTGCAGCTGACTTATGGCATCCTGTAACATTTTCAAGGTGAGGGACCCACAAAGGTGGTTTGCTATTGCATGCCTTTGTGTAACAGCCCTGGACTTCCTTGATGGTTTCCCATCCAAATACAAACCAAAATTGACTCTGCTTAACTTCCCAGATCTGATGTGAGCAGGCCAACCTGGGCTATCCAGGTTAGGGCAAACGCTGGATGGTAAAGAGGGCATTTCCCTTTTCCCAGTTTCCCCACTGCTAAATGGCATCACCCTGAGGAACATATCCCCCCTAATAACAATTCTTTATTGTCAATACTTTAAATCAAGTGGCCTGCTCAAAGAGGTCATCCAAGTATTCATGCTTGGCAACATGCACACCTACATATCCCCTCATGTCACAAGACAATGGGAGTATTTATTTAGTTGCAGTCTGGAGTATCTTCTGCTTGATCCCACATAGTATTGAGCAAAAGATCAAGAAAAGGAAAGCTCCCTCTGTCTATGTGCTGCAGAAACTTCCTTCATCTTTTGATATCGGTCTATCTACCCATACAGCTATGAATTCTTCACATACTAACCTCCTGACTTAACTCATTTTTCCTCTGAATTGGGCTGTTTTTTCCTTTTCCAAAGCCTAGTGGGTTCCCTCCCACCCCACACTGGTCAGTAGTTAATATACTTAAGAAATTGTACATTTAAAGTGTGGCTGACCCCGTCTGAAGATTGCTGTCATTAATCTCAATCCAAATCCCATTTTAGGACACGACAGCTTCTCCTAATAGACTGCCATATTTGGTTTTATTCCTTTCAGGGATGCATATTTTCTTCCTAGTGAAACAAAACACAGTGAACTCATCGACAAAGCAGTTGCTTTTTCTGTGTAAAATAATTATACCCTATCTAATTGTTACATAGAGCAGTAAATTTATCAGAATAATAGGCCCGAAAGATACAGATTCAGAGCAAATGGCACCCACCCAACAAAAGTCAAGAATCCAGGTCTATAAATGTGCGGTATCAAGTGATGGAGAAAAGACTACATAAGAAATCTGAACCAGGTTCAGTGCTGTTGGGAAATGGTTACTCTCCCCCCCACCTGCCCCCCCCCCCGCAGCATCCTGGTACATTTACACAACTAGAATTTCACAAACGTTTTCTGGAGTTTCTCAAAACTACTTTTCTCCATAGCTTTAGGAAAGATTGTAGTAAATGCTGGATGGCTGCTCTGCGGATAGCAAAATCCAGCTTTTCTTGGCTATATGGCAGTCAATTTTTCCTGACTCCATCATGGCTATTTCCCCCCCCCCTTTACCTCCAGTGACCTTCCAAGTTTTTTTTTAAAAATGGCACTAGAATATACCAAAGATGTAAGACATTTTCTGAGCTTTCATGTTTTATAAAGTAAGTTTCTAGTCCATTTCCTTGTGGAAATATAAGGCAAAAGGGGTATCTCTGCAACAGAAGGAGCTAGATACTTAAAAATACAAAGTTGATAATTCATAGAACCTGTTACACCTATTGGTATAACAACATACTGATATAATAATATTCTGTTGTTGTTTTTTTTAAGTCGCAAAAGCCCTGGTGGGCAGAGGGGGAAGAACCACTGTATGAGGGCTATGGCAGGCAAACCGTGGGGAAACCTACTACGTGGAACCCTGTTGTTGTTGAACTATCCGCAACCACAGGGAAACCACACAGGCCTGTCCCCAGGTAGAAAATACTCTCGGGTTGGCATCCTCCAGAGCAGAGTTCTTCCAGACGTACACGTGATCTCTAGTGATAAATCGCGCCAGAGAAAACAGCTGCTTTGGAGGGTGGATTCACCGGCATCACATCCCTGCTGAGCTTCTTGTCCTTCCCAAAGGCTGCCCTTCCTAGAATCCCCTCCCCCCGTTTCCCAACCAGGAGCTGGCCACCCTACAGCTCTTCTAAAGGCTGCTTCCAAAAATCCTCCCCGACAACCAAACTGCCACTCATATTTTATCTACTATATCAGAGATGCATTTCAGTTCTCTGGAAGTCTGTGTTAAAGTACAGCCAAACAATCCAATCTATTGGCAGATTTCCTTCCCGGTTTAGCAGCGTTCCTCTAAATGGTCTAATCTGTACAATTAGTTGATTATGGCCTCAGTTTTGTGAAGCATATGTTTATGGTAGAACAATCTGCTTCATTAAAAATATGCAGCTAATTTGGAATCTGAATAGATGGCCTGGCACTAAATCACATTTAAACCCAACCCTGAAGCCTTTCCAGGGAAATCACTCATCCATCCAGCATGGAACCAATTGACATAGATTCTTCTCTGCCAGATTCCTATGGCCTTCTGTGGGGCCTGTCATTACCAAAACATTTTGGGAGCCATCCAATTTGTGTGTAACTCTGAGAGTACTCAGCAACCTGCCTACATGTACAGCCCTTAGTCTGTCCAGAACTTTGCAGTGGACTGTGGTCCAGTTGAGCAGCAAGATATGTATAGAAATCTCTCCATATGCATGAAGGGTTGGGTCTTCTAGGGTTTCCCCCCCTGCTTTCAGATTTGTTCTCTGGGCAATAAGGAAAAAGTGATTGGGGGGGGGGGGGGAAATGTATACTAAATTGCTAATTATTTTATTTATACTGTGAGTCTCAGGGGAATTAACATTGTCTTCTCCCTCACCACCAGTTATTTCTTCCAAGATCTGCTGTGGAGTTATCAGTATTGTCTGGAGGTCCTTTAACATTGGTAAAGTGGGACACCATTGACTGGGGGGGGGGGGTCCTTGATTCAAAATTTGGTCTATACGGAATAACAAAATTTTTCATAGAATGCATTGAACGCAAAAATAATATTGTAATATATATATTTAAATTGCAACATAAGTACAATTTGCCAGGTGCCCCCAGATGTCCCTCCAAAAGTGGGACAATCTGGTCACCTTATCTAAAAGTGATAACGATGGAAGATAAAACTCATCCTCCCAAGGCAAGACTAGAGCACGCACACACAAACACACACATTTAATCATGAGAAGAAAACAAATACAACAGCTAGATGTTATAGACATCAAACCTCCCAAGTTCCAATTGTAACTTTCAAAGTAACTCTCAGAACTGCAAAAGATTCAGCCAGTTGTGACAGAATGAAGGTACAAGCTCTAGGCTGTTGCATGGTGGTATATGCTTACTTATGCCCAACTTTCAAAATTAAAACCAGCTGTGAGTTTGATCTTTAAACCGAGGTGGCAGGAGGAATAGATGTTTAACCCACCTAAGCCAGTTCTCTTCCTATGGGATTCTAGATGTGGATAATACATTACTGTAATTTAAACAAAGAGGAGGAGGGAAGGAGGCTGTTGAGGGGAAATTTTGAGCAAAAATGTCAAATGGGGCAATAATTAAGGATTTCTTGCCTCTTGGAACACCTCCACTCAAAATTGCAATTTCCTGAAGCTAAAAAGACTCTAGACTGTTGTTATAGACATGTGTATAAAATGGGTAGTTTGTCCCCAGTTCTATTTCCAATAACAATTTCTATGGGAGAGCTGTGTATATATCAAAGTGCATAAAAATCTCTTTGACTCAACAAATCAGTACTCAAAGCCAAGATAGGAATATTGCCCTCCCAAGACATTAGGCATTTACTTGCCATCCTGGCCTGTCCAACATTGATATTCATATTTTCAAAAAATGCCCTGACAAAATCTGTTCAGAATACATTCAGCCACTGCAGCCTCTCACAGTTTAAATGCTGGTTTACAATTTCAGGTCACCATCTTAAACAGCTGATTTCGGTCACAGCTGATACAGTGTGGTGAATTTTTTGCCAGCGGCTATTATAATAGCAAATAGGCCAAGAAATATTGACCTCGTGTCTGTTTGGTCTTCCAATGCAACTGGTTGGCAACTGTGTGAAACAGGTTGCTGGATTTGATTCATCACTGGCCTAATTGAGTAGGCTCTATTCATGTCCTTATGTTCTCATGACCAAGCAATAAGACTAATAGTGAATCAAACATGTACAATGCTTCCTTTTGCAGTGAACCAATAGACTTTGAATGTAGGGAGAGCCTCTTTGAAATTTTCAGACCGTTTCCACACAGAGGCACAAACCTCACACTGCCGCCTGCTTGCAAATGCACAGTTGTAAGCCAAGTGTTTGCACGCCTGCTCATGGGAGAGCCCTCCTGTGTTTTCCCTCTGCCTCATGGTGGCTTTTTGCCTCCTGATGAGGCTGTAAGGCAAAACAAGCCAAACTTCTCCCCCCGCTCCTTGGTTTGCTGATCACAGCAAGCCACCAATCACAGCTCTTCTCTCATGGATGGAAACTTTCTTCCTGCCTGAGAGAAAATTATACAAAACTTCATATCTCCTATGCACAATATTTCAAAAAGTCACAAGACTACAAGATTGCATAATGTCTCCTAACAATATATGTATACTAGCAAGAACGCCCATTGCAACCAGGAATGCAATGGGCGCTAAGACTCAGGGGACACCAGCAGGCACATCTCCCTCTTTCTCTCCCTCTCTCTCCATTGCAGCAGGAGCCATAGGAGGTAATCAGGGCTGTTTGAGGGCTCGTTTGGGCGTCTCTCTCTCTCTCACAGCAGGAGCCATAGCAGGTAATCAGGGCTGGTTTGCAGTTTGGCAGGGGTCTTTGTGTCTCTATGTCTCTCTCTCACAGCTGGCTCCTGCAGCGTCTGAGAGCAAAGTGGCTAACGTCCAAGGAAGGAGGGCGGGAGCTGTAGTTGCAGGACCAATCAGAGTGCGTTTGCTGGCACCCTAATTGGCCCTATTCCAACTCAGACAGCCAGGACACTCTCCACCTTCAGGGCTGTTTCACAAATATTAAGAGGAACAATGGATAAGGATAACTCCCAACAGGACCCAGGAGCTCAGCCTGTTTTGCATCAGCTTCTGCAGGGGAATATACTGAGGAGCAAACAACTACAAAATATATTAATAAAACCCAGTTATTATCAAAGATAGCATGGACCACCATAGTATTAAAATAGTGCTATGCTAATTAATAATTTGTTATTAATATATACCTGAATAAAGCTTTTATTTTAATATAAAATTGGTTGTAATTATAAAGAAGAGCAAACAAATGATTTGCTGTCTATCTGTGCCATAAGCAGGTATTTAGAATACGTCTAAAAGGCAGAGAAAAACAAAAATATTGAGATGTAAAGTAGGGTTATAAAGCAATTAACTATGTAGTAAGGAGAAATACCTATACTTACTATTATCCAGCCTAGAACAAAGGGAATCCTTCCTAGGCTATCCATAAAGATGACAAATGTCGTGTATCTCTAGCCACAAAGATCCATGAGTTACAAACAAGACACATTGCTATATAGCAAGTTGCCACAGCTAGTTAAATCCAAGGGCCATTCCGCACTCGTCCAAATAAGCACAATGGTTACAAATTGAAATCGCTACTGTTTTGCTGTTATGCACAACGTCGTTGACAATCTGCAACACTCATGAAACCGATCCGCAAAAAGCGTTTCATTGTAGCGCTTTCAGGGAAATCCCAAAAAGTGGATTCACCCTCCGGAAAGTGCTACACTCTTGCAATCAATCTACAACCCTAGCGGGAAAGTTCTGTGCATTACCATTGTTGCGGTTTCTGCAAAGTCCCTCCCCCTATCTCTCTCCTCTGATCTTCCGGCGAAGCGATCGCCATTTTTTTTTCTCTGAGCAAGCGAAGATCAATGCACCGGCGAGCCTTCGTTTACCCAGCAAGGCTTCCCTGGCTGCAGAGCTGTTTTAAGTCACCAAACACGAAACAACACACAGCCCCGTTTGCTGGTTTATTTTCACTTTATTTTTCACTGTATTTTCAGCCGAAAATCGCGCCCGTGCCGGGGGGGGTTAATTTTTTTTTCACTCGGGGGGAGCGTGGCAACGATAAAACGGCAGCTCACACGCCACCTGCTACCTAGATGGGTCTTTCCGTTGCAACGAATCAATGCAGATTCGTTGCAACGTGGTTTTTTTTAAAACTTACTTAAAGGGAAAGGGGCTTTTTGGGATCATGATAACGGCCGCCCATTGGCTGCTTGACAGCCAGGGGCGGGACGAGCTCAGCAATATCGCTTCCTGGCTAGCGATTTTTGCCAAGACCGGAAACCTGTGGGAAACGATAGAAACGCAACTGGATTCCACTACAAAGCCAGGTATGCATAACGACGAATTCCACTATTTAAAATAGCGTTTTTTCGTCCCACAACCAATTTGCCACATAGATCCCGGTGCGGAATGGCCCCAAAAATTTAAAAGGGAATGATGTCTAAACCACCTATTGTTCTTTTTAAAAAGAAATACTAATGGGAAAAGGGCATTATAATCATAATATCCAACAGGTGAAGAATTTGGATGTGTGACACAGTTTACTAATGTAACAGAACTAATTTTTGCTATATACTCCCACAGTCATGTAAGGAGTTCTTAGTCTGAGGAAGAGGGCTTGCACTGTGCGAGTGGAGAATAAAGCTTTGTTGGTCTTCAAGGTGCTACTGGACTCTGATCCTATTGTGCTACTTCAGACCAACACGGCTACCCATTTAAATCCAGGGAGGAGTTTTGGATGAGAAATATTTCAGAAGCACCACCCCAACTTCAAGTCATCCCGACTGCAGTGCAGATTTGTAAGCAAAAGTTATTTGGGTGCTTTTCCCTGCCTGCCTCCTTTTTGTGTATGTGTTTTAGCATTCCACCTGGTGAATCAATAATTCAGCACATGAAGTGGAAGCAAGTTTCCCAAGCTGTGGCATCGCTGGTATTTCGAGCAGAGGCTGGATTCATGGGACCCGAGTGGGGCTCTTGATAGTGATAAAAGGAATTTAATCTTTGGAGACTTGGCGGGCAAAGTTTGATTGGTGGGAATTCAAAGCTGGCTGGCTGACATCACAAAATTTTTTGGCAGTCAGCTTATGCATTGCTGGCTCTTCAGAGGGAGGGTGGATAGACAGCTCCCCAGTGGTCACCATACCGTCTGGAGCAGCAGGAAAGAGGAAGGGTCCAGGAGCACCTTAAAGACCAACAAAGTCTCTGGCATGGGAGGATCGTGAGCCACGGCCACAATGATTGTTGGTTTTCAGGGTGGCCCTGGCCTCTTGTAGATCAGTGGATTGACTGCAACCCCACCTTCCTCTTCAACCGGGACCAAAAGCAGCTGACACCAATCCCGTGTCCTCATAACAACACTGTCAGGTAGGTTATGTGGAGAGGAAGAGAGAGCAACTGGCCCAAGGCCGGTCAGCGGACTTCCATGGCACAAGTGTGGATTCAAACCCAGTTCTTCCAGATACCAGGCCATCATCATTCTAACTACTGGACTCCACTGGCCCTCCCAGGACATACTGGCACGCTCTGGTTAAAAGGGTGGGGAGGAATGATACTACGGAGACAAATGCAGTAAGTGAAGAAAGACACAAGACCAAGGTGATACAGTTAAATTATGAAACTTTATTAGAATTAAATTACAATAGATTTAAATTAGATAGAATTGCCCACATTTTGACTCATTGTGCTAGCCGCCAGCCAAGACGGGGCAGCTAACAAATGAAGGCAGTGCAGAGAAGGCGAAAACCCCGAGTCCACCAGGCCCAGCAGGGCGGGGTCCCGGGGAAAAATTCCTTCTCGGCTCCAATTCAGGCAACCGGCTGGAAACAGCCTGCACGGTCTGGTTAAAATGGTGGGCAGAGGCCTGACCTTACCCATCAGGCCACCGGAACAGTGCGACATCCTCTTCTTTGCCATTGGCCGGTCTTCTGCCTTCCTTCTTTCGGCGTCCTCTTCTCGCTAACAGCTGGAGTCTTCGGCTCCTGCATCCTCTTCTTTGCTGTTAGCTGGCGTCTTCTGCCTTCCTCCTCCTCTTCTTGCCAATGGCAGTCTTCTTTGCCAGCGGCTGGCGTCTTCTGCCTTCGGACTGCAGTCTTCTTTTCTTCTTGCCAACGGCCGGGGACTTCTGCCTTCGGACCGCCCTCCTCTTCTTGCCATTGGCTGTCTTCGTCTGCCTTCGGCCCGCCGTCTTCTGTTCTTCTCGCCACTGGCGGTCGTCTTCTGCCTTCGGCAGGTTGCCTCTCGCTCGGGAGAGGAAAGCTCAAATGGCTCCCGCGAGGGGAGATCAACATGAGAGCTCAGCCCATCCCAGGGCTGGGGAGGGAATTACCTCTCTGGGGAGGGTTCGCGTCCTCCTGAGGGAGAGGCCAAAACGCGCGGCCTTTTATAGGTGGGGGTCCCATGACCGAGGGGGGCAGGGACCATTGTGAGGTCAGAGAGGGGGCCTGGCTTCATTGTGACTCAACAAAGTGGGGGCCTGGCTTCATTGTGACTCAACAAAGAGGCCGGGCAGCCCTCTGAACTCATGTTCAGAGGCAGGTTTGTGGTGTCTATTTTTAGCAAATTATTTTTATTTATATTCCTTAATTGATTCAATGGATCTGTAATCCACCATTCTCTCTAGTGGGCCCCCACAGCGGACCGATTGGTATCCTTTCCTCCATTTCCCCTGAAAACAACCCTGTGAGGTAGGTTATATTTATATATTTAATTTTTTTTCTACAACACCTTTTTCTTCAACAGGGACCCAAAGTGGCTGACTTAATCCTGCTCTCCTCTGATTCTAATTTGTAAAATAAACACACAAAACAAAGGCCGTCACAAGAAAACCTCTCTGAGGATGTTCATTGATATTCATTGACGATAAACCTGAGCAAGGCTTTCATTTGATCCTGTCTTATTTTAACATCTTTCTAAATATTAATTGCCCCAAAATTCCTATCACAGGACAGGACAATAACATTACCATGACCCCATCCAATTCGCTACTTCCTGCACTGCATCCTTTATTCTCTAAGTTCATTTTGTGGCCTGTCCTGACTGGACTAAGTTTCTACCTCGGAGACATCTTTATTGCAAGCTCTTCAAAACTTTTTGAAATTGAAGGAAAATCATTGAAATATTAGTTTCCAGTCCTTTCATTAATTCAGTATTCACTTCTACTTCCCAGGGCATTTTAATGGCATTCACCAGAGTGTTCCCCTGCATTAATAATAGTCTAAATATTTTTGGTAGTTAAGAGTCCCCTGATCAAAATACTTGAAATTCAGTGAATGGATTTGTTTATTTGATATGTATTGTCCTTCTTCTGAAGAGACCATAACCTCTCATTTTACCACTTGAATCCAGCCTCCCCAGGGTAGTCTAGGTTTCAGCTGTTTATCAGCACCATTCTTGTCCAGGACTTTTTTCACAATTTGGTGTTCATGGAGACCTGGCACTGATAACTGTTCTCCTCTCTGCCACGGATGCTGGCCAGGTGACTTTGAACTATTCTCGCTCTCGCAGCCTGTTCTCACTTGCAGGGGGGTTGTGAGGAGTAGCAAGAAAAAAAGGCCAATACAGAGTGGAAAAAAGCACAGCTCTACACGACAAAATGCTCCGTTCAAGGACAAACATTGTGCTGCAAAACGGCTGGACCCAAGGCCACCATGGAGAACCTTCACTCGATGCCCCATCATCACTCTAAACATCTTCTTAATACCCAGATAGGCAGGTCGGAAGCCTCTTTAGTTCATCATTGACAGATGGGTCGCTTGACTCGCTTGCTTCCTTGGCCACTTGCGTGAGCCAGGCGGAGGGTGCTAGCATTCGACTGGGGCATATTGGAGATTTGAAGGGCGGAGACAGAGGAGGGGGTAGGTTGGAGATGGGAAGGAGGACTTGATGGCACTGTGCCCCAACAAGGTCCCTGTCCTCCCCAGGGTCCATCCCCTAAATCTCCAGGAGTTTCGCAGCCTGGTTGTAGCAAGCTCTCCCCTCTAGAGGCCCGGGGGAGCTTGGCACACCGGATTCCTCATGCCCAGCTCTAAAGACATTCACGAGAAATGGGTAAAGATAGGGTTGCTTCTATCTTGCCACAGGTTTTTATATCATTTTATAAACCACTTTCTCCAGCGGAACTGCTCTTTGTAGCCTGCAGAGCAGTTGTAATTCCAGGGGATCCCGAAACCTCACCTGGAGACTGGCATCCAGAGAAAGAAGCCCTACTTTCCAGGTGGAACGGCTCTCTGTGGTCTGCAGAGGAGCTGTGATTACAGGGGATCCCCAGGCCCCACCTGGAGGTTGGCATTCCGAGAAAGCAGCCCTTTTATTCGGGGGAACTGCTCTCTGTGGCCTGCAGAGGAGCCATAATTCCAGAAAATCCTCAGGCCCCACCTGGCGTCTGACATCCTGAGAAAGCAGCCCTTTTATTCGGGGGAACTGCTCTCTGTGGCCTGCAGAGGAGCCATAATTCCAGAAAATCCTCAGGCCCCACCTGGAGTCTGGCATCCTGAGAAAGAAGCCCTATTCTCCAGGGGGAACTGCTCTCTGGCCTGCAGAGGAGCTGTGATTACAGGGGATCCCCAGGGCCCACTTGACGGCTGGAATCCCGAGAAAGCAGCAATATTCTCCAGGCAAAACCAGACAAAAGGATTATGACCATAAGAATAATTTTATGATTGGGAGTCACCACGAGGATCTGTACTAAAAGGTCGTGTCATTAGGAAGGTTGAGAACCACTACTCAAATTATAATTATAATGATTAGCTCTGCAGGCAAAATTGGCTACTTTGGAGGCTGCATTCTGAGGCCTTGTACCATTTCGAAGTCCCACCTCCAAACCACCAGGAATATTTCCCACCCAAAGGTAGCCAACCTCCAGGTGGGACCTGGAGAGCTCCTGGAATTACAGCTCATGTGCAGAGTATAAAGTTCAAGCTCCCCAGGCAGAAAGGGCTGCACAGGCCTAACTGTCACATCCAACCACTGTCCTCACTTTGCCTCAGGCCACTGACTGAGCTGGTAGGGGACTGGTGAGTATACTCCCTCCCCTCTCCTTTCAGGCTTGCTATGAAGGTTGTGTTTCTGAGGGCAATGCTGAGCAGTCGGTGGGGCCACTTGTGCTCCCTTTGAGGGGGGCGGGGCTGACAGAAAAGCCCCTTCTCAAACTACTGTTCTGGCCAGCCTCAATGCTGGAGGGAACAAACAGGCCAGCCATGTTCATTTCTTCTGTGCAACTCTCTGAAGATTTGAGGCCTACTGCACCAGGTTGTTGTGCAGATGAAACAGGAGGCAACAGGACCTCCGCAACAGCATCCAGTTGCACCTGCACAACAACCCTGTGTGATAGGCCTCAAATCTACACAGTGTTGCTTGGCTGATCCTCGTAAAGGCACTTTTGTGGGCCAAAAGCTCTGACTGCCAATGCACAATTTGGGAAAGAAGTGGAGGCATATTAAAATAAGGAAAGATTGACAGGCTTGGGCAGTTGAGTCTGATGGAATTTATTGACCAATCAGAGACTCGCCAGGCTACTGAAACCTGCTCCCCATTGTCCAATCACAACCCTGGAGAGAAAGCAAAGGCTAAATCAATGGGAGCAGTATTCCTTTCCCCTGCTTTCATGCTCAGGCCAAATCTGGTGGAGTCCTCTGCTGTGCTGTCAAAAGGGGAGTGGCTGAGGATGATTTGTGGAGTTCATTCTTTCCTCCTGCCTTAGACTGCCTGAGAGGGGCTCCCCCAAGCACCCTGGCCACCATTTCTAAAGAATTTTAAAGGCCTTGCAAATGCATACCATGCCAGGTCCTTTGGATTGGAATTTTTTTTAAATACAATGTTATTCATATATCTTGTGCACACCCCGAAATATGAACTCTTGCCTCGGGCAAAGGCCTGACCTCTGAGGTTTTTCAGCTGACTTATAAGCCGCCGAGCAATATCTGCAATCATGGTAAAGCAATGAGTTTAACACCGAAAAATAATCATAAAAAAATAAAATCCAAATAAAACAGTGTTTGTAGTGACAAATATGCAACAACAATGTACAACAAAAATCTAAATCCTGTTTATTGTGCGACCCTCGGGAATCTAAAGAGACATTCGACATTCTTAATGTTAAAAAGGAATCCGGTATAACAGTGCCTGTTTCATGCTTCCCTTCAGACACATGACCCCTTCACAATGCCACCTGGCTCACAATGACATTTGTCTCACCTTTAAGCAGCGACTGCAGGGGCATTTTTCTAGGACTGATCCTCCATGCATCCTCCTTTGTTTCCAACGATTGGACAATGAACAGGACTTGGAATTTTTGCTTCTACCTTGCTGTGTATATTTGCGAATGCACCACCTGTATTAATGTTTTGGTGTTATCTTCTCCGTGTGCTCCTATTGCTTGAAGAAACAGTGGTGTGTTTGTCATTGGCCACTAATATAGGAGGCTTTAAAGAATACAGGTGGATAGACGGATCCCCAGGGGTCCCCACACCTGTCTGGAGCAGCAGGAAAGAGGAAGGGTCCAGGATCACCTTCAAGACCAACAAAGTCTCTGGCATGGGGGGATCGTGAGTCATGGCAATAAAGATTGTTGGTGTTCAGGGTAGCCCTGGACTCTTGTATATCAGTAGATTCACTGCAACCCCACCTTCCTCTCCAACCGGAACCAAGAGCAGCTGACACCCATCCCGTGTCCTCATAACAACACTGTCAGGTAGGCTATATGGAGAGGAAGAGAGAGCAACTGGCCCAAGGCTGGTCAGCGGACCTCCATGGCACAAGTGTGGATTCAAACCCAGTTCTCCCAGATACCAGGCCATCATCATTCTAACTACTGGACTCCACTGGCCCTCCCAGGACATACTGGCACGCTCTGGTTAAAAGGGTGGGGAGGAATGATACTAAGGAGACAATTGCAGTGAGTGAAGAAAGACACAAGACCAAGGGGATACAGTTAAATTATGAAACTTTATTAGAATTAAATAACAATAGATTTAAATTAGATAGAATTGCCCACATTTTGACTCATTGTGCTAGCCGCCAGCCAAGACGGGGCAGCTAACAAATGAAGGCAGTGCAGAGAAGGCGAAAACCCCGGGTCCACCAGGCCCAGCAGGGCGGGGTCCCGGGGGAAAATTCCTTCTCGGCTCCAATTGAGGCAACCGGCTGGAAGCAGCCTGCACGGTCTGGTTAAAATGGTGGGCAGAGGCCTGACCTTACCCATCAGGCCACCGGAACAGTGCGACGTCCTCTTCTTTGCCATTGGCCGGTCTTCTGCCTTCCTTCTTTCGGCGTCCTCTTCTCGCTAACAGCTGGAGTCTTCGGCTCCTGCATCCTCTTCTTTGCTGTTAGCTGGCGTCTTCTGCCTTCCTCCTCCTCTTCTTGCCAATGGCAGTCTTCTTTGCCAGCGGCTGGCGTCTTCTACCTTCGGACTGCAGTCTTCTTTTCTTCTTGCCAACGGCCGGGGACTTCTGCCTTCGGACCGCCCTCCTCTTCTTGCCATTGGCTGTCTTCGTCTGCATTCGGCCCGCCGTCTTCTGTTCTTCTCGCCACTGGCGGTCGTCTTCTGCCTTCGGCAGGTTGCCTCTCGCTCGGGAGAGGAAAGCTCAAATGGCTCCCGCGAGGGGAGATCAACATGAGAGCTCAGCCCATCCCAGGGCTGGGGAGGGAATTACCTCTCTGGGGAGGGTTCGCGTCCTCCTGAGGGAGAGGCCAAAACGCGCGGCCTTTTATAGGTGGGGGTCCCATGACCGAGGGGGGCGGGGACCATTGTGAGGTCAGAGAGGGGGGCTGGCTTCATTGTGACTCAACAAAGAGGGGGCCTGGCTTCATTGTGACTCAACAAGGAGGCCGGGCAGCCCTCTGAACTCCTGTCCAGAGGCAGGTTTGTGGTGTCTATTTTTAGCAAATTATTTTTATTTATTATATTCCTTAATTGATTCAGTGGATCTGTAATACACCTTTCTCTCGAGGGGGCCCCCCCAGCGGACCCATTGGTATCCTTTCCTCCATTTCCTCTGAAAACAACCCTGTGAGGTAGGTTAGGCTGAGGATGTTTTATTTATATATTTAATTTATTTCCACAACACTTTTTTCTTCAACAGGGACCCAAAGTGGCCGACTTAATCCTGCTCTCCTCTGATTCTAATTTGTAAAATAAACACACAAAACAAAGGCCGTCACAAGAAAACCTCTCTGAGGATGTTCATTGATATTCATTGACGATAAACCTGGTCAGGGCTGATTCCACAGTACGTTTTATTTGATCCTGTCTTATTTTAACATCTTTCTAAATATTAATTGCCACAAAATTCCTATCACAGTACAGGACAATAACATTGCCTCCAATTCGCGACTTCCTGCACTGCATCCTTTATTCTCTACGTTCATTTTGTGGCCCGTCCTTGACTGGACTAAGTTTCTACCTCGGAGACATCTTTATTGCAAGCTCTTCGAAACCTTTTTAAATTGAAGGAAAATCATTGAAATATTAGGTTCCAGTCCTTGTCATTAATTCAGTATTCACTTCTACTTCCCAGGGCATTTTAATGGCCTGCACCAGAGTGTTTCCCTGCATTAATAATAGTCTAAATATTTTGGTAGTTAAATTTCCCTGATCGAAATGCTTCAAATTCAGTGAATGGATTTGTTTATTTGATCTTTATTGTCCTTCTTCTGAAGACTCCTTAACATCTGATTTTACCACTTGAACCCAGTCTCCCCAGGGTTATCTAGGGCACAGTCTGAACTTGCTTTGTTTATTCCATTGTTCCAAAGTTGAGAGAAAATATAGGTTTCTCCTTTAAGGCAAGTTTGTCACATGACCACCTGTGGCCAATCACGAGTCCTCTATCAAGGAGGAGAGTCCAGATTCAAAACAGCCTTTAAATACTGACAATTAAAAGCACTCCAAGATATCGCACAATAAAGGTAGGGTCACTCCGGATGAATCATTCTTGCTGCAGAAGGAAATTTTAAATCTCCCCAAATCCAAACAGATATCGCATTCTGTGTAGGGGGCAGGGACTGAATCGATCTGGGGTAGGAATAAAAGCTCCGTGCAGTTTACACCCAAGGCAGAGTCTACACTTACTTTGTTTATTCCATTGTCAATCCTGTTGAATTCAGATCGCTTTGATATCGGGTCTTTTTCTTCCCCCCCTCCCCATTGAAAAAGGAAAGTGTTTTGCACATGGTTAGGGAAGTTCAGAAAGGGGGGGACCAAACCCTCTTGCTTTCTTTTCTTGAACGGTGGGGAGAGGAGCCAAGCAGGGAGCCTCTTTATTTATTTTTTTGGGGGGGGGAGAGGATCGAAAAAGGCAGAGATGGGAGAAAAAATCTAGGACCCACAGACGTTGAGAGAAATTAGGGGCTTCTCCTTTAAGGCAAGCTTATCACATGACCAGGTGTGACCTATCATGGAGCTTTCTTTCCCAATCCGGATTTGAAAAATATTGAGCGTTAAAAGCACTCAAAGATATCGCACAGTAAAGGTAGGGTCTGTAAACCTGTAAACAGTAAACGGAAATCGCATTGTGTAGAGGGCAGGGACTAAATTGAACTGGAGTTGGAATAAAAGCTCCGTGTAGTTTACACCCAGGTTTCAGCTGTTTATCAGCACAATGCTTGTTCAGGACTTCTTTCAAAATTTGGTGTTCATGAAGACCTGTCGCAAATAACTCTTTGTTCTCCTCTCTGCCACGGATGCTGGCCAGGTGACTTTGGACCAGTCTCGCTCTTGCAGCCTGTTCTCACTTGCAGGGGGGTTGTGAGAAGTTCCAAGAAACAAGACAAGCACATTGTGGAAAAAAGCACAGCTCTACGCACCAAAATGCTCCGATCAAGGACAAACATTGTGCTGCAAAACAGCTGGACCCAAGACTACCATGGAGAACCTTCATTCGATGCCCCATCATCACTCTAAACATCTTAAAATCCAGATAGGCAGGTCGGAAGCCTCTTTAGTTCATTATTGACAGATGGGTCGCTTGACTCGCTTGCTTCCTTGGCTCCTTGCGTGAGCCAGGCGGAGGGTGCTAGCATTCGACTGGGGCATATTGGAGATTTGAGGGGCGGAGACAGAGGAGGGGGTAGTTTGGAGATTGTGATTGGACCATAGGCAGCGGGTTCCACTAACCTGGTGAGTCTCTGATTGGTAAATAATTTCATTAGACTGTCAAGTTTTCCTCATTTTAATATGCCTCCCCCTCTTTCCTAAAAGGTGCATTGGGCAGCCAGGGCTTTTGGCCCTCATAAGTGCCTTTATGAGGAATAGGGAAGGAAAGGCCTCTAGCTCACAGTTTCTGATGAGGGGACCAAAGGAGGGAAGTGGACCAGGCCACACCAGCACCCCAATCTTTGCCCATTTCCCGTGAACATCTTTAGAGCTGGGCATGGGGAATCCGGTGTGCCAAGCTCCCCCGGGCCACTGGAGGGGAGAGCTTGCTACAACCAGGTTATGAATCTGGAGATTTAGGGGATGGACCCTGGGGAAGACAGGAACCTTGGTGGGGCACAGTGCCATCAAGTCCTCCTTCCCATCTCCAAACTACCCCCTCTGTCTCCGCCCCTCAAATCTCCAATATGCCCCAGTCGAATGCTAGGACCCTCCACGTGGCTCACGCAAGCAGCCAAGGAAGCAAGCGAGTCAAGCGACCCATCTGTCAATGATGAACTAAAGAGGCTTCCGACCTGCCTATCTGGGTATTAAGAAGATGTTTAGAGTGATGATGGGGCATCGAGTGAAGGTTCTCCATGGTGGCCTTGGGTCCAGCCGTTTTGCAGCACAATGTTTGTCCTTGAACGGAGCATTTTGTCGTGTAGAGCTGTGCTTTTTTCCACTCTGTATTGGCCTTTTTTTCTTGCTACTCCTCACAACCCCCCTGCAAGTGAGAACAGGCTGCGAGAGCGAGAATAGTTCAAAGTCACCTGGCCAGCATCCGTGGCAGAGAGGAGAACAGTTATCAGTGCCAGGTCTCCATGAACACCAAATTGTGAAAAAAGTCCTGGACAAGAATGGTGCTGATAAACAGCTGAAACCTAGACTACCCTGGAGCTGGAGATCTCGCTGCTTTTGTAATGCACATGTCTTTCGCTCCTGACTTGCGGGTTGCTCTCATCCAGCTAGTGCTACTTCGCAGGGGCAATGCATTTTGTGGATTTCCCTGCAAGCACTATAAAATGGAGGATGTAGCAGCTGGTTTGCAGATGCCCTTAAGTCCACCTTCCCATCTCAAAACTACACCCTCCTTTGGGTCTGCCCCTCAATTCTCCAGATATGTCCCACTGCGATGTGAAAAAAAGTCTTGTTTCTTGCTACTCCTCACAACCCCCCTGCAAGTGAGAACAGGCTGCGAGAGCGAGACAGACCCATGAAGAGGACTTGGGATTTTTGCTTCTACCGTGTCGTGTTTATTTGCAAATGCACCTGACACCAATCCCGTGTCCTCATAACAACACTGTCAGGTAGGTTATGTGGAGAGGAAGAGAGAGCAACTGGCCCAAGGCCGGTCAGCGGACTTCCATGGCACAAGTGTGGATTCAAACCCAGTTCTTCCAGATACCAGGCCATCATCATTCTAACTACTGGACTCCACTGGCCCTCCCAGGACATGCTGGCACGCTCTGGTTAAAAGGGTGGGGAGGAATGATACTAAGGAGACAATTGCAGTGAGTGAAGAAAGACACAAGACCAAGGGGATACAGTTAAATTATGAAACTTTATTAGAATTAAATTACAATAGATTTAAATTAGATAGAATTGCCCACATTTTGACTCATTGTGCTAGCCGCCAGCCAAGACGGGGCAGCTAACAAATGAAGGCAGTGCAGAGAAGGTGAAAAACCCGGGTCCACCAGGCCCAGCAGGGCGGGGTCCCGGGGAAAAATTCCTTCTCGGCTCCAATTCAGGCAACCGGCTGGAAGCAGCCTGCACGGTCTGGTTAAAATGGTGGGCAGAGGCCTGACCTTACCCATCAGGCCACCGGAACAGTGCGACGTCCTCTTCTTTGCCATTGGCCGGTCTTCTGCCTTCCTTCTTTCGGCGTCCTCTTCTCGCTAACAGCTGGAGTCTTCGGCTCCTGCATCCTCTTCTTTGCTGTTAGCTGGCGTCTTCTGCCTTCCTCCTCCTCTTCTTGCCAATGGCAGTCTTCTTTGCCAGCGGCTGGCGTCTTCTGCCTTCGGACTGCAGTCTTCTTTTCTTCTTGCCAACGGCCGGGGACTTCTGCCTTCGGACCCCCTCCTCTTCTTGCCATTGGCTGTCTTCATCTGCCTTCGGCCCGCCGTCTTCTGTTCTTCTCGCCACTGGCGGTCGTCTTCTGCCTTCGGCAGGTTGCCTCTCGCTCGGGAGAGGAAAGCTCAAATGGCTCCCGCGAGGGGAGATCAACATGAGAGCTCAGCCCATCCCAGGGCTGGGGAGGGAATTACCTCTCTGGGGAGGGTTCGCGTCCTCCTGAGGGAGAGGCCAAAACGCGCGGCCTTTTATAGGTGGGGATCCCATGACCGAGGGAGGCGGGGACCATTGTGAGGTCAGAGAGGGGGGCTGGCTTCATTGTGACTCAACAAAGAGGGGGCCTGGCTTCATTGTGACTCAACAAAGAGGCCGGGCAGCCCTCTGAACTCATGTCCAGAGGCAGGTTTGTGGTGTCTATTTTTAGCAAATAATTTTTATTTATTCCTTAATTGATTCGATAGATCTATAATCCACCTTTCTCTTGAGTGGGCCACCACAGAGGACCCATTGGTATCCTTTCCTCCATTTCCCCTGAAAACAACCCTGTGAGGTAGGTTAGGCTGAGGATGTTTTATTTATATATTTAATTTATTTCTACACCACATTTTATCAGCACAATGCTTGTCCAGGACTTTTTCCACAATTTGGTGTTCATGGAGACCTGTCACTGATTTGTTCTCCTCTCTGCCACGGATGCTGGCCAGGTGACTTTGGACCAGTCTCGCTCTTGCAGCCTGTTCTCACTTGCAGGGGGATGTGAGGAGCAGCAAGAAACAAGGCCAATACAGAGTGGAAGAAAGCACAGCTCTACACCACAAAATGCTCCGTTCAAGGACAAACATTGTGCTGCAAAACGGCTGGACCCAAGGCCACCATGGAGAACCTTCACTCGATGCCCCATCATCACTCTAAACTTCTTCTATACCCAGATAGGCAGGTCGGAAGCCTCTTTAGTTCATCATTGACAGATGGGCTGCTTGACTCGCTTGCTTCCTTGGCCACTTGTGTGAGCCAGGCGGAGGGTGCTAGCATTCGACTGGGGCATATTGAGATTTCAGAGACGGAGCCAGAGGAGGGCGTAGTTTGGAGATGGGAAGGAGGACTTGATGACTCCGTGCCCCACCAAGGTCCCTGTCCTCACCCAAGGTACATCCCCTAAATCTGCAGGATTTTCGCAGCCTGGTTGTAGCAATCTCTCCCCTCCAGTGGCCCTGGGGAGCTTGGCACACTGGATTCCCCATGCCGAGCTCTAAAGACGTTCACGAGAAATGGGTAAAGGTAGGGATGCTGGTGTGGCCTGGTCCATTTCTCTCCTTTGATCCCGTCATCAGAAACTGTGAGCTAGAGGCCTTTCCTTCCCTATTCCTCATAAAGGCACTTATGAGGGCCAAAAGCCCTGGCTGCCCAATGCACCTTTTAGGAAAGAGGGGGAGGCATGCTTAGGGCTGATCCTGTGTTGAGCAGGGGGTTGGGCTAGATGGCCTTTATGGCCCCTTCCAATTTTATGATTCTATGATTCATATTAAAATGAGGAAAAATTGACAAATGAAATTTATTGACCAGAGACTCACTGCCCATGGTCCAGTCACAGCATGGGAGAGAAAGCGAAGGCTAAATCAAGGGGAGCAGTATTCCGTTCCCCTGCTTTCCTGCTCATGCTGAGTCTGGCGGGGGCATCTGCTGTGCTGTCTGATAAAGAATAACACACAAAAGGGAAGTATGGCTCACAGAGACTTTTGTCTCACCTTTAAGCAGCGACCTGCAGGGGCATTTTTCTAGGACTGATCCTCCATTCATCCCCCTTTGTTTCCAAGGATTGGATGATGAACAGGACCTGGAATTTTTGCTTCTACCTTGCTGTGTGTATTTGCGAATGCACCACCGGTATTAATGTTTTGGTCTTTTCTTCGTGTGCTCCTGTTGCTTGAAGAAACAGTGGTGTGTTTGTCATTGGCCATTAATAAAGGAGGCTTTAAAGAATACAGGTGGATAGACGGATCCCCAGGGGTCCCCACACCTGTCTGGAGCAGCAGGAAAAAGGGTCCAGGAGCACCTTCAAGACCAACAAAGTCTGTGGCATGGGAGGAGCAGTCGTGAGCCAAAGCCACAAAGATTGTTGGTGTTCAGGGTAGCCCTGGCCTCTTGTAGATCAGTGGATTGACTGCAACGGCACCTTCCTCTTCAACCAGGACCAAAAGCAGCTGACACCAATCCCGTGTCCTCATAACAACACTGTCAGGTAGGCTATATGGAGAGGAAGAGAGAGCAACTGGCCCAAGGCCGGTCAGCGGATTTCCATGGCACAAGTGTGGATTCAAACCCAGTTCTTCCAGATACCAGGCCATCATCATTCTAACTACTGGACTCCACTGGCCCTCCCAGGACATACTGGCACGCTCTGGTTAAAAGGGTGCGGAGGAATGATACTAAGGAGACAAATGCAGTAAGTGAAGAAAGACACAAGACCAAGGGGATACAGTTAAATTATGAAACTTTATTAGAATTAAATTACAATAGATTTAAATTAGATAGAATTGCCCACATTTTGACTCATTGTGCTAGCCGCCAGCCAAGACGGGGCAGCTAACAAATGAAGGCAGTGCAGAGAAGGCGAAAACCCCGAGTCCACCAGGCCCAGCAGGGCGGGGTCCCGGGGAAAAATTCCTTCTCGGCTCCAATTCAGGCAACCGGCTGGAAGCAGCCTGCACGGTCTGGTTAAAATGGTGGGCAGAGGCCTGACCTTACCCATCAGGCCACCGGAACAGTGCGACGTCCTCTTCTTTGCCATTGGCCGGTCTTCTGCCTTCCTTCTTTCGGCGTCCTCTTCTCGCTAACAGCTGGAGTCTTCGGCTCCTGCATCCTCTTCTTTGCTGTTAGCTGGCGTCTTCTGCCTTCCTCCTCCTCTTCTTGCCAATGGCAGTCTTCTTTGCCAGCGGCTGGCGTCTTCTGCCTTCGGACTGCAGTCTTCTTTTCTTCTTGCCAACGGCCGGGGACTTCTGCCTTCAGACCGCCCTCCTCTTCTTGCCATTGGCTGTCTTCGTCTGCCTTCGGCCCGCCGTCTTCTGTTCTTCTCGCCACTGGCGGTCGTCTTCTGCCTTCGGCAGGTTGCCTCTCGCTCGGGAGAGGAAAGCTCAAATGGCTCCCGCGAGGGGAGATCAACATGAGAGCTCAGCCCATCCCAGGGCTGGGGAGGGAATTACCTCTCTGGGGAGGGTTCGCGTCCTCCTGAGGGAGAGGCCAAAACGCGCGGCCTTTTATAGGTGGGGGTCCCATGACCGAGGGGGGCAGGGACCATTGTGAGGTCAGAGAGGGGGCCTGGCTTCATTGTGACTCAACAAAGAGGCTGGGCAGCCCTCTGAACTCATGTCCAGAGGCAGGTTTGTGGTGTCTATTTTTAGTAAATTATTTTCATTTATTCCTTAATTGATTCAATGGATCTGTAATACACCTTTCTCTCAAGTGGGCCCCCACAGCCGACCCATTGGTATTCTTTCCTCCACTTCCCCTGAAAACAACCCTGTGAGGTAGGTTAGGCTGAGGATGTGCAACAAAATCATATCTCCACCTCACATCCTAGACAGAAATATTGCCATCTTGTTTGGATGTTCTTCTGGCCAAGAGGAAAGCTCTGAAAGAGGACTGCATGGACCCATTGTTGAAATATAATATTCTCTCCTATAATTATTCAATGACTGATGAATTTTCAGATCAATGTTTTCTCTGCTTACTTGTGGATGTTCATTGATGATAAACCTGAGCAGGGCTGATTCCACAGCAGGTTTTATTTGATCCTGTCTTATTTTAACATCTTTCTAAATATTAATTGCACAAAAATTCCTATCACTGGACAAGACAATAACATTACCACGAACCCCTCCAATTCGCTACTTCCTGCACTGCATCCTTTATTCTCTAAGTTCATTTTGTGGCCTGTCCTGACTTGACTAAGTTTCTACCTCGGAGACATCTTCATTGCAAGCTCTTCAAAACTTTTTGAAATTGAAGGAAAATCATTGAAATATTAGTTTCCAGTCCTTGTCATTAATTCAGTATTCAATTCTGCTTCCCAGGGCATTTTAATGGCCTGCACCAGAGTGTTCCCCTGCATTAATAATAGTCTAAATATTTTGGTTGTTAAATCCCCTGATCTAAATTCTTGAAATTCAGTGAATAGATTGGTTTATCTGATATTTATTGTCCTCCTTCGAAGTCCCACCTCCAAACCACCAGGAATATTTCCCACCCAGAGGTAGCCAACCTCCAGGTGGGACCTGGAGAGCTCCTGGAATTACAGCTCATGTGCAGAGTATAAAGTTCAAGCTCCCCAGGCAGAAAGGGCTGCACAGGCCTAACTGTCACATCCAACCACTGTCCTCACTTTGCCTCAGGCCACTGACAGAGCTGGCAGGGGACTGGTGAGTATACTCCCTCCCCTCTCCTTTCAGGCTTGCTATGAAGGTTGTGTTTCTGAGGGCAATGCTGAGCAGTCGGTGGGGCCACTTGTGCTCCCTTTGAGGGGGGCGGGGCTGACAGAAAAGCCCCTTCTCAAACTACTGTTCTGGCCAGCCTCAATGCTGGAGGGAGCAAACAGGCGAGCCATGTTCATTTCTTCAGTGCAACTCTCTGAAGATTTGAGGACTACTGCACCAGGTTGTTGTGCAGATGAAACAGGGGGCAAAAGGACTTCCGCAACAGCATCCAGTTACACCTGCACAACAACCCTGTGTGGTAGGCCTCAAATCTACACGGTGTTGCTTGGCTGATGCTCGTAAAGGCACTTTTGTGGGCCAAAAGCCCTGACTGCCAATGCACAATTTGGCAAAGAAGAGGAGGCATATTAAAATAAGGAAAGATTGACAGGCTTGGGCAGTTGAGTCTGATGGAATTTATTGACCAATCAGAGACTCGCCAGGCTACTGAAACCTGCTGCCCATTGTCCAATCACAACCCTGGAGAGAAAGCAAAGGCTAAATCAATGGGAGCAGTATTCCTTTCCCCTGCTTTCATGCTCAGGCCAAATCTGGTGGAGTCATCTGCTGTGCTGTCAAAAGGGGAGTGGCTGAGGATGATTTGTGGAGTTCATTCTTTCCTCCTACCTTAGACTGCCCGAGAGGGGCTCCCCCAAGCACCCTGGCCACCATTTCTAAAGAATTTTAAAGGCCTTGCAAATGCATACCATGCCAGGTCCTTTGGATTGGAATTTTTTTTAAATACAATGTTATTCATATATCTTGTGCACACCCCGAAATATGAACTCTTGCTTCAGGCAAAGGCCTGACTTCTGAGGTTTTTCAGCTGACTTATAAGCCGCCGAGCAATATCTGCAATCATGGTAAAGCAAGGAGTTTAACACCGAAAAATAATCATTAAAAAATAAAATCCATATTTGTAGTCAAAAATATGCAACAACAATGTACAACAAAAATCTAAATCCTGTTTATTGTGCGACCCTCGGGAATCTAAAGAGACATTCGACATTCTTAATGTTAAAAAGGAATCCGTTATAACAGTGCCTGTTTCATGCTTCCCTTCAGACACATGACCCCTTCACAATGCCACCTGGCTCACAATGACATTTGTCTCACCTTTAAGCAGCGACTGCAGGGGCATTTTTCTAGGACTGATCCTCCATGCATCCTCCTTTGTTTCCAAGGATTGGACGGTGAACAGGACTTGGAATTTTTGCTCCTACCTTGCTGTGTATAATTGCGAATGCACCACCTGTATTAATGTTTTGGTGTTATCTTCTCCGTGTGCTCCTACTGCTTGAAGAAACAGTGGTGTGTTTGTCATTGGCCACTAATACAGGAGGCTTTAAAGAATACAGGTGGATAGACGGATCCCCAGGGGTACCCACACCTGTCTGGAGCAGCAGGAAAGAGGAAGGGTCCAGGATCACCTTAAAGACCAACAAAGTCTGTGGCATGGGAGGAGCATTCGTGAGCCAAAGATTTTTGGTGTTCAGGGTAGCCCTGGCCTCTTGTAGATCAGTGGATTGACTACAACGGCACCTTCCTCTTCAACCAGGACCAAAAGCAGCTGACACCAATCCCGTGTCCTCATAACACTGTCAGGTAGGCTATATGGAGAGGAAGAGAGAGCAACTGGCCCAAGGCCGGTCAGCGGACTTCCATGGCACAAGTGTGGATTCAAACCCAGTTCTTCCAGATACCAGGCCATCATCATTCTAACTACTGGACTCCACTGGCCCTCCCAGGACATACTGGCACGCTCTGGTTAAAAGGGTGGGGAGGAATGATACTAAGGAGACAATTGCAGTGAGTGAAGAAAGACACAAGACCAAGGGGATACAGTTAAATTATGAAACTTTATTAGAATTAAATTACAATAGATTTAAATTAGATAGAATTGCCCACATTTTGACTCATTGTGCTAGCCGCCAGCCAAGACGGGGCAGCTAACAAATGAAGGCAGTGCAGAGAAGGCGAAAAACCCGGGTCCACCAGGCCCAGCAGGGCGGGGTCCCGGGGAAAAATTCCTTCTCGGCTCCAATTCAGGCAACCGGCTGGAAGCAGCCTGCACGGTCTGGTTAAAATGGTGGGCAGAGGCCTGACCTTACCCATCAGGCCACCGGAACAGTGCGACGTCCTCTTCTTTGCCATTGGCCGGTCTTCTGCCTTCCTTCTTTCGGCGTCCTCTTCTCGCTAACAGCTGGAGTCTTCGGCTCCTGCATCCTCTTCTTTGCTGTTAGCTGGCGTCTTCTGCCTTCCTCCTCCTCTTCTTGCCAATGGCAGTCTTCTTTGCCAGCGGCTGGCGTCTTCTGCCTTCGGACTGCAGTCTTCTTTTCTTCTTGCCAACGGCCGGGGACTTCTGCCTTCGGACCGCCCTCCTCTTCTTGCCATTGGCTGTCTTCGTCTGCCTTCGGCCCGCCGTCTTCTGTTCTTCTCGCCACTGGCGGTCGTCTTCTGCCTTCGGCAGGTTGCCTCTCGCTCGGGAGAGGAAAGCTCAAATGGCTCCCGCGAGGGGAGATCAACATGAGAGCTCAGCCCATCCCAGGGCTGGGGAGGGAATTACCTCTCTGGGGAGGGTTCGCGTCCTCCTGAGGGAGAGGCCAAAACGCGCGGCCTTTTATAGGTGGGGGTCCCATGACCGAGGGGGGCAGGGACCATTGTGAGGTCAGAGAGGGGGCCTGGCTTCATTGTGACTCAACAAAGAGGCTGGGCAGCCCTCTGAACTCATGTCCAGAGGCAGGTTTGTGGTGTCTATTTTTAGCAAATTATTTTTATTTATTCCTTAATTGATTCAATGGATCTGTAATACACCTTTCTCTCAAGTGGGCCCCCACAGCGGACCCATTGGTATCCTTTCCTCCACTTCCCCTGAAAACAACCCTGTGAGGTAGATTAGGCTGAGGATGTGCAACAAAATCATATCTCCACCTCACATCCTAGACAGAAATATTGCCATCTTGTTTGGATGTTCTTCTGGCCAAGAGGAAAGCTCTGAAACAGGACTGTATGGACCCATTGCTGAAATATAATATTCTCTCCTATAATTATTCAATGACTGATGAATTTTCAGATCAATGTTTTCTCTGCTTACTTGTGGATGTTCATTGATGATAAACCTGAGCAGGGCTGATTCCACAGCAGGTTTTATTTGATCCTGTCTTATTTTAACATCTTTCTAAATATTAATTGCACAAAAATTCCTATCACTGGACAAGACAATAACATTACCACGAACCCCTCCAATTCGCTACTTCCTGCACTGCATCCTTTATTCTCTAAGTTCATTTTGTGGCCTGTCCTGACTGGACTAAGTTTCTACCTCAGAGACATCTTCATTGCAAGCTCTTCAAAACTTTTTGAAATTGAAGGAAAATCATTGAAATATTAGTTTCCAGTCCTTGTCATTAATTCAGTATTCAATTCTACTTCCCAGGGCATTTTAATGGCCTGCACCAGAGTGTTCCCCTGCATTAATAATAGTCTAAATATTTTTGGTAGTTAAGAGTCCCCTGATCAAAATACTTGAAATTTAGTGAATGGATTTGTTTATTTGATATGTATTGTCCTTCTTCTGAAGAGACCATAACCTCTCATTTTACTACTTGAATCCAGCCTCCCCAGGGTAGTCTAGGTTTCAGCTATCTGCAACATGCTTGTCCAGGACTTTTTCATAATTTGGTGTTCATGGAGACCTGTCACTGATAACTGTTCTCCTCTCTGCCACGGAAACTGGCTGGGTGACCTTGTACCAATCTCGCTCTCGCAGCCTGTTCTCACTTGCAGGGGGGTTGTGAGTAGCAAGAAAGAAGACAAGCACATAGTGTAAAAAAGCACAGCTCTACACAGCAAAATGCTCCGATCAAGGACAAACGTGCTGCAAAGCAGCTGGACCCAAGGCCACCATGGAAAAACTTCATTCAATGCCCCATCAAACATCTTCATAGCCAGAGAGGCAGGTCGGAATACTTAGGGATAGACGGATCCCCAGGGGTCGCCACACCTGTCTGGAGCAGCAGGAAAGAACAAAGGTCCAGGATCACCTTAAAGACCAACAAAGTCTGTGGCATGGGAGGATCGTGAGCCACGGCCACGATATCTGCAATCATGGTAAAGCAAGGAGTTTAACACCGAAAAATAATCAAGAAATAAAATCCAAATAAAACAGTTTTTGTAGTCACAAATATGCAACAATGTACAACAAAAATCTAAATCCTGTTTATTGTGCAACCCTCGGAAATCTAAGGAGACATTCGACATTCTTAATGTTTAAAAGGAATCTGGTAAAACAGTGCCTGTTTCATGCTTCCCTTCAGACACATGACCCCTTCACAATGCCACCTGGCTCACAATGACATTTGTCTCACCTTTAAGCAGCGACTGCAGGGGCATTTTTCTAGGACTGATGCTCCATGCATCCTCCTTTGTTTCCAAGGATTGGATGATGAACAGGACTTGGAATTTTTGCTTCTACCTTGCTGTGTATATTTGCGAATGCAACACCTGTATTAATGTTTTGGTCTTATCTTCTTCATGTGCTCGTGTTGCTTGAAGAAACAGTGGTGTGTTTGTCATTGGCCACTAATACAGGAGGCTTTAAAGAATACAGGTGGATAGACGGATCCCGACACTCCTGTCTGGAGCAGCAGGAAAGAGGAAGGGTCCAGGAGCACCTTCAAGACCAACAAAGTCTGTGGCATGGGAGGAGCAGTCGTGAGCCAAAGCCACAAAGATTGTTGGTGTTCAGGGTAGCCCTGGCCTCTTGTAGATCAGTGGATTGACTGCAACGGCACCTTCCTCTTCAACCGGGACCAAAAGCAGCTGACACCAATCCCGTGTCCTCATAACAACACTGTCAGGTAGGCTATATGGAGAGGAAGAGAGAGCAACTGGCCCAAGGCCCGTCAGTGGACTTCCATGGCACAAGTGTGGATTCAAACCCAGTTTTCTTCCAGATACGAGGCCATCATCATTCTAACTACTGGACTCCACTGGCCCTCCCAGGACATACTGGCACGCTCTGGTTAAAAGGGTGGGGAGGAATGATACTAAGGAGACAATTGCAGTGAGTGAAGAAAGACACAAGACCAAGGGGATACAGTTAAATTATGAAACTTTATTAGAATTAAATAACAATAGATTTAAATTAGATAGAATTGCCCACATTTTGACTCATTGTGCTAGCCGCCAGCCAAGACGGGGCAGCTAACAAATGAAGGCAGTGCAGAGAAGGCGAAAACCCCGGGTCCACCAGGCCCAGCAGGGCGGGGTCCCGGGGAAAAATTCCTTCTCGGCTCCAATTCAGGCAACCGGCTGGAAGCAGCCTGCACGGTCTGGTTAAAATGGTGGGCAGAGGCCTGACCTTACCCATCAGGCCACCGGAACAGTGCGACGTCCTCTTCTTTGCCATTGGCCGGTCTTCTGCCTTCCTTCTTTCGGCGTCCTCTTCTCGCTAACAGCTGGAGTCTTCGGCTCCTGCATCCTCTTCTTGGCTGTTAGCTGGCGTCTTCTGCCTTCCTCCTCCTCTTCTTGCCAATGGCAGTCTTCTTTGCCAGCGGCTGGCGTCTTCTGCCTTCGGACTGCAGTCTTCTTTTCTTCTTGCCAACGGCCGGGGACTTCTGCCTTCGGACCGCCCTCCTCTTCTTGCCATTGGCTGTCTTCGTCTGCCTTCGGCCCGCCGTCTTCTGTTCTTCTCGCCACTGGCGGTCGTCTTCTGCCTTCGGCAGGTTGCCTCTCGCTCGGGAGAGGAAAGCTCAAATGGCTCCCGCGAGGGGAGATCAACATGAGAGCTCAGCCCATCCCAGGGCTGGGGAGGGAATTACCTCTCTGGGGAGGGTTCGCGTCCTCCTGAGGGAGAGGCCAAAACGCGCGGCCTTTTATAGGTGGGGGTCCCATGACCGAGGGGGGCAGGGACCATTGTGAGGTCAGAGAGGGGGCCTGGCTTCATTGTGACTCAACAAAGAGGCTGGGCAGCCCTCTGAACTCATGTCCAGAGGCAGGTTTGTGGTGTCTATTTTTAGCAAATTATTTTTATTTATTCCTTAATGGATTCAATGGATCTATAATCCACCTTTCTCTTGACTGGGCCACCACAGCGGACCCATTGGTATCCTTTCCTCCATTTCCCCTGAAAACAACCCTGTGAGGTAGGTTAGGCTGAGTATGTTTTATTTATATATTTAATTTATTTCTAGAACACTTTTTTCTTCAACAGGGACCGAAAGTGGCCGACTTAATCCTGCTCTCCTCTGATTCTAATTTGTAAAACAAACATACAAAACAAAGGCCATCACAAGAAAAGGCATTTTAATGGCCGGCACCAGAGTGTTCTCCTGCATTAGTAATAGTCTAAATATTTTTGGTAGTTAAATTCGCCTGATCTAAATGCTTCCAAAGACGTTCAGGAGAAATGGGTAAAGATAGGGATGCTGGTGTGGCCCGGTCCCTTTCCCTCCATTGGTCCCATCATCAGAAACTGTAAGCTAGAGGCCTTTCTTTCCCCATTCCTCATAAAGACTTGCGTGGGCCAAAAACCCTGGCTGCCCAATGTACAATTTAGTAAAGGGGGGAAGCATATGAAAATGAGGAAAAATTGACAGTCTAATGAAATTTATTGACCAATCAGCCACTCACCAAGCTACTGGAACCTGCTACCATGGTCCAATCACCATCTCCAAACCACACCCTCCTCTGTGTCTGCCCTTCAAATCTCCAATATGTCCCAGTCGCATGTTCGTACCCTCCACCTGGCGCACGCAAGCAGTCAAGGAAGCAAGCGAATGGCCTTGGGTCCAGTTGTTTTGGATCACAGTCCCCCCCCCCCTTCTGAACTACCCTAGCCACGTGCAGAACACTTTCCTGTTTCAATGGGGGGGGGGGGGGAAGAGGAAGATCCGAGTTCAAAGTTATCTGAATTCAACAGGATTGACAATGGAATAAAAAAAGTAAGTTCAGACTCTGTCATAGGGGGAGACTGGATTTAAGTGGTAAAATCAGATGTTAATGTGTCTTCAGAAGAAGGACAATAAAGATCAAATAAACAAATCCAACAAAGGACCTGGCATGGTTTGCAAGTTGGTTGCCCTTCAAAATTCTTTAAAAATAGTGGTCAGGGTGGTGGGCACAGTCCCTCACGGGCAGTCTAAGGTAGGAGGAAAGAATGAACTCCATACTACAAAAATTCCAAGTCCTGTTCATCATCCAATCCTTGGAAACAAAGGGGGATGAATGGAGGAACAGTCCCAGAAAACTGCCTCCTGCAGTCGCTCAGCTTAAAGGTGAGACAAAAGTCCCTGTGAGCCATACTTCCCTTTTGTGTGTTATTCCTTATCAGACAGCACAGCAGATGCCCCCACCAGACTGAGCCTGAGCAGGAAAGCAGGGGAACGGAATACTGCTCCCCTTGATTTAGCCTTCGCTCTCGCTCCAGGGATGTGATTGGACCATAGGCAGCGGGTTCCACTAGCCTGGTGAGTCTCTGATTGGTCAATAAATTTCATTACACTGCCAATTTTTCCTCATTTTAATATGCCTCCCCCTCTTTCCTAAAAGGTGCATTGGGCAGCCAGGGCTTTTGGCCCTCATAAGTGCCTTTATGAGGAATAGGGAAGGAAAGGCCTCTAGCTCACAGTTTCTGATGACGGGACCAAAGGAGGGAAATGGACCAGGCCACACCAGCACCCCAATCTTTACCCATTTCTCGTGAACATCTTTAGAGCTGGGCATGGGGAATCCGGTGTGCCAAGCTCCCCCGGGCCACTGGAGGGGAGAGCTTGCTACAACCAGGTTATGAATCTGGAGATTTAGGGGATGGAGCCTGGGGAAGACAGGAACCTTGGTGGGGCACAGTGCCATCAAGTCCTCCTTCCCATCTTCAAACTACCCTCTCTGTCTCCGCCCCTATAATCTCCAATATGCCCCAGTCGAATGCTAGGACCCTCCACGTGGCTCACGCAAGCAGCCAAGGAAGCAAGCGAGTCAAGCGACCCATCTGTCAATAATGAACTAAAGAGGCTTCCGACCTGCCTATCTGGGTATGAAGATGTTTAGAGAGATGATTGGCATATCTCTAAAGCACTATGCATAGGGCTTTTTTACTGCCACCCCTATTGGAATCCTGAGCCTTGAAGCAGAAGACGCCAGCTAACAGCCAAGAAGAGGATGCAGGAGCCGAAGACTCCAGCTGTTAGCGAGAAGAGGACGCCGAAAGAAGGAAGGCAGAAGACCGGCCAATGGCAAAGAAGAGGACGTCGCACTGTTCCGGTGGCCTGATGGGTAAGGTCAGGCCTCTGCCCACCATTTTAACCAGACCGTGCAGGCTGCTTCCAGCCGGTTGCCTGAATTGGAGCCGAGAAGGAATTTTTCCCCGGGACCCCGCCCTGCTGGGCCTGGTGGACCCGGGTTTTTCACCTTCTCTGCACTGCAAGCAGGCAAGCAACACCGTGTAGATTTGAGGACTACCACACAGGGTTGTTGTGCAGGCGCAACTGGATGCTGTTGCGGAAGTCCTTTTGCCTCCTGTTTCATCTGCACAACAACCTGGTGCAGTAGGCCTCAAATCTTCAGAGTGTTGCACAGAAGAAATGAACATGGCTCGCCTGTTTGTTCCCTCCAGCATTGAGGCTGGCCAGAACAGTAGTTTGAGAAGGGGCTTTTCTGTCAGCCCCGCCCCCCTCAAAGGGAGCACAAGTGGCCCCACCGACTGCTCAGCATTGCCCTCAGAAACACAACCTTCATAGCAAGCCTGAAAGGAGAGGGGAGGGAGTATACTCACCAGTCCCCTGCCAGCTCTGTCAGTGGCCTGAGGCAAAGTGAGGACAGTGGTTGGATGTGACAGTTAGGCCTGTGCAGCCCTTTCTGCCTGGGGAGGTTGAACTTTATACTCTGCACATGAGCTGTAATTCCAGGAGCTCTCCAGGTCCCACCTGGAGGTTGGCTACCTCTGGGTGGGAAATATTCCTGGTGGTTTGGAGGTGGGACTTCGAAATGGTACAAGGCCTCAGAATGCAGCCTCCAAAGTAGCCAATTTTGCCTGCAGAGCTAATCATTATAATTATAATTTGAGTAGTGGTTCTCAACCTTCCTAATGACACGACCTTTTAGTACAGATCCTCGTGGTGACTCCCAATCATAAAATTATTCTTATGGTCATAATCCTTTTGTCTGGTTTTGCCTGGAGAATATTGCTGCTTTCTCGGGATTCCAGCCGTCAAGTGGGCCCTGGGGATCCCCTGTAATCACAGCTCCTCTGCAGGCCAGAGAGCAGTTCCCCCTGGAGAATAGGGCTTCTTTCTCAGGATGCCAGACTCCAGGTGGGGCCTGAGGATTTTCTGGAATTATGGCTCCTCTGCAGGCCACAGAGAGCAGTTCCCCCGAATAAAAGGGCTGCTTTCTCAGGATGTCAGACGCCAGGTGGGGCCTGAGGATTTTCTGGAATTATGGCTCCTCTGCAGGCCACAGAGAGCAGTTCCCCTGAATAAAAGGGCTGCTTTCTCAGGATGCCAGACTCCAGGTGGGGCCTGAGGATTTTCTGGAATTATGGCTCCTCTGCAGGCCACAGAGAGCAGTTCCCCCGAATAAAAGGGCTGCTTTCTCAGGATGTCAGACGCCAGGTGGGGCCTGAGGATTTTCTGGAATTATGGCTCCTCTGCAGGCCACAGAGAGCAGTTCCCCCGAATAAAAGGGCTGCTTTCTCGGAATGCCAACCTCCAGGTGGGCCCTGGGGATCCCCTGTAATCACAGCTCCTCTGCAGGCCACAGAGAGCAGTTCCAGCTGGAAAGTAGGGCTTCTTTCTCTGGATGCCAGTCTCCAGGTGAGGTTTCGGGATCCCCTGGAATTACAACTGCTCTGCAGGCTACAAAGAGCAGTTCCGCTGGAGAAAGTGGTTTATAAAATGATATAAAAACTGTGGCAGGATAGAAGCAACCCTATCTTTACCCATTTCTCGTGAATGTCTTTAGAGCTGGGCATGAGGAATCCGGTGTGCCAAGCTCCCCCGGGCCTCTAGAGGGGAGAGCTTGCTACAACCAGGCTGCGAAACCCCTGGAGATTTAGGGGATGGACCCTGGGGAGGACAGGGACCTTGGTGGGGCACAGTGCCATCAAGTCCTCCTTCCCATCTCCAAACTACCCCCTCCTCTGTCTCCGCCCCTCAAATCTCCAATATGCCCCAGTCAAATGCTAGCACCCTCCGCCTGGCTCACGCAAGTGGCCAAGGAAGCAAGCGAGTCAAGCGACCCATCTGTCAATAATGAACTAAAGAGGCTTCTGCCTATCTGGATATGAAGATGTTTAGACTGATGATGGGGCATCGAGTGAAGGTTCTCCATGGTGGCCTTGGGTCCAGCCGTTTTGCAGCACAATGTTTGTCCTTGATCGGAGCATTTTGTCGTGTAGAGCTGTGCTTTTTTCCACTATGTATTGGCCTTGTTTCTTGCTGCTCCTCACAACCCCCCTGCAAGTGAGAACAGGCTGCGAGAGCGAGGCTGGTTCAAAGTCACCTGGCCAGCATCCGTGGCAGAGAGGAGAACAGTTATCAGTGACAGGTCTCCATGAACACCAAATTGTGAAAAAAGTCCTGGACAAGAATGGTGCTGATAAACAGCTGAAACCTAGACTACCCTGGGGAAACTGGATTCAAGTGGTAAAATGAGAGGTTATGGTCTCTTCAGAAGAAGGACAATACATATCAAATAAACAAATCCATTCACTGAATTTCAAGTATTTTGATCAGGGGACTCTTAACTACCAAAAATATTTAGACTATTATTAATGCAGGGGAACACTCTGGTGAATGCCATTAAAATGCCCTGGGAAGTAGAAGCTAATACTGAATTAATGACAAGGACTGGAAACTAATATTTCAATGATTTTCCTTCAATTTCAAAAAGTTTTGAAGAGCTTGCAATAAAGATGTCTCCGAGGTAGAAACTTAGTCCAGTCAGGACAGGCCACAAAATGAACGTAGAGAATAAAGGATGCAGTGCAGGAAGTATCGAATTGGAGGGGTTTGTGGTAATGTTATTGTCTTGTCCAGTGATAGGAATTTTGGGGGAATTAATATTTAGAAAGATGTTTTAATAAGACAGGATCAAATAAAACCTACTGTGGAATCAGCCGTGCTCAGGTTTATCGTCAATGAATATCAATGAACATTCTCAAGGAGGTTTTCTTGTGAGAGCCTTTGTTTTGTGTGTTTATTTTACAAATTAGAATCAGAGGAGAGCAGGATTAAGTTGGCAACTTTGTGTCCCTGTTGAAGAAAAAGGTGTTGTAGAAATATATTAAATATATATATAAAATATCTTCAGCCTAACCTACCTCAGAGGGTTGTTTTCAGGGGAAATGGAGGAAAGGATACCAATGGGTCCGCTGTGGTGGCCCACTCGAGAGAAAGGTGGATTACAGATCCATCGAATCAATTAAGGAATATAATAAATAAAAATAATTTGCTAAAAATAGACACCACAAACCTGCCTCTGGACATGAGTTCAGAGGGCTGCCCGGCCTCTTTGTTGAGTCACAATGAAGCCAGGCCCCCTCTTTGTTGAGTCACAATGAAGCCAGCCCCCCTCTCTGACCTCACAATGATCCCCGCCCCCTCGGTCATGGGACCCCCACCTATAAAAGGCCGCGCGTTTTGGCCTCTCCCTCAGGAGGACGCGAACCCTCCCCAGAGAGGTAATTCCCTCCCCAGCCCTGGGATGGGCTGAGCTCTCATGTTGATCTCCCCTCGCGGGAGCCATTTGAGCTTTCCTCTCCCGAGCGAGAGGCAACCTGCCGAAGGCAGAAGACGACCGCCAGTGGCGAGAAGAACAGAAGACGGCGGGCCGAAGGCAGACGAAGACAGCCAATGGCAAGAAGAGGAGGGCGGTCCGAAGGCAGAAGTCCCCGGCCGTTGGCAAGAAGAAAAGAAGACTGCAGTCCGAAGGCAGAAGACGCCAGCCGCTGGCAAAGAAGACTGCCATTGGCAAGAAGAGGAGGAGGAAGGCAGAAGACGCCAGCTAACAGCCAAGAAGAGGATGCAGGAGCCGAAGACTCCAGCTGTTAGCGAGAAGAGGACGCCGAAAGAAGGAAGGCAGAAGACCGGCCAATGGCAAAGAAGAGGATGTCGCACTGTTCCGGTGGCCTGATGGGTAAGGTCAGGCCTCTGCCCACCATTTTAACCAGACCGTGCAGGCTGCTTCCAGCCGGTTGCCTGAATTGGAGCCGAGAAGGAATTTTTCCCCGGGACCCCGCCCTGCTGGGCCTGGTGGACCCGGGTTTTTCGCCTTCTCTGCACTGCCTTCATTTGTTAGCTGCCCCGTCTTGGCTGGCGGCTAGCACAATGAGTCAAAATGTGGGCAATTCTATCTAATTTAAATCTATCATAATTTAACTGTATCCCCTTGGTCTTGTGTCTTTCTTCACTCACTGCAATTGTCTCCTTAGTATCATTCCTCCCCACCCTTTTAACCAAAGCGTGCCAGTATGTCCTGGGAGGGCCAGTGGAGTCCAGTAGTTAGAATGATGATGGCCTGGTATCTGGAAGAACTGGGTTTGAATCCACACTTGTGCCATGGAAGTCCGCTGACCGGCCTTGGGCCAGTTGCTCTCTCTTCCTCTCCATATAGCCTACCTGACAGTGTTGTTATGAGGACACGGGATTGGTGTCAGCTGCTTTTGGTCCCGGTTGAAGAGGAAGGTGCCGTTGCAGTCAATCCACTGATCTACAAGAGGCCAGGGCTACCCTGAACACCAAAAATCTTTGTGGCCTTGGCTCACGAATGCTCCTCCCATGCCACAGACTTTGTTGGTCTTGAAGGTGCTCCTGGACCCTTCCTCTTTCCTGCTGCTCCAGATAGGTGTGTCGGGATCCGTCTATCCACCTGTATTCTTTAAAGCCTCCTGTATTAGTGGCCAATGACAAACACACCACTGTTTCTTCAAGCAATAGGAGCACACGGAGAAGATAACACCAAAACATTAATACAGGTGGTGCATTCGCAATTATACACAGCAAGGTAGGAGCTCTAATTCCAAGTCCTGTTCATCGTCCAATCCTTGGAATCAAAGGAGGATGCATGGAGCATCAGTCCTAGAAAAATGCCCCTGCAGTCGCTGCTTAAAGGTGAGACAATTGTCATTGTGAGCCAGGTGGCATTGTGAAGGGGTCATGTGTCTGAAGGGAAGCATGAAACAGGCACTGTTTTACCAGATTCCTTTTTAACATTAAGAATGTCGAATGTCTCCTTAGATTCCCGAGGGTCGCACAATAAACAGGATTTAGATTTTTGTTGTACATTGTTGTTGCATATTTGTGACTACAAACACTGTTTTTTTTGGATTTTATTTTTTTATGATTATTTTTCGGTGTTAAACTCCTTGCTTTACCATGATTGCAGATATTGCTCGGCGGCTTATAAGTCAGCTGAAAAACCTCAGAAGTCAGGCCTTTGCCCAAGGCAAGAGTTCATATTTCGGGGTGTGACCAGATATATGAATAACATTGTATTTTTAAAAAATTCCAATCCAAAGGACCTGGCATGGTATGCATTTGCAAGGCCTTTAAAATTCTTTAGAAATGGTGGCCAGGGTGCTTGGGGGAGCCCCTCTCAGGCAGTCTAAGGTAGGAGGAAAGAATGAACTCCACAAATCATCCTCAGCCACTCCCCTTTTGACAGCACAGCAGATGACTCCACCAGATTTGGCCTGAGCATGTTAGCAGGGGAAAGGAATACTGCTCCCATTGATTTAGCCTTTGCTTTCTCTCCAGGGTTGTGATTGGACAATGGGCAGCAGGTTTCAGTAGCCTGGCGAGTCTCTGATTGGTCAATAAATTCCATCAGACTCAACTGCCCAAGCCTGTCAATCTTTCCTTATTTTAATATGCCTCCTCTTCTTTCCCAAATTGTGCATTGGCAGTCAGGGCTTTTGGCCCACAAAAGTGCCTTTACGAGCATCAGCCAAGCAACACTGTGTAGATTTGAGGCCTACCACACAGGGTTGTTGTGCTGGCGCAACTGGATGCTGTTGCGGAGGTCCTGTTGCCTCCTGTTTCATCTGCACAACAACCTGGTGCAGTAGGCCTCAAATCTTCAGAGTGTTGCACTGAAGAAATGAACATGGCTTGCCTGTTTGTTCCCTCCAGCATTGAGGCTGGCCAGAACAGTAGTTTGAGAAGGGGCTTTTCTGTCAGCCCCGCCCCCCTCAAAGGGAGCACAAGTGGCCCCACCGACTGCTCAGCATTGCCCTCAGAAACACAACCTTCATAGCAAGCCTGAAAGGAGAGGGGAGGGAGTATACTCACCAGTCCCCTGCCAGCTCTGTCAGTGGCCTGAGGCAAAGTGAGGACAGTGGTTGGATGTGACAGTTAGGCCTGTGCAGCCCTTTCTGCCTGGGGAGCTTGAACTTTATACTCTGCACATGAGCTGTAATTCCAGGAGCTCTCCAGGTCCCACCTGGAGGTTGGCTACCTCTGGGTGGGAAATATTCCTGGTGGTTTGGAGGTGGGACTTCGAAATGGTACAAGGCCTCAGAATGCAGCCTCCAAAGTAGCCAATTTTTCCTGCAGAGCTAATCATTATAACTATAATTATAATTATAATTTGAGTAGTGGTTCTCAACCTTCCTAATGACACGACCTTTTAGTACAGTTCCTCGTGGTGACTCCCAATCATAAAATTATTCTTATGGTCATAATCCTTTTGTCTGGTTCTGTCTGGAGAATATTGCTGCTTTCTCGGCATGCCAGCCGTCAGGTGGGTCCTGGGGATCCCATGGAATTACAGCTCCTCTGCAGGCCAGAGAGCAGTTCCCCCTGGAGTATAGGGCTTCTTTCTCAGGATGCCAGACTCCAGGTGGGGCCCGGGGATCCCCTGCAGTCGCAGCTCCTCTGCAGGCCACAGAGAGCAGTTCCCCTGAATAAAAGGGCTGCTTTCTCAGGATGCCAGACTCCAGGTGGGGCCCGGGGATCCCCTGCAGTCGCAGCTCCTCTGCAGGCCACAGAGAGCAGTTCCCCTGAATAAAAGGGCTGCTTTCTCAGGATGCCAGACTCCTGGTGGGGCCTGAGGATTTTCTGGAATTATGGCTCCTCTGCAGGCCACAGAGAGCAGTTCCCCTGAATAAAAGGGCTGCTTTCTCAGGATGCCAGACTCCAGGTGGGGCCTGAGGATTTTCTGGAATTATGGCTCCTCTGCAGGCCACAGAGAGCAGTTCCCCTGAATAAAAGGGCTGCTTTCTCAGGATGCCAGACTCCAGGTGGGGCCTGAGGATTTTCTGGAATTATGGCTCCTCTGCAGGCCACAGAGAGCAGTTCCCCTGAATAAAAGGGCTGCTTTCTCAGGATGCCAGACTCCAGGTGGGGCCTGAGGATTTTCTGGAATTATGGCTCCTCTGCAGGCCACAGAGAGCAGTTCCCCTGAATAAAAGGGCTGCTTTCTCAGGATGCCAGACTCCAGGTGGGGCCTGAGGATTTTCTGGAATTATGGCTCCTCTGCAGTTCCCCTGAATAAAAGGGCTGCTTTCTCGGAATGCCAACCTCCAGGTGGGGCTTGGGGATCCCCTGTAATCACAGCTCCTCTGCAGACCACAGAGAGCAGTTCCAGCTGGAAAGTAGGGCTTCTTTCTCTAGATGCCAGTCTCCAGGTGAGGTTTCGGGATCCCCTGGAATTACAACTGCTCTGCAGGCTACAAAGAGCAGTTCCGCTGGAGAAAGTGGTTTATAAAATGATATAAAAACTGTGGCAGGATAGAAGCAACCCTATCTTTACCCATTTCTCGTGAATGTCTTTAGAGCTGGGCATGAGGAATCCGGTGTGCCAAGCTCCCCCGGGCCTCTAGAGGGGAGAGCTTGCTACAACCAGGCTGCGAAACCCCTGGAGATTTAGGGGATGGACCCTGGGGAGGACAGGGACCTTGGTGGGGCACAGTGCCATCAAGTCCTCCTTCCCATTTCCAACCTACCCCCTCCTCTGTCTCCGCCCCTCAAATCTCCAATATGCCCCAGTCAAATGCTAGCACCCTCCGCCTGGCTCACGCAAGTGGCCAAGGAAGCAAGCGAGTCAAGCGACCCATCTGTCAATAATGAACTAAAGAGCCTTCCGACCTGCCTATCTGGGTATTAAGAAGATGTTTAGAGTGATGATGGGGGATCGAGTGAAGGTTCTCCATGGTGGCCTTGGGTCCAGCCGTTTTGCAGCACAATGTTTGTCCTTGATCGGAGCATTTTGTCGTGTAGAGCTGTGTTTTTTCCACTATGTATTGGCCTTGTTTATTCTTACTCCTCACAACCCCCCTGCAAGTGAGAACAGGCTGCAAGAGCGAGACTGGTCCAAAGTCAAAGGATACCAATCGGTCCGCTGTGGGGGCCCACTTGAGAGAAAGGTGGATTACAGATCCATCGAATCAATTAAGGAATATAATAAATAAAAATAATTTGCTAAAAATAGACACCACAAACCTGCCTCTGGACATGAGTTCAGAGGGCTGCCCGGCCTCTTTGTTGAGTCACAATGAAGCCAGGCCCCCTCTTTGTTGAGTCACAATGAAGCCAGCCCCCCTCTCTGACCTCACAATGGTCCCTGCCCCCCTCGGTCATGGGACCCCCACCTATAAAAGGCCGCGCGTTTTGGCCTCTCCCTCAGGAGGACGCGAACCCTCCCCAGAGAGGTAATTCCCTCCCCAGCCCTGGGATGGGCTGAGCTCTCATGTTGATCTCCCCTCGCGGGAGCCATTTGAGCTTTCCTCTCCCGAGCGAGAGGCAACCTGCCGAAGGCAGAAGACGACCGCCAGTGGCGAGAAGAACAGAAGACGGCGGGCCGAAGGCAGACGAAGACAGCCAATGGCAAGAAGAGGAGGGCGGTCCGAAGGCAGAAGTCCCCGGCCGTTGGCAAGAAGTAAAGAAGACTGCAGTCCGAAGGCAGAAGACGCCAGCCGCTGGCAAAGAAGACTGCCATTGGCAAGAAGAGGAGGAGGAAGGCAGAAGACGCCAGCTAACAGCAAAGAAGAGGATGCAGGAGCCGAAGACTCCAGCTGTTAGCGAGGACGCCGAAAGAAGGAAGGCAGAAGACCGGCCAATGGCAAAGAAGAGGACGTCGCACTGTTCCGGTGGCCTGATGGGTAAGGTCAGGCCTCTGCCCACCATTTTAACCAGACCGTGCAGGCTGCTTCCAGCCGGTTGCCTGAATTGGAGCCGAGAAGGAATTTTTCCCCGGGACCCCGCCCTGCTGGGCCTGGTGGACCCGGGTTTTTCGCCTTCTCTGCACTGCCTTCATTTGTTAGCTGCCCCGTCTTGGCTGGCGGCTAGCACAATGAGTCAAAATGTGGGCAATTCTATCTAATTTAAATCTATTGTAATTTAATTCTAATAAAGTTTCATAATTTAACTGTATCCCCTTGGTCTTGTGTCTTTCTTCACTCACTGCAATTGTCTCCTTAGTATCATTCCTCCCCACCCTTTTAACCAGAGCGTGCCAGTATGTCCTGGGAGGGCCAGTGGAGTCCAGTAGTTAGAATGATGATGGCCTGGTATCTGGAAGAACTGGGTTTGAATCCACACTTGTGCCATGGAAGTCCGCTGACCGGCCTTGGGCCAGTTGCTCTCTCTTCCTCTCCATATAGCCTACCTGACAGTGTTGTTATGAGGACACGGGATTGGTGTCAGCTGCTTTTGGTCCCGGTTGAAGACGAAGGTGCCGTTGCAGTCAATCCACTGATCTACAAGAGGCCAGGGCTACTCTGAACACCAAAAATCTTTGGCTCACGAATGCTCCTCCCATGCCACAGACTTTGTTGGTCTTGAAGGTGATCCTGGACCCTTCCACTTTCCTGCTGCTCCAGACAGGTGTGTCGGGATCCGTCTATCCACCTGTATTCTTTAAAGCCTCCTGTATTAGTGGCCAATGACAAACACACCACTGTTTCTTCAAGCAGTAGGAGCACACGGAGAAGATAACACCAAAACATTAATACAGGTGGTGCATTCGCAATTATACACAGCAAGGTAGGAGCTCTAATTCCAAGTCCTGTTCACCGTCCAATCCTTGGAAACAAAGGAGGATGCATGGAGCATCAGTCCTAGAAAAATGCCCCTGCAGTCGCTGCTTAAAGGTGAGACAAATGTCATTGTGAGCCAGGTGGCATTGTGAAGGGGTCATGTGTCTGAAGGGAAGCATGAAACAGGCACTGTTATAACGGATTCCTTTTTAACATTAAGAATGTCGAATGTCTCCTTAGATTCCCGAGGGTTGCACAATAAACAGGATTTAGATTTTTGTTGTACATTGTTGTTGCATATTTGTGACTACAAACACTGTTTTATTTGGATTTTATTTTTTTATGATTATTTTTCGGTGTTAAACTCCTTGCTTTACCATGATTGCAGATATTGCTCGGCGGCTTATAAGTCAGCTGAAAAACCTCAGAAGTCAGGCCTTTGCCCAAGGCAAGAGTTCATATTTCGGGGTGTGCACAAGATATATGAATAACATTGTATTTAAAAAAAATTCCAATCCAAAGGACCTGGCATGGTATGCATTTGCAAGGCCTTTAAAATTCTTTAGAAATGGTGGCCAGGGTGCTTGGGGGAGCCCCTCTCAGGCAGTCTAAGGCAGGAGGAAAGAATGAACTCCACAAATCATCCTCAGCCACTCCCCTTTTGACAGCACAGCAGATGACTCCACCAGATTTGGCCTGAGCATGAAAGCAGTGGAAAGGAATACTGCTCCCATTGATTTAGCCTTCACTTTCTCTCCAGGGTTGTGATTGGACAATGGGCAGCAGGTTTCAGTAGGCTGGCGAATCTCTGATTGGTCAATAAATTCCATCAGACTCAACTGCCCAAGCCTGTCAATCTTTCCTTATTTTAATATGCCTCCTCTTCTTTCCCAAATTGTGCATTGGCAGTCAGGGCTTTTGGCCCACAAAAGTGCCTTTACGAACATCAGCCAAGCAACACCGTGTAGATTTGAGGCCTACCACACAGGGTTGTTGTGCAGGTGCAACTGGATGCTGTTGCGGAAGTCCTTTTGCCCCCTGTTTCATCTGCACAACAACCTGGTGCAGTAGTCCTCAAATCTTCAGAGAGTTGCACTGAAGAAATGAACATGGCTCGCCTGTTTGCTCCCTCCAGCATTGAGGCTGGCCAGAACAGTAGTTTGAGAAGGGGCTTTTCTGTCAGCCCCGCCCCCCTCAAAGGGAGCACAAGTGGCCCCACCGACTGCTCAGCATTGCCCTCAGAAACACAACCTTCATAGCAAGCCTGAAAGGAGAGGGGAGGGAGTATACTCACCAGTCCCCTGCCAGCTCTGTCAGTGGCCTGAGGCAAAGTGAGGACAGTGGTTGGATGTGACAGTTAGGCCTGTGCAGCCCTTTCTGCCTGGGGAGGTTGAACTTTATACTCTGCACATGAGCTGTAATTCCAGGAGCTCTCCAGGTCCCACCTGGAGGTTGGCTACCTCTGGGTGGGAAATATTCCTGGTGGTTTGGAGGTGGGACTTCGAAATGGTACAAGGCCTCAGAATGCAGCCTCTAAAGTAGCCAATTTTGCCTGCAGAGCTAATCATTATAACTATAATTATAATTATAATTTGAGTAGTGGTTCTCAACCCTCCTAATGACACAAACTTTTAGTACAGTTCCTCGTGGTGACTCCCAATCATAAAATTATTCTTATGGTAATAATACTTTTGTCTGGTTCTGTCTGGAGAATATTGCTGCTTTCTCGGCATGCCAGCCGTCAGGTGGGTCCTGGGGATCCCCTGTAATCACAGCTCCTCTGCAGGCCACAGAGAGCAGTTCCCCCTGGAGAATAGGGCTTCTTTCTCAGGATGCCAGACTCCAGGTGGGGCCTGAGGATTTTCTGGAATTATGGCTCCCCTGCAGGCCACAGAGAGCAGTTCCCCCTGGAGAATAGGGCTGTTTTCTCAGGATGCCAGACTCCAGGTGGGGCCTTAGGATTTTCTCGAATTATGGCTCCCCTGCAGGCCACAGAGAGCAGTTCCCCTGAATAAAAGGGCTGCTTTCTCAGGATGCCAGACGCCAGGTGGGGCCCGGGGATCCCCTGCAGTCGCAGCTCCTCTGCAGGCCACAGAGAGCAGTTCCCCTGAATAAAAGGGCTTCTTTCTCAGGATGCCAGACTCCAGGTGGGGCCCGGGGATCCCCTGCAGTCGCAGCTCCTCTGCAGGCCACAGAGAGCAGTTCCCCTGAATAAAAGGGCTGCTTTCTCAGGATGCCAGACTCCAGGTGGGGCCTGAGGATTTTCTGGAATTATGGCTCCTCTGCAGGCCACAGAGAGCAGTTCCCCTGAATAAAAGGGCTGCTTTCTCTGGATGCCAGTCTCCAGGTGAGGTTTCGGGATCCCCTGGAATTACAACTCCTCTGCAGGCTACAAAGAGCAGTTCTGCTGGAGAAAGTTTTTTATACAATGATATAAAAAACTGTGGCAAGATAGAAGCAACCCTATCTTTACCCATTTCTCGTGAATGTCTTTAGAGCTGGGCATGAGGAATCCGGTGTGCCAAGCTCCCCCGGGCCTCTAGAGGGGAGAGCTTGCTACAACCAGGCTGCGAAACCCCTGGAGATTTAGGGGATGGACCCTGGGGAGGACAGGTACCTTGGTGGGGCACAGTGCCATCAAGTCCTCCTTCCCATCTCCAAACTACCCCCTCCTCTGTCTCCGCCCCTCAAATCTCCAATATGCCCCAGTCAAATGCTAGCACCCTCCGCCTGGCTCACGCAAGTGGCCAAGGAAGCAAGCGAGTCAAGCGACCCATCTGTCAATAATGAACTAAAGAGGCTTCTGCCTATCTGGGTATTAAGAAGATGTTTAGAGTGATGATGCGGCATCGAGTGAAGGTTCTCCATGGTGGCCTTGGGTCCAGCCGTTTTGCAGCACAATGTTTGTCCTTGATCGGAGCATTTTGTCGTGTAGAGCTGTGCTTTTTTCCACTATGTATTGGCCTTGTTTCTTCCTACTCCTCACAACCCCCCTGCAAGTGAGAACAGGCCGCAAGAGCGAGACTGGTCCAAAGTCAAAGGATACCAATCGGTCCACTGTGGGGGCCCACTTGAGAGAAAGGTGGATTACAGATCCATCGAATCAATTAAGGAATATAATAAATAAAAATAATTTGCTAAAAATAGACACCACAAACCTGCCTCTGGACATGAGTTCAGAGGGCTGCCCGGCCTCTTTGTTGAGTCACAATGAAGCCAGGCCCCCTCTTTGTTGAGTCACAATGAAGCCAGGCCCCCTCTCTGACCTCACAATGGTCCCTGCCCCCCTCGGTCATGGGACCCCCACATATAAAAGGCCGCGCGTTTTGGCCTCTCCCTCAGGAGGACGCGAACCCTCCCCAGAGAGGTAATTCCCTCCCCAGCCCTGGGATGGGCTGAGCTCTCATGTTGATCTCCCCTCGCGGGAGCCATTTGAGCTTTCCTCTCCCGAGCGAGAGGCAACCTGCCGAAGGCAGAAGACGACCGCCAGTGGCGAGAAGAACAGAAGACGGCGGGCCGAAGGCAGACGAAGACAGCCAATGGCAAGAAGAGGAGGGCGGTCCGAAGGCAGAAGTCCCCGGCCGTTGGCAAGAAGAAAAGAAGACTGCAGTCCGAAGGCAGAAGACGCCAGCCGCTGGCAAAGAAGACTGCCATTGGCAAGAAGAGGAGGAGGAAGGCAGAAGACGCCAGCTAACAGCAAAGAAGAGGATGCAGGAGCCGAAGACTCCAGCTGTTAGCGAGAAGAGGACGCCGAAAGAAGGAAGGCAGAAGACCGGCCAATGGCAAAGAAGAGGACGTCGCACTGTTCCGGTGGCCTGATGGGTAAGGTCAGGCCTCTGCCCACCATTTTAACCAGACCGTGCAGGCTGCTTCCAGCCGGTTGCCTGAATTGGAGCCGAGAAGGAATTTTTCCCCGGGACCCCGCCCTGCTGGGCCTGGTGGACCCGGGTTTTTCGCCTTCTCTGCACTGCCTTCATTTGTTAGCTGCCCCGTCTTGGCTGGCGGCTAGCACAATGAGTCAAAATGTGGGCAATTCTATCTAATTTAAATCTATTGTTATTTAATTCTAATAAAGTTTCATAATTTAACTGTATCCCCTTGGTCTTGTGTCTTTCTTCACTTACTGCATTTGTCTCCTTAGTATCATTCCTCCCCACCCTTTTAACCAGAGCGTGTCAGCATGTCCTGGGAAGGCCAGTGGAGTCCAGTAGTTAGAATGATGATGGCCTGGTATCTGGGAGAACTGGGTTTGAATCCACACTTGTGCCATCAAAGTCCGCTGACCGGCCTTGGGCCAGTTGCTCTCTCTTCCTCTCCACATAACCTACCTGACAGTGTTGTTATGAGGACACGGGATTGGTGTCAGCTGCTTTTGGTCCCGGTTGAAGAGGAAGGTGCCGTTGCAGTCTATCCACTGATCTACAAGAGGCCAGGGCTACCCTGAACACCAAAAATCTTTGGCTCACGAATGCTCCTCCCATGCCACAGACTTTGTTGGTCTTGAAGGTGATCCTGGACCCTTCCTCTTTCCTGCTGCTCCAGACAGGTGTGGGGACCCCTGGGGATCCGTCTATCCACCTGTATTCTTTAAAGCCTCCTGTATTAGTGGCCAATGACAAACACACCACTGTTTCTTCAAGCAACAGGAGCACACGGAGAAGATAACACCAAAACATTAATACAGGTGGTGCATTCGCAATTATACACAGCAAGGTAGGAACAAAAATTCCAAGTCCTGTTCACCGTCCAATCCTTGGAAACAAAGGAGGATGCATGGAGCATCAGTCCTAGAAAAATGCCCCTGCAGTCGCTGCTTAAAGGTGAGACAAATGTCATTGTGAGCCAGGTGGCATTGTGAAGGGGTCATGTGTCTGAAGGGAAGCATGAAACAGGCACTGTTATACCGGATTCCTTTTTAACATTAAGAATGTCGAATGTCTCCTTAGATTCCCGAGGGTCGCACAATAAACAGGATTTAGATTTTTGTTGTACATTGTTGTTGTATATTTGTCACTACAAAAACTGTTTTATTTGGATGTTATTTTTTAATGATTATTTTTCGGTGTTAAACTCATTGCTTTACCATGATTGCAGATATTGCTCGGCGGCTTATAAGTCAGCTGAAAAACCTCAGGCCTTTTCCCGAGGCAAGAGTACATATTTCGGGGTGTGACCAGATATATGAATAACATTGTATTAAAAAAAAATTCCAATCCAAAGGACCTGGCATGGTATGCATTTGCAAGGCCTTTAAAATTCTTTAGAAATGGTGGCCAGGGTGCTTGGGGGAGCCCCTCTCGGGCAGTCTAAGGTAGGAGGAAAGAATGAACTCCACAAATCATCCTCAGCCACTCCCCTTTTGACAGCACAGCAGATGACTCCACCAGATTTGGCCTGAGCATGAAAGCAGGGGAAAGGAATACTGCTCCCATTGATTTAGCCTTCGCTTTCTCTCCAGGGTTGTGATTGGACAATGGGCAGCAGGTTTAAGTAGGCTGGCGAATCTCTGATTGGTCAATAAATTCCATCAGACTCAACTGCCCAAGCCTGTCAATCTTTCCTTATTCTAATATGCCTCCTCTTCTTTCCCAAATTGTGCATTGGCAGTCAGGGCTTTTGGCCCACAAAAGTGCCTTTACGAGCATCAGCCAAGCAACACCGTGTAGATTTGAGGCCTACCACACAGGGTTGTTGTGCAGGCGCAACTGGATGCTGTTGCGGAAGTCCTTTTGCCTCCTGTTTCATCTGCACAACAACCTGGTGCAGTAGGCCACAAATCTTCAGAGTGTTGCACAGAAGAAATGAACATGGCTCGCCTGTTTGCTCCCTCCAGCATTGAGGCTGGCCAGAACAGTAGTTTGAGAAGGGGCTTTTTTGTCAGCCCCGCCCCCCTCAAAGGGAGCACAAGTGGCCCCACCGACTGCTCAGCATTGCCCTCAGAAACACAACCTTCATAGCAAGCCTGAAAGGAGAGGGGAGGGAGTATACTCACCAGTCCCCTACCAGCTCAGTCAGTGGCCTGAGGCAAAGTGAGGACAGTGGTTGGATGTGACAGTTAGGCCTGTGCAGCCCTTTCTGCCTGGGGAGGTTGAACTTTATACTCTGCACATGAGCTGTAATTCCAGGAGCTCTCCAGGTCCCACCTGGAGGTTGGCTACCTCTGGGTGGGAAATATTCCTGGTGGTTTGGAGGTGGGACTTCGAAATGGTACAAGGCCTCAGAATGCAGCCTCTAAAGTAGCCAATTTTGCCTGCAGAGCTAATCATTATAACTATAATTATAATTATAATTTGAGTAGTGGTTCTCAACCCTCCTAATGACACAAACTTTTAGTACAGTTCCTCGTGGTGACTCCCAATCATTAAATTATTCTTATGGTCATAATCCTTTTGTCTGGTTCTGTCTGGAGAATATTGCTGCTTTCTCGGCATGCCAGCCGTCAGGTGGGTCCTGGGGATCCCCTGTAATCACAGCTCCTCTGCAGGCCACAGAGAGCAGTTCCCCCTGGAGAATAGGGCTTCTTTCTCAGGATGCCAGACTCCAGGTGGGGCCTGAGGATTTTCTGGAATTATGGCTCCCCTGCAGGCCACAGAGAGCAGTTCCCCTGAATAAAAGGGCTGCTTTCTCAGGATGCCAGACTCCAGGTGGGGCCCGGGGATCCCCTGCAGTCGCAGCTCCTCTGCAGGCCACAGAGAGCAGTTCCCCTGAATAAAAGGGCTGCTTTCTCAGGATGCCAGACTCCAGGTGGGGCCCGAGGATTTTCTGGAATTATGGCTCCTCTGCAGGCCACAGAGAGCAGTTCCCCCAAATAAAAGGGCTGCTTTCTCGGAATGCCAACCTCCAGGTGGGGCTTGGGGATCCCCTGTAATCACAGCTCCTCTGCAGACCACAGAGAGTAGTTACACCTGGAAAGTAGGGCTTCTTTCTCTGGATGCCAGTCTCCAGGTGAGGTTTCGGGATCCCCTGGAATTACAACTCCTCTGCAGGCTACAAAGAGCAGTTCTGCTGGAGAAAGTTTTTTATACAATGATATAAAAAACTGTGGCAAGATAGAAGCAACCCTATCTTTACCCATTTCTCGTGAATGTCTTTAGAGCTGGGCATGAGGAATCCGGTGTGCCAAGCTCCCCCGGGCCTCTAGAGGGGAGAGCTTGCTACAACCAGGCTGCGAAACCCCTGGAGATTTAGGGGATGGACCCTGGGGAGGACAGGGACCTTGGTGGGGCACAGTGCCATCAAGTCCTCCTTCCCATCTCCAAACTACCCCCTCCTCTGTCTCCGCCCCTCAAATCTCCAATATGCCCCAGTCAAATGCTAGCACCCTCCGCCTGGCTCACGCAAGTGGCCAAGGAAGCAAGCGAGTCAAGCGACCCATCTGTCAATAATGAACTAAAGAGGCTTCTGCCTATCTGGGTATTAAGAAGATGTTTAGAGTGATGATGCGGCATCGAGTGAAGGTTCTCCATGGTGGCCTTGGGTCCAGCCGTTTTGCAGCACAATGTTTGTCCTTGATCGGAGCATTTTGTCGTGTAGAGCTGTGCTTTTTTCCACTATGTATTGGCCTTGTTTCTTCCTACTCCTCACAACCCCCCTGCAAGTGAGAACAGGCCGCAAGAGCGAGACTGGTCCAAAGTCAAAGGATACCAATCGGTCCACTGTGGGGGCCCACTTGAGAGAAAGGTGGATTACAGATCCATCGAATCAATTAAGGAATATAATAAATAAAAATAATTTGCTAAAAATAGACACCACAAACCTGCCTCTGGACATGAGTTCAGAGGGCTGCCCGGCCTCTTTGTTGAGTCACAATGAAGCCAGGCCCCCTCTTTGTTGAGTCACAATGAAGCCAGGCCCCCTCTCTGACCTCACAATGGTCCCTGCCCCCCTCGGTCATGGGACCCCCACATATAAAAGGCCGCGCGTTTTGGCCTCTCCCTCAGGAGGACGCGAACCCTCCCCAGAGAGGTAATTCCCTCCCCAGCCCTGGGATGGGCTGAGCTCTCATGTTGATCTCCCCTCGCGGGAGCCATTTGAGCTTTCCTCTCCCGAGCGAGAGGCAACCTGCCGAAGGCAGAAGACGACCGCCAGTGGCGAGAAGAACAGAAGACGGCGGGCCGAAGGCAGACGAAGACAGCCAATGGCAAGAAGAGGAGGGCGGTCCGAAGGCAGAAGTCCCCGGCCGTTGGCAAGAAGAAAAGAAGACTGCAGTCCGAAGGCAGAAGACGCCAGCCGCTGGCAAAGAAGACTGCCATTGGCAAGAAGAGGAGGAGGAAGGCAGAAGACGCCAGCTAACAGCAAAGAAGAGGATGCAGGAGCCGAAGACTCCAGCTGTTAGCGAGAAGAGGACGCCGAAAGAAGGAAGGCAGAAGACCGGCCAATGGCAAAGAAGAGGACGTCGCACTGTTCCGGTGGCCTGATGGGTAAGGTCAGGCCTCTGCCCACCATTTTAACCAGACCGTGCAGGCTGCTTCCAGCCGGTTGCCTGAATTGGAGCCGAGAAGGAATTTTTCCCCGGGACCCCGCCCTGCTGGGCCTGGTGGACCCGGGTTTTTCGCCTTCTCTGCACTGCCTTCATTTGTTAGCTGCCCCGTCTTGGCTGGCGGCTAGCACAATGAGTCAAAATGTGGGCAATTCTATCTAATTTAAATCTATTGTTATTTAATTCTAATAAAGTTTCATAATTTAACTGTATCCCCTTGGTCTTGTGTCTTTCTTCACTTACTGCATTTGTCTCCTTAGTATCATTCCTCCCCACCCTTTTAACCAGAGCGTGTCAGCATGTCCTGGGAAGGCCAGTGGAGTCCAGTAGTTAGAATGATGATGGCCTGGTATCTGGGAGAACTGGGTTTGAATCCACACTTGTGCCATCAAAGTCCGCTGACCGGCCTTGGGCCAGTTGCTCTCTCTTCCTCTCCACATAACCTACCTGACAGTGTTGTTATGAGGACACGGGATTGGTGTCAGCTGCTTTTGGTCCCGGTTGAAGAGGAAGGTGCCGTTGCAGTCTATCCACTGATCTACAAGAGGCCAGGGCTACCCTGAACACCAAAAATCTTTGGCTCACGAATGCTCCTCCCATGCCACAGACTTTGTTGGTCTTGAAGGTGATCCTGGACCCTTCCTCTTTCCTGCTGCTCCAGACAGGTGTGGGGACCCCTGGGGATCCGTCTATCCACCTGTATTCTTTAAAGCCTCCTGTATTAGTGGCCAATGACAAACACACCACTGTTTCTTCAAGCAACAGGAGCACACGGAGAAGATAACACCAAAACATTAATACAGGTGGTGCATTCGCAATTATACACAGCAAGGTAGGAACAAAAATTCCAAGTCCTGTTCACCGTCCAATCCTTGGAAACAAAGGAGGATGCATGGAGCATCAGTCCTAGAAAAATGCCCCTGCAGTCGCTGCTTAAAGGTGAGACAAATGTCATTGTGAGCCAGGTGGCATTGTGAAGGGGTCATGTGTCTGAAGGGAAGCATGAAACAGGCACTGTTATACCGGATTCCTTTTTAACATTAAGAATGTCGAATGTCTCCTTAGATTCCCGAGGGTCGCACAATAAACAGGATTTAGATTTTTGTTGTACATTGTTGTTGTATATTTGTCACTACAAAAACTGTTTTATTTGGATGTTATTTTTTAATGATTATTTTTCGGTGTTAAACTCATTGCTTTACCATGATTGCAGATATTGCTCGGCGGCTTATAAGTCAGCTGAAAAACCTCAGGCCTTTTCCCGAGGCAAGAGTACATATTTCGGGGTGTGACCAGATATATGAATAACATTGTATTAAAAAAAAATTCCAATCCAAAGGACCTGGCATGGTATGCATTTGCAAGGCCTTTAAAATTCTTTAGAAATGGTGGCCAGGGTGCTTGGGGGAGCCCCTCTCGGGCAGTCTAAGGTAGGAGGAAAGAATGAACTCCACAAATCATCCTCAGCCACTCCCCTTTTGACAGCACAGCAGATGACTCCACCAGATTTGGCCTGAGCATGAAAGCAGGGGAAAGGAATACTGCTCCCATTGATTTAGCCTTCGCTTTCTCTCCAGGGTTGTGATTGGACAATGGGCAGCAGGTTTAAGTAGGCTGGCGAATCTCTGATTGGTCAATAAATTCCATCAGACTCAACTGCCCAAGCCTGTCAATCTTTCCTTATTCTAATATGCCTCCTCTTCTTTCCCAAATTGTGCATTGGCAGTCAGGGCTTTTGGCCCACAAAAGTGCCTTTACGAGCATCAGCCAAGCAACACCGTGTAGATTTGAGGCCTACCACACAGGGTTGTTGTGCAGGCGCAACTGGATGCTGTTGCGGAAGTCCTTTTGCCTCCTGTTTCATCTGCACAACAACCTGGTGCAGTAGGCCACAAATCTTCAGAGTGTTGCACAGAAGAAATGAACATGGCTCGCCTGTTTGCTCCCTCCAGCATTGAGGCTGGCCAGAACAGTAGTTTGAGAAGGGGCTTTTTTGTCAGCCCCGCCCCCCTCAAAGGGAGCACAAGTGGCCCCACCGACTGCTCAGCATTGCCCTCAGAAACACAACCTTCATAGCAAGCCTGAAAGGAGAGGGGAGGGAGTATACTCACCAGTCCCCTACCAGCTCAGTCAGTGGCCTGAGGCAAAGTGAGGACAGTGGTTGGATGTGACAGTTAGGCCTGTGCAGCCCTTTCTGCCTGGGGAGGTTGAACTTTATACTCTGCACATGAGCTGTAATTCCAGGAGCTCTCCAGGTCCCACCTGGAGGTTGGCTACCTCTGGGTGGGAAATATTCCTGGTGGTTTGGAGGTGGGACTTCGAAATGGTACAAGGCCTCAGAATGCAGCCTCTAAAGTAGCCAATTTTGCCTGCAGAGCTAATCATTATAACTATAATTATAATTATAATTTGAGTAGTGGTTCTCAACCCTCCTAATGACACAAACTTTTAGTACAGTTCCTCGTGGTGACTCCCAATCATTAAATTATTCTTATGGTCATAATCCTTTTGTCTGGTTCTGTCTGGAGAATATTGCTGCTTTCTCGGCATGCCAGCCGTCAGGTGGGTCCTGGGGATCCCCTGTAATCACAGCTCCTCTGCAGGCCACAGAGAGCAGTTCCCCCTGGAGAATAGGGCTTCTTTCTCAGGATGCCAGACTCCAGGTGGGGCCTGAGGATTTTCTGGAATTATGGCTCCCCTGCAGGCCACAGAGAGCAGTTCCCCTGAATAAAAGGGCTGCTTTCTCAGGATGCCAGACTCCAGGTGGGGCCCGGGGATCCCCTGCAGTCGCAGCTCCTCTGCAGGCCACAGAGAGCAGTTCCCCTGAATAAAAGGGCTGCTTTCTCAGGATGCCAGACTCCAGGTGGGGCCTGAGGATTTTCTGGAATTATGGCTCCTCTGCAGGCCACAGAGAGCAGTTCCCCCAAATAAAAGGGCTGCTTTCTCGGAATGCCAACCTCCAGGTGGGGCTTGGGGATCCCCTGTAATCACAGCTCCTCTGCAGACCACAGAGAGTAGTTACACCTGGAAAGTAGGGCTTCTTTCTCTGGATGCCAGTCTCCAGGTGAGGTTTCGGGATCCCCTGGAATTACAACTCCTCTGCAGGCTACAAAGAGCAGTTCTGCTGGAGAAAGTTTTTTATACAATGATATAAAAAACTGTGGCAAGATAGAAGCAACCCTATACCCATTTCTCGTGAATGTCTTTAGAGCTGGGCATGAGGAATCCGGTGTGCCAAGCTCCCCCGGGCCTCTAGAGGGGAGAGCTTGCTACAACCAGGCTGCGAAACCCCTGGAGATTTAGGGGATGGACCCTGGGGAGGACAGGGACCTTGGTGGGGCACAGTGCCATCAAGTCCTCCTTCCCATCTCCAAACTACCCCCTCCTCTGTCTCCACCCCTCAAATCTCCAATATGCCCCAGTCGAATGCTAGCACCCTCCGCCTGGCTCACGCAAGTGGCCAAGGAAGCAAGCGAGTCAAGCGACCCATCTGTCAATAATGAACTAAAGAGGCTTCTGCCTATCTGGGTATGAAGATGTTTAGAGTGATGATGGGGCATCGAGTGAAGGTTCTCCATGGTGGCCTTGGGTCCAGCCGTTTTGCAGCACAATGTTTGTCCTTTATCGGAGCATTTTGTCGTGTAGAGCTGTGCTTTTTTCCACTATGTATTGGCCTTGTTTCTTGCTGCTCCTCACAACCCCCCTGCAAGTGAGAACAGGCTGCAAGAGCGAGACTGGTCCAAAGTCAAAGGATACCAATCGGTCCGCTGTGGGGGCCCACTTGAGAGAAAGGTGGATTACAGATCCATCGAATCAATTAAGGAATATAATAAATAAAAATAATTTGCTAAAAATAGACACCACAAACCTGCCTCTGGACATGAGTTCAGAGGGCTGCCCGGCCTCTTTGTTGAGTCACAATGAAGTCAGGCCCCCTCTTTGTTGAGTCACAATGAAGCCAGCCCCCCTCTCTGACCTCACAATGGTCCCTGCCCCCCTCGGTCATGGGACCCCCACCTATAAAAGGCCGCGCGTTTTGGCCTCTCCCTCAGGAGGACGCGAACCCTCCCCAGAGAGGTAATTCCCTCCCCAGCCCTGGGATGGGCTGAGCTCTCATGTTGATCTCCCCTCGCGGGAGCCATTTGAGCTTTCCTCTCCCGAGCGAGAGGCAACCTGCCGAAGGCAGAAGACGACCGCCAGTGGCGAGAAGAACAGAAGACGGCGGGCCGAAGGCAGACGAAGACAGCCAATGGCAAGAAGAGGAGGGCGGTCCGAAGGCAGAAGTCCCCGGCCGTTGGCAAGAAGAAAAGAAGACTGCAGTCCGAAGGCAGAAGACGCCAGCCGCTGGCAAAGAAGACTGCCATTGGCAAGAAGAGGAGGAGGAAGGCAGAAAACGCCAGCTAACAGCCAAGAAGAGGATGCAGGAGCCGAAGACTCCAGCTGTTAGCGAGAAGAGGACGCCGAAAGAAGGAAGGCAGAAGACCGGCCAATGGCAAAGAAGAGGACGTCGCACTGTTCCGGTGGCCTGATGGGTAAGGTCAGGCCTCTGCCCACCATTTTAACCAGACCGTGCAGGCTGCTTCCAGCCGGTTGCCTGAATTGGAGCCGAGAAGGAATTTTTCCCCGGGACCCCGCCCTGCTGGGCCTGGTGGACCCGGGTTTTTCGCCTTCTCTGCACTGCCTTCATTTGTTAGCTGCCCCGTCTTGGCTGGCGGCTAGCACAATGAGTCAAAATGTGGGCAATTCTATCTAATTTAAATCTATTGTAATTTAATTCTAATAAAGTTTCATAATTTAACCGTATCCCCTTGGTCTTGTGTCTTTCTTCACTTACCGCATTTGTCTCCTTAGTATCATTCCTCCCCACCCTTTTAACCAGAGCGTGCCAGTATGTCCTGGGAGGGCCAGTGGAGTCAATTAGGTAGAATGATGATGGCCTGGTATCTGGAAGAACTGGGTTTGAATCCACACTTGTGCCATCAAAGTCCGCTGACCAGCCTTTGGCCAGTTACTCTCTCTCTCTTCCTCTCTATATAGCCTACCTGACAGTGTTGTTATGAGGGCATGGGATTGGTGTCAGCTGCTTTTGGTCCCGGTTGAAGAGGAAGGTGCCGTTGCAGTCAATCCACTGATCTACAAGAGGCCAGGGCCACCGTGAAAACCAACAATCTTTGTGGTCGTGGCTCACGATCCACCCATGCCACAGACTTTGTTGGTCTTGAAGGTGATCCTGGACCCTTCCTCTTTCCTGCTGCTCCAGACAGGTGTGGGGACCCCTGGGGATCCGTCTATCCACCTGTATTCTTTAAAACCTCCTGTCCGGTTGCAGTCTATCCACTGATCTATAAGAGTCCAGGGCTACTCTGAACACCAACTCTTTTATTCCTTGAATGAGAGCGTCACTGTTGTGCACTAGAACTTGAAGTGGTACTTGGCAGTTTGAAAGTCAGTAGCAAACCCCCCTTCCTCAAAGAAAGCCAGTCCTTTGGCCCCAACAGTGTAAGGAGTGCATCAGCTTGAGTTCAGGCTTCAGCAAGCACATGAGAGAAATGTCCAATATGTTTTTTACAGATTCTATAGCCAATATCTTGCCATAGCAATTCAAAGAACTGGGCATCGTATGAGTATTTCAGGAATCTGGCCAAAACCCTAGCCAGTCCCTGGAGTGCTTTGGGATGCAGATGACATTATATAGAGTGCTCTCTAAAGCCCGCAAGCAACCGGAGGGTTTCCAGAGGCAGATTCCTTGTGCAGAAATGGTCTGATGAGTATCGGGGAGATTGTTTATATGCTCTATGCCCCATCATCTGAGGCAGCAGAACAACTCCACCAAAGGTTGCCAATTCAAGCCTCACTGGTTCATTACAGTGTCGCTGAATTATTGTCATGAACAGTATGAGTTATATGCTTCCTGCTAAATTATTTAGGTGTACCTGCCATCCTGTCTGATGTTAATACTAGTTTCATGCCTGGATTATTGCTTTCATATCTGTACTGTAATTTTTTATGAGTCAGGCATTCTGGGCACGGAAAAGAAAAAGCTATAAACAAATAGCATAAATAAGTTGTTTTCTGTACTCACAGCTTGGCTATTGAATTGCCTTCTTTGCTGCATCCACTCTAAAATTGGGTCTTAGCTATTCACCTCATACAGCAACGTGGCTGAAGAATGGCCACATTGTGTGATCACAATGTCCAAGATTGATTTCTTTATGTACAGCCATGGATTTATTCCATGTACATCCCTACCAGCTGACCCAACTCTGCCCTTGAAATGTTAGCTGTAGACATCAGGTGCAGTCTGATTAGTCCATGCTAGAAAGATAAAGGTAAACGTAAAGGTAAAGGTATCCCCTGTGCAAGCACCGGGTCATGTCTGACCCTTGGGGTGACGCCCTCTAGCGTTTTCATGGCAGACTCAATACAGGGTGGTTTGCCAGTGCCTTCCCCAGTCATTACCATTTACCCCCCAGCAAACTGGGTACTCATTTTACCGACCTTGGAAGGATGGAAGGTTTAGTCAACCTTGAGCCAGCTGCTGGGATTGAACCCCCAGCCTCATGGGCAGAACTTCAGACAGCATGTCTGCTGCCTTACTACTCTGCACCACAAGCTACTTATCTTCATAAACAGAAAACCAAGGGGAATAAGGGAGGTGTGGTAAATAAAATTTTTAAAATCTCCCTTAAGTTCACTAGTTCAAAAAGAACATGTACTGATGAATGTAACCGTGTGTGAGAAAAGTTATTTTCTGTAGCTGATATATTAAACCATACATGTTCAGGCTTAATTTCTTTGCTTTGTTCTTTCCTACTCTCTTTCTTTGGTTTCCCTAGACAGACAGCATTTCTGTTCCTTGAGGTACAGCTGGAAGCTTGTATGTTCTTATCAGTGTTTATTAGTTACAATAGCTGAGGAGTGATTTTCATCTGGTGCTACAGTGCTGTCCTTTTCAACTATTACGAAGCAGGCAAAATCCAGAAGTGAGGGTTTACGCTTATCATCACAAATTCTAGTTTGACCAAACTGCTTAAATATTGCACTGATATTATTTCACTTAATTCTGCACTATTGGTGGTTTTGAATTGCTGGCAGTGTGTGTCATCTGTTTCTGATGGCAAAACTCCCAAGGATCAAAGTGGAGTTCAGCTGAGGGAAGATAAGGGATATTGAAGAGGGGTTAAAAGAGTGTGTTGTGAGGGTCTTGGAGCTGAGGCAGCAACACCAAACTGTGGGAAGCACAAAACCTTCTTATAATCACTAGCAGTTCTGCTGTATCCTTTTTTTCCCTTTTCTTTTTGAAGGGTGGGAGGTTTATAAGTTTAGCATACCACAAATTTTCCCAGCCTTGTCTCAAAATCCATGGGGGTTACTAATTATATCATGTTGGATTTCCCTGGTGGTTTTAGACTATATTCTACTCTTAAAGTTGGTATGTTTTTAATGGTGTTCTTACATATTATCTTTTTACTAGGGGCAAAGCTCATTATTTCCAGGAATACAACAGGTGCTAGACCGCAGTCTTGTCGAACAGAAGTGGAGGGATATCAAGTGGCAGAGGAAAACAGAGGTTGGGGGTGGGGTGTGAGATAGAGTTTTGGAGGATTTACCTTTTTGTTGGTTGGAAAACAGCAGAGAGTGGGAAGTGTCTGGAACAATGAAGGTAGGGAGCAAAATGAACGGCGGACCCCCAGGCCTCCCAACTCTGCCTCCCGGGCCACTTACCAGCCAAGGCCCCCGTGAGTATGCAGGCTCCTTGATGTGATAGAACTTAGAGAAGGAGACAATCAGGGGCGGGACACGCAATGTGATTGGGCACCCATTGGATGAACAGCCAATCAGGTTGAGGAGGAGGGAGAAGTTGGAGGAGGAGACAATCAGGGGCAGGACATGCAATGTGATTGGATATCCATTGGATGGACAGCCAATCAGGTTGAGGAGGAGGGAGAAATTGGAGGAGGAGACAGTCAGGGGCTGGACACGCAACGTGATTGGACAGACAGCCAATCAGGTTGGAGGAGGAGGCAGTCAGGGTCGAAACAGGCGACCCCTTACCACCTTTATTTAAGTTACTGCCTGAGCATCATTTTGCCTGAAAGACGATTTATAAATGCATTAAGTAGTGGGTTCAATAAAGACTCAAATATATCTTTTCCAAAACAGCCACCTCTTTTACTAAACACCAACAACTGAACACAGAACATCAGACACCATAAACTTATATACATCTGGAAGTTCCCATCAAGGCCTGTGATTGGCTCTAAGCAGACGTCTCTCATAGGTCCACTAAAGTGACAGAAATGCTAATTCTGTAAATGTAGGCAGACTGTAAGTGGGTAGACAGAAGGGATTGTGTTGGTGCCTGGCTCTTGCGGCCCTTTCTTGCATGCCCAGGGAAATGCTGGTCATCACTTTGGGGTCAGGAGGCAAATTTCCTCCAGTCCAGACTGGTCAGGGATTCTGATGGGGTTTTTTGGGGAGGGGAGAATTAGCTGGGCATGAAATTATGGTCACTGTGGGTGGACAGGTATTTGTGAGTTTCCAGCATTCTTCGTGGGCTTGGACTAGGTGACCCTGGACTCCCTTCCAACTCTGTGACTCTATGAAAGTGACTAATGGCCACCTGTGTGCTTGCAAATAGTCTACAATACCAGGTCCTGTCTTGGCGTTCCTAGTCTCTAATAGTCCCCCTAAACAACAGAATACATGGTAATTTATAAAGTATAAAAAGAGCTGTTTTTTTATACCCTACTTTTCACTACCCGAAGGAGTCCCAAAACAGCTTACAAACACCTTTCCCTTCCTCTCCACTCTGTGAGGTAGGTGAGGCTGAGAGCTCTGAGAGAACTGCTCTGAGAGAACAGTCCTAAGAGAATTGTGACTAACCCAGGGTCACCCAGCTGGTTGCTTGTGTAAAAGAGGGAAATCAAACCTGGTTCTCCAAGATTAGAGTTTGCTGCTGTTAACTACAACACCAGGCTGGCTTTCGAGATGTAGGTAGGGCTGAGAGAGCTAGCAGAACTGCTTTTTGAGAACAACCCTAATAGAACTGTGACTAGTCCAAGTTTACCCAGCTGGTGGCAAGTGGAAGAGACAAACATCAAGCCCAGTTCTCTGAATTAGTTGACCACTTTTTAACCACTACACCATGCTGGATCAAAAGTATTGTGTTATTTTTTAGGAAGTTTGAAAATGTTTGAAAATGCCAGCTTATTTATAAACTAGAAATTAAGCCCGCTGTAGAAGAAATACAGCGGGTGCTAGCGGATGGGGAGGCAGACTGTAGGAAAGAAAGGAAGAAGAGGAAAGGAGGTATGGGAGGGAGAAAGGAGGGCAAGGGGTGGTAGAAGGGATGGATAGAAGGGAGAAAGCAAGGAAGGCAGGAAGGAAGTAAAGGAGAGAGACAGGAAGCAAGTGAGAGGGAGAGACAGAGAGACACAAAGAAGATGGAGAAACAGAGGAAGTCAGGAAGTCAGAAGGAAGAAAGGAAGGCAGGCAGCGAGATAGATGGAATGGGAGGGGACAGGTGTGTGTGTGAAGGGTGGGGGGAGTCGCGAGGGGGGCGAATAGGGAGTGGGAGGTGGCAGGGGAAGAGTGTGGGGTACAGAAGGGTGTGTGCGTGGGTGTTTGGGGTGGGGAATATGGTGGGAGAGCATGGTGGGTGGGTGGCAGTGTGTGTGTGTGTGTGCGCACGCGTCTGGGTATGGGGGAAGGGGCAGCAGCGCGATCGGGCGGTGGGACCAGGTGGGTTGGGCTGTGGAGGATGAGTGTGTGTGTGCCTGGGTACGGGGAAGGGGCGGTGATGCGATCGCATGGGGGGGCAGGGGGTTGGCTGTGGAGGATGGGTGGGTGGCAGAGAGTGTGTGTGCATGCCTGGGTGCGGGGAAGGGGCGGCAGCACGATCATGCAGGGGGCGGGGGGGTTGGCTGTGGAGGATGTGTGTGTGTGTGTGTGTGCGCGCCTGGGTGCAGGGAATGGGCGGAGGCACGATCGCGCGGGGGGGCCAGGGGGGTCTGGCTGTGGAGGAGCGGCTCCTGATTGGGCCCTCCGAGTTTTTATCCCAGACATGGCCCGCCCTTTCTCCTCCTATTCCGCTCTGCAGGAGCGGTTAAAGATAATTGAGGATTCCTCACATTCTGTTAATAGATTATTTTGAATAATATCAGTGATTTTGTTCCCATGGGTTTTTTTCTTGTGAACGCAAGGACTGATGCCCACAAACGCGAGTTTCCCCATAAATGTCAGAATCCTACTGGGGGGGGGGGGCGTATTTTGTTTTGTTTGGCATATTAGGGGGGGGGAGTTAGGGGAGAAAGTTAGGAGAGTTAGAAGAGAAAGGGTAGAAATACTTGTGTTCATGGAAAAGCTGCTGTGGATTCAAGCCAATGGGTTGCAAGCTAATAGTGGTATCACCCACTAGCACAAGGAGCTTTCCTTTAATGCAAGAAGCTCTTCTGATGATTCACTGTGAGTGCCTATGACATTCGTTTTCTTCCTTATTTTATATATGCTATATATGTAATTTACATGTGTCACACGTCCTAGTTCATGCCTTCTACCACTCCAAATTGTACATTTCCAGTGTACCTCAACCCTAAACTCAGTATACACCAAAAAAAAGAGACTGCAAAGAATATGCATACAGTTCCATTCTTTGTACAGCCGCGATCCACACTATATTCTTCAGATAATTACTATCAGGGAGGAATTAAGATGTATCCCTGGAAAGATGATACCTCTATGACTGTCTATGAATGACTGGATGTGTAGAGCTGCTGGAAGAAGGTATGACCCTAGAATATAACATTTAGATTATGTAAGGTAAAGGTATCCCCTGTGCAAGCATCGCATCATGTCTGACCCTTGGGATGACACCCTCCAGCGTTTTCATGGCAGACTCAATATGGGGTGGTTTGCCAGTGCCTTCCGAAGCCATTACCGTTTACCCCCCAGCAGCAAGCTGGGTACTCATTTTACCGACCTCGGAAGGATGGAAGGCTGAGTCGACCTTGAGCCAGCTACTGGGATCGAACTCCCAGCCTCATGGACAGACAGCTTCAGACAGCATTTCTGCTGCTTACCACTCTGTGCCACAAGAGGCTCTTAGATTATGTACAATAGCCCATTATCTTCACTCCATTCTGGTGCTAGTTGTAAACTGCTAATTTTAAATGCTAGAGCAATTTTACTTTTGATTTATTAAGCCTAGCCCTTTATGAAAGTGGGCAGAAGCACTGATTCATTGCTCCATTAGTGTGTGGATATAGGAACCACCTGCTTGTGATGCCCAGTGCATGTGTTTCTATGCTCTCTGTATCTTGATTGCATGACTCCACATGCATACCATTAGGCATTAGATTGTTTGGATGTGCTCCATTTTGAATGGCTAGGACCGCCACATCTCTGATTAAAACAAAAAAAATTCGTGTCTACATTTCTTTTAAATTCAGAGCAGTAGAGTAATAATATCCAGATGTTTTGAGCAAGGCTAGTGTAGCAGATTGTTTAATACACTCCACCCTGTACTTGAATGAATTAAAGGAAATATCCCAAAGGGAGTGAGCAAAAGTTAGTGTAATACCTCTGGTGGTGCCCTGCATAGTGACTGTAGCTTTAAAGGACTGGGGTCAAGAGGACTTTACGATGATAAGGGTTGCATTTCTAATTGCCATAACATAGTACTGATGTGAGCCAACTGAGCTCATGCCAATGCTTAATTCACATAGCTGATTATCTTCCTGTATCTTTGACCAATTTAGGAATAATCAATTATATGGGGATGCAGTGTAGCAATTATATTAATAACAAGAACAAGAAAAAAGGGGAAAGCCATTTCTTTTCGTATTTCTTATGGCAAACAGTTTTGAACTGCTCACTTCTGTTGCTGGAATGGACAGTTAAATCTTTATAATTTATAATTTAAATGAAATTTACACCTAAAAAAATTATCTCTCTCATACACACACCCAATATAAGGCAGAAGGCATAACAGATAACACATGGATGTTGCATACAAAAAAAGTTTGAGAAAACATAGGAAGATATGAAATTAAAAACACAGGGGTGAAAGAGAAGGAAAGCAGAACAACATCCGAAACCAGCAAGTTAGCATCTTTATTTCATGGATTTTAAAATCCATAACCATTATAAGGATCCTGGTATTACAGCCTTCTTGCTGTACAGAAGAGGTTAAATCCAAGAGCTAAGGCCACTCAACAAATCTGTAGTTGTGCTGAGATTTCAGGTGGACACTTCCTGCTTGTCATTCATGTTCTTGATTGTATCAGCTATGGAGAAATGGCCTCCACCCAAGAATTGGCCCCAATATTCTAAGCATTGTAACTACACAGATATAAACTGGCAACTGGCAGTAAGGAAGAGGGCTGGAGGAATGAGCCATTCAGCCCCATGCACAGGACACTGAAGCTCTGGGTTATGGTAATAACATTGGCTGAAGCAGGAGGATGGTTTAACCCAGGGGTAGTCAAACTGCGGCCCTCCGGATGTCCATGGACTACAATTCCCATGAGCCCCTGCCAGAGAACGCCTAAGGAGGGTGGAGTTTGGGGAGTGAAGGGACTTCAGTAAGCAAATGAACTGACCTCAGTCACCTGGAGATTAGTTGTAATCCCTGGGGGTGTCCAGCCACCACCCAGAGGTTGGTAACCCTACCAATTACCCAGTAGTTCCCCACTTGTGTCTAGCCACCTGGGAACATTTGGAAAGAATGGGAAGTGGGTGCCATTACATTTAAAAAAAGCCCAGTCATGGGGGCAATGAAAGAAAATGGCTGCTACAGGGTGATAGCTAATGTATTTGGAGGTTTCAGCTTCTCCTCTTACAATGGAGGTGGTTGTTTCTGAATGGATGCCCCCTGCAGACACAGAGGTTCTTCTGTTTTAATTATGTTTTAATGGGATTTTATTGTTCTTATGAATTTCTGCAAACCGCCGTGAGACATTTGAGAGTGGTGGTAAACGAACGAACGAACGAACGAGTGAATAAAGCAGCTCTTGCTCTATTGAAGCAGGAAAACTGCGTTTTTCCTTTAGGGATGGAGAAGCCAATGGATGCCAGGAAATCCATCAGTGGCAGCCATGGCCCCCAAGGGGTAACCCCTCTACCTCAAAGGCAGCACCCCTTTCTATGCTGCCTTCACGTACCAATTTTGCTTGCCCACTTTGTTATGTGAGCAAAGGTACACTGTGGAAGTGCTTGTATGTGTTTTTCCAAATATTATTTTTCTTACCAGGGGTCTAATAGGCACTTAAATTCCTCTGAAATCCTCCTAAATAAACCACTGCTATGCAAGTCCTGATTTGTCACTGTATAGTTTTTCTTTCTTTGTTCACTTTTCCTGCAATCATTTTTTTTCCCTTTGAGGTTCAAAAGAGTTTTTTTTTATCTCCTCAAGCTGTCTTGCTGAGATTTCAGAGGGTAACTGTAGGGAGGATTTGCTCTGACCGAAACTCTATGAAGTACCCTTTTAATACTGGGACTCCAAGATACACTCCTAATCTCATCGCTGTTCAATAAATCATTCTGAGTCACCAAACATCAGGTGGTAAACCTAGTGCTGCTCTACCACTTAATAAAATAATATATATATATTTTAAGAAATAAGTAGTTTTTCTGTTAAGGCCCTCTTGTCTCTCTTCGTTTTAATGACCTGCGGTGAGACTTGAACCAGCTTTTTCTAAATCAGTCAATTCTTCTCTCTGTGCAATGAATCTCTCCCACATAGCACTAAAAAGAAAGGGAGGGGAGGGGGGAGAGGGGAGAGGGGGAAAAGGCCTGGTTGTAATTCCAGTCTGCGGTGGTGAATATGAAACAGATGAGGCTATTATATTTCATTCCCCTGATTAATTTAGCTGTGCCAGTTAGTTTCTTTTTTTTTTTTACTTCCCCAAACACTGTTTGCCCTGGAGCCTATCATAATACTGAACAAATCTGTTGTTTGAGTCGATGTGTTCATTTATTGCTTTTCTTTGAGAAAGAGCATGTAGAACTGAATTTTGTCCCGGGACTTAGCCAGATGCTAATAAGACCATTAAAACCCACCGTGCAATAATGCGTGGGCATAATCTACATTGACCTAGTGTGCACTGAAATGCAGACCCAGCACATGGCAGAGCTCTTATGATCCTAGACAGTTATGCATGGGTTAGCCATAGAATGTCTTCACGGAGCATGGGAAAGCAGATACTGAAGAGAGGTTAAGCAGAAGGAAGGAGGAGTCTCGTTGGCCTGATCTTCTGCCTCATGAAGAGAAACATCCATCTGAAATCCACTTCCCTCTGGATGAGTTACTTATTAATTCTATGCTAGATAAAATATGGTGCATCAGGAAGGCATGTAAGTCATTCCTCCAAAAAACTGAGATACCCTCCTTTGTTCTTAATTATTATTTTTTAAAAAGATTTGTAATTAAAAAATAATAATGGCAAGATTTTATAATGTGGAGAAAAGTCTTAAAACTACTGCCCTTGCATGTGATCCAAGAAGCATGACCTACCTTGAGTTACCAGCATACATACTGCAAAAGACACTCCCTACAGATACATCGAATGGCAACCCTGAATGAACTCATAGCACAGGTGGGAGGAGAATTTAAAGGATATGACTATCTACTGATACTTACTGCCCACTAATGTAATGGATATTAAGACTGTGTACAGATTGTCTCTGGGTCTCCTGCAGCAGGAGAGACTTCCTAATATGTTTCCCCACAGTAACCCCAGTGCTGTTTCAACGGCTTGAGAACTGTAACAGCATGACAAAGAAATAAAAAAGGTAGAACAAGAAGAAGAGTTGGTTCTTATACGCCACTTTTTTCCAGAAGGAGTCTCAAAGCTGCTTACAATCTTTCCTCTCCCTGCAACAGATACCCTGTGAGGTGGGTGAGGCTGAGAGAGCCCTGATATTACTGCTTGGTCAGAACAGCTTTATCAGTGCTGTGGTGAGCCCAAGGTCACCCAGCTGGCTGCATGTGGAGGAGGAGCGGGGAATCAAACCTGGCTCACCAGATTAGTAGTCTGTGCTCCTAACCACTACACCACGCTGGCTCTCTTGGCTTGGATCTAAAGTCTTGGCTGAATCTATATAACTGGATATTGTGCTGCTGCAGTCATTCACCTCCTGGATTTTCCCCAAGAAACTATACGAGAGCACAACACATGGTTCTTCCTTGGTTCACATGGTGTAGCCTTGCTTTCCTTGCTCCTTTTAAAAACACAGATTATGCTTCTAATGCCAGAGGGTTGCTTCTAATGCCAGTAACACAGAGAAATGAAAGAAAATGGGTTCTGAAATCATAGTGCACTGACAGGAAAAGTGGAATTCTTCAACTAAACCCTTAGTAGTTATAAATGATTTCCCCTAAATGTTCCAGAGTGTGTTACCTTCCTTTTAATTTCAGTCATTTTTGCAACAGCTATGTAACACAGGCCAATATTATTGGAGGGGAGAGGGGAATGCCTTGTTTATAGCCACACTGTGAGGTCCTGACACTGAGCAATAGGAGTGCCAATGTGGGTAAGCATTAAGATGATAGTGTTTGTACAAAGAAAAAAGGCACTGTAGAAAAATACTGTAGCAACAGCCCCTTTTCTGGAAACACTGGCAGGGGGAAATCATGCTTGTTGCCAGGAGCATAGTCTCAGATAAGGGTGGCCATCATGGAGGCCAGGAGTGTGGCTCCAGCAGCCCTGCTTGTGTGCTGACTCTCAGTAGAATGGATGGGGGAGGAACAAAGGGGAAGTAGGCATTGTGACATCAGCTGGACATCACTTCCAGCAGGAACCTAGGGGAGATGCTATTGTAGATTTCCCAGAGTATTGTGCCAGTTTGATGACAACTCTGATGAGTTTGCACCAGAAGTGACAGCATGATATTGGTGTCCTGAGCCCTTAATTCTCCCATTGGTCAACATTGAGCTAGCAACTCCAGCTGCCATTCAAGTTTTCAGGACTTCTCCATAGGTGGCCCAGGGGTGTCAGCCCACCTTCATATTCAGCTGTGTGCAGAATCAAGTGACAGATATTACTCCCTGCTCTGTGTGGCTACTGTGAAAAGCCTCTCTTGTGTAGTCAAGACATCCCAGAGACAGTGGTTGGAGATAGAGGAAACATCCTGTTTGCACAAGAGAGAAGGGCAAGTTAAAAGCATATAGCCGGTGTGGCGCTAGCTCAAGTTTATTCATTGCTACTCATGCAAGATACTGGGCAATCATACTGAAAATGGTTCCCCAACGTATAATATGGAAGAGTGGATATGGTTCCCCTTCTTCAAGCCATTAAATAAAGCTCTGGAGTTTGTTCATGAATAGCCCCTTGTATTGAGGTATTGCAAGGTGACACCTCTCATTTAAGCACCAACCAGACCACTTATCAAAGACGCTGTTATCATGCAGCTTGAGTTCACATCCTGGGATCTGATAGGAATCCCTACACTGTGGAAATATTATGCTGCAGATAGTGGTAAGTAATTCATCAGTTACAAACTACTAACTACATGCTTAACCAAACTGGTGGTGTTTTTTTCGTTTGTAAAACAATAGTTAACAGTGCTTCGCTGTTAAAATAACAGCCTAAGGGGTGGGTGGGCAGAGACTGGGCGGGGCCTGTCCGAGGCAGGGCCCAATTGGGATGCACCTCCCTCCTCCCCCCAGTCTTCCCTGTCATTTTAAAATGGTGCTGTGGCCACGAGAGAGCTCCAGGCTGCTGTGCCATTGCGATCTAACTGGAAGGGCCGGGGGGGGGGGGGGGAGAGGCAGGAGGTCTCCCTTCTTCCTCTGGCCTTCCCTGTCATTTTAAATGCTCTCCCTCTCTGCAATCCCCCCCCCCCGCCCGAGAACCACGCTAGTGCCCGCTGAATATCAGGGTGCAGTGGGCTTTATGGCTAGTTTAGTATATTTTCCTTTTATCTTTCTTCCAAGGAGCTCATTCTTCTCTCCACCATTTTATTGTCACAACTACCTGGCAAAGTAGGTTCCAGAGGCACACAGAGGGATTGGCCTGCGCAAACTTCATGACGGAGGATTTTACCCTGGGTTTCTCAGACCCTAGTTCAACACTTGAACTGCTACACTATCTTGGCTCTTCGAGTGTTACTGGAAAATAAAAGTTTTATGCTTTGAAAAACAAGTGGATTTGGAGACAGAAAACGGGTTTGGCAGATCTTGGTTCAATGGATTTTTTAAAATCTTACTTTGCTATCACACAGTGCCTTTCTCAGCCTTGTCTGTCAAAAGAAATTTGTTCTGCCTGACCCAAGGGACACAGCTGGCAACCTATCAATATGTGTATTTTATACGAAGAGCTTGATTCACTAAGCTGAAGCTATACTCAAACGCACACGTTCTGTTTTCTAAGGGCTTCTGTCTGGCTCTGCAAAGGCGTAGCCTCAGAAATAGTTAACCCCCAGAAAAGAGGTAATTTAATGCAAGCAAAAGCAGTTGGAGGCACCGGACCTAGTACAGGGCTTCACCCAAAAGAGATTTGGGTATTCCCTAAACAGCCTTTGTTTGACTGAAGTGGTGAAAAGTATGGTGAGAGATGAGGAGAGCAATTGCTTAAATTCCTCCCCTCCTATCTAACCTGTCCACATTATTAGATTTTTATGGAAGACATGTGGCAAGAGCTTCATGCTAACCAAGGAATCATTCTGTACATGACTGGTAATGCTGGTTTGTCTGTCATCCACAAAAGGTAAATACAGTACTTCTTTTTTCTAGGTGTGCTATTAAGAAAAAAAAATGCAAGAATCAGATTATTGTAGTTTATATGGAAACCTGGCCCCACCACCAGGAGTGCGGGTGCAGGAGGAATGGGGGTGGCAGCAGCTGGCCAGGCCCAGTGCTGAGCTACACTCACTCCACCGCTGCCCATCTTCCATGCCCAGCCCTGCCACCAGGAGTGCAGGTTCAAAGCTGCGCCTGCTCTGTCATGGTGGAGGGGCGGGCAGATGGACTCGTGTCCTGTCCATAATCATTTCCATTTCTCAGAGCATGCCAGAAGATGTGATTTCACATCAACAATTGTGTGTATTTCATCTTAACTGTAGGTGGTTGTATGTACCCTAATACAGAACTTTCTTTGTATGTTTTTTTAGGCGCGGGGGGTCATTTTACATTCAGGGTAGCCTGAAAGGACTGACTCTTCAGCTGCAACTCTGGTATGAAAGCCTAGCTAGAACAGGGTTGTTTACTATTGCCTCTGTTTCTCAGAAGCAAACAGCAGCTGGGAAGTGATTTGTAAATGTAACAGCTAGGTGGGTGGGCAAAAAGATACTGGCCCTGCAACCCTTTAATTGCTGGGTTCTCCACAATACGACTGCATGTTTGAAGTGTCCGCTGGCATGCATTCTCCTCCTCATAAGTATGCTGCTTCTTGAATTTTGCTGGTCATAAAATGGGAACACATGCGGAGACATATGTACATATTGTGTTCATGTGTATGGAGTAGCTGGTGGTGTTGTCTGTTGGAGTATGCAAGATCTGTAGTGAGAATGATTCAACTGAATTTGAAAATATCCTACAGGGGGCATTGGCAGAGATGTGTAGTTAGCATATTTAGATTAGGTAATCCCTGGTGTTTTTCAAATAATCTACTCCTTTGTCCTGATTGGCTCAATTGCACACTTCCTAGACCTTTGAACTAACTTCCTCCCTGATTACCTCCAGATGAAGAACTGTTATTCAGTTAAGACAGATAAGACTCTCTCTCTCTCTCCTTTATCTTTACATACTTGTTTCTGTTTTCAACAAAGTTATTTATTCTTTAAGCAGCTCCATTCCTTTGTGAACTTAAATTCTGCCAACATTATCTTTGATAATTTTACAGTAAGCATCTATTTAGAAGAGAACAAAACCCAACCACAATGCAGGATGTAAGTCTGCTAAGAATTCCATATATGAAAGTAAAAATAAGCTATACCAGATTTATCTATATGTAGCTGTGCGCCAAATAAAATATGCCTTGCATCCAACTGAAAAGTAATCAGTGCTTCTTATCCCTGTGCAGCAGGGTTTCAATGGATAAAAAAATAATGTCCCAAAAGCTTTCATTTTGAATATTTTATTTAGTGAATACTTTATATTTTATTTCTTTAAGCAGTTAGAAACATGTTCATGTCTTGTCAGTTAACACTTAAGGGGAAAAATGTTAGATATTTGTAAGTTACACAATTGAAACGTACATAACTATTATTCACATACTATACATGTTGACTTGATGGGCAGACTCTCCCAATTGCTGCTGTTCCTGTAGTTCCCCCCCCCCCCCTCTCTCCGAAATGAAGTGGGGCTTCATAAGGGAGCGGGTCTTTGAACTGTGCCCTATCAAATCAGTAAAGCAGGTTCCAATGGGAAGAATTCCTAAAGCACCATAATGTCCCAGTGACACAAGACTCAATCATGGGCCCATTCTTTGCACATGGGAAAGTGTACTTTCAATATGCTTTTGCAGCTGGATTTTCCTGTGTGGAATTCAAGTGCATTGAAAGTGCATTATCTAATGTGTGCCAAATGGACCACGTGGCTGCTGGAATATACAAGATCTGTAGTGTATATGATAATAACATAAGAATAGTTTACAGGGGAATTGGGGGAGATATGTAGTTAGCATATTTAGATTAGGAACGTCCTGATATTTTTTCAAATAATATCTTTTGGTGTCCTGAAAAGCTCTATCGGAGGCTTCCTGCTCCTTTGAGCAACTTCCTCCATAATCCCCTCCAGAACAACAGTCAGTTAGTACTAACTCTCGGTCTATCTCTTTACAAAGTTGTTTCTCTTCTCAATTGCACTATTTATTCTTTATGCAGCCAGTACTCCACTCTTCTTTTGCATATTTACACTCTGCCAACAGTGCCATTTCAAAGTAAAAAGTCCCACAACTATCAATTATTTGCATAGAACATCTCCTAATTTTGTTACCATGGCAACTTCCCTGTGATGGTACTGTACTATCATGAGCTCCTATTTCATTTGCAGGCTGTGAAAGCAATGGGATTTGCACAGTGCAACCGTATTGTTTACAATTCAGCCTGAACCACTATAAACATATCACAGCAAATCACCAATTAGTTGATTTCTTACTTCTGAAATAGAAAGGTTGGGTGGACCTCTAGGGCAGGGGAAGTCAACCTGTGGTCCTCCAGATGTTCATGGACTACAGTTCCCATAAGCCCCTGCCAGTGTTTGCTATGGACATCTGGAGCACCACAGGTTGACTACACCTGCTCTAGGGCACAATCCATCTCATTACAGAAATGAAGAGGTCAAAAGTAAATGAAGTGACTTTTTTCTGTGCAGCCAGCTGACCTTTTGTGTATGGGAAGAGACTGTGGCTCAGTAAGAGAATGCAGAAGGTCCCAAATTCAATCCCTGGGATCTCCAGTTAAAAGGGCCAGATAGTAGGTGATGTGAAAGTTTTTACACTGAAACCCTGAGAAACTTGACAGGCCAATGATCTGACTCAGTACAGAAGGCAGCTTCATGTATCCCACTGCATATATAGTGTGAAATGTGGGCTGCTGAGGACAGTACTATGACAGACATGCTTTTAACTCTCATACTGCTTCACTGTTCCTTCCTGGTGTCCTGGCTTGTTAGTCCCTGTTGCTCTAAGTAAAATAACAGAATGCGGGAGAGAAAAAAATGACCAAATCAGTGGACATCTCACTCTATACTGGACTTCTGGGGCTTTTTGAAGGCCATGGAAGGGTTTCCTGAATGGGTGGGATATATATATATATATATTTAGCAGGTGATATGATCATATATGGTCATGTCGACTCACTCCCCCATCCAAAATGGCCAATGATGGGCCTGGAGGGGGTGGGAAGGAGAGGGGTCCTGGTAAGGCATGAGCAGCTATACTTTCCAACTAGATTCAGCATGATTGCGCCACTTCTGGAGTTTCATGAAGCCTGAAGAATGTTTTAGGGGTTTCTCAACAGTCAAAAAGTTGAGAAGGCTGCTCTATACAAAGGACATTGTTGCGGGGGGGGGGGGGGGGGGAGAGAAAGGGACACATTGAATTTTATGATAAGCCTTATGAGAATGGTTAGGGCCAGTAATTTCTAAGCTTTGCAAGAATAAAAATAAATAGTCTTCTTACAAAGCTATCCACAAATATTAGTCTTGTCGGGTTTACTGCTGACAATTTAATAGTGTTATGGACATTTATTGCAGCTCTCCATCTCACCAGAGTGCAACAAACCAATTAAGCTTCAAATGCTGTTAATCAGATTGAAGCACCAGACCAGGCCCTAATTTTCCAGCAACTTGCTAGCTGCTAGCTTGATATTCTAAAATTCAGGACTTACTATGAAGCAAATACCAGATACTGAGCTTCTTCCAACTGCAATTTTCTTTCAGTAGAACAACACTTCCAGCAGTGGAGGCGAGGTCATTTTTGCTAATGCACCTTTTTCCACTGCAGGCCCCAGTTTGTTCCCATGCGGTGTGAGAGAGTTCTCCACTGCCCAAAGTGGAGTACAAGTTCAGTGTACTCCAGAAAACACAAGTTCACAAGTCCACTTTGTACTCCAAAGTGGAGTACAAGTTCAGAAAACGCCATTACATGAACTGGGCTCACTGTTTTTTTCTGATGCAACCCATTGTTTAGAAGTGCTATCAGAAAATACAGCCATCTTTATCCAATGCTACAGTGTTGGTACCCCTTGTGGAAATATTTAGAATCATGATATTAAAAGCCTTTGAGACTACTCTACTGCTCACTCCGTTCTCCAATACTGACTTCCCTGCTGTCCCCTCAGAAATTCCTATGCCCAGGGCTAGGGCTTCCCTTCTATTGCCATTTGGAATGTTGAGGTGGTAAAAATCGGGGCGATTCTTACTGAAACTAGATTGAAAGCCCATTCGTGAGAACGGGCTTTGAAAGCCCCCCCCCCCCACGCCATGGCTGCCCAGCAGACACATAGAGGCGGCATTTCCCCTGGATGCAGTGTTTCTGGCCCAGTTGGGAAGGCCTGCTTCCTCCCTCCCACACTGGCAGCGGCCTGGCCTTCCCCTGGGGCCTAGAATCACACCCGAAGCCTCTTCGAGGCCCCAGGTGTGCTTCTAGGCTTGAGGGGAAGGCCTCCTTCTTTACTCATGGTGTCCTGCCGCTTCCCTGTCGCTTTCTGTCCTGTCCTGGTGAGGGACTAGATTGTGCCCTCACTGACTGGCTAGAACTGCTGTCTGTCCTGGTGAGGGGCTTTGTGCCTTCCCATTGGCCCCTCACGCAGACTGGTCCCGCCCACTCTCAACCCTCTTAGCCCCTAATGAATTATGAAGAAGGGAAAGATGAGAAGTGGGAAACAGTCCCTCTGTTTCATAGAGGAACATAACTTTCTATGCCATACATATCCAAAAGAAAACTGAATAGCCCATTATACAGATAGAGTTAGTAGAATTCTGGCTGATATATCCCTGTTGAAGGGATATATCATCCAGAATTCTACTAACTCTATCTGCAGTCTTCTGCAGTCAGAGCTTCTTCCATTAGGAGAAATGCAACTGGTGGAAGGGCAACATTGTCCCATTCCCTGCCTTCCTCTTCACAGAAGTATTCCACACTCCATAGCATTTTGTCTATGGGACTCTAATAATGGAGCATCAGCTTCTTGAAAGTTTCGACAGCGCACAGAACCACCATCTGTTTGTAAAAGACCATCCACAGATTTGAAAACCCCCCCCCCCGGTAAAAAAAAAACTCCCTAAACAGAGTATCCATCACATTGGAGAAGGCAGTTATGCTAAAAAAAAAAAACCTTTCTTGTGCTAAGATAAATGCAGATTCTTTTTCTATAATGGAGGAACAGTCTAAACATATCATTCCACTGAAGGGGATCAGATTAGAAATCTACCGCCTCCTTTGTAGTGTGTAGATCAATTTTTCAACTTTGTTGCTATGAATGAGTTCCATGTAAGGCCTCTGGTTCAGTGAAGAATCTTTGCTTTGCCTGCAAAAGGTCCCCAGTTCAGTCCCTGCAATCTCCACTTTAAAAAGGACCAAGTAGAGGATGATATTAAAGACCTCTGTCTTAAGTTGCTGAAGACCTGCTCAGTCTGAGTAGACAATACTGATCTTGATGGATAAATGATCTGCTTCAGTAGAAGGTAAGTTCATGTATGTATCTGGTCAGGGATTAAAAAATCACTGATCTTGTGCAAATGAATGTTTTAACAGCAGAGGTATCATATCCCATAGCGAAGATTATCTATGGACCATGGAACTCATTCATAGGATCAAAGTTTAATTTGCAAGCTTATCGGGGGGGGGGGGGGAGGAAGGAAGGAAGGAAGGGAGAAGAAACCACTAGGTTAAAATTCACAGCACTCTTTTTATTAGGGCACTTTTGATACCAAGGTATTGGGTTTATATATTTTTTAAAAAGAGCTCTGTACTGATTTTATAGTGATCATCTTCACATCCTGCAAGGATTCTGTTAAATTACATATAAAATGTTCTACCATAGCAACGATCACTTGCTAAGAAGGGCTGTTTGAGTGCAAATGTCTCCTGAGAAGACAATTTCCACATATTCTATTGACTGACCAAGTTATACGCTTGTAAATGTGTTCAGGGGAACCAATTACATTTATTCATAAATGCATTTCAGTATGCAGCCTCAGGGTACAATCCTGCAGGACTTTCTCTAGTATAAAGATCACTGAAGTGAATGAGCTTGAAAAAGTGGTCGCAGGGGCCCAGTTCAACAGGGCTTGCACAGATGTGCTGGTAAGACTGCCTTATGGCCCTGATCTACCCTTGCTGGCTCTGCTGAAAGTGAATCCATGCACTACAGACCTCTTATTATTGATAATGAGTAACTGGCAGCCTTGGACTGTCACTTTTACTTTCAACCTAGAGATTCCCTAACTGAGCCAAAGCACTAAAAGTTATGTGGACCTGTCTTGTATGCAATGGCTTCCCCTATGAATATAGTTGACTTGTCTACTAGATTTTGAAAGTTGTCTAATGCTAAAATGCATGAGAAAACTTTGTGCTAGATAGGAGCTCCATGTACACTGGCACAATTTGAGAGATCTGTAACCATGCTGGAAGAATATTATGTAGTTTGAAATCTTGAGCTTTTAGACAGGGGAGATAAGGCTGGAAACACTCAATCTCATGTCAAAAACCAAACTGATGAACTCAACAGAACATCAAATTATATTGATTCTGCCCACAATTATGAAACATGTTTCTCAGGGTAACTATTACAATGAGCTAAGAAAATGGCTCCAAGTAGTCCTACCAGTATGCAATGCTTTTTACTCCTATACAACCATTTGAATACACTGGTAATGTGTTATAAATTGTCAAAAAGGTTTTCTTTTCTTTTCTTTTCTTTTAAACTAATGCATTTCAGATAGTCATAATACATTGCAGCTGAACCACTCAATATTCCCCTTTGCCAGGTACTTGCAGTTGAGCATTCTGCATTCAGAAAAGAAAATCTCGAGACCTTACAGCAAAGTACATGGAGAAAGAATGCTTTGAGATTTTTTAAAGTACATCTTAAATGTTCTATTGCTATAGATCATGAATGTCCAACGAGCTCTACATTTTTTTCTACACATTCTTTAAGCTGAGTTGGTTTGTTGAGTGGATGTTTAATCAATAACAGTCAACTTGCTATATTTATAAATCAACTTTGTTTTCCAGTTTTTCATATCCAGTAATTTTGATTCCTTTTGTATTCTTAAAGAAGCATACTAGAACCAAACACCATTTCAAGGGTTAGCAACACTGTACAGTTTCCATAACTCACAAAGGCTGTCTAGATTACCCATTATAAAAAAGCTTAAACTGGCAATTTACAAATGTGATATCAATGTAAATTATATTACTAATCTCAAGGGAAAGAACAGGAAACAGGGGATTTTAAAATTTCTATAGGTTCTGATCAAACAAGCCAATCCTTATGTGTTGGACTGTTATGAACATGACTATTTTAAGGTCAAAGTCGGTGGACAACCCGTTTCCCTAAAATCTCAGTAAGTGGGCAAGAAGCCCACCTTTGCTTTGTGTGGAATATTGTAAATAAGTAGAAAAGATGTTCATAGTTCCAGGTATACTTAATGGAAACACAGCTCTTGTCCAGGTATTTATAAATCCCCTACAGGTAGCATTAGTAAATCCATGGGGTAAACTCGGAAAGTCATACCATTGCTTCGTCTCTGGAAGAACCAGACCACAGCAAGTGGAGAAACTGACCTAATGGAGCTTCTCGAGAATTGGTATCATTTATTTCCCAACCTATCCATAACATGATCAGCTGCCTGTGGGGGGATTCTTAAAATATGAACCATTCCATTGTGCCAAGGACCAATCAGAAAACATTTTCTAGATAGCATGAGGGGATATGGTAAGAAAGGCGACTTACTATGCCTGAGATGCAGATCAAAAATGGCAAAAGAAACGACTAAAACCATCCCAGGAAAGCCAATTAAAATAAAGAGAGAAAAGGCTAACTCGATTCCCTTTTACCGTAGCCATAGCTACCGTTTTCATAAACCGGGGGCAGTGTCCATTTAGCCTGCACAGGCTAGTCTTTGTAGCGTTTTCAGATGTTAAAAGAGTTTACTGTGACAACCTACTGGAACTCAAATAGCCATCATTTGTTAACAAAAGATGAAAAGCAACTTATTGTAACAAGCAAGGAAAACCTTTGCTTGAACTCCAGGGTTCTGTATGTTTTGTTCTCTCAGGTGATCCCTAACCCATCAGTTCATGAGTGCACATCATGAGCTTGGCTGGAGTAAGGGTTTAAGCTGCAAATATAGCACTTTAATAAGGAGCAAGATCTGACAGGCAAGGAATTGAAATAATTCTACACAGCCTAGTTTAGCTTTTAAAAACCAAAACAAATAAAGATGCTGCCCCTTTAACTTGAGCCCAGTGGCTCCTAGGTTCTACTGAATGTCTCCAGAAAGGGCTACAACAATCCATTTCTTAGATTTCACACACAGCCTACCATGTGATCATTCTCCATCCAGTTTCCTGTAATTTCATGCCTGTCAATAGCCAAAGAAGTCTGAACCCCACACCGTTCCTTCCCTTATGACCCACTCCCTACCATTTTCTGGCCCATAAAATCTCTCTGAGCCAGAAAACAGACTTTGGGTTTAGAAAATACACATGCTCTTTAAAGTTGTTTGTTTTTACTGCAAGTTGTGCACAGCAAGTTGGCACCCTCCAAGACGAAGGGTTTGCCAGCAAGCAATGTCTCACACTCCAAGCAGGTAAAGTGCTTCTTATGCCAAGTGAAGCCTTCGGCTTGCTGGTAGTCCTCGGAAAAGATGATCTGTGGAAGGAAACAACTTCATCTATCATGTCTTAAACGGGCCAAGTCCATAGTACAAACAAAAAAGGAATAGTTGACAAAGAATGAACACATCATTACTATTTAGCATGGCTTAGAAAAGGAACGTGTAAACAGACACACAACAGGAACATTTTGGCCTGGTTAGTACTAAGCCACATAAAAGGTTCATATTTAAGTTTTTATAGGGTATCTTCCACAGAGCTTAAAGGTATATGAAACTCAAGCACCTTCTTAAAATGGTTACTGAAATTTAACTTCATTTCAAATTTACTGCAGTATTTGGGTTGTTTTTGTTTGTGCTATGTGCCATCAAGTTGCTTTCAACATATGGCAATCCTATCCATTAATGACCTCTAAAACATCCTATCAGTTCATAGAGTCCATCTTTTGTTGTGTCTTCCTCTTTTCTTGCTGTTTTCAATTTTTCCCAGCATTATTATTGCTTCCAGTGGGTCTTACCTTTTCATGATGTGACAAAAGAATGATAGCCTCAGTTTGTTTAGCTTCAAGGGAGAATTTAGGCTAGATTTGATCCAGAACACACTTTGGAGGTCCACAGTATCTGTTAAGCTGTTCTCCTCCAAAGCAACATGTCAAGTGGAGGTTATCTATACATAGATGCAACAAACAAAGCAGGGATCTGCCAGTATGCTCCTTGAATGGTTTAAGCCCCATGAGAAACTATTCTTGCCTCTATCAGTTATGATTCAGCTTCCTCATCTCCTCTGAATCTGCATGCATAAACATGACACTCATACAAGCTCAGTCATGAGACAGAGATGAAGTTTCATCATTTAAAACTGCAGGGATAAATCTTCCTGGTTTCTCAGCATGGAGGTCAGAGAAGTTCCTTAGTCCTTGCAAGCCATAAGTTTACCACCATATCCACATAAAACTGATCCCACCAGCTTGTGCTTTTTTTTTTTACCAAGCACCCTTCTTTTTTCAAGAAAAAGGAGCATGAGATCATCTGCTGCCAGAAGAACTGAGTATGAAACAGGAAGCACTGACATTCCCCACTCCTCTCTGAATAAAAAAAGCAAAGGAGGAAAATGTTCAAGGTTCCCCACCTTCTGATCCTTCAAACAAAGAGGAGCAGCTCATCTTGAACAACCCGTTCTAATTCCAGTCCAGTTTAAAGGGAGAGGAGGAATCCTGAAATATGGAACTGGATCCCTGCTCTGATACAAAATGGACCACGTGTGCTATCCCAAACCCCATTCCATGCTGGTCACCCATCAACTACGCTGAGGGCAAGAGAAGAAAAATCTTGTACAAACCTGTACGTCTTTTTAGCAACCACCTCTTAAGGAAGGGACTTTGAGCGTCACAAAACCACATTGATTTCCATAGTGTCTGCAAGACAGAGCTCATCCATCATGCATTTGGTTGAGGCCATGATCCAAGTAACATCTAGGAAGGCCCCTCCCCCTAAAATTCCACGTAAACAATCATTCGAATCAGCCTAGGAATTATAACGACGCTGACTGCAGTTCTGGAATAATTTTTAATAAGTATATCTTGTTTTATTGCTTTATTGCCCCAAGGTGGCTGTGCCAAGTGGGGTGGTTTTATAAATCCAATGAATTAATTAATCAAGCATCCCCAAAGATCATACCTCATCACAGGCTGCACAGCGTGGCCTAATGGTCTCACAGTAATGGCGTCCGCACCAAACAGCTCCACTGTTCCAGAAGTAGATCAGGTCGACGAGCGGTTCAGAGCACTTGGAACACACAAAGCATGCAGGATGCCACTGGTGATCATACCCTGCTCGGTCTGCATAAACCACAGGGCATTCTACGGGCACAGGATGCTTGCAGCGGTCACAAACCTAGGGAAGAGATTAAGGCCCACAAGTTATCACCATCCACACTTCTGCAGTGAACAGCTAAGCATTATTTACCTTCGGCACAGCAATACAGAAACCTCCTTATTTTTTGACAGTTCTGGTTCACAGTCACATTAGATCCCATTACTGCCTCCATATGGAGGTGCTTTTGTGGGGGCAGATGGTACCGCAGCTGACACCAGGGCTCTTGCAATAAAGTAATATGGGAAACCCTCAATAATATAGATCACCTCTATAAGCTGGTGAATGGAAAAGGTCTTATCACTGCTGGTGGACCTATCCTACTGGATTCAGCCACAGGAGAACACAAATGGCTGATGGCAATTGCCTTCCCAGCCTTTAAGAAAAGCCAAGCAGATTGAACTAGATGCTGCCATAACCAAGAGGGTATACCGGAAGTGGGTCATCCTGCAGCACACACTCTTTGATGATCTTTCTTCAGGAGGCAAAAGCTTTTTCAAGAACCCTCTTTGCCATTTGCCTAAGGATAGTCTTAAGAGGTCATCCACAGAACAGGTTTGAAAAGAGGCTAGCAACAAAGCACATGTCTCCTCCGAGGATGATGACGTTATTGAAAGTTACCTTAACCTAGACTTTGCCAACCAGGGTTTTCTGAAACCCTGTGGTTTCTTGACGGCCCTGGAAGGGTTTCCCAAATGGGTGGGAGTTAGTTTTTTATACATTCTTAAAAAATTGTTAAATATTTATTGGGTTATGTGACCATATATGGTCATGTCAACCCGCCCACCCCCTCCCAAAATGGGCAGTCATGGGTCTAGAGGCGGTGGGAAGGGGGTGGGGCCCCTAGCAGACATGTAAGCAGCTATGCTTCCCAACTATATTCTGCACGATCATGCCACTTCTGGGATTTCTTGAAGCCTCAAGAATGTTGCAGCGGTTTCTCAACAGTAAAAAAAAAAGAAGAAGTTGGGAAAGGCTGCCTTAACTCATGTACCAAGATATGATTTTTCTGGAAGAGAAGAAGAATTGGTTGTTATATGCTGCTTTTCTTTACCTGAAGGAGTCTTGAAGTGGCTTACAGTCGCCATCCTTTTCCTCTCCCCACAACAGACACCCTGTGAGGTAGGTGAGGCTGAGAGAGCCCTAATATTACTGCTTGGTCAGAACAGCTTTATCAGTGCTGTGGTGAGCCCAAGGTCACCCAGCTGGCTGCGTGTGGAAGAGGAGCATGGAGTCAAACCTGGCTTGCCAGATTAGAAGTTGGCACTCCTAACCACTACACCAAGCTGGGGTATGCAGCAGCTTACAATACATATAGATATGTCAGAATTGGAATACAGATTTGACATTCCTAATCAAGACCCAGTGAAAGTAGACAACATGCTATCCCATTGTCCAATGAACAGTAGAGGCCATATGCATCCCTTCCTTAGCAACAGACCCACTCTTTTATCAGCCTAGCCTTCTTCTGTGCAAGCCATGCTGAAATGAAGTTTTCATCTCTTCTTCAGCTCCCATTTGTTTCAATGAGATGTTTGCTGTAGAATTTTCCACTGGATTGAATCCCATGCAGTGGGGTGTGGATGCAATGTAAGCCACATGCTGACACTGTCTTGCTTGAAGACTGGATTACTGTGCTTGATTGAATTCTGTACCCTTCGACCTTGGATTGGAATGACTTTGCATCTTGCAATGTTTCCTGATTTTTGTTTACTTGGAAGAATGGCACAGGATGCTGCAACCTGATCCCAACACCTAGCCAGTTATTCCACACCGCCGGAGTCCCCAACTGTCAGACTAAACTCCCAGACTGTTGCAAGAATAAAGTGGGGAATGGACAGTTGTGTAGGATGCCCTTAGTTCTTTCAAGAAACGGCAGGATAAAATATGCTAGATGGAATTTATTTTTTCACTGCAGATTCTCTGAAGATGCTCCAATAAAATATCATTAATGTTCATGGCGTGCTTCCTGCAGAGTATCAAAATGTGTTTTAATCAATAAGAAATCCAGCAATCCCCATAAGGCTAGACATTTGTTAGAACTAACAATCAGGAACTGGGCTACTATTGTGAGACAGTAACTTTTCAATGACATTTTTTTTCCAGCATTATTATCCTGTGAAATTTTAACAGGGACGCATTCAGAGCACTACATCTGCTAAGCGATAAAAGCAACCATTAACATGGGTGACACTTTGCTAGTCTACTAAAATGTTAGTTTGTTTTGGGGGATGTCAAAACTGTGTGCGGAGCTGCCTCACAGTTTAGCTGTCTGCAGCGTCGGCACAAATGAAGCTTTTGTAATGATTTTTTGAAAGAATTTCAGTTCTCCACTGGAGCACGGAGGGAAAAAAAATAAAGCTTTAAATTCTTCTGGAGAATAACACCGCAGATATGTATTTACTTGGAAGGATGAACTCACAGTCAAAATAAACCCTCCCTGCCAACACAGTTTTTACAAATGTGGTCAGTAGAAGCCTTCTTCTTCAGCTGGTTGTATTTTTCTGCCTTTAAGCCAGAGGAAATTTTTGCTTGGACCGAGCTGTTGCTGCATTCAACAATATCTGGTATATGAGAGTGAGGTCTTCAAGTTTGAAAGACCCCCACTTTCAAATCCATGCTCCCTGGTTCCACAGAACAGGCTCCGAGGAGAACACACAAAGGTCATTTCGCTCAATGTAAAGGCGGCTGGAGAAGGGAGAGCAGTTGAGTGAGAACAGGGAGCTCCAAGGCCCGTTCCATTGTGATCCTTAACCCTGCAGTGCAGCTTCACAGGTAAAGCCAACTCCTAGGTGGAGCTGGGAGATCTCCTGGAATTTCAACTGATCTCCAGATGCTGCTCTGGACGGTGCACTTTATGGCATTATACCTTGCAGAGGTCCCTCTCCAGGCTCTTCCCCCCAATTCTCCAGGATTTTCCCAACACAGGAGTGGCAAGCCTGGGTGAAGGAGTCCAACAAAGGTGAGATAATGGCTCAGAGCTCCTCTCATTCACTTCCCAGACCCAACCTTCCCATCTTATCTTATCTCCTCAGTCTCAGCACCAAAAAGACATTTAATTCACTGGAGACCTTTTCAAATCAATTGTTAAAAAGAGGCAGAAAAAAACATACTCTCCAAGATGCCAATCTGAAGGGAAGCCAGTGGTAAGTTGCTCTGAGCGTAATCAGTCTGAGTAACTAAAGATTTACAGCTTGTGTAAAAATCTTTACTGCCAAGGGTTTCACAAGGATAGCAGGCATGCCAAATCTCAGCTTCTGCATTTTGGTGGTTTTCAGGATGGGGGAATACTATTTGGTTACTTGCCTGGGGGTGCCCACCCAAGGCAGTCAGCCAGTTCTGTTCTCACTCTTTACCCAACTGCAACAGCTCATAGTTCAAGGGTTTTCCAAAATGTTCCCTGTAAACTGCCCAGGGCTGTATGGAGAGGGCAGTATAAAAATCTAATAAAATAAATAAATAAGTGTGTGGTTCAAGTGTGCATGGAGAAATATCTCTGGCTTCCAAATACAGACCACGTGCACATGCTCGGCACTGAAGAGCATAGCAGATCAAAAACGAATCACCACATGCTGTGCCTTTCATGGCTCTATTTTCATTCAGGGATGTTTTGATGGCTGAAATGCAAAAGATGCCTCCATGGGAAATGCCTACCAACTATGTAACATATAGCTCAAAGTTTGCATTTGCAAATGGAACAGAACACCTGATTAATAATGGTGGTCTCCATAGTGGTGGAGCTTTGCCCACAGTGCTTTGGGAATCTCTCATGTGCCAGAATGCTGGTGGTTCTAGGTTCAAGGATCCTAGCTACACAAACCCAAGGCTTCTGGTTCAACAGTGAATAATCTGAGATCCAGCTTTGCATGGTTTGATATCAAGATTTACTATGGCTCTCTGTCTCCGGGGAAGTCAGTGAATACTTACATATCCCTCCCCCTTGGCAGCATTAGCCAGTGTGCCATTGGTTGAAGCTGCTTCCTTGTTTGCAGGATCGCTTTTGTCATGTTGCTTCCCTTCATCTTTGGTGGCACCTCCTTGACCTGGTAGAGCAACTTCTCCAACGCCAAGGGCCTCACTTTTATATTGCTTTACAAAGTCTTCCATCAGCTTCACCTCGTTCTCGGAAAGACCACGGCAGTGGGAAGGGTCCTGGTCGTAAACAGGAAGCTGTCTCATCATCCTCCTGCGCCGATAATAAGCTCCTTCTGTGCCAGCTACAGGCTGCATTTCTTTCGAAATGAGTTCCATGTACTGGATAGCCTAATATAAAGAAAAGAAGACGGCAGAAGACGTCACTGTAATGTAGTACATATACAACAAGCAAACATAACTCTCTTTCAACACAACTCTCATCTCATTCTGAAGGCAATGGTGCCCCTGGGACTCAGCCTATCACACAGTGAGAAATTGCCTTCTGGTATAATGTAACAGTGGCTTCAGATTTTTTCCTGCCCTCCAGCCCATGAAAACCGCATAGCCATTCTTTGGTTCATATTCAAGGTGCCGTGGCTCAGTGGTAGAATATCTGCTGGCTTACAGAAGGTCCCGAATTCAATCCCCAGTTAAAAGGACTAGAAGGTACATGATGAGAAAGACCTAAGACTCTGGAGAGCTGTTGCCAGGACATTACCAATCCTGATGGATCAGTTGTCTGATTCAGTATAAGGGAGCTTCACGTGTGTTTAGCATCATGCTTCATCCCTTGAGACACAGCCTTGAGCTTGTAGGCAGGTCATCCATCTAACCATAACTTCTTATTACATTCACATTTTGGCTCTAAATAAAAGTGGGATCTCATGTCCCCTTGAAGAGACAGTGGTTGAATGGTAAAGTTTCCCAGCCCAGATTCAACTCTTAGCATCTCCAGTTAAATGGTAAAACAGCAGGTGAAAAAGAAATGCCTCTGCCTGACACCCTGGAGGGCCACTGCCAATTAAAGTAGACAACCCTAACCAAGATATATTAATGGTCTTGTGTATATAAGGCAGCTTCATGTGGTTAGACTGAAAGCTTCTAGTTTAGTAAGTCGTCTTTCTCAGTCTTGCTAGTTTAGTAAGTCGTCTTTTCTCAGTCGCAAGGTCAAGAAGAAATTATGCTTGTTCCCATCACAAACTTTGGCTTGCTCCCAAAGTCTTAGGATCAGATGGGAATCGAACATGAAGTCGTATTCTTTGTGTTTGTGACTCAACATGATCCTGTATCCAGACACAGAGCATGCAACAGAGCTACTGCATCATAAAACTAGAGAACATTTTCTTTCTAAAAAGTGTGAGACTAACACACATTTTTCTTTTTTGCTACTCATGGCCTGTTGATGATACACCTCTCTGTGCCAGATAGGAATACTCAGTTCTGGCCTCACCCCTCCCCAGATCAGCCAACTTCATTAATATGAAGCTTGGAAAAGATCAGGAAAAATCCCAGCACACATCAGACACCACAAGAACTAAAGGCTCAGTCAAAAACGTCCATCTCTCTTATGGTTTTTGGCAGTCCTGGCTCCCAGCAAGTATTAAGTATCTGCCTGGAGACATGCTTCCTATTTATGAAAGATTACATGCTGGTAGTTGCCAATGATTTGCTGGCTACAAGCCATTCAAGGCAAGCTTGTTACAATGCTACTGGACCAGCTGCTGTACCTTAAACCTTATAGCACTTCAGTGAGATGTTAATGATTCTTGTTGAATGCCTAGAGAGGAAATTGGAAGAAAATTACCCTGGGTTCTACACTGTGTTCCATAAAGACATTTAAGCCAATATATAAGCCAGCCATTTCCTGAGGCTACACCTTTGAACCTGATGGCCACCCACGTTACTGGGAAGCCCATTTTATTACTCCAAATGCATAGCAATACTGCAATACTGTTCAACACAAAGAGAAAATGGAATCCACGTACTTCTTTTAGACCGTTGTTCTTAATCTCTGATAAGCCATTAGGTGGCAATTAACCGGCCATTGACTTTTGACGTGTAGTCAAAGAAGTGTCTTAGGACATGGCCAGTCACATCGCAAACAGAGCTTTACAAGAGGGTGTGGGCAGCAGAGTTAATTTTTTTCTGGGCCAGAATTGAAAGCACAGGGAGTTTCCCCCATTATAGCGTGAATAGTTAATAGGCAGCCAGTTGGCCATTCGCCCTTCTCTTTTAGAAAACCTGCTTCCAGCTGCATTCAATTTTATTTCCAACTTGGTCAGCATTTGCCTAACGAGCAGCGTGGCTGTTAGGTTTTCAATGTATCCTCTTGATAGGGTGGCGAATTAGTGACATGGAATACATAACACAGCCCACTAGACTTTAAAAGAAAGTCTGTTCCCCGACACATGTAGGGAACACTTGCACAGGCTAAAAATCAGTCATGGATCAAACCAACACGAGGCTCCTGTGACTGATTGGATGCAGCATTCATTCAAGATAGACATTCTGTATTACACAGATGGCAAAAAACGATCCGTGCAGATTTTCTGTTGGGGTTGTTAGAGCTGGCATGAGAGGCCAGAGACATAAATTCCCCACCGAAAGGGCTGACGTGCCTTGCAGCACAGAGACCAGATTGGATGAAGTAGAAATCCATGTCTTCCAGCAGTGCCCACTAACTTTTTGTACAGAATCTGCCTAGACCCAAAGGCCAGGGTGGGGAAATTTCATTGGGCTCTCCAGGTGACTGGTAAGATAGAACTTCATCATACCTCTCCGGGTGAATGGCAAGTGGTAACTCTACCCTAATGTACTTGATATAATGAATGTAGGACCCAATTGGGAATACTGTCGATATATTTCACAGCATTTTGGGGTTGTTTTAGGTTTTAGTAGGTATTGGGAGGCAAGCAAATCTAGCTGTAGAGATCCGTTTTGTCAGTGGAGTTTTGCTATCTCCAATGTAATAAATAACAAAATCAAAGATTAGGGCAATGCCCCCGAGAATACTTACATTATCAGGAAACAATGTTTAAAAAAAAAAAACCCCAAACTAAAAGGGAACAACAGTCTTGTGGAAGTAGCTAACCTAAACAACCCTCACTGCATACTCCTAGTATAAATTCCTCAAGTATAACCAAGAGAAAAACCATGTTCTTATTTACATTTAGATAACCACAATTTTTAACATAATCTAAAGCCTTTGGATTTGGGGTTCTGTAACTACTACAATTTTGTTCAGCATTGCATACGAAACAAAACCACATGGCAGCAAAAGCAATTGAGGTCTGCTTGCTCTCTGGCTAGTCCAAACTAAGCCAGCTTTTTCGTGGCTAATGATTTCCAGATGAACCAGGCTCTCTTATCGATATATCTCAGCTTTTATTGAACAGCAGTGGTTTTCCCTCTGCCGAGAAGAGACAGACAATCGGCCTCTGTGCGGTGAACTCCAACATTTGTGCCAATGTTTCCTGACAGTCCACCGAGGTGGCTTTTCTCCACACATTAACTGTTTCTAGTCCTTTGACTGGAGAGGGTTATCTAGTTGGATGAAAGGAATAGTAAATACTTCTTTTAAGAAGGGGGCTCTGCCATTTCCCAATGAGATAGTCTGGTCATGAAACACCTTCTGAGAGAGCTGTCTCTGGACCTGAACAATGTTGAAAGGAATGGCCAGGTGTTGGTTTTGTGCAATATCCACCTGCCGCCTCTGCTCCTGTTTTTGGAAACGCACCCACTTTGTAAGCATGGATATCTGAGCAAATGGTGACTTCAAGCTTCAGAATATTGATAGCATGCTGATGCCCCATCAACTCTATTTCTCCTTTTCAGCAATCAAGGGAGATATAAATGCTGAAATGCTTTATAATGACTAAGTGGAATGGTGAAATCACCCATTGCTGTAAATACAACACACACACACAAGCAAACATACACACACACACACACAGGGCCTACCACTTAATCCCAAATTGTACCAGTTAGATTAGTGTAAATCTCTCTTGACATTTGAAATTTACCAAGTAGACCCCAATAGCATTCTGCAGCAGAAGTAGGGGCGGCAGCAGCCATTCTGTAAGCAAACCCTCATTCATGTCCACTGGAAGACACTTAAGAGTTTCCTTATAGTATGCCAAAAGCTATGAATAAACTCATGGCAGGGATCACGAGGATGAGGTTAGTAAAAGCCAAATGAAAACAGTGATAAAAACCTAATTCCTCATATCATAGCCAGCATCTTTCAGAAGGAATGCCAAGAAATGCTGCATTTGTATACTACCTGCCTGCAGGTTTTCCCTACTTATCTAAATTTTATTTCTGCTTTCTCACTCATTTGGAAGCTTTGTTGTCCCATTTGCAGACATGTTTTTTTTTCTTGATTTATAAATCAAACCTTTCCCTGGGACAGTGCTGCTTAGCCTTATGCATAACTAAAAACAATTTTTTGTCAAATTGGGTTTTGGCAGCATATTTAACCCATCGAATTTCCGTCAAGGGACTGCCCTGCCGATTCTCTGCTGCCTCCCATCATGTTGCCTGCCTCTGTAGGGAATTATAAAAGATAAACATTGGTTTTACAGACATTCCAATTGTGTTAATGTTTATGCAAAGCGGGGGGGAAAGAGGAAATAGAAAGCTATGATCGTGTACAGCTCCAGGCTATAACCACCAGAAATCTCAACAAAAGCAATGTTTTTCCTACTATACAGAATACTTATAAATTAGGAACATGGCTTAGTTAAGTTGTTTAGCAAGGCTCATGCAGACCTAAGCAGATTTCCCCTGATATACATGATAACATAGCCTAAAATGTTGACGGTGTTATCCAAAATAGATGTATATCCTTCTAGGCTCATTGACTTAAACTTTGCTTAGGAATGTCCTGACTACAGGAAGAAACGATTGATCAAACTGAGGACTTGTTAAACTCCAGTCTGGTACATGTGAAGTCTTCACTTTTTACAGCAAAAGCTGAAAAACAAAGCCATGAACTCACTACATGACCTGTGCAATCCTAATCAGGTATATTATTTAAAAATTGATGTAAGTAAATAGGCTTACAATTCATTTCTCACAAATAGGGACCCTAAGAGGCTTATACCATTCTCCCCTAGAGTTTGGTGTAGTGGTTAAGAGTGATGGCCTCTAATCTGGAGAACCAGGTTTGTTTCCCCACTCCTTCACATGCAGCCAGCCAGCTGACATTGGTCCAGTCACAGTTCTCTCACTCAGCCTCACCTCCTTGACAGGCTGTCTGCTGTGGGGAGAGGAAGGGAAAGCAATGGTAAGCTGCTTTGAGACTCCTTTGGGTAGTGAAAAGGTTATAAAGAACCTGCTCTCTCTCTTCTTCAACTTTGTCCTCACAACAACTCTTTGAGGTAGGTTAGACAAGATTGTGTGATTGGCTCAAAGTCACCTACCAAGTTTCTATGGTACAGTTGGAATCTGGATCTCTCAGAACCTAGTCTGACACTCTAACAACTAAACAACACTGGGTTGGTTTCACAATGCACTAAAAGTAGCTATTAGTTTTATAAATAAACAAGAACTCACCCTTACTTTCTTTTCCCATCAACACTCTTTGCATGGGCTATTTAGCTACCTTTTAGCTACCTTACTTGCCTGGGGGTGCCCTCTACCTTTTATGAAGCATTATAATTTGGATTATACACATTCACCATTCAGCAATGCAAGGAATGAAAGATTCAGCCTTGACACTTGAGAACAAGGCTTGATTAAATGAATAAAATCAATGGCACTTAAAAAATACATCAGAAATTGCCCTGTCAAGTGTGGCAGAGCTACACTGCAATGTGCTGGTACAGTCTGTTTAACAACCCATGTGTCAGGAATCAAGCTGAGCCCAGCTAGCAGAGTCCGTGATAAAGACACATCCGAGATCCAACAGGTAGTTGAAAATCCAAGGAAGAACTTTATTAAACAGAGTCTATGCACAGCTAAAGCAAGTCAAGATCTCCTAAGCAAAGATCTTGTCAGTAACAAGGAACAAGAGGCATTTCAGAATGGAAATAGGGTTCTCACAATAAGGGAGGGGTACAAAGGCATTTCGGCAGGAGGGCACCAAAGGTGCTAAGGTTCACAGGCTTGCCAGATGGCCGGAATCTAATCTCTATGGTTACAGCCCAGTTGAGACTAGGCTGCCTATGCAAGGTCAAGGGAAGAGATTGATAAAGCGAAGGAAGAAGACTCCTGCTGGGAAAGTAGGGGAGTCTTGGAGCCTGAAGACAGATTTACAGGTTTACAACCCTCGAACTTGCCAGGCTTCAGGAAACGAAACTGAATCGGGGTTCATGACACCATGGCACCTTTTCTTAGTCTAGGCTTATGCCAAAACCAGATACTACTTCTATGGTCTGCCAAGACTCATCTTGGCCAGACTCCATCTTATTTCTAGTTTGAACCAAGCCACGGAATCAACATGACAGCTGCAGCCTGAGTTACATGTTGCTTTCCTGCTTCTCCCCCCCTCCCCATTGTAGTGCTGATCAAGTGGCCAGCGCAGTCAAGTTTGCCTAGAGCAGTGGTTCTCAACCTTGGGGTCAAGACCCCATTTGGGGTCGCCTGGCCCCATCCCCGGGGTCGCCAGATTGTCCACCGCAGCAGCAGTTGCGGCAGGTGGCAGTAGTATGTGAAGGCGGGTGGTGGCAGCAGAGGTGGCAGAACCATGGCTATGGCTGCCTCCATGCCGCCTTGATTGTTGTGTACATGCATGCACACACCACCTGTGCACACGCACATGGGTTTCCAGCTCCCCATTGTCTCTCTCTGCAGCGGCCCAGCCTGCCTGGAGGGTTGCACTACCGGGGACCGAATAACGCTTGACAATTTTACTGAGGCCCAGGGGGGGGTAGTCTTTTGCCGAGGGAAGTCCCCACCACCACCTGAGCCCCTGCTCCGCTTGCTTTCCCACCACCTGCTGGGGGGAGCTGCCAGCAGCAGCTGCGCAGTGCCATGCCGAAGGAGTCTGCTGGAGAGCACCAAAATTGAACCAGCAGCAGAGTGGAAGGGCAGGATCCATGGACCGGTATCAGTCCCCAGACTGGGGATTAAGGATCACTGTTCTAAAAGGTACAATTTCCTGGTATACATAGGCATTCAATCCTTTCTCTACATTACCAACCTCTTGCAAGCCTTCCCCACTCCACACGTGTCCTTGACATGTGTCATTTTGGTTATACCCCATCTCATGAAAACAGAAAATATAAAAACAAACACATGATAAACCCAAAATGTTATGAACTGGAAGAGCTAAACAAGAAAAAAAAATACCCTTGTGGACCAAGTCAGAGATGAAATTCAGGGTAAACCATGCAAGGCAAGTATGTACAGAAAATGAAAGGTTATTCGGCCATCAGTTGTCACAAAGATGATTAATAAACCAACCCATTCCCTAAGGCTCCCAGTTTGTCAGAGTGTGAAGACATTACTGCACAGCACTTACTGGGGCCATAAAAATCTGAATCCATAGCCAAGACACAGTCCCACATTTATCCCCTCCCTTTAAAAGACAGAAGGACTTCAGCTCTGACTTCAGCTTATTGAAATGATTGTGTATAAACTGAACATGCCTATCTGAAGCAACCTGGGGGATTTTCAAGCTAAAGGGGAAAAAAGGTCATGATCTGGAATATCAGCAGCTTGGGATGTTTCAAGTTCCAGATGTGATTGGGTAACCTGAAAAGCATGTAGCACAGAACCCTTTAAAAATTGTAAGGGAAACAAATCTTCAATATAATATTCTAAAAAATCATAATTCCCCTTTAAAAAAAACGGGTGTGTTGTCTTCACAACTCTGAAGCCCATACTTATGATTATAAAAAGGAAGACTTCAAGGTTAAATGAGGTGTCCTAAGAATGAATGAAGTACGCAAAATGATGAGTCACAGTCACATTACTGAAAATGCATGTCGATAAAACAGAATCACTGAGCCTTCGGGGAGGGCGGTATATAAATCTAAATAAATAAATAAAAATAAGAATCACAGTGCGGAGAACAGTCCTTTGAGGTTGACCGGAAATCTTGACTTAAATACTCACACATAGAAATGCATGAGATACCTGTGTATTTCAAAACACTGTGCTAAGTTCTAACAGATGAAGATGTTTGCTTTGGAGTACTGATATGATCATCTTAAGTTAGTTTTTAAGCTTTTGCTTGCTCTGTCATGTGAAAAAGTAGTCAGGCATCACAAGTATTTACATAGAAGTCTTCATAATCCATGGTATGGGTAAGCAGAAATCAAGACTATAACTGCTGGTAGCATTCACTATTCCCAGGCTTTGGGACAGAGATTTAGGGTCTAGGTCAGCCTTTCTCAACTTTTTTACCATTGAGAAACCCCTGAAACTTTCTTCAGGCATTGGGAAACCCCAGAAGTGGCATGATATAGAATATGATTGGGAAGCCCCTTCCCACCCCCTCCAGGCCCACCAGTGGCAATTTTGGGAGATGTGGGTGGGTAGACATGACCACATATGGCCATATCACTCAATAACTGATTAACAATAAAAACAAATATGCTAAAGTTTAATTAATTTGGGAAACCCTTCCACGGCTGTCAAGAAACCCCAGGGTTCCATGGGACCCTGGTCTAAGTGCTGTCATACAATCATTCATTCAACTCCTGAATTCTCTTGTATGAACATGAAAATCTAGATGGTAAACAAGTATGATAGCACAATATCCAGGAACATGGGGATCCAGCATCCATCAAGTGATTTCTATAGTGACAAAAAAAGAAAATCAGTCTCCAGAGCAGATTAAAGATTATTGAAGGTTATCGGGCCAATCCAGAACCAGGTTGACTATGTAACAGTGCCCCCTTTTCAAGAGTAACAGGTATGTCTGGGATTAAGACATGCTTCAGGAGTTTGACAGGTGTCCAGAGACTCATAGCTCCATTCCTTTCAGGCGACCAACTTCTATAAGCATGCAGATTTGTTGAACTGTAACTTTAGAAGGTCACTGAAAGCCACATTCAGATTATATTTTCTTATATAATATAAAGTATTTCTTATTGACCTCTACTGCCTGTTTTTAGACACTACTACATCCCTATGTTTGCTAAGGCTGGAAAATAAGCACAGGGTAAAGACCAAAATGATTAAATGGCTCTATTCTCAGAAGTCAGGTTTGCTTAACGATTTGGGGAAGGAGAGGGAGAGAGACACAGATAGAAAGAAAGCAAATAGGAAAGCAGCCGTTAGAAATAATCATTTTCCAAGGGGGAAATGAATAGAAGCAACAGTGCTGAATTAGTGACCCATCTAGTCCATGGCCTGTTTCATGCAATAGCAGGGATGCCAGTCCCAAAGTAGGACCTGGGGATTCCCCAGTTTTACAGCTCATTTCCAGGTGAGAGAGACCAGTCACCCTGGAGTAAATGGCTGCTTTGGAAGGTGGACTCCAAAGTATTATACTCCACTGAGGTCCCTCTCCGCCCCACTCCCCACCCAAAAATCTCCAGATATTTCCCAAGCCGGATCCAGCAACCCTACCTCAAAGACCCACAATACAGATTTCCTGGCAGAGAGATAGTAATGGTTCCCCATTTTACAGGTGATTACAATTCCCATTCGCTGAGTAAAGGAGACAGAGAACATTTCCGCACAAAGGGGTAAAACGCGAGTGGCTTCCTACTTGAAAACACAGGATGGTAAATCTTGCGTTTGCAGCCCTCCACACGGGAGACCCCTCCTGTGTTTTCCCTCTGCCCCATCGCGGCTGTTTCCCTCCTGATGAGGCTGAAAGCAAAACAAAATTCTCCCTCTGCTCCTTGGCTTGTCAATCACAGTAAGACACCAACCACAGCACAGCAGTTCTCTCATGGACTGGAATCTTCTCCCTCGCAGCCCCCAAATTATTTTTAAAGGCACTTCTGCAGTAATGCTGCAACACAGATGCATTTTTAATAAAAAACAACACAGCCGTGTTGCTACGGAGAAATGCCAGAATGATACAGCATTCTTCCTGTCCTTTTTGGAATTTGTGCTCTTTTGCAGTTTATTTATGTCTGGGTGGATTTCTGAGAAGCTGAACATGGTCCCTGGAACCCAAAAGCACATTTTGTGTTAATAGTTGGCTTTAAAACAGAGCGCTCAGACCCTTGTATGATTGGGAGAAGGATGCTTGATCACCCACGCCCTCCCCCTTTCCCAGCTCACTTCATACCTCCAAGAAACAGAAGCAGGCCTGTTTTTGCCTGCCCGTGTTGTGAGAAGGCTAGACAGGTAACTGAAGCCCAAAAAGATATTTTGTGTAAATGATCGGCTTAAAAGCAAAGTGCTCAAACCCCTTTATGATTAGGAGAAAGCAGCCGGATCACCTGCCTCCCCCTTTCCCAGTTTATTCCCCATCTCCAGAAAACAGAAAAGAGGTTGTGTTTTGACTGTCCAAAAAGAACGTGGGCACTTTAAAGAAGATTTTATTTCACCTTTAACAATGTAGGTTTGTGAGTGTGCTGCAACACGGACCACACCATTAAACAAAAAATTACTTGGAACAGGAAATGGAGAGGGGAGAGCGGGTGCAAAAGTGGGACAAAGCTGCCAAGACTATTATGCATTTTTGCCTCCAGTCTTATCCCTGGTTGCTCTTCGATGGGATGTGTGATTTAGGGTGGAAAATCCAGTTTTGGCGATTCCCAAAATCATGAGTTAAAAATGGCCAAATCTCGACCTGCTACTGGACAGCTTCGGGATGCAGGCGACATCATGTGGAGGTGGCTCTAAAAGCCACCAACAGTTGAAGGCTGTCCAGGAATATATTCATCGTGTAGAAATGATCAGATATTTGTTACTTCCAGTGGGCAGAGCATGCAAGAGAGCTTAACACCCAAGAAAAGGGAGAATGGGCACAATGTGAAAGGGGGGCAGTGGAGCAGAATAGGCACAGATGCCTGTATTTAGTAGGCAATAGAAGAAAAAAAGTCTCAAGCTGGCGATGGCAAAGTGATTTAATGTTCTATTGTATCACAGCTGATGGGTCTTCACCTGTTGTATTTAGTAGGCAGGAAGGCAAGATCCAGAACAGAAATCCATCAGTAATTTATTTTATTTTATTAATTACAACAATGACATTAATGTTTCTGGGCTCCTCTGCTTTTACCTTCAAACAAACATAATCCAAATTGTTCTTGGTGGTTTATCAGCGTAATTTACCATGCCGAATGTGGCTTTTTTGTCGAAAACAGTGTGTTATTCTGTATTTAGCGTCATACAAAATCTGTGGTTTGGATCCTATTAATTAATTCTGTACTCACTAAATAACCTGTTTCTGTTTTCCCTTTCTATAAAACTTCCATTTGCCCAATATCAATAGTTTTTCACAGGCTCCTGCATTAATGGAAGTTTTAGTGGAAGTGGTAATGCACCCTGAATCAGAGGCTATATGGTGTGCATGGAACTCATTCACAGGATCCAAATCCAGAGTGATTATGACAGACGTACAGTGGCCTCTTCTTCCTCTACTCTTTGCAAAATTAAACGAAATATGCAATGCACCACCACTGTGTTTCCAATTTGATCCATCCCTGCCAATGTGAGACAGGAGTGGGTCGAGAACATCCGGTCCAGGGTTGGGCTCTATTCAGATGTTACAAAAGAGGAAAGGAAGAGGAGTGGTGGCAACTCTATGTATTTCATAAGGTGTAGCATCTGCAAATGGAATAAAACAATTTTTAATCAGTCCCTCTTCTCCCTAGCCTCCAATAGCGCCCTTTCCCATAAAAAGCTGCTGGGGACTTGGGAATGCTCTAGTACAGGGGTAGTCAACCTGTGGTCCTCCAGATGTCCATGGACTACAATTCCCATGAGCCCCTGCCAGCATTTGCTGGGAATGATAGTCCATGGACATCTGGAGGACCACAGGTTGACTACCCCTGCTCTAGTATCACTCACTGTAAGGGGGAAAGAGACCTTGTGCTGGTCATGGAAGCATCAAACTGAACCCTTGTTAAGGCTTCCCTAGCATGCTTTCCAAGGAGTGCTTATGAACTTTTTGAGAAGTCCTTACCAGTTTCTGAGTGAGTCCTGGGGGAGCCCATTCATACGTAACAGTATCAAAAGTCGGATCTTTCCGAGACACTATAGGATTGGTGATAATCATGCGGTTCCTTTTATAGATGCGAACGCCGTCCCCTCCTTTCACCCGAGCAGTTAGCGAGGAATATTTTGAATCCGACAGCAAGCGGCCAATTTTCCGATCGTCTTCTGCATCCGAGCTGAGGCTGTGATCTTCCTGGCTGCATTTGCATGACTTGCATATTTTCCTGTGGGAGACAAATGAGATCATCCTTTGATATAAACCGGACCCCAACAGGCATGTGCTCTTTGGGAGGCTCCTGGATGAACTTTAGAAACCGTTGAAGGTTACAGATCAAAATGGATCATGACATCGGACAAAAAGACCCTTGTCGGCAAGAGCTGTGTCTGAAGAGGAATGTTTGTCAGCTATGGACTAATGGGATCTCCAATGAGGTGGGAACTGGAATCCGCACTGCAGAGGCCCTGGGGAAGCCATGGTACACAATGATCAAGTGTTCTTTACAAGCTTGACGGTCGGCGTGCACAAGCAGTTGTAAAAAGATGCCAAGGATTACATTAGATTAGTTTCATTGCTGCCACAAGGAACATCCTGTGCTGAATCGTTGATGCCAATTTACAGAAGCAGTTCAGGAAAGGTGTTAAAGATTGGGGGGTGGGTGGGGAGCCCAGCTGTATTTGAGATAGACTCAAAGCACGTTCATCAGAGGTGGACAATTTATACCTTGGCTTAGCTGTTCCTCAGTGTTAGCAATATTACACTTAGATGAACAAACTGAAAGATATTGAACTGCAGGAAGTAAAGCCATTCGTCAGAAGTTTCTATCACAGTGCTACCCTTCCCCCCCCCAAAAAAAACCTGTTAGTTTCTTCTGAACTTTACTCATAATATTTATGTCATACACTTTTAACAACCTGATGAGGGAGGGAGGAACAGAAAGTGATTTAGATTAATGAGTATTTTACAAATTTGCTTCCGACGGCACTACTTTAGATAGAATAAATATATAAATGCAGAACATAATTTATAATATTGCCGGGGGGGGGGGGGAATCAAGCAATGGAACCAGCAGCTCTCTATGTCAGAAAACAACAAGCAGCAAGAAGTGAAAATGGGCTATTCAGGCAAGGGAAAGAAAAGAAGGATAAAAGTTACCAGAAGGCCCAGGGCTGTATGTGTTTCCATCCGGCACTAACAGCTCAACAGATTTAATGGAGGTTCCTTGCAGAAGGGCAGAACAATTGAGCATTATTTACCTTCCGACAAGAGATACAGCGTGGCAAAGGCCTTAAACTAATTTCTAGTCAACGTAATCAAACTACATAAGACAAAGGCTGCTTTTTCCCCCCTATCCCTTCTCTACAGTTCTCTCTGTACCTTGCAGCTTTGTTTCTTAAAAGGTAATAATAGATTAACATGCACCAAGCTCTAAATTGCTGCCATTCAGAGCCTGCCATCATGCAAATAGATACAGGTGTTAGCAGAGATACATTATAACCATCAGGTTTTAATTATTTGGCAAAAAAGGAAGCCAGTTTGCTGCTTTGTGAGGTATGAAACTGTTCAGACGGTGGAAGTGACATGGGCTTGCCTGGCTCCATTTCCCTTCCGCCTACCTATATACCTCAAATCACAAAGGTGCCTACTCTGAGCAGCCTTTGATTGTGCTTATAGCATGGCCAGTCTTCCAAGCTGACTGCACTCTGTGGTAGGGTTGCCAGGTTACCTAAGGGAGGCAGGGGGGTGAGGTTGCCAGCTCTGGGGTGGGAAACTCATGGTGATTTGGAGATGGAGACTGGGGAGGACATTCATGCTCCAATAGTTTCCCTACAGGAAATGACACCTTTTGAGGGCAAATGCTATGGTATCACATCTCTCCTGAGTTCCCTTCCCTCATCCCACTGCACAAGCTGGAGCTGGCAGCTCCCCCTTCCTTACTCCCTTACTTCCTTTCCCCATGCACACCCCTGAGTGACAACTGCATTGCGGCACTGCTCTAGGATTTACCCCAAAGTCCATGGTTTGTATTGGGCAAATGCTAAAGTGTTGCCCTGAGATAGCAGTGTCTTTTCAAGGTTCATGATGGAAGTGATGCCATGACATAGATCAGGGGTAGTCAAACTGCGGCCCTCCAGATGTCCATAGACTACAATTCCCAGAAGCCCCTGCCAGCATTCGCTGGCAGGGGCTCCTGGGAATTGTAGTTCATGGACATCTGGAGGGCCGCAGTTTGACTACCCCTGACATAGATGCAACACTGTTTATCCAGACTTCTTCCTTCCCCCACATATCTCAGGGGCTGCCAGGGAACCCTTCCTCCAGAACCACACACTCTGATTGTTTGAGTGTCACACTCCACTCATGCTTTTGTGTGCAGAACATCAGTGAAAAGAACCTAATGCTTGTTTCAGATATGAATCAACTAGTGTTAAGACCAAACTATTTTAAACTGGTGAGGGGGAAAAAAACTGCCAAACCCAAACGGACATATCCTGAAACAAAATAGCCTAACTACGTCCCCTGGGGTGGAAATGGGTATTGACATGACACTTGTAGTCCTGCCCCGGGGAGCGCACCAGATGACACAGTGAGTCAGCTGGTGGAGAAGACCAATGCTGCGGCTTAGCATGGGCTGCAAAGCTGGAGGAGGGTAAGGTGCTGCCCCTGAAGCTGCCGTGGGCCAGGCTGCAACCTGCACAACCACTGTGGAGTGAGGCCCTGCCCCAGAAGCAGCCAGGGACCGGTCCACCACCCTTGCAGACACCAGGGTGCTGCCCTTGCAGCCAGAGAAGGCCAGGGCACCCCTGCCATGAGAAGTTAGGAGGGAGGGGGGAAGGAGTCTCCATGTGTATGTGTGTCTGGGAGGCAGGGGGAGGGACCAGGGAGGAGGCCAGGGAAACTAGAAAGAAGGAGGGAAAGGTGAGGCTGTGGGAAGGAGTGTGTGTATATGTGTGTGTGTGTGTGAGAGAGAGGGGGGAGGGAGAGACCAAAGAGCCCTGGAGCAGGTATGCATTCCACATATCTTTGAGAGGGTGACTGTCACTAATTTTATTTTTTCTCCACCAGTTTAGAAAGCCTTTCCACAGCCACACTAGCGATAAATGACAAAGGCCCTGGAATACCTTTAGTATTATTTTTGCCAAACCGCTCCTGACCCTGATAGCAAATAAAAAGAATGGGATTTATTAACCTCTGTTCAGATAATTGGATCAGGGAAACCAATGTCTCTCACAGAGCACAAAAATGAGCATTACAGCTTATAAATCCATAGGCAGTATATTAGAAGACTAAATTGTGAGTGGAGTATAATTACTTTGGCACCATTCCCTCTTCCCCCCTGTTGTGCCAATAAAGATCCGTCATATGGCCGTTCATCTCCAATTGGCCGATGCCACAAAAGAATGTCTGCTTTCAACCGGCCTTGCCAAAGTTCTGTTCACAAAGAGTACTAGTGTTACAGAACCAAGGGCAAATGCCTTCTTTTTAGGATTCCTGGTCTTCTCTTCCACTCCCCGAGGTATATCAAGTCAACAGTGTTATTAGGTTTCATTTATGAAGGGTTTTTTTTTATAAAACTAAACTAAAAATAGTGCACAGGGGGAAAAAATTGTAGCAAGCTGAAAAACAATTTCTATGGTTGTCCACAAATTCCATTCTACAAAAGCAATTTTTTTTTGTCCTAAATAGATTCTTAAAGGCAAAAGGGGAAGGGAGAAAGAGAGAAAGAACTGAGAGGCATAAAACTATTTGACTGGCACCAAAAGCAATCTGAAGGTTTGGGGCCTAAAGGAACACATCAAAACTATATTCGACTGCGACAAAACAAAGAGCAAGCAATATAAAAAGTGGAGAAAAACCCCACTCCTGTTAAACATTGCTTTTTATCTTAAAAATAGGCCAGATAAGGAAACTATTTGCATAGGGAAACAGAATACAATCATTCCGTAGAACTTATGGTTCACCAAACAATATAACATAACCAACAGCTCTAGCTGACAATTAAGGTTGCTGGGTACTTTCTGACATCTGGTGGGGGATGCCAGGGACTGATGAGGACAATGAGAAAGGTCTAGGCCTTGTCACCAGTGTCGCGTAGGAAATTATGCCATCCTGACAGCCATGTCTGATTGATGTTCTGGAATTTGGACAAAAAAGTCAGTTTCTATTTGAGAGTTTTTGCCCAAATACAAGTGTGTTGCCCAGATGTTACTGGTGTGATGTTACTTCCTGTGTGATGCCAGTGTCAAGGCCTGGGCCGTCTCCTTTCTCCTGATATGAGCCCCCCACTGGCCAGCTGATATGTGGCTGGGGGGAGGACCTGGCAGAGGGAGAGTTCTGCCTTCACTGGGGGTCTGGCCACCCTACTGCCAGGTCCTCCTTGGAAACTGACAGAGTAGGGGAGTGTAAGGTAGTTAACTCCAGGTCAGAATACTCATGGAGATTTGGCGGTAGAATCTGGGAAGCACAAGGACCACAACACAATACAGTCTACCCTTCAAAGCTTTTATTTTCTCTAGGGGAACTGATCCGTGTACTTTGGAAATAACAGGTAATTCCAGGGGATCCCAAGTCTTACTTGGAGGCTGGTATCCCTAAGCTTAGACTTATCACTATATACTGCCAGGCTTCATGTGGGGCCTGGAGATTTCCTGGAATGATAATGCATCTCTAGACTACAGAGATCAATTCCTCTTAAGACAATGGCATTAAACCCTAAAACAGAGTTCCTCCCCCAGGCTCCATCCCCAAATCGCCAGGCCAGAGTTGGGATCCTTATAAAAAGGCTTTATGGCAGAACCAAAAGACCCCCACTCTGAAACAGCAAGCCTATTTTGTTTTTTAGTACGGTAAGGACAAGTGGCAGTTTGGGGAAGATTTTAGACTGCTGACTTTTAAAAAATTCTGTTCTTTGTATTGTTAATTTCATCCTGATGATTTATACACACATACAGTCTAATATATAGCTGGCTTTTTGGCACCGACTGCTCTTGGGTCTCTGGTGTTGTTAATTCTAATTTTATGGGTTAATTTCTTTTTAGAGGATGGTATTTTATCCAGTTTATTAGAAGCTGCCTTTTGGAGAAGGGCAGTGTAATAAATTTGCTATATAAATTAATAAACCAAACACATGAAAGATTACTTAAAACACTAAAAGTTAAAGATCTCTCCCACTGAAACTTCAATGTCCAGAAAGTGAATATGCAAGAGTATAAAGGGGAGAGCATGCTTTTCTGACAATTAACTCGTCTAATTTTTTTCAGCTCTTCATGTTGTTGCAGTGAGGCCAGGCCTCTCACTCTGACTGCAGACCTCCCATCCACTGCCAGCTCTCCCACTAGGGAAATGAGTAGTATTGATGGCTATGGTTGCCAGGTCCCTCCGAGCAGCTGGTAGGGGATGGGGGGGCGCACTTACTGGGAGCAGAGAGGAATGTGCGGCATTTCAGCAAAATGCCTATGTAACCTGAAAGTGATGTAGGCACATTAGGAATGTAGCTGTTTGTGGGGCAAAACTCTATGGTGGAATTAACTTCTACCATAGAGTTTTTGCCCAAATCCCAAAGCACCTCCCATGCCCCTGTGTCACTTCCAGGCACGTCATATTGGGTCCTTTTTTTGAGTGGTAATCCCACCCCCTGCCAACCAGCTGGCTGGTGGCAGAGAGGTGAGCCCTGGCAGCAAAAGGCCCCCAAGTCTGGCATCCCTGTTGCTGACAGTTCTAAGATATCAGTTCTGGTAAAACCTGGAAGTGATTGCATCATGCTTGGTAACGTTTGAGAAAGCAGGGGCAAATTTAGGAGATCCTTTAGTAAAACCAAAGAACAGCAGTTTTAACTGCTATAGATTCATGAGTCCTGGCACGCAAATCTTTTCTTGCGCACAGGCAGTCCCCCCCCCACACACACACCAATCTCAAATAATTCCTCATCTACAATAATACAACTTCTAATTAGAACATGGACATTGGTACCACAGCTTGCAATAAATCCAGATCCCAACTTTGCTGGCACATACACCCAGACAACACTATCACTGTATCTAATATAAAGTACATATTCACTTGCTCATCTTCTAACATTGTATATGCCATCAAATGCCAACAATGCCCTTCAGAAGAAGGGTTGGTTTTTATACCCCGCTTTACACTATCCAAAGGAGTCTTAAAACGGCTGGCGATAGTCTTCCTTTGTCTCTCCACAATAGACACCTTGTGACGGTAGGTGGGGCTCTCCCCACCTACTCTCACAAGGTGTCTGTTGTAGGGAGAAGAGGGGAAGGAGATTGTAAGCCGCCTTGGGTGGTGAAAAGCAGGGTATAAAAACCAACTCTTCCTTTTTCTTCTTCATGCCTGGATTAGTTTATGAAGAGTGATCTTCATTTTGTGTGTTTCAGTTGTCAGCTTTTCTGATTGACTTAAATTTGACTTTTATGTAAATTGCTTTGAGAAACACTTGTTGAAAAACACCTTATATATTTTTTTCAGAGAATTACTGACCAGGGTATTAGGTGCTCTGGATTAGAGATGTTAAGAGATGGCAGTCCACTAGACTGACCAATGGCCCTTTTATTATGACAATTCTCGGGGCCTTTTTGCACGCCTTCAAAATAGCACAATGGTTGCTAATTGAAAACGCTACTGATTTGCAATAACGCACGACGTCGTAGACAATCTGCCACACACCTGAAACCAATCAGCAAAAAGCGCTTCCTTGTAGCGCTTTCAGGGGAATACCAAAAAGTGGACTCACCCTCCGGAAAGCGCTACACTCTTGCAACCAATCTGCAACACTAGTGAAAAAGACCTGTGCGTTAACATTGTTGCGGTTTCTTCAAAGTCCCTCCTCCTGAGCCTGTCCTCCAAACTTCCGGCGAAGCGATCGCCATTTTTTTTTCTCCGAGCGAGCGGGGATAAACGCACCAGCGAGCCTCTTTCTGTTTAGAGGCTTCCCTGGCTTCAGTCCTTCCCCTTTAGTCCCTAAGCACAAACCACAGAAAAGCCCGTTTGCTGAAATAAAGTCCCTTTATTTTTTACACATTAATTCAGCCGAAAATCGGTCCCGCGAGAGGGGGGGGGGGATTTTTTTTTTTCACTCGAGGCAGCTTGGCAACGATCATACGATCAAACGACAGCTCACATTAGGCAGCTGGATGGGTTTCTCCGTTGCAACGAATCTACACAGATTCGTTACAATGGGTCTGTTTTTTTTTTTAAAAAAACCTTTCTTAAAGGGAAAGGGGCTGTTTGGGAGCATGCTAACGGCTGCCCATTGGCTGCTTGACGGCCAGGGGCGGGACGAGCTTGGCAATAGTGCTTCCTTTCTAGCGATTTCTGCCGAGACCGGAAGCCTGTGGGAAACGCTACAAAACACAACTGGATTCCACTACAAAGGCAGGTATGCATAACAACGAATTCCACTATTTTAAATGGCGATTTTTCATTCAGTGACCAATTTGCAACAAAGATCCCGGTGCGTAAAGCCCCTCAGAATTCCTTTCCCTTTCAAACCACGGCAAATTTGTAATGCTCTTGGCTTGAGCAGGAGAAGCTTAGACCCAAACAAAGCATGCTTGAATTTTATATTTTTCTACTTTGCAGGTCATAAGGCAGAAATCTGAAATTTTATACATAGCTGCCACTTGCACCAACAGCAGGTAATACCATCATGGTTATTAAGAAGCGTTTCCTGGCTTGAGAGTGGCCATAATGTTGGTAAAGCCGAGCATGTGTTTTTATGTGAATAGGATGATATATTAGCACTATCACAACTAGCAAATGGAATCACAACTAGCAAATGGAATCGACATCCCAGTGACTTCAATCCAGATTGCTCCTTTTAAAAGCATTTCTGAAGCCACGTCGCAGAGTGCTCCGCAGTAAAAAATGACTTATAATTTTTAATGACATGAAACCCATCTTTTTGCCATGAGAGGATCATACTTGTGGGGAACATAGTTATTAAAGCACTAGGTTATTTATAGTTGTTGCTTGTTGCTCACAGTCAACTTTGGGGTATGTGAGTGCAGAAGTTCTCAGCCGAAGAAGAGCTGCAGCTGAAACAAGTCTATAGCACCATAGCAGTAAGCAGAACTTAAGCAACTGAAGTTGTTCACACGCATCTCTCGTTCCCTCTTTCTTCTCCTCTCTCTGTTGTCTTCCAGTTGTTAAATGTAAAGCATAATGTAAACAATTTTTAAACGAAAAAAAAATGTATTGGCACAGCAAGTAGGCTTGCCAGTCTGCAGTTGGGGCCTAGAGGTGCTACTGATCCCTACACTATAGGGCAGGGGTAGTCAACCTGTGGTCCTCCAGATGTTCATGGACTCCAATTCCCATGAGCCCCTGCCAGCCCAGAGTTAGTAACCCTAACAGAAGTGGTTATATTTTGAAGAGTAGAAAAGACCAAGAATCCAGTGGGGTTGCCAGCTCTGGATTGGGAAATACCTGGAGACTTTGGGGGTGAAGCCAGGAGTTAATGGGATTTGAGACAGGGAGGGACCTCAGAGAAGTACACTGCCATGGAGTCCACCCTCCAAATAGCCATTTCCTCTAGAGGAACTGATCTCTTTATTCTGGAGCTGAGCTGTAATTCCAGAGAATCCTCAGGTCCCACTTGGGGACTGGCACCCCTAGCACTTAAAAAAAAATCAACAAAATTTGTGGGAGCTTTTGTGCTTCACTGCTCACCTCTTCAGATACCATCTTGATTACGTTGTTTCTTATGCTGCCCAGGAGTGTCGCTATGTTGCTGGAGGAAAAGGGGGTGGGGTGGAATCTGTATACAAACAATTTATTTATTGGGATGTTTGTAGTTTAATTTTTGATACGGTGATACGAGCACTCCTGTAGAAGAACAACTCTTTTTTTTTTCTTTTGGGGAAGCTATTTCTTTTTCATGTTTCTGGGCAGGGTTACATTTATAAGTCCCAAACATATACACAAACTAAATCTATTACCGATATTCAAAATTTTCCTCTTCTCTTTTATTTGGTTTGCTTGAGGTGTACAAAGCCTGATCTCGGCCACTGACCAAAGAAGCAGACATTGAAGTGAATTTTCTGCCAGAAAAATCCTGCTGTGCCAGCTGTATCCATAATGCAGAAGTAAGGGGAAAGAGAGGTCTGTCATCTGTCACTGATCAGAAGATAGATTCAGGTAGGAAGTTGCGTTGGTCTGAAGTAGCACAACAAAATTTATGTCCAATAGCACCAACAAAGATTTATTCAAGGCATGAGCTTTCGAGTGCATGCACTCTTCCATTGTCTGAAAGTTCATACCTTGAATATTTGTTGTTCTTAATGGTGCTATTGGACTCAAATTTTACTGATCAGAAGAGTTTTCTACTAACACTTTTAATACCCCAGGATTTCATTTCTGCCTGTTCAGTAAGGTAAAGATTTGGACATTTTTCCTAAAGATGCTGAGGATTATATAATTTCCCAAATCCAGCTGTCGTTATTAAATGTGAGTTCATTCCCTCAGCTCCGTTCTATTAAATACCAAAAAATGTAAGAAGAAGGAAGAAGGGGGGAGGAGGAGGAGGAAAAGGAGAAGTTGGTTCTTATATGCCGCTTTTCTCCACCTGAAGGAGTCTCAAAGTGGTTTACAGTCGCCTTCCCTTTCCTCTCCCCACAAGAGTCACCCTGTGGGGTGGGTGAGGCTGAGAGAGCCCTGATATCACTGCTCGGTCAGAACAGCTTTTTCAGTGTTGTGGTGAGCCCAAGGTCACCCAGCTGGCTGCATGTGGGGGAGTGCAGAATCGGACCCAGCATGCCAGATTAGAGGTCCGCACTCCTAACCACTACACCAAACTGGCTCCATTAACTGGAGGAGATCCCCAGGCATAACAGAATCGTGGAACAGCAGTAACACAGAACTAGGAAATTCTGTTCATATATTTAAATCAGCCCTCAATTTTGAAACAAAATTAAGAAAAAACACAAGGACTTATTGGGAGATAACTAAACTTGGTATGCGAGCCAGCTTGTTGTAGTAGTTAAGAGCAGTGGAGAATGAGGTTTGATTCCCTACTCCTCCACTGGCTGACCTTGGGCTAGTGATAGTCTTGTTAGAGCTGTTCTCACAGAGAAGTTGCTGTCAGAGCTCTCTCAGCCTCACCTACCGCACAGGGTGTCTGTTGTGGGGAGAGGAAGTGAAGGCAATTGTAAAGCGCTTTGATTCTCCGTCGGGTAGTGAAAAACAGGGTATAAGAATCAACTCTTCTTCAGCCAGCAGATGACTTTTGCCCAGCTACAGTTCTCTCAGAGCTCTCTTAACCTTACCTTCCCCACAGGGTGTCTGTTATGGGGAGACCAAGGGTAGACGATTGTAAGCTGTTCTAGAACTTTTTCGGGTAGCAAAAAGTGTGGTACAAAAAAACTGATCTTCAGCTTTTCTCAATCACAAAGCCCTGTGATTTTCTTTAAATTCAACCTTGCCTAATGCACAAGTAGCAATAAAAAATCTCAACAATGGCATCAAAAAGTCTAGCCAACAACGTTGCCTAGAAAGTATTGGCAGATTTTAAATTTGCCAAAAGGAGCAAAGCACCAGGCTGCTTCAAAGAATAAACTAGTCTTTTTTAGAAGAGCTGTTTTTCAATATCCAGGTCTTTAGTACCTGGAGGAGTCCCAAAGTGGTTTCCAAATACCTTTATCTTCCCTCTCCCCACAACAGACACCCTATGAGCGAGGTAGCTCTAAGAAAACTAAAGTTGCCCAAGTTCAGTCAGCTGGCCGCATGTGGAGGAGTGGGGAATCAAACCTGGTTCTCCAGATCAGATGCTGCCTCTTTTTAACCACTACACCACACTGAGAAACAACTTTGTATAGAACGAGGAGGGAGAGAGTCCTGCCTGACTGTATAACTGTTGTCTTCATCCAGTCTGTTCTGGAGGCAAATAAGGAGGGAGCATGCTGAAAGGAGCAGGAAATCTCCACTGAGCTAATCAAGACATAGGAGAAGATTATTTGAAAATATCAGGAAGTTCCTAATCTAACAAGAGCTAAATATACACCTTCTTTTATACCTCCCCCCCCTTTGCAGGCTATTCTTCACAGGCTTCTGAATCGTGCACATTACAGATCTTACATACTCCAACAGATAAGGAGCCTTCTCACAGTGAGGAATCCTGGCATTTCTGGCAGGGCATGGAAAGGCATCATTGTGGGAGACAAACTACCTCCAATCAATTCAAGTGGGTAACGTGTTGGTCTGAAGCAGCAGAACAAATTTAGAATCCAGTGGCACCTTTAAGTCCAATAAAGCTTTATTCAAGGTATGAGCTTTTGTGTGCACGCACACTTCCTCAGATACCATGGCATGGAATGGAAGTAATCAGTTTATGCTTATTGGCAATGTGTGAGAGTAAATTAATATACAGCATAATGGAAAAGGTTCTAGAGATAAATAGGAAAAAACAGCCAATTGAAATTTTTGTGTATTCACTTGAGATTGCAATGCATGGGAAACATCTTGAGTTCAATAAATATGTCCACACTAAAATAATGGGCAACTTGCAATTGATTATCTAGTGCCTGTGGAGCACAAAGAGATGAAGAAGAGTTATGTACATGACTTACATCGTTTTGAAAACACAAGAGTTGAAGGAGAAGAGAAGAGAGTGCCTTTTGGTTTTCTTCCAAATGACTCTGCCTGCTAACTTTTCAAACTATTGGATGCAATGTGCACTTTAAAACATTTCAGGACTGGAGGATACAATTAAGAGAGCCTGTGTGTGTGTGTATTGTGAGGCATTCTGTGCATCAATAAGTTTATATTGCTCTGATTGGATGCAAAATACAGCTGAGGAAGTGTCCGTGCACACAGAAGCTCATACCTTGAACCAAACTTTGTTGGTCTTAAAGGTGCCGCTGGACTCTGAATCCAGTCAATATTACTCCAAAAAGAAAAAGAAAAAAAGCAGGAATGGTGCTGAATTTTACATGCATTGTGGATCACTGGTCTGAAAATGTTTTCCCACTGGAATAAAAACAAGCCACATTCACTACATACTTTATAGCTTGTGAGAATACCAGCTGGAGAGACCCATCAAGCGGCCTGAATATTTTCATTCAGGAGGGTCATTCGAGTCACTCTAAACTGTACCCTTGGGAGCGGAGGCCCAAAGAATGCGACATTTTTGAAAAATGACATAATTGCCAAAAGGCTGGTGTCCTTTGACTGGAATGTCTTAAGCACAGCCCACTATCAGAAAGAGCAAAGTCAGGGACACAGATTTATATACACTGACCTTTTGACAAAGAACAGTGTAATGACTCAAAGCACAAAAGCCACAAACTAAGGACTATGAGGTCAGTGACTAAATCCTGGAAATCTGAAAAGAAAAAGAAAACAAAAGAAATAAAAGAAAAGCCACTGTCTAAAGACAGCACAGAAAAATCTTGCTTCCATTCCGTTTGTTCAGCTGAGATAACTGTATTTATTTTAAATTTAGTGCTTCAGTGATGGCCTTGTGCGTATTTTTCAATTGCAGAAGTATGCACTACGTAAGTGCCAGCAAGTTGTAGCTGACCTATGGCAGCTCCAGCAACGGACTTTCAAAGCAAGGGAGAAGCAGAGCTGGTTTGCCATTGCCTTCCTCTGCAGAGTCTTCTTTGGTGATCTCCCTTCCAAGTACTGACCCTGCTTAGCTTCTGAGATAAGGTGAGATTGGGCTATACCATGACTCCTTTGTTCCCAATAACTACATAAAGGTAAAGGTATCCCCTGTGCAAGCACCAGGTCATGTCTGACCCTTGGGGTGACGCCTCTAGCGTTTTCATGGCAGACTCAATACGGGGTGGTTTGCCAGTGCCTTCCCCAGTCACTACCGTTTAACCCCCAGAAAGCTGGGTACTCATTTTACCGACCTCGGAAGGATGGAAGGCTGAGTCAACCCTTGAGCCGGCTGCTGGGATCAAACTCCCAGCCTCATGGGCAGCGCTTTCAGACTGCATGTCTGCTGCCTTACCACTCTGCGCCACAAGAGGCTCAATAACTACATAGGTAACTTATAAAGAGATTACAGGGAAGCCAGTATATGAACATTACAGTGTTATTAGTGGCAGAAAAGGTACCATAACAATATTAAAGTGTTATCAGCTTTTTCAAATCAATTACAGTAAGCTTAGTCTAGAAAAGTGGTTCTCAACCTGGGGGTCGGGACACCTTTAGGGGTTGAATGACCCTTTCACAGGGGTCGCGGCAGGGTGAGAAGCTCGGCTGGGGGGGGGGCGCCACCACTGTTGCCGCTCCTCCTGTGAAAGAACACTTGCATAATTTTATGGTTGGGGGTCACTACAACATGAGGAACTGTATTAAAGGGTTGCGGCATTAGGAAGGTTGAGAACCACTGGTCTAGTACAATACCTCACTGAAGACTTGCATTCCCCCCAAAGATCAATATGAATTCACATTCTTCTTTGTTATGCGACTGATATTTGGGTATAGTGGCGCTAAACTCAGCCCAAGTTATGACGGAGACAAAAGGGTGATGATTGGGGGGGGGAGGGGGTAAATACAACACATTAGGTAGTTTTTTTTTTTTTTACCTCCAAGAATGCGGTTCAAAGCCTGTGCATATCCCTCGACATTTTAAGCAAGGCACACCTCTTCCTGATTGTGGCTGGCTAATAGACATCTGTGGGAAGGAAAAGAAAGAGATAGGAAAGAATTTTTTTAAACAAAAACTGTATGTTTTATCAAGCTACACATCATTCTTCTGAAATCTCGACTTCTTTACAACTACCATCCCTTATGCTCAGAATGTGAAGGTTTAAGATTAATAATACATTGAAAGTTCATGACTCAACAATCTAGTCATAAATATTTCCACTCCCAGACTTACTATAGCTGGGAAGCAAGCGGTAAACGTCAACACAGGATCCACCCGAGTGCTCATTCTTGGCTATCTGAATCCCTAATCCCAAACTGAAAAAATAAAGCATGTGGTAGATGTTTCCTATTCTTTCAGGCCCCAATACTCTGTTCCTTTCCAGGCTATACATTTATCGAATGGCCATGTTCATTAAAATGCAGCCAAATCTAATCAATCATTGAGAGACAGTCGGCTGTGGATACACAAAAGGGAAAAGGGGGATATTCTCATATGGATGGGGTCCTACTAGGTTTTGTCTCAGCAGTCAAAAATAAATTTGGCGTTTAGAGACACAAACATAGAAAGGAGAGATTCAGCTTGGTTATATTAATGCCACATCCTTATCCATGGTTCCTCTTCTATATATTTGTGAAACAGCCTGGAGGGTGGGACATGTCCAGCTGCCCAAGTTGGAATAGGGCCAATCAGGGTCAGCCAGCAATGCTGGCTGCACCCTGATTGGCCCTGCCCCTACAGCTCCCTCCCTCCCTGGATGCTAGCCACGTTCCTCTCAGCTGTGCCAGAGACAGTGAGAGACACACAGACTGAACATGAGCCCTCATTCCCTCCGATCACTCATGCTGTGAGGGAGGCAGAGAGTGAGACACAGAGAGCTGCCCCAAGCTGCACACCAGCCCTCCTTCCCTTGCAAAAAGAACCCTTCAGAACCAAATGCCTTACCATTCCTTCATCTCAAATACATATCATACTTATACACATCAACCCAACACAAACAAGCAACCCCTCCTCCCGAGGGCAAGGCTGTTTCAGGTTGGGAAACTACAGGAGGAAGGCAGGAGTCCCTCCTCCCCCTAAACCATGGTCCTCAAACAAATTGGACCTCTGTGGCACTTCTAAGCTGAGCTGTTTATAACACATAGTTTAGGTCTTATTTCGGTTACCCTCTGGTAAGATTTGGGAATCATGGAACACACACACAATACCTCAGAAGTTACATAAGATAAAGGAATCCAAAGTGTAACTCACATCTACTTTTCCATTTCCATTTTGTTTTAAAATTTACCCAGCTTGCTGATCACATTACAGTTCACAAACATGCAAGGTGACCGAGAAAGATTTGCCTTTTTTATAATAACGAATGGCCATTTTCTGCCCATGTGCCATGCTGATAGTACAAGGCTAGACATATGGCAAAATGGAAAGCCACAAAGTAATTGGATAATTTGGGGCAGTATGTTTGAGAAACACAGCTAAGTATTTTACAGTGGTTAAGGAAATAGCTCTCATTGCGCACTACTTTGCTGTGATGAGCTACTCACAGAAAGCATTTGGATATTTTTATTTTATCTAACACACACTGAAGGAAGTGGGATAAGACAAAGTAGGGGGTTATTTCTGGTTCTTCAAGAATTTGTTTTGCTACACGATAACAAGGAGGAAACCTCATTAAGGAGACAAAGAGACTGAAACCCACTGGTGACTTGATAGACCAGCCGAGAGCATTGGGATACGTGCCACATTCGCCGACAAAGACTCAAAAGCGTTATTTGGAGAACGTGGCTCACTTCCACGGCCTTGCAGTTATGCTTTGTGGATGGTTTCCATGGCAAACGGGGAAACATGGCAAGAGAAGAACTAATAAAATGTCCTTGGAGGGACTGAGAGGCGGGGAAAGGGTTGTGATAACAGCTATGCTGTGCTTTATGCTGCTCATTCATGAGGAATGGTAGGCTGGGAATCTATCGGAAATGAGCTGGTAGGCACAGGTCAGTTTAAAGAGAGCGAGAGAGAAAAGAAAACAGAGTACTCAGTGAGCTCCCAAGTGGAACAAAATATTTGTGCTTAAAACGTTAAAAAGAAATGAAAGTGATCATTGTAAGTTAGAGTTAAGTGTAGAAGAGGGTGTCAAAACTGAAGCTGCTTTCAGTGGAACTATTATCAAGGAATAAGGCGGTGGAATTCAGACTTCGTAACAGCCTTGCCATTCCCCCGTTCAGCCATCTCAAGGAACTTCCCTAGACTTTCATTTCCAGAGGCTTGTTTCCTTAGTCTGTGCTTGAGGCCTCTTCAGCCTGTGCTCTCTTTATAACTGGCAAGTTTGCCCACTCCAGACTGGGAAATTCCTGGGGATTTTAGAATGGAGCCTGGAGAGGCCAGGGGCTGTAGAGAGGCATAATGGACATTGTGCTGGACTCTATCCTCCAAAGCAGCCATTTTCCCCAGGGGAACGGATCACTGTAGCCTGGAGATCAACTGTAATCCCAGGAGATCTCCAGGCTTTCAGTGAGACCTGTGGAGGATTTTCGGAGACCTGTGGGTTGGGTTGTGCCCATCCCTAGCCAGGAGGCAACATCAGGGGAAGGGCTCTGATTCCATGTCTGACTGTTGGCCGTCCAGAGTAACAATTTGGCTGCTATGTGAGACAGGATGCTTGAATAGATGGACCATTGGTCTGATCCAGCAGAGCCCTTCATAATATTCTATGTCACCAACCAGTAATTCTAAGATGTCTTAAGATTTGTCAAGCTTTACAAGTGCAGATATCAGCACTAGCCTTTTGTGTCTGCCACAGGTGTCTTTTTCTCAACTATAGAGCTCAGGTGAGAAACTTGGATCCCTAAAAGATCTCTTTCAGTATTACCTGCTAAAATTGATTCTCAGTTCCAAGGAAGCTGTCATCATTTAGTTTTCTTAAGAGCTGCTGCCACCACCAGAAAGTGCTTTGTTGTGTCTAGAAATATAGGTCATAGAATCTTTACACCATTCCATGGGAGCAGTATAAATAAAGCAGTAAGGGGTGCAGGGAGGGCTCAGTCCAGGATGGCGCTTTGAGCCAGCCAATTGGGCCCTCCGCTTGTCAGTCCAGGGGGAAGGGGCCAGCTGCACACAGTGATTGGCCCTTGGCCCTGGACCGCCCACCCCCCAACCTGCGCCGCCTTTGGCCGACAGTCACCATTATGCAGCTGCCCACCAATAAGGCAGGTAGGCACCCACCCTTCTCAACCCTGCCCTCTTCCCCCTTGCCACTCAACTCCACTGCTGCCGCTTCCCCACCCTTGAACACCCAGCCACCCACCCTTCTCAACCCCAACTCTTCCCCCCGCCCCCTAGCAATTCGCCCTATACTAAGATGCCTAGATCCTTTTTGCAAATGCTACTGCCCAAACAAATCTTCCCCATCCTATATTGGTGCATTTGGTTTTTCCGACCTAAATGCAGAACTTTACATTTGTCCCTATAGAACTTCATTTTATTCAGTTTAGCCCACTTCTCGACCCTATCAAGATAACTCTCTATCGGTTAATTAACCCCATAATTAATGCTGAAAAGTCTTGGAAAAGGAGGGAGGAACTGAAAAGACAAATTAAGATAAATAAGAAACCTGGATGCTATTCCTTGACTTTCTCTGACTCCACCTATGGACAAAAGTTGTTCCTAAAGCTGACGCAGTGAAATATGAGGAACAATCTTGCAGTCTGAGAATGAAAAATACCCTCAGAAATACATAATCCCTCTAGATACAGAGTTGTCAGTATGTCTACTGGAAGACAAAAAATACCTTGGAAGAAAATTAACTCTTATCAGGACAAGAGATACCTTATTTTTGGTGACTTGTATTCATAACTATCCTCATGACAACATCGTAGTTATAAGATTCACAAGAAGAAAGTCAGCCAACGCAGTTTGTTCCAAGACAAGCAGATCTGAGGTACCTTGCAGCCATCGTGACCTGAATTCTAGAACATCCAACACTGATATGCCCAACACTAACAGTACAGAAAATAGTTTAAAAGAGGCAGCTCTTCCCTTGGGGTATGCACATCCTCTTTCCTTCATCCCATTCTGGTCAAATGGGTCTGGCAACCAAGACACAGACATCAGTGTGACAGACATCAGTTCCTCTGACATTTGTGTGCGTTTAAAATTGCCATCAAGTTGACTTATGACAACCTCATAAAGGCAAGCAGCTTTTAAGGCAACTGAGAAGCAGAGATAGTTGATCATTGCCTTCTTCTGCAATCTTCCATGGAGATCTCCCACCCAAGTACTAACCAGGGCTCACCCTGCTTAGCTTAGGTGCTCTAACAAGATCAGGCTGTACCATCTTCCCTCCCCCTCTTAATTTTTAAGTCTGAAAAGGCTATTGCTACTCTCCAGCATCAAGAGTGGAGTATTGTTATTAAAAAATCTACTTCAGTTGATACCATAGTTGGACATTGTACCAAGTTGCACCTGAACTGTAATGTACTGCTACACACATGCACAAGGCTTGCACATTGGGTCTGCCTGCACCCCTGAAGGGTCGCCAACACTGACTTGAGAAGTTGCTGGAGACTGAAAGGCCATATCTGGGGAGGAGCTTCAATTTCTCCTAGACTTCATGATGCACCACTAAGCCTGCCTTCTGAACCTGCCATTTTCTCTATCGGTACAAATTCCTGCAGTCTCTCAGTTGTTATCGTGGGAGAATTCCAGCCCCTCCCTTGGAGGCTGGCAACCCTACTCCCCTCTTCCTTCATACCTGGAGCGTGATTGCTAGAAGCCCTCCAACTGTACGCGGTAATCAGGTGCTTTGATCATCCTTCCGTGCAGACATATACATGCACCAGGATTTAATTCTAAGTAAATGGACTTCAGATTTGGACATCAATTTTGTTTTGCAGAAACAGTTATACCCTGCATTTCCCCATACTTCAATGTGGTTTACAAGTTAAATTCCTAAAAGTACAATACACAACCAGAACTGCACACCACACCCTTCCTCAAAGGATTTCTTTGACAGCTAAAAACCTATTGTGTTCTGTGTATGAAGGAGGTCCCACCCAGGGACCACGGGCATATCAAATAAGCCATGTTAAAGTCTCTTGGCCTCAGACTCTTAAGTTTAAATGTGAGTTCATTTGATGTGGCTTGGAATGCTGCCTGCTTTGGTGGACTGCTCGGCAAATAAGCTCAAGGCAGCAAGTGTAGCCAACGTAGTTCATTCGATCAACATTTTACATTATCCGTAACCGGTGAATACCATGTCTTGCCATCAATGCCATTTATGACTCTTTCACATGTACTGAAAACAGAAGAACCATATTAATATTGAACATTCTATGCCTTTGCTTTACATCTATGAGAAATGCAATGGGAAAATAAAAACACCCAGTGCAAGAATCTCTTGTAAGTAGACTCAGGGGTTGGTCTGAAGCAACAGAACAAAGTTTGAGTCCAGGGGCACACAGTGTGCATGCACATGGAAGCTTATACCCAGAATTAAACTTCCTTGGTCTCAAAGGTGCCATTAGACTCAAACGTTAATCTCTTGTGAAGACAGCCCAAGAGTGAACACGGCCAGACTCAACATGCCCGATATATACCTCTCGGCAACATTTTTGATCCCTGTGTGTAAGCTTATTGGTCTGTGATGCTGGGCTGCACTGCAGCTGTTAGTTGCTAGCAGAAACAAATCCAGAATTGGACGGTGCAATGAAAGAACAATAGAGGTCTTTGTGGAATTGAGTTTTCACTGAGAGGCTAGGATTACAGACAGTGCTATGGAGCGTTCTGCTTTCTGGCACCTCCTGCTGCTAAACATACATACACCCTGCAGCCAATGAGGACCTCTCAGAAAAAGTTACTCCTCCCTTCTGGAGATGTGAATGAGCTCTTCGGATTCTACAAATATTGGCTTGAAATTGATTAAAAACTTGTTACTTGTCATGATCTTGTAGTACACCTCAATCCAGTTGAATGATCCATTGATGATGGCTTTAAGGCACTGTCAGATACGGTCACTAATCCTGCCCGACTTTTAAGATTCCCCCAGGCACATCATGTCAATGATGCTCCATAGACTCCATCATAAACCAAATGTTTATTCTTGTGTTCACTATTATACAGGCTCTTTCAAATACACCAAAAGGGTCTCACATTCTATAGGAAGTAGTTACATCATAAAAAAAGAGAGTTCTAACCACAAAAGCTTAGGCTTTTTATTTTTGGCATATGAAGGATCCAGAAAATACCTATACTTTTCTCTGTGTTGGAAATTGACAGGAAGGCCATCTCAAGAGTTTTTTTTATATATAGTGGTCGTTTTATTTGGTTTCGGTGATGAGATTGGAGAAACTTTCTAATATAAGGTGACAACAGTTTAATATTGGTAAAGCGGGACACCATTGACTGGGGGGGGTTCTTGATTTAAAATTTGGTTTATGGAGCAACAAAACTTTTCATAGAATGCATAGAACACAAAAATAGTATTGTAATATATTTTAATTTCAACATAAGTCCAATTTGCCAGGTGCCCCCAGATGTCCCTCCAAAAGTGGGATAATCTGGTCACCTTATTCTAATAGGATGATCATCCTTCTGAGTATGCTGGATCACAGGCAAGTGGCAATGCAGATTTTAGATACAGTCAATGTAAGTTTAGTCTGCACAAAACAGAAGATGAAGTAGGAACTAGAGATATGAGAAGACTGGAGACACTGAGGCCATGAGATAATTTCTCCCTCTTTGGAAGCATCCAGAAAAATACAAGTGGAAGTTTGGAGGAAAACTGAAATACCTTCTTATCAAGTTGGACAAGCCTAAGCTTTATCCATAATAAATGCATCAGTAATAGCTTAGACAGCCTATAAAATCTCTGGCATATCTACAGAGTTTGAGACATGTATACTTTTCAAGTTAGATCCAGTGACTGATGGATAAAAGGCTCGTGGATCCCTGCCCATGTTCCCCTTCTAGCAAACTTCATCCCTGGGGCTGGAATAAACTTCAGAATAATAGTCATACAATGAGGAGATGAAATCAACGTCTCTTAGGCATGGCTTGCTCACCCATTCAGCCAACAAGCATCAAGCAAGGACATACCAGCCCCACCACATGATTGCCAACTCACAAGCGTAGTATCTACATGCAGATGAAGGGTAAGTGAATGGGCTCCCCACCCTGAAAGTAAAGCCTTCCTGCCCACTGGGAGGGCACTTATGTACAGATTTCCTCTGCTCACAGAAGGCCCAATCACAAGCTGGCTAGTCTCTGGTACAGCATGCTCATACCCTCTCCTGCACATTGATTTCACAGGTGAATGTAGCATGTAAAGGGCTAAACATGCACAGGTTTTATTGGTCCTGTCTTAAAGATGGGGAACAAATAAGAGTCAGAGACCAGCAATCTGCTCAAGGACACTACTAAATAAATTAAACCCCATGTTCGCCCTAATGAGGAATAGTGGAGGCGAGGCCAGCCCAGCAACACACAGTGCTGTGCGTTGCTGGGCTAGCCCAGGCCCCACCAGTCTCCTGACTGGGAGCAGCCTCAGAAGACTGGCAGCAGCGATGCCAGAGCATTGAGCATGCCTCAGTGCGCTGGCCTGCTGCCGCTGTCCATCCACTGGTGTGGTCCCTGGAGGGCAAGACTCTACAGATGTCACATTTATGGACTTCCATTTGGGGGACCGTGCCAGTAGATGTTCCACATTAAAAAAAAACCTTTTTAAATCAAAGGAGATAGCCATAAGTTCACTGCTACTGTCACCTTAGAATTGTAATTGCCTTTTGTTAAATAGATCTGCAGTAGTGGGAGTGGGGGTGGGGACCTAATAAGCCACAGGGTTCACTTGCCTTTTCTTTTTGTCAGCGTTTTAAACAGAAAAGTGCTGTCAAGTCACATAGGATTTTAAAGCAGGAGATGAACAGAGGTGATTTGCCCTTGCCTGCCTCTACTCAGCCACCCAGTGCCTCACTGGAGGTTTCCTGCCAAAGTACTAATGAGGCCGACCCTGCTTAGCTTCCAAGATCTGACAAGATTGGCCTAGCCTGGGCTATCTTGGTCAGGGCTGAATAAATCTACCTAAATACATATTTACCGCTTCTTTCAGGAAAATATTTAGCAGTGCATTTCACTGTGCTGCTGCTAGAAGAAGCCAGCTAGCTCCCACCCCTCAGCAGAATTCCCTCGTCACATCACAATAGTTCTAAATAGGCCAAAAAAGTTTTATCTGGCAGTAAGAAGTACAGCTGGAGTTAGGAATTTAAGTAAAGCAAGGCAGATTTACGCTATAAGCTTGGTAAGGGATTTTTTTGCTGCAAAGTGTTTCAGACTGTATAAAGAAGAGCTGTTTTGTTATGTCCTACTTTTTGCTACTCAAAGGAGTCCCAAAGCTGCATACAAATACTTTTCCCGTCCTCTCTTCACAACAGATATCCTGTGACGTAGGTAGGTCTGAGGGAGCTCAGATAGAACTGCTCTGTGAAAATAGCTCTTAGAGACCTGTGACTGGTCCAAGGTCATCCAAGCTGGCTGCATGTGAAAGAGTGTGGAATCCAACCAACCAATGAGCTCTTTGCCACTAGACCATTCTGGCTAAATATTAAAGGCTCCCCTTAAGTCCCACCCCTTCAGTACAAGTAGCGGTTCCAGATGTAATTTGTGATGGCTGCACTCAGCCTTACCTCTGTTGAGCTTTCAATCAATTTTTCCTTTGTTTTTTTTAGTTAGTACATATGAACCAACACTGTTAGCAGAATGCTATAGAAAATCTTTAGGTAGATACAAAACAAGAATCCCCAACAACCCAAATCCTACTTTAACCACATTTTTAAGCATGACATAATTCTTTTATGAATGCTGCCCATCAAGGAACTGATCTTGGATTACAATTCCTATCTGAAAAGAGAGAATAATGAACAGCAGAACTGGTCTCAGACTGTTAGTGGCAGTCTCGAGGTGACAGCATGAACCTCTTGGCCTGAGCACAATTAACATTAGTTGATCTCCTAGCATTCGGAATGAACCAAAAGGCATTGTACATTCAAGGCATGTCCCATTGTCACTTTCAAACCTGCCTGTGCACCTGTCCACTCAGCCACTCAGAGAGCTGCTTTTAATTTAGATTATGTGATTGGGAAAGTGGGCTGGGGGTGGGTGGGTAGTATTTGGCTGCCACCAATGAGCAGTAACTGAAAGGAAGAAGCTTTGTGTCCTCACAGTGAGGCTTTGAGAAGCAAGGTATACAGACACGGATGACAATCTGAACACTATACAGGTGTGCAGCTGCTATTTGGGCAGCAGCTGCCTGCACATCTTTTGTCAGCAGCTGCACACTTCTCCCTGCCCTGTAGTACAACTTCTCACTGTGGAGCATCCTCCTTAGATGCTGCCAGCAACCATCTGGTCCCTTTTAGCACTGGCTTTGATCTTTCTGCTATGTGGAACGGCTGTCTTTTCAAGTGCATGCATCACAGGTCATCTTGCCACCACCAAATTTTTCTAGAGCACAGCTGATAAACAAAGCCTTGCTTATAGGACTGGGAGGGATTTTGGCCAAAAGTTTGCTTTTTTGAATGCATAAACAAAGCACCACCCTGACTGTAAAAGCCACATTAGGCACTAATTGGTGAATCAGTTTAAACACAGGAAGGAAAATGGATCGGCTACATTTATAAAAACAGTAAAGGCAGAAAGAAGAGACTTGGCAAACCTAAATCTAAAATCTGTCAGACCTGCCTTCAATCCTATGCAAGTCAGGACATTTTCTACAGTAACTGTCTGATGCCTTGATGCTAGCAACAGGAGAGCCTTGTCCAGTTTCTATCCTTGTTTGAACTCCTGTGTACAAAATGAATGCACAGAGTATACTGTTCTTGAGTTGACTTTGAGTCTAGGCACAGCAAAACAAGTCTGGATAAAATAACCAAGACCCAGCTGAAGACTTCGCCCACTGCTAGGAACAAAACCAAGGCAAATATTTGCAGTTCAAATAGTTTCAATACATAATAATCCCATTCAGTCCTGTATTTTCCCAGTCTGGCCAAAGCTGAGACCAGGGAAGAACAGCTGAAAATATTTCAGGAATAATTTAAGTAGGCCTGAAAGAAGAGTATCCTGAAAGCCCTTGGACAATTTTCTCATGTAATGCTTACTCACATTCAGCGTTTAGAAAACTGACTCGCATCAAACATACATGAAATCCGGTGTCCATTCCAATTTCTCTCATTCCCTTATAACATTACAGGAGCTAGCTCAAGCGAATATGCATATTTTACTTCCCGCGGTCAAACATCTCACATACATTATCTCGTTGTGAGATTTTAGAACAGCCCTGCACTGCAGAGCATTCCCTTACTGCAGATGATGGAGTTTAGTAACAATCCAGTTTCACCCAAAACTATGTTCCAGAAAGGCTGGAGCTGCCTTCGGGGAGGGGGGGCGGGGCGACAGTCTATTGAATGAATTAAAATGAAAACATGGATGAAGCTCCTGATGAGTGGGGGAGTGGCATCTATAGACACAGGAGACATCCGAGGTATGTTATACTGAGAGAGAACAACTCACCCAAACATCACAGCAGGGTGGGGGTTTGAGCCCAAGTCTTCCAGATCCTGCTCTGTTTCTCCAAAAGCTACATACCAGTGGTTATTTCAAACACTGCCCCCATTAGTTAGTCACATTAATTCTCAGTCGCACCACTAACTTTCTAATGCTTTTATTTTCCTAATATGAATTCTTAGACTGAGTCATGGCACACACATGTGACTGGAATTGACTAGAAAACAGCATCTCTTTGCAATGATTTCTGGGATACCATCATGCTACTGACAGATGTTTGTTGTGGATAATCTAACCATGCATAAATATGTCTGAGCAAAAATCAAATAATTAATAAATAAATAAGTTTGCATTCCTTCAGTTTGGTCTAGAGCCCAGTGTACAGACTGGGCTAACAGAGCCTTGCTTACATTTTTGACTCCCTAATTCAGAAACCACAAGATATTGTTTTCTTTCTCCCAACCCAATGAGGCACTGGCAGCGATTTGCAGATGCATTTGTGCATGCCACCCCTTCTTTCTTCCCTAAAACAGGTCTTTAAAATGGCATGTTAACATGTAAAGACACAGGGACTATCAAGTCCTACCATTGGCCCTCATTATGCTATTTCCTAGATCAGTATTATACTAGTCGTCATGAGCTTCTTGATTGGCAGGAAGAATTATTTCTTGTGCATTTGTGATTACACAACAGCAAACTTTGCTTGCTAAAAAGACATGGATTGAACTCCAACACTGGATATGACATATTTGGCCACAGATTTAAACACAGAAACTGAGTGCATGCCATCCAAGTCAATGAATTTGACAGAAGAGCAGTAAAACAGTTTAAGAAATGGTGCTGAAGAAAAAAAAAATTTTTTTACTTTGGACAGAGAAAAAGGCACCAGTATCTAAGGAAACTGTATCTAAGGGGAGGTGCCCAATTTCGGCCTCTGTTCAGCCTGACAAAGATATCACAGAGCAAAAGAGGCTTGGCAAATATCACGTGACTCCAAGAATAAATATTTGGCAGGAATCCATTCTGCAGCCACACTGTGTGAATTCATGATAAGGGGAAAAAAGAGACGGGCTTTATTAAAAAGAAGAGAGATAGCGAGCAAAAAGCTTTTTACTCCCATTGACTGGACTTGGCAAAAACTGTGTCAGAACAAGAGGTAATGGTATGACACAGGCAGTGATCTTGAGCAAGAATCCTTCCAGATTGAAGATGCCAGATATCGTTGGTGACATAGGTGTATCCATTTCTCCCTTTTCCTGGTCCATTCCAATAAGGTGCTAATAAGGTCCTAAACCATACTGGCACAGACCACTTATGAAACTAACCTGGGTGAATCTTCATGGATATATAACTGAGTTTCTTTCTAGAAGACAGTTTATATATTAGTTGTTACAGCTGGCTCACCAAAGCAGATATGTTCTTGTCATTTCTGAATGGTCCCTTCTAATGCTAGTGAGTCACACCCCAAAAAGCTGGAAGGAACAAAGGCATCTTTCTCTCTCAAGGTACTTCACAAGAGCTCTGTTCACATATTACAGGGAATTCACACACATCCTGGCCATAGCTGTGTGCATATGTAAGAAAGAACCAATGTGAATTCACACTGTAAATTAAACTGGGTACCAGTATTTGAAAAGATCCATAGTTTCAATCACACATTCATGTAACCTGAAACTTACTCATGTATAAAGAAAAATCAAGTGTTCACTGTACATGGATTGTATGCATGTCTACCATGACTTGTAAACAGGGCTTAGAAGCCAATTCATTGCATGATTAATGCAGAAAGGCTTGAAATTGACTATGATGAGCCTGGGCATGAATGGATAGCCAGGTGATGGATTGAAAAAAGGTACAGCCAGATGGCAGGACAGAAGGAATAAAATCTTCTTTGACAACTGGTGCAATTTGGGAACAACCCTAAGCAAGGCCTGCTCAGACACATCTCATTTTACTCAAGGGGACCTACTGCCAAGAAAGTGTTCTTATGATTTGCTAGGAAGTTAGATACAGCATTACCAGAGGCATACCCACTACCTGTTCCTACCTGTGAGGACACTGGGCACCTGCTTTTCCTGGGGGTCTTTTTCAACTTTTCTCTAACTATTAGGCTGCCCTCTTCCAGGGCTATATGAAGGAAGTGTCCATGTCTACCTACCCAAGCCCGGATGGATAATACTGTCATTCAAAACTGCTGGTGCCTCCCAGCCACAGGAGAATTTTATTAGCCCTCACAAATATCCTATACTATAGGCATGTCATTTCTCGCTTTTAATTATAGCTCGTTAAATCCAATTAAGTGACTCTATAAACTAATATTCTATGTGATGGAAACATAAAGTCAAATTGAAATAAAGGTGAAGCTGATATACATCCTTTTATTAGCAAATGGAATTAATTCTATAAAGATGTGCTAGATAGCTTATCAGGTACCCCTGGAATATATGAGTGCCTGGCACAGGTCTGTCTGTGTGCCCACATGTATGTGCATACATGAAACTGCATAGGCCATATGTAAAACCCCCTGGGGGGGGCAATGTTACAGCTGCTTGCCTTCCCTACAGCCTCTCAAACCCTTGTTGAAATTACAGCTGGAAACAGTCAAGGATGAAGCACCAACTTTGGAGGGGACAGTGGGAAAGTTTGATAGCCACGTAAACTTTTGAAGATTGAATGAAACAAAACAAAGAGTTGGAAAAGGATTACATGAGGGCTTTTTTTCCTTTTATATTTTGCTGACAGAATTCCTGTGCTTTTAATTCTTTAGTAGCAGTCAGGAAAACCTCTTTTGATAGACATTTCATTAGCCCAAGTAGAGATACTTTGTCATTGGAGTGGTGACTGTCCATTCCTATAGCCTCCCGTCAACCTTTTCTCTTGCAAATGCCATTTCTAAGCTGCCAGGACAAACACAGAGATCACATAACTAAACAATTAAGATAGATGACACTCAAGCTGTAAACCCAGAGCTGGACTGTGCCACTTTAGACAGCAGTTAGATGTTCACATCACTCCACAGAAGAAGAGTCCTAACCTAGCCTTCTGCGTTGGGTGTGGATTTCTTTTTAATGAATAGGGAAGTAGGAAATACAGTAGAACATAGACAATTTTATGTGGTACTATTTAGCTACAGGTTTTCTACCACAATGAGAATTGGGCTCAAGTTTTTTGCAATTTGTATCTCTGGAACCTGTGCTGCTAAGAATGACTTTTGCAGGAGGTAAGATGAAAGGAAGGAAGTCATGGCATTAAGCCAAATCTAAGTGATTGTACAGAAAGGAAGACCAAAAGCATTTAAAAGGGCATTCTCTTCTGAAGGGGTCACATTCATGCAATTAGAGTTACCTCTCCGCTAGAGCACACAAAGAAATTTTCAGTAAATTGAAGGTGTTTTTTTTTTTTTAACTTGCATGGGAGTACCAGCATACTAGCACAGGAGATAAAAGTGAAGCAGTACCGGGTAGGGAAATTTCTGAAGACTCGGGAGAGGAACCTGGGAAGGGCAGTTTTTGGGAGGGGAGACAGCTCAGCAAGGAGGTGATGCAATAAAGCCAATCTCCTGAAGATCCCCTTTTCTCTAGGGGAACGGATCCCTGTAGTCTGGAGATCAGCTGTAATTGTGGCAGAGCTCCAGGCACCACCTGGAAATTGACAATTCTAGCATGAGCCTAAAAATGCACAGGATGCACTAACCTTATGAACGTCTTTTTCTTTTGGAAGGTAAGTGCACAGAAACCAAGACACAACAAAAGTGATTAGCAATGGACTGAAACTGGAGGAACCCATTCATTCCCACCTTTGTGGTCAAGCCAAGGTAGAACACGACAGCCTCTTCCAGTTTTAACTTTCATCCACATTCCACGGATTTCAGTAAGGCTTTGCCAGCCTTATCGCTCTCCACGCAGCCCTGCAGCCACACTGTTGAATTGTGCACTGAAATACAACTGCTGAATCATCTGAAACTCGGTTTTGAGACTTGTGCAGAAAAGCTAGATTTGTTTTACTAACAAGCTTGATCCTTCCCCTTGAAGAAACGGCTTTGGGAGCAGACTTCATGTTCTTGGGTTACATCCCTGTGTCAGCGCCAAAGCGTTTTCAAGAGCGTCCAAAAGTTGCAACCAATCAAAGTTGGATCTTTGTTTTGCCTTAAGGTTCTTCATTCTACATTTAAAAACAAATGCTTCCAATGGAGCAGGCTCTACCCCTCCCACAGCTTCTCTTTCACTGACATGCTGCTTAAGACATCAACAGTAATTAAGCCCAACTCTGAGTGAACAGTCCCAATCTCAGGGCCTTGCAACAAGCCTTAATGGATTCCAGACCATTCACAGACTTGCTCCAACTGACTAGATGACATTGCCAAACCAGACTGCAAACTGACAGTAGTTTACCCCATACACTAGGAAAAAAAATAGCGCTCCTCTCACAATCCAGGAAATTAAGCAGCCATCTACTGCAAGGGTGCTTGGCCCAGACATTTGTTTGGCATTACTGAGCTAGTCAGAAAGACTGAATTAAGGACTTTGTTTTCATTAAGCAACAACATGCCTCTTCAGCCAAAGCCTGGGCTCTTTCTTGTTTGCTCATGTTGCACTTGCTCCATCTATGGTGAGGGTTGCCAGCAGGGGATGGGGGGGGGGGTTATCAGGAGTGGGAAGGAAGCCCAGATGATGCTATACCAACATGTCTGTCACTTCCATCGTGTCTTGGAAGTGATGTCATCCTGCTGCAATGTCAAGGCAATGCTCTGGTATTTGGGCAAACACTCTACGGGGAATTTGGCTTCTACCACAGACATGGCTGACATTATAATTTCATGTTCTTGCGAGGAAGGGTGGTATAGCAGCTTCATTACCAAAGGGGTTTTGCACATTTCCTCTGGAAGGTTGATTCAGAGAACAGGTGCTACACCTGTGACAGCAGAACCTCAACAAAGACAATAGAACTAGGCTTGTGCGATTCGCGCCGTGGCGGGGGGAGGGCGCTGCCGGCAGCGGCGTGACAACGGGCGCAACCACGCAGGCGCGGAAGTCTGCGCGCGCCCGGAGGGAACGGCCGCCGAATCGCACAACCCTAAACAGAACCAACAACAAAATCTACTTGGAGAACCTGAACTGGCATATGGCTTGAGGGAAAAGTGCTCCTCCAGGTTTGAGGGTCCCAGGACTTTAAACGTAAAATGAGAACATTTTGAATTGAGATCATAATAAAGCAACTAGTGAAGCCAAGCCAACAACTAATTTGCCTTTTCGGTCAATAGAATTTTACAAGGCGCCTTAAAGGACAGGTCCATACGGTGCATGTTACTGTTGGGTGTTACAAAAGCATGGCTCAATGTGGCTAGGTTGCCTAGCACTTGGCTCATACATGGCAAAGGACTCTTTGATCTTCCAAAAGCAATTCTGGATCTAACTAAAACTTCCAAACCCTTAAGCTGGTTTGATAGAGAACTCTATGCTATATAATAACGACATATCAACTTTTTCCTTCTCATCTGGATTCATTGTTAGTATTCTATAGCAGTGGTCCCAACCCCCAGTCCGGGGACTGGGACCAGTCCGTGGATCAGTCGGTACCGAGCTGCAGCTCCTCCTCATCCTTCTCCCCGGCTGCTGCTTCGGGGGCTGCGCTGCCACTCTGCCACCGGCTCACCTTTGGTACTCTCCGTCGGCCATGGCTGGGGCTCCCCCTCAGTGTGGCACTACGCAGCTACTGCTGGTAGCGCCCTCCAGTGGAGGGCGGAAAGTCAGGGGCGCCAGCGGGAAAGCAAGTGGAGCAGGGGCGCAGGTGGCAGCGGTGACGTCCCTTGGCGAAAGACTACCCCCCCCCCCGGGCCTCAGTAAAATTGTCAAGCGTTGACCAGTCCCCGGTGATAAAAAGGTTGGGGACCACTGTTCTATAGTGCCCACGCCCACAGCATCCACGTACTAGTTATCGAGAGTGGCAGCTACATTCAAAGGCTTAGAGAAATACAAAGCAGCTGGTCATCAACACATTGACTGTGAACTCTAACTCCCAACTCTAAGGTTCTGGATGATCTCACATGTCACAACTCAAATGCGGAGAGGAAAGAACAGAGCCTGTATGTGAGATGCCATATTTAAGTTCATAAGCAGACAGCTCTCCCATAGAAACAGTGCCATTTGTTTGAAAGACGAGACCACGGTCATTGGTGAAGGACTCCAGAAACCCCAAGCTATGCCATAAGTTTCCTAATGACTGTTTAAGCACTGGGAACTTCACTGCCCCAGCTCCCATGCAGGAGCACAAATCAGGAGTGGATGAGGTGCACCAGGCCAAATGCTCCCCTGTGTGGGTGCAGGAAGAGGTGGGGCAACCTGCCATGACTAAAATTCCAGCCTGCAGCCCGGCATGAAACCTCCAATGCATAAACGGTCAACAAGATTTTGTGATACTAGAAGTCATTGAAAGCTCAGATAAGAATTGTTATCATCCATCAAGACCTCAATTCGAAATCCAGGTCAAAAATAGACTGAAAGAGGTCAAAGGAAGATATGCCATTGAAGTATGCCTGGAGATTATCAACCAATACACCCTCAACTCACTTAATAAACGGGAGTTTAGAAACTAGTTTAACATTTGACTTTACAGACTCTTATCAACATTTTAGCAATAGTATCACAGATCTAACTGAACTAAATTCCTCCAGCGGGTTCGATTTAGGGACCAACTGATTTCACATTCTAACCAGCTAACTGGAGGAAATTCAGGTCATGCAAGGTACCAGCAAAGACAGCTTTCTTTTCCATTATCTTCACCATCTCCCATGCATGATCTGTCCAATTAGATCATAATCTTTTGTCAATAACATTCTAGCCGTGAGTTCTCCATTAGAGGGATCTCACATGGAACAAGAGGGCTCCAGGAAACACCCTCTTGAATGTCCTAAACCAGGGGTCACCAACCCCCGGTCCGCGGCCCAGTACTGGGCTACCAGCAACCGTATCGCCCCCCCCCCCGCTGCGAGAAGCTCGCCAGGCCCCGAGCGAAGCGGATGCTTTGCTCTCGGCCCGGCTAGCTTCTTGCTGTGAGAGTGGGGGGAAGAGGCAGGCGCGGCCTCCGGCATGCCAGCAGACACTAATGCGCACACGCGGAGCTGCTACGCATGCTTGTTAGCACCCCCTGCTGGCAAAAACACGCATGTGCAGCTATTCTGCGCGTGCTTGTTAGCGCCACCTGCTGGTGAAAACGCACATGCATGCGGCTTTCCCTCAACCCCGGAGGAGGTCCTCATCCGGTAAAAGGTTGGGGACCGCTATCCTAAACAACCCACTAATCCTGTCTGCAAGTATAGCATTAAAAACCCCAAATATCCCTGAGCAGATTGGAATCCCAATGGGATTTTAATACTTACTTCTCCTATTTCCCCAACAAGAATACGAAGTTCCCCAAATATAAGTTCTGCTATCAACTGCTTCCCAGAAAGCTGCTCAGCACAGAAAATAGTCCAGTAAATGCCCTTTAACATGTTGTGACTAAATAACCTAAAACAGTCCCATAGTATTCATGAAGGCCTGAAAATGACCACATAAGAGAGAGACTGCATGGATACCGAATTTCCCAAACTGATAGCAGCTTACAGTTTTCAACTTCCAGGTGATTGCAGGGGGTGTCACAGGATTACAAATGATCTCCAGATGACAGAGATCGGTGTCCCTGGAGAATATAGTTGCTTTGGAGGGTGAACATTATGGCATTGTGCCCCACAGAGGTCCTTTCCCCACCCAGATCTCACTCCCTAGATCCCCTCCCCTAAATCTCCAGGTATTTCCCAAGTGGGAGTTGACAACCCTGTAAATCAAGCTAAAGAACATGGTACTGGGGCGCTCACTGAAGAACTATGTGACTCACATATCTGTCTCTGGAATCAAATACTACAAATACACAGTCAAAATCTGGCCACTATCATCCAGCCAAGTTTCAATCAAACAAGACATGTGGTGTGATTGATGAAACTGCAAGATTTTATTACAAGATTTGAAGGCCAACTTTAACACCAATTTCTTGAAGAAAAAACCTGATATCAGGGTGCCGTGTTTCCATTCTAGTGAATATTTTTCCTATTCCAAACTGAACATTAATCTTTACTTAACAGAAAACAAACTGGGGTAGATCTTGCAGATTGGAGAAAATTGTCAGTCCTAGTAAACCAGTACACAACCAGATGCACAGTTAAGCTAAAGCAGACGGAACTTAAACCAAGTTAACGGAATTAAAATAAGAAATGCCAGATGGCACCTCAGCTACATTGCTGATTGAAACGTTTACAATACTCTCTTGCCTGGCACAACAGGAATAGGCACGTAAGACAACTTTTATCAGGAGATAAACAACATGCAAATTCCATTGCAAGGACCACATTGTGCTATGTTTGGCTCCGTCCCTGAGCCAAGGAAAGAACAGAAAAAGACGGCTGTAGCATGAAGTGAAGGATTATTAAAAATATAAAAGTGCTGTCTACATCCAACGGTCAACAACAACATTCCAACATTAGTAATATCTTCAGAAAAATAATTTTGCCTCTCATTCTCTGGAGCTGTACCACTTTCCATAATTAAAATGTTATTGTGAATTACTTCCTTACACGCACAATGTGTAGGTATATGTGTATACACTGCATTTGTAGATCAGGAAGCAGCCACCAGAGCACAGGGCTGTCACAGTAGACTAACTTCCACTGCATGTCCAGTGATACCTGTTAATAGGAAGGAGGCAAGAAACATCTGAGAAGTCCCAAGCCATTTTAGTCCCTCCCAACTTGCATTCTTGGCCGAAATGTCTACATTGTGTTTGAGTTTAAATGAAATCTACAATTTCTACCAAGCATAAATGAAATCTACAATTTCCACCAAGCTTAAATAAAATCTACGATTTTTATATCAGTGGACTTAGAAGGTCCACTGCAAAACTTGCATCTGGTTGTTTCCCTTAAACTGTCTCATAATTCCAAGACCTATAGAAGCAGCAGCATCAGGATTGAGTAACTAACACAGTAGGTTCAGGTGACCAACACTCTCAGGAACGACACAGGATAGCATTCTGAGAGCATTTAAAAGAGCACCATGCAACAATAGCAAGTGAACACTGAAAAGACCACCATGCAACTTTTAGTCATTCAAATCCAGACTGATGCACAATGATGAACCCCCCTGCTATTTTCCTGAACAGAAAGGAATTGACAGCTCTAGAGTTAAACAAAGGAAACTAAAAGAAGGCTCAGAATGGAAGTTTTGACACAGTTACTACAATAACCTAAACCCCACATGACAGAGGAATAGGGGATCCATAGGCCCAGGGTGACAGAATCCAGAAGCAGGTGTTCATGCCAAATCTGTGGCAGTTATGGCATGTATTTGCAATATGGGTTTGCTGAGGTCAACTGGCTTTAGGATTTCCATGGGCCTGTCATGTGCATCAGGCTGGCCAGCTCCCCATTTCTCATTCCATGGTGCTACTGGCCAGGTTATTTTAACACCACCAGAATAGTACTTCGGTTACTGAAGTTTTCAGAATATCTGGGTTATGGATGCTTCCCATTCTATTCATACAAATAAACTTGCACACCTATTCTATTACATGTCATACATCAGGTATTACATCACCAGTCTCTTTGGTAAGCAGCCGTGTCTGATCCCTTGAATCCTTACTGCCACAATCATGACACTGGTTTACCAGCCTTTTAAATATCAGATGTATAAAGTTTCCATCATCCCAGTTCCAAAACATATACAATAAGCTTTCTAGGGAAGAAGAAATCTGTATTTTGATTGCAAATCTTATTTATTTATTTATTTATTTATTTGGATTTTTATACCGCTCATTCATTGCAGCTTTACAATCCTTCCATGTCTGAAACTAGAAAGGGGATGCCAGTAAATGTGTAAGTTTTTATCATTATTATCCACCAAAGAAAAGTGCTCCAGGAAGAGAAAGTTTCAGACTTCTGAGAGGATTGTTCACAAAGTATTTCTCTTCAAAGGGCATGCCACTCATTTGGGGGGGGGGGATGACAGGAGACTGAAAATCTTTTTTGAGGAAGCTGGCCCCACATTTAGGTCCAATGAATAGTGATGGACTTGGACCCTAGGGATTTGCCTTTTATACAAATTTCCCACCAGGTTTAAATGGATAAATGCAACGACAGCAATTTCATTCAGTCAATGTTTAACATCAAAGATGACCCGTGTCTTTTGAAAGTGAAAAGACTACTTAGATCAGCAGTTGAAACACCTTCATTTCAAAAGAGCCGATTCCCCATCTTCCCTCCACATTGTACAGGAAGAATCTACAACTCTTTGTTCAGTTGCTGCACAACTATAGCTGGGTGTAATATCGAGATCAAAATATTAGGTTCATCCATGATTAGCTATGACTTACTTGTAAACTGTGGATATAAGTTTGTTTTTCTGGAGAAAACTGCCTTCACACCTCTTTGCATAAAATAGGGACAGATGGCATTGGGTAAACTTATGAAGGGAAACATTGTTTTGTACAATGCTTGTATGTTCCAGAGAAGTACCCAAAAGTTCTACTAAAGATCATGCTGGAATAGGACAGTGTTCTTTCCTTTGATTTTTGCCCTCATTCCCAGGACTGAAAGCTGCACCCGCACAACTTTTAACTCTACATTCTTCCTAACTCTACAATTATTCCATGCTCCTATTGTGTCTTCTAGGACACAAAACACTTCATACCATGTTTTTAACCAGGGTTACATGGAAGTAAATCCTACTAATCTCAGTATAAGTTAATTTCAAATTAGCACACTCAGGACCACATTCTGGAAGTAAGCGCTAACCAACAGACTGTCAGATAGAAGGTCCACAAAGTTAGCATGCTGCCTATACCATTATAATATTTCCCTTCCATCCACAGGAGCTGAGGCTTGAGGAGCTTTCAGTTCTCTGTTTGAACACATCAGACTCACCCAACTGATCTAAGAATTATTGCACCAAGGAATACTTTTCTGTCTTCTTACATAAAAGGAATAGATTCGCAAGAGTTGATTCCAGACTCTTATGTGCGTGTGCGTGCAGGTGTGTAAATCATCTGCTTTCTAACTACTGGAGCAGCATATTGGACCAGGCCCAAACACAAGGTCTAAAGCCCAGGAGGCAAAATATTGTAGATACATAAAGCAGCCTGTCAGTGAATGAACCAGATCTTCAAGAGAGCCCCCTTAATGCCTCAAAATAAAAAAGATAAAAAAACTGGAAAGTTAGCCTCTGTTTAATGGGCATCTGAAGAACTGGTTTTTTATACTCCTCTTTTCTCTACCCAAAGTGGCTCACAAACACATTTCTCTTCCCTTCCCCACAACAGACAGCCTGAGAGGTAGGTGGGCCAGAGACAGCTTCCAGAGAACAGCTCTGAGAGAACTGTGACTGGCCCAGAGTCACCCAGCTGGCTGCATGTGGAGGAATGGGGAATCAAACCCAGCTCTCCAGATTAGAGGCCACCATTTTTTAACCACTACACCACGCTGGTTCACAAAGTATACTACATATAATTTGCTTCCTGTAAATCAGTTACCCTGGGCATTATCAAAATAAAAACGAGTTCCAGGATTGCCAACTGCCTGGAGGAAGAATGTTTTGTCCCCTTTGCTGAGGTTTAATAGGCTTCTTTCTACCTGCCTGCCATGGGAAGTTCCAGTTGTCCACACATTAAGCCTCTGTTAACGTGACAGGCCATTTCTTTCTAGCCACCCTGAAAAAAACAGCCTTATTAGCTAGGGAGAGAAACTGAAAGTCGCTTTGGCATTAAGTTGGGGACGAAACACGACTCACCTTCTGAATTCCTGAAGTGACTTCCATGCCTCAGCCTTCCTCTCTCCCCCTTATTCAGAAAGAAGCGAATGCAGACTCGGCCACTAACCCCAGTCGCAGAGCGCGATAGGCGCCAGAGGACCCGCCAACTAGTCGAACTCCTAACCTGAAGGCGCTCGTGCGATGTTCCTTTAACGGGAACCCGCAACTCCCTTTAAAACCCCGGCAGCCAATCAGAGGCGGAGTGCAAACTCTGGGAGCCAATGCAAAGTGAGGCTTTCTCCGCACGCTCTTGGGTTCGTTTTAACCCTTTACGGAGAGCCATGGAGTAGCCCGGGCAAAGAGTCGCGCCACGCTCCAGCTGTGCGGGGCGTGTCCCACATCTGTCTCACTCGAGGCCAGCCGCAGCGCTGAGATTCCTTTCTGAATCGAACATCTTTTCCTTTTAAAGGATGGCGGGGAAGCATCGGAGAGTCAGTTCGCGGAATGAGGAGGTGGATGTGCGCGGGAGAGGGGTGCGGCGGTATTATTAGCCCTTTGCATCTAAAAATAAGTTCGTGTCTAAGTCGCGCTCTTTGGCCCCTGTTCTTCCCACCTTGTGCGATTCGACGTTGCTATAATATTTTTTTTTTATTTCACCAAATAAATATTTTTAAGCCATGGTAACGTGGGTTTATTTATGTAACTAGAGATGGCGATTGGAGCATTAACAACCTGGGTGAGAACTAGCTTGGACATGACACATTATTTGGGGATATTATTAAAATACTTGACATTCTTTGAGGAATGCCCATATTTAGTCCGTTGCAGCAAAAACAGTAAGGAGCCCTGTGACAGCTTAAAGATGCAAGCACCTTATTGTGGCAAGGATGCCTGGTGGGCTAGGACCTATTTTGCCAGAATCAGGATAAGTTGTCCACTTAGTACCATAGTTACAGAAAAAGAAATGTCAACTGACGATTTTTGCATTTGCCTCAATTGTATTCTACCCTTCTCTACAGTGGGGAACCAAGGCACCTTTCCCCTTGTTTTATCCATATAACAACCCTGTGTAGTTGTGAGTTCCTGCATTGTGCAGGGGGTTGGACTAGATGACCTTAACAACTCTGTGATTCTAAACTAGGCTGAGGCTATATGGCTGGGCCTAAGGTTTATGGAAGAGTCGGAATTCAAATGTGAGTTTTCTATATCCTAGTCTTTCTCAACAGGGGTCTCATGAAACCCTGGGGTTTCTCAACAGCCCTGGACGAGTTTCGCTGATTGGGTGGGAGTTAATTAACGCAAATATTTTTTAAATCTTTTTAAAGAAATGTCATTGAGTCCAATGGCACCTTTAAGACCAACAAAGATTGATTCAAGGTGTGAGTTTTCAAATACATGCACTCTTCCTCAGATAAAATGGAACAAGGATCATTATTTATTTATTACATTGATATAAGAGTACAGATATCAGGCAAAAGTAAATTAATGGCAAATTAGTAAACTGTGTCTTAAAAAATTATTGGATGATATGATTATATATAGGTATGTCGACCCACTCCCCCCCCCCCAAATAGCCAATGATGGGCATGAAGGGGGTAGAAAGGGGGGGGGGTTCCTAGTCATAAAAATCCTTGCTGGCCAAGGCTTATCACACATGGTAGTGACTGGAGTCCAGAGAGGTAAGTACTCTCATTTTAGCTTAACTGAGTTGCAGGGGGCAACGGAGTGATGGATGCCTATCCCAGCCCAGCAGAGTAGGCTGCTGGCCCTTTGTGGGGTGATGGATCGTGTTGTCACATCTGGTGGGAGTGTCTAGGGATGTCACCTCTGGTGACACGTGACTTCTGGGGTTGTGGCAGGGAAGTGTGTCTTGAGAAAGGCTGCTGTAATCACTACACCACACTGGCTCCCATCTCTCTCCAGATCACGAGATGTCTGCAGTACAGTAGACCTGTCACCTTCCTTCATCTGATGGTGAACTTTGTGCAGGGTTGCCAGGTCATTCCCCCCCCCCACACACACACACACACAGCAGCCACCAGTGGGAGATGATGGGGTGGGGTTGCAAGATCCAGGTTGGGGAACTCCTGGAGATTTACGGATGGATCCTGGGGACAGCAGAGACCTCAGTGGGGTACAACACCATTGAATCCACCCTCCAAAGCAGCCATTTTCTCCAGGGGAACTGATCTCTGTAGTCTGGAGATTAGCTGTAATTTCAGGGGATCCCCAGGTCCCACCTGGGGGCTGGCATACCTAATTTTGTGTGGCTATAGGTTCCATGAATTCCATGAATGCTTCTGCCACAGTAGATGTGTTAATCTTTACCACATAGTTTTATGCTGATCTATGACACTAATAGAGCCTCTTGTGGCGCAGAGTGGTAAGGCAGCGACATTCAGTCTGAAAGCTCTGCCCAAGAGGCTGGGAGTTCAAACCCAGCAGCCGGCTCAAGGTTGACAGCCTTCCATCCTTCCGAGGTCGGTAAAATGAGTACCCAGCTTGCTGCTGGGGTGTAAACGGTAATGACTGGGGAAGGCACTGGCAAACCACCCTGTATTGAGTCTGCCATGAAAATGCTGGAGGGTGTCACCCCAAGGGTCAGACATGACCCAGTGCTTGCACAGGGGATACTTTTACCTTTATGACACTAATAAAGATCTGACTACCTCATGGTTCTTTGCTGTTTGGCAAGCTGTAGCCATCTTGAACACTTTTGTTATATTTCTGCCCTTGCACCTATTGTCATGAGCCTTGAGGCAGATGAGGTAAGGGGAATGATATAACTATTTGCAATAAATGAATATTAAATACATCCTTTAAATGAAAATGCCCCATGCCACAATTGTCCTTTCAAATACTGACTTCTGACATCACATCTGGACGTCAGAAGGAGATCATGCAAGCTCTGAGTTTGGGGGTGGGGGGCAACTGTAGCTTTATTGCACTTAAAGCGGACAAAATAGTAAAGCCGCATGAACAGACACATTAAAGAGGAATTGTTTTGATAATTTTATTTAATAAATCAACAGGATTTTATTTGGGAAGGGGAGAATTTTAAGAAGTACAATCTTATCTGATTTTCTATAATGGGGTGACTGTTTTCAGCAACAAAATCTAGGGATGCTGACCACCAGGTGGAACCTTGGTATCCCTCAGAATAAAGTTCAAATTTGATCCATCGCCCTCCCTTGAAACTTTTCTAAAAGGAATGCTGTGACTTTAGAACAACACAGAGAGCCCTACTCATTACTGTTTCAGTTGCATTTTCCCCCTTTTTCAATATTTTCTGGGGGGTTTTCTTTGCAGGTTTCAGAGCACAGCAGAGAATGGGGGCATAATTAATTTGACCTTATTGCCAGCTCTGGGTTGGGAAATACCTGTATACTTTCAGGGTACACCTGGAAGTTGGCAAGTTTTGGGGTGGAAGTATAAAGCCCACCCTTCAAAGCAGCCATTTTCTACAGGGAAACTGATCTTTTTAGTCTGGAGATGATCTGCAATTAGTTTGTTTCTTGCCGACACATCACGAGTGCCTTATGAAGTCCTACGCCAAATCTGCCATTTCCAATTATTAATACCGTGTTATGTCTTCATTAAATTTCTTCCACATGTTCTTGGGGGCAGGGGAACATAAAACAATTCTTGTCTACAAGAATTTAAATGGAACCAAGACCAGTTTTCTTTCATAGGTGGAAGGCTAAAGTACAATCAACAGTACAATCAAGGACTAAGGAGTTCAAATTACCATCTGCTCAACCACTAAGATTGTTAGATCAGTGGTCCCCAACCTTTTTATCACCGGGGACTGGTCAACGCTTGACAATTTTACTGAAGCCCGGGGGGGGGGGTCGTCTTTTGCTGAGGGACGCTGCCTGAGCCCCTGTTCCGCTTGCTTTCCCACCGGCGCCCCTGACTTCCCGCCGCCCATTGGGGGATGCTGCCAGCAGCAGCTGTGCAGCACCACACTGAGGGGGAGCCCCAGCCATGGCGGCCGCCAGAGAGCACCAAAGGTGAGCCGGTGGTAGAGTGGCAGGGCAGCCCCTGAGGAAGCAGCCAGGAAGGAGAACGAGGAAGAGCTGCAGCCCAGTACCGACTGATCCACGAACCGGTCCCGGTCCCCGGACTAGGGGTTGGGGACCGCTGTGTTAGATGAACCAGCCATTCCCTTATTACCTAACCTATCTCACGGGTGTGGGGTTGGAGTACAAAGACAGAGCAAGACATCTTCTATGCCACTTTGTGCTTCTTCGAGTAAAAGCAGGATATAATGGGATCAAGATTAATCATACTGCATAGTTTGCATTCTAAGACACATTTCAGATCACGTTGATGGAGCACATTCCTCCGACTGACTTCTTACTCTACGGTAATGCCATGGAAGGATTCAGGATGCTGCCAAGTAAAATGAGCTTTAAAATTGACATCATTCATGGCATTACAGGTTTGAATCCTCCTTGGATTGTATGTGTGTGTGTGTGTGTAACTTTAATATGCCTCTAAAATAATAGTCTGTGTTTAATGGGTGATCAGCAATTTGCTGGTACTCCTTGGGATTTTTAACCCAGAATTAGCAAGGAAGTAATCTAGTCTCCTGCCCGCCATTCTTTATCTTGTTCAGTGGACATAACTATGATAAGTTTTGTTTTCCCTGGTGTACAAGTAGGGCAGTCTTGTGGTTTCAATGGACTTTGACACAAATCAATGCACAGAATTGTATTGTTGCTTTAAGTGGAAGACTAAAGACCTCTGAGAAACCCTAAGAACAAATGCATTTTATAGGCAGGAACCATGGGGAGGGGGAATTTGGAATAAAGAATGGTGGATAATGGACATTTCATGTGGGAATGATAAAATAGCACTCCTGTTGCAGAAGCAGCAGCGAGAGACGTGGGGAAAGCAGAGATGGTCTGTCCCCACACCACTTGCTGCTGGTGCTGCCTGTAGAATTCCTCCCCCTCCCCCCTTATAATTCAGTGGTGAAATCCAGGTTTGAATCCACTCCACCCCACAACATAGGTCATCTAGCAGTAAAACACTGAAGATCTAATTAAGTACTGTTCAGTATTCCATTACTTTGTCCATCAAACTGTAAGGGCACTATTGGCCAGCAATGACCTTCTCTCATTCATGGTCAGTCCCCATAGCTGGCACCAACTAATGGAGCAACTATGCTCATATTTGCCTTTATACATAAATATATGCACAAGATGTTTACTCATAGTTCAGCACACAGGAAGGAAAAATAAGAAACAAAATATCTTATATGATTTGTCATACCTATGACATAGGTATGACAAATCAAATAAGATATTTACTTTCTTATTCTTCCTTTCTGTGAGCTGAACTATGAGTAAACATATTTCCTATACTTTTATTAAAATTTGGTCGTGCTAGCCAAATCAAGCTTTAATTTGCCCAGAATATATATATACAGCCCTGTCTATATACATTAACAATCCCAGTAGTAATTTTTATTTATTTATTCCCTCTCTGTTTTTTTTAGCTGCTGCACTCTTTTTATATAATTTGGTGTTACCTTTTTAAATAATTATTATATTTTACTCACTATTTACTGAGTCTTGCCGCTATTGAATGTTCTATGTGAATGTTCAAAATGTTATATGTAAACTGCTCAGAGCCGTAGGGAAGGGTGGTATAAAAATATAAATAAATAAATAAATAAATAAATAAATAAATAAATAAATAAATATTGGTAGGTAGTTTTATTTGTTATTTGCCATCAAGAGATTGTTTTTTTGATGGATGATGAAGGTGGCTGTGATATGACTGGTACTTCTGATTCCTAACTCAATGTCCCTCTGTGACACATTTACAAACATGTTGCAGTCATGTGCATTTTGAGGTGTAGGTATGCACCTTATAAAGGTAAAAAGGTAAAGGTATCCCCTGTGCAAGCACCGAGTCATGTCTGACCCTTAGGGTGACGCCCTCTAGCATTTTCTTGGCAGACTCAATCCGGGGTGGTTTGCCAGTGCCTTCCCCAGTCATTACCGTTTACCCCCCAGCAAGCAAGCTGGGTACTCATTTTACCGACCTCGGAAGGATGGAAGGCTGAGTCAACCTTGAGCCGGCTGCTGGGATTGAACTCCCAGCTTCATGGGCAGAGCTTCAGACTGCATGTCTGCTGCCTTACCACTCTGCGCCACAAGAGGCTCTTGCACCTTATATGTACACCTAAAATTGAAGTGCACAAAACAATCCTTCATTTTCGATGTTCTATTATCTTTGAATTAAGTACATTATATTTATGAAAGTATTTTAAGATAGCCATGAGACCAGTTGTAGAATAGTAGTCTACAAATAAATCAAATGCCAGCTATACATGTATTACACACCGAAGCATTCAGACCGTACTTAGTAGTCTCTTAAGAACTGCCGCAAGTTATGTAATTTGGCTGCCAGCTAAATTGATTGGATTTCAGTCTTCTGGGACTCTTTCCCAAGTTTCCTTGTCTCCGCTATCAGTTAGATGAGAGAGTAGTTAGCTTTATCGATACTTGTCAACGCCTTTGGTTAAAATGAGCTGACATTAAAATCCCCATTTCAAAATAAAGGGAGGTGCTCTGACAACTGGCAGGCAGAAGTGTAAGAGGCCATAGTGAATTGTGAGAAAGGATTAACAAACAAAACTGGGTTTTGAAAAGGCAACAGCTATTGTACCAGAAGCAAACAAAACCAGTAAAGAGTCTAATGAACACATTTGTGTTAGAAACGGAGAGAAAGTCAACAGAGAAATCTGAAGGCCATTAAGACACCCGGCCTGTGTGATGGGCAGGATTCCAAACTATGCTTTGTCTGTCTGACTCTGACTAATAAGTCTGTATTATGCCCGTCTGCATGCGATGAAGAGACAAAATCGTTTTCTGACTAAACACAGATCATCTCTGTAGAAGTCATGCTTTGGGAATGGATGTGACAAACTGAAGAGGGGAAAGGGGCTTAATTACTGGAAAGGGTACAGAAGGGAGATCATCTACTTCCTCTACGTTTCATAAGCCATCAAAGCACAGTTGCCTAAGGTCTGTTCACGGCTCAGTAAAGCTGCACTGAATCCTCTGCGATAAAAGAAATAAAATGGTGGCAAGAGAGTAAATCAGAACTAAAGAGCTGGAATTGGAAACAGCATCTTAACTAAACAAGATTCCTTTCATATTCCGGCAAATGCTGAGGAAATAAAAGCCTAGACTTGGTGTCTCCTTTATATTCTTTTACGGTTCTTTTAAATAAGGTTTGTCATTGCTGGAGTTTTGAAAAGTTGCAGGTTCTCTAGTTTTCCTCATTTATTTCACTATAGTGTAATGGTTAAAAAGTTGGAATGGGGGGGTGAGACTAGAAATGTAAAATTTATTTACATTTTGAACATTCTTCAGGGGGAAACATAAACGTATGTAACGCTTACTTTCTTATCAAACATAAGGTTATGTTCCTGCTTTGACAACTTAGCATATAAAATGATACTGTGTGGCATATCAACGGAATGCAAAAATATAAGTATACATGCCTTTGTTTTCTATGACAGAAAATTGTGAGTGCACCCAAAATGAGGGAGAGCCTCAAATTGCTTCTCCCATTGTTATTTTAGCTCAAAGATCTTCACTTTAAAGATCCCAAGGAGAAAGCAAGCAGCCATCCACAAGCAAAAAGAAACACTTAATACTTATATTATGAGGACCATAGCATTCTCAGGGCACAGAACTTCATTTTGGATTTGTGATAAATATGTGGTATGCATAAGAATTCTCATTCTCTAGAGTTTCATACACATATCTTCCTGTTGCACATTTTCTTTAAAAGCCTTTTATTCATTGCAAAATTTGTGTTTTCTGAGAGGGGAAAGTGGGCAGAGAACAAGGATTCTCGCCCCTTATTTAGATGTTCCACATAAGGGGCGAGAATCCTTGTCAGTAGATTATTTTTCAGTTAGACCTTCATATCTCTAAAGGAAAGCCAGGTTCAAATATTTGCTCACAATGAAAAGCTCACAGGGGGACCATGATCATTTTGAGTCAATGAAATAGAGAAAAGCAGAACTATAGAAAAGCAGAAATAGAGAAAAGCAGAACTATATAGACCATTTCTGCACTGGAGGCTCCTCACTGAGCTACAAGTTGAAGTTTGAGCTGGAGCAGGTTGACTCCCTCTTCCATTTGGCCCAGTGCACCTCATCTGCCACAGGTTTGTGCTCTCACACAGGAGCCAGTGCAGCAAAGTTTTCAGTGCGGAAATAATCATCTATGTGTGTTATTCTGAACTCCTTGGGGCAGGATGGAGTAAAAAGGCCCAAATAACTGAATCAAGAAAGCCAAATAGCAGAGATCCATGAATTGCATAGTGGGATGTCATAATTTTTTTTTGAAAAAGGTTTATTTAATGTACAACTGATACCTGTTATAGAATTATAACCTGTTTGAGTTATATCCAATATAGAAAATCGGCAGAAAGAACCATTTTATGACCTTTTATGACCTATATCTATAATCTTATATAATAATAATATAATATAAATCTCTATCATATCTCCTTTTGGCCCCATGTACATAACTATGATTGCACCCAGGGTCTGCAGAGGAATACATGTGCACTCTTTGCTACCAGTATTCTGGCAGCAAGTTAACACTGAGATAGTATCAGTCTGAATTTTATGTGTTTTCAGTAGAAGTTATTTTTTAAAAGATATTTTCAGAAAAAGAAAACATTGCAACATAGCCATGGTAACACTCCTAACACCCACCAGTCACAACATGGAATGCCAATGACAATGTTGCATGGGAGGAGCCAATTTGCACAAAGCAGGAGCATCTCAGCTCCCGGACATCACCATGCCTTCCCACATGCATTGAGCAGAACCTGGCAGAAACAGACTCCCATCAGTGTGTGGCCAGCCAATGTGAGCACTATAACTTATGCACTCCAAACATTCCTGCACGTGAAGTTCAAAATCCCTGTACAATGCACAAACCAGGCTATTAACAATACTTTTGTACAGATAAAAACTCACTTAAAAAGAACACACAAGGAGTATTTACAACCTTCTAAATGAGGGAAACAGAACAGACGGCAAGGAAGTTAAGAATGAGGAATTGTGGAATAGAAACAACAACAACAAAATCATGTTTTTGCATTCCAGTCCAGACAAAATAGAGCAAGAAAAAAACAGGACTAGAACATGCACCCCACACTCCATAGATTTCTATGGCATTCGGCAGTGATAAAGTTTACCTTCTGGATGCACCATCACAGAAAATCAGCACAGCCATTTTTGAAGAGTCCATCGATTGTAGAAGAATCTTTCTAAGTCCATCGATTGTAGAAGAAGAAGAAGAGTTGGTTCTTATATGCCGCTTTTCTCTACCCGAAGGAGGCTCAAAGCGGCTTACAATTGCCTTCCCATTCCTCTCCCCACAACAGACACCCTGTGAGGTGAGTGAGGCTGGGAGAGCCCTGACATTATTGCTCAGTCAGAACAGCTTTATCAGAGCTGCGGCGAGCCCAAGGTCACCCAGCTGGCTGCATGTGGGGGAGCGCAGAATTGAACCCGGCATGCCAGATTAGAAGTCCGCACTCCTAACCACTACACCAAACTGGCTCTCTTAGAATACTTAGAAGAGTGTAGCTCTGCTTAGGATGGCACTGTAACAGTTCTATCCTAGGCATAGTGGCTAAACCCATGGCTTTAATCTGGAGTAATTCTGCATTGGATTATTGTACTACCAGTATCCTAAAGCTTCCCAGATGGCATTAATGGAGCACAAGATTGCACTACTAGCTGTGCTCATAGTACTTATTGCTCTGCAGGAAATTAAATTTAGGAAGATGAAACTGCTACTAAAAAGAGGATTTTACACCTTTCTTTTGAATCATCAGGTTTTTGCATTACTCTTTTCTTGGCAAACAGACATTTACAGCACATCATGCTGCGGATTAATTTGCCTTGGTCCCATTAACTCCAAACGAAGCATGAGGCACACCTGGTTTATAGCAAACTGAATTAGCCAATCAGGAAGGGGCATCAGGTTGCTTTATTCAGCTGTTCTCTCTCACCTACAGCATTTAGCTGTGGCTGACCCTCCCTGCCTCGCTCCCTCCCTCCCTCAGAGCAGCAGATTAACTGGCTGCTATATTTAGGGTCAACTAGGATTTGGGGGGAATTTCACAAAACCCTTTTTTAACCTGCGATGTGCTGTCTCTGTGGGGAGGGCTCCCCCCCCCATTTATCTCCTCTCTGGGAGATTATTAATCTGTCCCTAGTTTCAGGGACTTGCTTGGAGGCATTAAAGGAGGCTGTGGTTAGGCTACTCTTGAGAAAACCAATCCTGGATCTATCTGACCCAGCCAACTACCACTTGGTTTTGCATTTGCCATTTCTAGGTAAAGTGGTTGAGCGTGCAGTTGCAGAACACTTAAAGAGTTTCCTGGAAGAAACATTGGTACTTGATCTATTCCAATCTGGCTTCCAGTTTGGCCATGGGGAGGAGACAGCTCTGGCCACCCTCACGGATGGTCTCCAGAGACAGTTGGACAGAGGTGGGTCCAATGCTGCTGCTTTTACTGAATTTAACAGCAGCATTCAACCAGCACCTAGCTGATGTGGAGACTCAAGAAGGTTCAACACTTTAAATGGCTCAATCCTTAAATGCAATCTTTTCTTCACAGTCAGGGCCGGAAGGTGATGCTAGGGGAGAGAGCCTCCCAGTGGCAGACCGTGGTATGTGGGAGCCCACAGGGAGTCACTGTCTGTCCAATGCTGTTCAGTATGTGCCTCCTCACCCAACTGGTCTGGAGTTTCAGGCTGGGGTGTCATCAATACCCTGGTAACACCCAGCTATATCTGCTGATGGACAGCCCACACTCTCAGTCTCTTTGGCCAAATGTCTGGGGGCCATGGTGGAGTGGCTCAAGCAGAACTGGACGGGTTTCCCAAATGGGTGGAGTTAATTCATATATATAAAGGTAAAGGTATCCCCACAATGAGCCTCTTGTGGCACAGAGTGGTAAGGCAGCCGTCTGAAAGCTTTGCCCATGAGGCTGGGAGTTCAATCCCTTAAAGCAGTGGTCCCCAACCTTTCTGAGGCTGGGGACCGGCAGGGCATTGGGCCGCGCCCGCAGGTTTGCAACCTGGGAAGTTTTTTACTGCGGGGGGGGCGGGGAGAGGGAGCCGCGGCCCGCAGGTTGGGGACCACTGCCTTAAAGGTATCCCTTGTGCAAGCACTGAGTCATGTCTGACCCTTGGGGTGACGCCCTCTAGCGTTTTCATGGCAGACTCAATACAGGGTGGTTTGCCAGTGCCTTCCCCAGTCATTACCGTTTACCCCCAGCAAGCTGGGTACTCATTTTACCGACCTCAGAAGGATGGAAGGCTGAGTCAACCTTGAGCCGGCTGCTGGGATTGAACTCCCAGCCTCATGGGCAGACAGCTTCAGACAGCATTTCTGCTGCCTTACCACTCTGCGCCACAAGAGGCTCTTAATCCACTCCCAAAACGGCCAATGATGGACTTGGAGGGTTTGGGAAGGGGAGGAGTCTAAGGTGAGTGTGTACACAGCTATGCTTCTCAGCAATATTCTGCATGATTGCGCCACTTCTGGGGTTTCATAAAATGACCATAAGGCAGAGACAGAGTAAACCAAGGCAGAGAGACGGCAAACATCAAACATGATTTTGACATGTGGTATATATTATTTGACACCCACCCCCCTCCTCTGAGAAGGATTCAGCTTTTATGTAAATCGGTTTTAAAATTTGAGACGACTGAAGATGGCGCCATAAGGAAGCTGGACTTCTGTTCAGCTCTTAAGCCATGCCGAGGGTCAGGAGCTTCTGCACCTGGCTGACCTGAGCAGATACGCAAATCTGCTCACCGGTCGCCCCAGGAACCGGGAACGGCATCCTGAGGGTCCTACAGATCCGTGGGGAGATACCGAACTCCCCGGATTAATAGCGGCCTGAGCTCAAGGTCACGATGGCGTCTTTGTCACAAACAACTTTACAAGCTTGAAACGACCAGCTGACCTTACATTCTTCCCAGACCATCATTTACCAGATCGACAGGAGCAGAAGCTGACAGAAGCTGGAATCTGCAACAGTAAGAATTGAAAGCTTTCTGGCTTTTCTCTCTCTTCTCCCACAAGCTCTTCCCTCCCCTCCCCCTCAACCAATTCACAAGCGAATTCCTTCTTTCGCGGAGTGAGAGACTCCCAGCTAATTATACCCATTAACCAAACAAAGAGAGTGTTTTGAAGATTTATTGGTGAAAGTTCAGTGGGGGAATTTGACTTGATACGGAGATCGACAAACTGATAATTTGGGATCGCTCGTGCTCCCGCGAGACCTCACGAGACTTTCTGTTTATAGTTTGTGACTGCCTAGAACTATGGAAGAACTAACTAAGGCACAACTTTTCCATTTGTTATGCAAAGGAAACTCAAAGATACTGAAAGCAGTCAATAAGCTGGAAAAGGAAATTCGTGGGACTAAGGGGGAGCTTTTGGATGGAGTCTATGGTCCGGAGAGACCAGCTGATGACGTAGCTCAGCTAACAACAAATCAAGTGAAACTTCAATGTCTGGAAGTTAATCAACTGGAGGGAGAGAGTGCCAGAGATGTAAAAACTCAAAGTACCTTTGAAGAACCTGGGAAAACAGATTCAAGGAAGGAAAGCACCAAAAACCTGGAAGTCTATTCAGAGCAGGAAATGATTTGGATCAGCAAAATAAAAAGAGTCTATTCAAAAGCAACAGCAACTAGGAAGCTATCAGGAGATATCCCTGTGCGACCAGAGGAAGAGATCCAGATTGACAAAGGATTCAGAGCCTCCTCAAAGGCGACTACAAGCAAGAATCAAGTAAGAGATTTCTTTGGCCCTGACAGAAGGACAATCAGAAACACTCTACTATGGAAAAAAGCACAATTTCACTTTCTGCGTCCACCCGAAAGATGAGTAGAACAATGAAGTATTTTCCTGGCTTCCTGGGAAAGACAGTAGCAGTAATCTTTAGGACAGATCCAATATATGAAGGGAACTGACTTTATATCATCTAAGACAATAATAGAATATATCCTTATAATAGATTATACCCTCCTATGTATCAACAACTGTTTTGTTAAGAAAGATGGTAATAACTCCTAGATCAGGATTAATATGCGATGGGAATTGAATATGTATGTCAATATGAATGCTAAAAGAGGAGGACAAACCATATTTCATAGGTATTAACAAGACGGCAGTAGTAATTCTTGGGTCAGGGCCAATTTATGAAGGAGACTGACCTAATATCATTTAAGATAATAACAGAATGTATTCTTATAACAGATCATACTCTCATATGAATTAACAATCACTTGGCTAAGAAAAATGGTAAAAACTTCTAGATTAGGAATAATATGTGATGGGAACTGAATATCTATGTTAAAAGAGATGGCAAACCATATCAGCTGGTCGCTTTTTCTTCACAATTTTTCTGTAAATGCTTTATAATAATAAACAATAAAATTATTTAAAAAAATAAAATTCAGAATTTTAAAATGTCTAGTTTTTATTATATTTATTTACTTTGTATTTCTACTTGGTGTGATCCACCCTGAGCTTTCGGGATGTGCAGAATGTAAACGTATAAATTAAATGACAAATGAATTAAATAGGCCTGGTTATAAAACTGGCTGGTCCACAAGAGGTTGGCAGGAATAGGGCGGGTTGCTCAGGACAGGTAGGGCTAAAGGGCAAGCACCCTGAGACAACAGGCATGATCAGGAGTGGGTGATTGCATGATCGCATGCATTGCAGGTGGGAGCACCATGAAGCAGTGCCCTGGTGCTGAACAGCATCTTTGAACCTGCTAGGAGCCTTGCAGCCCATCAGGGGAGAGAGATGAAGGTGGGAACCTCTGTGTCCAGGCAGGAATAAGCAAGGCTATTGGAACTGGCTCAGTTTGGGGCCAGGACTAATCTGTTCTAAAGGCAGACCAAGTGGCTGCATAGTGTATCCTGCCCTCATAATTGTCAGCTTAATGAAATAAGCAGACATGTGGATCAGCCACTTAAATAATTTTAAATAAATACATGTTGAACCTATGTTTTCTTGTATCATGTAATCTTGTGAGGGGTGAGGATGGGGCAAGTGTGTTCCTTCATAATTATTCACTGACGTGGAAAACACATTTGTATAGTTGTTTTTGTTTTCCCCCACCTACCTTTTGTAAAAGAGAAATTACAATGTCGAGAAATCTTGTCAGAGGTCAATACAGATAATTCTGTTCCAGCAAGCTCCCAAATAAATGAAAATAAACCAGGGAAAGGGCTGGAAGAACACTATTTGTTTTAAAACCCAACAATTAAATCTAGCCATCTGCTTTCTTATTGATTCCCAATAAAGCAAAGCAAGTGCTCTTCATGTGTCAATTTTACTCATGATTATTGGTGCCTAATTATATTTGTGCACTTTAATATAAAGGCAATATTGCCACAGGTGCTAACAGGAAGGATATGCAGAAAATGAGTGTCAGATCCTGTGCTAGGTCCTTTGTCATTTTGAAAACGTGACTTGGATTATTTAGCATAGCAACTGAAGCTGCTTAGGAAACCCAACAAATAATCATTTCCTTTACTTTTAAAAAGAAATACATTTCTGTTTTTAATCTCTCTCTCCCCCACACCCCTCACCAGGCAGATAACTTGTCCCCAATTTAAGACAGATAGGTTAAAGTAGCCCTAACTGAACGGTAACTTACAGGTCCATTCCGCACGAGTTAAAAGTAGCAGAAGTCTTACAAATGGTAAACGCTACAAATTTGACGTTCTGCATGACGTCGTACACAATATGCAACACTCCTGCAACACTAGAGCTAAAATCGCTTCGTTGTAGCGATTTCCGGGGAATCCAGAAAAGTGGATTCACCCTCAGAAAATCGCTACACTCCTGCCAACAACCTGCAACACTTGCGGAAAAGACCTGTGCATTCTCAATGTAGTGGTTGCAACAAAGTCCCTCCCCCTGGCTCTCTCCTCCGAACTTCTGGCGAAGCGATCACCATTTTTTTTCCTCGGAGCGAGCGGGGAAAGCAATGAACCAGCGAGGCTTGTTTCACCCAGTGAGGCTTCTCCGGCTACAGTCCCTCCACAGAAGTGCTTTAAAGCTTCCCTAAGTCCCCAAGCATAACACAGCCCCCTGTTTGCCAATTCCCTTTAATTTCAGCCAAAAATCGCGCCCGTGCGCGGGGGGGGGGGGTTCACTCGGGGGAGCGTGGTAACGATGACTCGCCAGCTCACACGCCAGCTATATGGGTATCTACATTAGGAAGAATCAAGGCATATTCGTTGAAACGTGTGTGTGTGTTTTAAACCTGTGCTTAAAGGGAAAGGGGCTTTTCGGGAGCATGATAACAACTGCCCATTGGCTGTTCATTTGATTGACGGCCAGGGGCGGGAACAAGCACAGAAAAAAAATCGCTTTCTTTCTAGCGATTCCTGCAAGACCGGAAACCTGTGGGGAACTAATGAAACGCTACTGGATTCCACTACAAATGCAGGTATGCGGAACGCCGAGATTCCACTATTTAAAATACCGTTATTGCTTTGTGAAAGCAATTGGCAACATTGGTCCTTGTGCTGAATGGGCCACAATTTCATTTGTACAGTGAGCACAGAGAACAAAATCTGTAAAACTAAGTGGATTTCTGCACCTGTTAAATGTAGCATCATGCCAGTCGAATGTAGGCATTATATTCTGGCCCCTTCACATGACGTCGCCCACATCCAGCTTCTGGCCAGCTGACAGCTTGCTACATCCTCCATTTTAAAGCACTTTTTTGGGAATCGCATAAAGTGGATTCACTACCCTAAAAAGCGCTAGTGTCCAAAGACCAACCAACAGGCAACCAGCAGAAGGAAAGTATGTATCATCCCACCCTTGCACCTGCCTTCCTCTTGCAGGGACGGGAATTTCTTTTTAAGAATGGTGACATGTCTGGAGCAATGAGTAGGTGGTCATGTGTTTAGGCAATGCTAGAAATAAAAGACCTTGAATGGAGACAAACATGGTGGGGGGAGGCAGCGGGGAGGGTGGCCCGAGCAGTGAATAAAGACAAATAAATATTTATTTGTGGCACAAAGTGTGTCTTTTGAAATCTATGATTCCATGCATAGGCACTGCAATGGATAAGTTTGAATTTAAAAAAAATTAGCAGGCATCGTGGACCTTTAAACTGCTTCAAAATATGGGGGAAGGGTATTGGTTGCCTGGATTGATTGACAGATGGAAGTGTGACATATATAAGGCACCTTGCTCTCTTCCGACTTTTCCAGCAGCGGATGAGGAGGGTACGATGTGTTAAAAGATGGCAAACAAAGGCGAGAGAAGAAAAAAAATGAGGAGGGCCTGATAGGCATGATATTATTTCATGCTTTGCCATTCCGTGGGTGTAACGCTATTTTAGCTAATGTGCAAAAACCCCTTAATTCCCCCAACCAAGCTCCCTACCTCCTCCCCCCAAAAAACACCTTAGCTAATTTGAAGGGGAGGGGGAATCTTCCAGTTCTGCAGGATGAGGCATAGTTTAGCTTTCCTGATTGATTTGCTCTGGTTTTATTCTTTTTCATTTATAGACCAGCTTTCTTGCTGAGATTTAGGGTTTATCGTCCTTTTTTAAAAAGTCCAATTAGACTACATGGACTTTTAATAAACAGTGTAGGATTACAAAAGTGAGAAACAGTATGAACAACATAAACAACAGTTAAAACAACCCTCAAAAAATTCTAACCAGTGTCACCAAGTAATTTATAAAAAGAAATAGGAATTGAAAGAAATTGCAAACCATGAATGATCTTATATTCTAATAGTGATGTTTGATTATTTTTGCATACTTAAATCTGGAGTTGTGAACAGGCAAGGCAGATCTTTCTACGCACCTGAAAACGGTTTGCAGAAAAATGTGAAATCTAAAAAAACACTAAACTAGGCAGCTTAAAATAGCAAAAATAATAAAAGGAGCATCTGCAGCTTATAAAATAAAATAACAGATTCCCTCAGTGGTTATTGTTAGGTAATAATTATATCCCAAACTTGCTTATGTGAGTAAAAGGCTGGGGGGGGGGGTGGAAGCAAGGCTCCTTCCAGGACTATTCTAGACTTCAAGAAAGGGATCCTTGGGGCCAAGCCTGACAAGGGTTGCCAGCTTCAGATTGGGAAATTCCTAAAGATAGAGTCCAAGCAGGTCAGAATTGGGGAAGGGAGAGGATATAATGCCACAGAGTCCATCCTCCAAAATAGTCATTTTCTCCAATGACACACATCTCTGTCATCTAGAGTTCAGCTGGAATTCTGGGAGATCACCCACATCAGGTTTATTTATTTATTTATTTATTTATTTTATTTATCATACTTCTATACCGCCCTCCCCGGAGGCCCAGGGCGGTTTACATTATAACAGAGAACCATACATAAAACAGCCTGTAGAACATGTACATCGATAACCAACAATTGCAACCAAACACAACACAGTATAACAGTAAACAATCGTAATACAAACAGGTCCAGGGCTTGTTGATGGGATTCTGAGGGGGTGGGGGGGAAGCAGGGGCCCTTGGTCGCTGTAGATTATGTCTGGTCTCGGCCAAATGCATGGTTGCCTATCACTGAGTAAAGCAAGGTCCTGGCATTCATCTGTATCCTTCTCCCTCCTCTGCTGCCCTGATGGCCCACCAGCCGAACAAGATTTGAGTCCAATGACACCTTTTAAGACCAAGGGCCATTTCCCACGGCTTAAAAATAGCACAATGGTTGCTAATTGAAAACGCTACTAATTTGGCATTACCCACGACGTTGTAGACAATCTGCAACACTCCTGAAACCGATCAGCAATAAGCGCTTCGTTTTAGCGCTTTCAGGGGAATCCAGAAAAGTGGATTCACCCTCCGGATAGCGATACACTCCTGCAACCAATCTGCAACACTAGCGCTAAAGACCTGTGCGTTACCATTGTTGCTGGTTCTTCAAAGCCCCTCCCCCTGGCTCTCTTCTCCAAACTTCCGGCGAAGCGATCGCCATTTTTTTTTCTCGGAGCGAGCGGGGATAAACGCACCGGCGAGCCTCTTTCTGTTTAGAGGCTTCCCTGGCTTCATTCCTTCACCTTTAGTCACTAAGCACAAACCACTTAAAAGCCCGTTTGCTGGAATAAAGTCCCTTTATTTTTTACACATAAATTCAGCCGAAAATCGAGCCCGTGAGAAGGGGGGGGGGAATTTTTTTTTATCACTCGAGGCAGCGTGCAAACGATCATACAATCAAACGACAGCTCACATTAGGCAGCTGGATGGGTCTCTCCGTAGCAAAGAATCTACACAGATTCGTTGCTATGGGTCTGTTTTTTTTTTTAAAAACCTTTCTTAAAGGGAAAGGGGCTGTTTGGGAGCATGCTAACGGCTGCCCATTGGCTGCTTGACGGCCAGGGGCGGGACGAGCTTGGCAATAGCGCTTCCTTTCTAGCGATTTCTGCCGAGACCGGAAGCCTGTGGGAAACGCTAAAAAACGCAACTGATTCCACTACAAAGCCAGGTGTGCAAAACGACGAATTCCACTATTTTAAATGGCGATTTTTCATTCCGCAAACAATTTGCAACAAAGATCCCCGTGCGAAAAGGCCCCAACAATGTTGAATAAAACTTTGTTGGTCATAAAGGTGCCAGTGGACTCAAATTTTGTTCTGCTACTTCAGACCAACATGGCTATCCACCCAAATCTGTCCACCAGCTGGTACAAGCAAAACATTTCTGTTCATTCAGGGTATGTAGCACTTGCCTCTTTATTCATCCCAGCGTGTCCTCTCTTGCATTCTACTGGATACTACCATACACACAGTCCTAGGAAATGGAATAGCACGGACAAGCAGGACTTCCCCCCCACCCCCATAAAAATCACATGAATACTGACTCACATGATCAGTCCATCAAGTTGTCTACTCAAGACACACAGTGGCTTTCTAGGGTGTTACAGAGAAGTCTTTCACATCACTTGATACTTCTTCCCAGATGTCAGGTTTTCAACTAGGGACCTTTGGCATACTAAGCAGAGTCTCTTCCATGGAACCATAGCCCCTCTTCTCAGAAAGTCCTCTAAAAGCCATTGAAATGGAAGGTAGGCACACAGGGCACTAAAATACAGCTCAGAACAATCCTGTTCCTCATGAACTTCTTATGGGCATATTGGATGGTGCTGAGCAACAATTGCTGCCCCATCCCCATCCCCAGTTGCTGCTTGAGAATCTAAAAACAGACATCAGAACAACCATGATACACAGAAGAAATTCTGATTGGATATTAGGTTCTTTTTTAATTTGGACACAGTCTTGAGGTTAATAAATGTTCACATTCTGGCATTTTTTGGTCTATGTTTACATACCATTACATACTTTAAAAAATACTTACGGTTGTGACCATAATTCATCTCACAAAGGTCCAGACATGGTTACATTGCATATAAGGGAAATGGAATGTTATCTGTACTTGCACGGGCAGTTCTTGCTCAACAAGAATCCATTCAACAAGTTTAAGCTGAAGAAACAGATATTTATCTTTGTGACTTGCTTGTTCATAGGCTTTTTGCAGGGGTTAGCAAATAATCATGCACACTGCTACTTAGATGGGAAAGACTCGCAGACAGCCAGTGGGAGGTGAGAGATCTTTTGCCAAAGTAGGAAACTCAGCCTCCCTAATGTCAGTATTTATAGGAGAGAATTATATGAAATGCAGTCCTAAATAGAGTTACAGCCTGCTCGGCCCATTGACTTCAATGGACTTAGAAGGATGTTAGAGATAATGTGGTTATTATCCCCCCATGCCAGTGCTGGCATATGTGACCCCATGGAAACAACTGATATTAAAGTATACATATCAAAAACATTTTGTGGAAAAATAGATGCAGGCCAAGATTGTCCATAATGAAATACCAAAAACAAAAAGAGCCACAGTATATAGTTAATATAGAATCAAACAACCCACCAGGAATGGGGAAGGCAAAATTACAATGAATAAGACAACACAAAGAGAAAACTTTTTCCAGACAATATTGTTGTTTACAGAATGGTTATCAGCAATGGCAAATCATACAATAAAAGTTATAAATAATGATGGCTTGAATCTAAAATTAAAATTCAGTATAAGAAGAGTTGGTTTTTATACACTTTCTGAAGGATTCTCAAAGGGGCTTAAAACCACCTTCCATTCCTGTTCCCGCAACAGACACCTGGTGAGGTGGGTGAGGCTGCTCAGTCAGAACAGCATTATCAGGGCTGTGATGAGATCACCCAGCTGGCTGCATAGGGAGGCGCGTGGAATCAAACCCAGCATGCCAGATTAGAAGCTGCTGCTCTTAGCCACTACCCCATGCTGGCTGGGACACTTTCTCTTATTTGAAACTTGACAGTGAAATCACATTTCTGGCTGTAACTTCATTATTCTTATGTTATAGCTTTTAGTGGCTTGGTTTTATGTGGTGGCTTTGTATTGCAAGTTTTATGATTTTATTACGCTCCTTTACTTTGTGAGCTGCCTTGAGCAGGTCTGCAGAGATGCACTGTATATTTCTCAGAAGGAAGGAAGGAAATGTACTTGTTCATGAATAGAGTGGGCTTTAAAAGATTGTTTTGAATTTTCTTACCCTATTTGTAAAGCAACTCCACATACGTATTGTACTCACTGTAATGCATCTAGTGAAACCAGCAAGCATGCTCACTTTGGGAATATGGATGATCTTCAATAAATTCCTGGGCTGGTAGCAGTCATCATCTAAGGAACTGGTACAGAACAAATGCATTGCCTGTACATAGGTACAGCACCTCCAAAACTAATGGTGCTCAAAAATCCACACAACTCTTCCAGTGATCCAACAGGGCAGCTTTCCCCATCTAAGCCCCTTTCTGCATACCTCCCATTTTACCAGAGATTTCAAAAGTGATGTCCAAGGAAAGTTGATAAATTGATAAGGAAATCCTCAGGCATGATTAATCCTCGACTGGTGTTAATTTCTTAACACAGAGCTAAAACTGAATGAACAGGATTATTTGATCAAGGGTATTCCATGGCTATCCAATGCAACTAAAAAGGATACTTGACCACAGCTGTATACAAGCAAAACATGTTGGCAGGAGTATGTATCCAGCATAGTGCTTTAAGACTCCATCCTACAACTCAGAACAAGCAAATCTTTGAAATGGATATGTACAGTATGTATTGGTTAATTATAGTCTGCATACCAGCTGACTGTATCAATTATTTAGAAACTGAGTTTTGAGGGGGGGGGGAGCAGGACTGCAAGGACTGGGGGGGTCAGGTTTAGAACAAAGGGGGGCACAACACAGAGCTTAGAATGAAATGGTTAGAATAAATGGATGCATCAGGAAGAGAAGCATGTTTGTATTTTTGCAAAGAAGTTGAGAAGAAACTAGATTCAATTAAAAGCTGTTTACAGAGGTGCTTAAGCTGCAACAGGGACTGTGAGGCAAGATAGGACTTGACAGTGTGTGTGGGGGGGATTCCCCAAGACCGTTTATGCACTGGAGGTTTCATGCTGGGCTGCAGGCTGGAGTTTTATTTGTGGTATGTTGCCCCACCTCTTCCTGCATCCACACGGGGGAGTATTTGGCCCAGTGCGCATCATCTGCCCCCAATTTTTGCTCCTGCACAGGAAGTTCCCAGTGTGTAAATGGTCCAACTGAGTGTATTCGCTTTGCACTCTTTTCTGGAAATAAAAGCCTATCAAAATTTTCCATATGCAGGAGATTCAGAGTGGGTTCATGATTCAAACAAACTGAGTAACTGCTTAGGATGCCAAATCATAACTCCATTTTCCTTACACCTCAGATCTGTGTGGCTGCCACTAGTCCAAAGCAGAATCCAGAGATGCTGGCTCTGGAGTTTGCCTTTGACCTAGCTTGCGTGACACAGGAGGAGAGCACTTGCGGTCGCATAATGCCCTGATCCAGCTCTGAGGAGTTTATACCCAAACACAAAAGGAAACTGCATTTCTGGCTAGCCTCCAAGCTAATATGAGTCTGCAGCTAGCAATCCTTTCTGTTCTTGCTGCTACAGCCTCATATCTCTAGTGAGCAGGGCATTCACTGCCCTGATTACCTACAATGAATGTGAATAGAGAAACCACTGTCTTTCTGGGGGATGAAAAGTAAAAGAAAAGGCAGCTGGAAGTTCTGGAGACCCTCCAGTGAACCAATTTTTCTCAGTGCTGACTACACAGTTTACTCTCTGGACACATCTAAGCTTCTAAAAGCCATGTAAATAGCCATTTCTTTCTGGAAGCCAGCCCTGCTTTGGTTTTGGGGAACTTTTTGTCACATGCCATATGAAGTACTGATAGCTGCTATAGCATTGTGGCTAATGATCCATCCTAAGCTGGTCTACTCAGCTGAGCTTTCTTCCAGGAAATACAATAAAATCAGAGTCCAGTAGCACCTTTAAGACCAACAAAGATTTATTCAGGACGTGAGCTTTTGAGTGCAAGCACTCTTCATCAGACTATGATCTTCTTACATGACAGGGAATATAACTTTGTTGGTCTTAAAGGTGCTACTGGACTCTGATTTTATTGTGCTACTTCAGACCCACACGGCTTTGTATCTTTCCAGGAAATAGTTCTTAGAATTGCAATGCAGGAGACTAACCTCGGAAGCAGGAACTTCCTGGTTTGAATCCCAAGTCTCTCATGATCTCATTAAGCAGCCTTAAACAAAATGCTGTCTTTCAGACCTTTGATTATATACAATATATGGGGACTAGGGTTGCCAGTGGAGGATGGGAGGAATTTACTAGGAGTACATTGCTGATGTTACACAGGAACTGGCATCAATACACTGTGATATTGCTGCAACATTCTGGTATTTAGGCAAAAGCTCTGGGAAAAAAATCCGTGAACAAAATGCAGCCATAAACGACATGCTGTCTTTCAGCACTTTCTTCATCAGCAATATGGGGACTAGGATTGCCAGGTCCCTCCCAGCAACGGGCAAAGAATGGGGGCCTTACCAGGAGAAAAAGAAAGGCCTGGGCCATGGCCCTGGTATTACACAGGAAGTGAAACCACCACATGTGACTTGGGTATCTGGGCAAAACCTCAATGATAAAAATGGCTTCTATCACAGAGTTTTGGCCGAAATATCAGAATGTTACCCAACTGTTATTGATATGATGTCACTTCCTGTGTGATGTTAGCAATGTGGCTGATTGGCAGCAGGGAGCAGGGCCTCCACGGGGGGGGGGGGGAGGCAAGCAAACCTACTTAGGGGACAATAATACAGACCTACTACCTTTATGGGGTTGTAAGTTTTACAACTCTGTATAGTATGTGAAGAACTTTGAACACACAAAAGTTCCTTACAAATGTTGACACACATTACTAAGTGGATACCTATGAGAATTCTGGGGAAGGGAACATTCCATTTCTGCACTGACTGCCAGCTCTGGCTTTGCTCTTTTGTCAGCTTCCATTTCTCCTCTCCTTTGGCCCAGGGTAAGATATCTTTAATATGCTCTTTAATATCTACATGATGTTACTGGGAGACACCATTAGGAGGTTTGGGCTGTAGTGTCACCAATATGCAGATGAGGAAGCTGATGTTCTGGAACAGTGCTTGGAGTTGGTGATGGGCTGGATGAGACTGAAGAAACTGAAACTTAATAGTCACAAAGACCAATTATGCGCTGTAGGTTTCATGCTGTGCTGCAGGCTGGAGTTTTAGTCATGGCAGGTTGCCCCCACCTCTTTCTGCACCCACAAGGGGGAGCAGGTGTACTTCATCCACCACCGATTTGTGCTCCTGCACAGGAGCTGGGGCAGTGAAGTTCCCAGTACATAAATGGTCAAAGAGGCACACGAGGGACTTGAGATCTTCCCTATTTTTGGATGGGGTTACACTCTCCTTAAAAAGCCAGGTTCACACTTTGGAAACGCTGACCTTAGAAAATTTGGAAATGATCACTTTAGATAGTTAGGTCATTACTGGGGTTCACTAGAGTGCTCTCGCCCATGTATTCCTGGATCACTCTGATCTAGCCACAGTTATCTGACTCTCAGTTACATCTAGACTGGACTATTACCATGTGCTTTACGTGGGGTTACTGTGGGTGGGCAGGTAGACTGCTGGTCAGATCCAGTTATTGAATGTATGTATTTTATCAGAATTTACAATGTAAGCTATCTTGAGTTTCTATAGCAGACTTTCCTCAACCAGGGTTTTGTGAAACCCTGGAGTTTCTTGAAGGCCCTAGAAAGGTTTCCTGGATGGATGGGAGTTAATTAATGTTTATATATATATATTTTTTAATGTGCTGAACATTTATTGGGTGATATGACCATGTTGAAAAGCAAACAAATTGCAGCAAGTAGGAATGGCCCAGTGTATGTCTCGCCATCAACTATTGATGAATTTTACTTTGCCTCACATATGTTTTCAACAATTTAATAAGGAGATGACTGCAGACCTTTCATCTAGAAGGTTTCTCTTTTGTAACTGATAAAGGAGATGTACTTCAATGAGCACTATAGCACTCTAATCCTCCCCACCTTTGTCGTATTGCCCCAGTCGTTCCTATGGCCTGGCTTACTATTTGCTTATATTAGGTTGTTTTCCAGAAGAAATTAATGATGTAGTACCTCAATCCCAGCATTTAAACTGCCATGTGCCTGAGCAGTGAATATGAATCAGCACCATTGTTGGAAAGGCAAGCAATGTGACTGCTACCTAGAGCCCTTTCTCTTCTTCACAGACAGGAGAACAAATGGTGTTTACATGCTGTGATATTTCAGTAGGCAAATGCTCCCAAGTCTCAGTAAATCCTTCTCGCTTAAGTGCTTACTTGTAAAATCAAGAAAACAATTACAGTCTTAGAAGTGAGTAGCTTTGTCCTTAGAGATTTGCCTCCATTTGCCAAATAATCTCGAAGGGTTCTGATACATGCCCTCCCTTCTATATGAAAAGTGCTTGACACTGGGCTCTGTGGGTCATTTGTGCTGCAGAGCAGATGGGGCTATAAAGGTATATCTTTTCTCAGTCAGACACCCTTCCCCTGCAACAAAAACAGAGAAGTAAGACAGCTTTAAAAGGACATTGTATCAAGGCTGCAATTTTGAGGTGCCAAATCAGAAGTTAGAATTAAAATCACAAATTGCAAAGAAAGGAAGACTTGTCAGAGAAGCAATTACAAGGTGATTACAAGGTCGGATGGGAATGGCACCACAATCATGTTTTAAACTGATTTGTTCCTTCCCACATTTAATTATAGTGTTCGGTGTGCAAGTGTAAAGCTCAGTTAGTAAGCAGCACTTTGAAGCATGGCAGAGGGGAGAACTCTATAATCTCAGCACCTACCATGACATTTTTGTTGGCTTGTTTCTCTTTAAGGTTTATATACATGATTCAATACTTCTACATGAAGTACTCTCCTGTTTGGCCTCTCTCTGGGTGATTCCATACCAGTGCTGCCACTCTGGGGCGTGACTTTATGTTTATTTATGTGATTTATATACCACCCTTCTGAAGAAGTTGAGGGCAGTGTACAACTATAGGAACAATAATTATCCTCTGTTCAGGTTTGTCAGGGTTCTCATCTCCAAATCTTGTTGCTCTGTCTCTTGATTTAATCAAATCCCACCCATTTTTTGCTCAAATGGGAGTCTCAATCTAACTACCCATTTGTCCTTGCAAATTTGCCCCAGCACTCCTGTGTTAAATTGCTCTCAATCAGGACTGAATTCCAAAATTGCCAATCCATGAGTCTTCTCAGCTAGGGCTGAAATCACACTCAACTCAACTGGTTTTGTAATCTTTTGATGTTTTTTGAAAGTTGTTTTGATGTTATAGTCTGCATGATGTTTCGTGTAAGTTATAATGTTCTGTGGAAACCGCCCAGAGCTGCAAAGAAATGGGCGGTATAGAAATCTAAATAAATAAATAAACTCAGTCAAGGCAGAAATCTGACTCTCCACTCAGCATCCTAATTAATCAGATTGCCTGGAGCAGGCTGTCTCTCAAGGCTGTATGTTTCTGTGAAGAATTAACCCTTCACAGTCTTTTATCTGTTTGTGCAGCACTTCTAAGCTTTTAAAAGTGCAATCCATCACAGCATCATTATTCTGAAACTCAATTTTTTTTTAGTGACAAATGTGCTGCTGCTCTATTTACATATGAAGCCGGCTCCGAAATAATTTGAGCTTTTTGTTAAACTTTCTCTCAGCAAACAGCAGCATTAAGTCTCCATTGTTCATTTGTATACATTTGTCCATGGCCACTTGGGTAAAAGATGCCTTAGTTTAAAGCCTGTGCTCATTTGAAACTGACATCAGTTATTCAAGCCAAGGAAGAAAACAAATTAGGTCATCCTTTTCAACATAATTATATTGCCTTGAATTATGTCACTACAAACAAAGATCTTGTTCTTTTTAAGTACCATCTAGGATTTGGTGGTAATGATTTAATCCTAGGTATGTCACTGACCGTTTATTCACTGGAGGTTTCATGCTGGGCTGCAGGCTGGAGCTTTAGTCATGGCAGGTTGCCCCACCTCTTCCTGCACCCACACGGGGGAGCATTTGGCCTGGTGCACCTCATCCACCCCCTATTTGTGCTCCTGCATGGGAGCTGGGGCAGTGAAGTTCCCTGTGTATAAACGGTCACTCCCTGTGCCAAGGTCTTTGCCAGATGTCTGCTTTATCAATGGTCGCCTTGAAATTATGTAGGTGAAACCTAGCTCCAGTGGTATCAGTGACATGACTCTTGTTGGCTTCAATAGAGCTCATATGTTACTGGGCAGATTTATCTCTATTCATCTGCTTAGCTTAATGTTAAACTTGTTCATTACTGTGTTGTTATGCTTTTTTTTTAAAAAAGAGTGACGGCCCATTAATCTTGCCGTGACTCCCACTCAGAGGCTGTCTGCTAATTTGATTTAGGACCCCATGCGTCTCTAGTCATGTCACTTTAAAATATATCCTCTCTTAGTTCAACAATGCTTAGAGAAGCACTCGGGCTGAATTGGCATCAGAATGGAGAGTTTATTACAACACCTCCCTCTGAAAGGAACGTCTGGCTGGGAAGCTGGGGACATTTGAAAATCACACTGTTTTTGCAAGTGTAAGGGATTTGAAAAGAAAAGAAAATAGAGGTATTAGCTTTAGCCCATAGAAATTATTCACACTCAAATCACCGTCTGGTTTGATTCATGTCCGGGATGTTAGTCGTGAACTGGGCAGCCATCAATCAGAGATCTGATGCATCGGAACAAGTTTGGATGTATCACATTTGCAGTTCCACAGTTTGCTTGAACAAAGTTTGAATCCAATGGCACCTTTAATACCAACAAAGTTTTATTTGCTTGCTTAGATTGCTTTCACCTGGCCACAGTCACCTATCTGCTGTCATAATTCCAAGTGGTTGTTGTGGTTTGTTTTTTTTTAAAAATTAGTAAAAAGGCAGCAAAAATCAGTTTGATTAGTTGTGAGTTGTGACTTACACAGATAGCGTACACTATTTTTTGCACCTGCACAGTCAACTTGGCACCAGGTTTCAAGAGGGGAATCACAAGACCTGGTTGAAAGATTAGTTGGGTCCTTGGGAACATATATGCTAAATACCTTAAGGCTGAGGTTTGTGGAGGGGGGGGGGGGTTCTTCAAAGGAGTAAAATTCCATAGTCTGCTTTCTAAAGTGAGACATAAGTGATCAGTAGACTTCAGCCACACTTGTTTGTCTCCCGTATTGCTACATTTTAAACACAATTATGCTGTAATATAATATTACCTTTTGAAGAATTATTCGTCGAACTAGAGTGTTAAGATTGTTACTAATACCAGTTCTGAATGAAAATTGACAAATTGCATTGTAAAATATTCATTTGATTTTGCCACGGGAGAAAATACTTTTGAAAATGGTTAACCTGGCCAGGGATATTTTATTTTTGGAATTAAAGAAGACTTCTCTTATTGACCCCCTGGAAGCTTGTAATTCTACTGCCTCCACAACTGGCATTAAAGGCCTGAACACTTGTTACTATATTGTCATGTTCTACTTATTGTTTCTAGTGGCTGGAGTTACTGATGCAGGTCCTAAGATCCATGTGGTAAATAGTTCTAGATATTTCTGCCAGGAGTTGCTACAAAGATGCTGGAATTTTGGGATTCCTAAGGTAATAATGATATGTGCTTTGCCCTACGTAATATATTAAAGGTTACTATCACATAAAAGTTACAAATCATGAGAGGGAATCCCTAGGATAATGTTGTTGAATACCACTGCTTTGACAAACAAAAACTTCCAAACCAAACAGACTAGGGCAGCTGTCCCCAACCCCTGGTCTGCAACCCAGTACCAGTCCGTGGATCAGTCGGTACCAGGCCATGGCTCCTCCTTGTCCTTATCCCCGGTTGCTGCCTCAGGGGCTGCCCTGCCACTCTGCTGCTGGCTCACCTTTGGTGCTCTCCAGCGGCTGCCATGGCTGGGGCTCCCCCTCAGAGTGATACTGCGCAGCTGCTGCGGGCAGCACCCCCCAGCAGGCGGCGGGAAGTCAGGGGTGCCAGTGGGAAAGCAAGTGGAGCAGGGGCTCTGGCGACAGCGAGATTCCTCAGCAAAAGACTACTCCCCCCCCCCGGGCCTCAGTAAAATTGTCAAGCGCTGACCGTTCCCCAGTGCTAAAAAGGTTGGGGACCACTGGACTAGGGAACCAAAAAGACTGAAGGAGAAAAAAACAAACCTCTTTGTTGAATTATCACTATCAATTAAAAAGCTAAAATGATAATTCTACACGCAGGTTTTTTTCCTTTAAATTTTTTGGTTACCGTACCACCATGGTTTTGACCCTGTTGCACTTGGGCTGCTTAAATCCTACGGAACTAACTGGGATTTTAAGCAGCTTTTGTGAAGGGGTGCAGCCAGTGTTGGTAGCTGTTGTTTTATGAATAGACAACTGTTTGAGCAGAACAAAAACACTCTGTGTGTTAAGTTAGAGCTGCCTAGAGACTGTAGTCTGCAGTTTTATATGACCATTTCCTTTAAGCAGTCAATAAAAACAGCAGTTCCTATAGAAACAGCTTCTTTATCACATTAGAGGGACAAAATGCTCTATTTTACAGACACTACTACCAATTAGTACTGCCATTTTTTTTAAGTGCAACATTTTACCAAGGATCTCTTAGTAAACAACTGATATACATAAAAAATGGAGCTTGAGATATAGATCAACATAGCCAGTTTATCCACATAGCACATGTAGAATGTGCTATGGAGCCCACAATTTCAGGGGTTCCCCCCAAAGGGCCAGTGCTGAGGGTAGGAAAATAAGGAAGCCAGCAGGACTACAAACTTTCTACAGTGGCTGATAGGGGACAATATAAAAAGACAGTTTGTCCTGCATTACTGACTTCAGCTTCTGATTGGATGTGGTAGCTGAGGGGTAGAGATACTTACTCTTGCTTTGCATGGGAAATTTCAGAGGCATCACCCTTTTTTCCTCTTTTTCCTTTGCCTTCCTTCCCAGCCCCCAGCTCCTGCCTGCCTGCACACACACACACATTTATGATCCATACTGTCCTTGGGATCAATAACAACAGCCTCTAATTGACCACCCACATCCCAGGTGCCTTCCTTGCTGCCAGAAGCCTCTGTCTCCTTATGAGCAAGTGTCTTCCTTCATATTCTTCTCTCATAGTACTCTGTTCTCTATTCCAGTAGTAAGTACCAACAGCTACTTTGCATCTAGGGACTGAACAAAAATTGTATGCTCTAGTGCTGGGGATTGAGGGCAGGATAAATGCCTCCCCCCCCCCCCAACCCCAGGCATTTGTTTGGATGATCACTGTTTGTGCTGAACAATTTCCTTTAAATGTCCTTTTGTCCATCATTTCCCACTGAATCAGCAGAAGAAAGTGTAGTAGAATGGATAGTATAGAGTTAAATGGGATGTGATTAGGAGTGGAGGAAAACTCAACAAAAACAACCAGGCAACTAGTCACAAGGGAGTGGTATAGAAATCCGCAAAATAAATAAATAAGCAAGAGCCCTGTGCTCTGGTGCTATGGCTTGGGGGGAAGTGTGCTGAAAGGAGTAAGAAGTCACCAGTTGAGCCAATCAGGATATAGGAGGAGACTATCTGAAAAATATCAAGAGGTTCCTAAATGCCCATCTCCTCCAATGCCCTTTGCAGGGCACTCTTCCTGTGCTTTTGAATCATGCACACTACAGATCTTGTATATTCCAACAGATATTGAGCTAGTCATTTCTCCCAACCTGGGCAATTTCACAGAGTTGTTAACAATTGGTAAAATAGGAAAGGAAGCATAGCGTGTGATGCCCAGAACTTCTTAGAGGAAAGGTGGGATATAAATGTGGTAGATAGATTCCTATACTGGTATTGTTTTCTATGATGAAATTTCCTGGAAGAATAAGATACAACTGGCAGCTTTCTGCTAACTGACTATTTTTAAAAAATGCTCTAGTTAAATTCAGCCCCCCCACGCCCCAAGCCAATTGCCAGGAATGTAAGACACAAGGCTCTGTGCATTCAGCAACATAACTTCAGATGAACATCTTTTGTTTTTCACGCTGTTGTTAGACTACCAAACCTACCCTAAAGGGTGGGCTGTCTTTCCCTGGTTCTCACCCTGGAAGCACTCTGAGCACTACTCATTGACTCAGGAAGTCCTGATCCTTCCCGAGGGTTGCCAATTTCCAGGTGGTGGTTAGAGATCTCCCACTATTACATCTGATCTCCAGGTGACAGAGATCAGTTCACCTGGAGAAAATGGCTGCTTTGGAAAGTCGACTTTATGGCATTATACCTCACTGAAGTCCCTCCCTTCTTCTCCTCAGGCTCCAACCTCAAAATCCCAGGTATTTCCCAATCTGGAGCTGGCAACCCTACCCTACTGAACTACCAACATTTTTTTAATATAAAGAACTGACAGCAATGTATTTTCCAGCCTTTAATATAATTAGTCTCCCTTAGAATTTCCAGGTTCCCCCTGACTACTGGTAAAGAATAGAGGCTGCCAGGTCCAGGTTGGGAAACTCCTGGTAATTTGGGGATGGAGCCAAAGAAGGACAAGGACTGCAGCAGCAGGATAAAATGTAATAGAAGCCACACTCCAAAGCATAATTTTTCTCCAAAGGAGCTGATCTCTGTCACCTGGAGATCAGCTGTAACCCTGGGGGATCCTTCTCAGGTCTCACCTGGAGGCTGGCATCTCAAGTGTCCTTTCTATTATGAGGATCCTGCCGGCTACTGTCCTTTATCAAGAGATATACGTGATGTTTTCTTTCACAGTCACCAAGGAACACCATGTATCTGCTGAACTATTTTCTGTATGGTGGCATCGCTCACTGTTATAAAACAGAGTGATCAGCATGATATATTAATATACAGCCATCTCTACTATATGGTATGTTGTGAATGTTTTGAAAAGGCTATTTTTAAAATTAATAGTACTGTGTAAACCCACACTAGACTGCTTTCCGGTGGAATAATATTCATTTTAAAATATGATGTGAAGTTTAGGAACATACCACTTTAATGATTCAACACACTCTGAGCAGTCATACCAAGACTATAGTTCTTTAACCCAGTAAATCCATACTGGTATATTTCATTGTGATGTTTACACTCGTCTTGGGGCAAGATGAACATCACGATTTCCCTTTCTTATTTTCCTCCCTTTCTTACTGGAAGAGGTTGCTCAATACTGAAAAATAAGACACTTTTTGGAGGGGGGGAGAGGTTTCCTTGCTGGGATAACTCCTGAATAGCCTGGGTATGTGGAAATGTTTTTACGGTAACAACTAACTCAGTACTGGACTCAGTACTCAGTATTTCCTTCCTTTTGTAGAAGTGAGTGGCTTTCATGACTTCTGCAATTGAAAGAGGGGATTGGCAATTTGTGTAATGCTTAAATATTTGTTCAGGCATGAGCTAATATTGAAACTATATATTTTCTTCCTAGCCTGTGAATACAAAAATATCTTGTATTCGGTCATAAGTAGCCTCATCTCCCATTTAACTTACTCTTGCCCCAGCACACATGACAGTCTAGTGCAGTTTTAATAGGTAATTTCTCCAAGGAGCTTAGGTCAGCACCATTTTCTCTTCACCTGAAAGTGTGAGAGTGACCCTATATCACCCAAGCATCATATCAGAGTAGATATGAACCCAAGTTCCATCGATCCTAGTCTGTCGGCCTGACCTAAGGTTGCCAGGCAGTATAGATCTTAAGAGTCCTGCTGGAACAGACCAATGGTCCATCTAGTCCAGCATCCTATCTCACACTATGGCCAACCAGTTCCTCGGGAGAGCCAGCAAAAGGACATAGAGGCTAAAGCTCTCCCCTGAAGTTGCCTCATGCTTCTGAATGTGGAGGTTAGCCTTAGTTGTCAAGGATAGTGACTATTAACAGATATCCTCCATGAATCTATTGAACCCCTGTGATGAACAGCACCTGGAAAAGGAGGTTTGAATGCTGTAACAACAGCAACAGTGAGGGAAAAGTTTGAAATCCTCACCTAAAAGTCTGGGCCACAAACAGGCTTGACCCACTATCCCAAATGGCCAAAGATGGGCCTGGAGGAGGTGGGAAAGGGCTTTAGGTGGGCCTATGCTTCCCAACCATATTCTGCATTATCAGACCACTTCTGGGAATTCTCAAAGCCTGGAGAATGTTTCAGGGGTTTCTGAATGGTAAAAAAGTGGAAAAAGGCTACTCCAGTGAAGTGCTGGGGTTTCAATAGAGAGCTAATTCACACAGTATCTGGCAACTAGAGCAGTCATTTGGCTTAGAGAATTTGTGGAGTCCAGTCAATACTCCCAAATTAGGCCAAAGTGAGAGGTGAAATGTTCTAGGGAAGAGAAGGTTGAACTCTGCTTAGCTGTAAGGGGAAATCAGGGGTGTATTTCCCAAGGTATGTATGTGTGAGGTAGAGCTTTAGTCACCTCAGAAAGGAAGAAAGGCGTGGTTCATTCATGAAGGGAAGAAGTTGTGATATAAGCTCAGTGTGCTCACTTTCTAAGAACAAGAGAGTGATTCAGTGGAACTCACAAGGATAAACGAAAAATAAATGTATTTGGGCTAAAAACCTCTCAATTTAAAAAATAACTTTTAAGTGGAGCTCTTCCACCATGTGTTTGGATGAGGCCAGGTTGATGAAGATCTGACCCCTTGTCGGTTCCTTCGGTGCTTTGCACCTGGGTTTACACCTTCTGGACACATTCTGGCAGTTTCTTAAGGAGGAGGGAGGATCTTGGAGGGAAAGTTGGGGGGTGGGGGGTGGGACGGGTTTCTTATTGTTAATTTTATTGCTTTAATTCATGTTGTAAGCTGCTGTGGGCTAGTGGTGCTTGGAGCACCGGCATAACAAATAAACAAATGAATGAATGAATCTGTAAGAAAAGCCTGTAATTAAGATCTAAAAGCTGTGAAACAACTAAGTTGTGAAAACTAAAGGGATTCCTCCATTTCAACTACCCTTCTCCTCTTTATAAGTGAAAACTTTTATTTGTTGGCTTATAAAAAATGCCTCAGTACCTCCCTGACAAAGGGCTTTTTAAAAGGGGAAACGATGGCTCTACTCCTTCCCAGATGCTCCCAGGCCTCAACAAAACCAAAGAGATTGACAGGATGGGGCAAGGAGCTTCATTTTGGAGGAAGAATTTACCTCAGTGCGGGGAAGAGCATGTTGATAGTTATCTGCCACAACTCCTTTTAAGGTTGTTTATTCCTGTGGCCTTTACTGCATCTTCTGGCAGCAAATGCCACATTTTAATCACTCTCTGTGTGTAGTATTTCCCTTTGTCCACTCTGAACCCGCTGCTCATCAGCTTCATTGGATGTCCTTGAGTGTTAGTATTTTGGGAGAGGGAGAAAAAAACATTGTTATCACCTTATGCATAATTGTATATGTCTATCATGTCCCTCCTCAGATCAGGTCACCTGGAGAAAACAACTGCTTTGGAGGATGGACTCTATGACCCAACACCCTGTTGAATTCCCTCCAGATCCTGCCCTCCCCAGGCTCCACCCCCAAAATCTCTAGGTATTGCCCAACCCAAAACTGGCAACCCTAGTCTGACCACTTCACTGTATTATGTCTCTTCACTGTATTACGCGGGGGCAGGGGGACGCCCCTGATCTATATGCTACTTACTACAGAAGTTAGAAAGCTGGTTATATGGGATTGGATTTTCCCCCCCCCCTAAGGGTATCAATTTAAACGAAATGACTGCAGACGGATGGCGGACCTTTGTCCAGAAAGTCACCATGAGTCAGTAACAATTTGATGGCACCTACCAACAAATTAATTAGGGCTGCCAACTACCTGAAGGGGGAAAAAATCCTGTCCCTTTAAAAGATGTTTAATGGCCTGCTGTTTATCAGGTGATTTTTGTTACCTCTGTTGCATGCAAAGCTTTAACTGCCCAGATCTTTTGGAGCCCAAATTGATTCCTATTTTAACTGCTGGTAGTGGAAGCAAACAGATTGAAACTGTTAAGTGTAACTATATCTTAGTCAACATTCCCCAGGTCATTTCTTCCTCTTAGGTCATTTCTTCCTCTTAGTGGATGACACACTATGTATCTTGATCAGTGATCTCTTGTGTGTGCTGTGTAGGTGGCTCCCAAGCTATGTGTTTCAGGTACCTGGAAAACAGCATGGGAAAACATAAACATACCTTTTCTTGAAGCAACCAGCATTTTGCACCTTGCATAACAAGCAGTCTTCATATTTAAGTTACCGTTAAGTCAGTGAGGATGTTTTTGATGGACAGTTTTCTGTTTTCACATCTACTGATCACACATCACTGGATTTCTTTTCACAAGCCGTCACCCTTTAGAAGTGTGGAAATATTAGGGAAACTATGTATGTTCTTGTCATTCCATCAATGGGATTCAGCATTTGACATCACAGTCATCAGTGAACTTGCGTGTACAAACATATCCTCACAGAGCCAACAAATGTTGCTGGATTTCTTCTGTTCTTTCACAAAATCACCTCATCTTTCCTTATGTTTGACTCACATGTTAACATCCTAAAGGTTTTTGTTTTGCTGTCAAATTAAGTTTGTATGTTGGGTATTGAATTTGAACTAGGATTCATACAGTGATTCTTGCCATAGTAGAAAAGAAAGCAAAGACTTGTTCTAGACCCATTATGCCGGGCAGCCGCTGTGCAGTTGTGGTGGGGCAAGATGCCCCGCCTTTCCCCATGTACGCATGGGGACAGGGCTTCCCCGGCATATGTGGATGCCCCGGCGTAGCGTGCACACATGGACTGCGCCCTAGAGCTGGGAAGCCTGGGACGCTACCCGGTAGTGGCAGTGGCTGGGGGGAGTAGAGAGGGGCATGCTGATGGAGAGCGGCATGCTGCCCTCCCATCATGGCGGGGGCAGGGGGATGCCCCTGTTGGCTCCACAGAGCTCGCAGGGGCATGCGGTGTTCCTGCAGGGACACCGTAGGTCAGGGTCGGGTGAGCCGAAAGGCCCAGCATTGTCAATTACCACCGGTGCCCACAGTTTCCTGGGAACCGTGGAAGTTCCCGCATTCCTATAACACGGGCCTTCCATGGCCCTGGGCTGGGCCATGCCCACGCTTGTACTGGTGGTTTGCATAATCAGGGATTTTCCCCAATGCTCTGCCGCCACCAGTGCGGTTGTTCCAGCCCGTGCATAATGGGTCCTAGAGAGGTAGCCATGTAAGACCACCACAATGAAAACAAAACAGAAGTCTTGTGATACCTTAGAGACCAACAGATTCCCCCCCCCCCCCAGTCTAAAGCTTCCTGGAACTACAGCTCATTTCTTTAGATGTTATGAAAACATTTTATGTATCAGGTGTGGAAAGAAAAAAAAACCTATGTCAAAAAGGCCTTGCTTTCTGATCCTGGCTCTGTGAGGAAATTTGTATGGGATTGCATTGTAACCTGAAATTGATGTCACTTCCGGATTATGTTTCATGATGTTTGCCAGCTCTGGATTGTGAAATATCTGGAGATTTTGAGGGTGGGGTTTGGGGAGAAGGTATAACACTATAGGGTCCTCTTTCCAAAGCAACCATTTTCTCCAGGTGAAGTGATCTCTGTCACCAGGACATCAGGTGCAATGGCCGGAGAGCCGTAGCAACTACCTGGAGGTTGGCAACGCTATTTATGAGATCCCCCCCCCCCAATTTTGAGGGAGATTCCTAGAATGTGACCCTTCACATCTGGGTTTAGATGGATTTCCTCTCCACTTTCTCCTGTTGCAACCATCAGCACCAGAACATACATGAGTGTATTAACAAGCAAACACCTTCTGTGGATAGGTAGACAGCACTCCTGGGGTGATGGAATTCAGGAAATACTAGATTTAAATTATACTTAATTATATTTCATCCCCTGGTCTCCCTGCATTCCATGTCCCCTTGACTCTGCTGTCCCCCCCCCCTTTTTTTTTTCCCCTTCATGGTGAGAATACCCTCATTATCTGAAGAAATGGGCTCTATTCCATAGAAGTTTTGCTGGAATAAAGCGCGTTAGTCTTTATGGTGCGGGAAGACTATAGTTTATTTTAGTCTAAAGCAGGTCTTGATGTGGTAAATCGAAGCCTTTCCATTAGTGAGAGAAGCTGAATGATCATCCTTTCATTCAAGAACATTGCTAATTTAAGTACTGAAAATAAAACTCTTTAGTACCTCATAGCTGTTAAGCTAGTTTATACAGGGAGATGGTTAAACTCAAATTGATTTCTTCTGCTGCCAGAAGGAAGGAAGGAGTAAAAGATGCTCAATGCTGCTTAACAAAGCCTACAACATAAATATGCCTGAGAGAAACTATCAAAATTATTAATGGTGTTTTCCTAACCTGTGTAATGAAGTGATATTCTCTTCAAACAACACTGGCCTGCTGGTATGTGGGGATGTGAGGTGCGTGTGAGGAGAGTAGGGGGCTGCCGTTTCCTCTAGGTGATTTAATTAAGCCAGGTATAAATAGAGTATCAGTAAACAAGACCTTTCAGACCCATGAATCATGCCTAAAATATTTGTGAGGCCTCCACAATTTCTCTCTGCCAATGACGACTGTGCTCATTTGGCCTGTCCAGATGTAGTTAGTGATCCAGTGAGAGTCTAATCCTGACATCAGATAAATCATTGCAATAGTAATGCTCTTGTTTACTGACAGCTAATGCAGCAAGCCTGAAGCAGGGGCTTGCTGAACTGTGGAAGGTATGTCCTGCCGAAGCTGGGATAATTCAGGAGCTTTAATTGAAGCAGAGTCTTGGCTAAAGGAAGGCAGTTATCAAAAATTGAATTCTGAGTGGTGGCGATGGTGAATTTCATGTTTTGTTTTATTTCCTCGCTATTTCTCCCTCCATTTAAAAATGCTGACCGTTTTATCAGTGCTGTGGCAAGCCCAAGGTCACCCAGCTGGTTGCATGTGGGGGAGTGCAGAATTGAACCCGACATGCGAGATTAGAAGTCTGCACTCCTAACCACTACTCCAAACTGGCTCTTGCTGTTGTCTCCACCTTTCCTTCCCTGGAATATAAAGACAATTGCAAAAGGACAAACAGGAATTCCCCTGATGGGCAGTTGGAGAAAACCCTTTTCTCTCCTGTTCCACCATGTCACCACAGGGAGGTGGAAATGTGGCTTAGTGGTAGAGCATTTACTTGACATACGGAAGGTCCCAGGGCCAGTTCCTGGCACCTCCAGTTAAAAGGACCAGACAGTAGGTGATGTGAAAGGCCTCTGCCTGAGACCCTGGATTGCTGCTGCCAATTTGAAAAGACCATACTGAGTTGATGGACTATTGGTGTGATTCAGTATAAGGCAGCTTCAAGCTAAATGGGCCTGATCTCTGACTGGTTGTCAGGAATAGTGTGGACTGCTCAGGACAGGTAGGTAGGAATAATTGACCAGCATCTCAAGTCATTGGGAATGATGAAGGATGATATCCTGTACAATTCCTCACATGCCTTATGGTTGGCTGGGTTGGGATGATGCACCCTTGAGGCTCAGTAGCATTGTTCAAAACCTGGTAGTTGCACCTCTTGGCACATTGCATGTACAGGCATTGGTCAGTTTTGGAGCCAGGGTGGATCTCCCCAACAATGAAGAACAGGAAGAATTGGTTTTAATACCATGCTGTTCTCTACCTTATGGAGTCTCAAAGCAGCTTACAGTCACCTTCCCTTCCTCTCTCCACAACAGGCAGCTTGTGAGGTTGGTGGGGCTGAGAGAGTTGTGAGAGAGCTGTGACTGGCCCAAGGTCACCCGACAGGCTTCAAGTGGAGGAATGGGGAATCCAGCCTGTTTTTCCAGATTAGAGTCCGACCCACAAAACCACTATACCATACTGGCACTCAAAGATAGCCATTTGGCAGGCTGTATTGTTCAAAACACGCTTAAAATACATTAATAAATTCTTGCATTGGTCAGCCAATTAAATAGAACCATTAAACCCATGAGGTTGTCTTGTGTCCTTATTTGGTAGGGAACCTGAGCAATTGTATGACCAGGACTCTCCATTGCGTAAGAAACTACTGCAGATTGGAACAAAAGTCTGAGACAAGAAGAATCCTGCTTGTCTCCAGACATTCACCACATTCTCTCACTTATGGTCTTGCTTGGGTTTTACTGACCATGCCAGGAACTTCTGCCGCAAGTAAAGCACAGCATAGAGCTATCCTCAGTTCTGTCCAGTAGTTGTGGATCTAAGAGTGCAAAACAGTACAAGAAACCCTTGAAAAGACGGAAAAATCTGGCAATACTACCCAGTAGTTGGCTTGCCACCTTGTTCCTTCCACTGGCCATCTGTGGCAATTACCAGGTGATGTCATTTAGCTCCATGCCATGAAAAACTGCCTGTTTCTGCACGTGAAGCTTCTATTAAAGGCACAGGATATCATTTTCCTGGCCAGTCCTTAGTCTTAAGCTACAAATCAATCTGTTCTCTGCTGCTCAGAGAATCTACAGGGTGTTAGGATCTTTTTCTCTTTCTAAGCAATCAGTACACTGCATTTTTCATAGAAATTCTGCCATATTTCTTAAGGACAACTGGAGGACATTGGGAAGTAGTGATGGAGCTGCTGTATTCCGTATGCAGCTTTGGACGGGCTAGCAGAACCTGAAACAAGTGCAGGGAGATGATATCACTTGGTAGCATTAAGTGCCATTAACTGCTGATTTGCATGGAACCTGCAGGCTGTGGCCCTGGCAGCTCTGTTGCCGTCACCTATTGACAGCTGACAAGGGTGCCGCCCCCCCCTCCTGGGTGCAGGATGCTAAAGTTTGGCATAATCTCTGTCACTTCCAGGGAAAACCCCGAAATGGTACAGGGAAACTAGGGGCCTTTTTGCACGGGGATCTTTGTTGGAAATTGTTTGCGGAATGAAAAATCGCCATTTAAAATAGTGGAATTCGTTGTTATGCATACCTGCCTTTGTAGTGGAATCAGTAGCGTTTTTTAGCGTTTCCCACAGGCTTCCGGTCTCGGCAGAAATCGCTAGAAAGGAAGCGCTATTGCCAAGCTCATCCCGCCCCTGGCCGTCAAGCAGCCAATGGGCAGCCGTTAGCATGCTCCCAAAGAGCCCCTTTCCCTTTAAGGAAGGTTTTTTTTTAAAAAAACCTTAAGCAGACCCATTGTAACAAATCTGGGTAGATTCGTTGCAACGGAGAGACCCATCCAGCTGCCTGGGGTGTTTGAGCTGTCGTTTGATCGTATGATCGTTAACACGCTGCCTCAGAGTGAAAAAAAAAATCCCCCCCCCCTCTCACGGGCCCGATTTTCGGCTGAATGGAATGTGTGAAATGTGTGTGCTTAGTGACTGAAGGGGAGGGACTGAAGCCGGGAAGCCTCTGTTTGAGCTGTCATTTGATCATGGCCACGCTGCCTCCGAGTGGGAAAAAAAAATCCCCCCTCCCCCCCCTCACGGGCGCGATTTTCAGCCGAAACAGTGTGAAAAATAAAGGGAAAATACATCAGCAAACGGGCTTCTGCGGGCTTCTTGTGCTTAGTGACTGTAAACAGCTCTGAGGAGGGACTGCAGCCTGGGAAGCCTCACTGGCTAAACGGAGGCTCGCCGGTGCGTTGATCTCCACTCGCTCGGGGGAAAAAAATGGCGATCGCTTCGCCGGAAGTTTGGAGGACAGGCTCAGGAGGAGGGACTTTGAAGAAACCGCAACAATGTTAACGCACAGGTCTTTATCGCTATTGTTGCAGATTGGTTGCAGGAGTGTATCGCTTTCCGGAGGGTGAATCCACTTTTTGGGATTCCCCTGAAAGCGCTACAACGAAGCGCTTTTTGCGGGTCGGTTTCAGGAGTGTTGCAGATTGTCTACGACGTCGTGGGTTATTCCAAATTAGTAGCGTTTTCAATTAGCAACCATTGTGCTATTTTGAAGCCGTGCGAAATGGCCCTAGGAATACAGGGATACAAGAGGAGACCTATGATACTCATGTGTGTGAAGAAGAAGAGGTGTTTTTTATACCCTACGTTAAGGTGACCAGATTTTAACATTGGTAAAGCGGGACACCATTGACCAGGGCACGGGGTTCTTGATTAAAAATTTAGTCTATATGGAGCAACAAAAAGTTTCATAGAACACAAAAAACATTTCAACATAAGTACAATTTGCCAGGTACCCCCAGATGGCCCTCGAAAAGTGGGAAAATCTGGTCACCTTACCCTACGTTTCACTACCAAAAGGAGTCTCAAAGCGGCTTCCCTTCCCTTCCCTCCCCACAGCCGACACCCTGTGAGGTAGGTGAGCTGAGAGAGTTCTGAGAGAAACTGCTCTGTGAGAACAGCTCTAACAGAGCTGTGACAAACCCAAGGTCACCCAGCTGGTTCCCTGTTGAGGAATTGGGGAAACAAACTTGGCTCTCCAGATCAGAAGCCTCCACTCTTAACCACTACACTAAGCTGGCTCTCCAGCACTTAACCAAACCTTGATTCCCTTCTTATAGCTCATGGAGGGAATCCAATATCTTCCTCCCCCTTGCCAGGCATGGTGCAGTTCTAGCCCCCTCCCCAGCTATTGAGTCTGGCATCCTTCTCTGCTGGAGCGTAGCTAGGTGCTGCCGCCCGTGTCCTCTGCTGTGGCTGGCCCTGTGCTGCTGCTGGTGTCCTTCTCCACCGTGGCCAAGTGCAACAGCCGGCTTCTATCGTGGCCAGAGACAATGGACATAGGCACATAAGGTATCTTTATAGGACCCATACCAGAGGAAAGGGGGGGCATAAGAATTATGGTGGGAGAGCAGGATCGGGAAAGGGTGCGAAGATTCTCAGGTTAGGCCACATGGCCCCCCCTTTGATATAAGTTGTAACTACTCTGTTTTGTCTCTGAATTCTATAAGGACGTTTTAGGGTGGAAGAGATAAGGATGCTCTGCTGGGAACATCAGGGGGAAGCGAAAGGGAGGTTGGGCACCAGATAGGAGCCAGGAGAAGCATGAAGGTTTTATGGCGACAGGTTCAGAGTGCATGTGAAACATGTTACTGCTTGAGTTCAAAAGGACAACAGAGATGCCAGAGTGCCTGGAAAGCGGGGTATGAGTCGGGGTTCATGACACTGTGTCCATCATGATATGAAAAAGGTTAGCAAAGATATTTTAAAAGATTATTTGGAATGTACATTATCATTCATTCCCGATTCCTGATCCATCTGCCTCAAGACAGTTTAAAAATCAAGACAGTTCTGATGAAACGGTATAATATAAAGTTAGATTGGTGCATATCAGAGACAGTCCGGCTAAGAACCAAGGGGTAAGATTTCTAGTTTAGGTTCTTCTCTAGCAGAGAAAATTTGTACTTGATGGGCTGGGGGGAGGGGGCTCTCTTCAGATGGTAAAAATGTGCACAGTGTAGGGATTTCATATTGCTGTCTCAAGGGAGTGACACACAACAGTATACTACAAACTGCTGCCACCTAGAGTGCTCCATAAGAATTGTTAAAAGGGGTTAAAACCAAGGGGCTTTCCACACTCCTTCAAAATCGCACAATGGTTGCCAATTGAAAACGCTACTGATTTGCCGTTATGCACAACGTCGTTGACAATCTGCCACACACCTGAAACCGATTCGCAAAAAGCGCTTCCTTGTAGCGCTTTCAGGGAAATCCCCAAAAGTGGATTCACCCTCCGGAAAGCGCTACACTCCTGCAACCAATATGCAACACTAGCGGGAAAGTTCTGTGCGTTACCATTGTTGTGGTTTCTACAAAGTCCCTCCCCCTGGCTCTCTCCTCTGATCTTCTGGCGAAGCGATCGCCATTTTTTTTTCTCCGAGTGAGCGGAGATCAACGCACCGGCGAGCCTCCGTTTAGCCAGTGAGGCTTCCCTGGCTGCAGTCCCTCCCCAGAGCTGTTTACAGTCACTAAGCACAAACAACAGAGAAGCCCGTTTGCTGATTTATTTTCCCTTTATTTTTCACACTGTTTTCGGCCGAAAATCGGGCCCGTGAGGGGGGGGGGATTTTTTTTCACTCGGGGGGAGCGTGGCAACGATGAAACGGCAGCTCAAACACACCTGCCAGCTGGATGGGTCTCTCCGTTGCAACGAAGCAACGCATATTCGTTGCAACGGGTATGTTTAAAAAAAAAACCTTTCTTAAAGGGAAAGGGGCTGTTTGGGAGCATGCTAACAGCCGCCCATTGGCTGCTTGACGGCCAGGGGCGGGACGAGCTCGGCAATAGCGCTTCCTTTCTAGCGATTTTTGCCGAGACCGGAAGCCTGTGGGAAACGATGGAAACGCAACTGGATTCCACTACAAAGGCAGGTATGCATAACGACAAATTCCACTATTTTAAATGGCGATTTTTCATTCAGCAAACAATTTGCTACATGGATCCCGGTGCGGAAAGCCCCCAAGGATTGTTAAAACAAAGGACTTATTTGTTTTTACGTGCTTAAAGCTGCCGACCATTTAAGAATTGAGACACCTACAGAGAACTTCTAATAACAATATCTGTCACAGCTGTTGTCATTTTAAAGTACTGGATATTATACCATGTATATATGTATTAGTAGGCCAAGCTGCTTGCGAGGACCAGCTGCTTGCTTCCACTATCCTCTAAGAATGTTGACCTGCACCCCAATAGTGTGACCAGTATGGTCCTACCAAATGAGGTGCTGATTCGCTGTTTCCATTGATTCAAAATCCTGAGAGGAAAGACAAAGAAAGGAGACTATTTACCATTTGGTAGGACAACACAGACAGCTGGATTATCAAATGATGAAATTTGCCAGATGTTTGGAAGCCATGGCTGAAACTCAACTCCTCCAAGATGGAGGTCCTGTAGTTGGGTTGTAGGGGGGCAGAGCAGGAAGTGCACTTACCCTCTCTGGCAGGGATGCAACTTGAGATCGCGTTACAGGCCAGGAATTTGGCGGTGACCATTGATGCCTCATTAACACTTGAGGTACAAGTCAAGAAGGTATCTAGCCAGGCATTTTTCCATCTTCGCCAGGCTCAGCCATTTTGCACCAGCATCTCCTTGCGCATGTGCGTGCACAGGTTTCTTGTACGTGTCACACAGCTGTTCCAAAATCTTTGAAGCTGGTTTTGTTGCTTCCACTTGTGGGGCTACTAATAAGAAATAGCCACTGTCACCAAGCCTTCAGCCTGCAGTACAGATTTGCATTTAAACAGTATAATCTGCCTTCAAAGGGACAGGTCGCCTTTGAGATTTCAATCAGAGTCAGTAGGATTTGATGTGAAAAATCTTTTTGACTACATTGTCTTTGATTTTTATCTGTCAGTACGTCCAAAGCTCTGGAACACGAGACAGAATTAAATATCACATGACCCATCAGCTCCCAACCCCAGAACTTTGAAGTTATTATAATGTATTCAACTTTAGGACTTTGTTCTGACCTTTTGTACTTGGAGCTATGTATCTTTACATCTGCCACGAGCTCAGGACACACATTAACAGGTTCGTACTTTGCTTTATGGTACTGTAATGCCTGGAATTTGGGAAACAGAACTTCACACACAGTAGAAAAATGTCCACAAAAGGTCTGTCTGAATGCTAGCACAAAACATGTAACTTTTCATTAGTTTGGCCATCATAGTTAGCTAAAAGAGGACCTTTTCTGGTGACATGATATATAGAATATTGACATGATATATAGAGTACTTACCTGTAAAAGAATATAAGCTTAGTAAAGTTGTGATCAGGAATGGGAATACAAGAATGGAACACAGGGCCTCCAAGGGCCAGCGTGGACCCTCAAGCAAATATCATTTCTGGTTGAAGTTTTCCTTGTTACCCAAACTGGACCTGGAGAAAGGGAAATTAGCTTTTAAAGGGGTTCCATAAAGGAATAAGGCCAAACACTCTATCCTGTGTATATTAAGGCAAATCTTGGTAAGAGTACCTCAAAATAAAATTCTGAAGAAACAAAGTGAAAGAAATGAAGAAACAGATTGAAAGAAAGCCCAAACAAATAACTTTGTAGTATACAGAAGAAAAAGAATGAAAATGTAAAAAAGTCCTAAGTACAGGAGAACTGATTCTCTAAATAGTCTCTCTCTTTTGCGTGCGCGCGTGCACACACACAAACACACACATACGCGCGCGCACAGACACAGACACACACACCAGTATGAGGGCACACTTATAGAAGGTAGAAAGGAGATATGCCACCAAACTGGGGCAGATTACCCTTAAACCAAACAGCTTTATCAGTGCTCCTTCATGGCATTTTCTAACTAACTAAGTAACTAAGTAACTAAGTAACTAAGTAACTAAGTAACTAAGTAACTAAGTTTATGCTAGCATTTTTGGGGGGGGGAATTGAAGAGGAAGAAAATTTATTTACCCCACTTTTCATTACTCAAAGAAGTCTCAAAGCACTTACAATTGCCTTCCCTTCCCCACACTAGACACCCTGTGAGGTAGGTGAGGCTGAGAGAACTCTGACAGAACTGCTCTGTGAGAGCAACTCTAAGAGAACTGTGACTAGCCCAAGGTCACCCAGATGGCTATAAGTGGAGGAGTGGAGAATCCAACCTGATTCTCCAGATTAGCTGCTGTTCTTAACCATCACACCATCTATTTCTAATCATAGCACAGTCCTTAATGATCGCTCATATATTAAATCACAGAATCACAGAATCATAGAGCTGGAAGGGGCCACACAGGCCATCTAGTCCAACCCCCTGCTCAACACAGGATCAGCCCAAAGCATCCAAGAAAAGTGTGTATCCAACCTTTGCTTGAAGACTGCCAGTGAGATGGAGCTCACCACCTCTTTAGGCAGCCTATTCCACTGCTGAACTACTCTGTGAATTCCCCCCCCCCCCGATATCTATCCTATATCATTGTACTTTAACTGTACTGTAGTTTAAATCAAGAAACCTTGCCCTCAAATGTGATGTTTCCCCAAATATCACAGCATCGTTTCACATTATAAATGTCCTGTAGCAAGCTGTTGCTAGTCAGAATAAACATTCTGAGGAACCACTGATTTGGCTAGGGAGAGGCAACTTCATAAAGTCTCCGTACTTTGCTGTTTTACAGAAGATTCTAGCCAAAGTGAAATGAGAGAAATGTGAAGGCCTTAATCCATCCGTTCATTTGTGTTTTCAAGTAATCTCTGAAGTTTCCCTGACAAAGGCAAACTGATGTTTCCTCTTCACCATCTTGCACTAATGTACAAGCAGAGACAGGGGCTTCATATGGAAGTGACGACAGCTGACCCCAACCAAGCTTATTTATTTAAAGCTGTTCTGCAAGCAGTATATCTCCCCACAGGCAAACAGCAGATTTCAGGTGGGATTTCATGGCTTTGTAATTTTATCCTCCTCCTCATTCATCAAGATGAAATACTACCTTTCAGAGAGATCCTGGAATTCTTAACCCACAGCTATGATGATGAAATGATCAAAATGGAGATTATGGCTTGGATCCCACAGACCATTTCCACGGACTCTTCATACCTTCTGCCACAGCCAACAATGCCCCTCCACGATTGCTTCTATAGGGCAGGGACCCCTGGGAGCCACATGAGGAGGGAGTCAGAGGTCTGCTGCTGGAAGAAGAATCAGAAGAAACTCACTTCCTTTTGCTCAGGGAAATCTCCCATGTTCTCCAACTGCCAATGTTACAAATGCTAGGTACAAACATAACCAATATTTGTGATTTGACTTTATTGAGATAATTTCTCTGCCACCTTTCCACCAAACCTGCTTCACACCTATTATTCCAGCCTTATTGTTCCAGTCTTTTCCAGCCACTCTGAGCAGATTCAGAGCACAGTGCTCTTCCCTATTTTCTGCAGTTCACCCCACACATACCAGTTTTGAATTGGGTCTGGAAACAGCTTTAAAAACTGCAGTTTGCATAATACAGGCTTTATATGGTCATAATAGAAGGCTTCTCTTTCTAACCACTGCATTTTTCAGTGGACTGAAATGTCCAGATTTGCTTTAAAGGCAATCCTGTTTGGAAGACATTAGAGTATTCCAGTGTGGATATTGTGTATAACTGTGGCCAGGTCTGCTCTGTCCCAGAATAGCCACAAACCACTGGAAATGTTCACTATCCAATCCAAAGGCCAACGAAGCAGAATGTGAATCAATCTGAGACCATAGAACAAGAACAACTGAATGATGGAAATCCATGTAATTACTCAAGTTCGTCTGGCATATTAATTGTCATTGTAATCCAACTGCAGTATCCACTAACATGCTGGGTGAACCGTGACATACTTTTACTACATGCTCTGGAGTACGCAGTTGAGTTCATAATCTACACCAGGCTTTCTCAGCCTGTCCCCCTCTCCCATAATGGCCAATGATGGGCCTGGAGGTGTTGGGAAGGGAAGGAGCCCTGGTGGGCATGTACACAACTATGCTTCCCAACCTTATTCTTCACGGTTGTACCACTTCTGGTTTTTCTTGAAGCCTAAAGAATGTTTCAGTGATTTCTCAATGGTAAAAAGGCTGATCTACACAGTGAAAGTTATAATGGAACTAGGGAATGACAAACATTCTGGATCAATGAATACGGAGTACAGCCATGTAATATCATGTATAGTAGGGACATTCAGGAATACAACGGTTGCTAGATTGGGGGTGGTGGAGGAAGAACTCTGTGGATGGCCTCTCCCTCCCTGCAGGACCTAGAAGGACTGCAGGTTGGAGGCCCCCCAGGAAGGGAACTCACTTGCAGGGGGAGCTCTCACGCAGCAGGGGTCTGCAGCCATTGAGACTCGGAGGGAAGTGGAAGGAGGAGGGAGTGGTTATGGGTGGGGCATGGAAGGTGATTGGCTGGCTGCTGGATAGACAGGCAAGCCGGTTGGAGGAGGAGGCACTCAGTGGTGGGGCAGCCGTCTTTAGTGGGTGTTAAGTGCTGAGTGGCACGTAAGCCATGAGACACGCTTCTCCCCCAAGGCTTACCAGAAATATTATGTGGAATAGATTGCTTTAGGTAGATTGAATTAGATGATCAACAGGTTCAGTCCAGCCCCATGATTGTAATTAATTCCCCATTAATTTTCTTCAGACTGTTTCTGTTCCTTACAGCATATTCATGAATAGAGGCACAGATCCATCCAACGTCTTATTTTGATTGCTTCCCAATTGGCTTGATCTTATTCTGTAGTTTTCTGTGAGAGAGGAATCAGAGTTCACATCTGGGGATAACTCAGTCTCAAGGAATAGCAAACCAGATCCAAAGAATACATCCCTTCCCTGATGCTCTGATACGAAGCGTGACTTTTCTCTATATAGAAACAGTTAATAGGTGTGATCCCAAACTGCAGTCTTTTCTCAGCTTGCCTCAGTCTCAGCAAAACTGCCAATAATTAAATTGTCACTGCTTTACAAATTGCACCAATTATCCTTCCATTTCATTTCAGTGCTGCTGTAAAGAACTGCCCATTATTAATGATATCCCAAATGTTCCATTTCTAAATGGAGTAAAGAATATCTTTACAACTGAGGTCATTCCAATCTGTCAGATTTCATTAATTTTAATTAAATGTGCTTTGCAGGCAGGCCACGGTATTTCTGAGTTTGGGGAATTTCTGTTGTGCCTGGAGATGCTACAGTGGTTTAATGAAGTCTTTGAAATCCTTAGATTGTACAGGATATGTTTCCTTGGAGACAACGGTGACTAAGCAGTGTGTACGCCCATAACTGATGATCCTTCTGTATAATTACACAAAGCATTCATTTAAGGGAACAATAGAAATATATGATTGCCTTGTATCATCAAGGTTACATACAGAGTCCTAGCATTAAAACGCAGTTCCCTGATGAAACATGAAAAATAAGGTGAAGAAAGACCCTCCCCCTAAAATTCAATGCAACATTTTAATTATTGTGATTATATACTATAATCTATGTGTGCTCAAGAACCCAGCTGCCAACTCTCAGCTACCAGGAAGGGGGGATTTCTCATAGTTTTAATTAGGCTGAGAACAGTGGCTGAAATAGGACAGTGGTTTACCATCCCAAAACTGCTGGAAGGTGACACTCAGAGACAGAAGGGGGAAATGCTAAATTGCTAGAATATATTATTTTCTTCGTGGGTCAGGAAAAATCTGAATGATCAGGGAGTATATTCTCCCCAGAGTGGGTTGTTGAAACTGACAACAGAGAGAAAAAGTTCTCTTTTTCATATCTTTGCTTTAGGTAGCAAAAGGAATGAATCCTTATTAAACCTTGAGAGCCAGTGTGGTGTAGTGAAGAACTGCATAGTTTAATCTGGAGAACCAGGTTTGAGTCCCAATTCCTCCACATGCAGCCAGCTTGGCGATTTAGGGCCAGATACAGTTTTCTAAGAGATATCTCAGCCCCAGCTACTTCACAGGGTGTCTGTTGTGGGAAGAAGAAGGAAAGTTGATTTGAGACTCCTTTGGGTAGTAAAAAACAGCACGTAAAAAGTAAGGGAAATCCGCACATCGCAAAAAATAGTGTTACACCAGCTGAATAGCATAGTGCTAAATATTATTGTGCCTCTGGGCATTCCTAACTTTCTTGCCATCTTGCTGTAGTCTGTCACCTTTTTATACTTCTTACCCTCCACAAGTGCTGCTGTAAATGGCAGAAGAGAGCAATGCGGTTTATCCATGAATCTCTTCCGCCTGTCAATCAAGCCAGGCAGCCAATCCCTTTTGTCCTTTTTTTTAAAGGTCCCATGATGCCCGCCATTAAAAAAAAATAACAGTTCTCCATTGAAATACCTATGCATCTAATGATAGATGCATAGTACTTTTTATAACGCCACTCCTTGTAGAACCATGAGTCTTGAATCTTTAAAAAATTAATCTCGTTCCTGATTTTTTTGGGGGGGGGGACTTTAGAGAGGCATGCCTTGCATGACAACTTTGGGAAAATTTATTTTTGGCTTTGCCTGCATGCTCGTATGACTATTTGTTTCTCCAGGCAGTTCTCTTTTTAAAAAATACCATCCCCAGGAGAACGGAGAGGGAGGTGGGTGTGAGGTCGGGACGTTGGAGGCAGAGATAGCGCTTCTTCGCCTCCATAAATTTCTTTGGCATGTAGTGTGCTGGTAGTCTGCTGGCGGAAAGCGCTTTTTAGGTTGTTGAATCTACTTTTTGGGATTAACCAACTTGCACTTTAAAATGGTGAATTTAGTCCAAGAGCACCTTTAAGACCAACAAAGATTTATTCAAGGGGTGTGCTTTCGTGTGCATGCACACTTTCTCAGACAATGGAAATGGGATCATAAGAGTACATGAATTATAACTCATCTCCACATTATAGAGATCAGTTTCCCTGGAGAAAATGGCTGCTTTGGAGGGTAGACTCTGTGGTTTTGGACACAGTCCTCTCCTGCTTGAATATCTGAATGCTTTTGCTTACAGCAGCCTCCCTCCAGCCATTTTCTGCCAGTGGGGCTCTGAGAAGAAATTCTTAGAGGGTGAAATGGGAGGAGCCAATGGGAGGAATGCAGCAGATTTAGCTCTTCCCTTCCCTTCCATTTCTACTGTGTGTGCATTTAAACAAGGCAACTGCAGACCAGACAGATTAACAGAAAGCCACTCTGTCTTCCTGATTCTTCCCTGGCTTAGTTCAATTTATATATAATTAAAATCCGTCCTGATTGGAATAACCCCTTTGAGTTCTGAAGTAACCCTGGGGTAACTAGCAACCCTGGTTGAGAATGATTGTTCCAGGTTAAGAGATCTTCCTTTAGTTTAAGAAGACCCCACTTTTCACTACCAGAAGGAATCCCATCTCAGCTTTCCTGTCTTCTCCCCCCAACAAAACTCTGTCAGGTAGGTGGGTCTGAGAGAGCTCTAGCAGATCTGCTCTGTGAGAAAAGCCCTAAGAGAATTGTTACTGACCCAAGGTCTCTCAGCTGGCTGCATGTGGAGGAGTGACTGTTCCATAAGAGGATTTGACAGAAGAGTTCATGTTACTGTTATTGGATAGTCACGAAAATGAACAGTGAACGTTCTTGGCATATTGGGGCTTTAAAAGCACACATAACCTGTACTCTGTGATGATATTGTAACTTGGAATGGAATCATAGAATCATAGAGTTGGAAGGGGCCATAGGTAAAGGTAAAGGTATCCCCTGTGCAAGCACCGAGTCATGTCTGACCCTTGGGGTGACGCCCTCCAACGTTTTCATGGCAGACTCAATATGGGGTGGTTTGCCAGTGCCTTCCCCAGTTATGACCGTTTACCCCCCAGCAAGCTGGGTACTCATTTTACCGACCTCGGAAGGATGGAAGGCTGAGTCAACCTTGAGCCGGCTGCTGGGATCAAACTCCCAGCCTCATGGGCAAAGCTTTCAGATGGCTGCCTTACCACTCTGCGCCACAAGAGGCTCTGGAAGGGGCCATACAGGCCATCTAGTCCAACCCCCTGCTCAATGCAGGATCAGCCCAAAGAATCCAAGAAAAGTGTGTATCCAACCTTTGCTTGAATACTGCCAGTGAGGGGGAGCTCACCACCTCCTTAGGCAGCCTATTCCACTGCTGAACTACTCTGACTGTGAATTTTTCCCCCCTGATATCTAGCCTATATTGTTGTACTTGTAGTTTAAACCCATTACTCCGTGTCCTTTCCTCTGCAGCCAATGGGAACAGCATCCTGCCCTCCTCCAAATGACAACCTTTCAAATACTTAAAGAGGGCTATCATGTCCCCTCTCAACCTGCTTTTCGCCAGGCTGAACATTCCCAAGTCCCTCAACCTATTTTCATAGGGCTTGGTCCCTTGGCCCCAGATCATCCTCGTCGCTCTCCTCTGTACCCTTTCAATTTTATCTCCTTCTTGAAGTGAGGCCTCCAGAACTGCACACAGTACTCCAGGTGTGGTCTGACTAGTGCTGTATACAATGGGACTATGACATCTTGTGATTTTGATGTGATGCACCTGTTGATACAGCCCAAAATGGCATTGGCCTCTTTTACCACTGCATCACACTGCCTGCTCATGTTTAGTTTACAATCTACAAGTACCCCAAGGTCTTGTTCACACACAGTGTTACTTAGAAGCATATCCCCCATCCAGTAGGTATGCTTTTCATTTTTCTGACCCAGATGCAGAACTTTACACTTATCTTTATTAAATTGCATCTTGTTCTCATTTGTCCATTTTTCCATTGTGTTCAGATCTCGTTGAACTCTGTGTCTATCTTCTGGAGTATTTGCCAGTCCTCCCAATTTGGTGTCATCTGCAAACTTGATGAGTAGTCCCTCCACCCCCTCATCTAGATCATTAATAAATATGTTAAAAAGTACCGGACTGAGCCCCGAGCCCTGAGGTACTCCGTTACTCACCTCTCTCCAGTCTGATGAAACACCATTGACAACAACTCTTTGAGTGCGGTTCTCTAACCAATTCCCTATCCACCTAAATATCTGAAAATCCAGATTGCAGTCCTTCAATTTATCCATCAGAACATCGTGGGGAACCTTATCAAAAGCTTTACTAAAATCCAAGTAAACGACATCAACCGATTTTCCACGATCCAGCAAACCTGTCACTTGGTCAAAAAATGGAGACTCTCTCTGATGACTTTGAGTGCTGTAATTTAATGAAAAAAGAACCCAAACCATCTATTTTAATTCAAATTAAATTTTAGTTTAGAGTCATCTGACTACATTTCAGGGGAGGCCTAAAATCTGTTATAGGCTGCTCTGCCTACCCCTACCCCCCCCCCCAGGTACAAATTAAGCATGGTTTTGCAAGTGTGCAATGACTGCCTATCATGGACTGAAGCAATCTTTAGCCTGCTGTAACAGATTTTTGCAATTGTGAATCAACACCATCTGCACCAACAGGCTTTTGTATAGCACTGCTACAGCAAAGGTATGTGAACAAAGACCACGTTCACTTCCTAAACTTTAGCCAGTAGCTGGCATTCCAGGAGGGGTAAAATAAAGCTCTGTCGCGCTCCGTCTGTAATCCTCTCTTATTCTTTGAAATTGAACACTCTCAGTGGGAAATGAAGAATGTTTCTTTGGCTGAAATACTAGGATTAACATTCTGCCCAGGAATAGATTGCTGCATGCATGTCTCGATCACAGGTTATGAAAGTTGCTTTCGTTGCAAATACATCTCTAGGACAGGGCACACTGAGTGTGATGCTACTAAATACTAGGCAATGAGCATATAGAAGTCACTTAATTTGGACACATCATGCGATCAAACTCATTGGAGAAATCGTTAATGCTTGGCATGGTCAACACTAAAAGGAAACATGGTCGCCAAAGGATCCGCTGGCTTGACACAATCAAAGCCAATACAGGGATGACCATGAACCCACTAAAAGAACCGGTCATTGACAGAGACGCGTGGTGGAAACTTTCCTATAGAATTGCCGAGGGTCGGACATGACTGAATAGATGACACCATCATAGTGAGACAGACAGATAGCCAGACAGATAAACAAATAATGCACACATCTTCGGTGAGATAAAGGGCATCCACTCTTCCTAAAATCCCTCCCCTCCCACTCGATTGCTAAATAGTGGCTGGCACACTGTTTTCTCAATCTCATCCTGAAGTTAAATCTTTGGTTTGCCTCAAACCCCCCCCCTTTTTTTGTCTCAACACTGAGACAAATTGCTAAGTGTTTAATTATTCCTATCAGTGAGACATTTATTTATTTTATTTATTTATTTGTTTGTTTGTTTGTTTGTTTGTTTGTTTGTTTGTTTGTTTGTTTATTTATTTATTTATTTATTTATTTATTTATTTATTTATTTATTTATTCAATTTGTATACTGCTGCTCCCAGCAAGCTGGCTCACGGCGGTTCGCAATAAACATTATAATACATCAATTAAAACAACAATTTAAAACATCTCACAATATATCATTAATAGCCAAAAATGCAATTAAGGCAAAAAATACAATTAAAACAATAAAAACTCCCTTCTCTAAATGACACATAGTTATGGTTTCCTGCATAGGTACAACAATTGGTCTGGGAATAGATTGCCATCATTTGGGATTCGTCTAATACCAGACCCAGGTACCAGGGGGAGGGGAGACCTGATCTAATACCCCAGGGCTTCAGTCTGGCCTCAACCAAAGATCTGGTGGAAGAGCTCCATTTTGCAGGCCCTGCCGAACCCTGAGAACTCCATCAGGGCCTGCAGCTCTTCAGGGAGTTCATTCCACCTGTTAGGGGCCAGGACTGAAGAAGCCCTGGCCCTGGTTGAAGCCATCTGCGCCTCCCAGGGCCCCGGGACCATCAGCAGATTCGTACCCGCAGAGTGAAGCAATCTGCAGGGGGCATAAGTAGGTCAGTGTTCCCACAAGTATGTAGGGCCCAAGCCACATATGGCCTTAAAGGTCAAGACCAATATCTTGATCTTGATACGGAAGCAAACTGGCAACCATTGCAGCTGTCCCAGCAAAGGCTGGACATGGGTCCTCCAAGATGACATAGAACATGCTGCAAAGAGAGAGAGAGAGAGAGAGAGAGAGAGAGAGAGAGAGAGAGAGAGTACTTTCCTACCTGCCAGCAAGCCAAATGCTGAAGATTTCCCCACCCAGAACAGGGGATGGAGGCAGGGTGGGGAATCCAGTTTAAGAAGGAAGTGTGATGGTGCCAAGAGGGATATAAGGACACAAGAGAGGATGGGTGGGGGTGTGGATTGTAGAAGCAGGCGGTGTGAAGCACAATGACATGGTGGAAAGGAAAGGCATGACTGGAAATAAAACACTGGAAGAGATTGCAATCAGATGCAATGTGTCTTTTGTGAATCAGCCAAGATGGCAGAAGGCGGTAGAAGCATGGCAGTCCCACCACGCTGCCATATTTCCATCCTTGTGATTACTTCTTTATCAGTTGTAAATTCTAAATCTCTCTGGAAATCCATCTCAGACTCATGCCAACGTCACTGTGGGTTGCCTCTCTCAAGCAGCTCAGACTTTAAAAGTTTGCGCACAAGAAAGGGGCAAGGGAAAGGCTCCAGAACAAGGTGTTACAGCTCCTGCCTGGTTTTTCTTATTGTCACCACTCTCTTAATAGTAACACGATGGCTTTATAATCAGATAAATGAAGACAAGATTCTAGAAGAAGAGACCTCCATTTTTGTCATGTATTCTCCTCATACCTTGTTCACTGTATATAGGGCATGCCATGGCCTTTCTGAAGCTTCTCGCCCTTAGCAGCTGCCTGCGATTTGTTAAAAGCAGTGCTTGTCACACAAGAATCTCTTAAGAGATGGATGCCATAGTATTTGGAGGAGCAAGGGAGTTCAAGTGAATACAAGGGTATGATTCATTGGAAAGTTGGCCTGCCAGGCAGAGCTGTTAACTGCCTCTGAAATCTTTTCGTTGTCTGGCTCTCTGAAAAGTGACCTGTGGGACCTATAAAACCTTGCTGGAACTGCAGACTCAGCTTAGCAGTGCTACAAAATGTACCCAGTGGTAAGAAAATATAAAACAAAAAAAGCGTTGATGTAAATGATATGCTACCCGCTATGCAAAATGCTGGAATGTTGTGGGAGTTTGATTTGTTTGGGCCAGAGAAAATGACAGCCCACAAACTACAACAGCAGGACTCAAAGATGCTTTAAAAATTGCAGCGGCTTAGGCACGAGAACAGCCCAGTCCAGGATTCCACAATGAATTTGAACATTGCATTGTGGTATCAGACTTTATGGCATCAAATCTGGTGGTTGGAGAACAAGGCATGATATTGACACCTGTCCCTTGAGTTTGTCCTCAACATCTGCTAATGAAAGATACCTTGTTTTTGAACACAGAGGATAAATACCAATCATTCTAGTGAAAAGGTTTCATCCTGAGAAAATTGCTTGTTTTTATTATGATGGGGGAATTAGACAGTGCTGGACTGAAATCTTGGGCATACAAGATTTTATTAAAAGAAGGATATATTTTTTTTTTGTTCTGCACAGCAAGACAAACTCCTTTTCTATCCAGCTTATACACACCTAAGGAAAGTATAACTAAAAGTCATTAACTCACATCTGTAAAAATAGCATTACGCCAGCCAAATGGTGTAATGCTAAATATATTTGCACCTCCTGGCCTCTACTTACCTTTTTCCTGTCTCACTCTTCTCTGCCACCTTTTTGTGCTTCTCACCCTCCACAAGCACTGTTTGAAATAGCGGAAGAGAGCAATGCACTTTACATGCAACTCTCTTCCGCCTGTCAATCAAGCCAGGCAACCAATCCCCTTTCTCAATGTTTTAAAGGGCCCACAATGCCCACTTTTTTTTACATTCAATTCTTCTCCATTGAAACACCTATGCATCCAATCATAATTAGGGTTGTACACGGTGGAGTCTGAATCATGAGTGTATATGGTAACTGAAATAAAAGTCTGCTCCAATCAGCCAATCATAGCTCTGGCAGCTTGGTTTGACTGAGGGACTCTGTCCCCCCCCCCTTTTTGCCTTCACTTCTTCCTCTTCTTCTTCCTCTTCTTAATCACTTCTTCCAAATTATTCTTTTGGTTTCTGTGGGTGAAAAGCAGGGTACAAAAACCAGCAGCTATTCCTTCTCTTGACTTTTCTGTATTTGTTGAGGGAGGGGGGTGGGAGGCTGAATGAGAGAGCCTGTGATGATGGAGAATTTCTCACCCTCGCCTTATATGCAAGTCAATAAGTTCGTCCAGATTTTGTGGTAAAATTGGGTTCCTTGGTTTATATGCTGGTCGGCTTATATGCGAGTATATACGGTAATAAAGATGGAAGTACAAAGTTAGATGCCTTCTATACATTCTTTGCATCAATCTAGATGGGACAATAAAAGGCCAATTTTTTTCTGGATTAGTCTTTTTAGGCAACATACAATGATAATTATTGGTTTCAGAAGACAGGGAATACCCTCTAGAACAGGGGTAGTCAAACTGCAGCCCTCCAGATGTCCATGAACTACAATTCCCATGAGCCCCTGCTAGCATGTGCTGCGTGAAATACCTGCTTCGTATTGCTTTGTACGAAGGCTTGCCTTGGAAGGAGCTTACTGAAATGCTGTGGTGGACAACCTAAAATCTGGTGAGTTGTCCCTATCTTAGGCCACAGAATTTCATGTCATATCCCCCCTGGGCATGTCCCTGGGTTGGGAGAAGGAACAGGATTGCAGTGCATAGTGAGGATGGGGCTTAGACTTTCTAGGGTGGTCAACTGTGACTTGTGGAATTCATGGAGATCTGAGGTTGATTCCCAGGGAGGGTGGAGTTTGGAGACCGAAGGGAGGCTGCCATTTTCTCAAGAGGGATTGATCTGTTTAATTAGGATTTCAACTGTAATTCCCTGATAACTCAATGTTCCACCTACAGGAAGGCAAACTATGATGCCAGTACGCCTACAGTGAGCTAAGGTCTCAGACTATACCAGGAACAAAGGATCAGAATCATAAGACCTTTACTGGCATATTGGGGGGGGGGGGTGTCAATCAGAGGTCTCTTCCACTTTGCATTTAGACCCAGATAACTGCTGTGAAAAGGCTTAAGGGAAGAAGGAAAAATAGCTTGATAAGACTCAGAGGAAATAATTGCAAATTGTTGCAAATAATTGTTAAAATACAAAACAAGGTTTCTACAAGAAAAGAAACAACCCTGACTTGTTATGATCATTTCAGATTCTGGCTATATAAGAATGGTCAATAGCACCTCCCTGTGGCTATTTCAGATTGGGAAAAATAATATGGGGACACTCTTCTTGCTCCCTGTATCTCTGATCTAAATCGGGTCATATTTATCCGGGAAGCACAGAACTCCAGAATATCTCTCAACCACAGAACATTCCCAGGGAAACCATGTCACTCCTCTTTATTGCAATGAAATGTCTTTTACCTTTGTAATCCTTCCTGTGTTACAGTAGGTCAAGCCTTAGACAGCATTGTTGCCTTAGAAATTTTTTTGTTGGCACAAACAAATCTAATCCTAACCATCGCTCAATTGCGGTTACTTATATCTGCAGATCAGGGACATGTAGGGACACAAAGTACATTTCTGTAGATTTAGGGACCTCCTCCTCTCCCCCAAAAAGATTTGCAGACAAATCAGAAAAAAACCAGAAAATTCTGGCTGTGGGATGCTGCATAAATTACAGCATTTTCACAGTCTTCAAGGATCAAGGGCATATACCACACATTGCAGTACTCTAATAAAGAGTAGATTTCTTTAAGGGCGGGCACACCACCACCTGTTTCAAGGTAGGGACAACCTATCTCTCTGGGAGATATTTAGTGTCATTCAGACCTAGTCTGCCACCCACTAGGCAGATGTAAGCAATCAGGAAGGGCAAGGGTCATTCAAAGAAGTGGTAGGACTTAGATTTCCAAGAATCCCGACAACATTCTTAATCTCAAAAAGCTGAAAATTATAATAGTATGAGAACTTTTTTCTCCATCTTCCTTTTTGAAATGATGGTTCTAAATGATTTTAGTGACAGAATGCATGCTAGAAAAAGAGATTTTTCTTCAGTGGCATCTAGAGACACTAATGATTTCTATGTGCCCTTAGTTTAGTGTATGGACTTTATGGTCTCTGTGGCCAAACTACTCTTTCACCCACACATTGCTGTTAGAAAACAAAGCTGAAGAAGGCAGGGGAACTTGCTATTTCATAACTTTACCTTTCATTATTCTTCTACTTCCTCTCCCCAGTGTACTCTGGGAATTTTAGTTCCCAGAACACCTGACATTAAACAGCATTAAATAGTGTTTCTGCCATGTTGTTTGGTTTATTGTATCTTATATTTTTGTGTCCATTTTAATGCAGTTTTAATGGTGCTTTTAACTGGATATCTGTATCCCACCAAGAGCTGGTCTGGGAGTGGCATAATTAAATCATTAAATCAATTAAATAAATAATAACAATAATAATACACAGTAGGAGAGAACCAGGTGGAAGGAGAAAGAGAGAGGGAGGGACAGTTCCTAGAATTTCCCTTCTTTCACACCTTCATTGTGCCAGCAATATGGCAGATAAACTGGGGTGGGCTGGGAGAAAGGAGGAGGAATTCTAGGAGCATCACCTAGGATCCCGTGCCAATCCTGATGATAGTACATCATGTGTTGTGCTCTCAGTTTCCAGTTTGAATAAAAAGAGCTTCGTGACCTCGTCTTCCCTTTCTTTCAGCTTAAATCTAAGGTAAACTAGACTCACCCATCTCTTGTGGATGTTGATTTTCAAATCATTAGGTAGAACAAAGGATGGCTATTGAGCAGCCCAACCAGCCATGAACCCTCCTCTTTCCTCCTCCCTAGCTCTCACATCATTTGAGCTTAATTCTTCACAACCAAGCCTCAATGCCACAGCAAAATTGATTTCTTTGAGTTCAGCTTGTTTCTTCATTGCTTCAAACACCTAACAAGGCATCTGTTCCTAGGTGGATTCTCTGCTTTTTTACTCTGTGTAGAGCAGGCTTTCTCAATCAAAGTTTTGTGAAACCCTGGCGTTTCTTGACAACCCTGAATGGGTTCCCCAAATGGGTGGGCTAATTTTTTAATATGTATATATAAATTAGGGAAACATTTATCAGGTAATATCACCATATATGGTCATGTTGACCCACCCTTCCCAAATGGCCAATGATGGGCCTGGGGGATGAAGTGAGTGGCCTTAGGTGGGCGTGTACACAGCTATGCGTCTCAACCATATTCTGCATGATTGTGCCACTTTTGGGGTTTCTCAAAGCCTGAAGAATGTTTCAGGGGTTTCTCAATGATAAAAATGTTGAGAAAGGCTCCTGTAGAGACTAAAGAGTTGCCACATAGATAGTATTTTAATATACAAAGTGGATTATAATATCACATAGGCCTCGGAGCAGTTCTATAAGATATTTTTATTTTGTAGGCTGAGATCATGGTTTGCCCCAGCACTGAAGTCCACCTATGAGTGTTGACTGGATCTCATTAATTCTCAATAAAGACATCATACTTCTCTTTTCTTATCATCTAGAACCAGAGCTATCTAGATAAAATCTTTCTACCCTGTGGTAAGCCTGCTGCTACCATTAGGCAAGTCAGATAAGCCTGCCTCAGGAACCAGATTCCTGGGACAGCAAACTGTCAATTATTATATCTTATATGTTTACCACCCAGGGGAAATAAGTGCCATCTAGATTATCTGCCTTAGACATCATGGGCTACTTCCTTGCCTAAGTGATTATGGAATCCATCTTCCAGTTCCTAAATTGTATGTTTCTCCTCACTGCAACCTTCCCTGCTATATGTTATATGGAATCAAAGGATTCATTTTCTGGTATAATATAGGCTTGCTGAATCAAATAGCAAATATTATTTTCTGATGCCAACCTTTTGCCTTTATTTCATACATTTTAAAAAATCTTGCCATTCATTTGAATGACATATATGATTCTCCCTGTCTCCAGCAAGAAAGTCTAGGGTTCCAATTGAGGTGTGCATTTGGCTAATCTGAGAAAACAACAACAACATGTCTTATCAGTATATTTTTAGTATTAATTCTGACCTTTTTTGTTGCTTTTTTGGTTGAGCCTGAAAAATCCCAGAAATATTGCAGATTTTTTTTCGGATGGCTGGATAGCCACAGTTGAAGAGCATGTAAAAATCTCTCCGTAACTTTACATGCTTTCAGAGTAACCTCTCAGCTTGGACTATGAGCCTTTTAAATGCCCTTGGAGTTCAGTGTCTTGCAAAAGGTATTTAAATTTTAAGGGACTTTGTTCCCTTTAAAGTTTAAGTGCTTTCCCCCCAGCACCTTCTTTGGGAACTCATAGAACTGGACCCCCTAGTCCAATATAGGGTTAACTTTTAAGAAAGTTACCAGCAGCTATGCTGCAGATTTGGTTTTTCTATCCCCCCAAAAAACAGAGCTCCAGATACCTTCAGGTCAATTCTCTATAATGTAGAATCATAGAATTGGAAGGGTCCTCCAGGGCCATTTAGTCCAACCTCCTGCACAGTGCAGGAACTCACAACTACCTGCCCACCGATGGTGACCTCACTTTCATGCCCAAATGATCCCTCCACCAAAGATCTCCAGAATCCAGCCTGGTCTGGAGGAAATTCACCTACCATCTTACAGCAGCAATTAGCAATTCCCTGGGTATGTAGCTGAAAAAAGTTCAGCATTCCTGAGTATTCACTGATCTGAATACCATGTCATTATTGAAATTTGGAAATGTCGGCAGATGTCAATATTTTTCAAGTCCATTAACCCAAACCCCAAAATACCAAGTTCTTTTGGCACAACCAAATTGCAGGGAATGTCAAACCACCTCTGAATTCTCTTGCCTTGAAAACCTTATGGGGTTGCCATAAGCCCAGTGCAGCTTAATGGCAATCACACCCACACTCACACACATAGATCCTGTGAAGCAGAGAGAGAACGACTGGCCCAATGTCCCCCAGTCACCTTCAAAGCAGAGTGGGAATTTGAACCCAGATTTCTTGAGTCCTAATTCAACACTCTGACCCAGGCTTTCTCAATCAGGGTTTCATCAAACCCTGGGGTTTCTTGACAGCCTTGGAAGGGTTTCTTGATTGGGTGGGAGTTAATTATTTTGTATATATTGTTAACCTTTGTTAAACATTTATTGTGATATGACCATACATGATCATGTCAACCAGGATCACACCATTTCTGGGGGTTTCAAAGTCTGAAGAATGCCTCAGGGGTTACTCAGCTGTAAAAGAGTTGAGAAAGGCTGCTCTAACCACTATACCATAATGGCTTTTTCATCTGTATCAGTGGTCCACAACCCCCGGTCCGGAGACCGGTGACGGTCCGTGGATCAGTTGGTACCGGGCTGCGGCTCCTCCTCGTCCTCCTCCCTGGCTGCTGCTTCGGGGGCTGCCCTGCCACTGTGCCACCAGTTCACCTGGCAGCAACCCAGAGTGAGCGGCGGGAAGTCAGGGGCGTCGGTGGGAAAGCAAGCGGAGCAGGGGCTCAGGCGGTGGTGGCGACATCCCTCGGCCAAAGACTACCCCCCCCCCACCGGGCCTCAGTAAAATTGTCTAGCGTTGACCGGTCTCCAGTGATAAAAAGGTTGGGGACCACTGATCTGTATGATATGCTGTATCACATACAGGTGCACGGAGGCAGACTGTTTGACTGGGTCTATTTCTAGAAATATGTCTACAGTTTCTATAACAGCAACAAAACAAGACTACTGCTCCTCCCCAAGGGACTACCCATAAATACATTGAAGTGTTAAAACAGAAGTGTGTGCAACCTGTTCAAACATATAACAGATGCAAAATAAATGCAAAATGAAATTGTTCTGGAGATGTCAGGGGACCTTGTGGGTGTTTGCAACACTTAGAGGGAAAGTATCTAATCTATAAGCGGTCTCATAAATTGGGTTATGTTGTGAATGACAGAATGGGGTCAGAAAGGGCTGTAATGAGAAGGAAATTGGCACTCCCAACTCTGAAGACTCTCTTGAGAGTAATTGAGTCATTCTGCCTTCTGTAATCAAGGTGACTGTGATTCCTAATATTGCAAGCATGGGAGGCACTCTGCCCATGGCTTTCCCAACTGTCATTTTACCTCAGCAGGACAATAAAGGCATTCCGTATTACTTTGCTCATTATTTTTCAGTAATGTAGTAGCCATCTTGTGGGAAAACTCAGGCACAGGTTTAAAAAGTGTATATTATTAGATTCAGGCCCTGCTTATGATAGTAGCTTTCCCCTTCAGCTCTAGAGCTGATATAAAATATTCATGCACACACATAAAGCTGCCCTATAATAAATTAGACCATTGGTTCATCTAGCTCAGTATTGTTGCAATATTGAGCTAGATGGACCAGATATCCAACAAAGTGTGCATGCAGGCAAAGAAGAAAAACCATGAAGTCGGTAGGGCTGAGAGAGCTATGAGAGAGCTGCTTTGCAAAAACAGCTCTCAGAGAACTGTGACGAGCCCAGGGTCACAAAAGCTAATTGTTTGAATAACATTTTGTTGGGCTTAACAGGACCACTGGTGTTGAGCTTTTTTCTACTGAAAGTAGAAATAAGGCCGCGGCCCTGAATTCTGGAAGTAGATGCTAGATATACACTTGAACCAACAAGCAAAAATGTTAATAAATGAAAAATGAACGGAAACAATTTCAATAGAAAAAGAAACATGCCAGAGATGTCCTTGTCGCTACTACTGTTTATCTTGGTGACAGAGATTTAAACTACAATGATCAGACAAGACACGAGGAACAAAGGAATAAACAGGAATAATGCAGAATGTAAAATGAAAAGCTATGCAGACAATGCGGTTCTAACAGTACCTAATGAAAGATATTGAAGAATTTTGATCCTTCTCAGGATATAAAATCAATAGGAAGAAGAAAAAAATGATCACAAAATTCTTAATTCATAAAGGAGAAGAAAATACTATAAAGAGTATAACATGTACAGTAGCCACTGATTCCATCAAGTGTTTGGGAATACATGTGATTAACTCCTTTCCCCCATGTCCTCTAAGCAGCTCGGTCCCTTCCCCTATGTCCTCTGAGTTGAAAGAGGCCAGGAGGCCAGGGCAACTTACTGGCAGCTGGGCATACTCTGAGGCCAGCTCCTCTTCCAACCAGCAAACTTCTGAAACCGGCAGGAAGTTAGAGGCAGAGACCCGAACCCTTATTTAGCTCTTCCTGGCTGAGGGCTTCCTCCTGACTGGGGCTGAACTATCAAGGCAGGCCATTCCTGGATGAGGGTCAATCAGGTATTGGATGAATAGTCACTTTGGACATTATTAAAAGTTATAGCAGAACTGACTTTCCAGTCAATAAGCATAGGACTGAGACAGAAGTCATGCTAATAACCATGGATGTAGTAAGCTGGTTGGGTATTTCTAAAGGGCTATTTATTACAACCTCGAAGGGCTATTTATTACAACCCTGAGGTCTGACAAGATCAGGCTGCACTATATCATTCCACATCTTAGTGGACATATTACTGCTGGAAAAAATCATGCTAAGGCGTACTTAAACGTATTGAAGTTCTAAACTATATCAAGATTAAGAGGCCCAACAGCATTGCCAAAAATGTCATTTTAGTAATTTTCAGGAGGAACTGTATTTCTGGTTTCTCATAATCTAAGCCAGTGGTTCTCAACCTTGGGGTCATGATGGCATTTGAGGTCACCTGGCCACTTCACTGGGGTTACGAGGTTGCCTGCCACGGCTGCAGAGGCAGGTGGCGGGTGGCAGCACATGGAGGCGGCGGCAGGCGACGGCATGTGGACGTGGGTGGTGGTGGCGGAGGTGGGCGGAGGCAGTGGAGCCATGGCAATGGATGCCTCCATCCTGCCTCAATTGTTGTGCGCATGTGTGCACACACCACCCACGCACAGGCTTTTCCAGTGCCCCACTGGCTCCTTCGGCAGCTGCCCAGCTTGCTTGGAGGGTTGCGCCACCTGCCAAGGAATGTGCCGAAATGCTTTACTCAGCTCTTTTAGAGCTGTCAAGAAAGTGGCCCCCTCCCCCCATGGGTCCAAAGCCACCCCAACCCACCCAACTCCGTCTGGCAAGCCCCATGTGATCTGCAGTAGGGCTGCCACAGAACCCCCCCCCCCATGGTTAAAAGAAGGGAGAAAGGAGAGAAGCAGTGAGCCAAGGGAGCAAGACGTGCACCCAAATCTAGCCCAAAACTGGAAAGCGAGCAACGTGGACATGGCGGCAGCAGCAGCCCCCCCCCCAGGCAGAGCCCTCACCCCCCTCCAGTCACCTCCTGCGGGGGGTTGCCCATGGCCATGGCTGGGGGGGGGTGGCGGAAGCGCCTCCGCAGTACTAGCTGGCAGCTCCTCGGGCTGGGTCCCTGCTGGGCTTTGGCACTGCATTTGGGGTCGAGGCTAAGAAAAGGTTGAGAACTGCTGCTCTAAGCACTTAGCTCCTGCTCTGTGGTGGGGAGCATGGATTAAACCATTTCTTCCCCTGCATCATGGCTCCTGTCTAACTTGGGGTCCCATGGGCATCTATTCACCTTTAAAGCATCACTGAGAAAATGCAGTTCCTGATTTCTCAGCTTCTCTGTTTGATCCAGAGGTGTCGCTGTCAACTCACCAGATTGTATTATCTCATAATGTAGGTGTATCTCTTACATGTCAATAATTCCCTGCCCATGGAAAATCTCCCTGCCCATGGAAAATCTACATGTCAGGGAAAAGGTACTGCAAGAGGAAACTAAGTTGGAGAACGCAGGCGGTGCTTCCTGCTAATTAAGGCTTTCTGGTTCATACCTGCTGACAAAAATAGACACACATGTCCATACACAAAGGTGTATATAAATGCACCATTTTGATCCTTAAAACAAGAGAGTCAATTAAGGCTGCTGTAGGGCCATATGGTGCATTTCAAGGCTCAGGGACAAACCATACATGTCTTGTGTAAATTAATAGTGCTCACTATGCAGTATATTTGAAATTTGGGTGGGGGGATTGTTTACCAGTTATTTAACTCATCTTCTGATTGTGCTGCAAAAGAGAATGTTGGAGACAGTGTATTCAAAAGTAACTTCCAACCGAGTCCCTCTTTTTCATGTTTTCCAAAGAGCTGTAATCTGTTCTGGCAAACTCAGTGACAGGTGAAGCACAAAAAAACAACTTGTCAGGTGAGAAATGTTAAAGAGACTTCCGGTTGCATTCATGAAGCGTCTGAAAATGTCAATCTTTTAGTGTTTGGTAGACAATTAGTCATCTGGTTACCACTGTGGTGGGGAAAAGAGTATAGTAAAGAAGGCGAGAGAAGCATGTATTTTGTCACCAGGCAAGTGTGTGAATACACTAATAAGAAGGGATGGGTCACTTAAGAAGGGTCAAGTGGCTAGAAGCCATTTAACCTGTCTGTTTCCCGCCCTAACTTCTCCCCACAAGCCTTTACTACTTTATTTAGCCCGTGGTGGCCCGCGCCGCGGGACGTTTAAAAATGTGACAAAAATAACTTGATCTACAGTCAAGTTAAAAATTTAAGAAGAATCATGGTCTGTTCTAGTCCATTGTGTTCTAGCCTCCAGGTTCCCACAATGGCCAGACCACAAAAGTTGAACAAAGTTTCCCTCTGTTCTTGTCCCAACTGATATTCAGAGGTGGACATAAAAGTCTGCCTTATATTGAGTCTGACCACCAGTCCATGAAGGTCAGTACTGTTTACTCTCACTGGCAGTGGCTCTCAAGTAGAAAGTCTTCCACATCACCCACTACTGGAGTCATTTAATGGGAGATGAACCTGGGACCTTCTGCACATGAAGCAGGTGCACCACAGCACCATTCTTAGATAGAGATGTTGCTGTCCTCCATGGACCTATCCTCCATGATTTGATCTAATGTCTAGCAGCAGTCACTGCATCTTGGGATGGTGAATTCTATAAGTTCATCAGGTGACCATGTAGGGACTTTTAAAGAGTGCTGAGGAAAACAGAACTTCCACAGGTACAGCTTCTTTCACTGTACTGTTTCACAACTTTGCTGACTTTATATTACCCCATTGAAGGTAATTTAAGGACAGAAACACTTTGTCATCCTAACTGAACATTTCCCAAGCTTGAAGTGTTGGAGTCTGGTGCTGTAACAACAATTGTGTCGGAATTTCAAATCAATGCTTTATATCAACACAAGCCTGAGATTCTTACCCAGGCTAGGCTTCTTAATATTTCCAGTCTTGTCATTGCAAGTAATTAGTATAATTGTTTGCTTGCTTTATACATTTCTCTCTCTTTTTTTTGCTGTTGTTTGCTTAATAATGATTATTTACTTGCTTCAGACTTGGTTTCTCAGGTCATGAACAACAGCAGCTAATTAAACACTTGGGAAACCAAAGCAAACAAGTTGAGTCATGGTTTTCTTGCTTGGTGACAAAATTGTCATTTCTTAGGGAATTTTGTTTAAGCAAACCAAAACAACCCTGTCCTTCTGTTGCTATTTGCCCTGAACTGTGAAGTCTTCAAGTTGCTTTTTGAATGGCAGAACCAATTCTACGTAATCAGAGCTCAATGAGGAATCTACGTTATTAGCTCCACGGCTTGTGGCCCTAACCAGGGCAGAGTCTGCACTTACTTTCTTTATTCCATTGTCAATCCTGTTGAATTCAGATCACTTTGAACTCGGGTCTTCCTCTCCTCCCCCCTCCCCATTGAAACAGGAAAGTCTTCTGCACGTGGTTAGGGAGGCTCAGAAGGTGGGGGGGGAGCCCCTTTCTTTTCTTGAAGCCTATTTCTTTCTTTTCTTGAAGGGGGGGGGAGAGAGGATCGAAAAAGGCAGAGGAGGAAGGAAAAATCCAGGACCGACAGAAGTTGAGAGAAGTTAGGGGCCTCTCCTTTAAGGCTAGCGTGTCACATGACCAGGGTGTAAACTGCACGGAGCTTTTATTCCAACCCCAGATCAATTCAGTCCCTGCCCTCTACACAGAATTCGATTTCAGTTTGGATTTTGGGCGATTTTAATTTTCCTTCTGCAGCAAGAAGGATTGATCCGGAGTGACCCTACCTTTATTGTGCCATATCTGAGACTGCTGAAAATCCTGAATAAAGAAAGCTCCATGATAGAGAACCTCTGATAGGCTACACCTGGTCATGTGACATGCTAGCCTTAAAGGAGAAGCCCCTAACTTCTCTCAACTTGTCGGTCCTGGATTTTTCCACCCAGGGCCAGGCAATTGCAAACTACCTCTGAATGTCTCTTGTCTTTTAAACCCTATTTGGTCACCATAAATCAGTTGCAATTTTATGGTAAAAAAACAACATTGTTCTGATTTCTAAACTGCAAATCTTGGAATTTTGTATAAAGTTGAGTCAAATTCTTAAAAGTTATATTCCTCAGGCCGAACAAAAGAAACTAAATGGATTGTTTTTAATTGATTAGAGTGAGCCCAAAGATCTCAGCTAAACTTTTTGGGGTTCAAAACAGTGTGTGAGTGAATGGGATGACCAGATGTCATGAAAGCTCACTGTTTACCTTTCTGGCCAATTTTTGCTGTTCTTTTCATGATCCTGTTGTTGTTGGGTCAGGTCCCATTTTTTTCCCTTCATATTTGAAGGCATAAGATTCCTGAAGAACTTTGTCATCCATCTGCAGGACACTTCTGGGGGGAAAATATAGCAGGAAGAAGGTGCCCAATTTCTTTGCCTGTACACAATGTAGTGAATTTCTGGGCAGCATTTTGTTTACTACTCTATTATTTATTTGAGAACAAATATTTATTCTCCATCTGTGGCCCTGAAGCCCTTTGACTGCTTGAGCTCTTACTCAGCACTCCTCTAGCTTCTAAATATTTCCCCAGGCATCACCCACATACATTAAAGACTATTTTTGTCCACCAGAAGACCTAAAATGTCCTTTTTATTAAAATGAGATTCATAGGAAGTAGATTTCTGTAGCGATGCTAATTTCCACAGCTCTGCTATTTTTCTGCAGCACGCCTGAAAAACTGAAAAAGTCCTGTCTCTACTGCATGATTCCCAAAAGGATTTGTGTGGCAGTGGTGATACCTCTGCACTTGAAGCAGCATGCAGAAAGTGATTGTGTTGTACCTCTGTATTGTGTTGTACCTCTGAGACCTCTATATCACTCTGGTCTTGTCATTGTTCGAGCAACAGCTTTTGCCCTGTAATCAGCCAGGATTTGACATAGTTAATCACAGTTGTGATCATAAAGTTCATGTTCCATATTGCTTTTAGTCCTTGAGGATAGCTTATAGGCAATGATATACAGAGAAGGCCTTGCTGCATCAGGATCTTCAGGATAGTGATAGATATCAGGTGTAGAGATATCTGGCCCCACTGGTGGACCTCTTGATGCACCTGGGTTTTGTCCACTGTATGACGCAGAGCGTTGGGTTGGATGGGCCATTGGCCTGATCCAACATGGCTTCTCTTATGTTCCTATGTAAGACCATAAGGCCACAAAGCAGGCATTAAGCCTGGTATAAGAGCAACTATAACATGGATGCACACTCGGGCTTGGTGAATCCCTGTGCTCCTCCTGTGACATAACCAACTGGGATGTCTACTTACCGTATTTGCCGGCGTATAAGACGGCTTTTTTCCTCTGAAAAACATGCCTCCAAGTGGGGGGGCCGTCTTATACGCCGGGTCCACTTCAGGCGAGCAGCAAGCGGCGGCGAGCGGCTCCCCCCCACTGGGTGAGCAGCGCCGGCGGGCGGCGAGCGGCGAGCGGCGGTGAGCGGCTCCCCCACACTGGGTGAGCAGCGCCGCGGGCGGCGAGCGGCAGCGGGCAGCGGGCGGCGGGCGGCGGGCGGCGGCGAGCGGCGGGCGACGAGCGGCGAGCGGCGAGCGGCTCCCCCCCCACTGGGCTCACTCAATATTTTGAGTTGAAATGTTGGGGGGTCGTCTTATACGCCCAGTCGCCTTGTACGCCGGCAAATACGGTACTTACTTTGCATAAAAGTCCATTTTTCTTGCTGAGACTCCAGGATGCCTATTTTTAAGGAATGCAACAAGTCCCTACAAAAGATCAATCACACATTGAAAAGGGGGAACATGGAGATGCCGACAACTAAACCCACCTCTTTCCAAGGGCAACTGGAACTTCAGTGTTACTTATGGGAAGAGGGAGTCTAAGCCTCTACCCTCTGTGAGAAACCTCTGCAGAAAACAGCACCTCCCAGGGCTATATGAGTCATGATAGGAATAGGACCTCCATGTGCCTGAAAATTAAGTTTAAACAATTGCTGGGAATTCTCAGCAGTGAACGCTGCCATGCACAACTGGCTCTGGAATGGGATGGCGTTACAACACAGATTCCCCTCCAATAGATTCCCATAGCAAATGGCTAAGTATATGTTGTGCCAGTTGACATGTTGAGGCTGATAATTTGCCAAGCAGCCAGCTATTGCCTTGAACAGGAGGCCTGTCCACAACTCTCTTAACCAGTTTCTTAGCAGTCTGTTCTTGTCCCTTAAAGGCCCAGCATGCAGGCTACTGATGCTTCTGTCTTGCCTACAGAGAGGGAAGACCTCCTTGATTGATCCCTTGGTTAAGATCATGTCAGGCAGCGCTTAAACAGTAGGGTGTTGATGGTTTCAATCCAACAGCAATTGCTGTCATAGGTTTCTGGAAGGAATATGATGTCTCCTTAGGTATTTGGCTAAATTGGAAGTTGGCTCACTGTATAGGTAACCTTGAAAATGTTTTTACCCATTATCTTTTAACTCAGTGGAATATATATATATATATATATATAAATATATTGCTGACTCTTAGATTTCTTGCTTTCATCTTTTCCTGGTATTTTGCTCATGCCTTTTCGCATTTTGCATGGTGCCATTTGCATTTATCTAACTGTCTCCTGCTGTTCATAGGCATTAAGTTGCGCTCTGCTCAGACTTCCTAAGCACAGAGACACAAATATCTTTAGGGACAGTGCTACTGCCCACCCCACCTCACCCACCACACATGCACACAGTGCTTTAAACTCTCCAGAGCCCCAGGTTTGGTGGCTGTTCCACTTCAAGGGACACTGAAGCCAACCCTGGATGACAGTGGCAATGAAGGAGGGAAGTTTTCTGGAGGAAGAGATTGTTCAGGAATCCACCTCCTTACAAGTTCCATACAGAATAATTTGATTCTTTTGGGGGGAGGACTGTCCACAAGGTGGCACTATGGTAATATATTTCATTTACATCAGTTCTTCAGCTCATCAGCTAAGTGGCTGCACACCTTTACATGCCAAGTCTGAGAGTTAGGAAAATGGCCTGCATTATGGGAACAGTATTGATCTTTAATGGGGCCTTGTCAGATGTAAATGATATTTCCACTTAGGAGCTTTGCTCAATAGAGCTGCTGAGAAACAAACTGTTGACCATAGAGAAGAGCCGCAAGAGTAGAGATGCCTTTCCACAACATTTCCATCAGTGTCAATTATTTCTTTTTGGGCATAGTCAAAAAACACTTTTCCGTTCTGGAAGCCTCACCATGAATAGACCCCATGCTCTCAGACTCTAGACAAATTAAACATTCCTGATTAACTAGGATCACCCACGTGACCAGTCTGGAAAACACAGCCTTCACCCCAGGAAGTTTGCCCTCAGCAACTGGAGCCCATGGGAAGAATTCACTGGTTATGGGGCTGCTGTGATAGGATGGCATTCCCTGCTTTTTCCAGAATCTGTGTGGATTGCATTATGAAATAAAAAGAAGTCCTAAGGAAAACAATGACTGGTAAAACATTCTGAGGAGTCCTGGGCAAAGAGTGTCTAGGAGCCAGACACTTGTGCCTCTCTTCCCATCCATATGTGTCCCTCCCACCTAGTCATCCTTCCCACACCCACTTGTAAAACGTCTTACTTCCCATGTTCACACCCCTGTCTGCAGTTTCTCCAGCTGTGGGTGGGAGGGCTGCCATAGCTAATGCTGGGCCGCAGGTGAAGCCAGGAATGTTGTTGGCAACACTCCTCAAGAAGTATGCTGAGGAAGGGCAGGTGGGAGCGTCAGCAGCAATGGACTCCACCTGGGGCCTGGTGGCTGCTCCACTTCAGGGAATGCTGAAGCCAACCCTGGATGACAGTGACAATGAAGGAGGGAAGTTTTCAGGAGGAAGGGATTTTTCAGGAAATTCCTCCACCTTCTCACAAGTTTCGTTCTGCCCTACAGGTGAACATTTGTTTTGTACAAATTAGAGTTTTGGGTTCTCTCAACTTGAAATAAAGGAAACAAATGTCCTATTTATTCCTAGTGCAGAAATTGATTGGGTGAGCAGAGCTGCACCAGCATGCACATTGAAGGGACAATATTGATATCTACTATGTATATTACTGGGAAAGGAACATCTTGCAATGGTCCCCAACTGAGAATCAGTAAATCGTAACAAAACAAACCATCTTCCCCAGCCTTCAGAATTCAGTGGGTTTTGAGAACCCTGAGGTAGCAGAATAGATTTTTGTTGCCTGTGGAGGCATGGATGTGACCATTGGCAACTGAGGAGCATGGTTAGAAAGGCTAATTTTTAACCACAAAAATAAATATTCTATTAGCGAAATGGAGAGCCTGTTCTATCCTGGTAGTAGTCTCATGGTTAGAATTGAAAGAAATCCCAGGATGTGTACAGAAGGGTCCTTCTTGTGAATGGGCAGGGATTGCCCATTCATCAGACTAAATTGAGTCTTAAAGGTGGAACTTTGTTCTGCTGCTTCAGACCAACACAACTACCCACTTGAATCTATGCTCATTCATAAGCCTTCTCCATGGTGACTCCCACTTTACCTGCCTTGAGGAGGTCAGGAAGGCAGGCGTTTGTTAAACGTGCAAAACAGAAATACTTAGGAGGGCAACCTTGCCTTGGAATTAGTACTGTAGTGAGATGGAACGGCCCAGAAGGACACCTTCCTCTGGAAATAGGTCTGTGGTCCCCTGCGATGATTATATTACATACCTCCATTATATCTGAAGAAGTGCACGTGCACCCAAGCTTATCCCTTGAATAAAACTTTGTTGGACTTAAAGGTGCCCCTGGACTCATATTTTGATCTGCTCCTTCAGACCAACATGGCTCAACACTTGAAATCTGTTTGCAGTATTGTTGGTATTATAGCTACTGTCCCTGCATTGTCTCATACCATGCCGTTACTTGATCTGCCTTAATCACCTAATACCTTCCATTAGGCGGTTCACTGCTTTAATTTTTGTTTGCGCTGCTATTCCAGTCCTCTCGCATTGTTGATTGGATGTCTTATGCTGTATGATTAGAGTCTCTCACCATTTTTTGTTACTCTGTAATCTTCGTTAAATGTCATTAAGAAAGCTGGACTGTAAATAAACTAAACAAATGTTGATATTATACAGAGAGAGAGAAAAGTTCCTAGACATAGCAAGGTAGTATTAATAATTATACTAATGTCCTAATAACATGAAAATAAAATAATGTTCCTTAGAACCTCATCTATCCACTGTTGGAGCACTAGTAATTTAACTACTAGCTTATGTATCTCCTACTAGTTTTGCCGGAAGATTGCTTCCCTTCAGTTTCACTTGGGTTGTTTGATTTACTAAGAGTAATCTTGCTTCCCTTTTTAATTTTTAATCCTTTCTGTGGAGTAGTTCAATCCATCACACCTCCATCTGCCCATCTACTTTTTAGTTTTATTTGTCCTTCAACAATGTTATCCTCAAGCTCCCTCGTGACTGCAAATTCACCCCTTCTTCAGCTGAATTTTCTCGGATAGGAGAAAAAGATAAGCACAGGTGCTTGTGTCTGCCTGATAGCAGTATAATGTGGGTGTGCACACATGCATGTATGTGGTGTATACGTTGTGAAAATTTAAAACAGGCACCTGCGAATGCTAGCAGTTCTTTTAAATACAATCCCCATGTCTTCTCCAGAGGAACTGATCTCTGTAATTTGGGGGTCCCATCAGAATGGGAAGGAGACGTGGGGCTTATTTATGGCCCCAGAGGCAAAGCTGGAGGGCTGGGCTTCATCAGGGTGGCTGAGGTGGCAGTGAGCTGTCCACACTGTGGTTTCGAAGCCTGGCAGGCTAGAAACCAAAGCTATGCCTCTGTGGCCTAACAGCAGCCTGGTAGGAATTAGGCCAGGGAAAATCCCAGAACAAAGTTGGCCACAAGGATGTGCAGACCATTTTTGAGTCTTTTCCAGGGATGAGAAGCAACACCTGAAACTGGCCGCTTCTCCATGAACCAAAGGAAAGGGGAAGACCTTGTAAGGACTGTTAGGTTTCTCCAAAGCCATATGATATAGCTGGGGCTATTCCTCTCCATGAAACTAGAGATGAGGGAATGGCAGAAGCGTGAAAGAAGAGTACTGATTAGAAGAGGTGGCACAGGATGAAGATTTGATCCCCCCCTCTCTATCCTAAGCCTCTGAAGGAGTGGCAGGTGAACTCAGTATGCCCTCTGGGGGCTTCATCTCTGGAGAATTGGACATTCAGCCCCTTCACTCAATGAACAGTTAACCACAGAATGTTGGATGGCCTCCCCTTTATGCTGCTAGGGCAGCTTACTCCCCCACAGCCATCTCCCCAGTTTAAACAATGGGCCTCTTTTTGCCTTACTGTGAAAACCTGTACTGAAATCCTGTAGTTAGGTCCCAATCCTGCCCACTAATCAAGTACTTTTTCTTCTGACTGGCATCAGTTTTCCAGGATTTCAAGAAGAGTCTGAATCTGTCATCTGAATGATTCCTTTAAACTAGTGATGACTTCAATTCATGTGTTTGGTGTCCCAAACAGTGTCCTGCTCATCCTTAGTTTCAGTTTAACTAGAAGGTTTTCTACAATCAATTGCTGAATTGGAACCGGTGGAGTTTGCTGCACCTCTCAGCTCTATAAAAACAATGTGATGGTGCACACAGATAAAACTGTAAAAACAGGAGCATATCAGTAATGGAGACTGAGAGGAAATGATGAAAATTAACGTGAGGAATGGAAAGCCATACAGCAATGGCTTAATGTTCTGCCCAGCATCCAGGCATTAAATAGAAAATGATGGAGAATTCTGAATGTATCCATGCCAGCTTTGGAAACAAACCATGGTCATTCAGAACCTCTATATTTAGGTAGAAATTTGGAAGGGGAAAGTTTCAGAAGCATCTCTACTAACACGCATAAACCGTTAGAAATCATGTTATGGTACAGTGGAGACAGTGCTAGATTTGGATGCCTGGAATTCAAGACTTCACTCAGCCAGGAAGTTGACTAGCAGATTTTGGAATGCTCACTGCAGTTCAGCACTTGAGTCCAACGGATTTATTGAGGGGGCAAAATGGGGTAAATTTTTGTATGCTGCCCTTTATTTATTTATTATTTATTAATTGGATTTATAGCCTGATACTCCTGCAAGGCTCGCGGCGGGTCACATACAATAAAATCACATAAAAAACCCCTAATACAATAAAATCCTCCTAAAAACTAACAAGCCCAAACAACCCAACCAATCTATATGCAAGAGGTGGCAGCTCCCTGAAGAGTGGAATGTATGGAAACCTTCAGTGTCCTCATTTCCAGAAGGATTCTTACAGGACTCTCCTCCTCCTTCCAAGGGACTCTTGATGTTACTCTAGTACGGTTGATAGGCCTAGGAGAGATCAGTAACCCATGACTGATATAAAGCACTTGTTCAGAAGACTCCAGTATTTGTACACTCCTGGGCAAAATCTCAGTGAATCCTAATGCAAATGAAAACTCTGGGATCCTGAAGACCGCAACAGATTTGGCTAGCTTAGGGCTTTCCATGTGAATCAGTCTGCACCTCAGACCATTCTCAGGTACTCCATTTTGTGCTTAACATTGTCTGAGATGCATTAAGTGAGCAAAGGAAAGAAGGCCTTTGAAACTCTGCTTTGGAGACGGATCTGGCCTGTTCTTGACTCCCTGATCCCCATACTCCCATTCCAGCATGTTTTCTCAGTTGCCCTGTAATGACTTATCCTTTCTCTTCTGTGTCACATTTTAATGATCATTTGATTTGCTGTTTTTGCATTCTGCCTTGATGTTGGATTATTAAGCTGACTTTTTTTTTTGCTCGGATATTTAGAGGGCTGGTGTGTGTGTGTGTTTTTAATTGATTGCCAGCTGCCTTGAGCATCCTATTAGGATGGGAAGGTAGAGCAAAAACATCTCCATCCATCCATCCATCAATAATGGGTGTCAACAGCTGCTTCTTCAGCATCGGCATCTGATTCTATATGTAGAAAGAATCCCTGCAGAGGCTGGAGTGATGCAGTGCCTGTCGATCCCCCCCCCCTCTTCCTCTTTTCTCATTTTGTTTCAACTTGACAAGGCTTGGAGAATACTTTGTTCCAGACTAGTGGCCTATATCTGGCTGGATTGTGGGGGGAGGGGGGGGCTCTGAGACTTCATCAAGATATGAAAGGCACACAGGGAATGGCAAATTGAAATGGAAAGGTCGGGCTGCTAACTTAGGTGTGGCAGCTCTGAGACAGGAGCACTGAGCTGACTAGAAGCACACCTGCTGATAATAATCCTCTTCTCCCCCTCCATTGGATGTCTGTATCTCTCCTTTCCTTTGAAACAAAAGTAAGGAAGCTCTAACATGTTAAAAAAGGGGGGATGGGGGGGGGCTAAATAGCCAAGCAGGCACAAAATTCCTAGTTGGTGTGTCAGCACAGGCTCTGCAAGTCAATTCTTCACCTTCGGGCATCTTGTTCTCTTGGATGAGCGTCTGGCCTGGCGACCAGCAGTAAATCAGATGGTGCCCCGAAACGGAGATTATCTTTGTAAACCAATTCCCATTCATCTCCACATGAAGCTTGGGGCTTATTTCACTGCACTTTGTTTAACAGCAGTTAAGTAGTTTATTATAAAGTGGAGGCAGACTCTTTGCAAAATATCCTGCATCCTCTCAAATCAAAGACATGGGCTCTGTTTTTGTCTCTAATGAGGTTGATCAATACCAAAGAGCCCTCCGGTCTATCGCTCACTCTCCCCTTTCTGCCCTTGCAAGATGCATTTCTCATTTCCTTTACTGAGTCAATGCGACCACTCAAAAGAGAAGCTTGATGGTATGGGGGCAGGTTCCCATAGTCATCCAATGGGCAGAGCCAATAATAGAAGACAGTTTAGGGATGGGCAATTCGGCTTGGATAAGCCCCAAAAAATGAGTATTAATGATGATGTGAGTACTTTCTGGGGTTATCCAAGCTGCATTCCATGACCTATCAGTTTAATAAGCCAAATAAGAGAAGTCCAATTTATGATTTGCCTGATTTGGACCTTTTAAACTTTAAAGGGAAGCATAACTTTCTGTCTTTTCTCTAGCTGGTCTTTCCCACCTTTTCTCCTGGTTTCCAGGGCAACAGAGCTGGTGGGGAGATTTTACAAATGTAGTTGCAATGAGGTCTGGAAACTTGCAAAGTTTTTGCAGGCTTCATCCAGGTTAACGGGGGGGGGGTGTGAATGCATGGGGGGCAGTTTTGGGGAAACTGCTTTTTGGCCAATTACTGCAGGTGGTTCTTTTTAAAAATGTTTCTCTGTATGGTCAGAGGGCATAAAAGCAAGGGTCTGGCTGTTCCTACCTTTCTTTGCTGTTTGAGTCTGGTAGAGAGGAGACAGGTGGCTGAGACTGGCTGGCTTTGCTGCCTGGCTTCTGGGAGACCTCGTGGCCTACTTCTGGACTACTTCTGATCATCACTAGAGAAGATTTCATCTGGTTTGATTTGAGAAGAATCTTTTTTAAAGTTTTCCTCTTTTATTGCTAGGGTCTGGTGGGTGCTGCTGGTTAGTGGGTAGGTGGTTGGGGAATGGTTTTGGTAAGGCTCTCAGTCTTTGGTTTAGTCCTTGTTCCATTTAGTTTTGGTTCTGTTTATTATTATTATTTTGCTGTTTGGGCCCTGTGTGTGTGAATAGTGTGAATTGGTAGAATGGTAGACCTCTAGCCTCCTTTTATCCTTTTTGGCTCTGGTTTTTATCTAGTATCTAGAGCCAGTTTGGTCTAGTGGTTAGGAGTGCGGTCTTCTAATCTGCCAAGCCAAGTTTGATTCTGCACTCCCTCCACATGCAACCAGCTGGGTGACCTTGGGCTTGCCACAGCACTGATAAAGCTGTTCTGACCAAGCAGTGATATCAGGGCTCTCTCAGCCTCACCTACCTCACAGGGTGTCTGTTGTGGAGAGAAGGAAAGGGAAGGTGACTGTAAGCCACTTTGAGACTCCTTCTGGTAAAGAAAAGCGGCATATAAGAACCAACTCTTCTTCTTTATTTAGGTGGGGGTTTTCTTGGTGGTTTTCCTTGGTTCTCTGGTTTTGGTCAATGCACTGGTGCCACATTACAAGGGTTGTTCTGCTGCCAGCCTCAGTGGACACTGGGCACTACTGTTGTAGTGGTCCTTCTGTCCTTACTACTAGTGCCCTTCCCCTTGCTGCCAGAATAGGCAAGCAGGCAAAAATTCCCTTTGACTTGAATGGCCCCATAGGTGATGAGGGTGTCAAATCGATTTGGTGGCATCCAACTCTCTTTATAGAAAATCAGATTCATGCGATTCAGGTATACCTGACTTGATTTGGGTTGAATCAGAAATTTACTGATTTTTTAAAAATATATATTTTGGTGCACATCCCCAGTGGTAATCAGCATTGAACTGGGATCTGTGAAACCTTCTTCCAGTAGAGGCTCTGGCAGAAGATTCTGCAAAAACCAAAAAGGTCATGGACTCAGCTGAACAGAATAGTAAGAATGATGCATAGGACTCAAGATGTAATGCACAGGGCGTTGGCAAGAACCTAACCCTGCCCTGCAGAGACAGATCAACCCCCACAAATCATTGCCCCCTTTGCTTCCAAGCTTTCTCATTTTGGCTGAAGCAATAGTGCTTAAAAGATTAAATGTTCCTGTGGGGACATTAATATGCAGAATGCACTGAGCTTGACTTTCTGTGGAGAGAATCATATGATCCTCCTTTTCAGATAGCAAATTGTTGGCCAGAAGAAGAAACTATCACCCAAAGGAAACTTTGTTTCTAGTTTCTCAGATATCAATCCTCATGGCCACCATGTTTTCCAACATTCAAGTAGGAATGCTAAAAAACCAATTTTAAATAAATCAAAATTGTAGGAAATTGTCCCAAAGTAATAATAATACAATTCAAAAATGTAACGTTGCTTGCAGGTCTGTCTGAATATTGCCTTCTACTCCATATCTGTGCCTTTACAAATTTAGAGTCCAGTGGCACCTTTAAGACCAACCAAGTTTTATTCAAGGTATGAGCTTTAGTGTGCACACACACCTTCTCAGATACCATGTCATGGAATGGAAGTAATCAGTTCATACTTATAGGCAAAGTGTAAATTTACATACAGGATAATGTAATACATTCCAGTGATAAATAGGAAAAAAACAGCAATTTGTTTGGATTTCCTTGAGATTGAATCTATCTTTATGATTATGCCTTTAGGTTACTGCGTCACTTTATTTAGTATTTATTTAGTATTTATTGTAAGGTGTTTGTAGCATAGCCACGAGATACAAGGATTGTCTGGCAGCCAGACAATGGCTGTTTGGAGGTGGTTTGCCATGTCCTGTTTCTGCATCATGACCCCCTAGTGTTCCTTGGCAGAACTGGCACCCAAATCCTTGGAGGTCTCCCATCCAGATACTAGCCAGGGTCAGCCCTTGCTTAACTTCCAAGAGCTGATGGGGTCAGGCTTGCCTGGGCTATCCATGTCAAGGCATCACTTATGATATCAAATGGGTAATAGAGACCACATCTTGTTCTTCTTCTTTTCCTCCTTATCATACAGTCTTTCTAAGATATACTACTTATCCATGCACTGCTTGAGTGTCTGCAGTTTCTTTTTCCATATTCACAGATAAGGTTCTCTGGGAGGTGACCTCCCCACCTTATTAGTTTTCCAGTCCTGTTGGCATAGATTCTTATAGTGTTGCACTGTCATCGTTGAAGTCCAGCCCCTGGAGCCAGCTGTTCCACAGTAAGAATAAATTTTTCTCAGACCTTCACGATCTATCACAAAATATTTCCATCAAAATGTTGCTCCATGATATATATCATCGCTGGAATAATGAAGACTTTTGCCACATTAACATTAAGTTCACGGTATTTAAGGAAGTCTGCTTGATATTGACATTATATTCATTTTTATGAAAAAAAATATAATACTGAACGAGATACAATCCACCAAGATGATACTACAGTGGTGTGGAAATACTGAATGGGCTGGATGCTACATCCTGTTTAGCAAAGTGGGTGACCTCCTTCTAGAGCAGGGAACTTTCCATGGTGAGGAAGTCTCCTGAAGCGGAAAGAAGTCTTTGAACTTCGCTGATCCAGAGTGGCTGAATCCAAAACCATATGCTTATCAAATATTAAGTTCCTCAAAATAACTACTCACATGTAGTCTATTCCAGGGCTTTTGCTAGCCTTTCCTGCTAGGCGTGGATTCAATTAAATAAATAGAAAATCAGGGCTTTCCACAGAAGGTCTGGAACCCTCCTGACAAGCTTAAGTGTCAATGGCATAACAGCTGTTCCTGGTGGAAGACACAATAAGTGTCCCTGAGTTTCCAGAAGCAGAATTTTGAGCTTTCTGTGACCAAAAAAAGAAGGGGAGCTTGGAATGTTCTGTTATGGAGGCTCATGTTTTAATGCAGCAGTCCCCAACCTTTTGAAGGTTGAGGACCGCCTCCGGGGGTGAAGAGCCGGCAGCCCTGGCACGTGCATGCGCGTTAGTGACCCCTGGTGGTGAAAATGTGCATGCGAGGAGCTGCCGCACATGCACGTTGTCACCACCAGGGGGTGATGACGCGTATGTGCAGCAACTCCGCGCATGCGCGTTTGTGTCCGCCAGCATGCCAGTGGCTGAGCCTGCCTCTCCCCCCCCCTCTAGCAGCAAGAAGCTAGCCAGGCCGTAAGCAAAGTGGCCGCTTCTCTCGTGGCCTGGTGAGCTTCTCGCTGTGGGGGGGGATGCAGGCGTGGCCACCAGTGGCCCACTACTGAGGTCTTTGCGGCCCGGTACCGGGCTGCGGACCGGGGGTTGACAACCCCCATTTTAATGTATTTGAACTGCTACCATCAGAAATGTACAAATTATGAACAGGGTTTTCTTTTTAAGCTTCACTTTATTTATTCCAGGGTATTATTTGATCAGTAAGGCTTGAGAAGATCATTGCTTTTGAAACACAAACGCACTATTTTAACAGTATTTTTTTTCTAAAAAGAAGTTCCCATTATTTAAAAGAAAACTCACATTTTAAAAAAGTTTTTGGTTGGGTCATGTAGCAACCAGCTCCACCTTGCTATGGTCTACTTATATGCATCAAGTAATGAATGAAATAAGAATTTAAAGATGAGCAACTTGCATAAGAAGAGATCTCCGTCATTAATCTGAAAGCATTTGAATTTTTGTGGATATTCAATAAAGGTATCTGAATCTGTAGCTTCCCAACTGAGATGGGAAGCACCTGACATGCACTGGTGTTCAAGAGAACATGAAAAATGTGCCTTTCGCAAAATGGAATATTTCTTGTATCTCTACTTGGAAAGTTCCCAAAAGCACTGGGGAAATCTGTGACAGTAAATGGCACTTGAGTTAGTTTGCCTGTGCTAGCGGCATAGTTGAGATAACTCCGAATTCATCTTCCTCATGCCCTTTTACATCGCTTAGATTGTGGCTCTCCGAAGTCCATTAATTCAATACAGCTTTTTATAGTCTGGCTCCTGTCAGTGGCAAAGTTCACCTTTAACTTAGACTAGTCCCAATATTGTGTCAAGTACAGCATAAAGGACACACAACCACGTGTGCCACATTACTGAAGAATAATGGATGCCGTTTGGAAATTCTACAAGGAGCAAAATAGAGCTACATTCAGAGAAGCAGCTAATAGTGTTTGGATTGCTCAAGTTTATGTGGCTTTTTGAGAGCTATTAAGAATGGATTTTGTTTACAGCCTGACTATGCATTTCTTCCAAATATGTGTAGGTGCAGAGATTGATGCCATCCTGACCATGTTTTCTGGAAACAAACCCTCTTGGGAAGGAAGAGCCAGTGTGATGGTTGCAGTGATAAGGGAAGAGGCAGAGGGAGCCTCTTTTAATCATTGCAGTTGTGGAAGAAAAGCCATGAGCTTCTTTTGTGGAAGAAAAGCCATGAGCACAGGTCGATCCAGAAGGCACACAAGATGGTTGCACTGCGTTCTTTCCTCTGCTGTTGGGATTCTGTTCCATTGGCCTATGGAAGTCTGCCAAATTGGCCCCTTTGTCATCATCCAGGCCCCTGTGATGGTCTGCATTGAGCCAGCAGAGTATTTAAATGGACTTCTTATTTTAAACATTTAGACCTCATGTCATTTCCTAAATCTTAAGGGAGCCAACAAAGCACTAGCATGTTGGAAACAGGTGAAACAACAGCAAGAATAAAAAAAACAGCACACCAGTGAAGAAATGCAGTTGATCTCATCACGTCTTGGAAGCCAGGTAGAGCTGGCCCTGGTTGGTTAAGGGATGGGAGGCCATCTAGGAATTCCAGGGTCACTATGCAGAGGAAGGCAATGTGAGTCCCAAAACCCCCATCAGGGGCTGCTGTAAGTCAGCGGTCACTTGATAGTACTTCACCCACAAAGGCATCTACAAAAGAGCTGTTTACCTTTCATTAAATAGAAACCATTTTGCATGTCTTCCTGAATGCCACTGCAAAGGTCCAATTCTGCCACAGAAAAAATGCCAATCCTATGACTGCTGAGAAGTGGATAGTTCAGAGGGAGGCTACCTACCACACAGAATATTTGAAGAATGCAGCTGATGTGGGAAAGTAGTTTGGGTGGATTATTTGGCCTTCTTGATCCTGGCTCCTACCTGGTGGGATGAGCACCTGGAAGAGTTGAGGGCCTGTAAAACAGAGCTCTTCTGCCAGGTCTTTGGTTGAGGCAGGGGTTAGGAACAACTGGTGTCCCTCTTCCAGCCAACGCAGTACCATCATGTGATCCTCCCATTCTGTGACAGTTCGGGGGCTATGCCATCTTCTTGTGGTTTTATGTTTTTAAGGGGATTAGTTTTATTGGAGCTTTTATCTGTTTTATGTAACCTGCCGCAAGTCTATGGAAAGTGGCAGGATACAAATCAAATCAATCAATCAATAAATAAATTTAGCAGCATCAGATGGCTCAGTCCTGTCCTTGCCATCTCTGGACAATGGTGGTCCTCCCTTGCTCAGTGCCAAATCATGTCAAGTGCTGATGCTTGGCCAGAAGCTAACCATCAGTGAGTAATAACACAAATATTTCTAGAATGATCATGGTTGATTGACACTCCTGCCTTTTCTACCTGTGAAAAATGCAACCTCTAGAATTGGTGCATATGTCAAAAATGTCAAAGTAACGGGATGTGGAAACAGACCTCAAAACAAATATTTGCTCACATTTAAATGCCACGTAGGTAAGCCTGCTTAGAGAGGAATCCTATTCATACTGACAGCTTATGGATGGATTTCTGTCAAGGTTATTGTAGAAGGGAGAGATAAATCATTCAACATGTATGAAACCACAGGCCAGTCATGGCAAAAGCTGTTTTCATGCAGAATCTGTCAACTCAAGGATGATAACAGTGCTTTCAACTTCCACAAGGAAAGCATTCCACAGTAACACTCAGGGGTATTTTCTACATTTGCTGTTGGCACTGACTTTGCATCATATTTTTATCTGAAACATCAAGGGCTCAGACTACTTTCCTGGACATACAGTTTTGGATACAAAGCAATGAAATAACCATTTGAGGAAAGAGGAGAGGAAATTACAGTGACTCTAGCCCTCTTTGCAATTCAATGAGTTGCTTTTTAAGCCCACAATTGTTCCAGGGAGAACAGTGCAGTATTTCACAGTTCCCTCAAGATTCTATCCAGAGTAAAATGATGATGGAACTTTTGGACTTGGCTCAGTCCTGAGTCCCTCCAGAGAACTAGAGCTGTAGACTAACAGAGCATTTTGAAAGTATGAAGTTGTTAGTTACCTTTGTGGATGAGGTGTAGATCCAGACTCACAGTGCTTTGAGATTTAAAGGAGAATAATCTTTACTGCAACAATTTACAGATATATTTCTTATTCATCTGCTTGAGTCTGCTTACTGAGCCATAGTCCAAAAGCTTAAAGAGAAGTTACAAAAGTAGAACACTGCAAGCCTCTTGTGGCTAGGCTGCAGGCAGACTACATCCCAGACATCAGGCAATGGAGAGAGCTCAGAGCTTTAATGCCTGCTGCTCGCTTGCTGCTCTGACCTGTTCTTCCTGAAGAAGCAGGATGTGGATGGGAGCCCCAGCTTAAAGAAAGGGAATCCTAGCCATGTTCTTGGGATTTTCCTACTGCAACCTCAGAGTCCATAAGGTACATTAGGTACACTAGTGAACACATAGGTGCAGCTCAGCAGTTTAAACAGTTTAACAACCGCCCTTCATGCCTGACTTCATCAAATTATTTGCTGATTGCAATTCCAACAGTTGCCTTAAGCAGGCATTGGTCCACAGAGGTGGTCCACAGAGCACCTACTCCCTTGGCCTAGCAGTGCTAGTCAGATACTTGGGAAGAACCTGTGAAGGGGCTACCAGACTTGTATGTCACAAATGTTATTTTGGATGTAACTATGGTCCCCCTTTCTCCTCTGAAGAAATTCCCAGGCCAGGGGAAGGGGGCTAAACTCTATGACCAGGGATAGTGACCACACTCCCACAGTCACCCACTCCAAAGGAGATACCACAGCAGGGGATTGCTACAAACAGCTCAGTCAGACTGTGGGAGCAAAAATGAAATCATGCCTGGAAATGTACCACCCATCACCCTCAGAGCCTGAAAGACCCAGCACATGCCTCAGAATGTGTGTGTGTGTGTGTGGGGGGGGGCTACACCTGAGGAGAGAATGACAGCAACTTGGGCCTCCTGAGCCCTATGCAGGCAGGAAACACAGCCTCTAAAACACTCAGGGAGGCAGCTTGGTGTAGTGGTTAATAGCAGTAGCTTCAAATCTGGAGAGCAGGGTTTGATTCACCACTCCTCCCCCACCTACAGCTAGCTGTGTGACCTTTAACTCATCACAGTTCTCTCAAAGCTCTCTCTGCCCCACCTACCTCACCAGGTGTCAGTTGTAGGGGGTGAAAAGGAAAGCAATTGCAAGCCCTTTTGAGACTCCTTTGGGTAGTGAAAAGCAAGGTATAAAAATCAGCTCTTCTTCTTCATGGCAGGGCAGGGCAGGCCCAACCAGGGACTCCAACCAGGGAGTCCATTGGCTCAGATTCCCTTTTCTCACCATGGGCCTGCTCCTGAAGTGAGGGCAATAGAGTGTCTGGGACCATCCCATCCCCAGGCAATCCTTTTCTGGGCCATCCCAGGGAAGACAAAGGAGGACTATCTAAACTCCCAAGATAGCCAGGGAAATGCACCCCACAGTAGGATGGAGGCAGCACATACACCTGCTCTAATATTGAGGCTGTTCTTGGGTATGACCTGAAAAAAAAAGGAAATTCAGGAGGGTGCCATTGCCCTGGACTCCATGCTAATCGAGGCTGGCACTCTATTAATGGGACTACTCCTACAACATGGATGAAGAAAGAGAAAGGTCAGACAAAATACCTCTCATTATGGAGAGATGATTATGCAGATGCCAAATGCCATGGTTTATTTTAACTATGATTAGTTTGAGAAACCAGTATTCATCTTGCAGACAATCAATCCAATCCAAATTTGCCTTGACAAATATGAATTTCATCACTTGGGTTCCAGCACCGAAAGTGTACAAGGACAGCACAATAGAACAGGCCATGATGAATCCAAGATGTCTACACATATCAAATGAAACCAATGTTTACATGGATTTGGTATATGCCTGAGCTAGTAAGCTAGAGTCTTGGTCTTGCAGAATTGAGATTTCACAGATAAAATTTGGGATTTCCCTGATTCGGTCATTCATCAGCATTGAGGCAGGAAGCCCCATTCCTTCTTTAACTGTTAGAATTATGAGGTCTGCTTTTAATGTCAGGGTCAGAGGCAAAGGTTTCATGTTCTTGCTTATTATACCTTGGATTTATGCAACAATTAGGTGTTGAGTTCTTCTGATTCATCCAGTTATTTTTTGTTATTAAATCTCAGCAAGAAATAATAAAAATATTGAAAGTCAGGTTGACCTCTTTAATCCAGATGGTGTGCATATCTTTAGAGTGCATATCTTTCAGACTAGAACCAGGCAGATCAGGGTTCAAATTCAAATCCTCATTGTGCCATGCAGTTCATCAGCAGATACTGAGCTTGGTCTAGCCAATGTCTCCTTGCCTAGTCTACAGGGTTGTTGTTAGGATCAGTCAAAGAGAAGGGTAGTACATCTAGGACACACTGAGTGGGAAAGATCAAGAGAAAAACACACACACTAGAAGAGCTGCCATTCTCTCCTGTCCTGTTGTCCATTCTTATTCCCTACTGGCTGTGTTCAGTGGAACCATAGGTTTACTGCTTAGTCTGAAAGGGCAGACTGCAGAGTGACAGAGGCAGCATTGGCCTAGCATCCTGGCACACTCTGAAATAGAAAGCTGAGCAAAGAAAACCCCAAGTTACAAGACAGTAACTGTGGCAGGAATTCTGAACGTCACTGTACCTATTTTAAGTCTACTTAACTGTACTTGACACAGCCTAAACAGGAACTCTCTAGAGTTTGTAGAAAGCAGAGACACCTCTTACAGCTCCCATCTGTGTTTGGTCATGTCTCATAGACTCCAGTTAATTCACATCCAGAAATATTTCTCACCTCTATCCTGACACTGCCTTAGCACCATCCTCCAGGGAGCCTTTTGTTTTGAGCTTTTGCTTCTTCTGGGAGCTGCAACTTATTCGGAAACCAGAATTGTCAGCACATTGTCAGTACACAGCTTTCCTTCCATAATGCAGTGAAGATCCGTGTGCTGTAGTGGCACTTGCTACCAAAGCAGCTTTTAAGCAATCTGCATATACAATGAGATCTCCAGTGGCCAATCGGAAGCTCTACTGGGAAAAGACCCCTCCTTTCTGAAAATACTAGAGGAGATAGAGGAATGAATGGCCACAGAAGAACTTGCCAGAAAATATGTTGATCTACTGATGGGTGCCACAATGGAGGCTTTGCCCTGGAAGATGATCTGAAGAGGTCATTGTCAATATATAAATGAGACCCAGTCAGGACCATAGCTATAGAGGGATAGAAAGGGATGAGGCCTACCTTGAAATTTTCTCTGCCCCTCTCCCCTCCAAAGGAGTCCAGCACCATAAAGCCATTAGCCTTCCAGTGCTGAGGGGAGGAAGAGAAAGGAAGCCAGTGGGACTGCAGTACAATGGCTGATAGGGGACAATACAAGCATACATCCCGTCCTGCCTGACTGCCTTTGGCTCCTGATTGGGAGTTGGGAGTTGGAGGGTGGAGATTCTCAACCTCCTTGTTCCTGTGCATGGGAGATTCCAGAGGCACCAGCCTTCATTCCTCCCAAGCATACCTCTCGCCTGACTTCCCAGCCCCTAGTTCCTGCCTGCTTGGAGATATCACAGTACACATGCATACACGCACATGCATGCACACACATACACACACACACTCTGATATGAGCTGTCCTGAAAATCAATAACAAAGGCCCCAAGTTGGCCACCTGCATGCCAGATGTGCTCCTTACAGCTGGAACCATCAGTCCTGACTTGGGAAGCAAGCAGTCTGGAAGTCTCCTCAGGAGCAAATGTCTTCCTTCAGGTGCTGCTGTCTCAACTCACTTCCCTCATAGTCCTCTGTTCTCTATTCCAGCAGTAAGTACTAATGGCTGCATAGCATCTAGGGACAGAACAAAAGTGGTATGATCAAGTGCTGGGGGCTGGGGGCAGGATAAATGACTTTACTGGAACAACATTTATGATACACTTCTGGTTTGTGTCTTTACTGGATCTCAGCCACAAGCAAGACAGGCTGAAGGCTCAGGTCTTCTTCATGACATGTAGCACATTTTATCAGCTATGGCTGATATGCTAAACTGTTGTGATTCTTCTCAAGGTCATTCCTTTGGAATATTCTTGAGCCTAGAATTACTTCAAGGTGCAATTAGCTTGCGGCCCAGCAAGCTTCTCTTCCCCCCCCCTCCCGAAGCAAGATTTGCTCGTGGCCTGGCGAGCTTCTCGCTGCTGGGGGGGCAGGAAGAGGGAGCCAAGGCCTGGCACCGAGGCCTTCACGGCCTGGCACCGGGCTGCAGCCCGGGGTTTGGGGACCACTGGCCTAGAGGATCATTGTCCATGGGGTCACAATGAGTCAGACACAACTTCACAACAACAACAACATATTTTTAAAGTTTGTTAACACGAAGAAGAAAAGTTGATTCTTATATGCCACTTTTCTCTACCCAAAGGAGTCTCAAAGCAGCTTACATTCACATTCCCTTTCCTCTCCCCACAACAGACACCCTGTGAGGTGGGTGAGGCTGAGAGAGTCCTGATATTCCTGCTCAGTCAGAACAGCTTAATCAGTGCTGAGGCAAGCCCAAGGTCACCCAGATGGTTGCATGTGGGGGAGCACAGAATCAAACCCGACTCACCAGATTAGAAGTCTGCTCTCCTAACCACTACACCAAGCTCACTCCAGGTAATATGAACATATTTGGTCATGTCAACTCACCTCCCAAAATGGCCAGTGATGGGGTGAGAAGGAAAGGGACCCCAGGTGGACATGTTCACAGCTATGCGTCCCAACTATATTCTGCACAACTGAGCCACATCTAGGGTTTCTCAAAGCCTGAAGAATGTTTCCAGAGTTTCTCAATGGTAAGAACGTTGAGAAAGGCTGTGTTAAGTAGAATAAATTAATGAAAACCAATTGTGTCCTATCAACTCAGAAGTGTAAGGCATTTGGATTAATAACTGTGCTGTAATTGGTTGTGATTATGATTGACTCTATCTCACATGTTAATCTTTTCAAGGAAGCCCCCCCCCCCCCTAGCAGTTGACAAGGAAGGTAGGGAAGCCACAGCAAATTGAGGGTTTTCAGGAAAATTCAATGAGAGGCAGGCTTGATGGAAGACAAGCCCCTGGTTATTTTTCTCAGGAATGATCTTGCGATTTGTAGGTGGACAGGTGTAGATTTATCAGTTGATTGATATTCATTTGAAAACTAATTCAGCAACAGCATCACAGAAATGGCTAAGGCTGAGTTTTTCTACATGTGCTCACTGGTGTGATGAATACTACCTGCACTTGGGATTCTGTTTTGAGTGACTGATGTCATGTTTGGAGGACAAAAGACAACACATTTCAAGATCCAAGTCTATTTTCCCAGGGCATGTTTATTTCTCTCCCCCCCCCCCATAGGAATTTTTGTATTTGTAGTTCTCTCTGCTTCTTTCTCTGATCTGATGCTTATACCTCCTTTTTTGGAATCCATAGACCTTTATTTTAAGACCAGAACCAATGAATTAAAGTGAAACAATATACAATTTAAAAACAAAACAAAACAAAGAACATCAAATTCCATAAACTGTAGAATTGAGTAGCAGACTGAAACAGTACCATAGTCCAGTACTAGTTTGGTTGGGTTTTAGAAGTCCACTGTGCACAAAGCCTTTCACATTTTTCATGGAGTAATTATTACCTTGTCAGCCCATGTCATAACATGATGCTAATGATTCATGGGAAGAATGCAGGTTCAAGCATAGAGAGATGGCTTACCCTTTGTACTTTCTGCACACTCCTTCATAAGATAATTCTGGGATCCAGAGGTGCTAAAAACTTCATAGGGAGTATGTTCAGCAGGTGAACATACAGATGTGGGGGCAGGTGCTACACCTTGAAATAAGGTTAATGGCACAAACTCAGATAAGCGCCAAATAGTGCTTTAAAAAAGTGCTGATTCCTAATCACTGAAGTTTGGATTTCTCGTTCTTTATTTCATCAATAGATTTGTGAAATGATTAGTGACTATACTAACTTAGGTGCATGTCCAAATGGCTGTGTGTGTGTGGGAGGGGGGAACAATGCTGTACAAAAACATGCCTCCACAAAGTGCTTCCAGTTGCACTGTCTTCTGTCTATCGGAACACATTGAATGAAATCTTCTGAGAGGGGATGAGTTGCTCATGAACAGCTGAGCTGTTTGAAGAAAAACAGGCTCCCTGTTTACAAGGGGTGAGCAGAACATGAGTTGGACCAGCACATCTTTTTTTTGGAGGGGGGGGGATATAAATTATACTCATCCAAAAAAGAAAAGAAGATCACATAAAACAAAATATAGAAAAGAAAAAAAGACACTACGGGTTTCATTTAAAAAACTGAGTATTACATTGACGTGTCACAATGTGTCCTTTATATTTTTCCAGAATACCAATTGTATTTCCATCATTTGCGTATGCCTCAGATAAATCCTTTCTTTCCATTTCATTTTATCAATCAATATAGTCTGATGTCGGACTCCATTTTCTATTAAAATCTGCTATTGCATCAAATATGGGAGTGTTGTAATTGACCCATATTCCATCAATTTATTTGACCACTGTGCAAGATCCAGGAAGGCTTCTTTTTTCCATCTCAATGCATGTAAGATTCTGGTGGATGTTCCCATATATTTAAGAAGTTCACTATACATTTCCATACTGTTTGGTATAATAACATACATTTTGGATCCATTGCAAACCTAACTTTAAATCTCTTTTGCATTTCATCATGAACCATAATTCAGTATTTACTTGCATTCTGAGAAGCACCTTTGCCTTTGAACATCCCCAGGGGAATCAGAATAGATCCAGAAAGAATCTGGTAAAACAATAGAATTTCTGAACATGCACACAGTACAGTCAAATTATTTCAAGAATTAAATATAGTGGTTCTGCCCGTGTCTGTCTTGAAAAAATGGGTAGAATGAGATTAGCCATGTGGCAGACTGGTTCAGGACTGATGCCATGCAAGTTGTACTTCAGCTATTTCAGTGACTTCAGATGGACTCTTACTTTCATGGCTCTCTTGGATGAAAAGTATCCCAGTTACAATTTGCTATTTGGAAGTTGCCTATTCTTTAAATACATTCATGCTCCTGTAGGGTTTGATACTTCATTAGGAAAGAAAAATAAGAATAAAATTTAAGTTAATTACAGAACCCTGCCATGGGCTGCAATATTGATTGAACCATTCAATAACTGACATCAAAAATAAAGGAACTAATGAGGCATGCCATAAATATAGAAAAAAATAGGTCAACCTGGGCGTGTTCGCTTTTATTTTCTCCATTGAGAGGCTGTCTCTGTAAAAGGGTGGGACAGGTGAGGACTGGTTCCTGGGGCCCATTGTCCTTCTAGGTATTATTGGAGAAGCAATTTTCCCAATTAGACTCTTGGACGTCAGCTGGCAAGCGGTGAACTCCCCTTACTCTTCTGGTGATTTGCTGGAGAAGAAGAAGAAACACACTTTGGAACTTTTCTGCCTTCCTTATTCACCTGAGACTTCAGAAGACAGCATTTGAATGCAGGATGGTATGTAAGTTCTGTCTTTCCTAACTCTCGGTAATCAAATTGATCTTAAGGGACCTGGTGAATGTAACCATTAAACCACTTTCTTGAGAACATTTTTAGCTTTTATTGACCCCCTGCCCGTATATTGTAAGTCAGGCCTGTTAGAGTTGGTTTCATGCAGTATGTAAGCCTACTGGGTGCTTGGAAAATTCTACTGGGTGCTTGGAAAATTCTCCATGTTGAGGACTCTCATGAATCAGGGATGGACATATCAAACACCTGGCACAGGGCTTATATACCATATGTATCCTAGTATCTGCATTAAGACATTTACAATGCAAACCTAAATAGAATTATATCCATGTGAGCCCACTGAGCAACACAAGGAGCTGGGTGGGGAGAAGGAGTAAATGCCAGCTTGGGAGCTACTGGTGAGTGTTGTATTCTTTCGTACAGTGTGTGAGGTTACAGGAAAGTGGGGGCTCTTTGAGTGTTGTTTTTTGTTGGTTCCTTGCCTGGGTGGTGGGGGACTGCAGCTAATTGCATTAGTTGATTTGCATTAGTTGGCAGTTTTGCCTGGGGCTGACTGCTAGCCCCACCCTCTGCTGGGTGAGCCTTGGTAGTTGTGACCATGTGATTTTGGACTTTATGATCAAGTGATTTTGGACTTTATGATCTTGGGGAAGAGAAAAACTGTACGTAGTCACACATACAGGCTGGACTTCAGGAGAGCAAATTTTAACAATAAGACTATCATGCACAACCTTATCAAAAGCCTTACTGAAATCAAGGTAAACAGGAGATTTCAATGCAAGGATAGGCAAATTGAAGGCCCCCATGAATGGCAAAATATGTAATTCCGTAACATAGGGAAAAAGAAGTAATATATTTTAATGAATTTTTACTGATTCCATATGTTGTTTTGCTAAATGGAGACCTATATGAAACAGGACTGAGCAGGCCTTGGACTAGATGGCCAGTACGGCCCCTCCCAACTCTATGATTCTAGAATGTAGGTTCAGGGACTTTTCAAAGCTTAAGTGAGGTACTCTTAAGGATGTACATAAACAAACCATGGCTATACCACAGAGAATTCTGGGTATACTAAGGAGCTCCTGAGTCCTACATTTAGGGACAAAGTAGAGCTATAAATATTTGAATGTATTCTTGGTTTACATTGAAAGCCATCTGTGCTGTTTCCAGGGGAACAAAGAGGCCATTACACTTGTACCACTCAGATCCCATCTCCATATGCTATTTATGCAGAGGTGCACCTTAGAACTACTTCTCAGGTAGAACTGGGAAATGTAGAGAAGAACAGCAATTAGAAATGGATTTTCTTTGTTGAACATAAAAAGCAAAGGGGAAACAAGCAGACTTAATGGTAATGCAGTACCATTTCCTAAAACTATGAGGTAAAATGTGCTAAGAATAGCTAAAGTAAAATCACAAAACCTAGGAAATAAGCAATCAATAAGCAAATACAATAATAATTCTTAATAAAAGCTGTTCTGTTTATGCTAGATGTGTCTGCCCACAGCTTACTTCCTGAATCAAGCCGTTTCCTATGTTTGTTATGCATGGATGGTGTCCCTCCTGCAGGGAGGGGGAGGAAGGGGAAGAAGAGAGAAAGGCAGAATCTATCCTGCATCTCAAGCAGCAGCAGAAGACCTGAGAAGCCTCGGTGGTCTCAAAATATTTTTTCCCTGCCGGGGCGGGGGGCAGAGAGGGAGAGTTACAGGTAACAGTGTTTTTGTGACATGGTTAGATCTCAGCTTGAAAATATGTGCACTCCATTTTGAAGAATTACATTTGGATACTCCTGCCACAACCCTTGCCCATCCCTTTAAGCTAACCAATATCATCAGATCTGTGAAACACCCAATTGCAAGAGTTGAAAGAACATATTTTTCATTAGCTACTGAAGATGTCCCAGTATTATCTGGGGAAGAATCATATTATATAAACTGATCGGAGGACATTATGAAAAATCATAAACAGAATCAAAATATTAAATGATTTATTATATATACAATATCATATAAATTGAATATAATACCATATAAAAAGTGACTGGTACTTCTGATGACATACTGGCTCTCTGACCGATCCTCAGGGGGAGTGCTCCCCAAGGGTCACTCGACGGGGGTGGCATGCTGTCGAGAAGTCCCATGGGGCCTCTGATTGGTCCTCACTGGGAGGACCCTCTCTCAGTGAGGCCCACTCTTCCCCGCCCCCTCCGCCTTCCACTTCACCCACTCACGGAGAGCCAGCAGGAGGTAAGCCACACAGCTCAGTGTAACCCCCCAGGCACATGCCACCATGCTCCACTGTGTTCCCCATACCACTCCACTATCTTCTAGCCAGCCAAAGTTTGTAAAACCCATTCATCTGTGCTCTGCCACAGCCACACCACCCACCCTGCTCTGAATACTCAAAGGTGGCAGTCTGCAGTCTGAGAACCAAAAGGCTGTGCCACCCATGCAAAGTCACAGCCAGTGGGGTAGGCACTGAGAGGGCTCCTGAAGAGTTGGCTGACTTGGCTGCTGAGTTTGCCCACCCTGCTCTGCAGGAACCCTTTCCCCTTTGCCCTACATGCCTACCCCTTTGAGCGGCCATTGCATTCTTCCTCAGTGCATCTACTTGGCCTCCATCCACTGACAACTATCTCAAGTCAATTGGGGTGTGGCAGCCACCAGGGATCCTGCAGAATGTTCCACCAAGCTGGCCCATGCTGCTTTCCACTCATTTTTAAATGGGGTCTGCCACTTGTATGTCATTGAAAGAAAGCATAAAAAGCCAGCCAATAAAATAGAATGGCTTCCTACTCTGTCTGATGCTGGGTCTAAAGTAAGGCATGGCATAAAACATTTGAAATCAGTTATATAAGAAAAATAATCTGCAAGGCACAGAACACGGCAACTAGGGTTGTCAACCTCTAAGTGCTGGCTGGAAATCTCCTGAGATTACAGCATCTCCAGGTAAAAGAGAACAGTTCCATTGAAGTCCCTCTACTCCTCTGACCCTGTCCTCCTCGACCCCATTCCCAGCCACTCCCCAGATATTTCTCAGCCCAGAACTTGACTTCTGTACTGGGGGAATAGGCCAGCCTGTTGTTCATATCACAGTGGAGCTAATCCCCACTTCCTCATGATGTTGGCCCTGGCCCTGGCCCTGGCCCTGGCCTGCTTTAGGCCTTCCATTACCCTGTTCCGCATTCCTTTTTTCACTGTGGACACCTATATCAGGGTATGCCCATGTGGAAGAGGAAGGGTTGGGCCTTTCAGGCCTGGCTCCTCCCCCTCCTCTGGCATCCCAAAAGGGACAAAATATTGCCTCACTCAGTTCCATGATACTTTGTGGTGGCGCGGAGCTGACTGGGGCTTTTTTATTTTCATGAAGGTAGGATTGCATTACAACGCAATGTCATAAAAACAAAAAAACAAAAACAAACCCTGCCACCATAAAGCACAGTGGAACCTCTGCCCCAGCTGCCTCATGTAGAGGCAGTAATCTAGGGCAGACAGGGTCCAGCAGGGAATATCTTCCACCATGAGGACCTGGGAAGTAGCGGGGTTAATTGCCCTATCACAAGGAACCAACAGATGTCCAGTGCGGCCACCACTGTGCAGAAAAGGTCCTGGTAACCCTAAAGGCAGCTAACCAAGGTCAGGACTACCACTGGCTCCCACACCAAGCCAAATGCAGAATACTACATCATTATTCTTCTACGAACAAAATAGAGTTTCAATAGCTCTGCATGTTAGGTTATATTTCAAGCTCAGAAATATGATTTGATACTAGAACAGTATTTGGATCTACAAAATGATAGAGTGGCTTTAAAACAAATTTTAAAGCTTGACTGACAAAGTTAATAACATGCCTGAAAACACTTGCAACAACAAAAAGAAAAGGGGTCTTCACGGGCAGTTTGAATAAGATATGTTGAGAGCAGCTCAAAAAGTAAAAACCCCATATGGGCCTACTGTCATAGCAGGTATCCCATACATTGTGCCAACCCCAAAGTGTAAGAGTGTGAGTGTTGAGAAAGGACCAAAAGAATGAAATAGTTAATTTACCCAAGCATTTTAATCTACTGTTGAAATCAAACTGGCAATGCTAAAATGTTCCACAGTAGAAAAATCCTCAGGGCCAATGTTGAGGTGCATTCTCTGGCCCCATTAAGAAAGAGTCTCCTTGGTGTTAAAAATATTTTTGTTTAATTGCTCTCCTGTTTCTGAAAGGTTCAAAAAGATTGTTAGTTCTGCAGCCCAGAATATCTGTAAAATAACAGGTCTATGAGTACTTTACTTAGGAACAAAAGGTACAGAAGAATATTCAGCTTTATGGATAAATCAATACATAATTCATCTGCTCTACTTTGGCTCTTTCAGTCCCATTAATTTGTGAATGAGCCCAACCCACCCATCTCTGGCCAAAAGAAAACCTAATTTGCAGCAGTAGTTAATTTAGCCTGATAATTAAACAGTTTGACTAGAAGTTTTGTATGACTTCCCACATACTTAAATTGCAGGTTGGTCCCACCAGTAATATAATTTCACTCATTCTTTTTTTTTTTAATCTGAAAACTTAACCTATCACTACCTTAATGGGAACTGTTTTACAGTGAGCGGGCTGAGAATTGTGGGTATATATTGATTTTTTTTTATTTCAGGGAAACAGAAGTGTTTTCTGTATAAAACATTATAAGTAAGAGGAAGATTCCAAGAACTATAATATTAAACCAAGTACTGATTTCAAGTGAACTGCTCTTCTTAGTAGACTGTGATGGGTAAGAAACATGATTTATTTGAAAGTCATCTGAGTTTCCTTGATGCCCCTTTTCTCAGGCACTCAAACAGGTTCAAGATTCCCCCTCAGTGAGAGACTTTTCTATGCAGACCCAAATAGGTTTCCAAGGCATTATGATCAAATAAGGCAATCATAATACTGGACAAAGCTGATGATGTCTTCCAAGAACAATGGGGTCCTTATCTGACCTATTTAAGAAAATAAGGGACATGGGGATAGAATGTTTGTAGAGTACAGTCTATATCATCTAACTAATGTAGTTTCTTTATATATATACAAATAATCAAGCCCGCTGTATGATTAATACAGCGGGCGCTAGGCACTTACATTGTTGGGCAGCGGGGCCTTCCCCGGGCAGTGTGCTTTCGGCGGCGGCGGCGGGCTTTCGGCGGCGGGGCGTGGGCCGGACGACAGTATTTCCTCCTTGACATTCGACGGGCTGGGATGGGAGGTGGTGTTGCGGCAGCGGCGGCCTGACGCGGCGAGAGGCGCTTTGCGCCTCTCGCCGCATCAGGCCAGGAGCAACTGCGAGCAACTGCTGCACGCGGCTCGCAGTTGCTGGGAATCAGAGGAACCAATCGGCAGGGGCAAAGCGCCTGCCGATTGGTCCCTCCGATTGTCTGTCATGAGGAAGGGTCCAATCCGGACCCTTCCTCATCCCGGACACATCCCGCCCCAGGAGGGCTTACAGCTTTATTTAGTCTGTGGCGCCCATGGCGCCACAGGCAGTGTACAGATATATTTCTTTATATTATATATTTCTTTATATTAACGTTGTGTTATATCTTAATATAATCATAAAAATTTGTATTAAAAATAAGCAATACTGGATAAAGAAAGACTGACTAGTAAAGCCCTGTATCTGCAACATAATGTGGGTGGAGGATCACTTTAAAGAGTGGAGAGCAGGAATGTATGTGCTGGCCTCTGAATGATCAAAAACTCTGTCTTCTGTTTCCGTGTTTATCTAACTAATCCCTTACAAGTGTTCTAATAGTGTCCATGTAAGTACCAAGATCTGGAACTTGGCATGTGCACTCAGGTCTACCCACCCCCCAAAAAACATGAACCTGAAAAAATACCAGTAAGGTATTTACTGAGCAATGTTTGTTAAAGTTTGCTTTCCATGTACAAGTCGCAAAAGCACATAAATACTATCCAATTTGCCTATTGCCATTAGCTGTCCCCTCTTCAGATATTGCATTTCTCTCCACTCTTACAGAAATAAAATTATTTGCCAAGTCTGGGACATAAAGGCAGTTTTAAACAATATCTTTACTCCCTCCATTAGGGAATTTGTATTTTATTGTTCCTAAGCCAATACCTTCATCTGTCATAGACCATCCATCTGCAACACCAATTGTCTCTTTCTTTTCTTCATCTAGCCTTTCCAAGATATCTTTGAGCACGCTTATTCATTCATTCATTCATTCATTCATTCATTCATTCATTCATTCATTCATTCATTCATTCATTCATTCATTCATTCATTCATTCATTCATTCATCCTCTCCCTGTAGGCCCGAGGTGAGTTACAAACCTATATAAAACCCACTAAAACCATACAATTTAACATATAAAAACACATCATACACAATTCCCCACATTAATAAAACAAGATGCGGTAAAAAGTCATCTCGTATCTGGACTACCCTTTAGTAACACACTATGGGGGGGAGGACAGAGGGTGCCCGGTGGACTACACTACTGCTGCTGTACGGGGGGGCAGATAGTCCATGCGGCCCAGCCACAACCGGGCAGAAGAGCTCCATTTTGCAAGCCCTGCGGAATGCTGAAAGCTCCCACAGGGCCCGCAGCTCCTCCAGGAGCTCATTCCACCAGGTCAGGGCCAGGACCGAAAAGGCCCTGGCCCTGGCCATGGCCAAGCATGCTTCTCTGGGGCTGGGAATGACCAGAAAATTCGTACCTGCAGAGCATAAAGCCCTGCAGTGGACATAGGGCTACAGGCGGTCCTTGAGATACGCTGGGCCCAGCCCGCATAAGGCCTTAAAGGTCAAAACCAAAACCTTGAACCGGATCCAGAAAATAACCGGCAACCAGTGCAGCTGCCTCAACACAGTCTGGATATGGGCCCTCCAAGATGTACCTGTGAGGACACTATCATCTGCATTCTGCACCAGTTGAAGCTTCCGGATCAAGTGCAAGGGCAGGCCAGCTTAGAGTGAGTTACAGAAATCTATTGTAGAGGTGACTGTTGCATGGATCATTGTGGCCAGGTGATCAGATGACAGGTAGGGTGCTAATAGCCGAGCTTGGTGCATATGACACATATGAGTCATTCAGGCACTGGCCAAATACCAAATATGACTTCTTGTGGCTCCATGCATTAATATAAAACTTTTATTTAATGGTGGCTGTTTTGAGTTTTCTCCTTTTCTTTCTGAACTTTTTCGCCCAGGGGAAAAAGGCCAGGCAGATGTTTATATGGCAGTGGGGCTAATACCCACTTAGTGCTGTCCTGTCCCCATCCCATCCCTGGCCTACTTTAGACATTTCATTGCCACACAGTGGCTTATATTTCCACATTCCCTTTTTTGCTGTAGGTGCCAACAGGGTCTATCCCAAGGCAGGCCCATGTGGATGGGGATCAGGCTTTCCAGGCCTGGTTCCTCCTTTTCTACAGTTTCCTAAAAAGGTAAAGGTATCCCCTGTGCAAGCACCGAGTCATGTCTGACCCTTGGGGTGACGCCCTCTAGCGTTTTCATGGCAGACTCAATACGGGGTGGTTTGCCAGTGCCTTCCCCAGTCATTACCGTTTACCCCCCAGCAAGCTGGGTACTCATTTTACCGACCTCGGAAGGATGGAAGGCTGAGTCAACCTTGAGCCGGCTGCTGGGATTGAACTCCCAACCTCATGGGCAAAGCTTTCAGGCGGCTGCCTTACCACTCTGCGCCACAAGAGGCTCTTACAGTTTCCTACAAGGGATAAAAAAATAATACCCCAGTTGGTTCCACAGCATTTTGTGGCAGCATGGAGCCAACTGGGGCATTTTTATTTCCATTTTATTTTCAACTTCATGAGCATTCTTTAAAAACCTGCCACAAAGCGCAGCAGAACCCCTCCACGCTGGTTGCCTCATGTGGAGGCAGTAATACAAGGCATACCGGGCTCAGAGGGGGAACTCTTCCTGCATGAGGACCCAGGAAATGGCAGAGCTAATTGCCCTGTTGCAAGGCAATGGCAGCAGGCCAGCACAGCTGCTGCCATGCAGAAAAGGCACCACTGGGAAAGACATCTCTTTGGTTAAAGGGAATGCATTGTGTATAAGGACTGACTCATCTGGGTTGCCTATATATTATTTCAGTTTTGGTGACAGCAGTACCATGACAGTGCTAGTTGTTTCTGCCTTTGATATGTGTTTGTATGCTTGTGTGTGTGTGAGTTTGTGCTTTTGTTAAAGGACTGTAGGAGAGGAATACTTAAAAAGAACGAGGTTTTTAACCACCATTTACTTGTTTGATCTGTGCTACACTTATATTCTTGTTCCTCTTCCTCTTGACCAAGCGGCACCCTGTATGTGCAGACATAAGTCAACATTGCTGAATCAGTTTTTCTGATATCTGAAAAACCTGCTGTCTAGAAGTACCCTAAATCTTGCCCAAAACCGGTACCAGAAGGTTGCAGGATGTTCACATTAGAACATGGCAAAATGCATACCAGGAAGAACCTGATAGAGAAAAGGCTGGAGGCCCATACAGGTGTCTTATGTAGCAGAAAACGAATGATCAAGGAGGCTTAAGAATCTAGCAGTTGAGCTGGGAAAGAATTCAAGAGGCCAATGGTAAGTCAGCTTGAGGGGGAAATGTTGAAATATCAAAGGGAGCTTTCAGTTGAACTCATGGATGCACTGATAAAAAGAGCTAGTAATTCAGAAGAATGCTACTCTAGGCAAGTCCTCATTATTTAAATGGGAATACTAATGCCATGATTTAAAAGATCACCTCCCCTCCCTAAAAAAATCAAGTTGGACAAATTAGTGCTGTTAGCAGGGCCATGGGACAAGTGCCCTCACCCTGGCTGTCACCCAGTCTCACAGCAACTCTGTTGACTGAAGTAGCAAGCATTTGAGCTAATAGAACATTTCTTAAGAAGGAAAAAAATGTTAAGAAGGATTAAGACAAACCCAGGGAAGCCTGAACTTTTGTCTGAGGGCAATTAGGGAGGCCAGGTAGTTATGCAAGAGTTCATAGCAGGTCAAAATATCTGCAAAATATGCAAAAATGCACAAGTAGTGCATCTGAGATTAATTTTAAAGAAGTATAATTTATTTCAGATGCCAGAATTGGACAGATGGAATGCAGAGAAATTTCAGAAGGGGCAGCTTAAAAATGGCTCAAAGACAAAATTCTTAAAAATCAAGAACTCACAATGGTTTGGTGTTTCCATTCTGATCACTGTATATACGAGGAACCTGCTAAGTTGTACCTGCCAAAATAGATGGCATAGTTAACAATAGCAGATGACAGTAAATGTACAAGGTCACTACCATGCATAGTCGGCCCATCAGGTAATAAGAAGCAGGATACAACCCCCCCCCCCCCAAGCTCTTCTTCTTCTAATCATCTTACAATTCCCTTTCCTCTCCCTATGACGGTCACCTTGTGAGGTACGTGGGACTAAGAGAGTTTTGAGAGAACTATCCCAAGGTTACCCAATGGGCTTTATATGGTCGATTGGGCAATCAGACCCAGTTCTCCAGATTAGAGTCTACCTCTCTTAATCACCATGCTCTTAACTAAGCTATTCTTAACCATTATATTTTAAGACAATGCTTCAGAGACTCAAAATCTGATACCTGTTTTCTGCATGTTAGAGATTGTAAAGGGCTGTCTGGCAGGCTATAGTACAATACTGGTGACAGCATTCAGCTTGATGAGTTATAAACTGTGTGGTCCTGGCCAGTGTTCCCTCTAAGCTGTACATGTGAGCTGTTGCTCATGAACACAGGCAGCCCCTTTCAGCAGCTTCCATTGCCTATTTTGAGATTATAGCAGTCACATTCTGCTCAGGATGTGAATTGTTCCCCTCAATAGGAGGAGGCGAATTAGAGGGAACACTGGTTTGGCTTAATTTCTAACATACTGTGTGATGTACATGTCATTGCCCTTATTTCAAGATGAACTGTCTGTAGGTTCTCAGTGCTGGGAAGACATCTGTTGAATGGTTTTGCCATCACTGGATTTTATATTTATTGGGGAGGATCCAACAATAAGCTTTTGTTGCATGCTTTCAACAAAAGCTCTATACTATCACAGCTAGGGAATCCTTGGATCCAGCTGTTTGAGATAGTTGTCATCTGCTTTGAGTCACATTGACAAAGGAGGAATATATATTAGACAGACTCACAGAGGAGACTGATAGCTCCTAGCCTGCATGACTAATGGAAACCTCCATATTCAGAAGCTGCAAATGTCTGAAAACCAGCACTAGGTGACATCCTCAGGAGTTGGCCCTGACCTCTATTTCATGTTTATCAGTCTTTCCAGAACAACTGGTTGGCTATTGTGTTGGACAGAATGCTGGACTGCTCAGACCACTGGTCAGATCCAGGAGGTCTTGAACTATGTTCTTGTGTTTATCGTAATGTTTTCAGAACCAACTCGGTTACAAATTGTGAGATATACATATTTTAAATGGATAAGTACTGTTTGACTGGCAGGGAAATTACAAATGGAGACAGCGTGCTCTTTGAGTTCCGGTCCAAGTACAAATCTACCACCTGCTGTTTGTTTTCGACAACTCAGAAGCTCATTAGTGGACTGAGTTGGTAAACTGGCTTGAATATCTGCTCTAATTAGGGGGTTAAGAGAAAGCCTTCAAAAGAAGGAGATAGTATGGCAGAAAATTAAGAACCATGGAAGGTATAGTTTGGCAAGAGAGAGAAAGAGAGAGAGAAAGGGGGGAGCAAAGTTGGTAAACACATTATTGCATTAACTTTCTAATTGGTCCCCTTGAGATAATATTTTGCCTTTAGGGTTCACCTCATAGATAGACATTTGAGTCTGACCTTGTCAAAAGTACCCTGTCTGGCTTCAGTTCTCTGTGCACTAATTGTATGCTTGGACAATTTTCTCTGAGCGATTAGAAGTTCAGGAGTGGTTCTTAATTGGTACATTTTCCTGTACAACCATAAAAAAAGAACTTTCAAAATTTTTTGAAGAGAAAGAAAACTGGCAGTTTTTTTAAAGATACAAATGGTTCTTATTTTAAAATTCAGTTTACCATTCTCTTCTTCCAAGATATGACAATCCTTAGGATTTTCACTTACTGAACCTTTTCCTCTCTCTCACTGTAAAGAGATGAAGTTATTTCACTTTTATGGGAAGAAAACCTCATTATGAGCAACAGGGGAACAAAGGGTACATTAATGTTTTCCTTATTGCTAATCATTTAACAGTACAGCATGCAGTTGACAATCCATTATCGTGTTCATCCCTACATTTGAAGATGGTATTTATTTATTTCTAGGATTTAAAAACCACCCTTCTCAAATCAGCCATCTTGTCAGCCATCAAATCAGCTTAAAAATCTTTCTAGGTCCATCATGGTTTCCATTCCCGGTCTCAATCTGCTTCTGATTGCTTGATGATGGAGACGAGGAATAGAAAATCTTTTTTCCTGTTTATTCAGGAATTCACATATATCATACAAATATCATCAAGACAAACAAAAATACTTAAATAGGAGAAAAAATTAAAAATAAAGAATACAAATACATAAAAACCCAAACAAGACAACTTCCTGCTTACTATACAAAGAGGTCACATCCAATATAAAATAATACATTAAATTAAACAACTGTTCCAAATCAAAATATATCTCATAAACCATATATTGTTATAAGTATGAATTTTAAAAGAAAGAAAAGAAAAGGGGAAAAAACCCAGAACTATTTTTTAGTTTATTAGAAATCCTGAAATAATTTTCTTATCTTTAAATTTCTAGTCTGTGTATCTTGCTCGTGATTCCTAACTATTAAAATCAGAAATCCACTTACCTACATAACCAGATAGTTTTGGCATTTTAGCTAACTTCAACAATTTACATGGCCATTCAAACACTGAGGATTGATTGGAGGACTTCCATTTTCTTGCTCATATAATTCTTGCAGCAGTTGACAGGTATCTGAATAAAATTCCAACTTGCTTATCATAATCAGAAGAACTTTATTGGCATACAGACTTGTTTAAACTGTTATTTAAAATACCAAGTAAATAAACTTCTGTCTTAAAGCTAATATTTTCCCCATTTTTTTTTGGTATATTTTCACAAATATTTAACCAAAATAGTTTAGCTTTCTCACACAACTAACCTTTGTCAAATAATGTGTCCAGTTCTTTATTATCTTTAAAATATTTCATTTTAGAACTCTTAGAGGGAGTTACGTACCATATATAGTACATTTTATTAAAATCTTCCTCCATACAATAACTGGCAGAAAACCTAGAACCTTTCTTCCAAGTACATTGCTAGTCCTCCAACTGGATATTATGGCCAACATCTCCTTCTAAACACAAGTCCTTGATTATTTAAAATTATCCCATCTTTTTAAGATTAAGATTAATATATTAATCTTTATGGTTGAAATTCTACCAAACAATGATACATTTAAAGTTTTCTATCTTGACATACCCTTTTTAAGATCCACCTATATTTTATGGTAATTTTTTGAAAACATGCCAGATTAGTATTGCTGACTGTAATCCCTAAATACCTGTGTGATTATCTTAAAACCTGGTTTCTCTTAAAGGGTTTTATGTTCATTCAAGGTAATATTCTTAGCAATGAGTTTAGACTTCTCTTTATTAACTTTTAAACCAAATATTTTACCAAATTCTTCCAGTTTATTATTAAGCAGTTTGGAATAGAAAATCTTTAATGCGTTTTAAAATAACCATTTGTAATCAGGGTCGCATTAAAGGCATGGATGTAAGGAATGCCTAATGAAAAAAGAAAAGCTGTGGACTCTACAAGAAGAGATAGGTGACTGAACATGTATGGTTATGTTGCAGGAACAAAAGAAAAGGACTGCACCAATAACAGGACTAAAAAAAAGGCCAAAAAAAGAGAGGAAAAATCAGGCAATATTATGTTATAATTCAGTCAAAATTCTCAAGAATTCTCTATGTGCTTCACCAACATGTGTTGTCAAGGAAATCAAAAATATATACAATTACACCATTGAGTTTACATAAATTCTGGCATAATTAAAATTATACAAATAAATATTATATTAAAAGTCAAAATCCAAGTTGGAAAACATCAGTCACATACACATGGAACAGGTAAATATGTTGAATGCCCTGTGTTGATAGGTGGATAGGTTCATCTGAAAAATAATCCAGAACATTTTAAGAACAGACCACAGCTGATTTAATGAGCAATACAAGCAATGCCCACAGTATTCCTTCACAAGGTTCATATAGGTGCACACTAGATGAACATTAGACTGAACATGCATAGGTGAGGTCACAAAGGATGTTGGTGCAACCTTGTCCCCCCCTCCCCAAGCGTAATGCCTGTACAAACAAATGTCATGCAAACAGCACTATTGTGGAGCAAATTTGTTGGTCTTTCTATGGACACCAACACACATCCATTTAGAATCATATATCAAGCCTTCAGAGGAGCTACCATCTTCAAGATCAAGATAGTTTCCCCTCTGTTGCTATGTGTAAGTGTGAAAGTTAGACAATGAAGAAAGCTAGTAGAAAGAAAGTTTATTCATTTGAAATGTGGTGGTGGAGGAAAGTTTTAAAGATACCATGGACCATCAAAAAGAAAAATCAGTGGGTTCTAGATCGAGCCTGAACTCACCCAAGTGACTAAAATGACTAAACTGAGGCTATCCTATTTTGGTCTTGTTAGAAGAAGACAAGAATCACTGGAAAAGATAATCATGCTAGGAAAAGCTGATGGTAGCAGGAAAAGTAAAATTTGCAACATGGGATGGATTGATTCAGTCAGTCAAGGAAGGCTGGTACATTTTGGAGATCATTAATTCAGTGTCATAAGCCAGAAGTGACTTGATGCTACTTAAAACATACACAGGTTTTTAAGAATGGCCACGTATGGTATAAAACCAAAGTCCCATAGAGGGGGTTGAGAGGGGGGGTATCTGCTACTTTGAGGAGCCCTCTCAATACCTAGACCTTGCTTAATGATATCTCTACAATGGATTGTGCCCTTTTGGAAAGGGGATTTTACTGTGAAAAGAAAAATGTCCCCATAGCAATTATTTGGTCACTGCATCCCTCAAATAGTCATCTCACTATTATATAAAGGTCTTTTAAAGCTATAATTTAGTGCACAAAACTTAATCAGAGGCATTATCATATAACAGTCAGAATGTCAGACTGTGAGGGGCCCACAACTGAATGCCCACTTTGTTATGAAAACTTTCTGTGTGACCATGGGACCATCACAGGTAGTCAGTTCAACCTACCTCACAGGGCTGTTGTGAGTCCCTCCCACAATGATCCACCTAGAATCTACAAAGCTGTTCATCCTCTGGTCATGAGGACAAGTTATGAGTTTCATAACTATAGGTATGAAAGAACTGGTACATGAAATACATTAAAAAGTAGACCTAGGTTTATAGTCTACCCACTGTCAGATGTTTAGCAAGTGAAGTCCAAATACAGTGACTGTATTACACATCCCATTATAAATAAATTATAGCTGGTATGAATTCTTGTTTTCTGGCCAAATAAAATCTCCGTATGGAAGAAGCAACCAGGAAGGTGATCTTGATGCTATATCTTCTAGGTTAGGGTAGTCAACCTGTGGTCCTCCAGATGTCCATGGATTACAATTCCCATGAGCCCCTGCCAGCATTTGCTGGCAGGGGCTCATGGGAATTGTAGTCCGTGAACATCTGGAGGACCACAGGTTGACTATCCCTGTTCTAGGTTACTGTGTCAGGCACATGGATAGCAGCTGGATGGGCCGCTTGTAGCTTCATGCCTTTTTAATACAAATGTGTAAGAGTACAGCCTGAGATATTGAGAGTACATTCCTAACCTGAGTAAAACCCTACTTACTCCATTGACTTCAATGGACCTACGGGGGTGTAACTGTTCTTATGATGGCTTTGTTAATGAATGATATATGGTTCATAATTCATCTCATCAGGTGGAACCATCAATAAACCTATAGGAAGTAATAACAGCATTGCTATGTGCCCTTACACTCAAATCCCAGTGGTAGAATCTGTCCAGTAAAATTCCACTGTGGATAAAAAAAGCTGCTAAAATATGGCAAGAAAAGTAGCCCCTCTCTTTCCACCTATGAATGGCAGCCAACAATAAATTCAGCAGAAGCCATGTATTCGTATTCATTACATAAACTTCAAAGTCTATTTTTATTGGCATGAACAAGTGTGCTATACCAATTCACATCCCATTTGTCTCATTCAGTGATACTTGTCTTGATTTATTTCACTGTAGAATGCCCAGATGGCCTATACATATTGCAGTAACAAAGCCTTACTTGAATATCTCTTTTGCAATGAAAGATGTGTAAGTAAATAAGTGGTATTCTGCATCACAGTTATCTGGAAGAACCCTGAAATATTTATTCACTGTTACTTAGACTGTGGATCCCAGAACTAGTTATATTAAAGTTAGGGATGGGCATAAACTGGGAAAACCCAGTACATGTTCAAGACATGTCCCGAACTAAAACACAGTTGCTTTGCCAAAATGGAAGTTTGGGATGTGGTGGGGGTGATCCTCCAGGGACCTAGACACTCCAAAATCACAGGAAATCTCTAGATGAACCCCTTCCACCAGCCCATCATGCTTGGTCAAACTTAGACTTGGAGGGTCTGAGTTACTGACACCCAAGCACGGTGCCCCCAGGAAAGTGTTTTTCAGGGAGATGTCAGGCACAGGTTCTAGAGTGTACAGAACAGTCTCTGTGCAAGCTGGAAGCACAAAACTCATGGAGGACTTGTCAGGAATGCCTCCTATATGCCCTACAAGTTACGTGTAGATTGAACTGGGGGGCAGGATTTAAGCTGCAGATACCCAAACAAGGTGGTCCTAGGAAACTGCTTTGGGGGGAGATTTTAGGTGTGGGTTCAGGAGTCTATAGAATGGATCCTGTGCAAGCTACTGGCAACAAACTCCTCTGATATGCCTTTCTACATGCCCTACATACAGATTGGACTTGGGCACCAAAGAAGGTGATCCCATGGAAGTGCTTTTTGAGAATATGTCAGGGTGAGTTCAGGAGTGTATACAATGGGCCCTGTGCGATCTAGAGGCATTAAACTTATGATGGATCTGAATTACAGCCCACCAAAGAAGGTCCCCTTAGGAAAGTGCTTTCTAGGAAAATGCTGTCAAGTTTGGGCTATGCACCATAGAATGGACAGGACAAACTCTATATGAACTAATAATGAGGGAGGCACAAAACTTGCAGTAGGTCTTTCTGGGATGGACACCCCCTCCCCATAGGAAGTGTGCAGGAAACAACTGCTGCTGGCACTGTTGTGACTGGCCATGTCCCTGGCTGGGCCCATTCTTGGTCTAACAACTAGATAAACACTGGGCCAGTTCTTCTCACAGGCCTGTCTGGGGCTCTGATAGACAGTCTGGTTAAGACTAGACTAATCAACAGGACCCACTAAGGAGTCCATCCTGTAAGATTAGCAGGTCAGTAGGGTTTTAAATGGAGAGTAGTGGTCAGTAAAGATAAAGATATCATCTCAAAACAAGAAGCAGCCTAATGTGTGTGTAGGGGATAAAATTGCAGAGAACTAAGCTCCCCGCTAAGCAGCCCCCCCTCCCAATACCTAAAGAATAATCCCTCATCTAATTGCAACCATAAATCGGGTTTGTGTGTGAAATAAAATGAAAAGAAGGAAGGGAAACTACCAAGGAGGTAGAGAGCAGGTTCGTGCCCATCCCCAGTCAAATTCCCAGGTAAGTCACTGTGCTTGATATTAAACCATTTAGGTCTCCAGTCCTTGCCTTAACCAGATGTGTGTCTTGATGTCTGAAATATATCTATAACACATTTGCTTGTGTCATTACACTGGCTTAGCTCTCATGCTTACTCTGACCATTTTTACTTGTTGGGTTTAATTTATGTTGTGCTAGAATTGTCTTGTAAATCAATGTATAGGCATCTTAAGTGGAGAGTTCATGAATGAGAGTTGACTTCAATATTCTCCTTCACTAAAGCATATAATACTCTGCACAATTAAGACATTAGCACAGGACATCCACAAATGAGAGTAGAATAACTCAGGACCTGAATTTATTTTAAAACTAGCTGATAGCTGTGGAAGACTACAAGAAATAATACAAAATGAGTTTCTGAACATGTACAAAGTGCCCATATTATTTGCAGTGGGGAAAAGTGTCATCAAGTCACAGCCAACTTCTGGTGGCCCGTTAGGGTTTCCAAAGCAAGAGATGGACAGAGGTGGTTTGCCATTGCCTGCCTCTGCCCAGCAACCCACAACTCTCTCAGTGGACTCTCATCCAACTACTAACCTGGGCTGACAGTGTTTAACTTCCAAGACCTGATGAGATCTGATATGATCAGGCTAACATAGGCCATTCAGGCTAATGCTTCTAACATAATACTTATTGTGTTACTTCATCATAGATGACTGACTGACTTGCCTCTGGCTAAACAGTGAGTCAGTCGATGAAGTGAGACTTGAATCAGCAGTCTGGTAGATCACTAAGCTTACTCAGTCACTGTGATTAGCTTAGCTGCCCTAGCAATGAACTCAAAGTGGTTTGTATAGCTTTTCCTGAGTGATCACAGTTGCCAATTCCCCGTCCTCCCATTTTCCATTCTTATTAAAGTTCTGTGAGGAAGGATTTTTAGTTCAGAAGACACATGGTTTGAAAGTTAGATATTATTCTTCCCATTGACCCATGGGTTAGGGTCGATAGTGCCAAGTGTCCCATTTTGATTTGTCTGATGACAGCGCCTTAAAAATACAAAACAAAAAAACAACCACCCCAAATTCCATTTATTCCTTTGGTGATGCTCGTCAAACCTTCTTGTTCAACGACTGGTGGCCACTCATTTTTTCCCCCTGACTGTCTGAAAGTCGTGCCAGGATTTGTGATTGTTGTAGCATAGCTTGACTGTTGAAGTGTGGGAAACACAGCTGAAGCCGATAGCCTCTGGCACTGTCTGTGGGAAATGACAAGAAGCCCTCAGAAGAGATTATGTCTTTCTGCAGAACTGGCTACCAGGCTCAGTGACCTTTCTTGATACTGTTGCATGGTGTTAGGATTGCATCTGGAGTTTTCATTTCAGGAGCTGGACAGTTCCCTACTGCTAGAGGACATACTGTGACAGATAGTTAAAAGGGAATCATGTGTTCCATTCCAAACTGAATGCCTAGAAGTCATTGTTCCTTGTGGTCTTTTTTAAAAAATCAGATTTGCTCTGTCTGCAGTGTTTGGAAAAAGAAAAGAGCAGACTTAAAATTCCATTGGAAAAAAGCATCATATTTAAAGTTGTCATAGACACAGGGAAATCGGTCTACTGAGTTTAACTGCCCCCTGGGAAATGGTGGGTAATGGAGTGTTAGCAATTTAAGAGATTACAAGTCCCCATCATGGCTTGTCAATGAATGGGAACTAAAATGAATGTAAAAAGGGGGAGTGTAGCTTGGTACAATGCACCAGAACACACAGTGTTCTGGCCTGTCGATTGATGTAGAGTTTAGACAATGTTAAATGTTTCTTGAGTGACTGTGGATCACGCAGTTAAAGGCCATCTTAATTGACTGATTGCAAAATCTTTCTTTGAAGAAAGAAACATAAAATCCAGCACCCGAGGCATAAAAATTAGATTTATTCTGATAATTTATAGCTCACCTTTCTCCCCTTGAAACTCAAGCCGGATTATAAAATATAAAAAGATTCCATCAGGTATCGTAAACCAAACAGTGACATGGGTCTAGAATTACAGGGCTAGAAAGCAATGCAGCCAATGTCTAAGCTGATAAATGTTGCACAAGGTGGAATTTAAAAGGTAGAAGACAAGGCCATAAAAGCAAGATGATACCTAACTACAACACTGCAAACCTAATTCTATTATAAAGGCATGCTCCTGAACCATTCCTCTCCTACAGGTCTAATCTCTTTATAAAAATGCCCTCCTGAACATTTAAGATTTGCAAATCCTGTGCATTCGTAGAACACTGAGCCTTCCCAGTTCTCCTTCGCAGCCCAGACACATGGGCTAATATGTCTCAGCATCCTCAAGAATCGAGGGGGGCATTATTTTTAGATTAGTGGCAAAGCCCATTGCATCTTGAAAGGTAATGAGCACTAGCCTATGGACCTGTGTGAGTTTTGTGGAGCAAGGTCTGGAGCCTGCAATGGGCAGTGCCGTAGAGACGCCAGTTTCCAGGTGGGATCTTGCAATCCCCTGGAATCATGGGTCATCTCCAGCCTAAATAGATTAGTACCCTTGGAGAAAATGGCTACTTTGGAGAGGGGATTCCACGGCATCATACCTGCAGATGCCACCCTTCAGGTTGGACATGGAGATCCCCTGATGTTACAGCTCATCTCCAGGTGTCAGAGATCAGTGCCCCTGGAGGAAATGGCTGCCTGGAGTGGGAACTCCATAGCACTATACTCCAACAAGATCCCTCCCCACCCCAAATCCCACTCACTCCTGACCTGACCATCACAGTCACCAGATATTGTGCAACCCAGAGCTGGCAACCCTACCAGTATCACACTGTTGCTGGATCAAAGGGGCCTGCTAAGGTTTGCAGTCTCCAGCTGGGGCTCAACTGTGTGTGTGTGGGAGAAGCACCGAGGGAGGATACATTGGAGGCTGCCAGGAGAGGAAGAGGAGGAGAAGGAGAGTTGGTTCTTATATGCCACTTTTCTCTACCAGAAGGAGGCTCAAAGCTGCTTACAGTCGCCTTCCCCTTCCTCCCCCACAGCAGATATCCTGGAAGGTGGGTGAGGCTGAGAGGGCCCTGATATCACTGCTCGGTCAGGACAGTTTTATCAGTGCCATGCAAGCCCAAGGTCACCCAGCTGGCTGTATGTGGGGGAGTGCAGAATCAAACCCAACATGCCAGATTAGAAGTCCACACTCCTAACCAAACTGGCTCTCATACACCAAACTGGCTCTCATAAGAATAAACTGTCTTCCCAGAGACTTGGCCACAAACTGCCCAACCCCTGTGACCAGGCCTGAAGAGAAGGCAGTACACAGAATGCATCATGGCACCAAGCTGCATTCCAGGGCTCCCCCCCCTTCTCCATACTTACCAAGCTTGAAGCTGTTGGGGTCACCACAGGGCAGAGGAGAGCCCTGCAACTGCCATGGTGGAGTCAGGAAAGAAGGGGTAGGAGGAGGGCAAAGAAGAGCCATCATTGTCCCTGAGTGCCTTTCTCCTATTGGGCGAATTGCCTCCAATCAGGACCAATCACCTCCAGTTTTAAGTGGTGTGCCATTGCAGCCACAAACCACATTTTAGGCCTAAATAACAGTACTGCTGGTGGAAGGAAGAGAGAGTGATGGAGTAGGGGGAAGCAGAAAGGACTGAGAACAAATGATGAGGCAGAAAAAACAAAGTGAGGAGGGGGCACAAAGAGAGAGGAAGTGATATTCACAAAGGGGTGCTGGAAGGAAGAAAGAGTGTGAGAAATTTAGGGGCGAGTGGAGGATGCAACAGTAGGGGGAATGGGATAGTCACCCAACAAGTTTCTTGCAGGTCCCTGCTTGTTTTACCAAAGCCATAGAAACATACCCAGTTCAATTCTTCCAGGCGAGCAATGAATCTCCAAAGCTTCTTTTAAAGAAGAAACCTGTTCTCTTACTTTGAGTTTAATGATTCTTTTCATGTACAATGACAAATTACTCTCTGAAGACTAGGTAAAGTGAAACTTGCCCAGAGGTCTACAAGCAATAAGAACAAGGATGTAGTTCTAGGATGGGGATGTATGCAAAAAAAAAGGTATAATGTGAAATCAGTAATTCAGGATAGGAATCTTATTTTTCTTATTTATTAATTAGAATTTTATACCACCCTTCCATATGGCTCAGGGGGGCTTACATATAATGTTGTGGGGTGATACATGGAACGATCTAAACATATGACATAGTCAAAAGTAACATCAACAATAATCCAACAGTGGTTCTAAATCAACAAAAATTCATTGGTTTGGTCAACAACAATATAACAGGAAAAGCAACTTAGATAAGGCCTCCAGAGATGTCAGACTGATTCAAGCCGTGGAGAGGATGTCTGAGATGAACCTATGGATGTTATAGGGTTTGGTCGGTCTCAGGCAAATGCCTGGGGTTTGAGAATCTTTACCACAATTGCAGATGTTTGTATAGGCCATTACTGGTTGTGGATTCAAGTCCATGTGTTTTTCCAGGCTCTGGTATTTTAGGATTATAACTTTCAGTGGGGAACTAATTTGAGGATCTGGGGTTGGTGAAAGGTAATGGTACCATCTGTGCATAAGAACACTGTCCTCCCCCGAATCTAGTCTTTCTCAACTTTGTTACCACTGAGAACCCCCTGAAATGTTCTTTAGGCTTTGAGAAACCCCAGAAGTAGCCCAATGATGTAGAATGCGGTTGGGAAGTACATGCTCACCTGGGGGCCCTCTCCTCCCCTCCCAGGCCCATCACTGGCCATTTGGGCAGGGGGGCGGTGTGCTGACGTGATCACATATGGTCACATGACCTGATAAATGTTTAACAAACTTAACAGATATATTACAAATTAATTAACTCCCGCCCATTTGGAAAATCCTTCCAGGGCTGTCAAGAAACCCCAGGGTTTCACAAAAGCCTGGTTGGCCCATTATGCATGGGCGCCGAAACGGCGATTTCGGGTCACATGGAAAACGCGGAGGGGGAAGACGTGAAGCACACCGGTTATGCACGGGACGGGGCGTGATGGCGGCAAAACCCAGAGTAACCGATTATGCATGCGGCAATCCCGGCACCACTTCTGGTTGCGCCCTGGTCACCTGGAAGCTGTGCTTTCTTCCGTGTTTCGCATGCACCAACGCTGCGGCCGGTTGCAGCCGGCTCCGTGCGTTATCGGTGATTTTAGTCGCCGCCATTTCACCCCGAATGTGCGTTATTCCCCCCGTGCATAATGGGTCGTTGAGAAAGCCTGGTCTAATTGAAAGATTCTCCCAGGTTTCAAGCAGAATGGACAAAGAGGTTTTATTTTAAAGTCCCCAAAGTAGCTACTTTGAGGAGCACGTACACTTCTCTCCGCTGATATGGAGTGTGTGTGTGAGGGAGAGACAGGAGCAGCTGCCAGCATTAAAAACATAAATCTTGTCTAGTAAAAACACATAATCCCCTTCCCCGTAAGTGGTGCTCCATAGTAGTGGCTGGGATTTCAAGAGCCATACATCCTGTGAGCCACTACTTGGCAAAGCTACTGGTTCCACTCTTGTCTACAAAAACACAGTTAAAAATCTACCTCAAATATTCCATGCTGAAGTGATTATTGTTGGTTTAAAAAGAAAAAAAAAACACAGTTCAAATCTCCAGGTAGCAGATAGCTTTAAATCTGAAAGAGATGTGACATGTATTATGCTTTTACACACTGTAGATAAAATACAAAAGCAAGATTTTCAAACACTCTCAGATGTATTCAGTGAATTCCTGAGGCCTTTCTATCAACATTTTGCATGTAACGACCCCGATCCCAACACATGCCATTTACTGGAAAACATGATCGCTCCCTGTGTTGTCTTTTTCTCGTTAAAAAGGGATAGTTTCTTTTTCAATTTTTTTTTTAAATCATGTACACTAAAAGTAGCATTCTTTCCTATTATTTCACAATCCCTGAACCATTTCATTTTACCTTCAGATATGTCACAAAAGAGCTTTTGAATGCATTGAAACTGACAAGATAGACACAGATAAAAGAGTGGAAAAATAAACTTGGCTGCCTTTTTGGAAGAAAGAGAAGGGGCAGAGTAGGTTAACACATAATGTATGATGCTGAAAATTCTAACAAACATTGGAAAAGGGAAAAAAAGATAAACAAATCACGTTTTGGGGGATATAACCATTTGAAGATAAAGCTTGTAGAAGGAAGTGAGCATGAGATTACAAGCATTTAACTGAAGTAGCTCCAGGTGCCTGTTGAAAAAGCCACAGAGGCTAATCAGTGAACATTGCTACATGTACTCAATGGATTATACAATGACATTTTAGAAAGCTGACATGGTATTGAATAAGCCCTATAGTACAACTGTACAATATAAGGCACTAAATCCTGCCCTTTATGCAGATTCCTTTTACATAAATATATAAAGAAGTGGGTACGAGATACGTTCTGCGTCTCCATCCTGACAGCATGATTGTTTCCATTTTCTCGCTCCGTATTACTGTGTTTACACAAACAGTGGGGAGAGAGGGAAAGGAAACTGAACACCTTTTCCTAAACCTTGAAATAATCTGAAGTACGACACTGTTGAGGAGTTCTGAATTTTCATGCTTGGTGAAGCTTTGGGGGGCGGGATATAAAAAGATATTAAAATTAATTGAATCCAACTCATTTGGGGAACCCTTCCAGGGCCATCAAGAAACCCCAGGGTTTCACAAAACCCTGGTTGAGAAAGCCTGAGTAAGATGTTGACCCTCTTTGTCCCTTGTTTGCCTTCTGTTTCATCTTATAGGGGACCACTCTTCTTTATCTCTTTTACCTGGGCTTGGAGCGATAGCAACCTAACCTTTCTAAAGTTAATCTGATCTATTTTTGTAAGTAAAATTTCTTTCTGTAGTTACCATTGAAGTCTGATCATCTTTGTAATTTGTTGGTGTGCAGGGATACTGCATAAAGCTTCTGTGCTTCCAAGGCAAATGGAGATAGATCATATTAAACCCAATAAAGGCTTTCTGGTTAGAAAAAGAGTTGTTTTTTATATGCTGCTTTTTTCTACCAGAAGGAGTCTCAAAGTGTCTTACAATCATTTTCCCTTTCCTCTCCCCACAACAGACACCCTGTGAGGTAGGTGGGGCTGAGAAAGCCCTGATATTATTGCTCTGTGAGAACAGAACTATCAGGGCTGTGACAAGGCCAAGATCACCAAGCTGGCTGCAGGTGGAGGAGCATGGAATTAAACCTGGCTCACCGGATTAGAACCCGCCGCTCTTACCACTACACCAAGCTGGTTATTGTTTCTAAGTCTGAGACACTTATAGCTTCGCTACTACTAAGCCCAAAGTACCTCCCAACTTTGGTATCTTGTGTCACCTAATTTACTGGGGTGGAAGGCATTAAATATCAAATTTACCAATTTAATAGAGTCAAGTATGTTCATTGTTCTTGACTCCTGTGTTCTAATCAGCACATATGAACCATGACAAAATCCATAGGATCCAGGGGAAAAGGTTCTTATTGGTTAGTGACTGGTTTCTAGTTTCTAGTTATGGTTTCTAGTTATGGTTTAAGGATTCCTGTGTGTTTAAAAATAAAAACTTTGCCTTATTTATTTATTTATATATTAAATATATATTAAATATTAGTTTTAGATACCGCCACTTTCCGGACTAGCCAGCTCATGGTGGTTTACAAACATAGAAATAAACAATTAAACCCCCCTAAAAACAGCATATTTAATCCGAGTAAGGGCTGGTGGGGAGGAGTTAGGGTGGGCTCTGTCCGGGATAAAAATTCACAGCTACTTGATGCAGGTCTTTGCTCATCTCCAGTTACTCATTGGGTATTTTCCAGCTTGAGAAGCTCACCAATGAGCACCATATAAAAATCATTTGAGAGGTGTTCCATAGGATTTTCTCAGCAATTTCTTTTACACGTCTTTCCTTAACCCTTACGTATTCTTTTCTCCTGACAGTATATAAAGCAGAGACAGAAACATTCTCTGAAGGCAAAAGAGATGAGATACCAGGCCTGTGTCAGGGACGGTTCTGCTGGAGCAATAAATGTTCTTGACTGTGCAACCTTCTTTTTCGCCCATGTATAATCTTTGTTATTGGTTTGGTCCTTCTGTTTTTCCTTGGCTTTGGGAAGAATACCTGAACACATTCTTGATTTTAGAGCAAAAGATTTAACATTAAGCAGAATGTGGCCCATTATGCACGGCCGCCGAAACGGCGATTTCGGGTCACATGGAAAACGCGGAGGGGGAAGACGCGACGCACACCGGTTATGCACGGGGCGGGGCGCGGCGGCGGCAAAACCCAGAGTAACCGATTATGCACGCGGCGATCCGGGCGCTGCTTCTGGTTGCGCCCCGGTCACCCGGAAGCTGCGCTTTCTTCCGCGTTTCACTGACGCGGCTTTTTCGGCGGCATGCACCGAAGCTGCGGCCGGTTGCAGTCGGCTCCGTGCGTTATCGGTGATTTTAGTCGCCGCCATTCCACCCCGAATGTGCGTTATTTCCCCCGTGCATAATGGGTCTCTGTGAGGCAAACTGAAGGCCAAGGTATACACTTTTGTTTGGACACCTAGCAATGCCATTTATAGAACCACTGAGGTTGCCAGAGAGATTTCTGAAGAGTAACCACATGTAGTTGAAAGCATGGAGGAAGAAGAGGAAGAGGACACTTGTTGTTTACCTATATCCATAGCTCCCTGCATTGTCTTAAAAAAAAACCCCTATGCACGGAAAACAACCATGGGGGATGGAATCCATGCCCCAGAATTATAGCTCATCTCCAGGCAACAGAGATTAGTTCCCCTGGAGGAAATGGCTGCTTAGAAGGTAGACTGTATGGCACTGTACTCTGTTGAAGTCACTCCCCTCCCTAAACTCCACCTTCTGCAGGCGCCACCACCACAGTCTCCAGGTTTTTTCCAACCTGCAGCTGGCAACTATCAGTTCTCTGGGTGATAACAGATGTTTTGGAGGGTGGCCCATGTGGCATTGTTCCCCACTGAGGTCCCTGAGTCTCCAAATCTCCAGGAGTCTCCCAACCTGGATCTGGCCACCTTACCCCCTCACTTCTTTTGGGTGGATAGGGAGGACCTGGCACAATGGGGATGAATGCAAGGAGTGTAGGAATAGAGGCAAGGTGCACAGTCTGCTCCCTCCTCTAACCGTTGATGAATTAAAAGATGTTCTGGAAAAAAGCTATTTCTCTGCTTAAAATATTATCAATAGCTTAATTCTGCATGGCACAAAGATGCCATTCCTTTTTGTCTGTTCTTAGCCTACTGCAAAGCTCTATTTTCCAGCACAATCTAGCAAGTATTACTTTATAGCTTAATCTTGCTGAACATTTTAAAAAATCTGATGCACCCCCCCCCCCCAAGGAAGACTTCTGCTAACAATTCTGGGCACCCCTGGTGGTGACCAATTTTTACATTACTGTCCCCCCTAGGTAGAGCCTCTTGTGGCTCAGAGTGGTAAGACAGCAGACATGCAGTCTGAAAGCTCTGCCCATGAGGCTGGGAGTTCAATCCCAGCAGCCGGCTCAAGGTTGACTCAGCCTTCCATCCTTCCGAGGTCGGTAAAATGAGTACCCAGCTTGCTGGGGGGTAAACAGTAATGACTGGGGAAGGCACTGGCAAACCACCCCGTATTGAGTCTGCCATGAAAACACTAGAGGGTGTCACCCCAAGGGTCAGACATGACTCGGTGCTTGCACAGGGGATACCTTTACCTTTACCCCCCTAGGTGGGTGTGCCACTATAGGATGAGGTTATTTTTAACCGCCATGTTGCTATGTTTCTTATATTGTGTTATGGTGTTTTAATTGTGTTTTAATGGGGGTTTATGGGGGCTTTGGATTGGAACCTGTTTTATAACCCACCACAAGCTGGTTTTGCCAGCAGTGGTGGGCAATCAATCCAATAATAAACAAACAGAAAAGAAAATCGTTTGTTCTGCTGATTCCCACAGAACCTGGACTGCAATCCCATGCACACCTGCTGGTGAGTGACTTTGGATTCTGTAAGCCCCACTGGATAGAAATGGAATACAAATATGGTCAGGCTATTAGATGCTGCTTAAGTGCTTACAGAAATATACTCTTGTCTCAGACCGTTCTTATGACGTAGTAGCGTGCAGAAAGAAAGAAAAAAGAAAAGACAATCATTAACAGATTAATATGCCATTAAAATGCCATTATTTCCTTCCCGCTCCCTATTTTAAGGTAACTGCTTGTTTTGAGCCACTTTCGGCAAAGCATTTTAATGGCCCCTCTGGTTAAGTCATTAGCATAACTTGAGTCCTGAGGGGGGGGGGAAGAGATCAGATGACAGTGGAGGTGATATCTGACATTAACCAAATGCCACACTTTGTGATAGAAGCATTCAAATTAATCTTAAATTGCACCACGAGCAGAGTCAATTTCCTGGGAGGTAGAAAATACAAGGCAGACTGATGACATTTTGATTATGGTCTCGAGTCACAGAGGCCCGACACTATCTTCTTGCATATTATGAAAGGCCTTTGTATTTTTATTCTGTTTTTCAGCAAAGGATTTCCACCCCCTCTCCCCCAGCGAAACCACCACCTTAGAAGACTGGAACTTGGCCAAAAGAATATATTGCCTTGGTTCCCTCGCAATTTTTGCATAAAAGGGTAGCTATTGGAAAGCAATAGCAGGCATACTTTCATTGCCATTTTTTGTAACAGAAATTTGAATAAGATGTATGCAACTCACATCTGATACTGCCTTATACTGAGGCAACTCATTGATCTGTTGAAGTCACTGTGGTCTGCTCTGACTGGCTGGAGCACTGCAGGGTCTCATTGTCTGCCTGGTCTTTTCAAAATGGGGATGCTGGAGCTGCAGCTTGGGACTTCCTGTATGTCTACCACAGAGCCTCCAATGGAATGCATATCTGTTCCACTTAATATTTCTGGTAAGGGCTTGGAGGAGGAGCATGGTCTCATGGCTTAAAAGCCACAGCACTTAACATCTACTCAGAGTGGCTGTCCCGCCCCTGAGTGCCTCCTCCTCAAACTGGATTGCCCATCTGACCAGCGGCCAGCCAATTGCCTTCTGTCCCCAATCCTGACCACCCCCTCCTCCTTCCACTTCCCTCAGAGGCTTCAGTTCCCTGCTTTGTGAGAGCTGACCCTGCCGGTGAGTTCCCTGCCAAGGGGCCTCCAGCCCCTGTATCTTTGGGCTCCCCATGAGGGTGCCTAGGTGACTGAGCCATCCAGCCATGGGCTTGGCTGGGGACACACCACCGTGTCAGCTGCCCGCAGCCTTTCTGGGTCCGGGGGGGGGGGGAGGCCATCCTCAGAGTTCTTCCACCACCATCCTAAACTATCATTTGTTGTATTCCTGAATGCCACGGTCTTTGCCCCAAGTTGCATATACAGCTATATTGTAGTTGGATTATGAATGCATTGAAACCATCTGGGAAGCATCCATTATTCTGTTTTTGTGGACATTGTCTGGGTGATTAACAGTGCAATTCTGCCAGCCTATCTCTAGTGCAACAGCCAGTTATGATGGCAGAATGGAGAACTGGAGGGGAAAATGTTCTCAACCCAACACTGTCATTTGTTCATTTTCCACTCTCACCAGGGGACAGGGCAAGTCAGTGAGATTTTTTTTTTTGGGGGGGGGGATCTGGCAGCTGCTCCACTTTATAAGGTGCACCAGCTTGCTAGGGTAACCTTTGACTCATTTCCTTGCAGGATCAGAGCCAGAATACAGATTACAGAATACAGAATACAGAATACAGAATACAGAATACAGAATACAGAATACAGAATACAGATTACAGATTACAGATTACAGATTACAGATTACAGATTACAGATTACAGATTACAGATTACAGATTACAGATTACAGAATACAGAATACCTTTATTGGCATAACAATGATTTAAATAAAAGATAAAATGGTACAGCCAAAACAGCACAACCAAATGACATGCACAATCCTCCAACAACACATGAATGTTGCAAGATGGCCATATCGCAATGCATGGTCCACTGTGGGCTCACAGAGATCCGCTTTTAGCCAGAACAGGGTTCAGATATGAGCAATTCACCCTTTGTATTGTTAACAGTACCTTGGCTACTTCTTGGATAATCTCCGGATCACTTTCATCTAGGATTTTATGCATCATGTCCTTCTCATCTACACTAGTAGATTTCAATTTTCTCCAATATTTATCTAGTGATTTTTGCAAGTGGAGAAATTTAGGGCACTCCATCAATAGGTGATATAAAGAGTCAGGTACACCACAGTCATGAACAACCTTTCCGCAAAGGGAATGTCCAAAAGGTGGCCTCTGGATACACTGGAGGGAAACTTATTTAGCCAGGCCAAAATAAATGCTCGTCTAAGACAACTATCATCCAATATTCCTAAATATGCAGAGGAAGATCTCTATACGGGGAGGATTCCCCAGTGTTGAGGGGAACAGATGCTGTTAGATGCTGAGCTCAGTGTCTTTGCATCTATATCCTCCATTCTCATGATCGTTCTTTCGTCTTGGGCAACTAGTAGATGGATATCCAGTCCAATGCCCTGCAGTTTCCCTAGTATCTTCTTGTTTACAGCCTTCCAAAAAAAAGGGGTCGGCTAGCAGATTGAAGAGTAAGGAGTTTGGTGCTGCATGAAAGTGTATTTTGACCCAATACCTAAATATATTTAGCCAGGCTCTAGTTCCAAGAGTTTGTTGGCCAAGCTCTGCTGCAAGCATGACGTTTGCAACACAATCAGAGCCTGTAATAGTTGCTGGGGATGAGGGCTTCAACACAAAACTGGGGAGTGTGATGCAGATGGTACCATCCTGTGTCTCAGGTGGGATTCTTGTTGAAGCCCCCCCCCCCATGGAGCTGCATTTGCAAATCCAGTCAGACCATCACAGCTATGGCCGAGCATGGCTTGGCACTTGTGCCCGGTTGTATTGGCTGCATGTATCGCTGTTTTGCTTTCCTGCAGGTGAAGATACAACAGGGAGACATTTTATGAACTTAGGCAGATTGTGAGTGGGTGGGCAGGAAGGGATGTTCCCGTGTTTGTCTCTTGTGGCCTTCTTTTGTATACCCAGGGAATTGCTGATCGCCACTGTGGGATGGTAGGTGAATTTCCTCCAGCCCAGGCTGAATTCTGGAGATTTTTGCTGGAGGGATTACTTGGGCATGAAATTGGGGTTACTGTGGGTAGGCAGGTAGTTGTGAGTTCCTACATTGTGCATGGGGTTGGACTAGATGACCCTGGAGGTCCCATACAACTTTATTATTCTATGTGGGTGTGGCTCATCTCACCACCCCACACACTCTGTTCTAGCTGCTGTTCCAGCTACCCTCTTGGGGTGGAGCATTGCTCCTGGCCAGCTCTTCCAAGTTCCATCTGCAATGCCATGCCACTTAGATGTGCGCCGTGCTGCAGATCCACAGGTAGTTAATGAATGGAGTCTTTGCACCTCACTGTGGTTTAAACACCCCTCCCTGCCCCATCTGTGACTTCTTAGATGGCTGCCTGATGACATATCTGGAAGGGAGGGCTCTCAGGTGTCTGTGGATGGTTCTGCTGGTGTCACCAGTCTTAGTCCTCCATCAAACAAAACACATTTGACTGACTTCTCCTTGTCTTCTTTTGGCTACCTGTGTGTGTGTGTGTGTTAATTGCCTTCAAGTCCCTTCTGACTTATAATGAGCCTATGCATTAATGACCTCTAATATGATCTATCATTAATAGCCTTTCTCAGGTCTTGCAAACTGAGAGCCATGGCTGCCTTGATTGAGTCAATCCATCTGATGTTGGGTCTTCCTCTTTTCCTGCTGCCTTCAACTTTTCCTAGCATTACTGTCTTTTCCAGTGACTTTTCTCATGATGTGACCAAAGCACAATAGCCTCAGTTGGGGCTCTCCTCATGAATACCCAGTGCAAAGTGCTAATCTCAACCTTTTAAAGTCCCAAGTAGTTTGTCTAAGACTAGGACATTTTCTGTTCTATATAAGCTTTGCCCTGTCCCACGGATTGTTCTGCCAAAGATGCCCTGCTCCAAGTATCACCAGTTGTGAATTCTAGGTTGCAACAAATATTATGGGGAGGGAGGAAGGGGCAGAGAATAATTTCACATTCTTGTTTTGCTTGAACCTATCACCACTGAAATCAAGACAGCGCTCTCTCACAGGCAGCTTTCAAGTACTCAAAATAAATAACCATTTAATTAGGTAGGTGCAAAATAGAATCATAGAATCATAGAATCATAGAGTTGGAAGGGGCCATACAGGCCATCTAGTCCAACTCCCTGCTCAACGCAGGATCAGCCCAAAGTATCCTAAAGCATCCAAGAAAAGTGTGTATCCAACCTTTGCTTGAAGATTGCCAGTGAAGGGGAGAGAGCCACCTCCTTAGGCAGCCTATTCCACTGCTGAACTCAACCCAAATAGTTAAACATCTGTCTATGATTTAATTTCAAAATAATTGGAATGTTTGGATGCTATATGTTGGATCTGGACTGAATTGACAATGTCCAATGATCTTCTCTTCCAGCTGCACACTCCTGTCATGCCATTTCTTAAGGACTCCCCAGGAGCAGTATTTCACGGCGATCAGTGGGATGCAAAGGAAAGGGGCGGGGAGGCAGGGAAATTCCATTCAGCCTCAGGGAAATTTACCCTGCATCTAACCCTATGGCTGTTCTCCACATGCAAATCCTCTTCCATTGGATTCAATGATAATATTGTAAATTAGGCCAGCCAGGTGCCAGAAGGGGGAATATAGTGGTCAAAGCCCCTGCCTGGGGATACTCAGCCTGCCTTATCACTGGCATTCAGATGGTTGCTGCATTGGAACATATAGTCACTGGAGCGAACAACCATTGAGGCCCATTGATTGACTTGTCCTTCACAAATGAATCTTTTAAGACTAGCTGCCCATCCGAACTTCCCATAGCATCAAATCCCCCAAGCCAAATTCATCATAGTGATGGACAAATGTTCCCTGTTTCTTTACATATGCCTCTTTAGATGTTAGTCCATACGAAGGTTATGCATACAGTTGAACAGTATTTCTACATTCAATATATATAATTTTTGTATAATATATGGATCCACTTCAGTGGGAATTACAGTATTTGCTGGCGTATGACTACTTTCCCCCCCTGAAAGACATGCCTCCAAGTGTGTGTGTGTGTGTGGGGGGGGGGTCGTCCTATACGCCGGGGGAACTTCAGTTGGGATAGACATAGCTGCCCATAGTGGCCCATAGTACTGTAATGTAATGTAGCAAACTATATTTTGAGTGGAAATGTTGGGGGTCGTCTTATACGCCGGCAAATATGGTAATTTACTGACAGACAACCTTTAGAAAATCTCTTTTTTGCCAGGAAAATCAGTGTGAAGGAACTACAAGTGGCATGAAAATAAATATTTATGAACTGGATTAATACAGGAGAGAAGTGAACAAAACAAATTTTGGAATAAAAGTGGCAGCGATGAGAAGGCCATTCCCTAATTCCTGAGCAAATATACTTTCTTCCATATCTCACATTCCAAATACATACTACAAAACCACCACAAGCAAGGAACGTACCAGTTCAAAGGAATCAAATAATAGCACTGCTGTGATTCTTTGCAGGTATCAGTATTTGAATGGCCATTTTGTCTTCAGCCAAGAATCTCTTCAGTTAAGTTGTTCAATTATTTGTATATTATTAAAGTGAGCAGCACATTGGTATATTATTGATGACGTTCTTGGTAGCATTTATCCTACTAGTGGGGGAAATTGCCTAGGAAGACTTTCCAGAACATCATCACATAAGAAATCGGTGACTACCAATAAGGCATGCTCAGAATATATTGGATTACCATAGTTGATGGGAATTGTAGCTTTCTTGATTTATAGTTCAGTTTTGGGGCCACAATTTCTATCAATTTGGAGAAAGGCAGGGAAGAACACAGGCCCCAGTTGGAACACATCCTCTGTTCAAAGAACCCTTCTCTATGAGTTCCTGCATTGTTCAGAGGGTTGGACTAGATGACCCTGGAGATACCTTCCAACTCTATGATTCTATGGCAGACTGGAACTGGATTAGAACAGATACGGCTAGTTGGGAGAGGAGAAAGCCCAAGGCAGATGCATTAAAATAATATTGAAAAGATCACAATAGAAAGGGGAAAGAACAACAGCATTTCCCTAAAGCTATCAATGAAATCAGAGTTAAACATTTTGACCTTCTATTGTATGAAGGAACTGCTGGAAGCCACATTTAGACCTTTACAGTTGGAAAGAGACAATGTCTAGAAAATAAACATTTTGTTGGTCATGCAGGTAAAGAAAGATGTTCTGTTAATATATTAGATCCTTTCACTGAGACACTGAGCATGCAGGAAATACGGAGAAACAGGCTTACGAAACAGTGTGAAATTAAACTTTATAGGATTACGCCTTTATGGAATATGCAGTAGCTGCCACATTGAATAAATGTATGTTTTTCATTATAGTTTTATTGCACATTTAAGGCACATTAAGGAGCAAAAAGCCATCAAAGAAAAAGAAAGGGGAAACTTATTAGATTTAGCAAGTAATCACATCAGTTTTTATGTAAGAGTATATTTCATGAAAAGAAAGAAAGATGTACATCAACTGGCTTTGTGGCATCTTCAGGAAAGCCATTTTTTCTTGGGAAAGAATATTAATAGATGTTTTGCTAGGTTTGTTTTTCTAATGCATGCACATTTTGTCTTTTTTATTATACTTTCTTATGAGCAGGCCCATTTCCCTTTGCAGCAATCTAGTACAATGACGGAGACAAATGTTGTTTTATTTTCTCCCCAATGGATGGATATAGCATTGTCTTTGTGTGTGTATTGTGAAACTTCATACACGTATACCCCCAAAAGATATCTTGTACCTGATGTGCAAGTATCCTCACAACTCAAAATGCAGAGGAATTTCCCCCCTGGAAACAAAAGTGGAATAGCCAAGGTGAGTGGAATATTTTAGAATGCAATAACGGAAATAGGAGAAATGATAAATTATCTGCCCACCTTTCAACCTGGAATTCCACAGAATCATAGAATCATAGAGTTGGAAGGGGCCATACAGGCCATCTAGTCCAACCCCCTGCTCAACGCAGGATTAGCCTTAAGCATCCTAAAGCATCCAAGAAAAGTGTGTATCCAACCTTTGCTTGAAGACTGCCAGCGAGGGGGAGCTCACCACCTCCTTAGGCAGCCTATTCCACTGCTGAACTACTCTGACTGTGAAAATTCTTTTTCCTGATATCTAGCCTATATCATTGTACTTGTAGTTTAAACCCATTACTGCACGTCCTTTCCTCTGCAGCCAACGGGAACAGCATCCTGCCCTCCTCCAAATGACAACCTTTCAAATATTTAAAGAGGGCTACCCCATAAGCAAATTCCATTTCCTTATGGGACAGAAATTGCCCTGCTTGCCCTGTGGGTTGATATTGCATGAGTGATCATCATTAGTATTTTCCTTGTGGAAAAATGTATGTTTTTCTGGGATGATATTTTGGGGGCATCATTCTCCAATGGCTTTGACGGTGCTCTATAAGGTTCCATCTTGTATCCAGTATTGCTTAACACCTAACTAAAACATGTGGGAGAGGTCTTCCAGACACTTAGAGCAATTAATATACAGATCAAGAATGTGTATAGTAAGTTGGTACACAGACAAATCCTTTTTTGAGGGCCAACCAAAGCATAACAAAACTACATGCAAGTTTTTGAGTTCTTTAGAATTCTTTATCAGGCTAGATGTTTTGTAAAAAGAAGAACTACAACTAGGGACCGGATTGAACCAGTTCATGAGCCAAAATTCAGCATGAACGTGGCCTGGTTTGTAGCCCCTGAACTGATGTTTGGGAAAGGCACCTTCCCTGAACATTTACTGGACCTTTTCCTGGCTCTGCTGTTTGGGCCATTTAATCCTAACAGCTGAACAGGGCTGGTCTGCCTATCAGCTGTTAGGTTAAATCACTTGCAGCCATATAAACCTCTGTTTCCCCCTCTCTCTCTTTTTTCCCCCACCCCCTTTTCCAAGCAGGGGAAGTAAATTGGACTGGTGAAATGGCTTCCTGCTATTTCACCCACCATGCTCTTAGGCTGAAATGGCAGCCAGCAATTTAAACCTAATAGCGTAGTGGGTCTGCTCATCAGCTGATAGGTTTAAATAGCTGTGAGTCATTTTAACTCATCCATTTCACTCCCCCTGTTACCAGCCATTTAAACCTAACAGCTTGACAGGTCCACATATCAGAGGATAGGTTTAAATGGCTGCATGCCATTAAAGACATCCTTCCCATTCCCTCCTGCTTCAAAGTGAGGGAAGCAAAATGGATGGGTTACGTGGCCACCAGTTATTTAACTCTTCCTAGGCAATCACCCATATTTATCCTGTCCTGTTGCTCCGCTGTGACCTACCTGCCACGATTGATACAGTTAGTGAACTGGAAGCTCAGTGGCCGTCAAGGGGGTTAGTGTTTGATGGCTTCAGGCGGTTCTCTGTAACCGAAGTGGACAAGTTACTGGGTTCAGTGAGGGCGACCACTTGCCCCTTGGATACCTGTCTGTCCTGGTTGCTCAAATCGGGCGACCAGCGGATAGGAGGCCCCTTGAGGGATATTGTCAACCTCTCCTTAACATCTGGAGAGTTTCCCAAGTGGCTCAAGGAAGCAGTGGTATGCCCTTTACTGAAAAAGCCATCATTGGACCCGCGGAACCCCGCCAGTTACCGCCCAGTTTCACACTTGGCGTTTCTGGGTAAGGTGATAGAGCGGGCTGTGGTGGACCAACTCCTAGGTTTCTTGGATGAAACTTCGGCCCTTGACCCATACCAGTCTGGCTTCCGCCTTGGCCACAGGGTGGAGACCGTGCTGGTCGCCCTCATGGATGATATCCAACACCAGCTGGATCGGGGCGGCTCCGCCATTCTCGTGCTTCTAGACCTGTCAGCCGCATTTGATGTGGTCGACCATGAGTTATTGGTACACCGTCTCGCCGGAGCTGGAATAAGGGGGACTGCGCTTCAATGGCTGGTCTCCTTTCTCCAGAACCAGACACAGAGGGTTGCGATGGGGGAGAGTATGTTGAGCCCTTGTGAGCTCCCTTGTGGGGTTCCGCAGGGGGAGATACTCTCCCACACACTTTTTAACATCAATATGCGCCCTCTAGCCCAGCTGGTCCGGGGCTATGGGCTGGGATGCCACCAATATGCGGATGACACCCAGCTCTACTTCCTAATGGATGGCCAGCCGGACTCCACCCCGGATACATTTGCCAGCTGTTTGGAAGCGGTAGCTGGATGGCTCAGGCAGAGTCACCTGAAACTCAACCCCTCCAAGACAGAGGTCCTATGGCTGGGCAGAAGAGGGCAGGACCAGGAAGCACGCCTCCCATGCCTGAACAGGGTGCAATTAACACCTGCACCAGTTGACAGGAATTTGGGGGTGACATTTGATGCCTCCCTCCCTATGGAGGCTCAGGTCACCAATGTAGCTTGGACGGCATTTTTCCACCTTCTCCAAGCCCGGCTACTAGCGTCCTACCTGTCCTCGGAACACCTGGCCACAGTGATCCATGCAAAGGTCACTTCCAGATGAGACTCGCTCTACGCGGGCCTTCCCTTGTCATTGACTCGGAAGTTACAGCTGGTCCAAAATGCAGCTGCCAGGGTCCTCACTAGAACACCTTTGAGGGCCCACATTCAGCCGGTGCTTCATCATCTGCACTGGTTACCAGTTTGTTTCCGAATCAGATTCAAGGTATTGGTACTGACCTTTAAGGCTATACATGGCCTGGGTCCCATCTACCTGCAGGACTGCTTGGTTGCTTATGCCCCCCGCAGGGCACTCCGCTCTGCGGGTATGAATTTACTGGTTGTCCCGGGCCCACGGGATGTTCGTCTGGCCTTTTCAGGCCTGGCCCCAACCTGGTGGAATGAGCTCCCAGAAGAGCTAAGGGCCCTGCGGGATCCAGCTTTCTGCAGGGCCTGCAAGACAGAGCTCTTTCGCCAGGCATATGGCTGAGCCCAGGGCAGCTCTCCCACAAATCCATCAGAGGATCCCCTCCAATATTGAGATCTCTAACATCGAGATCATTGTTAGATCTATTGTATTGGTGCCACCCTCTTCTGAATATTATTCTCCCCACCAGGCTGAACTTGGGGGGAAGTCAGGTAACTAAGATCAGAATTGTGACCACCGCCACTTATATGTTATATGTAACTTTTGTTGATGTTAATTGGGGTTTTTATGGGGATTTTATTGTGTTTTAACTATTTATGTTGTAAACCGCCCTGAGACCTATTTGGAGAAGGGCGGTCTAAAAATTAAATAATAATAATAATAATAATAATAATAATAATAATAATAATAATAATAATAATAATAATAATAATAATAATAATAATAATAATTCCATCTGCAGCCAGGAGAAAGAGGATCCAAACTGAGCAGTTTGGGAAAATAACCGTTGGTTCAGGGTTCGGTTTGAGGGTCACCCCAAACTGAACCAGAATGTTTTAGTTTGTATCCATCCCTATACACAATAATAAATCTATGTGTGGACAGAGCAAAAAGATGCTTCAGTGAATTTTTACAGAATCATAGAATTGGAAGGGGCTATATAGGCCACCTAGACCAACACCTTGCTCAATGCTGGATCAGCCTAAAGCACATCCCAAATCTGCATTCCTAGACTTTGCTGCAGATTACACTGGTATAGTTTAGATGATGCTGGGTATTTTTCAAATTGTGGTAGAGTAGTAGAGAAAACAGTGGCATTCCTGCTTTGTTAATATGAGTGAAACTATTAAGCAAATGCCTCTCCAGCCTTAAATTTGATAGAGGCAGCTAGTCCTTCATCCACTAGCTAAAATTATCCAAGCTGTTGACCTAAACATTGACTATAAATGCTTTAAATTGATCAAGAAAGAGGACACAGTTATTCACCATTGTCATCAGTTCTTCTATTTGAAGATAGCCTCAAAGACTTTCCCCCTCCCCTTATACATTAATCCAACATGAAATATAGAAACATTCTTGTGGTAAAGAATAGATCCTCCCAGTGGTATAATTCAATAAAATCCTGGACATAATATAGAAGTTGCAATAAAAATCAATAGTACTATAGACATTGGGTGTCTATTCACTTAGTATCTTTTTCCCCTGGGGCAAGCCAAATTACTTTTTTGCTCCCAGAGTTTATGAAATTACCAAAACAAAACAGCCATTTTGTCAATGTAACATTTTCCCCAGAACTGCTATTAGACACTGCTTGTTTTATACACAGAAATACAAGCCTATCTAATATTTGAACAAACTATATGGTTTTCACCCCAACAAGGCTTGATCTAGCATCACTGGTAGTGTTGCCACATTCCCCCTGGAGTTGTGAGATTAACCCCTATCTCAGTAAGCTTGTCCATCTCTAGCAACTGATGGGAGAGAGAAAAATAGATTCAGCAATATCAGTTCTCTCTAGGGCCCTTTATGCAGAGCGTCAGCTTCCCCATGCTGGTGCTGTGTTGTTGCGGCGGGGCACAATGCCCCACCATTTCCCGTGTACACACGGGAGTGGGGCATGATGGGTTGCCCCGCATAGTGCGCGCACTTCACGCAAGGGCCAGGAGGGCCGGATCCCTGCCGGCAAAGGGAGGTGAGGGAGGTGGGCAGGGGCCAGGCCCCCTCCACACACACTGGTGGGGCCAGGGGGTTGCCCCTGCCAGGTCCGTGGCTCCACGGAGCCTGCAGGGGTGTGCGGTGTCCCTTAAGGGACACTGTAGGGTCAGGCCTGGGCAGGCCAACAAGCCTGGCGCTGGTGATTATGTACAGCGCCGGCCCACCACAGCCCCGGCTCACCCAGGAAGCTGCGGAAGATCCCGCGGTCGCTTACCATGGGCCTTCCGTAGCCCTGGGCCGGGAGGCTCCCACACTGCTGGCGGCAGCAAGCGTTATCTGTGATTTTAACCGAAGCGCTCCTGCCACCAACCTGGGCCTTCTGGCCCGTGCATAAGAGGCCTAGGAATTGATGAAAACTCTCCTAGAGGTATTTGATGTGATTTCCAGATTTCCCCAGAACAAAGGACATCAGTGATGACCATCCCCTATATTTCCACCCACTAGTATACCATTTTCATTGCTCATGTTCAACTGTTCTGTGTGTGGTATTCTTCACATTCAGGAAAGTGACCCCGGGAAGAAGGTGTTGGGGCAAAAATATGATCCTATGATCTGACTCATTTTTGGAACAAGATGTGCATGTTCACATTTCTAAGAAATGAAGAACTATTAATTGTCCAGACCTGCTCTCCCCTGGCCTGGATGTCTCCCAGAAAGCCAGGTATTTCCCCCCCCAGGACCAGAAACCCATTGTTCCCCTACTCACCAAGTCGATGCTGTAGCACCACTGACAGGCCCTCAGCTCAGAGCAGTGGTGGAGAATTTGGGCCTCACCTCAAGTCCCTGTGGGAATGCTGGGGATGAGAGGGAATCACCACACCACCTCCAGCTGCACTTGCCCAGATACCCAAGGGAAGGAAGAACTCACTGGACAGAGAATGCTGTCACTGGGTAAACTTTCCCGGGCCACAGGGATGTTGGAGAGGTGAACACATCCACCACCAGCTCTGCAACCTCCCAGGGCCCCGAGAAAAACACTTGAAAGGATGGCTGGTCCCACCACACAGGATGCCCAGAACAGGCGAGCCAGGTCATAGCTGAGCGCCTGCTAGGTGGCGAGAACACCAAGCCTGAAAGTGTGGGCTGGGACACCGAGAGTGGCATTTATGAGGACAGCACAAGATGGATGGGGGCAGATGGAGGAAGAGAACACAGGGAAGGTTAAAAGGAAAATTAGGGTAAGATGCAGAGGGGAAGGAGCAGAGAGCAGATGACTACCAGCAGGCAGATGAGGAGAAGGAGTGAAAAGACAAGTGGGGAGGACTGGAAAATGAGGCGAAGGGAAGAAGGCAAGCCAACAGAGGAGTCAGAGTCCAAGGGAGAGGACCTGGAGCCACAGAAAAGGCCAGAAGGAAGTGCCACTGGGGCAACAGAGGGGTGAGAGCTCTGGAACCCAGCCTGGCACTTACATTAACATTAAATACATAGTAGTAATTTTAATACTTCTCATTTTCAAGGACAAAGAAAACATCTCACCTGGATCAAAATGATTCCTCTATATTCCCATCAAGTCAAGCAACCATAAGATTGGTCTGTCTCCATCTCAAGGAATTTTCAGTGGAAGGGGCAGGTGTGCCTACTTTTCTGGATATATCTGTGGACTGAGAGAGTATAGATGTCAAGAGGCACACCGAAGACCAGCCTCTTCCAACCTATGGGATATTAGAAAATGAAAACCATACATGAAGATCTTTGTTTGGCTTTCTGGGAATCATTGATATGCTATTTTAAATGTTTTCCACTGTTGTTTTTCAAATGAATATGCTATTTATGGTGGAACAGTTGTCAAAAAATCAAAGAAGATGAATGACCCAACGGTGCTGGGTAGCATATAAAGAGGGTGAGTGGGGGAGAATCTTGTAAATACATGAACATTAGTGTTAAGCCCTCTGGCTTTCTTGTGATAAGGTGTATACATGAAATGAGCCAGTGTTTGTTTTCAGTGTTGAGACTTGAGAGTGAGCCTCCAAATATATGAGCTGAGAATGCAGACTCCTTTGTCCTCACTGAGCATACTTCTGGGGTTGTGGCTTCCAGCCATCTTCCATATACCATAGAAATTCACTAAGGCTGGAATATTATACAGACTAATAACTAAGCTGCTTATCTTTAATACTGGGAAAATCCATTTGGCACCAACATAACTGCTGCTGGTAGATGCATATTAAACTTGACACAACTAAGCCAGAGTTCTTTTTGGACAGTCTAGAAGTTCTCCATGGCCTTAATTCATTCACTGAGTCTGCATAGATATGCACATATATGCATATGTATATACAGGGCTTTCTACACAGTTGGGCTATTGTTTGTCTTTCTACTTTTTACTAATCAATTAGAGTTTTTAATTACATACCCCCTTGGGAATTTCTTCTATGCTATTCCTTATATCCCCCCACCCCCCCAGGGATATCATTTAAGATTAGACTGAAAAACTTCTGGAAGTCCAAGTACATTATGTTGGTTTCCCTTCTCTGCAAAATGAATTCGTTTGTTTTAAAAAGCAATTTGTTTTGTCTGGAATAATTATTCTTAATAAAGCCTTCTGTGCTGGTCGAAATCCCCCCCCTTTCCCCCCTAAATCCTCACAAGTTAATTGCTTTATTTTTTGTTATCTTCCCCACAGCAAAGTCAAACTAACAATTCTGTTATTCTTAAAGTATTTCTTCCATTTTTTAAGAAGGAAACCAGGACTCAAATAGTCCAGCTTTCAGGGCTTGCAAGAGTTCTCACACTAAGTTAAATCTATTCTTTCTATAAACTGCCCTACGTCTGTGCAGCCATTTGTTTGACAGCTGTTAGCACAACAGAGACAAGCCTTGCCTGAATACACACGTGCATATTTTCATTACACTGTAAAAGAGAATTCTTGAACTTATGACATACTTTCTGTGCATACCTGGTCCACAAAGATCTTTTAAAAAATATATCTATATCTATATCTAATTTTTATTTTTATTTTTATATTATATATTATATTATATATTATATATATATAATTTTTATTTTTCCAGAAAAGTTAGAAATAGAATAGATACATATAATAAACATTAGTGAAGCAATTGTTTAGAATCTAAGCATATTAGAACCTGCTCCTTTCCCATCTGATTTACTTTTTTAGATAGTTCAGATAAGGACCCCATTGTTCCTGAAAGGCTTCTTCTGATTTTCCATTAACCATTAATGTCAATTTAGCCATCTTGGCGAGATCCGCCAATTTGCTCAACCCGTCTTCTATTGACGGTACACAAAGATCTTTTTTGAACACCCATTATATTGTAACATGCATACTATTATTGTGTCTGATTGAGAATGTTCTTTCTTTCTGCTATGCTTTCTTTTCCCTCCATATGAGAGGAATTAACATCTCCCCATCTAGATGAGTCATGTGGCTGCTTTCACACACATACTGAATAATGCAGTTTCAATCTGCTGTAGCAACCGTTTGTGTGTGGATTTTGCCATTTCACACAGCAAAATATAGTGACAAAGTGCCTAGAAAGAGGACTGAAGGTGCATTATTTAGTACTAGCTGCAAAGCCTGTTCCTAAGAACGGGCTTTGCAAGGCCTCCCCCCCCCCCGGCACGCAGGCTTCCCCGTGGGCCGCCAAGCACGGCCACTGCCTGTGCAAGGCAGCGGGCACGCTTGGCGGGCTGCGGGGAAGGGAAGGCCTCCCCCCTCTGGCACGCAGGCTTTCCCGCAGCCCGCCAAGGGTGCCTGCCACCTGTGCAAGGCAGCAGTCACACTCGGTGGGCCAAGGGGAATGGAAGGCCTCCCTCCCTCTCTCCCCACTCTCCCACCACAGCCACCTACCTGGGGCCTGACAAGTGGGGGGACTTGCAGATGCGCTGGCTCAAGCAGCCAGTTGAGTCTGTGAGGCAAGGGGTGAGGGAGGCGCAGGGGCGGGGCCAATCAGGGTGCGGCCAGCACCCTGATTGGTCCTATTTTTCCTCGGACAGCTGGACTCGCTCCTCCCCGAGGCCGGTTTCAGGAACATATATAGGCACCATGGATAAGGATGTGTGAAAATGCCAACTGTGTTAAATATTGATTATTTAATCCTTAGATCATTTGAAAGCTATACCATAGGAGAGCTGCACCATGGATTGAAAAAGTCATGAACAAAGAAATACTAGAGTCATAAAGCCTGATACATCACCAGTAGGCAAAATGACGACACTCTGGCTCACTTATTTTGGCCTTTCTTATGTGATCCAACAAATTGGAGTAAGAAATTATGCTAGGATTGGACAATGGTAAAAGGAAACCAGGCCAATAAAGAATGTGGTGGTTAGAAACAATCAAAATGGACACCGGCCAGAGCATTACAGTGCTAGGAGAAGCGGTGCAGGATTGGAGATCATAGTGGCAATTGTGCCATAGAATCGCCAAGAATCAGACTCGACTGAATGTCTAACATCATCATCAATCCATAGATAATTTATTTACTTAATTCATTTATATTCCTCCTTTCTCCCAAGCAGGGATCAAAGGAAATTTGCATCATTATCTCCACCTTAATTTTATCTTGAAAACCCTGTTAGGCTAAGACAATGGGGCTGGCCCAAGGACACCCAGATCCTAGTTGGACACTACAACCACTACCCTTCCCTGAACTCCAGGCTATGGGGATGCCAGCCTCCAGGTGGGATCTGGGAATTCCCAGATACACAGCTCATCTTCAGGCAACAGAGATCGGTTCCCCTGGAGAAAATGGCCCCTTATGACTGTTTATGCACTGGAGGTTTCATGCCGGGCTGCAGGCTGGAGATTTAGTTGTGGCAGGTTGCCCCACCTCTTCCTGCACCCACACGGGGGAGCATTTGGCCACGTGTGCCTCATCTGCCCCTGATTTGTGCTCCTGCACAGCATCTGCGGCAGTGAAGTTCCCAGTGCGTAAACGGTCTTTAAGATGTATTGTGTGACAATACCCCAATGAAGTCCCTCCCCTCCCCAAACCCTTCCTCTGTAGCCTCCACCCCAAAAGCCTCTAGTTTTTTTTTCCCAACATGGAGCTGGCAACCTTACCAGATTGTCATATTTTATTAATTCCACCAAGGAAATATTGAGGGCTGATATTTTTTAGTAATTCTAGACAAGGAAATATTGAGGGACGATTTTTTTTTCAACAGCTGGGGATGAAAAGAAGATAGGAACAATTGTTTTACTTGTTTACTGGGCTCAGTGAAAGAAGACAACCCATATGGTATAGTGTTCAGATTAGGATCTGGGAAACACAAATTAGAATCAGGTTTTAGCCGGTCCACTAAATCAGCATTATAATGGGGTAGGGATGCGGCCGTTTAGGAGGAAAGCAGTTTTGAGTTAGGAGGTACCTGTGTCAGGCAGAGACTTCCCTTCTGAACCTGTGGCTGAGAGCAAGCTCTTTAAGATGGAGTCTGACCTGGCTTGGCAGACTTTCACAGTGTCCTGGCTTTGGCTTAAGCCTAGACTATCGAGGGGCCCACGATGGCTGCTTTGTCCTCACCCCCATGCAGGGAGAAACCAGGTTCATGAATAAAGTTCAGCTGCTGCCTGTAGCTCCCCTGTCATCATGCCCAGAACATGCTGCTTCGAGCTGGGCCAGCTCCCAGAGAACTCTTTGGCATCCGATGGACTCACACTGAGTCAAGCCAAAAACATTGGACAAGCCCAGATAGGCACGCCAAAAGCTTGGCTTTCTCTCCCAAGTGAGAGGCGTTGGCGTTCAGCCATAATATTGACGGAATCCAGTCGGCTGCTCTGTTGTTCTTAATATTTCCATACAATTAGAGCAGTGCATCAACTCGCTGCGTTCTGCTGGAAGGTGATGTTGTGGAAGTCATCAGGTCCTTTCCCAGCATTAATTCAGCGAGCTTTATAGCAGCTGCAAATCTGATAGACGTACTTACTACTGTTCCATCCAGATCACTCATTGTGAAGAGTGACAGACCCATCCCTGATATCACTCTTCTCTTTGGGACGGAGCTGTTCCTTGCTCCTATGCTTTCACAGAAGGGATCTTCCACACCTGTATTTTTCATTTTTAAATTTCTCCCCCATCTGTGCTAGGGTGCTGGTTTGTTGGTACAGAATATATATTTTTAAAAACTGGAAGAAAATAAATTAAAAAATCCCCTCTCAGTATTGAAGCATTGATTGCCTGGTGCAGAAAGATAAAATAAATATACAGAATGATTATTCATTTATTTCAGGAAAGCAGAGTTAGCTCGCCCATTCTTTCTTTTTCAAACGTTTACTTTTTATTTATTCTTGCTGGAGTTCTGGAGCAGAAAACCAAATAAGAAAATGTATACATGAGGGGAAGTAGGAAGATTTTTTGTTCATTTCTAATTCTTTGGACGTTAATTATTTTGACCACACGCTGCGTACTGGGGTGTCCTTGCATGAAGTCAGACTAAAAGGACGAGTGGAAGTGCTCAGCAAGCCAATTGTGAGGGGAAATGTGCAAACAGATCAGGTACCTCAGTTTTATTTATTGCCTCCAATACATAAGGCCATATTTCCAGTCCCAGGTAGGCCTATAGTGTCAAGGTGCAGGTCAGTTTGGGAACCCTTCACCACTGATTTAGACTTCTTTCACCAGCCTTTTGTCTCTTCTACTGGATCATATCTAGAAGAAACAATGGTGCTTTTTTGGCAAGTTTATAGGGGGTAACTTTGCTTTTGAATTGGCAAATCTTTTGACGGACAAATTGGAGGGAAAATCCACACGATTCATTCCAGCCATTTAATTGCAACATTCAAACACAGATTATAGTTGCATGGGATAATAGATCAAGAAAGCAGTTTCCATATAAGAGAGTGTGCATGTGTGTATTTTTTGTATGTGCATCTATGTGTGTGTGTGTGGGAGGGGGTCTGAAGTTGCTTGCTGCTCTTATTCACTTGTAATTGGTTTATTCACTGAAAATTATAATCTCTGTTGGATAAATTTGTTTAAATTATTTTTGTCCATTTTATTCAACCAACTTACTTGGGAAAGTTTCAAAAAGCCCATTAAAATGTTCCTGGCACTTGGTTTAGTTGAAGTTCATGAGTTTTATGAAATGCATGTAAATATGTAATCATGTCATTAAAAGACTCAGTTGCAATGGCATTTCATAGTAGTACAAAAACACACTTGGTATGTAGCAGTAACAACAAGCACTTTGCTTGTAAGTAAGACAAACATTTTGGTGAAGCAGTTCTAAGGCTGCTCCCAGCTCCATTGTGAATGCATACCAACAGGAAAAGGCTTTTAGCATAAATTATCACATATATGTGCACTGAGTTTACCCAAAGGTTTTATGAAAAAGAATGAAGATTTTTAAAATTTAAAAATCCAGTTATTTTTTTGCTAAAAAAAATGAATGTCAACAAAAAGGAGGCTCCCATTCAGTTGGCAGAGAGATTGCTTATGTCTGGCTCACTTGCAATTATTTCCTGTTGAGCCAGAAGTGCTACAGGATTGCTACCCACATGACCCTCTTGGGTTGACCATCTGTTTCACACAAAGGTGAGAGCCAGTAAGGTATAGTTCTTAAGAGAGGCAGAATCTAATCTGGAGAACTAGGTTTGATTCCCACTCCTCCACAAGAAGCCTGCAGGTGACATTGGGCCTGGTAGCACAACTTGAGCTGTTGGCTCTAGGATGGGAAATACCAGATATTGGTGGAGTCTTAGGAGAGTGGGATTTGGGAGAGGAGAGACTTCAATGGGGTATAATGCTATAGATTCTATCTTCCAAAGCGACTCCACTGCCTGAGAAGGGGTAGTGGTGGAGAGAGCACTGTCTGAACAGCTGATCTAGCATGATCAGCTGTTTGGCATGAAACCATTTAAATCCCACCCCTTCACAGGTGACATAGGTATTTAAAGGGCTCATCAAGCAAATGGTGCTATCACATCAGCTGCTTGACAAGCCACTCTCTGCATTCTTAGGTGCTGCCTGAGAAACTGCAGAAGGGAAGCCTTTTCAGATGGGGGGGGGGGAGAGAGTGAGCATTTAAACTGGCTGAATTGTGATGTGGCCACTGCTGATTCAGCCTGCTCAAATTGCAAGGATGGTGATTCAACTTTGGTAGGGTACTCTTTGGCTTATCCAAACTGAATCACCCATCCCTAGTCACAACTAATACAATACTGGGCTGAATTTCTAGATGGAGGGCATTTCTCTACACCTTGCATGCCCCCCCCCCAGTAACCATGATGCAAAGAAGCATGTGAAGTGTGCTTGTCTAGCCCTCTTCTCTTGAAGGAGGGAAGCTGGTGGTGGGGAGGCCTTCTCCAGCACTTCAGCTGGACTTATCCAGATGTCCTCCCATCAGCAAAGATCTATTCTGATTCATTTTGACCATATTTTGGTGACACTAAGTGTGGCCACACAGCATATATACACTTTCCTATTGGGAAGAGCTGTAGCTGATTTTCAAAGACTAGTTTTTTTGAGACAGTTCTCCAGCTGCTGAATAAATCATTAGGTTAACAACAAAGAATGATATCTCGCTGTTTTGGTAGGGGAGATTCAGGCCCATGATAGCCGTCTTCTAATGTGCATAGATAGGTATAAATAGAAGATAGATAGTTGCCTGAAGGCTACGGGAGCCCCATCTCTTAATCAACTGGAGTTTCCCCGGGCTATGAAAGAATGAGTCTGGAAGTAGGCGGACAGATGAGTGAGACTTGATAGAGGACCTGCAGCTGACTCCCAGTAGCTTATTGATGATTGAGCCTTTAGTTAAACCCGGTTCTCCCTGTCACAATTTGCAAAGATTCATGGAATGCATGAGATTAGGAATCAATGGATCCCCTCCTCTTGGTTCATTTATTATGCTGGGATTTCTCTCTGCACCATATTCTGTTACTCTTGAATTCCAGCTTAACAAGATATAGATATATAAATTAATTCCAGAAGCAGAATAAATGCATAAGGAGGTGTCACAGTAGTAGTATGTAGGGATTTTATTTGCCTGGTCAAGGCTCTGTTCAGGACTCAGCCAATTTTGAGGGCCTTTTCGCACAGGGATCTTTGTTGCAAATTGTTTGCGGAATGAAAAATCGCCATTTAAAATAGTGGAATTCGTTTTTATGCATACCTGCCTTTGTAGTGGAATCAGTTGCGTTTTTTAGCGTTTCCCACAGGCTTCCGGTCTCGGCAGAAATCGCTAGAAAGGAAGCGCTATTGCCAAGCTCGTCCCGCCCCTGGCCGTCAAGCAGCCAATGGGCAGCCGTTAGCATGCTCCCAAACAGCCCCTTTCCCTTTAAGAAAGGTTTTAAAAAAAACAAAAACGACCCATAGCAATGAATCTAGGTAGATTCGTTGCTACGGAGAGACCCATCCAGCTGCCTAATGTGAGCTGTCGTTTGATTGTATGATCGTTTGCACGCTGCCTCGAGTGATAAAAAAAAAATCCCCCCCCCCTCACGGGCCCGATTTTCGGCTGAATTTATTTGTAAAAAATAAAGGGACTTTATTTCAGCAAACGGGCTTTTCAGTGGTTTGTGCTTAGTGACTAAAGGTGAAGGACTGAAGCCAGGGAAGCCTCTAAACAGAAAGAGGCTCGCCGGTGCGTTTATCCCCGCTCGCTCGGAGAAAAAAAAATGGCGATCGCTTCGCCGGAAGTTTGGAGGAGAGAGCCAGGGGGAGGGACTTTGAAGAACCAGCAACAATGGTAATGCACAGGTCTTTAGCGCTACTGTTGCAGATTGGTTGCAGGAGTGTATCGCTATCCGGAGGGTGAATCCACTTTTCTGGATTCCCCTGAAAGCGCCACAACGAAGCGCTTTTTGCTGATTGGTTTCAGGATTGTTGCAGATTGTCTACGACGTCGTGGGTTATGGCAAATTAGTAGCGTTTCCAAATAGCAACCATTGTGCTACTTTGAAGCCGTGCGAAATGGCCCTGAGTCAAGTACTGGGAGGGCAAGAGAGAACTGAATATCATTTTTGTATCACCCACCATGCTGCTCCGGTACAGATGGTCTTTAGGGGATACCTTTACCTTTACTTACTGGTAAAATATCACAAAAATAATCTTGAACATTTATTAAAAGACTAGAAATTAAGCCCGCTGTAGTTTAAATACAGCGGGCGCTAGTGGGCCTATAGATTTGTGCGGGATGGCTGTGCAGCTTGGCGGCACACCTGAGGACATGGATGGGCCATCCTGAGACCCTCTGGTTGAGGTCTCCTTCAGGTCTCCCCCCGGCACGGGACCTACCGCAGTTCTTGGAGGGTAGGGAGGAAATGCTGTCGGGTGTCGGCGTCATCAAGACTCAGTAAAGGGGGTTGGTGTTCTGGGCGCCGCAGCGCCGCTGTTGGGGCTGCTGCATCTTCTGCGACCAGCTGGGCTCGGCAGAGGCGCTGCCGGAGCCATTGCCGCGGCCACAGCCATTGGATGCGTCCCCGGCGGGCGCAGCAACAGGCGGGAGGTGGTCGATGCTTGGTAGGCTGGCGGCAACATGTTGGGCTCTGAGGCAGGCTGGGCGACGCTGATGGCACCACGGCAGCGGCTGGCGGCGGGGCCACAGGTGCGATGGAAGCCGGCGGCGGCTCGGGCGGTGTTCGTGGCGTGGGTGGAGGCCCAGCCGCAGATGTGGCTGCTTGTCAGCCATGTGGTACGGCACCAAGACGGGCTGTTTGCGTCTGGGGCCGGCGCCGGCTCCTCGCTGCCGCGCAGACAGGCAGCAGCCTGCTGTCTCGGGGGTTAGCGAGGGAATGGCGGTAGTTGGCCGGATGCGGTCAATGTGGGGGGTGGATCGGGAGGCGCTTTGCGCCTCCCAATTCGTCAGTCCGGCGGCCAGGGGCCAATTGGTCTCTGGCCGCCGGACTGACAATCGGAGGGACCAATCGGCAGGCGCAAAGCGCCTGCCGATTGGTCCCTCCGATTGTCAGTCCGGGGGAAGGGGCCAATCGGCACCCTTCCTCATCCCGGACAGGGCCCACCCTCGGGGCCCTTACTGTTTTATTTATTTAAAGATTATATATTCTACCTCAGACTCAAGAAAGCAACTTGAAACCAGCACCACCTAATATACTCAAGATAGCAGCATATTCATCAGAAAAAAGATAAGAATTGCGATGAGCATGGTATGAAACCTCTATGTTTCTTCCTTACTGCTATTTTTGGAAACATTGCACTGGTGAAAAAATCCTGGCAGAACTTGAATGCTTCAGCACTCTTATGAGAGGTTTGGGTTAATCTTAAAAATGGACAATCCATTTTCTTGTTTTGTTTTGTTTTTGCAGTGTTCTGTGGACTTATCTCAGTTTATAGGGGGCAATATCATCCAAGACGGAGTCCTGCAGAAAATGCAGATGAGTGTCCTAAGTTTCAGCACCTGGATCATCTCTCCCTCCCTCCCCTTTTAACGTCTCTGATGGCTTTTGTCCATGCTAGCCTAATGATCGGGGTGGTGGTGGATTTCCTTCCTCATCAGTAGGAAAGCTAGTTAGAGCCACCCCGATGCAATTTAGATGCAATTATCTAATCTAAATGGTGTGCGATAACAGTAGAACATGTATACACAAACCAAAAAGCTCAGGCTTGTTTGCAATGGCTTTGGCTTGTTTTCAGAGGTTTTGTTTTGTTGATTTAGTTGTAAGCCACAAAAACAGATCTCTGGAGAGGTTGCATCTAGAATTAAAGTAAATAAATACAAAAGCAAATTAGCAGGGGACATCAACAACTAGCAAACAAAATAAATATAAAAGCTTGAATATAAAACATTTTTAAACACCCACATTACCTTAAGCAGGTTATATGGAAGCTATATGAGAATGTTTCAGATTAAACACAGTTCCCCTCAAACAAGGGCTAAAGACTGTCTTTGAACCTCATTATATCTTTTATCAGTAAACCTTATAAAACCCAAACTGACAATTCACCCCCTACCTGACTGGCCCTCATCCAGGAATGGCCCACCCCGGTAGTTTAGCCCCAATCAGGAGTCAGCGCTCAGCCAGGAATGCCTTAACAAGGGGTTAGCTCTCCACCTTCAACTTCCTGCTGGTTTCAGAAGTTTGCTGGGTGGAAGAGGAGCCAGCTTCAGAGCATGTCCTGCTGCCCATAAGTTGCCATGGCCTCCTGGTCTCTTTCAACTCAGAGGACCTGGGAGGGGAGCTAGGGCAGCCTGTGAGCCTTCTGGAGGTGGGGGCTGCAGAAGGCCCAGAAACAGCCCCAGCTGTCCGTTTGGGATCCAGGGTGCCAAGGAAATGCCTCTGCCTTGGGAATGTTTACTCATGAGTAAGTGATGGTCCTCATCCAGGAATGACCACCCCTAGTAATTTAGCCACAGCCAGGAGGCAGCCCTCAGCCTGGAAGGGCTCTCCACCTCCAACTTCCTGCTTGTTTCAGAAGTTTGCTAGCGGAAGAGGAGCCGGCATCACAGCATGGCCAGTTGCCCTGTAAGTTGTGTGGCCTCTTTAAATACAGACAACATGGGGACAGCAGGGGCAGCCTCTGCATGCCTTCTGGGAGTGGGGGGCTGCAGGAGGCCCAGAAACAGCCTCCATGCTGGCCCTCTGGGACCAAGGGTGCCCAGAAAAGCCTCTGCCATGGGAATGTTTACTCATGAGAAAGTCATGTGAGGTTTGCAATTTGCAATCTGAGAAATTGCATCAGGGGAAAAATGCTGATGAGAGTGGGACTGGGAAGATATAGACTTTCCCTTTTCATATGGGTACCACTTGGGTATTGTTGCAGTCTGTCCAAGTCCATCACAACTAAGCAAATTTGAGACCAATGGTATGGAAGATGGGGAAACTGTAGAGGGGGCACAGAAGCACCATGGGGACATATGACTCTCCAGTAGAGAGTTTCCCAGTAGCACCTTCCCAGTAGGTTTTTATACCCTGATTTTCACTGTCCAAAGGAGTCTCAGAATGGCTTCTAATCACCTTCCCTTCCTCTGTGCACAACAGCCACCCCGTGAAGTAGGTGAGTCTGAGAGAGCTCTAAGAGAAACTGCTCTGTGAGAACAGTTTCTAACAAGACTGTGACTAGCTCAAGGTCACCCAGGAACAAGGAATCAAATCCACATTAGAAGCTGCTGCTCTTTACTACTACACCTATTCAAATTGCCATTACCTGAATGAGATGTAGCTAGAACACAGGCAGAAGAAGTTGTTGCAGAAGGATAGTGTAAGCCTTTTTTGACTTGCTCTTTGACTGTTATGGGATTCTTTTGAATTTGAAATTTGGACCTTCTGGCCAGTGGCTTCTCAGAGCAATCCAAGGAGGGAGATAGTCAGGTATTTCATACATGGAAAGGTGATTATGTGGCTAATGAGGTTTGAAATTTCAGAAGAAAGGAATACTTTTGTCTTCTGTGTGTATGTGTGTGCGCGCATGTGCATACGTCGGCCTGACGTGGGAATCGGTCGAGAACGTGGCCATCTGGGCGGTGTACCATTCACCCACTGCGCCGCCCGATGCCCTGCTGGGCCTGCTGGAGGCGGCGGCCGCCTGGACATTGCAGTTCCCCAAATTATTAATTTTGGGGGACTTTAATGTCCATGCGGATTCGTCGGCTCCAGGACTTGGCCTGGACCTGGTGTCGGCCATGGCGACACTGGGGTTCTCGCAATTTGTTGCTGGTCCCACTCATCAGGCTGGCCACACCCTGGATCTGATCTTTGGTGCTGGTGTTGAGATCGATCTGGTGGCTAACAACATCGTTCCGTGGTCTGACCACCATACCCTGAAGGCTCGCCTACGGATGCCACCCCTCCCCTGTTTGGGTGACGGACGCATTTTAGTCCGCCCACGGAGACTTATGGAATCCGAAGGATTCCTGAATGCTCTGCGGGACCCGATGCCCTCCGGTGTCTCGTTGGAGGCCTTGGTGGAGGACTGGCAGTCCCGCCTGTTGGCCGCCATTGACGAGATAGCTCCTGAGCGCCCTCTCCGCCCTCGCCTCAAGCAGGCCCCGTGGTTTACCGCAGAGCTTCGGGAGAGGAAGAGGGAGGTGAGACGGCTAGAGCGAGTGTGGCGGAAGACCCGCGACGAAGCTACAAGAACATCTCATCGCACGCTTATGAGGGCGTATGAGATGGCGGTGAAAGCGGCAAAGTGTGACTACTTTGCTGCGGAAATCGCGTCCGCTAGCTCTCGCCCAGCCCAATTATTTAGGATAGTTCGGACCCTTACTGCCCTCGAAGGAGGGCATCAAAATAGTAGTCAATTGGAACTAGGCTGCGAGGCTTTTGCGAGCTATTTTGCGGATAAGATCTTGTCGCTCCGTCGTGACCTTACTGCCACAGTTGATACAGTTTGTGAACTAGAAGCTCCGTGGCCGTTACGGGGGATCAGGTTTGATGGCTTCAGGCGGCTCTCTTTATCCGAAGTGGACAAATTGCTAGGGTCGGTGAGGGCGACCACTTGCCCCCTTGATCCCTGTCCGTCGTGGTTGCTTAAGATCAGCGACCCACGGATAGGTGTTCCCCTGAGGGAGATTATAAACCTCTCCCTTACATCGGGAGAATTCCCTCAGCGGCTCAAGGAGGCAGTGGTTCGCCCTCTTCTGAAAAAACCATCGCTGAATCCGCGGGACCCCGCCAGCTACCGCCCGGTATCGCATCTTGCATTCCTGGGCAAGGTGGTTGAGAGGGCCGCCGCGGACCAGCTCCTAGCATTTTTGGAGGAAACTTCGGCCCTTGATCCATACCAGTCTGGCTTCCGTCCTGGCCATGGGGTGGAGACTGTGCTGGTCGCCCTGACAGATGATCTCCGGCGCCAGCTGGACCGGGGCGGGTCGGCCATTCTCGTGCTATTAGACCTGTCAGCCGCATTTGATGTGGTTGACCACGAGCTCTTGGTTCACCGCCTCGCTGATACTGGGATTGGAAGGGTGGCTCTTAAATGGCTATCCTCCTTTCTAGAGAACAGATCACAGAGGGTCGCTGTGGGGGAGGAGTTATCCGACTCCTTTGCACTCCCATGTGGGGTGCCACAGGGAGCGGTGCTCTCCCCCACGTTATTTAATATCTATATGCGTCCCCTGGCTCAGCTGGTACGGAGTTATGGGCTTGGGTGTCACCAGTACGCTGATGATACCCAGCTCTATCTCTTGATGGATGGCCGGCCAGATCTCCCCCCAGAAAAATTCGCCAGTTGTTTGGAAGCAGTGGCTGGATGGATCAGGAAGAGCCGCCTGAGACTCAACCCCTCCAAGACGGAGGTCCTTTGGCTAGGCCGAAGGGAGCAGGAACAGGAAGCGCGTCTTCCCTGCCTGGACGGGGTACAATTGTCATCTGTGCCCCAAGCCAGGAATTTGGGAGTGATTCTGGATGCCTCACTTTCCATGGAGGCCCAGGTCACTAAGGTAGCCCGGACGGCGTTTCTCCATCTACGCCAAGCTCGGCTACTAGCGCCCTACCTGCCCCCGGAACACCTGGCCACTGTGATCCATGCAACGGTTACTTCTAGATTAGACTTCTGTAACTCGCTCTACGCGGGCCTACCCTTGTCTCTAACCCGGAAGTTACAGCTGGTACAGAATGCAGCTGCACGGGTCCTCACTAAATCATCTTGGAGGTCCCATGTTCAGCCTCTGCTGAAGCAGCTGCACTGGTTGCCAGTTTGTTTCCGGATCAGGTTCAAGGTTTTGGTACTAACCTTTAAGACTATACGCGGCTTGGGTCCTGCATACTTGAGGGACCGCCTATCTCCTTATGCCCCCCGCAGGGCACTTCGCTCTGCGGGTAAGAATCTGCTGATGATCCCAGGACCCCGGGAGGCACGCCTGGCCTCGACAAGGGCCAGGGCCTTTTCGGTCCTGGCCCCTACCTGGTGGAATGAGCTCCCTGAAGAGCTGCGGGCCCTGTCGGAGCTCTCTGAGTTCCGCAGAGCCTGCAAAACGGAGCTCTTCCGCCAGGCGTTTGTCTAAGGCCGGGTGATGGCCCGGGGCTAAGATCGGACCCCTCTCCCCGGAGGGGGGAGACCAGTACTAAACTGACCTGGTTCCCCAGAGTGTTCCATCCTATGCCCAATTATCCTCCGTTCCCTTCTGCTCATCCAGTGGGCCTGTACGGGAATAGTTTTAATCGCCATCATTGTGACTTAGTCATTGTTTTAATGGGGTTTTAATGGGGAATTTTAATGATTAATATATTGTATTGTATTAAAATGTTGTGAACCGCCGCGAGCTGGTTTCCGAGAGCGGCGGTCATACAAATCAAATAAATAATAATAATAATAATAATAATGTGCGTATTTGTAGAACGCAGTGTCACACAGCCCTCTGTTCCCATCTCAAACATCCCTTTCCTCCAGGGGAACTGATCTCTGCAATCTGGAGAGGAGCTTTTATTCTGAACAGTGGAATGGATGCCAGCCTCCAGCTGGGGCCTGGAGATCCCATTTCTGGGGTTTCTTGAAGCCTGAAGAATGTTTCAGGGATTTCTCATTTTTAAAAAGTTGAGAAAAGCTAATATAGAGGCAATAATTGAGAAACCCTATGTAAGTTCTTTGCCAACCAATGTTTTCGTGTTTGTTTGTAACGTACAACTGTTTTCTATTTACTTTGATATTGAACTGAACTGAAGAATGTACAGACAGAAAAGCTTTCAGTTCAAAAGTAAATTTTGCTATCAATTAAATATTTTATGGAAGGAAGAAACTGTGACAAATTTATGAATTATTTGATATTTGTTATTAGCAATTACTGTCCTACAGCATTTCTCTTTGTATCCCACCTGGAGCCTGGCATCCCTGCAACTCCATAGGATCCAGGGCTTTTCTCCAGGAGGACTGATATCTGTTGCCTGGAAATGACCTGCAATTCCAGCTCCCAACCTCTCCCATACTGCAACCTCTCTGCCACAGAGTTCCCCCCTCCCAAGTAAGCCCTTTAATTTCCAAGAACCTGGAGAGGTCATTGCGGAGTACCCCCCTCCAAAACAGCCATTATCCCCTGGGGAGCTGATCTCTATAGTCCAACTCCAGGATATTTCTAGGCTGCAGCTGAAGGTTGGTGACCCTTGGGTCAGGAATGTTCCTTGAGGTTTGGAGTAGGGTTGTGTGATTCGGCCGCCGAAGCGGCCGTTCCGTCCGGGTGCAGCCAGCGCCGCGCCACGGGGGGGGGGAGGGCGGTGCCGGCAGCGGCGTGACAGCGGGCGCAACCACGCAGGCGCGCCTGCGTGGTTGCGCCCGCTGTCATGCCGCTGCCGGCACCGCCCTCCCCCCCCGCCGGCACCGCCCTCCCCCCCCCGCGGCGCGGCGCTGGCTGCGCCCGGACGGAACGGCTGCTTCGGCGGCCGAATCGCACAACCCTAGTTTGGAGGTTGTGCCTCAAGAGGCAGTGATGGGCAGAAGCTTTTGCCATGTAGCCAGCCCCCAGGAAGGCCACAGTACAGGTCTGCATCCTAGTGCCCATTATATTCCTGGGTACAATGTGCTTTGCTTTTATTGTAGAATGATAACTGATGGGGAAAAAACTAATGGTTATCTGCATGTCACCATGGGTGGTAGGCAGTACCATTTTTATGGGAATACATCCCTAGTTATTAGGGGGCCAGTAATTTTTTCTAACCTATCAAGAGTCCGATTCCTGCTCACTATAGTCACTCAAGGACCTCCTTGCCACAAAGTGTTCCACATTCAGAAAGTCTCCGCTACTTAGAATCATAGAGTTGGAAGGGGCCCTACAGACCTTCTAGTCCAGCCCCTGCTCAATGCAGGATCAGCCTAAAGCATTCATGAAAATTATCTGTTCAGCAGCTGCTTGAAGACTGCCAGTGAGGGGGAGCTCACCACTTCCTTAGGAAGTCGATTCTATGGCTGAACTTCTTTGTGAAACAATGTTCCTGCTATCTAGCCGGTAGTATTCTACATGTAGTTTAAAGCCATTACTGTGGGTCATATCTTTTGCTGCCAACAGGAACTGCTCCCTGCCCTCCGCCAAGTAACAACCTTTCACATACTTAAAGACAGCAGTCATGTCCCCTCTCAACCTCCCCTTCTCCAGCCTGAATTTTCCCAAGTCTCCCAGTCTTTCTTCATATGGCTTGGTCTCTTGGCCCTGGATCATCTTAGTTGCTCTCCTCTTCACCCTCTCAATTTTATCCATACTCTTTTTGAAGTAAGGCTTCCTGAACTGCACACAGTACTCTCTTCTGTTCTCTTCTGTGGGGTACAATTCTTTGGAGTTCACCCTCTAAAGCAGGGGTAGTCAAACTGCGGCCCTCCATATGTCCATGGACTACAATTCCCATGATCCCCTGCCAGCAAACACTGGCAGGGGCTCATGGGAATTGTAGTCCATGGACATATGGAGGGCCGCAGTTTGACTACCCCTGCTCTAAAGCATCCATTTTCTCCAGTAGAAGTGGTTTCTGTGGTCTGGAGAAAAATTGTAATTCTGGGAGCCAACTTGGTGTAGTGGTTAGGAGCGCAGACTTCTAATCTAGTGAGTCAAGTTTGTTTTCCCGCTCCCCCACATGCAGCCAGCTGGGTGACCTTGGGCTCACCACAGCTCTGATAAAGCTGTTCTGACAGAGCTGTAATATCAGGGCTCTCTCAGCCTCACCTACCTCACAGGGTGTCTGTTGTGAGGAGAGGAAAAGCAAGGCGACTGTAAGCCGTTTTAAGACACCTTCTGGTTGAAAAAAACAGCATAAAAGAAGCAATTCTACTACTCCATTTTTTTAAATGAAGTTTTTGTCAGCCTCGAACATCATATTTTCTGCCACCATTTACTGTCTAATGGGTGTGACATCAGTAGGCTGTGTGAAAGGCTCTTGGACCTTTGGTTCTAGGTCCTTACTGTTGCACTACTGTAGCCCATGTCACAATATTAGCAAGTCCCCCACACAATTGCCACAATTTAAGGGGAGGAAATTGTACCACTGAGTCACAACCAATTCATGGCAACTTCTTCCACAGGCATGAGATGAGTAGAGGTGGGTTGCCATTGCCTAACTCTGCATAACATTCCCCAGTTTTTGTTCATCACAGTTTCTCAACTATGGCTACCCCAGGTGAGCTTCTGAGCCTTTTAAAACAAATACAGCATCCCAGGCCTGAGTTAGATTATGCAGACCAAGTGAAAGGCAGGGCCACTATAACCAAGTATGCACAGCTCCTGCACTGCAGCACCCAAGGCCAAGAGTTGCACTCCTTCCTCGGGTTGTAAACGTTATTTAAAGTGATATTGGCTTTTATCCTAATAATGTCTTTTAGCAGCAGAAGTGCATAGTTCCCAGCAAAGTGTTAGAAAGTGCAACTAATTCTATGAAGAAGAGAATAGAAAGCAAAAGTTTAAATATTCCACTTGAATAGACATTTAAAGTAATTTTCTAAAGCTGCTTGCCCCTAAGGTGAGTGCTTGGAATATAATTTGTCAGTGTATAATTTGCATGTCAGAAAAGAGAGAGCTTTAGAAAGCACGCATAATAGTCCTATAAACTAACATTTCCAACCGGCAGTTTGTCAGACTGGTGACTCTATAAATGCATTAAGCCTTGTGTGATGCTAAATTCCCAGTACTGTTACCACAGGTTTAACTTTGCTTCTGTAAAATGCAACAGACTCATTGGCCCAGCTTGGAAGGAGGAGGCTGTAACTGGTTGCTAAACCTTCTTTGAGTCCACAAGGTAAACTGAAAGATCCAGAGGAAATGCAGCACTGCATTGTAGGTTGATTTTCTTCCCTCTCATGTTCTTTGGGCAGACTACGGCAACAGGTGGAGGGAACAATACCACAAGAAAGTACGTATATAAAGCATGTACAATCAAATTCGGAATGTTTAAAAGACCAGTTTATTCCCCTCTCCTGAGTGTTGAAGGGTGCTGATCTAAGTTTGAAATCCAATTGTGATCTGAACAGAGTGGCCTGAAGATCCATGCTTTGAACCAGCAGACCAAGTGCAGCTAAACAAATGTGCATGTTGACCCACAAGAAATTCAGTAAACTTCCTGCTTTTGCTGCTTTCCTGGAAAACACAAATATTATCAAACATTGCAGATCACCAACATTTGTAAACAGTCCTACTGCTCTTAATTATCTCCCCACCCCCAAATGCTTGTTTTAGAGTCAGTTCCTTGCCACTGCTGTTATGACAAAATCCCTTTACATGAGATAGAGCAGTGGTTCTCAACCTTCCTAATACCGCAACCCTTTAATACGGTGGTCCTCAACCACCAGGCCTCGGCCCGGTGCTGGGCCGTGAAGTCCCCGGCACCGGGCCGCGGCTCCCTCTCCACGCCCCTCCGCAGTGAGAAACTTCCCAGGCCACAAGAAAATCGGCCACCAAAGCAGTGTCCAGGGACCCTTGGGTTAAGCAGCTGGATGGCTGAGGGCAAGCTTCTTTTTGCGGGAGGGGGGGAGAGGGATGCGCAGCCGCCATCGCAAACATGCATGTGTGGCAGGTCCACGCACGCGCATTTGCACCATGTGAGGCCACAAACCCGCATGCACAGCACTTTCACACCCTCCCCCCCCACAGCAGCACCAGATCGCCCTCCCCCCCACCGGTCCACAGCCTAATAAAGGTTGTGGACCACTGCTTTAATACAGTTCCTCATGTTGTGGTGACCCCCAGGCATAAAATTATGCAACAATTCTTTCACAGAAATTGAACCCAAACTGACCAATGGCATGAAGATCCATTGTTCATGATTGTATATAAATTGCTTTTCCCCCCAGGGTTTCTCGGTTCAGTTCTGCCTCTTATCCCAACATGCTGATCTCGCTCTTTTCCACTGCTCCAGACAGATGACAGTCTACCTCACAAGGCTGTTGTGTGGATGGCGCCCCCCCCCCCCCGGCCAAGCTGTTTGCCTTGCCGCAACCCCTGTGAAAGGGTCTTTCCACCCTCAAAGGGGTCCCAACTCCCAGGTTGAGAACCACTGAGATAGATGAATATAGCAGCACATAGCATAATATTCAGCTAATAACCTTATATGTCCAGAAAATTCAGGATATATACTTGCCTGGATATTGCTAGAGGAAATACGACTTAGTAGAATATCACTAAAGTAATGGTTTAATATTTATTTATTTATAACTTGCTTTCTAGACTGCCCCTCTCTGCAAGCAGGCTCAGGGCAGTTTACAACAAAAATTTATATTTAAAATAATTCCAATAAAAGCTTAATAACACAGTCATTTAATACTTTGCCATTCTGCAACCACTGCTGTCTGACTGGCTGTTTGCTGTTATGTACAGTGGTAGGGGGCAACTCAGTGTAGAGGGAAGGATATGGAGAGGAGAGTAGCCCACAGTTTCTTCTAAGCCTCCCTGGTTTCAATCATAGGTGTGGTGGAACAGTGATGTTTTACAGGCCTTGCAGAACTTTGATAGCTCTTTCAGGGCTTGGATCTCCAAAGGCAAATCACTCCACCAGGCATGAACCAAGACTGAAAAGACCCTGGCTCTGGTCAAGGCCAGTCAGACCATTCTGGGACCAGGGATCACCAGCAAGTTAGTATTCACAGAGCATAATGATCTTTGAGGAAAGGTGGTCCCTCAGATATGCAGGGTTCAGATCACGCAAGGTCTTAAAGGTATGTACCAACACCTTGAACCTGATCCAGAACTCTACAGGTAGCCAGTTGAATATGATCCCTCCATAATATACATTTCATATGTCCATCAAGGGGGTGGGGAATGCAATTGTATGAAAATCCCAGGTTTGTTTGACATAGTGTTTCCTTTTCAAAACATTTCTAAAAAGTTGAACAGTTAACAGACATCTGATTTTCAAGGACTCTGACAGCACAGACTGGTAATACCCTTTTAATACTTGAAAACGTGAACAATGCCCTATGTAACAAATACGTAGAAGGCTCCCATGCTGAAAGAAGGCTGCCGTGCTACTGGCATATGTAAAGCAGAATTACCTGGGAGGGTAGTTTTATAATGGAAACATGGCTACATCATAAGAGATTGGTCCCAGAAAATATGCTGTGTTTCTGCTAATATATTACTGACATAATACCATGTTTCTGCGTTGTTTCACATCGTTTAGATGACAGCTCTATTTCAAAATGTTTGAAATTCCTTGCTCTGTTTCATTGTTTATTATATGTATGTCCTACTGATTACATTGATTTACATTGTGCAATCTACCTGAATCCCAGTGGCTATTCATAGCAACAACAGTAATAATAATAATTAGCAGCCATGGACATAACGTGGCCACCATTGATGACATGGGGGTGGCCTGAAGATGAGTAATGCAGGAGCATGCTGCTCACAGAGTGCACAGGGGGTGGGGTTATGTATGTGCCTATAAAGGCACCATGTGCGCCTGTCCTCGTCTTCTTTCGCTCCGGCAGCCGAGCAGCTTCCCTCCCTCCCCTTTGTTAACGAGTTGGTTACTTGTTCCTGTCGTGCATTTCTATGTCACAGTTGGTTTAGGCATGGTAAGAGTCTGTTGGCAGGGGGCCCAGTCTACATACTGGACTCCCTGGAGGTTGAGGGTCTTCTTAACAAGATCAGCTAAGATCGAGCATGGCCTACCCGGCTGGGTGGCCAAGGGCTCATAGCTAAGCGACCCATGGGGAACCAAAGTGAGGTGGACACCTGGTGGGCCTTGACCGTGTTGCTTCCTGGTGAGGGATCCCGGACGCGGAGGACCTGCTTTCCCAGCTGGGTTGGAGTGGGTCCCAAGGTGACCAGGGACCCTTGGGTTAAGCACCTGGACGGCTGAGGGGTCAGGCTACTTACCATGCAAGGTCAACCCTGTGGTTATGATAGCATTCCAGGGTATTTGACATCAGTGGATTGCATGAGTTCTTTAAACTGTTCATGATCATTGAAAGATAACTTCAACAGAAGACAAATTTCAATGGGAAAATGTGTTTATTAATGTATGTTATTTGCAGTCTGGAAAGTAGAAGTAAGGCTCCCCCCCCCCCTGCAATCTGCAGCTCTGCTGACTATGTAATCCTTTGTAGGGCTGATGACTCAGAATGGCTGGTGGATGATTCTCAATAGGTATTCACTCACTAATTTTCAGTAATGCATTCTCTGACCTAAGACTGTCAGTAATTCTACTGAATGTCAACATCATTGGGCAAAATGATAATTCAAGTGTGGAAAAACAATGAAAGGAAATAGAACTTGCAAATAGGATTACAGTTATCAGAAAAATTGGTAAAATGCCTACCACCTATTGAGGGAATGACTGTGAACATTTCTACATGAATCCCACAAAGGATGCAATCCAAGATGTGAAGGTTGGGGGGAGGGAATCCCCCCAAAGGCCTTTGTTTTGGGATTTCCAGTGGGGGAAAAATAGGAAATTTGGGGGAGCACTGAATAAAATTGCTGTGAATTTTTCTCTCTTAAGACAATGTTTTATCATTCAAAATTTATATATAATACGAAACAATATGACTCCAGTTTTTCCAATAGAAATATTTCTCTTCTGGAATGAATGGAACTCTTCTTAAGGCAAGGCTTCTCTCACTCAAAATTTATGCCATGAACAAGTCAAAAGATTTCTACAATTCATCTAGTGGTAAAATTGTGAATTTTTGCAGGGAGGAGGGAGAACTGAAAAAAACCCTTGTATGGATTTTTCCATACTGTTTATGCACTGGAGGTTTCATGCCAGGCTGCAGGCTGAAGTTTTAGTCGTGGCAGGTTGCCCCACTTCTTCCTGCACCCACACGGGGGAGCATTTGGTCCAGGTCACCTCATTCACCCTCAATTTGTGCTCCTGCACGGGAGCTGGGGCAGTGAAGTTCCCAGTGCATAAACGATCTAGGTGTGACTATTTATGTAAAGACAGGGCTTGACTCGAAATGTGTTGTGTGACATTTTAAAATACAAAACTATCTATAGTGATAATTTCTATATGTAGTCTAGACATGCACAGCATATATTTTAAATAATATGTTTATGGATTAAATAATTTGGCAACAAATAATATGCTATAATGTGTAAAATGATAGCATTTAAAAGTACATTCTTCAGGAATTTCTTGATAGGTATCTTGATAGGCTGGTAGTCCTACATTCTGTGAGTGGATAAAGTGCTACTATCCGTGTAATACAATTTTTTTATTTACTAAAGAATTGGTTTTATGCCTTCAATTTTTATATTTCCCCTCTAAATAAACCAAAATTAACATACATATCCTAAAGTAACATAGTATATAGCAGTTTGAAACACTCTCTTGCTCTCTTTCAGGTACTGGAAATAGAACATTAAATCATATATATATATATATATATATATATATATATATATATAAATTACATAAATATGCTAATAGTACAAATTGAAATGCTAAGTGATAAATGATGTATTTTATGTTGTTAAATTGGTAAAAAGAAGCATATTTTAGTTTCCCCCAACATTTCAACTCCCCCCCCCCAAAAAAAAAAGAAATAAAAGAAAACAGGTGGCTTCAAAATTTCTGGAAATTTACCTCACCAGATTCAAGACACAAGTACCCATCCTGGCCACCATTAAGGAAGAATTGATTAGATTGAGATAGGTGGAAATGGTTGGTGACAGGCTTCCCCTTGACCTGGGGCTGTACCTCTGGGAAAGCAACCCTGTCACACGAAGTATTTTGTATTTCGTTTTTTTCTTGCCAGATTCCCTCCCGCCCCGCCCCCCCCCCCAAAGTAGAAGTGTCCTTTGGAATAAAATGTCAGGCCCCGCATGACCTTGGTAAAGAAGCAACCAGAATACGGCAGTAGATGTGTTTAAAAGATCTGAAAGAGACAGACATCAGATAACCGTTCCTTTAAACTGAAATATACAACTGCGACCTTTCCAGGAGTTCTAATACACACATCAGTACTTTCTTTTAAAGTAATAGGAAACAGAATGCATCTCCAATACACTTTGTTCAACTTTTCTCCAAGTTCAAAGAGGCTAATCAACAGGTTACGTAACAGAAAGTTTTGGGTAACTTCCTTGATTGACCTAGGCATATTGATTGCCAATAACCTGACTCAGGTTAAAGATTGTGTTAGAATTCTGGTTCTTACTTAAGGAGAACACTGTCAGATCATATGCATGAATAACAGCGTGGGTGTGTATATATACATGAATCCCCACTGAATTGCTTCTCAGGATGTCACAAAAAGCATCTCGTCAACTACACTTTTTCGGTTTCTGTTGCATCGACACATTTTCAGTATCTCTGGGTTATTGTTTGAGTCGTTGCTGGCATTTGACAATTTCTTAAGTGCATTTCTGGAAACCACTGAAGTGTGATTTAAGAAATCCAATAATACAGATGCAGTAAAGAAACGTGGCTATGCCCACTGGAGAGGAGCAGTCCAATAAAATTATGGCTTTAATTTTAAAGCTGACCTTTAGTGTAATTTGGAAGAAATTCTCTTGATTCTAAATGAAAAAAAGCTCTCCTTCAAAAACTTGTATCAGAAAATGGTCATGGGAAATTTGGACTCCACAGACTTTTGCTGTGATAATCTAATCACCATAATGAACCTTCCTGACTGATCTATGATACAGACCATTACAAGCTCATAAGGAATGGTCTTGCTGAAACATCTGGTGCCATTTCTCCCCATTGTTTAAATCAGAAACAGAGTGTCCAAACGTTACAGCCAATGTGTTGCACAAGCAATATCACCAACTCCAGAAAAGATTGATCTTCAGGCAATCTTACAGCTGTTGTAAAATTATTAAAGGCCCACAGGTTTGAGAGGGCAAAAATTACTTCCTTCCATCACAAAGAGAAAATTGATTTGCTTTTTTTTGTTTTTGTTTTTGTTTTGTGGGGCCAGATGGTGAAAGTTACTGAGATGGCATGGTACCTACAATGACCAGGCTAGGGCATACTGCAGACCTAAAACAGTCTTGTGGTCCTCCTTCATCATATGGAGCTGAAGCTGGACTTCCATACCATGGCAGTTCTCATTTCCAATCATATGACTCAAGAGCCCTCTATTTTGAATACTGTGACCACACAAGCATGGCTGTTGCCAATTCACGGAATGTCCTAGATGCAGAAATAATACTCAAGGGTAAACAAGAAAGGAGGGAGGTGTCAGTTCATCAGGGTCATAAAACGTTCATTTTGTCATCTCTGCATCTGGCATGCTGCATTTTCTTTCTAAGAGTCAGCCTTTTGCAAGTTTATTTTTCAAGATCCAAATGGGCACCTACACTCTGTTATATATCATGATTCCCATAGCTATGCTTTTCAGTTTTTGGTTAGCAGGAGCATGCTTTTGCACTCAGCGATTCAGCCCTAGGTCATTTGTTTATCCCATAAGGTGTGTTTGTCTTACCATCAAGGGCAGGACAGAGTTATATAGGATTCAGGGGATATGGGGGCTAGCCATTCAAAGAAGAGGAAGAGGTTCTACTTAGAAAAGTAGGAACTGGTTTTTTCATTGTGGCAGAAGAGGAGTTTGGTGAGAATTGTAATTACAAGGTCTGAGATATTCCTCCCCAATTGTTTTTAATGGAGGGTGGAAGCTAAATGTAAGGGCAATAGAAGCCTAGAAGAACAGAATCAAAGTCCTGGAGAATCTCTGTGGTAGAAACCGAAGGTGGGGACATTTTTGCAAGCCCAGCAGAACCAGTGCCAGTGTCACAGTGGCCGTGCAAATGTAACAGGACTAATGTCAAGCCATTAAACTGATTTTAGAGGAAATGTTAAGTGCAAGTTCAGAAGTATATAGAATGAACCCCCTGGAAATTACTCACACCAAATGCACAGGGAACCTCACCCTGTTGCTTGCTCTCCAAATTGGAGCTGGATTACAATTCTAGGACTCTACAAAGTATTGACTTGGGGAACACATACACATTGTCATGATTTCTGTTTTTCTTGTCTTCTTTTTGTGTCACAATAAAAAAGATTTTGCACCTTTATGGTGGTAGTCATGTTGTGTTAATCAAATGGTGCGAAACCCCATTTGATTAACACAGCATGACTCCCCCAGCCCAACTTAGTTCCAGGTTGCAATATGACAAAACAGGACAAACATTGAGAGGGGTGAATACTTTTGCAAGCCACTATACCTGGTGTGTCAGTATGGACTTGCAAAGAAGTGCCCGGGTTGAAGGGAGGGTTTCCATACAGATATTCCATTAAAGGAAGATAGAAAAGAAAGCAAGACCTGACCACCTTCATGTCTAGGTGATCATGATGAGATAGTGTGGGGCATAAGCCCCAGAAATGATCTCAATGAGGCAGGTTCCCCAGCCTGGGGAAACAACTTGATAGTGGGGATTGAATCTGGGATCTTCTGCATGCCAAGCAGATGCTCCACCACTGAGTCACACCTCCTCCTCATAGGTTCTGTTTCCTTATTTCCAAACCCCTATATCCAGAAAATAAGTCAACAATGAAAGTACTACTATAAATGCTTATGTTCCATGTCAGATTTCTTATCTCCTTTTTAAATTGATCTTAAGACAGCTCTTGCCTGCATCCCCATCAAGCTTAGGAAACCTGAAAACAGCAATATAGTAGCCATTGAGAATGGGTTTCTGAGGTAAATGCATGCCAGGGAGATAACCGTAAGTGTAAATGGCTCTTGTGTGTATGGAAGACCCTAATTCTGAAACCAAACTGGGACCAGTGTCATTTCCCTGTGCCCAAGGACACAGGATGGCAGCCCAGGAACATGGGTGGCAGTTACCTAATAACTGCCAGAGTAATGAGCTGTTATCTCCTCAGAGGAGTACTTACTGGAAGACTGTGTGCTGCCTGAATGTATCCTGATGCTGGAGGGCCCTCTACTTCTTCCATTGGCTCTGTTGATGGTCCATGCCTGGTCCATGCCTCTCTATGACCTCTTCATCTGTGCTGCTGGGGCTGGGAGATTGAGACCTCCTCTGCATCCTACCCTGTGTGGAGGCCTGCATGTTCTGGCTACTAGGCATTTGCGGCATGCTGCAGTACGCACTGATTTGTGTGGTTGTAAATGTGCTAACTATGGGCTCAACTGGACAAAACATTCAGTAAAGTGAACTAAACCCTGAGAAATATCATGAAGCACAGCCAAGTTATCAGCTGGGCCAGCAGTTGGCACCGTATCTTGGCCAGAGGCTCAGAGGGATGCTAGCTTGACCATGCCCACAGTAGGTCTGTGAGCTTTATTAAGCACTTGCAGCAACCCCTTAATAGACAATGAAGCCATGGCCCACATAACCATACTAGAAGTTGGTGGGTTTGAAATCTTAGTGGCCCTCTTAGGAGGCATGGTAGCAATCTTTACCAGATCAGTCCACCCAAATCTAACAAGTTAAATAAAAACTCCCCCTTTCTTTATTGATTTATTATGTTCTGAAATATTGTTGATTCTTTCTGAATTCTTATTTGACTACAGAATTCTGATAAACACTCATTAGCTTGTTCAAATGATTTGGAGAAGGCCACTTAGTGTGCCAAAGTCATTGGGGTGGCAGTGTAACACCAAACCTGAGTCATGGAAGCAGGTAGGAGTGAAGGCCAAAGGTTAAGAAGCAAATACAAGGCATATGAGAGCATGTGTGTAATGCCCTGCCACACTTTGGCACAGCCAGGGAATGATATGCCCCAAAGTAGCCTGTTCAGTGACCACATGGCAACCCTTGAAAAGCCCCCACCATGCTTAGTGCCTAGGGAAGGAACCACCTGATGGCACCCCAGACTTGCCTGGGGAGGTGGCCACTGGTCACCAGAGTCCACGCACACCACTCTTGAATTTTGCCCCACCTGGGTAAGCCATGCAGACATGGATTTGCTGTTCCTTCTTTAGCTGTCTTTTGATTAAAGAGGACACAAAACCCAAGCTAATGGACAGGCCAGTCTGTGAAACTTCTATCAGCTGCAGTTTAAAAGCACCAAAGGCAATGCCACCAATCGGCAGTTTCCAGGACAGCTGAGAGTTGGAGCAGGAAGCAGTTGATCCTCTCTGCTGCATAGGCTAAAAATGGACAGGGTGTACCCTGTGGCCCCATGGCCTTAAGAGTTGTTGGGGCAGTCCCAGGGGTGGGCTCTAATCCTCAAGGCCCTACCCCAACACTTAACTGCCCCGAGGACACAGCAGTCTGCAATAGGCCAGTTGCTTGCAGTGTAACCACTCCACCCATGCAGCTAGCTGCTCTGTGGCTCCCAAGCTGATTGTTGGTCCGTCCTTTTGCCATGAAACCCCATGGCTTGTTAACTGCATGACCCTGGCAACAGATCCAGTTCGCTCATTGTGAAGCCATCCAAATACATGACAGAATTTATGGTAAGAATCCATCCACCTCTGTATGGTTTATCCTTGAGAAAGTACAAACTCTTTTCAAAACGCCCTTTGGAATAGCTTTCTGAAGCAGCCTTCAACAAAAAGCAAATTCTAGGCGTGGAGAAGGGACAATTATATGGTTGTATAATCACAGAAAGTGTTCCACGTTACAACTTAACTTTCAAAGTGGAAGCCCTAGTAAACAGCCTTATGACATTTAGCTTTTACACTCCCTCTTTGTAAAGACAGATTTAGTTCTTTGCTTCCTGGAAAGCTTTCAAGATCATACTGTTGATCAATTTGTGCTCTGGAAGAGGTAGGGAACAGATACATTGTTAAAGACATCTGCAGGCTTTGCCCCACCTGGCGACCGAGTGCGGCCGATGTATAATCCACACTGTGCTGACAGTTTAGGAAGTGCGCTTCATTTGTTCATGCAGAGTGTGTGTAGGAGTTAGGGGAGTATTTATGGTGGTGCAAGAGTTCATATTTCAACATGTTCCAAGTCCAGCCTGTCGTTCAACCATTCTACTGTCAGGGGAAACACTTTTCACATCAATTATTTTGCTACAACCTCCGGCCTCTGCCACAGATACCAGAACACTCCGGAGAATTCTAGAACACATTCTAGACAATACACTTGTTTCCGACGGGTGATATTTAGAAGTCTTCTGACACGCTTTGTTACCAGCCAGAAAGAGCATTGGTGATGGCAAGCAGGGTTGTTTTGTTTTCTGCAGGGAAGATTTTCTGCTATTGCTAATCTCCTTATTCTTCAGTATTTCAAAACCTTTTTAGTTCCCCCAAGATACCTGGAACATGGCTTGAAAATACTGGGTTAGGGATAACCACCACACATGACTGGTCATGCTACACTGACCCATGCTTTATTTATTTCCAAGCCTGACTGATTCCACTAAGAACAGGACAAATTTATCCAAGGCTTAAGTAGGGCTTAAAGGTAAAGGTATCCCCTGTGCAAGCACCGAGTCATGTCTGACCCTTGGGGTGACGCCCTCCAGCGTTTTCTTGGCAGACTCAATACGGGGTGGTTTGCCAGTGCCTTCCCCAGTCATTACCGTTTACCCCCCAGCCAGCTGGGTACTCATTTTACCGACCTCGGAAGGATGGAAGGCTGAGTCAACCTTGAGCCGGCTGCTGGGATTGAACTCCCAGCCTCATGGGCAGAGCTTTCAGACTGCATGTCTGCTGCCTTACCACCCTGCACCACAAGAGGCTCTTAAGTAGGTCTTAGAGTGTGGCAATTGTACATGTTATGTTTATCTGTCGGCATGTTCGTCATGAAGTTCTCACTGTGATTATCTGATAAGTAACTTTTGAGCATATCCCATAAGCTGTACACCTGCATACTGCCATAATAGTTTTAGACTATGAAACGCAAAATGAATCCCGCACCGGGCTTTTCTCATCTGTGTTAAAATAATTTTGCTCTCTGATCCGGCACGTGAAGGAATTGCTTGACAGAATCGCTTATGTTAAAAAAAATTAGAAATCAATACAGTTGGTGACCTTTAATGAAACTGACATTTAACAGGGTATTTCAACTGCTCACACAGTACATGACTGCTCACTCAGACACTTGATACATGTCTCTGAAGACTTGCTCTGAGATTTCTTTTGCCTTTGATATCTTGGTTTGCCTAATTTTATCTCAGTTACTTCCCTTTATTTGGAAAGAGCCAAAGGTTCGAGATGAATTGACCATTTAAAGGGTTATGCCAGTTCTGCACAATGTTATAAGAGATACTGCCAAAATAGTGAGGATTTAACCTTAAATCAGAACTAAGAAGAACAAGGGAAAGCTACTATGCCAGGATGTGTGACATGATATATTCTTCTATTCTGTTTTCTTGACAGTTTTCAAAGACTTCACTGGATGTTCTTTGCCTTTCTTTTCTAAGTTTTAAATGAGTTCTTGAAGTAGAACTTCCCTTTCCAAGTAGTAAAACATGACCAATGGCTTCCCCTCTCACAGCCTGTCAAATTCACTAGTCCAGTTTTAAAAGTTTGTTAGCTCACTCCTAGTACTTTTGCTTCTAAAGATGTATGCCTATCACTAGGCACATAAAAAAGAGAAAAAAGGACTGTTTTGGATTTAGCCCAGATTGATTCAGCCTGAATCTGATTAATATGAACCAGCTGAATTTGGGGTCAGCTGAATTGGCCAGCCCCAAATTGATTTGGTGCCATTAGAGTCAATGACACCATTAAAGTCCATGGGGATTTCCCCATTTCCTTCTTCCCCATGGTCTGGGGGCAACTTGAGTTAAAGGCTCCAACTTGCAGTGTAACTGCGGGGGCCTCTCCTCAAAGGAACCCCCAAGTTTTAAAAAGATTGGACCATGGGGTCCAATTCTAGGGGCACCCAAACAGTGTGCCCCCATCCAACCTCCATTGTTTACTGTTGATATAATGTTATGTGCTCACATGCCTCTTTCACTGTTGCCCCTTAGAAGATGGATTTTTGTACACTGCTGTTTACTACCAAAAGTTTACAAACACATTTTCCCTTCCTCACCCCATAACAGACACCCTGAGAAGTGGGGCTGAGAGCTCCGAGAGAACTGGAATGCCCCATAGTCACCCAGCAGGCCTCAGTTGTCTCTAAGCAGTTTAAAATCGCCTTTTCTTCCTCTCCCCATAACAGACACCTTATGAGAGAAGTGGGGCTGAGAGCTCTGAGGGGCAGCAAGCAGTCACTTGGCCCCCGACCCAAAGCCGCAATCAGTGCCTCAGCGCCCACTCCCAAGCAGCAGAGATTTTCTGGCAGCGAGGGCAGCAGCAGGCAGGCCCCTCAGTCCCCCACTCTCCAGACCAGTGCCCCTGACTCTGACCTCTGTCTCCGGCGATGTTCAGTGGCCAAATGACGGCTACTGGCCTTGGGGCTTTGTGGACGGCGGGCCGTATTGTCAGTGGCCAGTCAGTAGGGATGTACCAGACGGACAGAGCCAGATGCACTGGACAGACAGGGCCCCGGACATTCTCCTCCCAGAAGGCTGTTTCCATTTTATAAAAGGGAGCAAAAAGTGTTAAAGATAACAGCCACAAAAACAATGAAAGTGATACAGACTCTGACCAAGGGCTTACATGCACATTTAACATATATAGATGGAGGGAAACAACAGAGGCTTAGGGACAGTTATAATTCCTAGAGAACATCAGGTAAATTCCAGATGTTTGGGTGGATTCTGGTTGCCTCCAAGATCTGCAAATACATGGTGGAAAGTTTGTATGAGTTAGTGTATGTATAGCTCCAATCATTATTTAAGATCTATGAATTATAGCACACACTTGTTGGCTGTGACTGGGAACAGTCTGCTTCGCACATGCTTTCATTCATGGATTTCTGTATCATTAAGATAGATCAAGTAACGAGCATCTGAACCAACACTTATGGTGGTTCAGGAAGAAGCTTTTTGAAGAAGTGAATCTTGAGACGGGACCAGATAAACAGAGAGGTTTGGCAAAACTAGTGACTGGTTTGGACATTCTAAAACCCCAATGAATGTTTCAGAGGACTTGACAGAAGTCCTACGTACACAGTAGAGTGAAGGCACAAATGGAATTCTCCTTGTACACACATATAGCAGGGCTTGGCAAATGTCCGTTGGCTTTAGGAGCCAGACTTGCTTTTCAGTCTTCAAAGTTTTATATTTCTAATTAATGCTATTACCAAAAGCCAATCCTAAATTACAGTTCCTTGTCATTTTTAAAGACTGCAACACAAGCAATGTAGTGAATAAATAAATAAGGGGTAAGCCAGGTTGTCATCACAGGAAAAAGCCAACTTCTACTCTTCACCCAAATAAGTTTTGTTTTTCTGCTGAGCACTACCAAGAAGCAATTAAAATAAACGAGTCCTGAAAATAGTGGGGGCCACAGTGACAGTTCTAAGCTCCTCGGATTTTGTTAGTCCTTAAGTAATCTGCTCCTAAGAAAAGGGCAAATGATATTCACTTTAAAAATAATACTGTGGCCCAGGCTGTGTATAAATGTGAGATAACAAATCACATGTTCAGCTGTTGACATGTTTAGCCTGACTTAAATATTACTCAGTGGGCATGCCATCATTGTACATGCTTTGGGGCTAGAGTCTGCAAAACTAATGTGGACTGCACATTGTGCATAGTTATTGTAATTCATCACATTCCTGCTTTGCGAAATCTTTTAATTGGCATTAAGCTTTCACAGCAAGCCATGGTTTATAAATGACAGTTTAATAAACCTTTATCAGTTGTAACATCCAACTGAAATATCCAACAAATCAGAATTAGTTGGATGATACCAACCTGGATTTCTAACTAGGGTTTGTTTTGTTCTTAATAATGTTGCCCCTCACAGTTTTCTGGGAACAACAGAGATAGCAGTATAGGAAGGATGTCTTTCCTTCTGGGAGCTGGGAGATAGAGAAGAAGCAGAAAAAGACACAAAACCCAGGAAGTGATACTTCCTCGTATAAGTTCAATGCACAGACCCTGGTTTAAACAAACCACAATTTATTATGACATCTGAAAGCAGCCATGAATTTTATACTGAATTAACTTTATTATAAGTGCCTCTTGCGGCGCAGAGGGGTAAGGCAGCAGACATGCAGTCTGAAAGCTCTGCCTGTGAGGCTGGGAGTTCGATCCCAGCAGCCGGCTCAAGGTTGACTCAGCCTTCCATCCTTCCGAGGTCGGTAAAATGAGTACCCAGCTTGCTGGGGGGTAAGCGGTAATGACTGGGGAAGGCACTGGCAAACCACCCTGTATTGAGTCTGCCATGAAAACACTAGAGGGCGTCACCCCAAGGATCAGACATGACTTGCTGCTTGCACAGGGGATACCTTTACCTTTTTAACTTTAACTTTATTATATTTTAAGCCACTTTCCTCTTTCACCTCTTACAGGCAAAGGAAGGATTGTTCCTACTTCTGTGTTCACTGGTCTTCTTTTCAGCAACTCTGTTGGAGAACTTGTGCCTCACACGTTCCTTCGGCTCATAATGAGCTTTCACTCAAGATGCTGATCAATAGCAGAAACCAGCAGGTCTGTCTCTATTGCTTGTTTCTCTGTCTTGAATCTGCCAAGATAGATTAGACCATTGCCAAGGTCACTCCATATGCTGCAAGTGAATGAAAAGATATCTGCTTGACTTTTTATAGGACCAGACGGCAGAAAGACAGAGGCTAGAGCTCAAATGTGTGCACCGTGACAGATTAAATCTGCATCAAGGTTCCCGAACGGTATTTTAGTGAACTTTTTGACACACCTGGGTACGGAAATGCACTGGCCATCAGACAGGCAGTTTTATTTTGACTAGAAAATAAAACAGCAAAATAAGAAAAGCAATAACTCCTGGACAAAGGAGTTTTGCCTTGCTTCATACGAGAATGTGGCAGTTCACACATGGAGGGGAATAAAGGCTGGATGTTTTTAGCAATAAATTGGTATGATGATTAAGACTCCAGTTTAACTCCATATTTTGGAAAGTGTTCCAATCCACTGGGATAGTGTAGTTCTGCTTGATCAAAGGCACAAGGAGACAAAGCTCTTTGTATCCTAGCAACTCTTATGTGAAAGGACTTCTGTTCTGTGATGCTATGATTCTATGACTGGTGGCAACAGTTTAAAGTTTGGGGCCAAAATGGCTTACAGGCAGCTTGTTTCCATTTGTCCATCAGTAGTATTGATTTACTATAAGCCACTGTGTTTGTAAGCAAATAAAATAAAAATTTGAGCTAGTTGTTGAGTAATTGCATGAAATAATGAAATCCAATCCAGTTTATTGTATGAGAAGAACCTTTCCCATTAGAGGAGCGCATAGATTACACAGAGCCAATAAAAGAGAGCTACATGTTCTGAATGTCAGTTCTGTGCTTTACTGTATCCCTGCTCACAAAGGCTGGGTATATCATCAAGTAGAAATATCTAGTATAGTCAGGGTTTTGTTGTAATAAGAAAAAAGATACATAGCTGTCCAAAGCCCTTAGCTATTCCTGGGCTCCTCTCTATCCCTCTTTATCCCCCCCCCCCCATCCTTAGATTCCTTGAAAAACTCTAGTAACCGAACCCTCTACACAGTCAGCATGAAGAAGTCTATGCCCAGCTCAGGAGGTGTATAATGGCATTAGCAAGCAGCAAAGGAGTGCGTGCCCATGTGACAGCCCACCAGCCTGCCTTTTTGCACTTGTGTTTGTTATGTATGGGTGTGTATGAGTGTCTTTATTACTATTACTACTACTACTATTACTGCTACTACTGCTACTACTACTACTACTGCTGCTGTTATTATTAATTTCATTTGTAACACCCCGCCCCTTCTCTTTGGACTCTTTCTCCAATCTGCCACCCAAGATGTATCTCCTCCCCAGCATCACGCCAATGTCTGTCAGTGTCCTAGGCATATCAATAAGGCACAGCTCGACCTGTCTTTCCTGCAGGGTCTGGGACAATTGCTTATAAAATAGCTATTACTTTTGTTTTTATACAACTTACTCAAGCAATGCAGTATTTGAGAAGGATCCTCTTGCTAGATCACAGGCCTGCTTTCTTACAATGGGTGTATTTGAGAGGAGAAATTGTTTTACAGAAGTAGCCATGTGAGACCTACTTTATATCATTTTGCTATTATAAGTATACTTCAGGACTAGTTTATAGGACACGAGCTGACCATTAGTCTTGTGCTAGTCTAGACTGTTTCTGTTTCTGATGCTGACATGGAAGAGCTAAGTTCAAAAAGAAGCAGGTGGGGAAAGGAGCTTCAGTTTCCACCTTCACTTTACTGGCTGCTTAGCTATCTTTTGTTGTATCTACATTTGGGAAGCAAAATCACAACAAGAAGCCTTGATGGGGCTGTCATTCTAAGTACAAGTGACACATACAGCCAAGCAAATGGAACAGCATGTAAACAAATACACACATATATGTAGCGTCCTAATTCATTTGCAATCTAACCCTGACATTAGGTAGACAAGGTTTTTATCTTTGTTCAGTAACCTGTCATGTTATGATCACACATCAAATCAACTTAAGGCACAATGGAGTGAAATGTCACTTTACAACTGAAATCAGTTAACAAAATATGGCAGTCTGCTTTGGCACATTTCCTTTTATTCCCAGTAAGCACAATGCAGTGAGACAATGGATTTCCTAGATGAGAGTTGAAAGATGCAAAACTGGTCAATCAAAGGAGTTTATCTGAACTGGTCTTGCTTCTTGGATCTAGAATTAGATGTAGGCATAAGGGACAATTAACCCCCCTGTGCATGCCCCAGGACAATTCATGGAAGCTACACAAGATCTCTAGCCCAGCTCCCATTCATTTCAGTGGGGTTTGAAGGAGAAAATGTAGCAATGAATTGTTTATTTTGTACAGTGAATGCATAAAGGTTCCCAGGTCCTCCCTGAGAGGTGGGCTAAAGCTCCAGGTTGACAGCTCCAGGTTCAGAAACATTTTGAGATTTGATAATTTTGCCTAGGGAGGTCAGGGACGAAACAGAACTCTGTAATTATGGCAAGCACGTGCCAATTTGGATGTGGCATACCTGTGCAGAATCCAAATGTACACCAGAGCATTTTGGTATTACTCTGTTAAAGTTAGAAGTTGGCTTGTTATCAGACCCATATCACAGCACGGACAACCTTATTGGAAAGCCATTGTCTTCAGGATGAGGAGAAGTAATAGCCAAGGCTTTGGAGCTTTGGGGGAAATGTGTGACAGTATGTTCCAGGACTAATTCAGTCAGTGGTAAAATTCCCAACAGGCAATACTGATTTATCACTTGGGGCTTCTACACTGGCACCAGAGGCATTATCTGCCTGCTGCATAATTCAAGTTGCTCCCATTTGGACTTCACCAAAGCATGGGGTTTCCATAAATCAAGGTGATCAAAGAAGAAGAAGAAATACAATATTTTACACTAACATGCCTTCCTCAGTTACTCCCATTGTCATAGCAATCCTTATTGTGAACTTTGTCTCTGAGTGCGATGAAAGCTGCCTTCAACCATCATAGAGTTTGTAGGTCAAAAATGCTTACGGAATTCTATGCTGCCCGATTTGGTCTATCTACTCTCTGGCAGAACACACTGAAATGGACCTGATTTTGCTTCCTTTTGCTGCCCACAAAATGATTCTGCAGGAAATATTGACTTACCCAACAGGCTCTGACTCTTCTGAAACATTAGCAGAAATGCATAGAAGCACATGGTCTGTGTAGCCTACAGTGCAGGTTCAACTCAGACCTTGCATGCTTCAAGCTATCTTCCAGTGCCATAATCGGGTCTACACACTTACATACAACCTGTGGAGTTGTATGAATTCTATCAAATAGAGGTCTTTCAAAGACTATTTTCAGGTAAAATACCTGAGCAAACCAAAATATTCTTAAGAAAGGAGAGTAACGCAGGTCTGTGTGCAGTATTAGAAGATGATGATGGAACAGCACCAAGGGAAGTAGCTTGTCTAGACCCTCTTGGTGGATTGTATCAGAAAGTGGAGCTTGTGAGAGGAGGAAAATGTCATGTCACAGTTAGCGGCTTGCCTCATACCATTCCACTCAGTAAATTTCTTTGGCTGAAGTGGAGGGGTGATTTAAGCTGTAGGAAGGCTCCTTACTCTGGAGAAAGGCTTCAATCTTTGATGAGATGAGTGGTAAAAAATCCAGATCCACATCCGCACTCTGCTTCTCCCTCCCTCCCTCCCTCTCCCACTCTCCCTAACAGCCTCGGTTTAAGGATCCACAGGGCCTTAGCAGAGCACAACTGGCTCTGTCACTTGTGCTGTAACAGCAGGGCACCCTCACCAGGGCTAGCTGGAAATTTGAAAGCAACTGACAAAAGGCAGTGAAGACTTAGCAGCCGCCATTGACGCAGCAGAGGAGCGGGCGGCAAGAAGACACTTGGGGGGGGGGTCTATAGCGGCAGGAAGGGCGGCACTGCGAGAGAAGTTTGCGCTCGCCTGGTTGGCACCTGGGCATGGACTTGGGTGCCTTAAAAGGCGCCATGTGGAGGAGACCTGCCTCTTGTGCAAGGCTTGCCACCCAAACAGCTTCCTTCCTGCCCACCCTGTTTTGTTGGCTGTTAAATTATGTCTGTATGGCCACTGGATTATATGTTTATAGTGCATTTTGTCACAGCTGACGGTTTAGGCATGGGATGGAACCTGTTTGGGGGTCTGCGCATTGCACTCCCCCGGTTGGGGACCTCCATATGAGATGGCAGATCTGCAAGCAAGGCCGACCCAGCTGGGGAGGCTTGGGGCTCGCAAGGCCAGGTAGCCTGGGGCAGGACCAAGAAGGAGGTGGGCACATCTTCTTGGCACCCTAGGGCTTACAGTGCCAGGTGGCCTGGAGCAGTGCCAAGGGAAGTGGGCACTTCCTCTTGGTGCCCCAGGTGGATACTTCCCTATAGTGGGAATCTAGAGGCAAGGGGGCCCGTGTTCCTAGCAGGGGAACTGGGTGGGCCCCAGGGCACCACTGGCTCTTCCTGTGGATGGGATTCCAGCAGCAAGGAGACCTGTGTTCCCGAATGGGTTCCTGGGTGCTGCTGGGGTCCGGGTTCTTGTGGTCCTCTGACTGCAAGTCAGGGTCCCTCTCCCATGCTGTGCCAACACTCCTGTGGAGTATTAATAAAGCGGTGGCCTTGTTTAAGCCAATGGAAATGTGTGCATGTCTTCTTTGAGCCCAAAATGCCCTCCTGCAAGTCAACTTCTTTAAAAATGATTTTTGTGGTCCACAAGCTACAGAAGTATTAAGACCCCCCTAGAAATCATAGTATGAACCCCCCTAACTACACAGTACTTCAGGGTCCCTTGAACTGCAGAGCCCATAGCACATGCTACGTGTGCTATTAGGATAAGCCACTTCTGCTCCTTAAATCAACCTTACAGGTCATTTGTGAGAATAAATGGGGAGGAAGGTACAGCCCACACGATTTGGGCCAGGGTGATAGTAGAGAAAACACAAAGATTGATAGAGACAAACGTCCTGCTGAGTCAACATGATAAGTTAGACCTTTACAGATAGACAGCCCTAAACCATAAACTTGAATATGTATAAGGCCTTCTTAAAAATTGAACTGGAGAAAGTCATGGCATTTTTACTGATTATTACCTGCTTTAAGGAACAAGGAGGTCTCCACATGAATCTAGGCATTGTTGCTGATTCAGCTGCCTAGGTTCATTGCCCTGTATACACAAAATGATTCCGTGGCCATCAAAATAAGAAATTGCTCCTCAATCTTCTTACAGGCTTTGCAAAACGCAATGATGACACAAGCAATTGTGCCTTGCTTTTTTCCCCCCATACTTAAATTTTATTATCTCTGTCAGCTTATTCACTATTAACGGAATGTTGCTGAATGCACATCTCAACTACAAAAGCAGAATGATTGGTACATTTTGGATAGGAAGAAAGGGCAATATTGTATACCTTTGCATGAGGCAGAAGGGAATTCTTCAGATCAATATACTTTCTGAAAGTGCAACCAATACCCCCCCCCAAAAAAAAAACCTGTTTTTTTTTTTTAAATATAGGATTTTAGGTAACAAAGGGAAAGTGGCAGTGTCAAGGAGGCAGCAGCTAAATAGATGGCTGTTTAGACAAATATATTATACAGCCACTATTATGTTTGCACCTGAGGAAATAAGACTTCTGAACTTGATGACTGTCAAGTTAGCACTTTTCATGACTTATGATTTCATCAACAAAATGACTGTGTAGAACATCTTCACCTTATAGTACTAACTTAGCCTTAAGGGTCCCCAGTAATTTGAAAAAATAGTACCTAGAGCAGATCTACTAAGTCCCCTTTTGTCTTTCCTAAACAAAAGTGAAATTGCACCTAACAAGGGAGCATAGTAATATTTTTCAATGTTATGAGCTGCTATTGACCATCCCACCAAGACTGTTGTGTTTCTTTATTGCATTCTGGATTTCTTATAAATACAGATGAACTTATTAAATACAGACTGTAATCTAGGCCATAAAAACAAACAAAATGATGGGTACAAATTAATTTTTATTGCAATTATGCATACTATCTTATAACTCTTCCAGTGTTCAAAAATACTTTGATTTTTTTTTTACACAATTGATGTTTTCACTTATTGTGGTATTTAAGTCATCAGAAAATGCAATTTCTAAATGTTTGATGTTATTAGCCTGCCATTCTGATCTAGTGAGGGCCTTTCCTGCATATTCTTGGTCATCCAGGGAATCAGGTTATGCGTTTGTGTAGAAGAAAGAGAGATGCAAGCACAGAGCCAGGTTTCTCTCCCTTTCCCTATCCCTTCTGATACCCAAATTGGTGCTGATTCAAATGAGTAGCCGTGAAGTAGCATAATAATATCAGAGTCCAGTAGCGCCTTTACGACCAACAAATATTTAGTCAAGGTGTGAGCTTTCTAGTGCAAGCCCTCTTCAGCCCATTATGCATGGGCCATAATGCCCACATTGGCTTCAGCAGCACTTCGGGAAAAATCATCGATAACGCTTGCTGCCGCTGCCAGCAGAGGGGCCTCCTGTTAAGCAAACGCGGGATATTCCATAGCTTTCTGGGTAAGCCGGAGCTGTGGCAGGCCGGCGCTGTGCATAATCGCCAGTGCCAGGTCTGTCAGCCCACCCAGCCCCGACCCTACGGTGGCCCTGTAGGGACACCGCATGCCCCTGCAGGCTCCGTAGAGCCCTGGAGGTGGCGGGGCCACCCTTGCCCCCACCTGGGCATGCAGAGGGAGCCTGGCCCCCCCATCCCCCCCGGGCTGTGGAAACTTCCCCCCGCTGCTCCGGCTTACCTCCTGGCCCCGTGTTCAGCGTGCGCGTGTGGGCTACGCCACGGTAGCCCAGCATGCCCTGCCCAGCATGCCCTGCCCCTGTGCATACATGGGGAACGGTGGGGCATCCTGCCCTGCTGCACAGTAGCTGCCGCCGTTCATAAAAAGCCTTCATCAGACCAAATTGGCGCTGTCCATTCAGCACTGGTTCTGAATTTGCAGGATCTAAACTGCCACCCTGTAGGAGAACATCTCTCAACAGTGAAGTCATACAGTTAGTTCATTTTTTAAAAATATCTTTAACAAGCTACACATACAATCCTATTAAATACAAATAACTAGAAAAATAATCATAAGGTGGATATTGATGGACATGCATTCACTGAACTCTAGCGACATTGCTAATTTAACTGCGGAGAGATTGTGGAGATACCATGGATAAATATATTTGTTTAGGAAGTAACTGAGGACAGCCAGTTTTATCTTGTGTTTGCTGTTCTAAGAAGCTGACTGTGTGGGATTTGCAGGTTAGCAGCTTTGGACATATCAACAAGTTCACCAGCAAGGTCATCTGAAACAACTATGAAGGAGTCCAGCACTGTTGCCATCTATATAGTGCATCCACACCATTCTTACATATATATGTTTCTTGCTACTTACATGGTATTTTGCCAGCTTGAGTGGTCCCTTTGAGTTCTCTTTTTAACTCACATGGTTACCCACCTTGAGCTATCCAGGGAAGGATGGGCTACAAAAATAAAGATTATGATTATTATTTGGAGAGGGTGGGGAATCCTTCTGGCATTCTGCTCACCCAGCTCACCAGTAGACTACCTTCTGAAGTTATCAGAGGCTGAGCAGACACTGCATTTCCTTCCACTGTTTGGTCTTGGGGGACATCCAAGCAGAGACTTCCTTACTTGGTACAGCCTCAGACTTCATGGCTGTCATAACAACAATGGCAACTTTCAGGTTGTATCAACTCCCATGCATGAAGCAGGTCACAAGCTAGATTTGATGTTTTGCTCAGGGCTTGATCTGAATAGCACAGTTGATTGTGAACTGATATCATGGTCAGAACATTTCCTTGTAAGGGTCAGTTTGGGCACGGCCATTCCTCCAATGGAAGGGCAGTGAGCATATTTATGCTTGCCAACAAAGACTAATGAATCTTGATGCTTACCAAAATGGATTTATCTGGACCCATTAGTTGACATTCTCTATTTACATCTGGATAAAGGCATGATGGTACTGCTGATCCTTCTGGGTCTATAAATGGTCTTTGAATCAGTTGACCATTTGGTCCTCATCAATCGCCTTGACCTCAGGATTTACCTTGTTTGGTTCACCTCATTCCTCCAGAGACGCTCTCAGGGGGTTTTCTCAATTAGACCAGAATTGTGAGGTCCCACAGGGTTTGATCCTCTTGCCGATGTTATTTAACAAATATATGCATCCTCTTTCTGGGATCGTTAGGAGGTTTGCAGTTGAGTGCTGATGATACTCAGCTCTTCCTCCTGCTGGACAAACAGGACTCCCAGAACCTGGATTCAGTAGTCTTTTGGTTAAGGGGGAGCTGTTGAACTTGAAATCTACCCAAGTTGGAGGTGATATGTCTTGGAAAGAATGAGATGCTAGTTGGAGGGTCGCTCCGAAGACTCAATGGTGTCCAGTTCACAGCTATAGACTCTGTAAAGAGCCTCAGGATATAGTTGGATTCTGGGCAACCATTGGATAAATGTCCTTAGTACCCTGGCAAGCATTTTTTTCAACTAGAACAGGTCTGCCAGCTAGCTCTTCATTTGTCTGGGCTAGACACTGCGATATAGATGCATGCAACAGTCACCTCCGTATTGGACTACTACAATTTACTCTGCATATTGCTACCCTTGAAAACACTTTGGAAACTGCAGATAGTTCAGAACACAGTTGCCATGTTGTTGATTAGAACATCATGATCAACTTATATTACTCCAATTCTGCAGCAAGTGCACTGGCTACCAATTAGTTTCTAGATACAATTCAAAATCTTGGTATTAACCTTTAAAGTCACTCATGGTCTGGGACCCTCATATTTTTGGGATTGCCTCTGCCTTTACAACCCCCATGCTCCCCTTAGTCATTGAGTATGGACCACTTGTAGGTACCTAAGCCCAAGTTATCTGTCACCAGGGGAAGGGCCTTCTCAATTATGGCCCCTTCCTTATGGAATGTACTCTTGGATGACACCTGTACCCTGCTGGATTGGTTTAGTTTACACAGGGCATGCAAAGCTAAATTGTTTAGGTTGGTTTTTGCAGAGTAACCATATGTTTGGGATGTTTTAATAAACTAAGCCTTTAACTTTTATCTTTCACTTCCTTAAGAGTAGACACAAAGAGGCAACAGCTCTGAACCATAGGTCCAGCATGTCCCCTTGTAACGAAGAGCCAAATCAATTTTCCTGCTTTTAATCCCCCCTCTTGGGGAGTGTTTGCTTGAGACCAGTGAAAATAATGCAGTCGGCTGGCCAAATATTTCTTGATGAAACTAATTTTGCCCAGTATCAGGCTTTTAGAACTGAGGATTGGATATAACAAGAAAATAATCCATTCTGACCCTGTGACAATGTCAAAAAATGATGGGAGTGAACACTGAGTTCTCTAGTCCCTGCCCCAATTTGTCAAACTAAGAGTGTTTTCTGGGCACACAGTAACAATTTTATGGCCTCCTTCTTACAAGGCAGGACTGTGGTTTAATCAGAACATTTTTCTTCCCTTCCATAACTTAAGTCGCATAATCTTAACTCAAAGCATTTTGGTCATTCCGGGTCCCAACGTGCCACCAATGAAGTTTCATGGGAACAGGAATTTGTGATGTGATTTCATTTTGTGTATAAAAAGTCTAAGATATATAAGAAATAAAAAGCCCAATCTGAGACTCAGACACTGCAGTTCTCATTCATTCAGAGGCATACTTAGGGGTGGGGGAAAACATAGAAGTCAAACATGCTCTGAAACAGAGGTGTCACAACTGGTATGCCGATCTTGGTACAACAACTCCTCTACAGACTCAGGTCTTGGTTGCAATGGACTACTAAATAAAAGTTTCAGAATGTAAATAAAAACTGGCTACATCTCTTAGGACCATTTCACACATTGTATTTTCAACACCCAACAGATATGATGAACATACTGGGGTACTTATCAAGATGCCAGTGTTAGCTGCAGTGGTCTGTCAGTAGCTCAATGGTAGTTTTAAGTCACTAATTCACTGTTCAAAATTTACATGTCTAAGCATGTCATTAAAAAAAATGGAAGCAGCATTGATACAAATAACTCAGTTTCTCCCTGGCCAGTCAGCAGTCTATACTGAGTCCAAAAGTCTATATTGAGTCCAACCCAAATTCAAGGCAGCCCTCAGAAATCTGACTGCTGGGGAGAGGGGGAAAAACTTCCCTACCTCTCTTCAATGAAAACAATATTCCTGACAAATTTTTCACCTATAGGCTCATTTAGTAACTGGCAGTGTGACTAGGGAAAGAGGATTCCTCAATAAAAAAAATTGTCTACTGTTATACAGCTTATTGATTTGGTATTTAACAATACTTAGAGGTGAAACCTATTAAATGATATCAAGAAAAATAATTTACCTAGGAATTGGAAATGTAAATGTTCACAACTGAACTCAGACCTAGCAATAGTAAAAATAATGTTGTAGATTGTTTTATGTTCATTTCCCATGTCCACTGTATTCTACTATTTTTAATTCTTGTTGGAGAACTATGAACTGATTCTACAGCATTCCCTCTTTAAATAAATTCTGACCAGAGTAGATTGCAAGAGAGGAACAAGGCAATAACTTGACAGTGCTCAACAGTCAATAGTGATACATTGTTAAACCAATAAGGACACACACACAGAAAGGGTTCAGAGAATTTTCCGGGATGGAATATTGATCTTTTAAGATGTCACTTCAATGGAACTGTGGGATAGTTTGCTATAAAAGAAGCATGTACTACATTTTATGGTGTCGTTTTCTGCTCCCTGATTCCATTTTACATTAAATTTGGTGTAACTTGGGGAAGGGATTTTTAAACAAGTTTTGCTTTTTTTTGAAAAACTGACCTTTGAAGTGGATTTATTGACATATTGCAGATAATGACTACAGAATGAAAGGAGGAGAACGAAGATACAGGCATCAACACATTACATCTTTTTGTGTTAGTTATATGCCTCAAAATAATTTCTGTGGATAAGCAGAAGCCTTTCCCTCCAGTAACTAATTCCAACAAACAGACCATTTATCTATATTCTCTAGGGAGACAGAACCCAGCATTTCATATCATTGGATCAGTTTATTTAAAGCTTTTGAGAAGGCCCGAAATTCATAGAACACGAGGCTAGCCCACGCCCACCCTTGAATCTTCATATTGCAGAGCTAAATGGTACCGCAACTTTTTTTCTTTACCGCTTAGCTTTTGGGGGGGGGGGCAATTCCTTTTAAAGTATTTATCTAGATTTGTACCTTAGAGATCTAAAAGCCCAGCATAGCTAACAATAATTTCTACTGACACATACTCAACAAATAATGTGCGTTTTAAGCTTTTATAATAGCATGCTAATTGGAAGTAATTGTACAGTAGTCTGTAGACAATGTCATTGTAATTTCTAATTAAGCCATTACACCAAAACGAGAAATTAGAACTTCAATGAACCATTGCAATAATCTTAACGGTCAGATAACTAAGTTTGATGCTGTGATATGGAGCAGTATCAACCAGGGCTAGGGCCTTTTTAGCCTTGGTCCCAGCCTGGCAGAATGCTCTGCCAAAAGCAATCAGAGCCCAGTTCCGCAGGGCCTGCAAGACAGAGCTGATCTACCAGGCTTACAGTCAGGACCTTGAAAGACCATCAAGAAGTATTGACCTTGCTGCTGGAAACTGAGGGAGGACCTGCTCCAGGAACTCTGAACCCCCCTCCCCCCACTTAAACTAGTTGGGGGTATTGAGATGATAAGCTTAAAATCATAAGTTTATTTGATTGTGAAGTTGTGAATTTCCTGAATTCTAGATGATCCTGGAGGTCCCTTCCAACTCTATGATTCTATTATTGTTATTAACCATGTTGTCACTTGCCCTGAGCTATATAGGAAGGGTGGGTTATAAAAATAAAATTTATTTATTCATTCATTCATTCATTCCTGTGATGTAATCCCCTCCTCCTTTCTGGCCTATCTGCCTCTATTTTATCTGTCCCCAGTCCCTAGCCATGCCTGACTATCCCTCCTCCTCCTCTTTCTGCTTCCCACTATTACTTCTCTCAGGATTCAGATAACTTCCATTTCTATTCAGATGTCTTTCCTTTATTCTGTACACACCCCCTCATTCACTCTCCTCCTTTTCTACCACTTGCCATCTTGACTTTCCTTTTAATCTTTTGTTCTTCAAGCAACCATTCTCCTCCCCCATTTTTTATCTTGCTTTGAGCTATTCGGAATCTTCTTCTCTGCCCATTCATCCATTGCAATGGGGAGAATTCCACTTTGTCAACTTATGACAATAGGCCATTCTGATCTTTAAGAACTGAGGGATCCTCAGGCTTCTGCTGGTTTTGCTCACCACACGTTTCCCTCTTGCTGTTTTCCTGACATCTTAAAATGGATGCTACTGGTCCTGCCTAGCTATTGGGAAGCTCAGAAGTGTTATTGTGTCCAGGGGCAGCTGGGTAGTACACTAAGTGGATGCCTAAGATAAAAGTAGGTGCCACTTCCTAGCTCTCCCTCCAGTGGAAACTTAGAAAGAATTGCTCATTATATCCAGATTTGGAAATAAGCATAGCCAAAATTCATAAAATGTAAAACTCTCTTACTTTCAGAAGATAGAAGACCAATTGCTTTTTAACAAGGATAGCTTCATCAGTGGCTAACTATAAAAAGACCTTCATAAATACATAGCTGATTATGACATTAAAAATACATTTAATCTATTGTACACAATATGCAGTAACAGTGCCCAACCTGAGATGCATAATTCGTAATGCTGAAATTTTATTTTTGGGCACTTTGCTTCCAGTATTTGGTTCATGTAGTATTTTGCTTAGAACTGGCTGGATTTATAGTTCAGTTCTTACATACATATGCACTTCACATTCATTTTGTTTCCACCTGTTATTCATATCTTTTTCCATATATGCAGGTTTCATGTCCTAATGGCAATTGGACATGGAAGAGATACAGTTGACCCTGTGTGTAAGGTTCCAGATACAGCCCACTTATATTTTTGCTGCATACAATGGAGCATACTACAGCTGCTACCCATAAGCTATTGGGGATGTTCCACCAGCATCTGGAGACATAGGAAACCAATGGGATGGGAAGTGATTAAAATCCTCTGAAACAGCTGATAACATATGGATGCAAGAAAGCAATACATGAAGGAAGGACAGAAACATCTGTGAGGAGGACCTCAGCTGGCCCAGGAGCATACTCAAAAGTGCAGCATTGCTGTGAGGAACATCAAAATCTGATATCTGAGGCAGCTAAGAGAGATGAACCATCAGATTGGTCTCACAAATATTCTTGTTGATTGAGCCTTTGCTAGCCAAACCTGTCCTTACCCTGTAAATACTATATTGGAAAATGCTCTCTGTGGGGCTGCCTCTAAAAATTGTTTGGAAACGCCAGTTGGTCCAGAATGCAGCACTTAGACTGATCTCAGGGTTTGGTTGCAAGGATCATATCACCATTGTGCTGAAAGATGTGCACCAATCTGTTCCTAGACATAATTCAAAGGGATGGTTCTTACCTTTAAGGCTGTATATGGCCTGCAGCCAGCATGCATAAAGGGTCACTGCATCCTCCTATACTATCTAGCCCAGAGTTAAAATCTGTCTCTCTAGCCTTGTTCTCTGTGCCCCTGACTTCAGAACGTAAACAATTCTACATAAGTGTTGTATTCAAATGAACAAACAGTAAATCATGTGTTTCACTTGCAACCACTTCCTCAGTGGACCCCAACCGAAAACAATTTCTGCACAAATGTCAAGAGGCCTCTAGATCAGGGGTAGTCAGCCTGTGGTCCTCCAGATGTTCATGGACTACAATTCCATGGACATCTGGAGGACCACAGGTTGGCTACCCCTACTCTAGATAACATTCATGTCCTAATAGTAATCTTCAGGGTTTTATTACAGAGTAACATTTGCTAAAAGATGTAAAGGACTGTGAGGTTGGTGCAACTTGGAGTAGATTGCATCTATTTCACAGTCTTTTACCAGCTTTACCAGTTCCTCGTTTGGATTATACAACACTTTTGTAGAATTATAATGTTATGTTTCTTCTTTTAAAGCAATGGACAAAATTTCTCCATATTGTGTAAATTCTTATCAAGAAGTGACATCATTAGAAGAAGAAGAGTTGGTTCTTATATGCCGCTTTTCCCTACCCGAAGGAGGCTCAAAGCGGCTTACAGTCACCTTCCCATTCCTCTCCCCACAACAGACACCCTGTGGGGTGGGTGAGGCTGAGAGGGCCCTGATATCACTGCTCAGTCAGAACAGTTTTATCAGTGCCGTGGCGAGCCCAAGGTCACCCAGCTGGTTGCATGTGGGGGAACGCAGAATCGAACCTGGCATGCCAGATTAGAAGTCCACACTCCTAACTGCTACACCAAACTGGCTTTTTCCTCTTTTGAACAGCAACAGTATATTGTGTACCCCATTTTGTATCTTTGGTTCTTATCACCCTGATGAAGGTTGGCAGTATTATCAAAAACATGGAACCGTGAATTCTGGCTAGTATAGTATTGCTATAGCTCTCTGCAGGTCCAAAGCTGAATATTGCTAATAACTTACATTACAAAAGAACTGAATTCGTAGCAACTCATGAAGAAAGATATTGGATTCCTTGGACTGTTTCCGAAGCATAACTTATTCCTTGAGCACAGGGAACCAGTATTCAGACTACCCACTCCCTTATTTAAAATATGGAAATAGATGGTCAATTTCCCCCTCCTCAATATTAGCAATAAACTGCTTTTCATAGTAATTAAATGGTAACAAGTAGAAGTAATATATGTATTATTTATTAGCTGTATATCTCATATATCTCATTGTTTTCCAAGGATGCGGAGCAGTTTACACATACCACCTCCCCCATAAAATCCTCACATAAAACCCCATTATAACCAGGGCTCTTGGCTCTCAATAGCCACAAAAGAATGATGGCCTAAAAATCCCTCCTTTGAGCAGACCTCCCGACAGGTGGGTGGTGTAGATGTAGCCAACTGAGCCTGAAGAGAGGCCATGATATCCCTAGTGTTAGCGCTGACTTCAACCAAAGACCTGGCAGAAGAGCTCTATTTTGCAGGCTTTGTGGAACTATGATAGCAATTTTCTCTTGGTATCCTTCTGGCTTTTGTTAATCTGTTCCTTGACCTCCCTGGCTACCATCCTGAACATACCAAACAATCCATTGTATACAGCCAGGCCCTATGTTATAACTGCATCTGCTCCAATCCCATGGACAGAGATTCCCATCTAAATGAGGTCAAGGAACAGATTAACAAAGCCAGAAGGATACCAAGAGAAAATCTGTTAGACCCAAAAGAGAAAACAACAGAACACCACTAGTGGTTCATATAGCTCTCAGCTCAAGACAGTACAATGCATCATCAGTGACTTATATCTCCTACTGGATAATGACAGTTCTCTTTCCCAAGCACTGGGGGGTAAACCTTTTCTTTTGTACAGACAGCCCCCCAATCTCAAACAACTCCTCACCCACAACAATACAGCATTGAATGTGAACATGGACACTGGTACTATAGTTTGCAACAAACCCAGATGCCAACTTTGCTGCCATATACACTCCAATGCCACAATTACTGGACCTAACAACATCACCTATACCATCAAAGGCTTATACACCTGCTCATCTTCAAACTTGGTATATGCCATCAAGTGCCAACAATGTCCCTCTGTTCTCTACATAGGGCAGACAGGTCAAAACCTCCGCCAAAGAATTAATGGACACAAATCTGACATCAAAAGCCACAAGACTGAAAAACCTGTAGGGGAACACTTCAATCTTCCAGGACATTCTATAAGGGACCTAAAAGTAGCTGTTGTATTACAAAGAAACATCAAGAACAGGCTAGAAAGGGAGATGGCAGAAATGCAAGTTATTACAACACAGTACTTTGACATACCCTGGACTCAACAAAGACAAAGATTTTTTATCTCACTATGCATGCTAACGTTATGTAACTTGTGTATCCACATTCCTCACAATTTATTTTAATTGGGATTATGTGACTGTTATTACAAAACTCAATACTATGACATACCCAGGACTCTATAGAGACAAAGGCTTTTTATCTAACTATTCATGCTAACCTTGTTCAACTTGTGTATCCATATTCCTCACTATATATTTTATTTGCATGACTGTAAGATATGGCATTGTAATGGAATTTTCAGTTTGACTCCCTGGCCTTGGGAAGTGACCAGCAATTCCCTGGGAGGAACGTCTCACAGTTGTATGGAGCAAGTAACATATGGGGAGGTGATAGCCTTTGATTTCTAATAGCAGCATTTTGGTTTCTCTTTGTAAAGTACACTGAATTCTAGGGGATTGATTGGCTGTTTTGACAAAGGATTATCATTGGTTGTATTTGGTTGTGACACAGATGTAACAGAACTGATTTTTGCTATATATTCCCTGTCATGTAAGATCATAGTCTGACGAAGGGTGCTTGCACTCGAAAGCTCACGCCTTGAATAAATCTTCGTTGGTCTTAAAGGTGCTACTGGACTCTGATATATTTGTGTGTGTGTGTGTATATACACACATATACATACACACACATGCACAGATACTATCAGGGCTGTCAATGAAGGCTATAGGAGGAAAAAAACACCTTATAGAGTATTTTTGCATGTTCTCTACCACAACTTGATTGTGCCCATAATTTGAGCTAATCACAGTACTAGTTATAATCATTGTCATCCAGTTACAAACTTATACTGCCTTGAGTTAGTTAAAAGCTCCAGAGTGCTAAGAATATTTATTTTTATGCTGAGTGTACATAATTCTCAAGTGACAGCCGAAGATGTGAAAGCATAACGCATTCCTCTGGTGGTGACGTTTATCGGTTCTGACAGGGAACTTGATGCTGTCCGGCAGCAGGGCACATGGAACGTATTAAACATATTGCATGTGGGATAAACGTCAAAATCGTTATCTTCACTGAGGGCTTTGAAAATGAGAACCATAAGGACTCTGCAAGTTGTGTCACAACAGTTTCTTGTGAAGTCCAGTGTCTAAAGGGATTTGTGGATTCCTGTGAAAGATGGCATTTGTCACTACAGTAAGATTCGTACATGCATTCTTGATGGCTATGACTCTCTCAATTTGGGGAAATAGAGAATAAGAGATATCTGCTAGTGGTACAAGATTTGAGTTAATGGAATCTCTGTCACACTTTGTGTGAGTTGGTATCAGAGAGAGGAAATGCCCAGGATGGAATGATTAGGTGTAGGTCTGTGGTGAATATTTGCCACTTTTAATTTTTTTTTTTTTACAGAAAAAAGAGTTTGAAATATTGATGAAAATGCAAACATTCAGTAATATTACTTTCAGGTTTTCATCCCATCATTCCTCCACATAGCTCAGGGCAGCATACATACCCCCCCCAAACTTTTTTAATCCTTACATCAATCCTGATGGCCTGTTGGTAAAGAAAATGATTGCAACTTTTTGATTGATCATACAGTTATTAGAATTTGATTATAGTTCTGCTTATTGGTTTGCCTGTTTTTGACTCTTGGTACTTATCAAGAGAGCAGCATGTTTCTCTCTAGAATGTAGCTTCCCATGAGTTGGAGGAGGGAATGTTTTGAGCAGGGTCAGTCCGGTCTTATCTTGTGTACCAAGGCAGGGAACGTGATGCCCTTGAACCTTCACAGAATCACACTCCCCATCAGATGGCTATCCAACCTGTGTTTAAAAATTGCCAAAGATGGAGAACCCACCACCTCCTGAGGACACCTGTTCCACTGTGAAACTGCATGGGAAAGTAACGGAAAAATAACTTTCACATGGACAGAAGAATGTCTAATATCACTCGTGCTGTATTGTCCCACCCTTTCTGCAGAGTTGAGGATCTTCTGCTTTTCTGTTGTTCCCTCACAGTACAAATTCGCTGCAGGCAGACAGACAAAGAGCAAGTGAGTGGTCCAAGGTTACTCATTGAGCTTCCATGGCCAAAGGCCACCCCAGTTCTACTAATCTGGTATTGTAATTGCCACCCAGCTTCTTTCTGGTTCCACATTTAGTAATCTGGATTTTTTTAGCCAAGGATACTGCTTGAACACTATATTAGTCATCACAACACAATTGTGGTAAATAACATCCCATAGGTTGCCATAACCAGTCTGATTTGGCTACATGGTGGTCTCACCGAATGTCAATGGTGGGCAATTTACATTAAGTGCAATTGAAGCAAATAAAGGAACAATTTTGTAAGGGATGTCAGAAATTATCGTAAAGGGAGACTCGTTCAGTACTGTAGTTTAGTAAAATGTAGGTTTGGCACAGCATTTATTTCATCTAGTTTTCTTGGGAAGAAATGAATAAAGAAAAAATGTACTGCAGTAATTTAGTACATTGTGAAATGTGAAGGGGAAAGAGTGATGAAAGGCAGGAACAGACATGAGACAGGTGCTTCTATTAAAACAGTTATTAACAGAACAGATAGCATTGTGATACATTTTGACCCTCATAAAACAAGTTGTCTCAAAGTGAATCCAATCAGAAGTCAGAGGGAAAATAACTTGTTTGTGCAAGCATTGCCTAAATGTAGAAGCCTAGTTCTTCCAGCATTTTATTTCACATTAATTCTGCCCTACCCCTTACCTTAATCATTTTTAGTGTTCTGGACAAAACATGGGATGTCATAAAATCAATATATATGTGTATACTAGTAGTAAAGCCCATTTTTAAAAAAATGGACTCTGAAAGGGGTAGGGGAAGGCTCCTCCCGGCCGTGAGGAGGCTGGAAAGCCTCCCCCTCCCCTCCAGGGCCAGCCCCTCTTTAGGGCTTTGCCGCTGAAGGGAGGATGGAAAGCCTCCCCCCCCCCAGCTCCTACCCATCAGCAGCATCTCTGGAGGCCAGCCTCCCTGTCAGCGGCAGAGTCCTGTCTGGAGGCAGTGGCGCCACTGCTAGCAGGCAAGGAGGGAGGGAGGGCGCTGGAGGGGGAGGGCCAATCAGGATGGACTTGGGTGGACAGGGCCTTGGACAGTCTCCTCCCAGGAGGCTGTTTCCCAAATATTAATAGGGAACAAAGGATAAAGAAGATATATATACCACTCATATTCAACTCTTTCCCTATATGGGGCTAGGAATATGGATGAGATAGGACTTTGGTGTGGTCTATAGTTCTATGACATTGTTCCTTTTGTTCTTTTCTCTGGGTGCTGCATTCACTTTCACTACCACTAGAACTTCTGTGTGTATAAGATCAATGTTTTTCAAGGTGCCTTTATGTACATGGAAAGGCTAGCAGCAAAGGTCAAGCATGCTGCAATGGTGGAATGCCTTCTTGGGGGCTGGAGAAAATTGTGAATGGAACAATGTCCTAATATCCAAGCCATATGCTATGCGAATGCAGGGAGCATATTACATGGTGGAATTTATGTTGCTGCTTAGGAAACAGAGTTTACATGGAGCCTTTTATGAGCTCTTTTTTATAAGAAAACTCCATTGAAGACAGGATATAATAGAGATTCATTGCCAGCTTGGTATAAGGGTTAAGAGTGGTGAGCTGGGTTTGATTCCTCCACATGCAGCCAGCTGGATGACCTTCTATGAGTCACAGTCTTGATAGAGCTGTTCTCATAGTGCAGTTTCTCTCAGCCTCACCTTCCTCATAAGGGGAGAGGAAGGGAAGATTTTAAGCTGCTTTAAGACTCCTTTGGGTAGTAAAAAAAGGGGGGTATAAAAACAAGTCTTCTTCTTGCTAAACTTGTATGGATGAAAGTGGAGGAAAGCATGTCCTGCTCTCATGGTTGCAAGATGGAGAAGAGAGAGATTCCCTGAGAATTGCAATCTACGCACCAAAGGGGCAATGATAGTTCAGCCTAGCCTGATCTGATCAGATCTGAGAACTGGTCATTATTTGGAAGGCAGACTACCAAGGAATACCAGGGTTGTGATGTAGAGGCAGGCAGTGGCAAACCACCACCTCTTATCTGCTCTTGCCTTGAAAACTCCACAGGGTGCCATAAAGACTTGATGGCCAAAGAAGCTCCCCCCCCCCCAATTTGGAGACTAAGACACATTGCAAAGTCTTTCACTTCCAATATAAAAGGTCAGTCTTTTGACTCATTCAAGGCTTCAACAACGGCCCTTCCATAACACGTAATTTTGAGAAGAAGCCCCCTAGATGCGTGAATACAAATGAAATACCAATGTTTTATAGTTCTCTAATATTAATTTACTTTTTGAATTACATTGAAATGTGCCCATGGAAACTTTGTTTCTCAAAGATGCAAAATCTAAAAGCAATCATCCTAACGACATTAGAGTCACTGAATTACTTTTAGGTTGACATTTCCATTCCATTACGTGGCTACCCAAAAGGAGTATATTTGGAGCCTTTCTGGATGAATGTGTGATTGAAGTTAATTATTCCATTCACCTTTAAATGAATTATAGATTGTGCTATTTTGCCCAAGAGAAAAGTCATTTTCACCCATTGAACACATCTTGGGATTGTTATTGCCATTTATGTTCTTCAGCGCTGCTTTATGCCTGTGTTTTAACATAGCTGGATTTGTAATAATGTGTGTGAAAATCCAAAAGGTTAGTGGAATTAAATACCACTTTTGCCGCTATAGCTTTGATTCAGAATAACTTGCGGTAAGACCCAAATTGACACCTAATGGTCTACGGGGGGGGGGGGGGGGAGAGAAGGCTTATGTCACATATTTCATTTAAATGACAAATACTGCACTGGCTTGATTCTTTATGTCCTACTCGAGGCACAGGTCTAAGGAAGTAAAAACTAAGTGTTGTGGTTAAAAGTAAATAGGTTCCATTTCTCTAAATAAATGGATTTTAGGGAGCCTTTGAAAGACACTATAAAGCACGTTATGTGTTCTGAAGGGTTACATGTTTTGTAATAGTGATTCTAGTTGAGTCCATGCCTCAAATAGTTATGGAAGACCACTGATGGTATATTTCCTTAGGAGTTTCTTTCATATGCATTGAAAAAATTGGGGATATTTTCAAATATAAATATTGGTAATGCTGGAGCAGCCAGATGAGAATCTGATACACTCAGTCCTAGTGCTACCAGAATCTACATTCCACATCGGATAACTGAGTTTGGGGATAACATTATATATCTACAGGGTCTCAGATCTGAACTATTTAGGAACTAACAATGCAAACCTAAACTGAGTGAACCCTTCTAAGTCTTTTGACTTCAAAGGACTTAGAAAGGTGTTAACTCTGCTTAGTATTATACAGCGAATGGCTTACACATTATATATGTACTAGCTTCAAAGTCCGTTCCTAAGAATGGGCCTTGAAAGGGTCCCCTCCCCCAGCTCCTGGCCAGGCAGCTTAAGGTGGCTTTGGGCCGCAGCTCGCAGCCAGATCAAGTGGGGTGGGCGGGGGCTGGCCAGCTTGTTAGCAGGCCCAGGACAGAGCTCCTTAGCTGGCAGTCAGCAGGCTGAGAGGCCCGCATTAGCAGGCCCAGCCTAGCAGGCCGGGAGGCCCTCGTTAGCAGGCCCTCCACCATGATCCTTTGCCCAGGGCCCTCTCCCCATATCTGCTGCTGGCTCCAAGCACTGAGGTGCATCTGAGAGCAAAGAGGCTACAGTCCAGGGACAGAGGGCGGGAGCTGCAGGTGCAGGGCCAATCAGGGTTGTTGGCTGCACCCTGATTGGCCCTATTCCAACTTGGACAGCCGGACACGTTCCACCCCCCCCCCCAGGCTGTTTCACAAATATATAGAAGAACCATGGACAAGGATATGTATAAATAATGGGCCTTCAAGGTAAGTACGAAAGATATAATCTACCATCTTCTATAGCTACTGCTATTTCATTATATAGATATTTGCTATAATGTTAAACACTTGTTCTGATGTCTAAGTTAATCTTATATCAGTTCTACAACAGTCAAATATAAGCATTACAATCTTTTATACATGACATTTTAATGATGGTTCCTGATAATTTCATCCTCATTTCCTATCCTTCCCTTGTTGCTGTCTCATTTTTACTGTTTTGGAAATTTAAACTATTGTGCTGTGTGGACAGTTTATACTACTATTTCAGCATGATCTCAGGATGTCAGGTGTTTGGACACAAATGGGAAAGTATTATTATCAACATCCAATAATTAAGATCCGGAATCAAAATCAGAACTTCTCAACAGCACTGTAAACCAACACACGCCATCAGTCATTTGTTTTAATAGGTTTGAATGTCAAATGTTTTGTTGTTTTTATGCTTTTTATGCTCTTTTATGCTAATATTGTAAACCAACCCAGCTATGCTGGGACAGGCAGTGAATAAATCACATAAATAAATAGAAATAAAATAAATAACAGAACAGAACCCTCTGTTTCAGTTATGAACAATTTGGAAAGTAATGCTTTTGAAAGTGCAATACCTATTGCTACATGAATCCACCTCTGTAATTTTACATGCTGTTAATGCCAGAACACTGACAACTTGATTGCAGACAATGGCCCCAGTGTGAAACCATCCTATGTAGAATTGAAGCATTAGACCTAGTACACCGTGGGAAGAAAAAGACCTTCTTATACAAAATACTGCAGATTTTTCATCCTATTCAAATGCATTTCTCTTTCTTTTAAGACAAGAGAAGATTTTCAAGACATTCCTATATGTTTACATGTAATGACGACGACAACTGTTTCAGGTTTTTAGAAGTGCACGCTGCCCAGAAACATATCATGTTCTGAATAAAAAGTCACCAATGTAAGTTAACTTGTTTGTTTTTGTTTTAAATATATGGGGGAAATATCAGTGACCATGAAGAATGTGCAGATAGAATTGTATATATATTGCAGTCAAACTGAAGCCATATCTTATCTAGAAATACCAGAAATGTTCCACATTAACATATAGGAATGGATAGAAACTTTTTAAATCCAATGATTATATTAGTATCTCACTGCCTAGTACGGATTTTCTGGTCAGTGGGAAGGTCTGTGGAAGAGAAGGAAAGTGATTCAGTATCTAACTTGAATCATCTCAATTGTCACATCTATGTTCAACATTACCACCATTTGCCAATCATCCGTATAACTTCCGGGTAGTTCTAGGAATCAATAAGAACTCTATGGCCAGGGCTTCCTGTAAGTTTTTTTGTTGTTTAGAAAATGGAATTCAACTGTCTCATTGAACTTATTGACTATTTTATTCCTAATATTTTTAGCAATGACAATTTTCCAGTCGATTGTAAAATCTTCAGATGTATTAATTGTTTCAACTTTTTCTAAGAGAGAGAATACGCTACTAGGGGATGACCTCTCAACAATTTATAGCCATTCATGAAACTTAGTCCGTATTCTGCATCATCAACATAAAGAAGCATTTATGCAGATAGCAGAGGTGTATGTTAAAAAGCTACATTGGTGCCTACTTAGTTGGTTAGTGTTCAAAGAAATGTAAACTGATGGCTAGACCAAAATAAAGGAAACCTGAGAGCTGGAACTCACAGAACAAAGTCTGCACATTTAAGAGTGGCACAGTGGCATATTTAAGACTGATGAAGTTTTATTCAAGGTATAAACTTTCATGTGCATGTACACTTCTTTTAGAACTTGGTTTAACATCTAAAGCAGTGGTTCTCAACCTGGTGGTCGGAACCCCTTTGGGGGTCAAACGACCCTTTCACAGGGGTTGCGGAAGAGCAGGCAGCTTGGCCGGGGGGGGCATCCACACAACAGCCTTCTGGGGTAGATCAAGATAGAGCGTTCGTCTGTCTGGAGCAGCAGAAAAGAGCGAGATCAGCATGGTGGAACAAGAGGCAGAACTGAACTGAGATACTCTGGGGAAAAAAACAATTTATATAAAATCATGAACAATGGATCTTCACACCTTTGGTCAGTTTCAGTTTAATTTCTGTGAAAGAACACTTGCATAATTTTATGGTTGTGGGTTACCACAACATGAGGAACTGTATTAAAGGGTTGTGGCATTCGGAAGATTTGAGAACCACTGATCTAAAGACGAGGAATAAACAGGCAGTTTTCACAGGGGAGGGAAGTGAATAGGGATCCCTGTTTGTACAGGGAGCAGTGCTAGTGAATGTTGACATAAGTGGACTGGAGCCAGGTTTTCTCTTGGTATCCTTCTGGCTTTGTTAATCTGTTCTTAAAGGTGCTACTGGACTCTGATTTTATTGTGCTACTTCAGACTAACACGGCTACTCATTTGAATCTATCTCTTTCAACTAAACCTTTAAAAATTGTCAGATCCCTTCTGCTCCTTGAGCTGCAAGAGCTGTTGTTGATTTTTTCCCATTTGAAGGGTGACCCCAGCAGAAGACCCTGCTCAGATAAGCAAAGCTGACATAATCACCCCTGTAGTTATAAGGTGCCCAGGCCACGAAGGACTTTGTATGCAAGGACTAATACCTTGACTTGAGCCTGGTAGCTAACAGGCAACCAGGGAAGTGACTACCAAGTGGGAGTAATATACATCTTTCCCTTAGCTTCTGATAAGAGTCAAGCTGTGTTGTTCTGTACCACCTGAAGTCTCTGAGCTGAGTTCAATAGGAGACCTGTGTGGAATGCTTTGCAGTAATCTAGTTTTGATATTACAATGGATTGGACCCAGATGGTCACATTGGCTGTGTCAAGGTAGAGGGCCAGCTTCCAGGCTAGATTAAATTGAAAGAAAGCAGTAATCATTCCAGCAGCAATGTTGGATCCAGTACAACCCCTAGGTTCCTCAATGAGATAGCAAAGATTAGCTGAAAATAACTATAAATGGGGGGCACAGTGTACTCTAAAATCTCTGCTTACTCAACCAGCATCATTTCTATTTTGTCTTTGTTTTTCATTTGTTTTCAATTTGTTTACTTTCCAATTTTCCACCATTTCACTATAGCAAGACCTCAAACCATCCAGGGATTTGGATAGAGAGATTCGTCATCAGGATATCCATTTCTAAAACTATGAGTGATTTCCCCTAAAGCCTTCCTCTAGAGCAGGGGTAGTCAACCTGTGGTCCTCCAGATGTTCATGAACTACAATTCCCATGAGGCCTTGCTAGTGTTTGCTGGCAGGGTCTCTTGGGAATTGTAGTCCATGAACATCTGGAGGACCACAGGTTGACTACCCCTGCTCTAGAGTTCAAAAAACGTAAAAAAAAAAAAAAACCATCAGAGACTGCTAGTTTCTGATGAGAGCACTTCTGATGAGTACAATCCAAAGAGAGCTGGGGACAGCTTGTTCAGGGGCCCATAGAATTTGACCTTTTGGTCCAGCTCACTTGAAAGTGTGGGTTCTTTAGTAGACAAGCAGCACTTAATTTGTCACAGTTTTGATGTCATTTGCTTGAAAAATGACCATTCCACACACCCCATGTCCCCCTACAAAAGGAATAATCCAGACCAAGAGGAAAGACCAGGGGAGTGGAGATCAACAAAGGAAAAACACCCATCACTTTGTGAAAGAAAATAATCACAACAAAGAATGGTGGTAAATACAAACTTTCCAATGGGAAGTTAAAACTTTTTATTGTCAATTAGTCACTGTAAGAGTTGGAAAATGAAAGGAATGTAGATCCCCCCCCCCCTTTTACAACAGTGGCTGGCCTGAACACTTCTGCTAGGCTGCCACTTGACTGTCATTTTCGGTATCAGTAAAGGGAAGTGCAGCTGCATAGACAGTCATGCACTTTGGGGGTCTGCAAAATCAACCCCCTTTATTTAATCTGCTTGAAATTTAGTCATATTCTGTGTAAATTCGGTGGCATTATTCTTTTGTTTTTTTAAAATCTGATACCTATACCTCTTTAGAGGCTTCAGATTGGGAGGGGAGGGGATTGGATCTTCACCCTGTACCACTTTTTCCCATCGCAGCTCTCCCTTCACTCACCTGCCCTTTTCTTTGATGTAGTTTCATGGAGAGAGGAATAGTCCCAACTGTGTCCTCTTTTGCTCTGGTTCCTTTAAGTCCCTACAGGTCCTTTCTCTTTCCTCTGGTGTGTGAGGGACTGACTCAGCTGCCATTTTGAAGAGTTTATTACTCCTTTCTCTGGGAAACAGTGCTCTTCCCTGAGTGTAAGGTTCCCTAGGTGTAGATTAAGATATCTGACACTTCCCAGTAACACCATGGTGGCTAGTCCATGGAGATCTGGAGAGCCACAGTTTGGCCACCCCTGGAGGAACCCTGAGGAATGTTTTGAGGGAAAGTTACTTGTTAGAAACTGCCAGTTCAGGCTGGCTCCGGCTTTATGGATTGTGATTTCTTATGTAACAATGTATTAGTGTCACCTCCAGCTAACAACCCAGCTACATACTCTGCTTGGGTGCCCACCAAAACACGACAGTTCATTAGATTTTCTTATTCAGATGACAGTAATTGAGGATTAATCAGGCTGTGGTTTATGACAGTGTCTGAATATAGCCTATCATAGTCCACTACTAATTATCTTATTAAACATCTTCATACTTAAACGTCTATACCTACTCAGCTTTAGGCCTTGTATGACAGGGAGCCCAGTTTTCAAGACATTTAATTTACTTATTCTAGCCATCCATATAAAATCGTTAACTTTTGAAGAATTGCGATATACTCACTATATAATTGTAAGAATTTAAGCGATGCAGTTCTTAGCTGTTTTTGAATGAAAAGATCTCTGTACAAAAATGGCCATGTTTTCACTAACAATTGAAAATGATTCACTAGTTTCTTTATGTTAATCATTGGTGAGACAATTTCAGATAAAATGCTTAAGTCTAAAAATATTCATTGAGAATCACATCCAGACCACTTTATTATAAAGAGGCAGCTTGGTGTAGTGGTTAAGAGCAGCTATTTGGGGAACTGGGTTGGGTTCTCCACTCCTCCACATGCAGTCAACTGGGTGACCTTGGGTTAGTCACAATTCTCTCAGAGCTCTTTCAGCGCCACCTACCTCACAGGTAGTAAAAAGCAGGGTACAAAAATCTAGTTTTTCTCTTCTTCTCTTATAGTCCACATTTTTTAATATGATGCAGCCTATTCACCAAACCATGGTGTGTTGATTGGAACTGTTGATTGGAATTAACCATTGTTCAGCATTATGTCTTAACTAGAGCAACCATTGCTAGCTTTTAAATCAAGTTTAAATCAAAATTAAAATTTTATCTTAATCCTTAATTTGAAAGTGAAATATCTGTCAATATATGCCTGTTAGGATGCAAGTTTGGGCAGGAAGAGTAAGGGGAAGCATGTGAATGCCTACAAGCAGTTCTGATCACCCTTCCATAATATGGTAATTAGGCTATGTGATTTCATCTGAACCTGTGCCACAAATGAACCTAGTAGTCAAGGTTATGAGATTGGCTGTGAATTATTCAAAAAAAGGGCCTTTGTTCTAAATCAAATGTTCATAGTACACAAATAATTAATCATATTGCTTAATGGTATTCTACTCATAAGTACATGCTAAAAGAGTGAAATGAATGATGCAAATCAAATGTTCATTATCTGTACTTTGGTTAATTACCATTCATGTAATTTATCAGTGGAGTATCAGACAGAATGACTGCACTCTGAATTCTCATAAACTGAAATTAATGATGCCGTTTCAACCTTAAATAACCTAAGAGAGATTAGTTTATTTGAAAGGCTTACAGAAGGTCCACAGCATTTCACCTTTGTGTGTATCCCAGAATAAAATGTTTAAAAATGGCAACATGATTGAAAAGCAAGGTAATGAAATTTGGGACTGATTTACCAACAATACATGTTCAGTTAAATGATGGTCTCACAGAAGGTCACTTAAGAGTATCAAGACAAGTAGATCTTATATGCAGATATTTATTTGTGGCATCTTTTACCAAGAAGAGAGAGAGAGAAAAAACCCTCAATAGCTTTTATTTATTTTTTCAACCGGTATGCATTCTCAAGTTTATACATGTGTATAATGTCTACAGAAAATAAACACTGTTTTCCTGAAAAAATATTTTGTAAAGAGTACTGTTTAAGAATAAACTCTAAATGTTTTTGTAGAAGCAATTAAATGTATTGCGTATTACCATATTTCTAAGTTCAAATCCTGGTGCATTTATGGAAATAGCAGTAATAGAAACCATTAAGTGATTTCAGGAAACAGCAGTTATAGAAAACAGTCAGGAAAGTCAATGCCTGAGTTACTATTCCAGCTCTGTGCTGGGCAAGAGAGGCCTAATCCAATCCCTTACCATCCTTTTTTTTTCTTTTCGCTTTTTAAGATACATGTGCATCAATTAGAAATCTATATATATGTGTGAAGGAATTCTCACCATTCCTGAGAAAGGGGGCCTGACCTAGCAGTCAGTGGGCTGCATAAAAACCCCCGGAGTCCAGAGGCACCCTGGAAATCCACAAAGTTCCTATCTGGGAAAGCAGATCCCCTTGCCCACTGGAGTCCACCACAAAGGGAGGCAGCCAATGTGGAGAAGCCAAAGGGTGCCAACCTCAGTTGGCTTCTCCAGACTGCCTGGTAAAATGAGCCCCTGGCCTTCCAGCTGGGTCAGCCACACTCATTTATGTGCCATCTCTTATGGAGGCCCCGAACCCCAGGGGATCCAATAGCAACCAGACTCCCTGCTAACAGGCTCCATCCCATGCAAACCCACCATTGAATGAGGCTATACTGCCCCATTCCTGCCAACCCTTCTAGACCTCATCTATTCCAGCAGGGAAGCCAAGATATTCTGTGACAGTAGATTGCATGCTGGTCTGACTAAAGGACCTCATTGCCCCAGGAGAACAAACCTGTCCATGGAGCAATCTGAATACCCACAGGTCACCATTGCTTTGGGGAGGCTTATGCCACCAAACCCCCAGGCCCTCTGATATTAATCAGCTACAAGCTGGGTGTCACCAGTAAGTCATTTGTGCCCAGATGAAATATGATAACCCAACAAGCACCTGTCCAGTGATCATACCACATGACCGTGCCAAGATCCCAGACCCCTCATACCATGATGCCTCATCCAAGTAACATGGATGCAGTCCCTGAGACCAGTGTTCTGTACCCCAGGAGGCCCTGATGCAGAATAATGTACCCCAGGAGGCCCTGAAAGGAGCATCTGCAGCCAAGTGCATTCTATCACTGTTGGGGCACCAATACGGAAAGCCTTCCTCATAATTGTGTCCTGAAATGTGAAGAATGTGCTCAAGCCTCTATAGAGTAGAACATAATGTAAAGTAGAATATTAATATTTATTCAAATTAAAATCTCAAGGCTTAAAACATAGCCTCATTAAAATCCATACGTGCATTCCTACTAATGCCCCCACTGACCAGACATATTTCGGCAGGGTTGCCTTTATCAATGGTCAGGCACAGATAGAACAGCATACATAAAATACAGGAAAATAAATATTAAATATACAGTAGGCTCCTTTACATACAACGATATAAAATGTTTAATATTTAGGACACTAGGGGCCTTAATTGATTCTATGGACCAGAAGGCCAGAAAAAAGTCTTTGAGGCCTGTCATGTTTCTAAAGTAGGCCCTGGTCCCAATGAGCACTTCCAGTGTCCAGTGAGTGCAGGACCCAACCTTTCTCCAAAGTATGCTGAGGTGGTCTCTACCAGGGCTCTTCCCCCAAGAGGCCTGCGAAGCCTCCAGCATGGGCAGGGAGTGGGGAAGTCCTCCCATCAAGCCCAGCAACCATGGAGAACAAGCTGCTCTCCATAGCATCCTGGGCAGAAAGGTTGGGAACCATGCATGTGGTACCTTTATAGGTGCCATGGATGCAGGTGCCTTGCCCCCTGATGCCACATTCTTTGTGAGTATGCAGCATATGCCATGGACAAGCTGCTGGGGCAGCCACATCTACCTCCAGCCAGTCCTCTGCAGTGTCAACAAGCAGCCGCAGTGAGTCTTGGCCACATATTAGCAAGAAAAAGCTGCGCTTCACTGACTGGCTGGTACATCATCAACCAGCCAATCAGCTCATCTATCCAAGCAAGCCATCAGAGCAACTGAAATGGCCAAATGTAATCATCCTGATAGTGAGAAGAATTTTGCACAATGTTATTGGAATTATTTTCAAATTCAAGTGCATTAGCAGAGTGCACAAGGCTTACAATGCCTCAGAGGCTATGTGGTTTGTGTAAAGGCAAGAATAAAAATAATAAAGACTCTTCAACTTTTCAGACTAACAAGAGCTTTATTACTGGGCACTGCTTTCTAGACAGAAGAGTGTCTAGACAGAGTTCTAATCTAGTGTAACTAGAATGGATGGCTGCTTGACGGCCAGGGGCGGGACACAGCTTAGCAATAGCGCTTCCTGGCTAGCGATTTTTGCAGAGACCAGAACCCTGTGGGAAACGATAGAAACGCAACTGGATTCCACTACAAAGGCAGGTATGCGTTACGCCGAATTCCACTATTTAAAATGGCGATTTTTCGTTCAGCAAACAATTTGCTACATGTATCCCGGTGCGGATTGGCCCTCAGTCTACACATCAAAAGAATAGCTGCAGAGCACAGAGTGAAATGATGTTCCGTGTGACCAATTATTCACGGGGAGGAAAGGCCAGGCCAATGCTTTGAAGGCAGTAAGGCTAATCCTCATTTATGCATGATGTCACTGCTGCACCAGCCCCCCCCCCCTGGCCATGGTCTGTTTTAGGGCCTCTGTGGGCCTCCAGCAAGGGAATGCTGATTTTTTCTAGGTGGCACATGCTATTATTCTGAGACTGATTCTTGAGAAATCAGGATTTTTTTTCAAGCTTCACTTCTAATTACTTGCTATACCTGTGTGATACCGCATGTTCTCAGTGTCTTGAAAATATCCAGTTTTAATTCCTCAGCAGAAGACAAAACAATGCTAACAGAAATGATGCCAAATATTTAGCATAATAAACAGATGAAGTCAAAGTGATTATTAAAACAAAGGAGGCTGCATGCTATACTAGAGAAAATTTATCTGAGAAACTGTGCTTTAAATTTCATTATAATGCCCATGAAAACATAAAATGAACTGCCCACAAGCTTCTTGGTATATATGGACAGATTCATGGTTGTAAATTCATGAGTCTTTCTTTGAATTGCTCCCTTGGATACATGCATTAAGAGCCAGGAGCTGATGTATGGAGGAGTTTGCTTCTTGGTGGGAATTTTCTCATTAATTAGAAAGGGATGGCAGAGTAGACTTTACAGTTTATACTTACACTTGTATGCTCCAGATGATAACAACATGCTACATCAATATTAACTATAATTCCTGGCATGTGACCAGCCAAAATTTCACTGAGGCCGATTCTGCGTGGGGGGGGGGGGGAAGGTTGAGAGAGAGTTCATATGGAAGTGGAGCTAATCCCCGCTTCCACATGACACAAATGCGGAGCCAGTCCCTTCCTGGCCCAGCCCTGGATTGTGCCCTCATTTGCTCCACCCGATGGGAACACAAAAGAATTTGTGTTCCCTTTTTCAAAGCGGGGACCAACAGGGCCTGCCCAGGCCCAAAGGGGGGGGGGGAGGAATGCCCCAGTCAGCTTTGCAGCAGTTTGCCACAACACGAGGTGGACCAGAACATTTAAACATTTTTGCAAGAAGGTGGAATTGTGTTCTACACAATTGTGTTCCCCTGCAGGTTTGCAGGTTTAAATTTCTGGTACTTGTAAAATTGATACAAATATTGAAGAATCAGAGATTCTTTCTTTACCTATAACAGAGGCTTTCTTTACCTATAACACTTTTTGTAATAATTCCTTTGATATTGTAACAATAATTTTTACTTAATGTTCAGGACTTGTCACTGAGGAAAGAATTTCACTGAAAATGGACACTACCTGGATGCCATTTTGACAGGTCCCACAGAATAAAAAGATAAGGAAAACTATAAAACAGACACTTTTATTTCCTTTTTGATATTATTTTATTGTATTGCCATTGGATCGGTCTTTGTCTCTGTTTTTATTTCGGATGCCCCACAAGCAATTAACTCCAAATGACTGCTCACACAGTATGTAATGGCTTTCAATTCCGAAAGAACTTACCTCCGTTTGGTAAATATTTTCATTGTGTGTTGTTAAATCTTCCTGGTATTAAGTTATCCACTGATGATTGGGATCCTGAGATGCTTCTCTTTGTTAATACATAAGTAGGTTGCCTTGCCTGTCCTTAATTGGCTACTCAGAAGAGGGCCACAATTACTTTCCTGTTAATGTAAATCATACAAATTGCCCACTGAAAAACATTTAATGGGATAGGAATGCCCCTTCATCTAAGAATTTTATCTTGCTGTAAGGCAAAACTCAGACCTTAATATTAGGAATAATAATGGCAAGAATTTGCAAAATAAAGGCATGACCATTGGTGCACAGAAAGCTTGTAAGAAAATACAGATATGCACAAATGGATGGTATAAACTATAATTAGACCCGGGCATTCTTCACAGAACCGAGCAGAGTTTTGGGATGAGGGATGATTCCAAAGAGCTCTTCATCAACAATTAGCCCCAGAATTTGGATCTACATATTACCTGGTTTTGATTTTTAAGTCAATTTTGGTAAATCGTGAATTATGTATTGTTCTATTAGGTCTGAACATAATACAGGATGCTGGGCAGGTGTAGTTCAGTGCCTTTTACTCAAATCCATATTTTCCTTCATTTTATATCATTGTTGGTGCTCCACGTCTATAAATAGTTCCCAATGTCCCAGGTGTTTTGTTTTCTTGGGGGGGGGGGGTATTTTGGTGGGATACATACCATTGGCTATATTGATAAAACAATTTGATCTGTTAAAGTAGCAACAGCAAATAATCAAGTAAACTACTTACAGAATACCTTATTACCAACAAAGTTTGGGGATCCTCATGGATGGGGAAGAAGAAATACACAACCCCTAGCCTTTTTCCTTTAACTTTTGAATACACAGAAGCAAACTTGATTTCTTGTCATTGGTATCTCTCTGGATTTCTTTTGTCCTCGAATGTGAAGAAACTAATTAAACAAGATTTGCAATCCCAGCTAGGTTACTTCTCCTCCCAGCATGTGCACAGGCATTTAAGGCTAGGTCCAGTGTGTGATTTCTTAGCACACATCTTGTTCCTATTTTGTGTAAGTTACTTACTGAATTGATTAATCAATGAATGGAGAATTCCCCACATTTCTTGGCATTCATAGTGAAGAGAACCTGAAGGTCACTTTGGGCTACTTTACTTACTTACTTACTTATTTACATACTTACTTACTGCACCTCCCGAGGTAGTTTACATATTATAAAACTTAGTAAAATAATAACTCATTGATAAAACCAGATTAAAAGTTATATAAAACCACAATTAATGTTGTTCTAGCAATCCTGGATTTCTGAGGTCAGTTATGGCCTATTAGAAGAAGGACGGAGGTAAAAACCACGGGGGAGGGGGGGAGGAGGGAGGCCTGAGTTTTGCTATAGATGTTATATAGTAGTGTCTCTATATATCTAGCTGGCCTCGACTGTAGGCCCAGCAGAAGAGTTCCATCTTACAGGCCCTGCAGAATTCAGAGAGTTCCAACAGGGTCCTGATCTCACTTGGGAATTCATTCTACCAAGCAGGAGTCGTAGCTCTGGTTGAAGCCAGCAGTATTTTTCCTGAGGCTCGGGATCCTAACCTGCTTAGTATTAATTACCAATGACATAAAACTAAAGAGCAAAGGTAGATAAGGATCTGACAAAGTGAGAATACTCTGCAGCAAATGTTGTTAGTCTTCAAGGTGATACTGGACTCTTGTTCTTTTCTATTAAACACCAAAGGAACATTCATTAGTTACACAGTCTTGAATCCTTGCAGTTCTCCAGGGTGAAAATATTGTCCCTTTAGTGAGTGAAAAGGTCATTCTCCCTAAAGCAAATGTACAGCCATCAAGAGAACAAAGTCTGAGTCCAGTGAAAATCTTTAAGATGAACAAAGTTTAATTCTGGGTATAAGCTTTCATTCACAGAATTAAACGTTATGGTCTTAAAGGCACTACTGGACTCAAACTTTGTTCTACTGCTTCAGATCAATAAGGCCACCCACCTGAATCTGCCATCAGAAGAGACTTCCATAAAGCAAATGAGCCATAACTGAACTATTACCTTCTCTCAGTGTAATGTGGAAGGAAGAGCATCATACTTTTGACCAAAGATACTTCCGTTTTTGAGTGCTCCCTGGAGCTGCTGCCAAGTGATATTGATTTATGATAATCATGCAAGTACATCTGCAGGGTGAGTTGTTACACATGCAAACAAGCAGCCAGTTGTGTCACATTAATTGATCCTAGAAAGATTTTACTTCTCCTCCCAGCATGTGCACAGGCATTTAAGGCTGTCTCTGCCTCTTCTAGTGTCTCTGCCTCTTCCAGGCCAGATGTACTCCAATATGATGGTTTCCTGCTTCCCGAATTCCCTTTTTCTATTTCTTGTGCTGGATGGTCCCTTTTCTTGTCCTTTATTTTTCTGTCTGTCCCATCCAGTTCTCTAAATATAGATATATGCTGACCCACCACAGGGAACTGGGGGGGGGGGTGACTAAAATCTTTCTTTTGTTGTTGTAAGTTAATATCATACAAGAAGCTGGTGATAATTCAACACTCACAAACTGTTTCATTTCACTTTTGACAGGAAATGGTCAGGTAGGTATCAGATTTATAAACAATAGTTTATAAATAGCAAAGTAGCTGTTTTGTTGCACAGACATGTCTTTAAACTGCAGAAAGAAATCTCTATGTCAAGATCCCTAAAACTTACATTGGAAATGGATATCTGCTCATCTGGCCAGGCAAAAGTTTACTTTTTGTTGATACAGATGGCCACAATATAGAAGCAGCTTGTTTTATAACAATCACAGATGCAAATGCTGATCAGTCTTAAGCAGCATAACATCTTTCTAGAAGTCTTTGAAGTCAAAGGATTTAGAAGAAGAAGAAGAGTTGGTTCTTATATGCAGCTTTTCTCTACTCGAAAGAGACTCAAAGCGACTTACAGTAACCTTCCCTTTTCCTCTCCCCACAACATTATTCTTATTTCACTACACGCTACAGGTGCTAATTTTGTGCCCTCTCCTGTGTAATAATAATAATTATTATTATTGTTATTGTTATGTTTTTATCCCACCACTCCCACAAGTGGCGGCTAACAATAAGCATACCCCCCCATAAAACCCAAAAAAACAACCAATCAACCTTAAATCCCTGCAGTAATCAGCAGCAAAGTGACCCAATTCTAACCATTCATAATTCTCAGGGTGGACAGAGGGGCTGATCTTTCTGCTTCAATCCACCCCTGGTAGCCCAATAGGGTTTAATGGCAAGGGGGGAGTCCAGATCTTCTTCTGCATGTCGGCCTCAACCATAAACCTGGCGGAAGAGCTCCGTCTTGCAGGCCCTGTGGAATGTAGAAAGCTTCCCGTAGCTCTTCTGGGAACTCATTCCACCAGGTGGGGGCCAGGACTGAAAAGGCCCTGGCCCTGGTTGAGGCCAGGCGCGCTTCCCGCACTACCCTAGCAGCTGCATTATGCACCAGTTGTAACTTCCGGATCAAGCCTAAGGGAAGGCCAGCATAGAGCGAATTACAGAAATCTATTCTGGAGGTGATTGTCACATGGATCACTGTGGCCAGATGTTCAGAGGACAGGTAGGGCACTAGTAGCCGAGCCTGAAGAAGTTGGAAAAATGCCTGGCTGGCTACCTTCTTGACCTGAGCCTCCAATGTCAACGAGGCATCAAAGGTCTCTCCCAAATTCCTGGCCTGGGATGCAATGGCCAGATGCGACAATGTCAAGATGGGTAAACACGCTTCCAGTCCTTCCCCCCTACCACCCAACCACAGGACCTCCATCTTGGAGGGGTTGAGTTTCAGACGACTCTGCTCAAGCCATCCAGCCACGGCTTCCAAACACCTGGCAACTGGTTCTCCCCCACCACCATCCTCTGGGTCCAATTTCGGAGAAAGGAGCGTATCCAGCACAAGGCTGTGCCCAGTATCCCCATCCTGGTGAGGTGGCTAGATAGTAGTTCGTGGTCAGCCACGTCCAACGGGTCTGACAGATCTAACAGAACTAACACAGCTGAGCCGCCCCAATCCAGCTGGCGATGGAGGTCATCATCTATTAGGGTGACCAGCACAGTCTCCACCCATGGCCAGGATGGAATAAAACTGATTGCAATGTGCATTGCATCTCTGCCTCCCCGCCCACCCGCAAACTCTGCAAAACTCCTCCCACCTTCTGACTTAGAGATAAAGGCTCAGAGGTCTCCATTCCAACTCATATCTGATGAGGGGAGCTTTGAGGGGCTTTTCGCACCGGGATCTTTGTAGCAAATTGGTTGCTGAATGAAAAATCGCCATTTAAAATAGTGGAATTCGTCGTTATGCATACCTGCCTTTGTAGTGGAATCCAGTTGCGTTTTGTAGCGTTTCCCAAAGGCTTCCGGTCTCGGCAAAAATCGCTAGAAAGGAAGCGCTCTTGCCAAGCTCGTCCCGCCCCTGGCCGTCAAGCAGCCAATGGGCAGCCGGTAGCATGCTCCCAAACAGCCCCTTTCCCTTTTAGAAAGTTTTTTTTAAAAAAAAAACCAGACCCATTGCAACGAATCTGTGTTGATTCGTTGCAACGGCGAGACCCATCCAGCTGCCTGGTGTGTTTGAGCTGTCATTTATTCGTTGCCACGCTCCCTCCGAGTGAAAAAAAAAATCCTCCCCCCCTCTCACGGGCCCAATTTTCGGCTGAAAATCCAATGGGCAGCCGTTAGCATGCTTCCAAACAGCCCCTTTCCCTTTAAGAAAGTAAAAAAAAACAAAAAAAAAACAGACCCATTGCAACGAATCTGTGTTGATTCGTTGCAACGGAGAGACCCATCCAGCTGCCTGGTGTGTTTGAGCTGTCATTTGTTCGTTGTCACGCTCCCTCCGAGTGAAACCCCCCCCTCTCACGGGCCCGATTTTCGGCTGAATGAATGTGTAACAAATAAAGGGAAAATACATCAGCAAACGGGCTTCTCTTGTTTGTGCTTAGTGACTGAAGGGGAGAGACTGAAGCCGGGGAAGCCTCTAAACAGAGGCTCGCTGGTGCGTTTATCCCCGCTCGCTCGGAGAAAAAAAAATGGCGATCCCTTCGCCGGAAGATCAGAGGAGAGAACCAGGGGGAGGGACTTTGTAGAAACCGCAACAATGTTAACGCACAGGTCTTTTTCGCTAGTGTTGCAGATTGGTTGCAGGAGTGTATCGCTTTCCGGAGGGTGAATCCACTTTTGGGGATTTCCCTGAAAGCGCTACAAGGAAGCGCTTTTTGCAGATCGTTTTCAGGTGTGTGGCAGATTGTCAACGACGTTGTGCATAACGGCAAATCAGTAGCGTTTTCAATTGGCAACCATTGTGCGATTTTGAAGGCGTGCGAAAAGCCCCTGACTCTTGAAATCTTATATCCCGAAAACCATGTTGGTCCCTAAGGTGCCATTGGACTCGAATGTAGCTATCCTTATTGATTGAGGTAGTGAAATGTTTAAATTTAATTAAACAAGTGATGTTGATGGGAAGCCAAGGATTCCATACCAAATTAAAACAGCCCCTTATGTGGAGGTTCTCATAGATCAGATTCCCTTGTATAAACACTGACTGTTAATTAAATAATCACTTCACATTCTGCCCATTTGTCCCTGAAGAAAATGTGTTGCATTTAGCAGGAAAGAATTACTTTTTAGCAGCAAGTATGTTAAATCAAAAGTTCCCTTTGACTGATATCTAAACATGCCAGACTTTTTTGCTCAGTTTGTCACTCCAGCAATAAAAAACATGTTTAAGTAAGCTATGAGTCTTTTTTATACATGCTCGGATGAACAATTATCTGAAGAACAGCTTCTTCTGTTGCACATTTTTATCATCACCAAGTTATATTTTTGAGACAAAAATATCGACTAATAAAAGCTCATTAAGGGCCATGAAAGCAGCTCAACAGAAATACGTAATTGCTTCTTTTTGGGGGGTGGGTTATATGTAATAAAAGTCTATTTTGTGGCTGCCCAAACACCCAAATGGTTTTCATCTCTGAGGTCACTTGGTTGCATCTTATATACAAATCAAGGCTTCATAGAAGGAGACCTGTGCTATTTTCATTTACTGAGGCTCTTGGTATATTAAATAATGAAGAGATACCAAAACAGGCATTGTGGTATATTTTATCTGTTTGCATTAAACTAATTAACGCTTTTACACAAAAATACAATGCAGTAATTTGTCATAGACGTTGTGCTATTCTATATTAAATTGGTGAATGTGAGGCCAAGGCCAGATATCCCTCTAGGCTTCCCTCATGATAGACTCTGGGTTGCAGATGGAATCTTTTTTTTTTATCATTCTCGGTTCAGTGCTAGAGGGGTTGGCACGTCAGTATGTTGCAGCAAACTAAAACTGAAGCCCAGGGGCATCTTAAAGACTAATATTTATTTCAGCATGGTGTTTCATTAGTTCAGAAGCAATGAAGGGGAAATAATTTTCTTCACGTTTATCAGGAATGTAATAGAAGGGGAAGGACAAGTTGGGGGGCAGAAACTGAGAGAGAGAGGCCTGGTATAACAAACTAGGTGGGACTTAGGGTGGCTGGTTCCCTCCTGGTCACTGGTAGGGGACAGGTTTCCAGATCCATGTTGTGAAACTCCTGGAACCTTAGAGATGGAGCCTGGAGAGTCCAGGGACCTCATTAGGGTACAATGCCACAGAGTCTACCCTTACAAAGCATCCACTATCTCTGTAGTCTGAAGATGAGTACTAATTATGGGGGAATCCCCTGGTTCCACCTGGAGGCTAGTCTCCCTAGTGTGATTTCATGTGTACAGGATTAGAATAGATTAGCTTGTTAGGCAGAACTGATGATGAAAGGTTCTAGCCTCTATCTTCTAAGGTGGAAATAATAGTATAGTGAAGGGAGGAATCAATGCTGCTTCATACCGTTTCTAAAAAACAGACAAACCCTCTCCTGTTGATCATGGTCCCTTGTGAGTAGTGTTATGTATGGTGCAGAATCTTGCAATGGGAGAATAAGGAAGAATTATTCCAGAGGCAGGTCTCAGTGAATGGAGCCACAGTTTATGTTAGGAACCTAAAAGGTTGAGCAGCAGCAAAATAAGTATAAAAAATTGATATGCAAATATTTATTACAATACAGGTGCACATATAAAACTTTTAAAAAATCAATGAATATCAGACTCTATTGCACAAATCCAAAACATTTTGACACATGTATAAATGACCAAATAACCAAACACATTTCAACCCCCCCCTCTCCCTTGGGGTCTTCTTCAGTGTTCTAATATTTAAATACACTCATGTGATGTAATAATGGGGACTATAAAGTGGTAAACAATATGAATGGAGGCTCCCACACTAACAAAAAGTATCCAAATATATCTCTTGGAGCCCCCCAGTTAAAATATTTATTCTTTAACATGCCACCCTTGTAGAAGCCCTCTCTGAGCCTGAGTGTATTCTCATGTGTCTCATGGAAAGTAGGGATCTGTATATATGTGGGGTGAAACTTTCTGCCAGTTCCTCCTTTCCACTGCAATCCACTCTGTCACATCCCACAACAGTCATAGAAGTCCCTAAGATCATGAGTAGTGGTGCTAACTGGCATCAATGTAAACAAATGGGAAGTACTACCTAAGATTAAAAATGATTATTTAACATTAAAGGTAAAAGGAAGGGGGACAGCTGGTCTTAAAACACAGGTGTATCATAGAAAGGATGCCAGTCCATAATGATAAATCTTGTGCAATTGGATAATAAAGATATGCAGCCAGATGTGTAGTCAGATCATTAAGAATCAAAACGTGATTTGTATCAGTTCCATTCTTTGAAAACGATGCTATAAATACAATATTTCATTATGAACATTTGAAACTAATTATTGTTCTGACACTTCTGTATGTTTGTTGGACATGTTAACATCCCAAATAAAGCCAAATCTGAAAAATGCAATAGTTTTGATGTTGTTTATCTCTGAGATACAATCTATAAATGGATGATGATGATGATGATGATGATGATGATATTTATTCCTCACCACTCCGGAAGCTGACTTGTGGCGGGTTACAAAGGTCCATCATAAAAAAACCCAATAAAACATGACACCATAAATACAACAGAACATAACAACCATGGTGGTAAAAGCACACAACACTCATCTCTCATTGTACCTAATATGCCTAATAGTGTGTGTGTGTGCGTGGGGGGTGTAAGTGGAGGGCCATTGATATTGCATTGGCCAGAATGCTATATAGCACTAGCACTGGTATTGGGGAGGGGGGGGACAATCTTCCTCACTGGCCTGAACTGTAGACCTGGCAGAAGACATCCATTTTGCAGGCACTGTGGAATGCAGAAAGTTCCCATAGGGCCCACAGCTCAACCAGGAGCTCATTCCACCAGGTTGGGGCCAGGACTGAAAAGGCCCTGGCCCTGGCTGAGGCCAGGCATGCTTCTGTAGGGCCAGGAATATCTAACGTCAATACCCACAGAGTGTAAAGACCTGCAGGGGGCATAGGGTAACAGGTGGTCCCTCAGATACGTGGGGCCCAGACCACAAAGGGCCTAGAAGGTCAAAAACAAAATCTTGAACCTGATCCAGACAGCAACTGGCAACCAACACAGCTGCCTCAGCACAGGCTGGATATGGGCCCTCCAAGATGTTCCTGTGAGGACTCTAGCAGTTGCATTTTGTACCACCTGCAATTTCTGTATGTTGAAATACATAAAATGCATCATAATTATTTATCATAAAATGCATCATTTACTACTGGACTCCCTAGGGTTTTGAGGTCACCATTAAGAGGCTGACAAGTAAATGAGCATGGCTGACCCTGCTGGGAAACCTGGGGTTCTTTTTGCCAGGTGTCTAGGGTTAGCCAAATGAGGTGGATGCCAGCTGGCCCTCCACTCTGGTCGCTTCCCATGGAGGGGACTCCAGTAGGCAAGAGGCCTGCTCTCCCAGCTGGGAATGCTCTGGGCCCCTGGTGTAGAGTGGACAGTTGGATAAGAGGTCAGGTTCCATATCCTTTGCTGGTCCAAACCTCCAATGGGAGGTGATCAATATATAAAGTTATGGCCATGTTTAATGCCATTCAATGGAGTCACATCTTATTACGGTCATAATGCCATCCTGCAAGTCAACACAAATTCCTATGAAATGCATCTTTTTTTTCCTTGGAAGGAATAGGATATTTTAACCTTAGTCACACAAAAGGTATAGTACGAAGGTCTTTTTTTTTTAAGTAAGACAATGAGAATTCCTGTATTTATTTTGGAAATGCTGCTAGTGCTGTTTACTCTATTTCACTTTGTGAATTCATTTTGTATTCTCAAAGCAGTAAAAGAACATTAGTCATAATGCATTTGTCAAAAGTAATTCCATGGCTTCATGTGTGGTTAAGGTTCATATGAACTATTCCCTAACTTGGCCTTCAGGTTGACTTTTGCCATAATAGTGGTAAAAACATCCTAAATTTGGACAACTTGAAGCTTTTGATTGGATACTACAATCTATTAGCATACAGTGTTTATGGCCACAGATCTTTCTCTCATTCCTGTATTTTTAGCGATCTTATCCTGTCCTGGGAAACTACATACCTGGGGTATAGAATCCCCTTGGACAATCACCCATTTTGACTGGGAGGCTACCTTGATGAATGCAATTGCCTTTCTACCATTCACAGAGACCCCACTTTCTGAAGAGAGAGCAAAGGGCAAATTCATCCTCCTTTCCGTCTTTATCACTGTCTCCTGGCCTGCATAGCTGTTGGACCATGTGGACACTGACCCTGGACATAAACTATTATTGGAGTCAGAAAAGACTGCTGTGGGGAGGGGAATGCTGGACAATTTTAAAATTCTTATATACAGGGTTTGCAGAAGCTCCTCCTTGAATACTATGTACAGTTCTTGCTGCATTTTCTTTAAAACTTAAGTTAATCTTGCATTCTGAGGTGCATCTCTAACTGCCTTTGCTTACATTTGCTGCCTGTTCCTCTTCCTTCCCTTTTATTGTTTATTGCCATGTGAAAATTTAGGTTGCATGATCCTTTGAGGCTTTTCTGTGCTAATGCAATTATCTAAAGGACCATGTACAATGATGCTCTATAATTATTATAATAGTTTCTAAGCTAATTAAATCTGACTGCAAGATTTTTCTCCATTACCATTAGAAGAGTGAACTAGCTGTAGATAAGGAATCAGCACCAAAGAAAGAGCTCTTTCACAAGCATTTCTTTCCTCCTCTTAATTTCCCTCTCTCAGGAACAGTGCAGCATAACCCAACCTTACACACTATGTGGCGAGCATTTAGGGCTGTCCAGGCTGTGCTTGGCAACTGGTGAAGGGGACGAAGGGAATTGGGGGGAGGGGATGCAACATCATCCGTGCTTTTTCCAGGGGAAAACCAAAAGTGATGTAGGGCAGCTCTAAGAATTGCCAGAAATTATTTGGTTAATATGTAGCAGCAAAGATAATGCCTTTAAAATATTTCCCCTACTCCTGTTCTCAGCATTCAGTTGTTATAGGACCATGTAGCATATTCTGGCAGGATTCTGCTGGCTCACCTCCCAAAGGTAAACTGGAACAGAGCCGCTGTGAGGGAGGGAGAGGCTGGCTGCAGGCCAGCACCAGGGAGTCCGTGCAGCCTCTAAGACTGCCCGTCCGAGATCCTGGGGGAGGAAGTCAGGAAATGGCTGCAGGACAGAGCTTGGAGTGGCCTCTGCACAGCTTGATCAACTTCGCAGGGCAGATAGACCCCAGAAATGCTCCCCGCAGCCTGCTCAGACCTTAGCACAGCCCGTCTGGGACCGGGAGACCAGGAAACACCAACCAAAGTCCCCATAGATTGCATCTCCCCTCCCCCAAATTCTTAGGTGCACACTAATAAATAGGGGAAAGGGAGAGTCTGTCTTCCTTCCTTTCCCCCTCACTTGCTCCTCCTCTATATTTCCCCCCTCAATAGGTTTCCATTGATAGGTTTCAGAAAGACCAAGTATTAGGGATACATTGTTTAGTTTCAATTTTTATTAACCTAATAATCTCAATATGGGATCTGGGGACTTCACAAGTGTAGATATTATAGTTTTTGTGCAGACTGTCTGGACACTGACATATATGACTGGCCTCCTTTAAAATAGAATTAAGAGTTTTCACAAACTAATTCAAAAACAGTGATGAGTTTGAAAGTAAATGATTCCGGGGGTGAGACTGTTTCTTATTCTGTTATGAAACTAGTTCACTTTTGTAAGGTTACAAATGTTACTTGTACATTAATTTTTTTTTTTTAGAGTTCAAAACCTGGCATCCAGAATTGCATTTTGAGTCATTATTGTCTGGGAAGACAAGTGATTAATCCAAGTATCTACTTTGACTATTACAACAGGAGAAGTCCTTGAGATGTATGGGACTATATCTCTATATAAGCAGTAGATGAACACTTATTAGGAATTTGGTATGGGGGATTTGGTATGAGAATATATATCTAGATCACCTGTTGGGCTTACTAGATACCAGTCTTAGAATTGCTACTGGAGTTGTTAATTGAGGATATCTCCAGGCCAGGCCTGGAGATCAAGCTGGTGCTTTGTACTTACTATTTAAGATCATTAATGGACTGCTCTTGAAGCTGTAACTGATGATATTGTATTATATCACTTTGGAATGGTTTCATCGTATCGCTATATGACAGATCATTATAGTATTTGATAAAGTCTAAATACTGATTTGTTTAGAGCCTATGTACAGTGGTTTCATATATTTGAATTGTCATAACACTGTATGTATGTGTGACTACATTGTGGAATCCCCATAATGTGACAGGTCTTGGTCTGAAAAAACAAAACTTTATATGTGATTTGGGAAGGCCCAGAGTGTTTTTATTTCCCCTTTAAGGGCCTTCTGTAATCCTATCTGTTAGGCCCCAAGATAGTCATAAAACACAGCAGCTATAATTTTGTGCTATTCAGTGGTTTAATTTACCGAGCTTGGGTAATGCAGACAGTACATGGTTCCCAAAGGGCTTCAGTCAACTGAAACAATGAACTGAAGAACAGAATGTAAGTTGTGATTTAACAAATGTCACCTGGCTATTGCCTTTTTAAAAGAAATAAATAAAATACTTCACTGTGTAGAAAAGAGCTGTGGAAAAGACCCTGCTTCTACCAGTCTCATTTTATTCACATGCCAGTACTATAAGGGGGAAAAGCATCTGACTTTAGATTTTAAAAACAGTTGAACAAAAGCGTATGTTCCTTATTAAATACCTTTTTATTTTCTTATAGGCCTGGGTACCTAAAGATTCCAGTACTAACGAAGGATGACAGTGCTTTATTCATCTCTGGCCAGCATGGTTACAACAGTAACCTGGGCCATTACTCTATTTCTACTCTATACTGAAACTGTTTGGGGCCAGTGTCCATATTCAGAAAAACCACTTGGCTTAAAATACAAGTCTCAAATGCTACCTATATGTGGGAATGTCAAGAGAAAAAAGTGGTAGTGTCAACTTTCAGAAGTTCAAAAAGTGGAGGGTCCAAAAATAAGCTTCCATAAACTCATTAAAAGACATATTCAGACCTCTCCCAAATTGTCTTGACAGGTTGGGATAAGAATGGCTTCAGTCCAGCAGTTTCCAGTTAGGCACAACCTTGTCTTTTGCATTTGAACTCACCAGTGACTCAGTGGCTGCCAATCTTTCAGCCATTGTCTAATGACTCCCATCTTCAGTATGGCTCACATTTAAATAAATAGTGTTCTGGACTATGTGCAAGATTCTGCTTGGGTGATCAGGATCCAGGGGAACTATATTTCCTAGTAACCATTGCATCCAGGACATTATGTTGAGCCTATACAACAATGTTGCAGAAGCCTATTGCAGAAAATGTTGACGTCCTGAATCCTGGTGACTTTGCTAAGGAATCAGAATCCATCAGAACTCCATCCCCTATTAATACTGCCATGGCAGTGATGAAAGGCTAATGGAAACCCTCCAGTCAGGGATACTGAAGTCTTCTTTGATCAATTTATGGCCCAAATTGAACAACAAACTAGGTTATCTAATATAATGGAAATATATAATGGAAATAAATAGAATTGTAGATGGATGAGTTGACGTCACTCATGACTCTAGGACAGATCCTGCTGGTGCTTATGGAATGCTGAAATCAATTAACTAGGACACTATTACTTTTTGAAGGATGTGACCAAGCTCCAAATAAGAGAAATGTATTCCAAATTTTAGGTGAGACCAAATTAAGAAATAAGATGAAAATAATTCATAGCCCTCCTGGAGGATCAGCAGAGGGATCCCAACTATGTACTTAAGCCCTTCAGTGGATTTTGTCATTTCAGGCAGCAGCAAAATCCAGTTGAAAAGTGTACTGAAAGTGGATTGAAAGAGTGTGCGTGTGAAAGTGCCTGCAGTCAAAAATAGAAGGGAGAAAAAAAAAACTATCAAAGATAGAATAACTTACCATTATGAGATTTCTATCACTGCATCAGACAGTATGCATTTGCTACTTACCTTGTGAATTCATGGGGAAGAAACAGAACTCTGAAATGTGAAAGGATTCCCTTGGCTGCTGGCATCTTTGTGACAAAGGACACTCTTGATCTCAGGCTGAATAATGGAGAACACTATGAACTGAAATAAGCCCCATACAAAAGAACATACAAAACATACCACTGCTTATTTAAAGAAATGGTCCTTGGTACACGCTTGATTCCGAATGTCAAGGATGTGACATGATTTTACATAATAATGGAGAATGACGGATGATTTCATTAAATACCCAAAGGAAAAGCAGCAGTAGCTTGCTAACTAGAGATTTGCCTGACTTTGGAAAACACTGCAGCTGCTCCTTGGTTGTTGTTATGATGGCTATATTATCATTTTAAGCACTGTGCTGTCAATTCAGAAACAAGGGATTCATTTCCAATTACCCTGGTGCTCCTTGTCCCTCCGTACTTCCCAGTTTTTTATCATGAATAAACTCCATTTCATACAGAGTTCAAATGTGCCTATCTAATGTGGAAATGAGCTCTACCATAAGGTTAATAATTAATCCAAGTATCAAATAATCATGAGAACACAGCAGAAAAAGAGTTCCTCAGAATGACATCCCTTTTGATAGTACGGTTTGCTCAGCAGGGAAGCTTCACTTTTTGATCTTTTTTTCTAAGTTCAGCTCAGCAAACCTGAGTAAATCTTTCCTACAGCTTGCTCCATTATCTATCCGATTGTCCTGTACATTGATTTTATTTCATTTTGAATCATGATTAATTATTTGTGATGGCGGGTCTTGGTTAACAAAGATCATAGAAGAGTGGAATTGTTAAGAAAAAAGTAAGGAGGAAAAATTTCGCTATAGTACCATTTTCTAAATATTTGGACATTAGCCTTACAAAAATGAAGAAATATTTTGAACCACATTTCCATAGACATTATCTGCTCCAAGTTCAATTAGAATCACCAAACTCCTGCCAGTAGTAGAGGATTCCCTGTCCTGGCTCCTATTTCCTGCTGCTGTTACTGGGGCCAGAGAAAGAAAATAGTCTTAAAAATGGTATTGGATGGCAGCATGATGTCCCTTCTGGGTAAAACCCAGAAGTGCTGCCAGTCTTCCCTAGGAATTGCCAGAAACACTATGACCATAGAGTTTCCAGTGATTCCCATAGAGTCACAATGTCACTTTTACATTTCCCCTGGAAAAGATGTTATGGCATTACTGACAGAACCACCCCACCTCCATGTTCCTGCACCCTGGTCTCCTGCTGGTTGCCCTGCCTGGAAGGTGCTTTTTCACCCCACTTCCCCATAGAATCACACATCTCCCAGTTCTTCCCAGCTTTTATCCAATCTTTCTTAAACCTGTTTTGCTGTGAAGTTTGGGGGAAGGTTGCAATTAAGCCTTGATGGCTGCCATGTGGATGGGAAAGGCCTGAATTTCCTATCCGCATGGCAGCCATTTTCTTTGACAATCTCTGTGTGGTGGCCATCTATGACCCTGGCTATAGGGACCTTTTTGAAATAAATTCAGCAATTGGAAATCACTGTATTGATATAAGCAGAATTCCCAACTTTTCTGTTTAAAGGGGGGGGGGAAGTAAATCTCAAGTTTCTTCCATAACAGACATAAGGGGAATGATACATTTCCACATCAGAGGGGATTGAGAGTCACTTCATTAAAGGAAAAATGGGAGCTGATCATTCATACAACCTGTTAGCTTAACAATATTCAATTGAAGAAACTTTCAGAGGATAGCCATGTGGTTCTACAGTAGAACACTGAGGTTCAAGTCCAGTTGCACCTTAGAGACCAAGTGCTACTGGACTCAAATCTAAAAATTCATACAAACATGCAGCACAACATACTAGGGGAAGGGCTGATGCCAGGATAATTGCTGGGGAAATTGTACAAAATCCTGCTGTGTGGAAGCCCCATTGCCACTGTGCTGTATCATCAGCCTCATTGGCAATGGGGAAATTACAAAAGCCTCACCCTTCTCTGGAGACCACTACAGTATATAGCAAACTATATACTGCAGTCCACCAATACATAGGGATAGCTAACATCAGCTGAATAATATCTTGCTGAATTCCATTTTCTTTTACCTGGCTAGAGGTACGAACCAAAGGACTTTTTTCCTTGCTCTTACCTGAAGACTGAAGCTTAGAGTGGGGAAGAAGATCTATCTGTAGAGGGTGACAAAGGTCCCTTACACACGGGCCATAATGCCTGCATTGGCGGCAGCAGTGCTTCAGGAAAAATCACAGGCACCTCCCGGCCCAGGGCTACGGAAGACCTGCGTTAAGCAAATGTGGGATCTTCTGTAGCTTCCTAGGGAAGCCGGAGCTGCGGTAGGCTGGCGCTGTGCATAATTGCCAGCGCCAGGCTTGTCGGCCCGCCCAGCCCCAACCCTACGGTATCCTTGTAGGGACACCACATGCCCCAGAGCTGGCAGGGGTGACTCTCTGCCCCCACCTGGACATGCAGAGGGGGGCCTGGCCCCCCCAATCCCCCCCGGACTGTCCAAACCACCCCCCGCTGCTCCGGCTTACCTCCTGGGCCTGGCATTCAGCATGCACGCTACGCTGGGGCAGCCAAGCATGCCCCACCCCCATGCATACACAGAGAAAGGCAGAGCATCCTGCCGTGCCGCAACAGCACGGCAGCAGCACGCATTAGCTGCCACCTTGCATAAAAAGCCAAAGAGATGAAGCTTCCCTTTTCCCTTGACTGGGGGGGACAGAGACCCTCCATATCATCCTAACTGTAAGAAAAAAAACCCCTCTTTAGGATTGTTTCCTAGAAGAAGGTATGATACCTGTCACACCCCCCACCCCAGTCCTCAAATGGACTGGAAAGTAAGAGGCAGCTACACACCCCATACTTCATGGAGGGAAAGCCACCAACTGAGAACTACTGGTTCCAAACCAAAATAATTTAAAAAAGAAATAGACAAGAATACATCCTGATGATAGCACTTGGTAGATCTAAACTGACTGTTGCTACAGTGGCTGCTTATGAATAACTGACGTCTTGATGAATTATTGGTTGGCCGCTCTGCTTTGCATCTCGACAGGCCAATCATTATTGAAACACTTCCCATTTGCACGCTTGCCACAGCCAAGACCTGCCAGCTCCATATTAGTCTTCATTTTTCAAATCCAGGGATATTTACTTCTGCCTTGAGGCTACCAAGAGAAAGGGGGGGGGGGAAATGCCGCCAATGCTTACTAGATTTAGATAATTCCCTTTTTCTCCCCCAAAGCCTGCCCTTTCAAATGCCCATGAGTCATCTTGACATTACGTCGCCTTGGGCAACACTAGGACGGCTCAATGAAGTTTTCGCAGGCAGCCCGGCAACGAGGCAGTTGGATGCCATTCTAGGCTCTTTACTCTAAAATCCCATTAGGAGACATGTCATGACATTTATATTTAATATACACTCGACGAGCTGCTCTGGCAATCGTCGAGCTGAGTCTGGCGAAAGGAAATCAGCACACTGACAACCGCACGCCAAGACACTAGTATCGAGGCATCTCCGCTGAGGAGAAAGGCAGCTCTTTGTCACACTTGCATCAGATGTAATTGAATGTCTGCAGAGGTAGTAATTACAAATACCGTCCTGAATACAGAGGCTCATTTGCGTTTGTTTATCATTGGTTTGGGGTGTGTAGGGGGGGGGCGGTAATCGATCATCACTAGAGCATTCAGTGTCTTCAGAGAAGAATGGGAAAATTGGATTAATAAGTCTTGACAAGGGTGGTAAATGGCAACTCACCTGAAATGCCAGATGGGGGAACGTGAAAGCAGCAAACGAGAGAATTCTCTGGCACCCTGATGGGAAAGATTTGCAGAGCATGGAGCCGTCCTGCTGCTGTGGTTAACGTGCATCAATTGCGGATCCTCTTCTAACCGTTTAGCACCAAACATTAGCCTTGCAGATTTGTGGAGGACTTCCTGCAGGCAAGGAGGAGTTTGAAGTAATGCACAGATGAGTAAGCCTCAGCCTTTCCACACCTGTTGGGTACCTTTGCTTTTGCCGTGGAACTTCGCAGGATTCTAATATTCAGCTTCTGACAAATTCTGTTCTCTGCCTTATGATGGTGGTTCTGTTTCTATAGTGTAATATAATGAGGTTTCACAACACCACCAGAAAACTGAGCTTTGGGTTTCCTATAATTGAGCATTTGATTTCTTGCCACGTTGACTTAGTATGGTTAAGAATAATTCTCTGAATCTTTCTTTGTCCAGTTTCTACCCCAAATCCAACAAGCCATTTCTTTTCTTCCTGTTAGGAATTTAGAATCTGTTTTTAACCTATTTAAATTTTGACTAAAGGAGATGTCTGAAGAAAGGAGAGTAGGAAGGGAGCTTCTGCAAAATTTCAAAACATCATTCTGCAGAGCCTCAATAGCAGGCAAGATCTTCCCAAATGCTCCTATCCTCTTGCTAGAGCACTATCCTATAGCAGGTGTAGTGCCCTTTGGGGGGTAGGGGAACATCATACCTGGTGTCCATGGGGCCTTGAACCCAGTCAACTCCTTCCTTATGAAGGTAGCTTTATTTATCAATCCAGACCCTGAAGATGTAGTTCACTTCATCCCCCTCAGGGTTATACTGCATTACACAAGAGAAAAACCAAGACACTTCAACCTACTTCTTCTCCCACCAGTCTCCTCCCATTTCTTCCTCTGTCCCTTTTCATAACCCCAGCTTCATTCCTGACCCTTAAGCTCCACCTTCTGCTCCTCTGTTCCTTACCTTGCCTTGAATCACTGGGACCCAGAGAACCATTGTCCTTTTACCCAGACTTGCTCATTGCCTCCACATCATTTGAGCTTTCCAGACTGCAAAGGCTTTCCTGTTGCTAACACTATTGACGTTTTTTTGCCCTTGGTCCCACCCTGCTCTATCCAGCTGCACTTACTTTCTTTATTCCATTGTCAATCCTGTTGAATTCAGATCACTTTGAACTCGGGGCTTCCTCTCTCCCCTCCTCCCCATTGAAACAGGAAAGTCTTCTGCACGTGGTTAGGGAGGCTCAGAAGATGGGGGGGCTCTTTCTTTCTTTTCTTAAGCCTCTTTCTTTTCTTGGAGGGGAGGGGGAGAGGATCGAAAAAGGCAGAGGAGGAAGGAAAAGTCCAGGACTGACAGAAGTTGAGAGAAGTTAGGGGCTTCTCCTTTAAGGCAAGCGTGTCACATGACCAGGTGTAGCCTATCAGAGGTTCTCTACCACAGAGCTTTCTTTATTCAGAATTAAAAGCAGTCTCAGATATCGCACAATAAAGGTAGGGTCACTCCGGATCAATCCTTCTTGCTGCAGAAGGAAAATTTAAATCGCCTCAAATCCAAACGGAAATCACATTCTGTGTAGAGGGCAGGGACTGAATCGATCTGGGGTTGGAATAAAAGCTCCGTGCAGTTTACACCCCAGGTGGGTCTTGCAGCTGAGTCTGAGGATCTGTTCTTGGCAGTTTGCTTCTGGGTGCCCTTCCACAGCAGGTTACATCAAAAGGAGGGCAATTTACCAAAGGGTGTCACTGTGTAGTGGAACAGAAAAATCAGAGAGAACAACAGAATAAAAATAAACCCATGGCTCCATTTAAAAATTGATTTTTATTGGGGGGGGGAGAGTCGGAAGGAAACTTTACTGCCAGTAACAATGCTATCCCAGGCTTCTAGCAGCTCCTGTAAACACAGGCAATGTGACAGAAAGTGAAAATAGAAAGCCACAGAAATTTTGATTCCAAGGACTGTGAACAAAGCCTTTCTTGTACAACAGAGCTTTCCTGCCATTCCCTTCCTGTTGCAGCTTGGTAAGAAAGTTGGTAATTGCCCCCTTTGTGCCACTGTCTTGAAGTAAAATCTGCCCCCTCCCCACTTAGTGTCACCCCACGAACCATCAGTAATCAGTAAAAGAAGTATATTTGTTAAGATGGCTGAGCAGCAAGGAACAGTGACAATTCTTCAGTTAACTTCATTACTTCAAAGCAGAAACTCAAAGCAGCTGCAAGATAGCTCTAACTACAGCCAGGGAAAATAAAGAAAATAAAACTCACTAGTTAGTTGCTTACAATCCTTTCACATCTGATCTTTTCTGATTGTATGGTGCTCCCATTCCAGGGTAAATCTGTAAGCATTCTTCAGCATCATTCTCCTCTATCACATTCTCCTCACAGTGTATCTTTCCCATCTGCCCCTCATTTACAACTGGAAGATACCTGACACAAGGAGATAAGGCATGACAAAGGTTTAAAGGTCTCATGGGTTTAGATCACAAGGGGGGAAACAAAATGTGACTGGAAAAAAATGATAATATTCCTGAAGAAAATGGCTGCTTTGGAGGATGGAATCTGTACTCTACTCGAGGTCCCTGCCCTCACCCACAAATCCTCAACCCAGAATAAGCAACTATGAGAGTCAGGGCATACCTTCCACCATGCCCCTTTGTCGCCACTTCAGGTCAGAGAAATATCTTAAGGGGAAAGGCAGGAACCCTCCTCTCTGAGCTATTGTGGTCTTGAATAGAAACAATTACCCCTCAGCAATTTAAATGACTTTCCTTAGTCCTACACAATAGAAGTGCATCCTTGGAGTGAATCTAGAGATGTCTTATCTAGTCTGGCTCTTAGCTTAACAGGTGAAGGGATCTAATTTTTAAAGAGATGAAACAAGATAGGACACCCACTTTTAGGGGAAAAATATCATTGGTTTTGGGAGTTTGTTCTTCCAATCTCCCTTGCATCTTCCTTTCAATGGCCACTACTTCAGCCACCCCTACTGTGAAAAAGTCATGCTCCATATGTCTAGCTTGCTAAGAATTCTGTGTTTCATTGCAGTCCACTGACTGGACTTCCTTTTGGGTGCCTGAAATATTTCTGGATCTGAACTGTGCCAGTAAGACTGGATTGATAATGACCACTTTCCTGGATACATGGGCATCTCAGAATCATCTCTAGGTGACAAGGCAAGAAAGCTTTAAGGCAACTGTTTGTGAAATTAGGACTACAAATTAAGAGTGTATGTGTAAACTGACCATCTTTCAATTACTCTAATGCTTACCTTATGGTAAATAAACTCCCTATTCCAGCCTTAATGCCATACAGTTGGTCAAGTGAGCTACAGGAGAAAAACTAGTAGAGGAAATGGCAGCAAGGACATTGTTATGACACATTCAGGTGATCACCTAGAAATGATGCTATATCCTCCCAAGCTGCTCTATGTACCCCCCCCAACCTCTAGCAAATACCATAGAGATTGAGTAAATTCCTAGTGAGAGGAGAGGGCTGTGACATTCAAGGCACTTCTCTTTTCTAAGCTCTTCCACGTAAAGCTCCTGTGCAATAAAATATTGCATTATATTGTAAGCCTTACTCCAATGATCCAATTATTATCCCTATGTTGCAGATGGGGATAAGGGGGGCAATGAATACTCAGAGACTATGTCTTCCCTAAGCCTACCTAGTAGGATCCTTAAACCCTTAGATATTATTTTTATATACACACACATATACACACACACACAAAACCCACCCAGAAAAAACACTTAATCTTATTTTTGTTTCATATATATATATTGGGAAATTCTTCATTCATATATGTCTGCTATACTCAATAGCAGCATTAATCTACCACTCTATCCCTTATATGATGTGATGATATAATTTCTTTCTTTTTTTCCATTTTGAGAACCTATCCCAGATAATGAAGTGTCTGCCAGCAGAGAGACTCATTAACATTCTCAGTTCATTTGTATCACCCTGGTTAGTCTGGGAGGTTGTCAGTGAATTAAAAAAATGTTACATCTCTGTCTTAGTGGGGAGCCCAATTTGACATTATCCATTAGCTAATGCAATATGAAATGCTTCATATTAAATCTGTATCTTGACAGTGTGATTTGTGCTTCTTTACGTTGTCAGTCTACCTGTCTCCTAGAAGGGACTAATTTAGGCTTATATCTCTCAGTATCTTTAGACCCCAAAGGTTGATGGAAATCAAAGTAAAACATTCTGATCAATATAATTTCATTGTTGGTCATTTATGGCCACTGTGTTGGGTTAAATCTGGATCCAATGCAATGGATAACTATTAGTAAATGTTCTGGCCATGTGAGCCCATAATTTACAGGGAAATTTTTATAGTGGACCATTGTCCTCTATGGACACTGGTGTCCAAAGACCAGCAATGTTTGTTAGTGGCTCAGAGGACACTTGGCTCAGATCCTTCATTGGTAACTGGCAGCAGTCCACCAACTGTCTTCTCCTGTACAGTTGCCATTTTGTGAGATGATGCAAAGAATAAGCCAACAGCCACTGTCAGTACCTCTGAGTTCCCTGAAGTACTGGCTTGCAGCACCATGGATTGTTCCGCTCATCTTGTTCCAGGGCCATTTTATATTCCTCGTTCTCTTGAGCTGCAGTTGATCCCATATTTAGGCCCATTCCGCACAAGGATCAATGTGGCAAATTGCTTACAGAAAGAAATAACGGAATTTAAAATAGTGGAATTCAGTGTAACGCATACCTGCCTTTGTAGTGGAATCCAGTAGCGTTTCAATCATTTCCCACAGGTTTCCAGTCTCGCCAAAAATCGCTAGAAAGGAAGCGATTTTTTCCGTGCTTTGTCCTGCCCCTGGCCGTCAATCAAACGAACAGCCAATGGGCGGGTGTTATAATGCTCTGGAGAGGCCCCTTTCCCTTTAAGAACAGGTTTTTAAAAAAAAGAAAAACACACGTTGCAACGAATTTGTCTTTGATGCTCAACAGAAGGTTCATCATATAGCTGAAGATGCCTGCTTTTCCTAAGTCTTACAGCTCTGTGTAGACATCGTCTAACTGATTTAGTCCTTCTGAAATCAACGGGATTAGATAATCTGAAACCCATTTGCTCTCACCCAAGTGATAGAAGCATTCCGATTAGATCTATTAGTCTTGCATAATTCATTAGTTAAAATGAAATGCATTACAGTAGTGCTCAGTTACCACACCGATATATATATATACACACACACACACACACACACACACACACACAGAGAGAGAGAGAGAGAGGATTACGTGCCATCCAGCTGATAGACTGCACTGACAAATCCAGTAGGCAATATGTGTATTTTTATATGCTCATTGTTCTTCAAGGGAGCATTATTATTTGCATTTCACTGACTCTGTGTCACTGTGGTATATAGGGCGATGGTCTAATGTTAGTACACTCTGCTGAGGAATAACATTACCAAAGAATCAAGTATCGGCCTTAGATAACAAACAACGATAACATTTTGAGTTAATGTAGCCACAAGGCTCTTAAAAAAAATGATAGAGACACACACAGCCACAAGAGCTTGCACGAAGAGAGCAATTTATCTGTGTCACTGTTGTACTAGCGGCAACTAGCCTAATGGGTTTTTGCTTCTACTGGATCTGCCAGGGCAGTTTTGAAGAATGTCTTCTTGATTTACAAAAGTGGCTTTCAAGTCTCCTTCCCTCAGGAGGCTCTTTCTGCACTGATTTGCCCTGTCAAGGAATGCTTGTGTGCCTTCCACAAAGCCTCTCTCTATCTTGGAAGATCCTGCAGTGTTTTCATGCAGGGCACAAAACAAATGCCGACCTGTTACCCTGTGCCCTGTAATGGAGGCATCACTTCAGATCAGCCTCCATGGGGATGAATCAAGGTACTTTTGCCACCACAATCCTGTATTCTGCTAAGGGTGGAACTTCAGAGCTTGGGAAATTGTTCTAAGTCTGAGCATAAGCAATGCTGGTGGTGAAGCTGATTAAGCAAGGCGGATGGTGGGACTCCAGAAATTGTATGGAAGTTTTTCTAACCTGTTATCTTCTATAGGTACTAGATTCACAAGTAGCGGAATAGTGTGATGATCTCTGATCTCTTTGGCTCTCTCCTCTCCCCAGCAGCTGTTTCTAACCCTGAACTAGTGTTGTTGTTGTTGTTGTTTTCTAGGCTCACAGCACCTGCATGGCGTTAACAGCCATGTAGGTTGGGAAGCTGCAATGGAGATGGTATGCAATAGTACCCATCATCCTTTTCCATTAGTGGTGCTCTGCTCACAGGGGAGAACAATGCCATTCCTTTTATAGGCTCCCAGTTCACATGACTGCTATCCTGGGAAGGAATTATCCAGGGAGGGAGAAGAGAGCCAAGGAGATTCACAGCCATCAGCACTTTTCTCGGATGGATCTCCACAATATGTTTTTAAGTTTTCAGGTATATCCTGAACTGTAGCTTGAACTTCCCTGATATGGACCCCCTAACCCTAATCCACAGCCTAACCCTAACCCTAACCCTAACCCTAACCCTAACCCTAACCCTAACCCTAACCCTAACCCTCAGCCTAACCCTAACCCTAACCCTAACCCTAACCCTAACCCTAACCCTAAAACTAAATGAAGTTTGAAGGAAAGGGGAGAAACATGGCCACTGTCACTGCACACAGATAAAATTGCATTATACATTCCATATTCCAAAGACTCCAGCTCTATGTCTTATTAGTTAATAAGAATGGGGTTGACAAAATCTACACTATATACAGAGTTTAATCATAAGTCTGGCCCTTGGAGGGATTCAAGTTGCAAATGTATTTCTTCATAAAATAAACATATGCTTTTGGTCAGCTTGTTGCGTAGTGGTTAGTTTTGCTTCTGTAATATAAATGTTTAATCAGCTGAGATAAAAGGGGAGAAAAACAGTGAAATGAGGTCGAATGCCAGAGGCTTCAGGAGAAGTTGTGTTGCCTTTGACAAACGTAAGTGCTATTTATAGACAGTAGTATATTTACCTCCGGCCTTTCAAGAAGAGAATACATGTACAGATCTGAAGCAAAACCCTTGAAACAAATATAAATCTATAATAGGCACTGTGTGACAAACATCTTTGTTGTCTGTCCAAATAGTATGAGATTCATTTATCAGTTTTTCAGACTTCATATTGAGTAGAACCTATTCAGCCATTCAGTGGAAGCTCAAGGTGTTTTGCCACTGCTGAAATAACCACTAGGGATGCACACCAACCACATTTCTGCAGTTTGGTTCACAGTTCTTGACTGAGCCACTAACCAAACCACAAACCAAAGCTGTGGGGAGCAGAAAGCAAGGAGTGAAAAGGCTAGGAATTATTTCACCCCCAACGTTCTGCTCTTCTTGACTTTTAGTAGCAAGTGAAATGCAGGGAATGAAATGACTGGGAGGAGTTTCACCCCCCTGCTTTCTGCTCACCAGGAAAAATGCAGCCAGCAGAAACATGGGGGTGGATGTCAGAGAAGCATTTCACATACACACCCTCCCTTTTTCTGCTGTCATGGCTTTTCTACCTGGTGGAAAGATCTCCCAGAAGAGATGAGAGTCCTGACGGAGCTATCACAGTTCCAGCCAGCCTGCAAAAAGAGCTCTTCCACCAGGCATTTGGTTGAGGCCAGGCTGTGAAAGATCTCGGATCCTTCCTCCTGATGCCCTGAACACCTAAGGCAAAAGGCGCCCCCCAGGTCAGTAGACAGTGCGTGTTAGGGTAGGGATATTTGGCCACTGCTGGACTGATGAGCTGGGAGGGAGGAGAATGGGGTTATGCTGTCAGGGGATTTATTAATTGCATTTTTTGTACTCATGTTTATTGGGGTATTCTTGTAAACCACCAGAATCTGGCTTGGCCTGGGAGTGGTGGTCAATACATTAAATAATAAATACATTTAAAAAATAAAATGTTCACAAACATACTCTTATCGCAAAACCAGATTGGGCAAGTGATGCAAAAGAAAAGGGTGAAATGTAATATCTCTATCCCCCCTTCTACACATGCCCTAGCATGCATTACATATAAGGCAGGCTCCTTAGCTTATAAAATTATACATGATCTAGAACAGGGGTAGTCAAACTGCGGCCCTCCAGATGTCCATGGACTACAATTCCCAGGAGCCCCTGCCAGCATTCTCTGGCAGGGGCTCCTGGGAATTGTAGTCCATGGACATCTGGAGGGCCACAGTTTGACTACCCCTGATCTAAGAAAGTTTCCATTACCATGAAGCCTATTCCAGGTGCACAGTCCAGCACCAGTGCAGTAACTGCCTCCTTCAGAACTGAGAGTTCCATCTGCCTTGACTGAATCAACACCAAAAGACCCCTCCCTCCTTGCTTCCAGGAGTTTTATCATCTTTCTTTCTCCTCCCACTGACCACATCAGATCAAAGACACTTTTCGAAAAGAATCCAGGAGATGTTTCCTGCTAGATATCACCCGTCTAGCTGGAGGTGGATGACGTTGGACCATCCAGTTGTCTCTAGGTAGGCTAGTTCACATGCTCTACCACTGAACCATGCAAATGGACAAATAAGATGTGAACACTGTGTGTGTTAGAAAGAAACACTAGGAGTTCAAGTTAAAATGTTGTGTTATTTTGTAAAAGAACATCTGCGGTTTGTTATTTACAGATTGGCACAGTGAAATCAATTACCAAAAAGCAATTTAATTAAGACAGGTTAACACTTCATCTAAAGCACTAAATCCATGACATGTAATTTCACTTTGCTAACTAGTGTGATGCTAATAGCAATCTGACATCTGTTCTGTGCAACTGGGCTGTTAATTCTGGTGGCAACTTATTCAGAAATTTTTGTTTTCTGGTTCACATCCGAGCCTCCCTCTGAGCACCATAAGGGGAGAAAGAATAGCAACAATACAATTTATCATGTTCTTTACATCTTAAGCCAGTTCTTGTGCTTGCTATGGGAAACAAAGCAAATCCTGACAAATAAATGTGTTAAAATGGCAGTTTCAGATCTGACACAGAAAATATGCAGAGAACCACGTAGTAGATATTTAACCTATTGTTCAATGGTATTGTAAAACTGGAATGCCAGAAGACTGGTGCTGAATACAAACTAGCACGCAACTACATGACTTATATCTGCCAACAACTTTATAAAAGCTGAATATTCGGATATACTAACTGTACTTAAATCGCCCCCCCCCCCACACACACACCCCATACATCTCAGCCACTGAACTAAGACCATTTCCACATCAGTGCAAACCTCCATATCAGCATTCTGACATAATCAAGGTTTGTAAAATTTTCCACACAGCTTTTTGCCTTCCAGGAGTAGGTCTACTCTACATTTTTCAAATCAACTTTTCCCATGGTCCCTCCCCCCCCCCCCCGTATTTGAACTTATAGTTTGTCAGTGAGGAATTACCAACTTCAAATGTTGTTTGAAGCTGTTCGCCAGGAAATATCCAGCGACTTGGCATTATAGATGTGTTGCCTCTCTTCAAATAACCCCCCAAGCCATCTTGGTGTAGTGGCTAAGAGTGGCAGCTTCTAATCTGGAAACTGAGTTTAATTCCCCACTCCTCCTCATGCAGTCAGCTGGCTGACCTTGAACTAGACACAGTCCTGTTAAAGCTGATCTCACAGAGCAGTTTCTCTCAGCCTCACCTTCCTCATAGAGTATCTGTTGTGGGGAGAGGAAGGTAATTGTAAGCCTCTTTGAGGTGCCTCCGGGTAGTAAAAAGCAGGGCATAAAAACCAACTCTTCTTCTTCTCCTCCCAAGTTTGAAAAAGGGGGTCCAAATTTATGGGACCCAAAAGAAAGTGCCCCCATCTGAATGAATTTTGCAAATTGTGGCAGCAGCACTAGTGGACTTCAAAGGAATGTAATGGTTTTATAGTCCCTTTAAATGTCTTCTCCAAGCTGAGAGTTTACTCCAAAGACATTTAAAGAGACGGAGAACACTTTAAATGAACTTCAGCTGAAACTGTCTGGTGGTCGCAAAATGTCTGAATATTCTGAAATTCAACCATTCTGGATAGCTGAAAAATAGCAACCAAAAAAAAAAATCAGACTGAATTAATACTTGAAATATATTGCATTTTTCGAGTATTCTTTTGACTCTGATTAGCTGAAACCACATCTCTATAAGCCAGTTCCAGAATATACAGTTTCCATGGCAATTTCTACATTTACCTCTATGTTTGCATGGCTTTACTGTGAACATATCTGTTATTACATTATCATTTATTGACATTACAGGCAACACAGATGTCTGATTCAAAGAGAGAAATGGCATGTAAGTGCAGCAACAGAAGTGACGTGTAGAAAGTCTTCTTTTTAAAAGATGTCATAGTCCAAACTGCAGTTCAATAGGGGAAGTAGTTGGGTCCTCCCTCTCCCACCAGTCAACTGGTGCCATTGCTTGCCTTTTGAAGAATGATCTCCATGTGCAGCCATACCTACAGCACTGTTTCTGGGCACAGCTGGATCAGGGCTCTAGTCTCTAATTTAATGATCTTTCTGAATGACCTTTATTTATTTTTTAATGACTGCAGCCACAGATGAGTGAATCCATTGATCAGAACTGTAGGGAATTCATTGCATTTTGACTTGTTGATAGTATATTTTCCATTAGCCTTCCTATGTATTAGCTCTACCTTTTTCTACCTGTTTTGTGAACTCAGCCCCCCGGTTAACCGGTAACTTTGTTTTCTCTTTATTGTGCTTGACATCTTTTGCCATCGAATTGCATCTGATTGGAAACAAACCCATAAGGCTTTCCAAGCAAGAGACATTCAGAGGCAGTTTCCTATTGCCTGCCTCTGTAGAGTGACTCTAGTATTCCTTGGTCCCATCCAAACACTGACCAGGGTCAACCCTCTTTAGTTTCTGAGGTCTGAGGAGATTGGGATAGTCTCATGTCAGGGATGGTTATTTTTGCACTCTACATATAAAGAACAAGATGTGCCTCACATCAAAGAAAAGTCCATCACAATTAACAATGTACACAATGTCATTCAGGTCGTCTCAAGTTTGTCTTTCTGTTTCAGTAAAACTGAGCCGATCACCTCAGAAACACTGGTAGCTTTCAGGGAGAAGGATATTTTCCATACTGGAGCAGGCTGGTGTAGTTGTGCTATAGCTGCTAATGCTGCAACACAGCAACAGGACTTCTAGATAGCAGGTTTCCCTATTAGTTTTTGTTTTGTTTAAAATGTGTTTTAGCAGCATTATATCAATATACCATCATCCGAAAAACCACAGCTTTCCTCAATTTCCAGGTTTCTTTTGTTTCTTTTGAAAGTCTCTAGCCCATTTTATTGTAGAGGAGTGCTATGTATGTATGCATGCATGTCTGGTTCAATACTTGTTGCTCGTGGCAGGTAACATCTGTCCTCGCAAAAAAATCCCATTAAAAGTCTAAAACCCCATTAAAACCATCCTAGACAGCAATAAATCATGCCCTGCTTGACATACTCCTTAAAAATGCCTCAGGGGAAAAAAAAAACAGGGTAGCCAGATGGAACGGCTGGCTCCAGGAGGGCCCTTGCTCTGGCATCAACCAAATACCTGACAGAGGAGCTCTGTCTTGCAGGCCCTTCAGAACTGAACTAGCTCTGTCAGGGCCATTCACTCTTCCGGGAGCTCATTTCACCAGGTCTGGGCCAGGACCAAAAAGGCCCTGGCCCTGGTTGAAGCCAGGCTAACCTCTTATGGGCCAGGTACAACATATGGCAACATCTAAAAGATACACTTGGACTGGGCCCACTTTGGGGGTTTCCCTCCTCCTCGTTACTTTTGAATAACCTTATGTTCTTGCCTTGTATAGATATGCATTTGTTCCAGCAAAAGATTTCAAGTGCTTTCCTTTTGTTGCGTTATATAGCCAAGGTACTTATTGAATTTTTTTGTGTATGTCAGCCTTCTCAAGTTCATTGCTGTGAAGAGCAAATTAAATCTAGAAACGTCAGTGACTTTCCTCTTCTTGCATTCCCCTGAGTTCTGATTATAAAGGACTATTTTGGGAGGGGCGGAAGGGAGTTTGAACCTTATATAAAAGGATTGATTTGACTTGTGTGTATTAACTGAATATAGTTGTAGGTTCCGAAATTGTCTCATACTTATGTCTCTTTAATCTGGAGATAAGCCTAAAGCCTAAAGTGAATTTCAAAATATTTTGTTTACTTTACAAGATCATGTCAGTGGAAATGATGGGAAAAGTGCACCTCTGGGATCGTTTTTGAGATTTCATGTCTTTTTCCACCTAGTTAAGCTCAGACAGAAACTTCCCATCACAGGTTCATTTTTCTACATCTAAACTCTTGACTCATCTAAAAAGCTGGTTCAGACATTACATTTTTATGAGTTTGGGGCATGGAGGAATCACTTATACATCAACAATATCCTAGTCATAAAAACATAATGTGCAGCATCAGAGACCTGGGTGCAAACTGCACGGAGCTTTTATTCCAGCCCCAGGTCGATTCAGTCCCTGCCCTCTACACAGAATGTGATTTCCATTTGGATTTGGGGCAATTTAATTTTTCCTTCTGCAGCAAGGATTGATCCGGAGTGACCCTACCTTTATTGTGCGATATCTCAGACAGCTTTTAATCCTGAATATATTCAGAAAATCGCATTGTTTTGAATCTGGGCTCTCCTCCGTGGTAGAGGACCCGTGATTGGCTACAGGTGGTCATGTGACAAGGAGAAGCCCCTAATTTCTCTCAACTTCTGTCAGCCTTGGATTTTTTTTGTGCCTTCCTCGTTCCCCCCCCCCCACCTTCAAGAAAAGAAAGGATTTTTTCCTCACTCCTCTGACCTCTTGGATCCTCTCCCCCCTTCAAGAAAACAAAGAAAGAGTCTCCATTTGCCTCCCCCCCTCTTCTGAGCCTCCCTAACCACGTGCAGAAGACTTTCCTGTTTCAATGGGAGGGAGGGAAGAGGAAGACCCGAGTTCAAAGCGATCTGAATTCAACAGGATTGACAATGGAATAAACAAAGTAAATGCAGACTCTGCCCTAGTGTGGTATTAGACTACTGTGCTAGGAGTACAGAGACCAGGATATGAATCCCTGCTCCAGCCAGGAAATTCCCTGGGTGACCTTCAGCCAGTTGCTTTTTCACTCAGCCTAAACCATCTCATGGCATTGTTTTGGAGAGGAGACAAAATTACAGAGAGTCAATGTACACTACCCTGAATTCCTTGAGCAAATATGCAGTTAATGACAAAGTAATGCTAAATGGTGCCGGGAATCACAAAGGGAGGGGGTGTTGGCAGTAGGTTTTGCCTTGTGTTTCAGATGAAGAAGTTCCTGGCCTGCTCTTTGCTGTGCTTCATAACCACTGTTGTGGAAGTTATTGCTGCTACCAGCAGTGCAGTCAGGTGATTCAGAGGCCCATTAAGAGTTGCTTTGGGTTCCATCGGATTGGAATCTTACTTCATTCCTCAGCCATGTTCCAACTGGCTCTTTGACTGCATGACTCATTGTGCTTACAATGTCACTTACCCATTGGCAGTCGTAAGAGGTGTAGTCCAACTGTAATCCTCTGTCTTCTGAAAGTTATTTTAGGCTGAAGCCTACCTCAAAGTTATGAAAATAGATTGAGTGGGGATTCGAATTGGAGTCTGTCAAGTTCTTGCTACTAGTGCTCTGGCTACTGCATCAAGTAACACAGAATAAGCATTCATGACTCAGGCCTCATTTTATGACATAAGTAGGATTATGCACCTGAAGAAGTAAAGTGAGACTTGCAAAATGTTTATCTTGAAATAGTCTTATAGGCGGCACTTGGTTTCTATTTTACTATGCTACAAAGGACAAGCATGGTTACTCTTTTGAAAGTATTGGATATTAATTTTTGCATTTTTAAAAAGTTTAAAATGGAAGAGGCTGACTGAATATTAATTCCTGCTTCTCTCCACCTGATCTGGTGGGTCATAGTGTCTATACGAAAATCTCACCTATATTTCTTTGGTACTGAGGTCCATGATACTTGGTTATCTGGTTAGATCAAGGTCTGAAGTAGAAGAAGAGTTGGTTTTATACCCTGCTTTTCACTACCCAAAGGAGTCTCAAAATAGCTTACGATCACCTTCCCTTTCTCTCTCCACAACAGACACTCTGTGAGGTAGGTGGGTCAGAGAGAGCCCTAACAGGGCTACTGTATAAGAACAGCAGTAACAAGACTGTGATTTGCCCAAGGTCAACCAGCTGGATTCATGTGGAGGAGCGGTGAATCAAACCCAGTTAGCCAGATTAGAAGCTGCTGCTCTTAACCATTACACCCAGCTGAACTTGAGACCTTCTACATGGAATACAGACACTAGACCAGTGCTCTTCAGGAGCTGTTTGGAGTGGGAAGCATTGGTGATGTTTTGGTGATATCAAACCCTAGGAATCCCCAGAGTTCTATCGTAAATACCACAGAGATTGGGTCAATTAGTAGTGTGTATGTGTTGAGGTAACTTCTGGATCTTTCCTAGAAATGACATCAAAACATCAACAATGTAGTTTTTCTCCTAAATGAATGCATGTGCTCTACCATGGACATTCTATTCTTAAATTTATGGAGTCATTCTGCCCCTACCTTTCTAAGCACATATTCTAGGAATGAGGTTATGTAGACCTCAACAGGACTTAATTCCAATTGAATGGCCTTAGGAAGACTGAAGCCTACTTGCTTTCAAGAGGACTGAATCATCATACATTCAAGTGCTCTTATGTAGTTGGCCTAGTTTGTAGCTTGGGCCACCAATAACCTGTCCTACAAAGTCTGTTGCATGGCTCTTTCTGAATCTATATATCTCACTAATAAGGCACTAAGTGAAAGCTGTCCCAGGGATCTGACACTAATAAAAAAAGTGATTGTAATGCAGCCAGAAAAGAGGCAAAGGTGAAAGGAGTGAGCTGAAAGTGGCATTGCCTCATGCTGGACGGGAATTCCTTGTTGTCTCATACACTGCTGCCTTTGATGTGCAGCTCATAAAATTCTGCCTTCCAAATGTCTTGCCTCCTTAGTTATTTTCCAATTGATTTGATTTCCTCAATAGCAGTGAGCACATGGAGGCCTAACAAGTGGCAATTAATATATCCCAGACACTTGTTTCTGTGACAGGCTAGCAAGAGAGACAGCAAGAGGGGAAGGCATGCACTGCCAGGAGAGATAATTTCTATTTACAGCAATGAGCAGCTCCAGCACTTGGCTTACACATCGTTTGACACGGAAGGTACTATTTTATAAGGTCTTGTTTTGTTTTGTCTTTCTCTATACACAGGTCAGGGATCACTCTTCCTTTTAAAGCTATTTCGTTTTTTCACATGGTAAGGATTACTTATTATTATTATTATTTATTCAATTTATATCCCACCACTCCCACATAGTGGCTTGTAGAAGGTTACAATTAGGCTTATGCAGCCATTCGCACCCGAAGCAGCCAATGCCACAGTGCGGGGGGGGGGGGGGGCGGTGCTGGCGCCAGCACACCAGTTGGTGTACACATGCAGGTGCAGAGCTCTGTGCATGTGTGCGGGCACCGGGTCATACATTGCTACCAATGCCGCCCTTCCCCCCCATGCAGAGTGGGATTGGGAGACAGGCTCATGACACCCTTATAAGGGCACAATATACGGGAAGCCAGCCCCCTTTTCCCCCCATGGCAGCTGAGTGGAGCAGCTTCCCACCCACCCACCCTGCTATATACTCGCTCTGTTGAGTTATTTCAGATACAGTTATGTTGGCCTGGGGTGGCAGGCTTTCTTATATGAATTTAACACAACTGGGTGGCGGCGGGGTTCAGCATGTAATGGAGCCTGTTTTGGGAGAGTTTGGTTGGGGGCATCAAACTCCCCATGGTTAGGGGTCCGCATAAGGGGCAGCTGGCTGTGAGCAGGGCTGACCTAGTGGGGGAAGGCAAATGGGCTTGCAGAGCCCGGTGGCCTGGGGTGTTTCCAGTGGAAGTCTGTGCCTCTCTTTGGCACCCCAGGTAGGTACACCTCCCTTGGATGGGACCCAGTGGCAAAGGGACTGATGTTCCCAGGGGTGGAACCGGGTGGTTCCAAGGGCACCACTGTGGTCAGGGTTCTCGTGGTCAGTTGATTACATGTGCAGGCTCCCTGTCCCATGCCAGGCCAACACTCTGATATGCCAATAAAGCTGTGGCCTTGTTATAAGCCGACCAAAATGCATGTGTGTCTACTTAGCCCAACATGCCGTCTTGCAAGTCAAAAGTTTATACATTTTTGCTATAACATGTTAACGGTCTGAACCCCAATGACAGTTAAAGCCTTCTTTTATTAATTCTTTCCTTAGTTTCATTTTATACACTCCTTGAAAAAATCCAGTATATCTCGATAAGTTACCCAATTATCTTTCATTGCCATTTTTGTCTGTAAAAGACTTATTTTGTAATCCACAGTAATCCACTATGATGTCTTTCATCATCGTCTGGATTTAATCATCAACACTGTCTTTATTTTTTTAAACCTTCTCTTCCTATGTAGACAATGCATGCATGATATAACTTTTTAAAGTAACATTGACTTTAACTTTGTCGTACCATAGATACCCATGCCATCCAAACATTAAATCATAACTTTCCAGTTCAAATAGGGTTTTATTTCAGTAACACCCTTATTTCAGCCAAATGAAGCAACACACTACAAAGTATATTTACAAATTCTATAATCCCAGGCCTCCTCTTTCTTTAGCGTCTTGTAATGCCTTCCATTTAATATGAGGCTTTTACCCTTGCCAAATAAATTTGGATAGATCTTTCTGCCATTGGTACATCTGAAATTAACACAGGCATCGTCCAGAAAATAAATAACATTCCAGGTAATACATGAATTTGAATCCCACAGTTCTCCCCAGTAAGGACATCTTAAGTTTATCCCATTTTAGCAGGTCTTTTAAAACTTCATTCCATAAATTAACAGATAGCTTGAAAAAACATCCAATTCTTACCCGTCAATATTATCCCCAAATATTTCTTCTTTTCAGTGTTAAAACTGTGTTATGCCGTCAATGGTTGGTTTTTATACCCCACTTTTCTCGACCCTAAAGAGTCTCAAAGCATCTTATAATCACCTTCTCTTTATAATCACCTTCACTTCCTCTTCCTACACCAGGCACCTTGTGAAGTAGGTGGTGAGAGACGTGAAAAAACCTCTTTGTGCCCTTCTGTCACCATCATTCCCTCCATGGAGAAATTCATTAACCATAGTGAAGTATAGAACTTAAACCTGTGCATAGGATTTTGCAGACGCAAGCAGAATATATATTTCTGTCTCTTGACTTTTTCCCCATATACAGACCCCTCAATTAAGAGAAGTCTCAGAACCTAGCGTTGCCAACATTGACAGGATATATTGCTTAGCCACAGCAGACAGGATGTCTCAAAAACCACTGGTCAAGGATAGAACCAAATGTTTCTCTTTCACTGTGTCGACCATTCTCTTCTCTTAAGGGACAGGTTGTGGGTTAAGACTTTATTATATAGATTGCTGTTGTAGCACGTATAGGGGGAATGCTTAGCTGTAGATAAACAGGAAACCCACAATTCAGTGTTAAGCAGAATGTATTTTCTAATTTAAAATTAGAACAAGAGTCCCCACCACTTAGGCAGTTGAATAATTATACCTTCCACTCTTCAGCCAATGGGAGAGAAAAGAGAGACATTGTCATGGAAAGGTATAAAAAGGATATAAAAAGAGATGGGCAACAGATAATTGCTGAGCTGGGTGATATTATCCCCCCCCCCATTGCATTGCAATAGCCAATGAACCTCTATTTTTGAAACCTTGGAGCAGGACTATTTTTGTAAGTAAGATTTCAACACTGTCCATGCTTGACAATGGGGATGGGAGAGTACTGAGAAAACTATGACTGGCCCAAGGTCCTCTTGGCTGATTCTGCACTTACTTTGTTTATTCCATTGTGGATCCTGTTGAATTCAGATTGATTTGAATTTGGATCTTCCTCTATCCCCCCCCTCCACATTGAAACATAAAGTGTTCTGCACATGAATAGGGAAGCTCAGAAGGGGGGAGAAGCCAAGTGCAGCAGGAGCCTCTTTCTTTTCTTGATCTGGAGGGGGGGGGCGGAAGAGGATTGGATACAGTAGAGGAGGGGGAATAAATCCAAGAGGAAAATCTCTGCCAAGAGAAGTTAGGGCTTCTGGAGCTTCTGAGGGCTTCTGGAGCTTCTGCTGAGAGAAGTTAGGGCTTCCCCTTTAAGGGAAGCCTTGCAACCTTGGAACAAGGAAGCCTTTGAACTGATGCCCTGGCCAATCAGGGCTTTTCTACAGTGTTGGAGGCTTGGCAGCAAGTTATTTCAGGGAAAGCAGACAGCTGCACACTTACTCATGACTATTTTTCAAATATCAAGGGTTACTCCAGGGTATCGCAAGGGAAAGGTAGGGTCACTCTGGATCAATCATACTTGTTGCAGATAAAAAAATTAAATCGTCCAAAATCTAAGTGGAAATAGCATTCAGTGTAGACAGCAGGGATCAAATCAACCTGGGATTGGAATAAAAACTCTGTGCAGATTCAGCCCTGGTTCTAGATTAGAGTCCTCCACTCTTAACCATTTACACTATAATGGATCCAGATCAGAATCCCATTTTAAATAGAAAGAGAAGGGTATTTAAAGATGAAAAAAATACCAAAAGACAAAACAGGCTGCAAATCATTGCATTTGTTATCTTGATGCTTGCCTCTTTTATTTTTTTTTAATGCCACAAAAAAGCATAAATTATAGCCTAAAAAATCTATACATAATTGTGTAAGTCTGCAAATCACATGCTGTTATCAGCTGTACCTCTATTTCCTTTAATGGCAGTTTTAACATCACTTTATTTTTTAAAATAAAATTCCAGTCTTATATCTTGTGCAAATAAAGTGTAATTGCTGGTGTGGGGAGATTCTGTGTGAAGGTCTACAATGATCCCAAAGGAGATTTACAGCTGAGAACAGGGGAGAGGCAGAGAAAGAACAATAACCAACCCCACAAGTTATTCTTGTGATGAATCTGATCCAGCCGCCGAAATGACAATCTAACATCATGAGCTACATTGCATCTACAGATCAAAATGCAAAGCATGAAAGGTTTTGCTAGGATCATTTGATTAACTGCTCTGCAAATCTCTTCTTTCACAAGAGCTGAAGCTATACAAGCAATACTAATCCTTTATTCAGGAGAACAAAATCCATTTATGTTATGCACGGTAAAAATCTTGGAGCCCACACCTGTTTGCCTTTCTTATGCGAACTATCCGATTGTGTTCAAGGCATTTAGTGGAACTTCATTGTGTGGTCAGTATTGTTATTATTAGGGCTGCAGACTTTTTGCCAGCAGAGCACTGAATGTGAAAAGTCAGAGAGTTGGTTGCAAAGCTCATTGCAAGATTACTGGAGAATGTACAAAGCAGAGTTGAACAAACAAGAAACTAAGACAGAGGAGCGATAAAAAAAAACAGCTGTAGTACATTCCTGCTCTTGCCCACAGCCTATGACAGGCTTTCTCAAACAGGGTTTTTGGCCTTTATAAATTTTATTTATCTGCTAGATTGGTACATATATCCTTTTCTTGTGATTGTTGATGTGGAACACATCTACTGCTGCATTCCTAAAATGGAAATGATAATGCACGTGATGTCTGTTGTCATGCCTTAGGGAGCACGGCAGTAGATCATGACAGCAGAGTTCTGAGGTTCCGAGCTGGGCCTTGAAGCCGTCCATCTTCCTAGGCCCAGCCCACCCATTGGAGAGTGGAACTGCCCTAGGAAGAGGGGAGATGCTGTTGGTTCAGCAGCAGAGCTCTGAGGCCCAGAGCTGGGCCTTGGAGCTCTGCCACGGCACTGCCCATCTTCCCAGGGCAATCCCACCCTGGGAAGAGGGGAGACACTGCCAGAAGAATGGATCCACAGCTTGTGAGGTAAGGTGTGAGGAGGAAGTCTGTGTGTGTGCGTGTGAGGGAGGGAGGGACCAGGAAGGAGAGGCAAGGGAGGAAGTAATCTGTGTCTCCCCTCCCTTATGTGGATGTGTTCTACATAAAGGGCAAGAATCCTTGTTGGTAGATTTTTTTGCATTCCTGCTTTGTTTGGTTTTCTGTCAATTTTAAACTAGTTGCTTTGCAAATGGAATTTAACTGGATGGTATGGATGACATGATGTTTCTCTCCCTGGTTGTCAGGTCTCCTGTCACCTCTCACCAGCAACTTTTGTTCTTCACCATCTCTCAGAGCAGTGGCAGAAGAACAGGTGTTTGATTTTTTTTTTAATGGTAAAGAGCTACTGTTGCATGAACCATGTCAGTTCCAAGAGTTTCCAGTGATTCCTATAGAGATATTACATCACTTATGGTTTTTCCTGGAAGTGACATCATAATGTACTCAATGCCAGTGACTGCCTCTGTCCTCTCTCCCAAGCTTCTGCAGGTTCTTAGGTACTCTGCACTTTGGGGTTTATTTATTTATTAAAACAATCATATGTCTATGATATGTGTGGTGTAATTCCCAGCAATATTAGATTTCTTCCAGAGTATTTATTCTGTAAATTACAGACTTTTTTTGGGAGGGGGGGGGGGGAGTTCCAGTCAGTTTTGGAAGTCAATGAACATCTGCACATATACTACACTGCCTTTTTTTTTTTTTAGCACCTCAAGAAATGCAGACAGTGCAGGTCCAAAACTGTATGCAAGTCAATAGTCACAGTTTAAATTATGAGCAGAAAACAATTTACAGGAACGAAGGAACATTCACCACATTATAAGTACCCTGACAGAGAACAGGTAGACCACCAGGGTCTGAGAACAGATACAAGGATTTCCTTCACTAAAATATTTGCCCTCAAATACACTGCTTTTCACAAGCTTCTAGGTGGGAAGCACATTCATTATAAGGGAGAAAATAAAACTAAAAGGGCACATTCAGGGACTTCACTGGGTTATGAGCTAAACCTACTCTCTTCTCCTCATGATATCAGTAAGTAAAAATCAGACTTTTTCCTGTCTATATAGCCTATTCCTCCAGCTATATCTTGAATTATCTCTCAGCTATGTCAGAATATTCTAGAATCACACGCACATATACATACAATGTATCTAGTGTTGGAGACAGGACTGGGATTCTGTTGGTGTACTACCCAGCCTGCTGCCTAATCATATCCTTGATTGAACTGCTGGAAATGGACTCAGAGATGGTGTTGGAGATTCCTAGGCTGGTTGTTCTGAAGGACTTCAACATTCATGGTGAGGCTACTTTGTTAAGAGTGGCTCAGTATTTTATGGTGTCCATAACAACCATGGACCTGTCTCAGATGATAACAGGACCCATGCTTGGTTCAGATCACATTGTTGATCTTGCCTTCTGTGGAATCTGGGCAGATTGAAGATAACCCCTTTGTCATGGACAGATCACTACCTGCTCTGGAGGTAGGGGTCAGAATAACAAAGATACCAAGCCACTGCAAGTGGGAGGATCTATACCCATAGCCTGATGGGAAAGCAATATAGAAATGTTCAATTTAGATGTTACCAGGATATGCCTCACAGTGACAAGGACATATCTATCCAGGAAGGCCCAAAACTGGTGAACTGCACCCCTGGCAACCGTTGTTTCCTTTAACCCAGCACAAAGCCCAGGACTAGTAGCACCCCAACCTTTAGGGCGAGTACAACCCCATCCAGAAGAGCAGATGCCCCCATTCCTGCACTCCCCAGTACAGCACTCCTGTTATTGTTCAGTTTGTTACCCCTCATCCATCCCAAAACTGCCTCCAAGGCAGTACATGGTCTCTTCAGCCTCCCTGGGATCTTCTGAGGGACATCCGCACATGGATAACAACTTAGCCCCTTAAAACATATCAATACAGAGAACAACACAACCAAGGAGGAGTTCAGGTTACAGGATTTTCAATGTTAAAAACCAATTTTGTAATACAATAGGCCCTGGAGGTAAGCAACTCTTGTGAGGCCTCATAAACAATGGAGAAGAAGAAATACACTTCATACAACAGTTCTAACACTTGATCTGAATCTGATTCCTCCAAGCACTGATAATGAAAAACTATCGACACTGACCGAATATTCATGACCTGAGAATCATTGTAGGCTAGTTAGTATTGTAAAAGGCAGCAACAGATGAGGCTGGTGAAAAGCCAAACAACAAAGGGCGGGATTTTTTTAAAATTAAAATAAATTTTATTACATTTAATAAATAACAGACAATCAACAGAAACACCCCACCAAAAACAAAATTCACTGCAGCACAACTCCGTAGCTTCATAAACCATTTGAATCCTGCAGACAATGTCCATTTCATGCATTACATTTCAACTGTTCACCATAATTCCAAGTCACACATTACAACACTAGTTCATATATCTTATAGTCTGAAAATTTCCTTAACAAAGGGCATGATAACAAGACATCTTCCATTCTAATGAATTTCCTAACTAGTAACACCAACTTATCACTTGAATGTGACTGAACTGCAGGTTCTCAGAGCATTTGCATGTAAATAATCAAATAGCCAAATAATTTGAAAAGGTTTACGAAAGGGGTTGAAATACAGGAATTAATCTGACAGCATGAAAAACAAGAATATGAATCAGCTGTGTAAGCCTGAACTGGCCAAACTTCTACATTACCTACAAGCAAGCTGACTTTCCTTCCCGCATTCATGTCTCAGTCCAATCTCACAGGACACATACATTACACAGGTTGTTAGCTCCTCTCCTTCACATCTCTAACTGCCTTTAACCTTTTGGTGCAAATGATCAGATGATTACTCAGAACCAATCAAACCCCCATCCAAATGAAAAAGCCAGAAAGAAGATCCGACCACATTACTCCTCCCTCTCTCCTTGAGTTCACAAGCAATCTACAAAATGGTTTACGACCTTGGAGACCCAGGGATCCAGAGATAACACCACAAGCCCCAGCTGAGACCATTTCCCATATCAAACACACACTGTAGTGAAATAATGGCTTCAGTTCTTGTTTCTTTCAAACTTTGACCTGTGCATTAGACCTGTGGATTTTCTCGTAGGCTGCAAAAGAAGATCTTTGCTTTCTTGGTACAAGTTTATACTGCCCAATTAGCTCCACCTGTGTCCTTCCTAAAGAGAACACCCTCAGAGCTACTCTGATAAGGCAACAAGTTGCAGATGGTCCCAATTAACTTGTTTTGAGAAATGGGCTTCTAGCTAGATGAAGTCAGTATTCCATTTCCTGGCCTAGGATTGGCTCTTCTCATGTCTCCTGCCCTGGTGTCTGTGATTCTATTGGCTTGTTAATAAATTGGCAAATAGTCTTGATTGGTTGATGTGTCTAGAATCCCACATGCAGAAAATCCATAAAGAAACTTAATTTGCAGCACAATTTTGTCATACCTGCTCAACTTTTGTCTAACTATACCTGTAACCTGCATGTGGTTTGACCATTCTGTGCCTATGGACTCTGGACTTTTGAAACCATGCCTCAGAACTTTGCCATTCTTTGTGCTTCAGTGAGTATACTGTGTTAGTGAGAGATATTTCACAATTTTTGTATTTTTCACTGCTTAGTATAACAATTTATTTATGTACACCTTAATAAATACAAATTGTTTTTAAAAAACCTTTTGTCTGGTTCTTGACAAACAAGGTGGTAACCTGTGCCTTGCCTTGTGTTACTCTACCAATTCTTGGCTCTGGACTGAGTCAAGTGTCCTGTTAAATCCCTGATAGGCTTCAAGACTGCCTCTCGGTCTTGAAAGCCTTGGGAAGCATTCGGTAGTGGTGGCAGTCTTACCTACCATATCTAACTTCCTTGGTTTTGTAATCTTGTTTTGATCCTTCTTGTGGATGCCCACTTAGTTGATGTCTGTGGACTTGGCCTTGGCTAAGTGGAGTGTAACCTCACACCCCTACCAAGGGATGAGAACAAGAACCAGAAAAGAAACAAATGGTAAATTAAAGAGAAGTCGTAAAAAGTACTTTTCACTTTATGACTATAGCTCTGGATTAATTTCTCCACTCCCCTTAGAAAACTGGATTTTGGAGCAAATGTAAGTAGACATGATACAGCCATAGTCCCTGTTCTCCCTTATCATTCTATCTGGATTTTTAACATGCTTATTACCAAAATAAACCTCAGTGCTCAGAGAAAGCTACACTTTCTCCTAAAGCCCACAAAAGAACAGGAATCCTTGAACTGACAGCTAGTCCTTTATTCTGTGGAATCAGCTAAGGTAACAGAAAACAGTTGCTCTTTATTATTTCAACAGCGAACAAATCCTCCTGCAGCTGTGTGCAAATATACAGTAAAAGAACAGTTGGTCTCTTAAGAGCAGAGGGAGGAGGGAGTATGCAGACACCACATGGAGTGAAAATTGGCCACAGCTTTATTGCTTCCAGTCAATGGAGCATTGGTGCTGCATGAGGCACAGATCCAGGCACTGGGAGACCTGCCTGTTGACTGATGGAACCTTGTCCCAGCTTGCATTCTAGGGGTAAACATGAAATAGCATGTAAGTGGACTCACCTAGGCACAGGCTCTGCATGGGTCCCTTGGCCTGTAGGAGTAGAGCTGAGCATAGTTCATAAGCTGGGCATGCCATTGCAGGCCTTGACTTACAAAACCCCTTAAAGGGTTTCTGCCTGGAAGGCAGGCTCACAGGCACAGCTTCCCCCCAGATGGGCCCACCCCAGCGACTCAAACTGCCCTAAACCTGAGACAAGAAATAATGCAGCAAGGTAAAACCATCACACAAAACAATATGGAACAGAGGAAGCAAGGGATGGAGCTGTCTGAATGGGGGATCAGGACAACATGGCCTGAGAAGGGGGAGGGACAAAACAGAAGGAAGACTCTATTCCTCAGGTCCACTTTACCTAGGGTTGCCAGATCCCCCCCCCCAAACATTGGCAAAGGATGGGGAGGTACAGTTGCCAGACCCATAGACTGCCCCCTCCAAAACAACCATTTTCTCTAGGGAAACTGATTGCTATTGTCTGGAATTCACTGGAGGCTGGCATCTGCCCCCTCAGCCCAGGCTGCAAGCAGTTGGCTGGCTAGTCAGGAACTGCTGGGCCCTTACCCAGAGAGCTCCTTACCTCTGTGATGAAGCCTCTGCCTATTCCCATGGCTGAAGGGCGGAGTAGCCCTTTTGCTACTTGGCTCCTCACATGGACCCATTATGCACGGGGGGAATAACGCACATTCAGGGTGGAATGGCGGCGACTAAAATCACCGATAACGCACAGTGCCGGCTGCAACCGGCCGCAGCTTCAGTACATGCTGCTGAAAAAGCTGCGTTAGCGAAATGCAGAAGAAAGCGCAGCTTCCGGGTGACCGGGGCGCAACCGGAAGCGGCACCGGGATCGCCGTGTGCATAATCGGTTACTCTGGGTTTTGCTGCCGTTGCTCCCCGTCCCGTGCATAACCGGTGTGCTTCACGTCTCCCCCCCCCCCCCCCGCGTTTTCCATGTGCCCCAAAATCGCCGTTTCGGTGGCCATGCATAATGGGCCTCTGTGACTACAAAAGCGTCCCAGGTGAATCCATGGATGATATTTGCTTTGGATTTCCCCCCTCCACTCCAGTTTCCTATCTAGTTTCTCAGTTTAAAGTGACAGGTTTACTGTGCAGTCTGAAGTAGAATTATAGTTCATTGATGATGATGGTTTATAACCATGTAACTTTGTTTAGGATTGCCTTGTTAGTTATCAGTAATTTCTATTCTGTTTGTAGATCTCACCATAATTTAGATAGTTTGTTTGTCTTGGGTGTTTTTAGGGGCCACATAAACAACTAACCAATTAAACATTAAACCTATTATATTTTAGCTTATCCATCCTCTAGGGATCTCAGGATGGGATACATGGCTTTTCCTTTCTGCCATTTTGGGAGCTGACAAATCAGGAGAGAATTTAAGGAACAGGTTGCTAAGTATATTAGGGAAAACATCCCTTCAACTAGAGCAGAAACAGGAAACTGGCCAGAGAGGCAGTTGGGTCATGGTATGACATAGTTGTAAATGATTTCTCAAGGGAGAGATGGCAAAGTGATTAGAAAGGAATAAATTTGTTTTATGAAAATTAGGAGAGTACATTTCCAGAGTGGCTCTGGAACTCAAACAACATATTTTGTACAATGCATAAAAGGGATAATTGACCTCTTCCCTGCACTTCTCTTAGGACAAGGTCCAAGTAAACACTGGGCAATTGTTAATCTGCATAATATTACAAAGATATGTACCATGGAAATCCAGGCTGAATGATAGCACTATTCTTTTAATCTTGTATCTTGTAATTCTTTTACTTTGACTTTCATGCCAAAGGGTTATGGAGGAAGCAATTCAGTTTGAATATTCCTCACTACCCAGAACCTTTAACAGGCACATAAAGAAAAGGTGTTACTGTTTCTAGATGCCCTATACCATCTATTTTTAAATGAATTGCAAAAGGCAGGAAGAAATATGTAGCCATGTCCAGTTATCTCAGCTTTGCAGCTGGTCACGGTGCCGTATATTACATCAGTTCACTGTACTAAACCAGCATTTCATTGGAACATTTTGTAGACACTATTGGTGCTGATCCTGGTGGCACATGTTGCTTTTCCATACAGCTCTGCTGCAAAAGCCTGGCCAGCTATGCTCATTCCATACCCTCACCCAATTCAGGGAGTTTGTTTAAAACATAAACTAGCATATAAAACAATATTTTATGTTATGTTTCAATTTTTATTCTGCCCTTTCTCAAAAAGACTCAGGGAGGATTACAAAAATAAAATACACAAATTCTTAAAATATACAAAGTGGAGTGCAAAAATGTACAAAAACAAGATTCAAAGTTAGTCAAATACAGTTAAAACATTTTAAAATTGCATAGCTGATATTGACTTTAATATGGGAAGGGGCAGTCCACTTAACTTAGCCCTCACTGAGGAGCATAGCTTGCTCACTACAGGTGGAGTAATCTTCTTTATGTTTTGATAGGAGAACATATGGAAATCCTATACACAAGTCATTCCAAGGATCATAGTGGGAGACAGGTGGGTTATAAATGCAATAATTTGTCTCCTTTGCTAGAGTTAGCTGCTAGGATGCAGGGCCCAGGATCTGGGGATCCCCTGGAATTACAGCTCATCTCCAGGCAACAGCAATCAGTTGCCCTGAGAAAATGGATGCTTTGGAGGATGGACCCTGTCATAGGACCCCACTGAGTACCCTGTCTGCCCCATGCTCTATCTCTGAACCTCCAGGAGTTTCCCAATCTGTATCTGGCACCCTGGTGGCTGGGGGGGATGGGGAACTGGCAGCTCTGGCTGAAAGGAAGAGTATATTCCCCAGACACAAGTAACAGCAGTTGGAATGTTCAGAAAAAGCAGCTCTCGGTAGGAGAAACATGCATTGCAAGGAAGCAACTACGTGGAAAGCACTGGGTAAATAATGGATCAAGGATACATCATTATGGCATTCTTCCTTCTCAGCACTTTCTGCTGTGCTGGACATCAGAATGAATGGGTGGTATTTGTCCCATTTTATGCGAGCCTCTCATTCCAGCCACTAAGAGCAGAACGATCCTGTGCTTGCCTTCCTTTCAGCGATTGATTAACATGGGGATGATGATAGTAATCACCATTAAATATTCAACATCCTCCAACCACCGCACTCCTTTAGTCTGAGAAGAATGACGGCACATGCAACAGCATGATAGATGCTCAGTATTTAATGGTAATCTAATTTTAGGTGCACACTTTTTGAGGCTTCTGTTTTCCTGACAATCTACACGATAACTAATGGCGTTCCACCCAGAAGTAATTGTCCTGAAGTCATGAAGTTATCCACGGAAGTCTACATGTATATCATTATTCATTTTAGTTTACAGAAGCAAGAAAGAGGAAAGAAGCATGAATCAATCCCAGGAACTGTCACATACATTATGTTCTCTGTATACATATTGGCACGTTTCCAGCCATGCAGTTCCTCCAACAAGACAGCATTTCCGTTCTCAGGGCAGTGATTTCTTTTGATTGCTGCCTTCCGATGCAGAACTCCAGTATGCTGTTCCTCGGGGTCTGTTGGCACCCAGGAACAAAATTTCAAAAGCCTCAGTGGGCTGACAGAGGAGGTGAAGCAGGGAAATTTCACTGCACAAGGCCCATGAATAGTTGAATACATGCCACAATCAATTGGGGCTAGCTGCTCAAAGACTTTGACTGGAGTCAAGAAGCTCAGAAAACATGCCCAGACCAAAGACTTATGTTTGTAGAAAGGGAGACAAGAAGAGTACACTGGGTCTTTCCCCCAACTCCTTATGTCCTGTCACTATAACATGTAGACTGGAACAAATTGTATTTTCATCATTTGTCTTGATGCTCATGAATACCGCTTACATCTTTGCATGCTTTAGTGATAATGTTTCATGAGCCAGGTATCAAAGGAAATTTGGTTGTTTTTCTTTTTCTCAAGGCACCTTAGTATAGTTAGAATCATAGAATTGGAAGGGGTCATACAGTCCATCTACTACAAGTTCCTGATCCATGCAGGATCAGCCTAAAGCAGCCATGATAAGTATCTGTCCAGCTGCTGCTTCAAGAACATGAGTGAGGGGAAGCTCACTACCTCATTATGCAGCTGATTCCACTGCTGAACTTCTCTGACTTTGAGCCCCCCCCCATATGTAGCCGATATTATTCTACATATAGTTTAAACCCATTAATGTGGGTCCTAGCCTCTGCTGCCAGCAGGAACCTTTCCTTGCCTTCCTCTAAGTGACAACTTTTCTAATACTTAAAGACAGCAATCATATCCCTTCTCAACCTCCAGGCTGAACATTCCCAAGTCCCTCAGCTTTTCCTCATAGAGCTTAGTCTCCAGGCCCCAGATCATCCTTGTTGCTCTGCACCCTCTCAATGTTGTCCATATCCTCAATGTTGTCCATATAATCTCCCATCCCAAGATGCATGCCTCTCATTTTTGTGACCCAGATATAGAACTCTGCACTTATCTTTATTGAATTCTCATTTGCCTCCTTTTCCAGCATTTGAGATCTCTATCTTCTAAATTGGTGGCATCTGCAAATTTAATGAGGGATCCCTCCACCCCTGCATCCAGATCATTGATAAAAATGTTGAAAAGTACATGACCCAGTACCAAGCACTGTGGCACCCAACTGTTTATCTTCTTCCAATCTGATGAAATACCATTGACAACTACTCTTTGGATGTGATTTCGTAACTAATTCCCTATCCAACTAACCATCAAAAAATTCAGTCTGCAGTCTTTCAGTTTACTTATCAGAATATCATGGGGAACCTTCTCAAAAGCCTTACTGAAATTCAGGTAAACAACATCAACTGAGTTTTCATGATCAAGTAAGCTGGTCACTTGATCAAGGATAGAAACCAAGTTGGTCTGGCAGGACCCGTTGGAGATAAATCTGTGCTGTCAGAATTGCAAGAGGAAGAGAATCTGGAAACATGGAAATCTCAATATCTAGTAAGAAATCTAATTTGAATTGGAAATAAAAGTTATGAAGTCATCAATCCAATGTGGAATTAAGTATTCTTACCAACTGAATATAATGAGTCTAAGCACTCTTAATTCCATACTAGATAGCAGCTACGATCTACATTGGTTCAAAATGCAATTTTCTTACTAGGAATTCTTTACCATGTGACATACTCAACATCACTATATTTGTTTTTAGTCTGTTCCCCCACCCCCAAAAAATAACACAGTAATGTCCCTTGAAAGACTTGACAAAATGACTCTGATAATGCCATGCATCCAGCTTTACAATTGTGTTAATGTTAAAAATATAATAGCTATGTCAGCAATGCAGGCATCTATACTTCTTTTGGCAGAATATGCTGAAATCCTCTTTTTGATGGTATAACTAATAGCAAAAATAATCCAGTAACATAGTAGGAGTCAAATGAAAATACAGTCGGTCAGCAATGAATTTGAATTGTACTATATTGAGCATCATTGAGAAAGATTATGTTCTCTTTATGGAGTTTCGTCCTTGGAATAGAAATTGAAGTAGTTAGGGCACTGAATTGTCTGAGCAAATTAAGCTTTAAAAATACAATTGTGATTGCCTCTTCCAATCTATCCTGAATATGGAAGCATTTTGTTTTAGTTTATAATATGAGGTTTGGAAGCTAATCTCAATAGAAACTTACCCAATAAACACTGCTAAGAGTTAGTTTGTGTAAAAATTCTGTACTAGAAAGCTGTTAAACAGATTCTCAAAAATTAGATTGATTGTTTAAGACCACTCACCAATGCTAATAGCTTCTCTTCCAGTTCTTACTAGTGATGCTGATCAAACTGGTGAAAACTTTTTCTTTTGTTAAGATGTTCATCCTTTCTTCATATAAGATCTGACTTTTTCACACATAGTGTTCAAAGCAGCCCTACAGACCTTTAAAATGAAGCAGAAATACATTAGCAGGAAAAACAATAAATTTAAGAATATATGAAAATAAATACAATAAAACTACAATTTAGCAGAGATCATCTAAAAGTGAAAGACTTTTCTTACCGACTGAATCCAATGAGTTTAAACACCCTTAATTCCTTATTAAATTGCAGCTATGATCCACATGGGTTGAAAATACAATTGTCATGCTAGGGATTCTTACCTGGTACCTGAAGATCTACAATATTAGTGATGAGTAAATACTCCCAGGGTAGGTGTTCTCAACATGCAACTCTGTCAATAAAAGTCATCCAGTGGCAGGGTTACCTAGACAGGGCTTCAATATTTGTATGATTATAAAATGATCAGTGAAGGTGGCAAAATGAATGGAGAAGACAGTCCTTTAGACAGCTTGGGCCAAAATTGTTTAGGAATTCATGTAAAAGAACACAAACAGAACCTTGAATATTTATTTATACAAATAATTATACCTCAGCTTTCCTGGTAGATCAAGGATGGTTTACAAATGAGACTTTAAAACAGGATCTCTTAAAGCAAAACCCTAAATAATCCTCCTCCCTCAAATTAGCCTATATATCACTCAAAACTTTGGCAAAAAGAACAGTTTTGCAATTACTCTTGAAGATATATAGGGATTGTGCCCTCCTTACCCACTTACCTCCTCAGGGAACCCATTCTACAGAGAGGGAGCTACAACAGAAAAGGAATGGAACCTGGTTGATGTCAGATAAGCTACTCTTAGACCGTTTATGCACTGGAGGTTTCATGCCGGGCTGCAGGCTGGAGTTTTAGTTGTGTCAGGTTGCCCCACCTCTTCCTGAACCCACACGGGGGAGCATTTGGCCCGGTGCACCTCATCCACCCCGATTTGTGCTCCTGCACAGGAGCCTGGGCAGTGAAGTTCCCAGTGCATAAACGGTCTAAAAGAGATAACAGTCACTGAAGACAGTTGTTGGTGTTCGTACGGGGATATAAGGGTAGAGATGGCTCTTTAGATATCTGTGTCTAGGCTGTGAGGAATAAAGGTTATATATTTCTTCATACTAACAAGTGGAAGCCAGAAGTTATGTTTCAAATCTAGCAAGACCAATCCATTATAGTGGTCTCTGTTAATAACCTCATAATCACTTTCAGAACCTTTTAAGGCCTCTGAACAATCTTCAAAGGCACCCAAGCTCAATTCATGGCTGTTAAAGACAGGGAGCTGTCATCCAGTCATCTTGGATGAGACACACAGCAATATTTAGTGACAGTTAATTGTCTGCTTCTGAAGCTTACAACTCTTTCTGGGGACCGTTGAGTCTCAAGACAAGAGGAGATGGCACCTCTCTCCTCCATACTGTTTTTTTTTTTTTTTTGCTGTGTGCTGTTGCCCACTCTCCTTTGGGGCAACCTGGGATTAGCTGGTTGCTTCAGGGTTAAGAAGGAATTTGGGGTTCACGCATGGTTAATTTGCTTCCTCTGTAGACACTGGGCTGAGTCTGGTCCCAAGACTGGTTAGGCCACCACTAAGTTTTCTGGAATAGGATTGCTTATAAGTGTGGTGAAGAGATGGAAATCCTTGGACTTCATGTGATAATAAGGAAGGCATTCCTTAACAGTCCATGTTTAGTTTTATGTCAGGGTGGATTTGGGAAGAGATATCATTGGTGCTGAGCAGCCAAGCACACCTTTAGTTATCTGTGCAGCACACTGGAGAAAGAGATGAAGCTGGCCATCTCTTAGCACAGTTAATACAGAGGCTGTCTTTGGAGCCAGGGTAGTGTTGTTCCAAGGATGGTAGCCACAAAAGGCCACCTTGGGAATACTTATAAGGCCTTTCTTGGATGACTTTGGTTTGTGCGTGAGGAGTGTGCTGGAGACAGGTGCCTAGGGATCCATAGTGAAGGGTAGTTCAAAAGCACCTGTGCCCACCTGTGTACCTAGCTGTTAAGCCAAAATAAAATTCTGTTCACCACAGGGAGAATAAAGCAGTGTTTGTAACACACTTTGTTGGGTTGAATCTGAACACGGTGTCCAACAAGCAAGGAGGCATCTCACAAAAAGAAACCTAAGAAGTCAAAAAGATTCCTCATTTAACATAATAACATTGTTGAACCTTATTCAGTCTGGAAGGGGGCCCTCCTTAACAGGGATGGAGAATGAAAGGGACTTTTAGATATCATGCTAAAGGGCAAAGTGACTTCTGACAATAAGCTGGAAGTGACAGCATTGTGCCAGCTATGGCAGGCAACCCTAGTAGTATCCCCCTCTGTCATAGCCTCCCCACTCCAAAGTAAACCTTTGTTTTAAGAGGTGTACATTTGTTTTTCTTTCCTAGTGGTATGTGTCCATAGGGACAGCAATTTTATATTCCTGGTACTTAAACTCTTTTCTGAAGCATCTGTCTGGGCACCGCTATCCCTGGCAGGCAGAACAATGAAACAGATAGACTATTGGCCAGATCCACAGGGCATTCTCATGTTTGCAATGGATTTTCATTCAACTTGGTTTGAGCCAAGTGTCTTGTAGTGGCACAGATACTGTCAAAGAGAAGTAGCAAGCGAACAATGAAATAAACAATCATTGACTTACTGAAACACAATATCAACATTTTCACGCCTCCTTTTGATTTTTATGTACTTTGAGTCTTCTGTTCTTATTTATTTTGGAACATGGGAGAAGTTATCCTGCCCACAATCATGAGAAGATGGCTACTTTGGCAGAGTCTCAGTTACACACTGGCTAAAAGCAATCACATAAATTTGAAAAACAGCAAATATAAAAATACATTTTTTGTCAGAATCATAGAATAAGACCATAGAATCATAGACATGGAAGGGGCCATGCCCCCTTCCAACTCTAGTCCAACCTTCTGTTCAATGCAGGATCCGACTAAATCATCCATGTTAAGTATCTGTTCAGCCACTGCTCAAACACCACCAATAAATGAAAAGGAAACAAATGAAAATGAAATAAAAATAAAGATGACATAGCTAATGAAAAGGAATAAAACTAACACTAGTGTGGTGGGGGGACAGGCCTCTCAAGTACCAGCTCCTGCATGTAACAGTTCATCTCCTTGATTTTAATAACAGATAGGGACTTCCGCATTTTAATTTGCATTTGGTCTCAATGTGCAAAAATCACTCCATGCTTCCTCTGGTTACAGCAGCCAACTTCTGCTTGGGAAATACCTGGAGACGGGGAGGGGGGGGGGAGCAAGATTTGGGAAGGGAAGGCATCTCTCAATGGAGTATAATGCTAAAGAGTCCACATTACCTAGCAGCCATTTCCTCCAGGAGAACAGATCTCTGTTGCCTGGTAATGAAATGTAATTCTGGAAGATCTCCACCCCTCATGTGGTATCTGGCAATCTTACCTCAGGACTATGTGCTCCTGGTTGCTCATGAGGTTTTAACTACCCAAAGGAGTCCAAAATGGCTTAGAAACACTTGACCCTTCCTCTCCCCACAAAAAACACCCTGTGAGGTAGGTGGGGCTGAGAAGCTCTAAGAGAACTGCTGTGTTCTAAGAGAGCTGTGACGAGCCCAAGGTCAGCCTGCTGGCTACATGTAGAGGAGTGGGGAATCAAATCCAGTTCTCCTCCTTTCTCAAAGTGTGCAAAACGTCCACTTCCAACAAGCTGTAAGGTTTGACTATTTGCCTTAGCCCAATCTTCCTGTTCTTGAGCTCTGCTCTTATTTTCCTTCAGCCTCCCAAAGCTCTAAGGAATGACTCAGGTTACGATGACACCGAGCAATTAGTTCATGGCCAAATAAGGCATGAGGATTGTGATTTATTTTATTGGGGGTTAATTCTGTCTTTTGTGTTACCCGCCACGAGTCTCCGGATAGTGGTGGGATATAAATCTCAAAAAAAAAAAAAGGATAAATAAATTAATGGCTGATAGCTAAGTGGGGATTTGAATTCATGTTTTCCCTATTCCCAGTGTGATACTCTGCCACTCTGTCCCAATGAGCACCAAATAGACTACTCTTATAGGTAAAGAAAAATGTAAACCAAGCTAGAAAAGAAGTAGAAACTCAATAAAGAAATAACTGGTTCTGCAAATAGATGCAAGATGAAAGTTTAAATAGGTGTTGGTATAAAACATAATATATATATACACACATTTATACATACACACATACATACACACGTATATGTGTATGTATGTATATATAGATATAGATATAGATCCTTTAGTCTTAACGTAGCAAAAGTGATAGGTACTTATAATCTGAGATCTCTGATGTGCTCTGCTGGTACCATTAATTTCATATCCCATCAAAAAAAACCTGTTTGAAAATGTCTGTTAAAATATTTAATTGCAAGGTGTTTTTCTTCTGTTCTTTCCTTCCCCATCCTAGCACATTTTGTTCTCCCAATCAAAACCTGCAGCGTCTGTGACTTTGACAGCTGTCGAGGGAAGGGAGGCTATTGAGCCGAGTGGTGTAAAAATGGCAAAACAGTGACGGCAGTTAAATCACTGATGGCTTGACGGTTTTTTAGTTTAAGAAAGGTTATGTTTTGTTTAATTGCAAATTTGTAGGGCTTCAAATTGCGGGCAAACACTGGGAGGCTGTGTGACAGGTTTGTGGGTTTTTTTGGTCTTTTTAACTGATTGAATACAAACATCTCCTAATGCCCACAGATGGCTTAACAATCTTCAGCAATAGTGATCTGAAAGCACAAAATGCTTTCCCAACAGGGAGGCTGTAAGAGGCTCTCTCTGGGAGTACATCTGTGCCTTTAACAGGTGATTCAAACAAAAACATTAGGTTGATGTACATTTTCTCATGTGTACCTAGAAACAATGTATCACAATTCCCTTGGGGGTTTAAGTCCTTGTGAGAAAAGGGAAAATAAATATTTAAAAAATGGAATGCTCAGAAAATGAATGCTTCAGAAAAGATGAAGAACACTAATTCCACTCTTAAAATACAAAATGCAGATATATGCAGCCTCAGTTTGCTTTGTAGCCACGTAGGGAAGGGAAGGGAGGTTTAACCTTTCAGGCTCCATTTGATTTCACTACCCTTCCCAGCTTTACTATCTGTTCCCTCTTAATAAAACAGTAAGGGTAGGCACATTCAACCCCATGCCCTTTCAGACTGGACAACTCCTCCCCTTCCTCTTCCCACTGCCAAGCTCTAGTGCCCGTTGTATTATTGGATACAATGGGCGTTGCCCCTAGTTAATATTTTAAAGGAGAAAAGTTTTATCCTTTTCCTCCCTTTAAGGCATGAGCCTCAAAATTGTTTTAAAAAACTTTTAAAAAGCAAAAAAAAAGTCTTATCTTGTTTTGTATCTGATCACCCTTTTGCAAAACTGTACATAGATTCTCTTTCTAATTCCTTTCAGATTTGTGAAAAAATTCATTTTTTCTTCAGTGGTTTGAAATGAGCAAAACCTTCACTCTGAGTTTTCAGTGTGTGCCCCCCCCCCCCGGTTAGAAAACAGGCAGGAAGAGGGGAAATCAGTTAATTGTTTTACAGAATTAACTAAGCCCACCTTCATAAAAACGTTAATAGGTCTAGCTAGAGACAATTGGATGGGTCAGCACTCCCTCCGAGCTGAAATTGAGAGTGGGAGGAATTAAAACTAGGAAGATTTCAGGAAGAACTTTCTGGAGACTTCAGGAAAAGCTTTAATGAGTTGGACTTAACTGAGTTAGTAGGAAAGGAAAGGGAGAAGATAAAACTTTTAGAAACAGGTAGGAAGGGTTCTTTGGTACTGAGTCCATCAGAGCAGTAGTCCCCAACCTTTTTATCACCGGAGACCGGTCAACGCTTAACAATTTTACTGAGGCCCGTGTGTGTGGGGGTAATCTTTTGCTGAGGGATGCTGCCACTGCCTGAGCCCCTGCTCCACTTGCTTTCTCACCAGCACCCATGACTTCCCGCTGCCCACTGGGGGGCGCTGCTAGCAGCAGCTGCATAGTGCCACACCAAGGGGGAGCCTCAGCCATGGCGGCCGCTGGAGAGCACCAAAGGTGAGCCGGCGGTAGAGTGTCAGGGCAGCCCCCGAGGCAGCAGCCGGGGAGGAGGATGAGGAGGAGCTGCAGCCTGGTACCGACTGATACACGGAACGGTACCCGTCTCCGGACCGGGGGTTGGGGACCACTGCATCAGAGCATACAGAACTCTTAATTGAAGTATGGAGGAGATGGGTATTACCATGTGTTAATGCAAACTGTAGAGATATAAACTAAGGAAACTATCCTATATTTTAACATCTGATAGGGCATGTATATAGAAAAAGATGGACAAATTATGTTTCACCAGTTTCTTTTAAATCCCTTCATCTGTCTGGTGCTGTGCTAAAAGTATGCTTGTAAACATTTTTCTCAATAAATACTTTAACTTTTAATGTTGGTAGTGGTTCCCTGAACCACATAAACCTCCACTATTTTGGACAAACTATTTTAAAAGGAATGCTATGGGAAGGGCAGTCAGTTGGCAAGTGGTTATTCCTCCAGGGGTGCAGAAGGCAATAAATGATCCGTGTGGTGACCAATGCACTGGCAGCAAGAGACATAAAGGCGAGACCTCAGAACTTGGAATGAAAGCTGGGAGTCCTGACCTTCACAGCAAGTAATTCCTTATAAAGGTCAGGTGGTGACAGTGGTAACCCAAGAGAGAAAGAAAAGCCTCTCCAGATGTGGGGAAAACCTTGGAGAGCAGAGTGGAACAGGGCCTGCAGGCTGGAGTAAGCCACTTTACCACAGTAACTGTTCTGACAATCTAACATTGATTGATTCAGTTATGTTGTTCTTTGTCACTTCCATATTTGCAGACTCAAGGGTGGCAGTAATGATCTAGCATTCTATGAAAAAACTATGACTTGGATACCACCTAGAATTCCCATGAGAAAAAAGTTGGTCATCCTTGGCCCAAAAGATGTTTGTTTGATCTCAGCTAGGGCCAGGGCCTTCTTAGTCCTGGCCCCAACCTGGTGGAACAAGCTCCCAGAAGAGCTGCAGCCCCTACAGGGACTAATTCAGTTCTGAAAGCCATAGAAAATGGATCTCTTCCACCAGGCATTTGGTTGAAGCCAATAAGGTTACCTCCAACAGGGCCCTCCTCCATAACCATCTCCCACCCTGACAGTGAAGGGAGCAGAGCTGTTCAGCTGACAGATCCGACAACCACAGTGTCTTGGTTCATTGTAATGGCTTTTACTGCTATTAACTGATTCATTATTGCTATTGTTTATGTTGTAAACCAGGAGTAGTCAACCTGTGGTCCTCCAGATGTTCACGGACTACAATTCCCAGGAGCCCCTGCCAGCAAATGCTGTAGTCCATGAACATCTGGAGGACCACAGGTTGACTACCCCCGTTGTAAACCACCCTGAGAAAGCTGTGCTGAGAGGGTGAAGTATACAATCAAATAAATAAACTTCAACTTGCAGAGAATGATTTCTGCAACAGCCCCTGAAATCCGGTTCGCCCAATTGTTAGTTTTCAAGGTACATAAGAATAAGAATTGCTTACTAATATTTTCTTCTTTAAGAAGGTGAACAAAAGGGTTTATTAAAGAAAAATAGAATGTGAAAAATGTGCTTCTGACAATCCACCAGAAGCCTCTATTAAAGTTCCCTAACAGACATCTGTGCCTAATAATGTCTTGAAGCTAGAAGGCATCACAATTCTTTTCTGTCTATTTTTGCATAGGACTGGTGCAGTGAAGCACCCTCAGTAGCCTTACGGGCTAATTAGGAGATGAAATATGTTATAAAAAAAAATCCTGCAAGAACATAATGAATCTTCTAAGTGACCTATTGATATTCACAAAGCAAGCTCCACTTAAGTGAATGCCAGCATTTCAAGGTTTCAGTGGTTCTTTGTTTATAGCCCATTGATAGCTGTACTGTCAGAGTGCCAGCCTTGTCAGGAAAAAAACAGATATTACTCCATAGCTTCCTACAGCTTCGGCTCAGGTTCCCCAACAATCTATTCTACATTGGAGGGCCAAGGCGATGGATAATTCATTGTGAATCAAGAAAGATTTGGCATTTAACGATGATATTATTTCTGGGTGACCTTACAAGAGCATGTTATTAATCATCATCACAACACTTTGCAGTGATACTTTCAGAAGCTTACACAAGTGCTAGGATGAGCCGATCTGTTCCATGGGGCAGCCTGGCCGTATGGCACCTTTGTAAATCCAGAGGTGTGCAGCTACCTTGCATTGGATTCCTCTTCCGTTTCACAAGAAGTGGCCAACCTCTTAACTGACCAAGGCTGCCTCCATGTTTTGATGGGTATTGTGCTATCGTGATGCCATAGTAGACCTTCCCAGCTGGAAAGGTTTATCCACAAAGGAGAATCCAGGTGTGAATAATTTCTCTCATGACAAGGTGGCACAATATTCAATGGCTTGTGGATGCTAAACAGCCAGAAGGTGATGAAATTGAAACAGTTTCTGATAGTTTTGGACAATGCAGGAGACTATAATGAAGTAAACCATGAAGGGGTTGATAGCCTGGAAGGCCAAATAACCCTACAGGCCCTACAGGGTCTTTTGCCTAGGATGATTTTACCTCATAACACACTATGATGGGAAACTGTTTTTATACTTCTATTTATTTGCAGCAAAAGATAATCAGGAAGATGAAAGTCCAGAAAGAACCTGTGCCCAGAACAAAGGGTTACTGGCTGCAGCTCTGGACCAATGCTTCATTACCCTCCCTCTGATGTTCTTCGGGTCCACCCCCAAAGCCTCAAGGCTAGTTCTGGAGCATTAATATCATTGTCTGATGTGGCAAGGGTCACCCCATCAGCACTGAACCTTCATGCTTTCATTAAACATAGCATATTTCTCCCTATGGGGCCTGTTTGTGCTAAGCACTGCTTTATCAGAAGTGTAAGGTTGAAACAACCCTTAAGTTTAGTCAAATCACTCCCCAGTATCTGGAAGTTGCCTTTAGCACACCTTGGTACCAGCACTCCTATATGAAGGCAAGCAAGATTTCTTAATACAGAGAAGAAAGAGAGATTTCTTCTCCAATATAGAATGGAGCCAGTTTCCAATAATGAAGAAGAAGAGTTGGTTCTTATATGCTGCTTTTATCTACCCGAAGGAGTCTCAAAGCGGCTTACAGTCACCTTCCCTTTGCTCTCCCCACAACAGATACCCTGTGAGGTGGGTGAGGCTGAGAGAGCCCTGTGATATCACTGCTCAGTCAGAACAGCTTTATCAGTGCCGTGGCAAGCCCAAGGTCAGCCAGCTGGTTGCATGTGGGGGAGTGCAGAATCGAACCTGGCATGCCAGATTAGAAATCCACACTCCTAACCACTACACCAAACTGGCTTTCTCCTCTTTTGAACAGCAACAGTATATAACTGGCTCTCTTGAATGATCCTTCGAAATTTGTAATCATTTCTTTCATCACCACCCCTTTAGAGTTATATTTTATACTTCCATCTTCCTTTGAAAGGTATGACAGATTATTTGGGGGGAGTTTCGCCTTTACTTGTATTTTTGAAGTGTTTTGAATCTTTTTTTTATGATAATGTAAATGGATTAATAGTAGAACAAATGCTTTATATTCACAAATGCCAGGTTTAGTCCTAAATTCTTCTAGTAACAAGAATCGGGCAGTAGGTGGTTTGCAAGACTGTCACCTAAGACTCTGGAGACATGCTGCCAGTTAAGAGTACAGTACTAACCTTGCTGAAACAATGGTCTTAAGGCATTCTCTTGTGTTTAGTGGTGATGGACTACACCATGAAGTGGAATCCAAATCGGAAATGCTGTCAGCAAACCTTTAGGAACAGCATGCATGTAAGTTAATGCTAATAGACACCTAATGGCAGGTGTGGGGGCAGCACAGAGTCTTTTAAAATTTCATTCTAATAGATGATAAAACAGATCAAAGAAGTGCTATTTTCCCCAAAGAAGTGTGATTGGCCTCAACTTTTCAGTCCTACCTCTACCTCTAGCCTGGTGAAATGAGAGGGCAGCAGAGATCCAGGGCCTTTCGGAGCTGTCAAAGTTCTGAAGGGCCTATAAAACAGCACTCTTCCACCAGGCATATGGTTGAGGCCAATGTTAGCACCCAATAACATCAAAATGGGCCTCCCTTAGCTTCACCTCTAGCCCCTTCCATCTGAATCCTGGGAATACAATCTCATTCTGAACTGTTTTTGGAGATATGCTTATTTGATTTTTATGTAAACTGCTTTGTATGTGGTTTTTAAGTGATGTTAGCCCAGCCTAAGACTGTTGTCAGAGGGGAGCGGCCTAAAAATCTAATATATATATAATGAATAAATAATTCACACAGTACCATTATATTTGGAATACCAACATGGGCTTTCCTCTCTTTCTAAAATGTCAGCAGAGTCCTCCTGAGCTATTACATCAGTCACTTCAAAGTGCACCAGGTTAGGGGAACTACAACCTGTATCACTACAAGAGCAGGAAATCCCCAGCTGATCTAATCAAGACATAGGAGGAGATTACGTGAAAATACTAGGAAGTTTCTAGTTAAATATGCTAATTACATTGCTCCCCTGATGCCCTCTGCAGGATATTCTTCATATCTTTTTGAATCAGGCATATTTGAATCTTGCATATTCCAATAGGTGGAAGATTTGTTGAAATCTGAAGAAGTGTGTGAATATGTGGGCTTGACGATTCTTCCTGCAAGCAGTGTGATTGTGGTGGAGTCACTCTGGTAAACCAGTGTAGTGTGGAGAGCCAATGTTGGGCAGTGATTAGCATGATACAGTGCAATTACAGTAGGATGGGAAGACGCAAGTTCAAATCCTCATTCTGCCATATAGTTCACAAGGATCTAACATACCTTACAAGTTAGTTCTGAGAATGAAACAGGGAAGAAGGAGCCTTCCTTGCAAGCCTTCCTGAGTTCCTTGGAGGAAGGGTGGATGAAAACAAAGATCTGTACTCGATCTGTACTTCCACTTTTACTATGAAAGTAACCCACTGTGAGATAATCTGTCTGAGCTTTGGCAACAGGTGCATTTCCCTAAATTTATGGACCGAGCTAATGTACAATATTTGTTTCCTTAACACTCCTGTTTCAATTGTTCTGGCATATTCTCATAAACTTCAGTTTTAGTCAACAAAGTTGTAAGTGTTCCTGGAAGCACACTTACAAAACAATAGCAAATATCATGAGCTGAAGGAATGCATTTGGGATGTGTTTTAGAAGGTTTTGGAATATGCTTCAGAAGAGTTTTGCTTGTTTTATGACAAACAGGCAAGACTCCAGGTTCCAGTCATTTTCCTCCAGAATTTATTCTGAGGCAGACTCATTTGGTCGAATGACAAGAAATCATCCAGAAAACAAAAGGTGGGTCATTGGCACCATCTGTTGTATATATTGCAGACAAGAGAAGGCCAGTTGAAACCTGAGAGACATCAATATGAAAATACAATTTACAGGCAAAACAATAGCGAAGTAAACAAAGTATCTGGCTAGCAAACAAATGATGCCTATTAACAAGGTAGGTGGGAAATATAGTCCCAGCTGCCCTTCAATAGAGGGATTGACTTTCTCTGATATAGCGTCTTCCTGTGGAAACCCATTAAATAAGAATTGCTGTGGGAGGGCCTTGTTTTCTGGCAATGCTATGAAGGTCTGTAGTTCTTCACATCACCAAAGTGACTTTGTAATCAATGGCTAATAATGCTTATTTGCTAGAATTGCCCATTGGGCGCCAGCCATGCTTTTTGAATCCCATATTTATTTTTGTTGGCAGAGCACCTATGCAGTATTCATGACACTGAACTCGTTAGGAGTAAGAAAAGCTTCATTTATGCAACTAACAAACTGGCTAAGAAAAAACAAAGAAATAAACCTAGCTGCTGAGCTAAGACAGGATTCTAAAAGAAAAGACTAAGAATATCATTCTACATAGACAAGAGGTCTCTTTGGAAAGAAGGTGCTCCCCCTACAGTCCTGTCTAGCTAGAGTTTGCTGCCCCCTAGAGGATCTTCTTTCTTCTTCTTTGTGCACAAGACATTGTTAGATTCCAACAATTTCGTGGTGCCATATATTTAGTACATTTTTTCATACAATTTTATACATATTTCCTTGAAATGTGAGCATTTCTGCCTTATGTATACCTCAGAATCCTGTACATAAGCTACTTGAAGCTGGTTTCAGTTCAGACTTCTCCAAATATGAGCGCCCTAATCACTTTTTAAAGAGCCTCTTGTGGCACAGAGTGGTAAGGCAGCAGATATGCAGTCTGAAAGCTCTGCCCATGAGGCTGGGAGTTCAATCCCAGCAGCCGGCTCAAGGTTGACTCAGCCTTCCATCCTTCCGAGGTCGGTAAAATGAGTACCCATGCTGGGGGGTAAATGGTAATGACTGGGGAAGGCACTGGCAAACCACCCCGTATTGAGTCTGCCATGAAAACGCTAGAGGGCATCACCCCAAGGGTCAGACATGACTCGGTACTTGCACACCTTTACCTTTACCTTTAATCACTTTTTAGGTATGTGACCATTTTACCAGTTGAATTTATCTTGATTGAACCCCTTGCCTATGCATGAGTCAAGCCTGTTTGTTGTTGGAGGTGGAGTGTAGATGGCGGCTCAATAAGCTTGTTCCTTAGTGAGCTCCAGGACTGGGCAGGGGCCAAACACAGCTGCAAGTGACAGAGGCATGTGGGGTATGCTAACCCCACTTAATCTCTCCCCCTAGGAGCTCTCTGGGCTCTAGGGGCCCTAATCAGATCCCCAGAGATTTGATCTCTGGATCGTCAGCCATCTGAGCTCGGGGTAAGGAGTCACCGTCACCATACTTTTCTTTCTTCAAATGCTTCTGTCCTTTGGACAGATTTCTCCCTAACCCTGGATCTCCTGAACGGATTCTCCCAGACTCCCCTTGCTGATTGCTGATACTGGAATGCTGATCACCCTCCAAATTGCTGTAAGGTATTCAGTACCTCCACACACTTTCCCCCTCAACATCATTCAGACTCTCTAGTGAAGCTACATGCTCTGCAGGAAGGCTTCCCTGCTTTACTCACATTCAAGAGGGGTGAAAATCAAATAGAAGACCTTCTAAGCCAGTGTGGGGGGACTGCATTTTGTTTACAGGTTGAAGATCTGCACTCTGATAAATCTGTGGTATCACAAGAACCCTCAGGATTATTGTTTCAGATCCAGCTGCTACATTCTTTGCCTGGGATGGAGGCATTTGCTTGTGATGCTGTTTTGTGATGATGTCTTTGAAATTGCATGATCCCAGCCTGCATTACAATCTGCATGGTTTTATTTTGCCCGATCTTCCAGGGCTTGGAATATACAAACTTTTTTTCCTTTTCACCATATTTTTTTGGCCTAGTGGGGGTATTGAATCCAAAGTTATCTCTTTCTCAACAACATTAAGTGGATTTTTATTCCTCTTCTCAGCTGGACCTGTTATTGAATTGATTTGTTTCTGACTTTGATAACTGGTACTTATTAAACTCAACAAGGAAAACTTAATAAGCCACAAAATATTAAAATCATGTTTATTGAATTAATACTTTAGGAGTCAGGTTAATCCTAGGTTTTGCAAAGGGAAAATAGTCTCTCCATATTCACTTGGAGATCAAGTAGACATTCTGGGTTTCACATAAAAATTGATGCCTGTTAAATTACTCCATTTTGGAAAACCTCCAAAGAAGAAGAGTCTGATTGATTTACTTTCTAGTGTCAGAATCGCGTGATTGCTGCCATGGTCTACGAGAACCAAAGTGTAACCATCTTTAAATCTGTATTCTAGCTTGTTTGCTTTGGCCTTCTGTAACTGCTATTCTGGGATGCTTTGTTCTTCTTTGCAACATCACCAGACAGTATTATCTTTGTAAGGGTTGTAGCTGGTGGAACCAAGGTTGAGGAGGTTTGGGTTATCGTCTTGGCTGCACCTGGACCTGGAAGGGGGAGCCCTCTCCGGGAGTGAGAACATCTTTTGGTGGGAAACTTGGGGGGTAAATATCTGAGAGTATTAGTAGAAGGCTTACACAAACAGCAAATCAAAGAAATAAAGGACTGTAAAAAGGAGCTCTCTGAGAGAATTGATGGTCTAAAAACCTTAGTAGACTCTAATACTAAGCACATAGAAGACCACAAAAAGGTTGTAAAGGTGTAATCTGACCTACAAGATGGGAAGGCCCTTGCAGAAGAGAAATTTAAGGTTTTGGAATCACAAACAAGAATAAAGAACTTGAGGATCAAAGGTGCTTCGGATGAATTGGGCATAAAAGACCTATGACAAGAACTAACTTCTTTCATAGAAGAATACGTATATGATCATGATATTAGAATTGACAAGGCTTACAGGATTTACTCCAAGGCCGTGGTCCATAAGAAGCAACCGAGAGTTGTCTTGGTCAGCTTTGATGCTAAACTGGTAAGAGACACAATTCTTCAAAATAATCACACCGTCCCACTTAAACTTGCTGGACAGAAGGTTAAAATATGTCAAAGATCTACCAACTGATACTCTATGAAAGAGAGCACATTTCCACTTTTTGCATCAAATTATGATCTGCAAGGACATACAATATTTTTGGAACATTTTTTTTTCACTGGAAGTTATTTTGCCTACAGGGAAGAACATTATCAAGACAGTACAACAAGCTCAAGACTTAGCTGACATATTGATACAAGACTCTGGTCCAACCCCTCAAGAAGATCAACAACCTTCAATCCAACCAGAATATCAAGGAGCGTTCGGCTCAAGTTCACTATCTTAATTTCAACCTTCAGCACTGTCAGGAATCAGGCTGAGCCCAGCCTGTGGAGTCCCAGGTAAAAGCGCATCAAGAATCCAACAGTCAGTTGCAAATTCCAAAGCAGAGCTTTATTAGGCAAAGTCCACAGTTAGCTAAGCATGCCAAGATCTTCCTAAGCAAAGATCTTGATAATAACAAAGTACATGGGGGACAGGTAGGGCAGATATAGGGCCCACCAAATAAGGGAGGGGTGCCTAGAAGGTTTCGGCAGGAGAGCGGATAGAAATGACAAAAGGGGTCCTGTTCCCAGGCTGCCAGATGGCCAGGTGCCTTATCGGGAGGTTGGCACATTGTTGAGACTTAGCTGTCTCCGCAAGGACACTTACAGTAAGATTGATACAGTTGTTGGGGCTCTTCACCCGCTGGGAAAGGAAGGGAGGGAGGTTCTCAGAGGACAGGTTTATTGCTTTATGGCCTTGGGTTGCTCCGGCCGGAGAAGGCATGAGAGTGTGAGAATATGCAGGCTCAGTGGAGAATAGGATGGCATGAACCAGGGGGGTCATGACACTTGCCTCCCCTTAAGGCCCCCCCCCCTTTGCTCAGGCGCCCGCGGCCACAGGGGTGGGGCCCGGTTTGTCAGGAAAGCGGGAATGGAATTTGCGAAGGAGAAGTGGGGCGGCAATGTCCTCCGCATCCACCCACTCGTTATCGGAGTCAGGGAATCCCTTCCAGGAGACCAAATACTGCAATTGTTTGCGGAAGAAGCGGGAGTCGACTATGTCGGACAGTTCGTAGTGGGTGTCTTCCCCCACCATGACGGGAGGGGGAGGACGGGACTGCGGGTGCCAATCGTCAGGCGGGGGAGCCTTCTTGACCAAGCTGACGTGGAAAACTGGGTGAACCTTGCAGTAGGCTTTAGGAAGTTCCATCCGCACGGTGACTTCGTTCAGCACCTGCACTACTTTGAAGGGGCCAACGAACTGGTAGCTCAGTTTCTTGCATGGCCGCCTATTCTTGAGGTGTTTCGTGGAAATATACACCTCATCCCCAACCGCATACGGGGGGGGGGGCTCTGGCGCTTGCGGTCTGCCCATCGTTTGAAGTCTGCTTTCGCTTTCTTCAGGGACTCCGTTACCTCCCCCCAGGCCTCCCGTACCCGGGCCGCCCACTCATCCACCCCTGGTGGGGAGGTGGCGGGGTCCCCCGGTGGCTTCATCAGCGTGGGAAAGGGGGGCGAGGCGTAGCCGTGTACCACCTCAAAAGGTGACTTCCCTGTGCTCGAGTGTGGGGCGTTGTTATAGGCGTATTCCGCCAGGGGCAAAAGGGAAACCCAGTCGTCCTGGTGGTAGTTCAGGAAGCAGCGGAGGTACTGTTCAAGCACCTGGTTTACTCGTTCCGTCTGCCCGTTTGTGGTGGGGTGATACGCGGAGCTGAGCCCCCTAGACACTCCCGCCAGGGTCATCAGGGCCCCCCAGAACTTAGCAACGAACTGGGCCCCCCGGTCGCTGAATATCTTGCGGGGGAACCCGTGGAGGCATACCACGTGGGTAATAAACAGTTCGGCCAGGCGCTGCGCAGTGGGCAGCCCTGGGCAGGGGACGAAGTGAGCTTGCTTCGAGAACTGGTCCACCACCACCCAAATCACCGTCTTCCCCTGGCTGGGGGGCAAGTCCGTGATAAAGTCCATGGAGATGATCTCCCAGGGGCGGTCCGGGACTTCTAGGGGTTTTAGCAGGCCCTGGGGCTTTCCCACCCCCCGTTTGTGTGCGAGGCACACTGGGCAGCCCGCGACGTATTTCCCCACATCGCGACGTGCCCCCGGCCACCAAAATTGGCGGCGAAGCAGCCACCAAGTTTTCAGGAAGCCAAAGTGCCCAGCAGCTTTGCTGTCGTGGCACAACTCCAGAATCAGTTTGCGCATGGAGGCGGGAACGTACAAGCGGTCCCCCTTATACCAGACCCCCTCGTGGGCACAAAGCTGCGAACGGAGGTCGGCCAGTTGCGGGTCCGGCCCCAAGGCCGAGCGGAACTCCGACAGGGGCACCGGGGGAGGGGTCCCTGGGGGTCCCCGCGGGGGGTCCCGGGCCGGTTGTCCCGCTTTGGTTTGGCTGCGGGTTTGGGCCAGGAGACCTAATTGCTTGGGGGTGAAGACCGTGTCTACCCTGGAGGGGCGGTGTTCGCCCGGGTGCATGCGGGAAAGAGCGTCCGCCATAAAGTTCTTACGTCCCGGGATGTGGACGAGGGTGAAGTCGAACCGGGAGAAGAAGTCCGCCCAACGGATCTGCTTAGCATTGAGCGTGCGCGGCTTCCGCAGGGCCTCAAGGTTTTTGTGGTCGGTCCAGACCTCGAAAGGAATGGTGGACCCCTCTAGGAAGTGGCGCCATGTGGATAGGGCGGTTTTGACCGCAGCCGCCTCTTTCTCCCAGATTGGCCAGTTCCGTTCGGTCGGGGAGAATTTGCGGGAGAGGTAGGCGCAAGGCCGGAGTTTCCCCCCTTCCCCCCTCTGTAGGAGGACCCCCCCTACGGCCTCGTTGGAGGCATCTACTTGCACCACGAAGGGTTTGTCGATTTCGGGGTGGGCCAGAATGGGCTCAGAGGTGAACAAGTGTTTGAGGTGTTCGAAGGCCTGCGTGCAGTCCTGGGTCCACGGTAGTGGCGCCCCCGGACGGCCCTCCCTGGCACCCTTCCCCTTAGTCTTCAGAAGGTCGGTGAGGGGCAGGGTCACTTTGGAAAACCCCGGGAGGAAGTCCCGGTAGAAATTGGCGAACCCGAGGAAGGATTGGAGCTGCCGGCGGGTTCGGGGGACTTCCCAGTCCAGGACCGCCTGGACCTTAGCGGGGTCCATCCCAATTCCCTCCCCCGAAACTCTGTAGCCCAAGAAATCAACCCGGGATTTGTGAAACTCACATTTCAGAAGTTTGGCGTACAGCTTGTGGTCGGCGAGGCGGCGTAAAACCTCCCGTACCAGAGCTGTGTGTTCCTCCTCCCCCTTGGAGTAAATCAGCACATCATCCAGGTAAACCACCACCCCACGGTACAACAGGTCATGCAGCACCTCATTAATCACATTCATGAACACACCCGGAGAGCCGCTTAACCCGAACAGCATTACAAGGTACTCAAATTGTCCGAGCGGGGTGTTGAAAGCTGTCTTCCACTCGTCCCCTTTCGCGATGCGGACCCGGAAATAGGCGTCCCGCAAGTCCAGTTTGGTGAAGATGCGCCCCTCTCCCAGGCGACTGAGTAAGTCCTTGATGAGGGGGAGGGGGTAGGCGTTGACCCGCGAAACGGCGTTGATTGCCCGGTAATCGGTGCAGAGCCTGAGGGTGCCGTCCTTCTTCTTGGCGAACAAGACGGGGGCTGCCATGGAGGATGTGGCGGGGCGGATGAAGCCCCGGGCCAGATTCTTGTCCACGAAGGCGCGTAGCTCCCGGAGTTCGGATGGGCTCATGTTGTAGAGCTTGGCCTTCGGGAGTTTTGCCCCTGGGACCAGCTCGATGGCGCAGTCTGTCGGGCGGTGGGGGGGAAGCTGGTTACACTCTTCCTCCGAGAAGGCCTCGGCGAGGTCCCGGTAGCAGGCGGGGATGCCCTCGTCTGGCTCGGGGTAGAGGCCCATCGCCCGCAACCAGGGGTTGAGCGTGGCGGGGCTCTCGGACCACGGGACCACGGTCCCCGCGATGGCCACGGGCGGTGCCTCGGGTTGATCGCGGTACCAGAAGTGTAGCTTGCAGTTTGGGTGGGAAAAGATGAGGCGCTTATCGTCCCAGTCGATCTCGGGGCGGTGGAGGTCCATCCAGTCCATGCCGAGCAGGATGGAGAAGCCCGCGACGGGGGCGATGGTGAGCGAGATGCGTTCCCAGTGGGGGCCCAGGTTTAGGGCGAGGGCGTTGGTGGCGTGGCGGATGGCCTCTCCGCCCACCGGAGCGCCGTCCACCTGTCGCATGATAATCGGCTTGACCAGGTCTTCCTGCCGCGCCCCCAGGGCTTGCGCGATCCCAGGGGTCACCAGGGAGGTAGAGCACCCGGAGTCCACGCAGACTTGGACCTCAACCCGGGTGTCGGCTTCCTTGTTGATTAGTACCGCCGGGAGGAGGATGGGGGGTAAGACTCGTCTTGGGGGCGCCAGAGTGCCGACAGGGAGGGTCCGCCGAGGGGCGCCCGGCAAGACGGACCGTCCTCGTTTCCCGAACTGTCCGACTGGGAGGACTCGGGACTGGTTTGGGAGGAGAGTTCCACATCAGTTGAGGAGGTGGCGGGAGCGAGGAGTGCCCTGGGCCCCCCTTGTTTACCGGCAGATTTATCGGACGGGCACTGGCGGTCGGAGGGGGGCGGGGCTTGCTTCTCTCTGGCTGGGGGGAGGCTTTGGCTTTTGCCAGGCGTGTTGGGCAGACCGAGGCAAAGTGCCCCTTCCCCCCGCACTCATGGCAGAGTCACAGCTGCTTGCGCTTCTCCCGGTCGGGCGCCGGCGTGGCAGTAGGTTGGGCGGCGATCGGCTTGGGGACACTCGGGGTTTGTCTGCCCGCGATGTGCGTAGTAGACGGGCCGCCTCCTGGCGACGTTGGTAGGCCCGGTAATTCGCGAGGTTCGTCTCGATCACCCCCGCGGAGTCGATCTACTGCTGGAGGTCCCCGTCCTCGGGCGGTCCCCGGTTGAAGATCCCGTCGGCCACGGGGCGGTCCAAGCCGTCCAGGAAGGCGGTGATGATCTGGGTGTCGTTCATAGTGGTAATTCGGGCCGCGATGGCTCGGAAGTCAATGACATATAGTCCATTAGGGGCCTCCCCCGCTGCTTCAGCTTGGCCAGCGCTTCCGTCGCCTTTCGTTCACGGAAAGGGTCCCTGAAGGCCTCTCGGAGGGCGGCCCTGAAGGATTCTAAGGAGGTAGCTGCCGCCGTCCCCCTCTCGTACTGGGTAATCCACCAGTCCATTGCCTTGCCCTCTAGGTTGCAGCCCAGCGTGCGGACTAAATCGGCCTCGTCCGCGAAAGAATCCCCCCACTCCGCCAAGAAGCCATCCACCATAATCAAAAAGTAAGTGAGTCTCTCCGAAGAGCCATCGAACTTCACCTTGAACTTCCGGCCCCCCAGATGGTCGTGGCGCCCCCCGCGGGCGGCTCCGTCGTCCGGCTGTCGGGGGGGGCGGCTGTGGGACCGGTGAGGGCGGTGGGGCGGCTGGCGGTTGAGGTTGGGGTTGGTGCGGCCGGGTGTCCACGGCAAGTGGGGCATAGGTCCCCCTCCTCGGGGCTGCAGGGCGATTCCATTCCCCCACCGGGCGGTCTCCCCGGGGCGCCGGGGCCATGTCCGGGGGAGTGGGGGTCCGCGTCGGGGGTTCCCCCCATGGGCCCGATAGAAACGTACTGGGGTCCTGGGCCCCCGACTGGGAACGTAATGGTGAGGTTTCCCTCCTCAGGCGGCGGGGTTCGTGGCGAGGGGGTATCTCGGTGAAGACTGCGACCCGGTCAGGCCCCGGCCGGGGCTCGGGTTCTGTGTCGACATCGTCCTCCTCCAGCCAGGTCATCGTGCTGGTCGGACGCGAGTAGGCCAGGTGTTTGGGGGGGGGCGAATGTGGAGAGGAGGCCCGTGGCCGAGGCCCCCCCAGGGATTCGAGAGTTCCATACCCGAGCGAAGGGGTCCTGTGATGCTTGGGCTTGACAGCGGGGCCCGCAGGGGGGCGCGTAGCAACTCGGGTAGCCGGGGCAGGCGGGCCGCCTGGCAGGGATGCTGGTAAAGAAAGTCGGCCCTTCTTCTCCTTCTCGGAGGCGAGGGGGGCGTTCCAGGGCTCTCGGTGGGTTTCGGCTTGGCGCAGGGCCTGGCGAAGGGCTTCGATTTCTCGGCGTTGGTCCCCCACGCGCAGCATCAGACCCTCGAGTTCTTCGACAGGAACAAGGTGCTGGGGCCCTTGTCGGGTGAAATCGACCCCCACCTGGCGCCCCATTTCGACCAGCCGGTCCGCATCTCCTGGGTCTTCGGGAGTTTCCTCCTCCTTTTCCTCGAAAGAGGGTGGGGGCGATTTCCCCGTCGCACCCGCAGAATCCTTCGTGGGGCTCGGGCATGGCGGGGATCGGTGGTCTCCGGCATCGGGGGGAGCGTCGCGGGCTCCGGCGTCAGGAGGGGTGACCAAAGGTACCGTGGTAGCGCCGTCCTCCGCTCGTTCCTCGATGGGGACGTGGATGATCAGGCGCTGGTGTCCCCCGTCCGGGGACTGCTCCACGATGTCTAACCCTGAGTCCTCCGGGGCTGCCGCGGCCATGGGTAGCGAGGCACACCGACGGATGGATTAACAGGGGGAAGAGGTTATTATCAATTTGTCAGGAATCAGGCTGAGCCCAGCCTGTGGAGTCCCAGGTAAAAGCGCATCAAGAATCCAACAGTCAGTTGCAAATTCCAAAGCAGAGCTTTATTAGGCAAAGTCCACAGTTAGCTAAGCATGCCAAGATCTTCCTAAGCAAAGATCTTGATAATAACAAAGTACATGGGGGACAGGTAGGGCAGATATAGGGCCCACCAAATAAGGGAGGGGTGCCTAGAAGGTTTCGGCAGGAGAGCGGATAGAAATGACAAAAGGGGTCCTGTTCCCAGGCTGCCAGATGGCCAGGTGCCTTATCGGGAGGTTGGCACATTGTTGAGACTTAGCTGTCTCCGCAAGGACACTTACAGTAAGATTGATACAGTTGTTGGGGCTCTTCACCCGCTGGGAAAGGAAGGGAGGGAGGTTCTCAGAGGACAGGTTTATTGCTTTATGGCCTTGGGTTGCTCCGGCCGGAGAAGGCATGAGAGTGTGAGAATATGCAGGCTCAGTGGAGAACAGGATGGCATGAACCAGGGGGGTCATGACAAGCACAAACGTATCTACAAGGGGCTTCAGGTACTACAGTGTGATATGAAGAGATTAAAGATACTCTCTGTAAATGTTAATGGCTTGAATTCCTCTCCCAAAATATCTGAATTTTTAAATCAGCTTCAAAAGTCCCCAGCAGACATCATTTGTTTACAAGAGACTCTTATTAAACAAAAGCATGAACATGTCTTGGTGGCTAAGAAACTGGGATGTAACTTTACAGCTTTGACTACAGTTAAGAAGAAGGGAGTTGTCACTCTCAGAATTAATCTGCCAGATGGGAAGAAGTTCATTTTGACCAACATCTATGCACCCAACAATGCTGAGGATTTTTTTTTGAAGATTTCTTTTTAAAACATTGGGAAGTGATAGACACTGAATTTCTAATAATAGGCAACTTTAATACGGTTATGGATCTATCCATTGATAAATCACACAAAATTGCCAAAAGTTGTACTTTTAAATTTTCAAGATTTTTTTTTTTTGGGGGGGGGGTTGACATATGGAAGGAACTCAATCCTAAAACTCACAAATACAATTTTTACTCTCATTGTTATAGAACATATTTGAGAATTGATCAATGTTGGATGTCCAAGGCATGGCTATCTAAGGTAGTGAAAGCTGAAATCCTACCTAACACCTTTACAGATCACAATCCTCTACTACTTGATCTGAATTACCAAAGGCTGGGTATGAGAAGATGAAAAATGAATGGTTATTTATTAGAAGATGAAAAAATGTGCATAAATGTGAAGCAGATCTTCAAGAATTCTTTCAAATTAATTTAATGATTGATGTGCAAGTATCAATGGTTTGGGACATGAGAAAGGCATTCATGAGAGGAAATTTAATATGGATTAATGCATTGACCAGAAGGAAGAAGGAACAAGAATTAAACCAAATTAAAGCATCCCTATCTTAGTTGGAACAGCAACCTCAATTCCATCTGTCTAAACATATTGGGAACAAGATCAAGCTATTAAGAATGAAGAGAGATCATACTAAAACTGAAGAAATGAGGAAAAAAAGTAGATTACCTCAAACAAAAGATTTTGAATATGCAGACAAACCTGGCATATTGCTAGCTTTAAAAAAATCACAAAAACAAGCTATCTCACGACTAAAATAATGGTGTTGAATTTGTATTGAGGAAAGAGATCCAAAAGTGTTTTACTAAAATCTTTCAAAATCTTTACCAAGCTGATGGCAAATACCTGGGCTTCAAAGAAGAACTGAAATATTTAAAGAATGTTTCACTTAAGAAATTTTCAAAAGATCACAGGAGAATTCTGGATCAAAAAGTTTCAGTTCAAGAAATCAGTGATGCAATCACAGCATTGAAGTTATTGAAGGCTCCAGGACCTAACACTCACAAACTATCTCTCCAATTTTGCTTCAACTCATAAACAGAAAATCTGCATAACAGATTATTCAAATATTGTCAACAAGCATCTATAACCATAATACATGACAGCATTGACCCACTCTCTCTACAGTCTTTTATAAACCAATATCTCTTCTTAACATGGATTATAAAATTTTTGCTAAGATTCTAGTGGAGAGGTTAAAAAAAATGTATAGGAGAGTAGTACACACTGGCCAAACAGGATTTATGCTGAGAAGGTTAATGAAAAACGATATACGTTTTGTACTAAATGCTCTTATGTTCATAGAAAGCAGTTTGGTGCACATTTGCATTTCTAGATGTTGAAAAGGCATTCGATAATGTCTCATGGAATTTCTTACAAGCAACTTTACAAACACTGGGCTGTGGTAAAAGATTTCAATTATTGTTTCAACAAATTTATTCTGCTGAAAATGCAAGAATCTTGGTTAATGGAATGCTCACTGCTGAGAACATTCAAATCAACAAAGGGACAAGACAAGGGTGTCCTCTTTCCCCATTATTGTTTAATCTGGTGTTAGAAATGCTGTCAGATCAACAAACAAATTGATTGGTATAAATGTTGACGGAGAGGAATGTAAGATGAGAAGTTATATGGATGATGTTGTATGTGTAATAACCATTCCTAAAACATCTGTTCAAGTGTCATTTGATATGTTCAATGAGTTTGGCGTTCACCCTGGGTACAAAATTAACAAAAAATAAAAAGCCTGTTTGCTGTAATCATCCATAGAATATTGTTTGATATGTGGCTTGAATGCAATGTTGATCAATTTTGTGGCTTCTTATTAGTTCTGTAAGTATGGAAATTTTGGCTTCATTTGAAACATTATTAACAAAGAGTACTAATTCTCTTCATAAATACATCTGCTATAAACACCAGGGACGTTGAGCTGGATCCTGTAAAACCCAAGCAGACCTAGATCACCCCTAAAAAGGCCGTATCTTGACAGTCTATCCAGTTCCACAAACAATAGGAAGATGACATAAAAACTGGGAATGTGGTGTCCTCCAGTTCCCATTTCTGACTGAAGATAGCATATCTTACATTGAATCCCAGGGTCTACTGACTCATAGGAGCAGCTTTTCAGATGAGAGCTAGGAATTATTCCTTTCATGAACCACAATGCTAATGAGCCAATCTATGTTGTTCTTATATCAGCACTGAATAACACTCCAGGATAAAAGCAACCATACCCTATTCAACAGGAAAATCCAAAAGCCATTTAGTAGAACTGGGGCGGGGGGGGGGAACACTCTAATGATTTCTCCAAGGGAAATATCTGGAGTGTAGGGAAGGGTTTGGGGAGGAAAGGAAGGGATCTCAGTAGGGTATGATGTTATAGTGCCCACCCATTAAACCAGCCATTTGCTCTAGGAGAACTGATCTTGGTCACCTGGAGACCAATCGTAAAACTGGAAGATCTCTAGGTGTCACCTGGAAGTTGGCAACCATATAACTTAAATATGTCTGACAGTATTGCAGGAGACATGATATAACAAGGAAAAGCCAATTCAAAGTTAGAAGAATTAATTCTTACAGAATATGAATATTTTTTTACCCAAAAGAGAGAAGGATGATACTCTGCTGTGTTGATACCAGGGATGGGACTTTGGAGAAAAAAGTCCCAAACAATCCAATTTATATTGATCTCTGGAGCACACAGTGGAAGGAAAATCCAAATGCTCCCTGAAATGTTTGAAAGAGGAATACGAGGGCCTCTCCTCGCTTGAATGGATGTGTGTATCCATCACAGAAAGAATGAGAATATAGTGCTGTAGGACACATCATTGTTATTCTCTTCCATAGCCTCCTGCTCATCTTCTGTTTGAGGTGAGGTTTGTGAAATGGAATATTATCTATGAGCAAAAGGAATGTATTTTTATAAAAGGACAAAAGCAACTCATAATACCAGAACTCACATTCTAAAAATCATCTGTTCTGCCACCACAAGGTGATGCCTGCACCCTTCCTTATATCTTCCCTGTGTATGGATTCCCAAACTCAGAGTAGAATGGTTCAAGATATGTGACAATGTAAATAATATATCTCTCCTCCATTTCAGTTCTCCTCAATTTAAAATGAATGACAGGGTACTGAGGGGAATGCAATCGCCTTCTGATGACCTGACAGTGTTCTTTGGAACTACTGAGTTCACGGCATATGTTAGCACAAACTGGGAAGCTTGAAAGGTCCTGGGAAACAGAGTACAAGAGCAAGATGAAGAGGTGACAACAATGGACTGAGGGGGATAGAGAAGGTACCAGGGGAAGAGAAGACTGTTTATCAGTTCTGGTTGCCTGGGAGAAATTTGTAAAGTTTTACATCATAATTTGCAAGCCTTCAAGGAAGCAAAAAAGAAAAAAAGTATAATTAATTCATACAACAGTAAGACTAAACATGCCCATTTAACTTTCTATTTTGAAGTAGGCATGAACACTGGATTTCAGAAACAGAGGCAAATAGCCATGTGTAGGAGAATGGTGGCTTGTCCTACTCTTTTTGTAGTCTCGTACTAAAATGAAGAATAACATGATGGCTACCAAACACCGATGTGCTGCTGGCTTTAATATTGATTCTACTTTCTCCAAGGAGATCCGGATGGTGTATATCATTGTCTCCTTCTCCATGTCATTCTTACAACCCTGTGAGGCAGATTAGGCTGAGACACAGTCATACAGTGAGCTTCATGGCTAAGTGGCAGCTTGAAAAGTATTGCCAACTCTAGGTTGGGAATTGCCTTGTGTGGATCCTGAGGACAGCAGGGTTTGGGGAGAGGAGTGATCTCCGTGGGGTATGATATTATAGAGTCCACCTTCCAAAGTGGTCGTTTTCTCCAGGTGAACTGATCACTATAATTCCAGGAGATATCCAGCCACCAGCTGGAGATTGGCAGCTGTAGACTTGAACCTTGCTTCGTCTCAGTCACTACACCACACTGACTGTCATATATGCAGCTCCTGAGTTTGGTGAGTTAGCTACCTCTTGTTTGATTAAACTTTAAAACATGATCATTTAAAGACCTCTTTTTGGTTACCATTTCTAAATGCATCTGCTGGGGTGCTAGTTGGAAGGGCTCTGTAATAAAGCTGTCCTAAGCTTCCACTCCCACTGAGGTTAAAATGTATACCGCCATATATTTTTCCGTGGGGATCAAAGTGGTTCAGGAATGGCTTTTTTCTGCAGGAGAAAAAATTAGTGACAGCCCGACTCCCACAAGGTATGTGGAATACATACCTGCTCAGGAGCTCCTTGTTCCTCCCTCCCCCCTCTCTCTCACACACAAACTCATTCCCCCTCATTCCTCCCTGCCCTCATCCCAACAGCTTGCTTACCTGACCTCCTCCGTGGTCCCTCCCCCTTCCCTCAGACACACACCCATATTCCCTCCCACCTCTTCACCACACATTATTGTACAAGTTCTGTAGATCAGATCTGATTTATCACCCAGTTAGCCTACTCTCTTCTTTTTGGCAGCTCTATGACTACTATTTTTATTTTCCTTTTTGTATGCTTTTTAGAGGTAGTTGGTTGGCCACTGTGTGAACAGTATGCTGGGGTAAATGGGCCTTTGGTCTTATCCAGCATGGCTCTCCTTATGTTCTTACTATAAGATATAAGATCTTTGGTTGGAGACTGAGTGAATTTTGGGGAGGGAGAAGGCTGGTTCCCAAAGCGATCATTCCACTTTGAATCAGTCTAAATCTGTCACAGCTGGAAGAGTTTAACCCCCACCCCCAAAACAGTGATGTGCTTTGTGCAGCCTTTATTGATTTGAAGGCTACATTTGATTTCCTTTCACTGCCCTGTCTATTCATGGAACTGACTGGCTGGGGGAGGTGGAGGAACCGAGGACCAATGTACTATTTTTAAATCCTTCAGTGAACCATTTAAAAAAGATATTGACATCTCTGTTACTATAAATTATTATGCAATGACCAGAGATAGTCTATGACATTTGATGATTAATGCTGGGTGCTGCCATCGATTACATTTGAAACTGGACTTCCAGTAAAATATGTATTAATAGTCAGGGCTGTCAGTAAGAGGATGTTGGGCAGAGAATCAGAATGTAGGAAATGAAAAGACATGGGTGCCAAACATCAAAGGGCAATCCACCAGTGTCAATCACTGGTTTTGGATGGAGACATAAAAGAAGAGATTATTGAACACAGTGATTTAACACAATCAAGGTCTTGGCTGCAGATTTCATACATTAAATAGAATGAAAAAGTTCTTGTTTTCAAGACTAATAGCTGCATTGAAGGTAAACCATTTCCAAGTGGGACCAGTTGTTATAATCTTCTGAGATTGTGATTTACTAGTATAATGATTTGGTCTAAAATCCAGAATTACTTTTACTAGTCTTGAACAATTCCACTGAGCTCAAATAACTGCTCCATGGTAAGCAGCTTTTGGAGTGGGATCTAGTCAACAGCACTGTATAAATGGCTAGGACCATGATTTTTACCTTCTGGCAGTGGCAGTGTGGACCCAGATTTCCCCACCCGATCCCCAAACCAGAAGCCATCCATGGAGTCAAAGGGCCTACGAGACAGCAGTGGACTAGATCTTAAGAGCATGACTTAGCAAGCAAGACTCATAGGTGTGTTGAATAGGTGAGGAGTGTAGATAGGCAAAGGAGACAGCAAATGAGAAGGCAGGACTGAGGATGAAGAGGGGGTACTGAGAGGAAAAGCTTGTGTATAAAGGGGACTCTCGAGTCCAAGTCAGGGAGGAGGATGGTAGCAGGACTGTGGAAGTAAGCACACACTCTACCAGGGGGACTGAAAGGATTCCATGCAGTCTAGAGCAGGGGTAGTCAACCTGTGGTCCTCCAGATGTTCATGGACTACAATTCCCATGAGCCCCTGCCAGCAAGGGCTCATGGAAACTGTAGTCCATGAACATCTGGAGGATCACAGGTTGACTACGCCTGGTCTAGAGACTCTGGATCCTATTCAGAGACATGGAGGAGTATCCCAGTCAAGCTCCTGAGATGGTGGAAGGTGGTGTTCCTCTGCATGCCCAGGCACTGCGTGACAATAAGGAAATGTGAAATGATTTCTTTTCAATTAAGAAGACTGACAGACCCTTCCCCCCAAGGATTTTATATCATTTCTTGTTATCCAAAGTAGGCTTTTCATGCAGGATTCCTAAAATGATCAAAACGAATTGCTAATAAAGAGCTTGGGAGTCTTTTGGCATCTAAAAGTTTCTGCCTATGCAGGTCAGGTGAGCACTGTGATCGTTCACATCTTTCGAAGTGGAGAAATGGGACAATGCAATCCCCCACAGTGCTGTGCTCAGCCTCGCCACAGCTCCCCCATCAATCAGGAGCTGTCATCTCAGAAGCAGGTAGTAAGAAGGTGTCCATACATAGGATAAAATGGTGTAAACATAATGAAAATCAGTAAGGGTCTATTTTCCCTACTGAAATGGGAATTGAATTTCTCAGGCATGTGGCAAGGAGATGTTGATTAAACATAAAACAATGCTATAAAAGTAGCAGTGTAAAAGAGAGTTGCTCTCAGGAAAAAAATGTCTATGTGATGAGATTTCCCTTGTAAAATTCAATCCCATTTCATGTATTTTGTCCTCAATTTCATTTTCGATCCTTGCCCTGCCACAACTTTATTTGTCTCAACTTGTACGACAAACTTTCTTTTGGCACATACAATCCCCTCGAGATGTCCCCCCAAATTAGAAAGTTTCCCAAATGGCATATAAAGTATAGAAACAGCTCGCAGAATAATAGGTACAGCCGTTTACAGCTTGTTTGTACATGTCACTGCATGGTGAAAAAGATCAATACTTCCCTTTAAAGGTAGCCCCGTCAGGGACTGAACAGTCTGGAATATGAATAGCTGGCTAAATTCCGTGTGCATGCCTGACATCGGGAAATATTGAAATCATTGCAATAGCACCTGGCATTACTTATTCTGCTGATAACCCATCAAAATAGATTTGTGTGACAAATCCCCTAATGCCGGTGTATGGAAAGGAACATTAAATGTGGGAAAGAACTGCACTAGAGAAATGAGTCCATAATGAGGTATTATGCAGGATGTTCATGTTAACATTCAACTTATGTTTCTGCCATCCTGTAGAGATGGCCTGGGCATGGTCATGGTGCACCACGAATTTCCAATCCACCAAATCCTTTTCCTGATATTTGTTAACGTTTGTAGCCATGATATGGCAATTTGTCCACAAGCAGCCGGGGTGTAAGCAAGACAATCCTCTCGAGGAAATAGAATCACTGAATGAGATGTCCTCTATCATTTCTATGCTGCCTACCTATTCTTGGAACTAGAAATCTTTGGGCTGTGTATCTTATTACAGCAGTGCTGGTCAGTTCAGCTACATTAGTTTGGTTGCAAATAAAAGCTCAGTCTGTAATAACAAGCATTAGTAAAGGTGAGACTGTGATTCAAAAGCTGTCTGATTTGCAATGAAGATCCCCATTTCAATGTAATCTCTCCCTTGTGAGAAGGGGGAGGACACTCTTTTTATTCTAATGTCTCATGCTGAATTTTTCCCCCAATTAAAAGCTGCACATTTTTCAATATAATTTTTGTCCTTTTTTAATAAATAGAATATATTAACATTTTTTTCATATCTAATGATTAAATGTATAACCATCCCTCTCCCCACAACCTGGATTATCATTCTCACACCTCTCACACATGGCTTGGAAATCACAATTCACATTGTTGCAATTGCTGCTGCATCATTATTTCCTCAAGCCCAGAAAATCCCGAAGAGTGGGAGATGATATTGGTATTGTTCTATTTCACCCTTTGCCACACAGGTTCACTGCCATGTTCTCTAGTTTCCATTTACTTCTCAGAACTGAGAATGCACACCTGACCTGCTCAGAATTCTCATGGCTTTTTTCCTCCCATGTCTACACCCGGCTCCTATAGAGACCCCATTTCCTCCTGCTTCCAACTGACTTCAGTGGAGATATCAGAAGATGGACAAAAAGGAGCCATGTATTCTCTTTCTCTGCTTGGGTCCAGAGTAGTTCCCTCTAGTGGATTCCAGTAGATGCCCAAAAAGCATCCAGGTAGTTCTTTATCATGTCTGGATCCAGCTGAGTTCAGAATGTCTGCCCTGATGAATACTTGCATGGGGGATTTATTCCTGGGAACTTCTTTAGAAGTAAGGTTGGGCTGAGAATAAATATTAACAGTCTCTATTATTAGGCCGCCCCTTAGCCCCAAAGAAGAACACACACACCTCTCCAGTTCGCAGATAGCATTTTATTTAAAAATCGACACATCATAATTTACACAAAGGTTTCCTTTAAAAAGTACCAACCTGTAAACTAAAGGCCTGAAGAGATGCTTGCTCTCCACAACCCCTCCAGTTCACAATGAAAGGAGGAAAGAAAAAAGCGTCTGTTTAACAACAGCTCCCAGGGTCTCTAATTAATAACATATCGGGTGAATTCTTCAGAAGCAAAAGAAAATAGGTATCGCAAAGCTCAATTAATAATGAAATGCTGACTGGCTTGCAGATAAAAACTCATTCCCATGGAGATTAATGGAAGGTTTGGATAGTTTTCCTTTATTTCTTTTTATACGAGAATTTCCCCCCCTCCCCCATTTCTGAACAGCCATAATGTAGTTCATATCTCCAGAACTGCACAATATGTTTTCCTGACAAAAAAAGGTCTTCTTTTATTTGGGTTTTCTTTTTTGTTCTCCTCCCAATTACTGAAACAAGTTGATGGTGCAATTTTGGGATCCCATCAAAGACACCCACGGAGACATCTCTACAGAAAGAAAATGGTGGCCACTGAGATGTGATTGCAAAGGTAATAGGGTTAGGCTGACCTCCCTGTGTCAGCTCGCCTGTCCTCTCTCCTCAGCTTTCAATGACACATAGCAGTACTAACTCTCATGTCTTGCCACACATATTTTCAAAGGTATCCAATTCCGTGGCTGCTAATTCCTGGGCTTTTCCCTCCATTTCTGTTTGCATTTCACTTCATGCGTTTCTTAATGGTTGTCGAGCAGAACAAAGAATGAGTTCACACCGTTGTTAATAGGAGCACTCGCAATATTTACCCTACTTTGTAATAAATGTATTGCCAAGTCCCTAGCTCTATTCATTTGTTTTCGTGGTGGTGAATATTATATTCCACAGGATCTGACATACTTTTAAATTCATTAGTTGCGCCCGAGCCTTATCCTCGAATTTGAACCTCAACTTGATTATTTCTGTTATATTGCCATTAAAGATTCTGACAGAGTTTATTTACTCAGCTTCAGAAAAATAAATCTAATTTAGAGTTAATATAAAAGCTTTCCTGATTTCTGATGAAAGGAACAAACGCTGTGCCAAGTGTTTTAAATTATCTGGGTCTTTTCAATATTACCTTGCATAGCGTGCATCTCTGATCTGCCCATGTCAGACAGAAGAAGCAAGAGGATGACTGCTAATGCAGAAAATAATTCTATAGGACAATACATACTGGATACTGCGACTACCCTGCTAGCAAGCCAGCCTAGAATCTTTTGCTTAATGGTACCCAAAGGATGGAAATAGTACATAGATAAAAGTAAGGCTTTTACTAAGTTGATTAGGGGCCAAGCCCATTGCATTCAGGAATATAACAGGCACTAGATTGGAGGTGGGTGGAAGAATTCTGTGAATGGCCTCCCCCTCCCCCCAAGACCTGGAAATGCTGCAGCTGCAGGCAGCTGTTAGGGAAGGAAGAGGGGGAGGTCAGAGGAGGGCTGAAGGTGATTGGCTGGCCGATGGACAGACAGGCAAGGCAGTTGGAGGAGGCGGCACACAGGGGTGGGACAGCTGCCTTGTTTGGGTGTTAAGCACAGAGTGGCACTTAAGCTATGAGACACACTCCTCCTCCAAGCCCTTACCAGAAATATATTATGTAGAACTAATGAGTTTGTTGGCAAGCATAGAGAAAGTGATATTTCCATCCAGCAGTCTGTCACTTATTTTCATCTTGTGCTTCTTTGATAGCTGTTTTGCTAACACTAATGCAAGGGGTGAATTAACCTAGCAATTCAACCTTGTTTGTATAACCTGGTGGGAAATGTTTACAAAAGATGAGTATTAAATTATGGACATCATCACTTTGGGCAACCTGTCTTTGATGCACACATTCATGGATCTTAAGAAATTTTAATATGTCCTAATTTCATAGGCATGTGCATTTGCCATAAACAGAGCCATCCCCACCACCCAAAAATACCTTCCTCACATCTGTTTGTTTTATGCAAGATGAATACAGATCAGAGAATCTGGGTCTAAAGAAAAGCTAGGTTTTTAAAGCTTTTATTTGGGTCTATTCAGCTATACCAAAGATAAGGCGGGGAGGTGGGAGCTAAGTGCTCAGTTTAGAATGAGCTGCAAGAGGAGCCAGCCCAGGATCAACTGCGACAGTGAGAGCTGACAGTTTCATGCCATGTTAGCTGGGGCTGGGCCTAGCTCCTCTTGCAGCTCAGTTTGGAATGAGACACAAGAGGAGCCATCCCAGGATTGGGGGGAGCTGAAACCCCCCAACTAGCTCTGCATGTGACTCCCCATCACACACAGACCCAAAATTGTTCTGCAGGAGAAGCCAAACCAGCCCCATGGTCAGACTAGCTTTAAAAAAACACTTCAAGTTTCTTCTTGGTTCTATTGGACCTGAAAAAATGTCATATTTCTGGAAAAAAAACAGATCCTAAAAAAGGAATGGTATTGAAATCTGGGATTTATATTTCTTTTGAAATTCCAAATTTTTGAAACTTTTGAAAGAGAGCCTCTTGTGGCGCAGAGTGGTAAGGCAGCGATATGCTGTCTGAAGCTTTCTGCCCATAAGGTTGGGAGTTCAATCCCAGCAGCCGGCTCAAGGTTGACTCAGCCTTCCATCCTTCCGAGGTCGGTAAAATGAGTACCCAGCTTGCTGGGGGGTAAACGGTAATGACTGGGGAAGGCACTGGCAAACCACCCCGTATTGAGTCTGCCATGAAAACGCTAGAGGGCGTCACCCCAAGGGTCAGACATGACTCGGTGCTTGCACAGGGGATACCTTTACCTTTATTGAAATCTGGGATTTATATTTCTTTTGAAATTCCAAATTTTTGGTTCCCCAGCTGAAAAAAATGCTGATTTTTTAAAAAAAAGCCAGCTGTATAATTTCATCTTTGCTATGAAATGTCATGCTGTCAATATTGATTGTCCAGTCATTACTGCTGTGACCTGATTCCCCCCTCCCAGAAGTGTCTTTGGAATTATTTTGATGCCTATGTTCAATTATTACTATTAGGAATCATACACTTGACTGGTAGATGGTGTTCTGCAGCTCAATATCTATCCAGGTTCTTGTGAATTGGAGATTTGATTTAATCGGATCACCAACCTGGTAGAACTGGTAGAGCGTAATGCTCTTCGGGGGGGTATATTCAGTGAAGTGGTCTCTCAGGTACACTGGGCTTGGACCACAAATGGCCTTGAAGGTAAAAAAAACAGCACCTTGAACCTAATCTGGTACTCAACTGGAAGCCAATGCAACTACCTATGTACATGACATATATGAGCCTTCCACGGTGTTCTAGTGAGGACTCTGGCTGCTGTGTTTTGGACCAGCTGTAACTTCTGGAGTAGGGAGAGGAAGGGAAACCACTTTGAGATTCCTTCAGGTAGAAAAAGCAGGGCATAAAATCCAGCTCTTCCTTCTGCAGAGTCTTTCTTGGAGCTCTTCGTACCAAGTTCTAGCCCTGCCTGTCTTCCAAGGTCTGAAGAGGTCAAGCTATAACATGCCACCTTCCCTCCTACTAGCCCAGTTAGCTCAAAAGGTTATGTAGCCTAGCAGTCTTTATTTACACTGGTTGGTAGGATGTTTCAAGCAATGAGATCTCATAAAAGGGAGTAAAAATTTGAAGATCAAGTTACCATCTGAACCAGTTCTTGGTTCTATGGCAGAATGGGTCTGGAATATTGTTAGTATTTTCTCTCTCTCGCTCTCGTTCTCTCTGTATGCCATACAGACAGACATATAGGTATATATGTATTACTATATCACACAATTGTCTTGTAAAACTGAAGCACAGTGGCTCTCCATAATATGTTATTTTCATAAAATGCAAGGAAAGGTTTTCAAAAAGTAGCAACTTGTTCTGTGATCCCAATCCTTGAATTACTAACTTGTCCTTTTGAACTGTCTAAGAAATAATGGAGAAAAGGTTAGGGAGTGTCTTGAAGAAACCAATATGATAATTAGCATTTTGGAGGATGAGAATGAACAGCACTTATGTGTTCAGCCTTTGTTTTGTTCTTGTTTCTCTGTGTTTAATGTTATCAATTTACATTGTTCTTAATGAGCAAAAAAGCTGACCCATTTTCTCCATCCCGTTTCCTAACTGTGGCATAAATGGGATAACGTCAGTTGCTACCAGTTTTTGGGTCCCCTTTACATTAATGGAGAGTTTAAAAAACAAATCTATCAACCATCTAACATAATGCAATGTGACTGACATCAGAAGAGTGGAGTCTTGCTTAAACATTACACAAAAGTATGATTAGGCGAATCAGAAATGTTTCTACAGATCTGATTTTTAATGGAAAATGAAATATATTAAAATTATGTCAGGAGCTTTTAGCTTGCTGATCGCAGAATAGAAATCAATACTTTTATCTTTTTAAATAAAGCACCTCAGGAGGAAGGAGAGCACAATAAGTTACCTTCATCTTATATGTGAATTATTCCTGAAAGCATTACTGAATGACTAAAGTTTATGGCTCAAATGTTGTATCCTTAAAACCCTACTAGTTACCAAGCCTAGGAGAAAATGAGCATAAGTATAAAGAAGTAAGGCAGTGAAGGGGGCAGGGAGCTCTATCAAAGACTGATCAATTGTTAGACAATGTGTACTACTGTTTTCTGTGAGTGTTATGCTGGAGGCTGTAAGTACAGTAGCTCCTGGCAAGCCCACTAGGAACAGGGAGACATTTGCATACAAGAAGCAGCAGTGGGAATATTTATCTCTTTGCCTGCCTGCTACTTTTCTCCTGCAAGCCCCAGCCACTTTCCTTCCCCTCCCCCACTGGAATAGCCAGATATATTTGCCGATCAAGTTATGGAAAGAGTGTGGAAGAAGTTGTTTGGAGGAAGCAAATGATGTGCACATGAGTCAGTCCATCAAGGGCAGTGGTGTCTACTCTAATGGTCAGTAGCTCTCTGGGGTCTCAGGAGGAGATCTTTTCCATCACTTGCCATATGATCCTTTTAGCTGGAGATGCAGGAGATTGAACCCAGGACTTTCTGCAAGAAAAACAGGCACACTGCCAATGCGATTCCGCATCATCTACCACTTAGCCTGTATTGCACAGTTGCTACATTCCTGTTGTTAGTGATATTCAACAAATGAGGTTTACAAATTTGATTATTTAAGACGCAGAGGTTTGCACATGTGCAGGAATGGTCTGGGTGTCAAAATTCATGCTGAAGACTATCTAATGGACGGCAGTATGTAAGAGGACAGCACAAGAACAATGAGCGGTGGGGACTTACCCACGCCGCTGTTTGGCGGGTGGAGGGCGAGCAGGAGGTGATGTGGCGGTTTGGCTGCTTCGGCGGTCGGGCGTGCGGCCAGCGGTATGTAGCGGTATGCCCGGCACACGTTGGGCAGGGCCAGGAGCGTCCTTGTGTGACCCTGCCTGGCATTTGTCTGCCTCTCTGCCGGCCGAGGGGCAAGTCTCCCACCCTCCCATCCCCTTTGTTTTCTATTTTTGTTATTATGTTTACTTGTTCTCGTCACAGCGGGGTATGCGCATGGGAAGGAGCTAAATTTAGGTGGAGCCGGTGTGCGATCCGACTCCCCACAAGGGTTGGGACCCCTTTAAAGGGGTGGTAGCGAGCAGGGCAACACCCAGTGGGGTGGGCAGTGCGGCTCGTCAATGACCGGACAGCTCAAAAGATGAAGCCAAGGTGATTTGTGCCCTTTGACTCTCTTCATGAGCTGTCTCCCATCTTAGATTTCCAAGTAGAGGATCACGTAGTCCCAGCGGGGATAATGACGTGCTCCTTTACATTGTGGAAAGGAGGGAGGGCAGCCAGTGGGCTGCTTAGGATTGCCCCTTGGAGGATGTGCCCACAACAGGGAGAGTGCACTCTCCTACTGAGGGCCAATCTTCCCCATTCTGGCTCTTCTCTTTTTCCTCCTTCCTGCCATTTTCAGGCAGTCAGCAAGGAGAGAAAATAGCCAGCCCCACTCTGCGGCCATGTTTCATGGCAGAATGGTAAACCATGGAATGTTTCCCCCACACACAAAAATAAAGGGTGTTCTTTCTTTATGTAGGTTTCATTCACCAGGACTTCTGCCAAAATGGTTTCCTGGTAATACCCATTTTCAGTAGATAATCCTTCCTCAGTAGCATTGTCCTCATATGTTTTTCAACAATTCTTTGTGTACGTCTCTAAGTAACAGCAAATTTCACAACCTTCTAAACAGTATCAATACAACCTGGGCCCCAGCTCATTCTGGTATGAGGATCCCAGTCCGTAAATAGACATTCTTAATTCTTTATTATGGATTGACATTAGGATAGGTCTATTTTTTCGCTTGGTATTAAAATAAGTAGTTGTTGAGATGCTATGAAAAACATATTCCACACAGTAGAATGAACACCTACTATGCATATTCACACTATACAAGAGTAATTTTTGTAACCCTAGCCTGAAACTTTGACATTTAATTTTGCCGTGTACAGTGCAATAATGCCTTTCAATGAACCACTTAATTTGTGTCAGTAACACGTTTTTAGTTTTCATCTTCTTACTGACAGTTGTGTACCCACTGTGTGTAATGAACCTATAGGAATAGAGACTTCCTGTGTAAGAGGACTATATTAACATGTGTTCCTGCCTTGCTGTCATAGAGAAAGGTACTCGGGTGGTAGGGAAGAACACAGATGATGAAAATGTTATCAGCTGAGTAATGCGAAATGCTAGAAGAGAGCTCAGCTGTGCTGATGTCTCTGGAGTATACACCCTTCTGGAGGGTCCCATTATGTTGTAATTGTACCATCGATCTTTAAAATAGTAATTACTCATCTCTAAACAATAGCTAAATGTTATAGGAAAGAAACTTCCGGTAATCCAGGAAAGCTGTACTCTATTACCAACATGTGGCCCCAGTGTGCAGATACCTAAATCCATGCAGCAGGGCCAAACTGGATCTTTATTTATTTATTTATTATTTGGATTTATCCCCACCACTCCCGAAGCCAGTCTGGCTTGTGGAGGTTTACAATAAAAGAATAAAACAATGCAATACAATATGATAAAACAATACAATACAACCCCATAAACAAAATGACAATGATCCTTGATGGAGGGAAAACAAATCTAAAACCCACCCCACACCCCAATAGCCACCATTATTCTCACGAGAAGAATCTGTGCCCAGTTAACCAAACAAAGTACCTTTAAAGACCTCTAAAGGGGCCTATATAGAGAGGGAACCAATCTTCCTGGCCTCAACCAAAAACGTGGTGGAAGAACTCCATCTTGCCGGCCCTGTGGAATGTTGACTGCTCTGTCAAGGCCCTCAACTCTTCCAGGAGCTCATTCCACCAAGTTGGGGCCAGGACCAGAAATGGCCTAGCCCTAGTCAAGGCCAGTTGAGCCTCGTGGGGAACAGGGGGCTGCAGCAAATTCATACCTGCAGAGCAGAGTTCAGTGAATTTTGGGGACACCCCAGGTTTGCAAAAAAATAACAATTTCCCTCAAAGGATAAAAAAAAAATGCAAAAAGTGTTGTCTGTGCATGCACAGATAATTCACTTGCTTAGCTTCTGCCATGGCTGGGAACTATATTGGAACCTGGTAGCAGTTTCAGTGGAGTTCTCGAGCATGGCAAGAGCCATGAGACATTCTGTGCCTGGCCATGGTGATGACACATGCTGGGATTCACTTGGGATCTCCCCACTGCGGCAACACATGCTGAGAACTGTTCTGGTCCCAGTGGTAGCAGACTCACATAGAGGCTTCGTTATAGAGAAGAATACCATTGTGAAGAGGTCACATCGGGGGAAGTTTCAGAAATTTTAGTACTCCTTAAAAGAGGAATGTGATACGTTTTAAGGAAAACTCTCTTTTTTAAAAAAGTGATACTCCGATGATTTAAAGGAAGACAAAAATCTGTGAATAGATACATCTGCTTTCAAGTTATTAAAGGATATGGCCTTTTCAGAATTATTGTTCCCCAACTTGCTTTATCATTGGCTATAAAGCCATTTCATAAAGCAATTGTGCTTGCACTATTGACTTCCCTACAGGGCAGTTAAAACACATCATGTTTTATATTACTGCCCTGCAGAGCTGGCACATGTTGAAAGTGAGTGCAGACTGATAGACCATATTGCTGACTTGCTCTACATTAGGCTGCTTCAGAACTGATATCAGAACTGAAGCTCCAAGGCTGATGTTGGAAGAATTTTGGAGCTCTGGTGGGTTTATCTGTACTTAGTTTACTACAAGACCTCTTTATAAAAGCTGAAAACAATTAATGAACAGTTAAAAACTCAACCTTAAAACCTCAGCCAGAACAAAAACTTATAACAATGAGCAGCTTAAAATAGATTTTGTATCACAGTTCTTACGCTTGAAGCAGCCTATTGAAAAAATGGTCAAAGATCAAGCCCTTAATTAATAGCCTTGGTAAAACGAAGTGTTTTGGCCTAGCCCCTAAAAGTAAGTAGGGCAGGTACAAGGTCAGGATCAAGGGGGAAGGGTGATGGCGATGGTGCTAGTTTGGAGGTTTTATGTCCAAATTAACCATCTTCTTTCAGCAACTTGTTCAAAGGAAGGCAGAAAGGAAATAGATTACTGACTGTTGACATGGTCGTCACAGTGTGGATACGTTTATGGAGTGATATAGTCCTCTGAATGTGGCAGAATGGATCTGTAGCACCTGGCAGTAATGTTGGCTACTTTCAGTAAACAGAGAGCTTTTCAAAGTAGAACTGAGCTTGAAGAACACCACATGGTGCGTGTTATTCATTTCAGTGCAGTCAAAGGTATGAACTCCATGCGTCTCTCTCTCCCAGGAAAATGTGTTTCACCCCAGGAACTTACAGCTACAATTTATCCATGATTACTCAAAATTTACTCTAGCTTTGTTTATTGGAACTAACTTCCAAATAAATGTGCACTGGGTTTCAGCAGCTTCTGTCTAAATACAAATAACCCTGAATGATAAAAACCCGATAAGGGCGAGAACAAAGACTTTTTTCTTTCTTTCTTATAAACACAACCTGATATTTACTCAACACAACAAATCTCACACAACGGCACTGACTTAGCAAAGAGCCAACACATTCCCATCTGTTCCACTTCTATCAGCTTCATTTCAGATTCCAGACTGTACTTCTAATTACGTTCTCCTCAACAGCTGTTCTAACTTAAGCAAGCAACCTAATCCACTTGAGCTCTCATCTTGGGTGGCCTAATCAATTCATACATTAAATAGCAACTTAGGATGGAACTAACTGTACAAGAAACATGAGCTGCCACTGAAAACAGCAGCCTTGTTTTACGTTCCCCTCTTTCACACTCTGACATCTAATCCGCATCACTGGCTGTCATTGGCAAAAGGGGGTAAAATGAACAGTGCTGTGGCCTGGCCTTTCACAAAATGTTCATGTTAATGTACTCATTCAAAACTGAATTTGGGAAAACAAGGAAATTGTTAGGTGATATAGATCCATGCCCAGTTTGTACAGGAAAGAAGTCACTGGAAAGGTAGTTTGGAATGAATTCTCTTCTAGTAGAGGGATATCAGTTCTCTGTTCCAATTAAATAGAAACTAGGGGCCAAGCCAGTTGCATTCAGGAATACAACTGGTGCTAGATGGATGGGTGGGGGTGGAAGAACTCTGTGGATGGCCTCTCCCTCCCTCCAGGACCTGGAAAGGCTGCAGGCTGGAGGCCCCTGGAAGGGAACTCACCGGCAGGGACAGCCCTCACGCAGCAGGGATCCATAGCTTCTGAGCCTTGGAGGGAAGTGGAAGGAGGAGTGGGTGGTCAGAGGTGGGGGACTGAAGGTGATTGACTGGAGGAGGAGGCACTCAGGGGCAGGACAGCTTCCCTTAGTGGGTGTTAAGTGGCACAAGACATGAGACATGCTCCTCCTCCAAGGCCTTACCAGAAATATTTAATGTGGAACAGATGAGAAATAAATACCTCCCTCCCAAATTAGACCTGGACCATAATTTGGCAAATACATTATTACAACAGAAAAAAGAACCTATCCTAGGCTATAATAATTTCACAATAAATGTAACTAAACGTGTCTAATTTCTTCTTTTAATAGAACAACCAAAACGGCCTCCAGATTAAAACCGTTTTCAAGTGAGTTTTCATCAGTGGTTGTTTTTCTAAAATATAAAAGCATACAATTAGTACAAGCTTATCAACCATTTTTTCAAAACAGAAGAGAACATATTTTTCTTAACACAGTCATTATTCCAGTCTCAAACAATGCATACCTCCTATAATTGTTATAAACATATAGTTATTGTTTCTTTAAGTATCCTCATATAAATCAAAAGCAAGCTTTTTGGCTATTATTGTAAAAATTATACTGAAGGGCCAAGTCTTACCAACTTAATGTTTGCTAATAAAGTCCTTCAATAGGATCTAAAATAAAATAGCACTGTTTTAAAATTTATAAATCTATTGCCATTTGAAAATATTATTTGAAAATATTAATCCTTAGTTATAGCCTCTTACCAATTCTTCTTGGCAGGATTTAAATAATATATGTGTGGCCTTTGGCTCACAGGTACGGGGAAGTCTAGTCAAAAGACTGTTCCCACTGCCTATGGTAATTATACTCTAGCTGAGAAATTTACTCCATGCCACACCTATATCAATTAAAGCTGCATTATTACAGCTGCACTTTGGTCCATGTGATGGTCACTTCCAGGCTGGATTACTGTAACTCGCTCCAAATGAGCCTGCCCTTGACTCTGATCTGGGGACTGCGACTGGTCCAAAATGCAGCAGCACAGGTTCTCACTAGGATACCATGAAGAGCCTACATATTGGCTCCTGGTTGAATTTTAGATCAGGTTCGAAGTTCTGGTTTTAACTTTTAAGACCATTAATAGTCTGGCCTCCACATATCTAAGGGACCACCTGGCTAAATATGCCCCCATCGTGCTCCATTAATTTGGACCAGCTGGTGATCCCTGGCCCCTGAGATATATGCTTGGCCTCAACCAGAGTAAGGGCATTTTTCATGGAAAGCTCCCAGAAGAACTGCAGGCCATTCAAGAGCTTACACAGTTTTGAAGGGCCTGAAAACAGAGCTCATCCACCAGGCATTTGGTTGGGACCAATGAATCAAAATGCACTTTATAGTTTTTAACTATTTTAGTATTTTTGGCTATGATGCTTTATCTTGTCAACCGCCCCAAGCTGGTTCATTGGGAGGGGCAGTCATATAAATCCAAACATAAAACAAACAAACAAACAAACACACATAGGACCACATTATTTGTGTTGTTAGATATTACGACTCTATAATCATTAACTTCTTATACTTTCCTGTCCATGATTATCTAGGAGGGAAATTATGGCAATCCATAGTCCACAGTTGACTGACTGGATGACTTTGTCCTAGACAATGACAAGTTCTTCTTGAACATGACCACTGCCATGGTGAGATGATGACCCTGCTACTAGAAATCTGTTACCAGGAACACACTTACACATGTGTTCTGAAACATGTGTATATGTAGCAATGGGGAATTGCTGAATGGAAGTCTGTAACTTAGCATTTGAGAATTGTTTTGCCAATGTATATGAGGTGATTATACCCTTAAGAAGTCAAGGCAGGCAACAGGTAGTTATAAAAAAATAATAATTATCTTTATTAGAAAAAAAATAGACAAACATATATCTAGCACACTAGCAGTCTAGTGGATAGGAAAATAATCAGTATATTTACCTGTCCTGGAGAGGTTAGACTCTGAGAGGACGACACGTCCAGCATGTTGGGTGTTCTGAAATGGATCCAAATCAGAAGATGCATTTTGGCTTTGCAAAGCCACTGTTTGTATATGTTTTGGGGAGAGGGGGTTGAGTTGTGGGCATGACTGAAACCAGGTGGACACATTATGGGATTTGGTAGGGGACAGGATATTGGAAAAATGCCTCATCTTGGTCAGAAGTTAGGCTTTTAAGCAGTAACCTATCTTGTCTGGCTGTGTCTAGATGTTGGGAAGTAATTTCCCTTTGCAGATAGGAACAAAATGGATTATAAATGAGTGATTCAGAATCTTGCCAAGGAAGCTTTTAGGCAAACAGAATTCTGCCGAACCCTTTGCTCAGTAAATACTATTTGGTGGTGGTGGGGGCTCAGTAAGAGGTGAGCTGGACATATCTTTGATTGAAGCTGCTATGTTGAACCTGTGACAGGAAAGATGGTGTTTGGTTGTGGTGGACTTAGCAGTGCTTGGCTTGGTATAATCCTAGGCTATCGATGAGTGTCGCTCGTTGTTCATAACAGTATGCCAACTCATAAGGCAGGCTCCTGCCATCCAGAACAGATGCCAGCCTCCAGGAATTAAAGCTAATCTCCAGACTAAAGACATCAGTTTCCTTGAAGAAAATGGATTCCTTGGAGGATGGACTCTATGACATTGTTCTTCACTGAGGTCCCTGTCCTCCCCAAGCTCCACCCTCAAATCTCCAGGACCTTCCCAGCCTGGGTCTGGCTATTCTATCAGCAAGCCACAGTATAGTCCCATGATCAGTCTTAGATTTTTTCAGAGCTGTAGACTTGCCTGGACCAGCATGACTTGCATAGCTTCACACACTGACACAATAAAAACAGGATTGCTCAGCTGAGAGCCATTTAGGAATCAGGATAGAATGAAGTTACTTCAATGTAAGAATTGCCAATGACCTTAAGAAAAAAAGGTCCTGTCACTTCAATAGATGGGATGTTATTTGCCTCGGTACCATGACAAGTTTAAGATGCCTATTCCCACACAGTCTGGATTAATGGAACAGGACATTTTTATCCAGGCCTGTTAACACCTCTACCTGCAGTTATGTTCCCTATATATTTTCTAGTTTTCATATTTGCTGGATAGCTAAATGCATTTTGTCATTTTTAGAAAGTACTGGACTGACTATTTGGGAGGAAAGTCCATATCTGGCAACTCAGTTATAAAACTTTTATTCCTGGCCCAAGGTTTTTACTTGAAGTTCTCACATTTTCATTTGAACAGGATCAGTATGTTTGTAGAAGTCAACTTAAAAAAAAATCTGGTTAAATTTTTAATCTAGTTTAAATTTTTTATAGTGTGTGTGTTTTAAACATCGAAAGTTGGAAGGAATCTTCATGTTTTGCCGAACACAGATCAGCAGGTGACCTCCCCCCCCCCCAATTGAAAAGCTCTATAAGGCAACTTTATTGTTCATTGTTTACTGATAAAAGGGCAAGACTGAAAAGAACCCCAAGAGAAGAAAGCGGAATGAGGAATGGACAGAGGGAATCAGAAAACATGAACTCCAGAGTAAGGTAAAGCAAGGCAAGGCAAAGTGAAAAAAGATGCCTGCAGATTTTATCCTAGAAAATTAGAAAATATTTCTGAGCCACATCTAAATAGAAATCCAACAGGACAATTTCAGTTACCGACAAACCAGTAGTTCAGGAAAACAGCAAGTGAAGAAATGGACTGGATCCTACCCTGCCCTGTCCTGCCACTCCAGTGAGCAAGGCTTAGACTGGCGGAAGGCTCCTTGCAGTATGACCACCCAATGTTCTTCTTCATCTCAGTCCTTTAAAACTCCTTGTTTATTTTTCATAGAAGTGTTGTTCAGATTCTGCTGGAATTCCATCCTCATAAAGGAGCAGTTTTGAGATGTGAAGCTAAGCAAAAAAACAAGTTCTTTCTGCCAGGTTTGGTCTCCCTGTATTCTATTTCATTCACAGAGGATTGGGTTTGTAGTCACTCGGTTTGTAAGAATGCCATTTTTATAAATTTTCAAAAGCACTATGGTATCTTGTAATCAGAGCTGGCTCTATAACCATGTGAGATGAGATGGTGGTTTCAATGGGTGAATTTTGGAGTGTGGCACTCTCCACTTCCCTAACTACTATAACTATCTTGTCCTCCCCTCCATCAGCTAGTGTTGTCATTGCTTTTATATGTTCAGGAGGAAGGAGTGTTAGCTGCTCTAGCTCATGACCAGGGCAGGATGGGAGGCAGCAGCAGACTGAGTGGCAACCTCAGACAGCACTTCCCATTGGTCTCTTGTTGTTGTTGTTGTTATGTGCGAAGTCGTGTCCGACCCATTGCGACCCCATGGACAATGATCCTCCAGGCCTTCCTGTCCTCTACCATTCCCCGGAGTCCATTTAAGTTTGCACCTACTGCTTCAATGACTCCATCCATCCACCTCATTCTCTGTCGTCCCCTTCTTCTTTTGCCCTCGATCTCTCCCAGCATTAGGCTCTTCTCCAGGGAGTCCGTCCTTCTCATGAGGTGGCCAAAGTATTTGAGTTTCATCTTCAGGATCTGGCCTTCTAAGGAGTAGTCAGGGCTGATCTCCTCTAGGACTGACCGGTTTGTTCGCCTTGCAGTCCAAGGGACTCGCAAGAGTCTTCTCCAGCACCAGAGTTCAAAAGCCTCAATTCTTTGACGCTCGGCCTTCCTTATGGTCCAACTTTCACAGCCATACATTGCAACTGGGAATACCATAGCCTTGACTAAACGCACTTTTGTTGGCAGGGTGATGTCTCTGCTTTTTAGGATGCCGTCTAGATTTGCCATAGCTTTCTTCCCCAGGAGCAAGCATCTTTTAATTTCATTGCTGCAGTCCCCATCTGCAGTGATCTCCGAGCCCAGGAAAATAAAATCTGTCACTATCTCCATTTCTTCCCCATCTATTTGCCAGGAATTGAGAGGGCCGGATGCCATGATCTTTGTTTTCTTGATGTTGAGTTTCAAGCCAACTTTTGCACTCTCCTCCTTCACCTGCATCAACAGGCTCTTTAGTTCCTCTTCACTTTCTGCCATTAGAGTGGTATCATCTGAATATCTGAGGTTGTTGATATTTCTCCCTGAAATCTTGATCCCAATTTGTGACTCCTCTAATCCCGCATTTCTCATGATGTGCTCTGCATACAAGTTAAATAGGCAAGGCGACAGTATACAGCCTTGCCGAACTCCTTTCTCAGTTTTGAACCAGTTAGTGATTCCATGTTCAGTTCTCACTGTTGCTTCTTGACCTGCATATAAATTTCTCAAGAGACAAATAAGATGCTCTGGTATTCCCATCTCTTTAAGAACTTGCCACAATTTGTTGTGCTCCACACAATCAAAGGCTTTAGTATAGTCAATGAAGCAGAAGTAGACATTCTTCTGGTACTCCTTAGCTTTCTCCATGATCCAGCGTATGTTGGCAATTTGATCTCTAGTTCCTCTGCCTCTTCGAAATCCTGCCTGTACTTGTGGAAGTTCTCGGTCCACATATTGCTGGAGCCTAGCTTGTAGGATTTTGAGCATAACTTTGCTAGCATGAGAAATTAGTGCAATGGTGCGGTAGTTTGAACATTCTTTGGCATTGCCCTTCTTTGGGATTAGAATGTAAACTGACCTTTTCCAATCCTGTGGCCATTGTTGAGTTTTCCAAATTTGCTGGCATATTGAGTGTAGCACTTTTACTGCATCGTCCTTTAAGATTTTGAATAGTTCAACTGGAATGCTGTCACCACCACTAGCTTTATTGTTGCTCAGACTTCCTAAGGCCCATTTGACTTCACATTCCAGGATGTCTGGCTTCAGGTCAGTAACTACCCCATTGTGGTCATCAGGGATGTTAAGCTCGCTCTTGTATAGTTCTTCTGTATAATTTTGCCACCTTTGTTTAATCTCTTCTGCTTCTGTGAGGTCCCTACCATTTTGGTCCCTTATCATACCCATCTTTGCATGAAACGTTCTCTTCATATCTCCAATTTTCTTGAAAAGATCTCTGGTCCTCCCCATTTTATTGTTTTCTTCTATTTGTTTGCACTGTTCATTTAAGAAGGCATTCTTATCTCTTCTAGCTTTTCTCTGGAATTCTGCATTCAATTGGGTGTATCTTTCTCTTTCTCCCTTGCCTTTCACTTCCCTTCTCTCCTTAGCTATTTGTAAAGCTTCCTCAGACAGCCATTTTGATTTCTTGCATTTCTTTTTCTTTGGGATGGTTTTAGTTGCTACCTCTTGTACAATGTCGCGAACCTCCGTCCATAGTTCTTCAGGCACTCTGTCTATCAGATCTAATTCCTTAAATCTATTTGTCACCTCTACTGTGTATTCGTTGGGGATATGATTTAGTTCATACCTGAGTGGCCTAGTGCTTTTCCCTACTTTCTTCAATTTAAGCCTAAATTTTGCAACAAGAAGCTCATGATCTGAACCACAATCAGCTCCTGGTCTTGTTTTTATTGACTGGATAGAACTTTTCCATCTTTGGCTGCAGAGCACATAGTCAATCTGATTTCTGTGTTGACCATCTGGTGATGTCTATGTGTAGAGTCGTCTCTTGGGTTGTTGGAAAAGAGTGTTTGCTATGACCATTGTATTCTCTTGACAAAATTCTACCAGCCTGTGCCCTGCTTCATTTTGTACTCCAAGGCCAAACTTGCCTGTTATCCCGGTTATCTTTTGGCTTCCTACTTTAGCATTCCAATCCCCCATGATGATAAGCACATCATTTTTTGGCGTTGCTTCTAGAAGGTGTTGTAAGGCTTCATAGAACTGATCAACTTCATCCTCTTCAGCAGCAGTGGTTGGGGTATAGACCTGGATCACTGTGATGTTGAATGGTTTGCCTTGGATTCGAACTGAGATCATTCTGTCATTTTGGGGATTGTATCCCAAGACTGCTTTTCCTACTCTCTTATTGATTATGAAGGCTACTCCATTTCTTCTGCGAGATTCTTGTCCACAGTAGTATACCTGATGGTCATCTGAATTAAATTCACCCATTCCTGTCCATTTTAGTTCACTGATTCCTAAAATGTCGATGTTCAGTCTTGTCGTTTCTTGTTTAACCACGTCCAGCTTGCCTTGATTCATGGATCTGACGTTCCAGGTTCCTATGGAATAAAAATCTTTACAGCATCGGACTGTCTTTTCGCCACCAGTTACTTCCACAACTGAGCGTCCTTTCAGCTTTGGCCCAGTCGCTTCATTCATTCTGGCGCTACTCGTACTAGCCGTCTGCTCATCCCCAGTAGCATATTGGACACCTTCCGACCTGAGGGGCTCATCTTCCGGCGTCATATCGTTATGCCTATTGGAACTGTCCATAAAGTTTTCATGGCAAAGATACTGGAGTGGTTTGCCATTTCCTTCTCCAGTGGATCACCTTTTGTCAGAGCTCTCAGCTATGACCTGTCCGTCTTGGGTGGCCCTGCATGGTATAGCTCATAGCTTCACTGAACTATGCAAGCCCCCTTGCCACAACAAGGCAGCAATCCTTGAAGGGGGCATTGGTCTCTATTGACTCCTAAAGACAATAATGTCAAAGCACTTGCCCTGGTTGCTTAAATGCAAGGTAATATGTTAAGAGCAATTCGGCTTTTTGGATTAAGAGAGGGTAAAATGAAAGACCTATTTGCCTGGGGAAAATGGGTCCATTAAAATAAGTTGCAGATAAATAAAATAAGTTATCTTGTAGGTTTGCTGCATGAGCTAAGAAAAAAAGACCTTGGAACATATTTGACTGACAGGCAGAATTTTGAAGGAGAAACAGATTGTTGTTCAGGAATTAAAAGTAGTTTTCTAACCTGCAGATTAGATCACTGTTTATTTTAGTATGTCAATGACTCCATTATGTAGAACAATCAAGCCTTGAGAAATCATCTTTGGATAAGAGGGATATGGACAATGGAGTGGGGTTGACTGTTGTTTTTATGAAGGAACTGCATGGATATTTTACCCTATTTTACCTTATTCTACGTTTTACCTATTTTATTCTACTTTAGGTTTGCTGTAAACCCTTATTTTGTTAGCCACCCTGAGACTCTGTGAGGGGCGGGATACAAATCAAATAATAAAGATAAATAAAATTAATAATCTATGTTCTGGGTAAGGTTGTGGTGGAGCAACTGCAGGAATTTATGGATGAAATTTCTTCCTTTGACTCACTTCACTTTAGCTTCAGGCTGGTATTCAGGGCAGGAGTATTATTATTGGCCTTGATGGATGATCTCCAGTGACAATTGGATAAAGGCAATCAGGTCTGCAGATATTGTTAGATCTGCCAGCAGCATTTGAGATGATTGATCACAGCATTCTGGTCGACTGAATACAGTGATGAGATATCCCTTTGTTAGTTTTGTTCTTGTTAACAGCTTTATTGCATACTTTGGATCTGAGTAGATACTGTGGAGTTCTATTGGTCAAAAGTGGCAGTGGGAACTTCATTTATATGTACAGTCATAGTATTTATTATGGAGATAAAATGCTTCTTTATTTGTTTGTAGCCTGCCTTTCTAGGGTTCAATTATGCATCTTCTGAATGACAATAATGATTTTCCCTGTAAGGTTGCCTCAAAGGATGCCTCTTTAGATCAGGTTTTATCACCAGGTCCATGATGTGTTCTGCTTTATTTTTTGACAAAGTTAGCATACCCAATGTCTTTTAACTTGCCTTGTCCATGGACTACTTTAATTCCAAAGTCCTTTCAGACTCAGTATTATACTGGGATACCTACCTCAGAAGTTATGTCAATTGTGAATGATTGGAAGACAGAGAAAACTGGAACAGGTAATGAACTCACATTTGCTGGGAAGCAGCCATTTAAGTAATCAATCAGTGCTCAGAGATCATTATAGATAGGTCTACTGATTCTCAAAAACTAATTGTCATATGAAACATTGACTAGTTTTTTATAGAATACTGGAGTATATTGGCCAAACTGCAACTCTTTTATTTTTTATATCCCTTCTAGAGATGGGCATTCTGCAGTTTGGCTGATGATTCATGGCTGAACCACCACTCATCTGTTTGGTTTAAATGGCTCTGAGCCATCTAAACCCTTCTTTCTGTTCCCCATAGGTTTTCCCTAACTTTTTTCACAAATGCAAACTGCTGTTCACAAACCGCCACAAACTGCACCAAATGAGTGGAAGTTCATGGTGGTTCTTCAGTTTGCCAACATTCTTTTAAGAACTATGAACTCCCTAAAATTCATGACAAACTTTAGTTTGTCAGCCAACTCCTGCCCATCCCTAACTGCAACATAGGTTGTCTGTGCTTTTCAAACTAATGTAAACATAGATATAGAGTTGCATTAACTGATACGCCTTGGTTTACCAGTAACATAATTATAAATTCAAACATTAAATTAAATCCCGTGGCTAGTTTTACATGGCAGTTGAGTAGATGTGTTAATGGGTGAAAGATCTGTGAAATGTATCTGGAACAATTGTGGCATCTTTCCTGGTACAGCATCTTTTCCAATCACTTTTCAAAGAAAACTCTTCCATATTTTTCACAAAATAATCTTCTGCTAATTTTTTGGGTTTACAAAAGTGTCCATAGCATTATAATTTCATTGCTCACAAGTTTGGTTATGCATTTAGCATATTATCAGAAAAGAGCCTATGTTTTTAAATTATTTCCATTAAAATAGTTGTTGTGATGAGTTACAGACAATTAGGCAGATGAATTACATCCACCAGTTAATAATAGTATGGTCCTAAGAAGAGTTACACCCGTCGAAGTTCATTCAAGTCAATGGGATCACAAGACTAAACCTGGTTAGATGGCACTGTAAGGCTGCAATTTTAAGAACACTTTCCCAGTAGTATGCCCCAATGAATATAATGGACTGTTATAAGCAGACTTGTTTCAGCTTGCTTTCTAATTCACTCATCAAGCCATAGCTTCTGGAAGACCAAGAAAACCAAGACTGGTATTGAACAGGGAACAATGTAATTGCAATTAACATTTGATCAACCCTGCTTCTTACTCACAGTTTTGGCATTAATCTTTGGGCAGGGCTGGCCATTTAATTGCTAAGCAGATGCACCCACCAGCTGCTTGCTGTGTACAGATGTCGGCATCACACTGTAACAATGCAGAGGTCATAGTAATTATGGTTGTGTCAAGCTGCTCAATTTAAATGCAGAGGCACTATGAACCACTGCATTGGAAACAACATGTATAGATAATTGAAGATCAGAGTCCTCTAGCGTTGTGTTTCACTTCATTTCTTGATGTCAGTTTAACTTTAAGTAATATAACTTTGTACTTAGGTTTGTTTAGACAACTCTCCCTGGTGCATTTCAGTTCTGTGTTGTGAATGGCACAACAATGCTTCTTGTAAATTGTGGTCCAATCCTGAATCCCATAAACTCATAGAAACATGTGTGAGCCTCTTACAGACACAGCAATGAATAAATGGAATGATCTCCTAGTGTCTGTACAGAAGCATAGCCTCAGATCCAGAATTTCTTTCTCTACTACTAGCCAAGAGTGCCTATACTTATTCACTGATATGATGAACCATCTATGACAGAGGGATGATACCAGAGATGACCCCTTTGGTGGTATTATAAGAGCATTAAAAGTGATATTCTGACAATAGGAATGTTTAGCATGAGGACATTTCAAGTTCTTCTTCCACCCTCTGTACCTTTCACGCCTGAGAAAGAAGACATCCCAAAACATATTAAGAAAGCAATCCTAAGCAGGTCAACTTGGAATCCTATTGAGGTCTATTCAATGGTGCTTCCTCCCTTGAAAACGTTCATAGGATTACACGGTTAATGATTTTTTTATCACAACATTCCAAACATTAATGATGGGGTGCAATTAATTTTGGTGGCAGTATAGCCAGAGGGTTTCTTTAGAAGAGACCATCTACTTCAGTAAGCTGTGACAGAAACTCACTCTGACGCTTACTATCTGTCATCGCCCTGTAGAAAGAGCCATGTAAATGGGCCAATATGCATTGAAGCCTCCAACAGATAATGGTCTTTTTGAGATTCTATCAAATGCATTGTGAGGACTCATGTGATCTCAAAAATTAAGCTGTCGACTTGCCTTCAACAACCAGGGCAATAATAGGTCAGATGACACTAACAAGTAATGTCATGATGGAGTCCACTAGAGTCTTGACAAACTTCCCATTTGTACAATCTCACTGGAAAACCAAAAAGAGGGGAAAACATCTATCAGACCTCGATATAAGGTGGCTGTTTCAGCTCAGTGGTCAGCCACAAGCTATGCATGCCTTCAAATCTGAACAAAATACAGAGAAGGAAGCACCCACTAAGGTAGGTGAGGGTTAAGTGTTACAGAAGTGTTAATAAAATCCAAATAAACAGCATATTGCCATATGTTCATATTTTATTGCTGGTAGCTGGTATATCTGAAGTTAAAATCTGTGCTTTTTCATCTCCATGGCTGCAGGCACTTGGATGAATACAAACATCCAACTCCTGCAACATGAGCAAGCTGCAGAATTAGATTGTTTTAGTAATTCTCATAGTATGGCACATAGCTGGTCTACTGAAAATGAAGCCTCCAGTGCTCTGCTTAAGAAGCTATTGAAAAGCTGCCAGCCTTCCTCCTATGTTCATTTTCTTATTGATTCACATACTATGAGACACACAGCTCTGACAGTAACATATTAAGTGTGTAGGGGGAAATATGGAGTACGATAATCGTTGCTGTTAGTATGACCATTAGTCAGCCTTTACTAAAAGGTGTCTCTTATTGTATTGTATAACTATTTATTTAATCTGCAGATCATCATGCCAAAACCTCATTTGTAATTGGTTATGCTCAACCTGATTAGTTATGCTCAACATGGAATATAGTTAATAAGTGAATGATCCATTCTAAATCTTCCAAGAAACCACAGAAGTAGTGCTTCTCCAGTGGATATATACATAAATAAGATGCTGCCATGCTCCCTCCATTCTGCCATGCTCCTTCATTCTGCTACAGATGCTGCCTCTGATTTCAGATTTTGATTGGCAGTTAAAGCATGTGGTAGTTGAGGCAGAAGCTCATGGCCATTTTTGCAACCCTCAGGGAAAAGTGGTGACTGAGGTGTTATCAACATTCAGCTTTTGCTTTGAAAACTCCTGGAATCAGATGTGGGTAGCAAAATATGGAGACTGGGTCACCAGGGGGGAAAATCCATGTGTGTGGGTGGGGGAGAATTGTACAATGAGAAGACATCCCCATGTTCCAGGAGTTTAAATGGCTTGGTTGTGAGGGGAAATTCTGTGGGCAGTTCCTCTGTCCTCCACCCTCCACGAAGCACAGATACATGCCGGCAGCCAGGCTACTCTCGAGGACTGTGTTCTTTCTCCTCGAGGGCAGCCTAGCTGCCAGCAGGCAGTTACTCTCCATTGCACACGGAGCAGAGAGGCCTGCCGGCAGCTGGGCAACTCTGGAGGAGTACATTTGCATTCCTTGTGGGGAGGCCGGGCACCTGCAGGCAGTTCTTCCATCCTCCACCCCACCCAGAGCAGAGAGGCCTGCTGGCAGCTGGGCAACTCTCGAGGAGTACGTTTGCACTCCTCTAGGGCAGCCCAGGTGCCAACAGGCAGTTCCTCCACGCCTCACCATACCCAGAGTACGGATGCCTGCCGATGGCTGGGCAACTCTCAAGGAGTTGTCCAGCCACCCCACCTGGAGCTCAGGGGCCTTCCAGGACCTGGGCGACCCTTGAGGATGTGTGTTTGTGGTCCTCAAGGGCAGCCCGGGCACTAGCAGGTAGTCCTGCAGCCCTCCACCCCACCCAGAGCACAGTTCCTCTGCCCCCCCCCCCACGGAATGCAGAGGCCTGCCAAAGCCCGGGCAACCCATGAGGGCCACGTTCGTACTCCTTGAGGCTTCCCCGGGCAGCAGCAAGCAGTCCCTCGGCCCCCACTCTCAAGCAGCAGAGGTTTCCTGGCAGCAGGGCAAGGCTCATGGACCACCAGGGCAGCAGCAGGCAGGCCTCTCAGCCATCCACTCTCCAGATCAGTGACCCTGATTCTGACCTCTGTCTCTGGTGATGTCGAGTGGCCAAATGGCAGCTACTGGCCTCTCCGGGTTTGTGGAAGGCAGGCCTTAGGGTGGCTGGCCTATCAGAAAGTGCACAGCTTGCTGTGCATCTTCTGATTGCCCCAGGGCCAAATGTGCAGGACAGACAGGACCCTGGACAGTCTCCTCCCAGGAGGCTGTTTCCAAAATATTAAAGTGAGCAAAGAGCGTTAAAGATAAATAGTAGGAGATATAGGAAGCACCTGATCCTTCATCTTGTGAAGTGTCTCGGTGTTCTGGTAAAAATGTGGTGGACAAAGCTCATCCCATCCCTTCTGCAAGCCAATTAAATCAGCTACTAATCAGACATCTGCTTGAAGATAACGGTAAAGCTTCCAGGAATGTTTTCGGTGGTGAATTCCACTGAGAATGACACAAGGATGCATTTATTATCCGTTCATCTGTACAACAGTGGTATAAAAAACCAACACCACACCACACCAGCAATAGATTATAGTAGAATTCAATACATACCAAATTGATGTTTAAAGAATTTATGGAATAGTTAATTAAATACTTTGAATGCTCAACAGTTTAAAATCTGTGCAATATCCTCTGCACCTGACAACAAGTACATTAAAAAAAGATTTACTACTATGTCATCTTCCAAGGAATGAACTGTACTAAATGGGATAGCATTTGTGCTGCTGTTAAAACTCTGGAGCACATTCATATCTCTTGAAGCAAGATGCAAATATAGTCAGACAGAGTCATTTATGAGGATAGATATACCTAGTATGACATGCCAGAGGTGTTTAGTGGGTTCTACTATCTGCTGGTTGACTATTTTCTCAGTCTGATGGCACACATAATTTTTGAATTTATGTGTATGATAATCAAAAAGTTGGAATAAAAGGAAGTATCAGGTTTTTAATCTTTAAAAGTGCATATTTATTTCGTGGTGGCTTTTCTGTGATCTTGATTGAGAGAGAGTGTTCAGATTGTGGGAACCAGGTATGATGCCAATGCAGTTGGTAACATGCATTTGCCAAGGCAGAATGGCAGAATGACCTGATCCCTTCTTCTATAGCTCTATGAAAGTAACACTGCCATTTATTCAAAACTCATCTGTGGTTTTGTAAAATTGTATAATGTTGAAAATAAATGCCTTGCTCTTCACAACCAGTTGGGGGAAAATGCTTATATTAAATGTCTGCCACTATTTTCCCCTGCTCTATGATTTTCAGGAGTCACTTCACAGTGGAGGTATCTGTGAACTTATAACCCTTAGAATAGAAACTTCTCCCCTCCCAGTTTCCATTCCTCTTTGAGCTCAGCAGGTCTGGAAAGTAAATATGTGTGCATGTACACATACAGGCAATGGTAGCACACTAGCCAGGTACCTATTTAACACGCCCCCAAGATCATATTCCAGAGAGTTGATTGTCACATTGCTGAGAAGATCACGTACCAAATGTAAAGCAAGTAAGGGCAGAAAATCAAGCAGAGGCTGTCCTATTTACCGGAAATCCATTTAATGAATGTGCTACTGGAGTGCTTAATGTTTTGCCATTGCTGCCTAAAACATAAAGGTAAAGGTAAAGGTAAAGGTAAAGGTAAAGGTAAAGGTAAAGGTAAAGGTAAAGGTAAAGGTAAAGGTAAAGGTAAAGGTAAAGGTAAAGGTAAAGGTATCCCCTGTGCAAGCACTGAGTCATGTCTGACCCTTGGGGTGACGCCCTCCAGCGTTTTCTTGGCAGACTCAATACAGGGTGGTTTGCCAGTGCCTTCCCCAGTCATTACCGTTTACCCCCCAGCAAGCTGGGTACTCATACCATACTCAGTGATAGATGTCTACCTCATTGATCCTCCGTATATATTCTGCCATTTGTGCAAGTGGTTTGGTAAAAATGTAATTAAAATATCACTAGACTAGATCTAAAGCCCATTTTAATCTGAAATAAAATGGGTGCTAGATGGGCGCGGCCTCCTGCCCCCGACTCCCAAAGGCTTCCGCAGCTGTGGGGCCGCAGAAGTCTTTATCCTCCTCCCCCTCCGGCCGGCATAAGGGTACAGTGGGGCCGGGGCTGCGGGGAAGCGGCCTACCTGCATTGATGGGCGGCAGCGGGGCAGTCATGGCGGTAGCGGCGGTAGCGGCTCGGTTGGCGGCGGCGGCTCGCTGGTGGCGGCGGCGGCCATTTTGGGCGGTTGCCGATTTCTGGCGGCGGCTGGCTCGCTGGCAGTGGCGGTGGCTAGCTGGCAGGCTGCGGCGGCATCCATTTTCGGTGGCGGCTGGCTGGCGGCGGTGGCGGCTGGCTGGCGGCGGCCATTTTCGGCCATTTTCGGCGGCTGCTGGCTGGCGGCGGCGGCCATTTTCGGCCATTTTCAGCGGCGGCTGGCTGGCGGCGGCTCGCTGTCAGTGGCGGCGGCTGCTGGATGTCGGCGGCGGCAGCCATTTTGCGAGGTCCGTTGGAAGAACGGACGGGAGTCCCCGGCAGCCGCGTCAGGCCGCCGGGCAGGGAGCACCCGCCAGCTGCGCTATGCGCGGCTGGTGGGTGCTTCCTTGCCAGTGAAGCAGGTAATGGGGAGCCGCGCTTCGCGCGGCTCCCCATTGCCTGCTTGGGCCGGGATGGACACTTGGAGGGGCCAATCAGGAGCCGCTTCGTGGCTCCTGATTGGCCCCTCCGAGTTTTTATCCTGGACAGGGCCCGCCCTAACTCCTCCCACAATGCCCTTACTCCTTTATACAGTCCGTGGCGCTCCGCGCTACGGGGCTGTTTAAAGATGTTAGTTTGTTTCGGCATCTTCATTTATGTTATGCTGTTTTTCTTTTCTAAATCTATATGCAATTGGGGGAGGGAGGTTACAAATTAAAAAAAAGTTTCCCTCCCCAAAAAATTGTGCTCTAGACAGATGTTTACCAAATATCCCATCTCGGTGAAGAATGAAACTGGTGAACCTGCCATTCTAACAAGGCAGTGTTTGTTTCTATTAAAGGGCAACTCAACCAGGTGTCTAACCCTTTATTTGCCTTCTATGGTCTGATGTAAGCCTCAGGCAAAATGATGGTGTTCACCAGATGAGAAAAGGTATAAATGCTGATAGATCTCCTAAAGAGATATCATTGGATGCTAATACATCTTTTCTACCTTTCCCCCAGTATTCCCTATGCTCTTAAAGCCAAGCACCTGCTGATACTTGAGAACAATACACTGTACCGGGATGGGGCCATTACAAGAATGATAAATAAGATTAAATGAGTCCCCCCCCCTTCTTGTATAAGTACAACAAGCTCTGTGAATGTAGGATATGATCATACATGAATTGAAATTTAGTTCAATTTTGCTTCTTTCTCTCTGCACATCATGGTGTACTGTTCTGGAGAGTCCCTTAACTTGCAACTGAGGATTTACATGGGTCACTGAGAAAAGACCCATTACTACATCCATTAGGACCTATTTTTGGTGCCTCCCACATTTTGGAAAGGAAGATACCAGACTACTGGGTGGACAGGGTAGTCCATTGCTACTCAGCCAGCGTGTGTGGAAACTTTGTTTAATCTAGTCTTGGTATTTGTATCTATCTTCTCATGTGGGGGACCAACAAGATAACAGGAAATACCCTTTTTAATACATTCTTTTAGTTTGCAGGAACTAACAAATAATTCAGTTTGCAGGTTCTAACACATACTATAGAAACTGGTGAAGATATTGCCTCTCTGAAATTCATTTTTAGCCCGTTTCAATTTAAGTTTGCAAATAACAAAATTGCCCTATCTACTTCCATGATCAGAAAAAAAAGTGAACGTTGTGATGGTTCTAACTGTGGATCTACTGATGCTACTCTGAAGACTTATTTTGTCATAATTGTCTCAGGGAATATTTCCAGATGTTCAATCTCTAACATGCTCCCCTAAAAACATACTTAGGAATTTATTAATGTTGAAGACCCTTGGCCCCATGCACGTGCAGACTTATGGTAATCCTATCTTGTTCTTTAATGAAGTGCTAACCTTTTGCTAAATCAATAGTTCTTGTCAATATTTTCCACATCAAATGGTGCGCACCTTGAGGTTACATACTTTCCTACTGATCTGTAAAAAGCTCAGTTGACAGGCTGTGGTATTACCGCAGAAAATAAAATCACTTGAGGCAAGAGGATTAAAACCTCGCTGAAAAACAGGTCACAGTTGCAAAACGCCAACTCTTTCTTTGAGAAGATATTCAAATGAAGATGATAAACAGAAGGGAATTACCTGCCACCAGCAGCAGATATGTGACTCTGGAGAAAGCATTTTGTTTGAGTAAATATTAGGTAGGATTAATTTCCCATTTTGTAATTTAAAATCTATGGCTGTTGGATATGCTTCCAACCTCAAATCCAAGAAACAATGAGCAAGACTGAAATAGGTATCCTTCTCCTTTGGATGACAACCCTGCCAAATACAGAAATTCAGGAAGAACAGGTAAGAATGAGAGACTCTTCACCATCACTATTCCAATGTCATTTACAGCCACCAATGGTTGCTTTGAAGTTTAAATCAAATGTCATTCCCCGTGGAGGCATGCCAGTCTAAGCCTGTTGAAAGATATGAGATTTAGCTGGGAGGACTTCTGCCCAGAATTTCACCCTCAGTCAAAGACCCCAGTTCATATATATCTGCACCAATAGCATCAAAATACATGAGGTACCAGAGCTTAAGACAATCTCTTACTTGTGATGAACTTAGAACATACAGTAAAATACAATACCCAGTTCTGCATGTGCATCATCTCCCTTTTCAGATGAGTCCATCCCCCTGTATTTTTACCTCGTGGCTCACTTATCTACTTCCCCATTGCAAGATGTTCTAAAGTGGTGATTATTAGCTGGAGCCACGGACCTGCCATGAAGTAATCTATTAATCTTAAATGACATTCAGAAATTAGATAAATGAGGAAATTTGGGGATTTGGGGATATTCAGCAGTCCTTTCTCCCCATTTCCATTGACTTCTGACAGCTAGCAGAGGAGAAGAGTTGTTTAATAAGTTCATAATGCCTTGAGGACAAAATCTCAGATTTCTCTTTGACACTCTTAAAAACTAGTACATGGTAAATATGAATCAAACCCAAGTTGGCTGCAATTGGCTGATGGCCTTCAGGCACAACTGACACATTGAATGCATGTTGAAGACTCGCGGGGAAAGGAGAAATCCCATCCCACCATTGGCTCTACTTATTTGCTTCTTGCTTCCCTCCCCTCAACCCTCCCCTGGGCCATTTCTTTCCATAACCCTCTTACAGTGCCTTTTGTTCACACCTAATTGTTCTGTTGTATGCTCAGTGGTGGCAGCAGCAGGGGGGAGTGGGGGGCATGGGTCCCCCACCACACAATGGCACAGGAGTGGCATGCTGCTTTCCCACCACAGTGGGGATGGGGGATGACCCAGCTAGCTCTGTGGCTCCAGTGACCAGTGGTCAGGGAAGGATTGTGCACGGCAATTATACACAGTGATTATGCACGGCGATTATGTACAGTGATGGCCCAATCTTGCCCCCACTGGTATCCCACTGACTACAATTCCCACTGGTGTCCACAACCTTCCAGAGCATTGCGCTGAGCCAGGGCTTGAATGGCAGTATCATCATGCACAATTGGGCTGCCTTGCTGCCACCACCCCGGATTACCCGCCCCATGCATAATCGGTCTTTCTTTGACTGTTAAAATCATAGTAATTTTTGTTAATGTTTTTGTTAATATTTCATAATTATTTTTAGAGATACCAACAATGGCATTTGTACTCACAGCATTTGTACAGGATGCCCATCCCTAGTGAATAGGTAGCCTGTATTAGTGTGTTTTCCCTGTAAGAACACTGTAGTCCCTGTAAGAAAAAAGCATACTTGGGATAGGGCAAAACCTATGCTACCTTTTATGTTTGAACTTCCTAATTCCAATCTTCTTTTCAGTGAAATGGCTCAGGGACAGAAAGTGGACAGAGCTTGGAGAAAAGTGAAACATTATTCACTAGAAAAATCCTCTTCTTGTGGTATCAGTCACATAGATATCCATGGGAAGGCCTTTCAAATCAGTATGCAAATGGCTGTATACCTTTTAATAGACAGGATCACTGAGACATGAAGGCTCTGGCTGATTGATTTCTTGGGCGGGCAGAAAACTTTGAAAACGCTTTCCCATTGAGTTCACTAGCTTGGACAAGCATTGGGTTTCTTAGAAACCACATATGCCAAACAATTACTCTCCTAAGCAAAGGAGAGGGAAAATTGGAACCAGCAATTTAGGAACCATCAGTGGTGCATGACACATTGCAGAAACTGAGAGCATGCACCTGAGAATATGATGCCATGCAAATAAGTATCTTGTTAGTACATAAAATGTCTCAAAATAAAGATGTCATTCTGGGGAGAGGGAACCACCCACAGCAAATGATTACGATGACCGAAAAATCTTTTGAAAGCATTCTGCACTCTCTCGTATACCTTGTGCCTTTGCAGGCTTTTCCGGCTTGTGCAGACAGTTGGAGTGAAGCTGTCAAAATTGTCAGGCTGGGAACGCCGGTGCGGAGGCTAAGCCTTTTTAACGCTTGGCGAAGCATACAATTCATTCCGATTGACGTGTAAACACATGTAAATAGAAGACTTTTAAAAATATATTATTCCGTAGTTCCTGGTAAAATTTGTTTGGATGGAAGGTAATAAAAATGTAATGCTTATTTTTATGAAATTAAGCCAATCCCTTGGTATCTGTCACCAATAAGGAAAGCTTAGAAACCAATCGATAGTTGTCACAACTGTGGTCCTGCCTAAATATGTACAGTGACAATTAAAAGGCAACTGTGGGAATCTGGAATTTTCCTGCTTTCCTCTGTTGCTGCAGAGAGATCACTCCCAGACTCATGGGACTCATGTGTAGGAACAGCCTGGGGGTGGAGGTGAAATAAGCAATGATAAGAGCTGCAATTGACCCTTCTTTCTCTTGTATAAGGGCTGCTTGGGCTTGCTTCAGTAACACATGTTTGAAAACCGGAATGTAAGTGTAACTCCACTGAAAAAAAGGAGTAATTTCACCTCATTGACCCTTCTTCCTTCAGTCCACATTCCTTCATGTGAGCCTTCCAGCCCAAGAAATTATCATTCTGGTAGATTAGAAGGAGTGCAGAGGGACATAAGAAAATGATGTGGCCTTCCAGGTAAGGATGGTTGGGGTTTTTTTTGAAACATAGAGGGGTGGCCAAACTGTGGCTCTCCAAATGTCCATGGACCACAATTCCCATAAGCCCCTGCCAGCACATTCTGGCAGGGGGTCATGGCAATTGTATTCCATGAATATCTGGAGAGCCACAGTTTGGCTACCACTGCGGGTTTGAGGGAGTTTTCTGGAGAATGTTTGCTTCTCTTTGACTGCAATCGTCTTTTCCCATTAGATCCTATGACATTGGTGGCTTAGGACAATAGAATATCATCATTTGTGGTTTCATGACTCATGATTACACTGATTTGTGGTCTGTGGTCTGACTACAAGGTGTAGTCCATAGAGTGCTTTTTATTTCAATTGTGCAATCACTGTAATCATTATAGCATTATGTTTAGCAGGAAATTTGGCTGTTTTGCAGATGATGCTATATGTGATGATTATATGCCTCCCCCACAAATGGTAGTGGTCCACTGTATTGTATTCTGTTCATATCTTCCCCCTTCAAAGCAAAGAGTTAATAACACAAAAGGAAGACTGTCAGCTGCCTGCAAGATATCACAATGAGAACACTTACTGAATGAGGAACTGAAAGAGGAAGCATAAATCACAGAAGGTAAGTATACAGAAATATGGATTGTCACCTCAAAATAATGTCTCTAAATTAAAATTCACTGGCTTCAAGATGTTGCATTGCCTTTAATTCCATCTGAGAACACTGACTTCATTTAACTGATCTGCAACAAAGACTTTGCCTTCATTAATTCTGTGAAAATATAAGTGGAAGTTCAGCTTCATTAAGAAGTCAAAGTACAACACCAAATCAAAGCCGATTTTTTCAAATCCTAGTATGAGTTCTGGCACAAATGACAGATCCAAGCAACAGGTGGAATATTTGCATTCTCTGTTCATACTCAAGAGTTTATGCATTATTGTATTTCCACAGTCATGAGTCAGAGATTGATGAACTTCCCAAAACATAAATTTTCAGATTAAGGTTGCCGGTAAGTCATTCCCCCTTACTTCCAGATGTTTAGTTGTGCTGATGGATGTTATTTGATAGTTAGGACGATACATTATCTTCTGCATGTGTCAATAAGCACTTTTCATATTTTGTTTCAAATATGAAAATAGGAAAATATAAATATGATATTGGAACAAAATTGTTTTCCATCCATGGAAGAACATTTCTGTAGAAGGGCAAGTTCCACCGGTTTCTCTGTCCTACTACATACACGCCATGGAAGTAGCATGATAAAGGCTGATTTTGTGAGTTCTTAGATGTCAACCAAGGTTTGTATTTGGATGGCACAACACCAAGGAAGACTCTTACAAGGAAGGCAATGACAATCTGTCTCTGCTTCTTCCTTTTTTGAAAGCCCCTTGCAGGGGTCCCCCTAGGTTGCTAGCGACTTGATGGTACTTATATAAATGCATTCTGCATGTGTCCATAAAGGCCTCACAACCATGAGGAATGTCTCCAGGGGGGTGTACCCAAAATGGGAACAAGAGCTCTTTAATGAGTGAAACTCTATTTGTGGACCTTTGGTTTGAATCTCTCTTTGAGATTTCTTTCCAATTGTCTGCTTGGTTAGAAAGGTCATCTTTACACCATCTATTTTCTGTGTTCTTGTAAGATTTAATACCATGTATGTGCTACTGATACAAAAATGGTATGCATAGGTTTCTGGTGAAATTCCTACTACATTTGTGGAGAATGGAGAATATTTTCCCCTGAGCATGGAGAAACCATAAGGGAGCATACTACACCTTTTATGAACTCTGTAATAATAATCAGAGATGTTGCCAGACTTCTTGACAACTCTAGTGTAATGTGAACTGAACAAGAATTGTCACAAAATTCAATATCATCCCTATTTATTCTTATTCATATATATTGGCTGCTCTGGCCAAATAGCCTAATCTCATCAGAGTTTGGCCGCTAAGCATGCTGGACACCAGCCAATATTTGGTTGGCAGACTGCCAAGAAAGAGAGGGGCTGATATGCTGAGGAAGACAGGTAAACCACCTCTGCTCATCACTTGCCTTGAAACCATCATGGGACTGGGGTGGCCATGAGCTGCTTGTGATTGCCTGGCACATAATAATAATGCTGTATTTCAGAAACTGTACACTAGAATGTTATACATAGAGCCTAAAGATGCTTAGAGCAGACAAAAAATAAAACTGTAGATAAAAGCAGATGATTTAAAAGTTCTAACAATGTCTATGAGTTTTACCGTGACAGCCTAAACATGACTATCCCTCCCTAATGATTAGCAGAGCTTATGTTCCCTATTCAAATGATCTAGGTGCTGTAGTGTGCATGAATCAGCAGCATTTATGGAAAATATTCTGCAGGAGGTGTCAGAGGAGGTGTGTCGTTAGCATATTTAGATCAGGAACTTATTTTTATTTGCAAAATAGTTTCCTCCTGTGTGCTCGATCAGAGACTTCCTGCTCCTTTGAGCATGCTTCCTACCTCTTTGCCTTCAGGTGAAGAACACTTAGCGATTTAGACTGCTAGGATTCTCCCCTCCTCTTTACAGAGTTGTTTCAATTCTCAATAAAGCTATTGATCCTTCAAGCAGCCATTGCTTCTCTCCTCTGCATATTTAAAACTCTGCCAACACTCAGTGGTGATGAAAAAAAGATGCCAGGGCTGAATGTGCTCAAATTAAGTCATGTTACAGCCTGGACTTCCATTTTTGTTTACGTTAGAATCATAGAATCATAGAGTTGGAAGGGGCCATACAGGCCATCTAGTCCAACCCCCTGATCAACGCAGGATCAGCCCAAAGCATCCTAAAGCATCCAAGAAAAGTGTGTATCCAACCTTTGCTTGAAGACTGCCAGTCTTACGTTAGATAATAGTGACCTATAATTAAAGGGCCTGAGAAAATGATCCAAATGAAAGCCAAAATGCTTGTATAACTTTTAACGACAAGCCCTATATATAACCCTAGGAGGAAATTATTGAGAGAATTTGATCATGTCCTATGTCTTTTTTTTTTTTTTTTAAGAGGCAATGAAAGGACTGTGGTGGGATTTTTCCGTGAGTGGGTTCCTGGAGGAATTCATCTGTGGAATTAATGGGACTAATACCTGTAGAGCTGAAATCAAACATGATTCTTACTAAATATAATTTCAGCAGCAACCAGCAACTGGGAAGCAACACTTGAGAGGTAATACCTAGGGAAAGGCTTGCTAGTGAAGTTTAATAAACAATAAATCCTGTTTGACAAAATCTGGTAGAAATGTTTGAGAGGGAATGAAATTAGAAAACTCCCTAAATGGGATTCCCCCCTCATTTCATTCAAGATGTGTTGCATGGCTTCTGGGGGAAAGTTATATTTGTACAAAATAGAGGGCGTATAAAAGATAACTGTGTTGTGTTTTGTATCCTGCAAGTTACATCAAAGCAGAGAATTCAGTCTATTCTTGTTCCTTAATCTAGATTATATGTAATGTTAGATCCATGGGTTCAGAGGACAGGACACTGGGAGTTCATTTCAGCTTTTTATTGTGACTCCAGCTCAAGGTACAAGAGGCAAAAACTGAACTGAGAAACCCACACAAATCCATAACTTATATCTTCCCGATAGCGCACATTATTGGCCAGTTCATTAAACTGACTGGATCCAGCAGGCAGAATCAAACATTGCGCTGGCTAGTTATGTGCTCAGGCTTACGATCCTGCCTTGGATCACAAACTCAGTCCTTGGGAGGTCTGCAGACACAACTTGTAATGTGGTGTACTATTTCAGAAAGACAACAATGGAAGTAAAAAAGAAGGATCCATTCCATGAACACAGCTACCTTTAGGAATATGGATCCATAGGATCCAACCCTTATCTTTTCATACTGGTGTACAATTCATACAAGTTTATTATTCAGATACTATGTATGTTTATTTGGTTGTTTTGCTCAGTAAGGTTTATTGCCAAATACTACATTGCATGCAGTCTCTTTTGAAAAAGGAATGCCACTGAGAGATGATAGGAAGTGACTGAAATGAGAGAGAGGCCATTTAAACTCTGGTATTTCCCCTTGCTTTTACAGTACATTCCCTTTTTTCCTCTTTCCCAGGGGTAGTCAAACTGCGGCCCTCCAGATGTCCATGGACTACAATTCCGAGGAGCCCCTGCCAGCGAATGCTGGCAGGGGCTCATGGGAATTGTAATCCATGGACATCTGGAGGGCCGCAGTTTGACTACTCCTGCTCTTTCCATTCTGCATTTCATTCTGCATGTGTGTCAGGCTTTCTTTTTCATTCCATCCAACAAAGAATAGGCAATGGGCCACCAACCTTCTCTTCCACCAGCAGCCAGCCTTCCATGGTTCTGTGGGGTTTCCACATAGTGAGATAGAGAAGGTAGGGTTGCAATCAGATGGTTTCCCTGCTATGAAGCCTCTAGGTGTGTTTACCAGGAGTTGAAAATTGGCATTGCATCCAAGAAAGGGTTGGCATTGCATCCAAGAAAGGGACCCAATCTGCACTCCTTTCTTATATGGCCCCATCAGAAGTTATTGTACCTAGGATTGGACTGTAAAACTCTTTGCAGTGAAGCCTCATACAATGCAATGGAAGACAAGCCCACTTAGAGCAGTGGCCTGTTCTGGATATGGGGTAGGGTGATGTGTGTGCTGTTGAGTTGGTGGCAAATTCCACCTTCATCATCCAAGAGGCAACTTAAGTAAGAAACTCTGGGGAGTCTACATGCAACATATATTTTTTTTTTCTGGAATGGGAGTTTGAGTGCCCCTGGAATAGGCCCTTTTAAATGGGTGCCCCTTTAAAACAGATTGCACCATTAAGTCTCTCCACACCACCCACACTGCCTATGCCTTACTCAAGTATTCTCTCCCCCTTCATTGCTCCAATTATTGCCCATTCCTGGCCTTCTCCCAGAGCTGGCTCTCATGTCTCCTGACTTCAGCCTTCTTCTCTTCCCCAGTTATAAGAAGACCATCTACAGTATTTTTTTCTTGGGGAGGGGGTTAGTTTAATGAGGAAGTGATAGATTGCTAGGCTTGTAGTCTTTTTTAATGGAAATTTAAAATGAAGGGGAGGAGAAGCACTAAACACTCAGCAAAGATGGCTACCTGGCAGTAAATGTTTACAATATCAAAAAACATGCTCTGTGTGTAACTTACCAGTAAGGAGAGACCGACCGTAACAAAAAATCAGTGCTGCAACACCTTTTCTCATTGGTTTGCAGCACACATCTTCAGGGATTCCCAAAAGAAAATTGGATTTTAAAAAAGATGCAGATTGTAGACACAGAATTCAAATTAAAGGAATATTGACTTGAATTCAGTGATATTTGGAAGTAAGCTGTGCATGCAGAAAGGGCCAGGGAGGGGATGTTTCACATCCCTCCCTTTCATATAATCTGGAGTCAAATGTTTTCCCACTCAACATGAGGGCTGGATCTTTGCACTCTTGCTCTCTCTCTCTTTTATTTTGTGTGTGTTATGTAGTCAGTTTTGATTGACTACATGATGTCTTGAAACCATCAGATTGCTGTAAAACTATATGCACCAGCCCTCTGTCTTACCGAATTTCCTTGCTGATTTTTTTGCATGCATCATAGCCCAAACATTGAGCTTCAAACTTCCAGCCAACTAGCTTAGAAACAGTGCCACAACCTATTACTTTATTTACCGTGTGTATAGGAATACCATTTAATAGAATGGTGGCATCTGTGACACTTCAACATGTTGCCCACTCTGTACTGTAGGGAACATTCAGTAAGAAGGGACGGAGTTCCAGCATTGACTCACTGCTTGACAAAGCTCTTCCTTTAGTCTTGATTGACCCTAATGTTAACAATGCATCCCAGAGTTGTTTCCCACCACTGAATGAGGCATTAGGAAGAAAAAGGCATTAGGCATTTTAGTACTGGTCTCATGGAAGCTACAGAAACTATTACTCTTTTAATCAGCTTATTGCCTTAGATTACTCTGTGGTGGTTTGAACACTCTACCAGGGAAGCACAAGCATAAAGAATCAATTTCATATGGCCAAGGAAATGGAATGTTGAAAGGGAGCACTTTCTTTTCCGGAAGGAGGAGAGTCAGTAGAATTCCATTAAAAATGTGTCATACATTTTAACAGACTGAAGCTGAATTGCTAGAGGAGGTGATTCATAAGGCCAAATGAAACTTAATCGGTAGCAAAAATATGTAGATAATAGGGGGATCATTCAGCGTAGATTTAACTGTCAGTAAAAATGACAAGATTGGCTTCTTATTCTTCCAGATGCAAGTAGAAAGCGCAGGTAATTAAGGGAACTTTTGTGCATCCCGAATCAGCCCCAATGATGTCTTGTTTATTTTAAAATTGCTTGTGTCATTTGAAAATCCCCAACAGAAGGGCTAATTTCTCTACTTACCTGCCTATATCACACATTTTGACTAGACTTAATAGCCAGTCATTATTTGCAGTTATCTACCATAAAAGAAGAAAAAACATTGCCTTACCCCCCTCTGAATGTTCTGCAATTCAGTTGAGAAAAGATCTGTTGTCTGACTTTTCATTGGGCTTCTGCAGGAGGAAGCTCTGCAGAAAACCAATGGGAAGTGAGAAAAAAATATTCTCCTCCTCTGAGGGGAAAAATAAGTCCCATCTGTTGTTATGAAAAGTAAGTGGGAAAAGTAGGTCCTATCAGCTGGTAGGGAAAGTAAGTGGAGAAAGCTCATTGCTAGGAGAAAAGAAAGGGGTAGATTTTAAGTGATCTTGCCCTCCATACAGTTGAGTCCTATGCCACATGGCATTTTGTTTAAGTGTCCCACAGTTGTTGGTATTTCCTTTGTGTGGACCATAGGGTAAATGAGAAGAAGTGGAAGAACAGGTGTGATTTGTAGGATCCAACCCACAATGTGCATGGTTAATGATGTGCATAACTCTGATGATCTTAACCTGAAACTCCCCAAAGATGTGACTAATGGGATTGACTGAGTCAATTTTTGTTCTGTTTTCATAGAAAGAATCATAGAATCATAGAGTTGGAAGGGGCCATACAGGCCATCTAATCCAACCCCCTGCTCAACACAGGATCAGCCCTAAGCGTCCTAAAGCATCCAAGAAAAGTGTGTATCCAACCTTTGCTTGAAGACTGCCAGTGAGGGGGAGCTCACCACCTCCTTAGGGAGCCTATTCCACTGCTGAACTACTCTGATTGTGAAAAAAAATTTCCTGATATCAAGCCTATATCATTGTACTTGTAGTTTAAACCCATTACTGCGTGTCCTCTCCTCTGCAGCCAACGGAAACAGCATCCTGCCCTCCTCCAAGTGACAACCTTTCAAATACTTAAAGAGGGCTATCATGTCCCCTCTCAACCTCCTTTTCTCCAGGCTGAACATTTCCAAGTCCCTCAACCTATCTTCATAGGGCTTGGTCCCTTGGCCCCAGATCATCTTCGTCGCTCTCCTCTGTACCCTTTCAATTTTATCTATGTCCTTCTTGAAGTGAAGCCTCCAGAACTGCACACAGTACTCCAGGTGTGGTTTGAGCAGTGCTGTATACAATGGGATTATGACATCTTGTGATTTTGATGTGATGCCTCTGTTGATACAGCTCAAAATGGCATTCACCTTTTTTACCGCTGCATCACACTGCCTGCTCTTGTTTAGTTTACAATCCACAAGTACCCCAAGGTCTCGTTCACACACAGTGTTACCTAGAAGCGTATCCCCCATCCAGTAGGCATGCTTTTCATTTTTCTGACCCAGATGCAGAACTTTACACTTATCTTTATTAAATTGCATCTTGTTCTCATTTGCCCATTTTTCCATTGTGTTCAGATCTCATTGAACTCTGTCTCTATCTTCCGAAGTATTTGCCAGTCCTCCCAATTTGATGTCATCTGCATGGTGATTATATCTGGGTGAAATCAAAACTTTGACCTTGTATTACAACCTAGTACAAACATCTATAATATTTGAATTTTGAGGGTTTAAGAAATTGCTGCATATTGTGAGCTATTAGTTGGGGGGAAAATGCAGTAGCATTATCAAACTGCTGAGCTCCAGAGGTCCATGCAACTCCAAATTAGGATATTTTTTTGGTATGACATGGGTCAAGCTACATGTGGAACTGAATCATGAAGGTTGAAGCCAGTATGACCAATAATAGCAGTTGGGAAATATTTGTTTTTACAGTCTGATAAATTTATATTCTTCCAGCAGTCCCAAAATGAGCTGAATTGTTCCCATAACCTAGTTCTATGTGATCTAAGACAATGATAATGAGATACCTGGCACTTTGTAGAATTATTTTTGTGTGTGTGAACCCACCTATAAGGTACAAAGTAGGATGTAAATGTGTGGATAGAAGTCTATCCTTGCCACTTGTAATTAGTAGAATATTTTGACACAAGGCCTAAAAACAGCATGGAAGGTAACACCTTCTGTTTCACAACCAGATTAATCGCACACAAAGCTGTCTCTTACTTAATCGGACTGGCAGTGGTTCTCCAGGGTTTCAGGCAGATATTTCTCTCATTACATATTACTAGATCCTTTAACTGGAGATGCCAAAGATTGAACAGGAGACCTTCTGCATGCCAAGCAGCAGCAGAAGAGTTGGTTTTATACCCACCTTTTCTCTAACCTAATGAGTCTCAAAACAGCTTACAATCCCCTTCCCTTTCTCTCCCCACAACAGGCACCTTGTGGGGTGGGTAGGGCTGAGAGAATGCTGACTTACTCAAGGTCATCCAGCAGGTGTCATGTGGAGAAGTGGAGAATCAAACTGGGTTTTCCAAATTAGAGTCTACTATGGTATGATTGCAGGGATTGTAGCCATTGTGCTTCCAACTTTCATTTAAGTATGGAAAGATCCCACTGTAAGTAAGGGATGGTAAAAACATTTTTCCTAGTAGAGGGTCAGGATAAGCCCATTGGAGCCTTACGTTAGATGTCATTCTTGTATGCTTGTAGAATCATAGAATCATAGATTAATAGAGTTGAAAGGAATCTGTTGGGTCATCTAGTCCAACCCCCTGCAGTATGCAGAACATTCACATCCCAATCGCTCACCTACCGCAATCAGCCACCCCTTTGCCTTCACAGAATCAGCCTCGCCATCAGATGGCTATCTAGCCTCTGTTTAAAAATTTCCAAAGATGGAGAACTCACCACCTCCTGAGGAAGCCTGTTCCACTGAGAAACCGCTCTAACTGTTAGGAACTTCTGGATGTTTAGATGGAATTTCTGTTGAATTAATTTCATCCCATTCGTTCTGGTCTGTCCCTCTGGGGCAAGAGAGAACAATTCTGCTCCATCCTCCATAGGGTACCCTTTTAAATACTTGAAGATGGTTATCAGATCCCCTCTCAGTCGTCTCTTCTCTAGGCTAAACAGACCAAGCTCCCCCAACCTTTCTTCATATATCTTGGTCTCCAAACCCCTCACCATCTTTGTTGCCCTCCTCTGGACACGTTCCAGTTTGTCAACATCGCTCTTCAATTGGAGTGCCCAAAACTGAACAAAGTACTCCCAGTGAGGTAGAACCAAAACAGAATAAAGTGGTACCATCACCTCCCATGATCTGGACATGATACTCCGTTTGATACAGCCCAAAATCCCATTTGCCTTTTTAGCCACTGAGTCACACTGCTGACTCATGTTCATTGAATTGTCTACTAAGATTCCTAGATCCTTTTCACACATGCTACTGCCAGGACAAGTCTCCCCCATCTTATATCGGTGTATTTGGTTTTGCCCAGAAGTGAACAAAAGAGGATTTTCAACCAAAAATTAGTTGCCATGTGATGGACTAAATATTAGAAGCAAAGGCAACTTGAATCTAATGATAACAGATGCTGTTGAATTAGGAACTGCTAATAATGTATAGACAAATTTATTTTGAATCACTTCTAGTGGTTGTAAATTTCCACATACCCCAAATACTAAATTGCATGTAATACATTACAAAGCTGTCATCTTTTCCAGATGAATAGATCTATGTAGTTTGGACATCCTTATCCATGGTTGTTCCTCTATATATTTCTGAAACAGGCTAGGGGGTGGGACGTGTCTGGCTGTCCAAGTTGGAATAGGGCCAATCAAGATGCAACCAGCTTTGTCCTGATTGGCCCTGCCCCTGTGGCTCCTGCCCTCTGTCCCTGGACTCTAGCCTCTTTACTATCAGACACACCTCAGTGCTTAGAGCCAGCAACAGGTAAGGGGAAAGGGCCCTGGGCAAAGGGTCGTGGTGGAGGGCCTGCTAACGAGGGCCTCCTGGCCTGCTAAGCTGGGCTGGCTCACGAGGGCCTCCTGGCCTGCTAACTGCCTGCTAAGAAGCTCTGTCTCGGCCCTGCTAACGAGCTGCCCAGCCCCCGCCTGCCCCACTTGATTTGGTTACGAGCTGTGGCCTAAAGCCACCTTAAGCTGTCTGGCCAGGGGAGGAGTCTCTTTCAGGGCCCGTTCTTACGAATGGGCCTTGAAGCTAGTTAATTATAATTCCATGAGAACTCCAGGCTTTAACTGGATGTTGGTAAGCCAAATTGTAAACAGCTTTGAGATCAGGATGAGGAAGTTAGCAAGATAAAAAGGAATCAGTGATTGAGCAAATGAATAAATTTCTGAGATGGGCTGTAATTATGGAGTTTTAGATGTTCCAGCACTATTAACCATCAAAAGGTTATTGAGTAGTATGTGATGTGATCTCATACACAAGTGTATCAAATGGTGCCTGATTGAAGCTTGTTTCTTCTTATCTCAATGTCATCTTACGGGATCCTTGATAATTGCTTATGGGAAGAACATGGGTGCTTTTGATGGGAGAGAGGGTGATGTAATATTCTGGTATTTTCCATCAAGTATGATGGAATGGTATAACATCTGATTGATTGCTGCTGATGGCCTGATAGGATCAGGTAATAAAGTTACATCTGGGCCTAGATATTGAGAATCAGAAGCTAGCCCCACATCTATGAACTGCAGCCACGTAGGAAAGACTTTTGAACTGGAACTTACTTTTCCCATGGAACTAAGGTAGAACCACCTGATGTAAATAAGACAGAGTCAGATTGTAAAGTGGCATTTTTTTTTGTCTTGTATTGTCTTGAGAACCAAATGTCATATTTAATTAAATTTTAACCGAACCTATTCCTAAATTTCTACAATAAACATAAAATATTTTTACACATGTCTTATTTGTGCACCCTGCCCTGGAACCCTGGAGGTCTTTGACAACAATCTATTGCATTTTGATACAATAGTTATGAGATTTGTCTCAGGGGAGAGCAGGAAATAAAGGGTATGGTTATATGTTGGTTTTTTTTGACACACAGCATGACCTGTAATTTCCCCCCCACTAAAACAATTTATTGGGAAAACAGAAATATACATATTGAAGTCTACAAAGTAGATTGATTTGAATGCATAAGAAACACAACAGGAAGGTTTCAAAAGATAGCTTTATAACAGCATCATAGATGAATATAAAAGTCTTTTGGAAGCAAAATGCTCTGTAGATGTTAGAATACCTTAGGTGTGAAAGTTCTATTTGTGCTATTTTTCTCAGAAAATGCACTTCAGGTAAATAGAAGTGCTGACATTATCTTGTCCATAGTTCATTGCTGATTTAAACTCTTTGAAGTTAATGTGGCTGTCAGAATCTTGATCAACTTCCTTTTCAGTCAGTTTCTCAGCATAATGGCTATTGCAGCCTTTCTTAACTTTTTTATTGATGAGAACCCCCTGAAACATTCTTCAGGCCTTGAGAAACCACAGAAGTGGCACAATCATGCAGAATATGTTTGGGAAGCATAGCTTTGTACACACACAACTGGGACCCCTACTCTTCCCAAGCCCCCCCCCCTCAGGTTCATCATTAGCCATTTTGGGAGGGGAGTCAACATGATTGTATGAGGTCATATTACCCAATAGACGTTTGACAAAATTAAAAATATATTAACATTAATTAACTCCCACTCATTCAGGAAACCCTTACAGGGCCATCAAGAAACCCTGGTTGAGAAAGCCTGTTCTATAGGAGGAATAGCCTTATTTGGTGGTGGTTTTTATAAACTGAAGATAACTTCTAATGTTGATATTCCAAATTTTTCAGGCCCATGAAGCATGATCAAGCCTAAATATTTCTAGACCACTTCAGCATGACTGTCTTGATCTGGATGAGATCCCAGGGAGAGCTCGGCAAATAGAGAAATAAAATAAATTTTCAAGATTTCACACTGAACACATACAGTGTATTGGGATTTGAAAGAGAGACACATTTGATTGCTTTGAGCCAAAGAGAAAGTATCATAACATTAGTCAACCAATTTCACAAGCAAACTTCACATTGTTACTTTATATTGTTATCTCACTATTATTAGTATTGTGTTGGTGTAAAATAGTGCTCCTGATGGCTATGTCCTGTTCCAGTTGGAGCGTAAGCACACATACTTGGAAGGAAGACCTAGACAGGGACTGAATTCTAAAACAGAGTTCCTGCAGGAGGCTAGTTCAACAGAATCCAAAGCTCAAATGAGGGAGAGAACAGTAAGCCTCAAATAAAATTACAGGAGATATACCGTATATACTCGCATATAAGCTGAGTTTGTCAACCCTTTTTTAAAGTTGAAAAAGTCCCCCTCGACTTATATGCGGGTATATATTTTTTAAAAGCTGTCAGACAAGACAGGGGGGTGGGGATGGGAGATAAATATACTTAACTGAAAAACCAGATGTAGGAAGAAGCAGAGATGCAACAAGCCCAGGAAGGACAGCTGGAGGGGAGGGAAGGGCAGTATCTGCCTCCCCCCCTCACTGCTAACATGTGCTGCTGCTGCAGGAAGCTCTGAAGCCTCTGTCTCAAAGGGAGAGCAGAGAGCAGAAGGAGGAAACACTCCTAGAGGAAGGAATGGAAAGTGGAGGGAACAGAACATCTGGCTAAGAACATGGGAATTAGATAAGCAGAAGGATTGGATATAAAAAGGCAAGAAGGGAAAGAGGTAGGAGGAGGGTGGGAAGAAAAGGAAAAAAAAGATCCTGCCCAAAAGGGAATGGGGGGGATAAAAGCCACTATCTAAACACCAGCCTCGGCTTATATGCGAGTCAGTAAGGTTTTACAGCATTTTGTGTTGAAAGTAGGTGTCTCGGCTTATATGCGGGTCGGCTTATATGCAAGTATGTTCGGTAATTGGAAGTGCTCTGGCATAAAGTCATGCACTGCGTACTAGTAAGTTGACTTTGATTCTGCTCTCAGCTTCCCACCACAACAGGGGGACCCTAAGGTATCTGATTAATGAGACTTTGACTATACCCCCAAATCTTTTTGGTCTCTAAGGTGCTACTGGACTCAAACCTAACAGTCCATTTCAGACTAATGTAACAACTCTCTAAAACTAGAAACTTTGACTCTGAGTGGAGTGAATGAGTGGCATCTTACCACTGGAACAAGAGGGTCTTCTTACTTCCAAAAACAGGGACTTTAATCCAGAGTTGCCCCCCCTTAAAAACAAGACTCTTCAGCATCCGAAAGAGATGTTTGTGTAGTGGTTAACAGCAGCAACTTCTATTTTCCTGACTTCTACACATGCAGCCAGCTGGGTGACCTTGGGCTACTTAGAATCCTGAAACCGCTGTTCTGATTGAGCAGTCCTGTCAGAAGCTCTCTCAGCTCCACCTGCTTCACTGAATATCTGTTGTGGGGAGAGGAAGCTGCTTTGAGACTCCTTTGGTAGTGAAAAGTGGGGTGTAAAAACAAACTCTTTCTCTCGGGTAGTTAATTTCACCCTCTTCTGAACATTCTGGAATTTGATATGCCAGCATCTTACAAGATCACTTTTGGCTGTATAAAATTGTGAGAGCAAACAGACTAGACTCTTGACAGTTTGAAAAAGGACATCTCTGAATATTAGATGTGGTGATAGCAAAAATCTCAAATAAGTGGGAACTTTCTTAGGAATACACTTTATCAGCACCAACTCTCAACAAAGTTGTCTTGCATACAGAAGGGGTTACATTAGCTAATCTATAGGACTTTGGCCTTTCTACCTCTCTTTCAGCACCCCTAAATAAATGTATTTATTGATTAAAGTATCTGTAAACCACTGTTTCCCTCCCAGTGGGCCCAAGGTTGTTTGTAATAACATTCAACAATTAGAATGTTGCAGGCAATGTTTTTACACATACACTGAAAGTAAATCATAAAACAATATAATTTCCACCAAAAATTATAATCATCCCAACCCAATAGAGGTGAGGTGCCAGGGCAGGGAATTTCCCACCCAGATCTCCCATTTTTCACCAGCACTGCAGGCAGCACTGCTTCATACCCACAATACCATCCCTACATTCCCATCCCCAACCTTTCTGCCAGTTGCCAAGCTTAACCTGTAAACCCTATGCCCCACCATAATCTATACATCTGAGCAAAAAATATCAGCAGTCAACCCCCCTTCTCTCATTGAGGGGCTGTTTACATATAGAAAACCATAAACCATCCTTCCTTCGATATAATTTCAGATATTAAATACAACATGCTGCCTGGCCAAAAATGTCCTAGAAATGTTAGCCATATTATACTGCAAATACCCTGTCTGACCCAACAGCCAAAGAAAAGCCTCCAGGGACAGATCTGGACACATAGTTTAGAATGTGTGGGAAATAGCAGGATGACCTTCTGATGACCTCCTCCACACTAAGGTGATGCATAATTTAGGACAATTGGTTTCCTAAGAACTTGTAACTCTTTCTTAAAATTCCAGTCTCACTTCCCCTGTACCCTCTCACCTTAATTAGACAATATTTAACACTATTCTCAAACCCGATAGATTTCCTATCTAGTATTCAAAAGGTCATCAAGAACCATTATCACTTGTAGTTTACCTCAGTAAAGCAACCATGGTCATTGTACTTCTCCATAAAAAACTCATCACATGTATCCCAAAGTCATTGTCCATACCAGATGGCCTATCAGATTACTATTTAGGGGCTAATATGCCAGACAGCTCTGGGGGATATTTTTCTATATCAAGAGCACTTAAACACCAATACCATGTATGTGTTCTTGGACCCCAGTTAATTGTACCCTTCCTCTTCTTCAGTGAAATGCCAGTCATTTTGCAGCTGACTATACAGATTTCTTCTTATCTAGTCTAGATTAGTAAATATTGCCTGGTCCTAGATTGGATTGCCACAGAATGAACTTCCCAGAATACCAACGTTTATGGATGAGCTCAAATTGGAAGAAGAAGAAGAAGAAGAAGAAGAAGAAGAAGAAGAGATGGTTCTTATATGCTGCTTTTCTCTACCCGAAGGAGGCTCAAAGCGGCTTATATTTACAAAGCGGCTTACAGTCCGCACTCCTAACCACTACACCAAACTGGCTAGTAGAGAACAATTTCTGTATTTGTTAACTTAGATTCATAAGGAGGATCTGTCTTCATTGTCCCCTAATATAGAATCATAGAGTTGGAAGGCCATTTAGTCCAACCTCTTGCTCAATGCAGGATCAGCCTAAAGCATCAAGGATAAGTATCTGCTCAGCTACTCCTTGAAGACTGACTGTGAAGGGGAGCTTACTACCTCCTTAGGCTGTTGATATCACTGCTGAACCACTGACTATGAATTTTCTCCCCCCATACACACCCTGATATCTAGCCAATCTCGTTCTATATGTATAAGCAATCCTATCTGTAATTTTTCAGAGAGTTTCACCTATGTACACTACTAATTTTTATACTCATGAAATTTTGCATTCTTTTAAGGGCTAATGTATTAGCACAGCATAAATGTTCTTTTAATATGTGATGCATGTAAGTAGCTAAACAGAGGGATGGGGAACAAGATTAATAACAGAAAATTGTAATGTTAATAATGTTTACTGTGCAAGAAATGCAAGATCGTTCATAAATTTGTAACCCAGAAGACTTTTGTGTAGGCAATAAAACTATAGATACAAATTTGTAAGCTTTGCAGAGTCCATAAAATACTTTCACTGTGATTTTTATCTATAATAATAAATTAAATAAAACTATTTAATTGGGGGGAGCACTAAACATATTGCCAGAAAAATATCTAGGAGGAAAATGTTTATGTTCGTCTCTTTCACTTTTTATTCCATCTATTGATTGAGTCTCTGACATGACCTCTGGGTGGTGGTCCCAACTACAAAATGGTGGTAGTGAGGCAGAGCCATATGTGGACCTAGAAGATGTCCAAGGGCTACATGTAATTTTAATAGATTGGGACAGAGGAGTGAGAGAATATAACCAACTCTAGTGTCAGCTGCTGTCAAATCAACTTTATTTTAATCTACATAGCCAATCAAATCTCTATTGCTAATCAGAAGTGGTGCTGAGCAAGTGTCCCACCTGGCTCTACTTACCTTCCGAAACTCTTGGCCAGCACCAGATATGAGGACACTTGGTCTATTTCATCTGTATTGTTGTTGTTGTTAGGTGTGCAGTCGTGTTCGACCCATCGCAACCCTATGGACATCTGTATTTAGTTATTGCTAATGCTACATTTGAAACCATACAGTCATGGGGTATGTTTTCCTAGTTGGATGAGTAGCCACACATATGCTGAAAGGGTGGAGTCAAGTTAGAAAACTATTAGTTTTCTATTGGTTAATATGAATATTAATACCTAGATGAGTTTGCGGTTAGATGGAAGACTCCTTGTGAAGTCATATGCCACAATAAACCTATTAGAAATAAGACTAAATGTTTTGACTGTAACTGAGGGACACAGCTGTCCCTTGCAGCTTACAGGGCAGTGGTGTGCATTTAGCTAATCAGATTCAAAAAATACCTAATCAGTATTTTGTGGATATAAATTCAGCTGAATTTTTTTGCTATTTTTTCAGCTATCTGAAATGGTCATGCCTGATAAATCCTGAAAATATATGGGATTTTTCAGGAATACCAGAAAGGCACAGTTGAATTGTATTTAAAGGGCTCTCGGAGTGAACTTTTAGGCTGGAAAAGCCATTTAAAGGGACTTTAAATACTATTTAAATACCATCAGAATTCACTCACACCATGGTACCAGCTTTTGAAAGTCATTTAAATATTAAAGGGATTGTGTTGTCTTTAAAGTTTAAATGCCTTCAGTCCCATCTATTGGAAACAATGAAGGATAGGATCGTCTTCATTGGGAACCCACAAAATTGGACCCCCTCTTTCCAATCTCTTTTTGATTGTTGTTGTTGTTGTTGTTTTAAGGAGAGGCTGTAATGGCACCAAAAGAATGTTACATTCCCAAACATGGCACCCACAAGACAATTATATTGGGAAATACTAGGAAATATAATGGGAAATAATGATATTTTTGGGTTCAATACCCAAACCTAAAAATACCAAGTATGCAGTTATGTTACACACTCTTATACAGGGTTGGTAATTCTACCTTGCCATGTTAATTCTTTCTTAATTTTGTGTACATACAACTTTATTCAAGACTATCCTACATGTTAGGTGTCATAATTATCCCTGAAATTATTTTTACCTAGCAATGTTACTACATAATTCTAAACATTGGAATGGAGAAGCACACTACATATTTTGGGAGGCTTTTAAAAAATGTTTTCTATTTACTTCACATATTTTTTTCATTAAACATCAAATATAGTGCTGAGGATTGGCGTTTCATAAAAATGGAACCATGAACATGGAGTTACATAAACATGGAGCATGAACATAAACATAAAAGCATGAACATTCACAATTATAAATAAGCTGCCATTCTAAAAGGGCAAGAAGCTTGCCGGTTGATCTTAGGACAATCACACAATCTGAGTCTAAAGTACATCACAAAGTTGTGAGGATAAAATGGAAGAAGGGATATAATGAGTGTAGCCCTGACCTTCTCAGAAGAAGACTGGAATGGATGGACAGAGAGGGGGGGGAGCGCATACATCAAGGTGTAAAGAACCTGCTGGGATGTCACTTCCCATTTTGGAAAGGGAAGTAAAGTCACAACACTCTAGGAATGTCCAAATTTCTATGGTTTTTACCATGGAGATTTAAAAGAAAATTCCTAGACCATCAGTGTTGTTATTATTTATGCTGTGTTATGAATTGTTACTTGATTGTTGTGATGTTGTATTGAAACTTGTATAATATTATAGATCATTATAATGTTCCATGTAAAGTTACATAATGTTCCATGTAAACCGGCCAGAGCTGTAAAGAATGCATGGTATAAAAATCAAAATAAATAAATCAAAATAAATCAAAATAAATCAAAATAAATCAAAATAAATAAATAAATAAATAAATAAATAAATAAATAAAATGTCATTTCCTTTTTTGAAAAGTGACATCTGAGCATCAATCATACTGCCCCCCCTATTTCCCATGATGCAAAATTTTAATATATGATGATCTACCAAAGGTGTAGTTTTAACATGTTTTGTGACACTAAAAAAACAACAACCAAAGCACATCCTGTAGTGAATTTCATTGGGGGGGGGATTTAAAAATCTGCCTACCATTTTAGAGCTGTAGCCTATTTAGAATGAACCACAAATTTCAGTCCAAATTCATCTTTTAGTGAGTTTTGGCAAGAGGTCTGTTATTTTTTCCCTGTTTTATATATTCTCTCGTGCTGCTCAATATTTCATTACAACTACCATTTTTATTGCTGAATCACCGGGTTTTATGAGAACCTTCCACAACTCATCACACTTACTTCTGCAGTGGAGGATATTGCTTTCTTTTCAGCAATACGTACTGGGGAGGACTATCTTCTATTCTTATAAAAGCCAGAAACATTTTACCTGCAGAAGAAAATCCATACTGCAAATAGTTTAGCGGACTTATGGAGAGGCAGCCTCTGGAGTTAATGTTTCTGAAAAGGAATTTCAGGATTCATTTTATATTTCTTATCTGAATTACAGACATTCTGATATATATATATATACACACACATCTGCTTTTAGATGGAACAGAATTTATCAGTGCTGCAGCAAGCCCAAGATCACCCAGGTGGTTGCATGTGGGAGAGCGGGGAATCAAACCCGTCTGTGCTCCTAACCACTACACACTACATATGGAATATTGGCTCACCACTTACAAACTGACATCCTGGACCTGAATGTCCAAAAGATGCATAGCTATTTCCCTCCATCAATACTTCTCTGAATGCTAGTCACTAAGGTGTGCCACACTTCTATAGAATGGAGCCACTGTCTTGGAGGCTCCTGGTCCATTCTGACCCTACCTTCTCCAGCACTGTGTTGGCTTTACATTATCGTAGGATATTCTAACACCCATAGCCCCAAATTGGGGAATAATCTGAAACATGGAATTGCTCCAGCATTCCTTTTGTATATAACTAGTATTAAAAAAACCAGGAGTTTTTCAGCCTTTCAGAGAGCAGTTGACATAACCATGGATTGTACAGCTGCAAAATTCTCTTTTTATATAATGGCCATGTAGGAATTAAGTTCTCAGACTTTGTGCTTATTTTTTTTTTAAGTCTCATTCACAAGTATCTCCACTGGATCTGTGTTCAGGGTTGCAATGCTAAGCACTCTCACTAGGGAAGGAGACCCATTAAAATCACTGAGATTCAATTCTGAGGATAGATGCCAATGATTGTACTGCTTATTCACAATTCTTCCCAGTTCTTAGAAAATCATTTCTAGTCCTGAGATCTGTATCCCAGCCACTGACTTAGAACTGATTCAAACCTTTGGGAAGCCATGTGGCACAGCGTGTCACGCGGAGTCTCACTTCAGAATGCTAATGAAAGATCACTCATTTCGAGTTGCCGCCATGTCACATTCTCTACCCACAGGGAATGCATTATCAAATAATCGGGGAGTAGTCATGTGAGTCCGTTACAGCAATAATATGATTTCATGAGCCTTTGCCTACTTCATCAGATGGCGACTCATGAAAGCTTATACCACAAGACATTTATTAAGCTACTCCAAGACTCCTTGTTATTATGGAGAAAGCATCTTTGTCCATAAGGGACTTGCTAATAATTTATTCTGCTTTTATATAAAATATTATAATCTACCATTCTCACTGAGACTACTGGCAGAATACAGCTCAAAAACAACGCCATAAGAATAGTACTATACATGCAACCAACTAAATTAGAGAATGACTCAGTAAAAATGCAATCTAATACCAATGATGAAGCAGGATTACAAAACTGTAGGACAAGACAGTGCAACAGTATATTGCACACAAGAAATAATGTAGCAATGCTGTATGATATAATCAGAGCTCAATGCAATAAAAATAATACAAGCCAGCTTTATAATATACACAGTGAAGTCTACCTTAAATTCTACAAATATTATTGTTGTTGTTGTTATATTTATTTGCCACCACTCCCAGACTAGCCATATCATGGGAGTTTACAGTTTAAAACAGTAAAATACAGTAAAACATTAATTATAACATTACAATAACCACCCAACATGGCAGCAGCGATAATCCCGCAAGAACTATACCCACCTCAATAAACCTCCTCCTGCCAGACCTCATGCTTCAGGGAAGATGGAGGAGACATAGATGTCTAAACTTACTCCCTTTATAAAAATGCCATCTTGGAAAACTCTGTTTTACATGTTTTGTGGAATGATGATGATACGGGACCATACAAATCCAATTATAAAATAACATAAATATAAAATACCTGACCTCTTCAAGCAGGCAAATCTACAAAGTGGGGGCAACAACACAACATATTTTGGAAGGGGAAGGTGTCAATCATTTTCAGGGTGGAACCTTCAAAAGGCTCCACTGCTGATGAAGAATTAAGTGCCAATAACAGTAAAAGGTAGTGTTACTAGATAGGTGAATGAGGAATGTATGGGATTTGTAACCAGAAGATGTAGCAATGGCTGCTAGCTCAGATGCCTAATTCATGGATAGGTCCACTAAAGGCTGTGGTGGCTAAAAGGCATCTCTGTGTTCAAAGGCAGTCTGCAGTGGGGTCATAAAGCTACCCCTATACTCACACTCCCCAGTGCACCAATGCAGAGCATATGTGTGACTTTTCTTTGCTCACATGTGGAGTAATTCTTAACTCCAACATGGGTGCCATCAATATACTGTGCATATGTGATTGTTATTTGAACATGCATGGAGTAATTGTTATCTTGATTTTCTAATTTGCCAATTGGATTGGCATTGCTCCATCATGTATAATTGACCGAAACTTGAATACAAATATGTAAGTTACATTGTTATGTCAAAATTGGGTATGGTTAGCAATCAGTATGATAACTTTTTTTGAAGCCTGGTGATCCTTTCTCTCTCCTTGCTTTTAGACAATGTGACGTAAGTCAAAAGATCAGAAACCTGTCCTTTCATCCCATGCAATTAAATAGGAAGCATATCTATCTATATCTGTCTCCTTCCCAAAGCAGCTCAGAGTTGTTTGCCTCCACTGTTTCCTCACAATATGCATGGAGTATAGAGCCAATATAGTGTAGTGATTAAGAGTGTTGCCTGTAATATGGAGAACTGGGTTTGATCTCCATTCTTCCAAATGCACTCAGCTAGGGGACCTTGGGCCAGTCACAATTCTCTCAGGACTCTCTCACTTCCATCTACCCCACAAGGTGCCTGTTGTAAAGAGAGGAAAGGAAGATGATTGAAAGATGTTCTACTCCTTTGGGTAGAGAATAGCAGGGTCTAAAAACCAACTATTCTTTTATATTAGAGAGCATATGCATACACTTCATGGCTGAGCTCTGAATCAGGCTTTTTTCCTGGCTCTAGAATTTGACATTCTAACTATACTAGGTTGGCTATCATTAAATGTAATGACTTTCTGAGTAGACTTGGATAGAATTGGACTCAAAAGTTATCATTAAAGAGAAGCCTAGTGACCTCCTATATTTCAGTGCGACCTGCAGCTAGATTTAGTTGAAATTGGTTTTTTGATCATCAGCCAGTTAAGGAGCTCTCATTTTATAGGAGCGACCTAATACTTTATTTTATTCTTACCCATATAAATGAAGGCCTATGCTCCTTGGTAAATGCTTTCATCACATTCTGAACCAGAATTTGTCTGACTCTGACAGATCTTCACTCTGTATTTATGTTTGTAATGTCGTATTTACTTAGCATTAGAACCCACTCACCAGAAATTCAAGATCTTTCACTCTCTTGAAATCGGCAAGACTGCCCCTCCTCTCTGTAATCAATTGCACCAGACATCAGCTAAAATATGTATTGAAATTTTCAGTCATAACTTCCAATCAACCAGTTACTCACTGGCAACAATGATGAAAGCTTTAGGTGAAGCCTTTCAATGACTTACCACAGGCTTTGTTAACCAGGGCTGTGAAACCCCAGGGTTTCTTGATAGCCCTGGAAGGGTTTCCTGAATGGGTGGGAGTTAATTAATTTTTATAAATATATATTTTAATTTGTTAAACATTTATTGATTGATATGACCCTACAGTCATACTGAACTCCCTCTCTCCCAAATTGGGGCCAATAATGGACCTGGAGGAATGGGAGAGGCTGTGGGTGGGCTTCCCAACCATATCCTGCATGATCACATCATTTCTGGGGGGTTGAGGAAGGCTGACTCACCAGCTGATCAAGTCCTATACATTGGATTAGCAATATGATTATTGACTTGCTTAGTCTCTATATGTCACTTCTAAACATGTAGTCTGTGGAAACTCTTTTGTTGTTGTTAGAAGAAAACACCTTTTGTTGCTCTGGGAATGCAAAGCTGTTTTGCCTGAGACTTGATGAGCCAATGTTGTGTTAAACTAGCATAAAGAAAGAAACACCTATTGCTTTTAAAAAGCTTTTCTGTAACATGATCAGTGGGAAGGTAATGTAGATAATGTAGTGGTTTTTAAAGACATTGGGGAACAAAAACAGACATTAAAAAAAAATATCAGGAAATTATTAAATCTATTTTGCTTGAGCTCTGTGCTCAGAAAAAAATGGTTCTGTATATCCTTTCTAACCATAGGAATTTCAAGATATTGGCAATCAGATAATGTAGGTATAAATCCAAGGCAAAGAGATGGAGGAGGACCTTAAAAAATGGATATTTGGCAAGGACTTTTAAAGGGCAGCAATTGGCAAGAAAACCAGGCAGATTGAAGAGTTCAGGGCAGGGATGACTACCTGATGGTGGCATCACAAAGGTTTTCTTCAAGGCATTCTTTATGCCTTTCATGTACTTAGTAACCAACACTGAATAACCACTTTTCTCCAGAGGGAACTACCTGAACTCTGCCACATCATTTAGTTTATCAAATCCAGCATTGTTTCTCCTGCATAGGCTCATTCCTCCGATTCCTGTGCAGATCTTTCCAGCTATTTTAGAAGATATTTTGATAAAAGTTACCATTGCATATCTTGAGCAACTTTATCTGCACTAGCCATGTGAACGAGGACTAGGTCTGCTGTCCTTATTTCACATTAAGATAGATTCATGTGGGTAGCTGTGTTGGTCTGAAGATTTATTCACGGTATGATGCCATTTACTAATTTCCTACTAATTTACTTTCTCCTTATATCTGTATGCCTGCACACAAAAGCTCATGCCTTGAATGCCTTGAATAAATCTTTGTGGGTCTTAGAGTTGTTATTGGACTGATATTTTGTTATCTTATTTCACATCAGTGTGTCCATTATCGGCTATCGAAGCTGTTGCATATTATATCCCATTTAAAGTAACTGAGATCAGCTTTAATTGTATTTTTATTTAAAAAAACAACACCAGCTTGCTATTGTGATGGGTACAAGGTTGCTGTACTTCTTGTTCCTTATTGACAGTACTGACGGGTTCTTATTACATGTGATACCAGGCTATCCCCCAACAGTTCATCCGATCATGGATCCTGTACTCTTCCCTAGCCTCAAATAGATTTAATTGAGAAATAGCTTCTGCATTAAGGCATTGATTTTCAGGCACTACCATAATTGTTAGGAAATCAGTTATAAGGCTGGATCCAGACAATTATGAGGGGAAACCCCATTTTTTAAATGGATGTTTCTTGCTTCCTGTTTCCTGCTGCAGCCCACTACATCCCCAGGACTGCTGCTCCTGAGGCTCAAGGCTGTCTCTGGAACAGCAGGGGAAATGCTGGTCTAGTGAAACATCTGTAGTTATTGGAAGAACCTCTACTTTTGAAGCAGAAGATCTCATTTACAATCCCAGGCACAGAATCATAGTGTGGAAGGGGCCATATAGGCTATCTAGTCCAACCCCCTGCTCAATGCAGGATCAGCCTAAAGCATCCATGATAAGCTGCTGCTTAAAGACTACCAGTGAGGGGGAACATTGGCCAGTTGCCTGGAGGCTGTAGCAGAATGGCTTCAGCATAGTCACATGAAGTTTAACCCCACAAAGATGGAGGTCCTTTGGATAGGTGGGAAAGGGTCAGACCCAGCCTGAACAAGGTGCTACTTAAAATGGCACCAATGGTCAGGAACCTGGGCATGATTCTTGACACTTCCCTAACCATGACAGCCCAAATCATCAGAGTAGCACAGCTGGCATTTTTCCATCTCTGCCAATCAAAACTACTAGCACCCTATCGGGCCCAGAACACCTTGCCTCAATTACCCATGCAATGGTCACCTCTAGACCGGATTACTGCAACTCACTCTATGCTGGCCTTCCCTTATCCCTGCTTCAGAAACTGCAATTGGTACAACATGTAGCTGCTCACGTTTCATCCAGACCCCATGGGCCTACTTACCCTGATCCTCCAGCAGCTGCACTGGCAATCAATCAAATACCAGATCAGTTTTAAGGTACTGTTACTCACCCTCATGGCCATACACGGTCAGGATCTTGTGTACCTCAAGGACTGTCTGTCTATATATATTCCCCAAAGAGGGACTCACCATTCCAATAATTTGGTGATCCCTGGCCCCAAAGACGTTTGCCTGGCTTCAACCAGAACCACAGCCTTCTCAGCTATGGTCCCAACCTGGTGAAACAAGCTTCCCAATGTCAAGGCCCTATCAGAACTCAGTTCCATAGAGCCTCTTTTGTCAGGCTATCAGATGAGGCCAACAATGGGAACTTTCCCACAACTGGTCCCTCTACTAGGCGACCTCACATCCAGTTGTTCCTAATTGTTGCTGTTACCCTTAGATCATTCAAAATTACACATATGTTTTGCTATTAACCATCCTTATCCATTGTTGTTCCTCTATATATTTATGAAACAGCCTAGGGGGTACCATTGGGATTCTGACACAGTGTACTGGGTACAGCAACAAAATGCCACAGGAGGTGGAACCAGCCACAAAATGGCTGCCACAGCTAATCAGTCATACTGTGAAGATTCTTGTGCTGCAGTGGCAGCTGCTGAGTGAGTAACCTTTAAAAACAAAACAAAACTGCACTCCAATCAGAAGCCTTGATGGAGAAAAGTCCCAAATTCTTGTAACTAATCAAAAGTGCTATAGAAGATGTCATACTTTTCTTCTGACCCTAACTGGCAGCTTTGTGTCACAAGAATATTTTCAATGTAATCCACTACCACTGTAAGGTGCATAAGGAAATTAATAGGGGTGTAATTGAATTACATGACTATTTGGTTCAAAAGTTCAAATTTGTATTACAGTTTCTCTCTGCTTGGGAGGGATTAAAATATAGGGCTTTTCTGCACACAATAAATATAGTGAAATGCTTACCTAATGTAGGCATTATATTCTGGCTGCTCTGCATGATGTTGTCCACATCTGGCCAGTTGACAGCTTGCTTCATCCTCCATTTTCAAGCGAGAGTTGAGGAATCGCATAAAGTAGATTCACCACACTAAAAAGCGCTAGCGACCGGAGAGCAACCAGGAGGCAACCAGCGGAAGGAAGGTATGGAGGCTCAAACGTGCTAAAGTCACTTGATCCCACCCTCACACCTGCCTCTCTCTCCCTAGTTCCCAGGGCTGAGAATTTCTTTTTTAAAATGGCATTGAATAGACGGGCTCATATATAAGTGATGCTAAAAATAAAATAAAATTTTATTAAACAAAGCATAACTGTTGAAAGTTTTCTCTCTCCCTCCCCCCCCCAAAAATCAGGAATGATATTAAATATTTAGATGTATCAAAGGACTTGTGATTCCATAAGGGGTGGTGTTAAAAAAAGCACTATGTATCTATGATTCCATGCATAGGCATTGCAACATAGAAGTATGATTTTTTAAAAATAGTGGACATTGCGGGACCTTTAAACTGTTTGAGAAAGGGGATTGGTTGCCTGAATTGATTGACAATCAGAAGCGACCCACGTATAAGGCACATTGCTCTTTTCCGCCATTTCTAGTGGCAAATGTGAAAGAAGAGAGGCGCAAAAAGATGGCAGACAAAGGTGAGACAGCAAAAAGGTAAGGAGGTGCTGGGAATCATGATAAAATTTAGCACTTTGCCATTCAGCTGGCGTAATACTATTTTTACTTATGTGCGGAAACGCCCATAGAATTCTGTTTCTCGGTTGAAGAATAATTATTGGATAGACAATTTGTCTTCAGTATTGATGCTTACTCTTTATGACTCTGGGTTTAAAAGAAGCTTTCCCCCCTTAACTTGCATCTCTTCTGGTGCATTATTCTTTTATAACATTGATGATGATAGGGCTAATTGTTAAGTGGAGAAGGAGCTAAGGTAAACAGATATATGTGCAGGACAATATCTAGAAGGGGAAGAGAGCCTGCAGATTTGACCCTGAGGAGGCAATTCCTTGTGTACTTATTTTCTGGTTTACTTGAACCAGTCAAGTAAACTTCAAAAGATGATATCAGAAGAATAGGATGAGATATAACAGCCATAACATGGTATCAAAAGACATGCAAAAATTGCACATATGATGCAAAAGGCTTGTGATAGTCAGCCTTTTTTTGGACAGTATCTTCCCATGACCTAGGTGTAAACTGCACGGAGCTTTTATTCAACTTCTGTCGGTCCTGGATTTTTTCTCCCTTCTCTGCCTTTTTCGATCATCTCCCCTCCCCCCTCCAAGAAAAGAAAAAGGCTCCCTGCTTGGCTTCTCTTCCCCACCCTTCAAGAAAAGAAAGAAAGAAGCTTGACCCCCCCCTTTCTGAGCCTCCCTAAGCACGTGCAGAAGACTTTCCTGTTTCAATGGGGGGGGAGAGGAAGACCCTAGTTCAAAGCGATCTGAATTCAACAGGATTGACAATGGAATAAACAAAGTAAGTGCAGACTCTGCCCTAGAATTATATTTTGAATTTATGTGCTGAATTTACATTTGCTTTCCTGATCTTGGAGTATCTTCAAAGCATCCATGATTCTTTAACCCTTACTGTCTGGAGAAAATACCAAACTGTGATTGATTCCTTATTTGTGAAACTGGCTCTAATTTCTGTTTAATGGGAATGTGATTTATGTGTGCCCTTGGGCCTTATGCAAATGTGTCCTCATGCCCATCTTGGTAAGTAAATATCTTTTTCTTTGTTTTAGAGTAGCAGTTAATCAGCCAGCAGTTAATCAAATGTCCCTCTAGCATTAGGAAAAAACACATTCCCTTTGAGGAAGACGGCAGAGGAAAAACTTGGTAAACCTCATTTTATAAAAATGGGAAATTATTTTTGTGTGTGATGCATTAGCTAAAAGAGTCAATAGAAGCTAAAGTGGATGCCATTAAAAGGGAAGGAGACAGAAAAGATGGTTCCAAGCATGATGGAGAGCCCTTAATCTGCAGCAGAGATCTGATTATATACTCAAAAAGGCAAGTGGTCATTCTTAATGTCTTCCGGTAGTCTTGATACATCTTGAAACTGGCTGTGAACCCAGTGTCATGCAATCCAATTAAATTAGGAGCACATCCTCTACTTCCTTTGAAGATTTGACATACTGCAATCTAGGGTCTCCTCCATAATTCATTTGTTCATTCTTTCCTTCATATATTCACATACATTTATCCCATTTCCCCAAAACTAGGGGACCCAAAGTGACTCATAAAGAAAAACACACATAAATGATACAACTAAAATCTGCAACTCCTTTAGAAATTTAAAACAGGAGACCAGCCACCAGGACTTCCAACTTCATGCTAGTTCCTTGGACTTCTAGCTTAATACTAGTTCCTCAAGCATTACTCATCCAGAGTCAAGGGTTGCAAGCCAAAAACTTCCACCCAAGGCTCATGTCTCTTTTAATCTCAGGGTTTAAATTACCCACACAAAGACAAAGAAAGATGCCCAGAGCTTACACTCAGTGGACTAGACTTTCTCAGTTCCCAATTTCTTCCCTTTCTGTGTTAACATAATTAGTCCTAATGCTATACTATTTTATATTTGCCATTTTCTCCCTTTGCAATTAGAGTGACAACATATAATTTTTGCTAAAATAATATTTATTAGTTCCGGGTGGCTGAAGGAGACTGATGCCTGGGCATCAACAGTAGAAGAAGAGAATAAGAGCTTTTTAAAATACACCTAGTGATCCATGCAACAGTCACCTCCAGTCTGGATTACTTCAACCCAACTCATTACATGTGGGCCTGACTTTGACCATGACCCAGAAACGACAACTGATTCAAAATTCAGCAGCTCTGATTCTCACCAGAATGCCCACATTAGGCCTGTTCTCAGGCAACTGTGTTGGCTCCCAGTTGAATTCCGGATCAGGTTCAAAGTTTTAGTTTTGACCTTTAAGGCCATTCGTGGCCTGGACACTATGTACCTGAGGGACTGCCCAGCTGACTATACTCCACTCCTCCTATATCAACTGGCTGATGATCCTTGGACCTTGACACATATTAGGCCTTAACCAGGACCAGGGCCTTTTCGGTCCTGGCTCCCACCTGGTGGAATGATCTTCCAGAAGCGCTGTGGGCCCTTCAGGAGCTTCTTCAGTTCCAAAGAGCCTGCAAGATGGAGCTTTTCCACCAGGAATTTGGTTAGGGCCAGTGAACTGGAGAGCAATACGAAGAATGGCCCCCTCCTATAGGAACCCTTCTCCTGGAAGAAGAAGAAGAAGAAGAAGAAGAAGAAGAAGAAGAAGAAGAAGAAGAAGAAGAAGAAGAAGAAGAAGAAGAAGAAGAAGAAGAAGAAGAAGAGTTGGTTCTTATATGCCGCTTTTCCCTACCCGAAGGACTCTCAAAGCGGCTTACAGTTGCCTTCCCATTCCTCTCCCCACAACAGACACCCTGGAATAAGAGATGTAAAACTGAAGGCAAGTCTACATTTGCTGTAAATTGCCATGAGTTGGCTTGCTGGGAGAGGCATTCAACCGACTGACCGACCGAACAAACAATCTGCTTTTCACTGCCCAGAGGAGTATCTAAGTGGCTTACAATCACCTTCCCTTCCACTCCTCACAACAGACACCGTATGAAGTAGGTGAGGCAGAGAGAGGTCTGAGAGAGCTGCTCTGTGAGAACAGCTCTAACAGAACTGTCACTAGCCCAAAGTCACCCAGCTTGCTGCTTGTCGAGGAGTGGGGAATCAAACCTTGTTCTGTGGGCTGTCACCCCTCCATGACAGGTTGGCACACCCCTGTCAACCCTTCCTGACACTCCTGCGCAGACCCTGGCACCAGAGAGAGAAAAGCAAGGTCAAGCCTTTCAAAGCATAATGGGAGATTAACTAAAATCCACTTCTTACTCTCAAGCAGGACTTGGAGCTAGGCTTCCCTAACCCACTTGCTTGCAAACAAAAGAGTTTGTCAGCACACCTGGCAAGTACAGAGAGACAAAGGCACCCCACCCCAAACTCCCCTCCAGCCAGCCAAGCACATTGTCTTGTAAAGGGAACTGGCCACTCTCTTTCAACACCAAAGGCCATTCCGCACAAGGACCAATGTTGCCCATTGCTTTCACAAAGCGGAAACGCTATTTTAAATAGTGGAATCTCGGCGTTCCGCATACCTTCATTTGTAGTGGAATCCAGTAGCGTTTCATTCGTTCCTCACAGGTTTCTGATCTCGCAAGAATCACTAGAAAGGAAACTTGGGATGACACTTGGGGTGACGCCCTCTAGCGTTTTCATGGCAGACTCAATACGGGGTGGTTTGCCAGTGCCTTCCCCAGTCATTACCGTTTACCCCCCAGCAAGCAAGCTGGGTACTCATTTTACCGACCTCGGAAAGATGGAAAGCTGAGTCAACCTTGAGCCGGCTGCTGGGATCAAACTCCCAGCCTCATGGGCAAAGCGTTCAGACAGGTGCCTTACCACTCTGCGCCACAAGAGGCTCTTTTTTTTGTTGTTTAATTAGTGTGTGTTAATAAAGTCCTTCCATGTTTAGATCATTGTCTGCCTTGGTTCTATCTCAGTGACATAATTACCCGGTAAACTGTGCAATGCAAGGTCCCACGTTACGTCACGCTGCCTCTTGCTGGCTCTACTAGTTGATTCCCCACAACTAATTTAGACATGTGTCCTTACAGACATGCATTTGGCGTAACAACCTGGCCCTTCAGATTAGAGGCTAACCACTACATCATGTTGGGTGGTGTAACTTCATATATTACTGTCTCTGCAGGGGGCATCTCTCAGCCAGTATAGGAAGCAGAATGTTAGGCAAGATGGACCAACTGACAGATTCATCTTGCTACATCCTTTGTATGGTTGAGAATCTCCCCTCTCCCAATGAAAATTACTTTTTAAAATCACTGTAGTAGTGAGTTGTACCTTGTTTGGTTGGACAGAGGTTGTACAGTCAAAGCTAGAAAATCTTCCCACCATTTTCCTGAGTGTTTCGAAAAGACTTCTCTCTCCATCAATACATAGTTTAGAGATTAGATAGCCTAGGTGCGGGCAGGTTCACAAAGGACAAAAGCCATCTGCCTGAAAAGCTGCTTCAAGCAGCACAAAGAGTTAAAAAGAAATTGTTACTTGTGGGTGTGTTTACAGGACAGTGAATTATCAGATTGCCCATTCTCCCAAGCACAGCAATCATAATTAAAGTAACTATTTTCCTGATGTGTTCGTTTGCTGCTGCCTTTACAAAGAAAATGCCCCAATAAATGCCATGATTAGAGAATCGTCCCTCAAACTATCAATATTGTGCTATTACAATTGCAGTGTAAGTACCCGATAGATTACTGAGTGATTACCCAGCACCTTTTTTATAAACTAAAAAAAGAAAAGAAAATCAGGCCGAAAGCTCAGATAGTTTGGGATGCAGCCGTAAGCAGACTGTCTGCAGAGCCATGGGCTTCCAGATTGCCACTAGAGGGCATTCTGGCCCCAGCAAATAATAGGGAGGGGGGGGGAAATCACTGTATTGATAGTACAGCCGCTGAATTGTCAGGGTTTTCAGTGCCATAGACTGTACTGACTATTCTATTGAGACCAGGCCAAGAAATCCATACTTCTAATATTTCATAGCTGGAAACAGAAACTCGCCCAAACAATTCAACCACCCCTGTTTGTAGATGATCTAGTCTCCTGTCCCTTTTAGGGTTCATCTCACACTGCCATGAAACACACTGAGTAACTGTGGACTAATTTCACTTTCTCTGCCTAAACAATTTTGCAGGGCTATTGTGAGGCTCAAAATGGGAATGAGAGGACAACATGTGATGCCAATGGGAGTCAATGGGATAAAAATCCAGACAAGACTTACCTCGGTTGAACATTGGCACAGCGGAGGACTTGCTGGGATGGAGAGGCGACCACCCAGAGGTCTTCTAATGTGCATGCTGCCAGAATGCAGCTTGCACAGCATAAAGGCAGGGTGGGACCCATGGTGACAGTTTAAGTCACCAGGTGTGTGGGTCTCGCCCTCTTTGTAAGGGACACCATGGGAGCTGCTTCCCTCCCACCCACCTATGTAGTTGTATACAATATTTTCCAGGGTTCGGAGGTGAATGTTTTGTTCAACAACAACAAGTCTTTAATAGAATATAAAAGTACAATATAAGAAGGGAGAGTGCAAAAGGATCCACTGCTAGAGAAAACAAAGGCAAAGATCATGCTTTAGAGTAAGACATAATACATTCACGATTTCTCATGGCAAGATATAAAAACTTTGCAACTGGTTCAATTATATCAGGGTTCTGGGATGTCAAAAGAAACTGAGTCTTTTGTTTATCCGAATGCAGTTCTCTTTTACACAGCAGTGAGTTAAGAAATTAGAGCATTAGTTCTAGCTAACACGAATGCTCTACGCCAGGGGTAGTCAAACTGCGGCCCTCCAGATGTCCGTGGACTACAATTCCCAGGAGCCCCTGCCAGCATTCGCTGGCAGGGGCTCCTGGGAATTGTAGTCCACGGACATCTGGAGGGCCGCAGTTTGACTACCCCTGCTCTACGCTGTTGTGGGATGATTAGATGGTAGAAGTATGCAGCTAGGGGCTGAGAGCTCGGTGAGATCCCCAAGCTCAATGGCGAGCAAACGTTTCTATCTTTACTGCTAAGTTCCTGCAGTTCTATGTCTAACAGTCTGCATTTAATCGAATCAGATGCAGTCTTTTCAGGTACCAGATACAAGGAGTCTAAAGAGATTCCTATAGATTTAATTTTTCCCTCAATGTGTCTTAACCAAGTAGATGACTCATGTTCAGATAGCATAAGGGAAATTAGACTATTGGGGTCAGATCTAAAACGAATGCAAAGCCAGAACTTGATTGTTAACAACCATGCTCTGGTTTCCAATAGTCTTTGGCTGGTTTCTAGACATAGGAGTGCGTAAGAGACACAGTTCGGGGTCCCAAGGATTTTATGAAGGAAGACAGATTGGAGACTTTCAACTGCTTGGTTAAAAACATTGATCCAAATAGGAATGCCATAGAGCATTTGGGCACTTAGTTTTCCATTGAATACTTTGAGGGCTGCTGGCATGTACTGGTTACCACTGGTGTAAAAGAAACATGTAATTGCCAGGGCACTAGTTTTGCAGATGTGATTGCATATTTCCTCTGTGTAGCCCAATTTGCATTATGGTGAACAAATATTTATTATTTATTTATTTATTTATATTTATATACTGCCCTCCCCCGAAGGCTCGGGGCAGTTTACAGGGAACAGGAAACAGATACATATAACATGAGGAACACATGTGACAACAGCAACAGTACAACAACAATAACCCCAAAATTCCCAAGTATTTGAAGCTTTTAACTTGTTCAATGTTGTTACTTCTTACATTCCATTTAAGAGGCTTCCATGGCTTTCCAAAAACCACAATTTTTGACTTCTCAAAGTTCAGAGAACTTACTTCACAGAAGTCCATGAATTGAACTAGTAAGCGTTTTAAGCCAATTTGTGAATGGGACAGCTCTACAGCATCATCTGCGTATAAAAGCAGTGGGATTTGAAGGGAACCAATTTTGGGGCTATGTCCAGCATTGGGGGATAGGGACATTGCAAGGTCATTCATAAAAAGGTTAAATAGGAGGGGAGCCCAAATGCATCCTTCTTTTACCCCTTTGTTGATTGGTATTTTAAGAGTAAGACTCCCAAGGGGGGTGAGTTTAGGTAAGGAAGCAGGGCACGGTACCTGCAAGCTTAAAAGGGGCCTTCATTGAGGTGGCCAAAAACTGCGAGTCAAGCTGAACCCGGCTGGGGAATGCTGTCACGACTCGCAGGGGCCAGATGGCTCGGGGTGGGCCGAAGAAGGTTTACGCCTTCTCCGGCACCCTGAGTGGGGCATCTCCCTTTATTTAAAACGCCAATCGGCCAGGCTCAGGGCTGCATGAGGTAATGCAGTCAGACTGAACCGATGGGTAGGGGGGAGCGTGGTCGGCTGACCACCAACAGGGGCGTCCTCTCCTTGCTTAGCCAACATTCTCAGGTATTTGTGTTTTCAATAAAGCTGTGGCCAGAATGTTTAAGAGCCATACAGGTCTATGCGTCATTCATCAGCACGGACATGCACGGCCTGCAAGTCAAAGGTACTAACTCTTAACATTTTCTTTAGTTTCTCCTATGATTTCCAGGACACACATTCATTGTTTTCTGTCTGAGCCCATGGACTAGACACAAACTATCATCTAGCAAAACAGGCTGGTGCACTGTAGCAAATACAAGCGGTTCTGTGGCAAGGGAACATAACCACAAACAATTTTATGCACCATCTGTCATAGCTCGCTGTGGTAGGCCCATGCACATACAGGGATCTGAATGATAGCCACAAACCAGAAATATACAGGGAACGCGTAGCAACCTATTCTGAGAAGACAGAAGCTGGCAATAATGATTTGCTAACTTTAAATAGGTGACTGTGCATATGCAGCTCCCTGATCTTTAAACATTTGTGCCACGTGAATCGAGGAACCAGACCTTTTAACAACAGATGTCAACTCTGTGTCCATATCCACTCAGGCAACGTCACAAAACTTAATAATATCAGAAGCTTGTTCAGCTTCTCCTCTGATGCCATCATCTGCTGTTTACATTGGACAAACAGTCCAGCCACAAGCCCAAAGGAGATGATGGATGGATGGATGGATAGAAATATTTCAAAAGCTGTGGCAGAGCATTTAAATTTTCAAGGACACTCTATTGTAGATCTGAAAGTCAGCATTCTTTTTATAAAGACCTACAAATGGAGACATCAGCCGGGGGGGGGGGCGAGGGGGAGCCTAAATTAAAATTCACAAATGTGTTTGCAAAAAATCCCCTGTGAAATTAATTTTATCACAGCTGACCGTAATAGCACAAAACAGTGTGCAATTTTACCACTTCTCCAAACTTTTTATCAGGCTGGATTTTTCCTTCCGGACGTTTCAGGGTCTTATCTTAAAACTTCTTGACTACATATATAATGCCAGGCAGATCTGAACAGGTAAGTGGGGCTCAGTGAAACTGGTTTGGTTTTCTGGGAGAAGAAGCAGCAGCAGCCATTTGGCTTGTGCTGATGCTTTACCTAATGCATCATCTAAACATCAGTTTCTAGCTTAGTTAATATAGCCACTACATTTCCTTTCTTCTCTCAACATTTTACAGGGCCTGAGTTACCCTTTTGCTATCAGAGAAATATTTAATTAGCAAATGCTTTTTGTATTTTCTTTCTGGAAGACTACAAGTGAAATCAGATCGGAGTTCCCCCAGCATTTCTGTATCATTTTAATCTGCTTGGTATTGCAATTCTTGTGCATTTGTAAAAATATCTAGCCTGATTGTTCTGCAGAATTTTAAACCTTGTATATGACTTTGTATTAGTTCAGTTTGTCATATTAATCAATGCTATGATTTTTTTTTTGTTTTGGGCACTTTTTGGGATGGACACAGCTATCTGTACCAGCCACCATGTGTCTGATAGGCAAGTGTAGGCCTATCTGCAAATGCTTAAATTAATAAAACAGGCCCACATTGGTATAGTGGGTAGGAGTGTGGACTTCTAATCTGGCAAGCCGGGTTTGATTCTGCACTCCCCCACATGCAGCCAGCTGGGTAGCCTTGGGCTCACCACAGCACTGATAAAGCTGTTCTGACCGGGCAGTGATATCAGGGCTCTCTCAGCCTCACTCACCCCACAGGGTGTCTGTTGTGGGGAGAGGAAAGGGAAGGTGAATGTAAACTGCTTTGAGCCTCCTTTGGGTAGAGAAAAGTAGCATATAAGAACTAAGTCTTCTTCATTGTTTGCTTTTTTTGTTTTTAATTTTAGTTTATTATATTACACCACGAATGAACAACATTAGAATCTAGCCACAAAACCAGGCTTTTCTTATTATTTACAAATGTGCCCTCATATCTCATGACTAAAAGTGCTATTTTCAACTCAAGGGAGATCAATAATGGCAGCACTGGAGGCCGCATTTGATTGTGCCATGTTCCCGGTCACCTTTCTTTCCCCACCCCAGTTCCTTTTTATGGTTTTGATTTTTAAACAAAGCCTTCTATATGCATTTAATTACAAACCGGTTTGAAATAATAAACAAAAACACAGAGGGAATATTTGGAAAGGTTTTATTAAGGGGGGAGTGGCTTCAAAGGAGAGTAGCGTTTTAAATTCTCAGCGTGAAAGTGAGCATAACATTTGGGTGAGCGCCCCATATTTAATAGTCAGATCACAGAGTGAAGTAACTATCACTTAACAAAAAAGATTGTGAAAACAGCATAATGTACACTTTAAAGTCTAAACCAGAGTAAATTGAAACTCTGCTTAATGACACAAATGACCACTCATGGAACTAAGCCAAACTAAAAAGAATCAGTGTAAAATAATTTGACAGATAGATGGAATTTTAGTTTTCCACTTCACTAAACATAGTAAAGCTCAACTTGACAACTCACTCCCTAAATGACTGGCCCTCCCTGGGGGTGTGCGGCCAATAGGAATAGAAAACACTCTGCCAATGAGTGACAATCAATTCAAATTGCATTCTGCCAATGAGGGCCAATCAGTTAAAATTCCATGCAGACAACTCATGCCCTTCCTGATTGGCCCCCTAGAAATATTGTCCCAATAGGAGATGGTGCTCAGCCCTGTTAGTTTAGCCCAAATCAGGAGGGAGCCCTTGGCCATGAAGGGGTCAGCTTCTCTGCATCCAACTTCCTGCTGGTTTCAATATTTTGCTGTGTAGAAAAGGAGGCAGTCTCAGATAATGCCTTGTTGCCAGTAAATTGCCCTGGCCTCTTTCAACTTAGGGGACATGGGGGGGGGGGAGAGTGCCTCTCGGGGAGCCTCTGCGTGCATCCTGAAGAGGGCTGCAGGAGGCCCAGAAATTGATGTAATTGAGGCTGAGAGAGCTCTGAGAAAAACTGCTCTGTGATAACAGTTTATAACAGAACTGAGGGTAGCCCAAGGTCATACATCAGGTGGAGGAGCAGGGAATCAAATCCAGCACACCGCATGCTCTGCTCATAACCATTATACCAAGCTGTACAAATTGCCATTGCCTTAAGGAGATGTAGATAGAGCATAGGCAGAAGACGCTGTCACAGGAGGATGGTGTAAATCTTTTTTTTTTTTTTTTACGTATTGAATGTTATGGGATTATTTTCCTTTAAATTTGGACCTTCTGTCCAATGGCTTCTCAGAGCAATCCTGAGATTCTCAGGGATTTGTTGCTTGGATTTCCTACTTGGAGAGGAGATTATGTGGTTAATAAAGTGTGAAATTTCAGAAGGGAGGAATACGTTTGTCTCTCTGTCTCTCTGTGTGTGTGTATCTGTAGAGGGGAGTGCTACACAGCCTCTCCCCTCCCCATCCCCATTCTTCCTACGAGGGGAAATAATCTTTGAATTCTGGACAGGAGCTATCATTCCAGCAGATCACCAAGTCCCACCTAGAGGTGGGCATCCCTGATTCTCTCTGGGGCACAGCGCCACAATCCTCCCCACATAAACAGTCCTTTCCTCCAGGATAACTGATGTATGAAATCCGGAGAAGAATTTCCCCTCTGTGTGTTTTCCAGGTCCCAACTGGCTGGCATCCCTGAACAATGGCAGGGATGCTAGCCTCAAGCTGGGACTTGGAGATCCCACTTCTGGGGTTTCTCAAAGCCTAAAGAATATTTTAGCGGTTTCTCAGTGGTCAAATGTTGAGAAAAGCTGACATAGAGGCAGTAATTGAAAGTAAGTTCTTTATGAACTAATGTTTTCATATTTGATTGTAATATATGACTGTTTTTGATTTACTTTCATATTGAACTGAACTGAAGAACATACTGACTGAAAGGTTTTCAGTTCATCAAGCAAATGTTGCTATCAATTAAATATTTTCATTGAAGGAAGAAACTGTGACCAATTTATGAATCATTTGATGTTTATTGTTATTAACAATTATTGCCACACAGCATTTCTCTTTGTTTCCCACTTGGAGCCTTGCATACCTGCACCTCCATGGAATCCAAAGAGAGTCCCATCTCCAAAGTAGGTTTTTTCCCCAGGGGTACTTGCCTGGAAATGGCCTGCAATTCCAGCAATCCCCAGGTCCTAACTGGAGATTGGCATTCTGCAACATCTCTGGGGCACAGTGCCAGAGTTCCCCCCTTCCAAGTTGGCCTTTCATCTCTAGGAGCCTGGAAATGAGTTTTCATTGCAGAGTCCCCCCTCCAAAACAGCCATTTCCCCTGGGGTGCTGATCTCTATAGTCTAATTCCAGGATTTCCAGGCCGTAGCTAGAGGTTTGTGACCCCTGGGTCTAGAATGTTCCTTGAGATTTGGAGGAGGGGCCTCAAGAGTCCAGGGTGTGCAATAACTTTTACTATGTAGCCAGCCCCCAGGAAGACCACAGTGCAGGTATACATCTATCACCTGCTGTTTATCTGGGTACAACAGGCTTTGCCTCTAATATATGTATTAAAAAGCTGGCAATACACAACACCAAAAATTGGGAGTCAATGCACTATTTAGCCAACCCCCACTGGCAATCGAAGGTTCTACTGACATGGTAAATTGACAACTGCATAGAGAAGGGGTTTAGAATATGCAGTAAGCAGTAATCATTACTTTGCAATTAATTAACTCAAAATTTGTGTTTAAAAGATTAATGTTTTGCAAATATGAGGGGGCAGTAGATGGATCACAGATGATGTAATGGCGTCAACACACAGGTTTAATGTTTTAACATTATGACACAATCAAATTTCCATTCCTCCTTCTCTCCCCCCTCCAATTAAAATACTGAAATGCACCTAATTCCAAAGTTAATGCAGAGAGTATAAAGCAGATTGCATCCTGAAATATGTTGAAAACCATAAACAAAAAGTCCTATTAGGGAATGACTAACAGTCAAATAATCCTTTGGGGACTGAACATACAGGAAAAAAAGAATTAAGTCTGTATTTTGGAAATGATCGAAGATAGTGTTCACATTCAAACAATTAGGTGACTCATAATTCAGTCCTAAGCATTTGAACCCATCTAATGTCGGTGGACTCAGAAAGGTGTAACTCTGCTTACCACTGCATTTCAAAGACCAAATCTGCCTCCTGATTTCCATGCATGTATCTCAACCTTTTTCTTCTCTCTCTCTCAGTATATTCCCCACAGTTGACAAATGTTAAGGATCTGTATGTGAAAAATGAGAAGAATATTACATATCTGTCCATTTATGATCATAAAAAAAATCTATGTTATTGAACAGTTTACAGAGAAAACACAATAAGCACTGTGTTTAAAAAAAAAAATCTTGAGAGATGAGCAACATCTAATCCTTCCCGGGCAAATAGAACATCATAAATTATAACGTGGGCATATCAACTGTATTTCATATATAAGAGCTGAAAGGCTTACAAATAAATCCAAGAAATCATTCATGAATTTATTTTAGCAATGTCAAAAGACAGCAGTCACTCTGGCACCAGAGCATAAGAGACATGCCGCGTGAAAGAAACATTGATGTGAAATGGGGGAAAAGTCGAGATTAGATTACACATTCTTATTGGCCTGAAGCTCTGGCTTTCACTATTAGGAAAATATTGATTTCTTGATCAGGATGCTGCCCCAGGATCCATTTCATGCCACAGCATATTTTGAAGTCATGCAAAAATGCCCTGCTCAGGAGCTAGAGCCAGATAAGTGCATGGCAGCATCCCACTGCATCCTGCCATTGCTTGCATAGATGTATCTCTCATCTGAAAAAAACTTTGTTTATTACATGCCACTTGACATGTAAGGACTATTAAAATGTGAACAAATAAATGTGGATAGCATCAGTAAAGTGGTAGAGTTTTAGTATTATATTTTAATGGGGAGAATAGTTTTATACTGTTGACATTGTTGTTTTATGGATTGGATCTGTATTTTACATGTTTGTAAGCTGTCGCGAGCCAGTTCGCTGAGAGCGGCAGTCATATAAATCCAAATAATAATTTTAAAATAACATTCTTACAGCCTGGAGCAGGGAGGTTTGTGTCTGCTTTTGCTGTTAGTGCAGCAATCCTTTCCTTCCAGTTAGCTTCACTAAATAAATTGGGGCTTACTTCTAAATTGACCTGCTGAGTATTGCTCCAAATGCCTTTTTAAAGACCATCGCTAATTATCTTTATGCCACTTTACCAAAGGAGATGAGGCACTTTAACATTTTATGACCCCCTGTTGAAAGGCAAAGACCATTGACTTAGTTGTACCACATAGTTTCTCTGGATCACATATGTTCTAGGAATATCTCAACATCTCTGTGGGTTATCCTGTTATGTCACCCGGTAATAACATTACATGCTTCCCAAACTCTGCCTCCCCGACTTTAGTCTCCTTTATCTTGCAACTTTTGCAGAGGCAGTACTTTGATGAAATTGTGGAATGGATGCAGGCTAATAAATTGAAGCTTAATCCCAACAGTGCAGAAGTACTACTAGGGATTGAACATCAAACCCTAGGAACCTGTGGGAAAGAGAAAACCCTCACGTAGTTGTACGTATAGACTAGACTTCAGGAAAGCTGATTTTCACAGACTTAAAGGTATGTTGCGTAGAGTCCCGTGGTCAGAAAGAGATGGGAGTCCAAGAGGGCTGGTCTTCCTCCAGTGATTTCTCCTTCCCTCTCAATCATCTCCAATTCTTTTTTGTCTGTGCATTTTAACTCTGGTGTTAATCTTTTCATATTGGGTTTCTTGCTGATTTCTGGAGGGCAGAAAGGTGGCACCAGAGACAAATAAATAATTAATGTAAACAAATAACAAACTCTACCCAAACCAACCCAGTGAGCTGTTGTTTCAAATCCTGTCTCTAACACTAGTAAAACTGGAATATTTGGGTCATAAAAAAGAAAAAATCTGGATGTTGTTTTCAGTTTCCAGATGAAGGATTTAAAACCATATCCAGGGTCAAGAGAGCTAGATTGACAGCTCCACGTATGTTCAAAATAGACAATGGCTTAGAAACGATATCCCACAGAACAACCTAAGTGACAGCATCTCTTGCAAAGACTGAAACAGAAGGCTCAGATCATGTCAATACATTTGCCACTTCTATGTGTGCAGCAACCAATGTGACTCAGCATGGCTGCATCGTAGCAAGTAATACAAAGTGAGGCTTTGCCAAATCTCTCTACCCAGAAATAGCAAGAAGTTGACCTAATTTTGCTGGCACAGGGCACAGTCTAGGAAAAGGAAAATGGCTTCTGAATCTCAGCAACCTCAACAGGGACTTAAAACATATAACTAGGCTCTTGAGTTTTACTAATTTTGGTGGACGAGTTTTTAATGAACACTGACTGTACAGTGACTACTCTAGTCTAGACCTGTTCTGCTTATGTATAAAATTCTAGGCAAACTATACTATACATCTTATTGAACCTTTTCCAAGTAAATCTGATTGAGGCTATAAAAAAGTGAGGGGGAAAAAAAGAATTTGTTACTTTGTAGCTGTCAGGAAAAGAAAAGCATCCAGGCAAGACTAATTTCAGTTCCTTCTATTAATGGTTAAAAGCGCACCAGATTCTTTGAACAATGTCTTTTATCAGGTTGCCAAATGCTGAACAATCATCCTGATCTTTAGAAATCCCACTGAACCTCTCTGATTATCTTCCCAGTACAGAAGAGAAGATGAATGTCTCTAGAAGAAAAGTTGGGGGTTTATACTGCTCTGTGAAAACAGTTCTAAGAGAACTGTGACTAGCCCAAGGTCACCCAGCTGGCTGCATGTGGAGGAATGGGAATCAAATGGCTTACCATTTTTCAGCCTCTCCGGGACGTTTATTAATTGACATGCTAGGTGAGCCATTAATCTTAATCTGGTATAATCAAATTCTCTCTAAGATCAAAAACGTAGGCATTGATGTGGCATGGCTTCTAGGCCAGAAGAAAAACTACATATTTAAAATCATCTCACAGAGATTTGAGGACCTTGAACTGCAAATTTTTAATTCAGTTTCTCGTAGCCCCTTCTCACCCAGATTTTGGGGAATTCCTCTATTTTATAAAGTTCTGCCTTTCTACTTTCGCTCTTTGGAACCTTTTCAGGCAGGAAAGGCATTACTTTAGGCAAGGTTAAACAATCTTTCCTTAGAGTGTGACCCATGGCAGGTATTGTCAAATTCCAGTGGCAGAAAGACTTTTCTTGCATGGTTGTGATATTCCTGATACCTTTCCTCACATTATTCTAGCTTGTCCTGCTTTCTCTAGCCAACATTGTTTGATTCAGGATTATATAGTTAAGATAGAATTGTAGCAATGAACTACAAATGATCAATGTCCTGCTTAGTGAGAAGGAATATGATCTACTGTCCAAAGTTGCCAATGTGCTCTGCTCAGTGTTAAGATTTAATACTCTCTTCCTGTTAAAATCATAGATTGTGCATTGGTACTTCTGTTTATATTTGTCTCAGCATTAATTTGAGCTGTGTTTATCTGTATGTACTTGAGTTTTCTTTTATTTCATTAAAAGTCATCTGTATCTGTTGAGTCAAACCCGGGTCTCCAAATTACAGACCACCACTCTTAACCTTCTGATTCTACCCCAGCCTGTGTCAGCTTCTTTACCATTGAGAACCCCTGAAACATTCTTCAAGTTGTGGTGTAATCATGTAAAATATGGTTGGAGAGCATAGTTGTGTACACACCCAGGACCACTCCCCTTCCCAACTTCTTCAAGACTCTCAATTATTGTCTCTATGTCAGCTTTTCTCAAATTTTACCATTGAGAAACCTCTGAAATATGTTTCAGGCGTCAAGAAACCCCAGAAATGGGATCTCCAGGTCCCAGCTGGAGGCTAGCACTGGTCAGGGATGCCAGCTTCCAGGTGGGACTTGGAGAACTCAAGTATGAAAACTCTTCCAGGTTGCATAAATCAGTTCCCCTGGAAGAAGGGTTGCTTGGGTAGGCAGGATCAGGGATGCCAGTCTCCAGGAGGGACTAGGGGATCACCTGGAATGACAGCTCCATTCCAGAATGCAAAGATCACTTCTTCTGGAGGAAAGTGCTGCTTGAGATGGGGACAGGGGCTGGGTAGCACTCCCTTCTATAGACACACCCAAAAAGAAAGAGAGAGAGAACACAGGAGATAAAGGCATTCTTCCCTTCTGAAATTGCAAACTTAATTAACCACACAATCTCCTCTCCATGTAGGACATGCCTGAATATCTCCCTCCTTGGATTGCTTTGAGAAGCCAATAAGCAGAAGACCCAAATTTAAAAGAAAAGAATCCCATAGCAGTGAATGAGCAAGCATTATCATGCAACAGCTTCTTCTGCCCGTGCTCTAACTACATCTGCTTAAAGCCATGACAATGTGTACAGCTTGGTGTAGTGGTTAAGAGCAGAGGCTTCTAATGTGGCCAGCCAGATTTGATTACCTGCTACTCCACATACTGGGTGTACTTGGGTAAGCCAGGTGTCCTTAAACTAGTCACAGGCCTGTCAGAAACTGTTCTCACAGAGCAGCTTCTCTCAGCCTTTCCTAACTCACAAGGTGTCTGTTGTGGGGAGAGGAAGGGAAGACTATTATAAGCCACTCCTAGGCTCCTTTTGGGAGTAAAAAGCATGGTATAAAAGCCAACTTTTCTTATACTGGGACGGTGCTACTGAGAAACAGTGTCTCCCTCCTCTACATGTCCCCATCGCTTCATGTTGCTTCTGTGCCCCATCTACAATTTCCCCATCTTCCATGCCATTGGTCTCAAATTTGCTTTGTTGTGATGGTCTTGGAAGGATTGGAACAAGACCAAAGTGGTATCCATATGGAAAGGGAACGTCTACATTCCCACTCACATCTGTATTATTTTCCATGCTGCAATTGCCTGTGATGGTTACCTCCAAAGCATTCCTCCCTTCTCAAATTGCAGACCTTAAATTACTTACTCATATGTAAACATTTCCAGGGGAGTGTTTTTTCCTGGCTTCCCTGGGTCCCAGATGGCTGGCAGGGGGCAGTTTCTAGGCCTCCTGCAGTCCCTCTCCAGAAGTCATCCAGGCACTGAACCAGAAGGCAACGTCCCCCCCCCCTCCCTATGTCCTCGGAGTTAAAAAAGACCAGGGCAACTTTCTGGCAGTAGGCCATGCTCTGAAGCTGCCTCCTCTTCCATGCAGCAAACATCTGAAACTGGCAGGAAGTTAGTGGCAGAGGTCTGATCCCTTATGAACCCTTTCTGGCCAAGCACTACCTCCTGTTTGCAGCTAAACTACAAGCATGGGTCGTTCCTGGCTGAGTGCCATCTTCTATTGGGGGAATTTTTCTGGGGGGGGGGTATAATCCGTTAGGGAGAAAGTTGTCTGCATGCAATTTCAGCTGCTTGGCTCTCATTGGCGGAGTGTAACAACTGATTGTCCCTCATTGGTAGAGGGCAATTTGAATTGATTGGCCCTCATTGGCTGAGTACTTTCTCCCTATTAGTGGCACACCCCAGGGAGAGCCAATCAGCTAGGGAGTGAGTTGTCTGCATGCAATTTGAACTGATTGGTGTTCACTGGCAGCATGCAATTTGAACTGATTGGCCCTCATTGGCAGGGTTCTCTCTCTCTATTTGAGGCACACCTTCAAGGAGGGGCAATCAGGTAGGGAATGACTTGCCAATTTGAGCTTTATTATGTTTATTGATATTGCAATTTCATTTCCCCCTCAGTCTCACAGGTTTATGGCCTGTATAGATTATTTACACCTAAGTAACAGGGATGTATGTGAATATTTTAACACTTTAGTTTATCTCAGTTTTTTTTTAAAAATCTGCAACTTTATTTTTGGAATTAACAGCACATGTCCTATCATACAGTTCCAATAGAAATAATACCACTTAAAATTGGGAAGCGTGAGCAATCATTTATGTTGATTTCCTCTACCTACTTCAGGTTCTCATTTTGCTTCCAAAGTTGCTCTTGACAGTTTCTTCACCCAGAAAAACAACATTTTAGGAGGCTCAGCAGGCCACAGCAGGAGGGGGAAGCATCCTATTCCACAGAGTGTGCATATGGTTGCGTACACCATATTTTGTTTTGAGTTTCCATGAGTTTCAAAGTTAAAGCTCCAAATATATTTTTCCCTGTTCAGTGTCAACAATTTTTTAATGTATTCTGCCCTGCCCCCCTTTTTCAAATTCATGCAAACAGGAGAACCTGGCCCTCTTTCATAGCCAGTTAATAGTAGTTTAGCTGCTTGTAGTTTAGTTGCAGACAGGAGGTAGTGCTTGGCCAGGAAGGGTTCATAAAGGATCAGATCTCTGCCACTGGCAGGGTATATGGTGGTGGACAAAAGCAGATGGATACAAATTACATGAAAGATTAGATATTCCTGACCTGGACAGCTCAGGTTAGCCTGATCTCATTAGACTTTGGAAGCTAAGCAAAGTCAACTCTGGTTAGTATTTTGATGGGAGACCACCAAGGAAACCCAGGGTCACTACTACACAGAGGTAGAAATGGCAAACTACCTCTGAGTGTCACTTGCTCTGAAAATGTTACAAGGCTGTCATAATTCAGCTGTGACTTCATAGCACTTTCCACCACCATTAACATAATAAATCTTTTTGTATGAGTTCATCCACTTTCATATTTAAGAGGGTGTCTATTTTTATACCAAAAAAGGAAGCACATGATCAAAGGGCCTGTCTTGCACTTGGTTGTCCTGCATTTTATCTGGGGCATATAACATTTCCTCACCTACACAGCTGCAATACAAGAGCTGAGCAAGCCTGGGATAAAGAAATGTTGAAAGCAATGGAGTACAGTCAGATAAAGCATCCAAGGACATGTATTCTGCATTCTTGTTTGAAAATTCCTCTCCCTCAACAGTCCTTTCTAGCTCCTGGAAAATTGATTCCGAGGGCTGCAGAACCCTCAGAACCAAATTTGTGTGAAACAAGGATAAGATCCCTGATCCAAGGAGACCTGAAAGGAATCCTCTGAGATGTGTTCACTGATGAAAAGAAACAAAGAAATAAGGTGTAGGAATAGGAGTTCTGTGTAATAAATGACCAGAGGATTCCAAAAGACAAAAGGAAGAACCAAAAGAAAAAAAGGAGCAATATGAAGAGGGAAATAGATGCAGTAATATTTCATGTGTTGGGGTTTAACTCACCCTGATCTCATCTGAACAAGGCCACAGTTATAAATCTAGGCAGCAGTAGTAACAATAATATACTGTCAGACTCTTGTGCTCCAGACAAATTATGCCTACTTGATTCTTTCAAAGAGTGACAAGGTATTTGATGAGGTGAGGCTTCTTCTATCTTTCTGCTGATTAGCCCGTAATGTTGTTGCATAACCGATAATAAACCAAGCTGAGCTTGACAATCTGAGGTGATTATTATTAATAACCAAAGAACCTAATTACCAGCCAACTTCTCCTGGGGGAAAATTCTGTTTAGACCTAGAATATGGCAATCAATTATACCCTGAGCATCCAAGCAAAATTTGGCAGCATTGACTTAGTGACGTATTCAACCCATTCACAGCATCTCTTCAAATTGAAGCCATTTCAGAGGTCTTACATGGAGATTTGATTTTTTTTTTTCTTTGAATACTGAAAACATAGCCCTGGAGAGTGGTCTAGGTCAAAAGAAGGGCAGAAGATTGGATAGTGTTTAACCATTTCCTGTCAGTCATGTTTTCATTTCAAAATAACCCCCTTATAGGAGATAAGATCTATTGTTTGCCTTAGATGAAAAAAAGCAGCTTGAGTGGCAAAACTGATTGCTGGCATGGCTTTCTGACCTGAGGTGGTTAGGTTTAGCTTGCACTATTATCACTTATGCATAAATATCATGGGGTAAGCAGTAGAAAGATAGAAGTGGCACTACCTCATCAAATACGCCATTACTCTTTGGGGGGGAAATCAAGTAGGCATAGTTTGTCTGGAGCATGAGAACTTCTCACTACTTTATCATTATTATATTGCCTTTGAGATTTATAACTGTGGCCCTATGCTAACCTTTGCCATGCTTCAGATTGTACTGTGGCTTCATTTCATTTGAAAAATGGTAGGGAATTTATACAGAGCTCCTCATAATGTTTGTGGGGCAAAACAACCCTAATATTCACCTTGAGATATTTACCTCAGCAATTTTTCATGCCAACCTTCAGCATCATGTCACTCTGTGGACCCTAACTGAGTGGAAAGTCAAAGTATGTCACATTCCTATTGGGTAATTTGTGTGGGTTGTTCTACCAGGGTCTTCTGGCACAGAGTTTTTATATTGTTTAAATTCTCCTTCTTGACTATCTCCAGATGGACAATTTCCCTTCAAAACTTTGCAGATTCCACCATGAGAAGAACAATTCTACTTCTGTCATCATGTGGCAGCCTTCTATGTATATCTTGGTATGGATCACAATTTTTCATCATCATCATTATCCATTTATAATACCTTATGCCAGTAGCTATAATGCTTTTTGAAGTAAGACCAACTTCTAAATTTGCCTTCTTTTGGGAACCACTTGCAAAATAACTCCACATTGAACAAGCTGATTTTTTTCCCACACTTGGGATTTAAAAATATATAGCATTACTGGGCAACAGAGAATGCTCGGTGGGAATTATGCAGAAGTAAAGCCAAGTTTGCCATTCAGCCTCCCCAGACCTCCTCTCCCCACTCACCTTTGTCCTTTTCATTTATACCCATCTTTCTCCCCAGTGCGGACCTAAAGCAGCTTCCATCATTGTCCTCTCCTCTGTTTTTTCCTCTCAACAACCGTGTCAGCTAAGTTAAAATGAGAGTATGACTGGCCCAAGGTCATCCAGCAAGCTTCTATGAGGACATGAATCTGGGTCTCCCAGACCCTAGTCCAACACTATAATCATTATAACACACTGGCTCTCCTAGTTCTCTCTCCTCCCTCTTGGTTTGGTGGCTTACCTGTGTGAGAGTTGCAGCCTTTCTTGGGGCTCGTACACATAGTTTAAGAACCACAGTCTTATGCAATTAGCATTTGATTAAACAGACACTGGTTATGACCATCAAGTGCCAAATAGCTCCCAGTATGTTTCACATATCCTTGTACCTCTTAGATTTTATGAATGCCAGAAATTACTGACAGGAATGCTCAAAACAGCTGAGCTTCCCTGCCACTCAGCTGTTTATACAGCTTTTGTGGGGAGTTGAAAGCAGAGCGTTAAAGGGTCTGGGAGTCTCTTTAAACCCCTGCTTTAAACCCCTGCTTTCTGCTCCATCCATGAACCCCTATAAACCACCGTGAACTGCTTTAAACATTCATGGAAGTTCATGATGGTAGACTCATTACAAACCAGATCTCTTTCACTAACATAAAACGTCTCAGGCCAAGCAGCCAGGGGACTGCAATGAAGGCAGATGCCTGTTGGGTCCCTCTACAGTCACTTCCCAGGAGTTTCCGCAGCAGAAGGTATCCCATCCTCCCTGCTGGGAGAGGGCTGCGGTTCACATCAGGCAGCTGGATGGCTGACGGGGGTCAGGCTGCCTTACCGGCATCGAGCCAACCCTCCATTTGGGAGGGGTTTATGTTAATAAACGGCTGTGGCCAATTTATTTGCCAAAATTGGGTTCATGTCATCACTGGGACACTCTTGCACTCTTGTAAAATATGATCCCAATTTAGGCTATTATGTTTTCTTTGATTAAAATGTCAATGTTGAGTTTCCAAACACCATAAGACCCTGGAGTTTCAGAGCTATAATCTCTCTCTCTCTCTCTCTCTCTCTCTCTCTCTCTCTCTCTCTCTCAATCAAAACCAAATTGAGAATGGGTGATAAAGGCTACAACCAGACTGGACGATACACAGTTGCCTCAGATGAAAACTGACTAGTTCCTAACTGTCTGTTTTAAAGACCTGTTACTTGCCTCTGGTTGAAGTTTATGGTCTACTAGATATTAAGCCCGCTGTGGGCAAAATACAGCGGGCCCTAGCATGATGGGTGGGTGGAGGGATGGGGCGAAGGAAGGAGGAAAAGGAGAGAGACAGAAAGACAGAAAGAAAGGGAGGAAGATAGAGACAGAAGAAGAGGGAGAGAAACAGGTAGCCAGAAAGAGGCAGATAGAAGAGAGGGAGGAAGGGAGAAAGGGGAAAACAAAGGGAATGCTGGGAGGAAGGGAAGGAGAAAGGGAATGCTGGGAGGAAGGGAAGGAGAAAGGGAGTGCTGGGAGGAAGGGAGGAACTGAGTAAGGTAGGTGGCCTTGGGACCTTCTGCTGGGCCCAGGGGCAGGCTCGGCTGCCCTAGGGCCCGGTAGAAGTCTCGGGATGGGGGCGGCAGGCTTTGCGGCTTACTGCCGGGCCCAGGAGCAGTCTCGGCTGCTCCAGGGCCTGGCAGAAGGCTCGGGATGGGGGCGGTGGGCTCTGCGGCCTACTGCCAGGCCTAGGAGCAGGCTCGGCTGCTCCAGGGCCTGGCAGAAGGCTCGGGACTTCGGGAGTGGGCTTTGTCGCCTTCTGGCGGGCCCAAGGGCAGGCGAGCCTGCCCCAGGGCCCAGCAGAAGGCTCCCTGGGCGAGGGGAAGCTGGCCGGAGGACTTACTGCTGGGGAAGGCTTCTTCCTCTGAGCGGCAACTCCCCGGCTGGCCCAGGCAAGGCTGGGCCAACCAGCCAATGGGGAGCCGCACTTTGAGCGGTTCCCCATTGGCTGCTTGGCCCTCGAGTGACACTCAGAGGGCCCAATCAGGAGCCGCTTTGCGACTCCTGATTTGGCCCTCCGAGTTTTTATCCCGGACAGGGCCCGCCCTAACTCCTCCCCACTTGCCCTTACTCCTTTATTCCTCCCGCTCCTCCGGAGTGGGGGGAGGGTTAAAGATTGTGCTATCCCATGTCTAATAAATATTTTAATTGTCAGGGTAAATATGCCAAGGCTTTTAAATAAATCATTGTTGTACCAGTCCAAAGTCCTACATGACAGTGCTGTGAGGGTTGTAGTTGACATTCTTCTCGGAGTCATTTGGTTGCTATGGACAATTCATTTCAGTTTCTCAGATGAGTGTCTTTCAAATCAGTTTCTTCAAACACTGACATTTGGCTTCCAGAGACAATGTCTTTCTTTTTCTCTAAAGTCACCTTTAAAAACTTAATTTTCAAATGCAAACAAGATAACCTGCCAAGTTACCAAAGTAGTTATCTAATTTGTTGACACAGAGAATGCAGGCAAAAAAGAAAAGAAAAGAAAAAAAGAATTATCTTGTTTAGTCCCATATACCGGCATTTGTTTGCCATCTGATGGAACATGAAATACAGCAACATAACTTGCAGAGAAAATTGCTTTGCAGTCTTCCAAAGTTCTTAACTGATAATTTGGAACTGGAACATTACAGTGTCTGAAACAGTTGATCTTCAAGTATCCATTGCAAAGTCCGTGTGTCTAAACCATTTGAAAATGATACAATGAACTGTGTCTAGTATGTCAAGGTGAACCGTTTCCTGGAGGAGAGGGCCCTATCAGGTATGGGTATTTTTAACCTGGTATTAATTCCACTGAAAACAGAGCAAGGGCTTAGAAAGGGGGAGAGCCCCTCTATTTTTAATCCAATTAGAAAAAATCTCCCCCCAAAACCCTGTCAGGCGTAATTCCTTTACCTTTAAGTAGAATGTTTGGGAAGTGCAAGTTGTTCTTTCTCCTCAATCTTCTTCCGCCCATGACCAGAAATTCCCTATAAATTTCCTTCTTCATGCCATGAACTAATTCTGGGCTTCCTCCCTTGTCATTTTCCTAAACCCCATCCATTTATCATCACATTTTGCTTCTAGATAAATACACTGTAAAAGCACTTCCAAGTTAAATGTCAAATAAAAATTGCCTCAGAAACTATTTGGGGCCAAAGCAAATAGCAAAAATAAATGCGTGCAAGAAGAAGCACTTCTGCACTGAAAGGTATTAATTTGCCAGAGGAGAGTGCAAGTGTTCATTTTCATTTTCCTTTCATTTTTCTTGATTTTTCATTTGAGATGATGCACTGTTGGAATGGTTTTCAGCATTTATTGTTTTGACCCTGTGGTGAAGTTCCAGATTGCACTAGAGTGCATAGCATACCGGCTGATGTGGAGAAGCCTCATTCTAATGCAAGAATAGAAAAATATAGGCTTGAAAGGACTTGGGAAACATTTTCGGAATGTAAAAGAAGACAGAAAGAAAACCATTACCTAGACTTTTTAGACTGAATGGACACCATGGAATTAAATGATTAGGAGGGCACTATGAAGCAGCTAACCCTGAAGCAGAATACCTCTGTGAAAGACATCCTCTGAAAAACCTACAAAGTCAGCAGCAATCTCTGCTATTGTGCCAGGCATCAAAACCTAAGATATCCAGGTCAGACCAAGGTATATTCCAGAACGGTGATTACAGAGCCAATAGTTCAAGGTGACTTTGGCTTATGTTGTTTGCGTGGCCCTTGTACTATACTCCCTTAAACTGGTATCCTACTTCTTGATATCACTTTAGGTGTGTGATATCTTTTCCTTTTAGGACTTTTCACATGTCTTGAACCCGAGAGACAGTCTCTGTTTCTCTGTCTCTGTAACTCTGTGTCTGTTTCTCTCTCTGCCTCCCTCAGTCCCAACTAATCATTTTGCCGTACCATTTTTTGGTAACAAAGACCAGCTAGAGTAAATGCCGCTTCTAACATGATTACTTAGGTGTAGAGCTGTTGAAGACACACTGTTTCTATAATTAAAGGAATAAAAACAAACCTTATTTTAAGAACCATATGGAGTTGAGAATATTCAGTTACTTCTCCAGCCCAGTAATGGGAAAATGCAGACCTAACAATAAGATCGGCCGACGCCATAAGCAACCCAGCCACGTTTGCTGGGCAGGGGAGGGTGGCGCCAGAGAGGAGAGTTCCTACCTGGAACCTGGTGCTGTTCTCTTGCAAGTGGAGTGGGCAGGGCGTGGTCTGGGACCAAGCTATTTGAAGCCCATGTGCTGCAGGCTGACCTCTTCACCGGGCCTTCTTGCTTGATCTCCCTCCCAAGTGTTTTGTTGTTGTTGTTGTTTTGGGTTTGTCTTCAGTGACACAGCTGGCAGGTTCTGGTCTAGGTGGATCCATTATGGGTGGAAACTGCACCTGCATGCAGGGACTCTGCCAGAAAAAAGGGGTCTCATAAGAGACTTGGATCATGTCAGGGGGCAGCGGGAGCTTGACCTGTAGGTCACTTGGACTCCATAGGTGGGCCTGCTGTCGGTATCCCCTCCCCCATCATCCTAGAGTAGGACAGAGTGGGGAAGAGGGCCATTGGATCTGCCCAATGGGGGTTAACCTCCGCTCATTTGCATGACAATAAAAGCTGTGGCCATTTGCCAAAAAGTATATGTTGTTTGTTTTATCTATGTGCCTGATCTCCCCCCCCCCCCTGCCTGGCAAGTGTAATCCCTTTCAATCTTATCAGTGATATTTATATATTTATTTTGCTATATATTTATTTAGTTATTGAGCGTAGTTTTATGCCACCTCTTCAGAGTTCTGCTCAAGACAATTAAAATAGCAGAACAATATAAAACAACAAGTCATTGCAAAGGAGCTGCATACAACTATATGTAAGATAGGCCTAAGATTAGAGGCAGACCATGAGAAAACTAAAGAAGATAAACCCCCCTTAATTAAAAGCCTGGATAAAAAGTTTGGGTTTGGTTCTGCAAGTAAAAGGCAGTAAAGAAGGCACTAGAAGTCAGTTAGGTAAATGTCGTTCTGTTTGGTTCATGGCATGCCTAGTTGGCGAACCATGAATCATTGTGAACTTTTAATAACTAAATGAACTGGTTTGATTCATGAGGTTTGTGGTGTGGTAGAATGCCTGTAAAGCCTTTTTGAAAGCCCAGCAGAATCAGTACAATATACAGAGTGTCCATCAGTATTAGTGCAATCACAGGATGTCCAACAGAACCCAGTGCCAATGTGGCAATGCCAGTTCAACAGAACTGATGCCAAGCACAGAATCAATATCCAAGCAAGGAGGCTCTGCAAGCCTAGTAGAACCAGTGCAATATTCTAGTTACCCACTGAACACAGTGCCAATATGGCTATGCCATATAAATCAAAATCCAAGCAAGGGGGCATTTCTGCAATGCCAGCAGAACCAGTATAAAATACAGAATACCCAGCAGTAGTACCAATACAATCACAGAGTACCCAGCAGAACCTGGTGCCTCTGGCATTACAAGCATAAAAGGATTAATGATCTCAAAGTATACAGTCACAAATTGAAGCTGGGGGGTGGGATATTTGCAAGCTCTATGCAAGAAAGGGAGGTAAATAAAGGACAGTCCCTCTTGAAAGTGATATGACTAGTTTGAAACTGAAAAATGTTTCCATGGCTGGAGAATTCTAGCCTCTCCATTGATTTTAAGTTTGGGAAACATTTTGTTTGAATGGAGATGGTATGTCTTGAAATGTATCCATTCATTAACTGGCACAAGCCTCCAGAAATATCTGGAAAGTGTGTGAAAACTTTCTGACATTCAAAATCATTTGTCTTTGCTCTCACACACTTTCTCCCTTCACAGCGAATCTTCTTACTTTTTTAAACTGCCTGACAAGAATTCCATACACAATTTACAACATTTGTGGGGCATTGTTTACAGATCTTGCATGCATTATGTTACTATGACTGTCAAAAGCTGACAGAAATACACAAAACAGAAGTCCAGTAGCACCTTAAAGACTAAAAATGCTTATTCCATAATGAGCTTTTGTGAGGCAGAGCTCATTTGTTTAGGAACAGCTCTGTCTCACAAAATCTGAAACTCAAATCAATATTATTTGAAGAGCTTTAGCATTGCTGTGGCAAGCCCAAGGTCACCCAGCTGGTTGCATAGTGGGAGAGTAGGGAATCAAACCCGGCTCGCCAGATTAGGAGTCCACACTCCGAACCACTACACCAAGCTGGCTCTTGAAATTAAAATAAGTCATTAAAATGGCAGTTATCATAAAAGAAATAAAAAGCAACCAAGTCACAGTATGCAATAAATTTACTTCAGAGACATCCTACCCAGTTAACTAGATTTGTTACAGTAAATGGGCATCGGCTTCTGTAATTGAAAAGCTTCCATGCCGATTCCCAATTCCTATATGTGTTTTTCTTAGATCCATTGAATTCCTTGAAGTAAATAATTTTTATAAGCAAAGAAAATTTGTTTAGCTGACCCTAAATGCATTATTTCATGTCTTTTGAAGTGAGCATTGCATCATCTAGAACCCCAAGGCAACCTTATATCAATAAAGAAAAAGAACACAGCCAAAAATAGACATTTATAGGAATTAAAGTTGCTCAGCGTGAGCTGTCACAAAAAGAAAAGCAGCCATGCTTGCAAAAGAATAAAACTAGTTTTAAACTAAAAATTGATGTTTATACTATGAACTATAAACTATATTGTAAAAGGTAATATTATACAGTAAAGGTAAAACTATAAGGGTAAAACCACAAAGAAATGTTAGTAAATTAGTTGTCTGATTTTTCTTTGATTGATTATACCGACCAGACTCAATACTTTGTTCCTTAATAAAAACCACAACAGGAAGAGTCTGATTACTGTACCAGTAATGTGTCATGGGCCAGCCTAAGACCAGTGGGGACTCCTCAGTGGGTGAATTGAGGTGTAGGGATACGAGACAGGCAGAGGCCCAACAGGAGGAGTTGGAGGAGCAGGCAGCTCAGGACTCTCAAGCAGAAATACCAAAGCCTAACTGCCTATCCTGTCTGCCCAGCTCAAGCCCAGATGAAGAGCAGGCTGTTCAGGACCCTGAGGAAGGAGTGCCTGCAGAAGCTCCTCAGAACAGTTGCCAGCCCTGCTCAGGACCAGCTGTAACGGACAGCTCCCCTACTGTACTGTTTTATGTATTGTTGTTTGTTCTTATGTGAACCGCCCTGAGCCCCCGGGGAGGGTGGTATAAATAAATAAATAAATAAATAAATAAATAAATAAATAAATAAATAAATAAATAAATTTCACACAACACGCAGGGACCTAGAGGAAAAAAGCTTCTGCACTCCCCCCAATGGAGGTCCTTTATTAGCCAGCCAGTCCAGCATGGTATTCCAGTGGATCTCTTGCCTTTTACATAAGGTAAATCATTACACACATCTCTGGTATGCTAAGCCCCTTTGTTCATCTGCTCTATATTTGCTTTAGTCTGCCAGACATCCACAGTCAGCCTTTGTTCTTGCACAATATGGTTCAGAGACTTGCCTCACCCCACCCCAACAGACAGCTGCGGGTCATTGCAAGGAATGGCTTTGAAGGCTTCAGACAACTTAAAGATGCAGTTCATCACTTTTAGCTGATTGTCAGTTGCTTCAAGGAGATACATCTTCTCAGGATGAGGACTGAGCCAGCTGAATATGCCTATTTAAGTGGAGCTGGGAGTCCAAGCTAGTGTGGAGGCAATAGTGTATCCAGCCACGATGGTGACATCTACCATGCTTGATTCCTGCCTGTCTTCTGAATTGCAAGGCTCCCTGAAAGAGTTTACCTCAGATTAGACTTTCAGACTATGCTTCTGGACTTGCCCTACCTGCTTGATTAGCTTTGACTTGGTTCCCGTGACTACGCTTTCACCTTGCTCAGCTAGGAATTTCAGCTGGCTACTGTTATTGGACATCACCCCACCAGAGGCTGCAGCCCAGCACAAATGATTCTTAACTAATAAGAAAAGTTAATGTAGCTAAATCAGGTTTCATAGAATTCTACCGAAGGATTAGAAATCTGATTCTGTGGCCTAAGCAAAATTAAGTGTGCAATTGTTATCTTCTAGGAGTTGTTAACATTGATGATCTGCTTTGTGGTTTCTGTGTTATCAAGCCATCTAGCAAATATTCTAATAAATCTGTACAAGTATCATAAATCTAGACAAGTATCATTGGATGCCACAGTAATGATATTCACCTCTTTGACAGAAAAAAGTTAAGGATGAATGACTGCAATAGCTCAATATCCAATGATTATGTGATTCCACTCTATGAGAAGACAATGATGATTCAGTCGAGTCTAACTCTAGCGATCCCATGGGCCTATGACAAACCTAGTTTCAAATCCCTGTTCTGGTATAAAGTTTACTGGATGATCTTGGGTCAGTCATCACCACACAACTTAACTTACCTCACAGGTTTGTTCCAATAAGAAATAGAGAAATGGATACTGTCCTGAACTCCATGAAGGAATAGGGGCATAACTAACACTATTAATAAAGCATGCAGTGACATAAGGCATCTCTGGTCACAGAGCTATCATTTTGTAGGTCTTCACACTAACAGAAAACTCAAGAAGGTAAGATTCCATGATGTTACTCAGTTCCCCTGGATGAATGTCATAAGCTGCAAATGCTTTTGACAAAGCAAATAAACGATAATCAATATAATTTCCTAAATGAAACCTAAGTAATTTCCCCTCAACTTGGAAATTCTAAATTGATTAGTCATGCCAGTATATTGGATTCTATGATGAAAGAGTGGCATTGCCAGGATTTGCCTAGTCCTACTATGATCCTATCAGTGTCAGCTGTGAATGGTCCCTTGTCATTCTGTGTATTGTCGTCTATCCATGAGGAGCAGGTCTGGGAAAGTTAACTGATTGTAGCTGATTTTATTGCTTTGCATTGCTTGTTTGTTTATGTGTTTGAATTGTCAATTTCTCTTGGAAGGATGGAACTGTGGGAGAGGAGAACTTGGATGTCATCAGTGAGGCTGACCTGGGTGCAAGACTGGGAAGAGAAGGAAGACCGGGGGTTTCTAGGACAATAAAATCAGAGTCCAGTAGCACCTTTAAGACCAGCAAAGATTTATTCAAGGCGTGAGCTTTCGAGCGCAAGCACTCTTGGTCAGACTAAGAACTGACCATCATAACAGTAGGACTATATAAGCAAAAGTTAATCCTGTTACATTAGTAAACAGTGTCATAGCATCCACAAACAGCCACATGATAATGCCGAGTTTGTTCATTGAGAAAGTCGATGGGGACCTGACAGGTGTTGTGTGGCTTCCTCTTCCTCTAAAGTTTCCAATTGTCTGAGAGCCCATCGAAAAATGACTAATCTTCTTCTAAAGGAAGTTTTAGCAGAACAGACACATGCTTGGCCACAAAGACAGTCTGGTCCTTCATAGGTCCCACATCATGGTTTTATAACTGTACCCAGCTTTTCACACCAATGGCAGTTTCTCTGAGAGTAAGGTGTTAAATAAACATCTGAACCCACATCAACAATGATTACTGAATGTGTGCCCTTGATGTGATTAATGTCTACCATATCAACACAGATAGGCATGTATATTCACAATAGTGATAATCTCAGTGTTAATGAGGGAATATGAATTTCAGGGCAAGGGAGCACAATTCACAGTCAAGTACACCAAGTTTGGAGACCACTGTCACCCCCATTGCTTTCAAAGAGTTTCTGAAAAGAAATAGAAGAAAGATTCCACACATTCAGGCACTGATCAAAACTATTCTTCTTATTTGGACTTCATTATCTGTCACCCATGCAGCACTAGACAGTTTAGTGTAGTGATTAGGAATGTGGACTTCTAATCTGGCATCCCAGGTTCGATTCTGCACTCCTCCACATGCAACCAGCTGGGTGACCTTGGGCTCGCCACAGCACTGATAAAACTGTTCTGACCGAGCAGGAATATCAGGGCTCCCTCAGCCTCACCCACCCCACAGGGTGTCTGTTGTGGGGAGAGGAATGGGAAGATGACTGTAAGCCGCTTTGAGCCTCCTTCGGGTAGGGAAAAGCGGCATATAAGAACCAACTCTTTTTCTTCTACAATGGGCTTCCCTGGCCAATCTTAGCTCACTCTCAGCTTTGGCCTTTCTGATGATTGATCTACAGTGCCTAGTAACTTGTAGGTACTCTTCTTTAGAGCTCTGTCCTTCCCTCCATTTCCTGAACATTTCCCTTTTCTTTCTTAGTTCCTCTTGAAGTTCTCTGTTCATCGAAATAGGCTTCTTAGAGCTCCTGCAGTGTTTTCGTCTTTCTGGGATAGTCATTGATTGAGCATGCAATACTCTTGTTTGAGTAGCGCCCACCCTTCACATGCTCCCTTCCCTTCCAGCATTCTCGTCCATGATATGACACTCATCATGTCTCTGAGTTTATTAAAGTTTGCCCTACGAAAATCCAACATCCGCGTCTGGCTACAAGCTTCCTTCGCTCCCCATCTCAAAAGGAATTCTATGAGGACATGGTCACTTCCCCCTAGGGTCCCCACCTCCTTCACCTCATCCACCAACTCTTGCCTGTTGGTCAGTATTAAATGTAACTTAATGGAACAAAATTGGGCTAGTTAGAATACCTGCAACACCAAGCCTTTTGCTTGGGTTCCCATGAGTAATATCAATCTGAAGGCACAGTAAATGTTGCTTGGTCTGCAGATAATTGTGACTAATTTTGTCTTTTAAAGCTATATATAGCCAGTTTGGTGTAGTGGTTAGGAGTGCAGACTTCTAATCTGGCATGCCAGGTTTGATTCTGAACTCCCCCACATGCAGCTAGCTGGGTGACCTTGGGCTCGCCACGGCACTGATAAAGCTGTTCTGACTGAGCAGTGATATCAGGGCTCTCTCAGCCTCACCCACCTCACAGGGTGTCTGTTGTGGGGAGAGGAAAGGGAACGTGACTGTAAGCCGCTTTGAGCCTCCTTCGTGTAGAGAAAAGCGACATATAAGAACCAGCTCTTTTCAGATTTTACATTTTATGCTTTGCAATTTTATGCCAATAAAGGTACTCTGAATCTGAACCAGCTCTTTTTCTTCTTCTATATATGGCCCAAACTCTTGATTTGCTAGATGCATTTGGAATAAACAGAAGAACTCTCACTTATAATTAGCCTGCCTGTCCTTTCTGATTAGCTCATTCATCTAGAATGACACCGAATCTTGATGTCCTGGAGGGGAAAACAAAATGTTGGCAGCAGAGGAGAAAACACACTCAAGAAAGGAAAAGCTTTTACTGAGCCCAACTCTATTATAATAAAGCCGGTGTCTCTATCATAGTTGCTGCTAGATGAGGCCAAGAAAGAATGCTGGGTGACTGTCCTGCAAATTCAGTCTCTGCATTGCTGAGTAAGTAGGACTGCAATAGCCAAAGAAATTGGATAGAGATGGAGTGAGCATAGTGACAGGTTCTCCTTTAATTATTCCCAAGTTCCACAATTGGGAAGGCATCCATCTATTAATCTTTAATCTTGCCATTTGTATTTTTTATGATGTTCTTTTCAGCCAGAGTTGAACCCAAACAAAAGATGACCTTAAGATTTTAGTTTGTAATTCCTGCAAGACCTGTATATCTGGCAAATATCTTCATTATACGGGGTACTAATTCATGACTGATTTTTCCCTTCTATATGTGGTCTGGAAAGCTCCATTTCATTGTCTGATGAAGTCTGCTGGGCACACAAAGCTTACAACTTGAATAAAACTTTGTTGGTGCCATTGGGCTCAATCTGTTTTACATTATGAATGTTGCAGAAAGTTGGGAGAGGTAATTATTTTTAATTGCCAAAAAGGGTTTATTCAGTACATTTTCATTCAAGTGGCTCAATGTGGCACAAATATTTCTTTAGAAGAAGAAGAAGAGTTGGTTCAGATATGCCACTTTTCTCTACCCAAAGGAGTCTCAGAGTGGCTTACAATCGCCTTCCCTTTCCTCTCCCCACAAGAGTCACCCTGTGAGGTGGGTGAGGCTGAGAGAGCCCTGAAAGCACTGCTCGGTCAGAACAGTTTTGTCAGTGCTGTGATGAGCCCAAGGTCACCCAGCTGGCTGCATGTGGGGGAGTGCAGAATCGAACCCAGCATGCCAGATTAGAAGTCCTCACTCCTAACCACTACATCAGAAGACTACAAAAAGAAAATCCACAAGTGTTATGGCCAGAGAACAGGCCCAGAAGAAATGAAATAGTTTGCCAGAATGGTTCCCAGCAGTATATGGAAGGGAACTATTAGTATAAAATGTCACTTTGAAAAAGGTCCTAACTGAAATGGGACTTTATTCAAAGTCAAACCAGTGTAAAATTCTTGGTTATGTATGGAGAACACATCTACTAAGTTACATGTTTTTTCAGGGTAAAACTCCTGATGTATCTTTTGACCTTTTAAAAAGCAACTGGGGGAATCGTTTGTTTGTGTCATAGATGATCACACTTTGGAATGCTCCCTATGTTGAAGATTCTTGGCGTTAAGAAAACCAGCACATCAAAAAAAGAGAGGAAATAGAATATTTGTGCTTGCTGTGCTTGACATGGAACATATTTAATTGAAGCGGATAGACATTTAAATCCATCACTGGCAGACTGAAGTGGTACAATACATTCTGCTGCCTCATTTTGACTTTGTTTTTTCTGAATTCATGGACCAAGTTCAAGTGCAAAATCCAGGGATGAAGAAAGAGGGGATTGCACAGGCCAGCCATTTAACCCGACTATTTTGCTTCCCCTCACTTTGAAGCAGAATGAAACGTGCATGTTTAATGGCTTGCAGCCATTTAAACCTAACAGTTGATGGGCACACCCACCAGGGTATTAGGTTAAATGGATGACAGCCATTTGGGTAGGTGCTTGTCTGCTGTTAGGCAGAAATGACTGCAAGTTTCTAAATGGGGAAAAGCAAAATCAACCAGTGAAATGGCTCTCAGCCATCTCAGCCTAATAGCTGATGGGCAGACATACCCTGCTCAGCTGTGATATTTAAATGGCCCATATGTCTCATAAATGTTCCATGAACTGGGCCACATTTGTGCTGAATTTCACCTTGTGGACCAGGTTCATTCCCATTCCCATTCCCAGTTGTGATATCCTACAAAATCACAACCCTGCCCCCTTGAAAGCAAAAACAAATCTGGTATTTATTTAATAATTATTAGAAAAAAAGAAAGAAAAAGAGGGGAAAATATAATGCTTGAGGTAGGTACTTGTAAAATATTGTGGGATACCTGGAAGGGAGGAGCTCAAAGAAGCCTGACTGAAGACTTTTATTTCAACAACCTATATCCTTTTTATTGTGTGTGTGTAGAACACTTCCAAGGTTGCTATTCTGGTTTTAAAATATTGATTACATCTGACTACTGTTAAATACTCAAGGTTGGAACAGGTAAAGATTTCACTTTTTGTTCAAGTAGAGAGGGATATATAAGTGGAAATACTTTCAAGGTGCATTTGAAAGCGGTTTGTAGTGTTTGGGAATGAGTGACAGCACATGAAATGAAGGCACTATTAACTACCGTATTGCTATTTCTCCCGCACAAGGCAAAATGCCTAAACTGTTAAAATAGGTACTTTTCTATAAGCAAAGATGCAATTAAAACCTCAAAACAAATGCAATGGAAATGTAAAATGATGTGCTGAGATTAGATAGAACTTTCCAAATATTTAATGAAAAAATAAATCTAATATCTGCTTTCATTATGTTAAAACCCCACATATCCCTGTGTTCTCCCCACATGAATAGTCAATTCATTGCCTGATTTTATTTGCTGCCTAAATGAATATATCTGCTATTCAGTTACTATAAACAAGAGCTAGCACATTCTGCGATAATATTAATAAGGAACATTGTCAAACTTAAGACTTCCCAAAGGACACCTTACCTACTTCTGAGGAAGGATGTTAAAGATTTTGCCCTTTCCAGCTCTCACTGAAGCAGGAGATGCCCTGGTGCCCCCAATCCTCAGTCCAGCTCCAAACCGATTTCCTGAGGTAATTATATTATTACAAGAACTCAGCTTGATCCCCATTATACATAGTGTGATAAGAGGCAACTGACATAGCCCATGGCTGTTGTTGCTACCTGGACTTATGCTCCTAAGAGCCAGCTTGATGTAGTGATTAGGAGTGTGGACTTCTAATCTGGAAAGCCGCTCCCCCACATGCAGTCAGATGGGTGACCTTGGCCTCACCACAGCACTGATAAAGCTGTTCTGACCGAGCAGTGATATCAGGGCTCTCTCAGCCTCACCAACCTCACAGGGTGTCTGTTGTGGGGAGAGGAAAGGGAAGGTGATCATAAGCTGCTTTGAGACTCCTTCGGGTAGAGAAAAGCAGCATATAAGAACCAACTCTTCTTCTTCATCATCAGGCACATCTGCACTGAGCACATACTGTGCTGACTTTGTTCCTGTTGGAGCAGGAGACACCCTGCATCATATCTGGTCCTAGTTGGATGCCAGCTGCCTCCTATCTCTGCATTCAACATTGATGTGTTTGCACTTATCACTTCCAGGGTCGGCTTCTGTTCATCCATGAAAACATGGCATCCTAACACATGGCATAAAAACACAACAACTTAAGTCAAAAGCGCAAATGATTGAGGCTTGCTTATTAATCTGGAAGAAAAAACCCAAGAAGGTAGCTTCCAGAAGAATAGTGAGACAGCACAACAATAAGAAGACCAAGAGTCCAGAACTCGAATTGAAATGCTGACCATACATGCTTATCTTTTTTTAATACAACCCACTGGGAATGGTATTTAACCACAGGCAAGGTGAAGCAGCTGATCAGCAAAGAGCAGTTAACCATTTTTCAGTACAATTGACTTCAAGCACTTAATTTTATCTGAGCTGTGCCCAAGAGCAGTTCTAGGATTTAAGAAAAACAGGATGACGCTGAATTTACAAAGACGTCAGGCTCCATTTATATTTGATTTAGTTGTGCATTCAAGACTAGATCTGTTGCTTTAAAAATTGTTCTTTAATTCTTTGGAGTTGGGAGTAAGCAGTTTGTGGATGACACCAACTTGTTCAGGGTAGTGAGAGTCAGAGAGGACTGTGAGAAACACCAGAGGGAACTTTTGAGGCTGGATGAGTTGGCATTGACATAGCAAATGAGGTTCAACATGGACAAGTGCAAAGTAATGCACATCAGAACCAAAAATCTTAATCATAAATATACATTGATAAAGTCCAAACTGGTAGTAACTGACCACGAGAGAGATCTTGGAGTCATGGTAGATCATAGAATCATAGAATCATAGAGTTGGAAGGGGCCATACAGGCCATCTAGTCCAACCCCCTGCTCAACGCAGGATTAGCCCTAAGCATCCTAAAGCATCCAAGAAAAGTGTGTATCCAACCTTTGCTTGAAGACTTCCAGTGAGGGGGAGCTCACCACCTCCTTAGACAGCCTATTCCACTGCTGAACTACTCTGACTGTGAAAAACTTTTTCCTGATATCTAGCCTATATCGTTGTACTTGAAGTTTAAACCCATTACTGCGTGTCCTCCCCTCTGCAGCCAGCAGAAACAGCATCCTGCCCTCCTCCAAGTGACAACCTTTCAAATACTTAAAGAGGGCTATCATGTCCCCTCTCAACCTCCTTTTCTCCAGGCTGAACATTCCCAGGTCCCTCAACCTATCTTCATAGGGCTTGGTCCCTTGGCCCCAGATCATCTTCGTCACTCTCCTCTGTACCCTTTCAATTTTATCTACGTCCTTCTTGAAGTGAGGCCTCCAGAACTGCACACAGTACTCCAGGTGTGGTCTGACCAGTGCCGTATACAATGGGACTATGACATCTTGTGATTTTGATGTGATGCCCCTGTTGATACAGCCCAAAATGGCATTTGCCTTTTTTACCGCTGCATCACACTGCCTGCTCATGTTTAGTTTACAATCCACAAGTACCCCAAGGTCTCGTTCACACACAGTGTTACCTAGAAGCGTATCCCCCATCCAGTAGGCATGCTTTTCATTTTTCTGACCCAGATACAGAACTTTACACTTATCTTTATTAAATTGCATCTTGTTCTCATTTGCCCATTTTTCCATTGTGTTCAGATCTCGTTGAACTCTGTCTCTATCTTCCGGAGTATTTGCCAGTCCTCCCAATTTGGTGTCATCTGCAAACTTGATGAGTAGTCCTTCCACCCCCTCATCTAGATCATTAATAAATATGTTAAAAAGTACCAGGCCGAGCCCCGAGCCCTGAGGTACCCTGCTACTCACCTCTCTCCAGTCTGATGAAACACCATTGACAACAACTCTTTGAGTGCGGTTCTCTAACCAATTTCCTATCCACCTAACTATCTGAAAATCCAGATTGCAGTCCTTCAACTTATCCATCAGAACATCATGGGGAACCTTGTCCAAAGCTTTACTAAAATCCAAGTAAATGACATCAACCGAAATTCCCCGATCCAGCAAACCTGTTACTTGGTCAAAAAAGGAAACTAGGTTGGTCTGGCAGGACCTGTTGGAGACAAATCCATGCTGACTTCCTTGGATCACCAAATTGTCCTCCAGATGTTTGCAGATCACTCCCTTTAATATCTGCTCCATTATCTTCCCCACAACAGAGGTCAGACTCACTGGTCTGTAGTTTCCTGGGTCATCCTTCCTCCCTTTTTTGAAGATCGGAATAACGTTTGCTCTTTTCCAGTCCTCCGGGACATCTCCAGTCCTTAAAGAGGTTCTGAAGATGATGGACAAGGGCTGTGCAAGTTCTCTGGAAAGTTCTTTGAGTACTCTCGGGTGCATTTCATCCGGACCAGGGGACTTGAACTCATCCAGTGCAGCTAAATGCCTCTCGACAACCTCTCTATCCATGTTAACCTGCCACCCAGACACTATTCTTTGGCTACGGCCATCTCTAGATGTGTCTAAACACTTTGACCTGTGGGAAAAAACAGATGTAAAATAAGCACTAAGCCTTTCTGCTTTCTCTGCATCTTTCGTTAGAGTTTGTCCATCCGCACCCAACAGTGGGCCTATTGCCTCCTTTACTTTACGTTTGCTCCTCACATAACTGAAAAATCTTTTCTTGTTACAATGGGTTTCCCTGGCCAATCTTATCTCACTCTCAGCTTTGGCCTTTCTGATGATTGATCTACAGTGCCTAGTAACCTGTAGGTACTCTTCTTTAGAGCTCTGTCCTTCCCTCCATTTCCTGAACATTTCCCTTTTCTTTCTTAGTTCCTCTTGAAGTTCTCTGTTCATCGAAATAGGCTTCTTAGAGCTCCTGCAGTGTTTACATCTTTCTGGGATAGTCATTGATTAAGCATGCAATAGCTCTTGTTTGAGTAGCGCCCACCCTTCACATGCTCCCTTCCCTTCCAGCATTCTCGTCCATGGTATGACACTCATCATGTCTCTGAGTTTATTAAAGTTTGCCCTACGAAAATCCAACATCTGCGTCTGGCTACAAGCTTCCTTGGCTCCCCATCTCAAAAGGAATTCTATTCTAGATCATTCACTGAAGATGTCAATTCCATGTGTGACTGCAATAAAAACGGCAAATGGGAATATTAGGATTGCATCATAATGCTCCTGCATAAATTGATGGTTCAGTCTGATTTGGAATACTGTGTACAGTTTGGGTCACTGCACCATATAAAAGATATTATAGATTTCAAAAGGTGCATTGGAAAAAGGCTACTGAAATGATTAAGGGGATGGAACACCTTCCTTATGAAGAAAGGTTAAAAAGTTTAGGGCTCTTTAGCTTGGAGAAATGACAATTGAGACATGACATAATAGACGTTTACAAAATTATGAAGTCCTTGTCTCTCTTTCTCACAGTACAAGAACTCCTGGGCACTCAATGAAATTAATGAGCAGTGGGTTTAAAACAGATTAAAGGCAATACTTCTTTATACAAAGAGTAATTAACACGTGGAATTCACTGCTGCAGTAAGTAGTGATGACTACTCAAACAACTATAAGAGGGGATTGGATAAACACATGGCTTAGCCACAACATATAGATGGAACACCATGTCTGGGGCAGCAATACTATGTATTCTTCATACCTAGTGCGGAATGTACGTATGCCCGAGAGGCAGGAAGATACAGACCATCTATAAATCCCCATTATGCCTGCCCCCCATTATGCCTGCCTCCAGCTGATCTTAGGCTGACCATTTTTACTATATTCTTCCTACTTATATAGAAGTTGACAATGGGGAAAAGCATCCCAGAATATATATCTCTTTCAGAGGTTCTGGCAGCTTCTTAGCTTGAGAACATTTGATCTGAACAGATGGCGGGAACACAGGAAGGCTGGCTGCAGAGTCCAAAAACCTCTGATCAAAGGATATCAGAGGTGAACTGAAAGATATCCTTGTGTTTTACAGTAAAAAGGTCACCAGTACCAAGTGGGAAACAGAGTCCTCAGCAGGAAAGGACATTTAATACCTCAAGGACAGCAGGAAGACATCAGCACAGGCTTTTTTGATATACCCAGGAGCTTCCCACATTCTTCGCCTCATTTACACTAACATGGGTTTGCAAAATGAAGTCCTTCTTGAATCTCACTTGCAAATTACATTCCGAGGAGAATAATTAACTGCTCGGAAAAGACCATTTGCCCATCTCCTGGGTACTATACAGCTACAAAACAAAAACTTAACACCTACCTTCAGTGGTTATCTCACAAATATTCAGTTGCATCTTCCCTCATAGTTCAGTCTGGTTAGCCACTCACTTAGATCTTGATCACCCACACTGTGAGATGTCATCCTCACACCTTCACTTATAGCCCTGAATCCAACAATGGGCACCCCAATTTTATACCTTGGTGCAATGAGTTCACAGCAGCTAGTTTTGGGTTCAGTTTGACCAGTGATTGGCTTTGCCAAAAGCCCAGATAAATCAAGATTCATAAGAATGGCACACCATGCCCCTTGAATATTGTAAGTGCCCTTATTCAGCCATCTTCCACTACTACAACATTACAATCCCACCCATCCCCCATTTTCAAGACAAGCACAGTATGACTTTGTCTTCTTTTATGTTAGGCATCATGCCTTTTGGTTACATCTTTGGCAGCCTATCATCTATCTCCTTTCTTTAGGTTGGACTCTCTGAACTAGCCAAGAGGGAGGAAAACAATTCATTAAGTAACATGAATTGGGTATTTTTAATCTAAAAGCAACACAAATACATACTAGGATTGGTTGAATTTACATTGTCTACTGGTTGTTTGTCATATTGCTCACTGCCTTCATTTTCCTCCTGAGCTCTTAATTTCTAATCTGTATCTTGTTCAGGCCATTAAAAACTTGCTGGTTGAGTGCTTCCCATCCATCTCTCCTTGCCCAATGGATTTATTGCATAAATTGGAAAATTGAGCAGAAATTTGACTGGATGATCCCAATGTTTGGTGTCAGTGTTTGATGCTCTGGCTGTACATGTGTAAGGAAACACTCTGTTTTAGCAGATTTAGCTCAAAGATTTATTTGGATGATAAACCTTGTCTCGGTTTGGGGATATACTCACTGTCTCAAGTCCCTGAATGTGTAGGTGAAAGATCCTTCAGAAAGGTCTTTTAGGAATGGGATGACCTTTCTACTGAGATTTTTGTTTGTAACTATTGTCTGCTGACCTTGATGGCCCAGGCTAGCTGATCTAATCAGCTAAGCAGAGTCAGCTCTGGAATCCAGGGTTGCTACATAGAGTCAATCCATGTGAAATTACCTCCTTTTGTGTCTTGTCTTGAAAGCCCTATTGGGTTGTCAGAAGTCATTTACAACGTTACAACAATATCCACCACCATTTTTATAGCATTTGGGACAGAGATGCACCACTTGCCTACTGTCCACACTTAGGTTTCTGGTCCTGTGACCAAAAGTATGTTCAATTGGCCTGATTAAGTATTATGCAGATATTTCAAGCACAGTGAACCATTCTCTAACTGTGCAGGTTTCAGGTTTCAGCTCTCTGCTGGAAAGAAGCACTGACAGGAAGGCAGGGGGAATTAGAATCCAAAAACAGAATGCCAAGGGGACAGACAAAATGCAAGGTCAAACAGTCCAGTGAGTCAAGGGCTCATTCAGGCTATCTAAGGGCATCAGCAGATGGAGCTGGTCATAGGTAGCTGCAAAGTTGCATCCACAACCTAGGCCTCCTAGCCCCAAGTTAATATAGGTTGTCAGCAGTCTCTTGTCTTGCTAATTTGGTGGGGTGCCTTTTAGACTGGAACTCTCTTAGACAGTGTTGCTTAATAGGCTCAGGTGAACCATGTGGGCTGTCAAGACAGGGATCTGCAGCTGGAGGCTGGGCAGAGGAATGAGGAACTTCTGCAACAACCTTGGTTTTATCTGTAGCTCCATTTTCTTCTGCTGGTCATAGTTCTCTGCCTCTTGAATATCTGGTTGGGCTAAGCTCTCATCCAGCTGAGGCCCAGGTGAAGCTGGGACCTCCTGGCAAGGCTCTTCCTCTGAGGAGTCCTCCATAAAAGGATCTGGGCTAACAAGAATAACAAGAAAAGATCTATTGGGAAAATGAGGAAGCTACTTCTTTTTGCATCTTAATAAAACCCAGATGAGATATCTGTGTGCACTTGCCATTATTCTTGATTTAATAGTGCTTTATGCATTAACAAAAGTTCCTACTCTAGACTTGATTGTTCTGTCCTTCCAAAACCCTGTGAGGTAGTCACTCATAATTAGAATATATTGTGTCAAGTTGCATGAATTAAATATCCTCTGTTTATACCTGCATAGGCCAACTTGCATCCCTTTTTTCGTGGCCAGGTGGCACATTGCTGTTGTTCTGCCAGTAACTGCTCAACTGTAGAATGAGCTTTATTTTCCTCTTCTTTGCTTCTGATGCTGCCAGATGTTTATGGAACTGTCGAGATGTTTATTTGAAGTTGCTGGTTTCTGGTTAGAAACTTACTTGATGATTTGCACTTTGGGCTGATTTCCCAGTGAGGTTTTTTTTTTTTTAAAGTAAGAATAATATGGCTGTCAATAATTAGATTTTAGTTTGGAAGTAGAATAAGTGATGAACATTACATTTCTTATTATGCCACTAACAAGAAACAAGATAGGGAATCAGATTTTTAACCCTAGAAGTATCTCCTTCTGGCTATTGATCTCTTATAACTTGGCAATATTGTTTCGATCCAAGACCACTCTAATCACTTGATTTATCAGATAAAACTGCCATTGTGCTCACATTCCACATCCTGCATTGCAATAGGATTTAAGGTACACAGGCTTAGGATCACATGTAGAGTTGCTATCCTTTGAGTGGTTAGACCCTGGGCACTGTCAGAATTACTATTACTATTTGGGAATTACTATTTGGGAACCTGTAATCATAGAATCATAGAGTTGGAAGGGGCCATACAGGCCATCTAGTCCAACCCCCTGCTCAACGCAGGATCAGCCCAAAGCATCCTAAAGTAAAATCATTAATCAAATCAGATCACTTGCTCAATAAATAGTGTGCTTTAGTTGGATTAAATTCTTGCTTTCAAGCTGAAGTAGACCCTTCTTTAATTTAGTTTACTAGGACTGTTTCTGCACTGGGAACTTTGTTACCCTGGTTCCCATGTGGGAGCATAAATCTGGGGTGGACAACGTGCACCGGGCCAAATGTTCCCCCATGCAGGGGCAGGAAGAAGCGGGGCAACCTGTCCTGGCTTAAACGCCAGCCTGCAGCCCTGTGTGGAGCCTCAGATGTAGAAATGGTTAGGTCAGTTTTTGAGTGTTTAATTAGGGATAGCTATAAAGCACCTGCATATGTGATAGGGGAGTGATTGAAGACCTTACACACTATGTAATGGACTGCCCCCTCTATGATGAACCAAGAGGCAAGTTTATTAAAAGAATATTCTCTACCACCTCGGGCCTCTCAAAAACTGAATATGTGATTTTTCTACTGTCTGATATCAATGCTTACATTACCAGTAGAGTTGCACTGTTTGCTCTTGCTGCTAGGAAAATCAGGTCCAAATTGTGCAATAAGGATTAAAACCCAATCAGTGTGGCTCCTTTTTATCTGTGCAATCTTTTATTACCATGTAGAAACTAAATTGACAACTTTTAAACTCCTCATGATCTTATCAGTTTTATGTTTTGATTTTAACTGATTTTGTATATTGTTAATTTATCTGAAATGGCCTATGGCTGACTAATAAACTGAATCTGAATCTTATAAGGCTCTTGAAAGAGCCTTGGTGATGTTGCATTAGTGTTCACATTACACAGGGAGAAAAGGTTTATCATTGTACAGATAGTTCCATGGAACTATTCTATGTCAAGTAACTAATAGCTTGAGACACCCGGGATTGACATTCATTGACTGTAATACGAGTGGAAATGTAAAACTGTCACCCTCCGGATAGCGATACACTCCTGCAACCAATCTGCAACAATAGCGCTAAAGACCTGTGCGTTACCATTGTTGCGGATTCTTCAAAGTCCCTCCCCCTGGCTCTCTCCTCCAAACTTCCGGCGAAGCGATCGCCATTTTTTTTTCTCCGAGCGAGCGGGGATAAACGCACCAGCGAGCCTCTTTCTGTTTAGAGGCTTCCCTGGCTTCAGTCCTTCACCTTTAGTCACTAAGCACAAACCACATAAAAGCCCGTTTGCTGAAATAAAGTCCCTTTATTTTTTACACATTAATTCAGCCGAAAATCGGGCCCGTGAGAGGGGGGGGGGGATTTTTTTTTTATCACTCGAGGCAGCGTGCCAACGATCATACAATCAAACGACAGCTCACATTAGGCAGCTGGATGGGTCTCTCCGTTGCAACGAATCTACCTAGATTCGTTGCTATGGGTCTGTTTTTTTTTTTTTTTAAACCTTTCTTAAAGGGAAAGGGGCTGTTTGGGAGCATGCTAACGGCTGCCCATTGGCTGCTTGACGGCCAGGGGCGGGATGAGCTCGGCAATAGCGCTTCCTTTCTAGCGATTTCTGCCGAGACCGGAAGCCTGTGGGAAACGCTAAAAAACGCAACTGATTCCACTACAAAGGCAGGTATGCATAACGACGAATTCCACTATTTTAAATGGCGATTTTTCATTCCGCAAACAATTTGCAACAAAGATCCCCGTGCGAAAAGGCCCTGTGTCTACAGGTTGAGGTTCAGATAATGACTGCACTGCATGTTTCACACCTGGATCAGCGGTGTGATATTCTCAAAACACCTAGTTGTCCTGTGACTAGGGAAGCACATATTCTTGTCCAACTTTGGTACCCTTTGTGATGGACAGGTCCACTTCCACCTTTCCAAGAGACAGCCAAGGGAAGCTGATAGGGGAGGTGGCAGCTGGGAAGCAGCTGAGAGGTTAGAAAGCAAAGGGGAAAAGGAGTCAATTTAAATAAGAAAACAAATCTGGGCCACTGAAGAGAGCAGCCTCTGGTAGAGCTGACTTCGGAGAACTGATACTTTGCAACTGTTGAAGGAATCTGACATCATAAATTCAAATATTAGGAGGAACCATGTATTGCTGTGCTTAAGTCATCCCAGTTTGTTGAAGTTGTAGATAAAAGATAACTCTGTTTCCCCCTGTTTAAACTCTGTTGCCTGGATGTACAGCAGGTCAGGGGAATTAACACACATACACCCCAATCTTGATGACAGTGGCCAGTGAATTTAACTAACTATATGGTCAAAGAAAGTATATGGCCCAAAGAAACTATATGGCCCAAAGAAAATAGGGAAAAAAGGCCTGAGTTCCCAGTGTCATGGCTGTGTTAGGGGTGGATAATAAAAGGAACTGGACTGCTCTGTCTGGAAGTGTCTCTGGGGAAGAGGAAAGAGGGGGACTTAAGATTTGGAAAGGAGTCGGCATTCTCTGCCTATTAAAGGGCAATGAGATGGATGGAAAATTATGGCTGCCCTGATCTGCTGCTATGCTTAAACTTGGATGAAAAGAAGTTAACAGGGGGTGCCAGAGATGTTGGCAGAATCACACATTGTTGCCTATTCATACAAACATGTGATGAATTATCAGGAGGTTTACAGGCAGCATTCTCTCCGGTTACATAGCATCTGAGCTAAAAAAAAAACAAAAAAAAACAGCCAAACTAGACTCAAGAGAATTGATGCATAGGACCGTGTGGTGTAGGAGAGCCAGTGTGGTGTAGTGGTTAGGAGCGGTAGCCTCAAATCTGGAGAATTGGGTTTGATTCTACACTCCTCCACTTGGGCTAGTCATAGTTCTCAGAGGTCTCCCAGTCTCACGTTCCTACGAGTGTATCTGTAGTGGGGAGAGGAAGGGAAGGTAATTGCAAGCTGCATTGAGACTCCTTAGTGTAGTGGTTAAGAGTGGTGGCTTCTAACATGGAGAGCCAGATTTAATTCCCCACTCCTCCACATGCACGCAGCTGGGTGACCTTGGGCTAGTCACAGTCATGTTAGATCTGTTCTCATAGAGCGATTTCTCCAAGAGTTATCTCAGCTCCACCTGTCTCACAGGGTATCTAATGAGGGGAGAGGAAGGTAAGGGGATTGTAAGCCACTTTGAGACTCCTTTGGGTCATGAAAAGTGGGACATAAAAACTAATTCTTCTTCTTTGTCCTATTCTGCCTTGTTGATCGTGTGTTGGTAATGTACCATCAAGTCACAGCTGACTTATGGTGATACCAGCAAGAGGTTTTCATTGTATACTATTGAATCCCTTTGTGGAGTCTTACTTGGTAGTCTCCTTTCCAAGTGTTGACCCTGTGTCATTTCTGAGACCTGACTAGATCAGGCTACACTATGCCCCCCTCCCCCGGTTTAAGGCAACTAAATCTTAGAATCATAGAATCATAGAGTTGGAAGGTACCTCCTGGGTCATCCAGTCCAACCCTCCACACCATGCAGAACACCCACAGCCCCATTGCCCATCTACTGCAACCTGCCACCCTCCTGAATCCTCACATCATCAGCCTCTCTGTCAGATGGCTATCTAGCCTCTATTTAAAAATCTCCAAAGATGGAGAACCCACCACCTCCCGAGGAAGCCTGTTTCACTGAGAAACCGTTCTAACTCTCAGGAACTTCATCCGGATGTTGAGACAGAATTTCTTTTGAATTAATTTCATCCCATTGGTTCTGGTCCGTCCCTCCAGGGCAAGAGAGAACAACTCTGCTCCATCCTCTTATATTAAGGTGAGATCTGAACAAAAGGTTTTCCATGTTTTTATATCCAGTGGTTATATGGAATCTGATTTTTTACTCCTACAGCCCATTTTCCCCTGCTTTGATCCCATTTTTGGACAGCTTCTAAGTGGATGCTACGATATGTAGGAAAGGATATTATTTTGTTGCTCTAGTTTCCCTTCAGCACAAAGCCTCCTTATTAGTGTGTTCTTTCTCAAAATAAAATTTTAATTAAAATAATGGTCCCAGCTAATCCTACGAGAGAAACTTTAGAAATGAAAATCACATGCCTATTTCTCCCTGGTTAATTCTGCTAGCAGTGTTGATTCAAAGTAATGAAATAAGCTCGTGAAGGATCACTGACAGAACACCGCATTGTGGGGGGTTTTGTGCACTTTCGGGCTCATTATCCAGTAATGTTGAACATGGTGAGATGCAAGCTTTGCAGAACACCCTTCAATACATCTAATCCCATTCAAATGAGTCATAGGTAAGTGACATGATTACTTCTGACAATTCTGTTAGTCTCCCTGGTCAGTACGCTTCCAAAGGTTTGCTAAAACTCCCAGCACTGTTTTACAGAACAACTAAATCATATTCTCAGTTCTCTCTAAATCTGATGAAGTATTTATATATTTATGTGAAATGTGTATTAGAAGATGAAGAAGAGTTGGTTTTTATATGCCACTTTTCTCTACCCCATGGAGTCTCAAAGTGGCTTACAGTCACCTTCCTTTTCCTCTCCCCACAACAAATACCCTGTGAGGTGGGTGAGGCTAAGGCCTATTATGCACGGCCGCTGAAATGGCGGCATGGAGAATGCAGAGGAGGAAGAAGCGAAGCAAACCGCTTATGCATGGGACAGAATGCAATGGCGGAAAAACCCAGAGTATCCGATTATGCACGCGGCTTCTCTGGAGCTGCTTCTGGTTGCACCCTGGTCCCGGGAAGCTCCACTTTCTTCCGCATCTCACTAACGTGGCTTTTTTGTTGGCATACATTGACTCTGCGCCTGGTTGCTGCCTGCAGCGTGCATAATTGGTGATTTTAGCCACTGCCACTCCACCCCAAATGCGGACCTTCCACTCTGTGCATAATGGGCCTAAGAGAGCCCTGATATTACTGCTCAGTCAGAAAAGCTCTTTCAGTCCTGTGACAAGCTCAAGATCACCCAGCTGGCTTCATGTGGGGGAGTGGGGAATCAAACCTGGCTCACCAGATTAGAAGCTGCTGCTCTTAACCACTGCACCAAGCTGGCACTCTCCCTTGCAAATATCAATATGACTTAATGGAACATTATTTTAAAAAACAAGTCTTTTATACCTTTAAAAAGATATCACTCCGGTGTATGCTTGTGTAGATTGCAGCCCACTTCCTCAGACAGAATATTGTGGACAAATATTTATGTGTGTGTAGGGGGGAGGGAGGGGGCCAAAACAAAACATTGGGTCCTGTTTTACTTTTCCCCAGATGGAATATCTTCTGTCCAAGGAAAATCACTGTTGCTGCTTCCCCCTATGTCTCTCTCTCCGCCACCCACCCATGCAGATCTCTCTAAAACGCTGCTCCTGTGAGACAGGGTGCCCTCAGAAATGCCATGAGGGGCTACACAACAATGCCTTTATTGGCATATATAAAAGAAATACAGTATGCAAGATCCCACTGCAATACTGACATAAGTACATATACTTTAGAGTGAGAGAGAGTACATTCCCGACATCTCATCACAAGTAGTAAAACCACTGCAACTGATTCAGTTATAACAGGATTCTGTGATGTCAAAAGAAACCAAATCGTAAATTCATCAGAATGCTGTTCTCTTTTACAAAGCAGTGGGTTAAGAAATTTGGCTTGAATGGTAAAATAAAATGGGCAATGGGGAAAAAAATACAATTGATTCTATTCGGCAATATCCACGAGGGCAAAGCCTAGCTGAGTATCGGATTTGTTGAAATCTCCCATATAACATGGCAGAAGGTAGAGCATTAGATCTAGAGCCGCGAGGAGGCAAATTGGGGGTCTGCAGCAGGAAGGAGAAATTGGCCGAAGTAATACCTCCCCTTCTGTCAGTGGAAAATTGAATCTGGATCTATCTTGTTGAATACAACAGCAGCATGAAGGGGACCATGTAATGTAAGTAGTACAGACTGAAATATGATTCTTTAAAATTCAAATGAAAATCTAGAGAGTAGAGAAACCATTCACAATAACAGTAATGGGCCGTTTAAATTTGAAGGTGTAAATTAGTGTGCTATAGTCAATCATTTTTTTTTCAAAGTGAGGGATCCACTGCTGGCCTAAATCTCTTCAGAGCAGACCTTTTCTGTGTCACAAATTATAGTTATCCTAAATGGGAGTAACAATTGCCTGTAAATAACAAATTATAGCTTGGCAAATCTCCAGAATCATTGAAGCAAATTAAGTATTTTCATTTCATAAAGAATTATTTTCTTCTTTTCTCCATTTCACAATAAAATTACTGCCTTCTTTAAAAAGCTGCCTATTATTTGGGAGGAGGGAATCAGTACAGTGGTTGCCAATAGACATTATTAAAGCCTCAAATTTTATTATGTGTTGCCAGTTTAACCTGGGTGGGGGCAGGGGCGGGAAGCAGTGCAATGCCTAACTTAAAAAATGTGCATGCACAATTGAATGGACAAATCAGTATGCCTGCATATATACTCCGGCAAATCATACTGGTAATTTTTATAAGGTGTTATTCTCTAAAGAGGTGATTGTGATCCTAAGGATCCCATGAAGCATATCTATTAAGAGAAGGATTTCTATCAGCAGGGCATCAATGCCTTGCCCTTCCTTCCACTCGAGTTCAAATCCCTGTGCCATGCTGTTCAGAATTAGACATGTGATGATAATATTTTCTTATTTAAATTCCATACAGCTTATTTTTTTTTTTTAAAGAAATAACACAGGCTGACTTACAAAAATTCAGAATATGTTTACCCTAAACCATAGTTAAAACTATGCAATATATATTAATTTTCTCCGTGTGGCTAAATATATTCATCCAAAATACATTCATCCCAAATTCATCCCAGAAAAGCATGGTTATCATACATCTGAAGTTAAACATTTTTTTTTCCAAATTAAAATGTGATTCATTTCTGTGAGAGAAATGCAACATGTGATTAGCTTCCTCATTAATATAAATGATTTTTTAAAAGCCCCATCTTACACTTGGATTTAAAAAAAAATATCTTTGAGATTAACATCTTTGAGATTAACATCCAGTTCAACCTGAGTCAAATATCTGTCACAGGGATACCTTAACAGTATTTTTCAGTAGATCTCAGCATTCCAAATGTATCCATGTTGGGAAATACTGAAAAAATCCCAGGTATATTTGGCAGTTACTGGGTAGATCCAGAAACTGTGGAGAGATGTTTGTCAGGCTTCTACTGCAGTCCCCTTAAAGTTTAAAGGGACTGCATAAGAAAGCTGGAGGATCAACTATGTTGGTGGAGAGTAGACTGTTCCCACTGGCTCAGGTTAGGGCTGGTTTCTCATACAGCCCAGGCTGCAGAAGAAGCCAACCTCAGGATCTGCCACGCTGCCAGGAGCAGGTTGTTTCCTGCAGACTGGGCTTTGTGCTGGCTTCACCTGCAATTTGGTTTAAACCAAGCTGGGGGAGAAGCCAAGACAGAATTGGCCTGTCTTTTTTTTTTTAAGCTTGTATTTTTCTCATTGGGTCTATTGGGATTGCTAGTATTGGGATGTGAGATTTTTCAGAAATTCTGAAATTTTTTTCAGGTCCAATAGGCCCAAACAAACAAACAAAATCAATTAAATCAATTAAAATGTTGCCCATCTAAGGATATGTTGACTGTTTTGTTTCAGAGGACTGTCTAGATTGCAACTGATTCCAGTAACAGTGTAGGGGCATATGAGGGAAAGTTCCATATTTTGGTCAACATTTTACAAAAAGACTCCTAAGGGATCAAGAAAAACCAAATTGGATTCAGAAAAAGGAAGAGGCATTAGAGATCATATTGCAAACCTATATTGCCTATAGGATACCAGAGAATTTCAGAAAGAAGATAAAGCGGCCGATTAGCTTGTGGCTCAGCAAGCTTCTCTTCCCTCCCCTCCCGAAGTGAGAAGCTTGCCGGGCCGCGAGCTAATTGGCCACTTCGGTGGCTGATTTGCTTGCGGCCTGGCGAGCTTCTCGCTTTGGGGGGAGAGGGAAGAAGGAGCTGCGGCCCAGCGCTGAGGCCTTCGCGGCCCGGCGCCGGGCCGCGGCCTGTGGATTGGGGACCACTGTGCTAGACAACATACAAGAGGCCACTGTGAAAACAGAATATGGAGAAACAGAATGGTTTCTAATTGTTATCTTGCTATATGTTCAATTTATATGCAGGACATATCCTAAGGAAAGTTGGGTTAGTTTTAGATGAAGGAAGAATGAAAATTGGTGGAAAGAATATCAACAACTTGGGTCAAGCAGATATCATCACATCACTGGCTAAAAACTGTGAGGGCTCAGAATGACTATTAATGAAAATTAAAGAAGAAAATGTCAAAACAGGATTATACTTGAACTTCTTGACCTTGGCTCAAGAATTAGCCACAAGGGTACTACAACTAAAACATCAGCAGGAGGCTAAGACTAGAAAGGGTAGCCATGGATGAACCAGAAAAGGTACCGTATGGGCCCATTATGCATGGAGTGGAAGGTCCACATTCTGGGTGGAATGGTGGCGGCTAAAATCACCAATTATGCACGCTGCAGGCGGCAACCGGGCGCAGAGTCAACGTATGCCGCCGAAAAAGCCGCATTAGCGAGATGCAGAAAAAAGTGGAGCTTCCCGGGACCAGGGTGCAACCAGAAGCGGCTCGGGGGTAGCCGCGTGCATAATCAGATACTCTAGGTTTTGCTGCCGTTGCGTTCCATCCTGTGCATAAGTGGTTTGCTTCGCTGCTTTCTCCCCCACATTCTTCATGCCGTCATTTCAGCGGCCGTGCATAATAGGACATATACTCGCATATAAGCCGAGTCTTCCAGCACAGTTTTTAGCTGTTTCCAGTTTCCAGCACCTCCTCGGCTTATACACGGATAATTGATTAACAGCCTGCCCCCAGCCAGTCAATCGCAGCATTGCATTTGCAACCTGAGCTCTTTGCACGTGAGCTGGTTGCCCCCAGTTTACCTTCTGCAAAGATCTTAAAAACTAAGCTCTTTGCTAGTGAGCTAATTGCTCCCAGCTAATCATTGCCTTCTGCAAAGATCTTGAAAGCTTACTCTGGCAGCTTATAGGACATCAATGGTTTGACTAAGGAATTCTGATATTTTCCCCTTCCTTACCTAATCACTTCTTCCAAACTGTACTTTTGGTTTCTGTGGATGGGGTGGGGTGCTTTGGGATTTACTGTTTCTTCTAGTGTTTCTTTCTTCTTTTACCTAAGGGGCAGTATTGTTTGCCTTTTCTTCTTGGGGTTGTGTTTCTTTTAAAATTTGATTTTTACAGTTCTTTCTTTCAGTTTTCAGTTTTACAGTTCTTTATTTCGGTGTTTAATTCTGGGGGGCACTGTAGCCCCCAGTTTGGTAGCTGTTGTACTTGTAGTAGGTTGCCAACTATTGTTCTGCTCTGGTTTGCTGGCCTGGGGGGGGGCACTGTTTGGTTCTCCTGCCAGTTGAAGACAGTAGAAATAAGAGAAAACTCAACATGAGATGGATAGACTCAATCAGGGAGGCCATAATCTTTAGTTTGAGCAAGGCTATTAATGACAGGACGTTTTGGAGGTCATTAATGCATAAGGTTGGCATAAGTCAGAAAGACCTTGACACATAATTTTTTTGTAAGCTGTTTCAGTTTGTGTTTATTTATTTTTTGTTGTAATTCAGTAGTATATCAACTATGGATAGTTCAACTCTGGATTTGTGAGTCATGATTCTTTTGTTGGTGAGTTGCAAAAAGGAACATCAGGAATGTGAACTGGGAGCAAAAGCTCTATTGAGTTTGATGGCAAATGTGTAAAATGGCCATGGAATATAGCTTGTTGCTTAATTCTGGATAAGCTAAACATTTGAAAAATATGAAGCCAATTATTGTAAGTGGAATAAAGATTTCTGTGTGTTATGTTGGAGAAAGGGGAAAATACAGAGTTTGCAAGCAGATCCTGAAGAGTACTGAAGGTTTTTAAAAGTCTTCAAAAAATCTGAAATCCACTGCTATGGGTAAGAGTGAATTATTGAAGCGCCAATAAATTTGGGAAATGTGTATATTTTATGGGAAGTGTTCAGCATGAAGAAATCAAAGACAGTGAAACTATGAAGAACTGAAGCTCTGATTTGCAGAAGAAGCAAGCAAAATAAAACAGTGATCTTTGGGTCAGAACATCAGGGATGAGAAATGTAACATCATTCTCAGAAAAGATGTGATAAGCTATTATTCATCAAAGCCCAAATCCTAAGTATCTTTACGCACAAGCATTATCTCAAGCAGAGTGGGATGTCTGCCTTAATTGCATATTCTGCATCTATCACAAACTCTTAGTCAGGCAGGCAGATCTCAAAATACATAGTAAAATTATTAATGAGCGGCAACAAAGAGGTGCTTCATTGATAGTAGCATCAATTTTGTCTCAGAAGACAGGGTAATAAAGATTTTTTTTTAAAGAATGTAGGTCATTCAAAACTTTAGAGCATAGTTGCTTGTTACAAAACTAATTTATTTTGTATGTCAGGTAACATGAAATAAGCTTGAATTTCCTCATTTAAATGTTTTAATGAACAGCAGTGCACATTTTTTTAGACTTGTAATTATCCTTAAAAAAATGTTTAAAGTTAGCCTCCTTTAGAGCACCCTGCTATCTGTAACTTTATCTGGTTAGCATTGTTGTCAACCTCACCTTTGACATATTTCAAGGTTTTTTTTATCACCGTAGAACAATTTTGATGATCTGAGTTCAGTGCATATTAATAAGGTAAATTATCTCCGAACATTTCCAGCTGTGCTAAAACTACAGGAACCAACTTGCCTCATTAGACCCCCATTGGGGAAAAAATGTTAAAGTGGCTTTTCTTTTAATTTTAATTAAAATAAATTGAATTGATTTTTTTGTTTTGTTTTTAATAAGAATCCAAAATGGCTTAAAGTTTGCATCACATTAGAAGCAACATCACTCAATGATGCATGGTGAAACATTTCTAAAATGGTTGAATCATGACAGACCTTGTGACTGTGAGATATGGTTTCACAGGTAGCTCTGCCTTCAGGGGCAGTGTACTCTGAAGACAGACTGACCTGGATAGCCCCAGTCAACCTGATCCCATCATATCTTGGAAGCTAAGCTTTGGGTGGGAGACCTCCAAGGAGGTGGCTGGATAGAGATCTCCAAGGAACACTAGTGGTCATGATGTGGAGGGAGGGAATGGCAAACCATCTCCAGACATTCCTTACCTGGCTGCCAAGCAATCCTTTGATCTCCAGGCTATACTACAGACATCATACTATTGATGATAAGAGTAATGCTATTCATCTCAATGGGACTTGAATAAGCTACCGTTCTGGCATTTGACTGAATTCTACACCGTTAGGTTCTTATTATAGTTCTCACTGAATTTATCACTAGCAATAGTAAGCCACAGTTTGTTTTTTTAAGGAACTCAGTTGCTCCCTTGATCATCACATTCTTTTCAGCTACCCACTCAATAAATCCCTCATACTCCAAATGGCATCTTTTGGATTTGAGGGAAGCTCTCAAGGCAGCCTTAGAATGGGTAGCAGCTGGGAAAATCATAATGAGATTGTCTGGAACATCTTAGCATAATGAGCCAGGTGTGAGCCTAAAGGGCAAACACATGGATAATCATGTGTTTTCTATAGAAGGCATCTGTAGAGACCTTCTTGCAAAAGTATGAATTCCTGGGACTCTGCTTTTTGCAGCCATGGTAGGCAGGCACTATTGTCATTCAGAAAAAAACTATGACAATGTTTCCATTAGCTATAATTTTCTGTCTTCCAGCTGTCTTTTAAGGTGTGCAGGTATTACTCTCCTGAGATTGGCAGGCAAGTTGGAGTATAGACCAGGATTTTGTTTTTCCCCATGCCTAGTTAAGTAAGACATCCTCTCTTAACTAATAAAGGACCAATTTATGTGCACCTGGCAGAGATGCTGCCTCCTAACAGCAGTAATATAAAGGTTGTCATGTAGCACATGCAAGTAGGGATTGCCAAATATGTTGCAAGGATGAGCCAAAATGCTTTTGCAGCAAGTTCAAAATTGGCCAATAGCCACTGCCAACAGATGTCTCTCTGAATCACTCATAATCCAGGAGGAATAATGCCTGGATTGGATGAGCTGATTCTTTTCCCTTTAGATAAAATGATCATGAAACATTTCAGTCAACACATTGAACATATTAGAATACTGCAAGATTTTAGTTGGTATACATAGGTCAGCAACCGGCTCACCATAGCAGTGTATTTCTGCAGCACACAAGTAATATAATGCATAAGACTTAAAAGCATGTAGCTGGAACCTTAGTGCATTCCCGAGTGCATTCCCAAGTACCGAGCTACAATTCATTAAGTCTAAGCAGTGTTCTTAATATCTGCTTATCTAACCTTTATCAAAGGTCCCTGTAAATTACCTTGTTCTCCTATGAGCGATAGGGTTGTGGCTGTCCTGCATAGTGCAAGGCTGGGGCTGAAATTAAATATAATAGACTAGATTGGTTGGACTAGATGACCCAGGAGGTCCCTTAAAGGTGAAGGTAAAGGTATCCCCTGTGTAAGCACCAAGTCATGCCTGACCCTTGGGGTGATGCCCTCTAGTGTTTCCATGGCAGACTCAATACGGGGTGGTTTGCCAGTGCCTTCCCCAGTCATTACTGTTTACCCCCCAGCAAGCTGGGTACTCATTTTACAGACCTCGGAAGGATGGAAGGCTGAGTCAACCTTGAGCCGGCTGCTGGGATTGAACTCCCAGCCTCATGGGCAAAGCTTTCAGATGGCTGCCCACTCTGTGCCACAAGAGGCTCATAGGAAGTCCCTCATAGGAGGTCCTTTACAACTTTATTATTCTATGATTCCTGTTTTCTTCCATTGCACTGTCTACGTTTGAGAGAGATGAAGTTAGCAACATGGGCATATTCCCTTGGATCACTTTTTCACCCCAGAGTCCACATCACATATTTCTTTCTCCTGAAAATATAGAAAACATGTTTGATAAAATCAGAGTCCAGTGGCACCTTTAAGACCAGTAAAGATTTATTCAAGGCGTGAGCTTTCGAGTGCAAGCACTCTTAGTCTGATGAAGAATGCTTGCACTCGAAAGCTCACACCTTGAATAAATCTTTGTTGGTCTTAAAGGTGCTACTGGACTCTGATTTTATTGTGCTACTTCAGACCAACATGGCTACTGATTTGAATCTTTGTTTGATGTTATACTTAGTTACTCTGACTGCATCTTTTCAACATATTTCTCAAGATAAATCCAGTTTCCTGAAGAAAGCAGGCATATACATTGTGCTCTGGATGGACGGGGGGGGGGGGGTAAAATGATGTGGCGTGCTCATTGGCATACCTAGCCTACTTGGTGCCTAGGGAAAGTAATTTTTGACACCTCCCTCTTCTTTTGGGGTTATTAAGTCACAGATGACCTTGCAAGGTTTTCAAAGCAGGAAACATTCAGAGGTAGTTTGCCATTGCCTGTCTCAGTGTCAGCCCTAACTAGTTTCAAAGATCTGATGAAATCAGGCTAGGGTAGAGCTATTCACATCCAGACTCTTCCTCCATACAACAAAATTATTTTCAGTAATAATTGTGAAGTGATAATAGCCAGAAAACAGAGTCAGGTGGGAAGCCTTGTTAGTCTGAAGCAATAGAATAAAGTTTGGTTATCAATGTATCACTGGACCCAAACTTTGTTTAAATGGCCAGAAAAGAAATACAGACAATGAAAAAATATATATTATATTTAATTTCAGCCCCAGGACAGCCTGATCTCATCATATCTACGAAGCTAAGCAGGGCCAACATGGAAACAGGCAATGACAAACCACCTCCAAACATCTCTTGTCTTGAAAACCCTACAAGATTACAAGATTGCTACAAATCGGCTGTAGATTGATGACAAAAAAAATCCATGACACCACATGTTCTGAGCAGGTACTTGGGAAGGCTTCTGTCCTCTCTTTTTGAAGTCCAAGAGTTGACCATCCCAAACATCTACAAGGCATTTTTGAAAACCAGGAGTCTACCTTTGTACTAACTTTAACTAACACTAGTCAAAACATTACAAAATATTAATCATAAGTTTCACCAGACTAGATGTTAAGAAGCACACTATAAATAACAGAGCATCGCCAGGAAGTCACTGGTACAATTACACCACTTGTTATGTGATGCTGGCATGTGGCCTGTGCCTTCCTGTTTCTACTGGTAAGTCCCCCCCCCCACACACCATCCAGCTGATCAGCAGCTTGGGGCAGGGCTTGGTAGTGGGAGACCCCCACCTCCACCAGAGGATCTAGCAACCCTATTTTGACCCCATTCTTCCTCTTCACTGCTGCATACTGACCTGCATGGCTATATCTTCATGTGGGTCCCAAAAACTCAAGAATCAACTTTTGTGGCCTCAGAAATGGCTGAGGGGATAGGACACAAAAGGTGAAGATATAAAATCCTTGTATGAGTGAATTGTTAGACACAATTTTGAACTTTGTGATATTTCTATATCACATTTTGGCTTTGTTTATCTCCCCCTCCCCCCCCCGGCACATTGTATATTTGCCCACAAATGATAATACATTACAACTTTGATTAATTTAGCTCTGGTCCACAAACGTTTAAACTATAAAGTTTAAGCCACAATAAGAGTGTCAGACATTGACCCATTATGCACGGGGGGAATAACACACATTCGGGGTGGAATGGCAGCGACTAAAATCACGGATAACGCACGGTGCCGGGTGCAACCGGCCGCAGCTTCGGTGCATGCTGCCGAAAAAGCTGCGTTAGCGAAACGTGGAAGAAAGCGCAGCTTCCAGGTGACCGGGCCGCAACCAGAAGCGGCACCGGGATCGCTGCATGCATAATTGGTTACTCTGGGTTTTGCAGCTGTTGTGCCCTGTCCTGTGCATAACCGGTGTGCTTCGCGTCTTCACGTTTTCCATGTGACCCGAAATCGCCGTTTTGGCGGCTGTGCATAATGGGCCATTGAGGTAATAAAAAACCTTTGGCTGTTTGGTTGAAATAGATTGAGATGGTTAATACTGTAGAATTCCACATGTTGGTTGTCCCAGTAACAATAACTGGATGATATCCCCACCCCATTATTTCAGTGCATAGAGAATAATCACAAGCAGATTTATTCAGAATTTTATTCAGCTCTACCATGTAAACCATGCCAGAGATTTCTACAGAAAAATCACAGCATATTACTCTAAGTTAGCTAACAAGTTATTAAAGAACACTATCATATTTGCTTTAACTTTCATGAAAGGGCAGTTTCTCCTACTGCTTCAAAGCACAGTTTGAACAGGATGTTTAGTCAAACCTTTTAGTGGCAGAAGAAAAAAAATCATATTAATTATTCTGAACTAAAAACCATGCAAGGATTCTAAAGAGAACACTGTTCATGTGAATGAAAGAATGGGTAATACATGTGTTAAAAGGTTACTATATCACATTAACAGCTTGATATCGTTCATTTGTCTCTTCTGAAAGTGTTAGATGAACAGCTGGAGACCACATTAACATGGCCATTAATCATTTCCCATAGAACTGGCTATGTGCTGCAAATCTTATTGCTTAGTCATCCAACGAGTGGTTTTCCTGTAGAGAGAAAAAAACAGAACATACATACTGTCTGTATCTATAATCTATCTGGCATTGGGTAACACAATATTATATTGGTGGATAATTGATTGTGTATATCAGTTGACTCAGAATCAGCCACTCATGAGACGTTTTCATTTCAAGAATACCCAATTGAAAGGGGGAAAATGGGGCAGAATCTTGAATGACAGATTTGGACTCGATCAATCCTAGACCTCAAACTGCTGACCCTAGATCATAAGTATCCCATTCTCTCCTAATTGAAAAATGCTCCCTTTTTGTGCAATTTGCCCAAGAGTTCCCATCACAAAGAGTGCAACGTGAGACCTGAGTGATATATAGTCCATTTTGTATGCTTTATCATCTGATGTTAGGCTGTCCTTGCTACCTTTACGGAATGGTTAGGAGAGCTGTGAATGATTGTATTGTTAGGTAGATGGGAAGCTGGCAGAAGGAATTCAATTCAGTGGCTACTGGCTTCATGTTAGTCTTGAACAGGGGCAAACATATGAATTTGAGATGTTAGTTTACTGAATAAGTCTCAGTCCTTTCGGACTACCAAAATTTAACTCCTATACTAAACCAGCCATTCTGTTATACATGCACACCAGCACTGTGTTGGCAGCCTGCTATGCTGGCATATCTAAACTAGAGAACCACCAGGGGCTTTTTGCACGCCTTCAAAATAGCACAATGGTTGCCAATTGAAAACGCTACTGATTTGCTGTTTTGCACAACATCGTCGACAATCTGCCACACACCTGAAACCAATCTGCAAAAAGCGCTTCCTTGTAGCGCTTTCAGGGAAATCCCCAAAAGTGGATTCACCCTCCGGAAAGCGATACAGTTCTGCAACCAATCTGCAACACTAGCGAAAAAGACCTGTGCGTTAACATTGTTGCGGTTTCTACAAAGTCCCTCCCCCTGGCTCTCTTCTCTGATCTTCCGGCGAAGCGATCGCCATTTTTTTTTCTCCGAGCGAGCGGGGATAAACGCACCAGCGAGCCTCTTTCTGTTTAGAGGCTTCCCTGGCTTCAGTCCCTCCCCTTTAGTCACTAAGCACAAACCACAGAAAAGCCCGTTTGCTGATGTATTTTCCCTTTAATTTTTACACATTCATTCAGCCGAAAATCGGGCCCGTGAGAGGGGGGGGGGATTTTTTTTTTTTCACTCGGAGGAAGCGTGGCAACGATCAAATGATCAAACGACAGCTCAAACACATTAGGCAGCTGGATGGGTCTCTCCGTTGCAACGAATCTACACAGATTCGTTGCAATGGGTCTGTTTTTTTTTTTTTAAAACCTTTCTTAAAGGGAAAGGGGCTGTTTGGGAGCATGCTAACGGCTGCCCATTGGCTGCTTGACGGCCAGGGGTGGGACGAGCTTGGCAATAGCGCTTCCTTTCTAGCGATTTCTGCTGAGACCGGAAGCCTGTGGGAAACGCTACAAAACGCAACTGGATTCCACTACAAAGGCAGGTATGCATAACGACAAATTCCACTATTTTAAATGGCGATTTTTCATTCAGTGACCAATTTGCTACAAAGATCCCGGTGCGTAAAGCCCCCCAGTGTATTATTTATACCAGCACATCTGCCCATATCACTAGCATAGTTCTTAACTATGTCATAATCAATGTACAGAAAAGCCTTAGAGTTCTAATGAAACTTTCCCTATTCATTAATTTGGTTTCCTGGACAAGTCACTGCTCTTCTGTGAATCTGGGCACATGGAGTTGGTATAACGATAATATGGGATAAAGGTTTTTATTACCTAGCCCACCATTTAATCAGGTCAAAAAAAATCTCAGTAAAAAATTAAAATATAGTGACCTAAGATCTAGAAAGAAATCATTTGTTAGAATACAAATTGAAAACTAATATACAAGGAGGTCAACCAACTGGTCCCCTTCATGAATTAACTCTTTCAAATAGATGCCTTTCTGGAATGAGACTGATCATTGAATATATTGACACCCAGTCAAAATTCAAGCTGTGGACAGAAGCCTATAAAGATATTTCTGTCCACCTCTCTTCTGCCTTTTTTAAAGGATCATTTTCATAACATACATAACAGCTTGACAAAGCAAGAAAAGTTATTTTTCTCAACAAAATTGATTGTAATTTATATAATTTTACCAATGAGATGATGCATCCTCTTATTTACAATACATTGGTGGTGGAAAGTGCAACCAAGTCACAGTCAAGGTGGAAAGTACAGTCAACATATGGTAAGCCCATAGGGTTTTTTAGGTGATAGACATTCAGAGGTGGTTGGCAATTGCCTGTCTCCACATCACAACCCTGATATTCCTTGGAGGCCTCCCATCCAAATATTAGTTGGGGGCAACCTTGCTTAGGTTCTTAGATCTGATAAGATTGGGCTAGCTTGGGCTAATGATACAACAGTGATGAAGCTAAAAATCTCAGGTTCAAAACTCCACTCAGCCATGAATCAGCCATATACTTTTAGTCTAAGTCAGGCTTTTAAAACCTGAGTTTCATGATACCCTGGTGTTTCTTGATGGTTTCCCAAATGGGTGGAAGTTAATTAATTTCCTACTACTCCAGAGCTACTTCTGGTTGCACTCTGGTCCTGGGAAGCTCCACTTTCTTCCGCATCTTGCTAACACAGCTTTTTTGGCGGCATACATTGACTCTGCACCCGGTTGCCGCCTGCAGCGTGCATAACTGGTGATTTTAGCCACTGCCATTCTACCCCGAATGCGGACCTTCCACTCTGCATAATGGGCCATGGTGACCCCAACAAGGATATACTTCAGGACAAATGAGGTTGTTTACCATTGTCTTCCCCTACAAAGGCTTCCTTGGTGGTCTCACATCCCTGTTTAACTTCCAAAATCTGATGAACTTGGTCTATACCATGCAAACTTCCTTCCATAAGAACTATTACTATTTTAAAACCCTCACAAACTTATTTCTCATCAAACTTATTTCTCATCAAATCCACAGTATTCATATTGAGTTTCCCCTCAGGTGTTTAAAATGCTTCACATACACAGCACTGTTAATCAGCCTTATGTTATCAGGACCTCAAGCTAATATTGCAACAGAGCCAAGATTTAAATGCTAGGTAGAAGCAAAATACCAACTGTAACAAATCAGCAAAATATCAATAACAGCAGAACACCTTTAAACTCTTAAAGGCACCCACAAATATCTAACAGCAATCACTAAAGTGATCAATAATATAGAAAAAAATACATAGCTCCAGTAAATAAAAAAGATTCCTTCCAGGATGAAATGCCTTCAAGGACAAAATGGTTTTCACAAGTCTGCAAAAGACCTTTAGGGATGGTGTACCAACAAACATTTATAGGTTTAATATGGCTTTGTTTCCTTCTTATTCTTTTAAAATACTATATTCTTATGCCCAGACAAGAACATACATTCATCTTCAAGAAATACATTTCAGAAATGTGTTTCATTTAATTTCCCTTGTGCAAAAATGTTTATTATGTTCAGTATCAGGGCAATGTCACCTCTATTCAAGATTTATCCCTGGAGTATACCAGTGGCATAAAATAGCTTCTGGTGTTCATGTCAACATCGTGATGGGGGATATAGTTCATAGTCCACAGGTTCCCAGTGTGGACTTTTATTAGCTTATCCTCTGCTACTCCTTAATGGGGTTGATTATTTAGTTCCTTCAGTTTTAAAGAAAGAGCTCTGTCTTTTGCGTGTGGGAACACCGGTACTAGGATATCTATTGAAAAGTGAAAAGGGAAGACGTTCTGCAAAAATGTGCTTTTAATTAGGAGGCATCAAAGATGCTTGCTTGGCTGAGAAATTCCAGATCTAACCCTCCTGCAAACTGTGATTCCATAATGAAGACAATTCCTTAAATCCCTCTTTAAACAGTAGTCCTAGGACTAATCCTCACTATTAGAAATGAAGTCCAAATCCAGATGGATGGTCTTCATTTTGCTGACATCGTCACTGCTGTGTGCTTTCAACATAAGAGAAGCGGTAATCATTGGGTCATGAGGTAGCTTCAGCCAAATGAAAATAAAATTCAACCTTGCCCATATAACTCAGTTCAAGAGCAGGAAGGGTGAGTGACTGCAATCACTAAGTGATTTCTGATAAATGGAAATCATTACAAAGAACTGAGACCAAAGTGCCAACCAAGAAATGGATGCTAGCTTCCTCCCCCCTTAATTCCTGGTCTTAGTTACTGGGATCACTGGGTAGCAAAGAGCAATTGCTGTGTTAGGAAATAAATGAAAGTATCATTATCTAACTTAAGAGCCAAGAGGGGAGCATTCATACTTGTTCTCAGGGAGGCTCAAAAACAGTCAAAATAGGTCCTTCCTTGCTTTGACTCCAGAACTACTTGATGGACTTATTCCCTTTGAAACTCCCAATTTTATGTTTTTACGGCTACTATAATCTTCCCTGAGTCTCATGAGATAGAGTAGAAAATAAATGTTGTTGTTATAGTAGTAATATCTTTATCCATGGTTCCTCTATATATTTGTGAAACAGCCTGGGGGGTGGAACGTGTCTGGCTGTCCAAGATGGAATAGGGCCAACCAGGGTGCAGCCAGCAAAGCTGCACCCTGATTGGCCCTGCCCCAATAGCTCCCGTCCTCACTTCCTGGACGCTATGCACGTTCCTCTCAGACACACCAGAGACAAAGTGAGACACACAGAGCCCTGCCAGACCGAACATGAGCCTTCATACCCTCCTATCGCTCCTGCTGCGAGGGAGGCAGAGAGAGACACAGAGAGAGCTGCCCCAAGCTGCTGACAGAGACACAAAGAGAGCCACCCCTGCTGTGACGGAGGGAGAGACAGACAGAGAGCTGCCCCAAACCTCACACTAGCCCTCCTTCCCTCCTACAAACCAGCCCTAATTACCTGCTCTGCCTCCTGCTGCAAGGCACACTGAGAGAGACACACAGAGAGATCTGAACCATCCAGTGTCCCGTGGGTCCTAGTGCCCATTGCATTCCTGCTTGCAATGGATTTTCTTGCTAGTAGAAGACATAAAACATACAATTGTAATATAAACATAGAAGTTTAAAATAAATTATAAGTATTAGAATGGGAGTCAAACTAATGGTTCTTCCTATCATGGGAAAGCAGGGGAGGATCATAAAGATGGCCATTTGAATTGGTTGGTGGATTCTGATAGGGAGGCCAGTGTATCAGATAGTTTTAGGCCTCAACCATAGGCCTGGTAGAATAGTTCTGTCTTAAAAGCCTTGTCTGAAGTCCTGCAGGACTCTGATCTTGGTTGGGGGAGCATTCCACCCGGTTGAAAAGGCCTTGGCTCTGCTCGAGGCCAATCTGATCTCTTCAGAACCAGGGATCCTGAGCAGGTTCTGCTGACTAGCTCTTAATGCTCTATGGGGGACGTAGTGGGAAAAATGGTCCCATACCTGTGTTTTGTTGTTAATACCTTTGGTTGGGGCCTATGATGATAAAATATCAATGGGCCCTCTCAACACAAAATACACACACACACGCCAGTAGAGACATCCACCATGGGAAGACTCATGTATTTGTATTTCCTGGATAGAAATACAACCGATGCTGCTAAATTGTTAACAGGTTTTTAATTGGATTGTATTGATGTTTTATTGTAGTTTTAACTGTTGTAACTGTTGTTTTATAATCTATGTATGTATGTACACCACCATTCTCTGAAGGGTGGTTTAGAGATCTAAATAATAATAATAACAACAATAATAATAATGTTCTTATTGAGATTTTGATTCTCCCTGAATGTTTATTGCTGGCCTTCTCTATGCTGTTTTAGTAGCACTTGTACACTATTTATAGACATGGGTCAGATAATATTTATATGTAAAAATAACACTGAAAAATGTTTTAAATTAATAGCAAAAATTAAATATGGGGAAATAGAAAACTGAATGAAAATACTCATTGGTTTGAGAAATTTCTATACCCTTTTTTCTCTAATAGCTGAAACTAGTTTGTAATTAAAATCGCACATGCATAAATCATCCAAAACAGTTATTACCCTAACCATCAGAGAGCTAATCCAATTTACTGAAAAAAATAAACCAAATTGAAAAACCAAATTCAGTGAGAGAGTGAAGTTGTAAGGTTCCATCCCATCCCGTGGGATCTTTTGTGAATCTTGTTGACTGCTTTCTGCTCCAGAATATTGCCCTAGCCAGATAGTGAGTTGTACTGAGATCCCTTTCAAATCAGGACTATTTTATCCCGTTTTTTCAACTGGATTTAAGTGAACCCATTTTCTCTTAACTGAAATCTTTTTGCAACAGTGCACTGCTATGTTTCTCAGAGCATAATTAAAATTAGATGCACATTTCATTCTTCACACATTGGGAAATAATTGCTGAAAGTGGAAAGAGGAAAAAACCTATCATAGTTTGGGGGGGGGGAGGCTATGACATGGGAAAGAAGAGACAGCAAAAATGTAAAGGAAAGACCAGGAAGATCCACAAGAAACTCACACATCTTAGCCATGGCTCAGAATATACTGGCCATTTCCGCAGAAGGAAAATGTTCCTGGACAGCCTTCACATGTTGGCAGCATATAGAGCCCACTGCACATGACGTTGCCAGCATCCCAAGGCTGACCAGTAGCCAGGTTGTGATTTGTCTATTTTGAACTCACCATTTCGGGAATTGGAGTACTTGGGAATCCGATAGTCTTAATAGCTTTTTCCCACCCTCACACCTGCCTTCCCCTCTTGCTCTGAATAATTTTTAAATATTCTTTAAAGTGTGCACAGTCTTTTTGGGGTCAGGCAGGCAAAACACAACACCTTTTCTGCTTTCTGGAGGTGGGGAATAAGCTGGGAAAGGAGGGGAGGTGATCAGGCTACCTTCTCCCAGTCATACAGGGTTTTGAGCACCTTGTGTTAAAGCCAGCCTTTTACACAAAATGTCTTTTTGGGCTTCAGTTACCTGTCCAGCCTTCTCACAACTGGGACAGGCAAAAACAGCCCCATTTGCATTTTCTGGAGGTGGGAAATGAGATGGGAAAGCAGGGGATGATCTGGCAGCCTCCTCCCAATCATACATGGGTCTGAGCACCTTGTTTTAAAACCAACCATTAGCACATTACTGCATATCAACACAAAAGTGCTTTCTTTAAAAAAAAAAGAATTAATTTTGGGGCTGGGAGGGGGAGAAAGTCTCAGTCCACGAGAGGACTGCTGTGCTCTGATTGGTGGCTTGCTGTGATTGACAAGCCAAGGAGCAGAGGGAGAAGTTCATGTTGCTTTCCCTTGCAGCCTCATCAGGAGGCAAAAAGTTACGAAGGGGCAGAGGGAAAATGCGAGAGGGGTCTCCTCATGAGGAAGGCTGCAAACACGAGATTTACCATTCCACATTTGTAAGCAGGAAGCCCCTCAGGTTTTACCCCTCCATGCAGAAATGGCCACTGTGACTGTTTGGAAGATCAAATAAAACTTTGGACCTTTTTGGAGCAATGGTCACACTGCAAATCAGTAACTAAATTCTTTAAAGGGTCTAACAAACCTTCACACTGTGAAAATGCACCGACTAAGAAACAAAATGCAATGTCAATAATCTGTAACTGTTGTTTTGTATCAAATGATTGAAGCATGAAATAATCATTATGATTAGCTAATATCATAAAGTGGTTAATTTACCTGCAAGGAAACAAACCAATTTATATAAGTGAATGAAGAATGTATCGGAATATCTTGCCCCTATCTATAGCATTTCTTAAAGTGTTCCTAAATATGAAATATTGTTCATGACACAGACCCCTTCCTGCAGTGATTCTGCTTTGGAGTCGAGTTATCTCTCGCTGTTTTATATTTTCAAGTCTGGAATTCCTATTATTGTCTTCCATACTCAAGTGTTGAACATCTCTCTCTAATTCCTAGGTTCATACAGAACTGTTCGCTTCAATATAGAATTTAATTTTCACTTGTCCATGGAGGTGTAAGGTGAACGATATATTTACTGTATTGCTTCTGTGTGTATTCATTTCTTTCTACAGACAACAGAAGGACTCAAATGTCATTTGTTAAAGCATTAATTGAGCTTGAATTATACATGCATCAACCATGTTTGGGCTGACCTCTTATTTTTCTTGACTTAATGTATGACACCAGTGTCTTAACATTCTATCAATAAATCAGCAACAATACATTTCAGTAATATCATCAGTTGTCATTAAAGGTAGCACTTAAAGGATGTATGCCCTTTCCCCAACAAATGAGACAACATTTGTAAAATATGGATATATAATTAAACTACTTCAGACATTCCAAGAGAAGGACATGACATTCTTGGCACCCACTGTGCAATACAGACAGTCTTGATCTTGACACAAATATCAGAATAAATTGAGGGTTACCAAAGAGCACGAAGAAAACAACCTGTAACTTTAATATAGGTTCAATGTATGGAAAGAGGCAGCTGAAATTTGACATCACCTGGGGAATAACATCCCATTAAATCTCTATAAAACATATTTTTTCTCCTAGCAGTTTCCAACCAAGGGTTTCTTCTAGCAGTTTCCAACATTGGGAGCTTTGGAGGGGAGGACTAGAGGCTACATGGTACTACCCACACCAGTTAGCAACTGTGGCTTCCAAAGAGTCTTCAAGTGCAACCCACATTGAGCACAGTAATCTAATCTAGATATTATAGAACATGAACAACAGTAGCAAGAATGACACGCTTTACCTATTCCAACAACCTTCTGCTCCCTGGCCCCAAAGTGGCTTCAACCAGAGCCACAGCCTTCTAATCTGTGGCCCCAGCCTGGTGGGACAAGCTCCCCAATGAAATAAAGACACTTTCAGAACTCAAACAGTTCTGTAGGGCCTGCAATATGGAGCTCTTCCACCAGGCTTTCAGATGAGACCAATGACGACCTGATCCCTTGCCAGGCAACCTTGACACCTAGTATGTCCCTAATTGTTGCTGTTATACCCTTTCAATTGTTATGATCAGCCATATGCTGTGCTGTTATGAAATTTTTTTTCTTCTTCAATATTGTTTCAGATGTTCTATGTACCTTTCCCATTCCTCTCTGGTTCTATGTACACTGCCCTGAGATGTCACAGTGAGGGGTGGTTAGTAGACAGGCAGGCAGGCAGACAGACAGACAGCAGGCAGGCAGATAATCTTTTATTTTCAGGAGGGGCCACAGCTGACTCAACTGCAAGGCAGCTCTGGTAATCCATGCCACCTAGTTATCTAACAGGATTCCCAGGTTGAAAAGTACATGCTCCTTTAGGGGGAGTGCAGTTTTACACATAACAAGGGATAACCAATTTTCAGGGTCAGACCTCTCCCTCATCAATGACACTAGAATTCCCTCCCAGTTTAAATGACCTGGAATTGTATAAATCACTGTATATGCTCTCCAAAAAAAGCCACAGGGAACAGAAATTGGGTTTAAATGGCTCCAAGCCTGTAGCTCACCACCCATGAAAGCATCTTTAAACAGTCGAGCCCCTTTGAACAAACTGCCTTGGTAACTCAGCTGGTTAAAAGGGCTTTCTGAGGAACCATGTGGATCAACTGCTGGCTGCCTAAGAAAGCCTCTTTAAACTGCAGAATCACACAGAACGTTTTGCTCCATGCAGATAAACTGTTTAAAGGGGCTTTCCTGGGTAGCTGACATTGCTTAAGAAAGCCCCTTTAAACAGTTGAGCTTATCATAATAAACTGATCCTATGGCTCTGTAGTTTAAAGGGTAAGCTGACCATCTATCATGATTTTGGTGGGACAATCATGCTTTTAAATTGTCCCACATCCCGCGTCCAGCGTCCTATTAAGAAGTCCCGATTTTAAATTTTACAAGTCCTTTAAGCCACCCTTGGCCATGCTCTACCTCCACTCTGTTCCACACCTGCCAAAGCCGAAGCTTCTGGGGACCAGAGGCAGCCCACAGAGACCGTCCTCCGCCTCTGTAGGAGAAAGCTCGGGCAAGGCTCTCCCTTCGCCATTGCCAGCACCCAATTGGTGCGGACGCCACATAAGGACGGCCGCATGAGAAATGCGTGCTCCTATTGGTGGAAGGAAGAATGCCTTTGAGGTTCCCATTGGCTGCTTCATCCTCCGTATCTGGAGAGAAGGAAAATACTGGGGCCTGACGCAGGCGCAAGCCTTGGTCCCTGCCCACCTGGAGAGCCCAGGAAAAGAAAGAAGCAGCGACTCACGCAGGAGGCAGGTGCTGACTTCTCTGCAGCAAGGAAGAAGCCTGTCCTGAAGGAATATTTCCTCCAAAGCCATGAGTGGGCAGCTGCAGTAAACCAGGGGGTTGGGGAAAGGCACGCCACTGGCCAGAGCCCAGGATTTGCAGTGGGCCAATCGGGAGATCTGGCTGGGGAAGGGGGCAATGAATGCCCACTCCAAGTACTTCCAGAAGAGGACCTGTTTTGCTCTTGTGAGGGGGCACCTCCTCATCTCTCCTGCCTGGAGCTGGTATAAACCTTTGCCCACCAATAGCACCAGGCAAGCGGGGCAGGCTGCCACGTCGCTGGGGGGTAGGCATGACCAGCAGGTACACACACGCAGACATGGAGCTCCTGCTGCCGCGCCGTCGCCCGCCCCCCCCCTCACTTTTCCATTGTTACCATCTGGTCACCTTATTAAAGGGGCTTTCTTTAAATGATGATTTGTGTGTCTCACTTTGTGCCTTGAAGATCAGGTGTTTCTAGGGGCTTTCTTGGGTAGCTAGCAGCAGGGAACAGAAAGCAGGGTTCAATTTGTGGACCAACCTCCTGGTTCTAATAGCTTATGTGCTGATTCTAGCTATGCATAGACCTCTTCCTCCTATTATTCATACACAATATATGTATCTTAGTTTCCTTTACATATAGTACACTCTTTTCCATTATCACTATTTCCCTGTTTTATTCAGGCCTATTTTTCATTTTAAAAAAACCCAGTGCTGTCAGGACCAGAAAGACTAGTTACTATTGATTTATTTCTCTTCTGAGATCAAGCTTTCAATTAAAGCTGCATGGTGCTTAAATATTTATTTCTACTCAGCATAATCATTTAATTTTGAGCGCCACCATAAAGTTTGAGCCAGGACTGAAATTAGAAAGAAGACTATGCAGCTTCTATGTTTATAATTAATCAGCAGATGAGCAGAGGGCTAAGGAAGGTTGCCTATTGACCATATATATCCATGCTTTGAAGACCTCTGAAGACTTAGCTCCTATATCTGTCTACAGAAAGAGCAGGATTATGTAAACTACATCAATAATTTAGAAATATTCAGTGCCTGCTGGGGCAATAATTAGAAGCTGCTAATGTATCTCACAATACTCTATGAATATGAAGCTTAACTACGCAAATCTATGCTTTGTAGTGCCATTCGTTTTTTTATAGTGCAGTTACAAAGGCACCCCCATGGGTGAAATGTATATTATCCATTTGTTTTCTTGCAGGAGTTATGAGCAGAGAGATGTTATAATGTCAAAAGACTATACCATTATATTTTTGAGCTACTGGCTCTCACTTTAAAAAGATAGCTCCAAATCAGCTGTACAGTTACAATGTTCTACAAGAGAACACAGAGAGTACAGGAGCATTGTCCACAAAGTCCATAGCATAGCACACATCATATGATGGCTTATCAATGTGTTTCCTGGCCCCTGATTGACGCTTTCAGAAATGAAAAAGCCAATCCTGGCTTTTATCCTCTTTCCTGGAGTAGGAGACGCTTCACAGAAGTGCAGGAATTATATCTTTATGTCTGAAGGAAGCACCCATATTGGCCTTAGAACCACCTCACAGTTGTTGAACCTTCTAGTGTTTTTGTGACTGCACTCTTTCCCCATTTCCTGTTCTCAAATTCCAGAAGTTGCCATAGATTGGTAAGGTTGCTAAGTACTACCATGCACTTCAAGGTAAAGATTTCCTTTGCTCCAGAAAAGCACTCACAAAACGTTTGAATATTAAAATGATAAGTATTCACTAGCTTGTCTGGGATTCTATCCACCAAAGCGACCTGGGACCCCAGAACTTTGTACTCCCATTAGGATTATAAGGTCCCTCCTGGAAATAAGATGGGGATGGAACCATTTATGAGGAGAAAGAGAAAGGGCTAGTGCTCTGCCAGCTGCATTGGCCCCAGATTGGAGACTGAATCAAATTCAAGGCTCTGATTCTTACATTCAAAGCCCCAATTGGACTGGGACCCTTGTAATTATGGAACTGCCACTGCCACTACACCCTCCAAAGAGCACTAAGACCAACTGTAATTTTTCCATGATCTACACAGTCAAAGATTTTATTGTAATCTATGAAATGCAAGCTGATTTCCATCTGCATTTTTCTTGTATGCTCCAGTAACCAATGTAAATTTGCAATATGCTCTCTAGTGCCTCTTTCTTTTCTTAATCCAGATTGAACATATGGCATTTCTCTGTCCATGTGTGGAACCAGTCTTCATGGTAAGAATTGAGGATCTCTTTTACTTGCATGAAAAGTTAATGTAATGGTCTGATAGTTGCTGACATCTTTGATTTCTCCTTTTATGAGAGTTTGAATGCATATTGACCATTTTCAGTCTGTGGGTCAGTGTTTTGTTTTCCATAAGTGTTTGCATGTTCTTGTTAAACTTTTGATGGGTTTATAATGGCTTCATTGATATCCCATCTATTCCTGGTGATTTGTTCCTCCCATTTGGTCTCAGTTCAGCTTTCACTTCTCATTAGAACCTATAGGATTTTTTTGTAGGAAACTGTCAGCTTTTAATGTCTATTGTATAGTCCTTCACTGTATTGTTCCCATCTTTATTTTGTCCTGTTCAGTTATTATATTTCTATGTTGATCTTCCAGTGTGTCTAAGCATGCTTTGCATTTCTCTTTGATTTCTTGGATATTCATTGTTGTCTTCTTTGTTGTCATTCTCTTCTGTTCTATTGAATACCTTAGTAAACACCAAATTAATCATTCTGTTCTACCAATTCTCAGCCAGTCTTTGAATTACATGGGACTAACACTGAGTCCTTCATTATATACAAAACTAAACAAATATATTACACTCAAGTGTAGAAAGACAAGCATTTGGGGCTATGATTAACAATCATAGCAGTCAGCAAATATTCCAAAATACGTACATCCTATGTTTAGAAGACTGGATTGTTAAACAATTTATACTGAGTACCTTTGACACCTCATTCTAAGGTGTTTTCTTTTTTAAAATAACAAATCCTGGAGGGTTATCATGCTGATTTGTAGATATGTACATTGCCTGCTGTTAACAATGCTACACCCAGTATGCCTGGGCAAATTAGATCAGTTAAAAATAACTCCGCAAAATTTATCGTGACTTTTCATTTGAGCCTTGTCTAGAAGACAAAGCACAGTACACACAACAATTGTCTTGTTCATTGTTTTGTCCTCTAAAAGCCTGTTTTGAACTTTTTTTTAGCCATGGGTATCTATATAAACATTTACTGGGATGACTTTTTATTTGTTAGTTTCACAGTCTGACTAGCCTCATGAATCACACCATTCAGTTCTCAGCATCCTCCTGTTGGGTGACCTACACCTTATATTCAGGTGTAATCTGTTACTCTTGTCACAACATTTTCTACCAACATTGCATAAAAGTTCAAGAAAACTCATACGTGAATGTGGGAAACATTTTCATAATCCTATTAACACAGTTTAAGAAATGTAGTTCAAAGCTCTGTAGGATTTTGTACATGGACCAAACATGCTCTTCTGTGTGCTGAATAATTCTTTGCATGTAAAGTTTCCTCATTTTATGTGCAGAGCATGCATATCTTTAACCACTCCTGCGGAGCGGATTAAATAAAGGAGTAAGGGCTAAAGGGGAGGAGATAGGGTGGGCTCTGTCCGGGATAAAAACTCGGAGTGTCACTCGACTGGCCGCACCATTGGCTGTTTGGCCCGGCCTTGCCTGGGCCAGCCAGTGAGTCACCGCTCAGAGGACGAAGCCTTCTCCAGCTGTAAATCCTCCGGCCAGCTTCCCCTCGCCCAGGGAGCCTTCTGCCAGGCCCTGGGGCAGGCTCGCCTGCCCCTGGCCCCGGCAGTAGGCCACAAAGCCCACCCCCGCCGTCCCAAGCCTTCTCCCGGGCCCTGGGGCAGCCGAGCCTGCCCCTGAGCCCGGCAGAAGGCTGCAAAGTCCCCTTTAAGGCCACCTACCTTACTCTGTTCCTCCCTTCCTCCCAGCATTCCCTTTGTCCTTCCCTCTCTTCCTTCCTCCCTCTCTCCCATCTGCCTCTTTCTGGCTACCTGTTTCTCTCCCTCTTCTTCTGTCTCTATCTCCCTCCCTTTCTTTCTGTCTTTCTCTCTGTCTCTCTTTCTCCTTTCCCTCCTTCCTTCACCCCATCCCCCCACCCACCCACCATGCTAGGGCCCGCTGTATTTTGGCCACAGCGGGCTTAATATCTAGTACTCATATAAAAGGCTATAGTGCTGTGTCTGTGTTTTTTAAATTCCATACAGGCAGCTGGACCATTCAGTTGTTGTGCAGATGGGCACATAATGCCAGGAGTACAATTCATGCTTAGCTAAGACACATTCTTTGAAATGGGATCCTAATCCAACAGAGCAAGTTTTGGTTGACCAGTGTATTAGACTAATATGTGCCCATACCAGAAAAGAGAGAAAGTAACTCAAAGGGCAATGAAGGAAGAAAAATCATATGTGAAAAATTACCATGACCAAATTTTAGGGTATGCATAATTATTCACTGAAAGCAAATGTCATATTTTCAGGGAATGGAGAATGGACAATCAATATCCTGAATACTTTCCATACAGTTCTGCCTTGAGACACAAATCAGTTGTTGTCAATCATCAGTGACAGATTTATGTACAAGCTATGTAAATTATACCTTGGGGCCTCAGATAATGAAGGGCTTCTAAATTCCCCCCAAATGTACTAAATATCAGTGTTAGAATAATTCACATATTTTCGTATATCAATGGGTCCTGAACATATCTTAATTTGGCCATGCCAGTTATTCTTCCCTGAATTTCCTTTAAATCCCCTCCCCGTATTAATTTTCTCATTCCAATCACATGATACTTTTTCTTAATGCCAGTATGGTGTGATTGCCTTGCAGGGGAGCATTCCCCCACCCCATGAAGGATACCGACACCACTTTTGGCAGAAAATGTCCACAACTTTATTGAGAAGCGTTGGAATGGTATGGGGAAAGAATCCCATGAATCTGCGACCACATGGTCATAAGGCACCCAAAATTTTTTTACCGCCCAGCAGGTATGCCCGGGTCCGCTTGGCTATCAGCCAAGCTCCCTGTGCCCCCAATGACCTGCTGGTTACCTGGGTGATGGCAAGTTTTTTAGGGACCCCCTGAGGTGCGAACCTCTGCCGGGCCCCCTGCCACCTGGTAAGTGGTTCTACCGTCCAAGCTTCCCCCTCCATGAGGGGGAGGCCACCTGGCTCCACTTACCAATGACCTCTTAAGGAGGTCCCCTCCAAAGAGCGGGGCAGCTCACAGGCTTGTCCCATTCACAAAGGGATCTTCCCCATGCCACAAACCCGCCACTGAGCTCCCTGAGCTCCTGCCAATGCTCTCCTCCAAAAGGGCATACCTAATGTCATAAAGCCAAAAATCCATCCCCCATTCGGAAAGATGAACTCCGTCTTCACAAAATAAAGCCTACAACCTATGTTTTATCTCTGGGTGTGCCACACATCTGCCCCCATGCTCTTGCAAAAATTTTGCCAACATCACCTTTCCAGCAACTCGGACTACCAAATATGTATTCCTGGCAGACGCTCCATAATAATCCTCAAATCTCGCTTGATGATATCCAAAAGACTCACTGCCGTCTGACCGGTCAAATCATTTTTCCCAAGAATTTCTGGGATGCCAGTTTGCCGCACTGCCAGATTTAAATCTCTCATCAGGGAATTCCACCGCATGCCTCTTCTCCTAGCCCAAGAAATTTGATAGCAATCTTCCAGACCCAAACCGGAGAGGGAAAGAGCCTTGGGCCGATTGCTCCGCCCCTTGTATAGAGCGGGGACGGAGCAATGGCCAGGCATGCTCCCACAACCCTCCCCGCCCCTAGAGACTCTGGGACTTGTAGTCCCAAAGCCAGTCGGAGCCCTTATGGGCCTGGGAGCTTCCCCGCCATGGCAACGCTGCCGGGGTAAGTCCCGTTTGCCCATTTTACAGGAATATCTTGTAATGCTGCTAAAAGTTTAATTGTATGATATATTGAACCCTGCATCATTTTAATGAGGATTGTCTTCTCAACATGGGATAAATTGTATGTTCTTTTGTTGTTAAAGTGGCACCCAATGTGGCTTACAAACTGGGAGGGGGGGTGCAGTTCACCATAAAATCCAGTTCAAAACTCCTCAAAAATCACAACACAATCATATATTCACAGTACAGCAGTGATAAATTAACCAGTTAAATGCCATAGTTCCAAGAAGAGTTGAATAATGACATGGTGACAGAAAAAAAATAAAGACAAAAATAGTGAGATGGATGTTTTCCAAAGAGTGTGCAGCTGCCAATCTGTCATTTCCATTGATTCCTACTCCCAGGCTGGCTTACAATATTTATTTAAGGCATTTTTAGACCACCTTTCTCTCATGAAGGCCTCAGAGAGGCCAACAATGACACCCAAAATACAACAAATCAAACCAATTGCAAAACAATAAACTATCAGCTACTGTCAAAAATACACATCCAATCTAACCAAACAACAACTTTGGACTGAAAGATTTTTTTGGCACATTTAAGAAGGCCATTATGTGGGGGGCATTATTAAGAAAGCTCAGCTTGTGGCAGATTTCATGACTCTTTGAAAGAGGGTCATCTTTGATCAGAGGACGGGTTGCAGACTCAGAGGTTCATACTGGGAAACAATAAACTTCAAGTATGTGGGTGAATGGCTGTACAAGGAAGAATGTCATCTAAACCAGTATAAGAAGGACTGAGTTAGAGGTCAGAAGTTACTTTTGAGCATAACAACATGTTGAGTGATAGCTGAACATATCACACTTCCTGTTTTGGAGCCTTTAGATAAATCACCAAGCTGAAGAAGGCTTAGATAAATTTCATTGACAAAAGGGATAAATTCAGGCTTTTGAAATCAATTTGAGAGGATTTCTTCCCAAACTTTCTGGCTAGTAGAAATATTTTGGACAGAGCATTCATAGTGCACCCTCTACCTATGTTTTTAGCCACCCCAACTGTAGATATCTGACTGATTGTATTTTATTCAGCCTTAGCACCAAACCAAATTTGAGACTTCCTGACATGGGATGGGAACTCCTATGAGCCACTGTGATGCAGTGGTTATGCTGTTATACAATCCCACCCTCATGCAAATTTATACAAAGCCGCACAGACAGGATCCACTGCAGACAGGGTCCACCACAGTAAACAGTCCGACTTCAGGACACAGGAAGCATCACAGTATGCTGCTCTACTGCAACACACCAACGATGGCCCAGAGAGGTGCCACTGATTCAGAATCATTCCAGCTCTTCCGCTTCTTCTTCTTCTTCTATGGTATTGAGAGCCTTGGTGTCTCACTGCTCAACTTTTCCTTTCTTTTGAAAGTAGAAGTAGGACTCAAACCTTATTCATGGTAAACTAGCCAAGTAACTCTGTGCTACTTTCACCTTCCTAACCGTAAAATTCAAAAAATTCTTACTAGCTAACATTGAATCAGTACACATACTATTTTTCATTATACACATTATGCAGAGGCAACTTAAATTTGCTATTGAATTTCCCATACTCACTTTTATAAGCTCACCTTAATCCTCTTCTTTGTTCTTGGAATCAGGAATCATGACCCACCTGTTAGAACATTGCAGTCCTCTTTTGGGTCTTGACCCAAAAGTTTGAATTTGATAACTCCTACCTTAGAAGAATAATAAATCCTGATTATCAACTACGAGAAAATCCCTAATAGAAATTTTGTATATAAAATTTGATAGTAGATCCTGCATGAAGTGCCCATGATACCAACATTGATAAATTATACAATTCATCGAAATGTCTAAGAATAATGTGACATGACCCACTCATCAGAAATACCTCTATTTTCCATGTAATTAAACCTCTAGAATCAGATGTGCTAATTCTCTCTGTTGAATTTATTTCTGCCAATTAAATTAGTAACCCTCATGTCACTAATTACCAGGATTTTACAGAGGATGAGCATTTCTAATTAGTCCTGTATTGCACGTGCTACTAATGCACAGTCAAATTCTTTGTGATGAATAGTGAACAGCTGTTAGTGATAATACCAAGATATTGATTTTCCTTCTCTTTAACTTCAGGAGACATTTTCAGTTGGGTTCCTAATGGGTTTCAGCATTAAGCTGAAGGTATTAGGTCATCAACTTGTAAGGGGAATGAAATTCCACTAGAAATTATTGGGACATATCATTCTGAAGTTTCATTAGGGCATTATTCAGCATTCTCTCTTCTTTAATATCAGTTGTTTAAATAATTTAAATGGGAGGGAAATGACAAGAGTCTGTAATATAAAGTGGATAGCTTCCACTCTAGTTCCTGAATGCATGACTTAAAATCTATGAAAGTTCTAAGAGGGGAAACAATTAGGAGTAAATTGAATTTATGTTGTTTCTTAACAACAATCTGAGTTGCACACATCGGGTCACCAAACACGATTGCATTGGTAAGCCTGTTTTTCAGTAATGGTGTTCAACTCTCACATTTAGGGCTTACTGACTTGACCTGAAAGTTGAGTTTTTAAATGCCATTAAACTAAAGATAGAGGGCTTTATAGTTGACAACAGGATTTTTTAAAAATCAACTTTTATGGCAGCAAACAAACAAACAAACAAAGTAGGGTATTAATTAAATAAGCTTAAATTTATTTGTAGGTAGCCCACAGTTTTTCCTGGGGTCATATACTTACAATGTTTGTCAATGCTTTGGTGCCCAGAACCCCTCTTCATGTGAACAATAGCTTTCTCTCAGTCTTGGGGCTTTCACTGCATAAATGTTAACTCTAGGGACGGGTACAAACCAGCTCACCAACTACAGTTCATTGTGACATTTGGCCAGTTCATGGTTCACAAAGCAAAATGTATGGTAGAATGACCAGCACAAACATTTCACAAACTTTCATGCTGTTTGTGAATGGATACATTTCTAGATAGTGTCTGCTCAATGAAAATGTTTACAGAACTTCAAAGCAATGGGGAGTGGAGTTCTCCATCCCTGGAAACACAACGGGGCCCTGTGATCTTAACAGGCCCTGCTGGCTGCCAATAACAGTTTCCATTCCATTATGTTCTGTGTTAGCAGAATGCTATATATATCCTCATCTCAACTTCACAGCTTCTGTTGGCTGTTAGACAGAGAGGTAGGGAGCTTGTTTAAACTAGAACATATTCACTTCTTCCTGATTGTGAATGTGAACATTCTGGGGTTCGCATGCGGGGGTTTGGATGTTCAGTTGACTCAGGGCTCTGAGCCATCCTGTCCTCTCTGCTCACACCAAATGGTGGGGCTTAGCTACTGGGTGATTTGGCTGAGGACCCATGTTTTTTACCCCCATGATTGTGAATTTTGCTCCCCTAAAGGGGTTTAGGTGTTAGGTAGGCTCAGGGGACTTGGTGGATACTTCCTCACCATCAACTATGCCAAATCTTTTATTGTTGCATGCCTGGCATCCTCACTGCTGTTGACCTGCAGTTCACCCTGACAACTAGTAGTGGGGGTTCTCCCTGGTTGTGCTCTTTGAGGCAGAGGTCCTGGACTATGGATTGTCCTTCTCCTCCCCAGCCTTTTCCACCCACTGTTCCCTCTGTCCATGTCTGTTAGCCTGTAGCCTCCATACTTTTGGTGGAGTTCCTCATCCCTCCATGCTCTGCCTCTTGTGCAACAGGTGGGTAGACTTAAAGGGAATATTTTGCAGTCTCTATTGCCTCTACCAGTTCGCACCTGGCACAATCATTTTAAATGGTTCAAACTTTTATGACCTTAGTTACAGGACCATCTGAGATTGTATGATTGGCCATCAGCTGTGAGCTATTTGTGAGCTTTTCTGCAGAGAAATCTTGTCACTACCATGATTTTACCACTGCCAATGCAGTAATGGCTCTAGACTTGACTATCTCAGGGTTCTATTTTGGATTGCTTTAGTCTGCTCTCCTTGTCCAGTGTGGACAGGACTCTGGCAGCTGTTCAGCCTACTACATGTCCCCTGAACCCATGCCTCTCATTGCTAGTGAAAGCTGGTAGTAAGACATTTAGGTCCCTCTTCAAAAGATTATCACCTTGTCCTTAACTTCAGAGATATTCCCAGAGAGATTGAAGGAGTCTGTGGTTAGACTACTCTTGAAAGAAACAACACTGAATCCATCTGACCTGGTAAACCTTCACCTAATCTTGCACCTGCTGTTTCTGGGTAAGGTGGTTAAGTGAACAGTCACAGAATTAGAGTTTCCTGGAAGAAATATTGATTCTTCATCAACCTTGCCATGGGGTGGAGTCAGCTCTGGTCACCATTACCAATGCTCTCCAAATAAAGTTAGATCTAGGTGGATCTGTGCTACTCTTATTAGATCTAACAGCATCATTCAACACAGTTGATTATAGGCTATTAGCACACTACCTTGCTGACATGAGAGTTCAAGGTGCTGCCTTTAAATGGCTGCAATTTTTCCTCCAAAGTAAGGGACAGAGGGAGATATTAGGGGAGAGAACCTCCCAGCAACATGCCTTCATATGCAGGAAGCTATTCTCTACCTGATGCTATTTAACATCTATATGATTCCCCCTCACTCAACTGATCCAGAGTTATACCCAGCTATATATATTGATGGATGACCATCAATCTACACTTCCAGATTCTCTGGCCAGATGCTTGGAGGCTGGAACAAACTGGCTCAAGTGGAGTTGGTTGAAGATAAATCCAGCTAAGATGGATGTCTTCCAGCTTGGCTAGTGTGCCCCAGATGGGTTGATACAACTCTTGACAGAGTTCAACAACTTCAGTAACTGTCAAGAGTTTGGGAATTACTCTAGGTGTCTCATTAGCTATGGAGACTCAGGTCACAAATATTATGCACCAGGCTTTTTATCATCTTTGTTAGGCATGGCAGTTAAACACCCTGTCTCTTGACATCTCACCTAGACACGGTGATCCGTGCAATGGTCACCTCCAGACTAGATTACTGCAACTCACTCTATGCATGGCTACCTTTGGAACTGCTCCAGATATTTCAACTGGCTTAGAATGCAGCTTTGTAGGTCCTCGCCAGAATCCAGTGAAGGGCCTGTTTTCAAGTTGTCCTCTCCCAGCTGCACTGACTCCAGACTGAAGACTGAATCAAATTCAAGGTTTTGGTTATCACTTTTAAAGCCCTAAGTAGTTTGAGACCATCATATCTGTGGGACTGCCTTTCCCCGTATGTCCCCCAAAGAGTCATTGTCATCGTCATCATCATCATCATCATCATCATCATATTTTATTTATAGCCAGCCCTTCCCTGGGGGCTCAGGGTGGGTAACAGCAAAGTTAAAAGGATAAAATAATACAATAGATTATAACATTAAAATCCCTTAAACAATACCAAACTACCACCTTCTTAAAGCAGGAGGGTTGATATGGGTTCTGATTCTGATATGAGTTTTAGATTCTGATGAAACAGGGATACCAGGATTGAGTGAGCAAAGCTGCACAGGATGATACTTTTGCAGCTGGGATTTAACATGGATTTTAATGGGGGTATTGTATGTTTTTATGTGGGGTTTTACCTTGTAACCCGCTACGAGACAGTTTGCCATGAATGGCGGGATATAAATTTAATAAATAACAATAGCAATAACAATAACAATAACTGGCCCCAATAATAAATCTGACCTCAACCAGGACCAGGGCTTTTTCAGCCCAGGCTCCAGACTGATGGAATGCTCCACCAAATGAGATCAGAGCCTTTTGGGACCTTATTCAGTTCTGAGGGGCTTGCAAGGCAGAGCTTTTAATTTTATTGATGTAATTTTATCTTGATATAATCTGCTCTGGGTTAACAGATCAGATTAGAATTGTCTTGAAATGTTACATTTATTATAGATGCAGTTGTTATTGTACCTAATTTAATTGTTTAAGTTTTCCAATCCAATGACAAGCAAGCTCCCCAAGGAATAACTACCAGCTAAGTAAATAATAACATCTTTATTAAGAGTGTTTTACATTTGTCTTGCACATTAATTTCTAAAAAAAGTTACCATATATCAGATGTAGCATCCAAAACCTATTAATGGCCATGAATTATTTTCTAACTGTTTTTCAGAATAAATTTTCCATATAAACATACCTTTGCACACAAATAACCTACATCAAAAGGAATAATTTTGCGAGATGACATGAATTATTTGCATAGCCTAATGATGTTTTCATCTGATACCAATTGAAATCATATCATGTTATCAAAGATCTCTCAGCAGGAATTTATAGCTACATTCCACATGCTCAGGAGCTAACCCTGTGGGCTCCTGCCGATTTGCTATTTACTACTTGATTATACCCATCCCTTGTATATGTGGACTCTGCAGAATGTTATAGTTCATCATGAATCAGCTTTGAAGTATGAGCCTGTTTAATATCTTGGAAGAGTAAATGACAGAGACATTTCATACTGGTTCCTTTTGGTACATTTAATTTTATTTTGCCACATAAATTATATTGGAGGAAATAATCAGTAAGGTGTCATCATTACTTTTACAATCTTTCTTTAAAATTAGTTATTAACATAATTTTTCTGAAGACTTGTCATTTCACTGCAAAAGTCAAATGATACTCAAATACTGTGTATACAAATCTGCCCAGCACATGATATACATTACACAATATCTTTTCTTAATTTCTTAATTTATGAATGCAGTAGACTCCATTAATGCAAAATAGGTTTGAATTACTTATTTAATTAACAGTTTACTTTAAAAACACATGCTCATCTCACTAGGCAGGAAAGAACCATGTCTGGGTGGAGTAGTGATCACAAGATAGATCAAATCAGGAAAACTCAAATCTGGAAAGTAACAATCTTTTCCTCGGTGCACATCCTTAGTACTAGAACCAGCAAAGTTTCAAAGTTTGATTTTTTGTTGATCTTAAAGGTGTCACTGCACTGAAACTTTGTTCTGTTGCTTCAGACCAACATGACTACCCACATGACTACCCTCTAAGTCAGGAGTGGTCAAACTGCGGCCCTCCAGATGTCCATGGACATCTGTAGGGCTGCAGTTTGACTACCCCTGCTCTAAGTAGTTTTATTAAAGCACTCCCTGCAATGCTTCTATGGTGCCAGTAAGTGTGCAGCCACTTCTGTCTCCATGTGGTATCTCTAGAAATAGCAGTAATCACAAGAACTGTGTTTTTTGGAACACAACAACAAAACAGGCCATAACCAGATCTCAGTAACTCTGACTCCTCCTCCAGGTATAGTTGTCACATCTTGATCTGAGCTTTCCCTTTCTGGAGAGCCTTTAGGAATTGGCCTAAAAGTAATAGTACCAATATAGAACAGAAAGGAGAACAACCAGTACATACAGATGGCACATTCTAATAGAGAAACACAAAATCTATCTAGAGATGACATTGCATGTACTGAAATCATCACCTATGGGGAGAATGGGTATGAATGCACTGATCTCACCCCCTACCCGTCCACACACAATGGCCAGTTTTGAGGATGGTCTCTGTATGCCTATCCTTGTGATTAGGAATGCTAATGTTCTGGACAATGGGGATGGATCCTGTGCACAGAGACTTCATATTCATAAGCTGGTGATTGCACAGTGGTGGGGGTGGAGCCAAGTCAGGCATGCCCATCGCCCCTTTAAAGAAGTCTTCCATTCAGCTGTCAGGTTGATTTCAAATGTTTCATTCCTGCTATTTTAATCTGAATATCATCATTCAATTTTACTTCCTTGTCCACACTGAACTTACAATTTTTAAATAAGTGTTTATTTATTTAGAGAGAAACAAAACAAACTATGTCACCTCCCTGGGGAACCTAGGCAAGAAAGCCTTAAAACAAAATAAAAACATAAAACATTAGTAAGTTGTTAATTATAACCCAGCATTAAAAATCCAGCCGGAGCATTACAGCATAAATCATTGAGCAGCTTAAAATGTACATAACAGTTTTCAGGCTAAAAGCATGCTAGAAAACGGTGTTTGCTCTTCAGCCACTTAATTAAATGCTTGAGTGGACGAAAACATTTTGGCAGGCACCTACAAGAGATTAGCATAGATATCAGGTGAACACAAAAGGAAGGGCACTCTAAGTGAGGTGCCACCACTGAAAAATCCCTGTCCCTGGTTAACACTTGCCTCATCTTTAAAAATAAGAAATGAATAGCAGGGCTTCCCAGAAAGACCTTAGCTGGAAGGATGGACTGTATGAGAATTAGTTCACAGGACTCACTCTATATTGTGTTATTGATGACCTCCTGGCCAACAGGCTTCATTCAGCCATTTGGCCGATTCCCTGTCAATTCTTTCTAACAGTTGTTGCCTCCTCACACTAAAGAAAAAAGATCTTGTAAAAATGTATGCATGATTTATGTGGCAATAAATCAGCATTAAGCATGTATGTTTTTGACATACATTGGATACACACTGAATTGAAATCCTTAATACGGCTTTAAATGAACATAAAAAAGAAAACTTTTTTTCATCCAGTTCCAAACTCAGATTAGATAAAAGCACATTTTTTCCAGAACAAAAGTTGGCAATACTAGGTAGATCAGCAGTCCAAATAACCATGTTGTTGAACTTCATTTTTATCCATTTAAAATGGAAATCCATTTTTGTTTATATTTTAAAAGGGCAAAGAAAACCCATTGCCATATATAGGTCTGTTATATGTTAACTCCCGTGGAATATTGGGTAAACAAGATAATTATTTGCAGAACAGAAATCCTGGCTCACAGGAAAGCAATTAAATACTGCTGTTAATCTGAACTACATTTGACTATGCCTAAGAATCACACACACAGAGTAAAGTTATAGAAATGCCAACATTTAAATGACAACCCAAAGCAAGAACATCTCCCAGCTGAAAGGAAGGAAGAAAAAAGATGGAGAACAGAAGGGCTTTCTGAGTATTCTTTTCCTGAGTCTGAGGTAATGAAAAATTAGAGGTTGTATATCACAAGCCTCCCTCACAAAGATATGAGAACAAAACAGGAAGAAATGGCTCTGGTAAAGCAAAGAACCAGAACAAATGAGAAGCTGGAAGACATGTGATTAGACCTTTCCAGCATTTTAAAGTAGGCCAATAGCTGCTCAGGTCCTGATTCAGATCAGGTTTTCTCCTAGCACACTTGTACAGTTTTGTCAGTTGGTGCAAACTTAAATAGACTTCGAGGAATGGTAAAGGACAGGAAGGCCTGGAGGATCATTGTCCATGGGGTCGCGATGGGTCGGACACGACTTCACACCTAACAACAATAGTTTTGTCAATTGGAATTAATGTCCCCATCCAGTCTCCCTTTAGCTCTCACATAAAAAGGGGGAAAAAAGAATCCAAAGCAGACTCCCTTTTTGTTTTTCTCTCTCTTTTTTTAAATGTTCCTATAAATAACTCAAGAAGACCTATGCTTGGTCAGACGGGTGATCCATCTAGTGTGGCTCACTCAGTGACCAACGAAAGAGCACAGATGCCCTTGATGTTGCTTCTAGCACTGATATTAAAGGTGTGTCTGCCTCTGAAAGAGGAGGTAACTTTAGTCACCATGGCTAGTTGCTACTGATGGACCTATCCTCCACAAATCTCTCTAATCTCCTTTGTATGCTTATGGCTATCAATACATCCTCTGTCGGTGAATTTTTAAAGTAAAGAAGTACATTAATTTGTTCTGTTCTTTTCAGAATCTATTGCCCATTAGGTGCCCCTGGTGTCTTGTACTTTGGAAGAGGGAGAAAAAAAAAACACTCTCTACCCTCTCTCTGCTTCATGCATAATTGTATAAGCCTTTATCATGCCTCTCTGTCATGCTAGGTCTATACTGCAAAGTCCTAGTCTCTTTAGCCTTTTCTGATAGGAAAGGTGCTTCAACGACTTAGTCAGCTCTAGACCAACGGCTTTATTTTGTAGCTCTATAAGACCAGTAATATTGACACCTTGATTTTTGAATGGTGAATCCATAGAGGTGTGAAAGAACTAAACGAAATGCCCCACCAAACCCAGCAGCAACTGGACTTTAGAAAATGTTGTCAATGTTGCCTCTCTCAGCATCTCACTTGTGTTATTCCATTAGCAACCACCTTTCCCCCAGAGGTTTTCATCATTATGAAGAAAGAAACTGAGCATGAACATAAACACAAACAGCTTTATTGTATAAAAAATAAATTAAAATAATATAATCATGTAAATAGAGAGCCTCTTCTGGCGCAGAGTGGTAAGGCAGCAGATATGAAGTCTGAAAGCTCTGCCCATGAGGCTGGGAGTTCGATCCCAGTAGCCGGCTCAAGGTTGACTCAGCCTTCCATCCTTCCGAGGTCGGTAAAATGAGTACCCAGCTTGCTGGGGGATAAACGGTAATGACTGGGGAAGGCACTGGCAAACCACCCCGTATTGAGTCTGCCATGAAAACGCTAGAGGTTGTCACCCCAAGGGTCAGACATAATCCAGTGCTTGCACAGGGGATACCTTTACCTTTAATCATGTAAATAACCTTCTCTAAAAATTTGCAACTTATGATACTAAAAAAAACAACTTACAATCTTTAAACAGCCCGTGGCGCCATGGGCGCCATGGACTAAATAATTCATTAAGCCCCCTTGAGGTGGGCTTTGTCCGTGATGAGGAAGGGTCCGGGTTGGACCCTTCCTCACGACAGACAATCGGAGGGACCAATCGGCAGGCGCGAAGCGCCTGCCGATTGGTCCCTCCAATTCCCAGCCTGAGCAAATGCGAGCCGCGCGCAGCGCGGCTCGCAGTTGCTCCCGGCCTGACGCGGTGAGAGGCGCTTCGCGCCTCTCGCCGCGTCAGCCCGCCGCCCGAGGGCGACTGCCGGGGGTTCCCTCCCTGGCGGTCTGACGCGGCGAGAGGCGCTTCGCGCCTCTCGCCGCGTCAGCCCGCCGCCCGACGGAGCCTGCCTGCCTACTGCCCTATGAAGCCTGCTGCCGCCGCCACCGACGACGACCAGCCCGCCGCCGCTGGTGAGTCCTAGCGCCCGCTGCATTTAGCTGCAGCGGGCTTGATTACTAGTAGAAGAATAATTCAAGGAATCTGTCAAAGGAATGAATTTGATTTAGTTTGGAAAAACGTAATGGAATACAAACAAATCTTTAAATAGCAATGTTTGGGAGTTAATTATGTAAATATGTCACTCTAGTTAATCATATTGTGTTTCTTGGTGGTTGTTTGGTGTGTTTCTTTTCTACACAGTATTCGTGATGACACTGTTATTTTTTTCTTTTTTATGTCTAAAATAAAAAAAACTGGGAGAAAAAAGATTACAAATAGCAGGCAATTCTGAAACATAACTAAGCTATAGCTATTGCTGACATCATATACCAGAGCCATGTTGTTAGGTACTTGGTGTCCTTCATGCCTGCAATAATTTGGTTTCTGTTATCTGAAACTTCGTGCCACAAATATGTGCTAATTTCTAAAATGACATGATTTTGCCAAATTGTAGTCCATGGACTATTTTGTGGCAAAATAAAATTGTAGTCCATGGACTATTTTGTGGCAAAATAAAATTAAAAGTGGACCTTTTCATTTACTCAGAGTTTCTCAGATGAAAATTTAGATATGCCAAATGCAAGTCATGCAACTTGTTTCCACATGGTTTTTTGGGTGGTGTATGAAAGTCTTTGACGGAATCCTTGTTTGGAGGTACATTGTGGCAGAGACAACCCCGTACAGAAGCATGCTTATTCTTCAGTTTCCTCTACTACTATTTACCTGAGTTGTTAATAAAGAATTAGGAAAGTAAATACATATGTGAGTTATGTCTCAGAGAATTCATTGATTAGCAGGGCGGCAGATTGCCAATGAAGACTCAACTTGCTTTGGTGTTAACATGGCCACAGCCATTTATTATATGTCTCTTCCAAGAGGGTTGGCCCAGCACGGAAAGGAGCCTGACCCCCTCATCCAGTCCCAAGGGTCCGTGGATGCCTTGAAGCTCACTCCATCCCAGCCAGGAGAGCAGGACCTTTGCATCCAGATTCCCTCGCCGGTAAGCGACCATGTTTGGGCCCACCAGGCGTCCACCTCACTTTAGAACCCCTAGGTTGCTTGGCTACGTGCTCGTAGGCCATGCTCGTGTCAGTGCCAGTCTTGGTAAGGAGACCCCCAACCTCCCAGGGATTCCAGTGCACAAACTGGAATCCCTGCCAACAGGCTCCAACCATGCCTAAACCTAAAAAATCAACCGTAGTAAGACAATAACAAAAACATGAACACAGGGAGGGGGAAAGGAAGCTGTTCAGGCTGTGGCTGCGAAGTGGGAATGAGATGGAAGAACGTGGCACCTGTATAGGAAGAAGGTGGCACCTGTATAGGTGATCGCGCCCCGCCTCCCACGCATGCAGTGCGGCCGTGCGTACTCCAGCGGCTCCCTCTTGTCACCGTCTTCTTCAGCCGCCTCCCACTGCATCAGTGGCAGCCACAGTAAGTCCCAGCCACTTATTAGTGTAAAGAAAAAGTTAATATGTCACAGTAAGAACACCACATCCCCTGGGTTGCAAAAAAAAAGATACAGATTACACTAACTTTTTAACATAAACATTTTTTTCCTCACACAACCATTCAATGTGACATAAAATATGGCTCAGATATTGCTTCAGCCTTTTTCTTCCTACATAAATGTCTGGAGTGCAAATATTTTGCTTTCAGGAGAAGAGCCACTTAAAAGAAGAAACGGGGATCTTTAAATAATCATATTGCCTGGGGAAGATTTTCCCCTCTCTCTTTTACCTGAGGGCCAAGTTGAAATTAATAAATCGTCACAGCTCGTTCATTTCCAATCTTTCGAGCAGATTAGCTGCTTGTCTGAGCTTCTGAAATGGGAATGATGAGGCTCTGAAGAGATTAAGTTACTTCCCGATTAGCTCATTTGTTCTAGTCTACTAGGGCTTAATGAGAACTTACCGCTTAGATCAGAAATGCAGTGTTTCTTTATAGTAGGACTTGGATGAATCTTCACACCAAAGGACAGGAGGGACAGAGTAAGCCTGCTGAATTCCCTAATTGTTGAATGAAATTTAGCAAAGGGGATAAATGCCCCCCCCCCTCTCTGTCTGCAGTCTTCTGCAAGTCTATCTCAAGATTTACAGGAGAAAAGAGCAAGATCCCAGTAGCACCTTAAAGATTTGTGGCTGGGTATGAGCTTTTGTGTGTCACTGCTCACTTTTCCAAGAAAGCTCCTGTCCTGTCACAAACCTTGTTAGTATTTAACGTGCTACAGGACACTTGCTATTTTCTATGGTTACAGACTGACCAACATGGCTATCCATCTTCATCTGTCAGGGTTTCCAGTGACTTAGCTGGTTCTCTGGGGTGCCACTGCGGATTTCATGGAGCCAAAGTTTTGCTTTTGGTTCCTCACAAAGCTATATAGTCAGGACTCTGTCTTCTTCAGCAATTTCACTTTTTTCCTCAGAAGGCTCTTTTCCCTCATGCAGATCCTATGGCTCCATCTCAGGGACAAAATACCTTTTCCTTCCAAACTCCAACAAAAGGCCTAACCTATAGGGTTATGCATGTGCAATGTACGACTTAAAAGTTGGGTGTTTCAAGAACTATGAAGCCTAGATCCAGGTAGAACGTGTAAACTGCCCCGAGCTGAGCAATGGAGAGGGGTGGTATAAGTATAAAATAGAGAGAATCCAGTGAATCAATGAAACAGCCACCAACAAAATCAAGCAGCCTGTGAGTCTGGAATTCCATGACAGAATCTCTCAATATTGATTTGAAAAGCCAAACACTACCCTGGAGATAATGCAGCTTCACAGGGTGTTCTTATCTTATACCATGTCTTGTTTCATGGTTTGAAAATTCTTCCCTCCCAAAGGTGCTTTAAGCTTTGACAGGAACAAACATCCTATTCCTCCCCCCCCCCTTTTTTTTTTTTTACTGGTAATAAAACTATTGGAGGTAGTTTAACTGGGGAAACAGTATCAGTTGGAAGAGTTCCTCTTCTCCAACATCATGATCCTAATCTTTACTAACAATCTCCTCTTTAGAGTTATTTTGGGAGTTCCAGTCACTGAATTCCAGTATCACATGCATTTTAAACCTAAAGAATTAGAGAAATAAGATGGAGGGATATATAGGGCTCGGCTTCCAAGGAGAAGCTACTGAGATCTGATACCTAGATCAATACATTTACAGCTTGACCACACAGTCCATTTATTCCTCCCTCCCCCCACAAGAATGCAGCTAAATTAATCCAGCTAGGAAATTACATTTCTGATTCACTTTGTAAGCAGTCAGTCCCATCTATTGTAATTCTCAGTGATCGCAAGCCATTGATGTCAGCCAGGGAGGAGGGTTAAAGCATTTTCATACACTATTTATGCGTGCTGTATGAACTGTTTTCCATACGCGCCATCTCATTCTGTATCACCCTGTGATCATTAATGACTTATTGCAGCACTATGTGCCTCAGGCAAAAGTTGCTTAAGCATCATGGCCTGACAGTCATTAATTTATGGCAAAATGCAGTTGGGGAGAAAGCTTCCCTGCCTGCTAAGTAGCAATTCCATGCCAAGGGGTTAAAAAGGAACTATTGAGGTATAAGCAATGCTGAAGGCAGCATTTTCTAATGCTCCACTAGGGAACAGCAGCTTATTCTTGCCCTGGGGCATTTCAGTTATGGTGCATCTTGGGCCTCCAGCTTATGGTGGATCCCCTAGGGCTGTATATTTTTATGCCACACTGCCTAATCATTTAGGAGTTTTAACTCAGGGAAGATTCTTATATGGATGTCAGAGCCTGAAGGAGATCTCCTTTAGAACCTTCCCAGCCCTACAGTTCTCTAAATAAGCATTAAAAAGAACCCTGAATCAGCAAGGCATACTTTGGTCAGAACAGTCCTAAATTCTCTACTAAGAAAAGAGGAGCTCTTCTCTGCACTGGTCAGTGCAATGTCGAGCCCTGACCATCTCTGTGGTAACCTATAGGATGGGAGGCTTTATTTGACACAACAATTAATGGATCACCATTCACGGATTCCATGGAACCATCTTAGATTTTAAGGTAGTGTTTTGTAAACTGGATCTGTTGTTGCATGTTCATTTTTGTTCACTAAGCTTGAAATTATTTTGCTCAAAAAGGAAGTAGAACAATTATTAACCAGTGGGCCCATTATACACACATTGGATAATGCACTTTCAATGCACTTCAGAAGTAGATTATCCTGTTTTGCGCAGGAAAATCCAGCTTTGAAAGCACATTGAAAGTGCATTATACAATGTGTGCATAATAGGACCAGATGTCTCGGGCTGACCCCCCAGTGTTTCATATACTGTAAACTGCAGATTCTTCTTTAGTATGATACCAATTCAGCCCCAAAGCCCTGAAATGTCAACCTCATGCCTGGCTTTATATTCAAGGCAACAGGAAAGAAAAACATCTCTGGAGTCATCCTGTCTTCTCAGGATAATTTTTTCTCCATTCCCTAATATTTAACTCAACTGTGTGTGATTTCACTCCATAAGCACCTCCTCCTTTGAGGATTGAAGACTCAATCATTTAATTATTCCCCCTCTCTAAAATAACACTGAACTCCTGCAATCAGTTGGATAGTCCTGTACATCCACCAAAAGCTTTGATGTGAAATTGAACAAAATCAGAAAGGGCTATATGAAAGAGGGTCAAATGCATTTTGAATAGCATTCAGCAGGGATTGTCAAGTACCCGAGTTGTGCAAGGTCAGAAACAAAGACAAAAAAAGACTATGGATCAAAAGAAAGTGTTCTCTTTTTAAGAAAGGACTAACTCATGAGCAGGAGTCTCAGTAACTGCAGATCTTATCAGCAATGTGTCTGTCACATCATGTTTGGGAAGGGGACACTTTTAGACATTTCCAAACACCAGTAGCATGTTGTCTATGATATTTCCCTTTCTGGTCTTGGAGTGAAAACAGATGTAATGAAGACGCTGGATAATCAGTCAGTCTGTAAAAGATGAATTGTGGATTACATTGTGAAAATTAAACTGCTGGTTAGATCCCCTCTTCTTTCTGCCAGGCCCTGATCCAAACTGCGTCCATGTATAGATACAATCCTGCTTTTATTGATTGACGGTCAGCCCTGACTCCTGTTGCAAATTTTTTCCTACTTACTAGCAAGTAGTAGAAGAAGAGTTGGTTCTTATATGCTTCTTTTCTCTACCCGAAGGAGGCCCAAAGCAGTTTACAGTCGCCTTTCCTTTCCCCATAACAGACATCCTGTGAGGTAGGTGAGGCTGAGAGAGCCCTGATATTACTGCTTGGTAAGAACAGCTTTATCAGCACTATGGCGAGCTCAAGGTCACCCAGCTGGCTGCGTGTGGGGGAGCGCAGAATCAAACCCAGCTCACCAGATCAGAAGTCCATGCCAGATTAGAAGTCCGTGTTGCAGACATCTTCCCCCATGTGTCCACTTGCTTGCCTATTTCCCTACTCATTCTTAGCATCATCTGAGATAGAATAGATACCCCATACTCTGAGAGTTTATGAATCTGCTATTGGCTTGGGGTCACTGTTAATGGCATTGCTATATCATGTGCAGAGATATGAGTAAACTAATTCAGCTGTATTTCCAGTGGCTAGCAGGTTGTCACTTCTCCAGCATATAACACCAGTCCTTTGCGACAGACTGGACTCTATAAAAATGCATGGAGTCAGTAGGATGCAAAGTAATGCACTAAGATGGGGCAATAGACCAGGAACTTTGAGATTTATTGACTCGCAGCAGGGCATTTTGGGCTCAAGGAAGACACTATGCCTAACTGGCTTAAGCAAGGCCACAGCTTTATTATTAATCAAACAATAACCATCAATAACAACAAAAGGGGTGTTAGCCAAGCATGGGAGAGGGAGCCTGCAATTTCAGTAAATCTTTTCAGCATCAATGCGCCTGGAAACCCATCTTGATCACCTGCTGAGCCCCACACACCTAAAGAGTCCAGGGCTGCAACCAAACTCCGCTCCCTACAAACAGGCTCCATTGCTAGCTTAACCCAATGGCTGTGACAAATCGACTCTTTCATGTTCTATTTCACTGAACCTTAACAATTAACCAAACTGTAAACCAGCAATCCTGGGAGGGTAGGCAGGAATCTGCTTCACTTTGCTGGCATGGGAAAAAGAGGCATGCCCTGAGCACGTTGGTGCCTAATATGAACCATGTGCACATGCCCCTCCCATGGGCCATACAGCACACCTGATCCATGCATTCCAAGTGTGCTGCTGGCTAGTGCTCTCCTTCAGCCCACCCTCCACTTGTTCAATGAGTGGCTGGGGCTGAGTCTCAACTACTCTTTTATGTTGAAGACGGTTACATAGGAGTTACAATAAAAGGAAAGAAAGAAACATATTCTGATATCTAGAAGTATAGAAGAAGAAGAAGAAGAAGAAGAAGAAGAAGAAGAAGAAGAAGAAGAAGAGTTGGTTCTTATATGCCACTTTATCTACCCGAAGGAGTCTCAAAGCGGCTTACATTCACCTTCCCTTTCCCCTCCTCACAACAGACACCCTGTGAGGTAGGTGAGGCTGAGAGAGCCCTGATATCACGGTCAGAATAGCTTTATCAGTGCTGTGGCAAGCCCAAGGTCACCCAGCTGGTTGCCTGTGGGGAAGTGTGGAATCGAACCTGGCTGCCAGATTATAAGGCCGCATTCCTAACCACTACATCAAGCTGGCTCTCTTGGATAAGTATAGAACTTACTCACATAAGGTAAGGCATGACCAAGTTTGTTGTATCAGGAAAAGGAATATTTAGGATGGCTGGCAAATGTCTGGGTATATTATGAAAAACAGGAAGCAGGTAAATCTACCTGACACAATGGAGCCATATTAGTATTCAGACATGAACCTCACTGAGGATTTTGTTGAACTCAGAATACTTAGGCTAATGGCACGGATCCAATGGATTATTCCTGCAGGTGAATGATGAAGTATAGCTTCTTGGCTCTCCCCTCTCCCTGTGTGACAGTCATCACTTTGAAAGACAGGTTCCAAGTGCTGAATTGACAGAGAACCATTAAGTAAAGGGTTAATTTCTTCACTGAAGCAGAGAACTTGAGTGACAAGCTGCTGTGAGGGAATCAATATTAGAGCTATCTGCTCCAGGGAGGTTATTCTGATGGAGATTCCGACAAAACCTGCATACAGAGAAGAGCTGTTTGTGTCTTAGCTGAGAAATGATTCCTCTGAGGAGAAATTTCAGTCTGAGAACTGAGACTTTGCAGCCAGGAGAAATGGAAAAGGCATTTGAAAGAGAGATTTTGGGAAGATACTCCCAAATCAGGCCAAAAGGAAGGGGGAGAAATCGTCTAAGAAGTGAAGAAGGATCCCTGCCCAGTTAGAAAGGGGGAAATAGTTGAGGATTTCCTTGGATTGTTGTAAAAGGAAGATTGTTGACGAGGGAAAAATCTTCTAGTGTGTCTCATCAAACAGAAATATAGATGGACATAATGTGTGTCGTACTGCCCACGAAGCACACCAGAAGATGGAGAGCCCAGCCAGTGGCTGCACTGACCTAGGCAGCTGCTGCATGACTCGCCGGGGAAGTGGCAGCCACTATCCCACCCCCCAAGGTGTTCACAGTGGCGGCACCAGCTCTTGGGGCCTGGGCAGCTGCTGTGTAACCCATGGGGGTCAAAGCAGTAGCTGCCCTGTCCCCAAAGCCTTCACAGCAGCCATGTTGGCCTCTGGGGTCTAGGCAGCCATTGAGTCACTGCGTGGGCCAAGGCAGCAATGGAGGAGCAGGTATGCAGAATGAGGGAGGGGGGAAGGGAGTGTGCACAACCCACAGGGTTCAAGGCAGCAGTGGAGAAGCAGGTAACTAGGAGGGGGGAAACTAAGGGAGTGAGTGTGTTTGTGCATGTGTGTGTGTGTTTGCTTACCTGTAGGGAGGAAGGTTGGGAAACCAATAGGTAAAGGGGAAAATGGGAGGGGGAAGGGAGGGAGTCTCTCTGTGTTTGTGTGTTGGCAAGTGAGGGAGCAGAGATTAAGCAGGAAGGAGGTTGGGAAACCAACATGTAAGGAGGGAAAACAGGGAAGAGGGGAGGGAGTCTGTGTGAGTGTGTTTGTGAGGGAGGAAGGGAAGGAAGGGGCTCTGACAAAGTCACTCCACAAAGTCACTCCACAAAGTGCCCCACCTACCCTCTGAGAGTTAGACTGTCAGGACAATTTTTTCCAGACTCCACAGGAGTTAATGGGATACTGATGTTTCTAGGGAGGAAAAATTGGGGTACTAGCAGAGGGTATCTGCCTTCTAGAAGACAAGGAGAATTTAGAGAAACTCATAAGAGTGTAAATAAAATTCAGAAACTGAGCATCTAAACCTCTCTAAAGCCTGTAACTAAGATCTCCCAACTGTATAATAACTGGTTTCATATCAATGTTTGATCTCCTTATTCTATCTACCCTTTATCTGAGGGATTTGGAAGGGTGGGTTAGAAACTAAAATAATATTATTATAAAATAAAATATTTTGCTTCTTGGATGTTACTATCTCAGTGCCACTTTGAAAAGGGCTAAGTAAAGAGAGCTCTTACAACTTCCCATAAAGCTCCAGGGCTGTGATAAAGCAAAAACTTCTGTCAATGACGCGGTGCAACAGCTAAGCTTTATTATTAGTTACAATAAAGAAACCTCCCTACAAGGGCAGCTCAGACAGTGAAGGAATAACAATTTTATCTTTGGACGGGAAATTTTAGAGTGTGGAAGTGTGTAGGGGGCCTTTCATACACTGCTATCCAAAAAGGCCATCAATGCTGGGGATGTCCCAGGAAAAGCATTTCAGTGAGCAAAAATTGTATTAACTTGATATATTTAAGCAGAATCCATTGAATCCAAGCCAGTATTTTGCTGACTGTATAAAACACCCTATCCCCACAGTCATCACAAATTACTCTATTACTCATGACTTGTTAGGCTATGGTAGATCCTGGTATCTTGACCTGTTAAGTCCCAAATTATCAGATAATCTAGACCACTTCTTTCTGACAAGTTAATTCTAATCACTTCTTTCCTTTGTCTGTTTTGGCATCTTAACTATCAGAAGAATGCAGATATATAAACAAAAAGGAGGGAAAACAAACTCAAGCCAAAATATTCCAATTCGGTCAAGAGGGTCAAGCTACAACATAAAAATGACAAACTATATATCTATCATATAGTGTGCACATATAAAATTAAAACCATTAAGGGTCTGAAAATCAGATTATACAACTCAGACGCTACCCTAGTGAAGAAGAAGAGTTGGTTCTTATATGACTCTTTTCTCTATCCGAAGAAGTCTCAAAGTGGCTTACAGTCGCCTTCCCATTCCTCTCCCCACGACAGACACCCTGTGAGGTGGGTGAGGCTGAGAGAGCCCTGATATTACTGCTCGGTCAGAACAGCTTTATCACTGCTGTGGAGAACCCAAGGTCACCCAGCTGGCTGCATGTGGGGGAGGAGCAGGGAATCAAACCGGGCTGCCAGATTAGAAGTCTGCATGCCTAACTACTACACCAAGTGGATATGTCTTAGGAATCACATGAAACCAGTAGTGTTTCAGCCCTTACAGCCTTTGTCAGTAGTCAAAAATACATTAGCTATACAGAACATACAATCAGAGAGTATTATATATTTTTGACAAACCAAGTGTTCTCTGAAATCTAAAGGAGGGGGGGGGGATTATTACAGCGCCAAAAGTGTTTTTCCCCCTCCCATGTTGTCATTGTACAGGATGTCCTTCTGCAGTTACCAGGGAAACTTTTCACAATTCCTCTCAGACAGCCTTTTCTCTCAATGCCTTTAGCAACTGCAACTCTAAGAGAGTGATATATCCTTGAATGGGGTAATAATTTGATATGTGCACACTATATAATGAATATTTAATTCATTATTGTATTTGTCAATGCAAATATGTAGCTTGCATTATGCACGCAAACACCAAATAATTCTTTTAACACCTTTTCTCCCACAGTCTGGCAAGCCAAAACTTTTTGCTAGACTGTCTGACCCATTACTGCACAGCACTCTGTGCCAGATTATACTAATGGACACTTTCTATGTGCATTTCCAACTGGCAGCTATTTCTGGGTGATTAGATTGCTAAGAGATAGAAAGATAAGACAGCATTGCAGGTCTTTCAAATACATATAGATGTCCAATTATTTAATCATTTCTTCTCCAGTATACATTTTTTTTATAAAACGTAATTTTAAATGGGAACAAACACTACAGAAAGAAATAAAAGGATAGATGTTGGGAAGGCATGATTGCCCTTCATCAGTTTGATAGGAGAGCTAGATTAAAGAGTTAGCAGTTTTAAAATTGTCTTCAGTTACATTGGAGCCTATCCAAGTTGTTCGATGAGAGATGGCTGCCTCATAATATATGAGGATTGGAGTCAGACACTAAAAAGATGGTAATAACCATTTTATGATCCTAGAACATGGTTTATTAACTTTTGGGAACAGTCATCTGAACACAGACAGCGGGGGAAACATAGACCCATATAGTCAGTCTTGAATGTTTAATTTTAGCTTTTACTTGGAAAAACTTTGGAATACAATGGAACTTGTTGGGAATTCAATCCAAGGATTGTAATTGGAGCATTATAACTATCATTTGCTGCCAACATGCAATAGGCAATGTCTGATGTACAAAGAAGAGAAAATGACCCTGCAGGACAGTTAGATAGAATAGTGGTGAGGTCAGCACTTTCCCCTCCTTCCTGCTTCCCACCTGATCCAGTCTGGTGGTGTGGAGTTCTTATAGTCCTTGCTGCCATTCCCTCTGCTGGCCTGACTGTCTAGGGAGCCTTTGGTGCATTGTGGTGAGTACGTGGTTGAAACTCTTGCAGCCTCTGCCAGCCACCCTTCCATCAAGCAGGGCTTTGAGGACTGAGACTGGGGTGCTGAGGAGTCTGGTGACATTATAACACATGTCCATTGATTGCTGAAACAGTCTTGAAATTGAAAAGGGATACAATTGCAATTTAAAATGGGAATTATTCATAACTTGACTAAATCTACATGTTCTGAAATATACCTTGAAGAAGTAGGTCATGCATCATATAAATGTGACCTTTAACTAAAGCAAATTAGAAGTCCAACAATTTGCAAACGGTGGTTGTGAAACATTTCCTTATGAACAACAAAACAATTGATTAAAAAATTCACCAAACCAACGTATTTGTTAAAAAAAATAAAAAATAAATACTTGGCATACTGAAGACTGCAAATATTTCTCATTTGTCTCAGCAATAGATTGCTTTTCCATGTTCCTATGCTATGGTTACCAAGCAGTCATCCAAGATCATGTGTAATCACATAGGAAAACCAGTTTTGAACTATTTAAATCTGCTGAGCATATCCTATGCCTTTTAAAATATAAACCAAATGATTTGAAAGGTCTAATTAATTAATTTGCTTGAAAGCTATACCATGGGATTTTATAAAGCAATTATGCTAGGATTGGTCAGTGGAAAAAGCAAACCAGACCGACAAAGAACGATCAAAATGGACATCGGCCAGAAGATTGCACAACTGAGGGAAGCAGTGCGGGATCAAGGATCATGGCAACAGCTGTGCCATGGGATCGCCAAGAGTTGGACATGACTGAATGTTTGACAACAACAACAATTAATGCAATAAATTAGTCCTGAAACATGAATGATAAAGATCCACCTCTGAATTTCATTATATTCTTAATACATTTCATTCTTTATCTCAAGTTTTGTTTTCATATATCTTTGTGACAAAACATAAACAGGAGGACCCCATAACTCTAAGTGGACAGAATAATTTCCATCTCATCTGTCTTAAATGTCAACAGAACCCTTTTCATATGAATGCCATCTTACTACTGCAAAGTGGTTCAAAAAGAGAAATGCAATGCCATGGTCATAAAAAGAAATACTACCATGGGTTTAGTTCAAGCAAAGAACCATTTTATCCAAACTTGATTGTTAGTCTTTAGAGAACTCTATAGAAACTGACATTTTAAAAGGCTGAAAGTAATTTTAGAGATGATCACAAGAATACAGATGATATTCTGCTTAATTGCCTATAGAAAAGGAATGCTTTCTCCTATCTGTGTGATGTCCTTCAGGTGGGATTCCACAGGTGAGACATAGAATTCCCCCTGGACATCTCCCAACCAAGTGGGAAAAAAATGGGTATTTCATTGGAACCAAAAGGAACAAAGAATTGGTTCAAATAAATGAATATGTATAATAAAGGAAATAATTGAAGAAGAGCTATTCTGATGCAATTAGTAGGGGATCTTTTGAATATGGAGTCCAAAGACAGTTACCAGGTTTGAACTGGACAGCATTCATAGTTAGGACAGAAATTTGGAGAACTGCCAAATCTTACTAAGGCATAAAGATAAATTTTAAATTGTCTTAAGACATCAGATAACCATTATGGCATTTTGCCAGCACTTATCAATGTGACAGAAATAAAGCTGCAGATCAGTCAGCGCTGGAAAGATTGACAGTATCAGAAAGTCATTTAAAAGAAACTGTCAAACCATCTTTCCTATCTTGTATTTTTTTTAAATCAATAGGGTCAATAATTTGACAAGTCCAGAAAGGAGAGCCAAAGCCATAACAAGAAGTTTACTGTTAACCCTTGATTCTGAAGTGCACTCACTGCCTGAAGCTCACCTGGACAAGATAAGGGGCTATCATACATAATCAGGGGATATAAGAATACCCTCTACATACCAGTGTGAATGGGTTTTAATCTCCAATCTGGGACACACTTCTTACTCAGATAGCTTGGGAACACCTCTCCCAAGAGATGATAAATTACCTTTATACTGACTATGTCCTCCATCTAAGCAACGGCCAACACAAGTAGCAACTAAGGGACTAGTGGATGAAGCAAGAGAGAGAGAATCTTTGAAAGAAATACTGAAACCTTAAATACAGTAAAATCAGAGCTAGCTTTATTGCGGGAAACCATTAGCAGACTCCAGCAGTATCAGGTATACATCAACAGTGCGAAGTAGTAAAAGGCCCCCATAAAGAAATGCACACTATATTCAAAAGGCTGGTGCAGAATGTACCACTCAAGAAGGGCAGGCATAACGGCAGAAGAAGAGAGTGAAGCAGACGTTTATAGCTACCTATCTGAACTATTCCCAAGACTGGCCTGAAGCCTGGACAGGAGTCTTAGGCATCCAGATGGCAATTATCCATGGGGGGGAGGGGAAGCAGGTCTGCCCATGACTTCAGAATACATGGCAAAGCAGAGCAGGATTCAAAGCAGGGCCACAAGTAGCAGTACAAGTGAAGACCCAACAAAACAGGAAGGCATATCACACATGCTGATGGGAAACTACCCAGACTTACATGTTATTTAATGCAATGGAACTTGCTTATCACTAGAGTTGGGCAAAAAAAAATCTTTTGAATAGAATAATAGAATAATGGAAGGGACCTCCTGGGTCATCTAGTCCAACCCCCTGCACTATGCAGGACACTCACAACCCTATTGCTCATCCACTGTAGCCTGCTACCCCCTTGAAGCCTCTGTTACATTACAAAAAAAAATCAGTAATTCTCAAAATTCCTGAGTGTCAGTGCCAGTATGGTATTCAGATCGGGTAAATATTGAGGAATGCTGATTTATTTTTCAGCTCTATTATACCCTATTAGGATCATTAGTCCCCATAGGGTATAATAGAGAATCAGTTTGGAAGTATATGGGGAGGGGTGTTTTATTTTTCAAAAGTTTGAAAAAGATTGGTCCAGGGAATACAATTCTGTGGGCCACCAAAGAAGGTGTTCCCATCCTCCAATATATCCAATGGAAGTGGTGGGGGTTTCCTGGTTGCAGACACAAAGCAGGCAGACAGATGTAGTCAAAATCCTATTCCAAAGTTCAAATACCAGTTAAAACACACACACAGCTTCAAGTCCAAAAAGAAATCCAAAAGCAGAGCGCGGCTCACAATTGGTCCCTTGCCACTGGACTGATTAATCAGGAGGCCGGCCTGACTAATCCATGCGGCCAGCCGCCGCCATTTCCAATGCCACTTCCAGCCCGGGCGGTCGCTGCCGCGCACAACGCCCAGCCACTGCCAGCGTGCGTGGCCCTGCCGCTGCCTCCGTCTCCGCAAAAAAAACACACCCACCAATGCCCTGCTGCTGCCTCTCCGACACCTGGCCCCGGCCTACATGCCCAGGACCGCCCAGCGCCACCACCCGCTGCAGCTGTGCCCGGCCGCAGAGGCACCCCAACTGCGCCGCTGGCCCCTCCGCTGCGCGCATATGGCCCACCTGGCCTCAGGCCCGCCGTGCACACTTGCGGTGCCGCGCCCACCGCCACCACTGCTCACCTTCCCACCGCCGCCACCAATCACGGACCCGGAGCCTACACTGCGGACTCGCCTCCTGCTCCAGGTAAGAGGTCGCCCACGACGCCGGCCGGCCCCTGGCCAAGCTGCCCCTGCTCCAGCATGACCCACCAGGCTCACCAGCCCCACTAGCGCCCGCTGCATTCCGACTGCAGTGGGCTTATTTACTAGTTTAGATATACTTTAACTGCGGCTCTCTGGTGGTCTTGAAAAATCCCAAATATTTTCAAGATTTTTCAGGCTTGGCCATTCTGTATAGCTGAAAAAATACCCAAATCTTTGTCCAGATCAAGACTTGGGAACTGTTCAGATAGGTAGCTATCAGTTATTGGGGGGGGGGGGTGACTTTTTTTGGCTTGGATTTGCCAAATGTACATCCCTTCTTCTGACTAGAACTGCCTAGAATATATACACTCTATATATACAACTGGTAGACTCTACTTAGAAATTCCAGGACACATTAGACAAGAAAAATTGAATTCAATAGTGGAGGAAAATACAGTAATAAATGCAAAGATATTTGTATAAAATGCAAAGATTCAGAATACTGCATTCCAAATATAATAATTTTTATGCATCAAATTTCTAAAATCTAAAGTAGTACATTTGGAAGACAATTCATGTCAGGAAACTTTGCTTGAATATTCCTCCCCAAGTTAGCTGGCACTGCTGCTGTTTTTCGTTAGACTGGTTCTGGGATGTGAAGCACGAAGATTACAGACACTATCATTTCTGACATTGTACTTTTCAGACCAAACAATCAGACAAGAAAATATCTTCTGAGGTTTTTCATTTGCTTTACATTCCCTGCACAAGATTAGATTATAGAGTGCTGGTAACTCTCAGCTATACTCTAAACAGGATCTTGCCAGCAAAGAGCCATTTTAGTATTATTTCCTGTTAGATATTTTCTGACTCTGGAAACCAAAGTTCCAGCAGAGAGATAAAAGATTCATTTTACCAGTCCACTACCAGCTATTCATTTAATCATGTAGAATTTGTTTTTACATGTGGAGCTGCCTTATAAGAACCTGACCTTTCCATGCAGTGACTAAACGTGCACAGGGAAAAACATGTTGTTCCTGGCCCCTACTGCCCATGCTTCCTGGCTCATAGGTACATGACCTTCCAAAGAGGTTGTGACCACCTGGATGTTCCCTCCCCATGACTAGGGATGCTGCTTTCTGAATCTTGCTGATCACAGGGAGCAAGCATATGTGTGGATCCAGCCTCTGTGCATTGGTGCTGTCCTTACACGTCAGTATTCACATGGAGTCAGGAGGCAGGGCCAGTGCATACATGCCTCCTCTCCCCTCACATTGAGGCAGAGGGCCCATGTGTAGAGGGTTACTGAGCCAGACTATTGGCTTGCCAAAGTAAACAATGTATATTCTGATTGGCGGCCATTCTCCTGGATCTCAGGCTGAGACCTTTGATATCACCCATACCTTACCTTTTTCATTGAAAATGCTAGCAATTGAATGTGGGACTTTCTTGCACGCAAAGCACACGTTCTACCACTGCACCATAGCCCACCCCTCTTCTTCAAGCTCTTATTGTCAACAGCTGCCTGATTGATTTGATTGTTGTCTGTTTATATGATTAGCAGCCTAAAAGTGTGCAGTGTCAACTGGTTTGTGGAGCGGGAAGTATGTATGAAACACTGTCAGTTGCACTGTGAAACACTGCCAATTGCACTTCACTGTACTGCATTCTTTGAATACATGAAAAGGAACACAATGAACAGACTCCAACTGTCTGCAAACAGCTGAACTGATTGACAAATGATTATATCTCTGTTCATCACCAGGATACGCCATGAGCTGAACTGGTGGGTATTCAAGTATCACTGCCACCAGTTCCTCATCCCCACATTATGTTTCTTGTTTTCCTTGTTATGCAAAGTGACTTGAGCCTTTAAAGGGAGTGGTGGTATATAAATTGAAATAAATAAAATAAACCCTAAGGTGACTTTTACAAAAAATGCTTCATCATAACACATGTGTGCCATGGTCCCAGAATCAGTAAATCATTTTGTGTGTGTCTGTGTGTGTGTGTGGCTCCTGGTGATAATATAAAACATTTATTGTTGACTAGTCTTTAAAATTGATTGGAGTTCCTTTTCCATTTCTCCTTTTGTTTTGGGAAAGACTTTCCTCTGATTAACAGTAGAACAATTCCTCCTAACGCGGCCTTCCTTCTTTCAGGGGAGACTAATTTTCTCACCTTTGTTACCAATATTCAAAGCCATTTGGCTAGCCTCTGCTCTCTTTAATTCCTATCTATCATATTCCTCCTCAAGTTGATTGATAATGCCTTGGAGTGACAAATCATTTTTAGACTCAATTTGAGATAGTGTCTTTCTGTATGATTCTCCAGGCTGATTAAAAGTAATGCAAGCATATCCTCATCTGCAATTTCTTTTCCTGCACTTCTCGATTGTTCAGCTAATTCCAACATCTTGTAAAGATGCCGATAGAGCTTTGAACGTTCCTACATTTTTATGCTAAATAAGCATTTCTAAAGATAGAGCTGGCTCTTTAAGGGGGATTTTACCTGCAATCTTCCCAAATTAACCCAAATGCCCATAGCTGTTGGCATCTTAATAATTTAATATCTGTCTGTTAAACCAGAGATAATAGCACATTTTGCCTGGTCATTTTTGGCCATTGTTCTCACCTGTTCTCACCATTGTTCTCACCTTTCTACCTTAAATCAGAGATGCACTTAGTTTGGGCCACCATAACTCCTGTTGGAAGAATAATTAGCACAGCAATGGTGTGCAACCTGATTAAAGAGTAGATAAACATATTTAGGAATTAACATACTTGATAGGCAAGAGGTGAGATAGAGATGGAATCCTTACTACATCTCTAACTGAGACAGAGGGAGAGACTGAATAAAGAACTTCTGAGAAAAAGGAAGAGATTACCCTAAGGTTTATTTATTCATTATATTTATATACCACTCTCCCTTTCAGCTCAGGGCAGTTAACAATTAACAATCTGGAGACAAATAATGCCTCTTAACACAAGAGAAGGTGCTGAACTAATTGTCCCATCTAATTGTCTCCCTCCTTCCTCCTTCAGGGTATTCTTCTCTTCTTTGTACACCAAACATTGCATTGTCTGACATGATGTAGGACAGATGCTGAGAAAGAGTAGCCAGATCTTGATAAGTAAAACAACAGTTATGTCGGGAGACTGAAAATGCAGTCAATATTTGCAGTCCTTTTAGGATATTTTTCACCAGTGCCTTGTAAGTTATTAGTTTCAGCCTTGCTACGCCCTTTCTCTTACTCTAAGCAGCAGACCATGAACACAAACAATTGTTATTGCTGTTTTATGAGTGAGCAAACCTCCCCTCCAAAAATAAACTGTTCTCTCAGCAGCTGCACAGGCTGTTTATGGCACCCCAAACTGGCTAAAAGAACTCCAGAAAGCAGATACATGGGCCATTTCCCACGGCTTAAAAATAGCACAATGGTTGCTAATTGAAAACGCTACTAATTTGGCATTACCCACGACGTCGTAGACAATCTGCAACACTCCTGAAACCGATCAGCAATAAGCGCTTCGTTTTAGCGCTTTCAGGGGAATCCAGAAAAGTGGATTCACCCTCCGGATAGCGATACACTCCTGCAACCAATCTGCAACACTAGCGCTAAAGACCTGTGCGTTACCATTGTTGCTGGTTCTTCAAAGTCCCTCCCCCTGGCTCTCTTCTCTGAGCTTCCGGCGAAGCGATCGCCATTTTTTTTTCTCGGAGCGAGCGGGGATAAACGCACCGGCGAGCCTCTTTCTGTTTAGAGGCTTCCCTGGCTTCATTCCTTCACCTTTAGTCACTAAGCACAAACCACTTAAAAGCCCGTTTGCTGAAATAAAGTCCCTTTATTTTTTACACATAAATTCAGCCGAAAATCGAGCCCGTGAGAAGGGGGGGGGGAATTTTTTTTTATCACTCGAGGCAGCGTGCAAACGATCATACAATCAAACGAAAGCTCACATTAGGCAGCTGGATGGGTCTCTCCGTAGCAACGAATCTACACAGATTCGTTGCTATGGGTCTGTTTTTTAAAAAAAAAAAACCTTTCTTAAAGGGAAAGCGGCTGTTTGGGAGCATGCTAACGGCTGCCCATTGGCTGCTTGACGGCCAGGGGCGGGACGAGCTTGGCAATAGCGCTTCCTTTCTAGCGATTTCTGCCGAGACCGGAAGCCTGTGGGAAACGCTAAAAAACGCAACTGATTCCACTACAAAGCCAGGTGTGCAAAACGACGAATTCCACTATTTTAAATGGCGATTTTTCATTCCGCAAACAATTTGCAACAAAGATCCCTGTGCGAAAAGGCCCATGTTTTTTTTCCTTCTTCTTTTGCTTTCACGTGCCTTCCTTCTTCATTAGGGAAGGGTGTAGTAAAACGGTCCTCTCTTTCATGGCTGTTATGTTTCAATGCAAACCATTTTCATTATTATAATGGTCATTAAGAATTCTTGGGAAGTCATTTTGCCCAGCCTCCTTAATAGCAGAAGTGCTAACAAGACAGAGAAAAGCCTTCTACTAAAGGAATGTAATTGCAGCAGACTGATGGCCCCGTTGCTGTCCTGTAAAACCTATACAGCACTGGCAGAGTTTTAGGCAGTTTGTAGGCATACGGGAAGACAAGTGTCTGACCCAGAAAGCACAGGAAGCAAACCAAACAGCTACACTCTTTATAGCTACGTAGGTATTGCTGATCATTTCAAATAATGATTATAGATAATACTGGTAAACATGATGGCTTGTTTCCAACCATGCAGTTCTAAGGTTTTAGCAGCACACATAAGATTAGGCAGTGATTTCTGATTGTTCCTCACCCAAGACCTTACAGTTGCTTCATTATTAAGACGAAACCCTTGCAAACAGATTAAAACTCAGGTGTGTTGCAAGATTCTAAAGGAAACAGCTTGTGTCATAAACAAAAAGCTCTGAATCCTCTCTGAATCTATTGCCAGATAAGGATTTAATGCCTCCATGTAGGCTTATGAGCAAGAAAAGTTAGAAAAGGAAATGTAAGTATTTTCCAACTGGATCTGCCCAAAAATCCATAGTCTACCCATTTATCTCCTCTAGCACCCAGCCAGATGCTGTACTTTAATATGAAGATTTGATTTTTTTTCCCCTCCTGGCTAATAGCCATTGAAAAGCTTATCTTCCATACATTTATCTAGTAAAGTCTCCATTTTAATTCAGATTGTAACATTGGGCTGATCCTGCGTTGAGCAGGGGGTTGGACTTGATGGCCTGTATGGCCCCTTCCAACTCTATGATTCATGTTAAAATAGCTACATTCAGCTTGCAATTCATACAGTGTTTACATACACATCTTTCTCTAAGCAGTTTACTCCTTTCAATACTTATACATTGCTTTTCTCCCCAGTGGGAACTTAAAGTAGTTTACAAAGTCAATCTCCTGATCTCAGATTTACATAATTAACAACCCCGCAAAGAAGAAGAAGAAGAGTTGGTTCTTATATGCCGCTTTTCCCTACCCGAAGGAGGCTCAAAGCGGCTTACAGTCGCCTTCCCATTTTAGGTGATTAGGCTCAAAGGGTGACTGGCTCAGAGTCACCCAGCCTTCTAAGACCCAGTGGGATTTGAATCTGAAACTCTCAGATGCTAATCTGAACTAAGCAATGCCAGTGGGAATAATATTCTTTCTTCTTAACCCCATACAAACCATCATAGGTGACAGGAATACATTGTCCAAGTTAACTTAATGGATTAAATGCAGAATGAGGTTTCTACTTACACATCTATTCACTGTACTGATCTAGCCTTCCTATCTAAAGAAACTAGATTGGTGCTACTTTACCTTGATCATTACTAATAAGGCAGGCTATGTAGTCAATCCAAATCAATAATAAATGAACCATAACTATGCTGCATGTATTTGTAGTGACTGCATGCCTGCTTAATTTGCAAACAAGAAGTGATGTATAGCCAAATTCCATCGAGGGGGATGAAGAAACTCTTCCGCAAATTATTATAATTCAGTCTGAGTCAGCACCTTCTATTTGACACAGTACTGAGGTAGTATCCCAGCTGGTGACGACCCGGCGCTAAGGATGTTAACAAACCACACCTGATGACAGCCTCTTAACATAAATCATAAAACTGAAGGCATTGTTCTTTGGGGTGTCTTGGACAAATTCCAAAACTGCTAAATATGTTCTACCTGATTAAATTTCTACTGCAGGGGGAGTGCACATTTAGCACTTGGTGTGTGTTTGTTTGTGCATGCACAATGGCTCTCTGCTTTCAAATACCTGATCTGCCTGTTTTAGCAACCCGATTTTATTTTCCATTTTACTTACAGCATGGAGATCTCTCAGCTCATGATTCTTTTATTCCTCCCATGCACGTCAACAAGCAAAATACATATACACATCTTCATCACCATAAAATCACAGTCCAGTAGCGCTGTCTCAGACCTCAGTAGCATCCTCAGACCTCGGAATGCTTGCACTCAAAAGCTCACATCTTGAATAAATCTTTGTTGGTCTTAAAGGTGCTACTGGACTCTGATTTTATTGTGCTACTTCAGACCAACACAGCTACTCATTTGAATCCATCATCATCACCATCACTAATCACTAAATATTATAAAGTTGAACTTGTGTGCAGCCAACTCACTCTGAACCTGATTGGCCCTTCCTTGGGGTATGCCACCAATAGGGAGAGAGCACTCTGCCAATGAGGGTCAATCAGTTCAAATTGCACTGTGCCAATGAGAGCCAATCAGGTCAAATTACATGCAGACATCCAGAAAAAGGCTCTACCCTGGGAATGTTCACTCATGAGTAAGTCATGGCCCCCAGCCAGGATAGTTTAGCCACAATGAGGAGAGATCTGTCGACCTGAAAAGGCTAATAAGGAGTCAGCTCTCCAACTCCAACTTCCTGCCAGTTTCAAAAGTTTGCTGGGTGGAAGAGGAGCTGGCCTAACAGCATGTCCTTCTGCCGGTAAGTTGTCCTGGCCTCTTTCAATTTGGAGGACAAGCCAGCTCCTGGCACAGCCTCTATATGCCTACTGAAGGGAGGGCTATGGAAAGCCCAGAAATAATCCCCTGCTAGTCCTCTGGGACACAGGTGAACTGATCTCTGGTACTTAGATACCTAGGGGATTCCCATGTCCCATCTTGTGGATGGCATCCCTAAACCTCAGTGGTTCCCCCTAACCACCCACCCACCCAAAGCAGTCATATCTGCCTGAAGTGCTGATCTCTATAGACTGGAAAAGGGCTGTAATTCTGGGAGATCTCCTAGTCCCACCTGAGTTGAAAATATTCCTTGTTGTTTGGAAGTAGGGCCTTGAAAGAGTGCAATGCCTCAGTCCATCTTCCAAAGCAGCCATTTTCACCTGGTGAGCTAATCTTTATAGTCCAGAGTTGAGCAGCAATAAAGGGCTGCCTGCAGCCTGCAGCTGTATCTCACCTGGAAGATGGGCTCCAGGTGGCCTTTACCAACAACAGTTTGTTGGAGCCCACTGTATTTTTTCACACAATGGGTTTTATTGCTAGTGCAAAAATAAAAACTCTAGGACCTCTCTCTCACTTTTAATTTGTCAAATTGTCCAGGCCCATCAACAAAATCTCATGTCTGTCAACAGAATTGCATTTGTCCTGTTTCCCTCAGAATATGGAATCTGCTATCCATTTGCAGTTCTAATGGACTTCTCTCTTTGTTTCCTCAGAAAGATAACATTTTTGTTTCTTTGGGCTTCACGGTTAGATAGGTAGACGGGAGATGTTTATATAAAGTCCTCCATGTCTAGGAATTATTCCACAGTTGAAATGTTGTCATTGCAAAATGTTTTTTTTTTTAATGTTTCAGGACAAAATTGGAAAGGACAGTTGTAATTAACAGCAACTAATTTTTTTCCCCTTTTTTCGTGAAAGTCAGATTATTGTACTTCAGTGGAAAATAAATCTGTGACCATAATGTGCAAATGAATGATTAGCATATTTAGAAATGGTAATTTTGTTTTAAATGAATAACTGTGTAAAGGTTAGTTAAATATTGCTTGTAAGACTTCCTTTCCTCAGAATTTAATGGATAAATGTGAAGTATTTTGAGATCAAAGCATTCAAATACAAAATAATTGGCTTCAAATTATGAAGATGCATTTTACCAATGAGGCCTCATCATAAGTTTTCCACCAACCTCACTCTAGTCGTCTCAGTTTCTGTTTCCATTCACCCAGTTCCTGGGTATACCAGGGAGCTGGTTTGGGAGGACTCAGTTAAGTAAGCTGATACATTAAAGTTTGCCCTAAACTCTGATTTTATTTCCTTATAAAACCCCGTTCTGAACTGTTCCATTATACTACAATTTTAAGCCTTTTATCAAAACATCCTGTATAGAAAATAGCTTAATTCTCATTGATTGAAATCATCAGGGCTAAGGTGCTGATTTATGAACTTCACCTTAGTGATGTTGCCCTCTGTAATCTTTCCTTACTCCGACCTAAGTGAATGACTGCAATTGACTCATCTGGGGAAGAGCAAATTGCTGCATTTGTCCAGTTGTGGGGGAAATCACATGTGATCTCCCATGAAACTGCTTTATACCGATTCAGATCCTTGGTCAATCCAGGTCAGTATTGCCTCCTCAGACTGGCAGCTGCTCTACATGGTCTCAGGTTGAGGTCTTTCACATTACCTAATGTTTGATGCTTTTAATTGGAGATGCTGGCACTGAGAGTTCAATTGAATAAAAGCGGATTTAACTTCTGAGTAGACTTGCTAAGGCTTGGCCTGGTGAACTGACACTAAGTGACAGAAAAGAAGATGAAGAGTTGGTTCTTATATACTACTTTTCTCTACCAAAAGGAGTCTCAAAGCAGTTTACATTCGCCTTCCCTTTTCTGTCCCCACAACAGACAACCTGTGAGGTAGGTGAAGCTGAGAGAGCCAGTCAGAACAGATTTATCAGTGCTGTGGTGAGCTCAAGGTCACCCAGCTGGCTGCAGCTGGGGGAGCTGGGAATCAAACCCCGCTCGCCAGATTAGAAATCCCTAACCCCTACACCCAACTGGGATGGGAGAGGGTAGTGGTATGACACATGGAATGTTCAAAATATAGAAACTGCCTATCACCATAAAAGGAATTTTGTTTAAACTTTCAAGTTATTCTGCACACAAAGGAAAGGTGCTCATGGAGGCCTGGTTGTATTGAAAATGTCAGATTGTTTGTTGGTACTACTACAGGAAGAATAATAAATGGACTGTGCTTATTATAAACACATGTTCACAAATTAGAAGGAGGATGCTTATTTTCTCATAAAGCATAACCCTTTCTTGGTATGGCCTAAATGTTACATATGGTGATGAGACTGTTCATATGCCTTTTTAATTCAAATAATACTGTTTTTCCCCGTTTGCTTCTCCAAGCATTGTGTATATCATGATACCTTCCAACTTATTTTAAAATACACATACCTCTCCCCCCCCCATTTCTCCCTAATTCATCTTGTGCTTGTATTTCAGCATCCTGGCAAATGTATTAAAAATCTACTTTGTAAAGTGCTCAGAGCAAAACCACCCCATACGCCGTGTTTCTATGAAGCCCATATTTGGACCCAAACCTCTCTCTTACAGAAAATTCTTGAAAACTTATACATACAGAACGTTTTGCATGTTTTGAGGTCTTCTTTTTCTTCATGCTTCAACATCTCCCACAGCAAGTTAAAAATAGAGGGACCTCTTAAATAGATACACAAATTTATCCCTGCCTGTAATATTCAAGCTTCTTTTGTTTCCTTCTCTATTCTGTAAATGCTAACATAAACAGTTTTTAACAAAGCAGCCGAAGAATCATTTGTAATTGCAGTCATTTCAATTCCATCAAAGGGATGCATCTTTATTATTTTATAGGTAGGTGATGAATCGGTGACAAAGATTAAAGAGTGCAGCTCAGCAGGTAGGCCTATTATATATTCTGTCATTTGCCTGATTACAAATGCATACAAATGGCATAAACAGAAGAAATGGATTTCTTTTATGCTAATGTTGGCCTGGCCACCTGCACATTTACTAATGTTGGATTAATTGCTCAAAGATGGATTATGACAGCCTACAGGAAGCAAAAACCTGCCCTTATTTTTAAGGCAGTCTCCTTGATCTCATGAGTTGCTGCAGATACAGGCAGTCCTGATATGCTGCAAAAGGTTGCTTTGCTCATTACAACTGCCAGGTTTCTGGATTTTTATCCCCCCAAAGCAGGAGGCAATTAATCACTTGTGTCATTTAACTATGGGCATAGCTATAGCACAGTGGAAGAGCCTCTGCTTGGCATGCAGAAGGTCCCAATTCAGTTCCCAGCATCTCCAGTTTGAAAGACCTGGCAGTAGACCTCTCCCTGAGACCATGGAGAGTCGCTGCCAGTCTGAATAGCCCATAATAACCAATAGTCTGGTTTAGTATACGGCAATTGCATGGGTGCTTTTCCTGTGTCTGTCCCTTTCATGTAAAAGCCCATACCCACAGGAGCTTCTCATATCTTTCCTCTTTCTTCCTTTAAAGTATTTGAACCGCATTCCCCTCAGTCTGGTAATAAAAAATCAAAACAAACCCATAAAACATAAATGTAAATATTTCTCAAATTATCCAGACACCCACTGAGTTAGAAAAGTTCCCTTAAAGGACCACTTTTTTGGGAAATTGAGTGACGATATTGTTGCCAGATGCTGTTGGAACTGCAATCAGCAAGGTAATTTGGTGCAGTTAGCCTTGAAGGGCTGTTGTTAAGCTGTTTAAACAGCTGAGCTGTACCTGTGTGTTCACTAGTGCATCAAGTGGTCACGGGTGATGTTGCAAGGCCCCCCCCCCACACACACCCACACACATGATCTGGGGATTCCTTTATTTAAGGTGGGCTCTCACCCACTTCCGCTTTCTTCAGGAAGAGAAGATTAGTGTGTATGTGTGTGCTTTGCTGAAGCAGGGAGCAGGCTCTCTGCTGATGTGTGAGATGTAGTCTGCCTGCAGTCTAGCCACAATAGGATTGCAATGTGCTGCTTTTGTAACTACTCTATAAGCTTTCGGACTCTGCTTCAGTAAACAGATGGATATGATATATTTTCTGTAAATAACCATGCCATAAAGATTCTCTCTTATCTCAAATCTCAAATCACTCTGAGTCTGGATATGTACTTCATCCAAAAAAGTAACTTACAGCTACATACTTTGAAAATGCTCCAGCTCTAATTTTCTGGAGGGACCTACGATTGAGTCTAGGCCAAAGGACCCAACAGGTACTCTCCAGTTGTGGATGATCTCTTGCCCCCACTCTCTACTGCCAGCACTTGATTCAGTAAACAGTGGGAGAAAAATGGGCAGGGGGAAAGCCAGAACTGCTGCTGTGTCCTCAGTTGCAGGTGATCTCTATAATGTTTAATTCACAGTGTCTTAGGAACTGACTCAAAATCTATGGCAGAAGTCCCCAACATGGGGCCTGCCTATCCCTTTTCAAGTGCCCACCAAGTGTTTTTAGAAAGTAAGTATGACCAGGTGGCCACTAAAGACCTGGTTGCTTGTGCAGATCAAAATAACATTGTTCCAGCATCAGCAGCAGCCACCACAATATTAGTTTTATTCTTCCCCTCCTCTTAACCAGTGTATTTTAATTACTTCTCTTATCCTCTGTATTTGGGCTTCCTATATTGTGTGTCTGCCTACAGTAACTGACTTTACCTCCTGCAATGACCATTTCGTGACTGTGCCCATCATCCCGTGTCAGAATTCCAAAGGCCAAAAATGTTGGGGACTCCAATCTATGGCATTTAAACTCCTTACCTCCCAGGCTCTGCCCTCCAAATCTCCTGGATATTGTGAAATTGGGTCTGGTATATAAATTTCCTAAATTTCTATGGCAGAGTATCCCAGAGCTAAGGGGCTACCTCTGTGAAAGATCGAACGAAACTTTAATACATTATAAAGAGCGCTTTCATTAAAATCTCACTGTTTAGCAGTCCTGCCTTGTCAGTTCTGATCCTCGATATTCCAGTTCAATGTGGCCATATTTTACTCTTGTTAGACTGCTAGAGGCATGACTTAAAATTTGCTGCTCAGCCCATGAAGCACACTAGGGGAACCTTGGACCTGGTGCTGTCAGACTAGCTTCCCTCACAGGATTGTTGTGGGAATAAAACAGAAGAGAACACCATATGCTGCTCTTAGGGCACTTGGGGGAACAGACTAAAAAAGCAAGAAGAATTCAAAGCTGTTTTGTTGTTGTTGTTGTTGTTGTTGTTGTTGTTTAAGATTGCCCCATACTCCCAGTTAGCATGCTAATTTTCTAGACATTTTCTGTCTACCTGATGCAAACCAGATCTACCTGACCCTGTTGAGGCCAGCTGGACAAGAACAGTATAAGGAATCTTGAGCCTCCCTCCCACCCTTTTCTGCCCTCTTTCCCCCCTGGTTCCCCAACTTTTAACACCGGTGGTCACACCTTATTGCCAGTGCTGATGTGATAATGGACAAATGCAGTTTTTAATCAATTTTAAATGGTTTTTAATGTTTTATTATTTATTTGTTTGTTTGTATTTATACTTGTTGACCGCCACTCCCGGAACTAGCTGGCTCATGGTGGTTTACATAAAAATCTTTTAAAAACCCACATAAAAACAATATACACAATGGTCCAGATGGCAGCAAAAACTCCATCTGCAGGACTTCCCCACTCCCACCCCAACCCCCATTCACACAGCCGACAACCTTCCAGCAATAACTGGCTGAACAGGCCTACTAGGCCTGTATAGGGAAGAGGGCACTCTTCCTAGCTTAGCCTCAACCAGATGCCTGGTGGAAGAGCTCCATTTTACAGGCCCTGCAGGATGTTGACAGCTCCGACAGGGCCCTCAGCTCTTCCAGGAGCTCATTCCATCAGGTTGGGGCCAGGACCAAAAAGGCCCTGGCCCTGGTCATGGCCATGCACACTTCCTGGGGACAACAAGCAGAGCAAAGAGCCCTGTAAAGGGCATAAGTGGCCCCTCAGATAAGTAGAGCCCAGGTCTCAGATGGCCTTAAAGGTAAGAACCAAGATCTTGAACCTGATCCGGAACCTGATCAGCAACCAGTGCAGCTCCCTCAGCATAGGCTGGACATGGAACCTCCAAGATGACCCTGTGAGGACCCTAGCAGCTGCATTTTGTACCAGCTGTAATTTCTGGGTCAGTGACAAAGGAAGGCCCATGTAGAGTGAGTTACAGAAGACTAATCTGGAAGTGACTGTTGCATGGATCACTATGGCCAAGTGGTCCGAGGACAGGTAAGGTGCTAGTAGCTTGGCCTGGCACGGATGAAAGAACACTGCTTGGGCTACTTTTCTGACCTGCACCTCCATAGATAAGGAGGAATCAAAGATCACCCCCAAATTCCTGGCCACAGGTACAGCCTTAAGCTGAACCCCATCCAGGCAGGGGAGACACGTTTCCTGATCATGTCCTCTTCTACCCAGCCACAGGGCCTTCATCTTGGGGGTGGTGCTGGTGGTGGTGTTGAATTTCAGATGACTCTTCATGTTATTAGTAACCGAATATCCTGTATTAGTATATTGAGTTTTTACATGTAAACCACCTCAAGATAGTTTTACTGAGAGGGGTGACATAAATCTGCAAACAAACAAACAGTTAAGGGCCCTTTTGTTCACAAAGGCATTCATTCACAACTACCATAAGAAGAAAATTCTAACAGATGATGAAGAGAGGGCTGAACTGCTTAACTCCTTTTTCTCCTCTTGTGAGGGAAATAGTGATCAATTTGGCAAAAATGTAACACAACATGGGAGATGGGAATGGTGGCCTAGGATCACTATTGGAACAGTCCACAAACACCTAATTTCTTTAAATGAAACAAAGTCTTCTGGGCCAGATGAACTGCATCCAAGGGTACTAAAAGAACTTGCAGGTGTCATCTCTGAAACTCTGTCCATTATTCTTGGAGAACAGGTGAGGTGCCAGGCAATTGGAGGCGGGCAAATATTGTCCCCATCTTCAAGAAAGGGAAAAAGGCGGATCCGGGTAATTATCGACCCGTCAGCTTGACATCTGTAGCTGGCAAAATTTTGGAACAAATAATGAAACACTCAAATAATCAAAACCATCTTCAAGTATTTAAAAGGGTGCCAATTGTTCTCTCTTGCTCCAAAGGGACAGACCAGAACAAATGGGATGAAATTAATTCAAAAGAAATTCCATCTAAACATCCGGAAGAAGTTCCTGACAGAACGTTTTTTTCAGTGGAACAGGCTTCCTCGGGTGGTAGTGGGTTCTCCATCTTTGGAAATTTTTAAACAGAGGCTAGATAGCCATCTGACGGAGAGGCTGATTCTTTGAAGGCAAAGGGGTGGCAGGTTACAGTAGATGAGCGATTGGGATGTGAGTGTCCTGCATAGCGCAGGGGGTTGGATTAGATGATGCATGAGGTCCCTTCCAACTCTATGGGCCTTTTCGCACAGGGATCTTTGTTGGAAATTGTTTGCGGAATGAAAAATCGCCATTTAAAATAGTGGAATTCGTCGTTATGCATACCTGCCTTTGTAGTGGAATCAGTTGCGTTTTTTAGCGTTTCCCACAGGCTTCCGGTCTCGGCAGAAATCGCTAGAAAGGAAGCGCTATTGCCAAGCTCGTCCCGCCCCTGGCCGTCAAGCAGCCAATGGGCAGCCATTAGCATGCTCCCAAACAGCCCCTTTCCCTTTAAGAAAGGTTTAAAAAAAAAAAAAAAACGACCCATAGCAACGAATCTAGGTAGATTCGTTGCTACGGAGAGACCCATCCAGCTGCCTAATGTGAGCTGTCGTTTGATTGTATGATCGTTTGCACACTGCCTCGAGTGATAAAAAAAAAATCCCCCCCCCTCTCACGGGCCCGATTTTCGGCTGAATTTATTTGTAAAAAATAAAGGGACTTTATTTCAGCAAACGGGCTTTTCAGTGGTTTGTGCTTAGTGACTAAAGGTGAAGGACTGAAGCCAGGGAAGCCTCTAAACAGAAAGAGGCTCGCCGGTGCATTTATCCCCGCTCGCTCGGGGAAAAAAAATGGCGATCGCTTCGCCGGAAGTTTGGAGGAGAGAGCCAGGGGGGGGGACTTTGAAGAACCAGCAACAATGGTAACGCACAGGTCTTTAGCGCTACTGTTGCAGATTGGTTGCAGGAGTGTATCGCTATCCGGAGGGTGAATCCACTTTTCTGGATTCCCCTGAAAGCGCCACAACGAAGCGCTTTTTGCTGATTGGTTTCAGGATTGTTGCAGATTGTCTACGACGTCGTGGGTTATGGCAAATTAGTAGCGTTTCCAAATAGCAACCATTCTGCTACTTTGAAGCCGTGCGAAATGGCCCTATGATTTTATCGTTCTATGATTCTAAGAAAAGACTTGCTGACAATGCAGAAAACCATGGAGCCCACACAAAACATCACTGTACATACACAGCTTGAGTAAACAGCCTTCCTAGGGATTTAAAGTGTCCCCTATATCAGTGGTCCCCAACCTTTTTATCACCGGGGACCACTCAACGCTTGACAATTTTACTGAGGCCCGGTGGGGGGGGGTAGTTTACTCCTCTACTCTCAACCACTGCCCTGACACTCTCTGATCACTATGGTAATGTTTAAAATCCCTTCAAAATAAGATACAGACACGCCACAACAATGAACATAAGGAACATTTTATTTTCATGGAAATTTTAACTCATGACAATGAGAAATCAATGGGAACCCTGAGCTTGTTTCTCTGCAACACCCGAAGTGTGTTGTAAAGGGCCGGGGGGGATGAAGTAAAGGGCCGGGGGGTGGGGGGAGAAGGTGTCCTTCGCGGCCCACCTCCAATTAGTCGACGGACCACATGTGGTCCGCAGCCCACAGGTTGGGGATTGTCACCCTACATATTTCTTCCTCAAACAAGTCTACAGCTAGCCTACTTATTTTTCCTTTATAATACTGTTGATTATGACTGTGAGTTTACAGGTAGCCTAACATAAGGAAGATACAGCAAGCAGTGGCGGTGTCTTATTTCAAACAGGAGACCATATTTGTTGGTTTTAAAAGAAATACCACCACTTTCAATATAATAGGCTGGGCTTTCACACAGCTTTCAATTCATATTTGCATCTCTCTCTCTGACTGATTTTGGGACATTTTACCAAAAATCGAGTTAAGTTTCTACTGATGATACAAATCCCTTACAGGGCTTCCTATCCAGGGATTTCATAGCTCCTATCCAATAGCACTAGATGACCCAGGAGGTCCCTTTCAACTCTATGATTCCATAGGAAAACAACCTTGAGAACATCAGCTGCATAGAGTACCTTGTTCTTTTACAAAATATTCTGGGTTTTGAAAGGGAATTTTGATTGACACAAATAATAACTCTGGTCCATTTGACTAAGACTTACAATAACTGTGTCATTGGAGGGTGTTTTGTCTTAGAAACCCACACTTCTGCTGGATTTCTTATGCAAAGAGCTTCATAATCATTCATGATTTGATATTTCTGTTTAAATTTAATAGGTTACATAAGCAGTGAAAAGACTAAGTTTGTGGATGGCATTAAGTAGTTCGGGTTAGTTAGAACCAGGGAAGGCTGTGAGGTGTTCCAGAAGGATCTGTTGAAAAGGGAGCAGGTATGAGTGTGGCAGATGACTATCAATTTGGTCAAGTGCAAAATAATGCACAGTGGTGTTACCAAAAATGACACCTGTCACAGACACATGGCCAGTAGGGAATGGCTTGCAAGAGATTGGTAACATAGTGAAAGGATCGATTGCCTATGTTTACGATATGATTGACTCCTTTAGAATTCAAGGCAGACAACAAATAGTAATAGTAAAATAACAAGCAATCTTTATTTATAAGAAACACTCAATCCAATAGGAAATTCAAGAGGGAAAGGGGTTAATAAGTATATTTACCAGTCCTGGAGAGTGGAGAAGCAGAGAGACGACACAGCCAGCTGCCAGTGTAGTGGGATCTGGATTAGAAGCACACTTTGGCATGACAAAGCCAGAGTTTTTATATCTTTTTGAGAGGAGGGGTCGTGCTTGGCATATTATGGGAAGTGTGATCGGGGCATGGTGGAAGCATGATGGAATTTTCTAGGAGTGAAGAATTGAGAAATGGTCTGGAAATGGGTGCTGATGGGCTTAAAGAAAGGAAGCCATCATATCTCAATTGGTCTACCTTTGGGGTTGGGGAGCAATTTCTTCTGGAAGATTGGCTTACGATGAATGAGAGGTGAGAAGACAAAGGAACTTGCCTAGAAGCCTCTAGGCAAACTTGACTCTGCTGGCCACTTGATCATAAATACAATTGGGGGGGGGGAGGAAAGCAGGATGTGTCTCAGGAAGCAGCTGACATCTTGAATCTGTGGCTTGGAACAAGCTGAAGAGCAGATGTAGTCTGGCCAAGCTGGGTCATGGCAGACTATTATTTATTTATTTATTTATTTCCTGCCACTCCCAAGTGGCTTGTGGTGGGCTACAACACTCTGAATAAAATCCCCAATAAAACTCCCCTTAAACCCCAGACATAAAACACAGAGATCCAAATCACAAATCAAGAAAAGATACGGCAGAAAAAAGCAATTCCAACAATCAATCCATTTTCCCACAAAGAATCTCATAAAGGGAAGAGGGGCATGGACATGGTGTTTGGCTTTGGCATAAGCCTAGACTGTTGAGGGGTACCACTGGTTGCTGGGAATAGTATGCCAGTCTATTGAGTGGGGTCCAGCCATACATAACACTGGAGTCCAAAATCCTAACTATAAATATATCTTGATGGGGTCTGAACTGGCACTAATTGACAAGGAGTCAGTCAGTCAAACTTTATCAAAGTTGTTCAGACCAGGTTGTATATAAACAGAATCGTTGTTGTTGTTGTTGTTGTTAGGTGCGAAGTCATGTCCGACCCATTGTGACCCCATGGACAATGATCCTCCAGGCCTTCCTGTCCTCTACCATTCCCCAGAGTCCATTTAAGTTTGCACCAACTGCTTCAGTGACTCCATCCAGCCACCTCATCCTCTTCTTCTTTTGCCCTCAATCGCTCCCAGCATTAGGCTCTTCTCCAGGGAGTTCTTTCTTCTCATGAGGTGGCCAAAGTATTTGAGTTTCATCTTCAGGATCTGGCCTTCTAAGGAGCATGGATGGAGGGTGGGAGCTGCAGGGGCAAGGGCCAATCAGGGCAAAGCTGTCTGCACTGCACGTAGGCTAGTGGGAGGGGGGGGGGTAAGGGAAAATCACTGTCCTACCAATAGCATGGTGTAATTTCTGGGCTGTTGAAACTGACATCTCAGCACTCTAGAATTAAGTGGCCGTATTCTAACTTGGACAGCTGGACACATCCCACCCCCTAGGCTGTTTCACAAATATATAGAGGAACAACAATGGATAAGGATATGTCTATTGTGATATTATTTTAAGATTCCCCCACGCAAGTCCTTACTGGTTTCCTTGCTTGTTATAAATGGTTACTATACAGTTTCTGTCCTTATATTTTGATTCTGCCGTATTGTACCTCAGAATGCATTGCAGTAATGTACAATTATAATTCTTTTGTGTAGTGGATTTTATCAGTGGCTGTTTATCAGATTAGGAGGTGCTTTGTGATTAGTTGCAACCATTCCTTTGTTCTTTTATACATGGATATGTGACATTCTTTGAAATAAATTAGAGCTGAAACAGCTTGTTGCATGTTTGAAGAGAGAGATCCTTTCCTCAAACAGATAAGCAAAGTGTGGGATCATCAAATGTTTTTTCCCCTCTCCTTTTTTTTGTTACAAAACAGGATGGAAGACCAGGATATTTCAAGACATAGCTGTGCCATGGACACCTAATTCCACATTAATGGCTTTACAAAGGATGAGATAAGTTCATCTGGGAGTACATACAGGAAGTTAAAAGGAATCCCCATGATTTTTATATGCTTCTGAGGTCCCATCTTCATGTTTAAATTGTACATGTTCGACATGCTTATGGCTTCAAATTTGTCAAACAAAATGGTGGAACAGATGAGACAAATCCAACAAAGCTATTCTTATGTTTTTATACATCCACATATTTCAGCAAATCCATGTATTGCAACTATAGACTCGTGTGGAACTTTTAAAAAGTCAGTTTCCATTACTCCAGTTTTAACCTATATTGACATTGAGATATTACACTTAAACATGCCTCTTTCAGCTATAATTGGACCATTCTAAACAAACAAATATGCCAATGTCTTTACCTAAATTTTGACATCCTTTCACCCAGAATACAGAACTGTCTTTTGTCTAACTTCAAACATATTCTTCAGAAAGTGCTGTAGAGCTCAGTCTCAGGTTGGAGTTCTTCTCTTATTTCAGTGGGGCTTCTGTTGCTTGGTGATTTGTTTATAATGTTGTTTCTCAAAGCTTGGGGGGGCATTTACAGTACTATAGTGGGAGACCTGTCACTAGAAGCCTTCCAACCCTGAGCACTGCACGTAGGCTAGTGGGGGGGGGGGGTAAGGGGAAATCACTGTCCCACCAATGGCATGGTGTAATTTCTGGGCTGAACTTGAAACTGACATCTCAGCACTCTAGAATTAAGTAGAAACCCTATGATAAAACTTGGATCTCACTGGTCAATTGATTAACAATTAACACTTAGGGTTGTAGAAAAAAATTCAGCTCCTGTACTCCATATTATACATTTGTGGGTACATGTGATCGAGAGTAAGAAAAAAGTTCCTGCAGAAGTATGGGACAAGCTGAATCTCAAAGCTCTGCTCGCTGCCTGTTGATGCTGGATTCACACAAGTCGTATTTTTATCACACAATTTGAATTTGAGGTTTGTAACATCAGGAGAGTATTGATGACCAGCCAGCCTCTTGCAAAGGCTCTGAGCAAAAACCTTAAGACCTTTATAAGTATTAAAACCATGTCCTCATATGCAATTGTCCAAAACACATCAAAATAAATTAGAAAGTCGATACAGAAATCTCTGTACTACTGAATCTTATTCACCTATTAAATTATTTTGTCATCAGCGCTATTTGGGTTAGTTCAAACACTAACAATATGTTGTTATGATTTTAGGAAGAATGCAGTATCGTCTACCAGTATAAACTCAAGTTGATCAGAGTCTTCTTCAAAGGCAGCTTAGGTTTCCAGGAAGCTAGTCCCAGCCACATAGAAAATACACAACCTGCCCTTAGCCTCTTACTTTCAGGTGATTGTGGTTCCTGTGTACTAAGTGAGGGGGGAAAAGTTATAATTTTGGATTTGGTCTTTTGTTTCGGGAAAGAGTATTTTTTTTCTTACTGCCAGTTTGGTGTAATGGTTAGGAGTGTGGACTTCTAAGCTGGCATGCCGGATTCGATTCTGCATTCCCCCACATGCAACCAGCTGGGTGACCTTGGACTCACCATGGCACTGATAAAGCTGTTCTGACCGGGCAGTGATATCAGGGCTCTCTCAGCCTCACCCACTTCACACAGGGTGTCTGTTGTGGGGAGAGGAAAGGGAAGGCGACTGTAAGCTGCTTTGAGCCTCCTTTCGGTAGAGAAAAGCAAGATATAAGAACCAACTCTTCTTCTTCTTATTATTATTTTCAGGTAGGATGTTACTGTTTTGGGCTTTAAAAATGGGCTCAGGTCCATTATTTCCAGTGAGGAATGTATTCCAAGGTCTGGTGAGCTGGTTGCATAGCTAGCGCACATAATTTGCATACAACATAGTCCTCCAACTGTTTTAAAAGTTTCCTAAATTTCAAGAAATTAAACAAAAGGATTTGGATTTAAAAAAAAACCAAAGTAGGTGACTCTGTGTATAGCTGCACCTTTCCCTGCTGATTCCTAAAATAGCGGTCAAGTAGCAAAACTTTGTCCAGCCCTGGCATCAGGGGAAAAGTCATTTTCCTACTCTTATACACATACCCATACATACACATGTACACTGAAAGCCCTGCTTTTGCCAGCCTTCCTTGTTGTGGTCTGTTTCCTCACAAAGTGAAATTGTCTTTGTCAACCCCCAACTTATCCTTTTCTGTTGGTCTACCTATGGAGGACTTTGGGAGGGAGGAGGTCTGAAGTGGTTATTTTTCAGGAAATGACCTCCAAATGTCCACTAAAGACTTCCCAGGTCCTAGCTCCCTATTTCCCATAGTACTTGCAAAGAACAGCAGGGGCCCAACCCCATGAGGAAGGAAGGGGGAAACAATTGTGGCTCTTTGTGGCTTGTCTCCAAAGATCATTGGCTGGAAGGGCTTGGTACTCCTTCCTTCCAAGGCGTCAATGAGAGAAATGCCATTGCCAAGGAAATCAGGAGAATCAAAGGAAAATATGAGCCTATGCTGTAGGCCAGCGAGTGACACCCAAAGATTAAAACAAACAAACAAGATTGGATTGTTCAGGGAGGCTTTCTTTGGGTGGGGGGGGGGAGAGGGAATACCTACAAATCCTAGATTTGTATGACTAGAAATTATATGGCAGCCTTTCAGATATCTGAAGTAGGGTTGTACAATTTTTTTTCTGTTTTCTTTTTCAGTTTGAGTCTACTGGAGCTGTAAAAGATTGTGGAATGCCTGAAAAAACGTGGATCTCGAAACCAATCAAGTATTTGGATCTGGGAGTTTTTGAAAATTCCAAATTTTAGAAGAGTTGAATAGACCTGAGAAGGAAATAAAGGAGGGACGGGGACAGTGCCAAAGCAGCAAAAAACTGCTAACAGATAGGGCTCTTTATGGCACTCTCGTTTAAAGAGACTGGGTAAGACAGCCAGTGTGACAGCTGAGCCCCTGGGGACTTTTTTGGAAGAGGACCCCAAAAGGGCCCCAGTTGAGCTAGTATGAAGAGTGCACCCTCCCCAGGGGTTTTGTACATTGTATTCTGTAGTCTTTTGAAACACCCCCTGTGTAAAGGACTGCAGAAGAAATCACCCCCCCCCAAAAAAAAAAAGCCAGCTGAACAGCAGGAGCAATCTCCTCTAGCCATTCAGCTGTTTTTTGGGGTTCATTAGGAATTCCAAAATATATCTGTTTTTTTTTTTTTAATGAGTTATTTTTAGTTCTCCTGAAAACTAGGTTCCAATGGAATATCAAAATGTTCCTGAAAAATTATGTTACTTTTCAGGTATATTTTCAGATTGGGTAGAGCATGACCCTCCAGTTCTCTGTCCAGTTCTTAATTCCATGGCAGGGGCTCATGGGAATTGTAGTCCATGAACATCTGGAGGACCACAGGTTGACTACCCGTGCTCTAGACTCTGAAACAGGGTACCCTTTGTCCCCTCTGAAATATTGCCCCTGCAGGAAAAAAGGACCCAAAGGAACAATGTCTCAAGCTAACTGGGAGTCTGCAGCATGAGAAGGCAAATCATTCTACAATCAGACACAGATGGAAAAGCCATTCCATTGGAGGAGCTGCTGCTGGGTTGCTGCAATGGCAAGTCGGGATCCAATGTTGACCTCTGTTAGTGCATTAGTCTTTTTAAAATAACTACTTCACATTACTAACTCATATCCAAATAGTGATCAACTGCCATTCAGAGGTCCTTTCTTATGTACTAATATGAAGATTGAAATGAGGTTTCCCTTATCCTATAGCTGTGCATTTGAAGGGTTGTCTCCCTCCCTTGAAGCAGAACTTTGCATGGGTTCCTGTTGCAGCCTGGTCTTAATTCTTTTTCAGTTACTACCGCCCCCCACCCCCGGCTGAATTCTAAAAGCACAGGAGTTTCTTGGGCACTGTGAATGCATTTGAAATCCACCTGGGATTGCCGTCATGTGTCCTTCGCCAACTAGAATACATCTGGGGGGGCTGAATAAACACATACACAGCTTAGGCACAGAAATTCACATATTCTTTAAGCAAAGTGATAGTTATTTATTTATTTATTTATTTATTTATTTATTTGGCTTCTAAAGCAAAGGAATTAAAATCCCCATGATTTGTCTTCTTTTGGACACTTTGTGACAGCATATTGGTTTTTGTTTTTTTTTTCAAAATTGAAAATGTTTCACTGCACGGCTTTGGTTGGCTCCATAAAATTAATTATTGAGCAGTTATCATCAACAGGCCACTATATGTGAACAGCCTGACAGGCCAACTCAGAGATATTAACCTTTGCGGGGAGGCAACTTTGAAAGAAAATAGCTTCCCATGGCGGTTGTGAGATTCATTTTGGTGACAGCGCTCTTCCTTTAATCGATGGGAGAAGCAGAAAAATCAAATATTAATGAAGGATGGTTAGCCCTGGTTTCTGAGTCTGGCAAATGCTTTTTTCAAGTCTGGGATTTGGTATGAGACGGTAATACTGAACTCAAAGCGACATTTTTCATTTCAATTATGTCCCGAGGTATCCTTTCCCCTTCTTTCTCCCTCATTGCCAGGGCAGGCAAGCATCATAAAGAGATACTCCGTCAAAATGGAGCCTGCCTTATGAAGGGGGAGGGAAAGAAATGTTGCTAAAGCAAATACATTGTCTCACACTCTGCTCACCCGTCATAGTGCATTGAGGTTTGACAGGGCATCACAAGGTATAGTTATATGTTCTCCGCTTGTCTGTGTAGCAGGAAATTCCAGGGACAATGCAGCTTTGGTTGGTTTTCTTTGGAGAACACTGGAGACCTATTGTGTGTTTTGTAATATTTGCATTATTTATCAAGCAGACCGTAGATGGAGGCAAATAAATATTCTGAAAGATCAGTATATTTGTTACCTTACAGCAGACCCCCAAGAGAGAGAGAGAGATTTACCTCCAGGGACCTTCAAACAACTTATAGACATTTCCGTTTGCTTCTCTCTATGATATACCAAGACTCAAAATTCTTTTCTCTCTTCATCTTTCCCTGATTCCCCCCCCCCCCGCCCCATCGCAAATTTGTCTTCAGCTGAGGGCCACCTAGAATTCCCAACCTCTAGGTGGGACTTGGTGATGATCAGTTCCCTGGAGAAAATGTCTTCTCTGTGACATTATAGCCTGCTGAGGTCTCTCCCTTCCCCCAATCACCACCCCCCTAATCTCCAGGAATGTTCCAACTTCCATCTGGCAAATCTAGGGAAGCCAGTCTCTGGGTGAGACCTGGGAATCCCATGGAATTACAGCTCATATCCAGGTGACAAAGATCAGTGACCCTGGAGAAACTGGCTGCTTTGGAGGGTAGACTTTGCATTCTACTCTACTGAGGTTCCTTCCTGCCCCAGATCTTGCCCATTCCCAGTTCCACCCCCAAAGTCTCCAGGTATTTCCCTACCCAGGCTGGCAATTTCTCCCCTGCCACAGTTGAGCCCTTAGCCAACCATCTTTTAACTTATTATCCGCTGAGAATATATCTACAGTCCTTTGGGAATATTAATATTATTTTGTCCTAGCACATGATTACAGTACCCTCAGGCCAAATCCAAAGAACATTGGGGTATTTGGACAATCCTAATTTGCTCGGTACTCACAAGGCATTGTTCATTCACTTTTCTCAGTCTAGCAGGGAAGGCCTATACACTGAATAGATACCTACTTAATTTATATCCTATAACATTCCCCCCGCATGCCCCAGTGTATAATATAATGGAAACCAAAGAAACAATGTTTATGTGATAGTTCTATTTTAGGGTCCATGTGTGGAATCTGAGATGATACAAGGATGGGCATTCTACTGGTGAGGCACCCAGAGTCTGTTGTGAAGGGCAGTTTATAATAAGCCTCTAATACATAAATATAGGGTTTTAACAGTTTAAAAAAAACTACTTTGAAGTGATTGAAAAGTTTGATCTATAAAAACATCTATGTTTCAGCATTAGATCTGTAAAACTCAAGTACAACAAGAAGAAATGAAGTGAAATATTCTCAAAAATATTTTTCTCTGTTTTGTGTCAGTTGAAAAGGACACAGGTATAAAGGTTCGGGGGCGGGGGCGGGAAAAGCAGAAGGCTAATGTGTATCTGTATTTATGACTATTGTGCTATATTGTTTGGAAACCTTGGAAGAAAAGGAGAAATGCAAATGTTTCACGGCATGCTGCTTTTTCGAAACTCTCCTAGCAACGGATAGAACATTTCATAGATTATTGGTACAGTAACCTAGAAAGGACATATTTATTGGTGCTACAAAATGAAAAATCTTCCTCAGACTCCATGCTTATTGGAAGCCCGTCTCTTGAGCAAAGACAGAATTTGAAACTACCTTGTTGAATCAATTTGTTCAGCCTTCAGGGGAGGTTTCTTTATGAGTGTTTTTTCCCCCACCTGCAGTTGTGCTTAGTTTGTCAGGGGGCAAGTTCAGGCACGATGCTTTGAAACCCAGTTGTGATCTTTTTCACCTTCCTCATCCTCTTCACTAAAGCTGCCCACTCAGCTTCTGATAAGCACAAATGAAGAATTCGGTTTCTGCCCAGGCATGCAGAGGAGCGGAGGTTTCTGGGATCAATGCTAACATCATTTCCAACAACATCACCCTGGAAATCTACGGTGAAAAAAGATTGTTCTAGTCCTTGCGTTTTGGTAAACAGTAGCACACCCTTTGAAATGGTAAACTATAATGACTGGGGAAGGCACTGGCAAGCCACCTCGAATTCTAGGTGGCCCCGTATTGAGTCTGCCATCAAAACATTAAAGGGCATCATCCCAAGGGGATATGACTTAGTGCTTGCACAGGGGATACCTTTACCTTATCCTTTGAAGAAGGGCTGCTTTTTAATGCCCAGCTTTTCACTGCTTGAAGGAATCCCAGCTTACAATTGCCTTTTCCCTTCCTCTTCCCACAACAGACACTGTGTGAAGTAAGTAGGGCTCAGAGAACTGAGAGGATTGCTCTGTGAGAATAGTTCTAACAGGACTGTGACACAACAGCCGACACAACAGCCCCACGCACACAACACAGGGCCAGAAGCACCAGGAGCACTCCGCTGCTGCGGCAATGGTGGTGGGGGGATTAGGGGCATGGGGTCCCCACTGCACGATGGTGGGGAGCAATATGCTGCTCTCCCACTACGGTGGGGGTGGGGGTGCTTCGCGGCTCCTGATTCGCTCCTCCGAGTGGCACTCCAGGGCCAAGTATCCAATTGGGAGGCGTGCTTCGCACGCCTCCCTATTAGACACTTGGCCCGTCTGCCGAACACCGCACCTCCAACTGTCCAGTCCTCCCGAGCCGCCATCCTCACCGGATGGCCACCAGGGAGGAGGCTCGCCCAACGCCGGTGGCCTCGGGGGAAACTGCTTTCCCTCTGGCCGCTGCCTACCCTTAATGACCGATGCCGACCCGACCTCCACCTTCTCCCACGAAGCCGCCCTTCCCACCCCCACCGCAAGTGCCCCTCACAGCCCACCAGTGACCTTCCCACCCCCACCCCCGATTCCCACTCACTGCCTCGCCGCTTCGCTGCCTCTCTGGCCGGCTCCCCATTGCCGCCGCATCCAGCCCGCTTCCCCGGCTGCCCATCGCCGCCGCCTACAGCTCCCGAGCTCCTGGGCCCACTCCGTTTCGCCGCTTCCGCTGTGGCAAAGCAGGCTGATCCACGAGGACCCAAGCAAAAACCAGGCCACCGCCCACGCGCTCCACCACCAACACCCTGCACACACCGCCAACACAACAGGCCTGCCGCCGCCGCAGCACGATGCCCCCGTAAACTCCTGCCCTCGCCAGCCACTGAAGAGCTGCAGAGCTGGCAGGGGCAAAAGGCCAAAAGCCCGGCTCCTCTGATTATGCACAAGGCTAGACTGACCTAGCACTCGCTTATGCCCATGGCGGATCCCGGCCTGTGGAAGAATCTACATTTTCTTAATGCGGGTCTTCTGAGGGCCTGGGATGGGCCAGGCCTTGGATGGTGGTGATGTCATGCATAATCAGGAATTTTCCCTGAAGCTCTGTCCGTGCATAATCAGTCTCTGAGATTCACTCTGTTTAGAGTTGCACTACAGGTATATAAAATCAATCCTGCCTATAGTCTGAAAATAATCCTCATATATAGATCTTGCCTCCTTTTATGCATGTTGGGGAACCCCTCATTGCTCTAATGGAACACAGTGCCCAGTGATCTGTGGCATTCCCTACCAGTTTAGGCTTGTGCCAAAGCCAGAATCCAGGTTCTCTAGTCAGACAGGGCCATTTCCTCAATTGTCTGTATTCTTCGGATCTCCCTCGCATTGGTCTCAGTGAAGGCAAATCGGTTTTGCACCTGGCTGTCCACACTCGTTACCTCCAAAGGGGATCTATTTTAAAACCTTCTGGTTAGCAACTTGGAAGCATCCACATGTTGAGATTGTGAGGTCAGGGTTTGTTTTTAAAAAATAGGGTTCTATTCTGAGAGGGGAAAAACATTGCCATCAGATTGATCCACCTATCACAGAGGTGAAAAGTTTAGTCATCATTCCTCTCACCCATCCCCCACTAATCTACATAACTAAAAGGATTTCCACAGCACAGGAATGAACCTTTGTTTCCAGCTCAGAAACCAGGAAGAGAAGAACTTTTGGTTTGGTTTTGGTTTTTTAAGACTGACCCCCATCGCAAGGAAGCCAGGGTGGGAGGAAATCTGTTTTAAAGCCTTCTGGTTAGCAGCTTCATTCATGACCATCTGTCCTAGCACAAAAAAAAAAATGGCATAAAGCCAGAGGAGGTGGGCAAACTCAGGCTTCACAGGCAAGGGTGGGGAGAGAAGAGGAAAGCAAATACGAATGAGACCAAATGCATTGGATCGGCTGGCCCTTTTAATCCCAGACACCCCACAGTCCCTGGAGACCCCAACCAGAGTCCCCTTGGATCGGCGGGGCTCCCTGCTGTGGGGTTTTTAGACCCACAGAGTGGGTGCCTGTGATGCTGTGGAGGCGTGGACCTCCCTTGGCCCATCCCAGGTCATCAACACTCTGGATCCTATTGAGCTACCCGGCTGGATAATCTCAACCCAATTTTGCCCCTCAATCCTGAGGCAGCATCACTTCCAGGGAGTCCCTTCTTCCTTCTAGACTCCCTGAACCATCTTCAGGCTCCATCCCCTTGCTATCCCCACCCAGCTGTGACATTTTTGAAAGCAATATAAATGTCTCAATTTTCAGATAGTTAGGTGGATAGGGAATTAGTTAGAGAACCGCACTCAAAGAGTTGTTGTCAATGATGTTTCATCAGACTGGAGGGAGGTGAGTAGCGGGGTACCTCAGGGCTCGGTGCTTGGCCCGGTACTTTTTAACATATTTATTAATGATCTAGATGAGGGGGTGGAGGGACTACTCATCAAGTTTGCAGATGACACCAAATTGGGAGGACTGGCAAATACTCCGGAAGATAGAGACAGAGTTCAACGAGATCTGAACACAATGGAAAAATGGGCAAATGAGAACAAGATGCAATTTAATAAAGATAAGTGTAAAGTTCTGCATCTGGGTCAGAAAAATGAAAAGCATGCCTACTGGATGGGGGATACGCTTCTAGGTAACACTGTGTGTGAACGAGACCTTGGGGTACTTGTGGATTGTAAACTAAACATGAACAGGCAGTGTGATGCAGCGGTAAAAAAGGCGAATGCCATTTTGGGCTGTATCAACAGGGGCATCACATAAAAATCACAAGATGTCATTGTTGTTGTTATGTGCGAAGTCGTGTCCGACCAATCGCGACCCCATGGACAATGATCCTCCAGGCCTTCCTGTCCTCTACCATTCCCTGGAGTCCATTTAAGTTTACACCTACTGCTTCAGTGACTCCATCCAGCCACCTCATTCTCTGTCGTCCCCTTCTTCTTTTGCCCTCGATCGCTCCCAGCATTAGGCTCTTCTCCAGGGAGTCCTTCCTTCTCATGAGGTGGCCAAAATATTTGAGTTTCATCTTCAGGATCTGGCCTTCTAAAGAGCAGTCAGAGCTGATCTCCTCTAGGACTGACCGGTTTGTTCGCCTTGCAGTCCAAGGGACTCGCAAGAGTCTTCTCCAGCACCAGAGTTCAAAAGCCTCAATTCTTTGACGCTCGGCCTTCCTTATGGTCCAACTTTCGCAGCCATACATTGCAACTGGGAAGACCATAGCCTTGACTAAACGCACTTTTGTTGGCAGGGTGATGTCTCTGCTTTTTAGGATGCTGTCTAGATTTGCCATAGCTTTCCTCCCCAGGAGCAAGCGTCTTTTAATTTCTTTGCTGCAGTCCCCATCTGCAGTGATCTTGGAGCCCAGGAAAATAAAATCTGTCACTATCTCCATTTCTTCCCCTTCTATTTGCCAGGAATTGAGAGGGCCGGATGCCATGATCTTTGTTTTCTTGATGTTGAGTTTCAAGCCAACTTTTGCACTCTCCTCCTTCACCCGCATCAACAGGCTCTTTAATTCCTCTTCACTTTCTGCCATTAGAGTGGTATCATCTGCATATCTGAGGTTGTTGATATTTCTCCCTGCAATCTTGATCCCAATTTGTGACTCCTCTAATCCCGCATTTCTCATGATGTGCTCTGCATACAAGTTAAATAGGCAAGGCGACAGTATACAGCCTTGCCGAACTCCTTTCTCAATTTTGAACCAGTCAGTGATTCCATGTTCAGTTCTCACTGTTGCTTCTTGACCTGCATATAAATTTCTCAAGAGACAAATAAGATGCTCTGGTATTCCCATCTCTTTAAGAACTTGCCACAATTTGTTGTGTTCCACACAATCAAAGGCTTTAGCATAGTCAATGAAGCAGAAGTAGACGTTCTTCTGGTACTCCCTAGCTTTCTCCATGATCCAGCGTATGTTGGCAATTTGATCTCTAGTTCCTCTGCCTCTTTGAAATCCTGCCTGTACTTCTGGAAGTTCTCGGTCCACATATTGCTGGAGCCTAGCTTGTAGGATTTTGAGCATAACTTTGCTAGCATGAGAAATTAGTGCAATGGTGCGGTAGTTTGAACATTCTTTGGCATTGCCCTTCTTTGGAATTGGAATGTAAACTGACCTTTTCCAATCCTGTGGCCATTGTTGAGTTTTCCAAATTTGCTGGCATATTGAGTGTAGCACTTTTACTGCATCGTCCTTTAAGATTTTGAATAGTTCAACTGGAATGCTGTCACCACCACTAGCTTTATTGTTACTCAGACTTCCTAAGGCCCATTTGACTTCACATTCCAGGATGTCTGGCTCCAGGTCAGTAACTACCCCATTGTGGTCATCAGGGATGTTAAGCTCGCTCATGTATAGCTCTTCTGTATAATTTTGCCACCTTTGTTTAATCTCTTCTGCTTCTGTGAGGTCCCTACCATTTTGGTCCCTTATCATACCCATCTTTGCATGAAACGTTCTCTTCATATCTCCAATTTTCTTGAAAAGATCTCTGGTCCTCCCGATTCTATTGTTTTCTTCTATTTGTTTGCACTGTTCATTTAAGAAGGCATTCTTATCTCTTCTAGCTTTTCTCTGGAATTCTGCATTCAGTTGGGTGTATCTTTCTCTTTCTCCCTTGCCTTTCACTTCCCTTCTCTCCTTAGCTATTTGTAAAGCTTCCTCAGACAGCCATTTTGATTTCTTGCATTTCTTTTTCTTTGGGATGGTTTTAGTTGCTACCTCTTGTACAATGTTGCGAACCTCCATCCATAGTTCTTCAGGCACTCTGTCTATCAGATCTAATTCCTTAAATCTATTTGTCACCTCCACTGTGTATTCGTCGGGGATATGATTTAGTTCATACCTGAGTGGCCTAGTGCTTTTCCCTATTTTCTTCAATTTAAGCCTAAATTTTGCAACAAGAAGCTCATGATCTGAACCACAATCAGCTCCTGGTCTTGTTTTTATTGACTGGATAGAACTTTTCCATCTTTGGCTGCAGAGCACATAGTCAATCTGATTTCTGTGTTGACCGTCTGGTGATGTCCATGTGTAGAGTCGTCTCTTGGGTTGCTGGAAAAGAGTGTTTGCTATGACCATTGTATTCTCTTGACAAAATTCTACCAGCCTGTGCCCTGCTTCATTTTGTACTCCAAGGCCAAACTTGCCTGTTATCCCGGTTATCTTTTGGCTTCCTACTTTAGCATTCCAATCCCCCATGATGATAAGCACATCATTTTTGGGCGTTGCTTCTAGAAGGTGTTGTAGGGCTTCATAGAACTGATCAACTTCATCCTCTTCAGCAGCAGTGGTTGGGGCGTAGACCTGGATCACTGTGATGTTGAATGGTTTGCCTTGGATTCGAACTGAGATCATTCTGTCATTTTGGGGATTGTATCCCAAGACTGCTTTTCCTACTCTCTTATTGATTATGAAGGCTACTCCATTTCTTCTGCGAGATTCTTGTCCACAGTAGTATACCTGATGGTCATCTGAATTAAATTCACCCATTCCTGTCCATTTTAGTTCACTGATTCCTAAAATGTCGATGTTCAGTCTTGTCATTTCTTGTTTAACCACGTCCAGCTTGCCTTGATTCATGGATCTGACGTTCCAGGTTCCTATGGAATAAAAATCTTTACAGCATCGGACTGTCTTTTCGCCACCAGTTACTTCCACAACTGAGCGTCCTTTCGGCTTTGGCCCAGCCGCTTCATTCATTCTGGCGCTACTCGTACTAGCCGTCTGCTCATCCCCAGTAGCATATTGGACACCTTCCGACCTGAGGGGCTCATCTTCCAGCGTCATATCGTTATGCCTATTAGAACTGTCCATAGAGTTTTCATGGCAAAGATACTGGAGTGGTTTGCCATTTCCTTCTCCAGTGGATCACCTTTTGTCAGAGCTCTCAGCTATGACCTGTCCGTCTTGGGTGGCCCTGCACGGCATAGCTCATAGCTTCACTGAACTACGCAAGCCCCCTTGCCACAACAAGGCAGCGATCCTTGAAGGGGGTAGATGTCATAGTCCCATTTTATACAGCACTGGTCAGACCACACCTGGAATACTGTGTGCAGTTCTGGAGGCCTCACTTCAAGAAGGATGTAGATAAAATTGAAAGGGTACAGAGGAGGGCGACGAAGATGATCTGGGGCCAAGGGACCAAGCCCTATGAGGATAGGTTGAGGGACTTGGGAATGTTCAGCCTGGAGAAAAGGAGGTTGAGAGGGGACATGATAGCCCTCTTTAACTATTTGAAAGGTTGTCACTTGGAGGAGGGCAGGATGCTGTTTCTCTTGGCTGCAGAGGAAATGACATGCAGTAATGGGTTTAAACTACAAGTACAACGATATAGGCTAGATATCAGGAAAAAAATTTTCACAGTCAGAGTAGTTCAGCAGTGGAATAGGCTGCCTAAGGAGGTGGTGAGCTCCCCTCACTGGCAGTCTTCAAGCAAAGGTTGGATACACACTTTTCTTGGATGCTTTAGGATGCTTTGGGCTGATCCTGCGTTGAACAGGGGGTTGGACTAGATGGTCTGTATGGCCCCTTCCAACTCTATGACTCTATGATTCATTCTATACCAAAACATAGGGAGGGAGGGTGGGTTGTTGCTCGCTCTGCTGCCAGGGGGAAAAGGCCGGGCTCGCAGCACGTGGCACCTTTTAAGGAATCGCGAGCCCACACCTTCCACTTGATGTGACTCCCCGAGCCACGCACGCTGCCCCCAACGCTCTTGGGAGCATCCTCCTTTCCCTCCCACCATGCCACCATGTCAATGGCGGCTTTCAGTAAGTCTCTAGCTGCTTTTTCTCACCGGATCTGCACCTGAGAATCCCAATTTTAGTGCAAAGATGTGAAATTACCATGCAGCCAGAAGAGTGCTGCTGTGAAATTTTCTGTCTTTGCAGAATCAGCCCCGGACTCAGGCCTGGCCAGACTCCATTTTCAGCTTGACCAAAGCCACCTTAGCTTAACATCTGCAACTCTTGTGCTCTGTATTAATTCTTCCCCTACTCCATTGTATTGCTAATCCAATGGCCAGCAGAGACATTGCACCTGAGGGCTCTTGCCCAACCTCTTTGTCTTCACATCTGTGACTTAACCTAAGCCACTCTGCCAGGAGGGAATTCCCCTCTGCTAGGTAGCTAGTCTCCTGAGACTCCTGTTACCTTCCCATTGTACTATCATGGTTTCCTTCAGGGCCCTCAAGGCCCACCCACACTCAATTCCTGACCCATTCTTCTTTAAAATATGGATCATGGGTCCTTCACCCAACATATATCATGGGATAGTGATGAGATAGTAATATGAAAAGTCTAAATTTTATAAGATGGGAATTATCTTATTTAATCAGGGCATACAACATGCTGGAAGTTTAAGAGCTGCTCTTGTGTATCACTGGTCCATGATGGATTTAATGAGATATAATCTCCATTAGTATTAAACAAAAATTGTCTATTCTTGACAGAAAGGTACTGCTGATATCCTTATTACAGTAGAATGACATAGCCAATGCCTACCTAGTGCAGAGTATAGCTGCTCATTCATGGTCCATAATGTCTCATATCCAATTAAATTAAAAGACTGAAGGAGAACAGTTCTTCTGAAGGCATATAAAGAGAAGGCAAAATGATGGTTAATCTTATTTTATTACATTCTGTTTCCTTTCTCCCTTTTTTTTTTTGTCTGTCTCTGAGTCACTCTGGTCATTTTTAATAAATTGTTTCCAGAAAAAGCAAGTTGAGAAAAAAAAAACCAGGAATTGCTGCATTTATTCATTTTCAAGGGGTTTCCTGCAATTCTGGAAGGAAAGCTAGTCAATGGATTTCATTACTAATAGGAAATGTATTTGAGAATTGGGCACGATATAAATGGACCTGAACTGGACATAATGCCATCTGAATTCTTAATCTTATAGTTTGATCCCAACATACTTAGAACTTTAAGTATTTATAATTTATTGCACTGAATTCTATGGAACTCTGCTTCACCTTTGCTATACCATTACCACTTCCATTGGGGATAAAATGTAAGTGGTGCCTTAATTTCCAGAGTGTTAAAAATGAACATAGGCAGATTGTGAGTGGGTGGGCAGTAAGGGATGTGGGTGGGCAGTAAGGAATGTGCCAGAGTTTGTCTCTTGTGGTCTTTTCTCTATACACAGAGAGTTACTGATTACCATTGTGGAATGGTAGGTAAATTTCCTCCAGGCCAGGTGGGATTCTGGAGATTTTTGGTGGGGGGGATTACTTGGGCATGAAATTGGGGTCACTGAGGGAGAGCCAGTTTGGTGTAGTGGTTAGGAGTGCAGACTTCTAATCTGGCATGCCAGGTTCGATTCTGCACTCCCCCACATGCAGCCAGCTGGAGGACCTTTGGCTTGCCACGGCACTGATAAAACTGTTCTGACGGAGCAGTAATATCAGGGTTCTCTCAGCCTCACCCACCTCACAGGGTGTCTGTTGTGGGGAGAGGAAAGGGAAGACGACTGTAAGCCGCTTTGAGCCTCCTTCGGGTAGAGAAAAGCAGCATATAAGAACCAACTTTTCTTCTTCTTCTTCAGGTAGTAGTGGGTGTAGGGTGTTGGACTAGATGACCCTGGAGGTCCCTTACAATTCTATGACTCTAAAATGATAATTCTGGAATAATTTCAAATAATGACATTATGATGGGAAAGGTTTGTCTGGGAATAACTGTGAGGGTTTTTATTCTGTGACAATCTGCCCCCCCCCCCAAAAAAAATGTTCTTTGAAGGAGAGTGTTTTTACTTTGGAGGATTTGAGAACTAATTCACATCACATCTTGTCATGTGGTAAATTCAGATAACCAAATGCTCAGCAAATTCTTCAGGAACTGGCCTAAAAGGTTCTGGTAATTACCTTTAAGGCCATTTGTGGTCAGGGCCCAGTGTACCTGAGGGACCACATCTCTGCTTATGCCCCTCAAAGAGCTCTATGCTCTGCCACTGCTAACTGGCTAATGATTCCTGGCCTAAAAGAAGCCCATTTGGCCTCAGCCAGGGCCAGAGCCGTCTCTGACCTGGCCCCAACCTGGTGGAATGAGCTCCCAGAGAAGATCAGGGCTCTGATGGAACTAAAACAGTTCCACGGGGCTTGCAAAAAGGATCTCTTCTGCCAGGCATTTGGTTGCGGTCAACTTGAATCAGCAACATCTGCAGGGCCCCTGAACCTCCCTCCCAAGAATCCATACACCTGACTGAACTATGGACTTGTTTGAACCATTATTGAATAGACTATTACCTTTGGTTATGGTTGCTATTATTATTCTTTTATTGTTGCAGTCTGTTTATATGTTATGAAGAATTAAAGTTCCATATACTGTTTACGTTCCATGTGAACCACCCTGAGCCTCAGGGGAGGGTGGAATACAAATATATAATAAATAAACAAACAAACAAACAAACAAACAAATAAAAATTGCAGTAAGTTCTCTGGAGGCTAACTGAGTAAATTATGCTAATATTTAAAAGCATGGTATGGAGATATACTTCACCTCTCTTCTGCTTTAGTACTTAAGAGGGAAGAATCCTCTCCATATGCGAGAACCTATAAAGACATCAAATGTAATTAAAACAAGAACTTTTTTTCCTGGAAATGTAAAGGAATATTTATGTTGAAGATTTAAGTATATACATTTGTAACAGTGTATGTTTCATTATACTTAAGTATGTGAACAGAAACTTGTGTGGGCATTTCATTTCCTTCGTCTTCTTTATGTCCTCTTTCCCTTCCCTCTATCCTTTCCATGCTTCTGTCTCTCCTCACCAGCAGACAACTTCCCATTATCTGCCCCCCACCAGCTTCAGCTTTCTCTCCTTTTCCCACTGACATCCCGTCCCTAAGAAAAGTCTACACTGTAGATATCAAAACTGCTTCTGCACCAAAAGGATCAGGGCACCCTATTGAGATTAGAGTTAATCAGTAAACCAGTGCCTGAACAGTCCAATCTATTTAACAAAGGAAAGGATGGATTATTCCAGGGAGTATTGCAGGCTCTACAGGATGTGTAGATTCTAGAAAGATAATGGCTCTGGCATGTTACCCATGACTATAGCTAATCTACAGGGTTATGATTTCTGGAGATGTGAAGAAGCTATGCATGTACAACACTGTACCCTGGATAAGTATCCTGCTCTCTATGTGGTATAAAGGGGAGATACATAGATGTATCCATGCTTGGTGTAGTGGCTAGGAGTGCTGACTTCTAATCTGGCAAGATGGGTTTAACTCCCTGTTCCTCCCCCACATGCAGCCAGCTGGGTGACCTTGGTCTCGTCATAGCACTGATAAAGCTGTTTTGACTGAGCAGTGATATCAGGGCTCTCTCAGCCTCACCTCCCACACAGGGTATCTGTTGTGGGGAGAGGAAAGGGAAGATGACTGTAAGCCACTTTGAGACTCCTTCTTGTAGAGAAAAGCATCATATAACAACCAACTCTTCTTTTTCTAAATATGAAAGTAGAAAAGCTTCTATCTTGCTTGAAAGTGCAAGAAATGTTTGAATCCTAGACTACTTAATTTTTCCATTGTTCTTCCTTTGATGAACCTATAACATATTTCTCCTAGAAATAGAGAAGATTGAATGTAGCCTAGAAACTAGTTACATTAAGCCTCTTTCATTCACATGTCCTGTATTTAACCTGTGTGTCATTTGCCTATGGTTATGAACTTTCAAACCAATGTTTATGATTGACTATGGGTCTTTGCACAGAGAGGTGTCTTCATCAATTGGGTGCTCACCTACATTTCCCCCCTCTAAACTTCCTCATATTCTCATTTTCCATTTGTTGCCCTTCTGTGGTTTCATCATCATTTCTCTCTGCTTTGTCAAACCATCCTTGATGGGCTTTGAGGAAGCATGAGAAATGATGAAGAAGTCATGGGAGGACACCAAATTGAACAGGAAGAAGCTTGGGAAAAAGTTATGGCAGGTTACCTCTCAAGCCGGAGAGGCTGATTCTGTGAAGTCAAAGGGGCGGCAGGTTACAGTAGATGAGCGATTGGGATGTGAGTGTCCTGCATAGTGCTGGGAGTTGGACTAGATGACCCATGAGGTCCCTTCCAACTCTGTTATTCTATGATTCTATATTTCTAAGCCATAGAAAAAGCTTCATGTGAAAGACACTACATCCACCTGTGAAATTGATGTCGCAAGGGGTTGTTTGTTCTTGGTTTTAAATCACAACCTGGAAAAATATCTTTTTTTAAGGTCACTTCTGCATTCCCTAGCTTGGATCCAATGACGCAAAAGTGGAAATGTCAGTGGACTTAGGACAGTTTTGTTTCCACTAGATCTTATACAGAACAGTGTTTTCTTCTCTAAATATTGGAATATATAGGAGTTGAGTGTACAGTATCTCACACAAGCAGAAATACAGGTGGGGTGAAACTTACAAATTAGTACAAGCCAGTCCTTTTTCTTGCATTTCCACTTGTGCATGAGCTCTGTTTCAAGTGGGATTTTTGCACTGGATCCGGCCTGCTGAATCTATATTGTGCTAGATGTCATCTGTCTGAACCTAATTTCCAGTTGATGTGGGAAAATAAACTTCATTGTAAAAGCTACGTCTGGGTAATTGTGGACTAGTTTGGAACTTGTCTCTAAATGTGTAAATGGACACATGAGTGCATTCTGGATAAACAAGTTGTGCTCCCCATAATTTAGAATTCAAATCAGTATAAATTAGATAGGTGCTGAGGACAATCCTCTAAATATAGCAGGAGCTCATTCAAGAGACTGACTTATTGTGTGTCTTCAGAGTCACCTCTGCTTACCTGATTAGTAACTAAAATAGACTTGATGAACAAGACTCCTTTCAGACTTGTTTATTATCAACAGAGCTTGATAATTAAATTATTGACCTAAAATCTTTAAAGTGGTTAGGGAGTGAATAAACTAGGCAAAGAACAAACAAGCAAAAGGGCATTCCAAGTTCTCAGCTACATCTATAATACTGTAAATCATGTACTAATTCTCTATTTGAGACTTGGCTCTCAAACAGGAATCTCAGTTCTGATAATGAATGTACATAAATAAGTTTGCCTTTAGTACCAAGTCACACCTGCAGCTGAGCAATTTGGATTTATCTTTTAACCTATCTAGAAAGTATATTGGCACTAGCAAATATTCCTTGGAGGAACATTTATTTTGTGAATCTAAAAATATTTGTGTGCCTGCCTTTCCCCACTATCCCATGACCTACGAACAGTCTGGATGTCGTAGTGGTGGACTCTAAATCTGGAGAACCAGGTTTGATTCCCTACTCCGCTACTTAAAGGATGCTGGGTGATCTCAGGCCAGTCATAGTTCTCTCAAAACATTTTCAGCCCCACCTACCTCTCAAGGTGTAGGGGGAGGAAGGCAAGCAGATTGTAAGCAGATTTGAGACTTGTTAAGACAGAGAAATGTGTGATATAAAAACCAACTTTTCTCCTCCTCCTCCTCCTCCTTTTAGCAGTTCTTTAGGGCTCTTGAAAAGACAAATGATGTCTTGTCATGTGCATGGACATGGATCAGGGGCTGCTATGGTGACAACAGAAATACAACAATTTGGCCCCATCCTTCCACTACACTATCAGCTTCAAAGAGAAAATTCAAAATATATGAACAAAGCTGATATGAACTCATACTTTGTTCTGCTGCTTCAGACCAATATGTCTATCCACCTGAATGTATATTCAAAAGGTATGTAGATCTCAATCCTGCAAGACGAAAGTGTATAGTACCCTATAAAAATTACAAGTAGTAGCACCAAATCATTAAGAATAGGGAGAGTCAAATTTCCCCACATTCAGGCTCCTGCTGTGCTTGGCTCCCCCCCTTCTGAGCTTCCCTAATCATGTGTATGGCAGGGGCTCATGGGAATTGTAATCCATGAACATCTGGAGGACCACAGCTTGACTACCCCTCCATTAAAGGATTCTTGGAGCAAAGGAACATGCCATTGTTAGAGGAGCAAACTGGGAAGATGCAGCCCATCTACAATGGTGACGGACTCTAGTACAGCCCAAGGCAGATGTAATAGAAAATTGCACTTTTCTTTTGAACTAACTTTCCTAGTATGTCTTTGTGTATTCAAAGCTTTAACTGAAAATTACAAATGTGTGTTCTTCCTGTCATCTTCAGGTAAGCCCATCCAACCACATTATTTGGCCTCCTTTGTCATAGTAAAAAAGCGTATTATGGTAACTCTTTCCCTGTTAATGTCATCACTTCAGTTGTTTGGAACAGAAAACTTATGAGAAAAGAATGTCACAATAATACATGAAAATGAAAGTGAAGGAATGATATTGTCTATAAGAAGAGAGTGTGAAGATGACAAACAGATGCTTTAATCTTATGAACAAGGCAGCTGAAAGTAAAAATACATCCTGGGAAGATGGGGACCTAAGTGCATGACATGAAAAGGCTGGGGTTTTATTTTGAAGATTAAAACCTGATGTGACAGTATTTTACATGTTTATAATCACAATTATCCACAAAAATCTAAAAGACAGTCCCACATATAAGTCACACAACAGGGTTCATTTATCTGATGAGTATTGTTTTCGACAACATGCAAGTGGTTTGTATTGTCTCCTTCAAAGTATTAAAATCCAAAGTCAGCAACAAAGATGTGGAAAAAATTTCCAAGCCTGTAGTTAAGGGAGCATCAATCTATTGCTTTAAAGATCACACTTCAGTTTTATGACATAATGTGAGCCTTAGGAGAGAGAGAGAGAGTGGTTTTTTATGATGTTCAAATGTCTTTGCCAACATTTACATATGCTTATTCGCTGACTATCTCTCCTTTGAATATTTGACTGGATCCCACTGATTGCTTTTGTTAATAGTATTTTCTATGGTGCAGGGAAATTTCCCCTGATACAAAAGGCTTTCCAGTAGATGAACTTCTGTGGCAAGGGAAGCTATCTAAGGAGGCCTATTTGTACACAAATAATGTGAAGCAGTTAAAAAAGGGCAATTTGAGAGGAAATCCCCCCCCCCCAGTTCCTGCTCAACTCCAAAGCAACTCAATATTCCCACACAGCTACATGAAAGCCAGTTTTTACCAGCTAATGGCTGGTGCAGCAAGGTTTAAGTCTAGTCCTTTCACACTGATTGGCCACTTCACAATGAGGCTGGCCAATCGAAAGCATCTTCTCTTTTAAAAAAATGATGAGCTTGCAATTTGAAGGATCCTGGCTGAGATATCAGAGGGTATTTGGATATGCCCCATCTGAAATTATAGGCAACATTGGCTGTGTTCAGTTGGTTCGGGGACTTCTAAAATGATGCAAAGCATTCCAGAAATTCCAGAAGAAGCAAACATTTATCTGTTAGAATGTCAGTTTTGCAAGGTTTGAGGGAAGGGCTAGTAATTTATTGTGTTTTAACTGTTTATGTTGTAAACCGCCCTGAGACCTATTTGGAGAAGGGTGGTCTAAAAATTTAATAATAATAATAATAATAATAATAATAATAATAATAATAATAATAATAATAATAATAATAATGGGAGGGAAACTGGGGAAGATAACTTTGGAAACTGCCCTTATCTGGCAATATACAAGCTAACAACTGGTGGTCAGGTAGACGTGGCTTTCATCCATGTCAGTTTACATTTTAAAAGAGAAAGGACTGCACTTGCCCTGGACATACCCCATTGGTATTGTTTTTGATGGAGTCTTTTCTCCACTGGTCACATAGGATATAGCAGAAAATACCACCACCACCACCACCCCTTTGGAAAACGGTTCATGGGCTCCTAGACTCCCATGAGGTTGGGTATTGCAGCAGCCATTTCATTCCCCAATACAGGGGGGATTATCATTATTATTAAATTGGCAATTGAATAGCATTGTGTCAGTATAATAGAATGTCGATATGTGTTCCAGGTTTTCTGAATTCTCCATTTTCATTTTTTTAAGTAAGCATCTAGCTACTTATCTTGTGGAGATATGCCTTTTTTCTGCAAAAAAGAAGCTAGAGACTGGGAATTCTTAGAACCTGGTACACATTTTGGAAGAGCTTTTGTGACAAGGGAAGGCTTCCAACCAGGCCTATTGTACACAAGCAATATGAAGCAGTTAAAAAAGGCAACTTACATTAATACAATGTTATTCAATTGCCAATTGTAGCTTTTAAAGGGAGTAAAACAGCAGTACTTCAGAAGCCCTCCAATCTCTGTGATAATTTCTGCATGCATGACAGGCTCTGAATAAACTTCCAGGGGGACAATGCCAGCATGGTAGGTCTGGGTCTGGCATGTTCTCTTTTCCTTCCTCCACCTTTACCCTAATTGCTTCAGGATTTGTGGGTGAGTGGCAAAACTAATTATTCTAAATATTCAGGACCCAGGCAAAATAGCCTCCCTGTTAGAGTTACAATCAACAAATAATTTGCTGAAGTCAACTCTGAAGGGTTGTTATTCTAAAGTTGTCAGGCTGCTAAACTGTTGTTGTTAGGTGCGAAGTTGTGTCCGACCCATCGCGACCCCATGGACAATGATCCTTCAGGCCTTCCTGTCCTCTACCATTCCCCGGAGTCCATTTAAGTTTGCACCTACTGCTTCAGTGACTCCATCCAGCCACCTCATTCTCTGTCATCCCCTTCTTCTTTTGCCCGCGATCGCTCCCAGCATTAGGCTCTTCTCCAGGGAGTCCTTCCTTCTCATGAGGTGGCCAAAGTATTTGAGTTTCATCTTCACGATCTGGCCTTCTAGAGAGCAGTCAGGGCTGATCTCCTCTAGGACTGACCGGTTTGTTCGCCTTGCAGTCCAAGGGACTCGCAAGAGTCTTCTCCAGCACCAGAGTTCAAAAGCCTCAATTCTTTGACGCTCGGCCTTCCTTATGGTCTAACTTTCGCAGCCATACATTGCAACTGGGAATACCATAGCCTTGACTAAATGCACTTTTGTTGGCAAGGTGATGTCTCTGCTTTTTAGGATGCTGTCTAGATTTGCCATAGCTTTCCTCCCCAGGAGCAAGCGTCTTTTAATTTCTTTGCTGCAGTCCCCATCTGCAGTGATCTTGGAGCCCAGGAAAATAAAATCTGTCACTATCTCCATTTCTTCCCCATCTATTTGCCAGGAATTGAGAGGGCCGGATGCCATGATCTTTGTTTTCTTGATGTTGAGTTTCAAGCCAACTTTTGCACTCTCCTCCTAAATTGTACCTATGTACTTACCAATGACACCTAATGGTCACTCTGGGATTGCAGTGAAAAATCCCAAGCACATGACTGGGATTCCTTTGCTTAAGCTGGACTCCTGCCCACTTCTTCCTTCTTCAGGAAGAGAAGCTCTTCTGCTAGTGAGGAGGAAGCATCCTCCTTTAAGGCTCTTAGCTCTTTCCATCTGCTGATGTATGGGCCTGTAGTCTGCTTGCAGCCCACCCACAGGGGGCTGCAATGTGTTGCTTTTGTAGCTACTCTTTAAACTTTTGTACTCTGCTTCAGTATGGAGTCTGACGCAGATGTTTATGATATATTTTAATGTATGATCTTTCCAGTAAAGCTTTCTCTCCTTTAAACTTCAAAGCAATGTGAGTCTGGAAGTCTTATCCACAAAGATAACTAATACTTTCAAATACTCTGTTATTTTGCAGATCTATTGCTCTGGAGAGATCCATGGCCATGCCAAGTCCAAAGGTCCCAATCCCCCCCATCCCTACACAGGTAATAATACTTCCCAAAATCTGGATGGAAAAAAACAATTGCCTATCCAAAAACCAAATCAGAAGTCAATATAAAACATTTAAAGTCCACATCCATAGCTGAGAACAGGATCTTCCCTTTCTGCCAGTGGTTAGTTTTGCTGAAAATGACTAATTGGAATTCAGTATAGTCTGTTTTTTTAAAAAGCTTGTCCAGAAGTGTAGCCACTTGAAATTCTAACCACAACTTAAATTCATTGTTTCTTCAAGAACTATAACTATTAATGCAGATAAAGCAAGAACTGGAAAGTTCAGAGCATGAAATTACTGTTGCGAGCTTATCTCAGACTTGGAAACAAGAAATCCACTTTGTAGAATAGATTCTTTATTCAACCTGAACCACACTGCACTATAACTGGCTTTAGACAGGCCAAGTAGTACATTATAAGACCCCATGACTCCCCCCCCCCCAGTAGCAGTTGGTATCATAGGTATCAAAGTAAGACATAACATAGAACTACCAGGTGCAGAGCCCGGGAAACCAGCCAATGAAGAATGTTGATAAAACTAGCCGGGGAATGACCTTGCAGCTGCGGACAGCGCCTACTTTCTAGAAGCTTTCTGAGAGCCAGGGAAATGGATACATGTTTGCTAAGATGAACACAGTGAACAGACTTTGAACCTAAATCATGGCAGAAGAAGCAGGATTCTGACATTATGAGTGTCTCCCTCCTGCTTAGGGTGACCAAATTTTTTGCAAGTGAAAAAAGAGGACGGCACTCACAAAGAATTTCCTTTTAGATGCCCAGACAAGGATGCATTTCTTGCTGGCAAATGAAACAAATCTGTACATATCACCCAGCCATTTTGGATGGGATGGGCTTACACGCACACACGTAGGTTATATTGCAATAACAGAACACCCTTTATAGAGTTAGGTGGGTCGCCATGTTGGTCTGAAGTAGCAGAACAAAGATTGAATCCATTGGCATCTTTAAGACCAACAAAGTTTTATTTTGGGTATAAGTTTTCATGTGTGCATAGAAAAAGAACCTTTGTTGGTGCCACTGGACTCACACTTTGTTCTACCCTTTATAGCCTCAGTGGTAGATCTGTTCCTTTCATCTGTCCTTTGGGGGTTCATTAAGCAAAATATTCTCTCAACATTTGCTTCATGTGCAGGACTGCAGAAGAGTAATTGTGCTGCTTTAAGCAACTCAGAATGGCCATCGGCATTGTAGCACATTTGAAAGCATTTAACTCATTTGTCACTAGCTGCCACACTTTCAAAGTCTTCATCTATCTGAGCACTTTAAACAAAGGCTTTCCAGTTACAAAACTGGTCAAAACCTTTTATGTCATCCATCATTGCATTTCAGTCTCCCAAATATTTTATGGCATGCTGAACATAATCAAATGAAAGGGTATCAAGTCTTCAAGGTCTTAGGTATCAATCACGATTTAATATCATGAACTTTATGAAAATATATTGTATCACAATAGGAAGCAGTTTTTGTGACCCGTGGTTGCTGCTGTCAGTGGAAACACCTAAGCAGAATATTGCATTTAAGTCCTGAATTGCTATAGCAACAGTGTGGAGCAAGCCCTCTATTAACAAGGGCTTCAACGTTTGTTCTTGCAGAGGAAACCTTTTTCACTATGCCTGAACCGGAATACATTACTTGATTTATTTTTGAAGTGCAATGCATGTTAGGTGATGTTTTACAGCATAAAATCATGATGCTCCTTCAGTTGCTATAATTCGATATTCTGTTTTTGAATTTTTTGGTAAAGAATTCACTGACATTTGGGATTTTTTTTTTTAAATTATTATTATATTTATATACTGCCCTCCCTTGTGGCTCTGGGTGGTTTACAGTGAAAATTTCATGGTACATTACAAGGAACATCATCATTGGGAACATATAATATTTCAAATGGTGGAATTTGTAACAATGAAATATTTAACACTTAACACTTGGAATTAGAACATTTCAACTCCACAACTCAGCCCTTGTACATTGTTTGCTGCACTGAGATTTGAATCCCCTCCCCCACCTGCAAGACTTATTTGGTGGTTGGAGAGGCCTCTGGGATCTGAAATGGGGGAATTGCTTCCTTGGCCTTGACTGAAAACTTGGTGGAAGATCTCCATTTTGCAGGGCCTGTGGAATTGTTTTCTCTGGCAGGGCCGTGATCTCTTCTGGGGAGCTCATTCCACCAGGTGGGGCCAGGACTGAAAAAGACAACTCTGTACTTTTTTTTCTTGCGCTTATCATTCTTGACATATGCCTCCAAATCATGCCTTCCTTGGTTTGCCACAGACATAACATTCTTGCATGTAGTGCATTCTGCTTAATTTTCATTTCCGCCAGCATTGAAGCATGGAAATTTTATTTCAAGTTCATTTTCTTTTTGGCATATTCCTGGTCACAGAAAAAATTCAAGCTGCTTCACCATTTGCCTTGACTGTCTGGATCACTTATTTCCAAAGCTCTTGTCTCCAACACATGAGGTTTCTATCTAGCAACAGAAGGCAGCAAATGCAATGAAAACCTCCTAGACCCATTATGCACGGGGGTTTTAGCGCACATTCGGGGTGGAATGGCGGCGACTAAAATCACGGATAACGCACGGAGCCGGCTGCAACCGGCTGCAGCTTCGGTGCATGCCGCCGAAAAAGCTGCGTCAGTGAAACGCGGAAGAAAGCGCAGCTTCCGGGTGAGCGGGGCGCAACCAGAAGCGGCGCCCGGATCGGCGCGTGCATAATCGGTTACTCTGGGTTTTGCCGCCGTCGCGCCCCGCCCCGTGCATAACCGGTATGTGTCGCGTCTTCCCCCTCCGCGTTTTCCACGTGACCCGAAATCGCCGTTTCGGCGGCCGTGCATAATGGGCCCTACTGAAACCTATACTCCAAGGGAGAGAGCTGGAGACCAAAGCTCATGAGTGACAGTCTTAAATAAACAAGATAGTTTACTTGGATTTGACATTCATGATGATATAAATCTTAAAGAACACATGAACGCAAATCATTCAGAACAGAAAAAGAAGGCTTTCAGTTCTCTCACACATAGGCAGATGCTTCTAGTAGGGAACCCCAACGTTGTGTCAAAGTTAGTTGCCAGGCGAACTTGCCTGGACTCATTTTCTCCTAGGACTCTAAAACATGTTAACTATTTCCAGTCATTATCCACTAGGGTTGCCCCCCCCCCGTGGATGTGCAGATCCCCCATCACTATACCTTGACCCCTGGCCACTGTTCAACTGGCTGGCTGGGGGAAATACCCAGAGAAAGAAGCCTCAAGTCACATTGCTGGCATTGCAAAGGGAGTGAAGTCATCATGCCAATGACATCCAGATAGAGGCTGTTTTTACCATAGCGTTTTTGCCCAGATATCAGCACATTGCAGCAATGTCGCAGCATCATGACACCACTTCCTGTGCAATGCTGGCAACATGGCCTGGGACTTCTTCTTTATCCTGGTAAGTTCCTCTCAATTCTTGTCTGGTTGCCAGGAGGGACTCTAAGATCCACTACTCTTGCACAACTAACAGGAGAAGCACCAGGAATGTCAGGGACCACTGAACTTCCTGGTAGTATGCAAGGACACTGTAGCATTGCTATAAGGAAGGAGTCAAGGAAAAGAAGCAAAGCTGTCCACATACCTAAGAAAATTTTGACACACAGCAATGAATAGGAAGTCCTATTCAAAAATGCAAAGTAGAATAGGCTCAGCCTCCCAACAGCAACAATAGCCAAAGGAGGAAATTTTGTCATTTTTTTTAAAGAGCCCCAAAGAAGACAGACATCAAAAAAGAGGACATGTCCTCTAAAATCTGATAAATTACTCTCTTAAATTGAACTGTACTAATTATCTGAAGAAGACCTCACAACGATATATAAAAAGTTCCTATAAGATATATAGCACTATGAAATTGAAATGATTATTATTTCACTTCCAGCCAGGCTTTCAATTTCATTTGAACCAGCAGCCTTAAAAAGGTGGAAATTTTGGCTTGCAGCACACTCTTTCATGATCTCCTCTCATTCCTGTCAGCAGGCTTGTTACTCATATGGGTAACATATAATAAAGGGGTTAATTACAACAAATGGATAAAGAAATATCTCTGTCAGGAGAAGTGAGGGAGGCTGTCTTTTCAGGCTGGGCATTTTTCTTGAAGGAAAAAAAAATCCCACGGTGGCATTTCCTTGGTGGAGGGTATTTTCTTACAGATATTAGCTCTGGTCTTTCAGCCACAACCCATCAAATGCAATCATACAATAGGAAGATAATGGCTTCAATGTGACTGAAAGGACTCTCTAATACATTCTTAATGTGATTCTTTCTCTCTGGGAAGAGGTATCATAATAGCTGCCTCCATAGTTTTAAAGCAAATCATTGTACATCATATTTCTGGCACACACACACACACACACACACACACACAAACCCACCCGTACAAAAGAACACTATGTGCCTGAAGGAGAGGCATTGTCATTGATCTTCGATATTTAAGACTTTCTGTGACTGAATTCTAAGCCAGCCTTTACAGAGCAGGAGCTCATTTAGCAACATACATTTCCCCCATCAGCAACTGATTGGGGAGTAGTACATAACACAAAGTGCTTTCTTGAAACTCCTCGGTGGGACTTGAATAGCCTATGCTATAAATGAACGGAAGCATCAAATAACATTAAAGGCCTCAGTGACAAAGCCTCTAGCCATGATATGTTTCCTTAAAAAAGAAAGTGACAGGAACAGCCTGGACTCACCCAAAATGGCTTTTGCTGGCAAAGGGGGGATATATGCCAGGGAAGGACCAGGCCTGGTATGGTCTGGGACATCTAGACCTGACATCCCCCAAGGACAATGGCAGGGAAGTGAGCACTGCCACTCTCTCTAATGGAGGGCAGAAGTGGTTTGCATTCTTTTTCCCTTTTCCATTTTACTCTCACAACATCCCCATGAGGTAAATTATACAGAGCATGTGCAGCTAGCCCAATGTCACCCCCATGCTTCCCTGGCAAAGCAGCAATTCAACCCGGGGTGTTCCAAATCCTAGCCAAGCGTTCTAATAACTGTACCACACTAGGCCTCGTGTCCTTATCATTTGCAGCAAAGACTATAAAAAAGTGCTCCTAGCATATCTCTGTCACCATAATACCTACTTCCAGAACCCTGAGAGAAAGCTCTCACATGGAAGGACATGTCTTTAAACTATACCAGTAAGAGAGGACAGCATTCTAGACAAGAGTGTCTTGTCCAGATTTTGATCACTCTCTTCCTCATTAAGGTGATTTTTTTTAAATGTCCACTGATCAACTTTGAAATCTTTTTAGTAAGTGTCTCATAGAGTTATTGCAATATTTTTTGTGTATTGGTTGTAGTTTCATCTGAGCTGATTGGCAATGTATGTTCTGGCCTCAACCAAATGTCTGGTGGAAGAGCGCCATCTTGCAGGCCCTGCGGAATTTAGGTAGTTCCATCAGGATCCAGGTCTTGACTAGCAGCTCATTCCATCAGGCAGAAGCCATGGCTGAAAATGCCCTGGACTTGGTTGATGCCAGATCTTAAAGTCCTTCTGGGGGCATACTGGGAGAGGCAGTCCCTTAGATACCAGGGCCCAGACCACATATGGCCTTAAAGTGAAGTACACAATGCCAAAAACCTGACTGTGGGCCTGCATTTGAAGACTGTTCTGCCACTTCCCTTCATGCATGCTTCAGCAGTAAAGACACTGGCTGCCACAAATGTTAGAAATGTATCTTGTCAGTTTTAAAAGAATGACATTGACTGCCTATGTGCTTCGGAGAACACGTCAATTGGTGTCTGCTATTAAGGCTTATACAATTGGGGATTAGAGTATTTATTTATTTATTGGACTTTTATCCTACCACTCTCAGAGGAGCTGGCCTACGGTGGCTCACAAAATATAAAATATAAAACCTATAAAATACAGTATAAAACAGATTAAAAACACAGATGGCAATCACATAATCCCATATTATTTGTCTGTCTGTCTGTCTGTCTGTCTGTCTGTCTACCTATCCATCTTTTCATACCACCCTTCCATACGGCTCTAGGAGGTTTACATAAAACATTGTGAAACATTTACATATTAGGCCCTTAGTCTTCAACCATCTGTTCCTGGCTACAGCAACTAAATGTAAACTGGGGGCAAAGATAAGCCCCCTCCCAGAGGGTCCAGCTTGTACAAGGATGGGGAAGGACCCGCCCTTATCACCCGGTATTTGGCCTGGCCACAACCAAAGTCCTATCATTGCAATGCTCTATGGAGCAGTCCTGCATTCAGATTTGGCCCATGTTGGCATGGTAGGGAGCAAAAAGCAAGACCCAGCAGCATTGCCAGTGACCAGAGAAGAGGCCTATGTGGTACACTCCCTTGTAAGGCAAAGAATCAATCCACTTGCAGTCTGATAACCACTGGTAACTTGCTAACAGACCTAGAGGGGGGGGGGGGAGATCCCTGAATACTGAGTCAATGGGTTAAAATAGGCCCCCTGAAACTTGGTCTGGCCTGGCATTAAATAATTATGCCTTCGTTAAAGGGTCTTTGATTGAGGCTCAGTTAAGATCTAGGGGCCCTTCTGAAAGGGCTAGAACAACTGCTCACCCCTTTTCCAACTGTTCCCTGGAGGCATGTGGTTATCGGTTAGTAGTAGTCCGTGGAGTGGTGTGTGTGTGTTTTTTCATCGCCGGGTAGGGATAACTGTTTTATATGTTTTACTGGAACCTTTTTATGATGTTACCCACCATGAGCTAAAGTTGTGGGAGAGGTATGGGATATAATTTAAACCAACACATAAATAAATGTTTGTTTTTTTAACTTCTGGGAAGATGGCAAACCTAGTCACTAGGGTAATTAAGGACCACTTGCACACCATAAGCTTGTCTCTCTGTTAAGAATTTCTGCAAAGGCTCACCTGCAAGAGTCACTGTTTGTCTCTGAAATGCCCTCTATATAGCTCCTTGCCTGTTACTTAATGTGCCTGTCAGCTGCCCGTGAAAACTGGTTTATTCACTGAGGCTTTTTGATTCAGTTTGATTGTTCATGTTTACAGTGGGAGATCCCCCTATGTTAATTTGTGTTGTTTGCTCATCTAATTTTGTTTCAGCAGTTTTTCTTTGCTAGATGTTGCCTAGTCAGATAAGTGAATTTCCCTTTCCCCCAAACGACTTCTATTTCTTTTGTTATTCTGCAATGGGGGATAAGTATAACAAGATACCACACTTTAAGCATTCTAGAACTGCCTATTTAGTCAAATGGCACTGGCTTGTTTGACGTATGCCTAAATTAAATATTTAGCTGTGATCAATTATGTATCTAATATTTGCAGAGATTTCACTAGTCTTGGTGCCAAGCTGTGTAAATGAAATAGATTCAGGATGACCACAGAAGGGGAATCAAAATTTAGGCTTTTTAAACAACCAAATTAACTTGGTTCTTCTGCTCCTGTCTTTATTTATTTATTTTATTTACTAGAAATTAAGCCTGCTGTATAAGAGATACAGCAGGCGCTAGCGTGCAGGGGGTGGGTGCAGGAGGCTCACCCCCGGCCGGCCTCCCCCCACCTGGGAGGGATGGAAGGAAGGAAGGAAGGCAGGCATAAAGGTAGAAAGAGAGAGAGAGAGAGGTGGGGAGAAAGGCAAGTAAGCGATGGGAGAATGGCAGAAAGGCAGAAGAGAAATTGATGGATGAGAGCGAGAAAGGAAAAAAGGGATGGGTGGATGGATGGAGAGAAGGAAGTGGAAAAGGAAGAAAGGCAGAAAGACAGAAAGCAAGTGAGAAAAAGAGACAGGAAGGAAGGAAGGAAGGAAGGAAGGAAGGAAGGAAGGAAGGAAGGAAGGTGAAAGGGGACAGGGCAGGGGGGAAGGAGGGTTGCTGAAGGGTTCGATTGGAGGGTGAGGGGGTGAGTGGGGGGCAGCAGAGGAAGAGTTCGTAGTCAAGATGGGTGGCTGGGTGTTTGGGGGGAGCGGTGTCGGAGGGTGGGCATGGGGCAGAGAGATAGGGAGAGAAAAGGGAGAGAGAGAAAGGAAGGAAGGTAAGAAAGGCAAAGGAAAGAGGACAGGGCAGGGGGGAAGGAGGGGGGTTGTGAGAGGGCACAACATGGGTGAGCCCAAAGTAAGCATCCCCAGGCCGTTTAGCTGGGCGGGGGAGCTTCGGGGAGGGGGAGGGCCGCGGAGGGTTCCCACAGCCCAGGAAGCACAGCCACCATGCCAGGGACAGGCGCAGCATGCTCACTGGGTCCATGGGAGGGCAGGGGAGCTTTGGGGAGGGGGAGGGCCATGGGAGGGTTCCCCCGGGTCAGGGAGCATGCTTCCTGGGTCTGTGGGAGGGTTGGAGGGTTCTCCCGGGTCGGGGAGCATAGGCACGGTGCCAGGGATGTTAAATAACATAGGGAAGAGTACTGCCCCCTGTGGAACACCACAAGGGAGCTCACAGGGATCCAATAGATCATCCCCCACTGTCACCCTCTATCTCCAGTTCCGGAGAACTGGAACCTCTGGCCCCGGCGAGGTGGTGAACCAATAGCTCATGGGCGACCACATCAAATGTGGCCAACAGATCTAATAGCATGAGAATGGCACACCCGCCTCAATCCAGCTGGTGTTCGATATCATCCGTCAGGGCAACCAGTGCGGTCTCCACCCCATGGCCAGGATGGAAGCCAGACTGGTATGGGTCAAGGGCCGAAGTTTCCTCCAAGAAAATTAGGAGTTGGTCCGCTGCAGCCCGCTCTACTACCTTCCCTAGAAATGCAAGATATGAGACAGGGTGGTAGCTGGTGGGGTCCCATGCATCCAGTGAAGGTCTCTTCAGTAGAGGGTGAACCATGGCATCCTTAAGCCCCTCGGGGAACTCTCCAGATGTCAAGGAGAGGTTGATAATCTCCCTCAAGGGGCCTCCTATCTTTTAAGCAACCAAGACGGACAGGGATCTAAGGAGCATGTGGTCGCACTCACTGACCCTAGTAACTTGTCCACTTTGGTTAAAGAGAGCCACCTGAAGCCATCAAAAACTAACCCCTTCAATGGCCATGGAGCTTCCAGTTCACTAACTGTATCAATTGTGGCAGGCAGGTTGCAGCGGAATGACAGAACATTATCCACAAAATAGCTTGAATATGCCACACAGTTCATATCCAATTCCCTTATTTTTTGGCATTCTTCTTCAAGGGCAGTAAGTGATCTTATCACTCTAAACTATTGTGCCCCAGGCGAGAGATTTCAGACGCAATTTCTGCGGCGTAGAAGTCTCGTTTTACTGCTTTCACCGCTTTCTCATATGCCTTCGTAAGCGTGCGATGAGTTGTCCTTGTCACTTCATCATGAGTCTTCCTCCAGACTCGCTCAAGCCGTCTCACTTCCTACTTCCTCTCCTGAAGCTCGAGGGAAAACTACGGAGCCTCTTTGAGGCAAAGGCGGAGAGGGTGCCTAGGAGCAATCTTGTTGATGGCAGCCATCAGGCGGGACTTTCAGTCCTCCACCAAGGCTGACAACAAGTTGTCGGAGGGCATCAGGTCCCGCAGAGCATTCAGGAATCTCTTAGATTCCATTAGTCTCTGCGGGCAGACCAAAATATATCCATTACCCAAATGGGACGGTGGTGGTATCTTGAGTTGAGCCTTCAGGGCATAGTGGTCTGACCATGGAACGATGTTATTTGCCACCATATCTACCACTACTCCTGCACCAAAGATCAGATCAAGGGTGTGCCCGGCCTGGTGAGTGGGACCAGCAACAATTGCAAGAACCCCAGTGTCTCCATGGCAGACACCATGTCCTGGCCATGTCCTGAAGGTGGCGCGTCCACATGGATGTTGAAGTCCCCCAAGACCAGAAGTCTGGGGTACTACAATGTCCAGGCAGCCACTGCCTCCAGCAGTCTGGCAGGGAATCCAAAGGGGCAGTAGGTGATAGGTACACCAACCAGATTGCCATGTTCTTGGCCGACTCCCACTCTAGGCCGACACACTCAATCCTGGGGATTGAAAGCGCAGGGAGAGCCCTGAAGGAGAAAGACTCTCTGACCACCCCCCCTCCCCTCCCATGGAATCGGGGCTTATGTAGGACCAAAAACCCGGGTGATGCGAGTTTGGTACCCAGAGTGCTATCAAAAAGTAGGCAACACACACACAAACAAACAAACACACACATACACAGACCATTTATGCACTGGTGATTTCATGCTGGGCTGCAGGCTGGAGTTTTAGTCATGGCAGGCTGACCCACCTGTAAGGGGAGCATTTCTCCCGGTGCGCCTCATCCACCCCCGATTTGTGCTCCTGCATGCGAGCTGGGGCAGTGAAGTAACCAGTGCATAAACGGTCACACAGAGATTTCATTGTAATTCTCATTCTTCTCATTCAAATAGTTTCTGCTGATTCTTGATTTCATTTTTCTTCTTTGCTCGCTTTGCAACAGAGCCAGCTTGGTGTAGTGGTTAGGAACGGTGGCTTCTAATCTGGTGAGCCAGGTTTGATTCCCTGCTCCCCCACATGCAACCAGCTGGCTGATCTTGGGCTTGCCACAGCACTGATAAAGCTGTTCTGACCGAGCAGTAATATCAGGGCTCTCTCAGCCTCACCCACCTCACAGGGTGTCTGTTGTGGGGAGAGGAAAGGGAAGGCGACTGTAAGCCACTTTGAGACTCCTTTGTATAGAGAAAAGCAGCATATAAAACCAACTCTTCTTCATCTTATTGGATGTGGGGCTGAATGTAGTTTAAGAAATAAGCTTCCACAGTTATGATGTCAGCATCAGATGTTCTTTCTATGAAGTCATTGGCAAAGAAGAAGAAAATATGGTGCAGTGCAGGAGTGAACAAGAGGGTACCTAGCAACACTGAAACAATGCAAATATGATGGAAATGGGATTGAAAAATTCTCCAAAGAGGAAATGCTTTTTGACACTCATAGACAGAAACAGAAAACAAGGGAAGTTATTTGGCTCAGTTTTATTTTGCATTTTTTCCGATGCTATGAGTTCCATGAGGCTTGCTTCCAGGGAATTAGCTTGAAAATCACAACCCTGTACTGCTAAACATTTTGGAATGGTGTTGGCTATTGTTAAACTCGAACAGCTTGCCAAAAGCTGGAAGCAGGTTGGAAGCAGGAAGTTCGAAAACAAATCAGAAAGTGGGAGAACAGCTGGATATCAGTGCAATGCCATACAGAGTTATACTCTTCTAAGCACATTGAATTCAATGGACTTCAACTCTGCTTAAATTTTAGAAGCACACAATAGGCCAACCAAACACTCTTCCTAACACAGAGAACCACTACCGATGTCTTATATGTCACTTTTGATCCTTGGTACTAAAAGAGTGTAAGACCTTTTTTCCCCAATAGAAAGAGAGAAAGAAAAATAATTCTATTTTTGTGCTATTATTTCCAGTGTGGAGGTGCACTCCATTTCAACCCCTTTTCTCTGTTCTTTAATTGTTGGTTGTGGATTTTGCCCATTGTATTCTACCTCCATCTGCAAATGACAGTCATCTCTCTCACAAATAATGCTCAATAAGAATTGCTTTCATGAGGAAGCAAAGGTCTAATTCTCCTTAATAGCTACTGTTAATTTTCTGTAATGAAGGCACCATACACTTGAACAACCTTAGATTACAGTCTTTCAGGATTTATTCTGCTCCTTTGTTATTACTGATAAGTGTGCTTAGATGACAGGGTTTTTTTTTTCCTTTTAAAATGTTACTGGTTTAATGCATCTGTTCCTGTCCAGGCATCTGCAGTTCATTGCACTGTAATTTGTCTTGGTATGAGACCATCATTACATACAGCAATAATAGGAGCTGTGAGTTTTAACACCCATTTTGTGCGTCAATTACTGCATCAGAGATAGAAATGGAGTGTGGGTAGACACAGGAGCATGCTATAGGACTTTAGACTTGCAGCCTAATCCAAGAGCTCACAAAGTTATGCAGTATCCATATACTGTTCTCAGATTTAACACAAATCTCCCTCTATTGTTTAAGCTCGGCATGCTGCTCAATGTCCAGTGCTGCACTCATTCTGGTTGCAGATGGTGATCAAAGAGGTCATCAATCAACAAGTGGCTTGAATCACCTGGGAAGAACTCAGACCTGTTTGCTGAGTTGTTTACTCTGTCTGGACATGTGCCACTTTTTGTGTCGTAAATCCCAACAAGCAATCTTTCCCATTGCTGCCAGTTGTTTGAAGTTTCTTTATGAACACATAGGTATAGAAATAGTGACTTCTCTCTCTCTCTCTCTCTCTCTCTCTCTCTCTCTCTCTCTGAGTTCCCTGTAAAAGGTTGTAAGAACAGTACTGATGTGGAACACAACTTCTGGTGTGCTCAGTGAAATGGAAGTTAAGTCTGTAAGACCTGTGGAGCTGGAGCCCATGGAGGTTGGCCCAGTTGCAGAGGCTGTCCCAGGAGGCCATCCCAGCTATTGTGCCATGGGAGCCCCGCAGCAGCCATCCGTGGGTCACCCACCTGACAAAGGACCACGGAATATGGTGGCCCTCCTGTCGCAAAAGGAAAGGAGTGTGGGGGATGGTGGGGGTGGTGAATCTGTGTGTGTGTTTGAGAGGGGGTTGGGACCAGAGATGAGGTCATAGAAGGGATATCTAAGGGGGGAGATGGCAAGGGGGAGTGGGAGAAAGGGATCTGTGTCTCCATGTTTGTGTGTAAAAAAAAAAAAAAGGGAGGGGGAGGAAGCAGGATGTTGTCAAAGCAAGAGGTAAGGGAAGAGGGAAGGAAAAGAGTCTGTGCCAGCCCTCACATATGTGTGTCCACATAAGGAGTGAGAATCCTTGTCGTAAGATTTTTTAAAAAGATGCTTCCCTTTCCACAGGTATAAAGAACAGGCCAAATGAGTAATTTGTACTCTAATGACCTGCCGCAACTATATTTCCCTACTGCCAAAAGTCATAAAGAAATGAACCAAAGCAGGGTTACTCAACCTGTGGTCCTCCATATGTTCATGGACTACAATTCCCATGAGCCCCTGCCAGCATTTGCTGGCAGGAGCTCAGGGTAATTGTGGTCCATGAACATCTGGAGGACCACAGGTTGACTACCCCTGACCTAGAGCATCTAATGATGATGTTAACCATTCGATCGAATCTGGGCGATCCTATGGCTCAATTGTCCTATGACTCGACTGTCACCACCATTTTCAATCTTGCACCACTTCTTTTAGTTGTATAATGTTATGACCAGTGTCCATTTTGATAGTTTCTAACTACCACATTCTTTGTTAGCCTGGTTTCCTTTTACCTAGCATAACTGCTTTCTCCATTGAGTGAGATCACATGATATGGTCACAGTAAATGAGCTGGAGTTCATGATTTTGCCTACCAGTGATAGATCAGGCTTCATGCACAGTAGTATATCCTTGTTTGTGACTTTTGCTGTCCATGGAATCCACTTAAGCCTTCTCCAGCACCAGAGTTTAAATGGATCGATTCTTCTCATCTGTTTTTTTCATCATCCAACTTTCACAGCCATAAGATATATCATAAATCAAACTAATCTACATTTGGTAATCAGGCTTATGTCCTTGTTTTTCCATGTTTGGTTCAAACTCATCAGTGCTGAGCAAGCCAGAGCAATTCAACATTTTATTTACATACTGCAATCACCACTGTGCTCAATTTGTGAACCAAGAACAATGAATTCTTGAACGCATTCGATCTCTTCGCCATCAATTGTTATTGTGACATGTCTGTTTTTTGCAGTGGTCATTATATTTCTCTTATTACTGTTTAAGAAAAGGCCAAACTTCTTGCTTACTTCATTGACCTTTGTAATCAGCTGTTCTAGGCCTTCCTTAGTTTTGATAGGAGGGGTAGAGTTCCTAGTGTGCTTGTTGTGTTTTAATAGCTGTTTCATTGTTCACATTTAAATGACTGTTCCATTAGAGAGACTGTAGTCTGTTACTAGGCAGGCTACATCTCTCAATACTGAAAATAAAAGGGCAGCACAGTGTGTGGGTGGGGGGGGGGTAGTGTTGCCAAATTGGGAAATGGAATTAGCTCCCTTTAGGTCTCAGTTCATTTCCTATTTCTGTATCTCCATTTCTTTTAAAAACCTTGTTGGCTCATTCACACACACACCACCCCTTTTCTTGGGTCCAGAGGCAAACAAAATAAACAGGCAGAAATTACTCCATCAGATTTGCTCCCCCGTCCCCGGAGGCCATACCTCCACTGCCAATATTGTGCCAAAGTCTCTGCTAATTGGTCAGTTTCAGGCAGGGAGTGCCTTTTGAAAGTGTAAGGAAAGAGTAGTTTAACGCTTCTTTCACTTCCAGGTTGACATTTTTGTGGGAGGTTTTCCTGCCTTCATCTGATCTGGGCTGCCATGTTAATTAGCATTTATTTTGTTTTATGTTCTATATAAGCCATCCCTCCCTTAAGTCTTGTGTGAATTTTGGTTCAGAATTAGTGTCAGAACTATAGACAAGCCTCACTTATCTATAGCTGCTCCCCCCTGTTCCTCTCAACATGTACATCTCACAATGGAAGGAGTTGAGAAACACCCAAGGGTGTCATCTGGATTTCGGTATAAACTTCTTTTGTCATGGAATTGGCCATTCTAATTTTATAGTTGATTCTGTTTTTAAAACATGAGCTTTTCAAAAGCATAACCCCCCCCCCCAAAAAAAAAATCATAATTCTGTGAGGGGAACAAAAATAACACCCAAAGCTAGATCAGACCTCACAAAGTTCTAATCTTTATACTATCATCTTACTGATTAAGCTAAACAGTCTGTTGGATCTTGGCAGATCATTAGTAGATAAAGGTTTCTGGTTTTGTTTTGTTTTTCAACCCAGCAATAAAATGCCTCACTAGAATGATTTCGGGGGGGGGGGGGGAGACTGTACATTGTTCCCTTAACTTTTAATAGAGAAAATTAGCAGGATGGGAGGGAAAGTGGGAAAAGGGCAGACATCACCCTTCAGTATGGCAGCTCAGACAAAATGAAGGCAGAAAAACTTTCCACTAAAATGGAACCTGGAAGTGAATGAAGCTTTAAAACTACTGTCTTCTTACAGTTTCAAAAGGCATCCTGTGCGTGAAATTGACCAATGGGCAGGGACCAACCAGTGGCACAAAAAAGGAAGAAAAAGTCTTGTCAATCCATTTTTTTCTCATTAGTATGCAGAGTTAAACTCTGCAATTTGGAGGAGAAAAATCGGAGGAAGATTTGTGCACAATTGAAGTAGAGGATGCAAACTGGATGTGAATTAAAGGGATACTGACCTCAATTCTGTGCATGCAGAAAGGACCATAGTTAGGAACCCATCTCTCTGTCCTCTTTCCAATCAAGTATAGTCATTCCTAAATGTGTTTTGAGGTCTGAAGTAAAATCTAGTGATGGGGCTGGTTTAATGTACTAGGTCTGGGGCATCATTATAATAAATCTGCAAGTTTCTGAAACTTGTCCATTCAGAGATATAAGTCCACAAATTAAAAATATTATGTTTCATTTGAACGAGTCTTCAGTGATCTGTTTCATGCATTTCTAAACTTCCATTTTCTCCTGTGAAGCTTTGGATTCTTCAGAGTGATATAGCACCTGCCAAAATTCTCATGATGAATGCATTACCACAGTCCATAAAATAAATGCATCCATCAGCTGTACATGATAGTGTCTACTTCAAGGGAAATCTAGCATCTATGTGCTCAAATCCTGATGTACATTTACTGTCATAAAAGCAATAAACAAAATCTCATATTGTATTTCAAATGAGAAGTGAGGTACAAGCATTGTATAAGATATTATTACAAATAATTTAACTGCCGTTTAGTTGTCCTGGCTTTTGTTAGAATACAGGGCAAAAGTCCTTCCTAACTTCTAGTTGGTTACTATAGCAACCCGGAAGTCTGAGCTCATTAGATTTTCCTCATGAGGCTCACAAGGGTTTGTTAAACTCAATTGCTACTTTAGGGAAAACACTAAACAAACAACAAAGGACACCTATATTTTGTGAAAGAGTAGCTCTTGTCTTAGAAACCCCCCAAAATTTGTATTTTCAAAATTGAAAAGGGAAGCAATCAAATATTTTCTCGCTCAAATACATATTGATATAAAAGGTCCCCACCCCATTTTAGAGGGTGCATAAGAAAGGACACAATCCTAGTCCTCACAGGACATATAAAACTGGATAGGGTGGTATGTGGAACTTCTTGAGTTGTCTTGTTGAGGCTAGCACTGCACTGTACCCATTCTGCTACCCAAAAGTTGGGTGGCATGAGTGCAAATAGATTATGCCATGCAGCAATGCCCAAGCATTGGTAAAACAAGCATGGGAATGTCATAGGACAGAAAGACATCCCTGATCAGTATTTATACACTCTCATTCTGTTCTTCCATTCCCATACCAGTGACTATTCCTGGAACAAAGCTGCTGGCCTGAGGCAAAAGTCATAGAATACAAAATACAACTGATCAGGATATAAGGGAAGAGGGAAGGAGTAGATTTGAGCACCCTAGAAACTCTCTCCCACTGTGGAGAGAAAATCATTGCAGTTTCCAGAGGTTCCACAAGACTTCTTGCTTAGCTCAACGGCCCTTATGGTGACAAAACATGATCTCTTTACTTTATATTGCAGAACAGGATGGAAACACCAATGTACAAGCTTGTGGGCTCCTACTTTATTTTTATTTATTATCTGATTTATTATGTGATTTATACACACCCACCCACCCCGGTTACTGTTCCACTCTAGCATTACTTGTACTATTATAACCTGAAGGAATATGGTCAAAAAGGGGGGGGGGGTTGCATGAAACACTGACTCAGTAAATCTTGTGAGACAAAAAGATCCTCTAGAAATTTAACTATAATCTCCTGAGAGAGAGAAACTTTCAGAACCAGCTCCAGACTGGTGAGATGGTAGGGATGCCCAGTCACAGGTCCCATGGCTTTATAACTTATCTCCAGGTGGCAGGGATCAGTTCGCCTGAAGAAAATGGCTGCTCTGGAGGGTGAATTCCATAGCATTATACTCCACTAAGATCCTTACCCTACCCAAATTCCACCCCCTCCTGGCTTCACCCCAAAATGTCCATATATTTCCCATCTCAGAGTTGGCAACCCTATGTTTGGCATTTACCATGGCTTGTAAGGACCTCACCCCCTCCTTCAGCTGAGACCCCTCAGAAATAAGGTACCCCTTTTCTTTTGGGGCTTTGTTGTTTTAATAGGTGTTGACATCACGACATAACATTTCATAAGTCCTTGTCCCCATCCCCTCTGAGAGCATTTTATTGGTCAAATGTAAATCTGTCAGTGATCCCAAAGACATCCACCTGGCCTCAGCCAGCCTGGTGGAATGAGTTGCAGTCTGAGAGTAGGCTCCTGATAGAGCTATCACAGTTCCACAGGGTCTGGAGAACAGCACTGTTCTACCAGGCCTATGGACAAGACCATGGTGGCCTCCTCCTTCTTTAAGCCTGGGCGTATTTACCTAGCCTACAACCAATTCCTAGGGTGGGTGGGGCTGGGAAGATGCTCTGTTTGGTACTTTTTAATATGTGGGATGTTTTTATGTATTGATGTAAACCAGTGGTCCCCAACCCACGGGCTGCGGCCCGGTGCTGGGCCGTGAAGGCCTTGGCGCCGGGCTGCGGCTTCCTCTCCCCGCCCCCCTGCAGTAAAAAACTTCTTTTTTTCTTTTTTTTCTTACTGCGGGAGGGAGGGAGAGGGAATCAGGGCCGGGCCACGCATGCGCCATGTGCGGCCGAAATTGTGCATGCGCGGCACTTTTGCGCATGCGCGAAAGTACAGCACATGAGCGATTTCGGCCGCGCTTGTGCAATGCGCAGGCGCAGGCGCGCAGGCACAGCCTGTGCAGGCGGGCAGTTGCCCTGCCGGTCCCCAGCCTCAAAAAGGTTGGGGACCACTGATGTAAACCACTCTGAGTCCACTTGCAGAGAGGGGCAGTCTATAAATATAATAATAATAGTAACACGTCCCACTATGAAGGGTAAATGACACATCAGAAAGTATTAACTATTTACCTGGCATTCCATTCGAATTCCCTTGCAGTCCCTTGACTCCCTGATAACTTTCACTTCAAGTAAACGCTAATGTACAATTTTTAACTATTTTAGTTTCCTGCTACAAAAATTCATAATTCTATCCCTTGAGAAGCATTACATTAGTAGTCCACTCTCAGGGTACAGTACATTGTTACACAAAGCAATTAAGCTGAAGGGAATTAATTCATCTTGCAGCAGAACTCGTATCTTGTGAGATACAGATTGCAGAGTTTTGATCAATGGGTGTGCTATAATTGAAAATGTGTTTTTACAGTCAAATACTTTGTGTGCTTCTAATTCCCAGGATACTTTAGTAGTTTTGATTGATGTAGAATAAAAGCAAAGCAAACGAACTACCATCTGCATTTAGATATTTGATATATGGCACGGCTTACTAAAGTTCCAAAACATCTCTCTTTAAAAAAGGAAAAAGAAATCCCGAGTTCTATAGATACAGGATATTGAAAGAGATAACTCGAATGAACAAATGTTTAAAGAAAAATTGTCATAATTAAGGAAAATGCAGCTTTAAAACTAAATGGGTTAAAGTTGTAAAGTTGGGATTGATCCTCACATTTCTATCAGTCGTGTTCACAGGCACATGGCACTACCACATTTGGAAATGACTGGTGATGTGTGTGGTGTATGTGAGAGGGAGGGAATTTCCTATATTCAGCTTGCAGATATGTATGGGATGCCTATGCTGTCTTCATTAATTAATACATTTAGAGACTGGCTCAGAAGATACAGTTGCTGCAAACATGGTAAGAAACATGAGCATGGTGGGCAGTGAAGTGTCTCCACTTATTCAGAATGCCAGTCCCATCTCTGATGCCAGCAGGAACTGACATATTGTTGTATCATCCAGCTTGGTTCAGATAGAGTTCACAGCTGCAGCTGAAATTTTACAGACACATGTGAAGTAGGGCTGTGCGCTTTGACTGCTGAAGTGGCCGTTCCATCCCAAAGCAGCCAGCGCCATGGTATGCACCGACTGGCGCCGACCCCCTCTCGTTCACTGGCTGCTTCGAGCTGGAACGGCTTCTTTGGTGGCCGAAGCGCACAATCCTAATTGAAGATTAAGTGCCCTTAATGGGATGATGTAGCAATGTTTGAATAAATACTCACTGGCATTCAGTGTGAGACCTCTGTGCTGGGTGGATAGGGAGGCAAGGCACACATGAGTTTCCTCCCACTCTCCATTATGCTTGAAGCTTCCATATCACCTAAACTTGATCCTTTTGGCAACATTGATACAAGAGATGTCCAATCTCTTCCATCCCTCCTTTCAATTAGTGCAGACTCTACCTTCTTCCCTTTGCTAGGCGATCGATATTGTCAGATATAGCAGTAGGTGCGTTACATATGAGCCTTTGCTTTGCGTATCAGTTGTATCATGTTCAGAGACCGTATACCCCTGATCACAAAACACTAGAGACAAAAAGCATTCTTCATGACATTGTTACCCAAATGGCCTACACAGGTATGACCTCCACCAACATGTGGAACATCTTCCTTGAGTGCCTCCACGAGTGCCCACATGTGTATCTGAGTAAAATTAAATGAAACCAGGTGTGAAAAAGTTGCGGGAAAACAATAGGCTTAAGGAAGGGATGATTTCTGGCTAGATCTTTATGTGTATTAATGGCATGTTATCATATTTAATCATACAGACATGCCTGCAAGTTTGGTTAGAGAAAGGATTATTTCCATAACCTCTTAGGTAGACCTATGCTGGGAAGTGCCTTCATGTTGAATGGATTTTGGACTTATTCATGCTGCTTCTTTGTTGTCGTACTAGGAGATACCTTCAGAATGAGTAGAATTTTTCTAGAGCTTCATCTTAATCTTACTAAAACATGGTGGTTTCCTTATGGATGTCTATATACTCTGGCACACTTTGGTATCTACATTCTCTTGCATGCCTCATATAGACAGCTGGCTGGCCCCTTCTGGAGACACACAAATGCTGAACTTGGTGGATTTTTGGCATATTGGTAAGACCTAGCAAGCTTGTTCTAAAGATCAGTGACTTAGGGTTCTGTTGATAAATTTCTAAAGTGAGCTTCCATTCTCATAAATCTTAGAAAACTGGACCAATGGTTCCCCACCCAGTCAAATAACAGATTTAGATAAAGTATCTGTAATTCAAATATACATTTGAAAAATCACTACTATAAGAATATGCATGTTCTGAAAAACTAGGCTTTATAATGTCACTGAATACAATAAGTATACCATGTATCACATGGTTGCTGACACAAAATTCCTCAAATGGCAGTGGCTTGACTAGGCTGTCACCTATAGTCTCTTCTTTTGAGGTAAATAAAATGTTCAATTCAAAATACTTCTAAAAGAGCAACATCATTCATGAGCATTCTTCTTCCAAACTAATCAATATGTTTGAGTTATCAGGGATGAGAAGAGAAGACTGAGGGGAGAACAGATTTAAAAAAAATTTATTCCCCTCAAGCAGCTGTTTAAATATGCTGTGAGTTTAAATGACTAAGTTGCATTGCACAGAAAGGCATTTCACAGACTGGCTGAGGATATGGAAATCATGCCCAGGTCTTTTAGTCTTCATGCCTGCAGAGGTCCTCAAGGGAGTGCCTGCGGGTGCAACATGGTGGCCACTAGGGTTAGGTGCTTCGGCGTCCGAAGCAGGAGTTTGTGCCTGAAGCAGACAGCGCCGTGATGTGGGGAAAAGAGGAGGCACAGGTGCTGGTGTGTCAGTGGGTGCACACTCAAAGGCACACTGGAACCCGCACCTCCCCTCCCCCCACCCGCACCATGGTGCTGACTGCTTTGGGCACTAATGGATGCTTCAGGCACTGAAGTGCCCAAATCTAGACTGCCCACTGACACCTTTGTGCCTGCCAAGTGCGCAGGGCCAGGTAGGGATTTTGAATGTGGGCAGGGCCACGTAGGGTTTTTCTCCAGGCTTCTGATTAGCTGTACAGTTTTTTAAAAAAACATTGTTTAGGCAACAATTGCAACCACAATGCAGGGATCTTCACCAAAGGTAAGTAGCAGCAGACATTTTGAAGCTGGATTTGCCTCCTGTAGCAGACATTTTGTTGCTACGACTACAAAAGTGTGTCAGAATTCCCAAGGTACCTGCAGGCTCAAACAGCTTGTAAACTTCTGCTGTAGGGATCCTCCTGCACCTTCTGTAGAACTTTATCTGCCTTTTGGGATCTGTCATGGAGTTTAAGGGTTTTCTTTTTCTTTTTTAATAGCACTGTGTTGCACCTATTATTTTAACCTAATTTCTGTTTAAGGAAATTCCTGAATGTAGACTTGAAAATATCAGGGTGATTTTTAAAAATCATGCAAAATTTATAGTTACGTGCACACTGTATCCAAGATAACATCCCTTATTCCTTCTTTTTAGTTGATCAGCCCCTTTTTAAAATTTATGACAGCAATCATATTTTAGGGATGCACCTGCCTGCCCATACATTTTCACAGCTACATTCTTTTTTGACAGGCCATAAGTAAACTTTATTATTCCAGTAATTCTACTTGCTTTTTAATTTTTTAGAAATCCAACAATATATAATGAGAACCAGTAAACAGAGCAAACAGCACATCCAAGTAATTTCACTAGTATATATTCTTCAGTCCTTGATGATATCAATGGTTGCCTCCAGCTCTAGGAAACCACATCCTGCTCTTCAACCCAACATCAAACCAGTATTTTGTCTCCCAGTCTTCAAATGGGTCCAAGCACACCCCTTTCCCTTTGAAAAATAGTCAGTGATCAACGATTGATTTAATTACCTCAGGGGTAGTCAACCTGTGGTCCTCCAGATGTTCATAGACTACAATTCCCATGAGCCCTGCCAGCATTTTCTGGCAGGGGCTCATGGGAATTGTAGTCCATGAACATATGGAGGACCACAGGTTGACTACCCCTGGTTTAGATGATACTCACAAACTCAATCATGTTATACTGGAGCAAGCTTTTTGGCTGAGCATTCAGTGCTATCACCTGGCTATGGCCCAGAAAAACCTCTGACAATTAAAAAAAATACTAAGAGGAGGTATTAGAGCAAGAAAACCTAAAGAGAATAACAAATTTCACAAGCATGCCAAACAGGTTGACTTTAAATAAATGATGTAGTTGTTCAGAAGGCGTGAAAGGGAATGGAACTGAAATCTGTTTTCTTGGGGGGGGGGTTAAAATAATATAGAAAACAAGAGGAGGGAACAGCAAATTATTCAGAGGCCAAAGACAAGATTGTATTGAATACTAAAATGTAAAATGCCATCAAGTTGCAGCACCTTACAGTGACCCCAGTAAGGGGCTTCCTAGGCAAGTGAGTGGCTTGTGATTTCCTCCTCTGCAGAATCTTCCTACTGCTCTCTCTTCCAAGTACTGACCCTGCTTAACTTCTGCAATCTTATGAGATAGGTCAATACTATGCTACCTTTCTGCCCTTGAATACTAATGCACTTCAGAAAACAGTGATTTATAAGCCCTAAAATAATCTAGATTTATATTGAATAACCAGTCATTTCAACAACATTTCTACCAAGATTGAATGGCATTGAACGGCATGGATGCAGCTATACTTTGCTTCGTTTGCTTGGAGACCACAGCAGGAATGTCAAGGCTTCAGAAAAAAGCCAGTAAGTAAAAATACCTAAAAATTAAGAAAGAAGGTCTTAGGGTACCGCAGGAGATTACATTGTTTATCAGTCATCCACCCTTCATTTAGTGATTGATTTTGTTGAAGGTTTTATCAGAAGGTGTCATATATGGAGGACATTATAAGATTTACACTGGCCTTAGTGAGGAAAAAAAAGTGGGGATAATTTCTTAGCTTCATTATGAATGGTGGTGGTGCCATGAAATAGTATTTATATAGTTTACCACAGGATTCTGCTTTGTATTCCATAAAGGATGGTTTCTGAAAAGTAAAAATGCAGGGGGAAAAAAGGAATTGGTTTTTATATGCCACTTTTCGCTACCACAAGGAGTCTCACAATTTCCTTCACTTCTCCCCCACAACGGGCACCTTGTGAGGTAGGTGGGGATGATAGAATTCTGAGAGAACTGTGACTGGCCCAAGGTCACTCAGCAAGCTTCATGAGGAGGAATAGATAAGCAAATCTCATTCTCCATAGTAGAGTCTGTCACTCTTGACTAGTGGACCACACTGATCCTCAGGGAAGGGAGAGGTTTTTGACAGATTCACTGGCTCCTGGAAAGGACAGGTGGGGAGCTTGCTATGGCTTTCTTTTTTTTTTTTCTTCATGATTCATGAAGTTTTCTGATCCAGTGAAAGGATCCATTTACTGCCTCTCGTATCATTAAGATCAGTCTATGATCATCATAGGATTTAAAGTGAACTCCAGTTCCACACATGGACAATTCCTGATACAGTGAAGAGTAGTAAAAGTCTGTATTAGAGACCCTGGAGCATAAACAATGAGACAAAACACAGCTAGTCTCCCTTCACATTCTTGACTTCTACAATCCACTCCAAGTTTTGTTTATTATTTATTTTGTAGCCAAATATTTTTCAAATCTCTGGGTTGTAGAAGTGAGTGATTCTACCACCTATTTCCAAATATAATACCTGATTTAAAAAAAATAAGCTGTACATATTAACGATTCTCTTGACATTTACCCCCTGAAGCAATATTTCTGAAACACATTTGTAAAGAAATAGTCTGTGAGATTTTAATACCAGCCTAAATTATTAGTGTGAATTCTAGCCATTATATTTCTGTCAAATGTCACTCTGTTCAGGGTTTATGAGGCCAGTTTGTTTGGTCCCCTAAAGGGGAAAATGTTTCAAACAGAAAAACTTCTCTGCTGTTTATACTAACTTGACACATGCAGACTGCTGAGTGCTCTAAGTAGAAGTCTTTGGAGTCCAGAGCTATGAACTCAATAGATTTGATATTAAATGCTCATTCTAAATTGGCAGCTGTGCTAGTGTTCATTTGAATGAAATGGAATGAAATTGTTGTAAAGCTAACTCGGGTATATGTTTACTCCATTCTTCTTCAGTGCTTTGAAAGAGACTCAGAACTGACAGTGAAAATAAATAGGCTTCTGAAAAGCCATGAAAACTTGCTTCACCCCCAGTTCTTAGCTTATCATTGGATCTTCTGTCAGTGTCATCCTTTGATTGGAAGACAGAAATGCTTAACAAAAAAACAGTCTGCTTTTCTGGGTTTGCTTCTTTAAAATTGAGTACAAATTTTGATTCCAGGCATTTTCCATATTCGAACAGTACAAATGGAAGTTACACATTTCTAAACCCACTGAAAATGGGCTTAGAAGACTGTCACTTTGGTTGGGACTGCTTAGTTACTGTATTGTGTGTCTGTGTGTGTGTGTGGGGGTGAATGATTGCCATTGGAAAAAACATTATTATTCTTATATAAAACTTTTCTAGCAGCTTCATTCTAAATTTAGGATAATCTTTGTTCTTTTTTAGTTCCAGTGATTTGAACCATCGCTACAGGATGTTCGCCTTGGAAGTTTGCGCTGCTAGACTTGATGTTGAAGGTGCTTTGTGTTAGCTCTGAAATAAATGCAATGTTTTCAAGGTCTGCATCCATAGTGATTTTTAATGAATACTGCTTTTTTTTACTTCTAATGAACAGCAAAGAAAAATGAATAAGTTACACAGCGACGGATTTCAACTATTTTTCATCAGGAAATACTAATGTCTAAATGTGTGTGTGTGTGTATTTTTTTTTTGGGGGGGGGTATGTATGTTTCAATAAGTGCTTGCATATATGTATTAACAAAACAACTCTGTGGTAATTAGAATCATAGAATCATAGAGTTGGAAGGGGCCATACAGGCCATCTAGTCCAACCCCTTGCTCAACGCAGGATCAGCCCTAACCACCCTAAAGCATCCAAGAAAAGTGTGTATCCAACCTTTGCTTGAAGACTGCCAGTGAGGGGGAGCTCACCACCTCCTTAGGCAGCCTATTCCACTGCTGAACTACTCTGACTGTGAAAATGTTTTCCTGATATCTAGCCTATATCGTTGTACTTGAAGTTTAAACACATTACTGCGTGTCCTCTCCTCCGCAGCCAACAGAAACAGCATCCTGCCCTCCTCCACGTGACAACCTTTCAAATACTTAAAGAGGGCTATCATGTCCCCTCTCAACCTCCTTTTCTCCAGGCTGAACATTCCCAAGTCCCTCAACCTATCTTCATAGGGCTTGGTCCCTTGGCCCCAGATCATCTTCGTCACTCTCCTTTGTACCCTTTCAATTTTATCGACGTCCTTCTTGAAGTGAGGCCTCCAGAACTGCACACAGTACTCCAAGTGTGGTCTGACCAGTGCCATATACAATGGGACTATGACATCTTGTGATTTTGATGTGATGCCTCTGTTGATACAGCCAAAAATGGCATTTGCCTTTTTTACCGCTGCATCACACTGCCTGCTCATGTTTCGTTTACAATCCACGAGTACCCCAAGGTCTCGTTCACACACAGTGTTACATAGAAGCGTATCCCCCATCCAGTAGGCATGCTTTTCATTTTTCTGACCCAGATGCAGAACTTTACACTTATCTTTATTAAATTGCATCTTGTTCTCATTTGCCCATTTTTCCATTGTGTTCAGATCAACTCTTTGAGTGCGGTTCTCTAACCAATTCCTTATCCACCTAACTATCTGAAAATCCAGATTGCAACTTATCCATCAGAACATCATGGGGAACCTTGTCAAAAGCTTTACTAAAATCCAAGTAAATGACATCAACCGAATTTCCCCGATCCAGCAAACCTGTTACTTGGTCAAAAAAGGAAACTAGGTTGGTCTGGCAGGACCTGTTGGAGACAAATCCATGCTGACTTCCTTGGATCATCAAATTGTCCACCAGATGTTTGCAGATCGCTCCCTTTAATATCTGCTCCATTATCTTCCCCACAACAGAGGTCAGATTCACTGGTCTGTAGTTTCCCGGGTCATCCTTCCTCCCTTTTTTGAAGATCGGAATAACGTTTGCTCTCTTCCAGTCCTCCGGGACATCTCCAGTCCTTAAAGAGGTTCTGAAGATGATGGACAAGGGCTGTGCAAGTTCTCTGGAAAGTTCTTTGAGTACTCTCGGGTGCATTTCATCCGGACCAGGGGATTTGAACTCATCCAGTGCAGCTAAATGCCTCTCGACAACCTCTCTATCCATGTTAACTTGCCACCCCGACACTAACCTTTGGCTACTGCCATCTCTAGATGTGCCTAAACACTTTGACCTGTGGGGGAAAAACAGATATAAAATAGGCACTAAGCCTTTCTGCTTTCTCTGCATCTTCCGTTAGAGTTTGTCCATCCGCACCCAACAGTGGGCCTATTGCCTCCTTTACTTTACGTTTGCTCCTCACATAACTGAAAAATCTTTTCTTGTTACAATGGGCTTCCCTGGCCAATCTTAGCTCACTCTCAGCTTTGGCCTTTCTGATGATTGATCTACAGTGCCTAGTAACCTGTAGGTACTCTTCTTTAGAGCTCTGTCCTTCCCTCCATTTCCTGAATATTTTCCTTTTCTTTCTTAGTTCCTCTTGAAGTTCTCTGTTCATCCAAATAGGCTTCTTAGAGCTCCTGCAGTGTTTTCGTCTTTCTGGGATAGTCATTGATTGAGCATGCAATAGCTCTTGTTTGAGTAGCGCCCACCCTTCACATGCTCTCTTCCCTTCCAGCATTCTCGTCCATGGTATGACACTCATCATGTCTCTGAGTTTATTAAAGTTTGCCCTACAGAAATCCAACATCCGCGTCTGGCTACAAGCTTCCTTGGCTCCCCATCTGAAAAAGGAATTCTATGAGGACATGGTCACTTCCCCCTAGGGTCCTCACCTCCTTCACCTCATACACCAACTCTTCACCTCATACACCAACTCCACCAATTACCATTACAGAATACATGTGTACAATTTGAGTGAGGGTGCTGCTGTATTCAGTATGTGCATATATTGGACATTTGTATACTATCATAATTGGTTGGATTATGGTTTTGTAAATGGTGTGAGTTTTGTAGCTGGCTTGGAGCTGTATTTTAATAAATCACCTTCATCAATATGTGCATTTTATCTCACATTCTCTTCGATGGTGCTAAAGAGATCAGTAGCCAGAGGTTTATTTGTGCCACAAGAATTATTTGGGAAATCCGTCACAATGCCTTACATGGCTAACTGTTCTACAGATTTCTTCATGTAATGTCCTGTTTTATTAGATTGGGACCACTGAAAAAGAAGGCCTTTGTGACCAAAATGCATGTGTGATTTCATATCTTGGCACCAAACATCTGGTTCCCCCATGCTGCCTCTGTCAAGTATTGTCTTAGGGGACAATGTTTCTTTTTTGCCATTGGTATTGTATTGTATGTTGGTATTGGGTTTTTAATGGGATTTTATGAGAATTTTATGGTATTGTTTGCATTTTTTGTGTAACCCACCGCAACCTGGTCTCTGAGAGCAACGGGCTAGAAATCCAATAAATAAATAAATAAAATACCATGTCAACTTGGAACTAGGGTACAGCTATGTATGTAAAAGACTTTATTGTTTCCAGCCATAGACCATTACAATGCCAGCAATATCATAGCAGTAAACCCAGTAAAACAATATATGCAATAGTTCATAGGTTATGAAAGATGATAAGAATCTAGGTCTCTAACTCTCAGGCGAAGTAAATTTGGCTATAATTTTCCTTGCTTCTAATGCCAATGATGAAACATTATAGCTAATTAGGGTATTGGTATCCGATAATAAAAAGAACATTTTGTTGAAATTCGTAAGGAAGTTCTGGCCATTCAAAAATCTCTCAATATATTTGGTTCTCGGCTCCAAGTATAATGGACAATCCAAAACATAATGATAGAAGTCTTCAACAGCAGGTTCTCCACAAATACATAGGCGAAGGACAAAAGGTACACCAGAAAAATGGCGTGAGAGTAGGGCTGATGGCATAGCTTGAAAGCATAAATGAGCAAAAGCCATTTTTTGACAGAAATATTTACTAAATAATCAGCTCTGAGATGGACTTTTTTTGAATATTTTAAACAAAGGGGGGGATTAGATTTTATTATTGCTTGTCAGGAGTTTTTATCCTGAACAGGGCCCGCCCTAACTCTTCCCCAGGTGGCCTTACTCTTTTATTTAACCTGTTTGTTGTCCAAAGTTTTAACAAAGCTGAGTGGACTTGAGCCCTGATCACTGGATTTCTAGTTTGGAAGCAATTCAGAATCACTTCCTTGGACATATCTTGGCCTTACCTAGAGGAACTCCTGCCGCACATATGCGTGCTGAGTTAGGGGTACAGATATAAACATATTCAAATACATGCACTCCCCGATTCTGGATCTTCAGAACTTTGGATCTGTACAAACACAGCTTTGATGTGCTATTTCCTCAACAGAAGGAGAGAAAAAGACTAGGAATGTGCAATTCAGTTCAGAAAAGTTTGAAATAAAATTCAGGTATTTTTCAGGCTTATTGGAGCCAAACGTATTGGAGCCAGTTAGTTTAAATGGGCAGAATCTCACCATTCACAGCAAGCCATCTCATGGCGAGTTACAAGGTATAACCCCACACAAAACATACAATATCCCCATTAAAAGCCCCATTATATCCCAATGGCAAAATTATAACCCCCCCCCCCCCATTCTGTAGCAGCTACCCCTTGGCAAATGTTGTCCCCATCTTGAAGAAGGGGGGGAAGGAGTATCCGTGTAGGAGTATCCGAGTATCCATCAGCTTGACATCTATAGCTGGCAAAATTTTAGAACAAATCATCAAACAGTTGGTCCTAGAGCAGCTAGAGTAGATAGCTGTAATTACTAAGGTCCATTCCACACAAGTTTAATGTAGCAGGAGTGTGGCAAATTGTAATCACTACTAATATGCAGTTATGCATGACGTCGTACACAATCTGCCACACTCCTGAAACAGTCCCGCTGAAAGCGCTTCGTTGTAGCGCTTCCAGGGAAATCCCAAAAAGTAGATTCACCCTCTGGAAAGCGCTACACTTTTGCAAACAATCTGCAACAGTTTCAAAAAAGTTCTGTGCATTACCATTGTTGAGGTTTCAGCAAAGTCCCTCCCCCTGGCTCTCTCCTCTGCACTTCCGGCGAAGCGATCGCCATTTTTTTTTCTCAGAGCGAGTGGAGAGCAATGAACCGGCGAGCCTTCATTCACCCAGTGAGGCTTCTCTGGCTGCAGTCCCTCCACAGAGCTGCTTTAAAGCTCCCCTAAGTCACCAAGCACAACACAGCCCCGTTTGCAAGTTCCCTTTATTTGCGGCCAAAAATCACGCCCATGCACGGGGGGGGGGGTTCACTCGGGGGAGCGTGGCAATGATGAAGCGGCAGCTCACACGCCAGTTGCCAGCTAGATGGGTCTCTACGTTAGGAGGAAGCAAGGAATCAAGGAATCAAGGCATATTTGTTGCAACGTGTGTTTTTCTTAAAAAAAAACTGTTCTTAAAGGCAAAGGGGCTTTTCCGGACATGGTAACAACCACCCATTGGCTGCTCGTTTGATTGATGGCCAGGGGCGGGACAAAGCACAGAAAAAATTGCTTCCTTTCTAGCGATTTTTGCTGAGACTGGAAACCTGTGGGAAATGATTGAAACGCTACTGGGTTCCACTACAAAGGCAGGTATGCGTTACGCCAAATTCCACTATTTAAAATTCCGTTTTTTTCTTTCTGTAAGCAATTTGCCACATTGAACCTTGTGCGGTATGGGCCTAAGAGTCAGCATGGCTTTCTTAAGAACAATTCATGTCAGACCAACCTTATCTTTTTTTTGAGAAATTTACTACCTTGCCAGATCACGGGAATGCTGTGGACATAGTTTACCTTGATTTCAGTATAGCTTTTGATAATGTTCCACATTATATTCTTACTGGAAAGTTGGTAAAATGTGGTATGGATCCTACTACTGTTAGGTGGATCAAGAACTTGTTGACATACCTCACCCAAAGGATGCTTGAAAATGGCTTGTCATCTTGGGGAGGAGTGATGAGTGGAGTGCCTCAGGGATCTGTCCTGGGCCCTGTGTTGTTCAACATATTCATAAATTATTTGGATGAAGGAATAAAGGGGGTACCTATTACATTTGCCGATGACACTAAACTGGGAGGGGCAGCAAACACAACAGAAGACAGAATCAGAATACAAGGTGATCTTGACAGGCTAGAAAACTGGGCTAAAATGAATCTCCATAGTGATAAATGTAAATTTCTTAATTTAGGTAGGAAAAATCATACGCATCAGTATAGGATGGGCGAGACTTGTCTTGGCAGTAGCATGTGTGAAAAGGATCTGGGAGTCTTAGTAGACCGGACACTGAACATGAGTCAGCAGTATGACTCAGTAGCTAAAAAGGCAAATGGGATTTGGGGATGCATTAAAAAAGTTATAGTGTCCAGATCATATGAGGTAATGTTACCGCTTTACTCCACTCTGGTAAGACCTCATTTGGAGTACTGTGTTCAGTTTTGGGCACCACAACTGAAAAAAGATGTAGAGAAACTGGAGTGTGTCCAGAGGAAGGCTACGAAGATGGGAAAGGGTTTGGAGACCAAGTCATATGCAAAAAAGCTGAGGGAGCTTAGTCTGTTTAGTCTTGGTCTGGAGAGAAGGTGATATGCTAACCATCTTCAAATACTTAAAGGGCTGTTATATAGAAGATGGAACAGAGTTGTTTTCTGTTGCCCCAGAGGGTTGAATCAGAACCAATGGGTTGAAATTAATTCAAAAAAATTTTGGCTAAAAATCTGGAAGAAGTTCCTGACAGTTAGATTGCTTCCTCGTTGGAACAGGCTTCCTCGGGAGGTGGTGGGTTCTCCTTTGGAAGTGGTTAAGCAGAGGCTAGATAGTTATCTGGCAGAAATGCTGATTTTATTAGGCAGGTTGTGAGTGGGTGGGCAGGAAGGAATGTGCCAGTGTTTATCTCTTGTGGTTTTCCAGTGGCTGTTAGCCACTTTTCCCTCCCATCCCCAGTTTTTTGTTCCCATGAGGTTTTGCTTCTTTGTAGCATTATCTGCAACCACTTGTCTGTTTTGTCTGAAGGCCTAATGGCCATATCAGCTTATTGACATTGGGGTGTCAACTCTCTGCTCTGGATTTACTTTGAAGATAAGGAACTGTGTTTAGTGGGAAAGTATTTTGACACACAACAAGTGTGATGGGGGAGGGGGATTATTCTACATAAACCCTAAGTTTCTCTTAGGAAATCATTCTTAGCAATAGATTCAAATGAATAGCCGTGTTGGTCTGAAGTAGCACAATAAAATCAGAGTCCGGTAGCACCTTTAAGAACAACAAAGATTTATTCAAGGCATGAGCTTTCCAGTGCAAGCTTTCGAGTGCAAGCTTATTGAGGAGAGGCAAGCTTAAGAGGAGAGGACATGCAGTAATGTGTTTAAACTTCAAGTACAACGATATAGGCTAGATATCAGGAAAAAGTTTTTCACAGTCAGAGTAGTTCTGCAGTGGAATAGGCTGCCTAAGGAGGTGGTGAGCTCTCCCTCACTGGAAGTCTTCAAGCAAAGGTTGGATACACACTTTTCTTGGATGCTTTAGGATGCTTAGGGCTGATCCTGCGTTGAGCAGGGGGTTGGACTAGATGGCCTGTATGGCCCCTTCCAACTCTATGATTCTATGCTCCTATGATTCTTTGATTCTATGATTCTATGATTCTTATTCTGCCGAAGAGTGCTTGTACTCAAAAGCTCACGCCTTGAATAAATCTTCGTTGGTCTTAAAGGTGCTACTGGACTCTGATTTTATTGTTTTTAGCAATGCCTAGTTATAATGAAGTGGCCTGTTGTGTTCCCTGCCACTGAGCCTCACCCCCTCTCTAAACAGCTACAAACATGGGCAGAGCTAGACCTTATGAGAAAACCTGGGGTGGGGGGTGACTTGCTGGTGAATGACTTTCTGCACAGCCACAAACAATCTACTGGTCTTACTCTATCTATTTTGCCTCTGCAATTAATACTTGCTCCTTTATTTTCTCCCTCCTCCTTTTTGGATGTCCTCAAATAACCCAAGAGAGAAAGTTGAATGTATAAGTGCTCTGTCTTTTCATTCTTGCTCAAACGAATTAGCCGGGATAGCTTTCTGAAAGGACTTTTTTATCTTCTCTTTGTGTGTCTGCCTGGCTGCTACTACGTCTTTTCTGGTTTCACCCTATGCTTCTGTGTGCTCTAACAGATTTTTCTTTTCTCATTTGCAAATGTCCCACTCACTCCACTGTCCTTCTTTAGTTCTTTTAGAGATGTTCCCTTTTGTATCTGCTCATTGGAGCAGTCTTGATATGGCTTTGTCACACAATCTCCACTTTGGCTGGCAATTTCTCTTCCCCAGGTTCCTCCTTTTGTTCCTTTTTTTCCCTTTGCCTATAAAGAATATTCCATCTAAATGCTATTATAAGAGCCTCAACAGAGCTGTCGTTTGCATTGAGCCATATTTTTTTTTCACAGAATAGCAGTCAGTTGCAATTCAGCAACAACAACTTGGAGTACTGAAATTATTTTGGGCATTTTCTCCTATTTTGTATATGGGTATCTCCCCACCATGATCAGGACCACCATTCAATGGTCTGTTGGTCATGCAGTGACGTTTGTTCAAAGTTCTTTAGTAGCAAATTGACCTTTCAGGTACTGATTCTGCTGTCCATATTCAGATTTCTGTCACAGCAGAAGTGCCAGGATAGTGCATGGGACAGATAGTGCATGGGTCACATCCAGATGTGCTTTCTCTTTCCTAATAAATAAGGAAGAACCCAAGATTTATTTTGGGACAGGCCCTGACTTTAGCAAAGGCCCCAGCTCAATGGCAAACCAATGCAACCTGCCAGGAGTTGAAGACAAACATGATCTCCTAGCAGCTCCAGCAGTTTTGAGGACAAATGTGGGAGAAATTGTGCCCCATCTAGGAAGAACTATGGAAAGCAGCACAAGATAAGGAAATTGTCCAAGGGACAAGAATCATCTAACAATGAAAAGACCTCAGATGAGTCTTCCTTGAATAAGGATCTGTGCATGCTTATAGGGATTATTGGGTAGCCATCTTCCATGTGCCTCTTTTGTCCACTTGGGCCATCAGGAGAAGAGGAAAATGCAGATTGATCCTTGGGGTCATTTGGAGTACTGAGCAAAATGTGGGGTTCCATTTCAACCTCAGAGGTTTATAACAACTTTCAGGAACCCCCCCCCCCCCTCCCCGGCATCCATTTTGCCCACCAAGTGAGAGACCATTTGTTGTACATTCATACTACTCTCATACAAGATATCAGTTCCTGACAGTCTTCCACATTTAAGGTCCACATTCATCCTTCCCCCAGGCCCATTTTCTAACCTTCTTTCTTTCAGTGACATCAGGGCAGGCCAGGTAATATGGGCAAAAGCACTGTACAATGGGCTAGGATCTATGCAGTGTCATTGAAGAGTAACTTACAATCTTTTGTTTTGGACACTGAAGAATGCACTGGAAAGCTCCTGTGTGAATGCCCTCTGGACACCTTGATCATGCAGGTAGGTGAGAACAACCCCTCTGGAAGGAAAGGGATGGATCTCTCTTTGCACATTAACATGGTCTCACAATTTGTAGCTTCTCGCCATCTGTACATATGATTCTGGAACACATAGGGCTACCTCCCTGGGCAAGATTGGCAAGAAAGCAGAAAGTGAACAAAGCAGCTGGCATGTGGAGGCAATTGCTCTATAATACAGCATTTGGACATTTTTTTCAGATAGGTAGCTCTGTTTTGGGTGAATGATGTGCACCTCTCTGAATGGGGACAGGATGTTTGGTTCATGGCTTTTGTGATAGTCTGCTTTCTTGGATATGGTCATAGGAACTTTGGTAAGAGCTGGGCAGTTGCCCAACTCTGATGGTGATTTGGGCACTGCACTGGATCCAATCTAGGGGAGAGGCTGAGCCTGTGCACATATGTGCCCTTTTCTAGGGACCCTCAAAACGGGTCTTGTTGATGAGGCCATTCAGCAATTTGCTCATCTCAGGGGCTGTCACCCAGCTCTACTCTCAGATGGTAAAGGAACCACCCACTGGCTTGCACCCATGTGCAAACTCAGAGATTGTAATCCCACATTGCACCCTCAGCAGATGGACTGGGGGAATAAGTGGCCCACCCAGTGTTGGATCCATGACCTATGGTGTGCCAAGGCTGCTGTGATTGTGTTCAATACAAGCTGTGATCAAAACAGCATTATTGGGGCTGTGATGAGCCCAAGGTCACCCAGCTGGCTGCATGGGAAGGAGGAGCTGCCGCTTCACCACACAGAATGAAATGGATCAGGAAGGTGATAGGAAGGATGTCAGCACTGAGGAACTGGAAAGCTGCTGCCACTTACTGACATCAATGGTATAAGTCAATATAATGCAGCTTCATGTGTTCATTCAAATGTCCAAAATACCACCTCCTTCCTAGACAGATGCTTGTCTAATTGCACTCTATATTGCAGAGACTCCTGAAGTCAAAATCCTGGCTGTGGGTTTCCACTGTTCTTTTCTTTCCTCACATGGTTGCATAAAGGAAATTGTAGCATTCTCATGACTATTTTAACATTATAGTCCCCAAATTCCGCATAGGAAGAGTAAACTATTTGAGAGGGAAAGGATGCTTTGTATTCTTTGGTGCATTAACCAGTAGGGATTCTGCACTGAGAACCATGAAGAACAGAAATTTACAGAGATGAAGGAAACAATTTACATTGGCCTTGAATTCGATCCCACTCCACAAAAGGCTGACATATTCGGCTCCAGCACATTATCATACAATGGCACTGAGCGTCCGGAGGCTTTTACAGGCACACTGCGGATTGCTGTATTCTTGGCTTGTGGCCCAATACTTTCCCCTCAATTTACAGAGCCATGATTTCTTTTATTCATTTTTTTAAGGTCATTGTGCACTGCCCTCAAAAAGATTATTGGGCTTTGAAGTTTCAGCTCCAGAATGCAAAGCATTTCGTTCATCTGCAGAAGAAGGCTTTGCCACCTGCTGCTCTGTCAGTTACTGTGACTCAAAGCGGAAAAGGCCACTCCTTTTATCAGCCACAGGAATAACTTAGCCCGAGTGATAATGCACCTGTCATGCCGAGGAAACTTCTGCTATTGCACTGAGTCATATGGGCATACTAGAATGGTGTGTCGATTTAATTTAACCAAGGACTAAGAGCTCCAGTGCCTTCATTTAAAGCACAGAAGGTCAAGTTGACCTTGATGGAGGGAAGGTCATGCACACTCCTACCGAAAGCCAGGTTCATCATCATTTCCTCCTCCTTTTCTGGCAGTGCTTTTAAGTTGCAGCCAAACCTCATGGGGTTTTCAAGGCAAGAGATGGACAGAGGTGGCTTGCCAGTGCTTGCCTTTGGTGTAGCAACCCCAGGCTTCCTTGGTGGTCTTCCGTTCAAGGCCTAACCAGGGCTGACTCTGCTCAGCTTCTGAGATCTGATGAGATTGGGCTAGCCTGGTCCATCCAGGACAGGGACCTTCTTCATTACTTGATAATATTGTTACTAAAATATAATTATCTAAACTGTGCCCTATATTAAACAGTACTGAATAAGCCAATCCAATGATGGATAGAACCATGAGGGTTTGTTGGTACCCAAGGGGCATCAAGTCCATTTCCTTGCTGAGAGGCAAGATCAGCTGGTCTATAAGCACAACATCTTATATATACAGTAAATTATCCTTCTAAAATCAGTAAAATTCCAACGGTTAAGGGCCCAATCCTACACACAATTAAATAGTTTGATACCCATAACATAGTAAGATTTAAACAGTTTAATCATGCATGTGCAATTTGAGCAATACCAATGGTTTTGAGGGGCCCTTGCACAGGTGAAAGTTTTCATGTATCACACAGCAGAGAGTATTTAGCGCACACACAATGGAGAATGGAAACAACTTCCCTCAAGTTCCCTCAAAATCACAAGATGTCATAGTCCCATTGTATATGGCACTGGTCAGACCACACCTGGAGTACTGTGTGCAGTTCTGGAGGCCTCACTTCAAGAAGGACGTAGATAAAATTGAAAGGGTACAGAGGAGAGCGACGAAGATGATCTGGGGCCAAGGGACCAAGCCCTATGAAGATAGGTTGAGGGACTTGGGAATGTTCAGCCTGGAGAAAAGGAGGTTGAGAGGGGACATGATAGCCCTCTTTAAGTATTTGAAAGGTTGTCACTTGGAGGAGGGCAGGATGCTGTTTCTGTTGGCTGCAGAGGAGAGGACACGCAGTAATGGGTTTAAACTACAAGTACAACGATATAGGCTAGATATCAGGAAAAAAAATTCACAGTCAGAGTAGTTCAGCAGTGGAATAGGCTGCCTAAGGAGGTGGTGAACTCCCCCTCACTGGCAGTCTTCAAGCAAAGGCTGGATACACACTTTTCTTGGATGCTTTAGGATGCTTAGGGCTGATCCTGCGTTGAGCTGGGGGTTGGACTAGATAGCCTGTATGGCCCCTTCCAACTCTATGATTCTATGAAACCCAAATTCAGATTGCTAGACTGCAGTACAAGTTTGTTTCATAATCCTGGGCTAGTCATACAGTTTCAGCCAGATCTACATCACAGGGATAATATGAGGATAAGATGGAGGGCAGGAGAATGAGCCACTATCAGTCAACACTGGAGAGAAAGGTGGAGGTATGAGACTTGTAATAAATGTACTTTTTACTACAATTCTCTTCCACACACACACACAGATGCCAAATGTCTTCTTGCTACTGCTTCATCAGGATTACTACAACTCTTTTGACAGGAGGCAGAACTGCTTGTTCACTATTCAGAGTGGTGTTAAATAAAAGAATCATTTGCATTTAGATTTTTAAGGAAAACAATGCAGGAAAGAATGTAACAGATTCCCTCAACATTTCACACCAAAATATGGAGGGGGGGAGGGGGAAACTCATTTGTATACGTTTCTTATAATATTAGTAACTGAAGATTGTACTCTGTGATTTCTGTTAATCAGTTCAGGTCAAAAATGTATATTGGGAGGGGACATGTTTGCTCTCTTTAAGTATCTGAAAGATTGTCACTTGGACGAGGGCAGGGAGCTGTTGGCAGCTGAGGATAGGACCTGCAGTAATGGGTTTAAAATACATGTAGAACGGCACCTGTGAGATATCAGGAAAAAAAGGCTGCCTAAGGAGATGGTGAGCTCCCCCTCACTGGCAGTCTTTAAATAGCAGCTGGACAAGTACTTATCCTGGATGCTTTAGGCTGACCCTGCACTGAGCAGGAGATTGGACTAGATGGCCTGCATGGGCCTTCCACCTCTATACAATTTTGGGGTCATACTTGATCATCCAGTGGCATTGAATGCTATACGTTTCTGGTGCTAGAATGCAGTTCTTCGGAGTGTGATCTTTTATTCAGTCCAGCTGAGATACCTGGATTTTTAAAAGCCTGGTGACATGGATGCCCACCAGCCTGGCTTCTTTGGCTCTTTTTTTATTTTTTATTTGGTGGCGGTGGAAGTCCCTTCGGCCTCATGAAGAGAAGAAAAACATGGATCTCTGAGTAGTGAAACACTCGGTTACAGTGGTATGGTCCTTACTGGTTGTGTAGGGAATAAAGATCCTTGTCATTTCTGACATCAGCTTGCTTTACTGAGAATCGAGGCCAAACAGGTTGCCATGGAGTTAGGAAATAAAAGTGCAGCTTGTATAATAAAGAAGGTGAGAAAGACTTCGGGGGAAGAAAGAGAAAAGCTTTGAGGGGAGGGAATATTTGGACTGGCATGTCACTATTTATTTTATCTATATGCTGACAATTCCTGTCAACAACTCTGTTAAAGGCCTGTCTTTCTTGAATCCATTTTTTCTTCCATGTTGGAACAAGTGGCCCTTGGAAATGGTTCCTCTGTTTGCAGTGTGGTTTCCAAATGGCCCAAATAATTGAGCTTTCTCCAAGAGAGTTCTTACAGTCTGATGTGCTGTGCCTCTTCAGTAGGTCAATATGCAACACTGGGAATAAAAATGGTGTGAATAAAAACACCATAGTTGAGTGGATTTATGGATTGTAACCTCATGGGCCATGTCCTTTTGCTAAGCCAACAGCATAAGTAATGATGACCATTAATGCATAATCCGTGCCAAACACCACTGTGGTAACTGGCATTCAGCAGAAAAATAAATTGATAACGACCTTTCTTGGGAGGCAATAAAATAAAGTGATTAACATTATTGATTTTTAATTTAGGTTGCTTATTTTCATATTCTAAGCTGTTTTCAATAAATGTGATGTGTAGGCGAGTAAAAAAAAAAGCTAGTCACAATTTCAACACATTGTTTTGTACTTGGAATATTGAGAGAAAAGCAATTTCATTATGTCTTTAAGCATTTGGGCTTGCTTTATTTACTGCAGCTACGAGAACTGCCAGTGAAGCAGGCTCATGTTTGCAACAAAGAGCTGTAAAATGTTCGAGCAGTCTTACGAACTAAAATTCCAACACATCTGGATATACAAAGAACCTGTTTATTAAACTCTTTAATATTGGAGACTTCTTGGCTGAAGTCATGATTCTGAAAAGTCAGCCTCCTCTTTTCTTTTGGTTTTAATTGTTTTAGATCAACCTCATCCATAACTGGTATTTATCAGAAAAGATGATGAAAGGCTGCCTTTTCTGGGAACATAAAGATGTAAATCTCTTTTCCCATACAATTCCTTCAGCAAATGTGACAACATGACTAATGTCTCCCCAATGTGATCAATTCCTTAAGGCAGAACATTTGGCAGAAACACAGATTCCCAGACTCATGATTGCTTCCAAGTGCCAATACATAAAACAATGGAGATTCAGAGGCGATGAAAAGAGTGCTCAATGCTTGTTCCACTATCATGCCACTCTTTCCAAGAGCCAGCTTGGTATAATGGTTAAGAGCACTAACTTCTAATCGGGAAAGCCAGGTTTAATTCCTCGCTCCCCCACATGCAACCAGCTGGGTGACCTTGGGCTCGGCACCGCACTGATAAAGCTGTTCTGACAGCGCAGGAATATCAGGGCTCTCTCAGCCTCACCCACCCCACAGGGTGTCTGTTGTGGGGAGAGGAAAGGGAAGGCGAATGTAACCCTCTCTGAGACTCGTTCTGATAAAGAAAAGTTTCATATAAAAACCAACTCTTCTTTTTACTACTCAACCACAGTCTTCATGTATTTCTGGCAAAGGAGAGAAGATCATGCCTAACAGTCTCATGTATCAGAGGCTACAGCACACGTCCTAAGAGGCAACCAACACTTTCCTCCCAACATGCATGTTCACCGTGTTGTGTCAGAGTAAACTGATGCATTGAAGCATTGTCTCTTGGAATGTGCATAAAAGAGAATTATGGATTTTGTCATTCCTCCAAGGAAGGACAAATATACTGGAGAGAAACTAGGAGTGCTCCTGAAGTTACTGAGCATGAAGCCACTTTAGCTATTGCAAAGGTCTTTTTCCTCAGTGGGTATAATCTGGATGGGGACAGCAACAAATGGTAAAGTGATAGCCATTAATCACTAATATAGACAGTTTTATTTGTCCTATGTTTTTATGAACTACAACTGAATTCAAGGGCTGTTTTAGCAAAGAGTTATCATATGGCTGAATCTGGATGTTGTGACACAGTTTAACAGAATTAACAGAATTAACTTTAGCTTTATATTCCCACTGATATGTTGGTAGTAGGGATGTGCGTTTTGGGCTTGGAAATGCCTGAATCGGCTGAATTGGGGCCGATTCAGATGTTTCCGAGCCTAAAACGGTCTGAAACGGACCATCTGCCTTTTTTAAATTGCTGAATTGATGAGATTAGGCCGAATCGTGGCCGAATCAAATTGATTCGACTGAATTTAGCATCCGTTAGCAGCCTCCTGGCTGCTTCTAGGGGTTTTTTTTGTTTATTTTTGGTGACTAAAATGGTGCCTGGGGGGGGGGGAGTGAATGGCCAATCAGCTTTTCAGCTCAGGCATTTGGCCACTCACAGCAGCTTTTTTATTTTTTAATCCCTGACTTTGTGTAGCCTCTGCCCATGAGGCTACTTAAGCTAGGGTCTCTGCCTGCTGGAGCTCACTCTGCTGAGCTCTGGCTGGCTCTGTGGTAGAGAGCTGCAGTGACCCATAGGTCTGCTGCCTGCCTCCCACCCTTGTTGCCTGCCTGCTGCCCTGCTGCACTTCTGCCTGAGGATCATCTTTGGAGAAGACATCAAAGGTTTGATTTAGGTTGTTTTTTTTTTCCTGACCTCTTTTCCCTCTTCTAACTGTGTCCTTCCTCTTTTAAAAACAATTGGATGACTTAGGGTTTCTTTGGTTAGGGGGCCTTTGTTTAGGGGGGTTGGGGAAATATTTTGTTGCAGTTGTTCTGTTTTGTTGTAGTTGTTTTGTTTTAAAAGTTGCAGTTTTAAAAGTTACTTTTAAAAGTTTCTGTTTTTAAAAGTTACTGTTCTGTTGTTCTGTTTTGGGGTGTTTGCTGCTGTCTTTTTTTTTTGGGGGGGTGGTTATTTCATTGTTTTTATTTTCTTTTGGCCTGTTTTGGCCAGGTACCACCTTTGGGGTAGTGCCCTGAGTGGTGGTTCTTTGTTTCTTGTTGCTACTGGGGTTTTTTTGTGGTGGGGGGGAGGTTTATTTTTGGTATTGGTTAGTTAGTTGTTTGCATTTGTTGGCAAGGCCTTGCAGGGCTAGTTTTGCCCAGGTGCCACCTTTGGGGTAGTGCCCTGGGGGGTGGTTCTTTGTTTCCTGTTGCTAGTGTTTGCTGCCAGGGCTGTTCTCCCAGAGCAACTCTGTCAGGGCTCTCTCAGGATGTGGCCAGAGTAGAGCAGTTGAATTTGTGGTGGTTGAAGGCAGTTGCCTGAGTGGAGGAAAGGAAAGGTGACTGGAAGCTGCTTTGAGACACCTTTGGGTTGTGAAAAGCAAGTCTTCCTCTTGTTCTGTATTTCTGGGGGGGGGGGCTGGATGGGAGAGCCAGTGATGAGTCTACAGCATGGATGGAGCACCCAGATTATCCTGGGCTCCATTTGCTTTCTGAGGCTTTCCCAGGGTTAGTGCGTCGGTGCCGTGAAGTTTTCAAACTTCACAGGGGTTTTTGGGGGGATCTCCAGGTCTCCCCTGGAGGTTGGCATCCCTGAACTACTAATGTTCCTAGTGGTGCAGGAATATTCCGCAACAGACCAGTGCTGGGACCCCCTCTTCTCTCCAGAGGACCCCAGGTGAGCTCTGAGTGGACCTCAGTGGTTCTCAGGTTCACGCCTGGAGGCTGACACCAAGCACTGCTTAGGTTGCCAGCCACATGTTTCCCCTGTAGCTCTGGCATGCAGTGTCCCCAGCCCTTAGGATGGTAGCCCCTTGGTCCAATCTTCAGCAGGTTAATTGCCAATTTCCTGGTTAAATTCCTGCTGAAATTATTTTTTTCCCACCTTTAACATCTATGGGAAATGGTATCACCCTCTTTGGGAGCCCCTAGGATGGGACGCCTTGAAACTTGCAGGGGAGTTCAGGGAGGATCTTCCCTGAGTCCCATACAAGTTTCAGGAAGATTGCACCAGGGGGTCCCATCCTAGGAGCTCCCAAAGACCATTCCCCATAGAAGTCTATGGGGAAACATGTTCAAACCAAAGAATCAGACACTCCATTATATCCAATGGAGCGGATAGGGGTACCCTCTTTGGGAGCCCCTAGGATTGGACCCCTTGGTCCAATCTTCTTGAAACTTTCAGGGGAGTCAGGAAAGCACCTCCTTGAGGTCCCCAAGAAGTTTCAGGGGTGCAACATACACCCCCCCCCCAGCACCTGTGAAAGGCGGGGGAAGGATTTCCAATGCAAGTCAATAGCTCCATTGACTTGCATTGGCTCCGAATTGATTTGGATCGCTTCAGATTGATCTGAATCGGCCCGATTCGGATCTGAAATGGTCCGAATCGGGGGCCCCTTTCACAAGCCTAGTTGGTAGCTCATAGTCTGAGGAAGAGTGCTTACACTTGAAAGTTCAGGACTTGAACAAATCTTTGTTGGTCTTAAAGGTGCTACTGGACTCTGATTTTATTGTCATGCTAGGCCAGGAAAAGGATGATGTCATGTCTTCAGAACACAGCCTGACCAACTACTTTGTGCAGGAAGCAAAGAGGAAAGGGAAGCCTAGGAAGGAGGAGGGAAAGACACACACTCTCTCTCATTGGCAAAGTCTGGGAGGGAGACAGGAAGAATGAATAATAATCTCTCCCTCCTTGTTGGCAGCCTAGGAAGGTAGTGGGAGGAGGGAAGATGAATCTTTCCTTTGAGGGAGTGAGGCAAGAATGAAATGTCCTCTCTCATTGGCAGACAACTTGTGAAAGATTTCACAACAATCTCTCATGCTTATTGGAAGGACATGAGAAATGATTGGTGGGGCCTCGACCCTTTGTTTACCACTATGGTTACAGGCCTGATGCCATAAGAGCCCACCTTCTACATTAGCCATTTTCAGCCAGGGAATTGATTTCTATAACCTGGCCACCAGCTGTCATTCCACAAGGTCTCCAGCCATCACCTGGAAACTGGCAACACTAGTTACCACTGGCTTCCATAGGGGCTCTGTCTGGTCTACAACAATGACGTTCGCTATTGCAGAGGGGTAGAAAGAACAGTTTCTAGAGAACTCACTGCATCCTCTTTTCAAATACTACAGAAGAAACTGTGCTGACTTGCCCACCACAACACGATATGGCATTTAGGTTCAAAGGGAAATAAAAGAGAAAGGTTTTTACAGTCAGGTTAAAGACAAAAAGAGCCATTCTGATACCGCTAAGTAATCCCAAGTGCAGCATACTCTCTCTCGTAATGAGCAAGTAAAAAGCCCTGCAGAAATTAAAGTAATTCATTGTATTGGTTTAGCCTGCAGAGCAGGTTGCACTTTAAACACCAGTAGAGTTCATTTAAAAAAAAGAAACAAACAAAACCCAGAGATCAGTTTGGATTCAAAGGGGATTAATTGTGCCTTTTTAAGACGTGCGGGTCTACATATTTTAAGCAGCTGACAAGACTACTTCATTGAAAGGAGTTCTTTGCTGCTGAGTGGCAGGAACAGACACAATTGCCATCTGCTTTCTGTTCTTAGTAGGCAGAAACGCTTTTTTAAAATGTATTTGTTTCTGGCATTTAAAAGCAACAACAACAGCAACTTGCCATACAATGGATATTTGAAGCTGGTTTGTCTAGTTCAGCTGCACTGATGCAGCCCTCCTCCCTGCTAAATTAAAAGGCAGCAAATAGGAAATAACTCCCTCATTATACAGCTATGACTGGGATCTGACAAAGGATGCTTTAGCTCTCAGACGTTTAGACCCTGAGAATTCTGCTGATCTCTAAGGTTCTATTGGACTTAAATCAACTGTTCTGCTGCAGGCCAACATGGCTACTCTCAGAGGCAAAGACTGTTAGAAAGAAAATTAGTCTAAACGTTTCTTGGTTAGGATTGCCAGCTCTGGGCTGGGCAATGGCTAGAAACTTTGGGGTGAAGCCAGAATGAGCAGGATTTGGGGAGGGACCTCCACTGTCCATAGCAGCCATTCTCCCCAGGAGCATGGATCTCTGTCACTTGGATATAAACTGTAAAACTTGGGGATCCCCAGGTCCCACTGAGTACTGACACCCCTATTCCTACCTGACAGTCACAGGTATGGCCTGCAGCAAGTCATGTTAGAAGTTAGCACTACATCAAGGTTGACTTAACCACCACCTGAGGAAAACATATTCTCAGAGGTCCGATTAAGCAGCTGTCTCTGTCATTGGGGAGGGGGAGCAGATCGTTGACAAAGTATGGTCAATTGACTGTTGTTTTGGGTCCTCTCCAATGGCTATCTCTATATATCCAAGGCTGTTTACACAGCCTCTTTCCCTTTAAAAATCACCACCCGACACAATCCATTTTTTGGAATGCATGGGGGCAACTTCCATAAGAAGCATGCTGCATATGCTGCTGTGGGATAAAATTACTGTACAGTATTCCTGACTAGACTTCATCTGTTATTTGTCAAACAAAAAGAAGAGACATATGCCCAGCCTCTTAATGTGTCTTCGGTTGAAATTGAAGGTTTATGCTCTATAGAATAATAGCTATCATCTCATAAACCACTGCAGTATTAGCTAGTGAAAAAGCTTGCATATTAGCTGCCAGCCACAGTAAAAAAATATATACGACAGTTGATGCTGCTCTCAGCTATTGATGGATAGTGTACATTCAAAGTAAATCCCACTTAGAGAACCTATTGTAGCTCTGAGAACATCCTGAAATTAGGAGGATAAGAGTAAAAGTCATGCAGACTTTTGGCATTTGGCATGTGTGCTTGTATTCACTCTTCGCTATACTGATAATATGATTTCCATGTTCCTTTTATTTATTATTTATTAATTTATTAACATTATGGCAGATTACACATGGGGAGTTGATACAATCAATGAGGTGGGACATCCAGTAAATTATGAAAGGGGATTTCCCTTGTAGAAACAACCAAATGTCTAAAAACCGAAACTGAAGCAAATTGTACGTGCTAACAAGACACATCAAATGATGCACAATTATCTAATAAGATGCAAATCACACCAAACTGTACACAGTAGTATGGACCACAGTCCCAGACTATGCCCCAGCAGAAGTAACTATATTTTCCTTTCTTTATGGTGAGTAGACCAATCAATATAAAGGTCAACTATCTAGACAAATACCCATTGTTGCAAGAGTTAATTTCTCTCCATGGTAAAACTTTCATTGAAGCAAGCAAAACAAAAAAACAAAAAAATGAAAGATTGAGCAACCTTATAAATGAAATAATAACATCATTTTGTCAATTTGCCCTTCATAGGTACCTTATTCTAAAGGATCAGACCAAAGGTGGTTCTTCATGATTTTTTCAATAGACTGTTTCTGTACAAAATATATATTGTGCAAATGTCCTTCAGCAATGCAATCCTAAATCTTGCTATACTGATCTGTCCACTGACCTGAACTCACTGGGGTTAGAAAGGTGTAACAGTGCTTAGAATTATGCTGCAAATTTTCCCTTGCTAATAGTCTTGAAGCACCATAAAAGATTTAACACATGGCTGGTGGGAAGAACACAGTCCTTTGCAGGGCATGACCAAATTCATCCAGCCTTCGACAATACAGCCTCTTGCTTATGAGAGCTAATGCACAATATTATTTGACAGAGAGTTTATAATTGACTTTATATCACTGTGCACCATTAATTCACTTCATGACTTGTTTAACTGTAAGGACTACATAAACAAAACAAAACAACCCCAAATTTCTGTGGCAAGAGCAAACTGCACACAAGTATTAAAAAATAATAATTATAGACATTCTCTGTGTAAACTGAAAGGCAGTTGCAATGGCACAGCGGTTATCCTATGACAGGGGTACGCAGTCAGATATTATTGACCTAATAAAATCATCAATATTCACCTAAGTGAAAGATTTCACAATAGTTTCTCAGCTCTGATCATCTTCATCTGAAAAAATAAATCCATAATTGGGCTGCGTGACTTGTTTTCAGTTCTCTGCAGCTTGTCAGGAAATGGGGGGATTAACAGGTCTACCAGTCAGCTTGGTCAATATCAGATCTGAAGCTCTCCTTGACCAATCAGGCTATCCCATACAGCAATTTCCCTCCCACTGCTCCTCATGTACTACTGGATTTTATAAAATAGAAATCCTTGGATTGCTTTGGAGACCCTGCCTGAAACTTGATTGCAGTATGAAACCATGACCTGGACCTTGCATTTCTATTGGACCCTTTCCTAAATGACTGATTGGTTTGGTTAATTTTTATTATTAGCAATTCTTAGATTATTAGTAGTAACTAGCTTTCCCTGAGTGTTCTCTGAGCTTGGGGGAAGGGGAAGATGCTTTGCTGTTGTTAATAAACTGTTCTTATTTTAACTTTCCTCTTTTGTTGTGTTTGGGGAGTATCATTTGGTTAAAATATAGCCACTTCAGAAAACCCTTTATTTTCCTCCACAAAAAAGAAGAAGAAGAAGAGGATAAATGGGAAGGCCTTCTTCAGGGGCCTATAAAATTGGACTTCTATGTCCAATTTGCTTGAAACTTGTGAGATCTTTAGTAGAGAGGGAGGACTATATTAGCTGAAAGCTTGGTGCCTTTTGGTGAAAAAACAGCTGTTCCAGAAAGCCTCCCATGTTTTCCCCAATAGAAAACAATGGGCAAACATCCAATCAGACATCAATAGAAATGGAAATTTCCCCAAACATGACTTTCTAATATGATAAAAAACACTCGAGACATTTAATGAAAATGATAATCATGCCCTTTCTGAAATTATATGAAATTAAAATGATAATTCAAGTGCATACTGCTACCCATGAACTGTATTGGAGAAATATATAAATTACTGATTATAATTGTTACATTTTAGGTACATAACAGGTATTAAATTTGGGGGAGGGATGTTTTGGTATACCATCATAGCTATCCATCAAACCTGTTAAACTTATATATTTATTATTAATTTTTCTTTCAAATAACTGTAGATACCTTTTAGTAAAACTAAAGTTAAAGTTAATACTAGTAACAGTCCCAACTATAGGAAATATTTAAGAAAGGGGGACCTGCAATGGTTACCAGCTGAATTCTGGATCAAGCTAAAGGTTCTGGTAATTACCTTCAAGGCCATACGTGGTCAGGGCCCAGTGTATCTGAGGGACCACCTCCCTGCCTATGCCCCCAAAAGAGCTCTATGCTCCACCGCCACCAACCAGCTGATGATCCCTGCCCCTAAAGAAGTCCGTCTGGCCTCTACCAGGGCTAGGGCCTTCTCTGTCCTGGCCCCCATTTGGTGGAATGAGCTTCCAGATGAGATGAGGGCCCTGAAGGAGCTAAAGCTGTTCCACAGGGCCTGCAAAAAGGGACTCCTCCACCAGGCATTTGGCTGAGGCCAGGCACAATCAATCAACAACATCAGCAGGACCCCTGCCCCCCCTCCCCCCCGAAATCCACCAAATCCACCCTGGACCTGTTGCATTATTGTTGTATTATTATTGTTAAATGTTATACAGTTACTTGCTACTATCAGTTAATATTAATGTTACAATTAGTTATATGTAATGTTTTCTGTATATTTTCTTCAGTTCCATGTAAACTGCCCTGAGCCTTCAGGGAGGGCAGTATATAAAGGGGAAAAATAATAAAACCACTGAAATATCATCAATTTATTCCCTTACAGAAGCTCAACCTGCCCACCACAGATCAACCCACACCATCCAGTTAACAATGTGTCCCAAAAGAAACGTCCTTGTCCCAGAATCAATTAACATGTTCCTGAAAGCACAGGTTGCAAGCTTCTAGAGGCTCTGGCTTCTTTTCACCTCTGTGCACAAGGTAACAGCTGATGGTTTTCACTGTTGCATATCAGAGGTCTCAGATATATCAGAGATCTCTGACTGTAGCATATGAGAGATGTCAGACATAAAAGTATGTCAGGAGTCGACTGTTTAGTTGTGAATACTTTATACTTCATGGCCCCAAAGGAAGACCTCTCAAATATACTAATAATAACTACTGGAGTAATTTGAAAAATAGTCATGAATGCTTTACTTGCAAAAGACACTGTGGCCATAAAGCAACCAAATAATCTCTGAAATAATATTATTTAGATATGCCCATCGTTTCGAGGAATCGGTGTTTGCCTATGAAAACTGCAACACATGTAAACTGCAGGCTTCTCATTCAGATGTCAAGCTTATGATTCATATCTAGGTTCAAATTCTTAAGCACTGCATGCTGCGGGTAATCTAAGAATCCAAATAATTAATTGTTGTGTGGAGATTGCTCTTTTCTACTCAAACCTGTGCCTTTTGTTCCCCCCAAATCCTTTGGTCTTCAAAAGTTGGAGGCCTAGGTAAAATCCAGTTTCATATGAATGTGGATGAAGGCAGGAGTTGCCCTAGGTGACTTCAAAAGAAAGTAGCCTGACTACCTCAATATTCCAGGAGAACAATAATGGATTACTGAAAACATTTATATCTTTCCTTTCTTCATGGTTCAATCAGGCTCTTTTGTTTGATCATCTAGAACAGGGGTAGTCAAACTGCGGCCCTCCAGATGTCCATGGACTACAATTCCCAGGAGCCCCTGCCAGCAAATGCTGGCAGGGGCTCCTGGGAATTGTAGTCCATGGACATCTGGAGGGCTGCAGTTTGACTACCCCTGATCTAGAACTTGTAACACCCATAGCCATACAAATGCCTCAAGTTTTCTTGGTAACAAAACCTCTCACAATCTCCCTCATCCCTTCCAGATGACTTAATCATAAAACCTATCTATTATCAGCAAGTATGATTCATGCCTGACACACACCACAAATCAATCAACTGCCCTATGATAGCTTGGATCCCATATGAGTGAAGCCCTTATTCCACCAAAGATCAGAATGATCCTGTGCTTTTAGCCCAATGCCATCACAGATCCTAATTCTGCACCAAATTCGGCCATTAGTAACACTCCCCAGTTTGGGACCAGGTAAATCAAAGTTCATACAAAAGGCATCTCTAGCCCTCCACTTTTGTAGTTAGTTTCCCTACAGAATATTCTTCTAGCACCACACACATGGAATCATTGGACCCCTCCTCTTCAAGTCAGGCAGAGAGAGCAAGCTTGGTGTAGTGGTTAAGAGCGGTGGCTTCTGGCAAGCTGTGTTTGATTCTCTGCTCCTCCACATGCAGACTGCTGGGTGACCTTGGGCTCACCACAGCACTGATAAAGCTTTTTTTTACTTGATCATTGACTGTCATGTGATTTTTTCCCTTTATATTTGGACCTTCTAGCTAATGACTTCTCAGAGCAACCCAAGGAGGGAGACACTCAGGTATTTCCTACATGGAGAGATTATTTTGTGGTTAATAAGTTTTGCAATTTGAGAGGGGAGGAATGCTTTTTGTCTTCTGTATTCTCTCTTTGTATGAGTGTATGTGTGTACAACACAGCCCCCTGTCTCCATCCCAAGCAGCCCTCTCCTCCAGGGGGGAACTGATCTCTGCAGTCTGGAGAGGAGGTTTCATTCTGTGGGTTCTCAAGGTTCCACTAGTGGTGGGGATGCTAGCCTCCAGCTGGGACCTGGAGATCCCACTTCTGGGGTTTCTCAAAGCCTGAAGAATATTTCAGGGGTTTCTCAATAGTAATAAAGTTGAGAAAAACTGTCATAGAGGGATTACTTGAGAAGCCCTCTGTAAGTTCTTTGGCAACCAATGTTTTCATGTTTGATTATAATTTACAATGGTTTTTGATTTACTCTGATAGTGAACTGAAGAACATACTGACTGAAAGGTTTTCAGTTCTATATGCAAATTTTGCTATCAATTAAATATTTTCTTTGAAGTAAGAAACTGACTTTATGAATTATTTCATGTTTATTGTTACTAGCAATTACTGCCACTCAGCATTTCTCTTTGTTTCCCACCTGGAGCCTGGCATCCCTGCACCTCCATGGGATCCAGAGCCAGGGCTTTTCTCCAGGAAGATTGATCTCTGTTGCCTGGAAATGACCTGCAATTCCAGCAAATCAACAGGTCCCAACCTCTCCCATCCTGCAACCTCTCTGCCACAGAGTTCCCCCCTGAAGCCAGGAGATGAGTTGTTGTTGTAGAGTCCCACCTCCAAAGCAACCATTTTTTCCAGGGGAGCTGATCTCTATAGTCCAATTCTAGGAGACTTCCAGGCTGCAACTGGACGACGGTGACCCCTGGGTCAGGAATGTTCCTTGAGGTTTGGAGGAAGGGCCTCAAGAGTTCAAGGATCGGCATGAACTTTGGCCATGTAGCCAGCCCCCAGGAAGGCCACAGTGCAGATGTGCATCCTAGTGCCCATTGTATTCCTGGGTACAATGGGCTTTGACTTGCAGGAGGGCATTTTGGCTGGAATAAGATGTGACACACCAATGTTGGGTATAAACAAGGCCACAACTTTATTACTACACCTTGGGAAAGTTGGCACAGCATGGGAGAGGGAGCCTGACAAGCAGTCAGTGGACTGCACCAAAACTGTGTCCAGAGGTGTCCTGGGGATCCACGCCATTCACCGCTGGGCCAGCAGATCCCTTTGTCTACTGGATTCCACCACTAAGGGAAGCAACCTATGTGGTGGAGCCAATGGGTGCCCACCTCATTTGGATGCCCCCAGGACACCTGGCAAACAAGCTCCTGGCCACCCGGCAGGGTCAGCCATGTTTGTTTACATGCCACCTTTTAGGGAGGCCCTGAACCTCAGGGAGCCCGATTGCCCATGGGAATTCCAAATGCACATCCCTCGTAAATATATGTACAGCATTGCTTTAGTTGGTCTTAATCTCACACATTCACTTTTCTTCCTTTAAATTTTATTTCTTAGCTATGTCACTTAGATGACAAGGTAATAAATAAATATCGAAATGAGAATTTTGAATCCAGTATAATTAACTTATTTTAAATATGTAAAAAAGATATCTTCCTTGAATGCTTCTCTGAAACAAGAAAGCAGGCTTTATAATAGTCTCTGTAGTATTTTTGTTCAGAATTCTTGCTAACAAACCAATTCCTCTCATAAGAAGCACACGGCTCATACATGAAAGAATTCTTATGGGGCCATTGGAGTTTTTTGTCTTACCTTCCACAGCATGCCAGGTGTTAACTGGAATTAAAGGGTGGCATACTTCCTGTTTCCTATTTCACCAGTTCAGGGCTTTGAATCAGAGTAAATTCCCTGCAGAAGGCCTGGATGTGATAGGAAAGGCTGAACGGAGAATCTGAAAGTATACCAGTCCACTGTTCTGCACAATGATTGTGCAACCACTATAATACACTCCTGTGCCAACACTGAAGATGAGGAGAGGAGAGCTCACATCATGTGACATTCTGTCCATAGGAACTAATGGAAATACAGCCATGGGAGAAAAGAAGTAAGTAAAATTCTGATATGCTCAGGATGTGAAAAGCATAGACCAATTGTGATGTGCTCCTAGTTCCTTAAAAGATGCCACTACAAAGAGAAAAAAAGAGTAGGTTTCCCACTGTGCTTTCTTTTCTGTGAAACTCACTGCATGTGGGTAGAAACAGACTCACACCTGGACTGGCAGTACAGTTGCAGATTAATGTCTGCCTGTGCCTCACATAGATACTTTATACTGAAGATGCAAATGAGGGTGTATTAAAGTAGTTCATTATTTGATAATAATAAAACCCAGGATGCCTTTGTGCATTGGGATCTGAGGATCAAGCCATGTGTTTTCTTTGCGTAAGTCTTATGAATGAAAATACTATCATGGGAAAACCATTAACAACCTTCAACAACAATTCAGATGATTTCTGTGTGCTGCAATGTCATTGGGGACTCGTGGTTTTAAGCATGTAGCTTTTCACTGAAATAAAAGTTCATATTTTTTCCCCTTCCCTTTTAGATTTATATTCAAGCAACTGGCCAAGATGTTCCTATGGCAACCGTTACAATTTCATTTCCCTGATGTACTGCAGAAGAAAAATGGATAGGATTTCAACTGACATGGAGCTTGGCAGGCATATCACTGGTTATTAAGCGCTTGCACTCGCATTGTGCCATGTCAACAACTACAGATTAGCTAGCAAAAACACAGAATTATGCTTTTAAAGTTTGTTTCATTCCCTGGACATTTACCTGTTCTCAAAGATTATCAGCATTTCTTATTCAGACTGTAAGGTGGATTATAGAACATGCTTTTAAAACAATTTAAACAGCCAAGAACTAATAAACAAAACAACATAGTGGGGCTGGGGTAGAACAACTGGAAGGCAAGACAACCAAACAACAACAAAAACTGTTTTAAGTCATCAAAAGTGTCACTGGTCTAAGACAGAGATTCCTCACCAAGGTTCCGGGGAACCCTAGGGTTATGTGAGAGTTCCCCAGGGGTTACGTGGCCTTTCCCAGAAGTTTGGATAGCCACTGACATCAGTAGACATCACTGCAGCAGACATCCCCAGTTGCTCTATAAGCCTTGACTGTATCTCCACTATGGAAAAAAAATTGGTAATTGTTCGATTGATTGATTTTCTGGGTCCCACTTCTTACTTCTGTGCCTATTTCTCTGAATGGGCATATCATACTTCTAAGGTTCCTTGAAGCCTGGAAAATATTTCAAGGGTTCCTTCATGGTCTAAAGTTTGAAAAAGGCTGGTGTAAAGCAACAAAAGTAAAAGGTACAAAGGTAGAAGACTGATGAAACATTTTGGGAGCAAAGCAACCAGATATGGAAAACATATGGAGGATTTCAGCGTGGGAAATGAAGGGGGGATGCCCAATATGGAAAGCCACAGCATCAAATGGACTCACAGCATCAAATGGAACTCCAAGATGAGGCTAAAACAAGGTATGTTCTAAATGCTGCAACAGTCAGGGAGTTAGCTCTGAAGAGTTGCAGAAATCCCTGGTCTGGTGTGGTTAGAAACTGTAAGTCAGTTTAAAGATGAGTACTTCCAAGAGAAGAGGATTGGGTACTAGAAAGAGCATACTAGCTTCTTGGAAGTGCACCAAAGTCAGTACACCAAAGAAAATGTACTAGATGGTTTGGAAAACCCTGGAACATAAGCCTCTCAACAAAGATTTTTAATAACTATGAATAGATTAAGCAACTATCATAAGCCTTAAATATAAGAACAAAAGTATGTGCATGCACTATACTGAGTTACCTCAGAACGTTCAACTCCTGATTTCACCAAAATTTCCTCCTCTGTGTTAAATAAAATATTTTGTTAATTTTGAATTTCATAACACTTCAGCGTCATTTTCAGTCGTTTACGTTAAAAGGTGATCCTGACCTTTCTCTCAGGTTCCTGGTCTGAGCCAGCAATAAAATATGCTAGCAATAAAATATGATACTAAGACAGTGTGGGACAGCCACAGTTCTTCAGAAAAGAAAACAGACTACTAGGGTTGCTCAGTCATAAAGGAAAAGAAAAGAAGAGAGAAGGAAGTAGACTCTGAGGGAGGGAAGCAAACAGTCACAGGACCATTGTAAAGACATTAAATTGCAAGAAATGTGGGAGGGGTGAATCATACAATAACACTACAATATACTATAATAGTATCATTCAAAGAATTAACCTTCTGAGTTGTGCCTTTACACTTGAGTTCAGTTCCCTTTATAGGAATACCTGCTTTGTACATTCTGAGACATAATAAAAGCATGGGGGGCTTCCTATGGATGTTGCAGGGGAGATTTTGGAATATCTTCTATTTCGTATGTATGTATGTATGTATGTATGTATGTATGTATGTATGTATGTATGTATGTATTCCATTGAAATGAATGGGTCTGTATAAACACACAACACCAATGAGGCTCTGGTTTGAGAAGAATGTTTATATATGGAGTGCATATAATAAATAAAATGTTCCAAAATTCAGGCATGCCATTTTCTACTGCCCTGCTCACATTGGGATAGTTATCTATTCAGACAGCTTTGGAACATATATTATCAGAATGTAAGTTAGGTCATTTCTGAAAGAGGTCAAAATACAAATGGAAAATGTAGAACAAAATCCAAACTGCACTGGTGATTTTGACCATTTTTCCCTTCCTGCTGCTGATCCTCCACATGGCATTCCTCAAGGATCTTCCTAGCAGCAGAATTTTATGGGGTTCAGTGGGTTGTGGTAGGAGGGTGGCAGCCGCAAATTTTATGATATATTATATAGAGTTACTTGCAAGCCTGGGGAAAAGTACCTGTCCTTTAAAAAGAATCTTGAAATGTGGAAATATGCAGCTGAAGGTGTGCTTGGCATACAGATCAAAACCATCACCTGGGACATGACATCCCCTTTCACATAGATGGACTGATGTGGCAGTGGATGGATGAAGAAAGTTGCCCCACACAGCAATCACCATATCTAGTGATAGAGTTGGTGGAAATTCTTCACAGAGTTGTCTGGAAGCTAAACATCTGCAAAGCCTGACCAGGTCCTCAAGCATGAGATGCCTGGATTGTTGTACAACACTGCTTTTATCTGCAATCCTTCTGGGAAGATACACCAGAGTCACTAAAGAATTCCAGGTAGCCCATCATAGCTCTTTGTCTGATACCTTTGTCTGGATAGAATAATACCTGTGTAGTGTGTGTGTTGTGGGTTCTAGCCTTTCATTTCACTGCTGATTGCCTTGTTGTTGGCCAGTTATTCCCAATTGCCCCTTTGGGTTTTGCAAACAAGTCTGGCCATGCTGCATATCAAAAAAAGCATTGGCCTTTAGTGGCTTTGAAACGAGTAGGTAACAACTAGAGAGGAAATATATATTTCAGTTTGATTTTCACCATTGTGAAAAATGATTATTTTTTTTGTAAAGTCTTTTTGAGTGTCCCTGGAAATACTCTCAATTTTTCATCCGAGGCCTGGACAGGAAGCAGAGGGAAGTGTGCAAAAGAGGCCTGGCGAGGCACAATTTCTTTCTGCAGAAATGACAAGGTAGGAAAACCACAACCATGCTTTGCACTGAAAATACTGGATCAGGCAAAACTTTCCCCACACTTGCACACAATTAAAGGCAAGGAAATGTCACTGTCAAGAAGATACTTTAAAAAGGAAGCCTCCAAGTTGGCATGCTGTAAACAACTAATTAAGGATTTTACATTTTAGAATACCTTGTCATTGGATTTTATATTTATTTGAACAGTTCCCTTGAAAGAAACAGAGTTCAAGACCAAAGGGAGAAGTGGGTTACAGAGATCCATGAAGCAGACAATCTACATAAAAACAGATGTCATTAATTAAGATGATGTATTGTCTCTAACACTTAACCTTATTCAGAAAGACTGTCTCTAACATTTCTCTCCTTATACTCACCAGCAGTAATAGGCCCAATATTCAGCAGAGTGATATGTCATAAAACCTTTAATGTGAATCAAAAATGTGCTGCATATCATGCACATTCTCTCTAAACCAGAGCACTTATATATATATATGTGAATTCAGGTTCCTCTTGGTTTGGGTCTGACTTAAATGTATACATTTGCACAGTTATTTAATCAGTTTAGAGTAGCTTTCTTTCAAACGAAATAGCATGGCTTGAGTAACTGTAGACAGGGATTATTTGTTTAAACAAGTAATTTGTGCTTAACTTTCAAATTTGTACAAAATTATTTGTGAGCAAATATCACCATTATAAGAATATAAGAGAACAATTCCACACGAGGAATCTGCCTCTGGACAGCCTCTGGTTGCTGGTGGGTTTTAGAGCTTCTTCCATGTGACATCATCTGCATCCCAAGGCTGTTAAGGGGGGCTTGCTTGAGATTTGGTTGGATTTGCTTCAAGATGAGGGAAATCACCAAAACTGAATTTGCCATTTTTTTAATCTTACTTCACACCAGGGAGCAACCAGGGGCAAGTCTGTGTAGAGGAAGAAATGTGCAACAGTCCCTGCAGCATTTTACCCACCCTTGCACCTGCTCTCACCTCCCCATATCCTGCTCCAAGAATTTTTTTTAATTGCACAGTCCGCATTGCTGTGCAACCACAAAACTACTTTGCATAAGTTAAAATTAATTTTCCCCTAAGTGTCCATGGTCTTTTTTAGGATTGGGCAGGCAAAACATAGTCCTGTTTGTGTTTTCTGGTGGAGGTAAATGAATGGGGAAAGGGGGGGCGTGTGACGAAGCAGCCCTCTTCTGATCAGCTAGGCATCCGTGCTCTTTGTTCTTAAGCCTACTGTTTACACACAATCACTGTTCGGGGATAAGTTACCATGTCCAGCCTCTCACAACTCTTCCGTAGCAACGCGGAAGTGGATTAAAAAAATAATAATTTAGCAGCTCCGGTGGGACAGATGTTTGAGCCCCCGAGACAACTGTTGTGCTATGATTGGTGAATTGCTGTGATTGACAAACCAAGGAGCAGGAAGGGAGGGGAGAGAAGTTTTACTTTTTGTCCCTTGCCGCCACGTCAGGAGGCAAAAAGCCACGATGAGGTGGGGCAAAAATGCAGGAGGAGTCTCCAGTGAGGAGGCTTGAAAATGTCCAGCTTACAAACCACATGTTTGCAAGTAGGAGGCAACACACGTTTTGTGCCTCCATGTGGAATGGGTCAGAGAATATAACAGAAGCCATGTTGGATCAGGCCAAATGGCCCATCCAATCCAACACTCTGGGTCACATGAGGGCCAAAACCTAGGTCATGAAATATCTTCCTTGTGTTGTGCAAATATCCCCTAAGGAGGAAAGGAAAGATAAAGGACTGGGGAAAGGGGAGAGTGAAAAGGGGAAAAGAGCAAAAAATCAGCACTATTTAACTGAGAATAGCATGCACTTAGCCTTAGAAACCACGAAGATTTAAGCAGTATGTCCAGTCCACTTTTTCATTCTGTTCCATAGGTATCAGCATCTGAATACAGAACACTTTTCTTCTGTAGGAGTTTATGCAGCTTTGTAGATTGAAAACATTCCACAACCCAGAACTGCAGCAACTTCTCAGTGTGGTCAGAAGTGAGAGAATGGTTGACATGCGGAGCATGGAATTTCTTTAATCTGATACAGCTCTTATGTTCACAAATTCTGACTTTGACAGGTCTAGTAGTCATTCCCCCATACATCAAATTGCAAGGACACTGAACAATGTAAATTACTCCCGTAGACTTAGAATGGATGAAGATACTCATAGAAAAAATTTTGGTGCTGGAGATGTTTTGAAAAGTTTTTTTTTCTGGTAAGTGCATAAACACATCCTGGGGAGAGTGAGGGGGGGACTTTCAGTGCTGTCCTTCTACTCTCTTATCTCTTGGCCTTCAATTCAGGAAGCCTGCTTTTAACTAGCAAGTCCTTAAGATTTCTTGCTTTTTGGCTGGGAGAAATCAGAAGTTTGGAATCAAGGGATTTAGCTAAAAGATGCCAATGTCTTTCTATAATTGCCTGAACTGGTCTGTATCTGCTGTTATATGTCAAAGGAGTTATTATCCTGTCCATAATATGTTTCTTTAAGTTAAGCTGGTCTATTATAAGCCCTATAGAAAGCTCACTTTAGTATTCTTGAAGAATAACCTCTATCTGCAAGCTGTCCCATCGTAATCCCAGTTTTTCTCTGAAAGTCAGAATTTACCCTGTTGTTCCTTCTCAATCGTACAAACTGGGAATATGGCAGGTTTCTTTTTAAGTGACCTGGATGGAAACTATCTCCTTCTAGGTACCAATTCCCATGTGTAGGTCCTCTATAGAAATCTGTAATGTATTGTCAGCTCTTTTGATTTCTATATCCAAAGTGCTGATTTTTGGGTGTTATACCATGTTTGTTTACAGATATTCATATTTCCTAGTTTAAATATTTGTACGTTTATTTATTTATTTATTTATTTATTTATTTATTTATTTATTTATTTATTTATTTATTTATTTATTTATTTATTTAGGCGGTACCTTTCTAGAAACAGCCTTGGAGTAGCTGGCAATAATCTTCATTCATAATAAGTGGTAAAAAGCCTTTAGTTGTTGTTGAAAATTATCTTAAAATTATATAAACACTTTTTAATACAGTTATACTAATTCCAGTCTCCATGGCTGTTTAATTTCCTTTTAAATTTTCAGAAAGCAATATGTGGTTTGGGTTTTGAATAAGTTTGTATTTTTCAGCAGACTTATTCACTCCTCCTCTCTTCCTTGGGATATGCAAGGAAAGTGCAAAATCCTGATATGCAGATTTATATGACAGTAACCCCATTGGCTTCAGTAGATTTATTCTTGTGTCTATCATGGCAGGTTCTCAAGCAACAACTCTGAAGCAGAAAAAGATCATTTATTTGCTCACTCACTTGGCCCCTGACATTTTAAAACTGAAAACATTTTTAAATGGTAACAAAAAGAATGGTTTTCCTCACTTGGGAGAAAAGTGTGAAGGGTCAAGAGACAATCTGGTGGATCTTACATGAGAGTGTAAAGCAAAAGGAGGCCATGATCTTAGCTTCAGTTTGCAGAGAAAGAGAAAGAGAGTTTCATGCAGGCACACACACACACACACACACACACACACACACGAGGAAAGGGCCCACATTTGAATGATTACTTGTTTCAATGCAGGCACTTTCCATTGTTGAAATGTTTCTCTTCTAGGATGCTTAAAATAGAACACCCAAACTTACCCACCTCTTTCTGGGTGGGCAGATTTTGTCTGAATTCACTAATGTGGAAAATCCTGAGTTCAGATTATGAGCAGAGGATTTGTGGCAAATATATATTGCTTCCCCCTTCAAGGATCGCTGCCTTGTTGTGGCAAGGGGGCTTGCGTAGTTCAGTGAAGCTATGAGCTATGCCGTGCAGGGCCACCCAAGACGGACAGGTCATAGCTGAGAGCTCTGACAAAAGGTGATCCACTGGAGAAGGCAATGGCAAACCACTCCAGTATCTTTGCCATGAAAACTCTATGGACAGTTCCAATAGGCATAACGATATGACGCTGGAAGATGAGCCCCTCAGGTCGGAAGGTGTCCAATATGCTACTGGGGATGAGCAGACGGCTAGTACGAGTAGCGCCAGAATGAATGAAGCGGCTGGGCCAAAGCCGAAAGGACGCTCAGTTGTGGAAGTAACTGGTGGCGAAAAGACAGTCCGATGCTGTAAAGATTTTTATTCCATAGGAACCTGGAACGTCAGATCCATGAATCAAGGCAAGCTGGACGTGGTTAAACAAGAAATGAGAAGACTGAACATCGACATTTTAGGAATCAGTGAACTAAAATGGACAGGAATGGGTGAATTTAATTCAGATGACCATCAGGTATACTACTGTGGACAAGAATCTCGCAGAAGAAATGGAGTAGCATTCATAATCAATAAGAGAGTAGGAAAAGCAGTCTTGGGATACAATCCCCAAAATGACAGAATGATCTCAGTTCGAATCCAAGGCAAACCATTCAACATCACAGTGATCCAGGTCTACGCCCCAACCACTGCTGCTGAAGAGGATGAAGTTGATCAGTTCTATGAAGCCCTACAACACCTTCTAGAAGCAACGCCCAAAAATGATGTGCTTATCATCATGGGGGATTGGAATGCTAAAGTAGGAAGCCAAAAGATAACCGGGATAACAGGCAAGTTTGGCCTTGGAGTACAAAATGAAGCAGGGCACAGGCTGGTAGAATTTTGTCAAGAAAATACAATGGTCATAGCAAACACTCTTTTCCAGCAACCCAAGAGACGACTCTACACATGGACATCACCAGACGGTCAACACAGAAATCAGATTGACTATGTGCTCTGCAGCCAAAGATGGAAAAGTTCTATCCAGTCAATAAAAACAAGACCAGGAGCTGATTGTGGTTCAGATCATGAGCTTCTTGTTGCAAAATTTAGGCTTAAATTGAAGAAAGTAGGGAAAAGCACTAGGCCACTCAGGTATGAACTAAATCATATCCCTGACGAATACACAGTGGAGGTGACAAATAGATTTAAGGAATTAGATCTGATAGACAGAGTGCCTGAAGAACTATGGACGGAGGTTCGCAACATTGTACAAGAGGTAGCAACTAAAACCATCCCAAAGAAAAAGAAATGCAAGAAATCAAAATGGCTATCTGAGGAAGCTTTACAAATAGCTAAGGAGAGAAGGGAAGTGAAAGGCAAGGGAGAAAGAGAAAGATACACCCAATTGAATGCAGAATTCCAGAGAAAAGCTAGAAGAGATAAGAATGCCTTCTTAAATGAACAGTGCAAACAAATAGAAGAAAACAATAGAATGGGGAGGACCAGAGATCTTTTCAAGAAAATTGGAGATATGAAGAGAACGTTTCATGCAAAGATGGGTATGATAAGGGACCAAAATGGTAGGGACCTCACAGAAGCAGAAGAGATCAAACAAAGGTGGCAAAATTATACAGAAGAACTATACAAGAGCGAGCTTAACATCCCTGATGACCACAATGGGGTAGTTACTGACCTGGAGCCAGACATCCTGGAATGTGAAGTCAAATGGGCCTTAGGAAGTCTGAGCAACAATAAAGCTAGTGGTAGTGACAGCATTCCAGTTGAACTATTCAAAATCTTAAAGGACGATGCAGTAAAAGTGCTACACTCAATATGCCAGCAAATTTGGAAAACTCAACAATGGCCACAGGATTGGAAAAGGTCAGTTTACATTCCAATCCCAAAGAAGGGCAATGCCAAAGAATGTTCAAACTACCGCACCATCGCACTAATTTCTCATGCTAGCAAAGTTATGCTCAAAATCCTACAAGCTAGGATCCAGCAATATGTGGACCGAGAACTTCCAGAAGTACAGGCAGGACTTCGAAGAGGCAGAGGAACTAGAGATCAAATTGCCAACATACGCTGGATCATGGAGAAAGCTAGGGAGTACCAGAAGAACGTCTACTTCTGCTTCATTGACTATGCTAAAGCCTTTGATTGTGTGGAGCACAACAAATTGTGGCAAGTTCTTAAAGAGATGGGAATACCAGAGCATCATATTTGTCTCTTGAGAAATTTATATGCAGGTCAAGAAGCAACAGTGAGAACTGAACATGGAATCACTGACTGGTTCAAAATTGAGAAAGGAGTTCGGCAAGGCTGTATACTGTCGCCTTGCCTATTTAACTTGTATGCAGAGCACATCATGAGAAATGCGGGATTAGAGGAGTCACAAATTGGGATCAAGATTGCAGGGAGAAATATCAACAACCTCAGATATGCAGATGATACCACTCTAATGGCAGAAAGTGAAGAGGAACTAAAGAGCCTGTTGATGCGGGTGAAGGAGGAGAGTGCCAAAGTTGGCTTGAAACTCAACATCAAGAAAACAAAGATCATGGCATCCGGCCCTCTCAATTCCTGGCAAATAGAAGGGGAAGAAATGGAGATAGTGACAGATTTTATTTTCCTGGGCTCCAAGATCACTGCAGATGGGGACTGCAGCAAAGAAATTAAAAGACGCTTGCTCCTGGGGAGGAAAGCTATGGCAAATCTAGACAGCATCCTAAAAAGCAGAGACATCACCCTGCCAACAAAAGTGCGTTTAGTCAAGGCTATGGTCTTCCCAGTTGCAATGTATGGCTGCGAAAGTTGGACCATAAGGAAGGCCGAGCGTCAAAGAATTGAGGCTTTTGAACTCTGGTGCTGGAGAAGACTCTTGCGAGTCCCTTGGACTGCAAGGCGAACAAACCAGTCAGTCCTAGAGGAGATCAGCCCTGACTGCTCTTTAGAAGGCCAGATCCTGAAGATGAAACTCAAATATTTTGGCCACCTCATGAGAAGGAAGGACTCCCTGGAGAAGAGCCTAATGCTGGGAGAGATCGAGGGCAAAAGAAGAAGGGGACGACAGAGAATGAGGTGGCTGGATGGAGTCACTGAAGCAGTAGGTGCAAACTTAAATGGACTCCAGGGAATGGTAGAGGACAGGAAGGCCTGGAGGATCATTGTCCATGGGGTCGCGATGGGTCGGACACGACTTCGCACATAACAACAACAACAACAACAACAAATATATTGCTTTTTTTAAAAGTGTGGGTGAAACCAGTTTTATTAAGAACAGGAACATATGGGGAAGATATGAGATAGAGGGGGGAGGTTTACAAAGTTGTCCGACAACATGGGGAAAAATACATGCTGATTTAGGTAAATCAAGTGGATTTTCTAAGGCAATTTGAAAGAAGCCACCCCCTCTCCCAACAACTTGTGTTGTTGTTTCTATTCCAAGTCCAGGTCCAGTAAATAGCATGTGCTCATGTTTTTGTCTGAGTCCACTGAATTGCTTGGCATGGGTATTTTCCCAGCCAATTGGATTCTTCCAAAGGAGGCACCAAGAGAACTCCCGGGCAATCACCTTTGCAGACAAGTTGCAGAGAGCTGCTGTTCTCTATTCCCTCCTTTGTGTTGACAAAGCCCTTTTTATTGTACTTTTAAAATTATTTTAACAGTATGAGGGTTAAGCATAAAGGGGGGGGGAGTCACAAAGATTTCATATGGTAATCCCAACATTCCAGAAAGTTTTCTGATGGTCTTACACAGGGGATACCTTTACCTTTTTTAAATTACTGAACTTTGCCTTCACTTTAAATGCCCTAATCTAGTTAATCCAAGAGTCTATATCCAGGAATTCTTGTTATTGCCAGCTCTATACAATCTCAATTCTGTCAGCAGTGGTCACATGAAAGAAGAATTCTCTAGACTGTTTTGGTAACTTCACTGGAAAAACACGAAATAAGCCAAAGTCCCTTTTGATGTGAAAACATTCTTAGCCATACACACAGCTTTGCTCCGTGAGGGAAGTGGCCTATGGAAGAAAAGAAAGCTGCAGGCTCGTTTAAGACTGACAGTTGCTGTGCTCCCTCCTGGGCCTTCACACTCCTCTCACCCACGTAACCTGCCCCTAAAGAAACGTACTGGCTCCCTCAAGACCACCATCCCTGCAGCTGCCTTTCTTTATTGGCATAATTTTTTTATATTGGGATTTCTTCCCCACCGCTATCTCATGGGGGGTTACATAAAAGATAAAATTCCACATAAAAATTAAAAATATTATCACCCCCCTCACACACTTATAGTCCAATCCCAGCAGTGAAAAATAATAACTCCTCACTCCATCCCATTTTCCAGCCACCACTGCCCAATGCCTCAGGAAAAAATCCAGGGGTACTGTTGCTTATCTTAGATGTCTAGCATGTAATGTGGAGGGGCCCCTCAGATCTTTCGGTCTCCAGCCTCAACCAAAGATCTGGTGGAACATCTCCATCTTACAGGCCCTGTGGAACTGGGAAAGCTCCTGCAGGACCCTCAGATACCCCAAGATCGATTCTCTATTATAACCTATGAAAACCATTGACTATAATGGTCCCCATGGGCTATAACAAAGCTGAAAAACAGTGGCAGTTCCAAATATCTACCAAATCCAAGTACCATATTGGTATCAAGAGTCTGGAATATCATGAAATATCAATATTTTAGGGGTTCAATATGCCAAAACCTGCAAACTACTTTTTTTTTGGTCCATCCCTAGTTCAGAGATTCCATTCGATCCTTTGAAATATGAGACATTTCACAAGAGTTAAGATTATGAAACAACTATGGATGTAATTGGTACATGAAAGGGAGAAGGTGCAGTTTTCAGTAGGAAAACTGGCTTGAGGTCTGAAAAAACTTTTTTGAGAGTCTGTACAGCTTTAAGAAAAAATTGAACAAATTCTTTTCAGAAGAGATTGTGGAACTACTTGGCAGGTATATAATTAAAATGTAGTAAAATAAGATCTACAAAACCAAACTGAAGGTGGTACATGCCTGCCACAGAACAATGAAACTCAAATGTTTCAAGTTGAATGTCAATATGGAAACTTAACTGAGAAAGTCTTTAAATTGCTATCTTTCTATAGATTCAAAATTCCAGTACTTCTTAGGTATGATTGTTTACTGCAAATAGTATCAACTTAAGTCAGCAGGATACAGATTAAAGCTTTGATTTGACTGAGCTGTAAATATTACATTCTTTTTTTACTATGTAGATTTGTTTTCTGCTATGTGTTTTGTTAACTTATTTTTAACTTGTTGCCAATTATACTGTGTCTGCACAGCTTTTCCTGTTTTGTTAGCCACCTTGCCTGACCAAAAATAAATCAAGAATAAATGATTTAAATAAATACAATTTAAATAAATGATGGTAAAATGAAGATTTGAATGTTAACATTGATTTTCTAATGGGCAAAAGTTGGGGGCCAACAAGAAATTGGAAGAGAATAAAAGAGACTAAAAGAAGAAAGTGAAAAGATGGGACTATACCTAAATATCAAAAAGACCAAGATCATGACCACTACTGGCAGTAGCACCAAAGTCACTATTGACAATGAGAACATTGAATGTATTGATGATTTCATCTTTCTTGGTTCTATGATCAATCAAAGTGGTGGATGCAGCCGTGAAATCAAACAGCGAATAACACTGGGCCGGAACGAAATGTTAGGCGTGAACCGAATATGGAAGAGTATAAGGATATCAGCCTTAATACAAAGTGTCGGCTAGTCAATGTTGTTGTCTTCCCCATAACAACCTATGGATTTGAAAACTGGACCCTGAAGAAAGTAGACAGGAGGAGAATAGATGCTTTTGAATTATGGTGTTGGAGATGAATGCTGCGAATACCACAGACAGCTAAAGTTATGAACAAGATAATTTTAGAAAGGAGCAAACCAACAATGTCATTAGAAGGCAAGATATTATGGCTAAAGCTCACTCCACACATACAGTGAGAATAAAAAATCCCTGTTCAACCCAGAGGGAGAGATGGTGAGAAAGTTCTTAATGAGTCTCAGTCCAGCTAAAGTCTCCATTTGAAGTTCCTTGGTTTAAGGGTGGCGAGCTTGGAGGCAGACCATTGCCTTGATCAGGCCATGGTGCCAGAGTGGGCGAACAAATATATAATGAGCAGCTGCGATTAACATCGATAGCAGGTAGAAGATTCACAGTGTGTTTGCTATGACTAGAATAGACCACTCTGCCCTAAGGTTGTAGAGACTGATCGAGTTACAGTGTTCAGCAAAATAATGAAATTTCATTGAAACTAATTTTAACTGATTAAAACTATGACTTTTGGAGATATATTGGTGTATGCCCACATTTCGGATCAAATGTTATCCCCCATGCCTTTCAGCAACTGCGAGGAGGAAATTTTCATTCATGACACCTGTCAAGTCCCAGCAGCGCTATAATTACCTCTCTGTTACCTCAGGTATTGCAAACAGTATATGCAATTTTGTGGGCACAGTTATTACAGAAGTCTGTGGCATATAAGTACATTTTGCACTGTCAAAAGCATAGTAAAAAGGCCCCCCATTGTAAGATTCTGTAGCATTCAACAAGAATTAGTACGGAAATTATATACACCTGAAATTCCACATGTCAATTTCTCCGTGTCTGTGGCTGAAGTAGCTGATGTATCCAGGAGTAACAAAGCTGTTTTCTTAACTTATACAATAATAAAATTTTTCAAAGAGACCTCTTATTTTCATCTTTAAGGTAGGAATCATGATTTCCCAGCATAAAATTATTCCACCTCAATCTCCTGATAAACTGCCTACAATAGAATATCTACCCACGATTGCATGTCCAAGATGTACAATCCTATTCAGGAACAAAACCAGTGGCTGAGTGAGGTGATGAATGATCTAACTAGGCAAAGCATTACTTTCAATACCCCAGACTATGAATCATCCTTACCAGCTTTGTTTTTTGTAGTGCCTCCAGTTACCCTGTCAGACCCCAGCCTGGGATTCTCGAACAACACAGCTTTCTTCATTATGTATGCAGTGTTATCAAGAAGAAGAAGAAGAAGAAGAATTGGTTTTTATATGCCACTTTTCTCTACCCGAAGGAGGCTCAAAGTGGCTTACAATCACCTTCCCTTTCCTCTCCCCACAACAGACACCCTGTGAAGTAGGTGAGGCTGAGAGAGCCCTGATATTTCTGCTTGGTCAGAACAGTGCTGTGGCGAACCCAAGTCACTTTATCAGTGCTTTGGCGAACCCAAGGTCACCCAGCTGGTTGCATGTGGGGGAGCGCAGAATCGAACCTGGCTCACCAGATTAGAAGTCCGCACTCCTAACCACTACACCAAGCTGGCTCACTTCCAATCTATAACGCCAAGCCAAACTACTAGTGCCCACCTAGCCATAATGATCCATGCAACACTCACCTCTAGACTAACTTCTGCAACTCACCATATGCAGGCCTACCCTTAACATTGATCTAGAAATGGCAACTGGTCCAGAATGCTGTGGCTAGGGTCTTCACAGGAACACCATGGAGGTCTCACATGTGGCCTGACCTCCAAAGACTGCACTGGCACCCAATTGAATTCCAAATTTTTGGTAATCACCTTTAAGGCCATGCACTGCCTGGGCATGTCTGACCTCAATCAGGACCATGGCTTTCTCTGTCCTGGCTGTCAAGTGGTGCAATGAGTTCCACGAAAGAGGATTTTGCCTGATTTTCACAGGTTCCACAGGGCCTAGCAAGGCATTTCTTCCAGGCATTTCGCTGAGGCTAACCTAACCAATAGCATTTGATGGGTCCCCCAAAACCCTTCCACATGAACTGAATCCCAAACTGACTAACCTTTGGGATCATAGTTGGCAAATTAATATTGTCATAGGAAATGTTATAGGAAATTTATAGTATTGTTATCTTTCGTTATGGAATCCAATGTTAGCGTTGTTTACCTAAATCACCTGAGCCACAAGGGATGGTTGTATAGAAATGTCCTTTACTTGTACCTGTACCTGTACCTCTGGATTCGCAGCTGCGTCTACTTTGAGCCTGAAACTTGAAAATGAATTGCTTGAAACTGTCCCTGGAATTGCTCTACAACACGAAGACCTGGAAATTCTGTGTGTCTATTCAGTGGACACCAGTTAGCAGAACAACAAGGTCAGTGGGGTTCAGATCATCTTAACAGTATCAATAATGTTTTAGCAATCTGTCAAGTTCTATTTTCTATTACTAGACTTTGATCATACAGATAAACATGCTGGACAGACTGGAAGGGGTGGAAAGGGGCCTTGGAAAGGGCCCTGCCCAGACACTTCCTACTCACAAAGCAGGGAAGAAGAGGGCAGCCAGCTCCTGCACTGCTGTCAGACCCAGGTATAGCCATCTGCACCCTGCATACAGTTCATGCCAGCTGGGAGCCACTTCTGAACTGGATGGGCCAAAGTATGTGTATATGGAGGGGGACACATCAGACTATAGGGAAATTCCCTGTTGCCTTTAATAGCCAATTTGCCTCATTTTTTCCCATTTGTGTATCTTCCCCATATGTTTGTAAAGTGCCATCAAGTCTCTGCCAACATATAGTGACCCAAAAGGTTTTCTAGGCAAGAGCTGAACAGAGAGCCAACGTGCTGTTGCAGTTAAGAGTGGCAGGCTCTAATTTAGGAACTGGGTTTGATTCTCGCTCCTCCTCAAGCAGCCAGCTGGGTGTCCTTGGGCTAGTCACAGTTCATTTAGGGCTGTTCTTACAAAGCTGCTGTCATAGAACTCTTTCAGCCCCACCTACCTCACAAGGTGTCTGTTGTGGGGAGAGGAAAAGAAAGGTTCCTGAGGGTAGTGAAAAGCAGGGTATGAAAACCTCAGCTCTTCTCTGCTTTCCTCTGTATAGCAACCCTGGACTTCTTTAGTTGTCTCCCATCCTTTTATGAACCAGGGCTGACCCTGCTTCACTTCCAAGATCTGACTTTATGACCCTTTACGCACTGGGAACTTCACTGCCCCAGCTCCCATGCAGGAGCACAAATTGGGGACAGATGAGGTGTACCGGGCCAAATGCTCCCCTGTGTGGGTGCAGGAAGAGGTGGGGCAACCTGCCACAACTAAAATTCCAGCCTGCAGCCCGGCATGAAACCTCCAGTGCATAAACGGTCTATGTTATCCTAAGTGTTGTCACTGTTAAAATTTAAAGAAACTTTGATCACTCAATGGTTTCTTTTGCATTCCAGAGTTTAATATTGACTGGTCTGTACCGGAAAAAGAAAACTGAACTGATGGCAGTTTCCAAATTAATGCCAGATGTTATCTGAGTTAATTTTGAAAGCAGACAGAGCAAAAATCAAGGGAAGTCTATTAATTTATGGAGATCCATGTGACCTGAGGAGTACTAGAATCATAAGCTACAAATCCTGTACCCTTTACTTTTACATACATATTCAGATTTTAGAAAGATAGAGTTGGAAGGGTCCTCCACGGCCATCTAGTCCAACCCCCTGCACAATGCTGAAACTCACAACTACCTGCCCACCCATGTTGACCCCAATTTCATGTCCAAGTGATCCCTCCACCAAAAATCTCCACAATTCTATCTGGCCTGGAGGAAATACCACTTTCCTAGGAGTCAGCCCCACTGAATAAAATAGTACTTGAATCTGAGCATACCTAATTAGGATTGCTGTTTCAGTGATGCACTTACAGTACTGCACAACCTGGCCCTAGTGGCGCAAGATTCTAGAGCACACTGTCTTACCATTCTCACAAATCTGTATGATGGGACTGCTCAGGCAAGAATGTCTGGCCAAGCCCACATCTCAGGCAAATGTATTTGGAGACTAAGGCTAGCTAGGCCAAAAACAGTCCTTAAAGTGTCACTTCTCGCCTAGCAGGCACTCCATCTAGGATGATATGAAAGATTGCTTCCCGATTCTTGCCTAAAGGTATACCTGCCAAGCAAAAAAAAGAGCTCCTTCCAAGGCTCAAAGGCAATACAAGGGGCAAGAAAAATAACTGGCAGGGGCTGGAAAAATGGTTGGCAGGAGCAGATGCTGCCTGCCAGCTGGCCATCTCTGCTTTAGTCAAGGCAGGCAGCAGCATATAGCTGGCAGGCTAGTTTTATTTTCTAACAGTACACGAGGATGATTCAGATAAAGTGAAAAGGAAGTGTTCCTCATGTTTACATCAACTTTGCATTAATCTACAGGTTTTTGTTTGCCATCCCCTGGGACATGAGATTCTACAAAATGTTCTGACAGCTTTCTTTAGATATCTGATACAACCTGCCTTAAAAAAAAAATCTGAATTTTTATTAACATTTTCTGAAAGAGCCTCCAAGCCCCAATTGTAAACCAATTGTGACTTCATGATAAATACATAATTCTAACCTATGATCAGGAAGGCAGATTAAGCATTTTAGAGATAAATAAGCAGCACAAATATTGACAAAGGAGATAAAGCATGCTGTTGTGATAATGAAAAACAAACAAACAATCATATGCTATTTCTTAAAAGCCATAGTCAAAATGGACATTTCCCCCCTGCTCGGAAATACTGAGCCCTTTAGAGAGAAAAAAAGAAAAAATATATATCTTATTGAAATCAATTATCTGTATTCACACCTGAAAGTGAAATCTTTGGAATCATGAGAACAGAGTAATTGCTCTCTCACCTGGTCTCCCAGCTGATTGTTTCAATTGTACTGACATGACATTAAATTGTCTTGAAAACTCATGGACTATTTGTTGGCTTTATTTTCTTATTTATTTCAGTTCACTGTGCTGACCAAAGGCCTTCCATTTCCCTTCTAGCAGTCAACCTTGCAACCAGGGCTACTATCTGTTTACAGTGGCTAGTACTTTTTGCTCTGACTAGCAACCACTTTCCAGGGATTCTCACGTCACTTACTGCCTGATCCTTTTGGAATGGAGATGCTGGAAATTGCACTGGGCCTTTTTATCCTCTATCATTGCAGATTTTAAAAAAGCAAATTGCACCTTTTCAAATTTCCATTATGATTCTGATTGTTTTAAATTTTCCATCTGCAATGTCCATGATTGACTCTGCAGTGACACCACTTTTTCTCTGTGGTATCTGGCAGCAGATATTACCTGCTAAATCTGAGAAACACACTCGGAAAACCCAGTATTGTAAGTGTAGATGTCTGTGAGGTTATTTGGGGGGGATTATCTTCCACCCTCTTCTCTGTGCCTCCACTGGTGATGTAGCACAGTAGTCTGTTGCTGATTGATCAGAGTATCAATTCAAAGACTGCAGGAGACTTACCCCTCCCCCTTACCTCTCCCCCTTTCCCCTCCCCCAGCTTGCTCTGGCTGTATGGTTGGGTGACAAAAAGCTGAAAATAAAGTCCTCTCCAGACTCGTGCTTCTTCAATGCTGGCTGGAGCTCACCCACTCTGCACTTGAGCTTCAGAGTTGTCCAGGAAGGTAGACAAAAGTACACGTAGCCTCCCCCTCCGCCCCGCTGATCAAGCAGGAAGGAGAGAGAAAACTGACAAGTGGAACAATTCAAGTTCATAATGTAGCATCTTAGTAAAATCTGATTCCAGTTGGGAAAAAGGAACATTGCAGATCTGTTGCAAGGTCCAGGTTCATATCGATTAGAATTCGGCAGGATCAAAAGCAGAAAAAAAAGTGAGTGCAGACAGTACCCTGGAACCTTCTGCATGGGAAACAGGTGCCCTGTAACTCAGCCATGGTCTGAGCCAGATCCAAGAATCTGCTGCAGTTGACAAAGCTGAATAGCCTGGAAATGTCCTGCTCTATTCTTCTCCATGCCACAGCCTTTATGCCATCAAAGCCACCCAATATCTGATTTCAACAAAAGAGACAGAGATGGTCATGAATCACTTTGCATCTCATATTCTTTTATCCTTTCATTGCACAAAGAGTTGCATCTAGATCCAAATAATGTTTGCAAAGAATACAACATTGTGATTTCTCTCTATGACCAGTTACGCACCGGGCGGAACACCCAAGATGGTGGTGACAGGGCTTCAGAGAAAATCCCTGATTATGCTCTATGTCGCTGCCATTCCAAACCTGGCCTGACCCAGGCACTCAGAAGACCTGCACAATTAACTATCTCTGTTTCAAATATATTCATTTCTTTTTGATTGTTTTCAACTTTCCTAGGTGCTCCACCACTTTCTCAGAGATCCCAACACTGAAGAATGGTGGTCTTCATCCAGATTTCCACCTCCCTCATACCTGAGTGTTTCACCCTAGGTAGGTCTTGCTGAACATAGATGCCACTGCTCCAGGGACCTATTCAAAATACCCTGCAAAATAAAACATGGCAAAATCACAAGAAGCACATAAAATCATTCAAATTGACACACTATATAAAACAGCCAGCACAAAACATTTCAAACCTAAGCACAAAACACTGAAACCAAGGAATGAAAAAAATGGAAGGGATAGTTCTTCTTTCTGCCTTTTTACACTGAAAGCAGGATCCTGATTGATTCATTCACAATGTGTGTCTAACAATTACATGAACGTACCACAGACGCAATTACTGCGGAGCTAAATGTTATACATGAACATCGATGTATAATTTATCCTCAGAACCTCATTGACAAAGTTTTCACCAAATTGTCTACCTGGAATCCTAACACAGCACTCCAGGGTGGGCTATTGTCCATGAAAGCAGTCATTCTGTTTTAAATTCTGATGCAGCCCAAAGTCATTTGATTGGCCTGGGAAGAGTTCACTTCTCAAGATATATATAGATAAACATTTCCACTGATTTTGGCATCGACTATTCTGATGAACACAGAGGTCCAAATACTTAGGCTTATTTTGATGCCTGATTGAATTGGTTCTATATTTTGAAATCCCCCTTGAGTCTCAGTGAGAAAGGCAGGCTGCAAATGAAGTAAATTAATAAATAATTGTGACACATGAATTCTTGAATAGCCCAACTTCATTTTGAAGGCAACCATGGCAGGAAGGGAGGTAAGGTCACAAATGCTGAGTTTAACTCCTCCCCCCCCCAAAAAAAATACAATTCCCTTATCTTCCAAGGACTGTCGAATTGGAAACTGTCATCCAAGCAAGTTTAGAGTGGTACTTTAGTCCAATGGTCTTCACAATGCTGCTTTAACTCTCACAGACATTACATCTGTTAGACTATCCTTAACAATGAATAAACAGTGTGGGGAATGGCACGTAACCCCTCCCTGCACACGGCAGATTATTCCAAGAGGAAAAGGAAAAAGAACATTGCAAATAGCATCCCAGTATAATTTAACAAAAGCATTATTTCTATTTAGAACTAAAGTGGTATCACTTGAAACCACTTGGCAATCTACTGCAGTCTCTTTGCCTGCCTTGCAATTCTCTACAACATAAACTAAAGAGGGACATTTGATTTCCATATGCTTTACCTGTATATTAGTGTTATTCATGTAGGTATTTTTACCTGGCTTTTCTCCCTAGTGGCTTACCAAAATACCATTTATATTAACCAGCTTAAACTACCTCCTGGGTTGTCCCTGGGTCCAGCAGCCTGACTCACTCAAAGGCACAGGCTCAGTCCAGGCTTAAATACCCATAGAAAGAAAATAAAAATAAACAGCCTAAACACTATACATCTGGCAAGGGTATTCCCAAGGTTTCCTTGCCTTCCCTTACTACAGGGATGTTTGAACATTTTCTGCCTTATAAAACATCATGAACTTTGTTGCTGTTATTGTGTAGCTTCCTTATTTTTCAGTGCAGCATTCTGGTTTTCTGAATTGGAATGATTTGATGCAAAACCTAAAGCCACAGAAATCTGGCTCTGTTCTAGTGAAAAGGAAAAAAAGAATAACCTGCCAGATCATTGAATGAAATCAGAGACACAGATGAACTGAGCACCAGGGCAAGGATGCCTGGCCAACTAGAATTTCTTTCCAATTGTGCTAAACTTTAGAACAAAACTTATCCAGATGAAGAACTAATAGTATGATTGATAGATCCTTCAAAGCAGCATTCTCTGAAATGCTACCTATTGTGTGTTGAGATAACAATGAATTTTGGGAAAAGGCTTAGATTTGTTGGGTACAGGTGAACATACTGGGACAAGCCAACTTTATACAAAGAGACAGGTTCCACTTGATTGAAAATGGAACCAGACTGCTGATAATATCAAAAAGGTTACAGAACAGTTTTTCAACTAATTTCTGAGAGAGAATTAATGGGAGGAAGAAAGAATGTGATTCTGGATTACTCATCCCTAAGGGATGATGGCATAAATCTTCTAGGTCAACTCAGTAGATCAGCTAGAAGTTAACAATGAGCATATGGAATGAACAGATAGTCGTTTAAGGAAACCAAAATATTGTATTGGAAAATGTTCTTGCCAAGGGCTCTTGGAAAAGGAAAGCTACAGATGGTTATACACAAATGCTAGAAGCTTCCAAGCCAAGATGGAGAAGCTAAAGTTCTTGATGGTAAATTAGGACATAGATACGGTGGACAGAATAGGACAATGTAAGCATACTGTTTTTCTTGTATATAAAGTCTATAGAAGGGACAGGAAAGGTTTATCAGGGGTAATCCCACTTGATGGCCGCCATTGACAAGATCTCTCTCCAGCACCCTTTCCATCCTCGTCTCAAGCTGGCTCCCTGGTATACCAGGGAGCTAAGGGAGAGAAAGAGGGAGGTGAGATGGCTAGAGCAAGTGAGGAGAAAGATTTGGGGTGAGGTGGCAAGAGCACCTTATCGTGTTCTTATGAAGGCATATGAGATGGCGATTAGGGTAGCTAAATGAGAGTTTTATGCTGCCTCTATGATGTCTGCAATCTCTAACCCAGCCCAATTCTTCTCGGTAGATTGATCCTTAACCATCCTTGAAGAGGGGCACCAAATTGTTAGTCAAATGGCACTTGGCTGTGAGGCATTAGCAAGTTTTTTTGTGTGTAGATAAAGTCTTGTCATTCTGCTGGGACCTTCCTGCCACTTCTGATACAGTAAGGGAACTAGAGACCTCTTGGTCATCCCAGGGGGATACGTTTGATGGCTTCAAGTGGCTCTTGGAACCTGAAGTGAACAAGTTGCTGGGGTCAGTGAGGGCAACGACCTGCCCCCTTGATCCCTTACCATCCTGGTTGCTCAAAATGGCAGATAGGAGGCCCTCTAGTAGATATTGTCAACCTCTAGTAGATATTGTCAACCTCTCCCTGTCTATCAGGAAGTTCTGAGAGGTCCCTTACTGGAAAAAAAAACATTGCTGGACCCGTGGGACCTGGCTAGCTATCACCCAGTGTAACATCTTGCATTCCTGGGCAAGGTGGTCAAAAGGCCATGGTGGACCAGGTCCTGGCATCCTTGGATGAAACTTTGGGGCTTGACATACCAGTCAGGCTTCTGTCTTGGCCACAGAGTGGAGATGGTTTTGGTTGACTTGATGGATGACCTCCAATGCCAGTTGGATTGAGGCAGATCGGCCATACTCGTGTTTGATGTGGGTGATCATGAGCTGTTGGCTCCTGGAATTAGCTCTTGGAAAAGCTGAGAGCCCTGAAAGAGCTGCCTCAGTTCCACACGGCCTGCAAAATGAATCTGTTCTGTCAGGTCTTTGGTTGAGGCCGGGACCAGGAAAAACTGGGGTCGCTCCTCCGCCCAATGCTATACCATCTTGCAAACCCCAACCCTGTTGTCATTGACTGCAGATAGGGGAGGAATGAGGATTATACTGCTTCTTGTGCTTTATGTTATTAAGAGGTTTATGTTTGGTTTTATTTAGTGTTTTTATTTATTTATTTTATTTATCATACTTCTATACCGCCCTCCCCGGAGGCTCAGGGCGGTTTACATTATAACAGAGAACCATACATAAAACAGTCTGTAGAACATGTACATCAATAACCAACAATTGCAACCAAACACAGCACAGTATAACAATAAACAATCATAATACAAACAGGTCCAGGGCTTGTTGATGGGATTCTGAGGGGGGTGGCTTATTGATTGAATTCTGAGGGGGGGGGTGGGGGGAAGCAGGGGCCCTTGGTCGCTGTAGATTACATCTGGTCTCGGCCAAATGCCTGGTGGAGGAGCTCCTTTTTGCAGGCCCTGCGGAACTGTTTAAGCTCCGTCAGGGCCCTGATCTCCTCTGGGAGCTCGTTCCACCAGGTAGGGGCCAGAACAGAGAATGCTCTGGCCCTGGTCGAGACCAGATGGACTTCTTTAGGGCCAGGGATCCTTAGCTGATTGGAGGCAGTAGAGCGTAGAGCTCTTTTGGGGGCATAGGCGGGGAGGCGGTCCCTCAGGTACACTGGGCCCTGACCGCGTATGGCCTTGAAGGTAATTACCAGAACCTTTAGTCTGATCCGGAATTCAACTGGTAACCATTGCAGCTGATGGAGAATAGGCCGGATATGGGACCTCCACGGTGTTGCCGTGAGGATCCTGGCTGCTGCATTTTGAACTAGTTGTAGTTTCCGGGTCAGGGCTAAGGGTAGGCCTGCATAGAGCGAGTTACAAAAGTCCAGTCTAGAGGTGACCGTCGCATGGATCACTGTGGCTAGGTGTTCCGGGGCCAGGTAGGGCGCTAGTAGTTTGGCTTGGCGGAGATGGTAGAATGCCAGCCGCGCTACCTTTGTGATCTGGGCCTCCATTGTGAGGGAGGCGTCCAGAATCACACCTAGGTTCCTGGCAGAGTGAGCCGTAGAGAGCTGCACGCCATCCAGGGTAGGCAGGTGCGCTTCCTCGCATGGGCCCTTCCTACCTAGCCACAGGACCTCCGTCTTTGAAGGATTGAGCTTCAGACGACTCTGCTTGAGCCATCTCGTCACTGCTTCCAGGCAGCTGGCTAATGCTTCTGTGGGAGATTCAGGGCGGCCATCCATCAGGAGGAAGAGCTGGGTGTCATCTGCATATTGATGGCAACCCAGCCCAAACATCCGTACCAGCTGTGCGAGAGGGCGCATGAAGATGCTGAATAGGATAGGAGAGAGGACCGCTCCTTGTGGGACTCCACAAGTAAGTTGCCGGCGGCCTGATGTTTTCTCTCCTATTGCAACCCTCTGTCCACGATCCTGGAGGAAGGAGATCAGCCATTGAAGGGCTGTCCCTTGTATTCCAGCATCGATGAGGCGGCGAGCTAGAAGCTCGTGATCGACTGTGTCGAACGCTGCTGAGAGGTCTAATAATATCAGCAGTGCCGACCCGCCTCGATCCAACTGGTGACGGAGGTCATCCATCAGGGCGACTAGCGCTGTCTCTACCCCATGGCCAGGCCGGAAGCCTGACTGGGATGGGTCTAGGACCGAAGCTTTTATCTGTTTTATGTAACCCGCCACAAATCCAGAGAGTGGCAGGATATAAATTGAAATAATAAACAAACAAACAAATAAGGTTTGCTTTAGGATGCTTAGGGCTGATCCTTCGTTGAGCAGGGGGTTGGACTAGATGGCCTGCATGGCCCCTTCCAACTCTATGATTCTATGATTCTATGAAGGTTGCCACATAGGAAAAAATAGGTGTCTAATGCAGCAAACTAAAAAAACATGAGGGATAAATTTTTCTCCCAAATTACTATGGCTGTTGATACTATGTCAAATGAAAACCTTAAGAATGTAAACACACACTGCTTGAATTCTGCTCTGACCTTAAGACAGAGGGAAAAAATAACAGATGCAACTAAGACAGAAAATGTTTTACTAGTTGGATTCAGGTGGGTAACCGTGTTGGTCTGTAACAGGAAAACAGCATTTGAGTCCTGTGACACCTTTAAGACTAACAAAGTTTTATTCAAGGTATAGGCTTTTGTGTGCAAGCACACTTCTTCAGTTATGTATCTTAAAGGTGTCACTGGACTCAAACTTTATTCTCCAGCTAGTACAAATCATTGTTGACTGGACAACAAAGTCATATAACCAATGGGAACGGAGTTGACCCAGCAGTTGTGCTAAGGACTTGATGCAATATGTAGATGTCATAAAACCACTTGGGAACAGTGGACAAGGTGATGTTTAAACTCAACAGCTGTGTAAATAAAAAAAAAACTGCATAGGAAAGGAACACCCCCTTCCCAAGTATGCAAAAACTTCCAGATGAGCAGATGAGGTCCTTACATGACAGACTCTTATCCATGAAATTTGTCACTAGAGGAAGTAATAAATTATCCCCCTCCACCCTCCAGCTGTACAAAAAATGTATCCATTGTGAATATATATATTCCTCCTTCAAATATATATATATATTTGTTGTTCTAACATGAAACTCAGAAGCTGTCTCCAGATATCCCCATGCCTCTGTGTACTTGTTATCAGTACATGACAGATAACATTCATTCATCAGTTTCACTTACCTCATCCTTGTGCCGCAAGAGCTCTTTCATTGGTGGATTATTTTTAAAAAACCCTTTCCTTTAGACACCTTGTATACACAGCTGTCTCTTTGATCTCCCTGGTTTTCCTTTCTGATGCAGGTATGAGAAAACACAATCTGTGAAATTGTGTCACCTTCACATCTGTAGATGTACGGACAATGCTTTGTATTTCTTGATGCCTCTGTCATGTAGGGCATGGCATTTGCTAACATCTTACTGGGCTTAATATTCTGCTATCTTTCCTTTTCAGAACTGCAGCATGAATGCCACCCCCATCCGCATTATTCTGTGAATGCTGTAGGCTTCTGAAGATAGAATAGTGCTGTTTATTTAAAATGACTGCAGTCTGAAAGCATGCAATTAAAAATTATGACTAAATACAAGCCTTAAACATTGGTTTGATTTTCGAGGCATCAGTTTGGAGTGTGACGCCAGATCATCCATCAAATCCTTTACATGGCCATGAACCACAGAAAACAATTCCCCTTGATTTGTAATCCCTCACTCTAATTTTTCTTTGCATGCTTTCATGTCAGAAGTGCTCCTTCTGTTCCCATTTCCCTCATTGAGAATCAGCTCATCAGACAAATTCATAGAGGAAGAAAGTGGTAGATAAGGTGTATTCTTTTGGACTGGTGGGGGGTGCATGCTATGTTTGATTGAGTTTTCGTGTTTAATAAAACATTCCCAACAACTGAACCCCCACACATTAGGGGGAAATAATTTATATTAGTGTGTTCCATGGTGGGCTACCTCCCCACTTGCATTAGGTGACGCATTACCTATTCAGAAAGCTCTTACCCCTTGCTGTATGGAGTGGTATGGTCTATTCTGCCATCTGCCCATTTCTTCGTCATTCTTCTGTCCTAACAATCCCACAAATCCCTGCTTCTCTCTTTGCAAACCCAGTTTTATAAGCAGATCCTTGTTATCTCCTCTTCTCTCTAATTATGTTTCTATGAACTTTTGTAACATGGAACAGTATAATGGCAATAATTTGTAAAATCCTAGCAAACCTTCTCAGTATAAATCTTTGACCTTCACTGGTATTACCAAATATCTGTTTTAGACATCCTTCAGAACTACTACATGAACTAGCAACAGATTCTATGTAGCCAGACCACCAGTTTCCCACATTTTTCCCATGTAGGTAGGATGCATGTTTCTCTTGTATATGTTTTCTGTGATATGATGCATAGACTACATCTCTCTCTTTTTTGATGCAAGCCTTTCTGGAAGATGAGAACTGACTGTCAGAATTCACTGTGTGGATACACTGGAATAATCATTTTGTGTGCAGTGTTTTGTGTCCAATTTTCATCTTCAGTTTGACTCCTTCAAGTGAATTAAATGTATTGCAGAAAGATTGAATAGACAGTAGGAGAATAGGGGAAACACGACAGTAGATTCCAAAAGACAGATCCATGTTCATCACAAACAGAAGTGATCCCAAGACAGTGACATCCCAGAGTTCCCAAACCTATTTATCTATTCATTTAAACATATCCTGCCTTTCCTCTTGGTTCGCACTGGCTTACAATAATCATTAAGACATCCCTTACTGAAATCATAGCAAGCCCCTAATCCCTCCCTCCTCTCCCTTGTAAAAGGGCCCTGCCATTTAAACTCTTTCAAAAGCCTTGGCAAACAGGCAGGCCTTGCAGTGCCTCTATTCACTACCGGCATCCAAATTTAGAAAGGAAAATGTTTACAAGAAGGCTTTTAGCACAGTATGAGATGAAGCGGCTGGGTGACCTGGGGCTAGCCATAGTCTCATAGAACAGTTCTGTCAGAGCTCTCTCAGACTCACCTATCTCATAAGGTATCTGTTGTGGAGAGAGGAAGGGAAGATGATTGAAACCCACTTAGAGACTGCCTTGGGTAGTGAAAAGTGCAGTGTAAAAACCAACTATTTTCTTCTTCTTCCTAACAATCTCCAGGAGATTATACCTGGAGGCTGACTAGTTTAAAGTCCTCTAAATCTCTGTCCCCTAGCTCTCATTCACTGCTTCATTCACTGCAGTCCGTTCTCAGCCTGAATCTACCAATACTATACTATTAGGATTGTCAGTTTCCCCCTGGCCTCTGGTAATAAATGGGAAGGAAAGGGTTCCAGGTTTGGAAACTCCTGAGTAGGGTTGGGGGCTTCTGAGCCCAAAGCAGCCAGTCGCTCCTGATGCAGCCAGCACCACACCACATGGGGAGGGGAAAGGAGGCGCAGACATTGGAGCACCAACGGGCACACAAACGCAAGTGCGCCTTAGATTTGGGGATGGAGCCTGGGGAGTACAGGGACCTCAGTGGGCTATAATGCCACAGAGTCTACCCTCCAAATCAGCCATTTTTTCAAGGGAAACACCTCTGTAGTCTGGATATGTGGTGTACTTCCTGGGGATCTCCAGGTCCCACCTAGAGACTGGTACCCCTGGGCGGGAAGGAGAGGAATCAGGAGGACAGAGGGGCTTTCTGCTCATTTGTGGCAGCCATGTTGAATTCACACACAATGGAAAAGGAATGGGAGGGAAGAGATGCACTCCCCCATTGGTTTCTCCCATTCCTCCCTTCTCAGAATTTCTTCTCAGAGTCCCACCAAAAGAAAATGGCTGGAACAAGGCAAATGGCTGCTGAAAGCAAAGGCATTCAGATATTCAATCAGGAAAGGATTATGTCTAGTGCCACAGAGTCTACCCTCTAAAGCAGCCATTTTTCCAGTTTCTATGTAGTCTGGAGATGAGCAGTAATTCCAGGAGAATTACTAGGTCCCACCTGGAGGCTCGCATACCTATCCCAGAGCTACTACAACTGGATCCAGTGCAAGGATTGTGTATAGCCTGCACAAGGATTACTTTATTTCCAGCCATTTCTGACTCTAGGAAAATATATTCTCAGGTCTTGCAGGGATTGCCAACCTCCTGGTGGGGTCTGGAAATCTCCCTAAATTACGAGTGATCTCCAAATCACAGAGATCAGTTCTCCTGAGGAGAACTGCTGCTTTGCATGGTGGGCATTATGACAGCTGAGATGAATGCTTCCTTGTTCACCTCAGTCAAAGTTTGCTATTTAGCATACTGCACACACAAAAATGGAGCTAACCTCGTTTAACAAGCATTTTATTTTATTAGAGCTGCCATGCACAGTGTAAACAAGTGAGAGCTTTTTAAAGAGGTTTTTATTTTCTCCTTCTGGTAACGTGTCATTTCTGGGGTGCATGGCAGGGAGGCAGGGTCAGCTGAAATCACTTTTGGTATACCTTGAATCCTGGAAACAATTTCAGATGTGCCTCCACAGTCAAAAGATTTAGAAAGGCTCATCTAATAGCTCTACAAAACACTGGAAAACTGTGTCTAAGTAGTCCTAGATCTTCACATCTTGATAAGTAGTTCCCTTGGTGTAGTGGTTAGGAGTGCGAACTTCTAATCTGGCATACCAGGTTCGATTCTGCGCTCCCCCACATGCAACCAACTGGGTGACCTTGGGCTCGCCACGGCACTGATAAAACTGTTCTGACCGGGCAATGATATCAGCGCTCTCTCAGCCTCACCCACCCCACAGGGTGTCTGTTGTGGGGAGAGGAATGGGAAGGCGACTGTAAGCCGCTTTGAGCCTCCTTCGGGTAGGGAAAAGCAGCATATAAGAACCAACTCTTCTTGTTCTTGTTCTTGTTCTTGTTCTTGTTCTTGTTCTTGTTCTTGTTCTTGTTCTTCTTCTTCTTCTTCTTCTTCTTCTTCTTCTTCTTCTTCTTCTTCTTCTACTACTACTACTACTACTACTACTAAGTAGATATACCATCTCTAAAGTTGCTAAGATTTCACTATTCTTGAAGGCACTAAAATAACCTATTCAAACTTCCCTGGTAAAGACAATAGCTGGGGGTTGGAGAGAGGGACTTTTGGGGGTGGGGTCGCTGGGGAGGGTGGGAGAGTTTTTTAGCTACATCTTACTGGGCTTTTTGTATTTTAATCACTATTGTGAGCCGTCATGAGCTAGCTGGCTAGTAGCAGCGGCATGAGATGAACAGACGTTTTCAGGGGAAGCTAAGGAAGAAAAAGGAAATGTTCAAGAAATGGAGGGAAAGACAGACCTATAAAGTAAGGTGACCAGATTTTAACATTGACCAGGGGGTGGTTCTTGATTAAAATTTGGTCTATATGGAGCAACAAAATTTTTCATAGAACGCATAGAACACAAAAATAGTAGTACTGTAATATATATATATTTAATTTGAACATAAGTACAATTTGCTAGGTGCCTCCAGATGTCCCTCCAAAAGTGGGACAATCTGGTCACCTTACTATAAAGGTATCTGCAGGTTACTAGGCACTGTAGATCAGCCATCAGATAGGCCAAATTTGGGAATGAGCTGAGACTGGCCAGGGAAGCCACTATAACAAGAAAAGCACACTGACAATGACCCCACCGCCGCCGCAGTTGGGGTTGCGGCATGAGAGTGGTTGAGAACTACTCCTTTAAGCATTTGAAGAGTTGTCAGAGGAGAACAGGGAAAGGTTCATGTTGGCAGCAGAGGACAGGAGTCACCTGCAGAAATGGGTTTAAATTATGTGTAGAATGCTGTTGATAGTGGGGAGGGGGGAATTCACAGTCATAGTGGAATTGACTGTCTAAAGAGGTGGACAGTCTTTAAGCAGTGGCTGGGCAGATACATCCCATGGATGCTTTAGGTTGATCCTGCTGTGAGTAGGGGGTTGGACTAGTTGGCCTGTTGGCACCTTTCAACTCTTTGATTCTATTATTACCTTTAATGCAACAGAAGAAAAGTTATTTTCCATAAAGAACTCTTTTTAAATTAGCTCATCCCTGGAGATATGAACTTCTCATCCCTCTAACATTCCAATGACAATACCTAACCTCCCCCCCCCCCACACACACATACACCTAATACTAAATGCCAAACACTTCTCTTTAAGCTCACCATAAATGAAATAAGTTGCTCCACTGGACTGAATCAGTACTTGGCAAATTCTACTAGAGATACAGACGTCTAGAACTTCCTGATTGGCCCTCAAATGGAGAACTAATGATGTCATGGCAGCTCTACATCCCCCTAGGCACCAAGATTCCACGTTGCCTCAGACATTAGTTCTGGTCTCTCTCTTGCCAAGGGTCCCAGCTGCCTGAAATGCTCTCCTTGGGAATTACAGTATGGCAGTAATTCTGTGAACCAGGCCCACACTGTGTAACGAAGCCAAACATTGTGCACTGTCGTACAAAAGCCAGAACCAGTTTTATTATGCTTGGTAACTTCAAGGCTGGACAGCAACTACATGTACAGCTGGGCTGGAATTGCACAATGCCTAAGCAAAGAGAAGTATGTTCACCTGCATTACTTCCAGGCTTAAATCAGCAAAATCAATTACTTGGGCTTAAATCAGCAAAAAAGGAAATTACTCTGGGAGTGAATTATATTTCCAAAAAAGAAAGATTTGGCAATCCTATGGCTCAGCTGTCTCAACATCTTCCGATCTTGCACTGCTTCTTTTTGTTGTATAATGCTCTGGCCAGTGTCTATTTTGACCTTATTTGTTTGTTTGGTTTTTTTTGTTTGTTTATTTATTTGGATTTTTATACCTCCCATGCTTTACAGCTCTGGGCAGTTTACATGTAACATTATAATAATCTATAACATACACGTTTCAATACAACATCACAACAATCAAGTAACAATTTAGAACACAACATAAATAACTACAACATTGGGGAGATCAAATTTGTTCAGTCATTGGAAGGGCGTCTGAGGGGGGGCCCAGCAGATGTTCTCAGTCAGTCGGCCTCAAGCAAATGCCTGGTGGAGGAGCTCCCTTTTTCAGGCCCTGCAACTACCATCTAACCACCATATTCATTGTCGGCCTGATTTCCTTCTACCACTGACCAATCCTAGCATAATTGCTTTCTCCATTGTGCTGGATGCCATGATATGGCCAAAGTAAGTGAGCTGGAGTTTTGTAATTTTTCCTTCCAGTGATATATCATGCGAACTCTAGGGGCCTTTCCGCACAAGGACCAATGTTGCCAATTGGTTCCAGAAAGCAGAAACGCTATTTTTAAAAGTGCAATCTTGGCGTTACGCATACCTGCCTTTGTAGTGGAATCCAGTAGCATTTCAATAGTTTCCCACAGGTTTCCGGTCTCGCAAAAATCGCTAGAAAGGAAGCATTTTTTCTGTGCTATTTTCCACCCCTGGCCATCAATCAAATGAACAGCCAATGGGCGGTTGTTATCATGCTCCTGAAAAGCCCCTTTCCCTTTAAGAGCAGTTTAAAAAAAGAAAAGAAAAGAAAAACACACGTTGCAACGAATATGCCTTGATTCCTCCTAACGTAGAGACCCATCTAGCTGGCGTGTGAGCTGGCGAGTCATCGTTGCCACGCTCCCCTGAGTGAAAAAAATCCCCCCCCCCGCACGGGCGCGATTTTCGGCCGAAAATAAAGGGAACTTGCAAACGGGACTGTGTTGTGCTTGGGGACTTAGGGGAGCTTTAAAGCACTTCTGTGGAGGGACTGTAGCTGGAGAAGCCTTGCTGGGTGAATGAAGGCTCGCTGGTTCGTTGCTTTCTGCTCGCTCCGAGAAAAAAAAATGGTGATCGCTTCGCCGGAAATTTGGCCAAGAGAGCCAGGGGGAGGGACTTTGTTGGAACCGCAACAATGGGAACGCACAGGTCTTTCCCGCTAGTGTTGCAGATTGTTCGCAAGACTGTAGCGCTTTTTGGAGGGTGAATCCACTTTTCCCGATTTCCCTTTAAGTGCTACAATCGCTTTTTGCGGGACTGTTTCAGGAGTGTGGCAGATTGTGTGCAACGTCTTGCGGAACTGGAAATTAGTAGAGTTTACCATTTGCAAGCCTTCTGCTACATTAAAGTCGTGCGGAATGGCCCTAGTATTTCCTTGTTTGTGACCTTTGCTGTCCATGGAACTCATAGAAGCCTTCTCTAGCACCACAGTTCAAATGAATCAACTCTCCTTCTATCCAATTTCTTCATTGCCCATCTTTTGCAGCCATAAGTAGCTATTGGAAATCTACATTTGGTAATCGGGCTTATGCACGTCATTTAGCTTAACCTAAAACACCTTTGCCTATAGTGAAAGTTTAGTTAAAACAACGTAAGCAGCATGGAGCATGAAAAGCAACATAAGAACATAACAAGCAGCACACAAAACTCAACAGCTATCCAAGGAAAAGGGTAGTAGAGCACATGCAAAGTTGGCTCAGAGGTAGCTTGGTAGTAAAAGGCCTTACCTCCATGAGTTTTCCCTTCAGATGAAAGACAGGTAGGAAAGGCTTTGGATTTTCTCTGCCTGACAACCATTGGCTATTCTCCCATTCCTATACTTTAATCAGCTCATCTGACCAATCTACTAACCCAAACAGATCCTTCCAACTACCCTTGGATTTCTACCAACTTGCTGGCATATCATTACTGGCAAAAATTTATCATCTAGCCATGGAAAATACATGTCTGGGTTTCCCCTTGCCAACTCTACTGGGTCAAGTTGTAGTGTGCTGGAACTATTCTTAAACCCCTTTCTGCTTTAGCCTGGCAGCGTCAAGGTGGCCTGTCTTTTGACATTAATCTTATAATCAAACTTTCTATGACTAGGATCCTTCTTTATTCCTTAGTTTCTCCCTTTCAGGAGTTCCTGGTTACTTGCAATAATCGATACTATAGTGTATAGTGTGCATAACAGAAGTGTGTATTGCATGTACGTATGTGTAGATTTATAGCATTAATCTGCAAGGTGTAGCATAGATTCATGATTCATGGTTACAACAAAAATATATCAAAATATATCAGCAAGCAATTTCCACAAAAGGGCGTGGAGGAAAGTCCTGTGTATGATTCTGCTTTAGTCAGTGTTCGGCTCTGTCCCCAAACCCTCTCTTCCCACTTTGCTATTCAAACTTCATCACTATCTGATTGGTCATGAAGGTTTTTATAGAAACTAAATCCCTGTTTTATGGAAAAAAATAAATTTTATTTTATTTTGTGAGCGTCCCCCCCCTTTAGAATGCTTTAAAAGTTTGAAATCTACCTCAGATGGCAAAGATTTCTCTCTCTCTGGCCTAGTTACTGATGCTTAGGTAAGTTGGCATTGTGACATCTGCTAAACGTTAATCTGTTCTTGCTTCCCCAAGATCCTGACTGATTTCTCTTAACAAAATCAAGCTGCAATTAAGCTATTACACTAACTTAAGTGAGATTCTGTTTTCTTCTACATTTCTCTGTCCATCTCCTCAGGTTCTAGCTGAAATTTTTTAAGGTGTATTAGAAATATATTGCTTTTGGCTAGCTGCATCAATGGAAAGTTTTGCTCCATTTCTTTTTTTTTTAAATAGCTTTGATCTTTTGTAATGGCTTTAAGTCTGTCTCATAGATTTTAGGTCTTCCTTAGTCTAACAGGCAGTATTGGAGAAGTTTTAATATTAATTCCTTTAGTAATATGCCCATTGTTGATGCATACAGAATTCTTCAACCAACACCTCACTGGCAGCCTTTAAGCAGAGGCTAGACAGATATCCTGGATGCTTGAGGCTGATCCTGCATTGAGCAGGGGGTTGGACTAGATGGCCTGTATTCTATCATTCTGTAATGAAATGGAAGCTAATTTCCAGTTATCATGAGAGAAATGAAGATAACACAGGCAATTGTATTTCAGTTAGCATCCCAGTCACAAATATGCCTGTTTACGGTGACCTAACAAATACTTCAGTTTTGCCTGATAAACAGTTTTGTGTAGCCCCAGAGCTTGTATCATTGTATGCCAATGAAAGCTGCTCCAGTAAAAAAGAGCAAAAAACACAAACAAATCCATAATATGCATTTGGTTTCTTTTCTATTCTGGGAGTAGGACAGAATCAAAGGTATCTTTACAACACCTGCCTGGGATCGGAAATCACTATCCCTGTTATTCTTAGATATTAGATAGTCATACAGCATGTTAGATGTACATCCAGGCACTTGTTAGATAGCAACCATGTCTTTCTCTGCCTCATATCTCTAAATGTATCTCTCTGTCTCTCTCAGCTCTCTGGTGTCTTTCAAAATCACAGAGGGGAAGAAAACTCTGCTTTGTTCTCTTTGTCCCTGTAATGTTAAAGATATGCAGTGTGGCAGGTAATAAGAGAATCAAGCAAAGGAGGGAGCCTCCTGTTGTTAGAGTTGCCAACCTCCAGGTGGTGCCTGGAGATCTACAATTGCAATGGATTTTTGGATGACCAGGATCAGTTCCCCTGGAGAAAATGGCAGCTTTGGAGAGTGGACTTGATGGCATTATACCCTGTTGAGATCCCTTCCCTCCCTAAACCCCGCCCTTTCCTAATCCAGAGCTGGCAATTGTATTGTACAATTCATTTTCAGCATTGCTGCAGTCAATGACAAAAGCCCTTTTTATAAGTTTAATGATCTGCTGTGGCTATAACATAAAAATAGGGCTGATATGATGATTAACAGCATACACACTACAGGGAGGGGGCTACTTCATGTCATTCAAAACATTAAAGTGCATTTTGGTTGGTATTTTCTCATGTTATTTGCCCTGAATAAAGGAATTAGTAGTTTTTGGTGTTGTCTAACCGGCAATTAATGCATTTCTGAGATGATGAGGGACATGGTACCCAAAACATATTTTGTAACTATGGGCCAAGCCCGTGGATTTCAGGAATACAACAGACACTAGATTGGGGGGGGGGGGTGGAAGAACTCTGCAAATGGCCTCTCCCTCCTCCCAGGACCTGGAAAGGCTGGAGGCTTGTGAGCAGGGAACTCACTGGCAGGGACAGCTCTCATACAGCAGGAAGGGAAGTGGAAGGAGAAGGGGATGGTCAGGGGTGGGGGACAGAAGGCAATTGGCTGGCCACTGGAGAGACAGTCCAGCTGGTTGGAGGAGGAGGAGGCATTCAGGGGCAGGATAGTCGCCCTGAGTGGGTGTTAAGTACTGAGTAGCACTTAAGCCATGAGACACGCTCCTCCTCCAAGGTCTTACCAGAAAGATATGGAACAGATGTGGAGACAGATGATATGTAATTCAGCTACCATGGTCTCTCAGTTGGATAGAAATAGTTCTCCATTTTAATTGTTGTGAGAGTTAGTATGTTACAATGCTAAATTGTCAGAATAGGATCCAGTTCCTAGAAGGGTCAAGCACTCTGCATCAGTTTAATCAGCTTCACAGTGTTACCATCAGGATGAAAGGAGAGGGCAGTCCTCATAATGCTTGCCCTGAGTTCCTTTGGATGATGAGCAGAATGGAAATCTCATCAAAGGCATGTTCAGAACAAAGTGTTAATGGCAGCACTGTTTCTCCCCAGTTTATTATTCTAGTTAGTGTTTGTATGTGTTTGTTTTTCCACTATAGAAAGTTTTTAGCATAACAACCTGAATCAATTATATCACAGATGCTCCAGCAAAAACCCTAATGCAGACTATAAAAGAAGATATTTTTTGGTAACAGCAGCATCTGTCTGCTTAGCTGCTCAGGTAGTTGGGTAGCCTGCTCTGCTTGTGTGATTAAGCTGGCTGGCTCTCTGCTGCTGTCTCTTCTGCTTCATGACTCCGCACGGATTTACTGCCTTAATGAAGTGGAGAAAGGCGCTGTGGTAGAAACCCTCCTTTATCTAAACCCAGCATTTTATGCCGGCTCCCCTTGTTGCCTGTGACACTGTAACTCTTCAAAAGTACGCCACCTGCTCACCTATTTATCCAACTATTCTGAATAGCCTGGAAATTATTCTGTTAAAGAATGCATAAACCCCTTATTTATGATTCTCATTTGCATCATGCTTAGTGGGTTAGCTATGAAATCTGAACTGTTAAAACTTTTTAGGTACTGTGTATGGAACCAAGTCTGCAGTTTCTTGAGCACGCTTACTAGGCAGTAAGTCAATGGGATTTCTGGGAATGCAACAATAAGTTTTTTTTTTAATTAAATTTACACTTCTGTAAACACATGTGGTCCATTTTACACCCTGTTACATGCTTCTATGTAACAGCTTAGGACCTTCCTCCTTCCCTTCCCAAACAGACAAGAGCAAGCAATGGGAAGCTTGGGAAGGGTTGAAGGGAGCTGTTTGACATGCTCACCCCCACCCCACTTTCCTTTAAAGTTTAAACTGGTTGAATCATAGCTGAATAGCCAAACTGTGATTCACATACCGCTGATTTGGCTGGTTTACACTACGGGATTCAGTGTTTTTGCTTGGATACACCTCAAAAATACTTGAAAGCATTAAGTTAGGTACTTCTGAGCTTATCCCAACTGAGTCACCCATCCCTAACTTCTGCCAAAGGAGTTGCAGCAATACCTGATAAATTAAAGGCAAAATTACCTTTTAAAGAAATGTTGCGTTCCATCTTCTCCCCCAAAAGGGCCCAAGATAGCTTACATTGTTTTCTTGTCCTCCATTTTATCCTCATAAACAAGTATTCAGGTAGTTCTAGCTTAAAGTCACCTATAGGGATGGGCAAGAACCACACATAATATGTTTCAACTCATGGTTTATGGGTGCACCATAGACCGAACCACAAAAACCACAAGCTCAGTCAGCTCACATATGAATCAAACCAGGTTCATGGGATTCATGCACTAAACAGCTGAACTGAGGGGGAAGCCTGCTCCCATGGCTTAGGTGTTTAAAGAGGCTTTTTAATCCATGGTCTAAATTTAAACAGCTGAGCACTGCAGAGCAACCTGCCCCAGCTATTCAGCTATTACCCATCTAAACAGCTGAACCACAGGGGCAGACTGCAGTGTGTGGTTCAGATGTTTAAAGGGACTTCCTTGAACTCCAGTGCTGTCCAGGAAAGCCCCTTTAAAAAGCTGAGCCATGCAAAACAAACTGCTCCTGTGGCTCAGGTATTTAAAGGGGCTTTCTTGGGCAGCCAGCCCCAGGCGTGGAAGAATTTAAACCCTTTCTTTCTGCTCCCTTTTTGTGAGGAGCAGGAAGCAGTGGTTTAAATAGCTCACCCATAGAGATGGGCACAAAACACAAAAATGTGGTTTGGCTCATAGTTCATGGATGAGTCACAAACTAAACCACAATCCCCACAACCCAACCATTTAGAAGAAGAAGAAGAAGAAGAAGAAGAAGAAGAAGAAGAAGAAGAAGAAGAAGAAGAAGAAGAGTTGGTTCTTATATGCCGCTTTTCCCTACCCGAAGGACGCTCAAAGCGGTTTACAGTTGCCTTCCCATTCCTCTCCCCACAATAGACACCCTGTGGGGTGGGTGAGGCTGAGAGAGCCCTAATATCACTGCCCGGTCAGAACAGCTTTATCAGTGCCATGGCGAGCCCAAGGTCACCCAGCTGGTTGCATGTGGGGGAGCGCAGAATCGAACCTGGCATGCCAGATTAGAAGTCCGCACTCCTGACCACTACACCAAACTGGCTCTCTTTAACCCGAACTGCTGTGTTTTTTTTGGGGGGGGGGGTTGATGATGAGCAGAAAGCAGAGGTTTAAATACCTGCTTACTGCTCTTCACAAATCATCACAAATTACATCAAAATATGTTACTTCTTACATTTGTGAATATTGCTTCACAAACCACCAACCAGCCAAAATTTGTGACAAACTATAATTTGTCAGCCGGTTCGTGCCTATCCCTGGTTATCCAACAACTTCCATAGTACTCTGAAGACCCAAGCCTGAGTCTTGTAGATCTAGTACAGCAAACTGACTCTTATAGCTCAGGAAATCTCTTAAACATTTTTGTTCTGTAAAGAAGGGGATATTTATACCCCACTGTATGTGCTATCACTGTTGTCCAGTGTTGTTCCAAAGCAGATAACATTGTTCTCCCTAGTCTTCATGTCAACCTTATGAGGCACGTCTGAAAAATATAATTGGTCCTTCCAGCAACTTTCCATGGATTTGAATCTGGGTGTCCTTATCCTATGGCATTTTAAGCTCTATACCAGGGGTAGTCAACCTGTGGTCCTCCAGATGTCCATGGACTACAATTCCCGTGAGCCCCTGACAGCGTTTGCTGGCAGGGGCTCATGGGAATTCTAGTCCATGGACATCTGGAGGACCACAGGTTGACTACCCCTGCTCTATTCCATACCAGGTCCCAAGGAAGTTCTTAATCATCTTTGGTTTTATAAGACAGGGGATATTTTCCATCATTTATGTACAGTATTTGCTGGCGTATAAGACTACTTTTTTTCCTTGAAAAATATGCCTCCAAGTGGGGGAGTCGTCTTATACGCCGGGTGCACTTCAGTTGGGATTGACATAGCTGCCCATAGTGGCCCATAGTACTGTAATGTAATGTAACAAACTCTATATTTTAAGTGGAAATGTTGGGGGGTCGTCTTATACGCCCAGTCGTCTTATACGCCGGCAAATACGGTATGTGCTACCCTCCGTCTTCTGTGCTTCCTGTGAGTAAATTTTTGATTCTGCTGCAAATAGTGTACAGAGGTTCTAGAAGCTAACTGCAATTTAAATGCCTCCCACAAACAGAGAACCTTAGCTTTCATTGCTAAGAGCATGAAGGGAGGGTTTCTGGAGAAAATTTGGGTCAGCATATTCTGATTCCCTTCATCTCCTGTTCTGAAACTCCCACAATTATCTTGAAGTTGGTGGCACGTTTTGAGACTTGCAGATTTATTTTTGTGGTGTTCTGCCTGCAACAAATGGATATATAGGCAGACAGATGCCACCTTTTAGTATACACATATATTTACCTCATTTATTTCCTGACCTTCTCACCCATCAATAACCACAGCAGTTTATATTTAATTATATTTTCTCATTAATTTTAAATTTTAAATATTCAAATGTGGAGGAAAACACTACACAACCAATCTACACTGCATCTAAATACCATATTAGGAGTTTATAGTATGAACATAAGAGCCTCTTGTGGCACAGAGTGATAAGGCAGCAGACATGCAGTCTGAACCTCTGCCCATGAGGCTGGGAGTTCGATCCCAGCAGCCGGCTCAAGGTTGACTCAGCCTTTCATCCTTCCGAGGTCGGTAAAATGAGTACCCAGCTTGCTGGGGGGTAAATGGTAATGACTGGGGAAGGCACTGGCAAACCACCCCGTATTGAGTCTGCCATGAAAACACTAGAGGGCGTCACCCCAAGGGTCAGACATGACTCGGTGCTTGCACAAGGGATACCTTTACCTTTTTTACCTTTAGTATGAACATGGATACATTTTTCTTGCTTGGGTTACTAGTTACATCAAGGATGAAATACATTTGACTGATGTGCTTACTCTGAGAGTCTGAAAGAACTCAGAGCTGGGAAAAGAGTATTGAGAGCCAGTGTAGTATATTGGACAGCTTCGTTTGGAAAGGTGCAGTTAGACTTAAGGATATGGGATCAGTGAAATCCTAAGGAATGTTATAACTTTCTAAGCCATGGACTTTGGGAGTGTAACTCAATCAAGAATGGTGCTAACAATGTCTTTAGCTAGATTCACCAGTTGTGGACTTGCCTTGAGATCGATGGTCTGGCCACAATTATTCATGCTCTAATCATATCTAGATTATTGCACTGCTTTCTACATGAGTCTCGCTCTGAAGACTATTTAGCAGTGCGGCATGCCAGCTTGTGGCAGCCAGCTTGCTAAATTAACATAGCAATTAACATAAATTATAATGTATACTAGCTTCAAAGCCTGTTCCAAAGCCCTAGCCAGGCAGCTTATGATGGCTTTGGGCCACAGCTCACAGCCAGATCAAGTGGAGCAGGTGGGGGCTGGCCAGCTCGTTAGCAGGCCTGGGACAGAGCTCCTTAGCAGGTAGTCAGCAGGCCGGGAGGCCCTCATTAGCAGGCCCAGCCTAGCAGGCTGGGAGGCCCTCATTAGCTGGCCCAGCCCAGCAAGGCAAGGGGCTCTTGCTAGCAGGCCCTGCTTAGTAGTCCAAGAGGCCCTCGTTAGCAAGCCCTTCACCACAACCCTTTGCCCAGGGTCTTCTCTCCTTACTTGCTGCTGGCTCCAGCACTGAGGCGAGTCTGAGAGCAAAGAAGCTAGAGTCCAGGGACGGAGGGCGGGAGCTACAGAGCTAATCAAATCTCTGCTGGCTGCACCCTGATTGGCCCTATTCCAACTTGGGCAGCCGGACACATCTCACCCTCCAGGCTGTTTCACAAATATATAGAGGAACCATGGATAAGGATATTGTGCCAGTGTTAAAAGAACATTGGCTGCTAGTTAACTTTTTGGACAATTCAAAGTAAAGCCCCATATAGCTTGGTGCTATAGTACTTGAAGGACCTCCTGATTACTGACATTAGCTTTTTTTTTGGGGGGGGGGGGTCTTGCTCTGGGTACTCTCACTTGCTGAAGTGAGTTGCTAGAGACACTCTTTTGTGGCACACCAGTTGCAGAATATGTGTGGCCCACAGTTGTTTGGTTGGTGCCAAAGTTTGTTAATATTTTAGCACCAACAACAACTTTTTATTTACTCCAACTTGATGTTATTTCAGTATTTTAGTCAATTATCATAATTAATTGAGGTGGCCATTGAAAAACTATTCAACAGTACTGATGCTGCTAGAATATCAGATGCTAATCTTAACCAACAATTAGCTAATTCTCAACATGACCAAATCTGTAGATACTTAAATCCAGAGATTGGAACCATGAACAAAAAAGACAGATCATTTAAAAACCTGAAAACACCACAGATTGGGAGAAGAATCTGAAATCTTGTTTAAAAAGGGGGTTAACCCACCCCCAAATATCTATAGCTGTAAGAAACAAATGTTCCCTGTGGTGACTCCTAGGCAGCCACAACAGTATTACCAGCCTTTAAGCCTCAATTTCTCAAGGAAGGGGATGGGGAATTTTCAAGGACTGTTTAGGCCTTTGATGCAGGATACCTTTGGGCTGGGTCCAGCTGCAACCACCAGACAACCTGGTACCATGTGACTTGCATTCCTTACCTAGTACTGGCTGCTTGCTACTGTTCAACAGTTGTTGTTGTTGTTATGTGCGAAGTCGTGTCCGACCCATCGCGACCCCATGGACAATGATCCTCCAGGCCTTCCTGTCCTCTACCATTCCCCAGAGTCCATTTAAGTTGGCACCTACTGCTTCAGTGACTCCATCCAGCCACCTCATTCTCTGTCGCCCCCTTCTTCTTTTGCCCTCGATCGCTCCCAGCTCCCAGCATTCAACAGTAGCTACTCTCAAAAGCTGGTATTGTGCACTGGTTAGAATTTTAGACTAGGATCTTGGTTACCAAAGTCCAAATCACTACTGCCATGGAAGCTCATTTGGACCTTTTCTGTACTGGGAATTTGCCTCGCCTTACAGCTTGTCTGGTGGTGGGGCAAATTCCTGGTTCCAGATGACATTGTGGCCATGCTAGGGCTTTTCCAAGCTCTCATTTGTCCTGGGTCAAGGGAATTTGGATATATCCACATTCCTTTTTGTGCCCTGGGCACCATTGGGGACTATGTCAGGCCTGGTCCATGGGAAGGGAAGAGTCAGGTCATCCTGGCCCAACTCCTCCCCACATGCAGCAAACAACTACAATGTACCAAAAGAGACATAAAATTTCACTGTGCTGCACAGCACAGCACAGCACAGCGGTGCCACCTGGGCATTTCTTTTTAAAAGAATGGGTCATTTTGTTGTAGAGCAATGCCCCATTCTTAAAAATTAAAATTGACCCCATCATCCCACTGCATGCGTGGGGCTGCCAGTGTGGAATGGGTATGTATTGCCTTGATCCAGATCCACATTCCCAGCCTAACTCATCGGGTTGTTGTGAGGATAAATGGAAGGAAAGAAGAATGATTCAAGATGCTATGGGCTCCTATTGTGGAGTAAAGTAGAATATAAATTAAAATAAATACAGCTAAAGATAGCAAGGGGAAGATAAAAATAGGGTAGTTGTTTGGTGGACTAGAAAGTGAGAAGGAACCAAATTACAGGGTTTTTTTTCCAAGGAAGAGAGATGAAATAGTGGGAGAGGAGAATATGAAATGCCCTGTTAATCCTTATCAGTCATCTGTCAGTTCTTTATTTTTAGGATATTTGATCTGCTCTACTTTTCATAAACATCTCTATATCAACATTTTTTTTTACTACTGTTCTATGTACTAAGCTGCCTATAGTGACTTTGGCACAAAGTATGAGGTTAAAAGTCTTTTAAATAAATAAATATGAAGTTTAGTTGATGAACTCTAAGTACATTTCAAATCTCTGGGAAATTTAAAGAGGAAGGGGGCTCCATTTTACCTAAGAATGTCGAGTTTTGCTGAAACTAACCCAGTTTCTTACAGTATTAAAATTCTAGGGATTATTTTTTCAATGAACAGGACTTTAAATGCAAGCTTTCTGAGCACTCTGTTTGATTAGACTGAGTCGGAATTTCTTCCTTGGTAAAATTAATTACTCCTTATATATAATTAAGTACTGTTTGGAGCTGCTATCTACAGTATTTGTGCACCCATGCACATACCAATCAAATGTATTTATTAAATTTGGCTTTAATTCCTTCTATTTAATCCTTCTGTATAATTATAATTTGGGGGGGGCTGTCTGAGGGTTTTTTTTTAATGGAACCACATGGAAATTATTTTGCTAATAGCTATTTAGGCTGCAAATGAACACACACACACTTGATGAAAAAAAAAGTGTGAGTTTTGTTTTTGCTTTGTCTTTAAAACTCATGGCAATGCTGCCTTGATCTGCATGTTTTTAGTAGATAATAACCGTTATGGATAACATACATGCACATGACCCTGTGTACTATGCTAGGCTGTGCAGTCCATTGATTAGACTGCTCTTGACTAACAGTAGGCCTTATGTTATTCTTTATAATGGAAACAACTGAACAGAAGTCCCCCTTTCCAGACTGCTGTTATAATATACAGTGCTGGTCTTCATATGATTCTTCTGCATGGCATCAGAAGTTTTCTGCCATAGGGCCAGCCCACTAAGTCATGGATCTCTGGAGGCCTTCAACCAGGGCTTTACAACACTGGCCAAATGAAGTGAAACACAGTTAATCCATGGACCCATGGCATGTAGGATGCTGCAAAGTCTGTACTGCAGCAACACCAAGTTGGCCTAGAAGACAAGAGGGTTATTGAGTTCCTGGTAGAAGGGTTGCCATCCCCCAGGTATTGTCTGGAGATCTCACAGGATTACACCTGGGCAGAGTCTGCACTTACTTTCTTTATTCCATTGTCAATTCTGTTGAATTCAGATCGCTTTGAACTCGGGTCTTCCTCTCCCCCCCCCCCCATTGAACCAGGAAAGTCTTCTGCACATGGTTAGGGTAGTTCAGAAGAGGGGGAGGCAAATGGAGACTCTTTCTTTGTTTTCTTGAAGGGGGGGAGAGGAGTCAGACAGGGAGCCTCTTTCTTTTCTTGAAGGGGTGGGGGAGAGGATTTTAAAAGGCAGAGAAGGGAGAAAAAAATCCAGGACTTACAGAAGTTGAGAGAAATTAGGGGCTTCTCCTTTAAGGCAAGTGTGTTACATGACCAAGTGTAGCCTATCAGAGGTTCTCTACCACGGCGCTTTCTTTCCCAATCCTGATATTGAGGATTAAAAGCAGTCTGAGATATCGCACAATAAAGGTAGGGTCACTCCAGATCAATCCTTCTTGCTGCAGAAGGAAAATTAAAATCGCCCAAAATCCAAACGGAAATCGTATTATGTGTAGAGGGCAGGGACTGAATCGATTTGGGGTTGGAATAAAAGCTCCGTGCAGTTTACACCCTGGTCTCCAGATAACAGTTCATCTGAAGAAAATGTCTGCTTTGGAAGATAGACTATATGGTATTTTATCCTGCTAAAGTCCCTCCCTCCCCAAATCTGCACTCCTCAGGCGACACCCAGGTATTTCTCAGCCAGAGGTAACAACTACACTCAGCTTGGTGCATCATGGACTGTGTAGGGTTATTTTAAGTGCATCCCTCTTTGGGGGGGATAGAGAGGGTGTCCATATGAGCATATTCACAAATCTGTTATAAAAGTCATTTGTATCAATAAGATCCTTTCCAAGAAGAAGTGGGGAGGTTATACCCTGCCCTTCTACTTGCCCTCCAAAACAATACTTCAGTTTCGTCATTTATCTGACAAGGTTTTATGCCTGTAGCCCTAAATAATGTCTTGTCTTGGAGAATCACAAATACAACATTGATTTGTAGCCACAACAGTCTATCCATCTCCAAGTACCTGTCCCAAATCCCACCCCCCACCCCCCAATTAACCTTCCTCTGACAAGTGTTAAGACAGGGACTTCGCAAATACCTTGAACGGTCGGGAGTACTTATGAAGATTAGATAGCCATATATACATATTTGGGACTCCTGAAATCCAACTACCCAGACTAGTTCCATTTCATTAGCTGCGATAGAGTATGAAACTACAGCAGTAAGAAGAGGAATATTATTATTGCTACCCTTTTATTATCCCAACCCTGTCTTCTCTAATGGAACTTTTAAGCTCCCTGTCCCCTTTTTATGTTCTGTACAACACTTAGGGCTATATAAATATTAACTACAATAAACAATAAGAGCCTTCTCCCCCAAGAACCCGCATTCTGTTGCCAACAGATGTTATAAAACATTCAGCATAAATCGCACAACACACAACTCGTAGCAACGTTCAGGCGAACTCTCTTTTGTTCATACTTTCTATGGACTTTTGAAAGCTTTTGCAAGTTATAAAAAGGGGCATAGAAACGGTGCAAACAAATTAAATAAAATGCTTATTGGCTTTGTGCATCTTGACTCCCTCCCTTCCTCCTTGATGCTCATGGCCCTCCCATTCAATCCTCCTAATATGCCAGTCAGAAGGGAAGGCAACATACAGCCTGATCTCATCAGATTTCAGAAGCTCATCTGAGTCCATCTTTGTCCAAAGACCAAGAAAGTCTTTGCAGAAGAAGGCAATGGCAAACCACCTCTGCTTCTCACTTGCCTTGGAAACCCTTTGTTGGGGTCACCATAATTCGGCTGTGGCTTGGCAGCACTTTATACACATACAACAAAACCAATGACAGAAATTAGTCTAGGAGAGAGAGACTGGCCCAAGGTCACTCTGGAAGTTTTACAGAAAGCAGCAATTTGAACATTTGGTCTCGCCGATCCTAGTCTAGCACTCAGTTGAGGTGTTGGCTTCCTATTATTTGTTTTTTTTCCGATGAGAATTATTAATGAATGCTGCTATGCATGGTATGTTTTGTTCCCATTGCCCCTTTTTATGTTTAGAGAGGTGTCTAGTGGTAGGAGTGCCAGCCTCCGGGTGGGACATGGGGATCCCCTAGAATTTCAGTTCATCTTCAGACTACAGAGATCAATTCTCCTGGAAAAAATGGGTGCTTTCTAGGGTGGAGTCTGGTATTGTACCCCACTGAGATCTCTACCATCTCTTGGCTACACCCTCAAGAAGAAGAAGAGTTGGTTCTTATATTTATATACCTCCCTTCCTGGAGGCTCAGGGCAGTTTGCATAAAACGTATGCCACTTTCCTCTATCAGAAGGAGTCTCAAAGCAGCTTACAATCACCCACCTTTTCCTCTCCTCACAAGGTTCACCCTGAGAAGTAACTGAATCTGAGAGAGCTCTGATATTACCGCTCAGTCGAAACAGCTTTATCAGTGCTGTGTCAAGACCAAGGGCACCCAGCATGACCAGGGAATCAAACCCAGCTCACCAGCTTAGAAGTCTATGCTCCTAACCACTGCACCAAGCTGGCTCTCTTCAAGAGTTTCCCAACCTGGATCTGACAACCATACCCTTCCATCCATTACTGGTGGCTGGAGGGGACCTGGTAACCCTAGCTCTAGAACTAGTCAACTAGTCAATATTTCTAATAATGGTGCAAAAGCACAGTGGATAATGTAGGGGTCATGTATTATCAGCCACATTCAACCAAATATCTTCTAGACTTTTTAATCCTTTGTGGGGACAATGACAATATCCAGTTACTTTTGTTCTGCAAACAGTGATCTTGACCCACCAAGCTGCACTGTTCACTAATCTCTCTCTCTCAAATAGTCATACCACATATTCATATCCATTGCAAATGCATTGCTTTGGTGCAGAATAGCGGGATGTAATATAGACATTTTTTAGAGGGGCAAGAGAAATGGCTTCTTTTATCAAGAGAGAAAACTAGGCCATTCTGAATGAGCCCGTGCTTCTCTCATTCCCATAGTTCAGCTCTTTTTTGAGAACACCGACAAGGTTACCGCTCGCGATGGGAACACGACTACAAGATACAGAGCCCTTTTCACCCGCATCAGATCTAAGGGTGGTGTCAATCCACACGACCAAATCCCAGTTTGTGTGCTATCATTTGACAAGGCAAGGGTCAGGCTTGTCACCTCACTGTTTGTACATTTTTCAAACAGGAGTTTTACAGTGGTAGCTGGGACTCTGGGATTCCCTTGTGCTACAGCCGAGGGCAATGCTCCAGGCCTACAGTGTTAGTACAGCTCTCTCTTTTCCGAAAAACCTGTTTCAATCTGAACAGTTTAAAAAAAATAAAAGCTTCGTATTATATCTTTTATGGGATCCGCCCGCAGGATCCTCCCTCTATTATATTTTGTAATACTCTCCTTCAATAAGAACAATGTATCTGGTTCCCCTTTCCTCATTTTATCCTCATAAAAATCACATGGGGCAGGTTGGGGGGGGGGGAAGTGCCTGGACCAAGATCATCAAGAAGGAAAAGGGTGAACCTAGGCTTCCCAGATTCTTTTTCCAGCACTCTCACCACTACACCATGTTTCAACAAATTGGGCTGAAAAACCACGGCAATTTTCAGTGCTTGTGATATATGGAAAATGAAATAAGACAAATTGGCTCACCAGGTCCTCCCTGGCCACTGGTAGGGGAAAGGGGAGTAGGGCTGCCAGATCCAGGTTGGGAAATTCTTGGAGATTTGGGGATGGAGCAGGCAGATACTGGAGACTCTAGTGGGGTACAATGCCATATAGCCCACTCTCCAAGGTCTCCATTATTTGCGGGGGAATTGATATCTGTGTTGTGGGAAAGAGGCATGATCCTGGAGAATCCCCAAGTTCCACCAGGACACTGACATCCCTAAAGAAGAATGAAAATAAATCTTTGGAGTCTTGAACCACTATTGACATATGTGTACGATGGAATAACATGCTGGGTAAAAAGGGACATGGAGTTTTGAAGAAATGAGGACCCCTTAATTTTGATGTAAAAGAGAAAGTTTAGGTTGATACAACTTGCGGTGCTGAGCTGAGGAATGCTGCTCTTCATCACAATGATTTAAGCATACAGGAGGTCTTTCTTTTTGCTGAGCCTACTCGTGTACCAACCATGTGCTGACACTGGAGATCCCATAGCTCACAACATGGCAACAAATTTTATGATTAAACAGGCAAAGTGTTTTTATCCCGGACAGAGCCCGCCCTTTCTCCTCCCCCTTAGGGCTTACTCTTTAATTTATTCCGCTCTGCAGGAGCGGTTAAAGATAAATAAATAAAATTGTTACGGATATCAAAACACCATCTCCCATTCTTTCAGCATAACAAAAATCTGGCATTACAAAATAACATTTTTAAAAGTGCACCCCCAGTGAAACTGCCCTTCACACTGAGATTCCAGATAGATTACACAGCATCAATCAATACAATCTACAGGATGGGGCATCTAATAAACCATGCAATAGGATTTGGATTGCAGAATTTTGAAAGAGCTGAGACAAAGCATAAATTCACTTACAGCACCAGCCAGTACATATTATACACAGTAAGAGTCCAGTAGCACCTTAAAGATTATCAACATTTGTGGCAGGGTATGAGCTTTCACAAGACACTGCTCACTTCTTCAGATACCTGGGAGAATAAACATACTATAACCTGGAATCTGAAGAAGTGAGTAGTGATTCATGAAAGCTCATACCCTGCCACAAATTTTGTTACTCTTTAAGGTGTTATGGACGTTTACTTTTTTTTACTGCCACAGGCAGTCTACCATGGCTACCCATCTTGATCTACATTGTACACTGTAATAAAGTTTACAAACCTATTTCTTTGTCAAAGGAGCATCTTTCTGAACCACTTCATTACAGTACAACCCTATTACCTGAGCAAAAAATCCCTCTGAAAGAACTCAGAGCTTTTGGGGGAGCTTGGTCTGTTTAGCCTAGAGAGGAGACGACTGAGAGTGGATCTGATAACCATCTTCAAGTATTTAAAAGGCTGCCATATAGAGGATGGAGCAGAGTTGTTTTCTCTTGCCCCAGAGGGATGGACCCTAACTATTGGGATTAAATTAATTCAAAATAAATTCCGTATCAACATCCGGAAGAAGTTCCTGACAGTTAGAGCGGTTTCTCAGTGGAACAGGCTTCCTCGGGAAGTGGTGGGTTCTCAATTTTTGGAAATTTTTAAACAGAGGCTAGATAGCCATCTGACAGAGAGGCTGATTCTGTGAAGATTCAAGGGGGTCGCAGGTGACAGTGGATGTGTGATAAAGATGTGAGTTCCTGCATTGTGCAGGGGGTTGGACTAGATGACCCATGAATTCCTCACCAACTCTATTATTCAATGATTCTAGAGCACAGAAGCTTGAAGGGGGTGACTATTAGAGAGAATAGGCCCTTCACTGTACATCCCTTGAATGAGGTCCATAGCTCAGGGAGATTTATAGTCCCTCCAATGTGGCTCTTTTGAGGTGGGGAATCCTGCCAATCGCAAGCCCTACTAGCCAATGACCTTCTTCACTTTCCTTGAACAGTGGAAGGGTTCTACACTAGGGAAGAGCCACTCATGGCTCTAGAGCCACTAAGCATCACTGGACTAGAACAAATATTCTATTTCTAGGACCTAAGCAGGCTTGTACTCATCTGACTAGGCATCCCAGGTGACTACAACACCTAAAATAGTTTGAGCAAACCATTTGGACATATATGACAACCTGAGAATTCAGATCATATGCTGATTTCTTTTTTTAATTTTTAATTTTTCTAAGCACTTAGTAAATTTTATTCCGTTTTCTTTTTCTTTTTATCTATCTATCTATCTATCTATCTATCTATCTATCTATCTATCTATCTATCTATCTATCTATCTATCTATCTATCTATCTATCTATCTATCTATCTATCTATCTATCTTTTATTTATTTTGCTGTTAAGATGTTAAGAAGTTTGAGGAATAGTATTAGGTATTTAATGCAAAATACTGTGATACTCTTTTTTATCTTATTATCAGTCCAGGGAGCCCATGGCTGAATGGCAGCATATACATTCTTCAACAAATGGTTAAATTCATCGCCCATGTAACTGTCAATGCTATTTACAAGGTACCAAAACGAAAACATTCTAGACTTTTAAAAAAAATGGTTGGCATTTCCTACAGAAAAATAGCAATGCTTCTATACTTAATAAAGTGTAGTTTATTTTTTTTTTACAAAAGCTGTAGCAGTTTTGCTGATTTTATAACCACTTGCCCCCTCCCCAATATTTACATATAAAGTATACTGCATTTCCATCTGTGTTGTTCACTTAGAATAAAATGAAATCCTTTCTAAATGCAAATGATTGTTTGCTTTTGTATTGTGCATACAGATAACGTATCAATTGGGTCAAGGAATGTGTTTTTGGGTTTGACTGGAAAATCAGGGGAAGTAGGGAGGCTCAACCAAGCATTTCCTCAGGCCTGCTGTACTGTTCAAAAGTGTTTTGGGATTTAGTTTCAATGTTTTCATAGTCTAAGATAGAGAAAACCTTCAATGACTTGAAAGTCAAAGCACACTAGAGTCTATCTACATTACAGGCATTTAAAAACTGGTTCACTAATAATTCTGTCTGTTTAGGGCATTGCAATTCTATGAGGAATGCTCAGCACTAAACTACAATTCCCAGAATTCTTTGAAGGAAGCCATGACAAGCACTATATAGATTTCTCTATATTGGCAATGTTTGTGTGTGTGTGTGTGTGTGTGTTTGAGGGGGGGGTTGACCAGCCTTGCTTACATATATTAAGCCTAATGTAAACATGCATGATGTGTTGTGTGCAGACAGGCTTTATCCATAGGGCTGGGAGCTTTTTATGTCCTGGTTAGATAAGATAAGATGCAGGACTTGCAGGAGCAGTTCAAAACTTTCTTTAAGAAAGCTGCTTTTATAAAGGTATCTCATGGCCCAATGCTATAGTTAAACCTGTAAAGAGTAATTGTAAGCTTAGAGTATAAGATGTTTCTCACAACTGCAGGATAGATAATATACTTTGATGCCACAGGATTCTCCCTCATAGGAGTGCTCCATTTTGGATCCTCATACACCCATAGAACTTAGCATGGACCTGGCAATGAAAAATGGAGTCTGGATCCAACTAGCATCAAGATGAAAGTGAGACATGAAGGGTGCCTTTAGGCCTATTATGAATGCACATCTTACTGCAGATTTTAGAGCAGCAAGCTTGATTTTGGATTCTGGACCCAGTTTATGTACCATTCTTTTTCCTCCAATGAATTTGTTCTGCAGCTACTATTTAAAAACTGCACTTTCTAATTTGGGGTGGAACATTACTTGTGACATGTGGGGTGTGGTATCTGATTTTTTTTTAGAAATAATTATGCAAGTGTCCTGTTGTAGTTGTGCTGCAGAACCCAGCAAGCAACTTCACTTTAAATCCTCCTGGGCCAGGTTTTGTACGTGCATTTTAGAGTTAGCCCATCGAATGAATGGAACACAGAAAGGAACACAGACAAAGGGTGAAAAAACAATATTGAAACTTACCAGACAGGTTTTGAAACTGACAAGCAGCTGCAAAGCCTCGTTTTCCATATGGCCAAGGACCAGGAAAGGGGGGGGGGGGTTCTGCTGTGTTATTGGCCACTGTGAAAATTGGGAAAGAGTCACACTATCTCATAATATACTGGAATATGTTTACAGAATGCATTGTATAACCCACTTATACTGGCAATGCAAGCTGTCATCACTGGCAAAGTGTGTGTGTGTGTGCATGTATATGCACACACACAGGTGCCTATGCAAATTCAGCTGCAATTCCACCATGCTTTGCACAGAGCTGTATTTTGTATGGGGAAGGAGTCTTCTGGCAGAAGCTCTGGATGGCTTTTTTTATGCCTTGGGCCACCAAATTGGAAAAAATATATATATTGGGGGGTATTTTCACCAATGCCCTAGTGTAGATACAAATAAAACTAATTTCCTACTCTTCTCTAATTTGATCCTGCACACTGATCATCATCTTGGCAATTTTTTAGAACCTTCCCTGAGTGCATTGCACTTTCCCCTCCAAATAGATTGATCTAAAAATGACTTTAGTTTAGCTGTTTAGAGAAGGTCCATCTGGATCAGCCACCATTTTAATGCTAGGCTTTTGGAATATGCCAAAATAGGGGGTGGGAACCCAAACTTTGTTAAAGAAAAATAGTGTAAAGATTTAGGCTTCCTGTCTCAATCTTTCTCTCTTTGTATCCCATGTCAATTTTATTCCATGCTGACAATACCCCCCTGATTTTGTTTGTATGCAGCACTGAAATCTTTTATTTTATTTTATTGAATTGCACTGGGGACACCTCCATTTGCCTCCTTTTTGATCCTCCTTTCAATCAATACCAGCAGGGGCTAAGCCTCATGTAGCTCTTTTTAAACTTTCCCCATTATTTTAATGTTTTTATTCAGCTATCTGAGACTACCAATAGTCTCATATTAAAAGACTCATGCTGATTGTCAAACACAAATTAAAAATTTAAAACAAGGGCAGAAAAGAGCTTGTACACAGATGAAGGGAGGGGGATCATGGAAGGTACAGAGCGGGCTTTCCTTATATGCATAATATTAGAGGAATTTATTCCTTCCTTCTGCCACTCAGAACGCATACCTCTGATTCACCTGGATTCTCTTCACCCTTTTCAAGTCTGGAAAAGATATAATATTATTCTCATCCACACTTGGTTATATTTTCTGGTCATCTTCCTTTTTGTGGGGTTGTGTCACTTTCTCCGTGCTACATCTTATTCCTTCTCAGTTTGGGTTTATATGGGAGAATTTCTAAAGAACATTTCAGTAATGAATCATGAGTAATTTGCTACAGAATTTCCCCTTCATTTACATTTTTCTCCTTTCTGTATTATTCCTGCAACCTTGTGTATTGAGGTAATTCTGCAAAAAGGTATATTCGAGAGTACTTCAAGATTTCCTTTGTGTTGTGCACACATATATATTAATAAATATTAGTGAAATATTTGTATATTAGTATTTTACTAATGATGTGTATTAGTAAGAAGGTCTAAAAATATAATGTAACTAGCTATGCATTAATGTTAACTCCCTCCTTAATATTTTGTTAATACATGACAGGATGCATGAGCTAAAGGAACTGGAATTTTCAGTGAGCTGCAAAAGCACTGCATTCTGTCCAAAATTTGGAAATCAAAACAGGCAAAATGGAGAACTCTTAATCAGATCTACTTTGAAAACAAGACCAAGTTATATGGGGGCTTCAATATCTGGGAAGAAATATGGATGATAATTTTGAAGGCATTAGTAGAAATTGGCTGTAGTGACAATTGAGTTTGACTATAAGCTAAAGTTCGTATGTCCAAGTCTCACTTCTGTTTTTTCCTGTTGTTTTTCTCCATGTAAATATTTTAAAGGCTGAGGCAATTTGCTTAGTGCATGTGATTCAGGAAGGAAATAATGAATCCTTTAGGGCAGTGGTCCCCAACCCCCGGTCCTCAGCCTGGTGCCGGGCTGCGAGAGTTTCGGCAGCGGGCTGTGGCTCCCTCTCCCTGCCCTCCCCCGCAGCGAGAAGCTCGCCAGGCCGTGAGCAAATCGGCCGCCAAAGCAGCCAATTAGCTTGTGGCCTGGCAAGCTTCTTGCTGCAGGAGGGGGGGGGGAGAGGGAAGCGCAGCTGCCAGCGTGCCGGTGACACAAGCGCGCATGCGCGGACCTGCCATGCATGTGCGTTTGCGCCCAATGAGGCGCAAATGAACATGTGGCAGTTTCGTACATGCGCCGCCACAAGTGTGCATTTGCGCCCCTGCCGGGAGCGTAAATGTGCACGCGCAAAACTGTTGCGCGTACACGTCTGCACCCTCACCGAGAGCGCAAATGTGCATACATGGCAGCTCTGCACTTGTGTGCATGCACGAAACTGTCACATGTGCACATTTGCACCCACGCTGGGTGCAAACACACATGCGTGGCAGGTCCGTGCATGCCTGCTTGTGCAGGGCTGCCGCGTATGTGCAGGGCTGTGGTCACCCTGTCCCCCCACTCCTTGGCAGTGGTCTGCAACTTGAAAAAGGTTGCGAACAGCTACTTTAGGGGATATGTGGGTAGGGTGTACTACGACATGACTCCATGAGTGAAAATCATCTATTGAAATGACTACATTTGCCTAATAACTTAACAGCCCATTTTTACAGTTTTCAGAGTACAGTTTTCTCAGAAAAGCTGACCATTTTTAATAGATGGTGAAATTGAGAGAATTGACTATAAGACATAATGTTTAAAACTACAGAGAAGGGACACACAAATTTCAGGTTCCCATCTCCATTTTGGGCTTAAATCAAAAAATCACTCTAGCTAAGAGTCCTGATAATATGAAAAGTTAAGAGACGATTCCTATTGAAATTGGAGGCCAGTGCAGGGAAGAGATGTTTTACTTTAGGTAATTAAATATACATGAAATGCATAACATGGTTTTGCTATAAAGATCTTTGTTTTGAAATAATTAGCCCCACCACCAGTTCTCAAACTTTAGCAAACTGGGGACTTCTGTTTTGACTTTAAAATTTCATGAACTCTTCTCTAGGCACGCAAATCCTTCCTCGTCACAACCTGTCTCTAAAGGTGCTGTGAATTTGCTCCCAAGTATGTTTGATTGTTGAATTTACCATGTTTGAAAGTGTCAGTCAGAGGTGAGCTGATCACTTGATGTGTTCAAATAGTGTGCATGTGCAGGCAATTCAAACTGATTGATGGCCATCAGAGTCACTAAGAACAACTTACACAAACACTGAAGTGTAGATTTTGATTGAACCACAGCATTTATTTGTGGGTGATTTATATAATTTGTGAGTGATCTCATTTTTTAATGCAAACAATTCCTTGATGAGTAGAGCAGATATGCAATGAGAAAGGGGCAGCAGATATTATAACTCGGGCTATGTGAGATCATTCATGCTCAGAAATTTAATGGCCTGTAATGCATGGTTAGTTAGGATTATGACACAGGAATACAGCAGAGCACCATGTCATACACCAGAAAACATTTCAACAAGTGATCAAACCAGTACTTGAAAAATTGGGTTCCTGTCTGAATAGGCCCTCAGCCTAATCAGTGGGTGTTTCGACATCCCTACCTACCACACACCTATACAAGTAAAGGTGTACAGAAGTAAACATGTGCTTATATCATCTTTAACATAGGTATTTCCAACTTTGTTCTGTCAGACCTTCCTTAGATGCTGAAATTAATTGAATCAAAAATGCTCCTTTGCAAAATACTTTCACTGATCCTGTTGTTCACCAAAGTAACTTAACTGATACCTGACATGTCGTTGGCACTGAATTAACATGAATAGAACCACCAAAACAAAGTTCAATGTGATATAAAGCACTGATTGTGTGCACAGTAATTCCAAAGCTAAGATATGTGCACTAGAGGAACATGATGTCCCTATAAGGTAATCCCTTCCTAAAGTTGCCCATGACATAACGTCAGTTTTGCTATGAATCCATTTCCCAAGGAATCTGTGAGCCAATTTTGATAATAAATGCAGACTTTATTGCTGGCCTTCCTCCCTTCTAATAGACACATTCTCATTTGTTGCTCAATCTTTGTAGAATTTGGGACTAACCCCATTGACTGTAATTAATGGATACACTGACTGTAACCAGAATGTAAAACAAGAGGGAAGTAACTGACTTTGCTCATTATTGACATGGCATTTGAAAGTCAGTCCAGGGCCTAGTCTGCACACATGAGATAATGCACTTTCAATGCACTTTAGAAGTAGATTTTCCTGTTCTGCACAAGAAAATCCAGCCGTGAAAACACATTGAAAGTGCATTATCTATTGTATGCAGACTAGGCCTAGGTATATGGGAGTTTCACTTGTGTGCTTCTGCTTTATGTGCATACCCCTTACACACACCATAAGAAGGGCTTTAATCGATGTCTTTTCTCCCAAGATCATCATCTCTATATGGGGCCTCAGACAAGAGATCCCACCCATAGCCCAGGGGTGTGGCCCTCCAGATGTCCATGGACTACAATTTGCTGGCAGGGGCTCATGGGAATTGTAGTCCATGGACATCTGGAGGGCCATAGTTTGACTACCCCTGTTCTAGAGCAAGGTTCCACATTCAATTTTTTTTTTCATATTGGTTTTCTTCCAGTGCCCAAAATCTCATCCTAGTGAAATCCACAACACTACTTACTCTCACAGAGGTGTGTTTCTTTTTAAAACTCAGAATGCTCCTTCTCTTCTCTCAGTCTGCTAAATAAACAGTCTTGAGACTGAGTTGACATTCGGCATGCAGTGGCTGTCGTGCATTGCTAACTTCCATGGGCAAATGCCTCTGGACTGTCACATTTTCTTTTGATGCTGATTACCTTCATCAGTATGATTTCTCAAGTTGTCTAGATAAAATGGGATATAAATAATTTGAAAACTAATCTTCAAATGGCATACAAAACACTGTTGCTTCTCTGGAACCTGCACACAGGTGTGCCTCATCATCTGTTGGGAGGCAAGTGATCGATGTGAATTGTCCACCATTTCCTATACTGTTTATCTTTCTTTTCCATTCACCCCAGGTGACCGTTTATTTAATATCCGAAGTCTTCTCTTAGAGTCATAGAATCTTTCAGTCAACAAAATTAGAGTCCAATGGCACCTTTAAGACCAACAAAGATTTATTCAAGGTGTGAGCTTTTGTGTGTAGGCACACTTTCTCAGACAATGGAACAAAAATCATAAGAATACAGAATGGAGAGAGTAAATTAGTAGTAAATCAGTAAACAGTGTCACAATAACTATGCAGTATGATGATGAAGATTGGCTAGTTCCTTGCTAGAATAACAAAATCTGTCCTTTGTGTTCAGTTGCCATTCACAAAAACATGGGGGATATAAAATGTTAAGGTAGTGATTAATGGCAGATGTTTTCCTAGTTGTGGGAAGAAGTAATTAAGAGACTTGGTGCTAGTCCCATCTGTCTCCACCCAAGCATGGAAGCATCTCCACAAGTGACATGCCCTGCTGTGTTTGTTATCCTGTCTGAAGGTGCCATTAAAGTTGTCATTGGACTCAAATTGTGTTGTGCTACTTCACACCAACACGGCAGGAAATCCGTGCAGGATTATCTTGCAGGAATCTTGCAGAAATCAAGGAAAGGGATCAAAGCCAAAAGACACTCTATGACCAATTATGTTGGTTTCTCATGACAGGGCAGCATGCCCCACCACTTCCCATGTACGCATGCAAGACGAAATCCCCCAGTGCACACAGTCCACCCCAGATTTGTGTGTGCACACGCACAACTCCATGGCTGGAAGGTTCCTCCATGCCTTGTGTTGGTGGCAGCAGCAGGAGGGAGGCATGGGAGTCCCACTGCATTGTCATGGGGGGGGGGTGCAGAAATGTCTGCAACACTGCAAAGCCAAACAGGGCTTTGTGTGTCCCTGTGTGGACACCGTAGGTGGGGGGGAGGAGCCAAGCCTGAACAGCCTGGCTCTTCCCGTATGCACAGGCCTGGCCAAGCCTGGCCTTGGATGGCAGCCATGGCAAATCATAGATGGAGCTGTTCTCACATAGGAATTGTCTTAGAGCTCTCTTAGTCCCACCTACCTCTCAGGGTATCTGTTGTGGGGAGAGAAATGGAAGGTGAATGTAAACTGCTTTGAGACTCTTTTGGGCACTGAAAAGTGGTGTATAAAAACCAACTCTTCTTTTTCTTCTCCTCTTCATTGCTCAGGAAGAGTAAAATGCCACATGTGGGGACTGCTAGTTGTTTTTTTGTCCTGCCCAAGGTGGGGAGACAGCTAAAAAAAATGTGGTTACAATAAATAAAGAAAAGTTAACCAAAATGTTTTATTGATACATTCTTGGACAATATCACAGGGTTGAGAGTATGGAAAGAGGGGAATTCTGCGGCAGATCATTCTCACTAAATTGGCACATAAGCAGCAAGATTAACGAAATTACTTATTACAAACAGTATAAAACATACATGCTTTCCCCCCCTCCCTAAAATTCTTTTTTTTTTTAAATCACACCAGTCAGTCTATCATGGGGCATCAACAAAGAAAAAAAAATCCTTTTCAAGACATGTAAAAGCCATTTTTGTTCTTCCAAATGCCGTTAAGAGTTATTGAAATTATTGCAAAAATAGTTATATACCTTAATGAAAAAGAACAAAATAGAAACACAAATACAAATATCCAACATAAATTATTAACATGTACCGTAAAATTACATTACTGGCATGCATTCCAAATATCAAGACGACCTCTATCAAAATTCAGCAATCCCTTTTCTTCTTTCTTTCGTTCTTTCTTTGTTCTGTTTCTCCTGCTTTGTCTGTTGCCGGGGAGGGGGGGGGCAGAGTGAGGGGCTTGCTTTGTCAGCACAGTTTTTGGTCTTTAGTAATTTTCTCTCTCTTGTTCACTTTTGTTTTAATTTTAAAAATAACATATATGAATTGCTGTGGTACAGTCATCATTAGACACGCCATGTACAGAACAGAAACTCTCAATCTCAGAGACTGGTGTTTGGTTTGTTTTTTTTTTCCCCGTGGGCTAAAGTCAGAAAGAGCAGGGCTTGCAAGATACTGTGCATTCCAAACCAATGGTGACCCTCGGAAACAACATGGATGGCAATATGCAAAAAAAAACAAAACGAAAATAATAAAAAAAACCTCACAAACTGTACAGAAAGTTCAGAAAACTTGCAGTTTGGAAGTACATATAAAGACAAAATAGCCCCTTGAAAGTTACCATTGCCAAGTGCAGTTCGCCCACGAGAATCTGAATCTTCTCCTGGGTTGGAGCTGGGTACTCATCATAGATCGCGTCTCCCATAAAAAGAAAAAGGTCCAAAATCACAGCCCAATGGCAGTGCCAGTGACTTATTAAGCCAAGAATAATTTAAGGATTTTTTTCCCCCCATAGAGCGACTGTTCAGAATACTTAGGTCCTCCATAACAACTGCCTGGCCTTTCGACGCCTCCAGCAGTGCATACGCTGCAGTTCCAGGAACAGGCCTACACGAGGTTCGGTGACTGAATGGATGAAAAATCTCCATCCTCCCATGGCTCCGTCTGATGCAGCGGACTAGATAACCAAGTTGTTATAACTGACATATTTCTTTTTTGCAGCAGGGCCTGGAAGAAAGGGGCAAAAGAACAGAGGTCAGTGCAGGATTCCCCTCAAAGTCCTGCTGTCTTTGGTCTTGAGAGCTTTTCTAACATGACAGTAGGCAGGTGTCTGTAGGACAGCTGTGGCCAAACTCCCACAAGTGTTACTTTGTCCACAGCATTTCTACTAGGCTATTTATTTTGCCACAGAGCTCATCAACTGCACCTTAGTGGTTTGAAAAATAATCCATTTCATTCAGCTGACAAAGCGCCATCCATACCTGCTCCCCTGGAAGGAAATCTCATCCTGAATGAATCAGCGGGCTCGCAACACGGGCTAATCGGCAAGCAGCTATTCCCTTGGAAGTGGCACTTTTGTTTTGACAAGAAATTGCTGATTAGATCAACCGAAGTGGTGCCTTCAGACCGGTCTCCAAGATAAACTGATTAGCAGGCATTAGTTTGTGGCCCACAATTACGGTAATATTCATTAGAGCCCTTAGATCAGATTAAACTCTTTCATATTTCTACATTTGTTTTTATTATCCTGAAAGATAAAATAGCTCCCACGCATATCATAATTTATGAAGCCTTCACTAGGTGTCTGATCTGGTAGTTATGATTCTTGCTTCCTTGTTATGACTTTTGGCTTACGTCCCAGTTTCCACCCTCCCTCTTCCACTCCTAATATAATTAAGCATGAAACCATTTAAATTGTCAAGAGTCGCAGGCGGGCAGATAGCGTTGTGCCAGCCACAGACAAATCCCTCCTATTTTTGTGTCTTTAGATGTCTGTTTTGTACGCCCTTCAAACTTTAGGCAGATCATCACGCTGCATTTTTAATTCTATTTTTTTTAGAACATCACATTATAACATCACATCAAGCAGAAGTGTTGTTGTATGTTTTGTGTTACATTCAAAAGCAAAAAGGTGCAAGGAACACATCTTTTTAATACATTTTTTACATCCAGCTTTCTGATTCATTTAGGGACTTGAAGGCACTGAGCAATTAAAAACATTCACAAACTTTAGAAATGAATTTAGACAAATAATTAAATTAAACACAGACACATAAGAAACATACAGATATGCAGATAAAATTTATTAAGTGTCCATTGTCTAAAACTTAGTTAACCATTTAATGCTTTGTACATTTGCAAATAATTTTTTGGTAAATTAGCACCATCATATACACAAACCCAGAAATCCCTCTTACCGGTTGCTCAAGAAGAGCGGAAGACCTGCACATGTCAGGAAATGGCTGGATCCAGCATTGTGTGCATAACCTTCCCTGCCAAATAGCAGGGTTACCAACCTCCAACCGAGGGCTAGAAATCTCCAGGAGTTGCAGCTCTGGAAATTTCGGACTACAGAGATCAGTTCACATGGAGAAAATAGCTCCTTTGGAGGGTAGACTCTGTGGCAGGGATATCCCACTGAGGTCATTCCCATCCCCAAACTCTGTACTCCTCACTCCTCCCAAATCTCCAAGAAATTCCCAACCTGGATTTATTTAAAGGACTAAACCGCCACACCTACAGCTGGTCATAGATATTCTCTAGGAATGAGCACACTTGTAATATGGATATGCTTTGTAGATTCCAGTGTATTCTTTTGCCCATGTGAAGAGAAGAGAGAAACCTGGCACACCTGTCGGAGCTACTGCATCATGGTCAACTGCTGGTCATCACAGCACAACATGTAACAAATGAAACATTAATCGAGATTGGGTACAGAATATAACTGAGAAAAGGTGATCATTTGGAACATACCCAAGGTTTTGCACATACTCGGTAAGTTTTCTGGATTAGAAAAGCACTGGTTTAGAAAATCAGTCTTACACTCCATGCCCTACTCAGTCTCAAAAGCTATTTGCCATTACTATCTGTGGGGAGAAACATAATTTCAAAATCAACTTGGGCAGATGGAGCTTGTTAAGTATTTCTTTAAATGGCCCTAATGCTGCTTCTCTACCTAGCATTAGATGAAACCCATTTGCCATGTAGCATTCGAGCTCATTGTCAATGGCCAACTTCCTAAAAACCTGCCATTGACTACGCACAGTGGCAATCTTATGCAACTATTCCAGTCCAAATCCATTGGCATGGCAAGCCAACACTGAATTGTTAATAGTGAGCACCACGTGTACAACTGACCTTAGATAATTATCTTCTGGTCTCCTTCCAGATTTGTTCATGTGTTATCAGTTTGGTTAACTTGTGAGTGTGGACATGGCATTCGCAATGAACATGGCATACGGACGCTGCCATATTAGCCAATTGTTATATCTGAGTCAGTGTTGTAAACACTTTGATTGGCTACATTTCTTCAGACACTTCTCCTGTGCAGCTTCACTGAAATAAGGAGTTGTCACAGGAAAAACAAAACAAAACAAAGATAGTGCTCTTGCACAGTTTTAATTCATTCACTATGTACAGGAACAATTGCCAGTAGATTATACCTGTTGCTGAAAATATGGGATCAGGTACAGCTTCAGCAAAATGCCATAAATTTCAACAGATAGGAGCTACCTGGTAAACAATCCCAAAAGTAATAACAGAAATAACATTAGATGTCATCAGATGTTCATACAAAATGGTCAGAATGGATCACAGAATCATAGAGTTGGAAAGGGCCGTACAGGCCATGTAGCCTAGCTCTCTTCTTAATGCAAGATTACCCTAAAAAATCCATTATTAAGTATCTGTCCAGCTGCTGCTTAAAGACTGCCAGTGAGGGAGAGCTCACCAACTCCTTAGGTACCTGATTCCACTGCTGAACTACTCTGACTGTGAAAAAAATTGCCTGATATCTAGCTATTACTATTCTACATGTAGTTTAAAGCCATTACTGCAGGTCAGAGAATCATAGAATTGGAAAGGATCTCCAGGGTCATCTAGTCCAACCACCGGTACAATGCAGGAACTCACAACAATTGGTGACCCCAATTGTTTCTGCCCCACGTGATTCCTCCACCAAAAATCTCCAGAATCCAGCCTGGCTTGGAAGAAATTCACCTACCACAGTGGTGATCACCAATTTTATGGGTACGCAAGGGCCACAAGAGACAAACATTGGCAGATCCTTTCCTGCCCACCCATTCACAATCTGCCTAAGTTCATAAAATCAGCACATCTGTCAGATGACTATCTAGCCTCTATTTAAAACTTCCAAGGAAGGAGAACTCACCACCTCCTGAGGAAGCCTGTTCCACTGAAGAACTGCTCTAACTGTCAGGAACTTCTTCCAGATGTTTAGTGGAAAATACTTTTGAACTAATTTCAGCCCACTGGTTCTGGTCTGACCCTCTAGAACAACAAAAACAACTCTCTTCCATCTTCTATATGACAGCCCCTCAAGTAATTGAAGACGGTTGTCATTTCACCTCTTAGTCATCTTCTCTCCAGGCTAAACAGACCAAGCTCCTTCAACCTTTCCTTATACGACTTGGTCTCCAAACCCCTCACCATCTTTGTAGCCCTCCTCTGGACATGCTCCAGGTTCTCTATGTCTTTCTTCAGCTGTGGTGCCCAAAATTGAACACAGTACTCCAAGTGAGGTCAAACCAGAGCAAAGTAAAGTGGTAACATCACCTTGCTTGATCTGAACACTATACTTCTCTTAATAAAGCCCCAAATCCCATTTCCCTTTTTCACTTGTTAGGTCCTATCCTCTGCTGTCAATAGGAACCACTCCCTGCCCTCCTCCAAACGACAACCTTTCAAATACTTAAGGAGAGCAATTATGTCCCCTCTCAACCATCTCTTCTCCAGGCTCAACAGTTCCAAGTCCCTCAGCCTATCCTCATAGGGCTTTTAACAATAATTTTCAGAAGAGTTCAGAAAAGTTACAGAAATAAAGCAAGCATACAAGTATTTCAAATATTTGTCCCAGGGCTTTTGAAAGTCTTCCAGTGGTTTGTGATGGACAAGTTCCCTTAGTTTAGCCATTACTGCTAGTTCTCTGAGTTTTGAACACCATAAGTCCATATGAGGAGCCTGCAACCCCCTGGATCATTCTGACCACTCTCCTCTGATCCCACTCAATTCTGTCCACATCCTTTTAAAGTGAGTCCTCCAGAACTGCACACAGTACTCTAGGTTAGTGGTCCCCAACCTTTTTCAGGCTGGGGATCGGCGGCAGCACGGAGGATGAATGCCCTGCTTCCCTCTCCCCCCCTCCCACAGTAAGAAGCTTGCTGGGCCGCAAGCTTGCGGCCTGGGAAGTTTCTTACTGCGGGGGAGGGGCGGGGAAAGGGAGCCGCGGCCCAGTGCCAGGGCCTTCCCGGTGGTTGGGGACCACCGCTCTAGGTGATTAGATGATGAAATCTTGTGATTTTGATGTGATGCCTCTGTTGACTACATTTGCCTTTTTCACAGTTTCTGTGACAGTCCACAAGTACCCCATGATATCGTCCATACACACTGCTACCCAGAAGTGTATCTCCCATCTAATGTGTATGGTTCTCATTCTTGTGATCCAGATGTCCCAGAACGTCTCATTTTTCTGACCCATATGTAAAACTCTGCACTTATCCTTACTGAATTTCATTGAATTAGTCTCATTTGCCCAGTTTTCCAACATGTTCAGATTGCACAATTGCACAACTGACTTGGGGATATTGGAGGGGGGTGGACATTTCCCATGTTTGATGTGAAATGAAGGACACTGCTGCAAAAAAATATCCAGCTCTGAAGTCGGCATGATGTAATGATTCTGGAAAGCAGCAGCCCTCAAATGCTGCAGGGGGGGGGAGCTATGCAAGGAACATTTATGGGTGGAATTAAGGTGCCTGCTAAACATTTCCTGTGACAGGAGAGCTCAGAATCTTTAATTAAATGCAATTCATAGAACTTGATGGAAATCCCAAGAAAGCTACATACATACTAATTAACTGAAGTTTACTATATCCTCAACATCTGTCATTTGGCTTGGTGGGCTTCAGGTTGTGCATGTTGGATTTATAGGCCTAACAGGTCTCTGCAGACCATCTCTATGAGCAACAGCAGGTAGAAGGATGCTGGCCCACTGTTGCCTCTACTTGATCTCATGAGCATGACATTTATGTGTAGATGAAGTCTATGTGAATCAGAATGGTCCCCCTGATTGGAAACACTATTCTCCCAACAACTCCCATTGGGTATACATTTTCTCGTTAGGAGGGCCTCTTTGGAGCAGTTGCAGTAGATAATGAAGTATTTTTTCAGTAATGGGAAGGAGAATGAAGATCAATAAAAGGCCTTTTAAATTAATGTTTCAAACTGTTAATTCTGGTTTTAACTTCTTTTAGAGTTTCTTAGTCTTTGGTTATATGGGAAAGAGCCAGCTCTTTCTACAATGCATTTTGCTTCTTGTCTGGGAATGGTGAGATACTCTTTCCATCTGCTATAAGTATAGACTTCTTTACATAAGGAACTGTTATAAAATACAGCTCCTTTCAGGTCACGTTCTTCATGATAATCAATTTGTGAATAGTGATATATTTATTGCAGGTGTCTCTGGCAGAGGCTTTCTGGTTCAGAAATTTTTATGTAATGGATGATGTCTGTTATTTGTTTTGAATAAATTAGGAAATTCACCACTAGAAAGTTCATTGGACTGTCTTCCACTCTGTGTTCTTCTGATGGAGATGGATATCGAAAGAGGACAATATGCCAGATGCCTGTTTGCCTGTCCCAGATGCCTGTCTGCCTTATGATGGATTTTCTGTGGAGGTGCATTAACACCTCCACAGGTGCTAATTATTACTCATGGGTGCTTCTTGAGAGACTCTTCTTGAATGTATATTTAGTATATGTGAATTTAATCCTGTCCCAGTAATCATTTTCTCATTTTGCAATACTGTCCTAAGGATTTTGTTCATTGTCTGATGTGTCCTGTCCATTGCAATTATACAGTGTTGTGGTCTTTAGATTTTTTTCCCTTTCTGTTTGTATATACTGTGTTCCTTTTTGGTGCTGTAGAGCCAGAGAGGGCACACAGACACTGGCCCACTTTTGCCTCCATGTGCTAAGCGTCTTGTGATGCCATATCCATGTGTATGCATGAACTCTGTGATTGAGAATGCTCTTTTCCCTACATCCTCTATTGCAGGGAGGGAGCTTATGTGTGTAAACTTCCTCACACATGACCATTATGATCACAAGTTGACAAACATGTAGGGATGGGGCCAATGCACATTTATTGAACACATGGACACATGTCCATTAGGCAGGCTCATCCACTGGATAGATTCAGTTTCTGCTTCTACAAAGTCATTTCAGTTTTTGCATCAAAGCACCGTCCTACAGTAGCCCTGGCAACTCAATCCAGTTTGAGAAGCAGTGATGCATAGTGGTTAGAATGTTGTACTAGGATCTGGGAGACTCAGAATCAAATTCTGCCATGAATCTCAAAAGGTTAGTCACTCAAACTTCCTCTGTGAGTCTAATATAGAGAAGGAACAGTCATGCATGCTACTCTGAACTCTTTGGAGGAAGGACAGGATACAAATGCACTACATGGATCAATCCTGTGCCTAAACCAGGTTAGAAAGACTATTCTTTCTCCTTCTCAGGGGTGATTTGTCCAAGTAAGAAGCCATATATGCAACAATTCAGTACGGGGTGGGGAGTATTCAGTTGAATGGACATGTCACCTCCTTATCCCAAAGGCAAACCTAAAATGTATCAGTTTCTCTGACATCCAGTTAAACATTGTCTGTCCATTCATCCATCCATTCTCAATTCTCAATGCTCAGGTCTCATTCTGACATGATTTCTTGTTATGAATTCAAGAAGAGAGATGAAGAGTTGGATTTTCTTGTACCTTGCTTTTTATCACCCGAAGAAGTCTCAGAATGGCTTACAACTGCCTAGCCTTCCTCTCCCCACAACAGATACCCTTTGAGGTTGGTGAGGCTGAGCGAGATCTGAGAGAGCTGTGACTGGTCACCCAGCTGGCTGCATGTGGAGGAGGGGGCTAGCCAATCCGGTTCTCCAGAATAGAGGCCCCCACTCTTGACCACTACGCTAAGTTGGCTCTCTAGGGAAGGATCTTGAGAATAAGGGCAACCAAACATTGTAACCAACAGTATGAGTGGAATGGGAGGCTTTAATAGTTCAGCATTTTTCCTAACACAAAAGCACAGAATAAACCAAAATAACCCAGATCAAAACTGGGAGTGGGGGAATGTGTTTCCCCCCCCCTTTCTTTATGTTATCTCTTGCACTTCAAGGGAAACCTAATTTGTGCAACAAGATATAATACTTCACACGATTGTTGACACGGCTTTAAAAAGATTCATTTACAGCTTGTCTGGGAACTGAAGTAAATAGAGAAATAGCAGGGCTGGTTCTGGAACACCAAATTCTGTGAGATTAGCAGCTAACTTTCAGGGTAATTTGATTTCTGGTCTGTTTACTTATTTGCCTGTTCTATGGTTCCAATAGAGAGACAGCTAGTAAATGGCAATATCAGGACTGCTTTATATCGCTGCATTTCTTCCTTTTGCAGAGGCAGTTGTTGGACCCTCTCTAATCAGATTGTCTTAAAGTGCATATTAAATTCAGACGTTTTCCAGCTCCTCTGAAGAACTTTGGGCATACCAAGCATTTGCAGCGGCAAGACGATAAACATATTGTTTTGTTTTTCCTGGTTAAATGACCACTAGAATAGAAGCGCATTTAATGATCAGGTTTGATAAAGAACTTATACCAGCACTAAGGACAAACAATGCAAACGAAAGCACAAGCAAGCACCCATGAGGACAGAACAATTCAGAAGAATGCTCTCCCGTGCAAACAAAGGATGAAATGATGAATATATATATATATATATATATGTATATATTACAGAGAGGCTGCTATGCAGCCTTAAGTGAAAATAAAACAGGCTAGCAGTAGGAGCTATTAGAGAGTCAATATATCCTCGTAATTACTAACACACAGTCTAGCCACAGAGTCAGTTGGGAGTTCTGTGTACGGAGTTCCCAACTCCTTTAAAAGCTCATTTACTAGGTAAATGCCACCCCCTCTCCGATTCAAATAACAACCACAACATTTTCTTCCTTCCTTTCTTAGAATTATATACCACCGTTCCTGACACCAGGCTCTGGGTGGTTGATGTGACTTGAGGTGATGGGGTATTTAAGCCTTCTCCCCATATCTTCCCAATCAGAAATGACTATGGGGAGTGTTCTGAAAACACACATTAATGCATATCACATCCTTGTGCATTTTCACAATAGGGCAAATATAGTAGCTGCCCGAGGGCTGTTTGGGGTTAGGAAAACAATGTATGTGTGCACAATGAGTGATTAAAACACACACACACATAACTTTCCTGTCTCTTCATGGTAGGTAGGTAGGTAGGTAAATAGATGATGATGATGATGATGATGATGATGACAGACAGACAGACAGACAGACAGACAGACAGACAGACAGACAGACAGACAGACAGACAGACAGACAGACAGACAGACAGATAGATAGATAGATAGATAGATAGAGCGAGCCTGAGATCCTGTTTTCTGAACAGGAAGGCTGCTTTTATTTCCCAAGATTATCTGATCTTGTATGTTCTCAGATGAAGGTTAGTTAGAGGGACTGGTGGTGGCTCATTACCCTGGGCAGTGAGGATTTACTCCCCAGTTTTGGGTGCTTTGCTCTTGATCTGTCTTGTCACTAGGGTTGCCAGGGCCGGGAGTAGGAGATTTCTGGCAACATGCTGGCATCACTGAGAACTGATGTTGGCTTCTCAGAAACTTTGGGGTGGGTGGAGTGACACTCTGGACTTGGAATTTACTATGGACCATTTGCTATGCCCCAAACCCAGAATGTCACCCCACTCAACAGTTCTAACATGACAACATCACTTCTGGATGATGTCTACATACTGCATTAAAATGCAGCCTTCTTTTGGTTTGGAGTAACTTTTGGGGGGAGTTGGAGGGACAAAGTGTGTCTGGAAAGTGGGGATCCTCTCCTAAACTAGGCAACCCAAGTTTTTACCTTGACACATGTTGATTATGCTTCACTGCTGACAGAGATTTGTGGAACTGACCTGCACTCATGATTTTTGTGATCCCACAAGACCCAGGACTGCTGCTTTTAATTTATTGACATTGACTTTTATTTTTGAAATAGTGTATGCTGTTTGTTATAGATCAGGGGTAGTCAACCTGTGGTCCTCCAGATGTTCATGGACTACAATTCCCATGAGCCCCTGCCATCATTTGCTGGCAGAGGCTCATGGGAATTGTAGTTCATGAACATCTGGAGGACCACAGGTTGACTACCCCTGTTATAGAGGACACTTTATTTGTCTATGGTGCAGCTTGAAAGGGGCTGCAACTAAGTGCACACTTCCCTACGAGTAAGCTCCCTTAACATAGGGAGACTTATTTTTGAGTAAATGTGTATGGATCAGGTTGAAGGAGGACTGGACATGGAACGCTCTGATTGATCATTATCAGTACAACCTGTTTCTTTTGTTTCAGGAAAGAATTAAAATGGCTTGAACATTAATTCAAGGAAATCTTGAGGGAGTTCGTCAAAGTTGTCACTGGCATTCTTCAAGCAAAGGTTGGATACACACTTTTCTTGGATGCTTTAGGATGCTTTGGGCTGATCCTGCATTGAGCAGGGGGTTGGACTAGATGGCCTGTATGGCCCCTTCCAACTCTATGATTCTAAGTTTTTGATAACCATTTAAAAACATTCTTTTAGAGTAGCAGGTTAAAATATTTCAAATTCACAAATTAATTTAAAGGAATGTAGTTGCCTTGTTCGCTTGTAAACAAACAAACAAACAAACAAACAAACAAACAAACAAACAAGCAGTCTATTTTCCTAGTGGTATATCTGAAAGGGAGTTCTGTGTACGGAATCAATCCACAGTTCACATAAAACACCACCTTAGGTCTTGTCTTTTGTATCCCTTCTCTCATTCCAGCAATGTTATTGATCCCAACCAAAAGCCTGGTGGAAGAGCTCCATCTTGCAGGCCCTTCTGAACTGAACAAGTTGCTGAAAGGCACACCGCTCTTCCAAGAGCTCCTTCCACCAGGAAACTGAGAAGACTTTGGCCCTGATTAAGGCCAAATGTGTATAATCAGTTCATATTGGCAGAGCGGAATGCTTTTCAGGGAATTAGCTACATAGTCCTCAGGTCCAGACTGAATGGTCTTAAAGTTCAATACCAAGACCTCAAACTGAATCCAGAATTTAACTGGGAGCCTGTGCAATTACCTAAGAATAGGCTGAATGTGGACCCTCCAAGGTAGTCTCATGGGGGTCCATTTGGCCAGTTGCAGTTTCTGGGTCAAGGTCATAGACAGACCCACATGCAGTGAGTCACAGCAATCAAATATTATGTGGACCACTGTGGCTAAGTGCTCTTTGGCCAGGTAGGGTGTTAGTAGCTTAGCTTTGTGAAGATGGTAGAATGCCAGCTTAACTTCTGAAATAAGGTGTTTTTTTATGCTGAAATGATCAATGATCACACCTAAATTCCTAGTGGATTGTGCAGCTGCACTGCCAAGGCAGAGCAAATGCAAATCTGGGCCCCTTCCTACCCAGCCAGAGGACCTCAATCATGGAGGGGCTGAATTTCAAGTGGCTCTGCTTGACCCAGACCATCACTGATTCCAGATAATTAGCAAATGTTCCCAGGAGTGACTCTGGGCAGCCGCCTATCAAGAGATAGAGCTGAATATCATCAGCATATTGATGGCACACCATCCCAAATTTTCAGACCAGCTGGGCAACAGGGTGCATGAAGATGTTAAATAAAATGGGGGACAAAAAATGTGCCCTGCAGAACTTCAAATGGGAGCCAGTGGCAGCACAATTGTTTTTTGCCACATTAGGTTGTCCACAACCTAGGATGATACGGTGTTCCTCTTTCCTAAGGCTTGTAGAGATGGACAATTTGTTAATATAATTTCAAAATCTTTAAATAATCTTTTATTTTTAACCTCAACATGTATTGAGAGTTAATATCGGGATCAACGTTAATCTGTTGCCAACTGACAGTCACTTCACACTGACGATTCCTTCTTTAAAATATTTCCTGATTGAGCTATGGTTGAATGTTATGTTACCCTTTCGGGGTCTCTCATTATTAGACTTTTTAAAGAAAGGCATATTTAACATCTCTGCCATTGTACAATTGCTAAGCAAAATCAGCCTGCATAACCATGGGAGTAAATTATGTAATAACTCTGCTTTGACCCCAGGGGCTAGTAAAATAAAATACTACCATATAAATAGTATAAGTAACAATAACATATTTTCAACCTAATGGTTTCCCTTAACTTGCTTCCAGGTTCCCAGAAGCTACAATATGCAGCAGAAAGATGACCTTGGCTGTTTGCCAGCGGGCCTAGCTATTTGAAGTAAAAGTTCCAATTTAAATATTATATACTTCATAGAAGTAGCTACTATCTGATGACCATATTTTCAAATGATGTCTGCTGCAGTACATTTCCTACTGCACAGTTTTAATGCAATAATGCAGAACTTAGGAAATACAGAAAAGAGGGAGCCTCCATTGGCACAAACTTTTCTAGAAGCTAGGACATAACATTCAGCAGCCAAACTATGAATGGAATATTATCAGCTTATTGAAGATGGTACATGCTGAAGTGGATCTAAGCCAAAATTCATCAGTCCTGTCTGCCAATTAGCTTAGAAAGGAATTCAGCCATATCTATTAATTCCTCTTTTCAGTAGAGCTGCAGTGTGGTAGTCCTTGACTGACAGGATAGCTTCTTGATCAGCAGGCAGTCACAGAATGAAACCAAGGGAGGGCTTCCTCCAAGCAACTAAACCACCCTTGAATCTAGTAAAAGACCCTTGCATTATATTAGGAAGACACTTTTAATGAGAAAAGACAGCTGTTAACTAGAACCTGAGAGAGAGAGAGAGAGAGAGAGAGAGAGAGAGAGAGAGAGAGAGAGAGAGAGAGAGAGAGAGAGAGATGGGAAACAGGGCCAAGTCACTAGACCAGCCTTTCTCAACTTTTTTACCATTGAAAAACCCTGAAACATTCTCCAGGCTTTGAGAAATCCCAGAAGTGCCACAATTGTGCAGAATATGGCTGGGAAGTATAGCTGTGTATATGCCAATCAGGGACCCCTCCCCTTCCCACCCCATCCAGACCCATCACTGGCCATTTTGAGGGGGAGGAGGTAAATATTACCATATATGTTCATATCACCCAATAAATGTTTGACAAACTTCTTAAAATATAAAAAAATGAATTAACACCCACTTATTCAGGAAACCCTTCTGGGTGGTCAAGAAACCCCAGGATTTCACAAAGCCCTGGTTGAGAAAGCCTGCACTAGACTCAGGCTGTCAAAACCTATGCCAAAGAGATGTTCAAAACTGCCAACTGACATCCCTTGGACAGTTGTATTTAAATTCTGTAGAGTTACTGGCTCATCCTGGTGTAGTGGTTAGGAGTATGACCTTCTAACCTGGCGAACTGTGGTTGATTCCGTGCTCCCCCACATGCAGCCAGCTAGGTGACCTTGGGCTTGACACAGCACTGATAAAGCTGTTCTGACCAATCAGGAATATCAGGGCTCCCTCAGCCTCACCTACCTCACAGGGTTTCTGTTGTGGGGAGAGAAAAGGGAAGGCAATTGTAAGTCACTTTGAGACTCCTTTGGGTAGAGAAAAGCGGCATATAAGAACCAACTCTTCTTCTTGTGGTTAGGAGTGTGGACTTCTAATCTGAGAAGCCAGGTTTGATCCCATGGTCCCCCACATGCAGCCAGCTGGGTGACCTTGGGCTCGCCAGAGCACTGATAAAGCTGTTCTGACCAAGCAGATATCGGGTGATATCAGGGTTCTCTCAGCCTCACCCAACTCACAGGGTGTCTCCTGTGGGTAGAGGAAAGGGGATTGTAAGCCATTTTGAGACTCCTTCAGGTAGAGAAAAGTGGCGTATAAGAACCAACTCTTCTTCTTCATTTTAAATATGGTGTTGGAGGAGAGTTTTATGGAAAGCATGGAACACCAAAAAGACAAGTAGGTTCTAGAACAAAGCCTGGACTCTTCCTAGCAGCTAACATTACTAAACTGAGGCCATCATACTTTGGTCACATTAGGAGAAGACTATTGGCGAAGTTTCACTGTTTAAGAGAGGGTGGAACACCGAACAATTTAAAAAAAATAAAATAATTTCATTATGAAAAGATAAAAACTTTGTACAGAAAGAGGCATGTCAGAACTATAAATAACAATAACATACTAACTGTTCTTCTTTGCTCATTCTGTCTGTTGTGGAGGCAAACAGGAAGGAAGTGTGCTCAAAGGAGCAGGAAGGAGATTATTTGGAGAGAAAAAAAAATCAGGTAGTTCCTATTCAAACACAAATACACATCTGCTCTCATGTCCTCAGTAGGGCACACCTCACATACTTTTGAATCTTGCACTCTATGGATCTTGTAGATTCCAACAAAGACAAGAGTCACTGGAAAAGACAATAAGGTTAGGCCAAGTTGCAGGCAGCAGAAAAAGAGGAAGACCCAACATGAGATGGATAGACTCAGTCAAGGAAGCCCTCAGTTTGCAAGACCTGAGCAAGGCTGTTAACAACAGGCCATTTGGGAAGACATTAATTCATCGAGTCACTGTCATAAGTGACTTGATGACACTGAACAGAGAGAAAAATAGTTAATGGCTTCTCCACAGAACCACTGAGAACAGGAATTCAAAGGTAAGACTGCATTCCCATTCACTGGCACTTTCCAGGCTAGGGCAGACTTCAGCAGTTAGGCATGTTAAAGTTATGTTAATGCATTTGTGCTATGTCCTTCAGTAGCCTTACTATTGACTTTTTAATGTATGTAGTTTGGACTTTTGTTGACGAGATGCTGTGTGAAATGGCAGGGGCTAAGGATGCCAAGCCACAATCCCCTTAAAGAAGTGTCCTATTGAAATAGTTATGAAATGGACAAGTTAGATGCAGGGAAAATGTGAATATATAACAAGAATTAATTACCTAATGGATGCCAAAGAACCTTTTAAAAGAATTTGTCTTGCAACAACTACCTCCTGAATTGATCAAGGGGGGGGGGGTATCACCCAAAATCTCTATAAAATGGATGTGAATAGCTCTAAGAGAAACAAAGGGGAGAAATGCAACAGGTTGTCATAGTAACCTGCATCCGAGGATGCAATATTCTTAAACTAAAATTAAAAAGTCTTGAATTAGCCTTTCTAATGTAATTAATAGGCAAATAAGAGGTGTTTGGGTTATTAATATTTTGACAGACCGTAGTAAGCAAACACTGGCAGACATCTGAGTGTCTTTTTCTGAAGCAACAACCACTTGGCTGTTGATGTCCCTTTCAAAGCAGATTGCATATCGCTTGCAGAATATATAGAAATTTTATGGTACGCCATCTGGAGTATGGTGATGTCTGATTGACTGTATGGACAGCTAATCAATGCAGTAGACAAGAATTGGAAGCGATCAGCATCCTCCAGATGGCATCATTAATATAGGCAGTATCTAAAAATAATTTAGAAACCACTCAAAGCACAGATGAGACATTTATTTGTACCATCAAGCAATTTACTTCAAACCCAGGATCCATCATCACATTACAGTTGACCTATATGTTCATTTTAGCATTTATAATTAAATAGCCATTAAGGTAAAGTAAATGCATCTAAAGTAATGTCAAGTGGTTTAATAAACCACTTACTGAAATGCAATAAGCCACATACTAAATGCAGCATATATCAGCCCTTTGGGTATATACATTAAGCTTTTGTATGGAAGCACACCACTGTTAGATGCAAGATTCCCTTGGTAATGACCAGCATAACAGCAACTTAACATTGTAGAAAGGGTCACTGAGGGTTAACAAATAACAAGAGAGAAACTGAAGATATATATAAATGTTAAACAGTTAAGAGGTCTGTACAGAAAGGAATCTCCGTACAGGGAACAGACTAATATGCCTCAACATTTATTAAAAATCACAAAAATTAGTGAACTTGTACCATTTTGGATTTGGTCCAAACTGATTTGGAGTGAATCTGAATTGTATGAATAACCTTTCACAGTTCTGGATTCGGCCAAATTGATTTGTCTGAATCTGAAGTTTCAGGTGTTTTTTTCTGTACACTATGCAGAAGCTCCTCCTCCCTTCTCAGGCAGCAGAGAGCATCTCCACTGCCTGAGAAGGGGGGAAGACAGTGCCAGCCAAACAGTTGATATAGACATGTGTGCTGAGCCCTTTAAATGCCTCCCCAAGCCATGCTGGCAAAGCTGCCTGTGAGACTTGGGAAGGCATTTAAATGGCTCTGTGTGCCTGTTATTATCAGCTGTTTGGTGCACCTTGCCCCTTAAATGTCTCTCCAAACATTGCAGGTAAAATGGAGCCACATTAAACTGGTGCCATGCACCAAACAGCTGATAAGGACAGTCACACCACACTCTTAAATGCCTCCCCTTATCTCCAGCAGTGGTCTCTGCTGTCTGAGAAAGCAGGGAGAGACATTTAAAAGTTGGGCAAAGTGGGGATTGGGAAAAGCGGGAGCAGGGTGGACTTGTCCACCACTCCCTTCCTCTCCCCCTTTCTCCACTGACAGACAGCTTCTGAAAGCTCAGGGAAAGTGACGGCCAGGTGGCCACTCAGACCTGGCTCTCCCCTGTCTACTCAGGCACTGCCTGAGAAAGTGGTGGCAAGTGTTTAAAAGGCCTGCTAAGCTTTCTCTGGCAGCAGAGAACACTCTTGTTGCCAACTAAGGCTGGAGGGAGAGGCATTTAAAGGGCCTGCCAAGCAATTTATGGTTTCTCAGAACATGGGAGGGAGGCATTTAAACTGGCCTAATCAAGGCAGAACCACCAAATCATGATTTGGTCTTTGCTGATTCAACCAATTTACATTGCAGGGATGAGCAGTTCAGCTTGGATAGATCCGAAAAGGACCTCTATGAGCATTGACTTCAGTAGCCTTACTATTGACTTTTAAATGTATGAACATTAATGTATGTACATTAAATTAAATACATACATTAAAAAGCACCCACCCCTAGAAAATTTCCGATGAGAAGACAAGAGTCACTGGAAAAGACAATAATGGTAGGAAATGTTGAAGGCAGCAGGAAAAAAGGAAGGCCCAACATGAGACAGATTGTCTTTGACAACATCTCCCATTATATCTTTGTAAACCAAGTGGATACATTCTGGCTGGGTGATAGTATTATGGCAAATGATTGAAAGAGCTGACTGCATTTAGCCGACAAAGAGAAGGCTAGGAACATCCCGCCCCAGCAAAGGTATCAGAATCATTGTTACCCCTCACCAGGTCTACAGCTATGTCTGCCCCCTTCCACTTTAAATATCCAAAGTGCTGTTTATGTGGAAGATGAAACTGACTTGTGCTTCCTTGCTCACAGTGCAGGGATAGAGTTCAAGGAAGTGCATTTCACCTTAATATTGAGAAACTTCCTGATTGTAAGAGAGCTGATAAATGGGGGAACCAAGTGTCTCTCTTTCACACAAAAAATGTAAGCAAAGGCTGAATGGCTGAATGGCCATTGACTGTAGTTGTCTGTTCCTGCAATGAACAAAGAGTTGAACCAGATGACCTCCAAAATCCTTTCAACCTCTAACACTATAATTGGATGGCCCTCATTCAGTTCCTTACAATGCTCAGAAAACAGTTCAGAATATCCACTTTCCCACCTGGATCATAAACTGAATGCTGTAAGATAAGTATGCTATGTAAGGGAGTTAATTTGCCTGATATATTTAGGTTATGGAACTTGGAATTATTCTTCTCAAAGGGCAGTTTGACCCATATGTTATTGTTGTGAATAACAGATGTGAATCATTGCACTCCAATGCCCTATTAATAATGAAATATGAATAGACTTTGGGGATTTTTGAAATATGTAAATTATTTTTAAGTTTTATTAATAGTTCTCATGTCTTCTTTTTACACAGATCTTGTGTTCCTTCAGGGAACTTTCCTTTGATGCATCCATGAATGGGTTCTGGAGCAGTAGGAAAATATCTCCATTAGTGCAGTATTTACTCAAATGCTAGTCTAGTGTTTCCTCTCCACACAGGTATGCCATAAAAAGAGGGGGTCACCTTACATTAATACGCAAATTAGAGTTAGGTCATCTTACATTCAAGTTCATATAGTAGAATGGTTCCAAAGGGGTGGCTCCCATGATCAATGGAACCTAGTATCATAGGAACTTCCCCTGGAAACATTTCAAATCTCAGAAAAATGTATTCCCAGGTTCATGGGACTTGTATGTATGAATAGCTGTATCAGTTGGAAGACTGCAGTGAGTTATGTGACTTCATTCCCCTCTTTCTGATCTATGAACAGAACTTTTCTCATGGAGTGTCCACTACATCTGCCTGACTGGCAAGGACATCACTACATTTAAGTCCCACAATCTTAGAAATAAACAAAAAACTGTTTTTGTTATTTTCTAAAATTAAAGTATCTTTTGAATGTATCCTATTGGCCTGATTTCCAATCCCATCCCATCCTATTGGCCTGACTTCCAGTACAGGTCAGGGAGCTTCTTATATGCAAAGTCTTATTAACCCGCTCCATTATCGTGCTTTTATGCTTGCTAGATTAAACATCTTCCCCTCAGCTGTTCTAGCAGGCAGATATAGCAATGTACCAATTGGGAACAGATTTTGAAAATTCTGCCAATTAGAGCCTGACTCAATCCCACATATTTTACTTTATTGCCCATCACATTTTATGCTTAGACAACGATTTATTGTTCCTATCACAGTGGACCTTTCTGGCCCTATGGAGAAAATAATTAGAAATTTGTTAGCTGATACGTCCCCAGAAATAATGGAACTGGTGGCCGAATTCTTGGCTACTGTGATACAAAGTTGGCTACAGTTCTTGACCAGGGGCATCTATACTTGGTGGAAATTACTGATTGCTGGGCATTCAGGAGGAACCTATTGTTGATCACTGCTTATTTTATTTCACTTATTTGTTTTATTTAGACTATGCAATTATTATCAATTAATTATTAATTGCCCACATTTTGACAATGTTTTCATATGCCATGAAAGGTTTTTTTGAAATTTGAAATCAGAATGTATCCTATTAATTTTCTAGCGTGGTGTAGTAGCTGCAGTCATGGACTAAGATCTGGAAGACCCAATTCAGATCCTTACTTTTCCAAGGAAACTTGCTGGGAGACCTTGATGTAGTCACTCTTGTGGTTGTGGGGAGGATGGAAGAGAAGTGAACAATATTGTAAGCTCCTTTTGGTCACCATGGGGGGGGGGGGACAGCAGGGGATACATATGAAAACAAATACATGAATAATAAAGTTAATACTTTGCAAATAGTTGAAAGATATATTACACTATTAGTCTGGCCATCTGAACTATTCCACTTTGCCAAAGGCTGACTTTACTATATATATACAAAATCAAAATAACTTCTCTTGAAAAGTCATATATATACAGAATTGGTCTGTTTTATTTTTGCCCTTATTGTTCCTCTCCATTCTTTAATTTCAAAAGTATCTGAGATCTGGTCTGTGTTAGGGAGTCTTAGTAATGTGTAGCTACTTTGTTTCATTGTGATTTCAAGAAAGGCATTCTTCAAAAACAAAGCAAGATAATTTACATTAACATTAAGTACCTTTAATTGAAAAGCATAAATTGAGAAGTCCTATTTCAATATCAGTTTCCTTAAGACTGCTGCATATGCCTGTTCTCACTAAAGTTCTATGGACTTGAAAGATAACAAAGGGTTTGCAAATGATTTCCACACATTTAAACAATGTTTAAGCCAGGCATGAAAATGATTTACATAGTATTCACCTGCTGGTTCTTTTAAAACATAATTTTCCTAACGTTTCCTCTTTGGTTAAAATGATTTTGTGAATCTTCAAATGTTATTCTTTCTTAATGTATTAGGTATAAGACAATTAAGATATTTTATTATATCTATAAAGGTATCCCCTGTGCAAGCACCGAGTCACGTCTGACCAATGGGGTGACGCCCTCTAGTGTTTTCATAGCAGACTCAATACGGCAGTGGTCCCCAACCTCTGGTCCAGAGACTGGTACCGGGCCGTGGATCAGTCAGTACCGGGCCGCAGCTCCTCCTCGTCCTCCTCCCCAGTTGCTGCCTCGGGGGCTGCCACTCTGTCACTCTGGGGCCTGACACTCTGCCACTGGCTCACCTTTGGTGCTCTCCAGTAGCCGCCATGGCTGAGGCTCCCCCTCGGCATGGCACTGCGCAGCTGCTGCTGGCAGTGCTCCCCAGCGGGCGGCAGGAAGTCAGGGGCGCCGGCAGGAAAGCAAGTGGAGCAGGGGCTCAGGTGGTGATGTCCCTACCCCCCCTGGGCCTCAGTAAAGTTGTCAAGCGTTGACTGGTCCCCGGTGATAAAAAGGTTGGGGACCACTGCAATACGGGACCGGGGCGCCACCAGAGGTGGCGCCGGGATCACCGTGTGCATAATTGGTTACTCTGGATTTTGCCGCCGTTGTGCCCCATCCCGTGCATAACCGGTGTGCTTCGCGTCTTCCCCCTCCGTGTTTTCTATGTGACCCGAAATCACCGTTTTGGCGGCCGTGCATAATGGGCCCTAGGGAGCCATGAGTTTGACCCCTAAAGTCTAATTTGCATATAACCTGGAGGGCATGTAGAGAAGCATCAGGGAGAGATCCCCTGTGATTTTGAGGTCTCTAGCCAGCAGGGCTCTTCTTATGTTTTATGTAATCCCTATAAACTAAGGGTCATGTTATAGGAGAGAATCCATGTTAATCAGGCCAAGAGCCGACCAACAATCTTCTATAAGGCTATAAAACTGACTAAATCCAATTCGGGAAGTGATATACCCTGAGAAATTATGCATCCTCGTGGACTGATCTAGTAACTCCATGAGAACATCCTAAATATCCAGAATTACAGGCTGGTCTGCATTTGTGAAGTATCAGCCAATATATAACAAATCTCCAGATGGACTGCTCAAGAAGCCCCCTAGATTCAATTTCCAAAATTGAAACTATCTCCTGACAAATATAGCAGAGCTTTCAGCACAACCCAGATTAAGCAAGATTATTTCCCGAAAAAGGCACAAATTATTGCAATAAAAACTCATAATTAGACTAGCATTTTTGGTTCTACTACTCCATCCCCAAAGCAGTCCCCCACCACCATGATAATGAGATGATACTTGCTGTTCATAACACATAATGTATGAGTTCCTGTTCTCATTTTTTCACCCCATTATTCTTTGCTAAAATAGCTGCTTTTCTCCCATAAGCCTCTTTCCTAGGGGCTTTCCGCACCGGGATCTTTGTAGCAAATTGGTTGCTGAATGAAAAATCGCCATTTAAAATAGTGGAATTCGTCGTTGTGCATACCTGCCTTTGTAGTGGAATCCAGTTGCGTTTTGTAGCGTTTCCCACAGGCTTCCGGTCTCAGCAAAAATTGCTAGCCAGGAAGCGCTATTGCCAAGCTCGTCCCGCCCCTGGCCGTCAAGCAGCCAATGGGCGGCCGTTAGCATGCTCCCAAACAGCCCCTTTCCCTTTAAGAAAGTTTTTTTTTTTTTTTAAAAAACACACCCATTGCAACGAATCTGTGTTGATTCGTTGCAACGGAGAGACCCATCCAGCTGCCTGGTGTGTTTGAGCTGTCGTTTCATCGTTGCCACGCTCCCTCCAAGTGAAAAAAAAAATCCCCCCCCCCTCTCACGGGCCCGATTTTCGGCCGAAAAAAGTGTAAAAAATAAAGGGAAAATACATCAGCAAACGGGCTTCTCTGTGTTTGTGCTTAGTGACTCTGGGGAGGGACTGAAGCCGGGGAAGCCTCTAAACAGAAAGAGGCTCGCTGGTGCGTTTATCCCCGCTCGCTCGGAGAAAAAAAAAATGGCGATCGCTTCGCCGGAAGATCAGAGGAGAGAGCCAGGGGGAGGGACTTTGTAGAAACCGCAACAATGTTAACGCACAGGTCTTTTTCGCTAGTGTTGCAGATTGGTTGCAGGAGTGTATCGCTTTCCGGAGGGTGAATCCACTTTTGGGGATTTCCCTGAAAGCGCTACAACAAAGCGCTTTTTGCGGATCGGTTTCAGGTGTGTGGCAGATTGTCAACGACGTTGTGCATAACGGCAAATCAATAGCGTTTTCAATTGGCAACCATTGTGCAATTTTGAAGGCGTGCGAAAAGCCCCCTAGGCTTCCCATCCCCTCCAGCAACAACCCCTTCCTTTCCTTGGGGCATGCAGGCAGTTTTGCCTCCTCCTCTCTCTAGTCCAGAACCAGCTTGGTGTAGTGGTTAGAAGTGCCAAGCAAGCTGCTTTAAAACTCCTTCTGGTAGAGAAAATCAAAATATCTTCTTCTTAATCTTTTATCATATCCCATTCTTAATCCCATCCTGCCTCCATAGTCTGTATCCCTCTGGGATCACTCATGGGTGGCAACTAGAAGAGCTATTTGTGGATAGGATTCCTCCAAGTATATTTCACCACCTATTGACCTTCTCTCTCCTTTCTTGCATTTTTTTTTCTAGTTCTTTATGTTGATCTTTTACTTGGTACTATTTTCTCTCAAACACCAATCCATATTTGTATATATGCAGGCTTTAAAGGTTCCACTTGACCATGATCAAGAGGGAATCATATGTGAATGCCGACTATCTATGTAGTCCTTGTTTCCTGGGTAACCAACAAGACTCACTACAGAGGGCCAGTGTGAGATGGTTATTTGCCTTTAGGATTTTGATTACTGAGAACCAACTCCCACAGCTATTAAAACTTCTCAGGAAAGCCATGATCTCTAAGCTTAACCTGACCTACAGAGCTGATATCAAGATAATCCCGCAATGGATATTTTGAGCTCTTGAGATGTAATAATACAAATATATTACAAATCTGATGAATAAATAGTACCACTGCAGTGGTAATCCAAATTTAGGCAGCTGCCTACCCATTCAATAGCATTAAAAGGGAATGCTATTAACTATTACAATACATTTACATGGACAGGATAGTTACACTTTTGCACTCAATTCTAATGTGTTTGTGTGTGTGTGTGTGTGTGTGTATGTGTATGTATGTATGTATACACACACACATACACGTACGTACGTACATACATATATACAGTATTTGCTGGCGTATAAGACTACTTTTCCTCCCTGAAAAACATGCCTCCAAGTGGGGGGGTCGTCCTATACGCCGGGTGCACTTCACTTGGGATAGAGATAGCTGCCCATAGTGGTCTCCCGATGCTCGTCCACCTCATTCTACATGCCATCCAGTATCGCGTGGTATCCAGCGCGGCTGCGGTGGGTCATCAGCATGGCTGTGGCAAGCATCATCAGTGAGACAGGGATACCAGCCTTTTCGGTGTGACCGGCCTGTTCTGATCTGTGGGAAGCAGCGGCGCTCCGGCCGGCCCTTTTCTACGCAGAGCTCACACATGCGCACTTGCGCACTAGTGCCGGTCAGAGGGAGATGCAGGGGTGCGCCGGAGGCGCTGCGGTTGCTCTGCGGCCATACGATGGTGACAATGACAGGTACTGTAATGTAATGTAACAAACTCTATATTTTGAGTGGAAATGTTAGGGGGGTCATCTTATACGCCCAGTCGTCTTATACGCCGGCAAATACGGTATATATATATATATATATATATATATATATATATATATATATATATATATATATATATATATATATATATACATACATACGCACGCACGCACGCACGCACGCACGCACGCATACATACATACAATCAATACTTAGAACTTTTTTAGAGTAGGGAGAAAGATGAAAAACATTATTATAATATAGTAGACTGTATTGTAATATAGTATTCCCCCCAGCCTGCCGCCTAACATGAAGTCCCTGCATGTCCACTAATTGGTTGGCCACTCAGGGAAGCTACCTGCCTTTCTGGGAAGCCCTGAGGCCACCACGGTCATCTCCACCTCAATAGGAACATGTGGCCTTCTTCTGGCATGACCCACAGCCACAAGGTGACCACTAATAAGTCAGTAGCCATGGATTACCTCAATAAAGCCTTTGCAAGGTTTTATTCTGGATTATACACTTAAATTGACCTTTTAAAATGTATAACTGCAGTATTACTGTTGGTGCCTCAATTCAATAAATATTGGGGAGTTTTTTTTTTTGTTAGTCCTAGGTCATTTTCTCTCTCTAGTTCATTTATTTCTTTAACATATTTCATCTGCTTAAAAGCAAGAAAAATGCAAATTGGCAGATGGTTCATTCTAAGAACTTGGCTAAGATTTCTTTTTAATGCCTTAGTTCATGCAACACTGGACACAGTAGAAGCCCAGCCGTTTACTGGCAATAATGAGCGATTTGCATTGTCTCAGAGCACACATGCTTGTGTACCCGGATAAAATTGTACTAATATTTTATGACGAAAGACAAAAGCACTCTGCCCAGGACACCACACACACTGAAACCAACACAAGGCAAAAGAGAGCAGGCACCATTATGTGGACCCTCCCCAGGCATGATCACTGACACAAGGACAGTCAGTGAATTTAGGATCACTTCATGTAGGCTTTCTAATTTTCTTTACCACTGGGGGGATACTGTGCAGACAGTGTCCCTGAGAAACTGCTGTATTGCAACTGATAATGAAGCTCAAGACAATGCATCCTCTCCTGGACTGAACTGAGACCTAGGCTTCCTGTCTCGATGCAGATTTCTCCACGCCTGCTATTGTCATTTGCCTGCTATTGTTATTCAGCATCTGAAATCACCCTCCAAAATATTAGGAGAGATGAACTCATATTATAGCCATATCTAAAGTAAACATTGGCTCATGAAAGCTCATGCCCCACCACAAAGTTGGTTAGTTTTTAAGGCAGAGTTTTTCAACCAATGTACTACGAGAGCCCCTCAGATGCACCACAGTGCGGGGATTCCAAGATGGTGGCCACACGGAGCTGGCAGACACCTCCACAGCATCTGCAAGCAGCCTCCCTGTCCGGAGCTAACAGCCTTGGCTTGACTTTCCTGGCTACAACCAGCAGCCTCGACTCAACCTTCCCCACACAGATCTGGCAGCCATACCAGCAGTAGTTGCCCTGCCATCCACCAATACCATCCTCAACTCAACCAACGAGTGGGGAGATTGTAGGACAATGAGCTCACTTGTGGTATTTTAATTTATTGATACCTGTGGGGAATTGGTTTTTATTTGTATTTGCATATTGGACATTGCAGTCATGGTGGGATGGGGTGTGGTGTGGTATTTCAATTTAATTTAAATTTGCCTGTGGGGGTATGGTGGGGCATGTCCAGTTGACATCACTTCTGTGGTACCTGGAAGCCTGAAAAAATATTTCAAAGGTCCTCCCACAGTCAAAAGATTAAAAGGGGGCTGTTTTAAGGTGCTACTGAATTGTTGTTCTTTTCTAGTGTCATTGCTGTGAGGGAAACCTCAGGAGGAAAGTCCCACCAAACTGTACAGGACTAGATAATGATGTATTAAGCTCCCCTAGCTAGGTAATCATGTGGGATATTTCAAGAATTTTCATGTTGTCTTCTGTCCTTTTTCATTCGGCAAAAGCAATAAATAAACAAGTAACCATTTATTAATCTGACAGCCTTACAAGCACAATGTCGAAGAGGCCTGAATGTAATGCAGTCAGGATTGGAACCTTTTTCTCCTGACAAAGCCTCTATGTCTTTAACAACTAAATTAAGAAGCAGAATTTAAACAGATGCTTGGGAAGCTGCACCCCTTAATTTTCCCCCCAAGCATATGGCAGTTCCAAGTGGTCCCCAATCTTTTTATCACCGGGGACCGGTCAACGCTTGACAATTTAACTGAGGCCCGGGGCGGGTAGTCTTTTGCTGAGGGACATCACCGCTGCTGCCTGAGCCCCTGCTCCACTTGCTTTCCTGCCGGCATCCCTGACTTCCTGCCGCCCACTATGGAGTGCTGCCAGCAGCAGCTGCGCAGTGCCACACCGAGGGGGAGCCCCAGCTATGGTGACTGCTGGAGAGCACCAAAGGTGAGCTGGTGGCAGAGTGGCAGGGCAGCCCCTGAGGCAGCAGCCGGGGAGGAGGAGGTGGAGGAGCCACGGCCCAGTAATGACTGATCCATGGACCGGTACCGGTCCCCGGACCGGGGGGTAGGCACCGCTGCTTTATGCTGATAAAAGGAATACATGTAAATACATGTAAATGCTACCCAAACCATAAGTACTTAGGTGGACAAAAACCATCATGTTCAAACAAATATATTTCTGTTTCTTATTGGTCAAAAAACTGTGAGTTAATCTTGCCATTACTTCCCAAACATCAGATGTTAGAACCATTTTCCCAAACTGCTGTTTTCATCCTTGTGATCTGATAATGTCACACTTTTCTATAGATTGCTCATGTGGCCAAGGCAAAATAAATACAAATCAAAGTTTGATCTACAGATCTGTGCCTTGTGTTTGCTGAAAGCAAACCCATTAAAATAAATCAGAATGCACTTAATTAGTGATCAAAATGGTTAAAATTATTCACAATTTATCCAGCACTTCCAGAGGAGGGGAAAAAATAATCTAAATAAATTTTCCCACCGATGTTGAACTATAACATTTGACTGGTGTCTCTAAAGGCCTTATTTACAACTTCCACTTGAAGGTCCATACCTGATCTCATTCCCATGATGCCTTAACATGAAATTCTTTATTCTTGAAACACAACAGACAGTGTAACTATGGCAACTATTCATTTGTTCCCTCATTCAAAAGCATGTGAAAATGGCACCCTTATACATTTGGTGCTTTCAGGTATGGTTGTGCTATGACCAGTATATCAATGAGTTTTAGAAGGAAGTTGAAAGCAGAATTCGATTCAGATAATTTACTTCTGCTTCTTTATATTTTCATAGCAGATGCAACTTTTGAAAGCAAAATTGTACTCTGCACACAATTCAATCACTTTGTGTTAGCTTCCTCCAGATCTGTAGCATAGCTTCATATATACTGTCCTCATTACATCTACATCCCAGCCTAAAAGGATGAGTCTTGTCATTCTGACAGACGTGGGTTAGATACAATGGTTATATATCTGAATGTGTTTAAGGTAATTTGCAGCTATTTTCTTTTAGTAGCTAGATATTTGGCATCTGCTGTTCTATCATGCTAACTGGTATTACACAATGCAGTCCTTCAGTTATGAAACCAGTCTTTTGTGTGTGATTAATTTGGAACTGCTTGTATTGTTCTCCAGCATACTCACTAGAGCTTTTTCAATCAGGGTTCTGTCTGGGATACGGCACAAAATCTGCCTTGGTTACCTATTCTGTATTGATCCACTAAAGGCGCATGGCCCTACTGGTTCTTTTGGACCCATTGGAACTGTTTGATGCCATTGCCCATAGTATCCTTCTGACTTAAATGGGATTACGCATAGCTGTTAGTGAGGGAGAACAAGGGAGACCAAAACCTAGAGGAAAGGTTGGTAACTGGAGAGTCACAGAACTGGAGATGACATAAGATGTTTGGGTTGGATATATAGATGATATGAGGCAGATGCTTCAAAGGAATCTTTATCTGAGATTCCATGGTGATAGCCCTGAATCTCGCACACGCATCTATGCTAGCTTCAACATTTCTTGGGAGGAAGGTTACAGCAAGTTGTGATAGTGGTCGGAATGATTGTAATAAAGTTTGATTGATTGATTGATTGATTGAAGTTGTGACAGTGGGACTTCTGTTCGGTCCTTTGGTTGTTGGTTTAGAGGATGCCTCTATGCTCCATCACGTCTGACATGCTAACAGCATCTATAAAAAATTACTAGGATATTTCCATCTGTAGTTTTGAAGTTGAGTCATCAGCATACTGATAATATCTAATTCCAAAAGATGGAAATACAACCCTTATTTTTTAATATAGCAAATGAATAGATGAGGACCAACAAACTTCATCCAGGCAATACAGGTAGTTTTGGATAACAGCAGTTACCATATTAGATGTAGAACCTGTTCTTAACCACCTTTGGTAAAGTTTGGAAATACTCCTGGATTCCCCATTGCCACTAGATATCCAAATGGCAAAAGTAGCTAAGAGTGCTTTTTAGTAGCTTAGACTGGTTCAACACCTGAGGCCTGAAGACAGGTATCCTAGCCACTGTCCCACATGCTTTGGTAAAATCCAAATTGGTAGTGGTGGAAAGTGTTCTCAAGTCATAATGGATTTAATGTGACCCCATAGGGTTTTCAAGGCAAGGAAGGTTCAAAGGAGGTTTGCCTTTGCCTCACTCTGTGTGGCAGTCATGGACTTCCTTGAGGAGGGGAATCTCTCAGCCAAGTTCTAACCAAGGTTAATTTTGCTTAGCATCTAAGATCTGGTGGCATTTGCCTAGCCATATTAGATGGCTATAATACATACTACATGGAGCTGCCATTGAAGACAGTTTCAAAATTTCATCTGGGACAATTATGGAAGCTAGAAAGTTAAGAAGGGTCCACTGCAATAGATATTCCCACCAGTATTGTATGATGTGCACTGGGTCACATCTGATTTCTGTGCCTGATACATAAACCTACTTGGGGTCTGGAATCAACCCACAGGAACTTCTTGTGGTATCCCATGTCTTTTAGAGGTTTCCTGGAGGACCTTCTTGCCTGGATTCACTAAATTGATAAGTTTGACATAGTCATTGAAGGCCTTCCAGCAAAATCTGCAGACATTTGCATTCTGGGAGGCTCATATGGGGAATCAATTATTTTCCCTGGGACTGCAATTTCATATGTGCCTTGTTTCCCTTATAATATTTTATAGGCTTGTTGCTGATGGGCAAGTGGGCATCCCCAGCCCCAACAAGGACACAACACTTGGCCACAGTTTTATTATAACCAAACACTGGTATGGTTTAAACCAGTCTATTATAGCCAAATACTGAGTGTTGGCATGGCATAGGAGGAGACCCTACTGCTGTGGTCAGCCAACCACAGCCTGCATTTTATCCTGGCAGCCCACTAGGGATCCCCAAGTTCCCCACAGGAAATTTCAGGATCTCTCTGCTGCCAGAATCTCATGCAAAGGGAAGTGCCACCTGAAGTACCGCAGGGGGCATACACCTCCTATGGTCTGCTCCAGGCCACCTCACAGTGCAAGTCACTGGTGCCTTCCCTTTAAGGTCAGCCCCTCTCACACCCTGCTGCCTCTTATGGAGGCCCCTGACCTTGGGAGGCCAGGCCATATGCTGGGCTCCCTCCAAAAGCAGGCTCCTCCCTATGCCAGCCAGCCAGCTGTGATGAACAAAGCAAGCAAACTTAAACATAATGAACCTGAAAACACAGGGTGGGAGGGAGGGAAGCGGTCTGGCCACAGCAACAGGTGAAATAGGCTGGGTCTGTGCATGAGGGCCCAGTCTCCCTGCCGTGTCATGCCTCCACAGGCGTGCTTACCCGGCACTTCATTCTCACGCACCCTCTTGCCCCCTGTGCCGCCACCCTTCACCATGTGGCTCCAGTAAGTCAGGGACTTTATTTGTTGTTAGAAAAAAAAGCCACTGTGCAAGCTGACTAAAACACAATGACAAAAAGTTAGTACCATTTTAACAGTAAATTATATTTTAAGTTACATTTGTTATTTAGTCTGCCGTCCTGCCTCAAAACTTTGGAAGGAGGGCTAATTTCAAAATGTTCATTCCAACACTTGGCTCACCCTTTGGGATCTGAATTAATGGGTAGTACTCCCATAAAGCTTTCAGTGTTCAAAAAGCTTCATATTCATTATTTTGTTGTAATTTATTTGTTTAAAGGATTTAGGCACCACCCTTCAAATCGCAGCCACTCTTCTTCCCTGAATGCTGAGTTTAGGCTGCTGCTGTGCTAACAAATCGGGTGAACTCTGCTGTGATAGATGAACTCTGCCAGTATCACCTAATCAGGTCTTAATCATTCATAGTAGCTTGGCCTTGTCCCCGAGCATCAAGCCCTGGATGACAAATGCTTTCCAACAAACTGGCCTGGCATTGAGCAACGGCATTTCAGGAGACCTGATGGCACACTGGCATGGCTTTTTCTTAATGATAAAAAAGAAGAGGAACTCAACTGAAACAAAGGCATTATATATCTGCATTGTCTTATTGCTCACCTCCCCCCTCCCACACACACACACCAATATCTATGCTAGATAGTGGCATATGGGGGTTAAGAGCGGTGAACTCTAATCTGGAGAAATGGGTTTGATTCTCCACTTTTATGCATGCAGTCAGCTGGGCGACCTTGGACCAGTCACAGTTCTTGAAGAGCTGCCATTACAGAGCAGTTCTGTTAGATCTCTCTCAGTCCCACTTTCCTCACAGGGTGACTGTTGTGGGGAGAGGAAGGGAGAGGTGTTTGTCAGCTCCTATGGGACTCCTTTGGGTAGAGAAAAGTGGGGTATAAAAATCCAGCTCTTTTTCTTCTTCTAATGGCCAGACACATAAAAAGACCACCATGAACAAATACTTCCTTTCAGCAATCCACATAACAAAAAAAATCATGGCTTCAAATAGTTTAAATTCCCAAAATTACCCCCCCCACACACACACACACATACACAAGTTTTCAAGTTTTCTCAGCTGGTCTCATCTCTTTCTGCCAATATCTCTTAGTAGCTCACCCAAGTGGTACCTTTCTATTCTGTAAAATATTCCAGCAGAGAAGCCACTATAACTCCCAGTCTCTATCCCTCTCTCTTCTTTGAGTAAACATATGCAGAAATAATTCTTACAAGCCTTCTTTAGTCTGAGAAGATAAGGCAGAATAGAAATGCTTGAAAAAAAAGTCACAATAGCCAGTAATGCAGCATCGTTATCCATACATTACAAGGAAGGGAGCTGAGAATGATAAAGAGTGACTTTGGAGGAAGTGAGATTTAAACTGAGGAACTTCCATGCTTTTCTTGTCTCTGAAGAAGTGCACAGGCACAAAAAAGCTTACACTTTGAATACTGCTTTGTTGGTATTAAAGTTGACCCTGGACGCAAACTGTGTTTTGCTGTTTCAGACCAACCCAGCTGCCCACCTGGATTTCCTTTCCAGAGTGGCACCAAGACTTTAATAATCGGGTACCCATCCAGTTTTGATTTCTGGATTTAGTTCAGACTGCTGAGCATGAGCAATTGCTGCAGTTTTCAGGTCATGTCAAGCTACTGATGCGCATCAGCACTAATGCACATCAGTGAACTCACACTGAAAAAAGACAACTTAGTTGTACGTTCTTGTGATCAAACCCGGTTTACCGTGTGTGTGTATGTTGTTGTTGTTTTTTTTTTGGGGGGGGGGAACCAGTGTTCATAAGCAGTCTTGCATTGCTCTGACTGCAAAATTAATTTTAGAATAATCTCCAAGGTAATCAGAAGGCAGGGGGAGTTGGGAGAATATAGGGCAGAATTAAACCATGGAACACAATGGAGTTAATATCCTCAGTCTTAAATAAAAAATACAAATATAAACTTTAATGAACTTAAGGGGGCATCTCGTTTCCCTCTCCCTCACTGTTTCCTCTTTGTCACTGAATATTGATAATAAAAACTCCTGACAAAGTAAATCTATTATCAGTGCAATCCTAAAAACACTTCCCTGGGAGACAGTCCCACTGAATACACCTGAGTATGTATGGGTAGATCAATTTAAGATGGTTTTCTTTGTCTTGTGGGGCACATTTGTATATTACTCTAACACAATGACAAATAATAATTACGTTACTAATACATCTGAAACATTAGAATATAAGCCAGACTTTCTGGGTCATTCCTCAGAAGTTCAAAGATATCACCAATCTGTTTTCTCATGTTCATGAAAAAGCATCATGTATCACCCATCAAAGGCCTGAGACTTGGGAGTCTTCATCTTCTTTGATCTGTGGATTGATCTGGCATTCTATAGATGCCAGTGTGCTGTATACACCTCTACCACTTCCTTTCACTCAGCATTGAAACAATAACCCGTGCCAGAAGTACAGTGAAAATGCAAAGGCTCTTGGCAGGCAGACAGAGCCAGGACCAAGATACTATATTTAAATGGAAGGTCACTCCCACTAGAAGGAGAGAGTGTGAGAGTGAGAGCGAGAGCAAGCGCTTTATCAGGTATTTATCTGGCAACCAAGAATTGTATGGACAGTTGTATGCCTTTTTCAGGCCACTAGAATATTAATTGTGAGGTAGTGGGGAGGTCCCCCTTCAAGGATCGCTGCCTTGTTGTGGCAAGGGGGCTTGCGTAGTTCAGTGAAGCTATGAGCTATACCGTGCAGGGCCACCCAAGACGGACAGGTCATAGCTGAGAGCTCTGACAAAAGGTGATCCACTGGAGAAGGAAATGGCAAACCACTCCAGTATCTTTGCCATGAAAACTCTATGGACAGTTCCAATAGGCATAACGATATGACGCCGGAAGATGAGCCCCTCAGGTCGGAAGGTGTCCAATATGCTACTGGGGATGAGCAGACGGCTAGTACGAGTAGCGCCAGAATGAATGAAGCGGCTGGGCCAAAGCCGAAAGGACGCTCAGTTGTGGAAGTAACTGGTGGCGAAAAGACAGTCCGATGCTGTAAAGATTTTTATTCCATAGGAACCTGGAACGTCAGATCCATGAATCAAGGCAAGCTGGACGTGGTTAAACAAGAAATGACAAGACTGAACATCGACATTTTAGGAATCAGTGAACTAAAATGGACAGGAATGGGTGAATTTAATTCAGATGACCATCAGGTATACTACTGTGGACAAGAATCTCGCAGAAGAAATGGAGTAGCCTTCATAATCAATAAGAGAGTAAGAAAAGCAGTCTTGGGATACAATCTCCAAAATGACAGAATGATCTCAGTTCGAATCCAAGGCAAACCATTCAACATCACAGTGATCCAGGTCTATGCCCCAACCACTGCTGCTGAAGAGGATGAAGTTGATCAGTTCTATGAAGCCCTACAACACCTTCTAGAAGCAACGCCCAAAAACGATGTGCTTATCATCATGGGGGATTGGAATGCTAAAGTAGGAAGCCAAAAGATAACTGGGATAACAGGCAAGTTTGGCCTTGGAGTACAAAATGAAGCAGGGCACAGGCTGGTAGAATTTTGTCAAGAGAATACAATGGTCATAGCAAACACTCTTTTCCAGCAACCCAAGAGACGACTCTATACATGGACATCACCAGACGGTCAACACAGAAATCAGATTGACTATGTGCTCTGCAGCCAAAGATGGAAAAGTTCTATCCAGTCAATAAAAACAAGACCAGGAGCTGATTGTGGTTCAGATCATGAGCTTCTTGTTGCAAAATTTAGGCTTAAATTGAAGAAAGTAGGGAAAAGCACTAGGCCACTCAGGTATGAACTAAATCATATCCCTGACGAATACACAGTGGAGGTGACAAATAGATTTAAGGAATTAGATCTGATAGACAGAGTGCCTGAAGAACTATGGACGGAGGTTCGCAACATTGTACAAGAGGTAGCAACTAAAACCATCCCAAAGAAAAAGAAATGCAAGAAATCAAAATGGCTGTCTGAGGAAGCTTTACAAATAGCTAAGGAGAGAAGGGAAGTGAAAGGCAAGGGAGAAAGAGAAAGATACACCCAATTGAATGCAGAATTCCAGAGAAAAGCTAGAAGAGATAAGAATGCCTTCTTAAATGAACAGTGCAAACAAATAGAAGAAAACAATAGAATGGGGAGGACCAGAGATCTTTTCAAGAAAATTGGAGATATGAAGAGAACGTTTCATGCAAAGGTAGGTATGATAAGGGACCAAAATGGTAGGGACCTCACAGAAGCAGAAGAGATTAAACAAAGGTGGCAAAATTATACAGAAGAACTATACAAGAGCGAGCTTAACATCCCTGATGACCACAATGGGGTAGTTACTGACCTGGAGCCAGACATCCTGGAATGTGAAGTCAAATGGGCCTTAGGAAGTCTGAGCAACAATAAAGCTAGTGGTGGTGACAGCATTTCAGTTGAACTATTCAAAATCTTAAAGGATGATGCAGTAAAAGTGCTACACTCAATATGCCAGCAAATTTGGAAAACTCAACAATGGCCACAGGATTGGAAAAGGTCAGTTTACATTCCAATCCCAAAGAAGGGCAATGCCAAAGAATGTTCAAACTACCGCACCATTGCACTAATTTCTCATGCTAGCAAAGTTATGCTCAAAATCCTACAAGCTAGGCTCCAGCAATATGTGGACCGAGAACTTCCAGAAGTACAGGCAGGATTTCGAAGAGGCAGAGGAACTAGAGATCAAATTGCCAACATACGCTGGATCATGGAGAAAGCTAGGGAGTACCAGAAGAACGTCTACTTCTGCTTCATTGACTATGCTAAAGCCTTTGATTGTGTGGAGCACAACAAATTGTGGCAAGTTCTTAAAGAGATGGGAGTACCAGAGCATCTTATTTGTCTCTTGAGAAATTTATATGCAGGTCAAGAAGCAACAGTGAGAACTGAACATGGAATCACTGACTGGTTCAAAATTGAGAAAGGAGTTCGGCAAGGCTGTATACTGTCGCCTTGCCTATTTAACTTGTATGCAGAGCACATCATGAGAAATGCGGGATTAGAGGAGTCACAAATTGGGATCAAGATTGCAGGGAGAAATATCAACAACCTCAGATATGCAGATGATACCACTCTAATGGCAGAAAGTGAAGAGGAACTAAAGAGCCTGTTGATGCGGGTGAAGGAGGAGAGTGCAAAAGTTGGCTTGAAACTCAACATCAAGAAAATAAAGATCATGGCATCCGGCCCTCTCAATTCCTGGCAAATAGAAGGGGAAGAAATGGAGATAGTGACAGATTTTATTTTCCTGGGCTCCAAGATCACTGCAGATGGGGACTGCAGCAAAGAAATTATAAGACGCTTGCTCCTGGGGAGGAAAGCTATGGCAAATCTAGACAGCATCCTAAAAAGCAGAGACATCACCCTGCCAACAAAAGTGCGTTTAGTCAAGGCTATGGTCTTCCCAGTTGCAATGTATGGCTGCGAAAGTTGGACCATAAGGAAGGCCGAGCGTCAAAGAATTGAGGCTTTTGAACTCTGGTGCTGGAGAAGACTCTTGCGAGTCCCTTGGACTGCAAGGCGAACAAACCGGTCAGTCCTAGAGGAGATCAGCCCTGACTGCTCTTTAGAAGGCCAGATCCTGAAGATGAAACTCAAATATTTCGGCCACCTCATGAGAAGGAAGGACTCCCTGGAGAAGAGCCTAATGCTGGGAGCGATCGAGGGCAAAAGAAGAAGGGGACGACAGAGAATGAGGTGGCTGGATGGAGTCACTGAAGCAGTCAGTGCAAACTTAAATGGACTCCGGGGAATGGTAGAGGACAGGAAGGCCTGGAGGATCATTGTCCATGGGGTCGCGATGGGTCGGACACGACTTCGCACATAACAACAACAGTGGGGAGGTCTATTAGAAGCAATAGTTGCATTAGTAGAGAGCCAGCTTGGTGTAGTGGTTAAGAGTGGCATCTTCTAATCTGGCAAGTCAGGCTTGATTCCCTGCTCCTCCACATGCAGACACCTTGGTGACCTTCCCTGCTCCTCCACATGTAATCAGTTTGGGCTAATCACAGTCCTGATAGAGCTGTTCTCACAGAGCAGTAATATCAGGGCCCTGTCAGTCTCACCTACCTCACAGAGCGTCTGCTGTGAGGAGAGGAAGGGGTGATGGTAAGCCACTTTGAGACTCTTTTGGCTAGTGAAAAGTATTATCATCATCATCATCATCATCATCATCATCATCATCATCATCATCATCATCATTAAATTTAGTTCTCGCCACTCCCAGAACCAGCTCATGGTGGGTTACAATCGTAGAGTATAAAACCTAACTCTTTTTCTTCTGTTAAATGATTACTGGAAAAGAATGATTGAGGGATGCACTATTTCAGTACAAATGGGGCCTGGTAGGTTGGAGGTGGAATTTATCATATATGGCCAGTCTTTGGCAAATATGCTCATTGGCCTGTCTAATAACTGTAGCATCCCAAGAGGATGAAATATGGACCCCTATTTTCCCCTTGTCTATACTAATATTCTGTAACATCAGATCAGTGAAATGCAAAACTGCACATTTCTATGAGATGTCACAGGAAGAAGAAATTGACCTAACTTGCATAACAGAAACATGGATGGAAGAAAATTATATGGTGCATCTGTCCCAACTAACACAAGGAGGCTTGGCTAGTGTCCAGCAAGGAGGCTTGGCTAGTGTCCTCCATGATTCCTTCAACTTCTACAAACCTCCAGTGGAAATTGACTCAGTGGCATTGACTGGAGGCTTCTTACATCAGAGACTAAGGATAGATTAGATTTTCTTCTCATCTACAGGCCACCATTTCCTCTGTATCAGTTGACAGAGTTGTTGTCAGAGACTACTCGATTGATTGTTCTGGGGGACTTCCAACACAGAGATAATGCATGGGTGGAATTGGCCCACAATTCCATAGCTTCTTTGACTGCTTTGGGTCCTTTCCAAATTCTTACCTGCTCAGTACATGAAGAAGGTCAAACCCTGGACTTAATATTTTGTACTTCTTCGATTTCAGGGCTAGAGATTCATCCTGAATCATCGTCTAAGCATTGCCTACTAAAAAGTCAAATGTGGATCCAACACCCTACATGAGAGGAGTCCCAGTTAAAATGGTCTAAAATATCATCTGGGATTTTATGAATCATTATGATATGAAGGCCACTACTTGTACCTTGGAACCTTGCCCATCCTGGCTGCTAAAATCAAGTAATGTCCACACCAACAAATCCCTGGTATTTTAAAAATAAATCAGTCACTAACCCAGGGCACCTGCCTTGGTCTGTCAAATAAGTGGTTATTTATCTACTACTTAAAAACCCAATCCCTACATAAAATGATATAGCCAATTATTGCGCAGTCTCTAATCTACCTTTCTGAGCAGACTGACTGAGAGAGCAGTAGTGAACCAAGTCCATGTCTTCTTGGAAAACTGCCCTGGATAGTTTTCAGTCTGGTTTCAGGCCACACTATGAGATAGAAAGAGCTCTGCTAGCTTTAGTACATAGTATCCATCTGAGTTTAGACAAAAGTTTAGCTTCCCTACTGCTTTTATTGGATTTATCTGCAGCCTTTGATATTGTAGGTCATGCCATGTCGCTGAAACACCTGGAGGGAGAAATAGGTATCAGGGAATTTGCATTGATCTGATTCAAATAATTCCTCATGCATCCGACTCAAAGAGTTGCTACTGGAAACCAGGAGTCATTTTGTGGGGGCTCCTGAGGGTGCAATTCTATCCCCCCATGCTTTTCAATCACTATGTATAGCCCTTAGGACAAATTCTTCATAGTTTGCTAACAGTACTAAGCTCTATATATCCTTATCCAAATCTCCTAGTCATGTGATCCTGGTTGTTGTGGTTAAATCGCTGAAAGGGAACAAAAATAGCCATAAGTAACACTGGCTGGGAAGGAGGAGGTCTTGAAGAACATTGTTCTTTCTACTTTGAATGAGTTCATCTGACCTTTGCTGACTCAGATGAAAGCCTTCATGTCATACTGGAACCAGCTTTCTCTCTAAAGCAGCAACTTAACACCACTGCAAAAAAGGCTTTCTACTAACTCAACCTAGCTTTGGTATGTCACCTAGTAACCTAGCTTTGGTATGTCAAAGTAACATTGAGACTAGACTACTGTGATCATTGTTCTTCCCTTCAAAATATTCTTGAAAACTTTAGCTGATCTAGAATGTGGTGGCTCAATTGTTAATTAGAGCTAGACTGAGCATGCATATTGCTTCCATTCATTGGCTGCCCGTCTGTTATGTCCTTGGCCCCTTTTATTTGTGAGAGTGCCTCTCCCCCTCTTGTCAGCAGAGCCTTCTATAGATGCCAGTGTGCAAATGGGCAAAATCAACAACTACCTATACATGTGCTTCCTTCATACTGTCTCTACTTTGTGAAATGGCCTGCCCAAGGAGGTGAGAAAAGCTCTCTTGGCTTTCTGCAAACCATGCAAACCATGAATTATTCACAAAGGATTTCTGCATAGGTAATAAGGGCACACTGTATGAAATGGGTCAAAATTTAATTGGATAGTTGGGACTGTGGGCTGTACTGCTGTGTATATAGCTCATTGTAAGTATGGTGTTATGTAATTTCTGTATGGCTTAATGTGTCATGTTAATATTTTTGCAGTGGTGGCTATATTTGTTTTCTGATGGTTCCAGAATTATAAAATCCTCATACATTGGATACTGAATGTCCTATATTGTCAACTGCATTGACTCCCTATGTATAATCCACCTTGAAGTCCTGTGAGAAAGATGGATGATAAATCCTTCCTGAAACATTCAAAAAGAATGCATCCACGTTTGGAAAAGTTTTAAAAAATGCTGACTGTGTACTACTTTGTCTCTGCCATGAAGCTAACTGGGGAAGTCCCCTCAAGGCAATGAACCTCACTTACTTTCAAAAGATAGACTACCTAAATTCAGTCAGCAATTTATCTACAATTAACAGTTTATCTACAATAAACACCACAATATGCCTTCTGTTTTGACAGCTACTGGATTCGCCCTGTCCCTTACCCCACATTTTACACCTATGTTTCCTCCACATTATATTTATGGTGTTTAATTTGAATTGCATTAAAAATGTGTTGAAATGTATACATGATTTGGTGGCTTAGCTGCATAATCACTGAGGAAATGGCAAACAGCTGCAGATTTATACCAAAAAAAAATAATCTCAGCATTCCTTTTAGCAATGGTTCCCCCATGTCAAACTGATCCCTACAGGTATATTAGCATTGTCTTGATGATGATAGAATCATGGCAGTTGATAAAGGGGCCATTATGATGTCAGAGGTTATATAGCTCTGAGAGGCCTCAAGCCCTCATAGAAACCAATTTTGACAGCACTCCATGCACAGAGAATGTCACTGCTCAACACAGAATGTCTCCAATGCCTTGAAAAATCTTCCATTCTAGGTCCTAGCCCTGGAAAAATTTCCTTGCCTGAGCAGGACAGCACCACAGAAAGAATAGGAGTACATGCTGATCAGTTTGATTATTTCATTGCAGTTAACAGATTTCTATTGTGAAATCTGATGAAGATTAATTTCAGGATGTAGATCTGGTTTGAAATTATTTTTTTCATAGAGATTTCTAATCTGCAGTTCCCAGGTTCTACTCATTTTCTAGATTTAGTATCATAAAATGATATGATGGCAACAGCCACTTCCTCAGAGGCAAGATTTTCCCATTTTCCTTTCCTTTTCTGACTGACTAGCCCTAGTGGTTTGCTTCCTTCTTTCCTGAAGAACTTTGATTGTCCCACCCTAGGTCAGTAGGATTGTTTACTGTTGCCTCAGCCCATGAACCTGAGGAGATGTTAAGGATTGCCCTTTATTTTAAACCACTGAAAATGCCACTTGAGACATTTTGAAGCTCAACATAAACAAAATATTTTATTCAACATAGGGGGGAAAGGTCAGGTGAAACCAGGGGTTGAAAAATCTGAGCACCTCAAAGTACTCTGAGGCAGCTAGAGGCACCCCGAAGAGTGCATTGGAATGACCACCTTGGATCCGTCTGGCTATGGGGTTTGGTGCTTCAGACCACCTTAGGGTGATCAGAATCCGAAGCAGCCATCCTTCTGAGGTTTTTCAGCTGTGGCAGCCTGAAGCACTCATCCCTAGTTCAGAAATCTTTCTCTGTCCATATGAGTGGAAAAGGCCAGGAAGGTGTACATATGGCAGCGAGGATAATCCCAGATTCCACATGATATCGCCGTTTGGCTCTATGCACATTAGCTTCCTTGGGCCAAGTGCAGATTAGCCTGCCATTGCCCCTCTTTAAGGGAACACTGATGTTTTCTGCTTCCCTTTAGGTACCACGGGGGGCCAAAAGACCCCTCTGCTCCTCCCCATCCTACAGAGGTCCGGAGGAGACAAAAAATGCTTCACTCAGCTCCACAGCACATTATGGTGCCAGAGGGTAGATTTGGGCCTTTTTTCCCCTTCTTTTTTTTTGGGGGGGGGGAGGCCGGTAGGATTGTGTTTTCACACAATCCCACCTTCCTGCAAAAAAACAAAAGAAACCCCCACAACATCCTTCTGCATGGTAGAATTGTCCCACCCTTGCTGTGTCCATCAGTATGTCCAAATCCAGAGTGAATTAGGTCCACTGTCAAAATATGTCCCCCGTGGGGACACAGAAAGTGGTGGAGCATGCAACTCTGCCATAACACACAGGTGGCAGGCAGTATCACCCTCTGATAAGCTGATGCTAACCAGTCAGATGGCTTGGAACAGCCTGTCACTCAAGGCTTTCCAGACCTGTGAAGAAGTAACCCCTCACAGTCTTTTTCTGTTTATAGCACTTCTAAGCAGTCACTGAATGCAATTCAGTTACATCAATATGCTAGCTAACCAAGGGGGAAGTAATAACATTAAAGACATGAAAAATAGAAATCTTCATTCTACTCTTTATCTTTTTATTACAGAAAGTAATAGTCCTAATTCAGATGGGTTCATTTGCTCTATTAGTAGATGGTTGACCAATTAATGCTAGTAAAACTAGGACATGAAATGTCTTTTGAAATTAAATTCAGAAAACATAGGTTCCAGCTCTTAGTAGGGGCTTAGTATGCAAAACCGAAATGTTCTATTATTCTTATAATAGAACAAGAACTATCTTAAGTTGGAATATTCCATAAGGACACCATCATAGAAGAATAGGTTCATAGACCACTGAAGTGATTATGCCTGTCACCTATTATTGTGGCTATCATCTGGCTTTTACTGCATTGTCTTATACTTTGAATTCTCACATTCTACATTGCTCACAAAACACCTTGCCTTAGACAGTTTGCTATTGTTACTGTTGTTCATGGTGTATTTGAATTTTTTATTCTATTGCATTGTTTGTTAGATGTGTTACAGAGCCAGCTTGGTGTAGCAATTAAGCTCTGGAGAGCTGGGTTTGATTCCCCACTCCTCCACATGCCACCAGCTGGGTGACTTTGGGGTAGTCACAAGTCCTGATAGAGATGTTCTCACAGAGAAGTTTCTCTCAGAGCTCTCTCTTCTTCTATATTATCTATTTTTTCTCATTTTTTACTTGAATCCCAAAGGCAGGCTATAAATAAACTAAATGAATAAATAAGTAAAACCCATATCAGATGAATATACAGATTTGCTGGGTGAAGGTGAATTTTAGCCAAGTCACTATCACTAAAAGTGACCCACCAGATGTCATTTGAAAGCTTTCATATGAACTCTGTCTGTTGCAACTAGATACCCACTTTCCCCCCAAAATATGGGCATCATATATGGGATCATTACTGCCCCCAAATTAATGCTATTTTGAGAGTGTCTCCTAACTTACTGTAAGATCTCAGTTCAAATAAAGCTGTATGAAATCACTTGGAAAGCTTCAGGCCCACAATGATTTCCAGAAGTCTCTCTAGCACTAACACCTGTTTTGAGTAGATCAGTGAGTAAAGCAAATAACAAATAGAAATAAACTTTAGACACCTTGAGGGCTAAAATTTTAATTGACAGCTAAATTAATATACTGCTTAATGTGAGCAGGATAACAGAGCTTGGCCTTCAGGAAACACTTGCAGGTGGCAGGGGCTGATGCTGTAATCAATAACTATGTGAATTGCTAATGCAGGCAATGAACAGCTTTCTAACCATCCAGATGGAGAGGCATTCTGAAGCAATATATCAGAAAATGAAGTTACTGATCCTTAAAGCTGCTGGCTGGAACAAGCTTTATTCACTCTGATACAGTAGAACTTGGAGGGTCATGTCACCCAGTTCCAGGCCTACAAAGACATATGTCCCACTTTGAAGGTATGCACTGGCATCAGTCTTTCTGAAATCAGTGGGCATATTTAGCCTATCAAAATATTTAATTCTGTCGGGAACCCGCTTGCTAACTGAAAAAACAGGGTGCCCCTTTTGAAGAAAACGTCACGCCAGGCCTGGTGAACGATACAACAGGAACAAGCTTTATTTCAGCAACGTGGAGTCCGCTGGTATGGAGTAAGAGCTTCCACCGAACTCCAGGTGGAAGCTCCCTTTTATACAAAACCCACCTCCTTAGGCTGTATTGCCCCACCCAGTACTTGCGGAGGGAACATGCTGATACAATCATGACTCATGCACATATGCGAGGTTTTCCGGGGTTCCTGATGGCCCATTTTCCTGGAACAAAGGACCATCTCCGGGCCCTTGTCAAAAGGTGGAGGGGGACATTGAGGTTCTTTAGCGGCCATTGCCACCTCAACGATCGGGTGGGGCGCCCAGCTGCCGGCTTGCCTATGATCACCATGCCCTACCTCCGTGATCGCGGGCGCCTCTGATGGCGGGGTTCGGTCCCGTTCCCAAGCCACCAAGGACCGAACCACGACATTCTGCCCCCCCAAAGGTCCATTCTCCAACCCCCCGGGACGGCCAGGATACCGCTTGTGGAAACGTTCAGTGAGTCGGGGCGCAAGGACGTCCGCTGCCCAGACCCATTCCCGGTCCCCCAAAGCGAAGTCCTTCCATTCCACGAGGTACTGCAACTTCCCCCTGTGGAGTCTAGAGTCCAGGATATCCGCCACCTCGTGGTGCTCCCCCCCCGGCAGGACCTCGGGCGCTGGCGGGGAAAACACGGGGTGCCAAACGTCACCGTCCGGAGTTTTTTTTAGAAGGCTCACGTGAAAGACGGGATGGATGTGCCGGAGGTTCTTGGGGAGCTTGAGCTTGACCGAAACTTCGTTGATCGGGGCCAAGACCTCGAAAGGCCCCAAAAACCGAGGGCCTAGCTTCTTGCTGGGCAAATTCAACCGTAGGTTCCGGGTGGAAAGGTAAACTCGATCCCCCGGTCGGATCTCCTCAGCTGGTCGTCTCTTCCGGTCGGCGTCCTCTTTCTGCGCTGCCTTGACTTTGTGGAGCTGCTCCTGCAGCGACTTCCAGCAGCTCCCGGCACGCTTCCCCCACTCGCGAAGGTCGGCCGATTCCTGGGCGGGGACCTCTCCAAGCTCCGGGAAGTGTCTCAGGTCTGTCCCGTAGACGACGGCAAAAGGCGACATCTCCGTGCTGCTGTGGTCTGCGTTGTTGTACGCGAACTCGGCCAGGGGGAGCAGGGGCACCCAGGTGTCTTGATGATAGGAACCGAAACACCGCAAGTACTGCTCCAGTACTTGATTAACCCGCTCGGTCTGCCCGTCCGTCTGGGGGTGGTAAGCGGAGCTCAGCCCTTGCTCGATGTCTAACAGGCGCAGGAAAGCTTGCCAAAACCGGGACACGAATTGTGAGCCCCGATCGGAAATCACCTTGTCCGGCAGCCCGTGCAGTCGGAACACGTGATCCAGGAACATCCGAGCCAACTGTGAAGCACTGGGGACACTGGCGCAAGGAATGAAATGGGCCTGTTTGGAAAATAGATCTACCACCACCCAGATCACCGTTTTCCCCTTGCTGGGAGGCAAGTCTGTTATAAAGTCCATGGAGATCACTGACCACGGCCGGGTCGGGACCTCGAGCGGGTGCAGCAGACCTTTCGGCTTGCCAACCCCCGGCTTGCAGGTCAGGCAGACAGGACAACCACTGACGTAAGCTTTTGTGTCCCGCCGCAGACTGGGCCACCAAAACCGCCGCCGGGCCAACTTCCAGGATTTTACGAAACCGAAGTGCCCGGCGGTCTTAGCATCGTGGCAGAGGCTGAGGGCTTCCCGTCGTAGCCCTTCCGGGACGTAGACAGCCTCCCCCCTCCGCCAGAGACCGGAGTCCAAAATCAAAGAGTCCCGGAGCTCAGCCAGCTCCTCGTCTGTCCCGTAGGCTGCCACTAGGCGGTCTCGGAGCGGGGCGGTCGCCGGGTCGGGCTCCCATTCCTCCCTGGCCCGACGCCTAGTGACGACCCCCCGTCCCAGCTGCTCCTCACCAAACACGGACCTGGTGCAGGGAGCGTACCCCTCCCCATAATGCGGCAGACGGGAGAGGGCGTCCGCGAGGAAATTCTCTTTGCCGGGGATGTGACCAAGCTTGAAATTGTACCGCGAAAAGAACTCCGCCCACCTCATCTGCTTGGCGTTCAGGGATCGCGGTTGCCGGAGCGCCTCCAGATTCTTGTGATCTGTCCAGACCTCGAACGGCTCCTCTGTTTCCTCCAGCCAATGCCGCCATTCGGTGAGGGCGAACTTAATCGCAAACGCCTCCTTCTCCCAGGTAGACCAGTTCCGCTCCGTTTCGGCGAATTTTCGTGAGAGGTAGGCCGCCGGCCTCAGCTGTCCCGCCTTGTCTCGCTGCAGGAGAACCGCCCCGGCTGCTGCGTCGCTGGCGTCGACTTGTACCACCATCGGCTGGGTTGGGTCGACGTGCAGTAGCGTGGGCTCAGACGCGAAAGCTTGCTTGAGGGCCAGGAACGCTGCCTCCGATTTCTCATTCCAGCCGAGCGCTGCGCTGGGCCGCGTGGCGCGAGGACCTCTCCCCTTGGTACCTAGCAAGTCCGTGAGGGGAGCCACTACGGAGGAGTATTTGGGGATGAAGCCTCTAAAAAAGTTAGCAAACCCCAGGAAGCTTTGTAGCTGTTTCCGGGTGCGGGGCCTTTCCCAGGCCAGCACCGCCTGCACCTTCTCGGGGTCCATAGCTATGCCCTGGGCTGAGATGCGGTAGCCCAAATAGTCCAGGGAGGGACGGTGGAATTCGCACTTAGCCAGCTTCACGTATAGGTGGTTTGCCAGCAGGCGCTTTAACACCTCCCTCACCAGGGTCACGTGCTCTTGGGGATCTTGGCTGTAGATCAGGACGTCATCCAAATAAACCACCACCCCCTGAAACAGAAGGTCCTGCAACACCTCATTAATTAGACTCATGAAAACCCCAGGTGCCCCGCTTAAGCCGAACGGCATCACTTTAAATTCGAATTGTCCCAATTGACAGTTAAACGCTGTTTTCCACTCATCCCCCTCCCGGATGCGTACCCGGTAGTACGCCTCCCTTAGGTCCAGCTTAGTGAACAGAGTCCCTTTGCCCAGCCGGGCCAGCAAATCCGGGATCAGCGGGAGGGGGTAAGCGTTCCCCGCTGCGATGGCGTTGAGGCCCCGGTAGTCCTGGCACAGCCGTCGGGACCCATCTTTTTTCCGGACGAACAAGACTGGAGCTCCCATGGGACTGGAAGCGGGCCGGATGAAACCTCGGGCCAGATTTTTATCCAAAAACTCCCGGAGGTCCTTGAGCTCACCCTCACTCATCTTGTAGATGCGCCCTTTGGGTAGTACCGCCCCCTCTGGGATGTTGATAGCGCAGTCCGTGCGGCGGTGTGGGGGTAGCTCGTCCGCTTCCCGCTCGCTGAAAACGGCTGCGAGGTCTCGGTACTCTGGCGGGACCTCGGGCTCTGGTTTCTCCTGCTGCGCCGCCGCCGCTCCCCTGGGACGCGCCGCCGTCCTCTTGTGGCTGGAATTCTCGTGGGGGACCCGATGCCGTGCACCCACCGTCAAGTCGAACTTCAGGGTCCCCGCCCGCCAGTCCACCACGGGGTTGTGTTCCTTCAGCCAATCCAGGCCCAACACCGCCCGATATCCCGCTACGGGGACCTGGATCAGCCACCGCAGCTCTTGGTGGTCCCCTATGTGGATGGCGATAGGACCCACCTCCTCCCCGAAAGGTCCCCCCTGAATCGGGCTGCCGTCCATCTGGACGAAAACCAGGGGAACCTTCCGAATGCGCTTCGGTAGCCCCAAAGCCCGGGCTATCTGGGGGTGGACCATGCTGTGGTCGCATCCAGAGTCCAAAAGAGCCTCCCCCACCCAACTTAGTCCGTTCTCCGGGTTCCGGAGCTCTAAAATTACCACGTTCGGAGGTCGCGCCTCATGCTGCAGGGGTTTTCCCTCGCACCGCGGGACCTGCTGCCCGGCGCCGTCTACAGCAGGTCCTGGCCGTTTCCCGTCGCCTGGGCGCTTCCCGGTTCGTTGCGGAGGTCCTCCGCCCGGCGTGCCTGCTGGGGGCGTGTCGCACCTCCCCCCTGGGAGAGCCCGCGGTCCTCCCCCCCTTGCCGTTGGCACGCTGCTGCGAAATGTCCTGACCCCCCGCATTTCAGGCACAGACCTTCCCGGCGTCTCCTTTCCCGCTCGGGGTTCGGGGGTCGTTTGGGGCGAGAGTTGTCGGGGCCCGGTCTCGGCGCCTCGGCTGACCCGCCTTTGGCCTCCCGGGGGGGTGCGGCGGCCCAACCCAGGCTGGCTTCCAACTTGGCGACCACAAAACACCACCCCTCCAGTGTAGACAGATCTTCTTCCGTCCCCTTGATCACGGCCCATTCCCTGAGCTTCGGGTTAAGGCCCTCCCGGAAGTACTCGATTTGGGTCTCCTCGTTCCAGGAGAACACCTTGCCTGCTTCCCTCCGGAAAATGTCTATATAGTCCATAACCCCCCTAGTACCCTGTCGAAGTCCCTTGATCCGACTCTTTGCCTTGTCCTCAGCCTGGGGGTCCTGGAATCGTCGGCGGAGCGCGACCACGAAGTCCTGCAGGTCCCGAGTTGCCGGGTCGCCGCGCTCGGCCAACCCTAGGTACCACTGACCCGCCTTGCCCTGGAGACACGAGGCCACCCCCCAGACCAAGTCCTCGGAGTCCTCATACCGGTCTCCATACCTCCGGGCATGCGTCAGCGCGTGGAGGAGGAACTGCGGGAGGTCGTCCGGCGTCCCGTCGAAACGCGCCTTAAGCTCTGGGGGGGAACGTTTTGGAGAGTAGTCCGACCCCCTCCGGATCCGGGATTCTCGGCGTCCGCCGTCTCGTCCTGCTCCGCTCCACCGGCTACCAACTTGCCCAACGACGCCGTGCCGCTCCCTGCCTTGCACGTCGCTCCTGCGTTGGTCCGGCTCTCGCCGCCCCGTCGGCTCACCCGCTCCCCCGAGATCCTCTGCTATCTCGCCTCTCCGCTGGCCGTCTCGCCTACTCGGGACTGAAAACTGCTCCGGGTCGGGGTCCGGGGCCCGCTCACCAGTACCGGGCTCGTCCTCGTCGCTGGAGACGTCCTCACTCGACGCGATCCCCTCCGCCGTTGTATTACCAGTCCCCCCGGGCCCGGCCCGAGCTTGCTCACGGGCTTCAGCTGCCTGCAAGCGCCTGGCCAAGTCCGCCATGGCCCGCCGCAGGTCCTCTAGGGATTCCTCAGGTCCTACCGGGCGAAGCGCCTGCCTCAGCTGGGTGTCCCAGGTTGGGGCCAACCCCCCAGACCTCGGCGCGCTCCCCGCCGTGCTTGGGAAACCCATGGCCCGGCGCCTTCCCTTGGCCGCCGCTGCCGAGGGTCTCGGGGTCCCGGACAGCTGCTCCTGGCCCCCCGATTTTCGGAGGAAATCTCCCGGGGACATTAAACTCATGTTCCCGGGGTTCGTGGGGGTCGAGACCGCCCCGTTGCTTGAAAACGCCATCTCTGGATCCGTCCCGATAAGCGCTCGGATGCGATGCCGACCCTGGAGTTCGGTGGGAAGCTCTTACGATGTCGGGAACCCGCTTGCTAACTGAAAAAACAGGGTGCCCCTTTTGAAGAAAACGTCACGCCAGGCCTGGTGAACGATACAACAGGAACAAGCTTTATTTCAGCAACGTGGAGTCCGCTGGTATGGAGTAAGAGCTTCCACCGAACTCCAGGTGGAAGCTCCCTTTTATACAAAACCCACCTCCTTAGGCTGTATTGCCCCACCCAGTACTTGCGGAGGGAACATGCTGATACAATCATGACTCATGCACATATGCGAGGTTTTCCGGGGTTCCTGATGGCCCATTTTCCTGGAACAAAGGACCATCTCCGGGCCCTTGTCAAAAGGTGGAGGGGGACATTGAGGTTCTTTAGCGGCCATTGCCACCTCAACGATCGGGTGGGGCGCCCAGCTGCCGGCTTGCCTATGATCACCATGCCCTACCTCCGTGATCGCGGGCGCCTCTGATGGCGGGGTTCGGTCCCGTTCCCAAGCCACCAAGGACCGAACCACGACAAATTCCCAACAAGGCCAGTTCTGAAGATACTTAAATCTCAAGATTGGAACTGTGAATGGACAAGTCTGATTTTTTTAGAAACCTGAAAAAAAACCTCTCAGGCAGAAAAATCTAAAAAACAAAACATTTTAAGGTTTTTAATCACCAGAAGTACTTTTAGCTTTAAGAAATAGATGCCGTCTATATCCATTGCTAGGAAGCAACAACAGTATTACCAGCCTTTCAGTCTTGGTTTCTGTCAGTAATAAGCAGCAGGGAGGGCCTTTTCCAGGACTGTTTTGGCATTTGTGGGAGGACTCATTGTAGCCTAGCCTGTCAGCAACCACCATATGACTTGTTACCACCCTATTATAAGACTCAGGTAGGCCTGATGTTCAACAGCAGCTACCTCACACAAACCAATGTGGGGTTGGATACCTAGGACTATATCAGAGAAGCTCAGAACAAGTCAAATTCCTGCTTCCTGATTGCATTGGGGTTGGTCCAAGATGGTCCCAGACCTGGCACAACTCAGGCCCAGTTGCCTCAAGGCAAGGAAATCCTGAGAAATCATAGAATCATAGAATCATAGAGTTGGAAGGGGCCATACAGGCCATCTAGTCCAACCCCCTGCTCTATGCAGGATCAGCCCTAAGCATCCTAAAGCATCCAAGAAAAGTGTGCATCCAACCTTTGCTTGAAGACTGCCAGTGAGGGGGAGTTCACCACCTCCTTAGGCAGCCTATTCCACTGCTGAACTACTCTGACTGTGAATTTTTTTTCCTGATATCTAGCCTATATCGTTGTACTTGAAGTTTAAACCCATTACTGTGTGTCCTCTCCTTTGCAGCCAACAGAAACAGCATCCTGCCCTTCTCCAAGTGACAACCTTTCAAATACTTAAAGAGGGCTATCATGTCCCCTCTCATGTTTGAAATGTCTCAAAAAGGGACAATGTTATGTGTTTGATCTAAAACTGCATAGGAAAATCTACCATGAAATAACTAGTATCCTAGTTGACACAAAGCTATGCCAGAACTCTGATGCAAGATTTCATGAAATCTTGGAAAGTCTTGATGCCAGTCAAGAATGTCTCCTGTGTAAAAGTAGAAAGCAGCACATGCTGCATGCCTGTAGAAAGGTTGAACCACATTTGCCAAGTACTGGGAATGGTCTGATAAGACTACCATAATATATGGGTCTTCACTTGGAGGTAATTTTGATTAGACTACAGCTAGGATCTTAATGTGTGCCAGCCATAATACACATATGTATCTTGTTTTATAAGACTTCCCCTAGCTCTAGATCTATTTTCTGGCCTGGTTCAAAGAGCTGATTTTGACTTAAAGTTCTAAATGATTTGACACAAAGGTACCTGAAAGAACAATTTCAGCAAAGTTAGTCTTCCCCATGATGTGAAATCAGCTAGTGGAGTTCTGGTTTTAGAATATACATTAAGACTGGCAAACACTGCCAAGATAAAAATCCCCCAAGCTGTAGAATTATCTCTGAATTCCCAGCTTCTCTTGGCTCTTCTTTCTCCTGACAATCTGGAAAAAACTGTTATAATTTGGGTGAGTTTTCATGGCCTTTGGAAACTGTCATTAATTTTTAGTACTGCTGACCTGTTGTGTTACCTGTACTGCTTTTTTAAAGTCTTTGTTCTTTTTACTGATATTTTACTTTTACTTTTGAATATTTTACATTTTTTTAAAAACTATTTCAATGATCTATTGATTTCGACAGGTTTAGACTACAGTAATTCTGCACAGGACTGCATTGATTGGGAACTATACTAGTATACTCAATATAGAACTAAAAATAAGTATGCAGCCTCTAAAATAAGCATGCTAGTAAAATAATGAAACATTAGCAATAGCCTGTTTTTTTTTATATGCTTAAAATGCTGCTAACTAATTTAGGTAAAATCACCTAAATGCCAAATATATGAATCTTGATTGATACCAGCTGAAAAGGGTCCATATTAACCCCATCAATTGTATCTGTGGATTCAGATACCTATGGGCAACTGAGAGCTGCAGGAATTTTAGCAAACATTTCTGGGAAGGAAATTTAAATGCCAAAGGCCCCTAGGTAAGTCATGCTACAAATATCTGTCCTATTTTTTTAAAGTAGGGCAGACCATGATTGAGTTTGAGAGAATGAAATAGCTGCTGGCATGGAAATCATGAAAATGAAGATGATGTGGGACAACCCTTCATTCACCCATGCAGATGGAAGGCATTTTTATTCCTGTTTCACCAATAACACTGAGCCCACATACAGTAAAGGGATGGGGGCAGACAGTCTGGCTTTTGTTCAGGCAACAAATAATAACTGTTCCAAAATTTGGTGGTGGGGAGGAAAATCCTTCATCATATGCAAGCCTTGAAGAACCAAATATTGGGATGTTTCCAATTCCCACTATGAGTAAAGAGTTAATTAAAAAAATTAGGCTGAGTAGAATTTAGATTCACACCAGCATGCCTTCTTTGGTTTCTTTCTTTTAATTTTCACAATTTTTCTTAGCAGTTTTAATTCTTTACCTTTTGCTGGTAGGTTCCTGTAGGTTCCTGGGCAGTGTTTCTACTGTATTTATGTGTACAGTGGATGTCATTTATACATATCAGGTTGAATTACTGATGGCCAGTGTTGAAAACTGCACCCGTTTTGTGTGAAAAATTAAGCATGAGGCACCCTGAGCTCCTTGGAAGAAGGCCAGTGGGTAATGGATGAGATAGGTAGATAAGAAATAATGAATCACAGTTTTAAGTCATGCAGGGAAGAACAAAAAATAGAAATTGTGACTTTCAGACAGAAGCTCAAGGATGAGATCTTTGAAACTGTCTCGGCATACATTGGATTGGATCCAGTGATCCCTCAGAAAAAAGACAAGGACATTCATAGATCTTTTAAAAAGTTTCTCTTCCCTAGTTGGCCTTTCCAGCTCTGGGAAATTTTATTCTCATGTAGCAGGGTCTGCCCATTCAGCCTTTTCTACCAGTTCAGTGTCTCTAATGGAAAAGTAGGAATAAGGCATTTTGTTCCTGTTCCTCCTAACCACTAAAGCTTCCCAACACACATGGCTGTTATGCCACATGGATCCTAGAAGAAACTCTCCCGGGGATAGAAATAGATGATGATTGGGGGGGGGGGCAGAGATAGGGACACAAGACACAAGTTCTTGCATCCATGGATTGTGGGATCCAACCATTTATTACCTCTTTTTCTTATTTTTTTCTTATCTTTGAACCAGTCCAGAAAATAAGCCCACCTCAGAGGCGATCAAAGACATGTTGTCAGACAAAAGCACAGAAATAACTTCTGATGTGGCCAGATTTGCTTTGAGAGCAATCAAAACAAGGAAGAGCTGGGTGGATTCGGAGCAATTTAGGTAGAGATAGTCTCAATTGCTTGAGATAATGCTTGTGAGTTTTAAAATTAGAATGATTCTTATAGCTGGAACGTTTTTAAATTTTATACTATTTTAGTTATCAATTATTCTTTTATGTACTTTGTTAATGCCAGATGTTTTTATATATTTTGTAATTTGACTACTGGTCTAGTACCGTAATAATAAAGACTTGACTTGACTTATTTTTATTTATTTATATTTATTTTAAAACTTGTATCCCACCCCTTGTGACAATGTCACCTTGAGGCAGCTTACAGCATCATAAAAGAAGATAACCAATAAAATTCATTATAATATTAAAACATTTACAATACATTTAAATACAGTTAAAGATGACAGTCTAAGTCAACGATCAACTCTCCCACAGCAACTCAGCTAATCCCAATCAGGACCAATATTTATTTATTTATTTATACTGCCCTCCCCGAAGGCTCCTAATGATATACAACTGGGTCATGGTCTCCTGAGTTCAATACAAGAACACATACGGTAGAGCGGGACCCCCTGTTAGTAACTCCAGTCAACCCCCCTGGTCTCAGTCAAACACCTGGCGGAAGAACTCCATCTTGCAGGCCCTGTGGAACCTAGATGGCTCCATCAGGGCTCTTAGCTCTTCCAGGAACTCATTCCACCAGGTTGGCACCAGGGACAAAAAGGTTGAGGCCAGGTGAATCACCCAGGGGCCCCGGGACAACCAGCAAATTCCTACCTGCAGAGCATAAAGCCCTGAGAGGGGCATAAGCAAACAAGCGGTCCTGCAAATAGGTAGGCCCCAGACTGCATGTGGCCTTAAAGTTTAAAATCAAAACCTTTAACTTGATCTGGAAGCAGACTGGTAACCAGTGTAGTTGTTTCAACACCGGCTAAATGTGTGCCCTCCAAAGTATCTTAGTGAGGACCCTGGTGGCCACATTCTGTACCAGCTGCAATTTCTGGGTCAAAAACAAGGGCAGGCCTGCACAGAGCGAGTTATAGAAGTCTAATCTGGACGTGACCATTGCATAGGTCACTATGGCCAAGTAGTCCGAGGACAGGTAGGGCGCTAGTAGCCGTGCTTGACACAGATGGAAAAATGCCACCTGGGCTACTCTAGTGATCTGAACCTCCATAGAAAGTAAGGCATCAAAGATCATCCCCATATTCCTGGTAGTTGGTGCAGGAGTTAGTTGCACCCTCTCCAGGCATGAGACACACTGCCTGTTCCTGTTCCCTTCTACCCAACCAAAGGACCTCCGTCTTAGAGGGGCTGAGTTTCAGATGACTCTGCCTGAGCAATCCAGCCACTGCTTCCAAAGAGCTGGCAAATGTATCTGGGGGAGAGTCTGAATTTTTCATGAGAGGACAAACCACTGCCTTCTTAAGCCCTACAGGGAACTCACCTGATATCAAGGAGAGGTTTATAATATCTGTCTGTCACCCAGTTTGAGCAACCATGACAAACAGGGATCTAAGGGGCATGTAGTTGCTCTCACTGACCCGAGCAGTTTGTCCACTTTAGTTAATGAGAGCCATCTGAAGCCATCAAACACTCTCTCCAGTGATGACCCCAGAGCTCCCAGTTCACAGTCTGTATCAAAGTGGCAAGTAAATCCAGTGGAGCAACAAGACTTTATTCACAAAATGGCTCACTAATGCCTCACAGTTCCAATCCAATTTTCCAAAAGTTTGATGCCCTTCCTCAAGGGCAGTAAGAGATCTAATTACCCTAAATACTTGTGCTGGGTGAGAGCTTGCGGATGCGATTTCCGCAGTGAAGTAATCCCACTTCACCACTTTCACTGTCATCTCATAAACCTTCATAAGTGTGCAATAAGATGTCCTTGCTGCCTCATTGCAAGTCTTCCTCTACACTTGATCTAGCCGTCTCACTTCCTTCTTCCTCTCCCAAAGCCCATTTGAGGCAAGGGCAGAGAGAGCGCCAAGGAGAAGCCAATAGTGGCCAACAGGCAGGATTGCCAATCCTCCACCATGGCTGCTAACAAGATGCCGGAGGGCACTGGGTCCCAGAGAGTATGCAGAAATCTCTCAGATTCCATAAATCTCTGCTGGCGGACCAAAATATGTCCATCACTCAAACAGGGAGGGAATGGAGTCCTTACTCGGGCCTTCAGGGCATGGTGGTCTGACCATGGAACAATGTTATTCACCATCAGATCTACTTTTACACCTGCACTTAGTAACAAAGGCCTTGGAAATCCAACTCTAAGAAGACAGAGAAGGTGAGGGGACAACTTTTCAAGAATGGGTGGTGATAACCTGTGGCTTCAAAATAATTATTTACATTCTTCCTTGAAGAATGTAAATAACCTTCAAACAAGCTTAAGTTGACCCCCCCCCCACACACACACAAAGTTAATTTCCATGTTAATAGATATACTGCTACAAATTATATGTGTTTGTAAAGTCTACCTTCTTTGTGCTAGCACTATAATGACATCTTATGGTCAAACCCTCCTTTCCTTTCCCACTACTATTTATTAGAAAACCCCCAACAGGACTGGAATGAATAAGTAGCTTAAGAACTAAAATGAACCAAATTCAGATTTCTAATATGAATCCCATTAGTTCAAATTTATTCTCTATTGTTACTTCCATAACTGCCTTTAAGCAAGCCTTTCTTTCTCAGCCAAAGTGCCTCCCATATATCGCTGCAATATGGGGAAAATAATACTTACCATTCCAAAGGGTGGTTTTGTGGGGATTTCATGATAATGTATATGAAGAGTCTGGACACTTGAAAAGTTAGGTATTAAATCATTAATTCAGACAGCATCATATACTGCTGTTGGTACTGCTAATAATATCACCTTCAGCTGTTTCTGTCTTTACTATTTTTGACTTTTGGGGTTTCTGCTGTGTGATTCTATTATTTATTCAGCCATAAATCCACTTAAAAAAAGAGACAATGTTCCACATTAAAATATTAATTTACCATTTATTTACTGTGGCACTGACCTCATAATCTTTCTCTTAGACTGTTTTGAATAGTCCATAACAAGACAATGCATAAATTTTCAAACAATACAACAGTGATTTCTTTGTAGCACAATTCGCAGTAACAAATTTCATGATAACCATGAATGTTGACTGCTTGTGAAGAAAAACCATGTAAATTGCATATTAAAAAATAGCTATTAATATATATATGATGAATCCAACATCTGCAAGCGACTCATATATGTGGACTTTCCCCCACCTTCCCTTTCTTACAGAAAACCATGTAATCTTTGGAAAAAACAGTGCATGAGTTTGGGGGACCCTCAAAGGGTGCTGCAGTAAGTAGGGGAAACTGGGCAAAATCATCAATCTTCTTTACCACTAGCAGACTGTGTTGGTGCGAGAGACTATGCTGGTGAATGAGAAAGGAAGACCATTTCTATTTTGCTTCTTCACTGCAGTTGCCTGTTCTATGCATGGCTTTCCATGAACCTTGGGTCATGGAAGATTGTTGCAGGAAGGGAAGGGCAGGAACCCAAATCTAGCGACGAAGGATACATTTTAATGCTGTTTTTCTTTCAACATTTGGCCAAAATGATTGACACAAATGTATCCTTTCATTAAAAAAAACAGTCTATTCCCACTATGAATGACTCAGAAAACTAATTACATTAATAGCAACCATGGAAAAGTTGGAATGCGTGAAGCTGCTCACTTCCTATAATCTTGAGCTAAGTCATTTTTGCTCTTTAAAAGCTCATAGTCATGGGGAAAGTCATCAGGTGCCATTGTAGTAACTAAATGAGTACTGAATATAGGGGAAAGAACACCTGTGTAACCCCTTCAAGCTCTTCAAATGTCAGAAGTCTTTACTGGAGAAGAGTTATTCTAGTCTTGTCCCACTCTTCCACTTATTCTTTTGAGAACAGCTCAGACAAACATCAAAAGATTCATAATTAGGAAGGAAAGATCATGGATTGGAGAGGGGGGTAGGCAAGAGGCACCAGGACCTTCTATGAAGACACAAAAAAGGAATGCTGTGGCAACTTAAAGACCAGAAGATTTATTACAACATTAGCTTTCATGGACTAAAGCCCATTATTTTGTTGTTGTTGTTCAATTACCATCTAAGTGCATTAAAGCTAATGTACATTTTTTCACATTTAATTTCATTCATATTTTCAAACTGAAGCAGTAAAAGTTAGTTTTGGTCTTACCTTCTAAGAAAGCAGGCAAGAGCTATACTGTAGGTGGAATAGTGTACCAAGTAACAGATTTTTGTACACTTTTTCTTACGGGTGGTATGCAGTCTATAGGAAAAGTAAATATATTGGTATGTATAATAAATACTTGGAAATAGACCATATTACTTGATTGATGAGCTAGTTTTAGCTGTGTTATAAAAGAAGGGGAATATGTCAATGTACAAATTATCTGGTAAATAGATAATAAACCACTTCACATAAAGCTTCAGGTACCTCTGAACAAAGGAGAAGGTTCCCAGGACTCCAGAAGAAACACTGGATGCATCTCACACTGGCCTGATATGGTTGCTGTCTAAAGATGACATCCAGAATTCAGTCTCCATCATTCATTCAATCACTCTTTCTCATCCTCCCCCACTTTTGCTAATTTGGGTTGTTTGCTAGGCTTTCCGACCTCCAAAAATGAGCTAGGCAACAACATGCCAATGATGTTAGGATGAACAAACAAAAGATATAGCACAGCACAGTAGCATTGGTACAGCGGTGTCTACTTCATTCTAGGAAGTAGAACATGGGATGTGTTCATTCCATGCGTACGTCACTCACAATCCACTGATGGGAATCCCACAGCCAATGTATATTCTTAACCTTGCACTAGGGTTGCTAGCTCTCAAATGAAGACTGACAAAAGTTTCGTTCCTAGCAGTTTGTTGTCTTGGGAGAAGGAAAGGCTCAGAGGATTTCAGTTTCATTTGCTTAGGCTGTATTGCACATGTTTCCCGGTAGTTTGCAGTAAATATATATAAAAGAGGGACACCAAATCCCAGCTCTATCAGGCTTGCTCTCAAAACATTCAGTACCAATTTCATTTTACTAGTGAAATACAAGTTGTGATAGTCAGAGAGACAACTTTCTCTGACACTAACAGCTGATAGTGTATAGAACTACAGTATTTGCTGGCCTATAAGACTACTTTCCCCCCCCCCTGAAAAACATGCCTCCAAGTGGGGGGGTCGTCCTATACGCCGGGTGCACTTCAGTTGGGATAGACATAGCTGCCCATAGTGGCCCATAGTACTGTATTTTGAGTGGAAATGTTGGGGGGTCGTCTTATACGCCCAGTTGTCTTATACGCCGGCAAATACGGTATATGTGACATAGGAATTTCCAACAAAATATTGCTGGTAAATATATAATCAAGATTGGGGAGAAAATCTCAGGTCATCTACTGTGAACTCCCTTGCTCCAAATGGCTTATGCTTGGCTCTTCTATTTTTAATATTATAGTTAGCAGCATTAAAAATAATACAAAAATACTTTTCTAAAATATATATATGAATAGATCCAGGATAGGTGGCATTTTGTGAGATCATATCATTGTGTCCTGACAGTATGGCTTTAATACTTTGTTTCTGAATATCTTAGAGCTTCCAACTCACTATTGCTGGCAAGCAAAAAGCTAAGATTAATGGTCTTATGAACCATGGCAGGAAGGATAGTCTACAAGTACACACCACACTTCACAAAGAAAACCCATTCCAACCCCTCAATCAAAAACTGCCTTAAAATGATGAGCCCTTCTCATAAACTTGGTCTTCTGCCAGACATTGATTGCAAGTTGCAGGAAATATCTAAGCATTCTTTGCTACAGTTAATTGATTTAAACCTTTCTGAAATCTATCAACAATCAAAGAAGACGGCATAGCTGGCAGTGGTGACATATTCAATTCATGGAGCTAAGCCAAGATCTCTTCTAAGGAGATAATGGTAATGAAGGTCTATGGAATGTTTTAATTTTCCCAGTTCACTGAAATGCTGCCTAGCTTACAAACTCATCTGTTAGCATGGTCCATTTCTCTTCTTGCAGCCCCTTCTAACTCCTAGAAAAATTATTTCTGAGGTCTCAGGATGTGTTCAGGGAAACAGCCATGTGACTCAGGTGGGCTGAAGAGAGGAAATCAGCTCCTTTTTTCAGAGGACTCGTGCCTGCAGATGAAGAAGGAGGAGGAGTAATTTCATCCCCTTTTCTTTCTAGCCCACCCTACCCTACAAAAAATCACATGGCTGTACTTCCACACAAGCCTTGAGCTTTTGGAAATGGTCTTTCTGAAGATCGGAAAGGGCTGCAAGAACAGAATGTGGGAAAAAAACCAGTTGAATGCACAGTGTAGTAGGATAGTCACCACTGATTGGTTGGGTTGGCATGTCACCCTTTAGCTCAGCTGTGAATCACATAAACCTGAAATATGAGAAGTTCAGTGATCAGCTGAATTTGTGATTACTTGTGGAGGACCACTTGATGCCTATAAAACTAATAATGTTGCATCTCTCATTGTACTTTGGCACCATGATTGAAGTGCTAGATGTACCTTTGTGAACCTCACTTTGAGATTCACCACCCTCACTTCTTCCAACCTTTAAGAAAAGAAAACCACTTGGGGAACAATACCAGTCTTGATTTTCTGTTGCTACATTTTAGAAAGATATTCATCCCTCCGAGCAGCTAAATGTAACAAGCGTGCACCTCTCCATTAAGCTATTTCATGTAGAGATGTTTGCTTTGTCCCAATTGTGATAGCTGCTATCAAGAACAGAACAGGCATGCTGTTTACTCAGATGAAAACATGATGAGAGATTTTGTCAAATACGGTGAAATTCAACCGGTGAAACACATGAGAGAAGAATGAACAATTTCAGGGAAGAAAGTGGCTTTGCTCACCGTAAGCTGCAGGAAAACAGTTTTTAGTGCAAACACGTGATAGCAAAGCAAAGCAGTTAAATGAAGAAAGCATGCACATTTCCAATGATAACTGTAACAGCGATTAGCAGACAGCTGTTAAAAGACTTGGGCAAGTTGAATTGTGATCTATACCAATTAGCCTGCCATAATGCCTCATTGCATTCAGTGGCACAGGGCCGCCAAAAGAGGGAGAGCAGCAGAACAAAGTTATAGGAGACCACTCTGGAAATCCGTGAAGATGGGTAAGGCATTCAGTTTGTTTTCCTATGAAGTTTGGGTTGGGCCTGAGGTGGATGAGGCGGCCCAGGAGGAACCTTTGTGTGGGAGCCCAGTGTGGCTCTAGGGAATCAAAAATGGTGGAGATTCTTGTTTCCTGCCATAAAAATGATACTCAAGTAACAATCGCTGCCTATTGTACTGCATGGCGAATGGGATTCTCATTTTAACCCTTTTGCTTTTTTTTACTTTTAATAACTGATTTTCCCAGATGAAATTATTCAACCTCAGCCTGCAGCGACACCATGCATGATTAAATGTTTGTAATGACATCATTTTGTGTGTTAATTATCAAAAGTAACCAAATATGGATTTATTATCATTGAATACATCTAGACCTATTTATCTTATTGATAATCCTAGGTCTAATGTCCATAGCAGCAGGCATCCATCCCTATACTGACATGCAGCTTTACATTACTTTATTAGTAAAGGTGGGTAGCCGTGAAGGTCTGACAGTAGCAGCAGAAAAGAGCAAGAATCCAAACGCACCACATATTGATATTGATACTGATATTGATATATATATATTGATATCTGAAGAAGCTAGGAGTGACTTATGAAAGCTCATACCCTGCCACAAATTTTATTAGCCTTTATGGTGCTTCTGGACACTTGCTCTTTTCTATTGCTTCATTAGTAAAGTTCTTCAATTTGTCACACTGCCAATTAAATAGAGATCAAACTGGCCACATGAACAAGGTAGTATTTAACGGATAAAGTTAGTGCTAGAGTAAGCTACGGGTGATTAAGAGCATGGATACAAATTAGGTTGAAAGCTTAAGGACACTTTCCTGGGTGTAAGGTCACTAAGAAAGGCTACTCAGAATCTCACTCAGATCCATTAAGTGGGTCTTACTCCCATGAAAATATTTTTAGGATTGCCCCATGAATGACATAGCACATACTTCTAAGTAGACCAATTTAGACATGATGAGTGCCTGAAGATGGGCTGGTAGGAACAGAATATTAGCTAATATGAAAGGGGTAAATTTCTGTGATGTTTTAAAGGCATCACTGAAGATTCTCCTATATACCATTATTAAAAGACATTGTTGCTCTCTCTCTTTCTTAATTTATTGCAAGCAATAGATATGTTTGCATGCAGTAGCAATTTGTTAAAATAAAAAGCAGCTCTTGGCAGCAAAAGAGTGCAATGAGTCTATAGCTAGTTTTCTTGGCATTTTTGACTACCCAACACTCCAATGTTTGGAGGTACATGAATTTCTTTCTGACAGTGCAAAATATATACATTCCTTTGTGAACAGGTTTGACATCTGACCATAAAACTCAAAACATTCCTGAAATGCTGGGACAAATTGTTAAGTACCATCATCCTACAAAGCATCTGTTCATAAACATTCTAAATTAAATATGACTTAATATTGCCCTCCTGAGCAAAGTTGCACTTTTAGAAAAGTGCACAGACTTCTAGGAACATAGAAGGATTTAACTCTGCTTAGGACAGCACGATTAATGAACCTGTTTCACTTCTGACGTAAGACACATGTAGGCATTGTTGTGTAGGTTCTGACAAGGTGGAAAAATTTATTCAGGTTTAAATCTCAGGGACAAGCCAGAAATGACAACAGGAAATCTGTAAAACAAAATTTACCGGCATTTTGAAATAGAAATAGCAGGTGGACTGGGATCCCATTCAGATTTGGATCAGACTACAGGGGGAGGATCTACCCTTTCCTCCCTGTACAGTTTTGACACCTGAAATCAACATCCTGGTAGCCTTGGGAAATTACTAGGAGCCAGGAACAATCCAAGTCTCAGTAGTACTAACAGAGTCATAGGGGCTACTTAGTTTGAACTTATCTTCCTACATGACCCTCTTAGTGTCCCACTCAGCTGGGGAAGCCACTTCTGTGGGGGAGATTTCAATTCTGCCTTTCCCCGCACGGATTTGAAGTGGAAATGTGCAGCTGTTGTTTCCATTTTTCGAAATATTGAAAGGATCCAATTATATATCAACCAGAGTCTCATACAGTCTGACCCTCTGTTAAACCCTTAGTTACACCAGTCATACTTTTCACCATTAATTCAAGATACTGTTATTACTTGAAAAGACATGTAGTTGCAAGTTTTTAAAGTCGATATTTCTCTGCACAATGAAGTCAAGCAGAAAATATAATATTTTAGCCATCCACATATATTGGCTTCGGGTGGCTTTATATAGCAGCTTTTAAATGTGGAGTCACTTACTTCTTTTTTTTCTAATGAGCAATATATTGCTGGTAAATAACTTACTATGAATATAACTTTACTTTTGAGGAAGAGGGACTTATCTGCAGGACAATAATTAATCCAATGGAGCATTTACATGGATTGTGGAACATATGCTCACCTCCCCCCTTCAAGTCCTGACCCAAATGTCCCCTCTCCAAATTCTGCTTTTCAAGGCAGGGGACCCCAGCAATAGTCTTTGGGTGACATTTTGGGGCTGTGGTGGGACAAGAATATAAAAGAATGTCATACTCTACAGACCCAACCCCAGTAGAAATGCTCTTGGGATCTAGGCAAGTCTGTTAGAAACCTGAAGGATGACACTCTTGAGTGCAGGTTGCCTCACAATTTAATAAAGAGGTACTACCATTAATTTTTGAATACTAAATAATTATAATATTTATTTTTCATGAGTTTGGGATCTGGATGTAATGTCAATCCTCTCTATAGGAATAATCAGAGGGCACGGGATGATTCCTCTCAGAGAGGAATGACATCTTACCAATGCCACCATGACCCCCATGTCTTTGCTCCCAAAAGCCTGCTGGTTAGGAGACCATGCCTACCAATCATACAGGGGCACCACAAAGCCACACTTTCCAACATGAACAAGCTCAAATTCTCTCAATATTGCACTGATACTGATTGCAAATAACCACTATCAGCTTCTATTGCCCTTCTTACTGGTAGAAAAAATATCATAATCACTTTAGAATGCAAAATACTTTTGGATACAAATGAAAGGAAACTTCTTCATGTCTATCAAATTTGGCTCAGGAAACTTTCAGGGCTGCGTGGCCTAAATACCTCCAATTTAATCAAGGGGTCAATATTAAAGAATGCTACTGGAAACACAGTGCAATCCTGAGTGGAGGTAACCCTTCTAAGACATTGGAAGTGAGTAGGTTTTGAAGGTATAACTCCATTTAAGATTGGACTCTTAGAAGGCTATTCCTAAAAGAGAAGGGATGGGAAGAGGAAGGAATTACTTGCGGTTTTCAAAAACAGACCAGGGGGTTGCTCCCAGCTGGAGAGAGCCAAAGAGCAGAGGAGACAGAATAAATGTCACAAAAAGGATATCCCGCAGAGATAAAATCTCTTTAGACAACTATATGTAATATCCAGTACAGGAGAGAAGAGCTCATGAGGCCTTTACAAAGAAGGCACCTCTTACAACTGCCGCTGCCGTCACCTGTGACGAAAGTAACAAGCACAAAACTACTTACTGTTTGGGTCTACATTTTCACACAGTTCTGTTTTTGCTTCCCCATTGGGTCTGTCGCTAGCTTTGTGTGAAAGTCGCGACGACATGGTTGCTGCTGTCACGACTGCCTTGAAGCTGCGTTTCCGCTTCTGGACATTTAGTTCGGGGTGGAAGATGATGATGTACACTTTCGGCATGTAAAGCATCCCCAGGGCCACTGAAGCGCTTAAGTTCATGGATATAGTAAGTGTGGTAGTTTGTACGTAGAGCTAGGAAACAACAACACATAAGGACACTATTACAAATAAAATGACGGAGACGTCGGCAATAGCACTTTCAGGATGGAGATGCCTCTTAGAACCACATTGCTTGAGACAGTCTGAGCCAGGGGTGGCCTAACTGTGGCTTCCTACATGTTCCTGGGCTACAATTACTAGTAATTATAATCTATTAATTAATTAATGTGATTGATTTCCCGCCACATCCTGAAGATGGCTCGTGGTAGGTTACAACGTCCTCAATAATAACCCAATAAAACCCCTATTAAAAGGGCGTTCAAAACACAATGAACAAGGCGATATAACAACTCAATCCCCGTGCCAATAATCCAGTAGCCTACTATGGGGGAAGGGAAGGGGATAAATGCTATCACGCCCTCCTAGGAACTGGCTCAATTTGGCCCCTCCTGACCTAGGCTATTTGACATTTGTACCAGCCTATAGGCAACCTTTGCTAATATTGCATACATTTTCTATAAGAAAGCAAAACCTTCGAGACTGGAAGAAGCCGGATACAATCCTCGGCATGAAGGACGTTCAATAAGGCTTCTGGGTTCCAGATGGCTTATCCAGAGTTTATTGCTAGTTTATAAAGCTACAGCGTTTATGATTTATGATTTAAAAAAAAATGTTATCTTGCATAGGTTCTGCACCTTGTTTGTAGTACTACGAATGTCACGGTGCTGACTCTTGGAGTGTTATGAATACTTTGGTGCATTAGCAGAGTGTGCAATGACTTACAGTGCCATAGAAGCTATCTGGCCCGTGTTTGCGCATGCAGGTAAGAATCAAAATAACAAACATAGGCACTTTCCCCCCCAAACTAGTAAGAGGTCTTTTATTATCGGAACTCCATTCTAGACAGGATAGAGTAGAGACAGACTTGTAATCTATCCTAGCTCACTAGGATGGAGGGAGATGCAGGAGTCCATGTCCTGATCTCATGGTGCGGCGGAGGAGATGGGGAGGTATGGGGAGAAAGTGTCAGAAAGTGGGTGGGTGGAAGGAAGATTCCCTGAGAGTAGCATTCTACACACCAAAGAGATAGCAGCAGAGCAGAGAGTGAAAGGATTTCTATGCCTATCTATCTCTCTGACTCTATTATAGTCCCTCTCTGAATTCTGAGGCTAAGAGACCACGTAGTTCATCATTTCCAACACTGACTTTGACTTGAAGAGGAAAATGTAGGTCTGGGGCTTCTCTCTCTGTGTGTGATGAACTACATTCAAACTCAGGTACAGAGTATGGGGATTCAGTAGAAGAAATTATCCACAGAGTACTCCTTTTGAGCATGAGTTTTTATCAGGAAGAGACCTGTGCTGAGCTTCAATGCACAAATTGCACTTCTCGCATGAGGGTAAGCAGGTTTACTATCCCCCAACCAGACTTTCCAAGGCTTATTCACAAACACCTGTAGAGCACTCCCTAGGCAGCTGATCACTGGATGATTTGCAGATGAATATATAAACTGTCTTCATCACAAAGCATTATGTTAATCTCATTTGGCACTTTTATGTTGATATCCTAGGCATAATTAAACCCTTCTAAGCCCGTTGACATCTGCTTGGGATTGCAGCGTTTGACACGCAAAATATCAATGGCTAATGCAGCGAATCAGCGCTAAACCGGCATATGTGAACTCCCACTTGTTCTTAGGTCTATGTTGCCATGTTACATCATATGACACATTATGCATTCTCTGATGACAATATTTGTACTCCACATCCTTATCCATGGTTCCCCTATATATTTGTGAAACAGCCTGGGGGTTGGAATGTGTCCGGCTGTCTGAGTCACTCCTCCACTCACATGGGCCTATTATGCACGGCTGCTGAAACGGCGGTATGGAGAACGTGGAGGAGGAAGAAGTGAAGCAAACCGCTTATGCACGGGATGGAACGCAACGGCGGCAAAACCCAGAGTGTCCAATTATGCACACGGCTACTCCGGAGCCGCTTCTGGTTGCGCCCAGGTCCCGGGAAGCTCCACTTCCACATCTCCCTAATACGGCATTTTCGGCTGTGCCTGGTTGCCACCTGCAGCGTGCATAATTGGTGATTTTAGCTGCCGCCATTCCCCCCCGAATGCGGACCTTCCACTCCGTGCATAATGGACCATGGAGGTAATTCTGCCCACTCTGTACCTTGCACCACCCTCCCACCTTCATCAGTGTACAAATTCTGGAGGTGCAGCAGGCACAGACATGCTACATTTTTTTAGAAGCAGCATGAGTCTAATGCTATGAGACTACCTGAATCCATAATTATATATATATATATATATATATATATATATATATATATATATATATATATATATATATATATATATATATATATATATATATATATATATATATATATATATATATATATATATATATATATATATATAATATTAATTATTATTATTATTATAAAACAAAGGGGAAAGTTTAAAATGAGCTGAACAAGGTTTAATTCTCTGTTATTATTGAGTTCAAAGGGAACTCAGAGAGAAGGCTAATGGCAGCATCCTCAGTGCAAAAAAAAAAAAGATTTCAGTGCTGCATGCAAACAAAATTGTGTGTGTGCGGGGGGGATTCGTCAGTATGGAATGGCATTGACATGAGATTTAAACAGAGAGATACTGGGATGGGAAGCCTAAAGCTTTGAAAATTTTTCCCCATTAATGCTTTAGTGAACAAAGTGTTTTTTTTGGGGGGGGGGGATTTGGCAGTCTCTGGAAGCCTAACATTAAAATGGTGGCTGACACGGACCCTCTGCAAACCTCTGAACTTCAGAATCACTTAGGATTGATCCATTTGGAGGACAGATAAGAAACTCATAACAAGCACACAACAGGCTTGAAAAACCTGCCAAGATCACAATCAGTGTACAGAATCAAAGTAGAAAATTAGAAAGAAAGAAAGAAAAAACATGCAAATTTGCAGGGAAGGGCAGGAAATTAGCATTACTATGCAGTTGCACTAGGACATTAGTGAAAATACCCCCCATCCCCCCCCCCAATTTAGTGGCAACAGACTAAAAAAAAAGTTCTCTAGAGCTTTGGAAAGAGGACTCTTCCCCCATACTCACTGCAGGCCTATACAAAGTGTTGACGAGTTGCAGATGACATAGCACAGATGACATAACACAAGTTCACATTGTGCCAACAATCCCAGCTTGCAATGCCAGTGTCAGTAAGTTCTGCCATGCATCCTGTACACTCAACATGTTCCCCCAATAATGTGAGATTGTGTGGCTCCCACTGCTCACAGTGGCCGATAACACAGCAGAGAATCCCCTAGAACTTGGCAATATGGAAAAGGGGGCTTTGCAGCTGCTTGTCAGGGATTTTTTTTTAAGTCTGATCAGTTTCAACATCAAGTAACCCCCCCCCCCCCTACACCATCTATGTTCCTTACTGTTCCTTTTTATTCAATGAACTAAATAGAAGGCACTGGCTGATATGGACTGCACAGCTGAAAAAGGCAATTGTGTACATTTTTTACAAGAAAAAATTCCGGATGCCAACCACCACAAAAGTGGTGTACCACCCCAATCTAGGAAAGCGTACTTTTGAAATTGTAGCTGCAGAATAAATTCACCGGAGGGGGGAAAAAGAATGGTGCATAAAGTGGGCACATAATCCAAAGTCAAAATTGAAGACTTACACCTTTGAAAAACTGCAGTAAAATGTGTGTGCCTAATGGGCTTAATTTTAGCAAACCCGTCTAGCACGGAAATAGGCTTTTTGGAATCCCTAATCTATAAACGTAAACAACAATTGCTGTTTCCTGAACAGATACACAAATCCAGACTTGTTAGGCATTACATAAAGCACACACATACACAGCCCTGGACAAAAATTCCATTTAGTTTTTCATATTTAGGTACTTACCCAGCAGCAGCAGTAGGAGGAATAATCCTTTTTTTTAATGCTTTGACTTTTCCAGGCAGTTGCCCAGGAAGGACAGATCCAAGCCTGTGCGAGCTAGGCACAACCCCCAGAATTGCTGCAAACCTGGATGACTACTTCTCCTACCCTTTGTGAGGGCAAGGCCCCTTTTACCTCTATCCATGACTCTGCAAATAGGAAGGCTGGGGGCAGCTTGCTCAAGAGTCTGTGTGTTCTGTCCGGAATACCGTGGAATTGGATCCACTGGTTGAATTCACTTTGAAATTGGGGGGGGGGGGGGTCCTTTTGTGGACAGGCAGTACCATATCTTCTGAATTATTGATCTGATTTGTTTTGTTTTTTTTTTAAGCCACCCCAGCTCCACCAGAAATGTCCCCCATACGGAATAACTTCGGAGCTGCAGCTATCAATTGTTCTTTTTTCTTCCCTCCCTCCATTGTGGGGGTGGAGCCCATTCCCAGGGCTGCTTTCCTCCCAGGCCACAGCCACAGGATGGCTGGGGGAACCTTGTTCAGTGGCTCATAATATGGGACCCCGTAGCCCAGTTCACTTGGAACTTGGGGGGTCTTAGTGGACAGGCAACACTAGCTCCCTGGCAATTTTGGTATTGTTTGGTTGGAAAACAGTCCATCAAAAAAGTGCCCATGGGATATAAAAGAGCTTAAATCATTTCAGAATCTAGGGGGGAGTAGGGCCTGGCCCAGAAACAGTACTGGGGGTCCTGTCACCACTGGATGCCAGTACTGATGCGTAGCCTGACATCTGAGTCCAAACAGTAGCCCCCCTCCCCATACTGCAAGTACTCACCCCTAATACAAATATTTGAGCCTAATAGAATAAATCTATATATACTGAAACTCAAGGCCATGAATCACCTGCCGCCTTGCACATATATACACACTGGTGCTACAGAAACACTAGCATTTATATTAAACCCCTTTAACAAAAAGTTGTGCAAAATCCTAAAGCATCCCCATCATGCCATTTCCACACTGGGAAATTTGCTGCCCCAGCTCTCATGCAGGAGCACAAATCCCAGCCAAATGCTCCTCTGTGCAGGAGCAGGAAGAGGTGGGGCAACTTGCCCTGGCTCAAACTCCAGCCTGCAGCCTGGCGCAAAGACTCAGGGGCTTTTCGCATGCCTTCAAAATCGCACAATGGTTGCCAATTGAAAACGCTACTGATTTGCCATTATGCACAACGTCGTTGACAATCTGCCACACACCTGAAACCGATCCGCAAAAAGCGCTTCCTTGTAGCGCTTTCAGGGAAATCCCCCAAAGTGGATTCACCCTCCGGAAAGCGCTACACTCCTGCAACCAATCTGCAACACTAGCGGGAAAGTTCTGTGCGTTACCATTGTTGTGGTTTCCACAAAGTCCCTCCCCCTGGCTCTCTCCTCTGATCTTCCGGCGAAGCGATTGCCATTTTTTTTTCTCCGAGCGAGCGGAGTTCAACCCACCAGCAAGCCGGCTTCCCCGGCTTCAGTCCCTCCCCAGAGCTGTTTAGTCACTAAGCACAAACAACAGAGAAGCCCGTTTGCTGATGTATTTTCCCTTTATTTTTTACACTGTTTTCGGTCGAAAATCGGGCCCGTGAGGGGGGGGGGATTTTTTTTTTTCACTCGGGGGGAGCGTGGCAACGATGAAACGATAGCTCAAACACACCTGCCAGCTGATGGGTCTCTCCTGCAACGAATCAACACATATTCGTTGCAATGGGTGTGTGTGTTTTTTTTTTAAAAAAACCTTTCTTAAAGGGAAAGGGGCTGTTTGGGAGCATGCTAACGGCTGCCCATTGGCTGCTTGATGTTCCAGGGGTGGGACGAGCTCGGCAATAGCGCTTCCTTTCTAGCGATTTTTGCTGAGACCGGAAACTTGTGGGAAACGATGGAAACGCAACTGGATTCCACTACAAAGTCAGGTATGCATAATGACGAATTCCACTATTTTAAATGGCGATTTTTCATTCAGCAAACAATTTGCTACAAGGATCCCGGTGCGGAAAGCCCCTCATTTCTGGCACAAAACAGAAGCATTGTCCCTGCATCACAGACAACACCAGACTTGGTCTTTCTTTGCTCCCATTCAGTCCCAGCTCCCTACCCCTGCCAGTGCCAGGGGTCCCTGGCAACTCTACAGCCACAAAATGTTAGGGAGTAAAGTTTTCTGTAACTCTGTCTCTTAAACATTGCAGGTAAAATCTCAGTTTAACAGGATGCCTTTAAAAATGAGCATACTGCTTAACAATATTTTCTTCCATAAACACAAAGCAAGTATATAGCCTGAACTAGCTAAGAAGCCACCATCTGGTGATATATGTTTTCATTTTGCAGGGACCTGACGTATTGATCAAAGAGAAGTGAAAACAAAATGCTGCTTCTCCTACCTGCATCTTTTACATGAGCCTTTCACTCGTAAGCCCAGCCGTTTTATATCTGCCCCATTACTTGTAAGAAACAACAGTCCTGAAGGGCTACTGAGTGCTTCTTGCACATATGGACAGTAAGAGAGAGATTCTGGCCAGATTTTGGTAGATACACAAATGGTTTCTAAAAAGTGACTGAAATATGATGTAGTGATGTGTTTAGCAAATCCCATCTGCATTATACAAATACATTCAAACTGGGACAATCACATGACTTCAGAACAAGTTCCACTTAGGTGCATTAGGTATGGTAGCCATGCAGTTTGGCTGTGTTTCATCAGACTCAAGTCCCTCTGTGTTTTTAGAACAGCACTTTGCTACATGCTACTGTCTGTATTATACCATACACATCAGAAGCTCACAAACCCACCAGGCCCCATGCACATTCTAAAAATACTTGATGGTAGGGTTGCCAGGTCTTGGTTGGGAGATTTTGGGGAGGAAATGGGTTTCAACGTGGTATCAAATCAAATTTATTTGATACAGCACTGTGGCCAGATAAAACAGATAACGAGAAAAAACATTTCACAGTAAAGAATTGCAAAATCAGGGAGCCAGTACAAAATTTAAAATATATAAAATTGTATAATTGATGCGTACATTATAAAAAAATGCATAGTAAAATACCTCTAAAAATCTTCACTTAAGCTTAAGTTGTCTTTCCCTTGTGCTAAGCACATGTGCACAAAATTTGGCAACCTGCTTAATAATATGGCCCCTACTATTCCACAGGAGGAATTTTACTTTTTCTTTGTTTGAACTGGTGGAGGAATTCCTGAGTAATGGGAGGATGAATTTATTTCTCGCAGAGCTAAAAGTAGGGCACCTTAAGAGGACGTGTTCGATTAACTCTATCTCCCCGGAATTACAGGGGCAGAGTCTTTCAGCTAATGGGGTTTTCTTGAAGTGACCCACCAGCGTGGCAGAAGGTAATGCAGAGCATCTAGCTAGTGTGAATGCTCTCCTATAGTATTTTGTTTCCAAATAGGAGAGATAGTCTGCAGAGGCTTGAATATATCTGGAACACGGTGGTGCACCATACCTAGGGGAGCGAGAAAGGTCAGTTTGATGCTCTGTGTCCTCAGTCCTTTGTTTCACTACAATTTTCGCCTGATCGTACCCCAACCCTAGTAGTGAAAGCGGGGAAAAGCCTAATTTTATAATTTCCCTCTCAGTGGCCAACAGCCACTGGGGTTTATAATTGTCACAGAGGATTGAAGGAAGTAAACCAGCTGTGGCCCAGTGTGCCTTTAACCATAGGGAGACGGATGAAGTTACTGCTTTCGCTTTGAATTTTGGAAACCCTGTCTCTAGGCGTATCCATGAGTTCGAAACACAGTTTGGAACCTGAAGTAACGCTCTAAGAAATTTTGTTTGAACCCGCTCAATGTGGTATAATGTAATAGAGTCCATCTTTCAAAGTGGTCATGCTCTCCAGCTGACCTGATCTTGGAGGTGGGCAACCCTACTTGAGGGATGCTAGGAAAGGTGTTGGCTGGTATCATGGCACCCACAGGTACCACATTAGGGACCCCAGTTCTAAAGTGAGTCATACCAGTGCAATGTTAAGAACTTGTAAAAGAAAGGGTTGGTGGAAAAATGGGCAGACATAATAGCACAAAATTAAACAAGGGTTGTATATTGCAGACTGTCAAAATATGTATTAAGTAGGAAGTGTCTGATTTGTATCATCCAGTGGAGTTTCTAATATTGCCAAGGATTTTTACTGGCTTGCATGCTGATCTCAGAATTGCCACAAGAGAACATGTTGCTCTTCTATGCTGTTTCATCATAAAATAAGCAGTAATATTGAAAAGCTACAGGAACATAATGTTTTGTTCTACTTTTTATGTCTTGCTCAAGTCAATAGCACGGGGTTGGATAGAAGCATACAAAACATCTTGCAATGTTACCCTATCTTACCTCTTTAGAAAGTGACATTAAGCTGAAATCAAGAACGCATCAAACTTTGCTGAAGTGTGTTAGCGACAATCACACCCTAAGGATATCATTTAGATGCAAAGGTACATAGATGTGATCATTTACCTTACATAAAATATTTAAATTTGAATTGCCATGTGTGCCACAATCTTTCCTTCTCCATGCAAATGGCACAAGATTACCTTAAAATACTACGAATAGTCTTAAAATTGCAGCCGTATTAACTAGAAATGCTGTACAGCACATATGGCACAGAATAGACAGTTTTAATGTCTGCATGTCTGTTGTTTCTTTAAATCACTCATGGATCAGGCTCTTGTGGGGGTTTTAGGCTGAGATGTCAAATAGGACATTGCATTCTATTCAAGAACAAAAACTTCTGCACAAGAAAAACAGAGACAGAGAGGTTTTTTAATTATACATAACTCAGGACCAGTTTTTCCATGTAGTACATGCAGCATGTGCTACAAGCCCCACATTTCCAGGGGCCCCACACAGTGCATTCCACTCTATGGGTCAGGGCCATAGCATCCCCCCATTTCCCCCTTTTAAGGACCCTTGGATTGACACCCCTTCCCAATATGGGAGTTCCCTTCACCCTCAGTCTGGGTGCTCCCCCCTTAATTGTACTCAGCTTGAGCCCCGCAAATCCTTAAACTAGCTCTGGTACTACAGGTCCCACAAATCCTTAAACTACTCCTGACGTACTCTACTCCATAGTGAAAAGTGCAACTGACTCAGGTTACCAACAAATTACCTTTGGTGCTAACATCTTTAACTTATCCTTCAGTTGTTCACTTCTCCTGTAACATTTTTCAAGTGAAATGCTAAATATCTTTATTCATTACCAATGGGGAGCAGAAACAAATACCTTCTCTTTGGGCATTGCAACTTCTTAGTCACTTCTACTTACGTGTCTGTGACATTTTATACAGTGTACACTACATTGAAATTCAGTATCTCACCCCTGAAGTATAGGTACATATAAGAAAACATTCTGATTTAAAAGGCTCTAGCAATTAATGCAGAGAACCTGGAATTCTGCAGAGGATTTCTCTTTTGGCTATCTGAAAAATGTCAACTATTCCATAGCAAGACAACTATCCCCTTTTCACATTTTCAGTTCTGCTGGCTTTCTTACTTTGATATGCTACCTGTCTTTCCCTATCTACAAGTAGCAGCATTTCAGCAGTGAGTAACACAAGGAATATCTATGCCTCCCTACACTCATTGTTATTCTGAACATACATTTACTATATCTTCTTGAGTGCTTCTTGTGTTCAGAAAAAGAAACTAGGTACAAGAAACTATAGTTCCTTTGCTGTGTAACATTAGGTTCTACAAAATGGACTGTGAATACTCAAATCTCAGCATTGTTCACCTTTGCATGTGTGCATAAGCCAATCCCATTGATATCATTTGCTCTTGGTAAACTGAGATCAGTTCTGACCTGGCTAGTCCAGGATGGCCTAATCTAATGAGACACTGAAAACTGAGCAGGGTCAACCCTGGTCAATATTTGAATGGTACACCACTGTGAAAGTCCAGGGTTGCAATGCAGTGGCAGGCAATGGGAAACCATCTCTGAATGTCTGTTGCCAATTGGATAATTAAGCACTTGGATAATTTAGCCCAAAATGTAAATGCTGGAGATACAAATGGAAGCAGGACATTTATAAAGAGTTGCAGAGGGCATGTCATTTGCCCACTATTTCATCTTTCCCTTTCCTAAATGGCTCCATAGTTCTTCCCTTTGCCTGCTTCCTTCTCTCTGTCCCACCCAGCAGCCAACCTACCTCTCGGAATTTAATTTTCTTTCTCTCTTTTCTTCCCTTGGCAGCCTCTTCCAAGAAAAACTATGGCCAGATTGCATGGTGCTAGTCACGGGGCCTAGCTGCCCCAGTTGCATCATGAAGAACCTGCAAGGACTTGTAGGGTAGGGGGCGGGGGGGCGAGGAGAGAAAGGATTTCCATTTTGAAGACCATCACTTTCTTGAACTCTCATCCCAATGCAGCCCAAAATGCAAACCAAAATGCTTCTCCTGAGTGAGTGAGCAGGGTTGCCAACTCTGGGTTGGGAAATTCCTGGTGAGTGGGGGGGGGGCATCCTGGGGACAGCAGGATTTGAAGATGGGTACAAAGCAAGGTACAAAGTCAGAGTCCACTGCCTAAGACAGCCATTTTCTCCAGAGGAACTAATCTCTGTCACCTGGAGATCAGAACCCACCTGAAGAATGGTAACTCTGGGAGTGAGGGACAAAAGGCCTCAAAGAATAACTTGTAGGATAGAAGCAGAGGTCTTCAGTGCGAGGCAGGATGTTGGAAACTGCCCCCCTTCTATCCAGGGAAATCCTTTGTGGCTTTTAAGTCGTGGTCTTCCAAATAGTTTTGTAGGGGAAAAAAACAGTCAAGCACAAAAGTATATAGCTGTTATCCAATCATAATAAATACTCTTTCCCCATGCATATATGTCCTTATGGCAGGAGTGCAATTACATCAGAATTCAGAAACAACATTTTGATGATAACATCATTCAAGAATGTCATCAGGAAAGGTAAGGAACAACACACAAATTGGGAACAAAGCTTAAAAGCAGACATTGCTTTGAGTGGCAACTTGATGATTGCTCCCATTGTATTGCTTGCAAATCCACTTAGTACAAGGTACATCCCAAGGGAAAGAGCCATCACTGTTTACATGAAAGAGCAAAAGGTTGCTTTCAAAATGGTGAGTTTCTTTTCCACCTGATGGTGCAGCAGCAGATGGAGACTGCAGGATCACCTCTATGTCTAGACAAACCTGTCATGTTTGTTCCATTTGTTTTTCAACTGTTTTCAATTTTTCCCCCCATCTCAGTACCCAACACAGTGGAAAACAAGCATATGGAATGGAAAGCAAATGTGCATTCATATGACATGTTCAGTTCAATCCCATTTATCTAGACAGTTAATTTCCAGTTTTTATTGCAAACTTCCATTATGTCTTCCTCCAGTTGCCCATTTAATAAAATCCTATCATTTGTGTCCTCATTTTAATGAGAATATTATTCGGCCTCAATGAATACCAGAATGCTTAGAGTTATGTCATATATATTTAATGTCCAATATGGGTTGGATCCAAAAGAGTGAGCAGACCTGTGCTGATGGAAGAGATCTTTCCTGCCTCTCACTGCAGCCTACTGTTTTCTACAAATGCTGATTCTGCAAATATTTGGGAACAGTGTCCAATATGATGTAGTGGGAGGGAGGAATCACCTAGGGATGCCAGCCTCCATTTGGGATCTGGGAATCCCCCAGAATTTCAACTCATCTCCTGATGACAGGGATCAATGCCTCTGGAGAAAATGGCTGCTTTGGACATTGGACTGCATAGAGCTTGTACCCCCATGAGGTCCATATCCTCCAGTTTCCATCCAAAAATCTCCATGGGTTTCCCAACCTGAATGTGGAAACCCTTCTCCCCATCCCCCACCAGTGTCCAGGGGGACCCCTGCAACCACAAATCATTCCTTGTTGCCTTTGAGAACTGAAGTGCCTTTCCAGTAGTGTAAGAAGACTTTGGACAGAACCCTGCATCTTAATAATCAGCTATCAATCTTCATGACACTTGTTGCTTTGCAGGGGGATATTGCCTGCTTAATGAGGACACTGGAAACAATCTTTTTGGCATAAAATATTGGCCACAGCCTTTATTAACATTGAGCTTGGCAAGCATGGGAAATGATCTGGCCCCTCTTGTGGTCAGCTGTTCACAACTTGGATTCCAACAGCATGCCCCTCGACAGGATGTGTTGGCTATCCAGCCATACTGCCCAGAAAATAACTCATCTGTGGAAGAGAGCAGGAGGAGACAGTCTGGAGTAACCCCCATTGGGTTACTCTGCCTCTGTGGGGTTCTCCTACCCCCCAGAAATGCAAGCTCTCAATCAGGCTCCGCATTCACACAGTCCCTTAAGGGGGCCCCCAAACCTAAGGGAGGCCAGCACACAAACTTGGCCACCCCAAAAAACCCATTCCATGCTTCAAATCCACTGGCTGTGACAGTTCATAACAGTAAAACAAACAACTTGAATAACAACAACTCTACTATCCTTAACAAAGTAGGGAGGCTGGGTTGCATTTTTGCCCTGGAGGTGAAAGAGGCCAAGACGCATCATGACATCCCTAATAAGGGCACCCGACTCGAACCCTCCCCAACAGCGCCGCCTTGATGCAGAACGCTGTCCAGGGCTAATGCTAGGGCTGGAAGTCTTCTCCCACCAACCAGGTCCTCTGCCAAATTCATCCCCCGTTGTGGCAATGGCCCCCTTCAGTGAATCTTGGAAGCTTTTTCTGGAAGTGAGCTCCTGGAACTCTTTACATTTCTATAGAAATGAAATGGTTTGAGTTTTATGTTTTAACTAGTTGCAAAGCCCATTCCTAAGAATGGTCCCCTCCCCAGGCCCCAGCCAGGCAGCTTAAGGTGGCTTTGGGCCACAGCTCACAGCTGATTCAAGTGCAGTGGGCAGGGGCTGGCCACCTTGTTAGCAGGCCCGGGGTAGAGCTCCTTAGCAAGCGGTCAGCAGGCCAGGAGACCCTCATTAGCAGGCCCTCCACCACAACCCTTTACCCAGGGCCCTCTCCCCTTACCTGCTGCTGGCTCCAGACACTGAGGTATGCCTGAGAGCAAAGAGGCTAGAGTCCAGGGACAGAGGGTGGGAGCTTGCAGAGGCAGGGCCAATCAGGTTGCAGCCACCTTTGCTGGCTGCACCCTGATTGGCCATATTCCAACTTGGACAGCTGGACACGTTCAACCCCCCCCCCCCAGGCTGTTTCACAAATATATAGAGGAACCATGGATAAGAATATATATCCATAATAGTCCTAAATTCTGAAGCAGGTTCTTCTCCCAGCCAAATGATGTCCCCCAAATTACTCAATATCAGCTAAAATTTCAGAAGTTGGCCTGAAACAATAAAAGGCAAAGTTTGTTGCCAGCATTTCTAAACTCAGGATTTCTTCAGGTCCCATATACTGATAGAAGCTAGCATCTCTCCTACTTTCCTTCTAAAATATAGTGACCAGGTGTACCGCCCTTGGCGGGACAACCCTGCCTTTGCAGCATCTGCCCTGCGTCCCGCATCATTCCCCAAATGTCCCAATCAAAATAATAATAATTTTTTTGGCCGCGCAGCAGCCCAGCAAACTTCAAAATAACTTTGATAAAATGGAAAGCTAGGAAAGCTGAGTGCTACTAATATAAAATGGGGTCAGTTGCCTTGGCAGTAGTAGGTTGTTAAAAGAATCTTGGGAGTGTAGCCCATCACAAACTGATCACAGTAGTGTAAGATAGCGAAGGAAGGAAGGAAGGAAGGAAGGAAGGAAGGAAGGAAGGAAGGAAGGAAGGAAGGAAGGAAGGAAGGAAGGAAGGAAATTTTTGGTACCCAGCTTTTTCCTACCCAAAGGAGACTTAAAGTCCTCTCCCCACAACAGATATCCTGTGAGATAGGCGAGGTTGATGGAGCTCTGAGAGAGCTGTGACTGACCCAAGGCCACCCAGCTGGCTTAATGTGGAGAAGCAGGGAATCAAACTTGTCTTTCCAGATTAGAGGCTGCCTCTCTTAACTACTACATCACTACACCACAAAGAAAGGAGGGAAGGATGAAAACAAGAAAGCTAATGCATTTGTAGGTTACATTAATAGAAGCAGAGTACCATGCCATAAGAAGTTCTACTCTGTTCCACACTAGTCAGACCACACCTGAAGTCCAGTTCTGGATAGTGCACTTTCAGAAACATGCAAACTTAGTAGAACAGATTCAGAAGAGTGATAGGGATGTTGAAAACTAATTTTGTGAGGAAAGGTTGAAGGAACCAAGTATGTTTTGCTTGGAAATGAGAAGGCTGAGGCAGCACATGATTGTACACTTCAAACACAGGATAGACTGTCACACAGGAGAGAGAGAAATCTTGTTCTCTGCTTCTCCAGAAGGCAACACTAGATCTAATTGACTTCAGGTACAGAATAATAGATTTCAGCTGAACATGAGGGGAGGCAGCTTAACAATGGAACCAATTATGGATGGTGGGGACTCTCCGTTAATGGAGAAGCCAGGTAACAGCCTGTCAGAGATGTTTCAGTTTTGCTGAATTGAGCATAGCCCATTCTAATTCTATTATTTATTATTTCATCAACCTCTCTTTCAATAAATATTAGGAAATTTTGGTACTGAGACTGATTTAGATATCTACTAATCTGTTAGATTCCTAAAAATAAACTTGTTTCAATTAATCATACTCTAAACTGGCTATGAGAATGGTAAAAAACAAAACTAAGGAGAAACCGAGGGCACCACAAATTCATATAAGACAAAAGAGAGGGAAATTGATTATTTGGAATAAGGATGGGGCGGGTGGTGGGGATTAATTGTAACAGTAGAACATCTAAAAGCACAAGTGTAGGAGGCTCGGGGGGCGGGGGACCCTGTTTGACCCTCAATGAATGCAAATTTAGGAACATCTAGCTTGTGTAACAAGTCACTGCCATGGCAACTGTTCTGAAACATGTTGGTGTATTTTATAAACTGATCTGCAATTGTGATTTTCATTCTCTCCAATTATGCTTTGCTTCCCTAACTCAAATACCTTCCCACCTGCCAGTCAGGATACAATAGGTAATAATATTGCAAATTTGCATTTTTTTTTTATTTCCAGCACAGAATTTCGTATCTTCATTGGCAGGTTCCTCCATACACGGAAGACTCCCTGTGCCTACAACAGCATAATGCTTAAAAAAAAAGAAAAGAAAAAAAAAGCAATTGAACCACAAAGTGCAGAAAGTAATGTGATGCTGATTGCTATGCCTGCATTGCAGTTCTCAAAGTTTTACCAATGACTAATGATGGCACCCAGGGGACGCCTGATAAACAAATGATAGCAGTTATGATGATTGCAGCTATTACTGTACAAAATAACAAGACATGCAAATAGCCTCTCTGAAGTTTCCGTGGGAATGCCAGGGTGTCATTTGCACTACTTGATTGTCAATTCAGGGCTTTGTAATTAAACAAAAGGTGATATTCTCTGTGGCGACAAGAAAATAACAGGAAGTTATTTTCACCACACTTACTATTTGGCATGCAGTAATACCGCCTGTGGGATGTCAGGCATACTGATTTTGCTGTTGAATGGAGGTTTATGCATACAATGTCTTCTTGAAAATCTTGAGATATGCATCAGCTTTGGGGTGGGGGTTAGACTTCCTGTCTTGTAGAAAATGTGCATGCGTGGTCTCGCAGGTCATTGCTTACAGAGAGAACTGTGCAATGATGCTCCCACTTGTGCTTTTGTGTGAGAATCATGAACTTCTAAGGAGTGGGTATGAAAAGGATCACACAACAGTTTCACACTGCAACAACTGGTTTTCCTGTTGCTGTTGAGGCTGTCAATTCAGAACAGTGAGAACAGGAAGTCCAGATGGTAAGTTTCTCTACTCCATTCCACTAGAGCTGCCCCCACCCACCCATCACCTGGCAATAACTAGATCCTTATAACAGTGTAATCTTGTAATGATCTATTAAGTTCTCTAAATATTCAATGCTCATGTAAAAATAGTCAGTTTCTAGTTCCTTTCATCACCATATGAATGACTACATCCTACAAGAGATCTCAGTTCAGGTCACATGTAGTTGAGAAGCATTTGTTGCATGGTATCAGGTAGTGTTACCAGTTCCAATGTGGGAAACTTTTTGAAGGTTTTTGGGTAGAACTCAAGCAGAGTGGAGCTAGAGCAGAGCGAGTTCAGTGGGGATCCAATGCCATAGAGTCCACACTAAAAAGCTGCCATTTTCTCTAGGGGAAGTGCACTCTGTAATTGGAATTCAGTTGGAATTCTGGGAGATGTTCCACAATTTGGCAACCCTAAAAATTCTGATTTCCAATAAAAATCTTCTGGGTATGTTCATAAAGTTCTAGAGTGTTGTTTAGAGGCAACAATGTCAGCTTATGACTTTTATTTTTCCACTTATATATGCACACACACATTAAACACCTGTTTCATGTAACTTTGCATGATATATATATATGTGTGTGTGTGTGTGTGTGTGTGTGCGCGCGCGCGAAAAGGTTGTAATTGCTAAGGAATATGTTTGAAATGAGAATATTACTTCCCATTATAAAATGTAAACTAATTTATTTTTTTATACTATAGACTGTATAAATTCAAGACCAAAGGGAACAAGTCTCATCAGGTACATTGAGATAAGTTCTTGCAGAGGCTGTACATGCTGCCAGGGCAGGAAAAATCATGAGAGCAGATTCAGAAGGAGCTCCTGGTCCTAGAGTAATCACATCAAGAAGATATTTTGTAATCAATAGACTCTTCTAATATAGACTGTTCCTTAATCCATTAGGCTCTTCAGCATGCAATGTATTAACCATCATCTTTGATAAATTTCATTGGGTAATGCTGGACTAGGAGATGCATTTATGGGTGAGGCAATTAATTAGCTGTCAAATAGACCTAAGCAGGAATAAAAGGTGAACAAGGAAGACAGCCATTTTCCCCCACTAAAATTGAAATGCCCATTCTCATGAATATGTATGATTTTCAGTCTGGTAAAATGTGTCTGTCATAAAACTCCTTATGGAGGATTTTAAAACACTGAACAAGAAGAAATATGCCTAAGGCTATTTCTCAAATTATCCAGAGAAGACACCTGTTTGTCTACTTTTGACAGATTGAAATGGGTTTGATGAAGTTTAAGTGAATTAGTGTTCTATTAATTTCACAAATGGGTATCTGTGTATCAAATAGTTCCCTGTGGTTGAACAGCCTTGGTGTTCCACGAAAACAGGCCATGTAACAAAAAGGGGCTCGAAGAGGAGGCCAAAGGCTGGCACACACAATACGTCTCTGCTCACCCTTGAGATGTCCACCCAAGTATGCCTCAAATAGGAAAAACAGGCAGCAGAGTACTAAAAATTAAGGGCTGGTTCACACATGGATTTCAGTAGAGTAAGATGCTTCTGAACTAGGCTGACAAAGAAGTACCATATGTGTTAATCCTTCTCCAGGTGGGTGGAGCATATGCAGCTGTCCTCAGTTCCATGATGAGAGTCTCCTCCCCCCCCCCATATGGCCATCACAATGACGGAAGCGGCATATGTTCCATTGTGTGGAAAGGACAATTCAAAGAATTGTGACTCCACATAAACCAGGCTTTCTGAGTCAACTGCATGGAGAAATGATGGAGTTTAATCAGAATTTCTATAATAGTGGTAAATAAGGAAGTGTTATGCTTCTACAGGAATTTCACCGTATTATGGCTTGGATCCTGTAGAAAATTTTCATTCACAAAGGGTGATTTTCTTTTCTCCACTAATCACTGCAAGCCAAAATGTTCACTGAAATCCTGCTTCGTGGGACATGGAACCCCAAGGAACATCATTTAAGGGGGCATTTGGGGCAGCAGTGGGAGGATGGAAGTAATAAAGTCATACTTCAGAGGCAGAAATTCCTCCCACCCATGTAAGTACTCTGCTTGTTTCAAGATAGGCATGTGCACACACAGGCACACACAAATTCGTGTTGTTTCCAATTCAGCCTGAATTCCACCCCACACTAGGATTGTCAGCTTCCAATCTAGGTGGTGGCTGGAAATCTCCTGGGTTTTAGAACTGGTCTCCAGTTGACAGAGATCAGTTCACGTGGAGAAAATGGCTGCTTTGGAAAGTGGGCTCTATGGTAATACACCCCATTGGTAATACACCCTCCTCAAACCCCACCCTCTTCAGGCTCCACCCCCCCCCCCATCTCCAAGTGTTTCCCAATGTGGAGATGGCAATCCTACCCTACTCACACCATTATTTAGTAGAGTAATACAAGCATGTTCTTTAGGAATATATAGGAAGATCACTGCATCTTTGTAGTTTGAGACAAATGATAAATGATTGTGGTTACTTTGAAGGTACAACTGAGTGTTTCCACAGGCTTCCATCACCTCTGACCTCTCCCTCCCAATTTCTGCTACATTTTGGGCTGAAGACAGAAGGGCAAGATGGAAAAGTCATACTTTGCAAGGATACAAACCATTGTCAAACATTAATGGGGGGGGGCTATGGTATTGGATCCTATGGTTTCTCCTGCACATCAATTTGCTATGAAGTTTTCAGCAGCCATTCTAAACCCAGTAAAAGCAGCAAGATTCAGGAAAAAGGGCCTACTCAACATAGTATTTGTAACTGCAAAATTTCATTTGGCAAATCTGCTGCTCTGTCTTCCAATGAACATCTTATTCCTGCCTTTGAATACCATAAAACCCGGCAAGCAAACAACTGAAGGATAATCAAGAAGGGGAGAAAAGGAGAAGGAATACAGGGGTGCCAATAAAGTCACTCCTAAGTGCTGAGCACAAACGCTTCCAGCTTTAAGGCTCCGGCTCATAAGAGCTTAACAATAGCAAAATTATACACTATAGATATGCAGGTTATGGATGTTAAGATGCTTCAGTGTGATCCCAGCAGTAGGAAGCTTTGGATACCAAAAAAAGAAAATTGAGGTCATAGTGAGAAAGATTGCCACCTACAGAGGCCACATGCAAAATAAGACAGTAGCACAGGAAACAGGTCCTCCAGGACTAATTTTCAATTTCCCTTTCCAGCAATGTAAGAGCTATTTATCCAGGTGTTGCACTGCTGTAGCCAACCTAAATCTCCTTGTCTTAAAACATAACACCTGCTTGCGACTTGAGTGTATTGGTTCTGAAGCTTTCATTTCGCAAGCCTGAGAAACAGAGGAAAAGAATGGAGTGCCAAGTGCAAAGTACAGATGATTTTCTGAAAGCTTCTGAAGTGAAATATTTATGCACCCTGGCCCATGATAATAATGTACTTTCACTGTTGATGCTATACTTCCATTCTTTAAGAGGAATGCATGTCAGCAACCCTGTGAAAAAATTATCAAGATAATAGCACGATGTAAAGCCTGGCCAATTCTCAACTCTGGCTTTATTGAAAGGCAAGCAGTCGGTTTAGAGAAAGTGCAAAAAAGTCTCTGTACTTTTTAACACTGATAATATTTCAACTCACTCCCCTGACAGGCTTGCAGCAGCTCACGACATGAAAGACAAACTAATCAAATAACAGAGAGCAGCAATTCTCCACACAAAATCAAGCAACAACCATCATGCTTTAAGACTAAAAGAAAGCCATCAGTTTCAGATGATCAGCCACTCACTAATTCAGGATTCAAAATTCCTCATCCTCACCTTGAGAAACAATCTTTCTTGAAGGATAGGATGAGAGAAAACCTATGAATTTTATCAGACAGGCTGTTCCATGCAACACGAACAAAAGCTGAGAAAGTCCAGTATCTAACCAATAAACCGGATTATCAGAGAATGGTAGGAAAGACTGATGAAGTTCTCTGGTGGTGACAGAGGATCCTCCACCTCCAGAGGAGAGAAAAATAAAATAAAAATTGGCCACTGGGCATATGGCATGATATCACATTTCTCTAGGATTCAACAAAAACTGTAAAACCGTGTCTAGTGATTTTTACAGAGGATTAGCATAACTTTTAGGTTTTCTCTGGAAGTAATATCAGTCTTCTTTAGGAATCATCACAAAGTCTGTGGTTTTACCATAACATTTCTGATTATTCTTAGAAAGGGCTGATGTAACTTCTGGGGTTTTCATACTGTCTTGATCAGATACCCCTACCATGTTCCCTCACAAGTCTTATGCTAGTTGCCAGACTGGGCCTGACAAAACAAGGTAGCAATTACTTTTAATTGTTGTTCATTTAGTGGTCTTCTGTGCAGAAACACATCTCTCCCTCCTGCCTCACTGTAAACTCTCTGGAACCTTAGTTGCTTCGAGTCTCCAGCGACTACATGAAGAGAAAGGAGGAAGCAGTGCCCCTCCCTCTGCTGGTCTGCAACTGTGCAGTCCCCATATGTGGGGGCAATAAAGTTGATGATGAAGAAATTGAAATGGTAAAGATTTTCAATTCCTTGGTTCAAACATCAACCAAAAGGAAAATGCTACCAAGAAATTAGGAAACTGAGAATGAGAAAGGCATCATGAAGGAGCTAGAAAAGATTCTTAAAGATGGAGACCAGCATTCCCATTTCAACATATAAACGTGAAAACTGAAAAAAGCTGACAGGAAGAATACAGGTAGTTGTTTAATCAAAATGTAGTGATGGAGAAGAGTTTTACAGATATAGACTGCCAAAAATGCCATATAGGTGAGTGCTAGATGAAATCAAAAGAGGAAAATCCAACATGAGATGGATTGACTCATTAATATAAGCCATGACCTTGAGTTTATAAGACCTGAGCAAGACTGTGGAGAATAGGACATTCTGGAGGTCATCCTGGAGAAAGCCAGCTTGATGTAGTGGTTATGAGCACTAACTTCTAATCTGGCAGGCCAATTTTGATTCCCTGCTCCTCTACATGTAGCCGGCTGGGTGACCTTGGGCTCACCACAGCACTGATAAAGCTGTTCTGACCAAGCAGTAATATCAGGGCTCTCTTAGCCTCACCCACCTCACAGGGTGTCTGTTGTGGGAAGAAGAAGCTGCTTTGAGACTCTTTCTGATAGAGAAAAGCAGCATATATAAGAAATAATTCTTCTCATTCATAAGGTTGTAAGAATCTACTTGATGGTACTTAGCACAAAAATATGCTATGCTGACATAGGAAGTGGAAGGCTCTTCAGTCTCATAGCCTGCAATGTTCCAGATGCTCTAACCTTCACAGAAGTCATAGAGGTACTGTTAAGAACTGATGCTTTGGATGCGGTGTACCATCTTGGGTTTTAGTATGAAATCTGGCATTGGACCATCTGTGGACAGAGGTGAGGCAACTTTATATATGATGGTTTTCACTGACTGCATTGTCTTTCGGATGGGAGATCATTTTCATTCTGGAAACCATTTGGAGACCTTAATCAGACAGTATAAATATTTGAAATTAAACAGATCACTTTTTCAAGAGGCATAGAGTTGTTAAGCTAGGTACAATGTGGGTGTGCTTCTTTTGTCTGTTCAGGCAGATGACTACATGGAGCTTTCCAGTGCCTGATTTGAGTTTCCATATCGAGAAATGTGCCATTAAATTGACTGACACACGATCCTGACATTCTATGGCATTCAGTGCCAGACTTCAGCTACTGTAATAAATCACATTTCTTCACACCTATTGCATTTCATTCATTCTAGCCATGAACAGAGATTAGAGTTCAAATGAAATAGATTTTTTCTTTTCCCCAGCACACATACCGCTCATCCGAAGTGCAGAAGTATTTATTTTTAGTAACTCTGGATCTTGTGTAATTCAGTGAAAAAGATAAATGGGATGTCTGAAAATTAACAGTTTATACTAAAAAATGATGGAAAAGAATTTTGGGCTTAATTCTTATGCATATTGGCTACATAATTCAGGAAAAGTTAGATTTGTTTAAACAGGGCTTCTGCTTTGTTGGTTTGGCCCTAATGTGTATGTGTATTTCCCCCCAAATATATTCCTGAATGAATGTGAACGAAGCACCTGTTTTAGAGATGATTCAGAAAATGATAACTAGACATTGCATCAAGCCAGTAGGGGCTATAAAATATAACCAAATGTATTTTTAGGGGAGCAGCCAAACTGGTCAGCAATAGTAGAAGAGCAAGAGACCAGTAGCACCTTAAAAACAACAAGATTTCCAGAGGATAAGCTTTCAAGAGTCAAAACTTCATCAGATAGCAGAGATCATCTGGGAAAGGGAGGTCTGACTCTTGAAAGCTTATACCCCCAACATTTTGTTGGTCTTCAAGGTGTGACTGGCCTCAGATCTTACTCAACCACAAGATGTGCCCTCTTTCTTTAGGGCTAAAGCTGCTGAGAATGAGATGATTTTGACTGCTTATTGAAAAGCCTATGGCCCCAAGGGGTTCAGCTTCACATAGATGGCTGCTGGCTGTGGTGAGGGACCACCGATGCCTTCAGTCTCATTAATGGACACATGGTGCATCCACTCCACATGACATGGCCTTGATCCTTTCTACCTGTTAGCACTCAGTGCTAAAAAGGAATACAAAGAGCCATGATCAACTGCTTTTCCAGCACTAATTCCCAGAGGAAATGGGAGATCATGCCTGTTATGTAGTAGAAGCCTCTGGGGCAGCCTTCCATTTCCTGTTCAGAGAGCTAGAGAAAATGCAAAGGAAATTGCTGTGCTCCTTCCCTGAGGCACCAGCAGCAGCTAGGGAGACTGACATGTAAGCAGATTACTGATGAGCTTTTCTAGGCCTCATTTCCACTTATTCATCCTTCTTCCAAAAGCACCAAGGGAAGTTAAGATCAACAGCTGCCACCTTTGTCCACTCACTCCTTTATTGGCACGGGAAGAAGAGTGGAATTGAGCACCAAATAGATCCTCCAGTCTCCCCAGCATGACTTCCTATGAGATAGAAAAAGAACTCTAGTTTTCATAGCCTTCTGAATGGAATGAGAAGACTGAGAAAACTAAAAATGCCCAATAAATCCAGATATCCTTTTAAGCTCTGAGCATGTGCCAAAGGGGGCTACCTGTTTGCTGCCCATGTGATGCTTAAATACAACCAGTTTTAATATGGAAATGCATTCAAAATATTGCTTATCTTAATTTATAAGCCATTATCAATGTGTGCATACAGGGTGCTTACCAGGAGTGAAAATGAACATCGCTGATGAGCTAAATGTGCTTTCAGATATTTGTGAGGATAGCTTTTTAGTGCCATGTTTTGAGAAACTTCTGACAGACATCAGCAGAACTGCATCGGTATCTGTGACAACTGAACTGCATTATGTCATGCTAATCTAGTACATGTATACTGCTTAGTCCTTGGTCTGCTTGATGATCTTTAATGTAATGACAACAAACTGTTCTCAGTAACAAAACTAAACGGTCAATGCATTTCAATAATCACTGCCAGTTTGAGAGCCAGTTTAGTATAGTGGTTAGGAGTGCAGACTTCTAATCTGGCAAGCTGGGTTTGATTCTGCACTCCCCCACATCAGCTCGCCACGGCACTGATAAAGCTGTTCTGACCGAGCAGTGATATCAGGGCTCTCTCAGCCTCACCCACCTCACAGGGTATCTGTTGTGGGGAGAGGAAAGGGAAGGCGACTGTAAACTGCTTTGAGACTCCTTCAGGTATAAGAACCAACTCTTCTTCTTCTTCTTCTTCTTTCATTGTCCTTACTTATGGTAATAATTATTCACGATCACCTGCTGGTATGTCATCATATTTTGGGAAGATGATGCAGACAGACAATGGCTGTCAGAGAGAGCTCAACATGGCCTAATAAGTAGCTTGATAAAATATACTAAAACTAGCTAATGAGGAGCAGTCAGCTTCCACAGGTGCACCTGCATAGAGACAGGTTGACCTTTTGGGATTTGTCTGTCTCACCTGCAGTCTCTTTCCCCTCATTATGTTTCATCAGAATGGACAAATGAGATAACAAGTTCACAAGAGGGCATGTGTAAGGCAGGTGTTTTTTGTCAAGTGGCAGGTCAGGTCTGACAGTCCGCTTGACAATCAACAGCAGTTCATAAACTCTCACACTGTTGGCATGACAATAAAAGAGCTATGAACAAAGCAGATACTCTAATGCTGCCACACATTGTCAAATCTATGGTCTATATGTATTCCATAATATGGGAGAGCATGGGAAACAAGAAAGGGTAGTTTTTCTTATACCTTGTTTAATAGGGTTGCATTTGAAGAAAACTTAACTTTTGGGAATGGTCAACAGTGAGGCACAATAGCTGCAATTCACCTTCTCAGCCTGTTCCTAGCAAGTTAGCTTGGAAGCAAGCTCCGTAGATTGCCTTGCACCTGACATTCCCCACTCCAGTGGGCATTTAGTGACAATTAAAAGAGAAGAAGATTTTGGGAATCATAACCCAACATTATGAATGAGGCATAAGCCAAATCTGTTTATATTCCTTAATTCTGACTCCAGTGTCCCATGGGCCACAGGGTCTGCAGATATACAGCACCTGAATGTAATTAATGGGCACATTGCTTGCCTTTTTTCACAAGCCAGAGAACTTGCAATAAGCCATTAGTAATTGCTGATATTCTTAGTATGTTCCAAGCAGTACAGATTCACTTCATGGAGCAGCCAGAGGCAAGTATCTACTATGACCTCACTTCTATCACCTTGCCTTGTCTGCTTAACTGCCAGACAGTGAGAACAGCTCATCCTCCTTGACTTCACACCTGTTAAACACATACACACTATACAGGCCTTCTCAGACTCTTACAAGATTCCTTCCTCTCATCAGCGTTTAGCCATCATTTTTGGTTGCTTGTTGCTAAAAGTAATCAAAATGGTGTTTAGACTCTCCAAAGATGAAGGAATCTTGTGTGATTCTTGGAAATCCTATAGGACATACGTGGCCTTCTATGTTGTTTTTAATGGGAAGAAGGGGGATAAATAGTTCTAATTCTGACGTAGAGGTGGAATTAAAGGGAATAGTTGATGGGAAAAATGGTTGCAGAAGAGATGAGTGGATGAGGAGTCGAGACATCGTCACCTGACAAAAATCTACAGTTTGAGCAAACTTCCTCAGCTGCCCTCCCTGTAAAATGTCATTCATTAGAGTATTAACAATGACAGTTTTAATTGAATCCCTAATTCTGAAATCTTAGACACAACTGTGACTTAAATTTAAGTTACTGTTCAGCATGGCATTTATTGAACGTTTGCACCTTTGTTGCAAAATAGGCATGCTTTAATTGGGTTGGTGACAACACTTGTAGCCTAAAGAGCCAATAGTTTCAAGCTATAGACATTTCATGTTTACAGACTCTGAGCTGATATCTTCCAAAAGGTAAGCATGGAAAATAAACACCTGCATGGTTAAAAATGAACTAACCACTGTGAACAATCATGTTTGGATGTAAAAACAAATCACAAGGCCATAGATGCATATGATTTGAATATTTCTCTTCATACCATAATATTAAATATATTTCTGCAATATATAATTAATAATATGCATCATATTCTACTGGTTAGAACAGAAAGAGCTACATGTACATACTGAACTATTCCTTTGAAGTAATACATGTAAACTAATTCATTTTTATACAATACCAGGGAGAAAACAAGCACATTATTTCTGACAATGTCAACATTATTAAGATGTTTTTAATGTCTTTGGTTTATTGTAACTGAGCAGCAGAGTGAAAAATCTGGGAACTGCTTTGTGATTAGATTGCTTCCTGAGTACTATGAATGGTTCTGTCACTCTGATTCTACTAAAATGGCACATTATGGGGAGTCAAGACCTTTCACAAAAGAAGGCCATTGTTCATTAATGGCTGCAGATATTTCCTCAAGAGGAGGTAACTTTCAGAAGCTAATACTCCTGATAGTACTCATTAATGTATGGGTCCTTGACCAATAGAGTTGACAACCTTCAGGTGGTGGTTGAAGATCTCCAAAGTTTAAAGCTGATCTTCCAAGAAACAAAGATCAGTGGTCCTGGAGAAAATGCCTGCTTAGAAAGCCTTAGAAATACCTTTGAAGTTCCTCCCCAGACCTGGCTCAGGCTCCATCTCCAAAATCACCAGGTATTTTCCAACCCAGAGCTGTCTACCCTATTGAACAAGGGAACAAGAGAACTATCAGGAGATCTGGGTACAGAGAAGATGCCCTCACCCTTAGTAAGAAAAAGGACCCCAAATGTATGTGTGAAGAAACAACAGGACCAGCGGCACCACTCCGTTCGGGATGCATTTCAATGGGGCATCTGGTCCACTGCTGAAATGTGCTTCCCCCCTTGGGGAATGCAGCCATAGTGGTTCCACCATTCAGGGCAGCAGCAGGAAGGGGGGGGGGTTGTGCAGGAAGATGGGACGGCTTGAGAACACAATCCCACCTTCCTGCAACCCCTCCCTCCCCAAATGCCCCATTTGGCCCCACAGCACAGCAAAGCGCTGCAAAGCTGAGTAGGGCATTCTGTGCCCCCCCCCTGGCCTCTGCAGGGTGGGAGGATTGGTCCTGTTGGCCACCCAAATGCTTAAGGAAACACAGAAAATATCCACATTTCTTTAAAGGAATATCCACATTCCTTTAAAGCCTAACATGCACCAGGCCTGGGAAGGGTGGCCCAGTGGCTGCATTAGCCCTACTTCCATATGAGCGCCCTCTCAGCCTTTTCTGCCCATGTGGAATCGGCCTCAGAGACAGAAAACTTCCATGAGCTGGCTAAACATAGAGCACCCTGGTAAATAGGCTTCACTTGTCTCAAATGAAGATTTGACATTCACTGACTGTAAATATATATTTAAGACAGAATAGCAAAGGTCAGGTTATGACAGAATTTCCCATTACACACTTTTATTTCAAGCTGCTATCTATGCTATTTACAAAGCCATTGATTCATCAGAAGATATAATTACAGTAGAGACCACATGTCCCTGTAAAAGAAGTACAACACATTCAGTACTGTTATATTTTATTTTTTGTTTGCTCTCCAGAAACACTTCCAAAGATTTCCTTAAATAAGATCTGAAAACCCGAGGGAAACATTTTGGGAATACTTAAATCTATGCTGGGAAAACATGTACATATTTTCTCACATGGATGATAATGCACTTCCCATGTGAGAGGTGGATGTCTTTGAGTGCTAATTTTATCCATTATTACTTCAGTAACATTCAAGTCTGAATCGAATTAACTAAATTACTTCAGCCATCCAATCTGTGTTACTACTAAGGCATCTAATTTCAACTAGGAAAACTAAAAGTAGCTGAAGTAGGTCTGTAGTTTTGCATATAGAAGTCTTGCCCTTTCTGAGACAAGCAATTGGGTATTGATTACAAAGCTAAATTGAGATTTGATAACCTTAATACACTAAAGGATTTGGATGCTCTTTTCATGGAGAGTTAAATCCCAGGACCAAAGTTCAAGTCATTTTAACATGGGTCAGATTTCTGAATAAATCATGGCCGCCCTAAAATGCAGGGCTGCCTGTTGATGCGGCAGTGGGGCAGGGTTGGCAAGAGAAGCCAGCAAAAAATGTTGCCCCAGAGGCCATGTCTCTTCACCTCTCTTGTGGTTGGACAGCTTCCCTCTCTCCCTCTGTGTTATGGTTGTTTGGTATTGTGATGCTCTTGAAATAGTTATTCAATTGTCACAGTTGCGACTTAAGGGGCACAAAAGAGAGCCTTGGCAGGGGGTGGGTTTGCGTACTGGCCCCTTGAGGGTGGGGGTCCCAGTAAGGGACTGGCTCATACAAGCACGGTTAACCCACCTGGGTAGCCAGGGGCTTGGAGCCAGATGTCGGAGGGTTGCAGAATAAGGTGGGCATTCTTCTGCCCTTGGTAACAGGCATCTCCCAGGAAAGGAGTCAGGTGGCAAGGGCCTGCCTCCTGGCTGGGATAGAGCAGGACCCAGGGTGCCACTGACTCTTGTGTATTTAGACAGCCGGATGGCTGCAAGGATGGTTATTATTGTGCTGGGCCAACCCTCCAGTGGGAGGATTGTATTCAAATAAACTGTGGACATGTTAATGCCAACATGGGAGTCGAGTCTTGCTTCGTCCGAGAATGCCCATCTGCTAGGGAAAACAGCATTTTCCATATACTGGGGGGAGGGGGGGACTGTAGAGTATTGCAGTCTTAAATTGCTTTCCAGTCTAGCCTTTCCCCCTCATAATTTAAGTTACTTCCTCTTCATCTGCTACTGTACCAATATCTTTACCAATAACAGCTGCACCAGACCCTGAAGTTTCCCCCGTCAAAATTAATGGCCACAAAGCTGAATAATTTTGGTGTGTGTGTGTTTTTTTTTTGGGGGGGGGGCGGGGAAGCCATCACATATTTGAATCCTGAACTGGTATTATATTATCAAAAATATCAGGAATACACAGGGCTTTTCTGCATGCCATAAATTTAGCGTCATACTCACCCCCACAGACACTATATGCTGGGCACTCCCCATGACATCACCAACTTCCTGCATCCAGCCAGCAAATTAATCATGATATCTGCCATTTTAAAGTGCAAGTTGGTGAATTCCAAAAAATGGATTCACCAACTTAAAAAGTGCTTTTCCCCAGTGGACAACCAGCAGATTACATGCAAAAGAAATGTATGGAGGTGAAGAAGTGCTATCTCTGCCTCCAACATCCTGCCTTCACACCTGCCTCCCTCTCTCTTCTTCCGGTGATGGGAATTTGCTGGGATGGGATGTTGCCTGGAGCAATGAATAGGCGTACAAGCATGCAGGGAAAGGCAAAAATATTTTTTTCCCAAAAGTTAAAACACAATATATGCCTTTTTAAAGCCCCCCCCCAAAAAAAAAATCAGGAATGAGATTAATTTTTAAAAGACTCAAGACTCAAAATTGGCGGGCATCACAGGACCTTTAAAAAAGGAGAAAGGGAATTGGCTGCCTGGCTTGATTGACAGGTGGTAGAGAGTCGTGTATAAACTGCATTTGTCTCTTCCGCCATTTCCAGCAGTGCTTGTGGAAGGTTAGAAGTGCGAAAAAGCAGCAGACTACAGCGAGATGGCAAGAAGGTGAGGAATGGGCAGGAGGTGAGATATTTAGCACTATGCCATTCAGCTTCCGTAATGCTATTTTCAGCAATGTGTGGAAATGCCCATAGTAAAAGTGTCCACACCCCTCCCACTTGAGTCCTGGATAGATATACATTTATGAAACATTTACCAGGTAATATGACCATATATGGCCATGTCGAGCTACCTACCCCCCTCCCAAAATGCCCAATGATGGGCTTGGAGGGGGTAGGAAGGGGAGGGGCTCCGGGTTGGTATATGCACAGCTATGCTGCACAACTGCACCACTTCTGGGGTTTCTCAAAGCCTGCACAATATTTCAGGGTTTTTTCAATGGTAAAAAAGTTGAGAAAGGCTGGGTCAGGTGATCCTGACATGCTACAGTCAGTGGACATGGAGCTTTACTTAGAGGCAAACCCCCTGGTCATTTCAGCTCAGAGAAACAGCATGGGAGAGAAGTCTGAAGCCCTTCCTCCCCTCATGCTACACTCATTCAGGCCCTGTAGCATTTGAGAACATTAGTTCCCCATTATTACACAGGACACAGTTGAGAGACCCCTGACCAGACTTAGATCACATGTATCATTGAGCTGAGCCCATCTTCTCAGTCTCTGCTGTCTCACGGGGCAGTTGTGAGAAGGAGACAAGAACCATATAGCTTCTTTGAGGAACAAAAGGATTAAAAATGCATGAGCGAGAGATTGCTGTACTACATGTCAATCGCAATTGCCGTAATAAAATATCAGGTAGTTTAGAAATTAATCCTTGTATATTTTATATCTCTGTAGTACTGTTTAAATTAGCTCATACACATAATGTGCAGGTATAATTCAGCAGATAAGTTAAAGCATTTACAATATATAGGGTTGAACTTTATTAAGTCAGAGTCTGGGCACTGTATATACCTTTCATTAACCTGCCTCCAAAGAACTATAAAACTAACAAAAGCACGTGTGCTTATTTTTATTTATATACACTGGGAAAGCTGCTCTTTTTTTCAACCTTCTGGAAATCTTACTTCTCTATATCCATCTCATGGATCCTTATTATCATAGAGGAGTCATCATCATGGGATAATATCACATTAGATGTCTTCAGCCTCATATTTCTCCCCAAATCTATACATTCAAGATGGAGGCTTGAATCAGAGTGAGAGATACAAAAAAACAGTGGAAAACAGAAAGGGCATTCTGAAGCTGCATGATACCAAATGTGTTGCTGTAACATTATCAGTGCCATTATAAGAACAATGAAATTAATTGGGTACACTTGAGCAAGATTCTGAGTAAACATGGTTCCTAAAAGTGGTGCAGAATGCAATCTTGAGAAGAGTCACACCCATTTAAGCACCTTGCCTTCCGTAGATTTATAACAATGCAACTCTGTGGAGGACTGTACTTGAAGAGACCTCTGATAATGAGAACTACCTGAACATTGATATCTAGAGCCTGGTACAGGTGACAGCCATACAGAACGCACAAGAAGGAACAGTGAATGAGAGTATGCTGGCCCCACCCCTGACCTGTATGCAACCACCTGGTTGTCTGCAGAGTCTACCATTTGGAGGAAGTGGTCACGTGACCTTTTAATTATCAGCGACCTTTTAATTATTTCTTTTCACAACTGCGAAATGTCTGCCATTAATTACTAACATGGACAGTTTTCAATGTGTTTGTGAACTACAACTGAACTCAAAAGAATGTCTTAGCTGTTTTAGCAAAGCATTATCATATGGCATAATATGGCATAATTTGGATACTATGACAGTTTACTAATTTGCCACCAATTTACCTTTTCTATATATCTGTACTCTTGTGATTCTTGTTCCATTTTGCCTGAAGAAGTATGCCTGCACATGAAAGCTCACTCCTCGAATAAATCTTAGTTGGTCTTAAAGGTGCTATTGTTGGTCTTAAAGGTGCTATTGGTCTTAAAGGTGCTATTGCAAGTTTCTGACCTGCCTGGCTGACAATTTCATTTATCAAATGGTAGATGAACCCACAAGAGGTTCAGCCATACTGGACTTAATACTGACCAACAGGCAAGAGTTGGTGGATGAGGTGAAGGAGGTGGGGACCCTAGGGGGAAGTGACCATGTCCTCATAGAATTCCTTTTGAGATTGGGAGCCAAGGAAGCTTGTAGCCAGACGCGGATGTTGGATTTTCGTAGGGCAAACTTTAATAAACTCAGAGACATGATGAGTGTCATACCATGGACGAGAATGCTGGAAGGGAAGGGAGCATGTGAAGGGTGGGCGCTACTCAAACAAGAGCTATTGCATGCTCAATCAATGACTATTCCAGAAATACGAAAACACTGCAGGAGCTCTAAGAAGCCTATTTGGATGAACAGAGAACTTCAAGAGGAACTAAGAAAGAAAAGGAAAATGTTCAGGAAATGGAGGGAAGGACAGAGCTCTAAAGAAGAGTACCTACAGGTTACTAGGCACTGTAGATCAATCATCAGAAAGGCCAAAGCTGAGAGTGAGCTAAGATTGGCCAGGGAAGCCCATTGTAACAAGAAAAGATTTTTCAGTTACGTGAGGAGCAACCGTAAAGTAAAGGAGGCAATAGGCCCGCTGTTGGGTGCGGATGGACAAACTCTAACGAAAGATGCAGAGAAAGCAGAAAGGCTTAGTGCCTATTTTACATCTGTTTTTTCCCACAGGTCAAAGTGTTTAGGCACATCTAGAGATGGCTGTAGCCAAAGGATAGTGTCTGGGTGGCAGGTTAACATGGATAGAGAGGTGGTTGAGAGGCATTTAGCTGCACTGGATGAGTTCAAATCCCCTGGTCCAGATGAAATGCACCCGAGAGTACTCAAAGAACTTTCCAGAGAACTTGCACAGCCCTTGTCCATCATCTTCGGAACCTCTTTAAGGACTGGAGATGTCCCGGAGGACTGGAAAAGAGCAAACGTTATTCCAATCTTCAAAAAAGGGAGGAAGGATGACCCGGGAAACTACAGACCAGTGAGTCTGACCTCTGTTGTGGGGAAGATAATGGAGCAGATATTAAAGGGAGCGATCTGCAAACATCTGGAGTACAATTTGGTGATCCAAAGAAGTCAGCATGGATTTGACTCCAACAGGTCCTGCCAGACCAACCTAGTTTCCTTTTTTGACCAAGTAACAGGTTTGCTGGATCGGGGAAATTTGGTTGATGTCATTTACTTGGATTTTAGTAAAGCTTTTGACAAGGTTCCCCATGATGTTCTGATGGATAAGGTGAAGGACTGCAATCTGGATTTTCAGATCGTTAGGTGGATAGGGAATTGGTTAGAGAACTGCACTCAAAGAGTTGTTGTCAATGGTGTTTCATCAGACTGGAGAGAGGTGAGTAGCAGGGTACCTCAGGGTTCGGTGCTCGGCCCGGTACTTTTTAACGTATTTATTAATGATCTAGATGAGGGGGTGGAGGGACTACTCATCAAGTTTGCAGATGACACCAAATTGGGAGGACTGGCAAATACTCCGGAAGATAGAGACAGAGTTCAACGAGATCTGAACACAATGGAAAAATGGGCAAATGAGAACAAGATGCAATTTAATAAAGATAAGTGTAAAGTTCTGCATCTGGGTCAGAAAAATGAAAAGCATGCCTACTGGATGGGGGATACGCTTCTAGGTAGCACTGTGTGTGAACGAGACCTTGGGGTACTTGTGGATTGTAAACTAAACATGAGCAGGCAGTGTGATGCAGCGGTAAAAAAGGCAAATGCCATTTTGGGCTGTATCAACAGAGCCATCACATCAAAATCACAAGATGTCATAGTCCCATTGTATACGGCACTGGTCAGACCACACCTGGAGTACTGTGTGCAGTTCTGGAGGCCTCACTTCAAGAAGGACGTCGATAAAATTGAAAGGGTACAGAGGAGAGCGACGAAGATGATCTGGGGCCAAGGGACCAAGCCCTATGAAGATTGGTTGAGGGACTTGGGAATGTTCAGCCTGGAGAAAAGGAGGTTGAGAGGGGACATGATAGCCCTCTTTAAGTATTTGAAAGGTTGTCACTTGGAGGAGGGCAGGATGCTGTTTCTGCTGGCTGCAGAGGAAAGGACACGCAGTAATGGGTTTAAACTTCAAGTACAACGATATAGGCTAGATATCAGGAAAAAGTTTTTCTCAGTCAGAGTAGTTCAGCAGTGGAATAGGCTGCCTAAGGAGGTGGTGAGCTCCCCCTCACTGGCAGTCTTCAAGCAAAGGTTGGATACACACTTTTCTTGGATGCTTTAGGATGCTTAGGGCTAATCCTGCGTTGAGCAGGGGGTTGGACTAGATGGCCTGTATGGCCCCTTCCAACTCTATGATTCTATGATTCTATGATTCTATGACTCTGGTTTTGTTGTGCTACTTCAAACTGACATGTCTACCCACTTGAATCTATCTTTGAAAGAAAAAAACAACAGTGCAGGGAGGAATACATGCAGCCACTTTTTTTTGCGAAAAACAAGCAAAATCAGCAACTGCCCATACATGTTCCTTTCCCAGTGTGGCCCTGAATTTGTGGAATGGTATGGCTGAGGGTTCCCACTCTGTCAGCATTCTGCAAACTATGCAAAACTGATCTACTCAGGAGGGCAAAGGTAATTGAGCCATACTGAGGTGAATGGCTCAGAAAGGTATTTTAATGAAGGGAAAGGGACTGTGGACTATACTATTTTTATCCTGCTATTTTTTTATTATTTAGTTTATTTCAACATTAATTAACATGTGAGTAGCTGTGCTTTGTTTCAGCTTTCTGCTTGGTTTCATATTTCTGCAATCCTAATCCTACTACATTGCTTACTGGATATCCCATCCTATTTTTTGCATTTACTTCAAATTCATTGATAAAGGCAGACTGTTAGGGATGTAGATTAAAATAAAAACAAATCACTTCTCCATCAGTGACTATGCATAGAATTGCTGGAATGACTTCATAAACTGGTGTCCTACTATGAAGAAGGAGGCTGTGGCACTGGCGCGGCTGCTGGGGCGCTGAGCGATCTATGGGGGAAGACCTGGCAGTGCAGGAGCAGCAACCTCAGCGGCGAGAGGCTGTCTGCTAGCATGCGGCTCATGGGAGCATGCTGGAGGAGGTAGCTCTAAGGGCCAGCCCAATCCGCTACGCTGGGCTCACCCGGATTGGCCCGTGTGCGTAGAAGCACAGGCCGGACACCGGATGTGAGTCCCGGCTAGCGCTCCACCCACAGGGGCTTTTCACAAATATTACTCAGAAAATGGTAAGGATAAGCTTTCGTGTGCATGCACACTTCCTCAGATACAATGTCATGGAATGGAAGTAATCAGTTCATACTTATTGGCAAAGAGTGAGAGTAAATTAACATACAGCATAATGAAAAAGGTTAACAGATTCCAGAGATAAATAGGGAGGGAAAAACAGCCATTTGGATTTGATTGTATTCACTTCAGATTGAATTGCATGAACATCTTGAGTTCAATACATACGTGTACCTTAAGAGAAAAATAGGCAAATAGATAATCAATTGTTGACAGCAGTTAGCTGAGATCTTGCCCTTCTGCCCCCTGCCTGTCCTCTCACGCATAGGAACATCTTGGGATATCATCTTTGTAGTGGAGCATTTGGCTGTCTCTGTTCACAGACCAGAGAAAAGCATAGATATAGTATTATCTGAGGCAGTGTCCATGCACACAAAAGTTCACACCTTGAATAAAACTCTGGACTCTGGACACTAAATTTGTTCTGATGCTTCAGACCAACACTGCTACACACCTGAATCTTGAAGCATACAGTGCTATTGATATCCACGTCCATAACATTTCATCTCTTGAACCAGTAGCACATCCCACATAGCATCCGCTAACTAGAAGCATTTTCTCCACTGGAGAAGTGTCCAGAGGAGAAGAGGCTGTTGAAAATGGCTGGACATATTTCTGTAAGGGCAATCAAGTAATAGCAGGTATCTGCAAGACAGATCTGAGGGCTAGCAGCAACCTCTTTCTCAGTCCTGGTGGGTTCTAACAACCAAGGGACCAGCCAGCCAGAACAGTCTTCCTGTCTGCTGCGGGACAACACAAAGAAGAACACTGACATGCACCAGCTCTTTTTAACTACAGCAGACAGGGAGAAAAGACTTTTCCCTCTCCCCCTATGCTGTTTTTGCATCCCCACATGAGCTTAGCCAAAAGGCCAAGAAATGATCCTCAAACAGCCCCTTTGAGCAGTTAGCTGTTCCACTGTAAAAATGATGTTGTAACAGCTAATAGGCTCCCAGGAGCTTTTTGAGGATGCAAAATCAGCAGGTGGGAGAGGTTAAAGCCCTTTCTCCCTGCTTGCCTTAGCAAACAGGAAAGAGCTGGTACGCATCTGTGAGGCATAGCCATTTCACTGCACATGAGAGATGAAGTCCTTGCATTGTTCCCTAGCAGACAGGACGACTTTAGATCTTGAGGTGCCATGCAATTACAACGATAACTTTAATAATATAAATTAATAGGAAAGCTCAGTCTAAAAGAAGATGGGAAATAATTCATGGGCTCCACTTTAACTGGATCTTTTGTGGTTGCCTTTAAATAATATAAGGGAGGCATTTGGATTAGACAGGAATGGCCATGCAGTTGCCTCAGCTCCTGGGAACAGGAGTGGAACAGGTCTTCTGCTGCTTCGTCTGGACCTGAGATTGTACAACTCAAAAGTCTCCCACATTTTCCAGCATTTCTCCCCCCACCCCAGGTGCTCTGGGTCCCCAGTCAAAACCCCAGCCAAGAGCAATAAACCCATGAGTTGCCAGAATTCCACCTTCAAAGGCAAGTCTATGTTTACCTCATGATAGGCCAGATCAGGGGGCAATTACTGCCTTAAGTGGCTCTTGTGAGCAGCTAGTGCCTCAAACTTGGCTTGTGCTGCTTAACCAGAGGGGATGTCCAGCAGTTTGCCTTATTTTGGCCACCCCTCCATTCCAGCTGCCTCCTCTTAACACCCTTATGGAATAAGAAACTGTGAAGAAACAGGGCAACTGTCTGGTTTTTCAGATGACCCCTGACTCAGAGCTCTTCGGTGCCTCCTTTGTATAGACACCTCTGTCTGACATCCCAGCATCACTCCACCCATTATAAGGATTTACCTTCTAATGCAACTTGATCTGCTCCTGGTTGCCATGGCAGCAGCCCCAATGACTTCATTGGGGCTGCAGTAGGCAGCATGTTCCTCTTCTATCTCGAGGCAAAATGTTGTCACATAGTCTGAGATTAGAACTCTCAAAATGCAAAGGGTAAATTAGGATTAGGATTGCAGAAATATGAAACCAAAATCTGAACTGCTTCCACGGCCTCAATGAGGTCTTTCTTTTTTTAAACCAAGCCAGATAAAATTGGAATTTTGGGGAAGGCTCTAAAAGCAATGCTAAACAGACTTTTAATGGGAAAGTATATCAGGGCTGCCTTTCCACCCTCACATTTCATGGCAGTTGCATGTTCAATACCAGTCTTCTGCTCACGGGAGACTACCTTGGCACATGGCCAAAAGAGAGATTTATTTGCTTTTGAACAAGTTCTTCTTGCTCACTTCCAAGTCAGATTGAATTTGTTCCTAGTAAATTCACGCACACATCCCTGCTCTCCGTTCTAGCCTGTCTCCATTGATAATGCAGCTCACCTCCCAAAGGACTGCAGGCTGAAGCGTGCCCCATTGATTGTAAAGAATTAATTTTTAAAGGGCCAAGTCCTCTAATTCTTACCCGGAGTCATTATCAGTTTTCATTTTCCACTACTGAAAGTAGCTAATGAATTATATTGATTTAACAAGGGCTCGTGCAGCAAAAGGTTTGATCTTGCCACTTAAATCTGTCATGCTCTTACCAGGTTGGGTGCTGCTAGGGATCCATTATTCTAAAAAGCCTCCTTTTCTTAGCTGTCACACCTCTGCTGATATTCCTTCCCAAGCCTGAATTCTTATTTCTACCCACTTATTTCTTCACTGAATGCCTCTGCTAATGCAGTTCCACAGGGCCTACAAGACGGAGCTCTTCTGCCAGGTTTTTGATTGGGGCCAGTGAGCCTAATTACATCTACAGCAGTGGCCCCCAACCTTTTTCGGGCCGGGTACCGGTCCACAAAGGGGGAGGAGAGGGAGGCATGGGTGTGGGCGTGCTGGCAGTTGCAAACGTGCAGGCATGGACCTGCCCCCCCTGTGCCTGCCGGCATGAAAACGCCCACACCTCCCTCCCCCCTGCAGTGCGGAGCTCACTGTGCCGGGAGCATTCAGCCGACAAAGAGGCTGATCACTCCCGGCGCAGCAAGCACCGTGCTGCTGAGGGGGGGGAGGGAGGTGTGGGCACAGGCGTGCCAGCAGGTGCAAGTGTGCCGGCAGGTGCAAACGCGCCTGTGCGGAGCTGCCACGCCTTCTCGTTTGCACCCTGGTATTGACCTTTAAAGCCCGGTATAGCCTGAGACCAACATAAATTAAGGATCGCTTTCTCCCATATGAACCTACCCATTCATAGAATCATAGTATTGGAAGGGACCTGCAGGGTCATCTAGTCCAACCCACTGCAGAATGCTTTAGCTGTCCCGCTCTCTGAAGCTAGATAGGGGGGCAACTCGAGATAGGGCCTTCTTGGTCGTGGCACGAATACTCTGGGACTCCCTCCCCAGGGAGGTTTGTCTGTCTCCCTCTACTGGTGTCTTCTAGTAGTGGGTGGAGACTTTTTTTGTTTCATTTGGCATACTCTCAGCAACTGCTTTTAGCCCCCCTCCCAGGTTCTGATATTATCAATGAATTATATTATACTTTTAAACACTGTTTTTAATTGTTCAAATGTTTTTGATGTGTACGGCCTCGGGGACCATAATCAGGTGGAAAGGTGGCATAAAACATTTTTAAATGAATAATTACAGGGCTCTTCTGTTGAAGGCTGGCTCCTTTGAGGATGGCTTGATAGACCCCCTCATTGTTTTTGTCTTTTGACAGAGTAGGATTTTTTTTAATCCAAATCTGTTTCTGTTTTTAAAAGCTAGATGAGTTATAAATCCATTTAATTACCTTATCAAATGTTACTGCTTGTTCAAATACAACAAAGATAGCTGTTATCTTGGGGTAATATTCAACGAATATTCTATCTGACTGCTCTTTCTTTGTCTCTCTAAACAGCTCTTTCTTCTTTGACACTGCAAGTAAAAAGAGGACCCCCCCCCACACACAGACTTTAATTGTTTTACTGGAATTTCTGTTTCTTCTATGGTGACTCTTTAATTGTGGCCCCCTGGATTAATCAAGCACACAGTAACTAGTTTGGAAACTATCAATAGTCAAACCTGAAAGTTAACTGCTGAAGGAAAGTTGCTTTTCATTCCTTTGTAATGGTGTGCTTTGCAACAACCAAAGCAAGATAAAAGCGAGAATATAACAAGAAGAATAATTTAAGGGTGGTACAAAGAAGGAAAACACAGAGAAGAGACTGTGCAATGCAGTGGAAGGGGGAAGGAAGTAGAGCAGGCAGGAAAGGAGAACATGGTTCTTGTCAACAGGCAATATCACTGCCTTTGAGCACCTTGCTACCATAATGGAAATGCTGTTAATCTATTATTTATTTACTTCTTTCATTTATGCCCTGTTCTTCCTCAGAAGTGCTCAGAGGTGCTTATCTATAATTCCCTTGTAGTCAGTTTACACAGGATTGTGTTGCGGGAACAGCAGGAACAACTGGAAGTATGACTGTGGTTGACAACAGAAAAGATCAAAGAGTCTGGTTGCACCTTAGAGACTAAGGGAAGTTGTGGCCGGGTATGAGCTTCCATGAGTCACTGTTCACTTCAGATACAGCTAGATTGTGGGTTCATTTGCCATCTCTCCTATCTTGTAAAGGGGAGTGATTTCAGATGCTGAATGACAATAGCAGGCAAATGACAACAGCAGACAACAGCAAGCATGATTAGGTTAGGGATGATATGCACAGTGGTACTAGGCATGGAGAAACCAATTATTTATCTGCGCGGCTCCCCATTGGCTGCTTGGCCCTGGAGTGACACTCAGGCTTTGCGGCTCCTGATTGGGCCCTCTGAGTTTTTATCCCGGACAGAGCCAGCCCTTTCTCCTCCCCCTTAGGGCTTACTCTTTTATTTATTCCACTCCGCAGGAGCGCTTAAAGATGGTGGTTTTACACACATGAAGCATATCTTTCCATATAATAAAACACCTTTCGTGGCCTCTCAGTAACTTACTTAAAACAGGAGGTGATTGATTCAGAGCCCTGGAGAGGAGGCGGGAATTTGGAAGATGATTGGACAAGAATTCTAACAGCTCTCTCTTCTGGCAGTTTCTGGGCAGCTTCTTGGCCACTGCATTTTCTTCTTGAGTGGCTGGTGTGTAGATAAGAGACTACCTGCCATATTAGCAGGGGAACTGGATGGGAAGGGGGTTGACGGGAGGGTTGGCCCTCATGAGGAATGGTACTGAAGGGTTGATGGGGCTTTAATAGGGTTGCCAGGTCACCCCTGGCCACCTGTGGGGAATGAAGGGGTAGGGTTGCCAGATTCAGGAGTGGAGAAATCAGTATTGGTAATTAGATGGAAAGGGTAAGATGCATTGTCTTGAGCTTCAGTAACAAGGGCCTCTATGTTTCCAAAAGCTTTTTGGAAGATCAAGGTCAGATCATTGGCACTGGTGAAATCACATAATAATCAAGTATGTTATTTCCACTCATCTTTGGGATCTACCACCATTAGTAGGTTGAAAAGCACTGTCAACTCGGTACCTTGCTGACTCGCAGTGCTGCAAAACCACTGTATACTACTTTATTCAGCAAAGTTAACAAACGACTATAGAGATGTGCATTCTTGGCACATTGCAGAGCACTGAGAGAAAGGTTGATTGCAGAATCCAAAACATAGTTAATTCTAACATGATTGAATTTGGGATTCTGAGAAAAGAGGAATTAGTTACTTAAAATCTGTAACCACTCAGTGGGAGTGGTATAAATAAAACTGTAAGGGCAAGGGGGTGGGCCGAGTCCGGGATGGGGGACAGAGTCCATTGGCCCCTTGGCTCCGGACTGACGGAGCCACCCACCCCCCAACCTTGCCCCCCTTCAGCCCACTGCCGCCATTACGACGCTGCCCACGGACATGCCCACCGACATGCCAGGTAGGCGACCAGCCAGGGCAGCCTTCCGAGTCCGGCAGCATAGCCTTGACTATATGATCTTCAGGAACACTTTGCTAATAACTGACAAGAAGCTGATGTCAAGGTAATTCTTACATTTTTGGTTGTCACCATTCTTCAGGATTGGCACTATGATGGCTTTCTTCCATGTTGATGGAAGCCGCATGAGTATTAAGAGGTTATGGGGCTGCTGTATTTAGCATAATTAGATCAAGAATGTCTTGATCCCCCCCCATACTCTCCTCCTATGTCATGGTTGTGCCTTTGAGCACACTTTCTCCTAGCTTGCTTCCAGAACAGAACAATGATTGTAGACAGCTGTTAGAGTTAGGTGTTTCTTCTCTCTTCTTTATATACATAGTTGTTTCTCTTCTTAATAAAATAGTTTTATTCTTTTAAGCAGCCAGGTGCGATGCCCTCGTTGCAAATTTAAACTCTACCAACAAAACCACCATCCATTGTGGCATCTATTTGCACAAATGCTGCCACTGCCCTCAACAAGTGGCGACCATTGTGCCGCGTGGAGGAGCCAAGCAAACAAAGAACTAGGGAGCTCCTGTGCATGAACCAGCACTGCCCGTCCTCCTGTGCAGATCTGTGAAATTAGAGTGGGGGTGGTGTGGAGTGGGGGGTACAAAGGGAAGCCAGCACACCCGCGTGGCCTCCTTTGCCTCTCACTGCTCCAACCACCAGCTGCTTCCCTCCCTCCCTGACTCATGTGCTTTTCGTTGATATGTTTGTTATTTGACTTTGGATGAGGGTTTGGAGGGGATACTTATTACATTTGCAGACGATACTAAACTGGGAGGGGTAGCAAATACAACTGAAGACAGAATCAGAATACAGGATGATCTTGATAGGCTCGAGAAGTGGGCTAAACTGAATAAAATGAAGTTCAATGGGGACAAATGTAAAGTTCTGCATTTAGGTAGGAAAAACCAAATACACCAATATAGGATGGGGGAGACTTGTCTGGGCAGTAGCAAGTGCAAAACGGATCTAGGAGTCTTAGTAGACCACACATTGAACATGAGTCAACAGTGTGACTCGGTGGCTAAAAAGGCTAATGGGATTTGGGGCTGTATCAAATGGAGTATCGTGTCCAGATCACAGGAGGTGATGGTACCGCTTTACTCTGCTCTGGTTCGGCCTTACTTGGAGTACTGTGTTCAGTTTTGGGCACCCCAGTTGAAGAGGGATGTAGACAAACTGGAGCATGTCCAGAGGAAAGCAACAAAGATGGTGAGGGGTTTGGAGACCAAGACATATGAAGAAAGGTTGGGGGACCTTGGTCTGTTTAGCTTAGAGAGAAGACTACTGAGAGGGGATTATTATTATTATTATTATTATTATTATTATTATTATTATTATTATTATTGAATTTATTTCCCGCCACTCCCTTGCGGGGATCTGATAACCATCTTCAAGTACTTAAAAGGGTGCCATATGGAGGATTGAGCAGAGTTGTTCTCTCTTGCCCCAGAGGGGTGGACCAGAACCAATGTGAATAAATTAATTCAAAAGAAATTCCGTCTCAACATCTGGAAGAAGTTCCTGACAGTTAGAGCGGTTTCTCAGTGGAACAGGCTTCCTCAGGAGGTGGTAGATTCTACATCTTTGGAAATTTTTAAACAGAGGTGGATAGCTATCTGACGGAGAGGTTGATTCTCTGAAGGCTTAAGGGGGGTGGCAGGTTACAGTGGATGAGCAATAGGGTTGTGAGTGTCCTGCATAGTGCAGGGGGTTACACTAGATGACCCAGGAGGTCCCTTCCAACTCTATGATTCTATGAATGTCACAGCTGGTGGATTGTATGGGGGTGGATCCTTAGTGGGGCGCAACCTGTGTCTGTGGAATGGGTGGGAGTTTCTTTAAGAAGCTGCACATGATCGGAGGCCACTTCCCAGCTGGGGAGTCACCTGCATCACATTGCGGGGTGGCGGGGAGAATCCAATAGAAGTTCATGCTTGTGGGGCTTTCTTATGCTTACCTTCCCAGCATCCAGCAGGCCTGATGGTTAGGGGGAGCTTGACTGGTGGGATGCTGGTGGGATGCTCTGTCCCCGTGGGTGGAACTCCTGATGAGATTCCCTCCCTGTGGGGCTGCCATCTGCTCGTAGCAGCAGGGGAGGGGCATTTTGGACCCCCCCCTCACCTTTGGTGTGATTTTGCTCACGTCTATGTAAATTAAGCTGTGGCATGTTTAAGCCAAAAGAATTCTTGGTGTGCTACAGATTTCCCTCCTGCCTCGCATTTACACTGCTTTCTCACCACTCCCACTACACACCACCCACCTATTGCCGACTCCAAATTTTACAAAACATATAGTCAAAAGAAATTATTGAGATTATTGAACTGAGGCTTGTCCGTGTGTGTACTTAGGAGATTTTGCAGACATTCCATATGATGACTTAACAAACAGGAATCACTGATGGTGCAGGCTCAGAAAAAGCAGGCCATGCAGTATACTTGATGGACTTTATTTAACGGATGCCTCCCACTGAGCAGGGGTCAAGAAGAGGAATGAAGTGCAAATGATTCTGGCCTTTAATGTATTGACTTGTCCTTGACCCCAAGGGCTACTGTGCCTTTCCTGCAGTAAAGGAGAAGATTTTGTTTGCAGACTGCGGGAAAACAGCTGCAAACTGCAAATTATTAATGAAGGCAGAACATGGCCCTTTAGTGGCTTTTGAGCAGGCACAAAACTTCTCAGCATGGCACGATGCATAAGATGAACTTTGACGAGGAACGTCAAGAATATCTAGTCAAGAGGCTTTAACAAAGGAGTGAAATCAAGGTAAGTTTTTCTGGTGGCCGAGTTCATGTCAACATTCTCAGTGAAGCTACCCTGACACACAGCACAAAAGTTCAGTATAAAAATAGGAACATGCCTGTGAGATAGAGGCTACTGAACAATTAATGGAAGATGGCTTCACAAAGTACCACGTAATTTACAGAAAGCATGAAAGTCTCAGGACCCTGAAGACTTTTCTGCAGTGTGTCATATTTCAGAGGATGTTTAAAAGCAGGTAAACTGCCACCCCCACTTGTGCATTGTTTTTATCATGTGGGTAGAATTTTGGACAATTCTCATGTTCATAAATTACTTAGATTTTTTTTATATGCCTTGAGCCTAAGGAGATAAGGCAAAGTATACATGTTTTGAGCAAATAAAAGGTGGAAAACCCATGGAAGTCTGTTTTACTATTTCAAGCAGAATTCACCACTTGGCTCCTCCCAGCTAGGATTTCACTCAAGGATGCTGTTTCCCATGGCTGTTGTGAGTTTTGGAGAAACACTAAGGCAGCTGTGTGTCCCATGCATCAATAGAAATGTGTGAGTCTCACAAAACAGTTCCAGTTTATTTCATTTAATTAATTTGTGCCCTGCTTTTATTCCTAACAGGGACCCAAAGAGGTTTACGTTGTCCCCTTAAGTAAAGAACACTGCCTGCATGAATCCTGGCTCCTGTTGAAAATATTCATGTCAAGTTTTCAAGTGACATGGAACTCTTTTTAAAGGAGAAAGAAGGAAAGATCATTTTTAGGTAGGCATTAATCCAATCAGGTGTTAAGTCTTTCACAGCAAAGAAGCAGGAAATGTTGACAATAGTACCTCTTCTAGTGGTGAGCAGCATCAGCACCATCCTTCAGCACTGAATAATGCATGTTAGACAATGCATCTTATGTCATGCGTTGAACATGCTGGTGATGCAAGCCTGCATAAATCTTATTGGGGAGAGAATACTTTCCCTACATTTTGTTTAGATTTTATGCATGGTCATCCCTGGTATGCATAGCAACTGAATTTAAGAAGCAGAAGAAGCAACTGAAGAGCCATTATTTAATCCCAACTTCGATGAAATTGCAGCTCAGCTGTGGAGCAATACTTTGATTAATTTGCACTTTTTGACACTCTCTTTTTTTTAGGTGAGCAAATGCCATTCAACAGCCACATCTGTCTTCTAGCACAACTGGTCTGGGGGGTTTGGGCTAGGATGACACTAGTATACTGATGACACCCAGATGTGCCTACTGATGGATGGCCAGCCTGATACACCCCCATGTACACTGACAAACTATGACTAGATGGCTCTGACAAAGTTGCCCGAAGCTCAGTCCTTCAAAGACAGAATGACTGGGCAAGAAAGGGCCAGGAAAGGAAGCATGTCTCCCCAGCCTAGATGGTATGCAGCAATCAACTTCACACACCATCAGGAATCTGGAGGTGATCTTTGATGCCTCCTTTTCAAAGAGGAGGGCATCACCCCAAGAGTCAGACATGACCCAGTGCTTGCACAGGGGATACCTTTACCTTTACCTTTTATATACTTATATGCTGAGTTTTTCAGCACATTATTTCTCACTGAAAAAGCTCCCCTCAGCTTATACTCAGATATATACGGTAAATGCAATTAATAAAATATGTAATTCGTTGTTTGCTTGTTTATTGCATTTGTATTCTGCCCTCCGCTAAGGCTCAGGCTGTAACAGGATGAAAACTGCCTTGAGCCCCAATGGGGGAGAGGCAGTCAAGAAATCCAATAATAATAATCATCATACAGGATATACAACATCTGTTGGAATTAAAATGATCAGACCAGTGGTAGTCAATGGGAGACATAATTAAGTTTGCCAGCTTCAGGAAGTGGCTGGAGATCTCCTGCTATTATAACCATGCAACCTAAAACAATTCACCTGGAGAAAATGGACATTTTGGCAGGTGGATTCTAAGGCATTATACAACACTGAAGCTCCTCCAGTCCCTAACCATGCCCTTCTCAGGCCCCACCACCAAAATCTCCAGGTACTTGCCAACCCAGAGCTGGCAACCTTACACATAATACCCCACATCTGATAGAACTGCAATCACTTTCTCTAGGAGTATACCAATTAAAGTCTGTTTTGATTTCATTTTTGTTATTTGATCACTTGGACATAAGAATATACAGTATCCAAGCTTGATGTATACTGGAAGGTCATATATTATGATGATGTACATTATTTATGGTTACTGTGCAGGTGAGTACTGCATAGCCCGGCCTCAGCAAAGAGAGAACAAGGTGTGTCTGCACAGTAAAGTACTATGTTGTTGGGATTTCAATCAGCAAGCAATTTGGTGAAGTCAGCTCTGAAGGGCTGTTGTTAAGCTGTTTAAGCAGCTGCTCTATATGAGTGTTCTCACTAGTAGGGCTGAATGGTCAGTACTGGGAACTGCAGCCAGGAGCAATGGAAAAACTACAGCACAAGGTCTGTGAGTTCCTTTGTTTAAGCTGGGCTCTTGCACACTTCCTGTTTCTTCAGGAAGAAGAAGATCAATGTGTGTGCTTGCTGAAGCAAAAAGCAGCCATCAGGCTCTCTGCTCTCTCCATGTGCAGATGTGTTGGCATATAGTCTGCTGGAGCCAGCCCTAGCAGCTTGTAGTGTGTTTTCTTTGTAACTACTCTAAGCTTTTTTTTCTGTAAATTATCATGCAGAAAAGATTCTTTCTTTTAAACCTCAAAACAGTGTGAGTCTGGATCTGTGCCTCATCTACAAAGATAACTAATAACTGCAGACTTTCAAAAATGCCCTGTATTTTAATGGAGGGACCTAGGACTGAGAGTAGTCCTAAAGCCTCAACATCAATTAACAGTTGCTACCCAGGTAAGTTCTGCTCTGTTTTCAGTAGTACTCCAGGATGGAGAGAAAATATGCAGAAAGCAGGAATGGGCGGAGGCCCTGCTCGCTCCCTAGATACAATCTCCAGCATGGGAACATGCTGCAGGCTGATGTACAAACGGTATGTGTACAGGCTCACAACTGGGATCATTTGAGAAGACAGTGTTCCCAATGAGAGAAATGGAGCCAACATGAATTTATTTTCCATGCATACTCAGCCTTGCTCACATTTCAGTAATTGCATGCTGGGGGTTAGGTGGGGTCAGCCAGCTCATTCAGGCATTCTATTATGTGCTTTCCACCCTGGATATAGTAAGCAAACAGGGCTAGTGAAATACGTCTGCAGAGAAAAGAACTAAAAGGAAAGGCAGGGGACAAGAGTTGGCATTAGAAGGGGCCACTGAAGAACACACAAGATTTCAGTACAAGGGTAATTTTAACTTTTCCTGTTGAAATTCCTTGTTCTAGTCACTGGCAGCCCTATACATTGTGCCATATCTTCAGGACCATAGACAGCATTTCCATTCATGAGCTCTTCTAGCCATTTTAGTGTCCTTCTGTCCTTCAGCTAAGTCAAGAAGGCCCTTCCTAACACTTCACGACATCTCCCTAGAATTTCAGTTTTCCCTTGTCCATACTGGTTCTTCGGACAAACTAGCTTTGAAAGAACAAAGATGCAATTAGCAAATTGCCAAATTCAACAATTTAATGCACCATGGTAAAACTAATTAAGGAGAAGCAACAGAGAGGAGCAAAATGCTATTCTAATTGCCAACCAGAGCTAATTAAAGGAATCAATGGAAGCAGAAGGCACAGAAAACTACAAATCCCATAACCTTCAATAAGAAATCATGGCTAGGAAGGATGGGATTGGCCAGTGCTAGTTCCTGTGTCAAATGTACCTTCCCTGCTGCCTTTGTAAAATCAAGGATTAATTGTTTTCAGTGTAATAAATGTACATCATAATAGCAGTTAGATCCTTATTTTTAGGATACTCACAGTACAATCCTAATCAGAGTTTGAAATCCATTGACCTCAAAAGAGTCACAAATTGTTGGAATATGCAATATCTATAGTGTGCATGATTCAAAAGCGTATCCTAAAGGAAGCACTGGAGGAGATGTTTATTTAGCATGATTAGAATAGGGATTTCCTGATATTTTTCAAATACTCTCCTTCAGCATCCTGATTGGCACCTCTGGAGACTTCCTGTTCCTTTGAGCGTACTTCCTTCCAGCTTGTCCCCAGAATGAGGAGACAGAATGAAGACAACAGAACACTTCAGCACTGAGGGCTCCTCTCTTTCTGAAGAAATTTGTTTCTCTTCTAAATAAACTATTTTACTCCTTTGAGCAGCCTGGTGCTACATTTCTATTTGCATGTATAAATTCTGCTGACACAAATCTGGTTAGAACTGCACTGTAAGGATGTAAGCACATCCTTCTGGCAGGTTTCTGTATTGTATTTATTCTGTAATCTTGGGGTCCATGCATAAGCCATGTCTATGTATGCCTAGTCAACCCTGACTGCTCTTTAGAAGGCCAGATCCTGAAGATGAAACTCAAATACTTTGGCCACCTCATGAGAAGGAAGGACTCCCTGGAGAAGAGCCTAATGCTGGGAGCGATCGAGGGCAAAAGAAGAAGGGGACGACAGAGAATGAGGTGGCTGGATGGAGTCACTGAAGCAGTAGGTGCAAACTTAAATGGACTCCGGGGAATGGTAGAGGACAGGAAGGCCTGGAGGATCATTGTCCATGGGGTCGCGATGGGTCGGACACAACTTCGCACATAACAACAACAACAACAATGTATGCCTAGTGTTTGAAGAGCTACTTCAAGTACAGTCAAGGGTTTGGGCTTGCAGTAGATCCCTGTGCTTTATCAGAACTAGAGTCAAAGCCCGTAGTACCCAGGGAAAGAACATGCACTATGATGCACACCTGCACTGTGGCCTTCCTAGGGCTGGTTACATGGCAAAAGTGTAAATCACGGAAGGAAGGAAGGAAGGAAGGAAGGAAGGAAGGAAGGAAGGAAGGAAGGAAGGAAGGAAGGAAGGAAGGACACCCCCATGCACACATGAACGCAGAGGCCAAGCTGGGTCCTATGGGGCTGACGGGCAATCTTTAATAAGGTTGTGCACTTTGGCTCAGTTCGGCCACCTCGCCAAGGTAGCTGAACCGAGCAGAAGTGCATACCCCTATTCTTTACTCCTTCTCCTACCCCCCTCCCTGATTCTTGAGGCTGCACTTCCAAACCACAAGGAACATTCCTAACCCAGGAGTCACCAACTTCTAGATGTGGGATGGAAATCTGGGATTGGAGGACATCTGCAAATTATAGAGATCAGCTCCCCAGGGAAAATGGCTGTTTTGGAGGTGGGACTCTGTAGTGAAAATTCATCTCTAGGCTCCTGGAGAATTAAAGGGCTGCTTTGGAGGGGGGGAACTCTGTGGTAGGATTGGGCACTTTGGTGCCCGAAGCAGCCGGTCTCTCCCAGCACAGCCAGCACCGAGCCATGGGGGAGGGGAGGCATGGGCGTTGGATTGCCGGCAGGCGCATATGTTAAACAGCACAGGGCCCAGGACAGATCCCTGAGTCACTCTGCTCGTCATTCCTCTCCAAGAAGATGATGAACCATTTACAAACACCCTTTGGATGCAATCTGTCAACCTGTTCTTGATGCACCTAACAGTAGTAGGATCCATACCACATATTACCAATTGGTCAATAAGAATATCATGTGAAACCTTATCAAAAGCCTTACTTAAATCCTTTTGATTCCCATACCAGCAGGTAGTCCAGGTATTTCAATTTATTTAATTTTTCTGATTGCTAGAGAAAGAGACCTTGTAACTGACAATGAATCCTCTGCAAAAGATATTGGTGCCGCTCAAGGGAGGGTGGTATAAAATATAATACTTAAGTAAATAAACAGTTGGCTATATTCTGCTTTCATTTATATTTCCTGACAAAAAATTCTGAACCAGTCTGACCCCACCTCTGAAGCAGATTACTAAAAATTAGCTGTCCACATGTGTTCAGCAACAAGACTGGGGCACATCTGCATAGCTCACTTGGAGCTGTATAAAGTTGTTTATGGTTTTCTTTGTGATTCTGCTTGAGCTTAGAAATCAGTAGTCATTATGCTTTAGACCATTGCCCCCAACCTTTTTCGGGCTGGGTACCCGGGGGGGAGAGAGAGGGAGGCCCGGGGACCGGGGGGGGGAGAGGGAGGCGCAGGCGCAGGTGCCAACATGCTGGTGAGCACAAACGTATAGGCGTGGCAGCTTCACACCTGTGAGTTTGTACCTGCTGGTGCCTTCCCCCCCCCCCCGCAGCGCAGCGCTCGCTGCACCGGGGCCTGGGAGTGATCGGCTGCTGAAGCAGCTGACCGCTCTCAGGCCCCAGTGCGAGCGCCGCACCGCAGGGGGGAGAGGCACATTTGTGGGCGTGCTGGTGGGTGCAAATGTGCGGATGTACTGGCGGGCACTAACACCTCCCACCCCGCATCACAGCACTCGCAGTGCCGGGGCCCGGGAGTGATATATGAGATACAATGCAAATTTAAAGTTTTTAAAGTTCTGAGCACTGTTAATCTACACATAGCTCCTTTTGTTAGGGGCATGTTTCTATCAATGATGAATAGTATTTACACCATCCAGTAACTGCAATTCATGTAGTTGAGATACATATCCGTCAGAGGCAGAATGGGAAAGACTCAGTATGTTAATGATGTTAAATCCAATATCATCCAAACTGGGAACACACTGCAGGAATATGGTAATATGCTTTGGCTTATTTATAGACAAGGTTTGTTTGCTAGTTCAAAAAAATCAAGGTGCAAGCACAGAGAAGAATTTATTAATTATGATTTTGGTGTTCAACACATTGCAAACAAAATGGCAATTATTTCCTATTACGTTGATGTCACTTCATTTAGGAATTTAACGAGTATACAGTGTCACAGTGGGTATTCAAACTCTGCTGGCAGTTTTACAATTTCTAAAGAAAGGCAAAAAGAACAGGTTTCAATGTGATGCATTCGACACCTTGCAAAATACTAGCTGTTAACATTTAGCCGGGGGCCACTGGATATACATCACAAACCACTGTGCCAGCTGAAACAAATTCCAACACTCCAATGAACTCTGACCTTACCAAGGCATATAGATCCCTCCTAAGTAGAGTTATACCCTTCTGAGGCACTTAAATCAATGGATTGGGGGGCATCATCTGGGCATGGAATTGGGGTCACTGTGGGTGGGCAGGTAGGTGTGAGCTTCCTGCATCCTGCAGGCGGTTGGACTAGGGCAGAGTCTGCACTTACTTTGTTTATTCCATTGTCAATCCTGTTGAATTCAGATCACTTTGAACTCGGGTCTTCCTCTCCTCCCCCTCCCCATTGAAACAGGAAAGTGTTCTGCACGTGGTTAGGGTAGTTCAGAAGGGGGGGGGGAGCCAAGCCACTTTCTTTCTTTTTTTGAAGGGTGACAGGAGAGGAGCTAATCAGGGAGCCTCTTTCTTTTCTTGGAGGGGGGGTGGAGAGGATCGAAGAAGGCAGAGAAGGGAGAAAAAATCCAGGACCAACAGAAGTTGAGAGAAATTAGGGGCTTCTCCTTTAAGGCAAGCTTGTCACATGACCAGGTGTGGCCTATCAGAGGTTCTCTACCACGGACCTTTCTTTCCCAATCCGGATTTGAAAAATATTGAGCCTTAAAAGCACTCTAATATATCGCACAATAAAGGTAGGGTCACTCCGGATCAATCCTTCTTGCTGCAGAAGGAAAATTTAAATCACCCCAAATTCAAACGGAAATCACATTCTGTGAGGGACTGAAGCAACATGGGTCTGGAATAAAAGCTCCGTGCAGTTTACAACCAGGTGACCCTGGAGTTCCCTTCCAATTCTGTGATTCTATGAGACATAGGATCGTGTGAGTTCTGCTTAAGGGGCTGTGTAAAATGGGGCTCTGCAGACAAGAATGTTCTGCATTCAGGAGGTCACCGAAGTACTTATGGGCAGAAAGCAGTTTTCACAAAGAAGATTAATTATACCCTGCTTTTGACTACCTGAAGAATTCCCCTAGTGGCTTACAAATACCCTTCTCTTCTTCTCCCGACAGCAGACACCCTGTGAGGTAGGTACTCTATGAGAACAGCCCTCAGAGAACTGTGACTAGCCCAAGAGCACCAGGCTGCCTGCCTGCAGAGGAGCAGGGAATCAAACCCAACTCTCCAGATTAGAGTCTGCCACTCTTCACACCATGTTGGCTCTCAAGAGTTGCCTCATTTCCGTTGATCAGTGCTTCCATATTTGGCAAAGGATGCTCTGCCTCTCAAAAGCTCATATCCTGGAACCCCACTGGATTTCAGTCTTGTTCTTCTACACCAGGGGTAGTCAAACTGCGGCCCTCCAGATGTCCATAGACTATAATTCCCAGGAGCCCCTGCCAGCATTCGCTGGCAGGGGCTCCTGAGAATTGTAGTCCATGGACATCTGGAGGGCCGCACTTTGACTACCCCTGTTCTACACAGACTAACATGTCTCCTCACTTGGCACTCTCAATACTTCCAGTTTACAACGCAGTAATAATCTCGTAGTTCCATGACATGGTGGCAATTAAATGTTTACACAACTGATGTGCAACCAGATGGTAATTTTCTCTGTGTTCCTCTCCCCACCCCCTTCAGGTTGACTGCATTTTCCTTTTCTGACCTATCATACATATTGGGTGTTTGTTTGCTTTTTTTGGGGGGGGGTCTTTATTCTTAATTAATTTACTTTATTTTCTGTTTCTTTCTGCAAGTAGGACCAAGCCTGCAAAAGAGGCCAGAATTATCACATATAGGGCAAAAGAAGAAAAGAAAAAGAAAACAAAAAAGGATCCCTTGCTTTTTGCATGATACATCAAAGCCACGGAGCTTGAGCTTGCAGGCTTCAAAGAAATCCCTGAGTGACTTGCAGTTCTACCTTTCGAGGCCAGCTTGGGGGGGGGGGGAGTAATTTCTGCTTAAATTAATGCACCATCATTATGATGTGGTTTCTTATAAGTTTAATTTGAGTATTATCCTTCCATTGTGAATACACTGTTTTTACTAACTTGAACTCCCACAAAGGACACTGATTGTTAATTACGTCTTAGTATTCATCTCAGTATTCCTATTAGAGATACAAGAGGTTACGGCAGCATCAATATACCTTTTGTCGCATCCTAATGACTAGTGCTGTGTGCCTCATTTATAAAAAAAGCACATTCAACTAGTTCAGTAATTTATAGAGAGCATGATTATAGCCCTGGGCTTTTTCTGTTTAATATTTTAAATTAGAAGCATACCTCACAAGTATACATTTTAACAAGATTTCAGTGCAACAAATGTGCTAAAGCAGGTCAACATCAAGCATGTATTTTTCTGTTGTTTCAAAAATTATATACTATTATAATTTATGGCCTTCGATGAAGGAAGTAATTATTCTGATTAGCTCTCACTTTGCCCACAGTTCTCTGCAGGAGGAATCTAAATATACTAGTTAATAATAATATCAGCCTGCGCTTGGAATGCCTTTGGGAGGCATTCTAAATGATACTCTGTAAGCCAAAAAGAAGTGGAGATGATATATTACACAAAATTTGAGGATACGAAAACAACACAATGATCATATAATGAAGAACAACTAGTACTATACAGAATTATAAATCCATTTCACTTTATATGTATAACAATGGGGTGTAGACCCCATTGAATAGACTTCTGGAAAGAGGCACCTTCACTGCATTTAAAGCCTCTAGCTTCAGTCGGTTAAATATGGAGTTCTTAAAACAGCCTTTTTCAACATTTTGACCATGGAGGTACCGCTGAAATATTTTCCAGGTGTGAAGGTGCCGGGAAATGATGTTAGCTGGCAATGCCTCCCTGCCGCATCCCCTGCCCCAAATGTGAAGAGCCTTCAGCAGCAACGGTTCAAATAGCCAGGACTCCTTCTCTTCCTAACGCCTCCAGACCCATCATTGGCCACTTTGGGAGTAGGAGCCCTTCTACACTGTGCCTGCCCAAATAAGGATAGATTTAAAAAAAACCCTTCTGTATTTCCAACCGTATTTACAACTGAGGAGGGTTCAGTGGCAGAACATCTGTTTGGCATGCAGATTGTCCTTGCTTCAGTGCTTGGCATCTCCTGTAAATAGAATTAGGTGGCAGGTGATATGAGAGATCTCTACCTGAGATTAGGGAGCACCATATATATATATTTAAAGATACATTGTGCTTTGGAAACAGAAAAAAAGAAGAAGAAGAAGAGTTGGTTCTTATATGCTGCTTTTCTCTATCTGAAGGAGTCTCAAAGTGGCTTACAGTCGCCTTCCCTTTCCTCTCCCCACAACAGACACCCTGTGAGATGGGTGAGGCTGGGAGAGCCTTGATATCACTGCTTGATCAGAACAGTTTTATTAGTGCTGTGATGAGCCCAAGGTCACCCAGGTGGCTGCATGTGGGGGAGGGCAGAATTGAACCCGGCATGCCAGATTAGAAGTCCGCACTCCTAACCACTACACCAAACCACTACACCAAATCATCTCCAGGCGTTCACCTACCTGTTAGAAAACTGAAATATGCTAGTTCTGCCCCAATCTGCCCCGAGTTCCGTCAGCTACCCTTATGCCATTAGCAACATTTTTTAAATATAAATTTGTCTGTCAACCTTATTCCATCCATTACAGCACTACATAATAGCTCTGCACATTTCTGGAATGCTTCACTGATGATCCTGTTGGAATAGCACCACTGAGCCACTGTTCAATAAGTAAGATTACTTTGAAATAATTTTATTCACTTCAAGCTAAAATTTATGTTGGCAATTTCTATGCATTATTCCTTTTGTGCGGTTCATGTCTTAAAGGAAGGCTCCCAGGTATTGAAAGAAAAATTACACACGAAAAGCAAGGAAAGGAATAATATTTTTGAAAATATTTATCATAGAACCCCCTGGAGTGTATAATAAATGCTTCTGTCTACTCTGTGTAATGAATATCATTTGAAAGCATACATTGACAATGTCTGAAATCTTTGAAGTGTTTTTTTTTCCATCCCCTTATTCACAATATGAGGTCTATGCATTGGTCAGGGAGTTGAATGCTATTCAGAAAGATAACAGAATAATGCATGGAAGCAAAAACTGTTAACTAATATTGTTTATAAAACTAATTATTCCCCCCCCCTTTTCATTCATTATTCTGAGTATTAATTGAACATTTATTTTTCCTTGAAGTAGCCAAACTTTTTTTTATATATCAACAAAACAGAACAACTTATAACATATTAGCTTCAAATCCCATTCCTAAGAACGGGCCTTGAAAGTGCCCCCTCCCCTGGTCCCCAGCCAGGCAGCTTAAGGTGGCTTTGGGCTGCAGCTTGCAACCGGATCAAGTGGGACGGGTGGGGGCTGGCCAGCTCATTAACAGGCCCAGGACAGAGCTCCTTAGCTCCTTAGTCAGCAGGCCGGGAGACCCTCATTAGCAAACCTCCGACCACAACCCTTTGCCCAGGGCCCTCTCCCCTTACCTGCTGCTGGCTCCAGGCACTGAGGCACATCTGAGAGCAAAGAGGCTACAGTCCAGGGCTGGAGGGCTGGAGCTGCAGAGGCAGGGCCAATCAGGATGCAGCCAACTTTGGCCCTATTCCAACTTGGACAGCCAGACACATCCCGCCGCCCAGGCTGTTTCCCAAATATATAGAGGAGCCATGCATAAGGATATAACTTCAGAACCAAGCTGGAGGGGCTTCTTACATTCAGTTCTGATTATATAGCAACTCTGATTTTATTGTGCCTTTTCTACATAATTGTAGTATATTGGGGGCTATGAGAACTGCAAATTCTCAGAAGGTTTTTAAAAAAGATTTGGGGGGGGGCTAGTCTGCTTTGCCTCGCCATTCATTTAAAGGTAGGAGGGGAAAACCTGGCATGTCTAAGATTAAAGCATAATTAAAGCATAATTGTCAGTCTGTTCAACCCATAACAGTCTTATAATAAAATTAAAGCGCTATAACAGTTGGTACATTGGATAGTTGCTAAGTACTTGAGAACCTTTTGTTGGGGAGGGGGTGAACACATGCTATATAACTATTTCCCCCCTTTTTATTGTATTCAGTTTATGGACATCTGTGCTAATCTGATTTCGGTAATGAATCCAGTTCCATGGGCATAAATTTAAACTTATTATTCATCAAAAAAAGTGAGCTTGGTAAAATATTTGGGCAGCTTATTTGTTATCCTGCTTCTAACAGACAAAGGGTAGTATTTCTAAGCAATACACATCAACTAATTCATATCAACTAAATATGCTTTGGATTGGGGCACTCAATAAATGTTATACTACAAAGGACATCCAGGATACATTTTAATTGAAATAACCTTTCCCCCCCTATGTTCAATAATGATTTCTAAGGGAAAATAAATTTGTCATGGTGCACATAGCTACTCTGATCAAATTGAGATGCAAAACGGATTTGCAAAGGGCCTTGGACGCTGCTCAGCAGGGGTAGCTCTAACTAGGAAAACATACAATTTGATTCATTAGTTGCAATTCAATCATCCATTAATCCGATCAATGATTTGGGAACCTTAATCAGAAATGTTTAAGCATAAGGCTGAAGGCTCAACGTCTGCTGCACTGAGCTCTTCACATCCATGAAGGTTTCTGCATATGCCTTCCCTACCTTCACAGGATCATCTAAATTCCATAATGTACATGACAGCCAGGAATGTCTCATGTACATTCCAAAAGCTAATAAGAATTGTGGTGCTTGGTTTTGATTTTATAGAATTGAAGCGCTATGGCACCATAATGATCAGAAGTAGACCTTTCAGGCCCTAGCAGAAGTCAGTGCAAAAACAAGAATGATACAGTGGCTGTTATTACTCAGTTACTCTTTGGGATTCCAAGAACAGAAGAGTTGGTTTTTACTTTTACTCCCACTTTTCTCTACCCAAAGGAGTCTCAAAGTGTCATAATCCCCAGGTATTTCTGCCATGATTTCATTCTGGTTTGTTCTGTTGCTTGTTAGGGTGTTGATTTTTTGCCCTGATGTAACACAGATGCTTTGCTTGACACCCCAAGGTTGATTTCCTGCCAATATGTTTTATGCCTCCTTACCCCCCTTCCACATTCTACCCCCTTCCTTTCTTTATTATCCTCCCTTGATGGCCAAATGGTTATCTCTGTGTTTTGACTCCTTTGAACAGTGCCTGGTTTGAGTTCCTAAGAGAGGGGGAAGAGCCCTTATATTGTTCACCCTGTGCTTTATATTTCAGTCCTGACTGCCTTCAATGTAGATGTTTGCATTTTCTTAATAAAGAAACTTTAATTCCATGAGTTTACCTATTTAGAAATCGAAGTCTCTCAGAAAAAGCAGCTTACAATCTCCTTCTCTTTCTCTCTCCACAGGTACCTTGTAATGTTGGGGGGGGGGGCTGAGAATGCTGTGGGAGAACTGTGACTGGTCCAAGGTTAACCTGTAGGCTTCACATGGAGGAATAGGCCATCAAAGCAAGTTCTCCAGATCAGTGTCTGCCATTCTTAACCACCACACCACACCACACTACACTGGCTCTCCAAACCATGGGTATGTAGTGCTGTGTAGCTCCCCTCACTGTCACAAAAATGTTCAGAGTAAACACATGTATGTCAACATTTATTAGAACACAAGCTTCATTTAAAGCACTATATTTAGGTTAGCAAAGTACGGATTGACAAACGTTTCAAGGTAAAACCATAGGCACTGATATCCATGCACATAGTGTTGCCATAGTAACTGCCAGTGAAGCAATTCTGGGTAGCTTACAGTACCTTTCTGGCGAAACACATATTAGTCTTAACTAGTCAATCAATATTTACTTGCAACAAAATAACAGGCAACACCTTTCCCCCTCCCTTCTAAATTTATAGGTACAGTATAGCTTCCTAATGTGAAATTATTTTGTTTGGACGGCATGTGCCTGCAAATTATAGTATTTACATAGGCTTTTTTCATACCAAAGTGAAAGGGCTTGCTTGCAAGTGAAAATGCAAGCTGCCAAAGGGACCCTGCACATCCAGAAGGCTGTACGGATTAGAATAGAAAGGCCATACAAAAAAAGTCATCCTCTGCCTATATGTATAGACTGGTAACTTTCATTTCAATGTATCTGGGAAAGTGTGCGTGCACACAAAAGCTTATCCCTTGAATAAGACTTTGTTCGCCTTAAAGGTGCCTCTGGACTCATACTTTGTTCTGCTGCTTTAGACCACCTGGCTTGACCAGGATACACATGATGGCTTCTCATTATGGTGTGTTGGCAATGATGGAAGTCAGTTCCTCTCATGGGTCAATTTCTGTCAACTCTCCACCCTCATCTACTAAAGGCCACCTTTGGTTTAGGAGGTTCTCCTGATATTCATCAACAAAACTGAGAGCAGAGAGGGGAAGAACTCAGTGGGCTGCAGTAAGACAAGGAATCAATCACTGATATTGTAAAATATAGGTTACTAAATGAACTTCTGGTTCAAGTGAGCAAGATTTGGGTCCAGTAGAACCGTAAAAATCAATAAGTATCTAAGCTTTGGAGAATCAAAGCTTCCTGGGTCATATATTTCTGTTACTGACACAAAGCATTTTCTTTGCCATCAAGTCACAGATCACAATGGTTTGCCATTGTCTGCCCCTGCATGCTGACCCTCGTGTTCCTTGGTGGCTTCCCTTCCAAATACTTGACAGAGTCAACCCAACTTAGCTTCACCAGATCAGATGAGATTTGGCTAGGCTGGCCTATCCTGGTCAGGGAACATTAAGCACTGCATGGAGAAAATGTATTTAGAAAGGTGTGATACTGTTTAGGATTCTGCTGTCAGTTTCTCAGGCCAAAAGCTGAGCAGTGATCACATGCATAATGTTATTCGCCATGTAAACTTTTCTTTTTAGAATCAACCTCAGGGGGAGTCTGTTATTCCTTTTTGCTTTGAACTGGTGATCGGCTGATCCTTCTGATGACATAAGATGAATTCCCACCTTTCCCAGAGTGGTTTATAGACTCTCTGTGTTTATCATGCCTGTGTGTTTTAATTGCTATTCTCAGAAAGCCCAGTATGGAATCAAGTGAGTAAACATGAGTTTTAAAACAAATTCAAGACACATGCGGTATTTTCAAAAGCATGGATGGTGAATCACAGACTACAGAATTAATGTTTAATTTCCTGGTGAGAATTTTTGTTAAATGGATTGCCAAGATAGGCCTGGGGTGATAGCCAGGCAGAAGCCATAGGGGAAAAAATTGCACACGGCCAGGTTTTAAAGTGTACCCTTATAAACACTCCATATATTTTGGCAACACTTTTCTGCTAAGGAAACTCTGCTGCACATCTGCAAAGATTTTGTTTTTGTTTTAATCTTTTACACAATGCAGAAGATTTTGAAGCACATTCTTGGAAGCAAGCTCAATTTACACAGGTCGTGGGACAAAATGAAATACTTCTTTATATAGCAGGTGATCAAAATGTGGGATTTGCTGCCAGAGGAAGTAGTGATGGCCACAGGCATGGACAGATTCATGGAGGAGAGGTCTATCAGTGGTGACTTCACATTCTCTCAATGACAGGAGGCAACACCAGGGAAGGCCTCAGACTGTATGCTGGCCCTCCCGAGGAACTGGTTGGCCAATGTGTGAGACAAGATGCTGGACTAGATGGACCACAGATCTGACCAAGCAGGGCTTTTCTTATGCTCTTATTAGCTTGCCTCCCAAAATTACCTAGATCATTAGCCACCCACACAAAACAGAAGTGAATGTGGGTCTGGTCTTAGTGGAGTAAAAAAGAAAACCCTAGCTTGGAAACTTTTTGCCCCCTCTGGTCTGTTAAATTATGGATTGACAGTAACACAGGGTTTATAAGAGTAATCATAGCAGCATAAATGGCTCCTAGGAGGCATTGCCAGTGTTCCAAAATTTCAGCCAACTGGTGTCTGATTTCTTCTGGTGGTCTTCCGGCAAAATCAGATTAGAAGAAGAAGAGTTGGTTCTTATATGCCGCTTTTCCCTACCCGAAGGAGGCTCAAAGCAGCTTACAGTCACCTTCCCATTCCTCTCCCCACAACAGACACCCTGTGGGGTGGGTGAGGTTGAGCGAGCCCTGATATCACTGCTCGGTCAGAACAGTTTTATCAGTGCCGTGGTGAGCCCAAGGTCACCCAGCTGGCTGCATGTGGGGGACTGCAGAATCGAACCCGGCATGCCAGATTAGAAGTCCGCACTCCTAACCACTACACCAAACTGGCTGTAGTGTGCAGAGCTACATTTGCTGAGTATCCTCAGGTACAAAGGCTATTTTCCTTGTCTGTCTGACCTGGGTGTAGTCTGCATGGAGCTTTTTACTCAGTCCCAGTTCAAACGAATCCCTCCTGTCTACACTGAATTTGATTTGCGTTTTGATTTAGGGCGCTTTAAATTTTCCCTCTGCAACATGCATGATTGATTCATAACAATCCTACCATTCCCCCATGATATCCTGGAAAAGATATAAGCCTTGATATTTCAAAAACCGCCATGAGTAAATGTGCAGCTCTCTGCTTTTTGCAAATTAACTTGCTGCCTCGTGCCTCATACCTCCAACGCAGTAGCAAAGCAGTCTTCCCTGATTGGCCAGGTGTCAGTTCAAAGTCTTCCTGGATCCCGGTTGCAAGGCTTGTCTTAAAATGACCGTGCTCCAGAAGACCTAACTTCTCTGAGCAGAGATTTGCCTCTTGTTTTTTTCCCCCTCCTCTGCAGTCTCCAATCCTCTTTCTCCCCCTCATTCAAGAAAAGAAGTTCTGCTGTGCTTGGTTTCCCCCCCCCCCAATTCTTTGCTTCCCCAATCGCATGCAGAACACTTTCTGTTTCAATTGGGGGGGGGGGGATAGAGGAAGACCCGAGTTCAAATCAATCTGAATTCAGCAGGATCCACAACGGAATAAACAAAGTGCAGAATCAGCCCTGATGGCCTCTCAGTATTATTATTACCACCACCCCCCTATTGTGATATATATACCTACCAACAGAGCAATTTCGACCAGAGTTGCATCCCTATAATGATGGTTGACAATCCTCAACCACTGCTCGGTTGTAGAGCATCTGCTTGGCATGCAGAAGGAACCTCCAGTTAAAGAATCAGGCAGTAGGCAATGTGAAAGACCACTGCCTAAGACCTTGGAGAGCTGCTGCTAGTGTGAGCAGACCATACTGCGATGGATCAGTGGTCTGATTCAAGAGAAGGCAGCTTCATATGTTCATCAGCAGGTTTAAATGATAAACTCTGCTTAAGATTGCGGTGTAAAGCACCCATAATTAAGGAATGACTTCAGTTGCTGGAAGCAGATGCTAAGGATGTTACTGACTTCATCACTTTTAGCTAATATTCCTATCAGTCATAAATTAAATTGTCTAATGACTGAACCATAATGTAAGAGGGTACAAAGCCCTTTGTTTGAGAACCAGCTTGGTGAAGTGGTTAAGAGTGGCAACTTCTAATCTGGAATTAATAACAATTAATAGCAAATGCTGGCAGGGGCTCATGGGAATTGTAGTCCATGAACATCTGGAGGACCACAGGTTGACTACTCTTGAGCTAGGTGACCTTAGACTCATCACATCCTTGATAGGGCTGTTCTCACAGAGCAGTCCAGAGAGCTCTCAGCCCCACCTATCACACTGGGGGTCTGTTTTGATACTTCTGCAGGTAGAGAAAAGCCTTGCTGTTTTTGATACTGAAAATTAAATTTGTATTAGATTCAAAATGTATGTTATTAAATATTATACCAAATAACATTATAGTGTATAGTGAACTTGTTGAGTGTATGATAACACCTGCAGGAATTCTATATGCATTGGGATGAGAAAAAAAAGAAACTGTACCAGATCTTGTGGACTAGACAAACAAAATGGTGGAATATGTAGTAATGGCAAAACTTACATATCTGGATGCCCAACAGAATAACATCAGTCTTCAGAAGAAAATGGAGTCCTATCTTAGAGTATATTGACTTTATAGATCAGTAAAATAAGACAGAAAGGAATAACTGAGTTATAAAGTGGAAATTGTAATATTCTGGGTCTTTTCTTTCCTCTCTTTCCTTCTTAAAGCTGTCTTCTGATTTGCTCTTTCCCCCACCTTTGGTTTGTATTATAAATGAGAAGCTTAATTTCTTTAAAAAATAATAGTTTTGCAATATGCAATCTACTTTTCAATAAAACTTAGTAATATATATATTTTTAACGATACATTGTGCTTTGGAAACAGAAAAGGAGAAAAGAGGCCTTAGTGACTACATCTAAAAAGTGACTTTCAAGGAAAAAAGAAATTCTCCCCATAACAACCATGATCAAGAACCTCTTGGTTCCCCAACAAACTGATCCCAGCATTTTGAGGTGGAATTTTAAAAAGTTTATTTACATAATATACCCCTGGGTCCTAGAAACCCTAACAGCAATGATTCCAGTAGTCATTTTATCTCTACAAGAACTGCAGAGCTTCTTCCCAGACACCACCAGGGGGCAGATAGCCTCTCCTCCAAATACTTTGCTCCTCTTTACCACAGTGTCCACTTTGCCTCCCGTTTTATCATTTTTTTGTCCTCACCACAGATGGACACTCAACTTCCGACTTACGCAGAGCCTCTTCATGGGCTATGTTCTTTAAAAAAGAAAAGAAAAGAAATCCCAGTGTCTAATGCTACAGAGGGAAAAGTACAAGGCAATAGCAAATGTCAGTCCTATTGCACAGGGATGTGTTCTTTGCCATTCAAATAACCTAGGATTTGATGGTGTGCTCAAAATACTGATTAGAGTTTTGAATGGGACTTTGTTTCTTCTTTGTTATTAATTCCAAAATGGACTGTTTCATTACTGGCTTGTTTTATATGGTTGTGTTTCATTGCAGTTTCTTTCATTGTTGTTATTTCATTTTCATAATTCTGTTTTGATATTTTGCAGCCCGGATTAAACTGAGGCCACCACTGAGGTGGCGAGTGGGGTGGGTGGGGAATGCACGGGGAGGGGGGAGTGGAGCCCAGGGCACTTGTGGCTGCTAGGGCAGTGTGGCACCCTGGGAATGGGTGAGGGAGGCAGGAGCAGGCACAGTTACATGCCAAGTGACTTGCATATCCTCTTCGGCTGGGACACGAATGAGCTTCCCACCCTCCCTGCCAAAGTATCTGGCTGGCAGTTGTATGCCTTGGGTGGTTGGCAAAGAGGCATGTGTGTTACGGTTGCTTGTTAACTCCTATTTTGTCACAACTTGTGGGGAAGCAGGGGATGGAGCCAGTTTGGTGGGGAGTATGCCCTGCATGGCCTACTCCCCGCAAAAGAGGCCTCTTTAAAGAGGCGGCAGCCTGTGAGCGGGTGCCAAGCCCACCTAGGCATGGCACAGATTTCACAGAGCCAGGTGGCCTTTGGTGTGTCCAGAAGAGGTTTGCACCTCCTCTGGCGTCCAGGGTAGGACACTTCCCTGGATAGGGAGGCTTGGGGCAGTGGCTTGGGGACCCGCATTCCCAGATGGGAATTGATGTGGGAGGGGATCAAGCCATTGCCAGGATAAAATTAGGGCAGTCGATTGACTGCTCTAGCTCTTAACCCTCTGCCATGCCAACCCTCTCAGAGTTGTTAATAAAGTTGTGGCCGCTTTTCATGCCAGCACATTGTGAGCATATTTATTAGACCGGGACTCTCACCCTGCAAGTCAATATTTCCCATTGGTTTCACTGGGAGACTTCCTTTCTTCTCGGGTCTATACTTTCACGGTTTTCAATCCAGACTGGATAAACCTGGGAAGGAGGGACTGTAGTATTCCCTATAGATACCCACATTGCCAAATTTCAGACCGATAAAGGTGCCCCTCCCTTTTTAAGGCAATGAAAAGCACCCATGTTTGACATTAAAGCCAATGGGAAAACTGATAGGAAAGGTTCCAAACAGTGACATAGAAAGTACTGCAACCACTTAGCTTGAAGCACAGTAGCACGAGGAACGGGCAGATTGACAAGGCAAAGGTCATTTGGTAGCATAAGGAGGATAAGGTGTCTGAATGGGCATGCAGGCAGCAGCAGAACACTGAGGTCGATTTGCTTGGAGGAGGGATAATGTTTCGACTAGCCCAAGAGCAGCAGACAAGCAAAGAAATGCGTACTGTAAGAGAGAATTTGGCACAACAGGACAGGAATTGGGAAGTCATCCCATAGCCATCATGATTAGAATATCTCACGCGTATGTGTAATCCTAGTAGCTTTGATTTGCATAGCAATCAGTCAAGAAAATCCAGCACCTCTTTCCCCAGAGACAGTGTGGGGTGGTGGTTAAGAGCAGTGGACTCTAATCTGGAAAACCAGGAAACTTCCCCTCTCCTCCACATGCAGCCAGTTGGATGACCTAGTCACAGCTCTCTTACAGCTGTTCTGGCAGAACAGTTCTCTTAGAACTCTTTCAGCTCCACCTACCTCACAGGGTGTCTGTTGTGGGGAGAGGAAGGGAAAGGTGTTTGTAAGTCACTTTGAGCCTACTTTTGGTAGTGAATAGTAGGGTATAAAAAAAACAATGCTGCTGTTTCTTTCCCTCCGTCTGCCTTGTAAAAGATAAACCAGTGGAGGCAAAGTCTGCAATGATGAAAGAAGCAAAAACAAAAGGAAATAAAATCATGGTGTTTTTGTTCTGGTAGTGCTTGGCATAGGCTGTTCATAGATGGTGAATATGTTCTATTTTCATATTAATTACTCTAGTCACAAAATACCCCATTTTGGTAATTACTCTAATTAATAACAAAAGAAGTGTTCAGATCTGGTGCTTACAATCCTTGGCAATTGGTCCCCCCCCCCCCCAAGAAATGGATACTTGTTCTGTAGTCACAAGATAACAGAGATATTACCATTCAAAGTGAAAAAATGTACTTGCAAGTAAAGGGGGAATTTTCCAGAGAAAGTCTATTCATTGTGTGCCAGTCCCATGAATAATTTGCTGTAGTACTGGTTTGATTCACTCACCTCCTTCCCTCCACACTTTGCTATTCTAATATTTTGATTCAATTTGGCTTATTGATTTAGCCGTGTTTGCTTGACCTTACTGGAGCCATTTTTCTGTTCTTTCCAAGTGCCACTTCGTATCGATTCCCGCATAAACCTATAGCTCCTATAATTAGTCTAACCGTTCTCCGAGGCGGCTTCACTTCTGATCAAGGTATCCATGGATCCGCTCAGGAATTTAAAATAGTTTTGTTGTCGAGGCCAATTATTTCGGCAGCAGCATCACTAGCATTGCATTTGTACAACACCGTTCTCCAAAGGCTGAGGTTAACAAGCTATGCTACACCACGGTGCTTAGCTGGGCAGCAAATGGGGTCCGAGGAATGTCAGAGATACTGAACTCTCTGCTGCAGCAGCGGAAGGTTTTGATCACTGGATGCTATTCAGAGGCTGGTGGCAAGTGACCCATAACTCTCAGAAGGAGAAGCCCAGAGCATAGTCCACAGCGTCCCTGATCGGATGGATCTTAATGAGAGAGTGAGATGAGAAGATGTGCTGATTGTTAGTAAAGCCATGCCACAGATGGAATAAATTCTTCCAGGACCACATACCATCAGAAATGCAGTGGCAATGCCAGCACTATAAACCAGTATATACTTGACTTGTAAACCAGAAGTCTGCTGGTTTACTAGACACAATGCATTCGTCGTAGGGAAAGAAAGCCAAACAAACTTACAGGAAACATGCATGTGAAGCATCAGATATAACAATAGCACATGGCTGCATTTCATCATCCCTCTCCCCAATAACTCTGATAGACACCTGCACAAATGGGTGCCAGTTGCAAAAAGATATTACAAAAACAGGAATGCATAGTAGCATAGTAAGAAATATTATTTGAACTGAAGGCTTTTCCAGGACCAGCCTTACAAATATGACCTACAGCAAAGTACCTCCTAAAATGATCTGTTGATATCTTTCTTTTATGGGTGTATGTATGGGGGGGGGGAGGCAGAGAAATTAGGAAGTTATATTTTCAGTGAGTTACAGGAAATGAGATGCTCCTTTAATTGAGGTTCTCCATGACCAAGTGCGTACGTGCAGCAGAAACTCCAGGTCTGGACTTAGTGCCTAACAATTAGTTTAAGGTTAATCTAGAATAATGGGCCACAATTCTAGCCCCTATCTTTCTGGGAAGAGTCCTCTAATTTGGAAACATGCTATCATTGTTCCAAGCTTAAAGAAAGGTTCCAAATCAGATCCAGCAAATTACTGCCTTATCAGCCTCCTCTCACCTGTGAGAAAATTGGATACTTCATACTTATACCTCAAATTAGAGGAATGGATAACCTCTAATAACATACTTGGATGGGAACAAATTGGCTTCAGGGAGAGCTTTGCACCTCAAGTTCATTGCTTGCATTTAGCTGAAAAATGCACCTCTCCATCCAGAGGTAAATTGCACATTACATTTACAGACCTTAAGACAGCTTTCGACACCATAGTCAGGAGTAGACTGTGGGGGTTTAGTGTGTGGAAATGGGAAGGTGGCACAAAGCTTAATAAAGTCCCCTGAGAAATAACATCCCAGTAAAATTCTATTAACCGGACAGGGCACTTTTCTCCAGGCAGTTGGCAGCCTTGCATTTATTTTTCTGTTTAAACATTGGTTATACCAACCTTGTATTTCTCAAGAGCTTAATAACATTCAAACACAAGAGTATTCTGTGATTTTCACAAGGTTAAGACAGGTTTCTGCCTTTTGCAAGCTTCCAGGACCATCCATAATCCTTTTCCTTGCTTTACAGCTCATATGTCTGAGATGACAGCTGTATTGTTTCTATCACTACTCGGCTAGCTGTCATTGATTGATTTTCAAATGAAATATTGAACATGTTGGCCTTCATAACTAGGTTTGTGGGGTGAGAAGAATAAGCAATATGGAAAAGGTGTAGTGAAATAGATTTAGCTGTGCTTTCAAGAGAAGCTTCTCACTCTGAAAGAGACAGGGGCCACCCAAAATGTGGGGGGAAATCTTCTTCCCTGGAGGTATTTAAGAACAGACTAGATGAGAGGAAGAAGGGGAGGAGGTGGGGTTTTGTACTCTGCTTTTTACAACCTGGAGGAGTTTGACAGTGGTTTACAATTACCTAGCCTTCTTCTCTCCATAACAGACACTCTGTGTGGTTGGTGAGGCTGAGAGAACTCTGAGAAGTCTGTGGCTGGCCCATGGTGGCTGCATGTGGAGGAGAGAGGAATCAAACCCAGCTCTCCAGACTAGAGGCTGACACTCTTAACCGCTACACCAAGCTAGATCTGAGTCTTAACTTTATGCAGCTTAAGTCTAGGGAATCCAATGATTGTGGCAGCTTGGACTATGTTTTCAGTAATGAGTTGCTTCTAGGTACTTGCAAAGAAAGGCAATGAGCAACCAAAATGTGGATAAAGGAGAGGACAATTCCTTTAGCACCACCTAGAGATACAAGCACGTTGTTTTGTGAATCACGATAAAATACAATTTGTTTCTTTTTAAAAACACAAAACCAATATTGATCTGATTCTCCAGTGTTAAGCAAAGTGGACAATATCCTGGTTCTCACTCCACCCTCTTAATGAAATAGAGTCATATGTCATCCATATGTATGTATGCTACACCGGGACCCCTTTAAAGCAAGCGTTTCCAGCTCCAGAACTCTCCTGTGCCTTCTCTCTTAATACATAAATAAAATGCATCAATATTTCTGTTAATGGTTCTCTTTTATTCCAAGTACCTCTCAGTCTCACTGCTTCTGTCGCACTATCAAATGCCAAATGCAATGGGTTGAGATTTCAGAACCAACAATTTTGTCATGAGAACTCGACACCATTGTCTAATTAGTGATGAACAGTAGAGAGTTCTCATTCAGTCTCCCCTGGGCTAATTCTCCTTTCCCTTTAATCACCTACAAGTTTGCTTCCAACAACTTAAGCGGAAAATTTAATTACATCATTATATTTAAAAAAATGAAACTATTTATTCCTAATTACACTGGCAGAAGGGTAGAATGAAGCAATTTGCTACTGATACCTTTAACTGACCACAGTAGCCTTATATTATCGCTTAGCTTTATTTGTATGGAACTCACATTCATGCTGAGTTTCACAAAGAGATAAAGAAAGCCACCCAGAGATCTGTAGATCAAATCCAATAGAAGTATTAGTAAAACGCAGAACCTTGGTACTTTGTTCTTCACCACGGCATACCTTATTCATGTTAATAGGGTTGAGTCAAAATCTGTAGTTCAAAAAAATAATGCCTGTGATATACCTATTTGAACAAGAGACTCCTTCAGTCTCAACAATGCTTTGCTCTCTAGGTTAATTTGGACTCGAGACATGCATGTTGGCACAAAACTGCTTTGACAGGTGCTAATTTCACATCCTGTAATCAACGTGACGTAGCAGGGAGCCAATCCCTTGCTTTAAGAGGACATTGAGGTTTTGCTTGTCATTCTAGAAAAAAAGTGCAGCTGAAGCACATGTAGTCATGGAACAGGCAGATCAACTAATTCTTATTGAGTCTTCACCCCATACTATCCAATAAGTGGCCAAAAACAAACTGCAAAATAAAATGTGGTGAGTGTTGCTATACCTGTAAGAAACCGCTTTCCGATAATCTCATTCCTTTTGATAACATACAACTTATAATAATTTCATGTAAATGTTTGAATTGTACCTACCTTTTCTGCTGCTTGGGCAGTGCAAAAAAATATTGGAATGAAGGCAAGCCATACTATACAGGTAGTGTACATAGTGAATCCAATGGGTTTGGCTTCATTAAAATTCTCTGGGACACCCCGAGTCTTGATGGCATACACAGTACATGTAACCATTAGGAGAATGCTATACCCTAAGGAACATATGATTTGTAGATCCGTAATGTCGCATTTGAGAACTCCTCTGGCTTGATCTGGTTCCATGGTCTTCTGTTCATCATAATCTACAAAACTGTTGGGAGGGTCAACTGCAAACCAAATGAAAACCCCCAAAAGCTGTACTGATATCAAACTCGACGTGATTGCTAGCTGTGACGTTGGGCTAATAAGCCTGGGTGCTGTCACTGATTTTTTGCCCTGTTCAAATATGCGGTAAATGCGATTTGTTTTAGTCAACAGAGCAGCATAACTGATACACATCCCCAATCCAAGGAAGATACGCCGGAATGAACACACTGCGACATCTGGCTTGGCAATCATTAAGAAAGTGATGATATAACATAGAAATATCCCCGTCAATAAAACGTAGCTGAGTTCTCTGCCGGAAGCCCGCACGATGGGGGTGTCATTGTATCTAATAAAGGTCGCCATGACAAAAATGGTGGCAATAATGCCAAGCATGGCCAGGAAGACTGGGATGACGGCCCATGGGGAATGCCACTCCAGCTTCACGATCGGGATTGGACTGCATCCTGTGCGGTTCTCATTGGGCCGTTGATTGTAGGTGCAGACCTTGCAGTTTTCTTCATCAAACTGGTATTGGTATCCATCACACAGCTCACACTGCCAACAGCAGGACATCCCTTTAATAATCCTCTTTCGTTCTCCTGGTTTACAAGGAAGACTGCAGACAGAAGAAGGGATCTCCTTCACTCCTTTGCCCCACTGCATTTCATCAATCTATGGGAGAAAGAATGTAAAGTCAGCGGGATTAAAGGATCAGGTTAATGGAAGAGTTTATTGGCAAAAGAAATATAAAATGAAAGTGTGCAAACATGGGCTTTCCCTTATAATTAAGCATGCTCATTAAAAAAAAATTAATACACAGTATATTGGTAGAAACAATTGTAATAATTGAATATTTTTGCATTTGGTTAATAAAAGCAAAGCAATTTCATTGTGACTGTGGTAGGTGAAAACAGTGTTTCCATGATCACAGAAGGTAATCCTGGCAAATGACCACAACCCTGTCTTAAGAAGTAGTAAGTTAGTACCTATTTAGGAGTGAGACTTGAGCAACAAATGCAATACTGGAACCATTTCTTGAGTTGGACTCTTTGTCTTTCTTATATTTGAATATTTCTACAACATCCAGTGTTCATTTGCTCTCTATGGTTATAGAAGGTATAAGGACTGGGGGCTTAGGATGTTTAATAAGCATGTTAAAGGATGTTTATAAAACATCAATTTAACTAGGTCATATGCAATGACTACAATCAACATTACCATGCAAGCTTCCTAAGAGAATCTCTTAGGAAGCTTGCATGGTAATGTTGATATAGCAAGAAACATGCATTTTGGATCTCTCTTAAAGAGATCCAAAATGCATGTTTCTTGCTATATCAAGTATCAATAGTATAAGAATTCCTTGATACATTCTCAGTTTCAAAACTTCTCAATCAACAGTCAATAAGTGTGGTTTGGTGGTTAATGTGTCTCAGGTTTAAACCCCCATTCTGCCTGGATTCTGCCTCTGAGTGACCTTGGCCTAGTCACGTACTCTCAGCCTACCCTAATTTATAGGGTGGTTGTGAGAACAATATTTAACCCCATCCTGTTTTTGCCATCCCAATGTGCCCTTTTTGTATCAAGGAAATATGGGCAACCTAGATAATATACCAAACTGTTTTACAACATTAAGGGACAGTTTTTTAAAGATTATAGTAATGGTCAGGAGTTGGTCCAGGGTATCTTCTTTATTGTTCCAGAAATTATTCCATATGGATGGAACATAAAATACCTTATGAATGACATCTCACCCTAGACTGAGAAAATAAGATATAACTTCCTCCCTTTTTTCTTTTGATCAATGCCACATTGGCCAGAATCATAAATCTGATATGCTTCCTTCTGTTCTTATGAACCAGCTCTTTCGTTAAACCCATGGTTCCTTTCAGGACATGCTTCGGTTTCATTCTTAAGTCAGATAGCACCCAGAGTGCTGGGTTAGAAAGAATAACTAAGTAACACCCAAACTGCTGTGGTATACATACACCAGGAAGGAGAGAGAGAAACTCAGAATGAGAAGGAATTTGGCCTTGGATTGTGATGTCTTCGTTCATTCTCACAAAATGTTGAGAATGCTAAGAACCAATCCTACAGCATCAAATATTAAAAAGGAAAGCTAGAAATAGAAAAAGAGTAACACTACACAAAATACAAATATCTAATCCTGGTTCTGTCATTCATTCATTGTTGCTTTAGGCAAGTCATAGGCTTCTTGTAAAGAAATCTAGGTGACAGAAAATTCATGACAAGTTATACATTGCTAAGCTTGTATGGGAAAAAAATGTTTACAATATACCACATCAGAGATCAGATGTAATAGCCTTTTAAAAACAAAGCAATACAAGTGAAAGAAATAAATTGCTCACTGCATAAGAACACTAGTGTAGTAAAGTAGCTGGCCTCATTATAGTCAGCAGGAGCTATAAAATTGGAGCACCACATCTATATAGCCAACTATCGCCACAGATATGCAAATTAAATTAAGAAAATTTGTAAATTAAGAAAATGTCATCTAGCCCTCTCCAAAAGACTGCTCATATCAGAATGCCAACATCCAGGTAGGAAGTTGGGACCCCTCAGAATTACAGCCCATCTCCTGACTACAGAGATCACTTCCCTTGTTGAAAATGGATGGTTTGGTAGGTGGATGTTATGGCATTGCACCCCACAAAGGCCCCTGTGCTCCTCAGGCTCTACCTCTAAATCTCCAGGAGTTTCTCAACTTGGATATGGCAACCCCTACCCCCCCCCATGCTCTTCTGGTGGCCAGGGAGGACCCAGAAACCCTACAGTTCAAAGAGGGCAGAATATGCTTGTAACCCTCTAAACTGGGGGTGGGAGATTGAAATCATGGAGGAAGGGGGAAAGATTCTGCTTGATTGAGCCAGTAATGTTTATGTTATCCTGAAAAGGAGGGATTATGGTTGGGGAAGGCACACCATGAAGCACACATCTCCGTTCCACAGCTGCCCCACACCCATCTGTCATGGGTGTTATATGGACCCTAGACAATCCTGGAATTGGAAGTATTTGCTATCCTTATCCATTGTTCCTCTTAATATTTGTGAAACAGCCCTGGGGGTGGAGAGTGTCCTGACTGTCTGAGATGGAATGGGGCCAATCAGGGTGTGGCAAAGCTGCCCACACCCTGATTGGCCCTCCCTCTCCAGCGCCCGCCCTCCTACCCTGGACACTAGCAACTTTGCTCTCAGACGCCTGAGAGAGACACAGAGAGACACAAAGAGCCCTGCCAAACCACAAGCAATCCCTGATTACCTGCTCTGGCTCCTGCTGCGAAAGAATGAGGCAGACAGAGACAAACTGCAAGTAAGCCCCAAACTGCAAACAACCCATACTTCCTTGCTAGGAAGGAGCCCTGATTACCTCTTATGTCTCCTGTTGTGTGAGAGAGATCTGTGCCTGCTGGTGTGTGCTGGGTCCTAGCACCCATTGTATTCCTGCTTGCAATGGGCTTTCTTGCTAGTAAATACATAAATGAGGTATCACCCTTCTAATTAATTAATATAAGCCATCTTATATAAAAAATAGTTTGCTGTTTTGTAGCTTATGGCAAGGAAATTATGAAAAGCTACCTGTTAGAGAAATCACTGACAAAGTCTTGCAAAGTCAGATTGGAGGAAGATGAAGACCTTAACAAAGAAAAAAAAACATTCAGATCCATTTTTTTTTTAAAGCCACATTCAGACATCATGACAGACCTTTGTTTGTCTGTGTGGGTTTCTAAAGTCAGTTTGTTCTTGGGCCTGTTCTTGGGCTTCCTTTCACATGTTCAGCAAGAAAGCGTGGTCGCAATTCATCTTAATTGAAACAGCGGTGAGTCGGCTGGAGGGCAGACACAACCACCCCAGCTGCCCCCATGCTGCACGTGGGCATAATGGCAGCACATCCTGGTTAGCGAGTTGTGGTAAAGTTTGTGTCCATCACAGCTCTGGAGTTTTGACTGGAGATGGAGCCTGGCCTGTGTGTCGTACTCCCTGAGGGGTTGGGGGCTCGTAAGAGGAGGCACGTTGTAGGCAACACCAACCCAGCTGGGAAGGCCGGGGTAGGCTCATGTGCCAGGCGATCTAGGGGTAGTCAACTGATGCTGGCACCTTTTGGCTCCCCTACTAAGGTTGCTTCCCATTAGGATAGGACTCCAGTTGGCAAGGATATCCACGTTCCCGGCTGGGAACCAATGCGGGTCCCCAAGGTGCCTCTGGAGTCTCGGGTTCAGGCAGTCCACTGTCTGCTTAGGTCCGACTCCCGCTCAGTCCGGATCAACCCCTTGGGCAGGGGATAAATAAAGCTGTGGTCATGTTTCAATCCAATACTTGTGTTGCATCTTCTTCCAGCCACAATGTGCCCACCTGCAAGTCAATAAAGGCTTCCTGTTTGGGGAAGTCTTGATTCCAACTCTGGTTTGCTGCGATGCCAGGTGGAACTCTTAGGCAAAGCACATACTGTTTTCTCTCACAAAACCAGAATTCTAAATTTGGATTAATCCAAAGTCTGGTATCCCAGTTTATGGGGAAGAAACAACTCCTCTATTTGCTCAGGATTGTCCGTTCAGATGTCATAGTAAACTGACATTTTATTAAAGGTCTTCTAAATAAATAAAGCTTCAGTCAAACTGTGTGTGAGAGAGATAGAATGGAGGAGGAAGAAGAACACAGAGCATTTCAGACATCTTAACACCTAGTTTCATTGCAAAAAATATCGGGGTGGGGCCATGGCTCTGTAGATAACGTATAAGATCCAACCCTGGGACCCTGGCTGTTGGTAAGGCTGGGAAAGACCTGCAAACTCAAGTGAGTTGTTGTCTGTCACAGTTAATGGTACAAAACAGGTATGTGATAGACCAATGTCCTGCCTCTGTATAAGGCAGCATTATGATAAGCTTAGTGGCTGAAGCCATTCCTCTGTTTCCAGAGTGCCCATCTCTGTGGTTCTTTGTGCCAGTTAATTAGACTAAATATATACTGAATGAAAGAGGCAGATGACAAGCAGCTGCACACCTACATGGCCTCCTTTCATTCCATCAGCCAATGTAAATTTAAAAACAGTCCATCAGAAAGAGCCTGTTGGCACAAACATTTTCTGTTCATCGCTTTACATTATGAGATAGCTTTTGCAAATGATGCATTTGAGCCCGGCTGCTCTTTCTAGCGCAAAACCCCAATCTATTTATTCCTTGGAAGAACAAGACGCTATGCACGGTCAGCAAAATCCTTCCCATGGAAATGAATTGGGGTTAAAGGAGAGATGGTGCTTAGCGGCTTATGCATATGAATTCCGCCAGGCCAATAGTAAGATGGTCTGATTTGTGTTTTTAATATAATGAAAAAGTCAACGGTAACATTTATAGAGAAAATATATAACAGCACTATCACCTTTACCCTCATTCACTCTCGTTTCAGTCCAATAGCCAAAAGATAAAAGGCATGACTAAGTTAAATGAACAAATATTTGTTGTAAATTCAAGGTGGGAAGCTTCTGGACCAGCTAAAATAGGTATTATTCCAGAGAGTCTTTCTATGGAGATGGCAGGAAATTATATAAAGGAAGAAATTGATACTGGATTTTAATATTGCTTTATGCCTCTAGACCCATGGCAATCACCCCGTTTCAGGTTCCTGTGCACCCTAACACTATATGTAGATGTTTGGGACATTAAGCTAGCCATTTGCCTGCCTAAACACCCAAATTCAGGCCTAATCCCCTGCCCTCAAGGAATTGAGGAATGTGAGAAAAGATGACCAGAAAAAATGTCTTCCTGAAGCTCTAAGAATCCACCTCATCTCTATAGTTTGATCACAGAGAGTAGGGAAAATTCCCAGAGTGCAGTCTGGAATTGACATCATATCCTCCTCAAGCTACATCCTCTGGTGCCAGTGCCCTTACTATTTAACAAGGCAATTTGAGCAGCTCTAAGGGAAACTGATACAATCTAAGGTTACTAGGTCTCCTTTACATTTTGCTTGGCCTACTCACAGTCCTGTTAAGAATACTTTGCAGAGAGCATTTCTGTCAGAGATCTTTCAGTTCCAACTACCTCACAGGGTGCCTGTTGTGGGGAGAGGAAGAGAAGGCAATTGTAAGCCATTTTGAGACTCCTTCAGGCAGTGATAATTGGGGTATAAAAATGAACTCTTCTTCTTCTGAGCACCTGCAGTGCCAGAGTGAACCCATGGTGTTTCTGCATATACTAGAGTTTTCCATGAGCCCTCAATGAGGTATAATGCCATAGAGTCCAATGCCCCAAAACATTCATTTTTCCAGGGAAATTGATCTGTGTAGTCAGAAGACGAGCTGTAATTCTGTGGGATCTGCAGGTCCCACTTAGAGGCTGGAATCCCTACCTTACTGTCTTCTATGTACCAGGCCAAAATGTTCATTTTTACCTAGGCTCCTGCTATTAGCCTGGGATCAACATGCCAACCTTCAGATTGGATGTGAAGATCTCCCAGAGTTCCAAATGATCTCCAGACTTCAGAGATCAACTATTCTGATGGCAGTGGCTGTTCTGGAGAGTGGCCTCTATGGTATTACATGTTGTTAACATCTCTCACCAAACCCCACCCTCCCCAGGTTCCATTGGAATTTCCCAACCTGGAGTTACAACCCTTCCAGATGGGCTATTTTAGGAATAGTGTTTGTGTTGTTGGATACAGCTTTTTATTGTTCACTTTTCACCTAATGGGCCACCTCAAGCATTTTGTTTCCTTTACTTATGTACCTGGGATCGCTGAAATGAAGTGCACAGGCAGCATGGTTTCACCCATTACCGAACGTTCACAGTGGATGCAAGAGAGAAAGACAAAATACCTGTGTCTTTCCCAGACAGAAAAACTCTTGATGCCACACTTACGATGAAATGGCTTTATCTTCCCCCTTGTCAACCTCTGCAGGTTAACACATAGTTCTTTTTATAGAGAGAGAGCCATTCTGCGAAAGACCGAGGTGGTATTGCTTGGCTCAAAGTGGAGCGGTGAGACTATTTGACGCCTTTACTATGTGGTAAAATTATAACCGGTTGTGAACATCTCAGAGGCGCTGGCAAGCTTTTCAGGAAATTGCTGCTTAAGTTGGAAGCAGACTTGGCAGCTGTTCTAAAGCCATGTGTGACTTTTCTTAAAAGGAAAATGTAATGATTTAGTTCAGCTGCTTAAGATGGCAGAAGAATTACTAGCACTGGGATAAAAAATACCTAGAGATCGGGAGGTGGAGCCTGAGGAGGGTGAGATTTGGTGGGTGGAGAAACTTCAATGGAACATGATGCTATAAAGTCCACTATCAAAGGCAGCTGTTTTTGTCCAGGAGAACTGATCTCTGGAGAACAGTTGGAATCATAGGAGATCTTCAACCCCGACCTGAACTTTGGCAACCCTAGCAATCATGTTTCATGTTTCATGTCTCCCAGACATTCCTACCAACTGATGCATTTGGGAAAAAAAAACAGGCATAAGGGGGAAAGAATGAGAATAGAAACACTGTTGTGTCAGAGGAAAGGCAGGGAAAGGCAGCTTATCAGTGAGGTCAATAAATAAAGGCATTATGGCACTCTCTAGCTGAAATGAGTAGAACACCACGCAGGCACTAGGTCTTTTGTTTGACCCCCTTCGACGTGAAGTCCCTAGAGGTGTCCCAAAGGCCTGTCTTGAAAGGTGGGATTGTACTATAATGAGATTCAGAAAACTGCCAAATATGCACCTCTACCAGGCAGGGCTGGAAGTAGTTTCCTATTGTGTACTTGGAAGGTTGCACAAGAAGATCAGAGCACCCTTTCATTTATATCTACACCGGCAATGGGGGGAAATGACTGTACTTCAAAATGCAGAGAAGATAGGGTAGAGGACTCTGTGGTTGATTACAACTCCATATTTTGGGCTTCAGTACGGAGAGGAGAGAAATTCATGCTCCATGAGTGGAATTGCTCCAAGCATGAAAATGCATGACCTTGGTTATGACTAGATTCAAAGGGGTAGCCATGTTGGTCTGAAGTAGCACAATAAAATCAGCGTCCAGTAGCACCTGTAAGACCAACAAAGATTTATTCAGGGCGTGAGCTTTCGAGTGCAAGCACTCAAAAGCTCACACCGTGGTTATGACTGTAACCAATGAATGGCTTTGGCTGAATGAATCAGCAGAAATCCACTGCTTCCAACATCTAATCTCTAGTTATAGCTGCTGCTTTCTTATGCAGCACTTCAGTTCCCTGCCAAAAAGAATACTTCTATAATACCCTCTTGTCTTATACCAAACAATTCCATGCAATGTTTAATTAAAATAAAAATCAGTATAGAAATAATCATGTGAGAGTTAATTAACACAGCATGCCTGAAAATAAACATTTCCCCTTACGTAGCTGCAGTCGTTCCCTGGAGCTGTTTAATAGTTGTTATCCCATAATTTCCATGGGTGTGTAGGAAGTAAGAGCAGAGGATTGTTCTCAGATTTATTGTTATCTCGCAGATTGCTTTCCAGCTCCAGTTACTAAGTCAGCAGTTCAAACAGTTTTTTGGATATTTAGCTTCACTAATAGCGATATTTGCATGATTTAGCTCCATGGGCTTATCCATTTAAGACTTGTAATTAGTTTCTAAATCCTGGGCTTCAAAACAACAATGCTTTGAGGCAAAGAATGTGTCAATAATGTATAATCAATACCAACTACAGGTATGAATAGACCAAAACTCGTGTTTAAAAAAAAAGTGGCAAAGCATAAGCTGAGTGACTGTTTTGAGATCTTGCCTTTGTTACCAACTCCCTAAGTTCATTTCAGCACCCTACTGTCTGCATGTCTCAGTCCACAATGTGGGATAAGTTGTACTCATAAAGATATGCATGGGAAAGAAATCTGGTCCCTACCATCATGGATCCCCACTTTCTCTCTCTTTGCTCTGCCTAGCAGTCTTCCTTTACTCCCTTCCCAATGTGACTGATTGCTTGGTCTGCCATTGCCTGGTCTCCCATTTCAACCCATGTTCCTTCTCCTTTTCTAGGTATGCCAGCCCCCAGGTGAGTCCTGGGGATCCCCGTCATTTCCAGACTACAGAGATCAGTTCCCCTGGAGAAAATGTCTGCTTTGGAGGGTGGACTTCATAACATCAAAGTGCACAGGAACCTCACCATCCCACACCCCACCTACTCCCAGCTCTATCCCCAAAGTCTCCTGGTATTTCCCAACCCAGAGTTAGAAACTCTATCCTTTTCTCTTACTCCAAATTGTCAGTTATCCCCTCCGGTCACTTATTTCCTACTTCTTTTGTGTTTCCATACAGTTTTGTTTAAGCAATGTTTATAGCTAAGCTGTAGTCACAGGTTACTTTTTGCATAAGCCGTTTGCATAACTGGTAACCTTAGGCCAGCTGCTTACTCTCAATTAGAGGTAGGCACAAACCTGGAAAATAGAAGTTCTTTGGATATGTGGGTGGTTGTGGATCAGGGGGATGTCACAAACCCTGAAGCCCAAACTTGCGTGGACCCTCCCCCCTTATTCATGAACCTTTGGGTTCAACTGAATTTGTTAGCCATTTAGTTGTTTTCTGAGTTGCTATACGTGTGAAATTCACTGTGGAGCCCCCTGACTGTATTGCCTTAATGTGGACATGGTTTCTGGGTATTGTCCAGTGTCCACCCTTCTCCCTTTTGACCCTGGGAAATGCTCATCCACCCACCTACCTTCCCATGTCACAGTTTTATTTTGTTAGTTTAATGTCCCCCCCCCCCCCGTAAAGTTATTCCCATTCCTCTAAAATTATTTTGGCCAAAATTCTGCATCCAGAATGTCATAGTTTTAGAGAGGAGCAAGGTTTCCTATGGACTTAATGGATGATGACTAAAATGGGCATTGGGAGCCCTCAAGGGGGCCTGACCCCCCTAGAATCTTTAGCCAGATGCCTGGAAGCAGTGATGAAGTGGATCAAGCAAAGTTGTCTGAAGCTCAACCCTGCAAAGACGGAGGTCCTGTGGTTGGGTAGGAAGGGACCATGGGAGGAAGCGAGCCTGCCCACCCTGGATGGTGTGCAGCTCCTAGCGACTCACTCTGCCAGGAATCTGGGCATGATTAGAATCATAGAATCATAGAGTTGGAAGGGGCCATACAGGCCATCTAGTCCAACCCCCTGATCAACGCAGGATTAGCCCTAAGCTAATTCTGGATTCTGGATGCTTCCCTTACAATGGAAGCCGAAGTCACAAAGATAGCACAGCTGGCATTTTACCACTTCCGCCAAGCCAAACTAGTAGCAGCCTACCTGGAACCAGAGCACCTAGCCACAGTGATCCATGCGATAGTCACCTCTAGACTGGACTTCTGCAACTCGCTCTACGCAGGCCTACTCTTATCCTTGTTGTGGAAACTACAACTGGTGCAAAATGCCGCGGCTAGGATTCTCACTAAGACATCATGGAGATCTCACAACTGGCCAGTACTCCAAGAACTCGCCCGGCTTCCAGTTGAATCCCGGATTAAGCTTAAGGTTTTGATAATCACTTTTAAGGCTGTATGCGGTCTGGGCCCAGTGTATCTGAGAGACCACCTCCCTGCCTATTTCCACAGAAGAGCTCTACACGCCACCACTTCCAACTGGTTGTGGATCCCTGGCCCTAAAGAGGCATGTCGGACCTCAGCAAGGGCCAGGACCTTTTCTGTCCTGGCCCCCACCTGGTGGAATGAGCTCCCGGGAGAGATCAGGGCCCTGCCGGAACTTTCACAATTCTGCAGGGCCTGCAAAAGGGAGCTCTTCCACCAGACATTTGCTTGAGGCTGACTGACCCATAACATCTACAGGTTCTCCCCCCCCCCCCCCGACTGAGAGGTCAAACCTACCAAGGGAGTGTCAAAGTTATTGTTGTTGAAATACTGTTCTAGTTCTAGTTGGTATGTTATTGTTGTTATATTGTTATATTGTTATATTGATACTGTTCTATGTAAATGATTCAAAATGTTTTATGTAAACTGCCCAGAACCATAGGGAAGGGTGGTATAAAAATCTAAATCAATCAATCAATCAATGTGCCCACAGATATGACCATGAGGATCTATAAATTGGAGGGAGCTGGATGAGATGTAATCCTCAAGACAATCTGTGGGACCTGGGCCAGGTACTCTGATTTCCCACCTATCTATCTTCCAACCTAAGCAACTTTCTACCTGCCTACCTAACCAACTATCAACCTATTTACCTAACCAACTTTTTACCTGCCTACCTAACTGTCTGTCTGTCTGTCTGTCTGTCTGTCTGTCTATCTGTCTGTCTGTCTATCTATCTGTCTATCTATCTGTCTATCTATCTATCTATCTATCTATCTATCTATCTATCTATCTATCTATCTATCTATCTATCTACCTGCCTACCTAACCAACATTCTACCTGCCTACCTAACCATCTATCTACCTGCCCACCTACACACCATCTATCCACCTGTCTAATACCTGCTGAGCTCAACTAACTTCAAGCACCAGAGCCAGATCACAAAGAATATGGTGACAGCTACAGCACATCCTGTCCCCTCCAGACTTGTGGAACCTTGTGGTCACCCTCTGCTCCAGAGGCAGGCCCTCTGGATCCATCGTGCAGAGGACACAGTGGGCCCCCTCTCCCCAGGAGTCACTGTGATGAACTCCTTGGCTGTGGTTCTACTCTTTGCTGTTAATCCCACCAGGATTGTGGCCACATGGGGAGATCACTGAGCATTAGCTTCTACCTGGATCACCACAGCTACCTGCCAATCCTATCTGCACCTGCCTACCCAGAAGGGTTAGCAACTGCCAGAATATACAGCACCTCTAGTGGAGGCTCCATCCATGGTGAATCTCAAACTCTGAAGGGTCAACAGGACTGTTTCTGTTCCATGTCGCAAAACGGTGACATTTTGAGCTAATAAAGATATGCATGGGAAAGAAATCTGGTCCCTAATAATAGAATATATTCTTATAACAGATCATACTCTCATATGTATTAACAATCATTTTGCTAAGAAAAATGGTAAAAACTTCTAGATTAGGATTAATATGTGATGGGAACTGAATATGTATGTTAAAAGAGGATGGCAAACCATATCAGCTGGTCGCTTTTTTTCTCTTTACTTTTCTGTAAATGCTTCATATAATAATAAATAATAAAATTATAAAAAAAAAACAGGACTGTTTCTGTTCCATGTCGCAAAACGGTGACATTTTGAGCTGCCATAAAATCATAACATGCTTCAATCACCCATCTAGGCCCCCTTTTGTTGGAATATGAAAGATCTGTCTTATATGGAGCATAATGGGAGATGTATATTGAGTATATTTAGATCAGGAATTTCCTGGCATTTTCCCTGTAATCTCCTCCAGTGTCCTGATTGGCTTGATTGGAGACTTTGCTATGTATTCCCCCATAAATCAATCTGTACTTCCCCTCTCTCCAGGTCCCCATGCCAAATACTTCTGAATTTCTGTCTTTTTGTGGAAGTTGGTCTAAGTAGCAAGTGAGTAAATAAACCTTTGTGGCTATGTCTATTTAAGGAACTTTTGAGAAGGAAGAACTGTACCTATCTGAAGCCATTACAATTATGAACTTTACTTAAACCATTAAGCTGGTAGTCTTCTAAATAAATTCTAAGATAAAACAACAGTTGTAGTGACAGTAAAGGATCCCCTCTCACCTCAGAGCCACCCCATCTGCTGACCAAATTCTACCAAGTATAATTAAGTCACCCTGTTTTTGTGGCCCAATCAAGAATTTTAAGTCAAGAATATTTGATAGCACTGAAAATAATCAAGAAACACTAAGGAAGGTAAGGAGGCAGCATAATGCATGTCGCCTCAGAATACTGCAAAGAGGTGCCTTTAGGAGGGTTACACATAAAGGATCTCAGAAAAAAAGCAAAATGTTATACATGATACTGCCAAAGTCCTATAAAAGTTGCATTCCTGCATAACACTGTATGAAAATAAATGTGTTTGACTATGATAAGGATGCTTTCTCTATAATTCTATTTTTTACTTATGACTTGCTGGTACTCAGTAATCTAAATCTAGAAAAATACATGTGTCAGTAGTATTTTGGCTCAGGAAACAACACAGCTCTCCTTGTGAACTATAAAATGGCTCCCTTTTGAACTGCAGCAATTCACAATGGGTACCAGTATGACACTTGAACAAATGCTCCTTGAACCAGAGAAATGAGACATAATATCCAAACTGATCAGTGCTGGTTCTCCAGTGGAACATTTATGTGCTGAGATAAAATGGTTTCTACAATTCCTCTGGGCACTACGGTTATATTCCAAAGAAGTATTGATTATACCATTAGAAAAACTGATCATGAATTCTGTCACTGACAGTTGGATTTTCTCCTTGAATGCAATTCCAAAAGAACATTTTATCTCTCTTGATTTCTTAAGCAGCTTTAATGATGCTAGTTTTAGAGCCGGAATGGAGGTAACAGTTTTTTGGGTTTTGTTTTCACGGTATCATAGGCCCTGCACTCCCCTTCAAGGATCTCTGCCTTGTCGTTGACCTGTCATTATCAGCTGTTTGGTGGGCACTCTCATCCCCACTTCTCAGGCAGTGGAGATGCTCTCTGCTACCTGGGAAGAAGGGGAGCAAGTGCACAGGGAAAAAAATGAAACTTTTTGGAATTGGCCAAATTGATTCTGAAAAAAAATGAAGGATCATTCGTGCAATTCAGATTCAGTCTGAATCAATTTGATCCGAATCCAAAATGGTACACATTTTGCGCGTGTGTGTTCGCATGCCTACTCCTCACAATACAAGAACTCTGAGCAGCAGGCAAAGAACAGATAAAAGCAAGTACTTCATTCAAATAGCAATTAACACATGGGGTCCACTGCAGCAGGAAATTTTGGCAGCTACAAGCATAGACAGCTTCAAGAATGGAATAGATAAACATACGGACCAGCAACTCATTTGTGGTTATTGGCTACATGTTATAGACCAGGGGTAGTCAAACTGCGGCCCTCCAGATGTCCATGGACTACAATTCCCATGAGCCCCTGCCAGCATTCGCTGGCAGGGGCTCCTGGGAATTGTAGTCCATGGACATCTGGAGGGCCTCAGTTTGACTACCCCTGGTATAGACGGAACACTATGTCTAGGGCACTGATGCTCTGTATTCTTGGTGCTTGGAGGGCAACGGTGGGACAGCTTCTGGAGTGCCAGCCCTGCTGGTGAATGTCCTGATGGCACCTGTGTTTGGGCCACTGTGTGACACAGAGTGTTAGACTGGATGAGCCACTGACCTGATCCGACATGGCTTCTCTTGTGTTCTCATAGCAATTATGAATGATGTCCCAACTCCCTTCTCCTTAATGGCAATGTGTGGGAAATCGCAGTTAATATTCTGCATTATCAATATCACTTTATGTTAAAACATGAGGTATACATTGTTTGACAATTCTGAAATAAACTTTTCTGCCACATAGGCCAGAAGACAGCTGATGCTAGCATATACCGAAAGGAAAAGACATTTGAACATTTTTGCTCACATGGCATGCTGTCATGAAGAAGGACACCTGCCAGTGATCTAAAATGGTCTGTGTCATGCAAATCAGTTCTAGAAATACATACCTAGACTGCAAACGATGCATTCATTGAAAAACCATATCTACATTGCGAGGCAACCTTGATTAGATGAAGAGTGTTGTTAATAATGTGTGACTGCAAACTGTCTCTAAGAGGTTACAGCTGCTGCTGTTAATATCTACCAGGTGGTTCCCGAACATTTATTTCCACTGTTTGCCAGGCCACAGCAGGCCATCCCTACCAGGTCTCCAAGGATTTGCATCAATGAATGTTTTAGCACAGTCCATAATGCTGTTTCAGGTAGCTGTTTAAATTGTTGTACTTTTCCTCAAGGAGACTCAGTTTAAGGATTAGTTGGAAATCACTGCTGCCAAACTAACTAATCATTGTTTCCCTCCACAGTCTGACCAGGAAGTGATAGCTATAGATTCCTGGTCTGTGGGATTATCTGTATATTAAGAATATGAGAGCATAAGAAAAACCCTGTTGGATCAGATCTGGGGTTCATGTAGTCTAGCATCCTGGCTACACAACAGACAACCATTAAATTTGATTCCAGTAGCACCTTTAAGACCAACAAGATATTTAGGGTATAAGCGTTTGAAAGTCAAAGATCCTTTTGTCAGATACCTTGATAATCAGTTATTCTGGACTGCCAACAACAAGGTATATAGGCCTTACACCTGATGGTGCCTCCTGGCACTGGAATTCAGAGGTTTACTGCCTCTGAATATGGAGGTTCCTTCCCTTGAGTCAGCATAGCTAGTAGCAACTGACAGAACTTTCCTCCATTAATATGTCAAAACCCTAAAGCCATGTTTACTTGTGGCCATCATTACATCCGCTAGCAGGAAACTGTACATTTTAATTTCCTTTTGTCCATCCTATATCTACTGCCCATCAACTTCATTGGATGCCCTCCAATTCTAGTTATCTCTTTCCAGTCTCTCCATCCCATTCATAATTTAATCAACCTCTAACACGTCTCTCCTTAGTTGTCTCTTTTCTAAACTGAAAGGTCTCAGAATCTTCAGTAAGGCTGCCAAGAACCATCATGGACCCTCAGACAAAGAATCCACCTGCCCCACCTTTTGCTCCTAATCCAAACTAAGTATTATAACAAAACATATCACTTTGCTTTCTTATAGTAATAAAAGAACTGGTCTGTCTGTCCATATATGTTAGGCAAAACTCATCTGAGAATAAAACTAGGAGATTCAAAATTAGTCATCAGTTTGAGGATGATTGTGGGAATTCAAGGGTCAAAGCTGAAAGACCTGAGAATATCCTGATACAGCTGAGACTAAGGAAGGACGCAAACTGGAAAATTCTAGTTCAGGGAGTAACTGAACCCTCAAACTGAACCAAAAGCCTCCAAATGAACCAGCCAGTTTGAGCTGTTCCATTTTGCTTTTCTCTGCTTGGAAGCAGGGGGGAGTTAAATACACCAATATGGCTGGCAGCCATGTAAAATGTCTGTTTCACTCCCCCACACACAAACTTTGAAATAGTGGGAAGTGAAATGGACCACCCTGCTCAGCTGCTATGTTTAAATGGGCTGAACCCCCACCAAACAGAAGTCTGGGAAATATTCAGGGGAAGCCCCTCCCCAAGCCTTGGTTTGGGGTGTGTGAACCAGGCCACATTCATGACAAAATTTGGCTCATGAACCAGTTTGTGCCCTTCCCTAGGACACACACACTCCCATTCTATTTGCAATAGAAGCTAAGGGTCTTTTTTCATGGCAGGCATAACTCATCAGAAAATAGCACTGCCCATTTGAAATGGTGATGGAAGTTGCAGTGCTAAAAAATAGAACTGGAACACTCTGGATCATGATTAGCAACATGTATTAAAACAACCTGGCATGTGTCTCGATACTCAGATTGTCAGTCCACTGCAGAAGGATAATGGGTGACACATTCTCAGCTGGACCTACATCACAGGGTTGTTGGGAAGATAAAAGGAGGACAGGAAAACAATATAGCTTTGGGTCTCCACTGGGGGAAAATACTGGGAATGATATGTGTCATAAATCTAATATTTAAAGCTATTTGTAGATGACATCATCTGTAAATATTTGAAGGTAATACCACGTGTCCCTTAGCAAAGCAGCCTTTACAAAAGGCTATTGCATCTTCCACCAACACAGAGACAATGATAACAACCCAGTGCCTGAAATGGGAGTCCTGCCTTCTGTTCCACACAAATAAGTACACAAACAGATTCATGCTCTACTATCATGCATTAAAAGGGTGAGGGAGGGGAAGCATGTGTTTACTGCTTTGGGAGATCATGAGGAAATACAAATCCCTGCCTTTCTGTTCATGTTATTAACAAATATTTGCTGGTCTATCACAATTCAGCACAATCTGTTGCTTAGCAGCATAGGGATGAGAAGGAAATGAGACCAAGACTTGAAAATAAAGTTAGGTGGAGGGAGTGAGGAATAAGAAAAGTATGGAAGAAAGGGACATAAATTAAAGAAAATTAAAAATAAAAGAGGGAAAGTTGTTTTTCTTATAATTCTGCAACACCCTCAGTACCACTTTGTTTCAGCCCTGCAAAAAGGGAAGTCTAATAAGAATGATTTTTATTGTGCTCAGACTTCCCTACGCCCTTAGTGGCTGCATCCAGAACTGCATCGATAGGAAACAAGGCATTCAGCAGGATGCATCATGATGCTTCAGGAGCCCTCCAGATGACTTCTCGCCCCCCCCCCAGTTTTGTCCTCCCAATTCCCCCCTTCTTGACAGCTCTGCTCTTCAGTGGGGTGTGCATTAAGAAATATGAATCTGGGATTCTTGGGAATCATGAACCCACCTCCCCTGCGCACTCGTCTCCCCCAAGTTCAAGTGCATATCAGCAGTGGAGCATGTAGTCAGATTTCTCATTTGAAATCTGTGCTTTTTAGTGGTCCAGAAGCAGTGGATGCGTGCAGTTTTGGTGTCTTTGGATTTACAAGCTGTCACCCCAGCCCCCCGCCCCTCCCCAAGTTCCTCCTTCCTCACTTTTTGAAAGGAAACAAGGAAGGAAGGACAAAAAAATTGCAAACTTTACAGCAGAAAGACCCAGACCTTCCCACAGATTTCCCATTGGACCTAATGGTCCTGAAGCACCATAAACCCAGACATATTTGAATCCTGAGCCAGCTACGTCTTGGACAGACATAAACATTTACAAGGAAAAAAAATTTCTCCTGAGCCCAGGGTATGGAAGTATAACTATCCATTTTATTGCTACAAACCCATACACTTAAGTCTATCCTCACAGGAAAGGTCTTTCAACCCCTTAATCATCATGGTTGTCGTCTTCTGTGCATTTTTTTCAGCTCTGCAATGTCCTTTCTGAGTTGCAGTGACCTGAACTGTGCACAGTATTCTAAATGAGGCTGCACCATAGGGAGATTATTTTTCCCATATATTCCTCGTTGTTCTCGTCTTCTTTTTGCTTGTGGAAAAGTAAGTACATCATATGATGGTTGTTAAAGTAAGCACTTATTTTTATATATAATAGAGACCTAATAATAAAAAGACAATTCAAATACTATGAACTGAAAGCATTTTGTCTCAAACTAGAACATGCAAACCGTCTTGATAGATCTGGCAGTGGCTGTTGCTCTCCAGCTCTTGGCATTCACAGGTACCTCCCACAGAAAATGGAAGTTCTAGTTAGCCTTAATGACTAATTGCCACTGACAGAGCCAAACTCCACAGATTTCTCCAATTCCCGTGGAAAAATACCTAAGCTAGTGGCTAAGGTAATGAAGACAAGAGATGAGATCATGGAAAAACCAATAACATATAACTATATGAAACTCCAGGGCAGTTGTGACATAGAGGAGGACAGGAAAGTGTCTGAAATATATGTATATAAACCAGTGAAAGTATCTCCCAATATTATAGCTGTTTTCTAGGAAGAAAAATAGCCTCAGTCAAACTGCACAGTTAGGTTTGGCTCGGAAACGTTGGGAAGTTGACTCCCTCAAATAAATATTTTGCTTCCTCCATGTCATCTTTCTCCTTTACAGGTGTTATAAAGCATGACATTATTTTATTTAAGGTCGATTAAATCATTTCAGTTTAGAAGAGGAGTACTGTGATATGTATATAACCAACTAAAATAATACTCAAATGCAAAAGCTGATGACCAGTGTTCAGGTGTGCAGTTTAGTGAGTTGTACCATATTACTGCAACATCTGATTACACAAGAGAAAAATCAGTGAGGCATCACTGCTTACACTGATCTGAATGACAAACTGAAGGAGTTTTGCATCCCATTTAGAATACATGCTTTCAAAATCAGGATCATCAGCAACAGATGCTACTGCCTTAGGGTTACCTCTCAGTGGTAGTGCAGCCCCTTAAAACTTCTTCTCAATCACTCATCAAAGTGGTACTCCAGGGTTTGAGACTGGACGCCCCATCCTCAGGTTTTCCAATATATAATTACAGAAGATCCTTGTAGCATGATTAGGGATAGGAATAACCCTGAATTGATTTTGTCTACTTGACCTATACGGAAAAAAAATCTTTTCTCACTTTACACTTGATGTAATTTTCTAGACCTAAATGACAAGTCAATCTTTTGTTTTCCAGGGCATTTTGGAACTGGAAAAGGAAAACAGGAATGAAAACAACCCAGTTTCAAGAGCAACGTGAAAAGCTGAAAACATTTTCTTAATGATCCATATAAAGAAAACAAAACCCATGTCTTCTACTACAAGTTTGTGGGAGGGAATCTCAGATATTCCTGTAGTTTAATATGTAACTGATGATGGGGAAGTCTAATAAAAAGCTGACTAAATCAGAGTCCAATAGCACCTTTAAGACCAACAAAGATTTATTCAAGGTGTGAGCTTTCGAGTGCAAGCACTCTTCCTCAGACTATGAACTACCACCCTGACAGTGGGAATATAAAGCAAAAGTTAATTCTGTTAAATTAGTAAAGTGTGCCACAACATCCAAATACAGCCATATGATAATTCTTTGCTAAAACAGCCAATCAGCCCCCTCAAATTCAGTTGTAGTTCACAAAAACATAGGAGAAATAAAATTGTCTATATTAGTGATTAACGGCTTTCCCTTTGCCATTTGTCGCTGGCCCCATCCATCTTCACCCAAGTGTGAAACATTCCTTCAAGTGAAAAGCTACGTTGGCATCTATCTTGTCTTGAGACCAGAGACTTAAATTCAAAATTGCATTACATATTACATCAACATTACATCAACGTACAGTCACATTGTCCCAAATAAAATAAATTGTGAGGAATGTGGATATGAAAGTTGAACAAGGTTAGCATGCATAGTGAGATAAAAAACCTATGTCCTTGTTGACTGTACAGATCCCAGTTCCCTGTTAAGTCCCCAACAACACCACTGAAGCACGGGCCATAAGTGAACATCCAGCTTGTTTCTCCCTCCCAAAAGCTAAAAACAGGTTGTAACATATCCAGAGCCTCTTGTGGCACAGAGTGGTAAGGCAGCCGTCTGACAGCTTTGCCCATGAGGCTGGGAGTTCAATCCCAGCAGCCGGCTCAAGGTTGACTCAGCCTTCCATCCTTCCGAGGTCGGTAAAATGAGTACCCAGCTTGCTGGGAGGTAAACGGTAATGACTGGGGAAGGCACTGGCAAACCACCCCGTATTGAGTCTGCCAAGAAAACGCTAGAGGGCGTCACCCCAAGGGTCAGACATGACTCGGTGCTTGCACAGGGGATACCTTTACCTTTTACCTTTAACATATCCAGCCTGGCTAGGCTTTCCAAGTGGCCTGGGTTTTGGTCAGATCCTGCATGGAAGACTGCCTAAAAGCTTACGCATGCTTCACTAAGGTTCCTGAGGTAACTAAGGCATGATACATTTCACTATATATCTATAGACGAGCCATATATGAGAGACAAGTAGCTAAAAATAACTCTGTGTGGCAAGGCAAATGTAATACGTGACAAGTTTAATTCATATTTGGGAATCATGCCGTAGTGGGGGGGGGGGCGGGAACAGCTCGACGCAACTCTCAGTTAGCTTCATCTGATGAATAAATTACAGCTTATCTAGTAAGCAGCTGGGATAATCATGATGTGCTATGGGAAGAAAAACATGGCTTGAGCCACCCCCAAGTGTTTTATGGTCTTCTGTGCATGATACAGCTTGTCACCGAGCGCTGTGAACCTAGGTGAAATACAGCTGGAAAAATGAAAGCTGGCACCTTTGACGGATGAGAACATACTCTCTAATGAGATATTCACTCAATCATCATGACAACAGGTCACAGTACTTGGCTTTTACTGACCACTGCACTGCAACTTATGAACGTGGGGGAGCTTTTATCTGCACACGACACATCATTTGTTATTAGAGAAGTGCAGGAAGAGATGGAGTTTTTGGCAACACACCTGCCATACGCACATCGGGTACAAAAATAAGTGGCATCCACCAAGGTGGATCCCAAGGGAATTTGTGTACTCTAGGAGGTAGTGAGAAGAATAGATCTTTTTTTTTTAAAGAGTTTGTTTGGGCTGCCTCTGATTGGCCTGTGCTCAGGTGAATGGCAGCATTTCACTATGAATATAGTCTGGTTTCTCTTCAGATCATATTCATCTTTTGCCCACTATGATTTTTAGAAACATTTATATTGGATTGGGATCTGCAATCGTATTCTTTTGGTTCAAATTCAAAAGCATCCCAAATACTAGAAGCCTGAACTATCAAGAACAAAATTTCTCATAATGCTTTTGATTTTTTCCCCCAGCCATACAAACAAGTGGATTAAGACACCATTTTTAACATTCTTCACAAAAAGAGAATATTTCTAAGAGAAAGATAGGATTTGCGAGTGAATGCAAAAAAGACAGATGTGGACATTTTGTCAGCGATGGGCATGGCTAAAGGTGTGATGAATGTTGCTGGGATCACATGTGCTGATCAAGCTGTCCAGGTCTGAATGCAGCAATTGGTTGCAAGCTGATCACTCAGTCTGTTTGGTTCATGTTGAGCAGTTGAAAATACTGGACAAATGTGTAACAGGAATTAATTAATTCTTTCAGGACGCTGTGTGCGCATAAAGCCAGCTTGGTGTAGTGGTTAAGAGCTTCCAATCTGGAGAGCCAGGTTTAATTCCCTACTCCTCTACATGCAGCCAGCTGGGTGACCTTGGGCCAGTCACAGTTCTCTTAGTGCTGTTCTTACAGAGCAGTTATGTCAGAGCTCTCTCAGATCCATCTAACTCACAGGGTATCTGTTGCGGGGATTGGAAGGGAAGGCAATTGTAAGCCACTTTGAGACTTCTTCAGGTAGTGAAAAGTAGGATATAAAACCCAACTCCTCTTCTTCTATAGATTCTGCTGATTCAAACAGATGGACAGCCTTTACCATCACTAAGGACAACTCAGCAGAACACCAAGGGCAGGATTCTACTGAAACACAGACCTTATTGCTGACTGATTTAACTGATTTGTGAATGGTCTGATAGTTGAAGAACTGCCTGCTGAGCCTCTGCAACATGATTGTGTGGGAATGCATATATACAAAGAATCATAGAATCATAGAGTTGGAAGGGGCCATACAGGCCATCTAGTCCAACCCCCTGCTCTACGCAGGATCAGCCCTAAGCATCCTAAAGCATCCAAGAAAAGTGTGTATCCAACCTTTGCTTGAAGACTGCCAGTGAGGGGGAGCTCACCACCTCCTTAGGCAGCCTATTCCACTGCTGAACTACTCTGACTGTGAAATTTTTTCCCCTGATATCTAGCCTATATCGTTGTACTTGTAGTTTAAACCCATTACTGCGTGTCCTTTCCTCTGCAGCCAACGGGAACAGCATCCTGCCTTCCTCCAAATTACAACCTTTCAAATACTTAAAGAGGGCTATCATGTCCCCTCTCAACCTCCTTTTCTCCAGGCTGAATGACACTATTTACACTATACAACATGGTTAGTAAGGGATACTGTGAAACAGTCTGCTGAACATTCCCAAACTGATCAACAAACTATTGAATGCATTTATTTGTGTTCTTTCTAGTCACCCAAAGATCTCATGGTTACGTACAAAATTAAAACCAATAAAGTCAAAACAACATAGACACAAATAATAAAAATATAAAGCATAAACAGTAAAATATTAAATTATTTCAATATGTGACTATCTACCACTAATAAAAAGATCCCAAACATGCCGTAACTTCTCCAGGGGCCAACCTAAACAATTCAGCCTTTTGTGCCCTGCACAAAACACACAAATCTGGCAGGGAACAGGTGTGATAGAAAGTGCATTCCACAGGGTAGAGGCCACAACTGACAAGGCCCTTTCCCAGGTGAAAATTTACAGAGTCTGCAGCTATCTGCTGGACACCATCTAGTCTTGAGAATGACCCTTTGGCCAGCATCTTAGTCTTTTCCAGACACATGACCTACATCTTGGATGGATTCAACTTCAGCCGGCTCCCCCTTAACCGTTTAGCCACTGCATCCAGGCCCTGGGATATTGTGGGTGCACTGCTGCTGGCTCCTTATCCAGCAGGAGGAAGAACCAGAACATTGATGGCACCAATCTCCAAACCTCTGAGATTGTCCCTGGAGGAATGAGGAGAACCAACCAAGGGCAGTGGCCCTTATCCCCAGGGAGGCAAGGATCAAGAGTACCAGCATGTCTTTATCCAGATGTAAATGGAGATAGTCAACCAAAGAAACCAGTGCTGCATTGGTCCCAAAGTCAAGTCAGTAGCTTAGTTGAAAAAGGTCAAGAATAGATGTCTCATCGAGGAATCCTGGAGCTGCTCAGCCATTGCTCATCCAATGACCTTCCCCAGAAAAGGTAGATTAACTGTTTAACTGATTGAACTAATCATAGAAAAGCCAAGTCTCTGCTCAAAATTTGCAAGCAGGCATAAACCAATAATCAAGTGTTCATGCATCATTAGATATGATTAATACAAATAATGTTCTTTATGTTGGGAGGGGGGAGGAATCGCATTACTATGATAGACAAGATATCACCCAGATCCTACTGGCTGCAGAGATTCTCTAGCTGGGGTGGGGGTTGGCAACAGGGATAAAATGCACTTATAACCTCCTTTTTTCAAGTTGCTCACTTGATTTATTGGCTGAGACTATGCCTGGTCACTTAAATAAAGCGAGTCACGAGATGGCAGTAACTGAAAGTGGATGTTTGCTATCAGCTGGGAATCTATTTCCTCTTTGCCTCAGTTGGATTTAACTGTTTCTGCCTTTGATTTTATTTATTTAGAGGATTTTTATATTGCCTCTCCAGGGAACTTGCCCAACATAACAAAACATAAAAACCTAACACATTCTTAATTAAAACCCAGCATAAAACAACCAAACAGAGAATAGAAACTGAGATAATTAAGTAGCTTAAAATTAATATCATTTTTTTCAGTGTAAAACACACTGTCAAAATGGTAGCAAAATATCAATCCCTTAATGAAAAGGCTGGCCTAACAGAAACATTTTGGCCTAACGCCTCAAAGAGAGTAAGTGCCAGGCGAGCCTCAAGAGGAAGAGAGGTGAGGTGAGATGCCACTACAGAAAAATCCCTGTGTCTTATCAGCTGTGTAACCTGAGAAGGCAGGACATGGAGACTTGTAAGGCAAATCTTAACTGGCAAACTGCTCAATACAGAAAGAGGTGATCCTATACCTGTTCCCTTCATGTGTCTTTGTGCTGGGGTACTTGCTAATTGTTAATTACATCTTATTTGGAAGCTTCCTCTGCTCTTAAATTCTTTTAATATAAATAAAACTGATCCAAACTTTTGTAACCTCCGCAGGGGTAGTCAACCTGTGGTCCTCCAGATGTCCATGGACTACAATTCCCATGAGCCCCTGCCAGCATTTGCTCATAGGAATTGTAGGGGCTCATAGGAATTGTAATCCATGAACATCTGGAGGACCACAGGTTGACTACCCCTGTTCTAGAGTGCTCTGTGTTGAGTGATCCTTGAAGGTAACCAGAGACTGCAGTCTGTAAAATGCAGCAGCAGGCCTACATAATCTTACGCTCGCCTATTTTACCTTAAAACAACCTTACAATGTAGGTTAGGCTTAGAATGTGTAACTAGCCCAAGGTCACCCAGCAAGCCAGGCAAAGTGGAGAATTGAAACTGGATTGCCTAGATTCTTGTCTGGCAGTCTAACCACTAAACCACAATGGATCAATGACAATGATCTCTGACAAATGGGAATCAGGGATGAGTTGTATTTTTCTTTAACCTGTAGTTTTAGGTCATGGAAATGAGTATAAAACAATTTCAGAGACAGGATACTATTTGCAGTAACACTCCTAACAAACAACACTGTGATTCAAGAGAATGGATGGATGGATGGATGGATGGATGGATGGATGGATGGATGGATGGATGGGTGTGTGTGTGTGTTTGTGTGTGTGTGTGTGTGTGTGTGTGTGTGTGTGTGTGTGTATGTATGTATGTATGTATGTATGTATGTATGTATGTATGTATGTATGTATGTATTTATTTATTAAACACCACTCCCAGATCTTCCAGCTCATGGTGGTTTACATTCTGTTATACAAAAACCAACAGAATACAATAAAAATACAATATAATGCTAGCAGTGAAAGCGAGTTACAGAAGTCTAATCTGGAAGCAACCATTGTATGAATCACAAGTAGTGGCCAAGTATTCTGGGGACAGGTAGGGTGCTAGTAGCCTCCCTTGACACAGATGATAAAATACCACTTGGACTAGTCTTGTGATGGAAACTCTTGGACTACTTTCATGACCTGACACTCCATAGAAAGGGAGGCATCAGAGATCACCCCTAAGTTCCTGGCAGTAGGTACAGCTGTAAGCTGCATTCCATCCAGCTACAGGACCTTCGTCTTAGAGGGGTTGAGTTTCCAGTGACTTTTCCTAAGCTATCCAAAAACTGCTTCCAGACATCTGGTGAGTGTTTCCGGGGCTGGGGAGTGGAGGGGGGGAAGGCTATCCATCAGGAGACAAAGCTGCTTGTCATCCACATACTGGTGAAAACCAAGCCCGAAACTCCGGACCAGCTGTGCCAGAGAGTGCATGTAGATGTTAAATAATGTAGGAGAGAGTATTGCCCCCTGCAGCACCCCACAGGGGAGCACAAAAGGGTGTGATAACTCCTCCCCCACTGCCACCCTCTGTGTCTGGTTCTAGAGAAAGGAGACTAGCCATTCTAAGGCTGTTACCCTAATCCTCATCCTGTCACGGTGGTGAGCTAACAACTTGTGATCAACTACATCAAATGCAGCTGACAGATCCATCTGGCACCGGAGATCATCCATCAAGGCGACCAGTGCATGACCAGAATAGAAGCATGACTGGTATGGGTCCAGGGCCAAAGCTTCCTCCAAGAATGCCAGGACCTGGTCTGCTGTGGCCCTCTCAACTACCTTACCCAGAAATGCTAAATGCAATACTGGACGGTAGTTGGCGGGGTCCCACGGATCCAGCAATGGATCTTTTTTCAGGAGATTTTTTTCCAGAATTATTTCAAAGTATAGGCCAAAGATATGGCAACCTTCGAATGGTGTATCATAGAGACCAGAACTCAGTTGAAGTAATGAATTCTGAATAGTCCCTCAAACGTTGACTTTCTGAAGCCTCTAACAGAAGCTCAAAACAAATATATTTTCTAGTTCATGCTACAGTCATCAATCCTCCTTTGACAACGGGAGCTGGTACAAAGAAAATTAGGTTTGGATTATTGATCTTTAATTACACTTTGTCTGGAGACATTCTCATTTTAATGACACAGTGATGTGTGGCTGATCAGGCATGGGGAGGGAAAGAGACAGAAGACAGATGATTACTATGCTATATACAGATACTCAAACAAAGCATGGCCGGGACTCACCCAACGGCACCCTTTGTTGTCATGGGGGACTTCATGCCAGAAGGACCAGGCTTGGAACAGTGGCCAGGACTCAGAATCACATAATCACAGAATCATAGAGTTGGAAGGGGCCGTACAGGCCATCTAGTCCGACCCCCTGCTCAACGCAGGATCAGCCCAAAGCATCCTAAAGCAAGACTCCCTGCCAGCAGGAAAGGCGTGGACAAGTCCGGTGAGTGAGTGAATCTGGTGACTTTAAAAGGGGGTCTAGGGGCAGCATGCAGCCTCTTTCTCCTCTTTGCCAATGAGGCACCTACTCTATCATCCCTAGTTTATATGGCTATTTGATGGTGACTGCATAGTTGTATAAATAACACTGTTTAATTATGTATATTATATCCCAGCTTGTGGGTTTGGAGCCTGGGGTGGATCCATTTGTGGGGAAGGCTGAGGCTGCATGCTGGCCTCCCCATTTGAGGGGCCTCCATAAGAGGCAAGGCAGCCCCCTCTTTGTGGAACCACCCTTTGTGGAACTACCTTGTATTGAGTCTGCCATGAAAACGCTAGAGGGCGTCACCCCAAGAATCAGACATGACCCGGTGCTTGCACTGGGGATACCTTTACCTTTACCTTTACAGTCCAATCTTACTCTTCCAATTCCATTGAAGTCAATAGGCTTAAAAGTTAGGATTGCACTCCAGTTAAATGCAGTTCTTGCAAAAATATAGACATCCTAGATTCATCTTGGCACATTCCTTAGTGTACTCTCACTATAATGCAGGCTGAGATACCACTAGGTCCCTGGGGCAGGAAAGGGGGGAGATGGCATAACATATGTAGGGTTGTCAGCGAGAGACTGGCACCTGGTAGGAGACTGGAGGGCAGGAACATGAGGGGACAACAATGTGATGAGTTTATATCAATTCAGTGAAAAGCATGAAAATAACATCATGGTGCTCTAAGAATTGGAAGAAACTCTGTGGTTTTACCATAGAGTTTCCAGCAATTCCTAAAGTGTTTTTTCCTGGAAGTGATCTAATGCTGTCATGCTGATGGTCATTTTCCCCCCTTCGTTCCTCCTGCTGATTTACTGAACACCAGCAGAGGTCAAAACCCGCTGAAGTTTTCCAATTATGGAAACCCTCTGGTGACTTTAAAGGGTTTCCAATTTTAAAAACCTCTGGAGTTTTCCAATTTCCAATAATTGGAGTTTTCCAATTATGACATACTCAAATAAAGCACAGTTACAGATAAAGCACACCCTTGCCTTGGTGATATGGATTCCACATTACAGATAAAAGTGTGATAGTAATAGTCAGCTTTTGTTGAAACAAACAAGGATTTGAATGATCTCTGCAAGATGAATCCTGGCTTCATAACATAACCATAATTATAATAAACTATGGTTTCATAGTAGGATTGCCATCCTCCAGGAGGTTGCTGGAGGTCTTCTGCTATTACAACTGATATCCAGGCCACAGAGATCAGTTCACCTGAAGAAAATGGCCACTTTGGAAGTTGGTCTCTATGGCATTATACCCCACTGAAATCCTTCCCCTCTCAAACCCTCCCCTCTTCAGGCTCCACCACCAAAATCTCCAAGTATTTTCCAACCTGGTACTGGAAATCTTGTTTCATAGTAAGTCTGAACTGGATCAGTGTATATAATTTAATAATGAATTAATTATTTCATGGGATGGGGCCCAGTGCGAAAGGTCAATTTTTGCACTAGAGCACTTATGCAAGTGAAAAGGCCATGATATTTATTTGTACAAGCATCCAAGCATCCAAGTCACAGTTATTGCATGTTATTTGCAGTTCCACGTGCATGAGCATGTGTAACCATATGTTGTTATTGTATGTTTTTGGTTTTTGAGGGAGGTGTCTTTATCATTATTTGTTATTGGGGGTTATAGAAGTGGTGTTGGTGGTAGTGTTTTATAGGTTTTGTGTCTTTTTTGTGGTTGTGTAAAACGTTCAATAAAAAATGTTTTGTTTTGTTTTGAAACATATAGGGACATACGTGCTAGGTGCTGCACAACATCTTGTCCAAGCAATAGTGTTAAGACTATGTTTCCACAATGTCAGGCAATGTCTAGTAACTGGAGAGAGGGCAGTGGTTGGGGATTTGGGAGGGCTGCAGAATCACAGAGTGACTCTCTAGAAATCACTAAAACCTCTATGGTTCTAGAGGTTGAATTCCTAGAGGCTGAATTCCTAGAGCTACCCTATGTTAATTTTATCCTTTTACAGGAAGTGATGTAATGCCACTGTTGGTATCATGGGCTTAAAAAATGCTTCCTCTTACTTCTGAGAGTGGCAGCAGCCAATAGGAATGAGGAGGGAGAATTCCACACTCCAATCAGGATCTTGGCATTCTGGCTTGCACATCTTTGAATCCACTGTATAATATATCCTTATCCATGGTTCCTCTATATATTTGTGAAATAGCCTGGGGGGGTCGAACCTGTCCGGCTATCCAAGTTGGAATAGGGCCAATTGGCCCTGCCCCTGCAGCTACTGCCCTCTGTCCCTGGACTCCAGCCTCTTTGCTCTCAGATGCACCTCAGTGTCTGGAGCCAGCAGCAGAGAGAGCCCTGGGCAAAGGGTCATGGGGGAGGGCCTGCTAACACTAACAAGGGCCTGCTAAGCAGGGCCTGCTTATGAGGGCCTCTTGGCCTGCTAGGCCGGCTCTGCTAACGAGGGCCTCCCGGCCTGCTGACTACCTGCTAAGGAGCTCTATCCTGGGCCTGCTAATGAGCTGGACAGCCCCCGCCGGCCCCAAAGCCACCTTAAGCTGCCTGGCTGGGGGCCAGGACAGGGGATCCTTTTGAGGACCATTCTTTTGAACGGGCTTTGAAGCTAGTATATCTATAAAATTTTAATATGTGAAAAAGTAATCTGTATATTTGAGTAACTACTTCGGATGTGAGGAGATAGCTTGGATATTTTCTAAAGTACCTTGGTTTATTGTAATCCTAGCAAATCCTTCTGGAAACCATAAAGCAAGTAGTGACTCTGTTGAAAGTTTCCACCTGCCACCATTGTCTCATAAAGAGGCTATATTAAATCTATTCCTTTATTAATCTGGTTCTTCCAGGCAATTCTATCAACATAGGGAACTCCAAATATAATAGTGTAATACCCTCTGACACTTAGAGTGAATTATAGCCATTTGGGGTTTTCAACTATTACCAGTCATGTCTTGTCAAACAGCTGTATGTTTCGTCAAATCACTATGTTTCTCAGAAACACTGGTATTGAGGATACCGTATATACTCGCATATAAGCTGACCTGCATATTAGCTGAGGCACCTAATTTTATCACAAAATCTAGGCAAACGTATTGACTCACATATAAACTGAGGGTGGGAAATGAAGCAGTTACTGGTAAATTTACATTAATTGAGGCATCAGTAGGTTCAATGTTTTTGAATATTTATTTTTAAAAAAACAGTAAACTAGCTCTGTCAGTGCAAAAGAGGGCCAGCATACCAGAGCAGAACAACAGTACCCAAAGTTGGCAACCTCCTACAAAAAGTACAACAGCTACCAAACTGGGAGAATGGATTAACTACAGCTACAGTGCCCCCCTCCCCAGAACAAAACACTGAAATAAAGGACTGTAAAAATCAACTTTTAAAAGAAACTCAACCCCAAGAAGAAAAGGCAAACAATGCTGCCCCTCAGGAAAAAAAAAAGAAATAAACATTAGGATAAACAGTAAATCCCAAAGCACCCCCAATATCCACCCCACCCCCAGAAACAAAAAATAATAGTTTGGAAGAAGTAAAGGCAAAATGAAAAAAAGATCAGAGTCTCTCAGTCAAACCATTGCTGTCCTACAAGCAGCCAGAGCAAGAAAGCTTCAGCTTGCAGGAGGTTTGCAGAAGCAATGTAACGATTGGCTGACTGGGAGCAGCCTGTTAGTTCAATTACTGTAAATACCTGCGTATAAGCCGAGGAGGACTTTTTCAATGTGAATACTGTGCTGAAAAACTCGGCTTATACATGAGTACATACGGTAATTTCTGACCATGTTACTTTCAACAATTTATTTATTTATTTTCAAATTTTATGCCACCATTCCCCAAGGAATACCAAGTTGGGCTACATGTGACCCCAGCTTCTGAAATAAAATAGGTCAGCATCAAAATCTTCAGTTGTGGCCTCTGGTTTATAGAATGATTTCCTCACGTCAGTTCATAGAGCAACTGGTCTGAGATTTAGGCACAAAATGGAAAATTATCTTCTCCATCTGTTTCCCCCTATACACACCTTTGCACACTCATTGATTTATGTAGAGCTACTATATCTGATTTGGTCAATGTTTTGCTTTTTGCCCATATTTGCCCTTTGTTCTGGTCTTTCATTTTATTTTCCTGTAGTTATGTTTACTTTCTGCTCTAGTTTCATTGTTAGACTGAGCTGAACATGAAACTTTAACTGTTGGATTTAGTGGGTTTTTTTCCATTATAGGCTTTATTTCATTATATATATTCATTGTTTTACATTGTATAGAAGCTAGTTTTAGGGCATCATGCTAGGGAAAGAAAGGAGGAAGGTTTGATCCCAAATATTTAACTGGAGCATGGGGAAAATATGGCACCTATCTACAAGTATTGGCACAAAACCATTAATTAATTAATTAAAGTTTGTGATGCTTTTTGACTTGTTCATGGTTTGTGAAGTGAAGATTACGGGAGGTCAACTGGCACAAACTCTCCATAAACTTTCCAGCTGTTTGTTGTAGTTCATGAGTGGATAAATTTCCAGACTGTGTCTGCTCAGTCCAGATAGTTACAAAACTTCAAAGCAATGGGGCAGAACCTGGAGGACATGTTGAGGGACATCTAGGAGAGCTCTCTTGTGACTTTGATGTCTCTAGATTGTACAGAATCTATTCTAAACTCTCCTGAGTCATTTTGACAGGCATAGAAGGTCATTTTGCAATTATTTCAGCAAGAACAGGAGGTTCAGGAGTAAATTTAATTGGTGCCATGAAATCTAGAGACCCCAAACTCACAGGTGATCTTTGGTTGACTCTCTTCTACTGACCTTTCAAGTTTGGTGAGGATTGCATTTCTGGGGTCTGAGTTACACCCTCCCTAAAAGGTGCCCCAAGTTAAGAACTTCCTGGGGAAATGATGGGCAGTCATTTCCTCAGAAAACACTTTCCTGGACACCTTTGGATGGCTGTAACTCAGAACTTGTGAATCCAATCCTCACTAGACTTGGAGAGCACGTAGAGGAGAATGTTATTGGTGAGTTTAGCATACCCGGGAAGGGGGGAATTCCACTGAATCACAAACCTCATGAATGGAACAAAATGTAGCCCCTAAAAGTTCATGATGGTTCATGAAACAGGTACCTTCCAAACCACAAACCGAACCAAGTTTCCCTGATTTGTGCCTACCCCTGTATACAAATTCAATTTCTCCTTCTGAAAGGTCTCCTCCCCTGTGCCTGCACTATTGTGTTTTTATATTTAAAGGAGTATAAAGAACAGGCTGGTGGGCATTCTGAAACTGAAATTTTCCACAATGAAGTATATATGGTCAACTTTCAGATACCAACCTTACCATGAGACAGGATGGAGATTCAAGCTTCAAGCATCAGAATCCAAAGGGAGCACCATTCATTAAAACACATCTCCAGCTGCAAGTATTTTTCCCCCAAAAAAACCCATGAGTTCATATAAGAGGAAAGAGAGGCTTATCACTTTGACCTTTTGCTTCAAGTGCAAAAACGTCTTACAGGGGCTATCGTTAATCATATCCACTTGTCTGAGTAGAGTTTTAAAAAAGAGAAAGCTGCGGTTAAAATGTGAGGTTAATCTGATTTAACAAGAATAAGTGGCATCGTGGCCTGACCTTCCCCTCGCATGTCTTGAATGTTTTTACTACTGTCTAAAGTGCCTCGGTTGGCATCACTTGTGTATCGGTCTCCAGATTATAAGATTATTGTGGCTTCCCCCTGTTCGGCCTGCACTGGGCTGCTGCACTAGTCTTAATATTAACCCAGCTGTCTGATGGTCACTGGACAAGAACAGCCTGGCTCTGCAACCATTTTATATGCATAGAAGAGCATAAATCTTTGCACACCCCTGGCTGGCAACTGTCACCCATTTAGTCACCAGTAGAGGTGTAACTCAAAGGGGAGTTTGCAGCACTTTTCAATAGCGCTCAGATTTAGCAACATTGCCCATTGTGCAGAATGGCCCTCAGTTACCCAAGACCAAGGGGCTTTTTGCACGGCTTCAAAATCGCACAATGGTTGCCAATTGGAAACGCTATTGATTTGCCATAACGCACGACGTCGTAGACAATCTGCAACACTCCTGAAACCGATCAGCAAAAAGCGCTTCGTTGTAGCGCTTTCAGGGGAATCCCAAAAAGTGGATTCACCCTCCGGAAAGCGCTACACTCTTGCAAACAATCTGCAACACTAGCGATAAAGACCTGTGCGTTAACATTGTTGCGGTTTCTTCAAAGTCCCTCCTCCTGAGCCTGTCCTCCAAACTTCCGGCGAAGCGATCGCCATTTTTTTTTCTCCGAGCGAGCGGGGATAAACGCACCAGCGAGCCTCTTTCTGTTTAGAGGCTTCCCTGGCTTCAGTCCTTCACCTTTAGTCACTAAGCACAAACCACATAAAAGCCCGTTTGCTGAAATAAAGTCCCTTTATTTTTTACACATTAATTCAGCCGAAAATCGGGCCCGTGAGAGGGGGGGGGATTTTTTTTTTATCACTCGAGGCAGCATGGCAACGATCATACGATCAAACGACAGCTCACATTAGGCAGCTGGATGGGTCTCTCCGTTGCAACGAATCTACACAGATTCGTTACAATGGGTCTGTTTTTTTTTTTTTTAAAAAAACCTTTCTTAAAGGGAAAGGGGCTGTTTGGGAGCATGCTAACGGCTGCCCATTGGCTGCTTGACGGCCAGGGGCGGGACGAGCTTGGAAATAGCGCTTCCTTTTCTGCCGAGACCGGAAGCTGTGGGAAACGCTACAAAACGCAACTGGATTCCACTACAAAGGCAGGTATGCATAACGACGAATTCCACTATTTTAAATGGCGATTTTTCATTCAGTGACCAATTTGCAACAAAGATCCCGGTGCGAAAAGCCCCCAAAAGATCCACCTCATGAGAAAAGCCCTGAGGCAAGACTGGGAACAAAAGAATTCCAGAACAGCTCTGAGAAGCCTGCTCAGGAAAAGCAAGAAAAGACTCAGGTGCAGGTGGTAGGGGCTAAAAACCTGGGAGACAGGAAGAGCCAGCAGCTAGTAGAATCAGCTGGGACTAGGTGGGGCATCAGGCCAGCCAGGTCAGGGTACTCAATGAGGTAAGGCTTCAATGCTGTAGTCAGATACTTGCTGACTACTGTAGCAAGGGGAACTTGTGAGCTATGAGGCAGGAAGGGTGCTGTGAACTTCCTTGCACTAAGAGATCTGACTAAACAACTGATAGAACACGCTGCAGAGTCTGGTGCATGTTTTGGGGGAACTGGACCAATTTCAGACCCTTATGCAGCTGGCTATGGGCTAGAGAGCTGCAGGTTGCCTGAGGACCCTGGATTCTGCCACTATTAACTTGTCAGTGCATTTATTCTTACAGCTTGCAGGCTTGTATACTTTTAAAAATACAATATATAAGGCATCAGAACTATAAGATCACACAAGCATTCAACGAAATCCTTAGTAATAAACAGGCTTTTTGAAGCCCTTTTCTAATATAGACACAGATTCCTGCAACATTGCCTTTTCCCCCAATATCTTTCAAGTGTAGGGGATATATCTCTCGGCTTTTCTATTACTATGATTTCCCTTTACCTCTGCATTCCTTCTGGTATTCTTAAAGCTACACTTAAAAGAAAAAAACAGTCTAGTTGCCAATAGTTGCTAATCTTTAATTCCCCCCGCTGCCACAGGTAGCACATTTTATAATGATGTTACACTTTATTGTCTAAGCACAATAGCTATGGAGAGTGACATTTTACATCTTCGGTTTTGAAATTGTCTCATGGATCAATGTATCCTGCAGGATCCACAGAATCCAAGCGCTGTCTATGAATAGCAGTGTACGTTGGGGGTGGGGGGGAACCCTTAAGCGGCCAGTTTTTCCAGGTGGAAAATGAACTTCAGGACTATAATTAGCATGCTCTATTTCCACTGCCGACTTTTCTGCTCCAAGAGTCAATGTCAGATTCTGAGGCTCAAAGTCTGTTTTGCTATTTTTTTATCATTTGATATTAATGCCAAATCTGAGCAGATTTTTTGTCCCAATAGCCACAGAGGGACAAAAGTTGGACATGATAACAGAAGTCGCTACATGGAATTATAAACCACCATCCCAAGAATGGTACCTCTAGTGTCATCAGGATTGGCCTGAGCTTTTCTTTCAAGAAGCACAGGCTCAGTAGACCGGTGGAAGAAAAAAGCAAGAGAAAAAATCACTGTCACACAGTGTGACATCATTTCCAGGGAGAACAAAAAAAAGTGATGTCATATTGCTATAGAATTCAGCAGTAACTCTATGGTAAAAACACACTTTCCACTGAACACTAGAGAGGCAGGGCACTACTTTCAGTTTCAACCCAGAAATACTATTGCACTGTCAATGTGATGGTGATGATGCCCACAAATTCCCAATCTCCTTAGCTTCCTGCCAGATGTTGACTGGCAATGTTGTAAGCAGGAGCTACGAACACCTTTGTGGCAATGTTGCTTAGCTAGTCAATAGCTACTGGCTAAATGAAATTTTTATGGACTGCTGATAACTCATGGTAAAAAATAGAAAAATCAGCCATAAAAAATATAAAGAAAATGTATTTAACATGCAAATTATTTAGCTCATAAAAATGAGTGAAATCAGTATATATTAGCATCATATTTTAGACCTTTTTGCTAGAGATTTATTGTGGGGGGAGAGAAGAATATGGCCACCATAGGGGACATTGTGCTATCTTATTTTGAGGAGGTATCTCCCTAATGAGCATTCTGCCTCATCACATGCACTGATGTATGTAACACATGAAACACAATGACCGGTTCTGCACAGGGGGGAAAAGCAGGGCTGGCACAGCTAAATGGACTCCAGGGAATGGTAGAGCGGTGGTCCCCAACCACTGGGCCGTGGCCTGAAGGCCCTCACCCTGGGCCACGGCTCCCTGCCTCCGCAGGGTTGCGCCAGACCACACATGCGCATTTGTGCCATGCGCGATCGCAAACGTACATTCGCGGCACTCCCGCACATGCGTGCATGTGCGACCAGGCGATCGCCCTCCCCGCCACCGCTGGTCTGCAGCCTAGAAAAGGTTGCAGACCACTGTGGTAGAGGACAGGAAGGCCTGGAGGATCATTGTCCATGGGGTCGCGATGGGTCGGACATGACTTCAACAACAACCTTTAAGGCCAACAAAGACTTATTCAAGGAGTGAGTGTTTGTGTGCATGTACACTTCTTCAGACATTGTGCACATCAGATTGAATCTTGGACCTCAGCATATATATGCAAGACAGTCCCAATAATATTTTTGTAGTACACTTGTGGATATATTTCTGACACTTTACAAGGAGGATGCCCTTATAGTCAGCATATATACAAATGTGGGCCATTTTTCAAATTCTAGTTCATTTTGCTGTTTTAAAATCTTACTGAATGTTATGAAAATGTTTAACTAGGATAACTACTTCCTTTTATAATGTTTTTAAGAATTCTTTTTTCTGCTTTTAGATATTTGGATTGAGGGATTGTTTATCAGCGCATACATGTGGATCGGTAATACTGAAGCAAGGGGAAGGGTAAAGGAATCATCACCAAAGAAACATAAAGCTGTGGCAAAGTGTGTGTTTCAATCCCAGAAATATTTTTAGAAATTCTTTTCATTCGACCAAATTCCAGAGGATCATAATGCAGTACAGAGCAAAACCACAGACCAGTAATGGGATGGCGGAATCCACTCTCTTCTATACTAGACCCATTAATACGTCTCCAAAACGTTGCCATTACATAAAGTTAATGCAAACTACATAGCCTAGGGTATAAAAGGGTACAATCATGTGATTTCTGTCTGTTTTTATAATATGTGTTATTATATAATATGTGTTTATGACACTGTGTACCTTTCAAGTATTTATTTTACACCAAGTCAGTTCTTAAGCAAGAATGTTCAGGTATGGCTGCTGGCTGCTTGTTCAATATACTTTTGTTGTGCTCTCAGCGTGACTCATTTTCAAGTGCTATTTGGGTTCTCTTTTTAGTTGAGTTTTTTTTTTTTTTTGCAGCCTTAGCATCTTTACTCCTACACAACACACCTAGGCGTAAGTGGTGTTTACTGTGTTTGCATCGCTCAGCGAAGTAGAAGAACGTGAAAGCTGCAACACACCAATTATGAGTATGATCATCGCGCCATTATAGGTTTAGGATTTATGCTCACCAGCTAAATTTCCAGCTCACCCAATACTATAGCTTTGTAAAAGTGAAAAATGACTGTGAGTGAAACAAGGAACTACCAACAAGAGCAGTCACTAGCAATGATTTCAGACAGCTCCCTTGATTTTTGGAGTGTTGAGTGCCTTAGAAAATAAAGCATTAGGAATCGTCCCCTGTTTGGTGTTCTTTATTTCCAAATTTTGAGCACAACAGTTCATTTGTGTAGTTTTTCATAGCTTTCCCTTCCATAAGTACCTTCCTGACCCTCCACATTATTACATGGATTTTTTTAAAGCAATATTGATGTATCAAGAGTGATTTTGGCAGTGTTTTATCAATGCACATACGTACATGAAAGAATGAAAGATAACTGCAAGTTCTGGTTCCAGAAGTGATTTTAATAATGGTCATTGATACTGTGGGACTCCCCCACATGGGGGACCCTCCATCTCTGATCCCTGTCCACTTGCACATCCTAGCAGAGTCAGCCACTCGTAGTACTTGTATGGGAGGCCACCCAAGAAGACTGGTGTTACTATGTATTTGGAAATGGTGTCCAATAATCTTTTCTCATTTCTTGCTCTGAATGGTCCTGGGGACTCCATGAGTTGGTTGGGACTTTATGGAACACAGTAGTGGTGATGATGATGATGATGATTCACAATACTTCACAAAGAGTTTCTGCTTCCATTTAGCAACTATCACACATTGTTGAAAGTTCTGTTTTCAATATGAATATATATATTCATCCCACCCTAACCTAATTTATACAAATGTAAAAGCAGAAAGAATCTGTGTTTTTTTGGATAAACGTTTTTTAAAAATAATTATTCATCTTGAAATTTATATTACACAACTCCCAAGCAGCTTGTGATGGGTCAAAATATCAAAAATAACCCCCCTATGAAAACCATATAATACACAGATATACAGGTGACAATAAAATTCTTCCCCCTCCCTGACCCTCAGATGTTTGTGGATGAGAATGGTAAAGGACCAGATGTTCAGGTTGGCCTGGAGAGGGACCCCAAGATCTTTCTAGCTTTGGCCTCAATCAAAGACATGGTGAAAGAGCTGTCCTACAGGCCCTGTGGAACTGCAAGAGCTCTGTCAGGGAACATTCCACCAGGTAGGGGCCACGACTGAAAAGGCCCTGTGGAAGGCTGGCTCTCAGGGATGTAGGGCCCAGGCTGTGTATAGCCTTAAAGGTCAATGACAAGATCTTGAAATTGATCCGGGCTGCAACTGGCAACCAATGTAGCGGTCTCAGCACAGGCTGGATATGGGCCCTTCAAGATGTACTTGTGAAGACTCTAGCAGTTGCAGTCTTCACCAGCTGAAATTTCTGGGCCAAGGACAAGGGTAGGCCTGCATAGAGTGAGTTACTGAATCCCAATATAGAAGTGGCCATTGCATGGATCACTGTGGCCAAACAGTCCAACAGCAGGTAGGATGCTGGCAACTGAGCCTGGTGCAGATTGAAAAATGCTATGTTGGCTGCTCCCAGGACCTGGGCCTCCATTGATAATGAGGCAACCAAGGTCACCCCCAAATTCCTGCCTGAGGGCAAGATGTTAAGCTGTACCCTGGCTATGGTGGATAGATGTTATTTCTGTCCCACCACCTTTTTGCCCACCAACAGGACCTCCATCTTAGAGGGGCTGAGTTTCAGGTGACTCTGCTCTAACCATCCAGCTACAGCTACATTTAATGGTTGGGACTCACCATGGCCGCCATTGATGATGCAGGGGGTGGCCAAAAAACCCAGCAACGAGCAGAAGCCGTGGAGATCCACACAGCTCTGTGGCATGCATAGGAGGTGGAGCCTACAAAGGCACCACGTGCATCCACCAAGCAGCCTAGCGGTACCAAAGTGAGGTGGATGTCTGGTGGGCTCTGCAATGGTTGCTTCCCTGGTGAGGGATTCTGGAAGCGAGGACCTGCTCTCCCAGCTGGGATGGAGCAGGGCTCATGGTGTCCAGGGAGCCTTGGGTTAAGCAGCTAGAACGCTGTGGGGGCCAGGTTTCCTTACCATGGTGGGCCAACCCTTTGGAGGGAGGCATAATAAAGAGCTGTGGCCATATTAATGCCAAAATGAGTTGAGTATTCATTGGCAGAAATGCTACCCTGCTAATAAATTGCTTGCACTGAAGATTTACACACACAGAAAAATACACGCAGTGCCACATTCACCCCCAAATATTAATTGTACAAATCTGGAGGTTGTGGTTAGTGCAGGGCTTTCATTAGTTGTGGCTGGCTTGACAAATTCAAATATCTGAAAAATGTTTGTGCTATTGGTAGAACAAATATAGCAGCTACAGTCCATGAAATAGATTGCCTTCTCCCACTCCTTCTCAGCTCCTTGTCACAGACATCATACTTTTTAGAGAAGGGTTCACCACCCCAAACTAAGACTTTTTAAAATGTGGAAACACATCTTATCCTGCACTCGGGGGCTGGAGGGAAATAGAAATGACTATGGATGTGATGTGCATTTGTCTGGTCCAGCCTACCCTGACAGAGTGGTACTCACTCACCTGATGCAGGTGACAGTGGCAGAGACCAGAGAGAAAGAGAGAATGCAGTCAAATGCTTGTGGTAGAAAAGGGAGATGGTGAGGGGAGACAGGCCCACAATGATTTACATCGAGAGCTGCATAGACAGCAGCAGGAGAGGCGGCAAGACAAGTCTTGGAGACCTGCCATTAGGTGGGCAGTGGTGGACGAGGAAGCTGATAGCTTCCACCTCCCTTCCCTACCCCTCCTGATGAGCCTCAGGATAGCAACTGCCACTGCCTCCACTGCCAAGGGGCTGCTGAAGGCACAGGCAGCAGTAGTTTCTGTCCAGCTGTAAACACAGCTTCAACTGAGATGGCCTCTACAAGATGTGCCTGGTTTTCTGCCACCAGCCTCAGTCCAGGAGGGTGGCGTGTGAGGTGGGGCAGAGAGGCTCATGGCTTTCCACTGCCTGGTCCAGACTGCAGGAGGGGTCTGAATCCATCACCCATGCCTCAGAGCTGAGCTACACTTTGGCCCAGGTGGCAGGCAGTTAGGCTGCCACCAGCCTCAGAATCCAGGGGGGCATCATGTGCAGTGGGGCCAGGGCAATGTGTTCACCTGGATTCCTGCTGCCTCTCCCAGAGTGTAGTTCATCTCCAAGGCACAGGTGCCACACTCTGGGGCAGTGCCAGCACCTGGCTTCCTGCCACATGGGTGCAGACGTGGCATGTTTCCAAATAATCTGCGACAAACTCATTCTCATGATTTTTTTCTTCAAAGCCAGGTTTGCAGAATGTTATGCCATACCTGTGGCTAGCCCCTCTGTTAAATTTGGCTACCCAGCTTGAGGCCAGCCCAGGCTATTAGATACGTTGACAGAAAATTGTTTTTTTTTTTTTTTCATTTGGTAATTTATATAAATTAATTTCTTTAAGATTTAGCAAAATTCAAATTTGAGCATATTTCAGAAGACCTTGTTTCTCTTGTTGTTTTATGGCACTACCTGTTTGGGGGATGATTCAGGCTATGCATCATAGATGAGCATAAATAAATCTTTCTGGTGAAACAGATTTGGCCTGTCAGACGATGCAAGGGCCCTGTGGGATTTAACTAAGTTGCACAGAACATGCAAAGCGGAGCTCCTCCCTTTAGCACTTCATTAGTCAGATCTGTTTATGTGGGCTGCCTTTTGAGTTTTATTTTTAGTATGTTTCTAATTGATAGCAGTGTTTCAGCTCTTGTCGGCCACCTTGAGACTGGCAGCAAGTGGCAACATATAAATTGAATAATAATAATTGAAATACTTATAATGTACAATTTAGAAGTTAATTTGCAGGTATTACTGAAACAAAATGAGAACTCTGCTGTTTGCCGTCTTTCTGGAGGGGCCTTTTATTTCACTTGAGTGGGAGCCAAAGAATGCCCTTGTCAGATTTTCTTCTTTATCTGCCACATATTGCATCTGTTGTATATGATGGGAAGTGCAACAAGACGCAGAATGATCACAGTGTGGGGGATTTCTTTCTGGCTCGCTGTTAAAATACATTGATTGATGCCTATGGACAAGCATATGGTCATTAAGTACACTAGCGGTTTAAGAAGTTCAATTGAATGAGGGAGAATTAACTCTATATGTTTAAATAAGGGGATTTGTCCTGCTCTTAGATGAAATAAGCAATTAAGGGCTGTAATTAGAACTAAAATGAATTCCTTCCAAAATCCTCCTCTGTGGTTACATAGGTAATATACTATGGATATTTGTCAAATATTCTCTGTTTGACATCTTCATCGTGCCCAGTGATGTTTGGCGCTCATGCAAACCATTTGCCTCGGTATTTTAATTATTTATTAGATTTTTAGGCTGCCTCTCTCTGAAGACAGTCTCGAGATGGCTAACATTATTTAAAACCCGTATACAAAGTACATAAAAATATAGTTTAAATAAGAATTCCTAACTGAATGCTCTGCAGCTACCTCCCAAAATGGTTCACATTTAATTTATTTTCCCAGGTTCAGATAGAGGGACAAAAATGGGGGGGGGGCATTCTGATGTCACAGAGTGCTAATGCTGGCCTCAATAGCATGCCTCGAGGAAGAGTGACATTTTACAGGCCCTTGGGAACTTTGGCAGCTCCGATAGGGCCTGGGTCTCTGCTGCCAACTCATTCCACCAGGCTGGAGCCCAGGCCAGAAAGGCCCTGGCTCTGGTTGAAGCCAATCACACTTCCTGGGCGCCAGGGACAATCAGCAAGTTGGAATTTGCTGAGCTGAGTACTCTTCAGGGGACATACAGATGTGATCGCTCAGACCCACAGGACATGGACCATTTTAAAGTTTTTTTTTTTAATTTAAGTTTTTTAAACTGAGCACAATAAAAATTATATAATTTTAACATGAATACAGACATTCAACCTTTGAAGTTCCTGACTGTTATCAGTTAGGTTTTTACAGTTCCTTTTCCAGTCCCCCCCCCCCCGAAACTAAACCATCACTTAGGCTAGCTTGTTTTAAGATGAAACCATATGTGCCTTGTTTACTGGGGAAATATCACTCTTCCTTTTATCATAATTTTGAAACCAAGTCAGTAGGGCTACAATTAAACATTTGTCTAAAAAATGCTGCATCATTTCATAACCGTGAAGACACTTGTTAGACAAAGGACTTCACACAGAACAGAGCTTTTGCAAAACAAAAAAGCTATAAATTGTCAACAACCTACAGTTTAAAAAGAAGCCCAAACCCTTTAACATATGGACTTCATGGGATGGTATTTACTATGTGATGCTACTGATATCCATGCCATGAAAAGCTTCAATGGCCCATTTCCATACATTAACCCTCTGTGAAAGTGGCTATGCATCCCCCCCCTCCAAGTTGGTGATAACCTTGTAGGTCTATAGCAGACTTTCTCAATCAGGGTTTCTCAATCATGAAACCTTGGTGTTTCTTGATGGCCCTGGAAGGGTTTCCAAATGGGTGGGAGTTAACTCATTTTAAAATCTATTTTTAAAATTTGATAATTGATTTGTGATATGATCATATATGGTCATGTTGATCCACCTACCCCTCCCAAAATGGTCAGTGAAGGGCCTGGAAGGCGTGAGAAGGGGAGGGGCTACTGGTGAGCATGTAGAAGAAGAAGAAGAAGAGTTGGTTCTTATATGCCGTTTTTCCCTACCCGAAGGAGGCTCAAAGCGGCTTACAGTCGCCTTCACATTCCTCTCCCCACAACAGACACCCTGTGAGGTGGATGTACAAAGCTATGCTTCCCAACCATATTCTGCATGATCACACCACTTCTGGAGTTTCTTGAAGCCTGAAGAATGTTTCAGGGGTTCCTCAATAGCAAAAAAAAAAAGTTGAGAAAGTCTGGTCTATAGCAAAATTCAAAACCAAAACCCCCACAACACCTCTTATAAAGACTTAACGGGCAACTTGTACCAAGCTGTGTCTCATTCTCCCCAAGCACTAACCAGATTCTCAAGACAGTCCTGGAAGAACTGTTTATCCTTGGCTAACAAAACCCTTCCTGCCTTGAGGCTCACACATGCCCCTTAACTGTCCAGCCTTCCTCCTCCTGCTTAATGCTTGCCATAGCAAGTGTATAGGGTTAGCCTACCTAGCTACTGACCCACTCCCAGCTGCTAATTATAGCTGTCTCAGCTGGCCCCATCTCAGTCCACTCTTTTGTTTCCAGCAGCAATTCTGAGCTTCCCTTATGCTGTGTCTTTCCTGGTCCAGAGGAAGTAGGGCCCTTCATTAGTCTGCCCCTGTCACAGAAGTAGGGTTATTGTCAGATCCAGGTTGGAAAATTCCTGGAGGTTTGGGGATGGAGCCTGGGGAGGACAGGCACCTCAGTGGGGTAAAATGCCACAGGGTCCTCCAAAGCATCCAGTTTCTCCAGAGCAACTGATTCCAATAGACTGAAGATAAGCAGTAATTCTGAGTTATCCCAAGGTCCCATCTGGAGGCTGGCATCCCTTCAGAGGTGACCCACCAGTTCTACAAATATAGAAAGGAATAAGATAACAGTACAATACAATAAGCCAGTGGTCCCCAACCCCCGGTCCGGGGACCCTGTCCCGGTCCGTGGATCAGTCGGTACCGGGCCGCGGATCCTCCTTGTCCTCCTCCCAGGCTGCTGCCTTGGGGGCTGCCCTTCCACTTTGCCACCGGCTCACCTTTTGTGTTCTCCAGTGGCCGCCAAGGCTGGGGCTCCCCTGCTGCTGGCAGTTGGTGGTGGGAAGTCAGGGGCACTGGTGGGAAAGCAAGTGGAGCAGGGGCTCAGGCTGTCCCTCGGCAAAAGACTACCCCCCCCCCCGGCCCTCAGCAAAATTGTCAAGCATTGACCGGTCCCCGGTGACAAAAAGGTTGGGGATCACTGCAATAAGCCATGTAATATAATAAGAAAAGATAGTCCATAGATGTTTTCCCAGCTATCAGAATTACAACCCTCTTCCATTCACAAAAATACCCACCCAAACAATTCCATTTTACACATGCTGTGGAATGCTACAAGTGTGATGGTCTTGTCTGGAAGGCCATTCCACCTGGTGGGAGCCACAGCAGAACATCAGCTTTCACGAACTGCAGGCCACTTCATCACTGGATTATGTTTAGGTACCCTGATGAGGTGGATTCCTGCTGATGAAAACCCATGCTGCTGGGTTTGAAAAACAAAACAAAACACAACAAAACAAAAATTTCCCTGTTTTTTAGGTGCCAGAAGGTTCCTATTTCCCCCCTTTTAATCTCATATCTACAGGGTTTCTGTGTTTTAAAATGCAGCTGGAGCATCAGACCTGCTGAAAGAAGCTGAGGGGGAAAAATGTAAACTCACAAAGAACAGTTAATTAATAGCAACTAAAACAATACACAGTAACGATCAAGCTTTCAAGTTCAGTAGATCATTTCTTCATGCTGAGGTTCAACAGAGACACAAACAAAAGGAGTGGGGACAAATCAAAATAACCAACTTCCAGACGTGTAAAATAGAGCTGAGGAGCTGTGGTGTAGTGGTTAAGAGCAGCAGCTTGTAATCTGGCAAGCTAGGTTTGATTCCCCCCTCCCCCTCCACATGCAGCCAACTGGATGACCTTGGACTAGTCAAAGCTCTCAGCCCCACCTATCTCACAGGGTATCTATTGAGGGTAGAGTAAGGGAAGGTGATTTGTAAGCCACTTTGAGACTCCTTTGGACAGTGAAAGGCAGCATATAAAAAACAACTCTTCTTAATTAGATTATCAGTACCATTCTGAGTGGCACCTTTCTAAACCCATTCACTGAGAAAGGTATAATTCTGCTTACAATTGTTCTTCAAGTCATGCTAAATGCAACAATAGTCTTACATTGCATCAAAAGACCCTGGGACACAAGGGCAACGGCTGCTATCTCTTTGGGGAGTAGAGAAGCTGAGAGATAGACAGATCTCCACATCCGAGTGATTCTTTCTTCTGACAACACTTATATAGAACCCCATGTTTCTGTCTCATGAGCAGAATATGTTCCTGTTTCCTGAAGCACTGTATGATTAAAAGAAAGACACATTTTCTTATTCACTTCACTATGATATTCACTCTGAGTAAATTGCTATCTCCATCAATTATAGTCCAAGACAGTATCGTTCGGCCTGGCAGTTACTAAGAGGAACTGATTGATTAAGTGTTATTCCTTTAATTAACTGACCCACTTTCCCCAAGTAATTTGCTGATACCCCTAAAATGCTCTGAAAAACCACCAGTTATATTACAAATATTTGATAACAGGGCTTTGGAAGTAGCATATCTGAATAGATGCATGTCAACAACAGAGAATATGGAAAATGCATACATTTGGGCTCAGACAATAGTGAAGAAAAAATGGCAATGTGGACTGTTATTCTGACAATGCAATGAAAATGAGGATCACTATCAACAGGCCAAAAAAGAGCATCAACAGAGATAATACTGAGTTGAAAGAGTTGTCTTGATCATGATGGCCAAACTAATGAAATTAAAACACAGATGAAGAGAAATATGGAAGACCCCGACAGGCTGAAAGTATAAGGTTAAATCGCAGTGTCAGGGAATAGAGGAATTCTGCTCATCAACCTGGACATGAGGTCAGTATTTTATATTTTGCATTTTACACTTGCCACCATGGGGAGAGATGGCCACACTCCCCCATTCCATGACATCAACACAATCACAGTATTGCAAGTTGTGAAAAACCCAAACAGTTCAAACCAGGTGACTGGGGGAGTGCACTCCACTCTCTACAAAAGCAGTTTCAGACAATCATGCTCCAATAACATCCATCGTTTAACTGGATGCCTGCACCGTGGCATTCCTTGTAGTGGCATTATGTTGAGAATATGCCTGCCGAGAAGAATAATCAGGGGATGCAATGTACTGCCAGCTTGAACTAAAGCTTAGACACATTTCATACACTTACCTAAGCAGTCTTTCCACAGATGAGAAAGCAGGACCACACACACACAGCTCTCTGAGTGCTTACAACCTAATGTTGATGCATCTGCTGCTCTCCTGCTGCAGTAAAGGCCTCGAAACACTCTAGAGAAGACAGAGCTGTGCATAAGTCCAGTAGTAGTAGGTATCCAGGTAGGCGAACCATGGGCCACATTCCATGAGCAATGAAGTTGCTTGGTCAACAACCAAAGATCAACTGAACACCTAAATAGTGAATCAGCCTTCTGGAGGTCCAAGCCCCACAATGAGCTGACTACTTCATAAGATTCCGATACCCTCAGATGACCTCTAGTTTTTCCACCTGTCTTAGAAGCTTCCAAGGAAATGAAGGGTGTTGGACAGTGAAGGGTATTAGGTATGTGAGAGAAACTCTGAACACGGATAGTCTTGACTTAAGGTAACAGCCAGATGTTGAATTTCTTGGTTAGCATATTGGCCTAGGGAGACTCAAGCTCACATTTAAGTATTTTTGAGACAATATATTTAAAAGCAGGCAGCGCCTAAGATGTAAGGAATTCTACTGAATGTCTCTTAAATGGTAGAGTTCTTAAAGAATTTTGCTCATAAGAACTTCATAAAGGTAAGCAAGTTGAGGCTCATTTGTACATTTCATTAATTGCTGTTTTCAGAATGCTTTTGTAAAGATGATTTGGACAACAACAACCCTAAGAATTCTTGTAGTACTTGAACACGGTGGCTATCTTCAGTCTTCTCTTGCTGTACAGAAACTCCAGGTTATTGCGGTGCCCATCCCATATTCAAAGGAATCCACAGCAACTACACCCCATCCCATTGAGAATGCCATCATGATGGACAATACATCTAATGGGACAACTAGGCCAGCTGCCTAGGAGCCCTCGGCAGAACTGGCTGTCAACAGATAGCAGCAGACTCTCTCTCTCTCTCTCTCTCTCTCTCTCTCTCTCTCTCTCTCTCTCTCTCTCTCTCTCTCTCTCTCTGTGTGTGTGTGTGTGTGTGTGTGTGGTGGGTGTTATCCAAAGATGATGACAGATGGCATTGCCAGCTTTCAGGAGTCCATCAATGGCCAGAGGCATCAAACTAGCTAGCTGGAGAGTTGTGTGTGTGGGGGGGGGGGGGGAGATGCCTGTGTGTGCCCAAAAATGGTTATGATGGCTGAAGGGGGAAGAACACCCTCTGGATGATGCCATACAACTGAATATCGTGTGCAATGAAGCACCAGATAAAGATTTAACTGCATAAGAAAATGCTAAACTGAAACAGAATATCATCATAAAAATACGGGGGGCATGCAGGGTGATCAATGATCAGTAGTCTAAAGAGAGTCCTCTTTTTCATGCAATTACACAAGGTGGTTCAAATTACAAGTAAAACCTAAGGTAGACTCTACTGTTTCATTAGGTTACAAAGTTGATGTTGTACCATTTTACTGCCCACATGTCCTGAATGAAATGGGATTCTAAATGTGAATATTAATAAGAGTAACAACCAGTCCCACTCCAGGAGATAGCATCGCTTGGAACAGGAAGAATTGTACAAATATACAGCTGCAGTTTGCAAGAACTTGGCATTCTTAATTCACCCAAATTTGTGTTGGGAGAGCAAGCAACTCAAGAGAGTCATTTCTCAATCTGTACAACTCTATATTAAGAAACACATATGTCTCAAAGCAACATTTTGCCATGGATTTCAAAATGACAATTCAGAGTAACATATTGGCAGAATAAATCTGTAGAACTCTGCCTATTCTAATGCAGTATTCTAATGTTGTCAACTATGAATGCTGGCATCCCCATCCCGTCTCTCTCTCTCTCCCCCCCCCCCATTACCTTCTATTACTCTCTGTGTATTTTCACTGTCAGACCAACAAAACCACATTGATATCATACAATAATATTACATTTTCACCTACTCATGTTACAGCATGATTTTAAAAATTTGACAGATATGCAAACGCTGGCAGGGGCTCATGGGAATTGTAGTTCATGCACATCTGGAGGACCACAGCTTGACTCCCCTGATCTACATAGTTGCTAGCCATGATGTCAGAGGCTTTCTACAAAGATATTTTGAATGGCATAGGAACAAAGGAGCAGCTGCAAGTATGTCACCAAGAAAACATCAAAATGAGATCTAAATTTTAGACTCTACTTACATGCACCATCACCCATTGTGATTAATGTGCCTCCATAGATGCTCCAATGTCAGTCTTGCTACATGCAAAGACTTTATTCCACTTGGTTCAACTCCCTGGCATACTTATATACAATGAAAGGAACAAACTTCTGAAGAGCACAGTCTTGCTCATACAGTCGGTAAACATGACTCAAACCACATGGCTCATTTGACACACATCCAAACTGTCTGCCAGACTAGAATACACACCTGTAAATGGGGCATTAGTTATGGAAAGTAAAAGAGATAGTGGATGATTCAAATCATCAACAATAAATACAATAGCCGTTCTGATGAACTTGTTAAGTGTGAAAGACCTTTGCTTAGACTGAAGTTACAATCCAGAACATGTCAACAAGGATCATTAATGCCATCAAAGAGACTCCCCAGCTAAGCAATATTAAATACTGATGGAATTCTACAAGACTGCTATATACTCAAGATGTGTACACATTCCAACTTTGCCAAAAAAAAAATAAAAATAGGTCACCTGATAGATCTTCACCTAACTGGGGTTCTTCTCATCAGCCAAGCATGTTACATATATAAACATTAAATATTTGCTCAACAGTTGTTTCCCTCATTAGCTATGAATGCAACAAAACATAGAGGAGGGGAAGGCTGGAAAATCCACCAATAATTAAATTAAATTAAATGGACTCACATTGAGCTGCAGGTCATCTGTCCATTGGCCAATCAAATGGTAACCTGGGGTGCTGGTGTTGGTTGTTTGGAATTGAAAGATGTCATAACGTCCTGGTGCATCCCCATTCTTATTAAACATCACTGGAGTGCCAGCACTGCCTAAGGAAGGAAGTGAAGCATAAGAAAAGAGGCCAAAACTTTACAATGATGGCTTTCATTTGTTTCATGGAGGCAAAAGAGAGTTTAGGTTGGACTACCTAAAGCCTGCCGTCACTGCTGCATTTTAACCAGGCACTTTAAAGTACGTGGCATACTCTTCTCTGCCAGTTTGTGATTAATTGACATGACCCCCATGACTGGTGGCAGAAAAGGAAATTAAAAATAGAACCCTCCAGTCCAGTCTTCTGCACAACAGGAAATATGGGGCTGCTGCCTTCTGCCACACAAGAGAATTCCACAGTGAACGCTGGTGCTGCAAATGGAACATCTAAATTATTTTCTCCCCCAGAAAACATCCCATCTGCTTTGGAGAGATACTGCCGTCCGAAGACAGCCCTGGTCTAGTGAATCTTGACTAGAATCCAGAAATAGCTTCCTCCTCCAGAATACGCTCTTAATCGCCATGCTTCAAGGAAGGAAAAACAACAGAAATGGCCTATTCTTAATTTGTCCTTGCATTCTCCTTCCCTTAGATTTTAGTATTTACTTGTACTCTGCTACCTGATCAGAAAATAATTGAATAACATTGCGTCATATCTGGGAAAGTTCTTTAATAGTACCTAGACAAAAATGCAATCCTTTTTCTTAGCTACCTCATATAGATCTATCTGGATGGCTTTAAGGGCAACAGAGATCTGACCTTTTACAGGAACTCTTGATATTCTGCAAAAATTGAACAGTGCGCCTATTCTTATTGTTAACTGGACACAATGTGCAACATTTGCTGCTGCCATTGCAAATATTTAAATTAAGCTTAGTACCAGGTCGCCTGGTCAAGGGAAACTGGGAAAGACTTACCTAAATGGTGTTCATTGACACCGCAACATCATTTCCAGCTGCATAACAGGAAGTGATGTTATTGCATTTCAGGATGCTCTAGGATTTGCTTGAAACTCTATGGTAAAAAAGAGGGTTTGGAGTGAATCCTGGAGTGACATCACTTCTGGTTACACAGCTGATAATGACATTACAACATTGATAACTGCCATATTATTATGCTCCACCCCATGTTTCCCCTGTCACCCTTCTGAGGAAGAGGGCTTGCCTAGTTTCAGGACCAAGCACATTTTGCACTAAAAATAGATTTTGTAACCAAACATTCCCAGATACTTAGCAACACAATCCAAATCCAAAATAATGTTAAGTAGAAAACAAGTGTATATAGCAGTGCTTTAAACCTAGCCCTTCCTTTTCCCTACTGGGGCTGGAGAAAGGTGCAGTAGCCATAGCTATTAGGAGTCCTACTGCACCACCCATTGCTTTGGTTAAGTTGGAAAGTGATGTCAAGTTAGGATAATGCGGGATGAATCCACTGACTATCAGTGCTTTTTATTTTGTTTTGCTTGTTTTAAGGCAGAGGATCTGTTACACGTGTACATAAAGTATTCAAAAGAGATTGAAATCTATTTCTCATCTAGTTCAACAGTGCCACATGCGTAAATTATCCCATCTTGTCCTTTTAAAATGTCTTCTCCCTGCATATTAATTGGGCACTAAAAATGATAACAGTGAATATCAAAATTTGAAGTTCATCCTTCAGATGGGAACCAAAAGACAGAAGCTACTGCAGTGTGTGTGGAGGGAGAAAGAATACAAATCCCAAATGCCCCCAGGGTAGAGATGTTTATTTTGCTTCTAGTACTTTGATGCCCCCTCCCTACATAGAAAAACATTGCTTCTTAGGAGTGGATGGCTCTGTTTGGGATGCATAGGTATGGAGAAGGCAGCATCTGCAAATGGGGGAGCTAAGTCTGAGGCAACCAGTTCTGCTTATTTGTTCTTCTCCCCTTCCACACCAAGCAAGTTATTGTACCAACTCCAGACTGAAGTTGCTGCTCCAAATAATTCATTGGCTCCCAGCAACTTTAATACAAGGGGTAGTAGGGAGGTAGGAAGTAAGGGCAGGGTTGAGGAAAGCGTATCAGCTATGTGAAACAGGAAAGAGGTGTTGGTCGCAGAAGACAGTACATTTAGGGAAGTCTCCTTCTCCCCTCCTTCTCCCCACTGTCACCTTAATTATGTCTCTGAATGTGTAGTGGCTGCCTTCTCAGCAAATGACACCAAAATCAAAGAGGACACAGGAAGATGAAAGCAAGGAAGAAGGGAAAGAAGGAGGATAGACAGCAGGATCCCACCCCCTAAAAAAAAGGTTTGCACCATCACAAAGATCCTCAGCTTATTACATTTATGTACCTAATTTGCTTTCCATGGGAAGGGATTTTCAGAACCCAGAACCCCAAAGGCCTTCCATTTCAGCCTTCATTTTCTTTACTTCAACTAACTAAGTTGATTTAATTTAATAGATTTAGAAGAAGAAAAAGACTCAGTTCTTATATGCCACTTTTCTCAACCAGAAGGAGTCTCAAGTGGCTTACGATCACTTCCCTTTCCTCTCCCTACAACAAACACCTTCTGAGGTGGGTAGGGATGAGAGAGCCCTGATATTACTGCTCGGTCAGAACAGCTTTAGCAGTGTTGTGGCGAGCCCAAGGTCACCCAGCTGGCTGCATGTGGTATTATTGTAGTATTATTATAACTACTTTCTGTAAGAAAACATATTTTAAAGAAATCAAGTCTCAAAAATATTTCATGATGGAACAACAACCAATCGCTTCTCAAATCACAAATGTGGTCCAGCAAGATGAACTGAACCGATTAACAAAGGTTGTATAATGATGTAATTGTCTGATTGGGGCATCAGGTGACCATTGCTTTTCCACTTATCGTTTCCATGTCTTGCCACACTTTAAAGGTACTTGATGGGTTGACTGAGTGACCAGACAACTGCTTCACATACTGTCATATCTTTTAATATACATTTACTTCCTCTGAATTTTCTTAGACAATGTTTTGATAGAATGCAATTATTCCTTCTTAATAGTCTGTAAAATTCAAGCCATATCATATTTTCAAATATATGTATTTTCCCACTGGACAGGTTTAGCTGTTTCTTCTTTTTCTTGGTGAAATTGTTAGTTTTCCAGATCCAACAATAAATTACCTGTATACTCCCACATGATACACAATCCCAGCTTCCCATTCACCAGAAGAGCTCTAGCTAGGGAACTGCCTATTAGATTTTGTAAGATATTTCTCTCTTAGCCATTGAATAAAATCCATTCAGATAAGAAGCCCATTATGAAGAGTAGAACAAACACTTCAAGTGATACTGGTTAAGCTATGTCTTTGTAACAAGAGCCATTACACTTCTGATGAAAAAGTAAAATGATATAAAAATGTCTTTACAGAAAGCAACATTTGTTTATTAAACATGATGTGGGTGGCCCAGACTAACCCAACCTCATCAAATTTTGGGAGTTAATCAGGGTTGACCGTAGTTGAATGGAACACTACCAAGGAAATCTAATATAGGCATGTGCACATGTGCATGCATACACAATGCACACAAACACAAATTCATAGCATTTTGGATTTGACCCAAAATGATTTGGGCTGAATCTGAATTGCATGAGTGTCCTTCACTTTTTTGGATTCAGCCTAACTGAATTGGCCAACTCTGAAAAGTTTCAGTTGAGGTTGTGCACATGCTTCCTCCCCTTCCCAGGCAGTAGAGAGATTCTCCACTCCCTGAAAAGACAGAGAAAGAAAGTGCACCAATTAGTTGATGATGACAGGTGCACTTTGCCCTTTAAATCTCTCCCCAAGCTTGGAGCAGGTGGTGTGCCTATCGTTATCAGTTCTTAGGCATACCACTCTCACTTTAAATGCCCCCTCCAACCTTCACAGGGAACTTTTGCTATCGAGTCGCAGCTGACTCATGGTGATTCATAGTTTTCAAAGTAAGAGACATTCCAAGGTGGTTTTCCATTGCTTGCCTCCATGTCGTGACTTCAGTATGCCTTGGAGGTCTCCCATTCAATACTAGTAAGAGTTAACCTTGTTTAGGTTCTGAGATCTGATGATATAGGCTGGCCTCCATTGTCCATCTTGAGGCAAAACTGATACTTATGAGACATGTTTTTGAACATACAAAGCCGAACCGCAATAGCTAGATAAGATCATTATCAAGCCTTGGTGCAGTTTTGGGTGGGTTTTTTTAATTGGGAAGGGGAGGGATGGAATCTGGATCTACTGCATGATGAAACCATTCATTCATGCATTTCAGACAAACCTGTGTCTTAAATATCTGGCTGAAATAAGGTGTCTTTGATCGGGATGTTTCTTTCAAGCAAAACATCCCAAGAGCAGTGACTTAGAAGTAAGTTTCTCTGAAAGCAACATTGTTTACTTTACATTAAACATATTTCCAGGTTAGTGCACCATTAACTGAACAGTCATTAATTCAAAGCAACTCTTCAGGGTGAGAAAAATCATTAGGGACTCACCGTTAAAGTTAACGCTGCGTATGTACTTCAGCAGCTTCTTGCCCCCTGCATGTTCCATCTCTGGACAGACACCAGAGAAATCAGTGCACAGGTCCTTGTTCATTTGATGGAGGGCATGAGCCATGGCATAAACAGCATCGATCACAAACTGTACTTTACCCTCTTGCTCATAGTGGGAGTCTTTCCCAATTCTCTCCTGTCCTGCACATTCAAACAGACAAGGCAGTGATAAATAGAATTATTCTGATGGTTGATGTGTCATTTCCACTCAAGTAACACCAATAGAATCCATAACTAGGGAGGGGGAGCATTTAAAATTCGTTTTGTTTGGTTTACACCACTTTGGCCTCATCTGGCTGGAACCATAAAACCCAACTGAAAACAATCAGGACCTTCAAAGGTTGACTGTTTGTATTAATGTTAAAAGCATATAACTTTTATTGTGCACAACTTGAAAACTTTAAAAAAATTAAAAAGATATATACACAGCCCATAGGCCATGTAGGGCCTTCTTCAGAGGTCTCATCATAACACATGGCCATTCATTACACATACAAAATATGTACAGCAGCCAATAAAACACCAAAGTAAGAGCTGTAGAGTAACAGTCAATCAATGAATCAAGATGTCTATTTACCAGCCGTAAGCTATCTTCCAAAGGCTGCCCAAAATTTCAATGGTGTGTTCTCTTATAAGCACATGTGTTGCAATGAGTGAAGCGTACCTGAGATTCCCCCCACCCCAACTGAAGATACCAAGGGGGAAACGCTTGTGGCGTACTAAGCGTATGTTCCCATCTCAAACATTCGCCCTTTGCTCCCACTTTAAAATGAAGATGCCTAGAGCACCGAGATTCATAATCTTTCATCTCTGTGCCTTTCAAAACTCTTGTCACAGAATCCAGTGTGTAGCAAATGAGATTTCTCTGAATGAGGAGAAATCATTTAAAACAAAGCACGGCTGCTATTTTAGAGTCTCATGGTATGCTCGCTTTTCTAATCCCAGACTCTAATTGAAAGACACGGCCCGATTGAAGAAGGAAAGAGTAATTTCTGATGCAAAGTGAAGGGTGCTCGGGAGAATTTGGTTAACCAGCCTACTGCAACCTGCGGAAGCATGGTATGTATGCAGTTCATGAGGTTTTCCTTTTGTCTCTTCCAAAAGGGATAAAGGAGTTCATCTGAATTCATAAAATGTTGCTGAAATGTTTCATTAGCAATGCAGAAACTTAGGCTATTTCCCCTTAACTTCTACTTTCTGAAGAATCCCTGCTGCTCCCAATCCCTATGGAAGAAGTATATGTCAGTTCTCTGAGGCTATGCTGGTTTTGATTTTTAGTCTCATTAATATGAAACAATGTTTCTCAAGCACACATACACTTAATAGAGATGCTTAGCAATAACACTGGATTTGGGAAAAAGTTCTGAAGGAGGACCTGTCTGAAATTGTAGAAGCATAATTCTAGTTGCTGCTGTTTGAACCTGGTTTGCTGAGCACGTTAAAAGCTCCTAAAACATCAGCAAAGAGCATTGTTGCAGAAATCTAAAGCTATGCTTCAGTAATGCCCAGTTTTTGCTCACACTGGTCAAAGAGGATCAGTGCTCAGACTCCCAACGAGGGTGGAGAGCTGTCCAGTGAGAAGAAGGAGCAGGATACCAAGCAAGGCTCCGAGCATTCACCAGGGCAGAATCTGCACTTACTTTGTTTATTTCATTGTCAATCCTGTTGAATCCAGATCACTTTGATCTTGGGCCTCTTCCCCCCCCCTCCCCATTGAAACAGGAAAGTCTTCTGCACATGGTTAGGGTAGTTCAGAAGGGGGGGGGAGCTAAGCCTCTTTCTTTCTTTTCTTGAAGAGGGGGGGGGGAGAGGAGCCAAGCAGGGAGCCTCTTTCTTTTCTTGGGGGGGGGGGGAGGATCGAAAAAGGCAGAGAAGAGAGAAAAAATCCAGGACTGACAGAAGTTGAGAGAAATTAGGGGCTTCACCTTTAAGGCAAGCTTGTCACGTGACCAGGTGTGGCCTATCAGAGGTTCTCTACCACGGAGCTTGCTTTCCCAATCCGGATTTGAAAAATATTGAGCATTAAAAGCACTCTAAGATATTGCACAATAAAGGTAGGGTCATTCCAGATCAATCCTTCTTGCTGCAGAAGGAAAATGTAAATTGCCCCAAATCCAAACGGAAATCACATTCTGTGTAGAGGGCAGGGACTGAATTGATCTGGGATTGGAATAAAAGCTCCGTGCAGTTTACACCCAGGCCTGTTCATGTGGCTAGTCTAATGAGAACCTCTGAATCAATCTCTGAGGATGAGTAGATGCTTCCACAGGTGCCTACATGGGGTTCTTGGTTGGATGGAAGAGTTCCGATGAAGCTACTTCCATTGACTTCTCAGAGGAGATGACCCTTTTGTATTATGATTTGGGGTTCACACAAGAAGAAATCAAGTCAAGCAACTCCCAAGAAACAACAGATTTTATGTTGTGAAGGAGAACCCTCCACCTTGCCATGAATCTAAAACGAGTGCTGGGGTTGTTTCCACACAGAGGTCTAGATATGCACCTTAGTTTGTATGGGAAGGAGGATCAAAAACTTTCAGACTATGAGCTTCCATGAAGGGTCATGTCCATAGCTTACATGACTACCTAGAATCATGAAGCGTTGGGGTGCAGGCACTCCTCTCCACTTCATGGCAATTGACACCACTTGGCAAAGGACTAAACCAGCCCTAAGCATAATCTAATTGTCCAATATTAGTTTATACAGATAAGCAAAACCATCTAGGGTCTCCAGTCTCTCATTATTTTTCAGCAACAGTTACTATACTGCTTGAAGGCTATGCTTGTTAATTTTGACAGGCACCACACAAAATCCACTGGAGTATTCTTCTATTGATTTGCATAGATTTACTTATTCTACAGGTATAGTCAACAAAGGCAGAGTGTCTGGCATCACCCAGTCAAGCATTTGGCAATTAAGCTAAAGGAATGAAAGTTCATTGAGCAATTTTTGAATGGGGACATGTAGCAAAATCCCATTCTCCTAGCCAAACAAGACACTGGCACCAAAGTATCTCTTTCGATCTGCTTCATAACACCAAGCTTAATCACCACTACCATACTGGTGGCTTTCACCAGCCATGCCTTTTGTCATCATATAGTGTTTGGTGAGGCAGCCTTAAAATATGTCGTTGCAGGGCTCTATGTTGAAAGGTGCTATGATTAAGATATTCCCTGGGTTAAAGCTCAATTATAATACAACAAGAAGACAAGCCGTGATTAATTCCTCTTGACCAAACCAACCGGGTGAAAAATGACTTAGGCTCAGAAATGACACCAAGTGTCCTTTTTATTATTACTGTACTCTAGGCACACTGATTACAGAGTATATTTCATTGCTAGTCACTGACACGATAGTGGTTTCAGACGGCCTTTAACTGAAACCCAGAATCAAATCTATAATTCAACAGGTAGGGAATGTTTGGAATTAGATTTACACAGGTCATATGAAATGACAAAAAGCTGTAGACCAAAGAGGAGAATGGGGAGTGAAAATCCATTGTTGGGCCAACAAGCAACAGCTGACTCACGTTGACCTCAGTAAAGAGCTTTCAAGAGAAGGTGGTTTGTTTGCCTTTGGTGGCAGATGTTCCAAGTACAAACCCTGCTGAGTTTCAAGATGTGACAAGGCTGGGCTATGCCATGCCACATTTTCTCTGGGAAACCCATTGTTGCAGCTATCAAAATCTCTAAGGTGCCTCCACAGAAGATGGCAACATTTGTTCGGAGAGGTAAATTGGTGGAAAGTTTGACTGAAGTCAAAACAATGTTTGAGTCCAGTGACAATTTTAAGACTAACCAAGTTTTATTCAAGTTACAAGATTTTTTTGTGCATGCACACTTCTTCAGATACAATGAAGGCAATTGTGTAACTTATTGAAGGGGGAAAATGGTAAGAAATCAGCATGAGTTTTGCAAAGGGAAGTCCTGACCTAGTAGCCTTTTGGAATTTTTGAGTGATAGAAACCATGTAGTTGGGGATCTCAGTAGAAAGACTTTTTGACTATATCAATGGCTTTCCTTTCTTCTGCTTCAACCTCCTCCATATTTTAAGAGGCTACTCTGCCTGCCTGCACAGATCCCAGGAAGCTCCAGCTGCTGCTGTCCCGCCTCCTATAGCCTGTTCCAAGGCCTGAGCCTGCCAGGCTCTGAGGGTGATGGAAAGGCAATTCCAGGCATGGCCTCACTCCTTGACTCCTCTCCCTTAGCCTCTGGCTGAGCTGCCTGACTCAGCAGTGCCAGGGCAAGGCCATCCCTGGCCAATGTCTATTCTGGAGCTGCCATCCATGGACACTTGATTAACTTTGTTTTAATCAGCAGTTACTGAATGCTTGGCAGATTGGACCAATTTCTCTTTCACCAACCAATCTATATCCTAGAATAACAGCTGAAAACGTAGCAAAAAAGGGTGCTGAATTACAATGTTGCAGTTATGTAAATAACCACCATAGGACATTGTCACCGAATTATCATATGGGGGAAATACTGCATAATCTCACTTTCGATTACATGCTTATAGGTCACTGTAAAGTTCATTAGGAAAAATATGTTCTTTGCTTTGTGAAATCACTATGTACAGTCATAACAGAAAACAGAATGCAACATTTTGATGGTGCTGTCCTGACCAGAGTTTCAGCCATTTAAGCCCACTGACTTTAATCGTCTTAGAAGTATATTGTTCCACCCAAGAAAGTGCAAAGAAAAATATTTGTTACTAGAAGGAAAATTACCAAAGGGCAGGGGTAGTCAACCTGTGGTCCTCCAGATGTCCATGGACTACAATTCCCATGAGCCCCTGCCAGCGTTTGCTGGCAGGGGCTCATGGGAATTGTAGTCCATGGACATCTGGAGGACCACAGGTTGACTACCCCTGAAGCAGGGAACCATTGCTGAGATCACAAAAAACAAATACACAGAAAAAAACACAAAGGCAGTGGAGGAATATTTTTTAAAACTTAAAAACGGAGAATAAATGTTCCACTTGATAAAATCTGTTTTCGTCATTTGGGAATAAAAAAAAATATGATGGCTGGAGATCCAGTCAAAACAGATGCCTTTCAAAGTGTACTGAACCTGAGCATTTTTTTCTAGGGCAGGATCCTTGGAAAACTGTGAGTCAAGAATCAAGGAGAAAGAAAAAATGGGCTGTGCCCAGCAATGTGCCAACAGAACAAAAAGGGGGAAAATACCAGGTAATGGTTGATTGATTTATCATTGTTCAAAGCTACCTAATTATGTGTTTGCTCCCTGATATCTAACTTGACACAAAAGAGCATTCAAAACTCCATGGAGAATATTCAGGCTTTCTTCACAAGGTAAGGTACAATAGGTAAAACAAATCCAAATTTATTTTGTCCTCAGTTAACCCATAAAAATGCCTAGCATGGCAACAAAAAGAAGCAATGCTCTACCAGGATACTTCCCAGTTATCTTTTAAAATCATATATATGTTTTTTTCTGCATCAGCATCCAGCTGATAGCAACTCAAATTTATATAAAAGTTACAGCATTTAAAAAGCAGACTTATTCCTTGATAATTCTCTAAAATGTTTACTGCCACAAAGGATTCCCATGCCAGAGTTTGACAATATGGAACCAATAGAGCACTTGAGCCTTAAACTAAGGGTGCATTCCACACCCAGAAACTATATTGAAAGGTTTACCTTTTGCTGATGCCATTTTTTTGGTGTTTTACATGATGTCCTCAGCATCCAGTGTCACAGTAGCAAACCAGCAGTTACATCCTCCATTTTAAAGTGCTAGTTTGGGAATCCACAAAAATGGATCCCCCCAACTATGTAGCATAAGCAAGAGGAGAGAAACCAGCAACCACACACTAGGGAAAGGTGTGGAGGTGAAGTAGCACTACGCTGCCAGAGCCTGCTCTCATACCCGCCTCCCTCTCCCTTCTCCCAGAGATGGGGCTTTTTTCTTTTCCTTTTTCTATTATTTTCTTTTCTTTTTGAAGCAAACTGCCTGAAGCAACAAATATGTGTTAAATCATCCAGGCAGAGCAAAAAAAATAAATAATAAAAAAACCAATCCCCACCAGTTAACACACAAAGCATGCCTCTGTATTCCCCCCCTTAAAAAAAATCAGAAACAAGGTTACTTTCTTAAAACGTCAAGGCTCATAATTCCAAAAGGGGTGGCAGTAAAGTAAGCACTATGCATCCATGATTAGATGCATAGTATAGCAATGGAGGTATAGCAATGGAGAAGTTTTACTTAAAAAATTAGCTTGCATCGTGGTCCCTTTAAAACAGGGGGAAAGGTGATTGGCTGCCTGGCTTGATTGATAGGTGGAGGAGAGTCACATGTATAGCATGTTCCTCTCCTCTGCCATTTCAAGAAGGAGTGCGGAGTGCCAAGTAGTGTGAGAACGTGGCAGAGGAAAGCATGAGGGCCAGGATGTGAGGAATGGCCGGAAGCAAGATTTTTTATAGCATTACATATATTGGCGTTACAATATTTTTTTCGATGTGCGGAATGGCCCTGAGAATGAGTCATCTACTGAAAGACAAATAAGCCTGGCGCAAAACCTAGGAAATGGTTGAATCTGTTTTGTATCATTTTACATGGGATTCATGGCTTTTTTTTCTATGAGAAAATAACATGATTTCCTGAACTTAATCTCTTTCTCAGTGACCTAAAATGAAACCCTATATAGTTGATTTCAGCTGCTATAGCCTTTTGGGATGGATCTTTCTTTCATTCCATTTCTCTTTAGAAATCAACCTTCTTCAAGTCGCATCAACTTTGCATACTTCCTTGCTTGCAACTTCATGGGTGACCTTTCTAGGCCAGGCAAATATGAAAGGTTTTTTTTTTTTTAATTGATCAACAGAACCTGATTAACATTTAATCAGCAGCTGCAAATGGCCTTTGACTTGCATTGGAGGCAGTGTTGTTTTAGGCCACAAGTTGAAAAGAGGCATTGCTCTTTCATCAAGAAGTCTGCATTGCAGAATGAGAGGTCAACACAAAAAGGTCAAGATATTTCAAGTTTCAGAATGAAATCTACTAAAAAAATTTTTTAAAATTATAAATACAACAACAGGATAGCTTATATTTCCCCCACCTTCTCACAGAATGCTTTGGATGAAAGCTGTACCTATGCACCTACTGAAGTTGGCTGAACTTTCTGCCCAGCATGTAGGGAGCCGAACCTTAAGATCCCATGTGTTTGGTTATCCAGCCAGTTGAAGACTTCTGGAGAAACTTGCAGATTGTGTTGCGTTTGTTGGTTATTTTTAATAAAAGGTTTTACATAACTTATGTTTTGGGATGGACAATGGACAAATGTGGCTATCCATATCTTTTCCTTCAATCTGTCCCACCCCTTCTTCTTTCATAAAGGTAAAGGTATCCCCTATGCAAGCACCGAGTCATGTCTGAACCTTGGGGTGACACCCTCTAGCGTTTTCATGGCAGACTCAATACGGGGTGGTTTGCCAGTGCCTTCCCCAGTCATTACCGTTTACCCCCCAGCAAGCTGGGTACTCATTTTACCGACCCTGGAAGGATGGAAGGCTGAATAAACCTTGAGCTGGCTGCTGGGATCGAACTCCCAGCCTCACAGTCAGATCTTCAGACAGCATGTTGGCTGTCTTACCACCCTGCGCCACAAGAGGTTCATATATATAAAGAAAATTCTGCAATTACCAGAAGTTTACATATGCCCTGGTATTGCAGACAACCACTGATACAGAGTGATTGAAAACGTGGAAAAGTTGTTTTATTTCATTTCTATGAACATGCAAGTTACCTTTCATCCAGCAATATTTACATCTGTGCATGCATAGCCTGTTATATGCACGCTTGCTTGCACAGAGACATCCAGAAGCTCCTTCCATGACATCATTGAAAACCTGGAGCCCCCTAATATTCACTACTGGAATTACCGAAAACAAGCCCTTTATTTGACAGATTTTTTAAAAAAGACATCTTGTTAAAAGCATAAAACAATTTTGTGATTTAAACACTGACATTGAGTCAGATGGCAGCATTACATTTTTGGATGTTGGATATATTTTAACAGAAGCACACATGGCTACATCACTTTAATTTCATTTATTTATTTATTTATTGGCTGTTGTTGGCACATTAGTCCTTGGATTTCTCCAAGGTGACAGATTGTCATTAACATAAGGAGACTTTACATTCAAAATGGATCTTTTAAGCTTGGTTACATTTTGGAAGCATAAGCCTTGGCAATGCTATCATTGGATTTTTGACATATTTTCACAGTCCTATAACCCTAAAAGATTTATTTCCCCAAAACAAAAATCTCACAGATCATTAATCTATTGTAGATTCAAATGGGTTTGGAGAATGGGAGTGCAAAGTGGCCCTGGTGGGTTCCTTTCTGGTTCATTGCCATTCCAAATCCTTAAACTTTCACAAAGTCCTTATGTCTGCGGTGATGCAAAATTGTGAGAAGAGGGAAGAGGAACAGACCCCCAGAAGGGGCTTAAGGTGTTCTCAAGAGGCCGTTACTACTATATCTGTTAGCAAATCTCCACTTTGATCAATTTCTTGCCTCTTGTTAGCTTTTCATATCTTCTTAGCAGAATTCGCCAGTAGTAGATAATATTGTGCTTTCTCTCTGATTCAATGAATATGACCTTGCTTTTGTTCTTCTTATCTGAGATCCAGTTTTCTGTTAAACTCCTTTGTACTTTTCCTTTCTGTTCAACAGACTGTTCTGGTGTTAAGAAACATTTTTTTTAAACCAACTATTTAAGGCACCCTTGAAACAGGTAAGACATTAAGAAGATAAGATGAAGGGACAGAAAATACTGAATTGAACATAGCTTTTCATCTATGGAGCAGGAGTTGGTCAGGTCTTAACAAAGAGCTCAAAGTCCCACAATGTTTGATACAGCAGTAACGTTGCCAATTTTTGACCAGTCATTTTTGGGGTTTCCTGGCCAGTTACCAAATGCCAGAGGATTCACAAAGAAATCCCCGCCCCCCCCCAATTTATTTCTCCCATATATTATGCATGCAAGCATACTAGACAAGGGAAGGGTCAGGCTCAATCAGCATTGGGAAAGAACCTGGGACTGTACTACTCTCCATTGGTTATTTATTATGCGTCTCAGCCCAGGAAGACCCTCAGAACAGGTTGGAGGAGGTTGCTTTGAACTGTCTCTCCAGTCTCTTTCCCTTGCTGGCAATTTCTTTTCTCAAGGGATCGATCTGGCCCTTCCTCCTTGGCCTTCCCTGTGTTGGCCTAGTAAAGGATTTCCTGAGGTGGGTTGTCCCCAGACTCCCCCAATTCCCTCCATTTAGGGTCAGGAGTCTGAATTGTGAAAGGAATCTGGGCCCATGGTTTCCCTCGTTGGGTCTTCCCTCTTCCTGCTCCCCCCTCCTGACAGTTTAAGAGGCTGCTTGCACAGGCCTCCGGAGACTCCAGCTGATGCTGGCCAGCTGCTCTTGCTTGTTCCCTGGTACATCCTGCTGCCTGAGCCTCCCCTGGTGCGGGTGAGTGCAGGAGTCAGGTTGCCATGTCTGTGCCCTCTATGTGTAAAATTTAGAACTGATCTCTTAGTGAACTCTTGAGTAAAAATGCCCAAGCCTTTAGACAAGAAATTTGCCAAACGTTGGGGGGTGGGGGTGGGGGGGAATGAGGTAACAATCAATTGGAGTGTATTGTCCATTATAGCAAATGAGGAAAGTCCCAGTGAATCAATGACCTAGATCTGCCTTCTCTCTGCTACAGTGTCTCCATGTAGGGGTGAAGGTCACCTCACTGCCATCTTAGGCTTGCCTCATACTGCACCCAGCTCTGAGCAAGTCACTCACAGCCATCACTCACTAGCCAGTTCTCCCTGGGGAGGATGCAGGCCCTTTCCTCTTGGAGTTTATGTCTTCTTCTGATCACAAGCCAGGACTTGCCTAAATCTTCATTATATACTTGAAGGTCAGTAGTGATCAGACAGAAGGTGCTGAAGGTGACAGGAATTTTGTTATGTGTTGCTGGATCCTGCTCAATAGACTGGCATACTGACCCCAAAAACAAGTGGTACCCCTCAACTGTTTAGGCTTATGCCAGAGCCAGACACTGTGTTCACAGTCTGCCAAAACCCAACTGGGCCAGACTCCATCTTCTCTTCAGCTTGTTCTAAGCCACAGATTTGACATGACAGCTAGTGTCTGAGACACATCCTGCATTCCTCTCTCCCCCTTCCCACCCCATTATATTGCTGATCAAGAGGCCAGCAAAATCAAGTTTGCCTAGAAGCTTCTAGGCAAGTTCTTTTGTCTCTCACCTCTGATTCAACCTAAGCCAATCTGCCAAAGGAAATTGTTCCTCCACCCCAAAAGCTAGACCTATCGAGGCATGATGGTTTCCTTTCTTTAAGCTTTTCAGCAACCATTTCTGGACACAGCCAGGCCATTTCCCAACTTCTCACTCATAGAAAATTCCATCATGCTGCTACCATGCCTTGACCTTGCCCCCATCTTGTGCCAAGCACAACCTCCTCCGATCAAAAAGATATAAAAACTCTGGCTTTGCCAAGCCAACCTGTGCATCTGATCCAGGACCCATTCAGGTCACCCATCATGGGCTGCCTGGATGTGTTGGCTCTTTGCCTCTCCACTCTCTAGGACTGGTAAATATACTTACTTTTCTCTCTTTAAATTCCTATCCAATTGACTGTTAATGTGCCTGATATATGTTTGTCTATTTCTTTTTATGATTTTCTTATAAATAAAGATTGCTTGCTATTTTACTATTACTATTTGTTTTCTTCCTTGAGTTCACTTACCTTGTAAACATTGGCAAACAAATCCATTCACTAACCAACCTCTAACAAGTCAATCCCAACTCTATAAATATACATGTGTCTTGGACACATGTGAATTTTCGGTAACCATTTGTAAGCCTATGCTGTGTGCCTTAGGTGAACTGAATATTTCCAGCATTTCACTCTTTTATTGCTGGGCCCTGAGCATTGTCCTTCACTGGGCTCTATCTATAAGACCCATCATGGTACTGTTGATAATTCTGTACATTGGCTATAAAAAAATACCCTGATGCTGAGGACCTTCAACACAAGAGATGCTTAAATACACAATGGTTTGACTCATATTCTGTTCACATATTAGGAACAGGGATTCCAATGTTTCATGATCAGCTTGACTGTTCATCAGTCTGTTCATCCATATGTGGCTTCCTAGTATTGCTTCCTGACCATGCATTCCTAACTCAATACCGCTTATCACCTGGACACTAACGGTGAGACCAAAAAGGTTTTAGAGCAATATTTACAATGCTTCTTAAATTACCACCAAGATGACTGGGTGTCTTTATTGCACCTAGCTGAGTATGCTCACAATAATGCTCCTCATGCCAGTATGGGGCTGTCCCCCTTCTAAGTAGTGCATGGATAGGCACCCCAGCCTTTCCCCACACTGGAACCCCTGCTGGGCATGCACTCTTCCCTCCTGCCCGAGGTGGTGAATTGGGCTACAAAGTGCGGGAAGCCTGGGGGGAGGTGTTGGAGGCCCTTCACAAAGCCAAGGCATGGGTGGACAAAAAAAAGGGGGAGGTGCCTATTTACTCTATAGGGGACATGATCCTGAATTCCATGAAACACCTAAAAAACAGATGCCCAAGCAAGAAGCTGAGTTTTAAGTTTGCAGGTTTGTTTAAGGTAGTGGAACTCGTAAACGAGGTAGCAATTAAAACGAAGTTGCCCCCCTCATATCAAAAGGTGCACCCTGTGTTCCATGTCAGTCTCCTGAAACTGCCCCCCCCACCAGATAAGTGGCACCCCACGGCCCCTCCTCTGCCCCCTGTCATGGTGGAGGATGACATGCACTATGAACTCTCAGAGGTATTCGACTCCCGAGTCCAGAGGAAACGCCTGCAGTACCCGGTAGCCTGGAAGGGGTTCCCCAACTCTGATAATAAATGGGTGGATGCAGAGGACGTGCACGCCCCTGTACTGGTAAAGCACTTTCACGAGGCATACCCTTCCAAACTGGATCCAAAGTCTCTCAATGCCAGTGGTGGGTAGGGGGGCCCCTGAGAGGAGCAGAGTGTCATGAACCCCTAGTTCTTGACCCATAGTTCTCACCCCCTTTTGAGGTTTGCTTGATTGCTTTGTTCTCCTGGATCTCTCGCTGGGTTATGGTACCTTCATAGGCCCGCTTGAGAGTGCCCTTCCCATCTCCTCCTGGATTTCAAAGGCTCCTCCTGCATTCACTTCCTTATCTCTTCTCACAAGGCTGTTCTCACTGGAGCTCAGTCTAAATACCAGGTGGCCACTTGGGTTGTTTTGGCACCTTGTAGATCAGAGGAAACTGTAATGTTCTTTCTGTATGAATCAATGTTCCCACCAAATGCTGCCCCTATGCCCTCTAGCTAAGGTATTTACGCTTTGCAACCCCTTTTCTCAGTGTCTCTGTCAAGATTCCTGTCTAAGATCGTTGTCCTGATTCTCCAAAAAAGACTTTTACCCAAAAAAAGCTTCACCCTGAAGCCTGAGAGTGATGTCTGTGGTGCGAATCTGCTGGGCCACAACTGCTTAGTTCCTGACACATTCTCATATAGGTCACTTGAATTGTATTAACCCCAGCCCTTGCTCTGTAACTGTTCCAGTCAGCTGGCAGTTGTTTAAATGGACGATTAGATTAGTCATGGATCATATTAATCAGTCCTAAATAAATGCTGTATGTTTGAATAAAATCCTACCCTTTGGTGCTCATCAAAGTAGTCCCTGATAATGCTAATGGTTGCTGACTAGTTTGATTAGCAGCATATTTGCACATACTTTTGCAGAAATTCAATCCAAAACCACATGAAAGAGATTCACAGTTGTTTGGCAGGAACCTAGTAAAGAGCAACCTTTTGAACATGTAAGTTAGACTGTTGAAGAACTTTGCGGCAAAATCTGCAGCCCCCCTAATTAACAGCAAGAACTCAATTATGTGCTTCCCACTAGCACAAAGAATTACAAAGGTACCATTCTGAATTCTCAGGATCACAGCAGAAAGTAGAAAATGCTATTCTACAACAGCATGGCACTGCACGACCATGTCTAATCCTTCTAGTTTCAAAATATTGAAAATATACAGGACACAGGTGGTCAGAAACTGATTTCTGTTTACCCTGACTGGAGCTACTTTTTCCTCAATGTATTTAGGTATTCAACAGCTCCACTGGCCTTCAGCTAAAATCTTCTTTAGTTTATTGCCAGAGTATACTCTGACACTGCCCTAAAACTGATGTTAGCAAGCAGAAATGACCCGTCAGCCAAAGATGAATAAATAGAAAGAAATTTCCAAGCTGGCAAAAACAAAAAGCTTTATTAAGAATTGTATAGTTGGATGTATAGAATTAGCCCAAGAGATACATTCTTGTAAGATGTTGGGATCCTTATAAATTGTGAGCTTGGAAATTTCTTTCTGTTTATTCTAAAACTGATGTTGTCATGCTACAGTGGCTTGGACCATACAGACATGTTCCATTCCATGTGCACTGATCTCTGCTATGAAGAGATATACTTCTACCAGCCACAGACAGTAAAACGGGATTAAACTAAGGTTTTATTCATTATTTAAAAGACTGAACTGCAATGGGAAAACTGATGTATGGGCACCCTAAGAGACAACTGAACAGGTTTACTATGTTTGGGCAATCTCACACTGGCTTCAAGCCCACAGTGCTACAAGGCTCCTTTCTTGCTTGTCAATGCCAGCCCATCAAAATTGTACGAGAAGAATCTGACAATCAAGGCCATTCCCCTACATCAGACAGCTTGAATATTCAGGTTCAGAAAAGAGCTCTTTCCCCCAGGGACTTGCATCAGACAACCCAAATTACCCAGTTTGGTTACATAAGCCTATACTAAAACACCTCAGGGTGCTTGCCAATTAATTAACATAAATGAGCGCAAATTGAACCTACCACCTTAGTTAGGGATTTACCGGTCCACTCTCAAAAGGCCTACTTAATTCTAAACTCATCTATTCCATACAGCCTGAGACAGGTGAAAAAAGAAGCAACTCAAGGCCAATTAGAGAAAGGCACCCCTACCATCCGGCTTGGAGCCCTGCTTATAAACTGTTTGTAATTTTAGTGGGGGTTTTAAGAGGATTATGGTATTTTTGACTTTTTATCTTGCAACCTGCCTGAAGCCAGCCCAGCTGGGAGTGGCGGGAAATCATCATCATCATCATCATCATCATCATCATCATCATCATCATCATCATCATCATCATCATCATCATCATCATCATCATCATCTTTAAACCGCTCCGCAGTATTAAATAAAAGGGTAAGGGCTAAGTGGGAGGAGAGTGGGCGGGCGCTGTCTGGGATAAAAACTCAGAGGAGCGAATCAGGAGGTGCGAAGCAGCTCCTGATTCGCTCCTCCAAGTATCACTCCAGGGCCAAGTGGCCAATTGTGAAGCACGCCTCCCCATTGGCTACTTGGCCCATCTCCCAAACACCCTGCCGCCGACTCTGCACTCCTCCCAAGCAGCCATCCTCGCCGCTCCACCCTCCAGAATGTCAATCGCCCGAGGACAGGGATGGCCGCTGGGGAGGAGGATCCCCCCACGCCGCTGCAGTCAGGGAAACCTCCTTTCCCTGGCGGCAACGACAGCCCTTGCCACCCCTGGGAACTGCCTCTTTCCCCCCCTCCACCAAACATGCTCCCACGGCCGCTTTCTTGTACCCTTCTCACCCCGAACAATGACCTGCCCATCCCTTGCCGCCCCACCAACCCTTTTCCCTGCTCCAACTTACCCTTGCGGCCTACGGCTGCATCCTCGCCCTTCCCCTCGGGCAGCCCACACGCCCGCATCCAGGCTGACAGGCCTGGCCCGCCGACGCTCCGAAGGAAAGCACATCCACCTTCCTGTCTCCTTCCACGTGTCCTCCATGCCGCCTCCGCTGAGCCCTGCAGCCGCAACACACCACACCCAGCCACCCCTGCCACCACCAGGACCTTGCCCCAACCACCCCGCCAGGGCCACAGTCCCGCCGCCGCACACAGGTAGGCGGTCCCACATCCGTACTCACGGTCCCGCCGCTGCCTACCAACGCCACCCGCTGCCGCCCGCTGCCACCCTTGCCTCCGCCGACGGGCCTCGGGAGCCCCAACACCCGCCACGCTTAACACGCCAGCCTTGCTAGCGCCCGCTGTATTTAGACTACTATTGTCAGCCCGGATTGTCTGGGAACCATCATGCTATTCCTGCTCCTTATATAGCCTGGAGCTCTCTCTTTTTCAAAGTGAGGGAGCACCAACACCTTAGTGGAAATAGTAACTGGTCTTCCACTAAAGCCTCCATTTACACAAGGGCCAATTCCAAAAGCATCAGTCTTGAGCAAAGAGACGTTTTCGAAGAAGAGGAAGCAGGCTTTGGAAAAGAGATTATCGAACGGGCACGGTAATTGTTTATAGGATCCAAACCTTGTTACTTTCATACTTTTTCCCCCTTTCCTAATTGGAACAAGGTTCAAAATGCCTGCAAGGTATCTACCACACAAGTTATCAGTTGAAACCTCATGTACAATGAATGGTTCAACATGTGCACAGCACACAGGGAAAAATGCTGAGAGATAGCATTCTCTCCTGAGCCGGGATTTCTATCTATCTCTTCCATATTCTGCACCAGAATTTCCCTTATTTAGCTCGTTATCTAGTTCTCTACAACAACCAGCCATATTTTTTTTTTGGTTTCTAGGGCAACACATTATTTCACCCCCCCTCTCATTTGCCTGTCAGCAACAGTACTCACCGCTCCTTACAGATACATGGAATTCTTAAACCAGCCATTGCTTTTTGTTACTCAGAAATTATTCTCCCTCATCAAAAAGGATCACCTCAAAGGACCCAGTGCTCAAATCTAAATAAAAGCAATATTTTCTGCAAATATATCATTTTATGCTGGGTCCGGAAACACTTTGATAACAGTTCTAATTTTCTCCACAGTAGGAAAAATTATTTAAGGGAGATGTCCTTTTGTTCTTTCCTTTTTTTTGGCAATAATTTCAAATCCTCTCGAGAGTGCCCCGTGGTATACTGTTCGTCTTGACTTTCTTATGCCCAGAAATAAAAATGGTATTGATGACGATTTTCCAGGGAGAAAAAATGTGTAATAATCTTTGATGACACGGCTTTGATCAAAGGAAGACACAGTGTTCCTTTTGCATTCAATCAGTTTTTAGAGCTAAGGTTGCAATAAGGAAGAAGAAGAAGAGTTGGTTCTTATATGCCGTTTTTCTCTACCAGGAGGAGTCTCAAAACAGTTTCCAATTGCCTTCCCTTTCCCCTCTCCACAACAGACACCCTGTGAGATGGGTGAGGCTGAAAGAGCCCTGAGATTGCTGCTCAGTCAGAACAGCTTTATCAGTGCCATCAGGAGCCCAAGGTCACCCAGCCAGCTGCATGTGAAGGAGTGTGGAATCAAGCACCTTTGGATCCAGTATTGTCCAGCATATTTGTTTCCTGACATCAGAATAATACTACCCAGTGTTATTGCTGATTTTCAAAAACTGCTGAAATATTTGGGAAGCAGCAGAAAGCTACAAGTGAGGAAGTGAAGCTTTTTTTCTCTCATTGTGAAAGCATAGAATCAATTCGGATCTTTTTGGTGCAAAGTTGTTCAGGTAAGAATATCACTTCCAACATAGCAATGTGAACTCTGATTGCTGTGGTTAAGTGGCTAAGAGTGAACATGGTGAAATTAAGCCCCGACATGAAAAAGTGATGCTGGGTGAGAAGCCTGTGGACTTCAAAGACCATGAGCTTGCCTGATTCAGTGGTATACAGCTGACACTAGCTGACTCAGGAGCCTAGGATTGTATAGGAGCTGGCATTAATGTTAGAGAACCTGGCATTAAGGTTAGAGAAGGAAGCTAATGCAGCTGCAAACAAATGCTTCCTTCCATTTTCATTTATCTCAGAAGACGGCTCCCCTCTTCGAGATAAATGACTGAACCACAAACTGAACCCCAAACCAAACCATAAGTCTAGTTGATGAACCAAACCAGTTTGTGTGGCTTGCACTCATGCAAACAACAGTCCCTTTAAACAGGGTTTGCAGAAAGCCTGAAAAACAACTGAACAGCTCAACTATTTTGGGCAGTCTTGTGCAGTCCCTTTAAAGTTACAAAACAGCATGAAAAACAGCAGCCAGCAGAAGAGAGAAATATTCCCAGAAAGGGCATCCCTTCCACCTTTCCATTGAAACCCGGCCCTCTTTTTGGGGGGCTAATTCTGAGGCTGCTCAGGTAGGAGTCCTGTGTGGCCATCTCCCCACTTGCCTTCTGCCATTTCTGTTCACTGCACCCCTTTCTCCCCACCCGCTCCCAGCCTTGGCTCAGCTGTCCCCAGCTATGATGGGGGAAACTACACAGGCCATGCTGATGATGAGGGAAGCTGTCTCAATAATAGCATCAGTCACACTAGGATGAGCATGCAGGTGACAGAGGAAGCTGTACACTGGCCAAACCAGCAACTGTGGAAGTGGGGAGTAGGGTAGACAATGATGGAGGGGATATATTGTCTGTACGAGTGCAGTCAGCAACTTCTTTGTTTTGTGTTAACTCCTACCCCATTTCTGAAGGGGGAAGGTCACAAGTTGTACATGACTGGTTAAGACCCATCAATTGAGTTTAAATTGCTTACTTTTGAAATTGATGGAGTTTAAAAGTGCTTAGTTTGGGCAGCGTCTTTCCTAAGAACAGGGAAGTAGGTTATGATGACAAACCAAAAGACAACATAAACAGTTCCTTAGTTTACACTATTTTAAACAAGTGACTTGTTTAAAAATATTTGTTAAAGTATTATTGGTAAGAGCTTCTGTTTGATCAGGGAAAATATTTACTTTTTAAGTATTTGTTGGAGGGAGTGTATCCTTTGATTGGCGAGTAAACAGGTCGAACACAAATCCCTTCCTTCATTTCATACCTTCAACTTTGGTAAGAAAAACCACAAACTTCAACAGTTCAGCAAAGTTATATCTTTAAAATGCTGCCTTTAAAATTGTCACTCATAGAGCTCACACTGGGCCTAAAGCTGCCTTCCGGCAGGGACAAGTAACTCCTACTGTGTTTAACGAGAATTGTGCATATTTATCAAAGGAAAATATCTGACCCATTATAAAGCTCTCTGCCATTTTCTACAAAAGACCAACAGCTCTCGGTCTCAGAAGAATACATCAGAGTGACTATTCCTAGACTCCAAAAATCAGAAAAAACATATAGGATTATCTTCAGCATGCCATTACACCTGTGTGTGTGTGAGAGAGAGGTGTATATGTGTATTATAAATTTATGAAATCATGCAAACTAAAAGTCAAAGTTTTAGTTTAAAGCTAAACTGGAAACTGAACTTTTCAGAATAGAACTTTAGTTCATTATGCCTTCAGTAATCTTTAACCACTCTGCAGTATAAATAAAAGAGTAAGGTCCCTTGGGGTTGGCCCAGTCCGGGATGGGGAAGGGCACCCATTGGCCCTTTCCCCCTGGACTGACAAGCGGAGGGCCCAATTGGCAGGCACTTCACGCCTTCCAATTGGGCCCTCCACTTGCCAGGCCGGGGCAAAGGGGCAAATGGGCAAAGGGGCCAATCAGCCCTTGGCCCCAGCCTGATAAGTTTGGAGGCGTGAAGCACCTCCCAACCCACCCAACCCCCAACGCCAGTCGCCCTCCCCCCACTGCTGCCATTACCAGGCTGCCCGGTGCAATGACAGGTAGGCGCCCGACTGGAGCAGCTTGGTGGAGGCAGCGGGGGGGAGGCTTTGCCCCCAGCAAGGGGATAGCCACGCTGCATCACAGACACAGCAGCCCTGTCCCTTTGCTGGCCCCGCAACCCCACAGCCACACGGGGCCAGGAGGCTTCAGGGCTGGCAAAGGGACAGCCCCACCACATCACCGATGTGGTAGGGCTGTCCCTTTCCTGCCCATGAAGCCTCACAGCCACCCTGGAGTTGCCCGGGGGCAGGAGGCTTCGGCCCTGGGAAACTGACAGCCCCTTTGCCAGATGCCGCTGGAGGCCTGGACACCTAGCGCCCACTGTATTACTCATACAGAGGGCTTGATTTCTAGTGATGGAATAAGATTGACACACTAGTGTTTACTTGTTTAGGATATTTCTGTTCTGTCTCCTCCAAGTCCTGCAGGAGGTGGCTTTGCAGATGGCTGAATTTTATTCCCAATGTGTTCTTCCCAAGAATGTCATCAGTCACTGTCGTGAAGTTCCCCTACCCACAAGTAGTGAGTATGCATCACCTATTTTATGCCAGGGACAACTCAACAATTTGGGGGAACTTTCAACCTAAAGACTATTTGATTCATCCTGCAACTCATCCGACCTCTGTAGAAACTGGTTGCACTTTACCCTGATATTTATGATTAAAAGGATGCAAATGTCAAGAGTTATAGCTGCTTTACGTTATATCTGTCATGTGAAATGTTAACATGCACACACACATACACACATTCCTTAACCTTCAACTCCTGGTAAGAAGGATACTGCTGTGGGAAGCCACAAAACCAGGCAAAGCATGGGGGGAGGGAGAGCAGGTTCATGCTTCAGGCTGTCAGTCTAAGCAAGCTCCACCGAAATCAATGAGACAGCCTTCCAATTAAGGGTGTTGTATCCAAGCATAACTTCTGTGCTTTGTGCCGTCCGTTTTCAGTTCTAATGAGGTGTCAGTCGCTGGGCTTCCAGATGGGAAAGTGCAGTCCCTGTTGACCCAGAGTGGTCCATGTAAAACTTCAAGTCTAATTTATAACTTGTCATTTCCAAAGAACACACAGTTTTAAACCCTTTAGAAGCAATCTTTTACACAAGCCAACACCAGGACTCACTTTGTCTTCTCATTTTGTTTGTCTGCTCCAACTACTCAGGCTTCATTCCTTGATATTCCCATAAGAGCTGACTGAGTGATGCCAGAGTAAGTTGGAGCTTAGAAATGGATCCTTAATGCCTTACGTTTGCACACTCGGTATCACATCTGTCGACTCACTATGGGAAAACACACCACAGCTTTAGATGTTTACAAAACAGCTGCCATCTACAAAGTGACTTCCCTCAGCAAGAGCAGCTCATTCTCTATACTGTCCTTAAAGTTGCACCTCTAGGCCAGTTAGTGATAGGAGTTAGGCCAGTTAGTGGGAGTTAGAGATAGGAGTCAGCATTCTGACAGATGGAGAAACGATGTGTTTGAATTTGGGGAGGGGTTGACAGTTTTCACGGATGCTACTGTGCAGCTGCAATAGGACAATTGTTTAAGTTTTGTAAAAAACAAAACAAAAAAACACGTTGAATACCACCCCTCATACATCACAAGTGACGTTCCATGTCTATTTAGAAAAGTGTGGGGTTTAAAAAATTGTAAATGCAGAATTAATACTTGGAGGTGGGAGGTGCATACGATCAACTCAAGTTTAAAGACTTACTGTTCTGAAAATCTACATTAAGGTCTGCATGTGTAGTTGGCCGATAGCATTTTTGCATGCATTGTGTTTAGTCTAGTTTTGTTGAATACACTTTCCCATTCTGATTCCTGGGGTTGAAATAAGCCAGAAATTTACAAGGATCAGTAAAATAAGAAACACTGACCCTATAATCATATATCCAATATCATTTACTAGGAACTTCATTCACAATAGCCCAGCTATGGGATCGCTGACTTAGACTTTAGTTCCATGAACTTCTATAAGCAATGTAGATCTTGCTACAAACCCTTGGAATCTTTGTTTCCCATACCATACAGAATACCAGCAATAGCTGAGGAAGTGTGCATGGACACAAAAGGTCACACCTTGAATAAAACTTTGTTGGTCTTACGGGTGCCACTGGTCTCAAATGTTTGTTCTGCTACTTCAGACCGACACGGCTACCCATCTGAAAATATCCAGCAGAGTTTATGTCGTCCCAGAGTAACATTTCTGGAATCATTCGACAGCATTTGAGCTAAACTGTGTTAGAGAACATTCTTCCCTATCAATGCGAATGCAAACGATATGCTAATACCAAATGCCAAAAGGGTGTCACCACGGATTAAATGAGATGACTTGCCATGTAATTGAATATCTGTATATTTTATTTGCAGTGGGCACACGTAATGTGTTTATTTTGTACTTATCTGGGAATAAGCTGAATAGTTTGACTCACTGAAGCCTAAACTTCAACTCAGTTCAATGCTTTTGGTCGTTTATTCAGTGCTTCATTTCAGTGATTTAAGGATGTAGTGGGGGCTTCCCATTTGAGCCCCAAAGTGATAAATGATTTTTCCACTGTAGGATCTTGCAACCCACAATGGAGGTAATTTACACATCAAGGAGGAAGCTGCAGCAACCTGTAGGTGCACGCAACCCATTTGAAAATCCTTTTGATTTCATAATCAGGCACTCTCGATTTCCCCCTGGTTCTTTCTCAACACTTAACATCCTTGATGTAGTCGTTCACTTTGGATGCAATCACAAATGACAGGCCTACAATCCCAGAGGTGGAAGGTGAAAGTAAAATAAAAATAAAAATGAAGACGTAGAGGATTTTCCAGTTAAAGGAAGGGGGGAAAAATAAAGCAAATGGCACCTAAACCAATAATTGAACAGTTAACGGTAGGATAACTGCATCACCAACAGGTGAAATGAATATACAAGGATCTGAAACACCTTGGCAAACCATATAATTCTGCCAAGATTGTTGGGACTGATCTTGGATGTGCCTCTGGATATTTAAGCATAGATCACAAGAGTGGTTTGCTTCAGACTGTGGAAAAGGCACAAGGAGAAGCTTTAAATTCGTTCCATTCGAGTTTAGGCTGTAACTTGCTCTGGAAACTCCTGCAGCAGTGCTTCAGAAACATCATTCATTTTCTCTGCTGGAAAGAAATTGGCTTCTCTTGCATACTGCTGGTGTTAACAAAGATTTCATGAAGGTGACTTGTAGCGTGCTGGATGTCATACATACTGGGCAAAATTACCTCAGCTGCTTGAAATGCTTACTTTTCCTGATCTATACATACCTCAGTCAATGCTTTTTTCAAGAACATAACAACACATTAATTTGGGACTGTTGTACCCAGAAGCCATTTCGGTGCTTACCAATAGTCTGAGTGCCATATAGTCATGGCTGATCAGTTGCTCCTGAGCAAAGGAAAAATTCATCTATGTCCTTGATAGAGCCTCAGTTCTTGGCATTTTTTGCTACTCAAGTCATGGCACAGAAGCATCACATGGTTATTCGGATGTTGGATAATGCTCTTTCAATGTGTAACCCAACAGAAGCCTGGTGTCATGCCCCAGTCAGAAGTACCTCCATCTGAGGATGCTACTAGATATGGCTGCTAGATATGGCTGGCTGCCCCACCTCCTGGACCAACGAGCCTGGAAGTGGACCCAGAGCTTGAATAGCTGGTAGGGGATTAGGGCCCACAGGAGCCAAAAGAGCCAGTATTGCTGGGTCCTAGCTGAGAGCCCACTATGTCCAACACACTGGAAGTGCCAGAACTTGCTGTGCCAGCTACCTCCAGGCTGGGGGACTCTCCAGAACAGTGACAGCACAGGTGAACCAGTTTGGCGGCACACTGGTGGATTGCACTGTTTGGCGAGATGGAACTCAGCTACGGATTCTCTCTCTGATGGACTGAGCCCAGGTGGAGACACTTGGGAAAGGGAAGCCAGGCTGCATTTAAAGGGCAAGGGGAGCTCGGGTTCCTTGTATGTGCAACATCCATGTTCCCTGACCATCCACCTGGATCCCTGGGTCTTGTCTTTCTACTGTGAAGCTCTGCTGGATAGGCTTCTGTATGCAACCTTGACGGCTCCTCAGACCTGCGACATGGATTCTGCTCTCAGTAACCTGACTCCAGCACCCTCACTCCTGCAACCTGTCCCAGCTCTCCACCAGACCAAGCCTACCTGCTCAGGAGCTCCATTCCCCATCTGCTTCCTCAGTTTCTACTTGCTTTCAGACTTGGCTCTGGCTTCTGTCTCTTGACAACTCACTTCTGGCTTGACTATGGACTGTTGTGACTCTGTTCTTGGACTTTGTTTTGGGTTGTGGCTCCCTAGCCACAGACTCAGTTAAGTGCAGCCTGGCAGGGTTGCACGGCAGCTACATAAATCCTTCTTCTAAAGTATATTTTCCAGTTAGAGAGTTGTGGGGTAGGCATGGGATTCAACTTCGAGTCAATAAATGGCAGCACCCTTGTGGCTTGGCAAGCAATTATGAAATTACTTCAAACAGAAAACAGTCAAAAGTTTTCAAGGATTCTATTCATCTCCTTTCACAGCAGCCCCCCTCTCTAAACTTTCCTGCCAGTTTCTAACCAGCAAGACCATGGAGAGAAGCCCTGGAGGTAAGGAGAATCCTTATCATCCCACTCCCTCAGCACTATCATCTCAGTCTCATTGGTTAGATGCCAATAGCAAAGTTTAGGGCAGGCTGACTGAGAGGGTTAAAGGTTTATGGAGTTGGTTAGCAACAGTTGCCAGCATCACTCCAGAGCAAACAGAAAAAAAGAAGAGACCCCATGCATCTAAGTTAATATTTTAGACCTTCTCTGTATGTGTGCTTTAGGCTCAGGGTTGCCAGATACCCCCTAGTAACCAGCAGGTGGCAAGGAAACTTACAGACATGAAAACTAGGCCTGTGTCACCCGCAGCACAACAGAAACACCACTTCCAACACACACCAGAAATGATATCATCACATTGCCAGAGATGTGGGGACACTCTGATATTTGGGCAAAAACTTTATGGTAGAAGTCATTTTTACAATAGAGCTGTCCAAATACCAGAGTGTCTCTCTGTCACCAGTTACTCGATATTGTCACTTCTGGTGAACTCCAGAAGTGACATTGCCACATAACCAGTGATGCAGATGAAGGGTTAGTTTTCTTGCCTAGATTTCCCTACTAGTCAGCTGTGTGATGTTAGGCGAAGAGTCCCTGGAGCAGGTGTTCTCCCCTCCCAGCAGGACCCTGGAACCTGTAGTTGGGCTTTTGCTGTGTTCAGAGTGCCCTTTCTGAAGGGCAATGACGACTCTGTCTCCACAAATGTTATATTTACAGGAATCAATGCATTTATGTTGCCATTAAATTTAGGATATCTAGAATGTTTTCTTTTTGAGGCAATTTAATAATTGTGTCACAGGCTGCAAAAAGTGCTGTCATTTATTGAGTTGAACCACTTCCAGCTCTTCAACAGGAAAAAAAAATTGGGAGAGAGACCTGTGTAGCCAGGGTTTTGCTGGGTTTGAGAGCCAAGTTTGAACCTAATACCCAAGGTAAAGGCAAAGTGTATTGTAGACTGACTTTGTCCACTGTGGTTACAATTGTCAATCAATTCCCTCAACATACTGTTTGTCTAAATAATTGTAATTTGGCAATCAGACAAAATAGTGCTTGGAGCTTGATGCATTCAAAGCTGAATCACATTTGCAATTAGTTTCCACAGTGATATGGCTCAGGAAACTGTAGCCACTGAAGATTAGCGGCAACCAGTGGCCACTTAGGAAACACCTCCTTTGAATGCCAAGACAACGAATAGTTTTATTAAGAAGTGAAACAACTTTGAAAGTAAGAGAGAAGTAAGAGTCCTATCTGTTCTTCAGAAGGTGATCCAGGAGGAAGTGTGCCCAAAGGAGCAGGAAGTCTCCGGTTGAACCAATCAAGACATAGGAGAAAATTATCTGGAAAATACCGGGATGTTCCTGATCTAAGTATGTTAACCACACTTCTCCTCTGATGCCTCCTTCAAATATGCTGTTGAATCATGCATACTACAGATCTTGCATTTCCCAACACAGAGTTCTAAAGTATAAAATAAAGGACATCCAGTCTGTCTTATGATGCTGTGATGCTCTATATTCTTCATATACCAGTGAACTCAGAATATTCTTTGGGTCTGAAACCTTCTTAAGTAAAGGGCAGTGTCTTAATATTAGAGACATCTGACATACCAGAATTTATATGAATTTCATGCACTATTGCAGCATACTTTTCTATTGTACAGTTTAAAAGGTTTCTTATGAGTAAACTTTCAATTTGCAAAGCAAATCACAATGTCTTCAATAGCCATAATCCAGGAAACAGTTAGGCTACCCATTAAAACCAACAAATAACAGTGGTCTTAAATGAACTTCTGTGCATGATTACAGCCATTTTAATTTGCCTGCACAATAACCTTCTCAGATACGCTCTTATTTCAATTTCACAGATAGATAACTGAAAGTAACTCATACATCCAGTTGTGAGGCAACATGTGAAGCAGGTCAAAGGCCAGGCCATAGCTGAGGAAAGTCTGCTGTGATGTAACCACAGACTGCATTTTTCATCACTTGCCTGCATCAGTTGGCCTTACTCTTACAACATCATGGAGATCTTTATCACCCATGCCTTGGTAGTGACTGATCTAGTCTAGACTGTAATAAACTATACATTATGGTGCCTCATGCAATGAGGTACAGAAACTTAAACTCGTAGAAATATGTGGTTTCCTTAGTAGATGTGGATTTTCAAAAGTACCAGAGTTTAAATATCACTGAGTTTCAAATGGGTGGCCGTGTTGGTCTGAAGTAGCACAATAGAATCAGAGTCCAGTAGCACCTTGAAGACCAACAAAGATTTATTCAGGGAGTGAGTTTTCGAGTGCAAGCACTCTCCATCAGACTAAGAACTCCTTACATGACCGTGGGAGTATATAGCAAAAATTAATTCTGTTACATTAGTAAACTGTGTCACACATCCAAATACAGCCAATGATAAATCGCGGCCGCGACTGAGCACAGCCGTTGTTGACACGGCGGGGGCGGCCGCGTCATCAGGCCAGGGCACGGCCTGTCGAAGAGGGGCAGGGCTGCTGGCCTTAAATAGGCCAGGAGCAGGCAGCCCACCCTCTTTGCCTAGGACACGCCGCCCGGACAGTCACCCTCCCTTGCCCTCCCTGTTTGTTTCGTTTCCGTCGCAGCCGCGGGTTATGCCAGGAAGGGAGCCTTTTGGCGGGGAGCCTGTCTGCATGCGGGACTCCCCGGAAAAGAGGGGGTCTCATTAATGAGATCGGCCGTAACCGGGCGAGGCCTACCCGGCTGGGAGGTCAGGGGCCCGGGGCCAAGCAACAGGGGGCCTGATGGAGGCGGACGCCCATTGGGTCCACCGAGGTTGCTTTCCAGGGATCCCGCGGCGGAAGGCGTGGAGCCGGAGCGCCGCGGTTTCAAGGTGGTCAGCCGGATGGCTGGCAAGGGGAGGCTCCCTTTCCTGCATTTGGGCCAACCCTCCGGTTGGAGGGGTCCGGAATAATAAAAGGCTGCGGCCATTTTGTTGCCAAAAGCTGGGTTCGCATCATTACTGGTATAGTCGCTACCTGCTAGTCAATTCTTTGCCAAAACAGCCAATCAATCCCCTTGAAGTTCAGTTGTTATTTCGTAGAGTCACCACAAGTTTGTAGAGTCACCACAAGTCAGAAGCAACATGATGGAGCATAAATCAGAAGCAACATATGCTTTGTCTGGAATGCTGTGGACATTGTTTACCTTGATTTCAGTAACGCTTTTGATAAGGTTCCGCATTATTTTTTTATTGGCAAGTTGGTAAAATGAGGTATGGATCCTATTACTGTTAGGTGGATCGAAAACTGGTTGACAGATTGCACCCAAAAGGTGCCTATAAATGGTTCATCTTCTTGGAGAGCAGTGATGAGTGGAGTGTCTCAGGGAACTGTCCTGGGCCCTGTGTTATTCAACATATTCATAAATGATTCGGATGAAGGAATAGAGGGATAAAATCTGCTTATGAAATTTGCAGATTTCTAAACTGGGTGGGGTAGCAAACACACCAAAATACAGAATTAGGATACAAGATGATCTTGACAGGCTGGAATACTGGACTAAAATGAAGTTTAATAGTGAAAAATGTAAAGTTCTGCATTTAGGTAGGAAAAATCACATGCATCACTATGAGATGAGTGAGATTTGTCTTGACAAATGGGCTTTTGTCCTATATTAAAACAAGTATAGTTTCCAGATTATGAAAGACGATGTTACCACTTTACTCTGGTTAGACCTCACTTGGAATACTGTGTTCAGTTTTGGGCACCACAACTGAAGAAAGATGTAGAGAAACTGGAGCATGTTCAGAGGAGAGCTACAAAGATGGTAAGGGATTTGGAGAGGTTGAGGGAGCTTGGTATATATAGCCTAGAGAAAAGACGACTAAGAGATTGGGAATGGGGGACATTTGCCAGTGTTTTTATCTTGTGGCCCTTCCTTGCATACCTAGGAAATTGCTAATTGCTACTGTGGGATGGTAGGTGAATTTCCTCCAGGATGGAGATTTTTGATGGTGGGGGGATCATTTGGGCATGAAATTGTGATCACTGAGGATAAACAGGTAGTTGTGAGTTCCTGCATTGTGCAGCGGGTTGGACTAGATGACCCTGAAGATACCTTCCCACTTTATGATTCTATGATTCTGTGTGTTACATGCCATCACCTTCTTTATGGGAGAACCAAACCTGTATCCACCTTAGTGAGGTCCATTTTGCATAGTCACACAGAAGCTTCTGGAAAATGGCTTAAATGTGTTTTCTCCAGGGTGTAAGCTGCACGGAGCTTTTATTCCAATCCCAGAGTGATCCAATACCCCTTCAAGAAAAGAAAAGAAAGAAAGAGGCTGTGTCTGGCTCCCCCCTCCCCTTATGAGCCTCCCTAACCTTGTGCAGAACACTTTTCTGTTTCAATGGGGAGCGGGAAAGACCGAGTTGAAATCGGTCTGGATACAGCAGGATCCACACCGGAAAAAAACAAAGTAAATGCAGAATCAGCCCAGGAAGACTATGCAAGTTATATGTAATGTTAATGTGCCCATTTTATGCTTTGTTATAGACTGAGTACTTTCTGTTACAATGTCACTGCTTTCTGCAACTGAGGCACATTGTGCTGGGATAAAGGTAGGGCAGAAACTGAACAAAGATACACATTTTCCACAGAGATGAACCCTGAAATGAAATCACTCAAAATAACTTTTGAATTGTGTGCATTTTGATCTTTAGTTGCACTGCAGCTACAAAGCCAGCCTTTATTAAGATATTCCTCTTGTTGGAAAAACATGTAAAAAGAAATGCTCAAAACAAGACAACCGCCTCTGTCTCTTTCTCTTGGGGCACAAAATCAATGGGAAATGTCAGTTACTACAGCACAGAAAGGTAGAAACAGAAAGAATGCACTTTTTAAACCTAATCTGTTTCCCTTGTCCTGGAAGGCTTATGCTTCTGTGTCCAATTCCTATAAAACCTATGAAGATTCAATCTTTCTTTTCAATCTATCTCCAACCAGGTTTCCTTGAGACAGCGATACAGGCTTTGCGATGCTGACCACGTATCGCATCATAAGAAGGACAAAGAAAATGAAATTACCCGTGCATTTACGATCCGTGTCTTCCTTTTTCGACCCGCTAATTGTTAACTTGCAATTGAAGTTTTCTTCCCAGTACTCTGCAAACCACACATTTCTTCGGTTGTTCTCCAGTGTACGTGAAGTGAAGTAGGTATCAAATCCTAAACAAGAGAAGAAATATTGCTTTAAAAATTATATACAAGATGAATGTTTTCGGATTGGCCAGGTTTGATAAACAGGGAATAAGACATTCAAGAAGATCAACCCAGTTTCCTTGTGATCATAGACTAGCAGGTGGAAGAGGAGAGGGAGCAGTAACATTAGCGTACAGGGTTGTTTCAGTTCTAGGGAGAAGCCACAGCTCAGTGGCAGAGCACATACTTTGTATGCAGAAGGTCCCAAGTTTAATCCCCACTTTCTTTAGCATGGCAGGTGTTCAGAAAGTCAAATATGATCTTATTGTTAGCAAATCCCTAGTGTGTGTGTAGGGGAACTGTCCAATTTTTTTAGCATGCCATAGCAAACCAGTTATCAGAGACCACCCACTATACTATATAAAGAGTTAAGGTTACAAACCTGGGTTAATTAAATAAAAATCACAGATGGTACCGGCACATCCTCTGCTTGGTGTTTCAGGGTGACTTCAGCATGAACACCAGGCAAAGACAGAAGCAGCATGAGTGATGAGATCTAGTTTCTCAATTACCAGGTTCCGTTTATGTAAAGGAGAGCGATGTGTGCATCCCTTCAGGAAAATGCAACAGTGCCCTTGCTAAGTCAGAACATACCATTTGAGGGTGCTGTGGAGAGTATTAGTGGCAGACTAGAATCTCGGAGCAAATTCTCACTCTGCCAGGCAATCTTGCTTGGAGTCCTTGGGCCAGTCACACCTACTCCACCTCACCTATTTTACAGTAAGGTGACCAGATTGTCCCACTTTTGGAGGGACATCTGGGGGCACCTGGCAAAATGTACTTATGTTGAAATTTATATATATATATGTATATTACAATAGTATTTTTGCGTTCTATGCTTTCTATGAAACTTTTTGTTGCTCCATATAGACCAAATTTTTAATCAAGAACCCCCCCCCCCCCTCGGTCAATGGTGTCCCGCTTTACCAATGTTAAAATCTGGTCACCTTACCTTACAGACATGTTGTGAGGAGAACAGAATGACCTAAGCCACTTTGAAACAATCCCAGCCTGACTTCATTATCCCATTTTCCTATGAAACTTTGCCACTAGATCCAAAGAATACCATTGTAATCTACTTAACAATGGAACCATACTTGTAACCCACCTTAATTTCTAGTGAGAGCGGCAAATGATAAATGAAAATAATAAAACAAAAAAGCCGGCAGACACGTGAAGTAAATAAATAGATGGACTTGGTGTGCTTACATGAGGTCCAGAAGCTGTGAGTGTGGATGTCTGAACCATTCCTGCTTCCTCTGACACTACTCTGAAGCCACTTTTACACGCTGACATTTCACCCTTGTGGAAGCATTCATGTTTTCCGCAACTAAATGGAAAGGTCTTGATGAAACACGTTTTTGCACTCAAGTCTCCCCACCCAATTCCAAAGGGTACCAGATCACACCAATTTTCATCTGCCAAGACTCCCCCAGAAGTTAGTAAACAAGCTGTGTACTCCCTCAGAGGATGCAGACAATAATCTAAAAATGCCCTACGAGTGTTGACATACCAGCTGACAAAGCCAGCCTGCCCTCAGTGCCGCAGCTGCTCTGCTACTCTCAGTATTTGTTCCTACAGCTCTCCCCACTGAGTTGAATCGGCACCAGCAAAATGCAGAGAGACCTTTTATAAATAAGAGGGATCACAAATCAATAGACATGTAGGCTAAATACTACTCTAATGTCTGAAGGCGCTGACCTTTACGCCTGTGACAAATAAAGCTCACATGAGAGCAGTGGGTGGAAACAAGAAAGGGATCAAGGGTGTCAACATGGGTCAAAGGCTCAGACAACAGTCTCAGCTTGGGCAACTCCGCACTGACACATACTAATGGGACTTCATGCAGCACGAAAGAGCAATGACTAGGAGTGATAACTATGCACTTGGACACAAGTCATGCATTACAGGATTAGAAACATCCTGCCAGGCTCAGCAGCGAGCAGGTTTTAGGTATCCATTTGGCTGGCCTCTAAATGAAATCTTGTTTCAGTCAGTCTTTTATTTAAGTCAGTCGTGGAGCTGCTGGCAGTCTTTAAAGCAGCAGCTGGAAAAATACCATGGATACTTTAGGCTAATCTTGCATTGAGCAGGGGGTTGGACTAGATGGCCTGTATAGCCCCTTCCAACTCCATGATTCTATGATTATGTACTAGCCTCCAAAATCAAATAAAATCATGTAGCTGGACAGGGGTGAAGTTATATGGTCCTCGTTGTCAATTCTTTAGGCTGTAACATTAAAGGCACTTTAATGAGAGCCAGTGTGATGTTGTGGTTAAGAGCAGAAGTTTCTAATCTGAATAGCTGGGTTTAATTCCCCACTCCTGTCTGGAAATATTCCCCCATTAGGAAGTGACCTTCAGCCAGAAATGACGAGTCCTATTAGTTTAGCCCCAGTCAGAAGAGAGCCCTCAGCCAGGAAGGGCTAATAAGTAGTCAGCTCTCCACCTCCAACTTTCTGCCAGTTTCAAAAGTTTGCTGGGTGGAAGAGGTGGTAGCCTCAGAGCATGATCTGCTGCCAGTAAATTGCTCTGGCCTCCTGGTCTCTTTCAACTCGGGGGACATGGGAGGCAGGGTGACCTGTCCTCTGAGATGAAGGGGAGGGGGCTTCAGGAGGCCCAGAAATGGTGCCCTACTAGCTTTCTGGGACCCAGTTTGGCCAGGAAAAGCCTTCACCCTGGGAATTTTTACTCATGAGTAAGTCAAGGTTCTCAGCCAGTAATGGCCCATCCTGGTTGTTTAGCCCAAAGAGGAGGAAACTCACAGTCACTAAAGTCTAATAAGTTGTCCGCTTTCCATCTCCAACTTTTTGCCAGTTTCAGAAGTTTGTTAGGTGGAACAAGAGCCAGCCTCAGAGCATGCTCTGCTGCTAGTAAGTTTCCCTGGCCTCTTTCAACTCAGAAGACAAGGGGGGCAGAGCGAGCTTCCTCCCGGCACGGTCTCTGCACACCTTCTGGAGGGGGGGTGGTGGTAGGAGACCCAGAAATAGACCCCTGCCAGCCCTCTGAGACCCAGGGCAGCCAGGAAAAGCCTCTGATTTACTCATGAGTAAGTTATGTGAGGTTTGCAATTTGCAATCTGAGAAGGGAGGAATGCTATGGGGGTAACCATCATAGAATCATAGAATCATAGAATTAGAAGGGGCCATACAGGCCATCTAGTCCAACCTCCTGCTCAACGCAGGATCAGCCCTAACACAGGCAATTGCATCAGGGAAATTAATGCTGTGTGTGGGAGTGGGAAGATGTAGACCTTTCCCTTCCCATATCGATACCATCTTGGTCTTGCTTCAATCTTTCCAATCTCTTCAACAAATAAATTTGAGACCAATGTCATGGAAGAGACCAATGTCATGGCACAGAAGCATCATGATGCCATGAGAACTGTTTCCCAGTAGCACCTTCCCAGTAGAAAAATAATACGTTTTTATAGCCTGCTTTTCCCTGCCCAAAGGAGTCTCCAAGTGGCATATATTATCCTTCCCTTCCACTAAAGACAATCTGCAAGGCAGGTGTGGCTGAGAGAGCTCTGAGAGAAATTGTTGTGTGAGAACACTTTCTAACAGGACTGTGACTAGCTCAAGAGCCCCCACCTGGCCCAAGGTCATCCAGCTCACCATATTAGAAGCCACTGCTCTTAACACTACACCAAGCTGTACAAATTGCCATTTTCTTAAAGAGATGTAGCTAGAACACAGTCGTTGCAGGAGGATGGTGTAAGTCTTTTGACTTGCTCATTGACTATCATGGGACACTTCCTCAGACAATTGTTCTTAAAGGTGCCACTGAACTCAAAACTTTTTTCTGCTACTTCAGAGCAACACGACTACTCCCCTTAATGATATATTACTGGTATTGTAAAGAGGGAACAGTTTCACTGAAGCTTGTATCATGCTGTTGAAAAATGGATGTCGCCTTGTCTGTTGTCCATCTAGATCAGAACAGTCAAATATGGGAGCAGATCATAGACCTACCACCTTCTACCAAGACATACACAAAGCAAGTGTTTTGTCACTGAATGATAACCACAAATGCTTCAATGCAGATTTTAAGGGTGCTAGGGCTGAATCTGCAATTAATTTGTTTATTCCATTGTCAATCCTTTTGAATTCAGTTTGATTTGAACTCGGGTCTTCCTCCCCCCCCATTGAAACAGAAAAGAGTTCTGCACATGCTTAGGGAGGCTCAGAAGGGGAGAGGGGAGGCAAGCACAGCCGGAGCCTCTTTCTATGTTTTCTTGAAGGGAGGAGAGAGGATTGGAGGAGCCAAGCACAGCTGGAGCCTCTTTCTTTCTTTTCTTGAAGGGGGTGGGGAGAGGATTGCAGACAGCAGAGGAGGGAGAAAAAAATCCAAGATGCAAATCTCTGCCGACAGAAGTTCTGCTGAGAAATTAGGAGCTTCTCCTTTAAAGCAAGCTTGTCACTTGGGCAGCCTTGGCCAATCAGGGCTTCTCTACCATGGAACTCATGCTTTCTCAATCTGATTCTGAAAATATATAGGGTTATTTCCACTCCTAAATATTGCAGGGAAAAGGGAGGGTCACTCAGGATCAATCATGCTTGTTGCAGAGGGAAAATTTAAATTGGACAAAATCAAAATGGAAATCGCATTCTGTAGAGATGGCAGAGACTGAATCAACCTGGGAGTGGAATAAAAGCTCTATGCAGCTTACACCTAGGTTTAAGGCTGTTTTCAAGGAAAATGTTTCTTTTGCCATAGCCACAGGGTATATATTTAAACTCCCATGCAATGTACGGTAAGTGTTTAATGGCTTAGAGCAGGGGTAGTCAACCTGTGATCCTCCAGATGTTCATGGACTACAATTCCTATGAGCCCTTGCCAGCAAACACTGGAAGAGGTTCATGGGAATTGTAGTTCAAGGGCATCTGGAGGACCACAGGTTGACTACCCCTGGCTTAGAGCACTAAAGATGGAATGTTTGACCATGAATTGCATGAAATATTAAGACTATAGGAGGAAATCTATTTGAGAAGCACAGCATGTCACAGTAATGCACAACTGTGTTCTTTCCCAAAGGATATAAATAGTTATTGTGACATGCTCTTAATGAAAATAAATGTATTTACTTTATGCCTTTATGATTTGATTACCTCAGTATATTTACACTTAAGTAATATCAAATGGTCTAATTTATTCCCTGACAGTCTTATTTATAGTCTTAATTATGGGGTAGTTATTGGGAGGGATTTTTGTTTTGCTTTGTTTGGAGGGGCATGGGAAATGCAGCACATTAAATAGCAAAACAAGAAGACAACCCCATTGAAACTTGGGAAACATTTATTTGTTATGATGCATTCATTCAGAGAATGCAGGGTACACCATAGTTCTTTGTGTGATTACATATATGAGAATGTGTTTTGTGTGGGGGCAGCATAAACCAATTTTTAAAACTAAATTTTGCTTATCAAATACATCTTGCACATGTTTCAACATGATGACTATGCATCCCCCCCCCCCATTTCATTCTTCAAAATATTGGCACAACAGGATTGATAAGCCATGACCTACTACATGCATGAGAATTTGAAATGTGGACATGAATGTAAATAACTCGGCAAACTTAATTTTTAAAAATTGTATAAAGGTTTCATCCAAGTTCACACTGGAAGAAGCCATACCTTTGGTGACAGAAGGATGAATCATAGTTTGTGCTCCAGAAAGAGCTGATGAATAGTTCTCACTGTCACTCTGTCTGAGAACATTGGTGGTTTAGATCATGATAAATGAATTGTCTTCCTGCTCTTTATGGGAGGCACGATCTTTAGAAACAACCCTAGAGACTTCAGAATCAGAAATTGCATCAAGAGACTTTGTTGACAGGCCAGATTACCCAGTGGGCTAAGTATACTCCTACAGTAAGATCCCACATTGGTGCAATTATTTGAAAGCACTTCTCAGCAACTTTCTGCCCTTTCTTTGCCCTATAATCTCATTGATTCCAGTGTTTCATGTTCCATCTGCTTCAGAGCTTCTTCCTTTCTGACCAACTCTACTGCCCAGTGGCATATCTAAGGCATAGCAGGTGTGGCATGTGCCTTGAGCACCACTGGATGGGAGGCACCACTGCGCAGTTTCTATTAACATCAGAAAAATCGTCCTCAGATAATGATGATGAGAACTTGAGAAATGCATCAATGGGGTGAAGGGGATGTAGCCCACTCCTAGTGCAGCCTTAGGAAGTCAGCTGGAGGGTGCTTTAAGCGGGCCTCATGCTGTGTCCAGCCCAAGACCCTTTTTTTTTAAACTACAGGTTTGGCAGCAGCCACTAGGGGAACAGTGAACCTCAGCATTGCAAAAAACCCTCTAGGATTTGCTCCTCATCTTGATATAGGATTGGTTAGAGAGACTTCTATATCTCCAAGACTTGCTTAACTGAACTTTCTTAGCAACTGCAAAAAGGAGCAAACACCAGGCTGGGGGCTGCTCAGTAATTACCAGCCTGCAGGTCATTCTTCTCCAATAGTCTAGTCCAGCCTTTCTCAACTATTGTACTATTGAGAACCCCCTGAAACATTCTTCAGGTTTCGAGAAACCCCAAAAGAAGCACAATCATGCAGAATATGGTTGGGAAGCATCACTATGCTCATGCCAACTGAGGGCCCCTCCCCTTCCACCCCATACAGGCTCATTATTGGCCATTCTGAGAGGGGGGGAGATCAACATGACCATATATGGCCATGTCACCTATATATATATATATTGAAAATTCATTAATTCCGACCCTTTCAGGAAACCTTTTAAGGGCCATCAAGAAACCCTGGTTGAGAAAGCCTGTTCTAGCCTTTCCCCTAGCACACAGAAGAAGAAGAAGAAGAAGAAGAAGAAGAAGAAGAAGAAGAAGAAGAAGAAGAAGAAGAAGAAGAAGAAGAAGAAGAAGAGTTGGTTCTTATATGCCACTTTTCTCTATCAGAAGGAGGTTCAAAGTGGCTTACAGTCACATAGAATCATAGAATCATAGAGTTGGAAGGGCCATACAGGCCATCTAGTCCAACCCCCTGCTCAACGCAGGATCAGCCCAAAGCATCCTAAAGCATCCAAGAAAAGTGTGTATCCAACCTTTGCTTGAAGACTGCCAGTGAGGGGGAGCTCACCACCTCCTTAGGCAGCCTATTCCACTGCTGAACTACTCTGATTATGAAAAAAAAATTCCTGATATCTAGCCTATATCGTTGTACTTGTAGTTTAAACCCATTACTGTGCGTCCTTTTCTCTGCAGCCAATGGGAACAGCATCCTGTCCTCCTCCATATGACAACCTTTCAGATACTTAAAGAGGGCTATCATGTCCCCTCTCAACCTCCTTTTCTCCAGGCTGAACATCCCCAAGTCCCTCAACCTATCTTCATAGGGCTTGGCCTTCCCTTTCCTCTCCCCACAATAGACACCCTGTGAGGTGGGTGAGGCTGAGAGAGCCCTGATATCACTGCTCGGTCAGGAAGGTTTTATCAGTGCCGTGGTGAGCCCAAAGTCACCCAGCTGGCTGCATGTGGGGAAGTGCAGAATCGAACTCGGCATGCCAGATTGGAAGTCCACACTCCTAATTACTAAACCAAACCAGCTCTCAGATCAACTCAGAGAGATCTTGCAAAGCAGTTTCTCTTCTGTCTCCCCCTCCCCTAATTTTCCATGCTCCCACCTTAATTTCTCTTATTTAACTTCTATTCTTTTCAGCAAGGAATGTACAGATTGAATCTTTATCCAGGGGACATGGTTACTGGGGATTTGTCAAAGACATCTAAAATTACCAGTGAATTAGATGTGTGAATGTGATTACCCACCCAATGGAGAAGCAAGGCTAGCTGTCTGTGGGACTCAGATCCCCTTTTGACGTAATAAAAGAGATGATAGCATGATATGAGGTCTTTCTTAGAATTAGATCCTGATAATGGAGGCTCACATTATGTTCTTGTAAGAACTTTTTTTTTGCTCATTGAGGAATTAAATTGGCAGTGGATGTAGTGATAGCTACTAGCTAATGGGATTAAAAGGGGATTAGACAGATCTGTAAAGAAGTCCAACAACAGTTTCTAGCCGTGATACTACTAGCCAATCACAAAGTGCCCAAAGTTACATAAAATGCGGAGAAGCCAAGCATCCTGCAAAAGAGGAAACTGCTTCTGAATAGGCACTTCCAGAAGAGGCAAAGGTGATACCTCTTGAACTCTTCAAAAGAAAGTCCTGCATCCAAGATGTAAAAGTAAGCAATGACTGGCTCTTGGTGTAGTGGTTAAGAGTGGTGGACTCTAGTCTGGAGAACCAGGTTTGATTCCCCCGTTCCTTCATATGCAGCCAGCTGGGAGACCTTGGGCTAGTCATAGATGTGTTAGAGTTGTTCTCACAGAGAAGTTCTGTCAGATTTCTCCCAGCCCCACCTACTTAAAAGATAGAAAAGTCTTCAGCACAATTGTTCTTGATTTGGTTCCTAAAGTTCAGCACTATTTTTCACGCCAGTGAGTTCCAATTAGATTGAATCATGATTTATAGAACCTCTGATGAGTAGTTTGGTTTTGCACCATTTTATATGTTGCCCAGTATCTACAGACATATTATGGATGGGGAAAATTTCTAAGTGTCCTAGGAATGAATTGTGCAACCTTACAATTTAGTTACCTTGGTAAATTTTCTCATGACTTACCTAAGATTTCCTGGACTTAATGAAGTAATCGGTGTACTTTGGACAGGTCTGTAAATTTCAAGTGCCTATGGTACGTAAGTATAGTTTTTCTGAGACCCTCTTGATCTCCTTAGGGCACAATTGTACTCAAAGGAGTTCCTATGACATTTAGAAAAGATTATCTGTGCACTTGATGTCAATCAACACTTCAAACATTTTTTTAGTTCTTAGAATGCACAATTAGTCCTTTCAAAAGTTTCCTAAGTACCATAAGAGCTCCTTAGAACTCACAATTGAGCTCTGCTACCTCTAAGTTCTATAGGAGCACACTTGTATGATGCTGTTCTTAAGCTGAGTCTACTACTGGATGTTTGTTACTGCTATCTAGCCAGCTTTAAAGCAATGGTCTCATGCAGCGCATATTTAAAAAGCTCATATTTGAGGGCGGTGGGAAATCAATGCAAGAGGAAACCATTTTATTCAAAGATGGAGACCTAGACATTTTCAGAGCCAAACTAACTCTCAGTATTTAGAAATCATTGAGTCTAGTAGCATCTTCAAAACCAACAACATTTTATTCTGGGTAATAAACTTACCGTACCCAGAATTTTCCTTCCTCCCCCTTCTCACTGTTTCTCACTGATCTTCACCTCAGTAATCAGTAATCATCAGTATCAGTAATCCATCAGTTCAGTATTCACTAAACCATATATTTTCCAAAAGGACAGGCCACTTGCTACCTGATTGGCCCTCCCTGGAGGTGTGCTGCCAACAGAGACAGAGCACTCTGTGCTGTCAACATAGACAGAACCAATGAGGGCCAATCCATTCAAATTGCCAACTGGATCTCAAAATTGAGCAGAGAGGGGGTGGGGAGGAGGGCCAGAAGCCAGGAAGTGCACAGTGCAGGTATATGTGCTAGCACCCATTGTATTCCTGGGTGCAATGGACTTTGCCTCTAGTACCCAGAATAAAACTTTGTCTTGATGGTGTCTCAGGAATCAAACTTGGTTCTGCTGCTTCAGACCAATGCAGCTACCCACTGGAATCTAATTAGAAACTTTGGTAGTGTCCCCCCATTGCTTTCTTAAACTTTGAGAAAACATAGAGAAGTCGTAGCAGTACATTCACTAAAGCCATTATATTGTAAGTTGGTAGACATGTACCATGGCACTTTGATCCATTCCCCATGGTTTGTTATGGACATTGTGGGAAATACCCATGAAAATGTTTTTTTTTAACATATCTATTACATTTTGTTTAAATTACTTCCTATGCTCTTTGTCATAGCTATCAGAGAATTGCTCACATTTTAATGAGTTTCTGGGGGCAGAGGACATCATGGAGAATGCTGTTCTAATTGCCCTCATCTTCTTGATGGCATACTACAGATGATATACTCATGTGTTTATTTCCAGAATTTATATCCCTTTCTACCCACTCAGGAGCTGGCAAATAGCTCTGGTGACACAACCAAGAAGCAAAATGCATACATAAAAACAGACAGACTACATTTGAAACACAGGAAATGAAGGACAGGTCATTGGGGGAGTATTAGATGAATCAAGAAGATCTTCACATGCTGGCAGAAGATGAAAAGTTCCAGGGAGGGAGTTCACATTCTTTGGGTGACATGATCACAAAGGTCCTCTCTTGGGTTGCTTCCAACCAATCTAACTATAGAATGAAGGGTCACCTGAAGCAGGTCCTCAGAAGAGGAACATAGTGGTCAGGCAGGTTCATACAGGCATAGGAGATCCTTGAGGAGTGCTGGTTCCAAAATGGAGCCATCAGCACCAGCATTTGGAACTGACTCTGGAAACAAATTGGGAGACAATGTAGAATCATAGAATCATAGAGTTGGAAGGATCATCTATCTCAACCCCCTAGAAAATGCAGGGACTCACAATTACCTATCCACCCACAGGGATTCTCCCCCCCCCAAAGATTCCCCCCCCCCAAAAAATCTCCAGAATCCAGCCTGGTCTGGAAAAAAATCACCTACCAACCCACAGTGGTGATTAGCAATTCCCTGGGTATGCAAGGGAAGGCCACGAGTCACTTGATGAAAGTGATGGGATAAAAAAAGAAAAAAGAATGGCACATACCTTCCTGCCCACCTACTCACCATCTGCTTAAAGGAAAAGGTAAAGGTATCCCCTGTGCAAGCATCGAGTCATGTCTGACCCTTGGGGTGACGCCCTCTAGTGTTTTCATGGCAGACTCAATACGGGGTGGTTTGCCAGTGCCTTCCCCAGTCATTACCTTTTACCCCCCAGTAAACTCATTTTACCGACCTCGGAAGGATGGAAGACTGAGTCAACCTTGAGCCGGCTGTGGGATTGAACTCCCAGCCTCATAGGCAAAGCTTTCAGGCGGCTGCCTTACCACTCTGCACCACAAGAGGCTCTAACAATCTGCTTAAGATGGGCCAATACTGGGATGTTCTTTGGCCCTTATGTTTTCATTCTGTTTTAAAACAGGAAGGGATCCTGAACTGTATTCCAGTGTACTGCTGCCCCATTTCCATCTATTTACAGCTGCCTTCAGTGCAAAAATAATTCACATAAAATGTGAACTTGCTATTACATATGTATACTATATTATCAATACACATAGACTTTACGGGTGGTGCCTGTACTTGCTTAATAGATCTTGTCTAAGCTGGCACTTTCTGCACTGTCCGCAAGACTGATAAGTGAGTTCTCTGGAAAGATATCCTAAGAAGGATCTAGTTATCACTATAGTCCTGTTCACTAGTTAAAGGTAACAGTTGTTCAACCTGCACATATATACAAGAACTAGTATGTAAGAAAGAGCCAACACAGGACCTCTTTACAAATGAATCTTGAGACCTGGGTTACTCTATAGTTTCTCACACATTCCGTTTTACATGTGTTGACATTATATGTGAATTCAGTATACAGGGCTCATGAAACAGATCAGACTTTTCTCTTACCAAGAACCTTACCTATTCCCATATGCTTTTTTGCACTACTTTCATATTTAAGCATCAAACTGCTCCCACGCTCCAGCTGTAGCACATGGAGTGGGAGTAGAAGAATTTCCATGCAGAAATAGTACCATGCTCTAAATTCCACTGAAGATCCATATGCATTTGAGCCTGAGGGGAAAACCTCTTCTTACATTACGCTCCAGCCTAGAATTTCTCTTCCTGCTGCCTAATGTATTTTCTCTTGGAAAAATGTCTTCTAGCTATCACAATTTTCTTCTCTTGCCACTCACTGTCAGCATAGTTAGTATCAAGAGTTAGACTCATGAGTGAAGCATACAACAGGTTATTACTGTCAATTTAGGTATCTGACTCGCCTGCATCTCTCAATCCCTCCACTTGGTATCCAAGCATGTATGTCAGATAGTCCCTAATTTATACATGAAATCTTTTAGAGTCAGGGTTCATAACAGCAGAGGACTAGTCAGAACTAGGGCATTTCCACATAGAATCATAGAATCATAGAATAATAGAGTTGGATGGGACCTCATGGGTTATCTAGTCGAACCCCCTGCACTATGCAGGACACTCACAACCCTATCGCTCATCCACTGTAATGTGCCACCCCCTTGAACCTTCACAGAATCAGCCTCTCCGTCAGATGGCTATCCAGCCTCCGTTTTAAATTTTCCAAAGATGGAGAACCCACCATCTCCCGAGGAAACCTGTCCACTGAGCAACTGCTCTGTCAGGAACTTCTTCCAGATGTTGAGACGGGATTTCTTGGGAATTAATTTCATCCCATTGTTTCTGGTCTGTTCCTACAGGACGAGAGAGAACAACTCTGCTCCATCCTCTATATCAGTGGTCCCCAACCTTTCTGAGGGCATCGGAGCGTGGCCCGCGGCCCGCGCGGGCCACGCCCACGCATCGCCCGCGCCCGCGCATCGGGCTGCGCCCGCGGGCCATGCCCGCGCATCGGGCCGCGCCCGCGCATCGGGCCGCGCCCGCGGGCCGCGCCCGCGCGTTGGGCCGCGCCCACACAAGCGCAGCCGGCCCTGATTCCCTCTCCCCGCCCTCCCGCAGTAAGAAGCTTCCCGGGCCGCAAGCTTGCAGCCTGGGAAGTTTTTTACTGCGGGGGGGGTGGGGAGAGGGAGCTGCGGCCCGGTGCCATGGCTTTTGCGGCCCGGCACTGGGCCGCGGCCCGCAGGTTGGGGACCACTGCTCTATATGGCAGCCTTTTAAATACTTGAAGATGGTTATCAAATCTCCTCTCCGTCGTCTCCTCTCCAGGCTAAACAGACCAACCTTTCTTCATATGTCTTGGTCTCCAAACCCCTCACCATCTTTGTTGCCCTCCTCTGGACATGCTCCAGTTTGTCTACATCCCTCTTCAATTGGGGTGCCCAAAACTGAACACGGTACTCCAAGTGAGGCCAAATCAGAGCAGAGTAAAGCGGTACCATCACCTCCTGTGATCTGGACACGATACTCCGTTTGATAAAGCCCCAAATTCCATTTGACTTTTTAGCCACCGAGTCACACTGTTGACTCATGTTCAATGTGTGGTCTACTAAGATTCCTAGATCTTTTTCACACTTGCTACTGCCAAGACAAGTCTCCCCCATGCTATATTGGTGTATTTGGTTTTTCCTACCTAAATGCAGAACTTTACATTTATCCCTATTGAACTTCATTTTATTCAGTTTAGCAAAGTTCTTGAGCCTATCAAGATCATCCTGTATTCTGATTCTGTCTTCAGTTGTGTTTCCTACCCCTTCCAGTTTAGTATCATCTGCAAATTTAATAAGTATCCCCTCTAATCCTTCATCCAAATCATTTATAAATATGTTGAACAACACAGGCCCCAGGACAGATCCCTGGGGAACTCCACTTGTCACTCTTCTCTAAGAGGATGCTGATACATGAATCATTTGTTTGTTTTGAATCTGGAAAATATCTACACACACTCCGCTGCCACAAAGCATCGTGGTCTATTTGTGTACCTCCCCCCTCCCCAGTGCTTTCATGTCGTTTCTATGATATTACCCAAGCCTATTTTGCCGTGAAGTTTTGGAAAGGTCTACAGCAAAGTCTGGATGGTTGATATGTAAGTAGAAAAGTTAGGATTTTCCTGGTCCTGCCCACATAAAAGCCATCTTTCTTCTTCCTGTCCCCATACTGGTCATTTCCTCCCACAACAACTTGGGGCTTTTTATGTTTTAATTGACAAAGTAATATTCATTTATCAGCTTAAAAATAAATAAAGAAACTGAAAAGCTCTGGTAGTGAGTGATGGGGACAATGGTCACTGCCAGGGGCTAGAACAGGGAAATGATTGTGAAGCCTGTGATGTGGAAGCCCTGTGAATACTGTGCTATCAGCAGTTATAGTAGCTATAAAGAAACTACAAAACTTGGACTCACCAAAGCTTATTCTCTGGAATTCTTGCTGGCTTTTAAGGTACTATCATGCTTAATCATAGAATCATAGAATTGGAAGGGGCCATACAGGCCATCTAGTCCAACTCCCTGATCAATGCAGGATCAGCCCAAAGCATCCTAAAACATCCAAGAAAAGTGTGTATCCAACCTTTTCTTGAAGACTGTCAGTGAGGGGGAGCTCACCACCTCCTTAGACAGCCTATTCTTGTTCCTCTACTACAGGTCAACATGGCTACCTACCTGCAACTACATAAACCTGTCACCATATGACTCAGCTATGGAGTTGGTTCTTTCCCTATGGTTGACTCCTGCAACTGAAATGTTTTAGCATCATGATCTTACAACTAGCACTTTCTGCTCCTTCATTGGAATCTAGGATGGCACAGTTAATCTGAGCTTTTTTAAAAATAATAATAATAAAAATGAATATTTTGTAATCCTAAAGTATTATAATTTATTCTTGCAGTTTTAAAAGTCTTCTAATTACGTTTGTCATTTTATCATCATACTGATATTTTAAACTGTCTTCTCATCCTGTATGCATAATAAATAATACATAATAAATAAATATGAGGGGGTTTTAATTACATAATTATGAAACTAATTCATAATTACAATGATTAATGATGGCATTAATATAACATATGTCTGTCTGTCAGCCTTTCGTTTGCCATTCCAAAACAGTAATTAAACCCATTTCCTTAAAAAAATAAATGACCTATTTGTCTCTTGTCTCTGGTATGTATAAAATCAGTCACTTAGACAAAATATCTCAGATCTTAAATTATAGGTGCTGAGTTTATTTTTCTCTGAGTTTTGAGCCGGGGTGATTTTGTTGAAGTCCATGTCTAACCCCATTGAGAAGGAACAATAATTTTTAAAGATCCAAACTCAATGTATCTTTTGGACAAAAAAATAGAGAAAAAGGAAATGATTCTAATTGAATTCTGTGGGTACAATCCCATGCACACTTACAGGAGAGTAATCCTTGACCTGGATAGTCTAGGCTAGTCTGATCTCATCAGATTGTGGGGTCAAGCCCTGGCATGTATTTGAATGAGAGTTCTCCAAAGAATACCAGAGTTGTGATGTGGAGGAAAGAAACAGCAAACCGCCAGTGTCACCACAAGTCAGCTGTGAAGTCATGAGGGCTCTTATACCTTCCCATAAGGTTCCAAGGCTGAGTTAAAACCAAAACATCTGTCTGTCACAGGGTGGGACAGCCAGCTTTACTAATAACAACAGAGAAACAATGCTATAAGGGCAGCTCAGTCAGTAAGACCAATTATGTATGGGCCGGAACACCTGCACTGGCAGCAGCAGGGCATTGGGAAAAATACCTGATTATGCACACCACCTCCACCAGCCGGGGCATGGCCTGGCCCAGGCCCTTGGAAAACTCGCGTTAACAGAATGTGGGTTCTTCCAGAGTCCTGGGCTGCCTGAGCCCTGTGCATAATCAGAGGAGCCAGGCTTTTGGCCTGGCTCCTCCCCCACCAATGTCATCCCTGCAGGGACACATCTTGACCCTGCCAGCTCCACGGCTCCACGGAGCTAACAGGGGCGACTCCCCACCATCCTGCATCGGGGGGCCCTGCCCCAGTTCACCCCCCCCAGCCACTGCCACAGCTTACCGGCACCTCTGGCCCCGTGTTGTGTGCTGTTGTGCCGCGGCAGCCAGTATGCACCTGGGATGCTGCACCCCTGTGCGTACTCGGGGGATGGCGGGGCTTTTTACCCCAGTGCACTGGAACAGCGGCAACCCGGCGTAGCTGCCACCATGCATAAGAGAACATTTTACTTTGGGAGGAATTATTCCCCTCAGAGTGAGGAAGTAAGAAGGAGGCCCATCATAATCTCACACAGCAGCCAACCTGTTACTGTAGAGGGCCAACAACAGGACATAGAAGCTAAAAACTTCCACAGATGTTACCTCCTGGCACAGATTGTAGCGGGTTACTGTCTCTGAATATGGAGATTCTCTTTAATCACCATGGCTAGTAACCATTGATAGATGTCTCCTCCATGAATCTCTCTAATACCCTTTTAAAACTTTCTGTGCTTGTGGCCATCACTACATCCTCCGACTGCTAATCCCACATTTTAATCACTTGTTGTATAAAGAAGTTGTATGCCCTTAAGGACATAAACACCAGTACAAAATGGACTGCATTTGTCACACAGGTAAAGTGCATCATGGACATCCTCCACCATGGAAAGTGGTAATTGTATGAAATGGCCCCTCTGGATAAGGCATATTCCAGACAGGTAAAAATAATAAAGTCTAACTCTGAGAAGACACTGGTGACCTATTTTATTGCATATTTGTCTGGAGGGCAGTATATTTAACTAGTGAATGCTTGTATGTAATATATTGACCCTATTTGAATTTGGTGCTTTTCTTATCAGTTATTGTATTTCGCCTATGCTCTTCTGACGGTAACTAAATCAGCATTACAACTATGGAGTAATCAAAGTACAAACTTTTTTTTGCATATGGCTAACATTAATTTGAGCCTCTTGTGGCGCAGAGTGGTAAGGCAGCCGTCTGACAGCTTTGCCTATAAGGCTGGGAGTTCAATCCCAGCAGCCGGCTCAAGGTTGACTCAGCCTTCCATCCTTCCGAGGTCGGTAAAATGAGTACCCAGCTTGCTGGGGGGTAAACGGTAATGACTGGGGAAGGCACTGGCAAACCACCCCGTATTGAGTCTGCCAAGAAAACGCTAGAGGGCGTCACCCCAAGGGTCAGACATGACTCGGTGCTTGCACAGGGGATACCTTTACCTTTACCTTTAACATTAATTTAAGAAACAGCACAAAGTGACCTATGATTAATTTCATAAAAGGGCTCTTAGATAACTTCCCCTTACCCCCACCGTTTGTTCAGCACTCAGAACAAAGAAGATTTATTTCTTGATCTCAGGTCTGAAAAAGAAACACTGATAGATAGGATAGCTAACAGAATCCATTTAAAGCATTTTTTCACAGCATATCCCCTACCCCTTAAATTTTATTATCTGGTCTGAATAGTACACTCCACATGTTTTATGGAACTATTAAGATACTTTACAGAAGCTCTCTAGACCTCCTTTGCCAATAAAAAAGGAAATGCTGCTACTGAGTGATTTTAATAACTTACTGGTGTGGTGTCATAAAGATGGCTTAGGAGTGTTAAAAATGGGAATAAAAGGTACTTTTGGGTACAATGACAGAAAAATATTCATGTTGACATTATTCAATAGGCACTTACTCCTGATTTACTCTGGTTTATGCTGTGCATTAAAATAGGGTAGGATCTTCTGTTGGCTTGAAGAATTCCCTTTATGCAAGCATATATACATGTGGAGTGCCATTACATACATTTATATTATATAGAATACTGTGAGGAGTCTGTCTCCTCCTTGGCCTCATTGTGTTTACACAACAGAAACTATCAACACTTCAGGAGTCAGATATCATCAGAAAGGCCAAAGCTGAGATCAATCATCAGAAAGGCCAAAGCTGAGAGTGAGCTAAGATTGGCCAGGGAAGCCCATTGTAACAAGAAAAGATTTTTCAGTTATGTGAGGAGCAAAAGTAAAGTCAAGGAGGCAATAGGCCCACTGTTGGGTGCAGATGGACAAACTCTAACGAAAGATGCAGAGAAAGCAGAAAGGCTTAGTGCCTATTTTACATCAGTTTTTTCCCACAGGTTTAGGCACATCTAGAGATGGCTGTAGCCAAAGGATAGTGTCTGGGTGGCAGGTTAACATGGATAGAGAGGTTGTCGAGAGGCATTTAGCTGCACTGGATGAGTTCAAATCCCCTGGTCCAGATGAAATGCACCCGAGAGTACTCAAAGAACTTTCCAGAGAACTTGCACAGCCCTTGTCCATCATCTTTGGAACCTCTTTAAGGACTGGAGATGTCCCGGAGGACTGGAAAAGAGCAAACGTTATTCCGATCTTCAAAAAAGGGAGGAAGGATGACCCAGGAAACTACAGACCAGTGAGTCTGACCTCTGTTGTGGGGAAGATAATGGAGCAGATATTAAAGAGAGCGATCTGCAAACATCTGGAGGACAATTTGGTGATCCAAGGAAGTCAGCATGGATTTGTCTCCAACAGGTCCTGCCAGACCAACCTAGTTTCCTTTTTTGACCAAGTAACAGGTTTGCTGGATCGGGGAAATTCGGTTGATGTCATTTACTTGGATTTTAGTAAAGCTTTTGACAAGGTTCCCCATGATGTTCTGATGGATAAGCTGAAGGACTGCAATCTGGATTTTCAGATAGTTAGGTGGATAGGGAATTGGTTAGAGAACCGCACTCAAAGAGTTGTTGTCAATGGTGTTTCATCAGACTGGAGAGAGGTGAGTAGCGGGGTACCTCAGGGCTCGGTGCTCGGCCCGGTACTTTTTAACATATTTATTAATGATCTAGATGAGGGGGTGGAGGGACTACTCATCAAGTTTGCAGATGACACCAAATTGGGAGGACTGGCAAATACTCCAGAAGATAGAGATAGAGTTCAACGAGATCTGAACACAATGGAAAAATGGGCAAATGAGAACAAGATGCAATTTAATAAAGATAAGTGTAAAGTTCTGCATCTGGGTCAGAAAAATGAAAAGCATGCATACTGGATGGGGGATACGCTTCTAGGTAGCACTGTGTGTGAACGAGACCTTGGGGTACTTGTGGATTGTAAACTAAACATGAGCAGGCAGTGTGATGCAGCAGTAAAAAAGGCAAATGCCATTTTGGGCTGTATCAACAGAGGCATCACATCAAAATCACAAGATGTCATAGTCCCATTGTATACGGCACTGGTCAGACCACACCTGGAGTACTGTGTGCAGTTCTGGAGGCCTCACTTCAAGAAGGACGTAGATAAAATTGAAAGGGTACAGAGGAGAGCGACGAAGATGATCTGGGGCCAAGGGACCAAGCCCTATGAAGATAGGTTGAGGGACTTGGGAATGTTCAGCCTGGAGAAAAGGAGGTTGAGAGGGGACATGATAGCCCTCTTTAAGTATTTGAAAGGTTGTCATTTGGAGGAGGGCAGGATGCTGTTTCTGCTGGCTGCAGAGGAAAGGACACGCAGTAATGGGTTTAAACTTCAAGTACAACGATATAGGCTAGATATCAGGAAAAAGTTTTTCTCAGTCAGAGTAGTTCAGCAGTGGAATAGGCTGCCTAAGGAGGTGGTGAGCTCCCCCTCACTGGAAGTCTTCAAGCAAAGGTTGGATACACACTTTTCTTGGATGCTTTAGGATGCTTAGGACTAATCCTGCGTTGAGCAGGGGGTTGGACTAGATGGCCTGTATGGCCCCTTCCAACTCTATGATTCTATGATTCTATGATTCTATATACTGACAGGGAGACTTCCTGCCCAAGACGTTCTTGATGGTAGCAATCACAGTTGGGTTTCACTGGTATCATTGTAATCACTTTAGTATAGTTTATTCAAAACAAATAACTACCAAGTATTTTTATCACAAGCAATTATAAATTATAACCATGTTTGCACTAAACAAGATGTACTCTTCTAACACTTAAAATACCCAACTGCTATATGCGAAAAAAACAAAGATAAAACTAAAATAACTGTTATATGTTCTGTAGGGTAGTGGTAGTACCCACTTCTTTCTCCTTTGACTGAAACCATTTATCCTCCTTTCCCTTCAATAATCTTGAAGGAGCCCCACCACCACCTTATCAGCATACAGAAGAACCTGATTTTTTCAACAGGGGTTGACTCCCCTTCCAGTAGTTATAATGTTTCTCATGTTGTAAATGACAGATATGGCAAAGTAAGGCAACATTCATGTTGAATTTCACATATACATTTTAAGAACTCAAAGACATCATCATAAAGTGAGGGGTTGTTTGTATGATAAAGTCCCTCTGGATCCTTATCCAGAGGGACCAGGTCATTCACAGAGCTGGAAAAAGTATAAATGAGGTCAACCAAGATGATTAGGGGGTTGGAGCACCTGCCCTATGAGGAATGACAATTCCACACATTGAAAAAAGTACCATTACACCAGCGCACTGATGTAATGCTATAAAAATAGCACCTCCAGCCTCCCAATTAGTCAGTCTGGTGGCAAGGGTGATTAGTTAGTCTGGTGGCTCGCAATTGGTCCCTTGCCGCCGGACTGACAATCGGAGGGCCCAATCGGCAGGCACTTTGCACCTGCTGATTGTTCCCTCCGATTGTCAGTCTGGGGGAAGGGGCCTATCGGCACCCTTCCTCATCACGGACAGGGCCCACCCTCCGGGCCCTTACCGAATTATTTAATCCGCACCGCTAGGAGCGAGTTAAAGATGAATGGAATGGAGAGTTGACATAGAGAACTTTTCTCCATCTCCCAAAATACTAGAACTAAAGCACATCCAATAAAATTGAAGGGCAATAGGTTAGATTAGCAATCCAGGTTATAATTAATCTGGAGTATGGCAACTTTAACTGGAATGTAGTTCTATGACATAATATAATAGTAAATAAAGCATTTATTTATTTATTTATTTATTTATTTATTTATTTATTTATCATACTTTTATACCGCCCTCCCCGGAGGCTCAGGGCGGTTTACATTATAACAGAGAACCATACATAAAACAGTCTGTAGAACATGTACACCAATAACCAACAATTGCAACCAAACACAACACAGTATAACAATAAACAATCATAACACAAACAGGTCCAGGGCTTGTTGATGGGATTCTGAGGGGGGTGGCTTATTGATTGAATTCTGAGGGGGGGGTGGGGGGGAGCAGGGGCCCTTGGTCGCTGTAGATTACATCTGGTCTCGGCCAAATGCCTGGTGGAGGAGCTCCTTTTTGCAGGCCCTGCGGAACTGTTTAAGCTCTGTCAGGGCCCTGATCTCCTCTGGGAGCTCGTTCCACCAGGTAGGGGCCAGAACAGAGAATGCTCTGGCCCTGGTCGAGACCAGACGGACTTCTTTAGGGCCAGGGATCCTTAGCTGATTGGAGGCAGTAGAGCGCAGAGCTCTTTTGGGGGCATAGGCGGGGAGGCGGTCCCTCAGGTACACTGGGCCCTGACCGCGTATGGCCTTGAAGGTAATTACCAGAACCTTTAGTCTGATCCGGAATTCAACTGGTAACCATTGCAGCTGATGGAGAATAGGCCGGATATGGGACCTCCACGGTGTTGCCGTGAGGATCCTGGCTGCTGCATTTTGAACTAGTTGTAGTTTCCGGGTCAGGGCTAAGGGCAGGCCTGCCCTTACAGTTTAGTTGGGAGACTTGGGTCTAAATGTGACCTGTGAAACTTATTAGGAGATCTTGGGTTAAACCAAGAGGCTTAACAAGTTATTTATGAGGATACAATAGGGAGGGAAGTATGCACATCTAAATTGTTGTTGTTTTTTTTCATTTAAAGCACATGACTGATACTGTGTTGAACTATTTGCCACATCCCTCTCCCTATTCACAGCGGGTTTTCACAAAGCTGCTGGTTCAACACTCCCATTTTTATTTTGCTCTTCAAATCAGGAAACTGTTCACTCTCCTCAGCACACATATGTAACTACAACACCTTTTTTCTACTCTCCTCATTTTTTTGGTCAAAAAGATTATCAAGAATGTCAGCACGGTTTCGCTCAGTCACAGGGAACTATCCTTTCTTTTTCTTCCTCAAACAGGGTAATGAATTAGTCTCTGTTTTTGTCTATGAGAAATGGTATGTGGTGATTTTGTGGCCCATCATAACCATTTCAATTGTTTATGAGCTAGACTTGGGGAGGGGGGGGGGAAGAATTATCTTTCTGACACATACTTCTCCTTTATTTTCTGTATTTACTAGTAAGGTCCTTCTCATTAAGCAAGTTGCACGCTCCAGGTAGTCACAACTTTATGTGTTTCTGGACGATAATATGCTCTCTTTGTTGTTGACATGGTAACATTTCACCTGAATTAAAAAGCAATTTGAAAGAAAATTTTCGCCTTAATTCAGTGCTTTCCCACCCTCCCTCCTTTTCTGTTGGAACACCAATTAAATAGTACATGCTGAAGATTTGTGCCAGCAGGTATTGTGAATTGCATTCATGTAAAGCTAATACATAAGCAGGAACAATGGCGCCAATTCATGCAGTGACTGTATTGGATTTGATATAATTGGTTGTGGCTATACAGAAAAGCAATTTCTCTCTCTCTTTTTTGAGGCAGCCACATCTACTTTCAATTTTATTTTCAATTTCTCCACAGATAAATGACCTAAGGAAAATTTGTGCTGAAATCTTTTTAATGTCTTTACATTTGGCAAATATGTTCTTCAGAAACAGGTTATTTAAAATAAAGGGATTCACTGTCATCTACATTGATTAAAGTTAAGTACAAGATATACTTATGCTCTTAGTACATTTACTTCAGTTTTTTTTTTAAATCTACACTGCCTTTTGGTTTAAAAAGTCTACAAGACTAATAAACATATTATGAACAAGAAAAAAATACCATAAACATGAGATTAAACAAACAAACAAACCCATAAAGACAGTATAATGTAGTTGTTGTTGTACCAGGAGGCAGATTTGAGTTCAGATATCCACTCAATCAAGAAGTTCACTCTGTGACTAGCATATCTCAAAGGGCTAGTGTGCTGCTAAAAATGGAGAAGGGAAGAGTCATGTATTCAGTTCCTAACAGAAAGGTAGAGCTGCCAGCCTCCAGATGGGGGCTGGAGTTGAGTTCCCCTGAAGAAAATGGCTGCTTTGGAAGATGGATTCTATGACATTCTACCCCACTGAAACTTTTTCCTTATCCAAACCCTACCTTTCCCAGGCTCTACCCCAAACCCCCCAGAACTCTATATGAAGGGTGGAGAAAAATGTGATAACTAAATAATACAGTACATAATACATATGATTTTAAAGAGTATATAGCAGTGGTCCCCAAACTTTTTATCACCAGAGACTGGTCAACACTTTACAATTTTGCTGAGGCCCAGGAGGGGAGGTAGTCTTTTGGTGAGGGACATCACCGCCGCATGAGCCCCTGCTCCACTTGCTTTCCTGCCGCCCCCCTGATGTCACGCCGCCTGCTGGGGGGTGCTGCCAGCAGCAGCTGGACAGTCCCACGCCAAGGGGGAGCCCCAGCCATGGCAGGGCAGCCCACAAGGCAGCAACCGGGGAGGAGGACAAAGAGGAACCACGGCCCGGTACCGACTGATCTACGGACCGCTACCGGTCTCCGGACCAGGGGTTAGGAACCACTGGTATATAGCATTGAAACACCTGCAATTTAACCATGAGTTGTCTGGGATAATTAAACATATAACTATAGTGCCACAAAATTAACAAATTGGGCATTTCATTTAGTCACCAAACAAGTCCACAGAAAAATCCCTGGTTGCCACTTGCCTGACTTCAAAACAAGAAGGCAACCAGAGTAGGACCTCCAAAGAGTATCTTAGAGGGAAACCCTAACCAAGTTTCTAAAAAAAACCCAGAAGACCAAAGACTTAATTATAATGTATCTTTATTCCTGATGTATCACAAATTGGACTGTAAGTAGACTGATCATGGAAGTGGTAAGAGAAACCAATGGTAGTCTACAGCTTGTATTGCCAACCTGCAAGTGGGGATTGGAGATCTCCTGGGATGACATCTGATGTCCAGGCAACAGCAATCAGTTTCCCTGGAGAAAATGGCTGCTTTGGATGGTAGACTATATGGTATTATACTCAGCTGAGGTTCCACCCCTCCCCAAACCCTGCCCTCTCCAAGCTTAATCCAACAAACAACTCACCCAAAGCACTCCTGTGCTTAGAGGTTCCTTCCCAGAGGACACAAAAGACAGTTTCTTCCAAAATTTTGGGATTTTCCATGTCTTTTTGTACAGAGATGAAATCCCTTCCCTCCTCAGACTCCAGTCTGAGGCTGGCGACCCTATCTATGAGACACATGAAGCTGCCTTCTACTGAATCAGACACTTGGGGCCTTCAAAGTCATCATTGCCTATTCAGACTGACGGCAGCTCTCCCAAGACTGACACATCACCTATTGCCAGACTTTTTAACTCGAGGTGCCAGGGATTGAATTTGGGGATTTCTGAATGCTTAGTGGATGTTCTACCACAGAGCCACAGGACCTCCCCTAAAGTATTATCACAGTATCATTAAGGTTACTGTTTACTAAAAGAATGTGATTTTCTGGCAGAAAGCAATAGGCCTTCTGTTTTCCTTCTGCTTTGATCTGTAGACTTCCTATATTAGTGAAATTATTTAGGGCAAGATATATTTTATCAAAGATTATATGCGTGAGTTTTGTGACCATCAGGTTATTAAGGACAAGGGGGTGAGGGGCTGGTTCTCCTCTCCCATGCCTGCTTTGTAAATAGGCTAAGGAAAGCAGATTTTGCATCTCTTCTGGTTTTACTCAAAGTTACATTATTTAGCTCTATTATTTCAAAAAACAATTTTCCCCCTATTATTTTCCAATGCTACTCCCCACTTTAGACTTTGCTGAGATTCCGAATATGCTTACAGCAGAACATTGAAAATATTGAAAAACCATTAAGGGAATCATTCTGTTCATGCATCATAAGTTGAATTAATAACCAATTTAGCCAATCAGCCGTACACCTCCAAATGCTTTTCATGATAATGTGTGCCTACTAGCCTGACATAGATCAGGACCACTTCTTAAAAACAATAATACTTGACAGACTTTTTTGTTTGCTTTTTAAGCAATCTCTTATTTCATATCATTAGTTACAAATACCTGCAACAAAAAATTTCTACTTCCTCTCTTATGTTCCAAAGGTTTATTTCCCTTTTCCAAATCCTTCTTTGACACACAACTTCTGTGCCCTACAGCTAAGATTTTAGTACCTAAAAAGTTACTGGGTCCAGCCCTAAAAAAAGAAGTTGTCAAATACCCTTCATACTGAGACAAAATGTTACTATATAATTTTGCTCTGGTGACCATACAGCATTCCCATCCAACCCTTGGAAAAAACATACGGATGACATATCTCATTCCAGCTCACTCATTCTCTCTACTTTATTTTATTCCTCTAACTTAGAATGACTCATTCTTTTTAAATCTAATGTTACTAAATCCTTTTAACAACTATGTTCCATTAGTTAACATATCAACTCTTTAATTATTTTTTATTTTAAGGAAATAAGATATAGTTCCTCACCCCTTAATGTCAAACATTTAGAACAGTAGATGGTACAGTCCTCTAGTTACTGAATTGTACCGTTATATTCCACCTTTCTTCCATGATGGACTCCAGGCAGTGTACATGTGGTTCCCAGGAAGACTCCCAACCAAGCACCAACTATTTTCATTCTTGCTTAGTATTGGTTGGCTATACTGTGTACCTTAGGGCTGATCCTGCGTTGAGCAGGGGGTTGGACTAGATGGCCTGTATGGCCCCTTCCAACTCTATGATTCTATGATTCTATGATTCCAGCTACAGCCTATGATGTGGGATGGCATCACCACAAAACACACACACACAGAACTGCTTTTTTCTGAGTTCTATTTCACAGAGCCAGTTTACTACCTGAATGACCCAAGCACAGCTTGGGGATTTGAACTGGTGATAACATGGGAGGAGGTGACAGCAAGCTTACACATTTTCATATCTGCCACCTCATATCCATTCAAGGCAAGCTATAGAAGAAGACACTTCTTCTGTAGCCTCACTTAGATCCTGATTGGGAAGGGGGCAGCATAGGATACTTAAGGCAGTAACTTGCAATGGTCCTTCCTTGTCTATGCTAAATGGAAAATTAACATTGGATAGAAACATCAAGCCTGGCTTTTCCCCTAAAATGCAAACCTCTTTTATGCAAGGTGATATGGGGCTATTTGTAAATATTCTACTATTATGAGGTAGCACAGTCACAGAGAAACCTAAGTCTACTTTTGACCATTTGAACTGGCTCCAAAACTGATCCTATAAAATTATAAGCAAATTATATGACTTAGATACAACAAATTTTATCCAGATAAGAAAAAAAGGAGACCATGACCCATTAGGCACAGCAGCAGCCACACCAGTCTGCTGCTGAGCATTGCGTTGGGGCAGAATGCCCCGGAACTTTCCACGTATGCACAGGGGAGGGAATCCCCCGGCATACACAGAATGCCCCAGCGTAGTGCGCGTGCACGCAAAACACCATGGCTGGAAAGTCTGGTATGCTGCCCAGAGGCAGTGGCAGTGTGGGGGGAGAGCTTTGCGGAGCTGATAGGGGCTTGCAGTGTCCCTGCATGGACACTGCCATCCCTGCCGATTATGCACGGTGCTAGCCCAACCTAGCATCTGTGACATCCAGGTAATGTGGAAGATTCTACATTCCTTTACTGCGGGCCTTCCGGGGTACTGTGCCAGGCCATAAGTCATATTCTCCCCTCTCCCTTTTTTTTTTTTTTTTTAGCAAGCACAATATATACGGTAACATATATTGGGTACATCAGTCCACAATGAAGAAAGTCTGAGTTCAAACAGAACTCACCTTCCTGATGATAAACTAGTAGAAAAGTGGAAGAGCCCTGTAGCACCTTAGATTGACAATCATTGTGTTGTTGTTGTTGTTATTACTATTATTTCCTGCCGCTCCCGAGAGCGGCTCCTGGCGGGTTACAATCATCCACAATTAAAACCGCAATAAATCCCCATAAAATTAAAAAGGGACATAAAAATTACAACACAGAGATAAAGAACATGCTGCTATGAGCTTTCCTGAGCTACTGTTTACTTCTCCACATTCTTTCATGAAGTATGCAGTCTTTAAAAAAAATACTAATTTATTCCCCAGACAGTATTGGTAATTTGCAGTGCTTGAGGCTCTCCTTGTTTACAGATACATATTTTTGTCCCCCCCGGGAATTAAATGCTAATTCAAATGAAGTAAATGGGTCTTAGTTCCTTGCTTAATCAGCACATCAAGCATGGCACCTGTTTCATCCACGACATAACATTTTATTTCCTTACAAAACTGCTGAGACAAATTCCCCAAGTAATCTCTCATTTCCTTTGGTTACTGATATGTATTCAGCAAGGGCTATCAACCAACAGGGGACAAAACTGACAGAACTATTTTAAAGTAGTTCTGTCAGGCCAGCAGAAATAGGGCTGGGACTTTTAACATTCATTTTTGTTCTTTTCTAAAAAGGGATTGCAGATGTTTTTTTGTTTTGTTTTTAACAATAAAGGAATTATTTCCGCAAAGCCTAACTGGAATTTTAACAGTATACTAATTGACTTAATAGTCAATTAAGGCTATTTCATAATTCATTCAAACATGTGTGTGGATTACCTGATCTAGAAAGCTGACAATGTAACCCTAAAAAAGAGTCAAACCCTTCTAAACCTTTTGATTTGAACAAACTTATAAGAGTGGAAGTCTGTAGAGAATGCACCTTCAAAATATCTTCCACTCCAAGAACAAAGACAGAGAATCCTAAAAGAGCAAAATGGATGCTATTTTTTCCAATTTTAAGTTTATTTTGCAATGGTGTTCTCCCACTAGCTTGTCAAATGCTGGTAGGTATATGTAGAATCATATTTCATCTGTGGCAGATAAAGCTGGCTTAGAATATATAACCCTAAGAATAGAGAAGTGCTAATTGAGCAGACTGCTCTCAGTTCTTCAGATCAGGAAATTTTAGACAGTAATGTGAATCCCACAAGAATAATGCTGAGACAGTGGAGGAATTACACAAAATTATTGGTGTGCCCAGGAAAATAGCAACTATTCATTGAAAACAACTCAAAACTCTATTCTTTGAATCTCTAAGAACCAAGCAAAATGGGGCATGCTGCTGGACATTCACAAAATCACAGAGGTTGGCCATACTAAACAGGTCTGCTCAGCGCAGCATACAGGCTTATTCAGTTGAGCTTGCTCCCAGGAAGGCAATTTTAGTATGAAATGTATAATATGTTTGCAAACAGGTGCATCCTCCAGGTGTGCTTTATCAGTGTAATGTTCCCTCTGGCATGCAAATTAGCAATAAGGTGCTCAGCTTAGGTTCCTGCTTTTAGGTCCCCATATCAGAGGCAGGTTTGTTCAAAACAACACCTTTTATTAACAAGAAGATACAGATTTCAGGATACTGGAGCTCATGCAGTTTACAATTCTAACTAAAAAAAACAAAGCTAAAGAAAAGGGACTCTAGCCCATGAGAGACTAACCCAAATCACAACTATCAGAGAGAGGAGACAGACTGTTTCATTGTTATACAATAAATGCACCACAATCACAGAAGTGGGACTGGATTAAGATTCTTGGTGCATCCACATCTGGGTTTGTCTATTACGTACCCTAGGTCCTTTTAACGCCTATGCAGGCTTTCTCATCCAAGGTTTCACGAAACCCTGGGGTTTTTGATGGCCCTGGAAGGGTTTCCCAAATAGATGGGAGTTAATTTATATATACTCTGCACAATTGTACCACTTCTGGGGTTTCTCGAAGCCTGAAGAATGTTTCAGGGGTTTCGCAATGGTAAAATAATCTTGAGAAAGGTTGCCTTAATGTATAGTTTTCACCACCTTAAAAAAAAAACATTTTTATTTTTTTCAGCAAACTTGGGGTATTTTCCAGGTTTTTAGAAAGATCTTTCTTGCCCATCCATGACTCTAGTCTCCAGATTTAAGTATCCACAGATTTCATCATAAGGAAATATATTGATGCTGTGTACTGACAACACATGCAACACTAAATGGCCAAACAGTGATCCATCTACTTACTGGGACCCCTGCCATAAGATTGTGTAATGCAACATCAATTATTCCCTAAGCAGAGATTCATTTTCAAATTTCTGCAGTGTGTACTGTATGTGCCTAAACTACATAACGTCAGGGCTGCAGTTGGCACCGAACACAGGAACTCTAATGCAAGAAGATAAAACTGCTGTCAAATCCCCAACTTTTTCTACAAGCAATAGGAGACATGAATGAAATTACACCAGTCAGCTGTTTAAGTGTAGAAGACTACATAAAGCCATAGGCACTGTGAAAAAAATACATTGTCAGTCTAAATGTCATTATTACTTAACTAGCAGCAAAGCCCATGAAAGGGGAGAAGGGGCAAGGGAAAGGAACCCGCCCCCGAAGCTTACCTTAGGAGGCCTTGGGTGGCGAAGAGCGGCGGGTGGGCACAAGGGGGGAGGAGAGTGCTCCCTGGTGGGTGCGCAGGAGGAGAGTCTGGTGCCAGAGAAGGCCAGTTGGCCCTGGAAAGCCTGGCACTGCATGTGTGATAGGGCGCAAGGCCTTCCCAGGGCAAGAGGACACTGCAGACACCCCCCTCCGGGTGCACCAGCGGAGAGCTGGTCACCCTGGTCTGGGAAGTGCCCCATCTCCCCCACCACCCACCATAGCCCGAGTGCCTCCTGGAAGCGTGGAAAGCACACCCGGGGCCTCAAGTGTGTCACGTGACCAAGTGTGGCCTATCAGAGATTCTCTACCACGGAGCTTTCTTTATTCAGGATTTTCAGCACCCAAATCCAAACGGAAATCACATTCTGTGTAGAGGGCAGGGATTGAATCGATCTGGGGCTGGAATAAAAGCTCTGTGCAGTTTACACCCTGGTCTCCCACCCTAACAATAATCCGGGCTGACCTTACTTACTTTCCAAGATCTGAAGAAATTGGGTGAGCCTGGGTCACACCCTTTTAAATCCACTGAAACCAATGAGGAGTGCACTGTAACAGAAGGGTTGCCACTCTGGCTTCAGAAATTACTGGAGTTTGGGCGGGGGGTTAGAATCTAGGGTGAGTGGAGTTTGGGGAGGTGAGAGAACTCACCAGGATATAATGTCATAAGAACCCACCCTCTAAAACAACCTTTTCACCCAAGTGAACTTATCTCAATAGTCTGGAGATCAGCTAATTTGAAGAGTTCTCTAGGCCCCTCTTGGGGTTACCTGAAGGTTCCCTTTAGAGAAACCAGCATGGTGTAGAAGAGTTGAAGAAGAAGAGTTGGTTCTTATATGCCGCTTTTCCCTACCCAAAGGAGGCTCAAAGCGGCTTACAGTCGCCTTCCCATTCCTCTCCCCACAACAGACACCCTGTGGGGTGGGTGAGGCTGAGAGAGCCCTGATATCACTGCTCGGTCAGAACAGTTTTATCAGTGCCGTGGCAAGCCCAAGGTCACCCAGATGGTTGCATGTGGGGGAGTGCAGAATCGAACCTGGCATGCCAGATTAGAAGTCCGCACTCCTAACCACTACACCAAACTGGCTCTGGTGTAGTTTTAAGAACTGGTGTAGTTTTAAGAACATCAGACTCTAATCTGGAGAACCAAGTTTGCTTCCCCACTACTCCATATGCCCATTGGTTAACCTCAGGTGAGTTACAGTTTTCTCACAACTCTCGGTAGTATATGGCATGTCTTTAAGAGACAGGCTTAGGTACTAAGTGGAGCTCCCTCCCTTCACATTAATGGATGTATCTTCTGGAATATGCTAGTTAGAACTGGGTTGGTTGGGATTTAGGACTCCAACCTGCTTTGCGGTTCTCTGCTTTGCTATTCTGCACATTAAAGAAGGTTTTGAACACATCCTTCCTGCTGCATCTCTCTGGCCTTAGGATAGAACATTTACTCACCTCCACTTTACAGAGGAGACACACCTACCTCACAAGGTGTCTGTTGTGGAGAGATGAAGATTATAATAAGCTTTGAGACTCCTTAAGGTAGAGAAAAATGGGGTATGAAAACCCACCACTTCTTCTTCACCTGGAGGCTGGCAACCCCTACATAATAGGTTGACTTAGCCTCCCTGAAAATATAGTAGACAACTCCACAGCCTAGTAATAAAGCTTACCCTCTCAGTTTAGTTTACCCTCTGTCCTCAATTAAACAATGTAAGCTAATATGGAACAAATATATGGTCTACTCTGGACAGGGTGACCCCCTTACCTTAAAGGGGAAGTTTCAGGTAACTTCTTATTCTTTGAGCCTCAGGTGGTGACTATGGTCACCCATGTCATTTCGAAGTACAGCTATTCTCTCTCTCTCTCTCTCTCTCTCTCTCTCTCTCTCTCTCTCTCTCTCTCTCTCTCTGGCAACAGGGACCCCATTTATCTGTCACATAACATGCTAGCCTAGAGTTACCAAGCCTTACCCCCCACACACACACACACACTGATTTCAGATTCCCCTCTCCTGCTCCCAAAAGCCTTTGAACAGTTGACAGAAAAGGAAATGGAAAGGCCAGATTCTGCCCACCCCTACTTATCATCCTCCCTCACATACCTTAAGTAAATATATAATTGTTTTTGTGGGCTGTGAGCTCAGACCTTGTTCTCTAAACTTTAGCCAAAAATCACCAAAAATCAATTAGCTGCATTCAGAACAGGAATAAAAAAAGGATAAGATCAGCATATAAACCCAGGTCTCAAGTATGGCCTTTCTCTTTTTTGAACTGTTATTATGTTTCCACTGAGATGCAGGGCTCAGTCTTTTAACAAGACTACTTCTATTTAGGAGAACACTTCACTATCTGATAAATTCATTTGAGTGGAAGCTCAGGCAGGGAGGTCTCCTGAGTCTTGTAGATCTTGGATTTGTGTTGCACCTGGTGCCCATTTTCTAGATAACTTCTACCCTGATCAGAATGGCTAAGACAGGATTGTAAGAGAATAAAATGTAGGTCCTGTGTTTTGAATAAGAGAGCTATTTAAACCCTCCCCCACCCCTTGTCCTGTTACTTGTCAGTAGCTTGAAGGAAGTGACGCTTCCTGTTTGAAGGGGGGGGGGAGAGAAGGGATGTGTCTGTGTGTATAAAGAAAGTTGTGCTGATTTAAACAAAGTTAAGTTACATCACTCAATTTAATTAGGTCAGGAGCCATTTAGAACCTTTGGTGGATTGATTTCTTTAGAAACAAAAGGAGAAGAGTGGGAAAGAGAATAATGTCATGGGACTCTGATTGGGAGCAAAGACTCCATTTTCCATAATATCCACGGGCAGGTAGAACACAGTAAAGGAAGAATGCTTGTAAGCTTCATTGATTTACAAAATAGAGATTAACATTCTTTCTTCTAGTTTGCCATAGGGAAGGAAATCAAAACAATGCTAGCACATTCTCAGTTCTGGGAAATGGAAAAGATTTATTTTTAACATTTCACATAAAGGAATATATTTTAATGAATTTTTAAATGAAAAAGGCAACTTACAATGAACTTAAGAATGCATAAAACGAACATGAGAGCAGCATAATACCTATACGGATGAATCACTCAAATTTGGATGCTTACACTGAAAACTTGTGGAGAGAGGACTAATTTTCAAGAATATGAAAATGCACAGGTTAGCAAATCCCTGGTCTGATCTGTAGGCCTGGAATCTATGGATCTATAAGGAAACAGAGGCAGTTGAGGCTCATTTCACCCAAGACCACCAGCAGAATAGATGCATGAAATCCAATCCTACATTATATTAATACAAATTAATTGTAACATTTAAAATTTAAAACCAACAAATTACAGCCACCACCCCGTCACAAGGAGTTATACTAGCAGACTAACTAAATTGAGGGGGGCCATATTAATTTTTTGAGAATCTACCTACTTATCTACCTGCTAGCATTTCTTGATGTTATTTCCGGGCCTCAACTGTAGGCCTGGTAGAACAACTCTGTCTTACAGACCCTGCAAAACTAACAGAGGTCTCACAGGGCTATGATGTTATTAAGTAGAACATTCCATCAGCCCAGGTCTTGGTTGGTTGAGAATAGTTTTATAACTTTGGGGCCAGGGACCCTGAGCAAATTCTGATCACTAGATATTAGTGCTCTTTGGGGCTCTCAATTGATCTGTGACCATTCCAACAGTCAACTAACCCGGAACAATCACAAAAATACCAGTCCTGTCTTCTTCCATCACTTAGTTATCCAAATGAGTGAAGATATTCAGGAATTTCATTTGTATATATTGGCTTGCAACTGAAACCTTCCTTCTGTTTGTACACCTCTTAATCCATCACAAGGTTTGGCCATCTGCTGCAGATCACATTTCCCCATTGCTAGAAGCTGCTCCTCATGTAAGGCTACTGCCTTCCAATCAGTCAAAAAAGCACCTACTGCTAGATAGCACAACAGAGGGTCATCTTCACAGTGGATGAAAAGAGAAACAAAGAGAAGCAATGCTTAGGAATAGAAGGCACTGCTTATAATTAGCAATTTAAGAATGGAATCTCTGAGTTATACACAAGCAGAGACAAGGAAAATGAAAACTGAACATATGGCAAATATTTCAGGGCAAGCAGAGACGAGGATGAGATGAGGCAGTGCAAACTTGTGATACAAGTGTCAAATGTTGTTCTGCTATTACAAATCAACTATGGTTTCATGATGAAACACTGGTCATTTCCATTGGAAAAAAGAAACTTGTCTTATGTACATTGTCCATAAACATAGGTATCTTCTAGCTATCAATGATTAGACAGTTATGACATGGGATAACACATATGTATGGAGAATAAGTCTTGGCTCCTGTGCTTTATGTATTGCGGAGGGCAAATTGGTTGACCATTTTGTAAAACCTCATGATATAGAGGGAACACTATACTATAAAGGGAACACTATGTCTTGGGCAGTGATGCTCTGTATTGTTGATGTTGGGGGGCAACAATGGGAGAGCTTCCAGAGTTCTGGCTCCACTAGCGGACCTCCTGATGGCATCTAGGTTTGGGACACACTACGTTGGACAGGATGGACCATTGGACTGATCCAACATGGCCTCTCCTGTACACTTATACTGGACTAGATTGTCAGATACATCCTGGCATTTCTTGTATCCTTCCAGTTATTATCAGTTCTCTGTTACCAAATAGTAATTGCCTTGGGGATTTAGATGGAACAATTGTGACTTTCTAGTTCGGGGCTGTAATTAGGACTGTACACAGTCTGGCATGTTCTAAAGTAATGTTTCATAATATAGTATTGGAATACAGACAATTTAAAGAGGATTTTTCCTCCCTGTAATGAAAAGAACCTAAAGTTGTGCCATGAGCGGGCAATTCGGCCTCATTTGATCTTATGTGTCTGTTGAACTGTCTATGCCAATAACAAAGGAAAATATCTCATCCCCCCCCTCCTTTTGAGACACTAAATATGTACTGAAAGTATAAAATGGAAGTGGTTGCTGTACTAAATTCAGTCTGAAGTTTGCGAGTTAATGGGGCTCAGAGTGATTTTCCACTGCTCCTTCGAACTGGAGTTGTTTTATTTCTGTTTCCCTCTCCTTTCATTGCTTAGCTGTCATTTAAAGGATAATTGTATTAGGAAGAAGTTGTTCAGCTTTGGGTGGCACATTGGGATTACTATGTGTTGCAGAGCCAAACTGAGCGGTAAGAGAACAGCTGACGTCGATATAATATCCCTGGATGAAGTACACTAACTAATGATTTAGCAAGGGGTAGTGCATAAAATTATAATTAGCAACTATGTTCTGTTAATAAGACATTTGAAAGCTGGGTGAAGTACCTCAATCACGACACTATACTGTTGCATTGATGATTACAATAAATTGACACAATGAGAAAGGTTGGGGTTTAGAAAAGCTGTGACTAAGCTGGGGACCTGAAAAAAGTTTATAAAATTTTACACTGGATGTAGAAATGAGATAGAGAGAGCTTTTACCCTTTTTCTGTGGTCTTCATGGACACCTAGGAAATGGGGAAGAGCATTCTCTCTCTTCAATCCATGGGGTTGTGTTCCACAAAATTCTGTGAAGTTTGATGGAGATTGGCAGAATGAAACACCAGGATTAATGGCTGAAGAAATACTAATGGGGGAGGAGCTTGAAGATATCACTTCTTAACTTACTTTGAAAACCCTGAATTGATTATTTGATCTCCTGATACTCAGAACAGTACTACGAAACACAGGCTGCAATGAAGGCTATTGTATCAAAATTATTTTTGAGTGACACTTTGTTTCTCATTAATTCTCTTGATGGGTGCATGACATTGAGTGCTTAGGTGAAAACATCTTACAAGAGGAATCTACACATATACTCTCAGAAGAGGAAGGCATGGACACATTGGAATAGTGATATGGGAAGTGATATTATTGCAACATGACACTCTGGTATTTGGACAAAAACTCAGTGGAAACCCCCCCCCCAAAAAAAAACACACCAGAGTGTAATAATATTGGGGGGGGGGGAGAGAGTTCTGTCCATAGGGATAATTTCAAGCTTTCTATATCTGAATTCCCCCCCCCCAAGAGTTGGAGCTCTGATTTCTGTGGCCTTGTTTCTGACATGGAACTAATAATATCCATGTGTAAAAATACCCCTAAGAGCCTCTTGTGGCGCAGAGTGGTAAGGCAGCCGTCTGAAAGCTCTGCCCATGAGGTTGGGAGTTCAATCCCAGCAGCCGGCTCAAGGTTGACTCAGCCTCCCATCCTTCCGAGGTCGGTAAAATGAGTACCCAGCTTGCTGGGGGGTAAATGGTAATGACTGGGGAAGGCACTGGCAAACCACCCCGTATTGAGTTTGCCATGAAAACGCTGGAGGGCATCACCCCAAGGGTCAGACATGACTCGGTGCTTGCACAGGGGATACCTTTACCTTTACCTTTAATAATACCCCTTCCTATGCAATGTTGATGATGTGACTTGGGCCTTCCTCTTTCTACTGGTCAGCTGATCAGTGGCCTGGGCATAGGGCAGAGCCTGGTGGTAGGGGACCCCCATCTCCACTATGGGTTTGGCAGCCCTAACTGCCAGCCAGCTGTAAGCTGGGGGTTATGTCTCTCTCCCTTCCTTCCTTCCTCCCCATTCTTGCTGTTCTTGGAATTGAAGGCTTTTATAGGCTTACTGTTTTGTACAGGAGTATCAAGAAAGGCACAATTATTATTTTCATTAAATATTAGCCCCATTGTTGCAATATTTCTAGAATAACTTTCTGAAATATTAATAGAATCATAGAATCATAGAGTTGGAAGGGGCCATACAGGCCATCTAGTCCAACCCCCTGCTCAAGGCAGGATCAGCCTTAATAATACTTCCAATAATTAAGAAAACAACAATAATTTCCTTCTTTACTTTCTGCTATAGAATTAAGAAAATCATTTTGCAGGTACATAACCCTATTCCCATTCCTCTAAAACATGTCAACAGTTTGTGGTTCCAGATTTCATGATCTGATTATCTGCAAATAAAATGTGTTTCATTATTGTATAGAGGATTTCATCAACCAGGAGATTAGCAGGATCAATGAGCATGGGATGGAGGGTGGAAATATTTAAACCAAGAAAGTGAGCACCACAGGAAACTGTACATGCTCAAATCCAGTAATAATCTAAGACATCTCCTAAATTCCTGCATCAAAACTCAGGAGGACTAGAACACAGGGCAGAAAGAGCAAGGAAAATTCCCTTCATCACTACCTGGCGGCAATGAATGAATCACTGTCATTCAGACCTAAATATTTGATTTTTTAAAATCATTTTTTCATGATTCACTCCGGTCCACAGTGTACTGCAACCTAAGGATAAGTTTACTCACTGTACTTCTCCATGACTTTAACAGAACAAGTTGAAGGAGGCTGCAGTAAGAATGCAGGGCAGCCAGAATACTTCCAGCAAGTTAAAAGGCGGGGAAAACACTATATTAACTTGCTAACACAGTCTTGCTGCACTAAAATTGCATTTCTCAGCCTCTCTAGAGCTGCATATTAAACAGGAGCATTTCCTTTCGGCTAGTGGCTTTTTGGGATTACTAGCGTTCTCCCTAAAGCCTACTTTTTAACTTTAGAATGTTAAGTACCAGGTCGCTTCAGAAATGTCACCCTGAGTATGAAATTGGTATACACAGTTTGGGAACTGAGCCCAGATCGCCAGAGGATTACCAGCCATCTTCATCTGAAAAGATTCTGCCTTGCTGTAAAACAGTAGCTAACCCAATATTTGATTGTACACTCACTATGCTTGAGATGGAAATGATAGCTCATTATGCTTGGAATGGAAATATTTAATTAGCTGGTATATTTTCCTTTCCTCCAAGGATCTCAGGGCAGTATAATTTATTCTCTCCTCTTCCGTTTATTTCTCACCACAACCCTGCCAAGGAGCTTAGTCTCAGAGAGAATGACCGCCCCGGGGTCACTGAGTGAGCTTCCACGGCAGAATGCAGATTTGAATCTGGAGCTCTCAGATCCTAGTCTGGCACTTTAACCTGGAGCCCCAGGTAGGCACATCCAGTGGTCCCCAACCTTTTTATCACCGGGGACCACTCAACGTCGGGGACCACTCACTGGGGACCACTCAACGCCTTTTACTGAGGGGGTAGTTTACTCCTCTACTCTCAACCACTGCCCTAACGCTCTCTGATCGCTATGGTAATGTTTAAACATCCCTTCAAAATAAGATACAGACATGCCACAACAATGAAGTGTGTTGTAAAGGGCTGGGGGGGAGATGAAGTAAAGGACCAGGGAGGGGAGGAGAAGGCGTCCTTCAGGGCCCACCTCCAATTAGTCAAAAGACCACATGTGGTCCGCCGCCCACAGGTTGGGGATCGCTAGGCACATCCACAGCTATGCCTCTCAACCATATTCTGCACAATTGTGCCACTTCTGGGGTTTTTTGAAGCTTGAAGAATGTTCTCTCAATGGTAAACAAGCAGAGAAAGCCTGTTCTAGGACTTTGCTCTTGAAGTCCCTATCTTTGAACAACCACTTTTGTCTTTAAACCATTCCCCCCTCCTTGTTGTTCAACGATTCTAATTACAGTAATTATCCTGCATCAGTATCAAGGCTTTGTTTCTCTTTAATTGTGGGGACAAACTGAGAGGAAGGAAGAATGTGGGAGAAAGATGAGATGCACGCTGTGTTGGCTTTAGGAGGAGGGGCGGACACTGAGATTACCACATTAAAGTGCCTCAGTAATGAATGTTTGCAATAGTGTTGAGTAATGGGCCAGAAGAATATTTCCCTGAAATGAGATAACAATAATCAACCTGAGTTAGCAGTTAAATCAAAACAAAAGCTGGAAATTCCTATTTGCCAACTGTGGGGACGGCAAACAAACAGCAGAAGGCAAGATGGAATAAATAAGATGATGCAATTCTTCAGCAGGAGAGGTAATCAGACATGACTTACATTGGTCAAGAGGCAATTTAACCCTCAGACCAAAGGGGACCAGGGGCCTTGTCATTCTGGGATATGTATAATGGTGACTAATCAGAAGATTTGGCAACCTGCACATTTCTGCTATTGTTTTTGTTCTGCTCCCATTTCTTATTCTCAACCCCCCCCCCTACACACACACACCAATAACTAGAAATCCTTAAAAAAACATGCAGAAGCATGGACAACAATGATAAGACTGAGAGAAAGAATCATAAGAAGAAGATTATCTTTGGTTCTAATGTCAATACTCTTGGCTGATAAAAGCATGAAGAAAACTGCAGTAAAAGCCAATTCAGAGCGTTTCAAGCTAACAGAAGAAGACTGATCCTTTAAACGTTGCTGTGAAACTACAGTCCTTTGTAGACTTGATAAAGCATTCACCAGAACCAATGGATAGCCAGTGACACATGATTTTCTTTAAGGATTATTGTTGTACAGTCAGATGAATAAGAAGAAACACAGTCACTGTCTGTTTTGTTTTTGGACGATGACTTGTAAGAAAGGAGGCCTTAAAAAAAGAAAAGAAAATAATTTCTAAAGATTTAAGCAATCTGATGGGATAGGAGGAAAACAGCCTTCCCAAGAAGAAAATAAATCCTGTGAGCATTTAGATTCTTCTTGGGTGGCTATTATTCTTTGCCTGCGTGTCCTTCCCTACTTCCCTTCTGCTATTGCTAATGCTGCTTCCCCTCTCCATCTTCATTTCAACAACAAAAGTACACCAAGGATCATCAAGGAACATGGTATATAACCACACTGAGTGGAAGCTATTGAGCTGCTGAGGCAGGGCTCTGGATTGGCATTTCTTTATGGTGCTTCTTTTGGTCCACCACCAAATGCAAATGCAAAATTATTCCAGATTGAACAAGCCTTAGTTTGGACTAGGGTTGCCCACTCCAGGTTGGGAATGTCTTGGAGATTATAGGGTTGAAGCCAAGAAGGGCAAAGCTTGCGAAAGGGAAGGGTCTCTCTGGTGTAAAATACCATATAGACCACCTTCCAAAACAGCATTTTCTTTAGGGGAGCTAATTTCTGTCATCTGGAGAACAGTTGGAATTCTGGGAGATCACCAGGTTCCACCTTGAGGTGGACAATTCTACTTTGGACACTTAAAATCTTACTCATAGTATCAGTAGAGACACACTGCTTCAGGAAAAAAAAAGAACTCATAGTAATGCATACTTTGTATAGCAGTTTCTTGGTGTTCATACTCCTCCCTGCAATTCCTTAGCTATTGACAATTTTAGTAGAAGAAGAAGAAGAAGAAGAGTTGGTTCTTATATGCCGCTTTTCCCTACCCGAAGGAGGCTCAAAGCGGCTTACAGTCGCCTTCCCATTCGTCTGGGACTAAGGACTAAAGTTCTCTTTGTAGTTCAGTCCTGGACAGCTATAGTCCTAAGAGATCCTTGCCCAAATTCCACACAGTTTCTAGCAATTCCATTCTTCCCCATCAGGCTTCATTTTTCCCCCCAAGCACTTTCCTCAAAATAACAAAGAGTTATACTCCTATTTTCCTGTGGTGTTCTTTCGGGTCATAAACAGATAAATGAAGCTATCAACGTCATAAGCGAAACATCTTGCTGATGCACTGCCTTCCCACAAAACAAACTAAGTGGTTAGAAATTTTATCACTGGGAGAGGGATTGGCAGACAGATTTATAGCCCTCAAGTAGTGGTAGTGTTTGCACAGGACTGGTAATAGCACCACTGTTTACATTCAACAAATAAATGCCGAATTTCCTTCAAATTGCTCTTGGTCTGCACAACTCCAGATGTGTGGTTATTTGCTAAAAGCAGCTACTGCTACTGCTGCATCTGCTGCTACTACTAGATATTGTGATTGATCTTATCATTATGAATGGTGCAGAATTATAAAATGTAAATGTGTATCGATGATGATAGGGTGCCCCCCCCCCAGCCCCAATTAAAAAGCAATTCACAAACAAGGGGAAAAACAGAAATCTTTACTGGAAGATGACCTGTTGAACCATAAGCAGGCTAGAACAAAAATCAGATCTACTAAATGCAAATATGACTTAGGGTGGTACAGGTGATGGGTTTAACCCTTTAACTTCCACTTAGTTTCATTTTTAATAGATGCATACAGTGCAAGGTGGGAGGGGGCATCAAATAATGAAAATGAATAGAGGTCAAAGTGTTGAACTCCCCTTTTCTCTCTCTGCCAACTCCCCAAAGATCAATTTGGCCTCCTTGAGTGCAGTTTGTATTTTGTGGATAGAGCAGAATGCATGATTTTATTTGCTTTAAATGGGACAAAATAGAATGAGAGAGAGAAGGAAATGAGTTTATAGCAATAGGCAGTAGAATTATAGATGCAGCCTTCAGGGGATGCCCATGTTGTGCCCTGAACTGGAGGAATATTTGTATTCTAACACTTGCTTATGCTCTCTCGGTATGCTTGAATAAAGCCACAGTTATAGATACATCTAAAATGTTCTCTCATCCAAAGCAAAGTAAACAAAGTAACAAGAAAATTAGCCATCAGATCCCTGAACTGAGCACAAGGAAAAGACATTATTTGTTTCATTTGCAAGATTCTTCACCTGCCTTTCAAGAGATGTTTTTAAAATGGTAATACAAGAAAAAAATGCAAATATAAAAAACAAAACATTATATTTGGACATGTTTTGTGCAATTTTTAGAACAGTGGATTACTACTGGGGCCACCTGATAACTTCATTCCTCTAACTTCTTTACACAGGGTTGCTGTGAGGACAAACTGGAGGACAGGAGAGCCAAATATGCAGTCTTGGACTCTTTGGAGTAAGGACAATTTTGTGCTAATCATGAAAGGGCTCGGGGGTAGATCTGTGAATCTGTCAAGCACCATTCTTCAAAAACCTTTGAAGAACATCACTGAAAATCAACACCCACCACAAGATTTTCTCTGCGGTTCAGCTTCAGGTTTTTCTTATGTCCTTGCTGACATCATGAGTGGACAGACAGACGGAAGTTTCAGTCTTTCTATGTAATTGTACAATTAAAGGAAGCTACTTAAAAAAATACATTGTTTCCCCCTCAGTGCACATACATCCACTAACACCTGTAATATTCACTAAGCTTTGAAGACAAGCCAAACTGATTCCCAGAATATGATATGCTTTAGGATGCTTTGGGCTGATCCTGCATTGAGCAGGGGGTTGGACTAGATGGCCTGTATGGACCCTTCCGACTCTGATTCTATATCAGATTCATGTGGATTATAAGGTCTATTTAGCCTGGAGAGAAGACAACTAAGAGGTGACATGATAACCATCCTCAAATACTTGGCTGTCATATAGAAGACAGAGCAGAGTTGTTTTCTGTTGCCCCATTGGGCCAGATTAGAACCAATGAGTTGAAATTAATTCAAAATAATTTTCGGCTAAATATCCGGAAGTAGTTCCTGACAGAGTGGTTCCTCAGTGGGACAAGCTTCCTCGGGTGGTGGCAGATTCTCCTTCTTTGAAAGTTGTTAAGCAGAAGCTAGATAGTCATCTGACAGAAATGCTGATTTCATGAACTTAGGCAAATTGTGAGTGGGTGGGCAGGAAGGGATGTGCTTGTCTCTTGTGGCCCTTCCCTGCATATCCAGGACATTGCTGATTCCCACTGTGGGATGGTATGTGAATTCCTTCTAGGCCAAGTTGAATTCTGGAGATTTTTGGTGGTGGGGGGATCTCTTGGGCATGAAATTAGGATCACTGTTGGGTAGGCAGGTAGTTGTGAGTTCCTGCATTGTGCAGGGGATTGGACCAGATGACCATGGAGGTCCTTTCCAACTCTATGATTTTATGATTCTAAGGGGAGATACTTATGCAAACCTAGGCCAACCTCCAGGTTTGCACAAAAACACAAAAAAGAAAAAAATATATAGTGGTGGTAGAAATGGTCATCATTTTGAGGGAATGCTCTTCTCATGACAGCAATTGTCCCATGTGAAATGGGTAGAATGATCTCTTCCATCATCTTTGCATCATCTTGAATCTACCGATATAATATAACATAACATCATAACACTGTTAAAAACCTTGATGTGTCATAGGGAATATTATGGTTGCTACCATTTCAAGGATCCCTTGCTCTTTAATCAACTAAGAAAATGGCCAGCAAAGATTCCCTCAAAATGCTAATGAAAATAGTATTCCACTTGCGATCATCAGACCAGATAAACTGATTCAAACGGGCCATTCAATAATTTTGAGGCAGAGTGGGAGGAATGGATGAGATCCATCCTACTACAAGTCTCACTTTCAATTCTGGGGTCAGTCTGACCACTCCCACTGGGCTATCAATATAGCTGTAGAGTAGACAGGTAGACAGATAAAAAGTTTATAGACATACTTTTCAGCCTTAAAAAGAAAATGATACACACAGGAGACTGGGGCAAGAAAACAAATGGAAAACTCAGATAAGGCGAAAGTATAATAGGGTGTGAATGGCAAAACCAGATGAGAGGATGAGGTGTCTCATGCCAGTGGTGACTAGGGAAATTGCCACATCAGCAGTGGCTGCGGGAAAAAGACAAGTGAGGTGTCAGCAACCTAGAAACCAACACTTCTGACAGACTTATTTTGTCGGTTCACATTGACATCCTGTTCCTTTATGCTCTTTGCATTTCAGCAGCAGCAGCACTGCCTAGTCATCATTGTCAGTGCATTCATTTTGTTTTCTGAGAGGGCCAAAAGACATGAACGAAATACAGAACAAATAAACTGGAAAGAGATCCCTTTCTGTATCTTCGATGATTTCCCCACCCCTACTCAAGGAGCTCAGGGCCTTGCACGTAGTTCACCTCTCTTTCCATTTCAAACTCAGAACAAGCCTGTGAGATTAGGCTGAGAGAGAGAGAGAGAGAGAGAGAGAGAGAGAGAGAGAGAGAGGGAAACTATCTTAAAACCATTTAGCAGCATGAGAACTTGATCCCTCTTCAATCCAATTTCAACATTCTAACCACTCAGTGACACTGGATTTTCTCCCCTCTTGTTTTCCGCCATTGGACTTCATAGTATACCTCTATTTGTAATCTTTGGTAACTTTGTACTTTTGTGTTGCCATTGTCATTCTACATTTTTTATCCAGAAGCATTCCATGTGGTAGGTTGTAGAAGCATGTATTGTGCTGAACAACATTTCTGTGTGAACTCAGATTTCCTATCCAACAGAAAAGGTCCAAGTAAAACCTTTCTTACAGAGCTATCCTAGCCAAAGCTACACCCTTCTAAACTCATTGGCTTCAATTGACTTAGCAGAGGGTTTGTTTAGAAGGGAATGGCAAGCAACCACATTGACTCTTTTTAGAATATAAAGATATATTCATTTCAGATCTCATGGGAAGGTGGAAAAAATGTTTGCAGTAATAAAATTCAGGCATAACATTCAGCCCCATCTCCTCTAAATAAACTTTAATAACAGCCATCTGGACAAAATGCAGTTCTGTTCTATTGATTTTTGTAAGTTAAATAGAGATACTGTTTATTGCTTATCAATCCCAAGTAGATCTGATTAAACATCTCTTAAAGCTTTTTATGGCGTGATTATTAAGAGATCAATCCAAGGAATTATCTGCCCCTTGGATCTGGCAGATTACGTGACATCATCCTTTACTGCAAGCATATCAAACAAAACCAAACTATGTTACGATTGATGTAAATGAAAAGCTGCTAATTAACATGATTGGCAGTCAACACTGTGGGGTAGTGGGTTCATTGGTCATTTCCGTGGATGAAAATGTCTTCTAGCCACAGAGCTCAACTTGTTCACCCTCCCCCCAAACTGATGCCTCAAATACTTTTCTGCACATAACCTATTTACATGCAAAATTGATTCATTACCTGTAGCCTGTATAAATGGAAGTTTGCTACATAGGGCTCTTGCTACATAGCTTACATGCATCCAGTTAATGCACAAGATATGATCAATGTGCCAACTGGCACTACTTCAGCCCTACTACATTGGATAGCAGGCAGGCAGATCTTGGGACAAATGAGGACTCTGACACAGCAAGTGGCGAAACAAGGCCACAGCTTTATTATATACAGGAATGGGGTGCAGCATGTGGGGGGGGGGGAGGGAAATGTTTCCTGGCAGTCAGCAGACTGCCAGACACTCCAATCCCAGAGGCCTCATTTGCAGCCAAGGTGCACAGTCAGTCAGCAAGCAGTGCATTGTGCCCTGGCCATCTGGGAACTGTTCTGTGGGGCATCAGATGTTTGATGCCAGCAAGAATGAGCTTCTAAATTAGCAACTCTACCTGGAACTCAGCACCACCAAGGTGCCCCAGCCAGGGCAGGCCTCACTCAGCAGACATCCAGCCACTCCCCCCAGGACACCTCTTCCTCCTTTTGGCCCCGCCCACCATGTCTCAAATGAAGCGGCCCGGTAACTGTGTGGCCATTCTTGTCATTAGCACAGGGATAGATTTTGTTGACTGCATTCCACCAAGAAAGAAGTGACACCTCAGCTTATTCCATACGGTTGCTTCCATTTTCTTGTTGGTGAACAAGAGCCCAGTTCATTTAGCCCTGAGGAAGGCAGAGTGGGAAACTAGAAGAATGACATGGATATATCAATGCTGGGACTGTCAAAGAGTCAGCATGCTTCTCCTTACTGTCATGTAGAAACTCTACTGTACTCAGTCCATGAAATGTGCTTATTATGCCTTCTGGAAGAGTGACAACACAATCCTGTGAAGAGTTGCTCCAATGTAGATGTAGCTGCAAATTATTCTGATATACTTTTGTTATATTGTTTCATTATCAAATCAAATAAAAATATCTTAAAAAAAGAGTTGCACCAATGTAAGCCCATTTGATTTCAGTGAACTTAAGCTGGGGAAATTCTGCATGAGACTGCATTACAAAAAATGAAATCTTGCCACTATCTTACTCGCACTTCCCATTAGATGCACACGGAGAACCCAGTACAGCTAATAAAGTTTTGCCAAGAACTTGATGACTCATGAAAAGTGGTGCACAGACACATTTCTATACAAGTGAGACTTCAAGTCTCCTTGCTAATCTAATTTTTCTTTTTAAAGTGTGAGCAGAGGTCAGAAATGTCACAGGTTTAACAATAAGACATGTTTTTTTTCCACATCAGTATAAAAAAAACACCGTCAGGGAAAAAAAAAAGATACTGACGAGATATTCTAGTTCCCACAAACTTTACCGGAATTGGGCTTTATTTCTTTGTCCCACTTTGACGATTTATCTTGACAGGCAAAAGGCCTCATGGGATCATTTTACCTTCTGCCAGCAGAATCCCATCAGTGCTTACAGAAACTGACTGCACCTACTTTTATAAGGATCTTGTAAACACAAAACTTAACCATGTGATGGCTAAAAGTATGAATTGTGACCCAAGTCCCTAATTCATAATCCAGCCTCGGCCATGATCTTCCTAGGTACCTTAGACCTGGGGTAGTCAACCTGGGGTCCTCCAGATGTCCATGGACTACAATTCCCATTGGGGCTCATGGGAATTGTAGTCCATGAACATCTGGAGGACCACAGGCTGACTACCCCTGCCTTAGACAACCCACTGCCTCTTGGTTTCAGTCCTATATCTGCAGGATAAGGATCACAGGACTTTAAGAGAGGATTGTTAATTAATCAGATAAAGAGTGTGACTGTGAAGATTGTGATTGTGAAGGGTAGGGGCTGTGGCTCAGTGGCAGGGCATCTGCTTGGCCCACCAAAGATACCAGGTTTCGTTTCCATCATCTTCGGTTAAAAGATCTGGCAGAAGGTAATGTAAAAGACACCCTGGAGATGTAAGACCTCTGCCAGACACTCCGGTCTGCAGTCTGAGCAGACAGTGTTAACATTGGTGGACCAAGCATCCCATTCAGTATCAAGAAGCTGCATGGATTCATAACATGTCAAATTTTATTACTGAATGCAAGTCCCACCTAGTAATTACTACCTTGTGCTCTTATAGAAAAGCTATTTCACATTTTTAAAGCAATCGGCTTAAGCATATACTTTCATTCTTCACCATATTAAGGCCAGTAGTAAAATAATAATAAATAATAAATAATAAATAATAAATAATAAATAATAAATAATAAATAATAAATAATAAATAATAAATAATAAATAATAAATAATAAATAATAAATAATAAATAATAAATAATAAATAATAAATAATAAATAATAAATAATAAATAATAAATAATAAATAATAAATAATAAATAATAAATAATAAATAATAATAACCTTTAAGGAGATGCCAGAAGTTTCAGCCAAACATTATGGGACAAAATTAAAACTCAGCCATTTCAACAGCAAAGAGTGCTTGATTCCTGGTATATATCTTGTCTCTTCTTTTGGTATATACAAATGTACTAGCAGACCTTTGGGAACACTTGTTCTATATTAGAAGATAAAGATGATGTTGAAGTATTTCTTCCCATTACAACTTGATATATAATCTAACGATAAGGATGAAAACATGGCAGGCTAATTTATAAATCTTTAGAGCTTTCATGATAAGGGTGAGAAAAAGAAGTGATAACCATTTGAACAAAATAAATAGTCCCACGTAAATATGACTGGCATCCTTTAATTAACACAGTAGACCTTAAGATCCTATCACAGCATTTCAAATAAGAATCCAGAGTTTGGTGAGAAACAGCATCGCTGCCATATTGATGGTGAACCCTTTTGAGAGTATCAGAAACAGGTTGATACCCAAAACCTCTGGGCAGAACCAGATTCCAGCACCTCCACCAAGTGAGCTATGATGGTTACCTCTACACTCTTTCCCACTCTCAGGATAAAATTTCCCTCCAAAATGAGCTAAGCCTTGTAGCACGGTCCCTTACTTATAAAAATAAAGCTCAATGCCCTACACCAGGGGTAGTCAAACTGCGGCCCTCCAGATGTCCATGGACTACAATTCCCAGGAGCTCCCTGCCAGTATTCGCTGGCAGGGGCTCCTGGGAATTGTAGTCCATGGACATCTGGAGGGCCGCAGTTTGACTACCCCTGCCCTACACTGTCACAGTTAGATCCTTTTGGCTTTGCTCAACCCTTTTTGGGAATGTGTTTTCTTATAACCCTTTTTCAGAAAGCCATTGAGGCAATTTTAACAAACAAATTAAAGCTTTTATTTTACAAACAGGAATAGGAAAGTTGGAATGAGGAAATCATACCTTTTCTATATTGACCAGATATTTTACAGTTTCAAGTTTTGTTATAGGTTTTTGAAATATTCATAGGCTTTTCCTTCAGATGTCAAGATTTCTGAGAGGTTTCATTACTGTTATTGTCTAAAAACACCTCTTTTTTCTTCTTCGGTTATCTGTTGCGTTCCTCTAAACTCCCCCATGGCTTCCAGGTAGTGGGCACTCTTTCCTACTACCTCCACTTTCTCCCTTCATAGAAGAACCAGCATCCCACTGCCTACTGAAGCAGTTTTTCACACCCACAAATCACAGGTAATTCAAACTCCTGGGCTCATTCTGCATATGTTTGATAATAAACTCTCAATATGCCTTAGGAAAATCCATATCATCTCACTGCCCCAATTCTCAACGTCAAATATCTGCACTAATTGTCCACACTGTGTGGATTAGCTGTCAGCAAAAAATTCAATTCCCTAACTAGTGCTTCTCGTCAAATGGTCAGCTATGCACAGACTTGCGAGTTCTGTCAAAACCAGATGAGACTCAAATCAGACTTCAGCATACATCCAGAATATCAGTTCTCTTCAGCTCAGCTCCAACTCTCTTTGCTTAGTGAGAATTAACTTCATTAACCAAAGTGGACAGATTATTAGGCTCAGTAAGAGCAACCACTTGCCCCTTAGATCCCTGCCTTTCTTGGTTGCTGATGTCAGGCAATCAGTAGGTTGGAGGTCCTTTGAGGGAGATTATCAACCTCTCCTTAACATCTTGATAGTTCCCCAAAGGACTTAAGGAAGCAGTGGTGTGCCCCCTGCTGAAAAAAAAAACATTGCTAGACCCACAGGACCCCGCCTCTTGCGAGGGTGATAGAGCGGGCCATGGCGGATCAGCTACTAGCATTTCTGGAAGAAACTTTGGTTGTCCCCCAGCTGAACAAGGGGTATATATAGTGTTTTTTGCCTGCTGCCTCAATATTGATATTGATATTAATATTAATTGGTTTTAGTAATTTTATTGAGGGAACTATGGGATTTTATTGTAAATTATTTATTCTGTAAACCACCATGAGCCTAAGAGAATGGTGGTATATAAATTTAATAAATAAATAAATAAACAAACAAATAAATAAATATTTTTTTAACCCTTCACTAACTATTGCTGTCATTCCAGCACTTGGAATCTGACCTTCTAAGTGGTGTCCATCACATTACCACATGAAGCTTTTCTCAAACCAAATCAACACTTTATAAATATCTGCATTGAGAGGGCTGACTATACACTGGTTCCATCATTTATACTTATAAACACCTGTAATTGAACGTGTCTTGGGACTGAGCATACATACCACTGTTCATAGGTATTCATATCAAGTTCACTGCTTGTATGCTTCATTGTTATGGTCCTTCAGCAATCGAAAGCCAGGAAGGAGTTGAATGAAAATTGAAATTGGTGAATAGTGATTCCCTTTGTCTTTGCAGTTCCTCAGGTTATATGTGAATTCCTATGTCTGCCAGTTGGGGGAAAGAGGATGCTGAACCCCTGGCCTGTCTGTTCCATATACAGGTCATTTATGTGAGAATAAACCTCAGAACTTGTTGATTGAGGGGAAGAGTTAGCAGTGCCCTGTCCCATGGCTTGGTTTCCCATCTCATAATCATGAGGAATGGGTTATCCTATCTTTAGCAATTCTGTGTCAAAAGCGCAAGACAAATTCATAGTGACAGCAAACTACCTCACAGGATTATTGAGAAACTATACAATGAGGGCAGCAAAACACCTGGGACAATTCAAATGACAGATGAATGAATACTAACAACAGTATTAAAATGTTCTGAGGAGAGATTATATTAAGGAAATGAAAAACTGATGGTTTCTCAAACTAAACTGCTGCCTTTTGGTCTTATTGGAATGGGAAAAAATATGGAAGAAATTACCTGTGTTGAAACAAGAAAAACAAGTAAGATGAGTGTCCCTTCTACCTCTGAGAAGTATAATTAGTACAATAGGAGCATTGACTTAGTAAAAAGGAATGCAAATATTTAACCTTCCTTTGAGAGAAGAAAGACATGGGATCTCATTTTAATGTGTGAAATGTCTCCCAAAGCCTTCAGAGACCTAGCAATAATAGACAAGAAAAGGACATCTACCACCCTTTACGGAAAGTCTTCAGAAAGGTTTTTCTTCCCCACATTAAACAGAAATATACATTTCAAACAGTAACTCTTATGCATCTAACAGGGTTCAAATGAGTATTTAAGCATTATATATAGAAGGGAAAGGGGAGTGAATGATATGATATGACAACAGAGTTTTTGAAGAGGGCATCCAAATGCTACCTGTTTAAGAGAGATTTTCACTTTACCATTCCAAACTGGATGTTATTCATCTGGCCAGTTTCAAGGAAAGGAGTACAGGGATGGAGGTTTCATGTAGTGAATTTCCTTATGGTAATGAGCTGTTTCTGAAGTAAAGTAAAGGTAAAGGTACCACCTGTGCAAGCACCGGGTCATGTTGGACCCTTGGGGTGATGCCCTCTAGCGTTTTCATGGCAGACTCAATACAGGGTGGTTTGCCAGTGCCTTCCCCAGTCATTACTGTTTACCCCCCAGCAGCGAGCTGGGTACTCATTTTACCGACCTTGGAAGGATGGAAGGCTGAGTCAGCCTTGAGCCAGCTGCTGGGATTGATCTCCCAGCCTCATGGGCAGAGCTTCAGACTGCATGTCTACTGCCTTACCACTCTGCGCCACAAGAGGCTCGGTTATTTCAAACACTGCCTTTTTCTCCTCCCCCTTTTGCCACACAATCTTCATTGGATTTTTTTAACATTCTAAGTTGAATTTTATAGCAATAAACCAACATAGTGCATCAGTGCTATAGTGGCAGCATTGAAATACCTTGACTCCATGGACCCCATTGAGTCACTGGAATCAACGAATCTTAATGGCACTGCTACAGCACCACTGAGTCAATTAAGTCAGTGGAGTCAAGACATGTCAATGTTGCCATGATAGCACTGAAGTGCTATATTGGTTTAGCACTATAGCACTCAACTTAGAGCATCCCCCCCCCAGGAAAAAAAAGTCTGCAGAAGATCATATGGTGAAAATGGAGGGGGGATTGGAATTGTAGGAAGTACTATGGACATTTTAAACCTCACACTACAGCAATTCAGAAGCACAATAGAGGGGTAGAAAACAAGAAAGGTCTCCTCAAAAGTGGCTCAACAATGCTTTGCTAACCTGATGCAAGTGGGTTTACATGAACATGTACATAAATTCCACTAGCAGCCAGTTTATTTATTTTCTTGAATTTCGATATCACCCTCCCACAAGGCTCAGGGTGGTTTACATATAACGTCATGGGTATGCATCATAATCATAATCATAGTAACAGTAATCATAACAGTGGTTCCAAAACTGAATATTATAACAGATTCACACTGTAGCAACAACGTTTAACATTAAGTTTCTGGATCAAGGTTAAAGGAAGGCCTGCATAGAGCAAGCTGCAGAAGTCTAGTCTACAGGTGACCATCACATGGATCACTGTGGCTAGGTGTTCTGGGGCTAAGGAGGGTTCCGGTAGCTTGGCTTGGCGTAGGTAGTAGAAGGCCTGCTGAACTACTATCATGACCTGTGCCTCCATGGAGGGGGAGAAATCAAGGATCACCCCCAGGTTTCTGGTGGAGTAAGTTACTAATAGCTACATTTCATCCAGGTTGGGTAGGTGTGCTTTCTCGCTTGGTCCCTTCCTACCCAACCACAGGACCTCCATCTTTGAAGAGTTCAGCTTTAGATGACTCTGCTTGAGTCATCTTGTTGCCACTTCCAGGCATCTGGCTAAGGATTCTGAGGGAGAATCAGGAGGAAGGGCTGGGTGTCATCTGTGTACTAGTGACATCCCAGCCCAAAGCTCTGCACCAGCTGAGCAAGAGGACACATGAAGGTGGTAAATAAGATAGGAGAGAGGACTACTCCACCTGGGACTCCACATGTGAGCTGATGATGGCTAGATTCTCTCTCCTATTGCTACCTTCTAAATGTGTCACTAAATGGGTCTGTCTGAAATGACAGGGGGGAAAATCAGCAACCAATTACTAAAATTAAATACACAGGTAGTTTGAAAATGGCCAGCGTCAAAGGATGACTCCTCATATTCCAGGAATTCAGAATAAAGTTGCAGTTTCACATACTCTAGTGATCTAGCAGAGTGGCATTCATGTCCTTCAAGATCCCAACAAGAATTCCCCTGCTGCATGAACCCCAGGGCTTTACAAGTAACATATCACGTCCATCAACTCCTCCGCCTCCCAAAGGAGAGAGTTGTCATCTACGCTTAGAGACTAGAAGGAACCAAGGAAAATGTTCAACAGAGCAAGACCAGCAGATGAACACTATTTGGAATCCCCCATTTTAGCTCAGGGAACACCTATGCTAGCCAATGATGTGTATCCTACAGACCATGGTTACAGAAGGTGAAACAATGAGACAACGTTGTTTTGCTGGAACATTTTTTTCCTAAGGCAGAATTAAAGCACAAATAAATATTTCTAAAGTTCTCACGTGGAATCAGAAAAATGATACAAACTTTTATAATATGGCATAAAAACTAAACACTTTTTTTCTGGGAAGCGGAGGCAGCTATAGTGAGGATGACCCTCCAATAATTCCATTAATACTGACTGGTTAGTCTGGTAAACCAGGATTTGAAATTGTGATTGGATTGAAGCTGGTTATTGACTGTGGTTAATCTTAATTATGGTTTCATTTGACACTCATTCCCTGGTTCTGGTCTTCAGATAGCACAAGCAATGATACCAACAAGATTTCTATGAGGATCCCTGGGGGGAAAAGCAAAGCAAACCTTGTCGCAAACCAGACATGGTTAAAGCAAACTGTAGTTTCATGCTTCATCTAAACCAAGCCAGAGAGAGGCTGGTGAGTGTGTATATGCAGTTCTTGCTACTAGTGTGATGCTAGTTTCTGACAGATAAAGGTGACTCTATGTGCAGTCTGGGAGCTTCTAAAGTCCTTTAAGAAAACTGACAAATTTCCAGCTGTGGAAATAACAGGTTTTCATATCAGCAGTCTACACAGTTAGGACTCAAATTAGGTGGCATTGAACTTATGTCTCTGAAGCATTCAATATACGAAATATGTTTACACCATGTCGGGTTCATGGCCTACATCAGTAGAAAGCATCAACAATAAGGAGAGGGAATTACATTGTGCCAGAGAGACTAGAGAAGGAAAACCCTTACCTTCTATCATTGCTCTCTTTGGCAGGATGGTGATAGCTCCTTCAGCAACATCTTCATGCTGAAGAACGGGGTTCAGTTTGGAGCCCCAAGTGTCAGACGCCACCCAAAGAAAATGCCCAACTTGATCAGCCCTTTTGGCTGCTGCAAGGATCTGCCTGTAGAGAGAAACATTTGATTCAAATAAATATAAGAGGGAACATTTGATTCAAATAAATATAAGCGGGAGTGCTACTTATTCACATGGGAACAATAGCTAGTACAGAAAAGTTGCTTAATGATCCAGAACAATATATTCTCAGAACTAGAAGTTCAGAGATATATAAAAAATAAAACAAAACCCTACTTCATCAGGATGTTTTCAGACTTGCCTTTCATTGTTTCTTGGTTTTGTGAGTTGGTCTCATATAATCAGCAGTGTAATTTTGGTATTATTGAAGCAGTTATGCCATTTACAAATCAACAGCGCTTTGGAATTTTTACTATTAAGAACTAACTTTACATGGGTCTTCAAGAATGAAATTTTGAATATGTAAAAATGGGGGGGAAAGTAGCATTATCTAACATACTTTGCCCCAACATCTTATTTATATTTTATTTTTTAAATGGCTGTTATCCCGATGATATAATGTTAATTCTGGAGAATACTTTACTGGAAATTCTACAGGAAAACCAGAATTTTCAGCAGTTCCTAGAGAGGATAGACGTAACTTCAGGAAAGAACTATAGAATTTCTGGTGATTCCTAAAATGACATGATGTCATTTCTGTTCGCCTTTCCTAGAAATATCATCATGCTGTTGCTGAAGGCCACCTCCATGTTTCCACTAACCCCAGTTGTTGACAGTCTGGACCTGAAAAACCTACTTGGGAATCCCCACCAAACCAAAAAGACCATAGCAATATTTGTATTAATTCAGGACACATTCTTAAATGTGCATCAAAAACAAACCTATGAAGATGCTTCATTTCACAAGCACAAGTTCTATAGATATATTTCTCCACTCTGTAGTATGGTGATGGAAAGTTCCATTAAGTCACAGCTGACTTACAGCAACCCTGTAGAGTTTTCAAGGTAAAAGATGTTCAGAGTCAGCTTGCTATTTACCTGGCTCTGTGTCACAACCCTGATATTCCTTTGAGACCCCATCAAAATACTAGGCAGAGCCAGCCCTGCTTAGCTTCCAAGACCTCATGAGATGAGGTTAGCTTGGGCTAGCCATGTCAAGGCTTCCCTCTCTGTACTCCTAAACAAAGGTTTAGCTATGCATTTCCTCCAAGGTTTACTTGCCAGGGGACATTAAATCTAAACTTTCAAATTTCACTCAAAGAACTCTGCACTTTGTCCATACTTTGAGGTTCCTAGATCAATCAATTACTACTATGTGTCCTAGATCAAATGTTTTATAGCTACCTTTTGAGAAGTCAGTTTTTAACCTGGTTCTTCCAGCTGTCCATTTGATACCATTTTGACCTACAGGTATTGCCGAATTAATGCTATTTATCTTCACACCATGAAAAGGTTCATTGACCCATCAGCATAGGTTGTCTACCAAAGGGATAGGTCATTTTTCTCCTGTCCAGCAGACATTCCTGATGTGGCTTTTCAAAGAGATGAATAGTTGTTCAAAGCATTAATCAGATCTGTTGGTGTAAATTATGTGTGGAACATTATATTCTCAATCTTCTGTCTTTGAATATAAGTATTTTGCCGTAAGACAACATTTTTTCCTCAAGTGATCTCTCAGAAATTTCACAGAATTAGAGAAATATGTGTGGGAAAGCATACATAAAAGAGATTACGGTATGTTCACTACCCCAAAACTCAATTCTATCCAGCTATCAGGTTACCAAGCTAACCCATTCTTGTGGCAACAGAAATGACTCTTTAGCAATAATGCAGCTTTGGTCCCAAGATGTGAAATAACCAACAAACTGTGAAGGAAGAAACACCTACCATAATTCATCACTCACAGTGATGGCATTTTGGGAGTTATTTTTCAACTACTATCATATCTCTTTGTGGTGAGGTAAATTTTGTCCTGTGAAGCTCATTGTTTGCACCAACAATGACAACAAATAAACACATAACATTTTACTTCAATGCTTCCCTGGATCAGTTTTCCTCTGGAAAAACCCAAAGCACATTTTGATCTCAATATGATATAGAAAGGAGCACTTAAATGGAAAAAAATCAGTTATTTTTGATGAAGTTTTGTTTTTAAGTGGCTATGATTTGAGGACATTGTTTAGGAATATATATAGTTAAAAATGTCATAAAAGAGCAAATTGTGGGATGATTTTTCTATGCAACATACAATTGTGGAAGAATATATTTTTTTTAATTAGAGAACTGCCATAATGTAACAGTTAAGGGTAGAGGAGTCTGATTTAGAGAACTGGGTTTGATTCCCCACTCCTCAACATGAAGCCTGCTAGGTGACCTTGGACCGGTTTCTCAGAACTCTCTCATCCCCACCTACCTCACAAGGTGCCTGTTGTTGGGAGAGGAAGGGAAGGCAATTGTAAGCCACTTTGAGACATATTAGGGTAGAGAAAAACAAGGTATATACAAACTTTTTTCCTAAAAAGAATGGAACCCATTTTGAATCAAACAGGGAGTTTACTGATGTTTATCTAGAATTATCTTGGGAAAGTAGCCTACCATGTAATCATCCACCTATAGCCTGAAGTGCTATTGTTTTATCTGCAAAATGTTACTCTATACTTCAACTTTAAGAATGTTATATCATCTTAAGATAAAAATACAAACACCAGAGAATTTTCTGGATATCACATGCTGAACCAATTGACATTTCTAAGCACTTTTCATGGGCTGGAAAAGTGAGTCTGAAGCAATTCTATTATCTCATCCAATAACTAGGTGAAGAAGAAATCCTAAAGTCCCATTCATGCACAGAGCTACATGTTAACTTTAAAACTTCATATGGACACAGACACTATCTGCATGACTGAGGACAAGTCATTTTGCATCTGTGAAAGTTAATTACAGGTACAGGGATACAATCCCACTCTCCCACCCTCCACTAAACATGGGAAGAACATTTAAGGGACTAACAGGAGACCTGTGATTTGGATAAACTTGACCCAGCCTTTAATGCCAAAAAATGAGGGCTGATCTTCCTTAAACTGGGGTTGTGGTGGTGGGAGATTAAATTGTCCTTGCATTAATTTCTCAATATAAACTGTGCTCTTCAAAGCTGCTAATATTTGTAATTTAAGCAGAGGGAAAAGACATGTATTTGCATTGTACCTGCTGATGTTTTACTCTTTACTGAGGCTAATAAGACCTTTGGGGGAGGAGAGTCATTTTTATTTAGAAAACATCACTCTAACTCTGTGGTCCGATAGATTTTTTTAAAATAAAAAAATATAGTTTGGCCATAAGGACCAGTACAAATATATATGGTGTAGGCTACAAAAGGCTGTCCAGCTGTTGAATTAAATTGTGTGTCCCTTTCCTTGAGATCCATCGGTGGTTTTGTTCTGCTTTGTAAATTCTTATGGCTCTGTCTAGTCCATAGCACCATTATAAGAACAGGAATTAATTTCTCTTGTCATCCTTACTTTATATCCTCATCGTTGGCAAAGACAATGATAGCCCTGGCTCTGGGAGTATCTAGGAGCAGCTTGATAATTTTATCAAATTCGTAGGTCTTGTCTTTGCGATCCTGTGGGATTTTCAATGACTGGGCAATGCAGAGGTTACCTGTTAACAGAAAGAAAGAAGACAAGATGCTAAAATCTATAAATTAAGGAAACTGGAAGAAAATGGTGGTTAGGAAGAGGAGAAGGGGACAAAGGAAACATGAAGACTCCATCGGTCCTGTGTGGTACAATGGTATTGCTGCTGGGTTGTAACAAGAGAAAATTGCATTCAAACTCCTTGTTTGATTATGAGGATCTCTCATCACAAATAAACAATAGTAGATCTCTTGGTTGTGTGTCAGCCCAGTCTACCTCATTGTACCTCAGCCTAGCCTAATGTAAAGATTCTAATTAAAGTACCTTGTATGCTTAGCAATGCATAAGGCTGGGGAGGGAGGAGATCTGTGCATTTTGGAAAGCTTTCCTGAGATTATAGCATCTGACACGTCTACTATTTTCCCTTTGGGCCAACACAATGTCAAAGCCTGTTTAAATGTTCCATCCTTGGCTACCAGTAAATATTTGGGCAGGAAATGAAGGATTACTAATAATATACCAAAGACTTGAGTTTCTGTAATACCTTTCTGATGAGCCTTGGCTCCTTGGAGATGATGGTACAACATCACATTGATCGAACAAAAATAAGTAACATTCCATTTCCTCAGACAATATTGTGAAAACTGCTTGATGTTACAGTTGCTACCTTTCCCTGTGGCTTGAGTCTGTCAGACAGACCCAATTGTTTCTGAATTGCTCTAGTCATTTGAATTCCCAGCATTTTCCATCCTGGCTGTTCTCAGAGGTAGCCAATAGACACTAAAAACATTTATCCTGAAATGTCCCCAAAGAATATCCTTCCAAGCAAAATATAAAACCAAAATGGGATTTTGCGCCGATCATCTGTCAAGAATAGGAGAAGGTTCTATCAGTACTACTGGGGATTTGGGCAATAGGACAACTTGATTTGCTGACAGGAAATGAAAATTCACAGAAATCATCCTATACAGCGAGGAAAACTGAAATGCTACTAAAACTGACGTTCTTAAGAGCAAGTCCCATTTATTCGACAGGCTCATCTCGGACAGGAGCCTCTGTTGTAGCACACAGTAAATATCAGCATTCTTTGAAATGTCCAGAGCCACAACATGTGTGCTTCAGACTTTTTGAGGAATCAATTTTAACAAGATTCCTGAACTTGATGTTTCTGCAGCATTGAATACTTTTGGTAGATTTTTACAGGCTGAGATGGCTCTCTGTGCATGATCAGATTCACCATGATTTAAGGGGTTAGATATTATGAGTATTTCAAGAAACTGATCACAATATTAGTGAAAATAGTGGCATTTATTCATGCGAATGAAAAACACAGAACTACATTCCAGATGGAATGTTACACAACATCTTTAACAGAGTTAATCTATGACACTGATCCTAATGGTGACATATATGCCTTTTTCTTTCCCTGTTTTACTTATACAACCACACAGTAAATTAGATAAGGTGCTGAATGACTTGAAGAGTAGGGTTACCACCCTTCAGGTGGTGGCTGGAGTTCCATTATTACAAATGATTTTCAAGCAACAGAGATCAGTTCACCTGGGGGGGGGGAGAATGGCCACTTGAAGTCCCTTCCCTCCCCAGATTCCACCCTCCCCTGGCTCCACTCCCAAATCTCCCTAGCTGGCACCCTTAGTTGAAGACTGATTGGCCGAGAACCTAGTGAACTCACCTTAGTGAACCAGTTTGGTGTAGTGGTTAGGAGTGCGGACTTCTAATCTGGCATGCCGGGTTTGATTCTGCGCTCCCCCACATGCAACCAGCTGGGTGACCTTGGGCTCGCCACGGCACTGATAAAACTGTTCTGACCGAGCAGTGACATCAGGGCTCTCTCAGCCTCACCCACCCCACAGGGTGTCTGTTGTGGGGAGAGGAATGGGAAGGTGACTGTAAACCGCTTTGAGCCTCCTTCGGGTAAGGAAAAGCGGCATATAAGAACCAACTCTTCTTCTTCTTCTTCTTCTTCTTCTTCTTCTTCTTCTTCTGAGTTTCTTTGCAGAGTGAGGTTTTTGTGCTTATTAAAAGTTTAGGCTGACGGCGACTAGCAGCGTAGTCCTAAAACAAGGTGCACTGCTCAAAATCAGTTTCATCTCAACAGTCGAAGAAGGGTATAACTCTGTTTAGTTAATGTTGTTATGGCAGAGCAGTATTTTGAACACATTTATCCCAAAGCCTAGCACAACATCTTTGCCAAAACACTGGCTGTCAGCAAACATTCAGCATTAGGAATGAAATTAATGTATGTATTTACATGGATGTTTACATTACCTTCTTTTCTAAACTGAAAGTAGAGCTACTTGTGTAGTTAATCATTTGCATAAATTAGCAAGCATGCAGAGACGGAATTTCTTAGAATCAAGTAAACTTGAGATAGTAGTTTTTTTCGGGGGGGGGTCATTTTCTTTCCAATTCTAAATTCCCAGAGCAAATTGTGGATAGTTCATTTGAATTTGCCACCAAGATATAAGACCAGGAGGATTATATTGAACAACTGTCACTTAATGGTCTGCCCCTCTGCTGCTGTAGAAGAAAGGAGTGAAGGACAAACCTAGACACTTAAATATCCTATGGTTTGGTAGAGTAAGCCAGTCTTGCTGGCAAAAGAAAATCTTAATTTATTCTTCCATTTGTTAAACTGTTCTTTCATCCAAGATCAAACTATGTGAATCACATAAGGATTTACTCATATAAGTAAGTCATTTATTTAGAACTAGATTTGTAGCCCAAATACAGTGGATGCTAGCAGGCAGGTGGCTGGGTGTGGAAGGGCTCCCCGGGCCCCCTCCTCCCTGGGCTGGGCGCCACCTCCCCCTGCCCCCTCCCCCAACCCCCCGAGGCCCCGCTTCAACCCGGGAAGCCTTTTCCCCCAGCCCCCTCCCCCCCGAGGCCCCGGCTTCATCCCGCAGAAAGTTCCACTGCATTCTTCTCAGCTCCAAAGAGTGAAGGTTTCATGTGTGACTTACTGGTAGACCTTCTACAATCATAACACTAGCTACAGTGGGCAAAAAAATGAATCACATGTTCTTTGCTCTGAACCAGATGGATTCTTATGTTTTTAAAACCTAGATCTTAAAGCTAGATCTTTGGGTCAATACCTTAGCTATTTTTCCTGGACTGGTACAATCACATATTGTATAGAAATTAAAATACTATATATTTCTTATAATTAAAAGAACACAAAATACTTAGGGTGGTGGTAGCAATATATAGGCTTTTTAAAATAATAACTTTTCTTAAGTAGTTCCAGAGGGTAGCTGTGTTGTCTGCAGTAGAAGAGGTAGATTCCTGTCTAGTAGCACCTTAGAGGCCAACAATATTTTGGGGAGTATAAGTTTATATTTTCAAAATTGTGTTGGTGTCTAAGGTTCTACTGCACTAGAATCCAGCTATTCTGCTAAGTAATTGTTGAAAGCTAGTGAAAGAGTTCTGCTATCATCTCAGTAGATCAATTTCTTCGATTTGTATAAGTCCAATATAAAGGAACCATACAGAAAACCACGATGAATAAATATCAGCACTTCAATTATCATTTTTTATTGTGCATCTCCATGTCATTACGTTGGTCCTATCTTTAATAGTTTACATACCGGACCATTGAGAATTGTCAAGCTTTTCTGCCTTAGATACCGCAGACCTCCCTTCCAAAGAAAAAGGCCCAATCAATATGTTTTTTACTATGGAATCATATTTACAGTGTTATCTTAATATTAGAGCCACACATTTGTTTGGCTTTCTATCATTCTGCAACCCTTTCTGATCCCAGTTCATCACAGGAAACCAATCCATCATATCCCCAAATAGCTGTAGAATAATCCAGCAGGTGTCACTGTGCTACACAATTTGTCATTTTTATAAAGGTTAAAGTATTTACATCTCATAAGCTCTACCATGATAGATCGTTTCTTTGAAAAGTGATAACAACAAAAAACTCATTTATTACAGCAGATGACAATGAAATGTTCAAATGATGCACTATGAAATATCTTGGCCCACTCAATGGGCTATATCCTTTCCTTGGATGGAAGTGGAAGGTGGGGAAGTCAGATAGACTAATTCCGATCTGAGCCATGGAGTGTGGATTACAAAAGAAATGTGAAGACACAAGTTGGGTATGGAGAAAGAGATTTTTACTCCTGCCCATCTGAAGGAAATTACAGGCTTATAGAAAAAGCTAAAATCTTGAAATAATCCACTGAACTCTCAGCTTCCATTTTTGGTTTTTGCTATGTACCCACAACAGTATTGTTGAGTCTTCTAAATATTGGTTTCTGTAAAGCAAAAGTATAAGGTAGCAGTAGTAGACTTGGAAGCCAAAATAAATCTGGAAATCTCCCACACAGAGATGGAGGATTTGCCAGAGGGAGGCCTGGGAGTGAACACCAGACACTCTCTAGCCACACCATTGGACTACCGTGCCACTAGGTCTACTAGGGGGAACTACCATGTAAGTTGGTTAGGATACCAACTGGCCAGGGGGGGAAATACCTTGACCTGTTAACAGTGCTTTAATGTGCAGAAAAGCAGTTTAATAGAAAGTGGGGAGTGGTTACAGGGAAGGGAAAGATGAAATTGTGGGAGAGAGGATACATGGGGAAATGGGATGACTCCTGCAAGTCCCTGCAGGTCACTTGTTCATCTATCCCAAAGTCTTTTCTCATTGCAGCCCTTAGTGCACTTTTTAATGTGGCAGTCCCTCTACTACAGGAGTGTTTTTTTTGTGGAGTAATGGGAGCTAACTGGAGGTATATGATGAAAATTGCTTCTGCCATTAGAACTGTGTATGTAGGAAACCCTGTTTTTATATTAGTTTTTTTTAATGTATCTGCATCCTCAGTATTATTATCAGACCTTGGATTTGTACAAAAACACCATTTCATTCCCAGTTTTTCTTCACTGACTTGCAGGAGGGCTAAGCAAAGTTGGTCATGGTGAGTACATAGATGGGGGACCACCAGGCTGCCCTTCTTCCCTGGAGGCCAAGTATCTTTCACTGTCATGCCTTCCTGGCTGGGGGAGGGCCAGAAACTCCCTTGTGACCTTCAAAGGAGATTGAGGGGAGGAAATTCCATCACCCAAGTTCTCCTCCTCTTCCAGTCAGTTTCCCTTTCTCAGCTGTGCCTACTCTCTGGTCCCTGTTGGGTCTTCTGGATGCCTTTTGCAACATCTATCTCTCTTGTTGGTCCTTCTTTCAGTTCTTGAGAGGCCTGACACCAAGAAGGACTGGGGTTTATATGTGGAGGGAGGTAACTGCAACAACCTTTGCTTGTCTCTTGCCTGGAACTCCCCATGAATGAGCCAGTTCTTGAAAAAGAGGCATGTAAAATAGGAAACACTTCAGCCTGACTTTCCAAGAAAAGTCACCAGAAGTTCCAGTGCCTCGTGGGCTGAAGAACAGAGAGGATGGATTGTTTCTGTCAGCAGTAGGGGCTTCCTTGAAAGATGGAAAGTACAGTGTTTATGAATTTGGCCTGCAGGGGTCTGCTTTCTAAAACACTCAGTTCAGCCCAGAAATCAATGGATGGCTTTGGCAAGCCATTCTTCCCGAGCTCAGACTCTCATCTGCAATACAATGATAACGCTGGTCTGACAGAGAGAGCATATGTGAAGTGCATAGGAAGTGAAATAATAGAAAATAGTTGTAGTGCGTTTCCTTTCCCTGCTAAATCAGAATGAACAGGTGAGCATGCTCAGGAAAACTATTCTCTCTGCATCGTGTGGTGGCTTCATGACACAGTTGGAAGGCATATGTCTAACAGCAGAGTCTCTGGAGGAAAAACTTGCTGCCTTTCAAAACATCGTATGTGACTTAGTATGCTGGCCTCTGAAAATTGTAGGCTTGCAGAGCCACACCAAGTGGAGGTATGCCTCTTTAAGGCTTGTGGGTAAAGGAACGTTATCTGAAGCATGCTTGTGTGAGATAAAATACCTCCCCCCCTCCCCAAAGAAGGTTTAAACAGACCTTAGCTGTATGATGTAATCAAGATGGTATTGAATCAACTTGCAAGATTTTCAAAAAGATGTCAGCTACGGGAAGTTAGGGAATGATTGTGACTTGGCAGTAGAGAGCATTCTTTGTATGCGGAAAGCACCCAGGTTCAGTCACTGCCATCTCTAGTTACAAAGGATTACATCTAGCAGTGCTGGCAAAGACCCATTGCTGCTGCAAACCCTCAAGCCAGTTGCCAGTCAGACCCCAGAGTTTTGCAGCCTGACAAATTGAGCTAGATGTCCCAGTGATATCAGTAACTCGGTTTAGTTAACAAAATAATTCATTTAGGCTATGAGTCGGCCTAATGGAACTGGGACAGAGATATGCTCTGTTCATTAGTTTTTGTGCCGGCTTTACACTTGTCTTCCCTCAAACCTTGTTTTGTTCTCAGAATAACCAAGTGATACATTGCTGGCCTATATACAAATGCATTGAATAGATTTCTAAATGTTCCTTTCACAAATAAGACCTTATGGTAGAACTGTCGATATATTCAGACAAGGAGAATTGGTCCAATGGAATACTTCTGCCTACAGAGTCGCTTAGTTTTGCATTGCAGCAAAACTTCTACCGGAGTTTCCATTTTAAAGCACACAGGCCCTAAGCCATTCCTAAAAAGCAAACCAGAATCAGCACTTGGCCTCATGGCTTTAAGCTATTCAGGTCCCAAATTGATTAGTTTATGAAATCTGACAAGGTCGAAGTCCAAGTCTGAGGGGTTGAGGCCATATTTGTTTAAGAGATGCTAGTGAACAGTTATTCCCTATAGCAACTTACTTCAAGATGACAGTTTCAACATTAAGAGGAAGATACGAGAGCAAGTTTACTTTACTTAGGTTCACAAAAGGGGCTTACGTTACCCAGAGGATTTTCTCCCTTCCCTTTTGCTTCTTTGAACAGATGATCACACATTGCTTTTGAAACTCCCCTTAACCTGAAAAGCTGTTTTCCATGTGATATAGGGCTGTTGCATTGCCCAACAAAGAGACCTCAAAGAAACCAACATAAATCTCTAGAAAATTCCAACCAAACCCCAAGCACCTGAATACATATTTAATATTTGTTGAATTTTTAGCATCTGATAAGAACAAATTGAATAAGGTCAGTTATCTCATTCTTTCACTTGGTCATTATCTTCAGAAGCTTTCTTGTACCTTCAATATAATAACAGCTTCCTTGACTTAACCTGTCTTGCTCATAGTGATCTTATCTGACAGATGTTTACCCCCCTCAGGTGACTGCCAGTACAATCCAAATGTTTTCCTAGGACTAAATGCAACTGAACAGGCCTGAATAAAATTTTGAGCAAACATGCTTAGGATAGTGCTGTTGAGCACAATAAGGGTATTAGTATGAATCCCCCCAACCAATTAACCACAAACAATCTAAAAAGAAGCTTTTATAATATAACTGAATATTGTAATGTCACAATTTGCAGGACAGGATGGGTGATACATCCATCATTCTATCCTGGCTATAACTTAGGTCAGTGGTCCCCAACCCCCAGTCTGGGGACCGGGACCGGTCCGGGGACCGGGACTGGTCTGTGTATCAGTTGGTACCGGGCCACGGCTCCTCCTCATCCTCCTTCCCAGTTGCTGCCTTGGGGGCTGCCCTGCCACTTTGCCACCAGCTCACCTTTGGTGCTCTCCAGCAGCCACCACGGTTGGGGCTCCCCTTCGGTGTTGCACTGCACAGCTGTTGCTGGCAGCGCCCCCCAGCGGGCGGTGGGAAGTCAGGGGTACTGGCGGGAAAGTAAGCGGAGCAGGGGTGGCAGTCATGTCCCTCGGCAAAAGACTACCCCCCCCCAGGCCTCAGTAAAATTGTCAAGCATTAACCAGTCCCCGATGATAAAAATGTTGAGGACCACTGACTTATGTGATATAGAAGAAGGTACTGTTCACAAACAACATATTTATGTTGAATTGTTGGTGTTGTAAATTACATGATGCATCTTTTAAACATATGCTTTGGCCCGGTCATTTGTTTGTGTGTGTGTGTGCACATGGGGGGAAGGTTCCCCCTGGGAAGAAGTTAATACTCATATGAGTTGTATAGTAGAATGTTCATTGTTTTTTGAAGATCATTATGTACTTTTAAACAATCTCTTGAAGGTTAACTGATGGTCAACAGAAATGGACTCTCCATGCCCTTACTGTAGCTAAAAGACTCATATTACCACACCGTAAAGATAAAAGCCCATCTCCGGTAAATCAATGGAACCAGGACTATAGAACTTTATCAACATTTAAACACATGGCATATAGCTGGCAATTGCATATATATCTATTTTAAACTGTTTGGAAATGCTTTATAGAAATGTGTGTACAGCTGCCACTGCTATTGTAGTAATTTTGTCCTGTATTTAAGCCCTCCCCCAACAGATTTTTTAAAAATCTTATATAGATGGATTTTAGAGTTTTTGTTTCTTATTTGTTTGTTTTAAAGAAAAAAAACATATTTTTAGACAAGTTTACATGACTCAGGATTATAGTAAACCGTGATAACTTAATCTAGAATTAAAAGCAGAAATGCATTTGATTGTCAGAAGTTGGGAAGCAGCAAAGGTCTATTTTCTGCTGGCCCTGCTTGTGGTATCTGAGTGCCTTAATGAAACAGGATGAGTGAGATGGACTATTTGTCTGATCCCGTATGGTCACACTATGTTCTCATTCCTGCTGCACATACATGCACACTCTTTCCCTTCCTCTCTCTTTCAGTCTCCCACTTATACTATTTCCACATAAGAGCAAATCCTCACATTGGTGTTCTTAAAGTATCACTGTAAAAAAAATATCTGCACAAATTTTAGCTCCCCAGGAGTAGATCCATATTTTACACCCCCTTACCCAGCATTTTCTGAATCCTCCCTTAGAGCAATCCCCCCCCCCCTTTGTGTCTTGACTCACTACCATTTTGTTTCATCGTTAACATTCTCTCCACCTTCCACCGCCACCAAAGTTTTCCTGGAGATGTCCATTTTTAAAAACTTAATGTTGGTTGCATTGGGACACTGTTCTTTTCTTCTCCCCAAGTGGAGCAGCTCGTTTGGGTGCCACATCAATCCTTAGTGTTCGCTGTACCTGGGGAAGCCCAAAGGAGCCACTCGGCTTGGGGAAAGGAATCATCTCCACATCAGTCCTTTGGACCTGCACAGCTGGCAGGGAAGAAGCAAGGAGGCCCTGTTGGCCTCCCTCCCTCCTCTCAAGGATGACTGGAAGGCAGGTGGGACATAGGAGAGTTTCTCCCACCAGAATCCCTGGCAGTGACTTCTGCAATTAGTTTAAAGTGTCAACTATATGCTATATTCTATTGCCATTTATTTCCTTCTTCTACACCATCTTTTTTGTGCGCATTAAACATACATGGCAAGTTAAATGTGAAATAAGGACAAACATTAGCACCAGGTGTTGTCACTTAAGAGGAAACATCTTGGGTTTAACGTTAATCCTCAGGAATAGCTCTGGAACCGTTTTGACATTGTGTTGCTCTGGCTGTCAAAGTGAACTGCACTCCCACTGACTCAAATCATAAAGGTAAGATCAAGGCCGTTACGGGGGAGCTGATTTACACAAGCGCTCAGAATACCTATGAAGTCTGGTCATGCAGCAGTAAACAATTGGCTGGGAAAGTGGAAGGGTGCATTTACTGGAGGAGGACCGAGACAAGAAACAAAATTTAAAAAATAACAGTCCCCACAACATGTACAATAAGCTATTACTGTCAGAAGAAAGGGATACTATTTGCTTCTTGGTGTATATATGAATGTATGTACCATGATTCACAAGCTTGAAGGAGCAACCATCAGGGTTTTCCCTCTTGTAAAACATCCTCCCATTAGAAATAGAGAGTGGACTTTGTAAAGACTAAAATATCTGTAAGGTATCTTGGCAGCTTGCCTGAGGGATGGGGGGAAGGCCCTGGAAGTTGGCCTGGACAGGGAAGACACCCCCTCAGGTCCTTAAGATAAGCAGGCCAGTGTTGATTGGATAAATATTTATCTATTTTTATAGAGTGGTTAATTAGATAATGACATAATTTTGGCATGTTGTTCAGACTGTATAGAAATCTGTACCCAGTATGTCTCTGTGTGGATGCTGGATTTGAGACATGACACAGTGCTGCAGATATTAAAATAGTATTTTGAAAGAATTCTCTGGCATTGTGGATAATTTGGATCTCTCCCCACAATGAGTTACAGTGAACATGAACTTTTTAATGGTGGATGCATCAAGCTGATGTGACTTTAATCTTTATGTCATTGAACTTGGCCTTAGTTTTTACCCCTCCCTTATACCAGCGGTCTGCAACCTTTCGGCTGCCGCGGACCACTGCTCCGGAGTGGGGGGAGAGGGCGGCCCGGGGGGCTGCGCAAACGCGCGTGCGCGCCAGTCTGCACATGCGCGTTTGCACCGCCACCATGCTGGCGGCCGCGGCTCCCCCTCCCGGCCCCTCTGGGCCGCCAGCAAATCCCCCTCCCGGCCCCTCTGGGCCGCCAGCAATTAGCTTGCGGCTCGGAAAGCTTCTCCCCCCCCCTCCCGAAACAAGAAGCTTGCCGGGCCGCGAGCTAATCGGCCGCTTTGGCGGCCGATTTGCTCACAGCCTGGCGAGCTTCTCGCTTCGGGGTGGGAGGGAAGAAGGAGCCGCGGCCCGGCGCCAAGGCCTTCGCGGCCCGGCACCGGGCCGTTGCCCGCGGGTTGGGGACCACTGCCTTATACTATAGGTCAGGGTGATTTTGCCTTTGTCCCATTCAAGAGAAGGCAGAATGTGGCATGAATGGAAGATTCCTTAGGCTAAGTTTTGATCCATAGTTTCCTAGGAATTCTGTTGTAGTAAACTATGTATGGGTGTAAAAATTGGACAAAGAAAAAAACTGACAGGAAGAAAGTTGATTGATTTGCAATATGGTATGGGTTTTATGGGCACCATGGAGTACCCAAAAACAATTAAATGGGTTCTGTATCAAATCAAACCTGAACTCTCCCTAGATCAGGGGTAGTCAACCTGTGGTCCTCCAGATTTCAATGGACTACAATTCCCATGAGCCTCTGCCAGCAAAGGCTGGCAGGGGATCATGGGAATTGTAGTCCATGAACATCTGGAGGACCACAGGTTGACTACCCCTGCCCTAGATGACCAAACTGAGCGTATCATACTTTGGTTGCGATATAAGAAGACAATAATCACTGGAAAAGACAATAATTCAAGCAAATGCTAAAGGCAGCAGAAAAAGATGAAGACCCAGTGTGAGATGGATTGTTTCAATCAAGGAAACCAGGCTCCTCAGTTGGCAAAACCCGGGCAAAGCTTATAGTGACCCTGCGAATTAATGTCCTTCAGAATGTACTCCATAGATAGGTAGTGACTTGATATCACTAAACCAATACACAAACAAGAAAATGAGGATTGCAGTTTTCCTAAAGATGACTAAAATATTCCCTAATACATTTGGAGACACTATGCCTCTGAAGGATAACTTATTCTTTGTGGAGAATCTCTGTATGGAATCAAAATAAACATTGCTTTGGAAGTTGTTCACACATATTTTTACAGCAACATTTTAAATGTGCCTATGTTTATTGATAGGTTTTATTTTTTTCCCTCTCACAGCAAACCTAATCAAAACCAAAATTAAACAGAAACCATAGTGTGTAAATTGGCAGAGAAACTAAAAATGTCTGGCATAGATGAGTTAATTAAAAACTTTATTCTATTAAAGTTGTCACTGTAATTTTGGGTGCATTTTTAACGCTGTTCCCTTGTGCATTTTATCACCTCAAAGACTCGCTTTTATTATGACAGTTAAATCAAGCTTCTTTAATATACCAAAATCAAGGCAGTCAGTGGAAGACAAAATTGAATACTGAGAATGGTGTAAATGATAATTATGGTTGGAAAAGATAGAATAGCTTTGCTTGATGGATTGATTCTGTTCTAAAAATAGGGATGTGTACTTAGCCTCATAAAACTTGTTAATTCCTCAGTGCCCCACTGTTATACATTCCGGAGAGGTTTTGGGAGGGGAAATTCTTTTAGTAAACTACACAGGATCACAAATTATGGGATTTTGAAAGTAGAAGAAAAAGAGTTGGTTCTTATATGCTGCTTTTCTCTACCTGAAGGAGTCTCAAAGCAGCTTACAGTCACCTTCCCTTTCCTCTCCCCACAACAGACACCCTGTGAGGTGGGTGAGGCTGAGAGAGCCCTGATATCACTGTGCGGTCAGAACAGTATTATCAGTGCCATAGCAAGCCCAAGGTCACCCAGCTGGTTGCATGTGGGGGAGTGCAGAATTAAACCCGGCTCGTCAGATTAGAAGTCCACACTCCTAACCACTGCACCAAACTGGAGTGTGATACAACTCTCAAATGGGGATACCACCATGGTGTAGTGGGCAAACTTTATTACTAGGAGAACCTGGTTTGAAGCCCTGCTGGTACCATGGAAGTTTGCTAGGTGATCTTGGGCCATTCATACATGCTCAGACTGACTTACCTCACAGAGTGGTTGCAAGGATAAAATGGAGGATGTAAGTCATTTTGGGTCCCCTTGGGAAGAGTGGTGGGGTACAAATAACTAAAAACTCTGCCCATCTAAACTTTTAAATTTTAATTATGACTTATCCAGTCCTATTTCCAGTTGAAGTAGGGACCTATTTATCCACCCCTACATTTTCTCAGTCTGTACCTATGGGCAGAAAAGTCCAGTGGACCAATAGTCTGGGAGGGCAACCCCCTGCCCCCCATCTCCAACTGAGGGGTGTCCATTGTAGCCACTGCTGTGGTAAACTTATTAAGGATGATTTAGGCTGATCCTGCATTGAATGGATGGTCTGCATGGCCCCTTCAAACTCTATGATTCTAACTAACATTCCTCTCCCTGTGCTGTGCAGGTGGGCAGCTACTGTGGTGGGTCAGCTGGCTGCACAGTTTGCATGCGGTATGGACAAGTAACCACAGCATAGAGAAAACTGACTGTACATCTTCCATAGGAGATGGGTGAGCAGTTACTGCAACAATAGGCTTGCTTATCCATTCCTCTGTTATGGGGCAGTGCTTTTTCCAGGAATAGCCCAGCTGAGTCTTACCTAGGCCGTGTGTTGATGTGGCGAGGGGGTGGCTGCAAGGCAGGCACTATGGCACACTCACAAGCCCGGCGGTGGCAAGTCAATATGTTGGCTCCCTATTCCACCCTGGCTTGTACCCAAAAAACTTGGCTTTCTACCCAGCTTGTACCCTGGCTTGTGCCAGCAGATTTTGCAGAGAAGGTATTTCTTATTTCCTCTTCTCTTTACAGCCCACTGGATACCTCGTTTTGTTCCTCAACAGTTCCTTGGAGACCACACAGTGAAAAAGACAAGGTTCAGCAGTGTGGGGTGGGACCTGAGGGTCATTCCAAAGATCAAAGTGTCCTTCCATCTTCAACATGAAGCAGTAGGATTCAAACCAATCTATATGAGCAGATCAGTAAGACACTGAGAAAAAAGATTGTTCTGTTGCAGTCATAAACCAAATCCTATTTTTGGCACCTTTTGTAAAATACATCTGTGTATATTTTAGGTATCTATTTATTAAAGGGATTTTTATGCAGCGTCTCTATAGTTCTGCTCAAAGCAGCTCACAACAAAATGATCACATCAAACTAAAAACAAGGTATTTAAAACTAATCACAGGAATAAAAACAGCACAAAGCAACTGTTAAAAGGGTAAATCCTTTGGTGAAACCATCAGATATATGTATGTGAGAAAGAGAGAAAAGAAGGACCTGCAAGTCAAAAAGCGGCGAAGACTTATCAGCAGCCGCCACTGATGCAGCGGAGGAGCGGGCGGCAAGAAGACACGTGGGGGGGGGGGAGGTTCAAAGCCAGCAGGGCAGCTCTGCATGAGAGGATTGTGCTAGCCTGGTTGGCGCCTGGGCGTGGGCTCAGGGCGCCTTAAAAGGCGCCACGTGGAGGAGCCCTGCCTCTTGCACCAGGCTTGCCGCCCGAGCTGCTTCCCTCCCACCCACCCTGTTTTGTTGGCTGTTAAGTTTATGGCTGTATGGCCACTGGATGATGTCTTTATATTGCATTTTGTCACAGCTGGCGGTTTTGGCATGGGATGGAGCCTGTTTGGGGGGAGTTTGGTCTGCGCATCGGACTCCCCAGGTTTGGGACCTCCCTACGAGGTGGCAGGTCTGCGAGCAGGGCCGACCCGGCTGGGAAGGCTTGGGGCTCGCAGTGCCAGGTAGCCCGGGGTGAGACCAAGAAGAAGGTGGGCACCTCTCCTTGGCACCCCGGGGCTTACAGTGCCGGGTGGCCTGGGGCGGTGGCTGAGGGAAGTGTGCGCTTCCTCTTGGCGCCCCAGGTGGACACTTCCCTATGGTGGGAATCCAGTGGCAAGGGGACCCGCATTCCTGGTGGGGGAACCGGGTGGGCCCCAGGGTGCCACTGGCTCTTCCTATGGATGGGATCCCAGCACCAAGGAGGCCTGTGTTACCAGCGGGGGATCCGGAAGGACTCCAGGGCGCTGCTGGGTCCGGGTTCTTGTGGTCTTCTGACTGCAAGTCAGGCTCCCTCTCCCATGCTGTGCCAACACTCCTGTGGAGTATTAATAAAGCTGTGGCCTTGTTTAAGCCAACTAAAATGTGTGAGTGTCTTCCTTGAGCCCAAAATGCCCTCCTGCAAGTCAATGGCTTCATTTCCAGACCTAGGCTGAATCTGTACTTTGTTTATATCATTGTCAATCCTGTTGAATTCCGATCGATTTGAACTTGGACCTTACTCTCCCCCGCCATTTGAAATAGAAAAGTGTTCTGCATGTACTTAGGGATGCTCAGAAGGGGAGGGGGGAGGCAAGCACAGCCGGAGCCTCTTCCTTTGTTTTCTTGGAGAGGGGGGGAGAGGATTGGAGACAGCAGAGGAGCCAAACACAGCCAGAGCCTCTTTCTTTCTTTTCTTGGAGGGGGGGGGAGGATTGGAGACAGAAGAGGAGGGAGAAAAAATCCAAGATGCAAATCTCTACCGACAGAAATTAGGGCTTTGGGCTGATCCTGCGTTGAGCAGCGGGTTTGACTAGATGGCCTGTATGGCCCCTTCCAACTCTATGATTCTGTGATTCTGCTGAGAAATTAAGGGCTTCCCCTTTAAAGCAAGCTTGTCACCAGGGCAGCCTTGGCCAATCAGTGCTTCTCTACCATGGAGCTCCAGCAATCTGCATGATTTCTCATGTTTCTCATTCCGATTCTTCAAATATTGAGGGTAAAAATTACTCTTGGATATCACGACGAAAAAGTGTGGTCACTCTGGATCAATCATGCTTGTTGCAGACGGAAAATTTAAACCGGACAAAATCAAAATGGAAATCACATTCAGTGGAGATGGGAGGGACTGAATCGACCTGGGATTGGAATAAAAGCTCCGTGCAGCTTACACCCTAATTTTAGAAAATCCTAATTAAATCATAATTAAGCAAAAACAACATAGTACAGAAAAATTCTGCAGCAGTCAAAGAACAGATAATGGCTAGTACTTCCAACTACTGAATCTTTGCCAGAACCACAATTTCTAGCAAGAGTGAAAGTATTTCAGGAACAAGTCTAGGAAATTTGAGAAATTCCTGGAGATTTGGAAGTGGATCTTGGAAAGAATGAGGTTTGGCAAGGGGGGGGGACCTCAGTGGTGTATAATGCGATGGAGTCCACCCTTTAAAAGCAGCTGTTTTGCCAGGGGAACGGATATCTGTAGGCTGGAAATCAGCTGCAATTCCAGAAGATCATCAGCCCCATGTGGAGGTTGCTTCCTAGAAATTCAATGAATGTCTCCATGGAAAGATGGCACAGGCACTGATCATGAACTGCCCTAGACCCCTACTTGCAAGAGATTCTTTCTTTCTTTCTTTCTTTCTTTCTTTCTTTCTTTCTTTCTTTCTTTCTTTCTTTCTCTCTCTCTCTCTCTCTCTCTCTCTCTCTCTCTCTCTCTCTCTCTCTCTCTCTCTCTCTCTCTCTCTCTCACACACACACACACACACACACAAACATACATTCAGGTCCAATTGTCCAGCTGATTGACCTGTGGAGGCCCTTCTGACAGGAATTCTGGACGGTGAAAGGAAATAATTGTGTTGATCTGTTCAAATTTTCAAAAAGCAGATTTTCAAAATTTCCTTAAGTCCTAATTTATTAGTGTAACTAAAAGATTTTCTACTGAAAATCTTACTCAGGTCTGGCTTACTCCCAGGAAAATGTTCTTAGGATTGCATGGTAAAAATATCATCTTCACAATTCCACCAAGACAGCAACAAAAGAAATCATTCATTCTTGAATATCCACAGAATGCCAGTGAAATGTCTTGCTAGTCCAAACAACTTCTGGCCTTATGCCCCACTAAAGCCTCTCCTCTCCCCCAAATCATGCCTTCTCTTGCTCTACCTTAAGAATCTCCAGGTATTTGTGCATAGGCACTTTCCTGGGAGGAAAAAGGGAAATTCCTGTGAACTCAAAAACCCTGCAGTGACGCTGATGCCTGTGCATGATAGTAGAGGGATAGAACATGCATGTTTGTTCCTGATACGTAAAAATATTATGACTTGTTCGTACTATACTTTACATTTTAATACCATTTATATTATGTCTAGTGAACATCCAGATGTTGTAGAGGGAACAAGCTGAAAGTTTATCCACATCTTTAATGGAAGAGAAGACTGATCTTTTTAGAAATAAGACCGATAAAATAATTTTCAGAAATGAATTATCAAAGGCTTTCACAGCCAGAGTCAACTGGTTATTGTGGGTTTTCCAGGCTGTGTAACCATGACCTGGTAGCTTTAGTCCCTGATGTTTTGCCAGGCACAGTTACCGGTGAAATGTCAGGGAATTCATCAAGTTGTGCACAGTTGTTCATGCTCACACTATGATGACTTTACTAATTATCAGGAGGCAAAAAAAGTTTGCAAATCCAGCTGCAGACGTATTTTCCCCATCAGGAATTCATTTGGATTACATCAGACATAAGGAGGCTACTGAATACTTATATGCACCACTGAACCTGCAATATCAGCTTTTGAAATCAATCACAGTGGATTCCTTATGGAGCCAGATATAAGCTCCTGTCAACCTCTTGGCTCATCCTGGCCCATACAGTAATTAAAGAATGGTGGATTTATCCCAGGAAATTGTACGATGGGTGTCCTTTTCCTTTCAGGCCAACTAAATGTCCTGACAATTTCTCTGAGGAAAACACCCCCAGTCAGAGGGAGGGGAAATGTGTGGAAAGACATCTGCTTTCCTTCCATTTTTATTTATTTTGAACATTTCTATGCCACCTCTCCTGACAACCAGATCTGGAGTTCAACACAGCTAAATTTCTGCCTCCTTGAGCAGGCCTGTTTACAGTATCTCCTCAGTTGTCATAGTTACTAGACAACATGGTAGCAGCAGTCATATGGTCATAATAAGCTATTCCAATTGGGGGCATTTGGACAATCAATTAGATTTAGTATTTCCTTTCCTACCAGGGGTGGGCTGGGAGCTTAAGCCAAGCTTGGAATACGCAGGGCTCAGTGGCCCCATAGGGGTATATCAGCTCAGGCTTTGGATCCGGTGGCAATGATAACAGCTGTAGGCTCACCAGGCAGGGCCACTTGCTCAGTTTGTCCATACAAGTCCAGTGGGGCTTCTTCCCAGAAAGTTAAAGGTCTTCCTTCCCTGGTCCTGTATAATAACCCAATATATCTCCTTACAAAGTTGCCCATGGGCATATTGCGCAGAGTAACACCCATCCCTATGTCACTACTCTGTTCTAAACTTGCCCTTTCATTTGAGAGCACTGTAGGCCCTTGGAGGATGGCTATGGTTCTTACAAAGCTCCATACAGAAATATGATTTGGTACCCTTCCAGAACACTCAATAAGGCAATGTATTACTGATTAAATTTGAGGTCTACACGTTAATTGTTGTGAGGACCTCATGCCTCACTATGGACCCCCTCAGGAAAGATAAACTGAGGTCTATATTTTAATAGGTGCATTGAATTAGAGGCACTGAATATGACCATAATGAATAATTTCCCCATCAAACTACCTGAGGTTCCATGTTGTTTTTTGTTTTTTAAGTATTGCTTTAAATGAATTGTTGTTTTTTTCCAAAAAAAAAATAAATCAATGTAGCCCTTCATGTAGCAGTGAGAAAATGTTTGTGAAAAGATCTATTATTTGAGGGGAGGGGGAAAAGAGCGGGGGGGAAATCTGCAATTTCATTATAGGTGGCGGGCATCCATGCTTGCCCATTTCTGATTCAAAGTCATTTGTTTGCTATCTGCAATTACTGGTTGCAACACTGCTCACAAACAATACCATCCAATACTGATTTGGCTCCACTGCCCAAAGCAATTTCCTGCAACCTCCGCATGCCCCGGAGAATGTTATGCTCTGTGACATTGTTTTATTCCTCTGAACAGCCTCTTAGAATGCCACACTGTAATTTAAGAGATTGTTCAGCACTGTGCCATTCTTCTCAGGATTTCTTTCCAACCCCAGTATTAGTGCGGCCACTTCTAGATAGTGAAGCATTTTACAAGTTGCAAACACAACCCCCCCCCCTTTTTTTTAGGTAAGCTTTGAGAGCTTTTCTTTTCTTCCACTTTGGACAGATACATTGCATTTTAGACTATTTCAGATGACTGTGCATCCTTTGAGGCAAGCCAAGACGTTGCCAACCAACGAGAAATTCAATGAGCAATAAAAAGCATAATGACTAATCGGTGGGTAGCACGTTGTGCAGAAAGCCAGCTTGAATGTTCTCTCGGCTTTAATTGATCAGTCACTTTAGAACACAGCAAGGACTTTAAGGTTTCAAGCAACAGATATGAGAGGGAGAGAGAGATGATAACATATAACAGGTTTTGGAGTAGCCACTAAGTACCTGGCACCTGGGTTGGGGAAAAAATGTACATACATGATGCCATCCATGCTTCTTGTAGTTCTGGGGGCTTCTGGATCCATACTGCTTGACCAGTGATCCATGAGGCTATGTCAACACCTTCTCTTGCATTAATATCCCTGACATGGCTGAAAACTCAATCATTTCCAGTGGTGTTTTCAATGTAGAATTTAAGAAGCACACTCAGAAGCACCTCATTTGGGATCTCACATCTTTATCTTTTGGCAGGCACTGAACTTGAAAGACAGATGAGCGATCTTTTGATAGACAGATTGCCTGCAGTGTTTTCCTTGAAACCAAATGGAAAATGAAGAGAACTGAACTGAAGAGGTATTCTACAAATCTTTCAGTAAAACCTGTTCAAGAAATCACATGGAAATACCAAGTGCTTTAAAGGAGGGCTGAGCCAGAGCTAAGGCCTTCTTTGCATGAATACCTGTGTGAAGTGTACCTTCCCCTTTCAAGCCATTTTTGCACCCTTTCATCCTATTTTTGTCTAGGATGCAGTTGTTTTCTAAGCTATCCACAGTATCTATACATTTCTCCTGCAACACCACATTTCAAATGCATCTACTTTCTTCCTCTCACCTTTCTTCACTGCCCAACTTTCACACCCATGTTAAGTAATGGGGAACAAAATGGTGTGAATTAACCTAATCTGGGTAGCCAGCAACAAATCCTTAGACTTTAGGGTCTTTTCTCTCTCCTTCATGGCTGCCCTCTCCAGTTTCAATTTCCTTCTGACTTTTGGGGTGCTGTCCCCCTTTTGGTTGGTGATGGAGCCAAGGCATAGAACATCACCAATTTCAAACTCTTCATCATCAAGCTGTGTGATTCCCCAATCTTCTTGATGTTCAGCTATAATCCTGTTTGGGACAATTTCTGTTGTAACGGTTTTAATCAGTAGTAATTTCCAGGGCCATTCTGCACCTGTAAAATAAAGTGAAAGGCTTACCTTTTGCAGATGCCATATTTTTGGCATTCTACATGACGTCACCAACATCCAGCATCTCAGCAGCAAACTGGCAGCTACATCCTGCATTTTAAAGCGAAAATTGGGGAATACCAAAAAGTGGATTCCCACAACTATCTTGCATGAGCAAGAGGAGAGCACCCAGCAAGCCACATGCCAAGGAAATGTGAGGAACTGAAGTAGTGCTATCTCTGCCTCCAATGCCCGCCCTCGCACCCGCCTCCCTCTCCCTCTCCCTTCTACTGGGGACGGGGATTTTCTTTTTTTTTAAGCAAACTTCCTGGAGCAACAAATATGCATTAAATCACCCAGGCAAAGCAAATAAAAATAAATAAATAAAAATTCCCCACTAGTTAACACACAATGTGTGTTAGTGCCAATGGTCCAATAGTTGCTGCAATCTTTTTTATTTTTTTGGGGGGGGGGGTGCAGGGGATTGGGATGTAAATTGAGCATTTCCGGTCTGTGGACCATTGTTTTGTTTCCAACATTTGTTGGCACACTCTTGTCAAGATTTTGATGGACTCCCATTTCTGTGATTTGGAATAGTTCTATAAGATATCCCATCTATTCCTGGTGATTTGTTTCTCCCAATTGCTTGCAGTGCGGCTATCTGTGAGTTCTTCTTCTAAAGATGCTTCTTGGAAGGAATCTGTCATCCTTTCATCTCTTTTGTATAGTTCTTCAGTATATTGTTCCCATCTTTTCTTTATTTTGTCCTGTTCAGCTAATGTATTTCCATGTTGATCTTTCAGCATGCCAAACTGTGATTTAAAATTCCCTTTGCTTTCTTAGATCATGTGAAACACATTTCTTGTCCTCCTTTTTGTTGTTGTTCTTTTGAATTGACTGGGCTTTTAATGGACTAATTCTGCATAAGATTGCATTGTAAATGTGACTAATCAGGATGTTTATGAAATACTTTTTACGTTGCACTGTCAGACAATGGAACTACCAATGTAATACGGTCACATAAGAAACACCCACTACCTTACCTAAGCAAAGCAAATTAATTCTCAATTCCCCCTTTCAGAGTATAGGGAATGACAGCATCGTCGTTATCAATGAAAGTTAAACAGTCTTACTGTTAGGAAGTTTCCCCTAATAGGTAGCCAAAATATACTTATAACTACTTCTAGTCCTGCCCTCGGCGGCAAGAGAGAGAGCAGGTCTTCCCCATCTTCCATGTAACACTCCCTTGGGAATGTTCAGCCTGGAGAAAAGGAGGTTGAGAGGGGACATGATAGCCCTCTTTAAGTATTTGAAAGGTTGTCACTTGGAGGAGGGCAGGATGCTGTTCCCGTTGGCTGCAGAGGAAAGGACATGCAGTAATGGGTTTAAGTACAACGATATAATCATAGAATCATAGAGTTGGAAGGGGCCATACAGGCCATCTAGTCCAACCCCCTAAGCATCCTAAAGCATCCAAGAAAAGTGTGTATCCAACCTTTGCTTGAAGACTGCCAGTGAGATATAGGCTAGATACAATTACAACGATATAGGCTAGATATCAGGGGGGGAAATTCACAGTCAGAGTAGTTCAGCAGTGGAATAGGCTGCCTAAGGAGGTGGTGAGCTCCCCCTCACTGGCAGTCTTCAAGCAAAGGTTGGATACACACTTTTCTTGGATGCTTTAGGATGCTTTGGGCTGATCCTGCGTTGAGCAGGGGGTTGGACTAGATGGCCTGTATGGCCAGTTCCAACTCTATGATTCTATGATTCCCTCCAATATTTGAAGACAATGGCCAATTCTCCTTAGTCTTTTCCTCTCTTGACTAAACATGCCCAACATCCTGTTTGACCTCTCTGAGAATGTACTCTAGATCAGGGGTAGTCAACCTGTGGTCCTTCAGATGTCCATGGACTACAATTCCCATGAGCCTCTGCCAGTGTTTGCTGGCAGGGGCTCATAAAAATTGTAGTCTATGAACATCTGGAGGACCACAGGTTGACTACCCCTTCTCTAGATGTAACAAACTGTTATTCTATAGAACTGAAAATAGCTTTCCAGATCAAGCACAGCTAAATCAAAACAGAGTGGAACTATTCCTTCCTGAGATCTGGATTCTATACATCTACTAATGCAGACCAAGATTTCTTTAGTTTCTTTTAAAGCACTATTGGGTTATGTGCAATTCATGAGAAAGTAACAAATATATATCCTTTCTGCATGGACTGCTGCTACGCCAGATCTCCTCGATTCGTTAGGTGTCCTGTTGATTTTGTTGTTGTACCTAAATATACTGGTCTTCCCTCAGTGTCTCAACCTACTAAAATCATTTTCAATCTGGATTCAATCTTCTTTTAGTGTGAATAATCCCACTCAGGTTTTATGATCTGCAGATATGATAAGCATCCTTTCTATGCATTTATCCAAGTCAAAAGTGTTGTACTAGATCCCTTCTGGTTCTTGGGGTTCCACTGGCATTCATTTGCAAAGTTCATTGTGCTCCCGTGCCTTGTTTCTGGCTTCTGTACTCTATTTTCTTCCATCCCTGTGGATTCTTTGAAGTTTACCTTTTCTGTGTTTGTATCCTTTTCCTTTTCATCAATGTGGACTGTGTTTCAAATATACAGAAAAGAAACTAGCACATTATAGGTGAAGCACCAGCCATTCAGGGTTGTTTTGTTGTTTTATTTTGCACACAAGATGTTTGGGCAGCAAATTGATTCTGTTTTCTACTACGACCTTCTCTAGAGTTAGACACTCTACACAATCACATACATGATTTGCTTGTAATTCCAAACAAGCAGTATTTCAAGTCATTTTGCATTTCTGCATTTAATGGCATTCAGTTTGATTACTTGCTAGATAGCTACCATTGGCACATGTTTACAATTCATGAGCTTACATGGATTCTGTATTACCCAGGACTATCATCAGATGGTTCTGCATAATTTAAAATCAGCTACAGAGTAGCCCAGTTAACACATAACAGTGAATATACACAATTGATGCAGCAGGTTGGACTAGATTACCCTGGAGATCCCTTCCAACTCTAATATTCTATGATCAGTGTAATTTTGATTTCTCCTTATACCTGTGTTGAGTATTTCTCACATTACAATCAACATACGTACAGGTGAGCATGTGATTCAGGTACTGGTTTATCCAGGTACTGGTTCCCAGTTTTATCGGTAAAGGGTATGTGCATTGGTTCATTTTCACAAACATATGTATGGAAGTATAGGAATGATGTACGTGTGTTAACATTAACAGGTGAATTGGGCTTTTGAGTGTGTTGCTTTCATACTTCCATATACAGCTATGCTATCCTGAAAATGCTCATTCTTGTCTGATCTCAGAAACTAAGCAGGGTTGGGAAAACCAGGTGCTACATTTATGCATCACTGCAACATGTAAAGGAGATTTTGGGTGTACTGTTTTTGCACTTCTGCAGTTGGTGGCATTCATAATGCTGGCATATGCTTTGGGTATATAGTACTGGGTGGAACAACCATTGGGTGGAACAACCAGAAAGAGCATCCGCGGCTGAACAGGGGCCACAATTGACGAGTCGGATGGGTGGGGCAGGAAGACGTGATGACGCCAGTACTGGGAGCATTGTCGTGCTGCGTGCACGTCAGGGCGACAGAGGTGGGGCCGGGTGATTTATAAGCACCTCGTGGCCAACGTTCTTCCTCTTTGCCACTTGTGGAATTCGTTATGGTTGGAATTCGTTGTCACAGCTGTGGAATAGAGGGCATGAGGTAGAGTATATGGTGCAGGGACCAGTTTGCATACTGGGACCTGAGGTGGGGGTCTCCTTAAGAGATCGGCTGACACCAAGCGCGGCATTACCCGGCTGGGAAGGCCAGGGGCTTGGAGCTAGGAGGTGAGGATGGTTGTATGTGGCGGACACCCAGCAGCCATGACTCGCCTCCTCCCTGGGGAGGGCTTCAAGGGGCAAGGGATCTTTCCTCCTGGCTGGGAGGAAGGGGGACGCAGGGCGCTTCTTGAGCCCGTGTCAGCAGTCGGATGACTGCACGGGGAATACTCCACACCTTGTGCCAGGCCAACCCCTATGTGATGTCAGTTAATAAAGCTGTGGCCTGTTCATGCCAAATTTCGGCACGCGTCTTCATTGCCCAAAGTCCATCATGCCAGTCAATGTGCAAAGTATTTACTATCCAATTTAGAACCAAACTCCATGGCTTTCAGAGTCACACAGGGAAAAAATGGGCCAAAATGGAAAACTGGAGAGACAAGCCACAGAAATTTTGAGGCTTTGCCTCCATCTAAGGATATCTAAGGACAGCAGATCTTTTGTAAATCCTCTCCCCCACCTGCTGGGTGGTTGAGCAGATGGTGGCAAGAGGAAGAGGAGAGAAGGAAAAGGGGAGGAGAACATGTACATGTAAAACATCTGTAATACAATTTACAACCCATTTGAGTACTTATAAAAAGCAAACTGCCATTTTGAGTGCTTGAAGCTGCTGCACAGAAATTGTCACCAAATTGTGATTTGAGCTCCAGAGTATTCAGATAGCATACATCTAAACTATCCAGCACTTCACGGCTTTAAAGAATCTCCGTTGCATAAATCAAGTGGGGCAAGACAGCTATGAAGAACAGTGTGATAAGGCCTGCATGAGCTTTGAACACACATTGTTAAATCCATAACCACATCAAATGCATCATGTGAATTGATTCTTAGAGAAACAGAAGAACAAATATTTCAAAAGATTTCTTGCTGCCTCCATGCTTCCAAAGCAAGACTGAAATATCCAAGTGTTTTAAAAATAAGGGTGAGATAGCAGGTAGCATGAGTCACTCTTCACTTTCCCATGCAGAAAACTGATATGCAAATAGGAATCTGAAAACCCGGTTAACTTAAATAACCCAAATGTAGTCCAGTACGTATTTTTCTATGAACCCAATTGTTTTCTGATCCAGATCCAGTGGCAGGTATAATTGCATTGATTTTAAAGGAAGTGTTCGATTGGCTGTTGAGGGTTTTCTGGGCTGTGTGGTCATGGTCTGGCATTTTAGTCCCTGACATTTTACCAGTAACTGTAGCTGTCATCTTCAGAGGTAGGGCAAGGTAAGATGGGAATCTCTCCATGCCGATGTGTGGAGTGTGTGAACAGTTGCTGGGCACTTTATTTGTTTCTCGGGAGTACGTGTCATGCATTACCCAAGAGAAGTAAACAAAATGCTCCAACAACTGATCACATTTTGATGCAGAGAGATTTCCATCTTGCCATGTCCTGCCTCTGAAGATGCCAACCAAAGTTAGGCAAAGCATTAGGGACTAAAATGACTAGACAATGGCCACACAGCCCAGAAACACCATAACAGCCAGTAGACTGACCATGATAGCCTTTGGCAATTCATTGACATATCCAGTTTCTTCACTGGGGCTGGGGGTTCTATGTGTGCTTTGTTCATTGAACTGAAAACATGAATTCCAGTGGGCATTACTATTCAAGTTATGTTAACCTCAGATATAAGAATAGGTACTATACATTTTTTTAAAAAAATTAATGATTTAGAAAAATCATTTTATACTGTTTTTTCTTCCTCTCTACACCATCCTTTCTCAACTTGTTGAGAAACCCCAGAAACATTCTTCCGGCTTCAAGAAACCCCAGAAGTGGCATGATCATGCAGAGCATGGTTGAGAAGCATAGCTACTTACATGCCCATCTGAAGCTCTTCCCTTCCCCTCCCCTTCCAGGCCCATCATTGTCCATTTTGGGACAGGGCCTCAGATGGATATGGCCTATGTGTAACACATTTTAAATGTATAACAAATTTTTAAAATATATTAAAAATTAATTAACTCCCACCCATTTGAGCAACCCTTCTAGAGCCACCAAGAAACATCAGGGTTTCAGGAAACCCTGGTTGAGAAAGCCTGACCTATCTGAAGGAGTCTTAAAGCAGCTCACAATTACTTCTTCTTCCTCTCCCCACAACAGGCACCTTGTGAGTTAGGTGGAGATCTGAGAGTACTGTGACTGGCCCATGGTAACAGAGATTGCCTGCTAAATGAGTAGCATCTTTAACTTATTTTAACTCTGGCTCCAGTTTCTGCAACAGCAAGATATACAAATCAATCCCTTCTTCCCTAAGAATATATTCAGTTCCTGCAATCCCCAGCTTTCTTCGCAGACCTCCATGACCTATCTGTATTTTATTTCCCTCAATTAAATTTGAAATTTTAATTTGTTTAGAACTTTATCCAAGTTTGAGGGGCCCTGGCAAGACAGTGCGCAGAGATCTCCATGTGACCAGGGTCCTCCTTTCCACTCCACATCTGAATATCCCCCACCTGCCTGTGCATCCTTCTCTCATTTTCATACCTTCCCAGTGCTTCAGTTGTCTGCACCACCACCTGCACACCCTTTCCCTAACAAGTACATAGCCGCTACTGCCTCTGGCACAACCACTATTGTGCACCGACTGCAGGCCCTTCCTTAATGACTGTAGGCAGTTGAGTCCACGGGTAGAGACAAGTGGCCGGGGAGGTTTGTGGGTGGGGGATCAATAGCAGTGCCCCCCTCCAGAAGTCCTAGGCCCTAGCAGTTGCCCTATTTCAGGGCACGTTGATGCTGGCCCCGACTTTACCTACCACCAACTCCATAACAAGTTGATATTTAAGAGCTTGTTCCCCAAAATATCTGCATTTTTTGGTTAAAAAAATATCCTGAGAGTGTGCATGTCTATATCTTAATAATGGGAAGCAAAATGGAAGTGTGGAGGCAGCCAAGTAGAAGCAAGCTGTCAGGAGAAAGCCTAAAAGCCTGACAAGGAGACCAACTCCAATAATCTAAATTTGTCATATGCAAAAGCCTAGTGTGACCACAACAGCTGATATGCCCCCATGTGTATTTGAAGTTGAATGGATTAGAGGTTTTGCTTTGGTTTTGTCATATGTTAGGTCACTCTAAATGGACTAATATTATTATTATTATTATTGTTGTTGTTGTTGTTGTATTTATACCCCGCCTCCCCCTGAAGGCTCGAGGTGGCTTACATAACCCCATCACCTAAAACCATAAAATAACAATAAGATCCGATAAATTTACAATAGTGGCAACAACGATGGCTTAATCTACTAATTTGGTCTCCGTATCCTCAACTACAGGAGGGGGGTGACACTCTCTACCACCAGTTTGTGTGAGGGTTCTGATCTTCTTTCCGCCCGGCCTCAGTTATAAGCCTGGCGGAAGAGCTCCGTCTTACAGGCCCTGCGGAATGCTGGTAATTCCCGCAGGGCCCTCAGCTCTTCCGGGAGCTCATTCCACCAGGTTGGGGCCAGGACCGAAAAGGACCTGGCCCTGGTCGAGGCCAGGCGGGCTTCCTTGGGGCCGGGAACGACCAATAGGTTAGCCCCCGCAGAGCGTAAAGCCCTGCGGGGGATATAGGGCGAAAGGCGATCCCTCATATATGCTGGGCCTAAACCACAGATGGCCTTGAAGGTACGAACCAAAACCTTGAACCTGTGGGAGCAAACCCCTGCATTCCATTTTACAAATGTATTATATTTCTAACCCAGTAAATTTAGGAAGGCATACAAGGCTGTCTTTTCTCCTTCATGTTATCCAGCGAGGCAGTTTCAAGAGGCTGTCTGGCCCAAGCACCTAATTCATGGCTAAGTAGAAATTTGATTCCCAGGTCTTACCAACAGTGTATTACGATTCTCATCACCAGTTATATGTAAAGTGACCGTTGGATAAAACTACCCTAAGTTAATGAACTCTTATGAGAAGTGAGGAAAAAAAATACTAAATCAAGTTGTGGATCCAAGATAATTTGGGTTCTAATCAGAGTTGTATGTTCCCTAAATAATTAAAGCTGTGAACCGTCACATCACTGTGACTATCACCTGTACAGAGAAATCTGTGATGACACTTTGATTATATAAAGGCTATGAGGATTATGTCTTGTCAAAACTGTTTTGTAGAGCACAGGCCATTTATAGTACAATGCAATGCATCTATTGGCCCACTCGGCAAGAGGCTCAACATTCTGGAACACAAGATCCTTGAAGTAGTTTTCTCAGCTAAAATAGGTTCTTATTTCAACCCAGTTATGTTTTGGTAGGCCTGCTAAGCTCCCAGTTGCCATTTGACTAATATAGTAGGCCTGCTAAGCACCTACCGCCCAATTCTCATTCCCTGCTGCTATGTGGAGTGGTGGGGGAGGGAATTAAAATATTTTGAAAAACTCACAGATGAAAACTTACATCCACGGAATGCCTAAAAGTGACAATGGTTTGCCTAGGAATCACTAATGAAATCACAGAGTTCTTGGTGATTCTTAGTGCTACCACAGCTACTTCCAGGTATTCCCCAAAAGTGACATCATCACACTGGTGACAACACTGCCTACACTGTTTCTCCATGCCCACCCTCCCAGCAGTCACCAGGTTCAGTCTGGCAACTCTCTAATGTACTGATAACGTTGATGTGTCATCCATTATTGCGCCACCTCAAGCCATTGCAATATTATTATATTTTTATATTGTTGCTTATTGATAACAAAACTGGAGAAATAAATATTCTACTGTTTTGCAAAATGAACAGATTGGGGATGGCTAAAGCAGTGGTTTTGTGGACGAACTCAAATTGTTACCACTATGCACTGCTGAGGGGAAAGGGATTGTTGCCTTTACGAGAGCAGGTGCTAAGTGGTAGTAATCAGGATACTAGGGCCTGTTCTTGTGACTGCCAAAATACTTTATATTAGACATGGAATGAGATTTCTGTGTTCTGATAGATATAGGGGAACAATTCAGGCCTTTCATCACTTGCACTCAGAGCGTTTATTTGCATTCAAACCAATAGCAGGTTTTTGTTCTAGTCTGCTTTCTTAAATTATGTGTTTCAGTCATTAACAATCTATGTCAGACTCTTGTTATCCGTAGGCAATATTGGCATCCATTACAAATTTCAGATACTAATCTGAAATGTATATTCAGGATTAACTGGAAAGGACTGTTACAGTGCAATCTCCATTTCTTTGCAACAAATATCACATTTCATCTCATGCTTTTAGCCATCTCCACGCTCTCTTTTAAAACTGCATAGTTATCTGTATGACTACAGTAAGGTGACCAGACGTCCCACTTTTGGCGGGACAGTCCCGCATTTGGGAGCATCTGCGCCCTGTCCTGCGGCATTTTCCAAGTGTCCCGCAACGTTCTACAATTAATTTTTTTTTTTAATTTACAATTTTTTTAGTTTTTTTTAAATTTGTTGGCAGGCAGTGCAGCGGGCAGCCTGGGCTCAGGAGGCCCCCGAGCAGGCCCCCCAGCTCCGGCTGTGGAAACGGGCTGGCAATGGAGGCGGCTGCGGAGCCATGGAAGCATGAGGTGAAGCCGTGCGTAGCAGCGGCGGTGGCGGCAGCCATGAGCTGCAGTGGGGCGCTTCCTGCCTTCCTCCTGCTGCTGCCTTCTCTTCTCTTCAGCTTCCTCCCTCTGTCACCCCACCACAGGGCAGGCCCTTGGCAGCTGAAGGCAGGGGAGATCTTAAGCCCCGCATCCGCCTGGGCCCATGTGTCCTCCTCGGCGCCCCAGCCACACTGCAGCCCACAGGTGGCTCCTCGCTGAGCTCATGCGCCTGGAGCCCAAGGGGAGTGATCAGTGAGATCCACCCCACCCCATGAGAGTGAGCCCAGCCAGGCAAGGAGGGGACTGCAGAGCCGGCAGGAAGGTAAGGGAAGGGTGGAGAACCCACTCAGAGCCCCCTCTCCCTTCCAATTTTTGGCATTTAGACAGGAGTCTGTTGCATCTAAGGGGAGGGTGGGAGGGGAGAGGAGGAGGGGGCGGGGGCCCGCCTGCCTGCTGCCGCTGCCACCACCACCGAGCAGGAGCTGCCCCCCTGTCGCCCCCCACCCCTGGTGTCCCGCCTTAGGTCCCCTCAGAATCTGGTCACCTTAGACTACAGCCCGCTTTTAATGTACTAGGGGGACCAATCCTCACATCCTCCTCAAGTGATGTTGTTGCAGAGAGGGGAATCCCCCACCCCCAATTCACTATTGCAAATAAAGCCACTGATGGGGCCTGTGATGTGCAACATATTTATAAATGGTTTGGATGAGGGATTAGAGGGGATACTTATTACATTTGCAGATGATACTAAACTGGGAGGGGTAGCAAACAACTGAAGACAGCAACAGAATACAGGATGATCTTGATAGGCTCGAGAAGTGGGCTAAACTGAATAAAATGAAGTTCAATAGAGACAAATGTAAAGTTCTGCATTTAGGTAGGAAAAACCAAATACATCAATATAAGATGGGGGAGACTTGTCTTGGCAGTAGCATGTGCGAAAAGGATCTAGGAGTCTTAGTAGACCATACATTGAACACGAGTCAGCAGTGTGACTCAGTGGCTAAAAAGTCAAATGGGATTTGGGGCTGTATCAAATGGAGTATTGTGTCCAGATCACGGGAGGTGATGGTACCACTTTACTCTGCTCTGGTTTGGCCTCACATGGAGTACCGTGTTCGGTTTTGGGCACCCCAATTGAAGAGGGATGTTGACAAACCGGAACGTGTCCAGAGGAGGGCAACAAAGATGGTGAGGGGTTTGGAGACCAAGACATATGAAGAAAGGTCTGTTTAGCCTTAGAGAAGAGATGACTGTGGGGGGATCTGGTAACCATCTTCGTATTTAAAAGGGTGCCATATGAAGGATGGAGCAGAATTCTTCTCCCTTGCCCCAGAGGGACGGACCAGAATAAATGGGATGAATTTAATTCAAAAGAAATTCCATCAGTACATCCGGAAGAAGTTCCTGACAGAGCGGTTTCTCAGTGGAACAGGCTCCCTCGGGAGGTGGTGGGTTGTCCATCTTTGGAAATTTTTAAACAGAGCCTAGATAGCCATCTGACGGAGACAGTGATTCTGTGAAGGCAAAGGGGTGACAGGTTGCAGTAGATGAGTGATTGGGATGTGAGTGTCCTGCATAATGCAGGGGGTTGGACTAGATGATCCATGAGGTCCCTTCCAACTCTATTATTCTATGATTCTATGATTCCGGGGGCCCCCTTAAAAAGAAGAATTTCTCACAGCTGAGAAATCAATGGACCCTTTCTTAACTTCAGTCTTTACAGTGGTTTTATGCTACATACTACAGGATGGTGCTGCAGTAGGAAAATAGGAGGGTTTGGGAAGGCTTTAGGTTCATCTGATCATGTCCAGAATAAAATTCTTCATTGTTAGGTTTCAGGGAGAACTTCAGTAAACTGTATTTTTAGAAATAATCTCTTAACAATGCTATTGTCAAGAGTATGGAGATGCAGGCATCCCTTCATGCCTGTTGGATGCAGTAGGTCCTACTTGGCCTAATAAATGTGACCTAGTAACTGTGCCAAGATTTTAACCACTCAAATCTCTGGGCTTGTAATTTGGGTGTTAATCACAACTGGATCACCATAAACACTGTAACATAGTGAACAGTAGAAAGATCAGCAAAAACCTAGCTCATTCTATTTATTTAGCTAATTCAGCCACATGGTACAGAGCTTTTACTCAGAACTAAATTAAACATGTACTTTATACATGTACAGCTGCTATCCAGAAATGACAGCCCAGCTTGATCAAACAAGTAAACTAGGCTATCACCTTAGGGCACAATGCTTTGTGACTGGTCCCACACATAAAGCAGGCCATACTCTGGATTTGATATTTGGGGTAGGGTTATATATTGGTCTGGTTCAACTGTTGAGAATGCCATGGTCATTTTGCCCTGAAGGCAAAATGTTTGGAGAATTATTTATAAGACTGACAATAACCTGGAACTTTAGTAGAAACTTAATGTATAGAAATTGGCAAGTGGCCTCTATGCTCTGTTGTTGGCACTCCAGAGGAACTGGTTGGCCACTGTGTGAAATAGAATGTTGGAATAAAGACACCATTGTTCTTCTTATGATCTTAAATATGGAATATGTGATTTGATCTGGATCAGCTGAAAAGTACTTGAATCAGCCTTGATTCGTGCATAGATCAGCTGAACCCGGACCAAATTTCTATTTCTCAATAAGTTTAAATAGCCAAATCAACCTTATCCGAATCAATGAATCATAATTCAGTGAGATTCGTTGATTTGGACAAGCAGCCATTTAAACTTTAAAAGAGAAAGGGGGGGGGGAAGTTCCCCTTTTAATATTTTGCAGACTGCGATGGGGGGTGAGATAGAGGTACCAAATTTGCAGTGTCCTTGCAGAAGCCCTCCCTGCAAAAGAACCCCCCAAGTTTCAAAAAGGTTGGACCAGGGGTCATTATAATTGTTATGTGGGTTTTATTCTGTAACCTGCTGCGAGATGGTTCGCTGATAGCAGCAGGTAACAAATTTAATAACAACAACAACAACAACAACAACAACAATAATAAATAACAACAATAACATTGGAGATTTTAAGACTGTATATGGCCCTGTATTGTTGGGGGGGGGGGGTTGCTTGTTGTTGTTGCAAGAGTCTTCTCCAGCACCAGAGTTCAAAAGCCTCAATTTTTCGACATTCGGCCTTCCTTATAGTCCAACTTTCACAGTCATACATTGCAACTGGGAAGACCATAGCCTTGACTAGACACACTTTTGTTATTGCTTCTACAGTGTTAATTAAAGAAATTCTGGAATACAGATGTGATAGACCAATAATGCATACATCTGCATATTTTTAAGCCAACAGCTATTATCTTTGTTCATAAAACAATGGCAAGCACGTTTTTGGAACCAAAAAAAGAATGGGGTATGTATGATGTAATTGTTGTTGTTATGTGCGAAGTCGTGTCCGACCCATCGCGACCCCATGGACAATGATCCTCCAGGCCTTCCTGTCCTCTACCATTCCCCGGAGTCCATTTAAGTTTGCACCTACTGCTTCAGTGACTCCATCCATCCACCTCATTCTCTGTCGTCCCCTTCTTCTTTTGCCCTCGATCTCTCCCAGCATTAGGCTCTTCTCCAGGGAGTCCTTCCTTCTCATGAGGTGGCCAAAATATTTGAGTTTCATCTTCAGGATCTGGCCTTCTAAAGAGCAGTCAGGGCTGATCTCCTCGAGGACTGACCGGTTTGTTCGCCTTGCAGTCCAAGGGACTCGCAAGAGTCTTCTCCAGCACCAGAGTTCAAAAGCCTCAATTCTTTGACGCTCGGCCTTCCTTATGGTCCAACTTTCGCAGCCATACATTGCAACTGGGAAGACCATAGCCTTGACTAAACGCACTTTTGTTGGCAGGGTAATGTCTCTGCTTTTTAGGATGCTGTCTAGATTTGCCATAGCTTTCCTCCCCAGGAGCAAGCGTCTTTTAATTTCTTTGCTGCAGTCCCCATCTGCAGTGATCTTGGAGCCCAGGAAAATAAAATCTGTCACTATCTCCATTTCTTCCCCTTCTATTTGCCAGGAATTGAGAGGGCCGGATGCCATGATCTTTGTTTTCTTGATGTTGAGTTTCAAGCCAACTTTTGCACTCTCCTCCTTCACCCGCATCAACAGGCTCTTTAGTTCCTCTTCACTTTCTGCCATTAGAGTGGTATCATCTGCATATCTGAGGTTGTTGATATTTCTCCCTGCAATCTTGATCCCAATTTGTGACTCCTCTAATCCCGCATTTCTCATGATGTGCTCTGCATACAAGTTAAATAGGCAAGGCGACAGTATACAGCCTTGCCGAACTCCTTTCTCAATTTTGAACCAGTCAGTGATTCCATGTTCAGTTCTCACTGTTGCTTCTTGACCTGCATATAAATTTCTCAAGAGACAAATAAGATGCTCTGGTATTCCCATCTCTTTAAGAACTTGCCACAATTTGTTGTGCTCCACACAATCAAAGGCTTTAGCATAGTCAATGAAGCAGAAGTAGACGTTCTTCTGGTACTCCCTAGCTTTCTCCATGATCCAGCGTATGTTGGCAATTTGATCTCTAGTTCCTCTGCCTCTTCGAAATCCTGCCTGTACTTCTGGAAGTTCTCGGTCCACATATTGCTGGAGCCTAGCTTGTAGGATTTTGAGCATAACTTTGCTAGCATGAGAAATTAGTGCAATGGTGCGGTAGTTTGAACATTCTTTGGCATTGCCCCTCTTTGGGATTGGAATGTAAACTGACCTTTTCCAATCCTGTGGCCATTGTTGAGTTTTCCAAATTTGCTGGCATATTGAGTGTAGCACTTTTACTGCATCGTCCTTTAAGATTTTGAATAGTTCAACTGGAATGCTGTCACTACCACTAGCTTTATTGTTGCTCAGACTTCCTAAGGCCCATTTGACTTCACATTCCAGGATGTCTGGCTCCAGGTCAGTAACTACCCCATTGTGGTCATCAGGGATGTTAAGCTCGCTCTTGTATAGTTCTTCTGTATAATTTTGCCACCTTTGTTTGATCTCTTCTGCTTCTGTGAGGTCCCTACCATTTTGGTCCCTTATCATACCCATCTTTGCATGAAACGTTCTCTTCATATCTCCAATTTTCTTGAAAAGATCTCTGGTCCTCCCCATTCTATTGTTTTCTTCTATTTGCTTGCACTGTTCATTTAAGAAGGCATTCTTATCTCTTCTAGCTTTTCTCTGGAATTCTGCATTCAATTGGGTGTATCTTTCTCTTTCTCCCTTGCCTTTCACTTCCCTTCTCTCCTTAGCTATTTGTAAAGCTTCCTCAGACAGCCATTTTGATTTCTTGCATTTCTTTTTCTTTGGGATGGTTTTAGTTGCTACCTCTTGTACAATGTTGCGAACCTCCGTCCATAGTTCTTCAGGCACTCTGTCTATCAGATCTAATTCCTTAAATCTATTTGTCACCTCCACTGTGTATTCGTCGGGGATATGATTTAGTTCATACCTGAGTGGCCTAGTGCTTTTCCCTACTTTCTTCAATTTAAGCCTAAATTTTGCAACAAGAAGCTCATGATCTGAACCACAATCAGCTCCTGGTCTTGTTTTTATTGACTGGATAGAACTTTTCCATCTTTGGCTGCAGAGCACATAGTCAATCTGATTTCTGTGTTGACCGTCTGGTGATGTCCATGTGTAGAGTCGTCTCTTGGGTTGCTGGAAAAGAGTGTTTGCTATGACCATTGTATTCTCTTGACAAAATTCTACCAGCCTGTGCCCTGCTTCATTTTGTACTCCAAGGCCAAACTTGCCTGTTATCCCGGTTATCTTTTGGCTTCCTACTTTAGCATTCCAATCCCCCATGATGATAAGCACATCATTTTTGGGCGTTGCTTCTAGAAGGTGTTGTAGGGCTTCATAGAACTGATCAACTTCATCCTCTTCAGCAGCAGTGGTTGGGGCGTAGACCTGGATCACTGTGATGTTGAATGGTTTGCCTTGGATTCGAACTGAGATCATTCTGTCATTTTGGGGATTGTATCCCAAGACTGCTTTTCCTACTCTCTTATTGATTATGAAGGCTACTCCATTTCTTCTGCGAGATTCTTGTCCACAGTAGTATACCTGATGGTCATCTGAATTAAATTCACCCATTCCTGTCCATTTTAGTTCACTGATTCCTAAAATGTCGATGTTCAGTCTTCTCATTTCTTGTTTAACCACGTCCAGCTTGCCTTGATTCATGGATCTGACGTTCCAGGTTCCTATGGAATAAAAATCTTTACAGCATCGGACTGTCTTTTCGCCACCAGTTACTTCCACAACTGAGCGTCCTTTCGGCTTTGGCCCAGCCGCTTCATTCATTCTGGCGCTACTCGTACTAGCCGTCTGCTCATCCCCAGTAGCATATTGGACACCTTCCGACCTGAGGGGCTCATCTTCCGGCGTCATATCGTTATGCCTATTGGAACTGTCCATAGAGTTTTCATGGCAAAGATACTGGAGTGGTTTGCCATTTCCTTCTCCAGTGGATCACCTTTTGTCAGAGCTCTCAGCTATGACCTGTCCGTCTTGGGTGGCCCTGCACGGCATAGCTCATAGCTTCACTGAACTACGCAAGCCCCCTTGCCACAACAAGGCAGCGATCCTTGAAGGGGGGTATGATGTAATAGAGACTGTAAAAGAAATTAATTGCTGCAAGAGGAGTTCAAACTCACATTTGTTCTACATCTGACTAAATAATCTCTAATGATGCATGAGTATAGGATCTGAATGAGAACAGAGGGTACAAATGAGATTCTTTATATCTGAAAATCTGTGTGAATGTCATTGTTTTACTGGTCACTGGATTGTGAAGCAAAGCAGCAGCCAGGCTAGTAAAGTTATCTAAACATTATCTATGCTCCAATTGAACGAAGACACTGAGAATTCCAAACATTCTGGACACAAATTATTACCCCCTCCCACACACACACACAGGTGAATAGATAGAAAGCCCCTGCAGTAGCTGTCTTGATTGTTCAGGTGTGAATGAATATTACAGATCCAGTTTTGTTTGAACAACACACCACCAAGAAAACCAATACAACACCCTTCGACATCTGTACAAATGGACTTCTGGCAACATTTTGGTATGCATGACAATCACAGCATTATTACCTGTTTATGCTTGTGTCTGTGAGGCATTATCACACTGTTGGTTTTAAAAATGTACCCTGCCTTTTCCAAGGCAGGATCATGGGGGCCTGCAAACAGTTTCTTAAGAACATAATGACATCTAAATGGAAACCATGACCAGCAGCAGTGCCAGCAAAGGCATCCTAATCCCTGCAAAAGCAACCTGCTAATGCCTAAGGCTGCCATCTGAAAAGGAACAGACTCTCAACTGGGACAGCAAAAAGAATCATACCCAAGGAGTTAGTGTATGGGAAACAGAGCTATGATCCACAAAAAGTGTGTTTGTCCTTAAGCAGGGGATGAGGTAGTCACAGTTCCTCTGGACCTTGTCATTTGCCCTGCCTCCAGTAAGCAAATGAGGACCAAAGGTTGGAGGAAGAATATAAAAACTGGTCTGCTGGATCAGGAAGAGTCGGTCAAGTCTAGCCTTCTTCCAACAGGGGCCAGTCAGACTTTTACATGAAGCCCACTACCCTATTCTGAAAGTTCCCTTCCCCTACCCCTAGCGGCTTGTTATTCAGCATATACTACCTCTGAACATAGCTGACACTGCATCTAATCACCATCTTTCAGATATGTGACCATCACCACATGCTGGAGTCATAAAATCCCTTAAATTATGTACATGAAAGTGAATCTCATATTTAACAGTAGCTTCAGGCAGCAGCAGCGACCTGATCTCCAGTTTTATCAGCATATAACAATAATAAATACACATACTCCAGGCAACAACCTGGCAATCATTATTAAAACAAAAACAAGTTCCCGTACGTTCTCTTTCCAAGTTGTATATTTGATGGCTGCTACAAATCTTGGAGTCCAGAAATAGGCACATTCATTCAGCAGTAAACCACACAGTGCTCCAAGAGGATTGCTTCCAAGTTAGAACCACTGAATCACAGAGTTGGAAAGGCATCTAGTTTGTAGAGGCCATGTAATCCAGCCCCTGTTCAATGCAAGATCAACCTAATGCATCCCTGGCAAGTTTTTGTCTAGCTGCTGCTTACAGACTGTCAGTGGAATTCACCATCTTCTTAGGCAGGTGGTTCTACTACTGAAATACTCTCAACTATAAAAATAGTTTGCCTCATATCCAGCTGGTATCTTTCCTCCCTCAATTTAAACCCATTAATGTGAATCCTGTCCTCTGCTGTCCACAGGAATAGCTACTCCCTGCCCTTCCCCAATCACAGCCTTTCAAATAGTTAAAGAGACCAATCATGTCCAGAGGACCAGGCCTGAAAATCCAAACTCAGCACATGCTTAAAGATATTTATTTATTTGTCCTTTAGACCAGAACTCCCTAGAAGCAGGCTAAGGGCAGTTCCCAACACATTTCATAGGATCATAGAGTTGGAAGGGGCCATATAGGCCATCTAGTCCGACCCCCTGCTCAACGCAGGATCAGCCCTAAGCATCCTAAAGCATCCAAGAAAAGTGTGTATCCAGCCTTTGCTTGAAGACTGCCAGTGAGGGGGAGCTCACCACCTCCTTAGGCAGCCTATTCCACTGCTGAACTACTCTGACTGTGAAAATTTTGGAGAGACCTAAGAGGGGTGAGTACTAAACATGGTGCCATAAAGTCCACCATCCAAAGCTCCCATTTTCTCCGTGACTTCTATATTCCAGAGATGAGTTGTAATTTCTGTGCCTTATCTTCAGGTTGGCAACCCTAAAGTGCCAGATTACATAGAATTTCTCATCTCTGCTCTTTCATCCCCAAACCCCGATTTCAATTCCATTTTCTGTTCCATTCCATTGATTCTCTCAATCGTATGCATTTTAACATTATTTCTCTGTTAGAAAACGAGTATCATGCATTACATGCATAAATCCTGCATGAAAATGTACGACATATATGAACAATATAGATGAATCGAGAAAACAAACAATGAAAAGCAGACTCCTGAAACAATTCACAAAAAAATATTAAACAAAATACAATGGGGGAAACATTTGTTCACCCCTATCTTGCTGCTGTGGAATTTCACTCTGTTTCAGACATATTAAGAGGTTTTCTCCAACAAATCTATTGACAGTCTAGGCACTATATGTGTTGAGATGGCTCAGCACAAGTGTATCTAGATCCAGAATCCAAACTTTCTGTATGCCATTATATGGAATAAACTCTCTCTGCATATTGCTTCTGCTTTCAGAAGATACAGTGAATAGTTTTTATGAGGATGAGTCCCAGATCATCTTGCACTGTTTTTATTTTAATGCCAACTTAAATTAAAGTATGAAGATCCTTTTCATTTCTAAGGATTAATCCCAAATAACATTTAAACATGAACAGGCCATCCATACAGATGACAATAATCTCAAAAGGAAAAGGATTTTATGCCACATGGTTTTTGTTTCTTTTCTTGCATGCTTCTTGGAGAATACCATACATCAGTGGTGCAGCCGAGGGATTAGGGTAATATGTGGAACAGATTATCCTGCAGCTGTCTACTAAACTATTCATGCATTTTCTTCTGAAACATCTGTTGTTGACGTATTGGAGTACAGCAAACATTATATATCTATATCTTTATATCTATCTATCTATCTATCTATCTATCTATCTATCTATCTATCTATCTATCTATCTATCTATCTATCTATCTATCTATCTATCTATCTATCTATATTTAGATATAGATACATCTAGATATAGATCAGTTTGAGGAACCTCTCTCATTTTCCCTGACACATCATATTATAGCAAAAGGTCTGAGTCCAGTGGCACCTTTAAGACCAAGAGAGATTCAACGTATAAGCTTTCATGTCCATCCATACTTCCTCTGATAGAATGAAATGGAAGTTACCAGTCCATGCATACAGGTAAAGCAGTAAATTAGCATATAACATGATGAAGATGGTTAACAGATTCAAGGATCAAACAGGTATAACAAGCTTAATTTATATACAGTTACCATTTGTTTGGGTTCAGTGATAGGGGAAACTGGTCATCTGTATTTCATTGTATTTGCAAATGTGCGCATGCACATGAAAGCTTATACCTTGAATAAGACTGTTAACGGTGCCACTCAACCTAAACATATATTGCAATTTGGGATGAATTAAAAAGTTATCTGGTTCATCATTTTGATTTGGAACATGAAATTGTAAATGGGTATTATAAAGCATATTGACTGCTAAATATTTTTCATTTCCCAGTGAAGTTCAAAAGGAAAATCATCTTTTAGAATGTAAAAATTTCCTTTTTTATTATATAGACTGGTGCTTCCCCCCACCTTTGTTTCTTTTGTTATATCAAGGGCTATGAGTCAGATCCAGTTTCCCATTTTAAATGATTACATTCCTACGTTCTTATCCTCTTTTCTCACTGCTACTGAAAGAGGAGATAAATAAGCATATAATTGCAGAAATAAGATTGTTCAGTCTCTTTTCCACATACTACTTTAATTAATAATTAATGATTAATAATATCAAATCTATTTATTTAGCTATTTAGAATATTTCTGGTGTTGCCTCTTCAGAGTCCTTCTCTAAGTTGCTAACAATTAGAAACCACCATTAAAAAAAGAACAAAAAATCCACTAAAAACAAAGAATCTCAGCAATGAAATATCTTTATGAACACGACTTATCCTGGAGTGTCCATTGAGTGGTCATTTTGCAATAGAAATTTGTTGTTCAGTGAGAAATGTGACAGACTGCTTACAACTCATAACTGATGATTAAAAGAAGTTTTATCAGGTCACACAGAGAAAATCTTTGCAGCCTGCCTGGAAACAAACATCACACAAAATCCAAAATGAACTGAATGGTGTTTGCTTATGTCTAAAAATAAATGTGATGCTTTTAAAACAGAAAGACAAGCATTGAATGGAAACATCCATTCCTGTATTGGTAGGGGAAGACAGTTTGTGCATGAAATAATATCTTCTGGGGAACGAATGAGACAAAATCATTTTAAGATCCATTGATTTCCAAAGAAGAGATACTTCTTCAGGTTTTCCAGAGAAAAAGGAAACAAAACAATACAAAGTTATGGCTGCCCATTCACAGCTGTTAGGATCCGAAAGGATTTTCTGTTACAGTTCATATAAATAAACACATTTGACTTAATTTAAAAAATCCCAGAAGGCTACAAAAACAACAACAACAACAACAACAACTTTAAAGCCATAAAAGGTAAAGGTATCCCCTGTGCAAGCACCAGGTCATGTCTGACCCTTGGGGTGACGCCCTCTAGCGTTTTCATGGCAGACTCAATACGGGGTGGTTTGCCAGTGCCTTCCCCAGTCATTACCGTTTACCCCCCAGCAAGCTGGGTACTCATTTTACCGACCTCGGAAGGATGGAAGGCTGAGTCAACCTTGAGCCGGCTGCTGGGATCAAACTCTCAGCCTCATGGGCAGACAGCTTCAGACTGCATTTCTGCTGCCTTACCACTCTGCGCCACAAAAGGCTCTTTTAAAGCCATACTCATTTAAAAAATAATCGGAAATCAGATTTTTTTTGGGGGGGGGGTCCTTGATTATTAAAAAAAATGGGGGGGCTTGATTATTAAAAGAAAACATCCTAAGAGCTGAAAATTAAATTTCCTGAATCCCCTATTGCGACGGCCCCTGGGATCTAACACAGGAGACTAATCACATCTCTGTAAAACAACAGTTTCCTCAGCTGACAATGTGTACTTCCATGCTGTCCTCAATCAAGAATAGCCTCAGTAAAGTTTTATACTCTGTCAAACACACTTCACAGTATATATACTACCACTTTCTAACAGAACCCAATGGACAAAGCATAATTTAAGGCAAAAACACTGTTACGTTGGCAGATGGGGGGGGGAATCAGTAGTCAGTTAAAATTAGTTACCAAGTAGATAATAGGTCTCTAGGTTTTAATGATTACTGTTTAGAATGCCAATGTCGTTAGTAAAGTATACATGCATGTATTTTAATATGTTGTATTGAGCTCTATGGGGAAAAGGTAGTTTAGGAAAATATTATTAATAAGAATAACTTTGTCAGGGTGACTGTTTCTACTATGGACTTCTCCTAAGAGGGAGAATCCAAAAGGAAGGACTAGATCTTAGAACCATTGCAAAAGGCAGGACACTTCAAGAAACTCCTGTTAATGTCCTGATAGGCCAGCAAGACATCTATTCCCTAGAGAGAGACTTCGCCTTGCTAGACTCTTATTTAGAAAATGTCTGTGCTTTGTCTCTAGGAAACCTGCCTAAGGTGGCCTGAAGGTTACAAAGTAAAACACAATCAAAGCATATGACACCATAAAACCTGTTACTTAAAAACTAAGCACTAAAAAGCCTGCCACGGTATAAAAGACATAAAACAATGAATGGCTTAAAATGAGCTTTACAGTTTTCAGACTAACAGCTTACTATAAAAACAGTGTTAAAAGGTCAACCAATTAATAAAATGAAACATTTCAGAAGAGATCTATTCTTGTTTCATCATATGTTCCCAGAAGCAGGTGTACACAGTCAAAATATCACCAAGATTCAATCAACCACCCCTTTTTGCCACCCGCCAAGAACAGCCCAGGCAAGAGGGAGAGGAAAAGACATGCTTATATCAGGGGCACCATGCATGTAGAATGAGGGTCAGGAACAGAGGAGGCCTGCTGAATTGGATGAGCCTGAGCCTGCTAACCCACTGGCCCAAATATCTCCTCTCCCACCACTTTTCCTCTGCAATGTGGGGAGGATGAAAGAAGAGGCAAAGCAGAAATGCACTTATACTCCCCAGGCTCCCTGCATGCAAGTGCTCCCTTATGTAGCAGTCTGAAGGGTAATGGGGGGGGGGCGAGGGTCAAGGTGAAGCAAAGGTCATGGATGGGAGCAGGCATTCATGTAGAAAAGCATACTGAGTTTGTACATGGCAAAGGCAGGATGAATGTTTGTACTTGCACATGGGGACAGTCAAAGGCAGGGACTGGCTTTCATTGCCTTTCAACTTTCAACTCCATGTAGGAGCAGCAGAATGTCCAGAGCAATCCTCGAGTGGCTTTTCTCTGGGGCAACATATATAGTAGGGAGGCAGAGTTACCTAGCATTCCACTGTCTCTGTAAATTCACCTAGAAAGGTAATTCCTCATGGTCATGCTTATAGAGAAATTGTTGCATTGGTCTGTGTGGGTTTGCTGGACTACAAGAGATCATATCTGGAAGAATTGGCAGGTTTGGAGGGCAGATTCAATGGCATCACATCCCTTCTCAGTTCCCTCTCCTACCCAAACTCTGCTTTCCCCCAGTCTCCATCCCCAAATCTCTAGGAATTTTCCAAGCCAAAGTTGGTAACCTATTGGTGGGCTATAATATATATTCAGGATGCCCTCTTTCCTCTTTCTTCTCTCAGCTGTGCTGTACCAACACAAGTATAAGGAAGAATGGTTTTATCTCTTGCTTCTCCTCACTACAATTCTTCCAACATGGCTAGCCTACAATCCTACGTGAGCCCCATGCTAGTCCCAAAATCCTAAAAAAGGATTTTTTCTATGACAGGAGAGGCAAGAGAGGACAGTAATGAAGAGGAACACAGGACTGCCAGTACTCCATGAAAACTTTGGTGATGTCAGCCCCACTTTTGTTAATGCATTCCCACTTCTCATTAGGGGCTTCTGGAGGAGGCAAATGGTGGTGACTTTGAATCTTGTGTTGCACTAAACTCTAGAATCAGGACAGCTTGGTGTAGTGATTATGTGACCCACCTCGAGCCTCCGGGGGGAGGTGGGATAGAAATTAAATAATAATAATAATAATAATAATAATAATAATAATAATAATAATAATAATAATAATAATAATAATAATAATAATAATAATAATAATAATAATAATAATGACTGTGGACTTCTAATTTTCCAAGCTGGAATTGATTCCCCACTCCTCCACATGCAGCCAGCTGGGTGACCTTGGGATCGCTACAGCACTGGTAAAGCTGTTCTGACCGAGCAGTAATATCAGGGCTCTCTCAGCCTCACCCACCTCACAGGGTGTCTGTTGTGGGGAGAGGAAAGGGAAGGCAACTGTAAACTGCTTTTGAGACTCCTTCTGGTACAGAAAAGCAAAAGAAGCACAGAGCCTTTGGGGAGGGCAGTATATAAATATGAATAAATAAATTAAATAAATGAATATGAGAACCAACTCTTCTTCTCCAAAAATTTCTGGTAGAGTTGACAAAGGTAAAAGCCACCCTATATCCCCTCACATACACACACACACACACAAAGTGGGGCCAGTGACTTTCAGATGCCAGGGGGTCTGGCTTTTCCCTCCAGTCACATCATTATTCCTAATCTGATTTGGACCAGTGATAAATACAGCCCACCACCCACTTATATAGCTTTTTATTATTTATTACATTTTTATCCCGCCATTCCCAGACAAGCTGGCTCGTGGCAGATAACAATTTTAAAAACATAACCTCATAACCTTTGCTGTCAAAGCTAAAAAGCAGATAAAACAGAAAAACAAACAGTAATCCAAAAAGATGGCTGTCAGATAATCCTAAACCCCTATTCCTCCGATTCCTTCTATTTCCGACTGTGTCCATCTGATGTAAGTCTGGGGGCAATGGTAGGCTCCCTCCTAGGGGTCCAGATTTTACAAGCATAGGGAAGGACCCCATCCTATTACCCGGTATGCAACCCAGCCTCAACCAAAAGCCTTGCAGAAGAGCTCTGTCTTGCAGATCCAATGGAAAGCTATCAATTCTGGCAGGGCCCTCAGCTCTTCCTGGAGCTCATTCCACCAGTCAGGGGCTAGGACTGAAAAGGCCCTGGCCCTGGTCGAGGCCAGACGTGCTTCCTGGGGCCCAGGACCCTCAACAGATTCATACCCGCAGAACGTTTAATTTCTTTGAATTAAATAGTGCCCAGTTGCTTAACTTTTTGATAATTTTCACCTTACAAGTTTGTAAAGAAAATATGCTAATACATATTAGCAACATTCAACTTTCCCCTTCTCTCACCTTTTTAATGGAGAATATGCTCTTATTAAAGCTACTTGGTACCTTAGAAACGAATCAGCGTACCCTGTTATTTTTCTTTATACAGCATAAAAAAACACACACACAGTTTAAAAGCACTTGTTTGACTGGATATTAAAGCCATTTCAGTGTCTCGTTGTTTTTAACCACAATACAATGTGATTAAAAAGGCAACAAGCTGCAAACGTATGAGGGCATTTCAGCTGCATGAATATTCCCTCCGGCTTGATAATGAGAATAAGAATAATAGTGTTATATTTAAGGGTTCTTCTTGCCAAGCATGTAGGGGCACAGGGTGACATTTCAGCAAATTTCCACTGAAATTCAAACAAATGTCTTGGAAAATGGGAGGAAATAAAATGTGAGGAGATAAGACGCCATTTCTAGGATTAAACAATGCTATCCCCACAATCCATCCTGTTGTAAGGACAGGATGTTCTCATGAATTTGATGTAGTACACTGTCAGGCAGAGAAAGGGCAAAAAAATAACAATAACCCCTTTTCCTCTGCTCATTCACAAATCCTCTGCTGCTTTATCACTGAATATTAGAAGAATCAGCCCTTTTTGGAAACAATGTGCCAAGGGAATAGGTTTCAGAATGTTTATTTCCCCTAAGACAAATGGGATTTTTTTTTTTAGATGATGGTTTACATGACTCACTGAAGGAAAATAAAGCAGTATTAGAGAAAATAATCTCACAGTGCCCCGGCTTCGTATATTTAATGCCACATGATAAAACCATGTTTTAAAGCCTCATCAAATCTAACTTTTCAAATGTGTCCTTAATATTGCAGTTCAAGTTTATGAAAACGCTGAAGGTTGTGCCTCACGATAGCGTTCACATTCTCAAGCACAAGGAGCTTAAACTGGCTCTTACATGTACACTGACAGGGTGGGAATACACTTCAAGAAGATCAACAGGATCTTTGTTCACACCCAGGCTTTAATGCTGTTGCTATTTGTGCTGTTTCATTTAGCGCAAATCAGAATTTCAAACTCGGCCCTCTTTTCAACACACTGCTTAAAACATAGCGATTAAAATTCAAGGCTTATTGAAGGGTAGTCATCTTGCGGAGGGGATGGTGGCAGTAGTGAGGACAAATTTGCTCAGAGTGGGCGAAACCATCCTCTGTCCTCTGATGAGTGTGACCAAGCTCCTTCTTTCTCTGAAGCCTGGCTCTGGAGAGGGGTACTCTAGGGACCATCCCATACATGTTGGATAATGCACTTTCAATGCACTTGAGAATCCAGCTGCAAAAACACATTGAAAGTGCCTTATCCAGCACACACAGAATGGGCCTGGAATCATTCCTGCTGCTAGGCTGTGCTTGAGAAAATGGATGCATCCAGTCCAATCAGATCCCCACTCTCTGAAGCTACTTACTAGAGTAAATCTCATTCTTAAGGGCTTCCAATAGACAGTCCTATCAAGATTAAGTATGAAATCCAATCTTGGCACTTTGAAATGGTGCCCTAAGTGCCTGGATCAAGCCTCAGAATCCAGATTGGGTGTACTTCTTAATTTTGGGACCTGATCCAGATCTCAGTAGGGTTGCCAGTATCATACTGGCATCTGAAGATCTCCCACTATTACAATTGCTCTCCAGATGACAGAGATCAGTTCCTTTGGAGAAAATGGCTGCTTTGAAGGGTGGACTCAATATTATCCGCCACTGAAGTCCCTCCCCACCCTAAATCCCACCCAATCTCAGTTCCACTCCCAAAGTCAACCACATATTTCCCAACTTGAAGATGACTACCTTAGGCCTGAGCAGAACCATTTCTGAGGGCCTGGATTGGATTCCTCTTCTCAATACATTCTCTATAGTTTTTTTTGGGGGGGGGATGGATAGCTACTTTCTCCATGGCTGAGGCTCTTTTCTGTCCCAACTCAAATCCCCAGGAATGGAGATAAATTGAACTGTAAATTGGATAGAACGAGATAAATCCTACTTAGGAGGCAAACATTGACATTCAGCAAGACGTGAACAATCACTCTTCTTCAGAGCTCAACTGGAGATGGGATGCAGAGGACGTTCCTGATGTGATTCAGAGATGCCCTACCTGCGACTTCAGACACAAGATCCTGCCGTCAAAGCAAGCATAAATTGGATCTGGCTTCTGTGAACCACAGCAGAAACATTTGGACTTTTACATAAAAGCCAAAGTTTAGACAAAGAAACAAGAGAGATATCTTTTGGCAAATGAGAAACACTTTGGGAATACACTGGGGGGAGAAATCGTCCCATGTCTTCTGCAATCCTGTTCAACTCAGTGGAAGAGTTTTGTTTTTTCACCCAGAGAAGAAATGTGCATAACCTACAGATGTTACAATGTTTAAAAACAATGATAGCCAACCCTTTGAAAGCTCAGCGAAAACTTCAAATTAATGAGTTTAGAGGTGGTTTTCTGCTCAAGGATCTTTTCTGCTTACAGACAGAAAATCGTAATGGGTAATTGGTTGTACTCTGATGATATAGTTTACAGATGATGATATCCTGAAAGGGCAAAACTGGTAAGGCCACTTTGCTATGCATTCTGTCTCTGTCAAATGGAACCACTGAAAACGTGAACACTCATGTTCTTTTTAATGGGTTTCTCCATGCCTGTTTTTTATATCAAACGCAACAACATGGTAGAACATGTATATCTGGTGCATAGCTGGCCTTAAAATAATACACAATGTAAGCATGGTGTAAAACAGCACAATGCTATAAAAGAAAGGACAAAAAGGTGATATGTACTTTAAAAAACAAATAGAACAAAACCATTCCTAACAATAAAAAGTTCTAAAAATATCCAGGTCCCCTATACTTAAAATATTCTATTCGCTGTCACCCTTGATTAGGCTAGCAAAGGTGTATTGAGACTTCCTTTAGAAGAATACTTTTCTGTTTTGTCATAAGTAGATTTAAAAAGCAAGCAAAGTTATGCTGTGTTCTGGCAGCCTGGCATTTTCTCATTTAGATAAGGGCATGTTTAAAGGCATTAACAGCTTGGTATAATGGTTAAGAGCAGTGGCCTCTAATCAGGAGAACTGGGTTTGATTCCCCACTCCACGTGCAGCCAGCTGGGTGACCCTGGGCTAGTCACAGTTCTGCTAGAGCTCTCTCAGCCTCCCCTCCCTCATATGGCACCCATCGTATGGAAAGGAAAGTTAGGTGATTATAAGCTGCTTTGAGGCTCCTTATGATAGGTAAACAAAGGTTACAAAATAAAATCTCTTCTTCTCCCCCTTCATCTTCTTTGGCAGTTTTATTCTAAGCGTTTTTCCTCACAGAGGATTTGGCTTTTTTGACCACTGCTGTTTACTGAATCAAATATGTTCTTTGAGTTATCCACCCCCATGCCATGTTTTTAAACATCTGTACATTTTTTTTCTGCACCAATACGTATCACTTTTATTTTATTTCTACCATGTCTTGTACTTCAATGGGTACTCAAAGATACTTATATCATTCTTCTCTTCTCTATTTTATACTCACAACAACCCTGTAAGGTAGATTAGATGTAGTGTGTGACTTGCCCAAGATTATCCAGCAAGCATCCATGGCTGGGCAAGGGTTTGAACCCCCGTCTCCCAGAGCCTCTGTGATGATGCTGATGGTGGTACGCCTAAGATGGCTACACTGATGCACTGAGACCATGGCTCTCTTTTCTTCTGTGAAGACTGTTAGGCTCTCAAAATAATTTTAATCTTGCCTTATTTGGAATATGGGGTTTCATTGTACAAATCACCATTTTGCACCACTATATATATATTTTAAAAACTTGTTATCATCTTTGGTTCACCTTCCCTCCCCCCTAATGCTGAGCTCCTTTTCTTTTGACAAACCCTGCTTGTTAAGCTCCTCCCCTGCAGATGAGTGGAACAAAAAGATAACTCTTGAGGAAATTCTCCCAATTGCACAGCAGAAAAACAAACAAACAAACAAACAACCCTTTCCCCTGACAATAGTAGCTAGAAAAGATCAAGTGAAACCTTATCAATCTCCCAAGAGGCAAACCGAATCATTACAGCAGAGCAAAATAAGAAAGGGTTTCTAAAATGATCAGTAAGTCAAATTATCTGAGAAAGAATGAATTAGAAATGTATGACAGCTTAGTTCTCATTCTGGAAGATGCCGGCAAATAGTGGTTATTATTTTGTTCACAGGGTGCTTTTTTATTGTCCTGCAGAAAATATTTTACATTCAAACCAGCAGGGTCTCTGGATGGAGGAATACAGAAATAAAATCCCATGGCATGGTAGTCACATTTCTCAGTTATAGTCCAAATGTTAGTGTTGAAGACAGATGCATTTCTTGTGGCACGAGCTTCCTTGAGGTAGAGCTTTCTTTTTCAGAGTAGTTCAGAAGTGGAATGGACTGCCTAAGGAGGTGTTAGGCTCCCTCTCACTGACAGTCTTCAAGCAGCGGTTGGACAGATACTTATCCTGGGTGCTTTATGCTGATCCTGCATTGAGCGGGGGGGGGGGGGGTTGGACTAGATGGCCTGTATGGTCCCTTCCAACTCTATGATTCTAAGTAATTAACTACATCAATTTTATAGGTCAAATGAAGTGAACTCACCAAAGATTGGAGAACCATGTATGTGTTAGTCTTTATGTTGTCACAAGACTCTGTTATTATGAAAACCAAAGAACAGGTTCTTTACAACATCCATAACAATTACAATTCTCAGTACCTGGGTCACTGCATTGGAGCTAGAAGGCTCTCCCTTTCCCAAAACCACCCTCCCAAAGCCCCAAAATTTCCAGGACCTTCCGAATCCAGAGCTGGCAACCTTCATAGGAGCTGATTATTGAGGGAGGGGGGGGGAAGAGGAATTATTAGGTAGCCAAACTCCACCATTGATGCCCCAACAGTTGCTGCTGCCCCCGCTCAAGGTGTGTATCATGGAAGAAGTGGGTAAGGAAGTAGAGAAACAGAAAAGTCTGTGTTAATCCATTCATTATTTTCCCTATTCATTTTCTTTATCATAATAAAGTACACTTTTTTCCAAATCACCTTCCCCCATGCCACTGCAAATTATTGCACATACTTTTATGTTCTAGATCCTTTGTTCATCCATCCATCCATCCATTTTATTGGCATTACAGAATATTACAATTTATATATATACAGAAGGTCAGATCAAAGGAAAATATAAATAGACAACAAAAAAACAGTTAAAACAAAGATACACTAAAAGAACGTACTTCTGACTTTAAGCACTTCAACTAAAATTTTGGCCTGGCTGTAATCTTAGGTGAATGACCATTTACTAGATATTGGAATGCACTCTCCTTATTTGCAAGACCTTTGCAATGCAGTAAAGAAGAAGAAGAAGAAGAAGAAGAAGAAGAAGAAGAAGAAGAAGAAGAAGAAGAAGAAGAAGAAGAAGAAGAAGAAGAAGAGTTGGTTCTTACATGACGCTTTTCCCTACCCGAAAGAGGCTCAAAGTGGCTTACAGTCGCCTTCCCATTCCTCTCCCCACAACAGACACCCTGTGAGGTGGGTGAGGCTGAGAGAGAACTGATATCACTGCCCGGTCAGAACAGTTTTATCAGTGCCGTGGCGAGCCCAAGGTCACCCAGCTGGTTGCATGTGGGGGAGTGCAGAATCAAACCTGGCATGCCAGATTAGAAGTCCACACTCCTAACCATTACACCAAACAAGGGGAAAGGAGTTGTTCATCGGGAACCACATGAAGCTCGCAATCTAGAAAGTTGTATTGATTTGAATCAAGTGAGTTTACAGAACAAAAATGTAGCCTCTGTTGAAATGGAACCTGCTGATATCTCCCGACTAACACCTTTGAGGGGAGAACGTTCATCCTGGCCAATGTAAATGCTTTGTGGTAGAAAAGGTTATCTAGCTCATGGAAGTAAGGAGCCTTCCTTCCAGGCTGAATTTGTAAATTAGATTTAGCGAGAGAACATGTATGGAGGGAAAATTATTTGGACAGAGTGCTCTTGTTGCTGCCTACCAGTACTAGTTCTCTGACCTACATGAGTTCCTGCTGCCAGGACTTTCAGACTCTTCCTTTCCCACATTCCTGTTCTCCAGTCCTTTCTTTTACCTTTTCAGTTTATGGGTCGACCCACATTGACCTTAGCAGAAGAAAAAAGAAAGGAAAAGAAAAACAGTCAAAAGAGGCTGAACAGCAGCCCAGCAAGCAAACAGAGGCTGAGGTGGAAGCTGATTGCATAAGGAAACCCTGACATTCCCACTTCAGCCCCCAAGGCACCAGATGTTTTAAGTTGAAAGGTTGATGTAATTTAAAGGGATGTTCAAGACCCAAATGGTAAGTTGTCCTCAATCATTTGTTTGCTGGATTTGAGCAAGTTTCATGTTCTTTTTTTTCCCCTTTGTGTTTGTGTGCGCACAAGCACAGACCCCAAAAAACCAAACAAACAAAAAAAACAATTAATTTAGTTCAAACATTCAGCTGAACTGCTTTGATTTTGCCCCACCACATCTTCTTCCTTATCCATTCCCTCGGAACCACTTTAGCTAAAGCAAAAGGACATCCTTAGCACATCTCTTGCAGCTGCAAGACCCAAAATATTCTTTTGCGAACTGTAGTGCAGAACTTATTAAAAAAAAAAAACCCACAGATCCATCTCCCTACATGTTTACTTAAGCTCTGGTGAGAAGACTGTTATGGATTAGCCGGTCTTCCTCAGGGTTTGTTGCAGTCTTGTCTGTTTTCTGTAAGTCAGAAGGAATAAAAATGATACTCTGCTAAAGAGATCTGAGAAGAATGGTAAATAACCAATTCCCTCTTCATACCTGATTTTCATTGTGTTATGTTCACATAAGTAAGGCCGCTAATGAAAAAAGATCAGTTGCATATTGATTCAGAATTGCTTCAGAAGGCAGGTTCTAAACTTGCAATTAAAAATACATTCTTAAAAAAAAAAAACTTTCTAATCTCTGCAAATTGTTGGTAAAACCTTGATTAAGCCAACTTGCCACTCATCTTTGTTGTACCCAATCTATTTCAAAGAGATTGACAACCTGCGGAGAAGAAAACGGCTTCAGTAAACGGAGGCAAAAAAATAAAAAACTATCCTGCTTTCCTGCTTGCAAACCTGAGCCTGCAGATGTTGAGAAGCATGAGTGAGTGGCAAGCTGGCAGTGCTGTGGCTTTAAATCCTTGCAAGCCAGAAACCACAGCCATCTTCACAATCCAATGGTGGTCTGGTAAGATTAAGTCATAGATGAGGGCAAAACACAGTTGGCCACAAGAGGGCAAAGATCATTCCCCAGCCTTTTCCAGGAATGGGAGGAAACACCAGGAATTGGCTGATTCCCCACAAACCAGAGGGGGAGGAGGAAGAAGAGTTGGTTCTTATATGCTGTTTTTCTCTACCAGAAGGAGTCTCAAAGCGGCTTATAATTGCCTTCCCTTTCCTCTCCCTACAACAGACACCCTGTGAGGTAGGTGAGGCTGAGGGAGCCCTGACACTACTGCTCTGTGAGAACAGTCTATCAGGGCTGTGGCGAGCCTAAGGTCACCCAGCTAGCTGCATGTGGAGGAGTGAGAATCAAACCCAGCTCAACAGATTAGAAGCTGCTGCTCTCAACCACTACACCAAGCTGGCTGAGAGGGTTGAGAAGGGGACAGGACCAGGAAGGGGTGGCCTTGAAGTGGTGCAGCTTATAGCTGTGCCTGCAGCCAGGAATTTGGGGATGATCTTTGATGCCTCCTGGCCTATGGAGGCTGAGATCACAAAGGTAGCCCACATGGCATTTTACCATCTGCTCCAAGCTAGCCTACTAGCACCCTACCTGTCTCCAGAACACTTGGCTACAGTGATAAATGCAATGGTCACTTCCAGATTAGACTTCTGTAACTCACTCTACACAGGCCTTCCCTTGTCCCTGACCCAGAAATTGCAGTTGGTGCAGAATGCGGCTGCCAGGGTTCTCATGAGAGCATCTTGGAGATCCCATGTGCAGCCTATGCTGAGGTAACGGCACTGGTTACCAATTAACTTCTGGATCAGGTTCAAGGTTTTTGTTCTTACCTTTAAAATCATCCTCAGCCTGGGCCCTGTGTACATGAGGGGCCACTTGTTTCCTTATGCTCCCCTGTAGGGCTCTTTGCCCTGCAGGTATGAATCTGCTGGTTATCCCAAGTCCCTGGGAGGCACACCTGGCCTCAACCAGGGCCAGGACTTTTTCAGTCCTGGCCACAACCTAATGGAATGAGCTCCTGGAAGAGCTGAGGGCCCTGATGGAATTGTCAACGTTTCGCAAGGCCTGTAAGATAGAGCTCTTCTGGAGCTCCATCTTACAGGCATTTGGTTGTGGCTGGGCCAGGAAGATCAGGTCCCTCCCTTTATAGGCTCCTTTAGAGCCCTGTAGAGGAACATCCCCTGGTTAGCTGGACAGTGATTCCTCTTCCATGGATGATGGTGGATATTGGGGACCAGTGTGCCCTGGCGTTACAGGCTGCAGTTGGGGTAGGGGTAGGGTTATAGATTATTTTACCCACCATTAAGTACTTTGGTTGTTTCTGTTTTATGGGGGGTTATTCTTTTATTGTAAACCGCCATGGGCCGGACTGGCTTTGGGAGTGGTGGTGGATAGACATAATAAATAAATGAATAAACAAATGAATAAATAAATAAGACATGATTAGCTATTCATAAAACACTGGAATACTGTGATTGAGGCAGAATCGTGGATCTACTGCTAGAGACATCCCTTGAAATGTCACCTTCCCTGACAACCACAGTATACATTCACCATCTCATTGGATTTTTTTCTTTTACAATTGATATAATTTATTCCAAGAAAATATTATTTAAGTGGAAAGACATGTTTAAATAAAACTGCACCTAGAGTACCTGCAGAACTGTGTACACTTCAAAAAGGATGTAGAGTCTGTGGACTCAATTGAGAGCGACGAGGATGATCCAGGACCTCGGGACCAAGCCATGTTCAGTTGGGAATGTTCAGCTTGGAGAAGAGGAGATTGAAAGGGGATATAATTGTTCATTTTAGGTATCAAAAAGGTTGTCAATTAGAGGAGGGCATGGAAAGGTTCCTGTTGGCAGCCGAAGATAGGACCCACAGTAATGGGTTTAAACTACATGTAGAATGACATTGGCTAGATATTGGGGGGGGGGATTCACAGAGTAGTTCAGCAGTAGAATTGGCTGCCTAAGAAGGTGATGAGCTCTCCCTTACTGGCAGTCTTCAAGCAGTGGCTGGACAGCTACTATTCATGGTTGCTTTAGGCTGATCATGCCTTGAGCATGGGGTTGGACAAGATGACCTGTATGGCCCCTTCCAACTCTATGATTCTATGATTCTACTGCTTCCTCTGTTTAAATGTAACAATTAGGGTCAAATTAAGAGCCTTTGGAAGTTCCATGATGGCATCTGAATATGTGGACTGTAAAGCTGCACATGGGAAAATAAAGCTAAATAAACAGCCAGTTTTCTGAATGGATCAAAGGCAAGACCAAAACGTTTTTGTAAACATCACACTACAAAAAAATAAACCAAGGGGGGAAAAGTAGGGGATACTTTATTTTGAAAAATAGTTTCATTTTTTTTTGTTCCTTACATGAATAAGCTCTCTGTTTACTGTAAATATCTGGGGATGTGGGAACTGATTCAGAAGATGTCTCCCATTATAATTGTGCATAAAAATGGATCTAAAATATTGAGTTCTCACAGATTTTTTTTAATACAGGAAAAGTCAAGTAGCTTTTCGGTTCTTATTATTTAATTCTTAAAACCCTCTGGGAACATTTGTGAACTAAAACTGGTAATTCTATCTGTAGTGTCATTTTTAGCTTGTCGTATTTTGCCACCACAATTTACCACAATTTATTCATCGGCTAGACTGGGATCCACTGGCCACCCCAAGAAATACAATTGATCTCAGAATGGAAATGAGCTCTCGTTTTCATAGATGTAGAACTATACATATCTCTATCAGCTTTTGGCTTTGTTACATTTTGGGGGGGGGGGTTGTCTGACTTATTTGGGGATCATAATATGATATACTTCCAGTTACTCTTCTAAAAACAAAAAACAACATCCAATCATTCTATTGCGTACTGCATTTACTCTAGCCCAATGCAAACTGGTCTGCATGAAACTATGGGTGATCTGATTTTTCAAGTATTTCTGTCCTATTTCGATTTTTCTTGGAAGCTCAATAATTGGTATAAATTCAGATTCTTCTGCCCAGCAGCTGAGAAACACCTGGGAGTTTGATTCTGTTCCAGTGCTTTAAAATTGTTGCCTATGAGGAATATGGAGAATGCCTACCATTTGCTGGAATTATTCCATTGCTTGGACTGCAATGTATATTAACAGCTATCCAACACAGATGGCTAAAAATTGGCTGATATTTTCAAGCTGTTCCCCCAAACAGGTGTTATGTTCCTATATTATTATCATTATGCCTTCTTATTGGAACAGATAGCTTGCCATTGTTTTCCATAGAATGAATAAATAATTAACCAATAAAATAAAACACCTCATGTTAGTATATAGAAAAGGCAAATATCTTCCATTACATTCATCAAGATAGCAGGATACTTTGTTAAATTCCTCAATTAACAACGATCCATGCTTTTCCATACTAAAAAAATTGTTTGGAATGGCCATTTGCTTTTAAGGTGAAGGGCACCTAGGGTTAGTTGATGGTTAGTTTGTAATTTAAAATGGCCATTGTATTGAATGCTTTTGTATCTGTGAGGTTGGATCCTGAGATAGCCACTTTTGGTCTATGCTGCCCGTTTACTAGCTTCCTTACTCTGCCTGTTGTCTGGGCTGAACATGGACACATGTGTCACTGGAAATCAGTTTCATTGCAAGGATAGGCATTGCTTTGCACCTACGCACCTGATGTATTTGCCAGTCAGTGGCATTTATCATGTTGCTGCATACTCAGAATGTAATGGCTTGGATCCAATGGAGTGGATCATCTGATGGTATGATTTCTACTCATTGAGTGTGGCTTTCTCACCTCTTTCTTCCACTGTAGCCTAAAGTGAGCCCTCCCAAAGTGCTGTTACCGGGATAGTCCCAGGGAAGGGTGAAGGGTGCATTTTGAGTTGGACTAGAAGGGAGAGGTGAAAAAGTTGCACTCCATGGAAGGAAATTGTTTCTCCTGCCAAAATTCTCTGTTAGATCCAAACCATTGACTCCAAATAGAGTTCAAAGCAGGCAGCAGTGCAAAAAAATGTGCACAAAATACCAGCAATCCCATTCAGAACACTGAATGAACATGAATTCACTGGGCTTTGAGAGTCTGAAAGGAAAATGTGGAAGATTGAAATACTGAAGGAGTCTCAGAATGGCTTGCAATCACTTTCCCTTCCTCTCCCCACAGCAGGCACCCTGTGAGGTATGTGGGGCTGAGAGAGCTCTGAGAGAACTGTGACTACTTCATGTGGGAAATCAAACCTGGTTCTCAAGATCAGAGTCTACCCTTCTTTAACCACTATACCACCCACTGGCTCTATATGGTGGAATAGGGCAGGGCCAGTTGAAAGAAAACAGGATAAGAATGCCCTTGCACAAGCCCAGAACAACACTGAAGTGCTCAAAAAAGTTTTTACAAATGTCAAGTGTTTGAATATTTTGCACATAATCTGCACTCAAAATGCAGTTTGAGTGGAGGAGACTGTGCAAATCATTAAACTCCACTGAGGGATGTGCACCACTGCAAAGCCTTTAGCTCATTAGAACAAAACCCCCTGTCAGAACGCGATCATGTGACCAGCTATGGAATGGGAAGGTCATATTCCAGCTGAATTCAAAGCATGCAGACATTTTAGCATACCCGTATTAGTGAAAAGACTGACAGTGCGATCCTAGGCAGGCTTTCCCTAGTCTAAGACTATTCAAGTCAATGGGCTTAGACTGAGGTACCTCCACACAGGATTGCATTGCAAATCTCACAAGCCATGATGGTTCAGTTTGAACACCCCCATTTCGGTTTCCTTTGTCTCTAGGGAGAAATGGTGTGAGCCTTTAATTTTTCTCACTCTTTTCTGTTTCTCTATGGTGATATTTCTCCATTAAAATTAATATACTTTTCAATAGTATTTTGACAGCTTCGTACAAATGGAATAAAACTGGCACGGAGAAAGTGAAAGAACGATCATCAACAGGAACAAAAATGGGTAAGACCAAATGGATAACAATGACATGGAACAATGACATGGAATTACAAGCAAGAAACATGGCTGCATCACCCTTGTTTAAAATGCTGAAAGACACAGGAACAAGATATAATTCCCACCCACCCCCAACACTTCATTTGATGACCACAGGTCTTTGTGGGGTGTGAGAAGCCAAATACGTTGTAGTATCAAAACCCATCATCTCTATGACCTTTTATGCACTGGAGGTTTCATGCTGGGCTACAGGCTGGAGTTTTAGTCATAGCAGGTTGCCCCACTCTTTCTGCACCCTAACGGGGGAGCATTTGGTCCGGTGTGCCTCATCTGCCCCTGATTTTTGCTCCCGCACGGGAGCTGGAACAGTGAAGTTCCCAGTGCATAAATGGTCTATCAGTGAAAAAATAAAACAGTTTCCACTGGAGTGCCAGCTGGCATGTGCTCTAGAGCTGACTGAGAATCCCTTTTGGATTCCAAGAACAAACCAGGGCAACAAACAAAATCTAAATGTCAAGCTAAACAGTGTTATGAAATTGCATAAGATTGCTGAGGAAGCATCTTGTGTTTAATTCATGTTGGGAGGGGAAAACTTGCAAGGCCAAAGAAACCTAGCTTGACGGCTTTCTCAAACTCAATGTTGACCATTCCCCCCCCCCCTAAACCAGTGTTGCCAGGAAGGAAGCAGGAATGTCATACATCAAAATGCTGTGTCGATGACAAGTTTCAAATTGATAACTTGGATTTACAATCCAGCCAAGCATGCTGACTCCTCTGGGTGGCTGCCTATCCCCTTGACAGGTTTATTCTGGAGATCTTGAAATGACAGTGGCAAACTATTTTATTTATTTAAACTTTGATTTCTAGGCTGCCCCCTCCCTGCAAGCAGGCTCGGGATGACTCACACTATATAAAATCACATTTAAAACATTAATGAAATTAGCCTGCAATGATCTCTGGCCAGTTCCTCTCTGGTCACTTCATGCTAGGTGATCAGCCAACCTCTGGGCAGAAGCTAATCAGAGCTCTCCTGCTTGATGTCTTTTATCTATACTGTCCATATTTAAACCCTCCCCCCTACACACACACACAGAGAGAGAGAGAGAGAGAGAGAGATCAGGTCCTATCACTTTAGAATCTAGCAAAGGTTATCCAACCACTTAGTGGGAAAAGGTTCTCCATGCTCTGCTTCCTACATTACCCATCACTTTGGTCCTACTCAATGTGAATTAAGTTTGGTCTTATGAATGTTTGTTGAAACATCAATGATTGCTCCAGTGCTCAAGTCTCCTGTCAGAGAGGTAGGCAGTCCAGGCATGCACAGTCTTCTGAAACGTGTGTTTAGACGTTAAAGCCACAGAATTCAGTGGGACCCACTGTCAAATATGCACAGGATTACAAAAGAAAATGCAAAGAAGTGAGCATTTAAGTACAAGAACTATCTTTTGCAATCAACAGACAAGGATAGAAGACACGGAGAGAGGGGGGGGGGAGTGGTCCTTTCAAGCTATTACCCTGTAACTTAGCCAAGTATATAGCCCAAAGTCTTATGCATGCCATAAAATATATATAGTTCTTTCTCTGAGATGTAGCCCCTTCCCATAATAGATATTTATGGATTTTACATTAACTCAGATTTCTAAGCAGTCTTCAAAACCTTTCTCATGGAAAGCACAGCAGTAGTTAACTCTCAAGATTAAAAAACAAAACAAACTCACAAAAGTTGCTAATTCCAGAAATCAATACAGAGTACTGCCTGTGACAAGGAAAATAGATCTTTTTTCACTCTAGTCTGAACTTTCTTTTTGCACCTGTTGATCTAATTTTATCCCTAACCTTTCATTCTGCATGTTTCCAAGCAGGCAGCTATGCAATACAGATCCTACAGACCCACCTACTAATGGCCCCCACTATTTTTAGCTATATCGAAAATCGATATACTACAGGTTGCAGAGAAAGAGGATTTTTTTTCTTGTGTTGTCTTCTATTATAGTGATTCATTATCTTGTTATGTTCTTTCATTTGAAAATCTGCCACCAGTTTTTCTACATGAAGGCATTATTCCTGTAAGAGTTTCCAAATGTAAACATAAAGTAACTAATTTCTTTGTTGTTGTTGTTATTAGGTACAAAGTCATGTCCAACCCATCGCGACCCCATGGACAATGATCTTCCAGGCCTTCCTGTCCTCTACCATTCCCCGGAGTCCATTTAAGTTTGCACCGACTGCTTCAGTGACACCATCCAGCCACCTCTTCTTCTTTTGCCCTTAATTGCTCCCAATTTTAGGCTCTTTTCCAGGGAGTCCTTCTTTCTCATGAGGTGGCCAAAGTATTTGAGTTCCAAACTAATTTCTAGCTACTTTAAACTGATCGACTACAAAGGGTATATTTGAATCGCCACACAGCTTGAAATAATTTTTCCAGTAACACTACAAGCATAGGTTTCAAGAAACATCTTAATGCGACAATTATCTGATGGTCCTAGACATGATGGTGGATTATATGACACAGAGTCAATGAGTTTATCACTGACACAATTCTTCCCTAGAACAAATTTGTCCTTTATGATGACCGAAAGGGTCATCATTAACTTTTGTTTGCTTCTCCAGTTCAGAATGGATGAATCAACTTGCATCTTTCTTGGATATCCTCTTCAGTCATTCCTCCCTCTTTGTGTACAATAGTGAAGCTAAAACTTACATAGACTGTAATCAGTGTAGTACAATAGTGTTCGTTTGTTTGTTTTGGGGGGTGGGGAGGGGTGATGATTGACTTTATCACAAGTGCTGATGTTGAAGCATTAGAGTTAACCCTGTCAGTGATGGCCCATTGAAGACATGTTGATAGGGGACATGAAGGAATTTCAAACAATTTCAAACAATCTCAAGGCTTTTGTTGTGGAACAGCCAGACTCCAGAGACAGTTCTACCTCCTCTGATGAGGAACAGCTGCATTCTGTGCTTACCAGCCACCAGCCAGCTGCAGCTGAGCAGCCAGATGGAGAATTGCCGTCTGCTGTGAATACACAGCCAGAAGGCACTGAGGTGCTGGTTTCATCCTCCCAGCCCTGAGCTGACAGTTCAGGGTCAGCCAGGATCACCAGGTCTGCAAAAGCAATGCTGGCACAGATGTAGAGGGGATTTACAGTCCAGAGGAAGGTCAACTCCCCTACAAACTCAATATCAATTATTAGTTGCAGAGGAAGGAGCAGTATCACTGGAGGAGAAGTGAAGCAGCTGAAATAGGCAAGGCTTGGAGTGGATAAAAAGTACAGCTGAGGAGTTCTTCAGTATGGCTTCCACATGTTTACCTTGTACACTGGCCTACTTCTGCTGTATCTGTCTTGCTTTTTGGAAACCTGACCTGGATGATACTTGCGTAATTTACAGACTCTGTTTATCAAACTCTGGCATCCTGCCTCTGATAATGGGATCTAGTTATCTGCCTGAGTTAAAGCTGTGTATGCTGGCACCTGCCTGAAGCAGAATAACTTTCTCTACTTGAGTAGTCCATCTTCAAACACAAGGGAACCAGATCACTAATGCTGGCCTCATTTGTGGCCCTTGCATAATTACTTAGCATTAAACAGTACAGTTCTAATCATTGGCATGCCAAATAGCATTCAGTGCATCCATGCTGAACTCTACCTAGCAATGGCTTACCTTACCTCATTACAAGTTAGAGCCTTTATTCCCCTCTCCTATTAATTTGCTGCTATTGGTGTTCTTCTGCTACTTTGTACCTGCATGTCTTTCATTTTCATGGGAGGTGGGTAGAATGCCCTCCCTCTGATTTTACTCTGGTGGTCATTGCAGAGGTCCCCAGTATTAGATTGTACATTAAGACTGTGCAGCTGGATATTACTGTCCAGTTTTTCAGTTATCTGATCACATTAGCAAAATCCAACTCAGAGAAGAATTTCCTCATTATTTCTATTGATGATAACTATCAGAAAATCTAGAATCGGGTTAGGTAGTTTGTTCTAAGTTCTCAAGAATTTGCCCAGAAAAAAAGGAACAAGGGAGAGAGAGGCAGGTCCCCCAGCCAATTTGGACCCAAGGAGAAGTCAGAAAACCTGTACTTGACCACTTAGGCTATCCTATGCAGTAATTCCCCCCTTTCCTCAATTTCCACTGCTGGTTCCCAGCTTTGAGGGGAGAGTTGTGCACATGATTAGGGCACCCTTCAGACTGGATGTGCAGCCCCAAGGCAGAGGAGTGTGGGTACTGAGGCTGGCCCTGCTTCTAAGACCCTCCCTGAATGGCCTATGAGGAGCACTGGGCCTTGACACCTGCCTGCACAGGGCTACAGTATGAAGGAGGTGGCAGTGAGAGGAGCAGCCCAATAGTGGGACCTAGCATGCCACTATGATTTCTAGAAAGACTGAGACATACAATAGCATGAAGGCTGACCTGGCAACCCTGATGGCCTCCTTGCATCTACTATCCTTGCCCACCCTCCACCTGGAGATTTAGTATACCAAGGTTGGCTGCCCCATCAGAAGTGCCACATACTGTGGTGCACAGTGCCAAAGGACAGCACTGGGCTGCTAACCATCTCTCCTGAGGCTCTAGAAAGCATCAGTGTAAAAGAGGGTCCAACTCTGGGTAGACTACAGGCAGAGCCCACCTGGGCAAGCACTCAACAGCATATCACCAAGCCCCATTCCACCCACTCCTGACTGACCATCTGTATCACCAAGCTCTGCCCACCCACTGCCTGAGACACCAAGTAGTGTAGGTATGCCACTATCTGAGGAAGAAAGGTGGATGGGGTCATCATAGCAGATATCTAAACTGGCAGTTATGAAAATGAAAATTTTCTTGGCCCAACATTCCAGTTGTGCTGGCCTGCCAGGCTGCACCCACTAAGCTGGATGGTTGCGCTGAGGCAGAGGTCTAAGCAGAGTACAGTTCGGGAGGTCAGGAGCCAAAGGGAACAAAGATCACAGCAAGCGGGGAGGGGAGCAGAGTCAAGCTAATCTGGGGTCATATACCAGGCAAAGAGTCAAAACACAAAGCAGATTCAGGAGCAGAATCAGGAGCCTAGATATAGGTTGAAGAGCCGGTGTGTGGTCAGAAGACAAGCCAAGAGTTAAAGAGCTGGAGTGTGGATAGGAGAAGCTAAGGATCAAAGAGCTGGGAGTCACAGAAGTAAAGATTCCGCGTAGCAAATCAGGAGTCTCAGAAGACAGCCAGGATAAAGCAAGTGTTGCCCCCATGAAGGACCTTGTATCAAGGTCCTTCTGATATAGCCAGAGGGCCTGCAGCTGGAGTCAATCATCATTGGAGGAAACCAATGCAACTGGGCCCCATCTACCCTGACAGCGTGCTGCCAGGTGTGCTGATCGTCTGACAGTTTCTGGTTTGTGGTTGCTGGGTCTCCCATAGATCCGCTGCCTCCAGAGCAGCCCCCTGGCACCAGAGTGATGGGTCCGGTCATGACACCAGCCCAAGTACTCCCACCAGTACTTAGAAACTCCCAAAACAAAAACAATATTCATACTTTTTCTAAAGTTACAGCATGAATTGAAAACATTTTTTCAAGCGCATACATGTACTGTACATTGCAGCTATGTCTAAGTGCCCCACTCACTGGTGCATCATTTCCAATCTGGTTTTGGAAAGGGCAATATGTTGCCCAGCTGCCCCAGATACATTTAATTAGAATTCCCAGATTCTTCCACCTTGTTTTAACTTCCATGTTTTAAACTCCTATACCAATCTTTGTTGCAGGAGTTAGGACTAACTGACATGAAGTGAGAGTCATGAACCCTTGGTTCCTGCCCCAATTGCTAGGTGTATGTGTCTATTTCCCCAATAGTTCCCAGAACTCCCGCCTGACTCTGGCATCTTGGCTGGGCTCAGGAGCACGACCTTTCCCTTTGCTCCTCACTTACATTTCAAAGATCTCAGCCCGCTTCCGCGGCACCTCGCTGTCTCCCTTCAAGGCTGTCTTCCCCCAGATACCCAAAACAACAGCTGTGTGAACTGTTTTTACAACTATCCATTTCAAAGAGCACCCTGATCCTACTTTCCTGTGTGAATGCTCGATTCTCACCTAATGCCAATCCCTGGTCTTGTCCCCTTTCCCACGGCCCAGGTATATAGATCTTGCCACCCCCCTACCCTTGTGTCCCCGTCAAAGATTCTGTCTGCGAGCATACGCAAAGTATGGACTCTGAATCCTGACTTCTTCAATAAAGACTTTTGCTTAAAGCTTCCACCTGGAGCCCGAGAGTGATGACTTTGGTGTGAGTTCACTGGGTCTCAACTGCTTGGTTCCTGGCAGTGAGTTCTGTTCTAACATCAGAGCTACAGATCTTCTATTGCCTCAGACTCAGTATCGGAACCAGTCGGAACATGAACAAGAGCATCTTCCTCTCTCATGCCACTCAATGAACAGGCTGTTAGTAAGACTGAGCTGGTGTTATCCTTCTTCTTTCCCCTTCACACAGCATAAAGAGCTTAGATTTCAAAGCAGGGCATACATGAGCAGCTAAATTGACAGCTTCTTTCAGAATGCTTTTTAACTAAAACATCTGTTTTGGGAAATGTATAGAATAGCTTCTCTGAAGGAAATGTTCTAGTATAATTTTGCATGGCGAGCTACGTAATATACATCCTCTCAGTCGCCTGTTTTCATCAATGTCTTACACCAAACAAATTGGTTTAGGCAGCCCAGTAATACGTTTCTACCCAAGTTGAGTCTTTCATGTCCAAAGGCACTCAATTCTTCTGCAGCACTTTTCACATCAAACACAGTTTCAAATGAAGTCAAGCACACAACACTTGCAATCACGTTGCTCACGCCTCTCCAAAATTTCCACTGTGTAGATCCCAATAGCCTTCCTCTGAACTCGGCAGTGATTCCATCTGTCTCGGGTCTGCAGAACAGACTTTTGCAAAATGGTTGCTGCAAATGAAACATGCAGGGGTGGGGGGGATTTTTCCGGCTTCCCGATGTACTTCTGGCCTAAAGTGAAACTAATGTGGGGAATTCTGTGAGAAGAAAATAGAGTTTCAACTAATATTGCAATCCTAAACAGAGATATGCACTTTAAAGCACATTGACTTCAATAGACTCTTTTTCTGAAGATAAAATGTAAACTTTGGGAAAATTGAAATATCTGCAATGTGTATTTGCCTATCAAGTCCAAACTAAGTTAGCATACAAAAAAATCAGAAGAAGAAAGGAAGAGTTGACTTTTTGTACCCCATTTTTTACTACCCAAAGGAGCCTGAAAACCACTTACATCTGTCTTACATCTGTCTTCTATTCCTTTCCCCATGACAGGCATCCTGTGAGGTAGGTGGGACTGAGAGAGCTCTGAGGGAACTATGACTGACCCAAGGTCACCCAGCTGGCTGCATATGGAGAAGTGGGGAATAAGCATGTGTGATTTGATTTGCAGAGAAAGCACCCAAGTCACCTTGATTTGGGCGCAGATCAGATGAATATGGTCTGAATTGGCATTTTCCAATTAGTTTAAATGGTCAAATCAACCTTGCTTGAATTGCCAAATCCTGATTCAGTTATTCAAGGAAGTGGCCACTTGAACATTAAAGGGAAAGAGAAAGGAAAGAAAGCCCCCCCTTTTTGTCTTTCCCAGGCTCTGGGTATGGGAATTTGAGGTAGAGGCACCAAAGTAGCAGCACAGCTGCAGGATCCGCTCCTCCAAATAATCCCCAAGTTTGAAAAAGTTTACACCAGGTGGTCCAATGCTCACATCCTATCACCATTATTTCCTATGATGAAAAACCCCACAGATTTGGATGGTCCAACTCTTTTGCAAATTGGGGGTTCTTTTGAGGAGAGGATCCTGTAGTCATGTTGCAAATTTGGTGCCTCTACCTCAACTCCCCCCATCCCCACCCCAAGCATGGAAAAGACAGAAAGGGAAAACTCTCCATAGACTTGAATGGTGTCATTGGTTTCAATAGCACCAAATCGATTTGTCCATATATGAACTGAGTCAGCTGAATCAAAACTACATTGCAAGTGATTCAGAAAAATTAAAAATGATGCTGATCTTCTCCTTGCACATGCCTAGTGGGGATTCAAACCCTGTTCTCCAGATTAGAGGCTACTGCTCTTAATCACTATACCACACTGGCTTTCTTAGGTAAATTTAAAGTAATACATTCCATCAGGTTTAATTCTAAGCACATCTACTTGGAAGTAAGCCCATTTTATTCAATGGGGCTTAATCCCAGGAAAACATCTTTTGGACTGCAGCCATAGTTTTCTGCATAAAACTTACAAGTACATCTTCTACTATATATAGAGAGAGTTTAATACCTGTATCTTTTTGACCTCTTAGAAGTAGAAAAACAAACATTGAAAAGTTAGAGGCAAAACACAGGACACCCCATAACTCCTCCCTACCCAAAGGCTTCACATTTCTCATACTGAAGTAACTTAAATCTAGTTTTTTTTTTTTTGCTGGCATATAGAAGAACACAATCATGCCTACCTTTCCTGCAAAACACACCATATTTTATTATGGAATACAAGAAGGGGATTGCAATTTTTACAAAGGAAGGACTAGCCTGAACATATTGATAAACAAATAAACAAAACATACCACCAGCATGTGATAAAAATAAATGGCATTCTTTTGAAACCTGCAAGCCTAGGTGACTATTTTGTCTTACGTCATCTCATAGTGTGGCTGGCCCTGGAAAAAAGGGGTAACACAGACCATGTCATTGGTGTGGCTGCAGACAAGCACAACCAGAACAGAGGTCACATGTGTCTCAGCAGTTCTCAGACAATTCCAACAGTGTACTTGCCACATTTTAGAACAAAGTGGTTTCTGAGATGGCTGTAACACAGCTTAGGTCCAAATTACAAGTTTTAACTATTCAAGTGCAGGCCCCCCATGCTATCTTCCAGAGAGTCACAGCTCCAAGGGAACTGTACATGTGCAGACTGCATAACTTTGAAATGGAGCAAATAATGCCGCTCAGTGCCATCTTCAACCCAAAGCCCTCCTTCATTGTGCCATGGTCTCAAGGTCCCAGCCATGCCTCAAAAAGCAGTCCCCCCAGCTGCTGTACATCTGTAGGGAAACTGGCTTGGGTCTGGGATCATGTTAATAAACCAAACATGTAGTTTTGTCCTCAGAGCGCTGCTGCATGACTAATTTTATCATGCCTGGTGATACAATTGTATTTTTCGCCATTTGGCAGGGTGTTCACCATTTTATTCTAATTTATATTACTCATCCCGAGATTCAATGAAGTGCTCGATTATTGCCACGTTATTTCTGCTTGTCAAAGCCTCGTGTTTTCTTCTATTTCCCATCTTCACTCCATTTAACTGTGTTTTTTTTTAATCCTGTTTCCTTAAGACTTACTTTCTCCCCTTTCCTACTTTTTTCTATGGAATTCCTGAAAACTCATACCGCTTTCAGCATTTCCAGATGTGAAGATGGGGACACAATGAGAGAAAACACAAGATTTGTTGTCAGTGTCCTTATTCTATCAAAGGAAGGCAACAGACACCAGTATGGGGGTTAACTAGTTTGTTCATCGATGATATACATCATTTATACATGTGAATTAGTGAAAGTTAGCACAAACAGAAAGCCCACCGTGGCTACCAGCGTTTGGGGCAAATTCACCCTGGCTCCAAACACAGCCAGCATCACTGCTGACTTCATTCATCCTCACTGGCAAGTCAAACAGTGTCAAGAGGCATTAAGCCTCATCTCCCAGGTGCTGCTGAAGCAGCTAAGGCCTCAGTTGATGCTGCTCAACCACCCAGGGTGTTCTTTCCACAGCTCACCTAGACACTCGAGCCAATTATGAGATAGCTTAGAAACAGCCCCTCATCTTTAAATGGCTCAGGGTACTTGTCAAATATCCCTTCACAAAATTGCTGCCCAAAACAGTGATGGCCTAACAAATCAAAAGACTGGGCCTAATTAGAGAACGCTACCTCTCCCCAGGACACTGCAGAACAGGCCAAAAACAGATCCCCTTCCTAACCAGTTCAAGGGATCCCCCCCGGTTTTTTTTCTTTACCCCTCAAAAAGTGACCAGCTACTCCGTGAAGAGAGGGAGAGTGGTCCAACTCACAACAAAAGCTTGCTACAGACAGCCAGGCAGGGCAGTGTACCTAAGAGACCATCTCTCCGCCTATACCCCCCTAAGAGCATTACAATCTGCCACCGCCAACTGGCTAGTGATCCCTGGCCTCAAAGAAGCACGTCAGTCCTCAACGAGTGCCAGAACTTTTTCTGTCCTGGCCCCCACCTGGTGGAACATGCTCCCTGCATAGATCAGGGCCCTGCCCACACTCCCACAATTCCACAGGGGCTGCAAAAGGGAGCTCCTCCACCAGGCATTTGCTTGAGACCGACCACAGGTCCCCCCTCAGACATCCCCTCCATGTCCTGAACCAGTCTGACCTCTCTAAGGTCCTTAGCTAGGTTCCTGTTTGTCTATGTGTGTGTGTGTGTGAGAGAGAGAGAGAGAGAGAGAAGATAGCTGGGATGTCACTTCCTCCTTCAATGACAACAAACATTTGAGTCATCTTCAAACCCCAATTTTAAAACTATGGAGATTTGAAAATGTCTAGAGTACCCTGCAGTTACTTCCAGTCCTCAAAGAGTCAGTGACATCCCAGTGCCATTCTGAGCCATTTTTCCACATCCTTGCATTGACCAAAGATGGGGATGGGAAGCATTGTCAAGAGGTTCTACACTGCCAACACGTATGTTGCACCTTTTGGTCACTTGGTGAAACAGGATGCCAGGTCAGGTGATCTGGTCCACCACAGGTGGCCTTCTACTCTTAACTGTAGGTTCTGAATACATTAATACCCTCAGCATGGGAGAAACGGATAGCATAGGATGAACACCTACTTCCATCTTTTAAAAAAATCATGTTTTTGCCAGCATCTCCCCCACCCCCAACCCTGGTCTTTGTGCTTCAGTTAATTGCATACTTAAAATGTGTCTCAGGGAAATTATATCAATACTGATTTTTATTCAACATCTGTACACATGATCACAGAAAATGAAACACCCAGAGGGTAATTAGTCCTTCTCACATATGATGTTTTAGCTACTCAGAAGTTGTTCTCTTGAGGCTGTCCTAAATATGGATCTTTATTAAATTAATGTGGTCACGTCTGATCATGTCATTGTCAAACATCTTACCTCAGAATATTTGAGAATTCGGCACTTTTTAATTCAGATTTTAATTCTCTCATTTTCTTTCTTCCCTGTGACAGTGTTATTTGCATATTTTCAGCTGTCAATGGAGCTTCTTGCTAGATTAATTCCCCTCTAACATTCTCGCCTCTAACTCTGCACATAATGAAATCCAAACAGTAAGCAATCTGGGAGCTGGTACATAGCAGGCTTGTTCCTCTTTCAATATATATTTTAAAATAAATGGCTTTTTTGTTCTGTGCAGAAGTTCTAAGAAAAGCAAAGAAAAGTGAATGCTGCCCTTCCATCTTATATTGCTATTTTATCATTTGAAGGAAAGGAGGGGGGGGGGATGCTCCCAAGGACTTTATCTGCTATGTATAATGCTGTAAAGTTAACTGAGGAAGCTGCCCATTCCCTTTCCCCACCAAATGGCAAAGGAGGGGATTCCTTTGACCACCCCCAAAAATGACAATGAGGTTGCATGGTCAAAGGACCTGTTGGATGGTGATTGTATTGCGGAAGGAAATTGGGCAAGCCTGACTGAAAAGACTGGCTGGAACCAAAACAACAACCACAATGATGTTATGGTTATACTTCAGAGAGACTCTGTAGGCCCTTATCTGTGTCCCCTTGTGGTATGCATAAAAATCTTCTAGCAGAGCTAACACCTGTGTGTAAGCAAGGCAGACTGTCTTCTGTTTTTTTCAGCCTGTAGGATCATACATGGTTACTGTCCAAAAGTGGGGCTTCCTGCCTCAAAATTTGGGTTCAGGGGGTTGTGGGGTCCAACAATATAACAAACCATGCTTTCTTTGGTTCTTCCTCTTTGACAATGGCCATCTGTTGATGCAGATTTCCTGTAGATGCTGCCTTGGTTATTCCAAGGCCTGGGGCTCCTGTATGCTCATCTTGAGGAGCTTTGGGGATAGCACATGTCCTGGCAGTTGTTGGTTTTGACCATTTGTAGGCTGACACCCACAGATGGCCCTGCTGACATGGTGATGCTATTGTGGCAGAGCAGAGGGGGTGACAGTGACCATGGCACATGAAGGTCTTTGTATGTGATAGCCAGTACCTTAGATCAGGGGTAATCAACCTGTGGTCCTCCAGATGTCCATGGACTACAATTCTCATGAACCCCTGTCAGTGTTTGCTTCCAGGTGATATCTAGAGATCTCCTGGAATTACAAATGATCTCCAGGTGACAGAGTAGAGTTGCTTTGGCAGGTGGACTCTGACATGATATCCCATTGAACTACCTCTCCTCTATGAACCCAACCCTCCTCAGGCTCCACCCCCAAAATCTTCAGGTATTTCCCACCCCAGAATTGGCAACTCTAGATTTTCCTTCCAGGAAATAATCACAGACAAATCATACATGTGTTATTCAGAATCCACCTGCTCCCTTTTTATTTTAATTTTTTAAAGAGGGGGACTTGCAGTCCCATCCTAATCCAATATAGTCAGGATCCTACATAAGTCTATTGAGTTGTGCTAATTTCTAGAAAAGTGGTCCTGAAAACATTGCCTCTGATTGCTATAGTGGAGTGAATGATCCCTATTTCTTTTCATTTTATATTCATTTATGTTTTGTGAACAGCTTGATTACTCTGCATTTTACCCTGGGCTTTATTGATTTAAACAGCATATGCATGCTGCACGGTTTTTATATGCAGCTTATATGGCATTTATACATAAGATATGCGCCATAGTTAGCAATGCACAAATAACATTGAAAAATGGCTACATTGTATTGAGGGTGGGGTGGGGAAGGTTGCTCAAACCCAGGGCTATAAAAACCAGGAATTGTGGCTTGATTCACACAAGTGAGGGGATAAAAATGAAAGGAGGATTTTCCTGCTGAAACCACAGAGCTGAGAAATTGAAAGGCATCTCTCATGTTGGCTGCTGGAAGACAGGGCAAGACCATTCTGGAGGCCAGCCTCATCATACAACTCTGCAGGCGACAGAAGGTGCCTCTCCTTTATTCAGATCTGAAATGGGAAATGGGAGCTCAGCTGAAGGCAATCCTTACTCGGTACTGATTTTAGAATGTGCACCTCAACAAGAAAAAAATAACAGTATTTTTCAGATATAAATATCAGGAAGCTGAAAAATATCAGTATTCCTGGTTAACTAGGTTCCAAATATTGTCCCCAGGACTCCAGTATTATTGGGCTCCATTATTCCCCATGGGGGAGCTTTCTAAAGAGTTGGAGGGGCTGCTTTTTCCAGTAATTTTTTTGAGCAACTTATAATGCTGCTGGTGGCTGCCCTTTAAATAAACTGCAGACTTTATAGAGAATTGAATCAAAAGGTTCAATCCCATGAGTTCCTGAACAAGTTGCCCCAACCATCCTCCATTGTTTCGGGGGGGGGGATCCCTTTCTTTCTCCAAGGCAAAGTCTAGTCAAAGACAGAAAAGCAAGCAAGGCAGCCCCTAGGCCAAAGGCTCTAAAAACTGATCGAACCATCAAGCCCAAATGCAGAGCCAGGGAATCCCAGCAGAAATACAGGCCAATGTGGCAAAACTTATATAACAGATATACAACTTGAGAATCCAACCCTATTTCTAATTAGAGAATCATCCAAAGACCCAAACAGGTGAACTTCAGCAAGCCCACCAAATGTAAAACCAATCTCCGCCTAATTGCAGCCTGAGAATCAAAGACAAATGTCCAACCTGATAATCTATTGCAAACCACACTCCCAACACAAAGTAATTAAAAGAAAGAACACAGTGTTGCAAGTAGACAAGTCAAGCCAACCTGGTAACCTGATGCCAAGCCCTGGGAAGACTCAGACAAATAGAAAAAAAAATAAGGGGGGGGGGACAGTTCTGGAAGCCTTAAAACACCCACTCAGGTATTCCCAGTTGCTGCCAAATATTTTCCAGAATCCAATAAATAAATAAACAAAATCCTGGGTATTATCCAGAGACCAAATTATAACCATAGAATGCTATGGTAGTTTTTGGATGCATATTTGGATTGAATATATCTGAATTCAGATCCCTAGTACTGATGATGAGCGGAGTGTGTTGGACTGAGATCTGGAAAAAAGATTTATACCCCCCACTCTACCTTAGAAACTTGCTGGGTGGAACTTGCCAGTCACACACTCTCAGCTTAACTGAGGGCTGTTGTGAAAGTAACATGGAAAAGAAAATGTAAGTCAATTTGGGTCCCTCTGGAGAGAAAAGTGGTATATAAATAAAGTAAGTAAATTAAAGAAAAAATATTATGTATAATCTTAGTTTTCTGTGAAAAGCGAGGGCTTTAATCTTATATAGACACACACACTCTCCCTCTGTGTTATTTAAGATGAAAGCTCAATCTTATTTCTCTTCTTCAAAAATGATATTTCTCCATGTATTCTTCATCAGATCTACCCCATCTAGGAGAATATCTGTCCATCCAGTTTATAGAACTTAGATTTTTTTATTTTGTTTAATTAACTGTGTTCTTTGATCTGATGCCCAAGAATGACTTAAAACTATAGTGATTCAGTTCTGCTGGGACTAGTAATGGCTTCTTTAGCGAAATACTGGAAGCATCTTTCAGAGGAATAAGGTAACTTTCTACATAATAAAGAAAGCAATGATAACCCATCTGATGATATCAGCCATTTTAAATTAGCTTAACATCGCAAGCCTTTATGCAGAAAGATCAAGAGGGCAGGTATTGGTGCACAGTCATCTAATCACTTTATTTGTATTTTCAGCTGAAATCAACACAAATCCATCCAAGCAACTACAACTAATGACAGTCCTGGGAATCTCAGGTATAGAAGTAATAGCCAATGCAGAATCTTCAGTTGCATCAACTGCAGGTGATTTTATATATCTAGTTGTTTCTTTTCCCAACGGTCATAGAGGATTACAGATGGTTCAGGGGGTACTTGTGGATCAATCAAACTCTTGACAGCCTAGAACAACTCTATTGGACATTACTAAGAGGCATAATGATGGCCGAGAAATAAGATTTCTTTGCTAACAGTTCCACTAAAGCATCACATTGGTGGAAAGGGCTTTCAAGCTGCAGCCACCTTATCGTGACCAGGTAGAATTTTCAAGGCAAGAGACAAATGGAGGTGGTTTGCCATTTCCTGCCTCTACATAGCATCCCTGGGTGTAAACTGCACAGAGCTTTTATTCCAATCCAAGGTCGATTCAGTCCCTGCCATCTACACAGAATGTGATTTCCATTTTGATTTTGGGTGATTTAAATTTTCCCTCTGCACCAAGCAGGATTGATCCATAGTGACCCTACCTTTATTGTGCTATATCTTAGAGTGCTTTTAATGCTCAATATTTTAAAAATCAAATTGAGAAAGCAGGCTGTTTTGAACTGTGGTAGAGATGCCCTGATTGGCCAAAGGTGCCCATGTGACAAGATTGCCTTAAAGGAAAAGCCCATAATTTCTCTCAACTTCTGTAGGTCTTGGATTTTTTTCTTCCTCCTTTGCCTTCTTCAATCCCCCCCCCTTAAGAAAAGAAAGAAAGAGGCGGTGCTTGGCTCCCCCCCTTCTGAACTACCCTAACCATGTGCAGAACACTTTTCTGTTTCAATGGGGAGGGGGGAGAGGAAGACCCAAGTTCAAATCAATCTGAATTCAACAGGATTGACAATGGAATAAACAAAGTAAGTGCAGACTCTGCCCTGGACTTCTTGAGTGGTCCTCCATCCATGGACTAACCAACTTTGCTTAGGTTTTGAGATCTGATGAAATCAAGCTAGCAGAATCATTTAAGTACCACTGTGATATTTTTGTCAAAGGTTGCAACTCCCTATGTCATAGACATGGTTATCATCACTGTCCAAGTCATCCATTACAATTCTGGAATGACCTCCCCAGGAAGGTGTGCTTGACCCATACTTTTTGATCTTCAGAAGGCAGTTGAAAGTTTTAATTGGAGTTTTAAAATTGTGAACTGGTGGGTGGGTGTGTTTTCTGCATACTTGTTTAATTCACATTTTTACTGTGTTTAAAAAGGATATTTTATGTATATTGTATACTGAAAGTCACCTTGAGTTCCACAAGGCAGCAAACAAATGTTAGTTCTGTTTCATTCTTGCTTGCAAAGTAATTCTTGCATGCAAAGTAAAGGGTCCTGGAAGTTTCCCAGAAGCCCAATGGCATCAGGGATCTTTCAGGACATTCCATCCAAGTGGTATACAGTGAGGACAGCAAATTCCTCACTTGAAACAATGAATGTTGCCCTGAAAGGGTTGGTTAAAAATCTAATAGGCAGGTAAAGTACATATGCTGTCCCAAGGTGCCCATGAGAAGAGGAGATTCATTAATATTGAGGGCTCCCAAGAAGAAAACTTAAATGGACTCCGGGGACTGGTAGAGGACAGGAAGGCCTGAAGGATCATTGTCCATGGGGTCGTGATGGGTCGGACACGACTTCGCACATAACAACAATAACAACAAGAAAAAAGGGATAGGGTTGCCATTGTCATAATGTTGACTGGAGATCTCCCACTATTACAACTGCTCTCTGGATGACAAAGATCAGTTCCTTTGGAGAAAATGGCAGCTTTGGAGGGTAGACTCAATGATACTATAATCTACCAAGGCCCCTCCCCTCCTCAAACCATCCCCAAACTCCACAGGATCTACCTCCCCCCCAATCTCCAGGTATTTCCCCACCCACAGCTGGCAACCCCTAAAGGACAATTGGCTGCTTCCTGAAGTGGTCATCCTACTGCTTCAGTCCACCCTCATGCCAAAACTCATTCCACGCTGACCACTTGGTTGCAAACTCTTTCCAAGCAAAATGTTCCAAGTACAGAACCTCTTAGGGCAAAAGACGGATGCAATTAATATATAAATGCACAAGCAAATGCAAGATTCATTTCATTCTTAAGGTATTAGTCACTTCGTTTTACTGAAGCAATCAAGAAAGCCGCATCAAAGAGATCTTCAGTGCAACAGCATTATTTGAAAGAACCTCAAGAGGCACTAAACTAATAAAATTTTGCAAAGCACTTGGAAGTGCTAATTGCTTTTTAGTGGGTATTACAGAATGCCATCACAATAGGCTATTAAATGGCGAGGAACCCAATAACGAATCCTTTTCAAGTGCTTGTCATAGAGATTATTTCCCAAAGTTGTTTACTTAAGTATATTCATCAGTGATAGCTTGCATATTATCAGTTTTGCTCTAGCTTGCATATTAGGCATTAAACCTCTCTTCAACTAGCCGCCAGTTATTTAACTAAAATCGCCAAGGACTTGCTCAGTCACAGAGCCACCATCCTTCTCCTCTCTGTAAGGCGTGCTTTGAAGATTTCCTACAGTTGCTGACTTTTCAGATTGAAAACCAACTAGGCATCACTGGAGGAACACTATCCTATCCCAAATCCAGCTGCAAATTAGAATTTCACTTCGCATCAACTGTGCATGGGTTCAGTAGCTATAATGTTTATATTGAATTCAATTCAGCAAATGCCCTTACCGATATTTCTCACATTCACCCTGAATCATGGGTTTTATAATTTTGTAAGTTACATTTGGTGGTTTCCTCTCTTAAACTACAGCTCTGCTTTCACCCATAAGCTGAAGCAGCTGTTTGGGCCATGTGGAGGGAAGCCTACTGCCTAGCATTGATCCTTGGGAAGGGAACTCATTGCTGCTTTTTGCCCAGTTGCATGGCATGGAGAGTTGAGACCAGCAGACCTGAGTATTGATGGATTTCAATTTGATCCACATAGCAACCGTAAAAAAATGGGGCTTAAAGGAGATGGTGATTGGATTCCTCTAGACTAAGAGTCTTTCTTCAACCAAAGTGAGTCTTCTACTGGAGAAAGAGCCACTTAAATCAGAGGAGCCTCCTTAGGCTGGAGAATAGCTCCAGAATTTACTTAGTGGAGAGGTAGGATATAGACCATTATACATTCATGCCTTGCTAATGATATATGTATCTAGACCAAAAAGTGTCACTCGCCTAAAGATATTTTGGCATGAAATAATACAGATCACTTAGCTCAAAGGGATGACAAGCACGTCACCTCCTCTGGAAACGGATACCTTTCTTCTGAACCCATGAAGTCCAGAGTAGAACACAGATATATAATTAGTCACTATCAAATGTTTAACAAATATAATGTGTCATTAAAGTTGGTAGAGAAACACTATTTAGATTCTTATTCTGGCTACTCCCCTTGACACACATTGGCATTCCTTTCTCTATGCATCTAATAAAACTGCCATCTTACTCCATGGAGAAAAATAATTTGTTCAGACTGAATGACTACAGGAGAGACTGTGGTACAAAGGTTAAAGAGGTGGCATGTGTTTGACGTGTACTTACAATTGCAATTTCCCAGCTGTCATTCCAGTCTCTCCAAGCCTTGCTTACATGAGTGAGGCTAGGCTAGGAGTGAACAACTGAGCACCAGAGTGTAAGATCCTGCTGATGTCTTTGTCATCAGCATCCTTCCCCCATGCTGTGTACATGCTGTCTTCACCTGCATTACTAGTAGTAAAGGCTTTGGTGGTAGCAACGGGCTAAGCTATAGTTTCTTTTTAAAACTGTCATTACCTTCTTATGAAATATTCTTCCATGTTTGGAATTTCCAGGCTCAGGAATTTATTGGATAAGGGTAGAACGGTGCTTCTGTTACCAAAAAGAGATTTGTCTCCTGAATATTAGATGTGGAATTTAGCGATTCTAGAAGGCAAGTTAAGCAAGGAGGGTAATAAACAAGATCTCTACTACTGTATCCTAGCCAGAATATTCAGACAGAGGCCAATAGTATTTTTATAAAGCAAAGTGATTTTATTGAAAAACAGAATAGTCCCTAACACACTTTCACATGATTTAAACTATTCACAATCATACAAGGAGAAATAAAAGGGTTGAGATGGTGTGATATAGGATGAATACTTTATTTCAGAAAAAGATTAACAGCTACCTTCCAATGTGTAGAAGTCCAGAAAAGAGAGGAGCCGCAAGGCAACCAGCATGGGACCAGGAACTCCATACACACACACACACAATTAAAGTCTGCCCATTTAAATAGCCAAGTTCATGTCCTAAGGCCGGATTTGCATGTTTAGCCCCGAATTTGTTTGAATTAATTACCAGTGTGAAATAAAGCAATGGAGACTCTCTAGTGGTTTTATTAAGTCTCTGACAAAGGATGTGTGATTGGGTTTCTGGGAAATCTCTGAGGTTCTCACAGGTAGTTGCAACATTTGCATTGTCATCTGAATGGGGTGCCAGTGTGATGAGCTATTATGTAAAACTGGACTTGATGATTTGGTATTCAAGGATGGGGAAACAACTGAAGAAGCTGAATCGATTAGGGAAAACATTAGGCAAACAATGATCACAAGTATGAGAAATTGTGCTGAAGGCTATTGCAGCCATTAACAAACTGCCAGGGATCATTATACCATTGTTGACTCATTCCAGGGTGAGATAAAAGGTCAATGATCAGACCCCTTGTGCAATTAATCTTGTTACTCTGCACGATCCAAGGACCTCCCAGAGGGATATGGCATCTTGTCAGAGCAAGCTTGTTTTATCCCTGGTGTGCAAACATGTCTGGGTAAGTTCCCTGCCCTTACCCTACTTTGCTAAAGATGCACCAGACATATTATAAAAAGGAGATTCACTAACAAACTCCCCTTTATGTAAAGAGAGGGGTCTGGGGTCCTAACACTTCTGCAACAAAATATGTCCACAAAACATTTTCTTGCAATTTACAGGAAACGTATGCTATTAAAAATTGTTCAGTACTTTCTCAATGTATTCTTAGTGTTATACTAGACTGATTCCCAGGGACTACTTAAGAGTTATCCAAATAAATGTTGACTGCTTATATATACTATATACTATCTATTGATTGGTCAGTCTGTACATATTTTGAATTTGAATTTTTAATTTATATCCCGCTCCTCTTGATTAGTGTCCCTCCCAACTAGATGTAGACAGGCAGATGCACGGAGATTAGATTGGATGAACTGAGGAGTGCCCTTTCTCTTTCTCCATCTCTTTCTCTTCTCCTGAGACTCCTGAAAAGATATGGTTGAGGTCTGAGGCACCATCACACTACAAGGACTGAACAACTCAAGGGGAAAAAAATCTTTCCATGTATGAGTGGAGAGCTTTCTCTAACAATCCTCTGCTACCAAAAGAGAGAGAAGTAATTTCACCAAGTTAAGTCCTCTTACTGTAGCCTGCCTTGTGGTGTGGCATTATGATCCAAAGGATTCACTAACCCTCAGTACTCGCTTTTGGGCTGAGATCCCGTACCCGCCAAGCTCACTGCTGAGTCTGCAAGGGGTGCACCTGGCAAGCACATGTAGGCAATGAAGCCAGTGGAGCTGGAGAGGTGAACAGTAGGGTCATAGAGGAGTCAGGCTGGATGTGGAGGGAAGTGAACTGAAAAAGCCAATGTCAACCGGCAATATAACCTCATATGCCCCTGTAGTGGCATGACCATGCCACGTCCTGCCAAGCAAAGTGGCAACCCAGAAACCTAACTGGTCCATGGGGGTGAAGGCATGATTGTCAAACCATTCTTCTGGCTCCTTAGACCCAAAGTGAGGGAAGAATATACAGTCCACCAGAACCATTGATTTGACCTGTCTTCAATATAGGTGGTAGAGCTCAGATATGAAAAAAGCAGCCTGGGAGGAGTGAGGAGAGATAAGCTCATTTATAAAAAGAGACTGCTGGGTGGGGCAGAAGAGAGCTGGCAACCCTTTACCTTGTGGAGGGTAAGGCTCCAAGAAGTAATAAGACACAACTCGGGAAAAGGCAAAGAATAGGTGATGGGAATAAAAGTATGCAGCACCAGGGGCACTAGTGAAGTAGCCATTTCCAGGAGACTAATGGAGTATAAATAAAGTTGCAAACAAACCTTTGTGTTGTGTGATCTTTGTATCATGTGTATGGGCAGTTTGATGTGCCCTTACTCCTGGAGTCCTGACAAGGGGTCACATGGCATGCTGGAAACTTTTGCCTCCATGAGTTCCTCCATTGTGTTTTGTAGGATCTAACTCACGTATGAAGACGTATCCATATGTGCCCACCCATTCACATGATTTTTCTCCTCTTTCCATCAATCCCCATCTACCAAGGAGGTAAGACAACAATGATAAATTGAAATGGATTTGCCTTCAACATCTGTGAAAATTGATACAAACTGGTGGCAGTTAGTCCGATTTGCTGCAACGTTGGATGGCACAGATTGTCAAATGCTGCCACTGAAGTTTCAAGCTTCTGCCCTTCTCATCCCTCACAAAAAAAAGTCAAAAGTCTGGAAACACTAAATATCAATCAAACAGCTCACCGGATTCTGACATCTTAAAAATGAAAAGTTTATCCTCCATCCAATTAGCTAAGAAATGCCAACAACATAAATTTAATTAGTTAGTAAAACTGCTTAGACAAGGTGTCTAGACTTTTCTGCTTTCTTGGTAGGAAGACGCTAAATAAGACAGTTGTTCTGCTTAGCTGTCAGGACGCTCCAGATTCTTTCCTAACCAAATTTACTCAGTTGCAAATTGCACCAATTTCTGGGGAACTACAACACTAATAATTCTCCATTCACTTGGCCACCTGTGTGAGGTCAAACTGCTTCTAATTAAACAGACGTGTGCGACTGAGTGAGTGAGAGAGAGAGAGAGAGAGAGAGAGAGAGAGAGAAAAGAGGGTTTGTTCCCAATGAAACTGATTAGCATAAATATTTCCAGACAGATGAAATAATGTGTTTCCTCACATAATATATCATCAACACAAGAGATTTTGCTGCCAGAAGATATGGCAAGAGTTACAAGCTTAGTTGGCTGTGAGATGGAGGAGGACAGGTCTGTCAACTGAGCAGTGAGAGGACTTTCTCCTGTCTGCACTGAATGTACTGCTAAATCAAGTTCATTGGGAAACAAGCATTCTAATTTACCCCTCAAATATCATTTCTGCATGATTGCCTGGAAGCAATTATTCCTCATCACGGGCCATCAAGTGAAAGGCTATTTGTAAGTCTTGCATAACAAAAGCAGGGAGAACAATGTGGAAAGGCTATTGCCTTTATATCCTGATTGAATCCATAGTACTCAGGTCCAGAACCTGAAGGAAATTATTCCAATTCATAAAAGGTCTCCAACATTCAAAGCCCATCAAACAGCAAGACCTTTGTTCTAGGTCTTTCCATCAAGACTCCATTAGGGCAACAGGATGTGTGGGGCAATAATAGTTTGCCACAGCTCCCAGTTATGCCTATAAATTGATGTTACAACAATGGAGCATTTACTATCTTCCCATTTCTGCAATATCTTGGCAGTTTACCGGTGGATTAGCACATAGCTTCCAAGACTCTGAATCTTGACAGTCTTGCTGGACAGCTCCAGTACTGTTTGATACTCTTGCCTTAACTAAGAACCAACACCACTGACTAAGCTGATCTGTGCTCAGATTACTAGAAATTAAACAACCTATAGTATTCTGAAAGCATCAAACTGACCACCCTTTGAAATAGAAGGCTGGGTTAGACAGAGGTTTGATATCATCCATCAGGGATCTTTTTTCCCCCTTTCTTTTTAGGCTTCCAGTGTTCTGAGAATGACTACAGTTAGTGGGCAGAAAATTACTAGCTTTAAAAAGAAAAGAAACAAATGACTGATTTACTCCCTAGTATATCTACTTAGATATACTATTAAGTAGGTATACTACCACAGACTGCAATGGTAGAGTACTTAGAATGTCTTTCTGACATGGGTCACATGATTTCAAAGTCATATAATCACATATATTTTCAGCTTTATTGCTCATTGTTCTGTCTATTCAGAGTTTCCTCGTAAATTTCTGTTGGTCTATCTCTCTCTCCAATTATATCTAGTAGTTATTGGAGACCATTGTGAGGCTTCCCAGTCAACACTAGACACTCTCAGGAACTCCTAGGTGCCCTACATTTCCTCAGAGTCGCTGGCATCTGAAAATATACAATATTTTCTGAAAATATACAATATACAAATATACAATAACTCTGTTCCACAGAACAGAGTTAACTAGCTTCACGATACCCCACTGTCAAGGAAGAAGAAGAAGAAGAAGAAGAAGAAGAAGAAGAAGAAGAAGAAGAAGAAGAAGAAGAAGAAGAAGAAGAAGAAGAAGAAGAAGAAGAAGAGCTGGTTCTTATATGTGGCTTAAAAACACCTTCCCTTTCTTCTCCCCACAACAGACACCCTGTGAGGGAGGTGAGGCTGAGAGAGCCCTGATATCACTGCTCAGTCAGAACAGTTTTATCAGTGCTGTGGCAAGCCCAAGGTCACCCAGCTGGCTGCTTGTGGGGGAGCGTGGAATCAAACCCATCTCGTCAGATTAGATGTCTGCACTCCTAACCCCTATACCAAACTGGGTCTCAAATTCAGCCTGATTCTAAACAGCTTTGCATTCACAAAGTAACCTGTAAGCATCTGGATATAGCTTGTATTAAGGGACACTTTAATGCTTCTCATTTGCACAATGCTGCATAATTTAAGTCTTTGGTGATCCAACCCTAGAAAGCCACACAGAATGTCTTGCCTCATGACTCAGAAAGGAATTGCTGAGGTGTTGGCACAAGATGATCAGGCATCACAGCATTTGCCTGAAAAGTGTAGTTATTAGATCATCAGCACAAGATCTGGGAGACCCAGGCATTAATCTCCACTCTCTCATGGAAGCACTTTGGGTGACCCTGTACCAGTTGTACACTTTCAACCTTAACAGATTGTCATAAAAATAAAATGGAGGAAATGTGAATGATGTAAGCTGCTATGGGTCCACAATGGGAAGATAGGTGGGGATATAACTGAAGTGAATAAATCAAATAAATGCATCATTGATGTAAAGTTCTGGAGAGCTTTCCTTTCAAAGGCCCATTATGCACGGAGTGGAAGGTCCGCATTCGAGGTGGAATGGCGGTGGCTAAAATCACCAATTATGCATGCTGCAGGTGGCAACCGGGCGCAGAGTCAACGTATGCCGCTGAAAAAGCCACGTTAGCAAGATGCAGAAAAAAGTGGAGCTTCCCAGGACCAGGGCACAACCAGAAGCAGCTCCGGAGTAGCCGCATGCATAATCAGATACTCTGGGTTTTGCCACCGTTGCGTTCTGTCCTGTGCGTAAGCGGTTTGCTTCGCTTCTTCCTCATCCACATTCTCCATGCTGCCATTTCAGTGGCCGTGCATAATAGGCCATAGTCACAAGCCTGGGAAATATGGCCTTCACTTGTTCCCATAAAAGGAGTTTCTAGCTTGTTGCTAAGCTCATTATTATTATTTGCATCTGCAGATTCTTAATGACTCCCTGTGCTTCCCTCATCCATTCATCGGCACAGTCAGCTTATATAGTCCATATATAAATGAATATAGAGAACTAATCCTCTTTGTCAAATCACCGAAACTTGGACTCATCCAACAAAATTGTCTGACAATTTCTAGACAAAAACAAATGTTTCTCATATGGCATGCAACTTAACTCCTGGAACTTTTTAAAACCACAAGTTAATGTTGCAGAGACAAGAGTAGACTAATTAATAGATGCTAGATCAGTCATTGCCTATTACCCTCGTTGGCTGAAATGGAACTGCAATGTATCAAGGAAGTATAGCACTGGTACCCAGATACCAGGGATAAATACCAGGATATGGCTTTGTATTACTTCCTAGGAGGTCTAGGAGCCTGGCCTCTGTTATAAACATAATACTGAGCTAAATGAAACTGTAGTCTGATTCATTCATAATTCTGCAACAACTCTGCAAATATAACCTAAATTTCAAGTAAAGGAAGTGAACAACGAAAGCTTAAAATGCTCCTGTTGTCTACTGTTGCAAGAGCTCAGAAAGGCTGATCTGGCTCTAAACATTTTATACAATGTATTTAAAAAAACAATATTTGGCATGCAACATGGGCATGTATGCAGCTTGCACCAACACAACACCTGGTCTTCTTCCAGGGTGTTTTGCCTTAGGCAACCAATCCCATTAGCTAGGCTAGACTAGGCTCTCCATAGCCTAGGCTAGACTTGGATGATGAAAGAAATGTCACACATGTACTAAGACTCAGGCTTTGCTTAAGTGATAACAGGGAGCTCATAAATAAATAAAAACAGGCATAGCCCTATGAATTTGACAATGAATTTTTTCTTCAGTAGGAGAATCTCTGAGGAGACCTAAAAAAACGGATTAGTCACTGGGCTAGAAAGATCTTTTTTTCTAGATACTTTCACTGACCTTATAAATACCTTATAATCACAATATAAGACCATAGAGACCTAATCCAAGAGCAGTGTTCTGAACACCCTATGAGTGAATTCCACTTTCACAGGCACACACTAAAGATTAACACATTACAACTCGTTGTTGAAAAACAGAGGTCAAGAATGAATAAGGTGACCCCTCCCAGTTCAATAAAAAAGTGCATACACATAATCAAATAATCTACAGATGAGGAATCAAGAGTAAAAAAAAAAAAAGAGGGATTGATGGTTTTTATCAGCTCTGTCCTAATTGGGTTTGGTCTATGTCTACAGATAGGGTTCTCCTCCAACAATGTGCTATCAATTTTTGTGCAACAGGTGGCTCAGGCTAATCTGATGTTGTCATAACTTGGGAACTAAACAAGGTCAGCCTTGGTGAGTATTTGGACAGCAGACCACCAAGGAAGTCCAGGGTTGCTATACAGAGACAAGCAATAGCAACCCTCCTCTGGATTTGTCTTGCTTTGAAAACCCTATGCGGTCGCTTGCCAGCACTTTCTATGACTGCCAAGGCACAAAATGTTCAAGGAGTAAAGGCTGCTCCTCCTCATTTCCCTGCTTTTTGTGGAGATTGAGGGAGAGGAATCATTTCAGAAATTCAACCCATATACAGAGGGGAAAGTGCAATGTGAAGCAAAATAGTAGCAAACGAAAAAGAGTGATGCAATAAGTATGATTTCAGATAATTTCTAAAGAAATGAGAGGTAAACTGGCAACTAATCTTGGATTATTATAGTACCGCTTATTAATAAAATTAAACAACATAACAAAGCCACATAACTGAGCCAATTACTTCAAACACAAGGAAACAACCCCCCAAATTACTTTTATCCCCATGTTCACTGTTATCAGGTGCACTTCAGGTATTTCCTTCAATCACAGCTTCTTTTAATCATAGTCTGTCAATCTATGTCTACTTTCTCTCAGCTTTTCCTCTTTTGGATGAATCTGGATGGCTGTTTGCTTTTGCCCTCTTGTCCTCTCCTCTCGGAGGTTCCTCTTCTCACTTATCATTGGAGGGCTTTTCGTTTTTTGTCTTGTTCTCTCTTCCCCCCATTCAATGCTCCTCTATTCCCTTGTGTTATCTTCCATAAGACATTACATATAAACCCTGTTAAAACTGGTCCTCCTAAAAAAAACAAAACTTTTTGTCAGCCCCCCAAAATCTCATTTTGAAGGGTCTCCCCCCCCCCCTATATTTCAGTGTTGAGATACATGGTCCATTTCCTTAGGATAACTGAATGGATCTTTAAAAACTCTTGGTGATTTGACCAACAAAAAACTGAGGAAATGGAGATGGAAACCCATTTTTTCTGTTGTTGTTCAGGAAGCTCCCTCTTGCCAAAGGGAAGTAACTTTACAGCTTTCTTTTTTCAAGGGAAAGTGACTGAGCAGAAATGTCAAGAGTTCTCTGGATGACTCAACTACTCTTGATTCCTTGAACCCATGCTTTAGTTTGGTTGTGGGAGTTAAATTGTCTTAATATGCTCTAGTGAGCAATCTCCATTTACAAGTTGGTAAGGATTTGGGGTTTTATCTGATGAGCCATCCAGGAGGAGGGGCATTAAGGTTTGGATCACCCACTTAGGAGCTTGCAATTATCTCTGGAAGAGAATCTTGCAGCATGATTGTGGCATTAATGGTATGACACCAGTTCTAGGAATGACCACAACTATTTTTTCCCTTGTGCCTTGGAGAGAGTTTATCATGGAAGGCTCAGATGCATCAGAAAATTACTGCACTTAAAAGATCAGATTGAGGGCAAGTCTGCATAGTATATTAATCATGCAATGGACATTAAAATAGATGTTATATGATATATTCTCTGCCTACACAATGACATATAGCAACACCCAATATTGCCTTCCTAGTGACAGTATACATAGCTTAGAAATGGTTCATCAGTCAGAAGAATCATGCAGTAGATTGCACTGCACAGCGTATGGACAAATCTAGCATCTGAAGGCTTCCTGAAGCTTCTCCTCCACAATGCCGGTAGTCTGTTTCAGAGAAACAGTGAGTAGTGATTAAAAGATGAGGACCTGGTAGATGCTGCTTTGAATCTCCACTCTGCCATGGAAGCCCACTGGGTGATCCTGTTACTGTTATTCTCTAACCTACATCACGTGGTCATTTTGAGGATAATATGAAGAAGGGGAAAATAGTACTTTAAGATGCTTTGGCTGCCCATTGGGAAGATGTGTTGTAAAAATCCCAAAATAAATATCTTCCACTTTGATTTGCAGCACAATTCTTTCCCTTGGGTTTTCTTTATTCTAGTGAAGTGTTTATTAGGCCAGTTGCCAGAATAAACATTGAACAATGTTCAGATTATCCACAAATGAAGTGCAAGAACAACAACAAATAGTGCCATCTATACACTAGTCAACATTGTGACTATACCATTCTGGACCAACTCTAGCTTCTGGACAGTCTTTATAGCCAGCCTTACACGCAGCCCATTGCAGCAATATCAGTCTAGATGTTATGAGGGTATGACCATAGGGGCAAAACTTTCCCCACCAGGAAGGATCACAGGTGGCTAACCAGTTAATCCTAGCAAAAGGCAGCCTTGCCCACTGTTGCCACATTTTTATTGAACCAAAGGCCTTGGTCTATAAACACTTCCAAGCTCCTTTAGGGAGAGTGCATCCCCATCCAGAACAGGAAGTAACACATTTCCCACATATGTACCAATAGAATTTCTATTTTGTCAGTATTGTTTATCAGTTTGTTAGCCCTCATCAATTCCAAAACTGTCTCCAAGCACCTGTTCATAGTTTCTACAGGTATTCTAAAATCTGCCAGCAGCATGAGGTAGAGCTAAATGATATTTGCCTATTGGTGGCAACCCAGCCAAGATTTGGTGGCTTTACATAGATGGTGAAAAACATTGGGACATGATGGAACTTTGTGTAATCCTAAAGGACAGAGGCTAAAAGACAGAGCAACAGTCCCTCAGCAACTGACTCTGACACCTACATTTGAGGAAGGCATAGAACAGTGCTTTCCAGTCCCATCCCCAAAAGTCCTGAAGATACCATGACTGATGGTATCAAAAGTTGCCAAGAGGTCCAGGAGAATTAATAGGATCACACTCTCCCTGTCCCTCTCTTGCTACAAGTCTTTCACCAGAGCAACCAAGACCATTTGAGTCCCATAGCTAAGCCTGAAATTAGATTGAAACAAATCTAAACTTGTTTCAGGAATAGTGAAGTTGTTCAGACAACCACTTATTCCATAACCTTGTTCAAGAATGGTACATCTGATACTAGATTGTAGTTATTCAACTCTCCTGGATCCAGTGTAGTTCCAGGAGACACCACTGTCCACTTTGAATGAGTGACCATTACCTCTCTCAGGGAGGGATTTACTGTATCCCAGTGCCCCAGCTCTCCCCCAGCAGAGAAGGGCAAGGATCATACATGCAGGAGATAGGTCTCAAACTTCCAAAAATCCTGATCTCATCCTCAAAGTGTACAAGATTAAAATGAAAGGCATCCCATGCAACTAGGCTAATTAGCATCTTGGGACCATCTGATCTTGTTAATGCTTATGCAGACTCCAAGTCAGAATGGATGTGAGAGATTTCAGCTGCAAAGTGCTTGGCCAAATGACTATATCAGGCTTCAGAACAGTCCATCTTCTCCTGTAGGCTGTAACCCAGCAGATCCCTGACCAACCAGAAGACTTCTGGCCTATATATATATTGCTGCCATAATCACCATAGAGTAGGCTTTAAAATGAGCTCTTGCCCATGCCCTGCCACATTCATTTTGAGTCTTTCTCCACAGTTGCCTTTGCTGTCCCCTTTGTCTTTTCATTACCCACAGCTCCTTAGTAGACCAAAGGGCTGCTTGGGCTCTTAGACTTGAGAGAGGGACAATCATGTCCAATTGCCTGGGTCAGTTTCTGACTCCAGTGGTCAACCAGAAGCTTGACAGTGGTGCCAACTATAGCAGCAGGAAAATCTGCCAATGCTGAAAACCAATCAGATCATCAGGCTATAGGGGCAAACTATGTGACTATAACATTCTTCTACGTCCAACAACATGATGCTAAGTTGTTACTACCTCCAAATTATATGGGTCTAGAAAGATGTGATTCTGTCTGGGATCACTCTATAATGTTTGTATTAAAAAAAAAACAGGCAGAGATCATAAGCTTTTGAGCTAGAGAAAAATCTTGCCTCTCCCCTTCTAAGTGCAGTGTGTTGGCTTCTGAAATCTCTGGAACTCTTTAGCAGGCTGGTTAAATAAAAGGGGATGGAAGAAAAATATGATCCAAATACTTAATTAAAACAACATTAAGCTTGAAGACTATGGAAACTAGGGGGAGGAACAAAACTCATGCAGGCTATAAAGCAGAAGATGGAAGCTATGAATTGATGTTGAAGGGGAATAGATTTCTGCCAGTACATTTGAACAGACATTTTCAGCACATTTGAGAATGGTCAGCAGCTCATTAGAGGTGCTCATGAGGTGCAAACCATTTTTGTTTCTTAAGGTGGAAGTTTGCTTGGCCTTTTACTCCATAAAGAGAGCTTTTCCTCCAAAAAATGAGGTGCATCTACAGGGAACTGGGAAGTTCAGCACAATATACCCCCCCCCCACAAAACTAACCCCTCTTTTGTTCTCATCACAGGAAGGAGGCTCTTGAGGGCTCTCATTATCACAGAGTACTGCTAAAATCCAGTTACAGATTCCCTCTTGATTTCAATGAGGCTGCTAATATAATGGTGACTGAGCTGTTACTGAGATAAGCCCCTGTACTGAGAGCTTTTAGGTCAGAGTCCATCTTCCCCACCGGCTCATATTTTCTTTGTACACAACATGGATTCCATGATTACCATAATAGTATGTTATCTCCTGGAATGCATATCAGCTTCCTTCCCCCCACCTGATTATTATACAAATCAACACAGAATGGCTGGGCGGGGGGGGAATTGCATATCTTGAGAAGCTATCCTTAAATGCAAGATTTCTAAAATCATATGTGAAATTCTTGGGCCTTCTGTTGAATTTCTCATGTTGCATTATGTACATAAGTGCTGTCAAGTCACAACTGATATGATGACCCCAGGAAGGTAGTGAGAAGCAGAGGTAGCTTGCCATTGCCTTCCTCTTTAGAGTGGTGGCCTCCTGTAGAGGTACTGACCATGCTTCTGAGATCGGATGAGATCAGACCACCTTTCATGTTGTGTTTGGCACAAGTACTTTTGAGGAAATAACATTTTGCAAAAGAAACAAACAAAAATCCACTCTTCTCAAGTTCCAAAGGACACTATAATAAGGAATGGCTGCTCCTCCTGACTCGTGAAACAGGAGTAACTACTTACTTGGTTGGATTTCCCTGACCTCTCAGACTGCAACGGAAAAAGAGGGGGCACACTATCTCAACAGGATATGCAAGAGGAAAATCTGTTCGTGTAAGCCCCTATCTTCTCAAAATGTGTCTATGTGCGCAGTCTAGCCAAAAGCTTTCAGCCTCTGTACTCCTAGAAGAATAGAAATTTGTGACAAGTAGAAATTTCACCTCCTGGTGTAATGGTTAAGAGTGGCAGACTCTAATCTGGAGAACTGGGTTTGATTCCCCATCTGGTTGACCTTGGGCTGGTCCCAGTTCTCAGCCTCACCTACCTCACAAGATGTCTGTTGTGGGGGGGGGAGGGTAGTCACTTTGAGATTCCTTTGGGTAGTAAAAAGCCCCCCCCCATTTTTCTCTTCTCTTTTCTAGGGAAACAGACAGCAGTCTTAATGTGAGTTATAGAGAAGCAGTGCTATCATTTAGTTGTTTTTTGCCACTGTTAGGGCTGCAATGCAAAGACTACTAGGCAACAATCCATCCATTCCAATGCTATCTCAGTAAAAAAAGAAAAGGTCCACTTTGCAGTACATTGTGGAAGTATCAACAGATGGTATGTAACAGCCCAACAGATCTCTTCAGGTGATGATTTTACCCAAATATTACATTGGTAGCCACCATTCTCACAGAAGAAATGGTAACCCAGTGAAGGGGGCCCTCCCAGACATTGTCAAAACACAACCCTGATAAGTCTCCAGTGTCTCTTCATATACCATCATTTGATATAATCTTTATAGATGAATTCTTCTCTAATCCTTGTATCTAATGCCTGAAGCCTGTTATCGGCTCACTATCAAGCAATTTTGTTGATGATCACTTTTGATTAATTCTCAAAAGCCCATACATCAGGGGTAGTCAAACTGCAGCCCTCCAGATGTCCATGGACTACAATTCCCATGAGCCCCTGCCAGCGTTATTTAAGCATTTATACTCCATCTTTCCTCGGGGTTCAAGGTAGCTTACAATCTGGAATATTTTGACTCACTTTAGGATGGGACATGAATATGAGTTTTGGTGCTGCAAAATACAGTCGTAACAGCAACAATCCTGAAAAGGGCAGACTTTAAACTTCACTCATGCAACACACCATTCTAGCATGAAATCAATAAACCAGGAGTTGAGCTAGATTTTGGATGACCATTAATAATTTGTGAGTACTTTGACAGTATTCCTTGGGCAGAAACTTGTTTGGTGTAGTGGTTAGGTGTAGTGGTTAGGAGCCAGTTTGGTGTAGTGGTTAGGAGTGCAGACTTCTAATCTGGCATGCCGGGTTCGATTCTGCACTCCCCCACATGCAGCCAGCTGGGTGACCTTGGGCATGGATGAAACTGTTCTGACTGGGCAGTGATATCAGGGCTCTCTCAGCCTCATCCTCCTCACAGGGTGTCTGTTGTGGGGAGAAGAAAGGGAAGGCGACTGTAAGCCACTTTGAGCCTCCTTCGGGTAGAGACAAGTGGCATATAAGAACCAACTCTTTTTCTCTTCTTCTTCACTTTGACTTGGCAAGTAAAAAACAAAATATTGCTGTGTCAGAAGTGAATCCTTTCTTGATCGCATATAAAAACATTGACTGGTCATTATGATTTCTTTCCTGGCCTGATCTTGATGTGGGGATCTGATCAAAATATGATCCAGTGGCACAGATAACTATATCTGTCTACAAGTTACTACACATCTCCATCTATTTATCCCTTCTAAGGAGCTATCAACCACCAGAAGGTAAGGCCAGTGTGAAAGGGGTCTGTTATCTTAACTGAATCCAACCCCATAGCTTAAAGTCAAACTGTCCCGTTCTTTCTGATTGCTTGTTGTGACACAAACAGAATATGGGGCAGATGTAGAAATGATTGGATTAAGGAAATGTGCGCACACATATAAGAGAAAAAAGGTTACTTGGAGCTCAAAAGAGTTTAGCCCAAATCCCTGTTCCCCAGTATATTACATCAATGCCTTCTAAGTTTACTGTTCAGATCTCTTTCTCTAAGTATACAGGTTTTGTTTCAGCATTCTTGCCTTGAATTGCTGACATCCATGGCAACCAAGGATTTCTGATCTAAGCTCTCAGCAGAAAATCACCAGTTATAGAAGACTGAATTTTGAACAACAACTGATAATAAAAATAACTCAAACAATACTCCTTGTGTCTCACAAGGCAAGAGACTATCAAATACTAACATCAGCAGGTATCCAGCACACCAGATACTATGCTCCCAGGTGGAAGAGAAGGTAGCAACCGCTGAGGCCTTGGTGCACTCTCTACATGCTGATATTGGCCTGAAGGGTTCCAGTGAGAGGGGAAATGCATAAACATCCTGGGAACTGGTCCTATTGAGAAAAAAAATGGCAAGTGTGCAAGAGATCCAATGAGGGCCTTGCTGTAATGCTGACACTATATGTTTAGATATAGCCAGGTTTTTTTTTTTTTAAATCAGTCCTGCCCAATTCTCCTCTTTCCAACAAGCCCAATTTCACATGACTTTTGTCTGTGCAGGTCTCATCCAGAATAATTCATTCCATTTTCAACAGCTGAAAAGCTTGCTCAGTCCAACCGTATGCATTATCAGATTTCCATGTGTTGTTTGTTCAGGAACTGCTGAACTTCCTGACCTTGAATCGGCTTCATGGTTCTATTTTTCTTTATCCCTGTTAATACAATTAAGTAACCTCTTAGTGCCATCAGGAAGAGTAATAATCTCTGGGGCCAGAATACTGAAGAAGAGGATGGCTTTTAAAATCACTTATTTATCCTGAGGAAAGGGTGGTATTATGTTAACTCTACTTTGTAAGCTGTCCCTCTTGGAGGGAGATCTGTACTACAAATAGTATATTTTCCTCTGTGTTTGTACGGTAAAACTTTTAATGTTCGAAAGGATTTGAATTTGAGTCTAACATGTTCTTATCTATCAGATGAGCTTGTTTTCTGTCCCTACATGAACAAATTCTGATTGGCTTCTGTTAAAAGGAGATATAGCCAAAGTTTATTGAAACTTTGGTTTCCTCATTAAGGATGCCCATTCATATATTTCCTTATCTGTACTTTCTAGATATATTTGAGTTTCCAGATGGTATCTGGGATTTCCCAAGATATCAGGGAATGAGTCCCAAAAAATCCCAGAAATATTCAAGAGTAGGTATGTGTGATTTAGCTCAGTCCAAAAAGTACTCAAATCAATGTTGATTTTGAATTTTTTTGACTAATCTGCTACAAATTAACCTTCCCTAAGAGTTAAACTGCCCAAATCACCCAAATTGCCAAACCACAATTCAGGCATGATTCAGCCATGTGGATATTGGGCCGTTTAAAGGGACCAACATTTTATTTTCTGTTTATTCTGTGGTCGGGGGTGAGGTGGGGTGTTGAGGTCAAGGCAACACATTTTCAGTGTAGCATCAGAAGAACCCCCCAAGTTGCAAAAAGATTCGACCACAGGTTCCAATTCTACAAGCACCCAAAGAAGGTGACGCCATCCAGCCTCCATTGTTTCCAGTGGTGGGATTAGAATAGAGCAGCTTTCTTTCTCATCTTTGGAAACAATGGAAGCCAGATAGGACTGCCCTTTTATTAGTACCCCTGTCCATTATTCAAAGGACACAAGAAAAAACATAGCAGTCCGTAAGAATTAAAACAGAGGAAAGGGGGGGGGGGATTCAAAGTAGAGTTGGGTGACATTTACCTATTCCAGAAGAGTTGTAGATCAAAGGGGACTGACACAAAGGCAGGGTTGGGAGCCAGCAAAAAGCACAGATGTGCTGATTACTGAACATACCATAATGGGGCTGAAAGCTTATTTTTATAGCAAAGATATAGCCTAAGTCCAAGGGCTACATTCTGGGGGCCCAAACAATACCTTGATTGGTTAGTTCCTGAGAACTGGAGGTTTCCCAAGAGAAGACAGTATCAGTTAAGAACTGAGAAATAGTTATGAAATAGTGTGGCTAAATGTTTGTGTATGCTAATAGACCCAAGGTATTCAAAAGGGGGAAGAGGATATCGACACTAGGAAGGAGTAACTGAGAAATTGTTTGATGGCCTATTAATGAAGATGTGTTGGGAGGTGTGCATGTGAAAGCCTTATGATCACCCTAATCTCCCAGAAGATACTGCTTGTCCTAGGATGTGCCATCGTGTTTGGCTCAGGCTCCAGTTTCTGAGCTCAGAGATGCCGGATTGTACTATAGTTTTATTTCTATGAGGCTATGAGGGATGAGAGAGAGGTGTGTCACACTGGTATCCAATAAAAGATCTTCCAAAAGACTGATTTTGTGATACTGCATTATATTAAAAACTCCACTTTGTAATCCTGGGTGAAAATGAATTTGGGTTGTTGTCCTCTTGGAAGTCCACTAAGAATGCAGATGGCCAGTAATACTATACTGGTATATCACACTCCTGACTTGGTTCTGCACAGACTGCCTGGCAACATGTGCTCTCAGTAAACTTCTTAGTTCATCTCAGACACAAACCTTATTCCAAGATGGTGGTATCTAACAGAGCAACACCCAGCTATGTGTTGTGTGCAATACAGCAAATACTTCTTGAGACTGTGACTTCTCCAAATACTGAAAAGCAAAAAAAAATTAAAAACAAAAGTTTTGGTGTTGAGTGCAATTCACATAAGAAGAGGTCTTTAGTTAAGACAGAGAGATATAGTCAAAACATGATTTTTTGTAGATGAATACTAAGGATAATATAAGAGCCTCTTGTGGCGCAGAGTGGTAAGGCAGCCGCCTGAAAGCTTTGCCCATGAGGCTGGGAGTTCGATCCCAGCAGCCGGCTCAAGGTTGACTCAGCCTTCCATCCTTCCGAGGTCGGTAAAATGAGTACCCAGCTTGCTGCTGGGGGGTAAACGGTCATGACTGGGGAAGGCACTGGCAAACCACCCCGTATTGAGTCTGCCATGAAAACGCTAGAGGGCGTCACCCCAAGGGTCAGACATGACTCGGTGCTTGCACAGGAGATACCTTTACCTTTACCTTTAGTAAGGATAAAGAGGGTTGACTTTTTTTAAAGCCATCACCCACATCTCATATTTGAAAAGGACATGCATGAAGCATACATTGTGCCAGCAATGGTCAGTCATATTGCTATTCTTTTTAATGGCATACAGCCTTTAGTGGGCAGTGTAATTTTCTATTTGCACAGATTTTGTAGGGAACTATTATACCATGATGACATAAATCTCTAATAGCATGCTGTCAGCTTTCAAATAAATGTGGCACATAAAGCAGAAAGACAAGCGCACAGTAAAGACTCAACATTTAAGCATCTCTTCTGTGCCTGTTCTTCTGAGTCCAGTAGATAATTTCAAATGTCAGCTTCCCACAGTGACTACTGCTCCTTTTGATCAAAATGTCTAATAACACAATATTCCTGATATCTCTAATAGCACCATGTTTTTGATATCTTAATTACAATGTCTGCAAATATGCCTTGTATTGAGTAAGTAGGGGAAAGGATATCTCCAGTAAAAGGTCAAAAAATCTTGACTAATAAGGACCAATTATGCACGGGGCAGGAACACCAGGATAGTGGCAGTAAGGCAGCCCCGATTATGCACGACACTGCCACCATCCCAGTCCTGGTCTGGCACAGTGCCCCAGAAAACCCACAGCAAGGGAATGTGAAATTTTCCACATTCCCTGGGATGCCGCAGGCACAAGCAGGGCTAGGTCAGACCAGTGCCGTGTACAACGGGCAGAGCCAGGCCATTCAGCCTGGACGTTCCCCCAACATATGGTGTCTCTGCAGGGACACCACACACCCCTGTCAGCTCCATGGAGCCGCAGAGCTGGCCGGCAAGTCCCCCCACCCACACCTTGGTGGGAGAGCAGTCTGCCACTCCCCGCCATTGTGTGGTGGGGGCCCCATTCCCCCTACTATCCCCTGATGTTGCCACTGCCAGGCAGTGTGCTGGGCTTTCCAGCCCTGAGGTTTTGCACGCCCTATGCCGGGGCAGTCCACATACTCTGGGGGATACCCTTCTCCTGTGAGTAAACAGGAGGTGCCAGGGCATGCTGCCCTGGCACAATGCCCGGCAGTAGCCCAGCATGGCTGCTGCCATGCATAATGGGTCAAGGAGGAATAAAAGCTTTTCCAAAGTCAGTGGTTCTAAGGCAAGACTGGTCAAGACTATACAACTCCGTACAGCTGGATTTTCCAGGATGGCTAAGAACAGGCTTCCCTAGAGCACATGTGATGAACAATTTGGCGCCACATGTAGAAGTGCCACTACAATCAACTGAAGCAGAAGAGTAGTATGCAGTAGAAAAAAATGTCAAGATCAGTAGAGTTGTGTTATTAGATCAGTGAGTCACAGACAGTCTGAAGAGAGAGGATTCACAGGAGACAAGGCTCAAGAGGGACAAGAGGAGCAGACTGGGTAATAATTGTACTCTATGTAAGGCCTGATGTTTTTGATGATTAAACATACATTTATGAGTGGCCTTTAAAGATTCACCTCACTGCAGGTAAGTTTAGGCTTTTAAATATATATATATATATTGGTTGGCTGCAGAAACTGGTAGTATCCTCACTCACTATGCTAGAGCAAATCTATTTCTGAGGCATGAAGTGAAGGAGAATCTGCTTAAAACCTCCCAAAGAAGGAGAATCTACCCCTTCCCAAGAAAGCCCATTACACTGAGGAACCGCTCTGTCAGCAGCTTCTTCTGGATGTTCAGCTGAATTTTTTTTAAATTCAATACAGTCAATATCTGAAAACATTGTTTACAAGCTGGCAGAGTTACTTATAGATATCATTGGATGTTCTTCCTGTCTTTTTCCCCCTACTGTTGTGTAGATGATATTCTCCCCACTTTTGCCATGCTTACTTTCTGGTTTAATGTGTGGAATCTATAAATTACTTTTAGAATTGGAACAGTTTCCCTCAGACTTTAGTTTGCAGCTTCCCTCCTTCGTATGCTATAGAGATGCATATGCATATTAATTAAAGCATACACACATTTTAAAAAATGTCCACAAAAACATAAGAACTGCAAATGCTATTTCATCTTCAAATGTTTTCACGTTCACCACTGTGAGGACCTTATTTGGAAGGAAACGTGGCACAAGTATTTTTTAAAAAAATAAATAAATAAAAGACAGCTTATCCCTCAGTTTGTACAATATCACCAAAGATGTTGGAATGTGGACTGTCAACATAGTTCAAAAAGTAGTTTGTGGGAGTAATCCGGAACAGCTCTATTCAAATATCAATTTCATTTTGTTCCATAGGACTGTCTTTTTCAGGAAGAGATTCTGAGGACTGCAGCCAATATGTGTGTCTTCATGCTGTTGATTTCATGCTGCTTTCTCTGTTGTTTTTATCATCTTGAAGTGATTTTTGTAAGACTAGGAGCCAAGCCCATTGCATTCAGGAATACAGCGAGTGCTAGATTAGGGGGGTCGAGTGGAATAACTCTGTGGATGGCCTCCCCCTCCCCCCAAGACCTGGAAAGGCTGCAGGCAGCTGTTATGGAACTCACCAGCAGAGGCAGCTCTCATGCAGCAGGTATCTGCAGCCTCCAAGCCTCAGAGGAAAGTGGAAGGAGGAGGGGGTAGTCAAGAGTGGGGGGCGGAAGGCAATTGGCTGGCCATTGGACAGACAGGCAAGCTGATTGGAAGAGGAAGCACTCGGGAGGGGGGCAGCTGCCCTGAGTGGGTGTTAAGCGTTGAGTGGCACTTAAGACATGCTCCTCTTCCAAGGCCTTACCAGAAATATTAAGTGGAACAGATGCCTTGCAGGTTTTTTTTTAAGTTGTCTAATACTTTTTAAATTCCTTCCTACTTCCAAGTAGTTCAGCATGACATACATAGTTCCCCTTCCCCTATTTTAATCTTGAAAACAACTCTGAAGTCAGTGAAAGAAAGAATAAATGGTCTTCCAACAATATATATAATACTGTGTGGACTGAAATGTTCATTTTTCAGCTCCTTGTCCAACACTGTTAGACAATCCTAGCTGAGAAGGTAAAGGGTTTTAAACCCTATGGTCACTTCACAGTTCAACCTTCACTCAGACTTCAATCAGGTTATTTCTCTGGAGTTGAACAATGCACAGAAGCTTCTAATTTCCAAGACATCCTTCACTGTAGTGGCCAAAGCCTCTAATTTATCATCAACAGAATAATCATGGTGAAAGAACTAGCATTCAAAACCATTACTGCAGTTATGAAGCTAGAGAGATCAGAGGGCAATTATAAGACCTTAACATACGCAGCATCAATCAGATCAATATGCATTTAGAAGGGAGGGGGGAAAAAAACCTTTAAATTACTGACTGGTACATTAGTGTTAATTACGAACTGTACTCCTAACACAGCTACAAAATGAGTCAAAGACACTTTTTGTGAGATCAGTGTCAGAATAACTTTAGAAAATACCAAACAATCTGGAATGTTTATCACTAGTAGGACGAGTCAATGGCGCCATTCTGCTACTAGTGAAGTTTCTCTCCAGTGCCAGGGGCTAACCACTGCCTCATCATGCCCTTTTGCTGGTGGAAGGGCTTCCTAACCCAGGGGGATAGCCCTAGCATTAACAGAATGGGTATTTGAGATGCAAACCATTGTTCTTGCATTCACCGTTGGCAATGGGAAAAAAAATCAGTAAGGATTTCTCTGGAGTTGTAGTATGCAAACAGAGAAAACAAAAATATAGGGTATTGTTTATACTCTGTAGGGGGAAAGAAAAGTTAATTATGAATGGCAGACAATCTCTGGTGAAGGTTTCAGTTCCACTGATTTAAAATGCAATTAGAAGGGACGTTTTATTAATGAGGAAGCTCCTCGGTTACTACTGCAATATGTAAAAGGAGGACTAATATAAATGATTACAGAACAGAGTGATTAAAAGGGAAAGAATGCATTTGGAAAACTCCATATGCATCTATACATAAATGATTGCACCATTAACATTTTATACCCTACTATGCACTATATTTAACCCTCGAGAGAAATGAAGTACAGTCCATTAGAATGTACTCAACCAGAAAAGAGTCATTCAATATACTGAAAACTGCAGAAGCATAAATTATGCCTCTCGTTAGGGAGTTTTACCCTGCATACCGAGCTTCTACCCTCCTATTTCATTTGAGAGAATTTGCAGCTTTTAAACGTGGCAGCTCCCTCTGTGAAGATATTTGTTTTCAAGGCATGAGAGAAAAGAGCTCTGCCTTATGTTCGTTGCGTCAGAGCCTGATTGATGGATGAACAGAGAGATGGATGGCACGGCATCTTCTCCCTCCCCCTTTCTGCCCAACACCTGAGGCATAAGGCTCCTTGTGAATTCATCCAATTGAGTGAATTATGAAGAAGCCAAGGTCAGTGTTACAGTCAAATCAGACGTACTGTAAGTCTATATGTTGCCTTATAAGAAGAAAAAAAGATACACAGATATTAAAGGAACACCAGTGTGTGAGATGCTTTAATCCAAAGATTACTGGCATTAGTAGTGTTAGACACCTATGCCAGTTTAGGAAACACACTAAAATTCAAAATTCCAACTTTACTTGCAAGGAGACATGCAGCTTAAATCTGTTGCTATAATCCAGGCCTCAGCAGAGTTAGACCTCTTTTGAACGCACTGTACTCAATGAATTTAGAAGAGTCTCACTCTGTTGAAGAGTGCATTGCACGTTGTGTGAAAAATAAAGAATTATCGAGATATTTTTCAAGTAGTATTATAAGTAGAGTTCTACTATTCAAAATAAGAGTTCTGCTATTCAAAATACTATTCATATGCTGGCTCCTTTGTATTTTCTATTGAAGTCTGCCTTATTTTTTTTTTAATCTGTTTCTCATATGTCCTTTGAAGAAATTGAGGTTCCTACTTTGATTCTGGTGAGATTTCTTTGGCCAAGACTACAACAGGTGTCATACAGGAAGGCGGAGTTACCCTTTTTGCAATATCTTGAAAATTACTGGTGTTTAGTGTGAGTTTACAGAAGTCAGACTTGAAAATCCTCTTGAAATAAAATTCTATTTTCCAGGATTTGATCTCCAGCCCTGACACATCAAGAGGACCAACCACACAAATTATCTGTCTTGCATGGATGCATACAGGAGGGTTTGAGAATGTAGGTTCTAGAAATACATCCTGAAAGCCTCTTTGCTTTCAACATTGTGGTAGATTACCTTGTTTGTGGCTATTTTGAGATGCCTGGACTCTGCACCAATACCTACATGTAGAATGAAAATAATACAGGTAATTACTGTGGCTGCACTTCAAGACTACAGTTACTTTAGGGATCAATTTGCACTAACTTGAGGAGTCACTGTCACCCAGTTTACCCTCATCCTTGGCCTATAAAAACATAAGAGGTCCCCTGCTGGATCATACTACTTATCTATCTAGTCAAGCATTCTATTTCACATAGTGTCCAACCAGTTGCCCTGGAAGGCCAATAAACAGAGTTCAGAGGGCGGGAACCAACCTGAGATTGCTTCCTAGCACTGGCATTCAAACATTTTCTGCCTCTGGATTTGGATGTTTCCTTTAATCACCAACACAATCAGCATCCAGTGATATACATCCCCTCAACAAATCTATGTCCTGTCCTTTTTAAAGCTACCAATGTTTGTGGCAATTACTACATCCATTGGCAATGAACTTCACAATTTTAATTTCTGTCATTTCAAGCACCTTGGCCTTTTGTCAGTCTTCCATCAATTGCCTGTCAAATGCCAACTGTACTGAGTGCTCCAAGTGCTAGTATTATGGAGGAGGGAGGTTGTTTTTCCCCTCCTCTGCATAATTAAATACATTAAATAAATTTCAGTGGTGCCTAACTCTGAATCTGAGTGAAGAACATGGAAATCTGGGGCTGTGAAAGCACTAGCAGGACTGAGCATGGAATCAGTTGCATAGATGCAATGGCTGAGTAGTTAATGGACACAGACAACAATAGGTCTACATGTGCATTCCATTGTCCTTGACCCAGAAACTACAATTGGAACAGAATGCAGCTGCCCAGGTCCTCACAAAGACCCTATGGAGAACACATATTCAACCCATTCTCCAGAAGCTCCACGGGTTGCTGATTGAATTCTGGATCAGGTTGAAGGTGTTGGTTTTAACCTTTAAGGCCTTATGTGGTCTGGGACCTGCATACCTGAGGGATCGTCTCTCTATATACAGCCCATGAAGAGCCCTTTGCTTAGCTAATTCCATCTGTGGGTAATCCCCAGCCCAAAAGAGGTATACTTGGCCTCAACCAGAGTCAAGACTTTATGGCACTGGTGGAATGAGCTGCTGCTAGAGACCCAATCCCTTACAGAACTCTTGGAAGTTTTGAAAGGCCTCCAAAATGGCACCAGCAATTTGGTTGAGATGAAGGGACACACTTTTACCATCTATAAGAGCCCCCTGCTTAGTCCCACACCTAGGAGCTTGTCCAAGTTGCTTGCATCCACCTGAGCTAGGCCAAAGATTAGAATACAATCGGCTATGTGCCCGGTTCATTGGAGAATGATTTATGAATGGAGTGAATGGCTAGTAGGAGACCAAACAAATGTAACATAGGATTTACCTGTGACAGAAGGAAGACTAGGCATATGTGGTGTTGCCAGCCAGAAGAGATGTCAACACTGCATCAGTAGCCTAGTCATTCACTTGCTGCCTGCAGCTGACCAGTTGGGTCGGGGGAGGCAGCTGACAGCTCTACTAAGGAGACTTGTGGAGTAGGAATCTGAACAGACCTGCTTAGGATGGCACTGTTTGAAAACATTCAATTATTTTGTAAGAGGAGAACTTGGAGTATCATGCAGTTACTTGAGCGTGCAATATGTACCTCAGAATAAAACATACCTAAACATAACGAATATTGTTTGAGACCCATCAATTGCTTGAAGCCACCTACAATTTGAAACAAAGGGTAAAAACAACTGAAACAAAAAGATAAACTGATTCACATTTTATGGACGAACTATAAATTACATCGTTCAGGTGGGAACTGACCTCCAGACTACAGAGATCAGATCTCCTAGCAGCCAGGTTTTGTAGAATCACATCCCTATTGAGATCCTACTCCTCACCAGGCTCTCCCCCTAATTCCAGGAATTTCCCAAGCCTTCATTACCAGCTCCGCAAACTAGTCCTGTTCCTTTTCAATGGAATTTATGGCAGAATTCCAGGCATACTTGCTTAGAAGTGAGCCTGTCTCTGGACAATGGGACAAATAAGAGCTCATAGGATTGCAGACTTAAGAATGACTGATTTTTAGCCAAACTGGGACTACAGTCTCTCTCTTTGGTACACACAGTCTTTCTTTTTAATCATGTGTGTAGAGTAGCCACGAGCTGCTGCAATTATCTGTCAGCCTCAAATTTTAGTTCTTGAGCATTATCCAGGTCGCACCAGGAGGAGGCAAACTAGAATTGCGCCCAGACTATAGTCCTGAACTTGGCACCAAGATCTGCAAAAATCCTGCACTTGCAAAGGAAGGAAAGGTTGCAAGCATGGATAGAATCAGTTCCAACTGATATCCATAAGCTGATAAACACCAACAAGAGGCTCGCAGGATTTGACTTGCCACGTAAAGTATGGAAATTGGCTAACTGAATAGGCTTTGGCAGTTGTTCCAGCCTGTTGTTTAGATGGGACAAAATACCTCCAGCATGGGGCTTTCAAGGTAAATGGGAAGCAAAAGTGGTTTGCCATTATCTTCCTCTGCAGAGTGTTCCTTAGTGGTCTTACTCCCAAGTCCTCACCCTGCATAGCTTTCAAGATCTGATGAGATCAGGCTACACTGTCCTGTCTTCTCTCCCTCTTCGTCAGCAATAAATTGTATTAATTAATAAAAGTAATCAGAGATGAAATAATCTTTAAGTGTCCGGTAGTTTCATTAATAACCTGATTCTGTGCTTTAGTTTTTTCATCGTCAGAAAATGTTCATAATTTATACATTCCACAGGCTACTGTATGCAATTCAAAGTGCTATTCCCTGTCACAAAGATAGATCTAAACTAACTTGAAGTACCCATAATAAAAGTCACTTTGGGAAGAATTATGAACTCTGAAAAGGACAAATTAAAGTCTCTTGATTCTGGAAGCAGGGTTTAAAACTAAAGGAAGACTGATATTCTCTAGTTTCAGCTACAAGTTTTGTGAACTAAGCATTTTGGCAGATACTTTGGGAAACACACCAAAAATGTCAGGTAATCTGGGAATAGATTTCAGGGGGAGGGGAATAAACATGTTATCATCTATTGCTTGTCTGCCAAAGTAAGTAGTGTATTAAAGAGAAGGGAAGTAGTGTATTAAAGAGAAGGCAACCAGAGTGACATATCATAGTCATATTTAGACATTCACATTTACATACGTTGAACTATATAGATGGGAGAAGGTAAACCAGCATGGTATAATGGCTAACATTGATAAACTCTAATCTGGAGAACCAGGTTTGATTTCTTACTCCACCACATGAAGCCTGTTGGTTGACCTTAGCCAGTCACAGGTCTCTCAGAGCTCTTTCAGCTGCACCTACCTCACAAAGGACCTGTTGTATGGCGAGGAAGGGAAAGTAATTGTTAGCTGCTTTGAGATTCCTTAAGGTAGAAAAATTAGAGTATAAAAATCTATACTTCTTCTTATGCCCCTCAGTGTCCCCTTGAAGGGAAGTGTGTCCTCAAACATCCTTCTCCAGCACTGCCTCTACATTGCATCATGCTGCCCTGTAATCTCCTCATCTGGCTGGAATGTATGAATGGATGTCAAGTATATCCAAACTGACCGAACTGTGCTGTCTGTTCCCAAACATGCTTCTAGGAGCTGCCTGGATTTGATCATTGTGGCTCTACAGGGACTGACTAACCACTGACCTTTCCTCTTCCCACCCAAACAGTAATGCATACTTGCAAGACAATAGAGCTTCTATAAGTGTTACTAATTCCATCAAACCTAAAACATTTCCCTCCTCTCTTACCTCCAAAATCAGATAGTCACTAACATCCTGCCCCCCGAGCCAGCATCCTGTCCTAAAATCTCAGGCTCATTTGGGTAATGCATTCATGGGGTCCCCCTCTCCTCACCCCTCTTTTCTTGGGAGATTAATTAAGGATCTACCCAGGGCAATCACAGTTACTTGCTTTATTTATTTATTAGATTTTTATCCCAGCACTCTCTAGAGACTCATGGCCGGTTACAATATAAAGTCCCCATAAAACACAAAATCTCATCTAGTCCCATAACAATACCAACAGGACAATAAAAGCTATCTGAACCAAGACTGGCAGTGTACCCCTCCCCATTTCCCATAGCCATCCACTTCCGGGCAGGGTATGGTAGATGTTCTCACATAGCCTGAGGAAGGGACTTGTTATTCCTAGGCCTGTCCTCAGCCAAAAACCTGGTGGAAGAGCTCTGTTTTACAGGCCCTGCAGAACACTGATAGCTCCATCAGGGCCCTAAGCTCCCCTAGGAGCTCATTCTACCAGGTCAGGGCCAGGACCAAAAAGGTTTTGGCCCAGGTCAAGGCCAGGCATGCTTCCTTAGGGCCAGGGACCTCCAGTAGGTTAGCACTCACAGAGGGGAGAGCCCTGCAGGGGCATAAGGAGACTGGTGATCCCTCAGATAGGCAGGCCCAAGCCATGGATAGCCTTAAAGGTCAGCACCAATTCCTTAAACCTGATCCAGGTCAGAACTTTCCAGGCCAGAACTTTGAGAAACCTCTGGAGTTTCACCCAAGGTTATATCTCAAACCAGGCAAGACCATCACATGCCTTCCAGGTTCTTTATTATACACACATGATCACCTCAACTGCATTGTTTTAGGAGCTAAAGCACCCAACCTTAGCATAGGGATACAAATCTCCTATTTAAACTGGAACACCAGCAGACATCTGCGTGTGTATGCATTCTTGGATCCAATAAACACATCCTTACATGCTTGTAGACTACATCTTCTTTCCAGAGATGCTGGTTGTTTCTTCCATGGACTTCTTCACATCAATATAGTATCTATAGTTCCCCTCATACTCCCTCTCTACCCTTTCACCTCTGCTTTCATTAGCTTAAATGCTTAAATGCTTGTGCACGTGCTTCATTTATTTTGCATGCAAGTTGGTTAGTTACCTTTAAATTATTTCTCTTAATAAAAACACTTTCATTGTTTCAGCCTGGTCTTTCTGAGAGTTTCTAACGGAATAACCTTGGTATAAAATGTGGAAATCCCATGTTACCCCTCATGCTAGCTAAATTCCCCAACTGAATTTCTAATTTGGGTAATACCCAGAATTTGTCTTCAGTGAGGATCAAACTAAATAATTTCTTCCTTTTAAATCAGTCAGATTCATGCAGCTCAAAAGTCCAGAAAATAACTCATCACAGGAATGCTTTGGCTCAGGAAAACAACAAAAGGGGGAGGCAAAAGTCCTTCCTTTCCTATGAACTGTGATCCTGAATTGAATCTGGTCACCACACACTGTTAAAAAGCCATTTTCTGGAGCTGTTGTGGGCTGTGGGGAAAGCAAATTGGATCTGGGAAACCCAGACCTGACGTGTTAAAAATTGTATGAGTTCTACAAGTGTACACTTGCCTTTGTACTCTTGACTGGGGACACTGAAAAAGCAAGATTCCACTTAGGCGTACAAAGTCTATATATGTTCAAGTGTATCCACAAATGCCATACCAGGCATGCTGAAGAAGATATTTTGATATGCACAATGAAATCAGAGGCAGGGCCAGATGCCATAATCATACAGTGGGTATACAGAATTATACGAGTATAATTTTGAACATCTGGACAGAATGTTTAATCCTGGAAAATATTTTTGAATTTATCTGCCGTAGTTTTTTGTGCATCTTGTTTTATCCAAACCATGATTCAACAATTTATTTTATTTATTTATATTAGCTTTTATTAACCACCACTCCCAGACTCTGCTGGCTCATGGCAGTTTACAGTCAAATTCATAAAAATGAATGATGGTACAATCCAGTTCTATTACCTCCCCTCACCCCTCCATGCCTAATGACAGAAGCACACCACTGCCCTTGGGAAATGTGGGCCCTGCCCAGGTGTCCAGCACATAGGTCTTCTGCAAGGAGGGACCCAATCTTCATCAGCCGCACCTCAACCAAATACCTGGTGGAAAAGCTCTATCTTGCAAGCCCTGTGGAACTGTGACAGCTCTGACAGGGCCCTCAGCTCTTTTGGGAGCCCATTCCAGAAGGTTGAGGCTAGATCTGAAAAGGCCATGGCCGTGGTTGAGGCCAGGCACACCTTCCGGGGACCAGGGACAACTAGCAGATTCAAACCCACAGAGCAAAGAGCCCTGCAGGGGGCATAAGGAGATAAGTGGTCCCTCAGATATGCAGGACCCAGGCCATGGATGGCCTTAAAGGTAGGAACCAAAACCTTGAACCTGACCTGGAAGCTGATAGCTAGTGCAGCTGCCTCAGCACAGGCTAGATATGGGCCCCACAAGATGACCTCAAGAGGACCCTAGCAGCTGCATTTTGAACCAACTACAATTTCCAGGTCAAAGACAAAGGAAGTCCCACATAGATTGAGTTACAGAAGTCTAGACTGAATGTGTCTGTTGCATGGATCACTGTGACCAAGTGTTCTTTGAGCTGGTAGGGCACTAGTAGCTTACCTTGGCGCAGATGGAAAAACAGCCTTCCTCAATGATATATTTTATTTATTCATTATATTTATATACAGCCCTCCCTTGTAGCTAAGAGTGGTTTACACAGAACGTGGGAATCAGTACAGCGTAATATAATAACATCAATACAATTAAATACAACAATAATAGGAGTGATTTCATAAAAGTTCCAATAGTATTTTCATATAAAATGTCAACATTAAATTATGATAATGTTAACCTGTTGACTATTGGCCCATAGGTTGGTCAAGGTGGATTTCGTTCATAGGGAGGGGATTTCGGGGTGGGCCAACAGATGATGTTGGTTTGGTTGACCTCAGCCGAATGCCTGGCTAATGAGCTCCACTTTGCAGGTCGTGCAGAACTATGATAGCTCAGGCAAGGCCCTGATCTCTTCAGGGAGCTCATTCTATCAGATGAGGACCAGGATGAAGAAGGCTCTGGTCATGGTTGAAGTCAGATGTGCTTCTGTATAAGTCCCCTTGCTATATTTTATGCCAGCAGAGTATTATTATTTACCACACATTTCCTTCTTGTGTCTATTAATGGTGCCACATGAAAAATCTCAGGCAATGGTCCCTCCCTCATGGTCTCTGACTTTTCCTAGCATTTGAATCTGAACACTTGGTGCTATAAAACAGCAATGCTATAGCAGTACCTACAAGTATTGGATCATATCTAAGGATTGTACTAGGTACTGGTGAAAACATATTCCATTTTAAAATAGAAACTTGAAGTCTCTGATTTGGATTAGGGCTGCATTGTAAGGGCAAGAGAGTTAAATGGTTCATCCTTAACAAATAAATAATAAGCCGCTATTTAGCCCAAAGAGTTAACACATATGTTTTATTCTCACGGGTGAAAGGATCAGGCGTCGGAAATTACTGCATCTGAAAATTACTGCATGGGGAAAGGGTAATACCTCCCTTCTGATCCTCTGAAGACTCTTTTGTGGCTACCATTTCCAATAAAAACTTTAAATCCAGAACAGGATCTAAATGTACACAGGCTCTGCATTTATTTTGACAATCCAGCCTCTGACCTGCACATGATCATTGTCTTAAGTAAGCTGCAAAGTCATGTATTTCCATTTCCACAAACTGAAATATAAATTTTGTAGCGCTTGTGATACAAATACAGCATTCAGGATTGTGATACAAACGTGATGATTTTATGATTTTAAATTCTGTATTAATGAGCTTTATGTTGTTAACTGCCCCAAGTCTGCTCAAAGGGAGAGGTGGTCTACAAAGCAAACCAACCAACCAACCAACCAATACTGTTTCTTTTTATATATTGCCTTCAGTCCTTTCACATTGTCCATTTTCATCACCACTGAGTTCCATGGTTGATTTTCCAACTCCCCCCGCCCCGCCCTTTGACAGCATGTTATAGCAATTATATACAGCTGAAGCAAAAGTGACATTAAACTTTAATGATTTTAACTGGGGGGGGGGGAGACTGCTTACAAGAAAACTATATTGGCCTCCAAATAAGGACCTGAAGATTGGTTTCGCACAAGGGAAAAATGAAATTGAAACAGGGATTTTTGAATCAAACCCAGTAAGGATGGTTGCAAATGCAGTACTGCAGAAGCTGATGAGTTCTCAGCTTATACCTTAGACAGCTTTTGCTTGGGCTGGATAGGAAAATTGACTTTACTTTGGCTGTGTGCTACGGTACAATACAAACCCGGCATCCAGTTTTTCTCCCATCATTCTGCTGCACTTGTCAAAGGTTTTAAGGACTCGCATAAGTGTCATGCATACAAGAGTCTTTCAAAGCAGACTTCTTTCATTGCCTGACAGATTACTACGAACAAAAACAATCCCCAAAACTTACAACTTGCATGCCAACTGTTGTGTTACACTTTACAGAGAAAGCTAACCAACTTACCTCTAAACAAAGAGACAGGAAGAATTACTGTCACCCATACTCCCCCCACCACCAGCCAAGTAGTAAAAAAGCAGGTTGTTTCATGTGCATCTATTATACAATTGTGAAGATTGGAACATAGCAGTAAAGAAAATGGTTTCCCCTTATGTTATACTTATATAAATAGGTTGGGAAAAAGAAAATATGTGTTTTTTTCAGTATAGCAGACATGAAAACCTACACAACTTGTTCTTTCCCACTTTAGTATAATTAAGCCTTCAGAGAGAACCAGAAAATTTCAAGAAATAAAGCCTACAGAGATCAGTAGTAGCAGCTCCTGTTGCCACCTACTATATGAGATATAGATAATATTACTCTCCAATTCCACTGTTCATGTGCTGTTCACAATACAAAGCCAAAGTTATCTTTCTGGAACTGCCCTTGACTGAAGCAGTGTTGTTGAAAGAACAGCAGGCTCATGTAAACAGTAACATGGAAGAGCCATGGAAGCATTCTGGAAGAAGCAAATGTGGCAATACAGGATAGACATCTTGAAGTCACTTCATCTTCATAGGTAGTATATGGACTGTTATGCCTGGGGCCACCAAGAGAAGGATGTCAGCTTCTGAGTTGTGCAGAAGAGTACAGCAAGCAAAACTAGCACAAGAAGATCTGCGGGGCAGAAGGGTCCCCACTCTGACTAGAGATGTTATCTTTCCTAACATAGTCTTGCTGCCTGAAGATTGTTACTCATCATTAGTGGAACTACGAATGAGCAAAGATTGGGGGAAAGTAAATGTTGCCCAAGTACCTTGGACACGGATAGAGTCTTTTCCAGAGAGATATTTGGAAAGCACAGAAAGATATGCTGGACAAACATGGGCTGGGGAGGGGGGGAGATATTTAAAAGAAAGGGAATGTTTTTATCACAATCAAGTGGGGAGATTTACAAGGTTTTTGCCTATTTAAACCCTTGCATCACTTTTTTTCCCCCATGGATGATGTGTTGTGAGATGGGGAGGTCTATTCTCTACTAAATAATCTTTTACCAGTGATTCCCTCTACCCCCCATATCTTTACTAGTGTTTCACCCTACTCACTGAATCTTCTTTCCCCATACACATCATGGACTGGACAACTTCTGCTGCAAACTCCTCCTCCTAACTCTTGCTTAAAACTACCACAAAAATATTCCTAGGACAAAAAATAGTAGAGAGCAGTTTGTGTATATGGATGTGTGTGTCACATTTGTATCTTAGTCATAAATTTGCCTTGAGAGCTCAGAGTGGCATACATACTAGGGATGTATGTACCAAGGCAACTGGTCTATGAGATAGGCTAAACTGAGGGATGGTAGCCCAAGATAAGGCATGGAGCTTTATAGATAGATGAAGATTTCACTCATGATCAAGTAACAATACTCTAATCCAGGCTTTATCAACCAAGGTTTCATGAAAACCTGTGGTTTCTTGATGCCCCTGGTAGGGTTTCTGAAAGGGGTGGAGGTTAATTAATGTTTATGTATTTTAAAAATGTATTAAACATTGTTTGAGTGATATGAACATATATGGTCTCATCAACCTGCCTCCCAAAAAGGTCAATGGTGAGCCTAAGGGTGGGGTGGGAAGGTGAGGGTCCCTGGATGGGCATGTACACAGCTATGTGTCTCAATCGCATTCTGAACTATCATACCTCTTCTGGGGGTTTCTTGAAGCCCAGAAAATGTTTCAGGGGTTTCTCAATGGTAAAAAAAGTTGAGAAAGACTGCTCTAAACACTTAAAACTGTCCCTGATTTCCCTTCAAAAACAAGGTAATATACTACTTCCTACTGCCTCATTAGCCAGTTCTAGGTGCAAAAATATTCTTACTAAATAACCATAGATTTGTAAAAATGGACAAATACAGGGGAACAAATCGATAATTTTATATCACTACATATTCAGCATTTTAATTAAGAAATGTTATATCTTATTTCTACTAGCAGCTATGGGAACTTTAACATTTCCACATACGGATTAGCCAGTAGGCCATGGCTACATAATGATGCAATACACAATTTAAACAGCCATAATCATCCCCACTATGAAAAATAGAACAAATAATTTGTTGTGCTGTGTCTCGTTTGTGTTTTCTATTACAATCAGCCCTTGCATTTCTAGAATTTAACATTATATTTCATTCCAATAAATATACATTCAGACATACAGAGAAAGTACATGCAAATACCAGCATCTTCTGGAATGTCAACAGATGGAAAATTATCCGAGCATCATCCTTCCAAAATGTTGTTTTTCAAAATGCAGCATCATCGCTGCTACCATTCTTACGCAGATTAAGTTGGAGAATAAGATGCTTTTAATTACTTAATGACAGTTCCAGGCATCAGTGATCATGCAAATGCTCTTCATCTCGCCAATGATGCCAGCAATCTGCAAAGAGGCAGTTGCTGCCACTGTCACTGGGCTCGCTAAGTACATCAGTAACAAACACAAACTTCATGCAGCTTCTTAAGATCAGAGAGAGAAAAAAATGTCCCATGACCTAGTTCAGATTGAAATCTAGCCAGAGAATAAACCTACCACAGTAAATCTTGCTGAGGTTTAATATTTAAAGGTTGCAATCACTTTGTTTAGTCTAGTTAAGGGTATTGTAAGGACAGTCGTGGTGTACTAGGTCAATGGTGAATTTTGCCTAGTTGCGTTTACTAGAGATGAGTTCTTTCCTGTTCTCCTGATTTGAATAACTTGAACATGGTATTCCTAAATCAGAAATAGATTGTACTGGAAATGGTGTCATTGGGAACACAACAGTGTTCTCAAGACTCCACTTAACAAGTCCTCATCCTCCCTTTTCGTCATCTGCCCAAACTGATCTGGTTCAATACTGGTTCAATGGGGTTGGCAATGAACAATGAAGAGAGCAATAAACTAGAAAGGGGAGGCCATTGGATAGTCTTTCCAAACACCAGGTGGCACCTGGAGATCTACCACTATTATAGTACATCACCAGATGAACAAGATAGTTCCCCTGGAGAAAATGGCTACCTTGGGGGGGGGGGGAGACTATATAATTATACCCTGCTATGGTCTCTCCCCTCTCCAGGCTCCACCCCCAATATTTTCCAACCCAGATCTGGCAGTACTTTTCATGGAGTGGAACTAGAAAGTTACAGCATCAGTTCTCCAGTCACCAAGATCCCTGGGAAATGTAGATTTCCACAGATTCCACTAACTGAGACTGCTGGGTGAGAAATATGGCGATAGTCTAAATTAACTAGAAATGAGATCCACATTATGCAAGCCAGTAAAAATGCACCATATACCAACAACCTGGACTGGTATATTAACACTCTGGTCTACAAAGGCTTTCCCCTGCATTCTGTTTGATAGGGGTAGCCTTGTAAATTTAAAGTAGTGAGAGCAGTGATCTGTTCCCTTCATTGAAGGGGACAGCCTTATGAGCTGAGTACTGCAGCTCAGCTGAAGTTCAGGACTAGATTATGCCAAGGAATATATCAGCATGGTTGAATCCTCGAAAGGAAGAACAATGAGGATGTATCAAAGTAAAGTCAGAGTCCAGTAGCATCTTTAAGACCAACAAAGATTTATTCAAGGCATGAGCTTTCGAGTGCAAGCACTCTTCCTCAGACTAAGAACTGACCATCATAACAGTAGGAATATATAAGCAAAAGTTAATCCTGTTACATTAGTAAACTGTGTCACAGCATCCACGCACAGCCACATGATAATTCCCTGCCAAACCAGTCAATAAGACCCCTCGAACCCATCTGTAGTTCACAAAGACATATCAGAAATAAAACTATCAAAGCCAGTGACAAACTGGCTTTTAGTCTGACGAGTGCTTTCACTCGAAAGCTCACGCCTTGAATAAATCTCTGTTGGTCTTAAAGGTGCTACTGGACTCTGATTTAATGGAGCAACTTCAGACCAACACGGCTACTCATTTGGATGTATCAAAGTATTTGACATGCAGCACAGAGAAAAAAACACTGGATGTCTGTAAAGTGATGATAAATCAACACTGCGAGTTCATTACATTTTTCCTATTTACCCTTCAAAAAGATCAGAGTAACTTACATAACCCTCCCCTCTGTTTTTGACCCTTTCAATAACACTGTGAGGTTGGAAGCAAGAATCAGTAAGCTATTCAATGACTTTCCTGTATCTTTCCCCCACCCTGCAGTTCTATTCTGACTCTTTGACCAGTACATGGTACATTAAAAATAAAGTCAAATGCAATATTGAGAAAATGCATAATGCAAGCAATATTCACTGCAGCTCATATTTACCATTGTATCTGTCCCTCCCTTCCCAATTAAGCATTACATTAGAACTAAGACGTGAGAAAAGTGGGTGGTTTTGAACGAATCAACAAAGTAAACTGTAACAAGTCACCCAAACCAGATGGCATTCACCCAAGAGTTATTAAAGAAGTCAAGTGAAACTGTGGAATAAAAATATGTAACTCATTAAAATCAGCCTCCACACCAGATGACTGGAATGTGGCCAATATCAGAGCACAACAGAGGGAACTGAACAACTGTTAAGGGGAAGAATAACAATATTTTAACCTCTGCCTCATTGTATACAAAAGGGTTTCCTTGCCCCCTTACCCATAATAATATCTTCCCCTTCCATCCACATTCTGAAGTAATATAAAAGGAAGGAAGTAACATTTCTAAGGCATAGTTAGATCAGTGTTCATCTATGTTTACAGATAAAATATACATATAAAATATAAAGCATCTTGGATGCTAGTTTAGGATGCTTAGGGCTGATCCTGCGTTGAGCGGGGGGTTGGACTAGATGGCCTGTATGGCCCCTTCCAACTCTATGATTCTATGATTCTATGATATTGTTACATACAAATGTTTACATAGGAACACTATTAAGGCAGGGAATTATATTTATATTTCTTTCCAAAACAGGTCATTGAGCTTTATATTCATGTGTCTGGATCATCCACATTTATAAAGTGAAAGAGCAAAAAGATTAATTGTTTAAGGTAACTGATCCATGTGGATTGCTCAAAAGATAAAATAAACACTGAACAACAGCTATGTCATGATGTTTTCCTTTCTTCCAAGTGTGTTTCTTAAATCCATTAACTGTTGTAAGTAAAGTGGATAACTAGCTTCCCTTTCTTTCTTCTAGAATGTTGCATAAATCTAGAACAAGCACATCTTTATAGATGCACTGAGTGACTGATATTCTACTGTGACAAAGAAGATGTATATTTAATATGTCAGTGATTTTCAGACTGTGCCCTAGAGACAATGTATAAAGACAGTCAGTACATTCTCGTAGCATCTTGAATTCTTAGTACACTCTTGTAGCGCTGTTTTGTAGAAGTAGATTGGTAACCATGGGCAAGTAATTCAAAACTCATCAATGATCTGTCAGTGAAAAGATCATCACTTGCAGAAAAGCTTCTCAGTAGGATAACTTGCCCATGGAAGCCAATCAACTTCTACAAAACAGAGCTACAAGAGTGTACTGAGTGCCTTTATACATTGTCAGGTCATGCAAGGTAAAGACAATACTAAGCAGCTGTCAGGGAGCCTAGAAAGTCCCCAAGAATTTTCTACAACACATAGGATTGGCTTCAGCCAAGTTTTTCAGGTGGTGAAAAAAGGAATGGGCGGGCGGGTGAAGCTACACTGGGGGATCGTGAGATCTGCATGGACAAAGCCCATGTGGGATGGGATGCAGTAAGAAGATGCAGTTCAGTAGTGTCAAAGGGTCCAAGCCTGAACCCCATACATTTCCAGAGCTACTGTACACAATAAAACAATCCTTGTTATATATTAAAGGGAAGGAGAGGTTTTTGAATAATATTTCATATGTAGTTTTATCTGTAGGCAACATACAACTCTAAAATCATACAGCAAGGAAAACAAAAAAATCTAGCTTAACTATCTAAAACATTTGAAATATATATTAGATGCACCAAAGACAAAAGCTGTAGCTAAAGTACTCTCTACGGTTCAGTCCACTGCAATCTTAACATATCATAGTTCAGGCCTTTAATCCTTCAGAATCCAAGCTAGTTTTTCTCCAGCTTCTTAGCTCAATTATGTATTTTTGGCCAATCAGTCTTAGACGATAATAACAATCCATGTTTTTGATGGAACATTCTAAAAAAATTACCTCAACACTATTGATTCCCCCTGTTTCATCCTGTGGGCCGCAGGTTCTCATGATGAGGCAATTATCCCATTCCTAACAATGACCTTGAAGATAATAAGAGCCAAATATGCAAAGTTGCTCAATTAATAACACCTGCAAGATGGAATGAGCGGGTTATTGTACACATTAACCCTTGAGACGAATCAGAAGCGTTTTACCTCACAGGTAGTATTGAGCAGAAAAAGCTGGATAGATCTAGTCCATAAAGTTCTGAACTAGACATACAGATGTTCTTGATCAAACAGGGCAATGTGGAAAGTGCTCACAAAGATGTGGAGTTTTGAAGACATAAATATATAAATACAAAAGACATTTCTGGTTTCCCCAATGCACTGTGTTTAAGAAATTCAATTTTGGCTTGATTTGGTGCCTCTCACCTCTCAAATCTGTGAACAAGAAGCTTGCCTCCTGTACCAAACTGACCAATTCTTAAATGTAGACACTGAAAGATATGCAAGAACTGTATCATGTAAGTCTATATTTAAGAAACAACTTCTGCCTTATTTTACTTCACCACAGTGTAAGATTTTAACAGTAGAACACGAGACACCTAATACAATTTCTCTGTTTTGTCTTTCTTCTACAGAGCATAAATATTTTGTTTCTGAAAATGTCCATTGCAAGAGGTAATCATGAGAGAGAAACGATAAAGATACAGAAGAATTTTAAAAATAAAGAAAAATATAAAAACACATATACTCTTTCCATAGCTGTCCATTAAATACAGGATTATTCCTCACCTACCTGAGTCTCTGGAAATTTGCATGAAGGACTCCACACCTTTTTCTCCATAATTTCCTTCAGAAGCCAATGTGGAGACATAATTCCAACCCAACGCTTTAACTATGTCCACCATTGCTTGTGCCTGGAAGGAATCTGGAGGCACCACCCGTGAGAAGAAATCGTAACGCCTGTCATCACTTAATTCTGGTGCAGTTGAAGCATAACTGATTTGGGGGATCTGTAGGGAAAAAGAATAATTATTTGAAGTTATGAATTGATAAACTAAACACACACACACAACAATTAGCTTGAGCTGTAATACAATTAGCCTGCCCAATGCCCATCTGTTACTTCCCATTTCCATTGGTTCTTAAGTGAAAGTCAATGAAGCTATCTTTCAAATGACTTTCATTATCTGAATACTAATGGACCAATTAAAGTATTATCAGTCCCCCCACTCCAACTTTCATAGACCTCTGTAATGAAGGATATATTTAACATACTTGAAGTTAAGTGCGAACCATCCATTTATAAGTTTGTCCCGAAACAATGGGGAAGAGGTGACAGATGTGAAACTTGTGAAGATTACAGAGAAACGTGAACCATCACTTTGCTTCATCTTAAGGTAGTTCTAGTCTCCTCAGCAGTTGATTTCTCTCCAGTTCTTAAATATGCAGATCACATGTATAGAAGCACTTTCAGATACCTGAGCCAATAATGATTGTAGCTATTTGGTTACTAGCCTTTTTTTTGGGGGGGGGGGGGAGCTGTGGCTCAGTGGTAGAGCATCTCAACAGCATGCAGAAGGCTCCAGATTTGTCAATTTGAAAGAGGATGTGATATAAACAATCTGAGACCCTGGACAGCTGCTTCCAGTCAGAGTAGACAATACTGATGGTGATAGCTCAAGGATCTGACTCAACTATAAGGACAGGTTTGCATGCACTGCTTCCTTTGTAAACCCAAGAAACAAAAAAGTAGGTTTGCTTACAATTTATCCCCCATTGGAATTTGTTTTGGCTTATTATAGTTTGACATAGATATATTGCATCATTCTTCCCATTTGGATTTCCACTGGGATGGTGTAGTCTGATGCTTCTTTCATTTTACATCCTTTATTTCTCTTAAATGAGAAAGAGTGCATGCAATAATGCTGCCAAACCTCTAAGCAGAGCCTGGCTGTCTCCCAGAATTATAGTTTATCAACAGGCATGTGATATGAGTATTCATGGAGTGAAGGGTTGCTTTGAAGGGCAGAGTCTACCACACTGAGGTCTCTCGCTTCCCCAAATGCTGTTCTCCCCAGGCTCCATCCTCACACATCTCCATGAATTTCACAACACAGTGCTGGCAACACTAATATGCAAGTACACATATGCATCATGCAAAGCCAACTCTCAAACTGCAAATGTGCATTGATGAAATCTCAGTGCCAGAATGCAACCTGATCTGCTGTATGGTAAGCCTCACATTCACCAGAACCCTGAGACAAATCCTTAGTAATTTGTGCCCCCTACCACTCAAATACAGAAACATCTTTAGGATGCCAAAATATGGCCTGTGGGTGTTAAGGCTCTAGTATATGCATTAACCATCTCATTAGAATAGAGCTGTCAAAATGAAGGCACTTCTCCCTAGAAGCTAAAATGATTAAACACATATTTTGTTCAGATTATGAGAAGAAAAGAGTCACTGGAAAAGACAGTGATGCTAGAAAAAGTAGAAGGAAGCAAGAATATATGAAGAACCAGCATCAGATGGATTGAGTCATCAAGAAAGCCACAGCCTTTAGTTTTCAAGACCCGGGAAAGGCTGTTAACGACAGGATGTTTTGGAGGCATTCATTGATAGAGTCCCCATAAGTTGAAAGCAGTTGATTGTACTTAACAACCAGGCTCTTTGGGATTTCCAGAGAGGCCTTCAGCCCCATTACCACATTTCACAAACATTACTGCATTATCTTTTTAATGAGGAAATAGCTCACACAGTCATGCAAAGGGAACTGGCCTACCTATGTGATACCATCTGCCAAACACTCACACTGGCTACCCAGGGTATGATGGAATATTCCAATTTGTCAGCGTTTGTGGTAAAGGAATAGTGAGCGTATATGAGATTAAGGCAGTTCATTTTTCTGAGCTTGTGGAGAAGGAGACTTTTAGGGATGAAGTACATTTGGGCAGACAGGAAACAAACAGATCTTTGCCCTAGCAGTTCTGTCAGTGACTCTGAGGCTAAACTCTGCTCATGCTCTCTTTGAAACAAAATAATTTGCCAGAATTAAATAACGTCTCCCCACTGTTTATTTTTTTTTTAATGAAAGGCATAGAGAGCCATGCTGCTCAACCAGACTAATCCAGTTAAGGTTTCTTGCTCAGAAGTCCCTCAAAAGCTGATGAGGATACCACAGAAGAACTTGCTGAGTCAAGTCCCTGAGGTAATCTTAGTTCAGCATAGCTGTAAATTATTCACCAAAAATAAATGCTCAGACTTTCAGCCAAGGTTACACAAACCGTTCTACATGTTAAGAAAAATCCACCCCTCATTACCTCTGTTTTTCTGCCTTGCGTTTCTGCTAAGGATTGCACTTTTGAGAATTTGTTGCACATTTTAACAGGTCCATGTCAAGCAGGGAAGGCTTTCAAGCTGGGAACAGAAATACTTCACAGGCTTGATCTCAGCTCCTCACAAGCATCTTAGAAGTGTCATTTCCAAATGCAGAGATTTATTAACAACTTTGTTTCAGAGTAAAATTGCATCTACCTATTCATACACATATCCAATAATTACAAAGTTACAGAAGCAAAAATTTAAATCACTGGAGCATCCAGATCCCTATTTACTTTGCAAATTATATAAATTCACCACCATATAATTTGTGTGTCCCTCTGTTCTAGACAACTTTTTATTATACAGAAAGATGCATAGATGTAGGCATTAACAGAAAAAGGTTGCAAAGAGAAAATGTGAGTGTTAAAAATGTTGTTCAAGAAAGGACTCTATATTACCACAGATCTGAAGTTTGGATGCACAGAGATGTATCATCTCATACTTTTAATATGGGTGCCATGCTTTAAATGGAGACACAGTTGCAAAAGGAGTCATGAATAGATGAGTGAACCAAGACAATAATAATAGCTAATTGAATACTGAGATGAACCCATGAAACTAAATTGAGTCAGATCATAGAGACAACATGGTGTAGTTGTTAAGAGTAGTGGCTTCTAATCTGGCAACCCCACTCCTACACATGTAACCAGCTGGTTGATCTTGGGCTCAACATAGCCCCAATAGTGCTGTTCTCACAGAGCAGTAATGTCAGGGCTCTCTCAGCCTCACCTACCTCACAGGGTGTCTGTTGTGGGGAGAGGAAAGGAAAGGCAATTGTAAGCTGCTTTGAGACTCCTTCTGGTAAAGAAAAACAGGGTATAAAAAGAACTATTCTTCTTATCTATCAAGTCATTGTCTAGTTTCACTGGCAATATGTTGGGATTGCAATCAGCAAGTAATTAGGTGAAAGCCTTGATATGCTTTTATTAAGCTGCTTAAGCTGCTGAGCTATGCCTATGTGCTCACTAGTGACATCAAGTGGTCATTGATGAGGCTGTAGGGAATTCTGAACCATGTGATCTGGGGATTCCTTTGTTTAAGGTTGGGTCTTGCAAACTTCCTGTTTCTTCACGAAGAGAAGGTCTTCTGCTAGTGAAAAGGAAGCAATCCTCCATTAAGGCTCTCTCTTCATCTGCTGATGAGTCAGCATGTAATCTGCTTGATGTCCAGCCACAGAGAATTACAATATACTACTTTTGTAACTACTCTTTAAGCTTTTGTACTCTGATTTAGGAGACTCCCCCCAAATTTGGGACAGGCAGGGAAGGCCACAGGGGGGCTGCCTTCTTCCTGCCCCTTCTTCCACATCTCACAAAGGCTAGGCTGGGTGGGAAAGGCCATGGGGAGGCTGCTCCTTTCTACCCTTCACCATCTCCCAAAGGGCAAATCAGGCAGGGAAGGCTGTGTGGGGGGGTGCCTCATTCTCACCCACCCCACTTCTTCCAAAGGCTGGGCCAGACTGGGTAAGGAAGACCATGGGGAGTTGTGTCCTTCCCATCCACCCCCACATCTCCCAAAGGATAGGTTGGACAGGTATGGCTCCTTCCTAGGCCCCTATGTCTCCCAAGGGCCAGGCTGGGTGGGGAAAGCTGCTGGATCTCACTAGACCCTCTGAGGAGACAGAGGATGGGGGAAAGCAAAGAGTGTTCCAATGGCCAGCTGCAGGGTCATGGGGAGGTGTTGTGAGTCCAGTTCCTGTTAGGGAGGACTCCTCAGAGGAAAGACCTTTCCAGGAGCTCCCAGCTTCACCCAAACCACAACTGGATGAGAGCTTAGTCCAACCAGATATTCAAAATGCAGAGAACTCTGACCAGCAGAAGGAATGGAGCTGGAGACAAACCAGGCCTTAGATTCCAAAGTTGTTGCCAGAGCTCCTCATTCCTCTGCCAAGCCTCCAGCTGCATCTCCCTACCTTGTCAGTCCACATGGCTCCCCTGAACCAATGAAGCAGTGCCAGCTATGAGCTGGAAAAGAACTCCAGTATAAAGGCACCACATCATGTTATCAGGACAGTTGCTGACTGCAGAAGACTGGGAGTCATCATAGAGTGAGGATTGAGAGGCTAGTGACAGCCTATATTAATTTGAGGCTGGGAGGCCTGTGTTGTGGATACAACCTGTGACCTGCTCTTACTGCTGATGCCCTTGGACTACCTGATGGAATCCTTTACTCACTTGGCTGAGTTAAGACACTCATTGCATTCTTTCTGTCCATTGACATTTTGTTTTTGAAATGCTGCCTCCCTTGCAGCTTCCTTCCACCTGAGACCCACACAGGAGGCAAATGAAGCAGCTAACTTCCCTCCCTTTCCTAGGGGAGATGGAGAGTGGGAAGAGGCAACTTACCAGCAGGTAATGGAACAACTTACCAGCAGGCCAGCACCTTTTCTTCCCAGCAAAGAGTAGGAAGAGGACAGCACATCCCCAGGAAATACCAATCAGGCAAGGAGTGCATTGTCTGCATGTAATTTAAGCTAATTGGCCATCAATGGCAAATTTGAACTGAACAGAGTGTAATTTGAACTGATTGGCCCTCATTGCAGAGTGTTCTCCACCCTATTGGCTGCACACCTCCAGGGAGGGCCAATCCAGTAGGGACTGAGTTGTCTGCATGCAATTTGAATTGATTGGCCCTCACTGATTGAGTCCAATTTGCACTGCTTGGCCCTCACTGGCAAAGTGATATCTCCCTATTGGCAGCACACTTCCAGGACCAATCAGGTAGGGAGTTGGCTGCATGCAAGTTCAACTATAATGATATTACAATGATATTACAATGATATTATAATGATATTACAAATATCATTATCACTAAACATTATAAACAAATCTTTCCAGTAAGGATTTATATATTTTAAACCTCAAAGCACTGTGAATCTGGATCTATGTCTTATCAGCAAAGGTAACTATAACTACATACTTTCAAAATGCTCTGTTACTCTGCTGGTGAGACTCAGGACCAAGCCAAGTCCAAATGTCCAACAAAATATCTCTCTGGGGTTTCACATCACCTATTACCCAACTCTTTGATGGGATTTTGTGCATGAAAAAACCATGGCATCATGACCACTTCCTAGCTTATATTATACAAGGTGTTGTGAATTTCCTGTATTGTGCAGGGTATTGTACTAGATGACCCTGGAGGTACTTCCAACTCTATGATTCTATCAAGCCAAATGAATGATGTTTATCTACAGCAGCAAAATAAATCAGGAATCCTGTGGAACTTAAAAGGCTAGTAGAATGTATTTCACCATTAGCTTTCATGAGTCAAAGTTTACTTCATGAGATGCATGTTCATCCATTTGACAGTCCCATATAAAGAAGCCATTCTATATCAGGTCAGCTTGGTATCTAGGCCATGGACATATATGAAATATTTGTTTATTAATTTATTTAAAATACACACACTTCACATTTGTCTAAAACTGTTGGTTCCCAACAGAATAGCACATTAGAAAAAAAATAGAAATTAAGAAGAATTGGGTTTTATATGCTACTTTTTCTCTACCAGAAGAAGTCTCAAAGCGGCTTACAATCACCTTCCCTTTCCTCTCCCCACAACAGACACCCTGTGAGGTGGGTGAGGCTGAGTGAGCCCTGATACTACTGCTCAGTCAGAACAGCTTTATCAGTGCCGTGGTGAGCCCAAAGTCACCCAGCTGGCTGCATGTGGAGGAGGAGAGGGGAATTAAATCAGATAAGAAGTCATTATTCTTAACCATTATACCAAGCTGTCCTGTCTTCATTATTTTTCATATAACTGACTTCTACCGGGGGGGGGGGAACCTAAAACACTTGAATTGTGGATCTAAAGTTGAACTACTAACTGATAGCTGAGGGATTATCAGCTTCACGCCATTTGAAGAAGTCTTATACCTAATCAGACCATTGGTTCACCTAGCACAAACTGGTCTATTCTGGAACAGATATACTGCCCCCCCATCAGCTCTAATATCCAAGATTCTTTAAACTGAAAATGCCAGGCACATTGACCCTGGAACATTCTGCATGAAAGTCACAGTCTCTGCCACTAATCCACAGCCACTCCTGAAAAAGTGGTTACTGTCAGGGGGGAGTAGAACTTCAGCTAGACGTTTCTGCTCACTGGTGCTCCTCGTGGTGGCCCAATTACTTCTGTATTCTGTTACTGTATACAGCAGAAAGCATGAAAACATGGTGCAATGCTGATAATTTAGTCAAAACTATTCTTAGCAGTGCTCAAATGCCATCTAATATTCCCTGCAAACAACCATGGCACACTTTTAGAGGTATGTCAAAGTTCTCTTTCCATTTTTTATTCCCCAAAGGAATGGTTATCATTCCCAAGCATGCTCACCACCTCAGATGTCCAGAAAAAACATCTGCTCAATTCTGCAGGGGTGTAAAAAAGACTTACTCAATATGCTGTTCCTTGTTCAGGTAAAGAAAAAGTTCAATTCCAGTGCAATAAGGTCACAAATAAATAATAGGCTGTGAGGTATTTTCAAGAAGGAACTACAGTTCTGTAAATAAAACAGCAAAGACATCTTGGGTATAAAATCAGAAACAAGTGAATGGTCTTGGAATCAGCTGGTGCCCAGCCTTGCTAACTACTACATTCTTATTGTACTCTGTTCTCAGGGCAGATTTCAGGGAGAGAAAGGACATACAACAGGGATACTTGCATTCTGAACCACATGCTTTGGCTAGGCTATCTCAACCAGGGGTTCATGAAACCCTGGGGTTTCTTGATGGCCTTGGAAGGCTTTCCCATGTGGGTGGGAGTTAATTAATGTTTAATATATTTTAAAAATGTGTTAAACATTTATTGGATGATATGACTATACATGGTCATGTCAACCTGCCCCCCCCATGACCAATGATGCGGCTGGAGGCAGTAGGAAGGGGAGAGGCCATTTGGATGCCAAAATGGATGCCATTTCACACCTGTCTAGGAATCGCTAGAAATTCTGTGGGAAAACTATAGATTAAAAAAAAATCCTAGATAATTACCTAGAAATTATATCATGCTATTGGCTTAAGGTCACTTTTAAAATATCTCTCCTGTTGCCACTCTGAGTGGTAGCAGGAAACTGTAAACAGAGAACCTGGCTACGATGCTTAACTGGGGTCATTCAAAGCTGACATAGGCTCTAAATAATGTTACTAAAAAGCCAAATGCAAAATCCATAGTGCATGCCTTAATTCTGAACATGCTCTACTGAAGCAAAAGTTCAACATCCTATGTAGGTACTTACATGTGTATTTGCATAGAAACATGGATGCCATTTTAAAAGTGGCTGCAGATTGCAGTGGTGCGAGGCTGTGGGTTGGGAGAAGACTCCTGCAGGGGGGATGCTTTGGCCAGCTCTGTTTTGTGCTGTTCTATGCTACTTGAGGGTGTCCGATCCAGCCGGGATTCTCTATGGGGCCATGATTGGCACATGACCTCTATGGTAAGCTGCCCATCTGTCCCAATCTCCGCGGGACACTCACACCTTTGCAGACATTGCCCTGCGTCCTGTCTGGGTCCTTAAAAGTCCCGCTTCCTCAGCCTGGACTCAAGCCACAGGCTGGCGGTAGCACTGGGACAGCTGGAGGAGGAGGGGGCAGTGGGAGAAGTGGCGGTGGGAGCAGCAGCAGCAGCAGCAGCAACAACGAGTGTTCGGCCAAGGTCAGGTCAGGCCACCAGGGGGGAGTGGCGGGGGGGGCAGAGGAATGAATGAGCTCCCTCCCTGGACTGAGAAGCAGTCGGAGGACTCATGGTGGGGTGCAAGGGGAGCCTGGCTTGCAGCTTTGGCTCGGCTCCATTGCAAGGCCACCACCTTCACCGAGCCCAGGGGAAAGGGGGGTGCATCGTAGGGGAGGCCCCCTTGCAGAGAAGAATGCAGAGGGACACCCTTTTTGCCCAGTCGGACGGAGGGAGGGAGGACCGCCGCCCCAATCAGAAGGAGGGAGGGTCACCGCTGCACCCACCCCAATCGGAGGGAGGGCCACTGCCCCCAGTGTCCCGCTTTACCTCTGTCAAGAACTGGTCACCTTACTCTATGGGGAGGCTTGGGGGCTGGACTGTTGGTCCCTTTAAATGCGCATCCACACCAATGTTCAACCTCTTTTCCTCCTCACTCAGTGGCAATCCCACCCAGCCCTCTCTTATTTCATGATGTCATCATATGACTCTCTATTGAATCTGGCTGTCTTCTTTTGGGGCTTTTCCCCAGTACTTTGCATATGATCAAGGGGTGGATCTATATTGAGGAGAGGTCAAGCTTGAGTGCCAAACTCCCCTTAAGGGACTGCTGATGCTGAGCCACGGTGCCTTCCATCGGCGGGCTGCTTGGCTTGATTATCCTGTTGACAGGAAGGACCATAGTAGAGGTAGATGCTCACAGGTGCCCCAATTTTGCCTGTCACCTCCTGGGTGCCCAGCATGCATTAGAAACCAGAGAACACATGGTGTGGAGAGTATAGGACAGGTGTGGGGGCTTTCTTGAGGTCCACCGACTGCAAGATGGCTGGATCGGCCCTTGTTTGTGCCTTTCAATTTCTATAACAATAAAGCTGTAGCTATTATCTTGCCAAACCATGATTATGGCAAGGCCACATTTATTTGGGACTAAGTTTGCATGCTATTATGAAACTTGAGAAGAAATGTAGGGGCTCTTAATGTAGGAAATGTTAGGAGAAACAACAGCAAACAATAGCAGAGGCACAAGGTCATGGCTGCTGGGTGGCATATCTGCACAGAAGCAGCAAATTCAGTCCTATGTAGTCTTTCAGTACAATCCATGTTCTGATCAATCCCAAAGGAAAGGAACAGAAGAGAAATAATGAAATTGCATCATGCTGGAAATTACGAGAGATTTCTTTAAAGGATGCATGAAAAGAGAAACCTGAAGCAGACCACTTCAAATCCCCAACACAGGAGAAATTACCCATCCTGCCTATCACGTCTTGGGTCTGATGAATGTGTTCTACATATGCTAGACTCTGCTGTGAAGCGTATTTCTTCTGCTAAAACCCATTTGCACAAGGTCAGTAGTTTTCAATGGGTCCTTGTGCAAATTGAAGTTTTCATGGGAGTACGCTCTATGGCAGAGAACATTCACTCTCAGGATCCAAGCCATAATCCCCACCCAGTCTCAGAAGACTTTGGGGGTCACCTCTATTTGATAGGCAGAGGTGAAGGTACTTCAGCCTTCACATGTAAGGAGTAGCCAGTGGGAGATGGGTCTAAAGTGGGAAGTAATGGTGATTATGTGTATGGGGGAGGGACATAATAGGTTTTGAATATTACAAAATCGAAGTCTGCTGTGCTGCAGGTTTCCACAGCAACTAAGACAAACCCCATGACAATTTGTGTGGCAATGCTGATTAGCTAACATCCCGGGTTAACACTTGCAAACCCACCAAGGAATCAGATTACTTGCACTTGAGATGTAAAAAAAAGTTTGATGGAGAGAGAAGTCTGTACACCAGGATAATGATGATGTTATATTTTTTCTGATTTATAAGTTTGAGCAGTCAGGCCTTAACCTTTGGATGCAGCGCCAGCATTTATGTATTTTAACACACATCATTTTCATGATGAATAATATATTATTTTTATGCCAAGAGTATAATGCATATGGTCTAAGAATAAATCTCCACAGACAAAAGGAGCTGCATTGATCAGTGATTAATTTTAGCCTTTTCATTTTTCATTATTCTTCATCATTACCACCTATCTATTATCTTTTGTACAGCACCCAGTTTGTCATATCTATTGAAAAAAAAGTATTTTTATGTGTGTTTTAGAGGGTTTGGGAGGGACTGTATTTCATTGATTTTTTTTTGGGGGGGGGGATTGAAATGCAAGTTTTTCTGAGCATGACTGTCAGAGCATATCTTAGAACAGGAGGAATAAAAACATCCCTGTACTAGAGGAATTTAAAATAAAAAAGACAGATTTTTTCCCCTTGCAGCTCTGTTGCTCCTGTTTAGAGTTACCAAGTATTTCAAAAATAAAATCACAAATCACAAATTTTAGACCTCCTGAATGCTGTTTGTTGCATGTAAGGAGGGAAGTTAGTCTCCAAGTGGGACCTGGAGAACCTCCAGAATTTCAGCTCTTTTCCAGACTACAGAAATCAGTTCCCATAGAGAAAAGGGATATTTGGAATGAGAGTTCCATGGCACTGTGCCCCATTTGGGTCCCTGTCCTCCCCAGGTTCTATCCCCAAATTGTCAGAAGTTTCCCCACCTGCAGCTGGCCACCCTAATCCCCAGTAACCTTATCAGCCCAACTCTTGACAATGGCTGGGGGAAGGGGAACCTAGCAACCCCACTTCGAAGCCATCCCGATGTGTACTGAATGCTATACCACAAGCAATCTCCTTTAATTATCTCAGGGGTTATCAGCTGTAGATGGAATCAAAGTGAGCCTCTCCAATAAATCAACTCAGTTTGGCACTGATCATGTCTCCTCTGCCCCCTGGAACTACCCATTTTCCTGTGGTTTTATTCTCCTCTCTGTTTTGCCTTCTCCTGCTCTAAGGCTTTGGATGCACTTCTGTAATCAGAGTCTCTCAATATTAAGATTCATTTTACATAGGCATTGAAGCCGGCACTATATTTCTATGAAAGTCAGCATATGTCCTGAATCTTACTGTCAAACTTGAAGGAAACACTGAAGATCACACAAAGTAAAAGTCCAACAAATTATACACATTCAAAGACATTAACAATTTCAATAAGTAATAGTGAGATTTAGTTTTTAAAAGCACATTTAAAAAAAATGGTACCCTCCAACATTTGATGAAAATAGAGACACCCCTGGTCTTATACCACAAACAAGCTGCCCAATTCCCCAGACATTGCCTAGTGCTGAAGATTATGTTCTGCTTTTCTCATTTACTCTGCCATTACCTGCCGTGCATTTACCAAATGTCAATAAGGTAATTGCTTCATCAGAATATGCTAAATATATAATTGTCCTGCAATCTTTTGTCACCTAAAAAGAGAGGAGGGGGTGAAGCGATAAAACAGAAAAGTTAAATTGCTAAGGACAGGAACCAACAATTAAAAAACACCCCTAGTAACGGAAACAGGTAAAGGCTGTCCAGAGCTACCACTGGACAATAGGAAGGGCATGGAACCAGCAGAACTTCAGATAGCAGAACTTCAGATAGCCCCTGGAAGCCTCTAAATGTGTCCACATTTGGTGGAAGCTTAGGAGACGAGGTACTTGATTAGCTGATGTTCTGTAGGGTAGGGCAGGGGTTGGCAGGGGCTCATGGGAATTGTAGTCCATGAACATCTGGAGGACCACAGGTTGACTACTCCTGCAGTAGGGGACACCACCCCACATACCCTTGCTCTTATTGAGGTCAAATGAACCCCTGAAATAAGGAAATCTCAAACAACAAGCTGTGTTCATGACTTTCATGGAAAATTGGCAGCCCATGACACCTGACGAGAACCTTAAAAGGTTGAGAAAGCTGCAGCTTTATATGATGTAAACATATTTCATTTGAATTTCATTTTGGAGGCCAGCTATATAAAACTATTAAAAACAATAAAAACAGCAGAGAGTGACACTTTTACTATGGGTCACACAAACATAAATTAGTTATATCCTAACATCCAATGACCTAACATGTTTCGATCCATGCAGGTCATCTTCAGAGGTCAATATCAAGCACACACAAATGTTTTAAAACACACTGATATACATAAAATATCTGGATCATAGAAAGTTGCAGCTTTTTCAACCTTTTTAGCTTCTCCACTCTATTCCAGGTTGGGCTTTCTCCCTCCCCTCTTTTTTCTGTTTGTTTGTTGTTAGACTACGACACCTGTCTGCTGCTAGAGTGCATGGTTATGCGACCGGGATTCAGAAGAAAATTGCAAAGGTTCAACATTCTTGCCTTCTTTAGGAAATTAGATTATTTTAACAACTGATCTTAAAAAATAGGTTTACATTAATTTTTTAAAAAATCTGAGATGGAATGGGAAGCAAGACTTGAAATCTCAAAAATTGTCTTTCATAAACCTCAAAATCCAGCACATCAGATTCTGAGCACAGTACAATGCAGAATTAAGTCCAGAGATTTAGATTCCCTGAATTCTCTCTTGGACTGTGGGGGCCATATCTCCCTTGAAATATGTAAGATAACCACAAACAGACAGAAAATAACCAATGTACTTTACTATGACATCGGTTTTATTGTGGATTGACCATTATTGCTGATTGGCCATTTATTGCTGATTCACCATTAGCGTAATCCTAATCTAATTATATCTTCCACTGCTTTGGCTCACTCTTTCAGCTCCTTCAGTAGTTTGGCTCCTTCCACTATGTAAATAGCCATGGGCATTACTAGTAATATAAATGCAATGCTTAATGCTATATTACTTTGAATTACTAAACAAACTTTGCTATTCATCTCTCTTGCTATCCAGGCAGAATTTAATAATATGAGACTAACCTGAAACTTCGTTCAAAAGACAGTTGTTAGAAAACTTCTTTATCAAATAAAAAGGCAATTTCCTTAAGGATCATGTGCGATTAAGATAATGCATGAGTGTACCTGTTGAGATATTAATGAGCTCCCACTGGGGTATTATTAAGTTCACAGTTTGCTGTAATTTCACTTCCAACCTCCTATTAAGTTTTATTGATATGGACTCCAGACAATGGGGGGGACAGATTCACAACAACAATGTGAAACATCGGTATTGGCTCTTTACTATCATACAAGAAGATTTAGGAATAATTTGTACTACAGATCATCGGATTCCCTAAATTTCACCCCATTTTTGTTTCAATCCTTCTTTATGGGCATTCAGTCAGGAGATTGAAGTTCACAAGCTTGCATAGAGCACAACCCCAAGAATAGAAAAGGAGCAGGCCTTTTCACCCTTCCCTTTTATGCCTTAGCACCAGCAAATCCATAGACCCTGGGAGTCAATGCCTAAGTGCTATGCGGGTGCATGTGTTTTAGCTGACAATTTAGAGACCTTAGTGAATGAGTTTTTGAAAGAGCACATTTGCAAAGGTCTCTGTTAAATTAAATCATTGGGGTTTAAAGGGTAAAGAGACACCCACAGTCTTAAAACAATCCAGAAGATCACAAATCTGTCCCTGTAGGGATGTGATTAGAGGGATGAAAAGGAGCAAAAGCTTTCTGTAGGTGCCAGGACCATCCTGCAGAAGAAAACTATGAGCAGCAGGAATGAATTCTGAATGCTACAGGAATGCAATTGTGCAGTCCTGCAATTTCAGAAAGGCCCTGGCAAATGTACTTCCATGGTTTCCCTGAGGATGCTTAACCCTTCGAAAAGTCTTGGCAGTGCATTAGCGAAGGTCATTGGATTCTGAGTAAGAATAAGTATGCCCCTGTTTCATTTATAAAAATAAGGTGGGGTGTTTTCTTAAAAAAATAACTTTACCAGACTGCTCACTGAAAGTCCCATGGCATGGGAGTCAATGGCTGAACAAGGAAGGAAATAGAGATTTCAGCCCCCAGATGGAACCTGGGGATCCACCAGAATTACTGCTCATCTCCAGGCAACAGAAATTGGCCCCCTTGAAGAAAATAGCTACTTAGAAGATGGACTGCATGGCATTGTACCCCATTGAAGCTCCTCCCCTCCCAAAACCCTGCCCTCTACAGGCTCCACCCCCAAGGTCTCCAGTTTTTCCCAGCCCAGAGCTGGCAACCATAGCAAGGAAAGCTCACATTCAGTTGCCAAATCTGATCTAAACTGATGTTTGTTCTCATCCCTAATTTACACTCCATCACGAAACAAGTCAGGGTGATTGATGGATGATTAACAGCTTTGCATGGGTTTAGGTCTTCAGCTGTACTGATGCTGAAATTTTCCTCTGTCAGGACTTAATAATCTGTTCCCACAGTGGTTCTTTGTTCACATTTTACTTCACTAATTGCATAACAAAGAGCTCTGGCAATCTGTGAGCAGTGCATAATAATTTGTCCGTCTTGAATTAAAATTATGTGGAGTCTAGTTTTTTTATTTCTCTTCATTTGCTAGGATAAATACTGTCCGCTCAGGTTCCTGTTCTGTCTGTCTGTCTCTCCTTCCCACACACATCCAATTATATAAGGAGAGGGTGAGATAGGGGTTGCAAATCAATGATGCTGCATATATTCCACAGCATGATGCAGTGTTGTCAAGCCATTTGTTTTGAAGGCCTGATCTGACATAAAAGTACCTTTCTCCTTTAACACACAGACTGAAGTATTGCCTACCTTCTTCAAATCAGATACTCCAGAGAAGTATGGTAACTTGTAAGCAGCAATCCATCACAGCATTCTACACAACAGTCCTTAGAAAAGATGTAATTAAACCAGCATGGTTGCCAGGTACTCCTTGGCAACTGGAGCCTGAGGTGGGACTTTTCACCCCAGTTTGTGAGCCAGTTTGGTGTAGTGGTTAGGAGTGCAGACTTCTAATCTGGTATGCCAGGTTCAATTCTGCACTCCCACATGCAGCCAGCTGGGTGACTTTGGGCTTGCCACAGCACTGATAGAACTGTTCTGACTGGGCAGTGATATCAGGGCTCTCTCAGCCTCACCCACCTCACAGGGTGTCTGTTGTGGGGAGAGGAAAGGGAAGGGGATTGTAAGCCACTTTGAGACTCCTTCTGGTAGAGAAAAGCAGCATATAAGAACCAACTCTTCTTCTTCTTCTTCTTCTTCTTCTTCTTCTTCTTCTTCTTCTTCTTCTTCTTCTTCTTCTTCTTCTTCTTCTTCAGTAGTGAGTGAGACTTACTTTGGCATTTCATCCATGCTCAGTTTAGGACTAACTCAGTCATCAAATTAATTATAGGACACAGGATCTGAGGCCACATCAGAAGTGATATCATTGCCTTGCGTGCACATCGGAAATGGGTGATTGGCACATTGCTGGGAACAGCAACCTAGGGCTCTTTGTGCTGCCAATGACAGGGCTAAAGCACGGGGCTAGTTGTCCCCCATTAATGGTAAGTCCCCTCACCAGTCAGCTGATTAATAGGGGCTTGGCAACCCTAGCAAAATCCCCCACAATGGTTCTCAGTCAATTCACATCTAGCCAAACCTATGAAGCCGAAAGAGGAAAACATGCTCAAGTTTGAAAAGAGAAAGAGTTGGGAGATGGAGATTAGCAATGCACCTCCACCTCCACTTGGGAAGGCAGGGGAAGTCATTTATGGATAGCTGTTTCCTTGTAGCAAATTATTTGTTTGGGCTGGACAAACTCAAATATTGAATGAATTACACTGGACCCAGGATCCGAGGCCATCACAGAAGTAGGGGAGGGGGAAGAATTCAAGCACCCCTCCTTTAATTATAATGGATTATGAACAAATAGTTTAGAAAAAAGGTCTGAATGTAGGGGCAGCTTTAAGAACAATGAATTCTGGGTATAAACTTTCAGGCACATGCACACTTCTGAACCATTTCACATGCGAAGGAGCATAGCTAGCCCTGGGAGCATAGCTAGCCCTAGTTCTCAACTCCTTGCCCATTGCCACCAAAAGGGCAAGAGAACACTTTGTCTCCCCTTGGATATTTGAGTGTGTTGTGAGGGAGGAATCCCTTAGAGCTGTTTTTTTTTTTAATTACAATTGCAGACTGCCTGAGCTCCCTTGCCCTGAAACGGGTGGCAAGCAGTGAGTACTGTATTCCTGGATGAGCAAGATCTTTTTTATGCTTTTCAATCTGCAGCTGATTTAAGACATCCAGGAAAGTAAAATCCAATGCTGACAGAGGTTTTCACAAACTTAATGACAGTCAATCACTGGCTTCTTTAAAATAAATATTACCCTGCAGTAAATGGAACCCAGCTTGGTGACAAGAGATGCTACCTGAGCATTAGGGAGGCATGCAGTGGTGGCTTGTTAGTTTCTTTTTTGTTTTTTTATGATAACTTTGTTCAGTTTAATGAAATTATTGTCAGGGTCTTTTCCCGTTTCCATTAAGAATCACATTTCTATCACCCGTTCCAGTTATATAACTGGGGTGAAATCTTCAGGCCTTGTTCTATGTGTTTTATTTCAAACAGAGGAGGAATTGGAGACAGGTTGGCAAGCAGATGAGACAGGAGATAGGTTGGCAAGCAGATTGCTGGGTTGAATGTGTATCTTATATGTGTACACATACACACACACACACATAAGATACCATCGGAGGGGATTAAAAGAAGTCACCGATTTACCACAGCTCTGGATTCTAATGTATTTGTGGCTACGCAATAATAAGATTGAGAATTCAACTCTTGTGAAGCATAGCAGGATTGTCAATCCATCTGTACCTGGCACGCTGGGAGGAGTTGAAAATCCAGTTGGCATAGCTACCAGCTCTGTGATATCAGTGTGCGCGTTTTCGTCCTCTCCCTTTTAGCAGAACTGTATGTTTGGTATAGCTTCCTGATTCTTTGAACTGCTTAAAAAAAAAAAAAAACACTAACTGCAGCTGCTGGAGGTCCAGTTTTAAGGGCAAGACAGGGGCAGAGGGGCTCTTGAACCATTTCCTCCTGTGCTGCTTCCTGGCAGAAAAGTCAAGTGTCTTTACCCTTGTGTCCGGAAGTAATCTTAAAGTTGCCCTGTAAGGCCATTGCTCTCGTATTGTATAGCTGGCTGCAGCAAATCGTATATATATTTCTGAGCAGAAACAACAGATGCTGTTAGTTCTCATGCAGGAAGGGAAGGCACAACATTCGCCTCTCTCCCGTCAATCTGTAGTGTTTCCGAAGGTACAAAATATTTATGACAGTATGTCCCAGTGGTAGGAATACCCCCAAGCCTGGATACAGAGAGGAAGGGATGGTTAATAAAATAAACTTGGCTACAGTAATCCATGCCGCTGGTACATTATGCAGCTGCAAGAATCCTCACTGGAACATCTTGGAGGGCCCATATTCAGCTGGTGCTACGTCATCTGCACTGGTTACCAGTCTGCTTCCGGATCAAGTTTAAGGTATTGGTTTTAACATTTAAGGCAGTGGTTCTCAACCTGGGGGTCAGGACCCCTTTAGGGGTTGAACGACCCTCTCAGAGGGGTTGCAGCAGGGTGAGCAGCTTGGCTGGGGAGGGCATTGCTACTGTTGCCACTCCTCCTGCAGGCGCCCATGTTCAGCCGCTAGCCGCTCCAGCAGTGCCTCCAGCACAGCACAGTCTCCTGGCAGGTGCTCCAGGTGGCAGCACAGCTCGGCAGGTTAAGAGGCAGAGCCGAACTGAGAAACTTCAGAAAAATACCAATTTATATACAATCATAAACAATGGATCTTCATGCCATTGGTCAGTTTGGGTTTAATTTCTGTGAAAGAACACTTGCATAGTTTTATGGTTGGGGAGTCACCATAACATAAGGAACTGTGTCAAGCGCTGACAAAACTCACAACAAAACTTCGGTAAGAAGAAAGCTTTAATTGGAAGTAGCTCAGATCACTATAACGTTAGAAGTCAAATCTGTTTGATACAAGAACAGCAGGCATTTATCAATACTTTTCTCCCGCCCAAAATTAGAGCATTCCCAAGGGAGGGGGGGACCCCTCACCCAGGCGCCATCCCAGGCTTCCTGCCAAAGGTGTTGAAGTTAGCGCGACCTTGGTCAGACCGGCGCCTCAGGCTAGCTGATAAGCTGTTTACAGGAACCGCAGGAATCATGCAACAATGTTTCACAGTAGGGGGGGAATATGCAGTGTGAAAAGGCAAGGATCAAGGCAGGGGAATCAAAGGGAAACTATAGGCAGGGGTTTTGGTTACATGGGAACTTTGTGGCTACATAGCCTACAAGGACAGAGCACATACACAGCAACCAAAATGGAGTCATCCGGGTTCACTGGACATAATCATGGTAGAGAACAGGAACTGATCCTGACAAACTGTATTAAAGGGTCACGGAATTAGGAAGGTTGAGAACCACTGCTTAAGGCTTTACGCAGCCTGGGTCCTATCTATCTGCAGTACCACTTATCTGTTTATGCCCCCCACAGGGCTTTTCACTCTGTGGATATGAATCTACTGGTTGCCCCGGGCACCTGGGATATACACCTGGCCACAACCTGGTGGAATGAGCTCCTGAAAGAGCTAAGGGCCCTGTCAGAGTTGTCAGCTTCCTTCAGGACCTGCAAGACGGAGCTCTTCTGCCAGGCATATGGTTGAGGCCAGAGTAGTACCCGGTGTTACCATCTGAGAATCTCTAAGTTCAGGTCAACTAGGTTCCTCGCTTTCTGGGGACGAGAGAGTTATTGACCTTGTTGAACAGGGGAGTGGTTTGGTATTTTATTGTTCGTCATCTTGCTATGTTATTATTTTGCTATGCTATGATTTATTTTAATAGAGTATTTTAGGGGGTTTTATTGTATTGTATTGATCTTGTAAACTTCCACAAGACATTAGAGAGCAGCAGTATATAAATATAAACATAAATAAAAATAAATAAATAAAACGTATCTGTATTCTGCTTCTGCTCTAGGTCACTGCATATATGTTAAGTTGTATAAGCAAAATATTCAATTTAGGGCCTCACCAGGCACAGTATCAGAGAATATAATATGGTACAGATTTCCCAAGCCACAAAACCAGCAATATCAGTGTCTTAAACACTTTGGAAGGACAGATCTGTTGTGTCATTTTTACTAGCAAGATTAGTGTAATTCTACTGATTGGAAAACACCCCTGTCAGCTACACACACAGTCTATATCTCCTTATTCCACCCCCATCTGACCTGCATCAACTCTAAGCAAGATATCCAAGCACCAGAAAAAAAGAATATTTCAAAAAAAATCAAATATATGATTAGTTTATTGAAAAATCTGGTTTAATAATTACAATATCAATAAATAGACAGTTTCAATGATTTTTTGATTACTTAGTATCCTTATTGAGCCCAGCACTGATATTTGCTGGCAAGTAACAATTCCAGATTATTTCAAGAGGAATAACTTAATATCGAGAACACTGCAGCTGCCGAACAAAATAAGTCTGTTTGAAGGTAGCCTCTTATACAGTGGAATTCTTTTTGCAAAAGCATTAATCTGTTTACAGTTCACATATTCTCTCCCTTACTTTCTCCGCCCATGTTTGCCAATTACTAAAGCTATTTGTGTTCAAACAAGAGCCTGTTTGTTCACTTCACAGCCTCTCTTCGGCGTTACCTTTTCAGTGAATTTATAATGATAAATTAGCAACCCTGCATGATTGCCAGGGTAGGAAACAGACAGATTTTTGTAAGGGACAAGTAGGCAAATATAAACATGAACAAACAAAATGAAACACTAAGCTGCAGAGGGGTAGGAATCATAAATGTCCTCCGCAGCAAAAGATGCTAAGAACATAAGCCGACCAAATCGCTTGGTACTAAGATTGCATTCCTGTTACTGTTCAGACCAGCAAAACAAACCGTGTTCCTTAAAGTACACCAATCATCTTCTTTGGAAGGGAGGTCAGTAGGTGACTGAGCCAGAGGCATTTTTCATCACATGTCCTCTGATTCTTGACTGAAGAGCAACACTGGAAACAAACAACTCAGCTCCACTACAAGTCACCTCTCCAACTGTGAGCAAGCCAGTCATCCAGCGTGTAAAGCACTTTTAAAAATGTACAGTTTTGATGCCCAGGGAATCCACTATCTCCATGCCATGGTATATGCATAGAACTGCATGTGCTTTAAAGATAATTAATGAATATACACAGAGAGTGAGATAAAGAGGGGGGGGGAGGTGTTAGTTTAAAATGCATAAAACACATGAACACAACAAAAGTACATGGACAGGGAGGAAGATTGGCCAAAAAGTATTCATCATAAGAGGACAGACAAATTTCCCTGAGGAGGAAATGCCATCACTTTGATGCTATCATCAAGAAGGATCTTTCTCAGGTTGCTGCTATCCATCTAACCTCAGATGATGGGGGCACTTGAAGCAGGACCTCATAGGGGAGAGGAATGGGAAGGCGACTGTAAGCCGCTTTGAGCCTCCTTCGGGTAGGGAAAAGCGGCATATAAGAACCAACTCTTCTTCTTCTTCTTCTAGGTTACCATAAAAGCGGGATAGATTCATATAGGCATATACAGTCCATAAGGTATTCTACTCCCAAATCTTACAGGTCTTTAAATGTCAATGTGTGCACCTTGAATTGAGTCCAGAAGCAAAAAGAGAGCGAGGGAGAAGGAATGCACTGGGAGTGAGACTGCAAAACTGGAGTGAGATTAAATCAGAAACTGCAGCAGCAATTAGATCTAACTCTAAAGGCCTTTCTCAAAATCACCTCTTTCACCATGGACCATGGACCCTAAACATGGGCTGATATTGACTTTATGGAAAAGGAACAAGGTAAATTTGCAGGTGGACATGGAGCATGAGGAAGGAACACCAACTATGGGGATAATCAAAGTCCAAATTGTTTATTTTACAGCAAGAGTCTGCGTGGCATCTGAAGGCAGAAATTACATCATAATTAATCTCAGTGAAAACAACTGATGGGCCGGCTATATCTCTTCTCTTTCCTTGTTCTCTGGCTACAGTTACCCTGGTGATGAGTAGGGATGTACAGAAAAAAATCAGTATTTTCTGATATTTCTGAATCCCAATACTGAGATTGTTATTCAAATTTGGTAAATATACAGGAATACCAATTTTTTTCACTCCATGAGTTCAAGGCATTCAAAGGGATTGAGATCCCTTTAGGTGCTTCAAATAGTTCGCTCCAAGCCATGACTTTGTGGCTTGGACTGGAAAAGGCATTTAAATGGATAGATTTTTATTTTAAAAATTATAGATTTAAATGCCTCTCACTCTCTCCTCACATGTCTGCTGAACTCATCTGTTTATTCCCTCATTCCAGACACTTTGTTACTGAAGCAGGGCCTACTACCTTGCAGGGCAAAATCTACTACTTCCAGTTCCAAGAATGTACCATAGGTAGGGATGGATACAAACTGCCTCATGAATGAAGGTTTGTGACGAATTTTGGTAGATTCATAGTACGCAAACCAGCAAGAGCTTTCCATGAATTTTCAAGCTGTTCCAGGCAGTTTGTGGATATGTTTCTAGACAAATTGCTTTGACTCAGTCTGAATGATTACCAAACTTCAAAGCAACAGGGAGAGTGGAACTTGGAAGGCATGTAGAGGAGCATCCAGGGGAGGTCCCCTGTGAGTTTAATGTCTCTAACTTGCATAGGATCTATTCTATATACTCCTGATCCCCCAAACCTGTATCTGTCAAAATACTTGCCTGTCATTTCCCCAGACAGCACTTTCCTGAGGGCACCTTGTTTAAGGGGCATTAACTGTAAATCTAATTCTCACCAAATCTGTCAGAAAGGTAGAGGAGAGTCAGACAAAGATTCCCTATGAGTCGGGTATCTCTAGCATATCACTGGGGACATTTATTTATTTATTATAAAATTTTCTATGCTGCCATTCCCTGACAGCACAGAGTGGCTCACAACATATCAATACATTCAAGTTAAAAAATGTAAATTATTAAAACTAATTTATATTAAAATCAATTTATACTAAAACCCAGGAGTTCCTGCTCTCTCTCCAATGGTAGAGAGGGGGATTAAGGTGCTGGGTTGATATTGACTTTATGGCATCTGGATGTTACTATCTGTGTAGGGAGGCCAGTTATTGTTGGTGTTATATGGGCCTCAACCATAAGCCTGATGGAACTGCTGTCTTGCAGGCCCTGCAGAACTATTTTAGGTCCGACAGGGCCCTGATATCACTCAGAAGAGCATTCCAACAGGCTGGTGCCAGGGCAGAGAAAGCCCTGCCCCTGGTTGAGGACAATTTCATATCTCTGGGACCCATTATGCATGGTGGCAGCTACTCCGTGCTGCCACCGTGCCGTTCCCCATGTACGCAGAGGGGCGGGTCTCCCCCGGCATACAGGGCTGGCCTGGCATAGCATGCACACACACGCTGTGCACCGGGGCCAGGAAACACGGGATGCTGCCAGGCACTGTAAATAGCAGTAGCCAGGCAGGGGGGGGGGAGTGGCGGGACAGGCATGCTATGGCGGGGGCTGGGGGTTGGGGCTGGGCGGGCCAAAAGGCCCGGCGCTGTCAATTATGCACAGTGGCGGCCTGCTCCAGCCCCTGCCAGCACCCGCGGTATCCCGGGGACTGCAGAAGTTCCCACGTTTGCATAACATGGGCCTTCCGTGCCCCTGGGCCAGGCCATGTCCATGCTGGCTGTGGTGGTGTGCATAACCGGGGACTTTCCCCAATGTCCTGCTGCTGCCAGTGCAGGCATTCTGGCTCATGCATAATGGGTCTGGGGCAGGCTATCTTGAGGAGATTTTGTATGCTTCAGAATAGGCTCCTCTGAGGAACATAAGGAATCAGGTGATCCTGTAGGTACCACATCAAGAACCTTACAAACTGTATTGGTTCACATAGACTGTTTCTGCACTCTGGAGGCTTTGTGCTGGGCTGCAGGCTGTGTCTGGCTGCAGGTGCAGGGCTGCAGGTTGCCCCACCTCTTCCTGCTTCTGCATGGGAGAACATTTGGCTTTTTCTCCAGGGAGTCCTTCTTTCTCATGAGGTGGCCAAAGTATTTGAGTTTCTGGGCCAAGTAGGCAAAACTTCCCTGCCCCCCAAAAAGGTGACCAGTTCATGCTTATTCTAAAATGTTGGAGGCTGCCATGTCAGAGATGGGGCAATGAGGCAAGAGGCAGAATGAGGGTGCTTTAAATAAGTTCTCATTTACCTGCCCTTCAAGTCACACACCTGTTCATATGTTTGCACGTTATGTATAGGACTTCTGTCTCCACACAAACCAGTCCAATTATTTTATATGCTGCTATAAAGTCAACGAGACATTTTTTTTGGAGGGGGGGGAATCAAGAGAAGAAGAGTGTTTTGTATTTATGTAAAAACAGAGAAGCAGAATGATAATATGACATGGAACACACAGCTTGGAAATGTTTGGCTTATAACAACTTTATTCATCATCTGCTTGAATAATTGATTGCCACCCCCAAACTTTGTCCATTCACTGTTTCACCCAACAGTAGAGTAGTCATGAAAAATTAACTACTCCAACTGCAAACACTTGAGGCCTTTTCTATAGTTATGCTTAGAGAGCTGCACAGATGTTCTGTTCCATTCTCATTAAGTGGGAGCCTGCCAGTTATGTGTATTGGAGAAGTTGCTGTCTCATGTGAATTGGGCAGTGTATGAATTTTCCAGGTGGGTATAGCTTCCATTCACAAGGACCAGAATGGATTGCGGAAGCTTGTACCTCCAACAGATAGAAATCCCATGGGTCAGCTGAGTCACAGAGACCAGCACATTCTTGATTAGGGAGAACAGCAAAAACATAGTTTGGTTTGGTTTGTGATTCATTAAGTGCTTCATTTGTGAACCACAGACCATCGCACATTTTTAGCTGCTTCGTGAACTAGTAAGGTTTATGAGGTTTGTGAGGTGGTAGAATGGCGCCCTACCCCCGCCCCCCCATGACATGACAACAAACTTGCTAATTCTCCTCTATCTGCCCTCCAAGTTTGGTGAAGATTGGATTTACAGGATCTGAGTTACTTCCCCTCAAAGAAGGTGCCCCCATGAACGTGCTTTCCAGAGAAATGGCAGGCAATCATTTTCCCAGAAAGCACTTTCCAGGTGGCACCTTCTTTGTGGTGGACATAACTGGGACCCCATAATTCCAAATTTCACCAAATCAAAAAGGAGATAGGGGAGAGTTTGCTGTCTCTAGCTTGAACAGAATCAATTCTATATATGTACGTACCTGTGCCTGTCAAAATGTCCAGAGTTTCAGGTGTGTACAGAATGGATCCTGTGCAAGCTAGAGATATCAATGTTGCAGGGAACCCTCCCCCCCACACACACACACCTGAATGCTCCTCTAGATGCCTCCTAAATTGTTGCTTTGAAGTTTGTAATTGTTTCAATGTTAAGTAATTATTATCTGAGATTGCACATTCTCTTATTTACTTTTCATTACTCATTTGAAATGTTTTAAATTCTTTTAGATTTTCCTTTTATATTGTAATGGCCTTATGGCTACATGCAATAAAATCTGACTTGACTGGTAAATGTTTCAATGGAGTGGAGACTGTTTGAGAATGAACTCATGAACTGGCAAGAACCTTCACAAACATCTCCAGAGTTTGTGGAAAGTTCATGCCAGGTGACCTGTCACAAATTTGACTCTGCAAAGCATGAACCACCCAAAATTCATCATGAAGTTTAATCTGCAAGCTAACTCATGTCCACCCCTACTTCTGATACATGTAGCTGGTAGATTTCTGGTCCCATGAATAGAATATAATATGCAGGGAACTACTATGAAAACTGTCCTTTTATCCTTCTCTTGTGCTTCCAGAGTTTTAAAGTTTCAAAGACTACCACTTCTGTTCATCTATGGCATGGAATGCCCAAAGGCTAAGAGAACCATGAATTGGTTGAGACTCAGCAGACCATTCTTCTTCTTTAAAGCCGACAAAAGAGCTGTTCTGGTCATTTTATTCTGTGATTGCTATTGTTTTAGATTTTCATTTTATTCTTTATGGGTTTTTTAACCTCTTTAAGAATGGGGAATTTTAGCCCCACAGTCATTTTTTATGATTCTTTTAAAACGTCTTTCTTCAACAACAGGATTTGATGGTTAAACAGCAGGGTCCCCTCCCCCCTGCATTTTTCCAATTGACCATTTCATTGCTGTACTGATAACTCAGAATGTTAGTGGATGATTCCGTAGTGGGCTTTACTTAATGGGAGACAATCCCATGATTACATAAATTCCTTCCACAGACTGAAAGAAGTTGATACTATATACTCATCAATAAATCCACTAGAATAGTCCTATATGCTAAAATGACATCCAAAACAGTCATAATAAAAGAAAAACAAAAACACAGAATGGGTAGTTGCTGCATCTTTGTGTGTCCTTGTGTCTGCTGTATGTATAGCCCAAGCTAGCCTGATTGCATTAGACCTCAGAAGCTAAGCAGGGTCAGCCCTGGATATTACTTAGATAGGAGAATACCATCCAGGGTTGCTATGCAGAGGCAGGCAATGGCAAACCAGCCCTGAAACATCTCTTGCCTTGTAAACCCCATAGGGCCACCATTAATCGGCTGCAATTTGACAGAAACTGCACCCCCCCCAACAATGCTGTATGTGTATTACTACTAGTTAGTGAAGAGTAAGGATTATTGCCAATGATTTATAGCTTGACAATGTTTTCTTGCTTCAAAATGGTATTATTGAATATTTTATTTAATTGTGAGCTGACTTTTGTTCCAAAAATCAGGTTACAAATACATGACAGCTACTACTACATCTTATAATCTTCAATGTGAGCATAGTGCAAAACTGGTCTTCCACTAGGCTTCCTATTTCCACTACAGTATTTTTTATTTATGCTTTTATTATACTAAAATATGTATGCGCTGCCTTGCCCTCATCCATGGAGGCTCAAGGTGACTTACACAGAGCTCACAGATAAATAAGAACACAAGATTTGCTAAAACAAAACAGTGAAACAGCAGAGATGAGAGGCAACAGTAACCAGACACTTGGGGGGCTGTAGATGCCTCTGAATCACAAAGATCTTGTATGTACTTGTTAGAACACACTTGAACATGGCTGAGGCCTGGCGTCTTCCTTGACTAGTTCAGCATTTTAACCCATTCCTCAACATTTTTTCAATGGCTGCCAAAATGTGCCAAAGGATAGGTGAAATATACTAAAAATAACATTTGTATAAGATAAGTAAGCAGTTACCTGAAAAGAAAGCTCTTGGCATTTGTGACAGGAAAACAGCTATGGCTTAGACTTAATTCCACAATGAAAGGGTGATGGAAGTAGTGGCTAGTATTAGGAATAGTGACTTTAAAAAATACTCATAGGAATAACATCTATGGGCCAACCTTCTGTCTCTCAAAGTCCCCTCACCAGCATTTCCACTGGCCCCGATCAGCCATGCCATGACCTGAACACTTGTAGTTATGGTTGACAAGCCCCTGATGTGTGTGGGCATCCCCCACCTTCAGATACCATTTCCCATTGCTCCTTGGAGTAGCAGGAAAAGAAAACTAAACAACAAAAATGGCCATCTACCTGACAGTATGACGTAACTTGTCATAGAGCTTTTGGAGAGGACTGATTTAAATTCTGGGTTTTCTCTGGAAGTTATGTCTTTGTTGTCACTGATACCCCCCCCCCATATTTGGTTGCCATGTCTGGCAACCCTACTTGTAGTTCCCATATCACCTCATATAAGTTGTTTCCAGTACTAGAGGCTACTGTTTACCCTCCAGAATTACCAGCGTAGTTGTACCTATCCATTACTTCACTCTATTTATTATTTTCATTCTTCTTCTCCAGTAATCCAAAGACATCCATTTTCATCCCCTCAGTCCACGTCCTTCCCATACACACATGCAAATATTATCAAGTCCATGATTACTTGATTTCTCCACTAGTTACATATGTTCTGGATAAGGTTGCCAACCTAACGGTAGGGTCTGAAGATCTCCTGCAATTATAACTGATCACCAGACTATGGAGAATAGTTCTGCTGGAGAAAATAGATGATTTGGAGGGTGGACTCTGTGTCACTGCATGCTAATGAGGTCCCTCCCTCCTCAACCCCCCCTCCCCAGCCTATTCCTCCCCCAAATCTGGAAAAAATTTCCAGCAAGCAATTGGCAACCCTACACCTGGGGGGAGGAGTTGAAGTTGATTTTACAGCATACTTTGGCAACCATTGAGATGTTATCTATTTAGCCCTACTCAGCATACTCCTTTCTTGTGTCACTGCTGATCATGGGTAAGAATTCTGTGTAGAAAGGGCACAATATACTGTACTCCCTCCCCCCCCCCAAACAAAAGTCTTGGCTTCTGCAATTATTATATACCATTTTATATATAGTTAAATATATTTTCCTCTTTCTCTTAAAGGTCTTTCATATTGTTATGTTACCCTGAATCATCCCCTTACTGCAATGACAGCTTTTATGATCTATTCCCTTCTGAGCAATTAGCTGGATGTGGCCTTTGAATGCTGCCATAAAACCTGGGATAATAAATCCACAACTCTTGTTTGAAAAAATGTGAGTGTCATCAAGCCATCCTTCCCCTTCCTCATATTCTATCAAGACACTGGACATAGCTCAACAGAGAATCCAGTGCTCTCAGCATTCCCATGTCCAGTCTTGTTTAAGTAGCTGGTTTCAAAATGCTGGGTTCCCACTCCAGGCCTATCCTTCCATCAGGCTACCTCCACTGTCTTCTAGGACTAACCTTTCTGAACCTACTACATGAACACTGGCTTTCCAGCATCAACCGTCTTGAACCTGAGGACATTTTACATGAAGATACGTTGTGAGCTAAAAGGTCAGGGAAGATAAGAGTGGAGTCCACGTGGACCTGTAGATTGTGATTTTGAATGTTAGGACGTAACCAGATGAGAGTAGCACAAATCCAAATTCAACGAAAGCTGTTTTAACATGCAGATTAAAATGTTTAAAAATGTTGGATTGATTAGAATGAAACTTCTGGAAAGACTAGGATCCTATTTGCCCATGCTCCCAAGTGAAGCATGTGAGGGCTGAAATTGTCATCGAGTCACAGCTGTCTTATGGCAACCCCATAGGATTTTCTGGGCAATATATCATCAGAGGTGTTTTGCTACTGCCTGCCTCTGCATAGCAACCCTGGACTTTCTTGGTGGTCTCCCACTCAAATACTAACTAGGGCTAACCCTGCTTACCCTGCTTAACTTCCAAGATCTACGGAGATCAGACCCTGGATTATCCAAGGCAGAGTCTGCACTTACTTTGTTTATTTCATTGTGGATCCTGCTGAATCCAGATTGATTTAAACTTGGGTCTTCCTTTCCCCCCTCCCCATTCAAACAGAAAAGTGTTCCGCATGTGATTAGGGAAGCTCAGAAGGGGAGGGGGAGCCAAGTGCAGCAGGAGCCTCTTTCTTTCTTTTCTTGAACGGGGGGGGGGGGGAGGGATTGGAGACAGCAGAAGAGGGAGGAAAAAACCCAAGAGACAAATCTCTACTGAGAGACGTTTAGGCTTTTGGAACTTCTGCTGAGAAAAGTTAGGGCTTCCCCTTTAAAGCAAGTTAGGGCTTCCCCTTTAAAGCCTGGAAACCAGGAACTGATATCCTTGCCAATCAGGGCTTCTCTACCACAGAGTTCAGGAATAAATTCGAAACAAGCAGAGCTCCACATGCTTTCTCATGCTTTCTCAGTACAATTCTTCAAATATTGAGGGTTATATCTACTCTAGGATATTGCAGGATAAAGTTAGGGTCACTCCAGATGCTTATTGCAGAGGGAAAATTTAAATCAAACAAAATCAAAATGGAAATCGCATTCAGTGGAGATGGCAAGGACTGAATCGACCTGGGATTGGAATAAAAGTTCCATGCAGACTACACCCAGGTCAGGATATGTTAAGCATCATACAAGGGACAAAAGTCTTGTCCTACATTGTCTTTCAACAAATCAGAACAAGCAGGAGAGATATTTAAATAAGGAATATGATGAGTGTTAAAAAATAGGTCAAGATTTACATTTACAATACAATACCTTTATTGGCATAAAGCAGATAAGCAGGATAAACAAAGTTAGTCAAGATACGTCAGACAGTTTAAATTTAAAAACTGAGGACAGAAATTCAGCCATAATAAAAGTGATGTCGGCATCCTTATCACTCAGTAAATATTGGCAAATCAGGTCAAGATTTTAAAGGGCAGACTAATTTAGTAAACAGAAGAATTTCATGATTGCTGGGATTTTTCTTAGAATTTATGGACAGATGATATGACTGTAATCTTTCTTCTCTTTTTTTCTCTTTCTGATGTAGAAATAAAAAAGATTTAGACATTTAAAAACAGGTTTAAGAGGGCAATTATGCAGAATTAGGTCACTTCTGCACCTATCTCTAGATCAGTCTTAATTTTGTTTTAAGTGAAAGAATGTGTGCAGATGTCATTCCCATACTCCTTAAAATTAATTGAAAACAATGCATAGCACAGTATGTATGAATAACAGGGTGAATATCTAAAATCAGAAACACAAAAAAGGTGATATGTGTGTGCAAAAAAGTGCCTACATCAATAGTGTACTTACCAGTACAATTTTAAGCAGAGTCACAGTATTCTAAGTCCCTATGACTTACAACCATATGACATACAACCATGCAACATACATTACAAGTACAACCCATCTCTCCTACAACCATATCACATAAATTTCATAAAAATATAATATTCAATGAAATTAGACTTTTAAAATTATTAAAATTATTAACAATCTTCAATGAAGCCAAAAAGCATGCTGCCTTTCCTTAGGCAAGAAGGAAATCAAATGCCAAGCCAAGGTGTTCCTGTGGCATAAGATGTTACAACAAATACCCGTTAGCATATATCCATGTGTGCATAGGGAAGCCATTACATTGGTGTTCTATAGCCTCCACCTTAGGCCTAGTGGAACTGCTCAGTCTTACAGGCCATGTGGAACTGTTTCAGATCTTGTGGGGCTCAAATCTCACTTGGCTTGATATATCACCAGGCTAGTGCCAAGGCTTAGAAAGCCCTGAAGCCAACTTTATCTCTCTGGGTCTGGAAACCTTTAGCAGTTGTTGTGTGCTGGAACATAAGCTCCTTTGAGGGCATAGAGGCATAGTAATCCAATTGGATCTTTATATACAGCAGTCTCAAGTAAGAGGGTTTCCCAGGTTACCATTTGTGGCATATCAATAAAAGCAACAATGCCCTTCTAAGACTATTTCCACACTAGTGATATTGTTCAGATTTGCATTTTTAAAAGGTTGACTTTTTTGTCTGTTTCTGCACTAAATCTCTCCCCCAGGTCTTATTTGATTATATTATTACTTTATTATTTTCATTATTTAGAATGAAATAATAATAATAATGGTTGAGGCCTGCCAGAAAACACATCCAATTCCGGGCCTCCCTCCTCTTTCCCCCTCTTTCCCTCTGACTCCTCTCTACGTTTAATAATTTCACTGGTTGAAACTCATCAATCACAGCAATTATTGTTGATGCTGTCTATGGTTTCATCTGTGATTTTAAAATCTGTGGAGTCAATTTTTATTTTTATTATTTTTATTATGATGTATTTAATTGTTGTTCACTGCCTCAAGGTGACAATGTCCAAGAGGGGCAGTATATAAATTATTTAATTAATGAATAAAATAAATATTGTTGTGCTACTTCTTCAGAGTTCTCCTTTTAACCAAAACAGAATAAAACACACAAACAACCTCCCATTTTTAGATCTTATCTGAATTCTGGCTCTATCTAGGCCAGACGTTTTGACCCACTTCTGTATCTTACCTGAGTTCCGTCTCAGTATAAACAGAGCCTGCTCTGATAGTAACTACCAGTAATAGTAAACAATAGTGATAGGCAAGCTTTCCCAGCTTCTGTTCAGCTTAGGCCAGAACTCAGGTAAGTTCCAGAACAGCATATTTCTCTTATTTCCCAGGCTTCATTACCTCAGACCCCTTTGTCTGGAAGCGGCAGGGAATAAGCATGGGGCATTCAAAGTGTGTATGCTACCACTGAGCTATGGCTTCCCCATGTGTATAAATATGAACTTGCAAAGGTTTCAACCCCTTCCCTCTAATCAGAGTGCCTGAATTTAATGAAGACCCATCCAAGCATGTAAATGTTTTCAAATTCTTAAAGAGTTAGCCTTGGATATTTTCATTAACTTCTGCATATCACAAACTCTATATAAATTATTTGCAACGTTCTATTAAAAGTCATCATATGCTACCACAATGACAGGCTTACAACCATCCCCCCCCCCCGACTCGGCTATTAAACCATAACAAGACAAGTCTCATATACAAGACATTTTAGAGTAGATAAATGAGCTATGCAAACTATAAGCATGAATAATTTTGATTTATGAGCTGTATGCAAGGATTTCAAATGGACGAAGCTAACAGGAAGGAAACCGTCTTCACTTGCCCTGAATGCATAGAATAAATGGCAAGACCAAAGCATAACTTATTTGGAAATGGAGGACTAACTGGAAGGCATGGTCACACTTGTGATATTGAATTTTCCACTGTGGTATTCCAGTTCCTCCCCTCTTCAATTTTTTTGAGCTGAGTAGCCAGTGATGGCCGGTAAGGTGGTTCATCTGCAGGTATACCATGCCACTTTTGGAGAGGCAGAAAAGTAGTAGGAGAATATTGGCTGTTACTGGGATCTTTGGGCAGTAGTCTGTGCTCTGGGCTAGGGACTAGTAACCAGCCAACACTTGCCTACTTGCATTGTGTTGTCTGAGTTGCCTCTTATGTCACTGATGTAACCTGAGGAGTGACAGTAAAGGTATTTCCACTCCCTAGATCACGTTTTAGCAACAGTGAGGTATACCCATCAGTAAATGCTTCACCTGTCCATGTTTATAAGAGGTGTTGCACAATCCTTTACCTTGGGAAGTTTATTCTCCCAAGGTAAGTTACAGCAATATAAAAAAGACTATGAAATAACTGGATAGAGCGACAAGTATTAAAGCATATGTACGATGTACAAAAAACATATTTTTAAAAAACAACCATTTAACATCTTTTGTCCCAGCAGCAAGGTGTTCCTCCATAGATGGATAAAAACCTATTAAGAATAACTCTTCTGTTTAACCTAAAAGCTAGGACAGTAGAAGTACACACACACTGCTTGAGGCTGTTGGACAACTAAGTGGGACCCTTTTTTTTTTGGGGGGGGAGAGCTAGATTGCTGCAAAACATGCCTTAGGGAAGGTTCTACCTTACTGGGAAGAAAGAAGCTGCCAGAAAACTCATGAAGGGCTAAACTGGTTCTCTTAAGCCTCCGGTATTTTTTTCAACAGAGCTCCACTAGACAGAAAGACATTTTGCCTAGCTATGAAATCACAAGGGAACAGTCATGGATAAGTGATCACATTCTAACCAGGCACAGATTTTTGCTGACCATTCTTGGCAGCTTAAATATAGCTATGGGAGATCCCTGAGCTATTGGTATTGAGCAAAATATTAATGTGAGGCAAGGTATCACCCATGCTACCAGTTGATGCAGCAGAGGGTGGGCTGGAGGCAGACACTACCACCCCAGTGCCCTGTGCAGGTGTGTGCTATGCTTACACAGTCTGCACAGCATAAAAAGAGGCAGGTGGGACCCACAGCACCTATAAAGGCGCCATGCATGTGGGTCCTGGCCTCTTCTCATGCCATGGTGCAGCTTCCCTCCCTCCCACCCTATGCAATGTGCAAATAGCCTCAAGGCTGTGCCAGTGGTGGATGTTTCATGGTCAATATTTCATCACAACTGTGGGTTTGGCATGGGATGGAGCCTGTTGGCAGGGAGTCTGGTGGAGTTCAGGGCCTCCCTAAGAGGAAGCACATAAGTGAGCATGGCTTACCTGGCTGGGAGGCCAGAGGCTTGTTGCCAGGCAGCCAAATGAGGTGAGCACCCATTGGCTCCCCCATATAAGTCGACTTCCATAGGGCGGACTTCAGTTGGCGAGGGGATCTTCTATCCTGGCTGGGAATGGTGCCAATGCCCACTCCCCAGGGTGCCTCTGGACTCTGCAGGTTTTGGGTGCAGTCTACTGACTGGTAGGTCAGGCTCCCTCTCCCATGTTGTGCCAACCCTCCTGTGGGGAGGTAATAAAGCTGTGGACTCGTTTATACCCAACAACTGTATGCCATGTCTTATTCCAACCTAAAATGCCCTCCTGCAAGTCAGTTCTGATTTCCAGTCCTCTGTCTATAAAATGATCCTTGGTTCTTTGCCCATAAATGGATCTATTTCATGTTAACATTAATGGAATAAATATTAATATGCATGTTATCATTAAAAAGATCATTACTGGAAACTGGAAGTTGATGAAAAGTAACATATGGGAATGGCCAAAGCGGTCAACATGCACTTTTTGTCCCAGCCATCTATAATCAATTCTTCACATGAAGCAACAGAAAAGCAGCTCTTTAAAAACTCTGGAACAGTACCCACAAGGACTTTTCAAGATTGACTTCTCCCAACATGATAGCTAAAATGCTAGAAATGCTGGAAATAATTCCAAATACACTTTTTCAACACATCACATAAGACACCTAACTGACAGAGGTGTCATGAGGATAAAATGGTGTGGGAAGGGAGAACTATGTACCTCACCTAGAGTTCTCCTTGGAGGAAGGAATGGATAAAAACACCATAGAATGGACAAACAAGGTCTGAGAGTTGCAAGTGAATAAATCATTGTGGGCAGGGAAATGGGAGGAGGAAATGACATTGGCTATACTGCAACATCCCCAGAAGCGACATTGGGTAGCTCTAGGAATTGTTGGAAGCCTTATGGTAAAATCACAAAGTTTTTTCCTGGACATGACATTGTAACATAGCCATGGTTTTCTTGTTGAATTTTTCTCCCTCTTCCACTCCAAGCAGTGGCAGACAAATGAGACTGTCAACAGGAAGTCTATGCCCTGGCAAATTTCAGATCAATACATGATGCAACACCCAGCATATCTACAATGCAGGAACTGAAATTGTAGTCCTGATTTGAACAGAGAACCAGAGTTCCCAGGATTGCTCACAGAATCATCTTCTTGTATGAAGATCATGAAATATATTTTCCTATATTGGAAAATGCATATTTTCCTTTCTTAGGTATAAAACTACCGATTCATTTTTTTTTCTTTAAATGGAGGAAAGAAGAAAATAATTATAATGAGACCATATTATCTGACTGGCACTTTGAGCTTTCACAGCATTTTATTTGAGCTGATAATGTAAACGGAGAGGTTGTGAAATTGTTTTAGGGAAGTTTATGGTTTATTGACCTAGATATAGTTCACAAATATCTGCAGATATTCCACACACTTTATTTCTACAGAAGCTTTCTGTAAATTGACAGTTTTTAAGGTCCTCTGTGCTGTAATTGATGAGAATATGAATTGCTTCTCCATCATCTTCTAAAATAGTTCTGCTCTGTAGGAAAAAATACTCTTGGATTTTGTTCAGCAGACACTGCATACTGATTAAAGTGTAACATCTATTTGCCTTGGAGGTGAACTGCAAAAGGGAGAGACAGCAATTCATCAAATGCCAAAACATCACTTGTACATTGATGAAAGAACTGAGAAACAAGCATGCAGATCCAAAAATAAATTTAAAGTAAAATTTTAAAAATATCCAAAATAGATTTTCCAGACTCAAATGAATGCAATCTTGACTTACATTGGGAAACTGACTGTTTCCCCACCAGAGACTTTGTGCTGGACTGCAGGCTGGAGTTTGAGCCATGGCAGGTTGCCCCACCTCTTCCTGCTCCCACATGGCCTTGTGTGCCTTGTCTGCCCTGGATTTGTGTTCCCATGTGGGAGCCAGGGCAGTGAAGTTCCCAGTGCGGAAGTGGTCTATGAAATCAATCCAAAGTAGATCTAGGCAGAGTCTGCACTTACTTTGTTTATTCCATTGTCAATCCTGTTGAATTCAGATTGTTTTGAACTCGGGTCTTCCTCTCCTCCCCCCTCCCCATTGAAACAGGAAAGTGTTCTGCACGTGGTTAGGGTAGTTCAGAAGGGGGGGGGGGAGCCAAGCCTCTTTCTTTCTTTTCTTGAAAGGGGAGAGGAGCCAAGCAGGGAGCCTCTTTCTTTTCTTGGAGGGGGGCGGGCAGAGAGGATCGAAGAAGGCAGAGAAGGGAGAAAAAATCCAGGACTGACAGAAGTCGAGAGAAATCAGGGGCTTCTCCTTTAAGGCAAGCTTGTCACATGACCAGGTATGGCCTATCAGAGGTTCTCTACCACGGAGCTTTCTTTCCCAATCCAGATTTGAAAAATATTGAGCATTAAAAGCACTCTAAGATATCGCACAATAAAGGTAGGGTCACTCTGGATCAATCCTTCTTGCTGCAGAAGGAAAATTTAAATTGCCCAAAATCCAAAAGGAAATCGCATTCTGTGTAGACAGCAGGGACTGAATTGACCTGGGATTGGAATAAAAGCTCCGTGCAGTTTATACCCTACTCAGAATGCTAACAGGTCTACTTAGTGGGGCTTATTCACAAAAAGTGTTTTGAGGCTTGCACTCTTCATGCTTTATATGACATTTTTCAGTTGTTCATACCAGGTCTCAAATATTGTTCCAGAAAATATGGTAAATTTATGGAGGACCAGCAGGCTTGCTGACAGCAAACACAGGGCCTTATTTCCTTCTATTCCACTTTTCTTTGTTGCTAAGAATGGTTGACTTCTAAGCAAAGTTCCCCAATAGCACCAGCCTGACCCAACCCAATCATCGTATGTAAGTAAATCTCAGCTCCATTAGCTCTGGAATTTCACCCCCATAATTCTCCCTACTGGACCAGTATGAGATGGCCAAGGTCACCCAGCTGGCTGCATGTGGAAGAATGGGGAATCCAACCCGGTTCTCCAGATTAAAGTCTGCCATTTTTAACCACTATACCATGCTGACTTCCCCAGGTATGATGGGAGCTTGGGGGGGGGGTAATGGGGAGGGGTTGCTGTCTGTGCATGCACCATGACATCACTAGGTCCAACCAAATAAATGACACTCATGTCCAGCATTACCTAGACTAGAGTAATGTGATGGATTCTGGATTTTCTCTGGAAGTAATGCCACATGAGTCACCCACGTTTTAAAAATTTGTCTCTGCCAGAGCAGGAGGCCTGGCTACCTCAATTTTGTGTCTGAGCAGCAGATATGAATAGTCAGGCTTTCCCTTATTAGCCAAGCAGCACCTTATTGAATCTGTATATCTGTATGCATGTATGTATGTAAAACATTACTAACTTCCTTTCTACCTTGTGGAACTCAAAGCAGCTTACAATATAAATAAAACAACAGCTGCAGTAAAACACATAAAAATGACATAGTTACATAACTTATTGGTCATAAAGTTCCAGTGGGTACCAGTGAAAGAAGATGACCTGCATCACAAACACTGTGGAAGAAGCACCAGAATCGAACTAATACAGATCTGACCATTGGAATAATGCCATCTGCTATGGCAAAGGAGTCATGGAAAGACTGCAGCTGAGCTCAATTTTCATGAAGGTTGATTTCCATGTCAAAAATTTGCATCTTCACCAATTACATGCAAATCCCAAAAATGTCTCTCTGCTTTTCATCTAGGTCATGGGCACCAGACACTGTTTCTCAGAGCTGCGGGAAAGCTTAAGAAAACTGAGAGTCATGCTGTCTGCAGAGAATAGATCATGGAAGCTTCCCAAGCTCTGGGGCGAAGGGAGTTATGCCACAGTCCCAAAGGTTGCCTAAAACCCATGGGAACCACCCAATCCAACAGAGCTAAAACTACACAGAATCTTTTAAATATATTATGTGAGTGATCCACTCAGGCTACAAAATTATATATCAGAGACTGATTTCAGCCTAACCTTTTCCCTGACAAACACATTTTCATGAGTGGGATTTTTCTTTTTTGGAGCTATATTCAGCCCCTGTGTCATGACTAATTTTACCACTTGTCCAGGACCAGTTTTATCACTTGATGAACCTTTTGGGCTCATCAGGGTCTTAAGTCTTGATACTGTATAGTACCAGGGTTCCTGAAACCTTGTATGTATAACCTGTCTTGAAAAGGACCATCTTACATTCAGGCCCATCTTTCTTTGGGTAAATATAGTAGCTACAGCTGAAATACTGTGTAAACAATGAGATCCATCACATCTGTCAAAATGCAGTAAGAGACCATCTAATAAATTAGGCTTCTCTTTTCATTTTCTTTTTATCTGGCCACTTGCACATAAAATAGTTTCTATAAATAAATTAAAAGCAATAATTCTAATGAATACTATAAAGATTAATTATGAAATGGAAGTTTTATAGAATTATAAAGCTGTAGGATCAGGAAGACATTGGCAGGTTGACTTGTTCAAGAACCTAAACTGATCCAAGATGTTCTTTTATTTAATACTTTAAAAAAAGGAGAAGAGCCTTACTGTTTCTAAACAAGGCTTCACCTTGACCTTTATTGCACAGGAGGCTCTATGCCAGGCTGCCTGGTGTTTGAGCTGGGGCAGGTTGCCCTGGTTCTTCCTGCTCCCACACGGGGGAGTATTTTCCCTGTTGTACCTCAGCCATCATGCTGTGGGGCTGTGAGAGCCTTTTTTTGTTTGTTTGTTTAATAATGTGGTATTGTGTGGGCAGCTCTGCCATGATACGCAGCATAGTGGATCCACCTGGGATATTGTTTACCCCTTCTGGGCTGCTGTATGTCAGATAAGGCCCTGTATGGCCCTGAAATAGGCCCCATTGCTACCTGGGGCAAAAAAGGGAATGCTGATTTATCTGTGTTTCCTTGGCCAAGGGCAACTGAGGGCTTGAGTCAGGCCAGGCCTGGGACGGCCCCTGGCCAGCGCTGACTTCGAGTAGAACCAAGAATTTGCCCTCCTACTGGATGAGTGATCAGTTGGGGCAAATTTCTGGTGAGGAAAAGGCCCTTATCCAGTATTCTCACAGGGACAGATACCTCAAGTTAGTCCATAAGCAGACAGCATCCCTCCAGACCCATATTATTAAGCAGAATACAAAAATATGCCAGAGGAAGTTATGAAATTACTTTAGCATGTTGAAATTCTGCTTAAACAAAAACCTCTGAGCCCTCATGTTGGCTAATCTGTAAGAGACGAAGCACTATTGGTTGAGAGAGACAGCTCTAAGACAGTGAGGACACTATGCAATAGCAAGTTCACCATAGAAACGTGGGGGAATGTTCTGCAGAGGAAGCTCTTGACTTGTTTTGAAATTGTCTATGTTGTTCCTTTTGAAAAGGGTGTTGTTGTTTTTTGTTTGTTTTTTGAAGGCTGCCTAAACAAAAGGCATGAAGAGTAGGGCTCGATGCATCCTACCCAAGCAGTAGGGCTATCCAAACTGGCCGGTCAGGCTCGAGTCGCTCAGGATGGCGACTCTGAGAAATCTGCATTTGAATGCCCTACCTGAGTGAGCAGAGTTGTGACCTAGTCACCTTGGATGACTTCAGCCCCACTGAAGGAGAATAGTAATCTAACTTGGAAGATTCAAACAGCAAATGTGCACTAGCTAACCATGTTAAAAGTTGTGATTTGTTTTTTCAAACTGTCTTGATATCGTGGATTCAGTGATTGCACATGGTGGTGGTAAGTGTTGTCAAGTCATAGCCACCTTATGGCAACCCTGGATTTGTTTCAAGCCAAGAGATATTTATTTATTTGATTTCTATACTGCCCTTCCATATGGCTCAGGATGGTTTACATACAACATCATAGGGGGAATACATGGAATGAGTCAACATACAACATAGTCAATATACAACAATAACAATCCAACAGTGGTTCTAAACAAAACAACTTCAGTGATCCCAGCAATAACAACATAACACGCTAAACCCCCCTAGAGAGGTCAGGCTGCTTCAGGCCATGGAGGGGATGTCTGAGGGGGGACCTGTGGTCGGTCTCAGGCAAATGCGTGGTGGAGGAGATAAACAGAGTTACTTTGCCATTTCCTGCCTCAGCATAGCAACTCCAGACATCCTTGGCTGTCTCCCATCCAGGCACTAGGGCTTGTGCACCAGGGGCCTGATCTGGTCCGGTGCCCATTAAAGTCAATGGTGCCAATGACTTTAAAGGGAATTCTGGAGTTTCTGCCTTTAATAGGGCCTCTGGCAGTGGGGGTTTCAGTTACAACCTCCAAAATTTCAGGGTAGCTCTGGGAGGCTCTCCACCAACCCCCCTCTGAATTTCACAACTATTGGACCACTGGGACCATTTCCAGGAGTTCCGAAAGAGGGTGCCCCCATCCACTCCATTCTATCCAATGGGACAGACTATCCATTGCATAGAATGGAGAGATCAGGGGCCCTGGGGCTCAAGCCTAGTGACCTTGCTCAGCTTCTAAGATCTTTATTCTGGGCAGGACATGGCTAAATATAAAAGTATTTAAATCTCTCTTTTAAATTATACTACAAGTATCTATCAAATGGGCTGGATCTGCTAAGTGAAGGCTCAAAGTGAGGATTCCACTGAAAGGAACTTCGCTCAGGGCAAAGATCTTCATGGAAGCAGCAGGACGTAACACACAATACTTTAAGTTACAGCGCTGGCTGTTCATAAAAAAATAAAAAGGTCTAAATTCTGAACATTGAAATATTGCTAAAATGTGAGTGAATTTAATTAAAAGCCAACACTTTCCACCTTTAAACTCCTGAGTTCATTCAGAGATGCAATAAAAATCAGCCGACAACAATAGAAGAATAACTAAAAATGGATTAGGTTTGCTGAATGGGATAAAAGCAAATTAGATTTAAATCCAACTGTTCTTTATCAGGGTAATTACTACATTACCTGAAGGACACACAAGCCTCACACTGTTCCACAAGATGTGTATCTGAAATGGTTTCGCGATGCTCAAAACACATTTGAAATTTGATATGTTTAAAAAGAAAGAACCAGCAGGTTGCCACAGTCTGAGTGCCAGGCAAGGACGGCCTCAGCCACAAACCTGTAACAGTCACACTAACGTACCTTGCATTAATTACTGTGATGACAACCTTGAGTTCTTCGAAGGGAGGGTGGGGAAAATGTAATAGGGAGATAATTCTCTGGGTGCTGTTTCAGGGTCAGTTCACAAATTGCAAATTACAATCAGTACAACTGACTGGTAAAAGCAGGCAACTTACCCAGATCTGGATCAATATGTAAAGGCTTCTCACAGCATCCTCACAGTTCCTGGTGACAATTAACTTAACCTGCCCAGTGCAGAAAACCTATCTGCATGTTGATTCATCACATGGGGAGGGACAGTGGGCATGAGCACATTGCCCCGCCCCCCACCTCCATGCAATCGCTGATCCATCTGCATGGAGAAAGTGCCCAGATACAAACTCCCTTGCCACAATCAAAAACATTCAACAGCAATGTTGCTGATTCCAAGCAGGTGTATTCCTTGCTGATATCTTCCTTCCTAAGCAACCCCCCCCCCCAGGACTCTATCTCCAATTCTCCAGGAATTTGCCAACTTGGTGTTGGCAAAGGTACCCAACTATGATGTTATGTGTCTTCCTTACTTGAAAGAGCCAACTATGCAGTTACAAAGGCTGCTGCAGCACATAATAACTTATGTGCTTTTGTACCATGTCCTGATCTACTCACAATCCTACATAAAGAGTATCCTGAAGAAGCTATTAGAGATTAGCCAGTCGAAATAACACCATTGGTATAAATACTAACTTGCTTTGACTGATATCAGATAGGAATTTCAAGCAAATACTGAGGTAATCTTATGAGTTCAGGTCAATCACAGCATGTTTGGAGGTTAATAGCAGTTAATTGCGCCCCACCCCCCAAAAAATGTCTCTGCATTCCTAATAATGTATATGTATAGTTGACAACATAAAAAGAGAACCAACATTGGGGAGTAAGTAGAATATCCAGACAGAGGACATGGCCAATCTGAATACAGTCATAGACCATAACCCTGAATACAACATTAGGTGTATAACTTCACTCCCACCTACCTAAATTAGAGAATGCAAGCTCAACTGTAAGACAATTCTTAGTAAATATTGATGATAATAAGTGGAGTGTTTATTGTGTCAGATTGGGATCTGCGAAACCCACAATCAAATTCTTGCTGTGCCACAGAAGCTCACTGGCTGACTTTTGGCCAGTCACTTTCTCTCTTACAGAATTATTGCTATAAGAAAAAAAATGGTGGCAGGGGAGACAACTCTTATTTATTTATTTATTTATTGGACTTATAGCCCATTGCTCCTGCAAGGCTCGCAGTGGGTTACATATAGTAAAAATGCATAAAGCCCCTAATACAATAAAATCCTCATAAAATAACAAGCCCAATCAAGCAACCCACCCAGTCCAAGTGGCAGCAAAAAAATACAACTCGACCCAACCAAGGGGAAGGAGTAGCGATCGCCACTGTAACCCTGGTGGGGGGTGGGGTCCCAATCTACCGTCCAGGCTCTGGCCTCAACCATAGATCTGATGGAAGAGCTCTGTCTTACAGGCCCTGTGGAAAGCTGGTAAATCCCACAGGGCCCTTAGCTCTTCCAGGAGCTCATTCTACCAGGTAGGAGCCAGGACTGAAAAGACCTAGTTGAGGCCAGACGCGCCTCCCGGGGACCAGTTATGACCATCAGATTTGTGCCCGCTGAGTGCAAGGCCCTGGGGGGGGCATAGGGTGCAAGGCAGTCCCGCAAGTATGTGGGTCCCAGACTGTGGAGGGCCTTAAAGGTTAAAACCAAAATCTTGAATCTGGATATGGGCTCTCCAAGATGTCCCTGTGAGGACCCAGCAGCTGCATTTTGCACAAGCTGTAATTTCCAGATCAGGCGCAAGGGTAGGCCCATGTACAGCGAGTTACAGAGATCTATTCTGGAGGTGACTGTCGCATGGATCACGGTGGCCAGGTGGTCGGGAGACAGATAGGGCACTAGTAGCCAAGCCCGGTGAAGATAGAAGAAAGCCTGGCTAGATACCTTTTTGACCTGAGCCTCCAGAGTTAGTGAGGTACGCCCAAATTCCTGGCTTGGAACACGATAGTCAGTTGCGTCCCGACCAAGGTGGGCAGGTGTGCTTCCTGAGCTGCCCCCCTTGCCCCAAACCACAGGACCTCTGTCTTGGCAGGGTTGAGTTTCAGGTGACTCTGCTTGAGCCATCCAGCCACAGCTTCCAAACATCTGGCAAATGGATCCAGGGGGGAGTCCGGGTGGCTGTCCATCAGGAGATACAGCTGGGTGTCATCCGCATACTAATGACAACCCAGGCCATAACTCCTCAACAGCTGGGCCAGAGGGCACATAAAGATGTTGAACAGCGTGGGGGAAAGTACCGAGCCCTGAGGGAGCCTAAAGTACCGAGCCCACAAGGGAGCCTAAACGGACTCGACATCTCATCCCCCAACGCTACCCTCTGGCTCTGGTTCTGGAGGAAGGAGCATATCCAGCATAATGCTTTACCCCTTATCCCCATCCTGGTGAGGTGGCATGCTAGTAGCTCATGGTCGACATGGTCTCGTGCTGCTTTGGTTCCCCACTGAAGGAGGAAATGGGACACGACGACCTACACAAATAAGTGTCAACAGGTTACATCTGGCTCACTAAGCATTTCCTCCAAACACACACTTAAGTGACCTCATCCATAGCATGTTCGGCTGTTCTTTCAGTGAGAAAAGGGGGCTAATTTGAGTATGAATTCCTTGGTATTCTTTGCTCATGCTTGAACAAATCAAACCATAAATCTCCCCTCCTCATATAGCCATGTTATACTAGGACTAGGTTTGCCTGGGTTTTGCTTTAAGCAGTGTACAAATTTCTGAAAGGTGTTTTACTTTGAAACATCTGAAATCCAAAGGCCAACTATGCTTAATTGGGGAATGAATGACTTCAAGTCAAACATATACTGCGTGTTTCCTCTTCCATCCCTGATGAGTTTTCTTTCGACTGTTTTGCTAGCGGAACAAAACGAGGGCCTGGAGGAAACACAGATTAATCTGGCAGCTGCAAGACCAGATGAGAGGCTCTAAAATCCGTTCCCCTCCTGTCTCCCAGCAGAGTGACATCTGGAGCTATCATTGGCTTCTCCCTTGGTCTCTGAATAGGCTGTCTGATTCTGTGCTGCATCTGAAAGTTGTTGCTCAACACTTCAGGGATCAAAGTGCTAACCCACTAACTTACTTCTGGAACCCCTTTCAGCCTGGTTTGCCTCAAATGGGCTTTGCTGACAATGACTGCAACATTTATATAGCACTTGATAGGTACGAGCTATTAATCTTAAGGGGCTTTCAAAAGCAGAGATTTTATAATAAGTGAGACGAAGGATTGATGCTGACTGCAAACTTGCAGTTTATTGGCTGTGTACATTTCCTACAGATACGCAACCACATTTCTACATGTTGAAGTTTCCATCTCTGTTATAATATGCGTGTGTTTTAGAATCATTTAGATGAAGGCTCTTAGGTTTTTAGCTTTTAACGCCACACTCTCTCATCAGAGACACATAATGATAGGAGAGCAAGAGACATGGGTAGTTTATTTTCTTCTCCATGTTGCCCTATCCCCAAGTCTTCCCAACGTCAATAGGCTATTATCATCCATCAAATGGGAGTCAGTTGAGGCTGGAAGTAGTAATTTGGGCTGAGTCCTACTGTATGCTTCATTGTGTCACTGTTGTATTGAATTTTAGTGTGTTGTTTAACTGATTACTGGAAGTCATTTCAAGTGCAGTAAAAAGATAGACTGTTAAAGAAAAAACTAGGTTATGTGGAAGATCAGACGTCTATTCCATAGTGTCTATGATACTGGACAACAGCAGATCTATCTATTTGATTTTCAATATATCACTTCTATTTACATAACCAAATATATTTAGATCAGGTTTGGTCAACCCTGATAAATCCACTGCATGTGTAACTAAATTTAACACATGTTGGCATGATAATGCGACTTTGCCAACATATGATAGCTAATGTGTTTGTGCATTTGCACAGCACTATTAACCAAGCTAATAATCTTTCTCAAGATTAATGTTGCCCCCAGAGATTGCTTGACAGCCAATACTTCTTGTTTCATCATTTCTGCACAACAGGTTAAATATTTGCTCTGTGTACATTCATGGCATGAGGATATCTGACTGGAGCATGCAATCAATATGCTCTAACTTTATACACGGGGGTTTAAATCTGATGATTCATGGTCTAGATTTAAGCAATCTATAGGATCGGGAATGGGAAAATATAAAATCTCTACACTTCCACCCTACAAATATGAATTCCAAAGAAACAACGGAATGGATTCCCAGCAGCAACACTCATAAGCCAGCTATGTAGAGCTTATTGTTCTCCTGGTTCTGATCTGCATATATGGTAGACATAGAATGCAGCCACCTCCATAATTTATCTGGATTTGTCACTAGATCATTTAAATTGCTCTAAAAATAAGATTTTCCCTTCCCTTTTCCCTTTCTGAAAGCCCCTCACAAAATGCCATCTAGTGGTCATTCTTAAATGATATAAGTACAAAGCTCAACACTCTTATGGCTTCAACGTGGACTAAATCTCCAGTATAGGTAAATTACACTGTTCCCAAGCAAAACTGCTGTGTGTGGTTTAATAGTTTCCTTCTCAGATATTTGGAGATCAAAACCTTTTTTTTTCTCCCTAGCGATTCTCATGACGGGTGTGGGGGAGTGAGTGTGAAGGGAGAAGGATTTTAAGACAACAAATGGCTGAGAAGAGAAGGGTCAAATGAGTTCCCTCTTGTCCTGCCTGGTCTCTGTTCAAGCTCAAACTGAGAAGGAGAAGAAGCAGAAAAAGTAACATAGTGTTGTCCAGAGAACTAAAAGAAGATTACAGTTTAAAAGTAGAGACATGCGAGACCACAAAGGAATAAGAGGAAAGTGAGTTTACACATGTGTACCTTTCTGTGACAGTCACACAAACTATTTCACTATGGGAAGGAGAGCCAGTGTGGTGTAGTGGTTAGGAGCGGCATCTTCTAATCTGGAGAGCCAGGTTTGATTCCCTGCTACTCCCCCACATGCAGCCAGCTGGGTGACCTTGGGCTCACAATAGCACTGATAATGCTGTTTTCATGGAGCAGCCTCATCAGAAGCATGGTGGCAGCTGCAATGGGCTGCCTCCGGGAGTTTGCAGCGGGGTTGTGTGCACTGCCACTTCTTGTATCCCCAGTGGGGGACATTTTTGGGTGGTGCACCAGGTATGCCCTGGATTAGTGCCTCCACGCACAGGCAGCTGGGGCAGGATGGTTTTGCTGCCCAGTGTTGTGGTTCGCATTATTTCTTATTTGCATGAAGGTGGTATTGCATGACAACTTTTGTGCAAATCTTTAAAATGCCCCATTCAGTCCTGCAGTGCTGACTGGAGCTCAGTGGGGCTCAGTGGAGCATTTTCTGTTCCCTCGGGACCACTGTAGGAAGGGGAGGAGCCAGGCCTGGAAGACCTGGCTCTTCCACGTACACTTGGGCCTGTGGTTGGACAGGCTCCATTGCCCCCCACAGCAGACTGGGGAATGTGGATATTTCTGTGTTCCCTTAGTGTAGGACAACAGAGGCCCTAAAGGACGCCAGGCCAAGGAGGGGGATGAGCCAGCACCAATGTTGTGTGGCTGCGGGAATTAGCTCTACTTTCCTACCAGTACCAGCCCCACCTTTTCCACCCATGCAGAATCGGTATTTGCTTCACCTACCTCACAAGGTGTCTGTTGTGGGCAGAGGAAGGGAAGGCAATTGTAAGCCACTTTGAGACTCCTTTGGGCAGTGAAAAGTGGGGTATAAAAACCAATTCTTTTTTTAAAGGGAATGCCAAGGGATTAACAAAAATAGGTAGGTTTTGAAGAGAAATATGGTGGAATAGAAGTGTGGCGTCCTGCAATTATTTGATAAGAAACAGCTGAGGGGAAAGGAAGAGCAAAGTATACAGCACAGAGTCATGTGGTAGTTGAATACCTCCAGGTGACTAAGGATGGTGAAACTAGAGGAACATGGTACACAGGAAGGGATATACCATGATATGATAGCAGAGAAATGAGAGGCAAGTGCATTGAGGGCTTTGAGGCAAAGGACAAGGCATTTATGATGAATCTGGGAAAAGCCAGCTTAGTGGTTTAAGCAGGGGCTTTGCATGTTCAGGACAAAGAGGGGACCTATTTTGGAGGCAGAGTGCTAGATAAAGGTGTAAGGGCTAAAGGTGAAACAGCAGAAGACTGAAAGAATTGTGCAGTGGTCAAGGAGAGAAAGAAAATCAAGTTCTCTTCAGATCTTCCACTCTGCCCAGGAGTTATTTTTTTATAGTGAAACCACACAAGATCTCTGTCAGTGACTGTCAGTATGACTGAAATTTAAAGCTCTACATTGACTTCATTTGCAGTCCTCATGTTTTAAGATTTTCACTAGTGCTTATGACTGGGCATCTGACACTCCCTACTCTGCACAACCACATCAGCTGTGGACCTCTACTATGCATTTGGCTACAATCACCTTAATATTCTTCTCATTTCACCTCATTTTTTCTCTTGTTCAAGGCCTTCAATGAAAATATGCCTCCCAGGTTCCTCCTAGCTATATTGCTTATTTCTCAATCCCCAACACTTGCTCCATCCACCCTTGAACATCTCACAAGGGTCCCCTTTGCATATGCATGGACTATCTTTCTCTTTTTGATTATTCACTACTTTCTAAAGACCTGAATTGGATCTCTTGCAAATAATTGTGATTGCAGTGGTTCAACGATACAAAGTTCTCTGCGATTCTCATGAACAGGTTACCAGATCAGGAAAATACATCTGAGGCTGTAGATTCAAAATCTTCCAGGCTAGGATCACAATTTGTCTAGTGCTCTCCATACTGTTCATGCAAAAGTATACTAAAAAATTATAAAAGTGATTTCTGCAATACGTAGCATGGCCATGAGATGCAGCTAGAAACAGAATGGCCGAAATAATGTAAAATATTCTCATAGATATTTGCTAGGTTGTGAGTCCTGATGGAGAAGACATTCTAACATGCCAATGAAAACCAGTTCTCCTTATGCTCCTCTCAGCAGCAGAGAGAGACTTTCACCTTGAGTTCCACAAGTGTATCATGCCAAGCACATTCTGTCATATGCATCAGACTTCAAGAAGTGAAGCAGCTAAATGCAGCACAGTTTCAGAACCTCAGAGCCAAACTCTTTTTTTTGTCCTTTTCCTCCTCAGCTATCCGCCCACAGAAGGCCTCCCCAGCAGTTTGTTTCTAACATGTTATGCTTATACAGAGCTCCTGCTAATGAGCATTTGTTACAGCATTCTAAATAAAGTTGAAATGATGTTCCTCACCATTTCACCATCCTTGTCTACCAATCTTTCAGAGGTTCAGCGTGGCAGTTGGCATTTTTCAGAATATGATGGCTTCCTCCCCTTGATTCCTTCTTTGACTATTGAATACTTATTTAGTTGATGAAAGAACATCCAGCAGAGCCTGAAAATAGCTGGCAATCATGATTATTTCCCTTGATGTTGGACTGTATTTGTACTGACTCTCTATACCTTCCCACCAACTCTGCATAACTCATCAGGCAGAGAACGGGTTGGGGGGGAGGAGGAGGAGGAGGAAGATTGATTAACACTCCTGGTAACAGAAGGAAACAAGATAATACTGGGATTGAAACCATGCATCCCATCAACTTTTTATGAAAAGCATAGGCTTAGAGTCGTACATAAAATTCCTGTGGTTAAACTTCTGTCCACATAATCATGATTTCCTGATCCCAAATGCTGGCCAAATGCTGTTCTAGTGGATGGAAACAGCCAGAAATAGCTCATGAGGGATTTGAGGTCTGCCACAGAATGGGGATCAAAATCCCTTTTCAGCCTGGGTTGCCACTTACCCAGTAACAGAAGATGACCTCCCATTAATGTTCCATGTCCCTTGCCTTCACTCAAGGTGCTTTACTCATTTTCTGTTGCTGGTCAATGACTATTTTTAAAAAACTGAAATGAAATGCCCTCCCTTCAAGGGAACAGCAGGCGGAAAATGGAGGGGAGTGAATAGCACCAGCAGTCAGTTCCTGTTTCAGAAAAGGTCATGATGTCATCATGCATTAAAAAAAATTAAAAAGCTATATACTTTTATTCCAACATTAATTCATCATTTTCATAATTAGAGTTAATGATTTAATTTGAATTTTTAATTTCAAAACCTATCTCAATTAAGATTTGATCTTATAGTATATTTTAAACCTTTCTGTAAGCTGTCCTGAGCCTTTGGGGAAGGGCAGGGTATACATTCAAAAATAAATGGGAGGGTGGTATATAAATGTAAAATAAATAAAATATAAATAAATAGATAAAGATATTGAAATTGCTGTCATGATATCCTTTTGTGTTTCCAAGTGGTAAGTGATTACCAAGAAACCTCTGCAATCTCCAGTGCTCCCAGGAATTGTAGGACAATGGCTGAAGCCCTAGTCTAGATACATCTAATAAATATTTACAGGCAACAAAAGAGCTGGAAAAGGAAATGGACAACGTTTTTTTGTTTGTTTTTTTTTTTAGTTTCAGAAACCAGATTTGCCAAAATTTGACAGCAGATATCCCATGTTCCTGAAATATAGCTGCTGGTTGTCACTGGATATATCATTATGCAGTGCTCCTTCAGGTCCCACTGCACATGACTGCAAAGTCTTGTGGTACATGATAAAGCTAACATTATCATTTATATGATATGTTGGATGTTATATTGAGTTCTCACTAAACATTAATATATGCATCTCAGGTATATTATGGAGCTGATATCAAACACATATTGCTTCATTGTAGTCAAGACTCCAACAAGAATTGTTGTTGTTAGGTGCGAAGTCATGTCCGACCCATTACGACCCCATGGACAATGATCCTGCAGGCCTTCCTGTCCTCTACCATTCCCTGGAGTCCATTTAAGTTCGCACCTACTGCTTCAGTGACTCCATCCAGCCACCTCATTCTCTGTCGTCCCCTTCTTCTTTTGCCCTCAATTGCTCCCAGCATTAGGCTCTTCTCCAGGGAGTCCTTCCTTCTCATGAGGTGGCCAACCAGAATAGTTATTCTTAAATTCATTGGATTCTGGAAATCAACCTGGCCCTTTTTATGAACTCGACCCACCCCTATTAGTTTTATTATAACATTTGTGAAGGAAAACCTACCATTTCCAACCTTTTTCAATTTGTACATTTTGTACATATTCATTTATTTGGAGAATAATATGACTCCTTTCCAGAGGTTTGGCCTTTCCAGAATCACAGAGGCATGATTCTGATATAAACACATAAGCATATAAAATATGCACATTGGGAAAGAGGCTAATAACAGTCAGGGAGGGAATGTCAAACATAACAACAACAACAAATAGAAGATAATGATAGAGGGAGAGAGAGAGACAAACTTCCCTAGGGAAGGAGTACCAAAGTTTTGGGAGGACAGGGACCTCAGTAGGGTACAATGCCATAGAGTCCACCCTCCAAAGAATCCATTTTTTCCAATGAAAATGACCTCTGAAGTCTGGAGATGAGCTGTCATTCTGGGGGGGATCCCCGCGTACCATCTGAAAGCTGGCATCTTGAGTCCCTGCTCTCTCTATGACTCAGTAGCTCCTGACAACCACTAACAGACTACTGCAGCAAGCCTTCAGGCTTATTTTTCAAGACAGTCAACACAAAACCCAGAACACCCAGTTTCTGGCTGTGATAATTTTCCACATCTTAATTCATTTGAGCTTTCTAAAAAAAAAAAAAAACCCAACCAAACAAAAAAAAAATTCCTTCTAGTTAAATATGCTTTCAGAGGAAGACAAGAAATATGCCCAGAAACAAGCCCAGCGATGTGCATATTTCATCACACTCTGTAGACTTCTCTGCTAATTACTTGAGTCACAGTCCTCGACCTTGAAAGCGGTTCAAAAACAGGGATCAAATCCCTTCACAGAAGCCCGGCCGAACATTGTAAACAATGGCATGTACGAGGGTGCCAGATTTCCCTCCTCAAAAACTATGAAGCACAGGACTTTCCCCAAACGTTACATTTTTTCTATCACAAGCAACCAACAGGAAAATTAGCATTGTGAAATGGCAACCTCCTTTATATAAGCACTATGTGATGTCTTCTCATCTGTATACGGTGCCATTATATGGTCGCAAGCAAGCAAGTCAAGTCAATTTCTCCCCCCCCCCCCGCCTCTCCTCCTCCTCACCCCCTCATATTGCTCTGGAAGGATCTTTCAATAGTTATACGCTGATATTTGAAACACAACAGTGACAGTTCGCTGGCAGGTCTACTTACATGGCAGGGACATTATTATTAATTACCAAACATAGCTGTCAGTCTGAGGGAGGGAGCTGGGAGATGTGGCAGGTATAATCCATTACCACTGAGCTAAAAATAAGCAAATTATTTCAGGCAACTCTTTCGTGAGCTTTGACTTAAAAAAAAAAAAAAAAGCAAGTGCCAATTTTATTTCATGCTTGGGTTCAGGGGAGGGGGTGGGAATATCCATGTTTAGCCATCGAGGGGGCCCTGTATTGATCCGTTTAAAGCCGTCTGACAAGCCACTCTGCAACTGTCAACTCTGCGGCTGTCAACTGCTCATTCTTTCCCTAGGGAAATCTTTAGGCGCATTTTCATAAATGCAACTTTGGAACTGTTCAAACAAACAAAAAAATGGCTGGAAGTTTAAATAACTGTAATGACTAGCCAGATGTATCAGTTAACACTTTGGGGATGCAAAGCATAAAGATGAAATTGAACTATAAACAGCATTCAGGATGGATTAATGTGAGTTTCCACTACGTTGCACTGCAGTATACTAAATGTGTAGCTCACCTCTTCCACATGATGTAACTCAAGGTGACATACAGAGGGTTCCCAACAGGTCTCCCATCCAGGTACTGTCCAGAATCAAATCTGGTTAACTTTATCTAATGTGCTGCATTGTGTAATGCAGTCCTCAGTAAATCCAGGACTAGATTGACTTGATCTACTTCATAGTCATAGGAAATCTGGTTTGTAACTGAGTCCAATGCAAATTCAGGTCCCAAGTCACTACACCACTGATAAACCCAGTTTTCAAAGGCTGCCATCTAAACAGAGCCAGCAGTAGGGATGTCCAAGAGAAACACCAGGCTAACATATTTAGTCAAAGCAGAAACAATAAATAAGCCACACTTTCTCATTTTATACTTCTAGGGGTACATATTACAGGGAAGACATACAAATAAAGACCACTTGTCTCAGGGGCTGTTCATGGCAGCTCTAGGTTGGCAAATACTTGGAAATACTTAGAGGTGAACCCTGAGGAGGGTGAGGTTTGGGGAAGGCACAGGGTTGACAGGTCTCCTCTGGCTACCTGTGGGGAATGGGAAGTAGGTTGGGAGGTTGGGAAAACTACGGTAAATTTGGGTATAGAACCTGGGGAGTACAGGGACCTCAGAGGGGAGATCAGTTGTAATAGTTGAGATCTCCATCTATCAACTGGAGGCTGACAACCCTAGGAAGCTGCACAACTCCTTTTTTGAGTTTCCTCCAAAATATAGAAAGAAGCAGCACAACTAGCCCACTACTTGAGTGACGCAACCACATTTACCTGTTTTCAAGGGGCTACTTCTTCCCTGCAGAGCAAGCCTTGTGTGCATAGAACAAGAAAGGAATATTCTTTAGCTGAGCAAGTTCCAAGGGTAAGCACTACAGTAAGCACTTGTAGGAAAGGATATGGGAAATTATACCAAAAATCAACTCTGGAGGGAATCTATTTTTATTTATCATATTGCATGTGTGTAGTATAGCCAGGAGAACTGTCTGGAAGCCAGGCAAGAGAAATTGAATAATGGTTTTCCATTGCCTGCCTCCATGTCATGATCCTAGATTTCCTTGGAGGTCACCCATCCAACTACTAGCCAGGGTTGACTACCAGATTCCACAATCTGATGAGACTGGACTTGCCTGAGCTATCCAGGGTAGGGTGGGAGAATCTATGCATCACAACCATCAGTGCTACTTATCCTTTTTGAAATAATAAAACGTGACTGTCTCTTGCCTTTGTCTAGCATTTAGAGAGTCTAAAAGTCACAGACATCTTTCTAGTGAACTATATGATAAAAGTCAAGATTTCAGTGATTAATTTGATTGGTCAAGATTAAAAAAGAGAAGGCGGGCACAGCCAAATAATATGTTTAGATGCAGTACAAATCTCTCTGGGTTTTATTGCATGCATGCCATGCTAATTGGTTTTTAAAGATCTTTTTAATCTAAAGAAATTACATTCTGTCCTGAGTTCCCCACAAGGGAGGGAGAAAGATCATATTCTTGCAGACTGCATGAATATTAATGCAACAATGAGAGCTAATTTTTTCCAATTATTACTGTTGCCACTGCTCTATTATGATATGTAAACTGAGCATTGCTTAGACAGGAGTTAGGAAAGGTGGGGAATGATTGAATGCTACCATAGTTTTGTAAGTAGTAGGGAAAAGCCTACCACACATGTTTCAGTGAATCCTCTACTATTTTGGCAAACTGCATTTAGGGTAGGAAGCGGGCGGTAAAAGCAGTCAGTCACAGATTGTTCACTATGTCAGATACACATTCAGTCTGTAGAGATGGATGGAAGACAATGTCTACCACAGATGCACATATCATCTGAGCTCATTTGTTTTACATCCATCCAATAATTCATCACAACTTTCCTGTGAGACAGATGGTTACTAGTCCTATCCTTTAGATAGAAGAATAAAGATGAGAAATAATCTCCACAAGTCTACTTAATCTGGTTATGATTTATTTATTTACAAGAGAAGGGCCCACAAGGACTTGTGGGGAGTCTCTCGCCCCCTACTATTTCATCTTTCCCTTCTGTGAAAACCCCATACCTTCGGCTTTCCTGCTCCCTTCTCTCCTTGACATTCCCTAGCCAACCTAACAAGCCCTAATTTTCAGCATTCCCTCCTTCTCTCCCCATGGTAGCTTGTCTTGGACACTTTTGGCTGGGTTGACAATGTCGGCTGCTAGGCCAGGCCAAGTTTCATGATGTAAGCAGGACTGGACCCAATTCTTGGGTGTTGTCCAGGCTGGGCTGGGCCCTGTTGCATGGTGTGGAACTGTAAGGATTTGCTGGAAACACCTCATTTTCCCCTGTCTTCCCCACTTACACTACTTCTTTAATTCCTCCAGCCATCACATATCCTCTGCATCCTTCTATAATTCCCTGCATCCTTCTATAATTCCCATCCACAAATCAACATATCTTTTATTTACCCCCCCCCATATTCAGCTACATTTATTTATTTCAAGATTAAACCTAAGAGAATCATGATTGGCCCAAGTTAACCCAGCTGGCTGCATGTGGAGGAATTGGGAATCAAACCAGTTTCTCCAGACTGGAGTCCAGCACTCTTAACCATTACACTAGGCTGGCTCTGAACCCCAATTTCTTCCACAATGGGATCCAAAGCGGCTTTCCCCATTCTCCTCCACATACCTTCACAAGTCTGTGAGGTACGTTAGGCTAAGATAGTGTAACTGGCCCAGGGTTAACTAGACAGCTTTTATGGCAGAGTGGGGATTCAAATAAGGTTCTCCCAGATCTAGTCTGAAACACTAACCAGTAAGGATGGGCACAAATCAGCTGACACACTAACAGTCACCATGAATTCCTGAAGGCATTGGATCTTTTCACCAACAACTGCTATTGTGACATGTCTGCGTTTTGTTTTGTTTTGTTTTTTTCTTTTGGGGGGAAGGGTTGCAGTGGTCATTACTTGGGTCTTTTTAATATTTAAGAAAAGGCCAAACTTATTGCTTTATTCGCATATTTTTGTAATCAACTGTTCTAGGCCTCCCTTACTTTGTGATAGGAGGGTAGTGTCATCAACATGCCAATGATTATTCATATTCATTCCTCCAGACTTAACACCAATGTTTGATTCTTTAAGTTATATCTCTCTCATGACAATCTCAGTGTACAAGTTAAACAGTAAGGGAGAAAAAATACAAGCTTGGCGCACTCCTTTTTTATTTTGAACCAGTCAGTGACACCAAAATGGTGCATGTACAATGGTTTCTTGGTTTGCATAGAGTGACTATATCAGTTTGATCAAGTGCATTGCTACCCCCAAATTTTGTAGGACTTTCCACAATTTGTAGTGGTCCACACTATCAAAAACTTTCTTATAAACAATAAAGCAATTGTATATATCCTTCTGATATTCCTGTGACTTTTGCAAAATCCAGAGAAGGGTATTAGTTTATTAAAGCAATCTTTTGTGCTTCTGTCATTTTGGAAAGTTTAACAACCCCTTCCCATGTATTTTTAAGATTTCAGATTTTTCAGTAGGGCCTGTTCTTTTTTCCCCCTCCTATGTTGGCAGAATAATTCATCTTGTCTGTTCATGGACCCATATTCGTGGACCCGTATTTATGAGTTTAAGTATTCACAGATGAGACCATGTTGAGAATTAGATACACTGCTAGCCTGTCTTCCTCCAATCATGGAAGCCTTCACAAAATCATTAAAATGGCTATATCAACTAGAGAAAAAGAATAGACTGCTGGAAGATTTAAAAAAAACTGGGATGAATATCTAAAATATTTGTAACATTCTTTATTCCTGTAATCTCTCTGAAGTATTGGTAAAATATTTAAAAAAAAAACTAGAGAAAAAGAATAACTTCAAATAAGAATAATGCACTCAGACAACTGCCAATGATCCACCAATTCAAATCACCTTCTAACTGAAAATACATCCTGAACAGTTCAACTTTGCACACTGCAAAATACTTCATATACCCGGAAAGGCTATTCCACAGCAACTCAGGAAAAATGACTTCAAGATGGCCCTAGTTAGTCAAACCAGAGTTTTGTTCTGTAATAGTTTTCCTGGCTTAGTTGCTGCAGTACATCTCCACAGAGAGTCTGTCACCTGGACAGCAAAAAAATGAAGCTATTATTTTCAAAAATATTCTAGAACATGTCTACACATAAGGAAACTTGAACATCCGGCTGAGAAGAAAATATAGAAGTAGATACTGTACTTGTGGAATTGGTTGCTACGGGATTGGCTAAACTCTGGCACCATGCAGATGTTGACACAGAACATTCAGTACACAACTGACTAAATTTCATGGATCTGTGGCAAATCAGCACATCTAGCAATGTATCTGTTTTAAAAGAAAGCACTCCTTAATAAAGGGAGGACATTTCACGAGTCGATTAAAACATTCGTATCCCCATCTTTCCCCTGACAACTCATTACCCAGAGCAGGGTGTGAACAAACATGATGAGAATTTATTTTTGCACAGGAAGTACATCCCTGTATGTCCTCCTTGCATGCAGAGATGCTTCTGAGGTTTGCCACAAATGCCTTGGGAGCACTTAAAGGGCAATCACTGATTCAAAAATGTGCAAGATTAGTAGATTAAGATGGTTAACAAGCATGAGGTTAGATACAAACATCAGAATCCATGTCATTTTGGATTTATACATTTTGGGACAAACTGTATGATACATTTGTTTTAACGAGCACAGCAGCTGCAGGGAACATCAGTTTTAAAGCCTGCAAGAGCAAACTCTGCTCAGAGCAGCGGCATGGGTGATGAGGGCAGTCCTATCTTCAGTGGACAGTTATTTGCATAACTTTGAAGCAGCACATGCTCCTAATATTCCACATGTAGCTCCCTAGTTATGCAAAACTCCCCACTGAGGAGCCCCCACAGAAAAAAAAAGATATGTGTGGAGGAGATGGGAGCCCCCCCCCCCCCCCCCGCTATTCTGTTGAGTCAAAACAGGTCCTGCGGGCTTTAGGAGTGATATTACCTGCAAGAATATGTGACCATGGCTAAATGAGTTGGGAAGGAATCTCAAACACAGTTCATTTAAAACATAGCTGGGTCCTTAGAGTAGAGATCAGCAAATGTCCTCATTAGTTTGTTACCATTCCATAGGTGGATGGACTTCTGCCTGCTGCTGTAGCTTTCTTCTAGTATCTCCCATCCCCTAAAATTAATGGTAGATAGCTTGCACGTAATTTGGAACCCTGAAATCCAGAAAGAAATTTGACTGGGGAGAAATTCAGAAGCACACCCAGCATTAGGCTGGCTGTGGTATGTCATTGGAAGCTGATTTGGGACACTCTGTATAAAGTCTGTCCAAGGCCAGTGCTTGATCTATCTTTCATGGGGGAAATGCATGGAGAAAAATCAGTGCTAACAGCTCTGATAAGGAGTGTCCATGTAACCCATGCAATTTGCACTCGTGCTGAGGTCACTAGTGAACTCTGCCTTTTCAACGCTGTAGTCTAATGTGCTATCCTATACCCATGGTGGAACAGAGGTTGGCTGTAAATGAAGTGATAAATAATTTCCTGATGCCAGGCATGCATATTTGCTTCTTGGGGTGGGGTGCAGGGAGTACAAGTGGAGAATGTAAAAGAAAGCTAACGAGTGAATTAGCCCAGGAAATGTTTAAATGAAATGTCTGCAGAAGCCCATTAAGCACTTACTGAGCAAATGTGACGAACCTGCCAAATGGCTTTCTAATGACAGATGGGAATTCATCTGAATGCCGTTTGATTGGCTGAGACCAGCACATGATCAAGACATGTGTTAGATTGCTATTGCCTGGAATCTAACCACAGCAAATCTTTTTTTTTTTTAAGAAGTAGGATAGTCTCCAGGGAATTGACTTCATGCTCAGACATTTCTCAAATATGTTTAGCAATATAACTATTTATTCATGAGCGCAGAATGCTTTCTTTGTTTCAGCTCGAATTTTTCAAAAGCATTTGATCCGATAAAGCCTATTTCCACATTCGCGGCAGCTGATTGATTCTTCTTCACGTGCAAAGCCCAAATGATTTTTTCATTATTCATGCAGCAATATGTTTCAGTGTTTTCCCCCCTAACAAACACTAGCTAGAAGTCTTAATTTCATCCAGACAAGGAAAGAGAATAATAATAAAAAAAACATTATAGGGGAAGAAACCATGAAAATATGCTCTTCGCTGGTATCATCACAATATAATGATCCAGAGAAGGCTAAGAAATGCACCTTTTTAGAGTTTCATCTAAGGAAGATCAGTTGAGGCCACCCACATGTCTACAGACAAATAAGTTCAGCATTCATTAAGAAGAAAGTTTACTGTGACACCAAAAGGCTTCGGTGAGATAAAGATCTCAAAACAACACTGTTGCAAAGAGGGGAGTTTTGAACATTCTTTGACAGCGTTGTCCAGCAAATGTTGTATTTAGAAAACAAGGATTTTTAACACTGAGATATAATGTTCATGGCTGTACACACAGGAAGCTGCTTTATACTGAGTTAGACCTTTGAACTATCAAAGTCAGTATTGTCCATTCTGACTTGTACTGCCCTTCCAAGATTGGAGGTAGAGATCTGCCACGTCCCCAACTCTTTTAGCTGGAGATGCTGGGGACTGAACCTGAGACTTTCTGCATGCCAAGCAGATGCTTTACTGCTAGACGACTCTCCTACCCTACCCCCCTCCATGAGTTCCCTATGCACTGTATCAAAATTAATTTTTAAAGTATTTCCCAGTTGTCAGAATAAGAAAAGTAGAAAATTGAATAGACTATGCCCATGTCCATGAGGAGATCATTTGGATTTAACATATAATGTTGAGGGGAAAACCCCATCAGAATTTAAGTGCGGTATCTCTACCACCACTGAATAAATTTAATGACAGCAGTGATGGTACCCATACATCAAGGCACTTCAATTCCCTTAAAACAGAACAACGAGGCACTCTTGAAACACTGAGTTCTTCAAACTGCAATTCTATACAGCATTGCTCCTTTTATCTTAATAAATTTGGACTGGAATAACTCAGCAGAGGATCGCACTGTTGAAACAGTAGGCAAAATTCTGTTGATAGGGCATGTTATTTTTAATTTAAAAAACCCTCAGATTATTGTTTTCATATTCCAGCAGAATTGGTATTAAGAGAAAACAAAGTTCCAAGATTTCAAAGGCTGACCCAATTGATTGCAACAACTGATACCCTATTGACTAAACGTTGCCAACTCTTCCTTCTATCTTTCTTTGACTCACATCACAGTTGGAAACAAGTCTGGCTTCAGTGGCTGGCACATTCTGGAAACTGCCATGGCCCATTCACTGATCACGGAATAGATCACGGAGGCAGCAAGGAAGAAGATAAGCAGCACTTATTATCTGCTGTTCTTCCCACTGCTGCATTTGTCCTTCGCAAAAGATCCTCCCCTTGTCTTCACTCATTGCCTCGCCCAGCCACCTCTGGCATCACAACTACCTAGCAGGAGGAGGTCAATGTGAGATAACACTTACACTGTTGGCAGAGTTTGAATGTGTTAAGAGGGTTAGAGCACCAGGCTGCTTAAAAAGTTGAACAGTTCCATTATGAAGAGGAAAAACTTTGTGACTAGGACACAGAGATTGTCCTGTTCATTCAGTCAGTCTATTGCGTTCAGGAGGCAAGCAGGGAGGAAATGTGCTCAAAGGAGCAGGAACTCTCCAATGAGCCAATCAGGACACTGGAGAAGAGTGTGTGAAAAATCCCAGGAAGTTCCGAAGCTAATTAAGTTAAATATGCATTTCTGTTGCCCCCTGCAGGATAATTTTCTTATGCTGTAAAGTCAAGCACACGAAAGATCTTGCATATTCTAACAAAAACTACAGCAACTAGTCTATCTGCTGCTGTTCCTCTTTGTTCTCATCTTTGCCCAAGCAGCCAAGCAGGCTGGAGGTCAAGGATGGTAGAAGGGAGAAGAATTAGCATTTGATCATGGATCAGGTGGGGAAAGGCAGATATTGAACCCGTGAAAACTGAACACTGTGAAACAGTGGAGGGAGTGCTGCTCCCCCAGGCCATGAAAAGAAAGATGATGTTGGGCAGAAGACTGAATAAAGGAACAGCAGCAATTGCTGCTGCTGACATTGGGAGTGAAATCTAGGATCATAAGCCTCATTTTAAGAATATCTACTGAGCTCATCATGTCAGCTGTACCCCTAAGCCCCCCCCCCGAACTAGGACTGCTTTAAGAACCAACACTACTGAAGGATGATTAAAATTCTCCCATTACTAAAATCCCCCTTTGCCATAACGGTCTGCGAGATCAAGCCTCGAAAAGTGTTCCGAATTAACTTCCTCCACCAAATGGTCTCTGAAAGCAGTGATGTATTGTCAGCTTCAAGCAAAACTGCAAACTCAGCTAGAAAGTAGCTCTTCTACAGATTTATGCAGTGACACCAGGATGTTGCCTGCAGATAATATCTATCTACCAGCCCATCCCCAACCACCATGTCTAGAAGATTCACCCTCAGCCCCCAACAGACTGAGCTGAAAGATGTATGGAACATTAGGAAATATGCCCTGGTTATCAGAACGAGAAGGAACCTCTCCTTGCTGGACAAGATGGGACTGGGGTAGCATCATGCACAATCTGAGAGAGAAGTATCCTCAGCCAGCGCTCCAGCTGCATATACATTGGCCAATGGGAGGCAGGCATGCTTTGAAGGTCCTATGTGTATCTGCCCCAGCATGGTTTTGCCCCAGCCCCAACCCCACCCCCAGCCACCATGTCATTGTTTTCAGGGTAGAACAAGTTAGATTCTTGGGAATCAACAGGACCAGCAATTTTTCCTGAATCCCTATATGTCATCAACCCTAATGATAATCTAGTTTCCTCAGCTGGGCAACACCCATCCACTGTAGTAAAAGCAGCATTACAACATACAAATAGTGAAGCTCCTATGCAGTTATCCCTATCTGTATATTCCAGTGTTTTGAGTTGGTATGGGGAAAAAAAAATAAGCTCATAACTTGTCACTAAGTGCCTTACTTAGTCAAGAGTTATGACCCGTTTAAAACAGGTCTTCCGCCAATGTGTTCCTATAAAAGCTTAGAAAGCACTGGGAGGAGAGAATGATGCATTTTTTGTTATTTACACAGACTACCTGCTTCTCTACACAAATGATTTAATGCAACAATGGCAGTTGGAATGGCTACAAGAAAATTATTCTTACAAAAGAAAGGAAATTTTTCCCAAAAAAGAGGTCTGTGGTTGTATGTGGAAATAATTTTCCTTTACTTGGCATATAAACCCTAAAGAAAGGCTTTTCACACTATGGATCTGGAACAATGGGGTATTTCTATCCACATATTTGAAAGAACATCTAACTCTCTTCACAAATTCTCATGCACCAGTGGAAGTCCTCTACTTGTCACCTTCTGGTTGTCCACCCATTTAAAGCCCATTTGCTATATGCTAGAGTTCAGCCCTTTTCTATACTTAGTTCCCACCCTACAGACTCCATAAGATCAGGGGTTGTCAATATTAGATTGTTTTTAGGAAGAACTGTGTGGTAGTTTAGTTTACAAGGCCTTTTAAGAGAGTTTGAGCTGCAGGTGTTTTCTAGATGGGACAGGTCACGGGGTCTTTTTATGTTATGTATAATTGTATCATGGAATTCTAAGTCTTCTTGAGATACAAGAAAGGTCTGGTATACATGTTTTTAACAAACATGTTATACTAAGATGACCAGATTGTCCCACTTTTGGAGGGACATCTGGGGGCACCTGGCAAATTGTACTTATGTTGAAATTTAAAAAAAAAATATTACAATACTATTTTTGCGTTCTATGCGTTCTATGATAATTTTTGTTGCTCCATATAGACCAAATTTTTAATCAAGAACCCCCCCTGGTCAGTGGTGTCCCACTTTACCAATTTTAAAATCTGGTCACCTTATGTTATACCCAGTTATACACTGAATATGGGGAAAAAATCATTATTTCCCCACAGTGCAAATGTGATCTGTTGTTCATAAGTAATTGGCACAGATTTTGTGGAAAACATACTATAATCAACATCAGTGATCACTTCTGAGCTAAATTTCAAATCTCCACATCATGTGATTTAGACATGGTGGCAAAGAGCTTTGTGGCTATACAGCAGTTGTCATGCTGAAGCTTCATTTCCTTCTGCCTTTCAGCTGTGATTTTTAAATTTAAAAAACTGAACATACATCACATGAAGACAGCCAATCACAATAGCCCTTGTTCAGGACACAATTAGTGGGCTAGGAAATGCAAGGACTTCCCCAGAGTCAGTGTTAATATCTGAAAATGTATCCAAGAATGGAGATATTTTATTGCTTTAACACTTTCTTTGTTTTTTGTGTGTTCTGTGCCTTTTTTAAAACAGCATTTTTCCCAGCAATGTGGGAGAGATAAGTGAGACCTCCATGAGGCTATGAAAGCTCTACAATGGAGGAACTGGGGTCAAAACAGATTTCCATCAATATCACTTAACATGCTCAAACACCAAATGGCAAGACATAATATTCTTCCTGAATCTTTGAAATGGCAATGTGATTAACTAGATTTGTATTTTAAGTGATTGATCGGGGGGGGGGGAGGCAGAAGAAGAGGTACTTTTATACCCCACTTTTCATTACCCAAAGGAGACTCAAAGCAGTTTATAATTGACTTCCCTTCCTCTGTCTACAACAAACACCATGTGAGATAGGTGGGATGGAGGGGGGGGGAGTTCGGAGAGAACTGTGACTGACTTGATGTCACCTAGCTGGCTTCATGTGGAGGAGTGAGGAATCAGGCCCATTAGATCCTGCTTGCTCACACACACAACAAATCTGTCTGAAGTCCTGAGCGGCTGTGCAACAGAACATGCACTTCCTGTTCACAACATGCCAACAAAAAATGAGCCAAATCAGGGAGTGTGCAGTCATCCTTTGATCAAAGCAGAATGCCACAGAACTTCACTACTGCATAAAGACAAAACTGATTTTGTAAGACAGAACTGTAAATTAGCTCTATAAAGACTCCCATGTACATTATGACAGCTGTCATTCATGTACTTCACACTCCACCCATACAAGATGTGAGTACAGAATCTTACCAGACGAACAACCTATATTTATCTCAATCTTCTATTCTTAACGCTAAATAGCCAACTACCATCAAAGTGCCCACAAGCAGATATAAAGACAATTGCTCTCCTCTGGCATTTTTATCTTAGTAACAGATACTGAGAGGTATTCTGTTGCTGAATATGGAAGTTCCATTTAGCTATCAAGGCATAATAGAGAATACTCATTAAATTATTTACAGCCATAAAGCTAGTTGTCATGATTAGGTCTTGGAGCCTTGAATTCCATTTTAATGTTACACTTTGTGAAGAAATACTTCATTCTTTTTTTTCTGCACTATTTTTCTCCTCCTGTGCGGTGCTTAAAGTCGTTGGACTTCAGTGTAGGAGTCTGGGGCATCAGTTTATGGGCTCAGGAGGAGCCTTCCAAAAACAGGCTGCATCGTTGCATTTGAAGCATGATCACCATCTGATGCCCTGACCTATGCCAGAAAAAAGACCATTAAGTCCAGAGTCTAAAATGACCTCAGCACACTGCTGTTCTTACTTTGGTTTTAACCGGGTTCATGTCGAAAAACCATTCAAGAATTGGAGCACACACGAATACCTGTACAACTGCATCCAGATTCTTTTTGTGTGCTTTATTGATGCACATAGGCTACTGTGGATGGGTAAAAGAACACACACACAATGCTAACACAATGCCCAGGTTATTCAGAACCAGGGAAGAATTTCACATGAAAACAATTCCTAAAAACATCCAATCTGTCCTGAATCTGTCAATCTGTTTCAATGTGTAAACCCCAATATTAACTCATAGTACAACAATGGGGGACAGATATATTTATTGATTTATTTATTATATTTATGCCTTCTCTCACCATTATTTCCCTACCTCTCTACTCACTCCTATGTTCTACAGCAGAGGAGGAGGCAAGAAGAGAGCATATAGCCCTGTGCAGGATCCAAAGGAATTATTTCTTCTACAAAATCTGGTCTTCTTCTCCCAAGTGCATTAGGAAAACAAGGGCGATTGGGACTTACCCCAGGTGCGTTTGCCGTCGTGGGGAAGCCCTCGCCAAAGAGAAGAGCAGGACAGGGACTACGCATCCCAGCGAGCCCTGGGGCGGCGTCCGGCAGCGCGGCAAAAGGACGGCTGGGGGAGGAGGAGGCCATTTCGGCTCTTCCCAGCCTCCTTTGCCCGCGCCATATAGGGAAGCGGCTGAGAGGCTTCTGCCTCTTTCCCGCTTCTCTGCTGCCACGATTGCCCACCCTCCCTCCCTATTTTGCGTGGGGTTAAACAAGTTCAAGGGAGTTTTTCTCTGGCATTGTGCCAGCTGTTTTGAAGTTAAGATAAATAGAAAAATGTTAAAAATTTACATATAATTATATGCTTATGTTTGGTATATTGTTAAAAATCTTCATTGTCACAACGGGCGGGTTTTGGGCATGGGGGAGGAAGCATTGGCAAGCAAGCCCAGCCTGCGTGCTGGCATGCTTTTGTGGGGGGCCTCCGTAAGAGGCTGTGGGTAAGCGGTGCCGGGAGGCCATCACTCATGGAGGATGAGCTGGGACGGCAGATCCGCATTTCCGGGTGGCCCGGAACCCGGCAGGGGTTCACGCCTCAACGGGTTCCCAAGAGGTGGTCACCTCCCCATTCCATCCATCAGGGCATTGGGGGCACTGGGAGCCCGGTGGGGTGTTGGAGGGCCTTGTGCATACCTGATGAAGTCGCATGTGGCTGCCTTGTGGTCAGGGGACCACAAGAGGGCTGGTTCCATTCTCCCCCATGCTGGTCAACACTCTATCATTCAATAAAAGTTGTGGCCTGTTTAATGCCATTAAGTTTCTTTGGTTTCTTTGGCGAAAAGTATTCCCCTGCACGGCAATGTGGATATTGCTATATTATCTCAAATGATTCTTGGTGTTATAACGTTAATGCAATACATTGTAACAAAGAAACAATGACTGGGGTAAGAGGTGCTATTTTATAGTCTGTTTATAGACACAAAGAGGGGAGGAGCACAGGTATTCTGGATGTCAGCTGCCACTTCTATCCTAGGGAAAGCAGATGAATTCTCCACAAATGTTGAATGCGTCTTGCAACCCTTGCCCAAAGCAGATTGGTTAGCAGCTCATCAGTCAAAGATCCATAATACTTGAAGGTCAAGCAGGCATCATGAGAGCAATGAGGGATGTAAGAGGAAAAGTCTCTAGTTGTATGCAAAGAAAGAGGACAGGAACAGATATTTCAGTCTTTCAGCAGGAGAGACATCATGAATAAAGAGGAATTACTTGATTAGGGAACAAGTCAGGAAACCAACTGTCCATCTGGAACGTGCAAGGAATGAGAGGCCATGGAACACCTTGGTGCATGTTTAGGCAGAAGTTTCATGGTTTCACATGAAAAGGGAATCTGCCACCAGCTGTATCAGACAAGAGAAATTCACCAGCCTGACACAACTCTACCAACCAAGTTAGATGAATCAGAATCATCTGAACTTTCCTCCCCGCTAAGCTTAACAGTATGGTGTTCTGTTTTGTAGGGAAGAAATGCCACAGCAACAAATACCTTGCATTACATTCAGCTAAGTCTTCCCTTGGATGTTAGGCATCTGCCACATGTTGTCATAGGCCCTAGGCTATGCTTATCTGGGTTATCCCTCCTAGTTCCAGTGAAATTACATCTGCCATTCTCCCTAATTCTTTTATTAAGATAACTTTTCTCGAGATATGCCCCCCCCCCGCAATCGACAGTGCTTCAGAAGCTGTATTTGGATGTGTGACACAGTTTACTAATTTAACATAATTAACTTTTGCTTTATATTCCCACTGTCATGATGGTAGTTCATAGTCTGAGGAAGAGTGCTTGCACTCGAAAGCTCACGCCTGGAATTGGTCTTAAAGGTGCTACTGGGCTCTGATTTTGTTGTGCTAATTCAGACGAACACGGCTACCCATTGGAAATTATCTCAAGTGTTTCTTTTGTCAGAGTGCCTGCAAAGTTTTCTGCGTATTCCTTCTTCTTCTGTAGCATAGAACCCAACAAGCTACTACTGTGAACAACTGGCTAAAGTAGTATCGGCTAAATTCACATCCACATGTGATATAATGCAGTGAAGGCTCAATAACCCATTGATGTGTGCAGACTTCAGAAAAGAGTTGCCTGCTTCCCTGTGTCAAAGGATCATTTCTTCCACAGATAACTGTTATATCCCAATAAAATCAGAGTCCAGTAGCACCTTTAAGACCAACAAAGATTTATTCAGGGTGTGAGCTTTCGAGTGCAAGCACTCTTCATCTTAAAGGTGCTACTGGACTCTAAGTTTAGTGTGCTACTTCAGACCAATATGGCTACCCATTTGAATCTGTTATATCCCAGTTATATCTTACATGATCTCAGTACCCCCTCTCTCTAACTTTCTCTCTCTCCGCTGTCAGTATAGCTTCAGGTTTCAAATAACACATCAGCCATGATCTCGATGACATTTAACTAAAACTACATCAAGATTCAGATCTCATTGTCTAATTTATTTACTTATTGCACTGATTTACTGCCACTCTAGGCCACCGGCTCGAGGTAGCTTACATCAATATAAAATACGCCTATGAAATAAACACAAAAACAAACCCACCCACCCCACCTTCACCTCCCCGCTCCTGTACCGCAATGGACTGTCCACTCCATCTCACAACTAGGGTGGGGTATTTGGGCTAAGAGAGACGTATATGTTGCAAGGGTCATTGCAAAGAAGAGATGGGATAATATTTTAGGACAGTTTTAGAGGGCAGCAGTGTTGATCGGCAGCAGACTACCTAGATTTGAGTCCAGTAGCACCTTAGATAAGCTTTTGAGAGTCCAAGTTCTCTTTGGGTACCTGTTGAAGGGAGCTTGGACTCTGGAAAGCTTATACTTTCCTAAGATCTTGTTGGCCCTTAAGGTGCATTTCTGGACTGCTATCTAGCTATTTCAGGCCAAGATCAAACCTAGCAACACCGGAGAGAATCCAACAAGATTTCCAGGGCATAAGCTTCTGAGAGTCAGGGCTCTCTTTTGTCAGGAAGCTTTCGGGAAGGGAGCTTTGGCTCTCATAGGCTTGCACCTTGGAAACTTTGGTGGACTTTGATGTGCTACTGGCTTTGCTCTTCTATTGCAGACCAACACAGCTACCCACTTGACATGATTTGAGGTCATAATCTGTTTTTTGTAAAGTGAAGTTTTTTGGAGGGAGGGTTTTTGTTTGTTTGTTTGTCTCAGATCAAGCAATTGTCAACTAAATTTTAAGCTACCAGACCACTTTTATAATGTAGAATGTATATAAGACCAGAAAAGACCAATTGCATTATTTTCATGGAAACAGAATATCAAGTTTTTCATGGAAACAGAATATCAAGTTTTTCATGGAAACAGAATATCTTAAGTTTTGCTAGGATGAAATCTCTTCTTTCCTCCAAATTATGCCCCAGGCTGAGCTCGGGGTAAACCGGCCTCATCAGTTTATATAATCTCTGCCACCAAGGTCATCCTGAGACCAAATGGCACCCAAAGCAAGAAGCGTCTCCTGTGCCCCTTTCATTTGTTCACTTTGGAATCCACTGTTTTTATTAGGCTTTGACGCATGATTTGCATGCATGATTTATCCCTGTCAAAAATGATGATAAATTTGCATACTAGAATCTGTCAGTCTGAATTTACTTATGCCATAGATAAGAAAGGAAAAACATGTTGGGTTGGGTTTGATAAATCACATGATGGTCTATTCATTCTGTAGTATTACAATCACTTGTGTGCAATGGGTGCTGGTGTCACAAAGAAAAAGGGGGAAAAAAGAAACAAAGCTCAACACAACACTGGCCATGCAGATCAGTGCTAGCAACTTCCAAACCAAACTGCACTCCATGTCCTGTTTTTATTAGCTGCTGGATAATAGACTGAGATAACTCTGAACCCAGCACCAAAACTCAGCACCATAAAAGATTGCTTGACTGTGAACACATGAATAAATGAAGCTGCCAATATGGAAACAAATTCTTGGCCCATGAAGGTCAGTATTGTCTACTCAGACCAGCAACAACTCTCCAGAGTCCCAAGTAGAGGTGTTTCATATCACCTAGTGCTGGATTCTTTAACTGGCAATACCCGGGATAGAATCTGGGACCTTTTGCATGTGAAACAGATGTTCTACTACTAAGTGATGGCCACACCCCTAAATCTGTCCATGCCTGCCATCTTCCTTAATCAAAGAATCAGGAAGAAGATGGGGATCAGCTAGATGTCCCAAAGGCAGATTTGCACATCTACCTTCCAGCTTTGTGTACTGGTTAGGAGTGCAGATGTCTAATCTGGTGAGCCGGGTTTGATTCTCCACTCTCCCACATGCAGCCAGCTGGGTGACCTTTGGTTCGCTCCAGCACTGATAAAGCTGTTCTGACGGAGCAGGAATATCAGGGCTCTGTCAGCCTCACCCACCTCACAGGGTGTCTGTTGTGGGGAGAGGAAAGGGAGGGCGATTGTAAGCCACTTTGAGACTCTTTCAGGTAGAGAAAAGCAGTATATAAGAACCAACTCCTCCTCCTTCCCCTACTCCCCCTCCTTCCCATTCCGGTATGTAAAACCTTCTTTTTCCTCCCCATGGAAGAGGGGAATGAATCACAAATTCTGCCATCCTTGAAAGATGGGCAGGATTAAAATATATTTTAAGACAGGCAAGATAAACATGCGGTAATCATTGTGAAATGATAGAAATCCCATTAGCAAAAAAACGTGCAATTCCAATGCACATGGGGAGCATGGTTCAGTGACAGAGCATTTGAAAAGACAATATTGACCTTAATGGACCAGTGGTCTGATTCAGTATAAGGCAACTTTGAACATCATTTAAAAGGGTCAGTTACTAGTACAGTAGATGTGAAAAAAACACTGCTTTAGAGCTTGCTTGTTGACTGTGACGGAGTAAAAATCTGATTCAGTTTTGCCTGATTTCTACCCTGTCCAACAGGCATCAGAGGCCAGCACAACAATTTAGAGACTTCCCTTTCCCTATATGTGCTCTCATTTCTCCCCCTCCCTCCCACGGACCACTGAGATAAACCTGAGGTATTGTAAGAGCATTACCTGAAGAATTCATGGGTCTATAAACTGCTGCGTTTAATGAGATAGATAGGTTTAAGAATTGGGACATACACTCTTATGATGGTTGATTATGCACATATCAAAAATAGATGACTCTCGTCGATCACTTCAGTTGCTGGCTACGGTGTTCAAAGCCTTTGCCCAGATCACATATTTACTTAAAATCATTTCCCTGTTTATCTGCTCCTCCTCTCTTCCCTACCCCTCCTGCCTCTACGATTATTACATTTTATGCACATCCGACACTTCCCATTCAGTAAACGTTCGCATCTGTAACTCAGAGCAAAGTTTCTTCTTTATTACAAAATACTAGCAGCCAAGCATCTGTTGGCACAGTAATAAATGTATCACCACCTCAGCCAGTTGACTTAAAATGGAGTGTTTCCAGTTTTCCCTCATGAATAGAGAAATAAATCTCTGTCCCTTTGCCTTCTTCCCCAGAAAAGGGAGTTGAAAGCTCAGCGTCATTTGCAACCGCCTTCAGAACGCCAAGTGAATGGCAAAAAGGAAGGCGTCACACAACAGCGAGTCTGGGGTGGCTCACAATTACAGTGATTGGATCAAATTAGACCATCAACACTATGAAAGGGTCTGATGTGGGGGAGATTTCACCAACAATTAGAATCTCCATGTCGTTTCTCCATAAATAAGCCACTCCGGGCAGACTTCGAGAGCAACTGCCTTCCCACAAAGAGCTAATCAAGCTGATGCGTGACAAGATGTGCATGAATTTTCTTCCTTTCGGATGCTAATATTCCCCCTCCCCTCATTGTCCGAGCAATTGAATGATGTTTTAATAAATGTACAAATCGATTCAAAAAGAAAATCTAATAGAGAAACAGGCAGAAAAGGGAATATTTACAATTTTTGTCTGTTCATATTTAAAAACGTAATGGGTGATGAATCTCTGATTGAAGGAAGCAGCTTCGAGTGTTCTGCTCCAGTGTTTTAAAAGCATGATGTCTTGTCTAGATAGTAACTAAGTATTGGCACACGCATTATACCAATGAGTCAAAAGGAGGATGTGGGACTGGCTGGACTTAATTCTTTTCCACTTATGCAGACTGTGACATCTTTGGCATGATGACCTCTATTATATATCTGTTGATGTTTCTCTACAGCTAGATATACCCTAGTGGTATAGAATTAGAGCAATAGGAATCTGACTAGAACATGATGCATATTATGCTTTGCATGTTAAGACTAGTGGTGACCATTTACAAAACGTTTCCACAAAATACACCCAAAGCCTCTGCCCCACCCAACCATCTCGGATTATTTATTTATTTATGTATTCATTCATTCATTCATTCATTCATTCATTCATTCATTCATTCATTCATTTATATGCTGCCCTCCCCGCAGGCTTAGGGCGGTTTACATAGAACATAAGAACAATACATGAAATGGTCTATAACATATGAATAACCGTACAATATTAATAACTAATAGTTATAATATTTTAACAGTATAACAATATAACAGTATAAACAATGCAACAGTGCAAACAGGTCAAGAGCACTCTGGTGGAGTTCTGAGAGGGAGGGGAGGAGCAGGGGCCCTTTTAGTCGCTGTTGGTTATGTCTGCTGGTCTCAACCAAATGCCTGGTGAAAGAGCTCTGGATTTAATTCCCTGCTCCCCCACATGCAACCTGTTGGGTAACCTTGGGCTTGCCACAGCACTGATAAAGGTGTTCTGACCAGGCAGTAATATCAGGGCTCTCTTAGCCTCACCCACCTCAAAGGGTGTCTGTTGTGGGGAGAGGAAAAGGAAGGCGACTGTCAGCCACTTTGAGACTCCTTCAGGTTGAACGACCAACTCCTCCTCCTCCTCCTCCTCCTCCTCCTCCTCCTCCTCCTCCTCCTCCTCCTCCTTCTTCTTCTTCTTCTTCTTCTTCTTCTTCTTCATCATCATACAGAACTTTACATTTGTCCCTATTGAATTTCATTTTATTGAGTTTAGAGCAGTTCTTGAGTCTATCAAGATTATTCTGTATTCTGATTCTGACTTCTGTTGTGCTTGCTACCCCTCCCAGTTTAGCATCATCTGCAAATTTAATAAGTACTCCTTCTAATACCTCATCTAAATCATTTATAAATATGTTGACAAACACAGGCCCCAGGACAGATCCCTGGGGCACTCTACTTGTCACTGTTCTCCAAGAGGATGCTGAACCATTAGGAATCTTTGGGTACAAACTGACAACCAGTTATTGATCTACCTGGCAATATTAGGATATACAGTGTATTTTATCAACTTATCAACAAGAATATCATGTGGAATCTTATCAACAGCTTTACTGAAATCCAGTTAAACTACGTCCACAGCATTCCTCTCATCCAGCAAGGTAGTTACTTTCTTGAAAAAAGTGATTAGGTTGGGTTGACATGACGTGATCTCAAATCACTCTATTATCATCAAACCAATCTAAGAAATATTTGGGATCAATGTTACTCAGTTCCCTGCCTAAGTATCCCCTCCATATCACAAAGTTTTTGTGTATGCAGATGCCATGATCAGTATAGTGACCATTTTCCCCAGTGGAAGACCTGGTTGGATCCAATCCATTAATATTATGACAACATCCTTCAGTATCCTTAACATGCCCGCGGCACCGCGGGCGCCGCGGACTAAATAATTCGTTAAGCCCTCAGGCGGAGGGCTTTGTCCGTGATGAGGAAGGGGCCTAATTGGCCCCTTCCTCCTGACAGACCATCGGCCGGGCCAATTGGCAGGCGCAAAGCACCTGCCGATTGACCCGGCCGATCCCTAGGCTGCTGAAGGAGCAACTGTGAGCCTCCGAAGCGTCAGGCTGCCGGCAAGGGAGCCCCCGGCAGCCGCGCCGAGCGCGGCTGCCGGGGACTCCCTGCCCAGCGGGCTGAAGCACCACTCGCCGCTTCAGCCCGCCCGCAAAGAGAACCCCCTGAAGGGAACCCCGCTGAAGCGGCGAGAGGTTCGAAGCAGCGAGAGGTGCGAAGTTCCTCTTGCCGCTTCAGCCCGCCGGGCAGGGAGCCCCCGGCAGTTGCTCTCTGCGCGGCTGCCGGGGGTTCCCTTTGCGGGCGGGCTGTTCTGCCCCAAGCACCAAGAAGCTCCCTGCCCGGCGGGCTGAAGTGGCGAGAGGCGCAAAGCGCCTCTTGCTGCTTCAGCCCGCCCGCAAAGGGAACCCCCGGCGGGCTGATGCTGCGAGAGGCGCGCGTCAGCCCTGACACACGGAGCCCCGGCAGCCGTGCTCTGCACGGCTGCGGAGGCTCCGTGGTCTAGCGCCCGCTGCATTTAGCTGCAGCGGGCTTGATTACTAGTTTAACTATAATTCTAGATGTGCATCTCACAACTCATGGTCTAGCAACTGTCCTACTCTGTACTATTTTAGATAGTTTTACCTGTTTAGATAGTTTTAGATATTTTAGAGTTTTACCTGTTTGACTTATGCAGATTCCCTTTCAAATTTGCTTCACATGTTGCACATCCTTACCTGTTTTTGAATTTTACAAGGATAATCCCTCTTGTCCGCTTGTCAATTTGTACACTCCCTCACCAACTGTTATTTAAAAAATGTGTGTTTCTGGCTATGCACAAATTTACTACATAGTATATTGAATTTTTTGCTGCCCCCAAATCAAGCAATTGCTACAGTTCATGTCCAGTTCACAGGATAAGGCTGCCAATTACCAAGGAATCTATAATATTGCTTTAAGAAGTACTTCAGTTTAATGGCATCAGGGATCAAGACTAGCTAAATGAAAATACTGAAGAAAATGTCCTTACCCATCCATTTTGTATTGGCTCAAGAACTATGATGAAGGAAGAGCATATTTTTGACTGCTCTACCGAAGAAAATGAATGTACACTTGAGAATTCATGTGCTGCAAGATAGCAATCATTCAATGTATTCTAACTTTAAAAAAAATTAATCTAGATTGCATGAGTTCTGCCAAAGGCCATACACAGAGTCCATTTCAAGGGCAGAATTGATTTATAAAAAATTAATTAGTCAAAGGGAGCATCTGCCTCTCTGAAACTAATGCTATCTTATTGTGTGCAATGCAGAGTTATCTGCTCATGTCACAGGTTAAGCCCATATAGGATTTGCAACAGTGCTTGGAATGGCTTCCACGTCTGGTTCAGAAATGGAAAGGGAAAGGAGATGACATTTATCATAAAATACAATGCTATACGTGTAAAAATATGACCGCAGTGGTTCAGCTATGGACATACATTGTGCTTTAATCAAATCACAACACACCGCAAGTTAAAAAAATAGCTAAAGATTTGCACTGCCTGCATCAATCGAGGTGCCATCTGGCTTTCTACTTGTATGTGGGGTGCGTGTGTGTGTTTGAGAATAATGAATGTAGGTTTGCAATCCCTTTTGCCAGCTTGGTGTAGTGGTTAAGAGCGGCAGCCTCTATTCTGGAAAACCAATCTATTTGGGTAATGAATAAAGATAAAGGTCTCCCCTGTGCAAGCACAGAGTCATGTCTGACCCTCTAGCGTTTTCATGGCAGACTCAATACAGGGTGGTTTGCCAGTGCCTTCCCCAGTCATTACCGTTTACCCGCCAGCAAGCTGGGTACTCATTTTACCGACCTCGGAAGGATGGAAGGCAGAGTCAACCTTGAGCCGGCTGCTGGGATTGAACTTCCAGCTTCATGGGCAAAGCATGTCTGCTGCCTTACCACTCTGTGCCAGAAGAGGCTCTGGGTAATGAATAGCACGGTACAAAAAAGCCAACCAATACAGCAATGCACTCCGCAGAAGAAGTATCTATTGTAGCATACTAGTATGTGAAGGGGACGGAAGTGATGAATCTGATGAAGATCAAGCAGAAAAGGTGTTAGGATTCTACTCACAGAAAGGGCAAATAAAGGTGTCTGGCTTCCGGTGCATGTGATGGTTAGCACAATATATATATTATTATGATATTTATAGACTGCCACTCTTGGCCAGGCTGGCTCATGATGGTTAGCAATAAAAGTTTTAAAAATATGTAAACCCATTAAAACCCGAAACAATTTACTCAACTGATGGTGGCAACAATCAATATCCTGCACTCCCCCACAGCTCTCCCCCCCAACTCTTCTGCTCGCAGTCATTGTGTCCTAATAGATGAGCCTAGGTGAAGTTAGCCTGTTAGGGGTACAGACTGTAAAAAAGCAAGGGGGGGACTATCCTGGTCTCCGACCCAGCCTCAACTGAATGCCTGGCAGAAGAGCTCCATCTTACGGGTCTTGTGGAACCCAGGGAGCTCCAGCAGGGCCCTCCGCTCTTCTGGGAGCTCATTCTACCAGGTCGGAGCCACAGCTGAAAAAGCCCTGTCCCAGGTCAAGACCAGGGGCACTTCCTGGGACAACCAGCAGATTCATATCCACAGAGTGAAGAGACCTGCATGAGGAGATAAGCGGTCCCGCAGGTAGATAGGACCCAGGCTGTGTATAGCCTTAAAGGTCAAAACTAAGAACTTGAACTTTATCCAGAAGATAACCAGCAACCAATGCAGCTGCCACAGCATTGGCTGGACATGGGCCCTCCACGATGACCTAATGAGGACCCTTGCAGCCACATTCTGTACCAGTTGCAATTTACAGAGACAAGAGCAGGTCTGAGCCCAGTGAGTTACAGAAGTCTAATATGGAAGTGACCATTGTGCTAGTAGTCATGCCTGGCGCAGATGGAAAAATGCCATTTGAGCTACCTTCATGATCTGAGCCTCCAAGGCATCAAAGATCACCCCCAAATTCCTGGCCACTGGCACAGGTATAAGTTGTACTCCATTCAGGCAGGGGAGCCACACTTTCTGAACCCGCCGCCTTCTGCCCAGCCATAGGAGCTCCAACTAGAGCCAGAGCTTTCTCTGTCCTGCCCCCATTTAGTAGAACAAGCTCCCAGAGGCAAAATGGAGCTCCTTCACCAAGACTTCAGTTGAGGCCAATCAAAGCAAAATCACCAACTAGGGCCCCAGAGCTCCCCTCCCCCCACTACCACCAACTGTGCACAACACAAGGTGACACCTAACTGGCCACTCATTAACCAAGGTTACACCCACAGTTAAGTAGTCAAGGATGAATGCTGATATTTAATGTTACAGTGTTGTTGTGTTCATATTGTTAAATCCTTGTTATATTTTCTCTGTATGGTACAAGCACTCCTACTGTAAACTTCCCTGAGCCGCAAGGGAAAGCAGTGTAGAAATGTAACAAAGCAGAATAAATATACTTAATAACATTGTATCATCAGAATCATTGATCATTCTGGAAGCAAACAACAGCATTTCCTTTAGGATATGGAATGTCCAGCTATGTTATCTCCAAAAGCACGTAAGCAACTATTCTAATTTATCTGTACATCTGATTAATTTCAACATTTTTCAGATTTCTGCACATCTCTTGCAGAAGATGGAATATATTAAAGGGAAAGTGGAATATATTAAAATCATGATTTTCTTCTCGATTAGCCCAATGCAGTTTTTCATGAGAAAGAAAACACTTTGAAAATTGTTACCACCTGCTCTGTGTAGGATAAGAAGTCTCGTTCCACTTTAAAATCTATGCATTAAGCTAATTCACTGTACAATTGCATAACTGACTCACTTGGGAATCATTTTACAAGCTGCTAAACTACTCTCAGCTCCCATAGATTATACATTCTTCAATGTATGTTTCTAGCACGTATGAGTAGAATACTGATTGACTCCTTAAGAAGAATAAAGTCATACCTCACTGTACTTTCTTGATCTTTCTCTAAGGGAGGTTCATTAAAAAAATCACCAAGGCATCTGTTGGTTTTCAGGTGCAATTCAGATCATCAAAACCTGAGACCCACTTATCTGAAGGGACTGCATGGTTGGCAGAGTTTAAATGTGCAAAGAGGACGGAAGCTCCAAGATGCTTAAAAGAATAAAATAAAAAGAATAAAATAGATTTACCAGGAAGAGAAACAACTTTGTATACAAAGAAAAGAGAGAGAGGACTGTCTAACTGTTCTGTTCAGTAATCTTTTTTTTCTTTTGGAGGCAAGCAGGGAGGAAGTAGAGCATACTCTAAGGAGAAGGCAGTCTCTAAATGAGCCAATCAGGACCCTGGAGTAGATTATTTGAATAATACCAGGAAGTTCCTGATCTAAATATGCTGACTACACATCTCCCTTGATGATCATCCTGTATGCTATTCTTCATGTCCTTTTGAATCATAAGCACTACAAATCTTGCATAGTCCAACATGCATCTGAATATAGACCTGCCTGCCCATATAGGTCCACCAACCTGCTGTTTTCAGGTAGTCCATAACTCTGTGATTGTCTTTTATCTGCCTCTTCTGTAGTGATGCTTAATCTTTGGAATAATCTGTCAAAGGGAATAGTAGGGAATAGTATGTGATCATGGTCAGAAAGTTGTATAAAGCAACTATTTCAACAACTTTTTGATAATTACATACCTTTGTTATAGTACAATTGAATCCTGTATATATTGGGATGTTATTTGCTGACAGGTATGATATGTATGATCAGTTAAATTGTTCTGAGACTACAGGTTATGAAGTTTCCCATTTTATGCAAATATTGGTAGCAATTTGAATGTTATGCATTTTAAGTGATCTATTATGTTTCTTCAGGCTTAGAATAAGTGGAATGAAGGCCTTTAAAATAAAAAAACCCTAAATTTAAAAAAAAAACATGTCTCCTATGTTCAAGGCAATGTACACCTTTAAAAAACACAGTCTCACAAACAAACTACAGTTGAAAGATGCATATGTGAATCCGTTCCACTTCCAGCAATTTACAGTACCATCCTAAGCACTTTTTTAAACTCATGAACTCCAACACATCTTAAAAGGAGTACCTCTATTTAAGAGAGCACTACACAAAGCCTTCAAAAAAGATAACTGTTATGGGCTAAGCAGATGTTAGGAAGCAAGAAAAGTTGGAGGTGGGGTGGGGTGGGGTTGGTCAGGGGAATGGTTCCTTTGAGCCGTTTGAAAAAATAAGTGCTATCAGATTGTGTAGCCCACAAGATTGCAACCAACTTATGGTGACCCCAGCAAGGGGCTTTCAAGACAAGTCAGAAGCAGTAATGATTCACCATTGGCTTAATCTGCAGTCTTCCTTGGTGAGCCCCATCCAAATTCAGACCCTGTTTAGCTTCCAGGAATCGACACGACTGGACTATACTATGCCGCCTTCCCTTTCCCTGTGAAATGTAGCTCTAAAATCAGACAAAACATTCTGCAGTTCAAAGTGACAGCAGAGATCAACCCTATTTAGCTTTATTTTGCTACATAGAGACTAATTTGATTTGAAATGCTGTCATCATAAAAGAAGGCCTTGACTTACTGGAGCCGCCCATTAATGGGCAGAGAAGCAGGTGCCAGGAAGGAAGAGGTGCAAAGATGTGAAGTGCCTGATGCCGGGCACACAAGTAAGGCGTGAGGCAGGATGTAAATAGCACCACATGGGCTAGCCCGGAGCACTCGGAGCAGCAAGCAACGGATGCTTTCCCTCCCACCCTCCCTATGTTATGGTTACATGCTTGGTTTGTTATGGTTATTCAATGTTAATTCATGTCACAGCTTGCGGGATGGCATGGGGGAATCTGAGTTTGGCTTGTGGCCCGACTCCCAGGTTGGGACCTCCTAAGAGGTGGCTGGGCGTGAAGGACCTGACCTTTGTGGAAAAGGCTTGGGCTGCATGCAGCCAGGTGGCCCAAGGTTGGACCAATGGAGGTGTGCACCACCTTGCAGTACCTCGGGAAGGCACTTCCCAGGTAGGGATACTAGTGGCCACAGAGCCCCTGCTCCCGGCTCCTTGTGGAAGGATTCATGGTATGGCCACTGGGACAAGAGGTGCAGCTGTGGTTGGCTGACCACAGGATGGGCTCTCCCCTATGTCAAAACCAACACTCCACGTTTTTCGCAATAAAGCTGTAGCTGGTTATGACAACTTAACAAAGATATCAAATGTCTTCATTGGGGCCAATAATGCCCTCCTGCCTGTCAATGGCTAAACGATCCCTCCTTAGCTGAATAATATAGCTAGCAAGGAGAAATCTATCTTCTCAATGGAATGAAAACATACCAAATCATAATTAAAATGCCATTAAAACAATTATGGTTACCAAATCATAATTAAAATGTCATTAAAACAATTCAGTTGATTCAGCGCTCTGTTGTATTTGTGGATGTTCTGCTGATCCACCTCTTAGCCTGTTTCTGAATGGTATAGATGGTATATTAACTGTATTTTAGTGGAGCTGGGGAATGCAGAAATGACAGGGGGGGCAGACCTTTTCTGCACCAGGAATTTGCCCTGACTCACTACATAATGTCTTCACAGATTGCGGCCATCCCAGGCCTGGCCCAACTCAGGTCTTCATTTGCAAGCGACCATGAATAATTCTGCCTTCCCTTTTTTGTCCTGGATGCTGACAGGGGCTATGTTGGGCCTCGGCCATTGGGAAAGGAAGAGTCATGCCATCCTGGCCGGCTCCTCCCCACCCATGGCCTTGACTACAGCATCCCAGAAAGGACAAAAAACTATTCCAGGCAAGTCCACTGCACTGTGCAGTTTAGTATGGCCTTTTTATTTGTTTAGGAACATGGTATTGGACTCACAAATGGGAAAAAGGGCCCCGCTGCCTTGCACTGCCCTGGCTTCATTGCTGGAGTACAAATCCAGGACAGTTAAGGTTCAGTACGCTCCCCTCTGTATGAGCAGGAAGATCCAGACAAGCACCCAGTGACAGCCCGGTGTGCTGGCCTGAGTGTGGAAAAGGTCCCATAGATTCTTTCAGCTCTAGTTTGTTCTGGCCTCAGCCCAAAGCCTGGTGGACGAGTATCATCTTGCAGGCCCTGCAGAACTTAGGTAGTTCTCTCAGGGCCCAAGTCTCGACCTGCAGCTCAATTGAAGGAAGGCTTCATCCTTTGCTGAGCAAAGTGGTAGGGTATGTGCCATTGTTTATACCTGTGCCTTGATATATTTATCATGATTTTTTTTTGTGTGCATAAAGAAATTATGGATAGCAAGCAGGGCCCTGATATAAGCACATTAGTCATCTGCTGTACCATTACAGCAGACATACCTCATTAGCCCGAGTTATTAATCACACAATAAAAATGTTTATGGGTTTCTAAATTTCACACATCAGGGACATTTAAGGCAATTTAGCATGGGAAAGCAAAGTGTAAAGTGCAGTGCAACTGGGCAGAAAGGGAAATGAGAAGGAGGGGAGGCCACAATAAAAGTAAACAAAATTGCATGGCAACCATACCTGCCAGAGCGGAGGGATCAGCGCTGCCTGGTCATCCATTGGTTCAGCTTGCATCTTACCTTGTCATTCATGATCAAAGAGCTGATCATTCACCAGCCAATTCAGATGTGTCCCTAGCATGATTATACTGATTCTCACAGCTGCTTCCCTTACTTACCACCATCATAAAAGGGGAACTGTTTTCAATGAAAAGTTTGAGCTGCAGTTTCTTATTCAGATGTCTCTATGTGCTTTCAGTGTCTTCCCATGTGCCTAATTACTGTTGAAATTGCAATCACTTAAAAAACAGGCAATAGGCTGAATGCTGGATATTTAAAGGATGCATTTGACTGTGCAAGTGCAGAAGGTACAAATCTGTAATCCATTCCATACTGGACAAGCGGGGTCACCTTAATGACTATGACTTGTGGGAGAGCTTCCGAATATGTTCTGCCAGTGTGCATTTTAGTTGCCTATGCAAACAGTGAGTGTTTATTGTACCTTCCTTATATTTTGCTGTAAGGATTCCGTGGCCAAGGGCTATAATATCTGAGAGTGTCATGCCACTTGGCCTGTGGGGGGAGGAGACTGTAGCCACAAATGTCTTCTCTAATGAAACATGAATTAATGGTTATAATGATGCACTAGAATCTAGGAGATCCAGGTCCAAACCACCACTCTGTCAGGGAATTTCATTGCGTGACCTTGTGCCAGTCATTCACACTCATCATTAACCCATCTCACAGGAAGGACTGACAACCTATCAAGCATGGTGGGAGTGCTCATGGCCATCCCAACAGGTGGTAGGGAACAGAGGGAAGATCACTGGCATCATGAACCAGTTGATGTCATTTCTGGGGGAAATCCAAACGTGATGGCAATACCTCTATGAACTGCCAGAAACTATGGTTTCATGCTCCTGATGCCACCTCCCCAACATGGCCCCACCACCGAAACTGTCCATCATTTGCCTGGTAACCCTACTCACAGGGTTATCAATGTGAGAATACAACGAAGAAGGGAAAACAATGGCCTTGGGACCCCAGCAATGTGCCAGCCCTCTGATTGGCCATCAAGGAGAGGGCCCTACCCCTGAGGGTCAATTAGAGAATTTGGCACACCATCATTACACATTGTGGGCCCTCTGATTGGCCCTCTCTGGGAGGAGGTCCTCCCTCATGGAGGGCCATTCAGAGGTGCTTCCAGCCCTCTGTGGGGCTACAACTCACAGCCTCTGTCACCCCCTGTCTGCCCACCCACCCCACAATCTGAGCAGTACCATGAGCTACTGCCCTGGCTGGCCACTGTCAGAGCTGATGGGGGGGGGGGCTTCACCAGTTCCCAGTCCAGCATAGAGTGACAGCTGTCATGAACCTCTGTGGTGCCTGGCACCTGCATTCATGTAGGGTGAGGAGCAGCACAACCCTCAGCCATGGCCCACCTTCCCTTCTCCCTGCCATCCCCCTGGCTCAAAGAGTGCTGCATGCCACCCCCATAGCTCCTGGGAGAGCCTGCCACTGACTCCCAGTCCCTCACCAAGAAAGATGTCATGGGGGGGGGGCTACTGTTGACTCCCAAACACCCCTCCCCAGAACTGCCAGAGTGACACATCGGGGTCCTTCTGCCACCTCCCTGCCTCGTGTGGTGAGGGATAGTGGGGAGCTCCCCAAAATATCCTGGCCTGCTTTTTCAAGTGCTTCACAGCCCAGTTCTCCCCATGCTCCCACAGCAACCTCTGGCTGGGGGCGGGGCCCAATGCTGGTTTTTAGGCCTCTCCGTGACCTAGTCCCAAAAGGTGCCCCAAAAGCCTCCACACTGCCTACCTGCCTGCCTCCCCAGCTCCAAATTGGGCAAGGTGCAGTGCTGGTATCAAGGGTTGGCTTCATTGTGCCCCCCCTGCTCTTCCCACACTCCCACTGCAACTACTCATGAGTGGAGGGGATGGTGCTGCCTCCTGGCCTCCCACAGCTAGAGCTGACAGTGGGGTGGGGATGCTGCCAGCTCCCAGCCTCCCATCTCCAGAGCTCATGGGGCCCACCATGCGGGTCCTGCCTCCAGCAGCGAGATCCGGACGTGGGGGAGGGCCTGCTTCCTCCTTCCTGCCCACTTTTAAAGCGGGCCAAACAAATACTACATTATACATATATAGGCAAACCCCTAAAAACAAACATAATTAAGTCAATGGGCACATGCAACAAGGAAAACAAAAAAGAATAAAACAAAATCAACTAGGAAAAACAAAAGGATAACCCAGTTCAGAAGAACTGTGCATATGAATGAACCCAGCACAGGGGGGGAAAATGCTTTAAGATGAGTGGTTGGTGCCTCCGGAATCATGATCAGAGGCCTGCAGTAGAGTGATAATGTGTGTGTGTGTTTGTGAGGAATGCCACCCTTGAAGCTGCTACATCTTGCTGAGGAGCAGCTTATGGAAGATTGTAATCATTGCTCCATAGTGGATTAAGCTGCAGCTCTAACAGAGCAGAATATAAACTACAAAACTGCCAAAGTAGGCGAGATTTATTCATCCAAAAGCTTTTTCTGTGTGGTCTGTGCTCCAGCATGACCCACAATACAAAACATTACTAACTGGGTGGAGGGGAGTTTCTGAATGGCCTGTTTCTATCAGATTAACCCCATGAGGAGTTTGCAACAATTTATTTGAATTCCACCTATGTGGTTGATGTTCATCATGCACGAGCTGCATGTTTAATGGTCAAGCTGGATAACTATACAACCTGCTTTAGTCAAACAATTTGTCTAGCTCAGTGTCATCTATTCTGACTGGCTCTGATTCCCAATGGATTCTCCTGAGCCATGGCAATGCAGTGGCCAAAGTGTCTCGCTTGGTTCCAGGTTTTCAAATCATACACTGTTATAGAAGTTTGCTGCTTGACCTTGAACCAGCTACACACTTGCAGCCTAATCTGGCCCTCAGGGTTGTTGTTAGCAGAACACTAACTGCTTTGGGGCCTTTTATGTTGGCTAGTCTGGGGGGTTGGAGGCTTGGGGTGGGAGAATTAGGGAGCAGAGGTGGGGGGGGGGTTAGGATCAATATCTTGTTTTTATTCTTTTATTGTTGTCAGCTGCCATGAACCACTTGGTCCTGGGAGCGATGGCATATAAGTAGAAAAGCAAACGAATGAATGAACAAAAGGATAAACAAATGAATGAAATGAATGAATTAAATTTGTGGTGGCAGGAGGCTTTGATAGGCGTTACTGTAAGGAGTGCATGGAAGTTAATTCTTCCTCATCAGACTAGTTCCTTGAATATAAATATATCCCTCCATTTTGGGTTCAAAACTACATGTAAACCATTTTCATCCACAATCCCAATTCCTGCTTGAAAATGACTCCTAGGGCAGTGGTCCCCAACCTTTTTATCACCAGGGACCGGTGAACGCTTGACAATTTTACTGAGGCCCAGGGGGGGGGCGTCTTTTGCCAAGGGACGTCACCACCGAGTGAGCCCCTGCTCCACTTGCTTTCCTGCCGGCGCCCATGTCTTTCTGACGCCCACTGAGGGGCGCTGCCAGCAGCAGTTGCATAGTGCCATGCCGAGGGGGTACCCCAGCCATGTCGGCTGCTGGAGAGCACCAAAAGTGAGCCGGCGGCAGAGTGCCAGGGCAGCCCCTGAGGCAGCAGCCAGGGAGGAGGATGAGGAGGAGCCGCGATCTGGTACTCACTGATCTACGGACCACTACCGGTCCCCGGACCGGGGGTTGGGGACCACTGTCCAAGGGGGTTTAACACCAGGAAGGAGTCAGCTTCCCACCTTGGCTTATGGAATAGCAGCTCCTCTTTCCACCTGTGGAAACGTGGCTTCACCCTGGCTAGAGTTTCAGTCCCAAAACACCACTTTGCAAAAACATGAAACATTCCCCATGTTTGAAAGATGTTTACATCACATGTGATTTTTAAAGGTTCTTGAATTAAGATTTACAAGCCCTCCTGTCTGAGTTTTGTTGACAAATATCAAATGAACGGGCCTTTTTGTCAAGCTTCTTGTAACTGTGAAACCATTTACAAAGCTGGGGGGGGGGAGAGTTGGAGGAATAAAACAATAGGTGCCATTTAGTCAGAGACTCAAGAATTGCCCTTTTTCACCAATACGAGACATGATTTATTTCAAAAGGCAGATCCGACATACCACAGCTGAGCACCATGACAACGTCTTATTTCTAGGCTTTTAAAAAGATAGCTTAAATGTATGACAGAGTAACCAACTGAAGGTGTTTAGGCACATAATAAAGCTAATATGTTTGGCCATCCACATGCATTGATTCAAATTGTAACCAAATCAAATTTCCCACAGGATGCAAAGTAATATCAGTGGGTAGCTTGCTGCTTAAATGTAGCAAAAGAAATGTGTATAATAGACTCGATTTGGTCAACTCATTTGCAATACCATTAAAAAAAAAAAAGCTTATGCACTTGAGACACTGGCAGTGTGCAGATTCATTGTCTCTTTATTTAGGATATATTTGTCTTCTGCATCTCCTGAGACCTGCTTCAGGTGGCTAGCAAAATATGATAATGCAAATACAATAACAACAAAAGATTTTTTTAAAAAATAACTGAAACTGAATACATATCCAGCAAAATAGTGGATTAAAGACAATTCCTTAGCCAGGCAATGTCAAACAAATACTGGCTCATTTTGGCTGAACTGTAAAAGGACAAGGTACAGTGATAGGGCATCTCCTCTGAGGCCAAAAGATCACCAGTGTAATTCCCCAGGATCTCAGGAGGAGGAGGAGAAGAAGAAGGAGAAGAAGGCCACTGTTCTCTACCAGGAGGAGTCTTAAAGCAGCTTACAATCACCTCCCCTTCCCTCTCCCCACAGCAGACTCCCTGTGAGGTGGGTGAGGCTGAGCCCTGATATTACTGCTTGGTCAAAACAGATTCATCATGGCCATGAGGAGCTCAAGGTCACCCAGCTGTCTGCAAGTGGGGAAGCGGGGAAACAAACCCAGCTTGCCAGAGTAGAAGTCCACACACCTAACCACTATACCAAGTTGGCTCTCTCATTCTGTTCCCCATTTTATCTTCCCAACAATCCTGTGAAGTATATCAGGCTGAGAAAGAGTAACTGCTGCAAGGTCACACAGCCAGCTTCAAGACAGAAAAGGCGACTGGAATCTGTATCTTCCAGATGCAAGACCAACACTCTCACCACTACTTCATCAATGGTGCAGAAATCCCAAGGAGCACATTTTATTGTCAGCCCTCTCTACCTCACTGGAAGATGAGACGTGGGACAATTACATGCCAGGCACCAAGGACCATTGGAATAGTTGTTACTACATGGCATCTGCAAGGCACATTTGGGACAATTTCAGAGAAAGGGGGGGACTTCAGGATGACATACAAACAGGCCTCTCTTCAGGATGACATACAAACAGGCCTCTCTTTTGCTGGCACCATTAATATCATTGGTGCTTCAAGGACAAAGGAATTCAGGGTTGGGTGAACATGGAAAAAGAAGAAGAGCTGGGTTTTTTTATACATCACTTTTCAATATCTGAAGAAGCCGCAAAGCAACTTACAAACACCTTTCCCTTCTATCCATTACAGGCAACCTGTGAGGTAGGTGGGGCTGAGAGAACTCCAAGAGAACTGCTGTGAGAAAACAGTTCTAAGAAAACTATACCTAGCCCAGGGTCATCCAGCTGGCTGGGGAATCAAACCCAGTTTTCCATCTTAGAATCCACTACTCTTAACCACTACACCACATTGGCTGGAGGAGGGAAGTTGTGGATGGTATTGCATATTTGAAAACTCAGACCTGCTTCCATTGATGGAAAATTCATCTCAAGGGGGAAAAACTATTTTCCATTTTATTTGCAGGGAGAGAGATAGGAATAGCTCACTGAACTCAGATTCAAACTAAGCTGAGAGACATTTACCCTGCACTACTTGCCACCCAGTTATCACCAAAGCAAGACCTTCTAAGTGGGACATCTTAGAACCTCCAATTTATAGAGATCAATTCTGCTTGCTGTGGAAGGCGGACTCTATGGCATTAGACCTCGCTGAGGCCCTGCCCCTCCCCTCCCTAAACCGAACTCTCCCTGGGCCCCACCCCAAATCTTCAGAAATCCCCAAATTGGAATTGGCAGTACAAATCTGAAACAATGTGGCAGTTCAAATAAACACTATTTAAAAACAAAACAAAACCTTAGTGTAGGAGTAGCAAAGCTTGAAAGTGAAACAAGGGTAGCTGGTTAAATCTCGCTTAAGTTTTTGCATCGCATGCGCCTGTGAAAGGAAGCTTGGCTTGTCTCCCCTGCCATCTCTCCATCTTCTTCTGTTGTGCTTGATCAAGAGAACAGATTTGATCTCTGCTTCCGAGAGAGGCCGTTCGCTAGCTCCCGGCACCAAGTATTAAAAATTAATTCACAGAAATATCTTTCACAGCTAAGAGAGTTAATTAGATTGCATCCATTTAGTTGCCAAACCATTAAATAAAGGTTTTCCATTGATTCACAGATTACAGGTTGGTGTGTCTCAGAAGCAGCATTTCTTCCCTTTTTCACTTTCCCCTCAGAACACGACTCCGTCTTAGAAGATCAATACTGACCTTTGTAAAGCAAGAAATAAATATTAGGAGTTCCAAAGGCCAAGCTCTAAAATGTTTAAATTTTTAAATACTTGCGGTTAAAACTACTAGAAAAACAAAACTAGACCCGCCTCCCCCCCCCCCCAAAATCAGAAGATGCCAATATCTTGCTTCTAGGATGGCAGAGAAAAAGGAGCAATACATCAGCCGCTCAGAAGGCCAGCATGGTATGCAGCCTGCGTGCCCCGGACTCTGACATAAAATCCATCGCATCAGGCTAAATCTAGAGGGACAATGGGATTAGGTAGGGGAACAACAACTCAGCCACTCCAGAGGGGCTGTTGCTCAGTGGAGCAGTAGACTAAGGCCAGAGTGAAACAAGAAACTGACCGCAGGCAAGACCTGTGGAAGCAATCCACACGGTGTCTCACTTGAAAGGCACAAAGCCTTTAGGAATAAGCAAATTTACCTTGCTGAATTTCTGATTGTTCTGCAGATTTCCTCCCCTTCTGTGTTCAGCTCTGCTCAACCTCTGGTTTAGGCCACTTCTCCCTGAGCTTCTTCCCCAGGGAGTTGGTTTCTTCCTGCTTCATGGTGCACTGGTGCATCTTATAACGCTTCTCAGGATTTTCTCCAAACTTTGTCAAACCTGCTGCTAAGCAGCTGAGGTGGCTTTACTAGGACCATTTCCGCACCAGGAATTTGCCCCTGCCCAGCCTCTCATTGTTTGCGGGTTTTAATGCTGCTTCCTCATGAGGTCAGCAGCAACCTGTGGCTCTCCAGTGTTTGGCACTAGTTTTCATCCCTGTTGCCCCGGAATGTGGGAAAATCCGCTTCCCTTTTTTGTAATGGTGCACAACAAGGCACAAACAGGGACAAGCCTGTCTGAAAGAAGAAACACTGGGATAACCCAGGACAGGTCTCCATCAGGAAGAAGCCATATGTGTGGTTTACAATCGTGCATCTGCAAGCAAGAGGTGGTGCCCATTGTCCGCCTCTGCGCAGAAATTATCTAGATTTGGATTCTCCTGCCCACATGGCAGTTGTTTCCCCTTACCACCCTCAGCCATTTTCCTTTCCACTGCAACCATTTCCTCTACCCCAAACAATATATATTTAAAAAATCAATGCTAGAGTATTGTTATATGGATATGCCATTGTAACAATAGGTGTAAAATGTCCTCTGAACTCTCTATTTTAAAGGAACAAAAGTAAAGAAAGTTTTCCTTTGTAGAGATTCAAAAAGGCATATTTTCATGATGGGGGCTAGAGACTTTTTTTAAAAAACTGAGAACTTCTTTACATCTGTTATTACTGCATTATTAAAAGGGTTGTCAATCTAAAACTGGGGTTGTGAGTTCTCCCAAAATTTAATCTGATCTCTAGACTATAGTACCCCTGGAGAAAATGGCTGACCTGGAGTGTAGACTCCATGGCAATATACTTCAATGAGGTCACTCACCAACACAAATTCCATCTTCCCCAAGCTCCACCCCCACACACACACAGTATTGCCAGGAATTTCCTAACCAATATGATATTCTAGAGGCATTAAAAAATTACAAAAGCCACAGTGACTCAAAAGACAGGGGGCGTGATTACTACTGAGACACTGGGACAGGCCTTATTGTGTCTGTGCCTTCTCAACAGCCACTCTAGCAACAGGGAAGCCACACCAATCCCTTCCCATGTACAAACCACCTTAATTAGGAGCAATCCTCATGCAGGGCAAACTTATTCAGCAGAATACAGGCCCCAATCCAACTCAAATGTATTTTCAAGATTGCTCTAATTTTCCATTTTAATTTCCTATGTTACCATTTTTTTTACTTTGCTCAGACAACAACATCAACATCTCATGACATTGTTTTTTTCCCCTTGTTTCCTGCCCCCCAAAAAAACTACTTTTCCCCTTACTTTTTTTTTTTTACATTGCTGAATGAATTTGCAAGGTAGTCTCTAGCTCAAAAAAAAGTTTTGCATCTCGTATATTGCTGTCCAAGCCCACCAAGAAAGAGTGTGTTTGAGCAGCAGTTTTTTTTTGCAAGTGCATGCCCATGTTTGAATGCTTCAGCAAAATACTGAAACAAAAGTTTAATCCCATTGGGAGGCCCAACCCCCAATCATTGCCTTCATTACCATTCCTTCATTCATACTCAGGAGCAGATTCTAGCATGGCCCTAGATGACATTTTCAAATACATTTTGCAGCGCATGCAGCTCCCCTGAAAACATGCAATTGATGGGAACAAACTGTTGCCAACTGTGTACTGATGGAAGTCAGGGAAAGGAACTCAAAAATAATTGAGGGTGGGGAAGGGCCAATGAGGGAGAATGCTTAAACAGGTGAAAAGGAGTAATCAAAAAGGGGGTGAGACAAGTATACCAGGTATGCCTCTTGAGCGTGGTGTGGTAGGTTGGGGAATGTACTTGTAAAGGGATTTCTCTGCCCCGAGACTTCTGAAGCACTGCAACACTGCAATGCATGTGCAAAAGAAAAACAACTACTGGGATCCAGAAAAACATTTCACAGTGTAAATCGATGGAAATGAAGAAAGCATATATGTGTGAACTGATTGCATTGATAGTGCAATCATCAGAACCGCCACAGCTACCACAACAACCCGGAAGGCAGCTGCATTCTGGAAAATGCCAAAATAAATTGCAAATTGCTGTGACAACTGTCTGGTCACATATAATCAACCACTTGTGTGTTTTTTAAATCATTTTTATGTTAGGGGAAGAGGGTGACATTTTTTTCTTCTTCTTCCCAGTTGTCCCAAGGTTTAGCCGATGCCAACTCACTCCATCTTAATCTATTCTTGTCTACAGAGTTTTCTATAGACAAGAGAATTGCAATAAATATATTTTGCCTTGTCTTCAACTTTACCTTTATAAGTATCTAGGTTCATAAAGAGTTCTTAGGCAACAGAAAACAGTGTGCAAGATTTTAAGCTGTCCTCAGCTGGGGTGAAGAGAATTTTGGAATCATTCCATCTCACCATGTGCTACATATATTACTCACACTGCTTCGGTCTGCACTCTAATATTCCATCCACCTAGGCCCCAAATTTTAAAATTAACCCATTGCATCAGCACAATCTATTATTTGGACACATAGGTAAACAATATTCCAATTAATATATATTTTCTTTAACTCAGTATGAGAAGATCCATAAATCACAAATACGTTGGACAAAGTTTCTTGATCAAATTATGTTGAACAATTTGTATGATTACACATGGCCTGCTACCATGATTTTCCTCTGCTCTCAACGTGCATCATCGTTACACTGGCATGCCCACACTGAGATTTTAGGATTAAGTCTTGGGAGAAAATGACAGGAAATCATAGAACTGATAGGACACTTCATTAAGCAGCCCTTCATGGGAAAAACAACAACATACCAGCAAGATGATATAGGTTAGGAAAGAAAATCAATTTGGCAGGTTTCCAGAAGAAAAGGAATGGTGCCTACGTGTAGAACCAATGTAGAGTCTGGACTCACCAGAAGTCTGGACCGGCCAGAATGTCACCAATGTGACATTCATAAAAATCATGGCAAATAGTTTGCCTTCTTTGATACTTCATGTCTTCTGAGAGTATTTACCATTAGGAGAAAAGAGCTGCATAGTGTTGACAAGTGCACTGGTCCAGGAGAGAGTCCCGCACTTTACAGATGCACCTCACCCTCCCAAGCTCCCCCGCAAACAAACTTCCCCAGAAGTTACATTGTCATGGGGGAGGGGAGGGCAGTAACTCTGGTTTCTTTGACAAAACTCTGTTTTGAAGCAAATTCTACCATAGAGTTTTACCCCAAAACTGGACTGTCACGACTGAAACCCGGTCCCAGAAAGCATTCCCTCATCCCCTGACAGCAGCAGCAATGGAACTAGTAACCCTAGGCAACCACTTTCAAAGCATTCTAGGTGTCTATTCTTGATGCCAGTAGAGTTTTCCATCTCTCTCCATAAGAATGCTACTAACCTCTGCCTCAGTTTCTGCTTAGTATTGCTAGTGGTAGCAATTCTTGATTTACTCAGCCAAATGTTCCACCTGCATTCTGTTCTTATGCCTCCAAAATTGTGGCTTTTGGACATTTTCATGTGAAATGGTATATATGCCTGGAGTGCCTTATAAAAATGTTCATTTGCAATTTTATTTGATTTCATATTCTTGAGGCACTACTTACCTTAGAGTGTCACCCAGCATGATATTTGGAAGAGCAAAATTACACAAATATGGAAGGGCTTGCATTTTCTGAGCTGTATATCACAGGAATATATAAACTATGCCATTAAATATGACTTGGCTGACATTTGTGTGCTTATATTTTGATGTATGCCAGTCAAATGCATGGATCCATGAGAGGATTTTCACAGACAAGTAAGAAAGGACACACTTTAACAAAATGAATATCTCCAGTACCCCCTTATGCTTGTCCCCAGCATTGCCAGCATCAAGGTGTGACCTGGAGATCTCCCAAGATTCCAATGGAGCTTCAGACTACAGAGATAATTTCCCCTGGAGGAAATGGGAGCTATAGATTATGTGCTCTATTGCATTTCATGCCTGCTGAACTCTTTACCTCCCCTGGTTCTGCCCCAGATCTCTAGAAATTTCCCAAACTAGAGTTGGCAACCCTTCCTGTCCTAATAGGAACACAATGGGGGGGGCACATCTGGGGCTGCAGCATTCTGTTAATGGAAAACTTTCCCTCTGCCAAAATCACATGTGGATCCAGCCAATATAGAAACATCCTTGCTATCTGTGCAATCTCTTCATGTGACCAGTTCTAAATTGTGTCATGCATATTCCTTAAGGCAGTGGTCCCCAACCTCCGGTCCGGGGACCAGGACCGGTCCGTAGATCATTCAGTGCTGGGTCCGCGGCTCCTCCTCATCCTCCTTCCTGGATGCTGCCTTGGGGGCTGCCCTGCCACGTTGCTGCCGGCTCACCTTTGGTGCTCTCCAGCGGCCGCCATGGCTGGGGCTCCCCCTTGGTGTGACACTGTGCAGCTGTGGGTGGCGGGTGGTGGGAAGTCAGGGGCACTGGTGGGAAAAGCAAGCAGAGCAAGGGCTCAGGCGGAGGCAACATCCCTCAGCAAAAGACTACCCCCCTCCCCGGCCTCAATAAAATTGTCAAGCATTGACCAGTCCCTGGTGATAAAAAGGTTGGGGACCACTGCCTTAAGGCATATCCCTGTCCCACCCAGCAACTTTTCACTGTCTCATAGTAAGTTTTCTTTTAATATTGTTCACTCTTCACTGGGTCTTCCTAAACAGCTTTATTGACAATTAAGACTAGCAATTGAATAACATCTATAGAAATTAATATTTCTAAAAATGTGGATAAATTACCTGCATGACTTCTCTCTTATTTCTGGGACTGTTGGCAAACTGACAACCCTTTAGTAGTAATTTGTAAAGCCATGTCAATAGGTAATTGAAAATTATAACAGGAAATCCACAGACGTATTCTAATCCTGTAGCAAGGAATAGTGATATAAACTTTATCCCATTGAGGTATTTATATACCCTAGAGTACCCTAAACCAGTGGTCTGCAACCTTCTTCAGGCTGTGGACCGGTGGCGGGGAGGGCGATCACCCGGCTGCGGCACTTCCATGCATGAGCGTATGCGCGGGAGTGCCGCGCATGCACATTTGCAACCCTGCATGGCGCAAGCACACATGTGCGGCCCTGCTTCCCTCTCCCCCCCTCCCCCAAAAAGAAGCTTGCCGGGCCGCAAGCTAATCGGCCGCTTTTGCAGCCAATTTGCTTGCGACCTAGGAAGTTTCTTACTGGAGTGGTGGTGACTATATTAGACCTCCTCTAGTTTCTGTGGGAACTGTCTGCAAAATGTTCAATAACCAAAAGTCCTACTTTCAACTTGAAAGGGGGAGGGAAGGATGATTTAAGAAAAACTGTATTAATTTCTTCACAAACTTTTTATTTAAAAAGTTTTCTGTATATTACCATAAAACGAAGAGTGCTTGTAGGCACAGAGGAGAAGAGGATCACAGTAAGAAGGCCTGCCTTGATTTCTTCAACCTCTTGCTGAGAATAGCCTCAAGACATTATTTGACAATTATAGATATTTTAAGTCCAGTACTTCCAAGGGATCTGAGTGAATCTCATCCTATTCATGACTGCTTATAGTTGTATGTATATACTGGCAACCAGGAGTTTAGCTAGCATTAGTAGGCCTATGGATTTCTTCTTCAATATCAATGAAGTTGGAGGCGGATGCAGCCAGGGGTGGGACATCCTTCCTGATTGGCTGTTCATTGGGTAGATGATGGAACCTGGGGATCCCCTGGCATTATAGCTCATTTCCAGAGCTATAAAAAGTTCAGTTCTCCTGGAGGGTGGACACCAGAGCACTATGCTCCACTGAAGCCTCTTCCTGCCCCATATCCTGCCTACTCCCAGCTCCACCCCCAAAGTCTCTAGGTATTTCCCAATCCAGAGCTGGCAACTCAAGTTCAACCATTATACATTCACAACCCCAAGACAGGCTTGGTGTATGGCTGCTGGGCTCAATTCATTCAATATGTTTCACTGCAGAATGGAGATTGGAGCTCAGGTATCCCTCTGCTCTGTGCCTCATAGTGGTAATCTTGGCTTATACCAAAGCTCTTCATGGTCTTGGTTCCTCATGTCTATGGGGCCAACTCTCTCTCTCTCTCTCTCTGCTCCACTATGACAACTTCACTTACCAGAACCAAACCTTCTGCAGTTGCTACCCTACAAATGGGCAAAATCAACAATTGCCTCAGATGTGCTTTCTTTGTTGTGGACCTCACATTGTGGGAAGGTCTAACTGAGGAGGTCAGGAATGCTCCCACTCTCTCCTATTGTTCCATGACCTGTGCATTACTAAATTATGCAGCAGGGCTCTCTTTTTTTTTAACACAAGTACACATTCCAGTTCCAAAAAGATGTCAAAGACTATAGCAACCATCAGAACATGGTGTTAATTTCTCACACACGAGAACCTTAAAACCTTACTGCAAAGGCTGTTATCATAAATAGAGCAAGAAATGCCAGATGTTCATTGGGATTCAGAAAAGGAAGAGGCACTAGAGATCATATTGCATATTTACTTTGGTTACAGAACAACAGTAGAGAAACAGAGAAGAAAATCAGCTTGTGTTTTATAGATTACAGGTTGACTGTGTCCAATATGAAAAGAAATAGTTGCATCATTTATTGGATGCCCCATCCTGTTGATAGTATTGACTTACGGTATGTAATTTACCTTGAATCTCAGTGAGAAAGGCGTCCTACCTGAACATATAAATAAAACAGTAAGAGTGTGCTGGGAGGAATTTGAAATCATCACCTAACCAACAATCAGGTAGGGTATCCCGGTTTTCCCATCCCTGATTCGTCATCTACCCAATGAACAGCCAATCAGGAAGGATGTCCCACCCCGGCTGCATCCGCCTCCAACTTCATTGATATTGAAGAAGTGCCAGCCCCCACTAAGGAAGGCAGGCAGCAGGAGCTGGGAGGGAGGACAGAGGGTCTGGGGACTCCAGTTGGTGGGGGGAGGGATCCCCCACCAGCACTCCCACCACCCCAAGAAGCTCTGGCTGCTGCCTTGCTAGGACTGCCTGGGGTAGTAGGGGGAGGAATGGAATGCTCACCAGCACTTCCCCCTTCCTGCCCCAAAATGGCCTGCTGAGGCCTCTCCCAGCCTGGCTGGCCTGCCCAGGGCAGGCGGGAAGGCCTAGCGCCCTTTGTACTTTTAGATACAATGGGTTTTGTTGCTATTGAAGAATATAAATATATGTGTAAGATTTCTCACACAAATTTCATCCCATCCCAGACCTTAATATATTTTTGTCATTGATGCTGTGGCAATTGTCCCTCCCTTCTTTGGGCTATGATTGCTCCATGGTACCTACAAACACAATTTTTAGAACAATTTCAATGTCCAATAAAAATAAAACATATTCAAAGCTGGTTCAGAAAAACATTGTGCATGTACTTTCTCACATGTCTTTCTGAAATCTATCCCTGTTCCCCTTCCTTGTCTGTTATCCCAACTCGCCTAACCCAAAACAGTATATTGGTTGTTTGTTTTGATCCTCTTAACATTCCAGCAGTGCCATTTCTGCTTTCCTAACTCTCCAAAACCAACATTTGTGTGGCCATCAAGTTTTCCAGTTGGATTACAAGTACTTTGTACATTTTTCACACTCCAGTTTGAGCCCGTAAACCTTGTGCAAAACATAATGAATGCCACTGCATGTGTAGGCACAAAAGCAGCATCACGTTGCAGATTTTAAAGGGAGCATGACATTCCCCTGATGGCCACACAAGTCATTAAATTGCGAGTCTGTGCCAACAGCACTTACCATGTTGAATGCTGCCAAATGTGCAGATGCAAAGCCACTCAAAGTGCTACTTGTTGTAATCGGCATCCCAATCACCAATGCAATTGTACAGGGTGCTGGTCTCTAGAGATCACGGTAATTGCAAACAAGGCAAGTTTGATTATTCAGGGATGTTTTTTGCAAAAAAAAAAAGCATAATCACTAAACCAGATATTGTTGGACTCCTGGGGATGAGACACTCAGCAGGGGAAATCTAAATGAAGGATGGGAAGAGCCATGTGTTTTCAAGGTTTGGGTTTAAACTACAGGTTTGGGTTTAAACTAAGGTTTGGGTTTAAACAAGGTTGGGCTTAAACTACAAGTACAATGATATAGGCTAGATATCAGGAAAAATATTTTCACAGTCAGAGTAGTTCAGCAGTAGAATAGGCTGCCTAAGGAGGTGGTGAGTTCCCCCTCACTGGCAGTCTTCAAGCAAAGGTTGGATACACACTTTTCTTGGATGCTTTAGGATGCTTAGGGCTGCTCCTGCGTTGAGCAGGGGGTTGGATTAGATGGTCTGTGTGTCCCCTTCCAACTCTATGATTCTAAGGTCCTGCAGACTTTGAGAGGTGGCATTTGGCTCTTAAGGTACAACAATTCCAACCCGATCCTCCAACAAGTACATGGAATAAATTATTTACATATTTGTTCTGAACACTATTACCAACATCCAGAATATTTAATTCTTTGCCATGAACATGATGAAACTATACCCTGTAAAAGCAGTCACCTAGTAGATTAAACTCTAGTTGACCAATAAAATGTCCTTCACTTGTTCTAGTCTTCGCATATTCAATAGCTAAAAAGCACTTGGATAAAATAGTAAACTACCAACAAGTGAACCTAGGGCAATTTCATATATATTGCTGTGCAGCGTGTTCCAAGGTGTTTTAAATAAATAGCTGGAAAGCTGCACTGGAAAAAAAAGGGGGGGGGGAGTTAACAATAGAATTACCCTAAAGCAAAATCCAAGGGATTTCTGATAAACTGTGGCTGATTCATTAATAACATTGGTAGTACAATCAAATTGGAAATGACTTATGATGTATCTAAAGTACAGTTTCTGGATGTAGAAATCAGAAGGAGTGACAATACCTTGCAGATGGAGGTTTATAGGAAGCCTACAGATGCCATTTCATACCTAGCAGGAGACAGTTTTCACCCAGGTCAATTGAAGAAGAACTTGCCATACTCCCTGGTACTAAGATTGAGGAAGAACTATAGAGTAGATGCTGACCTCTAAAGACAAGCTGGGATTTAGATGCACACATGCACACAGAGGTTACTCTTCAAGAATATTTAAATAAGTGTTGTTGTTGTTGTTGTTGTTGTTTTGGGGGGGGTTACAATACAAGAATTTGACTTACTCCAATAGTTAAAGAACAAGTTGCTAATACATTGATAATTCCTGTGAAGACCAGTTCAGGCAATTGTAGAAAAACATTGGCATCTTTTGCCAGTCATCCACAGATACTACATCCTCCCCTATTCAAAGTCAAGGGCAAGAAACCCCCTTGCTATCAAAAAGCAGGCAAGCAGAGGTGAAGGACAATAGTTGTGATAGTGGGAAGACAGCACCAAAGGGATGATTTGCCCCCATGTGCATGTGCAGTGACCCGAAAAGCATTTCAGCATTCCTCTAATACCAGAACATTTCTATCAATACATTCAGCAATGGCAACTCTAAGGAAGTAATTTATGTCAGTGGTCCCCAACCTATTTATCACCGGGGTCCACTCAACGACGGGGACTATTCACCAGGGACCACTCAACGCCTTTTACTGAGGCCCGGGGGGGGGGGTAGTTTACTCCTCTACTCTCAACCACTGCCCTAGCTCTCTCTGATTGCTATGGTAATGTTTAAACATCCCTTCAAAATAAGATACAGACACACCACAACAATGAAGTGTGTTGTAAAGGGCTGGGCGGGATGAAGTAAAGGGCCGGGGGGGGGGGAGAGAAGGCGTCCTTCGGGGCCCACCTCCAATTAGTCGAAGGACCACATGTGGTCTGCAGCCCACAGGTTGGGGATTGCTAATTTATGTTATTCAGTGTCCTTGTAACAATGTTCATGGGAATGACTACTAGGTCAGTCAAAGTTAGAATATGAAAACTTAAGAGTGGAATTAGAAGAAACTAAATGATCTACTTTTCAACCATTCTGGTCACAATGAGAAGCAGCTGACACCACTCTTTCAGCCAGCAGCAGCAAAATAAGCTGTGGTTTTACCATAGAGTTTTAGATGATTTTTACAGGGGCATGCTTCTTAGAGAGGCATGAAAACCCAGAAGTGACATAACTCCATCACACTGACTGTGACCCCCCCCATCCCTCAGTCTCTGTATTACTGATTAATAATTAGTTATGCAATACACTATTATACAGGGTTTTATTGGAGAAACAGCAGGTGTTCTGCTGAGAGAATCTACAGAAGAACCAAGGAAGATTGTACACTGTACCACACTCCTCCTGAAAAAGTTAATTGATCTTTTCAGTATAGATTCATTTAAAGATTTGTCCTTGGAATCTTATTCTGGCATCATGACTTACTTTGGGTGACTGGGCTTTTCCCTTAGCAGGATTCTAAAGATGGAATACATTTGTTAAATACATTAGTCTTTTTTCTTCCCTCCTCACCTTTAGCAAACATTTAAAACCATTTTTAAAAGAATTCAACATAGCTCTTCTTGGGCTCTTCTCCAAACCTATATTTTTGTTTCCTGTTTTCAGAAGGTATGTTTTCATCAAATACTACCCATGATTGTATTCATAGAATTGAATATCAGTGGTAATTGAATATGTTTCCCTCCACCTTTCTTCCAAGGAATTCACAATGCCACATATGGTGTTTGTCCCCCTCCATTTCCCCTCAAAAAGACACCCCTAGTTCCCACTGACACCTTTCCTGATGCCCACCAAGTGTTTCTACAAAGCAGGTGGGGACATGTGAAATTTTTGCCCAGCAGGGCTTCTGACTGGCCATTAGGAATCTGATTCGCTGAGAAAAGTTTTAAGAAATTGCTTCCACACCAGCTACCATCATAGCACAAGAATCTTCGCTGCATTGGTGTATTTATTTCAAATGTCATCCTGTTAAGCACATCATCTGCCTAAAATAGATATAAATAGATGGAACCTCACTCCCTGATATTGCATGGTTGGCTCTACCTCTTGTTGCAGTTGTTTTGTGGTTGTGTACCCACTATCCTGTGGCAGAATTCCAGAGGTACCCACTATATCAAGAAGTTTTTGGGGGCCCTTGTTTAGACTCAGAAAAAAGTGTCTCTGGCCCAAGATCATCCAGGACAGGGGTAGTCAACCTGTGGTCCTCCAGATGTCCATGGACTACAATTTCCATGAGCCCCTGCCAGCAAACACTGGCAGGGGCTCATAGGAATTACAGTCCATAGACATCTGGAGGACCACAGGTTGACTACCCCTGATCCAGGAAATGTCCAGGCAACTGGGCATCTGGCCCTGGACTTTCAAAGTCCTAGTCCAACCACACCACCACACCAGATTCCTTCAAACATTTGAACTCGTTTTCACTCTCACTCTGCCAACAAATGCAAGCACAGCAAGGGATCCAGTGTACTGAGAGCTCCACACTGCTCAGTTTGTAATGAGGGGTTTCAGTCTCTTTTGTCAGATGCTTCCAGGAAGTCAATTCACAAGCTACTAGTATCTTCAGTCCTCACAAGCTACTAGTATCTTCAGTTTTCCCCAGGCCAAGCACCTTTGTAATGAATCCTGGTGTAACCACTCCAACAGTCCCGCCACCATCATTACAATTGTAATAGTGATTACCAATCCAGGCAGAGGGAAAGGATCCGGTGATGTGGAAGCACAAACAACTTTGGTGTTGTTCCATTAGTGCAAGATCTTGTACCACACCACGTGCTTTCCTTCCTTATACTGACAATGCTCAGAAAACGATTGCAACCAAGTCTTACGGAAGGAGAATAATGGTTTATGATATGCTATGTTTAACTCAACACAAGGGACTAAATGCAAGGTATTGTTTGCACTTCCGCTTGCATAAGAATCCTAGTACATGCAGAAATCTTGGGGTGGATCCAAGCCACTAAAAGTGCTCTACAAGCACCGCCTCAGGCAGGTCATGTAAAGTATTAGTGACCTGTCTGAGGACTGTACCTGGCTGCTGGTGCTTTGGCTAGGATGGGAAAGCCAGACAGTGTTCCCAAGGCTCAGATGCCTTTCTGTAATACAACATGAGCTAACCTCCCCTGCCAGCAATATACCTGCAGCAAATGTTAGTGCGTATTTGCTAGAAATAAGACAGTCATCTAGATTTGGAGATCAGAGAAATCAGATCCCACTCATATTTCTTTTTCAAATATATATTGTCTCTATTTTTTGAAGACACCCAGGTCTGGGCAGCTCAGTTCCCAGACTGCCACCTGCATGTTCGCTTGGTGCTTGGTGCTAGCTGCTCTTGGGATAGAGATGCTATACATGAATCAGGATTAGATATAGTGTCAAGGTATCACCGTATTCTGTAATCCAGAAACTGAATGACGGTGCATTGAGCTATCAGGCAACACAGCACAGCAAACATGAAATGGGCTAAGATGGTACGCTTCTATTCATAGGCTGAAAACTAAGATTAGATTACATTTTAAGGTACAACTAGAGCACACTGACAAATGGGGGCACTAAACAAATTGTAGATTAATACATGGCCAAGTGAAAGATATTGTACTTTTTGGGGTAGGAGATGAACACTGCAAAAAAAAAAAACTGATTTTATCATAGTAATAAACTGAAATACATCTCATCTTGTGTGCATATGTGTGTGTGTGTGTGTGTGTGTGTGTACACACACACAGTATTTGCTGGCGTGTAAGACTACCTTTCCCCCCTGAAAAACATGCCTCCAAGTGGGGGGGTGCACTTCAGCCGGGTGCACTTCAGTTGGGGTAGACATAGCTGCCCATAGTGGTCCATAGTACTGTAATGTAATGTAACAAACTCTATATTTTGAGTGGAAATGTTGGGGGGTCGTCTTATACGCCCAGTTGTCTTATACGCCGGCAAATACGGTATACACACACATACACACACACACACACACACACACACAAGATGAGATGTATTTCAGTTTATTATTATTCAGTTTATTATACATATAATTTTAAATCAGTAATACAAGGAGGTCTACTACACTCCTCTGTACTCACAGGTTCAGCTCCTGACTGTTCAACAGAGATACTTAGAAAAATTAATGGGAGATAAGACTAGCTTGGCGTTTTTTCCACTGTGAGAATCAATTCCTGTGAGCCCAAGAATGAAGGGAGATCAAACATGCAGCTATGCACCTCCCTTACCACTTTCACTAAATTACAGATGTTTGACAAGACTGGGAAAAAAATGTTAATTATTAACTGGAATTATTTTGAATTGATATTCAATTAAAATAAAGTCATTTTCTATTGCCCCCCAATACAGTTGCAGGGATTCTATTAAATCTAAAACAGTTGTCATTAATTTCCACTAAAATACGTGGGTGCCCAAACCTCTCCGTTGGTTGATGGGAGAGAATTCCATTACCCATTTCCATTAATTTCCATTCATTTCGGGAAATTCCATTTCCATTAGGCTGTAACAACTGGATTATCAGTATTCTGAGCTTTTCCGTTTGACAGGGACACAGCCTAGCTGCCAACACTTATTCCTGCATGTCTGCAATTTTAAATCCCCAATTGGTCTCCCATGGTGGGTTAGTGAAGACAGCTAATTCATGCAGCTAGGTGTCTTTAGACAAATATGACTTCTACTAGCATTCAAACTGGACCGGGCTCTTTTTCACTACAGAGACCAATTCCACATTAGGCATTTGCCCCCAGGACAGCCTCTCACTGCCCACAGGTTTTAGTGCTGCTTCCACATGACATCGGCAACAACCCACAACTCTCAAGTGGCTGGTGCGAATTTTCCCCAGATTTGATCCATGATGAGGGAAATTGCCAAATCCCGATTTCCCTCTTCCTGCTGTGTTGCAATCCAGGGAGCAAACAGAGGCAAGCCTGTATGGAGAGAGAAATGTGTGACACAGTAGTGTTCAGCCCACCTGTGCACCTGCCCTCCCCTCTCCTTTTCTAGATCAAAATGTTTTAAAAAATTGGTGCGGTCTCCATTGCTGCGGGACTGCAAAGCTGCATGCCCTCAGTAAAAATAAAAAGTTCTCCTCATTGAACACTGTAATTTTGGAATTGGGCAGCCAAACACATTCCTATTTGTGTTTTCTAATGGTGGGGTTTGAACAGGAGAAGTGATGAAGCAGCCCTTTCCCAATCAGCTTGGCATCTGTGCTCTTTGTTTTAAAATTGTACTGTGAACAAACAATCATTCATTGGGGTCCAGTTAGCATGGCTAGACTATGACAAATCTACCCAAACTTAAAGAAAGACCATTACACCAAGAATCCCCAAAAGAGATCTAAGGAGGGAATGTTTTATTGTTGTGGTGTGATCCTTCAGCGACACGGAAGTGTAAGTTAAAAAAAAATTGTTCTGGTGTAGTGGTGTTTCCCCATGGCAACGTGGAAGTGCATTAAAAAAACCAAACCTTAATTTCTGGTCGGGGAGGCAGAAAAAGTCCTCGAAACAATTGCTATGCAGGGATTGGTGGCTTGTAGTGATTGACAAGCCAAGGAGTGGAGGAGAAAAGTTTGGGTTGTTCTCGCTTGCCACCTTGTTGGGAGGCAAAAAGCCATGACAAGGTGGCAGGAAAACATGGGAGGGGGTCTCCCGTCAGGAAACTTGCAAATGCGCAGCTTCTAACCACAAGTTTGCAAGCAGGAGGCAGTGTGTATTTTACGCCTTCATGCAGAATTGGTCCCTGAATGGCTAAAATATCTTGTAACTCTCTTCCTAAAACAACTTGAAAATCAACATGCATGTTGAATACAATCACATCTAGGGTTGCCAGCTCTAGTTTGGGTATTACCTGGCGATTTTGAGGGTGGAGCCTGGGAAGGGGGTGTTGGGGAAGGAAGAGACTTCAGTGGGTTAAAATGCCATAGAGTCCATGTTCCAAATGACCATTTTCTCTAGGGGAACTCATGTCTCTCTTCTGGAGATGAGCGATAATCCCAAGAGATCTCAAGCCACCACCTAGAGTTTGGCAACCCTATGGACATTTCTTAATTCGTTTTCACAATTACAAGATGACAAGGGTTTTAGGGGAGCAATCCTGAACAGGCCTACTCAGAAACAGGTCCTCTGTTAGTCAATGGAAAGTGTACTACATAATGCCACTATAAAGCAGACTGTACTCCTTTGTTTTACATCTAGTCCTGGGATCCACCTTTAAAACCAGGCCTGAGACACAGTGAGCTTCATGCAAGTGGTAGAAAGTCATGTGATATCTGAGTGACCAAAAGAGGCTGTGCTAGTTATTTATAATTCATTGATTTATAAAAAACCTTGCCCTTCTGCCCTTACAAGGGCTGACAAGGCAGCTAACAATTTAAAACATTCACAATAAAACACATAATAAAACCACTGAGATAATCTCCCCTCCCAAGCATACCTCATTGAACCAACTTTTAAAAGAATTCTAAAAAGAGCTAAAACACATATTAAATTTTTATAAAACATACAAACCATAAAACATTAATTAGGAAGAAGGGATCACTGAGGGAATGTCAAACTAAACAAAAAAGGCTTCACACACTGTTGGGAAGTGGGGATACAGTCATCTCTCTGAGGAGTGAGTGCCAGAGCAGAGGCTAAGAATAATGATTGAAATACCAGTATTGCCATGACGAAACAGGTCTTGCAGGCATGTCATTGCAGTGTGGGGGATGCAGAATTAATAAAATGGGTTCAGGTCTCAGATTCCTAGAATGAATTTGGAACTTACCACTGCAGCTGTATTCTATCCATTCCCATTACATAGGATGCCAGAACCAGATTAAGAGTTATAAATACACTCAACTAATTCCCTGTACCCCAACCAATGCCCTTCAGCTGTATCTCACACTACAAAACCTCATGGGATATTAGGTCAAACCAGATTATCCAACATACAGGCGTACAAGACATCGGGGAACTAACATTTCCCATGGTCTGACTTGGCTCCAGAGCACGGCATAAAAGGAGGAAGAGCATCAGTAGTCCCTCCTGTGCCCCCCCCCAAATCCCTGTGGCTATTTCACCTGAGTCATACTGTGCAGGAGGTAAGGGTGAAACTCCCCCTCTCCCTGTGCTGCACTCCCAAGCCCATTCAGCATACTTCGAAAGTTCATCCTCCAAAAAGTCATGCAGATTGACAAGTCACATTGAGGATCTCTGGCCCGGCTGATGTCATAGGTATCATCTGGTTTGGCCCACAGGGAAGCCTCGCTCATTACAGATTCAGGCAGACATCTCTCTACAGTTCTCATGTATCTCATGAGCAAAATTAAGCTTTGTTATGGGGTGTCATGCATGAAGTTGAACAAAACTTGTCTTAACAGTTACTGTGCAAAAGGAAATAAAACAAGTAACAAACACATCTTATCAGCCTAGGTCTAAAATGATGGTGGTGGAGTTAGAAGTGTTTTGGAATCCCTTCTTGAGGTCTCAATAACCTCTTCTTCCAAAAGACTTCTGCAATCTCTCTCTCTCTCTCTCTCTCTCTCTCTCTATATATATATATATATATATATATATATATATATATATATACATAGTTTTCCTATGTCTAATTCCACCCCATGCTACCTAGTGGGAAATCACCACCTGATTCTTTAGGACAACCTCTTTGATCTATTCAACTCCATCAACATAGGGAATGACATCCTGCCATCTTGAATGCTGAATGGAAAAAATTGTTTTTCTGCTCATGGATAGAAATGGCTTTAGGTTAACCTCTGAGCATTTGCGAGATGGAAATCGAGATGGTATATTTTACACAAATACTTTAGGCTTAGTGTCATTTCACAGGAATCATCCAGGAATTCTTTCTTTCTGACCTTGCTTGGCTGCCCCACTGCTCCTCTCAATATATGTGTGCAAAGAGGGTTTGTGTTTGGCATTCTTGCTCTCTATGAGTGTGCATGAAAGCAGGGCCTTCTGGCAAGCGGCATGTTCAGGTGGCTCTGTAAGAGCTCTCAGCTGGCACGTGGGGATCCATGAGCCACCCAAGAGCCACAGCCCTTTAATGAACCAAGGTAAGTACTAATACAAGGTTCTTAACAGTCACCCACAAAAAATGGATTAGAATAACTGCTTGCATTCACAGGTGGAGAAATCCTTTCAACACTCCAGAGCATTTGAAACAAGGATTAATCAACATTTAAGGATCTGTGTTTTGTACCTTTTAAATTTCTGATGAACGAGACCACTCTCGAATATGTAGGGTTGAATGCAGGGTTGCCCACCCTGCATTGGAAAAACCCAGAGATTTTGGGGGTGGAGCCTTCAGAGGGGACGGTTTGGAGGGGGGAGGGACTTCAGTGGGGTATGATGTCATACAATCCACCTTCCAAAGTGGTCATTTTCTCCAGGGGAAGTGATCTCTGTTGCCCGGAGATGAGCTGTAATTCTGGAGATCCCCTGGTCCCATATGTAGCTTCACTAATGTGACATGATAAAGAATCAAAAAAAGGCATTGAGAATAAAATAGCAAACAGAAGACAGGATGAAAGTAAGAAATTTTAAAAAATGGAAGAAACTGAATGCTGTGGCAAAGTGTGCATGATCCAATACTGGAATTAATTTTAGATTTTTTTTTGCTGGCTAAACAAAAAAATTCAGGAGAAAGATTAAAAGGCAGAGTGAAATAAGGGAACAGTAAAAGAATACAGAAAAGCCTCTTAGCTCTGGCTTAATTGAGCCATTTCCTACTCATTAAGAATAAATGGGAAAATCCCCTTTAAACACCGCCACCATTTCTTATTACTGCATATATGCTTAATCTCCACCCACAGATATGCAATCCCCTTACCCACAACCACCTGCTCACAGCATTCTCGTACCCAGACACACTAGAGATGAAGAAGAAATTCTGCACATAAGGAAAGGGGCTTGGAAATCCATCCCCCATCCAGAAATCCTGGATCACTTGACAAACAAGGGCTCACCTGCCTCTTCATTCTGCTCTGTCTCCTAATAGCCTAGCCCCATTCTTTACATCTGCCAGATTTATCCTGCCCATTCCTTTCTCAGACTGACAGAGCTTTGTGGGGAGGAGAGTAAACAAAAGCATAGGTAAAAGAAAAAGGGTCTTTCAAATGGGTCCTGAACTCTAGACAAATGTAGGATTTTTAATGCATCTTTGTTGTTGTTAGGTGCAAAGTCGTGTCTGACCCATCGCGACCCCATGGACAATGATCCTCCAGGCCTTCCTGTCCTCTACCATTCCCCGGAGTCCATTTAAGTTTGCACCGACTGCTTCAGTGACTCTATCCAGCCACCTCATTCTCTGTCGTAATGCATCTTTATTCATTCTTAAAAAAAAACAAAAACCCTGTTCCCAGACTTAAGATGAGAACTACTTCTGAGTGTTTTTTTTTTTTTTAATCAAGCAGTGAAGATGACTTGAATGCTGGGAGCCTGCATTGCCGACTGTTATTCTTCTTGACGTTTATCACAATGAAAAATTAAAGTTCCCAGATTTCTTCATGAAAACCGAGGATGAAAGCGTGCTCTGATTGGAAACTTCAGGACACCCCCTTGGCTTTTGTAAACTCTCCCAAGCAGCGGCCCTCCCCACCCCCTATTTAACGCTCATGCAAAACCCGGGGAAAGGGGAGAAAGATGGAGATGAAAGAGTGGCAGATTAAATATCTGGCAAGAGTGAAGGATCTCATTTTTGACAGCATCTTCCCAAGATCTTAATTATTAAAAAAAAGACAGAAAATGCCTAATAAAACAAAGGACAGAAAAGACAATTTTCAGTGTGGGATAATGGTCAGAGCATTGCATGGGATTTTCAGTGTGGGATAGTGGTTAGTGGTTAGAGATTGCGATTTGGGAGTTTAAAGCTCTGCCATGAAATCTTACAGGGTGACTTTGGGGCAGTTGCAGATTCTCAAGCTTCACAGGGTTTTGTGAGGATAAAATGGAAGAAAGGAGAATGATGTAAGCTGATTTCGAGTCTCCTTTGGGGGAGAAAAGTGGAGTAAAGAGGAATAAATAGTTACATGTTCCAATAACATTGAACAGGCTTCCTATAGTAGGCTTCAGAATGGCCAGAAAATCTGATTGGGGGGGGGGGGCATCATCAAGGCATGAAATTGTGGTCATTGTGGGTACGGAGGTATTTGTGAGTTTTCTGCCTTGTGCAGGGGGTTTTACTAGATGACCCCAGAGATCCCTTTCCAAGGCTATGATTCTATGAAACACACAAAGTGCAAGTGCGCCATACTGGGGCTCTTCCCAAGAGAAAGAGAGTGGACCTGCAGAATGTTCATTCTAAAAAGACCTCACTTTCCACTCTGTCAATAGTAAGCAAAAGTTGGTTGCCAGTTCCGGCTTGGAAAACCTGGAGATTTTGATGGGAAGCTTGGAGAGGGCAGATCTCAGCCGTCTTTCGTGCCATAGAGCAAAGATGACCAAACTCTGGCTCTCCAGATTTCCAGAAGGGGCTCATGGTAATGATAGTCCATGAACATTGGGAGAACCACATAGAATGCAACCTCCAAAGCAGTTATTTTTTTCTCCTGGGGAAACAGATCTTGGCCATCTGGAGATCAACTGTAATAGTGAGAATATCCAGGTGTCGCCTGGAGGCTGGCAACTCTAAGCAAGGGGGAATCTGGACATGTCCTACTGAGCTTGTAACATTGTAACTTATTCACTACTTTTATGGACTGCACAAATTTTATGACCAACTGTAAAGAAAAATTGGAAAAGGCTAGTCTGAGCAAAATTTGCTGTGCTACGATTGCTCTTATTACCACCATCAGCTGCAAAAGCATTGTCTTCAGAAGTATACATTTGAACTACAAAATAAGTTTCTAAAGGCAACAAAAGTCTAAAGTGCCAAATACGGTAAATCCTGTAGAGACAAGTAATGGAGATTTGTCAGTAGCAGTGAAATATACTGCATAAGGTTGTCTATTTGCTGTTAATAATATAGGGTGGGGCCCAGATTAAGTTTTCCAATGGCAGAATGGAACTTTTCTGCCTCTCCCCTCCCCCTGTAACTCACTGATCTCCATGAAAAGCTATTCCAGGGGAATCTGCAGTATGGAGGGGAAACTCAAAAGGCAATTGCCAGTCTACTTTGGATCCACTGCATAGCATGCAAATGTGCTTAATAAATAGATTTGATTCATAAATCTAACTAGTTGTGTGTGTGTGATTTGTCTTGCTGTCACTAAAACCCTGAAAAGAACCCAATAAGCAGAACAGCATGAAGTGCAACAAGAACGACTTTATCAGAGAGCAATTAGCTGTAATAGGTATTTGGCACTGTGAGCTGTCCAAGTTCATCCCACCGCCCCCCCCACAAAAAAAGGGGGGGAAGAAGGCCAGCTTCTTGTAACTCCATGCTCCTCAAATTACTACTTGTCATAACACAAAAAGATGTCTTGAGTAGTGATGCCTATATTTGATCCTTCTAGGCAAAGCAGTTGTAAACAGAAGACATACCTCCTCTGATAGTCTGCCCTTCTCTTCTTCCCGCTGTACTGCTTTATCCGGGAGGACTGTAGGCCTTCATAGAAAAACAGTTCTGAACATGGTTGGGCCTCATTACAGATCTCTGGGAAAGGTAGCCGCATCCAAAATACACGCCGACATATTGACCACAGATGCTTTTTTCTTCATAGATACTGCCCCGATGGTGCCTCTGACCCTATGAGGCCAGGCAGGCACCTCTATTTAGTAGCCATACCAACAGAGCTTACAGAACCCCTCTGGAGAAGCACAAATTTTCCCCACAACATTTTCTCAAAAACCCGTGGTCATTACAGATTAAACTCTGCCTGAAAACAGTCAGAAAATAGCTGTATGTTGCGTCTCTCTTTTTTTCCAAACAGAAAATGGACAGATGGTTTTGTAAAAATACTTGATTCCAACAGCGTGTTTTGATTCCTCAGAGGTTTTCTGTTCTTATCGCTTCTGAACAAATCGTATTTTAGTCACGGGGGGGATCAGTATTTTTCCAGTTCTAGCCATGATCAAGTTGTAAACATAGCACTAGTTATGCTCATTTTATTGCATTTATCTCTATCAAACCTAGTGTTATTAATTTTAGGTCCACTGACTCCAGAAGGCCTGCCAAATTAGAGGTTGCATTGGTCTCTAAGAATATCCATCACTGCCTTTCTGCAGAGTTTCCTTATACAGCAGACAGAATGTAACTCACATACCTAAATGCATCAGGTCTTGTCAGCTCAAATCATATCCTAAAATGTGACAGACTCCACTGACATGGCCTAGTTGAGCCTTAGTAGTTGAGCAAATCCTGAAAGAAAGATGGAACCCAGATCAGAATTTGCCATGGCAGGCGTAATCATAGCCCATAGTAAGAAGGAGTTCCAAAGTGTGTTTTTCTTCTTTTCCCCACCACAGATATCCTGTGAGACAGGTGGGGCTGAGTGAGCTCTAACAGAACTGATCTATGAGAACAGCTTTAAGATAACTGTGACTAGCCCAAGGTCCCCCAGCTGGCTGCATGTGGAGGAGTGGGGATTCAAACTCTCCAGATTTGAGTCCACTGCTTTTAAACACCACACCACACTGGCAAGTAGACTCAAATCTGGAGAACAGTTTGATTCCCCAGTCCTCCACATGCAGCCAGCTGGACGACCTTGTGGGCTAGTCACAGTTACTCCTTGCCAGTGTACAGAAAGGTAAACCTCAAACTGACATCAAACTGAACTATAGACAAAGTGTGAGTTCTCCTAGTATTTTGGTAGATGAAGTACAGTCATTCCATTTTTAACCTATGCTACATTCACTAGAAGGGCATTTCAGTGGCTAAGCCATGTTCTGGATGCTTCAATTCATTTGCCTGCCTAATTTATTATTGCACTTCCAGTTCAGCTATAACAAAAGGGTTGGTTGCCAGGCTCTGCTTGGTAGCTTGAGGAGGGGAGGGCTTGCGGATGAGAGGGAATCACTGAGATATAACGCCACAAAGTCCACCATTCAAATCAGCCACTTTGTGCATGAAAACACATCCCTGTTGTCTGAAAGTCTCACATCATACATAGCATTGCTTCCCTCTCAATGCTATTTTATGCTCGCAAAAGATGGTCCGTATGCCCCAAAACTGCAGATTTATAATATCTTAAACATAAACATAAAAACAACTTATTTTTGAAGCCAGCAACGTAAAAGCAACATATAGCTTAAATAAAGTACATGATGCTTGATCATGGATAGTACATGTTTTACAGGAGTGTACTGAGGTATTCTGCCAGCTGCTTCCATATGCCGCTATTGAAATTTAAACAATTATATTTGAACTAGCTTCAAAGCCCATTGTAAAAATTGGCTTTGAAAGGAGGTGGTAGGAAGGAGGGCTCTTGCAGAACGCAGGCAGAAAAGCGGCAAGCACAAGAGGGGAGAAGTGCCTCAGGGGCTACAGGACCTGGGGTGGGGGTGTCCATGGGGGGGGGAGGCATGTCTGGAGGTCCCCTCCCCCTCCCTCCCCCTCAGCTGCTGGGGATCTCTCCCAATCTCCCTCCCGCTTCCCCCCTCCCAGGCCCAGGGGTTTGTGCTGTGGCTAATCCTGGAGGAGACAGCGGAGTTGGAGGGCATGGGCCAGGAGAGTAGGGCCCTGGTGGATGGCAGGGCATAGGGATAGGCAAGGCATTGTAGCAGCCATGGCCCTGCCTGTGTGGGCAAGCACTGCTTGGGCCTCGTGTGGGCTCCTCCACTCTTGTGTGGGCCTGATGTGGTGGGCCGAGGGCTAGGCGGGTGGGAGGCAGGGGGGGCAGCTTGACGGTGATGGAGGGAGGTGCAGCAGGTGAGGGACAGGCAGGATTTACCGACCCAGGGCAGTGGCTGCCCCTCCCAATCTTTGGCTGTGCAGTACTCAGCCTTGTGCTGTGCATACCGCGGTATGCCATTCGGGCTGCCACTGGAGTGCAGGCTGTGGCCAGGTGTGATTGCAAGGTGGCAGGTCGAGGACGTGCTGGGCAGGCATGGGAGATGGTGGCCTGGGTGGCAAGGGAGGGAAGGAGGTGAAAGAAGCAAGTGTCAGGCAGGGCTGGTGTAGCCGCGGTGATGGGCACCTCTACCACTCTCTGGCTCAGCACCTCTTGGGCGAAGCAGAGGGCTGGATAGGGCTCTGCAGGTCTGGCAATTTTAGAAAGTTCCTTCCTCTTGTAAGTTTTAGGTGAATAAAGAAATAGTAGGATATAGTGAATCAGCCAGGATCTATATTTTATAATATAAAAAGCAGCTGGTGCATATCACATGCAACATAGTTGTCCCAAGAAGTTACACAACTGGCCACTCATTTGACCTCAAAGGTTTTAAACATATCTATGGCCACCCACATGTGCTACTGATAATGAGATATCATAGCTTCTTCAAATTACAGGGAAATTCTGGGCCACCATCATTTTACGTTTTCACTCACATGCTGACAAGGGCAATTCTCACTAAGAAAGCACAGGATAAGTAACTCATCATGTGAAGAAGCCTAAGGCAATACAAATTTGAAACCATAGAAATTGATACAAAAATATTTAGGGAGCAGCATTAAGCAGATATACTCAGAAGTAAGTCCCCAGGCTTACTCCCAGAAACCTATAGAATCAGAACATTGGCCTTCTTGGCTTCAGACTTCCTATTATCATGTCAACACGCCTTCATTTTTACCACTACAGAGAATATAATGAAGTAAACATCACCTGCAGATCATGGTGATCCAGGAAAAACTGTAGAGTAGTAGAGAAAATTTCAAAGACATTTCAAAAAGCAGGAGGATGTGGTTTGGTGTCCATATGGAACAACTTTCCCTGTCGGTTATTTTCATGTTGCTGTATTGTTTGAAGTGTTATTTGGATTGTTGGTCCCTGGTGGTAGCAAGATAGGAAGGGAAATTCCTCATGGGAGGCTATCACTCTTGCTCTGTAATGCAGCAGATTTTTCCGTGTGGATTCCCATCTGTCACTGAGATTTCCCTAAAATGCTTTAGTGTCACCAGCAGTATGCCAGGTGATCTCTTTTTAGTAAGTAAAAAAAGAAAATCCACCTTGGATTGATATGAGCATGGTGATATCCCTTTCATATGTTCATAAAAAGAATAATAAGGTGAAGGTAAAGGTATTCCCTGTGCAAGCACCAGGTCATGTCTGACCCTTGGGGTGACGCCCTCTAGCGTTTTCATGGCAGACTCAATACGGGGTGGTTTGCCAGTGCCTTCCCCAGTCATTACCGTTTACCCCCCAGCAAGCTGGGTACTCATTTTACCAACCTCGGAAGGATGGAAGGCTGAGTCAACCTTGAGCCGGCTGCTGGGATTGAACTCCCAGCCTCATGGGCAGACAGCCTCAGACAGCATGTCGCTGCCTTACCACTCAGCGCCACAAGAGGCTCCTAAAAAGAATAATAGTTCATAATAATTGTGTCCCGTCAAGTCACCATTGACTCATAGTGACCTCAGGATGATGGGGTTTTCAAAACAAAAGATGAGCAGAGTTAGTTTGCCCTTGCCTTCCTCTGGATATCAACCCCAGCTTCCCTTGGTGTTCATTCGTTTAAATACTAACTGTGGGCATTTTGGCTTGGGTTACAAGTTCTAATGAGATCAGGCTGGGTTGGGCTGTCAGGCTACTAATAAAAGGAAAAATGCATCATAAAGGAAAGAGTATGTTTTCCATTGTTAGCTTCCTTTGTGGCCCTTGCGAGGGCAGAAAAATGCAATATACATCTGGTAATTAAAATCTATCTTCCATGGCTTCCTCAGTGCAGATCTGTAAACCGCTCCCGCGGGAGCGGTAGGAATAAAGCAGTAAGGGCTAAGTGGGTGGAGAAAGGGGCGGGGCGAGTCCAGGATAAAAACTCAAAGGGACCAATCGGGAGGCAGAATCCATAGAGGCAGAATTTATATGAGTGGCAGAGGCATGCAAGCAGCTAAAGTTGTTATTACAATTGACACAGAACTTTTGAATAAAAAACCCAGCACAGTAAAACTTTCTGAGGATAATCAGGGATGTATGAGGCTTGCACAGACTGAAAGAATTAATTCGACACCCAAGCATATAGATGTGAAACAATTTTTGTAGTGTGCATGATTGAACAGAATATGGGATATGTCAAGGACGGGGCATTGGAGGAAATAGGTAGTTAGCATATTTCGGTCAGGAATTTTCTGATATTTTTCAAACACTGTCATCCAGTGTCTTGATTAGCTAAATTGAAACTTCCTGCTCCTTCCTCCCTGCTTGCCTCCAGAATACAGCAGATTAAAACAGAATGAATGAATGCAGAAGTTAGTTAGGGCTCCCTCTCTCTCTCTCTACTCTTTGTGTACATGGTTGTCTCTCTTCTTGATAAAACAATGTTATTCATTTAAGAAACTTTGGTCTTTGTTCCTTTTGCAAACTTAAACTCCGTCAACAGATTTTAATGGTTTTAAAATGTGATTTTAACATATATGTTTTAAATTGTTAGCCATTGTGGAAGGTCAAAAGGGCAGGATATACATTTTATTCATTATTTTTATTTACTTATGTTTCAATTTGTAGTCTTCTCTTTGTTTAAAAAATGTTTAGCCAATTTTACTCTTGTGAAGATAAAATGGAGAGAAGAATGATGTAAACTGCTTTACGTCTTCATTGATGAGAAAGTTAGGGTAAGTATATTTTAAAAAAAACAAGCAGAAGAAAGGTTATTCTACTCCACCCTTTCTCAAACTTTTAACTGTTGAAAAAACCCTGAAACATTCTTCAGGCTTTGAGAAACCCATTCCTACAGCACAGAAAATGACAGCACAGAAATATTTTCAGATGGTTTCAAACAGAACCATACCTGCATTCTTGGGAAACCTGCCAAACCAGGCCTATACAATTCTGTTGTCCTCACTCCCATGCCAGAAACAGGGCCAGAGCAGGCCTATAACATTACAACACCCCCCACCCTCCCATGCCAGAGACAGGGTGGGAGCAGACCTATGCCACTCCCTTGCCCCCCCCCCATCTCAGAAACTGGGCAGAGTAGGCCTATGACAGTCCCTTGTCCCCACTCCTTCTGCGCCAGAAACAGGGTTGGACCAAGCCTATGCAGCTCCACCCCCCACAGCAAAGTTAATATGAGAGTACTTACCATATATACTCGCATATAAGCCAAGATTTTCAGCCCTTTTTCTGAGCTGAAAAAGTCCCCCTTGGCTTATATGTGGGTATTTAAAAAAAACAGCTGCCAGACAAGACAGGTAGGTGGGAGACAAGTATACTTGCCTGAAGAGCAGAATCAGGAACAAAGGACAGAGGTAGCAAGCCCGGGAGGGAAAGAACCATCTCCGCCTGCCCTTCTCCCTGCCTTAAGGAGGCCAGCAGGAGGCTAGCATGTGCAGGAAGCTGCAGGATGCTCTGAAGCTCTCTGAACAGAGAGCAGAAGGAGGAAGGCATGGGACGTGGAGAGAACAGAACACCAAGCTAAGAAGAAGGGAAGTAGCACAGGATTGGATATCAAAAGGCAAGACAGTTCAGAGGGAAAGAGCAAGGAGGAAGGTGGGAAGAAAAGGGAAAAAAATGATCCCGCACAAAACGGGAAGGGGTGAGGGGATAGGAGGAGCAAAAGCCACTTCCCAAACACCACCCTCGGTTTACATGTGAGTCAATAAGTTTTCCAGCATTTTGGGGTGAAATTAGGTGCTTCGGTTTATATGCGGGCCAGTTTACATGCGAGTATATATGGTACCTATCTGGACTCCAGTCGCTACCACATGCAATGATCCTCAGTTAGCAAAGCCTATCATTGACCTTTTGGGGAGGGGGTCAACATGACCATATATAGTCACATCACCCAATAATTTATTTATATCTATATGGGTGGAAGTATATGTGTGTGTGTGCGTGTAAGGAAAAGGTGATTTAGAATGAGGAAGCAGAATGTGAGAGTAGACCAGGCCTTTCTCAGCCAGGATTTTGTGAAACTCAGGGGTTTCACAATGACCTCAGAAAGGTTTTTGCTTATTGGATGGAAGTTAATTAATATATATTAATTATTCATATTATATATTAATTAATATATATTAAGCAAAAACCCTTCTAGGGTCATTGTGAAACCCCCGAGTTTCACAAAACCCTGGCTGAGAAAGGCCTGGTCTACTCTCACATTCTGCTTCCTCATTCTAAATCACCTTTTCCTTTACCTAGAAACATTCGCTAAAGTTTCAGGCTATTTGTTATGCATAGTTTACTTTGAGTGAAATTTATGCTGCTGTCCAAAAGTCACACTTAAATCCAAATAACAGTTTTGTTACTGAATGCAATGCATATTTTATACTTCATTATATATTATATAGCATATGAAAAATGTAATATAAAGGGGTGAAAAATTGGGGGTGGGGGGAGAGAAACCAATTTCTTCTGGTATTTACAAAACCACACACACATATTCATGTAACTATTTAAAAGGCCCTAACTGAATGCTTTCAAAAAGGAGATACAGTTTTTTTTCATGATCTGCTTTCTAATAAATGGCTTCTCATTCTCTCTCTTTGTTGTCCATACACATTAAGTTTGTTTCTATTAATATCCTGAAGCCGACTTTTCTTTCCAATGGTAAATATATTTCTTTTAGAATGCAGATGTCTCTTCAGTTTTGAAAATGATCTCCTAATGGCTGTGTGGGGCCTAATTAACTTCTTTGTAGAGATAATGGGGTTTTCAATGTGAAGAATACTAGTATTACCTTTTGCAAGACCTCTGTAAATAGAAAATGTCCAGTAATTGGTATGACTGTATCCTGAGACCATTGTGCCCAAAATTACAATAGAGAAATCTATACAAAATTACCACCTTTCAATTTTTAATACATTTTGCCTTGAAAATGGACCACTGTTAACTCGGACAGGCGGTGCCTCATTCCAACTTGTGCAGTGAAGGGCAGCTATTAAATATTTTGTTATGCTCACCAAACATTTAGAAGCAGGGTGAGACATAATCATAAAATCAATCAATCCAGCAAGGGATGCCAGCATCCAAGAGGGAACTTGAGATCCCTTGAAATCTCAGCTCATCTCCAGACTACAGAGATCATTTCCCCTGGAGAAAATTGATACTTCACAGAGTGGACACCGTGACATTGTGCCCCACTGTGGTTCCTGTCCTCTCCAGGCTTCCTTCCTAAATCTTCAGGTTATTCCCAGGCTGGATCTGGCAACATTATCCCCCATCATGTGGCCAGGGAAGACCTGACAACCCTAAATCCAGCAAGCCACTAAAACTTTCTACTGAGCAAATTGGAGGGCCTGATTCATTTTGGCTTAAAACATTTATCATCATCATTATCATCATCATCATTATCATCATCATCATCATCATCATATAATATTATACTCTACTATATAATCTACTATAATATATGGTCCCTGGACCTAAAGAAGTCCGCCTGGCCTCAACCAGGACCAGAGCATTCTCTGTTCTGGCCCACACCTGGTGGAATGAGCTCCCAGAGGAGATCAGGGCCATGACAGAACTTAAACAGTTCCACAGGGCTTGCAAAAAGGAACTCTTTCGCCAGGCATTTGGTTGAGACCAGGCACGACCAACAGCGACTGAAGGGCCCCTGCTCCACTCCCTCCCAGAACTCCACGAGTGTGCTCTAGGCCTGGTTGCACTGTTGCATTGTTGCATTGTTTACACTGTTTATATTATCACAACTATCAGTTATTAATATTATTGTATGGTTATTCATATGTTATAAATTGTTTCTTGGAGGCTACAAAGTCATATGTTCAATGAAAACCGCCCTGTGCCTCTGGGTGTCAGGAAACAAGCTGAGCCCAGCCCATAGAGTCCGTGATAAAAAGACATCCAAGATCCAACAGGTAGTTGAAAGTCCAAGGAATAACTTTATTAAACAGAAACTATAGAATCACTGGAAATAGCCAAGATCTCGGGATCAAAGATCTTGGCAGTTACGAAGAACAATAAATTCCTCAGAGTAGTTATAGGGTACTCTCAATAGGAGAGGGGGAACATAGGCATTTTGGTGGGAGAGCAGAGGGCATCAAAGGTGCTGGAATTCACAGACGGAGAGATGTCTTGGGTCTAATCTCTACAGCTATATTTCTGTTGAGTCTTTGCTGTCAATGCAAGGTCCCAAGAACAGTTTGATAAGGCAGAGGGAGGAAGACACCCCGCTGGAAAAGCAGGGGAGTCTTGGAGCCAAAGGACTGGTTAACAGTTTTACAACGCCTGGCCTTGCCGGGGTTTGTGACATCAGGGAGGGTGGTGTATGTGTGTGTGTGCATATATATACTGCCCTCCCCGGTGTCACAACAAACATTTACGTCAAAACATAAGTTAAAACCTTAAAAACAATACATAGTTCAGAATTTTAAAATCTCATCATTTAAGGAGTGTGTTTCTTATTTCCCATCCCAAATTGCCAGTTAAAATATTTGCAAGGAAGGGGAGGGCTATAGCTGGTCAACAAAAACAAAAGAGGTGAGAAGAGCTCAAAAACACGTGTAGGTGATTTTAGACTGTGCCACCTTAGTGACACGTATATCCTCAAATTCACACATTGCTGTGCTTCTGCATCATACTAATCTAATGTCAACCAAATTTATGAACTAGTGGTATGCAGGTGCAATATATGTTTGATGAATTGCAGTCTGCACAAATAAAACTTAACTGCACTAATGCAATCCCAAGAGTTACACCAGTCAGCACAGCTTGAATTCATTCATTATTTCTCTCCCCCCAAGAAGCCCCTTAGCAGTAATGGGGATGACTTTTCTTGGACCAACAGTTTTAGTGGATAGGGAAAGATTTAAATAATCCAAAACAAATAGGAATAGCTAGACCTCTCCTACAGATCTAGTTCTGCCATGGCTGGGACCCATATGTCCAACAAGGGTCAGTTTTATTTGGGTCAGTTCAAGGTTATCCAAACCATATAAGAAGCACCTCTAGCTAGACTGAATTCCAGTAATTTTGGTCTAGTACCACATTAATAAACTGATTGATTGAAGTCTTGTAACACCTCCAAGAGCAAGAGTGTGGGGGTATGAGCTTCCAAGAGTCAAAGCTATGGAGAACTCTTGATATCTGATGAAGGAAGCTTTGACTCTTGAAAACTTATACCCTGAAAATTTTGTTGGTCTCAAAAGTGCTACTGGACTCACATCTAGTTATCATAGAATAAATGACTGTAGAGATAGGGAAGACATTAGTATGTCAAACTTCATTTTACCAACCCTCTCACCCGAACACACCTGTTTTAAAGGCCATTCATGAATGTGTAAAAATTTGCCCCTCATTCCTTGGTTTCATCCTTAACCTGTGTCTTTCAGGTAGTAATGTGCTCAACATTCTAGAAGGTACATTCTTAAGGCTATTGTCAATTTGGTTGGTCCTAATAAAACGACCAAGAAATCAGGTGGCTTTTTAATTTTTCTTTGGACTAATAGGGCAACCGCCAACTTCTTTTAACCCAATTTAGTACCACTGAAACCTTGTACTATTTTCAAATACTCAGACTCTCTGTGAAAGGTAGGCTTTCAGAGTGCCTTTTGAACATATATGTAGAATTCATTTTCCTGCACATCCCTGATTAACCAGAAACCTGCTCTGCAGACAAGGCCAGAAGGAACCCCCAACACAAAATAAAAGCCACAACTGGAACAATGTAGTAGCACAATAACAAAAAACAAATGTTGAAACAGTTAAATAATTTGTTTTCAATTTTTCCCACAAATTCTATTGTAGAGTCTTCCTGACAAAATTGGGCAGATGGATTGTGAGTTGTCTGACAATTGGCAGGGATAGGGGTGGACATGCAATTAGAAAGAAGAAGGTCTAGGACTTGTTGCTGGTGTCACACAGGAAGTGACATCATTACATTGACAAATTCCTTCTGATGTTCTGGTATTTGGACAAAAACTCTATGATAGAAGCCAGCTTTACCATACAGTTTTTGCCCAAATACCAGAGTTACTAACTTCTCCTGCCAGCTAGCTGATTGGCATTTGTGGAGCAGGATCTGGCAGTGGGATGTCTTCCCCTCCACTGAGGGATCTGGCAACCCTAGATCTGATTGAGAACTGCACATTTGATTTAGAATTGTGCTAATACCCTCCCCCCTTTAATTTTCATATTTCAATTTCTGATTCATCTGGGACATCTAATTTATTTTTATTTCCACACTACTTTAATAAAAGAATATTTATTATCATTTTTTTCAAAGAAAGTTCTGTTTTCAAAAGTCAATGATTACTCATATTAGTTTATCTAAGCAATTCACTTTGCTATGAAAATGCTTTTCAAAATATTAGCTGATACAGGATTTATAAAAAAATAACTCCTCCAGACAATAGACATTTCAAGAGAGAGAAATTTGAGTTAGAGAGTGTTTCCTTCTAATTAAAAGTAAACATACTTTGCAAATGCACTCAGCAAGTAACTACAGTAAGGTGTCTTCAGGGAAATTCTTCATTATCACAAAAATTGTCTCTTCAATTTGTCTGCTTAATTTCTACAATGTAAAACACAAAGCTACCATCAGTGCAAATATGTAAACAGATCTGAAATCTTCATTGCTTTGTCTCCAAAGAAAGTGGCAAATGAAATAAAAGTATAGTTAAATGCATGGTAATCTGTAATTCGTGGCATGTACACTTCTGTCCCTAGACAATTATGTTGCATTATGTTTTTTGAGAAGTCCATAATAATAGTAACATGCTTATGTTCAATGTATGAATGGCCTGTTTTGCGACTTTGAGAACACCATAATTTTAAATGCTCGGGGTTAAATCCTGTAGCCCAAAAACTTGGTTTAGCTGTTGCATTAAGGCTTGTACCCATGTGATCATAGTCAAGAACCCTGCAGTCCATCTATTGAAAAACTGAAAACTTGTATTTAAAAAAAGTCATGGATAGATTTGATGTGGTCTTTTTTTTCTTTCTAAATTAGAAAATCCTAACCTCTTTAGCCTGCCTTACAGGAAAGGTGTTCCTACTCTTTAATCCTCTTAGTTCCTCTCTTGTGTAATAATTCCTACTTTGTACTATTGTTTTTGAAATACAGCAATCAGAACTATATACAGAACAAATTTAGAGTACATTTGGTCTTAAAGATATCACTGGACTCTAAATTTGTTCCGCTGCTTCAGACCAACATGGCTACCCACTTAGAACTGTACACCGTACTACGAATAAGGCCTCAACCTAAATCTATACAGGGTCATTACAATACTGGCTGTTAGTCCCTGCAGATCCTATCATCTACAGCATAGTATTTTTTGCCGGTCAAAGGGTCTCTTCTTTTCTTTGCCACCAGGGATTGGATCTGACATGCAATGCCCAAGAGACCTTAAGCTGTAGAAGGAATTGGGAGCAACTGAATTTCACATGATGACCTAATAGGGAGCTTCCAAATATAAATCCATTTATAATATGCTGGTCCCAGCTGAGGAATAAAAAAAGAAGCATTTTAGAAATGGAAGGCCTAATTACCAAGGATGACTATAAACAAATAGCCAATAATTGTAGGGACAGTGTTAGAAAAGCTAAAGCTCAATATGAGCTTAGGCTACCAAGAAGTGCTAAACATAGCAAAAAAGGCTTCTTTAGTTATATTTCAATTAAGAAAAAGAGTAGGAACATGGCAGGACCACTGTGAAGATAAGAAAGTGAAATTATAACAGATGATGAAGAGAGGGCTGAACTGCTTAATTCCTATTTCTACTCAGTCTTCTCTTGTGAAGGAAATAGTGCTCAATGTGGAAAAAATGTAACACAACAGGGGAGATGGGAATGGTGGCCTAGGATCATTGCTGGGGCAGTTCACAACCCCTAGTTTCTTTAAATGAAACAAAGTTTTCTGAGCCAGATGAATTGCATCCAAGAGTACTAAAAGAACTTACAGATGTCATCTCTGAACCTCGGTCCATTATTTTTGACACTTCTTGGAGAACAGGTGAGGTGCCAGATGATTGGAGGCGGGCAAATGTTGTCCCCATCTTCAAGAAATGAAAAAAAGAGGATCCGGGTAACTATTGACCTGTCAGGTTGACATCTGTAGCTGGCAAAATTTTGGAACAAATCATGAAACAGTCAGTCCTTGAGCAGCTGGAACAGAGAGCTGTGATTTCCAAGACTTGGTATGGGTTTCGCAAGAACAAGTCATGTCAGACCAACCTTATCTCTTTTTTTGAGAAAGTGACTACCTTGCTGGATCAGGGGAATGCTGTGGACATAGTTTATCTGGATTTCAGTAACGCGTTTAATAAGGTTCCACATGATATTCTTGATGACAAGTTTGTAAAATGCAGTATGAATCTGTCTGTGGTGTTCAACATATTTATAAGTGATTTGGATGAGGGTTTAGAGGGGATAATTTTTAAATTACAATACTAAACTAGGAGAGGTAACAAAACAACCAAAAACAGAATCAAGATAGGCTCAAGAAGTGGGCTAAACTGAATAAAATGAAGTTCAATAGGGACAAGTGTAAAATTATGAATTTAGGTAGGAAAAACCAAACACACCAATATAGGATGGGGGAGACTTGTCTTGGCAGTAGCATGTGCGAAAAGGATCCAGAAGTCTTAGTAGATCACACATTGAACATGAGTCAACAATGTGACTTGGTGGCTAAAAAGGCAAATGGGATTTTGGAATATACCAAACAGAATATTGTGTCCAGATCATGGGACGTCATGGTACTGCTTTACTCTGCTCTGGTTCGGCCTCACTTGGAGTACTGCATTCAGTTTTGTGCACCCCAGTTGAAGAAGGATATAGACAAACTGGAGCGTGTCCAGAGGAGGGCAACAAAGATGATGAGGGGTTTGGAGACCAAGACGTATGAAGAAAGGTTGAAGGAGCTTGGTCTGTTTAGCCTGGAGAGGAGATGACTGAGAAGGGATTTGATAACCATCTTCAAATATTTAAAAGTCTTCCATATAGAGGGTGGAGCAGAGTTGTTCTCTCTTGCCCCGGAGGGACAGACCAGAACCAATGGGATGAAATTAATTCAAAAGAAATTCCATCTAAACATCCAGAAGACGTTCCTGACAGATAGAGTGGTTTCTCAGTGGAACAGGGTTCCTCGGGAGGTGGTGGGTTCTCCATCTTTGGAAATTTTTAAACAGGCTAGATAGCCATCTGACAAAGAGGCTGATTCTGTGAAGGCTTAAAGGGGTGGCAGGTTACAGTGGATAAGTGATAGGGTTGTGAGTGTCCTGCATATTGCAGGGGTTTGGACTAGATGACCCATGAGGTCCCTTCCAACTCTATTATTCTATGATTCTATTTGTGTGAAGAAACAATAGATTACAGACAAAAGGGTTAGCACCTGGCACGAAGGACAAAAAAGGGGATGCCCACCTATCCATCCAGAGCCAACAAATGGTAACTCAAAGATGTCCCGCCTAGGCTGGTTACAGAAACAATTCGCATGGTAAATCTGTCCATCCTCTACCCTGAGCATTAAACCACACATAGCCAGCCTCCATTCTATAGGCACATGTACAAAAACTCTAAATTCCTTACACATTTAATACCCCAAATACCAAAATGCTATATCTGGTCCCTCTCCTAGTATTTAGTACAGGAGTCTAGTAGCATCTAAAAGACTAATATGATGTTATTTCAGCCTAGGCTTTGTGTGCTAGAGCCCCATTTTGTCAGATGCATAAAATATGCAGTCCTAAGGAGAACCTTACACAAGGAAGACAAGGAGAACTGCATGCTGTGGACAGAAACACTGGTGGCTGAGAAACAATGGGATGGCAAATAGTATCGCCAGCCAGAAAAATCACTGTGGAATGAAAATGGTGTTTACTAATATTGCATATATATTGGAGGAATAACTGTAGGGCAATTGGATAAAACCCAGCTGGGAACTGGCTACAGCTCTCCTGTTTTATTTCAAGATACCCACAGCTCCTCCAATCTCATTACAAAAGTTTATTTCTTAACATTGGTACCTCAGAAACCCCTGGGAGGCTACAAAGTCATTTTGAGCACAGAGAAACTAACACAGGAAGTCCCAAATTAAATATTACTAGAGGTTAATACAATGTGGGGGTTCTGGCACCACTCATAAGAGCCCCACACTGTGTTATTGCCCTTCCAGATATCAGCAAATCCTCTAATTGCCTCACAACTCATTTAAAGATCATGCCCTATCCCATACTTATAACAGTAAGCTAATTACATATTTTTTTCCTACAGGTGTATGAGAATCAACATATTATTTCAAGCCCAGGTCTGGACTGCCTGCTGCCAGAAAGAAATACATGGGGAAAAGAGCTACATCAAAAGCTAGAAGGGATTTAAAAACACATAGAAAGGCATATCCTATTTAAAGACTTTGGTCACACGCTCTAAGAAAGTATGGAAATGAGGGTTCCCACACAATTAGGGGTGTGCACTTTGACATTTTTCATAATAAATTTGGATCTGGATCTTGGGTAAAGGCACTGTTTTATTCGACGTGATTTTTGGAAAGTGATATTACCAGTTTCAGGGAGAATGAAAGCTTATTCAGTAGACTAAAATATCTAGAAATGTTAGTTACAGCTTGTTTTTACATTTTTCTTTCCCCTATTTATACAAAATATCTCCCTACTATCCTCCAACAAATTAATATCATTCATATCTTTTTTTTTCTTACTGACAGAGCAATGGACAGTTGGCCAAAGATGGAATCGGATGTTTCCTCACCATTTAGAAACTATAAAGCTTTCCAGTAGCTCTATCAACCTTCTACCTCTTTGTTGATCTCTTGTCCAAATGGCCATTTTCCAATGCAGCAAAGAGCATTTAATCAAGGCTCTAGACAGTTCAATGGCCATCAATTCATGTGTCTGAAATAAATCTTCCATCTCATTCCAGGTCTGATGCCTTTCATTCAAGTTCCTTATTGTTGATCATTTTATTGCTGTGCCATTAATTTTACTTGGTTTATTAATACAGAGAGCTTTTGATCCATGCTGCCAGTGCTTGGAGATTAGATATTTGAAGAATGGCTCTATGCAAGGAGGTAAATCAGGGTTAAGATGACCTTTCTCTTGATCTCATGCTTGTGCCTATCTTACCGTATATACTTGCATATAAACCAGCCCGCATATAAGCCAAGGCGCTTAATTTTACCACAAAATCTGGTAAATAAGCCGAGGGTGGGAAATGCTACCGGTAAACTGGTAAATTTACAGGGTGGACTAAGTGCTTAATCCATGCTCAATCATCAAAGGCTTTCCCATCCAACCTCCCACCTAACAAATACAGAAAAGTCAAGAGGATGAATAGCTGATGGTTTTTGTACACCACTTTTTTGTACCCCACACTGTGACAGGGTGGGACAGCCAGAGTTCTTCAACAAACAACAAAACTCTTTACTAGAGTGACTCAGTCTGACAAGGAACGGAAAATAGGGGAACTCTTGCCTATGAGGGTGAGAAGTGGATGGAGCAATTGTAATATGAAATATCCTGGTTCCTGACACAACAGGAAATTGGCTTGGGTACCTTTCCAGGATCCAGGCTGTGTTTGGAGCTCCAACTTGGACTGAATGTTGGGACTGATCAAGTGGAAGTGTTCATGAAAGGATTTGGCACAGCAGATCTTTCTACACACTGCCCCCAGTTGACTGCTGTTCTTTTTTTAATGGTCTTTAAGGAGTGCTTCCCATATGATCAAAATAAAGCACAGGGGAAATTAATAAAAGAGTCTCTTTCTACCTCTTCTGCTCTCAGCATAAGGTAGACAGAAGCAACTTTACCTGATTCTTCACTGCCATCCATGAGGTTCTACCTATCCTCAGAGAAGATTTCTGGGACAAAAAGCAGATTGCTGGGGAGGGGGAAGGTGGGGAGAATTTTTCTGAATATTATTACCAAGCAAAGTGAAGGGGCAGGAGTCAGAAAAGCTTATTAAATCCCTCACATCATCTATAGTTGTTTCCTTACTTCAGGTGAGATCAGAGGGAAATTTCCATTACCCAATCATAATGGAAACAGAACATGGATAAAACAAGGATAAATGGATAAATAAAAATCCAGCTTTTTCTGGTAGTGGTGATGGAAAATTAACTAAGTAACAACCTTGCCCCATAAAACACTACCCAAATTACACAGTCCACAAATCTATCTAGGTCACTAAAAGGGAACCTCCACATTTAGAGGCTGTCAACCCAGTGGCAAAAGGCAACATCTGGGGGATTTCTTGGCCACTCTGCCCTGTTTTTGGCTCACCCATAGGAACTGGTTTTTCACTCTGACCGTTTATGCACTGGAGGTTTCATGCTGTGCTGCAGGCTGGAGTTTTAATCATGGCTGGTTGCCCCACCTCTTCCTGTACCCACATGGGGGAGCATTTGGCCTGGTGCACCTCATCAACCTCCTATTTGTGCTTCTGCACGGGAGCTGGAACAGTGAAGTGCCCAGTGCATAAACGGTCTCTGTGAGACAATATGCTGGACTAGATGGATCACAGGTCTCATTCAGCAGGGCTCTTCGTATGTTCTTACAGTCAAACCCATATGCAACAGAATATACATGACTTTGGAGAGATAATCATGACACTTAAGAATGAACTTTTAAAAACTGGTGGCAGCAAGCATCAACAAGGGTGCCTGAAATACCAAATAGATCCAATTGGGCAGACAGGTATGTAGAGTTGTAATATGTTTCTTCTTCTGGGACTGAACAAAATGGGATAAATTTTTCACTGCCAACATAAGCTGCTGTCAGTCCTCACACAACTCTGTGATTCCTGTTTAGGATGATCCTTTATATCATGTTCATAGATAATGCAAAAGCCAGGCACTGATGCCAAGAAGCAAGAAGCAGCATGTTTTATTTTCAGTGTAATTGCTCTGTAGACAACCATATTTTTATCTGGGGATGGATACAATACTGTGCTAAAGATACCAAATGGCTGACAGATGTGGTGGGAAGAACATTTTGAGAGCTCAAATCAAATGTTTATAACAACGCTGCAAAGTTCGCAAGACAGAAATATTCCCTTTACTCATCCACTGCAACTCTATGCTAATGTTTTAGGGTGATGAAGATGATCATGAAGATGAAGCTTCCATTTTTAAAGTTTCCATTGAATAACAAAGCCTCTGAAGTTCCAAAGCCTGCCAAATACCGGTACAGCAACAATCAATATATATTCAGAAAGACTTGCAAGCACTATTTTAAATTTAGATATTTATCCAGGTTGCAGTGGGGCTGCAAGTGAAACCAAACAGAGATGTGGTAGTACTTGAAGGGACAGAATTGCTTACCTGATACAGGATAATTACTCCCTGCACACAGGCACATAGGAATCTTTTGCTTGATACTGGTCCAATTTAATGGATTTTGCCCTCTGATTATCAGGAGTCCCACTCCCTCAGTTGGGCCAGGAGTTCTCCCACCACACTGAGGGTCGGCAAAAGGAAAAAATGAAGTCTGTGACACCAAGTATGATGCTATGTCACTTCTACTAGAACAACAGAAGTTGTCTAGGGTAGCTTTAGGGAATCGTCAAAAACTTTATGGTAAAGCTACAGTGATTTCTAGAGCTATCTACGAGTAGCAGATCTGAGAAACCGGAACATGACATAGGGGAGGTCCCCAAATTGGTCCAGACACCTTCTTTGCATGCCATACAAATTGTTAAAACAGGTTGCCCCTCTTCAGAGGCGAAGGTCTAATTTATTCACACCAGCAAAAGTACATTAGTATGCATGTATATTCAATATTATTTTGGTATCACACCCATGCTATAAACAGCACACTTGTCAAAGCTGCATGAATCATGTGTCTTTCCCCCCTCCCAAACCAGTCTCTAACTGAGGAGGAATTGACAATTCTCAGCAAGTGGCTATAGATGCAATCCCTGGCATATGCTGTACAGAAAATATGACTTTGATACGTTTACATGCACTAAATAAAGGATGCCATACTCAAGATCTGATCTCTTGAGCTTGGAAAATCTGCCCAAGAACAATGGCTGCAAAAGTTACCAAACCAGTTTTAATCCATTACCATACAAAATACCCAGCGTTCCTCCAAAATTAGGAACGCATCCATCCAAACTGTGAGTCCTGAGCCTGGAATTCTTGTCTGCTTTCCCCTTCTCTTTATTGGCAAGAGATAAAATCTACAGCTAAAATACAGCCCTTTATTCCTGTTGGGAGGATAAGTGATGTTCATGTTACTCCACACAGACCCCCTGTTGGATTATAATAGAAAAAGAACCAACATCTTGAGAAAGAAGCTCTTTACAGTCAGGAAGTGCATGTCATTTATTAATATAAGCAGTTTACTGTAAGAATAAAAGAGCATAAAATCTGAAATAAGCCCAGCTGGAATATTGGAGCCCCTGGTATGAAAGCCAATAGCATCCTTTCCCTGAAAATAAAAGCCTCATCTCTTGTGAAATGCTTGCTCTCGTCCTAATTGAATCCAATCTGATAGTTGCTAGCTGAGGCTTTGCTCCCACTGTGATTTTTTTTTTTAAGTAAGTAGTTTGTATTTCTCAAGGTTGTTAGGATACTCCTGACCATTGGGATCCGATGGCAGGAGCAGCAATGCCTATAAAACTGGTTCTCGACCTTCCTAATGCTGCAACCCTTTAATACAGTTCCTCTTGTTGTGGTGACCCCAACCATAAAATTATGCAAGTGTTCTTTCACAGAAATTAAACCAAAACTGACCAATGATGTGAAGATCCATTGTTCATGACTGTATATAAATTGGGTTTTTTCTGGGTTTCTCAGTTCAGTTCTGCCTCTTGTCCCACCATGCTGATCTCGCTCTTTTCCACTGCTCTTTTCCACTGCTCTAGACAGACAAACATTCTATCTCTACCTACCCCTCAAGGCTGTTATATTGATGGCACCACCACTGGCCAAGCTGCTTTCCCTGCTGTGACCCCTGTGAAAGTGTTGTTTGACTCCCAAAGGGGTCCTGACCCCCAGGTTGAGAAGCACTGCTATAAAAGATGTTTGTGGGGTCTGCATATTTCCCAGTCAAAGACTTCCTTCCCATCTCCTTTGACACAAGTCCATAAGAAAATGCTGCTGCTGTATGCTTTCTGTATTTTCCATGCCTAATTCCATGAAAATATCAGAGAATACACAAAAAGTATCAGACAGGGTCATATGATGAGCTCCTCATCACTGGCAGCTGTTAAGCAATGGTTGGACAGATACTTATCATGGATGCTTTAGGCTGATCCTGCATTGAGCAAGGGGTTAGACTAGATTGTGACCCGCCACAAGCCTGCGGGGAGTAGCAGGAAATAAATCTAAATAATAATAATAATAATAATAATAATAATAATAATAATAATAATAATAATAATAGAAGAAGAAGAGTTGGTTCTTATATGCCGCTTTTCCCTACCTGAAGGAGGCTCAAAGCGGCTTACAGTCGCCTTCTCATTCCTCTCCCCACAAAAGACACCCTGTGGGGTGGGTGAGGCTGAGAGAGCCCTGATATCACTGCCCGGTCAGAACAGTTTTATCAATGCCGTGGCGAGCCCAAGGTCACCCAGCTGGTTGCATGTGGGGGAGTGCAGAATCGAACCCGGCATGCCAGATTAGAAGTCTGTACTCCTAACCACTACACCAAACTGGCTCTCTTGTCTAATAATAATAATAATAATAATAATAATAATAATAATAATAATAATAATAATAATAATAATAATAATAATAATAATAATAGATGGCCTGTATGGCCAATTCCAACTCAATGATTCTATGACTCTATGATTAGGGCTGACTCTGCATTCACAGATTTTTTCCACTCTTGGTCTTGCCAATTTCTGTTCGATTCGGGCCCGGATGTTGTAAAATATCTGCAATTAACTTTTTCCCCCAATCTGAAGCAGCCTTCACCAATTTATTGTCATCTGCATCTGATTAGAAAAAGTGGCCATTCTCCATGCAAACCAGAAAGACGTGTTTTCGAAGTGGCGTCTTAGTCTCCGTGTGACTCTCCGCTCATTGGTGATTGTAACGGCACAGCAACTTTCAGAACTGTGGATGCCAAAGAGATTTGCATAGCGAACTTACACATGCCTGCATAACACAAGTGTCAAAGTAACCCCAAGGGCCACCTAGTAAAGCTAAAGAAGGAGGCTCCCACTAGTGTGCAGCTAGTGGAGACTGTCCTGATTGTAGGTTTGTTTGCATTTTTAAAAAAGCACCACAGAGGTGTGAAATATTTTTTTTAATCTCATTAAAAAAAACAACCTCCACCCAGTCTCAAACCCATGAGTCATGATGGCGTGGTCGCTATCATAGTCACCTTTCCAATATCATCAACAAACAAGGTTTGCTTGTTATAGGATAAAGATGGTGTTGTTGCGTGGCCCCATCAATTTTTCCATTAACAAACCCATCATGGGGGACAACCATAGAAATCCACAAGGAGCTTCTCTGGAAGCAAATGAGGCATTGGAGAAAGGATCAGCAAACATGTTAGTTGCATTAACAATCTCTAACTGTGATCCATTAACATTTTCAGCACTGAGACTCGGCAAGGAAATAGGTAGGGGGAAATGAAGAAATGAAGGCAAAAAATAATAAAAAATCTAGGGAATGGTGTCCAGGACCTCTTCCTCTTTGAATTCACACTCTGACCAATCAGTGACAGACTACTGTGCCATGTCAGCATTGGAGGTGCATGGAAAGTTGGAAGTTAACCTAAAAACCCGCAAACATATGCACTTACAATCCTTGGGCTTTTGGAGCATTTTTCTCTGGTTTAGCAGATAAAATCCACTCCCGGATATCCTGGAGAAAAGGTGGTATCACTGCAGGGATGATCACGGACATTGCAGATGGAAAATTTAAAGCGATAAATGTTAAAATGGAAATCGCATGAGGTGCAGATTGTTTTTTGTTTTGTTTTGTGTTTTAAATTCGAGTTGTTAGAGGATAAAAAGCCCAAAGATGATGAGGAGGAAAAAGAGTTGGTTCTTATATGCCACTTTTCTCTAAAAGAAGGAGTCTCAAAGTGGCTTATAATTGCTTTCTCTTTCCTCTCCCCACAACAGACACCCCGTGAGGTAGGTGAGGCTGAGAGAGCCCTGATATTGCTGCTCAACAAGAACAACTTTATCAGGGCTGTGGCGAGCCCAAGGTCACTCAGCTGGCTGCATATGGAGGAGAAAGGACTCAAACCCAGTTTGCCAGAGGATTCCTCCCCCATTAATATTGCCAGCTGGTTGGGACTGCTGCTGCTGTGGCTGGCCAGGCTGGCAAAGAGGAGATTGCACATGACCAAGAGCGGCACAGCTTGGCTCAGGATGCCACAGGAGGTGAAGGCAATGACCTTCTGAGGTTGCACACAGGAAAAGCCAGAAAGCCCATGGCAGGTGAATGGGGGGGGGGGTTGCTGGAGGGCTACCTGGTACCCACTATACCACTGACCCTGGGACAGCTGACAAGGACCCATTTTGTCTATTCTGCTTTACCAGTGGAAATTCTGTGTTGACCAGACAAGAATGACTAAAACTACGACTGAGCTCCTCCTGAAAGACATACTCCATATTCCAACTGATAAAACATCTGGGAGTGATCAACTGTATTAAGGCCACTGAAAAGTCTGGAAATATCAACAAGGTATACTCTACCTTTTGTTACACAAACTTGACCCATATAAGGGGAAATTACCTTTTAAAAGAGTTCCAGAGAGAAATAAGAACCTTTTAGTTCTGTGCATACCAGAGTCGATTTAAGTAAGGATTCCCCACAATAAAATGATGAAAAGGAGAGTGTGGGAGAGTGGTTGTAAACACAAAGAAATGGTTTATTGAATACAAAATAAAGTAAAAGAAGTAAAAATGAAAAAGAATCTACACTGGGCACATAAGAACTAATTCCTTAAGTCAAGGATAGTCAAGCTGTGGTCCTCCAGATGTTCATGGACTACAATTCCCATGAGACCCCTGCCAGCAAAAACTGGCAGGGGGCTCATGGGAATTGTAGTCCATGAACATCTGGAGGACCACAGGTTGACTACCCCTGCCTTAAGTGACCACATACACACTCAGCAATAAGCGGGTGCACTTGTTCCAAAGGAAAAGGGAGGAGATTGGGAGGTTTTAGTCAAGATCTTCAGAACAGCCTGCAATAGAGTTGCAAGGGTCTTCAGGTACTAATGGGAAACCTGGCACACTTTTCACTGACCTGCCATGGTCTTTATATGGGGAAGAGTCCCATAGATGGAAACTGGAGCCTTTACTGTTTCATAAAGAAGCGTTACCGAAAACTGAAAATGAATACATACAAATGAACAAATGTAGGATGTGAGAAAGATACCCCCCCCCCAAAAAAAGACCAAATAAACTCATGAAATACAAAATAACCACATCCATTGCTGTTTGGAAACAATCATTGAAAGTAAATGAAACTGACACATGGAGTTGTGACATATATGAAACCAGAACACATTACACAACAGCTACTATTGCCTTTCTTAAACAGTCAGTTGGACTGCCTCACACGGCTTATTCACCTCCCTTTAGTTTAACAAAGCACAATTACACACTTTTGTTAACAGTCTTCTCAATTTACTTGCATTAATATTTAGGTATGTAGTCTGGCCGACACATTTTTTAATTACACCAAAGGCAAAACATCCCCTTTCACAGAGAAATCAGGAGTAGATATGGATATTTTAAAAGAAAAAAAATTAGACCCTAAAGAGTAAAATGTTAGTCATTGAGGTTGCAAATAAGGAGAAAGAAAACAACTAATGGCTACAAGATAGAACTTCAAATTGAAACAAATTGTACAAGGATGGTAAATTGTTATCATCAAAGAGTACAAAGAAAGGACTCTAAATTAATCAGAACATACATGGTGTCCTACTTGTACCAAGTTGACTCATTTCCAAGAACCATAGTAGAAATTGCCACGCAGACATCTGCTTCATCCTGTTGGCCTTCTGTGATCACTAGTTCAAAGTTAATTCAGTATCAAGATCTGGATAAGAATTTTCACTGATCACCGTTGGGAGAGACTCGATATTCTGCAAACACCCTCCCACTGCTACTGGGGAGGACTTTGGTTGCTTCCTTAAGCAATTTGTTCCCTTTAAAAGGAATGTGGCGAGAACAACTACTAGTTTCTATTGATTGGCTGATTGATTCAGACTGTGTCATGTAGTGGTTGGAATGTTGGGTTAAACTTGGGAAGAGCCAGGTTCAAATCCTCACTGGCCATGACATTCTCATATACCACATTTTGTTGTGAGGATCAATGGAGGAGGAAAGAGCCAGGTTCTCAGAGGAAAGACAAAGGGGGGAAAGATAATAATACATTGCCTTTAGCTTTGAAAACCTCTTTTTAACTGGAGTCCCCAAAGCAACCCATCTCATTTAAAAAATACAACTACAATCCCCCTAAACAAAGTCCAGTTTTTTAAAAAGCTACTCAATAAACATGCATGATGGACACATGGGGGAAAGGTTGATTAAAAATACTAACTTCAGCAGAACAAAAAAGTTCTTAAAACATTTCCTAGATTGTTCCCAGATAAGTGCTGGAGTTACTACCTGCTTGCCCCCTCTCTAGATTATGATCCACATCAGGTTACATGGTTGTTATGATCAGGAAGGGATCATACAGTTATCATAAAAGGAACTGAATATTGGCTAGGAAATTGTGTTATGCAACAGATCATCATACTGAAACACCCCTGCTCCTATGTAAGTTTGACCCCTGGATAGCTTCTAAAGTTCCATGTGTTTATAAATGAAAACATGGGTGGCTCATCACCAGTATCAAGCATGCTAGTGTCCATATAGACAGGGTCCCTTCTACACTACTTGTGCAGCCTGCCACTTACAGAGAGACACAGTGAATTGCTTAAGCCGCTCCCACTCCTCACAGGGAGTATGCTTCCAATAGGGAGTCAGACACTCTGGCAATCTGCTAGTGATGGCCAATCAGTTCAAATTGCACTCTGCCAATGAGGACCAATCAATTCATATCTACCAAGGAGGTACAATTAGTTTAAATTGCATGCAGACAATGCACTCCCTACCTGATTGACCCTTCCTGGGGGTGTGCCACTAATAGGGAGAGAACACTCTTCCAATGAGGGCCAATTGTGGGGTTTGTCTGTCCTCTTCTTCCTCTTTCTGCTGCTTGCTGGTCGGAAGAGGTTCTGGCCTCTCTGAAAAGCCCTGCTGCTGATAAACTGCTCCATTCTCATTCTCTCCCCCCACCACCACCATCTCCCCCATGCAAGGGAGGGAAGCCAGCTGCTTCCTTTGTCTCCTGTGTTGGTCTCAGGTTCCAGCTCTTTGCTGGAAGGAAGCACAGATGAGCTGCAAGGCAGGCAGAAATAATAAGTATTTCAAAAACTGTCAAAGGGCATCAGCAGAAGGAGGAGGTCAGAGGTTGTGTCCGCAACCCAAGCCTCCCAGCCTTGTTAATATAGGCTGTCAGGAGGCAGCCCCCCCCCCCCCAGCCTTCCCTGCCTGGCTTGCCCTTTGGGAGATGGAAGTGGCTGGAAAGGAGGCAGCCCAACCCCTATTGTCTTCCAGGAGCAGCCTGGCCCTTGGGAGAGATGGGGGTGGGTGGGAAAAAGCTCCTCCCATGAACTTTCCTGCCTTGCCTGGGCTTTGGGAAATGTGGAAGGGGGAGGAAATCGTTCCCCTCCCCCCCTTTCTTGCCTTAACTTTGGAAAATGCGGGGGGTGTTAAAGTTGCAGCCCACCCCTCACCATCCTGCTTAGTTGACCTTTGAAAGATGTGGCGTTGAATGGGAAGGTGGGGACAGTGGGAACCTATATAGTCACTGTAGTATGGGGGTGGGGGTATGGCCAGTGTCCCTCCAAAGCAGCTGTTTTCTTCAGGAGAACTGATGCCTCCCTCTCCTCACCCCTCTTTCTCTGTTTCTCTTTTTTAATCCAGTCTTTCTCTCTTTCATCTTCCTGAAGGTTTCCAAGGCCCCACCTGGAATTTGGCAACCCAGCTGGCTGCATATGGAGGTAGAGTCAAACCCAGATCTTGAGATTAGAGTCTGCTAGTCTTTAATCACTTCACCACACTAGATCTCAAGATTGAGTGGGAAGCAGGGAGAGAAGGGCCAGGACCCAGGAAGGTCACAGTGCAGGTGTGTGTGCTGGAGCCCGTTGTGTTCCTGGATGCAACGGGCTTTGCCCCTAGTTCAGCTAGATCCTTGCATTTTATGTTGGGGAGGAAGAAAGCAACATCAATTTGCTTTGCAGGTATATTCTGAAATGTAGAGTAAGCTCAGAAGTAGGTCACACGTCAAACATTCTGAGAAGATACATTAAGGTACAAAAACAGTGCAGAATAACCAGGAATGCATTGCTACTCCTCTTAGGGTCCTTACAAATATACATTTTGCAAGATATATGTGACCGGCATGTCTCAAGCCTTTTATACAAAGGATTAGAACGGATGCCAGTTTGTACACAAGCACAATTCACTCTACAATTACAAGGCTCTTTAACAAGGCTTTAGGGAAAGAGAAATTGTTCAGTAGTGCAGTCTCTCCTACTTAAGAAGATGCCCCGAAATAAGGGAAACTGCTCTAAAAAAATGAATACAAAAATGAATTAAAAAATGCATATCACTCGCGGGTGACTAAAAGCACTTCCATGGATTACGTGTGCAAATCAACCATTGCTTTGTGAACAAATGAAAACTACTCCCTTTTATAATGCACAGTGATCAAGGAAGAAGTCTGATCCACCCATTTATGTTTCCTGTCACCTGGACTACTGGACTTGTGTTCCAGTCAATAATTCCCAAATAGATTAGACTCAGGAGTAGCAAGATCTTCATAAAATGACCTAATTGCCTTTCATAACGCTTATAAATAAGCCTCTAAAACAGCATTATTAAAGGAAGGTTTTTCCTCCTCCACCCCCAATGAGGCAGAAAATCATACACTGCAGTGACAGACTACTTTTACAGTAAATGTAAATCTAATTTAACATTATCATAAAATCCACAGAGACTACAATAAAATTCCTGGCCTGGCAACAGTGCAGCTGCAAGCAAGATTCTTTGAAGGTATACTGCTGCCTGCACATACGCCTTCTGTTTCTTTTGCTAAAGGAGCAAATAGTTAAGAAACATATCCTTGAATTGTTCTTCAAACAATATAAGTCCCTTATAGGTATTAAAGATGACTGGTGCAATTCACAATATATTTTTTTTCCTTCTTCAGTTCTTACATAAGCAAACTCTTCTAAATAGCCTAATGTGCTGTGTTATGTTCTATAAGAGAGGGGTAGTCAACCTGCGGTCCTCCAGATGTTTATGGACTAAAATTCCCACGAGCCCCTGCCAGCAAACGCTGGCAGGGGCTGATGGGAATTGTAGTCCATGAACGTCTGGAGGACCACAGGTTGACTACCCCTGCTATAAGAGACCTGTGGCTACCAGGGTAAATATCAGTACTTTCTGGCTTCCTATTAATAAGCCAAGACCTATTTTGCACCCCGTTTGAAAAGTAGTATCACAGTTACCCAGTTACCTCCTTACACCAAGCTGAGTATGAATGGTTAATATAGCACACAATAAGCAGGGTTGCGAGCTCTGGGCTTGAAATCAGGGGCACACTGGGACTTCCATGTGGCCCAGGCACTTTTGCCTTTGTGGGCCCCTCCAACCATAATAATACCAATATTAACAATTCTGTTTTAGGCAAAATTTAACAAATGTTTATGTCCCTAAACATTTCAGTGTTTGATGTGAGAGAATTTTTTTTAAAAATAACATTTCCCTCTATCCTAAAAGTTATTATTTCTTTTGATTTTAAAAGAAATTAAAAATATATATATTGTGGGTCCCTAAAAGTATCATGGACTCTAGGCATTGTGCCTACTATGCCTAATGGATAAAGTCAGTTATTTGGGAAATACTAGGATATTTTGTGGGGTGGAGCCTGTGGAATGTGGGGTTTGGGGAGGGAACACAGCAGGGTATAATGCCATATAGTTCACCCTCTGAAGCAGCTATTTTCTCTTGGGGAAGTGCTCTGAGTGGTCTGGAAATCAACTATAGTTGTGGGAGGGCACCAGGGACCACCTGGAAGTTGACAACTATCCACAATAAGGCTTTGGCAGGGTACAACTGCAGAAAATCAACCAAACTGCTATAATTGAGGTGCACAAATTCTTCATACACAGTAAACAAAGCCAATTCACTTGGTGAGGGTTTGGCAGAAGTCCCTGGTAAAACAAGTCTTCAAAACTGATTAATTCTAGTCCCTGTATATTAATGTGACCAGATTGTGAGGGAGCTTCTCCGAGGGGTCGCCCGCGAGGCGGCGGCTGGAGAGCCAAGCCTTGCTGCCTTGGCAGGGAATGGGAGCCATGTGGAAAGCCTGCACGAGGGGGCAGGGGTCGCCTGGCCATGTGCCCTGTAAGCCAGGATCAGCTCTTCTTCGGTGGGAAAGCTGGCGAGAGAGAGCGCGGTCAGTCACTGTTTGTTTGTTTGTTTTTTTTGGTGGCCAGAATGCAATGGAGCAGCATGTGGCGCACATGGGGGCGGGGGAGGTCACAGGCACACAGGACTTTTAAAGAACGTGGTGGGATGTGGAGCCTTTGGAGCAAAAGCGTGACCATCCCGCCAGAATCCGGACACCTGGTCAGCTTACAGATATCTAGCATGACTCAAGGCCTAACTACGCCATAACGTTCAACAGGTCCTGGTTTCTCCCTGTGGAAGCCTGCTAACTTTATATTTGTGATAAAGATAAAGACAAGGAGCTTCAGTAAGTCTCTCTCACCAACTTGAAACCAGGATTCCTTAGACCAGTGGTCCCTAACCCCTGGTCCAGGGACCAGGACTGGTCCATGGATCAGTCGGTACCGGGCCGCAGTTCCTCCTCATCCTTCTCCCCGGCTGCTGCCTCAGGGGAGGCTGAGAAAGCCCTGATATTACTGCTTGGTCAGAACAGCTTCATCAGTGCTCTGGCGGGTTTATCTGATGAGTGGATTTTTCAGCAAGGAGGCCAGTGTATTCTAGGTGTTATCTCTGGCCTTAGCCATAGGCTTGGTAGAACAACTCCATCTTACAGGCCCTGCAGAACTGTTCAAGGTCTCATGAGGCAGAGCATTCCACCAAGCCAGGGTCAGTTTTAACTCAGATCACCAGTGCTCAGTCATAAACCTTTCTGGGCAAAAAAGCTATTTGGCCCCATTCACTTTTTTAAAACACTTGTTTTAAACAAAGAAGTGGGTGCCATGATGCCCACCGGCAACATCTTTAGCATTGGAAGCTTGATCAGATTGCTAGGCCCAGTAGTTGCTTTAGTGTCTTCAAAACATTTACTTTTATTGCTCTTTCCCCCCTCCTTGAACAGGTATAACAAACAAACAAACAAACAAACAAAAACCTCCAAAGAAAAAAGTGAGCCTCCTAATTTGTTTTCATCATGAAAGATTTTTGGAAGTGGAAAATGAAAAAAAAAATCTGTTTCCAGGCAGTGGACAATTAAACTATGTTGGCGCTTCAAAATGAGCCAGAAGAAGGTGGTGGTGGTGGCGGTGGTGGTAGTATGGTGGTGGTGGGGTATGTGTGTGTGTGTGGGGGGGGGAATGAATGACATTTGTTACTGAGTTTGAAAATGTATCATCTAGAGTTATGCAGGAAAATGCATAATCAATCTGTTCTATGCTCTTGGCCGTGTAGGTTTCAGGGAGTGTTACAAAAGCTGACTGCTGATTCTAGGGCTCCAGAACAAATGAGTGTGCAACTCCTTACTATCAATGTCTGCTGTGTAAAAAATTCAGAGGGAAGAAAAGCCTTCAGTTAATAAGCTTCTGTTTCAAGTAGCAGCAGAGGCACTAAGAATGCATTTTTTTTGTAACTGTTGCCATATCTTGTAGGCACCTTTTGAAAAATCCTGTGTGTATATATGGTAATATCATCCCCTACAATCCTGAAACTCTGGTGTTATTTTCTTTCAAAAGAAAGCATCCTTGTGACAGCCTCATCTTACTTTTCTAGGTTATTTTGCATTCCTGTCACCCCCTTTATAAACTGAGCACCAGAGACATGATTTCTTTTTACACCAATTCTCTGTTGTGTATGAAGAATAAATGTATGGGATACAAGAAGAAGAAGAAGAAGAAGAAGAAGAAGAAGAAGAAGAAGAAGAAGAAGAAGAAGAAGAAGAAGAAGAAGAAGAAGAAGAAGAAGAAGAAGAAGAAGACGACTCTTGATGGGGCTGCAAGTTGTACCTACTGTCCAGTGTACTAAGGTGTTCCACTAATGCTCTTCTAGCTGAAATACGAAAGTCCTAAGCCCAAGGTGCTGAAGGGAAGAAATGGCAGCAGTGCAACAACATAAAGATGAAGAGGTTTTTGAGTACAATCACCATAATCAGCTGCCATGTTGACATCTGTTCTCTTGGGTCACAGTCCTGTACCTTATCCTTTGAACCATGCTGTCTTTAGGAATGGACTGAGAAAAACCACTTCTATGACCAAGTGTTTCACCAATGGGAGTTTGTGTAGCGCTTGCAAATTCTGAAGCATGAACCTCACATACATGCTCACATGCAGCAATAGGGCTTCTGACACATTTATGGTAGAAAGATATCATGGAAGATGATAGCCCCTGAAGGACTCAAGAACAGACTATTTAGAACAGAAACCTTCCCAAAATTGTTTTCCCAGAAACAACCATAGAACTCAAATGAAGCTATCAAGGTCTTTCAGGGAAAGTTCTGAGCATGCATTCACATGCTAAATGCCGCAGATGCAAGATCAGCACATATATACCATGACAGCTGATTTTCCACAGGGCCTCACTATGTTGAACCAGGGGCACATGTAATTCAGTCAGTCCAGTGAACTGGGAGAATGAGCAATGGCTAGTTGAGCCAAAGGCCATGCTGGACAGTCTCACTGAGTAGATGCCAAACTATTCTAATGTGCTATTTGTTTTTTGCTGGTGTAGGCGCTGGCACTTAATCGTTTACACGCTCTTCAAGTAAAAAAAAAAATCCCCCCCCCCATGGGTGCGATTTGTGGCCAAAATTACGGGCAGTGTCGAACAGGGGGCTGTATTGTGCTTGGGAACTTTAAAGACACTTGCAGTAGGGAGCTTTGTTTTACTGTTAACCACTTCTGTGGATGGACTTTAGCCAGAGAAGCCTCACTCGTTCATTGCTTTCACTGGTCTAAGGGGAAAAAATTGGCGATCACATCTCCGGAAGCTTGGGGGCGAGAGCGAGAGAGGGACATTCTTTCTACCGCTACATTGAGAACACACATGTCTTTTTTGGATGTGTTGCAGGTTGTTCTCAAGAGTCTAGCGGTTTTTTTTAGGGGAAATCCACTTTTAGGAGGAATCCCGCGATTTTTGTGGGAGTGTTGCAGGAGTGTTGCAGATTGTGTACGACGTCATGCGGAATGTTGAATTAATAGCGTTTACCAAAGGTAAGACTTCTGCTACATTTAAGTCATGTGGAATGGCCGTGGGAGATGAACGATTAAATGAACCTGAGATGGTATGGTTGGTGTTGTTAAATAATGCAATTAGTTTATTACAAGGACCAAACATTGCACCCCTGATACGTTTTTAGAATAGTGGCTGAGGCCAGAGAGAGGAGATGAGTTTCCATCTTTCATGGTCTTTGTAGTTGAGTGGCAAAGCAAACTGCACAAATGTTTAAAATGTTGCTTTGTTTTACCTCCAGGTCCCAGACACCAATCACAGCTCAAGACAGTGCAGCAGTGTGCAAAGGCCGGCTTTCAGGTGCCAAATCCTTAAGTGAGCCTAAAGTACAAAGCTTAGTAAATCTCTTAACGAGAAAATTAGATTAGTGTGAAATTGCATGTGGACTTGTCAAACACAAAGTTGAGATAACTCCCTCACTAAGCTAAGTTTAAGTAAAGCCATTTTTATATAATCATTATAAACCCAGACAGTCTAAGGCAGGCAGAGCTGGGGAGCTGGCCAATGAAGGGCTGGAATTAATTAACTGGATGATGATAGAATTTACAGAAAGCACTCAAAGGAACTCTGCCTAACTTTAAGAAGCTCAGCTGGGCTGTGGAGACACGATGAAGGGCTGCGTAGTTTATTTGCTCCCGGGGTTCAGCTATTTGTCGGAATTCTACCCCGTTTGCTAGCTCAAGGACTCCACTGCTTCCAGAACCATAAAACTACTATGAATTTTCACAGTCATCTTGCTATGGTGCTGGGCACAGACAAAAAGACAGAAGAGGTCAAGGGGGCGGTTGAAAGCCCAAGGGAAAGACAGGTGCTTTCCAAATAAACAAATAGTGAAAAATGATCCTAATCAAATTGTTTCAGCTCTGCTCTTGTACTTCCATTATTTCTCACTGCACATTGTAAGGGAGGTCAAATTTGACTGATGACGTGGAGAGAAGACAGTATAATACTGGAAGAAGTTTAGCATATGGAGAATACCAGATGTTGGAAATTGTATGTTTCTTTCCACTTGCATCCCAGCCATGATAGAGTTGAAAGGCAGAGTGAGCTCACAGAAGAAAGAAATGTATGAAAGGGAGAAGTCTGATGGCCTCTACAGTTGCTGTCCAAAGAGGTCTATACCCCACCACTTCCAACTGGTTGGGGATCCCTGGACTCAAGGAAGCATGTCTGACCTCAACCAGGGCCAGAGATTTCTCTGTCCTGGGCCTCACCTAGTAGATGGAGCTCCTGAAGAGATCAGGGTACTGCCAGAGCTAACACAGTTCTGCAGGGCCTGTAAAATGAAGCTCTTCTGCCAGGCATTTGGTTGAGGTCAACTGTACTAAAAACATCCACTGAGACCCCTTAATCAATCCCCATGAACTGAATCAACCAACCCAAGGAATCTTAGTTAACAGGTTAATTATCACTACCAATTTTTGGAATACTATTAAAGCCACTGCTGTACTGTTGTTCCATTCAATGTTGTTACTGAGTTGTATTGTACCTACTCCTATGTTCTCCCTTCTTCTATTTAAACCACCCAGAGCCAAAAAGGAGGATAGTATAGAAATATAAGTAATAAATAAATAAATTTAAATAAGTCTCTGGTTAACTGCCATTGTCAGATGAGTCTACTCCAAAACTTGGGGGTGTCAGATGAGAAAAATCTTCTTATTTGGTCCTTTCCCCATCACTTGGGAAAGAACAATAATGACGAGGAAGACCCAGCTTTCTGAGCTTTGTAAATATTTGGGAAGAGTCAACAACTCTGCCAGAGTATAATCCAAGGGTATCTGCCTTAAGCTTGCCAAACAACGAAAACTAAACATCTCAGTCCCCTTCATAGTAGTCTAACAATGTTGATGTGAGAGATCTTTGCCTGACATCCAGGAGAGCCACAGCTAGTATGAGTTGACAATATTGACAGCGTTGGACCAGTGGACTGATTTAGGTTCCATGTCATCCCACATGGACAAAATGTCTACCTAATATGAAGCTAATCATGAATTATGTGCCCTAAACTTGGAGGCAGGGAGGGAAAGAAGAGCTGAGGTATAGGAAGAGACTAGAACTTGGAGCATAAAATTAGTCCATCTCACTAGGATATTCAGTTGTCTACAGAAGAGGCAATTTATATTAGAGAACCAGGGAATGGTTTCATATAATATTTCAGTTCTTTGACAGCTTTCTGAACCCTTGATCCAAAGCAGCTGTCATTTCAAGATGACTATTTACATTCAAGATGGCCACAAAATCAGTTTACAGCACTTGGATCAAATTGCTAAGAGCTATAAATATACGGCAGAGTACCATGAAAGAAACATTAGGTAGGTCTGGGCCATAGCTGAGCAGCAGACGCTGGCAGCCTTTAAAATACTGCTTGACTTGTAATGTGATGATATATTTTTCTTCATTACTAGTATTCCACTCTAATGTGCATCTGCAAGTATGAATCTCATCTTAACAAGCAACAAATGAGTGAACACGACAGTGAGATGCAGGTGAGCCGTTTGGAGAACGCCATCCGCTCTACGTGCTTCCAGAACAAAAGAAGTGAGGTGTGAGCAGCATTTCATGCATCTGAGATCAGGCTGAGAATTTAAACGTGAGAAAAGTACAAACCAAGTCATGCTTTAAAATGGCCACGGCAATAAATATTCATTAGAGATTGGGGGAAGAGGTGCACCGGGAGGGCAGTACAGCGTATTCCCAATTTGATTGTGCTGCCAGAGAGAAAGAGAAAGAAATGGAAATTATTAGAAAAATGCTTGGTGGGTTCATTAAGGATGAAGATTCACAGAAGGACTTTAGAGCAGTGAGGCCATTCAGGAAGTCCTGGGGGACACAGAGTTCAAGTTTACCTTTTCTTCTACAGGACTGAGCTGGACAGAAGAGAATACAAACTACACCCCTTGCTGGCTGTTCAGATCTCTCACTGGACCTCATAGGGTGTACTCAAACCTATGAGGTTTCCTTAAACCATGGCACATTTATTGGTCCATCTACCTCAATATTGTTTATGCTTGTTAACAATAACCCTCTAGAGTTTCAAGTGCAGAGAAAGATATTTCCTTTCTGAATGTCTCAACTCTTTTAACTAAAGATGCCAGGGATTGAGCATGAGGACTTCTACATGCAACGCCATGCTCTACCACAGTCTCACAACCCAGGGCAGCCATCCTCTAGGTCAGGGGTAGTCAACTTGTGGTCCTCCAGATGTTCGTGGACTACAATTCCCATGAGTCCCTGCCAGCATGAGTCCCTGCCAGCATGAAAATCTGGAGGACCACAGGTTGACTACCCCTGCTCTAGGTGGTATCCAGAGCTCTCCCACTATTACAATTGGTCTCCAGATGACTAAGATCTGCCCCCCCTGGAGAAAATGGCTGCTCTGAAGGCTGGAATCTATGCCATTATATCCTGCTGAGGTATTTCCCCACCCCAAACACCACTGTGGTCAGGCTCCACCTCTAAAAGTCTCCAGGTAATTCCCAGCCCAGAACTGGCAACCCTTTCCTTAGCCTAATATCACAAAGAGATTTCCTCCGCTCTCCCTTTGCATTTTCAAAACAGAAACCTGTTCCAATACATACGGAGATCACTCCTCTAATCAAGTGTCAGCCGGTACATTGCAGAACCACCCACTGAGCATCCTGTTCAGCAAACTGGGGAGCAGCTTCAGAAGTGAAGCTCAGCATAATGAACCAATTGGCCACACAAACAGCCAGAACCTGTCTAATACAAGGGAAGGAATCTACAAGACATATTTTTGCTTCTCTACAGGAAAGTCAAAGAGGAGACCAAGCTAGCATGGGGCAGTTGTCCCTGTAACTTATGTGATTACATCATTTATCTTTCAGAGGAGTATCTCCTGCACTGTCTTCTGTCCTGGAACATGTATGCATCTGATTCAACTCTTCAGAATATATTTTCATTTGCTGATGGAGATTCTAGTGAGATAAGCAAATCTTCCTCACCAGGACCCATGGGAAAGAGGACCTTGAGAGGAAAGAGTGAGACAGATCACGCTGCATGCATTTGAAACATTGGTGTGCACATCTCTCATTTCAGTTGCAAAGTTGAAAACCAGATTCATATTGCAGCTTCTAAAGTCACTGTAACATGCATCATTATTGTTCAGGTTCAACAGATGCTACTTCTGTCCAAACTATTGTCTTAAATCAGAAGACTATATTGAGGAACACCACTACTCTCTCATCAGATTTCTTCACATTCCCAGCTACGTTCTTCTGTGACATATCAAAGACATTCTGTGATGTATCAACTATGAGGTCCATTCATCAGAGCAAGGTCTTCTGCAGGTGCCATGCATTTTCTTTGCTGTGTCCGCCACCTAATGGAGTGGACCACCTGAGAAGGTCTGGAAGGCTCTTACTCAACTGGCTTTCTGAAAACTATGCAAAACTAAATCATTCAAGAGACATTTTATATGCAGGCTACAGAACCACACTGTGCACAATGTTTCACAAAGTTACTTGGATAATTATTAGGGGCTGAGATCTATACTGTAGTGTATAGCTTGGTTAAACAAGGGTCCTCCTATGAATTTTAAATAATTTTATGTGTCATGTTAATACTTATACTTCTGTTCTAGCTTGGGAATAGTGAAAAAGGGCATGATCAGTTCTGATTTGGCCATGGTGGCTCAGGGTGCCAACATGTTCAAGCCAGATGGCAAAGGACCTATCTTTGCCCTGTGAAATGGGTTGGTGGGGAGCCTGGTGGCAGCAACAGAACTGGTATCCAGATGCTTCTCCTCCCTTGTGGGTGCAGGGATAGGCAAACCAGGAGAAAAGACCCAGAGCAGCAGGGCTAGGAGTACCATTCAGGCTGCATCTGGTGCCTATACCCCCTGGTTCCCTTGGAAATCACTTATCAGTAGCTAGCCATCTAGTAGTCATCTCAGTTTCACTTGACAGGAACATGCCAAAGACCCATTAACTAAAGGATATTTCTATTTCATGGGCAAAACTGGAGTGTCCAGGAAAATAGGCTACCTAAGGAGGTGGTGAGCTCTCCCCCATGGCTGGTCTTTAAGCAGCAACTGGACTAATATTTATCCTGGATGCTGTAGGCTGACCCAGCATTGAGCAGGAGGTTGGACTAGATGTTTTGCATGGTTCTAAAAAATCTTTGTGGTCCCCATTCATATTACTTCCCCAGCAATACTTGGATCCATAACTATCTTTCAACAGAGAATAAGTTAGATACAGAACCCCTGGGGGGACAGTGCAAATTACATCATAGGTTGAAAACATTATTTTAAAAAATACACTTCCTCTCTTCTCTAGGGGATAGAAGTACAGCTGCATTATATCTTTAAAGGCATGGACATAGCATGAGGTCCCTCACCACAAAACTGATCATTTATTATGTTATACACTGTCCTAATTTCAATGGAATGATAGACTGGGGGGGAAGGGGAAAATGAATCATTGATTAAAAAAATAAAAGAGAATTCTGTGCCAATCAAGCTTTCCCCTAGGAAAGGAGTGAAATTAAGAAGGGGTGAAGAATGAATAGGCACATGTCTGGAATGTATTATAAATGCAGACACAGCAGCAGGAATCCGGCAGTGACTAGAATGATCATTGTGCATTAATGCCTCATTGAAAGATATCTGGGTGGCTGCATAATTCTGTTGCAGAGGAGTAGGTGCAATGGCCACATTGGCAGCCTGGATCTGCATGTGTCAGTGTAACCTCTGACAGTTTACATGGCAGGAACAGCTGGCTATGCTTTCTGTAGGGATCAATTAAAATTTTAAAAAGCACCCAGAAGCCTGATTTATGTACATTAAGTAAAGGGAGTTTGTCCATGCTTCATTGCCTGAATATGTAAAAGTGATACATGATCAAACATGAGCTTTGTGGGAGCGGAGAGAAGGGGCAAATGATATACACTTTCTGTACTTGTTGATCATCTCTTGTTACCCTTAGGGATCTGCACGTTTGCTTTTTCATTTTTTGGTTTGTCTGCGTCAAAAAGAGAAAGAGGCAAAGATGCTATTCCACCCAATTTATGATTAAAGCTGTTTGTTTTAGTTACTTGATTCTTTCCTCACTACCATTAGTTTGGGAAAGATATCCCCAACACCCATTTCCCTTCCCCCAAGAAAATCTCCAAATTCATGAGAGAGAGAGAGAGAGAGAGAGAGAGAGAGAGAGAGAGAGAGAGAGAGAGAGAGAGAGAGAGAGAGAGAGAGAGAGAGAGACTGCCAACTCTTCAGGAGGGATTTGTATTTGCACCTTCTGACTGGTCTGGTGCCCTCAACAGTGCGACCGTAATGCTGATGGATCTATGTGAAAATGAGTGAGAGATTTGCTATTGAGTACAGAAGTATGTGAGCTTTGTCCACTTTAATACAGCAACTGCCAGCCTTTTGAGGGAAGCACTACCTCCTCTCTTGTAGTGCTGGTGCATGTGTGAGGCATCCAGACTCTGCTCACTCTGTTTCCCACTTCCACCTTTAGCTATTGGAAAACCAAAGGGTTGGCTCAACCCACTATAAAAAAAATTCAATATTTATTGAAAGTTATACCATATTTTATTTAAACGAGAAAACAACATTTTTTAAAGCCCAACCTTCCTCCAGTGAGCTCAGGAAGACACTACATCTTGTTCTCTTCCTCCATTTTATCACCACAACAGTCCTTGGAGAGACACAAGTCTCCCATTATGAGTTTTTCAGTGTTGAAGAAGTATTTGAACTGGCACATCTCCAGGCCTAGTTCAGCACTGTAAACACTGCATCAAACAAAGTTTACAACGCATCTAATTAAAACAAATTAAATGTTTTAAATTAAGATGAAAATAAACATTCTTCTTTGCATGTTCAATTGTAGGATAAAGCCCCACAAGTGGTAACTTCCTTACACCCGTGCCTCAAGGAAAGTTTCAAATAGAAAAGTGCTTCCACCTGAAACACACCTTGGGGAAGATGTTGACATCTAGCCACTGCCATGTTTTAGGAAGTATTGCTTTCTGAGGCAGCAGATCCATAGCCTTCTGCAAGACGAAAAATGCTCTGAAACATAGAGGATAGGTCTATCATCGACCTTCAGCCATTATGACTAAAAGGAAGTTCCACATTCAGAGTGAGTACATGATGGAATATCACTGGCTGGAAGTAACATCACACAGAGGCCTTTGGCTTCTATGTCCTATTTGGTAGTCTTCCAAAACAAATGGTTGGCCATTGTGGTGAAGCAGAATGCTATGTCTAGATGGAACACTGCTCTGCTCTGTTGAAACACAGGTTATGGACAGTTGACTTTTTAAGAGCAATTGGTGGGAGTAATATGATATCATCAAAGTTCATAATTTACTGTCTTCAGATATTTGCCTTGGCGACTTATAATCCTTCTTCAATTCTTATTCATAATTGAATCAAGAACACAACTTCCCCTTTCTACTCACATCATTGATTGCTACCATCCAACAGTTGTCTGTTTTGTTGGTGTGTCTGTTTCTTGGTGGGTGTTTGTTTGTTTTTGTCTGTATCATCACGTTTTGCTTTCAATTGTGTAAAATTCAACTAGGTTAGTGTTTCAGGAACGAGAAGTGCAGGGACATGTAATTTCCAAAGAGTCCTTGACAAGCATCAAGCCAGAACTTGAAAACACAGAACATTTACTTACCTGCATTCCACATACAAAGAGAAATGGACCCTTTCTTGTCACTTGGGAGAACATGAACAAATAAAAAGAAGGGCATAAAGAAGGAGAACTACTTCTACAGATGAATCAAGGGGAGGACAAAAAGAAAAATAGGAGCACCAGCAGAAAACACCAGGAGAGGACCTTGAAGGCTCTAGGGGAAGGATGTTAGAGACTCATGAACTAGAGTAGGCAATTACAAATCAATTTAGAACTCTCAGGCAGAAAGAACTTTTTACTTCTCTACTCTGCTTATAATTGCTGGATGCAATGTGAACAGAGACTGGGGGAGTTTGCCCATCACTAATTAGAGGTAGATTGCTAGTATTGACTTGCGCATCTCTTCCCCAGGGCTACTTCCTGAGTAGTTACTGTGTGCATTTTCAGCAATGATAGACAAGCTCCCTCTGGCTCACTTTGTAATTTGCTCATTATTTCCAGGTTTTTTCAGAGAATGCTCAGGAGTTTTCTGAGCACTGAGAAAGTTAAGACAGAGCTTGGGGAATCTACCCATTCGTCTCCATGGTTATCAAGTGCCTGCTGTAACTGGTTCTCCTATTCCCAAATTTATCTTGGAAGAGGAGGCAGCGAAAGCCAGTAGTCAGGAGGAGAACAGCTTCATCCCCAAGTTCCTGAGCTTTCTTCAAACAATGGAAAGTTCCAAACAGGGAAAAAACTGAGCATGATGGCAGTAGATTACTTAAGGCAGAGAACTATTGCTTTGTGCTCACTTTATTGTTGTTAGGTGCGAAGTCGTGTCCGACCCATCGCGACCCCATGGACAATGATCCTCCAGGCCTTCCTGTCCTTCAGACCATTGCCCGGAGTCCATTTAAGTTTGCACCGACTGCTTCAGTGACTCCATCCAGCCACCTCATTCTCTGTCGTCCCCTTCTTCTTTTGCCCTCAATCGCTCCCAGCATTAGGCTCTTCTCCAGGGAGTCCTTCCTTCTTATGAGGTGGCCAAAGTATTTGAGTTTCATCTTCAGGATCTGGCCTTCTAAGGAGCAGTCAGGGCTGATCTCCTCTAGGACTGACCGGTTTGTTCACCTTGCAGTCCAAGGGACTCGCAAGAGTCTTCTCCAACACCAGAGTTCAAAAGCCTCAATTCTTTGATGCTCGGCCTTCCTTATGGTCCAATATTCGCAGCCATACATTGCAACTGGGAATACCATAGCCTTGACTAAACGCACTTTTGTTGGCAGGGTGATTGATGTCTCTGCTTTTTAGGATGCTGTCTAGATTTGCCATAGCTTTCCTCCCCAGGAGCAAGCGTCTTTTAATTTCTTTGCTGCAGTCCCCATCTGCAGTGATCTTGGAGCCCAGGAAAATAAAATCTGTCACTATCTCCATTTCTTCCCCATCTATTTGCCAGGAATTGACTAGATACTACTTATGGAGGTGGTTGAAAGGACTATCAAATCACAGCTGACTTATGGAGGCCTTTCATGAGGTTTTCAAGGCAAGGGAGAAACCATCTCCACTGCAAGCGTAAGTTAAGGAAAATGTCCTTCTCTACTCTCATTGCAGCTCCTGGGAAGCCTGGCATCTATCTGGGACCATTATGAGTCAGGAACTCTCTGAGATGGGAATTTAGATTATGCTTATACAAAAGTACATTATTCTGAACCCATCAATTATACCATGATTAATTCTCAACTAACCAATAAAGTGAATTGTTTAATTAATTCCATGCATAGTACAACATACCATGTAAACCCCTTTCTATCAGTCACTCGATGTCTATAATATTATATGACAAATTTTATGAAATAGAAACAAGCCAATTTTGAGAAGCTAGCAGCATACCAAGCAAAGAGTGCTGCAGAACTAAAATATTTCCTAGAAATTAAAATGATAAAAATTCCTGTATAAGCTGCTGGAAAAAAAAATATTACTAAACTTTAAAAGGTGAACTATTGCATAAAGGACCAACAAATGGGGGAAGATGAAAGGGTGAGGATATCTCCTTTTTTTAGAAATTCAGGTAACTTTGACTACCATGAGAAGTATTGAAGGAGAGCATCTTGTGAATTTAATGTTTACAGACCTCACTGAGTGCAAGAGATGAAGTAAGTATAGAAGGTTTCAGAAGCTTAGGCCTTGTAAATGCCCCTTTCCTAGTCAAATTGAGTATACCAAAGTATAATACAAAGATTTCCAGAAGTTCTATTCACAACTACGAGCATCAAAATTAGCCTAGTCATTAGAGATTTTCTCAGGCAAAAAGGTAATCAGTTTGAAAAGTATTTAGGAATGATGGAAGATTATTCATCTCTGTGGCATAGATTAATATTTTAGAACAGTAAAAATTCTCTCAAAATGCTTTCTAATAATGAGGGTCTTACTGGGACTATTCTCCAGGGGCTCACTTAGAGTCATTCATTTAAGAGTGCTTAGGCTACCGCCCACCATTATCTGCAAGTCCAGAAATTTCTCATCTGTGAAATTTACTTTAGTGAACTATGCTTGATTCATCAAACCACTTCTCTCTGTGAAACAAATAGTTTCATCCACATAATCCTAGACGTTTTAAGATTCAGTCAATTTCAGCACGAGGACTGTTCCTGGACAGCCTTTGAATGTTGGTGGCTTTTAGAGCCCCCTCCACATCATGTTGCCTACATCCCGAGTCTGTCCAGTTTTCAACATTTTTAACTCACGATTATGGGAATAGACAAAACTGGATTTACATCCCCAAATCGCACGTCCTATCGGTGAGCAACCAGTGTACAATCAGGGGTACAACCATATGGAGGGGGAAATGTGCAATAGTCTTGGCAGCTTCATCCTACCCTCCCACCCGCCTCCCCTCTCCATTTCCTGCTCCAAATAATAATATTTTTTTAAAGTGGTGCGGTCCACATTGCAAAGCTACGTTATCAAAGCTAAAATAAAATCTTCTGTCCATGGGCTTTTTGGGATTAGGCAGGCAAAATACAACCACTTTTCTGTTTTCTGGAGGTAGGGAATGAGCTGGAAGGGGGGGGGGGGGGCAAGATGATCCAGCATTCTTCTTCCAATCATACAGAGGTCTGAGCACCTTGTTTATAAGCCAACACAAAATGTTTTTTGGGCTCCAGGGACCATGTCCAGCATTCTCACAACTAGGGCAGGCAAAAACAGCCCCATGGGAGGTGGGGAATGAGCTGAGAAGGGGGGGCATGTGATCAGGCAGCCTTCTCCAAATCATACAGGGGTCTGAGTACTTTGTTTTTAAGCCAACCATTTACAGAAAGTGTCTTTTTAGGGACCATGCTCAGCATCTCAAAAATCCACCCAGACAAAAATAAAGTCCTAAAGAAAAGGAATCCCAAAAATGGGGGAATGCTGTATTGTTCTGTCATGTTTCCATAGCAACACGGTAGTGTTGATTTTTTAAAATAAAAATGTATCTGTGTTGTGACATTACTGCATAGCAACACAGAAGTGTTTAAAAAATAATAATTTCAGGGCTTGGGGGGGGGGAGAGAAAGTTTCAGTCCATGAGGGAACTACTGTGCTGTGATTGGTGGCCTGCTTTGATTGACGAGCCAAGGAGCAGAGGGAGAGGTTTGTCTTGTTTTCACTTGCAGCCTCCTCAAGAGGAAAAAAGCTGCAATGGGGCAGAGAGAAAACATGGGAGGGGTCACCCTGTGAGGAGGGCTGCAAATGCAAGATTTACCACCCCACATTTGCAAGCAGGAAGCCACTTGTGTTTTACCCCTCTGTGCAGAAATGGTCATTTTTGGTACTCTGAAAATTTGTTCATACAACATATGTTCCCATAAATATTGAATATTCTCCATTTGCAGTATTTTCTTTAGTTGTCAAAGCAAAAATATCAATTGCTTCTTGAAGTTAAATTTCCATTCTGCATCTAATAAGAGTGCTGGAGATGAAAGGCTTAAAACAGATGTTTCATTTTCATTGGTCTTTTGATCTTATTAAAGGAAACATGCCTAATTCTGCCCTATAATTCTGTCCTATATGTTGTTTTTTCCTTTATCACCTGTATGCCTATTTGCTGCTTACCAAATGTGCTATTCGAATCCAGGCTTTAAAAACAGTCAATACACCTTTACATTAAAACAGGCATATAAAACATTCATCAAAAGTAATTTTAAATTTAGTTTTTAAAAATATTTCAAAAGCATCTTCCTCTCTGATTAAAATCATTTTTCTGAGGGAGCTAGATAGTGTTGGGATGGATTTCCCCCCACTTTTCTCTTGGGTGGAAAATATTTCAGATCAGTATCTATTTGGTCTTATTACCCGGCATCAACCATAGGCCTGAACAGTTCTATTTTAGAAGCCCTCTGGAACTTATATATAGGTAATATTAAGGGGGAGGGGCTGTCTGGGAGCAAGAAAAGGTTTGCCCGCCAGTACCTGTGAAAGTTTGAGAGCTTTTACCATAGGAGTTTTTTGGCAATATTTTTTTTTACAGGGTAGGTTTGACAGGTCTTTCCTTAACCCTCCCCATTTATCTGGGCTTGGGATTGGTAAGGTCAGGTGGGCATGGCTGTGAAATTGTCAAAAGAGAAATTGTCAGATTCAACATTGAGTGTCTTACAATACCATAAGTGGCTTACAATGGCCTCTCTGCAATAGGCACATTATGAGGTAGATGGAGCTCAGAGAGTTCTGACAGAATGGTAGCTGGCTTAAGGCCACCCAAGAGGCTTCACCTGGGTTAGGGTTAGGGTTAAGAGTTAAACCCCATTAGATAGATTAGACTTCACCACTCTTAACCACTACATCACACTGGCTCCCATCTAGGCCAAAGCAGGGCACCATGGCTCTTGGTTAGGGTGGGGATTCTTTCCTCCTATTGCATGCCATTGCTCAGAGTGGTGGAGGGGGGAAATGAAAAATAAATGTGACACCAACTGTGGTGTTATATCAATTCTAGGAAAAAAGAAACAGAAGTGCCCAAGGTCAACTCAAGAAAAACTGGAACTACATAGGCCACTTCTATTTGTTTACAGGATGTGATGCCATGCCAGATACAGTATCATGGCTTCTCTATATCCCTGCCCACAGCCTTCCCACCATTCCCAGGCAACCCTCAGCCAAAGTCAGTAAAAGCTTCTAGCTTAACAATATTTCCCTTACTCTTGGTGACTGGCAAACATGTGTTGTCAAGCCCACTGTTTCCTATTAGCACATAGTGTTCCATTTAGTGGGAATTGGCTAAAAGTAAATACTTCAGAAGAGTGCAATTATGAACACTGGGCAGCCGCAATTGTCACAAAAGCCATTTAGTGGTAGAGTGTGTTTTTATAGGTGGAGATACAGTATCTCATCACCTATTTAACTAAATCTGATGGCTATCCTATGAATGATTAAACATTTGGGTAAATTTGCATAGAAAAGCCCTTTGCAATCTAAGAAAAATAATGTTGTAATACAATATTTGTATCTGTCAGATTCACTGTCCCAGTGTATCTCATCCACCCACCAAGAAGCTCCAAGAGGCATATATGGTATTGGCTTTCTCGTTTTTACCCATGAGGTCAGATAGGTCAGAACTGTTATGAATGGGCTACAGTCCCCTGACAAACTCCATGGAACTGTGGAGACATGGAATTATGTCTAATCTGATCTATAGAATACATTGTTAGCTTCCTTGAATATCTTTAGTTGAAGAACCAATCTGTAACAGCAGTTTGTTGCAGAATAATAAAAATAATAATAAAAGATGCCAGCAAAATTAATCCCCCAAATTAAAGTCGGCAACTCTAGTATTATACCATAAACATCAGAACTCAAGAACTGAAATAGAAGAAACAAAATATCTGTAAGGACATGGAGCTAATGATCATTCATTATTACCCAAGCCAAAGGGTAAAAACGAAGAAAAAACGGTTCTCTATAGGACCAGGAATGAAAGAAGCAATTCAAAAGGATAACAGAAGAGCAACACATTTAGGAGAGGGTTGAAGTTTTATGCGGGGGGAGGAGCATGAGCTGTCAAAAAAGGTATTCCTAGGCAGATTTGTGAGTGAAATCACTCTGTTGATGTGGGAGCACTGAAAAATAATGTCTTACCGCGCAACTGAAATGAAGCCGTGTTCAAGGCCATGCTGTCATCACACACCTACTGTACTAGGTATATCTGCTCTTCAACTATGTTGAACCCACAGGGATCAGACATTTTTAATTACGCTTGCAAAAATGCGGCAAGTACAATAGGGACATCCCTCTCTCTTTTATACCTGATAAACGTAAACACATTTTTGAATACAACATGTCAACAATTAGATGGCAGTGGTAGAGATTAAGGGATAATGCACTGTGGGCTGTTGTCTGCCACTAGAATAATAGAATAATGGATTTGGAAGGGACCTCATGGTCCAACCCCCTGCACTATGCAGGACACTCACAACCCTATGACTCATCCACTCTAACCTGCCACCTCCTTGAACCTTCACACAATCAGCCTCTCTGTCAGATGGCTATCCAGCCTCTGTTTAAAAATTTCCAAAGATGGAGAACCCACCACCTCCCAAGGAAGCCTGTTTTACTGAGAAACTGCTCTAACTGTCAGGAACTTCTTCCGGGTGTTTAGACGGAATTTCTTTTGAATTAATTTCACCCCATTGGTTCTGGTCCATCCCTCCAGGGCAAGAGAGAACAACTCTGCTCCATCCTCTATATGGCAGCCTCTTAAATACTTGAAAATGATTATCAAATCCCCTCTCAGTCATCTCCTCTCCAGGCTAAACCGACCAAGCTACCCCAACCTTTCTTCATACATCTTGGTTTCCAAACCCTTCACCATCTTTGTTCCCCTCCTCTGAACGTGCTCCAGTTTGTCTACATCCCTCTTCAACTGGGGTGCCCAAAACTGAACACAGTACTCCAAGTGAGGCCGAACCAGAGCAGAGTACAGCAGAGTACACTGTTGCATACCATTCTACCCAATACATCTAGCTGGTTCAAAGCCTTTAATTGATAAAAGTCATCCTTACTAGGACTGCCAACCTCCTGCTGGGGTCTCAAAATCTCCTATTACAATTGATCTTCAAATGTTTATGATTAGTTCCTTCCTTTGGGGGATGGACTCTGTAGCGTTATATTCTGCAGAGGTCTCTTTCCTCTCCAAACTCTGCTTTCTCCAGGCTCCAGCCACAAAACCTCTGGGAATTATCTAACCCACAGCTGGCAACTCTCTCTTACCCTCTACTTCCACTCTGACCCAGATGGACATTTAATTATCCTGCCTCTTGGAGCTCTATATCACTTTCTTCTCAGTCAAGACTTGCCGTACTTGGGTGTCACAGGGCCTATCACTTGCTTCCTCTTTAACAAATCCCTTTTCATTTTTAAACGGTAACCCTTTGATGCAAGGTTAAATAGCAAGGACACATTCACACGTGGCCTTGCTTTCATTTGCAGCATGTCTATTCAACCTGCAGGTAGCAAAACCCAACAGACACTGAGAACCTTAGGAAAACTGTGTGGCATTTTTTTATTAGCAGTAGACTAGAGATTAAATTGGGGACATAATGTTCCATTCTCACCAAGCTGTAGTCCTTTGTATTGTTACATCATGTCAGAGAAAGAGACACAGGCAAGCCTTCATGCATGTCTTTTGATATATGCAAATCTGCCTAGATTGGTACATTTTCAAGAAAGCAGGCTGTGCTGAAGAACTATAATGTCTCTCCATCAAGGGGATTCCTCAGGTATACAAATCCTCTTCATTTGACATTAATCTGCTGTGCTTTGGACTTAGGCCTAAGTATAATAATGGATTCCACTCAACTGTACATTTGCCACCACAGCTGGCCTTCAGGGAGCCAAGCATTTTTCTTTTTCTTTTATTTTTTGCAGTATCTTTTCTCCATTCCCACCACTGAAATACAGCTAGGATACCCAGACTATACAGGGGCAGCTAAATCTGATGGGCAAGCCCTTCTGCAGCAATTTAGGGAACAGCTATAGCTTTATATCTGGAATAAAGTACTCAGCCTATCGCCACAGGAGACCATGCAAGGGGATCAGAGTTTGAATGGACTTTCAAAAAGGGTCTGTGTGTTTGTGTGTGTGTGTGTGTTCTGCTATTCTTATTCAGCAAATAGCTCTGAGTACAATTTGAAAAAGCCAATATAGGCATATAGTTTTTAATGTCTCAATAGGTTGCCAGCTCTGGGTTGGAAAATATCTGGAGTCTTTGTGGAGCCAGGACTGGGCAGGATTTTGGGTAGGAAGGGACCTCAGCAGGATATAATGCTTTGGAGTCCACCGTCCAAAGCAGCCAAAGCAGGAAAACTGATCTCTTTAGTCTGGAGATGAGCTAGAATTCCAGGGGATCTCCAGGTCCCATCTGGAGACTGGCATCCTTATCTCTCAATGTCACTGCAGTCAGTAGAACTGCCAAGTAAATATGCTCTTAAAGGGATTCTCCTGTTCTGCCAAGAAGCTCACGGGATGAAATAGGGATGGTTATTTACTCTGAGAAAAACTGAAAATGAGGATGAGGATATTTATATCTTTTTAAATACCTGAATTGTAGATAATATATATTCACTGGTCTTGATATCACTTCATGTTTTATTACTAGTTCAAAAATTAGCACCACGATCCTTTAATTCCTTTACTTGTGTTTCTTCACTGTCTTACTAAGATGCAGTAGACAAGACTTACTCTGAAACCCATGATCAGCCAAGCCCATTAGCCCAGGGGTCTGCCAAACATGGAAAACAAGTGGGAGAAAGGGTGGCTAGATTGGTTCTCCTTCAAGCTTGTCTATGACCTTTTCTCCACACACAGTACAAGTGTGAGAGCGACAAATCATTTTCCCTTTTTGCTTTTTCTAAATATTTTTCAGGTACTGAATTTTGGACTTTTGTACAAAAAATGTTGTTACTGGTGATAACGTAGCTCTGGAATAGGCAATAATGGTGCTGTCCATGAATCGACAGTATAAGAATTCCTATAGGGGGCACCAGAGGAGATGTCTATTTAGCTTAGTTAGTTTAGGAACTTCCTAATCTTCAAATAATCTTTTCCAGGTTCCTGATTGTCTCATTTGGAGACTTCCTGTTTGTTTTTGCACACTTCCTCTCTGCTTGACTCCAGAACAGATTGAATAAATGCAGAATGAAAGTTAGCCAGTTAGCTATGACTTGTACCTCTTTCTATACAACGTCTGTTTCTGTTCACAATAAAACCATTATATTCTTTTAAGCATTCTGGTGCTTTATTCTTCATTTTAAGCATTCTGGTGCATATTTAAACCCTGCCAACACAACTCTGACTTATACTGCATGGATAGCTTCTGGGAAGCCTAGTGTTCATTCACCCTTGTGACTTAATATTCCTCAGGAAGTGCTCAGATTAGGGTCTGGACACTAGCAAGTCTTGGTTACAACAAACATTCAAAACAACTTTACCTCTCAGGCCAAAATCAATAGATGTTTACCTATTCATGCTTAATGTTAGCTGGGACATACAGACCATTAACAACTGTAGGACCTGAAACCCGTACAAAAATCCGGTCTCCAGAGAAATGTGCAACAAGAGACTAAATCATTCAGCACCAAGATAGACCTCAATCCAGCACTGGTTTAAGGATTTGTGGAACCTGTAGCACCAAAGCCAGTTTAAGGATCCACAGGTCCTCAGCAAAGCACAACAGGCACTGTTACTAATGCTATAACAATGAGGGGTCCTTCCAAGGGGTAGTTGGAACTTTGAAAGCAATGGATAGCTCCCCTCCCGTCATTTTGTGATCTGCCGAGCTAAATTTGCTGTGCAAAAGAGAACTGCACTCGGATGAACTTAAGACTCAGTTTCTTTTGACATCCCAGGACCCTGATATAATTGAACCAGTTGCAAAGTTTTTATATCTTGCCGTGAGAGATTGTGAATGTATTTTGTCCTACTCTAGAGCCTCTTGTGGCGCAGAATGATAAGGCAGCAGTCATGCAGTCTGTAAACTCTCCCCATGAGGTTCGGAGTTCAATCCCAGCAGCTGGCTCAAGGTCAACTCAGCCTTCCAACCTTCCGAGGTCGGTAAAATGAGTACCCTGCTTGCTGGGGGTAAACGGTAATGACTGGGGAAGGCACTGGCAAACCACCCCGTATTGAGTCTGCCATGAAAACGCTAGAGGGCATCACCCAAGGGTCAGACATGACTTGGTGCTTGCACAGGGGATACCTTTACCTTTAAAGCATGATTTCTTCCTTTGTTTACTCTGTATTGCAGTGGATCCTTTTGTACTTTCCCTTCTTATATTGTACTTGTATATACTATTAAAGGCTTGTTTGTTGTATTTTATGGTCTGTGAGCTTCATAAGTATGAAGACCCTCTAACAATCCAGTGCAAAGGTCCTGGGACCATGGGCCATAGCATATGCTATATGTGCTACAAGGATTAAGCTACCTTTGCTTCAGTCCCTCAGTCAGAGCTGCTTATCCTTCCTCCCTAAATATGCTGGATATTTATTACAGATCAGGGCCAATTCATTTTTATTTTACTTAATAAGTTCAGGTTTGCTTGAATTATTGCCTCATTTGCCGAGTGCAGAGGCATCATGATGAAATGTCTTCTTGAATGAAGGGGGGCTTTTTTGGTGGATGAGTTAGAAATGCATAATTTGATAGAACGCTGATTTCTAGGGCCTTGTTGGGGAAGTAAATGTAATGTATCATTTTGATGAATGGTGGACTAAAGCCATTTAATCTTGTTTATGGACCATTGTCCTCATGGCACTTGAGCTCATAAAACATTCCACATTCTCTTAATTGCTCAATTAGAACATTTAATCATAAACATTCTCCCCACCCCCACCACCACTTGAAGCAAAGTTCTCCATGACATCTGAATAGTGCAGTTAAAGCTGTTTCTGTTTGGAGAAAAATATTGACAGATATCTATGTTTGTAGCAGACAGGACACTAAGCTAATCCCAGACAAACAGCAGTAATGACAATCAATGGATTTCAGGTGAAAGGTTTAACCAGATATCTGAGACGGTTGCTTCTTGGCAAAATTTGATTCTGTTCTTTTTCTCCAGTAGATGTAAGAGAGTCACCCTCGTGGTATATGCATGCAGGCACCATATCTGGCCTCTCTGGGAAATGGGAGGCCAATCCCATGGAAGGGAGAGGGTTAGATATGATGAAAGATTTTCAGGTTCCCAGTAGTCATCAGGTGCGTTCAGTGCTCTTTTCTCACATACACATACACAGCAAAACCCTGAGAACTGGGCCCATGGTGAAAACTCTTTTCCAACTCTTTTTTGTGAATTGTGAATTGTTAACTGGAGAGGACTGGGATTGAAGCTAGGACTTTTCTGTAAGCAAAGCATATGCATTCCTACTGAGCCAGGGCTATCTTGAGTTCCAACTACAATTCCACCAGGAACCTTCCTTGGAGCTCCTTGGTTTGTCATTCTGTTGAAGTTTAGAGAAGATGGTAGGATAAAATGGACTATCCCGTGTGCATTGCTCAAGTTATTTGGAGAAAGGGTTGGAATACAAATGTGAGAGAACCAACTGACTGTCGTGTAAATGTCAATTCATTATCACTGGTTCCCACAGCATCCACTAGCTCCCATACAGTTACAGGAAAAACTCCAGCAAGATACGACCATGCTAGAGAACACTTTTTAAAAAGGTACTAGAAATATATCAAGCTGCAGCTTTGCTCTGTTTATCTAGAGGCCTTTACAATATATAAGGTTGCTTAAGTTCTTAATGGACTCTGTGGCACAGCAAAACCATAAGTCTGTGACACTTTATAGCAATGGGAGGATTTCCTGCAAGGGTGCCAATAGGTTCTTATCAGCTCTAGTCACATCATGTCCTTAACTCCATTTCTCCCTCTCACTGTTTACACTTAAGGTGAAATGTTTTCAGCCCCAAAAACAAAGAATTCTCTCAGGAAAACTCAACCTTGCTTTTCAAGGAGAGTTACGAAAGTCTTCCACAAGAAAGAAAGAATGAAAGTATGATTTTTCTTTCCCCTTCTTTTGAGCTTTTGGAGTGGGGGGAGAACACTGAGTGTCGCCTTTGTGAATATTCATCTTCCCTTTGTAGCAGTAGCAATTATCGTGTGTCCGAATGTATTATCGATCATCTGAAAACAAATGCACGTTTCATCAGCTGTAGGGTTTCATTTATTTTCTGCTGAGCTTTGTCATTCCCCATCTGTCTATCCATCCCTTTTCCTTGCCAGCTCCTTTTCTATTTTTGTTCTGGAGTCTTCTTTCCCCCATTCAATTTCCCCTCTTTTGGGGACATAGTCTCACGATTCCTATCCAACCTTTCTTTTCCTTCATTTTCAGCTCAGCAGTTCTTTAGAGCTATGGTAAATCCTCAGGGATTTTGTCATAAGCTACTGAGATCTCAAAGTCATGAGCCCTGCGAAGGAAGAAAGAGCAGCAGCCAGAGCACCTAGAGGGGTAGGAGAAGCAAACATTGCCTGTTTCCTGAGGACTCCACAACCACCAAGCAGAAGCTGAACCACTCTGCATTGGAAACCAAGTGAGAGTTGTCCCCCAACCCACCCCACCCCACCCTAGAGATAGACATCCAATGTTGTCCCCCTAGGGCAGGGATAGTCAAACTGCGGCCCTCCCATGAGCGGATGCTGGCAGGGGCTTCTGGGAATTGTAGTCCATGGACATCTGGAGGGCCGCAGTTTGACTACCCCTGCTCTAGAGCAAGTGAAACCCTGAACACTGACTTCAGTGGGGCTCCTTTCAAAGAAAGCCTGCTCTGCAGCCTTTGCAGCAGTGTTAAAGAACCCCAGGAGTTTCCATTTCATTTATATCCTCCCCACATATGCATAGTGCCGGAAGATTAGAAATAAAATATAATCACTCTGAAAGTAGATATATTAATATTTATTTAGCCTTTTATATTTTACATCTGGTCAGAATTTAATTTTGCCCTGAAGTACTCATTGGGGTGTTTTTTTTTTCTTTTCATCTTGAATCCTTTTTTCCCCAAAGTCCTAATTTGAGATTCATTTGAATGTATTCATGCACCTTCAGACCAAGCTCAATGAAGCATATATCCCCCCTCTAATGAATTGTAAGACATCAGTGTATACACAGCCAGAAGTCCCTGACTTTTGTAGGACATATATTAGCAGTGATTTACAAATTCAATAGTCAGGTTCATTGGCATGCATAGAGTCAAGGGACCTTTGTTAAACTAGGACATTTGATTATGACTGTTTGAGTAGCTGTGCATTGAGAAAAGTCCCCTTTTTAATGTCAGGAAATTAGAAATATTTTAATGAATTAAACTTGCTAGCATCTATCAAACCGCTGGAAAAAGGTCAATATTTAAAACTTGCTATTTTAATATGCTACCCCTTGCCACTTGTGATTCCAAAGAAAACTAGTCTCCTTCAAAAAGCACCCTAATAATGTGATTTTAATGTCCCAGGCTATCAGCAAAATCCAACCTCTCAAGGAAACTCATGTTATTCAAAAGGTGCAACGAGCACTATACTCACAGGAAAACTGCCTAATCCAGCTGCATCAAACAATACTTGCATATAATACCATCATTCCTGGAAAAAAAAATATATCTCCAATGCAGCCCTGAATTCCACGGTAACATGTTCATGTATTAAGCTAGCACTTGCAGGGCTTTTGAGGTACCAAAGAATGGTGTTGGGAAAAGATGCACACATTTCTTCCAGGGGTGTTCATTGCAATAACATTATTTTTCATTTCTAGGTTCAAGTTTGCTATGGGGCAAGCTTTTGGTTATGTTCATAATTTTGGGGTCAGGTTTTCTACATGGCAGGCTTTCTGTTCTGATAGAATAAAGGGTGCTTTTTCTTTTTAAGGATTATTTTCAGGCACTTTGAAGGGAGGGATTCAGAAGTTTGGGCACCTGAAAAAAACACAAGCTGTAGAAAAGAAATGTAATTTTAGAATAAAAGGGAATCTCCTTTCCCCTTTTGGTTCCTTAATTGAAAAGGGAAGGAAGGCAAGATTTACCACAGATTTACAGCAGCCGGCCCTTCCTTTTGTGGAATGCAGCACCCCCCCCCCCCCCCCCGACCAGTACTCCTGGCTCTAAATTGTGGCTGAAATTCTTGGAGCATTTGTTTTTAATTCAGATATATCCATATTATGGTTGCCAGCTTCCAGGTGGAACCCAAATACAGAATCTGTATCGTTAGTTATGTTGTTTCTTTGTTTCCTTGAGGATTTTCCATCTTTTAATGAGCAACAGAGTTGTCAGGAAGTAATCTAGATGTACATTTAAATACTACAATGTAGCTCAAGATGAGACATTGATTCCTCACCCCCCTCCCCCAACAAGAACTTGGTTCAACAAGATTTACTTACATCTACAGTTTCTACAACTGTCTGCTCTGGGGATATCAGCCCCTAGATGAGGGCCAGAGAACAGCCAGAATTAGAACTGATTTCCAGACAATAGAGAGAGCAGTTCCCCTGGGAAAAAATGGATGCCTGTGAGGGTGGACTCTACAGCATTGTACCCCTTGTCATATCCGAGCTGCATATCTCCAGGCGTTTTTCAATAGGAATTTGGCAACCTCCCAATCCCCCACTGGTGGTCATGGGGGGCCTGGTAAACCCTAGTCTGCTCCCCTTTCCTTTCTGCTGGAAACAATTATGATTCAAAATGTTTTGCACAAAAGGCAGGGAAAACAGACAAACCATTGGACAGGGAGATAAACCATGGCTACAACATTCCTGAATATCTGATCTCTAGATTGTGACTCCATAACCTTATAAACACAGATCTCTGGATCATGACCCATTACCCTTGTGAAAGGACACCAAAGTTAAGAACTAATAGGAATCACCAGCACTGTAGGAGTCACTGGAGTATTGAACAATTTCATGTTGCAGGGACAGCCATGCAAATAGTGCAGCATCATGGGCAGGGCTGAGGACATGCACCTACTCACCATATCAGCAGATCATGGAGCAATGGATTCTTACCACCACAAAACTGCCTTTCTTATATGGACCACTTTAGGTTGAAACCATCTTTGTGGTGCAGGATTCCAATTTTTCTAAATTTAATAAAGGCCTGGCATGCTGTTTCCTGGTAACCAAAGTCTATGCTATTAAAAAAACCCTGATTTTGACAACTGTTTCTAAATGATGCATCCAAAGCACAATAGCCATGTTTGCTGCTTCTTTTTTATTAACAGTACAATCCTAAAAATGCTTTCCTGGGATTAAGTTCAATTGAATAGCCTCGAGGAGGATTCTGTGTAGACCTATTTAGGACTGCACTGTTAATCTATTGTTGCACATCATGGGAGTTGAGCTCTGACAATACAATCCTAAACAGAATCACATCTTTCTGAACCCATTGAACTTAATACACTTGCTTTGGATGGCTTTAAAGAGCTATGCGATTGCCCACCCAGGCTCTGGAAATCTTGTTTCAGCTTCTCTCTGGGGTCAAACCCAAATCAACTAGAAGCATTCTTTTTTTTTTAAGTGTGTTTTGCTTTGAATTTTCCTAACTGAGGTTCTCAGTCTTCTACCTTCCTTGCTATTCTCCCCTAATGCATATTATTCTTCGTAGTAGGCAACTCTGCAAAGCCTCTCTTCCTTAATGTGGTTTTATAACTCTCTCTAGCCCAACATAATACAGATCTTCCACCCACCCGAATTTTCATTCAGGTATCCATTGACCAGTTTTATTCCATGTTTGGAACTTCTACTGATCATAGTTCTGAAATCAGAATCATTCATACCTTCCTTAACTTATCGCATTCACTCCTCTCAATGGAACTGGCGATTTGTTTATTATTTATCATGTGTGTAATATAGCCTGGAGATCCTAAGACTGTCTGGCCACCAAACAAGAGATGTTCAAAAGTGGCTTGTCATTGTCCTATGTCACAACCCTGGTATTCCTTGGAGATCTCCCATCCAAATCTTAGCCGGGGATATGAGATAGGGATACATGGGACAGCCCTTCAGTGGCTGCTCTCCTTCCTGCAGAACAGGACACAGAGAGTTGCAGTGAGGGATGAGTTGTCCCACCCTTCCCAGCTCTCTTGTGGGGTTCCACAGGGAACAGTGCTCTCCCCTACAATCTTTAACATCTTTATGTACCCTATGGCTCAACTGGTCCAGAGATTTGGGCTGGACTGTCATCAATATGAAGATGAGACTCAGCTCTATCTCCTGATAGACAGCCACCTGGACTCCCCCCCCCCAAAAAAAAACAACATTTGCCAGATGCCATAGCTGGGTGGCTCGAGCAGAGTCGCCTGAAACCCAATCCCTCCAAAATGGAGGTCCTATGGCTAAGAAGGAAGGGGATAGGTCATGAAGTGCATCTACCTGTCCTGGCTGGGATGCAACTTAACACAATGCCCGTTGCCTGGAATTTGGGGGTGATCCTTGACACCTCCCTTTCTATGGAGGTGCAGGTTACGGGGGTAGCCTGCCAGGCATTCTACCAGCTACACCAGGAAAGGCTACTAGCATCATACCTATCCTCAGATGGCCACCTCCAGAATTTACTTCTGTAACTCACTCTATGCTGGTCTGACCTTGTCTCTGACCTAGAAATTGCAGCTGGAGCAAAATGCAGCTGCTAGGGTCTTCACAGGAACACCTTGGGAGAGCCCACATGCATCCTGTGCTGAGGCAGCTGCATTGGTTGCCAGTTGGAGCCCAGATCAGGTTCAAGGCTCTGGTTTTGACCATTAAGGCCCTTTGCAGTCTGGGATCCACATATCTGAGGGACTGCCTGTCGCCTTATGCCCCCTGTAGAGCCTTACGCTCTGTGGGCACTAACTTGCTGGCAGTACCCAGCTCCCAGGAAGTTCACTTGGTCTCAACTAGGGCCAGGGCTTTTTTGGTCCTGGCCCCAACCTAGTGGAATGAGCTTCCTATCCTAGTGGAATGAGCTTCCTGAAGAGCTGCGGTTCCCTGCAGGAGCTCTGTGTTCTGTAGGGGCTGCAAGACAGAGCTCTTCCACCAGGACTTCAGCTGAGGTCAGGGCACAGGAGATCAGATAGGCCTCTCCAGGTTAGATTATAATCTGGTAGTAGACTGCCAGAAGCCATAGATTATTCCCAAGAAGTACAGAGAGGTAGCTGTCTGAACTGGTGGGGGAGGATAGGTTTTTTTTGCCACCGGCATATATTTTTATTGGTGGATTAATGATATTTTATATATTTTATGTGGGGTTTTAATATTGTGTAACCCTCTGTCAGATGGCTTTGCTGATAGCGGTGGACAATTAATAAATAATCACAATCACAATCATAATCATAGCCAGAGCCAACCCTGCTTAGCTTCAGCAATATGATGGGATTAGGCTTGCCTGGGCTATGCGGATCAGATACAGGAGTTGGCAAATATAGAGTCAAATGAACATGTGCCTCTGTTCTGCCCCATTTACGATGCCATCAGATGCAACTTTATTCATCCAGTTTTGAACACCTACCTAAGAACTTCCCCAAAGGAGAAAATCAAGGTGCTTCTTCAAGATGAAAATAGGCAAATAACACTCTGCACAGCTATATTTTGCACTGCCATCATGAAATTGAGTACTATGTATGTGGATCAGAAAATTTCTATCTGATCCAATTTCAAAAGTACAAAGAGCCAATTGTCACCGGTAACTTAAAGTATGTCTAAAATACTGAATCTAACATCTTAAAAGTTCTTATGATGTCAGACCTTTTAAAATTTTTATAGTAATACTATTGTTTTTTATCTTTTTTCCCGTTTTTAATTACATGTATTTGAATTTTGGTCTGAATGACTGTAAATAATGATTGATTGATTGATTGATTGATTGATTGATTGATTGATTGATTGATTGATTGATTGATTGATTGATTGATTGATTGATTGATTGACAGGAGTTGGCAAAGGATTACGTTCAGTTGAATAGCTTCAGTTAAATTCCATTGAAGAGCATTGCACAAGAGGGAAAACCTCATTGTATGCTAAGTATGAGGGACAGCCTTGTCAGGTGCAGTTCTATGTCTTCATTCATCCTTCTTTCAAGGAGCTCAGGTTTCTCTTCTCATTTTATTCTCAGAACAACTCTGTGAGGTATGGTAGATTAAGAAGAAAAACAGATTGCTACTAGATCATCCACTGACTATTTTGACTGAGAGAAGATTTGAACATGAAGCTCCACTGTAGTAGTCCACGATTCTAGAACTACATTGGCTCTCAAATGTGCAGAAATCCTTTTAGGGCCTTATCCAAAGAAAACTAATGAGCCTGATAATGGCAAATTTGGCAACGGAGGCAGTAAGAATCCATCAGATATTGAAGATGCTCTCAGTGTATTTTCCTGGAGAGCTCTGAAACCCCAGGAGAAATCTATCATTTGCACAGAACAAAGGTGTCAGATTTGTTTGTTATGAGGGTCAGATCAGACATAAAAGTTACTTTGCCATAAAACATAATGTCAGGTACCGAAGATATAAACTTTGTAAACAATTCAAATTAATTAACTATACTTTACTCAAAATACAAACAAAAGAAATTGATCCCTAGGGTGAATTGATTTGCTAGGGAATAAACAAAACCCTCAATACGTTTATTTAATCATATGCAAAACTATGGGTTCCCCCCCAATGGGATACCATACCTGCCCCCTAGCCACTTCCATTCATTTCTTGACAACTTTGAGTGGTCACACACCTTACCATATGTACTTTCCCCCTCTGCTCAGCCTCCTGCCTTCTCTCTCTCCCTCCAGTTGCCTGTGGCCCAGATAAGAATTTCACAGTATATCCACACATTGTTTGACACCCCTGCTATAAATCCTTGTTCAGTTACTAGTCTTGCTTGAAGACACTTGAAATAACTGTGGGCTCATAGTTCAAGGGCCATCAATACTTCTCAACATAACCCATTGGAAAGTGGTTTTGCCTAATCTTTCCCCATTCTCTAGCAGTAGTGGTATTGCCAACTCTGAAGTGGGAAATTCCTGGACATTTGTGGAGAGGGGGGAGCCTGGGGAGGTGGGTTGGGGAGTAGAAAAGTGGTTCTCAACCTTCCTAATGTCATGACCCTTTTATACAGTTCCTCATATTGTGGTGACCCCCAACCATAAAATTATGCCAAGTGACCCCCAAGTGTTCTTTCACAGAGTTTAAACTGAAACTGACCAGTGGCATGAAGATCCATTGTTCATAAATTGGTTATAAATTGGTATATAAATTGGCATGCGCCTTAAGGAGGAGTGGGAACAGTGGCGGTGCCCCCAGCCAAGCTGCTCACCCTGCCATGACCCCTGTGAAAGGGTGATTTGACCCCCCCCTTAAAGAGGTCCTGACCTCCAGATTGAGAACCACTGGAGAAGAGGGACCTTGTCAGTGTCATTGAATCCACATTTCAAAGCAGTCATTTTCTCCAGAGAAACTGACCTCTGTAACTTGGAGATTAATTGTAATCCTGGGAGATCTCCAGCCACCGCCTGGAAACTGGCAACCCTAAACAGTAGGAACCCGCCATGACCCAGAGACTACAACAACATCAGGATAAGGGGGGGGGGGAAACCCACCACTGTGACATAGCTGGCAAAATCAACCAAAAAATGCATATAAAAGTTGTCTCCTTATTTATTCCAGTGTCATATATTATTCTGCAATAATATGCAAGAAGGTTCCACTATTTAATACCTTATTTCACCTTTGCTTTGTCATAGCATATTTCATCAGCACAAACAAAAATTGCAGCTCCCAAGCAGTATAGTAACCCGCACTGTGTGCATCCAGTTTGCTGCAAACTGCTTATAAATATGATTTTTAAAAACTATTTAATTTATACAATCTCATTAAGCACCTTCCCTCTCCCACACCCACCCACCCAAAGATGGTTCCAAGAGGATGTACTCAACACAATTCCTTTCATTGACTGGCATGATGGTAATTGGCCAATGAAAACGCGACTCCACTGTTTGGCATGAACAAGGCCACAGCTTTTATTAACCAAACGAATCCAGGGTTGGCCCCAGCACGAGGAACAGAGTAACCTTCGCAGCCGTCCGGCTGCTAACGTGGGCACAAGGGGCGCCCTGGGTCCTCCTTCCTCCCAGCCGGGAGGAAGGTTCCCTTGCCCCTTGGAACCCTCCCCTGGGAGGAGGCCAGTGATGGCTGCCGGGCGTCCACCTCGTTCAGCCATCCTTACCTCCTGGCTCCGAGCCCCTGTCCTTCCCTGCCGGGCAAGGCCACACTCGCAGTTAGCCGATCTCTTATTGAGATCCCCTCCTCAGGGCCCAGTACGCAAACTGGCCCCTGAACCAAATACTCTGCCTCGTGCTCCTGTTCCGCAGCTGTGACTAAAATAAAACAACAACCATTAACATGACGGGTGGGGGGGTGGGGAACCGTCCTCCAGCTTGTCTCGGGCGGCGAAGAGGGCCCACCGCGTGCGCTTGACGCTTATAAAGCGCCTTGCCCCGCCCTCCTCGCCGTCCCGACGCACTTCTGCGTGCTTACGCACGCCGGGCCGTCGCTTCATCCTGGCCGGCCCCCCTCAGCCGCGTCAATGGCGGCCTCGCTCAGCCTCGGCCGCGTTTTGACTGGCATGATGGTAATTGGCCAATGAAAACGCGACTCCACTGTTTGGCATGAACAAGGCCACAGCTTTTATTAACCAAACGAATCCAGGGTTGGCCCCAGCACGAGGAACAGAGTAACCTTCGCAGCCGTCCGGCTGCTAACGTGGGCACAAGGGGCGCCCTGGGTCCTCCTTCCTCCCAGCCGGGAGGAAGGTTCCCTTGCCCCTTGGAACCCTCCCCTGGGAGGAGGCCAGTGATGGCTGCCGGGCGTCCACCTCGTTCAGCCATACTTACCTCCTGGCTCCGAGCCCCTGTCCTTCCCTGCCGGGCAAGGCCACACTCGCAGTTAGCCGATCTCTTATTGAGATCCCCTCCTCAGGGCCCAGTACGCAAACTGGCCCCTGAACCAAATACTCTGCCTCGTGCTCCTGTTCCGCCACTGAACGAGAGCCAACCGGCCTCGTTCCCGCCAACCCTGAACTGACCTGACACCAAACCTTCAGTGCCGCCCCCAAACCTTGCAACCATAATTCCGTGCCCAACGTGGACAAATGAACCCCATCCTGCCGGAATACCGACGCCGCCCTGTGAGAGATGCCCGGGTGCCTGATCACCGCTCCTCCCAACTCCGCCATCAGCTTCCGGACCTCCCGGTTGATTTTTTCCTTTGCCAAATGCACTCGTTCCGGACGCAGTGCATTACGCCATCTCCTCCTGTCCAGCAATTCTGACCATATCATGTACGTTTTTGGGAGCCTCTGCCGCAATATCCTCAGGTCCTCAAACACCCGGCGACGAAGCTGAAGTGCGGACACGTCTGCCAGATCATTCTCTCCAAGCTGGACGACCAACACCGCTGGCGAGCCATCCTTGAAAACCTCCCCTGCAACCACCTCCAATAGCGCAGGCCACTTCATCCCACGATGACCAGACCACCGGACACGGAGCTGCTTTCCGGATCTCCATTGTTCCTCCCATCCGGATTCCGCTGCATGACGGCCAGCCCAGAAAACAATGCTGTGCCCGACTATGAGCGCCGTAGCAACGGCCGGGGCCGGTCCTGAAATAAGCATAAGACGTTAGTACCTCCTCCCGAACCGTACGTAAGACTTATATGCCATGGAACGCCAGCGCCCGAGCCTCATGATCGTGGAGGGGTCGGCCCCATCTTGAAACGCCTGGGTGGCCGCCCCGATGCGAAAAGAGTGTGTTCCGTACCACTCCGGGCGGAGCCCCGCCCCTTTTAGGCACAGTTTCAAAACCGCCGCCAGCTGATAGCGTGATAGGCAGGTCCCGTCCCGGTGCACGAACAGTGACCCAGGAACGTCAGGGCGGCAAGTTAGGTACCGACTGAGGCTCCGTACTGGGCAGGTGCTGGGGTCGCCAGATTCCCGCAACCAAACTTGCGCACCCTTCCCCAACTGGTCCGTCTTGGACTGGCGTACCCAAAGCTGTACCCCCTTCCCCCCTCGCTGAACGTCCTCTACACGCAAGGCCCTGGACACCACCGGCGATCTGGACGGGGCGACCAGTTCCCCGCACCGAAAGGCCCCATGATAAGCCACGAGGAAAGCAGCTTTGAATAGGAGAACCTCGAACTTGGAGGAACAGATAAACCTCAGCTGACCCACCAGCTGCCTAAGCACCGTCAAAGTGATGGGCCGCCGAGTGTCCCTCCCTGAGCGTATCAGCCGCCCCCAGCCCTTCACCGCTGACCTTGCGATGAAAGATGAACCGGGGTCCCAAGCCCCGAAGGCTTTACTAAAAAACGATAGGCCTGCCAAGGTGACCCGCAGCGTTTTTTGGGACAGCTGGCGACCCTTCAAATGAGCCAAATAACATAAAAGAGATTGTTCACAGATAGGCCAAGGTCCTTTCCAGCCGGCCTGCCGTGCGAAAGCCACGAAGTCCCTGGCCGCCCCCTCATAGCAGCGCCATGTCGAGGGAGCAACCGACCCCCGGATTCCGTTCCAGATCACGTGGCTCCAAGCTCCCAAAGGTTGTCCGGGAAGACCTCCGGGTCCTGGCGGGCATGGGGGGCGAGTAATCGAAACTTTTCGACCTGCAGGCGAGACAAACTGTCAGGAATAACATTCTGTACCCCCGCCACGTGTCTGGCCCGAAAGGTTATATTATGATCCAAACATGCCAGTACCAAACGGCGAACTAGCCGCATGACCCTGCTGGACTTGGCGGACTGCTTGTTCAAGATGCGAACCACAGCCAGGTTATCGCACCAGAACAGAACGCTTTTGTCCCGGAAATCCTCCCTCCAAAGGACCACTGCCACCAATAGTGGAAAAAATTCCAGGAACGTGAGGTCCCTGCGCAGATCATCTGCCCACCACTGTGGCCACGCCTTGGCACACCACCGGTCCCTGAAAATGACCCCGAAACCTATGCCACCAGCAGCATCCGAATGCACTTGCAGATCGGTGCCCAGGGAAAGTTGGTCCTGCCATATGGCCACTCCATTAAAGCGGCTCAGAAATTCCTTCCAGACCCCCAGGTCCTCCCGAATCCCCTTGGAGACTCGCAGTCTGTGATGAGGCCGAGTGAGCCCCCTGGTGGCATGTGCCAAACGAGCACAAAAAGCCCTGCCCGGTCTCACGACCTTACATGCAAAGTTCAAATGTCCTAGAAGGACTTGCATGTCCCTCAGAGTGCATTTTCGTCTGCACATGATTCCATCTATCAAACCCCGCAGGGTGTCTATTTTCTTAACGGGCAGGCTGGAGGTGCCTGCCACAGAGTCCAGCTGTATCCCCAGATAAGAGAGCTGGGTGGTTGGGCCCTCCGTCTTTTCCCGAGCCAATGGTACCCCCAGTTCCGTGGCCACTTCCTGAAACACTCTCAACCTCTTCTCACACCCGTCCGTCCCGCGGGGGCCGGCCACCAAAAAATCATCCAAATAATGAGTGATTTCCCGGAACCGGCCCCTGCGCCTAGCTGCCCATTCCAAAAAAGAGCTGAACGACTCGAACGCCGCACAAGCCACAGAGCAGCCCATGGGCATGGTCTTATCCACGTACCATTGGTCTTCGAACTGGATCCCGAGCAGATCGAAGTCCTCCGGGTGAATGGGCAGCAGTCGGAACGCCGATTGAATATCACTCTTGGCGAGGAGGGCGCCCGGCCCACAAGCCCGCACCATTGTGACCGCCTCGTCAAAAGAGGCGTAGCGCACTGTACACAAGGATGCTGGTATAGCATCATTCACCGAACCCCCGTGCGGGTACGATAGATGGTGAATCAACCGCCACTGCCCTTCCGCTTTCTTAGGCACAACACCTAGCGGGGAAACCCTCAGGTTGGGCAGTGGCGGCCTGTCAAAGGGGCCCGCCATCCGACCCGCCAAGCACTCCTTTTCCAGTTTCTCGTGCACCACCTCGGGGAATTCCCTGGCCGAGCGCAAATTACCACAAGACGTAGGTACCCGGTCCCCCGTGTAAGGGATCCGGAAACCTTCCGTGAACCCTTTCGCCAAATAAAGGGCCTCACGCTTCCTAGGGTACTGCGCCAGCCAGTCCATCAACGGTCTCAATTTAATGGGAGATGGCGCCAGCCCCCGAAGGACCCGCGGTATTTCATGCGGTTTTTCCGGGTGCAGAAGGTCCTGTGCCACCCGACCCTCCGTCCTTCTTGCCGGAGAGCCGGGTCCCTCGAAAGGGCCCACCCCCGACCCCTTGGGAACACGCCGGCAAAGCGTGTAACCCACCACAGCCCTCGCATTTGTGCTCGAATTTGCACTTCCTGCGCTTACAACCCGCTCTGTTATAATCCCAGCAAACGAATCCTGCTAGTTTTCTGCTGGGAACAATGTTCTTTGCCCGCTCCTTCTGTTGCCGCACACTGGGCCCGACTTGCACTATCCACGTGTCGTGGTGTTTTAAGTCCCAGCGCGCCAGGGGATTGTGGGACGCCAGCTCCCTGAATTCCCTATCATATTCTAGCGCGGCATCATCCCCTGCCATCTCCCTGGCCTCGAGCACGTGTGAAAGATACTTCCACGTGTGCCACCCCCGCTCCGGGTATGCCGCCGTGACCAAAGCCATATATTCAGCCATGCCACGCAGCCAGTTATCGAATGTCCTTTCCGCCGGGGCCTTGTCCCTTTTCCGGGGCTCCTTCCTCTTTCCCGTGTCCCCTCCCTTTCCCTGCCCCCGTAGCATAGAAAACACATCTACGAAGAATCCTTCGAGTGCCCGCTCCCGAATCTTGGGAGGCAGGTGAATGCCAGGGGGCGCATCAGTAGCCGTGTACCAAACCGGAGGTGACCGCTCGTCCTCAGGAACACCTTCTTCATCCAGCAGACCAGACGCCTCCTCTCTCCTCTTTAGCAACCACCGCGGTAGGCCAGGTACATAGGCTCCCTCGAGCCAGTACCAACCTTCCCGCAAATCTTCCTCGCCGTCCCACGAAGAAGACTCACCAGAGGATGGAATAGGCTTGCCCCTGGACTTCCTGTCTCTCTTGCGTGGACGGTCCGTCCTGGGTCCTTCACCAGCGTCTTGGCCGCCGCCTGTGGAGGAACTGGAAACCGAGTGAATCCCAACGCCCGAGGCCCGAGTAGAGTGACTGGCCCCAGAGTCCTCACTCTGGCTCCCGCTGGCCACCTGGGCCAGAGCTGCCGCATAGCCCCTCCAATAGGACATGTCCTCCTGGTGGGGAGCTCGGGCCCTGGACCTCCTTGGCCCGCTTCCGCGGGCACGCGCGGGACCAGCACGCCGGACCGCCCTCCGTTTGCCCCTGCCCCGCACCCCTTTGGCGGGATTTGCCGGGCGGGCCCGACTAGTTGAAGCCCGTTCCCTCGCCCTAGGGGGCGTGGCTGGCTGCCTGGGACGTCCCCCGCTGTTCCTCCCAACCCCCCTCCTGCTCTGCTTTGCCGGGGGGCTGATGCTGAAGGAGGAGCCAGGAGATCCCCCCCGATGGGGCTGCCTCCGGGGCCGCCTGACTGTGCCCTGGGCCCCGCCCCCCACTGCCGTGGCCGTAGCCGCAGCCGCAGGCCCGCTGCGCGAGCTCCTGCGGCGCAGCGAAAAAGCGGGGGCGGATTCCCCCTCCCGGGCCACCACCCCGCTGCCGGAGCCCCGCCCGCTGGCCCTGCTCGGCCTAGGATTCCCCCCCCTGGAGCTGGGCACGACCGCGGCCCAAGCCTCCCGGGCCCTCAGAGCGCTGGCCCGGCTGCGGCCCCTCCCGCTGGTTGTGGCCTCCGGTTCTTGCGCGGCCTCGGTGCCACCGGCAACAGCCTCACCGCGCCGGGAGCGCGACCGCCTCCCAGCCATCTTGCTCTGTCGCCGAAGCCTCCGAAGTGCGGCTCCCAATTGTCCGGAATGCCTGGAAGCCGACCGCCGTAAGTGCCCCGCCTCGGCCCCTCTCTTCGCGCCGACCGCGCCCTCGTCCGGCCTACACTCTCGCTCCCGCGCCGAACCGTCCTCCAGCTTGTCTCGGGCGGCGAAGAGGGCCCACCGCGTGCGCTTGACGCTTATAAAGCGCCTTGCCCCGCCCTCCTCGCCGTCCCGACGCACTTCTGCGTGCTTACGCACGCCGGGCCGTCGCGTCATCCTGGCCCGCCCCCCTCAGCCGCGTCAATGGCGGCCTCGCTCAGCCTCGGCCGCGTTTTATCTAATCAGAAGTGAAGCTTCTGTGTGTGAGCTGCATGAGAAGATTCTGAACGCTACGAAAACATCGAGAGCCCCTATCCCAATGTCCCTCAACAAAACACACAACTATAGCCAGATGCCTGCGGTGTGCGTGATGCCTTGCCTGAGACACAGCCAAAAAAATGTCCATCTAACATGTGATCATTTTTTTTGAAAGCTACAGAAGTATTGGTTTTCTGGAGCTAATGAGTTTAAAATGAGGGCTTTGGAGAAACTTCCAGGGAGAAAACTAGAGAAACAAAGAAAGCGACAAAGACTTGCTAGAACAATTAAAAGGGTCAATATAAAATGGGAAAAATAGGCTGCCAGGTTGATCTACTAGCTTATTTTAAGGCCGATAGGTCAACCTCAGCCTGCTGTTATTCCATTCGGCTCCCCAGGTGCAGAGGACTAGGCAATATCGGTAACTATCCCCTCTGCCATCTGTTTCTACAGCTTGTTCAGTCATGGAAGACACGCTGACAACTTTCTCATTAGATGTCCATGCAGCAGTGCATTTCTGCATGCCTCCCCAAAGCCATTTATCTCAGATTCCCTTAGTGCAGTTACACTGGCAATAAGGGATACAAAAGCAACGGTCACAAGAGTCAGTGCAGCATGCTTGCTAAGCCATAGCTTTGATGCCTACAAAATAGATAACACGACAGAAAACGTCTCCATCTTGACTCCACTGGTAATGCTGACAAGCATGCCATCTTATGAGTTGATGGATTAGTCCTTAAAGAAGGGGATGGAATTAAACAGTTGTTGGATTGAATGCCAGCCCCCAAACAGGTGAAGCTTTCTTCATCTGTTATTGGCACGGAGAAAGAGATGCTGTCCCTTTAATATTTACATTATTTATAGTCTAACTTTCTCACTGAGACTCAAGATGGGTTACAGAGTGTTAAGAATACAATCGACAGGATGAGGCATCCAATTAACTATGCAATAGGATTCTGGATTGCAGAAATCTGAAACCAAGCAGAAATCTAAACAGAGCAGAAACAAAGCACAAGTATAAACAGGGCATATTAACCAATGCAGAAATTGCATAATAGGATCAAGTTTACAGTCCACAGTCCCAATCTCTTTATCTTCCAAACCATGTTGTTACAGTGGAACTGCCACAAAAAAAGTTTTAGCTGCTCACTTTTATTCATTAAGGCTCTATTCAAGGGGGAGGACATGTTTCTCTGCCCCCCCCCCCCGTATTCCTTCTTGCATATTAATCCATGAGTTTTGATTGTTCTGGATTTATAAAACAAACATGAGAAATCAAATGCTACAGGTTGGTTTGAATTCAATAAAACTGGATGCCAGTTTCCCCCAGTTCCTCAGAGGCATGGGACCTGCATACAGGAAATGCCACATAGGCCAGAAGGGACCACAGTGAGGAGAGGAAATTTCTGTTCTGTGGTGTAGAAGCCAGTGTGTGTTATAGGGGAGACAGAGGTCGGGATTCCTACTCTGCCATGGAAACTCACTGGGTCTCGTTGGGCTGGTCCTGCTCTCTCAGCGTAACCTATCTCACAGGGCTGTTCTGAGGATAACATGCAAGGGGGAGAATGAGATTTTAAGCCAACTGGCGGCTCCATTGGTGAGAAAAGCAAGGTGTAACTATCTGAATAAAATAAATATGACAGGGTGCATACGAGTCTTGTAACCCCTGGAATAAACTTTCTGGGTAAGGTTGCCAGCTCTGGGTTGGGAATTACATGGAGACTTCGGAGAGTGAGCGGGATTTGGAGTGCGGAGGGACCTCAGTGGAGTATAATGTAATGGGGTCCACCCTCCAAAGGCGACATTTTCTCCAGGGGACCTGATTTTTGTTGCCTGGAGAGGACTTGTAAAACCAGGGGGATCCACTGGTCCCACCTGGGGACGGGCATCAGAAGACAATACATCTTTCACTGTTACATCACCATTATCATCTAGGTCTGCACTTTCCTATCCCTCTTTTAAATTTAAATTTCCTGTTGTTCTTCTCTACAGTGAAGCTGCAAACTAGAACTCAAAAAGTGGATAGTTTTCAGCTGAAGGCCATATCCTGTGAAGCTCCCCTTTGTGTCTGATCTCCTGGTCACAGCCTTTATACACACCACACGCAAATATATTCATTTTTCAAAAACTAAAAAAGCTTAAAGCTACCTGTTCTGAGAAAAATATTTACCCGTTCCAGAATATAATCTGTAAAACTTAACATTTCAGATAATCAGGGGATAAAAAATACCATTGTAATACATACAGCAAGGAATAGTAAAGAGGCATATAGAAAGAGAAACTGGATCTAGAGTACCTCCTCTCAGAGGATGGAAGTTAGCAATCATACCTGATTCACAGAACAGCTGTTGCAGTATGGAAGAAACACTAACATCACTAAAGCTTTTAACTTATGGCATCTGTTGGCAACATGCTTCACAGCATTCCTTCTCCTAATTGTAACTTCTACATTATCTCATTGTTATCCACGGAAGCCAAAAAAACACAAACCCCGCATTTTGTGCAATCAACAAGCTTTTGTTATATAAAACATAAGATCTTAAATTCTACTCCCAGTACTTCTATGAATACCACCTTGAAACGGCTTTTATTTCTCAAGGCTGGAGTTCACTGGCTGTACTTTCATTCTCGCAACACCTGGAGGTAACCAACAGCCTGAAATTGATGGTAACCCATTTACGAAAGAGGGGGCACTGTTTCCTTTCAAAGGGCTGACTATTCTTGGAGAAATTTCTGACAAAGCAATAGGATTTTTCCCCCCAGGCCTGTTGGTAACTTTGCTTGGAGATACAATGAACGCATAAATGAACTTTCTCCTATGCAATGTCCTTGCATAGCCAGCTTGCCTCCTGTTGGAATATGCAAGATCGGCAGTGTGCATAATTGGGCAGAATATAAAGAGTGTCCTGCAGGGGGTGTCAGACAAAATGTGTATTTAGCATAGTTAGATCAGGAACTTCCTGGTATTTTTCAAGTTATCTCCTGATTGACTCCATTGGAGACTTCCTGTTCTCTGAGCACACTTCCTCCCTGCTTGTCTGTAGAATGAATAGAAGAATCACTGCAGACAATAGTTAGAAAGGTTCATTAGGCCTTTCTCCTCTCTCTTTCTATACAAAAATACAAACTATTTTAATTTTTGAGCAGACTTGTGCTTTGCTCCTTCGCAGATCTAAACTCTGCCAATGCCAACATTGTAAACAAGGGTTAGAAGAAAAGGCTTATTCAGGGTGGCAAATGTTTTATATGTGTAAGGCTATGGCTTACACATAATATTAGCCTGGCTGACTGCCTCCCTGCAGGGTAGTGAAGAAAAGTCTTTGCTCGCATGTGTGGGTTAGCAGACAGAGCTGTAACAATTAAGGGAATGAGGCTTTGCCCATGGAGATAGACAAGACAGCCCGTCTTGCAGACTAAGAGACTGGAGACTGAAGCAGAGGTTAAATTCTCCATCCCCATACTCACAATCTACCATCCACCCACACACACACTCTCAAGCACAAAGGAAACCTCTGGAGACTTTGAGAAGCCTTATAGAGCACTCACTTATAGATGCTCCACTGAGAAGCAAAGATGTCAACTACAACCAAACAACTCATCTCTATTTGTATCCTCTGCTGTGTTAGAAATGCTACAGAATTCAGCATGATGATTCATAATAAAGCAGAAATTTAGTGAAGAATACAAGAGAGTCCTAATATTTGGGAACAAAGTAGCTGACAAACGGGGGATATTGGAGCCCACAGGAAATATCACTATAGCTTTTGTTTATTCTACAGCCAAGCGTTTCAAAAGATAATGAACAATTAATCTTGTAATTAGACTTCGTTAAGGCCTACCTTCTTCTGAGGAAGGTCAGCTTCCAGCCACTAAAACTTGAAACGGAAGTCAGAAGGGTGGTAGAAATTTAAAATGTGCCAGTTTAATTACAAAAATTGCAATGGACATTTTGGATTATAATACATGAGGAATTACAGAGAATTTTAGAGATTATGTTTCCATTAGACCCCAAATCTATGTTGCTGGGTATTTTTCCTGTCAATCTACCTGTATTTGCAAGAGCATAGTTCTTGTATGCAGCAACCACAGCCAGGCTTCTAGTCACCTTGAAATGAAAGCAACAAGATCTGCCACACCCGGAGAAGCTGGAGAAGTTTGCTGTAATGGTAGAACTGACTAGTCTAGGGGACAGAAGACCACCAGAAGAATTCCAAGAAGGCTGGCACTTCTTTTTACAAAATGTTATTTAAGTTGTTGTTTAAGGTTGTTTCCTCTAATCATTTCTTCTTCTTTTTTTAGATTAAACTTAATAAAAATTATAATTAAAAAAAAGAAGAAATAGTAATTCTTGTACAGAATTCCTGTACAATATATTGATGTGTACAACTCTGTGCAACCCAAGAATCACTGGATAAAGGTTGCCCCACCCCCATCCCTGTTATTTTTACAGTATCCTTGTCATAGAGCCTCTTGTGGCGCAGAGTGGTAAGGCAGCTGTCTGAAAGCTTTGCCCATGAGCCTGGGAGTTCAATCCCAGCAGCCGGCTCAAGGTTGACTTAGCCTTCCATCCTTCCGAGGTCAGTAAAATGAGCTTGCTGGGGGGTAAACGGTAATGACTGGGGAAGGCACTGGCAAACCACCCCGTATTGAGTCTGCCATGAAAACGCTAGAGGGCGTCACCCCAAGGGTCAGACATGACTTGGTGCTTGCACAGGGGATATCTTTACCTTTACCTTTACCTTTACCTTTACCTTTACCTTTACCTTTACCTTTACCTTTACCTTTACCTTTACCTTTACCTTTACCTTTACCTTTACCTTTACCTTTACCTTTATCTTTGTCATGCAGAAGTTAAACTTTCAATGCAGCAGCTGATAGTTTTCCTGAGAGTGGCCCATGGTTGGGGGAAACTTCACCAGTGGCTGCTAATGGCGCAATAAGAGGGGTGCAATGCCACCACAGAGGGGGAGGGATTTCACGGCTGCTGTTCCACCATGTGAACTACTGCCAAGTTACTTTAGCTTGTTAATGAGTTTGAGTCACTCCCATAAAGAATCTCATTTGGGCTCTTGGATTTGTTGGGGACACATTTTATCACAGAGAGAGAGAGAGAGAGAGAGAGATGTGAGCATTTACATTTCTGTATGCTGAAGCTTCCCTGGCAAGAAAAAAAAAGGTATCTTGGTCGGCATATGCTGCTCTAAGGTTTAATTAAAGTTTATGGCACTTTTAATGTGCAAAATGTTTAAATCCATATATCATTATGTGCAGTGCTTCATATCACTAGGCCCCAATGAAGTCGGTCATTTTGACTGCAGTTTTTTTTTAAAAAAGCAGGGGTTGTACCTGTTTGGGTTCTGTTATGCTGAATTCTGTTGCAGTATAGTAGTGAATCTTTTCCCTTTCAGCCTGGTCTTCCCCATTTGTTTGTTTGCATGCCATGGGATTACCACTTCTTTAAAAAGTGCTATGCCATTTGCAAAAACAGTTCAATCGCAAGATTTCTGCATTTCAGTAGAAGGTTAAGGGTGGCATTGACTGCAGTTTCTCCATGAGCAGGGAAGAATGTAAAAGCCTAGGCATTTGAAGTGGTATAGCAATAAAATTCAGCAACATCCCTATTAAAGAATGTGATCACGCATAGAAGACACTTATTCTTTTTGAAAACAAATGGACATTCAAGGGACAGGTCATTGTTTACTATCCAGGTTCCATGTCTTCTAGTACAGTGGTCCCCAATCCCTGGTCTGGAGACCGGTATCGGTTCATGGATCAGTTGGTACTGGGCTTCTCCTTGTCCTCCTCCCTGGCTGCTGCCTCTCTGCTGCTGCCCTGCCACTCTGCTGCTGGCTCACCTTTGATGCTCTCCAGTGGCTGCCATGGATGGGGCTCCCCCTCGGTATGGCACTGCGCAGCTGCTGCTGGCAGCGCCCCCCCAGCGGGCGGCGGGAAGTCAGGGGCGCCGGTGGGAAAGCAAGTGAAGCAGAGGCTCAGGCGGTGGTGGTGACGTCCCTCAGCAAAAGACTACCCCCCCCGGGCATTAGTAAAATTGTCAAGCGTTGACCGGTCCCTGGTGATAAAAAGGTTAGTGACCACTGTTCTAGTAGACCAGCAAAGATGGTACTTTCTGAGCCAACCTCCTTTTACACAGAAAAACCAGGGTGTTTTCTGCATATGTAGGATAATGCACTTTCAATGTACTTTTGCAGCTGGATTTTCCTGTGCAGCTGGATTTTCCTGAAAGTGCATTAACTAATCTGTGCGGAATGGGCCCAAGAGTGGGCAAGAAGGAGACACTGAAGGGAAAAACTGCTGTGAGGTGGGCAACTGCCACATTTCCCTTCTCTTCTGCAAACTAGACATGCTGTCTACTCGCCCATCGGTCTGTTGGAGCTCCTACACATTTATCTGTTATGCAGTAGATGGAAATATAACCGATGTGACTTTTTCTGTGATGGAGATGCAATAATGTGAACACTGAGCATAATATATTTGACAATTGTGTCATGGGAGCCCCGCCAACAGAACAGTGACAATCCTTCTCTGCTTTAGGCACAAGGTTACTTCCCCCCACCCTTTTATGAATCTGATTCTTAACATTCACCCTCCAGACTTTAATCAGGCATCCAGTCAGTATCCCGTTCTGCCTAAAAGTGATAAGAAATAAAGTGATGAAATTGGATCTGAAGGTAGCAGAAGGTGAAAGCAGAAGATTGCTTTGTACTGTAGAGCAATGTGATGGCTATTAAAATCAGCACACAGACCAAATTCTAGTCCCGACACATTCTTCAGTGTCCCTCACCATGTTCTGCAAGGAAACTGATGCTAATGATATCAAAACAATTTTCACAGCATAAATGATTCTCAGAGGAATGATTGCAGCAGGCTTTACTCCCATTTGCCTGACCTTATGGAGAGATCTATGTGTGCTTGGAAAAGAAACCCAAAAGGAATCTGATAAAAGAGGAGGTTTTCTCATTCTTCTTGGCATAATACAGTGAACAGAATCATTGGGACAAATTTTGAACAGAGACTAGCAAACTGTGGTATTGAGGACAGTAGACTAAATGATATTTGGGCTGTCATGCTTTCATACTGAAAGGTTGAAATGACTGGCCTGGAATCTAATGGCTTAGGAGTCTGATACAGGTAGCAACTGTTTTGCTCTTCCCTGTATAGAAGGGGCAGAGTTCTGGCTACCATCCTTAGGGATAATTCTGAGGAATGGGGAAAGGTCTGCAAGGGACCCAAAAAGATGTTAAAGGAAATATAAACCAGGAAAATAAATGGCCATTGGGTAGCAGAAAATGTAACCAAGGTTGCATTTATGTGCATGCAACTGTTCTTCCTGTCAATTGAGATCTACAAATAACTTTAAAAACAAGCAAGAAGACAGATTCAAGGGGAAATTATTCGGGGAAACTTCCTGATTGTAGAAAAGTTCAGTGGCTACTTGACAAGGGAGGAAATGAAGATTTCAAGAAAAGGATTGGACATTCATCTGTCAGATTTGCTCAAGTGTCAGACATCCTGCCTTGCCTCAGGACAATTGCTTGGGCTCTTTGATCCATTTGATTGTTCTCAGCATTATGATTCTAACTCATACTGAAGCCTGTTACCTATTCTCAAAAGAAAATAACAAAATTTTCTTAACAATGGAATGGCATTTTAGACAAATTGGCAAACATGTAAAGCCTATAGGGCTGCGGGAGGTAGGAAGTAGAGAACAGTGGGGACCTGCCTGTAAAGTCCCTGACATTCCTCCCTCAGATCGTTCCTCCCCCTTTGTGTCCCCTCTTTTCACTCTACTATGAGATATAAGTAGGGATGCCAGTCCACAAGTGGGACCTGGGGATCCCCTGGAATTACAGCTCATCCCCAGTGAAACAGAACAATTCTCCTGGAGAAAATGGCTGCTTTGGAGGGTGGGCTTCATATCATTACACTCCACCGTGGCCCATCCGTGCTCCAAATCCTGCCCATTTCCAGCTCCCTCCCAAAGTTTCCAGGTATTTCCCAACCCAGAGCTAGGTATAAGTCAAAAGAAAATAAAGTAGTCCCATGATGATACTGTGCAATTTTCTCCCTATTCTACGTAGTACAGAAACAGGAAATGCATACTATCTTCTACAAGGGCGAAAAATGAGAAAGTTCAAGAAATGTGGATGAAATCCACCATATTATCTCACTTGAGCTAAGGAAACAGGATTCTTGCTTTCTCATGCTCTCTTCTGTGTATGTGTGTCTATCTCTGAGACTTTTAGGCCCTGGACATGACTCATAATTGCTCCACTGCTCTCCTTGCCTTATGTCCAAATTATGTTGTCATTTGATTGCATAGCTAAGCTTTCTAGCATGGAAACAAATTACATTTTTAAAAATAAACTATATACTTCCACAATACATAAAGTGGAACAACAAACCTTGCCCTATGTGTCTTGTTCTTGGTGGGCTGGACAAGACCTTTGTGAGCAAGGTGCTGCTTCAGCCTGTCACACATAATTATTGTTGCTTCGAGCCTCATCTTTGTTTTCTGAGTCAGTCACTATGGAATCTGTAGCTAAGGTTGTTAGACTCCAAATGGCAGCTAGAAGCTTACTGCTATTACAGTTGATTTCCACATGACCAAGATTAATTCCCCTGGAGAAAATAGATGCTTTGGTCCGTAGACTATATGGCATTATACCCTCAAAGTCCACCCCCAGTTCCACCCTCAAAATCACCAGGTATTTCCTAACCCAGAGGGTGAAACCCTACCTACAGCTCTCCCCATGGTGGAGAAGAGGAACTTTGTGACAAGGATACAAACACCTGAGTCCCCCAGGCTGATGCATCTCCCATCAGGGAGGTGGTTTTACATCCCTGCAACAGCCAGCAAATAAGTATGGCCTCATGAGAGCCTCAAGTCCTGGTGCAACCATACATCATGTTATGACCGTTGGTAAAGGATTTCTTGATCAGAAGTTGTGTGCCATAGACCCATTATGCACGGGGGTTTTAGCGCACATTCGGGGTGGAATGGCGGTGACTAAAATCACCGATAACGCATGGAGCCGGCTGCAACCGGCCACAGCTTCGGTGCATGCCGCCGAAAAAGCCGCGTCAGTGAAACGCAGAAGAAAGCGCAGCTTCCGGGTGACCGGGGTGCAACCAGAAGTGGCGCCCGGATCACCGCGTGCATAATCGGTTACTCTGGGTTTTGCTGCTGTCACGCCCTGCCCCGTACATAACCGGTATGCGTCGCGTCTTCCCCCTCCGTGTTTTCCATGTGACCCGAAATCGCTGTTTCGGCGGCCGTGCATAATGGGCCATATTGAGGAGTAAAATTAAATTCAAAACAGAAGCTATGGATGATCCAGTGGGTGCATCAATTTTGGATTGCGTTCATGTACCGTGAGTGGTCAGGTTGTTAAAAACAACAACAATCAGGCATATTATGTTACACAGGCTTTGACAACAGTACTATTGACCAACAGTGGCTGGCATTGCTACCAGTAGCAAGGTAATAGGGAAGTGCTGTCGGTAAGCTCTCCTTCCCTAGAGGATGATAGCTCAAAACGGTGAAGTTGTAATAGATTGCCCACAGAGGAGCATAGTGGGAGGCATGGCAACTAGGCAGAGACACTAAATGGCAACCCAGATACATTTATTTCGGTCAGTGACCAGTACAAGGAGGGTTCAGAGAAGGAAGATCCACCATAGATCAATGCTTAATTTGGGACCATCTAATAGCAAAATGAGCCTCTTGTGGCACAGAGTGGTAAGGCAGCCATCTGAAAGCTTTGCCCATGAGGCTGGGAGTTCAATCCCAGCAGCCGGCTCAAGGTTGACTTAGCCTTCCATCCTTCCAAGGTCGGTAAAATGAGTACCCAGCTTGCTGGGGGGTAAACGGTAATGACTGGGGAAGGCACTGGCAAACCACCCCGTATTGAGTCTGCCATGAAAACGCTAGAGGGCGTCACCCCAAGGGTCAGACATGACTCGGTGCTTGCACAGGGGATACCTTTACCTTTTAATAGCAAAATATTCCTCCAATTCCACCACATCCTTGTATGCTGCCTTTGTAGACTTTAAATCGGCATTTGATTCAGTGTCAAGAACAAAATTGTGGGAGAAATTAGAGAAAGCCAACATAGATAAACGACTTATCTTCTTGCACAAACAAACATCAATAAGGGTTACATATAACCCTTAGGGACATTTAACAGATCCCATAAAAATGGTGAACTGTGTCAAACAGCTGTATATTATCACCCAACTATTTAGCATCTATATTAAAGACATTGTTACCCATTTATGGAGTTTGGACTTCCATCCGTCAAAACTAATAGACACTTGTCTTCATTATTGTATGCGGATGATGTTGTCCTTTTATCAAGGACCCCTGTTGGACAACCCAGATACAGAGTTAACTGTTAATCAGGACATACTTTCAAAGTCACTGCTAGTGACTCTTGGAGCTGTCCAGTTTGTTTTGGGCACTCCCAGAGACTTAGGAGATAGGGCTTATGAGCACTGCAGGGAACGTCAGAGAGATGCATGGCTTTCTGACTTGCTAATTTGTTTGTTTTTTTAAACTGACAAAACATGTACATACATCTTGAAGCACCACAAGACACTTAACAGGGGCTTTGAGTGTGAACCATATTCTGTATATAATACAAACTGATAGCATGCATTCCTACTTTGAACAAAGTGTGAGAAATTTCTGGAGATTTGGGAGTAGAATCTGATTAGGGTGAGGTTAAGGAGGGGAGGGGCCTCAGGAAGATACAATGTCATAGAGTCTGCCCTCTAAGTCTGCTGTTTTCTCCAGGAGAACCTTAGTTCCCTTCTGGAAGTTGACAATTCTATGTGTCACTAGGTTCAACAGCATTCACTCCCAAGCAAGTATGCCTTGGAATGCTGTCTGAGAGTAAGCTCCATTGAATACAGCCAAACATCCTAAGGGTCTCACTGAATACCTTCCTGTGGCTCAGACCTTATATTAAGAGTGTTACATATAAATGAAAGCCAGTTATTTCAGCTCTGAAGTGCAGCACAATATAAATATCCCAACAGAATGCATGTAACTCATGTCAATTCTAAATAGAGGATTTTGCTATGTTGACTCATATATGACACTGTCAGAGCAAAATGCAGCCATATTAAGCTTCCAATTGAAATGAGTAATAACAGTGCATAATGTATTAATTTCCAAAGTGTGTTTCTATACAAAGGGGAATATTTTCCTGTGATATATTGCCAAGGCTTGCCTAAGAAATAGGGTGCATGGTTCCTCTGTGTAACCTGAAGAATGCCACTATACACTGTAATTATATGTTTCATAGATTTAAAAATTACCATAATTGTACTACGTTTGATCCAGCTTGTTATTTATGGACACAGTGTTCTCTGGTAAACACCTATATAGGAAGGAGCCCTATGACCAGTGCTTTGGATAATATTTTGGATTACACACTGATAGATTTTTTTCACCATCATATCTGACTGATGGGAGCCCTGTAGAGTTTCAAGGCAAGAGATGATCCAAGGTGGTTTACCTTTCTCTGAATCTGCATAGCAACCCTGGACCTCTTTTGCGGTCTCCCTTCCAAAAAATGACCAGAGCCAACCCTGATTAGCTTCCAAGATCAAGACTGGGCTAGTCTGGACTGTTCTGGTCAGGGCAAAGATAAGTATACCAATAATTTAAACAGTAACATTGTAGACCTCACTGTTCAGAAATAGTTGGCAGCCCTAGCTGAGAGTAAGTGACTGGCCCAGGGTTACCCAGCTATTTAGATGTGGTTCTCCTGGATTCTATTTGGACATTCAAACCACATCTCAATGGCACTGTAACATGTCATTGTTTGGCCCATCATTTTGGGGCATTTCTCAGCAAATGGAAAACACATAAAAGCTATTGAACCTTAATTACTAGGGTGTCACCAGCAGCCGAATAAATTGCACTGCAGTTTTAGAAGTCGCAATCTTCACCGGGAATAGGACACTGGATGGAAGATGCTTTAAGATTTATCCTTTAAAAGGGCTGAATCAAGCCATAGGAAAGGTAATTCAGAGAAATTCAATTCCATTTGGCAACGTTTCTTGACATCTTGTCTGTGCGCTAATTGGTTGCTTATCACTCCTGCACAGGAGCTAGGGTAATTTTTTTCTTTCTTCATGGAGAATATTCAGTTCATAGGATGTAAAGGGGGGGGTGTTTGATCAGGGGGGAGGGGCTATGCATCTATTTCCTATGCCTACTGCAGCCATTTTTGCCAACCAATTAATCTTCAGTAGAATGTTAATAACAGAAAAAGGGATGCGAATCTGCAGTGGCAAATGTATGCTGGCAGAGCTCTGACAGTGCTTGCATGAGGCAACAGAGACAAATATGCCATCCTGTATTAAGAGTCATTTGCCACTCCCTTTTAGCATCTTGCTGATCTTGCCTTATCTGTGATGCCTGCAAAGAATTTACATTGGTTGGTCAAGGAGTTGTTCATATTCCCCCTTCTACCTCTTCCCTGGTCCACTGGTCCAAGAGTGAGGCGATCCTCAGCTTTTAACTAAATACGCAGTTCATCCCCACAATTGAGGCCAATCTACATGTACTGAATTGTCTTGCCATTCTGTTTGATTGTCATTGGTCCCTTCTTCATTGCTGTAGGAGGAGTTTATGTTCTGGCTGAAGCAAGAGCTTAAAAGGCTGACCGATTTTGCTATTTATCAAGATCAATTAAAAAAGGCATTGACTTCCAGGAAAAGTGTCACCATGGGTATACGTCACACTGTAAAGAACTCTTCCATCTGAGGCAGTTCCAAAGAGAACCCTGTGACCCTCCCAAGACATTGTCAAGGCAGACATCTGGTCTCTGAACCCATTTTTTGCAATATTACCCCAATGTTCCAGGGTTGCTAGCTTTGTGTTGCGAAATACCTGGAGACTTTAGGGGTAGAGTTGTGAGTGGATGGGGAGGAACCTCAGTGGAATATAATACTATGGAGTCTACTCTCCAGAGCTGCCATTTTCTCCAGGGGAACTGGGCTCTGTTGCCTGGAGGTAAGCTGTAAAACTGGGGGATCCAATCAATGTTTGGAAACTTGGGAGCTGGACTTCCAATGATCACTAAACAAGAAAGAAACGGGGAGCAGGAAAAGAAGCCCCAAGTTCTTTTTTTTCCCCTTGGCATGCAGATCAATGGTTTCTAAAAGCAGTACAGGGTGGGAAAGTGAGTTTTCACAGAAGTATTTTGGAGAGAAAATGCCCAAGTATATATACTCTCTGTATTTCAGGACTTAATGTAAATACTGGCCTTCAGGTTGGCCTCAAAATGACTCAGCACAAAGTTATCTCAAAGATAAACTGAGCTGTGGTAAGTGATGCAGTAGGCACAGAATATTAAACTGGGATGTAAGAACCTCAGATTTAAATCCCTCTTCAGATAGGAATTTCCCTCTGTTTTTCAGACTACCATACCTCAGAGGAATCAGAAAGAATCAGTTAGCTAAGAAACTGACAATATTTTGGGGACACAAACAAGTGATATCGAAGAGATGCCTAAATAAGGCTATGTCTTACAAGATTTAAGGTGACTGTTAAAGGGGAGATAACTAGAAGTATGCAACAGGTGGAAACTGAGGAGTACCAACCTGAATCCTTTTGCACATATTTCTAGGAGAAGTCATGACTTCTGAACAAGTTATAGCCCTCTCAGCACACAGATTCTTGCCAGGGGCTCTGCGAGTGTGACAAGGGTGGTGAACTGAAATAAATAGTCAGGACATGCTGTTGTTGCTTTTCAACCGGGTGCTAGAAAATAAAGCACCCCCTTTCAGCCACTTTTTACAGCTGGGCCCATTATGCACGGCCGCCGAAACGGCGATTTCAGGTCACATGGAAAACGCGGAGGGGGAAGACGTGACGCATACCGGTTATACACGGGGCGGGGCACGATGGCGGCAAAACCCAGAGTAACCGATTATGCACGCGGCGATCCGGGCGCCGCGTCTGGTTGCGCCCCGCTCACCCGGAAGCTGCGCTTTCTTCCGCGTTTCACTGACGCGGCTTTTTCGGCGGCATGCACCGAAGCTGCAGCCAGTTGCAGCCGGCTCCGTGCGTTATCCGTGATTTTAGTCGCCGCCATTCCACCCCGAATGTGCGCTAAAACCCCCGTGCATAATGGGTCCTGGGGTTACTTGGACAGCTTTTGGACATGGATTAAGACTTGAGTGGGACTATTCCAAAATGACTAGAATCTGCTCAGAGTCACGGAAAACCTCTAGGCTGCACCTCTTGGCTCCAGCCCTGGAACGTGCTTTACAGTCCATACTCAGTAGTCTCCACCAATGAAATAGCAGAACGCAACTCTTTAGGATTTCAAGTCACAGGTTACCCAGTAGCTCCACCAACAATATAATTGCCAACTGGTGTCTGGACTAGGCCACAAGGGGTCAGTTGTTCTGTAAATTGTGGTCACCTGCTGAAGCCCTCTGTGGATTTTGGTAATTCCACTGCAAATCATCCCCTTAGAGACGGACAAATCAGCTGCTAGTTTAGGCATAATATAGAGAGTAGCAACTTGGTACATTTGAATATAGCAGTAAGCATCAAACCTATCACTAAAGTCTTTCATTATGTGTTTTTTTCCCTGTTGTTCTGTAGCCAATTGGTCCTGGCAAGCAAAGTTGTTCCATTCCCCTCTGCTGTAGTGTCACAGGGACAAAAGCACTGTGTAATTTAAAGGGATTTACAACTCGGAGGCTGGTTTTAGACTGAGGCGTGTTAAGCAGCAGGCTAACGGAATCAGAACAGTTGACATCTGTCAGCCACATATGATCTATGACTATCTTATGCTGATTCCTGCTAGACCAAATAGAAGCTGGGAGACTGGCATGATAAGCATAGGTTGGTGGCCCTCTCATGCTGACTGGTACCACTATTCTGCTAGCTTTGCTCCCATGTCTACTTCAGCATTGACCAAGTATTAGGAAGGCAACTATCTGCAGTCCTAAATATCTGTGACACAGGATGACTGGATGCAAAGGAAGACAGATCAGAACCCCCCCCCCTCACACACACACACAAATATAGAGAGATTGCATTTATTAAAGCATGAACCATATACAAAATTATCTACCTTTTAATAATACACAGAGACACGCATACTAGTGTTTGATCTGAAGAGAAATCAGAGTATCATACACACATACTAGCTACAAGGTAACAAGTATTGGCTTTTCCATGTGTCTATGAAATCAATTGCTTTTTGCCTTTTGTGATGGACAGCACTTTAAAAGTGCTGAAGTGATAGAAAATCAGTAAGTGAAGGGTTAACTCTTCATGGAAGCAGACAGCTTGAGTAATGGGCTGCTCCATGTGCTCTGATTGACCAGCAACAGCTGTGTGAGAGAGAGGCGATATTAGAATTGTTTTGCTGAGGGAAGAGAAGTTCCTTAACTGAAAAACAATTACTCTGAGGATAATTTAGTCAGAGAAAACAGTCTTGACTAAAAGCAGATCTGCACATTCAGAAGAGCTAATGATTGCTTTTTGGTAGAGGGAGTTGGGTAGTGTTGTGAGGCTCCCAAATAGGCTAAAGGAAAGGAGAGACATTTTCCTTTTATAGGGAGAAAAGGATTCCTTCCTAGTTGAAGAAATTAGCTGTGAGGGTTTCTCTAGACTTGTGTGAGAAAAACCTTTCCTCAGGCATTCCTCAGTTAGAAAGAAACTGGTACTTCTAAGGAAGGGAGTTTGGGATACTAAAGAGGGTATCAATCTTCAAAGAAACCCTGGGGAATTCAAAGAACTTAAAGAAAAGACAGAGGTGTTTAGGTAAACATGGGAATAAAAACCTCTCGGTGTAAAAAAAAAATCAGAAATGAAGAAAAGCTTCTAAAACCTCCCTAAAGCCTGAAATTGCAACAAACTGAATGTTACAACAAAGTTATATCTCCTCATTCCATATAACCCCCTCCTGTATGTTAAATAAAATGATTTGTAGTGTTTGATTTTAACAACATCCAAGCACCATTTTGAAAAGGGTTTACTGATAAGGGTTCTGACACCTTCCCACTAAGTTCCAGTGTTGAGTTAAAGCCAAATCTTCTGTCGGTGACAGGGTGGAACAATCAGCTTTATTAATTATCACAAAGAAACCACACTACTTGGGTTGCTCAGTCACAGTGAGGAAACAACACTTTATTTTTGGAAGACAAATATTTACCTCAGTGTGTGGTCCTGTCATAATTTCTTTGTTGCTGTCAATGGATCTTCCTGTAAGCAATTGCTGATGACCAGAGAAACAATTCCCATGGTTTCTGTAAATTCCCTGCCTGGTTTCGGCCTGTTTGTAGTATAACAAATACTAACACCCATTTCCTAACACCCATTTGCCTCCCAAATGAAAGAGCTTTTGGAGCTCATCATGGGGGGGGGGGGAGTGTTCAGTCAGGAAGGGTTTCAGGAAGGGTTATGGCATAGACAGAGCATGAACTGTATGATGAAATTAGTTGGCAAAATGTTAAGGGATGATCCAATAACCAAGTGTGACTGGAACCCTCTTAAACTTCCCTGGAAGGTATCAGTGATCTGCCTTAATGAAGACAGATCTTCTATGACTGAACATAATTTTAATATGACGATATTAGGGAGAGGGGCTGGCACCTCAGAAACTCTTACTTCATTTTTATTGCACTTCCATTTATCTGCCATTTCTGTTTTCTCTTGCATCCTCTGTACTGAGAGAGAAAATTGCTATTAAAACCCATTCTGTCTGACTCCTCTGAGCAGATGAGAACTGCCCATCTCATTTTGTGTGTTTTGCTTTTGGAAAATCTGTAAGATTATCAAACATCAGTCTTCCTGTGACACAGGGCTACCATTATAGTGTGGTGCTGAAAATAATGGTAATGATATTTTGAAAGAAATATTGAGAATGCTGTAGTCACATATTCATTTATTGGTACCGTAAGATCTGACATGTGGTTCTGTGTTTCAATAAAGTACAAAGCATAGGAATACCAGGTTTATGTCTGACTTGCTTTGCATGCTGTCTCTTACTAAAAGACTGAAAGATCCTGGGAATTTGTCCAAGTTTGTGGGCTTGAAATAAAAATCTTTAAATTACCATCATTACCACACTAAAATCCGAAGCTATACACACATCTCAGCAAAGGACTCAGTGGACCAGGTCTAGGGTTTGCCTGGAGCTGCACATCTTAGTGGTTGCATTGATAGGCTGCACAATATATTAATCGTAGCCTCCAAATTTTTCTTCACAACCCTCCAAGAAATGTAAGCTCCTGGGCTCTTAACACCCACCACAGTCTGCACATGCATACTTTCAGAACCAGAATCAAGCAGAGCTGGAAAAGAACACAAAAATCCATCCAGTCCAGCCCTACCATCTTCTTGAAGACTTGAAAATCACACACTGCTTACAGGAGTTCATTCAATCTCCTCCAAAAAAATCCAACGGAAATGCCACCACCCTCCAAGATAGCATATTGTATCTAAGAACCACCCTCACTGTTTAAACCATGAGACCTTGAGGTTACTCTTTTGTTCTTTCCGCAGTTTCCTCGAGAGCTATCATGCCTCATTATAAAAAAAAACCCAATAAGCGTCAACTCTATGGTCTCACAAGAATAGATACCATCATGTTAGGATGCCCACAATTAGGTCTCCATTCTGCCCGTGGTTTCTTTCTCACCATTCAGGTGAGTGGAAGCAGGAATGGCTGGGCAGGGAGGTTCCCACTGAAAATGGGGACTGGCCACTCAGATGACAGTTTCTGTTAACTCTGCACCACAAGGGCAAAAACCATCCTTTGAAGGCATATGCTTGTAACGACTCTCAAAGATTGCTGATAGTAAAATATTACAACATACCAACATGTAAACGCTCACCTAGATGTTGGTATTGTTAACATTTTTCAGCAGTTCGTTCACTTCTGTAGTAGGGAAACTGGAGATCTAAATGGGAAAGTACTCATCTTCTGGATTCACCATGCTTGACATCAGTACATTAAAAAAATCTAATATTATGACAAAAGAAGTTGAATTTTGTGATTCGTGTACATTTTGCACATTATGCAAATATGTACAGTGCCATTTTATATTGTTAGCTAAAGCCTGTACCTGACACTGAAGCTCCATACACTGACATTTTGATTCCCCACTCCTTCACATGCAACCAACTGGGTGACCTTGGGTCGGCCACAGTTCTCTCAGAACACTCTCAGCCTCACCTACCTCACAGGGTGTCTGTTGTGGGAACGGTAGGCAATTGTAAACTGCTTTGAGTCTCAGAACAAATTTAGAGTCCAGTGGCATCTTTAAGACCAACAAAGCTTTATTCATGGTATGAGCTTTCAAAAACATGCATAAAAGCTTATGAGGACATATGAGTTGGTGGTTAGAGTGGCAAAACGAGAGTTTTATGCTGCATCTATCACATCTACGAGCTCTCACCCAGCCCAATAATTTAAGGTAGTTCAATTCTTGACTGCCCTCCAGGAAGGGAACCAAAACATTAGTCAAATTGGAACTTGGCTGTAAGGCATTAGCAAGCTTTTTCATGGTTAAAGTCTTGTCGCTCTGATGGGACCTTCCTGCAACCTTTAATAAAGAAAGGGAACTGGAGGCCCAATGGAATTCTCAAGGGGATACATTTGATGGCTTTAGGCAGTTCTCAGAAACTGAAGTGGACAAGTGGCTGGGGTCAGTGAAGATGACTATTTGCCCCTTGATAACTGTCCATCTTGGATATTCATAATGAGTGACCAGAAGATAGAAGGCCTTCTGGGAGAGATTGTCAATCTCTCCCTGTCTTCTGGGGAGTTCCCAGAGTTGCTGAAGGAGCTAGTGGTTCGCCCTCTACTGAAAAAATATTGTTGGACCCATGGAACCCGGACAGCTACTGCCCAGTTTGCATCCTGCATTCCTGGGAAAGGCAGTTGAAAGGACCATGGTGGATCAGCTCCTGGAAGTCTTGGAGGAAACATCAGTGCTTGATCCATACCAGTTGGGCTTCTGTCCTGGCCATGGGGTGGAGGCAGTTTGGTCACCTTGGTGGATGATTTACAGCACCAGTTTGATCAGGGCAGTTCAGCCATTCTTGTGTTGCTTGATCTGTTGGCTTTTTTTGATGTGGTTGACCGCGAACTATTGGCCCACCACCTCGCCAGGGCCAGGATTCAGGGAACAATCCTTCAGTGGCTATATTCCTTTCGCCAGAACTGGACACAGAGGGTGGTAGTTGGAGAGATGTTATTGTGCCCTTACCAATTCCTTTGTGGGGTCCCACAGGGGTCGTTACTCTCCCCCACATTATTCAACATCTTTATGTGCCCTCTAAGTCATCTGGTCTGGAGCTACAGGCTGGGATGCCATCAATATGTGGATGACACCCAGCTATCTCCTCAAGGATGGCCACCCAGACTCCCCCCACCAAATACATTTGACAGATGTTTGAAAGCCCTTGCTGGGTGATTAGAGCAGAGCCGCCTGAAATTCAAGCACTCCAAGACAGAGGTCCTATGGATAAGCAGGTAAAGAGCAGGACAGGAAGCATACCTTCCCACTTTCACCAAGGCATGGCTTGATATCAAACCCACAGCCAGGAATCTGGGGGTGATCTTGGGTGTCTCCATGTAGCATGCACCACATTTTTCCACCTTCACCAAGTGCAGCTACCTGCCCTCAGACTGTCTGACCACAGTGATCCATGTGATAGTCATCTCCAGACTGGACTTCTGTAACTCACTCTATGCAGGCTTACTCTTGTCCTTGGTTGCAGAATGCAGCTGCTAGGGTAATTGCTAGTACACCTTCAAGGCCCTATATCCAGCTGATGCTGAGGCAACTACATTGGTTGCCAGTTCTGACCTGGATCAAGTTCAAGGTCTTGGTTTTAACATTTTAGGCCACCCACAGCTTGGGCCCTATTTATCTGAGGGACTGCTTGTGTCCTTATGTCCCTCACAGGGCTCTTTGCTCTGGGGGTACCAATCTGTTAGAGGTCCCTAGCCCCAGAGAAATATGCCTGGCCCTATCTCCAACCTGGTGGAATGAGCTCCCGGGAGATCTGAGGGCCGTGATGGAACTATCACCGGTCCTCAGGACCTGTAAAATGGAGCTCTTCTGCCAGGTTTTTGGTTGAAGCCAGGTTCTTAAGATTACTGGGGGGCCCTCAGGCTATGCTAGATCATCATGTGGACCCCCTGGTGGTTGTCTGTAAAGGGGAGAAGGGAATTTCGCTATCTTGGTGTTTTATTGGGGTGTTGGTTTTAGAGAAAGGGTTTTATATTGGGGGTACAATTTTTCTGTAACCCATATTGAGTTTCGGAATAAGATGGGATAAAAATTGAATACTAAACAAACAAAAATAAAAATTTGTTGTTTTTAAAGGTGCTTTATTTGCTCTGCTGCTTCAGACCAATACTGCTACCCTCTAGAATCCCTCTAGAATCTATGCTTTGTGTTTCCTTCGGGTAGTAAAAAGTAGGCACAAAAGCTTCTCTTTGTCTTTCACACAGGCTGAGTAACACCTAACACAATCGTTTTGATCCACTTCAGTGACAGTTTCCAAGTGGATTTTGTCATTTCACAAAGAAAAATCCCATCACAAAGTAAATGGATTGAAGGTCCCCATGTGTTGTTCTGCAATGTCAGAAACATCAGTCTTTATACTTTTCAAAAGAGTTTTTCAGCAAAATCCTGTGCATTAATCTGAAGTAACTCTGCATTGGTTACCTAGTCTCTCGGTATAAATCTGTAAAATGTTGGCTGGCTCTCCATCCCAGTACACCATCCTACCAGACCAGCTGGGGACCTGGAATTGAGAGTTTTGCCATCATGAGCTTCTGAAAGTCTGGCTAAAATCAAGGAACAGCTCCATTACAAACCCTGCATGTTGTTTTGAAGAGTCAGCCCTTGTCCTTGGTGGCTGCAGCCCTGATGTTCTATTCCCTTTCCTCTCTGTCAGTTCTTGTCATTTCCTCCTCGCTCAACTTCTAGTAAGTTTGCTTTAAAAAAAAACACACACAGTCAAGTGCAGGATGACTTACAAACACATGATCTCAGATATTCTAAGCCTGATCGACTGACAACTGCCTTAGAAATATTATTATTATGTAATATAAAATAGGTCAGAACAAGCCAGCTCCAGCGAACTTTGGCTGTGCCATCTGTGCAAAGATTCCATGTTCTTTCCCTGCTGCACTGAAGTGTAGCACAAGCTAAGCTGCCCTCTTGGTGCATCCATGAGAAAAGGAGACGGAGAAGGGACAGGGAAAGGAACGTCTACCCAAACCTATATTTGATATTACTGTCTATTTTAATATATCTTAATCATACAATGCTGTGAAGCCACCTTTCTTCTCCCTCCCCCCCAAAAAAAAACTGCACAGTGTTTTTCTCCAGCTAGCTAAAGGACAACTGCAGTTGTGTAGAAATGAGACAATGATGTTGTATTTGGTCAAATGATGTCACGCGTCTAGGAGCAGTGTAGTCATAAACTACACCTGATACAGCACAGACTATTCAAAAGTTTCACTTTCTGGACCTGAGTCATTCCACCACAACCTAAGGATCCGTGCAGATGCTTTAAACATCCATGTCATGAGTCAGCCCTCAGCACAGGAGGAATCTGGCTCTATCTGTTTGGATCCTAAGGTAACCGGCAAACAGCCTGAAGCACAGCCTCCGGAGAGAGATTTTACAGAAGGTTCATCTCCTGATAACAAACCTCCCACACCTGAGCCATCAGCACTGCCAGAAAAACAAATACCCCGCTCAACTGGAGCACTCTCACCATTAGAGTAAAGGCAAGAAGGTAAAGAGAGCCAACATAGTGCTCGAAGATCTTCACAAGGTGAGGGCTGAGTGCAGGGAACAGGACTTGGGGATTGCATGTACTGTATACCATGGTATGCAACAGCAGGTGAGTGTGCGTACACCATATGTGAAAACCGGTTCATGTTTGCACATGATTTACCTGGCCTGCTCTGAAAGGCTGAGCTTCACCTGTTGGACTGCTCTCAAACCAGGCCTTGACCCTCTGCCTGCCTCAACATCCAGCCCAGCCTCTGACCATGTTTCTTACTGCTGTCTGCCGTGATCTTGGACTGGATTCTGACTATACCTCTGACTGTTGCTTGAAACATCCTTGGGCTTCCCTTTTAACTTTGGACTGGAATACCCTGAGGCTGTTTCTATCCTGCGAAGCCACACAGTCCAGCTGTTTAATGAGACTGGAGGCCTCTTCATTATATTTTGTTTAAGGCTTCCCAACAACCGGCTCAGGGTGGTTCACAAAAATCACTGGATTAAAACATACACAATACAATTTATGGTTTCAAATGTCCACGGTCATCAATAGTTAAAATAATAAAAGATCTAGACTCTTATTCTAAGATTCCATTGTTACAGATGGATCCAAATCCATGCAGCTAGCAACTGAGTTAAAAAGAAAGGGAGAAAGGAAAGAAGTGGGGGCAGTCAGGGGGGTGGTAACAGAATTTTGGTCTCCATTGTCAATTAAAGTTCTGGTGGGACACCTCCATTTTACACGCTTTGTGGATCTGGAACAAGCCCCACAGGGCCTGCATCACAATCGGAAGCATGTTCTGCCAAGGCAGAAAAGGCCCTGGCCCTGGATGATGATAGGTGCACCTGCCATTTTGCAATTAGTCCATGTTCTCTATATCCTTGGCTAAGGCATGGTGCTATTATTCCTAGAGGTTTTTTAGGCCTTGATAGCATTTGCTCCCTTAACAAAACCAAGGAACAGTGTCCCAAGGCAAAGTAGCTATCCATGTACATCACAGAGCAAATGCCCCAAGGCAAAGTCAGCCTACAGGTAACTCAATACTTTGCTGGGAGGCAACAGACTCGAGCTGAGGCTGTGATGTCCGAAAGTGCTGTCAGTTGTCTGAGGGGGGGAATTGTGGTAGAAGGTGTTGCACTGTCTTCTGGTACTGCCGGTCACAGAGAAGAGAACCAGATTGTTAGACTGGCAGATACAGATAAGAGAACACCAGTGAGTCAGAGAGAACTATCAAAGGGGCAAGTTGATAATACAGCTTCCTCTCACAATATGTTTTACCCGGATTACAGAACAGTTGATAATATTGCCATTCTTCTTGAGAGAGAAGAATTTCATTCATCCCCACATGCAGGGCACTGCTCCTGAAGAGATTGTGAACCACAATGTTACTGATTCTTAACCTATATTACAAACTCTTTTATCAATCCATATCCAGTTTCTAAGACTTGTCCATGCTCAATGCTGGGCACTCTCCAGTCTCCTGCCTGTCAATCCGGCTGACTCCTCGATCAATGCAGGTCCATTTGCTAGCCAAGCTTTGACAGGAAGCCTGTCTTCACTGGGCGTTGTGCCTGACTATAATGCTTTGTTCATCGACAGTGGCATGCAATCACTTAAAGTGCTCGTTCCCAGAGCTGTTGTCTCTTGATATAAAACATGATGTTGTCCATCCTGAATCTCTCGGTATACACAACCAGGTAGATACTGATTATATGCCTTTTAATGCCCTTTAGCCACACCTCCTACACTGAGCGGTTAAACAATTGAATTCCACCTAGCCCTTGAAGCAAGCTTAGGAGCCAACTTAGAATCCCAATCAATGTAAGTCATTCAGGAGTGCTTTGGATAGGGACCCTTCCACTTGATGGATTCTGGTTCAATGTTGTGGTATGCTCGCTATGAAAACCATTCCCCATGGGGTTAGGGTGGATTAAATCACAGCAACCTAATAAATCCACAGTGGTTGTTCACAGGTGTTGGAGCGAATACAAACAACCAAACACATAGCTGTCTGCACAGGCAGAGCAGCCAAGTATTGAAGTGGTAAGGGACATCAAATGGATTTGTTACGGAGGACAAGGAGGTTGCTACCCATGTGCACTACAATACCATCAGGTGGCATTGTTAGATCACCTTAGAGAACTAAAGTTGATTCCACTTTCAGTTAATGTGCATGTATAAAGCACAAAAAACACCCTTGGGTGTAGAGTAGAAGAAAAGCCATGGGAAGCATCTCTTGCTCTCTCTTTGTTTGCCTCTTCATATATAATGCCAGAAAGGAAAACGGTCTGGGAAATGATCTAAAGTTTTAAACCAAGCACAGATCAGAGCCCTGGCATCAAAAATCAGATGGGTCCTCTTCTTTTTTCCTTTAGAAATGATGTCAAGTAAAGAGCAGAATAGATTACTTGTTATGACTCAGTGATGCTAACATCAGAACAATGGCCAGGCTTCAAGCTTCTGTTTGAATGCACCATCAAGTTACATATCAGTGATCCAAGAGGAGAAGGTACCATTAATAACTGTGCAGAAGAAATTCAACAGGAGCAAGGTGACTGCCACTACAGTGATGAGAAAGGCGCTTCCTTCTGGGAGCTATGAAAGTTCTAGGAACCCTCCTAGCTTGCTTATGGTGCCTCTAAAGTGGGTGGACAGCACATTGTTTATCACGGGCATCTTTGGCATATGACAGTCTTTAGCTTCTGGTAGTCTCTTGGCCAAAAACACTGAGCACCCACTTGGCCAAAAACACAATTCCATTGTTGTTACAAAAGCATTTGGCTGAATCCTTTCCCTTGATGACTAGTTGTGACTAGTTTACCATTCTTTGTGCAGGTGGCCATTGTTCTGTCTTCTGCCAATGGTATCCAGTTCATTCTTCCAGATGTTCATCATTGGGGATACAATCTTTGGCCAGGCTTTGATTTAACTCTGTCCACCTCATGCTGCTTCTGAACGTATATGTTTCCAGCAGATTACTGAAACACAGGCCACATTTGTATGACTGTAAAAAATCATAAAATTCTGATACTGAAATAGAAAGGTCTACTATTATCTTCTAATAAAAGATGTACTGACTCCATATAATGTATATCTTGGAACAAAGGGGGAAATTAAAAGACTTCTAGTCTCAGAAAAAATAGTTACATTCAGAAGGAGCCAGTTTGTTGTAGTGGTTAGGAGTGCGGCCTTCTAATCTGGCATGCCGGGTTCGATTCTGCACTCACCCACATGCAGCCAGCTGGGTGACCTTGGGCTCGCACGGCACTGATAAAAAACTGTTCTGACTGAGCAGTGATATCAGGGCTCTCTCAGCCTCACCCACCTCACAGGGTGTCTGTTGTGGGGAGAGGAAAGGGAAGGCGACTGTAAGCCGCTTTGAGCCTCCTTCGGGTAGAGAAAAGCAGCATATAAGAACCAGCTCTTATTCTTCTTAGGTCACTTGATATAGAAAGACTACAATACCTGCACCACCATTACATACAAAATCAGAGTGTGGTATCCTGAGCTACCATCCTTGCAAAACTCTGAGTCATTTAGATATACCGACATAAAGGCACACCTACATTGAGGAACAGTTGAGTGAACTGTAATTGGGAAGCTGGCCTGATGGAACAATGAATAGAACAAGCATGTTGCACTCTACAGGTTGTACTGTTAGAATCATACCTAAATAAATGTTTCTTAATCGTTCTCATAGCTACCTGTCTGGTATCTGAACAAAGGAAAATCAAAGAAAGCTGAGGAGCTAAAGTCAATGTCCTCCAAGTTTATCCCAAAGGGAAACATAAGAATAACCTCAGATCAAGCTCTTTGATGTTGGAATGTAAAATTTTAACTCTGAGACAGGGGTTGTGATAAACAAAGCTGTCTTTACTTGAATTCTTGAGCAATATCTGTGAGGAAGGGGCTGGTTTCTTCTGTACTTCTGTACTTTCATTACTAAATAAGTTTGCTTGCTCTCAGTCATGCTGTTCCTGTTTTCCCAAGATGTCCACCCACCTCCAGTGCCCCAACTGTATCAAAAGCCACGCTCCTAAATTGGCTTTAATTACACGCTCCATATCTCCCAATATTATGACAAAATTTGTCACGTTCCTATACCCAGGACACTTCGTATTCTCATTCATTGTGTTCTATTTGCCTAGTGCTATAAATAGAACGAACAGCATCTGATATGATGCTAGAATGCATTTTGCTGGATGGATCAATGCCTCCAAGTCAAAACAGATTTTAAGGGGAGAAAACCCAAGATGGGGCTAGGCAAGTTGATCTTATTAGCACTGTGCCCTCCCAAATGTAATCAATATTACTTTCATAAAAATTATTAACTTTCAAAAGCCATCTTCATGTGCTCATTTGGTAAGCCTTTGAATTCCTGAAGGTATCCTGATATCATCAGCAGACTGCTTATTTGGCATCTGATGATGCTTTCCACAGTGTTATTGTCCCACAGGCAGCTGCTGCCTTTTTTAGAGCTAGATGCACACACTTGGATCCCTGTTCTCTCTAACAAAATCACACTCTTTACCCAGTCAAAATATTTCCCATTGTCTATACCAAGGTTGTCAAAGATGGTCTATGGCAGGGATGGCCAAACTGTGGCTCTCCAGATGTCCATGGACTACAATTACCATAAACCCCTGCCATTACATGCTACAGTTTGGCCACCTGTCTATGGAAGGTGTTGGATAAGCCATGTGTGCATATATATGGTCAGCATTTATTCTTTGGCGGGAGGTCCTTTTCATTCATTCAGTAATGAATGTTAAAATATTTTGTGCCTCGTGGTCTTTCTCTCCTGAGACCACTGCAAGGGGCTGCTTGCAACCTGAGAATTGCCCCACAGGTTGGATGCAACCAAAGAGTGTCAAGGAAATAATCAATTTAATAAAACAGCAACAGTGACAATGCCATTGAATAAAAGACAAGGTTGAGCCTCTGAAACCCTAAACTACATACAGATCTTAACTACTTCAAAGTGCCTCCCTAACCACCCCTTTTTTACAGTGTTTTTTTTTTGGGGGGGGGAGATTGAGGCCTTCCTAATGCATTCTGGTACACAGTTCCCCTTAGACAGGCTCACTGCAGAAAAGCCCTGTGACTAGGGGAAGATGCATATCATCATGAAATGCTAGGAAGGCTTCTGTCTGTCCTCCCCATACAAACACACACACACACAGAGAGAGAGAGAGAGAAACACTATAAATCAGTGGTGAGAGCCAGCTTGGTGTAATGGTTAAGAGCAGCAGACTCTAATCTGTAGAACTGGGGTTCATTTCCCATTCCTCCACAAGCAGCCAGCTGGGCCACTCACAGTTCTCTAAGGGCTGTTCTCATGGAGCAGTTCTCTCAGAGCTCTCACACACTCCCTACCTCACGAGGTGACTGTGAACCAGCTTGGTATAGTGGTTAAGAGCGGTGGCTTCTAATCTGGAGAGCTAGGTTTGATTCCCCATTCCTCCACATGCAGCCAGGTGGGGGGACCTTGGGTTCGTCACAGCTCTGATAGTGCTGTTCTGACTGATCAGTAACATCAGGGCTCTCTCAGCCTCACCTACCTCACAGGGTGTTTGCTGCGAGGAAAGGAAGGGAAGGCAATTGTAAGCCACTTTGAGACTCCTTTGGGCAGTGAAAAATGAGATATAAAACCAACTCTTCTCTTAAAATGTGACAGAATGACTGGACCGGCTGAACATAGGGAGTGGCAATCCTTCTGTTGTGCTTCTCTCTCTCTCTACTGTATCACTGTTTGATCTTTTCCTACCTGCAGAGCAATGCTCTTCACTGAGGAATTCTCCTAAATACTTCAGTCATCCTCTGTGTGAGCGCACTCAGGAGCCCAGAGGCAGAAAGGAGCAAGTGGAGAAAGGAGCCATCAAGCACCAAGCTTGTGATTATGCTAATGGCCCTGGCCAAAGCAAGACAATGGTTTCCCACTCCACATTCTTCTGGAAGGTGATACTCAAAGATAAAGAGCGGGGGAAATCCAAACTATTATAACGTAAGAAAGATCAAGATTGCCCCAAGGTGGGATGGCCTCCCCAAAATAGATTATAAATTCTGAGGATTCATCCATTAGTATCAGCAGTTTGTATGGGATCAAGGGCTACCTGGGAACTCCATCTTGTCCATATGATGAGGAACAATGGGGAAGTAAGGTTACTTCAAGTAAGGTTAACCTTTGCTGTTTAAACATCATTTTGGATAAGTGCCAAGCATAAGGAAAGGGAATTGTGAGCTTTCATGTTTTCTTTGTACCCTTGCTCAGTCTGAATGCTTCTACAAACGATTGTGTGTTATTAACTTCCATAGGTTTTGAGTTCTCTAAGCCTGAGCTCTGGAAAACCCTCTTCAGTCTTGTTATCTGAAGAATGGTAACAGCTAATTGCATTGGTTAAGCTTACCATCCCTGAAGGATGATAGTTCAAAACCGTGAAGTTGCAATAGATGGCTCATGGCCTAGCTGGTGGGAGTGTAGTGGGAGGCATGGTGACTAGGCAGAGCCTCTAAAGGGCAACACAGGTACAGAGTGTGAGATGCACAATCTGTTAATTAGGAGGTACTTTCAAAGTCACTGCTGGGGACTATAGGAGTTACCCAGCTTGTTTCAGCACCTCCAGGGAGTGGGGGAGAAAGAGGTGGTATTTTCAGGCACAGACTTTGAATAGCTACAGATCTTTCTGACTTCCTTGAGATCAACCTGAAGGACAAGAAGGGTTTGGAAGCCTGTTCCTTCACACGGCCTCTGGCAAGAATTTATAGACACTAGGGCCGATGGAGAATCCATGACCAAGTGAGGAAAAGGAGGCATTCCTATTGGGAATTTTTTTTAAAAAGGCCTAGTTGTCTGTGAGAGCAAGTATAGAGACATAATTAGAATAGAAGGACAAACAGCAACTGAAAGAGAGGAAATGCACAGCAGCAGAATTAGGGCAGGTTTCCGAGTGGCACACTTAAGTGAGACAGCTCTCACTGGGTTAGCTACCGAGGACAAAAGCCAGAGGACTTTGCAGTGTAAATTTGTCTGCCCCCCTCCAGCATCCTCTCAACCCTTTGGTATGATTCCCCAGGGTGGCTAGATCTCTCATTGTCACTTCTTCCTCATTAACATCCCACAGGCATCGAGCCTCCCATGTAGCCACAGACGGCGCTCATTTGATGGCTCATCCTTCGATGGTTCACAGCACAAGGTGCCGTAGACTGCAGGAAAGCATCTTATCCAAAGTGATGAAGGTTGTACCTGGGATGATTGATCGACAGTGATTCATTTACATTTGCCGCTAATGACTTGAGGCTTCAGTCATCGAGTTCTAAATAGATATATATGGGAAGACAAGCTTTAGGGATAATGTTTCACACACACGGTCCCTAAAGTTACTCACAGCCTCAGTTTCCCTACTGGGATGACTAATCAGCTTGCGAGTCTTGAGCCAGAGGATTAAGTATATCTTCTGGCTTGCCCATATAGCTCCTATACGTAGCCTTGACCTGGATAGCCCAGGCAAGCTCAGTCTTGTCAGATCAAAGAAACTAAGCAGGATGGACCCTGATTAGTATTTGTGTGGGAGACATCCAAGGATTTGGAGTTCCTCCAAAGAAGGAGCCAAGATGTGGAGGCTCTGGACACCTCTTGGCTGGCTGCCAGACAACTCTTGGAACCCATGGCTATACTACACACATGCCATATCATAAATAAAGTCCATACTTTGATGGATAATCATAGAGTTAGAAGGTACCTCCAGGGTCATGTAGTCTAACCCATTACACAATGCAGGAACTCACAATTACCTGCCTATCCACATTGACCCCAATTTCATGCTCAAGTGATTCCCCCCATCGAAAATTTCCAGAATCCAGCCGGGCCTGGAGGAAATTCACCTAACATCCCACTATGGTGATCAGGAATTCCCTGGGTATGCAAGGAAGAGATAATCACTGGCACATCCCTTCCTGCCCACCCACTCCCACTCTGCCTAAGTCCATAAAATCAGAATTTCTGTCAGGTGACTAGCCTCTGCTTAAAAACTTCTAAAGGAGAATCCGCCACCTCCCAAGGAATCCTGTTCCACTTAGGAACTGTTCTGTCAGGAACATCTTCCGGATGTTTAGCCAAAAATTCATATCAATTCATTTCAACCCACTGGTTCTGGTCTGACCTCTGGGCCAACAGAAAACAACTTTGATCCATCCTGTATGTGAAAGCCCTTCAAATGCTTAAAGATGGTTATCATATCACCTCTTAGTAGTCTCCTTTCCAGGCTAAACAGACCAAGCTCCCTCAACCTTTCCTCATACGACTTGGCCTCCAAACCCCTCAGCATCTTTGTGACCCTCCACTGGACATGCTCCAGAGTTCAGGCATAAATCTCAACTAACAATGGCAACATGAATTGGGAGCGCATATCATTGTCACTGATGTCACATGCTCTATTTGAAGCAACCAGCTCCATTCCCAAAAGATAGGCTTTGCCACTAGTTCTCCAAGCTTTGGCAAGCCATCACCAGACATAACAGCAACTTTGGGCAGCTGGCCAAGGTTCCACAGATTCTAAGCATTTTATGACATGTGGTGAACACTGATCACCAAAAAAACAAAACAAAACTCAGCATTACTAACATACATACAAAATTTACTGAACAGCAACATTAGCTAAGCAGCAGCCACCACTGGAATGCTCTGGATTGAAAGAGTACAGCAAGAGTAGGGCCTCTTAGTTGGAAAAACACGGAATGTCCTGGGGAAGGATGAAACTGGTTTTGATACTCTGGGAGGATTTTGTTAAGGTAGACTGGCAAATCTGAGTCTAATACTGCAAATCTAAGCAGAGTTACACCTTCCTCAGTTTCCAAAGGTTCCCAGGTAGGTCTGCAGCAGAACAGCTAGATGCATCCAGGAGCATATCTGAGACAAGAAGAGTTTCAGGAATTAAAACTTTCAAGAATTAAAACTGCTTCGGATACCTCAGTAGCATTGTAACTGGACTCCTTGACTCTGATATAATTGAGTCCTTGTAGGCTTCACAAGGAAGGACATGAAAACTTGTTACCTGGTTAGATCTCTTTGTCAGTACAGAACAACTAGAAATGGGCTACGTCTGTGCAGACCAGACCAATCACCATTCTGAGCAGATCTGAGAGCCAATGGGTTGAAATTAATTCAGAAGAATTTTTGGCTAAACACTCAGATGTTCCTGATAGAGCAGTTCCTTACTGGCTTCCTTGGGAGGTGGTGGGTTTGGAAGTTTTTAAAGCAGGGGCTAGATAGTCATCTGACAGAAATGCTGATTCAGTGAATTTAGGCAGACTATAAATGGGTGGGCAGAAGAGATTGTGTCAGTGCTTGGCTCTTGTGCCCTTTTCTTTCATGCCCAGGGAAATGCCAGTCACCACTTTGGGGTTTGGAAGCAAATTTCCTCCAGGCCAGACTGGCCAGGGATTCTGATTTTCTTGGAAGGGGCATCATCTGGGTGTGAAATTGGGGTCACTGTGGGTAGGCAGATAATTGTGTGTTTCCTACATAGTGTAGGGGGTTGGACTAGATGACCTGGGAAATCCCTTCCAACTCCATGATTCTATGAATCTTGTTCCAAACTGTAGTGGCTTAAAAAGAAATGGTGCTTGCTCAGGCACACACACATAGAAGTAAAAATTACAGAATGTAAGATGAGGAACGGTATATATGAGAGAAGTTAGATTATGTATCTCTTTCCTATTGTTTTTTTTTCTTTTTTAATTTGCAGAATCGGGGAGCATTAAAAACATGACCCCATCTATAGTCAAAAATGGCAGTCTGGTCTGCCACCTCACAAAGCTTCATGTGCAGACGTGGCTTAAGATTTTTTTTCAAGGGGTATAACTTCATGATGCAAATGAGCCCTGTCCTGCCAACCATATAGAGGAATAAACACACACACACACACTTGTTGATATTTTAAACTGACATTTAAGGCTCTGCTGTGACTCTACAAGTGACAATAATCATGCACAGAACTGTCAAAGTAAAGATATTTTCTTCTTCTTCTTCTTCTGAAGGCATTTTATCAAAAGGAGGATGCATTTTTTATGCATCCCATAGATATTTCTCCATAAAGATGGGACTTCAGCTGAAAATGAATGGATAGAGGAAATTCCTACACTTTCCCCTCTGTTTATATACATTTCTCCCTGATGAAAAATAAAAGCTCCTTGATGATCCCAGAACCAGCAAGCCAACATAAATGTATTTTAATTGCAAAGTCTATCAGGAGGGTAGGCTAAATTTTCATGTAATGAAATAATGCTAGAGAAACCTGCAACACCAATTCCCTTGCCATCTCATATTGGCTTTCTTTTGCCCATAGAAATATTAGTTTATGCAGATAGCTAGTACAGACATGCATTTGCTACATGACTGTGATCCTTTGGTGAATATACAGCTAGCCCAGTCCAGTTTGTTCTATTAAACTGGTCATTAGGAAACACAGATTGGTGAGTGGGACTTCATTTGCCATGACCTCAACGGATGGGGACAGGTGGAAGACACAGAAAGTATACTTGATATTGGCAAAAACAAGCATGCTTGGGCCTATTTGAAGCCAAGAGAATCTTGACAGCAACCATTCATCCATGTTAAAGCCAGTAAATAGCTCAGTAATCAAAATCCTGTAAGGTAGGTCAAAAGAATATTTTCAGTTGGAGAAGGAGCTGAAGCTTAGAGAGAGAAATCTCACCAAGGCCATCTTTTGGGTTTGCATTTGGAGTGAGATTCCAAGGGGTGATTTGGCCAGAAATCAGCCTCGGCTTCACCTATGAGACCTTGCATTGATCTTCAGGTCTGCCGAGAATCAGCAGAGATCCCCAGACAAAGAGTTCCTTCTCTACACCCCTCAAGCCCAGCTCAAACATCATGTGAATATGAAGATACCAGTACTTGGTTAGCTCCATGGGTCCTCCAGGTAACCAGGCCCCCAAGAAGTTTACTTCAAAGTAGGTAACCTCTGCAGTGGCACCTCTGATTATCTTTGGTATACTGTGAGATACACCAGTGGAACTTCATTAGGGACCTTCAAATGACAGAAATCTTTAACATACCTTTCTGCTGCTCACAACTTCCAACACCCAGTTCGGCAATATCAATACTTTGTCTCCCATCACCCTCTCATGGCTGAATGTGAGACTTGTGGTTGACTTCCTATCCCCTGCCTCTTGTCAATCTCTCCACCTCTTGTGTATCTATGTGCATGTGTGTGTGTTTATGTGGAGGGGTGGTGTTGACAACAGGGTGCAAACATGAAGAGTAAAATGAAACAGAACACAGATGCAAAAAAAAAAAAAACCACCAGATTTGTAAAAACAAATCCTTCCTTGCTAAGCAAAAAATACATAAATAGGCACTTGCTTCTGAGGGTTGTTCATGGAACAATAATTCTGGGATATTGTGTGTGTATGTATGTGTGTGTGGTTGGAGGGGGGGGTTTAAATCAGACCACAGACCATTTTTAAAAACATTGCACAAAGAATCTGCATTTTAAAAGGCTTATTATATCTGCCTTCTTGCCACATTATGTAAGATCAACAGTGCTGGAGTTATCACAGGAAGGGGGGTTAGTTACTGTGGGAATGAGATTTCTCAGCAAAAGTAGGTTGTGATGGCTACTTTTTTGAGGGGGGGACTTGTGGGAAAAGAAGCCTCAAGCCATGCTGCTTAACTAGGGCTTCCTTGTCTCTTTAATGGGATCGCTCATGATGGGGAATGAAGCAGGCGATTTTGCAGTCCCAGAGTCCACAAACCACCACTATCATCACCACAAACCATCATCACCTTAACCAACATCAGCATCATCAGAGAAAGAAATGTTTCCTAGGCAGGCATCCTCGGTTCCCAACCCCCAATTTTGATCTCATTGACACAGCAGACACCAGTCATGAAGGAAGCACAAGTTAATGTTTCTGTCCCAAAGGGAGGATCCACTCAAGCGCTATTATGAGAAACTCCACCAGGATGCTTTGTAGCTGTGCACTGTAGATCCAGGGTAAGAATATGCTGCCTTCCCATATAGAAAGGACAAAAAGGTACAAGCCAAAATCCACCATTCTTTCTAGAGAAAGAGATGCCTTCAGGAGACCCTCCTGCATCTATTCGGGGCAATGCATGCAAGAGAGTGACTCAGCTAAAGGTCTCAGGATGAGATGTCCATAAGTTTGCAGACCTGGAGAAAGAGGTGTAGGGAAATCATGCCCTAAAGATGGGAGGGAGGGAGGGAGGGATCTGTCTGCTTCTCAAGGATGAAAAGTGATTGGCTTCAACTCAAGCTCTCAGGATGGCAGACCTGGTCCCAAAACTAGGAGGAAATTGGTGTATAAAATTGTAGTCCTGTAGTCCTGCTGCAAAGGATCCCACTTGAATAGAAAGTCATCGGCAAGTCTGGAGATGGATCTGTCCATGGTACTTGAGGAAGGCATGGCAGGGGACTGTTTTATTGGATGCTGATACTGGCAGGTCCCCTCTGATCCTGTTATGCCCTTGTGGGGAAAGAAACTATCCTGATGCCAAAACAACAAACAAACCAATAGCCCACCATATCCTGCAGAATAAAACCTCACCCTTCTGCTCCTGAAAGAACTATTAGTGGCGGGGCTACTTTTGTCACCAGCCCGGCTGACCATGTCTAAGCTCCCCATTGAGCCTTCCCAAGGCATCTCCCCAGCCCCCCAGCTGAAAAGACAAAGCCAATCTGGAGAGAGAGATCTGAGAAAGGGGAGAAGCAACAGGAACGCTGCCCAGGCAGCAGATCCTTCTTCTCTTTGCATTGCAGAAGTCTGGGGCTCAACAACTGGACTCTCTCCCTTGCAAAGCCACCCAGAGAACCAGAGGCAGCAGCTCCCAGTCCCAGCCCTGCTCCAAAGGTGCCAGTCCACTGTCACTGCAATGACCATTAGACAGACAGACAGCCACTGCCTTTCTCCCCTCAGCTGCTCACTTCAGGCAGACCGTAGGGCAACTGTCGTAATTGCCTGGCGATCGGTTTCTAGATGCAGCCTCAGAAAAGGCAGAGGAGAGAGGCGAGCGCTGAACAGGCAGCTCTTTGCCGCCGCTGGCGGAAGGAGGGAGACGACCCCCGAGTTGGACAGCGCCTAACTTTACAGGGCGCGCTACAAGTTGGTGCATCTCGGCGCTCTCGCTCAGCGTCCTCCTCCTCCTCTTGGCTTTCAGCGTCCCTTTGCCTTCGCCCTACCCCCCTCCCCCCACACACACACACACAGGGACACGCCACCAGCTCTGAACTGTCTCCATTTGAAAAGGAGAGGCAAAATGACAGTGTATGGGCAAAGGCTGGCGGCTGAGATCGATCCCCTCCCGCTCCCTGCTAGGGAGCTCGTTGCGCGGCCGCGTTCTTCCTGCAGCCCGCCCGCCTGCCTCTCGTTCGCTCTCCTTTGCCACTCGCTATATGACTCTCCATAGGAAGCGCTGCCGATGTTGTATTCGGAGTTCCAGGCTTTAAAAAGGAAAAAAAAAAAAAAAAGCAGCGCCTACTGAGGAGAACAACCCAGTTATTGAACTGCCCGGGGCTAATTCAACCCTCTCTCTCTCTCTCTCTCGGATGCAAAGGCACTGGCTTCAGGGTGGTACCCAGTCGGGGAGATCCGTCCCCCTCCACCGTCTTTCCTAGAAGATAGATCGTCTTGCTTTTCTTTTCTTTTTAAGGGAGTGGGGGACAGTGGAGAAGCTTTAATCCAAATTCCAAAATCCAATTTGGATTTGAAGGAAGACGGGCTTGCTTTGCGGGGGGCATGCCTGGAACCAAAACGCTGGTTTCTTAACCAGGACGTGTGTGTGTATGTGGGGGGGGGGGGTGTAGCGTTTATCACTAGCACCCAGAAGGGAAATCAGGGGAAGGGGAAAGCCAAGAGAAAAGGAAAATAGAAGACAACCACAACGTGAGGGGGGGGCATTGCAGCAACACATGAGAGCGTGCGCTCACACTAAATCCACAGAGAGAGAGAGAGAGAGAGAGAGAGAGAGAGAGAGAGAGAGAGAGAGAGAGAGAGAGAGAGAGAGAGATTCTTTAATCCCGATCCTTCTCTCTACCATGCTTCACCACGCGAAGGAGGCGAGTCAAAGCCTCCAGCAATTCGGGTCGTGGTAGAGATGAAAGAGTCTCTCCGCTCTTGCTCTTGAAATTGACACGGAGAAACTGACCAAGCGTCCTAGGGACAGAGGGGAGGCTTTGCTTTTCATTGCAATACAGGGGAATTCTTTTCTTTTCTCTTTTTTTTTACAGACTTTACCTCCCAAGTGATAGATTTTTTGTAAAGTACAAATCAGGCGTAGACTGGATGCAGCCCTGGACTGTAGGCTCCCCATTTCTCTCAGGGAGACGCTTGCGGCCGAACGGAAAGTTGCCCAAAGACACCAACGCCCACAGTTTCCCCCTGAAGTTACACAAACGAAACACCTCTCCAAAGCCCGATTTTAGAAGGATCGAAAGTGAAAAGAAAAGGGGGGAGGACACAGCATCGTGAAGAAGACCACGAGCCGGAGGAACGGGAATGTCTTCTTTCCCCTCCTGCCCAGATTCACAAGGAAGAGCAGCCGCTCTCCTGCCAGGCGGCTGACCCTAAATCGTTCAGAGAAGAGCAGCGGTATGCAATCTGTGAGCCTTCCAAAGCATACAGAGAAAGGGGGACGGGGGTTGAATCTTTCATGCTGGAAAACAAACCCTGGCAAGCAGCCCCTCTTGCCTTTCCGCGAGCCATATCCTCTCCCATCCCCCCCCCCCCCCCGCGGCGTGCCTGCAAAATCCCTTTCGATCATCGCCTGGCGCCTCCAACCCTTCACCCTTCCTTCATTCACAGATTGCTTCTTGGAAATGGGCTCATAAATCCAGAGTGCCAGGCGTGGAGGAGGCAGCGCCAACGCCGTTCCGGAGCCGGGAGCCCGGAAAGGGAGCGAGGGAGAAACGAGAAGCCAGCAGGGTGGGACAGGTGTCTGGGGGGCAGAGAAGACGAGGCAAGGACCCGGAGGGTGCCTGGAGGGACAAGCCGTGCCGCTGCAGCTCGTTCCCCCTCGGCAGAAGTGAGTTCCCCGAGGAGAGGGACGTCGAAGGTACGCTATAGACTATCGATTATATAACCCCCTTCTGTGCAATCTATGCAGAGCATCTAAGACTCGTCTTGGGTCACACGGTTTGCAAAAGACACCACCACATAATACAGCGTGAATCGCTTCCTCGTTAGTGCCTATATACCTGCTGGATACATGTGCCTGCCTCTCTCTCCCTGTCTAGGCATGCAAGCGCCCGCAGTGGCACACACGCGCAAAGGGGACTCAGACGTGGCTCAGTCCCGGATCCCCCCCCCCTCCCCAAAACAACAACCTGCTGCCGAGGCAGTCGAGCTCTCTCCCCCTCTCCCGGCGCCCTACCTGAAAGAGCCTCAAGATGTTGGCCACCATAATGGACACGGAACTTCCCGACGCCCCAATGACTCCCACCACTTTCTCGGGCTTGACGAAGACCGGCGGCTCGCCGTTGGTGCACCTCACGTCGGAGGTGTCCTTCTGGATGAGCGCCTGGACGAAGGTGAGCGACTGTTCCAGCGCGTAGGTGTCCCGCGAGCAGGTGTCCAAGATCCTGGCGCCTAAGGTGACGTTGGGCAGGAGCTCCGGGTCGCTGTTGATCTGGTCCAGGGCGTAGAGCATGGCTTCCAGGCGGTGGATGCCGTTCTCCTTCTTGATGTCCCCGCAAGGCACGCCGGTGGGCCCCTTGGCGTGGACGGGGAAGAGCCCCCCCAAGGTGATGTCCCCCTCCAGGCGGATCGAGTGCGGGGCGTACATCTCCTGGCCCTGCGCCACGGCCGACAGGAGGAACTCCAGCAGGCACCAGGGCAACTTCATCCAAGTCAGCAGCTGGACGAGCCTCCCCGGCGGCAGCATGCTGAGGCGGAGCGGGGGCAGGAGGAGGGCGGAGGAGGCAGCCGACCACGCTCGGTGCGGCCAGGGGTCCCGGGGCGCCTCCCCGCTGCGAGGATTCCCCCGAGGGGCCGGAAGGGGCGAGCAGCAGGCGAGGCGAGGCGAAGCGAAGCGGTGCAGCTCCAGCTCCGGCTGCCGTCGACGCTCTTGGCCGGCCGGCCGCGCTGCCTTTCCTGCCGCGGCTCAGCACTGGGCGAAGGGGAGGCTCGGCTGTCGCTTTAAATGCTCGGTCGGCTCCTCTCCGCCTCCCCTTCGCGCGATCTGCCCACCTCCTCCTCTCCTTCGCTCGCTCGCTCGCTCGCTCTCGCCCGCCCGCCCGCCTCCCCAGCCTCGCCGGCTCTCCCTGCGCGTCATTACGCACACTTGCGGGCTGAGGTAACCGGCGGCGGAGGCAAAGCAGGACGGCAAGGCAAGAAGGCGAAGGCGGCGAGACGGCCGCGCTGGAGGAAGCAGCCCGGGCGGAGGAAAGGAGGCACGGGCGGGAGCGCGGCGGGGTGGCCTCTCCTGCTGCGCTGCCCCCACGGGACACTCTTCGCCGCGCCTTCAAGGGAAGCCACGCGAGCCACCTGTTATGTTTCTCCCGAAGGATCTCCCCTGGCACACGCACGCCCACTCCCAGCGCGGGCATCTCACGGGGCCCAGATCGGACGGGTGGGCTCGGAGCCCCCTGGGAGACTGCTGGCACCGAGCACCCCGCGGGCTCCATTCCGCCCTGCTGCGCCCAACCCACCCAAGGGTTGACGACTGCCCGACACATGGACCGCGAGGTACTCCTGCTTCATTCATCCTATGGGGAATCAGGAGCAATAACCTGATTCTTCAGCTGCGTTCTCCCCTGGCCAAAGCAGGTGAACCAAGTCAAGGGGCTGAGAGAGACCCACAGCCCTGAGTTTCTTGGAGGAAGTCCTGGAGGAGGAGGAGGACTCCTAGAGGACAACCCTACACATTAAAATCTAGAATGTCCTAAAAGAAGAGAAATAAATCAAAGGGTCAATGGACAGCCTTAAGGAAGACTGGTGGGATGGGAGGGGGCATGGTGCAGTCTGATCTCAGCAGGTCTGGGAACTTCAGCAGGGTCAGCCCTGGTCTGTACTTGGATGGGAGACCTCCAAGGAAGACTGCAGAGGAAAGCAATGGACAACCACCTCTGCTTCTCACTTGCCTTGAAAACCCCTTGTTGGGGACACCGTAGGTCGGCTGTGACTTATGCACCCCATTACACACACAGAATGAAGATGGGACCAGTCTACAGCACAATCTGGATCAGAGTCTCTCAAGTACATCATCTGTTTTCAGTGCCAGGGCCCAAGTTCTTTATATATCACTTATTCTTTTCCTACCAGTAGCTAGTTCAGAGTCTTCCTGACTCCATGCAGAACACTTACTGGAGTTTTCACAGCCATATGCCATGAATCTGGATCTAGGGCATATTATCTTCAGAGTAACTCAAACTTCTGCATTATGCCATAGATACATGTTAAGTGCTACTAAGCTTGTCCCCTGCCCCACCAAAATGGGATTGGAACCTGGGTTCAGTACATTTGAGTCCTGTGTCCCACACAGAAAAGGAGATTAGTTGCTAGTAGATTTTGCAACTGTTAGGGATGCTGATCTGGTTATCTTGAAAGCCCTGAACATCCCTGCCATAGGTGTTTGAATTACTGGGAATGTATCTCTTCCCTCCCAAATGCAATATTTAAACCCTCCCTACAAACCAAGATTAATTTATGTGTGGGTTGCATCCATCTATTCCATGCAATCCCCTTGTTCTGTTTTATTACAGGGTTCTTCTTATGATCCTCAGCAAGGCCGTTTATTGTCAGACCTCCCCCCCCCCATTTAACCAGTGGAAAAAGAAAAAGGTATTTTTACGGATGCTAGAAGATCATTGGGGGGGGGCTACTTTCATACTCTATGACTGCATGGTCAATGAGACCAAGGACAAGAGATGTTCTCCTGATAAGTAGGGAACTCAGAATTTGAGCTGTACAACAAAATATTATAAAAACAGTAATTATTTATTGTGGTGCACAATTTTAAAAACAGAATAAAAACTACATAAAAACTATACAGAACTAACTGCACATAAGACCAAACGCATTTCGACCCTACTGGGTCTTCTTCAGTGGTCAGAATTATAACAATACACTCTATATATGAAGTCTGAACTAATTATAAAGTGTAGCTGAGTGGGATCTGTAGATTGTGGCTCCAACCAATATGTATTTTTTTTTTTACTTTTTGGAGACCTTAGGTTTCTTGACAGCCCTGGAAAGGTTTCCTGAATGGGTGGGAGTTATTTAATATATATTTTTAAAATCCTTTAAACATTTATCAGCTTGTATGGTCCTATATGGTCATATCAACTTGCTTCATATCAACCAGCTCCATATATGGTCATATCAACCTGCTTCTCCTGAATGGCCAATGATGGGCCTGGAGGGGGTGGGAAGGGGAGGGGCCCATTGTGAGTGTGTACACAGCTATGCTCCCCAACCATATTCTGCATGATCACACCACGTCTGGGGTTTCTCAACACCTGAAGAATGTTTCAGAGGTTTCTCCACAGTTACAAGGTTGAGAAAGGTTGCATTAGAGTCTGGAAAGGAGATACACTGGATCTTGTGGAGAGGGGACAGAGAAACAGTTTGAAGCTAGTTTGATGTGAGAGGAGGGAGGGAGGGACAACTCTGATTGGCATCTATCGGTTGGTCACATGTGGCCTTTCTGTGGACTCACTTGCATTAGTTTTCTGTGTTTCGGTTCCTGTGGCTTCTTGCACAACATCCTACACTGTTTTCTATATGTGTCCAGTGCTACTGAACATGCCACAGATCTATCTGCTGGCATATTTGAAAATAAAACAAAGAATTACCATGATGAACCAAAAGGCATCTCCAGTGCCCTCTCAAGCCTGTAGTGCTATTCTGGGATTTCTCACTGTTTGTGGAAGCTCCAACGACATGCTGAGCACCCACAGATTCAGGGGTTTTTGAATTTTAAATATGAAACAGTACAAATGGAAAAAGTGTTCGGGGTCACATTGTGTGTTACATTTCCCTCTGTTTCAACAGCTCTATTATATAACACCTGGCCTCTGGGAAGTTGTTGTTGTTGTTGTTAGGTGCGAAGTCGTGTCTGACTCATCGCGACCCAATGGACAATGAACCTCCAAGCCTTCCTGTCTTCTACCATTTCCCAGAGTCCATTTAAGTTTGCACCTACTACTCTATCCAGCCACCTCATTCTCTGTCGTCCCCTTCTTCTTTTGCCCTCAATCGCTCCCAGCATTTTGGGAAGTCAGTGGAGTGCAAAAGGGATAACTCACCAAAACATCTGGAATAATCAAAGACTGCTCCCACATGCACATTCAATTGCAGTCCAAGTGTCACAGATAAAATGTTCATATCACTTCGTATCATCACAAAGTTTTTTTCAGTGGTTTCAGGTTACACATTTGCCAGCATGATGTAGAAGAAGAGTTGGTTCTTATATGCCATTGTTCTCTACCCGAAGGAATCTCAAAGAGGTTTACAATTGCCTTCCCTTTCCTCTCCCCACAACAGACACCCTGTGAGGCAGGTGAGGCTGAGAGAGCCCTGATATCACTGCTCGGTCAGAACATCTTTTTCAGTGCCGTGGCAAGCCCAAGGTCACCCAGCTGGTTGCATGTGGGGGAGTGCAGAATCGAACCCAGCATGCCAGATTAAAAGTCCGCACTCCTAACCGCTACACCAAGCTGGCTCTCAGATAAGAGCAGTGGACTCTATTCTGGAGAATGAGGTTTGATTTCCCACTTCTCCACATGTAACCAGCAGGGTGGCCTTGGGCTAATCACAGTTCTCTTAGAGCTATTATTGTGGAATAGTTCATTGAGAGCTCTCTCAGCACCACCTCCCTCACAGAGTGTCTGTTGTGGGAAGAGGAAGGGAAAGGAGTTTGTAAGTCACTACTTCTTTTTCTTCATCATCATCTGCCAAGGAGAGAGGAAAGAGAAATCATGGGGCAAGAGCTAGCATGATTCAGTGGCGGAAATTCCTGCTCAGACCCACTCAACTTTGACCCTCACTGAGTGACTTGGGACCCATCATTCTCTCATCTTAATATATCTAACTGGGTTGTTGGGAAGATAGAACGAAGGCCCCTTTACACCACAATAAACTCCTCGGGAAAAGGTTGGGTAAAAATGTAACCAACAGAGAGAAAGAACAAAGTTTGAGTCCAGTGGCACCTTGAAGACCAACAAATTTTAATCCACGTGCATGAACGAACCAACCTCAAGCTGGCTTAAAAACAAAATAGACAGGAAACAGACAACCCACTAAGTAAGTTTGTTTAGAGTGAGGGACAGAGGCACTGTGCTTCACCCTTTTCTTTTGGACCCCTTGCTGAAGGTGCTGCACTGAGAGTGTGTCTGAAAACATTTTCCTTTTACTAAATGCTTTGGAACTATTAACGCAGGTAGCAGATTTCTGTCTCACCCTGTACTTCCATCATTCCGGGCATGCCATTTGCAAAGGAACCGCAGGAAGAAGGGGAGGGGCAGTTGGCAGTGGTGGTGACTCCCCAAGGGGATCGCAAGACAGGAAGCTGACCCCATATTAATCACAGGCTGGATAGCAAGAGGCCTCAGAACTGGGAAGGTAAGCTGGGAGTCCAGGTTCTCTCAGTGGGCAATTCTTAACAAGTCCAGATGGTGGTAGCCGTTGAAGTAAGAGAGGGAGAGGAAAGCCGGCTAACTTCACTACTATATAAACTAACCACCACTGGATCTGTTGCTGACTTTTGGGGCTGCTGCTCTGCCATTCTCATTGGGACATGTAAAACACACTTATTTTAGAAACAGCAATTCATGCAAATGGTTAGACCATCCAGGCCACAAGCTGAGGACTGAGATTCTTTTGGATCTTGTTCAAGTGCTCACTCCTCAGACCATTTAATTATTTATTAGTAAATTTCTCAACTGTCCCCATTGGCACTGCCATCTCGGGGTGGTTTACAACATGGCTAAAATACAATGCCCAGTCTTCCAATAACTGCAGCAGCATAGAGACTAACTCTCACTGTAGATTTTACAAGATAACGGCAATCTTTTCACAAGTACCTTCCTGTTGAAGGAGAAGAAGTATTGGTTTTTACACCCTGCTTTTCACTTCCTACAGAAATCCCAAAGCAGCTTACAAACACCTTTTCCTTCCTTCCCCCACAAAAGAGGTAGGTGGGGCTGAGAGATCTCTAACAGAACTGCTCTGTGAAAACAGCCCTAAGAGAACTGTAACTGGCCCCAGGTCACCCAGCTGGCTGCATGTGGAAGAGTGGGGAATCTAACCTTGTTCTCCAGATTAGAGGCTGCTGCTCTTACCCACGACATCATGCTGGCCTTCCCTGGCCTTGTCCCAACAATGGAAGGATGAGATCTGATGAGATCTGATGATAGTAATCTTCCCCAGTTTTCATTTCCAGACACAATTAAGAGTGTATATTGATTTACTTTTAAAACAGCGAACGAGAGGCTAATATACTTGAAAGGGTGCCACCTCATATACAAACATGACCATCTGTTAAGGTAATCTATGGAAGCCCTTTCTTTGTGCCTAATCTTCAAAGGGAAGATGGTGGCAACAAAAACTAAGCCCCCCCCCCCAGCGTGATGGTATTTCATTCTGGAATTCCCTTTGCCTATTGGCATTGGTACTGCATTTGCTGAGCTTTAGGACCTGGGTGAAAACCTTTTCACGCTTTCTTTCTGTTAAGTTAAAACACACACACACACAAACTTCAAAGTTCCCTGTATTTCCTTTGCTACTCTTTTATTATTTTATATATTTATTTCTTAGCTAGAGGATAGCGTTTTATTATCTGTTGCTGCTTTAATAGAAAGTTCTGCTACTTGCCGCATTTATTTGATCTTCTTCCTAGTCTCTATCTGTTTCATTGGTGTATGTTTGAAAGATGGCTGTAAGCCAGGCTGGCATTTTTCACAGAGGTTGTGGGCTATCACAATTTTACATCAATAAGAGCTGCTGCAACTCTTTGATCATTGACAATTGCAGCAATTTCGTTCTGAGGTGGAAGACGGTAGATTGGAGCAGGTGTCTTCGAAGCACTAGCCAGGAACAAATGCCCAGGTCCTCCTCGATCCGACGTCTTGATCTTTCTAGATTCAGCCAAATTTGGTCCCAGAACATTAAGATTTCACGGTGGAAGTAGGCTAGCAGATGCAGCTGATCAAATTATAAGTGGTCCTGGTTGATTAGCTCTTGATGGAGTTTTTCAAAGCACCCGAAGGGATTTCAGCACATCACCCATTAATTTGTAACACATTCATTTCATGGAAAAAATGATGTCCAAATAGGCTCAAGTCAATTTTGAAAATAGGCTTGTGTTAGAATCAAAAATGTGGACACCAGGTGCTATTAATACGAAGACACAGTGTTCTAGGTTCTGTCCTTAACCACGGGGCTCCGGAGAGCAGATATTCATTTTTGAAGTGGTATCACCATCACTAAATAAGGATGTAAGTAATAAGAGCCTGGCTGGGTTAGGCTGAGGACCCATCTATTTCAGCATCCTAGTTGCAAGAGCAGCCAGCCGCCTGCTTCTGGAAAGCCTACCACAGGGCATGAGGACAACTCTTCCTTTAATGAAAAAGGCAATCTCTAAAAAGAAACTTTTAGAAAACGTAAGCCAGTAATTCAGAGATGATTGCAACAGATTGTTGGAACGTTGGTGCACACTGGAGCAATAGAAGCTGCTGATTTTGTTTTGAAAGAAAGTCCCCAAAAGGCCCTCCGGTGCAGTCGTAAACAGTTCATAGAATCATAGAGTTTGGAAGGGAACTCCAAGGTCAGTCAGATCAGTTAAAATAATCATATCAGTTAGTCATAAATAACCATGATTTAAAAAAAATACTTCTTGGTGTTCATCTAAATAAACCTGCGACATGGATGGTTGGCCATCTTTTTGATCAGCAGTGTTTTAGCACATGTACAGTTTTGAGGGGAAATGAAAACTCACATGTTGGGTGTTTCCTTCATTTGGTCCAAACCCAACAGACCATGTGATCAGTTCACCACTGATTGTGTCAGTTGAGCCAGGTCCGTTTGCAAGTCAAACATGCTTGACATACCATATGCAATAACTCTATCCCAATTCCTTTGTCCTCAGGGTGACCAGAAACAGATAGGAGTTGCTGCGTTACTATCCACCTTTAGAGATGCCACAAACCTTTCAGGGAACCTGTTTGGCAGTCGGACTTACTGTTTACCTTGCTTTGTTGGCTGCTCGCAGTCACCCTGTGAACTCATCAAAGATACTTTGGGATTGCATTGTGCCACTCAAACAGCTACAGGCACCTGTTGGTCAAAAGTTGACGCCGTCCGTCCGTTTCTGAGCACCTCATCTCCCCCAACAAGATGACCCATTGTAGTTGCAAAATGGAGAGGAGAAAAAGCTAATTTCCCTTCCTTTCCCTCTGATGGCCTGGAGGTAAAGAAAATGATTGCAACCTTCTGGTTGATCGTAGAGTTATTAGGGATTGGCTATAAGTCTAAATCCTGTTCTGGTTCAAGTCTTTGGTTCTGAACAGGTAAAGAAAATGACCTGTTCCTCTCTGGAATGTAGTTTTTGATAAGCTCTCTCAAAAAACCAAAATTTATTTTATAGCTGTGATAGTCCTTCTCAAGGCTAGAGAAATGTTTATGCAAACAATTGGGTGGGAGGGGGAGATAATGGAAGTAGCTTTTCAGAACCTGTCAGTAACATATTCAGGGGGCTGGCTTGGTAGCTGCAGGATGGTCCTGTGGGATGCCCAAGGGGGGTGGAGACCCCAGGTTATTGGGGCTGACCAAAAGAACACTAATTTGAACATTTGGCTATCACCTCCAAGATGGGGGAGGATAGACACAATGTTTTAAATCTCTGCATTGCAAAGAGGAGAGGAGAAAGAAATTCAACCTCTCTTTTTCTCTGCAGCCTAAGATGATAGGGTGGGGTGAAGGGAAGGGACATCATCTGGGTTTTTGATCCCTCTCCCCGCTAAATTTGCTGTATCTGGGAGGCAGCAAAGTCCCCAGATTTTTTTTTTGGGGGGGGGGGGAGTCAGAGAAACCTGATTTCTAGCTGATTGGTCCTTGATCCCCCCACACACACACACATAACCACTTTACAAATTTCCCAAGCAATACTTCAGAAGCTTCTGATTACTATAAGCAGCCCCTTCTTGCAAATGCTCAGGAATAGGCTGAGAACAGCCCAAGAGGCCAACAATTTGTTTGTTTATGTAATGCCACCACTCCCATGAAATGGCTCGTGGTGGGTAACAGAACTCCCCAAACAATAAAATCCCCATAAAACAATCTTAAAACTCCCAATATAAAACCACCTTTTGATTACTATGGTTCAGAGCATCTTGAGTAGGGTAGTAGCAACTGTCTTCTAGAGCAGGTTTAGTCAACCTGTGGTCCTCCAGATGTCAATGGACTACAATTCCCATGAGTCCCTGCCAGCATTTTTTTTCATGGAAATTGTAGTCCATGAACATCTGGAGGACCACAGGTTGACTACCCCTGCTCTTGATTAGGGTCATGAAACCACAGATGGGGAAGCCCCCAGTAAATCCTGATGCATCTGCTTGGCTTTTCTGGAGAGAAGCAAAAGTATTAGCATCCTCAAAGGATGCTGCCCAATGTGTGTCTGCATGATTCACAGATCTCAACTTGTCAGCTTTGAAATAGGAAGCACACCTAGACAGGTGAGTGATGCATAAACATAAAGAGTATGCTCTTCTAAAGTATTTATAGAGGACACACACATGTGAAAGAGAGACAGAGAGAAAGGAAAAGAGTGGGAGAGAGAGTCTTAAAAAATCCCAGGGTGTGTGATTTGACATTACAGTGTCTACATTTCAAAAATTATGCCGTGACCCACAAAATTACATAGTGATTACAGAGCTTAATGTTCAGTTTCTGGAGAGCTGTCTCTTTCAAATTAATATTGATATTGTTTAAAGTGCAGTTGTGCTAACAACAACAACAAAATTGCAATCACATTTGGGGCAGATTCAAAAGAATCTGATGAGGAGGTGTCCTGGCTTTTTTGGTTCTGCTTCTGTAACCTCTCTGTGTATCTGTGGTTTTGAATGTTGTTTATCATCATGTTGACAGAACTGGGACAAGGTGTCAACTAAAGGAGAGGCAGTAGGGAAACTTGGCCATGGTGGTGTAAATAGAGCACCTCCTGGTCTGATGGGAATAGAGGAAAGATGAGGCTGGACATGTCAGTGGAAATTTCGGATGCGCTCACCTGCCTGCTGCCTACCTGAGACACACGCTGACGCTGGCGCGCTCTTATATCCTGGCTTATTTCATTCATGCTGCAGGCGGCTGGTGCTCATTCATCATCCCTCTCATCCCAATGATTACAAGGCATCTAGGCACAGCTCGGTTGCAGGTGAATCTCTCTCACTGTCACCATCCAATGTATTTGTTCACCTTGCCTCTTGCCTCTCCTGACTCTGTCGCCTTTTAACTGCTCCCCAGGCACACAAGCAGTTGGCTATGTTCTCCTGGGATGGTGGGAGTGGTGCGGGGCCTGATCCGATGTTTGGAGTATGGGCCTTTACTTCCCTCACATCACCAAAAGTCACAGGATTACTGCAAAATGCTTGCACCACTCTTAATTCAGCTTAATAGGGCTGGCCAAGAACGTCTTGATGGGAATCTATAAGGCTCCAGTATGATGAAAGGATTATGTGGCTGGGACCCCAGTTTCCCCCACGTTGCAGAGCAGCCCCAGATGCCTTATTTGCCTTTTAGCCAGGCAATCGTTTTTTTATGTAGTTATGCAGGCCACACTGCAAATTTGTGGGAGGGAGTTTTAAGAGAGCCAATGTGGCCTCTAATCTGGGGACCTGGGTTTTATTCCCCAATCCTCTACATGCAGCCAATGGGATGACCTTTGGCCAGTCACAGTTTGCTCAGAGTTCTCTCAGCCTTGCCTACCTCATAGAGTGTCCATTGTGAGGAGAGGGAGGGAAGGTGGTTGTAAGCCACTTTGAGAGCCAGTTTGGTGTAGTGGTTTGGAGTGCAGACTTCTAATCTGGTATGCTGGGTTCGATTCTGCACTCCCCCACATGCAGCCAGCTGGGTGACCTTGGGCTCATCATATAGCACTAATAAAGCTGTTCTGACCGAGCAGTAATATCAGGGCTCTCCCAGCCTCACCTACTCACAAGGTGTCTGTCATGATAGAGGAAAGGGAAGTTTATTGTAAGCCTCTTTGAGACTCCTTCGGGTCGAGAAAAGTGGCATATAAGAATCAACTCTTCTTCTTTACGTAATAAAAAGGGGGTACAAAAAACACCTCATCTCCTCTTAAGAGTGGCCTCACATTTATAGAAGTGGCCATCTGTTTTCATCCACATTGTCTTTCTGTAGTTATCCTGGGCTTCTGCTTAGTATTACTTGTCATTGTTATTGTTTATGTAGCACTTTGGATTGCCAAGGGCTGCCATGTTTTTCTCCAGTAAATAATAATTCACTTCTACAAAGTGCAAGGCAAGCCAGTGGATTTGTATTATGCATTGTGGCCTTATCTTTTCCTTCTTCCAAAAATCTCAAGTTAGCATAGAGGGTTTTCTGTTTTATCCTTACAGCTACATATGACAAAGTTACAGTCCTGTGTATCTCTGCAAATTTGTTGGTGGAGAAGGGATATTAACCTATTTTAACATCTACATGAATCTGTTGGAAGAAGTCACCCAGAGATCTGGGCTGATTTTCTACCAGTATGCAAATGACAATGAGCTATTGCTCATGCTTCCAGCAGATCCTAGGGAAGCTATGGAATCCCTGAACCAATTACAGAAGACAGTTATGGGATGGATGAGAGCTAACAAGCTGAAACATGATTCTGACAAAAAGGAGGTGCTCCTGGAGGGCAAAAGGATTCACTGCAGAACTGAGATTTCTTCCTAAAGGTTTGCAGTTTAGGGATGCTGCTGGACACAGACCTCTTGTCTGATAAGCCAGACATCCTTTCACCAGTTTCCAATTTCCCAGGATGAAAAAGATTGTGCTAATATGTTACATGCCCTGATAATTTCTAGAGCAGTGGTTCTCAACCTTCCTAATGCCGCAACCCTTTAATACAATTCCTCATGTTGTGGTGACCCCAACCATAAAATTATGCAAGTGCTCTTTCACAGAAATTAAACTGAAACTGACCAATGGCACGAAGATCCATTGTTCATGATTATATATAAACTAGAAAATAAGCCCGCTGTACTCTAAATACAGCGGGCGCTAGCGGCTCGTCCTGCCCCCCCCCTCGGCGTGGCCTACCTGGATGAAATGTAGGCGGTGGAGCAGGAGGCGAGGGGGGCTGGAGTCCAAGTGGGTCTGTGAGCGGGCGGGGCAGGGGCGGCGGGCGCTGGCGAGAGTCCTGCTGGCGGTGGGTCCTGGGCGCGTGGCGAGGCTGCAACCTGCCATCGGGAAGGCGAGGTAGGTAATGGTGGCGGGCAGGCAAATGTGCGGGGACTGGAAGGGGAGCAGATCGGGATGCACTTTGCGCCTCCCAATTAGTCAGTCCGGCGGCAAGGGACCAATTACGAGCCATGCTGTGCGCGGCTTGCAATTGGTCCCTTGCCGCTGGACCGACAATTGGAGTACCCAATCGGCAGGTGCTTTGCACCTGCCAATTGGCCCCTTCGATTGTCAGTCTGAGTGAAGGGGCCTATCGGCACCCTTCCTCATCCCAGACAGGGCCCGCCCTCAGGGCCCTTACTATTTTATTTAATCCGCTCCAATAGGAGCGGTTAAATATCACCCCCCCCCCAGGGTTTCTCATTTCAGTTCTGACTCTTGTCCCTCCATGCTGATCTCGCTCTTTTCTGCTGCACCAGAGAGACGAATGCTCTATCTTGATCTACCTCACAAGGATGTTGTGTGGATGGTGCCCCCCCAGCCAAGCCTCTTGCCATGTAGTAACCCCTGTGACAGGGTCATTCGACCCCCAAAGGGGTCTCAAGCCCCAGGTTGAGAACCACTGATCTAGAGTATTGCAGTCTGCTCTGCATGGTGCTGGCCTTGAAGATTGTTTGAGAAATACAAACATCTGGTGGATTATGCTGTGACCAGACCAACTGGAGGGCATTGTAGGGATCATATCACTAGCCATGTTGCTCCTCTTCTGGCTCTAACTCATTTTTCGGGCCCTTTACAGCTTAAGGACCACCTACAGTCATATGAACCTACCCAATTACTGTTGTTATTTTTAAGGAGGCTCTCCTTTGGATGCCCTCACTATGAAGAGTGATAATCCAAGAAAGGGTGTTCATAGTCATTGCACCAACAGTATGGAATGTCTCCCCATGGAGATTCATCTGTCCTCCTCAGTCATTTTCTACCATCATAAGGTGAAGACTTATCTGTTTCATTTGGCATTTCCTTGCTGATCCTCCTTCCTGTTTGTGTGATTCAACTGTTTATGTGTGTTTTTAATTCACTTTATAGTATGTAATGTCAAAAACAGCTTACCCCTTCATGCCTTCTGCTTGATACAGAGAGCACAGGACAACTTTCAAACACCTGGTTGACTATGCTGGCAGAAGAAAGTAGACTCGTGATATCTTTGGCCTTCTTCTGAAGAATTTTCCATATTTTTTAACCCAGTAAACAGATAATGAATATTAAAGAATAAAAAAAGGAGAATGATGATGTCTTCAATCTAGAGAAAGTGGAGGGGGAAGGGGAAGCCTTCTTTCTTACTTCTCAGTGCGCCCTAATCCTCGTCTTCCTCTCTCCTTCTGTATTATTTGTTGCTGGCTCTTTTGCTTCCATGGCAATCAGAAATCAGGCTCCTATGTCGATAAACCATGTGATGTATACTGACTGATCACATTAACCAAGCATGCAGTATGACATCATCATCTGCCTTAAGGGAGTGATGAGTCAATATCAGTGTATGACAAAAGACCTTCTAAACATTTCCCACATAGGTCTGAAAAAGGAAAAGTGCTGAAATTGTGAGAGGCCAGCCACAAGCAGCAGCAGAGTTGGTACTTATATGCTGCTTTTCTCTGCCAGAAGGGGTCTCCAAGCCTACCATTTCCTCTCCCCACAACAGACACCCTGTGAGATAGGTGAGGATGAGAGAGCCCTTGGTTAGAACAGCACTATCAGGTGCTTGGTTAGAACAGCACTATCTGGACTGTGATTAGTTCAGGGTCACCCAGCTGGCTGCATGTGGAGGAGCCGGGAATTAAACCTGGCTGCTGGTCTTAAACACTTCTCCAAACTGGATCTCTAACCCCTCCATTCATTCATTTGTGATCAGGATGTGTAGGTGCTTTGTACATTTATAGTTTTGTAACAACAGATTAGAAACACTGATAGCCTTTTATATTGTCAAGATGTATAAATGTTTGTGCTTCAAGATATGGGAAATGTTCGGATCCAAACAAAATTTGGGTCCATGTCACTTTTAAGACCAACTATGCTTTATTCAAAGTGTAAGCTTTTTGTTGTATGAAACTCAAATACTTTGGCCACCTCATGAGAAGGAAGGACTCCCTGGAGAAGAGCCTAATGCTGGGAGCGATCGAGGGCAAAAGAAGAAGGGGATGACAGAGAATGAGGTGGCTGGATGGAGTCACTGAAGCAGTCGGTGTGAGCTTAAATGGACTCTGGGGAATGGTAGAGGACAGGAAGGCCTGGAGGATCATTGTCCATGGGGAAGCTATGGGTCGGACATGACTTCGCACCTAACAACAACAACAACAAGATTACACCTTGAATAAAACTCAAGGGTGCTGCTGGAGTCAAACTTTGTTCTGCTACTTCAGATCAACAAAGCTATCCACCTTGAATCTATGGGAAATGTCAGCTCGGTCGCCACCTTAATGTCTGCTCCTATGGATAGTACAAGCATATTTTAAAATTCTATTTTTGGAATGTGTTCTGTTACTCTCCTGACAGTGTTCTACTGGTATGTCCTTATGGTATTGCAGAATTGTTCCAAAAACAGAAAACAAAAAGGGGAAAATACTCCCAGATCTTTTTTTTTTTTTGCTTCATTTCTCTTCTGGGCTCCTTCTTTTCAGCATGTTATCATGTATAGTTAGACAGTCACGTGGACACTGGATACATTTCAGGATGTGTCCCACTTCCAATCTGAGCCAAAATTCACACTAAAAAAAGCCTCCTTCTGCCACCTCAGTTAAAGAAGCTACTGGCTTTGATTCAACATGCAGCTTAAGGAAAGCCTCTGATCTGGGCAGTGACCCACACAGCAGTATTTAAGAATATCTTGAGAAAGTGGTAAACTGCCTCTACAAGCTTGGAAAGGGATACAGGGGATTTGGAATGAATGAATTAAAGAGAATTACTCCGAGGGGGCAGTGATCATGCAAAGAGCTGGACTGGAGAATCAACAGATGCAAGCATCCAAAATAAGAGCAAGCATACAGCAACAAGATCGAACACTAAAAAGCCCAGGAAAAGGGAGCCAAATATCCCAAGCACCTATATAGAGGCAAGAAACCATGAGGCAGACCACAAAATCAAAACAGCTTTAGAGTTTTATGTATGTATGTATGTATGTATGTATGTATGTATGTATGTATGAGTGTGTGTGTGTGTGTGTGTGTCTGTCTGTCTGTCTGTCTGTCTGTCTGTCTGTCTATCTGTCTATCTGTCTATCTATCTATCTATCTATCTATCTATCTATCTATCTATCTATCTATCTATCTATCTATCTATCTATCTATCTATCTATCTATCTATCTATCTATCTATCTATCTATCTATCTATCTATCTATCTATCTATCTATCTATCTATCTATCTATCTATTTGATTTCTATACCACCCTTCCATATGGCTCATATCCATGCAGTTACCATATCCATGCAGGCCCAAACACTGGGTATAGGTCCCAGCTTAGAGTCTAGGGGGTGAATAAGTCAATAGTTCATCCAAAGATGGAAGAACAACATAGAGACTTGGCATGGGTTCAGACTGCATATTTTACAGCCACACCAACATGGAAACTGCCTGATTCAAAGGCAGGGAGAAGAAAGGTATCATTTGTCATTTCTGACCTGCGCCCAGAAGTGACGTAGTGACCTCAGTGAGGTTGCTTTTGTATGTTATTTTTCTCGCTGCCCCTCCAAGCATGGTCAGGCAACTGAGCTGCTGGCCTAGATAAAGTGCTGGTGAGGAATGGAGCCTAGCTTGGGCTCCAGGATGCCTAGATCTCTTGAACTGCCCCCTTTTCCTTAGTTTCCAAGCCTGGGTTCAAGTTTTGCATATAACACTTCATCTCTTAGAAATTGCATGTATATAGCGTCATGCAGCTATAGCTTCATGTACCTGGAATTCATGCATTTCAGTTGTTGACCCTCCTTCTCTTCCTCTATGGTTGGGGACTAGGTTGGGGCCCTTTTCCATGGTTGTTTGTTTAACCCCTGGCTTCCAGAATGAAGGCAGGGGCAGAGTGCTTGGCTGGGGGGGGGGGTGGCACCAGGCTGGTAGCTAGGAGGGGGCACTGGGATAGCAATAAGGAGGGGAGTGCCAGGCTAGAGGCTAGTCTAAGGCTTCAAAAGGCCGTAAGCCAGCCCTGCCTCCATCTAGAATGTTAGACAAGCAAGAAAGACAGAAAAAGGAAGAAGTTTTCTAGTAACACATTCATGTGCTATTCAACGGCAACCAGATTTGGTAGATCATTTGCTTTCTTCTGGCCACTCATGCATTCATAGCTTGTCCAGTCTTCTGTGGTTCTTTTAAATATTTTTTGATTACAAGCTCACACATTCATTAATAAGCAACAGATATATGTACATTTACAGAATGTAAACAGGAGGGGAAGATAAAAGATCAAAGAGCATCAAATTTCAAGATACTGTGACTCAAAAGAAATCAATGGGAACAATTTTAAGCAGATTTTTTTTTGAAGTTTAGCAAAATTATATCTGTATCCAGGTAGATTTTCTGTGCCAAATTTCATACTGTGGTGGCATAAGTCATCGTGACTTTATGATGACTAGAATTTCCAAGCATTCTAAAACTAGTGTTTAATTCATAGGGCTGTTAATTAATTGAAATTGGTGGGGGTGACTAGGGACCATATTTTATCATGCCTTCTCCCACTATTTGAACAGGAGCAATATGGAATACTGAAAAGTATGCATTGGGTGCAGGTGGCTGACAGTGAAAACTGAGAATATCTATGTATCTGTAAGATGAAGATTATAAGAAACTTAGGGAAGAATCTTTTAATGCTAGAGGATTTTTAGAGGATAATAAGATTTGCAATGGCAGTGTCAGGAAATGTCACCCTTTATTCGCTGTCGTAAAGGTAAAGGTATCCCCTGTGCAAGCACCCGGTCATGTCTGACCCTTGGGGTGACGCCCTCTAGCGTTTTCATGGCAGACTCAATACGGGGTGGTTTGCCAGTGCCTTTCCCAGTCATTACCGTTCACCCCCCAGCAAGCTGGGTACTCATTTTACCGACCTCGGAAGGATGGGTGTTTGGCATTCAGTGCCTTCCTCTGCTCACTGAAGGCTTAATGGGGAAGATTTCAAAAAGTAATTCATGAATGAGAGACTATGCAGTTGGCCAGTGTATTTCATGCCTTATTTACTTCAGTCTTCTTTCACATTGATAAAATGCTGTAAAAATGACCATTAAATAGGAAATATAAAAGCAATGAGTTCAAAAGTATGATTGTATCAAGGTTTGGGATGTGCAATATTTTACTGATGTCCATTTTATATACATTATAAGTGTTGGCAGAGTTTTAGTATGCAAAGCACCAGGTAACTAAAAAAAAAAAAAAAAGTTTTATTTAGAAGAGAAACAAACTTTGGCGAGAGAGAGAAAATCCTGTCTAACTGTTCTGTTCTACACTGATTCTGTTTCCACACTAGCAATATCATTCAGCATTACATTTTAAAGGGCCAGCTTTTCTGTCCATTTCCACATTAAAATTTGCCTGTCCAGGTGCAGACCTGAGTCGCCATATGATTTACCGCACTTTTTATGAATTCCTGGTTACAGGAATTTCATTGGTCCAGGCAGAGTCTAATTTGAGGATACCCAATGTGGAAATGCGTACATTTGGGTTTTCCCCACATCCACCATTTTGAGTTGCTTGGACATGCCCCTGTCCATCCTTGTTGTCCTCCCTCCCTTCCCCTTCTTCCCTCTGTTATGAAAATCCGCCTTTAAAAAAAGAGGGGGGTTGATCATCACATTGCATTACTGTTTCTAAGTTTAAAGAAAGCAGTCTTGCACAGCAGCATTATAACATTATAACCCTTATAAAATTACATTCAGGCACTTTAGATGGAAGGCGGGGAGGTAATCAAGGACTCAGAATGGTGGGATTAAGGGGTACAACAAAAACAAAAGTGCAAGAGGGCACAAAAGCACATTTTTGGAAAAGGGGAAGGGAGCAAAGCATGATGGGAGGCTGCCTCCACATAATAGCCAGGGAAATGAGGGGAGGAAAGCCCAAATGTAGAAAGGCTAGAGTCAACCTGCAGCATCCAAAGAAAATCCAAAGTGAGCCTAAACAAGGTATATTTCCTAATGCAGAAACGGTCTCAGTTTGTTTGTTCTGGAGGAGAGCAGGGAAGAAGTCACCAAATGAGCCAATCGGGACATAGGAGGAGACTATCGGGGGAAAAATACCAGGAAGGTATTAGGATGCTTTGGGCTGATGCTTTAGGATGCCTTGGGCTGATCCTGCGTTGAGCAGGGGGTTTGGACTAGATGGCCTGTATGGCCCCTTCCAACTCTATGATTCTATGATTCTAAGTTCCTAATGTAACTGTGCTGCACATATATCTCTTCTGATGCCCCTGTAGGATATTTTTTCATATCTTTTCAATCATACATATTACAGATCTTACATTTTCCAACCATAAGGAAGGGGGAAAGCAAACTTGGTGTGATTTATGTTTGGGCGCATCAAGATTATGTTTATGCAAATGTAGAGGAAGATAGTATAACTCAATAACAGACTACAGACTACATTAGAACAATTTCAATGCATTTATTTATGCAATCACATAAAATGATGTTATTTGTTGGGATTAATCAACATGCACATAGGCATCAGAAATCTTTAAGAAAAAAATGAAATGAAAGCACTGAAATCAGCAATAAAGCATACATTCAGAAATAGTCTATTTAAAATACTGATATAAAAATAAACAATGGATTTTTTTTTCAGTTTGCAAACACAGTGTCAAAAAAAATCTGAATCCAAATTCTCAGGGAAAAAACATTAGTGGAGAATGATTTAGGAAGTCTTTGAAATCACTTTGATCCATGTCACTATCGGTGTCATCTTAAACTGAGTTACACCCTAAATCTATTGGATTTTAAAAGGTGTGTTGTTGTTGTTGTTATGTGCGAAGTCGTGTCCGACCCATCGCGACCCCATGGACAATGATCCTCCAGGCCTTCCTGTCCTCCACCATTCCCCGGAGTCCATTTAAGTTTGCACCTACTGCTTCAGTGACTCCATCCAGCCACCTCATTCTCTGTTGTCCCCTTCTTCTTTTGCCCTCGATCGCTCCCAGCATTAGGCTCTTCTCCAGGGAGTCCTTCCTTCTCATGAGGTGGCCAAAGTATTTGAGTTTCATCTTCAGGATCTGGCCTTCTAAAGAGGAGTCAGGGTTGATCTCCTCTAGGACTGACCGGTTTGTTCGCCTTGCAGTCCAAGGGACTCGCAAGAGTCTTCTCCAGCACCAGAGTTCAAAAGCCTCAATTCTTTGTCGCTCGGCCTTCCTTATGGTCCAACTTTCGCAGCCATACATTGCAACTGGGAATACCATAGCCTTGACTAAACGCACTTTTGTTGGCAGGGTGATGTCTCTGCTTTTTAGGATGCTGTCTAGATTTGCCATAGCTTTCCTCCCCAGGAGCAAGCGTCTTTTAATTTCTTTGCTGCAGTCCCCATCTGCAGTGATCTTGGAGCCCAGGAAAATAAAATCTGTCACTATCTCCATTTCTTCCCCATCTATTTGCCATGAATTGAGAGGGCCGGATGCCATGATCTTTGTTTTCTTGATGTTAAGTTTCAAGCCAACTTTTGCACTCTCCTCCTTCACCCGCATCAACAGGCTCTTTAGTTCCTCTTCACTTTCTGCCATTAGAGTGGTATCATCTGCATATCTGAGGTTGTTGATATTTCTCCCTGCAATCTTGATCCCAATTTGTGACTCCTCTAATCCCGCATTTCTCATGATGTGCTCTGCATACAAGTTAAATAGGCAAGGCGACAGTATACAGCCTTGCCGAACTCCTTTCTCAATTTTGAATCAGTCAGTGATTCCATGTTCAGTTCTCACTGTTGCTTCTTGACCTGCATATAAATTTCTCAAGAGACAAATAAGATGCTCTGGTATTCCCATCTCTTTAAGAACTTGCCACAATGTGTTGTGCTCCACACAATCAAAGGCTTTAGCATAGTCAATGAAGCAGAAGTAGACGTTCTTCTGGTACTCCCTAGCTTTCTCCATGATCCAGCGTATGTTGGCAATTTGATCTCTAGTTCCTCTGCCTCTTCGAAATCCTGCCTGTACTTCTGGAAGTTCTCGATCCACATATTGCTGGAGCCTAGCTTGTAGGATTTTGAGCATAACTTTGCTAGCATGAGAAATTAGTGCAATGGTGCGGTAGTTTGAACATTCTTTGGCATTGCCCTTCTTTGGGATTGGAATGTAAACTGACCTTTTCCAATCCTGTGGCTATTGTTGAGTTTTCCAAATTTGCTGGCATATTGAGTGTAGCACTTTTACTGCATCATCTTTTAAGATTTTGAATAGTTCAACTGGAATGCTGTCACCACCACTAGCTTTATTGTTGCTCAGACTTCCTAAGGCCCATTTGACTTCACATTCCAGGATGTCTGGCTCCAGGTCAGTAACTACCCCACTGTGGTCATCAGGGATGTTAAGCTCGCTCTTGTATAGTTGTTCTGTATAATTTTGCCACCTTTGTTTAATCTCTTCTGCTTCTGTGAGGTCCCTACCATTTTGGTCCCTTATCATACCCAACTTTGCATGAAACGTTCTCTTCATATCTCCAATTTTCTTGAAAAGATCTCTGGTCCTCCCCATTCTATTGTTTTCTTCTATTTGTTTGCACTGTTCATTTAAGAAGGCATTCTTATCTCTTCTAGCTTTTCTCTGAAATTCTGCATTCAATTGGGTGTATCTTTCTCTTTCTCCCTTGCCTTTCACTTCCCTTCTCTCCTTAGCTATTTGTAAAGCTTCCTCAGACAGCCATTTTGATTTCTTGCATTTCTTTTTCTTTGGGATGGTTTTAGTTGCTACCTCTTGTACAATGTTGCGAACCTCAGTCCATAGTTCTTCAGGCACTCTGTCTATCAGATCTAATTCCTTAAATCTATTTGTCACCTCTACTGTGTATTCGTCGGGGATATGATTTAGTTCATACCTGAGTAGCCTAGTGCTTTTCCCTACTTTCTTCAATTTAAGCCTAAATTTTGCAACAAGAAGCTCATGATCTGAACCACAATCAGCTCCTGGTCTTGTTTTTATTGACTGGATAGAACTTTTCCATCTTTGGCTGCAGAGCACATAGTCAATCTGATTTCTGTGTTGACCGTCTGGTGATGTCCATGTGTAGAGTCGTCTCTTGGGTTGTTGGAAAAGAGTGTTTGCTATGACCATTGTATTCTCTTGACAAAATTCTACCAGCCTGTGCCCTGCTTCATTTTGTACTCCAAGGCCAAACTTGCCTGTTATCCCCGTTATCTTTTGGCTTCCTACTTTAGCATTCCAATCCCCCATGATGATAAGCACATCATTTTTTGGTGTTGCTTCTAGAAGGTGTTGTAGGGCTTCATAGAACTGATCAACTTCATCCTCTTCAGCAGCAGTGGTTGGGGCATAGACCTGGATCACTGTGATGTTGAATGGTTTGCCTTGGATTCGAACTGAGATCATTCTGTCATTTTGGGGATTGTATCCCAAGACTGCTTTTCCTACTCTCTTATTGATTATGAAGGCTACTCCATTTCTTCTGCGAGATTCTTGTCCACAGTAGTATACCTGATGGTCATCTGAATTAAATTCACCCATTCCTGTCCATTTTAGTTCACTGATTCCTAAAATGTCGATGTTCAGTCTTGACATTTCTTGTTTGACCACGTCCAGCTTACCTTGATTCATGGATCTGACGTTCCAGGTTCCTATGGAATAAAAATCTTTACAGCATCGGACTGTCTTTTCGCCACCAGTTACTTCCACAACTGAGCGTCCTTTCGGCTTTGGCCCAGTCGCTTCATTCATTCTGGCGCTACTCGTACTAGCCGTCTGCTCATCCCCAGTAGCATATTGGACACCTTCCGACCTGAGGGGCTCATCTTCCAGCGTCATATCGTTATGCCTATTGGAACTGTCCATAGAGTTTTCATGGCAAAGATACTGGAGTGGTTTGCCATTTCCTTCTCCAGTGGATCACCTTTTGTCAGAGCTCTCAGCTATGACCTGTCCGTCTTGGGTGGCCCTGCACGGTATAGCTCATAGCTTCACTGAACTACGCAAGCCCCCTTTCCACAACAAGGCAGCGATCCTTGAAGGGGGTTTTAAAAGGTGTAGCTGCGGTAATTAAAAAAAAAACTAGTTCACATTTAAATATAAAACCAAAAGACTAAGACAGGCAGGTGATCAAGAAGAAGCCATAACATAATAGAGGGAAGATGAAAAAGCTTGGAAATATGCAGGAAAAAGAGAAGCTGGGTTTTCTGTACCCTGCTATTTACTACCCAAAGGAGTCTCACAGCATCTTACAATCACCGTTTCTTCTTTTCCCCACTGCAGACATCTGGTGAAATGGTGAGGCTGAGAGAGCTCTGAGAGAACAGTAACAGGACCAAGGTCACCCAGCTGGCTGCATGTGGAGGAGTGGGAAATCAAGGCCAGTTCGCCAGATTAGATGCTGATGTTCTTAACCTCTACACCAAGCGGGTTCTCAACCAGAGACCTACCCTCACAAATCCAAGATCTTGGCCAAACTCTGGGTGGTGTTTATCTGTAGGTAGATACTTTTGCAGTCTTGTTTGCACATTGCAGGTCTACATCTCCAAGAATTTGCTACACTAGGCTGACAATCTTTAAGGATCAGTGTGCACATTGTAAACTTAAAGTGATCACGTGCTAGTTTTCTGATGATTCCTGCCTTTTTTCTTTTCTTTTCTGGAAAAAAAAAGGTACAAGCTCTTCCCATTCTGGAAATTGTTCCTTTCGGTTCAAATTTTCTTTCCACAGTGGTTACTTGTGATGGCAGTGATTGCTTCTAATATTCTTCTCTCTCAGATTTGAGTCAAAAGAAAATGCCATGCTTCTCCAGTCATTCGGCAGTGCTGTGCGCCCAGGAGTGAATGCACGACCATCATCAATTTCAATGACGTTGTCTTTGTGTTTCTGCTATTGTAGCCAGTTATATATGTTATCAGTTCGCCACCACCCACATCAAAATATTGTACTAATTTACGACCTCATTTATCTATTTGGGAATTGTTTTTCTGGGATTCTGTATTTGGAGGTGTGTGTGTGACTTACATAAATGGAGGTGTGTGTGATTTACATGGGTCCTTCTTACCCAGTCAGCAGGGTAATTTCAATTATGATTTCAATTATGTTATATATATATATATATATATATATATATATATATATATATATATATATATATATATATATATATATATATATATATATATATATATATATATATATATAATTTTTAAATTTATACCCCACCTCTCTTGACAATGTTGCCTCGAAGTGGCTACAGAATAAAACAATAAAACATTGTAGTACATAAAATCCCACTAAAACATTAAATAACATTGATCACAATATCAAAATCAGTTATAAAGATAGCGGTACAACTCAATAATATTTCCCCAAACCAACTCAGCTGATCCCCACCAAGAACCAATCCCATGATCTTACTGATGTAATTCTTGGTTTTGATCTTCTGCATTCAAGATGGAAACGCTTAAGATAGGGCAGGACGCCCAGCTCGTAACTCTGGTCAACCCCCCTCCCCCAGCCTCAACCAAACACCTGGGCTGTGCTGAGAGCCTCTTGAGCTGGAGAGTCAGCTGTAGCTGTTCCATGACAAGAAGGATCTTGCCATTATGGTGCATCCTTTGGCAACATCTACATTAGATTGCTGCAGTGTCCTGAAAATGGACCTGCCCTTGAAAATTGTCTGGAAGCTACAGTTACTGAATCCAGAATAGTAACCGGATTGGTCATAGGGACTATACCATTCCAGTATTCCACCTACACTAGCTTCCTACTTGCTTCTGAGACCAGTTTAATGTGTTTTGTTTCCCATTCCCTAACTATCTCTTATTAGATCTCTTCTCTGTTTATGTGTTTTTATATGCTCATATATTTTATTTAATCATTTCATCTGTCTGTCTGCTGGTCTGTCTGTTAGTTGGAAAGCTGGGTACTTCATGGTCAACTTACTCCCTCTCCTGATGTCCCTGAGACCCTTAACCCCTGGGAATCTGATTTTTGTTACAGCTTGTTCTCTCCTTTGTACACATATACACCTGAGCATAAGCCTAGAATTTATAGAAACAACCTAAAGAGAATGAGACATGTCAGGAAAGGAATGCAGGGTAATGCTCTCAGTCATGCAAAAATCTATCCAAAGATGGATTCAGTTAAGGGCCATTTTCCTCAAGGACCTCAGATCCTCCTCCCAAATAATATGAGCTCAACTAATGACCGGTATTTCCAAAACAATAAGCCATTTACTCCAAATCCAAATAACCAGACAGAATCAGGTCAAGTTTCCAATTCTGGACTGGGAAATTGTGGGAGATTTGCCTTTAAATATTGGTTGCAGGAAGGGCTTCACAAAGGTATAATGCCATTTAGTAGACCACACATTGAACATGTCAGCAGGGTAACTCGGTGGCTAAAAAGGCAAATGTGATTTTGGGCTGTATCAAACGGAGTATTGTGTCCAGATCACGGGAAGTGATGGTACTGCTTTACTGTGCTCTGGTTTGGCCTCACTTGGAGTACTGTGTTCAATTTTGAACACCCCAGTTGATATAGACAAACTGGAGCATGTCCAGAAGAGGGCAACAAAGATGGTGAGGAGTTTGGAGACCAAGACGTATGAAGAAAGGTTGGGGGAGCTTGGTCTGTTTAGCCTGGAGAGGAGACGACTGAGAAGGGATCTGATAACCATCTTCAAAGGCTGCCATGTAGAGGATGGAGCAGAGTTGTTCTCTCTTGCCCCAGAGAGATGGACCAGAGCCAATGGTATGGAATTAATTCAAAAGAAATTCCGTCTCAACATCCGAAAGAAGTTCCTGACAGAGTGGTTTCTCGGTGGAACAAGCTTCCTCGGGAGCTGGTGGGTTCTCCATCTTTGGAAATTTTTAAACAGAGGCTGGATAGCCATCTGATGGAGAGGCTGATTCTGTGAAGGCTCAAGGGGTGGCAGGTTACAATGGATGAGTGATAGGGTTGTGAGTGTCCTACATGGTGCAAGGGTTGGACTAGATGACCCATGAGGTACCTTCCAATGCTATGATTCTATGATTCTAGTCCACCATTAGCCATTTTCTTCAGGGAAACTGATATTTGGGAACTCAGTTGAAATTCCTGGAGGTCTGCCAGCCTCACCTGGAGTTTAGTAACCTACAGAACATTTTGACATGGGTGTAGTCATTACGTGGTTAAGAGCCAGTGTGGTGTAGTGGTTAAGAGTGATGGACTCTAGTTTAGAGAATGGGACTTGATTTCCCACTCCTTCATGAGAAGCCTGCTAGATTACCATGGGCCAGTCACAGTCCTCTCAGAACTCTCTCATCCTTACCTTCCTCACAAAGTGACTATTGTGAGGAAAGGAAGGGAAGGGGATTACAAGCTGCTTTGAGACTCTTTAGGGTAGAGAAATGCAGGACATAAAAACAACTCTTCTACTTCTTCGGTTTCAGCACCTTGCCTTTCGATTTTTCTACCGCTTGAAGATTGCCTGGTGCCTGCTTTCCTTTCTTTTAGATGCTGTGCCAAATCATTTACCCAGGCCCTTAATAAAGAGTTTTTGTCTTTTAAAACTGTGCTACTGTCTGCACCTACCCCGAGGATTCTTTTATTCTCATCATTTTTGACTGCTCTGTTTGTTTTATGTGCTGGCTTGCTTGAATTGGCATGTTCTTAATTATTTATTTGATTGACTTCGCAGTTTTATTGAGTTTTTTTTTTTAATTGAGATATTTTATTTGATTGGCTTACTTTAATTCCTCGCTTGATTTTATTACATTTGTTTTGCTTGTGAGCTGTCTTTTGTTGTGAGAATAAATATTTTCTAAATAATTTTTTTTTAAACACTGACCAATGAGGGGAGGGCTTTGAGGTTTGGAGTGAGACTTAGATGCCAACAGGGAAATCAGCATACAGAGAAAAGTCATCTATTTCTTCCTGGGGGAGGGGGAATCTCCAGCCCACAGTAGACATTTCCTGCCACCATTCAGCTAGAGCAGGGGTAGTCAAACTGCGGCCCTCCAGATGTCCATGGACTACAATTCCCAGGGGCCCGTGCCAGCATTCGCTGGCAGGGGCTCCTGGGAATTGTAGTCCATGGACATCTGGAGGGCCACAGTTTGACTACCCCTAAGCTAGAGGGTGAAATGGGTTATTTTGCGAGAATCCCAACATACTCACATCACATCCAGCACAACCAAAGGAGACATTGGTGCATTGCTGGCAATTCTGTAGAGTTTGGTCAAAACTCTAGGGTTTCTTTTTTAATGGAAATTTTGCCATAAGCTAGACTGTTACAGGTTATGAAACGACATCGCTGGCAAGCCATCCCACAATCCAGATAAGTCTTAGAGAGTAAGGTGTATCCCTTACCTTACAAGTTGGAAAGCAAATGAACTCTGGATGATAGTTAAGGTTGGTCATGCATGCCACAGCATAAATAGTTAAAGAAAAAGGTGCCTGATTGGTGGTGCATTCTTGAAATGTTGAAGGGTGCTGCTCTTTTCCACTGATGCTATTGCTGTGGAGAAAGAATTCCTGTCCACCTAATTCAAAGCACAGGACTTGATGCTATTTTCACCCTGGCTAACACTCAAAAGGTGATGGCATATTTCACAAGGCCTCATTTGGCACAATACTGCTGCGGCAGTCTCGGTTTTGTCCTTGCGCAACTGGGTCAATGAAAGTGTTGTTCCAGTCAAGCCCCATAATTTCAGGAGTATTCTCAAGTCAGAGTGCCTTGATGCCTGTGCTTTTCCCAGAAGAGATGTGAACTGCTAGGGTGCATAGAACAGGTAAGGCCGGCTTCTGTGCTTGTGCTTGGCATCCGGCCTTACCTGTTCTATGGAGTCCGATGCACCCTCACAGTTCACATCCCCTTGGGGGAAAGTGCAGGTATCAAGGCACTCTGACCTCGAAATTATTTCCTCATGCAGATGAAACCTTTAGAGGACAAACAGGTCAAACCTTCCACCAAAGAATAAATGGACACTAGTCTGACATCAAAAATTACAGGACTGAAAAACTTGCAGGGGAACACTTCAACCTTCCAGGACATTCAATAAGGGATCTCAAACTAGCTTTGTTTTATTGCAAAGAAATTTCAAGAACAGACTAGAAAGGGAGACTGCAGAAGTGCAAGTTATTACACCACTCAAAATAATGGAATCCCCAGGACTCAGCAAGGATATTGGTTTCTTATCTCACTACGTATGCTAACCTCATTCAACTCTTATAGCCACATTCCTTGCAATCCTCTCTTCTTTTTATTTTAATTGGGACAATGAGACTGTTATGTGATGTAAGTATGTTATGCTATTTAGAATCTAACTCTCTGTTCTCAGGACAGGATAACAAACTTGTCACTTGTGGGGATTCCTCCAAGCTTGGGTGGAGATGGATGGGGCTAACAAGAAATTGCTTTTAATTACTTCTTTTCCCAACTGGGAAAGTGTCTGCCATTAATCACTACCCTTAAATTTTTATTGCCCTGATGTTTTTTGAACTACAATTGAACCCAAATTATCATACTACATATTTGGACTTATGTTGTTTACAAATTTGCTACTAATTTACTTGCTCCTTATATCTGTACTCTTATGGACCCATTATGCACGGGGGTTTTAGCGCACATTCGGGGTGGAATGGCGGCGACTAAAATCACCGATAACGCACGGAGCCGGCTGCAACCGGCCGCAGCTTCGGTGCATGCCGCCGAAAAAGCCGCGTCAGTGAAACGCGGAAGAAAGCGCAGCTTCCGGGTGACCGGGGCGCAACCAGAAGCGGCGCCCGGATTGCCGTGTGCATAATCGGTTACTCTGGGTTTTGCCGCTGTCGCGCCCTGCCCCGTACATAACCGGTATGCGTCGCGTCTTCCCCCTCCGCGTTTTCCATGTGACCCGAAATCGCCGTTTCGGCGGCCGTGCATAATGGGCCATGATCTCTGTTCTATTGACTGAGGAATTGTGTATGCACATGAAAGCTCATGCCTTGAATCAATCTTAAAGGTGCTAAAAAGGTAAAGGTATCCCCTGTGCAAGCACCGAGTCATGTCTGACCCTTGGGGTGACGCCCCCTAGCGTTTTCATGGCAGACTCCATACAGGGTGGTTTGCCAGTGCCTTCCCCAGAGGCTCCTTAAACGTGCTATTGGATTCAAATTTCGTTATTCAGCTGATATGGTATTGCATATAGAAAGGGAAACCCTATACAGTTAGCAGACACAAATAACTATGAGAGTAATAGGCCTGTTTAGAGTCTCAAGGAACTACTTTGGTAGTGGCACACATTTTTGTGAGAATGGGGCATAGGTGCCATCTAAATGAAAACAAGGGACACAACAACCGAGTGTCAGAATCCAGATAGTTTGGGGAATAATTAAAAGATCCCATGACATAGTTCAGGGTCATTGTTTCATTCTGTTCTAATGGCCATGGTATAAGCAATTAATTTATTGGATGAAGTCAGTGGACAGCCTTGAGCCAGGATTCCTGATATCTGGCACTGTACAAATAATGAATTCTTGTTATCCAAAGCCAGGAGGGGAAAAAAATACCCTGATCCTGAAACATAAGAGTTTACAGGCTGCCTTGCTAAAAGGAGAGTGACTATTATAGGCCCTGGAGTCAGAAAAATTAGCAAGCTGTCTCTGAGGTAGTAGCGGCTAGCCAGAACTGTTCTTGGCAGCTTTGCCTAATAAATTACACAATGTATATACTCAATAACTGTCAAGTTAATACTGAAGGCCTGTGAAAACTCTTAAGAAATCATATAGCAGCTTCTGTTCCAGAGTATTTTCTGCATTTTAGATTATATCCAGCATTCAATATGTCAGTCTTCAGGCATGTTCATCACCTGATTATCCAAATGAATGCTTGCACTTTTCTATAGAGTTTCCATTTGCAAATCTTTGATTAGACAAATTGTTTTGATATTTTCCATTAGCTTATTAAAATTTATAAAGCTGAGCAGTTTTTGAATGATCCAAGCTATATATTTTAACCTCATCCTTCTTCTGTCACACGAATTCCCCTTATCCTGAGTCAGACCATTGGTCTATCCAGGTCAGTACCGTCTAATCTGATCTGTGGCAGTTCTCACTCACAGTTCACCCCATCTTTGAATCTGAAGGGTTTGCCTGCCATTTTCATTGATTATGAAGGCATTGTCATTGATTTTAAAGCAGACAGAAGGGACAGAGAAATATCTCATATCTGAGGATGTCACTGTGATTATTTTTATGCATTAAAGAGTTATGGTAATTGTGGGAACCATAAAGAAGTGGAAACATGTGAGAAAGTTGTGAAATCCCCTCCCCTATGCATCAAAATATATAGTGATGATCCAAATAGTGTAAGTAGGGAAATTTGCAGGAAAAAGAATTAAGAAAATGCATACACTATTGACATTTTTACACAATGAGAATCATGGAATCATAGAATCATAGAGTTGGAAGAGATGTCCAGTGTCATCTAGTCCAGTGGCCCTCAACCTTTTTATCACTGGGGACCGGTCAATGCTTGACAATTTTACTGAGGCCCGGGTGGGAGTAGTCTTTTGCCAAGGGACATCGCCGCCACCACCTGAGCCCCCTGCTTTCCTGACAGTGCCCCTGACTTCCTGCCGCCCGCTGGGGGCGCTGCTAGCAGCAGCTGCACAGTGCCACACTGAGGGGGAGCCTCAGCCATGGCAGCCGCTGGAGAGCACCAAAGGTGAGCTGGCAGCAGAGTGGCAGGGCAGACCACAAGGCAGCAGCCAGGGAGGAGGACGAGGAGGCACCGCGGCCCGGTATCAACTGATCCACGGACTGGTCCCAATCTCTGGATTGGGGGTTGGGGACCACTGATCTAGTCCAATCCCCTGCACTATGCAGAATCTCAGAACTACCTGCCCACCCTCAGTGACCCTAATTCCATGCCCAAGTGATCCCCCTCCCAAACACTAAAAATCTTCAGAATCCAGCCTGGCCTGGAGGAAATTCACCTACCATCCAACAGTGGTTATCAGCAATTCCCTGGGTATGCAAGGAAGGGCCACAAGAGACAAATATGGCACAGCCCTTCCTGCTCATCCACTCACAATGTGCTTAAGTTCATAAAATCAGCATTCCTGTGAGATGACTATCTAGCCTCTGCTTAAAAACTTCCAAAAAAGGTAAGGTGACCAAATGTTAACATTGGTAGAGCGGGACACCATTGACCGGAAGGGGGGGTTCTTGATTAAAATTTGGTCTATATGGAGCAACAACATTTTTCATAGAACACATAGAACACAAAAATAGTATTATAATATATATATTTTAATTTCAACATAAGTACAATTTGCCAGGTGCCCCCAGATGTCCCTCCAAAAGTGGGACAATCTGGTCACCTTAAAAAAAGGAGAACTCACCACCTCCCGAGGAAGCCTGTTCCACTGAGGAATTGATCTAACCGTGAGGTACTTCTTCTGGATATTTAGCTGAAAATTATTTTGAATTAATTTCACCCCATTGGTTCTGGTCCAACCCTCTTGGGAAACCCTCTGTGCAATAGCAAGTTCTTTAAGTAGAAATGCCACAGATTTGCCACTGAACCTTGCCTTGTTTGACACTCAAAATTCTACTGTGAGCTCATCACGTTTGGATTGCAATAAGCAACTCAAATAGCTGCAGAAAAAGTTTGCAGCTGTCTGTTGGTCAGAAGCCAGTTTGGGCTGAGGCTCTGACCTGCTTCCTCAGCAAAATAACTACACAGTGAAGTTGAAAAAGGGATAGGAAAAATAACTCTTTTTTCTTCTCCTTCCAAGTCGGGCAGGGAAGGAAGCAATATTCCTCACCTCCCCATTGAAAAAGGCAGAGGAAAAAGAGCTAATTTCCTTTCTTTTCTCTGCAGCTGAAATTGGAGTGGGGAGAACAGAAGGGAAATAGGTTTAGATTCTGAATGCCTCTCCCCCCATCATCTGCTGCCTTTCCACAAATCTGGGAGGTAGCGAAGTGTAGAGGCTGGAAGATCAGAAGGATCTGACTTCCACCTGATCAGCTGGAAGTAACCCTGTATTCCCCCCGCCCAAAAAAAAGATGTGCTGGGTTCACAGCATATTTTTTTCCCCCAGAAAGAAATGGCAAACTGACTTCCAGCTGATCCCTTTTCAGATGGCAGGGAGCTTCTAGTGGTTGTCTGCAAACAGACAAATATTTCACAAACTGCCACAAAACCCGTCTCTGAGTTGGCCACTTGAAAAGGAAGTGAGCAAAACTAGCAGGTGTATGAGCACCTCTATCTGTAAGTGTTTTATTTTAGCAATGTTTTTAATCAAATGCATTTGAGCTAAGAAACAAACAGAAAATCTTGAATTTCTGTGTAAAGAAAATCAATCATTCTCTTTTGATGGTCAAAAAGATGTTTCAGTCAACGAGTATAATTTGTAGCCAAAAAAGCCATAGCATGGACAAAGTGTGAGTGGGAAATAAACTATTCAACCAGAGTTTAGAAGAAAGGATTGAAAGTAGCACCCCACCCCCCATGCACAATCATCCTCTTCAACTTTAGAGGAAAACATCATCAAAGACAGGGCCTGACTACTGCGAGCTATCTATTTTGTATTCCACTGACCTCAGTAAAAAGGACTTCTGAGTAAGCATTTATTTATTGATCTAAAACATGTTTATGCCATCTTTTTTTACAAGGCAGCAAACATAAGAAACATTACAACATTTAAATAATTTAAAATACAGTTTAAATGATCAAGTACTTCAATTAAAAACACCTCAACAAACAACACCAGGAAGAGGGCTAGTTACTGTTACCAGGGGTATGCTGGCCAAAACAAAAAAAGCCTTCACCCTTTGGCTTTGCTGTATTTTTTGTATTTCAAAAAGTCTTGGTTAATTAGACTCCAGAAGGAACCATGCATGTTTCCACTATATTAAATGTCCAGCATCCCAACCCTTTTCTGCCTTCCTTCCTACTGTTGTTTCACACAAGGATGCTGTAGGAAACGTTTATCTTAATTTACTTTCCCTTCTTTGAGCATCAGAAAGGCTTAGATCGTATCCTTTCCTTCGTTTATTAGTGCCAGAGAAGGCTGATCTCCCTGCTGCCTCTTGTTTTCCTTCCATCATACAAAAAGCTCAGGCCCAGTAAGTGATTTTTCATGTGCAGCCATTTTCATCTTACAGCTTCTGCTAGGACTTCTAGACCCAGCCACCTCCATGGCAGCTTCAGCAAAGCACCTCATGGCTAATGCCTGTGGGTTTACAATCAATGTTCATTATAGCCTTCATCCAATAAAAGCAGTGCCAATGAGCACATCTTGCTAAGTATGAAATTTGTCAGAGAATCTGGAGGGATTTCAAAGTCAATTCCTGTTCCTGAAAAACGTCTTTGCCCTAGCCCGCTTTGAATAATGCCATGCTTCTTCATGGACCGGCTACACAGGCAACAGAACTAGGCCTCTCTGTATTCAGCTTTCAAGAGAAGCGTTCCCACCGTCCATCACATGTTTGCAATTCATGTCCCTCTCAAAGTCACATCAATATATGTCCCATCGCTTTGAAAGTTGTCCAGGCCTTTAAAAGGAAGAGATCAATCAATTATGCAGGAGTAAGAGGAACCATAAAAGCATTCCTTTAAGAGCTCAGATATTTCAAATCGGCAGATATATTAGATGAGTGCTTGAACCAGATCATCAAACAGGCTGAAATCCAAGGAGGACAATATTTCTCATTCCTTCCAGGAATGCTTCATTGGGACTGCATGAGGTTGTTGCATGTGGGCTACGTTGGGCGATGAAAATTTGCTCAGCTGACTGCTTTTCCTTGTTGACATAGTAATCATATCAGTCTATGGTGTCATGAGTAGTTGGACTGAACTTTGACCCAATTAAATCACTATTGTCAGTTATTTTATACTTAGATCCAGTGATACGCACATAGATACACAAACATACTTAGCACAGTCTTGTTTATACAAGGACTTGTGCAATACCTATGCGTTATTGTGCCCAAGAACTGGTTGCAGAAGATTGGTTACATGCAGAAACACAAGTGGTGATGTGATACGTTTAATTGAACACAACCTAGGGCAAGCAGAAATATTGCACCTGATCCAGCCTAATACATTTAATTATCCCCTCTTAAATAGAGTTTATGAATTATATGACCAATCTAACATTCAACTATCTCATTACAATTGGTCATCACCAGTTTTTAGGATTTTTAATGCAATCGAGTACCCAGGTAATGCTGACACCCATTTGCATCATCCTAATCATCATTCTGTAATGGTCTAAACTTGGGTCCTAAACTTCCATAGGCAGGTTAATAATTCCTACATGGAAAGCTCTCCTCGCAGGTGCTAAAAACAATAGCTACGAAGGGGGGGGGGATCATACTGCTCAGTTTTGCTGTCCTTTCCATCCAAGTGTCCATCACAAATGTATCCATCAGCTGATGCTAAGAGATATGGGGCCACTTTCTCTCAAACAGGCTGCTGCTTAAATCCCATTTATTGATTTTATTTCTTTAACTTTTATGCCGCCACTCCTAGACTGGCTAGCCTGCAGCAGCTCACAACAATTTCCCATAAAACGGTAAAAAGGTCAACCTAAATATTAACCCCTCCTCCCACCCTTCCCCAACCTGCTGCAAAATTGGTGCCGTACATGCCCAGGGGAGATGTAGTGCGCCTGAAAGCACTGGAGAAGGGCCATCTCTTCCAAGTCTGTGGAGAGGATTTAAGCAGCCTCACTGAATTTGGAATTATGAGCCACAAGTTTAACTTTCTATGTTTATAAGCCTTCTACTGCAGGTTTTTTTTAAACTTTACCTTGATTATACTCTCCTCCTCCAAGCAAATCATACAGAATAGCTCTATCAGCATTTAAAATTGCCATACACCCACACACCGGGGAAGGGCGTGGTGGAGGAGGAGATTAAAAATTAATTTGGAACTAAATTGTTGCATCTCCCTATACTCTGAGATACATAACAGTTGATATTTAATGTTTGGGTTGGGTTTGTATTCTCTTTTTTGCTGTATGGGAAAAGATGCCCACAGCAGTCAAAGTCTGATGCCTGTCATTCCCTATTCTGACCTCTGCATGTTTAATTCTGCATCTTTATAGCTAATCCTGCAGGAATTATCCTGATATCCCCTCACATAGACTCACTGGAAAGGGTTAATCAATCAGATTACTTTTAAAAAAGGCGTGTAGAGGTGGGGCAGAGGAGTAACTTTTTAGATAGATAAAGCTGCATACATGCTCTTATCCTTCTTATTTCCAGATTTGCAATCCCTTGAAAATAATAATTTACAAATGGAACCTTTCATGTCTTTAATTATAAGGACTCACTCATCCCTGATGGAATCTCTGAACAATTATATACATCCATTATAAAAAATAATTAATTTCCATTGCGACAATTGGAAATCTATCTCTTCAATTTTAATGAAGTGAATGTCTTGTCCCCTGGACATTGATGGAATAGCTAATTCCATTCTCTTCTGTGTAGAGAGAACCAAGTCTGGGGGTTTATAGACTGTTATAATAGCCTAGGTCAAGGCATCTTTTATGAAGGTCTGGGGATGAGCGGGGAATGCCGCTCCAACTCCCCCCCCCCCCAAATGACAATGTGGATCCAAGATTTGCATGTGTAAGAACACTGGATCTTCCTAGTTTCCTCTTCCCAGTAGTCCCCTCTAACTCCGAGAAAGTTGACTCCTAGAGTTATGGAATGAACGTAGATTGATTGTTGTGTGGTTCAAGGGAGATTGCATTAAGGATGGGGGAATGGGTCAATTTTCCATTCACCTATCAGTGGGACTTAACTGATGGAACAGGGGAGAAAGCAATGTCATCTCTTCCCCACCCCCCTCTAGGTTTCTAGGCCTGAATTGGCAACCAGCATTTGGTGAAGATGGCCATCAGCAACAGCATGACATCACTTCGGGGGGGGATGTAAATGACTGCAAATTCTATACTTTTAGCCATATGGTTTTTGACAATTCATAGTGAGTTGAAACCCAGAAGTAATGTCATTCCATAAGCATGTTGGCCATTTTGGCCATAAGCATGTTGGCCATTTCTCCAGGCACCATTTCAAGCAGTGGTGGAAAACAAGAGGTGGGGCTGCAGGTATCCTGCCCCTATTGGGTGTAGGACTGGCCACTCTTCTCTTCTCATTGCATCACCCAAACCATCGGACTCTGGTCCATGAAGGCCCCTTGATCTAAAGAGTAAAGTGGAACTGGTGTGGGAGGGCATATTGAGGAAGATTTGTCATTATAAGCAGAAGGTGATGACAGACCATTGAAGCCAAAACCCCATTTCCTTTTTTGGTGGGTGTCAATTAATTATTTATTCCCTCCCCTGCTTTTCTTCTTTGCTCAATATGGCTTGTGTGTTGTGCCTGCAACCTTTGTGTTCCCTCCTCTTGAACTTATGTTTCCCTTGTCTCTTCTCCCTTCTGCGTGATTATAGCTGATTGGAACTCATGTACTGAATAGGACATTGTCCTGTCATTAAAGAAACATCCAGATTGGCAACATATGATAGGGTTACCAATTCTGATTTATGAAATTGTAATTACAGAGGGATCTCAATGACCCCAGGTGATCACCACACCCCCAGATTATCATTACTGAAAGACAGCAAAGTAACATAGTAAGTACACCTATGAAATAAAGAGACAAGATGGAATAATATAAACCACAATTTTATTAAGTCAAATAACTTACAACAGAAAAGAAAAATGTCACAAATGTTTCTCTCCCCACCCTTTTTCAGCACAGATATGCTTCCCTTGGTTTACAGTGCTGAGACACAGTTTGGAGAGCTGCTTCAAGCTTTAATCAGGTTGTAACTGCTTGAGGGTCACTAGATTAATTGTGCTGAGGGAAGCCTTTCCAAGTCACACAACCACTTGAATGTAACAGCTTTGGGGGGCAGTAGTTTGTCAGCCACCAAAGAAGGTTAATCTCCAAGATCACCGCAAAGGATGGTGTGAGGGAACTTCCTTCAACCTAAAAGTGATGTTAGGGTGATCCCCTGGCCTCCCTCCTGATTGGAATAGTCCATGACAGTTGTGACCTAGACACACAGAGGCGTCAAACTCGCACCACCTCCAGGTTGCAAACACATAGTTGAAAGCTATGTATTTGCAGGCTTCCTGATGGGAGACCCCTCCCGTGTTTTCCCACTGCCTTGTCATGGCTTTATGCCTCCTGATGAGGCAGCAAGGGAAAACAAAGTGAAATTATCTCACCCGCTCCTCAACTTGTCAATCACTGCAAGGCACCAATCACAGCACAGAGGTTTTTCAGGGATTCAAACATCCTCCCCCCCCCCCCCCAAGACCCAAAATTATTTTTAAAAAACCAAAACAGTGCTTCCATGTTGCTATGTGATAACGCCATGACACAGGAGCATTTTAATAAAATTAACACTTCAGCGTTGCCATGGAGAAATACCACCCTCCCTTTTGGGATTGTTGGTTTTTTGGTCTCTATGATTTTTGAGTGGCTGGCCCATGGTAACTGGACCCTGATGTGTGATTTTGTGTGAACAGTAAGGCTTAAAAATGAGGAGCACTGATGCCTAGCTGATTGGGAGAGGGCTGCTTCATCACACAAACACACACCCCTTTCCTCATTAAAATCCAAATGCTAGAAAACAGAAACAGGGTTGTGTCTTGGCTTCCCAATCCCAAAACAGACGAGGACAATGAACAGAACATTTTATTTTAACTTGGGGAATGTATCTATGCAGTCCTGCAAAAATGCAGACCATGCCATTTAAAAAAAAAAAATTTCTCGTGAGCAGGAAATGGAGATGGGAGGGTGGGTGCAAGGGTGGGACAATGCTAGTGACTCTGTTGTGGGTTTCTCCCTCACACAGGCTTGCCTCTGGTTGCTCCATGATGTGAAGCACAATAAGAAGTGTCAAATCCATTTTTTTCCAATTTCCCTCATTGTAAGGCAAATCTGGCCAGAACTCACATCAGTCCCTGCACAGTCTCGGGATGCCGATGATGTTATGTTGAAACAGCACTAAAACCTACCAGCAACTAGAAACTGTCCAGGGGTAAATTCCTTGTGTGGAAATGGCCCTAGAGTTAAGGCAGCTTTTATAATTTCAACCTACCACAACCTGTGGCATGAGACAAGTAGCATTTTACAAAATCTTGATGAAGCAACAATTTGGCCTCAGGAGAAAAAGAATCCTACCTGATGAACAGCTACTCCTACATTGCAAAATGGGAGGAAGAATTGAAGCAGAAAAGGCCCAGCTGAGAACCAGGGTGGCAGATGCCATATCTAACTAGGCTCTATATAGAAATATATAACACTCTATATAGAAATATAGAACTCTCTATAATGTATAGCTCAATGCTTGAGTGGGATCCTGAAAGATAAATATTGGAAAATATCAGAATGAGCATAATTAACAGAAGAGTCTAATATGTAAATCATTCAAAAATAAGTGGTGACTTACTGTAATGTGTACATTTTATCCTTTTGCCTATTAATACAATGGTATAGCTTTTTCTGACGCACATGAGATTACACTCTGAGTACTGAACTTAATGATAGCGAAGGTATGTATGGGGATACCCTGTTGGCAATATGGGCAATTTCACCTTTAAAGAAATTTTTTTTCAAAAGTAGTCTCTTATTTTTACAGAGTGGTGACTTTAGGAATTTGTCTCCAAAAAAGATCTTTAGCACCTCCATCAGTCTAGTGCTCCTGCAGCATTGCACCCTTAGGTGCGTTGCCATGCTCTCTCTAAAGCTTGAATTAGAGAGGCTTTTCCCCCTCTTTATGTCCCTTTAATTCTCTGCCAACTTTTATCCCGTTAGCAAATACCTGGGCCCATGGAGCTCACTGAGTAGCTCTGTTTCTTTTCTGTTCACAGAAATGTCAGTGATGTTATTTGAGCTGCACCTTGCTACACTGTAGGAGGTTCTGAAGCTAGACGAAGGCTCCAGAGCTGAGTGGTGCATATTTTTCTAGCAAATGTGCACATGGATACCAATGTCTGCAGATCGCTAATGGCCCCCTCCACCAAGCCTCAACTCCTGGGATGTCATAGTGAGTCCATAAAATATTTAACCATTACATGGAGATTTGTCTGTAGTTCGAAGGTTAACAGTGCAGTTTCTCTTAATGAAGTGAAAACTAATTTTAAATGGGGTTCCCTCCAAGATAAGGAAAGGAAGAAGAGCTGGAGAAGAAGACCCCATATACATATACATATACAATCCCACATTCACTATCCAAAGGAATCACATTGCGACGTATAAACACCTGTCCATTCCTCTGTCCACAACAGGCACCCTGAGAGGTAGGTGGGGCTGAGAGAGCTTTGAGAGAACTGCTCTGCAAGAAAAGCTCTAAGTGAACTGGTCCAGGGTGACATAGCTGGCTGCATGCAGAGGAGTGGGGGAATCAAACTTGGTTCTCCAAACCAGAATCTACCACTCTCAGCCACTACACTAGTGTTGCTCTTGCAAAAACAGGGCAATGGGGGGAAAAAGGGTGCGTCAGAAAAGGTCTGGTGGGGTAGGGAAAGTCGAGGACCATGAACTCAGGTGCATATTATGAAAAGGAAGGGTGCCATAGAGGTAAGGAAGTGAGAAACAGCAGCCCTCTGCAAGCAGCTGCTGTGAGGTTTACCAGTATGAAGACAGACAAGCTGAATAATTACTGCAATTTTCAACATCCACGCAGTGATTCTGTAAGTTAAGTGTGCATCTAGTTTTCTGAAACTCTGAGGCATTCAAAAAAACAGAATAACATTCTCCCCCTTCCCCCCCCCCCAGTGTTTCCCACTAAAGGAAGTTTAGATCATTTTGGAAGGAAAGCAGATTAATAATTCATCCACTTACACTGCAGACAATAAGGACACATCTGGCTTTTTAATTTGAGGGCAAACCCATATTGTGAGAAGAACACAGAGGCGTCGTTTGTAATTAGCTTTCTCAGAGCTCCAAGTGTGCTCTTGGCAAGATGTGTACCGGGATAGTCCATGGATTCTGCACCTACCTTGCAGGGAAAGTGCACCAGCTGCACATCATAGATTCTTCTTCTTTTAACTTAGATGCTTATTTTGATTTTACTTCCTCTATGACAACATGAATGTACTTTCATTGTGAGATGATAGGAAGATTGGGCTGTGGTGTAGTGGTTAGGAGTGCGGACTTCTAATCTGGTGAGCCAGGTTCGATTCTGCGCTCCCCCACATGCAGCCAGCTGGGTGACCTTGGGCTTGCCACGGCACTGATAAAACTGTTCTGACTGAGCAGTAATATCAGGGCTCTCTCAGCCTCATCCACTTCACACAGGATGTCTGTTGTGGGGAGAGGAAAGGGAAGCCTTTTAGACTCCTTCAGGTAGAGAAAAGCAGCATATAAGAACCAACTCTTCTTCTTGTTGTCTCTTGGACCAAACTGGTAATTGTCAGGGGAAAGTTGACTACTTTCGTGACATATCTAAGACAAACAAACAAACAAAACCCAGCCTCAGGATGTTCTGGTGTTGATGCTCACACCATGATGGTACTACATCAGGTAACTCTTCTTCATGAATTATTTTTGCGTACCATGCAGCAAGCTAGTTCCAGGAACTTTTCAAACAACTTTAAAAAGGTAAAGGTATCCCCTGTGCAAGCACCGAGTCATGTCTGACCCTTGGGGTGACGCCCTCTAGCGTTTTCATGGCAGACTCAATACGGGGTGGTTTGCCAGTGCCTTCCCCAGTCATGACCGTTTACCCCCCAGCAGCAAGCTGGGTACTCATTTTACCGACCTCGGAAGGATGGAAGGCTGAGTCAACCTTGAGCCGGCTGCTGGGATCGAACTCCCAACCTCATGAGCAAAGCTTTCAGGCGGCTGCCTTACCACTCTGCGCCACAAGAGGCTCCAAACAACTTTAGGGCAACCTAAAATCCAAATAACATTTTCTGGCAGAGCTCATCTGGTGGTATTGTCCTGTGGGTGACAACATGACCTACTAGGAGTCATTCTTGGTCACAACCTAATCTGGCTGTAGAGTGCGCTGGTGTGTTCAGTGGTAAACAGTGCCTGCTTACAAGTAAATCCATTTCACATACAGAGGACAATGAAATGCAAAGAAAGACACATGCCCTGTATCATTAATATTTGGACAGAAAGAGCTCTCCTTTTTTGTGATTTCAAATTGACACATAGGAATGTGAAAATCTACATCATCTGACATTTCCTCCTCTGTACAGGGATTGAGGGTACCGGAATTCTGTCAACCAGTTTTTCTGAGCATTCTGGTGTCCTGCATTGTTTATTAGCTTGGCTTTGCTGGAAGCAACCCAGGTGTCCAAGTGCAGCTGCACTGTTACTCTCAATTTTGTTTTCTGCCCCATATGCATTCAACTACATGCATCAACTCGGAGCTCAGCAATAATGGGCAGATTAAACACAGGATACTGGCACATTACCAGTGTTAGCACAGGGCCAACCTTTAGAAGACCTAGTTTGATGGAGCGGAAAGCAATGCCACAGTGTTGGCAGGACCCGGGGAGAGCAACACCTACCAGCATTTGCCAGTCTCCAGGAGGGGCTGTGGTTCAATGGTAGGGCATATGTTTTATATGCAAACAGTTCTGGGTTTGGTCCCAGGCATTTCCGACAAAAGTATGTAATGGCAGGTGATGTGAAATCTCTGTACATGACACTAATGCCAGTCAGTGCAGAGAATACTGAACATGATAGACCTGTGGTCTGACTTCATATGATGAGGCTTGATGGATGAATTTGTGGAGCAGGAGATATGTGGATGACATCACCCACCGCCGCCACCACCACCACATGCACACACCATGGCCTCCAGCAATGGAAGTAGCCTGTCACTGTATGTTGATACTGACATACCTTCATGGTGGGGCAGGCTTTCTCAACCAGGGGTTCACAGAACCCTGCGGCTTTGTGACGGTCCCAGAATGAGTTCTTCAATTGGGTGAGGGTGAATTAATTTTACATATAGCTTTTAAATGTATGGGGTGATATGACCATATATGGTTATGTTGATCCCTCTTCCAAAATGGCCAATGATGGGCCTGGAAGGGGTGGGAAGGAGAGGGGTCCCTGACCATTCAAGTCTTTGCTGGCTGAGATTTGTCACTTGTGGTAGTGACTGGCATCCAGAGAGGTAGGTACTCTCATTTAAACTTAACGGGAGGGTGGAATGGAGTAGCACAGGCCTGCTCTGGCCCTGCTTCTGGCATTGAGGAGGGGGGTTTGAAGGTGACAGAGGCATAAGCTTGCTCTAGTCCTTTTCTGGTGTTGGGGTGGGGGTGACGGAGTGGCTTAGGCCTGCTTTGGCCATTTCTGGGGGGTGGAATGGAGCAGCATAGACCTGCCCTTATTTTGTTTATGCAGGCTCCCACTACAGGTTCCCTTTACTGAAGAAGAGCAAACTGGTAGCCAGTCCAGTATCATTCTGTTCACAAATCATCTGAAAATATTTCTGTGCCGTCACTTCCTATGCTGTGGGAATGGCCTGGTGATATCCCATCTGGTGGCATGTGACTTCCAGGGGCTTAGAAGGAAGGTGTGGCCTGCTGGCATCATTACTGGAGTTTCTGGGAAACTGAAGAATGTTTCTGGGTTTTCTCAATAGTAAAAAGGTTGAGAAAAGCTGTGATAGCATTTCTAGGTCCCTCCTGGCTTCCAGAAGGGGACAGGAGGTACAGAAGGTAGAGTTTCCAGCCTGGGAAACTCTTGGAGGCTTGGGGGTGGAGCCTGGGGTAGACAGGGACACCAGTGGGGTTGGGAGGTAGGGTTTCTAACCAGGAAAACTTCTGGAGGTTTCAGAGTGGAGCTTGGAGAAGACGGGGGACCTCTGTGGGAAAGGTTTCCAGCCTGGGAAACTTCTGGAGGCTTAGAAGTAGAGCCTAAGAAAGATAGAGTCCACAGTGTGGTTCAGTGCCATAAATTCCAAAGCATCCACTTTATCCAGGAGAACTGATTTCTGTCATCTGGAGGTGAGCTGAAAATCCAGGTGATTCCCAGCTCCCACTTGGAGGTTGGCCTCCATACTCCCCTGCCCCGCCAGTGTGGGGGTTTGTTGCTATCCTGCAGAGTTCACAGACAGCCTTTAGGACTGCACCACAAGAGAAATGATTTCAGCAGTCAAATTCTCATTTAAACCAATATAATTTCAGCTTCTTGTGGCACAGAGTGGTAAGGCAGCAGACATGCAATCTGAAAGCTCTGTCCATGAAGCTGGGAGTTCAATTCCAGCAGCCGGCTCAAGGTTGACTCAGCCCTCCATCCTTCCGAGGTCAGTAAAATGAGTACCCAGCTTGCTGGGGGGTAAACAGTAATGACTGGGGAAGGCACTGGCAAACCATCCCGTATTGAGTCTGCCATGAAAATGCTAGAGGGCGTCACCCCAAGGGTCAGACATGGCACAGTGCTTACACAGGGATACATGTACCTTTACCTTTTAATTTCAGCTTTCTCTTTTTATCAGTTTTCAGTGTGACACAACACTTCATGCTGCTATAAGGCCTTCTTACGAGGGACAGTTCCCCACATGCCAGGCAGCCTGGTGTGGCTGCTGGCGTGCATAAAGGGTCACAGAGGTGCAAATATAGTGGAGGAGAAGACATGACAATTATTGAGGGAATGCTTAACAGACAAAAAAGGAGTCTTCACCTTCTGACAGAATAGAGGGAGGCCAAGAGACTGGGAGTTCCAGAGAATGAGCACCATGACTGAGGAGGTCCTTTCTCAGGTTGCCAGCCATCTAGCCTCATATGGCAGAGATACCTGAAACAGGCCTCAGGTAGCTTCATATGGACCTCAGTTGTCTTGAAGGTATGATGGCCCTGTGCTATGCTAGTTTGTTTTTGTTTTGTCTTTCTGCTAACTGGTTTTGAGATCTGTTTTCTGCTTGGACTATTTTAATCATGATTTTTTAAATTATTGTAACCATGGTATCAGAAAGATGATCTATAAATATAGCAGATAAATACTAAGGGTTGCTCCTACAGGGCATAAAAGACAGATTGGAACCTGCACAGTAATACAGTTATGGTCCGCATTTCAAACCTCACTCTGGCAGCCGGAAGGGTCGAAACGCATTTGGTCCTTGGTTCTATGTGCTGTTAGTTCAGTATAGTTTTTAAGAAGTTTTTATTCTGTTTTTAATTGTGCACCATAATAAACAACCAACAAGTTTTACATTATTTTTATTGTTCAGCTCAACTTTTGAGTTCCTACCTGTTAAGGTTGGGTTTTGTTCCTTTTTTGGTTTAGCCTCCCCCACATGCAGCCAGCTGGGTGACCTTGGGCTCTCCACAGCACTGATAAAGCTGTTCTGACTGAGCAGTAATATCAGGGCTCTCTCAGCCTCACCCACCCCACAGGGTGTCTGTTGTGGGGAGAGGAAAGAGAAGAAGAATGCAAGCTACTTTGGCAGAGAAAAGCGGCATATAAGAACCAACTCTTCTTTTTCTTCAAATGGAAGTGCAAGTATGAGATTGAATAAATTTCAAGTAACAGTAACTGTCATGGTCTTTTTCTTGCATTTCTGCTTATGCGCAAGGTCTGGAGCAGGTAGGAATGTTGCCCTGGATTTAGCCCAGTGTGGTGCATGGTTGAGAGTGTTGGATTCACATCTGGGAGAACCAGGTTTAAATCCCTACACCCCTACTGAAGCTTATCAGATGACCTTGGCCAATTCACAGACTCTTGGCCCAAACCACATCCCAGGCTTGTGGCTCGAATAAAATGAAGGTGAGAAGAATAATGTAAGCCGTTTCAGGTCACATTGGTAAGAGACGTGGAGTCTAAACAAAGTGAATCAGTAATGCCATCCTAAAGAGATGGCCTTCCTTCTAAGCCACTTCAAAGTGTTAATGTCACATATTGGGAAGCCAGACTGCTCTTCCGTATCCAGTGTGCACTGTACATATAGCAACCATTTTGCTTTGCTTTCTGCTTATTTCCTTTCCTCTTTTTGTTAATTTGCAACATTTTACTTTTTAAGGCTACATAGGAGAGTTCAAATAGACTTGTTTCCAGTTAAAAAAAATGTGAATAAAGTGTCTAATTCCCGTGCGGATCCTTGGTCATTGTCCTCTCAAAAGATGTCAGCTGAGCAAGCTATTTTGCTTTATGGCCCATTTTAAAATTTGACTGAAAAAAAGCATGGCCGCTATAAGAGTTCACTCCAGGTTCATAGTTTTAAACATTATTTTTAAGAGTTGGGTTTGTGAGAGACAAAATGGGGAATTTCCCTGAAAAACTGTGGTACCTTAAAACAGGGGTAGTCAGCCTGTGGTCCTCCAGATGTCCATGGACTACAATTCCCATGAGCCCCTACCAGCAAATTCTGGCAGGGCCTCATAGGAATTGTAGTCCATGGACATCTGGAGGACCACAGGTTGACTACCCCTACCTTAAAACAGCATCTCTTTACCTATCTCTCAGTGGCTTCCAGTTGAGAGCCAGTGTGATATAGTGGTTTAAGAGTAGAAGGCTCTAATCTGGAGAGTTGGATGCTTTAGGATGCTTTGGGCTGATCCTGCGTGCTTTAGGGTGCTTTGGGTAAGGGGTTTGGCAGGAATAGAGTCCACACTCCAAAGTTGCCTCTTCTTCCAGGGTAACTGATCTCTATTATCTGCAGATCAATTTCAGCCCCTACCCCAGGAGGCTGGGAACCCTAGGGCTAAGCTATGGTTCACTGTTTCTCCTGTTTCTGTGATCTGGCTACCACTTTACAGGCACTTCTAAGAGAGGAACCATGAGGTTCCATGAGGTACATCTGAAGAACATAGCTGCCATGTACCAGGAGATGCAGTTCAATAGGTAAAGGTAAACGTAAAGGTATCCCCTGTGCAAGCACCGAGTCATGTCTGACCCTTGGGGTGACGCCCTCCAGCGTTTTCATGGCAGACTCAATACGGGGTGGTTTGCCAGTGCCTTCCCCAGTCAATAGGTATGAAGGCTTTTAAAAGGTGATAGGTTCATAAAAAGCTTTAGTAGTTGATAAATAGGGCTGGGAATTAGTTAGGTAACCAATACAGCTGACACAGCAGCAGAATTATGAGTTCCAAATGACTAACCTCACTCAAGAATCCCATGGCCACATTTTGTACCAACTGAAACTTCCAAGACATCTTCAAAGGCAAGAAAGAAATGAGGACGATTAATTCATGGTCTACTTCAACTGCCCTTCTTTGCCTTCCATGTCAGATTTCCGGGCTCGAAAGCTGACTGAGGCGAGTGCCCCCTTTTGGGTCTCATTTCTTCTACATTTTAACGAATACTCTCCCCCTGAATTCTCCATCCCCCTCTCTTTTTCTGGTGCTCTGACATTGTTATTCAAAAGCACTTTTCAAAAAAGAAGGTCCCTACAAGCTGAGCACTTGGTGGGACCACACATATGGAAGTTTCTGCACCACTAGTAATTTCTTTGGAACTCTTTATGATATGGTTGCCACTACTTGAGTCCCATTTTCTGCATTATAAGGAGCCTAAAATGTCTCTCACAGTAACCTGTAATTTATCTTATAATTCTTACAACTTTACCTAGAATACTTCATTAATCTAATTAAGAAAATGAAATGTTGTTTTCAATGACTTGCTGCAGAAGTACTTTCTGAAAAAGGGCCAGGTTATCTATAATAAGAAATTCTAGTTGATGAAAGAAATGAAAGTATCACTGTAGGTTGTTCAAGCAGAAGTGGTGTGAAGAGGGATTTGAAAAGGGAAAAAAAACATCTCTCTGTGCTAATTCTACTATAGATTTTTTTAAAAAAATTATTAACACTATTCTCCATCAAGAACAGCAGGAACAAGTCACTTAAATATGTTCGCTTATAACTTTCAATACTACATGCCAAACTGGTGAGATATTATTAGTTGAAATGTAGATGTGCATTTCAATTTCCCACCAGTCCAACCTCAGAAGAAAGGGGCACATCAGAAGATTGCCCTAGTGATTGGGTAGTTTCATTTGAAGATAGGAAGTCCTTAAATAATCCTGAATTTAAGTAGCTCCCCCTTTTTACAAAAACCCAGCCGAGACTTACCTCAGCCAAACATTGATTTCCTGGGAGGAGGGTTTCCTGGGAGGAAGAACTGACCACCCAGAGGCCCTCTAGTGTGTGTGCTGCTGGAACGCAGTGTGCACAGAATCAAGAGGAGGGCGGGACCCATGGCAAATATTTAAGTTGCCATGTGCATGGGTCTCACCCTCTTCGCCAGGGACACCATGGGAGCAGCTTCCCTCCCACCTATGTAGTTGTATACAGCATTGTTCAGGTTTTTGAGGTGGATGTTTTGTTCAATAATTTCCATAGCTGTGGGCTTGCATGGGATGGAGCCTGTTGGCAGGGAGTCCAGCATGCAATCGGATTCCCTGGGGTTTGGGGCCTCCATATGAGGTTGCACATATATGAGTGTGGCTTACCCAGCTGGAGGCTAGGGGCTTGTTTGCCAGTTGGCTTGGGGTCAGTCAAATCAGGTTGGTGCCTGGTGGCTCTCCCACATAGGTTGCTTTCCGTAGTCATGGACTTCAGTAAGCAAGGGGATCTTCTCTCCTGGCTGGGAATGATGCGGGTCCCCAGGGCGCCTCTGGGCTCTGTGGGATGTTGGTTCAGTCTGCTAACTGCTAGGTCAGGCTAACTCTCCCATGTTGTGCTAAACCTCCCATGGGGATGTAATAAAGCTGTGACCTTGTTTATCCCAACATTGGTGCCACGTCTTATTCCAGCACATAATGCCCTCCGGCAAGTCAATGTAACTTTTCTATAAAGTTACAGGGACCTGCTCTTTTTCATTATGGCAAACTTGGTGGTGGTGGGGGGGAAATCCTCATCTTCCTTTCAGGTACATAAGGCATATAACTTCAAATATTCTAGTATTTAAACCCAGCCACAAAAATTATACCCATAACCACAAGCATCTTCGTGGATCCTCATTTGATTTCTCATCTGCAAAAAGCCTGCTTCATTGGCTATCTAAATGCAGGCTTTATAAAATCACTTATTGAGTCAATCATGTTCCATATCCCCCTTTGGCAGTATCACAAGAGAAAAAAGCATCTCTCTCTGAAACTGTGAGAGAAACTAATCTAGTTGAAACACTGGCCTACTAATGGTAATATTGCTGGCTTGGCTATTTCTTCATAGCAAATCCCTTTTTGTGCTGTGGGAGAAGAGAATAATATTTTGAATGCCAGTTGAATACTGAATCCATGTCTTGGATCCTAACTTTCCTTTCTGCTCACTTGAAAAAGAGGGAGAGGTGGATTTTAGATGATCCACCCCCATTGCTGCTACCATTTTGAACCCTGTGGTATGTGTGTGTATGAGGGGAGGGGGGTCCACAGACCCACAGGGGCACCATTTCAGAGCAGAGAAGACTGCATCAGAGATGGAAAGGTTGCAGTACATCTCCATTTTCAATGCACAGGATCCAAGACACTGCATACCAACTGTGTTTTGTATTATGGGATTAAAAAAAAAACCTTTGGTTGAAGTACAGAATTACAGATAAACTGAATTTCTCTCATCCTCCCCCCCCCCAACATGGAAATTATAAGTTAACCCTCTGAATTTTAGCAGCAATGGGATGAGACGTCTTCTGGCTGCATGAGGTGGTGGTGGGGAGCTTGGAGCATCAACATCAGGAGATAATGGGATGTGGGGGGGGGGGGAAGAAACTCCAAAAGGCAAATCTCTTCTTTGGAGGAGTGGCTTTTGGAGCATGGTCACTAACTATTCCAAAAAAGAGGGCAAAAATTAAATTTGCAAGGCAATTGCAATCTGGAACCCCAGTCTTTGAATTGATGCAGTCTTAGAATTGATGTCCTAACCAATCAGAGATGGGTACACCAGACAAAACAGTCCCCCTTGAGGACACAGGAAGTGGCGGGGCAAATTGCTCCATCGGAAACACCCTCCCTCCTTTTTTCCCTCTTTCTGTTTGGTAATTTGTATGTTTTGTTTTTTCTTGCACATGTTGCATTTTTGAAAACTCTGAATAAAGACTTTATAAAAAGAAGAAAAATCACCAAACAGTCTCCATCAAATACTGTAGACAGGAGCAGGCCACCGTCTCTTACCAGATCCACATCTGAAATGTGTGAGTATAACAGACATTGGATATGACCTTGGCTAGTAACTGTTGGGGAGGGGGAATGCTGGCACCCTTGCCACTAGGGCGGACAATCGCTTCTCTGTTGACAGATTTTTTAAAAGTGAAGTTTCTTTTTTTAAGTGAAAGGATGGCACAGGTTTCCTTAGCTGACACCCTGAGGTCCCAAAGCCATCTCTCTGTCCTGAAGAGCCATAAAGGCTTCAGCTTGCCACTCCTGCCAATGGTCCCTGTAACATGAACCAAACAGTCAGCCAGTGCCAAGGACCAGTGATTTGTGTCATGGACACCTCTTTGCAAGGCACTGAAGATAACCAATCATAAATATGATTGTAACACTAATCAGGTTGGCTCATTTCCAGGTGACATATATGCAGACACTAAAGAACGGTTTTAAATTATGTGATGGTTGTGCATGGAGAGATAGAGAGAGAGAGAGATCTATATTTTACAATTAGAGCTAAAATCAAATTAAAATTAAATTAAGGCAGTTTGCAGTGGCTATTACTGTTCAAAAAGCAAAGAGATTAACACAAGCAATAGTATTACAGAACACTTCTCACATAATATATGAGGACAACTGCAAAGATTGGAAGCCTTGCTTCTGGGCTCTTGGTTATTTTCAGTCCAGATGTTTCCATGGCAGGTTTCCAGCATACAGTATCACCAACCAAAAGGAAAAAAGCTACTTATTTATTCATTTAATTTTTATTGCCCTCCCTTGCAATTCAGGGCAGTTTACAGAGAGCATGGAATCCAAATATGACAGATACAACATACATTCAGTAATCTCTCAACAATAACAACAACAACAGCATTAAACATTTAATTTTTCATTGCTGATGTGGAACGCATTTTATGCCATGCTTGGGGCTGGAGTGTAACAGAAGTCAGTTCACCCCCCCCCCCCGAGCATGGCATAAAAGTCAGTGAAGCAGCCGACAGCAGTGGCACCGGTGGCTACAGTGGTAGTGGAGATGGAGGCAGAGGCAGTGCCTGTAGTGGTGGTGGTGGGTGCAGCAAAGAAAGGTGGCTGAGTGAGTGGGGCACAGTGCTGGGCCTGGCCAGGCACTGGCCCACCCATCCCTTGTCTGCCCACTGTCCTGATGGGTGGCAGTGGTAGCAGCAGAGTGAAGAGGGCTCAGCACCAGCCCTGGCTAGCCGCCATCTATCTTCCAAGGCTGCAGGAAGAATGGGCACTGCTTATGCCACCACTACCACCTGTCTTCTGTGACCCTCCTGGTCAGCCACTGCCTCACTCATCCCTTGTCCACCCACACTCCTGATGAGCTATGGAGGTGGCAGCAGCAGCTTGAGTGAGGCTCACGGGACAGGCCTGGCCAGCTGCCGCCCACCAATCCCTTGGGTGACCCCTGGCATGGCAGCCAACAGCGATGGCCAGATTCTCACAGATTATATTTTCGGCATAATCTGTGAAAATATGATTCTTGGATATGTTTTAACTGTTTAACTGTTAACATATCAACTGCAGATTAGTCAGGTTGGGATCGCTCCATGATAAGTCTAGTGGGCCTATTTGAATGGAAGAGGGTTCTGGAGTGCCCAATAAATGTTGATAGTTCACTGGCAGCTCAATGCTTGGTGGAGGAACTCTGTTTCGCAGGGCCTGAGGAACTGCACTAACTCTGACAGAGTCTGTATCTTCTCTGGGAAATCACAACCAAAATTCAAATATATTTAATATAGCCACATTTGGAAGGGGTGTGGGGGCATATAAAGGAAGCTCTGCCAGATTGCTTTAATGTATTTCCGCTGGCCTCAGCTGTAAGGTCTCCATTTTGAAGGTCCATTTTGCAGAACTTGGTGAGTTCCATCAGGGCCCTGATTTCCCCTTGGAGTTTGGCCCACGAAGCAGGGGCTAGCGCTAAGAAAGTACTGGCCTGGGTTGAAGCCAAGCATATTTCCTTTAAGATGAGGACTCTCAGCTAGTTGGTACTGGCTGATCGTTGCTCTCTCTCTAGGGGTGTCAGTCAGTCATATCTTTATTACAGTTCTAGACCAGCATATGTAAATTAATAAACAATCAGTAAGAAAACAGGGAACAGACATCATCAAAAAGCATAAAATAGCTAAAAGCATACATTTACTAATAATATAAAATAGCTAAGACCATGAAACTTCTAAGAGCATAGAATAGATTATTATGGTAAATAGCAATAAAATAAAAGGACATTATTCTGATCAATCACAGCTCTCTGAAACATTAGATGCAAATCATCTTACACTGAATTTTCATGGTTGCTGTACAGAACCTCACAACACTATAAGTTGTAGCACAATTTGTGTCCATGAGCAGTAAGGAAGTATAAAATTGACCTGGATGCCCTGGGAATCTATATAACAATGGTGAAATAAAAATAAAACTGCAATTCTAGATTTAACAGCCTTTTCAGTTTCCATCTCTTGATCATATTCTTTAAGCCATGTTTCTTTTTTCACCTTGGTCAAAGTTTGGCTTCCACTCCTGCCAGAGAACAACCCCAAACTACATATTTTCCCCTCTACTCCATTATTATAATAGCCTCTGAGTTTCAACGGTTGCTCAATTAAACATTATTCTTCCAAAGTTGTTTTATTTTTTACATATTACCTGCTTAAACACTCAAGCATAGGTTTCTGAGTTTCACTGACACATAAAGTTTAGAAGGCAAGGACATACAACCAAGGCCCCCAAATCCTTCTTTAAATACACAGTAGGGATCACTCCTATTTTCTAGAAGCTATTTCCCTTCTTAACTGGGCAGGGATCACTTCTCATTAAGAGCGGCCGCGGCTCAGCACGGCTGCCATTGACGCTGCAGGGGCGCCCGGCTTGCAACGCGGCTCCTGGTGGCGTCATCAGGCCGCACCGTTGCGCGGCCGGAGAGGGGCAGGGCGCGGGGCCTTAAATAGGCCGGACACATGCGCACCCGCCCTCTTCGCGCCTAGCCGCCCTCAGGAACAGACACCCTCCCTCCTCTCCCTGTTTTCTGGAATCGTTCAGTCGCAGCTGCAGTTATGCCAGGTAGGGAGCCTGTTGGCAGGGAGCCTGCCTGCGTGCGGGACTCCCTGAGGTGGGGGTCTCATTAAAGAGACCGGCAGTACCCGGGCGTGGCCTACCCGGCTGGGAGGCCAGGGGCCCGGAGCCAAGTGGCAGGGGGACACCAATGGAGGCGGACACCCTTTGGGTCCCTTGTGGCCGCTTCCCTGGATTCCGCGGCAGAAAGTGTCCCATCCTCCCGGCTGGGAGTGAGGCGTGGAGCCGGAGCGCCGCAGTTTAAGTTGTGCAGCCGGACGGCTGCCGGGGGGTCAGGATCCCTTTACCTGCATAAGGCCAACCCTACGTTGGGGGGTTGTTTGTTAATAAAGGGCTGCGGCCAAGTTATTTGCCAAGAAACCGGAGTCGTGTCGTTGCTGGAAAAGTCGCCACCTGCCAGTCAACTAGAAGCTATCACCCCTTTTTTTGCTTGACTGAGGGTTCTCCTTGATCCATTCACTTTCTTTCCCTTGCTTCTGTTCCTATACCAAAATCCAACCCTGCATAGCTAAACCAATTGAAGGAAACAGAGACGCTAAAAAGGCCCTCTTCTGATTTTCAATAATTCTCTTTTTATCATTTTCAATCTGTAATAAAACTATAAAACTTTGCTGAATAAGCATTATATTAGATTATATAAGCCTGCTCAGACTTCATGAAAAAATAATGTAATAGAAATAAACAAAAGATGAATATGCCAGAAGAACGGGCTATTTGGAACATGCTGTAATTTTCTAGCAGCAAAATTAAAGCAAGTATTACTGAAATTATGATGGTTAAATCCAGCATCTTGCAAAAAGCTGCTATAGTGGATAAATGTTTATCTCTTTGTAACATATTTTGTCTGGCCTGCACACAATTTGTCAATTTTACTAACTTGGCTGTATGCCACATCTTATCAAGCCACACTCTAATGAGTGGATCTTTATCAGATTTACATTAAGTGGCATCTACAATCTTTGCTGTTATCAATATGTTCTTTATTAACTGTTCATTACCCATAGTAACTGGAACCCTAAAACAATCATGTAATATCATTTCTGCTTTTACCAGGGTTATTTTCCTGATTTAATTTTTTTACACACTTGACCATGTTTATATGAGCCTGCCTTATACAGAATCAAAACATTGGTCCATCAGCTTCGGTACTATTGTCTATTCAGCCCATGGCTGTCCAGTATCTCTGGCTGGAGATGCCAGAGACTTAACTTGGCACCTTCTGCATGCCAAGTAAATGCTCTACCACTCAGCCACAGGGTATCTAGCAGTTTTTAGTTTTAAGCCAAGTATCAGCCAAAACCTCTTGTTATAACCTGTTTTTGCATAGGGGTCTCCAGGTTACCATGAATTTTGATGTTCCTTCTTTCTCTATAAGATCAAATTTGCTAAAACAGAGAGATTATAACTGTTTGCTGACAGCTTGAACAAGATAATGCCTATCTAGCACAGTTTTTCTGCACAAAGATCTGTCCATGTATTATAATAATGACAATGGAACTACAATGTGAAGTAACCAAAATAAAAATTGTAGTGGGAGAGGCATGTTCCATTGCTGTAATACTCCACAGTGGAACAGAGTTATAGGTGATAAAAGTGAACAATGTAACAAGTGACCAATAAAAAGTTTATTTTGCTGCATGTGCACATGAACATTTTATTATGGTAAAAAGCAAGCTGGCTTCATATTAACTTTTTATGCCTGTATCTCTCCCATTCAGGTACTTGCTAGACCAAGAGCTGCTTTGCTTCAGAAGGGCTACTGTTGTACAGGGACTAGGGTACATATTTAAATATTGAAACAACTCTGTTATAAGTCCATAAGGATTTAGTTAAAGTAAAGAAATAGATCTCTTTCTTCCATCCATTAGGAGTTGATAGATAGATGATCAGTAGATAGATGATAGATTGATACATGAAAGATGATAGCTAGATGACATTAAAAGGATGTTACATTAGAAACTATGGTGATCAGATTATTTTTCTAGTTAATTAATAATTAAATATTTCTATCTGTTTCTCCAAAGGTCATGACAGTTTGTGACAGTAATGGAGTAATCCATGTTATTGAATATTCAATTTGGCACTGATCCTGAGGAAACCACTCACTGGATAAATTGTATTACAGTCCATCCCAGTTCCTCACGGCACTTCATAGCCACTCACTACTTTAGTGATAATGGATTGCCTCTGGAAATGAGAATGTCTCCCTCCACATAATGCAGTTGTGGCATAAGCTGAGTTTGGGTGTACATGTTCAGTGTGAGGGATATTAGTGGTGGTATTCATGCGTTGTCCCAATGAGTTGGATTCTGTTTCTTATGACAATACGCTGAGTTAACAGGTTTTTTTCCTGTTTTGTGTGAATGGGTTTGGACATGTTTGTGTATTATCTTGAGGCTCGATGCGTCTTATCTCAAACCAGAGCTGAACTATGAAAAGAAATGAGTGAACCATTGGCAACCATATCAAAGAATTTTGATAATTACTCCACCATAGGTTATTAGAAACCAAGCCAGATTCAGAATAAAATAAATGATGTAACTAGTTTTCTTGCAGTTATGTTCACCACATTTTTGCTCATGAAGTGGGATGATGGCTAAATCAAGGAATATTCTGAATGATCAATTAGTGTACTTTCAAAACGTGAAACTATAAGATCCCAGCTCCATATTCAGTCACCAAGTTTATTATGCAACAAGTTTGGATGTATCAATAGATATTCTGTTCTTCCCTTCATTATCCTAATTTATTCCTTGAAAATGAAAATGTTTACACTACCAGAGAAGCACTTACTTTTTATGAATACTGATGTAGAAAATGAACTTTGAAGCCCTTTGATCTTCAGTCTCTGAGTCTGTTTTTCCTAGTGGGAATTAGAAAAAAAACACATTTTCAAGTAATTTAAGTTTCAAATACATTTGTGACTCTTCACAGTAAAAAAAGAAGTATAAGTGCTTTTCAGATGAGTTTATAGTTTGGAAATGGACTTCATCGTTCCCTATAACACACACAAAAAAGCAATTCTTTTGAAAAAATATAACCCGATACTATGTTTTCAAAGGATGCCATTTTAATGCAACATATTTTAATCTCATGATTTTTTTAAAAAAATCTCTTTGATCGCTAAGAAATTTACCACAGTTTTTCCTCCATCAAAAGCACAGATGGTTAAAATTCAAATATACAGGAAAACATAAATGCTCAAATAGTCCTCCTTTTTTCCTAAAAAAAAGGGGACAGTCACAGCTGAGAGTTCAATCACAACAAAGAGTAGGTTTTATACCCTACTTTCCTCTACCTTAAGGAGTCTCAAGGCACTTTACAATCACCTTCCTCTCCCAACAGTCACCTAATGAAGTAGGTAAGGCTGAGAGAGTTCCAAGACAATTCTATCTTGTCCTAAATCACCCATGTGGAAGAGTAGGGAATCAAACCAGATTAGAGGCTACCACTCTTAACCACCACTTCTCAAGAATACCTGATATTTCTGGTTGTTATTAAGTACAAATATAGAGCACAATAATACACAATAAAATAAAATTGAAGGAATTATGGTGCAGTAGTAATGTGGCCCAAGGTCAAGGGTCCTGGCATAAACCCGTGGCCTCCCTGTAGGGGTGACAAAAATCACAGGGCCAGCATCAGCATGCCCTGAGGTGGAGCTACTGGCAGAAGCCCAAGGCCCAATGGTAGGGCCCAATGTCCGCCCATGCTCCTGGTTGTATGTGGCATTCTTCCACCATGGAAACTTGTGAATATGATGCACAGTACCCCCAATCCTAGAAGACATAGTGATGGGATTTTGATCTTTATGCATCTGTCCATGCTATGGAAGAAAGGGCTATAACCTGTGCAGGTGGCTGTTAGCACAAGCAAGTGGGAAGGCTCATGAACATGTGGAGAAAGGATGCCCAAGCAAGTAGAAAGGCCTGTGGGTACGTGGACAGGAGTAGAGGTTTGATTTTAATTTTTAACAGGCTCAGTGGTTTTAGGCTTGTTTCACTGCAGTATGGGAAGGGTTAAACCAAAGGTGAGTCAATGAGAACTAAAACTGAGATCACAGGCCTGGCTTAAGCTCTAATACCACTTATAAACTTCATTATATCTCTATTATTCCTATACATTATAAAGAAATAATACCAGAGACGGGACAGTGGATTCACAGATAAGACTAAACCATAGGCAGGTTTTTGTAACAGAAAAAGGAAAACAAATGACGAAACGAACTGTAGCTAGAGAATAAATACTATTTTGGTCTAAATTACCCTAAACAAATATTCATTCATACAGTGAGGACTTAATTTCTTAAAAACAACAACACTAAATCTAAAATGTTAAACTAATTCTTACATTCTGGCTGGTTCATGATCAATGCTCTGTATACTTAGTGCTTGGGGGGGTGCAACAGTGGGTGGATTTCTGGAGTTCTCACCCTGCTGGTTGGCTTCGTGAGGGCCCCTGAATTTTGGGCACTGTGTGACACAGTGTTGGACTATCATTGGAAAGGGGTGTTACTCTAAGTGTCCTTAAAGAAGGGAAAAGGGTAAGATGACCATCAATCCTGACTTCCGTGGAACACTCACATCTTTCAGGAAATAGTCCCGTGTCCCGCCCGGATCTTCAAAAGTCCCACTAGCGGCTAGTTGTAGAATGAGGTAACTTCTTCTGGCAAACTTTGTGTGTGTGTGTTGGGAGGGGGGGGTCTTGAAAAGATTCCCAGTTGATGCCCTTCCTGAAACCTATGACCCTGAAGCTCAGCGGCGTTGATCCTCCACCTTACCAAAGTTTATTACTTCCTTCCCCTGGAGGATTCTGCGCTCTATGGCAAAGCCTAAATCCCAACCTTCTGTTTTCCTCAAAACTCATCCCTTGCTTCTACTGTTCTGCTCCACTTTCTAACCCACCCGTCCTGCCATGGTTCTAGTTTTCTGGCAAGTGCCGATGACAGTCCGAAGCGGAAACCTCAGCCTCTCCCAGCCTCGGGAAGCAAAGCTCAGGCCCTGGAACTGATTTCCCTCCCCTCTCGGTTTCTCATGAGGGAAAGCGCCAGTGCCATCTATGAGCGTCTGGGAGCACAGCGCCCTTTCCTACCCCAACGAGCCTTTCTTGTCATCCTGGGAGGGAACGAGAGGGGAAGGTTGCCAAAAGAGTTTGTTGCCTGACTGTGCGGCTGCTCCTGAAGGCTCCCTACTGGGCTTCCAGTGGGCTGAAGTGACAAGGCAAAATGCAAGTGGCCCATGGCAGGCGGGAGTGAGCAAAGGCATGGCTATGAGCCACCCGGAGGGGAAAGAAAGCTGCAGCAGCAGCTGTGACAGACAGGAAGAGAAGTGAGAGGCAGCCCTCAAGAAACTGATTGACCAGCTGACAAATGTCCAGGAAAGGAACCAAGTAAACACCATGATCCAAATTCTGCCTTCGTCTCTTTGCCGAGTAGTAAAAGTTGAGGCTTGCCATTGCGCAGTGGAGGGGGAGCAACTGAGTATAAACTGTAAGGAAAGTGGCCAGATATGATTGCTGCTGTTGTTTAAAATACTCTCATCCCCTCTTTGTTTTTGTTTTTCCTCCCTTGGTCCTCAGGTCGCAAATTACTCCGTGGAAAAAATATCCAGGTACTTTTGCCTCCCCAGCCCCGCCCAGACAGAAGCCAGGAGGTGGAGCTGGCCCCACCCCTGCCGGTATCCTCTTCCTCACCCCACACAGCTCGTTTGCCCGGCCTCACCCGGCTGGCCCTTAGGGAGCTCTCTCTCCCCCCCCCCCCGTGCCCGCTGGAGATGGTGGTTGGCTGGCCAAGCGAGGCAGGGCACGCAGTCCCACTTTACTGATCTTAAAATCTGGTCACCTTAGAAAAGAGTGAGGAGAAGGCTACGACCCTGATCCATGAGGAGAAGGCAACACACAGGGCCCCAGGAAATGCAGGGCCCTTAGCATGTGCTACAAGGATAAACTGGCCCTCGTTTTCACCAGTCAGAGCCAAAACAGATGATACTGGCCTAGATATGGCCTGACTCAGTATAAGGCAGCTTTGTATGTATATATAGTGATCTTGTTTTGCTCACTGCACTGTTTTTATCAATTCAGCCACAGAAACCTTCCCTGAGGACATTAGTCAATCTAGTCAGTCCTTCTGTAATACAGCATCACAATTTTCTTTTGCAAAGGAGTTGTGAAGTTAAGGTTTACATGGAGCTTGGAGAATGAAGGTAATAGGCCTCATAAGTGCCAATGGAAGACAAATGCCTCTAAGCTTCAGATCCTGCTCTCATTGGGAATTGCTGTGTGTTTCACATTAGGACTAATAGACATTGCACTCTTAAATACCCACCTATCTCTTTGAAAATGGATTAGGTTAAATTAAATTTAGGCCCAGTAATGCATAAAACACAATTAGATCTCAGCAAATGGGAACAATTAAAACTTAAGCTGTTGGGTAAAATAGCATAATTGCAATCCAACTGAATCTGCTCCTCAGGATATTATATATAGTTAATGCTCGACTATACCTATAAATTTCAGTGCTCCTTAATGTTAACTTAGGCTTGTTTGGTTATTTTGCCATGTTTATTTTTAATGAAAATATGATCTGTGCAATACGTGTGGTACTTATCCTGAAGGATGTAATACCGCTCAAAGTTTATGAGAGGAAACAAATAATTTTTTTAAAAAGCTCCCTGAAGCTTTAATGGGATTATATTACTTTCTACATGAGTTACAGATACAGAAAATTATCTCCAGTTTACAACAGGGAGGATCTGCAATTCCCTCAGGCCTTCAGTATGTGATAACATAATGAAATCATTTTTATGAGAGGGGCACATAAAATGCTAGAACTGAATCGTTGGTCTACTTCCAGGATATACATACTTAGGTGATGGGGCAATAAGAGACTGAAGTGAAACTTGGTTTGCCAGCCATAGCTGGCAACCTGTCAGAAGAAACGGGGTCAAGGGAAGACTTGCGAGTGTCACTCCAACACACTATGTCAATTCCAACATACTACAAGAAGGAGTACCCTCATATCAGGACAACCTTCCAGGATTTGCCCAGTTCCTTGATGTGGTGAATCCCAGTGGGTTGCTTTTGGTTTTGTGGCAGAAGCCCCCTCCATTTTTGCTCTGACAGCTCACGAAGCAACCAGGAATGGGGCAATGGTGGAAATTACCCAGCTACAGGAATGGATCCTACAGGAATGGACCCTGGTGCAAACCCAGACAATATTATCTGGAAGCAGTACATTTTGCAATTTACAAATTTGATAATTCGTTTTTACTGCTGAATCTTCAGGTTGTAGCCATAAATTTGCAGTAAACAAGACTGAATATCTAATTACTGAACCTGCATGAACGGACGTGAGTGATATGCTGACAGTCATCCATATTTTCTATACTCTGCTCAGGGGGAGAAAAGAAATCCTCTACAGGAGCCAGTGCATTTACCTCAGCTCAGCATGATAATTAAGCCTTTTATGTTGTATGCTACAAATTTTGCCTTACTACCAATTATCAACCAAATGCTCTTCAAAGATTTATACTGAATTTAAGAACTGTTGTGCTCAGCAGTTACAGATGGACTTTAATGCGTTTTCTAGAAAACCTTTTAAGGACAGTTTCTTAGCTTGCTAATTCAAGCACTTTGCTTGTAGAGGTGATATATGTATTAAAGGCAATATGCCACCCTTTCATCCTTTGTTACCCAGCAGATACTGTACACACCAGTATCTATCTGTTTTTCACCTTTTTTTCTTCCAAGTAGAAGAAGAGGAACTTATTTGCTGCTTTCTTCTACCCGAAGGAGTCTCAAAGTGGCTTACATTAACCTTCCCTCTCCTCTCCCCACAAAAGACACCCTGTGAGGTGGATGAGGCTGAGAGAGCTCTGATATTAATGCTCGGTAAGAACAGTTTTATCAGTGCTGTGGTGAGCCTAAGCTGACTGCATGTGGGGGAGTACGGAGTCAAATACGGCTTGCCAGATTAGACGTCTGCACTCTTAACTATGGTTGTGCACAGCGGCATCTGAATTGGCGGTTCCAGGCTGATGCAGCCAGCGCTGTGCCGTGGGGAGGGGTGCGGGCACCGGTGCGCAACTTGGTGCACACACGCAGGTGTGGTGCTCCGTGCCTGCATGTGTGCACCAACTGATGCATTGGCACCTACGCCTCCCCTCCCCTACCCCCTGTGACATGGTGCTGGCTGCATCGGCCTGGAATGGCCAATCAGGAAGCCGCAGCACACAACGGGTGAGGTCCATTCCAACTTGCCTCCCAAGCTCGGCCATACTGGTGAGGTGTCGTCAGCCATTTCAGATCTAAGATCTCTTCCTCTGGGCTGAGGGAAGAGTGCGTCCCCAAGTCCATTTTTGGTGGGTCCGCCATTATCGGGTGGGCAGACGCACCATCTGCAGGGTGAGATTACATAAGAACACAATCCCACCTTCTTGCAAATAAAAGCCCCATTCAACCCTGTGGCTCATCCCATCCACTGAGACCTCCACTGGGTTAGGCCTTGTAGGACCCATCAAGTGGGGCAACGATGGCCTATTATGTGCCAAGCCCAGGAGGTTCCCGGCCCAGTGGTCACATCATGTGGAAGCGGGGATTAGCCCCACTTCCATATGTACATCCTCCCAGCCTTTTCTGCCTGTGTAGAATCGTCCCCAGAGAACTTCATGATTGTGACCTGAAGCTGGATATCACCAGAATTCATGTTTCTTATTTGTTTTAAACATTACAATCCCACCTGTCCACATGATCAGGGTCTGCAAATTGGTTAATAAATAAATGTTATAAAGGCTGAACAATTAAAAATAACATTTGAGATTATAATGTAATTCAATTAAAAAAAACATAAATGTACAATCCTAGAACCAGGAAGGAGGACAGTTGCCATTACTGGAGGTATGCCAAATGAAACCAAAAAGGCTTCATCCACTGGTGGGAGACATGGATAGAGGGAGTTCCAAAGATTTGGTTCCATGACTCAGAAAATCATTTCTCAAACAGCAGTAGCTTCAAACAGCAGTGGCAACTGAAGCAGAGCCTCTGAAGATGATGAGAGTGAACAGATAGGTTCATCTGATCCCTTTCTCTTACCACAAAACACACCCTATGAGGTAGGTGGGGCTAAGAGAACTCTAACATAACTGGTCTGTGAGAACAACTCTAAGAGAACCGTGACTAGTCCAAGATCAGCCAGCTGGCTGCATGCGGAGGAGTGGGAAATCAAACCTGACTCTCCAGATTAGAGTTTGCTGGTTTTAAGCATTACACCATGCTGGCTCTCTATTCCATCCTATCTCTATGGATTCAGGGCAGATCATAACACAGAAAAGTTATAGATAAAATTCTCAAAAATACAAAAATGGAAATCTAAATTAATGCTTAAAGCATCATAAAATTAAAATACTAATACAAATATTGTCCATGATAATTTGTTTATTATATGGGAAACAGGGGAGTGGGGTTATAAAAATGTAACATTCAATACCAGAGACTTGAAACAAATTGGAAATCAATGTAATTGGAAGAAGAGTTTCTTATATGCCACTTTTCCCTACCTGAAGGAGTCTCAAAGTGGCTTACAATCGCCTTCCCTTTCCTCTCCCCACAACAGACACCCTGTGAGGTAGGTGAAGCTGAGATAGCCCTGATATTACTGCTCAGCCAGGACAGCTTTATCAGTGCAGTGGCAAGCCCAAGGTCACCCAGCTGGCTCCAAGTGCAGGAGGAGCGCAGAATCAAACTCGGCTCACCAGATTAGAAGTTGGTGCTCTAACCACTACACAAAACTGGCTGGGATTATATGGTCCCAGTGTTATACTTCAATGGCACTCATATGGTTACATAATTCAGATATGGATAAACTGGCTTGGCAGATATTCAACATATAACAAGGGCATATTTATTATTTCTTTATTACCCTTGCATCTTTATTTCCTTCCATGTAATTCCAGATGGTATACACAGGTCCATTCCTTCAATGTAGCAGAAGGCTTGCAAAATGTAAACACTACTAATTTGCAGTTACGCAAGACATCGCACACAATCTGCCACACTCCTGAAACAGTCCCGCAAAAAGTGATTCGTTGTAGCGCTTAAAGGGACATTGGGAAAAGTGGATTCACCCTCCGAAAAGCAAGGGGGGATTTTTTTTTTCACTCGGGGGAGCGTGGTAACGCTGACTCGCCAGCTCACATGCCAGCTGCTAGTTAGATGGGTCTGTTCGTTAGGGAGAATCAAGGCATATTCGTTGCAACGTGTGTTTTTTTTAAACTTTTCTTAAAGGGAAAGGGGCTTTCCCAGAGCATGATAACAACCGCCCATTGGCTGTTCGTTTGACTGATGGCCAGGGGCAGGACAAAGCACAGGAAAAATCGCTTCCTGTCTAGCGATTTTTGCAAGACCGGAAACCTGTGGGAAACGAATGAAACGCTACTGGATTCCACTAAAAAAGCAGGTATGCGTAACGCCGAGATTGCACTTTTAAAAATAGTGTTTCCGCTTTGCGGGACCAATTGGCAACATTGGTCCTTGTGCAGAAACCCCCACAGAGTTTGCAGGTAGTCTCCTATCTGGGTGGTGACCAGACCAACGTTTGTACTTTCAGCAAGAATGCTCCATCATGTGCTTCTGGAGTAATTCTGAACTCTAGAATAACAAATCCCCCCAAATTTGATTCTACCATTACTTTTTGTTTTCATTTGATCTCAACTAATTTCCACTGGGTTTTGAATCTATTTAATATGAACTTTGTATTCGCTCCCACAGATTGCCTGTGTGATGGCTATACATTCGCTACCTTGAATGGGAAACTTGAATACTTGGTTCCAGATGTTAATTGGATTCAATTGCAAGCTATTCCAACAATCCTGGACCTACATGATGCTAATAGTCCAAAATTACAACTACAAAGTGTGAAGCTGAGTAGAATTCACTTTCAGAATTACACCATCTGTTCTACAGTTTGTTGGCTTAAAAATCTACAGTGAACTGTCTGTCCAAGAGTTAGCACTGTATATTTCCACTCTGTTTATCTTATTCACAGACTGGCTAGGCACAAATAACCTTTGTCCCAAAAGAATATTTTGCCTCCCCTCCCCCAACTTATGAGATACCATTCCCTAACCTGCAGCAAAAGAAATAACTATTTGATTAATCAGATCTCAGTAATAATTCATGCTGTTTGAATTATATCACTGCTACAATGTCTGTTACTCTAGTCTTATATTTGCTGGTAAATAACAATTCACTTAATTACAAAAAATAAATCTGCCAGCTGGTGTTTGAAAGTGATGAAAAAGTTTAATATAGAAACAGAGACCTTGATCATATTTAATGTTTGACCAACATTTGCTTTATTTTGTTGTCCAGGGGCCTGGAGGACTGGAAATGATATTTTGTAGGAAGTCACAACATTCTGCAAAGTCATCACCTCCTTTTTAATACGGAGGGTACTTTTTTATCTTGAGTTTTATTTGTTAACAGTGATCTTGGATAAAATACTTTATAGCTTTTGGATGTGGGTGCATCCAATATTTTATGCATTGCTGTAGTTTGGGGCGGTGAGTTTTTGAAATGGTTCTTCTTATTAAGATCATTACTAACTTTTATTTCTTCCGGGTGGGCACTTTCTCCATATGTTTTGATGTTGCTGATCTATAAAATTCAACAGTAAAATCATAGCTCAAAATACAATTATTTTTGTCTGGTCTAAGAACAGGTCATGGTTTCATCCAGCCTTAGGTTTGAATAGCTCCTCTTTAACAAACCCAACCATCTTTACCGTGGAAGTAACTTTCTAAACACCTTCTCAAACTCATTGGCTTAGATTCAGATAGCATGGCAAGGCCAAAGAGAACAGAAATGCAAATATGCTATTGGTTGCAATTATTTGGTGAAATATGGCTACATATGGTCATTTGCAGGGCTTTCTTTTGTTATAGCTGCAAGCTTCTTTCAGTTAACTAACAAGCATCTATACAGTCACTCCTTTTTTTCATTAATATGATAGGGGGGCATAATCTATTATGTGGAAGAGTAAAGGGTAATAGAATACTATGTTAGCTTTCAGCATGAAGGACAAGACTTCAGACTGCAATAAGGGTCAAATCCTTTGAGCCATGATTCCAAGCAATTCATTAAATGGATTTTTCATATACCTTTTTCTGTAGTTTCCTGCAGTATTCCAGAGATACTCTGTCACCCTATGTCCCCCGCAGGGCCTTACGCTCTGCGGGTATGAATTTATTGGTGATTCCTGGCCCCAGAGAAGCATGCCTGGCCTCAACCAGGGCCAGGGCCTTTTCAATCCTGGCCCTGACCTGGTGGAATGAGCTCCCGGAGAAGCTGTGGGCTCTCAGTGTTCCGCAGGGCCTGCAAAACGGAGCTCTTCTGGCAGGTCATGGGATGAGGCTGGGACGCACGGATGATCTGGCCCCCCTTACAGCAGCAGTAGCGAAGTCTATCTGGCATCCTCCATCCTCCCCCCCCCCTCTATAGTGGTGTTACTGAGGGAAATGTAGATGTGAGTTGAGTTTTTACTGCGTCTTGTTTTACTAGGTGAGGAATTGTGTATGATGTGTTTTTATATGTTTTATTGGTTGGTTTTAGTGGGATTTTATATTTTGTAACTCGCCTTGGGCCTCCGGGGAGAGGCGAGTGATAAATAAATAAATAAATAAATAAATAAATAAATAAATAAATAAATAAATAAATAAATACATACATACATACATACATACATACATACATACATACATACATACATACATAAATAGAAACCCTTTGAGTGCCCAATAGTTACCTATTGGAATATGCAAACTCTTTAGTGTGCATGATTGAACAGCATATGAAGCTACCCTACAGGAGCATCAGAGGAGATGTGTAGTTGGCATATTTAGATAAGGAACCTCCTAATATTTTTCATTTAAAATCTCCTCTTGTGTGCTAATTGGATAAGTGGGCGACCTCCTGCTCCTTTGAGCACACATTTCCTCTCTGTTTGCCTTCAGCTGATGAGAACAGTTAGTCAGACTACTAGGACTCCTTTCTCTCTTTACATAGTTGTTTCAATGCTCAATAACACTATTTTTCATTTTTCTCTGCCAGTTTCTTAACCAGTGAGTTTATCATCTCTTCATGACATACCAACAAATTCTCTATCTAGCTAATCCTGCTGCCTGCTTTCTCCTAGCAGTGTATTCTCAAACAAACTTACTACAAGCACTGCTTAATGACCTCTAAATCCCATCCTCTACAATGTTCTTTTCACTCCTTATGGCATTAGACAGTTTGCAGGAGCCTTGTATAATCTCTCAAGGGGTCCATTCAGTGCTGGTAGAGCACTTAAGGATATCATTAACATCCAAAGTGGGAACTTACTTTTCTCCATAGGAAAGAGGCACATGATTCTTCTCACAAGTGCTTGAGTCCTTGTTGTTGTGATCATTTAGATGGATGGATACAGAAACTATGTGTCAATCTGTGTAAGCAGCAGATCACATGGTGAAACTGTTCTTGGATGGGCACAATCTGAGCTGAGGGTGGTGTCAGGCATCACCTGTTTGAATCACAGCATCACATTAAAATACAAAAAATGTTCAACAAAATAAACATTCTCTGTGGCATTTATTGGATGGATGGATTGGATGGATTGGATGGATGGATGGATTTTCTTTTGGGGGGGAGGGAAACATTTTATAAAGTTTTACATAAGTGTCTGAACTGGTACAGTCCAAGAACAGGATCTGCTGTTTGTATCACCGAGACAGGAAAAGGACTTCAATAGCATGCAAACCCCCCCCCCCATTCCAATTCCTGTTCAGCTGTGGTTAAATGAGAAGATGGAGCCCTTGTGTCAACAAATCTTTATCATGCTTTGCCTCATCTTTATGTCGGTTGCCCTGCACATAGACTTAGGAACCAGCAGTGTTGTCATTTCAATTAGTCTTTGACTCCTCTGTGTAATTCTGATTGTTACATTCTTTTCTATATTTCCAAGATTACTCCTTTAAGTATAACATACATGGAAAGATCCTACCTGTGATTTCAGTGCAATGGATACTTTTTAAAAAATTTGCATGTCTGAAGCTCCAGGGCACATTACCCTTCCAGGGGCACCTAATACCACGTAATGTATCGTGATGGTATGATTATGTGGAGGACGGCCACAACCTAGATGGCCTAAAGGAAGACATTAATTATCAGCTGTTTTCAGCATGAAGACTTCTAGAATCACTGAACTCCCACTGCTTATGTTATGCTATCAATTTATGTGCAAAATTAAATATATCGGATCAGTGTTTTAAAAGCATATGTCATTGGCAGAGGACAGCAGTACTGAACAAGGATGAGGAAAGATGAATATGGCAAATCCCAGCTGTGTCATAAATAATAGTTACACATAGAAAAAGATCTCTCTGATTTTTTTTTACTAGGTATGACTTCTTCATTTAGACATCGTATAGTCCAGCATAACTTTCATTGTATGGCCCAGTTCCACATCACTTCTCTTCCTAATTTTATAGCTGAAATTGATGTATCAACAATGGCCATATAGCAGAATTGCCCAAGGTTTCTGTTACCTTTCTTTTACTGATATCTGTGTAATTTATGTCCCTCTACATGACAGCTGTGTAATTTAGCCAAAACTAAGCAAAGTTATACCCTTCTAAGTCATGTACAGATGATCCACCTGTTGTTGACTGACCACATGGAAGTGGCAGAGTGGGCACAAAGGAGGTGGCCCTGCACTCACCTCCATGTGATCGCTGTGAGGTCAGCACTCTATGAATCTGTAGAGAAAGTGTTTGTGCTTATGCTCCCTTCCCATCACCAAGGTTTGGAAAGAAGCATTGCTGATCACAGGCTGAGAGTTTATATGCAACCACTTGGTGTTGGAATATGCGAGATGCGTAGTGTGCATGATTTAACAAAATGAGAAAAATATCCTGCAAGGGTCATCTGAGGAGATCTCTATATAGCATAATTAGATTAGGAACTTCCTGATATTAAAAAAAAAAATCTTCTCAAGTGTCTTGATTGGAGACTTCCTGTGAGCATACTTCCTTCCTGCTTGCCTTCAGAACAAACTGAATAAAGACAGCACAACAATTAAACAGGTCTCTCTTTCCTCTTTGTATACAAAGTTGCTTCTCTTCTTAATAAAATAATTTTATTCTTTTAAGCAACTTGATACTGCAAGCTTCTTTGCAGGTTTAAACTCCACCAACACTTGGAGATGGTGTGCATGTGAGGGTGGGACCAGCAGGCCCATGTGGTCACTCAGTGTGTGGACAGGTCATCAGCAGAGGTGACACAAAGTGGAAAGGGGGCTGGCCTCACACAGCATTACAGTTCATGTTGGGACTATCCCTTTCAGAGTGTCTTTTCCCCAGTTGCCTGGATGTCTTGACATTTTTCAGCTTTGGATAATATTTCTTTTTCATCCACAATGAATGCCCCCTTGGGCTTTAAAAAAATTCTGCTCAGCTATTTCTGCTAATGATCACAAACTGTTTCTCCTCTCACCACAGTCTGCAACCTTGGGGTCAGCTGTGACTCAGACGTTCCTTCACAGCCTGCCATTAATCAGGCTGTTCAGTTCCAGATTGCTCCAGCAAGGATGTGTGAAGGCTGAAGCCTAGAGAGTCTTAAGCAAACCCTTGACACATTCTATCTGTTGTTATAACTATGTATTTCCACCATCATTGCACTTCTCCATCTCTTTAGAACATCTTAGGAGATGGCCTTGTCACATAGGAAAATCCCCCTTTTGAACGAATTCCATTTTATTCCAGAGTACTTGAGCAAGGCAAATGTGAGGCCGCTCAGCTGTCAAGTAAAAATAAAAATAAAAATACAGCACTCACAGAAAGCATGCTTGTACAAGGGTTTGTGGAGGTTTCTTAATATAAAAAAGGACAATCCTTTCTGCCGGTGAGTCAACCACATTGGCAGGTGAGGTGATTGATCTCGATCTGTAGCCAAAGGAGTTGTTGACTCACAGCACCACTGAGAGAAATTGCCAGGCCATTATGTATGTTCAGTGACAATGCAGGCCCACAGGGCTTGATGAGAACTTGTAATAAGTAATGGCTTGTTGGAGACTCCCAGCGTTGCTACTGAGATCTGCAAGCATCCCACTTGTGCTTTATTCACTTGGCCATGACATCCTTTTCTTGAAATATCATTTCAACCTTGTTGAGCTAGCAACAATGGCTCTCCATTCATCTCAAGCTGTTCTAGGTTTAAAAGAGCGAGTTGTATGCCAATGTTCATGAGCTCCACTGCAATCAATGCTTCCTTTTTCAGTACAACTCATTCTGTGAACAAAGCATATTGCCTATAGTAGTAAAAAGGTAAAGGTAAAGGTATCCCCTGTGCAAGCACAGAGTCATGTCTGACCCTGGGGGTGACACCCTCTAGTGTTTTCATGGCAGACTCAGTATGGGGTGGTTTGCCAGTGCCTTCCCCAGTCATTACTATTGACCCCCAGCAAACTGGGTACTCATTTTACCAACCTCAGAAGGATGGAAGGCTGAGTCAACCTTGAGCCGGCTGCTGGGATCGAACTCCCAGCCTCATGGGCAGAGCTTTCAGACAACATTTCTGCTGCCTTACCACTCTGAGCCACAAGAGGCTCTTTGCCTATAGTAGAGGGTCTCATATATATTTGTAGGGTTGCCATAGTTCTTGCTATGGCAGGAAGTATCCTGTTCATTACCTCCGATGTTAGATACTTCTCCAAGCAGCATCAGGAAGAAAATAGTTATTAATAAATGCCAGCTTTCTCTGCATTCATATATTAGTTCTGTTTATATTCCTGAAGTGACAATGCTTAGCTCTGCCAAAAGTTCTATGGTTTTCCATGTCCCCCCATGTCCTTGCCTCTCAGTGCTATGGGTTCTGCCATTATGGCCTACTTAGTGTAGATCTATTAAATGAGACTTATGCAGATGGGAGAGCTAACCATTGTCACTTCTGGAATATAACCAGAACTAATGTAGCAGTGCAGAGAAAGTTGGCATGTATTAACAAATATTTATTGTTAATCCATATTTGTGTATTTGGATGGAAAGTCATTTTAGAATAATACTTGGTGTAATATGGATTGTTAAAGGTCAACATGTTTTTAGTTTGTTTTATTGCTTTTGGACTGATTTGAGTTGAATTACTTTTCTCCTAATGGTTGCTTTTCTAATGTAATTTCATTTATCTTTGTACATGGTGATCAAAGAGTTTGGATCCCGATTGTGCCAATGGCTATCTAGAGGATTTTTGTTTCCTCCGCATAGTTGTTCAGAGTTGTTCCTAAAAAAAAAAAAAAAACGAAAGAAAGAAAGAAAGAAAGAAAAATGATTCTATTCCATCTTCTCTTTACAGCCCCAGCTTTGTGAAATCAGTTAGGTTACATGATCACAAGATATTGAAGAATGCTCAAAGATGTTATGATTTGGGCAGATATTGGAATCCAACTACTGTCCACAGGCCAAGCATGCTGCTCTATTCACTGAATCAAACCAGTTATCATTTAGATTTCTATTTTTACCACGACCAATATTTACTTCTGAGGAGCAGTGACTCAGCTGGAAAACGTGTTATTGTACCAAGCCAGACACACTCCTCTTTTCATCAAGTAACAATGAAAGGTGATTGTACTTGGATGAAAATACAAAAGAAAGGCATGCAGAGGCATTGCAATCTGAAAACTTGAAAAATCAATTCACTGGACTGGAAGCCAACAAAGATTAAAAGTGTTTTCTTTTAACTAAAGGTATTTGGCGAGTGTGAATGGTAACAAGCTCTCTGAAGACTCTTGTGATAGCTTGCATGAAATTATTATTTCAAGACTGAAATCTTGTGACTGGTTGCCTAGAAACTCCCTTACTGGAGGAAAAGGTTGAATCATAGTAGTTACCCAGGTTTTAATGAGGAAATTATTGATGCCACCTGACAAAAATATCTAACATTCTTCTTTTGACATGATGAAGAGCCAGTCTTCTGAGCCAGCAAAGTGAAATATTACTAAAATGTTAGCAGTAAACTCTCCTGGAAGAATGCTTAACACTTAAGACACTCACCATCATTGCTGCCATAGATCATCTAAGCTTGCTTGTCAAGCGATCTCTTCAGGTAAAGCATTTTGTATAAGGATACATTGTTGTACCCAGTCACGTATTGAAAAGAACCCAGGGCGCTATATTACAGTCATTGTTATCGTTAAGGAAAGGTAATGGACCAAGATAATTTTTGAATGATTATGACAAGTCTAGTGTTGGGTGACTAGAATGGACCACAAAACCATCCCACATGTGAAATGGGTTTGAATTCCTTTAGGATTTTATCTTAAAGGTTGTAGAAAGCTTCACAATCTTAAAAAGGACAACAGTATGATTTCAGGGAAAATAAACACTATACTTTCTGCAAGGTACAGGATCTGCCTCTGATGGCTGATGTATCCTGATGGTTTGAAATATTTTCTGGCCAGCATGGTTCGAGCTCTACTTGATCACTGAAATGGAGAAATTATTCTTCTCATCTCCCACTAGTTAGAACTTGGTCAGCAAAGACAATGGAATATGTAGTGTTTTTTCAACAATTTTGCATTCAGAAAAGCTTTTCCATATCAATGTCTATACAGTGCAAGGGATTCATGCAGATCAGAATTGCTTGAACATTTGAATAGATCCTGGAGTGAGACCTCTCTGGTACACAGTCAGGTCACGTTGTTCTGGTCTGTTGATTGAACCTAAATTCAAGTTGCAACCGCCTAGGTTAAGTACTGCAGAGAAAGAGCCATAAGGGTAGGATGAGCAGTCTCTTTTGGAAATCTTATCTGCCATTACTAGTCCTTTCATTGAAACAAAACCTAAGCTCCAAAGGAACCTCAAGATAAACTTAGTAAGCTACTGCAACATGGGAATAGAGCTAGAATAAATTAAATGTAGCAGTGAAATTTAGATCTCCTTGAAGTCAGGTGAGAGTTGGAGGTCAATTACTTTTGAGAGGATACATAATTCATCTAAGAGCAGAAAAACCTACTATATGGCATAAAGAACTGGCTGCAACTATGGATGTGCAATATATTTTTACTGATATTTTTTTGGTTTGGATCTATTAGAACCCAAAAGGTTTTGGGATTCCTGAAAAATCATTAATCCAAGTACTGATTTTTTAAATTATTTTTTTTAGAAATCTCCAAAATATTCAGGTCCAGTAGAACTGAAATATGCTATTTTGGGTTTTTTAACTGCCTGATCTTAGGTCTGGCTTGCCTTCTCCTGTAGCCTGGTTTAAACTAAACTGCAGGAGAAGGCATCTCAGAGCTCCTCCTGCAGGGCTCCCTGCAGGCACAGTGATCCTGGCTGGGCTGCTCTCTCCTGCTGCACCGTTTTTAAACAGAGCTGCAGGAAAAAGCAGTGCAGAGATATGTCTGCAGGAAGCAATGGGCACCCCGCAAACACAATGATCCCAGTGAACACTCTGGATACTGACAGACAGACAGACCTCTAGAGTGATATTTTGGTTTTCTGGAACAGTGGTAATCAGGTCCCCCCAAGGTCCAGAAATATTAAGAATATTTATGGCTAGCATTTTAAGTCTCCCTGGTCTGTTTTTTCTTCATTTTAAAAGGATTTCTGGGCAAAGGGAAGGAAACGGGAGGGACACTCCCCTCCTAGGTAATGGAATAAGACATCTGTGGGATTGCTAGAAACGTCTGCTCAACCATGTCTGCGAAGTCTTCTTTTCTTCTTCTTGCTATAAGATCTTGTATTTTCAGGGATGAGGAAATGCAAATTAAATTTAGCTGCTTTCATTCTTCTTAAGAGTGTTCCATCTCTCTCCATGGAAACTCAGTCAGGCACATTCTTATTATTTTCCCTGTAAGCTATCTGCCATTTGGGACAAATGGTTTGGGCATAATTACAAATGTTGCATATTTGGGACACACTTGCAGCTAGGTAGTGCTGACATAGAAGTGTTGTTATGGGAGTGCGTCCATCTGTATAGGTGGTCGGTCGATGCAATCAAACCATTCTCTAAGCCAGGGGTAATCAAACTGCGGCCCTCCAGATGTCCATGGACTACAATTCGTTTGCTGACAGGGGTTCATAGGAATTGTAGTCCATGGACATCTGGAGGTCCACAGTTTGACTACCCCTGCTCTAAGCCATAGCATAAAATAAATATTTATTTTTACATCCCACTCTACCAAAATGTTCAGGGTGGGCAACAGCATGGATTCCACAATGAATAAAATTATAAAATCATATATAAATGCCACAGAAGCATGCTACTTCTGTTGCCCCCAACTACTTCAGGCTTAGGCTGGGGGAATCAGATCTTTAGAAAGCAGATCTACTCTCAGCTTGCAGCAATGAGGCCAGGACTTTTCTTGACAGTTCATCAGGGCCCAGACCATAGGCCTGGAGGAACAGCTCTGTCTTGCAGGCTCTGCAAATCTGCTTAAGGTCCTGCAGGGCCCTGATCTCCCTTAGAAGAGTGTTCCACCAGACCAGGGCCAAGGCCCAAATGTCCCTGACCCTGATCAAGACCAATTTCCTCCTTTGGGTTTTTCTTTGGATTGTGATTTTGTATGCCAATCAAGGTGTCTGAGTCTTTCCCCCTTGGGTTGGAACTTCTGAGCAGGTTTTGGTCAGATGATCTTAATGACTTTTGGAGGGTACAGTAGAAAAAGTGGTCCCATAGATATGCCAGTCCCAGACCCTTTAGGGCTTCACAGGTTAGTACCAAAACCTTGAACCGGATCCGGTTTCCAATCTGGAGTCAATGCAGCTGGAAAACCACTGGTGTCATATGCACTCTCCAGTGGGTCCCCTTAAGGGCCTGTGCTGCCACATTCTGAACCAGTTGGAGTTTTCAGAGTAGTCTCAAGGGAAGCTCATGTTGAATGCTGCCATCAGGTGTAACACAAATGGCAGCACCAACCCACCTAGATCCAGTTTTCTACAAAGGTCATCTATCAGGGTGACCAGAGTCATCTCCACCGCATGACCAGTCTGGACCAGAACTGGAATGAATCAAGTGCCAACATTTCTCTAGGAACCCCTGTAACCACCTGTTCAATCACCTTACCCAGGGACCCTAAGGGTGAAACCAGGTAGCAATTGTCTGGGTTGGACAATTGCTCTTCTTCTTTTTTTTCTTCTTCTTCAAAAGTGGCCTACCCACTTTTCTGGGACAGGTTGATAATTTCCTGAAGAGGAACCCAAATTTCCTTACCACTGTCTTTCACCAACCATGAGGGACATGGTTCAAGAGGACATGTATTTGGCTGGATGATTGCAAGGGCATTGTCAGCCAAGGAACGTGGACTGCAGTGGTCCAAAATAGAACCCTGAGATGGTCAAAGGGTCTCTAGTTTCATTTACATGGTGTTTGCCAGTGGCTTTAAGGATGCTTCTTCTTAACTTATGTAACAGGTATAGATAAAGTTGGCAACCCCCATATGTGGCCTTGAGCTTTCCGCTATTAAACTTGATCTTCAGATCACAGAGATCGGTTCCCATGTCAGAGGAAATGGCTGCTTTGGAGAATGGACTTTCTGGTACTGTACCCTGCTGAGGTCCTTCCCTCCCCAAACCCCACCCTTTCCAAGCTCCACTCCCCAAATTTCCCAACCTATCTGGCAACACGAGGTATACATTTCTAGGCTTAAAGGACACAAATAACACCTCGGTTCAGAAGGATATATCATTAGAAGTGGCCACTTTCCTCTGTACAATGCATGTGAAACCTTGTCCTGATCACCACTGATCTGTCCTTTAGAAAGGGCAGAGATGATTTTTAAAAATGTACCCTTCAAAACATGTTGCTTTAGTACTTTGTATCAAGCAATTTATACAGCAGTGATGAAAATTTGTCTTGAAACTCAGGCAGACATTCTACCTAAAGAACCTTGGAGGAAGGACTTCACAGTTTCTAGCGGGCCAAATGCTGGGTAAGGGGTGTTTGTGTGGGTGGGTAAGGATGGCATTCAAGCTCAGGGGGCTGTGAGGTAATAGGAACTGGTCTGAAGTAAAGCACTGCCAATTGATCCTTGATCTTTAATGCTTTCTGAGATAAGAGGATTTTATGAAGTGCGGCTCGTCATGCAGGGATGAGGGTATGCTATGAGTGCTCAAATTCCCTCTCACAACAACAGGAGCCTTGCCGTCCTCAGCGTTTGGTTTCCCCACACACTGTGTGTGACACAACCAATGAGTAGCAGCAATGCTCTCAACAGCAGTGACAATAAAACACTACTAATCTGCTTGGAATGTCCCCAACAGACTGACAGTGCTGTGTGTATCTCAGTACACTGCAAGATAAGGAGGGCAACAGAGAAGCTTTGTTGCTTCCCATGACCTCTTGTACAGCAATGCATTGATGTATGGGCAACATGCTCAAAGCCCTCTCCCTTCTTTAACTGATCATTGGCTATCCTGGGTATGGAATAAGAGACAGCCTTAGCCTGATAATACCACAACAGGCAGCATTTTTGTCAAGTCTGGCTCAGTGACTTCAAATGTCTTGTTCCCACAAAGCATGTGAGGGCTTATGTCATCCCCTTTGGATGTGCGTAGTGGCTTTAAAATGTTTGCAGTTAAAAAAAAAATAGAGCAAAGTGACAGATTCCTACAAAGTATCTTTCCACTGCGCATGCCTTCAGTGAGAAAATTAGCTTTAATGCCAACTACTGCTTTCGAGGCAAGACAGCAGTGGGATGTTCAGCTTTCAGCCCAGCTGTCTTTGGCTTTGACGAAAGGCATATTTACCTAACTCTCATACATTAGACTTGCCTGTACAAGGGTTTGATTGGGGAATATGCTGGGGATCAAAAAGAAGAAAATGAAAAGACCCACTATAGTGGCACTCCAATATTCAGAGTGTGAGAAACTGCAACTCCTCTCAATAACCAGACTTCATTTAAAGAAAAGAAATCTGTTTATTAAAGAGAAGCAAGCCGTTCATCGCAGGGTCTTTGCCAAGACTGAGAAACCCTGGGAAAAGTTCATCTTATCAGTCTGAAGCTTTCAGCCCCTCCCAGTGCCCAACAGTTTTAAGCAGACACATTTGTTGATGGATGAGTCCAGTTCAAGGACCAGGGCTGACAGTAACCCTAGCAACAGGTCAGAGCCCAGAATTTTGCACCTAGAGGTAGACACAGGAAGACACCAGCTGCATTTCAAAGATACAACATTCACGGGAGCTGTGGGAACATCCAGCTAGCAGGGCAGTGAGTCTAACCAGGGTGCCGTAAAACAAACTACAAAGCACTAGAAAGCAGAGGCATGGCAGACATCTAGCATGATTTTGACAGAGAGAAAGACATTTGCATTTTTTTTTAAAGAAAGGCCAGTTAGACTTTGGAAGTTACATTAAAATAAACATATGATTTGTAGATCACAGCACCCTTGTCTATTATCTAATAGAAAAACCCGAGCAAGGTTCTTCAAAGAGAAGTTTCATGGAAAATATACATGACAGATCAGCAAGTTGAGGCCCACAAAAACCTCCAACTTTGTGACAGGACTAGAAAAAAGAGTTTGAAAAGAGGTGGCAAAAGGCTGACAGAATTCACTGTCAGTTTCTGGTCACGTGTCCTTATGTGTGATGTGCCTCTTGATTCTCTCAACCACCCTTTACTTTCATCAGTTACCAGAGTGCCTGTTCAGCTCCACCCTCATTGGCTCAGCAATATTTCATTTCAACACCCACCCCCTTTTTCTTGTTCCTCACCTTCTCCCATTGTTGGGTGCCATTTTGAGTTGTGATAGAAGCCCTAAATGACTGTTTATGCACTGGAGGTTTCATGCCGGGCTGCAGGCTAGAGTTTTTGTCGTGGCCCCACCTCTTCCTGCACCCACATGGGGGAGCATTTGGCCCAGTGCACCTCATCCACCCCCAATCTGTGCTCCTTCACGGGAAGTGGGGCAGTGAAGTTCCCAGTGCATAAACGGTCAATGCCAGCAGTAATTTTTCCCACTTACTTGGGTGGGAGGAGAGGGTAAACTCACAATTTAATTTTAATTTTTTTTTGCATTTTTACTACACATAAATTTCCCCTAGGCTTAGCCCCTTGGGCCCACTGGGCTTTTGCAGACTTTTTCACCCTCCTAGGATATTATATTAGACTCACAGTTTCTATAACTGGTTGTTTCTGGTCCCTGGCTTCTTCTGTGGATGACAATTATTAGAGTTTAGAAAGTCTGAAGCCCCAACCAGTTCAGTTCACCTTCTGCTCTTTGGCCATGAGCAAGGAACTGAGCATTTTGCAGCCTGTTTGAAATTAACAGTATAAATGTGGATGCATCCATTTCATGAGATTAAGCATGTGCTAGAAAGCCTGGTGCTGGATGTCTCCTCTTGTTGTGGTTAGTATTTTTAAAAGAGGAACCAGAAGGTCTTGCAGAGGGCATCTCATGTAACCCTCCCCTATTATTCCCCTTTCTCCTTCCCCAGCATCTCCCATAGCCTTTCCCTTTTTCCTGCTTCCTTCACTCCTTTCCACCCACCAGCCAACCTAAGTTTACCTGTCATCCCCTTGTTCAGCTTATCATTTTCCTTCATCCTTACAGCTTCTTTCTGGAAATACCAGTTCTCAGCTGCATAGTAGGGAACCCACATAAATTTGCAGAGAACGCCTCACTTTCCCCCGGATGTCCTTTCCATGCTCTCTCTACTTTTTCCTCCTTCTGTCTATGATCATGTTCTGAAAATGAGATTGATTGATTGAAATCAGTATTATTATATCAGTACTAGGGGCAAAGCCCACTGTATCAAGGATTACAATGGGCTCTAGGCCACTGTCTTCCCCCCAGGGCTGGGCAGGCCAGCCAAGGCCTGGAGAGGCATTGGTGGGCTGGGGGGAGACACTGGCAGCCAGTCCAGCTACCCCACCCCCACCCCCAAAGGACCACCGAGGGCTGCACAAGCTATGGAGGGCCTTTTGGGGTCAGGGGGTTGCAGTCACTGCTTGGTGGTAGGTTTTACCCCCATACACTTCTTGGCCAAAAGGCCTGCTGAGGGTTCCGCAGGTCACAGCAGAACTTTTGGGGGTGGGGAGAGGCACTGGTGGGCATTCTTTTCCTGATCCTGCTGCCCTGGCAGCCCCACTGAGGCCTGGCATGACTGTGGTTGTGGCTGTTCAGGGTTGGGGTGAGTGCAGGGAGGGGCTCCCTCCATCCTTCCCCCTCATCCCCACTGGCATGCAATCCCAGGACCTCCACCCTCCCTCCCAGCTCCTGCTTACCGGGCTGGCACTTTTTCCAAATGGAAGAAGTTGGAGGGGGAGGCAATTACCAGAGGTGGGACCTCCTTCCTGATTGGCCATCCATTGGATGGATGGCCAATCAGGAATGGGACAGCCCGGACAGCGCCAACCTGATAGGTGATTAGGTGGTGAGGCCATATACCTTCTTCCACCCCTTACCACTTTTATTATAAGGTTTAAAGATAACATTATATTGTTTTGCAGGCTTGGAGTGGGGGAGGATAACGTAGTGATGCAGTGAAAAGTACTCATAAAGACTAAAAGTTTGGTAAAAATGTGGCAACAGTTATTTACTGGATACAGCCAAAGGTGCTCTGGTACAATATGAAGATGGATTCAGTATTGGGGGACCTCCCTGCTGCCCAAGACCCCGGGATGCACGGTCACTTTGCCACTCGGTGATAGAAGTCAGCTGTCAGCCCCGGAGCTGGACATGCAGCTGAGTGGCTCCACTCTCAAGACCCCTTACGAGAGTTCCCAAACCAGGGGAGGCAGATCTGCAGGCCCAAGTCTCCCCCCCCCTCCCAAAAAAGGTATATTTCCCAATGACCAAACTGCCAGAGAGCAAGGCCATGCTCCCACCAATTTTCCTAAGCCTGTAGCCAACCCAAAAGCCCATCATGGATACCATAGAGCTAAATAGCCATAGCCATTTTGTAAAGTGCACCCTATCTGCCCTGGAGAGAGCTGTCTGCTATTAGGAAATTTTCCTGGGGGGTGAAGGAATAATAGTCACTGAAACTTAATCTGAAGGTACATGCCCCCAATGTAGGTAAACAGAGAAGCCCTATTAGGTTCATGATGACAGTGTGGGTTTTTTGTTTTGGGGTTTTTTTTTGCAGGTGCCCCTAGGTTGTCATTTCCTCCCCCCTCCCCTCGACATATTTATTAATCCAAAATCAAGTCCTGTGTCTGCACAGACGTATAATTCAGTTCTCTACCCGAGAATGACGTGCAGCCTGCAGTCTGATAGAAAGAAAGAAGGTGGATTCCAGGGCCATCAGAAGTGTTTCCCTCCTCCCCCTGCCATACACACACACACTCACGCACATGCGCAAGCACACACACACTCACACCCCAGAGAAAACCCCCTTTGGTTCCACAGAAAATTGCTGTTTGATTAGAAGCGTTTGAACAAACACTGGCACAAATCTGGATTGCTACGCCGAGGTCTCTGCCTCTGAAACTGTCACCCCAATTAAGAGGACTCTCGGTTTGTATGTTAAAACATGCAGATCCTTCACTGTAGAGACTGTTCAGTCATTGATTGGTATCTGCTAAAACCACTTTCTGCCAGCCGGGTGGAATGGATTTGCAGCAGCACAAGTATGCCCCCTTCTGAAAAAAGCGATTAATAACATATCCACTGTGCAGCGTGTGTATGCATGTGCTTGTGTGTGTGTGTGGGATGATTTATTTGGGGACCATTTCAGTATATTAGCACACAAGAGAACATTATGTATGGCTTCTGTGTCTTATTGTATCTTTCACTGTCATTCTCAGATGGAATCCTGCGCAGAAAAATGCCTGTGAGTTATAAATTAGGGATTGTCTCCCCCCCCCCCCACTGCCCCTTTTTGCTCAGCTTCATTAGCCCATCTGCTGTGCTATGTGTTTAGATGGAACAGAGGACTTTTTGCACTGTCTTCTTTGAATGTATAGGTAAAGCAATTATTGTGAACATGCTTCGAACGTATTTCAGGACTCCTTATATTAAAAAAACAAAAACAAAACAGACCTGTGTTTTCTCTAAACACCTCTGAGAACTATTTCAGGTCGTAGCCATGCTGGCCTGAGGTAGTGCAGTAAGAGTTGAAGTCAGTCCCTGTGAAAGAAGAATAAATGAGCATAAATGTGACCTTAAAAACCCGACACTCCAAAACCAGCAGGGGACCATTTTAATCTTCCAGGTCATTCTGCTGCCAACCTAAGAGTGGCAGCCCTCAAACGAAATTTTTTTTGTTTCAAGAGGAGATTGAGACCAGGATCGCTGACCTTGAGTTAATTCACATGTTCAGAGATGTCCTGTCTGCTTATGAAGCAATGCCTGTGTCTCTGCATGCGGGACATGCCTGCACCATGACCTCGGGGCAGGACCCAGTTCCTCAGTCCTTCATTATGATTCACCAGCATGTGTTAAAGCAGCCAATTGTGTGCCAAGGGGGAGTTGCCTGAGGCAGCAAGATATGTCTGTCAGTGTATGTTCTCCCTGTTCCCCAGCTCTTGCTGTGTCTTAATAAAGTTCTGTTTGTGTTGGAGCTGAAGTGTTCTGGCATCATGCTTGGACCCAGGTATGTAACAAGAACCATGGAACCCTCCCCCCCCTTCCCCAGGGCTGGCATGGGTGGGGGCAAAATGCATTTTCTCAGGACTGAAACGTAATTTTAAGTTCTATTTTATGATCTGTTTTAAATTGCATTATATCAAATGACCATATTCTTTTGGTCTTTTATGTATTAACTTCATACAACTTGGTCTGAATGACTGTAAAAGTTTGAACTGCATTTTCTCAGGATTCACAACACACATGGCAAGCAGGGAGCACATTCAGCACTGCACCTGAATCATGAGATTTGAGTGTGAAAGTACTGAGATTCCATGGAGTGCCGCTGCAGGGTTTTTAGTGACTGCGGAAATGGCAATAGAGATCCCTTTTTTGACTCATGTCTGATGAAGGGAGCTTTGACTCTTGAAAGCTCTTAGACCCTGAGATCCTATTTTACCTGAAATGCTCTTAGTTTAAGGGAGTTAGCTGAGTGAGAGGGGTAACTTGCCAATGTTGTACGAGGTAATTATCTTCTTTTAAGAATCCATGGCAGACAACATATAAAATAAAAGAATTCAGTTTAATTGGAGACTAACTAATGAGCTGGACTAACTGATATGCAGTTACACTAACACAAAGAGTAACAAGAAGGAAATGACTAGATTGGGAGAAATGAAGGTCAGCAAGATTTAGAATTACCTATCTGGGTGTGGGGTGTGCTGGAAAGGAAGCAGAGCAACACAAATGAACCTGCACTTAAGTCTGGCAGGTTCTATACCAAGAAAACTGGTCACTAGAGAGGTGTTTGGGGGCTTTGGGAGAATGGTTTTTATACCATTTTCAGCCAGATACTCATGGTGGGAAAGCACGTAGCCTGGATGGGCCTTCGAGGAAGTAAACACAAGGTTTGATCACTCTAGGATGGCGGTGATTGAGATGATGGGCTTTTAAAAGGGGGCTATTTGGGGGGAAATAGGAAGCTTCATGAAGAATCCTAAAACTGGCTGCTATCTAATGTCTAGCTGATGAGTGTAATTAAATTCTTGGCAGGCTGGCCCACTGCTGGGACCGGAAAGGTGGGGGTTAGGGTAAACAAAGGATTTTAGCTTCAGGATGAGATTAAGAAAGAGTCTGTTAGCCACTACTTAGCAATAGGAGGAGGAGAATGTCAGGAAAGGTGGATGCACTTGGTCTCAGTCGAAGATATATACATGATATCCAGTTTCTGTGTAAAAAGGCATATTTCAGGAGCTGAGACAGTTGGTCCAAACATGGCTACTGGCACTACCATAGTGCCCTGTAATGGTGGTCTGGCTTAGAATCATAGAATAATAGAATTGGAAGGTACCTCATGGGTCATCTAGTCCAACCCCCTGCACTATGAAGGACACTCACAACCTTATCGCTCATCCACTGTAACCTGCCACCCCCCCCCAGCCTTCACAGAATCAGCCTCTCTGTCAGATGACAATCCAGCCTCTGCTTAAAAATTTCCAAAGATGGAGAACCCACCACATCTCGAGGAAGCTTGTTCCACTGAGAAACCGCTCTAACTGTCAGGAACTGCATCCTGATGTTTAGATGGAATTACTTTTGAATTAATTTCATCCCATTGGTTCTGGTCTGTCCCTCTGGGGCAAGAGAGAACAATTCTGCTCCATCCTCTATATGGCAGCCTTTTAAATATTTGAAGATGCCTATCAATTCCCCTCTCAGTCGTCTCCTCTCCAGGCTAAACAGACCATGTTCCCACAACTTTTCCTCATACATCTTGGTCTCCAAACCCCTCACCATCTTTGTTGCCCTCCTCTGGACATGCTCCAGTTTGTCTACATCCCTCTTCAACTGAGGTGCCCAAAACTGAATACTTGCCTAAACCAGTGTGGATATCAAAGGCAGTTGCATGCAGAGGTGCATTGTGTCCATGTACCAATGTACACTCTATGGTAACACACTTTGTTGGTCTCTAAGGCACTTCTGGACTCTGAGAAATGAAGATGTAGGTGATTACTGAACATTCTGATACTGCCCAGTTCTCAGTGGATTATGGTAGACAGAGGGATTCTAAGAGACCTGATGAGAATGCCTATGGGAACCTTGTTAACTCTCTGACCCTACCTCACAGAGATGTTGTGTACATTAATAAGTGCCTGTAAACAATGTAACAAATCAAACATATGATAGAAATTAATAAAGGACAGATTACGTTCTTGCTCTGGAGATGTGAGGTACATTGTGTCTTGCCAAGTTATAGTTCCTGGGACTTTGTAGTATCTAGATTGACTTTTATGATGATTGATATCTGTCCGTGCATTTTTATCCCACCCTTCCTTCAAAGAGCCTAGAAGAGCACATGTGGTTGTCCTACTCCTGTTTTATTCTCACCACACCCCTGTGTTGTACGTTAAGATGAGAGAGACTGAGAGAGGATGGCTGCTTCAAGTCACCTTGCCAAATGATTTGATATGAATTCTTTTCAAAGGACAAAAGATGAATGTGGAAATCAAAGTTGCATCCTTGCTCCATTTCAAGCACCAGTGTAGATCACCACTCTTGCCAAAATCAGAAAGGGTGAAAGCTACATCCTTGAAATGATGAGTAGACTTTCAATTAGCTGTGCCCAGATGGAGCTATTATGGCCAAGGTTCCTTGGAGAAACTGGTATCAAGTGGCTGGACAAAGGTGCATATCAGGTACAAGCAGGGATAAAGCATTCGGTATCCTTTGGAGGACAGCAAAATGAAGATTTATGATATCCTGGTAATATCTGCCTTATCTGCATTCCACACACCAGTCCCATCTTATACCTCACAATGCTTGCCACATTTCATGGTAATCTGATAAGTGAACAAGCAATTTTGCCTCTTCCCCAAAGAGTTGCAGCAATATTAGCTGAAGCAAAGCAAAAACATGGATTCATTTTTGGCAAACAGTAGGCAAAATTAAATTTACAACAAATGTCATTCCCCCAAAAGGCAGCCAAAGGGGTTTGCATTGTTCTTAGTTTATCCTCACCCCAACTCTGTGAAGTAGACCAGACTCAGTGTGTGACTGGCCAAAGGTTACCCAGCCACCTCTCAGGGAAGACTGGGGATTTAAACTTGGGTAGAATCACAGGCATGCTGACTCTGATAGCTGAGGAAGTTTGTAACCTTTGTAAAGGATGGGGGATTTTCCCTCACCTCTCCCAAGGCTGCTTTTCAGCCCACTGTGGACCAAAAGTGACTTACATCATTTTTCTTTTCTCCATGCTATTCTTAAAACAACAACCATCATGCATAGTTCAGGATTAGAGTCTATGACTGGCTGACAGTGACGAAATAAGCTTCTGTGCAGGGTAAATAGGAAATTCCAGGAGATTTGGATGTGGACCTGTGAAGGCAACCCTGCTTCTGTGACAGAAGTAGGAACCAAACCTGGGTTTCAAAGATCCAAGTCAGACATTCTAACCTCTACACCAGGGGTAGTCAACGTGTGGTCCTCCAGATGTTAATGGACTACAATTCCCACAAGCCCCTGCCAGCGTTTGCTGGCAGGGGCTCATGGGAGTTGTAGTCCATGAAGACCTGGAGGACCACAGGTTGACTACCCCTGCTCTACACCACACTGATGTTGCTCCCACACCACCCTTTGTTTTGTAAATGAGATGATATATCATATCCTCCCTGATGTGCTGTATGCTGCTTGGCATGCACATTAGGGAGAGAGGAGATTTTGACTTCCCTCATTTTTGACAGTGTAACTCCTATCATCTTCCTGACCTGGTGGCAAAATTTCCACTTTCTGCCTTGATCCTGTGAAGAATCATGCCTGCTACAGACAGATCGCCTTAGCTTTCATTGAAAGTGTCAGACTTCTACAATTCTAATCCTATTACATTGTTCATTGGATGCCCCCAACCTGTTGATCATAACGATTTATTCTGGGTAATCTGCCTTGAGTCTCAATGATAAGCAGACTGGAAATAATGAAAAATAGGGGGGTGGGGATCCATCTTCATTCTTCCCTTTTGTCCAGACACATTGACTTCCTCTCCTCTGGTGGATCACATTCTATAGGTTTAGATGCATAAGAGATCTAACAGTAAAGCATCTCTGGACAGTTATCTCTTATTAACATTTCCAGCCCTGAACCATCATAAGCATTCATTTTCTTTTTGTCTTAATGTTGAATCATGTTGACCCAGTCTTTAAGGCAAACCATTAGCAATAGTCAAACCGCAATCCTACAGTAAACTAAAACATTAGAAAGGCAAGTAGGGATGAGCACAAACCTGCTAATGAGTCATAACCTGGGCCAAACATGGGCTGGTTCAGAGCTTGGGAATGATGCTGAGGGAAGTTCTTCAACATTCTTCAAACATTCACCAGACTTGTGGCTGATTTGGTTTGGCTGTTCAGAGCCAGCCATTTAAATACAGCAGCTGAATAACATGTGGTCTGCTACTCAGTTGTTGGCCATTTAAACCTTCCCTTTTCCTCCTTCCCACCCCCAAAGCAGCAGGGAGCAAAAACAAAGGGTTAAATGGCGACCCTTCCCCAGGTGTTCCCCTCACTTCTCCTAGCTGCAGCAAGAACTTGCTAAGCTGGTTTGATTTTTGTAGGGCATGTTCAGTTCCATTTGGTTGGCGGCTATGCCATACTATCCTTTTCTTGGTAGTCACCTGGCTCCTCTTCACCTTGCTTGGTCCAGACTTGTGATGAGCATCTATCCATTTTATCTTCAGTTATGGATTAGGTAGTAGATACTAAAATAGACTCCACTTTGAGAGCTGCTGCCAGTCTGAGTAGACAATAATGACCTTGATGGACCATGGGTCTGGTTCAGTATAAGGCAGGTTCATGTGTTCTTATCATCTAATTGAGACTTCAGCATGAGGTGTGCCCAGGCAGGCATTTCAGCAAATCCTAAACCCTTTGGAAGAGATGGTCACTTGTAGGGCCTATTCCTATTACAATTCTACATCACCTACAAAGTGATTTGTTTGTGAACTGATCAGTCCAAGCAACTTTGTTCTTTTACACACACACACACACACAAAAGAAAACACCCTTCTGCCAATGTTACAATCACCATTCCAAGAAGAGCTGGAAAAATTTCACTCCTGAAAAGCTCTAGCTGAGAGCATAATAACTGCATCTCTTCTGTTATCACAGCGCAGAACCAAAAATAAACCCACAATTCATCTTTGAAAGAAAGAAAGCTTTCAGCATATTATCACATCCAAGTCAGCCCTGGATCACTGTTATGTAAATGTGTGTGACGACCTTTACTTCTCTGCCATTGATTCCAATGAAACAGAGTGAGAATCACTCTTTTTAATGGTGCTTGCTGAGCAGCATCCTGAAAAGGGGAACAATCGTTTCTGTATCCTGAAAATATTCTGAAGGTGTTCAGTACATACTGCATATTTCCTAAGGCACTTAAATACTCAGGGCAGGATAGCAAGCCTATTATACAGACAGATCATGGACAATACCTTATGGATTTGCTTGCAGATATTGGTGTACATTCATACTACATGGTTTCTTCCCTTTGAAAAAAGTTCTTTTTGGTTCCTTTGTAGTGTGTAAGCCATGGGGAATGTGCTTGGGTGACATCTGCTTATTCAATAGCACTTGGATGCAGTCGTTCTCAAAGTGTGAGTTGGGACACCAATGTGTAGGTGGATTGTAAAGAGGGAAAGAGAAAGGAGGAAAAGGGTGAGCTGGGAAGGTACATCTAGGAGGCTCAAGTGTGACTGCAGAAGGTGTGAAATGGTCATGAAAGATGGCCTATTTCTCAGTAAATGCTATATATTTAGAAGTATTAAACATGAACAATAACATCAAAACTCAATCAAAATGAGATTTCTGCTGGGTTTTATTCTGGGGATCAGGCTGGTAGAAGTATGGAATACCTTTGAAAGCCTTTCTCCAAAACTATGGCAAATTCAGAAGGAAGGTAGTTTAGACATTTGAGAAGCACAATGTTATCATGTAGTCCCAGGGCTATATGATACTTAGGGCAAGGGATGGGGGGAAGAATCCATCTTTGAGTCAATAAACCATGATCCATATTACTGGGTAATTCCATCCTAGCATTCTTAACAAATTTCCAGAATAATACAGACCTCTTATGATGTGTCCTGGCAAATAGATGGGGAAGAAATGGAGATAGTGACAGATTTTATTTTCCTCGGCTCCAAGATCACTGCAGATGGGGACTTAAGCAAAGAAATTAAAAGACGCTTGCTCCTAGGGAGGAAAGCTATGGCAAATCTAGACAGCATCCTAAAAAGCAGAGACATAACCATAAACCGCGGAAATTCAGAGTACCCAATCATGGGTAGATCCTTCTAAGCATCCAGATGTAGTTTCAGATGCTCCATGCAGGCATTCAACTGATATATGAAAGTCCCACAGTAACAATCGAAACAAAGACAACATGGGGACTGTAGTGGCAGAGAGCATTTCCTCTTCCATGTATCCCCAGCCACTAGCATGGTGTGAAGATTATATATCAGTATTGCATGTTGTCTGCCCGCTCATTTGCATTTTGTGCTGATCAGCATGCCATTCACAAGCTCTTGCCTGCCTAAGAACAGCCCCAGAGATAGGATATCTGCTTTGCATGCTGTAATAGAGCAACTTTTTAAATTCCTGAACTATCAGCTGTCAGATCTTGACCTTCACCAAGATATTTTCTATCATCCCATTTGATCAGGATTAACACAGTAGTGCATTCAAGAGATTATACTTATTCCAGCAGTACTCGTGGCTTTCTGCTGCTGGCACACATGTAGATTTCTGCAGCACAAACAGTGTTATAAAATAAATTTGTTTCAAGCATTAGGTCTCCATGGCTTTAATCCCCATATCTGACTGACTGTTTCAGTGGCAGAATAATCCTCTGACGACATCTTAAAAAAAACATGAATGAAACTATATTTAAAGATAGGAGGAAAATATTCAGTAATTATAAGATTTTCGAATGTGGTGTAAATACAAATATAATGACATTTGGACTGACTGGGTAGTTTATCAGTGCAAGTACAATTAATTGAAAATATCTGGGCATAAATTTTAGAGGGCTATTCATCATATTATGTTGTAGAGCAGGGATCCTCAACCTGTGGTCCTCCAGATGTTCATGGACTACAAGTCCCATGAGCCCCTTCCAACATTTTCTAGCAGGGGCTCATGGGAATTGTAGTCCATGAACATCTGGAGGACCACAGGTTGAGGATCCCTGTTGTAGAGGACCTTGTAGAATTTTAGATATTTATAGTACATTTCTGTGATAGCCAGAACTCACCAACCCACATCCATTTCCAGCTCCAGCCTGGAAGAATCCACTTTTGGGGACCATGTACTCTCACGAAACTTGTAGCAAGGAGCCAGAATGGTGCAGTGGTTGTGTTGGAGTAGTATTTGGGAGACCCAGGTTTGAATCCTGACTTTGCCATGGAAGCTTGCTGGGTGAATTTAAGCCAATCACACACTCTCAGCATAATATAAAGCACCACTGATAAGAATAAAATGGAGGAGAGGTAAAGGTATCCCCTGTGCAAGCACCGGGTCATATCTGACCCTTGGGGTGATGCTCTCCAGTGTTTTCGTGGCAGACTCAATACGGGGTGGTTTGCCAGTGCCTTCCCCAGTCATTACCGTTTACCCCCCAGCAAGCTGGGTACTCATTTTACCGACCTCGGAAGGATGGAAGGCTGAGTCGACCTTGAACTCCCAGCCTCATGGGCAGACAGCTTCAGACAGCATATCGCTGCCTTACCACTCTGTGCCACAAGAGGCTCTGGAGAGGAGAGGAGAAGGATGTAATTAGGGATGAGCTTGAACCAGCTCAGGAACTAAAATTAATGATGAATTTTGGCTGGCTCATGTTCTGTGAAGTCAGTTTCATGGCAGAGTGATTGGCATGGACTCTCCATGGCCTTTTGTGTTATTTATAGAGGTTCAACCCAGATGGGAGTGGAAGCATTCCCAGAAGGACTATCTCTGCTCTATCAAAATTACAAAGCAAACCGGTTATGCACAGGACAGGGCGCGACGGCGGCAAAACCTGGAGCAGCGGGTGTCGAGGCATCGATGCGGAGCCAAGGGGAAGCGAGGCGAGCTCGCCGCTGCGTTGGTGAGCATCGGAGGCGGAGGCCAGGAAGGGCGGAAGCAGCCTGCACAGGCGCAGCCCTGCAGGGTTTGTCGGGCACGGAGGGGGCGGGAGCATGTTTCCCCTTCCCCTTAGTTTACTCCCAGTTCGCCTCTCCCCTTCTTTGCTGCCCCGGTTCCTCTGCCCCTTTATATTGTTTCCCCTACTTTAAGCTTTAAGTATTGTATTGTATATTTCTGCTTTGTACGTTCACACTGTTTTATAAAGTTCTTAGAGACCTCGCCTCCATTCTCGTTTGTGGTTGGGGTGTATGTTTGGGAATGGGTGGGAGGTGGGTGGCCGGCCTCTCTGCCATCCTTAGCCGCGGCGATCCCCTCGCCCCCCTCCACTGTGAGCTCTCCGGCCGCCTTTCCATCCGTGTTCCCTTGGGTTCCCCCTGGCCTGCGCCACCGTTCGTTCCGGCAGCCACTTGAGCGGTCACGCCACCTCCGACCCTCCGGCCTCCCCGATTATGCACGCAGTCCCACCTCTGGTTGCGCCCTGGTCGCCCGGGAAGCTGTGCTTTCTTCCGCGTTCCACTAACACGGCTTTTTCGGCGGCGTGCACCGAATCTGCGGCCGGTTGCAGCAGACTCCATGCGTTATTGGTGATTTTAGTCATCGCCATTCCACCCTGAATGTGCGCTAAAAGCCCGTGCATAATGGGTTGTTGTGAGACCCCTTCTGACAAGGGCATTCCTAGTTTCAGAAGACCTTAATAGTTATTTGACTATCGATAAATAAGGAATCAGCCTTTCCTAGAAGCTTGGGGGTGCTGCTGGATCCTGTCTTACAAGTGACAGCTTCAATCTCCTTTGTGCCACTGTAATGTTCCCTATTAGGGTCTGCACTCGAAAACTATTTGGAAACCTTAGTTGGTCCAGAATGGGGAAGTCAGAGGCTGAATGCAGGGATCCTATCACCACTGTGCTGAACGATCAAACAACACTGGTTGTTTATCTGTGAATGTTGATTATTGGCTTGACTTTGGACTAAGCTATCCATCTTGCACCCCACACAACCACTCCATCTTTTTTTTTTTAATAATTAAAGGTCTTTCAATGATAGCAGCAGAGAATGAAAACAAAGAAGTGGTATTTTCTGCCTTCTGTCTGCTGGTGACAGGTCGTAGTCTTGGATAGCTGTGTAGCAGGAAGCGAACAAAAATGAAATACCTTTTTTGCATTTAAAAATATATGAATCATGGAAGCCAAAATTCTTAATTTGTGGTGGTCCTGTCACTGAATCCTATCTGTGATTTGGGTAGCAAGGGCCAGTCGGTCACCTCAACTATGACAAATCTGTTTGGAAAATTATTTTGTATACCCTCTAACTATTTATGTGCAGATGAACACTCAGTCCCCCTTCAAGGATCGCTGCCTTGTTGTGGCAAGGGGGCTTGCGTAGTTCAGTGAAGCTATGAGCTATGCCGTGCAGGGCCACCCAAGACGGACAGGTCATAGTTGAGAGCTCTGACAAAAGGTGATCCACTGGAGAAGGCAATGGCAAACCACTCCAGTATCTTTGCCATGAAAACTCTATGGACAGTTCCAATAGGCATAACGATATGACGCTGGAAGATGAGCCCCTCAGGTCGGAAGGTGTCCAATATGCTACTGGGGATGAGCAGACGGCTAGTACGAGTAGCGCCAGAATGAATGAAGCGGCTGGGCCAAAGCCGAAAGGACGCTCAGTTGTGGAAGTAACTGGTGGCGAAAAGACAGTCCGATGCTGTAAAGATTTTTATTCCATAGGAACCTGGAACGTCAGATCCATGAATCAAGGCAAGCTGGACGTGGTTAAACAAGAAATGAGAAGACTGAACATCGACATTTTAGGAATCAGTGAACTAAAATGGACAGGAATGGGTGAATTTAATTCAGATGACCATCAGGTATACTACTGTGGACAAGAATCTCGCAGAAGAAATGGAGTAGCATTCATAATCAATAAGAGAGTAGGAAAAGCAGTCTTGGGATACAATCCCCAAAATGACAGAATGAGTTCGAATCCAAGGCAAACCATTCAACATCACAGTGATCCAGGTCTACGCCCCAACCACTGCTGCTGAAGAGGATGAAGTTGATCAGTTCTATGAAGCCCTACAACACCTTCTAGAAGCAACGCCCAAAAATGATGTGCTTATCATCATGGGGGATTGGAATGCTAAAGTAGGAAGCCAAAAGATAACCGGGATAACAGGCAAGTTTGGCCTTGGAGTACAAAATGAAGCAGGGCACAGGCTGGTAGAATTTTGTCAAGAGAATACAATGGTCATAGCAAACACTCTTTTCCAGCAACCCAAGAGACGACTCTACACATGGACATCACCAGACGGTCAACACAGAAATCAGATTGACTATGTGCTCTGCAGCCAAAGATGGAAAAGTTCTATCCAGTCAATAAAAACAAGACCAGGAGCTGATTGTGGTTCAGATCATGAGCTTCTTGTTGCAAAATTTAGGCTTAAATTGAAGAAAGTAGGGAAAAGCACTAGACCACTCAGGTACGAACTAAATCATATCCCCGACGAATATACAGTAGAGGTGACAAATAGATTTAAGGAATTAGATCTGATAGACAGAGTGCCTGAAGAACTATGGACGGAGGTTCGCGACATTGTACAAGAGGTAGCAACTAAAACCATCCCAAAGAAAAAGAAATGCAAGAAATCAAAATGGCTGTCTGAGGAAGCTTTACAAATAGCTAAGGAGAGAAGGGAAGTGAAAGGCAAGGGAGAAAGAGAAAGATACACCCAATTGAATGCAGAATTCCAGAGAAAAGCTAGAAGAGATAAGAATGCCTTCTTAAATGAACAGTGCAAACAAATAGAAGAAAACAATAGAATGGGGAGGACCAGAGATCTTTTCAAGAAAATTGGAGATATGAAGAGAACGTTTCATGCAAAGATGGGTATGATAAGGGACCAAAATGGTAGGGACCTCACAGAAGCAGAAGAGATCAAACAGAGGTGGCAAAACTATACAGAAGAACTATACAAGAGCGAGCTTAACATCCCTGATGACCACAATGGGGTAGTTACTGACCTGGAGCCAGACATCCTGGAATGTGAAGTCAAATGGGCCTTAGGAAGTCTGAGCAACAATAAAGCTAGTGGTAGTGACAGCATTCCAGTTGAACTATTCAAAATCTTAAAGGACGATGCAGTAAAAGTGCTACACTCAATATGCCAGCAAATTTGGAAAACTCAACAATGGCCACAGGATTGGAAAAGGTCAGTTTACATTCCAATCCCAAAGAAGGGCAATGCCAAAGAATGTTCAAACTACCGCACCATCGCACTAATTTCTCATGCTAGCAAAGTTATGCTCAAAATCCTACAAGCTAGGCTCCAGCAATATGTGGACCGAGAACTTCCAGAAGTACAGGCAGGATTTCGAAGAGGCAGAGGAACTAGAGATCAAATTGCCAACATACGCTGGATCATGGAGAAAGCTAGGGAGTACCAGAAGAACGTCTACTTCTGCTTCATTGACTATGCTAAAGCCTTTGATTGTGTGGAGCACAACAAATTGTGGCAAGTTCTTAAAGAGATGGGAATACCAGAGCATCTTATTTGTCTCTTGAGAAATTTATATGCAGGTCAAGAAGCAACAGTGAGAACTGAACATGGAATCACTGACTGGTTCAAAATTGAGAAAGGAGTTCGGCAAGGCTGTATACTGTCGCCTTGCCTATTTAACTTGTATGCAGAGCACATCATGAGAAATGCGGGATTAGAGGAGTCACAAATTGGGATCAAGATTGCAGGGAGAAATATCAACAACCTCAGATATGCAGATGATACCACTCTAATGGCAGAAAGTGAAGAGGAACTAAAGAGCCTGTTGATGCGGGTGAAGGAGGAGAGTGCAAAAGTTGGCTTGAAACTCAACATCAACAAAACAAAGATCATGGCATCCGGCCCTCTCAATTCCTGGCAAATAGAAGGGGAAGAAATGGAGATAGTGACAGATTTTATTTTCCTGGGCTCCAAGATCACTGCAGATGGGGACTGCAGCAAAGAAATTAAAAGACGCTTGCTCCTGGGGAGGAAAGCTATGGCAAATCTAGACAGCATCCTAAAAAGCAGAGACATCACCCTGCCAACAAAAGTGCGTTTAGTCAAGGCTATGGTCTTCCCAGTTGCGATGTATGGCTGCGAAAGTTGGACCATAAGGAAGGCCGAGCGTCAAAGAATTGAGGCTTTTGAACTCTGGTGCTGGAGAAGACTCTTGCGAGTCCCTTGGACTGCAAGGCGAACAAACCAGTCAGTCCTAGAGGAGATCAGCCCTGACTGCTCCTTAGAAGGCCAGATCCTGAAGATGAAACTCAAATATTTTGGCCACCTCATGAGAAGGAAGGACTCCCTGGAGAAGAGCCTAATGCTGGGAGAGATCGAGGGCAAAAGAAGAAGGGGACGACAGAGAATGAGGTGGATGGATGGAGTCACTGAAGCAGTAGGTGCAAACTTAAATGGACTCCGGGGAATGGTAGAGGACAGGAAGGCCTGGAGGATCATTGTCCATGGGGTCGCGATGGGTCGGACACGACTTCGCACATAACAACAACAACGAACACTCAGTAATACAGACTAGAAGCTTGCATTCACTTTGACAAGGAATAATTTCTAGAACCAAATGAAGCATTTCTAGGTCCAGCCAACAGAACTACATTCTATATAATAGCTGCTGTTCAGCTTCTAAACCCAAAATGCTCTGCCTTCTGTCAATTTCTGGCATGACTGGTCAGATTCTGCCAGGATACAGATAAACCTACAAGATTCTGCTCCACAAGCTCTTCCTCTTATCTCCATAACTTCCCTCGTAGTCCTTGGAGGACTGCTTCAACTTCTGCCTGGATCTGCCAGGTTCTGCCCAGATATCATTTTTCCCCCTACCTTTGTTCTCTTGGGCATCCCTAAATATGTGTGAAATCAAATGTTGTTGGCCTTAAAGCACAAACTGGATGAGACATGTGTTAGTTCTGACATGTATGTAATTTTTATCCTACTAAATATTGTTTAGAATTATAGATGCACTTGTCAAAGAACCCTTCAGTGGTGCTGTGAAGCAGGAACATCCACTAACCACCTGCATGTTGAACTAAGTCAGCCAATAAGCATGAAAATCTTGTAGGAACTAAAATCTGCCAGACAATCATTTGCCACAATTCTGCAGAGGACAGTTGTACTTGCCAGTGTAGCAGCTGGTTATGAAATATACCAGGAGATCACAAAAATATGAACAACTTCATTTTGGTTGTTGCTGTCACAGCCAGTTGTTAGAGTTTTCCAGCCAACATAAACTCTGAAGGCTAAATTCTCTAGTGGGACGGTGGCTGTCATAAACTGCTGGATTGGAATAAGACAAGTATCATGTATGGCAGAAAATGGGCCATAGAGAAGGCAATTCCCAGCTGGCCCGGCCATATTTTGTCAGAGCTGCTGCCCTTTTCAGGTTGACAGCAAGGTTTGTATTTTCTGAAACAGCCTCACAACAGAAGTTTCTCAACGTCCAAATTTCAGATTGGAAGTTCAATTTTACATTAGTTACGTACAAAGAAAATCTTGTGCATGAAGAATCTTTTTATTGCTGTAGAAACATCTGAATCAGTCTTCTATCACATGTAGTTTGTGTTGCTTGGGTTGGGAGAACAATAAAGTGGGCCAATCTCCCTATATGCTCCTCTGAACTGCCTTAGAGAAACAGCAAGAAACAAAACACATATGCAAAAGTGCTGGGGCTCCAAATATGGCTCTTCAAGACCTGTCTTCATCCCTGTTCTCTTTGATCCATTCCTCTGGTAATCCATGGAAGTAAGATGGGCTGTTCATGAAATACAAGAGTTCATCCCTTGATTCCATGCATACCCATGGTGCTTATCATCTGTGTAGATGAAGCCAGTGATGGGATAAATAAAGAATTATTTTTAATTTTTACATCCTTATTGCTTTAACTCCCAAACCTGTTGCAAATTCACATGTCTCTTCTGTCAATCAGCTCCCTGATGCTTTATGTAAATGCTGCTTTGTTTCCACACACTATAAAATGTACCCATTTTTAATGTTGTTAGTCAATAACAACTTTCATTTCATTTCAGTTACTTTCTTTATAGCCCACCCTTTTCAATGATACTCAAGGAGGGGTACAAAATACAAAAAGCACACCAGACGAGTTCATCATATAGATAATAAGCTATGCAACAGGACTAGGATTACAGAGCTGGACAAAAAATGCAAACAAAACCAAAGCCTGTTTCTGTCATGATGTACCATAATGCAAAAAGAGTTACAAGCTAGAAAAAACTGCAGTAAAAACAAAGTGATACATAAAAGAATCACTTTAGTAGATGGCAGTTTCCCTACAAAAGTGACCTCCTGAAATAAACTAATGTTTATTTTAAAAAAAAATTCTACACTGCCTTTCATTTCAAGTAAGGTCCCCAAGGTGGTAAACATGAAAACATTTAAACAGCCTTTAGAATAAAATGTATATAAAATAAACACTAAAATAAAAACATAAAAAGACAAGCACACATGAACACAATATAAGCAGAGGGCCAATAATAGTTACTGGAGGTACACTAAAAAAAAACACAAAGTATTCACCAGATGATGGAAGACATCAATAAAGGGAGACAGACTAATCTTTATGGGGACAGAATTCCAAAGTTTTGGTTCCCTGACTGAGTAGGTTTGGGAGATCCATCCTGGATAGAGCTTCAAAAGTCAATGTTAGTACCTTGAATTGAGCCTGGAAACAAATTGGAAGCCAGTGTAGATGGAACAAGACTGAATTAATATGGCTTCTATGACCCACTCCAATCAACATTCTGGCTATAGTGTTCTGTACCCACTGTAACTCCCAGATGTTCTTCAAGGGCAGCCCAGCATAAAGCACATTGCTACAATCATATCTAGATGTTACACCATGGTGGCAATATTCCCTCTCTGAAGAGGGACCAAAGCTTGCTCATAAGTAGTCAAAGGAACCACTGGACACTTTCCCCATCTGTTTATCCAGCAGTGGGTCCAGCAGAGCTATCATGCTATGAACCTGTTCTCTTAGAGTGTGTGCAATCTCATCCAGAGAAGGAGATATCCCAGTTCCTTGGTCAAATCTTCCCACCATCACTAACATTGCCATTTTGCCAAGACTACATTTCAGCTTGGTAGACTTTGTCCATTGCAAAACAGCCTCTAGGCACCACGTTGGAATCTTCTGGGAGTGCATGATGGAGGTGGCATATTGGTGGCAACTCATCACAAATATCTGAATCACTTCTCTAAGTGACTTTACCTAGTTGGTGAAAAGCATGTGGGGCAAGACAAAACCTTAGAAGTCCTTAAAGAACAGGGTAAACTTTGAAACCTAACTTCAAGGTAGGACCAAAACCACTTTAGTACAATGTCTCCCAGTCCCAACCCCCAAAGTGGTCCAGAAGGATTCCATGTTCAACAGCATCAATAGTTACCAAGAAGTCCAGAAAATTAACAGGGGCACAATTATCCATGTCCTAGTACAGGTCATCCACCAGGTTTAATAAAGCTTTCTCAGCCCCATGTCAAGGGCTGAAAACCAACTGGAATGGATGCAAACAATCCAGTTAATTCAGGAATACTTAAAGTTGCCCAGCTGTTATTCACTCAATCACCTTCTTCAAGGATTGTACATCTGAGACACCATGGCAAATATTCAACTTTCCTGGGTTCAAAGTAAGTTTATTTAGTAATCGAAGCACTGCCCACTTCAAGATAAAGATAACCAGCCCTTCTCTCAGTGAGTCATTTACAGTCTCCTGGACCCACACTGCTCCTTCTCCAGAAGATTTTAAATTTTTCTTTGATTATTTAAAAAAAGAAAAGAAAACCGTGTTCTGCACATAACGTAGAAGAATTATACAACTTGACAACAGAGTCAAAAATTCCCTGCTGTTTCCATGCACATCATACTAAGTGTAGGGGGGAATTATTCTGTCTTTTAAAAGTAGAAATTAAATGCTTATCCATCTGAGTTCTCACATGATCTGCTTTTTTAGCCCTGAAGGCTAGAAGACAACAAGCAGTGATAAGAAATGTGCTGTTGAGTTCTTCCATTTATAATCAATGATTTGAGACCCTGAATTCCTCAAAGCGTTAAAGCACTGGACACACTCCTCCCAATGTTGCATAATGCACCTATTTGTGTACCTACTGGCTTTATTATAGCTGGGAGATTTATTTCAGGTTGCCAAGTGCTGACCTGGAGACCAAGATCTCAGTGGCAGGATATAGAGTATGCAGCAGTAGCTGTGCACATTCTGCTGCTCCAATAACCTTTTTGCCCTCCTTCCTTTCCCGACAGCCATGGCAAGCATAGCTCTCATTATGCCCCACAGCAGGCAGGACGGAAGGGCAAGCAAAAGGCCCTTAGTGTTGTGATACAAGATGTGTCTCTGCCGTATAATCTCTTGCTTCCTCTGAGCTCTTAAAGAAGCAGGCAGAGTCTCCAGTGAGCAACTGTCAACACCGGATTTATCAAAGCATGAAATTATCAAGGAAAGGCAGTGCAAAAATAGAGAAAACAAACACGCGGAGCCGCTCTTATGTGAAGATGAAAGGAAAGTAGTGGGGTAGTTTTCTTCAGAAACAATTCTTCCAGAAATCCTTCAGCATAGTCAATATTTTATGGGACAGTGTAGGATGAACAGGGAACGGACTCATGAACATAATTGGCTGGATGGTACCCAATTCTGTCAACACTGTCACTTTCCCCCCAGCAGTAACTAGGGTTGCTGGAAATGAGACATGATGGGAAGAACTATCCCTGTTGGCTTTACCCTAGCATGTGGTCTGTAGAAGTGCAGGGCCTCTGAAAAAAGACCATGTATTTCATTATTTGTTTAATTTATCCATATGCCCACTGTTCTCCTGAACATCTTGGGATCTAAGCTGGGTAACAATGTCATAACAATTCCATAAAATAAACATTAAGAATCTCAGATATAAAAAAAAAACATTAAAATCAGTCTAAAATCAGCTTTGTGCACCTCTGGCCTGGCTCAGACCCCTGCAAATTGTCTCAGGAATAGCACTGTTTTGCAGCCTCACTGGAAAGCTAGGTGAGTGGGATCCCTCTTCCCCAAGCCTCAGGCTTTTCCACATGTACAGTTTACTCCAGATTTTCATAGTAGTTGAGTCATGAAGCTTGGATTCAGATACTGCAGTAGCGTTTTGCACCTCCTTATTTCTCTGTTTTCTTTGTTTTCTGAATTATTCAGATATTCTGAACAACCCTGCACAAATAACAAAAAATGTAGTTTTCTTAAGTATGCTGAGGCTGTCACCCATGATGTGGTGGTGGGTGACAGCAGAGGGTATTTGTTTTATTTTATGGAAGCAGTTTATTGCAGCGGTGCAGTAGGTCCAACTCTCTGCCCTCCCAAGGAAAGTTACGTGATGTGGTGGGTGTGGCAGTTCTCTGTTTGGCAATTGGCAGAAGGTCCATGTCCACACACCCTTTTGATGTAGGCATCTGGAGACCACCATAATGACCCCCCTTGAAAAAAAAGCTATGAGGTACCATTTGATGAAGGAAAAGAAAAATATGGTGCAGGAGTAAACACATACAAAATGTAACCATGCTGAATAACTCTATGACTGAACACGATCCTGAAAATGTTTAGCGTTCTATCACTAACTGTTTCTTTTAATGGTGCATTTCCTTAGTGCACCAATGCTACTTTAAGTACAATTATTTCTTTTTTAAAAAGGGAAATGAAACACAAGTGGAAAACAGGGGAAATCTTGAGGGAGAATACTGTACTTCAGTACATACATTTGCAGAAAAAATATTTCTACCCAGTGACACAAACAAGGAAATTACTCACATTATTATTTTGTTTTCATTCTCATTAATTTGTTTTACTTTCCCCTTATGGAACACTTGGAAAATGCATAGATGATGGCCAAAAACTGTTCATTGGATCTACTGCACAAAAGTACCCTTGCAAAGAGAAATCTGAATAAGTACTTCCATTACCACACAATCAAGGGAATTTTATCTTTAGCATTTTCATGCTAATGTTTAGTTAGTGCTTAAATTTTAATATATACATTTAAATGTATCACTTTAGAGTAGAAACTAGTGCGTCTAGTCAAGGCTATGGTCTTCCCAATTGCAATGTATGGTTGTGACAGTTGGATCATAAGGAAGGCCGAGCGTCAAAGAATTGAGGCTTTTGAATTCTAGTGCTGGAGAAGTCTCTTGTGAATCCCCTGGACTGCAAGGTGAACAAACCGGTCAGTCCTAGAGGAGATCAGCCCGGACTGCTCCTTAGAAGGCCAGATCCTGAAGATGAAACTCAAATATTTTGGCCACCTCATGAGAAGGAAGGACTCCCTGGAGAAGAGCCTAGTGCTGGGAGCGATTGAGGGCAAAAGAAGAAGGGGACTACAGAGAATGAGGGGGCTGGATGGAGTCCCTGAAGCAGTAGGTATGAGTTTAAATGGACTCTGGGGAATGGTAGAATACAGGAAGGTCTGGAGGATCATTGTCCATGGGGTTGCGATGGGTCGGACACGACTTCGCAATTAACAACAACAAGAGTAGAAACTGTGAATCTTATTGGAAATTTTGAAAACTAACAGCTGAAAGTCTCCCATGACAGAGCTAAGATAATCCAGAATCACTTTTCATGAATCTTATACTCATGTTTTCTGACAAGGTGAAGGCAAGGCTGGATGTTCTGCCCAGGTGCTTGACTGAGTTAGGAAGGAACACGAGGAGATCACTAGGCTTGGTTATGGGTCTTCTTCCACGGCCCCAAAATCTCACCAGTGCTGATGCTGATCATCAGTGCTGATCATTGATACGTTTCTGCTCCAAGTGAGAAGGGAAAGGACAATAATTAGGTGAATGACAAGAAGAAAAGTATATGATTGTTTGCTTTCAGGAATGGTCTCAAGTGGGTAGCCCGGTTAGTGTACAGTGGTGCAAGAAAATTTGAGTCCAATAGCACTGAAAGGAACAACAAAATGTTCCAGAGTGTAAGCTTTTGTGAGTCAAAACTCATTTTGCCAGATCTGATGTAGTAAGCTTTGCTTCACTGAAGCTTATACCCTGGAAAATTTTGTTGGTCTTTAAGGAATAGCTGCATCAGCCACATGATTACAAATGGTCATGATTAATATGCTTTTGACAGTGTCATTCTTAATTATTGTGCAACTGAATTTGTTTATCAATAGATAAAAGCAATGTGATGTTATGTAAATATCACACAAGGATTGGAAAATGCAGTACATAAAATTCCCTGGCTCAGTTTTTTAATGACAAAAAGCTGGAGGCATTTTTTACTTCTTCCCTTAACTACAGAACAGAGTCAAAGGCCTCTGAGGTTATAAAAGTAAAATAAAGAACTGAAAAGTGAATAAGGCAACCGTGCTTTAGGGCCCCGGGTGGCAATATTTAAATAATAAAATAGCTTCTAAAAATGAAATGTGAAGAATGAATAAAACTTATCATGGCCTGGGAAAAAAATCAGAATAATGAAGGGCTGTAAAATGAATTAACTAGTTGAAAACACAAGTACTTCTGCCTCATCAGACTACCAATGTAGTCTGAGTTAACAATAATAGAGAATTAGGTATCATTGCCCCGTCTTTAATGACATTGTAATGTTAACCATTATGGAGCCTTGATTGAAAGGTGTATTTTAACAGGGTGGCATTTTCAAACAAAGGCGTACATCAGTAGCGCGTATGAATAGACTCTAAAGACCAATTCACAAATGTATGCTTATCAGCTGATGCCTGCAGCTTTAAGCAATCCCATCAAGGAAAATGAATAAATGGTTGAATATATATATTAAAAAAATACCAACCCAAACCATTTATAGCTAACAAACCACAGTTGACTATTTATCATTTCTTTTCAATGAAGGCAGCTCTGGAGCAAATGCTCATGATCAAATGCTGAGTAATCAAATAACATACATACTTCTTCTTTAAAAAAAAATCAGAGCTAAGAAGGAAGAGAGTTGCCTATTATCCCTCTGTGAAACACCAGAAAAGAACCAGCAGTTCTTCCCAGGGCTCTGTTGGCATAGATTTCTGGCCACTTATATAATGCATCTCCAAAATGTATCACTCTCTTAATACCTAACAATGCATGATCATCAGAGGACAGGGAAATACAACCTTCTGCAAATAAGGCAGACCAACAGATGCTGAAAGCAAGGCAATTCATTGAAATTGCTGAGTTTGGTTTGCTCTGAATCTCCAACCGATGTAACTTTTGTCAGGAATCAGGCTGAGCCCAGCCTGTGGAGCCTCAGGTGAAAGCGCATTCGAAATCCAACAGCCGGTTGCAAATTCCAAAAGTAGCTTTATTAGGCAAAGTCCACAGTATGCTAAAGCATGCCAAGATCTTCCTAAGCAAAGATCTTGATAATAACAAAGTATCAGAGGAACAGGAGGGTTAGTTATAGGGCTCACCAAGTAGGGGAGGGGGTCCAAAGGTATTTCGGCAGGAGAGTACAGAGGTGACAAAAGAGGTTGGTTCCCAAGCGGCCAGATGGCCAGGAACCTTATCAAGCGGTTGGCACTTTGTTGAGACTTTGAGTTGTCTCCGCAAGGACACTTACAGTAAGATTGATACATTCGGATGGAGCCTCTCCCGCTGGGAAAGGAAGGGAGGGAAGTTCTCAGAGGACAGGTTTATTGCTTTACGGCCTTGGCCAGAGCCGGCCAGAGGAGGCAGAGAAGTGTGAAAATATGCAGAGCCAGAGATGGCATGAATCGGGGTTCATGACAACTTTTTGCATAATCCATATCTAATCTGAGACTTCCTAACATAGATTTTAGTCTGAGGGTCACAGCTAACATATGGGAGCGAGCAAGAGACCTACCTATTCAGAATCATTTCAGACCTTTCTCCGGTATGTTTCTATTATATTTTTATATTGAAGGACACAAATGGGAGGCTGGTGGTGCACTGCATTGCCACCTGGGAAAGGCATGCCTGCTGGGAGTGCAGCCAGTAGCGTGCTTCGAGGGGCATGGCCACACCTCCTCCAAAAAGGCTGCCTGCATAGCTTCCATCCTCTTTGCCATCCAGCCTTCTAGCAGGAAGCTACCCACCCCCCCTGTTTTCAGAGGGTTGTTAAGGTTAAAACGTGTCATTTCAAACCATTAACAGTTGTTATTGCAGATACAATTTTATGATATATTTGCTATACCTTAACACTGCTGGTGGTTTGGTCCTGGGGAGGATCCTTTTTGGAGAATCCATGTCTGCTTGCTGTACTGGCCATCATGGGGACCTCCTTAAGGGACTGCGGGGAAGCGGAGCCATGGTGCCACTCCAACTGGGGAGGGAGGAGGGCTTATATCATGGGGTGGCTGAGGGGAACCCAACAGAGGCCCACGTCTAATAGGTCTCCCTCAATTCCAGGTTGCCTCCCCTTGGTGGTCCCAGCAAGCAAGGAGAACTGTGCTCCAGGGAGCTGTGCTGAGTGCTTGGCAGATGCATCATGCCACTGGGACTGTGTCTTCCATGCAGTCCACTGATCACAGGATGGCAGGGGTCCTCCCCTCACTGCACTGATGTTCCTGCTGGCAGGTCAATAAAAGCTGTGGCCAATTTCAAGCCTGCAATGTCATTTTGTGTGTGCATCCTCTTTTGTGGCCAGAAACTGCACTCCTGTTAGGCAATCATGCCAGTGTCTCGGCAGCTCCCCACAGACAATTTCCAGGAAATACTGTGTGTGTGAATCCATATTTTCCCCCTACACGGCAAAGTGTTACCTTGTACTTGCCATAAACATTAATACCGTAACAAAGATATGACCCTATAATGTTAAATAAACCATGATTTACACTACTGGAAATATGTTTCTTATGCGACAAAGCATAACATTTAAAATCACTCAATGCACACTGCAATGCCAGGCCAAATCAGCCATATTTTTGAATGCTCATGTTCTCCAGAAAGAAGAGAGATTATTTTTTGTTGTAAATGATGCTCATACAGAAAGGGCTGGCTGTGTTTTTGCACTGGATGGTCTACACATGGCGGGATATGACTCTGCTGAGACAAATAAGCCTTTCCCACTCAATCAAACAGCACATGATTCAGAACCAACTATGCCATTTGTCAGCAAAGACCTCGAGAGAATCTACAATGAATTCAGATGGGCAGAAATGGCAATTCTCTGCCCCTGAGGTGAGATCTATAAGATGCCCACAAACCCTGCATAGCCACAGCCTCGGAAATTTTAGAGACAGACTCATTTTGCAGGGCCCCCCTCAAATATATAGTATCGTTGTTCTGGGTTCTTTCCCAACAATGCCGCAATCACATTTGACAAGGCCAGGATAGAGCAGAGGTAACTCATCTCACCTGGTGTGCTGCTCATGTCATAGAGGCAAAGCACAATGGGCTATGAATCATTGCTCTAAAATTGTTGTAGGCAGGTGGGTGTCCACATCTCCGAAATGTCCATTATGGCTGTCACCAATCACTTCAGCAAATGTTTGACAATCACTGCTGTAGGAGTGGGGAAAAACTCACCATAGTTTCATCTCAAAGCTCTGGGACTCTGATTCAGTAAGAACCCTGTGAATTCTAACACCATACATGAAAACAGATCCCCACTGTGTAACTGGGACTTATGGTCTACACAGCACATTTCGGGCAAAGTGTAAAACAGGAACTACACTGATTTTCTGATGTGGGTATTGTATGAGGAATGGGAAGACAAAGCTATACAATCATTCATCTTGCTTGTGAGTTAAATACAAACAGTTCCGGAATGGAGAGGCAGATAACTACTACAGCTCAGGTGTGAGAAGAAATTCTTTGACAGTACTTTAAGTTTTGCACTTAAGTAAGTTGGCGGGCTGATTCACTGCTGGTTTCTTTCTCTCTCTTCCTAATCCAAACCTTCCTTTACTCACAGCAGGTAGTGGGTTCTGTTGTTTTGCTTTCTTCAAAACAGAAGATCCTGGGGCTTGTTCTAGTACACATGGTGTATTTGAAAGGAGCTCTTGATTATAACTCAGAATGTTCTTGAAAATAAAGCCAGTATAACCATCTCCAGGAGCCCTAACAGTCAGTTTCTTTCATTACAGATGTACAAAGATTCTCTCCACAGGTTATCTTTTGTGACCAAATATGTTTTTTAATGCTCCAACTCCTGCTTTTACCATTCTAGACTGCATTTAATGAACAAAATAATTTGCAGTACTCCTTTATTAGCAGTGAAGAAGCAGGAATTTCAGCAGGTTTCTTTTTGTCTCAGCCTGCCATGATGAAATGAATGACTCTTACTGGAAGTCTTTGCACATGGCTACCCTCCTTGCCTCTGTCCCCTTACCTCAGGCCACTGGGGTTTAGAAAAGAAGAGGAAACAAAGGCAGTGAGCCCTCTATTTTTGAAACTTTAGACCATCATTCACATTGTAGGTAATTTCATATTTGTATCTCATCATTGTAATGCTAATCTTGGTGTGTTCACATATGCTTTCCTCCCTTGGAGTAATATATTTTGCAAATTCTGAGGGCTATTCCATACATTAAAAAAAATAGCGTTACGCCAGCGAAATGGCAGTGCTAAAGAATATCCCGTCTCCGGTCATTCCTCAACTTCTGGCTCTTGCGCTTTTGTTTACCTCCTTCTCACGCTCCTTGCACTCTACATGACTGCTTGAAATGGTGGAAGAGAGCAATGCACTTTACAGGCAACTCTCTTCCCCCTGTCAATCAAGCCAGGCAGCCGCTCCCCTTTCTCCATATTATATAATAGGAATTTCAGCATTCCTGCCTTTCTTGGGGGCTGGGGGGGTTGGGTTTGAGGTAGAGCCTCCGAACTTGCAGGACAGCTCCAGGAGGCTCTTACCTGACTCCCCTACAAATTTCACAATGATTTGCCCAAGGGGTCCACTTCTAGGGGCCCTCAAAGAGTATGCCCCCATCCCAACCATTATATCCTATGGCGAGTTCATCCCATCCCATAAGATATAAAGAAGGAATGGGGGCATCCTATTCAGGAGATCCTAGACGTGGGCCCCTTGGACCGATCATTCTGAAATATGGAGTGGTGTCAGGTAAGAGCCTCCTGGAGCTATCCTGAAAGTTTGGAGGCTCTACCTCAAACCCAGCCCCCCAGACCCTAGGAAAAGTGGGAGTGCCAAAATACCTATGACACCGTAGACTTTCATGGGCGCTGAAACACATGTGGCTGGATCAGGCCCTTAATGAGTCCTTTGATTTGAGGGGGGATGGGGAAGAATCATTCCTGATTTGGAGGGGGAGAAAAATTTAGAGAGGCATGTGTTGTATTTAAACTGTGGGTGATTTTTTTTTTTTGCTTTTCCTACATGATTCAATGCCTATTTGTTGCTCCAGACAGTTTTAAAAAAACATCCCTGGGAAGAGGGAGAGGGGGGTGGGTGCAAGGGTGAGACACTGGAGTCAGAGATAGTGCTACTTTGGCTCCACACATTTCCGTAGCGTGTGGCTTGTTGGTTGCTCTCCTATAGCTCACGCTTTTTAGGCTGGGGAATCCATTTTATGTGATTCCCCAGCTAGTGCTTTAAAACTGAAGGTGTAACCACTGGTTTGCTGCTTGGATGCTGGATGTTGGCAATGTCATGCATAACGCCAAAAAATATGGCCTCTGCATAAGATAAGTATTTCACTATATTTAACAGGAGTGGAATGGCCCTGAATGTGTCCAATTGCCCAAGCTATAGGCATACAAATATCCATGCACATCCTAATAAATGGAAAGTAGCCATGTTAAACTTTAGTTAAAAGCAGTTAGCAGAAGCAGTTAGCATATTAAAAAGAAAAAGAAATCAGACTTACCTGCTCACTATGTCAGTCAAGTTCAGCATTTTGAAACATTTGTACTGTATATCTTTTCTTATTTAGAAGGAACAGTATTTTAGGATTATTTGTGTCTGTGAGTTATTCAGTACCAAGGTAGATGGTATTTTGTGGCTGTTTTTCATGCTCAAAACAGGGTTGTGGTTCTCTGAGCCTTCTGATTCAGTTTGGAAGGTCATGGAAACTGTAATTCCTATCAACCTTGGCTGGAAGTCATGCTGAGGTAGTTTTGAAAGTAGAATTGATAGATAGGTTAGGCCTAGTCAGTAACTTTATTCTTTTAAAGAAACCATCCCTCATAGTAGTTTATACCTGTGTTCTTTGAAAATATGACATTAGTGTCTTGGAGATCAGGGAATTGATAAGAGCAGACTAACAGGAAATAATTGAAATCTGTGCATGTGCACACATATATTATGGTTTTGAGATTGTTAACTTAAATAATAATAAGAGTTGATTTTTATATGCCACTTTTCTCTACCAGGAGTCTCAAAGTGGCTTACAATTACCTTACCTTTCCTCTTCCCACAACAGAGGGGTGAGGCTGAGAGAGCCCTGTTATTACTGCTGAGTCAGAACAGCTCTATCAGTGCTGTGGTAAGCCCAAGGTCACCCAGCTGGCTGCATGTGGTAAAGGATCAGGAAACTGCCAGATTAGAAGCTGCTGCACTTCCACCCACAAAGTCCAGCCATGTTTTTGGCTTTCACAAGATGCTCACAAAAATGTGAGTGTCTTTGGTCAAATATAGGTATTTTACCTGCTCACTAATCAGTGAAACGAATGCAATTTTTAAACAAAACGCTTTCTTGGGATTTTTTTGGCCATCTGGCTTGTGTGTATGTCTTTAATCTGCTAAGAGTCAAATGCCTGGATATGAAACATGTTTAAGACATAGGGCTGTCATATCTCAATGATGAGGATAAAGGCATTTTAAAGTCATAACGATATTGGTTATGAGCTAGTGGTTGGGATTGACCATTTCCGCTTGAGAAATCTGCCCCAGGACATGTTGGTGGCTTTTAGAGCCCTCTCCATATGACATCGCCTGCATCCCCAGGCTGTCAAGGAGTTGGGTCGCGTTTTAGCTATTTTTAACTTGCAATGAGGGAAATCACCAAAACTGGATTTACCACCCTCAATTGTACATTCCATTGGTGAGCAACCAGTGAGCAACCTGGGGCAAGCCTGTATGGAGGGGGAAAGGTGCAATAGTCTCTTCAGCATTGTCCTGCCCTCACACCATCCCTCCCCTCTCCATTTCCTGCTCCGAGTAATATTTTAAAAATTGTGTGGTCCTCATTGCAGCACGACTGCAAACCTACATTGTGAAAGGTAAAATAAAATCTTCTTTAAATTATCCACAGTCTTTTTGGGATCAGGCAGGCAAAACACAGCCCCTTTTCTGTTTTCTGTAGGTGGGGAATGAGTTGGGAACCGGGTTGATGGGGGGGGCGGAGATCGAGCAGCCTTCTCCTGATCATACAAGGGTCTGAGCACTTTGTTTTTAAGCCAACTATTAACACAAAATGTATTTTGGGGCTCCAAGGACCATGTCCAGCCTTCTCACAACTCAAGCAGGCAAAAACAGCCCTGTTTCTGTTTTCTGGAGGTGGGAAATGAGCTGAGAAAGGGGACAGGGACAGGTGATCAAGTATCCTTCTCCTGATCATACAGGGGTCTGAGCACTATATTTTTAAACCAACCATTTACACAAAATGACTTTTTGAGCTCCAGGGACCATATTCAGGGTCTCAGAAATCCACCCAGACAGAAATAAAGTCAAAAAGAACACAAATCCCCAAAACGAGGGGGGGATTCTGTAATGTTCTGGCATTTTCCCTTAACAACGTGGAAGTGTTGATTTTTTATTAAAAATGCATCTGTGTTGTGGCATTATTACAAAGCAATGCAGAAGTTCCTTCTTAAAAAAATAATTTTGTTGCTTAGGGGTAAGAAGAAAGTTTCAGTTCATGTGATAACTGCTGTGCTGTGATTGGTGGTTTGCTGTGATTGATAAGCCAAGGAGTGGAGGGAGAAGTTTGTTCTGCTTTTCCTTGCAGCCTCATCAAGAAGCAAAAAGCCGTGATGGGGCAGAGGTAGAATGCAGGAAGGGTCTCCCATGAGGAGGGCTGTAAATGTGAGATTTACCATCCTGCGTTTGTAAGCAGGAAGCCACTCACATGTGGAAATGGTCATTGTATTCCAAATACTGAAAAGAATGTATGCCTGGAGTTATACTAGCAACTCAATTAACAGAGCATTACATACTACAAAAGTCTTTTTACCATTGCCATTTGGCAAACAATTGAGGAATTCTAAAATATTCAGAACTCATATTGACTAGTAGATAATTAGTGATCAGGGAAAACAGGAAAAAAAGTCATCAAGTAAATTATTTGTGGCAAATTATTCATTCAACTCTATCCCTACTTCATTAGCTATGCAGATCAATAAACTCTAGGCAAGCATTGGCCTCATATGAATACTCGGCCTCTGTTCTTTCTGGTTTCCTGATGAGAGGGCTAATATATGACCAGATCTTTGACTGCAGTTGGTGTGTAGCTATAATTTTGAAGTGTGAGTTAACAATGTATTCTCAGTAGTTAGTTCTAGCTAAGTACTGTAGGTTTCTCACAGCTTATTTGGACCATTTAAAAGGCAATCGATAAAGTGAAATCCCTTAAGCACGGGCAAATCAATTCTCAAAGCACTTGTGAGCAAGAAACATCGGTAAATTCAGTGAAGCTTTTGCTAGTGGAAGAATGGAAAAAGAAATATGAGCATTCAAAAAGTTCACTATACTCCCACATGTAGTACAGAACTGCTTTAAAACTTTAAAACAATTGGCATGTCAAGGCTCTCAGAAAACTTAATTGGTAGATCTTTTGTGAGATTTTATTGATTCATGAAAGGCCAGAATGATAGGCAAATTAGGCAAAGCAAACTAAACCAGATAAACAAATGCTGAATACAACCATGCTACCTCACCCTTGCAAGTTCTGGACACTAAATGTAAAACCCAGCTGTAGAGAATCATGGTGGTTGCTCATCATCAGCTGTGAAACGTAGATTTGAAAGAAGGTTATGCATTGGAAGCGTCAGTTTTTCAGTTGGCTTAAATACCTAGTTTTCCATTTCTGCCGCATAACGAGTTTTCTATTTCTGTTGCAGTTCAAAACGAGACATGGCATTACTTTTTTCTAAAAATCCCTTTTGCACAATGCACATTTCTTTAGAAGAAAGCTGCCTCTCTTCCGCTTGGTGTTCCTATGTGTGTGAATGTTACTACTGATGATAATATTATGTCCTGCTTAGAAGGTCTAGTCCCAAGATATAATGGCCTGTGAAAATAAGAAAAAACACCTTGAATATTTGTTCATCTTTCACACAGCTTCAAAGATGTGGACAATTAATACTTTTTAGGTCTTTGCTGATCCCTGATCAGATCTGCTTAATGCTATGTGTGGTCTTGAGGACTGAAGGCATAATAAAATAACATTGGATGAGGAAAACTTTTGAGTGTGGATTGTACAACATGTGATTATCACTTATCACCTCAATACAAAATTCAAAATGAAAGCCAGAGAGAATATATGTAAGTCGTGGTTCAAATTTAACCTGCCAGGTGTTAAAACAAAATGGTTCTATGCCATCTGGTGGAAATTTATCTTAGATAAAGGCATAACATATTTATAAATTATTTTCAAGCAAGTGCTGGTCTATTCTGCTGGGTCTCTCAAACTATATAAGGCCGTCAAATAAATCCACCAACTGATTCTGTTGTTGGCCAGACTGATGGTACCTTATATTTATTTTAAAGAGCTTGAATATATGATCAAAACTTGAACCAACAAAAACAGCACTACTAAAAGCATCGTTCATGTGTATACAGGCATTTGTTATGTATTGTGAAAATCACAGTGGTTCTTCATGGGCAGAACAAATGTGAAAGGAAAGAATAGGGCCTGGTGTGAGTGACTAGAAGCACTGGAGGAAGACGACATCACACAGAGCTGAGCAGTGAAGCTGAGGTAATTTAGGAGAGCTTGTTGAAGGAAAAGATTATTAAGGGTGTGGGGTTAAAAAGAAGAGAGAATTTAATGGAAGGAGATGAGGAATGTTTGCTCCGGGCATACAAAACAGCATGGTAAAATAACGCATAAATATAAGTGAAATAAGGATTCCTGATAGAAAATATGTTCTTCCAAAAACTGGGCAAAGTGAGAACAGGTATATGAGAAAAATACGGGTGGGGTGTGTGTGTATGTGTGTGTGTGTGTGGGGGGGGGGAGATACAGAGCCTTGAGGCACAGATCAGAATAGTAGCCCAACTGGCGTTTTTCCACCGAAGCCAGGCACAGCTATCAGCACTCTAGTTTGGTGTAGTGGTTAGGAGTGCGGACTTCTAATCTGGCATGCCAGGTTCAATTCTGCACTCCCCCACATGCAGCCAGCTGGGTGACCTTGGGCTTGCCATGGCACTGATAAAACTGTTCTGAATGAGCAGTGATATCAGGGCCCTCTCTACCTCACCCACCTCACAGGGAGAGGAAAGAAAAGGTGAGTGTAAGCCGCTTTGAGCCTCCTTCGGGTAGAGAAAAGTGGCATATAAGAACCAACTCTCCTTCTCCTTCTCTCTGTTCTGATATTACCTGGCCATGGCGATCCAAGTGATGGTCATCTCTAGACTAGATTTCTGTAAAGAACTGTATGTGGGTCCACCATTGACCTTGAACTGGAAACTACAGCTGGTGCAAAATGCAGCTGCTAAGGTTCTCACTGGAGCTCCATTCATTCAGTGCTGAGGCTGCTGCACTTGTTACTAGTTGAATACCGGATCAGGTTCAAGGTTCTGGTTTTGACCTTTAAGGCTATTTGCAGTTTGGGCCCAATGTATTTGAGGGATCATCTTACTCCCTATGCCCCCTCAGAGCATTACGCTCTGCAGGAACGAATAGGTGGGAAACTCCCAGCCCATAGGAAGTGCGCCAGGGCTCAACCAAGGCCAGGATTTTTTGACCTTGGTCCCTGCTTGGTGAAATGAGCTCCTGGGAGAGCTAAGGACCCTGATGGAGCTGATTCAGTTCCACAGGGCTTGCAAGATGGAGCTCTTCCACCAGGCCTTTGATTGAGTCCAGGCAGAGGAAGATTAGCCCCATCTCCAGTATTCCAATGTATGTCATTCCCTGGATGAATGGCAGTTGATGGAGGACTAGAGTTGGCCAGGGTTTATTTTTACTGTTGTTTTATGACAACCGAATTATATTTTATTGAATGTTGTGATCCACCATGGGATAGCTGGCTAGGAGTGGTGGTATAGAAATTAAACTAATAAATAAAGTAATAAATACATTGAGAGCCGTAATAGGGGATATCTGGTTCTTTTTTTCACTTGCCAATGATGATGTTCTAAGTCCTAAACCACAGCAGAGAGACTTTGGCTGTGTAGGGTTTCCCTGCTCTTGCCTTTGTGCAGCAGCATTTCCATGTATTTGGTTGCTTCAGTAGCAGGAACACTTTTGAAGCTATCACTAATTATGTATGCATCATGTGTCCAATTCACCTGAATCCTGTGATCTTAATGTGACCTATTAATGAAGACAACAATGCAGTGGAAGAGAGTTCTCCGATTACCTCATGGAGGACCTTGAAGTCAATGATGTAAACTCTACTGAATCATGCAAGTGTCTTTTTATATTTAACCTGTCACCAGGAAAAAGAAAAAAAAAACAGCTTCTCTCAGCAATTCGGAGAACAGAGTGAAAAACTATGACACACAATTCTGTCCTATTTTACACTGTTCAAGGAAGGCTTTATGTAGGCTTTAACTGAAGGAGCAGACACTTTGCCAAAACTCCAGAGCCAGCTAGAAAGGAGGGGAAACCAATTTTCTGAATTCTGCAGAGGCCTAAAAGCAGATCAACTGCTTCCAAATTGTTACATATCTGGTGTTGACTAACATTTGATCTTCCTTTAGGGGTTTACACAGACTGCTAAAACTCCTTAAGAAGAGGCCTGCTGGATCAGACCAATAATTCCTCTTGTCCAGCATCCTGTCTCTCACATTGGCCAGTCAGTTCTTGCAGAACACCAACAACAGGGCACAGAGGCCAAAACCTTCCCCTGGAATTCAGGAGTCTCCCTCAGTCACTATGGCTACTAATCACTAACAGATCTATCTCCCATGAATATATCTATTCCCCTTTTAATAAAGTATGAAGAATCAGAGCTTTTTGAAACAAGTCATAGAGTTGTGTAGTTGTAGATTTGTTCCATATTTGTTGCAAAACTGTCTGTATTAGGGGCCTTTCCACACCTGTTAAATATAGTGAAATGATTACCTTAGGTAGTTGTTATATTCCGGCTGCTCCGCATGATGTCACCAACATCCAGCATTCAAGCAGCAAACAACTGGCTACATCCTCCATTTAAAAACACTAGTTGGGGAATCACATGAAGTGGATTCCTCAGCCTAAAAAGTGCAAGCTATAAGAGAGCGACCAGCAGGCCACCAACAAAAGTAATGTGTGGAGACAAAGAAGCACTATCTTCCCCTCCATCGTCCCGCCCTCACCCCTGCCCCCTCTCCTTTCTTCCAGGGATGGCAATTTTTTTAAGCGAACTACCTGAAGCAACTAATAGGTGTACAAGCGTGCAGACAAAGCCAAATATATTTTTTTCCTAAAGTAGTGACACAAAAATGTGTCTCTAAAGTCTCCCCCCCAAAAAAAAACAGAAATTAGATTTTTTTTTAATATTGAAGAGTCGTGATTCCACAAGGGGTGGCATTCTAAAAAGCACTATGCATCTATGATTAGATTCATAGGCGTTTAAATGGAGGACTATTAATTTTTTAAAAAAATGGCAGGCATTGCAGAACTTTATTAAAAAGGAGAAAGGGGATTGGCTGTCTGGCTTGATTGACAGGCAGAAGAGAGTTGCGTACAAACCGTGTTGCTCTCTTCCGCCATTTCCAGCAGCTCTTGTGGGGAGTAAGAAGCATGTAAAGGCTACAGCGAGATGTCAAGAAGGTGAGGAATGGCCAGAGGAGTGATAATATTTAGTGCTATGCTATTCAGCTGGTATATCACTATTTTTTGTTGATGTGCGGAAATGCCCTAGATATTCCTTTTTTCTTCTCCCCCACCCATTTTTCCTATTTCTGTAAACTTTGTTTTGTTTGGATTCATTCTGTGATACATATTATAAGTGTATATAAAAGTATCAGATATTGTAATCCATGCTTCTACTGAAATTCCATAATGATGAAACTGATAACAGGCATTTATGTATGTTCAAACACCGAAAAATTTGGATTCACCAAGTTTTCAACAGACTATTCAGTAACAGTTGCTTCAATGTTTTCTTTCCTAACAGTACAGCTTTTTACTCCTGCAACTTCTAGGGATGCCAGTAACTAGGTGGGACCTGGGAACCCCCAGTTCTACAGTTCATCTGCAGACTAAAGAGAGCAGTTACCCTGGAGAAAATGGCTGCTTTGGGGGGTGGAATCCATAGCACTATACTCCACTGAGGTCCGTCGACACCCCAAATTCACTCCCAAAGGTTCCAGGTTTTTCCTACAAACCTAACACCTTCTTACACAGCCTGATTTAGTGCTACCCCCACTGACACTTTTGCTGCTCTGCTGATCCACTCCACAGGATATGGTTTAACTAGGGTTGCTTCTGTATAGGGATGATTCTCTGGCTAGCTCTTGTTGCCACCGCAAATGTAGATAAATGGCAATTAAACATGCACACAGAAGCTCCCTCCACATTTTCCTTGCTTCAGCTCCTTGTATCAGCTGTTTACCCTTGGTCACTGGGAAGCCCCCTCCCCCTTAATGTTTTAAATGCTTTATCTGAATATTTTATCTCTCTAGAGGAGAGGAGGCAACTTTGGAATGATTTTATTTTTACACTGGAATGATTTTATTTTTGGAATTATTTTATATTTTAACTGGGATGTGGTTAATTTCTGATTTTAATGCAAATGATGGCAAATTATTATATTCTGTTATTTTATTATTTATTATGTACTGGGGGGAAAGTCCATCAGATCCAGGAATACAAGAGGCACTAGAGTGTGGGGGTGGTAAAAGCAAGTCAGGAGTTGTTGCTTCTGGATGGAGAGGTGACTGCATGGGTGTGTTGTGGGGGGTTGTGGTAGTGTGGCTGGGCATGAGAGTGTGTGATTGGAGAGCAGTCAGGAGGCTTTGTACATCATTGTTGTTGTTGTTATGTGCGAAGTCGTGTCCGACCCATCGCGACCCCATGGACAATGATCCTCCAGGCCTTCCTGTCCTCTACCATTCCCCGGAGTCCATTTAAGTTTGCACCTACTGCTTCAGTGACTCCATCCAGCCACCTCATTCTCTGTCGTCCCCTTCTTCTTTTGCCCTCGATCGCTTCCAGCATTAGGCTCTTCTCCAGGGAGTCCTTCCTTCTCATGAGGTGGCCAAAGTATTTGAGTTTCATCTTCAGGATCTGGCCTTCTAAAGAGCAGTCAGGGTTGATCTCCTCTAGGACTGACCGGTTTGTTCGCCTTGCAGTCCAAGGGACTCGCAAGAGTCTTCTCCAGCACCAGAGTTCAAAAGCCTCAATTCTTTGATGCTCTGCCTTCCTTATGGTCCAACTTTCGCAGCCATACATTGCAACTGGGAAGACCATAGCCTTGACTAAACGTACTTTTGTTGGCAGGGTGATGTCTCTGCTTTTTAGGATGCTGTTTAGATTTGCCATAGCTTTCCTCCCCAGGAGCAAGCGTCTTTTAATTTCTTTGCTGCAGTCCCCATCTGCAGTGATCTTAGAGCCCAGGAAAATAAAATCTGTCACTATCTCCATTTCTTCCCCATCTATATGCCAGGAATTGAGAGGGCCGGATGCCATGATCTTTGTTTTCTTGATGTTGAGTTTCAAGCCAACCTTTGCACTCTCCTCCTTCACCCGCATCAACAGGCTCTTTAGTTCCTCTTCACTTTCTGCCATTAGAGTGGTATCATCTGCATATCTGAGGTTGTTGATATTTCTCCCTGCAATCTTGATCCCAATTTGTGACTCCTCTAATCCTGCATTTCTCATGATGTGCTCTGCATACAAGTTAAATAGGCAAGGCGACAGTATAAAGCCTTGCCGAACTCCTTTCTCAATTTTGAACCAGTCAGTGATTCCATGTTCAGTTCTCACTGTTGCTTCTTGACCTGCATATAAATTTCTCAAGAGACAAATAAGATGCTCTGGTATTCCCATCTCTTTAAGAACTTGCCACAGTTTGTTGTGCTCCACACAATCAAAGGCTTTAGCATAGTCAATGAAGCAGAAGTAGACGTTCTTCTGGTACTCCCTAGCTTTCTCCATGATCCAGCGTATGTTGGCAATTTGATCTCTAGTTCCTCTGCCTCTTCGAAATCCTGCCTGTACTTCTGGAAGTTCTCGGTCCACATATTGCTGGAGCCTAGCTTGTAGGATTTTGAGCATAACTTTGCTAGCATGAGAAATTAGTGCAATGGTGCGGTAGTTTCAACATTCTTTGGCATTGCCCTTCTTTGGGATTGGAATGTAAACTGACCTTTTCCAATCCTGTGGCCATTGTTGAGTTTTCCAAATTTGCTGGCATATTGAGTGTAGCACTTTTACTGCATCGTCCTTTAAGATTTTGAATAGTTCAACTGGAATGCTGTCACCACCACTAGCTTTATTGTTGCTCAGACTTCCTAAGGCCCACTTGACTTCACATTCCAGGATGTCTGGCTCCAGGTCAGTAACTACCCCACTGTGGTCATCAGTGATGTTAAGTTCGCTCTTGTATAGTTCTTCTGTATAATTTTGCCACCTTTGTTTAATCTCTTCTGCTTCTGTGAGGTCCCTACCATTTTGGTCCCTTATCATACCCAACTTTGCATGAAACGTTCTCTTCATATCTCCAATTTTCTTGAAAAGATCTCTGGTCCTCCCCATTCTATTGTTTTCTTCTATTTGTTTGCACTGTTCATTTAAGAAGGCATTCTTATCTCTTCTAGCTTTTCTCTGGAATTCTGCATTCAATTGGGTGTATCTTTCTCTTTCTCCCTTGCCTTTCACTTCCCTTCTCTCCTTAGCTATTTGTAAAGCTTCCTCAGACAGCCATTTTGATTTCTTGCATTTCTTTTTCTTTGGGATGGTTTTAGTTGCTACCTCTTGAACAATGTTGCGAACCTCCGTCCATAGTTCTTCAGGCACTCTGTCTATCAGATCTAATTCCTTAAATCTATTTGTCACCTCCACTGTGTATTCGTCGGGGATATGATTTAGTTCATACCTGAGTGGCCTAGTGCTTTTCCCTGTTTTCTTCAATTTAAGCCTAAATTTTGCAACAAGAAGCTCATGATCTGAACCACAATCAGCTCCTGGTCTTGTTTTTATTGACTGGATAGAACTTTTCCATCTTTGGCTGCAGAGCACATAGTCAATCTGATTTCTGTGTTGACCGTCTGGTGATGTCCATGTGTAGAGTCGTCTCTTGGGTTGTTGGAAAAGAGTGTTTGCTATGACCATTGTATTCTCTTGACAAAATTCTACCAGCCTGTGCCCTGCTTCATTTTGTACTCCAAGGCCAAACTTGCCTGTTATCCCGGTTATCTTTTGGCTTCCTACTTTAGCATTCCAATCTCCCATGATGATAAGCACATCATTTTTTGGCGTTGCTTCTAGAAGGTGTTGTAGGGCTTCATAGAACTGATCAACTTCATCCTCTTCAGCAGCAGTGGTTGGGGCATAGACCTGGATCACTGTGATGTTGAATGGTTTGCCTTGGATTCGAACTGAGATCATTCTGTCATTTTGGGGATTGTATCCCAAGACTGCGTTTCCTGCTCTCTTATTGATTATGAAGGCTACTCCATTTCTTCTGCGAGATTCTTGTCCACAGTAGTATACCTGATGGTCATCTGAATTAAATTCACCCATTCATGTCCATTTTAGTTCACTGATTCCTAAAATGTCGATGTTCAGTCTTGTCATTTCTTGTTTGACCACGTCCACGTTGTACATCATGGGGTGGGCTAAATGAGGTGGGAGGTGTGCAGGCACTTTTATTTGGGGGGGGGTGAGATATTGGTGGGGAGGGGTGTTAGACAGAGGGGCAGTGCAGGACACCACTGAAATGTGGGGTAAGAGGGAATTTCTGGACACAGTTGCAGCAGAGGGTGTTTGGAGGGGGGCACACATCAGCCATGGTCTTTGAAGTCTTTGCACACTTTGCCTTAGACCACTGATGGACCTGGCAGGTGCCTGGTGAAAGTCCTCCCAGGGAGCAGCCATTGTGGCATGCTGTTCCATGGGCTGCTTCCTGGAACATTTGGGGGTTCAATGGGACTGTTGTCACTGCTGCTGGCCCAGGGCCTGGTGACCACCACCCCAAACATCAATGTGCCTGTAAGGCAGACCTGCAGCTATCTGCCGCCCACCTTCACCTGGCCTTGCTGCCTGCCCTCATGGTCCCCTGGCCATAGTTGGAGCCAGTCATGAGCCCTGGGTGGGAAGGAACTCTGCCGTCTCAGCTCCTTCCCACCTCTGGCCACATCCCCCCTCAAGACTGCTGTAAGGTGCTGTAGTTGGGGCTGCCTTTGAAAACTGGAAGTTACAGTTAGTACAAAATGCTGCAGCCAAAACATTGATTACAGTGGGCTTCCAATTTCTTTCTGACACAAATTCAAAGTGCTAATGCTAAAAGAAATAAGCAATAAAATGGGAGGATGTTGCAATGCCGTCTAGAATTCCGCAATAACTCACCAAAGAAAGGATGTTTACAAAAGTCTCTAAGCTAACTTTTGTATATCTTCTCCCAGGCCTCCACATTTAATTTGATTTACCTTTGGAGCAAGTTTGATGAAAAATCTTCAGACATTAAAAAAACAACAACTTAGAATGAAGTCTCCGAATAAATAAGATATTTGGGGGACATATAGTATTTAGCTTTCTTTCACAAATTTGCTGTCACTGACCAATACAGGTAATGAACTCAGGGTTGTCAATATTGAGAATCAAGGTTGTAAATGAATTTGGTCTAATATCGTATTCAAACATTCTGAATTCATAAGTCCCGCTACCCATGCTGGGAAGCAGATGCTAAAAGGATGATTTTTTCCCACCTGCCAAAACTGAGAAATATTCATGCAACATTGATGAATTCTCCAATGCGCTGCTCACAAATGCTCTCGGGGAACTATTCACAAAGAAAGCTACAAACGAATTCTTGGCGGAAAATATTCAGTAGCGTATTCTTAACATTCCTATCTTAACATTAACATATCTAGGGAAAATATATTCTAATTAAAATTATAGGTGGGGGGAGAGAGATGAACTGAGTCCCTGAATTGTTATAGTTCATTCATATCTACCTAGGCCTTATCTTTAGGGCAGGCAGCTGCTTGACTCGGTACAAAGAAAGCAGGATCATGAAACCGGATGAGGGCTTTCTGGAGGCAATGCCAAGTGGCTAATGCATGCTAATACTCAGACTGCTCTTGATTTCTCAGGAATTTCAGCTGTTCCTAGAAGAGTCTGCCAATCTGATAATATACATTTGTGAAATGATGATTGCTTACCTGTGGACTGATGGCTTTCCAATCTTATTCTTTTCAGCCAAACTAATAATGCAAAGGATATGGAGATCAAATTAGAACCAGCATCGTTGTGCAACTAAGGGGGAGGGGGCATGATAGAGGTTTATTAAAACTCCCTACCAGTTGGGCCAGAGGGCGCATAGATATGTTGAATAATGTGGGGGAGAGGACTGCGCCCTGCGGTACCCCACAGGGGAGTCCGTAGGGACGCGAGAACTCTTCCCCCACCACAACCCTCTTGGTCCGGTTCTGGAGAAAGGAGCGTATCCAGCGCAAGGCTGTGCTCTGTATCCCCGTGCCGGCGAGGCGATGGATCAGAAGGTCGTGATCCACGATGTCAAAGGCCACCGATAGGTCCAAAAGGACCAACATGGCTGACCCCCCTCTGTCCAGCTGGCGACGGAGATCATCCAAAAGGGCGACCAACACCGTCTCCACCTCGTGGCCAGGGCGGAAGCCAGACTGATATGGATCAAGTGCCAAAGTTTCCTCCAAGAATCCCGGACAAAGAGAACCCTTTCTCCCTCTCCCAATACAGTAGAACTTGAGGGCATCCTCTGAAACTGATGGCCAGTAGGTTCAGGACAGACAAAAGAAAATACTACTTTACATGGAGAGAGATTAAGATGTGAAATTTGCTGCAAAAGGATGTAGTTATGACCACAGGCATAGACAACTTGAGAAGGGGATTACAGAGATTTGTGGAAGATAGGACTACCAGAGACTTGTAGCCATGATGAATAAAGGGCATCTCCATATTTAGAGGCAGTCAGCATCTCAGCTCCAGAGCCAGGAGACCACATCAGGGAAAGGCCTCTGCTTGCCCTGTTGTTGCCCTCCAGGGGAACTGGTTTCTCACTGGGTAAGACAGAATTCTAGTCTAGGTAGACCACATGTTCTTACTTATGAAAACTCTTTCTTATATTCTAGGTTTGCCTAAATTGCCTAACTTGAGGTGTAAAACAAGAGAACAGCCAGGGCACAGGAAGGAGACCCAGGGGAAAGAAATGCAGGAAAGCACTGGTGTTGAGCTGGCTAGTTTCATTTTTTCTACTGTACTCCTGAACACATGCTGTGTGGAACACACCACACTGCCTTTTCTTACTGACCTTATTCCTGATTTGTGCATATTTAGAGCCTCTTGTGGCGCAGAGTGGTAAGGCAGCTGTCTGAAAGCTTTGCCCATGAGGCTGGGAGTTCAATCCCAGCAGCCGGCTCAAGGTTGACTCAGCCTTCCATCCTTCCGAGGTCGGTAAAATGAGTACCCAGCTTGCTGGGGGGTAAACGGTCATGTCTGGGGAAGGCACTGGCAAACCACCCCGTATTGAGTCTGCCAAGAAAACGCTGGAGGGCGTCACCCCAAGGGTCAGACATGACTCGGTGCTTGCACAGGGGATACCTTTACCTTTACCTTTACCTACTTTATTTACAGAGTTTTAGAAACTTTCACAAACTATGCTCTCCCCAGAGTTGCTCATTACTTGGTATGATGAGGAGAAGCCATGCTGTCCCACTATATGAATGTGTCTGATGATCCAAAATTCAACAAACCTGTCTTGGCCTAAAAACCAAGCCGAATAACACATGGCTGGTGGGTTATGTTATGCCATGTCTTAAGTTGAGGAAGCATGTTCTGGTCCCTTGGATCACTTTCACTCATTGAACATCCTTCATAACTGCTACTTAAAATCATTCCCAAAGGAGATCTAATTGTATGTACAATCCTTATCCATGGTTCCTTTATATATTTGTGAAACAGCCTGGGGGGTGGAATGTGTCTGGCTGTCCAAGTTGGAATAGGGCCAATCAGGGCACCCTGATTGGCCCTGCCCCTACAGCCCCTGCCCTCCCTCCCTGGACACTAGCCACATTCCTCTCAGATGCACCAGGGACAGAGAGAGACACACAGAGCCCTGCCAGACCAAACACAAGCCCTCGTACCCTCCTATCACTCCTGCTGCAAGAGAGGCAGAGAGAGAGACAGAGAGAGCTGCCCCAACCTGCTGACAGTGACACAGATAGAGTCGCCCCTGCTGTGATGGAGGGAGAGAGAGAGAGAAAGAGAGAGCTGCCCCAAACTGCACACCAGCCCTCCTTCCCTCCTACAAATCTGCTATGCCTCCTGCTGTGAGGCAAACAGAGAGATGCAGTGAGAGGGAGAGAGACAAACACACACAAAGAGATGTGCACCTCCCAGTGTCCCCTGGGTCCTAGCACCCATTTCATTCCTGCTTGCAATGGGCTTTCTTGCTAGTCTCCATATAATGTTTAAATGCCCAAACATGTAGAATTTCACACATGCTTTGTATCTTTCTATAAGATACTGGCATACTCACACATGCTTTGTATCTTTCTATAAGATACTGGAAAATGGTTTGAGAATTGGATTCTCGAATAAGATGTATGTGAAAACATCTTACACAACAGCCCTGGATCACCCAGCGCTTACTGAACAAGAGAGGGTGCTATGGCCTGCCGAGCATCGTGCTTCCTCTGGGCCTCTGGGCTCCTTGGGCCCCTTCATGAGGTGTGGCTCTTACACTAGATATATAGACAGAAGACAGACAGACCAGTTGACGCCCCTTGGAGGAAGGCCAGGAGAGAAAGAGAGAGAGAGAGAGAGAAAGAGAGAGAGAGAGAGAGAGAGAGAGAGAGAGAGAGAGAATCCCTCCATCCTGATTTCACATTCTCCCTCAACCCAGCTGGGCATGTATCCTGGCACCATCATCACTGGTGTTGGTGGGGGAGTGGAGTAGAGTTGCCTGCTTCAGTTCCTCCGGCCCCCAAGTCCTGGTTGGCAGGGCCAAAGAGAGGCCAGGAAAAAACAACTAGAATGCAGTACCTCTGCCCTGATCAAGCCAAACAGTATGGCCTCCCTCCTTTCCTCATGTGATTCCAGCTCCCCTGGTGACAACTGATGAGGCAGCAGACAGGAAGCCCATGCTAACAGACTGAGGGTGGCATGAGATAAGGGGACAGGGGAAGTACCTTGTGCTCCAGTGTTGGGAAGGTGGATGCAGGGCCAGTGGGCGGAGTCGAGTTGCAGGGACGAGAGGAGCACAGAGGCCCTGGAGTGAGAGTACAGAGGGAGCACAGCAAGTGGCAGACTCAAGGGAACCAACAGCTTTCTTCAGGGGTAGGGGTGAGAATCCTACCCCATTTATATAGTGCACTTCCATTGCGCAGCAAAGCCGTTCACACAGCTAAAGATATTTTCATATCAAAAAAAAATACTTCCTGATATGTGTCTTGATTTTAAAATAATCTTAAAAATAATTTTAAAATAATTTTTAAAAACTGATTTAAAAATAATCAGGTTGGCATTGAAGTACAATCTCATTTGTCCCACCATATATTTTCCAAGAAACTCTGGCTTGTTATTTGTTTAGGATGATTGAGTTTCTGCCATATTGGTGGTACTTTAATATTTAGGTCTATGATCATTAATTTCTCCCTTTCTCCTAAATATTAAATGCTAATTCCATCCATAGAATGATTCTTGGGCTCACACGGTCCCTGCAAATCTAGTGGTGTGAGACACAAACAGAATTGAATTTTTAATGGAGGGCATTAACCATAGCCCATTGCAGATCCATTGCATCCAATAACAAATATGACAACACTATAATCATAAAACTGATACTGATTTGTACAGAAGAAATTACTCTCATGAATCCATAGCACACTGCTTCACTAGCTGTCAGTTGCCTATTACATTCTTCTCGGTCAGAGGACTTGGAAAGCATATGGTGGGAATAATCTACTTTGCACCCTTTATAGAAACTGAAATCGCAGGAAAAACAAACCTTTAATAAATCCTTTAAAATTATCATTTGATTTATAGCAGAATTATCGTTCACCAACAATGCTAAGCATTATTGTAAAGGTGCACTTAATTTTGTTGTCTTCTTTTTTGTACTTTTTTTCCAGCTCAGTAATGTCCTTTTTGAGATAGAATGACAAGAATGGCACATGGTATTCTAAATGAAGTTGCATCATAGATCTATACAGGAGCATTATAATAGCGGTACTTTTACTTTCAATCCCTTTCCATTCTTAATATTCTCAAGTACAGGATTTGCCTTTTTCACCACTGCCACACAAGGGGCCTTCCTTTGTCATCCGACCTGCATTCCCAAATTCTAGTAATTACCCTAAGTCAGACTTTCTCAACCAGATTTTTGTGAAACTCTGGGATTTCTTGACGGCTCTGGAAGGATTTCCTGAAAGGGTGAATATTTTAAAAAAATCTATTAAATATTTATCAGGTGATATGACAACTTGTCAACCCACCCACCCTTCCCAAAATGGTCCTGGAGTGGGTGGGAAGGGGCGCAATCCCAGGTGTGCACGCAGCTGTGCTTCCCAACTATTTTCTGCACAATCGTGCGACTTCTGGGGTATTGCAAAGCCTGAAGAATGTTCCAGGGGTTTCTCAATGGTAAAAAAAAGTTGAGAAAGGCTGCTTAGCTGAGAAAGCTAAGTGCTTACAAAATTGCACCTATGAGCTGAATTATCTTGAACGGAAGGTTCCCCGGCTCCTGTCTGCTTTGCCCCTGGGATTAGTTTAAAAATTGCTCTGATACCTGTTTAATAGTAAGCCCCAGCAGATTGGTTCTCTTTTGGTTCAAGTGCCACCCATCTCCTTTGTACAATTTTAGCTTTTCTCAGAAAGTTTCCTAGTACCTAACCAATTGAAATTTTTCCTCCTGTCACCACTGGCTCATCTTCATCATCATCATTATCATCATCATCAAAAGAAGAAGAGTTGGTTCTTGTATGCTGCTTTTCTCTACCCGGAGGAGGCTCAAAGCAGCTTACATTCACCTTCCTTTTCCTCGCCCCACAACAGACACCCCATGAGGCTGTAACATTCTGTAGCAATTGAAGTTTTCAAGCACTTTTCAAGATCATCCCTACACAGAGCTATTGAAGTAATCTAATCTAATTGTAACCAAGGCTAGCACTACAATGGCGAGAAATTGTCTGTTCAACATAGGCTGCCCCTGGTCAGCCCTTCAAAGCTGGTAAAATACTCCTAGCCTCAGCTGTCACCTGTCCCATAATCCCTGGCATAGCCTTTTTGGGTGGCCAAAGGAGAACCTTTTAAAATTCTTTTTCACCACCAGGAAAAAACAAAACAAAACAAAAATAACACCGGTATCCATTCATTCATTCCACATTTTCTGACATGAAGTTACTCTGGGTGGCTGAGACAGACATGACTTACTTGGCTCTGGATTTTTGGTTCTTTTTGCTATGCTGTCATCTTTCTGTGCACCCTTTCCAGTATCAGGGCCAAGCAGCAGAATTAGTCTGGGGTTAGTTGCTTCCTTATAGAGGCTAGATGAGATGAAGATTCCTCTAATCAAACTCTTTGATGAGCCATAGAAATTAGATTGCAACTGCACCCTGTTCCGTATTCCACTTCTGATTCCCAATGGAATTTTGGGATTCTGTTCTTCCTGATCTTGCTTCTCCAAGAGAAATAATGCTTACAGCACATCAGGGCAGAGTCTGCACTTACTTTGTTTATTCCATTGTCAATCCTGTTGAATTCAGATTGATTTGAACTCGAGTCTTCCTCTTCTCCCCCTCCCCATTGAAACAAAAAAGTGTTCTGCACATGGTTAGGGTAGTTCAAAGGGGGGGGGGGGAGAGGAGCCAAGCCAAGAGCCTTTTTCTTTTCTTGGAGGGGGGGATCGAAGAAGGCAGAGGAGGGAGAAAAACATCAAAGACTGACAGAAGTTGAGTGAAATTAGGGGCTTCTCCTTTAAGGCAAGCTTGTCACATGATCAGCTTTGGCCAATCAGGGGTTCTCTACCACAGAGCAAAGCCCAGATTCAAAACAGCCTGCTTTCTCAATTTAATTTTTTAAAAATATTGAGCATTAAAAGCATCCTAACATATTGCACAATAAAGGTAGGGTCACTCCGGATCAATCCTTCTTGTTGCAGAAGGAAAATCGCCCAAAATCAAAACAGAAATTGCATTCTGTGTAGACGGCAGGGACTGAATCGACCTGGGATTGGAATAAAAGCTCTGTGCAGTTCACACCCAGGGCTCAGAAGATGAAAGCTTCCCAAGCACCTGAAGTTGTAAATATTATGATGCCATTGGCTTCATTTAAATCCTTGGCAGGCAAGACAGGAATACTTTTTTCACAGTATCCTAGGCATGATATTTTCTTATAATATTGCATCATGGCACAATGATTCCTTTCTGTAATTGGACCAAATAAAACTCTTTCTGACTGGCATTGGAAAACAGCATCTGTCCTTCCTCCTGCTCCCACGGCAGTGGAAACGTACGGTTTGCTTTAAATACACGGAGTTCTCTTGAAAAATACATACTGTAGCAAGGAGATACACTTAGGCAAATTAGCTGCTGCCAGTACGATCGCACAGCCAACGTAGCTAGCTTCATTTTGGATTAGCATAAATGGAAGAGACGCATTTCAGAGACAAAAGCCTGGTCTTTTGTTGACTGAACAGCTAATGACTTCTCATCCAACATCACTGGTAACATCACAAACCTTTTTCGTTCTAAAGCAGATCAGAGTATCTTGGGATAACTCCCAGTTGAAGTCGAAAATATCTTGAAGCTAGAAGCACACACTGCAAAAAAACAAAAATATTGCAGTGGGACCTCTTGGAGCAAAACTGAAATGAAATCAAACAAAATGACTAATCCAAATGCAGGCTAAGTAGCTTTCCAAAATGCTGTCATTTATTTGACGATTGTCTATTATACTCTAGTTGTCACATATCCCAAATAGATCTTGAATATTATAAGACAAAGTACCCTGTTTGAATATGCCTTGATGCAAACATCCTTCTTGGGATAACATGGCTAAAGTTCACTCCCAAATGGTATTTCACATGGCACAATGATATTAGCATTCCTTTCCATATTGCTTATTGTCTAGAGGTTTACTCTCAGTATGGAAGCCTTAACCCTTATTGATGTGGAACACATCTTCTGGTGCACCCCCTGGGATGGAAATGGGTATGGACATGTCATCGGTAGCCCACCCCAGGGAGTGCACCAGAAGATTTGGGGAGGATGCCAGCAGGGGATGCGGAGGCTGTGGCAAAGGTGCTGGCTGCAAAACTGGTGGAGGGCCCTCTAAAGCTGGCTGGGGCTGCTGCATGACCCGCATGACAGCTGCAGGCCAAGGCACTGCCCCTGAAGCCAGCCAGGGCCATCATGGTGCCTGGCTTCCCAGGCCAGTCCTCCCCTCCACAGACCGGGGCAGGCCGGGGAAACTCTACCATGGTGGTGCCTGGAGAGAGAGTTAGGGGCAAGCCTGGGAAGTGGGGAGATGCTGCGACCACCAGCAGAGGGCTGTGGAACTCCTGCAGTGACAGGTAAGGAGGGGAAAGGGGAGAGTGCGTGTGAGAGAGAGAGGGGGGGAAGGGGAGAGATCAGGGGGGAGAGGTCGGTGGGAGAAGCAAGGGGGAAGTGGGAGGAAAGGTGTGGGGGAGGGATTGAGGGGGATGGACCAGAAGAGAGTAAATGGGGGGGGGAGAAGGTATGGGGGGAGGGACCAGGATCAGGTAAGTGGGGATTAGGGACAAGGAGAGTTAGGTGGAAGAGGCAAGAGGGGAGGGAGGAGGAAGGGGAACAAGAGTGTGTACGTATGTTTCAGAGAGGGAGGGGCCAGGATCATAGATTTCCATAGGAAGTATGTGTTCCACATGCCCTGTGATAGTTGGACTCTCACTAGATTTTTTAAATTCATTGCTTGTTATTTTTTCCTTTCTGATCCCACACCCTGTCAAAACATTTTCTCTGTAAGAAGAAAAAAGTATGTTTCATTGCCAACTGGAAAGAATTCATAACTGAAAACCCAAACCATTTACTTCATTTTAGGCAAGCTGGCCATACGGAAAAGAGGCTAATTCGTATACTAGCAGTGGCCTAAATTTCATGCATTGTTTGAGGCCAGCAGATACTTGTGTTCCTTCCTACTATGATTTGAAAGTGGAGGAAATATGCATATGCATTTTGTGCTAGATGTGAATAGGGGACAATTCAGTACTGGCTGAACAACAACATGCATCCTTGATACCGTTGCATTTTGTAGTATTTTTGAGGACATTGAAATCAATTTAAGGCATTTTTAAAGAAATAACTTCAAATGCTGCACTTTGCAGGTTCTCTACAAAGACAGCTACTGTGGGACAGCTGTGGGCAGGCTCTTAAAGTTCTCCTTCCTCGGTACCTTAATATTCCTATTACTCCTTCATACCCTTTGGCTCTTCACAGTCTTTAAATGGTGTTGGAGAAGGACTGTGGTTTAGTGGAAGAGCGTCAACTTTGCATCCACAAAATCTCAGGTTCAATCCCTAGCATCTCCAATTAAAAAGATCAGTCAGTAGAAAAAGAGTTGGTTTTATACCCCACCTTTTTCTATCCTGAGGAGTTCCAAAGTGGCTTCCTCTCCACACAACAGTCAACTTGTGAAGTAGGTGGGGCTGAGAGAGTTCTGAGAGGACTGTGACTAGCCCAAGGTCATTCAGCAGGATGGGACAATCAAACCTCATTCTCCAGGTTAGAGTCCACCACTCTGAACTATTCACTACACTGGTAGATGTGAAAGATATTTATCAGTGAATCAGGAGAGCTATTGCCAGTCTGAGAAGACAAAACTGATTGACCTTCATAGACCATTGACCTGGATTGGCTAGCATCTTGCAGTCATAAGATCTTAACTACTTCTGCGTAACATCATTTGAGCTAGTATATAATCCAATGAATCAGTCATGCTGCTGAGTCATCAGGGATCTTCAGATGTTAGCACTCCTGACAATAATTAATAGTTAGCATGATTCTTTAACCATCGATTATGCTGAATATGGGCAAGAGTTAATCTAGCAGCTTTCTTATATTGCCCTCCCAAGAACTGGATCAGCATGGCTGAAACCATAAGGCAATAACTAACATAAATGAAAATAAAAAGACACGGCTCATGCAAATGATTTTCAGCACTGTCAATTGTATTAATAATTCAGTAAACCATATATATTTGGAAATGGTGGGTTACTTGCTACCTGATTGGCCCTCAGACAGTAATAGCCCTCCTGTAGCTGAGCCCCTATTGGGAGGGTGCCCTCAGCCAGGAAGGGCTGATAAGGAGTTAGCTCTCTGTCCCCCAACTTCCTGAAACCCTTGGAATGTGCTGAGTGGGAATGCATCCAGCCCAAGAGAGTAGCTGAGGTGTAGAGGGAGGAAGGGAGAGAGGTAGAGGAGAAGCAGTCCTTTTTTCCAGGAGAACTGATCTCTGCAGTCTGATAAAGAGCTGACATTCTGGGGGATCCCAGGTCAGGCCAGGTGGCTGGCGTCACTGGACCTCTGTGAGGCACAAGGCCACAGTCGCCCCTCCCAAGCAGCCCTTTTCTCCAGGGAAACTGATCTCTGTTGTCTGCAGATGAGCTGTCATAGTAAATTTCCACCTCCAAAACAGCCATTTTCCGCTGTGACGCTGATTTCTATAGTCTGCAGATGAACTCCAATTCCAGGGGTTGGTGACCCCTCGGTTAGGAATGTTCCTTGAAGTTTGAAGGCAGGGGCTCAAGAGTCCAGGGGGTGGGTGGGAGAACGAGTAAAGCCTGCCTATCAGCCCCATGGGAACCAGTGCAGTCTCTGCTATCCCTTCCTCCCAGCTGTTTCATTCAGAAGAACTAGTGCCTGGAGATCAGTTGTTATTCTGGAAGATCTCCAAGCCCCCACCTAGAATTTGGCAATCCAGCAGACTGCACATGGAGGGGGATCAATCTGGGCTCTTGAGATTAGAGTCTCCTACTGTTTAATCACTTCCAACATGCTGGTCGCTCCTGACGCAGCCAGTGCCGCACCATGGGGGGGAGGGGAGGTCCAGGTGTCGGAGCACCGCGCCTGTGTGTGTGTGCCCACCGGTGCACTGATGTCCACGCTTCTCCCTCCCCCGTTGTGTGGCGCTGGCTGCGTCAGGAGCGACTGGCCACTTTGTGTGCCGAAGTGCCCAACCCTAATCTCAAGGTCTAGTGGGGAACAAGCCAGAGGGAAGGTCAGCACCCAGGAAAACCACAGGGCAGGCATGTGTGCTAGCACCCATTGTATTCCTGGGTACAGCAGTCTTTGACCCTAGTAACAGAATAATATGTGGATCTAATATATTCCTTGTCTTTATAGGTGCATCTTTTTTGACATTCTTTCTGGCTTGACCAATTCCCTGTTTTAATAAGACTACTAGGTTCTAAACCAAACCAAAGTCAATCGCAAGAGAGAGTTCTTGGTGTAATTGCATTTATGAGCATTGGAAGCATTTACTGATTACATAATATTTTCCACCAAATCTGATATCTAAATGATATTGTTTAAAATCTTGTAAGTGTTGAAAGGAAAGGTAATATAAAAGTAAAAAAGAAGCGGGATAGAGACGATAAATCTTTCCTGGCTTCTCAAATCTATGATTTATGTTTCCTTGCTACAACAGAGATGTGCAATATTGTATATGCTTTTCTTTCAAATCGTATTCAAAAATTATCCCATGGCGATTGGATAGGTATGAATTATGTGCTGTAGTAAAAGAGGAAAAATTAGCTTATAAAATTGATTTGATCTGCTCAGGTATTCCAGCAAAAAAATATATGATACTCAACTCCAGTGTACCATAGTAGGTGACACACAATTTTTCAGGGGCACAAATGTTTATCACCTCAAAAGATTCATGTACCAGCTTAAAGGATATTTGATTTAAAAGCTTCCTCTTCTTCTTTTCTATTCTTGACCGTATTATAGCGTGTCAGCAAACCTGTTCAGCTTGAAAAATGTACCACAAGATCCAACACAATGTTAGATGTCCTTAATTCAGTCCATTTAGTGTCCCTCCCCCTCCTGTCTTGGATCATGGTCATGAAAGAGAAAACAACTAGCCTATTTGTTTTTAATTTCCTATCTCATCTTTCCTAAACAGTCCTCCTTTTCACCTCATTCTCACATCTAACTTTCTGAGAATGTCGTCATGCAAAGTTTAGCTCCTTCCCTCTGCCATCTTGTTCCTAAGATTTATCAAACCCTTTGGATACTTGCATAATTGTCATTCCCTTCCTTTTTTGGGGAGAAGGAATACTTTCTCATACTGCAGTAATCAAATTTGGGGTGTTTCCAGGCATTCGTTCAGAATGAACACTTCTGGGGAAAGATCAGTGTCTGGAAAGCAGTGGGAGGTCCAGATAAGGTTGCCAACTGACCAAGAAAGAGTAATGGTTGGCTCCTCTCCCTTTAATGGCAACCTGATCTATAGACATCAGCAAGGGAACTTTTGATAAAACAGAGCAGGCACTTAGTACAGGCTTGTTCTTGGGGTTCAACCTGCTGTGAGTGCTGCAGGATTAGGAACTAGTCAGAAAAACATTGGCAACCTTTCTAGATGGTTGGTAGCGGGGATTTGGTGGTGGTGAATGGAGAGAGATGGATGCATTATAGATTTGGGGGTGGGGAAATGTAAGACTGCAGTCTTATTACGCATATTTCAATGTAATCCAGTCTTATCATACTAAGTCCCAGTTTGAGGAAACAAGCTAACTGGAGCATAGCCTAAGAATAAGGAATCTGCTTTATTTAAAAACAAACAAAAACAGAAATCTTACAGGAGGAAAGAACAGGGTTGTTTCTCTGTGTTCTTTCCTGCTTCCTTTTTCTTTCTGTTTAAGGGGGCATCAGCAGAAAGGAAAGTGAGTAGAAGGGAGAACTGGAGCCAGTTGGATTTCAGCATCCAGAGACCAGAAGTTGCCTTCTAAAGTTAGTTCACATGCAGGACTCTAATCACCTGCCAGGATTCAGTCTTTGTTTCTGAAAAAGGGATACTTTGGGGGATGAAGAAAGTGTTTACTAAGAAATATACCTGCGGTTGTCATGGTGCCTGTGAATGTCAGTTGCAAAAAAGCAATATAGCTGTTAGCACTATCATCTTCTCCCTTGTTTTCCAAATCAAGCTGGTGAGACAGTGAGGGGATGATGAGCTCGATTTTGTTCATTCTTGACATGTGCTAGGTGACTGTTATTTTAAAGTGTTTGAGGGGTTTTGTACCACACCTATTTGCAATGTGCACTGTGTAAATAAGTTAAGTAAAAACTGTTCGTCAACAACCCTTTCCATTTCCATTTAATGTTTCTTACTTTATGAACCAACTAGATGTAAAGCCCATTGTATATAGAAATACAATGGGCGCTAGCATGGGTGCTGGTGGCCCCGGCGGCCTTGCAGGGCTCCTTGCAGGGCCCTGCTTCTCTTGCCGCGCCAAAGCCTTTCCCCCACCCCCTCCCCCCAGCGGTCCGGCCTTCGACGGAGGGAAAGGAACAGGTCTGCCACATCTTCGATGCAGAGGCCCCGCTCCTTTCCCGATGGTGAAGCCTCTTCCCCCAGCCCCCTCACCTCCGAGGCCAGGACGGGCAAATGGCCAATCGGGAGCCACGTGCTGCGCGGCACCCTATTGGCCTCTTGGCCCCGGACTGACACTCAGAGGGGCCAGTCGGGAGCTGCTTTGGCCCCTTCGAGTTTTTATCATGGACTCGGCCCACCCCTTTCTCCTTCCACAATGCCGTTACTGAATTATTCTTACTGCTCTGTGGAGCGGTTTATTATTCTATTCTACAGATATTATTCTATTCAGAGATGGTCAAAGGAAGCTGATAATATTTGGGTTTGATCAGGGGCACATGTGAGGATGGAATCTTTGTCCGGGGGTCCATGATAGCTTTTGTCAGTGCTGAACACAAATCAGGCTGTGGATAGAAGGCTGCAGTGGGAGACAAACAATCTTTCCGCTGCCAACCCACCCGTGAGGTTCCACAGGGCATAGCTTTATCTCCCAGGTTATTTAACATCTTTATGTACCCTCATGCCCATCTGATCCAGGGGTTCGGACGTGGGTACCATCAATGTGCAGATGCAAGCCAGCTCTACCTCCTGATGGATGGCTGACCAGACTCACCCCCGGAGTCATTCGCCAGTTACCTGGAAGCAGTGATAGTGTGGATCAAGCAGAAATTCAACCCTTCAAAGACGGGAGTCCTATGTCTGGGTAGGAAAGGTTGGGAGAGGGAGCATGTTTGCCTACACTAGAAGGGATGCAGCTTATGTCTGCACAATCTGCTAGGAACTTGGGTGTGATCTCTCATGCCTCGTATATGAAGGCACAGGTCACTAAATAGTGACATCTTTGCCAAGTTGAACTGTTAGCATGCTAGCTGTCCCCATAGCACCTAGCCACAGTGACCCTGCAACTCACTCTACGTGGGCCTGACCTTGTCCCTGACCAAGAGACTGCAACTGGTCCAAAATGCAGCAGTGCAGGTTCTCACTAGGACATTATGAGAGCCCAGATAAAGCCTGCCCTCAGGCAGCTGCGTTGGCTCCCAATTGAATTCCAGATCAGGCTCAAGAAGCTGAAGGATCTGTCTTTGAAATTAGGGTAATTAAACAAGGCAGCTTCTTAAAAGTCCAATTAGACAACTACTGGTCACCTGGGATCTGAAAAGTGTGTAGGATGAGATGGACATTATGCAACTTCAAAATTCACACAAAGGTGTTTATTAGTTCAGTGGACTGGGAATTGCTGCAGAAAACTATACAAAAACTTTTTTTAAAAACCTGTTCTTATTTCAAAGCCTGAGTGATGTTAAGAATTTGTTTGTCGTGCATGTCAGCAGAGGCTGTGCAGTATATTGTTTTGGAAAGAAGCAAAGGTTTTGTTCCAGCAACAAGAAGAGAATCCTGATTTGAAAGGAAGGAAGACTTCAGTGCATTTCTTAGGAGTCGACAGGTGGCTTTCATGCAATGACTGATCCTTCTCTCTCTTGAGATCACACAATAACCCTGGCACTTGTTAATTAAGAACATCAGACTCTATTACCTTTTCAGTTCCAGCTGGGGTCCTGTAAATTATTAAATATTTGGGACAGAGCTTTCAAGACAGAACTGTGCAGGAGTAGATAGAGAAAAAATTCCAGTAGAACATGCTGGAGCAAGGAAGCCTTTTAAAGCTTTACTTATGCTTTATAGTAATGGGGCATAATTAAAGTGCATAACTGAAAATGGATATTGGCATCTATTGGCTCCTTTTGATTCACTATCAAAATTTTGATAGTGGCTTTTGGAAAACATTGAAACAAGGGTGATTGGTTGCTTACAAGGTTCTCTTTCAGAATCCTTTCCATGTGGAGAACAAAGGTCTTCTGGTTAACATTTCCCAGTACTGACTTTAAACAAAAGAGGGATACACATCCATATTAAATATTCATCACCATTATTTATAACATTTGTAAACCCAACTCATGCTCTTATTTTATGATTGGCATCCACACAGGATTCATATTGGGTTTAGTCGATCGTTGAATTTGCTCTGTATTATGACCAAGAGTGTTGTCATCATTGTATATATTGTGTTATGACCAAGAGTGTTGGAATGTTATAGGAAGGAAGATCTGATGGAAATCAGACCTGGATTGTCGATGTCAGAATGTGGCATTTGTAGTGTAATCCTATACAGTGTGACAAGTGTGACACGTTTCTCAGCCTGTTGGATTCAATTGACAACTGAGGGAGTAACACTGCTTAGGATTGTGCTATTAAAGTTTTCCTAGCAACTCAAGGGGGACTCTGTTTGGACTCCTGCTACTACATAGAAGGACATTCACATCCATCCCCAAACAATCCCCAAAGCCACATAATTTCTTATTTTATCTTCCATTATCTCCCCCCTCCCCCAATTTTGCATCTGCAGCCTTGAGATCCATGGAGCACCTAGATGAGTGCTTCTTTGGCCTCCTATACTATCATCCTCTTTTCCTGGACTTTGCCATGACTAAGGCTCACATAGCCATTGAGGACTTTGCATCTGCTCTTATCACACAAGTAATCTTATTGGGTTGATGGAAAATACTTTTGTTTCTTGAGAAGGAAAAGTTTGTGAAAGGACCAACATGTGGATCTGACAATGATCTGAGAGCTATTTCACTGCTAAGCCCTTCATTGGTCTCCTGTAAAGTAGCGATCCCCAACCTGTGGGCTACGGACCACATGTGGTCCGTCAACTAATTGGAGGTGGGCCGTAAAGGATGCCTTCTTCCCCCCCCCCGGCCCCTTACTTCATCCCCCCCAGCCCTTTACAACACACTTCGGGTGTCATTGTCTCCCATCACTCCCAGATGGGAGTGCAGAGAAACAAGCTCAGGGTTCCCATTGATTTGTCATTGTCATGAGTTAAAATTTCCATGAAAATAAAATGTTCCTTATGTTCATTGTTCTGGCGTGTCTGTATCTTCTTTTGAAGGGATGTTTAAACATTACCATAGCGATCAGGGTGTTAGGGCAGTGGTTCAGAGCAGAGGAGTAAACTACCCCACCCCCACCGGACCTCAGTAAAATTGTCAAGCGTTGAGTGGTCCCCGGTGATAAAAAGGCTGGGGAGCACTGCTGTAAAGCACTTCTACTTTTGGGAACTTATCCATCCAATATGAGAAAATGCAAAGTAAGGTGGAGGGTACTTTAGAACATGAACCTTATCTCCCTGCTTTGATTAATCACTCTCCTACCAACTGGGTTCTATCTCAGTTTAGGATGCAGTCATTATCCAACATTCATTAATGAACTTTATATTTCAGATCATTCCAAAATAAACTTCATTAGCTACAAAACTCTATACCATTGCTGAAAACTATAATTAGGGTATAACCAGTCCACTATTTGAATAAGGCTAATTGATAGTGTATCCCCCCGCCCTAGTCAAATAAAACTTGGTTCTTATCCTGGCCAATTTAAGATAAGAACAACCCAAAACTTTCTGCTTGACCCTGAAAAAATCACATAAAAGTATTTGTACAAAACTGAGTGGGTGCAGAGGAGAGTGACACGGATGATCCGGGACTTGGGACTGTTCAGCCTGGAAAAGAGGAGGTTGAAAGGGGACATGATTGCTCTCTTTAACTATTTTATTTATTTATTTATTTATTTATGCATTTGTATACCACCGCTTTCAGCAAGCTGGCTCATGGCAGTTCACAGAACTAAATACAAACAATATCCGATAAAATATCCCCTTAAAACAGTAGAGCTGGGTGTCATCCGCATTTGAAAGGTTGTCACTTGGAGGAGGGAAGGGAGGTTTAAACTACATGTAGATTGATACCAGCTACCTATGGGGGAGGGGGGGATTCAGTCAGAGTAGTTCAACAGTGGAATCGGCTGCCTAAGTAGGTGGTGAGCTCCCCCTCATTGCTAGTTTTCAAGCAGTGGCTGGACAGATACTCATCAAGGATGTTTTAAACTGATCCTGCATTGACCAGGGGGTTGGACTAGATTGCCTGTATGGTCCCTTCCAACTCTATGATTCTAACCCCACCTTGCCATTTTAAGAGGTTTATATTGGACAGGTGATACATTGGCTTTGGTTAAATAGTTCACGTCCTGTCATTCCTTGAATTGTCATGGTATATACTATATCTAGCCTCACTCCCACCCACAGTTTCAGAACCAGTATCAGGGATGGAGAAGATTAAAATTCCAGTACATCCATAATGATGTTGAATCTCAAGCTATTGCAAAACATTCCTTTGTATATGTGAAAAATTACAATCCATTGTTTATATATGACATTTTCTCCATTAATACATTTTTTGTAATTGTGTTTACTCAGGCAAGCTAGTCCAAATAATTACCATGAGGAACATTTAAAGTCATTTCTGTTAATTGTATAAAACAAACAAACAAAACCCTCAAATCAAAGCAATTAACCTTAGGGTGTGGAAGTAAGTAAAGGTTGTATGGCTGAAGAGTTCACCAGTAATTACAAACCAAGTAAAGTCTGTGACATTTGGATATGATGCTGCTGCAAATGGCTAAAAACAATCATTTTGTTTTGTATTACTTTGATTGTATCGTGCAGTGAAATGGCCATATTCAAACATTTCTTGTTACCAAATCCCAAACTCTTTAAAACTTTTAAAGAGGAACCATTCTGGTGAGATATTCTGGCTCCAATGGCAGAAATGACACAGGCCTCTAAAAAAAAATCCCTGAGGTTAGATCCAATACCAAACATTGTTTTCTGCTAGCACACATCATGAACAGAACAGGAAGGGGATATGTTGTAACATTCCCATCCCACTACAACCTATTATGGTCAGCAAAATACTGCTCTGCAAGGACAGGGATCACTGAAGAACAATCTGGGAGCTAAACGGAGGTATGACATGGAAGAAGGAATTGACAAGATTTACTGTCTTTGGCCACCTCATGAGAAGGAAGGACTCCCTAGAGAAGAGCCTAATGCTGGGAGCGATCGAGGGCAAAAGAAGAAGGGGACGACAGAGAATGAGGTGGCTGGATGGAGTCACTGAAGCAGTAGGTGCGAACTTTAATGGACTTAGAGGAATGGTAGAGGACAGGAAGGCCTGGAGGATCATTGTCCATGGGGTCGCGATGGGTCGGACACGACTTCGAACCTAACAACAACAACAACAACAACAACAACAACAACAACTGTATTCTACTGAAAGAAATGTACTTTTGGATTGAATCATATATATGTGACATGATTTTTAGTAGTACATTCACCCCCTTAGAATCTCGCTAGCAATTCAATCCTATTCCAGTCCTTTTCACAATCTGCCTTTGTACTACTACCAAAACCTTTCCAGTTTTTCCTCCAGATGTACCCTGCTGTCTAAATCTTTATATGTCCTCATGCATCTCCCCCACTGATTTTGTTGCCTATTCTGACTTTCTTATACCCTTCTCCTCTTCCACATAGGAAGGGACAAAAAGCAGGAAGATTGTAAGGAAGCAGAAAAGCAAAGCAAATGTATTGGGTTTATAATCAGGTTGACCGAAGCGTGCACAAAAAAAGGGAACAGCCTGCATTTCAAATCATACTTCAGGTGATTAGGTGATTATAGATATTATAATACTTTTTTTGAAGAAATTAGCTTTATTACAGTTCTACACATTTCCTCAGCAGACACAAAATAACATGAATTCATGGAAAATGCTCAAAATAACCAGAAAGTGCAGCAAGACTATCAGTCTGAGCATGAGGCATCAGTCAATACTAACTAGCTTGATACATTAAATAAAAAATATTATAACTATTTATTTTATTTATCATTAGACTTATAGGACTACCCCTCTCAGCCAAGCCATCTTCGGATAGTATACAGCATGTTGTAGTGGTTACAGCTTGGTGTAGTGGTTAGGAGTGCGGACTTCTAATCTGGCAAGCCAAGTTTAATTCCCCATTCCCCCATGTGCAACCAGCTGGGTGACCTTGGGCTCGCCACAGCACTGATAAAGCTGTTCTGACTGAGCAGGAATATCAGGGCTCTCTCAGCCTCACCCACCTCACAGGGTGTCTGTTGTGGAGAGAGGAAAGGGAAGGAGACTGTAAGCTGCTTTGAGCCTCCTTCGGGTAGGGAAAAGCAGCATATGCCTACAGACATATATCATAGCTCTGTCTTCAAACATAGGTAGGATGGAATCTAGAAAAAGAAAGCTTTATTTAAAAAAAAAGATTAAAACATTAACTGAATTACATTGTAGTTTTACGGAGTACCTGCTGCTTCCCCCATTGATTTTGAATGTGATAATGTAAAAGGAAAATAAACTATTTCACTAAACCCATCCTCTGTAGCTTGATGATTTCATTAGGAATGTCCATCATTAAAAGCAGAGTATAAAAACCAACTCTTCTTCTTCTTCTTCGAGGGAGAGAGAGAGAGAGAGAAGTCCAGGGCTAATACAAGGAGTGCAATGTGTGCAGAACACCGAAGGCTGGGATGGAGGAGGCCCACTGTGTTTGGTGAGCCAGAGCCTGCTAACCCTCTGACTTAAATGTACTTCTCCTGCCTCCTTCCGTCAGCAGCAGAAAAAGGATGAGGCAAAACTGAAATGCACACATAACCTCTGGGTTCCCCGCATGCAAGTGCTGTCCTATGTACCAGTCTAAATGGAAGTGAGGAAAACGGGGGAGTGAGGTGAAGGTCAGTAATGGAAGCAGGCATTAGAAGACACACTGGGCTTGAACATTGCAGGGCAGGTTCTCACACATGAGTAGTAATATTTTGGGTGGTTGGATAACACTGCAGAATGGGCAGGAAAGGAAAGTCTGCAAAGGGAAATGAAAATTCAGGTGGCATCTTTGGAGAGTGCCAACACCTGAAGATTGCCTGTGCTGCTGGGGAGCATTACAATCCCCCTTACGGCTCAAGCTGGTCGCTAGATTTGGGATTTGACAACGGGAGGTGTAGGACTGTGCCACTTCCGCACCCTCCTACCCTCCCCAAGTCCTGTTGACTGAGGCAAGGCGGGTCATGAGTTCCCCTGACTGATGCCACTTGGCCACGTGTCTTTGGCTGCCACACCTGTGGCAATAGAATGCACCCCTCCATGCCCCAGCTCATCAACAGCTTCTGAAATGTGTTAATCTTTAAAGAGATAGGAGAGTCTCTAGAATCATAGAATAATAGAGTTGGAAGGTACCTCATGAGTCATCTAGTCCAACCCCTGCACTATGTAAGACACTCACGACCCTAGTTGTTGCACCTTGATTTTTCAGGCAATAGCTCATGCACTGTGCAAAACCTTTTGTGCATATCAAGCTAAGTGTGGTGACTTAGGTGCTGAGAAGGCTGTGGGTCACAATCAGTGGTAACTGGCACATGTGATCCGGCCCAACGAAGTGGCATTTATGGCAGATCCAGCCCTTGTAACAAAAGAGTTTGGCAACTCTTCTCTAGACAATGTTCCAGCTATCAGGGTGGAATACAGAAGTAGATTTATATGGTCTCAAATGTCCAGAAATTCCATTGAGAACCCAATAGAGCCTCACATAATAGATAGGCAAGTCATGACTGGAAAGGTTGGATCTGTGGTGAGCCCATTATGGACCAAGTCTGGAGATTGTACTGGTTAGAACTGGCTTATAATGATATCAATGAGGTGGCATTATTTAAACTTTCTGAACTCCCAATTACACAGTGCGTTCAGCTTTGACAGTTCAGAATTCATACTGTTAGGGTCAAGAAAATAAGAAAAGTTCTGTTGGATCAGATCGGTGATCCATGTAGCCCAGCATCCTGTTTCACACGTTGGTCTACCAGTGTCCCTGGAGTAGAACAGTGTACTGATTGCTATTCCTTTCAAGAAGTATGGTACGGCCTGTCATGACAGATCCACAAAGCAATTTTTAAAATAGAGGTGAAAAAGTGAAACACAGATTTATATTGAAATCTGAAGAAAGAGAAACTAAAAAAAGAATTCTCCTGAGCCTAGCGTAAAAGAAGCAGTGCCTCCAGAATTACCTCAGTTTGTGTTTGCATCTGTGGAGCTGGAAAGGAGGTTTTCCCTGTGACTCCAAGCCAGTGTTCAAAAGCACAGTGGGCTGGGTCCTGCAGCATGCCTGGAACATCCAATCACTTTCTCTGGGGATGTCATGGGGGTGGAAAGCCAAACAGACTGGAATTCAGAAGCTTCACTCCTTGGGCATTCTCATCACAGCTTGGCGTTCATCTGGGCATTAAGCCTGTTCCATTTGAGGGGGTGAGTGTTCTCTCTTTGCCACCTCTCCTGTTAGATAAATCCCCTTGGGGGTGGAACTATGCAGGGTCATCCCCAGCTTGGGGCTAGCAGTTGACTCTTGCCACCAGATGGCAAGGGAAGTGGCTTTCATCCATGTGGGATCCTGGGCCTTGCCATTCCCCTTTTGCTCCCCCAGCTGGTAGACTGTGGAATGGAGTCATATCATGTAGTCATGTCTTCAGTGCTGTTGTTCTCCCTCCTTCCCTCCTCTGCCCCTGGGAATCACAATTAGCATTTTTCCCCTTCCTACTAAGAAAGGATTCTGGGTAACCCAACAAATGTCTAAAAACAGAATAAGCTAGTATTAGTTGTTTTTTAAATACCACCTTGGCAACAAGGATATACACCGAACAATTTATTCAGTGTAACAATTTTTATTTGAAATAGAACATTTATGATTTTTTTCTCTTTTTTTGTCAGCCTTTTCACCATATGTTATCAGCTGTAATTACAGTTCAGCAGCTACAATTAAAATCAAAGACACCTACTTGTTAATTTGGGGATAGAAAAGTAATTTCCCCTGTCATCATTTCGAAACATTTGCTCAAGCTGCTGCCACAAACAATATACACATGCTAATGTAATAGATGCCAAGAATGAAATACAGCAAAGTCTGGATGAAGGGATCCCAGAAATAATTTGGACTTCCAAGCCCAGAACCCTTAAAAAAGAATCAGTCAATTATCTTATGTGAAGCTGAGGCTGAACATGCAGTTTAATTAGTCCAGATCAGTTGCTTTTTTGTCTCCGCTCCAAAGCTGATGTACAGGCAGAGCTGTTTGATGTTATAATGACTGCTCGATAAAGCTTTAGCATTCTTTGTAGGTGGAAGCTGAACCACAATATGCTGCGGTTTTATATATTGTAGCAAGGATAGTCCCCTGCATTTCCAGTGTTTTTGGCAACCTGTGAAACCTCCCACATAACAGTAAACTTCTCTTGTTTAAGGTACTCTTTATATCCCTGTCCGTAGGGGGGAAGGTAAGTGACAACCAGAGACAGGGCTTTCTCAGTGTTGGCACCTCACCTTTGGAATTCTGTTGCTTTGAGGCTTTTCTGTCCTTTCGGCACTTAGCCAAACATTTTTTTTAATTCAGGCTTTTGTATGGGGATTTATGATCTGCTTTGAGCCTGAAGTAGGGATACTGTAAAGTGAAATCATAATGCAGAGACAGACAGAAAGTGATAATTACCTTGATATAGGCATGTCATGGACAGCTTAGCTTGAACGCAGCAGTATTAAATACCCAGATGATTTTTCAGCCTGAAATCAGAGAAGAAAATTAACTATAGAACTAGATGGAATGTCAATAACTGTTCACTTTTCCTTAACCCTGTCTTTACTCCCCACTTGCTCAGGTACCTTGACATTTTTGCTCTGTATTTTTCTTCCTCTTGTATTTTATTGTCTCAAGTAACCTGGCTTCATTTCCTTTCCTCAAACTTCCATGGCACTTCTCCTCTAATTTAAGAACCATAGGGATAAAGAGAGGGTGGAATAATTTATATTATTTAGAAATAATAGTGTGTAGCACAAGTTCACATTATCCAAAATGTATGAACCTCAATTATATAAAGAAAAGAAAGAGAGAACATAGATTCAATATGAGTCCTTGAACAGCTTCTTGAATAGTCATAACACAATAAATAAAGTCATGTGACAAATTGAACCCATAAAAACAGTATGAGAGAAATACTTCCCATAATAATTCCAGAAAAGTTTTCTAGCAACTGAGCAGAGGTCAAACATTTATTTATTTATTTATTTATTTATTTATTTATTTATTTATTTCCTTCCTTCCTTCCTTATTTATTTATTTATTTATTTATTTATTTATTTTCAAACTTATATACCACCATTCTCCATTTGAACTCACAGCAGTTCACAACAAAAACAGTAAAAAACAGTAATCTCCTAAAACTACTTAAAAACCTTAACAGTAACATTAACTGTAAACACAGCAAGATGGAAATACAAGAGTTCTCATTCCCTCACCCCCTGTCCAACTAGTGGTCAAGAGGTCTTTTTCTCATTGGGAGTGAGGGTCCCAATCTCACTACTTCCAAGGGATCCCCAGATCCAGGGGTATCCATCATGGCCTCAACAATATGCCTGGCCCTGCAGAAAGCTGACAAATCTGACAGGGGCCGTAGTTCTTCCAGTAGCTCATTCTACCAAGCAGGGGCTGGGCTGAAAAAGCCCTGGCCCTGGCCCTGGCCCTGGCCCTAGCCCTGGCCCTGGCCCTGGCCCTGGCCCTGGCCCTGGCCCTGGCCCTGGCCCTGGCCCTGGCCCTGGCCCTGGCCCTAGCCCTGGCCCTGGCCCTGGCCCTAGCCCTGGCCCTGGCCCTGGCCCTGGCCCTAGCCCTGGCCCTGGCCCTGGCCCTGGTTGGTGACCTGGGGACTGGGGACGGCCAGAAAATTTTAAAAGCAAAAACAACCTGTTTTTTTCCATAGCCAGGTATAAGGAATAAGTACAGAATTCCATTAATATCATGTCTAGTGAGGGAGGATTATATAATTAATTAATTAATTCACTGGCATCCTATATAGACTGAGAAATTATTGTTTCTTTTAAAGGTTAATATGTTTTTTTGCCCCCTTCAAGGATCGCTGCCTTGTTGTGGCAAGGGGGCTTGCGTAGTTCAGTGAAGCTATGAGCTATACCATGCAGGGTCACCCAAGACGGACAGGTCATAGCTGAGAGCTCTGACAAAAGGTGATCCACTGGAGAAGGAAATGGCAAACCACTCCAGTATCTTTGCCATGAAAACTCTATGGACAGTTCCAATAGGCATAACGAGTTCAAATTTTGTATTGCTACGGATATGACGCCGGAAGATGAGCCCCTCAGGTCGGAAGGTGTCCAATATGCTACTGGGGATGAGCAGACGGCTAGTACGAGTAGCGCCAGAATGAATGAAGCGACTGGGCCAAAGCCGAAAGGACGCTCAGTTGTGGAAGTAACTGGTGGCGAAAAGACAGTCCGATGCTGTAAAGATTTTTATTCCATAGGAACCTGGAACGTCAGATCCATGAATCAAGGCAAGCTGGACGTGGTCAAACAAGAAATGACAAGACTGAACATCGACATTTTAGGAATCAGTGAACTATTTTCCTGGGCTCCAAGATCACTGCAGATGGGGACTGCAGCAAAGAAATTAAAAGACGCTTGCTCCTGGGGAGGAAAGCTACGGCAAATCTAGACAGCATCCTAAAAAGCAGAGACATCACCCTGCCAACAAAAGTGCATTTAGTCAAGGCTATGGTCTTTCCAGTTGCAATGTATGGCTGCGAAAGTTGGACCATAAGGAAGGCCGAGTGTCAGAGAATTGAGGCTTTTGAACTCTGGTGCTGGAGAAAACTCTTGCGAGTCCCTTGGACTGCAAGGCGAACAAACCGGTCAGTCCTAGAGGAGATCAACCCTGACTACTCTTTAGAAGGCCAGATCCTGAAGATGAAACTCAAATATTTTGGCCACCTCATGAGAAGGAAAGACTCCCTGGAGAAGAGCCTAATGCTGGGAGTGATCGAGGGCAAAAGAAGAAGGGGACGACAGAGAATGAGGTGGCTGGATGGAGTCACTGAAGCAGTAGGTGCAAACTTAAATGGACTCCGGGGAATGGTAGAGGACAGGAAGGCCTGGAGGATCATTGTCCATGGGGTCGCGATGGGTCGGACACAACTTCGCACATAACAACAACAACAACAACAAAATGTTTTTTTTGCATTTCTCAAATCAACCACCATAGACTAATTGATCGTTTCCACTTTCATAGTAAATGTACCCTATAATAATCCCTTATTTTATTTTTTTGCTATATTGTTGTTGTTTTTAAATAGCATTTTGAATTTGGTTGCTATGCACATCCTGGAGAGATTTATCTGAATGCTAAAAACAGATGGCTATCAAGGGTGTCCCCAAAAGCATGCTGGCAAGAAAATCGAGAAAGATAATATATGTCAACAGTTTGCACAAATTTATACCCAAAGGAATTCAGAAAGATTTGACTGTCTGTGTCTTTACAACAAAAACAATTTATCTATGTGAAAAAGGTACTATGCTCTGAAATCCCATTAGGCTGCTACAGTTTGGTAGGAACAGAACATTTTCCTTTTAATTGTTGTGTTATATTTTTATTAATATGGCCCTGACCTGGAAAGCCTAGGATTTGGATAGTAGTTCCTGAAAGGAACACTAGGGGCCGTTCCGCACAATGAAAATGAGGTGAAAGGATTACCTCTTGCAGATGCTTTTTTTTTTTGATGTTTTACACAATGTCATCAGCATCCATTGTTTCAGCAGCAAACTGGCAGTTACATCCTCCATTTTAAAGCACTAGCTGGGGAATCCAGTTTTGTGGATTCCCCCAGCCTTGTAGTTCAAGTGGCAGGAGAGCAGCCAGCAACTACTAATGAAATGGTTGTGTGTAACCAATGTGGCCAAAAGGAGCGTGATCTCCATCTCTGGCCCCAACTCTCATGCCCTCTTCCCTTTCCCTTCACCCTGGAACAGGGCTTTTTTTTTTTTTTTTTTTTTTTGGTAGCAAGCTGCCTGGAGCAATGAATACATGTTGCATAAGCCAGGCAGAGTAAAATAAATTTCCACTCACCAGTTACCGCACAAAGCATGCCTTTCAACCACCCACCCCAAAATTGGGGGAAGAAATTACTTCTGTTCATCTTCAAGTGTCAAACCTCCAAAACGAGCTGGCATTAAACTATGCATTATGCATGTATGATTATATGCATAGGCATAGAATGGAGAAGTTTTACTTAAAAAAAAGATAGCTTTCTCTTTAAAGCTAGGAGAAAGCTGATTGACAGGTAGGGGGAGACTTGCTGGTATTGCAGGTCTTTCTCCGCAGCAGTTTTAATCAGCTGTGCAGAGTGCCTGGAAGTTTGAGAAAGTGGGAGAAGAAACCAAGAGATCGAGGAGGTGAAAAATGGCGGAGGCACAATTTTTAATATCGTTAAGCAATTGTGCTGGCTTAACACACTTTTTTAGAAGTGCAGAATGGCCCTAGGGATTATGACATGGAGCTAAGAAATAGTGAACCACTTTCAATCATCCCTTGCTTAGCTTCCAGAAAATCCTCCGATCTCCTGGCTACATTTCCCATGCCATACGATAAATAATAAATAATCAAGATATTAATATGCTTTTTATCTTAAGGATGGAATAATTCCACAATCCAGTGAAGTTCGCTGCTATTAAACTAAGGGGGCATATAATAATAGGTTAATCAAAGGTCATAGTTGCTAAGATGTTATCATAGCTCATCATATTTGGTCATTGTAAAAATGATGGAATTATTGCTATGGGAACTACTTAACTGAGAATGTCCACTGAAGTTTGGAGATCATGAGGACTTGGATAATTTTTGTTCAAACACTGTGGGGATGCAACAGGAAAAGGGACATTCTGCAAGAAGACCAGACTTTGTCATCAAATGCCAATACAAGGAGTCCTAGCCCAAACCTTATTTAAACTGGAAAGTCAGACAGGGAGATAATGTGGGGGAAGGCAGTGCCTTTCCTCAGCCTGCTCTCTACCTATTCCGAATATCCTCCCATATATATTTTCCCCTGCAGGATTTTGAACTGATGGTAGACCTTACATTGTATTTTGTATTGCTACGGATTGAAAAGTCATGAGAAGACCATTTGGAGTACCCACAGGGCATTCAGTTTGTTCAGACTATGGGGAGTCTTAGGATTTAGAGAAATGGCTGCATGGGGACAGAGGCAGTCGCAGAACACAGGTAAGGCCCAACCTACACACTTGTAAATGCAAAGATGTGATGTTTCCTGGGATTTTCAGGAACGCCTCCTCAACTTGAAAAGATGATTTTAAAAGCTTGTTGCTTTCATGAAGAGATACTATACGGATTTGGTTTCCAAAGAAATCAGTGTGTAACATACCACTTGGAGACATTTGCAAGTTCAGAGAGAGAGAGCTTGTGTCAAGCTGTTAATAAGGAATGACTGTGACAACCTGCTCAAACTCCCTAATAAACTGTCCATTAAAAAAACACACACAGACTGTTTATGCACTGGAGGTTTCACGCTGGCCTGCAGGCTGGAGTTTTAGTCGTGGCAGGTTGCCCCACCTCTTCCTGTGCCCACATGGGGGAGCATTTGGCCTGGTCTAGCTCATCCACCCCCTATTTTTGCTCCTGCACGGGAGCTGGGGCAGTGAAGTTCCCAGTGCATAAACGGTCACACACATACAACTACAGTGTGTGTAGTTGTGTAGTGTAGGCATGGGAAATGTAGCCAGGGCATTGTGACTACATCTGTACAGAGACATGTCATATGTTATTTGTGACTGCTCTGGGAAGAGGAAGGGAAGGTGACTGTAAACCACGTTGAGACTCCTTGGGGTAGTGAAAAGTGGGGTGTAGAAACCATCTCTTCTTATCACAATCTTCCTTGGTTTCCTCATCCTGAATAATTTTACATTATACACAAACTTGTACATTATAGTTCACCACCAACAAGATTATTTATGAACAAATTAAATAGTATTGGTCCCAGTACATCAATTCCTCCCCTCAGCTTCCTGTCACATATCTGTTGGGTTTTTTTTAAGTTCATAAGAAGACTCATTCTTTTATCCTACAACTGTTAGGTTTACTCAAGTAACTCTGGAAAGATGTCCAAATATATAGTTTCTATTAGATTAGACCCACATGCTTATAAAAAGCTCCAAAAGATGGTAAAGCAGGAATTAACTTTGCTGAAGGCATACCAATATGCATCAACAGACATTGATTCTCTGTGTGTTTGGTAATGCTATCTCTAATAATTGCTTCTATGATTTAATGGGAACAGAAGGTAGGCCAACTGGCCTGTAATTTCCTAGATCTCCCCAGACCCATTTTTAAAAAGTGTTGTAACATTTGCTACTTTCCAGGCCTGTACCACAGAGTCCAATTTTAGCAACTATACAGATATAGGTTAGTAGATCAACAATTTCATAGTTGAGTTCCTTCAGAATCCACAGGTGTAGGCCATCTGGGCCTGGGGATTTATTAGCTTTTAGTTTGTCAAGTAGTCCTAAAACTTCACCTCTCATTACCTCAATTTGACTCAGTTCTTCCCCAAAACATTAACGCCACTCTGGGCATAAGCCTTATGTTTTCCATAGTGAAAACAAGATACAAAGATCTCATTCAGTTTTTCCACTATTTCCCAATCTCTCTTATGCAATTCCTCTTTCCTTCGTCACCTCAAAGCCAAAGAGAATCCCTTTCTCATTCCTGCTATACTTGGTTAGTCTTAATGTTTTTAGCAATCTGCTCCTTAAATTCTCTTTTTACTCAATTTATTGCTGACTTACATTAGTTTTTCCATAACCTGTTCTCCCTTCTGTTCACCACATTAGAACAATCCTTCTGCTTGAACTAAAAAGGTGGTAGTTTTCCTGGCTATTTCATCCATGCCTTTTTCTCAGCTTTCATGGCTCATGTCGCTATACCTCCAAAGTTTGGACAGTGGTCTGCTTTGCAGCTGCATGCCCATCCTTCCTTACCAGCTGATTCCTGGGCTCATCACTGGAGTCATCGCAGGTTCTATTTTGCACCTCTGTGGAGACCTGAGATGCCTCTGTTGTCCTCTCTGTCTTCTCTGATCCCCAGTATGAACATGGGCTCAAATCTGGTGTCCCTCCTCAGGCCCATCATCACTTAAGGCAGGGGTAGTCAACCTGTGATCCTCCAGATGTCCATGGACTACAATTCCCATGAGCCCCTGCCAGTGTTTGGAGGGCCACAGGTTGACTACCCCTGACATAAGGGATTAAAATATGTGAACAGGATCTGATTGGTATGGATTTCTATATTGCAGACTCATTCACACAGCCATATAATTTAACGCATCGTTATTACATGCCTATGAGAAGACAAGACTCACTGGAAAGGACCCAAATGAAGGTCACACCCAGATCTTAAAGGTGCCACTAGACTCAAACTTTGTTCTGCAGCTTCAAATCAACACAACAGCCCACCTGGAAAGGACAATAATGCTGGGGAAAGCTGAAGGCAGCAGGAAAAGAGGAAAATCCAACATGAGACTTCATAAAGCCACAGTTCACAAAAAAGACCTGAGCAGTGCTTTTAACAACAGGATTTTGGGAAGGTCATTAATTCATAGGGTCACTATGAGTGGGAAGCAATAGCACATACCACACACACATATGCTGTCACTACACTCAAAAGACCAAACTCTTCCATGTGTACAACCTCAAACTCTGGGATTCTAACACAATTACCTTTTCCCCCCCTTATTTGTGTTCTTAGCATAATGTATGTGTTTCATGTCACAGGGAGTGGTGGTACCAGTGTGCATTAACAGCTCATGAGCTGAATACACCTAAGTTATGCTTACTTAGGTGTTCTGGGTGTTCTAATATGAAGTTGGAAGGTGGGAGGGAGTGAAACTATGTAGTTATCACTTCAGAAATGTTATCCTTTAAATATTAAACTTTATTGTGACAAACATCAGACAGAAGCTAATCCACAAGTTATATAGAAGAAGAGTAGAAGAGAGTTGGGTTTTATACCACAGTTTTGCTATCCCATGGAGTCTCAAAGCAGCTTATAATCGCATTCCCTTTGCATCCGCATAACAGATACATTGTGTGAGTTCTGAGAGAACTATGTGTGGCCCAAGGTCACCCAGCAGGCTTCATGTGGAGTAGTAGAGAACTGAACCCAGATTTCCAGGTTAGAGGCCATTACACTACCCTGGCTCTCACAGTATAATAATACTAATTTGAGTCCCACAATTTACAGGGCCTTTTCGCACAGGGATCTTTGTTGCAAATTGTTTGCGGAATGAAAAATCGGCATTTAAAATAGTGGAATTCGTCGTTTTGCACACCTGGCTTTGTAGTGGAATCAGTTGCGTTTTTTAGCGTTTCCCACAGGCTTCCGGTCTCGGCAGAAATCGCTAGAAAGGAAGCGCTATTGCCAAGCTTGTCCCGCCCCTGGCCGTCAAGCAGCCAATGGGCAGCCGTTAGCATGCTCCCAAACAGCCGCTTTCCCTTTAAGAAAGGTTTTTTAAAAAAAAAACAGACCCATAGCAACGAATCTGTGTAGATTCGTTGCTACGGAGAGACCCATCCAGCTGCCTAATGTGAGCTGTCGTTTGATTGTATGATCGTTTGCACGCTGCCTCGAGTGATAAAAAAAAAATTCCCCCCCCCCCTTCTCACGGGCTCGATTTTCGGCTGAATTTATGTGTAAAAAATAAAGGGACTTTATTTCAGCAAACGGGCTTTTAAGTGGTTTGTGCTTAGTGACTAAAGGTGAAGGACTGAAGCCAGGGAAGCCTCTAAACAGAAAGAGGCTCGCCGGTGCGTTTATCCCCGCTCGCTCCGAGAAAAAAAAATGGCGATCGCTTCGCCGGAAGTTTGGAGAAGAGAGCCAGGGGGAGGGGCTTTGAAGAACCAGCAACAATGGTAACGCACAGGTCTTTAGCGCTAGTGTTGCAGATTGGTTGCAGGAGTGTATCGCTATCCGGAGGGTGAATCCACTTTTCTGGATTCCCCTGAAAGCGCTAAAACGAAGCGCTTATTGCTGATCGGTTTCAGGAGTGTTGCAGATTGTCTACGACGTCGTGGGTAATGCCAAATTAGTAGCGTTTTCAATTAGCAACCATTGTGCTATTTTTAAGCCGTGGGAAATGGCCCACAGTTTTGACTACCCTGAATGAAAGACTACAGCAGGGGTAGTCAAACTACGGCCCTCCAGATGTCCATGGACTACAATTCCCATGAGCCCCTGCCAGCAAACGCTGACAGGGACTCATGGGAATTGTAGTCCATGGACATCTGGAGTGCCGCAGTTTGACTACCCCTGGACTACAGTGTAAATAGGGGGAAAAACAGCAGTGTTAGGAAATATTTCTCTTTTATTTGTCCATTTAAAAAAGGAAGAAAAAACTATGCTGAAGGTTGGGGCAGTGCGATTTTTCTTACATCTGCCACCATTATGTGCATTTTGATAGATGTTCTTGAAATGCTACCCCGACAGAAAACCATGCTGAAATGGAAATCTGTATCACTGATGGCTCACCCCAGGTGCTAAGTCCAGCACATAAATATTCGAGGGGTGCTGTAGATGCCAACTGTCCAGTCTATGGAGCTGCAAGTGCAATTACTCCACTTAAGTTGTCAGCTCTGAAGATCTGAACAGTATTTATCCAAGAGCTAGAAGGGGAGGGGAAAAAAAGGAATTATCAAAGAAAAGGAGGAGGGGAGTCTGCAGCTCTTGGACCCATTTTGGAACGAAATCTATCAAACTAAAGAAAGTTTAAGACTCAAGTTCACTAGATAACACCACAGAGAGGATGGCGAAAAGAACGTCAAGGACTGCAACGCTAGATGACAGTAATTAATTTATATCGGGAAATATAGGAGATGTCTCTCTGATTCTGCCAATCCAAGCATGTTTTCCAATCCAAAAGGATGTCTTTTTTTCCAATTACACTTTAAATCCATACTGGTCTTCCGCTAGCTCTTGTGATGAAAATGATAAAGATTGACAGGCTTGAAATCAGTCAGCTGGCTGCAAGTGCTTTTTAATATGGTGAACACCCACCCAGACAAGCATTTTTTTTATCAGTACCCACAAAAGTGTTAATATGAGTTGGTCAACTGTAATCTGAAATAAGTTGCTAGGCACACTTAGAAAGTGGGGTGTGTGAAGAGGAAGACTTGGATCCAGCCATTGGAAAGGGGAGTTGTTGTTGTTTGGTTCATTCCTCTTTCCAGCAGAAGCCTTCCATCTTATAATATAATATTGAATTTCTATATTTCTATATTTCCCCTCCTCATATGAGCTCAGGGTGGTTCACAACTCTAAAGACACATTCAATAAAATCTATTACAATTATAAAATGACAACAGAATACAGCTTAAAGCCCCGTCTCTGTCCCCCACACACTCTGTAACTTTCACCAGTATTCCAGATACAAATAAACAAGTAAGGGGAGACAAGAAGGAGGAGATGGAGGGAGGCCCATAAAGTTTCGGTCTGGCCTGGTCTGGTGGAAGAGAGCCATTTTACAGGCCCTGTGGAATTTGGACAGCTCCATCAGGGCTTAGATTTCGGTTGGCAGCTCATTCCATCAGGGTGAAACCAGGGCCAAAAAGGCCCTGTCTCTGGTCAAGAAAGGGCACATGTCCTTGGGGTTAAGAATCGCCAGCAGATTGGTGTTTGCAGACCATAGTGTCCTCTGGGGTAGCGATCCCCAACCTGTGGGCTGCGGACCACATGTGGTCCTTCGACTAATTGGAGGTGGGCCCCGAAGGACGCCTTCTCCCCCCCCCCCCGGCCCTTTACTTCACCCCCCCCAGCCCTTTACAACACACTTCATTGTTGTGGCGTGTCTGTATCTTATTTGGAAGGGATGTTTAAACATTACCATAGCTGATTGCTATGAGCGCACTGAGCGCTAGGGCAGTGGTTGAGAATAGAGGAGTAAACTACCCCCCCTGGGCCTCAGTAAAAGGCGTTGAGTGGTCCCCGGTGAGTGGTCCCTGGCGTTGAGTGGTCCCCAGTGATAAAAAGGTTGGGGACCACTGCTCTGGGGGACATATTGAGATATGCAGGGCCAATACTGCATAGGGCCTGAAAGGTTAGTACCAGAACCTTGAAGCTGATCTGAAACTCCACTGGCAACCAATGCAGCTGCCGAAGGGCTGGTTGAATATGAGCCCTCCAAGGGGGCCCCATAAGGACCTGGGCCACTGCATTTTGTATCAGCTGTAATCTCCAGACCAGGGCTGAAGATTGAGTGAGTTACAGTAATCTTGTCTGGAGATAACAATTGCCTGGGTCACTATAGCTAGATCTTCTGGGGCCAGAGAGGGTGCTAGAAGTTTTCCCTGGAACAGATTTTCTCATGCTATCCCAAGATATTTCCTTTCCCCAGGAGTAGTACTGGGAGGGGAACATTTTAGACTGAAGTAGGAGGGGAGATACAGATAAGTCATTTTCTGCCGAGGAAATCCTCCTATCAGCAGAAATTTTCAAATGGATGCAAGTCCATAAATGCTACTTAAGTAATAGTATAATCTTGTTTAGGCACACAAAGTAGCTGTGCTAGGTGGAGGATTGGACAGGGGATGGAGGGAAGATTGCTAGCTTGAAACATCTAGGAAGAGTGCTTGCACTCGAAAGCTCACGCCTTGAATAAATGTTGGTCTTAAAGGTGCTACTGGACTCTGATTTTATTGATCTAGAATGAGTGTTTTTAAAATCTTTTCTGCTACAGGATGGGCTTGGCCAGAGGCATGAGCCCTTGGACATGAACCAACTGGCAAAAGTCAAAGTGCAAGAGCAGAAGAGGGTAAAGTGAACTTCAATCTGTGGCATTGCCCAGATAAGATTAATTTGTGGTTGTCTTGTCTAACATTTGTCTACTTGTTTCTTATACTGTATTCTATTTAATTTTAAGTGCATCTTTGTAAGCTGTTTTGTATCCCTGTTGGGGATAAAAGCATAATGGAAAAGCTGAGATAGCTTTGGGTTCCCTCTTAGAAGTCTTGGAGGAGAAACCTAGAGATCCAAAAATATGACATGAGGAAGAGCAGGGAGCTCAAGGGAACTCTAGCACAGAAGACTTTGTTCTAGAGGCTGCCACTGAGAAACTTGATGTTTAAGCTTCTGCACTAGAACCTCAATTCCCCCTTCCCGATCCTGGGACTAAGCTCCAGCCCAGTAATCAGACCATGAGCCCACCAGGATCCACCTCCACCTGGTAGGAGCAGCAGAGGCAGTGGATTTAAGCTGAGGTAGCTGAGGGGAGATGCAGTGCCAAGTTAGCAGACTGTGAGCCAGCTGTCGAACCAGACTAGACTTTTTTCTCTTCAGGATTCTGGCCCAATGAAGACCTTACCAGGAGGGTTCCACTAACTGCCTCCACAGCAGCTGATCATGTTTTTTCTCAGTCTATTTCAGCTCAAGGAAAAGAAGAGGACACTGCAGGATGTATTTGTGCCCGAGATCACGACCCTTGTGTGCCAGACCAAGCTGCAGACTGTGCTCCAAACCTTGCCAAGTGTCCATCTGCAGGGTGAATCCTGACTCTCAGGAAAACTGGTTGACAAATTAGTCTGTGACCAGAAAAGAAATGGAATAAATAAACTGAATGCCAATATTCATTCTTGGCCCAAAGATTTAAGGCCTCTTGAGCAAGGAAAGTTTTTCCGTCTCTTCGGTGTGTGCAACAATTATATGATGAGGGAAGGACTAGAAAAATGGTTGCTGAAATTAAGAAAACTCTGAGGGCCTCCTCAAGCAAAGGAAAGCCCTAATAATGTCAGTCCTCTGTCAGACTACTAGCTTCTGAAACTGTTAAACCTCTTGAAACAAGGTTTAATATGATGCTGAACAGTCTTTCCAGTGGTTTCCTGTGTCTTGCAACTTCTATGTGGGCTGATTATAGAATCTCACGGCACACTCTACATGCATTGGATGGGAACAGCTGCAATTCCTTTCAAAAGGAGCAGCAAGGTGCATGTTCTGTGCTGCTTTCATGTTCCAGAACTCTATCTTTTCTGCTAGGTTTTCAAAGTTGTTGAATCCCTCCCCCACCCCTTTTTTTTTTTACCAGTCTGCAGCATTATTTATATTAGTATTCCCCTTTGGAAAATACTGAACATGAAAGGCAATGCAGTGTTGATCAGCATCAATTCTTCAAGATATTCCCAGCACTTTTTCTTATCTTTTTTTGTTGGAAGTCTTCAATTGAGCAAAAAAAAAAAAAAGGGAATCTGGAGAAGTGATCTCCTAGTGGTATTGAGTATTCTAGCTTCCTTCCCCTTCCTCACAAGTCAGAAAATGGGGGTGGAACAGTCTTTGATATGCAGAATCTGTTGTATCTAGGTCACATGCTTGGGTCTTTGAGAAAACAACAGCCCACAAATCAGGTGTTATGTAGGCTCTCCCCTGCTGCTTCTTGTTAGCCACTGGCCCAACCACCTGCAGCGCCATCAGCCCAGCTGCTGAGAAGGGCCCCAAACCTTTTGGCAAAACACAAAAAAATATGGCATCTGCATAATGTGAGCATTTCACTATATTTATCAGGTGTGGATATTAACAATATTGGGAATATCATTGATGAAGATACTGAAAATGGACTATACCTGGGAATACATCATTTGCCATCGCCAGTGTGAGATTTTTTTTCTTCTGCATTTCCAGATGGTGTTTAACCAGTTAGAGGCTTATGTCCATGGGGTACCTACTGCCTACCACCCCCCGGATTTTCTCCCAGTTGGTCAGGGACAAGCTATGTTGTATGCAGGCTGAGTATCTTGGCTGCTCGGGTTGGCCACTGGAGTCTGAGCTTCCTAGCGGTCAGTTGATAGCAGGAGGGCAGCTCTTCCCATGCTGTGCCATGCTCCTGCTTGGGGTCTAATAAAGCTGTGGCTGTATTTATTCCATGAAAGGTATTTAGTCCTCTTATTGGCCTCCTCCATGCCCTCCTGTTATGCAACCAGTCAGTTTCCTAACAAAAGGTAAGGAAATCCTGCATGCAAACCCTTGCAATGATGGACACTATCAGTGCAGTCCTAAGCAAAGTTATATGTCCCCAAGTCAATTGAAGAGTGCATTGAAGAGTGCTTAAGAAAGGGGGCTCAGAAGGATGCAGATCTGCTTGGACTGCATTGCAAATATTTCTGTGTGTGCATGCTTGCAGAAAAAAAACTAGCCTCTGGCAAACTGTGCTGACTCTGCCAATTGACAGCATGTTCCTCATTGACCCAGAACTGAATGGGAAAAAATACTCTAAAATGTTGTGGGCTACTCTTTAAAGTTGCCATGCATCCATCATGCAACTGACCAAGAAAATGTATTAGATCTAACATACAGTTCAAATCCTTTGTGACCCATTGTGCTGACTTCAGAGGACTAATCACAAAGGGCAGCCCACCGGATGTTTAATAGATCGGCTGCTTTTGTTGCCTGCCTGGTATTTTTTTTAATGGTGTTAGAAAGCACCTGGCAGGTAGAGATGCAGGACTGTGTTTTGCCCCCAGGTCAGCAATGCAAGCAACGCAGGTCAGGCCTGAATTAGCTGACACTTTAACTGGTGCGAACCTTCCCACCAAATAAGCTTTGTTGCTCACCCATAAACAATGTTGTGAGTCTGATTATCTTTTCCAAAAAAATCTACCCAGCATCTAAATGCATTTAACTCTGCAGTCCACCACGGACACCTAGTGCGTTCTCCCTCGACCATTACCGAAAGCTCTTTGATAGATGAGAATAAAGACTTCTAACTATGCTTTCATTTATTTTGATATGCTCTTGCTCTTATCTCCCAGAAGGTACAAACATGAAGACAATATATCAGGAAGACTGAAAGGATCATTGCTTTTTCTTAGGCTGCCAAACAATTGCAGGGCATCTCTCCCCATTTCCTTTACCTGTTTTAATTTTGACTGGTATTAATAATTCACATTTGCTTTTGTAGTTTGTACATTCATTAACATAAATTGGAAAAGTTCTTATTTGCACATGAAGGTACGAAAAGTTTAATAAAGTGGGTTAGTCACATTTCTTCAGGGGGGAAAATTCTCTGTTATGACTCACTCTGAAGAGCTGAGTAGGCTATAATAAATCCAAATACAGTGAATACCTCCTAGGTGATAGAAAGAATCACATGCCAAAAAAAGCAAGCAGATCCATTGTGTTGCCTTATTCCAAAATTTATACAAGGACTTTAAAAATAGTTTTTAAATTTAAACATACACCTACCTTAAATACTTCAATTAAACTTTTGATTGTTTTCATTTGTCCTCTGTATTGTTTCTCCAGAAGGTACCAAGATGACAATGGCATGGGCAATTTTGCTTTTGACTTATAAAAAATAGCATTGTCTTTAAGATTAATATGGCTGTAATGGCACATTTCTCTGTTTCATGACCAGCCCCAGAATTTCCTATACAACCCCCCCCCCTCATAGATACACAGGCCCATTATGCATGGGAGGAATAGCGCACATTCAGGGTGGAATGGCGGCGACTAAAATCACCGATAACGCACGGAGCCGGCTGCAACCGGCTGCAGATTCGGTGCATGCTGCCGAAAAAGCCACGTTAGCGAAACGCGGAAGAAAGCGCAGCTTCCGGGTGACCAGGGCGCAACCAGAAGCGGCGCCAGGGTCACCACGTGCATAATCGGTTACTCTGGGTTTTGCTGCCGTTGCATCCCGTCCCGTGCATAAGCGGTTTGCTTTGCTTCTTCCCCCTCCGCGTTTTCCAAGTGACCCGAAATCCCCGTTTCCGTGGCCATGCATAATGGGCCTTAGAGGTGACTGTTGACTCAGTAGAACATAGTGTTTCTTTATTTTATTTCTTACACTTTTATATCATGTCCTCACCTGTATGGTCTTGGAGAGGTTTACAATAAAACATTTTTACAATATGTTATTGTTCTTATTAGTTGCAAAGTCATGTCCGACCCATCGCGACCCCATGGACAATGATCCTCCAGGCCTTCCTGTCCTCTACCATTCCCCGGAGTTCATTTAAGTTTGCACCTACTGCTTCAGTGACTCCATCCAGCCACCTCATTCTCTGTCGTCCCCTTCTTCTTTTGCCCTCAATCCCTCCCAGCATTAGGCTCTTCTCCAGGGAGTCCGTCCTTCTCATAAGGTGGCCAAAGTATTTGAGTTTCAGCATCAGGATCTAGCCTTTACAATATACATACAGCAAAGTACATCTAAACTAGTAAAATACAATAATGATAAAAATCATAAAACATTAATAAGTACAAATAAGCAAATTCCTTTTAAAAATCCAATAGTTACCACTAGGGTTGCCAGATTTGGGCTGGGAAATACCTGCAGGCTTTGGGGTGGAGCTGGTAGTGGGTGGAATTTGAGGTAGAGAGAGACCACAGTGTACTACAATGCCATAAAGTCCACCCACCAAAGCAGTCATTTTCTTGAGGGGAACGAACCTCTTTAGTCTGGATATGGGCTACAATTCCATGGGATCCCAAGGTCCTACCTGGAGACTGGCATCCCTATTACTTCATGCAAGTTGTGGAGCAATTCCACAAAACTTAACCAAAGTCCTGATGAAATGGAGTGGACATACACCCTCTGTGGTATGCAAGAAGATGCCACAGGTGCAGGCTTCATCAGGGAGCTGGTTCCACAGGCAGGAGCAACAACCCGGAAGGTCGTGGTCCTGCTGGAATCTGAATGGGCAATCCAGGAGCCAGACAACTGCAAGAAGCCCCAAGCCCCAACAGCTGGACAGAAGGGATGTTTCTTGTTTCTGTTTCCTATTGACTGGAAATTTCACAAAATAATACTAGATCAAAGCATGCATAGATCCATTAATGACAGTTGATCTTCAAGGCTAAAATGGATCCTCTGCCTTTACAATGGTTTTAGGAATCTGGGATTCTTATTAAAATGAAACTAACCTCCCCCACAATTCACAGTCATTTCCCCTGAAGCACTAGGGGAGAGGCTGTTGAGCGGGGGAGATGGGGAGGATTAAGTTTTAGAGTTTCTCTGTTTGGGACGTAATGGTTTTAAGGTTGGAGAACTGTTTTATTATTTTTATTGTGGGGTTCGTACTATTGTAACTCCCCAGGAGGCAGCTTGCTGGGAGTGGCAAGTAGTAAGTCAAATAATAAATACAAATAAATATTTCAAGTTCTGGTGCTTGCCAAGTTAGTGCAGCATTGCTGCATGTGGTTGAAATTTATGGGATCTATAGGAGAGGGAAGACTATGTTCCACGTGATTTTGGTAGCATTATGTCATGGCTTCTGCACAAGAGACTCTCTGATTGGCTGTGCTTTAAACAGAACTGTGTCTGCAGTGCGCATGTGCAGAAAATGATCCCAAAAGTCTAAAACACAAAACCATGGGATGGATTTTAAACCTGAACCAGTAATGCCCTATCTGAAATGAAGCCAGGATCCAAAACTGTAATGACATTTTTTTCCCTGCACACCCCTGACTTTATGTGCTGATTGCTTGTGACTAGGAGTAAATGAAGCTCATTGCTTTGGGGGCTTGCATATGGGCTTCACAGAGATGTGCAGTAGACCATTTTGGAAAACAGCATACTGCAGTAGATGGAAAAGATGGCCATTGGTCCACTCCCCACTGTCATATGGCCTTAACATCTCCCACTTTCATCTGGGATATCATATCTGGGATATGGGACGGGGGCTGTGGCTCAGTGGTAGAGCACCTGCTTTGCATGCAGGAGGTTCTAGGTTCAATTCCCAGTATCTCCATTTAAAAGATCTGGCAATAGGTGATAGGAGAAATGCCTTTCTGAGACCTTGGAGAGCCATTGTCAATCTAAGTAGATGGTACTAACTTTGGTGGACCAGGATAAGGCAGGTTATAGCTATAAGTAAACGTATGGCTGGATTTATTTATTTGAATCTTTGTATCTCACCTTTCTCATTATGGTGGCTCAAGCTGGCATACAAAGCTTGCCCACTATAATCATACACATTTCAGCAGAGAAGACCAAAGTATACATTACAAACAAATAATAATACAACTCCGATAGCAGATAGGTTATAGGAAAAACAGCCATGAGACAGCAATAATGAAAAGCAGCAGGTGCTTAAGCTTTCTCTACCTGTGTCTTTCCGATTCTATATCTCCTTTCTCTCACTGCCTTTGACCTTGCATACCCGAAATGAATTAAGACAAAAAGGAACTTTATAAAAGCCAAATACATGGATTTCTTTTTTTCTTTTTTAAATGTATACTTTCAAGCTTGTTCTCCTGTTAGGAATGCAAGCTTTAAAAGACAGTGAAATGAATGCATACAGTTTTAGACTTAAAATATAGTTACCAACATCATTCATCCCTGAATGGTTTCAGCCGGACCTAGACGCATGGGCTTTCTGGGCAGTGGCAATCAATGGTGCACACATTCCACAAGCTAAAACAGAATCCATGGTAGAGCTATCAACATGCCTACAATGAGTGGGAAACAAAGCTTAATGAATTGGAATAAAAAATACATATATATGCTAATGCAGAAACCAAACGAGGGATTCATGGGGCTCCTACTCCTCTGGCATACATGAGTGTGTGAGGCTACGATAGGCTTCTTTTCACAAAGATGAAAGTGGAAGCTTCCCTTTGTAGGATCGTTCAGGGGTGTAGGAGGATTGTCTGTTGGTTTAATTGCGAATGACAGACAGTGAACAATTTCCCGGAAGGTAAGTTTAAATGTCAGTTGTTACTAAACCTTAAGCTAGCCAGAGGCATCGGTGCTCTGCCTCCCAATGGTGGAAAAGCAACACAACAGATTATTTTAAAGACAGGAATTGTGTCATGTTGAGAGAGAAGTTGCAGCATGACAAGTATTTTGTCCTCGGAGGATCAAGCTGTAAATGTGTCAATGGTTACTGATAGCGTACTCCAAAATAGTTACAGACGAGGGTTGTATCATGCTATTAGGCATAGGCATAATGAAATGTCTTCAAACATGGAAATCGCTGTTTTTGGTCATTACCAGGATTCTCCAAAAAGGCATTAGGAATCTGATATTCTTAGTGAAACAAAACTATCCTCCACAAAGGAAGCCATGTTGTTTTTAAGTTCAGCGCTCCTGGGCAGAGTCTACACTTACTTTTTTTATTCCATTGTCAATCCTGTTGAATTCAGATCGCTTTCAACTCGAGTCTTCCTCTCCCCCCCCCCCATTGAAACAGGAAAGTCTTCTGCACGTGGTTAGGGAGGCTCAGAAGAGGGGGCGGGCAAATTGAGACTCTTTCTTTGTTTTCTTGAAGGGGGGGGAGAGGATCCAAGAAGTCAGAGGAGGGAGGGAAAAAATCTTTTCTTTTCTTGGGGGGGGGGGGAACGAAGAAGGCACACAAAAAAATCCAAGGCCGACAGAAGTTGAGAGAACTTAGAGGCTTCTCCTTTGAGGCAGGCTTGTCACATGACCACCTGTAGCCAATCACGGATCCTCTACCACGGAGGAGATTTTCTGAATATATTCAGGATTAAAAGCACTCCAAGATAAAGCACAATAAAGGTAGGGTGACTCCGGATCAATCCTTCTTGCTGCCAAAGGAAAATTAAAATCGCCCCAAATCCAAACGGAAATCACATTCTGTGTAGAGGGCAGGGACTGAATCGATCTGGGGTTGGAATAAAAGCCCCGTGCAGTTTACACCCTGTTCTTCCTTGATTTGTATGATTTCTTGAGCAATGGCATGTCTCCCTTCCAGTCAGATTATTGTAAAAGGGGGGGGGGGAGGCACACATCACTTCCAGTCAATCATCTTTGGAGACAAGTTATAGACAGCCACAGTTGTCTATAACAGCCCTTTTTTAGTGGCGTAGAGCTCCGCCCCCTTTTATGGTTGGGTAAATAGAAAGCTGGTTCAGGGGCCTGTGAAATTTGTTTTCTTGGTCCAATTTACCTGAAACTTGCTTCTTTAATAGACAATTTGCTGGTCATTTGGTTGAAAAATAATCACTCCATCCTCCTTTGAAAGGTCCCCCAGGGAGCATGATAGCAGGATGTACTAAAATGTTTGTATTAAACTTTTCCCTATAATGACAGATTTACATAAAAGGATGGGAGGGTCTGCAAAGGAAACCAGTTTTACTTTATGAAATGAAATGAACAGGCTACAAGAAATGAAGTCAAATGCAGAGTTTTCCGTGGGAATGTAAGAATTTTGTTTTTTTGGTTGGCCAGTCACTGTTAGAGGGAAAAATGCAAGTTTGCTTTAAAAAAACAAACACCAAAAACCTCTCCCAACCGGAAATCCATGCTGCTTCCCAAATGTTTCTTGAAATGTTTAGTCATCCCCATGCAAAAAGATGTCCTTGAAATGTGATACAGTTATGTGCTGGGAGGAGCAGCTGTTCAATGGCAGGGTGGTACATGGCCAATGAAGATACAACTCAATTTCTTTGGCATCAGCAAGGCCACAGCTTTAACTAACTCAAACTAAGGGTTGGTCTGGCATGAGGTGTAGAGTAATCCCTCATGCAGGCATCCAGCTGCTGAAATGGGCTCAAGGGGCACCCTGGGTCCCCCTTCCTCCCAACTGGGAGGAAGAATCCCTTGCCCCCTTGATACCCTTCTCAAGGAGGAGGCTGGTTAAATGGTTGTTGGGCATCAACCTCATCCAACCATCCTCACCTCCTGGCTCCAAGCCCCTGGCCTTCCCAGCTGGGCAAGACCACGCTCCGTGTTAGCTGTTCTCTTATTGAGACCCCCAACCCCAGGGTGCCTGCAGGCAGACTGGTCCCTGACCAAAATACTCCATCTCATGCCCCTATTCCGCAGCTGTGACAGAAAGGTAACCCCCGGAAGCCCTCTAACAGGGCAGGAGGGTGGGTTGCTGTCCTCCAGTTCTACAGGTGGACAAAGGGGCGAGCTCAGGCATGTGGCACTTATAAACAATCACCATTGAGCCTCGCCCCTTATGCTGCCACCGGAATGCACCTGCTGGCATCATCATCATCATCATCATCATCATCATCATCATCATCATCATCATCATCATCATTTCTATGTGTATGACCACTGTTCTCAAAGAACCAGCTTGCAGTGGTTTACAATGAAGACACAATGGTGTTAGGCCCCTGTGGGCCTGACGCCATTGTATCTTCATGGCCCACTTCCCTGCCATGCCAACTGCCTTCGTTCATGCTTTATTTTTTGGGCCACTCTATATTTTTTGGCTGGTGATAACAGTTCAAATTGGACTACCTCATTACTGTATGAAGTACTAAAGGTCTCTCAGTTAAGAATGAAGGAGATTTCTTAACAGATATTAGACTGAAAAAATATATAGGACCTTGAGAGCCTTCTTTGAGGCATCCTTCAGATGTTGACTAGGGATATGTAAAAAATTGCCTTTGAGGGATGTCTGTATATTAAACCTGAAAAATATTGGTAGTTGCCAATATTCCTGAATCCCAATACCAGCATGGTATTTGGACTGAGGGTTTTTCAGAAATACCATTTTTCCAGGTCCTTTATACCAGGGGTCCCCAACCACAGTCCGTGGACTAGTACCAGGCCATAAAACCCTCACTACCAGGCCACGGTGGGGGGGAGGGAGGCGACTCTCTCTCCCCCCCAGCAGCGCGATGCTCATTGTGCCTGGAGTGATTGGCCAACAAAGCGGCCGATTCACTCAAGCCTAGGCCCGGCAGGAGCAAACACATAGGCCTACGAGTGCCGCGCTGCAGAGGGGAGGGAGGCACGGGTGGGCCGGCAGGTGCAAATGCGCAGGCACAGCAGCTCCGCGCCTGACTGATTTCTCCTGCCAGCACGCTGGCGCCCTTGCCTCCCTCTCCCCCCCCCCATCGCAGTGTGGCTCTCCCTACATTGAAAGCAATTGCCATGCTGCAGGGTGAGAGGGAATGCTGCAGGCGTTCACATGCCACTGGCGTGCTGGTACCCATGCCTTCCTCCCCCCCCCCTGCAGCGTCGCGCTCGCTGTGCCAGGAGTGATCGGGCAACAAAGCGGCATGTGCGTTTGCGCGGCAGCTCCACGCATGCACATTTGTCAGCGCCGGCGCACCAGTGCCCAGGTCTCCCCCCCCCCTCATGGACCAGTCCCTGGCCCAAAAAACATTGGGGGCCACTGCTTTATACCACATGGAGACCAATCGTTAATGAATCCCTATAGGGGATCTGTGAGCTTTTCTAATAGATCAAATCCATAATGTCAAAATATTAGATTTTGGAGGAATTATTTAAATATTGTTAGCCATATTGAGTGTTATATTACAGAAAGGAAGGATGAAAGTATTTTCAATAAATAAGATTTTTTTAACAGCAGGCAGAAAGGATGTGCACAAATGCCTCATTTTCAGTTTTGTTTGTAAAATTCACCTACACATAGTGGTAAATGTTTTTTCCAGAGGCTCAGATTTCCAAACACAGAATGGAATAGATGAGCCTTGTAGCCCAGCTTTGTGTGTAAAAGCAAGCCAATCAGATCCTTGAATATATACATTTTTTAAATAAACGGCATATCCATTTTTTGTTGATAAGTGGCTCAGATGTGTGATCTCATGCATTTAATTGAGGTAAAATGTTTCAAATAAATAACTGGAGTCGTTTAACACATTCATAGTGAACTGTAGCTGGAAAGTATGTTTTTATTTCATAGCCAACAAAGTATAATTTTTCATTTCTAAAATAAAGTGACAAAGATTTTTCACGCTGTGCCATTATTAGCGATTCTTAAATATTTTGTTTCCCTTTCATGATTACTTAAAGGTAAAGACCAATTCAAAACAAAATGAAAAAAAGAAATGTGAACTCAGTGACAACCTTGCTAACAATATTTCCCAGGTTTTTCTCCCCTTCCAAAAACAGTTCAGGCAGCACATTCTTTTCAGATTCTAATAGCGGCATTCCATGAACTGTCACAATATGTTGTCTTTCTTACATTTCCCACCAATGTGTTTTGCGAAGGAAACTGAAGAGCCATCTGCTCTTTCTGTAGTCCGATTAGTCCCATCTTCATGTTGGGAGATGCAAAGCTCTGAAAACTTGTGAATTATGCATGTGCTCTGTAAACACAAAACAAAAAGACAATTTGTATGCTTACAAGGATTTTTATGTCTTTGAGTGTCTTGGAGAAATACTTGGGCATATTATTTACTTAGGCTGGCTATGTAGCATTACAAATGAGTCAGAGGGAAAGCCAACAGTTCCAGAAGCAAATCAAAGCGGTAACAAATCAGAGGCAGAGAAGGGCCAGGCAAAGCATTCAAAGGAACTTTGGTTTCAAGCAGAGATGGCATCAAGGATAGACAGACTCAGATAGCTGCTGGAGACTCAAGAAGCCTGGAAGACCTACCACTGACTTCTGCCTGCCAGTGTATGAAATCCCATTGTCAATCTGCCCATTGGGTTAGGTTTGATCACATGTTCCATTGCCTCCCTCTTAAACTGGCACTATGCTTTCAACACGTGTGTCAGAAGTATAATCATGTGATCCAAACGCTCTTCAGTTTGTATGGACATATTGGGACAGCTCATTGAATGAAAAAAACTTTCTGCTTCCAATCAGTGTGATTGATGTGAGGCCAACTAGTGGGCAGTCAAACATGGACAGAAGCTTTAAGATGCCTTCTCCATTGAGTCCATGGAGTCAAGGCATCCCAGGGGTGCCGCTATAGCACTGAAGTACTATATTGGTTTAGTGCTGTAGTGCTCAACTTAGAACATTAAAAAAAAACTCTGAGAAAGACTGCACAGCAGAAAAGGATGGGGGGAAAGTGGCCCTGTTTGAAATGACCATAGCACTTCAGACACCTCATGAATGGAAAGAAATTAGTTGTATGAAACCTCTGCCCCTGTATCACTTTACTTGAAATCAGGTCAACAACAAACAGTTTAGAATGGTAATATAAAAATATTTTATATCTAGCCATAACTAATGAAGTGAATTCCAGCTACATAGTTTGATTCCAATCACAGTTTAAAAGGAATGAACCATCGATTCCTCCAATAATCCTCACTGAATCCAAGAAAATCCCATAAACTAGAAGACATTGTCTTTTTTTGGAATAGAGACAATCAAACCAGATCAGTTTTTGGAAAGGACTAATCCATTACATTTGCAACAATGTGAGTGCTATTTCATTTCAATTTTCTCACCATATTTCCGAAAGGCTGGAACACAAGTTGAGATGTTGCTGGTATCATACCTGACCATGTGAAAAGGGGCTGAATTTAATTCAACAGTTTTCTCCTAGATCTTCAGAAACTATGGCTCTTGATGGGAAGCTACCACTTTTGCAATTAAATGTCAATTTTGATAAAGTTGAAGCAAGTTGCCAGGCAAAAATATCAGTCAAAAGATGTAGGTAGGTTGAATTTCTATGTATTACCAAGGTGGTCAGAAAACTGAGCTGTAGGTAGCAGTGTTTTTTTTTGGGGGGGGGATTATAAATTAAGAGATTATTATTCTTTTTCATAGGAGCTCATTGATTATTATTGGTTTTTCTGTGTAATATGAGATAGCCATAAAAAATTCAGTATACTTCCTTCTGTTCCTGCAACCATTAGATTGCTCCATTAACTTTTCTATTTCTTCTGTGAAAGATGTAATCTCAATCCTTTATTGCCCTGTCTCAAAAACTATTTAATAACACAATTTGGAGAGAACATGCCACTTTGGAATGGAAATTGATTTTGGGGAATGTGATAGTAAAAATTACACTGGATAAACTGTACAACTTGGATTTTTGCTCTCACAATGGCAAAGATAGAAGAAATCAGAATATTTAGTAAAATGTGCTGTAAAAAACAGTGCTGGAGAGGGAGCATATATTATTAATGGATGAGTTCATCTTCCTTGCTATTCATTCCAATCCTTTTAAGAAAAACATTGGCCCTTGATTATCAGCACTTCAGTGAACACTTGTCCTCTTGAGAACTATTATAAGAAGTATAACAAAACTTCTAAACTCAAATGACACAGGGATATATTTGTTATTGCATTTCTGTAGAAGGTTACTTTAATGCTATGGTGGAATTGCTATGAAATAGTGAAACACCTAGCCCGCATAGATAATCTGATTACCAGAATCTTGAACCTTGGACTATAAGGAAATCAAGATGATAACAACAGGCCACAGTAGAAAAGAATCTTCCTTGCCTTCCATAAAAGCTTCTAAGCCAGACTTGGTCCACTTATTTAATCACTTATTCACTTATTTCACTCCTTGTTTCAAGTAGCTGGATCTGAGAACTTGCTTAAACTCCAAAGAACCAACTGATTGGAGAGAACCACAATAGAGTTAAAGAAGGTCCTGAATATGGGAGCTAAGTAATATCTGGTGGAAATTCAGCCTGTGCACTGCTACCTATATATAAAAAACCAGTGAGGAATTCTGTGAAGTAACAGGGTTCAGTAGAAGACATGTGATGTTTCTTGATCGTCACATGATTCTTTCTAGTTCTGCTTGCCTCCTAGCCTGTCTCTCAAAGATTAGTTGTGGTTAGGTTCCATCAAGTCATTTCTGACTCATGGTGACTTTATGAGCAAGGACCCACCATCCAGCTTGGTATGGAGTCATTTATTTAAGTTTTTGTAATCAATTACATCTTTGATTCTATTCACCACCTTGTTCTTTGTCTATCTCTTCTTCTGTTTCCCTCAATCTTACTCTGCCGCTATGATAAACCACCTTCATATCTTCATGAGAAATGGACCAACTGCATTTTGGGTTTTTTGTTGTTAACTTTAAGGACAGGATGTCTGAACAAATGGAAGCCTCAAAAAGGCCTGGGTTGGCGTGAGTTACTCTTGTGCAACAACAAGATATCTATGCTTGAGGCTGGTACAGCCAGAGAGATCTGTATGCCCCCCCCCTTCCAGGACAGTGGTATGAGTGATGGTTTGCGAGTGACATCTGCACCCTCTTCCCTCCCACTCCCTCTACGAGATGTTTTCTGAGGAGACTGAGAATAGTGAGGGTTTGTTCTTTCACCATATCTTCTGGTTTTTGATTTATGATTGTGATTTTATGTCTGGGGTTTTAATGGGGTTTTATGGGATTTTATTCAGACGTATGTAACCCGCCACGAGCTGTCGGGGAGTGGCAGGCAATAAATACAAGAATGAATGAATGAATGAATGAATGAATGAATGAATGAATGAATGAATGAATGAATGAATGAATAGTCACATGTGGCAGACATATAGTTCCTTTTCACAAATTATAATTGCACTGGATGAAATTTTGTGTTTGACTTTTTTAAAAAATTTCAGTTAAGACTGCCTAAATACATTGGGTAACACCTAGTAAACAATAATTGCAATGATTTCACATCTGGTTTCCAAATTACATGTCTTGCACTAAGTACCAACATCCACTGAAAACACATTTGAGACATGTGTTGCATGTGTGGGTGTGTTTGTTTGTTTGTTATTTAATTTGTAAACTTCCCATCTCGGACTCGCCATCTCAGGATGGTTAACAGCAGAATCAAAACCAAATTAGATTATGTAATAAAACAATGCAAGCAGTAAAATAGCACAATAGAACAATGCAATTTTTAAAAATTGTAAATAAGGTACAGATTCTCGGCACCGATGATGGAAAAAGTTCTGGCCTGTCAAAATTAGAAAGATGAGGAGGTGCTGGGCAGTTGCTCTTATCTATCTCTCCTTAAAACTAAATGCAGATATGTCCCTGGAGATTCTTGCAGAAGTAACATTACAGAATGTATTGTTCTGAGATATTAATAGGTAAAGAAAAAGGTAACCCTTGTGCAAGCACCAGGTCATGTCTGGCTCAACCCAGGAACCTAAAGCAATACTCAGGAGCCTGTTTTAACTTAAAAACTTAGAGGCACTTTAGGCATTTTGATATTCCAAAATAACAAAATATTTTATTTAGCACAGAGGGGAAAGTTCAGGTGAAATAAACGGTTGAAATTTCTGGGGTAAAACCAGTATATGCACAGACTTTAGTTCTTATATTTCAGGCTTATCAGAATTTCGTTGAGATGCACAGAACACCAATAATAACTGACCTCCCTATATACACAACCGTACCCGTATGCCACATAGTTAACATCATAGCACTTTATTCCCCTCCCTCCCTTTAGAGAGAAGGCTCCTGAGTTTTTAATGTAAACTGGTTTAAATCATTTAAATGTTTTACCTGTTTCATTTAATGATATGCTGTGAGTCACCCTGAGCCCTCGGGGAAGGGTGGCATAAAAATCTTTAAAGTAATTTAAATAAATAAATTAATATCCAGTGTGACTTAAATGTTTCTGTCGAGAGGATTTTGTTCCAGCCTTTTCCTCAAATATTTCAGTAAACTATCTTTGAGTAATCTCTAACTGTTCTAGTTTCCAGAAGGCTAGTACACTGTTTCCATTACTCAAACCCCTTCTCTTAAAACACCAGTATGTGTCTTGAGTTTTTAACTGACCTTTAAGATCTCTAAAGGCAGTTTTTATTTATTTTTGTATTTATTATTGACTCTTTATACTGCCACTCCCAGGCCAGCTGGCTTGTGGTGGTTCACAGTATAATTATACAAAACACTAAAATCCTGTACGACAGCAAGCTCTAGCAGCTTGCTGACAACTACAATACAATACAATACAAACAGTAAAACAACATAGATGGTGGCACTAACTACTCTTATAGACCCTACTCCTCAACTTGCCTATTCCCAGTCCTAGCAGATGTAAGTCAGGAGAGATGACCAGCCCCCCAGTGGGTTTCAGATTTCACAAATGATGGGAAGGACCCTATCTTATTAACCTGATATGTGGCCTGGCATCAGGGGGCCAGGACTGAAAAGGCACAACAGACCAGAGATCTCTGTTCTCTTCAGGGCTAACTCCCTATTGACTGGGTATGGAATTTTCTTCTGCCTTTAGAAGATCTGTCCCATTTCTTCACCTAGTTTCTAACCTTCCTTGTCAGCTTTCCCCCAGTTTTCCTTTGGTGTTGGACTGTCCTCAGCTAAGGCTTAAACCAGACTTGGTTCTCCTCAGCATGCAGCTCTCAAGTTAACTGATGGTAACCAATCAGATTATGTACAGCAGCCTGTCACTCAAGGCTCTCTATTTCTGTGAGGAATTAACCCTTCATAGTCCTTCAACTGTTTTATAGCACTTCTAAGCTTTTAAAAATTGCAGTCCATCACATATCCCAACTACATTGTAATCAAACATTATCACACATTTTTGAACCAAAACGAACAAAGAAAAAATGTTGAACAGGGTTCCTCTGTAGTCAGCAAAAATGTTTGAAAAAGCTTGTCTAATTCTTGGAAGAGTACAGCCCCAGCAATGTTTATTGTGAATATTGGAGACTCACAAATTGTGAATGTTGTGAATATTAGAGACTCACGAATTGTGAAGGTTTATGTGAATATTAGACACTCACTAATGGCATGGTCATGACTGATCTCCATAGAAATGGCTGAGATCAAAATGTATTGCATGCACACACTACCCTGTGAGTGAATCAAGACAGTTGTACTTGGCTAAAGCACCCAGATATTTCCTGATGCATTACAAATGTTTTCTTAATGACATCAGCCTTGATTCAATGCACTCTGAAACAGTGGTAGGTAGATATTCTTTTATGGTGAACAACTGGACTCCAGGAAACATGCATAATGATGCACAATGATATTTTTGAGACAAAGTTTCTACTATTTGATGTGTATGTATGGTAATAAAATGAAGATATTATATGTACCTATGCACACAGAAAGAAAGAAAGAAAGAAAGAAAGAAAGAAAGAAAGAAAGAAAGAAAGAAAGAAAGAAAGAAAGAAAGAAAGAAAGAAAGAAGGAAGGAAGGAAGGAAGGAAGGAAGGAAGGAAGGAAGGAAGGAAGGAAGGAAGGAAGGAAGGAAGGAAGGAAGGAAGGAAGGAAGGAAGGAAGGAAGAAAGAAAGAAAGAAAGAAAGAAAGAAAGAAATGTTTTAACAAAATCCTACCCTTTGATATTATGTCTAAGCAGTCTGTCATGAAGCCAATGTCTGCCAGTCCATTTGGCCTGCATGTGTGTATATGCTATTTTGCAAACACAGAATGCAATTCGATTTGGCAGGTTTTCATGTCTGTTAAGCACAAACCAAGCCAGTTAGGCCATTGGCTGGTGTCTGATCAACACCTTCAAACACAGTAAGTTCAACTGTCTTACATGTTCAGTTAAAAAATGGACAGCATCATTAATTTTAAGAACTGTTCCATCATTCATAATGGTAGGGGAAAGCATGCCATAAAATATTCTTTCCCCTATCATCCTGTTGGATCAATAACACGTTGGACGCAGTGCAATATTTCCATGGATGCATAGAGTTTGGCCTGTGAATTGCAACCTGTGCATCCCCCCCCCCCCAGGACCCACACAGACAGGGTCTCAGGAGGCATCTCAGGCTGCTGTTGGAGGGTTAGCCATAAAAGTCATGTGCTGTTTCTATGAAAGAATTTGCAATGCCAGAAATGCCTCACAGGATCTAACCCTATGTTTATATCATCCATCTTTTGAGTTTTTTCCCCTCCCTTCTCCGCCCTTCATCTGTGATGTGCATTCTGAAAACAGATCTATTTGCCTTTGCTAGCATCCAGCTTTTGCTAGAAATGCCACAGCAGCAACCAACACCCAAGTCAGGGTGATTCATTGGATCAATATTTCTTTAGCCTGTACCTACGAGGCTGAAAAATGTGATAGGTCTTGGCAGAAGAATAATGATTGTTATGTTCAGCAAAATGGTTATTGATGCTTAGGGAAGAGGCATATTTGAGGAGGGGGCAGAGCATGAAAAATACATACCATTTTACCCCTTCCTACGTCCCTCTGCCTTAGATTATATATATTTTTATAACGATGCAATCATTTAATGTTATTACCCAGTCATCTTGGTCTTAATTTCTTTGTTTGTACTGTCTCCAATTGGCCTTCAGAATTTTCATTAACTTGAATTGGTATATTGACAAAAGGAACAGAGTAAAGTTATTGGTGAGTTAGGAGGAAAGCTATAATTGAGTCTTGCTAAATGGCTAATTGATTTGGACTGCAGTGTTTGCCATTAGAGCACAGAGGTCTGCCTTTTCTCCTTCTTTAACTAGAATCACCCATCTTGCTTGATGCATTCTTTTCTTCTCTGCTAAACAGACAATCCTTCCCTTCCTGTGAACTCTTTTATATTTTGTACTCTGTTCCAGAACAATGGATGAGGCACTCCATATAAAGGTTTGTATTACTGCCTGGAAATACAGGGTAGACCAGTTCCTTCCATTGCTTCTGTCCCTTCCATTGTTCATTTCTCATAAAATGCTATGTATTTCACACAAGGGATTTCTCCCCTCTTTTGAAAATCATTGAATATGTTTGCGGAAAACTCTAGTTCATCCTTAGGGCAGATAAATTGAACTGAAATAGGGGAAAGAACATGAGTGAAGGGGCATATAGCAAGGCCCTTGGCCAAACTCTGCAATATATTTCCTGAGAATGTGAAGTTACTAATGTAGACTTAGGCATCCTTCCATACATACTACCTGAGTTCCAGGTTTGAGGATCTGAATTTTGTGTCAATATAAGGGTGTTGTTGGGAAAATATTGAGGGTCTAACAGAGATACTTCTAACTAGGTCAATGTTATGCCTAGAAAAGGGAAGAGAAAAGACTAAGGAGAGAGTTGTTACAAAGCTGTTACGATTCAATTGATACAATTATTTGTAACACCAAATGAGAAAAGATCCCTGTGATATATACTCTCACAATGTTGTGTTAAAGGAAGAACAATTTCTGATCCAACAAACACAAAGCAGAACCCTGAAAAATCAAGGGGGTTGCGTAGTATGCAGAATGTGAGGCAATGCTAGGGATAATAACAATAAAAAGTAGTGACACCCAGGCTCTCACAGGTATGTAGAACACATACCTGCTCAGGAGCTATTTGATCCATCCCCCCCCCCTTTCTCTCACATACATACAAACACACACACAAAGACCCCTTCTCTCCTCACTTGCCCAATTTATTCCCTGGTCGTTTCTCCCTAGATACAAACACCAATTATGCATGGCAGCAGTGCCAGGGTGGCATGCCCTGCTATTTCCTGCATATGCACCGGGGAGGGAATCCCCCAGCATACATGAACTGCCCCGGCATAGCACATGCATGCACATAACACCAGGGCTTGGAGAACCCAGTGAGCTTCGCAGTTGCAGTGGGGGGAGTGGGAGGCATGGAGGGCCCACTGCACAATGGCAGGAGATTGGCATGCCGCTCTCACACCAGCGTGGGGGTGAGAGAATGCCATGTCCAGCTCTGTGGCTCTGTGAAGCTGACAGAGGCATTAGGTGTCTCTTCCATTACTCACAGAGCTGGCCCAGCAGATCTGCGGATGGCAGCTGCGGCATTAAGTGAAACGTGGAAGTATCCGCATTTGCTTATTGTAAGCCAGCTGACACGCTGGGTCGGGCCAGGCCTGGGTGGCGGCTGGGATTGTGTTGGCGTCTTGTGCAATCGGGGATTAGCACCGTTGTGCTGCCATCGCCAGCACATCCTTTCCACCCCATGCATAATCGGTCACACACACAGAGTCCTCCCACCTCCATCCTTACTTGTTCTCCCAGGAGGGCCCAGGCTTGTGCTCCAGCCACTGGAGGCCTGGAGAATAGTGGTCTCTGCCCCAGCATTTAGAGGCCTGTGGGGCATTGCCATAGCTTCAGCAAGCCATGCGGTCTGCACCCAGCCCACTGAGGCTTCCAGGGCGGTGCCTCAACTTTGGCCTGCATGTCCTGCATCCTGGGACCCAGAGGCATCCGCTTCTACCAGCTGCCTCCCTCCCTCACAGCCAGCACCCCAGCCTCCGACTCCACCAGCTGCCTCCCTTTCTCTTTCCCTGGCTCTCCTGGCATGCTCCCTGGGGTGGGACTATGGATGTCATCTCCATATCCAGTTCCATCCCTGGAGGCGTGCCAGAAGATGTGTTCCACATCAACAGTCTACACAAACATTGCATCCATGGCTAGACCAAATTGCCATACATGCATGCATACTCCCAATGAGTGTATTTATGGTATCAATGGAGGCAGGGGATTGGAAAAAGAATTGGGGTGTGGGAGACAGAGTCCATGGAAAAATGAAGGCAAACCTGGAGACTCGGCAGCAGTTGGGGAGAGGGCATCATCAGGGAGATAAAAAGATGAGAAAACTGGCATAATCTGATGGGTATGAAAAAGGGGAGTGTGGATAAGAAAAAACACATAAAATGGGACAGAAGTAAAAAAGGAAGCCAGACTTGCAAGGAGCCAAGTGAGTGGGAGGGGCTGAGGCTGTGCGCGCCTCCAGATTGGCTCCTTGGCCCCAGACTGACAAGCGGAAGGGCCTATCTGCTTGTCAGTCTGGGGCCAAGGGGCCAATTGTTGCCCCCCCCATCCCGGACTGAGCCCACCCACACACCCCTTAGCCTTTTATTTATACTGCGGAACACAGTTTACAGATATTTCAGAAGCATCTCCAGAGGTCACAAGACAGACTCTGAATCAGTGATTTGGGCGATTGATGATTACCTCATTGTAAAACACCTTTGTGTCTCTGTGTATGTAATCTTTGAATAATGTTCTTGGCTTTTTCAAGACTCAGCCCTCCTACCTACACTCTTGGGGTCTGTGTCCCAGGGATTACAAAGGTTCTGGGTTAATAAATCTTTAGAATTTATAATCCATTTATTTTATGGAGTACTTAAGTATATAAAAATCAATGGGACACACTAGAGCATGTGGACTGTAGTCAAGAAAGGATGAAAAGAAAGCTAATACTCCCTTGGTCTGCATTTGTCAATTATCAGGCTTTAAACTACCAGATTCCACATGGAATTCTGTACCTAAAGAGTTTGATAGAAAACAGCATTGCTTAGAATCGAAAGGTACCAGTATCAAAATCTGCATAACAGTTATAAATGTATTTCTCAAAACATGAGGGTTTTTTTCATGGGTATTTCAATTGGGAAGAAAATAGGTGCAATATTTAAATTGCTGATTTTTGTAATGGTTTGTGTGTAGCACACATAATATTCTGAACCACTTCAGAGCCTGAAAAGGGATTAAAATAACCCAAGGACTAAGCATTCACATATGAAGGATTACACACACACACTCAGAATGATGCAGGATCCTTTTAATATGTTGTAACACTGTCAATCAGCAAGATGCACACAGCTTTCAGACTGTAAATGTGGTTTTCATTTCAAGGGCATGGAAGATGCTAAACCAAACGTTCAAGTTGGAAAATTAGATTCATGTTTTGCTTTTATGATATCACAAATTGAGCCCTGGATCTTAAATATAGTTTTAAATAGTAAGTTCTTATATAAACACAAGTGATACAGATCTGTCATGGTCTGTCCTAGCCCATAATCAGAATGAGAAGGTCCAGGAGAAGCCTGGACCAGGAGTGTCTGCCTGGTTGTCAGTGGTATCAGATCATCCAGTTTTGAGGAAGAACCTAAACTCTGAGACACTGTAGGATACGGGCTGTCAATCAAGCAACAGAGTAAGTCAACCAGTTCTGTAAGATCTCTCAGTTAAAGCTTATATTTTCTTGACCAACTCTCTACAATAGGGGTGGTCAGATTGTAGCTCTCCAGATGTCCATGGACTACAATTATCATGAGCCCCTGGATTACAATGTCAGCCCCTATATGTACAAACCCTGTCTACAGTCAGAGGAAATGTATCCCTGAGTGTTGAATATATGAGCAAGGAGAAGACCAGTAGTAAGTGAAAGATAACCAATCTATTTTCCAAGTTTCTTCTTGACCCATATCATAAGATCCAGCTTAAGTGTTGCAAAACAAGAGTCCTGTTCATGGGAAATTGTTGGGAATCAGGAGGAGATGGCAGGAGACAAAGAACTCTTCGCTTCAGCAACAAGAAGGGAAAAGTTGCTGCTTCTACAACAAGTTGATGGATGGAGAAAAGGGAAATTGAGTGAAATGAAGATCAGAAATGTCATGGTGCCTTGTTGCTGTGAAAGGAAGAGATCAGCATTTCATTTGTTGAGAAGTCGGCTGTTACCGCTTTAATTGGTGTGGGAGAAGCATCTTCATTTGGTACCTCTAGTGCAATAACTTGTTAGTAAGACCAAGGCATGTTCAGAGGTAATTTCTTTTCATTACTTTTTTGTCTCTGCTTTAGAATTTTGTGCCATTAAAGACACAACTGCTTTTGGGCAATAGTCACTGTGTATATATACTCAAAAAATAGTGTTTGTTTGATGGTTGCTCAGCACTTGGATGTGATCATGGTTATCTTTTTTTCTGAAAAAGAATAACATAAATCAACAGTTGCAATTAAAATATGACACCTGTTCTTTCACCGAACTGGCATAAAAATGTTGCATGACTGCAAACAGAGTGAAATAACCATAAAAGAACTGAAAAAATATAGCAAAGAAAAACAGGCAGGATAAATACATATGTCACAAATTCAAACAGAAACTAAAAGTACTATATATTTATACATACATACATACATACATACATACATACATACATACATACATACATACATACATACGTACTAGGGGGAATGTTCACTGCACCCAAGGATACAACGGGCGCTAGGATGCGACCTGCACTGTGTACTTCCTGGAGGCTGGCCCTTCTCCCCCCTGTTCAAACTTGAGATCCAAAATGGTGGAGTGGTTAAAGAGTAGCAGACACTAATCTCAAGAGCCACATTTGATCCCCAACCTCACCTCCACATGCAGGAAGCTGGGTTGCCAACTTCCAGGTGGGGCCTGGAGATCTTCAGGAATAACAACGCATCTCCAGGTACCAGTTCCTCTGCAGCAGGAAGGGAGGGAGGGAATGAAACAGGGAAGGAGAAACAGAAAGGAAGAAAGAGATAAAGGGGGGTTACATGGAGGAGTGTCAAAATGCCATGCTGGGCCCTTTGAGGCTGGCATGTGGCCTTTTCTGCATCTCCTGCCCCTTTGACTTGAGAGAGGGCAAAGGCTGTGTTTAGTCCCATGGGGCTTGGGGGCATATGCCTGGACCCCTTTTCCAACCTCCCCCCCACCCCCAGGAACCCAGACTGTTGTAGAAGCTGTGTTCGTTGTTCTGAGGCTGGACATCAGTCTGAACTTCTTCCTCCCTCCTAACTACCCCACTCCCCGGCCTAGCCTACCTTTGGAAAGTGGGCCAGCAGAAGAGCCTGGCTCTTTTGCCAGCAGGAAGAGGAGGCGGCAGCCTGGGGTGGGGCAGACCCACCATTGGCCTTCCAATGAAAGCGTGGACACTCCTGCGTGCCAATCAGGTAGGATGTGAGTTGTCTTTCACGCAATTTGAACTTTATTATGCTTAATAAAGAGCATGTTCGGTAATGCAGAAGAGGGCAGTGCAGGATGTAATCTCCACAGGCAGCCTGAGGCAAGTCATCCCTCTGATTGAAAGGCTGGACAGGGCACTGGCCTCTGCACTGGAGCCAGACCCCAAGGAGACAGCTGTTCTCTCACAGGAGCAGACCTTGGCAGGGAGGTTGTGGGAAGATACCTCCAGCAGGCTGCATCCTCTCTGCAAAGAATAAGGGTATAAGGGCAGCATTTCTCTCTCATGGAGTGGAAGTGTGAACATTGCAGAGAAGTGAGGAGGCAAAAATGCTCCCCACCTTCAGATTCTACTGGAGAGATTTTTGGGGACTGATCCTGTTTCTGTTTTTCTGCCCCCCCCCCCAGATGGTCTATGGTTCAGGGTGTGGGTGCACCATAAACGAAATTACATTTTCCTGGTTCATGACCATGTCTAGTTTTTATTTATTTCACTAATACATTCTTCTTTTAAGCTATATTGCACTCAGGACTGGAAGAGTACAACACTTTGAATACATTATAATTAAAATGAATCTCCTAAACAAATTAAAGTTTCCTCCAAAAGCATTGTTTTACTTCAAGAACACTGGTTTACTCCTTGCTTTTCAACAAAAGAAAAAGAAATTACACATAGTAATCTTCAGTGGTTCTTACAGGGAATCAAAACACTGCAACTTCCATAAGGTTAGTAATTGTCTAATAATGTTGCTTTATAGAAAGATGGAGTTCTTTTAATAATTACAAGCATCTGCTTCCCACCACATGAGGCCTATACAAGATGTGTGAATAACTACTAAAGCACCCATAAACTTAGACTTTAATAGTTCTCAACCTTTAAAATATTAATATAAAAGGAAGAACAATGGAAGAAGAGATTTAAAACCCAACGTAGGTTTGTGGAGAAGAGAATGGGAGTGCAATGCACATGCACACAGAAGAAAAGCCATTTGAAGAGACAGGAGCATTACTCTGATTGGATTAGAAAGTTGGAGTTGTTTGGTTTGGTAGTGCTTGGAGATAAAATTGGACTCATAAGAGCTAAGTGAGGCTGAAAGATTGAGTGGTCCAAGGTTTGCCAGTGAGTTTCTTGGCCAAGAGGGCTCTCAACTTGTGCTTCCCTAGGTTTTGTCTGATGTTCTAAATAGCATACAAATGTTACAGTATACAGTGAACATGCATTGTAATGGCATAACAATGTTATAAAAATATCATAAAGGAAATAAACAAATGGGAAAAATCAAGAAAGAATTATCAGAATGAAAATACTCACAAAACACATACATACAGGAATACAAAATAACTGAGGGGAATTCCGCACAACGGGCAATTTTGCTAAGTCTGAGCGCTATTGAAAAGCGCTGGAAGCAAAAGCGGCAGGTCTCGGTAACGCACACAGACGGTTCAATCGAAAAAAAGGCTCTCCCATTAGCGCTGCTCTCATAACGCACAAGTTTCCGGTCTCACCGAAATCGAAACAAAGGAGGTGATATTTTTCCGCGCTTCCTCCCTCCCCTGGCCATCAATCAAAAAGATCAGCCAATTAAGTGTTGTGTTTGTGTTTCCCTTTAAAAACTGTTTTTTAAAAACACGAAAACACCAGTAGCAATGCATATTCTTTCATTTGATGTATCAGAAAGACCTTTTTCACTGGCTTAGGAGCTGGTGTTTACATGCTCTGAAAGTAACCCCCCCCCCAGTGCTATTTCTGGCTGAAATTACGGGCAGTGTTGAACAGGGGGCTGTATTGTGCTCGGAAACTTTATGGACAATTGCTTGTGGAGGGATTTCAGCCATTGAAGCATCACTTATTCATTGCTTTGGCCGGTTTAAGGGGGGGAAAATTGTGATTGCGACACTGAAAGCTCGGGTGCAAGAGATTAGGGGAAATTGTGGTGATAGGTTCCATTACCGCTGTCCCAGGCCTTGGAATAGGCTGTCCATTGAAAAGAACAGTATCTGCAGTTTGAATGCAGAAAGTTACATACTTTGGGGTTTCGTAAAATGGCATGTACTTGAAATTAGGAGATCTTGAAAAGAAAGAGAGAACTGCATTTGAGAAGAAAGAGAGAACTGCATATGCAAACTTCTCCTGGATGATTGGTGGGGGATGTCCCAAGAATATTACGGAGGATATTGTAGGACTGCTGTGGGACAATTATTTACATGCTATTACATTATTTACATGCTCTTATAAGAAAACCAATACATTGTTGCAAGAGTGTTGACTACTGTAAATGTTCCTTGCCTGATTTGGTATTTAATATTCTAGCAATGCTTAGTTGTCCTTAATGGTGGCATACTTCTCTTTGATCTTTGGAAGGTCACAGGCACCAGCAAGTAGGAATACAGTGTTTTGTTTCTAATTTGAGAGAGTCAGAGAGCTAGGGCATTAGTAAATGCTAGAATGGGAATGCAACCACTGTTCTTCAGATATCTGAAGCAGATATAGTAGCTGTGCTTCCTGCTTTGGAAGTCTATTTGGTTCCAATACCCCCTGCTTGTGTATATGTAGAGATCCTAGTGTTACAAAGGCACTATACTGAAAGACTTTGAAAGGGACCATCCATAGAACATGACAAATTGTGAAGTGGGATACATTTCACCCCTTGGTATAAGAAACAGAGGAATGGAAACTCAGCCAGATTTAAATGATCGGAGGAGGCTTTACGCACTGTAGTTAAATGGTAAAGAATTTGACACAATGAATGCTCAATGTTATTGTGGAGTGTTACTGGATAAAGAAAGGAAAGTGATTGGAAACAGCAAGCCACAAAGGTGTGAACAGAATTTTAGCTGTTCTGACTGCTAAAGAGACAAAATCTTGAGTATACAGTGTCAGACCCCACTTGTATTGATTCTGGGAATAAGAGAATCCCTAACCATTTTCTTAGCCACTGGCTTGTCAC